>NC_081314.1:132242938-137242938 GCF_026419965.1 Kogia breviceps
TGGAAGGTGTAGTCTCTCCCCAGCCAGAAAGGTTTTGTTAAGATGTCAAAACATCATAATATACAGAACAAAAAATTATATATATATATATAATATATATATATATATATATAATACATCCATAAACTCGCATACAGTTGAAGATGGTAATTTGGTAGAAGGTATTGAATTCATCAAGGTGCATCTGTCTTAGTTTGTTCAGGTGGCTTTATAGAATACCAAAAACTGAGTGGCTTATAAACAATAAACATTCATTTCTCACAATTCTGGAGGCTGTGTGTTTAACAGGGTCCGGCATGGTCAAGTGAGCCCAAGAAAGACTCAGTCACATTAAATAACATTCTGAAGGTCACACATAGCTAGTAAAGTGGCAGAGGTTTTTGAACTGAGTTTATTTTATTCCAAATTTTGTAGTTCTAACTACTATACTATACTCTACCAAATGAAGTGGCTTACTTTAAAAAAAGGTTTTAAAAAGCCCTGTTCCTTCCTAAGCTCTAGATAGAAGCTTGTTAAATAAGTACCTTTCTAAATGTTAAATTTTAATGATATATTGGAAAATATTCAGTGACTTCTTTTTTTTCTTTTTGATGCTCAGTCTGTGGTCAGATGGGCCACAGACTTCTTATTGTATTCACACAAGGTGCAGGGGAGCTCTGTGGGGTCTTTTATAAGAGCACTAAACCCATTCATTAGGGTTTCACCGTAATGACCTAAACCACTCCCCAAAGCCCCACCTCCTAATGCCATCACATTGGGCATTAGACTTCAATATGTGAATTTTGGGAGGACACATTCATTCAGACCATAGTAACATCATATAGAGACAAAAGAGCAGGCAAAAGATGTGGGTATTAATCAGGAAGTATCCAACAGACTCAGTGAACAGAGATGATGGTTGAGAAGAAGTATATAAAGGGAAAATGTTTGATGTTTCCAGAATTCATTAGATCAAGAGTTTACTCTGAGTATCAAAATGAATTAATAAAAATAATTTCTATTTGACTTATTACTCTGAATCTTCCTAACATAAAGGATTATATAGTAAAAGTTACCAGAGTGAGGGGAAACCCAGATAAATATTTAGCAGACTTTTGGTCAGCAAAAAATAGGTAACAGAAAACAGTGGGTTAAGATCTTAAAAGGACTGAAGGGAAAACATTGTAAGCCTAGAATTTTATACCCAGCCATATTATTTTCCGAGAATGAGTGCAAAATAGAGATCAGAAAATTTTTTCCAAGACTATGAAATTTTGCCATCATCCAATAGGCCCCTATATAGGAATGGTTAAAGTATAAAAATTAGCAAGAAGAAAGGTCAGCACGGAGGAGAACCATAGAATACAAGATAAAATGATAAATGCAAAGTTGACATAATATGCTGATTAATATACTGAATTTTGACATCATGGCAAAAACAGCACATTTTGTATGCTTTTTCTTAAAGCATTTATCTAAAATAATAAAGATGGTGGAGTTTATTATGAACTTTAATAAAGGAGCCAAACTGAAAGAGCTCTCAAGTGACTAAAGATGGGACAATTTCAGCAACAAAATAAATGAAGTATTATTGGATTATAACCCAGAGTGTATAATGAATATCCATGAAATCATGTGGATACAAATATACTACTGAAAAAGTAAAAAGAAAAGAGACAAATTTCCCACACAATATGTCAATACAGTGCCCCTTGCGTAGATGGAGCTTAGCTCTCCAGCCCCTTGAGTATGGGTTACACTTAGTGATTTGTGTCCAATGAGTAGAATATGGAAAGGGGAGAGAATGCCTACAAACTCTACCATGTCAGGTGATCCAAGTCAATAATCCCAGTGATAAGTAATGTTGATAATAAGTATCCTTGATATGATGTGATGAGAATGATACTTCGTCTTTCATCTCCAAAGTCTTTCTTCCAAAAACCTATAACCTCAGTGTAACCATTAGAAAAACACATTGAGAAAGTGGAGGGACTAATGTTGCTAAGAGCATAGAAAGGAAAAAAAAGAAAGGGGAATTGTAAAACAGCCTAGAAAGGCTTTTTAGTGAAACATAAATGTAAATATAGAAAAAAAAAAAAAAAGAAGACAAAGGCTGATTCAGGCTCAATTGGAGGGACAGGTAGAACTAGTGAGCTTGTAAAGCTTTAACGGTGAAGCAATAGGAGACCGAAAATGGTCAAGAAATGTGTGGCAATATCCAAACAGGATTTAACTTTAATGTTAAAAAGAGAAAATTGCCCTGGCCAAGCTGAATGGAAAGACAAAATAAACATATTTTGTGAATGGTAATAGTGTTTTTTTTGAGGAAACCGAATTAAAGTTTGAGTGCCTATCCATGGGACAGAACTCAGACTAAGTAGGTAGGACAGGGATTTCTAGTATAGTTTATAAATGAAGCTAAGGAGAAATAACTCCGTTTTTAATTTTTTAGAGTAATCCACAATGTTGTAAAGAAGAAGAGCCAAGGTATAGAGTCACCATAGGGAGCCCCAGGTCCCAGAATCCAGTTTCCTTTAAAGAGGAAGCTTAGAAGAGATGCTTTGACCAGATAGGGGTGTGGTGAGAGGATTCCTAGAAAGTATTACAGGGCAGAGCTGAGGGCTATTTTGCATCAAAGAGATCACTCTTTCCCTAAGTTTTCTCTTGTTCTAATACTTTCAATGAAGCACTTGTCTTAACTACAGGTGGTTTCTCACTTACAGCAATTTGACTTATAATGAGTCACATGCTCAGCGCTCTGCCAGTTACTCAGAGCGCTGGCAGAAGGCTACACACAGCTACATCACTGGCACTGTCTGCTTTCTGACCTGCATCAATACGTAAGACCCTATGGCCTGGGTCCTCGACCTCAGATGGCCTCCTGATAGCCTCTACAGCTCCCTCTGCCTGGGTTCTCTTTGGCTCTTGGTCTCAAACACTGTCAGTAATCAATGACAATAATGTAGGATCCAGTATGTAAAACTTTTCTCTCTACCTTCGAGTCCATGTTCCTTCATTTGGTATCAATTGATACCAATACCAAATATTTACTGAGCACTTACTACAGGACAGTCACTATAGTAGTCACTTTGGCTAGATGAGTGTAATTAATCAAGAAATCTATGACAAGGACACTATAAATTGTATTTGCTTATAGGTGTATTAAGATTTGAAAATGATGTGTAACTTGGACAAAGCCAGAGCTGGTACATGGCAGAGCTGGAACAAATCCAATTTTTCTGACTCTAAATCTTATTTACTTATTGTACATATATTTTCCCTCCTCAGGAGGACCTTAGTTGTTCACTTTTACCCTTAAAATATTTCTACCAGTTATATCCTCAGTAGAGACTAAGTATTTTTGTGAGTCTAGTTACTGTATTGTTCAAATATACTGACTCTATACACTGTTAATACTATACTGTTCACTTCATACTTTTATGATTTAATGACAAGTAATTACTTTTAATAGAAAAATGGATCATTTTCAAAAAACTTGAGCCTCAGTTTGTTGATTAAGAAATATCCCCTTATTAACAGTGTATCTGAAGGAAAACCAAAGTCAAATGGAATCATTTAATTTATAGCCCAAATGTTGAGCTGTAAATTAAAAGACTGTCTTATATTGGTCTAGGAAAAAAAACAGAGTAGAAGACAAAGTTTTTGAAAGAGAAATTTCATCTTCATTTTTGACTCTTAGATATAGGTAGTGTAAAGTTAACCTAAGATCAGAGATTCAGAAATCTAGCCATTTCCTTGTACCTTATGGGTGTCCTTAACAAGGATAGCTCTTGTTGGTGATTCTGATGGTTTATTATTCAGAGGTGTGAATGGACTGTCTTCTGAGATCAGCTTGCTGTCTACCAAAAGGGCCTCAGAGAAAACAAGCCTTGGTGAATTTTCATGGTCTAAAATTGGATCATTAACTTTGCAGATAAGAAACTGGGTCTTTCATGTGCCTAGCTCACCCGCTTTTCTGTGCTGACAATCCTCCTTGAGATGTATAATACTTTTCTTGGCATTTTAAATTTACTGATAAAACCAGCGGCTCCTCTAGTCCTGGAAAATATTTCAATCCCTCTCATCATGTGTTGAGTCTAATAACGGGCCCAGCAGAGAGTCATCTCTTGTACTGTCTACAGTAGTAAGTTTTAATATGTACAAACATAGAAATGTATGTACACTCCCCCTTCTCCATACTACTATTTCTTTTAGAGAACACTTAAAAAGTTTTCTAAAATAGAACAAAATACAAACAATTATTCTTCATGAAGATTTATTGGTAAACTATATGAATTATGTAACTTTTGAAAATGTTGAGAAATACATGATAAAATTATTACCCAGAACATCTTAATAGTAAGGCATTTATAATTTTGTGTATTTTATTCCAGCCTTTAATTTTGTAATTTTATCAATTGTATTTTTATCATATAGATTTTTTAAATGCTAAAAAGCTTAGAGTTAAAAAATAATATTCCGGGCTTCCCCGGTGGCGCAGTGGTTGGGGGTCCGCCTGCCGATGCGGGGGACGCGGGTTCGTGCCCCGGTCCGGGAGGATCCCGCATGCCGTGGAGCGGCTGGGCCCGTGAGCCATGGCCGCTGAGCCTGCGCGTCCGGAGCCAGTGCTCCGTGGCGGGAGAGGCCGCGGCAGTGGGAGACCCGCGTACTGCAAAAAAAAAAAAAAATTCTTATGCCTCCAGGCCCAATAGTTCTACTCCCCAGAAGCAACTATTTCAAAATGTTTACCTGTTTCTTTTGATATTTACTTCCATATTTCTAGGTGGTATGTTAATAATGTTCTTCTTAATTATTTTTAAATTGAAGTATAGTTGCTTTACAATATTGTGTTAGTCTCAGATGTATCTCAAAGTGATTCAGTTACACATATACATACATATATATGTGTATTGTGTGTGTGTGTGTGTGTGTGTATTCTTTTTCATATTCTTTTCCATTATGGTTTGACTCATCATCCAATAACTTCTTACAGTGGCTAGAGATTGATCTCCTACATAGCCCTCCCATCCATTTCTTCTCCCTACCTACAACCAAGAGTTAAACAAAATCTTAGGTGAACTCAGTAGTTTGTGAAAGTCCTATTTTCTCAATACATAGGAAGCAAGATTGTTGGCTGAGAGTGAAGAAAGGGAGGGAGATGTTGGAGATTTGAGGAGAGTGGAGAATATGAGACAGGGTGGCCTAGGAAAGTAGGAGAATAAATTGGTTAATCATTTCATTTCAGTGTGTTCTTGTGAAGGTATAAGATAGAATGTAAGTACATGTGGCCTATCTTGCATGCTTAAAGAACAACAAAAATCATTTTTAAATGATTTAAAAATGTATCTAAAATGAATTTTTGTTTAGCTTAAATTTTATGGTTAGTTGTATATCTTGGCTAAAAATAAATGCATTATGAATTCCAAAGTTGTGGTATTTCTAGTTGAAGTAAGCATGTTCACCTTTACTTATCATTTAAATTGACTAAAGGAAGACTAAGGATGCTAAAGTTTGATTATAATAGAATAATTGTATTAATATTTTTCCTAAACGACTAAGTCTGGGTGAAACCCACCAAAAATATAAGTGTTTTGATTATTTAGGGATTTGAAGTAGCCTGTTTATGACGTAGCTTGCTGTGCTAGGAATAGCTTGGCCTTGGGCTTGAAGAATCACGTGTTTGGTTTGAATCTCAACTCTGCCAGGTAAATTTCCTCATCTGTTAAAATGTCCAAAATAATATTTTTCTCATCTATTAAAATAAGAAAATTACCAGTTTCCATATCTATTACAATAACATTTCCCTTTTAGCAACGTTGGGTGGAGTAGAAGTCATTTTTATATAGTACCAGGTACTTTGGAGGCCTTTAATAATTAGAAACTGCTCTGCCTCAGAATTACAGAATAGACATTCTATGGAGTATCCCCCTGGAGGATATGCTGAAATTTAAACTCTGCTCAGGATCAGGATGGGGCCATTTTTACATCCATGAAAATAAACCATTCACAGAGCAAGAAGGATGCCAAATACCATGTACATAGTTCTTGCTACAGAAAGCTTATTCATTATTTCAGTTTATCTTCTTTTGAACCAAGACATCACACATATGAGTCGTTTGCATGTGGTCATTTCTCTCATTGATCTGTGATGCACTGGACATTTGTAGATAATTGATGTAAAAGAATCACCATGCACATGGACTAAAAATGATGATGGCTTTCGTGCAAAAAAGAAAAATATTCATTGTTTATAGTATACTGTCTTTTTGTAATCCTGTACAATTGCATCATGGGTAGGGATAGAAAGAGAAATATTCTGCCTTATTTCCTAAACTGATATATATATATATTTTAACATCTTTATTGGAGTATAATTGCTTTACATTGTTGTGTTAGTTTCTGCTGTATAACAAAGTGAATCAGCTATACCTATACATATATCCCCATATCCCCTCCCTCTTGTGTCTCCCTCCTACCCTCCTTATTCCACTCATCTAGGTGGTCACAAAGCACTGAGCTGATCTCCCTGTGCTATGCAGCTGATTAAAAAAAAAAAAAAAAATGTGTTTGGAGGCTTCCCTGCTGGTGCAGTGGTTAAGAATCCACCTGCCAATGCAGGGTACATGGGTTTGAGCCCTCGTCCGGGAAGATCCCACATGCTGCGGAGCAACTAAGCCCGTGCTCCACAACTACTGAGCCTGCCCTCTAGAGCCTGCGAGCCACAACTACTGAAGCCCACGTGCTCTGCAACAAGAGAAGCTGCCACAATAAGAAACCCACGCACCGCAACCAAGAGTAGCTCCCTCTCTTCACAACTAGAGAAAACCCACTCTCAGCAACAAAGATCCAACACAGCCAAAAATAAATAAAATAAAATAAATTTTAAAAAATGTGTTTGGACAGCATGTAAATGTAATAAGTATCTCACTGTACATAAAGATATCAAGGTTTGTCCTGTATAAGAATTACTAAATTAGAAATGCAGTTTCATTAAACTTCAGGGTTAAGTTTAAGCCTGGAATTTTAATGAAGTGCAACAGATACTGAGTGTGCCTCATTATCTTGTAAATGTATTGGACTGCACATGTCAATAAACCATTGTTTATTTATTTATTTATTATTTATTGTTATACAGTGATAAAGTCTCCAAAAAATGCATCTAGGGGAGGAATTGCATATGGTATGTCATTTATATTTAACGCCAAAACATTTCAACGTCAATCAATCATTAAAATGTTATCCAGTTTCATTTGTGCTCCAGGAGATAGACTTTCTTCTTGACAGCTGATTTACCCCTCGTTTTAACAACTCTTCATATACTTCCCTTCCACATTTACTACGTCCTCCGTCTAAACTACAACCTCTTCACCTACTATCTCTCCTTTCCACCCTGTCAACCCACACAAAAAAGCAAACAAAATAAAACAAACAAATGTAAAACATTAAACACTCCCGGAGTGACTTGTTTCCTTCCTCACCATTTTTGTACTGCATGACCTTCTTAAGGTCCTGGAATCACCCCAAACTGAACATCATTAGCCCAAAGCTTGGACAAAGTAGGTGGACAGTAAATATTTACTAAGTGAATGAATGAATTGTGTCAACAGCCCCACAAATTCCCCCTATTTTTCTGTTTTCGGTTAATAGCATTGGCATCCATTCCTCTGTTGCAGAAAACAACAACAACAACAAAAACAACAAAACACAAGGATTCATCCTCATTCCTGACATTTCTCTGGTCAGCAAGTCCTGGCAATTTGATCTCAAAAATAACTCTAAATTCATCTCCTCTTCTCTGTCACTTTTGTCGTATTATCTCACCTGGGATGTTGGGGTGAGATTGATCTCATCTTTGTCTGACCCCATCCTAGTTTCTTTTCTACATAGCTTGTAGGGTGAAAACATTAAAGCATATATTAAAAAATCATAGTTCATGAATCCCTATTGACTTCCTGCATTAAATATCTTGAGCGTTTCCCATTTCTTACATGAATAAGTCTGAAATTTTCAGTACCATCTAAAAGTCCATCACAACAAGGCCCCAGATTACATCTTCACTTCACTACTAGCTTTTCCTTCATTCATCCCATATTGCGGTCAAACAGGATTGCCCTCTTTTTTAAACACCTTTTACTCTTTCATTGCCCCTGCACCTTTTTACTTCCCGTTCCTGCCAGTTTAATAAATGTCTTTCTCTTATTTATCTGGATAAGATGCATTTAACCTGCAATTACAGCTGAAAAATTTTGTGATATGCACTTGACTCAAGGAGAAACCAGTCTTTCCTCTTTTGTGCACCCACAGTTATTTCAAGGGGTTGTAGTTACTCTTGACATGCCGCTGGCCCCCATGATAACTGCTCATCTCTGTGGAAGAATCCACATCCTACTCTTCTTGTACCTGTATTAGTTTCCTGTGGCTTCTTTAACAAATGATCAAAAACTTGGTGGCTTAAAGCAACAGAAAGTTGTTTTTTCACAGTTCTGAATGCCAGAAGTCCAAAATTAGTATCACTAGGTCAAAATCAAAGTGTTGGTAGGGCTGCACTTCCTCTGGAGGCTTAAAGGGAGAATATGTATGTTTCTGGCCTATTCCAGTCTCTGATGGTTGTCAATATTTCTTGCCTTGTAGCCACTTCACTGCAATCTCTTGGTCGCCTTGCCTTCTCATATTCTGTTTGTGCCAAATCTCTGTCTCCCTCTTATAAGGATACATGTGATGGGGCTTAGGGTCCAATCCAGGATAATCTCCTCATCTCAAAATTCTTAACTTAATCACACCTGCCAATAACTTAAAAAAATAGTGGATTTGGGGAACCACTATTCAATTCACTACAGTCTACTATGACCCCCAAAGTTTCATGTCCATCCCACACACAAAACACACTCACACCATCCCAACATTTCCAAAAGTCTCAACCCATATAACATCAACTCAAATCTCATCCCCTAAATTATCTAAATCAGGAATATATAAGACTCTAGGTATGATCTATCTTGAGGCAAAATCCTTCTCCATCTCTGGACCTGGGAAACTAGAAAACAAGTTATCTGTTCCCCAAATGTAAGGGTGGGGTAGACATAATCTAATAGTTATAGAAATTTCCATCCCAAAAGGGAAAAAATGGAAGGAAGAAAAGTGTCACTGGTTTCACACAGTTTTGAAATCCGGCAAGACAAATGAGATTAGGTTTCAAGTCCTGAGAATAGTCCTTTGAGGATTAGAGGCTCTGGCTTCTGTGTCTATGGCTCCACCCTTTGGGCATATGGTTCCAGTCTCTGTGTCCATTGCTCTCGCCTCTACACATATGGCTCCGGCCTCTAGAATCAAAGCTCTAATTTTGGAGTTACATTTCCCTTTCTTGACACATGTTTTGCATTTGAGTAATTTTATCATCCTCTTTCCTGCTTCTAGAATTTTGGGAGTCTGACGACCCTCTTTCATTTTGTCCTGCCTGTTTCACTGTCAATGCAAGCTGACAGTTTTTTGCTGGTATAACTTTCTTTAAAACTGTTGTGGTTCTCTGGTGTATGTCATGGGGATTCACTCCATTAGACAAAAGTGTTCTCCAAATACCTTTCTTGTGTAATCCCATTTCTATTCCACCTTCTGCTGAGATGGCAAAGGAGATCTATGAGTCACATGCATAATCTCTTCACCACCAGCAAAAAGTTGTCCAGCCACACTTTAGTCCTCTCCAGAACACACCTAACAGTGAATCTCCTAATTTTAGCATCTTTTGCAATCTGGTTGAGCTGAGAATATTCCCAGTTATCAAGTACTAGTTCCTTTTTGTTTAATAGTTATTTTCTCAATTTACCTCTTTCCACTCATATTTTACTACAAGCAAAGAGAAGAAAACAAGTTGCATCTTCAACATTTTGCTTGAAATCTCACCAGCTAAATATCCAAGTTCATCGTTTACAAGTTCTGCTTTCCACACAACTATAGGCCATAATTCAGCTACATTTACTATTGTTATATAACAAGAAATGCCTTTCCTCCAGTTTCCAGTAACATTTTTCTCATTCCCTTCTGAGGTTTACCAGAAGTGTCTTTAAACATCTGTATTTCTCCCAGCCATTTGTTTTAAGTCAGTCTAGGTTTTTCTATCATGTCTCAAAATTTTTTGACCTCCTATTCACTACCCAACTCCAAAGCCACTTCCACATATTTACTTTGTTACTGCATTATTATACTTCTTGGTACCAAAATCTGTATCAGTTAAGCTTCCACCAGAGAAACAGAATAACGGGCTATATATACAGTAAAATATTTACTGTAAGGAACTATTTTATGCAATTATGGGAGCTGGCTATGTCAATCCAAAATCCATAAGGCAGATTTTCAGGAAAGGCAGGATGAAACTCTCAAGCACAGTCTGAAGCTGCAGTCTCCAGGCAGAATTTATTCTTCAGGAATGCCTCTTGTTTACTTCTTCAACTGATTGAATCAGCCCACCTAGATTATCAAGGATAATAGCCTTTGCTTAGAGTCAACTGATTAAACTTTAATAATCGGTTACTAAAGGAGGTTACAAAAAAACCTTCACAGTATCACCTAGATCATTGTTTGATTGAATAACTGGAACTATAGCTTAGTCAAGTTTACACATAAAACTGACCATCACAGTACTCTAGAGTTAGGACAACTTCTAACATGTAGCAGGCTCTCATTTTACTTATGCTGAATAAACAAATGAATGCTGCCTCACTCTATGAGCTATACTTCTGCTCTACATGACTTTCTGTAGAGCTTGGATTCTGTTGTTAGTTTCTTCATGTCATCACCAACATATTTCAGTCTCTACGACCATGCCATTTCCCAGTCTTGGATCAGCCCCACTGCACAATTATCTTGTTCCTAATCAGTCATGATGCTTTGCGCACTGTTATAGAAAATCTAGTTAAGATAGGAAAGTGGCAACAGGGAGTCCCAAGTATTTAATAGATAGAAAGGCATGAAAATTTCAAACAGATTCATTTTATTTTTGCTCATCAAAAATGTGTTTATTTGAATAATCCCATCTCAGTTTATTTGAAATTAGTCTAGTCCTCCTGTTAATTACTATTCCACATCTTTTCCACATCTTAACTCCCTCCCCAAATCATGAATCTGAGAAGTTATCTAGTGATTGCCACTTCCTACACAATGTTTTCCAGGTTCTCCTAGAAAACTTGCAATAAATCAAACTGAAGTTAAATCCTTAAATTCCTCAAGATATGAACTATTCTTAAGTTAGTATTCTAAAATATTGCAAGTACTCCACCTAAGTTTACCACTCCCTCAAAGTTGAAATCCCCACACTGCACTCTTCGAAGTCACTTTCAAAATAAAAATAATGTATTATTCTCTTTTAGTTCTCCTACTTCTCATAAATTACCAAAAATTACCAATGGAGACTTGGTTTGTCTTCTGCAAGTTTGTTCAAGTCCCTATAAACCAATTCACCAGGCCTCGACATTGTAACACATTGAAAAGCTAATGTCCTTTGCTATTTTTTCACTAATTTGAGGCTTCAGTTTTAACTAAATGAATTCACATGAGTTTGAAAATTATCCTCTTTGATACAGAAAATGAAAATAGTGTATAAGATGAGTAGTTTATTCTACACTTTGAATCCCAGCTCTTATCTTATACAAATCAATTATGTATCTCATCTCTTTGATTCTTACTCAGAGTATAAATAGTTGTTGAATGAATGAAATGTTTTTATCATTTCTCAAAATCCTCAGTTTTGTGCTTAGTTTTTTTAGTAGTTTTCTCAATTGTAAGTTATCCCTAGTAACTTCTCTCTTTTATGTTTTTGCTTGGCAAATATTCAAGTACCTAAGAGTTCTTAGCCCAGATTTATAAATTGCCTTAAGCATATCAGCATTTTCTTTTCCATGGGCATAATTTTTAATCACTTACTTAGAATTTCACTTCTGATATATCACCTGCCCTCTTAATATTTCCTCCCTTGTAGAGTTCCTATTCATGTGGTCATTCTTATACTTTTTTTCTGAACTTTTAAAATTCCTGGTCACTAAATTTAGAATTTATGTTTGAAAGGGTAGGATACCAGACAATGTGGATACACTAAGCTGTGAAAACTTCTAATTTCAAATTGGATCAACTACCCAGGGAATTCTTGATCTTGTTTGGTGTGAACATTTGAGTCAGGTACATTCTGTAGAATATTTTAATCTGAGTTTCTGTTAAACTGACTGGAAACATGTCAAACCATGTGTTGTTCCTGATATGTTTTTCCACCCTGCCTCCCCCACTGTTACCCATGTTCATCTGACCATAAAAGGCCTTCTAACTAGGGCAAACCAATCCATCTTTGGGTTCCTCAAATATTTCAAGCTATTATTCCAACTGTTGGGGTTTGGCAAAGTCTTGTCAGCTTTTTATCAAGGTGGTTATTTTTTTTTCTTTTTAATTTTCAAACCCAAGTGTATTTCCAGGGAAATACAGTCCATATGTTTCTTATTTATTTATACATAACTCATAAAATAGTTTCTAATAATTATCTTATATTCACGGTATCTGTATGCTTTTCCATGCCTGTGCCTTGGTCAATCCGGACATGTTTCCCCTTTTGTATTTTAAGTTAAACACTTTGAACAAAATTTGAAACTCAGATGCGCCAGAAAATTGAAAGGTTGGCAAAATGTATTTTTCATTTCTCTTATTACCTTTAATAGAAATGAACATTTCTCCTTTTGCCTAATTCAACAAAGAGTTAGGTCCTTTCAAGTAACTAACAAGTAACACATGCAAGTAGCACATGAGTAATCAATGGGGAATAACTTCTCTGTATTGTGTCCTTAATTACGAGCCCCATTTATTTTGGAATTCGCCTTTTCCACCCTCCTAGGAGAGACTTTTTCCAGAAACAAACACAATGCTAGTCCTCAAATAGAATTCACTGAAATTCCTTTCATTTTTTCACCTAAACTAAAAATTTTCACTTGAACTTCAACCTTACTTCTAAAGTCACCAGCACTTGTACTAAATTTTGACTTTTTTTTCTCCCTTTCATCTTAATTTATCCTATCACCCTTCAACTTAACTTCTGTCCAAAGTATGTGTCCTCTGAGTTTACCTCTACCGCATTCACCATACTGCTGCTATGGTTCTCACCATCAGGTCTATTTGAACGTGACCTCTTGTGTCCCTCTCTCTCTGTCCCTCATCCAGCCTCCATGCTGCTACCTGAATGTTTGCAGAATTGTGTTGGGTGCTTTGTATGAACCTCAGTTAATTTGTCCTAATCCCAAAGACAGAAATGTAGGTTTAAATCCCTACAAATTTTAAAGGAAGTAAAATTTCCTATTTTAAGAAAATAACTGGCATCCAGTGATCACTGTTCAATATTAGCTTGCATATATTTCAAATTTCTAATGAAAAAAATCAAATCCATTTAACTGTGACATTATACAACTATAACCCTAGAAGCTAAGTTCAGGGATAAACTTCAGCTACCTTTCAAACTTCCATAGAAAGTGAGCATGGTATTGTTTATCCATCATCCAGCCAACAGGAAAAACACATTTGAATGATGATCATTCCGGGAAGCTTTACTAAAAGGACTGTTTGCAAGTAAGTAGCTAAGGTGTGGGCAATCAAGGGATAGTGCACAGTAACAGGATAATAACAGTGGTAACTGTTGGGTATCTGGCATGCATGACAGAAAAAAGGTGGGATCCATTTCCAGGACCTGGGAAAGAGTCTATAGAGAGGGCCACCTGGAGGAGAGGAGCAGCGACCTTTGGTTGAGTAATGCAACCAGCCTGGGGCAACCCCACAAAAAGGCTGCTTTTGAGGTAAATATATAAAATATACCTTCCTCCTCTTTTTGACCAAATCCAGCAGAAGGCAGTGAGCAATGGTGCCCATTAATATAATCCATACAGATTAGCCTCTCCGAAGAGAAAGTAGAGTGAAAAGGATAGGAAATAGATTTGGGAGAATAATCAGAAAATTATTTGGAACAAATGGAAAGGGCCATCCAAAGCTCCTGTTTAGCAAAGATACAAAGGAGACATAGTGTTGACCAAATTTACTGAGCTGGATTGTTCTAGGTAACTTCAACATCTATGTAACTCATTTATTTTGGATACATTTCTCACGTCTTGCTGGTTGACATCTCCTATTGCTTGTGGACAATGACATGTATGGATATCAGGGTAATCTCAGGTTTCTAATCAAGAAAATGGAACATAATGCTCAGTGTGAATATAAGTCTGAGAAGGATGATCCTTCTTGAGGATACAGCCTCCAAAAAATATCAATATATTGTTTCCTACTAGGTTGTATCAAATTTCTTTGGACAACAATCCTCAGGTCCAATTCTTGCAGGCATCACTCACTCACTGATCATTCATGACCCTTAAGAGAACCTCTTCTGATGGAAAGAGTATGAGATTAAAAGTTATAGCACTCAGCTGCAAATTTGGGTTTGGTTCCCAGAAAAGCCATTTAGTTTTTCTTAAGATTTATTAATGCTCTAAGAGTTACCTTGTCATTCACCCCTTTATTTTTATTTATTTATTTGTATTACTCAAAGTCTATACATTCTTTTATTTTTAATTATTGAGGTAAAAATATGACACAGGTAAAACGCTTTGAAAACTACTAAGCCATTTGCCAGTACTTCACAATCCTGGCCCATTATAAACATTCATGAAGTTTATTTATTTATTTACTTATTTATTTTTATTGAAGTATAGTTGACTTGCAATATTATATCAGTTTCAGGTGTACAACATAGTGATTTGATATTTTTATAGATTATACTCCACATAAAGTTATTACAAAATATCGACTATATTCCCTGTGCTGTACAGTGCATGCTTGTAACTTATTTATTTTATACCTAGTAGTTTGTACCTTTTAATCCCGTTCACCTATTTTGTCCCTCCCTGACACCTCTCTCCTTTGGTAACCACTAGTTTCTTCTCTGTATCTATCAGTCTGTTTCTGTTTTGTTATATTCATTCATGTGCTTTATGTTTTTGATTCCATATATATCAGTGAGAAAGTACAGTTTTTGTCTGACTTATTTCACCAAGCATAATACCCTCCAGGTCCATCCATGTTGCTGCAAATGGCAAAACTTCATTCTGTTTTATTGCTAATATTCCATTTTGTATATATATATACCACATCTTTATCCATTCATCTGTTGATGGACACTTAGGATGCTTCCATATCTTGGCTATTGGAAATAATGCTGCTATGAACATTGGGTTACATATAACTTTGAATCAGTGTTTTCATTTTCTTCAGATATATATTCAGGAGTGGAATTACTGGACCTTATGGTGGCTCTATTTTTAATTTTTTGAGGAACCTCCATATGTTTTCCATGGGGGAGGGAAATGTCAGTCTTAGAAGAAACCTTTTTCTGTAATATCTTTATACATATTTAAATGTATAATTGATTAAAAAGTTTTAGTTTTGCACTAATTTTTAATAAATCAGCCTAATGCATATCTGCTAAAGTAAAATAGTATTAGAAAAAATACTCTGTCTATACTTGTGATGAGAGGAAAGATCAAGGTCATCTACAGAGTAGATGATTAGATCACAGTTTAATTTCACTTGTGAAATAACAAGTAATCTCACAAAGTTTCGTTGTGACAATTTTAGAGTGAGTCCAAGCTTTTGTTTTAGCTAAAACGTGACAGTATTAGACTTTAAGTGATTCAACTTTGAAGCAGAAATTTCTCAGTATGACTTTTTTCAAGAATTTAAATTGGTTTAGTGTCATGAGATTTCAAGGTGAGGCTCTAAAACCTGGTGTCATTGCAACTACTTATTTGTGTAAGTTCGTATTTTCTCAAAAACACTATAATGAGATAAAATACTTACTGAGGTTCATATAAGATGGAAACACAATCCACACTTAAACATTTTCCAGTGACTCAACGTAGCTTCATTTTCTTATTGGTTAACTGCTATAAATTTTAACTGAACAAACTTATACAATAAATACTGCTTTTATCAGTTTATGAATTCTAGTAAGTATATGAGTGAGATTTTATTTAGTAAACAGTTTCCTTTGCTAAAAAATAAAATATTTGCTAACTATAGATCTTAGTTCTTGGAGAACCATGTTGTTTAACAAACCAAAAAAGGTTAAACGCACATCATAAGTTGGCTGTTTGAGACTTTGTGACCATAATTGCATTCTTCTCTTCCAAAATAAATTCTCTATTTTCCCATTTCTATCTCAAGTCTGTCTATCTTCTAATCTATTTTATTTCATATGTTCCCCCATTTGTGATGCTGGTTCTCTGCCTACTTCTTTAGGCAGTCAAGTTTTGCTATAGAAGGGATGGATGTCTGGCTCACTAATTGATTAATTTGTTCATTTAACACTTGTTTGATCCAGGCTCTTTTCTAGGCACTGGACATAAAATGATGAAAAATAATTTAGAGGATCTTGTGCTCAATTATTAAACTTCAGTGGTTAATGTCCTTCTCTTTCTTTTAGGTTTATGTTGTTGTCATTGCTACTTTATTGTTCTTTTCTTTTCTTTTTCTCTCAATATTCCTTCAAGATATCCAGTCTACATTACCTTCCTAAATCACCTAATAATATTCCTTTAGAGAAAGAACTGAGACTTGGATTCCTGGATTCCTGTGCAAGTCATTTATTAATGAAGTGATCTTAGGAAAAACTTTTAAGGGAATGAGGAAAATAGGATGGACCAAGGGGAAACTAGGCAAGCATGTTGTTCGGGAGAGGTCTAGACTGACCAGTAGGAAACTCTGGAACAAGAATCACATCACAGAGTTTGTCCTACCCAGAGGTAAGGGGGATGGACTGTTAGACCCCAGTTCTATTTGTCATTGGCTATGAAGCAATTGTGTGTGTGTGGGGGGGGGGTGTTTAACCTCCCAAGCATCTCAAGATGAGTCAGGTCCTATCCTCTAATGGTGATCTTCTGGAGAAGGGAGCTGGTGTGAGCTGCTAGCAGCCAACCATTACAGCTTCTGAGGGGTGAATACAGTGGCTCAGTAAAAGGAATCTGGCTAGGGCATCAAGAACTTATAAACAGTTTGGAGAGTGGATAAATTTCACTCAGTAATAAAAATATATTTGAGACGGGCAGGTAATTAGTAGAGGCCAAAATATACAAGTCATTTAACAGAGATCTTGGAATTTGAGCTCCCAGATAAATCTTTTCATTGGAAAAAAGTCACTTCCCATGATCAGTTTCCTCTTAAAAACTTCACCATCTATATAAAATAAAGCCAATGCTATGTCTTCACCGCGAAATTGTACAATTACTGCACCAAGATGATTCCTATGTCCAGAGCTATGAATATGTTAGACCATCCAACCTACAAGCTCTATCATTACTCCATCCCACACAGTAACATGGGTGAGTAACAACTGGTATGCCATGACCAGGGCCCAAATGCAGCACCCACATTGCTCTGCCATCAGCCACCACTAATGATCAGAGAACAATGTAATCACCATGGTAAATCATATGTTGTCACAGTCTCTGAAGGAACACAAGCCCTAAAATTGGTGATGGTCTTTGGCATGTTTTCCCACATTCCAGACACAAGTCCACATGTGCAGGCAGTAATAGACATTGAGAAGTCTCTAGGAATAGGTGTCTTTCTTATGACTCCATGGGCTTCATCAATATACTTGAAGACCTTCTAAATTCACCATTCCACTTATTACCAAGCTGAGGTTTCATAAAGTATGGGTCGTAGAATTGAGGCTTCACTCGACTTGGCCACTGGCTCTAAGATCCCACTAGGCATTTCCTATGGGGAAGAAGAGCTCATAAATTGAGTATTGGACACAAACTGTAGTAAAAGCTGACCAGAATACTAATGTGCCCCCTGCCCCTCCCACACAAAGAAATCATATTATAGAGTTTCTTATCTAAATCCTACTTATTGGCCCAAGTCAATAGTCTAAATGTATCACATCTGGAATACTAGAACACGTCTCACTTAGATCCTCACAAGCTTCCACCCTGCTCTGACTAGCTAGCTAAAACTTTATCAAGACTAAATTACAAAGGAAAAATGTTTCTAGGTTGCAAACACTGCTAAGATACCACAAACTCTTGCCTCTGGAACAGCATACTAAAGGGACTAACCAAATTGTCCAAGATGAATCATACTGGGCTAAGATACACTTTTGGACCAAGATGCCACTGGACTGAACCACGACTTGTAGCATCCACCATGCCATTCTTAGGCCAACCAGGCCACAAGCAGAAGCCAGAGGCCTGACTAGTTGCTAAACAGCAGCACTAGACTCCATGAATCTTCAATAAATGCACAAAGGAATAAGTAAGTTCTGACCACCAAGACTAACACACAAGACTTTATTATTGGCAACATCCAAAAAAGAGACCTGTTTCACCTTTGCCCAGCAACAGACCTTTAGACTAAATGGATGTACTTAGCCTTGCAATGATCTGTGTACTGCCTTCCCCTCAAACCAGGCTCAGGTTCAGGTCTGGCAGGTAACCCAAGGCCTTTGACCAATTTCTTCTTGCCAAATTCCTGTCCAAGGAAACTCTGCTTACTCTTCCCCTAAAGAGAGTCAAGACACTAGAATATCTTTCCAAAGACTTAATTTTGGATTTACTGTTTCTGCAAATTATGCTATTGCAAGTCTCAGTATGTGTAATTTTCCTCTGTTCTTTTTTTGGTCAGAGATGGGATCTGGAATAATACCTGCTTGGCAGGCTTCTCAAATTACCTGTTTAGGGTTGTTAATAGCAGTTCTGCAAGAAGTTACTCTCTAGTAAAAGAAAACCTCACTGATTCAAATCCCCAGAAAACAATATCATAGTAGTGTCAGTTATGTGCTGCATGCAATGGGGGGATGGGATAAAACACTGGATCCATAATGGATCTTGTCCATAATGAGCCCACAGTCATGCTCAGAGAGAGCAAAGGCATGTAAGTAAACATGCCTCACAGGGTAATCACAGTGTCAATTGGAGGTGAACATCCAGTGCAATGGGAAATGAGAGAAAGATGATTGCTTTCAGCTGGCAGAATCGGGAAAAGGCTTCTAGAGAAAATGTTAAATGCTTTAAAAATGATTTTTGGTTTAATTCTCCTCCAAGTGTTTCTTATGAACACCAAAATTACTCCCCTAGGACAGTTTTCATTAAAGAGGCAGCAATTTCTAAGACAGAAGAATGGAGAAGACTACAAACCTGAAATTGGCCCCAGGTACATGCATCACCTGATAGTACCCAAACAGGTGGGGTGGTCTGTCTAGGGTAGTTGGCTATGTGATCAATTAGTCCTCTTCTCTCTGTGGACAGAGCTTCCCTATGATGCCCTTGGGAACTGGTATCTGAGGCCCCTTCCTTTGCTCACTGTCTTGTACTGGATAGTTATTTCCTTAGCAGATGGCTTGATTTAAGCCATTATAAACAGTTTGTTAAATCCTGTAAGTAACATTTCCATAAGGGAGACCAACACTCTAGGAAACTCCAGGCCACAATGATTTCTCAAGCCTGTCCTTAGTCAATTTAACACTTGTGGGCCCGGAAATTCATTGGGCTAATATTTCTCAAAGACAGGCTCTGGGTCATTTGCCATGAAGGTAGTTGAGGTATTGTTAAAAATCGGAATCGGAATCTCTACTGTTGCACCTAGAAATCTGAATGTTGAGAGATTCCCATTATTTTATTCACACAAAAAGTTTGAGAACCTCTACCCTATTTTATTAAAATTATCAATTAGCAATGTATCTTGGGTAAGTCAATTGTCTGATATTTGTCATGTTACATAGGGGGCATTCTGTTTCTATCTGCATTCCAGGAGGGCTATGAGTTAATACATGGAGAGATTAATTCTATGCAAATAACATATATGTAATTATTGAAAAAATCGACATCCATCCATTATGTTCACCATATTTCTCTTAAGCACTGACATTCACACCAAAGTCTCTCTTAAAAAATAAATGTACATAATTGTTCACACAAACTGTCAGCTCACCCGGACTTCACTTGTGAGTAGAGATGATCCTAATGAAAACATAAAGAGATCAGCTTTTGCTTATATCATCTTTTGTTTCTGTTGCCACAGCACCTTACCCCCTACTCTATTTTCTTAGGTCTGCCCCTTCAGGTACAGGATGAAAAATCTTATTAGTGCTAGCTTTTCCCTGGCTGGACATATTTTGCCAACAAAAAAAGTCCCTCCTCATGATGCCAACTAGTTAATCTGATTAAGGAATGTGTACCAAAAATATTTAAAATCTGGCTTTATTTTTCCATTTGGATAATGCCCTTACCTTGTTTCCTAACTTTCTGGTGGTTTTCACATGTGAAGCCATGGCAGGCTGTTATGAGAGTTGTTTGAAGGTCAAGTAACTTTGGACACTTTGACCATGACTGAGGCTGGCGACTCTACCATTAGCTTCCAGAGAGGGTGAGAGCACTGCTAAAAGCATATCTGAAAATGAATGGAGTCTACAGGGCAAACATGACTGTCAAAGGAATTGAGAATGGAAGCTTTGGAATCAGATTAATTGGGTCCTGGATCTACGCTTGTGATGTTGAAATAATGAAGTTCTTTCATCTTTAAAAATAATCAATTTTTTCTTTAAAAAAATAGGATAGTAATACTTATTATACAGGTTGTTCTAAGGATTAAATGAAGTGCTTAGAACAGTATCTGGCACACAGAAAAAAACTTGAAATGGTAACTCATTTTATTATTGCTGAATATTCACAAAAAATCTATTCATAGAAATTATATAAACCTGGCTTCCACAAATTCAGAATCTTCAAAATAGGACTTACTAGGAAAACCAAACAAAATAAATTTTAATATCAATAAAAACTAGTTTCTTCATAGTTTGGAAGTATAACTTAATAACTATCTAAATTTGGTTCATATTCTGATATCATAGTCAGATATCCATAGTTTGTGGATAAGTGGTTTATGAAAAATTTCTGTGAGCTTATCCCCTCACAAAATACTAAACCATTTATTTTTGTGTGTGACAATGGTACTTTCAAAGAATTTTAAAACCAAAAAAAAAAAAAAATGTTTATCTTATCCATCCTCTCCCCTCCCTGTTTTTGACTTTCTAGTTACACAAATAAAGTGTTGTTAAGGTATTGGACATGGATGTTTTATGGAATAGAGGCATAATTTTATGATGTTGAACTTATTGACAACATAAAATCCTATATGTGTTCATTCCCTCTCTCACTTTCTTCTCAGATTATATATAAAAAATTGAAATTTGGAACCATGTAGAATTCTCATATAATCTCTACTCAAATACAAGTAGCAGTTGAAACTTTCCATTTCTATCCAAAATGCCACCACCGAGTAGAAATTGAAGGCACTTAGCAATGAACATGTTTTTACTACTGAGAAAAATTTCCACATTAATGAAGCAACAATAGCAACAAGTTTCTAGTTAAGTTCACTTCAAATTTATGAATACCTCATTTTTTAAAGAGTGGACTATTAAAATGTAGTTTTAACAGACAAGAACAAACTTGACTCCATATTGGATTTATTCCTTTAGTTCTAACCTTTGTGCTCTGTGGCCTATGCTTAGTCATGCTTGCTCAGCACCTTTTGTAAAACAATGTTGCCTATAGCCTGAAATATACAAGATAGCCCCTTCTCAAGGCTCTGCTTCCCAGGCTTGACCTTTAAAGGTATAATACTTATTGTTCATATAGAGATAAAAATTTGCAGAACAGAGGATAACATTTGTCTTGTTGGAGGTTTATAAGAACATCATGACCAGACCTCGGTGGACAGCTGCAAGAACAAAGAATTTTGACATCCCCTCCAAGATCTGGCCGGCACCAAGAAGTTTGCAACAAACTCTCCTCTTTGTATAGCAAAAGTCTGAATTTTAACTTCGGTAAAATGATTCATTGGGATACCAGTCCACTGGCTTTCCAAATAAAGTTTCTATTCCTTGCCCTAACATCTCATCTCTTGGTTTATTGGCCTGTTGCTTGGTGAACAGTATGAGCTTGGAGTAGGTAACATAGTCATAAAGTTATTAAGAGAATCCAAATTATGACAATTCAGATCACATTTTGACGTTTTACTATGAAGATGCAAATAGGAAAACTCTATGTTTCACAATTGTCAATTATAACAATGTCCCTAAAAAATAAATATTCTTATCCTCATTATGCATTTACCTAAACTGATGATCAGAAAGGTTTCATCATTTGTCCTTGGTCATACTTGTAGTTAATACCCCAATTCCTTCTGATGCTAAAACAAGGCTTTTCCTCCATTGGCCCTTCTGCCCCCAGATTAGTGAGATGGAGTCAGCAGGGGAATGTTTTCAATGTGGTTTCTGGGAAGGTTCCTGCTCCAAATATTCTTTCACCAAATAATTAGAATGCTTGAAATTTCTCCAAAGTATATTTATTTCTGTGAGTCTTAGGGGATTTTAGTTCATTTAGAATCTCACAATAAAATCCAAATGTACTTAAGGTTAAAGTGAACTTTATTGGCTAACATCCTAACAATTATTGATGAATGGCTGGCTAGAGCTACTGTGAAGTAGGAGAAAAAGAAAAATATGCTGAATAGGCAAACTTAAGCAATAATGAAAACTTGTTACTTTTGCTACTTAGAAATTACACCTTTTTGGTTGATGTTTCTGCCTACAGCTTTTAAAACATGGAATTTGAAGAACAAAATATCTTGCTAAAGTGGAATGATTTGTAACATTCACATTTTAGAAGGACAGTTGGATATTCCCTTTGATGGAGTGTCTTAAAGTGGTGGGAAGTAGGCCTTAGGAAACGTTCAATGGTAAACAGATGGCACTGGCCTGTAAAAACCACAGGGATCTGGAAATCCGTTCTATCCCTAACTCATGCACAAGCACATTAGTGGTCTGGTGAGTTGCAGTAAAGGCTGCTATTATTTTGAAAGGAATAGTCTTGTTACAACTGTAGGAGTAATATATATATATATGAATATGTGTACTTGTGTGTGTACATCAGTGTGTGTTTGAAATCTGAAAAGAAATGGTTTTATTTACAGATTTTCTGGGTACACTGATGAAATACAAGGGGAGTGGAAACTATTATTTGGATGATTTTAGTTAAAGTGATACTTTTACTTCAAACATAAAGTTATTTCAAAGTAAAGAGGCAATTGCCTTAATCCCAAATTCTTTCATATGTAGACCATCACAATACATGGGCTCAATTAATTGCTTTTCAAGTGAATTATTAACCCCATGATGGATGGTGATGGAAACTTTCACCAGTAGCAAAACATTTTGAAAGAGAATCAGATTTTGAAACTGAACTCTTTTAATAATAATGATCTTGGGTTTTAGACTGAAAGAATTCTCAATTGATAGAACTTAATGAAAACATTCACAGATATGGCTGTTTTGAAAATGTCTTGATTTGGTTAAAAATCATAACAATCATTTTTATTTTTATTTTGAAATACTTTCAAACTCTCAGAAATGTTGCAAAAATAAAACAAAGAATTTTTTTTTACCCTTAACAACTTTCCATAAATCACTGTTTGATACTCCATCACCTATGAATACTTTAGCGTATAATGCCAGCAAAGAAATTGTCCTACATAACCACAACCTAGTCATCAAAATCAGGAAATTAACACTGATATATGACTGCTCTCAAATCCTCAGATCTCATTCAGGTTTCTTCATTTGCCCAATGTCCTGTATAGCAGAAGGAACCATTCAAGGATCATGCATTCCATTTATTTGTCGTGTCTTTTTAATCCCCTTCAATCTGGAAGAGTAGCCTAGTCTTTCCTTGACCTTCGTGACCTTGGCACATTTAAAGATTACAGAAAATATTTTGGGGTTTTGCCCCTACTCCCTCAATTATTTTTCTGATTTTTTTTTGTTGTTGTCGTTATTAGACTCAGATTCTCCATCTTTGGCAAGAATTTCTCAGAAAGTGTAATTTGTTCTCTCATTGCCCTATCAGAAGGTACTTGATCTCAATTTGTCCCATTACAGGTGATGTTAACTTTAATTACTCTAAAGTTACTTTATTATAAAGTTATTCTTTTTTTCTTTGTAATTAAAAGTTTTGTGTGTGGGGGGGAAGTACTTTGAGATTGTAAATATTCCATTCTTCGTTAAGTTTTAACCCACAGTTTTGCATCTATTGATGTTTCTTGGATTAATCATTTGTTATTCCTGTGACTACCAATTAGTAACTTTCAAATTCCACCATACCTTCTCAATTTATTAGCTGTTATTCTACTGTAAGAAAAAGTGTTCTTTTTTCCTATTCTAAATTTTCCTTTTGAGTTGAAAAAGGTAGTGTGTTTTTTTGTTTGCTTCATATTTTTTCCTAAACCACATAGTAGGTTGCTGTTATGAAGGTAAGAAACTTGTTCTTAGTTGTAGCAGAATTCTCTGAGTCTCTGATCTATCTGCTGTTGCTCATTAACACATATGGGAATGACAAATCTTCTCAGAATATGGAGATAAGAATAATTCTATAAGGACACTGTGGTTTTTATTGTTAGTTCCATTGCCACATTTATTTACATTTTCCATGTAAAAACACAAATTATACATATGTAAAGTAAAAAAAGTAAAGTATATTAGTTTTCTATACTGTATAACAAATTACCACACACTTAAAACAACTCATGTTTATTTCTCACAGTTTTGTGGGTCTGGAGTCCCACACAGACTTACTGGGCTCTATGATTCAGGGACTCACCAGGCTGCAATCCAGGTGTTGGCTGGGGCTGTGGTCTCATCAGAAGCTGGACTGCTGGGAAAGAATGTACATCTCAGCTCTCTCAGTTTTCTGGCAGAATTAGATTAATGGCAGCTAGCTTCTTCAAAGCCAGCATGAAGGAGGAGAGGGAGAGGGGAGGAGGAGAGAGAAGTGGAGAGAGGGAGAGTCTCTAGAGTAAGTCAGCTAGCAAAGAGTTGTGTGTACTGTAAAATAATCACAGTAGTAACATCTCATCACCTTTGCTTTATTTTATTCATTAAAAGCAAGTCAGGGCTTCCTTGGTGGCACAATGTTAAGAATCTGCCTGGCAATGCAAGCGACATGGGTTAGAGCCCTGGTTTGGGAAGATCCCACATGCTGTGGAGCAAGAAAACCCATGCCCCACAACTACGGAGCCTGTGCTCTAGAGCCCACAAACCACAACTACTGAGCCCGCATGCCACAATGACTGAAGCCCACGCTCCTAGAGCCTGTGCTCTGTAACAAGAGAAGCCACCGCAGTGAGAAGCCCGTGCACTGCAATGAAGAGTAGCCCCTGCTCGCTGCAACTAGAGAAAGCCCATGTGCAGCAATGAAGACTCAATGCAGCCAAAAATAACTAAAATTTAAAAAAACCCTAAAATTTCTGCTCTGTGAAGGACACTGTCAAGAGAATGAAAAGACAAGCCATGGACTGGGAGAAAATGTTCCCAAAAGACATAGTTAATAAAGAACCATGTCCAAAATATACAAAGAACTGTTAAAACTCAATAATAAGAAGACAACCCAATTAAAAAAATGGACACAAATGGCACTTCACCAAAGAAATTATACAGAAGGCAAATATGCACATGAAAATGTGCATATATCATCATACACCATCATATATATGCAAATTGAAAGAACTATTAGAATGGTTAAAATCCAGAATACTATAAATATCAAATGCTGGTGAGGATGTGGAGCACCAGGAGTTCTCATTCCTTGCATATGGGAATGCAAAATGGTACAACCACTTTGGAAAATTGTTTGGTGGTTTCTCATAATGTATTTTTACTATACAGCTGGATTAAATGTGCTAATTTTGTCACAGGATTGTCATAATTTATTTATAGGTGAAAGAGTCCTACATTTGATTATGTGTGTATATGGGTGTGACTATGTGAGGGACTGTGAACTCTGTTCTTATTTATTAATGGGAACACTTATTGTGAAGCTAATGAAGCTTGACTTTCAGAACTTCCCTTACATTAACATCTTCCAAATCCCTCTACCTAATTTTGTATTCAAAATTGCATATTCTTTATTTTTTAGAAAGAAGACCCCCATAATTATATAAGCAACAGACCCCCAAAACTTGTATCACCCCTTGAGTTGAGCATATTAATATTTCTAAACTCAAGGAAACTCTCACCATGAAAACTGTGATATTGATTGCAACTCTAAGGACATGGAAGATGCCATCATGATGCTGCAGTGGTACCTCTTAACTCAAAAACCCAGTACCTACTCACTCAACAGGGAGGACACGAAGCAGGAGTTAGCCATAAGATAGCAGTTCATGAGGTAGAAAGTTGTGCCCTGGATAAAGTCTTGATCACTGGAAGATTCTTGTGTCTTGTCTTGATAGATCCTTTTCATTATCATAATGAATTATGTCACAGTGTATTAAATTATAGAAGTTAATTATACTGCATGAACTCAATTTTTATTGATCATAGAAAATGAATTATATATTTGACCAGTTTCCTGCCCTGTGCTGTAAATTCCACAATGATTGGGACTTTACCTTTTTGTCCATGGTTCCTATTAGAATGTGAAACACATATTTAGTAATCAATCATTATTTGTGAAATACATGAGTGATCTTTGAATTAGGTTTTCCTAGAACAAATAATATTACTTGTTCAGGATACATTTTCTATACACAGCGAAGTGTCAGACTCAGGAAAATTTCATTTCTTCCAAAGCTGATGAATGATTAGTTTTGCTGGTTAAAATCTGGATTAATTTGTTTAGATAAATAATGGTTATTTCAACTTATTTAAAAAATTATAGGCCCTATCTTACTAATGATCCAGTTATCACATATTACCAACTTTGATTCAGAGATAGCAAGCAACCAAGCAAAGAAGTACTATAATTTATTTTTATTATTATGTAAGTTTCAGGTGAACAGCATTATAATTTGACATCTGTATACACTACAAAGTGGTCACCGCCACAAATCTAGTTGCCATCCATCACCATAGAGTTGACCCCCTTCATCCATTTCACGCATCTTACAACCCTCTGGCAACCACTAATCTATTCTCTGTTTCTATGAGTTTGTTTTTGTTTTTGTTCATGTGATTTGTTTCTTTTTTTTTGATTCCACTTATAATTGAAATCATATGGCATTTATTTTTCTCTGTCTGACTTATTTCACTTAGCATAATACCTTCAAGGTCCTTCTATGCTGTCACAAATGGCAGGATTTCATTCTTTCTTTATGGCTGAGTTGTATTCCATTTTGTGTATACGTATTTATACACCACATCTTCTTTATCCATTCATCCATTGATGATTTCCATGGGGTGGTGATGGATGGGGCTGACCAAAGACTTGCTGTGAGGCCCAGCTGCTGCCACAGGGCACTGATGGGCAGGGCCATTGTTTGGTCAGCTATGAGGCCTGGCCAAGGTGCAGAGGTAGCCAACATTCTTGGTTGGGCACACTCACTGGTGCTAATAGGTTATATGGATAATTCCAAAACGATGCCTTCCAGGTCCAATATTAGTAAGGTAGCATAGGACCACATAAATGGCTCCCACCAGTGACTCAGTCCTCAGGAAGCATCCCAACTGGTTCCTACATCTCTGGCAGATGCTTCAAGATTAGTAAGTGGGTCCCCTTCATTTGTGGTCCATGTGCTTTTCACTCTATTGTTTTTGCACTGGTTTTCATGTTGAGTGAGTCTATGCACAAGCCCTTTAAGAATGAGATTTTGTTTGTTGAAGTTGTATAGTTTTCCTGGATGTATTCCCTGTTGGCTTTCCAAGGCAGATGTTTGAGGGGCCCAGCTCTCTGCCTCTCCTGCCTGTCTAGATGGTGTTCTTTTACCCTTTGTTGTGGAGGTTCTGTTTATCCAGTTTTCACATATCTTTCTGAAGGAATTATTCCATATGTAGTTGTAGATTTGTGGTGTCCATGAGAGGAGGTGAATTCAGGATCTTCCTACACTACCATCTTGAGCCCTCTTTCCAAGGAAAACAGTTTTAGCATAAGAAAAATAAATTTACAAAATCACTTGAATATAGAGTAAAGTAACCCTGAAACATAAAAGATAATATATAATGCATGGCTCCAGAATAATGCCCACTTGGGTTTCAATAAATTCTACTCTTGTACAATTTATATATCTAAAACAAAAATACAAATGATATTGTTTAGTCTGAGTAATGTATTTTATTTTTATTAGAACACCTTTTTTTTAGTTGAAAAAGGAAAAAAAAACAAATAAAAACTAGAGGAGTTTTAATTGCTAATAAAGGAATACCATCTGAAAATTACAGACAAGCTTTAGATGGGTTAGATGATTTGGTTCCTACCCCATAAAATGATGACTTTTTCCTTTTAACACAAGTCTTTGGCCTAACTACAGGTTTCTGCAATATAATCAAATGATGCTAGGGCTTTTCTTTAATGGCCCTGGCAGCATTCTGTTCATGAATTTCAGGGAGCATTTATTTTATTTTATATTTTTTAAATTTTTTAAAATTTATTTTTGCTGTGTTGGTTGTTCGTTGTTGCACGCGGGCTTTCTCTAGTTGCAGCGAGTGGGGGCTACTCTTGGTTGCGGTGCACGGGCTTCCCATTGTGGTGACTTCTCTTGTTGCAGAGTGCAGGTTCTCGGTGTGCAGGCTTCAGTAGCTGCAGCACTCAGGCTCAGTAGTTGTGGCTCGCGGGCTGTAGAGCACAGACTCAGTAGTTGTGGTACATGGGCTTTGTTGCTCTGCGACATATGGGATCTTCCCAGACCAGGGATCGAACCTGTGTCCCCTGCGTTGGCAGGTGCATTTTGAACCACTGCACCACTAGGGAAGTCCTATTGCACATTAAAATAATATTAGAATATACATTTATATACCTAAAACTGGGAAAAATTACAAATCCAGCTAATATCAAATGTTGGGATGGTTATGGAATCTGTCTGGATAAACTAGTAAAAAACTATGAAGATGAATAACACCAAAATCTTGGTGGCTAAAAACACAAAGGTTTATTTATAGTTCATGATGCATGTGTATTACAGTGTCAACAGCAGTCCTCTGTTTACTACACTCAGAAACCTAGGTTGATAAGGCACAACCAATTAAACACTGTTGATCACCATGCTAGTGAGAAAAGGAGAGCTCTCTGGGCAGAGAGTGGGGATGGTATGGATTTGGGATGGAGGAATGGGCTTTGCAATGGCAAATAAATGACTTAGCACTTCTACCCATGTTTCATTGGCCAGAAGTATCCATCTGTCCCCAGCCACATGGAATTAAAGGAAGTTTCATGTATTTCTGGTGGAAGTGAAGATTGCTGTACCCATTTTGCAGAGCAACATTTTCCATTCTCTTCCCAATGTTAGTGACTTTTTTCTCCCTTTCAGACTGAAGACAAACATCCCTTAACTGCTCTCAGCTTAGGTTGCTATAGACTCACAGCTCTGTGTCCTGGACTACCATTCATTGCATTAGACCGTCTTAAAAATAAGAAAGGTATCCTTGCATTGGAACTACCAATACCACAGATGCAAGATATTTGGACCCTCCTAGATCTTAAAGAATGAAACTTGTTTCTTTTGCAGTTAACTTTCTTAAAGATGTTAGATTTTTTATTATAAACAACAACAAAAAATTGAAAAGAAGCACATCTTACATATAGATGTTTCTTAATAATACACAGCAAGCAGTGATATTAAGCTACATACTCTTGCTTTAAGATTGGATCTTCATGTTCATCTGGGACCACAGTCACCATGAAGCCAGAGAATTCAATCTTGCCTAGCTTCTCTGTGTCCTTGTTGTTGTTTTTGGTACTTAATGGGTTCCTCCCCTTTCTCCTAATTTGCATGATTTCTATCCACTCTGTGGTTCATTTGCAGTCATGTGGTTCATCCCAGTGTGACTCTTAAAGAAGAGTTTGCTTAAAGTGCTTGTGGTGAAGAACAAAGCATAAAAGGAAAATTATTTCTAGCGTGAATCTTCTCCATTCATATTACTGAGCAGTATTTGCTCTATGTCTTAATGATATAGTCCAAGGAAAAAATTCTGTCTGTGGCTGGTGGCCCTCAGCTGCTCAGTGAGCCCTTGAAATACACTATTGTGGAGTCTGTTTCCTCTTGTCAGGAACTAATTCCTTTGGAATGTCAGATTGTCTCCTAGGCTGATAATTAAATGTAAAAATAAGGCTTTGGGGAAGTCATGAAAATAAGAGTAAACAAGTTCTTGACTTTTTCCTTAGTGCTCTGTAACTAGAAAAAACATAGTTTATTTCCTTTAATATCTAAAATTTCTAGATCCTAAACTTTTCTATTCTCTTTTGACTGTTTCTTTCTAATTTGACTATAAGTCCATCAGAGCTGGAGACATTTAGTATTTCTTTTATACTATGTATCTTGTACCTAGAAGATATAAATATATGTTCATTGACTGAATAAATAAATTACTGTTCTGGTTTCAAAAAGAAAATGAAAATGCATTGGACCTCTGTGTATTCAAGAACATAAATAAGTAATAGACGGGGAAACTGGAATTTGGGAGACTAGAAACAGTATCAAATAAAGAATCAAAGAGTTGTTACTTCCAAGGACATATTGGCTAGTTTTTTGGGTTGAATTTTGTACCAACCCCCCAAATTTATATGCTGAAGTCCTAGCCTCCCGTATTTCAGAATGTTGCCTTATTTGGAAATAAGACTGTTGCAGATGTAATTATTTTAAATGAGGTTTTATTGGAGTAGGGTGAATCCCTAATCCAATATGACTGATGGCCTTATAAAAAGGAGAAATCTGAACAGTCAGGCACACAAGGAGCACTCCATGAGAAGACTGGAGATGTACTACCACAAGTCAAGGAAGTTTAAAGATTAAAAACCACCAGAAACTAAGAGTCATGGAATACATTCTTCCTCACAGCTTTCAGAAGGAACCAATCCTGCTGACATCTTGATTTTTGGCTTCTAGACTCTGGAACTGTGAGGCAATGAATTTCTGGCGTTTAAGCTGTCTAGTTTGTGGTATTTGTTACAGCAGCCCTGGTAAACCAATATAGTCAGCTACAGTCACCTTATTTTTTTTTAAAGTTGATAGAAATGCTTAAGCCAAACTCAGTAGCTCAGGCAACATTTCCCCTTTATACTCTGATTCAGCTAATTCAAGAAAGACACTCTCTTTTGCCATATGCAATTAGAAAAATTTAAGTAATGGCTGGAACATTTACTACTGAAATACAAAGGGTGTGTGTGTGTGTTTGTGTGTGTGTGTGTGTGTGTGTGTGTGTGTAGGGGAGGGTTATGGAAGGGAAAGTGTTCCTAACTAAGAAAGTTGGGTGAGTTCATGAAATATTTTCATTTTGGAGGTACCAGTTGCCAAAACCTAACAGATGCTACTCAAAGGTTTCACATGATGAGGTTATGGGAACAAAACATGTTTGACCGGTGCCTTATCCACTTCACTAATTTTAAATTAAGAATCTTTAAATTCAGTGGGGATCCAGGGACATTCATACTTAATGTAAGACTAGGGGTCTGATAACCTTAAAAAATGGGAACGAGTTCAGCTGTTGAATCTTGCCTGAAAGACAAAGGCTATGCCAACTGTTGGGAATACATACTCTCTTACCTTCATGCTTTTTAACATGGAGGGAATCATAAGATAGGACCGGGAACTAATCTCTCAGGAGACTTAGTCCAGCATAAACACCATCCCCATAAACAAGTGAAGGATAAAGGGTGAACTAATTTTAATATGGCTTCTATAACAAATTTCTACAACAAAATTTAATTCCTCTGATACAGATGGGTCTTTGATGCCATAAAACAATAAAGCACATGTCAAATCTGAAGTGGTAGAGGAGGGAAGGTTTTCATAATTCGTTGAAAGAACTCCGTTGGTGGTCAGTTTTTATTCTCTTTGCTGAAGATTGGAAAAGAAATGGTGACGCAAAGCTCAGAATTTGAAATGAGGCAGAGAGTGGAAGCTGTTTACATGACTTTTTTTTTTTGGTACTGTTGCCTTCCCACATCCTACTCTGACTCTTTTTAAACTTCATGTTGGCCATTCAGGGCAAGGGAACATTTTTAGGGATGCACTAACCTGTTATGGAGACGGCTGCCCTTTGGGGCTTGTGTGGGAAGGAATGCCTCAGTCACAAGAAATTCCTGTTGGCATTCGTACTAAGACAGCATCTAAGATCCTCTACTCTTCAAAGTGTAGTAGAACATGTATTTTTAAAAGAGCGTACTCATTCATGAATACTTTGGAATAACCCTCCACTTAACCATTTAGGGCAGGGAGTTTGTACTTCACAATGCAGCAGGAAGATAAGTATATTTGTGACCAATCTACATTTGTATTCATTTTCATTGAAACAGATGTGACATGACCAATCTAATTTTGTAACTGTGTGCTAGCAGAACAATTCTTAAGTTATTAGCAAGATCTATAAAAAGAGTAAAGGTAGAAAAAAATGATATATGTAGAATCAAGAGTAAACAACGTCAAAGGGAAAAAACACAGGAACATAGAATCCTTGGCTTCAGTCATTGACCTGGAGAATAGACTGCCCACCCAAATGTATGGATTCATTTATTCTCCTTTTATGAAAATGTGTGAACTTTATTTTGCTTTGTTAATTTAAACATTTGGAATTCTTTTTTGTTTTTTCCCCTCCAGAGATTAAAAAAAAATCAGTTATCCTGAAGAGTAACTATAAATGAGTTAATAACCATACATTTACACAGACTGAAATTTATTTCTGTCATTCTGTTTGTCTAAATAAATTTTAAAAAGAGGTATCCAAACCGAATGTTTCCTCTGCTGTTATTAGTCATCCAAATATTTGCGTTCTTGTTGAGTTAGGGATTTCGTCTAAATAGCTTTCAATATGCTAAAATAAGTAACAAACTATTAAGTCCCGGTAGAGTTTTTAAATTAAGAATGTTAATTTATCATGCAGTGGTATATGTTAATTAAAAATTATTCAAATACATACTAATTGAAATGTTTTTCCAATAGTATCACATTTACTAAAGTATTTAGATAACAGTGCTGCCAAAAGTAAAAAAAAAATTCTCATTATTTTCTTACATTAAAAAATAAGAACGTTAAAGATTCTTTAAAATACAATACAAAATAAAACAAAATAAACTCTTTCAGTTACTGCAAAGCATATAATTCTACATATATGGTAACATATAATGCTTTTCTGTATAATTTTTACCGAGGGCCACTATTATAAATTCAGAGATGTGTTCTTTCAGAAAATGTTTGGCCTTAAACTTTAAATTGAATAAAATTGAACTTTAAATAAAAATGTCACCTGAAAGGATGCCAGTCCTCAATCTATTGATATTACTACATTTTTACCCTAATATATTAATTGGTGAAAATTACAAAAATCTATACAAGGTTGAAGTTCCTTTTCGAAAACATGGACCAATGAAAATACTCAGGTGGTGGTGGGAACATACATTTGTAGGGAGGGAGGGTCTTCAGGCCTTCTGAAGAGGACTGCCCAGCTGCCATACTCACATCTCTATCAAGGTGCTTCATTTTCCTGAACCACTCCCCCCTAAATCAGTAAAGGAATGACCATCATTATCTGCCTTGGGACTAAAAGGCCAGTTTCATCACGACCTTTATCTCTGAGATGTCAGCCATTTCTAATCTCCCTAAGGAGTGTGCACTACTATTCTATCAGTATTCTGATTCCATCCCCCACTCCCTACTTCTATTTCTCTCACTCAGCATTACTTTTACCCTTCCATGGTCTTGTTGACACAGCCAAATTTCATATGTCCTCAATCATTTTATAAGAATTTTCTTCATCTTCTTGCTCTGAAACCTGGCTCATTGCTGATTCCATAACTTCTCCTCTGTGGCATCAAGCGGCAGCTGTATGGCTCCAACAAACTTGGTTTCATGGCCCTAGAGATGGAGTAGGTGTGCTCTTCACCACTTTTGCTTCTTTGAGACAATTCTTACTTCTTCCTTCCTAAATTCCCCCAGTTTAAATTTCAAGTCTTCAAACCAGAACACTATTTGCTTTTCCTTGGGCAAGTGTCTACTGATCCCAGGATAAACCGCCTTCATTCCTTGAAGATATTAGCCCCTAGGTAAATGTCACTCTCTCCAAAATACTCCTCTCATAATATTTGTGAAAAACAATATCTGTGTAGACCTTTCCATAGATGGGCCTCTCTGTTTTTGACTTCCTTTCCAGTCATCTTGTACTTCACTTACTTCAGCCACTGACTCTCATAGACATGATTTTATTGTTAGCAGCAACTGCAAATTGTCAATACTATCAGTTTCAAGTGTATCACATTTTGGCCCTCACTTCCTACATTTCTAGCTCCTTCCATCCAGTACCCGTACTCCAACAATCCTTTGACCCTATGTAGACTTACAAGCCATTCATTCTACTGTCTTTTCCTTGTCCCGTGTCCCCTAATGTCAGAATGGCTACATGTTCTGGTTTGCGTAGTAGACTTTTGTTCAGATCTGTTATCTCAGCATAATAATTAAACGTGCTCTAGTTCAGACAATACAATATATGGTTACTCTACTTAGTATTCTCACTTCCCCTCTTACTCAGCCTAAATTCTATAGTCAACTAAAAACATGACTTTGCATATACTTTTCAACTACCTTGTCCCTCTTTCTCATAATCAATACTTTGGCAAAATCCCAACCCTGGTTAAATCCAACTCTCCAAATACTTTATACCTGTACCTGCATCTCATTGTGGCTGGAATCAAACAGAGAACTGTGCTGTCTGATCTCATATTAAATTCATGATTCTTAATTTCAAGGTGCCCCTTATTTCTGTCAAGTAATCATACTATATTACTCTGGCCCATTTATTCTTCCACTCTCCCAGATGATAATTTTGTATCTTTTCTCTCCTTAAACTTCTAAATCTTCTTAACCCATCTTCACACTGAGCTGTTGATCTTCTATTTCACAGAGAAAAATGAACCAATCAGAAAAGAACTTCCACAAACATTTACACCCTAAGGGAGCATCGAACCCTTCACCTGTGCACTAGACTCCACCCCTTCTCACGTACGGGATTCTTCTTTTTCTGTCACATCCCAGGCACAATCTACTTATAAACAGCATCAACTTATCTTCAGAATAATCTTTCCATCTTTACTGCATCTATTCTGATTCAAGACATTGACATCTCTCAACTGGACAATTTTGAATCACTGCTCTTTTTTGCTCCAACACACATCTTCTAGACTGTTTTCAGCACAGCTGTTAAGTGATATTGTTAAGATATAAGTTACATCATACAATTCCTCTTTTTGAATCTTCCCAGTGGCTTCACATTTCATTCCACATGGAAGCCAAAATTAAATAATAACTTACAAGGACTTATAAATGTCTGTCTCCCCTCTTGCCTTCCTGATTTTAATCTTTCACTATCCAATTCTTGTTTAGTACTCCTCATTCACGTTGGCCTTCTTGCTGCTCCACAAACACTCCAGGAATTTGCTTACTTAGGGATTTTGCATTGGAAGTTCCTGTCTCTCAAGTAACTTCCTTTTCCTCCCAAATGCCATGGAACTTAACTCACAGGACACCTTCCCTGTGAGGCTGCTCTAGTCTACTCTTCTTGAAATTGAAGTCCCCATCCCATGCGATCTCCTTAACCCAATTCCCTGCCTTGTTTTTATCCATAGGACCTATTCTCTCTCTCCTTTCATAATCATTTCTTTCACTTAGATGATTGATAGTTACATATTTTGTGTGTATATATATTCTTTGTTTCTGGAATTCACTGATGACATTCTATTAATTGAGGGAATAAAGAACATTATTTTTATGAACACAAAATCTGACAGTATGGTGGTGAGGAATATGGCCAGAAAACTCACCTCCTACTTACTAACCTTAAAACCTTAGAAAAATGTATGACTTCTCTGATGCTCAGTTTCTCCATCAGTCCAAAGGAGTAAAGACAAATATGCAGCTTATTTTTCCTTTGTTATTTGTAGATAAAATAAAAATGTATGTGTAATGTTTATCATAAAACTTGGTAAAAATTAGGTTAATAGTAAACATATTTTCATTAATTGTTAAACATTATTACCAAAATTATTTTGACTATTAGTAAGATGATTAATATATTCAGCCTATATTTCAACCTTCATCACATCTCTGAATCACTTCTGTGGCATTATTAGATTATGATTATAATGGATAAATCTAAAATTGGTAGAAAATCAATGCTTAGCAAATTTAAACTTTTACTTTTATTATAAGCTATGTTGAAGTGTAAAATTTCAGTTGGTTTGATGTCTGCAGAACACACTGGGAGAAAAAAAATACATTCCTTATATAACTGATTCAAACACCTTTATTTTAAGTATAAATAAATTGGCAACAATAATAAGTTCAGATGGACAGATTAAAGCTCCAATATTTCTGGTAGTTTACTTTATCTGAATTCTCTGTGAAGTGGAGGCCAAGATTAAAGTGACTAAATCTTCAACACAGAGAGGGTAGTTAAACCCATCTTAGAGTTTTTATAAACCCAGATTCCAAAAGAATGGTAAAAGCCTGATTCTTTTTGGTTGATCTACATAAGTAGTTTAATTTAAGAAAATGATACTATCACAACATCAAGCCTTAAAAAAAGTCTAATTAATAGTTTTATTTCTTAGAACTACCATACAACCTAGCAATCCCACTACTGGGCATATACCCTGAGAGAAGCATAATTCAAAAAGATTCATGTACCACAATGTTCATTGCAGCTCTATTTACAATAGCCAGGGCATGGAAGCAACCTAGGTGTCCATTGACAGATAAATGGATAAAGAAGATGTGGCACATATATACAATGGAATATTACTCAGCCATAAAAAGAAACAAAATTGAGTTATTTGTAGTGAGGTGGATGGACCTAGAGACTGTCATACAGAGTGAAGTAAGTCAGAAAGAGAAAAATAAATACCGTATGCTAACACATATATATGGAGTCTTAAAAAAAAAAAAAATGGTTCTGAAGAACCTAGGGGCAGGACAGGAATAAAGACTCAGACATAGAGAATGGACTTGAGGACATGAGGATGGGGAAGGGTAAGCTGGAACGAAGTGAGAGAGTGGCATGGACATATATATACTACCAAATGTAAAATAGATACCTAGTGGGAAGCAGCTGCATAGCACAGGGAGATCAGCTCAGTGCTTTGTGACCACCTAGACGGGTGGGAAAGGGAGGGTGAGAGGGAGACGCAAGAGGGAGGAGGTATGGGGATATATGTATAGCTTATTCACTTTGTTATAAAGCAGAAACTAACACACCATTGTAAATCAATTATACTCCAATAAAGATGTTAAAAAAAGAAAGTTTTTTTTTCTAGTAACTGCGAACTGGATCTGAAATTCAAAGATCTGGAATTCTTTGAAATAAGACTCCTATAAGGGTGCTAGAATGTTGGTAGATCACTAAATTTCTCTTGCAGAGAAATGTGAGTAATAAAGAGTTTAAAATATTGTCCAGGGCTTCCCTGGTGGCGCAGTGGTTGAGAATCCGCCTGCCGATGCAGGGGACACGGGTTTGTGCCCCGGTCCGGAGGATCCCACATGCCGCGGAGCGGCGGGGCCCGTGAGCCATGGCCGCTGAGCCTGCGCGTCCGGAGCCTGTGCTCCGCAGCGGGAGAGGCCACAACAGTGAGAGGCCCGCGTACCACCAAAAAAAAAAAATTGTCCATTGCATAAATATAGAGTCAAAAATAAGATTTTTCTCCCAAATTGTAAGGTAAAATCTTTCTCTTCATTGGTATATAAAATTACAGGTATAACTATGTACATTTACACATGTAAAGAAATATCTGTTGTAAATATAACCTTCAAAATGTCCTTTGTTAGGATGAGACATGGGAAAACACACACACACAGACACACACACACACACACACACACACAAAGGAGAATGGTGATGGACTACATTTAAAAGAAAACATTCTTGCTGATGAAAAGCATTTTAAAGAGGAAGTCATCTTATCTTTGAAAAGATCTATTCCACTGCACCTAATTACTCCTCGGTATAGCTTGGAATTTGAAACAGTCTCCCACTCCCACCTTCTAAATACCAGTGCACTGTAAATCCACCCTTCTGTCAGAACTTACTGTTGCAAGGAATAATTTGAACCAGAAATACTTAAGTAGGGAGAATACATATCAATCTGGCCTTCTTTGTGAATTTATTAGACCAACAAATTCTTGGCAGAATAACCCGCACAAGTTGTCTTTACAGAAAGGATCAGTATTAGCCAATAATTCTTCCTAGTTAGGAAGGCTTCTCCAGGGTACCCAAAGGGTGGAAACATTGTGAAGATAGGTCAACACCCTTCTTGTAGACTTCAAATTACTGGCTGTTAATACTTTGTGAACTGCCTGCTTTTAATTATACACATCTATTGGCTAGTTAGCAGGTGAAATGACTTAACTCCTCAAGGAATACATGTGGACTCAAATCAGCAATTTTCATTAATGACCTCTCCTTAGAGAAAACTTATATCAAGTGAACATCCTGGCTGCCCCCATCTTACCAACAGAATGAATTGTTGTCATTCCTTGTAAGCAGTTGAAAGGTTACAATAGTGAAACCATGCATGACACCATGATAACTCTTGTCTGACAAGTTGAAGACAATGCCAGACTACTACACGAAAATAGCCTGCTCAGAATTCTCTTCCCCAAAAGACACGGGCTTTTTCATCCTCTGGGCCATGAGCAGCACCAAGTTGAAAGAGATTGGGAACCATCATCTCACAAGAAATATCTACAGGGTAATGAAGCAGGCAACCAGGATTCACAAGCATTGAAATGTGCAGGAGCAAATCACACACGGAAACATGGAGATCTTTGAAAAAATTCTGAAACTGAGGCAGTCCTGCTCTTTCATTTGCCCCTTACCCTCCTGTAGCCTCAAAAGCTACAGGAGGTGACAATTCAAAACAGCTGAGCAGTGAGCACAAGAGGACAGTCTGGTATAATTCCCAGCACCCCCTCTCCACACATTACGGTGTTTAAAGTTTCAGATTCTCTGCTAACCGCAAATTCATTCAAGCGAGGGATAAGCCCTCCTTTCAAATTACATCTAATCCTGGGAAGGTTTAACCAGTCTATATATAGCCTTATACACACACACACACACACACACACACACACACACACACACACACATATATATGTAGCTAAGTATATATATATATATATAGCTAAGTGTGTATATATATATGTTGTATTTACATTTATTTAATCAGATTGCTTTCCTCCTAATATCTACTTGAAATTCACAGAAATTAGGAAGTTTTAATGAAGGGAAGAGAAAAGAAAGGTTGTTTCTAACCATGCAAACTTGGAGAAGGACAACTTTGGCGCCTATTTGCAGTCTATGGGCCTTGTAAATCTAAAAAGAAAAAGTAGAATGATGGATTTTAGACCTGAAAGAGTTGGTACCGAAGTACAGAGCAGTAAGGTTGGGCATTAAGGATTTCACTTGGTGCTAGAGGGCTAGCTATTGCTACACTTTCATTCTCCCCTAACATACCTCGGTGCTTATGTTATGAGAAAAAGTGCTAAATAACTCAATTTATTAATGAAATATTAATAAATTTAATAGAAATTCATGGCATTTTAGATTTGTCTAGATTCACCAATGTCTATTTTGAGATCTGGCATCATTTATACTGTTTCCTAGACTTCTATTTTTTTTTGTTTCTTGAATTTTATTTTATTTTTTTATACATCATGTTCTTATAAGTTATTTTATACATATTAGTGTATATATGACAATCCTAACCTCCCAATTCATCCCACCACCACCACCCACACTGCTTTCCCAACTTGGTGTCCATATGTTTCTTCTCTACATCTGTGTCTCTATTTCTGCCTTGTAAACCAGTTCATCTGTACCATTTTTCTAGATTCCACGTATATGCGTTAATATATGGTATTTGTTTTTCTCTTTTTGACATACTTCACTCTGTATGACAGTTTCTAGGTCCATTCACATCTCTACAAATGACCCAATTTCATTCCTTTTTATGGCTGAGTAATATTCCATTGTATATATGTACCACATCTTCTTTATCCATTTGTCTGTTGATGGGCATTTAGGTTGCTTCCATCACCTGACTATTGTAAATAGTGCTTCAATGAACATTGGGCTGCATGTGTCTTTTTGAATTATGGTTTTCTCTGGGTATATACCCAGTAGTGGGATTACTGCATCATATGGTAATTCTATGTTTAATTTTTTAGTCTGTCATAAGGAGTGAAGTAAGTCAGAGGGGAAAAAATAACACCGTAACTAACACATATATATGGAATCTAAAAAAAAAAAAAAAAAAAAAAGGTTCTGAAGAACCTAGGGGCAAGATAGGAATAAAGACACAGACATAGAGAATAGACTTGAGGACACAGGGAGGGGGAATGGTAAGCTGGGACAAAGTGAGAGAGTGGCATGGACATATATACACTACCAAATGTAAAATAGCTAGTGGGAAGCTGCCACATAGCACAGGGAGACCAGCTCGGTGCTTTGTGACCACCTAGAGGGGTGGGAAAGGGAAGGTGGGAGGGAGACACAAGAGGAAGGGGATATGGGGATATATGTATACCTATAGCTGATTCACTTTGTTATACAGAAGAAACTAACACAACAATGTAAAGCAATTATACTCCAATAAAGATGTTAAAAAAAATATTGTTCTCCATAGTGGCTGCATCAATTTACATTCCAACCAACAGTTCAAGAGGGTTCCCTTTTCTCCACACTCTTTCCAGCATTTGCTGTTGCAGATTTTCTGATGATGCCCATTCTAACTGGTGTGAGGAGATACCTCATTGTAGTTTTGATTTAGATTTCTCCTAATAATTAGTGATGTTGAACAGCTTTTCATGTGCCTCTTGGCCATTTCTATGTCTTATTTGGAGAAATGTCTATTTAGGTCTTCTGCCCATTTTTGGTTTGGGTTGTTTGTTTTTTTAATATTGAGCTTCATGGGCTGTTTATATATTTTGGAGATTATTCCTTTGTCTGTTACTTCATTTGCAACTATTTTCTCCCATTTTAAGGGTTGTCTTTCCCTCTTGTTTATAGTTTCCTTTGCTGTGAAAAAGCTTTTAAGTTTAATTAGGACACATTTGTTATTATTTCCCTTACTCTAGGAGGTGGGTCAAAAAACATCTTGCTGTGATTTATGTCAAAGAGTGTTCTTCCTATGTTTTTCTCTAAGAGTTTTATAGTGTCCAGTCTTACATTTAGGTCTTTAAACAATTTTGAGTTTATTTTTGTGTACGGTGTTAGGGAGTGTTCTAATTTCATTCTTTTACATGTAGCTTCCAGTTTTCCCAGCACCAATTATTGCAGAGATTGTCTTTTCTCCATTGTATATCCTTACCTGCTTTGTCATAGATTAGTTGACCATAGTTGTGTGGGTTTATCTCTGGGCTTTCTATCCTGTTGCATTGATCTACATTTCTGTTTTTGTGCCAGTACCATATTGTCTTGATTACTATAGCTTTGTAGTATAGTCTGAGGTCAGAGAGTCTGATTCTCCAGCTCCATTTTTTTTCCAGTCAATATTGCTTTAGCTATTGGGGGTCTTTTGTGTCTGCATACAAGTTTTCAGATTTTTTGTTCTAGTTCTGTAAAAAAATGCCCTTGGTAATTTAATAGGGATTGCATTGAAATTGTAGATTGTTTTGTGTAGTATAGTCATTTTCACAATATTGATTCTTCCCATCCAAGAACATGGTATATCTCTCCATGTTTGTATCATCTTTGATTTCTTTTATCAGTGCCTTATAGTTTTCTGAGTACAGGTCTTTTACCTCCTTATGTAGGTTTATTCCTAGGTATTTTATTCTTTTGGTTGCAATGGGTAAATGGATTGTTTCCTTAATTTCTCTTTCTGATCTTTTGTTGTTAGTGTAAAGGAATGCAAGACATTTCTGTGCATTCATTTCGTATCCTGCTACTTTACCAAATTCATTGATTAACTCTAGTAGTTTTCTGGTGGCAACTTTAGAATTCTCTCTGTATAGTATCAAGTCACCTGCAAACAGTGACAGTTTTACTTCTTTTCCAGTTTGTATTCCTTTTATTTCTTTTTCTTCTCTGATTGCTGTGGCTAGGACTTCCAAAACTATGTTAAATAATAGTGGCAAGGGCTTCCCTGGTGGTGCAGTGGTTGAAAGTCTGCCTGATGATGCAGGGGACATGGGTTTGTGACCTGATCCAGGAAGATACCACATGCCGTGGAGAGGCTGGGCCCATTAGCTATGGCTGCTGAGCCTGTGCGTCCAGAGCCTGTGCTCCACAATGGGAGAAGCCACAGCAGTGAGAGGCCCGCATACTGCAAAAAAAAAGAAAAAAAGAAAAAAATAGTAGCAAGAGTGGACATCATTGTCTTGTTCTTGATTTTAGAGGAAATGCTTTCAGTTTTTCACCATTGAGAATGATGTTTGCTGTGAGTTTGTCAAATATGGACACTGTTATGATGAGGTAGGTTCCCTCCCTCTATACCCACTTTCTGGAGAGTTTTTATCATAAATTCGTGTTGAATTTTGTCAAAAGCTTTTTCTGCATCTATTGAGGTGATCATATGGTTTTTATTCTTCAGTGTGTTAATATGGTGTATCACATTGATGGATTTGCATATATTGAAGAATCCCTACATCCCTGGGATAAATCCCACTTGATCAAGGTATATGATCTTTTTAATGTTTTGCTGGATTCTGTTTGCTAGTATTTTGTTGAAGATTTTTTTCATCTATATTCATCTGTGATATTGATCTGTAATTTTCTTTTTTGTATTATTTTTATCTGGTTTTGGTATCAGAGTGATTGTGGCCTTGTAGAATGAGTTGGAGAGTGTTCCTTCCTCTGCAATTTTTTGGAAAAGTTTGAGAAGGATAGGTGTTAGCTCTTCTCCTAATGTTTGCTAGAATTCGCCTGTGAAGTCATCTGGTCCTGGATTTTTGTTTGTTGGAAGATATTTAATCACAGGTTCAATTTCATTACCTGTTATTGGGCTGTTCATATTTTATATTTCTTTCTAGTTCAGTATTGGAAACTTAAACCTTTCTAAGAACTTGTCCATTTCTTCCAGTTTGTCCATTTTATTGGCATAGAATTGCTTGTAGTAGTCTCTTATGATGCTTTGTATTTCTGTGGTGTCTGTTGTAACTTTTCCTTTTTCATTTCAAATTTTATTGAGTCCTCTCCATTTTTTTCTTGATGAATCTGGCTAAAGGTTTATCAATTTTGTTTATCTTCTCAAAGAACCAGCTTTTAATTTTATTGATCTTTGTTATTGTTTTCTTTGTTTTTATTTCATTTATTTCTGCTCTGATATTTATGACTTTTTTCCTTCTACTAACTTTGGGTTTCTTTGTTCTTCTTTCTCTAGTTCCTTTAGGTGTAAGGTGATATTGTTTATCTGATATTTTTCTTGTTTCTTGAGGTAGGATTGTATTGCTTTAAACTTCCCTCTTGGAACTGCTTTTGTTGCATCCCATAGGTTTTGGATCATCATGTTTCATTGTCATTTATGTCTAGGTATTTTTTGATTTCCTCTGATTTCTTCAGTGAGCTAGTTAGTGATTTATTTAGTAACATACTGTTTAGCCTCTATTTGTTTGTGTTTTTTCCTTTAGTTGTTTTCTAATCTCATAACGTTGTGGTTGGAATAGATGCTTGATAAGATTTCAATTTTTAAAAATTTACTGAGGCTTGATTTGTGACCCAAGATATGATCTTTCCTGAAGAATGTTTCATGTGCATGTGAGAGGAAAGTGTAATCTGCTGTTTCTGGATGGAATGTCTTATAAATATCAATCAACTCTATCTGGTCTATTGTGTCATTTAAAGCTTGTGTTTCCTTATTAATTTTCTGTCTGGATGATTTCTTCTTTTATAGCTGTTAGCATTTGTCTTATGTATTGAGGTGCTCCTACGCTGAGTGCATATATATTTATAATCATTATATCTTTTTCTTGGATTGATCCCTTGATCATTATGTAGTGTCCTTCCTTGTCTCTTGTAACATTCTTTATTTTAAAGTCTACTTTATCTGATATGAATATTGCTATTCCAGCTTTCTTTTGATTTCCATTTGCATGGAATGTCTTCTTACATCCCCTCACTTTCAGTCTGTATGTGTCCCTAGGTCTGAAGTGGGTCTCTTGTAGACAGCATATATACAGGTCTTGTTTTTGTATCCATTCAGCTAGTCTATGTCTTTTGGTTGGAGCATTTAATCCATTTACATTTAAGGTAATTATCGATATGTATGTTCCTATTACCATTTTCTTAATTGTTTTGGGTTTCTTATTGTAGGTATTTTCCTTCTCTTGTGTTTTCTGCCTAGAGAAGTTCCTTTAGCATTTGTTGTAAAGCTGGTTTGGTGGTGCTGAATTCTCTTGGCTTTTGCTTGTCTGTAAAGCTTTTGATTTCTCCATCGTTTCTGAATGAGATCCTTGCCAGGTAGAGTTATCTCTTTAAATATATCATCCCACTTCCTTTTGGCTTTTAGAGTTTCTGCTGAGAAATCAACTTTTAACCTTATGGGAGTTCTGTTGTATGTTATTTGTTGTTTTTCCCTTGTTGCTTTTAATAATTTTTCTTTGTCTTTAATTTCTGTTAATTTGATTACTATGTGTCTGAGCATGTTTTCCTTGGGTTTACCCTGCCTGGGACTGTCTGCACTTCCTGGACTTGGGTTGTTATTTCCTTTCCCATGTTAGGGAAAATTTCAACTATAATCTCTTCAAATATTTTCTCAGGTCGTTTTTCTCTCCCTTCTCCTTCTGGGAACCCTATAATGCTATCGTTGGTATGTTTAATGTTGTCTCAAAGGTCTCTTAGGCTGTCTTCATTTCCTTTTGTTCTTTTTTCTTTATTCTGTTCCGCAGCAGTGAATCCCACCATTCTGTCTCCCAGCTCACTTGTCTGTTTGTCTGTCTCAGTTATTTTGCTATTGATTCCTTCTAGTGTATTTTTCATTTCAGTTATTGTATTGTTCATCTCTGTTTGTTTTTTCTTTAATCCTTCTAGGTTTTGGTTCTTTAATTCTTCTAGGTCCTTGTTAAACAATTCTTGCATCTTCTCGATCTTTGCCTCTATTCTTTTTCCGAGGTCCTGGATCATATTCACTATCATTATTCTGAATTAATTTTTGTGAAAGTTTGCCTATCTCCACTTCATTTGGTTGTTTTTTCTGGGGTATTATTTTGTTCCTTCATCTGGTACATAGCCCTCTGCCTTTTCATTTTGTCTATCTTTCTGTGAATATGCTTTTCATTCCACAGGCTGAAGGATTGTAATTCTTCTTGCTTCTGCTCTCTGCTCTCTGGTTGATCAAGCTATCTAAGAGGTTTGTGCAAGATTTCTGATGGGAAGGAATGGTGGTAGGTAGAGCTGGGTGTTGCTCTGGTGGGCAGAGCTTAGTAAAACTTTAATCCACTTGTCTGCTGATGGAAGGGGCTGAGTTTCCTCCCTGTTGGTTTTTTGGCCTGAGGTGACCCAACACTGGAAGCTACACGCTCTTTGGTGGGGCTAATGGCAGACTCCAGGAGGGCTCATAACAAGGAGTACTTCCCAGTACTACTCTTGCTGCCTGTGTTCTTGTCCCCACAGTGAGTCACAGCCACACCCCAGTTCTGCAGGAGACCCTCCAACACTAGCAGGTAGGTCTGGTTCAGTCTCCTATGGGGTCACTGCTCCTTCCCCCTGGGTCCTGATGCACACACTACTTTGTGTGTGCCCTCTAAGAGTGGAGTCTCTGTTTCCCATGGTCCTGTTGAAGTCCTGCAGTCAAATCCTGCTAGACTTCAAAGTCTGATTCTCTGGGATTCCTCCTTCTGTTGCCAGACTCCCCAGTTGGGAAGCCTGACGTTGGACTCAGAACCTTCGCTCCAGTGTGTGGACTTCCATGGTATAATTGTTCTCCAGTTAGTGAGTCACCCACCTAGCAGTTATGGGATTTGATTTTATTGTGATTGCTCCCCTCCTACCATCTAATTGAAGCTTCTCCTTTGTCTTTGGATATGGGGTATGTTTTTTGGTGAGTTCCAGTGTCTCCCTGTTGATGATTGTTCATCAGTCAGTTGTGATTCTGGTGTTCTCACAAGAGGGAGTGAGCACATGTCCTTCTACTCCTCCATCCTGAACCAATCTCTCCTAGACTTCTTAAAATTATCCCCACTACACAGACATACTCCCACTTGATCAAATTAATGATATAGGAAACAGACTGTCATTCTTTGCTTCTAAAACCCAGATACATGTATGCTCTGGAGGGTATATCAGTCTGCTAAATGTAAAAAAATTCTGGACTCTGTATCTGCCATATTGTATTAGCTCTCTTTAATTCTGCCTGGATTTTTTTCTTTTTTATTGGTATGTAATAAAAACATTATTTTTAAATTAAAAAGATATTGGTACATTTTACATTGGCTGAAAAAGTCATACAGCTGTAGAAACTTTCAAGAAGTTTTCTACTTCTTCTGAATCGCCACTGTTTACATGTCTAGACCTTCAGGGTGTAAGTTTCTTCTGTTTTATTTTATTTGATCTTATTGAAATATAGTTGATTTACAATATTATATTATTTTCATAGTGACAGCAAAGTGATTCAACATTCTTTATAGATTATACTCCATTTAAAATTTTTACAAAATAATGGCTATAGTTTCCTGTGCTTTACAATATATTCTTGTAACTTACTTGTTTTATATATAGCAGTTTGTATCACTTAATCCCATACCCATATTCTGTTCCTTCCCCCTTCCCTTTTCCCACTGGTAACCACTAGTTCTCTATGTTGGTGAGTCTGTTTCTGTTTTGTTTTATACATGCATTCATGCTATTTTTCAGACTCCACATGTAAGTGACAACATAGAGTGTCTTTCTCTGTCTGGCTTATTTCACTAAGCATGATACTCTCTAGGTCCATTCACATTGTTGCAAATGGCAGAATTTCATTTTTATGGCTGAGTAATATTCCACTGTACATATATACCACATCTTCTTTATCCATTCATCTGTTGATGGACACTTGGGTTGTTTCCATATCTTGGCTATTGGAAATCATGCTATTGTGAACATTGGGGTGCATGTATCTTTTCAAGTTAGTGCTTTAAATTTTTTTGGATATATACCAAGGAATGGAATTGCTGGGTCATATGGTAGTTCTATTTTAAGTTTTTTGAGGAACCTCCATACTGTTTTCCATAGTGGCTGTACCAATTTACATTCCCACCAACAGAGTACATGGGTTCCCTCTTTTCCACATTTTTGTCAAAATTTGTTACTTGCAGTCTTTTTGATGATAAGCCATTCTGATTGGTGTGAGGTGATATATCATTGTGGTTTTAGTTTGTATATCTTTAATTTTAATGGTGTTGAGCATCTTTTTATGTACCTATTGGACATCTGTTTGTCTTGTTTGGAAAAATGCTTATTCAGGTTTCTACCCATTTTTACTGGGTTTTTAAAATTTTGATATTGACTTGTAGAGCTGTTTATTTATTGTGGATAATAATCCCTTATCTATCATGTCATTTGTAAATATTTTCTCCATTCCATAGGTTGTCTTTTTATTTTGTTGATGGTTTACATTTCTGTGTCAAAGTTTTTAAGTTTAATTAGGTTATATTTGTTAATTTTTGCTTTTGTTTCTTTTTTGCCTTAGGAGACAGATCCAAGAAAATATTGCAACAATTTACATCAAAGAATGTTCTGCCTATATTCTCTTCTAGGTGTTTTATGGTTTCAGGTCTTACATTTAGGTCTTTAATCCATTTTTTGTTTATTTTCATATATAGCGTGAGGAAATGTTCTAATCTCATTCATTTACATGTAGCTGTCCAGTTCCCAGCACCGCTTGGACTGGATTCTTCCAATCCAAGAACACTTGATGTTTTCTCATTATTTGTTTCCTTCATTAATGTCTTACAGTTTTCAGAGAACAGGTTTTTCATTCCCTTTTTAAAGTTTATTTCTAGGTATTTTATTCTTTGAGATGTGATTTCAAATAGAATTTTATTTTGGGGGGTTTTTCTTTCTGATAGTTAATTATTAGTGTATAGATAAGCAAAGATGTTTGTATATTAATCTTGTATCCTACAACTTTACTGAATTAATTCATGAGTTTTATTAGGTTCTTTTGGTGGAGACTTTAGGGTTTTCTATAGATAGTATCATGTCGTCTGCAAATAGTGACAGTTTTAATTCTTCCTTTCCAATTTTGATCACTTTTATTTCTTTTTCTTTTAAAAATATGTTTATTTTATTTTTTTAAATAACTCATCTTTAAAAAATTAATTAATTAATTTTTGGCTGTGTTGGGTTTTTGTTGGTGTGAGCGGGCTTTCTCTAGTTGCAGCAAGCAGTGGTGCATGGGGTTCTCATTGCAGTGGCTTCTCTTGTTGTGGAGCATGGGCTGTAGGTGCATGGGCTTCAGTAGTTGTGGCACTTGGCCTCAGTAGTTGTGGCTTGCGGGCTCTAGAGTGCAGGCTCAGTAGTTGTGGCTCATGGACTTAGTTGCTCCACAGCATGTGGGATCTTCCCAGACCAGGGCTTGAACCAGTGTCCCCTGCATTAGCAAGCAGATTCTTAATCACTGTGCCACCAGGGAAGTCCCTTATTTCTTTTTCTTTTCTGATTGTTGTGGCTAGGACTTCAATAGTATGTTAAATAGAAGTGACAAGAGTGGGCATTCTTTTTTGTTCCTCATTTTAGAAGAAAGGCTTTCAGCTTTTCAACATTGAGTATGATGTTAGCTATGGGTTTGCCATAAATGGACTTTATAATAATGAGATATGTTTCCTCTATATCAACTTTAATAGATATTTTATCATTAATCAATGTTTTATGAGAGTTTTAAATCATGAATCAATGTTGAATTTTGTCAAATGCCTTTTCTGCTTCTATTGAGATGATCATGTGATTTTTATCCTTCCTTTTGTTATTGTAGTGTATCACATTGATTGATTCGCCAATATTGAACCATTTTTGTAGCCTTGGAGTAAACCCCAGTTAATCATGGTGCATGATCCTTTTTATATATTGTTGGATTCAGTTTGCTAATATTTTATTGAGGATTTTTGCATCTATATGCATACCAAAGATATTAGAGTATACTTTTTTTGGTAGTCTCTTTGTCTGGTTTTAGTATCAGGGTAATATTGGCCTCATAGAATGAATTTGGGAGTGTTTCCTCCTTTTCAATATTTTGGAATAGTTTGAGAATGATAGGCATTAATTCTTCTTTATATGTTTAGTGGAATTCCCATGTGAAGCCATCTTGTCCTGGATTTTTGTATGCTGGGAGTTTTTTTATTACAAATTTAATTTCACTACTAGTGATCAGTCTGTTCAGATTGTCTGTTTCTTTCTGATTCAGTCTTGGCAGTTTGTATGTTTCCAGAAATTTGTCTATTTCTTATAGGTTGTCTAATTTGTTGGCATATAACTGCTCATAGTATTCTCTTATGATTTTTTTGTATCCCTGTGATATTCATCGTTTTTTACCCTCTTTCATTTCTTTTTTTTTTTTTTTTTTTTTTTTACATTTTAAATTTTTGTGAGGCTACAGTGCACTGCTTGTGGGACCTCAGTTCCCCAACCAGGGATCAAACCTAGGCCTTGGCAGTGAAGGTGCCAAGTCCTAACAACTGGACCACCAGGAAATTTCCTCCCCTCTTTCATTTCTTGCTTTGTTTATTTGGGTCCTCTCTCTTTTCTTATTGATAAGCCTGGCTAAATGTTTATCAATTTTCTTTATCTTTTCAAGAAACCAGGTCTTAGTTTCACCAATCTTTTCTATTTTTTGTCTCTATTTTATTTATTTCCAATTTCCTTCCTTCTGTTGACTTTGAGCTTTGTTTGTTTTCTTTTTCTAATTCCTTTGTAAGTTAGGTTGTTTATTTGAGATTTTTCTTATTTCGTGAGGAAAGCATGTGTGCTATACTCTTCCCTCTTAAGAACTGCTTTTGCTGCATCCCATAGATTTTGGAAAGTTGTGTTTTCATTTTCATGTGTCTTGAGATCTTTTCTGTTTTCCTCTTTGATTTCTTCATTGACACATTGCTTTTTTCAGTACTGTTTTGTAGTCACCACGTATTTGTGCTTTTCCCATTTTTCTTTCTGAAATTAATTTCTAGTTTCATACTGCCATTTTAAAAAATGCTTGAAATATGTTCTATTCTCTTAAATGTGTTGATACTTGTTTTGTGGCCTAGCATGTGATTTATCCTGGAGAACATTCAATGCACACTTGAAAAGAGTGTGTATTCTGTTTATGGATGTAATGTCCTATAGATATCTATTAAGTCCAACTAGTTTATTGTGTCATTTAAGACTACTGATGTCTTATTAATTTTCTGTATGGATAATTTTCCATTGATGTAAGTAGTGTGCTTAAAGTTCCCTATTATTATTGCATCATTGTCAATTTCTCTTCTTGTGTCTGTTAATATTTGCTTTATGTATTTAGATGTTCCTGTATTGGATGCATATAGGTTAACAATTACAAATCCTCTTATTTTCTAACAATTACAGATCCCCTTATCATTATATAATGCCCTTCTTTACCTTTTGTTATAGACTTTGTTTAAAAGTCTGTTTTGTATTATACAAGTATTGCTACCCACTCGTTCTTGTCATTTCCATTTCCATGAGATATCTTTTCTCATCCCCTCACTCTAAGTCTGTGTGTGCCTTTAGCTCTGAAGTGAGTCTCTTGTAAGCAGCATTTATATGGGTCTTGTTTTTTCATCCAATCAGCCACCCTATGTCTTTTGATTAGAGCATTTAGTCCATTGACATTTAAAGTAACTACTGATAAGTGTATGTACTTATTGCCATTTTATTATTTGTTTTCTGGTGGTTTTTGTAACTCTTTTCTGTTCATTTCTTCTTCTGTTTATTACTTTGTGGTTTGATGATTTTCTTTAGTAATATGCTTGTGTTTCTTTCCAGTTTTTGTGTATCTATTATAAATTTTTGATTTGTGGTTACTAGGAGCTCATTTATGTTGGATATAACTATATTTACTTGTTTTAAATAGGTAGTTATTTAAGTTCAAAAACATTCTAAAAGTTCTATTTTTTTCAGTCTCCTCCCCTACATTTTGTATTTTTGATGTTACATTTTACATTTTCATGTTTATCCCTTCACTGTTTATTTTAGTTATAGTTGCTTTTACAATTTTTTTGTGTTTTAATCTTTATAACTGTTTATTTAAGTGATTGATCCTCAGTGATTACTATATATTTACCTTTCCTAGTGGGATTTTTCTTTTCCTATAGATCCTTACTTCTTGTGATAGACTTTTCTTATCCACTTAGAGAACACCCTTTAAAAGTCCTTTTAGGGAGGGTTTAATATTGATGAACTTTCAGGTTTTGTTTATATGAGAAGTTCATTATCTCTCCTTTGATTCTAAATATAATATTATTGAGTAGAGTACCCTTGGTTGCAAGTTTTTCCCCTTTAGTGCTTTGAATATATCATGCTACTCCCTTCTAGCCTGCAAAGTTTCTGAAGAAAAATCAGCTGATAGCCTTATGGAGGTTCTTTTGTATATGACTCTTTGTTTTTATCTTGCTGCCTTTAGAATTCTCTCTTTATCTTTACCTTTTGCCATTTTAATTATGATGTCTTGGTGTGGGTCTGTTTGGGTTTATGTTATTTGAGACTCTGCTTTCTGTACCTGGATATTTATTTCCTTCTTCAGGTCTGAGACTTTTTCAATCATAACTTCATCAAATACCTTTTTCATCCCCTTCTTTCTCTCTTCTCCTTCTGGGACCCCTTTAATATGAATGTTGGTACTCTTGATGTTATCCCAGAAAATTTGTTTTTAGCTTTGCTATTCTGATTCGATCTATCTTCCAGATCACTTATACATTCTTCTGTATTGCTTAGTCTGCTATTCCTTCATTCTGGTGTGTTTTTCATTTCAGTTATTGTATTTTTCAGTTCTCACTAGTTCTTTTTTATATTTTCTAGTTCCTTGTTAAAATTCTCACTGTGTTTATTTATTCTTTTCCTGAATTCAGTTAGCATTCTTATTACTAATGTTTTGAATTCTTTATCTGATAAATTGTTTACTTCTCTTTCATTATTCATTTTTTCTGGGGTTTTCTCTTGCTCTTTCAGTTGAGACTAGTTCCTCTCTCTTTTCATTCTGCATAACTTTCTCCACCTCTATGAATTTAGGTGAAACAATTGCCTATTGCAGTCTTGAAGGGATATCCTTATGTAGGAGTGTCCATGGTCTGCATGTGCTCAGTGCGTTTGGTGGGAGAGCTGGATTTGACATGAAAAACAGACATCTTTCCTCAGGGTATGTTGTCAGCTATCACCTTGGTAGGAGGTGGAGCTAGAGATAGAGGAGCTAGAGTCAGAACCAGATGTGAGATGGGGCTTCCTCTATGCTCAGAGGCTGTTACCACCCTACTGGATGTGGGGTCAGATCTCAAGTTGATGAAGCAGAAGCTCTGAGGGTCAGGTCTGGGCTGACTTTTTCCTTTAAGTGTGTGCTCTCTCATCTCCCAGCACCAGCATCCTTGTCCCAGAGGGAAGCAGTGTTGGAGCAAGAGGGGCCCATGCAGGCTCTCAGCTCATGATGAGGCATGGCTATGGTGGTTCAACCACAGACAGAGGCCCAGGCTGTGTTTGATGCAGTGTCTGTGCCATTGCCAGTAATGGCAGCCCCACTGCATCTGAGTCTCCTTTGTCCCTCACAGCTAATGAATATCCCCAGTCTTCTCAGCCTCTGCCCTGTTGTGGAGCTGCTCTTCTTGGCAGGTGGGGCTCACTTGGGTTCCCAACATATAAGGGGTTCGGCTGTGGTGCTCCAGCTGCTGTCAGAGATCAGGGCTGCTTCTGGTGAGCTGCCTGAGTAAACATCAGCAATGGCTATCCCCATTGCATCAGATGCCACCCCAGGTCCAAGTCTTCTCTCTGTTCCATGGCCAAGTTCTCTCCTTGGTCCTGGTAGCCCTTGCCCTTGTGCTGATCTGTGAGGTGAAGTAAGTGGGGCGGAAGCATTTGCTCAACTCAGGCTTGGGCATGTACCAGGGCAGTCACAGGAAACCAGGTAGCCACTGGAGTAGTCTTCAATCCACCTTATCTGCTCTGCCTTGGGAATAAGCCAGCACTCTCATGCTCCTCACAAATGGAATCCAGGCTTCCCATAGCCCTCCTGTTAGTTCTAGTGGTCCTCCAGCCAGCCAAGGGAGTTTTTCTGCTCTATGTTGAACTCCAGGACTGGGACACCCAATATGTGGCTCAAACTCTTCACTAATTAGGGCACTGGTGTATTCTCCCTTTTCCTCTGCGTCCCTTCTCAGGAGTATGGTCCCAATCTGATTGCTCTGTTCCCTTCCTTCCTGATTCTGTGTGGATCTTTGTTACAGCCTTGGCTGTACTGTTTCCGACAGTTTCCAGTTAGTTTTCAGTGAGAATTTTTCCACATTCAGATGTATTTTTGATGTGTTCATTGGGGGAGGTGAGTTCCACATCCTCCTACTCTTCCATCTTGATCCAAAATTCCATTCTTCTCTTTTAAATGTGTGTCTGTGGGAAAGATTTTAAAACTAATGAGTAGCATTTTTCGGGACTAGTTCTGCCATTATTTGTATAAACCTAACACACATCTTCACTTCTCTAAATTTATTTCTTTGTATGGAAATTTAAAGGGATTGAAATAATACTCTCAGTTTCCTTGTGGGGACACAATTGTAATATTGTATGACAACTTTACATCATCAGTTTTGATCGAAGGAGTTGGAGCTTTCAGAGATACATTTCATGACCCATGTTTGACAAAAACTTTTTAAACAGATGTGAAGAGGAACAGTTTATGGAATTCCTTGAGGTAATGTTATTTTATACGAAAAAATCTACTATGGTTTTACAGAAATGTCAGACATTTTAGTAGAGTATTTGAAATTCTTGAAGAAACATTTTACATAAGAGCTGTCATTTTTTTTTTTTTTTTTTTTTTTTTGCGGTATGCGGGCCTCTCACTGTTGTGGCCTCTCCCGTTGCGGAGCGCAGGCTCCGGATGCACAGGCCCAGCGGCCATGGCTCACGGGCCCAGCTGCTCCGCGGCATGTGGGATCTTCCCGGACCAGGGCACGAACCCGTGTCTCCTGCATCGGCAGGCGGATTCTCAACCACTGCGCCACCAGGGAAGCCCAGAGCTGTCATTTTTAATACGCAAATTTTGTTGTGATTTCATCATGGAACATTTTATCCTTTCAAATACTTTTTTACGATACAACTTTGAGAAATATATTTTTCCATAAGATAATGAACCCTCATTATCAAGTATAGAAATTTTCTTAATTTCAATTGAAGAATAATATTCTAAAGTTTAAATATATAGTATATATCGATAATTTTGTTTTATGATTTTATTATAAAATTTCCTTAATTTTAATAGAATAATATTCTAAAGTTAATTATATATAGTATGAAAATTTTATATTAAAATTTGTGATTTTATTGTATTATAAAATATACTATGCTATAAAATTATTTTATAATAACTTTATAATAAAATTTTATATAAAATATATAATACTTTAAATTTTGAAAACAGGTAATTTATAAAACTTAATTTATTTAACTACTTCACCTAATTTAAAATAAATTCAGTTAATTTATTTAACTCTTTCACTAAGGCAACATAATCTTAGCATGATACACTATTACTATAGAGTTGCTTTTTTGTTGTTATTTTTTGGGATATTTGGATAAATATTTTGACTAATTAGGTCTTTGAAAACAGATTGTTAGAGTTTGTTTTGCAGAGAAACCCAAATACTTCCCTGAGGTGACTTGAAGGCTTGTGGTAAAACAGAAATAGTAGCAATCAATATAATGTTTAATCTGGACACCCCATCACTCTTAAACTAATAAACTAGAGTGTCAATGATGTCATAGCCAAAGATTCTCCTCTATTATAAATGGATCAATTAGCAGCCCATAGAAACACTGTGCTCTAGGGCCAGATGCAAGCTTGTAAATGACATGTCAAAGCAGAGCTGATAAATTGCTTTCCCTTCACAATGGGTCATGAATCAGTGCTCATCACATTCTAGGCAGCCTAAACAAACAAACAAACAAGTAACTTTATACCCAGGGTTGTACTTTCCAGGTCCACTTCCTCTCAAATAAACAAAACCCTGGAGGGCTTCCCTGGTGGTGCAGTGTTTGAGAGTCCACCTGCCGATGCAGGGGACACGGGTTCATGCCCCGGTCCGGGAGGATCCCACATGCCGCAGAGAGGCTGGGACCGTGAGCCATGGCCGCTGGGCCTGCACGTCCGGAGCCTGTGCTCCGCAACGGGAGAGACCACAGCAGTGAAAGGCCCGCGTATGGCCAAAAAAAAAAAAAAAAAAGAAAAGAAAAAAAACCCTGGTAATTATACTTCAGTTTTTTAAAACGTTTTAAAAAAATTTAAAAAGAACCCCAACTTTTGGTGTGATGGTTAATTTTATGTATCAACTTGATTGGGTCACGGGACCCCAGATATTTGGTTAAACATTATTTCTGGGTATGTCTGTGGGGGTGTTCATTTGTTGAAGGCCTGATTAGAAGAAAAAGCTGAGTAAGAAATAGTTCTTTCTCTCTGCCAGACTGTCTTTGAACTGAGACATTGGTCTTCTCCTGCCTTTGGAATGAACTCAGACTAGAGCATACAGCACTGGCTCTTCCAGTTCTCAGGTCTTCAGACTTGGACTAGAACTATACTGTTGACTTTCTTGGGTCTCCGGCTTATTGACTGTGTATCTTGGACTTCTCAACCTCCGTAATCAAGTGAGTCAATTCCTAATAGTAAATTTCTTTAGATAGACAGTTCGACTGATCTTCTGAAAATATTACTTATTGCTCACCAGGATAAGATTAATTGCAAACTTAGTGACTTTGATAATCTTATATTGTAGTTTCTCTTAGCTCCAGTTCCTTTAAATACCTGTTGTGGATTTTTGTTTGTTTGCTTTTTTAACTGTGAGCCAGTCTTTTGGAAATCCATACTCTCTTTCAAAAATTATTTTCAGCTATATATCATATATCATCCTTTCCCAGATATATAGCTGATTTTTAAGGGGAAAGAGATAAAACAAATGTGGGAATCAAAGCAGACAATAAACAGATCATATAACTACAGCTATAGAATTATCAGACCTGGAATTAAAAAGGTATGCTACTGTGTCTGACTTACTTCACTCAGTATGACAATCTCTAGGTCCACCCATGTTGCTGCAAATGGCATTATTTTGTTCCTTTTATGACTGAGTAATATTCCATTGTATATATATATATATATATATATATATATATATATATATATATATACCACATCTTCTATCTTCTTTATCCATTCCTCTCTTGATGGACATTTAGGTTGCTTCCATGTCCTGGCTATTGTAAATAGTACTTCAATGAACATCGGGGTGCATGTATCTTTTTGAATTATGGTTTCTTTGGATATATGCCCAGGATTGGGACTGCTGGGTCATATGGTAGTTTTACTTTTAGTTTTTCAAGGAATCCCCATACTGTTCTCCATACAAACACTATGAATTTACATTCCCACCAACAGTGTAGGAGGATTCCTTTTTTTCACATCCTCTCCAGCATTTATTGCTTTTAGATCTTTTTAATCATTGTCATTCCGATTGGTGTAAGGTGATACATCATTGTAGTTTTGATTTGCATTTCTCTAATAATTAGTGGTGGATCTAGAGATTGCCACACTGAGTGAAGTAAGTCAGACACAGAAAGACACATCCTATGTATTGCTTATATGTGGAATCTAAAAAAAAAGTATACAAATGAACTCATTTACAAAGCAGAAGTAGAGTCACAGATGTAGAAAACAAGCTTATGGTTACCAGGAGATAAGAGGGAAGGGATAAATAAGGAGATTGGGATAGACATATATACACTACTATATATAAAATAGATAACTAATAAAAACCTGCTGTATAGCACAGGGAACTTTACTCAATACTCTGTAATGGCCTATATGGGAAAAGAATCTAAAAAAAAGAGTGGATATATGTATATGTATAAATGATTCACTTTGTTGTACAAGTTAAACTAACACAACATTGTAAATCAACTATACTCCAATAAAAATTAAAAAATAAAAATGAAATTAAAAAAATAACAACAACAACGAAAGGTGTGTTACCAATACATTGAAAAACTAGAGTAAAAGCTGAAGAATATTATCAGAGAATTGAATCTATTAAGAAGTATTAAATGGAAATTCTGTAATTGAAGACTAATAAAATAAATGCTATAAAAGAACAAAACAAAAATGTAGGTTAAAATGAAAAGTTTTAACATACATACAATTGGAGTCACCAAAAGAAAATACACATATATATATAAATATGTATATAATATATATTTATATACATAATATATATAATATGTATATAAATATATATAAAATAAAAAATATATAAATGTATATATATGTTTTAAGAAATAATGGTATAGAATTTTCCAACATTCATTATAGACCTTGAGCTATGGGTTCAGAAACTTTTATGAATACCAAACCAATTAAAAAAAAATTGATACTTATTCACATAATAGTAAGATTACTGAAAATCATAAAAAAGAGAAAATCTAGAAGCAACCAAAGGGAAAGAATACATTCCTTTCAAAGGACCATAAATATGATTAATATCTAGCTCCGAGACAGAAACAATGAAAGACAGATAACACTGATGGCATTTTGAAAGAGCTGAAAGAATATAACTATCAAACAATAGTATTATTCCACAAATGAAATATTCTTTAAGAACATAGGAAAGTAGAGACATTTTCAAACAAACAGTGAAAATCTTTCATCTCTACACCCATACTGAGGAAATACTACATGGAATTTTGGGGCAGAATTAAAATTATTTTAGATGGAAACACAGTAAATCAGTCAGAATTGAAAAGCATGAGAAATGATAGATACATAGGGAGATCTAAATTAAAACTGACTGCTTAATGTAATAATAAATTAGTAATAATAATATTTGTATTTTTTTAAACCACACAAATGTAGAATTAAAAGTCATAATAAATAGTATGAAAATTAAGGAGAGTAAATGCCATAAGGCCATTACATTGACTGGAAAGTGGTAAAGTATGAATTTAATATGAAATACAGTAAGGCATAGACACATATCATAGCTTCTAACATAACAATGCAAAGAATAATGATACAATTCAACAATACAAAAGATAATCCATTAGAAAATGAACAATGCACTTGAGTGGACATTTCTCCAAAGAAGACATACAAATAATCAGTGATCACATGAAAAGATGCTGAACATCACGAATCATTGTGGAAATATAAATCAAAACCATAATTATATACCACTTCATACACATTAGAATGGCTATTATCAAAAAAGCAGAACTAACAAGTGTTGATGAGGATGTGAAGAAATTGGAATCTTGTATATTGTCGGTAGGAATGTAACATGGTGCAGATGCTGTGAAAAATGGTATGGTAGTTCCTCTAGAAATTAAACATAATTGTGTAATGTAACATATCTGTTCCATATCTGGGTATACATTCAAAAGAATTGAAAGCAGAGACTTACAGATATTTGTACACTCATGTTCATAATAGCATTATTAACAATAGTCAAAAGGTGGCTGCAACTCGTGTCCATTGATGGATGAATGGATAAACAAAATGTGATGTATACATACAATGAAATATTATTCATCCTTTAAAAGGAAGGGAATTCTTATACGTACTACAACATGGATGAACCTTGATGACATTATATTGATACTAAGTGAGATAAGCCAGTCACTTATGTGAAGTACCTAAGGTAGTCAAATTTATAGAGATAAAAAGTTGAATGGTGGTTGTCAGGAACTGGGTGGAAGAGGGAATGAGGAATTATTGTTTAATGAGTATGAAATTTTATTTTGGGAAGATAAAAATGTTCTGGAAATGGATGTTTGTAATGGTTGTACAACATTGTGAATATAATTAATGCCTCTGAAATGTACACTTAAAAATGGTAAATTTTATGTCATGTATATTTTACCACAATAAAAAAGAACCTTAACAACAATAAAAATAATAATAGAATATATTACTAGCAAGCTAATAGAGGATGAGGAGTGTAAAAATAAAAATACTTTATCCATAAAGGGCAAGAAATTAAAAAAAGAAGAAACAATGAACTGATGGGACAAATGAGAAAACAAATAGTAAGCTGGTAGAGATACATCTAAGTTTAATAGACAATATTAATCATAAAAATAGAATTAAAAAATGAAACAACTATACATTTTGTTGGTTTGCAGCATTGGGAGTTCCTGGGTAAAATCTGAAACTGGTCCTCTTGCAGGGAGGCAAGGAGAAACTGAAGAAAGAGGCAGGCCTCTCCAGATTGGTAGGTGGCAGCTTTAATAAGCAAGGGAACTGTGAGTCTTGCCCTGAGTGGCCACAAGATGAGTAGATTTCTGCATCAGCCCACCAGAATCTTAAAAGATTAAACAGGGGACTTGACTGGGTTCAGTATTATACACAGTCCATATGGTCTCAACAACACCTTGCTCTCTCAAGGTTGCATCCTTGAAACACTCCTAGTGTGAGAACTCTGGGTGGAATGTACATTCAGAGGACTGGGGAGAGGGTGAGGAGCCTCAGATTGCCAGGGTCCAGCTCACAGATCAACCAGAGGTCATGAACTCTCAAATATCTCCTTCAACAATGTTGCGTACATAAGCTGCATCTTTAATGTAAGGATATAGAATAGTTGAAAGAAAGAGGGAGGAAGAGATGAATACTGCAAATAGTAACCAACATAAAGCTGTAAAACTATATGAATATCAAATATTTAATGAAGTGATTATTAATAGAGATATTCAACAGAAAGTATACAAGGCCTAAATTTGTACACCACTAATTCTATATTCTCAAAACTGATAAAAAGGGACAGAGAGACAAATTCACAGTCATAATTTGATATTTATATATAACTTATTCAGTGAAAAATAGGTGAAGCAGACAAAAATTCAGTGTGGGTATTAAAATTTTAACTACATAAACAACATTAAACAACTTGATGTTGTATATATACATTATATGTAATATATGTAATTCTCTCTACACACACACACATGCACATGTGCGCGCACACACACACAAACGCTGCACTCAAACAACTGCAAAATTCATTCTTTTCAAGTGTACATAGAACATTTAGCAAAATAGGTCATCACATGCTGGACCACAAAGCAAGTCCTAACAAATTTCAAAGAATTTGAAAATGAAATCATAAAAAGTATGCTCTGACAAAAATGTAATTAACCTGAAAATTTTTAAAAAATAATAAAAATAGAAAGATAACTAGTAAAATCCCCAAACTTTGCATATTAAACAATGCATTTGTAAATCATCCATGTGCAACAGAAGAAATTACATGGAAATCAGAAAATATTTTGAACTAAAATATAATAATAATATTACATAAAAATCTTTTGAATGCTACTACAGCTGTGCTTAGAGAACAAATTAGTAGATATGCAATAATAAGAGAAGAAAATCTGAAAAATTAACACTATAAACTTCCATGTGAAGAAGCTGAAAAAATGAGTTAAATAAAATAGAAGCAAGGAAATAATGAAAAGTAAAAGCAGAAATCAATAAAACAAAACAAATTGTTAGGGAAAATAAACAAAGACAAAAATTTGATTGAAAATACTATTAAAATTGATAACCTAATAAAGCTGTTCTCGATTTAAAAATAAAAGAGATAGTGCAACTTATTAAAGAAATAAAGGTTATATCTATATTTGATAGATATGGAAAATTTATTAAGCTTATAATTATATTAAATGAACCATTATCTTGAAAACCACAACTGACTGAAAGTGACACAAGAAAGAAAATTAAAGGCAAGTTTTTCTATATCTTTTATTAAATTGAATTCACAATTTAAACTTCCACTAAGAAAACTCAAAGTCCAAAGGACTTTGAATTCTTCCAAAAATTTAGGGAAGCAATATCATCATTATTACAAAAACCTTTGGAAATAGAAATGGAGGGAATGTTTCCCAAAACTTTTTAATAGCAAGCATAATTTGATACCAAAACAAGGCATGAACATTTCAAGCAAGAAAATTTGTAAGCAAATTTATTTAAAGAACATAGACACAAAAATCTGAAATGAAATATCAGCAAATTTAATGCAGTAATGCATAAAGTAGTGTTTGTTCCAGTAAGATGAGTGGTGTAATGTCTGTAAATCAATCAATATAACTTACTGCATTAATAAAATAAAGGAGGAAAACATGGGGTCATCTGATTAGAAGTAGAAAAATATTGATTAAATCATTGTCTACTTTTTAAAAAATCTATTGGCAAACTGGGGAAATAATGGGAAATTTCATTGGCAAACTGGGGAAATAATGGAAAATTTCATTCAACTGATAAGGAGAGTTGTATCAGTTGGTTATTGCAGACTAAAAATCATTTCAAAACTCCATGACTAAAATTCATATATATTTTTTGCTCTTGATTCTGTTGGTTGGCCAATTTAGGATGGGTTTGAAATTAACAAATAGAAAATGAAATACTCAAATAATATCTTTTAAAATAGCATCAAACATAGCAAATACATAGGAATAAATCATAAAAAAGATGTGGAAAACCTCTACACTAAAATTACAAAACAAACATTACTGAAATAAAGGAAAAATAACAAGTAAAGGCAATAATGTACTATGTTTATGGATTGGAAGACTCATTGTTTAAAGACATTGACTATCAGCTACATGCTCCTCAAATGGTACATACAACATAATACCAATCAAAATCTCTGCAGGGGTGTGTGTGTGTGTGTGTGTGTGTGTGTGTGTTTATTAAAAATTAACATAGAAATTCAAAGAGTAAAGAGTAGCAAAGACAAGCCTGAAGAAGAACAAACACAAGGACTTAAACTACCAGATATTATGCTTTATTATAAAACTACAGTAAAACTGTGTGGCATTGACACAATCAGTTAAATAGTCCAGAGAGACCCCAAAAAGAATCCAGAATGATACATGCATGTAAAAAAAAAAAAAATCACACCATTTATAACAAAAGTGCCACTGAAATGCAATGTAGAAAGGTTCATATTTTCAGTATATGATACTGGATAAACTGGGTATCTCTATGGAAAAAAAAATGAACCTTCACATTTTCAGTAGATGATGCTGGGTCAGTTGAATATCCAAATAGAAGAAAAAATGAATTAAACTTTTTCTCCCATCTCACACCATACATAAAAATTAATTCCAGATGGATTGAAGATTCCAGGTGGATTGAAGATCTAAATGAGAAAGGTAAATTATTAAAACCTCCCTCCAAAATTGGAGAGTATTTTCATGGCTACAACGTAGGTGAGTTGCTTTATAAATCTGATTGTGAGAAGGAAGCATGTATACCAGACTTTCTGATCCCATTTATATAGAGTTCCCCCAAAATAAAAATAAAACCAATCAATGATGCTGGAAGTCACAGTTGTGGTTACCTTGGTGGTTTAATTACTGCGAATTTGTACCAGGAGTCTTCTGGAGTGCTGGTTATGTTTATAATACCATTTACAATAGTATCAAAAAGAATCAGGTACCCGTGAATAAAACAAAGATGTGAAAAACTTCTATACAGATACTTAAGATACAAACAATTATTGAGAGAAATGAAAAAATGCATAACAAGACATTTTCATGAGCTGGAAGACCCACTGTAAATATGCCCACTATATTCTCAAAATAATAAAGGAAAAGCCATCACAATCAAGGGCTATTTTGTTACATTTCAATATCAAAGTATGTATGATATGTTTCAATTAAAAAATTAGCACAATAAAGGAAATAGGACATAAAATGAATTGTAATTACCTAAAAGAAAGGAAAAAGAAGGAAAAATAAATATGTTGTAGCTGCTGCATACTCTTGTTTTTTTCACGTTTAGAAGATGAGGATGTATGACTATCTAGATATGATGCTAATACACTCCATTCTTCGTGTCAAATTTCACACCTTCTCAAATTACATAAGTGTAGACATTTTGGACCTTTATACCTGTGATATTCTGGGAAATGACCTTACAGTTCCTCAGTAATATTTTACAAGTGAACTTGACGTGGAAAGGATCACTGTCCTGAAATACATTAGTTCCATAGTGGAACTTTTGGCAGTCTTCTCAGTGACTATGGAGCGCGGTGAGATGCATGTGTATAAATATTCTGAGGCCCATTATAATGCACTTCACCATCACATGAGATGCAACATAAAGGAAAGACTGAAAGTGCTGTGTTATTAAACTGTTTCAGTTACAATCAAAATCTGTGGCTCAGCATAGCCTACGGCAGGTCCATATGTAAAGAATTCATGAATGTGATGTTACTTAAACAAAATAAAAGACATCCTATTTATACAACAATTTAATAATTTTATTGTAATTCTGCACAATATTTTATGGAACTATTGAACAGAAGATTTGTGAATCTTTAGAAATAAATTAATTCACCTTCTATTGGACAAAATTGCTTATGGTTTTCTAAGTGTTCTTTTAACAGCTCTAGAGATGTGAAGTTCATTATCTTATGGGGCAGTTTATTAAATTTTTATAGACTTATATTAAGTTATTAGACGACTCATACTAATCTGAAACCTGTTTTCCTGTAACTTGTATTTATCATTTTAAAATCTTCCCTGGGGTGCCACATAGAATAAAAATTTAATTTCAGGCAAAGCCGCATATATTTTTAGATTGCTTACAATGTTTTTTTCTTCTAGATAAATTCAGATTGCAAAACAATCGAGTATATTATGAACTAGACAACATATTGTATTCAATGGACATTTCTGAAACATATATTTTGATTTTTCATAGATTGCTAATTAATTTATACTTTAGATATTCTTTAAGCTTGTCTTCTCCATCCAAAAGTATGATGTCATCATCAAGTCATTTACTAAAGTGAGAAATTGTTGAATCCTTTCTTCCTCTAACCTTGTACATCTAAGCCATCTGCAAATACTATAGGCTGTACTTAAATGGTCTGCCTGAGTCTACTTTTAATCCCTATAGTCCATTCTTCACACAGAACTAGTAATCTTTCTAAATTATAAAATCATGATATTTTGTAGTGGGCAGCCTGCTAAGATAGCCCACAATGCTCTCCATCTCCTGATATTCATGACATTGTACCATTCCCTCCCCTGAGGGTTGGTTGGACATATTGGCATCTAATGAATAGAATATGGCAAAAGTAATGGGATGTCACTTCTGAGCTTAGGTTACAGAAGACTGTGACTTCTATCTTGTTTGCTCTCTCTCTCTCTCTCTCTCTGGCTCTTCTCAATTACACCTTCTAATGAAGCAATCTGCCCTGCTGTGAATTGCCTTATGGAGAGGCCCATGGGGAAGGGAAGCAAGGGTGGCCTCCAGCCAACAGCCAGTAAAGAACTGAGGCTCTCAGTTCAATAGTCGACATGAAACCGAATTCTGCCAACAATCACATAAGTGAACGTGGAAACTGATCTTTCCCCAGTCGATCCTTGAGATGCCTGTATTCCCAGCCAACACTTTGATTGTAGCCTCATGAGAGACCCTGAGCCAGAGGTCCCAGGTAAACTGTGCCTGGACTCCTGAAACTATAGAAATTGTGAGATGATAAATGATGTTTGAGCCTCTAAATTTTGGGATATTTGTTAGACAGAAATAGATAACTAACACATACTCCTTTGTTAAAACCCTTCAATCATTTTCAATACAAAAATCCCTCTGGCTAACAATGCAATCAACAGCCTACTGCCTACTTCTTTACTCTCCCCTTGTGCTTCTCTGCTGTTGACAACAGAGCTCCAGCTTCTGGAGCAAGTGAAGCTCTTGTCGACTTGAAGCTTTTGTTCATGCTGATCTCTCTGCTGCCATGTTCTCATGTCCTCTCTTCTCATGGCTGGCCTCTTGTCATCCTTTTGACTCTCTTGAACCTGTATCTAATAAAGCTCTTTCCTAACTCCTAATTAGATACCTTAACCCTGGATTATGTTCAGAGCGCTTTTCTTAATGCATATAATTTCAATTATTGAGCTGCTACTTTAAAAAATCTGCCTCTCTTACTGGTCTGGTTATGCCAGGATTCCAACCTGGACCCCAGGGATTCCCACTTTATCACGCTGCCAACCACGTTGAACTGTCCTGGTTTGTAACATTCTATAAGTTAATGCATTTGTTATCAAAATTTCTTTGTAGTTTTAGAGGATGCAATCTAAAGTTTTAAAAAGTTCAAATAGTATTTATAAGAACGAGTAATAAGGAATTACAACAAAGAGCAAGATAAAATCAATGTCAGGAGCTAGCCATTGAATTTTCACTCTAGAACCTTAGTTCTGCTTATATGCTATTCTTAGTGTAGTTTTACTTTTATTCCTTCAATTTTACTTTGTGAAGAAACAATTTAGGATTTAATTTTTTTGTAACATGAACTGTGCATTACAATTAAAATTTAAATGTGCCTCAAAAGATTGAATGGGATTCTCGGCTGATAAAGGAACACAACATATTTTTCTCCTTTCATCAGCCATTATGTCCAGCCTGAAGGACACTTGAAATTATTTCAAATACATTGGTATGAATGGTTTTATTTCAAAATCTTCATAGTCATGTATTAAAAAGAGAGTTGTCTGGGATGAATGACTATTGAGAAAAAATGATCAGGCAGTAGTCATATTTCAGGATCATATTACTGCCTTTTCTTTAACAGTTGTGAAGACTCCACAGACTGAGTAAATGTCATCCCCAAAATAGTAAAAACTGAGAATCTGGAAGGCTTTAATATAGCACTCACAGAAATCCTTACAAGCAGAGCCACGCATTAGTCCTCATTTCAATGAAACTATTTCATAGCCTTCAAGATGAGAGTCTATTACTTAGTTTTTACCACATTGGGTGCCCAACAGCCCAGTATCACTCTCAGTGTGACTTATTAACATGAATCAGGCTAGAAAATGAATTCATTCTCAGTTGGTCACTTCATTTGCTCGATTTATTGAATGGTTCCCCAATCTACAAAGAAGGACAGTCAGCCTTTTTTTCCCTTTGAAAATATCCAAGCTTCCCTCGCTTTATCCTCTCCTGCTTGCCTCAGGGACATTTCATGCTTAACAGCCTTGGATTAATTTCTGTGCCCATTGGTGCTTCCATTTGCCATCTGTTAGTTGAAATATTTATATATTTAGAAACACAGGAAGGAGAGAACATGAGAAACTGAAGACGTTTGAATAGGTAGGACAGGGCAGCTATCAAACTCTTTGTATGAACCGTTACTGATCCATAATATGTGGGTAGTTGGAATAAGATATGAGATTTCAAGAGTATTAAATTGCTAGATATTAAAACACTGAAGCAAAGGAAAAAATAGCGTTTTGATAGCATTGGTTATAAGAATGTGTAAAGAGTGTTAATATATACTGGTATTTTTAAAAGTAGAGAATTACTAAAAACCAACTTTACTCATAATCTTTAAAGACTTTTTAACTTGTCACGGATGTTATTATTGGAGGAGGGAAAATGTAGACATTAAACTTGAGTGAAAAAAATTGTAACCCTTTTTAGCATCTTGATCAGTTTATTGCTGCCTTGAGATCAAAGGGAGCTCTTTAATGGGGTACAAAAACTCTCATATACTAAGGAAAGGCAATGAGGTTAACTTGGCAAAACTGTTGTGATTTAATTGTGTAAATGCTTTTGTAATTTGTAAATTGTGTTAATTAACCCTTTTTAAAAGAGGATTGAAAAACTAGCATCTTAAAATAGTGTGAAAATTCTTCTCTCAAAGAGAATAACTTATAGAATATCTTGTTCCATAAACTGCTCTCTGAGCTTTTAACACACACACACACACACACACACACACACACACACACACACACACACACATACACACTCACATTTGAACAACCAATGAAAAGCATTACTTATTTGTTTATGTGTCTGGACTTCTTGGCGTTTTCTCTCCCTTCTCCTCCTCTCACTGCTTCATATGTTTTGCCTTATTTTCTGCACTTCCCCTTTGGTTCTCCTGTGACTGTGTACCGCCTTATGGTGGAGCCTGGTCAGTGTCAACCATCGTTCCCATGATGTTTACTACCTCAATTAAATCAGGCTGCAAATGGAATGTGCTTCCAAGATTTCTCTTCCCACAGCAGTCGCTGTTCCCACAAAGGATACATTTGCCTAACATGTCAACATCTGGAAAATCTGTAGCAGTTGCAGCTTATGGTCCACAGTCAAAGCCCTGATATCAGCAATGCATGAGGCAATGAAGAGGAAGGAACTCAGGACACCAGAAACAATACCCAACTCACCCCTGTGTCCCCTGTAGGAATTTAGGAAAGATTTTCCTTTTCTTAATGATTGATCTTCATAAGAGAAGGATCATAACAGAATTATGGGAATTTAGAGCCATAGGGACCTTTGAGATCAAATGATTTATGTGCCCAATACCTTACTTTAGAAATTAGAACCTAGATCCAGGACAAAAAAGACCCATAAACTTGATGATTTTTAATTACCTGGAATTTTTATATAGATACAGTTTGAAATTTGAATTAAAGTTTTTTTTTTAACTAAACCATTATACTTACAACCTGGAAATATTACATGTGGTGTGTGTGTGTGTGTGTGTGTGTGTGTGTGTGTGTGTGTGTACATTCATGAATATTTTTGATAATACCAATTTTAAAAACCCTTTTTTATCTACTATACAACAGGATCAGAATTGTTCTATGATTTTTGTAGGCCTGATGTATATAATAATAAACAGGTAATTCATTTAATAAAATTCACATATAACTATACAAAATTGTAAAAGTCATGCTGAAGCTGTTAGTTGACATAAATTAATGTTGTATAGTTATTTAATGGTATGTTTATGGATTTTGGTTTTTCACTTCTCTTAAATATTTCTAAGTCAATGAATATCCCCGACTCCAGTCTCAAACATTCTTACATGTCTTTGGAAAACTAGGGGGTCTCAGACAATGTGACTATATTGCCTAGTAAATAAAATAGTCCTGAGTTGGTGTGTAGGTGAGAGATTTGAACCAAGAGAAAGAATTGTGCTCATGTTTTGCCACTGACTAGATATACAGCCTTTGGCAAGTCCCTTTTCCTATCTGGCATCATTTGAAAAATTATGTGATTAGCCCAGTTATGTTTACATTAGTTCCAGCTCTATGAACTATTATGAACTCAAAATTTAAATCAAGGAAAGAAGGTGAAACATCAGTCAAGCAATAAATGTTGTTGAGTTGGAGTGGAGTTAAAGTGGTCATCAAAATTTACAGGGAATATTCACTCCCTGAAATAAAAGTATTTCTTACTTCTCTCAAAAATAATCTCCATGGGGGTCAAATGTGGAAAGAAATCTACTTTATTCGCATCTCATTTTTTCATGAACATGCATATTTGGTCAATTTACATGAGACAAAATATTGAATCTGAATAGAACTTAGGATCCTACAATTTCAACTCTCCATCTTTTTTTGGTTTGTGAGTTTTAAGGCCCTGATAAAAAACCTTAGAAACTCTCTAAAGAACAGATAGTTTTCTCTTTTTTTTTTGAGAATTTTCTAAGATGATTGATAAATATCTTTATTGCTTAAAATAATTTTAAAGATATACCTTCTTTTGAGCACTTAGGTTGTCATATCATTATTGTTAAGGTAAATTCCTAAATTTTTATCATATCCTTTAAGTCAAACCATGCCCTGGTCCAGTTATGCCTCTCCAGGTCTCTACCCTCATTGTTCTCCCTGCTGACTACCTTTCCTAGTGCTGGGAATACTCCATGTTACACTCTGTCTCAGGTACATATATATACATTGGTTTGGCCAAAAAATTCATCCAGTTTTTTCTATAAGATGGTATGGAAAAACCTGAATGAACTTTAAAAACTAGATTTAAACCCAAACTTATAAAACTAGATTTAAGGTGTGTATGTATATATATATATATATATATATATATATATACATACACACACCTTAAATCTACTTAAAAAAATCAAAATAAAAATGTGCATAGTGTCTAAAGTCAAATTGTTCTTTAGGGTTTATAACTTAAGTTCTGAATATTATGAGAAAAAAAAGAATATCTCTGCTGCAAACTTGATTCCTATTCCCCAAATGTGGCCACTTTCCAATCCTTTAGCTACTTCTTCTAATACTGTCCTACTGTCTATGTTTTATCTAACATGTTTATATGCTATTCCTTGAATTTTCATAAGGGAGTATTACTGACTTCCTAATTTGAGAAATGGTTCTCATAAACCCACTCTGTCCTCCAAACACACATATCTACTCCCACCCCTCATCTTATCACAATGATATCATGATTTGAAAAGTCCAAAATTAGTGATTATAATGTATGCTTATACAAATGTGTTTTTCAGGTGAGTCATGGTTATATTTTCTTTATTTATTATATTTTCTTTAATTTTCTTGATTTTTAAACTTTGGTTTTGCATGTGACTGCCAGTAATTTAGTCCCAAATTACTGTGCTAGAAGTCCAGATCTCCAAATAATGTGTTCAAAAATATCCAAGTCTTCTGGGGACTTCCCTGGTGGTCCAATGGTGAAGACTTCACCTTCTAATGCAGGGGTGCAGGTCTGACCCCTGGTCAGGGAGCTAAAATCTCACATACCTCTTTGCCAAAAAACTAAAACATAAAACAGAAACAATATTGTAACAAATTCAATAAAGACTAAAACAAAGCAAAACAAAACAAAAATATCTGAGTCTTTAAAAATATATACTTTTAATTTAAAGATTGGTCTTCTGAAGGCTACTGGCTTCCTGCACCAACCTATATGGGGTGCACTTGGTCCCATTGGACAGTTGTCACATGGGGTTTGCCTTTACGTAGTCCTAGAGCTACCCTACTCCTTTCTTTTCTTTGTTGGATCCTCTGCTTCTTGGATTCTAAGTCTTCCTCTTCTAAATTTCCTTCCTTGAGTAGTGGAATATATATTCTTAGACTCATGAAAAGTGTGAATAGGGAAGGGAGTTAATTTTCTTTTTTGAGATCTTGTTTTTCTATAATTGTCTTTGTTGTACCTCCATTCTTTATTGAGAGTTAAACTGGCTAGGTAATTCTAGATTAGAAATAGTTTTCTCTTAAATATTCATCTTTAAATCTTCCTTTCAGAAGTTTATTTCTGCTATCATATTTTTAATTTTCAGAATTATTTGTTGTTGTTGCTACATGTTTCCATGATTTTCATGGCCTCCTTATTCTAAGGATCTTTCTGTGGAACTCAATAACAATTTTTTTCTTGAAAGTTCTTTTCTGCTCTATACATTGTTTCTGTTTCTTAAAAAAATTTAAATTCATATTTTAGGGTGAGGGTGCCACAATATGATTGGAAACTGTGCTCACTGATGGATCTCCCTGTTGGAAAGTCTGGATTGGTTGTTTTGCTAGGTGATGTATTTCTCCAGAAAGGAATCATCTCATTTCCTTACTAAAAGTTATAACCCTGGTTGCTCATTTGGGGAGCTGTTTGTAAAGAGATCTAGTGTGGTCTTGCCTTTCAATGTGCAGAGTTTCATTTAATTAATGGTTCTCAGCATGTTATCCTACCTTCAACTATGACTACTGTCCATGAGTCCAAAATTTCTCTTGTCTCTATAATGTAAATATCTAATTTTTGACAGGGCTCGGCAATGTTAAATTATTAGAACCAGAGTGTATAACAATGGCTTCAGGGGTTAGTGGGTGGTGGAAATGGGGAAACTTTGGTCAAAGGGGGCAAACTTTCAGTTATAAGATATATTCTGGGCCTCTAATGTATAGCATGGTGAATATGGTTAATAATACTGTATTGCATATTTGAAATTTGCTAAAAGAGTAGATACTAAGCATTATTAACCCTCACACACACATGCAAAGAAGTGACTATGTGAAGTGATGAATGTGTTAATTAACTTGATTATGGTAATAATTTCACCATGTATACCAGTACTAAATTATCATGTTGTATACCCTAAAGATATATCATTTTTATTTGTAAATTATACCTCAATAAAGCTGGAAAAAACTTAAAAATAAAACAGAAGGTTTATTGCTCACTCATACTAAATCATGAATGAGGTTACCATTCTCACTCAGAGTCCCTGACTCTGCTATCTACAGCATTGCTGGTTGTGGTAGGAGAAAAGCAAACATCTACTGGATCTTATTTATGAGTCACTTCCACCCATTTAGACTGACCACAACTTGTTATATGACCACTCCCATCTTTAAGGTGGCAGGCAAGTGATCCCTTTCCTCCCACCTAGAAATAGATGTAAACCCGTGGCCACTCGTCATGCCTAGGGTCTGATGGATTCCTCTTAAGCAGAGTTGAGAACAGACTGCCATATAGAAGGCAGGCAACTCTTGTGTATACTGACCTCAAAATCAAATCCAACACTCCCCAAACACTATCCTCTAACAATGCACTATGTGTGCCTGTTGTTGTCAGATAGAAACCAGAAACCACACTGAGAAGGGGATTCTGGGAAAAGCAGTCCCAGTCTTTTTCTCTGTGATGCATAGGAAACAGAGCAGCTGGAGGTTGAAGCCTTGTTGTCCATAGACGATTTGAGCACATTAGGAAAGTTAGGTAACTCCCTTAAGGTTCAAACAGCAAATGCAAACCAACTCTTTATGGGACCAAAGTCCCGTGACTTCAAGTTCAATATAATTTTCATCATGATGGTGTGTCCCAGACTTTATACAATTATAATTTGTATCCTGCCTTTGAGAGAACTTGTCCTGGTATTTATACCATTCTTTAAACAATGTATTTTCAGCTTGGAGGCATTTATTTTAAAAGAAAATCTATGCATAAGAAAAGTGGAAATTTATGAAGAACCATGGTCCTAGACAGGAAAAGCTGTTCCCAGAATTAGAAAGCAGAATCTAGGAATATCAAAGCAGGACAGAGCTACGTCCCTGGTCCCAAGGGACTGAGAGGATACACAAGTAGAACTTGAGAGTAAACAGGTAAAGAGCAGACAGACATGGGGTTCCCTCAATCCTGCAAGAAAGGAAAGAGCTTGAAGAATGAGAAAGAAAGTTCTGCCAGGGATGAGAATGGAAATGAATGACTGAAGTTTGGAACTGAGGTTCTGAGGCAGTTATAGGCCTGTGAGAAAGAGAGTCAGAGTGTGAGGAAGGAACATCGTTGGTGAAAAGATATTTCCTGAGGGGGGGAACTAGAGGTTGGATTAAGGGAGAGGGTTGCCTAGAGACATGGGGCTGGGAGTTCAAACTACCATGGACAATGGTTTAGAGAAAGGTGGTTAAGGAGGAGTGAAGAGTTGGTATTGTATGCGTCTTAGGTTGATTTTAGGGGAGGGAGGCAAAAAGTGATGCTCAGGAGAAGGGTAAGGAATGCCTTTGTGACTGGGGTCGAGCAGTGGGAGCTGTGGGAACCAAGGACGCTGACATGGGCTGGAGAGAAAGTCATGCATCATATCAAAGGAGTCATGGGTTGTGAGATCCTGCTGAAGTAGGCACCTCTGCTTTTCTGAGATAGGCCTTTGAATGAACCATCTTCTGTTAGAATTGGGCAAAGGAAACTGGCATGAATACCAAGTTTCCTCTTTTATTTTCTCTTAATGATCCATGGTTCTCTTCCAAATCCACTCCAGGCAAGGCAATAAACAGTGTAGAGAAAATGTCTTTTGATATATGTTAATTTAACAACATGTGCTTCCTGATACATGTGCTTCCTGATACAAAGGGAAATATCCTTTAGCATTTTTGTGGTTGCAATAAATACATGGGGAAAATATTGAGGAGGTTCTAAATTGCCCACATATTTTCACTTTTGTTTTTAGATTTTGTCTCATAATTTAAACAGATGAAAACGATCAAGAGCTTACATAGTGAGATGTAAATATGAAGATTAGTCAATTTATTTGTTGCAAAATATTTTCAGAGTTTTTCCAGTAAGTAAATGGTAAAGAACTCTTTTGCATTTTAAACTAGAGAATCTTGCTATTGATACAATTGCTTGTTCTTGGGTAGAGGAAGGGGGGATAAGAGGGTCTTTTCTTCTCTTTTCTTTCTTTTTCCAAGAAGAAAAATTGAAATTAGTCCTAAAATCTGTAGTAAAACAGTTTACAAGTTTGCTTAGCTTTATAAAGTTTTCAAATACCTAGGCCTTGGGACCCAATGCCTTAAGACATCTTGTTTTATTCTGAAAGCCACCTCCTTTGTTAGAAAGCTTGTCCTTTCAACAAAAGAAAATCACTGGCTGGTAATCTAATCTTTGAAAAAGAACTTGGATTTTCTGGCAACAAAAAAGAGAAAAGCAGTATTGGAAAATAAACTACACTGGAAACTAAAAGCTTCAGAGGAAGGGAAAAAGAACTCCTTAAAAATAGTTACTCCATAGGCTGTTTCATCTGTTAAAATCCTTGGTGCTGGGTGAAAGAGCTTGGGTATTGTGGTGTCCTGTCACCAGCTCCAACTAGGGACAAGTCCAGAGTTCCCTAGTGGGAGGCAACTCACAAAAGATAATTTTTTCTTTTAAGGATATCCTTGCTCTTTAACTGAGAAAAGAAGGAGCTTCTTCCCCCCCTTCCCTCAGACTGCTATACTTTTAGAAGAAATAATGACAGCACAACAACCACATTTTTGATTACTCTGGAATAAAGCATGCTGCATTCTTCTGTTGAATGTAATCATGATGCTAAGAATCTGATTAGACTGTTGTTTTTGCTATTGTCACTGAGTGTCATATTTGTAAACTCTAAAAGCCAGATGTGTCAGGAAGTGACACGGAAATGACTGGTATTGCTGACCTTTTAGATATTTCCAAATTCTTTTCAACATAAAGTTTGGATTTTCAATCTAATATTTCTTAACTTACATTTTTTCTGTAGTTTCCTTTGAAGTATTGTATAAGTCTTCTTGGGCTGCCTTAACAAAATTCCCACAGAATAGGTGACAAACAATAGAAATTTATTTTCTCAGTTCTAGAGAGTAGCAGTGAAAGATTAGGGTTCAGCTGATTCAGTTTCTGGTGAGAGCTCTCTTCCTGGCTTGCAGATGGCTGCCATCTTGTTCTGTCCTCATGTAGCCTTTTCATTGTGAGTGAGTGTGAAGAAAGAAAGAAAGAGAGAGAGAGAAATAGGGAGGGAGAGACTGTTCCTCTTCTCATGAGGCCACCAGTCCTATTGAATTTGTGCCCTCCTACACATATGACTTTATTTAACCTTAATTACTTCCTAAAGACCCAATCTCCAAATACAATCACGTTAGGGGTTCCCTCATATATATGGAATATATATATATAACAAATTCTTTTCAATGATGGAAACATGAAAGATGATCTTTTTTAAAAAAAATTTGATAAGAGTTTATTGTGCATATAACTACAGTTTGCAAACTAGGAATTTTCAAATACAAAATTGATATGGAGTTCAGAGGCGTGACCTTACAGGATGGCTTATAAAGTGAAAATGAAGAAATACCTTAACCTTTACAATGATTGGTTGCTACAATCTGGGAATTTCCAGATGGTAGGGGATTGGTTACAAATAATTATGTTATACCATTTTTAGAAAGATGATTTAAGTTTCTATTATTATTATCAAAGACATTTACAAGAAATAACCTAGATTTCACTTATGTTCATGAAGTAAGCTAGATTTAGTTTTGCTTACATATCTCAGGGAATTGTCAAGTTTGATCTCCATTTTGTATTGTACTTTAACAGAACAGAAGGAGTTGTACGTTCTTTTAGAAATATTTCTCTTAAACTTAGTAAACAGATAAATTGTCCTTCTTGACTCAAAAAAATTTTTTTTACTGAAATATTTAGGACCAGCCACCTTAAGTCCATATATTCTTTCCTCTGAGAACTACTGAGGAAACACTGGCAAGTCATTTATGTCTATATCTTTTCCTCACTATTTGTACACACCAAAGTCTATCTTTACCAAATCTCATCCTTAGTATTAATTCATGTTACAATTAATAAAAAAATACTCACCTTAATTATTTTCATTTTAGATCTAGATTGTGATTTCCCTAGGGAATTTGTAAACATTTTGATTTCTCAAACACATTTACAGTTAAATTTGTTTAGAGGAAGATTGCTTTTGGAGAGTATTTCCACAAGTACCTAATCCCAGACATTTTATATTGACTCTTTTAGCTTTAGATTTCTAGATATAAATTTTCCTGCTTACTGTTGAATTTTAGGGGTACATTTTTTGGGGTCTTTTTGCCTCCTGTAAACCATCTTTACCTACAATTATAGCGGTATTTTAAATATTTTATTTTATTTATACAGCAGGTTCTTATTAGTTATCCATTTTATACATATTAGTGAATATATGTCAATCCCAATCTCCCAATTCATCAGATCTCTTTCTGATAGCAATTAACTCTAAAGTGAACACTTGAACTTGCATTTTATAGCCATTGCTAAATTTGAAATATGCAACAGCTTCCATTTGGGTTACACTTAATATTTTTTCAATAAATTCCAGGTCAAATATTTTGTGTGATACTTACAATGCATTTTTGATAGAAAACCTGTCATTAAGCCTTGGCTGAGGAAACTGGGTCATAGCATAGTGGAAAGACCAGTAAACACACTGTGAAATTAGAAGATCAGGAGAGAAGTTCCAGTGCTTCTCCTGTGGGAGGCTGAATTAGTAGTTTAGGATAAGGGACCTTCTCTCTAAAATGAGAGCATTGTTTTGGATGAAACCTTAAAGTTCCTCCTGACATTCAAGGTCTGTGTTTCTATGAAACACAAGGAAAATGAAGAGATTTGCTGTCAACCACACAGAAAATTAATAAAAATTGTGGGTTTATGACCCTGTTTTCCTGACTTGCAGTTAATGGAAATTTCCAGAAATATTAAAGGTCTAGTGTCAAGTGCCTTACCCTAATTCTCTTGACAGCATTGGAGGCTTATGTTTTACTTATTTCAGTGGTTGAAAACACAGAAAGAACATCTCCCTTTCAGGTTTAATAGGAAAAAATACCTGCTATATGTCCTATAGAGAGTGTTGTTTTTTTCCTTAGAAAAAAGAGAAAAAAAAATGATGACTGCAGATGTTTAAGAGGATGGCTATAAATTCAGTGAGCTATAAACAAGAATTGTGATGGGAATAAAAGCCAATGCCCTTATAGGGAAACCCAGACATGCAAAGATTTGTACATGCGCCTTGCATTAGGGTTTGGGTTTTTAAAGAAGCTTGTGGTGGTACTAAGGGTTTGCCTGTAAAATGAGACATGAATGATGTCTGGCAGATCTGAAGCACAAAGAAGGATCTGAAAGCTCTTGTGTTTACACTTGCACAATGAAGGTTGTAAGCAGAACTTTCTAAACAAGACAGGGCAATTTAGAAGGATTAAGAGATCTGAACTAAGCAGAGTATGTGCTACAATTTTCCTCCTTTCTAAAACTTCATGAAATTAAGTTCCCAGTGCGGTGCTGATAAACCTAGAACAAAGGGATTTTGAAAGTTCCTTTTAAGGAATTTACTCTCTATGGCATCTCATTGCTTGTCACTTGAGTTTATAATATGGCTTCTTTTGTTCCATGAGGCTAATCCGTTTTGGTTATTTTCTGTGTAGTAGCAAACCATTTCAATGAAGTAACTCCCTAAGGCTAGGTAAGAAGGCGCACAGATTTTCAGTTTCATTCTGAAGAGAATTGTTTACATATATTCAGAATATAATGAAAAATGCTCTTTAGTTCTTAAGTCATCCTTGTTTTGTCTCCATTCCAAGACAAATTTAGTTTGGGAGAAATTGCAATACAATGCCCAGTCACTTTTGATTTATGTTGGAATAAAAAAAAAAAAAAAAAAAAAAAAAAACTCAAACACTGGAGTCTTTCTCTTCTGCTGTCCCAGGAGTTCATGTCTGAGGGCTGCATTTCAGGTGAAATCACATCATGATTAGTCCTTTGGCTATTGCATTAAACTAGCACTCTCAAATTCTCACTTTCACCCCGTTTTGGAGAGAAAATTTCAGCTGTATGGGAAGAGCATATATGTTTTGATACATTAAATTAGCAGTAACCCAGAGAATAGTCATAAGTTCATGACTAAGTTATATATCCAGATGGTTACATCACTGAGTACCTTACATTTATTAAGAATGCTGCTCAAAACATTACTCTGTACAAAGACGTAGGACTGATTAGCAGATTTTTGCTGATAGGAAATTTTACATATAATTATATACATAAATATGCATTATATATTGACATCATTATATTTGTAAAATATATCTGATATGTGGATATATTAATTCTATAAAATATTAACCATAAAATTATATTAACCATATGACTTTTATATGCATCTTATTCAATGAAGTGTTTTTTGGGCAATTTTATGAATTCAGTACTCTTGTTGGTACTGCTGAGTATACAAAAGAAGAATAAGATAGCTTCCTAAGTGTTCAGAGACCTTTCCGAAAGTTCTTTATTACTGCGCTTCCTAAAATGGATGCTCAGCTAAGGGGATCCAGAGAGTAAATTTACCTTCTTCTATCAAATCTTTTTGGACCAGATTTCCAGTCTTTTGTGGAAAACCAATTTTCCTTGTTTCAATGAAAACATCAGCCACATTCCCTGTGGATATAGAGACTGTTAGGAGATTTACGACTTGTTTTGGTTTGAAGAGAAAGGAAAATCTCATCTTGATAAAATAAATTTTATGGACTATGAAGTATCATCAGTATTTTGTATCAATTCTAAGGTAAAGACAAAGCATTCTGAGATTATGCTCTGATGACTGATGGTCAACCACGTCATTGACTCCACCTTTTTTGGGCTGTGAAACAACCGGAAGTTATCCCTGACAGGCAGGCTCTATGAAGTGAGCTGGTAGACTTCCCATCCCACTCCCTGCTGGGAGGGTAGTGACCCCACAAATACTATTCCCAATAGTTTGAGACTGTTCACACACTCCAATTTTCTTCCATATTTAAGGTAAGACACATGATTTTGTCCAAGACGTATATTCTTACTATGTGCCTCACAATCATCATTTCTATCTTCTCTCTCAAGAAAACAGTTCGATGAAAAAGTGGGTTGGGTGGAGTGTTGGTTAGAAAGAGCAGGAACAGAAACAATAGAATTTTTTGTCTATAAAGCACAGTTTGACACTTTAAAAAAAGAGATCTCCAGTTGGTGTATCAGGATCGATCAGTAAATCTTGGAGCTGCATTCGTTAGTTCTTTAGGACAGATATTGCCCTGTTTTTCCACTTTGCCATGTTCCTCTTGCCAGTCCCCAATCCCCCATCATCCTGCAGTTTGTCAGGATTTCTAGAAAATGAGGAATGCAGAGCTGTGTCACCAGTGACTTTAGATCAGCACATTCCGTACCACCATGTGTTCCCAATTATCTCCAGGATTTGATTAAATGATTCCAATAGGCCGTAGACTCAATTTTAAGTTAAATCCTAAGATACGATACTATTAGAGTAATGGATTTAATGAACCTGTGGAATTCTCACCTATGAATGGATGATATTGATTTACCAAGTCTATGATGAGATTGTTAGTTTTTACTTAATATGTTTGAATTAATTTTTACATTAATGAAATAACCATTATAACTCTCATTAGGTAAGTTGTCCTGTTTTTCTTTTTTTGACTTTTAGTGGTTTAACTCTAAACTGATGAGATTGTGCTCATTTGTATGGATTACTTTATGCATTCACAATCACATAGGAAAATAATTTCCATCCATTCATTCAGCAAGCATTTATACCTGTTTTCTAAAGGTTCTGCTTTATCAAATTAAAACATATGCATGTCAGTCAATAACATGCAAGAGTATGAATCAGAGCATCAGCCTCCTTTCTTCCTGCACCAATTAGAAATTTATTTGCCAATGTGATCTTGATCTCTATACATCTTTTGCTTGGTTTCACCACTTTATCCAAACAAAATCTACCAGTTTCCCAGTTTGAATGATGATACTCATCTTGCATCTCTTCCTCCAGATATTGATAGCTGTATTATTATTTGGAATTTGTCAAGTGGTTAGCTTTGTAACTACCATAATCCTCCAGTTCTTTTTTCCGTTAGCTTTCTGCAACTCATTTTAAGGTAAGAATATAATTTCCCCTATTCTTTCCTGCATACTGTCTCTCTTCTTCCTCATACCATTATTCTATTACTAAACCTTTATTTTCACATCCTCAAGATTAATAATCGGTCTAGTAACCAAGATCAGTAAATCCCCCCATATTCTTGGTGTGAAAAGATCCAGATTTTTTGACTTGAAGCATAGATTTTATAAGGAGAGTTTGTTGAAAAAGCTGTCAGAGAGCTGTGGGTCCCACCTGATTCCCAAAACTGAAAGTCTGAGCCTCTACTGCCTAAATGAAGTGTAGTGAGAAAGGTTAGAATAGTATTGCTCAGAGGGCCTGATGGGTATAAAGCTGGAGGACACTGAGCATCATTGCCTGGTGTTTTCCTGAGAAAGTCAAGGATCCTGTAATAGACTTAGTGGGAAATTACACTGCCTTCTGGGAGCAAAGCTAAGGGTAAGTGAGTGTTTTCCATTAATTAAGTGTAGTCCAAGTGGGAGAACAAGCCAACCCAAAGCAGCTGTCTCTCCTTCTAAAGAGAATCTCCTCTAATAGAGAGTTCTGTGTAGAGTAGACTGCTGTAAAACTAGAGCTGAGGTGCAATAAGCACTGCTCCTGCCAGAGAACTTCTAACCGGATGGGCTCAGCAAAGGAGTTCTAAAGCAGTCTCAAAAGCGTCCATGAGATAAAGAGTAAGCTTTAAACTCCTGCCAAGCCTGGAGAGCATGAAGATAACTTACAACCATGCCAGCCACACAAAGAATTTTCTGACTGCCCCTTTATCCTTGGAACTTCTGATGCTCCGGACCCAAGGATTTCAGGAACAAGACACAGGGAATGAGAAAGAGGTGAGTGAGAAAGAAGACAGAATCCTATCTGCCCACCTTCCTGGATGCAGGTTCACATCTAAAGGTAGCTCCAACTGCTGGGTGGCATTGCTGGGGAGTAAGTCTTATACTGGAAAGAAAATTAACATGGTGATTATTGATGCTATGAGCATTCTAATGTCTGGATTAAGATTATACATTGTGATTTAACAATTTAGAGGGAACTTCTGACTTTTATGTCTTAGGAGTATCCAAAGAAGTAAAGATATTGTTACTTTGCATCCAATTACAAAAAAAAAATTTCCTCAAATTTTCAAAAGAACAGCAAAAGGAAAAAAGTATGCATTTTGAATATATCCCTGAATTCCCATTTTTAATGTATGAGTTGTAATAAATGCTGTTTAATTCTAGTCCAAGTATTTTCTATAATTATGTATGGTTCTTTATGGGTATACTATCACAAATCCAGAGTCACTTAAAAAAGATTTTTTTTCAGGTCCAAATCAAATGTCTTCTCTTTTCTTATAGTTCATTAATTGTTCTAAATGATTCAGTATTTTAATTTCCTTCACCTTTGAGATTCCACATTTGTGTGCAAATTTTTAAACATGTTTTTCAAGGAATTTCTGATTATTTTTCTTTTTTATTATATTATTTGCTTACGTCCTATTTTTCTCATACATTCCATTACAAAGAATCCTGTTTCCCAGATAGCATCATCTTAGAATTTTCTTTTTTCTTCCTTCTCCAATCTGCACTGGTTGCTCTTTAGTACAGCTATACTGCTGATGTTTTAGGATATTGTTTCATTGCTCTTCTGGTTCAGAGTCACTGGCTTTTCATTCCATGTCTTTCCCTTTTTTGGTTTACTACTTTATTTGTTGGGATACATTTTCAAGTAACTTATTTGTTGGGAGTAAGCTCTCTCATGATTTACATGTCTAAAAACGTTTTATGCTACATCATTTTCATCTGTAGTTTGGGAAGAACTTATCTACTTGATCAGCCAGGATAAATTAGATTATGCTGCTTTAACAAACAACCCACAAACCTCAGTGACTTAACATAACAAATATATTTTTTACTCAAGCCGTGTGTCTAGTGCAGATTGAGGCTCCCTATAGTCAGAGTCTGACCCAGTGGAGGCTCCATCTCAACAAATGCTTCTGCAGTTATGAAGGCAGGGATAAGGGAATAGTGTGCACTGGCTCTGAAAAAGGCCATCTGGAAGAAACATGCTGACTTCCATTTGTATTTTACTGACCCAGAAAGTCACGTGACCATACTTAAGGCAGGTAAAAGGGAGCATGACACATCATGCATCTTCCATCTAGAAGTCATATAGTATATGACTTTCACTCATATTTAATTGGTCAAAATAAATGCCAACAGCATTTACTTTGACCACATGCCAAAGTGGAAAGTGAAATCTGACAACATGTCTGGAAGGAGGGGAGAACTGGATTATTTGTGAATAGTCACACATTGCTTAACAATAAATTTCTCTTTGATTTTCAGGGCATTTATTCCATTGTCTTTTAGCATCCAGTGAACTTTTGACTGCCATTTCTTTGCCTGAGACTTGTGTACCCTGACAGGGTAAGACATTAGAATGTTCTTTTTATCTCTGGTGTTATAAAACTCTTTGATGGTGAGATTCAGTGTGGATACCTAAAAATTTATTTTACTGGGCATTGAGTAGGACATTTTAAGACTGAAGGTTAAAATCCTTCAATTCTGAATGAATTCTCAGATTATTTCTTTAATAATTTTTTCCCTTTATTTCTTTATTCTCTCATTCTGGAATTTTTACTAATTTACTTTACAGAGAAATAGAGCTTTGAAAAACTTATATGAGGATCAGAAAAATGAAATATAGTAGAAATTCCTATGAGCTTAGGTGAACAGTGAAAAAGAAAACCTCATTGGTAAGAAAGTATCATAAAGAAGTAAATGAGTCAGTAAGCACTACCCCTCTTACTTTTTCAGCAGGTTTTATGATTCCATTGGACATCATCCAAAATCTTTCTCACCAAAATATTTTAACTCTAATTTTTATATAATGGGTATGAAGACTAAATTATTGAAAAACAATAAAAAGATACATTACTCACTATAGTGGAAATTATTGTTTAAGTATATCTATGCTATAAAATAAGAATAATCCATGTCAAATTTTAAACACAAAATATTTATAAGTGTAATATCCAGGAATTATATTACATTTATTTATTACCTATACCCTGTGTCAATTAAGGATATTTTCAGATTCAAGTAAAGTAAAACCAAGTAAAAATGGCAACAGATGAAAGTAAAAGGATAATTATTATCTGCTTAATAAAAAGTGCAGCAGCAGAGGGTCTAGGATTGTTTTGAAAGTTCAGTCATATCATCTAAGGGCACAGCTTCTTACAGCCTTCCATTTCACCAGTTTAGAAGATTTATTTTTCTAGTGGATGTGGATCACTTATTATAATAGTATTACTTACCTAGGTGGGAGCAATTATGTAACTTAAGAAAAAACGGCTAATGCATTTTCCAGAAGTCAAAATTATAAACTTATGCTAAGGATTTTCCTCTTAAACAGAAAAATGGGCTCATTTTGCTGGGCCATGTTTTGTTCAAGACCAACTAAATCTCAACTAAGTACAATGCTCTGTAAGTGTCAGGTCTGAGGTGTATGAGGGAAACAACAATCTTTTTCCCCTCCACCCTCCTAGTCCGGTGACCGTTGTTAGGTCGTCTTTAGTAGTATCATTTTATCCCCTTGGGACCCAGCAGTTTGGATAAATGCTAACCCAAAGGTGTCGGATTCTATTCTCAATGTCAGATGACTTGTGAAACATTTAGTCTCACTCTGTTCCAGGACTCAATGTCAGGAACAGGCGCCAAAAACAGTTGTATTGACATGAAGGAAATTATATTCTTGGGGCAACTTAGCAGAAATCAAGGTCCACGGAGCCTGGGATTGAATAAAATGCTAGAGATATGGTGACAAAAGTTACAGATTGAACTTGCCAAGAAGAAAATAGACTGTCTCTTGTAAAGAATCATTTCCCCCCTTTTGCTTCTATTTATTTGAAAACCAAATGAATGCAATGGTTCTTTTCTTAATTTTAGAGCTAACAGGGATAGACAAAATCAGATCAATAAGCATCACAGCAAGAAGGGATTATTACCAGGTTGAACAAGTGTGTTCTTTACATTTAAGGTGCTGCTTTGTTCTGTTATTGCATTTATATCCACCCTATCCCAGAAGACATTGTATTTTCACCAGGTACATGCATGGACTTTTTGAGTGGTATTTCCAGAGATTAGTTTATAAATAAAGTCATTTGAGATGCTGGAAGTGTTTTTTTTTTTTTTTTTTTTTTTTTTTTTTTTACATACCTGAAACCTACATCAGGAAAGAGAGTAGCCAAAGGAGCACTAAATTTAAGGGCACTGTGTCTTTTGCCTGCCTCTGTCATAAACCAACTATGTAAATTTTGGCAAGAACACAAGCTCTCTAGACCTCAGTTGTAATGTGATGGCTTTGAACCAGACAGCTCTAAAGTCTTTCCAGCTTCATTAGCCTGTGATGTCAAGACGATGGATGCTCTCAGGCTTCCCTCTGGTACACATCCCATGAGGTAATACGGAAGCACAGGACACTGAACTCTCCTCCTCAGCCTGGCATAAAGCATAGCTTTGGGGGGAAGAAAAGAGGTAGCTAGCTTTTACTCTGCCCTGCCCCTCTTACTTCACATGTTGTCTTTCTAGGCTAATTTCATGCTTTAATAACTTCTGCATGAAAGTTCTTAGAATTCCCTGCAGGCCTTTGGCTTGACTGTCAAGTGTGGGAATCTAAAATCCAGCTTCCTTTGCTCCTTTCACTTTTCTTCTTCTTTCCCATAATGGTTTAGATTATCCTATGCTGTCATAGTATGTTTTCTAATTCCTCTTCAGTGTGACAATCCTACTGAATACATTAAACTGCACACAAGAGGTATGTAAATACAGATTCCTCTACTACAGACTTATTCCATCATGCCCCAAATGACCTTTTTCCTCAAAGCATGAACAAACTGGACTGCGCTTGGAAGAGCTCAACCAAACTGTTTTCCAATATCTCAGCTCAGAGGCTAAGAAATGAGAAGGCCCAACATCTAAGCTTATGCACTGAGATAAATCTCAGAAGACATATAATTGAAATTCTCCAGACTGGGGGTGACTCAGGTCACATGGAAACTCCTGTCATAACACCTTGATATCTGCAGCTTGGTATCACTTAATGGGCTCTTTTTCTTATTTCTCTCTCATTTTGTAGGCTGATCCTAAAGTTCCTACTGACACACTGTGGCAATAGCTCAAGGTAATCAACGGTTTGTATTCTACATACATTTATTTAGTTTTTAATTTGTAAATTTTAATTAATTTATTTATTTTTATTGAAGTACAGTTGATTTACAATGCTGTGTTAAGTTCAGGAGAACAGCAAAGTGACCTGGTTTTATATATTTATATATATGTATATACACACACACCTATGTATTATTCTTTTTCAGATCCTTTCCATTATAGCTTATTACGAGATGTTGAATATAGCTCCCTGTGCTATACAGTAGGTCTTTGCTGTTTATTTTATATATAGTAGTGTGTATCTGTTAATCCCTAACTATTAATTGATCCCTCTCTCACCTTTTTCCTTTGGTAACCATACGTTTGTTTTCTATGTCTGTGAGTCTATTTGTTTTGCAAATAAGTTCATTTGTATCATTTTTTAGATTCCATATATTACTGATATCATATGATATTTGTCTTCCTCTGTCTGACTTCACTTAGTATGATAATCTCTAGGTCCATCTATGTTGCTGCAAATGGCATTATTTCATTCTTTTTTTTATTGGAGTATAATTGCTTTACAATGTTGTGTTAGTTTCTGCTGTACAAGGAAGTGAATCAGCTGTATGTATACATATATCTCCTCCCTCTTGGACCTCCCTCTCCACCCACCCATCCCAGCTACCTAGGTCACCACAGAACACTGAACTGAGCTCTTGGTGCTATACCGCAGGTTCCCACTAGCTATCTATTTTACATATGATAGTGTATTTATGTCAAACCTATGGCTGAGTAATATTCCATTTTATATATATACCACATCTTCTTTATCCATTCATCTGTCAATGGACATTTAGGTTGTTTCAATGTCTTAGCTATTGTAAATAATGCTGCTATGAACATTGGGGTACATGTACCTTTTCGAATTAGAATTTTCATCTTTTCTGGATATATGTCCAGGAGTGGGATTGCTGGATTATATGGTAACTCTATTTTTAGTTTTTTAAGTAACCTTCATACTGTTCTCTGTAGTGGTTGCACCAAATTACATTTCCACCAACAGCTCTACATACATTTATGTTTGATCTGTGAAGAACAAAAAAAAGTGGATCTTACTCCAAGTTTTCTATGTATTTTGTTGGAATTTCTTATCACACAAGTTAGAACAAGTTCCTGATAGATCAGCATCAATAAATCACTTTTACTGATTGCCTATTTTGTGCAAGGCACCACAGAGAAAGCAGAGAGTAATAAGATGTGCTGTTGAAGAGCTCATAATCTAGTAGGGAAATAATCAGCTCATCATAAAAAAAATACAAGGTACTTGTGGTTGGCAGAATAATGCCTCCTCCCTCAGAAAGCCCATGTCAAAATCCCTAGAACAGTATGTTGTATCACCTGCCAAGGAGAAATAATTGATGCTAATCAGGTGACCTTAGAATAGGGAGATTATCTTGTATTTTCCTGGCAGATCCAATACAATCATGAGTCCTTAAAAATGAAAGAAGGAGGCAGAAGTGGAGTCAAACTGATGTACAGTGAGAGGGATTTGACTTGCTGTTACTGGCTTTGAAGATGGAGGGAGAGGGCCATGAGCCAAGGAGTGTGGCTTACTCTAGATGCTAGAAAAGATAAGGAAACAGATTCTCTACAAGGGCCTCCAGGAGGAATGCAATCCTGACAATAACTTGATTTTAGCCCAAGGAGATGTGTCAGATTTCTGACCTACAGAACTGGAAGATAATAAATGCGTGTTGTTTCGAGCCACTAAATTTGTGATCATTTGTTACAGCAGCAGTGGCAAACTAATACAGCACCGTATTATTAATGCCCAATGAAAGGATAAAACAATCAAAAGAGAGAGAGACAAAGTGCATGAAAGTATTTTTTTGAACTTGAAATACTTATTTAAATGTGGTTTCCATTCTTAGCTATTGTAAAAAAATAAATTTTAGAGTATTTCAGTTCTCTTCAGTATATGGCTAGGTGTAAATCTTGACCTGTTTATGTGAGATAAAACTCTGGTTCAATCACTTTAGAGTTGTGGGATCTTATTAATTTTAAGCTCTCAAATTCTCTAAGCATCATTCTTTCTTCTCTTGAACATAAAACAAGTGTATACGTCATATATATACATGTATAGTGATATATAAATTCGTATACATGCAGAGTTGACCCTTGAACAGCAAGGGTTTAAACTGGGCAGGTTTACTTACATGTAGATTTTTGTCAATAAATGTATTTAAAAATATTTTGGAGGTTGGTGACAATTTGAAAAAACTCACAGATGAACCATATAGCTTAGACATATTGAAAAAATTAAGAAAAAGGTGTCATAATTGAATGAAATATATGTAGATACTAGTCTATTTTAACAGTTACTACCATAAAATATACATGAATTGGTTATACAAAGTTAAAATTTATCAAAACTTACACACATAAACACTGACAGACCATACATGATGTCATCAATTACACTAGGCAAATATAAAGCAAGTATATTGCTGCTTCTTCACCATCAGTGCATGAATCATTATACCTATAAATAAATATGAATGTTTTTTCACATTATTTTTCATTTTTGGTGTCTAGTGTTAGTAATATGTATAACATCTACAGAATTTTGTATCATATAAGACAATATTGATGTAGATACTGATAGATGATTCATCTTATAAACAGATGATGTAAATTTATGGTATGCGGTTGACAGTTTATGTTATCGATAAGGCTTCTGGTCAACAGTAGGCTATTAGTAGTTAAGTTTTGGGAGAGTCAAAAGATATACAGGGATTTTGGGCTGTGCAGGAGTTGGTGCCCCTAACCCTGGTTTTGTTTAAGGGTCAACTGTAAATACATATGTGTATATATGTGTGTGTGTGTATACATATATACACATATATACATATGTCTATAACACATATATAATATATATTTGTATACTATTTATATGTATTGTATATATAGAAGTATATGTCAGTGTCCAGTTGGGAAAGCAGAAACATTCTATATAAATATAATACTGCCTTTACACAAGTCCTAGAAGGACTTAGAAGCCAAACAGGAGCTGGTGAGGCCCCCTGGAGATTAACCACAGCAGGAAGCCACCAACTGCCCCAGGGATAGAATGGCAACAGGAGGAGGTGGCATTCCCAAACTCCATATGCTGGGCCCATGGTGGGGCATTCTATGGAGGCTGCTGCTGGGTGGCACAAATGCGGTACCCAGTGAGAGCTGAAGTTTGAAAGGAGGTTACTGCTGCCTGAGGCAAATGGAGGGAGAACTGCCTTGACTTCACTTTCCTTCCACCCTCCATTCTCACACCAGTGCCTCCCACAGGCTGAACCCAGCCAGAAACCACCAAAAACAGTGCCTGGCAAATGCAGCCCTCTGGATAGGGCAGAGCAGGATGTAGGGGAGATATGGATCTGTAAGCCAATGGCAATAGAGCTGCACATAGACACAAAAATAGTCCCTAGGTTATTGGCTTGTTTGTGAGGATTAAACAATATGAACTGTGTGAGGCATTTCATGGCACTACTTGGCTGGCACATGGTATGTGTTCAATCGATGTTTGTTATTGTTATTATTGCTTTAAGTTTGATTGCATAATTAAAGTAATGGTGATGCTGAAACGTCTCACATAATCTCAGATAGTAAACTATTCTAAACACTTTTAAATCTATTAGTGTTTCCTCTGGGGGGAGATTATCAATGTGCTGACTTTGTAAACTGACAAAATGTTGTTGAAGTATGCTCCAGAGAAAACTGGATTAAGGGGACTGTGATGAGAAATATATATCTGCTCTTCATCTTTGATTCCTGACATGGAGCTTCTACAACCCTTGGAATTTCCTGATTGATGGGGTGAGAAGAGTGTCTTTTTTAAATTCATAATAAACTCCTTTCAAACATACCTAAATTTATACTACTGAGGCAAACTCTTGGTGGACCCCAAAATAGCTTCTGGATGGGGGCTGGTTGCTAGAGAAACCAACCATGTAATTAAAGGCAGGGAGAGGAGTTGTATATTGCGTTCAATCACCAATGGCCAATGACTTAATCAGTCGTGTTCAGGAAATGAAACCCCCATAAAAACCCCTAAATGATGGGGTTTGGGAAGCTTCTGAGCTGGTGAACATATCGAGGTGCTTGGGAGGGTGGTGGACCTGGAGAGGGCACGGAAGCACCAAGCCCCTTCCCCCATACCATACCCTATGCATATTTTCCATCTGGCTGTCCCTGAGTTGTATCCTTTATAATAAACCAGTAATAGTAAATAAAGTGCTTTCCTGTATTCTGTGAGTTCTAGCAAATTATCAAATCTGAGGAGGGCATCATGGGAACTCCTAGTTTATGGGAGCCCTGGGCCTTGCAGTTGGCAGTTGAAGGTAGGGCAGCCTTGTAGAATTGAACCCTTAAATCTGTGGAATCTGATGTTAACTATAGGTAGTTAGTGTCAGAGACTTGGAGAAGTGGTGTTGGAAAAGACACAATGTATTTGGTGTTTGAAGAAAAGAACCCTCTTATCTGGTGTTGAATTGTCAAGTGTAAACACAGCACAGAGGGACACAAAGCTAACATGAGGTGACTGGTGCAAACAAATCTTCCCCTTGCTCAGCTATACCATTTTTGCTTTGAACACATGTTGGTGAACTATAAAAATAGCTTTTAAATCATCTTTTGAAGAATATTTAATAATAGTACTATGGCTGTCTCTTGGGTTTATTTAACAAACTTATCTACTATATCGTTAACATGGAAAATTTAATGTCTTGCCAAGTAAAATATACATGCAAGTCATTGGGAAAGTGTTTCATTTCTATCTTTTTGCACATTGCATCTAGTGTTTGCATTAAAAAAGACTCAGTGTCCTTTAATTTCAATCCATTTTTCATCTTTTTGAAAACATCGCATTGTGTCTGAGATCCTAGTTTATTTTAGGCCACTGAAAATTCGTGTATGTGTATACTGGCTACTGTCATGTCTATCTTTCTGTATTTCTGCTGAACTCCAGACCCACTTTTAGTTAGTTAATGGGCATTTCTACTGGGTTTTCCAAAAGGAAATCATCCCCCAAAGGCAACACATCATTGGTAACCTCAAATCATTTTTTCTGCTCTTGCAATTCATATCTTGGTGTGTAAAACCATCTTCCTCCCTCCCAAAGGCAGACATGAAGCATCAAAATAATTTCTCTCACTCCCTCTTGCTTCCCTCTTCTGACCTTATCCAAAGAGTCACTAAATTATGAGTCAACCTTGTTCAAATGTCTCCAATCTGCTTCACCTTCCACTCTTGCAACCATCACCGTAATTCGGTCTCATCCCATCTCTTGCCTGCCTGCCTGACTGTTCAAGATTCTTATCTGATCTCCTTCCTTGCAATCTGTCCCTTTTCCCATCAGGCTTTTTACTGTACAGTTTGAATATTTTCACAAACATACATGTGATCACAACTTTTCCACATTTAAAAGTATTTATTCCCTATGGTTTCAAGTTAAATTTCAAGCTATTAGGCTAGCCTGCAATGATGATGAAATCTGTTATTGATTAACTTTTCCACATGATGTCCTGCAGGTATCCTTTGCTAAAATTTAACAATATAAACCTACTTTTAGTACTCCATGTAAGTATGCCTTCCTCAAGAATGCCTTTCTTGCAATTGCAATCTTATTTAGATGCTTTTCTTTTTTCTGGACAAATCCTTATCACTGCAATTATTATACAGTGCTCTCCTTTTTTTTTTTTCTTGTGTATCTGACTTCTTTGACCATAAGCTATTTGGGACAGTATCGTGACTTATTAGATTTTGTATTGCAAGTGCCTAGAACTATGCTGTCCAATATAATAGCCACTAGTCAGGTGTTTATTGAGAACTGAAATATAGCTGGTCCAAGTCGAAAGGTACTATTCATGTAAAATACACATTAGATTTTGAAGACTTAATCCCCCCCAAAAATGCAAAAGATCTCATTAATCATTTTTATATTGATTACATGGTAAAATAAAATTTGGAATATATTGGATTAGGTTAATTTTATTGCTAAAATTAATTTCACATGTACTTTTTATTTTCTTTAATGTGGCTTCTAAAAATTTTAAATTACATATGTGGCTCATGTTTGTGGCCTATGTTAAGTTTCTACTAGACATCACTGGCATAGACAATAACAGGTACTCAAGGAACATTTTCAAGTGGAAACATGCCTCTGAAAGAACACTCTAAAAAAAGATTAGCTATATGAATGTGATCAGGGGTACAAAGTGAAGGAGAAGAGAGAAAGAAAAATCGATCACACACTCAGCTATGTACTGGGGATTGAATAGCCCAAGAAGGAGGAACAGGAGCTCCCAACAAGTTGTTTTAACCTAATCATGCTGGGGGATGAATATGAATTTGAATTCTGAACCATGAGAGTTAGAGAAGGATTTTTGAGACAAATGTATATGTTAGTTAAACATGAACTAACTAAATGAATGCATAAATTGAATGAATGCATAAATTGGCCTGGAGTACCCTACAAATCCTTAAAAAATGTCAATCAAATAATTTTTTGAAAAACAATGATCAGACAAAGACAAATAGAAAGGGGTATCAGATAAGAGCAATGTGATTTTGGAAAAGAGAATGAAAGAGACCAGCAATTAATGAGCAATATAGTAGAAGAAAATCTCAGAAATATGATTAGCATTCCAAGAGAGGTCAAGAAATGTGTACTATGAAGCATTTCAGAAAATATAAAGGAGACCTTAGAAGTTAAAAATATGTTGGTAGCAATGAAAAACTCAGATGAGTCAGAAGATAATATTGAGGAAATCTAGAAATTAGAGCAAAAAGACAGATATAAAGTGGGATTAAAAAAGGTTACGAAAATTATATGATCAGTTTAGGACTTCCAACATCCCAATAATAGAGGTTTCAGAATGAGAAAATGGAGAAAATGATTAAAGAAATATATTTTAAAAATAATTTCAGCACAAAAGAACAGAGGTTTCCTAATTACAAGGGCTCACCAAGTATCCCACATCATAAAAAAAAATAGACCAAGAAAAAAAAACTGTGAAATTTAAGAGCAATTGAGGCAAAGAAAATCCTCTAGAAGCTTCCAGAAAGAATGTTTTATGCAACAGATGAAGTATTAGAAGGTCATCAAAGTTCTTAATAAAAGGTTGGAAACAGAAGACTTTGGAGAAATATTTTCAAAACTCTTTGCAAAAATGATGTACAAAAGAACGTTTATACCAGCTAAACCAAATATACAGTGTGAGTTTAGGGATAAGATAATTTAAGATATGCAAGAACTCAAAAAAAATTGTCTTCCATAACCATGAAACTTTTTCAAGGCATTGTGTTCTGCTAAAGTCAGGGAGAAAACCTAGAAACAGGAAGCCACTGGGTCCAGCACAAGAGGGAGGTAGTGGGAATTCCCAGGAAGATGGGAAAGAAGTCCGAAGACTACAGCTTTGCACAGTCTTACTGATGTAAGAATCACTTTCTATTTGCAGCACCTGAGAATGAGCTGAGAAAGAAGTTTTTAAGATTAAAGTTTTAGGATGCTAAATGTGTTTAACTGTACCATACTGAGAGGAGATTCATATGTTTTGGAGAGCATCTGAAAATAAATCAAAGAAGGGAGTAAATGAAACAACAACAACAAATCAAGGCAAATATGAACTTCAGGGAAAGAAAAATGTTTTTCAGAAAGAAAAAATAATTACTGTCTACGTTACTCAGCTTATGATAGATAATACAATATTGATCTAAACAAAATTACAATGCAATTCTCACGGATTGTTGGGGGCAGAGTGAAGTTTCTGTGTCTGGTGGGCTTATGGGGTGAATGAATATAAACAAAGTAAATATTTTTCACAGAAAGACAATTAGCTGAGAACATCTAAAGCTTAACATTTAAACATACTATTTAGAGACATAGATGCAGTATTAGGGTTCCCTAGAGAAGCAGAACCATTAGAAATATATATGTATATATTCATATATATAAATATGATTTATTATAAGGAATTGGTTTACATAATTATGGAGGCTGAGAAGTCCCACAATCTGACATCCCCAAGCTTGAGACTAAAGAATGCTGGTGGGGGCTTCCCTGGTGGCGCAGTGGTTGAGAGTCCATCTGCCGATGCAGGGGACACGGGTTCGTGCCCCGGTCCGGGAAGATCCCACATGCCGTGGAGCGGCTGGGCCCGTGAGCCATGGCCGCTGAGCCTGCGCGTCCGGAGCCTGTGCTCCGCAACGCGAGAGGCCACAGCAGTGAGAGGCCCGCATACCGCAACAAACAAACAAACAAACAAAAAGAATTCTGGTGGTGTTCCAGTCCCAGTCTGCGGGCCTGAGAGCGAGGAGTGCTGATGGTGTAAGTCCCAGTTTGAGGGCAGGAGAAGACAGCTCATCAGTCAGGCAGAGAATGAATTCTCCCTTCCTCCATCTTTTTGTTCTATTCAGGCTACACCCACATTAGGAGGGAAAGCTACTCTACTTTACTCAGCCTTCCAATTTAAATGCTAATCTCATCCAGAAACAGCCTTACAGATGCACCCAGAAATAATGTTTAACCAAACATCTGAGCAACCCCATGGCCTAGTCAAGTTGACACATAAAATTAACCATCACAGATGTAAATATAACATTTATCCATTAAAGGATATTTTCCATATCCTCTGGAAAATATTAAGCATCTACTCTTTCTCATAACCAGTCTTGTAGAACTGTTAGAGCTTTAAAAAATGACTTAAACAATGTGCATGAATATAATTAATTAACAAAGTGTTTGAACTTGCATGCAGAGAACCACTGCACAGTTAGAGCATGCAGACACAGTTAAATAGGGACAAAATCTATAGACAAAGCTCAGTTCACAGCCCCTGCCAGTGCCTGCCAGAACAAACAATCCCAACATGGTGATACAAAGCCCCAGCCTCAGATTTTAGGGAGAGCCATGGTTCAACTCTCAAACTTCCACTGATGGGGTCCAAGACATCTTGCTCAATTTTTAAAATACACTTTAATAACCGAATGTACCTATAGGAGCTTTTACAGAGTTTATAATTTGTACAAATTTGATACAGTGTCTATGTGAAGTATGACTATCAAGTAACAGGGTAGACCTGAGAGTAAGCCTGCTGCAAGGCACCTATTATCAAATAATAATAGGGAGCATTACTGAATACTTTGTAAATGTGAGACACTGTCATAAACCGCTAATATATATTTCCTCACTCAGTACTCACGTGAGAAAAAATGAGAGGTGTATGCAATTATTTCCACTTTATTGATGAAGAAATTAAGACTCAAGATATAAAATAATTTGCCCAAAGTTCTACATGTGCTTTTAATCCTTGAACTATGATAAGTGGTGATTTTTTTCAGAGTACTAATTTTGAGAGGTGTTACATTTACTTCATTGATACTTCTGCCATTTGCTAAAAGAATTAAAAAGTATGTGAATTCCCACTCCAGATTTGCCTTTCATATCACTCTTGAATATTCTCAACAAGCAGATATTTTGTTCTTGAAGAATGGATTTGATTTTCCTTTATATACAAAGTCAATTGGAGCCAAGCCTGATAAATTGATAGTTCATTTGGATAATGCTATTTTCTTTTGGTCAAAAACCACATTTGTGAATAGAAAGCATGTTTTGTGACTAATAAATCTGCTTGCGAGTAAGTCCTCAAAGAAAAGTTCCAAATGTGTGGTGAGCAGACACTATAATAAAAATATATACAACCTCAAGTGACAATGTTTTGAATGACAATATACATTTGAATGCATATCTATCTGTTATCCATCATCTATCTATCTATCTATCTATCTATCTATCTATCTATCTATCTATCTATCATCTATCTATCTATCCATCCATATTTGTTCAAAACTCCTAAAGGGAAACTAAGGGGCATATTCACATAGTTTCCTAAAGGGAAACTATGGAGCAGGTACACCGTCACACTTTTCAAAATCTTGACTTATGATCTATTTCTGGAGGAGCCATCTTTTCTGCACAATCTCCTGGAAAGCAAGACATGGTCACCTTCACTTTGCTTTGCATTCCCTAGTATCTAGCTTTTATGTAGTACCAAGAGCTTGATCAATAAATACTTGCTATGACAAGCATAAAAAATAATCTGTGCTTTTACACTAAAAATGTTGTAAAACATTTGGAAATGCATTGCTGTTGCCCTTCAGTAGTTAACATACCTAAAAAGGAGTGAAGTTATAGTCCAGAGGGCATTTCCCAGCATCTGGCCCTCTCTGCTTACAGTTTCCAAGTTCTCCTTAAAGAGAAATATTATGACTGCTGCATTGCCACATTCTAAAGTAGAATCTTATTTTTGAAATTTCTTAGTCATCTTGTTTTCAGAGTTTAGTCTACTGACCTGTAGAGTTCCTACAGATCATGTCTTTTGATTTGTGCTTGTCAATAAATATTAATGAACTTGTTTCCTGGGATGATTGTTTTAAAGAGCAAAACTGAATGAATCCATTAAACCCTAAAATCATTATTCTCTGAACCCAATAATTATTTTACATGGTTGATTGAATGAGATACAACTAAAGCTTTAAGTACAACCACTGAGGGAAAAAGTGAGGTACTACCATGAAATTAGACTTACTTCCTAGATGTTGTTTGCCTGCTGATTTTGCTGTTTCATCTGCAGTTTGGTGACAGGTTACTGGGTCTATTGCTGTGCCACCATGACTGGAAGGTGGCTCGTGCATTTTGTTCACTGTGATAGGCATCTTATACTGGTTAATGAAACAACCTCACTCTGATGAAATGCTAACATTTAACTAATTATTTCAATGGTGATACAGAACCTATCTACTCATCTCCTAGGTGGCCCATCCCATTCTGGTTTTCTTTGTCAGATGTATTATTGGCTCTTTCAGTTTTCTGTAAATGAGAAAGAATCTTAGGTTAGTATCATTCCAGTTTTCAACTCTCAGCACAAATTTCCAAATTATGGCTAAAAGTTGGTGAGGACGGCTAAGTGCTTGCTGTGTGTTTTTATTATTCTCTTCTGGACCTATATGCTTGTTTCATTTTGCTATCGCTAGTCTTAATCAGATGCTGAGTGGCTGAGAAGCAACCCTAACTAGAGAGCTCATTAATAGTAAGAAAGAAGGTCTTGCTGGAAAGAGTAATCATTTAATAAAGGTAGCTGTCTCTGGTTCTTTATTAGCTTTAGTAGTCTGAATTCTTGTTTACACCTCATTGATTAAACCTCACACAGTCCCTCCTCCAAATCAACACAGACATGAATGATGTTGGAGAGAACATCGAATTGTTAGAAGAATGAACCCTTGCACCCTCATATATCAGGGATAAGACAGTACAAAGAAAGAGATAAGAATGTCTTGGGTAGAGATGAATTATCTTATGTAAGAGAAGTCAAAACATTCTACTCCAACTCTCATTTCCAAATCATATAGAAGCCTGGGCAGACACAGAAATATTTGACTTGGCTGAAAGGCAGACTGACCTAGGGAATACGATTAAACTGTGCTTTGCACGATGTGGTTTAAAGCCATTATTAAAAGCTGGTACAAATAAATCTCATAAAATGTAAGAGATTGGAAAATACAAGCAAGCCTAGCCTTGGGCAAAATGCTCAGGCAGAGACCTTTTTGATCTTGTAGTTCTCCTCTTCAACTGCTTCTGATAATGGTCTGACCTGGTCCCTGCCATCAATCACCAACAGGTCATGATCTATAATTGACACACTAAAATCTGGATGACCCCAAAGACTTAATATAGTCTTCCTCCTGGACAAGTTTTGGAGATCAAGAATAGCGTTCTTCAGCATCTTAAGCTAAAAGATGCCTCCGTGGACATATCAACAAAGATGAGGAGATTCTTGGTCAGGATTCTATTTTATGTTTTTACATATTGTAAGTCAAAACCACATAGACATTTATTACATGTCTTCTAATTGCCTTCAGAGAAAAAAAATTACCTCTGCTTCTCCTTGCTTTCTGAAGTTCCTTCCGGAAGTTCCTTCCGGGGTTAACATGCCGGAAATAGCTTGCACTTTATTGTTACTTGTTTAGGAATAAAGAAAACACAAAAAAGAATAAAACTCATGGTCTCTTTAGTTTTAGAAAGTTATTTGTGAAAGTTGATTTGCTTCTGTTTTTCTCTTCAGGAGCGTTTTTAGTCACTGGAGAGTTGCTGTCTGGTTTCATGGACAGTGACTTAGTTTAATAATCAGGGAGATGAGGGACTGAATTGCAGCTCAGTTGCTAACTGGCTTTGTGCTGGCTCTCAGCTTGAATGTTCTCATCTGTGATGAGGGGGCCATAGAGCCCTCCTAACAGGGTCCTTCTGAGCAGCTACCAGTAGACAGCCTTCAGACTTGAACTGCAGCATGGGTTCTTCCCTGGGTCTCAAGCCTGCCAGCTTACCATGCAGATTTTGGACTTGCCAGCCTCCATAACTGCATGAGCCAATTCCTTGAAACAAATCATCAAATCATTCTCTCTCTCTTCATGTATATATAAATATGTATGTTCATATGTATATATATATATCCTGTTGGTTCTGTTTCTTTGGAGACTCTTGACTAATACAGATTTTGGAAGTAAGAAGCCTGACTTTTGGTGAGTCTTCTTTAAACCCTTATCCTGTCACCTTATTTCTATGTGAGAAAAGGATGATAGTTACCCTTTTTCCATTGCTCATTTTCATCTTCTTTGTTTAAGTCAGAGAGGCAGGAGAACTAGATAAACACTAAAATTTTAAATGTCTTAGCAGTCAATAGCAAAGTATATGAAAGGTTTATTGGGTACCAACCAAATATTTGATTTCTGCTTGTTGACTCAAAATTTTAGTTGATTTGTTGATCAGTTATCTCTCTCATATACTCAACACACATATAATGAATCAACATTACATTCCAGACAGTGTGAAACTTGCAGAGAATACACAAATAATCCTCTAGTGGAAAGATACATATGCAAACCTTTATGATATTCATCATAATTAATATTTACTGACTGCTAATCCTTTACATTAATTACACCTCAGAATGATTTTATGAGGTAGGTGGTATTATTATATTAATTCTACAAATGAGGAATAAGATGCAGAGATTAACTAACTTGCTTATGGTCAAATAGCTGTTAAGGTCAAACAACCAAGATTCTGAAGTCTCTTAGCCATGTCAGTCTCAGCTGGGGGATATGGGACATATGAGCAGTTCTAAGCCTATGAAGATGAATCAAGTGTCACAGATGAGATCATCTTTGAGCTGAGAGGGTTAGAGGAAATAAGGAAGGACATGTTAAAAAAGCCCTGGCCAGGGCTTCCCTGGTGGCGCAGTGGTTGAGACTCCGCCTGCCGATGCAGGGGACACGGGTTCGTGCACCGGTCCGGGAGGATCCCACATGCCGCGGAGCGGCTGGGCCCGTGAGCCATGGCCGCTGAGCCTGTGCGTCCGGAGCCTGTGCTCCACAACGGGAGAGGCCACAACAGTGAGAGGCCCGCGTACCGAAAAAAAAAAAAAAAAAAAAAGCCCTGGCCAGAAATGGCTTTATGTGCTGCTGTATCATCTTGTGAGATGAGAAGACATCTAAACCTTAAAAAAGGTTTTTAATGATAGAAAAGAACTTATTTACAAAATAGAAATAGACTCACAGACTTAGAGAATGAATTCAGGGTTACCTGGGGGAAGGGTAGGGGGGAAAGGGGTAGATTGGGAGTCTGGGATTGACATGTACACACTGCTGTATTTAAAATAAAATGTCTTTCCATGAAAAAAAAAAAAAAAAGAATAAGTTTCTGAACTTTTACAGAAACTATTGGGGGGAAGAAAACCCTTTTATTTCTGCCAGACTCCATGCTGAAGTGATATGTGGAAATACTGGGACCCACCAAGCAGAAAAAGTCCCAATGACATTATTGAACTTCTAGATCCAGCCTTGCCTGAAGTCCTTGAATTTTTAGTTTGATGAGCCAAGAAGTTTCCTTTTCTTTTTCCTTTATTTTTTTAAAAGTCATTTTAAATTTGGGTTCTATTACTTGCAAATGCGAATCCTGACAATACTTCAACTGTATATATTGGTTTTGTTTATTTGCTTGTTTTTAACCTTCGTCTGTAAGCTAGATGTGCTTTAGGGAGTAAACATTTATATAGCAAAAAAATAAATAAAAAATAAAAAGGTTTTAAATTAAATTCTCTGATCTGATTTGGGTTTTAGGAAATAACTCTGGCAGCAGTAGAGAAGGAGAATCAGACAGGAATTAGCCCAGAGACAGGGAGACAGGTGAGGGAACTCCCAATTGTCTGGGTAAAGTAGATGAAAGGCTGAACTCAGGCTTCAGGACTGGGAGGAGGAATGGGATGTCAAAGGGGTGATGCGTGGCTGGGATAATTTACTGGTTTGGGGGCTTGCAGGTGAGAGAGGAATCCTGGATGACTGCTACTCCTCCAGACCATCTTTCTACTTGGAGTGACTAGAGGAATGATGAGGCCTTTCTCTGTAATAGTGACTGGGGACAATGAATAATCTTTTATTGGGCAGATGGTTAGGAGGATTTGATAAGGAACTCATGGACACCGAGGTGGAGATTCCATTGGTCTGTTGACTATGTAGATCCAGACCTCAGAAGAAAAATTAGGGCAGGGATATTAATGTGAAAATCATCAGCATTTAGGAGATGGTTGAAGTATATGGAAATAAATGGGGCCAGGGAGCGTATGGACAGAGGGGAAAGAAAATACCCAAGGTCAGAGCCGTGGCAATCCTAATACTTTAAGCGTGAGCAAAAGAAGGAGGCAACAAAGGAGACAATGAAGTGGGAAATAAAACAGGAAGGTCTCTGTCCTAGAACTTGAAGAGCGAGGATGTTTCAATAGTAAAAATTATTAGTAATCTATTTATTACATTAATAATATTAACAAAACCATCAGTAATTATTGCAGTTTTGTACCATGGACTGTGATGGTGGTTTTACTCATGCTGCCTCATTGAATCTTCATAACCATCCTAGTTGCTTGTAATTATCACCTCTAAACTGGGCCTCCAAGAAATTAAATAATTTGTCTAAGATCACACAGAAAGCAAGTATCAGAGCCGGATTTTAAAATGTAGGGAACTACTGCTAAAACTTTTGCAACTGGCCATGGATCAGAAACTCTAAAACAAAAAAGTTAAGAACTAAAAATAATTTGATACATAAGAAATGATGGAGACAAAAACCAGATTTCAATTGGTTGAAGAGAAAATGGGAGTTTTAAAAAAGTGATAATCCAAGTACTCTTTGTAGAAATTTGATTGTGAAAGTGTGAAGGGAAGGGAAGAGAGTTTTTTTGGTTTTTGTTTTTTGTTTTTTACTTTTTTAGAATAATAGAGCTACTGCAAACTAAAATGCAGTTAATAAACTGAAGAAATGGGAAGTCGGTTCAGAGAGAGACATTAACAATTTCTGAAAAATGAAGTTGATAAGATTCATAGAAACAGTGAATGGCATGAAACACTTACCATGAAAATAATATTGAATTTTTCCTTCTGTATTTAAACTCTCTTAAATATTTAAAAGGATAGTAAGTGGCTTTTGATCACTTTACTTTTTTTTTGCTTTTTTTGCTTTTTTTCTGTTTCCTGATTCTTGATACTGTGAATGGTGATATATATGACTGCATTTTCATTATTCATAAAAAGTTATCCATAAACCTTCCTACAGTGCTTGACCAGCTGTCTCCCAAGTTTCATTTCTGCATATACAACTTTGCATTTTGCCACAGTGGAGAGATTTATGAGTGGACATCTTTCCATCCAGTGCTTAGAGACACTTCTCACATTTTAGCAGTTTCAATTGACAAAAGAATTTCTTTTCCTCTTAGATTTTCCCCAACTGCTCAAGAATTTGCAATGGCTATATGGATGAAACAAATGACTCTTCTGACGTTGGATGTTGAATGGCTTTACTTTCTCACACATTCTTGGACCTTGGAGTGTTTTTCTCGTGCAGGGCCTGTGACCTACAGATGGCTGTGGTATATTCAATACATTGAAAAAAATACAAAGATGTTCATTATTATATTATTCTGCATTTTTCCTTCTTTTCTCGTGGGATTGTTTCACAAAGGCTAAATTTAGTGGTCATCATTTACTGCAAAAAACTGGTGGCACAGGGACTCAGGGTACAGAAATTTATCTCAGCAGAATGGACTTCTAAAATGCCAATCCATATGAACAAGGGAATCATAAATTTTAGTAAAAAGTTGATACATATATATCTCAGAAGGAAAAATGTTTCATTAGACAGTGTAAAAACTTTTGAAGGAAAAGTTATTAAGAAATGTTCTAGATTTGAGAGTGAAAATATACAATAAAATAATATTTTACATCAAATAAGTAGGAAATTATATCAGAAATTGTGATTACTCTAGTAACAAAAAAATGAAATCGAATACATGTCACGTTAAAAATTATTTTTATATTTCTGGGTGAGCCAATTATAACATATACTTGGAAACCAAATATTAATGTTGATCAGTTGTGGAAGCAAATAAAGTTTTGTGTTGAAGAATGCTGATATCTTCAAAAAAGCCAGTTTTGAGATTACTTAGTCTTTTATTTTGAGAAGTGGTAAAATATTAGAGCATCAACATCAGACTTGCCTGATAAAATATTTTGTTCCTGTTGAATAATCACTTACTAATACCAAGCCAAAATTTTTCTAATTTTGGTTTGCTTTTGAAACACATCTTCACAGCTAATGGGTGTTATAGAAGGACTCATAATAAAACATACTCCATAATCAGGAGAAAGGTTAAGGGGAGGTAAGGTAGTGGTTAAGTTCAAGGGTTTGGAGTTAAATAAACATGGCTTCAAATCTTAAGTTTTACTGTGTGACTTTAGGCAGGCTTTAGTTTTTCTATGAAACTTTGCAAAGACTTGGTTTCTTCATCTGCAAATACTGATGTAATACTGCTTCAAGAACTAAAGTCTACCACCTTAGAAAGAACTCAGTGAGTGGTGTGGTTGCTTTTGGTCAAAACAAGATGGTCCAAGTTGCGGAATTGTGTTCATCAAGCTGATTGCGGTCAGTTCTTTTGGAGCCCTCGGGGGCAGGGCTGAGGTAGGGATGTAGGGAGACACACAGCCTTTTGTGGGAGGTGGGTGGATACAGAGTGGGATAAGAACCTTCCCAAGAAAGCCTGACTCTTTGGGATTGGGTGGAGAGTTGGCAGTGGAGTGCTGGTTGAAGGAGAGCTAGTCATTAAACTGAATGCTCTTGCCCTGTTCCAATGACCACGTAAATGAAGAAATGGGAGGAAAAGTAAAGAGATTAGTACGTGAGAAGATGGTAAACAGGATGACTATGGACAAGGGGCTTGGAATTAAGGTGGTGGTGAAAGCAACTACCTAATATGTACATGGGGAAAGCAGGGGGGAGTCGACAAATGTGAACTAGGCCGCTATAAGTTATAAAGTTTACAAATGTGTGTTATTGGCATTATGATGTTGAGGAATGGGGTGGTATAATGTAGCATCAGAGCCAATTTTGTGAACTTATGACCTGTGCAGTCACATAAGGCCTTGTGCTTACAAAGATCTGATACTTAGTTTAACGCTTTGTTGCCGCCATCTTAGAATTCTTAATATTCTTGAAAAAGGGGCCCACATGTTTATTTTACATTGGGCCCCAGAAATTATGTAGGCATTCCTGTGTATCATGCCTATTTTAGATAAATGAGTTTTTTGAATTTTGGAATTTTTTTAAAATTGAAATATAGTTGATTTACAATATCATGTGAGTTTCAGGTATACAGCACAGAGATCCAGTTTTATATATATATATATATATATATATATGTAATGAACATATATATTATATATAATGAATATATATTATATATAATGAATATATATATTATATATAATGAATATATATATATTAGGTTATTACAAAATATTGAGTAGAGTTCCCTGTTGCATACAGTAGGTCCTTGCTGGTTATTTGTTTTATATACAGTAGTGTGTATATGTTAATCCCAACCTCATAATTAGAATAACGGTTTTTAACCAGAGTGATTTTCCCTCTCACCCTGGCCAGGGACACTTGGCAATATCTGGAGTCATTGTGGATCGTCATACCTGAGGGAACAAGACTGGCATCTATTGGCTAGTGACCAGGGATGCTGCTAAGTATCTTTTAATGAGCAATGGAGTACCTCACAATAAAGAATTATCTGGACCATAAGTGTCAGTAGTGCTGAGGTCGAGTAACCCTCATTCAGTCTGATGGCAGATTTCTTAAGGGCAGATTTATCTATGGATCTCTGGACAATGTTATTGTTACCTAACTGGGAAGGTGCAAAGTTAACTGGTAAACTTCAGGGGAACTAAACTCCATACAGTACTGAGTTGCACCTTTGGTATAACATTCCTGCTAATGGAAGGATGTATTTTTATAACCGAGTCAAGACATCATAAAACTGAACTGACTTGATGCCAAAGAAGACTCATTTGACTTGGCACCTATAATTAGCCCACCAGCAGCACCTGTGTAACTCTTATGATCCTTATTTTTAAAATCAGCAGTGAAAAGATGGATTCTGGCTGACTGGTGAGAAAGTTTCTTTTCTAAGTGCCAAATCAAGATTCTTGCTATAGTTCACTTCTGGGTCAGTTTCCTCTTAGCTCAGAGAAAACATCTCACTCCCTTATGTTCATTGGTTAAAACAATACTCTGCAGAAGGTAGGGTTTTCTTAAAGATTTTTGGAATAAATATTGCAGCATGTAAAGAGGGTTTTGTCAACTCCTGCTCTGATGTTTTTGTTCATTTGTTCTCATGGATTACAGAGATTGAGCCAAATAGCCTTGCACATTTGAGATTATTTTACATGAACTGTAATTGTGGGTTTCCTCCCTACATAGGCAGGATTGCTTCAGCCACAGGGAAATTATTTTATGGTCACAGATCTGACACCTACATCTAAGGGTCAGGCCAGAAATGTGGATATGTATGGCCAGGGACATAAAACGGAAACAGATGATGGGAAGTGGATTGATTTATTAACAAGACTGGAAAAGTAAGATGTGTGCTGTAATTACTGTGAGGCAACCACATTGGATTTATGTAAGAGAGTCAGTAAGGTTGTTTTTAAATTTTAATGTTAGATCATGGAGTTTTTCTTAACATTTCTTTCTCAGATGTTTCTTCCCACTTGGCATGAGAGTTCTTTATCATTCTTCTGGTAAGACTTAAGGATTAATTGCAATTAAATTACATTATATCTGAGGGAAATTTAAATGTGGTCGTGGATTCTAAGTCTGATTTCTCTGCTTTCCAATCGTTTACACATTGGTTGTATGGACTTGTAATCCTGTTGTATGGACTTGTAATCCTATTTGAATTTTAAAAAGTGATTTTCATGTTATTATAATGACTATTTAATAGCTATCCTAGAACTCAGGACCACAGAGAAAGTTCACACAATCTGGAGTCTCTCAGGCCCTTCAATACCTGAAATGTTTAACAAGAAGAGATATTTTACATATTAGAAGTACTTATCATCCCTGATAAAGTCTTAGGACGTCTACTCTTTATATATAGTACAAACTAAAAGGAATAAAACCAGTCCTCTTAAACTGAGTAATTTTAGTGTATTATCTTTTTCCTATGTGGACAAGTCAAACTTTGTTCTTTGACACATTTATGTTGTTTTAATAGTGTTTTTTTTATCCCTAAAGGGATAGAGGAAATAACTTATATTATTGTTGATTATTTTTTTCTAAGTTAATTAGAGTTTAATTATCCTTATCTAGGGAGATTATTCCTCTCTAAGAAATTTTTTCTCTCTGATTAAAACAATAAGTTTAGAAGTGTATTAGTCAGAGCTCTCTGGAGAAACAGAACAAATAGGATTATAGAGATATATATAAGAGAGGAGATTTATTATAGGAATTGCCTCACACGATTATGGAAGCTGGTGGGTCCCATGATCTGCCATCTGTAAGCTGGAGAACCAGGAGGCCCAGTGGTGTAATTCAGTCTGAGTCCTAAGGCCTGAGAACCAGGGTAGGGGAAGGAGGCGGTAATGGTATAAGTTGCAGGCCTAAGTCAGATTCTGAAGGTCCAAGGACCTGGAGCATCTGTATCTGAAGGGCAGGAGAAGATGGATGTCTCAGGTCAAGCAGAGAGACCTCTTCCAGAGATACCCTCGCAGATACACACAGAAATTATATTTTACCAGCTATCTGAGCATACCTTAGCCCAGTCAAGTTAGCACACGAAATTAACCAATACAAGATGTTAAACTTGGAGAGATAATTCTTATAAACCATTCCACGTAGGAAAAGGAATAAGAAAAAAATAAAATTTCGAAGACATGTGTTCCCCCCAAATTATGTTGAATTCCTAACCCCCAGTACCTCAGAAAGTGACTGTATTTGTGTGTGTGTGTGTGTGTGTGTGTGTGTGTGGTACGCGGGCCTCTCACTGTTGTGGCCTCTCCCGTTGCGGAGCACAGGTTCTGGACGGACGCGCAGGCTCAGCGGCCATGGCTCATGGGCCCAGCCTCTCCGCGGCATGTGGGATCTTGCCGGACCGGGGCACGAACCCATGTCCCCTGCATCGGCAGACAGATTCTCAAACACTGCACCACCAGGGAAGCCCGGAGATAGGGTCTTTAAAAAGATAACAGAGTTTAAATGAGATCTGCAGAGTGGACTGTAAGCCAATATGACTGATGTTCTTACAAGAAGAGGAGATTAGGACATGTACACAGAGGGAAGACCATGTGAAGACACAGGGAGAAGACGGACAACTGCAAGCCAAAGGGAGAGGCCTGGAAAAGATCCTTCCTCCATGGACCTCAGAAGAAACTAACCCTATACACACCTTGATCTTGGACGTCTAGCTTCCAGAACTGTAAGAAAATAAATTTCTGTTGATTAAGCAACCCAGTCTGTGGCATTTTTATGGCAGCTCCAGCAAACTAACACAGCATATAACTAGGGTTCATCATGGACCGTGGATTCTGTTTTTATTTGGTATTTTCAGCATCCATTGCAGTACTTTGCAAATCACAGAACTTCAGTAAGTGTTTTTGTTGTTGTATGACTGCTTGGGATGAGATAGGAAGAAGTATTTGTCACATAAATGACCAGATATTTATCAAAACTTCATGTCATATATACACTATCAAATGTAAATTAGATAGCTAGTGGGAAGTTGCTGCATAGTACAGGGAGATCAGCTCGGTGCTTTGTGACCACCTAGAGGGGTGGGATAGGGAGGGTGGGAGAGAGGGTGATGCAAGAGGGAAGAGATATGGGAACATATGTATATGTATAACTGATTCAGTTTGTTGTAAAGGAAAAACTAACACACTATTGTAAAACAATTATACTCCAATAAAGATGTTAAAAAAAAAATAAAAAAAAACAAAAAAACTTCATGTCATCACCCACAGTTGCCTAATCAGGGTCTACATGCCTCAGTCCCCTTGCATCTAAGTGGGACATTTGATTATTTCTCCTTGTCAGAGTATGCTAGGGTGCGTTTTCCTGATCAAAGATGGAAAAAGCACATATGCCTTCTGCATTGTTTTTTCCTTTCTGCCTTTTGGATGTCAAAGCCCAAGGCAACATCTTCCTGAAGATTATGGATCTTTTATCCATCTGAATCCCTAAGTGAGTGAATGGAACAGAAGCACTTTCCTCACTCAATTAGCCCTCATGATAAAGCATCTTCAGGGGACTGTTACTTAATTGAGAAATAGCCTCTGCTGTGTCAAACCACTGAGATTATGCAGTTCATTTGTAAAGCAGGTAGCATTACTCTTAAGCTGTATAAAAATTGTTGTATTCGGTGGGTGCTGCTGTAATAAAAACCTAAAATATATGGTACTGATTTAGCAAATCAGGCACAAATCAAAGAGAAAACTTATGCTACAGAAAGAACCATGTACTGTAATGGCAAAACATTAAAAATGTTGCGTAAAATTTTGCCTGTAATACATTGGAATGTCAACTAGTTGTTTACTAAGCTTGTAGGGGAAAAAGGTTGGAAAGTCAGCTATTTATAGCTTATGTTGGTTGTCATTTGCTGAGTTTAGCAAATTATCACAAAGAAAGCGATGAGTTCAAGCAATAATTGGTTTGATTGAGAGCATACTTAGAAGAGATTAAAATTGTGCAGGAATTTGGGGCCTCTCATACCCGAAAGGCCTCCATTGCCCAAATGGGAAGAGAGAGACCTAAAAACCTTTTAGTTTCAAGGACCCATTAACACTCAGCACTACATCAAAGATCATATGAATTGTGGATCTTCCTTGCCATCCTATTGGTATAGTGGCAATAGTAGCCCCACGGACTTGAAAGGGAGAACTCTTAGGCCTAAGAAACCAATGCATGAATCAGGTTGAGGACAGTATCTAGAAAGAATTTTGGGTTTTATTATTGAAACAGGAACACAAAGAATTCAGGGTAGGGTTGCCAGATTTAACAAATGAAAATGCAAAACACCCAGTTAAATTAAAATTTCAGATAAATAATAAACACTATTTTAGTATAAGTATGTCCCAAATATCATATACTATATTTATTATAGAAACTATTACAGGGAGCATGCTTATATTAAAACATCATTTGTTGTTTATCTGAAACTCAAATTTCACTGGGCATCCTGTATTTTATCCGGCAACCTTAATTCAGAGGGCTTCAGTCTTTTGGAAGGAACTATATTATGAAGAAGCCATGAGCCCAAACAAAAGAAATCTTTGAGTACTGGAGCTTTTAAACCAACACTTGGGCTCCAAAAATTGTATGAGAATGAAGGGAGCTGGGAAATCTGAGAAGCCCACTAGGAAGGCATTACTTCCTAATGCTTACTTTAGATGTGACCACAGAGAATAATGCTTAGGAAGAACCTTCCAGAAGTCAGAGCCAAGGGCTGCAGAGAACAATGGACAAGGGCATTCCTTGGTGTCTACTTAAGGAAATGCTTCCAGTGCTAAGGCATTAACACCTACAAGAGGTTTTCCATTATTTCTCTGTATGTTGCTGTTGAGTCTCCTATTTTTCCTTGTCATGGATGATAATGATCGTGTGCTAAACTTGCTTCTTCATTTTATTCTGACTGTGAAGAAATGAGTGGAAGTGGGGTGATAACTTGCACTTTATGATTTTCTAGAGCAGGAGGAGCCTTATCTGGACTGGAAAGGAGAAATCCTAGACTTTGAGCTGGATGCCATAACTGGGTAGCACTTAAGGTGGTTTCCCTAGAGAGAGTGTAAAGCTTCTCTGTGTGGGAAATGTCTACACATAGGAATTTGGAGGCCAAAAAGGCTGAAAAACCTAAGTCAGGGATTCTTTTTTCACATAGTGTACGCCAGACTTGGCAGATTTTTCTGTCCAGATCCAAATGGTAAATATTTGATACTTTACAGGTCTACAGGCAAAATAGAGGACATAATGTAGGTACTTATATAACAACCATTTAAAAGTATAAAACATATTGTTAGCCTGTGGGTCCCACAAAAATAGGCAGTAGGCTGGATTTGGCTCAAGATATGTTTCTGACCCTCTATATAGAGCTGATGTTAGAGAACAACTTCCTTCCCAAGGATTTTATTCCTTAGGTTCCCTTGCATTATAGTAGGGTCATGTGACTACTTATGACCAACAGAATGTGAGCAGAAATAAGTGTGGGTCATTTCTGGTGTAATGGTCCATATTTTCTTTCTTACTCCATCACCTGATTGTCACACACAGGATAACCTGAGAAGTCAACAATTAAAAATGCAGAACAAAAATCAGCTGGCCCCCTAATAAAAAGACAGAGCAGATGTCTACAACCCAGGAACAAATGCCTTAGTATATTATGTGAAAAAGTAATACTTTTCTATTATTTAAGCCATTGAAATGCTGTGTGTTTTATTTATTACTGCATCTGATGTTGTGCTACTTAAAAGACTGCTCATTTCATAGATATGTTCCAAGATTGAGTCTTTATTTAAATACTGTATCCCCCCAGAAGCCCAGAATTGCTATCCATTCAAAACAGTTTTCTTCCCCATGTTAATTTTGACAGATCCTAAATTATGTTCACTTTTTTTCACTAGTATATTGGATCCATTCTCAGTCAGATTAGTTCATATCACATTTTAACTGGCTTTTGACTTATTTAATCAGAGATTTTTTTTCCAAATCAACACACAAATTATAAAATTATGTCTTAAAAATATGTTTAAATGACATAATAATTAGCTGTTAAGAGAGGAGTTGATGAGCAGTGGAAACTTTGAAACTGTATCTGATATCTTGTTTTGTATATGCATCCCTTATCACTATATCGGTGAGAAATAGGTCACCGTATAATATTCCCCATGATCTGAATAGAAAATACAAACTGAAAATGAACGGGAAGATAATTTTTCTGTACCTTTCTAATTTATACACTTGTATGCTCATTAACTCGAAAGAGGGGAAGAAGACCCTTAGTGAGGCATCTGCTCCTTCTAGCATCTCCACTGCTTTACCAACTGGACAAATATGAAGTAAAATTTGATGTCATTTGTGTAAACTGAAATGATAAAATATTCATTAAAAGGATCAGAAATCATTGAACCTTAGAAGGGGTGCAGACCCAATACAGAAGAAGGTAGAATGATGAAGTTAAGGAAACTGAGATGCTCCTAAAGTAACTAAGCATATTTGTGGTATCACAAAACAAAACAGATCAGAGAATTAAGGATGTCTTAAGGCTCATTCGATGCATGTGGGAAAATAAGATCCACAGTTAAATACAGGGTCTGTATTTTCAGCATCTAGCTCTAAGCAAGAAGTAGTTTCCTGGTACTCTTCCACAGCTAAATATCACTTTCCCTTTGCAATATCAGACAATTTGATACATATGATATTTTATTTTATGTTGTTTTTAAATTGAAGTATAGTTAATTTATAATATTATATTAAATTTGGGTGTACAACACAGTGATTCAATATTTTTGTAGATTACGCTCCATTTAAAGTTATGACAAAATAATGGCTGTATTTCCCTGTGTTGTACAATATATCCTTGTTGTGTACTTATTTTATACACAGTAGTTTGTACCTCTTAATCCTGTACCCCTGTCTTGCCCCTACCTCCTACCCTTTCCCCACTGGTAACCACTAGTTTGTTCCCTATATCTGTGGGTCTGTTTCTTTCTTTTTAATGGCTGAGAAATATTCTATTTCACACACACACACACACACACACACACACACACACACACACACAAAGACACAAACCAACTTCTTTACCCATTCATTGGTTGATAGACACTAACTTAGGTTGCTTCCATGACCTGGTTATTGTAAATAATCCTGCTACAAGCATTGGGGTACATGTACCTTTTCCAATTACTTTTTTTTTTTTCTTCTGATATATACCCAGGAGTGGAATTGCTGGATCACAGGGTAGTCCTAATTTTTAGAGGAACCTTCACACTGTTTTTCCACAGTAGCTGAACCAATTTACATTCCCACCAACAGTATACTAGGATTCCCTTTTCTTCACCTCTTTGCTAATATTTGTTATTTTTATACTTTTCTTTTTTAAAAACATCTTTATTGGAGTATAATTGCTTTACAATGGTGTGTTAGTTTCTGTTTTACAACAAAGTGAATCAGTTATACATATACATATGTTCTCATATCTCTTCCCTCTTGTGTCTCCCTCCCTCCCTCCCACCTTCCCTATCCCACCCCTCTAGGTGGTCACAAAACACCTAGCTGATCTCCCTGTGCCATGCGGCTGCTTCCCACTAGCTATCCACCCTATGTTTGGTAGTGTATATATGTCCATGACACTCTCCCACTTCGTCACAGCTTACCCTTCCCCCTCCCCATATCCTCAATTCCATGCGCTAGTAGGTCTGTGTTTTATTCCCGTCCTACCCCAAGTCTCTTCATGACATTTTTTTTTCTTAGATTCCATATATGTGTGTTAGCATACGGTATTTGTTTTTCTCCTTCTGACTTACTTCACTCTGTATGACAGACTCCAGGTCTATCCGCCTCACTACAAATAACTCAGTTTCATTTCTTTTTATGGCTGAGTAATATTCCATTGTATATATGTGCCACATCTTCCTTATCCATTCATCTGTTGATGGACACTTAGGTTGCTTCCATGTCCTGGCTATTGTAAATAGAGTTGCAATGAACATTTTGGTACATGACTCTTTTTGAATTATGGTTTTCTCAGGGTATATGCCCAGTAGTGGGATTGCTGGGTCATATGGTAGTTCTATTTGTAGTTTTTTAAGGAACCTCCACACTGTTCTCCATAGTTGCTGTATCAATTTACATTCCCACCAGCAGTGAAAGAGGGTTCCCTTTTCTCCACACCCTCTCCAGCATTTATTGTTTCTAGATTTTTTGATGTTGGCCATTCTGACTGTTGTGAGATGATATCTCATTGTAGTTTTGATTTGCATTTCTCTAATGATTAATGATGTTGAGCATTCTTTCATGTGTTTGTTGGCAATCTCTATATCTTCTTTGGAGAAATGTCTATTTAGGTCTTCTGCCCATTTTTGGATTGGATTGTTTGTTTTTTTGTTATTGAGCTGCATGAGTTGCTTGTAAATGTTGGAGATTAATCCTTTGTCAGTTGCTTCATTTAAAACTATTTTCTCCCATTCTGAGGGTTGTCTTTTGGTCCTGTTTATGGTTTCCTTTGTTGTGTAAAATCTTTTAAGTTTCATTAGGTCCCATTTGTTTATTTTTGTTTTGATTTCCATTTATCTAGGAGGTGGGTCAAAAAGGATTTTGCTGTGATTTATGTCATAGAGTGTTCTGCATATGTTTTCCTCTAAGAGTTTGATAGTGTCTGGCCTTACATTTAGGTCTTTAACCCATTTTGAGTTTATTTTTGTGTATGGTGTTAGGGAGTGTTCTAATTTCATACTTTTACATGTAGCTGTCCAGTTTTCCCAGCACCACTTATTGAGGAGGCTGTCTTTTCTCCACTGTATATTCTTGCCTCCTTTATCAAAGATAAGGTGACCACATGTGTGTGGGTTTATCTCTGGGCTTTCTATCCTGTTCCATTGATCTATATTTCTGTTTTTGTGCCAGTATCATACTGTCTTGATTACTGTAGCTTTGTAGTATAGTCTGAAGTCAGGGAGCTGTATACTTTTTGATGATAGCCATTCTGACTGGTTTGAAGTCATATCTTTCTGGATCTGTTTCCTATGGTGACAGAAACAAAAAGAAAAATAAACAAATAAGACCTACTTAAACTTGAAAGCTTTTGCACAACAAAGGAAACCATCAGCAAAACCAAAAGATAACCTACTGAACAGGAGAAAATATTTGCAAATGATACGACCAATAAGGAGTTAATATCCAAAATATATTACAGACAATATCAAAAAAACGAACAACCAGATTAAAAACGGGCAGAAGACTTGAGGAGACATTTTTCCAAAGAACATATACAGATGGCCAACAAGCACATAAAAAATGCTCAACATCGCTAGTCATCAGAGAAATGCAAACCAAAGATACACAGGCTATTTTAAAATATAATTTAAAGTTATGGGTTTAAAAAATGTATAATATATTTGAATGATCACACTGTGTAGTCCCAGAGTTTCAGGGGGTGTTATTTTTCTGACGAAGTATTTACTTCATCATCTGTAAAAGTTATAAAGGGTTAGACCTAGAAATAAGCATCAGAAATATGGGTAGATATGTCTTGCATAATCATGTGAATATGTGAATATGTGATGTAATTAGTGAAGCTCAGAACAATATAAATCATATATTTCAAAAAGAAATGATAAATACTATGTTCCTAAAATGGTAAGAAATTTCAAACAAAATTCCAGCTGGTAGCTACCCTCCTGAGCTTTTCCACTTGTCTGGTGCCTTCAGCTTCTGAGGCTTTATGGAGCCAGGGCTCTTAAGGGATTTCACATCACCACCTTGTTGTCCACTTTCTGTGGCCTGCTAATTCATTTACCATTTGTCCCTGAGTTTTCCAACTTCTCGAATTTTATTGCTATTTTATCCTCATTACTTTTATTTTTGTGGGTGCATGACCTTTTGGGGAAGAAAACCCCACAACTTTTGTTGACATATTTGTAGGGTCTCAGGAGAATGTGGAATCAAATATCTATCAAATCCACCATGCCCATTTATAACTTCAGAGTATTCTGTAATAGAGGATAAACACAGTTTCATGGTGCTGGAACCTGAGTTTTGAATAGGCAGAGTAGTTTTTCCAGAGGGAAATGTCTACATTTTATCAAAATAACAACAATCCTCTTAGGAATGATCAGGATCTAACCACCAAGCATTTGCCCCTAAATTACTCATGTCATTAAAATAGAACAGAGCACGGTTAATAGAATCCATCCAGGCTTGTTATAAACAGCCAGGATCTTACATGGGGAATTTAATCTCATTCTCCTGGAATCCAAATCTTGTACCAATTTACTCTAGGCTAGGAATGTCTTTTTGTTTTTCTCTTAAGAGGAAAAACTATGAAAATGTAATTAGACAGTTTGTTTTTGGATATTTTAGATTTTGTGGAGACAGCACACTTTTTCTGTAGAGAGCCAGATAATAAATATATTTGACTATGTAGGCCAAAATGGCCTCTGTCTGTCATTCAAAAGCAGCCGTAGTCAAGAGACAAACAACTGGCACTTCTGGGGTGCATTGTTATAGCCTGATGGCCACACAAGACCATGGATACATTTTAAATGAAGCATTTCAGAAGCCACATAACAATGTAAAAAGATAAATTATTATCTTGATTATCACTGTCATCTAACAAACATTATTTCCTGAAAAATAATTTTCAACTAATTGGGAATTTCCTGTTACCCAAGAGATTCCCCCACAGCTGCTAAAACACAGGTACTTTTGTAAACCATCTGTCATAAGAGGGAGCTTAAACGCACGTTTAGCTAAAGATAAAAATAATAGAAGATGCTTTATATTGGTATTTCCTTTGTTTTCATTATTTCATCTTTCTGAGTTCATGTAGCTTTATGAGATAGCATACGGTAGTGATTATCAAATGTTAGCATGTATAAGAATCACAGGGAGGGTTTGTTAATATACAAATTTCTGGATCTCACTACTAGAGACTCTGACTTGTTAGGTCTGGCATGGTGCCTGGGAATTTGCATTTACAATGTTCCAAGTGATTTTATTTCAATCGAATCACACAGGGAAATCACTCAGCACCTACTCAAGTAAATTCTCTAGGATTGGGATCTGGGCCTATGAATTCTTAAAAATTCAACTTATGAGATTTCAGTGTTCAATTGGATTTGAAATGAGTGGCTAGAATATACAAATGTGTTTTTTCCTTGGTGCTTTTGTAGAATAATTCTATTTTTGAAATCTTGCTTGTATCTGGCTATCAGTAAATCTGATTATTAATCATTAGAAATGGATCTCAGAAAGGAAACTATCTCCATCTGAGAAGGTCACAAACATGGGCAACTGCTTTTGATCTCAGAAGACTTTAAACCTCCACCATTCTTCTGTCTTTCATGGGTAAGGAAAGTTGATGAAGAAGTCAGTTTTCCAAGTTCCTTATTGAATGATGATGATAATAATAATGATGATAATTTAACAAACAAATAAATTGATGTAAAATAGTAATTTCTGTTTACTAACAATCTTTCATCCTGGATAAGTAACTTTATCTACTGAAGCATTGAGTTCATTTTATAATATGCCCCATATTGGGTTTAATACTGTTGCTTTATATTAGATTTTTAGTTATGACATATTTTTTCTTCTGCTGCTAATGTAACTGGGAAGATCAACTGTGATTTCAAAACACAGTCACATTATAAAAACATGTGCCTTGTAATACCTGTGGATTTATGGGAAGTGGTAAAACAGAAGATAAAAAATTGCCTAAGGCTGTGCAATTGCATAATTTTCCTTAGCAAACAGCTGTAATTCTTATTTCTTGATTACAAATATCAAGTGATTTTGGGGGGAGGAATTCAGAAGCTGTAAATTATTTTCAGTGTTACTTTATAAATTACATTTTTGAAAAATTTATTGTCTTTTATGAGCATATTCCCTTGTTCTTTTATTTTTCTTCTTAATCATTCTCTTGAATAAGTTAGACTTTTAAATCCATTTTCTTTGGGGTCCAGAGTTTATTCTTCTAATGTTTAAGACTTTCCTCTTTATCTTTTTTTTTGTCTGCTTACCTCTACTAGGATTCAAAGCTGAGTGGAAAAATACTGGACTTCCTTTGTAGGAGGTTTCTGTTTACAGGGTCCATTGCCCCCTTATCTATTTGACTTTGCTCTGACATTCCATTTGGGAGCAGAGTTATAAAAAAGCATGAGAACATTCTGGACTTTCTTTCTAGAGGTTCTGAGGTTTTGATAATTCTGACTCATATTTTGACTGAGAGTAGAAAAGGACAATAAGAAAATACTGCAAACAAGTTACTTATTTATTATTTTCAATGATCACAATGATCTGGTATCCTTTAAACATCATATGAGGGAACACAGGGAGCCTGTTCTTGCCCAGTTTGCTACTTTTCTTACTGAAATCATGGAATCATGTAGGTGGAAGTTTGGGGAAGTCCTTCAGCATTACAATAAGTTGAGAATTAGACACTGATTACTTTTGGATACATATAATTTTTGAAAGCATATTTTTAATTTTAATTCCTTGTCCTGACCTCCCCCAAATCATTTGGTCTGCAGACAATAGAACTGTTAATAAAAGAAAATATGAGAGCCATATAAAAGAAGGGAAAATATAATGCTTTTGCAGAAAATGCAAGGCAATTTAGTACTTTGTTATAGAAAAACAATTGATAATGAGTATGCTACAGCAATATGGTTTGGGATTATACCACCAATTGTTATCCCAAGGGACAGAATCCAATTAGGAGAGAAAATCCAGCATGATTAATATCTTATGTCTCACTTTTTCTGTCTTGATCAAATGCCCCTTGTTTAATGACTGCTCAGTTGCTATGAGTTTTACTGACCTTCCCCATGTGCTTTGGAAACCCATACAAATTCCCTTTGTCACTTGCAGTTTCTTTACATAGCATTTATTTCACTCTACCCAAATATTTGCTATTTTCTTTTCCTGTTCTCACTTCTTTTTTTCACTGTCTTTCCATACAGGTGAGATTACTTACTTCATCACTACTCAGGCCATATATTTTCTCCTCTGCTCCCATTTTTGGCTGGTGTGTGCTCCCAAAGATAGGTCCTAGGTCACCAGGTTTACAAAAGGATTCCTTTCTGGGTATCTGGTCCCTTTGATGACTGATTTCATATATCTACTGACTAGTAGGGTTGAGAGTCCTTCATTGGACAGATGACAAACCTGGAAAAACTATTGTTTAAAGAGGAGAGAATTGGTCTTAGAACCAGATAATCTGGCAGAACCACAATCAATCACTGAAAGGTTGTTTCACCAGTTCCTTACCTTTAAATGATTATAAAATCTTGTTTGTGTGGTTGTTGTGAGGACGAAATGAAATAATGCTTATAAAGTGCTTAGCACAGGTTTTGAATCACTATAGGGGATAAATATCTATTGACTCTCAAAAAAGGGAAGATTGTATTTTACTACAGGCCACAGGCTGAAGGCAATCTAGGATCTAAGGAGATTTCAGGTTTTTTCAATCACTCCTTTATAGAATTGCATAGAACATAGGAGTTAAGGAAAATAAAGTGTAATATGTGCAGACAAAAAGGAGAAAGTGAAATGATATGACTTCACTTTGGGTTTCCAGCCATCTAAAAGAAATGAATGAAGGGACTTCCCTGGCAGTCTAGTGGTTAAGACTCTGCGCTTCCAATGCAGGGAGCAAGGGTTCAATCCCTGGTTGGGGAACTAACATCCCACATGCCGTGGGCTGTGGCCAAAAATAAATAAACAAATACATAAATAAATAAATGATGCCTTCCCGATACAGATAATAACCTGGTGCAGAAAGGAATTAGAATTCTGAAAAAGGAGGCTCAACTAAGCTTATTTGCACAAAACCTCTTTCAACTAAATACAGAGGGATTGAAAACTTCTTGAGTTTTTCCAATCCTATTTGAGAGAAAACAGAAGAATTAGAATGATTACATCAATTTATATGATTCTCATCAATAGGAAGTAACTGATTGGTTCCTGGTTAGAAAAGTATGATAGAAACTTAGGGAGAAGAAGCCATGCCATTTCATTTTATTGTTTATAATAGCAAAGGGATGGAAGGAAGAGTCCAATGTGAGCTGCCATCTTTAGGAAGACAGGCTTTAAAATGTTCAGAATAAAGAAATTCCATAGATTGAAATTCTGACAGAATGTTTTGAGAGAAGAGATAATGTTAAAAATGCTATAATTCTAACTCTAATCACAGGTGTTATCAATCCTAAAATAAAGGGAGATTAATATTTTAAAAATGGTGTCTCTATAATGAAGTTATAGAAGTAAAACAACATAGCAGTTAGGAGTTTAGGCTTTGGAGCCAGATTGCATAAGTTTAAATGTCAACTGTTGCGTTCACACATGGAGTGATACTGTCAAGTTACTCAATCTCTCAGTGCCTCAGTTTCCCTTCTAAGAAGTAGAAGATATACTTTTACTTACATTTCAGGATTTTGTGAGAATAAAATGAGTAAAGAACTTACCAAACTTACCAGAGTTTCATATGTAGAAAAAAAAATTATAGGTAGCATTATTAGTTTTTTTTTTCAACTCCATGTTCCCCTATTCATAATACAGACTAGGCAAAGGACCTGGGCTGAGGTGTACATAGAATAGATTTATTCTGCCTCCTCATTCTGTACGGTTATTGTAAGCAAACAGCCTGTGGTAAGCACTGAGAAGCCTCAAGGTATTATTTAAAAGGAAAAGTTATAGAATACAGAAAGCAAAGAATGTTATAAAATTACTATGTACACACTAAGACAGTCATAAGGGATGCATAACCCAATTCGGGAGTCATACAAACAATATGATTTTCCCATTACAGCAATATGATGAACTAGAAAAAGATAAACTTAACTATGTTCAGTAATGTAACACTGAGGGATAAAAAGAAAAGTAAATGGACTCTCATTTTCTTGTGAATTATCTGATAAGAATAATCTGCAGAAGGCAAGGGGATAGGAATGAACATAAATAAAACCGAAGATAAATGAACATTGGATGAGCAAACATCTAGGATGCTTTAAACAACTAAAAGTCTTGTCTCTAGGGCTTCCCTGGTGGCGCAGTGGTTGAGTCTGCCTGCCGATGCAGGGGACACGGGTTCGTGTCCCGGTCCGGGAAGATCCCACATACCGTGGAGCGGCTGGGCCCGTGAGCCATGGCCGCTGAGCCTGTGCGTCCGGGGGAGGCCACAAGAGTGAGAGGCCTGCGTACCACAAAAAAAAAAAAAAAGTCTTGTCTTTAGAATAAATTGTATATGATTGGATAAAGATTTTCATGAAAATGTAGAGATTGAAAAGGTTCTGGAAAACTGGAGAAAAACAAATGTCTTCCAGCATTCCAAAAGCGAAAAGAGTGAATTCCACACTTAGCAGTATTATTAATGGTAATAATAGTAATTGTGGTAGTAGTAACAGCAACAGCAGCAGTAATAATAGTAGCTAATATTAATTGCATACTTACTATGGACTAACCGTAGTACTTATAACTTCAAAAATTGTATAAAATATGTATTATTATTATTATTACTCATATTTTACATATAAGAAAAAAAAGGCACAAAGAAGTTGAGTAACTTGACCAAGGTCATGAAACTATGCAAATGTGGAGCAGAAATGGAACCCAAGCAGCCTGACTCAGGTGTCCTTGTTTTAACCCTGTTCAGTACTGAATATACTACATTTTTGAAGTGTATTTAACTTTAGTTTGCCGAGGCATTATATTATAGATATCTAAAGTAAATAATATGTAGGCTTTATTTGAAAAACAATTTTGAGAGAAATAGAATGCATCATAACTTTTCAATCTGTCTGTTCTATTTCTTGCTAAGAAATAATAATAATATGACATTTGGTCAAGGTGATTTGACTTGCTGACCAAACATTTGCCTGGTGTCTTTATTGAATTTTGTGTTGTTTTATATTCCAGCTAGTTGCTTCATGACTCCTTGGCATCTCTAACAAAAACTAATAGCATGAAAAACAGTGATAAATTGTGATTGTCCAGCACAGTACCAAAGTTGATGCTTCAGCATATTTGTTGATGGTGTAAAGATTACAATTATTATAAAAGAGCTCCAGCCATTTCTTAGGTAAATTATTTGATGACACAAAGACTAGGGAACTACGACTATATTGTTTGGAAGTTAGTGGCCTATTTTTTAAAACAATTTTTTCTCTGCTTTCCTTCTCTACTTACCTTAAGTCAAAGGATCCCTTCCAGGTGTTAGAAGGCCTGACTTCTATGAGTATGGAAGATCGGATATAGAATTCTAAATTGACAGTCTTTTACTTTCTGGATGTTAAAAATGCAGTTCATCAGTATCTGTTGAGAAGTATGCAATTATTTTCATGCTTATTCATTTGGAGGTAATGTGTATTTTATCTCTGGATTCTTTTAAGATTTACTATTTATAATAGTTTTTAGTAATTTGATAACAAGTCTCAATGGTTTTCCCTTCCTTTCTTCCTGTCTATCTCTTCCATCCTTCTTTCTTTTTATTTATTTATTTATTTTTTTACCTTATCTTTATTATTGACTAAGGTATAGGGTTGTAGTATGGAACATATTTTCTAACTCATTTCATCATACATACTTTCATTTTTGTTCTATTAATAGAGCCAAATTTATCAATTTCACATAATAGGTTTCCAAGGGATTGAACTGAATCAGCCTGAGAAATATTTTTCCCTACTCAGAGATACTCCTATAAACCAATTCAAAATTCCGAAGAAATATATAAGAGATTATACTATAAAAGCAAATAATAGAAGTTAAAAAGCATGTAATTACATATTTTACCTGAGCCAATTTTCTGCTGAATTTTTGAGAAAATTCACTACCTTATCTCTTGCAGAAACTCTGAATTTGACCTTTGCCATTCATTTGATTGTTCCTTCAATAGGTTGCAAACATCACTTTTTATCTTATGAAATTTGTACTAATGTACTAACACTTTCTTTCCCACATTTCTTTTGTTCAAAGTATAGCAATACTTCACATTAAAATCAATTTGATTAACAGAAAGAGAAAATTCTACTCACTCCACTGAGATTTAGCCTGTATCACTATCATTACCAGTAACATCACCAAAGGCTCAGTGAACTAGAATATAATATTAAAGTACAACTTAGCATTATATGGAAAAATAATTATTATACTCAAATAAGGAATGTTTTAGATAAAGAAAATATTTTTATTCGATAAGGAAAATTCTGTGGAAGAAGTAGAATGTACTTTAACCTTTGAAGTAAGTCAATGAAGTAATTTCTTACATTATAATTCAACTCATGGGCATAGGTAGACAATATCTCTTTCAGAAATTCAAAAATTTAGGAGTTTAATTAAAAACATTTTCATTTGGGGTCATGCAGAATCTGATTACTATTTTTCTTATTCATCACATAAAGAAGGATCAAAATTTATTATCTTACTGAGTGAAAAATTATTTTGTAAAATAATTATAAATTATATCTTACTTTATAATTTGTACAATCTGCCCACACATGAAAAAATATGACACTTATGAAACACAATATTCTCAAGAGCATAATGCTATATCTATTATAATTGAAGAGTTTTCTTGACTAAATAATTGATTTTGTGGTTTCTTTCTTTCCTTAGTCATTTTTTTTCTAAAAATGTGGTTCCAGCTACAAAATTTCTATTCATATGCCAAGTTCTGCAAAGGTATCTAACACATAAGCTCATACACAGCCTTATGAAAACATCTGTTTCATACAATACGATCTGTGAAAAATATCACATTTAAAATTCTGCATTCCTGGAATTGATAAATGAAAGGTTTGTAGAATAGAATTTCTAGAAAGAAATGATAGCATGGAAGGAGGCCCAAATTGGCTGAAATTGCTAATATAATCTAAAAATATGTACAGAGTAAGATGAACTAAAGCAAGATTAAAAGAGCAAAATTTTTATTCATTTTTTTCCTTCATACTTTTTAGAATTTTCTCTTTTGTTTGAAGCAAAAGAAACGTTTTGGACTATGTCCTTTAAGGCCTGTTTCACTTGCTGGTTCCTTGAGCTGTAAAGGAAGGGATTCAATAAAGGGGTAACCAAGGTATTGAGCACAGCTACTCCTTTGCTTATAGTCACTCTATCATTTGCTGATGGTTTTAGGTACATGAAGATGCAGCTGCCATAAGAAATGGAAACTACAATCATGTGAGAAGAACAGGTAGAAAAGTCTTTGGTCCTTAGCTGAGCAGGAGGGAATTTGAGAACTGTCTTGATGATATAACCATAGGAGAGAATCACTAACATCAGTGCCTTTCTTTTTTCTTTCTTCCTTCCTTCCTCCCTCCCTTTCTCTCTCTTTCCTTCTCTCTTTCTTTCTCTCTTCTTTCCTTCTTCCTTTTTTTCCTTCCTTCCTTCCTTGCTCCCTCCCTCCTTCCCTCTCTCTTTTTCTTTCTTTCTCTTTCTTTTTCCTTCTTTCTTTCTTTTCTTTCTTTCTTTCTTTCTTTCTTTCTTTCTTTCTTTCTTTCTTTCTTTCTTTCTTTCTTTCTTTCTTTCTTTCTTTCTTTCTTTCTTTCTTTCTTTCTCTGTGCAAGATACGTATGTACATGTACACAGACAGAAAGTCTTCAGGCTTGTATAGCCATATCTTCTTTTTCTCTGTGCATGTAGGTTTTTCCTGCTTGGAGTTTGTTGAGTTTCTTGGAAATATAGGTTGATAGTTTTCATCAAATTAAAAAAAAAATAGGCCATTATTTCATTAAATATTTTTCTGGCTCCCTCTTCTTTCAGGCACTTCCATTACACAGATGTTAAACCACTTAATATTGTTCTAGAAGTCACTAAGTCATTTATTTTTATTAGACTTTTCTCTCTGTATTTCATTTTGGGTGGATTCTATTACTATTTCCACTTTTAAGTCTCTGTTTTTCTCCTCTTCTCTCCTCTTTTCTTCTCATTATACTTATGCTTTCCTTTAAATAATGGAGTACTTGAATATAATTATAAAGGCTGTTTTGACATGTTTGACTGCTAATTACATAATCTCTGATGTTGTTTTAAAATGTAAGTTCTTTTATTATTCAGTTATGACAAGGCCAACGGATCAAGAGACAATTGCCTTTGAAAAGATAACTTGCTATATTCATAGTCTCAAGAGGAGGAGGCATACCACTCCATGAGGGGTCACACAGGGTCAGTCAGGAGGCAGTGAGAGTGAGGCGAAAACGTGGACACCTTTGTTGTAGTTTTTGTGGGAAATTTGGAGAGTTAGTATAAGAGGTTTGGAGTTGGCTATTTTGAATAATTTGAGTTTGGATGCATAAGGCTTGTCTCTAGGTGTCTGGTACCTGGCCCTGGATTGATTAGGGCAGAGAAATAGTGGCCCTGAGTGAGAGATCCTAAGAAAGAAGTTGGTTGGGGTGTGCACTCAGGATTTGTTAGTTTGCATGTGAAAGGTGTGTTTCCAGATGAGTCCTTTACTGTCTCTAGGAATTGGCTGACCCTGGAAGGGCTAGTCCCTCCAGCGTCACCAAGGCCCCAAGACATCAAAGCATCAAATACAGCAACTAGAAAATGTTGTTACAAATATCTCTGTATCCACATTTATACTGATTGATTTTTCTCCTAGTTATGGTAGTATCTCCTTGCTTCTTGGAATGTTTAGTACTTTTTGATTAGATGTTGAATATTGTGAAATCAGATTGTTGAGAGTCTGGAACCTTTTGTGTTTCTTTAAGAATGTGATTTTGTTTTGGTAGGCAGTTAAATTACTTGCAGATTAGTTTTATCCCTTTGATTTGTGTTTTAAGTTTTACTAGAATGGGTCTAAATAGATGTCACTCCAAGAAGGTGCTTTCAGCCCTAATACCAAGGCAGAAATTTACTTTTCTTTATGGGATCATTTTTTTTTCTTTATTAGTGAAAATCATGAATGCTTACAGTACACTAAGAACTGTACTAGAACTGTGCAACAAAACATGGAAAAGGTGAGACACTATTTTCTCATAAAACTGTTAAGTAGAGTTAGGCATGTGAACTAAATGTTTGACTGACAAAGGCATATGAAAAGTGCGACACTGTACAGATTTTTGACCAATAATAAAGTACATAAATATGATAATACTTAAATTACAATGGATTCAGAGTAGTAAAGCCTGGAATAGTCTGGTAGGGCTTTACAAAGAGGTATGTGCTTTAGAATTTGAGTGTCTCTTATGTGCTGCTAGCCTAGTATTATTCTAGGTTGTAGAAATAGCATGACAGAACACATCCCTGGCTAGAAGGAGCTTATCATCTTTTGAGGGAGAAAAACAAGTAAATAGTACTACTAGAAGGATAATTTTTTGTGCTATGACCACAGTAGATACGTAAACTAGTTATTAGGCATCAGGGAAACCTTACAAGAGAAAGTTGTATAAGCTGAGACAAAATGATTACTAAAATTCAGTCAGATAAAGGAGCAAGAGAATAAGGAGAAGAGTTAGAAGTGATTCATAGCAGAGGAGATGGCATGAGTAAAAACTTAGTGGCACAAGAATAGTGAACATTTGTGGAATGAAAAGTGTCGTAGTTTGGTACTGCTGGAACATGGTAGTTAGAAAGAATGAAATGTGGTCCATAGCAAGACTTGATAGGTAGACAGGGGTCAGATGATGGAGTGTTTGCAATATAATATGAAAGGATTTGTATCTTGACCTGAGAACAATGGGGTCACTCAAATGGTTTTCAGCAGTGAGTGTTATACATATAGAAAGATGCATAGTTAATAAATGTATGAACATGAAGCTTAGGAGAAAGAGCTGAGATGATATTCAATGCTGAACCTTGAAGGATAAGGAGAAGATGCATCATGTGTATTACGTTGCTAAGGCTGACATAGCAAAGTGCCACAAATGGGGTGGCTTAAACAATAAGAACAGTTATGAAGGCTAGTGGTTTGAAAACAAGGAATTAGTGGGGTTGGTTCCTTTTGAGGGCTCTGAAAAGAAATCTGTTCCATTCCTCTCTCCTTGGCTTGTAGATGACTGTCTTCTCTCTGTGTCTTTACATTGTCCCCTCTCTCTACATTTCTATGTCCAACTTTCCCCTTCTTATAAGGACATCAATCATATTGGATTAAGGCCCAACTTAATGAACTCATTTTATATTGATTACTTCTGTAAAGACCTTATACCCAAATAAAGTCACATTCTGGGGTGAGAAAAGCTAGGGCTTCAACGTATGAATATTTAAAGGACACTATTCAATCCATAAGACCATACATATAAGAGTTGGAAAGGGAGAGTGACTAAGCTGTCCAAACACATAATGGTTGGAGATAATTAACTCACGTCCCTATAGATGGAACACCTATGAAGGAAAATAAAACAGATAAACATAGGAAGTAAATAATGCTGGCAGTCATTATAACATAATAGGTTAACTCTGAGAAAGTTACGAAGTGGAAAAGATTTGCATTGAGTTATCTTTCTCTGCTGTGTTGAGAAATGATGATTTTTAGAATTCCACTGCCCATTTTGGTTTATAAATTCTCCATTTAAAAATGAATTACAGTTTCATCCCTCTAGGGGTTGGTTACTAGGCTATAAGACCACTGATATTATTTTTGCCTTGTTACCAAATAAGAATAATGGTCATTTTTATCCACTTCTTTTTGCCTTTAAGTCAGGGTGTGATTAAATAAAATTCCATGAATAACTTGATCACTATGAAATGAAATCTGCCTCACTATGCTTGCATTCAGTTGGTTACATCAGCTGCTGTTTCAAAGTTCTTTTCTCAGCAACAATAAAATACTCAGCCTTGATATTCCCATAGAGAATAGAATGAATTCTTTTGACCTGGAGCTATAACTAATGGCAAAGATGTAGAAAAATCACACCCATGTTAAAATAGATGCATTGCTCTTACCTCTAAAGAGACAAATACTGGAACCATTATTAAAAATGAAGTCATGTTTTAATATTTTTTCAGCTCAAGAATTAAGTGCTAATTTATTTCTTCCTTGAATTTGTTGAAAACTATTTTTATTGCTTGAGGCAGTACTCAGGAAATCAGGATTCTGGATTTTGACTTTAGTCCACCATTTTGTATTATGTTTTTTAGGTTTTGGCTTCATTGTGTTTTCCCACAACTTCCTAGCTTTCTGCATAAAATAGGCCAGTTAACAGGCTGCAGGTTCATAGTTCCCGTTTTTTTTTTTTTTTTTGGTGTCTGCCCACAGTGGCTAATGTTGGTTCAGTGGGTTGTGTAGGCTTCCTGGTAGAGGGCACTGGTTCCTCTGGTCTTGTGGATGAGTCTGGATATTGTCTTCCTTTGGGTGATGTATTTTGGGGTGTCTGTGAACTTATTATGATTTTAGGCAGCCTCTCTGATAATGGATGGGGTTGTGTTCCTGTCTTGCTAGTTTTTTGGCATAGAGTTTCCAGCACTGTAGCTTGCTGGTCATTGAGTGGAATTGGGTCTTAGCATTGAGTTGGAGATCTCTGGGAGAGGCTTTGCCATTTGACATTATGTGGAGCCAGGAGGTCTCTGGTGGACCAATGTCTTGTACTCAGCTCTACCATCTTAGATGCACAGGTCTGCCACCGACCAGAGCACCAAGTCCCTGTCAGCCACATGGATCAGAAGAAAAGAGAAAAAAAAATGAAAGAAAGAAAGAAAAGAAAAGAAAGTTATTAAAATAAAAATAAAATAGTTAAAAAGTAATTTTAAAAAGAAAGAAAGAATGAAGAGATCAATGAAACCAAAAAACAAATCACTAATGATAACAAGCACTAAACCAATAGTTTAAAAAAAAGACAGACAGAACCCTAAGTAAAAGCAAAGATTTACAGACAAAATCACCCAAAGAAGCATACCCATACACACTCACAAAAAGAAAAAGAAAAAAAAACAATATATATATATATATATATATACATATATATGTATAATATGGAAGAGAGCAACCAAATCAATAAACAAATCTACCAATGATAATAAACTCTAAATACTAAACTAAGATAAACATAAAACCAGAAACAAATTAGATGCAGAAAGCAAACCCCAAGTCTACAGTTGGTCCCAAAATCCACCGCCCTAATTTTGGGATGATTTGTTGTCTATTTGGGTATTCCACTGATGCAGGGTACATCAGCTTGACTGTAGAGATTTAATCTACTGCTCCTGAGGCTGCTGGGAGAGATTTCCCTTTCTCTTCTTTGTTCGCACAGCTCCTGGGGTTCAGCTTTGGATTTGGCCCTGCGTCTGTGTATAGGTCACCTGAGGGCATCTGTTCTTTGCTCAGACAGGATGGGGTTAAAGTAGCCGCTGATTAGGGGGCTCCGGCTCACTCAGGCCATTGTGAGGGAGGGTATGGAATGTTGGGTGATCCTGCGGCTGCAGAGGCCAGCTTGACGTTGCAACAGTCTGAGGTGCTCCGTGTGTTCTCTGGGGAAGTTGTCCCTGTATCATAGGACCCTGGCAGTGGTTGCCTGCACAGGCTCTGAGGAGGGGAGGTGAGGTGTGGATAGCGACCTTTGCTTGCACACAGGCTTCTTGGTGGTTGCAGCAGCAGTCGTAGCATTTCTTGTGCATCTCTGGTGTCCATGCTAATGGCTGCAGCTTACACCCGTTTCTGGAGCTCGTTTAGGCAGTGCTCTGAATCCCCTTTCCTCGCGTACCCTGAAACAATGGTCTCTTGCCTCTTAGCCAGTTCCAGACTTTTTCCTGGACTCTCTCTCAGCTAGCTGTGGTGCACTAGCCCCCTTCAGGCTGTGTTCATGCCGCCAACCCCAGTCGTCTCCCTGGGATCTGACCTCCGAAGCCCAAGCTTCAGTTCCCAGCCCCCACTCGCCGTGGCAGGTGAGCAGAGAGGCCTCTCAGGCTGGTGAGTGCTGGTTGGCACCGATCCTCTGTGCAGGAATCTGCCTGCTTTGCCCTCTGCACTCCTGTTGCTGCGCTCTCCTCCGTGGCTCCAAAGCTTCCCCCCTGCCACACCCCTGTCTCCACCAGTGAAGGGTCTTCTTAGTGTGTGGAAACGTTTCCTCCTTCACAGCTCCCTCCCAGAGGTGCAGGTCCTGTCCCTATTCTTTTGTCTCTGTTTTTTCTTTTTTCTTTTACCCTACCCAGGTTCATGAGGAGTTTCTTGCCTTTTATGAAGTCTGAGGTCTTCTGCCAGCATTCAGTAGGTGTTCTGTAGGAGTTGTTCCACAAGTAGATGTGTCTCTGATGTATTTGTGGTGAGGATGGTGATCTCCATGTCTTACTCTTCCGCCATCTGCCATTTTGATGGTTTCTTTCCCATGAGCACTGTTATGACCGTTATCTTGAATTCTTTATCAGGTAAATTACTTATCTCCATTTCATTCAGGATTTTTTTCCCCCTGTGGTTTATCTTACTTCTTCATTTGGAATATTTTCTTCTGTTTCTCTATTTTGCTTGACTCTCTGTGTTTGTTTTTGTGCATTATACAAAACAGCCATCTCTCCCTGTATTGGAGCGGTAGCCCTGTGTAGGAGATGAACCTTATTGTTTAACGTTGATGTAGTTTTTGGTTGTCTCTCAGATTATCTCTCTCCACTTATTTCAGCCTCATGGGGTACAGAAACATGCTCTGGCTAAGCCTGGTGATCAATGGGGTATCCCCTGTTTGGGCTGTGTTTGCCTGTTGGTTCTGACAGGTTGTGTGCATGATATTGGTGGGGGCAAGACTCCTTGCCCATTCGTTATGGTGGTGTCACAAAAATGGCATGGTGGGGGTGGGCTGTTTTCCTTTTGCAGCTATCGCTGTCAGGTGCAAGTGGTTCAGGTGGGGGGCAGGGACTGCTCACCTACCACTTTTATCAGGTTAGAGCGAGATGGCAAAAATGGCACCCACCAGCACCAATGCCAGCAACACTGAGGGAGCCTGTACTAGTGGCAGCAGTCCGTTTTCTGTTCCTGGAGAGTGAACCAGGGGATTTCTGCCCCTATGGCCGATGCTTTATTAGTAAGTGAATCTCTCCTCCACATAAGGCCTAGGCTGTTTTCAAGTTGCTGCTTTTTGTGCTGGGTCCTGGGGCAAATGGGTCTCTGTGTGAGCCCTTTAAAGGCAGAATCTTTGTTCTCTACAACCTATGTTTCTCCTGAACATAAGACACATTGGTTTTCAAAGCCAGGCATTTTGGGGCTCATCTTTCAGGTACAGGGCCCAAGGCTTCAGTTGACTGGTGTGGGGGAGAAGCTCCATTTTATATATGTGTGTATTTATTTATGTTTGACATCTCTCCAGATTGTGAGTTGCTACAGCTGGGGTGGGTTTTGATAAGCGTGTGTCTCTGCCTCTCCTACACATCTCCCTGTGGCCCTTTTATCCTTAGTTTTGGAGCAAGTGTTCATCTAGTTCTCAAGTATTTTCAGACAGATATGTTTCATATATAACTGTATATTTGTTGTGTCTGTGGGAGGAGGTGAGTTCAGGATCTTCCTATACAGTCATCTTGAACTGCCTCATGATCTTAGTTTTGATGATTGGCAAATGAAAAAATCACTTAGTGAAGAAATTGGAGACTGCAGGCATGGAGAGTTGTAGTCATTACTTGGGTATTGTGACTCTTGGCTGAATGGCTTACCAGGCAGCATAGAAACGATATTTGAATTTCCCTCAAGTTTCCCCCCAGACTACCATGAACACAGAGTCTCAGAGTCATGCTAAATAAATATGGTTTAAAAAAGACTGACAATAAAAAAGACCAATCATTAAAGAGAGTGTGATTTAAATATCTTAGGAAATAAAAATTTTGCCAGCTGTTGGCAGTAATGCCTTTATTACTATTTTCTCATCTCTTCTTAAGAATGAGATGTCAATGTAAATACGTGGCAGGTTCCTCTAGTAACTAACTGCCCAGGGAACTATGTAGACTGGGGGGAGACAGACTGTCAAAGACCTCCCCTCCTTTCATTCCATTCATTCCTCCCTCGTGCCTCCCTTGCTGGAATTCTACCAACATGCCCTTTTGACATTGTTAACTTGAAATGTCTGTCATCCACCTCTGTTAGTTCTAGAGAACTTTGATTTTAGATTCAGGGCACAATATAATATTTACTAAGGCTTAATTAGTGTTTGGTTATAATACTATATATATATGTGTGTGTGTGTATATATATTTTTTTGTTTTACCAAATAAATATTTGTTTTACCATATGCAGTGCTAGTGTATCATTTGATCTATGGGCAAATATAATTTGAAAAAAATATTTTAAATAACTTTTAGTTTAAAATGATACCTTCAATGTACATCTTAATTATTTATTACTGTTATTAAAATTGCTTAAGGTCAAATAATTAGAATGTATAAAGAAAATAATGCAACTTGAAGTTTATACAGAGTTCTACTAAATGATAATATATTCTTTAAATTCCCATTTGTTCCTACATCAGATATAATCTTATATGTTACAAGACAACATCTAGGTTGATTAATTTTCTAACAGTAATTTTCTATTTACAATTACATTTTGTTTGCTGCATACACAGTGGATTTGCACCATACCTGAAGAACTCCAAGTTTGGAACACCCACATCTTTTATAATGGGCTGCAAGCAAATCTGTCTGACCCTTGCCCCAATGGGAGACATTACATTTATTTTACTGGAAAGCAAACAAATCTGTCTTATGATCCATTGGGAGAGACTATATCCCCCAAAGCTGTTTGCAAAACTTAACTCTTGGAGAGAATGATCTAGAACAAAAGCAGTCAGTGCCCACAGGACATGCAGTAATGTAAGAGACTCATGGAGGTTTGTCTTCACACATGCTACTTCCTTGCTCAGTCTTTCAAAATGCACCTCACATTCTACTCCTTCATGAATTCTTTCTTGATTCCACCAATTAAGCTCATTTTTCTCCTTTAAACTCTGCTGCATTTTGTGTTTCTCTCTTAAGACATGTATTGATTTGCACTTCTTCATTGCATCTGTATTACTTTATCACCCTATACTCTATGGATTGAACTTCTCTTGATAGCAGGGAGTATATTTTATTCATCCTTACATATCTTATAGGAGATGAGGCATGTTTTACCTATTTCTTATCCCTCTTTTTGGAAACTGTTTTGCTAACAGGATATGACAAAGAATCCTTCCTTATGAATCAGAAAAGCAATAAGCTTATAGTGAGATATGGTCAATAGACCATGATACAAAAAATACCTAAAATGCCTTTTAAGTATATAATTTACTTCAGTCAAATGATATCCCAGAAATATTCAAAATAAGAAATATCTTTATATAGAGTAACTTTGAAGAAGATCTAGATTATTCTGTAATTACAATATATATTATAATTAAGGATATGAAATGTTTTTCTCTTACTACCATTGCTGCTGCTACCACCAGCAATACTACCTCAGTCACTTTTTACTGGTCTCACCATTAGTGTACGAGTACTCTGTCATGTGCTAGAACCTATGTTAAGCACTTTAAAACATTGGCTATTTTATTATTTTTTCAGATTTTTAGGACTTAAGTATTTTTATCAACCCGATTTTCAGATGAAGAAATCTAGGCTTCTAGAATAATCTTCCCAAATTCACATAGCAAATAAGTGCTACAGTTGAGATTCAAATCCCCTTTATTTAATGCTGAGGTCTGAGTTCTGAATAATTTTACTATCATAATGGCCTGGGATCAACATATAGAGACTCACAGTAAGTTTACAATCAACCAGGAAAGGGATATTCTCTCATATTGATTATGTTTCTTAAAAAGTATTCCATTTAGTTAAACAAATTGTAGTACCCTATTCTATTCTCCGTTACTGAGGAGGGAACTCTCATCATATGTGACTCTAAGGTATCTTCACTCTTTTGCTATTTCCAGTTTTGTTTTTTTGTGTGTGTGGTACGCGGACCTCTCACTGTTGTGGCCTCTCCCGTTGCAGAGCACAGGCTCTGGACGCGCAGGCTCAGCGGCCATGGCTCACGGGCCGAGCCGCTCCACGGCATGTGGGATCTTCCCGGACCGGGGCACGAACCCATGTCCCCTGCATCGGCAGGTGGATTCTCAACCTCTGCGCCACCAGGGAAGCCCTGTTTCCAGTTGTGTATGTAGAGTATTAATTTATAAACTGACTATCAAAACAAAGAGAAATTTAAAAAAAGTAATCACTGATTCCTGGAAGAAGTCCCAGCCCTGAGATAATAAATTACATATATTTTGAGTAGGTTTTTCCAAATGCCAAGCAATGTAGTGCTAATTTTAGTATTCTGATAGTTGAAGTTAGACTTTTTGATTCAAAATAACTACAAAATGTTTTCTGAATTATCACCTGTTGCTCACAGGAAAGGGATGGAGAAAGTACTTGGAGATTGCTTTCTGGTGAGTGCTATCATGCACCTTAACTAGTGTTCTGATTTATACAGCCATCTTTACAGTATCCTAAACCATATCTTCTAGTTACATTACCATTCACTGAACCATTATAAATGGAGATAACATTTTTAAATGGAGGAAATTGTGGCCCCTCTCACTGCAAGACATTCTATTTAAATCTGGGTGACTTTAAAATATGAGACAGTTTTTCATTGGATTTGGCTTTGCTTGCTTTTATTTGCTAATCAGACTCTTCCACAATGCCAAGTTTTGAAGTTTGCATGTTCAGGTTATTGAGAGTGTTGTTGTGCAAATAGAGTTCAGGTTTCTTAAAATAAAGAAAATTATTGCTCCCTTCCCCCTCCAGCTTAGAAAGGAAAATGCTATGGTTCATCATTATTTTATTTAGGTCAAAACTAAAAACAAAATTCTTCCAAGTTGTGACTTAACACGGAAAACTTCTCCTCAAAGTACTTTTTAAAAAAGTCATAAATGAGCATAAAAGAGGTAGATGAAGAATGGCTTCTACTTTTAAAATTTAACCCTGACCAAGTATTTTCTTCTGGAAAATAACTTCAGGCCCAAACTGCTAAGAATTTCTAGATCTGTGAGTCTCAGCGAAAACCTGATTTTGTTGTTGATTTGCAAACCTCAATCAGCACATTATAATTTTTATTTTCCAGTCTTCAAAATAGGGTGTTGCTTGCTTTGCACAATTCTTAAAGTAAATTACCAGAACTCTTAGAATAAGACTGTATTTTGGGGGGAATGCTTTCTCATAAATATTGTCAGATTTTTTTGTGTGTGTGTGTAGGGGGGCTGTGCCATGTGGCTTGAGGATCTTAATTCACAAACCATGGATTGAACCCATGCCCCCTGTAGTGGAAGTCCTAACCACTGGACTGCCGGGGAATTAACAATGTTGTCAGATTTTAATAAACCTGTACCCATGAAAGTATTGTGAGGGGGATCAAGCATTTTAGTTCCCTCCTAATTTCCCTTTCTGCAGCTCCTTCTTTCCTGAGGTCCTAGCATCTGCCTGTTCCCTGTTTCTGCATCAAGACCTACTTATGGAGGGTCCTCAACTAAATTATGCATAGACTCAGGAAGTGTCCTTTGCTCCAGGTTTTCTTTCCATGATCTCCTTTCACTAATTCAAATATATTTTTGAGTTAGTGAAAGGAGATAGAACCAAAGAACCACTCAAATATATTTTTCTATATTTCATTCAGCACTTGTCACTATATGTTCATTGTCTACTGTGGGGCAGACACTATCATAGGCATTAAGGATATGGAGATGTATACAAGACAGTATGTCCTTGCCTTAAAGGAGTTTATATTCTAAAAAGGATAAATAAATGACCTAAATAAATAACTAATAAAAATGAGAGAGGACTGCTGATTACAATGACTGTCAAGAAGGAGGTAGTCATGGAACTAATGGAAAGTAATTAGGGTTGGTCCATATGGTGGGATATTAGTTAGATATTAATGTTAGCATATCAGATAGGGAAGTCAGGGAAGGCCTCTCTCAGATATTTTTCTGCTTAGGTTTGAAGAACAAATAAAAGTCAGTTAGGTGAAGAGTCATGGGAGAACACAGCTCCACCTGTTCCAGGAAAGTGTGTCCAGAGAATGATCCACAAGTGGTAGAATGATGCAAAATGGGATGGAAAGGTAGGAGAAGCATACTTTTAAAAATGTCCTTAAAACTTTATAAGATGTTTTGGGCTTCCCTGGTGACACAGTGGTTGAGAGTCCGCGTGCCGATGCAGGGGACGCGGGATCGTGCCCCAGTCTGGGCAGATCCCACATGCCGTGGAGCGGCTGGGCCCGTGAGCCATGGCTGCTGAGCCTGTGCATCCGGAGCCTGTGCTCCGCAACGGGAGAGGCCACAACAGTGAGAGGTCCATGTACTGCAACAAACAAACAAACACACAAACAAGCAAAAAAAAAACCTTTATAAGATGTTTGGATTTTGTTCTAAGAGCAAGTGATGTTATTGTGAAATCTGCAGTTTGCTCAGTTCTGAAGTAATATTTTTCCCTGACACAGTATGAAGTCAAGAGCATGTGTTTGTTGACAATGTAATACCTTGACCAAGTTAGTGGTTCCACAAGAAAAGAAAATTCAGGCAACATGCAAAGCTCTGTCTCACACTGAGGTGAAAGGAAGACTTTGGAACGTGTTCCTCTAAACCCCATTAAGTAACCAAGTACCTACTCTGCCTAAATCTGAGGTGGTCTCTTGACATTGTCTTTTTCCCAGAAGTCATATTTTGGGGATAATTTAGGAAATCTGGAAGATGCATTAACTCCATCAGTGATGTTTACAGTACCCATGTGATGTGAAAAAGTTTGTATAAGCTTCCAAAATTTCTAATTTATTTACTTGGAAGATTTGGCTATCAAATGCCTTTCTCAGTATAATACATTCTAGGTTGATATCAGTCACAACACGGAAAGAATTAAGAATAAGAGAGTTCCTAGATAGCCTCATCCACCAGAGGGCAGACAGCAGAAGCAAGAAGAACAATTTGCAGCCTGTGGAATGAAAACCACATTCACAGAAAGATAGACAAAATGGAAAGGCAGAGGACTATGTAACAGATGAAGGAACAAGAAAAAAACCCAGAAAAACAACTAAATGAAGTGGAGATAGTCAACCTTACAGAAAAAGAATGCAGAATAATGATAATGAAGATGATCCAGGACCTCGGAAAAAGAATGGAGGCAAAGATCGAGAAAATGCAAGAAATGTTTAACAAAGACTTAGAAGAGTTAAAGAACAAATACCTGGAAGAATTAAAGAACAAAGAGGGATGAACAATACAATAACTAAAATGAAAAATACACCAGAGGGAATCAATAGCAGACTGATGCAGAAGAACAGATAAGTGACCTGGAAGACAGAACAGTGGAATTTACTGCTGTGGAACAGAATAAAGAAAAAAGAATGAAAGGAAATGAAGACAGCCTAAGAGACTTTTGAGACAACATTAAACACACCAACATTTGCATTATAGGGGTCCCAGAAGGAGAAGAGAGAGAGAAAGGACCTCATAAAATATTTGAAGAGATTATAGTTGAAAACTTCCCTAACATGGGAAAGAAAATAGCCACCCAAGTCCAGGAAGCACAGAGAGTTTGAGGCAGGATAAACCCAAGGAGAAACATGCTGAGACACACAGTAATCAAATTAACAAAAATTAAAGACAAAGAAAACTTACTGAAAGCAACAAGGGAAAAATGACAAATAACATATAAGAGAATTCCCATAAGGCTAACAGCTGATTTCTCAGCAGAAACTGTATAAGCCAGAAGGGAGTGGCACAATATATTTAAAAGGATGAAAGGGAAGAACCTACAACCAAGATTATTCTACCTGGCAAGGATCTCATTCAGATTTGATGGAGAAATCAAAAGCTTTACAGGCAAGCAGAAACTAAGAGAATTCAGCATCACCAAACCAGCTCAACAACAAATGCTAAAGGAACTTCTCTAAGTGGGAAACACAAGAGAAAAAAAGGACCTACAAAAAATCCCCCAAAACAATTAAGAAAATGGTAATAGGAACATACATATCAAAAATTACCTTAAATATAAGTGGATTAAATGCGCCAACCAAAAGACACAGGATACAAAATGGATGGATACAAAAACAAGACCCATATATCTGCTGTCTACAAGAGACCCACTTCAGGACTAGGGACACATACAGACTGAAAGAGAGGGGATGGAAAAAGATATTCCATGCAAATGGAAATCAAAAGAAAGCTGGAGTAGCAATACTCATATCAGATAAAATAGACTTTAAAATAAAGAATGTTACAAGAGACAAGGAAGGACACTACATAATCATCAAGGGATCAATCCCCAAAAAAGATATAATGATTATAAATAAATATGCACTCAGCTTAGGAGCACCTCAATACATAAGGCAAATGCTAACAGCTGTAAAAGAGGAAATCATCCAGACAGAAAATTAATAAGGAAACACAAGCTTTAAATGACACCATAGATGAGATAGAGTTAATTGATATTTATAGGACATTCCATCTGAAAACAGAAGATTACACTTTCTTCTCAAGTGCACACAGAACATTCTCCAGGGTAGATCACATCTTGGCTCACAAATCAAGCCTTGGTAAATGTAAGAAAATTGAAATCATATCAAGTATCTTTTCTGACCACAATGCTATGAGATTAGAAATCATTTACAGGGGAATAAATGTAAAAATCACAAACACATGGAGGATAAACAGTATGGTACTAGATAACCAAGAGATCACTGAAGAAATCAAATTGAAGAATAAAAACCATATGATCATCTCAATAGATTCCGAAAAAGGTTTTGACAAACCTTTTTTTGACAAACAAAAAAAAGGTTTTGACAAAAAGGTTTTGACAAACACCAATTTATGATAAAAACTCTTTAGAAAGTAGGCATACAGGGAAACTACCTCAACATAATAAAGGCCGTTTATGACAAGCCCACAGCAAACACCATTCTCAATGATGAAAAAGTGAAAACACTTTCTCTAAAATCAGGAACAAGACAAGGATGTCCACTCTAGCCACTATTATTCAATATAGTTTTGGAAGTCCTAACCATGGCAATCAGAGAAGAAAAAGATATAAAAGGAATACAACTTGGAAAAAAAGAAATAAAGTTGTCACTGTTTGCAGGTGACATGATACTATACAGAGAGAATCCTAAAGATGCCCCCAGAAAACTACTAGAGCTAATCAATGAATTTGGTAAAGCAGCAGGATACAAAATGAATGCACAGAAATCTCTTGTATTCCTATACACTAACAACAAAAGATCAGAAAGAGAAATTAAGGAAACACTCCCATTCACCGTTGCAAGAAAAAGAATAAAATACCTAGGAATAAACCTACATAAGGAGGAAAAAGACCTGTACTCAGAAAACTATAAGACACTGATGAAAGAAATCAAAGATGATACAAACAGATGGGGAGATATACCATGCTCTTGGATTGGAAGAATCGACATTGTGAAAATGACTATACTACCTAAAGCAATCTAAAGGTTCAATGCAGTCCCTATCAAACTACCAATAGCACTTTTTACAGAATTAGAACAAAAAGTCTGAAAATGTGTATGGAGACACAAAAGACCCTGAGTAGCCAAAGCAATCTTGAGGGAAAAAAAATGGAGCTGGAGGAATAAGACTCTCTGACCTTAGACTATACTACAAAGCTACAGTATTCAAGACAATATGGTACTGGCACAAAAACAGAAATATAGATCAATGCAACAGGATAGAAAGCCCAGAGATAAACCCACACACCTATGGTCAACTAATCTATGACAAAGGAGGCAAGGATATACAATGGAGAAAAGACAGTCTCTTCAATAAGTGGTGCTGGGAAAACTGGACAGCTACATGCAAAAGAATGAAATTAGAACACTCCCTAACACCATACACAAAAATAAACTCAAAATGGATTAAAGACCTAAATGTAAGTCCAGACACTATAAAACTCTTTTTTTTTTTTTTTGGTGGTATGTGGGCCTCTCACTGTCGTGGCCTCTCCCGTTGCGGAGCACAGGCTCCGGACGCGCAGGCCCAGCGGCCATAGCTCACGGGCTTAGTTGCTCCGCGGCATGTGGGATCTTCCCGGACCAGGGCACGAACCCGTGTCTCCTGCATCGGCAGGCGGATTCCCAACCACTGCGCCACCAGGGAAGCCCTATAAAACTCTTAGAGGAAAAAAAGTCTTTGACATAAATCACAGCAAGATCTTTTTTGACCCACCTGCTAGTATAATGGAAATAAAAACAAAAATAAACAAATGGGCCCTAATGAAACTTAAAAGCTTTTGCACAGCAAAGGACACTATAAATAATACGAAAAGACAACCCTCAGAATGGGGAAAATATTTGCAAAAGAAGCAAAAGACAAAAGATTAATCTCCAAAATATATAAACAGCTCATGAAGCTCAATATTAAAAAAAGCAAACAACCCAAACCAATAATGGACAGAAGACCTAAATAGACATTTCTCCAAAGAAGACATACAGATGGCCAAGAAGCACATGAAAAGCTGCTCAACATCACTAATTATTAGAGAAATGCAAATCAATACTACAATGAGATATCACTTCACACTGGTTAGAATGGGCATCGTCAGAAAATCTACAAACAACAAATGCTGGAGAGGGTGTGTAGAAAAGTGAACCCTCCTGCACTGCTGGTAGGAATGTAAATTGATACAGTCACTATGGAGAACAGTATGGAGCTTCCTTAAAAAAATAAAAATTGAACTACTCTATGACCCAGCAATCCCACTACTGTACATATACCCAGAGAAAACCATAATTCAAAAAGACATATGCACCATCATGGTCATTGCAGCACTATTTACAATAGTCTGGTCATGGAAACAACCTAAATGTCCATGGAGAGACAAAAGGATAAAGAAGATGTGGCACATATATACAATGGAATATTACTCAGCCATAAAAAGGAACAAAACTGGGTCATTTGCAGAGACATGGATGGACTTAAAGACTGTCATACAGAGTGAAGTAAGTCAGAAGGAGAAAAATATCACATATTAAGGCATATATGTGGAATGTAGAAAAATGGTACAGATGAACTGGTTTGCAAGGCAGAAATAGAGACACAGATGTAGAGAACAAATGTATGGACACCAAGGGGGGAAAGTGGGGGTGGGGGTGGTGGGGGTGGGATGAAATGGGAGATTAGGATTGACATATGTACACCAATATGTATAAAATAGATAACTAATAAAACCTGCTGTATAAAAAGTAAATAAATTAAATTAGAGAAACAGAAGAGACATAAATTTTAATATGTTAAAAATTCAAAAAATACAAGAAGAAAAGTATAACAGAGTTCCTGTCCTTATGAAATTTTCAACATAAGGTCGTCTACATATAAATATAACTAAGAGCAAAGTCTTATTGGAAGTGAATGTTAAGATTAATTGCAATACTTGTCTAGTATTCTATTCTATTTTTGGAATCTTTTTCAAGCTTCATCCAAGTGCATCATATATCCCATAGTATAAGATTGATCTGTTTTAGTTGTTCTTCCTACAAGTGTTCCCTAGATTTTGCCTCTTCATGTTTAGGTAATATAAGCAAATAGTATCCAAGGAGTTAAAAGAGAGATCATTGGATCCAAGACCGACTCCACAGGTGCACTATCTGTGCTGTCACACATGACCCCAGCCTCAGCAAAGCTCTACTCTGCTGTCGCCATCCTGAAATTCTTAATGTTTTTCTTGAGCTTGTGTTTTATAAGTGAAGTTTTGGCAATGGAGCACACATGTTTTTTCTTCTTTATTAAATTTTCCACTGACCTTTAAAAATTATATAACCCATCCTGATTGGACCAACTGCATGCATGCCTATGGTCATTGATGTTTAGGAGCCATAATTTCCTCCGTTTCTTTATCATCATCAGACCAGGCAACCAGTTTAAGTAGCAGTTGGCCATCAACAACTTCAAAAGTTTTGAGGTATGAGATAAGCTTCCAAGGTGGGTGCCAGGATAGAAAGCTACAAGGAAAATATTTTCTTTTTTGTAAACTGTGGTAAACCTGTCTTAAAAATGTAGAACTTTTTCTAAAATTGTGTTGCTAAATACTTTTGTTTTTAAAATCAAAGTTGCCAACTAAGGGTCAGTGGGTCAAATTCAGCCTACAATTATGTTTGACCAGCAAACATAATTTGTTTGACTAGCATAGAGATTTACTAAATGTAAATGTGAGTGCTTTTATTATATCTGGGGCCCGAATTCCAGGCAGCCAATGGCTTAACCATTAATTGTCTTTGCAAGCCAGTTACACAGATTGATTTACTCTTTCTGGTCTTTGAGAGAATTAACGGTGGTTCTCAAACTTTCAAACTTTAGCATACATCTAAATCACCTATAGGGCTTGTTAAAGCAGATTTCTAACTCCAACCCCAGAGCTTCTGAAACAGTAGATCCTGGTAGGACCTACTGGGGTAGGACCTGGTAATTTCTAACATATTCCCAGGCGATGCTGGGGCCTCTAATCCAGAAAGCACAGCGTGAGAACCACTGGTGTAAAATAGTAACTGCTGTTCCTGCTACTTGCTCTTAACTATAATAAACTTCACTTACTCAGTTATGACTGAGATTATGTAAATAAAGCACATATACTTTAATTATTCAAGCTAATTGAATAAGAAGCATAGCTGTGACAGCATACATTAGCTGAAACAATTAGCGAGTTTGCCAATTTTTTCTCTCCTAAAGGGATAATATCTTGCTGTTCACTAGTTTATATCACAATCTCATTTCAACATTCTCCATATTTTTACCAACGTGCTTTGCTTTTTCCCCAAATAGTTAAACAGCTTTAAAGTAATCCAATTAAAAATGTTGTAGAATTTTGTCACCCTCTGTAAATAAAAGCAATGAGGTAATGGAATAAGAAGGTTGGGACTGCTGATGACTGATTCACAGTGGACAGGCTCTTATTCGACTGTCTAGGAGCTGTAAAGTGCCCTGAGATAACAATGCCAAGATTGTCCTAGCTCTTTAAGAAACTGGCAATATCCTGCAGATAGATGCAGCTCTAAGCTGGAAGCCCTGTGGCTCTAAACATTCTAATGGAATACAGAGTTCATGCTGGAGTCATTTTCCTCCTCAGTCTCCTCTTTGAGACTTACAGGGTCAAGTCACTCAAACAATGTTGCTCCGTGATCATCATCAGCCATCAGCTTCAAACCCACACCTTTTAGAGGGTATGTGATATGGCAGTGTGGTGACCTAACTGGGTTTTCTAAAGCTAGTACGTTCCAAAATCCCTCTTTATGTCTGCTTTCCATTTGTTTAATAACTTTGCTTGGGTAATGGAATGGAGATGACTGAAAAAATATTAGCATCTAAGTTTTACCTTTTTGCTTCAATTTCTTTTCTTTGTGTGTGTGTGTGGACTAAAGGGGAATTATTAGCATGCTTTTATTTGAAGCACCAGTGGAATTTTCTCTAAGACTTCTTTTTAATGGGTTTACTAATTTGACTTATTCTTTTAACCATCATCAGGCATAACTACAGTTCATTTAGTTTTATATTCAGATCATCCATCTTCCATAATAAAGGGAGATTTTGAGAATGTGAATAAATTACATCCACAGTCCTGTAATTATGTGCATGTCCCTTTAACCCTCTAGACTACAAATCACTTGAGCTGGGGACTGTGTCTCATTCATCTTTGTCCCATGCAGCAATAAACAAAAAGTTGCTATGCATTATGGGTAGATATTCAATACAAGTTGATTAAATAGAAATGACTTTCCCAATCCCTCACCCCCCCCCCCACTGCACACGACTTTTTGCTTTAGTTTCTCATTTATGAAGAAGGGATAATAGTTTCTATCTCACAGGTTTCTCAAAAGGACTAAATAAAATACTGTATGTAACTACTTAGCTCCATGCCATATAATAAATGAGCATTTGATTCATGTTTGTTTAAAATTATTAATAGCTACTTTTACAGCCTTCCTGATCATTATCATTATTAATGGTTTCAAGCTCTCCTATGGTAAATGCTTTAAAGAAAGGGTCATTTTACTGATCAAATTGGACTGAATTATCTTCCATCTTTCTTCTGCTCAATGTTTTGTTAATTCTTCATATTCCTGTAACTCAGATTGACTTTAAATTCTGACATCAACAAAACAGTCTAATCTACAGTACAGCCTCAAGGCTGGGGGATATAAAATTACAATGGAGCAAAAGGATAGTTGAAAAATAGAACATTCCCTCTTCTTGAAAGAATATTTCCTCTCTGAGGTGAAGGGGGATGCATGTCCCTGGCGGTGTCTGGACTAAGCCTGTACGGTAGTCTGAAAGAGGATCATTTGTTGTCCGAAGTCATATTTCACTCACTTAGTAATTTGTGCTCATCCTTACTGCATATCATATTAATATGTGATACTTCATTAAATTTCCTTTTTCTCCGAGTGTTTAGTCAAAAGATAATGCTGGAACAAGAATCAGAAGACCTAGACTATTTTCTGCTCTCTCCCTTTTTAATGAACAAATCATTTCACTTTTTCTGGATACGAATCACCTCACCTGCAAAGTAATCTCTATCACAGACATAATGTTCGCCACAGAGGCTGGTACACTTTCTTCCTAAGAGTGCCCAAAAGGCTGACCAGGTTGTGCACTGTACAAGTCAGGGGTGCAATTCATGGAGATCTACAACACGGCTATTTCTTCCACCCCTTTTCATCCAGGAAGAACTGAGTTAAGCAAACAGATGTGGGAGCCTTTGGGAGTCATGCTGTCCTTTCCCTGACATGAAGAAGGGTGGCCTATTACATCAATTATTTGCGCACAGTACCAAAAACAACCAAGAGAACAAGGAGGACATTAGCCATATTTAATCGATTTACTTCTGTTCTCACCACTTAATGTTTAAATGGGCTAGTGTTGGGGGATTCCTTAGAATCGAGGACTTACATATAGCCATAAAGACTGTTTAGGACAAGATTCTGAAACTAAAAATATTATCAAAAAGCTCATTCTTTTACACAGTACCTTTTTTTTTTTTTTTTTTTTTTTTTTTTTTTTTTTTTTTTTTTGCTGAAGGAGTGCAGTCAACTTTACATGCAAATACATCAGGCAGATCCAAGAAAGCCATCTCTATGTGTTAGCTACTTCACGTATAGAGAATGTGGGGCTGTCCAAACCCGCACAGCTGTTAGCAATAAGGGGCTGTCTATGGAATTCAGGACTGAGGCCAGATTTGCCTTTGTAGCACATCTTCACATCTTTTTTTTAAGCACACAATTCCATATTTCACTTCTCGACTTGATTTCATGGAACTCCGACATTGCTACAGAAAAAAAGCATCGTAAACTCTTGCTATTCGTTGGAATGGTGCCAATGTAAAATTAATGGACCTTTTGTAATTATGGAATAGTCTCAATTGATTAATTATTGGGTGCTCTGGGATTTCTTACAAAAAGACTCATATGGCTATAGAATCCTAAAATTGGTAAAAACCTTAGACATCATTTCATTTGTATTTGACCCAGTGTAAGCTTACTCCCAGCTTCTCTTGCCCTGCTTCTGGTCCCTGCCATGGCCAAGGCATGTGTTATCACCATCCATCTTCTAATTCTGTGCCTGACTCTGCCTTCCCAGGAGTGAGGCTGGTCTTCAATATGGTCCACGCTGTTCCTGATGATGTGGGAGCTGCACTGATGCTGGGACCCCAGTCTGACCCCACTGTACCACATTGGCTGTGCTTCTTCTATTCATTTCTAGGTTCAGAAGAATCCACGGACTGTGAGATCTGACTTCACTAGTGGCAGCTCTGAGGGACTGGGATTGAGAAACTAAAAGTATGAGCGATATTAGTGCCCCTTGGTATACATGTTCACTAGTGAGAGACAAAAAACTGGAAGGATCCAGCCAATGTGTTCTCCTCTCTCTCTCTCTCTTTTTTTTTTTTTTTACCAAATAGAGTATTCTGAAAACTGAAGTTATGATCTCTCATGTCTAAGCCACAGACTGTTTCTCTTTTAAAGGTGTGGCCAGTTAAACAACTTATCACCTTTTATATATTTCCTTCCTTTTCTGCCTTGTCTTTCTTCATCCCTTACTCTAGTGGCTCTGACATGGCACTTCCCACCCCTCACCCCCAACCCCAAAGCATTAGTGTGTAACCTTCACATTACGCTCTGTTTTGGGAAGCTGGGTTAAGCCATGTTTTAAACTCCTTGTCCACGGGAGACGAAATGGAATCTCAGAGCAATTAAATTACTTTTCCATGGTTAAAGAGTGTAAAGCACATTTTTTAAAAGTTCATTTCCTTCGCTCTCCTTATCAAATATCGATGATGGTAAAACTAACCTGTTATCTACATCCAACTTAAGCAGTTCTCCAACCCCACTGCCTTTCTACCCCTGATGACCCCATACTGATCATTCTCCCTGTTACATAAAACACACACTTTTAGATTTTGCTGCTACTTGCATAGTTTCATCTCATAATTGCAAATGGAAGATGCTTTATCTCCTTGTGAACTAGTCAGTTCCCTGAGAGCAAGAGGCTCGTTTGAATTTTATTATTCCCTAGGGGTCTGCATACAGCAAAGACTTTCTGTGAGGTTTTATGAAGAGCTCTATTACAGCTGAAGAAGAATGCTTCTTCTTCCTCTCAGGGACTTTTACAATCACAGCCAGACTCCTGAGAAATGCTCCACCACAGCCTGTTAAAAACACCACTGGCAAATTCTTCTTGTAGTCCTGTAGGCCCTGCCTGCCCTCCTTAAGGACTACATTAACTCCCTCCCCCATTATTCCCCTTACTCCATGCTTGTCACAAGCAGAACAATAACTACTACCGCAATTTAATTAATTAGTATCCTAAATCAAAGCTTCTGTGTCAGATGTGGTATCCTTATTAAAGCAGATGAACACAGCTTCTGGTGTGGCTATTGATACAGTAAATGCATTCTTTTTCAATGTCATTGGAAAGTGGGATTAGAAACAATTCACAAGTAATAATTAATGGTGTTTATCCATTGTCTTTCTCCAGTGCTATGTTAAGTCTCCTACTCTTGGTCAGAATATAGAGTCCAAAGGGCCTTGGTCCATCTGGATATTCTGCAGAACCCTCATTAGTCCACAGTGTTGATGATGTCATGTTAATTGGAACTGAGAGCAAGTAAGACCAATTCTGGAGGCTTTGGTAAGAAATGCACACTCCGGAGGATGGAAAATGAACTCTAAAACATTCAGGAACCTACTACATTGGGGTTATTTTAAAGACTCCAGTTGTCTGGGGCCACTTCCAAAGTCAATGACAAGTTATTGATCTTGGCATCTCCTCCCACTAAAACTGAAGCACGTGCCAGATGACTTGGTGACCAGAAGTACCCAACAGGAGCTAGATACTTTGAGTCCTCAAATCATGAGTTTGGGTGACATAGAGAGCTGATGATTATTGGTGATTATTTGTTGGTAATTTTTAAAAAGAAAAAAAAAAAACAGAGAGAACTAGAAATGAGAATTTTTGCATCTTTTCCTCTTCATATCTTGGAAAAAAAACAAGACTTCTTATACATATTTGATATTTGAAACTCTAGTGAGAGATATGAAGCAACCAGATCTTTTATCTTTTTAAGTATAGTGTTCTAAAATAACTGGACATCCATCCTACGCTGTTGGTGGGAATGTAAATTGATACAGCCACTATGGAGAACAGTATGGAGGTTCCTTAAAAACCTAAAAACAGAGCTACCATATGATCCAGAAATCACACTCCTGAGTATATATTTGGAAAGGATGAAAACTCTAATTCAAAAAGATACATGCATCTCAATGTTCATAGCAGCACTATTTACAATAGCCAAGACATGAAAACAACCTAAATGTCCACTGAAAGATGAGTGGATAAAGAAGATGTGGTTTATATACAAAATGGAATATTACTCAGCCATAAAAAATGAAATAATGCCATTTGCAGCAACATAGATGGACCTAGAAATTATCATATTAAGTAAAGTAAGCCAGACAGAGAAAGAAAAATATCATATGATATTACTTATCTATGGAATCTGAAAAATGATACTTATTTACAAAACAGAAATAGACTCAGAGACATAGAAAACAAATTTATAGTTACAAAGGGAAAGCTGGGGGAGGGGAGGATTAGGTGTTTGGGATTAACAGGTATACACTACTACTATACATAAAATGGAATAGAATAGAATAGAACAGAATAAAATAAAATAAAATGACTTTATTGGAAACCACCCATTATCCACACTATTACACTCCATTCTTATTCTGTAAAACTTGTCTCCAGGGCAAAAAGGATAACTTCAACCTGGTTTTCAACTTATTTTCAGTTATTTCACCTAAGGAAATCTAGACTAAGTGATGTAAGCATTTGTCAAACCAAGGAAGATGACAAATAATATGAACCCCCTCTGAAAACAGTTTGGATCCAGATAGGATATTTAAAATGAGTTTGCTCTCCCTTCCCAATAGGGAAGATCCAGTAAGTAAGAATAATGGTTTATATGAAAAAAAGTGATTCATTATGACAGTTTTCCCCAAGGTATAATATGGAAAACTATCTTTGGCCCCTAAATATGGGTTTTGAAAGTATTGGAGGGGGCTGGAGTTCTCTAGGAGGAGTGTTGACTTCCATGAACAAGTGACACACATCACATCTGTCTGATATTCTGCAAAACTAATGTTTTCATGACCTATGATCTGTATGCCTGTACATTCTTAACAAGTAGTCAATTTCTTTCATTTAATACTTTGGGAGTGAATACTGGAGGTTTTTGCATATATAACCTTACTTCACGTTGTTTGAGAGGCACCTCAGGGCTCCTAAGGAGGACAAACAATTGAATGAATGTGCCATGAAAACTGAGGACTATTGAGCAACAAATGTGAAACTGCAAGTTGTGTTGGTAATTAAACTGTATTGTGTGACGATCACAAATTCATTTCTTGTTAATATTCAGTCCACTGAGCTCTGTTTAATTTATTCTGTTTAAAATGGAGAAAAGCAAATGAAAGTAGTAAATAGACCATCAAAAACTAAAAAAGCCTCTAATTGTTACCTATTTAATTTGCTAATCAGATCACATAGTTAATTTAAATGTTTAAAAAAGAAACAATTGAAATTGTACACTGTTCTTCAATAAAATAGCCCATTTATTTATTTACTTACTTACTTTTAAAGAAACTGCTTTGGATTTAATTGACTCTACCACTTAGATAGAAAACAATCAAAACTCGAAGAGTACATAACACTAATCAGTCAGAATACTTTCTGGAACAGGATAATTCCCATTCCTTCACAGCTAATTATACATGATTCAATATATCTATTTTAAATGATGTTTCCTGATAAAAATATTTATTATATCATGTGTAAATTATGTATTTCACAATATAATCAAATTGTTTTATAGTCTGTGTCAGGAATTGGCAAACTACGTCTCATGAACTGGTCAATTCTCTTTTGTAAATAAAGTTTTATTGGAACATTGCCACTTTCATTTGTTTACATACTGCTGATGGCTACTTTCCTTTCATGCTACAACAGCATAGTTGATTAATTGCAAACAATACTTTATGACCCACAAAGCCTAAAATATTTACCATCTGTCCCTTTACAGAAAAACTTGCAGACCCCTATTCTAGTACATAAAATAAAGTAATATACGGTATGTTTTATTACTTACATTGTATACATAACTGCATTGTATTTTAAATTAGCAAGTAGCAGCGGCTTTAGAAATCTCACTCTATCCTCATAATAGATACAGAAACATTTCCTGTTTTCATTTAAAGTATCTGTAGAAAGTAGGAAAGAAAGAGTATGTTTGTTTTTTCTTTCTTTCTTCCTTCCTTCCTTTCTCTCTTTCTCTCTCTCTTTCTTTCTTTCTTTCTTTCTCTCTTCTCTTTCTCTCTTTCTGTCTCTCTGTCTCTCTTTGGTCAGTACCTCTTTAGCAATTCTGGAGAAGATTCTAATAATAGTCAAGATCACCCAGTTCCTCCTGCTGAGTTGAGATCTGCTCCACCAGTTCCTGAGAAGTGTCCAGAAGGACTTCAAAGGAGGCTGTATCTGGTGATGCAGAATCTTCATGCTGTGACCTTGAAACTACTCTCAGGATAAACTTCAAAGGAGATTAACAAAAATAGTTTCCATACTTTAAAATGAAGTGAAAACATGACCCATTAAAATAATTTACCTAAATTATTTGAAATAAATATATTTGTATTTATTAATCCTATCATAAAAATATATAAGTTAAATTATATAATATATAATTTATGTAATTATGAATTATAAAAATAGCTATTTTTATTTGAATGAACAAAGAAGGCATTTCTCCTAGAAAATGATCGTTTAGCACTTTTAGGCTATGATAACATGTTAGAAACACAACCTGAAGGAACTGTGTCTATGAGTGTGTATGTGTGTTTTTCTTTTTTTTTTTCTTTCCTTCTCTTTGGCTCTAAGCATAAACTAGAGATTTTGCATGGGGATAAAGCTTTTAAAAAGTCAATTGGCCAGTGTAAGTTGTGGTGGTTGGAAAACTTGATCTTGACATAGAGGGTTGCTTGGGAAGGAAGAGGATCACGTGGGGGGCCACTTTAAGAGGTGGTAAAATGGTTTCAGAGTTAATTCTAGGAACAGTCAGAAGTGGGTAGGTCAACCAGTTTTGTGGATGGGTCATTATACACAGGAATTCAGTCAGTATGCATGAGGTCAGGATTCTGGGAGGTCTGTCCATGCAGGAAAAAGAAGCCAGCAAGTAGGTTTGAATAGGCAGGATCTCGGTCCCTGGGTGGTAGATGGAAAGAAGAGCAAAATTATATACTTAGGCATTGGTTTTCCCATCACGTGGATCGGGCCTCAGTACAGGAATCCAGTCTACAGAGGAAACGGGGTACTACTGAGTGGAGTGACAACCTTTTGGATTCCAGAAGGAACATCAAGACGTTTGCTCTGAACCATCAGGAAATTAACAAATGATGGTAAATTGAGAACTGACCCCAGGAAAAGTTACCTTGAGCCCAAAGGACAGATATATTTGAGGGCAACTGTGTCTGTTTTTAGGTCCTAGAACTATTTGAACTTCCCTGCCTCTTGGAGGGTATGATGAGATGCTTCTCCCAGGATAGGGCTTACAGTTGTGGCTGGTCTAAGCTTTGGAGTTGGCCAGAAGACAGAAAACAAGGCAAGGTCTGATATATTCAGTGGAGCTTCCTTTGGAGCCATCAAACCCATCCGAATTATACAACCTAAGCCATTCAACCTGGGAATGGAAGAGGAGGGAGGAGAGTTTGTTGACAAATTTTAAGATATACTTATTGAACCAAGATGTAGTAGCCAAAAGGTCCTATCATGAGATTTTATTTTGGGGAGGTGGGAGAGAGGATGATTCTCAGATCAGAGTCAGGTATCGTGCAACTCACATAATGACTTTGATTTGGCTATCTGATTCATATCTCCTGTGTTTTAGCTGTCAATTCCCAATTACTGCATCTATTTCATACAAGATGCTGATTCCAGAGTTTTTCACACTAGCATAGTGACCCTTGCTTTTGCTCAGGAATTGACAGTTCTTGACCTGTGGTGTACTGTGCCTCCAATGAATCTGCTTTAGTGACTCAGCAGGAAAGGCTCAAATCCCTTCCACATGCCAAATTGATGATCTTGCTATTTTCCACACTAGTTCATTCTAGTGAGTGAACTTTTCCAAAATCTATCTAGCTGCATTGTTGCCTGATAGCACAGCTGGATTGTTGCCTGATAGCCTGTCAATGCCACTTTACACAGGGGACTCTCTCAGAGTAAGTTTTTCAAGAGTATTTGTCTATTGAATTATGAAAAATCAAAGGCTTTTAGTAATTATTAGATTAACTTGTATCATTATGGGAAATCACCAGAGAATTTCATGAACCCTAGCTTTCAAATCTCAAGTTTAAATGAGTGTGTGTACAGTTATATACACAAGCTTCTGAGAATTTACATGTCTACCACTGGTTCTCTAACATTTAAAATAGGTATCTAGACGATGGAAACTCAATTATGAATACTTAAAATGAGAAGTCAGCAGGGGTGATATTAGTATTGAACCCATGCTTCAAATTCAAAGGAAAGCTGTTTAACATCTTAGATTTATATCACTTTTCATAGTCTTAATTGAGAGAGACATACTTTTTTTTTAATGTTAGGGAAACATAAGGTTGCTTTATTTTAGGTTTATGTCTAGTTTGTCAAAACTTAAGCTAAATAATTCTACTTATTTCAATTATGCACAAAATCATATTCTTTTTGAGAATAAAGATTGACATGTGAAGAACCACAGGGAAATTAGAGATAATGTGGAATATAATTTAGTAGCAAATCAATTGGCCATTACTAGAGAACATTTTAAAATTGATAGGTTGCAAAGATACATAAGAAAGGAAGTCAGGGATTTCCCTGGTGGTCCAGCAGTTAAGACTCTGTGCTCCCAATGCAGCGAGCCTGGTGTTAGATCCCTGGTCAGGGAACTAGATCCCGCGTGCTACAAATAAGAGCCTCCATACTGCAACAAAAATAAAAGAAGATTCCACACGAGGCAACGAAGATTCCCGCTTGCAACAACTAAGACCCCGCACAGCCAAATTAATTAATTAATTAATTATTAACTAATATTTTTAAAAAAAGGAAAGTCAGATTACGTGGTTCTTCCCAGCATTATAGACATTGAAAGATATTTTTCAAAGCCCAAATAAAAAACCAAGTCATTGAAATTGAGAAAAGAGAGATAAAAATAAAGTGGAGGAAATAAACTTTGGGCTTGACCATAGTAAGGGTCTGCATCTAAACTTTGCAGCAGCATAAACTAAATTTGACCTAAAAATCCAGATTTTTTTAGGTTTTTGGTCATTCTAATTTACCAATTATTGTGTAAGGACACATTCGATACACAGTGGATTCATGACTAATTTATAGAGCTTAGCTGTGTTTTGCAATGTATGCTTTGCAGCCAACTGGTAGTTCCCGGGATGATTTCAGATGGTAAATTAATGAACATTAAAAATAATTTATATTTAGATATTAAATATGAATTTGGAAAGGTAACAGGCACATAATAACCAAGATTCAGGTAGTTGCCCAAAGTTTTTGTTATTGTTGTTTCCGATAAATTATATCAGTTAAAAATGTGAGACTTTTAAAATGAAATATTAAATATATAATAAAATGTGACATGCAGATTTGGCAAAATGTGTGAATGTAGTGTGAAATTAACTGAGGTTTTGGAAACGCTGAAATAGAATCGCAATGAGACTAGACCTTTCCAGGAACTGAAGTGCTCCCATTCACCACTGGGCTACTTTGCTCCTAGTTAAGGTTTTTATGAAGTCAGATTGGAGATCAGAAAGTTGATTCGTAAGCACAGACTCAACAGCAAAGGTATTTTTCTAGTTTTGATAACTCTATCAGCAAAGTCAAGAAAAATCTGAAATCCACTTTAGAAAAATGTAGTCTTGTCATAGCCTATGATATTAGAGATACTGTAGTTATTATTTTTTACCATGTGCAAGAGTTTGCTCTATTACCAAGGGATCGTTTTTATGAATCATTTTGTAGGAGAGCCCAGAGAGGCTCCTAAAATATTAAAGTTAACACTCCTGAAGAAAAGAGTGTGTGTCAACTTATAAGGTGGACAAAAGCCCTGTGAAGGCAGGCCTTCCTCTTGAAGGAGGCTGCAGCTGAAAAAATGTCATCGCAGCAGGAAATACCAGACTCTAGTCAATGAAGAGGTGCTTTTGCTGAGTTTGAAATAAAGTTCCACTCAATTTCTGCCCTTATTTCTTAACCCTCTGTTTCTAGTCTGTAAAGTAACTTACAGAATTGCTGAGAAGAGTAAGCAAAATGATGTCACGTGGCGAGCACGCAATAATAATATTATGATTTTTTTGGCCCTGAGAAGCTGGTTGTGGTTTTTTTCTTTCTTTCTTTCTTTCTTTTTTTTTGGTAAGAATGGTGATTGTGAAATTGAAGAAACCATATTATTTGGAGGGACATGAGGGGAGTATGGGCAGTCTTAAGTACAGAACTGAAATCACTCAGAGGGAAAACTTTCTTTCCACCCAGAAGCTCTGTCAGTACCAGCTACTGGGGTAGCAGCAGCAGCTGTGGTACTAAAACAAGCCATGGAAGCAACAAGGTGGACCTGGCAGCACCAGTGGGGAGCCGACAGCAGCGTGAGTGAAAGAACACTTTGAACTTCCAGGGAGTATCTGTGGTAAGAAACGATAAGCAATGTTAAGTTCCAACACAAGGAGGGTCTTGGGAACAGAGTGATATGGTGGTAAAATGATGGATCCTGAACTTAAATAAGTTCAGTACCAGTTATGAGCCTTTGGAAAAGTTATTGAGCCTCCTAAAGTCTGTTCTTTCATCTGTAGTAAAGATGATTAGTGAGCTAGGCATTGATACCTAGCTCAGAGCACTGCTGGGAGAATTTAATGAGAAATCTAGGTAAAGTGGCCAACACAGCAAAAGCACTCAGTAAATACTGGCTCCCAAGGAAAAACGAAACAAAAACAACAGAAAAAAAACAAAACAAAGGACTAATATCTCCCATGCTGTAGTGTTGAGAAACAAAAGAATGGATTTTTATAACTGAATACTCTTTTCCTGAGCCTTGACACCATGCACACAGTGAATCTATCATCACGTATGATATGTGTGTGTGTGTTTCTTTTTTTTATACTGCAGCGATACACTTCATACTAAACCTTTTGATTTGGGCACTTACTAAGAAAGCTAAAACAGCAGGTACTTCTTGTCCACATTTAAGATAATTACATTTTCATTTTCAGAGTATCCTTTGTCAGAATGGCAGTGAGTCCCATCTCTGGACATACTTTTGGAAGAAAGATGAGCAGTTTTTCTTCTCAACATTTAAAATAAGGTGTCCTTTATTTCCTGGGAATTAATGACAGGAAATAAAGGACACCTTATTAATGAATGAAGCTACTATCTTCGAAAATACCTGCCCTAGCCTATTGGAGAAAACGCGTCATAGAGATGGGAAAGCACCAAAGTAAGGAGAGTAAGTACCAGTAGCTTTAAAAAGTTGTAGTCTGAAGTTATGTACCCTTAGGGAGACCCCCCCCGGAAAAGTGCTGAGCAGACCAAAGTCTTCACTTGGAGCAGGATACCAAGGCTCCCTAAGGGTTTGATTGCAAAGATTAATGGAATATACCTCCCTTCACAGAAAGGGAGGATATGCCTGTCTTCCTATCCTGGGGTCCTCAGAAGACATTGAAATGTTGACACATCAGGTTTGGATACACTAATAATGCTCTTTTTCTGTTTCTGTTTCTATATCTTGAGTATTTAGTGATGGGTATCCCCAATGCAAAAATTAATCCTTAGACTATGAATGAGAAATTTGCCTTCAACAGTGCAAAGCCACACAGAAAAAGGAGTATTAAGTGTACTGAAAGAGGGCTGTTACCTAAATGTATCATTGCTTTTGTCCATGCAACACAGGAGATAGTCATGACGATTGAAGAACCATACATGGGCCCTTTTTGTTTGCATTTGTCAGATCTGCTGCCTCTGCGAACTCACTAGGCAGAAATACCCCTTTAAACGTTGAAGGGATGAAGAGGGAGTGCTTTCTAGTTCTGATTATTATCTCATCGATTTCATGAGGGATTAAATGAAAGGTAATGCCAAGCTTAAATACCCCAAATATAACTCATCAGTCTCTCCAAAAAAAAACATTTATAACTGAGAGAGAGAGAGAGGGAGAAAGGGTGGGAGAGAGAAAGAAAGAAAGAAAGAAGAAAAATATCCACTTGAATCCTGAAAAGGGAGAGATTAATACTATCTGAAAAGGTATGAATTGACTTCCTGAAGTTGGCCTGGCTGAGAGTGGAGTCTGGCTTCAGATGGCCTCTGTTCAAATCGGACTCTACTAGTGCAGCCTTTGTCAAATTAGCATTTGGTACGTCAACATTTTCACTGCTCAAAAAACAGTAATAATAGAACCTACCTCATGGCTTGGAGATATTAAATAAATTACTAAATGGAAAACACTTAAAATACTACATGGCATTCAGTCAACTCTACATGAATGATAGTTCTCATTATTGTGGAAAACTATGCATGTAAGTTAGGCATTTGTGCTCATGTTTCCCTTGTATGTTCTACCATGAACTTGCTTCCTGACACTATAATTCTAAGATTACAGCATGAACTATCATGTCCTTCCCATCTTGTATACATTTGTAAAGATGCCTATTAGTCTTGGCTCCCAGCCATAGCATCTGACTCTCATGGTTCAGGAAGCTGAGATATCATTTTGAGGAGATAGATTTTTTTTTGTGTGTGTGTGGTACGTGGGCTTCTCACTGTTGTGGCCTCTCCCGTTGCGGAGCACAGGTTCCGGACGCGCAGGCTCAGCAGCCATGGCTCATGGGCCCAGCCGCTCGGCGGCATGTGGGATCTTCCAGGACCGGGGCACGAACCCGTGTCCCCTGCATCGGCAGGCAGACTCTCAACCACTGCGCCACCAGGGAAGCCCGGATTTTTTTTTTTTTTTTTTTTTTTTTTTTAAGTCTTCATGAATGAGGCATATAAGAACTAGTGACTTCTGAATCAAATTATGAAAGTTAATATTTGGAATAAAAATATTTAAAGATGTTTAATCATATATATATATTTTTTTGCAGTATGCGGGCCTCTCACTGTTGTGGCCTCTCCCGTTGCGGAGCACAGGCTCCGGACGCGCAGGCCTAGCGGCCATGGCTCACGGGCTTAGTTGCTCCGTGGCATGTGGGATCTTCCCGGACCAGGGCACGAACCCGTGTCCCCTGCATCGGCAGGCAGACTCTCAACCACTGCGCCACCAGGGAAGCCCGGATTTTTTTTTTTTTTTTTTTTTTTTTTTTTAAGTCTTCATGAATGAGGCATATAAGAACTAGTGACTTCTGAATCAAATTATGAAAGTTAATATTTGGAATAAAAATATTTAAAGATGTTTAATCATATATATATATTTTTTTGCAGTATGCGGGCCTCTCACTGTTGTGGCCTCTCCCGTTGCGGAGCACAGGCTCCGGACGCGCAGGCCTAGCGGCCATGGCTCACGGGCTTAGTTGCTCCGTGGCATGTGGGATCTTCCCGGACCAGGGCACGAACCCGTGTCTCCTGCATCGGCAGGCGGATTCTCAACCACTGCGCCACCAGGGAAGCCCTAAAGATGTTTAAATATGGACGTTTCTGAGGTAATCCTTCTAACTGTGTCCCTTACCTAAAGTAACAGAATGAAATGTTGAGACTCATTTAATTTTGATAGCCTGAATTTCTGTACTGTTTTAAATATAGTTCAGTCATAGCTTGGTAGGGACATCTGCGGTGCAATGGAAAGTTGATTGGATTTGAAATTAGAATAATGCTTTCCAAACTCTTGTTTGTAGGAAACAGGTCCTGTCAGATATTTACAAGTGTTCTGTGAAGAGAGATTTCTTTGGCTAAATAAGTGGGAAAATGCTGAATTAGCATATCTGAGTTCAGAATCCAGCTCTTCTATTTATATAAGATACATACTTTAGAAGTTACAAGTTTTCTGAACTCCACTTGAAAGAAACCAACAATGCTATTTCACAAGTTTTGTTTTCTTGATGGAACAAATAAAATAATTTTACATGAAAAGATCCAAAAAATGCATTCTTGATGTATGATGATGAACTCAGCTTTAGAGTTTACAAGTGGGTCTGAAATTGGGCTTTTTTAAAAACGTGTTTGACATTCAAATTAAGAGACAAAGTAACTCCCATTGGAAATGGAAAAAATCCTTTGCTTATTAGAAAAAATACTATCTGCAATTTCAGACTTAGATATGAATAAAGAAATTGATACTATTGATGATTTTTTAAATATTGTTTGCTGCATAGCTATGTTTTCTCTTTGATGCTTTTTTCGATGTAATATTTCTTTAATATGTTTCATCATTGGGGAAAACAAAAAAGAAGTGGAGAAAGAATCAACAGCAGAATGGGAGTTGAAGAGGAAGCAGAAAAGATTTAAAACTTTACCATGCTAAACCCATCCCTTAAAATGGATGCAATTATAAAAATAGTTTAGTGCATATATGTTTAGAAAACCTATGAAAAATAATAGTTGGAAAACTTATGGTTCAAAAAGAAAAACACAGACACTAACATGTATTAGAAAGAAAGTGGAACAATCGGAAATGTTACACACTGTTGGTGGGAATGTAAAATGTACAGTCAGGCACATGGAAAATGATTTGGGAGTATCTACTAAAGTTGGACATAGATGTACCTGATGACCTATAATTCCAGAAATACCTGTTTGCTGAAATCCATTCACTAGAATCTTAATAGTAGCACTGTTTGAAATAGCTCCAAAGCAGAAACTGTCCAAATGACCATCAACAGCAGAATGGACAAGTAAGCAGTGGGCTATTCACACAATTGAATCTATGGAGCAAGAGAATGAATTGCCTAGAACTTAAGCAACAATACAAAAATGTGTTTCATAAACAAATCTGGATGACAGAATCCAGACATGAAAAGTACATACTGAATGATTTTACTTTTGTCAAACAGGCAAAAACTGCCTATGTTAGAAGTTAGGATAGTGATTACCTTGGAGAGACAGTGACTAGAACAGGATTCAACAGGTCTGTCCAGGACTTGGACTGGTTCAATTTCTTGATCTGGTACTGGTTTCATGGATGTGGTTAGTTTGTAAAAATGTATTGAGCTTTATACTTAGGCCATGCATACTTTTCTGTGGTATATTTTACTTCAGTAAAAAGATAAACAAGAACATGTACATTTTAAAAAATTTTTGATTAAAATTTTTAAAAAATATAGCCCCCAAAAAGACCCCGTCCAACTTCAAAACTGAGAATTACCTCTAGGTGTTATATGAAATGTCCATTGACAGGTTTCTGCTTTATATAAGATGCTCATTTTTTTTTTCTTTTTATACACAATGTTAGTGTTGACCCACTAGAGAATAATGTTCTTTATTTGTTATTGGTTAATGAACCCTTCTATCTTTAAGTTGTTTCAAGGACACTTCAAATACCAACTAATAAGAGCCTTAAGACCAGGTTGTATAAAACACCATTTTTAAGTCAAGTAGCTGTCTTTGCTCTGTTACTTAGCCCAGCCTATCCTATCTCTGGTCACTACAAAACACAAAGAATGAGCAAATACAATTATTACTCTATCAAATATAGTTAAGTCAAATCCAGAGAGTTTCACTATACAAATAACCATGAATCTTTGCAGTTGGTGCTGACAAGAGACTTTAGCAAGTAGAAAAGGCATTCTGAAAATTCATATTATGGCTATTTTGCAGTGAAATCTCAAGAAGAACTTAGCAATCAATAAAATTATTCTTCAAAATGAAAATAATTAGTACCTGGGCATCAGTTATGTATTTGAATAAAATTATGAAGTTTATGAGCATTTTTCTAACATATATATGCTTCTGGCCTCCTTTTCTAAAATGTTGGGGCTTTTCCACTATTACTTCTCTTTATTGTCTATTTTAATTTCTCACAGCTCACTTAGATAATATAGACTTACAACATTAAAGTAGGTAGGATATGATAGTAGCACTGAGATCATTAACATGTATATCCCCAGAAATTTACAAGTAAGGATTTGAATAAATGAGCAAAGAGCTGACCAGGATTCTAAAGATTCGTTTTCCAATTGTACCATCTTTCAGGAAAATGAGAGTGATTGCCTTTTCTTCAGTAATGGCACACGCTGGCTGCTAAATTAAATTTAAATACATTAAAATGTTGCTAATTCTGAAAGTGTCTAAGGAAACTTTAAAATATGAAGAAATGAATAATTACCACATGGAGAAAAATAAGTTTATAACAGCATCCTTGTAACATGCAAGATTAAACTGTTTATGTCTGATACTTTAGACTCTCCAATCAGTGATTTCTAAAATTTAAGATCATGAAAAGACTTTTTTGAAATACAAAGTGTCATAAATTTTCCTTCAGTTAATGATGGTGCCATGGCAAGTCTTTACATTTAGGGTTATTTTTGAAATAAAAATTGAGTCAATGAAAATACATAAAAAAGAAGACAGTAAAAAACTTAAAAAAATATGATAACAAGTAACTTGGCTCACAGCATGATTTAGATAAGAGAGCATCTCTTAAGCCATCAGTGGATAAATATTCCATGTTCAGTTATACTCTCAGTAGCAGGTTATTGTTATTAAATTATACTTTGAGTAGTTAGTTATGCCAGTTTTATTTCATTGCATCACCTCACTAAAGTGATGCTTTTTCTGGTGAGGCTGCTGCTAAATAACAAAATAACAAAACAAAAAACTTAATTTATGTTACAACCAGTATAAGATAAACCAACAAATCATTTTCATTGTTCATTGATGAATTCTACCTATTGGTATCAAAATATTACAAGGCTCCACCTTCTCTTCCTATAATGACTTATGGTAAATATAAATAAATGACTTGTGTGTGTGTGTGTTTACATTTTTATTGGAGTATAGTTGATTTACAATGCTGTGTTAGTTTCTGCTGTACAGAAAAGTGAATCAGTTACACGTGTATCCACTTTTTTTAGATTCTTTTCCCATACAGGTTACTATAGAGCATTGAGTAGAGTTCCCTGGGCTATCCAGTAGGTCCTTATTAATTATCTATTTTATATATAGTGCAGTGTGTATATCATACTGAGTGGGGTGGGTTGGACGAGAAAGACAATTATATGATTTTGCTTATATGAGGAATCTAAAAAGGTGGTACAGGTGAACTTGCTTGCAAAATAAATGAGTTTTAACAGTGAGTTACTCAGTGACTCACAGTCAAGGTGATGTATAGTAAGTATACATTAACACTTTTCTCAATGGTTAAGTCATAGAAATGTGGATTTGACAATTAACCAACAAACTGAGAAATAATATGCTAGAATAACAAGTGTTGATTCCCTGTACCATTTGGGCGTATAACACCCTTCTTATTTCATTTATTTTAGAGAAATTGCCTATTACTGAATCCAAAATATTTCCTTAAATCAAAGTAATTTCTTTTTAGATTATTTAATATTTAGAATAGTTATATTACATTTTTATTAAGTTCTCTTTTGACCATTCATGAATGGATAACTTTGGACTCCATACCCTTTTAAATAGTTTACATAGTAAGTTGGAATAGTAAGTTGCTTACCAAGTTTTTCTGATGTCTTTTAGTTGATAGACTACATTTTAAGACCTGATTCAGAGGATCCATGCTTTTTATTTAAAAAAAAACAAAAACAAAAAAAACTCTTGCTTATCAGACTTTATCCATTTGAGACTTTGAAAAAATGTAAACATGAAAGAATTTGAAAGGATTTTGATAGATTTTATTCTCCATATTATGTTTCTCAAATCCAGAGTTCATAAATAATTGTAGATACTTTCCAAAAAGTGTCATCATGAAAGTATATTATGATTATTACAATAGTAAGGTTATGGTGAAATTGTTACCCAGCATCAGAGGACTGACTCTCCTACATAAGTAAGACTTTGCTATAGCAAAGTTTTCATTTGTCTTTATTCACGTTGAACGCCAGTTTTGCTATGATGCATTCCATATGTGTCGTTAAAGAGAGGCTTAAAAGCTCTCAGGTTGTCATGATGACTCCAGTTATGCATAAGGTCTGGAGCCAAAGATTTTCAGACATGGACTAAATTCTTGAGGTCACCTAATCTAGTTAGCCATTTGATGCAGGTTTCTTATCAGCTGTTTCCTCCCAAATATAAATGAATAGCCTGACCAAGTATCCTGTGTGATAGGCTTGAATTTCAGATCTGACTCTTTAATTTCTTCTGCTATTTTGGGTAAAGCACATGGCCTCCCTGCACTTCACATTCCTACGTATAAAATGAAAACAACAGCATTCACTAGAATTGGTATAACAATTCAATACAATATGATATGATGAAGCATAGTAAAGAAAGTTTCTATTATGTGGAACCTTACAAGAAATGGAGGGGAGAAATGTTTTTGCTTGGCTCCCAATATCTGAATAATAGATAGATACAAATATATTTAATATAAAACATAAATTATATGCCAATTGTGACTTCAGGCTTTTGAAATTGCTGCATGTGAATTTACTTTAAAAAATCATACAGCCTTTTTATATTACTCAAAGCCAATCACTTTTTATTTAGATGAAATTCCCTCTCTGCTGTTCTTGGAATTTAGTTTACTGAAATGTATCAGAAATACTGCAGGCCTATACTTCAAGTGACATTTTCAAAAGCCTCTTTTATTCTGACAAACAACAGTGGGGAGATGATAAAATGGCTTCTGTGTGCAGTTAGGGTGACTGTGAGAGACGACTGGTCTGCCTCTGCTCTTACTTTACTTTGAAGTCTTGAAAAGCTACTATATTTCTCTGGATCTCAGACTTTCCATCTGTGAAATGGGCCAGTAATCCAAAAGAATCATATCTGAGCTTATATACATACATGATCTTTACTCAAGTTCAAATAAAAATTTCCAACATCTTTTTCTGTGGAATTTCTTCAGGAATATGGAAATCTGATATCCAATATCAGAGTTTTCACACTTACAGCACCTGAAGCTATTCATAGAGTAAAAGATGGCAATAAAGCTAGATATTAGGCTTTTGAGAAATGAAATTTATAGATTTTCAAAACATTATGATGACAGACACTGTTAGCTATCAACTCTATAGCATTTTACCACCCTCCTTCTTTCCTTCTTAAAATAAACCCTTAGTTTTATCAGGAATCTGATCTGGTACACATATTTCAGGGAAGTCTGGCTCCTCCATCCTTTGTCAGCAATCTTAATTAGCTTATTTAAATAATGGTAACTCTATACCCTCTGACTGGGATTGATTTAGAAAGGTCATTGTGACATAATTCTTGCCAATGACGCACTAGACAATATAAGCTTGGTGATTTCTGGAAAAGATTTCTTCTTTCTTCAAAAGAACTGAGAAAGGAAATTCTCTTTTGGTCATAGGGAATTGTGTAAAGATTTGGAACTGGCAGCCATCTTGTCACCATGAGGGTAGTATCAGGTAGGGTCCAGTAAAGAATCAGAAAGTACAACGATTATTTTAACTTAGAGGATTTAGTGTAAATAATAATTAATCACATATTGGAGAACTGAAAAGGCAAAAAAGAACAGCAAAAAAAAAGAACACTGAGGTATCATGGTTGTGTTAACTATAGGGAAGTATCTGCCACTCTTACAGTTGAGGAAACAGAGGAAAAATTTTAGAATTATTAAATTTTGGAGTTGGAAGCAGAGGTACAACAGCTATGATTCTGACTTCTGAGGAGGGAACACTGACTGGCTGGCTTTGAGTCTCAGGGGGTGAAATGAAGCTTGGAGAGGGACTATCAGAGCACGTGCAAACTGCAATCATCTGGTGGAACTGGACGTAACCACTGGTGCCTGTGGGAAAAGTTATTGTGTGGTTCACTTGACAAGACAGGAAGCTGAGAGGAGTCGGTCTCTTCTCTGCCCATCTGTCCAGTCTCCCTCTCGCGCCCCCTACTGGCAGAGCCTAACAGGGAGCCACCTGGCGCTGTGAAATGTGCTTTGCAGGACACCAGCCCCAGCGTCACAAGCAGAGTACAAAAGCGCGGCTCTGAAGCTGATAAACAATTGCCTAATGGCCAGCAAAGGGTACAAGTCTGCGGATAAAATCATCATTATGAGGGTAGAAGTGTGTGAAAAGACAACACTGAGCTCCTAAATTAGCCACCTCTGAAAAACCTCAATATCATGCTTTATGCGTATATAATAAACTCATTATTGTTTAAGTCCATTGAGTTAGAGCTTCTTTTCCTTGTACCTGAAGTATCCAAATTGTCAAATATGCAGTAAATGGTTGATCATAGCAGTAAAAATCAGCATAACAAGTGAAGACAAGTCTAAGGTTAAACAATTTTTTAAAATGCCCTTTTCACAGAATTATTTGCAAGAATGTATGTGCATTTATATTCTTCTCAGTGTCATTGTAACAACATAACATGAAAAGTTTAAAAAATTGTTTTCAAAGACAATTTGCATAAAAACGAGACTCACAGTGTTGAAATTGAGTAGTATCCCAATTCTCTAAATAACCTAAATATTCTTTCTCTTTCAGCTCTCTCTCTCTTTCTCTCTTTCACACACACACACACACACACACACACACACACACACACACACACACACACACATTTAACCCAGCCATACCTAAAGAAAAACTAGGATGAATCTATATCAACTTTTAAATAAAGATTAACTATGAATGACAGAATTGCAGATGGTTATTTCAATTTTCTCTGGGATTTCCTGAGTTGTCTTTTTTTTCCCCCTTCAATGACTTTGCATTCTTTTTGTAATTACAAAAATATTTTTAAAATACTTGTTCCTTTAAGTCATTTTTAAAATAGTATCTTCTCATATAGATTTTCCTTGGTATGTTATCTAAGATTGTAATCTAGAGACTTTAAATTTCCCTTTCTCTACTTTATTTTTCATTTTAGCACTTAACACTATCTACCATATTATATTTATTTAGCACATTTATTGTTTGTCTCCGTTGTTAATATATATGCTTCACGAGAGCCAGGATTATTTCCTGTTTTGTTCATTGATGTGTCCTCAGCACCTACAATGGTCCTGTACGTACTGTAGCATGAGCTCAATAAATATTTGTTGAAAAAGGAATTAATTTGCTAAATTCACATCTGTGTAAGGCTACTTACACTAAGCAAGCAAACAGTAAAGCAGATAAAATATCATTCTCATGCATAAGAGATTAAAAGTAAAAACTTTCTAATGAGATAAGCAAAATCAAATAAAATACTATACACAGAGGCTTCTCTCTAGTCAATCTGATAGACATCTAGAAATACCAGTGTCTTTGTTAATGACTCTCTGAGTTTTTTGCTAAAGCTGAGAACCTAAATGTTCCTGTGTAATGGTTTGAGGGCAGTCACCTTTTGGAGGGAGGCTTAATACTCAGCATAGAGGGAGGCAAATGATCTTTACAAAGAATACACATTTTTTTTTTTTTTTTTTTTTGGTGCTGTGGAAAACCAATCTTAAGAAAGTCAGCTTTTAAGTGTTTGGACAGTTCTTGCACTTCTGGTTATGCTTGTATAGACTAAAAGGGTGGTGGCCTTGTAGCAGTTCCTACAAAAAACTGGCTGGTGCCCCAGCTGCTGTTGCGATCCACTGAAACCTGGCAGGAGAACTAACTTCAGTTCTTTCATCCCCTTTCTTCTGCTGCTTGTTTGCTTTGGACTTTTGGACCACTCTCGTTAATGAGTGTAAAATAAACAAGGCCTTTTAAAAGGATCAAGTAGTAAGGGGAAAAATAACAAGAAAATGAAGGAGAGAAGTCAAACCAAAAGCAGGAATAGAGTAGAAAGCAAAACAGAAAGGAGCAATTCAAAAAATTTTCTAGTGATTATATTCAAATATGGAAGCATATCACGATCTGGTTCCTTACCAAACCATGGAAACAGCATCTTCCAAAAATCCATCATTTCCTTTAAACTAAATTTCCCCAGTGTGCAATTTACTGAAAGTGAAGTCACATCAATGTAAACATCATACTAAACCAGATTCAATTACTGAATAGTAGTTTTTTCCCAGTTTTTAGGATCATTGAGATGTCTGGACCACCAACATCCTTGTCAATTTTATTTCCTTAAAAATAAACAGTTTTGGTGTCTGAAGCACTTGATATTAGTGACTAAAAAATTAAAAGAAACCAAACACTTGGTTTGTTTTATGTGGATTTCATTTGAATAAACTTCTTAAAAAAACACTAAAACTCTCTTAGTTTATTGGAATGCTACTTAGTATCCTGAATACTAATTTACTCAGTGATATTTGAGTGACTTGAAAGAGGTTAAACAACTGTCTAAGTACCTAAATTAAACCTAGAGAAAAATGGGTGCACCAAACACAATTATGATAGTACTAAAAGGTTAATTAGAAAGTCATTTAATTCTAACTTATTGATTCATTCAGGTAAAATGAATGTGATTCACTCAAATAATTTTTATTGAGCACCTCCTATGTGTCAAGCACAGTTCTAGGTACTTGGGATATGTATCAGTCAGCTTTTTGCTAGAGATGTGTTACATAACATGCAACCCCTAGTCCCAGTGGGTTACAAGAACATTTAGATCTTGTTTCTGGATCTGTAGACTGTCTATAGCTCTGCTGGGCTATGACGGGCTAGGTTGAGTTTGGATTTAGGCATATGTAGGATTCAGGTCCTCAATGTCTATCATTCTAGAAACATACCCCAAAAAGCAGTAGCTACCACAGATATGTTTTTGTCATGAAGGAAAGCCTCTGTCTAAAAGTGGTATGCTGTCATTTCTGCCCACATTCCATTCACCAAAACAAGTGACAGAGCCAAGTTCAACATAACTGGGGAAATAAAGTGTACTCTTCCTGTAGAGGAGGAGTATTACATATTTGCTTAAAATTTTTAAAATAAAAATAATCTGTCAGAAGTATAGAGTGAGCAAAAGTGAAAAAGATACCTGCACTCATGGTACTTACATTCTAGTGGGAGATAGATAACAATAAAATGATATAATACAAATACATTAATGTAATTTAGAATATAACATATTAAATAAAGCAGAGTAGCACTCATTGAAAAGGTGAGCTTTGAATAAGGAGTAATGGATTAAGCCGTGAGGATATTTAGAAGAAAATTATTGCAGGTTGAGGGACTAGCCTTTGCTAAAATCCTAAACAGAGACGGTGCTGGGTGTGTCAGAGAAAGAACAAGGAACCGAGTGTCTGCAGTGAATGGACTAAGGCGAGAGAAGTAGTGGGTGAAATCAGAGATATGATGGGGCGAGGCTCCCTAAGGGAATGACTAGGTAGGTCATTCAAGGCCATAATAAGGCTATCACTCTAATTGTATTATGGATCCATTGAGGCAGCGAGTGTAGGTCTGGGGATACCCAATTCAGAGTCACCAGTGTCTAGATGGTATTTAAAGTCAAGGGACAAGAGGAGATTACCAAGGAACTAGCACACATCATGAAAGTAAAGAAGGATAGACTCTTAACATACCCCAAATCATGAAATGTCAATTTCCTGTAGAATATTTCTTTACTCATACATGCTCAACAATAGTCAGTACAGCTTCAACATTAGTTTCCTGGTCTAGTCACTCTTCTGATTCAGAAAATGTCTGTCTAGCTGTGCAATCCAGCTACCTATTGTGGTGGAAGAGCTGTTGTCCTTTCTGATTAGTAGAATTATGCCTATGGGTTGCTAACATTTTCAACCTGACTTTGATCTGATGAATTCCTAAAGACATTTATCTGTTTTCTCATTTAGGTTCCCAATAACGAAGCAGGCTTACTTCTATATCAGGTAGTCTGTGACTTTGACTTTGTTGGTCCATGTCTAGTCGTCAGGAAATTTTGCCTTAGAGTTATCTTATGTTGCTCGCCCTATAATTTCTAGTCCTTTGTTCCAGTCCTGGCCTTAGGAAGGTCACAAGGTAAGTCTCATTATTCTTCCATTTGCCAGTGGTTCAAATATTTGACAGAAGCTATCTTAACTCCTCCAGACAAAACATTTGAATATCCTTCACTGTATTGTGTAATATGGTTAGTTGTCTGTACACTATGCTGATCACTCTCTTTTGGGTATTTTCTAGGTTGTGGGTTACAACCAAAATGACTTAAAAGAAGAATTTCCCATTATAGAAAACAGTGGATACATATTCTGCCTTTTATAGTTATCAATATTTGATGAACACTTTAGTTTTATAGCAGTGCTTATAAAATTAAAATTTTATGAATGCTTTACTTTTATAATCTCCTTATAGACTGTGACTTATTTGTATTAGGCAAATTGTAGAAAATACTCTAAATAACATTAGTTACTGCTCATGAAAATAATATACAGATTCAAATCTACATTTTTTCCCATTTTTGAAAAGTTTAAACATCTTTATTGAGATAGCCTTTTAAAATCACTCTTGTTTTTAACGACCTTAAATGCTCCCAAACTCCTTATTTCGTCACCTTAAGACCTTTCTTTTCTACTTCCTTATGAAAATATGTAACTATGTAAGTGAAGATTCATTTCTGAGATGTTCCCTTACATTCTGAGTGATCTTAGTCTTAATCTGGCCATGGGATCTCCCCCAAATTGTTTAATTCTCCAAAGCCTGCCAGAAAATTCAAACTCTTCCTGGCTATTTGTATGGTCAGGGTTTTCTTATCTCAAAGTTCTTGTTATTTCCACTTCACCAAGCAGATAACTCAATTCTGATAAGAACAAAGTAAAAGGCAAAACTTCTAATAACAAAATAATAGTAATAACATTTATTAAATGCTTCCTATATGCTAGAACCATTCTAAATGCTTTACATTTGTGCTTTACTCCTTTAATCATGACAAAAATATTTTCATTTTAAGAATGAAGTAGCAATAGCAGAAAGAGATTAGAAACTTGCCCAACATAATTAAGTGGATTTGACAAACACCTAGTAAGTGGCCATACCTCTGGCAATCTGCTTTGGAGTGGACACTACTGACCACTAAGTAGCTCATGTGTGGGTTGAGTTTTCATATCAATTTTATTTAAAATTCCGTGGATCAACTGCTGAAACCCACATACCTAGAGCCCGTGCGCCGCAACAAGAGAGGCCACCGCAGTTAGAAGCCCACGCACTGCAACGAAGAGTAGCCCCCGCTCGCCACAACTAGAGAAAGCCTGTGTGTAGCAACAAAGACCCATTGCAGCCAAAAATAAATTTATTAAAAAAAAAAGTTCAGTGGATATTAATGTTGCACCTTTTATGTTTGTGGTACCAATCTATTTACTTTATACTCTATACCTGGGGTCCCCAAGCCCCGGGCTGTGGACCGGTACTAGTCTGCGGCCTGTTAGGAACTGGGCCGCACATCAGGAGGTGAGCGGTGGGTGAGTGAGCAAAGCTTCATCTGCTTTTCCGCATCGTTCCCCATCGCTCGCGTTACTGCCTGAACCATCCCTCCCCCACAAACACACCCATCTGTTTCTTCCATGAAACAGGTCCCTGGTGCCAAAAGGTTTGGGGACCGCTGCTCTCTACGGCATTATGGAAGAATAGAGGAAGGAGATGTTACTGAGTCTGCAGGTCTGAGAGCGTGTAACAATGAAAGTGACATCACAATGGTCCATAAAGGTGAGTGTAATTCCACCACTGTGGAGAAGGGTATATGAAGAAGGGACTGTCTGTTAGAAAGCTGTCTGATACAAAGCGAAGGAAGAAGAAGGTGCATGAAAGAAAATAAAGTGTAATGGAAATAGTGCAATTAGGGCATATGATGCTTTTGAGGGTGAAGGAGAAGTAGCAGGAGATAAGGTGCCAATGACAGTTTGGCTGTAAGTCTGTGTGATCGGGAATTTGGATTTGTCCTGCAAGCAACACAATCCTCTTTAAATGTTTCAAATCAAAGGGGGAGATCTGAACATCTATAGATTTAGAAGGATACCTCTGGCAGTGCTATGAAAATTTTTAAAGATTTGAGGGACAAATTATAAAATAAAGTATATGTCTTTTTAAAAATGTTACTTTCAGGTTGGAGGGGGAGGCTCTCTCCTACTTTTAAAGTTAAAAAGGAAACGTGTTTTAATATGTAGCACATCGTCAAATCTATCAAGCTGTGTGATGGAACTCAGTGCATATGGACCATGGATTTTTTTGCGGTTACTAATTTACTCTGGTATTTGCAAAGCTCATTAAATCTGAACTCAACTCCTCAATGCCTTTGTGGATCACGATAGCTCCCCAATTATAAATACAAGAATAAGAGGACAGATAGATATTTGGTTAGTAGCTACCCAAGCATGTAAATTCTATATAGAGGTAGATCAAATGAAGTTCAACTTCACTTGAACTTCTTTTGAAGTCCTGACTTCTCCAGTTATAGGATATAACTATCCTCTAGACCTACATTTCAATAGTTGTTTACTTTTCAAGAAATTTGAAAACTACTGTTTTCATCTTACTGTACTATGAAACAGTGACTAAACATAATCCTGAAACTGTTACCAAGATGAATCTCTAAGAATAAATCGGTACTTGAGATTAGATTGTGTCTCTGCAAGTATTGTCAATGTTGAATACATATTCTTGATCTCCATCATGGTAGAAGAGATATAATAAATTGCCCAACCTTCTTCTAGTATAAAATTATCTTTATAGTCCTCGAAAGTTTATTAAATTATATTTTATATATTATTTTGTATAAGACAACATATGTTAACAATATTAAAGAATATCACATGAGCAATATGATTGCTCAAACAGCAGTTTTTTTTTTTTGCGGTACGCGGGCCTCTCACTGTTGTGACCTCTCCCGTTGCGGAGCACAGGCTCCGGACGCGCAGGCTCAGCGGCCATGGCTCACGGACCCAGCCGCATGTGGGATCTTCCCGGACGGGGGCACGAACCCGTGTCCCCTGCATCGGCAGGCGGACTTTCAACCACTGCGCCACCAGGGAAGCCCCAAATGTTTCTTTTAAAAAGCATTGTAAAGTGAAATTGATCTTGAAGTTCATCTAATCCATAGTTCTTCTTTTTGGATGAGAAATTGAAGTCCAGTGAAGCAAAAAACTCACCTCAATTAATAAATGTACCCAGATTTTCCGTATTCAATTCCACCGCTCTTTCCACTCACCACACAGGCACAGAACAATTTTGTGACAGCCAGGTCCCAGAATTGAGTCTGTATTTTGCAGACAAATTTGAGGCTCCCATCAGAATCTACTGGCTTTCCTAAGATCACGTGACCAATGAGTGGCTTTACCATGGGCATATTTTGAACTCTGAAGGTAAGTAGTATTATCTTAAAATAACTGCATATTTTATTAATTAATCAAGCTCTTTTCAAACAGGATATTACGGTTCACAAGTGGATCTTAGTAAGTAATTTTATTTTCAACAAAAACAATTTTCAATCAATATTTGATAATCCTTAAACTGGTGATCCATGGCATGGCCAGTTTACTTATAGAATGCCTTGACTTGCTTCTTCTTGCCCTTTTCCATTGCATCTTCACTAATTCGGACTCAGAAAATGCACAAAGAAATAATGAAATCCAGATTAAATTGGATATTACAAAAACTAAGTAATTTTTTTCAACTAAACTTTTTTACGCAGTGAAAATTGCATAAAATATTTTAATTAGTTATTTTATCTTAGTAAGTACAGGCTAAAACGTATAATTGAAGCTTTCTTTGGTGATCAGAGGAATTTATTGTCTAAAGCTAATTTTTTAAAATTATTTTCTTTCTATAACATTTTTAAGTATCACAATTAGAGAGACGCAAACCACTGGAATACCAACTCCTAATGTTGCCAATAGAATTGATTTTTGTTTAAAAATTTGCAGTGCCATGTTGTATTCAGAAAGGCACATTCATACATATATATATATATATATATATACACACACATGAATGTACGTGTGTATAAATGTATATATATATATTTTATATACATGGCAGTGATGAAGTTGTTTTAGGTTTATTTAATACTATCTTCTTGACGTAAAGAAAAAAATTAGAAAACGTGCACTATTTTCTGGTTAAGTGGGTACTGATTAGCTAAGATTGACATCTTAGCTAATTGCCAATATTGCCAGTATTGCCAATAAAAACCCTATGTTTCTTGGTGGCATTAAGCATATCATAGACTTTTTAAAGTAGTGGGAACACAGTTTCAGTGGTAGAATTTCATAAGTTTTGAATAATAGATTAACAAATACCCACCAAGAAGCAAAAAGAAAAATGAGGAAATGTAATCCCATACTATTTTACTCAATAATAATGTTTTAACAATATAACTTGAGCTATATTATTGCTTGTAAAATATTTTCTTATGCTTTCATTTCCATTTCCACTTGTTCTGCAGATTTTTTTTTTTATTGTATAATAAGTTCTAGGTGTTGTCATAGGCAACAAGGACAAGAGAAAATAGAACATGATCCTTCTCATTAACGAAAATAAGTCTATTATAAGAGACAGGTCAAAGTATTACCGTATAATTTGCATAGAAGTTTAATGATGGAGATAGACAAGTTTTAAGCAGTAATATCCAATAGAATATTGATACACATATGTAATTTAAAATTCTATTAGCCATGTAAAAAGGTGAGAATGAAATTTATTTTAATGATATATATCATGTAACTTAATACTGCAAAATATTTTCATTTCTATATGTAATCAATATACAAAAGGATTAATGAGATAGTTTGCTTTCTTTTTCTCTGTTAAGTCTTTAAAATCTGGCATGTATTTTATACTTATACAGTATACCTCAATTTGGACCAGTCAAAATTCAAGTTCTGTTTAACTGTGTGTTGCTGGTGGATAGAGCAGGTCTAGATCAATAAAAGGAGTGATTATTCATACTGGAGAAAACCAGGGTTGCCTCATTGAAGCAGGAACTCAAGAATCAGGACAGAGAATGTGCAAAGCCTTGAGAAGTGGAACAGTGTGAAGAGGTTCAAATCATACCTTAGCGCTACAATGAAGGACTAACAAGAGAAGTGGATGGAGAGACCAGCAGGGACCAGACTCTGGAGGGTCCTCATAGATAGCTTCCCTCCAACAACTTATCTGCCCTAGAATGAGCCTGTGGCATTAAATCTCAATGACCTGACCATATTAGACAAAAAAAGTTTAATTAAATGTCTTCTTTATGCCAGAAAAAGAATTCATCAATGAGTAAATATCAGTCTTAAGAAAAAAGATCATATGTCTTCATTTTGAGGCTGTTACTGAAACCACCAGCCCAGTCTTTCACCTTCCCTGCTCTTTCTTACTTTGAAGGCAATTTTGCAAATGAACGGGAAACCTACAGAATTAGCTCATGTTTTTCTTGGCCTCTGGAGATTTTGCTCTTCAGATGCCCACAGTGTGTGTTTGAATCCTATGCTGGCAGAAGCTGGTAAAATATTTGGATTCAATGAGAGGAATGGGAGAAAAAGTGTTAAGAAATGTTTGGTGCCTTTAGTTTCCTTTATATAACGCTCTTTCACACATTCATTTGTTAGGGCCAACGATTCCTAACACTGCAGTTGCAACCACAGACTTCTGACCTTTACTTAACAGAGAATATTTATTTAAATATAGACTCTTGGGCAGGAACAGAGTGCCTTAGAGAGAAGTCATTCATTTTTCCTTGGGATAACCTACCCTTGCACTTTTCCAATTGAGGAAATACAGAGCAATAGTCTGTGATCCCTAGAAACTGTGTCCAGCAAGCTGCATCCAGGAATATTTGTTAAGTTTGTTTTGTGGGTATTTAGCTTGGTTTCGTTTCCATTTAATTTTTAAAAGAAAAAAGGAGTGTCAAATCATGTAACTTCTCCTATAAGAAAAAACAATTTTTTGTCCATCAAATGAATGTGAGAAAATGTCACATGAAAAGTAACTATAGTTTTTATGTTCATTTCATTTCTTTCTATCCTTTCTTCCCATATTGGATCTAAATTTGAAATATGTGTGTGTTTATATATATACCTATATATTTCTAATTTGTGAAGCAGCTAATGACATATTCACTTTTCTTCCTCTCTCTTTCTCTTTAAAACATGATTTTCTCCAATGCTCTATCTTACAACAATTTCTCTCTCGGTATTTACCCTGTCCCACAAACCACACTTATGAATTCAGCTCTTTCCTATGGTGTTTGTATGTGTTTCCTGCTGTTGTTGTAAGAAATCGTCACAAATTTAGTGGCTCAAAACAACATAAATGTATTATCTCATAGCTCTGGAAGTCAGGGGTCCTAAAATCGAAGTGCTGGCCGGGCTGTATGCCCTTACCTCTTCCACGTTCTTGAGCCTTCAAGACCAGTAGAGTAGCATCTCCAAATCTCTTTCTTTCCATTCCTGTCTCCTTCTTCACAGCTCCTTCTCTGACTCTCCTGAGTTCTTAGTTCTAGGCTTTCCCTGTAAGGATTCTTGTGATTACATTCTGCCACCTGGATAATCTAGAATAATCTCCCCATCTTGAGATTCACAAATTAATCACATCTGCAAAGTCTCTTTTGCCATATAAATTAATATGTTCACAGGTTCTAGAGATTTGGGGAGGAGGAGGTATTATTCTGCCAGCATCAGTGATGACTCCTAACCTTTTCTAGCTTCTCATCTCCCTTATTTTTCCAACTGTATGTACGTACACAGGCAAATCAAACACAATAGGCTCAAAGACGAATGTTTTCTCTTCTCCCACTAAACTGAGTGCTTCAGTTCCATTGAAACACCATTGGTGCATCACGAAAGCAAAGTCACCAAGCTGGAGAACTAGGGATTGTCTTGACCTGAGTGTTTTCACCCCGACTTGCACCAAAGTCAAGGCTTTGACTGTTTTTTTAGCTCCTACACATCTCTAAATGCATATCCTCTGTTTTATTTCTACTACCTCTTTCTCAGTTCTCGTATTGTTTATTCTCATTTGAACTTCACAATAGCCTGTGTTCTCTGACCTCATCCTGCTCCCCCAAATGTATTCCCCAGGGTTCATTCTAAAATGTAAAATATGGTTCTTACAGTTAAGCCTTTTAACGTCTCCCCACTGGCTATAGTCACACATTCTTTCACATTGCATGTGATGTTGTCTCTGATTATTTCTTCAGCGGTATATTTTACAACTTCCCATTACATGTCACAGGACTTGGTTCCTTGCTTGTGGTTCATTTGCTCTCATTCACATTCCTTGAGCTTTGTTGATTCTCCTAACATAACCCTGGCTAGCTCTGGCTTTGAATCAACATCTATTGCACTGTGTGACTATCATCTGTGTATGTGTTTTTCTAAACTGTAAGTTTCTTGAAGACATTTCTTATTTGATTTTATGTCCCCATCACTTAACTAAGCCCTAAGCACAAAGTGTGTTTTGAATAATAAACCCTGTTATTTTGGTTTAGTAAATTCATGATCAAGGGGCTTTTTAAACTCTTTCAAATTTTAAAAAAGGATTAGTTTTAGTGTTCCGGGAGATTTGATAATTCATGAGAACTTTGACCTAATGCATTGCTTGGGGGATGTGGGAAAATTAAAGAGAAGTATTAGGTTTTATAATAAAGCAGGAAATTATACTGACTACCTGGAAAGCATGTGAACTTTTGGTGAAAGAAATATATAAACATATTTTCTGTAAAATATGCTTGTCCAGAATTTCCATGTGTTTGAAATGCAGGCTGTGTTCTTTTCTCTTTTTCCTTCTTTCTCTTTTTTCTTTCTCCCTTTCTTGTCCCTGCCTCCTTCCTTCTCTCTCTCTCTCTCTCTCTCTCTCTCTCTCTTTTAATATTGCTCTTTCTTTCCTCTTCTTTTAAAATAATATGCTTGAAATTTACCATAAGTCACTGTTCTCATCAGCGGCTTGTTTTGGGTGGTTTCAGGCATAGGAATCTATTTTTAAAAGATCGTCTTACAGTCTTTCTCTCCCTTCCTTCAGCCTCACCCCTGTTTTAACCTAACCATGACCTGAGCAGCTCTCAACTTCAGCTGTACCTCCATCCCTCATCCCTTTTTTGTTGTTGTTAAGTGTTAGTTTGGCATATTAGACTCAAATGCTGCAGTTCATTTTGAGAGGTCTGAGATATCCTACCAGCTTTACCCAGTTACATACAATTCCTGAAGCAATTATTCCTGGCATTGACTTTTCTTCTACATTAGTTCATGTAGAGAGTAAAGAACAAGAGATTGGTCACTAGCTGAAATTTTGTATAAGAATCTTTATCTCCAGCTGTCTCGACTGTTTGTGTTTACATGTTTGTACATAGGTATGTGCATGATCTTGCTTTACCCATAGCTCGTGAGGAAAGGTCTGATGATATGGGTAGGACGAGAGGAAATTGGAATTCCTTTCATAAGAATCCAGTATTTAAGACCACCGCATACACTAAAATAAGATGCACCACGTGGCAAGTTCTTCACTGGAAATGGCTATCGTGAATACAGAGGATGTTGGTCTTTCCTTAGCTACACACTATATCAAGCTTTCTATCCTGGGAAGGAGGTATACACTGTCTTGATCCCTAGCTGCCAAGGTGTGGCCATTTGACCTTGTGTTTGTCAAGCAGATGCCCCCACTGAGAAAATGGTACAAAGATACAAAAGACATATCCAATGAGAAGCTGGCAATTGAGAATCTAAGGTGCTATAGTTAGTTTCTAGTGATTGGGGCTTTCTAAGTAGACAGTTTTTAAGGAAGAACCATGACTATGTTCTCACCACTCATGTCTCTTTGCTTCTGTCATTTTCTAAGCCTAGTTCTCTAGGCTTTCATTCATTTCTGGAGGCATCTGACAGCCTTGTTGCTAATAGCCTCTACCTGTTGATGAAATAAAATTTATATTTTAAGGCAGGACAGGAAAAAAATTAAACATAAAATTCTCTCTGTGTGTTTATTTGGCCTCCTCCTTTCCTCCCTGATATGCAGTGTGCATCTGCATTACACATTAACCAGAGCTCCTCAAAGATGGGAATGTCTGCTCAACCATAAAGAGCAATTTTGTTTTCTTAATTCTGACGCTAACAGTGTAACTTCTTAAAAGGATAGTGTTCTTTCCCAACTCTGTAGGAGGTCATGGTGACTCTGCTTGCTTTGTACGTGCTTACCTAGACTGTGGATCTTTGGTGACCTTTATGTAAAATATCAGTTTGTCATTTTGATGTACAATCCTTTGTCTCAAACATGTATATGACTATGCCTTTGATTTCTAACAGGCAAAATACTTTTCAGAGCTTTCTGAGAATTTGCTTCCTGGGTTACAATCCTGTTTGGTTCAAATAAAATTCCCTTTTACTTCTTAACTTGATAGTTAATTGAATTTCATCAACACTGTCAAGTTCACTAGAATTGGTTTGTGTTGTTTGCAACCAAGAACGCTGACTAATTTGGTTAGGATTTGGTGAGAAAAGAACACTGAGGAAAGGTGTTGAAGTTCCATTTGTCATTGACCGAGGGCACTTCCTGGGGATGATAATTCTCCAACTCTTCCATACCATCCAGCTCACAGACTGAGAAGAGACTCTTGTCTTAGAGCCACAAATGCTTACAATGGGACATTTACTGCCCATGTGGCAAGAGCAAGTACCGTTCTAAGGGCTTACACAGAGGGCACTAACGTTGTGATGGCTTTTGTGATGTGTCAACTTGACTAGGCTCCAGTTCTCAGTTACTCAATCAAACATGAATCCAGGTGTTGCTGTGAAGGTACTTTGTAGATGTAATTAAAGTTCCTAATAATGTGTCTTTAAGGAAACAATTATCCTGGATAGTCTGAGTGGGACTGAGTCAATCAGTTGTAAAACCTTAAATAGAGGGCTGACATTTCATCAAGACAAACAGAAGAAATTCCTCTTGTAGGCAACACCTTAGACCTCTTCCCATGGAGTTCCATCCTGCTTGCTATCTTCCCTTCTCATGGATGACAGTTTCAGCCTGAACCATGGTTTCAAAGCTTTCTCTTTCTAAACACCTACTCCATTGATTTCAGACTCTGTTGCTCAGTTCCCCCAACCATGTCATCTATCTATGTATCTACCTATCTATCTATCCATCCATCTGCTATCTTGTTTGTGCACAGACACACATGCTCTACAGGTTCCACATCTCTGGTTGTATTCTGACTTGTATAGACAATTTTGGTACTTGGCAGTGGGTACTACCATAACAAATAATAAAAATGTGAGGGAGGCTTTGGAATCAAGTGGGTGGAGTCTGGAAGACATTTGAGGAAAATTTTGAAAGCATGGTAGAAAATGCCTAAATGGTCTAGCAGGAAAATGGGGATGTCAATCCTACACTTGCATGGAACTAGATTCTGTGCCAACGACCTAGATAAGCTCAGAAGACATTCTTCCACAGAGCCTCTAAATAAATGACCAAGTTGTCCAACACCTTAATTTTGGCAGCCTTCCTGGACTTCTGACATACAGAATTGTGAGAGAGGTTTTTAAAGCCTCTAAGTGAATGATGATTTGTTATGTAAGAATAGAAAACTAATACAAACACTATATACTAGTGGCCAGTCACAATGAAAGCCTAGCAAAAGAAAGATTAAGTAAAATAAACTACACTCCCCACCACTGCAGTTGACCCCAACCTCATACTTTTTCTCTTCTTACTATCCTTTCTAGATTTTGTTTCCCTCTGACAGCACTTTTGTCTGTCCAGTTCGCTTGCACATAACATTGAGCAGGGAATCCAGGTAAGATCAGGCAGGTACAGAGGGCATGATTCCCATGCTACCTACCTATGTTACACTTTCTTCTTTCCTTTTCTTTTATATCTTTTCTTTGAGTTGCAGAGAGACACTTTACAATGACCCAACAGAGAAGGAAAAGACTTTGGCCTGCTTCATGAGCCAGCCGAGTGTGTTGATGAGGGAGACAAATGGATGGCTGTCACACTGTTATGGAATGAATGTTTATATCATTCCCACCACCCTCAGTTCATATATTGAAGCTCTAACCCCCAAGCTGGTGATATTAGGAGGTGTGGCCTTTGGGAGGTAATTAGGTCTAGATGAAGTCATGAGGGTATAGCCCCCATGATGGTATTCATGCCCTTATAAAGAGAAGTATCGCCAGAAATTACTCTCTCTGCCATGTAAGGACACAGTGAAAAGGTGGCCATCTACAAGCCAGGAAGAGGGCTCTCACCAAGAACCAAATCTGCTGGCACCATGATCTTGGACTTCCCAGTCTCCATAACTATGATAAATGAATGTCTGTTGTTTAAGCCACCCAGGCTGTGATATTTTGTTATAGAGGCCTGAGTTGACTAAGACACACACTTTAGGCCCATTGAACGTGGACCTCCTAAACAGTAGTGTGGTGAAATATTTCCATGGGCAGATCTTCCCCTTTGAGTGAATTCCTGTTTACTAATTTCTTATGTAACTGTGTTTTCTACCTCGCCTACTTGTGGTTGTTGATGGGTTAAGATATATCTAAACATGCCCCAGTGCATCCCCTGATGCTTATGCCTCTATTTTTCTTTAACAGCAATCTAAGTTTCTCACAATAATCAGGGTTTATTATACCTGCCAGTACAGTAACTTATCCCCCTCCCCAGGTCTACTGGCATGAAGAGACCAAAATGATCATGTAGAATTAGTAATTTTAAAGTTCAATCCTTATTATTTTAAGTTAAATCCTTACTATTTCTCTTGGTCAAAGAGTCCCCCTTAACCCACCCATCCTCCACCTGGCATCTGTACTTCTCTCAGTAGTTCAGCAGGACCTAAAGTCATTGGAAAGAGACATATAAATGTTTTTCAGTTGGTCCCTGAGAATGATGGTGTGAGGGGCCACACTTCTTTCTACCTCTTGATTCCCAAGCCTATGTGCTCTATCTGGGTTATTGTACCATGCCATGGCTGTTGACTTTAAGTATACACATTGTCTTGAATGAAAATGCCCCAACCCCATAGACTGTCCTATGTAATCAACAATTTAGCTGTGCTTTTCAAAAGCTGTTTCAATGCTCTATCAGGCAAGCAACTTCATGGTGATGAAGTACATGTTATAAATTATCAGTCCTGTGGCTGTGTGCCCAAGGTCACAGATCTTTCCTATCAATTTGGTCACTTGGTTCAAGGTAATATTTGCTGTTACGTAGAATTTTTAATGAGTTTGCATTTTGGTGCTGGCCAAGACACTGTGAGCATGACAGGCAAACTCATATTCAGAAAAGATACCAATCCCTGTAAGGGAAAATTGCTGCTTCCCCAACCCCAGTGTGGAAGTATGTAAATCTTTTGTGTCTCATGTTAATGCCCATAAGAGAGGGATGGTTGGTCTCAAAGGTTTGTTTCAGTCTGCTCTTGATAGGTTAAACATTTAGCAGCATTGAAGCTTGATCAGGGTTGGTGAAGAGGATTAAAGGATTCTATTCTTGAGCCCATGTGTACCCCTTCTATCAGAGTTACTTATGGATAGGCCCACTGTGCAAACACTGGGGTGGCAGATGACAAAGTTTTTCTTAATTCCACTGGATGGGTCATCCTGTGTATAGGTTTGTTTAGTGCTTTATGAATTTTGCTGTTTCCAGACACTTGACTATGCAGCCAAGCCATTAGGCACTGCTCAGGATTCCATTAACTTAGGCCACTTCTCTTTCACACAAAGTTTATGACCACAAAAACTTCTCAAAGCTCTGCCCACTGACATGTTTCTCTCTCATCAGGGACTTTTATAGTCATTCCTAAATGGAGTTGTATTAGTATGACAACAGTCCATTTTGACTCACAGCAACATATTAAATCGATCCATCCATAAACTAGGACCAGATTTTCTATTCTCTCTATCATCTGGTTGTAGGGAGTCCTCCACAAGGTCATAGATTTGAGCTAAAGATAGGAGTCAGGGAAAGAGACATAGGTGACTTGAGATCTTAGTCATCTATTTTGCATAATTTGTTCATGACCTTTAGAATTGGTTGGGCCCAAATTCATATTTGTATCATTTGGTAGATGTTACTGTGCTCAATCTAACTTGTGGCGAGCATTGCCCTCTGAGGAAGGCGCCATTAAGACCCTCATAAGCCTCAGGGCCCGATTGTACTCTCCTTGGTATGCATCCTGTACTTTATGGTATGAATGTAAAAAAGGAGATGGCCTTTGGCCAAATCGCTCCAGGGACCTGCTCAGTTACTGGGAGTCCCTGGTTGTTCCCTAAAGCTAGGAAAAGCAACCCTGGAGGGGAAATCGGTGCCTTTGAGGGAGAAGCCGACAAGCCAATCAACCAGCTGATGCCGATAAGGCGTGACTAAGCCGAGAAGCCAATCAACCAGCTGATGCCGATAAGGCGTGACTAAGCAAATTCCCTGCTTCTACGCTTTGTTGTTAAACTTGCCTTGCAACCATCAGTTGTCTGTGCCCTTCTGATCCCATACCTTGGTGCGTTCAGTTCCCCACCCGCTCTCGTCGATTGTTGCTGCACTTTGAGGACCCGCCGCGGCTGGCGGCAAGTGGCACCCGAGCAGGGACCGGACGAGAGGGACATCTGAATCTCGGTAGGTGAATCCCCGGAGTTACGAGTGAAAGTGTGGCCACATAGTAAAGTTGATAGTAACTCGGGGCAATAGTCAGAAGTAAAAAAATATGGGACAAAAAGTATCCAAGAAGCGACCTGAGATCACTGATCAAGAGAAGGAGTTGTCCACCAGTGCTTTCCAGGCTTTCACAGCTGGAAATTATGATGTCTGTCTGCAACATCTTGCCTGCCTACAAGATATAAACAAAGACGATTATAAAATAATTTTGAATACGGCAGTAGCTGAGTTTTTCAAAAGTAACCAGATAACAACAGATAGTTTAAGACAGACACTTAACCAGTTGAAGAATCAGGAAGAAATGGATGGATTAGATGATGTTGAAAACAGTATGTTGTATTACAATCAAGCAGTCATCCTGTATCATGTCCGACAGTATACAGAAACCATATCCATTGGTGAAAAACTTTATCAGTTCATAGAACCTTTTGAAGAAAAATTTGCCCAAGCAGTGTGTTTTTTGCTCGTAGACCTGTATATATTAACCTACCAAGCTGAGAAAGCTTTACATCTTCTTGCTGTTCTAGAAAAAATGATTTCACAGGGCAACAATAACAAAAATGGAAAGAATGAGACTGGTAATTACAGCAACAAAGATGGGTCTAATCATAAAGCTGAAAGTGGAGCTCTAATAGAAGCTGCAAAGTCAAAGATACTATCTTTGTGTTGAAGTATATGTAGGAGGACAAGGGACTTTACTGGCCGGCCATAGTTTAAGGGTAGTTAAAGCTGTTACAAGTTTGAAGTTTCCCTCCTTTTTTCCTTCTGATTTTCCCCAATCTGATTTTGAATTCTCAAATCTGGTGCACCTTAAATTATAGTAATGGTACCATTTTAATTTCTTCAGTTTCTGTTACTAATAATAGTTTGGTTTTTTATAAGCATTGGGATTTTGGGAAGTTTGCATTGTCTTATTCTTATCAACCGGTTATTACTTGTGTTACACCCTCATATGCCTTGCTAATAGGAGATTTACAGATTGAGTTTACTTCTGGTTCCTTAGGATATAATATAACTTATCAGAATTGTATTTTTAGTACTTGCATTCTGCCTATGAAAGGAACTGTTTCTGTTATGTTAAAACAACCTTCCTATGTAATACTGCCTGTAAATATTTCTGAACCATGGTATCATAATACTAGCATGCAAGCTTGGCTAGAATTATCTGAAGCTTTAAAAAGACCTAAATGATTCATTGGAATATTAATATGTAGCATATTAGCCTTAGCCGCTTTAACAGCCACAGCCACTACCGCCGGTTTAGCATTAAGTAAAACTACAACAAGCACATTATGTTAATCAATTGTCTAAAAATACCAGTATTGCATTAGCATGACAAAGTCATATTGATACTCAACTAAAATCTGAGGTTGATGAGTTAAAAAATGCTCTCATAGGTTTAGGAGCCCAAATTATGGCTTTAAAATTGAAAATGCGTTTGATTTGCCATGCTAAATATACTTGGATTTGTGTGACTCAACACGCTTATAATGAAACTGACTGGGATTGGAACAAAGTAAAAATGCACTTTTTAAGTGTATGGACTGATGGACACATTAGTTTGGACATACAAAAACTTAATGCAGAAATACAAGCAATTCAAGAAGCTCATCTACAAGAAGACGGGCCCCAACAATTAATTCAAGGACTCTTGGATCAGCTTCAATGGTTAAACCCAATGCATTGGTTTCAAAATGGACTCACAGGATTGATTACCGTGGGGTCATGTGTATTGTTGATGTTAATTGCCTTACCTTGTTTATTACGCTTTATTGTTGGCCGTCTCGCTGCTCTTCGTCAGGAGGTGTATGGGTTGAAATTGCATTATCAAGCTTTAAAAAATAAAAGAGGGGGAAATGTGGCGAGCATTGCCCTCTGAGGAAGGCGCCATTAAGACCCTCACAAGCCTCAGGGCCCGATTGTACTCTCCTTGGTATGCATCCTGGATTTTATGGTATGAACGTAAAAAAGGAGATGGCCTTTGGCCAAATCGCTCCAGGGACCTGCTCAGTTACTGGGAGTCCCTGGTTGTTCCCTAAAGCTAGGAAAAGCAACCCTGGAGGGGAAATCGGTGCCTTTGAGGGAGAAGCCGAGAAGCCAATCAACCAGCTGATGCCGATAAGATGGTGACTAAGCAAATTCCCTGCTTTAGGGGGATATAGATGGCTATGCTTTGTTATTAAACTTGCCTTGCAACCATCAGTTGCTTGTGCCCTTCTGATCCCATACCTTGGTGCGTTCAGTTCCCTACCCCCTCTCATCGATTGTTGCTGCACTTTGAGGACCCGCCGCGGCTGGCGGCACTAACTTATGATTTGATGGATCAGACAATATCCAGCTCTTGATGGGTGTCCTTTACCACACTGCCACTTGATATCATGTGTGCTGTTGTTCAGTCTCTAGTAGGGCTCAGTAGCATATAAGAAGCTGTGTTTCAAATGGTGACTTGTTCTTTGCTAAAGATGGTATGAGCTTGCTCTAATATCTAGAGCAAGGTCATTTTCTCTGTGGCTTGCCAGAGATGAGATATAATGTCCTATCTACCAAAAACCCTCCTGCACTGTGGAATTGGCTAAATCATTTGAGTCAAGTGGAAGGGTTACTTGTACTACAGCCTGAAACTACTGCAGAATCATCTCTCTCTGGGGCACATTCAATACCGCCAGCCTTCTGAGTCCTTCAATACATGGGTAAAATGGTATTCTCAAGTGTGGTATGCATTGTTTCCAAAATCCAAATAGGCTAGTTGAACTTTTCAGCACCCTACTTTTCACCACCTGTGATGGATTGAAGTACACGTGAAGAGATGATGATTGGTTTTGTAATAGCTCTTCACAGGAAATACATGGAAAAAATAATAATTATCAAGATTATTAGATTGGTTAGCTGTTGTTAGTGACCATATAGGCTCTCAAGGAAGAAAATAGAGGTTATCAAATAATGTCGCAGAGTGAAAGCCAGAAGCTATTCTTTGCAGCATTTAAACAGGCTCACGTCTCCTTTAGCTGAAGAGCAGTATGCATGGAAAACCAAGAGATTTGATAGTAAGAGAGTTACAGTTGAAAGGAGGCGAAATTTGTATTTCCTGGCAAAGTCTTCTATATTGAATTCTGGGTCCTTATAGGGAATACTAGAATAGTGAGCCTAGATGGAGACATTTGGGAGAACGCTCTTGGACCCTATGAGCCAGCAAGGATATATCCCCTCCCTCCATCTTGATAGCACCAAATTGACTAAAACTATGCAAAGGATTCACCCAAGATAGATGCCTCTCAAGATAACGTTGTTCTCACTATTGACTCCTACTTCTCTTCATTGCTTCTAAACCAATCATACAGATTAAGTCTTAACCTGGCGTGACCATGAAAATCATGCTCCAGCTAAGGGAAGAAAGGGACTATTCAACATATAACTGCAGATCTGGCTAATATGCACCAACAAGAAATGGGTGCTCCTGCCTGGGGATGGATCTTGAAGGTGCTGGATTAGGGAGAATGGAACACATGCATGGAGAAAAGTGACTCCATTCATATGGCCACAATCAGGAAAAAAAATAGCATTCATCCATTGTAGCTACAGAAATTTACTGCATATGTATGTGTGGGTATCTATTTTTTCTCCAAATTTGCCTTCCTAAAATATTATAAATTCTTTAAGGCCCAGGACACAATCATGGTTGACTTGCCCCTTACTTTCTACAATTTCAATAAATATGCATTGAATAAATGATGTAGGAATGATACAGGAAGAAAGCAGTAAACCACTGGCCTGTCATTGATTCTGATTTGCATCAATTATGCCTGAAAGTAGATGTTTTGCAATATGAGGTTGTTCTAAGAAAGCAGCACTCATGAGATTCTTCAAGAGAAAATTGCACTTAATTTGATTTATCATTTTGATTGGTGACTACAAAGTCTTCATAAAAGTTGTAAGTTTCTACTCTTGTAGGAATGTCAGATAATAAAAAAGAGGGCATGCAAACTGAACTATATTGCAAGCAAAGTGTCACTGTTAAAAAGAAAAAAAAAAAAGGAAAATACTCCTAGATTCTAGAAATAATTGGCAGCTTGGAAAAATCCACCTGGCCAGTTAGCTTTCCTCATTCTGCAAACACTGAATAGCATATTTTCATTATAAACTCATGGCCAAAGTGTAAGACTAAACTCTGAAATGCCTGTGATTATTCGTGTGGGCAGGAACTGTTATGATTGGCTGGGTTTCAGGTTTGAGTGTCTGTAGACAGAGCAGCGCCAGAAGGTATTAGATCAGAGTCAATCTCCTCCAAACATCTTAAAGGGGGACTGAACTAGGGGCTCCAGGAGTCTTCATTTGGTTTTACCATTGAACTTGCTTGCTTCTCTATGTTCCTGGACTTTGAAGACCTCCCTGCCGATGAAACTAGGAACCAATGCTTCCCAAGAGTCTCACAGAAAAAAAAAAAAAGAATTGCAACCCATGGAATAAAGCGTATTTAGTGGTCATTGGGAACAGCAACTGTTTTTCAGAAAAGTTTATTTCCTTTATTCTCAGAATTTCTAATTTTTCTTTGGCTGAACAGTCTCTTTAGAAACCCATCAATTTAATTCTAGTGTACATCTGGCATTATACATATATTTTTCATTTTTCCTAGGAATACATCTTCTGCAAATCGAAATTAACAAATGGAAGGAAGCAAAGTATACTGCTTATGGCTTGGGTAATTTCTCAGTTTATTTATACACCTGAATCTTAACTGCAACAGCACACCATTAGCTGGGAAAACAGAATCATCCTTTAGGCAATGAGAGGAAAATTAGAAAACATGCTTGGTTGTAACAGGATTTATTTATTTATTGCAACATGGTCACAGACCGAAGTATAAAAATAGCACTGTGATATTGTGATTTATAATAAGAAATATTTATTTGCTCTTTGACCCGATTTCTGTCACAGAGTTCCAAAAACTCTTGGAATTTCCTAAGTGCTGAGAGCCTTAAAGGTGTCTTTTGTTATGTTAATGAAATGACTGGGAGGGTGTTTGCCATGACAAACAAGGGAGCGATTAGAGGGGGTTGAAACTTTCAGTCTCACCCCACTTCTTTACCCAGTCCACCTTTGGGGGAGGAAAAAGGGGAGAAATCTCCAGCTGCCAATGATTTAATCAATTGTTTCTAAGTAATAAACCTACATAAAAACCCTAAAGGACAGGGTTTAGAGAACTTCTGCGTTGGTGAACATAAAGGTGCTGAAAGAGTGATTCTCAGAGAGGCATAGAAACTCCTGGTTCTTTCCCCATGCCTTGCCCTGTGCATCTCTTAGATCAGGCTGTTCCTGAGTTCTGTCCTTTTATAATAAACTGGTGTTCCAGTAAATAAAATATTTCTCTGCGTTCTGTGAGCTGCTATAGCAAAAGAATCGAACCCGTGGAGAAGGTTGTGGGAACCTCTGGTTTATACCCAGTTGTTCAGAAGTACAAGCAATAACCTCGGCTTGCAACTGGTGACTGGTGCCTGCAGTGGGGGAGAAGTCTTGTGGGTCTGAGCCCTCAACCTGTGGAATCTGATGCTGGCTTTGGCTAAATAGTGTCAGAATTGAGCTGAACGGTAGGACACCTAGCGGAGTCCGGAGAATTGCCTGGGAGTATGGGGAAGCCTGCCCCTAACCACCACATGCTACACACATTGAAGTTTGGGTGCAGAGCACAAATAACCACAAACTGATTACCTTCAGTTTTTCTTTTTTAAAAAGTTAGAGAGTTTATGTGGTCTGAATTCTTTCTCCATCACGTTCCTCCTGTTCCCTCCCCATTCCACCCCTGCAGCCTGGCCCTTTCTCCCAGACCTTGAAGCAACTTCTTAAGGTAAGTCTACAAAAGAAAAAACCTATTTGTGAATAAACTAAGTTTGAAGTGTTGATTAAAACTAATTCCTGATCGTTGGCTTCTAGCTCTCTTGAACGTTTTATGGCCAGTTTATGTCATTTAACATAACTCTGCTTCTTCTCATAAAAAAAGAAAAATAAAACAGTATCAAATTAAAAGCTCTCACTTCTGCTGTAAAGCTTGTGATGTCATCAAAATCCACTCCACTGGATTGTATATTGTATATATTTATCATTAAAAATATTGTATAAATTTAAATTGTACAATGAGAAGATTTGATATACATAAACACTGTAAAATGATTTGCACAATCAACTTAATGAAGACATCCATCACATCATATACTTAACGCAATTTTCTTTTTGGGGGAGGAGAACACACGATTTACTCTCAGCAAATTTCAAGTACACAATACCGTATTATTCACTGCAGTCACTATGCTGTATATTAGATCCTTAGAACTTACTCATCTTATAACTAAGTTTGTACCTTTTGATTGACCTGCATCTCCCCATATCCCCCACCCTTACCCCTGGCAATCACCATTTTATCATTTCACATTTTTCTCCATGATATCATTATTTTTGCTGTTGTTTTTTAAGATTCCACATAAAAGTGATACCATGCAGTATCGGTCTTTGTCTGTCTGGCTTATTTCAATTAGCATAATGCCCTCCAGTTTCATCTACGTTGCTCTGAATGGCAGAATGTCCTTTTTCATGACTGAATAATATTTCATAATATATAGCACATTTTCATTATCCATTCATCCCTTGTCAGACACTTAGGTTGTTTTAATGTCTTGGCTATTGTAAATAATGCTGCAATAAACATGGGAATACAGATGTCATTTCCTTTGGATATATTCCCAGAAGTGAGATTGTTGGATGATATGAAAGTTTTGTTTTTAATTTTTGAGGAATCTCCACACTGTTTTAAAAAATGGCTGTACCAATTTATATTTACACCAACAAGAGTACAAGTGTTCTCTTTCTCCACCTTCATCAACATTTTTTACCTCTTTTCTTTTTTATAATAGCCATTCTAACAGGTGTAAGGTGATATTTTATTGTGGTTTTTGATTTGCATTTCCATGATGATTAGTAATGTTAGCACCTTTTCATGTATCTGTTGACCTTTTCTATATCCTCTTTGGAAAATCATGCCTGTTCAGGTCCTTTACCTATTTTTTAATTGGATTGTTTATGGTTTTGTTTTTGAATTGTATGAGTTCCTTATATACTTTGGATATTAATTCCTGGTCAACTAGGTGACTTGCAAATATCTTTACCCATTAAGTAGGTTGCATTTTTATGTTATTCATTGTATCCTTGCTATACAGAAGCTTTTTAGTTTGTTGTAGTCCCAATTGACTTTTTCAGCTTTGTTGCCTGTTTGGGCAACATATCCCCAACAACTTATAGCCAAGACCAAGAACATGAGATACCTTTCCATTTATTTGTATCATCTTTAATTACTTTTATCCATGTCTTACAGTTTTCAGTGTACAGGTCTTTCACCTCCTTGGTTAAATTTATTCCTAAGTATTTTACTGTTTTCAGTGCTTTGCAAATGATATTCTTTTTGACATTTCTTTATCAGACAGTTTTTGTTACTGTAAAAAATGCAACTGATTTTTGCATGTTGATTTTGTACACAGCAACTTTACTGAATTTGTTTATTTGTGCTACAGTTTTGTTGGAGTCTTTAGGGTTTTCTACATATAAGATCATGTCACCTACAAACAGAGACAATTTTACTTCCTCATTTCTGATTGGGATGCATGTTCTTTCATTTTTGGTCTAACTGCCTGGCTAGGACTTCCGGTACTATGTTGAATAGAAGTGGCTAAGTAGGCATCCTTCTCTTGTTCCTCATTTTAGAGGAAAATCTTTTAGCTTTTCCCCATTGAGTAGGGTGTTACCTGTTGGCTTGTCATATATAACCTTTGTTATGTTGAGGTACATTCTTTCTATGCCTAGTTTATTGAGAGTTTTTATCATGAAAGGATATTGAAATTTGTCAAAAAATTTTTTGTATCTATTGAGATGATCACATGATTTAAAATCCTTCATTCTATTAATGTGGTGTATCACATTTATTGATTTGTGTATATTGAGCCATCCTTGCATCCCAGGGATAAATCCCACCAGATCATGTTGTATGATCCTTTCATTGTGCTTTTGAATTTATTTTGCTAGTGTTTTGTTGAGGATATTTGCATCTATTTTCATCACAGATATTGTCCTGTACTTTTCTTTTCTTTGATATCCTTGTATAGCCTTGGGTAATGCTAGCCTTGTAAAATGTGTTTGTTTGGAAATATTCCTTCTTTGATTTTTTTGGAAGAGTTTGAGAATAGTTGGTATTAATTCTTCTTTAAAAGGTTAGTAGAATTCACCAGGGAAGCCATCTGGTCCTAAACTTTTATTTCATGGGACATTTTGAATTATTGGTTTAATCTCTTTGCTTTTTATTTGTTTGTTCAGATTTTCTCTTTCTTCATGATTCATTATTAGTAAGGTATATGCTTCTAGAAATTTATCCATTTCTTTTAGCTTATCTTATTTGTTGGCATATAATTGCTCATATTAGTGTCTTATGAGCTTTTGTATTTCTGTGGTATCAATGTAATGTCTCCTCTTTTACTTATAATTTTACTTATTGGAGTCATCTCTTCTTTTAGTCTAGCTAAGATTTGCCAATTTTGTTTATCTTTCTAAAAAACCAACTCAGTTTTGTTAATCTCTTCTATAGCCTTTCTAACCTCTATTTCAATTTTTTTCTGATTACATCTTTATTATTTTCTCCCTCCTGTTAATTTTGGGTTTAGGCTATTCTTCTTAGTTAGTTCCTTGAGGTGTAATATTAGGTTGTTTATTTGAGACTTTTTTTATGTGTAGGTGTTTATCACTATAAACTTCCCTTTTAGAACTGATTTTGTTGCATCCCATAAATTTTAATATGTTGTGTTTCCACTTTCATTTGTCTCAAGATATTTTCTGATTTTTCTTTTAATTTCTTCTTTGATCCATTGTTTGTTCAGATATGTGTTAATTTCCATGTACTTGTGGATTTTTCAGTTTTTCTCCTATTACTGAGCTCTAATTTCATGCCACTGTGACCAGAAAATATTTGATATGACTTCAGTCTTCTTAAATATATTAAGACTTAGTTTGTGGTCTAACATGATTTATCCTAGGGAATGTTCCATGAGCTCTTGAGAAGAATGTGCATTCTTCTGTTGTTGGATGAAATGTTCTGTATATGTCCATTTGGTTCACTTGCTCTAAAGTGTAGTTCAGGTCTATTATTTCCTTATTGATTTTCTGTCTCGATGATCCATCCATTGTTGAAAGTGGGATATTGAAATCCCCTACTAGTATTGCATTGTTGACTATTTCTACCTTCACATGTTAATAATTGCTTAATACATTTAGGTGCTTTGATGTCAGGTACATGAATATTTACAATTATTGTATCCTCTTGATAAATTGACCCATTTATAATTATATAATGACCTGCTTTGTCTCTTGTTGCAGATTTTGAGTTAAAGTCTATTTTGTCTGATATAAGTATAGCTACCCCTACTTTCTTTCGGTTACCATGTGCATGGACTATCTTTTTCCATTTCTTCCCCTTCAGCCTATGCGTGTCCTTAAGCTAAAGTGAGTCTTTTGTAGGCAGCATATAGCCATTCTATGCCTTTTGGTTTAAGAATTTAATCCATTTACATTTCAAGTAATTATTGATATGTAAGAAATTACTAATGCCATGTTGCTGATTGTTTTCTGACTGCTTTGTTATTTTGCTCCTTTTATCTTTTCTTGCTGTCTTCCTTTGTGAATTGATGATTTTCCATAGTGGTATAATTTGATTCTTTTATCTTTATCTTCTGTGTATCTACTCTAGGTTTTGATTGGTGGTTACCATAAAACAACTTATAACTGTCTATTTTAAGCTGATAACAACTTAACTTCACTTGTATACAAAAGCTCTACACTTTTACTTGATGCTCCCCCACATTTTATGTTGCCGATGTCAGAAATTAATCTTTTCTATTGTGTATGCATTAACAAAATGTTGTAGCTGCTACTTTTAATTTTTGTCTTTTAACTTTTATACTAGAATTTAAAGCAATTTAACACCACCATTACAGTATTAGAGTTTTGTGAATTTGACTATACATTTACCTTTACCAGTGAATTTTATGCTTTCATATGTTTTCGTGTTACTAAGCATTCTTTCATTTCAGCCTAAAGAACTCCCTTTACTTTAGAAGGCAAGTCTAGTACTGATGAGTTCCCTCAGATTTTGTTTGTCTGGGAAGTCTTTATCTCTCCTTCATTTCTGAAGGACCTCTTTACCATGTAAAGCATTATTGGCTAACATTATTTTTCTATAAGCACTTCGAATATATCATCCCACTGTCCTAGCCTGCAAAGTTTATACTGAGATATTCACTAATAACTTTATCAGGTCAAAGCCCTAATTTAGGACCCAGAGGGTGGTTAAGGCTTCAACTTAGGACGAAGTGGGGGAGCTGGTTGAACATAGTGGCAGCTCCAGTCTTGTTGATGGTAAAGTTTTGTGGTGTCCCAGTACTGGATAGCCAGGTGTGGCAGCCACTACAACCTCTGGGGTCAGGTCTCACCACAGTGACAGCTCCAACCCTGGGGAGAGGACGCATAGAGAAACTGCTGGCAGCACTACAGTTGAGTACAGCAGTGGTGGAAACTGCAGATTCTCTACAAAGGCTGCAGATGTCCACCAATGTCCAGGATAGCTGGGCCCCACCTGTTCTCCTTTTGCATCTATTTGAAATCTCTCCAATGTCATCTCTTTTGGTGTTGAGCTGCTCTGGACTGGAGTATGGGGTGACACAGGTAGACTGCTCCATGTGCTTTTCTATGCGGCCACCCTTTTTCTGTGTTCCACAGGTTTTTGTAGAACAGAGCTTTCCCAGAGCTACTTTTGTTGCTTTGCAGTCATTTATTGTTTGTGTATGTGTGCATGTGTGAGAGAGAGAAGTGTTGGACCTCCTACTCCTCCATCTTGCTGACATCACCTGTCATGGTACAAATTTAGAAATAACCTCTCATAATAGAAAAAAGATAAATGATTAATTTATTTTTCATTGAAATGTATATTATAGAAAATTATGTGCCTTCATAGTATGATATATTGTTGAAGCTTTTATTTAATTAATAATTTAATGTTTAAGGTTGCAACTTTTTGTTAGTAGAATTTATTTGAAACTTTTTTTTTTTTTTTTTGCTTTCAGGGAAAATTGCACCATGCCATATCTGAATAATACCTGTGCTATTTTCTAAAGCTTTACATGTTTGTCATAAAGATCAGTAGAAGTGTTCATTTATTCCTAAATGAGAAATAGATAAAGAAAGAATTTGACTTCTGGAAGTTTGCCAGTTCAAGTAAATTTGGGACTAGCCACTTTAACAAAGAGTCTGTCTCATTCTTTTCCTGCATAGTCCAAAGGTATATGTGGAAAATATGTATTCAGTAGCATAGTCTAAGATATTCAGTAGTATGAGAACTTTGAAAGTATAAAATAATGGAATTGGCAAAGAGAATCAGATTGTTTCTCTTTTATGACCAACTACTGCAGGAGCCAGGATACCAGTGCCAGTAGCCCCAGTAGAATGCCCAGGAACGTGAACCACATACTTGATTGGGTACTTTACCCCTTGAATCACGTACATTAAGGTCAAGTTGCTAGTGTAATAGGACCTCGTGACATTTCAGTTTTTTTGTGTGTGTGTGTGTTACACGGGCCTCTCACTATTGTGGCCTCTCCCGTTGCAGAACAGAGGCTCCGGATGTGCAGGCTCAGCGGCTATGGCTCACGGGCCCAGCCGCTCCACGGCATGTGGGATCCTCCTGGACCGGGGCATGAACCCGTGTCCCCTGCATTGGCAGGCGGATTCTCAACCACTGTGCCACCAGGGAAGCCCAACCTCGTGACATTTTATAAGGTAGATAACAATAGTAATCCTTTATAGGTTGACATTCTGAGAGTAGAATTTTTTTAAAATAATGTTTTCTAGCCATTCTTTTGGTTTATAGAAATTTTAAATTGATACAACAGTAGCTAAATCATGGTAGATTTTAGGAAACAGTCTTACTATCTTTCAAAGGTAGCTCTGGAGACAATATGGACATAGGATTTCATGTTAATTATAAACTCACTGAAATCTCACAATTCAAACAAATCACTTCAATAATTTGCACTGAAAATGTCTTTCTAATTTTCATTTGGGATGATTTAATTTTTAACTCAAAATTCTCATTGATTTCTAAAACACAATATTTCAAAGAGAAAAGTTAATTTTTAAAATGAAATAAATTTGAAAGAGTTGGTGCTTATTTATCAGCTGATTAAATTTAACATTTCAACATAAATATGTTCACTGAAGGGTCTCTAAAATGAGATATTAGATCTTTCTGGAAACTAGCTTTTCCTAGTGTCTTTCCTTATTTTTTTTTTTCTTCTCTTTGACATGCTCTTTTTTTGTCATTACCTTCATGGAATATAGCTTAGGTGACTGTAGAGGGGATGGATAACATCATCCACATTTCCTACACTTCCCTGAAATCATCTCCAGGCCTCCTCAACCTTCCACATGCACATCTCCCTCTTGACCTAAATAGCTTTCCACAGGACAAGCAGTCAGTATGGGTACAGACTTTTATGAATATATGAAGAGATCTATGCAATATCTTTTTTTATTATACCAATCAAGCCAGCATCTGTTTGCTATTGTTGTAGTTTGGTGGTTGGTTGTTCATAGTGCTTTACATTTTTTTTTTTTTTTTTTTTGCAGTACATGGACCTCTCTCTGTTGTGGCCTCTCCCATTGTGGAGCATAGGCTCTGGACGCGCAGGCTCAGCAGCCATGGCTCATGGGGCCAGCTGCTCTGCCGCATGTGGGATCCTCCCAGACCGGGGCACGAACCCATGTCCCCTGAATCGGCAGGCAGACTCTCACCCACTGCACCACCAGGGAAGCCCCAGAGTGCTTTTCTATAGGTGGTGAAGGAAATGAACTTTCAAATTGTACTGAAATCAGTACTTACAGGTTCACCACACAGTCCCAATAACTTAATTACTACTACTTAGTAGACAGTGCTCAGTGGGTTAAGGTCCGGTACCTCTAACCAGATTTCAGATTCTAGACTAATTCTAGTCTAGCTCCTATTTTTCAGCTTTCTTTCCCAGACCATTTTCAGAGTCACTAATTTTTTTTTTGCACATTGTATAATGTTAGTTATGCTAGATGCATATTTGTCATGGGGCAGGCATATCTTATTAATAGTTGCCATCAGAATTTCTTTTTAGAAAAGCTAATGTATTTATTCAGAGAAAAAGAAAAAGAAAAAACAAAAGAACAACAGAAAATACTCTTGACAAATGATTGAGAGAAGGTGAGATCTTCAGGGACCTTGACGTTGATGAAAATGTTTTAAGTGAGATTTAAAAAAATAATAAGTACCTGTTGATCTAAGAGAAATAGAGACAAACAAGGGAGTGGAGCTGTGGTAGAAAGCTGTATGGAATTTAAAGTCCCTCCACCCATTATTTCCCAGATGTTGACTGAATTTGCCAAACTCAGAAATGCTTGTTGTTTGTAGGTGTGAGTGTGTATATGTGCTGTGAGACTGGGTGTGTACATAAACCAGTGGTGGGTCTGGTATTATACTGACACAGGACAAGCCCACACAGACCGGCACATACTTAGAGGAAACCCTGAAGATCTTAGTCTCGGCAGCTTCCAGAAACCGTGAGGAGGGTTCTGGACACTCACACACTGTGAAATTGTGTTTCAGGCCAGGTTTAACTAATCTCCAAGGATCAGAAGGATTCAAGATAGCATATGTTTCATTTGAGACTGATAAATAAATGAGGAATGATTCCTTGGAAAGAGAGCAGAACTGGGAGTCAACCCTTGGTTCTGGCTTTTCTCCTGATTAGGGTGAAATAAACATCATTTAAATTGTAAAATGAGAACAGTTTTTGGACTAGATTAAGCCAAAAAATTCTTCCCCCACTCTGAGCCCACAGAGATCTTCTCTTATATTTTCTCCTATTAGCTATATAATTTTCTTTTTCACATGTAGATATATATTCGATCTAAAGTTTATTTTGAGATGTCATGTGAAAGGACCCAAATCTATTTTTTGTTCTTATAATGAGCTGATCTTTCCAATATCATTTTAAAATAATGCATCTTTTTCCCAGTGGTTTGTGATGTCCCCCCAAATGTTTTTCATCTAATCATAAATTAGTTGAAATCCATTATCTGATAGCCTTTATCATGATTTCATTGTAGATTTATAGCCTTTTTTTTTCTTTTTCCTTTAAAAAATTAGTAGGAAATAAATTTCAGGGGATTTAAAAGGAACTGAACGTGATTCATGTAGCATCTTTGACATTTAATGAAATAGAAATACCAAAAATATTAAAATTAAGCTCAAAACCACAATGTCTTAATAAAAAGACTCATAGAAAAGTATCAGTTAGATTCATGTATTAAACCTTCACTACAGAAACATTTATTGAATGCCTAAGTCAACTGGGAAAACAAAACAACAACAACAAAAAAAGTGAGCAACCTAAAATTTGAAAGTGATGTTTTATTCTGCAAGAATTTTTAGGACTTCAAGCCCGGAGGCAGGATCTCAAGTAACCCTGAGAGAACTGCTCTGAGGAGGCGGGGGTGGGGGTGGGGGTCAGCCAAGATATATAGGAGTTTTGCAATGAAGGGCAGGTAGTAGAAACAAAAGATTACTGTTAATAAAAGAAAACTAGCTATCTCAAGTTAAGGAATTTAGTGCTTTTCTATGCATGGGAAGATGCCAGAGTCTGGGGTCACTGAAATCATTTCTTTGATATGCACCTCAGCTATCTGGGGCCAGTATCCTGTGTTTTCACATCCTGAATTTCCTCAGGGCTCACTGTAGGGAGTGGCTGCAGTCTGATGGCTGCTAGATGGCAGGTATTCTTCTCCTTCCTGAGTTCCCTCAGGGCTCACCAGCTCACTGTCTGGTGGTGACTGCAATAGCTGACGACTGTGACATCCTTTGTTTACTGATATGGCAGGAAATATTCTTTCATTTGCCAGACACTGACAGAGGCTCTAGGAATATAGAAATAAATGAAGACTGAAGGCTGTCATTTGTGTTACTTTATTTACTTTTATTGGTCCATTGTCTTCTGTCAAAGAGCTTTCACATATACAGCTCTGTGCTAAGTGATCATTGACATTAAATGTTAGCCGGATCTTAGAGTTTAGAGAAGACAAAAGAAATAAAATGTACTTGTTCAGCCCACTACAGATCAGAAGCAGAAGTTAGAAGTGTAAAGTTGTAAAACAGTGGTAACCATTAAAGGAAGACAGCTGACATTAGAATTATAGCATGAAAGATGACCTGGGAGTCAGAAATTCAGAACACAAAAGAGCACAGCAAAGTAAAACTCTGCATTTAGCATGATGGCAAATGGTCCTATGTCCCTTCTTCATTTGGCATAATGGTGTGTACCCTTAGCCTTGAGGAAAAGGTAAATATACACTAAGTATCTGTGGTTAAAAGACAGATACACAGATTTTTGTTTTAGAATAATTTTTTTTTTTTTTGAAAATGAGTTACGTTTTAGAAAGAAGGGAGATATACATATGTCAGATTCAACTCTGCTGCCAGACACTGTGATGGATTTTTCACAAATGTTATTTCATTTACTTTGATACTGCTGACTTAAAAAAAAAATGCACAACATGAGCCTTGAGAGTTAAGTTTTATTTGGGGCAAAAATGAGGACTACAGCCCGGGAGACAGCATCTCAGAAAGCTCTGAGAAACTGCTTCAAAGAGAGGGGGGAAGGTCAGTATATATGTGATTCTGGTGAAGGGGGAGTACATACAATCAAGCACATAGTTTTTTGCAGAAGGTTTCTGCTAGTCTTGTGAAGGTTACTGCTAGTCACGAGGAGCAGACATCACCGAGAAGGATGTTAGTGTTTTTCTAGATATAAGGAGATACAAGAATTGGGCTCATAAAATGGTCTCCTGAAAATAGCTTACTATCTGAAGCCCTGTTCTGCCAGTTTTTCCCAGAGCACAGAGTGCCTCATTCCTGATCTCCACTCTGAACTCCTTTCAGGGGGTGTTGAAAGTCAGCAGCTGCAGCGGCTCATAATTTAATCCTTGTAGAGGTAGATGGCTAGTGCCAATGGCAAGAGGCAATTTGTAATTGACAATATATACATGGTAATAAAGTATGCATTGTTGTTCATACTTTTACAAACTAAAAAACTTACCCTGAACTGTTTCAGTAACTCACTCCAAATCACACCACTAATTAGTGACTGCCCTGGAATTGGAGTAGGTCTGCTATTCTGACTTCATGTGATGCAGTATAAAATGATGTCTATGACTATTATCAAGTCAGAGATCCTTAAGTTGGAATTTCAGATTTGATGTTAGCCATTTGGCCATCAGAAATGATTAGTCTTTCTGAGACAGAACTTCCTCATATGTAAAATGGAAATAGTAAAGCCCAGGTCAAATAGAATAGTCATGAGGATTTGATGAGATAAAGAACATAAAACACTATACACTGTGCTAAGCACTTTGTAATCACTCAATATAGAGAGCTATTCTATGCCTCTTAATTGGAGAGGCTTCTGTGATCTGAGAATGCAGATTTAAAGATAACTTAGAATTCAGGAATTCAAAATAAATTACTATATTTACATTAGATTTAATATACGACAAATAGTAAGTGCTCATTTTGGTATAATAGTTGGCCAATGAATGTACTTAAGATGTTTTTGTCTGAGAGTCATCTGTTTTCCTACTTTTTAACTTTGTAATCCCTGTATTTCCAAACCCTAGAAGTCATATTTCAAGGTCTTCCTATTTGACATCAAAGGAGGTAGTTGAGGGCTCTCCTGGTGGCGCAGTGGTTGAGAATCCGCCTGCCGATGCAGGGGACGTGGGTTCGCGCCCCGGTCCGGGAAGATCCCACGTGCCGCGGAGCGGCTGGGCCCGTGAGCCATGGCCGCTGAGCCTGCGCGTCCGGAGCCTGAGCTCCGCAACGGGAGAAGCCACAACAGCGAGAGGCCCGCGGAAAAAAAAAAAAAAAATTTATAAAAAAAGGAGGTAGTTGAGTGTGTGTTGAGATATTAGTATAAAGCTAATCCAAATAGGCTGAGGAGAAAAATCAAATCATATATTGTAAGTGGAATTATATAAATATGCTGACTAGAAATAATTAGTTTTAAAACAATGGGATTCATATAAATTTTTATACCATATCTCTTGTTCAAAATAGACACCAACAATTTAACCTGATTTTCCAACAACTGATAAATTCCCAACATGTTTTCCTTGTTGTTCCACACTCTTTTCTATTCTCCACATAGAATATAGAGTGATCGTTCAAAGTAGTTCATGTGACTTTCTATCAAGATGCTCCAAAGGATTCACATTGCATGTACAATAAAGCCAATTTTTTTACGGCCTACAAGGCACTGTATGATCTGGTTCTTGACTTTCTCTGAAATCTTCTTCCTTCTGTCCTTTTCCATGCTTACTCTGCAGAAGACCTACTGGTTTTTTTCTAATGATTCTTGAATGTGTCCAGCTCATTTCATACTGAGGATCTTTTCACTAAGGGCACTTTTCCATTTATTGCTGGCTTATTTTCATTTGGCACAATATTTTAGTTTCCACTCAGAAGTCCCTTCATCTTCCATGACGCCTGCCTGATTATGTTCTGTCCCATCATTTTCTGTGCATAACATTTACCAATACCCACAAGTATATTTGAACCAGAGTATTGAGTGTGATATACTTGGTCAATACTATCAGGAGAAGTTTCTGTTTTCTCCCATTTCTGCCTAAAAATATTCTCTGTAGTATTGCTCTTCACCATCTTTTGTTAGCATCTTGGGCATGGTCCTTAGCTTTTTGGTCACTCCCAAGTGTTAGTTCCATAATTATGATTCTCAGCTTCATTTTTCTCTATTCCTTCTTTTGACATTCCTAATAAGCTAAGATGAACTTTTGATATCTACTGTCCATAGCATTTCCAGACCACCAATTCCTGCTTCATCTATAACCGCTATTTTATTCAGCCCATATATTAATTAAGTTTTTTTTTCCCAACGGCTATATTTACCTCCAATATCTCTAAAGGATTATTTTTATGGCAAATTACTTTCTGTTTTTGTTTCACAGATGCAACTTTTACCTTTATTAATTACACCTGTTTTCAAGTCTTTTTCTGATTGCTTTAGTACTACTATTTCCTGTGTCTGAGTATTTTGGTTTGCTATCTGATTTTATGGTCTCCATGCTTTTCAGATAACTTGGAGTCTTTCTGACTGCTTCGAATTCACAAATCCTTAACAATTGCCTTTTGCCTCTTCTTGCAGTAGAGTGAGATGTAGGAACTTCCAGAGTTCATGTTCCTTACTTTGTCCATAAGATGAGAAAATGATGAGATGGTGGCTTTACATCTGATATTCCTTACCTTTCTCTGTTTTGATTAGTTTGGACCTTTCACTGTGTGGTCCCTGTCAGTTGCCTCTCCCTCACCCTGAGCATCTACCATATTTAGGCATAGAAATCCTTGTGACAGTTCCCACCTTTTTTGGTATTCTCTTCCACAGGGTCTCACAAGTGTCCTAACATGTCATTTTCCTCTTAGTCTGAATCTCATCTGCTTTATGTTTTTCAGATATTCTTGAAAGTAACTTCTCTTTTGTGTTTCTGAGAGAATCCATGCATTCACTCTATTTTAAAATATATTTTCCAATACTTTTATGATCTGATCAAAGGAAAGGGTTTGTAGAATTTGCTCACAATATGACTTAAAAGCAGAATTAAAGGCATAAGTTACCTTGGAATAGAAAATTTAATTAAATATAAAATTGCAGCTTTTCTTTAAAGAATCTGGTTTTATCCTTGAAAGCCCCTGAATATATGTTTTCTAATAGAATTCCAGAAGTATTCTTGAAAAATTCATTCAAGTTTTTTGAATATATCTCTTTTTGCCAAGGTACATGCTCTGCATTTGCATGATGTTTTATAGTTTGCAAAGATATCATTATTGGCTAGTCATGGTACTGATCGTTTTTATATCTATAATGTCATGTAGTACTCATATTTTATTGATATTCATGATATACTGCTAAGAACCCATGTAATTTTAAGAATTTAAATTTTAAGAATTTTAATTTAATTTTAAGAATCCATATTTATTTCGGGATGGATAAGAAAAATAAAATATTGAGAGATTAGAAAATTTAGCCAGAGCTATAAACATGTCTGAACCAGAAATAATAAGTTGCTGACCATTTTAAGACTAAGAAAATACATTGCTTTTTTCCTTGAAAAAAAAACGTTTTCCTTGAAAAAGTTTGATACAGCAACATGGATCCATGGTGGACTTATTCCCCATTTCCTAAAGTACATATAAGTCAATCGGTATTTATTGGAAGACCACTCTGGTCAAAATACTGTCATACTAGGAAAAAAAAAAAATCTCTTATCTGAATTTATCTTATAGATGGAGCCTAAGAACAATGATTATTTAAAAACTGGTTTAAGCATATTCCATATAAAAGAAAAAAGTTGTCAGTGTTTTTTCATCTACAAAGGTTCACTTCAATCCCATCTTTATATGGCTTCAGGGGATAGATGATATCAATATTAAAAGAGGATATTCCTTAGGTTCTCCTAGGGCAAAAAATGTTGGGAAAGATTTAAGTAAACTCAGGGGTGGTGGTGGTGGGTTGAATTGGGAGATTGGGATTGACATATATACACTAATATGTATAAAATAGATAACTAATAAGAACTGCTGTATAAAAAATAAATTAAATAAAATTCAAAACTTTAAAAAAAAGATTTAAGTAAACAGGAAGCTACTTGACTGTTAGCAAGATTATACTTTCAAGAGAACTTAGTTTTAAAGACCACTGAGTAGCAAAATGTAGACCTATAATTTAAAAATTCTCTGCCATTCCTATCAGGAAAGAAAGCTTACTTTGGTCTCTAAATTTCAGTACTTAAGCAGAGTTAATAGAATAATGACTTTCCCCACATTTAACTTGTGTTTATGAACCCAACCAGTGTAGAAGTTTCCACTGAAATTGTTAGTTTTCTGTTTTTTTTTTTTTTTTTTTTTAAGTTCTTTGGATATGATTTTTGGCCTGTTTTTGATGTTACTCATTTGTTTTTGGATCAGCTTTTACCATGTGGCTGGAATTTTCTGTGTTGTAATACCAAGTTGCTTGCACCATTGCTATTCTAAAAAGTGGAATTGAATTGAAATTAAACCTCAAAAAACCACCATGTTAGAGCAATGTTAAACATCTCACTTGAACTGACAAGGTCAGGGCAGGGCAGAACATTTCTTGTATCTGATTCTTTGTGTTAGAAGCACTGAGTTAGGAAGCAATGGGTTTTCCCATACGTATTATACTCAGCACTAAAATATATGACAGAAATCCTGAGTTGATCTGGTTTTTAAATAAACATCAGCTGTAAAATGAAATCTTATTATGTAAATGCAGTTTATTTTATTTCAAATTATAGCTAAAAGAAAAAAAAATCTTTATTTTAAACCTTTAATTAACTAAATAAGAAGATTTTTACATCTTAGAGGAACATATTGGATCCAGTATGATGCTGAATCTTGCTGTTCAAATATTCTGTATTTAATTAGTCTTTGGAAAAAGTTATGTGTTATGATTTTCTTTGAAAAATGCTTAACTCCATGAGGCGCTCTTATTTAAAATTGCAGATGAATTACTAGCATATATGTGACAATTTTGCTTTATATGGGAAGTTTGAAAATTTAAGAGTATTGACATTAAATGGGTATTAATGTTGCAAAAAAGGAGTTTCCCATAACATATATGCAAGATCTGACTTCTGCCTCCTCCCCCAAAGAGTGGAAAGTTGTTCATTTTGCTAACACTATATAAACTTTAATCAGTACCCTGTTAGTACTGAATGGAATTCACACTAAAAATAACCTTATTAAAACCTTAGTTTTAACCTTAAAAACATTAGTTTTTATTATAGTTTAAAACTCTTTTTCTCATCATTAAAGCAAAATACCATTTTTAAGTTAAAAGTATTTGGAAAAAGAGTTCTATTATCTATAATTGGTGCAATTTCTTTAAAAATATTTTATTGGTATCTACTAGGTAAAATATAATATGGAACTAATAAAGGAAATTCAAAGAACTATCGTGTGCTAGAGGACCTCAAAATCAAAGGAAATTTTAAATTAATCATACAGTTCTCTTTTTGGTAAAAATGTCAATAGTTTGATTGTCCTCCAAAGTACATGATTACCCAGGAGGCCAGATTATTCAGTGGAAATATCACTGGATTTTGAAACCAACAGAAAAATGACCTGTGAAAATAACCAAGCCAAAAAAATTGATGTTGAAGTAGTTTTCTCATAATTCACACCCATGAAATAGCTTTGTCATGATTTTACATTGGCAAGCATTTTATCAGGATCATAATGAGGTAAGGAGATAGGCATTGTGAGCTACCCTAACCTTATAAACCAACATCTTTCTTTTAAATGATATAGTTTTAGAAAGCATGATCAGAGAGGTTACAAATCCTCAGTTTAACATTCTTAGTAAATACTTGACATTTACAGAATTTTAGGTAAGGAAAGGAATTGAGAACGTTTTGGTTTCTTTATGTGTACAAATTACTGTTTTTCAGAAAACATTATTGAAACATGGTGAAATAGCTGTCCTCAGTGCTTTACATGCATTATGTCATTTAGTTCTCAGGACAACCCTAGGAGATGGGCAGTTTTACTATTGTATTTACAGATGCATAAACTAAAGCTTAGAAAAGTTGAGCAACTTGCTCATGATCGAGCAGTTGGTGAGGGTGAAGTGGGAGAATGAAGTGAGTAACCTGTCTCCAGAGCCAATCTCTACCATGTCTACACTGCTTTCCTGAGCCTGGGTTCATGAGAGCAGTAAGAGGGAAGGAAAGAGTGGTAGTATGTGCTGTATGCATATGGGAGGGCTGTTTGACCTAGGGACAAGCAAACATAGTTTGGCATGGAGAGAGTAAAATGCCTAAGGAAAGAATTTTAAATTTAATCAATATCCTGTGATAAACCATAATAGAAAAGAATATTATAAAAAAGAATGTCTATATGTGTATAATTGAGTCACTTTGCTGATAGCAGAGACTGGCACATGGTTAATCAACTATATTTCAATTAAAAAAATAAATTTAATTTTGTAAGCAAAGAAAAGGAAGTCTAAAGCTGTCCCTGAGCAGATAGAGTTGACTTTATTTTAGATTTGGGACTAGGTCTTCAGCTGATTAAAGCAAATTAAAATTGATCAGTAGAGACTTTAGCCAGAAATACGCAATCATTTGTTTATTCAAAAGATATTCATTGAATATCTCTTGCATGCCAGCCATTTTTCTAAATTTTAGGGATACAATGGTGGACAAGGGCAACAAAGGCCCTGAGCACATAGAACTTACTTTTTATAGTAGTAGAAAGCAAAAATAGACAGTCAAACCAATAAATAAATAATGTAATTTCAGGTAGTGATAAGTTGTGAAGAAAGTAAAATATGATGAGGGGATGGATAGGAAAGGGGAGGAAGGATATTTTACAAATGGTGGTCAAAGGAGTCTTATCAAGAATGTGGTAATTGTACCGAGACGAGAACGTTAGACCAATCTATCCATGTGAAGAGCTGCAGTAGTAGTTTACTAGGAAGAGGAATGCACAAATATAGGATCCCGTTTTAAACAAGTGTTCAGGAACAACAGAAGCTGGGTGTGAGTGGAGGAATAGTTCATAAGCGTAAGAGTGATGGGATGTGAACTCAACAGAGTAGAAAAGGTCTAGATTATGTAGGGTTTTGTGGGTCAGAAAAAAGAGTATGAAATTTAAACAAAATGGAAGACTTTACAAGGATTTGAACAGAGGTGTTATGTGGAAAATTGGCTGGGAGTTTGGGGGGGGGGGAGAGTTAATGGGAAATTCAGTTAAGAAGATGTTGCAGTGCAGCAGGCAAGAGATAATGGTAGTATGGACTAAAGTCTAGGGAAATGGGGAGTAGGTTTTTTGAGGTAAGTTAAGAATTCTATTTGACATTGAACATGTTAAGTTTGATAAGCCTTACAGCATGCAAGTGAAGTAGAATGAGCATTTAACTACTTGAAAGTGGAGTTCAAGTTGATGTTGAGGATGGTGATATAATGTTTATATAGATGTTAATAAATATTTAGCAGGACAGAATAGGACAGGATACTAAGGGTTCCAAAATATAGAGGTCAGAAAGAGGAGATAAACCAATTTATCTATTATAGAAATGGAAAAATTAGAATATCAAGGCGTCCTTGAAGTCAAGAGAAGAATAAGTTTCGAGATGGTTAAGTGCCAAGCATTTATAATTCACATAGATGAGAACTCAGATAAAGTGCACGACATTCCTTGACAGAAACTTCGACATGTTGAAGTTTGGTATAATTGTCTTTATGTCCATGTGCCAGTGTCAAGTTATTTTTTCAACTCTTCCACACAGTCATTCAAATTGTTAAATATCTAAAAATTAAAATATCTTTATTATATTATTATAAAATAGTATAAAATTATAAACAACAATCAGTAATATAAAGAAATACAAAATGATTGAAAAAAATTACCTAAAATCTCCATACTCATAGTTAAACACTCTTGGTATTTTGACAAAGAAATTCCTGACATCATTTTTTGCATACATAAAGAGAAATAAACATATATACATAATTTATATAAATGGTTGATTCTTTGTATCTTTTAAACTGCTTCTTCATTCAACTTTGTTATAAATATCAATTAAAACATTTCCATATGAAATATTATGTCTTCATAATATCTTATTTCAACAATTTTGTGTTGATATTCATTGAATTTCCATGATTTTGATAATATAATAATGCTATGATGACTATATTTAACCAATCTTTAATGTACATGTTCAATGATTGTTTAAGATAAATGCCCAAGATGAAAGTGCTGGGTCAAGCAGTGTATACGTTTTACAGTTGAATCGTGATATATTTAACATTTTCAGATGTGCAAAGAACTCAATACAAAACTGTAGCTTTTGAAAGCAGTATTTTTTCGATCAAATTGTGTTTTTGCAATCTCAAATATAATTAAGTTAAAGTATTCCAACAAGCACTTAGAGTGGGGGTCTTTGAAATTAATAATTCTATATTTATTCTTGGACATTAACTTTGGTCAAGCTGTAGTCTACACATTCTTCTTGCTATTTTTATTATATATTTTATTACTTATTTTTATTATAATTCCAGTAATAAGAGACTCCCCTCCCCCCAAATTCTATGATTGTGGTCTCCTGAATGGAAAAATAAATCCAAAATTATTTTAAAAATTCCAGAACTCTTCACGTTCACAGATTGCTTAAAATTTGACAAATTTGTTCAAAAATGAAAACAATTTTGAATATTCTGGGTGATTTTGCCACAGACATATTTCATAATTCTGTACTAAGTTCAAATGTTATTTCTTAGATTCCAGTGTTCAAAGTCTCTCTTTGTAGCTGCAAATGATGACCTCTCAGCTGCCCTGATGAATTTATGGGAGTTGTACATGAGGAGGTGGCTGGTCGGATCATTGTTCAGTCTGGATAAAAACAAGGCCTGAGAAAAAAATAATACAAATGAACTTATTTACAAAACAGAAATAGACTCACAGACATAGAAAACAAACTTATGGTTACCAAAGGGGAAAGGGTGGGAGGAGGGATAAATTAGGAGTTTCGGATTAATATATACACACTATCTTATATAAAATAGATAACCAACAGGGCCCTACTGTATAGCACAGAGAACTATTCTCAATATCTTGTAACAGCCTAAAGTGGAAAAGAGTCTAAAAAAGAATATATACATATATATACATAACTGGATCATTTTGCTGTATACCTGAAACTAATACAACATGGTAAATCAACTATATTTCAATAAAAAATTAAAAAAATAAAGTTCAGGGGCAGTAATATAAAGTTCAGTAATATAAAGAAGTTAAACATTTGAAATATTGATAACATGGAATTAAGCCTTTAAAAAAATGACTCAAAAATTTTATAAGGCTTCTGAGAAACAACTGCAATGGACTTGACTCTTGATTATTATTAATACCTAATTTGTCTATTCTTTCAATTATTTCTCCCATCCTACACATGTATACTCACTTATAAAATACATAATATATAACAACAATTAAAGATTATTTGGCCAGCATCATACAGTTATTGTGAGGATTAAAGTAATATTTAAAAGTCTTAGCACAGAAATCCCTCAATATATGGTATTCAAATAATAACATTAAAAGTCACTTGCACAGAGGCCAAACCAATGGGCCATAATCAAGCCTATTTTCAGTGTGCTATGACCTCTTCTATTTGTATGGCATAAAAAATGCACAAAGATGATTCTTTATTTCAGCTTGGTTAATATTTTTCTCTTTACCAATTTAAAAAATAAACTCTAGTTCCTAATATAAGCTATTTTTGAGTATGTAATTCGATCTTTCCTTATTTTTATCATTATGCCACATTTTGGATAAGAGAGAAAAGCACTTTCATATCCTTTTTAAGCATAATTGAATGCTATTTTGAGTCAATTAGACAGGACACTTGTTAGCTAAGTTTTAACAAACAGCTTATTCAAGTTATCTGCAAAATAATCTTCCAGGTGAGATACTTTTTCTTGACTTTCTCTTTTCTTTCTTCTTGACCAATAATTTCTGTAGTCATTCTTATTGCTTTGAAGTTAAAAAGTAAATTATCTTTCTATAATCTTTTAGATACCCAAAGTTGCTTCAATAATTGCAACAATATAGACCTTTTAGATGGAGTGTTTCCAACAGATGTGATTATAGTAAGTGATTTTATTTTTCATCCTATATAGTATTGAGAAATGTGTTTTAACCGCCCTGGTATTTAGCATAATAGAATTAAGGTAATGAAAATTTCAATCATAACAGCAACAACAATAATAAATAAAACAATTTCTGATTTTTGTCTCTTTAATGTACTCACTTGGAATATTTACTTAAAAGTGGAATGGTATAGAAAAGAAACCTTGAACACATATGTTAACACTGACAAATTATATTCATTTAAAATTGATTACTATGTTTAAGATCGATAATTTTAATTGCTGTCAGTTTCAGCCTTTATCATTACACATTGTGCATCAAAACTTTCTCAAAATGATCACTATTTTAATATGCTATTTGTAACCAGGAATACAGTGAGGTGGAAAAGTATAATTAAGTGGACATCTGTTCAATAAATATTTTTTGAATTAATGTGCCTGAATATTCTCCACAATGTATCTTGAGGAAAAAAAAACTGAGTTTTTTTGTGGCTCTTCCCTGTGAGGCCATTGAGCAAAAGAAAAAGAAATAATTGGCATTATTCCCCCCCCCCGCCCCACTGATCCCCTTTTATTTGTCTTGTTTTGGAGAAAATAAATTTTGAATCTATTTCATGAGTTCATTTTTATGTAAGAGATGGACTCTATTAAGTCTAGGTAAATTAGTCAACCAGGTAATGTGGTCTTGAAATGGGATAGATTTACAATAGATAATGTTTTAAAGACAAAAACATCTTGCACTGTTGAGTCAATAGGTACTTTCAAAAATTCCATGCTGATCTTAGTGCTGAATTTCTGCATCATCAGTTTCCTTTTACCATGATTTATCTTGCTCTTTGTAGTGTCTGCTCTTTGTCTCTCCCAATAGTTTCTCTGTTTTAATATAATCATGGCTGGAAAAAAGTGAAAAATAATCTCCAGGCTTATTTGCACACTCTCCATTTCTGAGCTCTAGTCACTTGGTCTTTCTGGTCCCGAGGTGTTCTTCCCTTCCTGCTTCTTGTGGCTCCTTTGCCCACATTGTGGTCTCTGCTTGAAAGGTTTATATCCTGCTCACTCTCCCTCACTTCCTCAAGAAACATTTTTAACAGTTGAAATCGTCATTATATTTTTCTTTTGTAGCAATGATCACAGTTTATAACAATATTTTATCTGTACACTTATTTACTCTATAACATTTTTCACTGGACAGTAACTCCTATCAGGCAAGGTCATAGAGTACGGGCTAAAGAACATGAATTCTAGAGACAGAGACCAAGTTCATCTCCAAGCTCTAGAATATAACCATGACATGTTACTTAATGTTTATAGATCCTTGTGTTGTCATCTGAAATATCTTCGTAGAATTCCTGTGAAAAATAAGTGAGTTTATGTTAAATGCCTAGAATAGTACATGACAGGGTAAATATCATATAAATTTTAGCTATTGTTATTTGTTTTTGCTTATCATTGTTTCTTCAACATTGATCAGAGTACCTGGGATGTAGTAGATGGTTAATGAATTTGAACTTATGATATTAATAAGGAGGCCTTCTCTGTGATGGATAAAATTATCCGTGAAAAGGAAGAATACAGTTGTTACTTGAAAGGAAATCTGGAAAGACTTTGTGAATGAAATGTATGGAGCAAAATGAAGGTTTATGGATTTCTTGATTAGAAAACTAACCATTGGTCTTTGGTCAAGATGATACATTTAGAAGATAACTTTGGTTTAAGAGAGAAGAGCTAAGATGAAATTGATTTGGAGCTTATTGATCTTGGGCCATGTGAAATCCAAACTGAAGTAAGTGGATGGCTTCTGAAGCTGTGTGGTGAGGTGATGAGAAAAGCTTATGACTGATAGCCAAGGGCATAGAGATTTCAATGAAATCACATGAATTTGTGTTTTGGTGGCAACTCTCATCTATCCACAGAAGTTGTCTCCTTTCTTCATTGATAATAGAATGGGAACTCTGCATGTGGTTGCCTAGCTGGACTCCATTTTTCAGCCTTCTTTCAGTTTACTATTCTGTAAGCACAAGTGCATGAATATGTCTCCTCCGTGTTCTCTCTTCTTCCCTCCTGCTGAGAGTTCTTGCTGATGGCTCCGCTTAAACCCTGCATCAAGGCCTTAAGGATGGCAGAACCACAAAATGAAAGGGATAGGCATTCATGATTGAGGAATCATTTGATCATCTGTCATGCTTTTCTCAAAATTTTTGTATAAGAAAGAAAGAAAGTGTCTCATTTTTTTCTTTAGGTTGCTGAATTTGGAATCTCTTTGTTATAGTAGATTGGTCTCTCCTACCAATGTTAAGAAAAGAGTTTATATTACAAAATCTATTTTCTTGCTCTAAGATTTACTCACAATGTGACCTGGGATAACTGACATAATCTCTTTGATTATATTTACTATAAATAGAGACAGTTGATAACAAGTTGTTTAGTGATGACACAAGTCACTCACTGAACTGCCTGACCTAGGGTAAGTGAGCACTAAATTATAGCAGTTATTATTATTATTATTGTGTTTCTATTTCTACTTCTTTTCTTTCTTCTTAGACAAAATATGAAGTGCATAGGTTAATTATAAACCTACCAATTCCTTTGATCCTTACATGGCTTACTGTTTGTTTTTCAATCAAGATTTGCCAAAGTTTTAGTGTATTAAAAAATAAAATGTTAAATGTGATACAGAAAGTTCATTTTCCTGCTGAATGCAACATTCTCATTATTATATTTTACATTGAAGGTGATCTTTAATTAAAAAATTAAAACTCAAGAATGCCATAGATGGTATGTTAAAAATCTATCCTTAGCTAATGTAAGATACTAGAAAAAATGAATACTGAAAACAAGTAGCTTGCCTTTGCAAACTAATGAGGGTAAAATTCAGTATAGCCTGTTTCCTTATTTATCACAATAATTATCCTTAATTTTCACATAGAAAATATGAATTGCATTGTAAATAATTTTTATGAGTATATGCAATGAAAAACAGGTAGTAGTAAATTTCTTTTTTGGCCACACTACGCAGCATGCAGGATCTTGCCCGCTGCAGTGGAAGTACAGAGCCTTAACCACTGGACCACCAAGGAAGTCCCAGGTAGTAGTAAATTTTGGGGGGTTGAGCTAGGTACATTTTATATAGTTTTCAGGTCATCAAGAGTAGTTTCTTGGACTTCCCTGGTGGCGCAGTGGTAGAGAGTCCGCCTGCCGATGCAGGGGACATGGGTTCGTGCTCCGGTCTCGGAAGATCCCACATGCCGTGGAGCGGCTGGGTCCGTGAGCCACGGCCGCTGCGCCTGCGCGACCGGAGCCTGTGCTCTGCAATGGGAGAGGCTACAACAGTGAGAGGCCCGTGTACCGCAAAAAAATATATATATATATATTGAAACAGTGACAAGGCATTAATACGGTCTTATATTTTTATTTTTTCTTTTTGGTTCTAACATACAGCCTCATTTTTTTTTTCCCTGTAAGAGAATTTGTTTTCTTCTGACTAAAGAAACACCGTGTTAAAGGATGTAACAAATATTACAGACATTTCCATGGCATTCTCTAATGCGGATAGAAAATAATTAGAAATTTGAAGGTTTCACCTTCAAATTGTTTAAACACAATATCTCTATTATGAATGGGACTAATTTTCCTGACTATTAACTGCAATGCTAAGAGACAGTGAATAAAGTAGGGAATGGCTTGGTTTTTAGTTTACTTAGTTTAAACCATGATTAAAACATTGGCAGGAGATCTGAAGGAGCAATACCTCAGGCTTAATTTGGGCCCCATTGAACATGAGGGGCACAACGTTCCCACCCCCAGACTCCTCTGGGGGGAAGGTGGCCTTGTGGTAGAACAGAAATGTAATGGAGAGCAAAGGCATATCCCCCTGACTTTGAAGGAAAACTTTTCAAAGCAGTGAAAAGACAACTTTTCCATTATATGATAAGGAGCATTTTCATGTTGTAAAGAACCTGAAAATCTTTATATCATTCAATCACTAAAAAAATTCAAATGCTGTAAAAAATACCCCCATGACATTTATGATGACTTAGGAAAACACTTAGAAGATGGACTTGTATTTTGATGGCATTCTCAGGGAAATTGACTCACATATCTGTGAAGAACACAGCGAAAGTCACTTCTCCAACCGGAAAATCGTATTGATCTTTAAAAGACTGAAGAACATTTCTAAACATAAAAAGGAAAAAACGTTCTAAAACAACGCATCAAATGTATGCAAGTTTTGGTAAAAATGGAGACTGAATTTAATATAATTCCCTTGGGGTTATGAAAAATTGAACAGATGGACACTAGGATTTTCTAAGTTGAGTGATGTTTGTCAACATCTGACATTACTGAAAAGATAAACTATGAAAAAGTCTAGAACCTCCAGTTTCTGGTTCTTCATGTCAAGAGCTTGGAAGTCCCCGCTCCGTTCTAATAACGAGTGAAAAGCTGGATAGACTGAAAAATTAATAACCCTTCTTGGATCTTTAAGAGAGGGGAGGATGCAGGGCAAATCACTGTCCCCAAGATTGGAGAGACAGACAGGTGAATAGGAGTCATGGCTTCCCAGAGCAGGGACTCTTGAGCAGAAAATACCTCGGAATTGGTGCCAGGGAAGAAAAATCTGAACTGTCATCAGCAAATTGTTGGAGGCTCAGTGTAGATAACTTGGAGAGTTAAAAATTCTAGGAAAATTGTGGGAATCACACCCAGGAGCTCAACCAGGTTCTGACAGTAAATACTGGAGAAAAATTCTTTCCTGAGAATAGAGTTATTCTTCCTAACAAGGCCTGCCTTCAGGGACAAAGAATTAGCAGAGCTTAACCTTCTGGTGTGTTATCAGAGTCTAACTTACCTGGGGAAAGTCCAGCCCACTCTAGCCATCATGTTCCACATATGGGGGTGGAGGGAAACCCTGAGAAATTCTTGTGACGTTCACAGTCCGAGCAAAGAGTAAGCAAAGAGACGTGAGTTTCAATGCCACTTTCTGCTACTAAAAGCTCAGGGAATGTTGGTTGGGCATGTCGCTTAACCTTTCTGAGTTACAGTTTCTTCAGTTTTGGGGGAGATATTTATATTTGATATCACTAAGATCTTGCTGGCTATGAAATTTTATTTTTTATAATGTGAAATCTATCTGCTAAATGCATTCACTTATAAAGGAAACCCAAACTACTGTTATTCTCCACTGTGTACTGTGGAAAAAGTATCATTTCAGAGTTAAAATAGCAGAAGTCTTGCAGCTTTTAAGCAATGTGATTAAATACACTGGTATAATGGGGATGAAGATTAATGTGTGCTTCACAATTTGTTGAAATATAACAAAGCAAACTTAGTAAGCTTAGCTCAGTCTTTTCTGAAACTTCTTACTTTCTACTTTCATAGGAGCCTTACAGTTAGACAGGTACTTCCCTCTGGGGTGGGAAGCCAAGGATTTGGGGGATAAATTAAATTATTGATGATGGTGTTAGGAATTCAATTATGGCTATGCATCTAAACCACCTCTTCTGATCCACTTTTTTATCAGTAATAACTGTGATGTTTACGGACCCCCCCATATGCATGTTGATTCTTGCATTCTTTTGGCTGTTTCTAAATTTGAGAAGAAAAACATGGCTATTGATCAGGCACTTAATATCAAAACAGATACTCTGTTGTTAATTCTCCTCTTTTTCTGTTCAAGATTTCAAAAGTCATTAATAACACATTCTATGAATATCTTATACCAACTTTTACAGAAATTTATAAAAAATATCCAAAAGAACAATCTGAATACTTACATTTGCTCATTTTTTCACTAACATAAAAGATACTTGACTATAGTCAGTTCAGTTTCAATTTACTTTTGAATGTGAGCAAAAGGAGTATAAAATTTTTGTTCCTGTCACAGTTTTATGAGTTGTTGATCATCACAACTAGTCATTGATGTTATTTCAAGCTAAAGCCAGGGAGTGAGGGCTGGTTAGTGCAGTGTTTTTGGTGATTTTTCTTTCTTGCATTATCAGGAAAATGACTCTTCCCCTAATATAGAATAAATAGGCTTGGAAAAATTTAAGATAGGATTAAAAATCTTAAAATCTGAATGAGTTTGGTTTGGTGGTCTTAGAGAATGGCTCTAATTTCCCATGAGTTTTATTACTGATATTTTCTAATAACCTCCAAATGTAGATAAACATCTATATAAAACAGAAAACATCAAAAAATATGCTTTATATGCTTGTAAGACTTTTAACATCGGTGTTAACATGTTTTTACAGGACCAGTTCCTGTGCAGCAAAAAATATAAAGTGATGGATTACTTGTGTTCTGTCTTATTTTGCCAGTAGATTCCAGTAACTGCCAAGAACACATTGGTGGGCTTATGAAGGGTGATATCCACACTCCCCACCCATGGTGAATCATTTCATGGTGAGATTCATAAAGGGTGGAGAAAGTCTCAGTGTTCTGAGGCCTCTTGAAGAAAAACATACTATGAAAGTGCAAGTCTCTTGTCCTAAAGACAACACAAAATTTGCAAAGATTCAGTGACATGTGGTTAATCCATCTTAAACTCATTATTAGAAACCTGAAAAATTTAGTATGGTTTCTGCTGCAGAGTGTTTTTTTTATTATGATTAAATGTATGCTTGTTTGTCTTTGTACACCCTTTTGATTTTGGTAATCTTTATAAGTGGTCTAAAAGAGAAGACATGTATTCCATTTTTATAGTAGGAATGTAAAATTCTTAAGAACTCTATGCCCATAAACTTTACATGCACTGAAATCCTAGCTAGAAAAATAGCAGTTAGGGAAAACTGTCAAGTGCACATATCTTTTCCTTATTTGTTTCTTTCTTCTCTTTCATTCTGTGCCCTCTCTCTCATATATATATAGGTATATATATATATATATATATATATATATATATATATATATATACCTATATATACATATACACACATATCTATGTTTGTGTATATGTATATATATATAATTTCTGCTAAAAATTAGAAACAGTGTGATAAACTGCATTTTTCCTTAAATTGTTACCATTAAGCAAAATAGCATGAGAGATATTAATTCATTTTAATTTCAAGGTTTGCTCCTGAATGTCATGGGATGGAAGTGTTAATTACTTTGGAGGGTTAAGATACTTAGTAGAGCAAAGGCTTACATTGATTAACTTATTGAGAACTGGAATAAAGTGATATTGCAGATACTAATATTACCACAGCATTGTGATATGAAAATAATATTCTTTCTGTGATTATATTTGGTATCATATCAAAAAGAAATGGGACTTACACTCTTAAACAAAATGGAGTAACTTGAACCAGATTTACACTCCTGCATGAAACCATCAGAACATAGATAAGATATGTGAAATTATGGTTTTCAAGGCACTGGATCTAGACATAATATAATTCAAGACAGTAACCGTTTAGAGGAAAAAATGAAGAGAATACTATAATTGCCCCAGTGTACTGCCTTGAGGGGGTTTCATACCACAAGGTAGGGAGAAGGAACACAGGCAGGTTTGGTGGACTTCCTGAATTCAAGAGAAAGGAATGAGAGTATAGGGATCCCAAAGGAAATAGAGTTTGCAGGACCAAGTACTAGAGAGGAGATTGCTGGACAGAAAGGGAACTCTGAAGGTTTTGCCCCAATTACTCATCTGAATATGGATCAGTGCATGTATGTGAGGAAACTCCCTGAGGCCAAGGAAACAACTATAGGAAGAGATTAGAGTTAATAGTGCTAGGTACTCACAAAAGACCCCCCAAAACCAGAAACACTAATTCATAAAGATACATGATCCCAAGTTCATAGCAATGTTATTTACAATTGCTAAGACATGGAAGCAACCTAAGTGTCCATTAACAGATTGATGGAGGCCATTAACAAATGAATGGATAAAGAAAATGTGATATATGTATATAAACACACACAATGGGATACTACTCAGCTGTAAAGAATTAAATTTTGTCATTTGCAGCAACATGGATGGACTTGGAAGGCATTATGCTAAGTGAAATAAGTCAGATAAAGAAAGAAAAATACTGTATGGTATCATGTTTATGTGATCTAAAAATATAACAAACTAGTGAATAAAACAGAAGAGAAACAGACTCACAGGTATAGAGATCAAACTAGTGGCTACCAGCAGGGAAAGAAGAGGGAGGCAATATGAGTAGGGGAAAAAAGGGTCATTATGGGATTATATGAAATCATGTGTGTGAAACTTTCAAAAATTGTAAAGCACTATAGAATTTAAAGAATCTTCATTCAATTAATTTTCTTTTTTTATAAAGGACAAGGAATAGTGCCTGTCCCTGCTAGATAGATTGGAGAAACTCATGAATCAGGGGTTATTTGGTAGAGGACTCAAAAGACAGTTACCTCAGTAGTGGAAAGTGCTTATTCCTAGTCTAAGCACTTTTCTAGTTGTGCCTAAAAAAAAGTTTAAAAGCAAAACTTGAAAAGATTGAACTGCTTCCAAACAACTTTATTGCATCTACAATAAAGCTGTTGATTTATCAGAATATAAAAATGCTCAGCATAAGGCAAAATGCACAATATCTGGAATTCTCTCAGAGAGTATTTGTCATACAAAGAATAAGAAAATACAATGATGAGGAGGAAAGTAGAATTAAAACTTACCGGAACTGGAATAGATGATAGGATAGAATTAGCAGACAAAGACATTCAAATAATTATTTTAACTGTATTACATACATACAAATATTTATGAAGAGACCTGGAAGATATTTTTAGAAACCCATATCAAACTTTTGGAGATTAAACGAAGCCTAAATTGAAAATTGCATTGGATCTGATAATATTAAATTAGACCTTGTGGAAAAAAAATTAGTGAACTTGAAGACACAGAAAATGTTCACAATAAAACAGAAAAAAGAGAATAATAATTTTTAAAAAATGACCAAGATATCAGTAAGGCTGGGACAATTTCAAGCAGTGTAATATATATGTAACTGGAGTAACTGAAGAGAGAGAGAAAGTAAGGGAGAGAGGTATTTGAAGAAATAATGTCCAAATATTTCTATATTTGATGAAAACTGTAAATCATCAGATCTAAAAATATTAATAAGTCATCAGGAATAGAAAATGAAGAAGACTATGCCAAGGAATACCATAATTAAATTTTTCAAAATTAGTGATAAAGAGGAAATCTTGAAAACAGTTAGATTGGGGAAAACCAAATAACAAAAAGCAGAAACGTGGTATGTACATAGGACGAAAGATAAAAATGACACCAGTGTTTCTCATTGGAAAGAGACAAATCAAAAAGAATGGATCAATATTTTAAAGTAATGAGAGAAAATCTTGTCAATTTAGAATTCTATACCTAGCAAAAACTATTTTTTTCAAAAATAAAAGCAAAATAAGAAGGTCTTCATATCTATAAAAGCTGAACAATTTAATCACCCATGTACCTGCACTACAAGAATGTTGAGTCCCTTGAGACAGAAAGAATATAATACTAGTTACAAATCTGTATCTACATAAAGGAATGAAAAACAACTGAAATGGTACTACCTAGATAATTATATAAGAATTATTTCTTATTATTTAAATATCTTTGAAAGATAATTGAGTGTTTAAAAAATCAACATTGTGTGGAGTTTATGAAATAAGTAAAAGTAAAATGTATAAGAAAAGTATCACAAAGTTTAGCAGGAGAGAAATGGAAGTATACCCTTGTAAGGTTTGCACCTTATATATATATACTTGCACTTTATATATATATATAAAAAAGTATATATATATACTTTATATATATATATAAAGTATTGTAATACTACTTGAAGCAGATAGCTTTAAGTTAAAGACCTACGCTATAAACCCTCAAGCAACCACTAAAAATAAAAAACAAAAGAAAGATTTATAGCCAATAGGCCAACAAAATAGAATCATGAAAATATATAATTAAACTAAAAAAAGTAGAAAAAAGAGGAAAAAGGACAGAAGGGCTAAGAAAATATAGAGTAAGACAAAAGATTTAATCATAAACATATAGATAATCACATTAAATCCAAATTATCTCAATAACTCAGTTAAAAGAATTTGTCAGTTTGTATAAGAAAGCAAGATCCAGCTATATACTGTCTAAATGAAATATACATTAATTGTAAAGAAATGAATAGAATAAAAGTAAAAATGTAAAGAAATACACTGTACTAACACTAAAGAAAGCTGTTAAAGCTTTATTAATATCAGATAAATTAGATTTCAAAACAAATATTATTAGAGTTAAAAAAGAAATTTCATAATGAAAAGAAGCAAGTCATCAAGAAAACAATTCTAAATATTAACACATCTAAGAATAAAGCTTCAACACACATAAAAGCAAAATTGATAGAAATGCAAAGAGAAATAGACAAATCTATATTTATAGTCAGAGGATTCAGTACACTTTCTCAATATCTGATAGGACAATAAGTAGACAACCATCAAAAATATAGTAACTTGAACACCACTTTCAACCAAGATGACCTAACTGATATTTATAGAACACTTCACCTAGCAACAGTAGATCACCTGTTGTTTTTAAGTGGGCTCCTAACACTCACTGAAATAGCCTATATTATAGGCCATAAAACAAATCTCAATACATTTACAAGTATTCAAAGAATATAATATAGACACATAAAGTTGAAAGAAAACACATCATATTATCTAAACACAATAAAATTATGATAGAAATTGACAGAAGAAAGACAACTGGAAAACCCTCAAATATTTAGAAACTGGAACTTAGTTTCCCACTTCTAAATAACCCAAGAGTTAAATAAGAAATCAAAAGAGAAATTGGAAAATATTTAGAATTGAATGAAAATGAAAACTCAGCATATCCGAATTTGGGGAAAACCATTAAAGTAATATTTAGAAAAAATTTTCCTAATATAAATATTTATATTATTATATAACATGTTAAACACATATTAGAAAAAAAGGCTCAAATCAGTGATTTCAACATCCATCTTGAGAAACTGTAGAAAGAAGGAAACTTTAATCTAAAGTAAGCAAAGAAAAATAATACAGGTCAGAGCAAAAATCCGTGAAATAGAAAACATAAAAATAATAGAGAAAATTAATGATACCCAATACTGTGTCTTTGAGAAGACCAAAATTCATAGCCAAATAGATCAGGAAAACATGGAAGAAGACACAAAATACAGTTATCAGAAATGAGAAAAGAGAAATTTCTACAGATTCTAGAGATAGATAACAGAAGGATAAAAAATTACTACTACTAACAATTTTATGCCAATAAATTTGAAGTTGGATAAAATGGACAAATTTATTTAAATACACAAATTACCAAAACTCACTCAAGATTAAATAGCTAAACTAAATAACCTATACCTATTTAAAAAATTGAATTTGCAGTTAAAACCATCTCACAAAGAAAGCTGCATGTACAAATAGTTTCACTGGTGAATTCTACCAAATGTTTAAAAAAGAAATAAAAATAATTTAACCTATGCTTTTAAATTATCATATTAGCAAACTAAAAATGATAAAATCATATGATTATCTTAATAAATGCTGGAAAATCATTTTACAAAATACATCCATTCCTGTTAAGAAATCTTTGGTGTGGTGTGATGAATTGGAGATTGGGATTGACATATGTATAAAATGGATAACTAATAAGAACCTGCTGTATAAAAAAATAAATAAAATAAAATTCAAAAAAAAAAAAAAGAAAACTTAGCAAACTAGGAATAAAAGGGAACTTTCTCAAGCTCATAACAGATGTATGCACAAAACTTGCAGCAAGCACCATGCTTAATGATTAAACTAGGTGGTCTTACCACATCTATATAATATTATAATGGAGATTCTATCTAACATGAAAAGATGAAAAAGAAAATGCAAAGAATCTGTATGGGAATGAATAAATAAAACCACCTTTATTTTCAGAGGACAAGATTATCTATACAAAACTAAAAGATCTATGAAAAGGCTGCTAACTAAATGATTTTAGAAAGATTTCAGAATACAAGATTAATATACAAATTCAAATGTTTTTATATATATCAGTGACAAAAAGAAATTTACAAATACCATTAAATACAAGAAAAATATAAAAGACTTAGGAAGACATATAACAAAAATTTGAAAGATCTGTACACAAAAATGCTACAAAACATTGTTGAGATTAACCACAGAATATCTAAATGAATTGAAAGATATGCCTGCTTTTCTTGTCTCAGAAGACTCAATATTGTTAAGATGTCATTTCTTCTGAAAATGATCTATAGATGCAATTCCTTCCCAATTAAATTCCTAGAAGGAATTTTTGGACAAATTGATTCTTAAATATATATGGAAATGACCTATAATAAGCAAAACAACTTTGGAAAGATGAAAATGGAGGACTAACATTACCTGATTTCAAGACAATATAAATCTACATTAATCAAGACAATTTATACTTAGAGACAGACATACAGATCAATTGAGCAGTATAGAAAATTCAGAAACAAACCTACACAAATATGAACAAAGACACACATACATAGATAATTCAGTGGAAAAAGTTTTACTTTTTTCAACAAATATTACTGGAACAAATTGATATCTGTGTTGGTTTGCTATGGCTGCCAAAATAAAATTTCAGAAACTGAGTGGCTTAAACAACAGAAATTTATTTACTCACAATCTGGAGCACACAAATCTAAGGTCAAGTTGTCAACAGGGTTGATTTCTTCGGAGACCTCTCTCCTTGGCTTGCAGATGACTATCTTCTTCTGTTGTCTTCACATGAACTTCCCTCTATGTTTGTTTGTCCTAATCTCCTCTTCTTAAAAGGACGCTAGTCATAGTGAGTAGGGCACACACTTATGACCCTATTTCACCTTAATTACCTCTTTAAAGACACTATCTTCAAGTACAGTCACATTCTGAGATACTGCAGGTTAGGACTTCAACATATGGATTTGTGGGGAATACAATTCAGTCCCTAACAATATCCATATGTAAACAAACAAACTTCAATCCATACCTCAATTTATGTCTACAGAAAGATTTGCAAGTGAATGTTTATAGCAGCATTATTCATAACTGTCCCAAACTGGAAACAACCTAAATCCTCTTCAATAGATAAATAGATAAAAATTTTTGTTATATTCATACAATGGATTACTATTCAGCAAGAAATTAAATGAACTACTGATACATGTTACATCATGGCTGACCCTCAAAGCCAGTATGCCAAGTGAAAGAAACCAGGCACAAGAGATCACATATTTTATTATTCCATTTATACTAAATGTCTATAAAAAGAAAATTTATAGAACAGAAACTAGATGATTTGTTACCTGAGGCTGTGGGTGGGAACGGAGATTAACTGTACATGGATATGAGAGATCTTGTTAGAGGGGATTGTAAAAATGTTCTAAAACTGATTTATGGTGATAATTGCATCACTTGATAATGTTCCTAAAAAGATATATTGATGACGGATATATAATAACAAAGTGTATTACTCATAGGAAAATGAAAATTAAACCTTAATGAGATATCACTACACACCTATTAAAATGGCTAAATTTAGAATGACTGGCCATACCAGGCATTGACAAGGATGTGGAGGAATTGGAACACTCATAGGCTGCTGGTGGAAACAGAAAATGGTACAATTGCTTTGAAAAACAGCTTGGCAGTTTCCTTAAAAAATAGACATACAACTATTACAAGATCCAGCCATCCCACTCCCAGGTCTCAAGGAAATGAAAACGTATGTCCGTACAAAAATTGTATGCAAATGTTTGAATAGATTTATTTGTAATAGCTAAAAACTGGAAACAACCCATCATATGGATTAACAAATGGTGATATACCCTAACAATGGAACATCACCCAGAAAGAAAAAATAAATCATCTATTGATACATTTAACAACATAGATGGATCTCAAAATAATTATGCTGAGTGAAAGGAGCCACATAAATAACAGCAACAACAACAAAAAGCCATACATACTGTATAAATAGCCATACTATGTTTATAAAATTCTAGAAAACTCAGTCTAATCAAGTGACAGAAAGTAGGTAAGAGAATTCCTGAGTTGGCGAGAGTGAAGTCAAGAATGATGAGGTAACTTGTAGGTGATGATTATGTTGACTATCTTAATATAGGATGGTGTATTAGGCAGGGTTCTCCATAGAAAGAGAACCAGTAGAATGTGTGTGTGTGTGTGTGTGTGTGTGTGTGTGTGTGTGTGTGTGTGTGTGTGTATAAGAGGACATTTATTATAGGAATCGGCTCAGACAAATATCGAAGCTGAGAAGTTCCACAGTTTGCAGTCTATAAACTGGAGACCCAGGTAAGAGGATGATGTAATTTAACCCAAGTCGGAAGGCTTGAGACCTGGGAGTATTTGTGTCCGAAGGCAGAAGAAGAATGTCCCAACTCAAATAGAGCAAAGCATCCTTCCTCTGCCTTTTTGTTCCATTCAGGTCCTCAGGATTGGCTGATGTCCACCTGCATCGGTGAGATTAGACCTTCCCTCAGTCTACCAAATCAAATATTAATCTCTTCCAGAAACACCCTCTCAGACACACCCAGAAATAATGTTTTACCAGCTATTTGGGCATCCCTTTGTCCAGTCAACACATAAAAATAACCATCACTGTTGGTTTTATGAATATATCATACACCAAATGTGTGATATTATACATTTTAAACAAATGAAGTTTATTGCATGTCAGTTATATCCTATTACATCTGTTAAAAGTCATACTATTAAAAATCTAGATGTGAGATATGAAAAAAAACATAAGTAGGACATCTGTTGCCGTCTTTACTTAGATGAACAATGTATTATGTAACAAAAACACTCAAACAGAAACCTAAAGTATCCATTTCAGCTTTTTCTTTCTATTATTACACAGAAACTTACATTGCACTCAGTCTATGCCAGTGACCATACTAAATACATGTAAAATGCAAACTTACCTAAGCCTTAGAGCAGTCCTCTGAGGTTTTGTAACCATATGATTGAAAATCCTTTCTCAAGGTTGTTTCCACCAGCTACCACTACCACCTCATGGTATCAAATACCCATATCTTCCATACATTATTTAAACCCAAATAATATAGCATATAATGCTACTAAATATTTTTATTCTCTTCTTAAATATCTCCTAAAATAATCTATTAGAATGTTAGAGAAATGAGTTTCTAATTGAATGCTATTTAAAAAAAGGCATTTACTGGGACTTCCCTGGTGGTCCAGTGGTTAAGACTCTCTGGTTCCAATGCAGGGATGCAGGGGGCACAGGTTTGATCCCTGGTCAGGGAACTAAGATCCCACATGCTGTGTGGTGCAGCCAAAATAAATAAGTAAACAAATAAATAAATAAAAAATATTTAAAAAGCATTTACTCACATGGACCATTCAAAAGCATACATACTGATTATTTGCTGTTTTCAAATTCACAATTTTTCATCTAATTTCTATTTGATATTCTGTTAGTCCTTCATTAACATTTCAATAAGCTATATGGATTTGCTTTTTTTAAAATGACTGATTCTGTGACTTGGGGTTATGTATCAATCCACATAGTTGTTTACTTAATTTTATATATCAATGTAAGAATTCAATTATATAATATCTGAACAATAAACTGGATAAAAATGACATTCACTAAATAATTGTCAAAATAATGTAATATTTTGCTGTTCTACTTTTTTTCTTTACATTTAATACCTCTATGTCAAGTGAGATAGAAGAGTGTTAGTTTTCCTCTTTATGCCCCAACAAGTGCAGTTCTAAATCTTTGTGGATTCTAAGACTATCTGCCAATAGCTCTAACTGATGCTACTCACCACAAGGCAGGCAGTGTGAGTACAGTCAGGCAAGGTTCTTGAGAGTTAGGGCTTGAACTCTTACTCTCCTACAACTGACTGAGTTTAAACTACTTTGCCCCTCTGGCTCAATCTCCTCGTCACCAGTCGTATGAGGTTAATACCTCATTCTTTACTAGGTCTTTACCAGCATCCAATAAAATAATATATTCATTGATTTTAAAGTAATGAATGAAGTGAGTGTGAAGCACGAGGACTACAGGGAGAATACGATGAGCAGGTCCTGTTTGAAGTTCGGATTCTAGCAGGGAATACAGAAAGACAGAAAAAAAAAAAAAAAGAATCACAATTAAATGTAGCTTAGATTGAATTGACACTCTAAGGAAACAGAGTGTTGTGTCAGAGACCAGCAGCAAAGACTAATTTAGAAGTGTAAAAGTTAGGACACATTATAAACAACTGTATTTTAAAAGATATTAAACAGTTGAGTAAAACAAGACAATGTTACTTTGCTCTTTTAGAATACCTAGGCATTTCAGTTGGACCTTCATTCTAGATGTTTAATATTTTTGCTTGAGTTTTTCTTACTTGTGCCCTTTCTACTATCCTTTGCTACCTCTAAGATTTTGGGGAACTATGTAATTACTACCCTAAGGCCTTGGTATTCAGTAACTACTCTTTTTTGAAGAACTGAATGAAAGATTAAATGAAGGATTATTCATTTTTTGTACAAGTCTGTTGTACAAGTTTGGAGAAGTTAGCATCAGTCAGGGCTAGAGACTCTAAGGGTTTATGGAGTTCTGAAAGGATTTTTGCTCAAGTCCAGTAAGAAGGAATTTTATGGGGTATCAGAACAGGTTTAGCAAGTACAGATGACTGAAACAGACACGGAGCCAAAATTCATGAGCTTCTGTTGTGCTCAGTAACTTAGATAGGTGTCATCAAAAAGATGTAGCCTAAGGAAGAACTGGTGGGATTTTCCAGGTCTTTTCTTTCCCTCCCTTCCTCTCTCCTTCCCTCTCTCCCTTCCTTCCTTCCTTTCTTCCTTCCTTCCTTCTTTCCCTCCATCCTTCCTTCTTCCTTCCCTCCCTTCCTCTTTCCCTCCCTCCCTCCCTTCCTTCCTTCTTTCCTCCCTTCTTTCCTTCCTTGATCCTTCTTTCTTCCCTTCCTCCCTCCCTCCCCTCCTTCCTTCCTCCCTCCCTTCCTTACTTCCTTCCATCTTTCCCTCCCTCCTTCCCTCCTTCCTTCCCTCCCATTACCTCCCTTCCTCCCTCCCTCCCTTCCTTCCTTCCTCCCTTCTTCCCTTCCTCCCTTCCTCCCTCCCTCCCTCTCCTCCTCCCTCCTTCCTTCCCTCCCTCCCTCCCTCCCTTCCTTCCTTCCCCCTCCTTTCCTATTTTCTCTTTTGCATTGAGTTTGTGGTTTAAATTGCTATGAATTTTATTTGTCTTTGCTTCCCTGAATGAAATGCATACTATGTAAAGAAAAATAACACAATCTGCAGTATCTCAGAGAAACATAGGGGATTGGACCTCTTCCAAAACAGAATGTTGTTTTCTTATTCAACATTTAAGACATTCTTTGGATATGAGAAGACATTTCTCAAAAATAGATATACAAAAGGCCAACAGGTACATGAAAAGATGTTCAACATTACTAGCTAATGAAAATTAAAATGACAGTGAGATATCATCTAATTCTTATTAGGATGACCATTATCAAAAGAACAAGAGATAACAAATGCTGGTGTGGATGTGGAAGAAAGAGAACACTTATGCACTGTTGGTGGGACTGTAAATTGGTACAGCTGTTATGCAAAATAGTAGGGAGGTGCCTCAAACAATTAAAAATAGAACTACCATATAATACAGCAACTCCAATTCTTGGAATATATGCAGAATAATTGAAAACACTAATTCAAAAAGATATCTGCACCCCAATGTTCATAGCAGCATTATTTACATAGCCAAGACATGGAAACAATGTAAGTGTCCATTGATGGATGAATGGGTAAAGAAGTTGTGATTACATACATAATGGAATATTATTCAGCCATAAAAATGAAGAAATCCTTTCATTTGCAACAACATTGTTGGACCTTGAAGGCATTATGTTAAGTGAAATAAGTCATACAAAGACAAATACCATATGATCTCACTTATATCTGGAATCTAAATAAAAACATAAAACAAACAAACAAAAAACCAAATTCACTGCAAAAGAAATTAGACTTGTGGTTTTCAGAGGTGGTGAGTGATTGAAGGAGAATTAGAGGAAGGTGTTCAAAATGTGTGAACTTCTAGTTATAAGATAAATAAGTATCAAGGATGTAATGTACAGCATCATGACTATAGCTAACAATGCTGCAGGATACACAGAAAAGTTAAGAGAGTAAATCCTAAAGTTTCTCATCTCAAGAATTTTATTCCTTTTTTCTTTCCTTCTCTTTTCTTTTTATTGTCTCTGTGTGATAAGATGGATGTTAGCTGACCTACTGCAATCATTGCACAGTATATGCAAATCAAACTATCATGCAGTATGCCTTAAATGTGTACAGTCAATTATTTCCCAATAAAACCAGAAAAAACTCTGATCCTTCACTTGAAAATATCTGAGTTCCTCTAGTCACTGGTATATTTATTGCATCTCTGCTCTCTTTTGGGTTAACTATGCTAAAGAGAAGTGGATTTTATATTTATGTGTTCACTGATTTACTTTTTAAATAAACAGGAGCTAAATTTCATATATATCAGGATTTTTGCACAAGGCACTGGGAAAGGAATTGTGAATTCAACAACCTATGTTCCTAAGAGTTAGATGGCTAATAGTTTGGAGAAATCCTTAGATAGGTACCTGTAACAAAGGTCTGGAGTACCTGTTATGGAGCACAGAAGAGGAAGTGGCTAATTCTATATTGAAGTATGGGTTAGAAGAGTGGGTCTTGCTTAGAAAGGTTTGAAGAGAAGTATGTGGTTGAACTGAGTCCTGAAAATTGAGAGAATTTTTACCGGATGGATGAAGGTTTGAGGGGTGTATCAACCAGTGAGGAAGAAAAGCCTTACAAAAAATAGAGGTATAATGGCTGCTGAGATGTTTCAGGGACCAGAGTTCAGGGTATTAGATGGGGCAGTGGTACTTATTAAAGTCCCCCAAAACAGGCAGAGAATAGATCCGAAATGGCCCTGTATGTGACTCTAAAGGATTTGAAATTTATGCTTAAATAGCCACTGGATACCATAATGAAATTAAGAAGATGGGTTCTAGAGTGATCTCTGGGTGACATGTGAAGATAAATATAGGGTATGGCCAGAAAGAATACAGAAAAACTTACATAATGACTATTTTATTAATCTAAGGAAAATCAAAATAGTGGCAGTGAGAATAGCGAGTAGGGGTTGGATCTAAGGTATTTTAAGAATGTAGAATCAGTAGGTTGGATTGATTGAGCAGTAGGGGATTGAGAAACTGTTGAGGAATAGAAGGGAGTCAAGGAAGACTCCTAGATTCCTGATTTATGAAAAATAGGTGTAAATGAAATATATGATATGAAGATTCACTTGGTTTATATCTTTTTATTGTAGAATTTATTGAATAATTCTTGCTTTTTATTAACCCACTCTTTATACCAAGCTGTTCAATTCATTGATTGAAAATCTAAAGCAGAAGAAATATATAAAGGTTTCAAAAATAGTCACAATAAAATTGCAAGCAAATTTGTCTCTGCATATAACAGTATCCTGTTATGTTCCTTATCTTGTCCTAAGCTGGAGTCATTCTTTATCTAAATTCCCAAATACTATTTATTTCTGATTCACTTTATATAGTATTACTATATATATTAGAAACCTTAACTTTGGGATGAGTAGATAGAAATTACCCTCAAATATAAGTTGCATGAATTTGAGGACTATATTCCAGCATTAAGCACAGGGCTTCACATAAAAACTCAATCTTGTTGATTGAATGAGTGAACAAATGAATGAACAAAAGGATTATACAATAACAAACTCATTGTTTCAAAATGCCAATCAGTTGTTTGAGCTGTTGGGAATTATTTAGAAGTGAAATTTCTTTATGGTAATATAATAGCAGAAACATTCAATTCAATTTAGTTTTCCAGCTACCAGTTCCCTGCTCTCTAAATGCAATGTAAATCAGGTCTGTAACCTAGTATTCTTTATTCACCAAATAAAAATACTGTTTTTAGAAATTGTCTGGAGGTGACCCAAGGGGTAAGCATTCAGAATTACTTTAGATAGGACCTCATTTTAAGAAATGTACATATTAAAAGCAGATAACACATTTCTTCCTTTATTTTGTCCTGTCACCCCATGGGCTGATGCCTGGGGGGATCCCAAAGCAATTCCAAATCCTAACATGCAGAATTTTATGTGAAACTTACCTAGGACAAAGGCTGCTTGTATTTTTTCAATGATCACTTTCTTTCATGGCCTGGCACATAAAAGATGGAGACTTTTCTCTTTCTATTCTTGAATAACGAATTTAAAAAAATGTATTAGACATCTCCAACATAATATAAACCCAGGGAGTATGTGATGGAATATCTTAGAAATGCCCTGCCAATAAACACAGAGAATTAATCATCCCACACATTTATTAGCCTACCCCACTCCCATGAGATACAGCAGTAGTAAACGTAATTCATCCAACATTCTTTAATACTTGCCAGATAAGAAGGACTCCTCGCCCTCACTTCAGTGACAGGTTGATAGTTGCGTTTTGGAAACATTTGTCCAGGTCCAAGAGCTTGGGTTCAGTGCAATTTATTTACTTGGGAGACTTTGGACAGGAAGTGCTATACCCTTACCTGGCAGAAGAAGAGAGAGTGGGGGGTTTTCTTTCATTTTAAGTTGTGCTTAATTCAGTCTGAAGGAAAATAACTACAGAGCATAAGTAAGAAGGGTTATATACAGAACCTACAGAGTGGGGTTAAAAATAACTTCACCCCAGCATCTGAGGTGGAGTTTCATTATCCTGTATATCTTAAGGATATATTTCTCCAACTTTTCAGCTACTTCCTGGGGACTCTCCACTTAAATTTGAACTTTTTTGTAAGCCAGATACAAGATTATGACTCCAGCTTTGGCTGCTCTTTTGATGCTGTGAAGCTTACATTCATATATCAGGCCCATAGAGCTCTAATTATATAACTTCTCTGTATCACATCAGAGGTGTTCTCTAGGCACGGAGGGAGAAGATCTACCCACATCCCTCCTGCACTGAGGTATGTTTCTCTCTTAGGAGCCCCTGGACCTCCAATTTAGAGACATTTCCACACCTACGGTTCATTTCTGACGAAAGTAATCATAGATTGTTCTTTCTGCTCCTTGCTTTGTATTGTCTGCTTTGGCCACATGCAATTGTACTATGCTCTTCTACTACTGTGGCCAGATTGGCAATGAGGCAGCCATTCACAGATTGACCAATATACGCATAGCCTGTGGCAAGAAGCCAACCCAAAGGAGGACATCTATTAGTGGAGCAAGTCAATTACCCTGCATGAAATACTAGATCTATAGAAAATTTGGAAATTTAGGGTCAAGATATCTATACAGATCATGCTTTGATGCTCTTCTGCAAATGCTCAATAGAATAGATAGAAGCAAAAATTTTTAAACACCTAGGTATATATTTTTTTAAGATTTAAACATCTATGAGCACCAGAATGCAAGATCACTGTGATGATAGAGCAACGGTAAAATGTGAAAAGTATAGCCATAAAAAGAACAACAACCAAAACCCCTTAAGTGTCTTTGGAGACCAGAAGTGGTAGAAAAAAAGATTCAGAAAAGATTTGAATCTATAGCCTTATTGGGATCAGGGTGGAGAACCAGGCAGATCCAGCTAAGTAATTACATTATCTTTCTGACTTGCCATCCTTTACTTTGGCTTCACATTCAGTTGTTACCAGGATGGCTGCAGTGGTTCCTGACCACATCTCATATTCACTTGGACTACCTTTAGAGGAAGAAAAGGACCATCTCTTTCTTAGGTCTCCTTCTTAGAGAAAGAATATCTCCCTTAGAGGCCTCCAAGTGGACTTCCTTATGTATCCTATTGGCTAGAGTTATGTCACATTACATTCTTTACCAGATCACTGTCAAGGAAGTGGAAGTTATCATTGCTGGAATAGAACAATCATCTGGTGTGACATGGATGTTTAGGAGGAGTGCACCAAAAATATCCACCACAATGCATCCATTTTATGCATTATGTCAAAAATGCTGATATAAAAATAAAACATACCCTTTCTCAAATAGAAAAAACTCAAAGTATCATCTATGTTCAAATTTAGTATTTTGAGTGATGTGTAATCCCATAAAGCCCCTGCTTAATTTTTCATATTCTATATCAAGGGTTAGCAAAATATTGCACTTGGGCCAAATCTGGCCTGCTGCCAGTTTTTTTGTAGCTCTTGGGCTAATTGTGTTTTAAAATAATTTTCAGTATTTAAGTTTTTATTGGATGTATATGTACTCTGTTTTTCCTCTTGGTCCAGAAGCCTAAACTATTTACTATGTAGTCTTTTCTGAAAATATTTTTTACCCTCTGTTTAAACTTTGTACTAAAAGACAAGTTATCCAGCCCAACACAGCCAATATACAATAATAAATTATTTTAAAAATATGGTTTTAAAAAGGGTTGAATTGTTGGTTCCCGAGGATAACAATCTTGCATGAATTTTCTCCTGTATCAGTCTCTGTGAGGTTGCCTGTTCCTTCCTTCCTTACATGTCCTTATAAGAAGTCCACATACATTGAGGTCACAAGAGCTCTCCCTCCCATTAAATCTAAAAATGTCTAATGTAATTTCCAAGAATTCATTTCATTTGCTCCTTTAACAAAGCTTGCTCTTCTGATGGTTTCTCTACCTCTCTGTGTCTGAGAAGGAAGATGTGGTTGTTTTCCAGGGATTGGCCCTTCATCCCTGAGACAATGTCGAAATTATAGGTAATTAGCCATAGAAAAGAAAAATAATGCCATTTGCAGCAACATGGATGGACCTAGAGATCATCATACTGAGTGAAGTAAGCCAGACAGAGAAAGACAAGTACCGTATGATATCACCTATATGTGGAATCTAAAACATGACACAAATGAACTTATTTACGAAACAGAAACAAACTCACAGATCTCAAAATCAAATTTTTGGTTACCAAAGGGGAAACGTTGGGAGAAGAGACAAATTGGGAGATTGGGATTAACATATACACACTACTATATATAAAATAGATAGCTAATAAGGACCCACTGTATAGCACAGCGAACTATATACTGTAATAACTTACATGGGAAAAGAATATGAAAATAATGGATAGACATGACATATATATGTGTATAACTGATTCACTTTGCTGTACACCTGAAAGTAACACAACATTGTAAGTCAGCTATTCTCCAATAATAATTTAAAAAAAAGAAAAAAAGATCCTTAGGAGCAGGTAAAGCTTAAGTTAATGCCTATATAATGCCTATTTGTTTACTCATGTCTGAATCTGTTTCCTGATGGGAAAAGTGGGAATTGCAATATTTATGCTTAAGTTTACGTATTTTTGTTTTGTTTATTCTTTTAATAACTATAGTAGAAATGTACCTGCTTTTCTTTAGTTATGTCCCATGGGAAGCTTGGTATTCATTCACGTTGCTCAGTGATTTGTTGTAATGTAGTCTGATTCTAACAATTCACTAGTTTGGGAAGAAAACTTCCTTTCCCCTTTTGATTTCTGTATATCCTTATTTGGAAAGTGAGTTTGTGTAAAACCTATCATTTTAAAGTTAAAAACAGCACTTTCACAAAATGCCTTACTCCCAAGCACTTCTAAAACAAGTTTAATCTTCCAGGGTTAAAAATCTCATTTTTTGTTGCTTTAAAGTGCCTGAGGAGATATGAAGAGCTAGGTCATGAATACTTTTTTCAGTCATATCATTTTGGAATATGTTAAAAGGACAGGCACATATAATACCTTTTCTGAGATGTTCTTTATTTTAAATGTTGAATAAACTTTTACTGATGTCTGCAGTATGGTTTTAAGCCAGCCCCATGGATAACTAGGTCATCTGCTTTAAAGCAGAGGATTTCTTATAGTCAGAAAACCAAACAAATTTTCTGTACACATAAAAATATTAATAATGAGAGAAGAGATATTTTTGTAGGTTTACTCTGATAAATACAAGAAATACTATCAAGTGTCATGAATTACTTTTAAAATATAATCATTGTAGAGATGGCCATTTACTGCTTTTCTAATAATTTCATCCAATATATTTTCTATTTCATATCATTATAATGATCTCATTTTCAATTTTATAATACAGATTTTATTTTCATATTGTCTGAGTTTTACAATATATGTAAGGAGAAGCTCTTATGGAATTAGAAAACTGGAGAGAAATGTGAATTCTAACCCAGGAAGTCTCCTATAAATTGAATGTTATTAGATACTTTCAAATTAGTATAAGGTTGACACATTTGTATAATTTAAGGGAAGTATCTTTCTTATTTTATTTACTATTCTTATTTGTTATGTAGCAATCATGATAATTTTTTTTCTTTTGAAAAATTAATACTGTGAATTATATTTTGAAAACCTTCTCTTAGAGAAGATTTTTGCTTTTCTGAAATTACTGCTATGTAATCTTTTAAAAATTTTATTGTTAAATTTTATTGTTTTCAATCTACCTAGGATTTTTACACTGATTCTCTACGTGAGATTGGTCTTCTTTCTTTTGAAGAGCAGTTAAATCAATGGGGGTATTAAATTGGGGTCCGCAGAAGCTAACCAGGAGATGCACATTTATATGCAAACACTCCCAGGAAGATCCAGTTGGGGGTCAGGGAAGACGAAGAAATTATGCAAAGATAAAGTTTCTTGTCAAAGTCCCAGCTTTAGTCCAGTCCTACCATGAGCTCCCAGTGTAAATAACAGCAGTATTTGCCTTTACTCAGGGGAAGGGAGCCTCCTTTTCTTCCAGGATCAATCAGTTATGGGTTCTGGGGCTGCCTAGAGGGGACTCAGCTCAGGGAAGGTAAAATTCCAGGCACTTCTGGCCCTAAGAGGTCCTTTACCCCCGGGAAAGTGTAAAGAATGTCACAGAAGCCAGCTGTTAGAGGCAAAGCATGCAAAGACTAGCCTAAGTATCCCAGGGGAATGCCAACCGTCCAATTCAGGGATAAATCCTGAAAGAGAGGCTACATGTATTTTCAGACTGGCCAGTCTGAAACATGCTTCTTAAATTGCAAGAAATAACTTTGGTCCCGGGCAAATAAGTTAAATCACCAAATAGCTTGTGTCCACTTTCTGAAGTCAACCTCTAAGATTAAGTGTATTCTCTCTGCATTTAGCAAATGCGTGAGAAAATTCCAAACATGAAAGAGATGCTAAAATAAGAGTATACAAAGCTATCCATTTCATATGTGAAAATGATGTTTTGTGAGGTAATTTTAAAATAATATGAATTAGCTCAGATTTTTTTTTATATGTGTTCATTATTAGCTCAAATAATTTGGCACATTTGCACCATGGAATTTCTGTGATATCTTATAGAAGGAATAAAACTTATTTCGGCACAGGCATTTTAAGGTCTCTAAAAGTAGTAGGAGGAAGACTTTTTAAAAAAACTAGGCAAGTATGATCAAATGTCAATGTGTAATAAATAAACATAATTTCTATTTTACAATCTAGTATTTTGTTCAGAGGTTTAGAGTTAAGCATGCGATTTTAAAAAAGATGATGCCAAGCTGCAGGTATAAAAAATGGCGTATATTCAATATATATTTAATTTTGGGTAATTATGCTAAGTGTATTTGTATTGGCCAGAGTTTCATCTCATGTCATTGGACTTTCCTTCTTTCTGTCTTCCTACATTAATAACATTAGCATTATTTATTAATGGCTATTTTGCTAGAAATATCTATTACCATTGTTCAATTAGGAAAGGTCCTTTCCCCTTTACTCTGTCTCAAGTACCTTTTGGTATTTTATGTACAATAACATAAATTACCTAAAATATTCTGATGAATAAAATAGTGTCATAAATTTGACGATAACCTGACCATGTTTAGCCAGAAGGCTATAATTTTTTTTTTTTTTAATTCTTAAAGTGACTACATTGTTCAAAGAGGATGTCTTCATTCGTTAATTAAAACTCTTCTCCTAAAACTTTGAGCTGATGTCCTCGAGTTGTTCCTGGCCACTGCTCTGATCTCCTCCTAGCATCTTCTGGAGGACCACCTGCCCCTGGGCCACTGACACATCAACTTTCCGTTATAAACTTCCTATGCAAGGCCACGTCTTCTACCTGGCACCTGTTTTGCACACCTAGGTGGTGACATGAGGAGAAATCAAAGGTTTCTGATGCTGGTTCTACATTCCTCTCTCATCCTTCTTACCTCACTCAATTGTTCACATGCTTTTAGGATAATCTTGAGTGTTACCTTTCCAACATTCAGGTAGAGTTAACTCTCTATGGATATAGTTTGTGAAAAAAATAAATTAACTAACTGATGTATCCTCATAAGATCATGGGTTTCTTCTGTCCAAATATCAGGGACTCTCCCATGGCACCCTGTAATCAGAGACATTCTTTAGGAGAAAAGGGGGGAAGTGTTACCTCATAGGTGTGTCAACATTCTCCTGACAGATACTTTCTAAATTGCTTCTTCTAGACCAAGGAGCTTGTAATTTTGATCTCTATTACTGAATAAGAACCTACTCCTTAAGACTATCTTTTGTCTAGAATTTATTCCATAGCATTCTTCAAAATTCTTGAATTGTGGGGCCCTGGGTTGGGGTCTTATAGAAACTTACCTCTTAGACACAGGCAAACATAGTAGTGGCCCATCTTGAAAAGCCAATGGCAATAGCTGAGGGCACAGATGTCAAGTTTATTAAATGACCCTTTATATTTTTGCCTGTTGGGAGGCTGTTATACAGAAGTAGGAGGAGTTTGGGAGACAAAACAAAATTCAGATTGAAAGTAATTGATTTTCTGTTTGTCGCTTAAAGAGAAAACAATCCTTTTTTCTCAGTTGCTAACAACCCAGAGCACTATTAATTTAAAATATATGTGACTGTGTGTGTGTAAGCTTCATTATGTGTTAGCCATGCTAAAGACAGTTGTTTTAGCTTAGCTGCATTCTTTAGTTGAATTCAATTATAGATTTTGTGGATGATTTAAAGTGAGTTCTAGAACAGCCCCAGGATAGTCCCAAACACACACTCAGGAGTTCCATTAATGCAGCTGATTAGATGACACTTTGTAAAGCTTTCTGGGTAGTTTTTAAAGCTCCCTGGATTATCATCTTTATTTTAAATTATTGTGCCAAGGCCCTTGGTTCAGCTGTCCCTTATTCTGTCTAAAGGCATGTATGACATACATTTTTCCCACATGTAACTATATGTGTTTGAGGAATAGTGTTTAAAAAAGTAAGGTGCATTAACAAAACAGATTTTATTTTTTGACTGTATGCAGTTCTTTGTTCCTATGAGCAATTCACAGCTGCACTTTGCTATAGACTTGACTTAAGCAACTTTACATCTAAAGAATCACTTACAATACACTTCTTTATGAATATGTGATCAGATTTCTAAAAATGCCAACAACAAACTGTCACAACAAAGACAGGCCTAAAGAGACATGACAACTAAAATTAATGTGATTTCCTGGATAGAATTCAATAACAGAAAAAAAGACACTAGGTAAAAACTAAGGAAATCTGAATAAAGCATTATTTTATTATAATAAATGTTTATTATAATTAAAAGTTAATAATAACGTATCAATATTTGTTGATTAATTGTCACAAATGTGCCACAGTAATGTAAGATGTTAATAATGAGGGAAGCTGGGTGTGAGGTATATGGGAATTCTCTGTACTATCTTTGTAATTTTTTGGTAAGTTTAAAACTATTTGAAAATAAAAAGTTATTAAAAAATGCCTCATAACCAAAGTCACTTTGAGATATATAAGTGGCAAATGCCATTTGTGGTAGATAGATTGCAAAAATATCCCGAATTCTTGACCCCATCTGTGTCTGTGTACTTTACAATGTATCTTTATAGGTCTTCTCATCATGGGGAATATTTTTCTCCAATTCTTGTAGTTGCATTGACCTTGTGACTTGCTTTGGACTCTAGAATATGAAGGAAGCAATGGAGTGCCTGTTTCTAGTCTAGGTCTAGAGAGTCCTGTGTGCTTCCATTCTTTCTCTCTTAGACCCTTGTCTTCAGAGTGGTGGAGGATGAGAGCATGAGTAGCAGAGCTGGGTCAGCTCAGTTGTGCAGCCAAAGTCCCAGGCATGTGAGAGCCCAGCCAAGATCAGCCAAGCCACCTGGCTGACTTGTGGCTCAATGCAGGTGACTGAGTGACCACTGAGAGGAGGTGACTCCAGAACTCTCACCTGATTCAGAGTCTCCTAAACAATCATAAGTATGTTTTAAACAACTGAATTTGATGGTACTTTTTAATGCAACATTACATACACACCATTGATTCTGTACAAATAGTGAATTAAGTTAATTACACATTTACCTTATACATAGTAAAAAGCCTGAGGTCAAACAAAATTGCTTCATATTGTTAACATGGTGATCTTGAAATAAACAATAATTTTCTTATTATATCCTATCCTAGCTTTCTCTAATCAGTTTTTCGTTAAAAAAAAAAATATGTCATAGATTGAGTCTATTATAAAATGCTTTTCTACATTTAAGTTTTCTCTCTTATGATTAAAGTTTATGCCAGTGTTGTTGGTTTTCTTTTTTTGATACAAGAAAGGATATCAGAAACCCTATTGCCATTAATGATCATCTCCTTTGAGCCTCCTTTTTGGTCACCATTCTCCACTGTTAATAGGAACAGTTCTTTTTTGAAGTGCTTACCAATGAGCTGAACTTCCTTATCAAAAGTTCCACTGAAAATTGTAGCTGTGAAAATAGCACAGTTAGATGATCAAGGTCCAAGTCCTGTCTGGCTCAGAACTGGCAGTATATGCTTTTGGTACATTATTATACTCTTTCCATGAGACTTTATGGTCCTCAGCTCTACAATGAGGACTATAGTAACTACTACCTCATAAATATTACATGGAGATTAAATGACATGACATTTAGGGCTTAGCAAGTTACATGGATCATGGCAATCACTCAATAAAGATTGTTACTATTTCTCCTATGTGCCAGAATTTAGAAAATTCTTGTTTTGATCTCTGCTAATATTTTACTTTAGCATGTTTTTGCTATGGAATTTACCAAAACTATGGGCATACTCTTTTTTGCGGGGGGGTGAGCATACTCTTTCATTTAGAAAATTAATTTTTTTCTAACTGTTATAAAATCAGTTAAAGTATTGATAAGTAGGCTGCACAAATAATAAAGAAAAAGAGAGAAAGAAAAAAAAAGTTTTAAGAAGAAAAAAAGTATCAAAGTTGGAAGTGTATTTTAAAAAATTTTTTAATTGAAGTATGGTTGACTTACAATATTGTGTTAATTTCTGGTGTAGAGCAAAGTGATTCATATTTTTTTAATTATGGCTTATTATAGAATATTGATTATAGTTCCCTGTGCTATACAGTAGGACATTGTTATTTATCTATTTTATATGTAGTAGTCTGTACCTGCTAATCCCAAACTCTTAGTTTATCCCTCCCCCACCCCTTTCCCCTTTGGTATCCATACATTTGTTTTCTGTCTCTGAGTCTGTTTCTGTTTTGTAAATAAGTTCATTTGTATCATATTTTATATTCCACATAAAAGTAATATCATATGGTCTTTGTCCTTCTCTTTCTGACTTCACTTAATATGATAATCTCTAGGTCCATCCATGTTGCTGCAAATAGCATTATTTCATTTTTTGGTTTTTTTTTTTTTTTTTTTTTTTTTTGGCGGTACACGGGCCTCTCACTGTTGTGGCCTCCCTCTTCTGTTGTGGAGCACAGGCTCCAGACGCGCAGGCTCAGCGGCCATGGCTCACGGGCCCAGCCGCTCCGCAGTATGTGAGATCTTCCCAGACTGTGGCATGAACCCGTGTCCCCTGCATCGGCAGGCGGACTCTCAACCACTGCGCCACCAGGGAAGCCCCATGATTTCATTTTTTTTTAATGACTCATATTCCATTGTATATATGTACCACATCTTCTTTATCCATTCATCTGTCGGTGGACATTTAGGTTGCTCCCATGTCTTGGCTATTGTAAATAGTGCTGCTATGAACGTTGTAGTGCATGTATCAAAGATGGAAGTTTATAGAGTGGTCACCACTTATACTAATGAGAGGGCACTAAATGCTTTATCTATATCACCCTGTATAATCTTCCCAACACCTCTGCAAGATAAGTATGATTAATAGTTTTTTTAGAGTTGAGAAAAATTTGACTAAGAAAGTTGTAATAACTTGACTAAGAACCAACGATAATGGTTGATGGAACCAGAATGCAAACCCAACTGTGCCCAACAGTGAGCCAAGGGGTCTCCTAGCATCTTGCCTCACTAAATGTATTCAACTTAGAGTCTTCCATACACAATTACTGTATTCAGTGTAGAAGTAGACCTTCAGTGCTGCCAAGGATAGTGTTACTCTGCCAGTGAAAGCAGGTGTTTCTCCTCATACCTACCTTCAAATAGCATACTCATTACACTCAGATATATCATGATAGCCCATAACTGGAGTGATTTTCTCACATTCAAATGTGTTTTTTGAACAGATCAAACAGACGTTTAAGTTGCTAATGTCTGTCCCTCAAATACTCAGCTGTTCACTGAATCCTAGCTTTGCAGTTATTCCTGGATTATATTGTGTAAAGCAGCTTTGCTTTTTCACTTTCCTTTTTGCTCCTGGATTTTTTTAAAGGGAAAATGTATTAAGAATATTTTAATACTTTTGGGGGGAGGGGGCAGGAATAGGATTATTAAAACATCTGCAACTTTGACTCCACTCTTTAAAATGTGTAGTTTAAAAAACAAGCTAAGGATTTTTGTGACAAAATGCCCTGACATGCACATGCTGTGGGTTACTATTGATAAGTATATCACTGAAGAAGTATATCATAATATGTCTGGAACTTTCTGATTCTCAACCTCTTTCTCCCTGAGGAAGAGAGAGAAGATCTCCTTTTGCAACCACTTCGGATGCAAATGTAGATATTGAAGAGCAGTAAATCTGTTTCATGAATCAGGGAACTTTTATCAGCCCTATAAATAAGATCACCACCAGTTCCATTAAATCCTGAACTATGAATGGGCCTTTTTATGTCAAGTATGAAGAAAACAGCATTTCCTTGGGTGTGGTAGGGTGGGTTGGTAGAGACTTGGAGCAGAAACTGCTAGCAGATTTCCTGTGACATCGGCTTTAATTTTTTTTTTTTTTTTTGGTTTGGAAAAAAACTTAGAAGTTAGAATCTCTGTTCTTCCTTGAAATTCTCTTTACAACAGAAGAATTAGCGATTTATGTTGGAAAAGAAGTATGTGTATGCATGTGTGTGTGTATGTATGTAAATATATGTGCTTTATTGTAAAGTTATTTTATGGCTAAAGAGGCTTAAATGACTTAATAAGGTTGGAGACTATTACAAAAAAGAAATCTTAGTGGATACTTTATTCTTGAACTATTTCTAAATGATTTTTGCCTAAAAGTTTTAGAAAATCCCTGGAAAATAATCCCTGAAATAGAGCAAAACAGGTAGAATGAGTTTGTAAATATTTGTTTCTCTATATTTTAATGGATCTATATGGTAAAAAAATCAGGATTTAAAATACTTTGCAGTGAATCAAGATTTATGTTTCATTAATTAGAAGAGTAAAATTTTCATCATAATCCATAAATGAGTGAATAGTATCAAAGTTAAAATATAAACTTGGAAATTATTATTAGGATTTGGACAACATTTCCTGCATTGCTGACATAATAAGCATATTTGTGTAAGAAAGTTCAGAACTGATCAGATCCACCAAAGATAAGTCATATTTAGTTACTCCTCATGTATCAACAAAAAGCAGATATCGCTTCTATCTATTGTTTTCTATCACCAGATTCATGCTTTAATAATGAGAAACATTGACTCCAGTGTTCCAAGTTAACAAAAATGCTTTGGAAAGAGGCTGCTTCTTTAGTTTATTGTTACTTCAGGCCACTGGAGCCTACTATAACCCTCTTGTGAGCACTACTGGTGCTAGACAGAGCTATGGATTCCATAGAAGTCATACAATGACTGTCATCTGCCTAAATCCTTCTTACATGGAGAGAAGACAGAATTTTTTTCACCATAAAATATGTTCAGTTCACACTTACCCTACACTATTACTCATTTGATTAACAACATAATATTATTTTACATAGAAAACATACTTGGCATCATTGGTTGGAAGAATTTTCCCATCCTCTGCTTTTCCAGATTTTGAGAACATTTGGATCTGCATGGGATCAAAGAAAAGCTCTCTTTTAATTCCATTTAAGCTTTGAGAGAATATTTCATGGTGTTTCAAGTTATATAATATTCAAACTATTGTGTTAAATTTTAATTCCATAGTTATATAAAGATATCCAAACATTGTTTTAATTGAATATATTTGGCCTATCCTTTCTTATGTAATTGCTAATGTTTTCATTACAAAATAACAAGTCTGTAAATGATAATGCCACTAAACATCTAGTGATTAAACATGACTAACAGTTGAAATAATTATGAGTATTTGGAAGGCAATGGGGAGAAAAATGAAGCCACATGCCCAAAATAAATATATCCATTTTTCACTGTGAAAATGGGTTTGTACTAAATTTGCTAGTTCCAAAAGGAAAAGGCAAATCTCTGTTTCTTTTATTGAAACTGAGCTACATTTAAGTCAATTATTAGTCAAGGACCAGGTCCCCAGATACAAGTATCTAGAGAGTTTGAAGCAATCAGGAGAAATATCAGGATTTATAGAATGTGTCCAAATTCCATGGAACGTCACTCCCTTGAATAATTCTGGGAGGTCATACACTTAATTCCCTTCACATGTGGTGCAGTTTTTTCTGTGTTGAATTTTTAGTGCACAGATACAAATGGAGTTAGCTTGCATTAACATGGCTCCTTAAAGATTATTACTCAATGTTACCCTATGATAAAAACTAAATCTCCCATTTTACTGAGCATATGGGCATTATTCTATGGAAAACAGCTGTGGCTAATTCCGTCATATCTAAGAGTAACTCCCACCTGTCAAATGTATTTGGATCCATCTATTCCTCCATAATTAGAACTTTCTATTGGTTGATTTTTTTTTCTATTTAAAGCAAGTCATAGCTCTTCCTGTATGAAACCTATTATTAAAATTAGTTGTAACGTGTTATTATTATTATAATTTTGTATCTACCAGGTGCTTTTTCAAGAAAAAATAATTACTACCTATTTTATAGAGATATGAATATGTGAATGTATGTGTGTGCAGGCATGTATGTTCATATTTTAAAATTAGCATGCAAATGAATTATATAAAAATTACTAAAACCATTTGTTACCATTATTATGATACATTCAAAAGCAAAAAAACACCAAAAACATACATTTAGAGCATAGGCAAGAAAAAGAAGAAAATCTAAGTCAGAAAGGAAGAATTAAATGATCTCTTTTGCAGATGACATGACGGTATATATAGAAAACCCTAAAGACACACTCACATACGTAAAACCTGTTATAAGTAATAAATTAGTTCAGTAAATTACAGGATACAAAATTAACATAAAAACAGTTTCATTTCTATACAGTAACAACTAATAATCCAAAATAAAAATTAATAATTCCATTTACATAGCTTCGAAAAGAATACAATATTTAGAGATAAACTTAACCAAAGAGGTAAAAGACTTGTACACTGGAAACTACAAAACATTGATGAAAGAAATTAAAGAAGACACAAATACATGAAAAGACATCTTAGGTTCATAAATTGGAAGACTTAATATAGTTGAAATCTCCATACTACACCAAGCTATGTATAGATTCAATGCTATGTCTATTGAAATCCCAATGTCATTTTTTACAGAAATAGAAAAAATAATTAATTTATATGGAACCACAAAGGACACAGCATAGCCAAAATTGTCTTGAGAAATAAGAATAAAGCCAAAGATGTTACACTTCCTGATTTCAAGATATTTTACAAAGCCACAATAATTAATACAGTATGACACTGGCATAGAATAGATATATAGTCCAAAGCAACAGAATGGAAAGCCCACACAGAGATGGGCAACTTACTTTGATAAAGACATCAAGAATGCACAATAGGGAAAAGATAATATCTTCAAGAAATGACCTTGGGAAAACTGGATATTCACATGCAAAAAATGAAATGAAATTGGACCCCTACCTCACATTGTACACAAAAATCCACTCCAACAATTTCTACCTGATGGTGAGCAATCAAAACACAGTATATCCCTTCTAGCCATCATTTTGGAAAGTATAATGATAAATTATAAAGGAACCAAAAAAAAAAAAAAAGAAAGAAAGAAAGGAAATGACATTCAGACTTTCTTTTAGTAGTCAGTCATGGAGAAGCTAAGGAAGAATACCTCCCTGGGTAGATCCTGATCAATTACAGGCTCACAGTAGGACAGGCAGCCATCAGGGACTGGCTGAGAAACAATTGAGGACTTAACACTGGAAAAGAAACAAAGGTCCCTACTTATAAGGAAACAAAGAGAGATAAGTGATCTGAGCACTAAATTTCAAAGCAATATCTTTGGACTGTTTCCTAAGGGAAATTAGGCAATATCTGAATAAAACGACTCATTTATTTCCTTCTCTTTAGTGGTTGCTAAGCTTCAATGTGTTTAAATATCATTTGAAGTAGCTTATTAAAATGCAGGTGCTCATATTTATTAAGTCCTGCAGAGCTCTCATACTTGCACCCTAACTGACTCTAAATGTGGATAAACCACAATTGGAGAAGCAATGCTGTCTCTCTCTACCCTCCTCCCTTTTAAGGATATCATTTCATGCATATACCATAGGGAAAACTGTAACCATCACAGTTAAGTTGCCTAAACTTCTCACTCTATAAAAATGTCTGCATATGCAGCCATCCATTCTTCCTGATTTTTGGTCTTAAAGGGAGCATTGTACCCTTTGGTTATCTAAGGCTGATCCCCTTCCCTTTCTCCCATGCCCTCTCATTTTCATGGGGTCATTATGACATGTTTTATGTCTGCTCTATTTCTCTCTAGCACCTCCTGGTTTTGCAGTCTTTAAACATCCAACATACTCCACTTTAACATTTCATCCCTTGATTCTCCTTCTATCCTTTTTTTTTTTTTTTTTTGCGGTACGCGGGCCTCTCACCGTTGCGGCCTCTCCCGTTGCAGAGCACAGGCTCCGGACGCGCAGGCTCAGCGGCCACGGCTCACGGGCCCAGCCGCTCCGCGGCACGTGGGATCTTCCCGGACCGGGGCACGAACCCGTGTCCCCTGCATCGGCAGGCGGACTCTCAACTGCTGCGCCACCAGGGAAGCCCCCTTCTATCCTTTTGTCAACAAGAAAATCAATCAATCAATCTAAAAAATAAATGGAAAATTTTATTAGAACCAATTGAGAATTATAACCTGGGAACAGTCTCTCAGAAAGTTCTGAGAACTGTTCCACCCATTAGAGGTCAAAGCACAGTTATATAATTTTTTAAGACAGAGGGCTGTACATTAAATGATGAATTATTGGCAGTTTATACAGTCTAGTGAGTAGTGGGTCATGGGCCATCGTGGACCTTTGCAAGATCAAGAAAGAATGTTATCTTTTAAGGAGTTGTCTTGTTGGTGCTAGGAGAATGTTGTTCTTTATGGTTGACCAGGTATTTCTGCCGATGGAGAAGATGGGGAGGTTTGGTGGATGCATAATGCAGATATTCAATGGGAGATATAGTGGGGAGAGAGGAGGCTAAAGGGCAGAGAAAATTTTTTTAATGTTTAAATTTTTTTTTCATGTTTTTTCTTGTCATGAAATAGGAATTTTATTTCACATTTTGACTACCTCTTCCCCTACCTTTCTTTTTATTTGTCCCTTTAAAGAACATTTATTTATGCTCATTGCATCTACTTCTTTGCCATTACGGATTCCTCATCCTTCTCTATCTGGCTTATGCCAATATATCTCCTCTGAAACTCCTGTCACTAATAGTACCTGTTAGCTCCATGTGAACACTCCTTTGGAAACTTTTTGGGTACAGCTTATTGAATCTCTTATTTATCTCTTCCTTTTTCTTGTAATACTTGCCTTCCTTGGTATTTTTTAAAAATGGTTTTGCTCCTGTCTCTTTCAGAGGAAGAGTCATTCTTTCTGAGTCTCTTAGGGTAAACTGCTTACCTGTCACACAATTATTCAATGTTCAATATCTTCTTAAATGTTTTCTGGTTCTAATTTAAACCCTATTTCTATGTGGTTTCATCCTCTTACATGCATATAACTATCACGTACATTCTAACAAGTCCGAAATGTACATCTATCAGCCTAACCTCTTTTCTTAGCTTAAGGCCTATTTTATTAGCTCCAGCCCTATACAAATATCTCACAGACACTTGAAACTTAATATGTGCAAAACTAGACTCATTATCTCTTCCCTGCTTCATAACTGTTAGTATTTTATACTTTGTTTCTCATTATATGGCCAGCAGGTACCAGTTGTTCAAGCCAGATTTCTGGGAGTCATTCTTTACTTTTCTATTCATATCATGTTCCATAAGAAATTGACAAATACTGCTAGCCTAGAGTATAAATATCTTTGTAATTCACCCATTTGTCTCTATCCTCGCTCACACCATCCTCAGTCTAGACCAACTTCATTCATTTCTAGGACAATTGCAATAATATTTTCATAAGTAGCTACCTTATAGCAATTCTTGTCACATTTCAACTTATTCTCTATACTTTTGGTAATGATCGAACAAACATGAAATTAGCTTGTATCACCCTCTTGCTTTAAAAAGAAGTCATGAATCCAAGTGTGGCATGACCCAGACTGACACAGGAATGTGTTGCAGCCTAGAGAACACAAGCTACCCTCTCTAAAGGGGGAAGCCACCATTAGCTTTGGCTGATAGTTCCACAACAGAATACAGGGTTGGTGTTTCTTGACCATACAATTTTTTTTTTTTTAGGAAAGCTGTACTTATTTACCTTTTTCTGTAAATAACACATAGTCAATCACTTGTGTAACACCTACATTCCCCGATGGACTCTAAGCATCACGAAGCCTGGAGCCTTAGCTAACTTCTTTATTGCCCGACACCTAGCAGGTGCTCAGAAAATGTTTTTGAATAAATGAATGCATGAATGAAAAGAGAAGAACAGAGGAGAAAGTGAACCATCTTCCTACCAAGGGCAGGGGAAAAGAGGGAGCGAGGAAGAGAAAGAGAAATCAGAATATTAAACATAGCTAGATCTTTAAGAATGAATAGGATTATCCCAGTCAGCAAGTATATTTCAGGCCTAAAAGCAGCATGTGAAAATGTACAGTTGTGTGAAATCATGTGACTCATTAAGAGAACCCTAGGTCTCTTATTGCTACAGTGTGGTCCACAGGAATAGCTGTAGATTATGAATTCTCCAGAATTCGATCATAGGGCATGCGTGTGTACATTACTTGACATAAGTTAGACTTACTTGACATAAATTAGAGAGCCAAAGATTTGTGTTTCAGAAAAATAATTCGAGCAACACTGTGACGAATGAATTCTAGGGGAAAGAAGATAGGAGAAGGAACTCTAGCTAAGTAGTTATTACAATAACTCAGGTGCAAGATGCTTAAGTTATAAATTGAATAAACTGCACAGGTTAGGTGGAAGTGGATTTAAAAGATAATTAGGAGTAGAATCAACAATTCTACATCCTATTCCCTTAGCATAACAGCCATAATAGGTATTTGTCTTTCCTAAATAAATACTGCATTTTATTGCCTCTGTGTATTTTCCCAAACTACTCTCCATGCCTGGACCGCATTTATCTTTATTTATTACCCAAGGAAGGTAATAAATACAACTTGTTATTTGTCCTTTAAAGACTTACTCCCCAAAGTGTGGCCTCAGAACCAACAGCAGTGGCTTCACCTGGGAGCTTTCTGGAAATGCACAATCTTAAGACCTAGTGAACTAGACCTAGTGAACTAGAATCTGCATATTAACAAGATCCTCAGGGGACTCATAAACACACTAGCATTTGACAAGTGCTATTTAAATCCCAGCTCAAACCTCACCTCATCCAAGAAAGCTTTCTGGGTTTTCCAGTCTCTCCAGTCCTGCAAAATAAATAAAGCTTACTTCTACTATGTTTACAAGTTTCCATGTGTCAGTTTACTTGTATCATAGTTATTTATACACACGTATTTTGCCCCTCCCTAAATTGTCAGGAACATGTCATCTTAGGATCATCCTGCCCACGGCTCCTGTGCAGGACTTAACTCACTATAGGTTTTTCCCGAGAAGCAGTGAAAGCAAATACTTTTGCTTCCATTGGCAGCCAAGTTGTATCTCCATGTCTTATGATGATGCATCTTGTTGATTTCAGAACTCTCTTTGTCCATCTCGTAATAATGATCACTTTGCTCCAGTGAAGTATCATCCATAATTAATTCATGTTAAATTCTTCCATTTATATTTGGTAGCCTTAAAGGAGAAACCTCTATTCATTTATAAACCAAAGAATCCTGATGCCTAGATGATGGACTTCTATCATTAGACTTCTTAATGTAACATTTTTCTGAATTTTGGTAATATCAACTTGAAAGTGATTTCCTTCAGAACTCATCATGAATAGATTTTTCCGTCAAAGAATCACTGAATTTCCTGTGAGCTATGCTATTATCTAGCTGTTATGTATTTATAAAACGCTGTCCTTATTAATTTTTGCCTATTCGTTTTATGCTTAGAATTTTAGGAAAAAAGAAAATTCTACACTAGACTGCGTGTAAGCTTACAAAATTTTTCCCTTTTCGGATGGTGAATTGAAATAAGGTTCTTTAAAAAAATGGGTCACTCAAAACATCATTTACCCTTAAGCAGCAGAGTGTACTTGAATGGTTTGGACTAAGTGTTTTAGATAAAGGAAGCACTATTTGAAAAATAACATGCAGTTCACAGCTGGAAAAGAAGCAGTGAAGCGTTAAACTGTCCATTATGCTTAAAGAATAACTTGGCTAAAATCCTTCCTTGCCATTAAAAGCACTGAGTGTACTTTTGGACTTTATGTAACTGTACTTAGCGAGTCTGTTAAAGCCATTTATCAACATTTTTTATTTATCATTTAGACTAAATAATTAATTCATATCAATTTGGAGCTCCTCCCTTTTTTAAAAAAAATACATGTTACTTTTAGTTTCCATGAGAAGTGCTATACATGATTATTTCAGAACTTAAAAATAATGAGACTCTCTGGAAAGAACCAATAGGCATTTTACAGGTTAGCAAGCAACGTTTTCATTTTAAAACTATCCCACTGGCTTTGTTGTGAGGTTTCTCTAAGAAATTCAGAAAGAACTGTCGGTGACATTTGAAGTTGAGGAAGGAGATGGGCAGAGACAAGGAGGAGACAATATTATTGTGTGTTTGTGTGCCAGGTGCTCATAAGGTAATTCTCCTCCCCTTCTCTCTGATCTGAGGACTCAAAAGCAAAGATCCATGCACTTAGTTGACTAAATGTCACAGTCAGTTTAGAAAACATTCAGACTTCCTGTTTATTTGTCTTTTTTTTTTTTTTTTTTTTTGCTTTAAATAGAGAAAAGGATATTAGCATTTCTTGAATGTCTTTGGTGTGTCAGAAATTTTGATAAGTATTATAATAACTTTGATATGTGACTATCACAATAATTGGGCTCTGGTGAGTTGAAGAAACTTAGGCTCAGAAGGAAGATTAATCTGTTCTAAATTACAATGATAGTTTCAGAGTAGGATTTAAACTCAAGCTAGCCTATAGATTAAAGACTCACCATTGAACTCACCATTGTCAACAGTATCCATAATTTCTGTTGATCAATCACCTGTCTTACCATTGCTCTTTGAAGAGAATGTGCATTTTCCCCTATGTCTCCTATTTTCTATTTATCATCTCCATTCCCCATCCTTCCTCTTCACCTTTTTCTTTTTCTTTTTTCTTGCTTTAGCTTCCCTGAATTTCTGGAATTTGGAGTTTAGGAAACTATTAGCTACTATTCATTTGGATATTGCTTCTGCCACATCCTCTGTCACCTCAATTATATGTGTATTAAACATCTTGGGCTTATTTTATGTTCTGTTTTCTTTCATTTCTTCCTAGTTTATTTTCTGCCTGTGATTCTGTTTAACTATTTTATACTGACATGTATTTTAGTTCAAAACTCCTGTATCCTGCTGTATCCAGTCTTTTATTAAAACTATTCATTGAGTTTTTAATTTTAGATATTCCATTCTTTGCTTTAGAATGTCTGTTTGAATCATTTTTAATTGATTCTTAAGTTTGGTCAAAATTATCCATCCTTTTATATATTTTGCCCACTATTTTTCTAAATTTTCTTGTTCACATTATTTTCATAGCTATTATCCCTATTATCTTCATGGTCATTAAGCAAAATCAATTTTTTATTATTCCAATAACTGGATCTTCCATTTGTGTTGACTGCAATGTTTTTAGTCATGTTTCTATTCTTCTTTGGCCTGGTACAATAAAATACAAGGTATATAAAAAATTATAGTGTTGTCTTCTTCCACAGAAGGCTGACCCTAAATTCTGGCAAGCAGCCTTATTGGGAGAAAGTCTTCTTAATCCAGGTGGGGATTTAGCTGAGTCCAGATTTGCTTGAAGTTTTGATAAAGCTCATTGTATTTCTGTTTCAACTGTGTTCTAAAGATTTAGATCTCCATGGGCCCCAACTGAGATCTTGGACTGTTTATTAAAACCCCTATACTTGGTCAGATCTAAACTCCAATTTTGGCTTCTTAATACAGTAAGTCTACCAAAACTTCACTCTGAATTTCAGTATCTTTTGGCTTAGCTTCTGAACTTATTGCTCCATAAAACTTAACAATTTTGCAAATTTCTCAAAATGACAAACCTCCAACTGTCACACTCATTTCTCTCCACCTTTTTTTCTCTGTATGGGCTAGGCACATCAGTTCTTGATGGGCTTGCCAGCTCCAAACTCCAATGTTGTCTTTCCAGACCTGTGCTATTATTTAAAGTTCTTCTGGCTTCTTAGACTTGAACTTTGGAAGATTTCTCCCCCTTTCTTCTGGGAAAAAGATCACCAAGGCCCTGGGGGAAGAAACAGATTGCAAATGTAGGCAAATCAAATGTTGGCTTACTTGAGAATTTCTTGAAAATCCTGACCTGGCAAGTTGTGGTTGCCTCAGAAACTCTGTAGGGTATATATATGTAGATATGACATAAATATACATCATATTTTCCCTTAAGTAAGCATAGGCCTATAAAGGTAGAAGAGTTGACTATAAATATACATTTCCAAGAATTACTTTTGAAGAATATCAATAGTCATAATCTGAATGGCAAAAGTTTTCTGTTGAAGGAACATATGAAAACATTATTGATTTTTGGCTTTGAAAGATGTGTAAACGTGATGGATTTGGATGTTCTCTACCATTTCAATACTGTGAAAATTTAATAAGACATTATAACTCAATTTGTACAGTTTCGTAGTTTCAAATTTTTAAGTGATAAGTTGTGTATTTTTCAAAAAGATTCTTGGGTTGATGAAAAATTTCATAATAATAGTCATCAATACATACCTGGCAAATGAGTATTGGAAAATATCCACTCAAGTTTTATCTGTTTGTATTTATATTAACTTGTGAGTGAGAATTTTAATAAATAGTATAAAGTTTAGTTTTGTTAGTATCTCTTAGAGCTTTATTTAGAATAAAATGCAAAGGTATTTGCTTCTTTCAGGTAAACATATCTATGGCATAGTTTCAGATTTTCACTTTTTACATGAGGAAATATAGTGTACTATGAATATTTCTCCCAATATGAGTATTTTTATTACTAGAAGTAATATGTGTCAATTCACGTGAGAAAGCAGAGTTGGGGAAAGCATTGAGTACAGATGAAAGTGTTGGAATTTAAAGTATTAAATAGTTGGATAAACTTGGGTTTTAATCTGTGTCCACTCTTACTGTATATGGGTACTTGAAAAATTAATTTCATTAGGAATTTGCTTTCTTATCTATAAAATGAGGATAATGCTATTTAGCTTACAGTGTTGTGAAGATTAGGCAGTGCATGTGGGGCACTTTGAGTAAAGACTCAGTACACTGGGACTGTACTTACAAAGTGCTTTGTAGACATTAATGTTTTGTGTATTTCCCACCATATGTAAAAACAAAACAACAGAACAGCTATCATTGTTAAAGAGAAAATCCATAAAATTTCCCAGATCAGTTAGTTTTTTTGACATTTATGAACTTTGTATATATTGCACAATAAAATAATGAAGTTAACACCATTAAACATAGTAAAATAAATGCCTTCCAGTTGAAATCTAAGCACTACATTAAAAATTAAGACTCTAAATACAAATATATTATCACAAACGTAGATGAAATTGACACATTTTAAATAATGCAATTATTCTCAAGTAGAAGAAGTCAAATGCAGAGATTGGAAGTTCATTTGACTTCTGTTGATGACTATAAATATTTTGCAAGATTGAAAAAATAAATTTTGAACTTCAACATATTCCTGGAATATAATAGTATTAGAAAATATATGGTAGGATGATTCAACATTCCTACATACCTCTTTCAAAGGCATTACTGTTTATCAAAAATTTTCACCTTGAATTATGACTACTAAATCCTAAGAATCTAATAACACACAGAATTTGGTACTTACCTAAGAGTTTTTGGTAGTATATTCTTGAAGAAAAGTATGATTCTTAAGAAATAATTCAATTTCTATCAATTTAGATGTTATTTCAAATAATGAAAAGTAGTGTAACATAAAATGAGCTAAAATAACATAAACAAGGACTTAAGTGCTTGCAACTTTTTTATTTATTTATTTTTTATATTAATTTATTTTATTTTTATTTTTGGCTGCATCAGGTCTTAGTTTACTTTGACCTGCATCGGGTCTTAGCTTCAGCACATGGGGTCTTCACTGAGACATGCAGGATCTTTTTTCATTATGGTGCGGGCTCTTTGTTGTGGCATGCAGGCTTCTCTCTAGTTGTGGCGTGCAGGTTTTCTCTCATCTTAGTTCCCCAACCAGGGATGGAACCTGCATCCCCTGCATTGGAAGGTGGATTCTTTACCACTGGACCACCAGGGAAGTCCCAAGTGTTTGCAACTTTAAATGATTAAAATCTTTACAGTGTATGAAGTGCTCATTATTTCATTTGGAAAGTTTTAAGTAAGGTTTAATAGTTCTATGTATGGAATAAAGTTGCTCAGGCCTTACCTATTTCAATGACTTTTGAAATGGATTTTGAAAAACACTTACATTGAAAATCATTAGAAAGCAGTGTATAGTAGTTTTATGACATTATTGCACTGTTTTTGAAATTATATAGCGATTTTCCATTTTAAACAGCTGTAAAGAGTAAATTTGTTAAGTTCCAAAATGGTAGAATCACATTAGGCAAGAAAGGATATGTATATATGTATGGATGGATGACTAAATTAATGTAAATGGACAAGTGTTTGCTTCACCTTTGTAAAGTAAATTAGGTAAATGTATAGCTTACATTATAATTCACTTTTGACACACAGTATCCATTTCAGTTGTAGTAAGTTATTACTTGATGAGTTTTTTTAAAAAATTGTTCTTTTTTAATCACTTTTACTAAAAATACATGCAATAAAATATTGAAATTACTTTTTTTTTTTTTACATTTTAGACTCTACAAATGATCAGTTTTGAGATACTTAGATTGTGGTATATTTTACTGGTATTTGCTTTAACTTTTGTTGTTTTAATTTTCTAATATTAAATGAAGCAACTTGCTTTTCTAAGTTCTGCTTTGAGATTATAGGGCTCATAGCTAAGATGTGAGTAATAAAACAAATTTTCTCCCTTTCACTGAAATGTCTCTCTTTAAGTCTCCAACCAGCGGAAAATTAAGTAATTATAGGATTTTTTTCTTTTGCTTATATTAGAGAATGTGTGAGCAAAATAAATATCACTTTTTGTCATATATCTTTTTCTTTGTATTTCTAAATCCAAATATTTCATGTTGTCGTATTTTAAAACTTGTTTCAATCAAAATCATTAAACCTCACATAGTGATAATCTTTTGTTTTACAATCATCCCCTGCTCTTGGGAAAAATTTTAATTCCTGATGGAATTTTACATATGACATTGATTTCATGGTAGAGTGCATACCTCCTCAAGATTCCCTCTGCCTTAATAATAAAATATTTGGATGTGAAAGAGGCTAAGAGATAATTTACTTCCAGTACTTCGGCTAAAATGAGAGCTATAAAGCTAATATAACTTGATCAAATTTACAGATCAAATGAGTGGTAGGAATAGAAAGAGGAAGAAGAAAATGCAAAATGGAGTGACTTCCAGGTGATGGGTCTTCTGCTAGTGCCTTAAAAGTATTACCTCTTTAAATCTCTTAATGTTCCTTTAAGATAGATTCTTCTCATTTTATAGGTGAGGAAGCTAGATCTTGGATAGAGTAAGATAACTATGAAAAATATATATTGTTTTCCCCACGTAAAAACTATAAATAAGTTGAAGAACCCATGTGAAGGTAGACAATAAACTTTAGTGTCAAGAACTGATTGCCTACATCACCCATCTTGATGGTACTATATTTATTAGTTGTCAGACAAGCACTGTCACGATGATGTTTTAGCAAACAGAGCTTTCTAGCTTAATGTGCAAGGGGAGTTTTATCCAGTCATAAGGTTCCATATCTCTTTAACCTTCAAAGACCAATAATTCGGCCTCATTTGCTGCCTTGCTGTAGGAAGTCCAGGCTTTCACGAGGTCTTCCTCCCCATGTGTGTCTGTGGAAATCCCAGGAAGGGCTTCCACATGCCACACATCTCTCTGCCCTTTTGACCAGCACCTTCTCTTCTCTAGTTCGCTACTTTTGGTCTGGAGATTAGAATTCTTAGGGTGTGCTGCTCCTTCTACTGTACTAATCTATCCACATTGTGGATAGAGCCCTTCAATTTCTCACAATTAAAGCAAAGATCAGGCCATAATATTCAATAAGTCTTTATTGAAACAGTGAGAATTTTAATTGGTTGCTGAGCATACCCTAACTCCCCCTCTAGATAGCTAGAGGCCATCTCTACATTTCGAGGAGGGTTGCCAGGTAAACCACAGGATGCCCAATTCAATTTGAATTTCAGAAAATAACAAAATAATATTTTAGTGTAAAATTGACCAAAATATCAGGATGCACTTATACTAAAACTTGGACATAATTATACCAAACACTAGGGCACACTTAAACTAAATAGGAAAAGAAATGTGTTGTTTATCTGAAATTTCAATTAAACTGGTGTCTGTAAATTTTTATTTGCTAAGTCTGGCAACTGTAGTTTCATGTGCCAGATTTCCTTAACCATGTGAGAGCTCTCCCCAGAGTCCAGTCCTCTAGTTTCACATGTCCCTCATCTGTAACTTATCAAGAATTTTAAAGTTCATTTAAAATATATAACTTGTGCTTTTCTTGAATAGTTAGCATCAGAAACCCTGATTTTGGCTCTCACTCCACTTATAGGCTTTGGACATGAGGATGATTACTTAATCCTTCTGACTCTCCTTTTCTCTGTTGTTGTAAACTAAGTGTTTATGTCCTCCCAAAATTCATATGTTAAATCTTAATGCCCATTGTGATAGCATTTGGAGGTGGGACCTTTGGGAGGTGATTAGCCATGAAGAGGGAGTCCTCATGAATGAGACTGGTCCCGTTATAAAAAAGATCCCCTGCTCTTTATCCCATGGAGGACATGGTGAGATGTCCACCACTGAACCTGACCTTGGACTCTCACCAGGTATTGAATCATCCAGCACCTTGATCTTGGACTGCCCAGCCCCCAGAACTGTGAGAAATAAATGTTTATTGTTTAAGCCACTCCATCTATGGAATTTGTTATAGCAACCCAAACTGACATCTGTATATTGGTTCAGCTCAAACTATAAGCGATTCCTTCCAATTTTAGGGTTTTCTTGGTTTTCTGCCTGATTTTTCTAAAGTAGTATTTTAATGGCCTATCTGGTGTAAATTTATTTTATTTTATTTTATTATTTAGTTTATTTTAAAGCTTGAGGGGATACTTTCTGACTTGAAGTTAGCTGGAAGTACTGATGCAACTTTGACTTGAGCTATTTTTGAGGATGGATTAGCAGCATCCTGAAAAGGTAAATGAAAAGACCCCCATTTTGGAATTTCATTAGAGTACAAATTAACAGGAGCATCTGGATATGGTGAATAGGCTTTTGAGCCACACAAATGTAGGTAGGTCAACTCCTGGCAATGATGTCATTGGTATGTGCTCTGTATTCAGCTGCTTGGTTTGACTCCACTATGGCTTCTTCATCTGCAATGTGAGCGTGATAAGGCCATTCCTGCAACGTTGTTTTAAAGGCTTACTAAAATATATTTCTAGCACGATATGAATGGTGGGCACTTGATAAATAGTAGTTGTTTGTATTAATATGCTTAAAGCCAAGTCCATTGATTTTATTTTCCACAGAGATATGAAAATGAGCTTTTTGACAGTGGTTTTCCCTGCTATGGGATTAATAGGCAAGTTGGTCACTAATGGACCCACTCAGCTGTTGTGACACTCTATTGTCTTGGACGATAAAGAGTTTAGTGATACCAAATATGCTTACTGTGGTTTCAGCTTTAAAATACCATGTGTACTGATTTATTCTCTTTTGTTTTTCAGTGAGGAGACAAGTTATTTTATACAACTTAAATTTTTATGACTGCTAATTTGGTCACTGAAATTAAAATGAATGTCAGTTCAAAAGGCAGATTTCTAGCCAAGCTCCAGTATTCAACAATGCTACTCTCCAATTTTCTCTCCTCATCAGATATACTGTGTATATGCAAGATTGTTGAACTTGGAAAAAAGAAAATGTTTTCATTTGAGACATTAAATATGCTTACTGAGTAGTCCATTGTGGACATCACAAAGTTTTAGAATATTTGCTCATACTTGTTAACTCAATAAGGCATTAGAAAAAACCCTCTCAGTATTTGAAACTATTGACTTGATTGTTGATAAAAAATATACAGTGAGAAATTTTATCCAAAGTATACGTTGTATTTTTTTAAAATTAAACTCCAGGGAATAAACAGAAAATCCACCATAAGAGCACAGATGAGCAGTTTTAAAATACTTTTGAGAATCTCTGAGGAAGATAAATGAAAAAGAAGCATGAAAAAAGGTCATTTTGCCTCCTGTCTTTATACAACTTTGTGAATGGTCACTGAAATGATCCCATCATAGTTTATGTAACTCGTGTAACTTTATTGAGTTTCCTGGAAATAACAGTTAAACATATTACACTTGACATTCTAATAATAAAAAATTAAGCCAAATTATTATTATATATAATAATATACTATAATGGACCGTTATTTTACATTCTTTCTTAGAAATGTGCAACTGCCTAAATGCCATTAGACATTAAACTCCCTCAGCACGTTGGCTGTGTTTTATCCTTTACTTTTCTGACAAGTTATCTAGAATGTACTGTTGGGTCTCAGTGCAATTTCAACAGTAACTCATTGATAGATTGAATGTAGTTTCCCAGAGTGGAATTGTCATTTTAAATAATTTGTTTGGGCTATTTGTTTCGTTATGAGTCCCTTTATGAATCCCCTACCAAAGTCTGCGTTGACTGTGGCTTCTTATGCAGACACTAAGACAGGTGCCTACCTGCCTCTTTCATTCCCAGTCTCAACAGCCACTGGAATTACTTACAGATTGCCAAAACCTTTTTATCTTTGCTAGCAACTGACCTTACTGCTCCTTATTAGTTTTTATTATTATTATTTATTTATTTTGTGGTACGCGGGCCTCTCACTGTCGTGGCCTCTCCCGTCGCGGAGCATAGGCTCCGGACGCGCAGGCTCAGCAGCCATGGCTCACGGGCCCAGTTGCTCTGCAGCATGTGGGATCTTCCCGGACCGGGGCACGAACCCGTGTCCCCTGCATCGGCAGGCAGATTCCCAACTACTGCGCCACCAGGGCAGCCCCCCTTACTCATTTTAAAATCTATACTTAGAGGTACTAGAAATGGCTGAAATATCAATTATGACTTTTTTGAGAGACAGAGTTATCAATTTAATAGAATCATAAAACTGAGTTTATTTATTTATTATAAATACATATATATATTTTGTTGATTATCTTTTTAAATATAGCAATGTGTACATGTCAACCCCAAACTCTCAATTTTTCCCTTAGTTCTAGATAATGTTAAGGCTTCAGTTGCACGAGTTTTGTTGTTTATTTGTTTACTGGTGGGAACCTACAACTTTGATTCTGTTTAACTTATGTTAAAATAATAAAATTATATTTAGATTCAGAATTCAGTTCAGAAATACAATTTAGTTTTACTAGATTTGTTGGACTACCACTGAGCATCTATTTCCAAGGGCTAGAAAGTTAGCATTTACATTTCCCAGGTACCTGAGCAGCTAGCATTCTAAAAGTATTACATTCTCTGCTTAGATTTGGGACATTTCCCTGATGCCAGATCCCAGATCCCTGGATTGCCACTGTAATAGTATGTTATTGCAAACATGCTGTTTGGTGGTGTGACCAAGTGATTGCTCCATGGAGGTTCAGTTCTTCTGAGCTCTGAGACTTGTTCCTGGGAGCCTTGATCAGGACGGGATGCTCCAGCCCTTCCAATGATTTCCAAGCACAAAATTCACTTTGCTACGTAAAGCAAATAGCCTTGCTGTTTACCACTAAGCCCCAAATAATTCAAATGAACTGCTTTTGCACTCAGTCCTTTGGCTTCGTGATTTGTAAAACAATTATAAACAGGTAGATAGCATTATTAAATAGCAAAAACCTTAGAAAATGAGAGGCTACTCATTAGTATTTATTATACCTGTGTGTATGACTATAATCCAGTTTTTGTTTTGCACTGTAAATCCTAAAATGTGTTATATTATTTCTGTCAGCTCCAGCTGCCACCGTAAAGCCAATATAAGTTGGTTTTACAGGAGTTTACATATAATCTTTAACAGCTGGACCTGAAAATAGTTCAGATTTTAAAGTTGGAAATAATTTCAATTTTACTAGGTAAAGAAATACAAATCTGAGAGGAAGGATTAGGTGATGTAATTTCTTCTGTTTGATAATAAAACTCCACAAGAATCTATATTTGACAAATATAAAAATATGGCCGTGTTGCACTTTTCTAGGACTTTGAGAAGTGTGGGTGACAGAATGCATTTTATGAACATTTTTTATGCCTGATAAAAATAGCATTACACATATATCTTTAATTCTATGTAACAATGAGCTTATTTTCTCTCTGCTTTTTATATTCCTTTATAGTTTACTACTTTAGGCATTAAAGCAAAAATCTAATATGTTGAGGGAAAGGGGCTGCATATCAAAAGGTTCTTTGTGGATTTCCACATGTCTACTGAAAAATAGTGAATACTATGTATGTGTATCACAATACTCTTTTCAAGACTTTGGCAGCAAAATTATTTCAGTATGATTTTCTATCTTGTAAGCCAACTATGGGCTTATGAGGGGGAGGGGAATATATCTAGAAATTACTTCTTGCAAGGTTAAGAAGCTTTTGGATTTAAGATCCAGTGGTATATTAAAATATTGTGGTTTTCAACAAAAGTTGTGAGTTGCATTTGATTTAGTCTGCATTGAACTAACATCATCACTCAACTCATCGAATGTTACCAATGGAGTCAAGACATTTTGACATAGATAGATTTGATGTTTTTAAACATGTTAATGCCCAGCTAATTGCAATTTGCACATAATCTGCAAATGCACTGGGCACTGGGCACCTTGTTATGGGATGGGGTCAGCATAGTGCACCGCAAAGTTGGCTTAGACTTTGTGGTTAAACACATGAGCTCTGTAGCCCCAATATCTAGATTCACATCCTGACTCCATCAAAAACAGCCTTTCTGATTTGGGGCATATCATTGAACTTTCAGCTTCATTTTTTTTTTTTTTTTTAAAGAAGGATTATAATCGTATCTATTTCATGCCATTGATACAAGAATCAAATGGAATGATTCATGATATTACTGAAAATTCTCTCAAATAAACTAATTCTGTAATGTTAGTGGATTCCAAAGGCAAGAAAAAAAAAGAATAATTCTGCTCATATATAAATTGACTCAAATGATAACGCTGAAAAATACTGGTTATATCATACTAAAATTTTTTTTTTTGCGGTACGCGGGCCTCTCACTGTCGTGGCCTCTCCCGTCGCGGAGCACAGGCTCCGGACGCAAAGGCTCAGTGGCCATGGCTCACGGGCCCAGCCACTCCGCGGCATGTGGGATCTTCCTGGACCGGGGCACGAACCCGTGTCCCCTGCATCGGCAGGCGGACTCCCAACCACTGTGCGACCAGGGAAGCCTTGTGTGGTTTTAAATAAGGTATGAAGCTGCCTTCTAAAATGTTGCTTCTGCTCAGGGTAGCTTTCCTAATGGGCGGTGGACCTGGCTGCTGAGTGTGCCTTACACACTATAGCCACCTCCCACGTGCTCTGGTACACACAACCAGCAGTGTGCACGCTCCTTGACACATCAACACCCTGCCCTCCATGCGGGGTGACCCTGTCAATTTTATATGCAGGCTAAGGCAGCAGGGATACTAGAGAAGGGATTTCGGTGGATGCTGGGAGCAAGGTTAGCAAGCAACCTTGTACCCACTGTGCGCCTGTTGGCTCCTTCAATGTCTGCATGGCTGGGTCTGTGCCTGTGGGGATTTTTGAAGGCGGGCTCTGCCTTGCTAACCTGAGGGTTAGCCAGACAACTTGGGATCTCTGCCTCTGACCTCACATTTTCAGAATAAGAATAAATCTTTCATGTGAATGACAACCCCTTAGATGTGGCACTTTGGTGCAGAAAATAATCCAAACATCTGGATGTGGTATTGCTGACTAGAGTCTCATTATTTACTTGAAAATCTAGTGTTGCTGTTTTGAAGTAGAAGGATCGGTTAATGGGCCAGTTGTTTCAGGTGATTAGAAGTAAATTGTATTGATTTCGAATCCATAACTTCATCCAAAATGTGCATTTACACTAATAAAAGTTGATGACAAAGAAAGAATTTCATTATACAAAGAACTAAAGTCACACTTTGACCTCCAGAACTTTTTCTAAATTGAGTGATATTAGCATCACTTCTTCATCTTCTTCTCGTGGCTTATTCTGCTATCAACTTGAGACACCTCAAAACCCATGATTTCTCTTTATTTCAAAACTTCTTAACCTCCTGTCTTCATTTGCATTCCCCTGCAGGCATGGCTACAGACTATATTTTGTCATGTCTTAGAAATCCTCCATTCAATTATTTGAATATGAATTCTGTTATGGATTTAAATAAAAATGCTAACTCACTTACTTTCTTTAGATTTTTGCTCAAATGTCACTTCAACATTCCTTGACCATGCTACATGAAGTAATACCTCCTCACCCACAAGGCTCCCTATCCCTCCTAGCTGCCTTCCTTTCCTCTAAAACACTTATTGCCCTGTGTCATCATATATCTTGTTTGTCTTGCGCTTCTCCTCACTCAAATATAAGCTCATTGAAGAAATAAACTTCCTGTTGTTTTTGTTTGTTTGTTTTTTGCTTTTTTTTGCGGTATGCGGGCCTCTCACTGTTGTGGCCTCTCCCGTTGCTGAGCACAGGCTCTGGACGCGCAGGCTCAGCGTCCATGGCTCACGGATCCAGCAGCTCTGTGGCATGTGGGATCTTCCCAGACCGGGGCACGAGCCCGTGTCCCCTGCATCGGCAGGCGGACTCTCAACAACTGCGCCACCAGAGAAGCCCTTCCTGTTTGTTTTTTAAAGTGGTGTATCCCCCAAGTGCCCAGTGCCAAGCACATAGTAGGTGCTTAATAAATATTTTCAATAATAAATGATATTACTTTGGCCCACACAACACACTCAGATATCCAGGGAATGAGGGGGAAAGAGGTAGCTAATACAAAATATAAAACAGAAAAAATAAAGCAAAGAGAGGAGCCCCAAATCCTTAAATTTCCCCCAGGGAATAGCTTTCTATGTAAAGGATTAAGTCTCAAAGAATTGGATCAACTCTTTTTATATTTGGTTGTGGTTCATATCTGAGGCATCTGATGTAAAGTTTTCCAGTAAAACTAGATGGTGGATATCAAAGATGGACACAGTAAAATCTACAGTTTAGTTGGTAATCAGGGAAGTTACATACACTGTGATGGAAAGGGAAATGAAGCAGGTTTTCCCTTGGAAGGTAAGTGGGAGGAAATTAGGTGGTGGTTCAGGGCTCAACTCATCCAGAGAGTAACTGTGATGGGGAAAAAAGGGCATAGGTTGAAAGCCAGTGAGGCAGAAGAGATGGCAGATAGTTGAGGTTCAATAGGGAGGCTCCAAGTTGATGCTCCCTTAGATACACAGAAGATCCAGTTCATTTCTACAGACACAGAACACAATATTTGGGAACACCATCCTATCATCTAATGGGAAAAGAGGTCCTAGTATATTGCTGGATTTGGCTTACCTTGATTCAGAACCTGGATGAGGTTGCATCTACTTCATGTATGTTAATATATCTGGCAGTTGGATGGGTCTTAATCAAAACGGAAGAGGTAAACCCCATTCTCTAATGACAACCTCTCGTCTTTTCAGCCTCCCACTTCCCCGTTCTTGGTGAACCTACTTTTGCCTCCTTCAAAACCTTCTGAACTTCAACTACTCTTGTCCTCTCTTCAGTCCACCCTGTCCAGCCTCTTGATGCAAAACCACTATACTAATAAAGCTTTTTCAAGCCCTTTAAACTACTTTAATGGTTTGTCCTACTACCATAACTTTCTTAGATGTCATCATTCCAGTTTCTTGTACACAAAAGCCGAGACAGTAGTACAATTACTGAGATGGTCAAATAATCCCATTCCACTTGGGTTTGTGGTTCAGTCAACTGTGCCCCTCAGTGCTGAGAGACTGCCCTCAGAACAAATTTCAAATTTTCTCTACTCTCATCAAGCCCTCTCTACTACCCAGCCCCACTCAGCAACTTGTGACCTTCTACAAATAAGATCAACAACAAAATGAGGACTTCCTTCACCCCACTTCAAAATTTCTCCATATCTTCTCCTCTATGTCTCAGGAGGTAGAGACTCTTCTCTTTACTTCTCCTCCTAACCCACCTACTTCTACTTGCATCAGTCATTTGAAGTGCCTATGCTTCTTCACTTTCTCTCTCTCGATGAAGTCCAAGCCTAGAGACTCTGTTCCAACTAGTTTTCAATAAGTCCATTTAATGGGAATACTATTTTTTTCTGAGGTTTTTCTCTTATCATATATATTATCAACTTTCCTTTCCAGTCCATCTTGCTTTTTCTTCAAGTCACGGGTATAATGGTGTTTCACCTTCCCTGAAGATAAAAATTACTTCCAGCCCCTATTGAAAATACAGTTTAGTAGGCCAGTCTCTAGATGTATGGATAAAATGGGTCAAGAAGAAGACTTGGAAACAGATACTTTTAACAAGTTCTCCTCCAACTTAGGCAAGTAATTCTTGGGCCAGCTTGGGGGAAAAGAAAAAAAACTGATGCAGAGGATCTACATTTATGCTTTTTCTTTGTTTTTTGCTTCTGTGTTGAAATTTTTTCAAATTTCTTTGCTTCATTTGATAATTCAACACAAGTGGCTCTCAAATATTTATTTTTAAATCTATTTTTTTTTTTGGAAATTCAGTTACTGTTAGAAATCTTTGGTTGACTTTCCTCATGAAAAATTTGCTGATCTTTTCTTTAAATTAATGAACCTTATTTTTTAGAATGGTTAAAGATTTGCAGAAAAACTGGACCGTTGGTACAGAGATTTCTCAAAGAACTCAACCCCCAATAGTTTTCCCTATTACAGTTTTCCTATAACATTTTGCATTATATGGTATATTTGTTATAATTAAGCAGTCAACATTGACATTATTAACTGAAGTCCAATGTCTGTACTTATATTAAGGTTCACTCTTTATATTGTGAAGTTCTATGGGTGTTGACAAATGTATAATGTCCTGTGTCCACCATTGCAGCATCATACAGAATAGTTTTACTGCCCTAAAAATCTTCTGTGCTTTAATTATCCATTTCTTCCTCCTTTCCCCTGAAGCCCTAGAAACGTTATTCTTTTTACTGTCTCCAATTTTTTTTTTTTGCCTTTTCTGGAATATCATACTTTTGGAATCATAGCGTATGTAGCCTTTTCAGACTGGCTTCTTTCACATAGCAGTGTACACTTAAGTTTCCTCCATGTCTTTTCATGCCTTGAAAGCTCCTTTTTTACCACTGAATAATATTCTATTGTATGAATGTACCAAAGTTAGTTTATTCACTTAACTTATGAAAAACATCTTGATTGTTTCCAGTTTTTGGCAATGATGAATAAAGTTGCTAAAATCATTTATGTGCAGGCTTTTGGGTGGACATAAGTTTACAACTCAATTGAGTAATTACATAGGAGCACAAATACTGAATAGTATTATGAGACTATATTTGTCTTGTTAAGAATTGTCTTCCAAAGTGAGTGTACCATTTTTGCATTCTCACCAGAAATGATTGAAAGTTCTTGTTGCTCGTCATCCTTGCCAGCATTTTATGCTGTCCGTTTTTCAAAGTTTTAGTCATTTTAATAGATGTGTAATGATATCTCACTGTTGTTTTAATTTACAATTTTCTAATGACACATGATGTTGACTTCGTATAGAGCAATATCCAAGATACCACACTGTCAATGATAGGATCTAAATTCTGTTTTGAATTTGGTTGAATGGCATGTTGCTTTAAGTTGCAATTCCTTAATGACATACGTTGTTGTTGAGCATCTTTTCATATGCTTATTTGTCATCTGTATATCTTCTTTGTGAGATGTCTGAATCTTTTGCTAAGGTTGTTTGCTAGGTTATCGTTGAAAGTAAACAGTTTTTGTATATATTGGATACAAATCTTTTATTAGATATGTGTTTTGCAAATATTTTCTCCCAGTCTTGACTTATCTTTCCACTCTCTTAAAGAAAATCTACTTATCTTTTAATTCCTCATCCTCATGCCTACCAAATTAAGTCAGCTCTTCATTTTAGCAATCAGTAGTTTGACTGTCCTGGCTCTGAACAAATGACACTGATTAGTATTATAATGTTATGTCCTCAAGCCCACTCTTCTCTGCACTTTGACCATTCTTTTCTTTTTTTTTTTTTTTTTTTAGCATTAAAAGATGCTTTACTAAAAAATGACTACTCTGTTTATTCAATTGTTTAGGAAAAAAAAATCTATTAGTCACCCTTGGCTCCTCCTTCTCTCATACTTCCCATCGAATCCATCAATATGCTCTGTTGGCTCCATCTTCAAAACTTTTCCAGAATCAACCTATTCTCAGTTATCATGCTGATCTAAGCCATTATCAGCTATATCCTGAATTATTGAAAAAGTCTCTTAACTGATCTCCCTGCTTCCTCTCCTGTCCCAGTAGAGTGCATTCTGTTCTGACCAGAGCAATAAAGTGCCTCAAAGATAAGGTGCTTTCTTTAACATTCCACTGAGAATTCCACCCCCCTTCTCCTTTACTTCTTTGACTTTTTGTTATCTGTAACACTCACTATCATATAATCTACTATATATTTTCTTTACATATTTTGTTTATTTTCTGTTGCTTCCAAGAGGAACCTCATCTCCATTACAGCAGGGACTTTGTCTGCTTCTCCATTATTGTAAACACAGTGTCTATAACTTTGCCTATCACAGAGTAGATGTTCAGTAATATATAGATGGGTAAATATATTGTTTATAAATTGGTTTTATAGCTATTTGGACACATGTATTTTCTTTTCTTTTGGATCCTGAACTGTGGTTCTGTGTCTAAATGTTCCTTGGAATCTCAAAACTTCCCAAAACTGTATATTGTTCATAAATTGGTATCCAATAAATACTTGTCAAATGAATAGAATGAATGTGCCTATAAAATATCATTCTAGAAAATGAATCAGTTATATGTATACATATATCCCCATATACCCTTCTTCTTGAGTCTCCATCTCACCTCCCTATTCCACCCCTCTAGGTCATCACAAAGCATTGAATGGATCTCTCTGTTCTATGCAGCAGCTTCCCAATAGCCATCCATTTTATACTTGGCACTTTATATATGTCAATGCTACTCTCTCACTTCATCCCAGTTTCCCCTTCCCCCCAGGGCCTCATGTCCATTCTCTGTGTCTGCATCTTTATTCCTGCCCTGCCACTAGGTTCATCAGTATGTTTCTTTTAGATTTCATATATATGCGTTAGCATATGGTATTTGTTTTTCTCTTTCTGACTTACTTCACTCTGTATGACAGACTCTAGGTCCATCCAACTCACTACAAATAATTTTGTTCCTTTTTATGGCCGAGTCATATTCCATTGTATATATGTGCCATATCTTTATCCGTTCATCTGTTGATGGACATTTATGTTGCTTCCATGTCCTGGTTATTGTAAATAGTGCTGCAATGAATGTTGTGGTACATGATTCTCCTTGAATTATGGTTTTCTCAGGGTATATACCCAGTAGTGGGATTGCTCGGTCATATGATAGTTCTATTTTTAGTTTTTTAAGGAACCTCCCTACTGTTCTCCATAGTGGCTGTATCAATTTACATTCCCACCAACAGTGTAGGAGGGTTCCCTTTTCTCCACACACTCTACAGCATTTACTATTTCTAGATTTTTTAATGATGGCCATTCTGACTGGTATGACGTGATCTTCATTGTGATTTTGATTTGCATTTCTCTAATTATTAGTGATGTTGAGCATCTTTTCATGTGTTTGTTGGCCATTTGTATGTCTTCTTTGGAAAAATGTCTATTTAGGTCTTCCACCCATTTTTGGACTGGGTTGTTTGTTTTCTTAAATATTGAGCTGCATGAGCTGCTTGTATATTTTGGAAATTAATCCTTTGTCAGTTGGTTCATTTGCAAATATTTTCTCCCATTCTGAGGGTTGTCTTTTCATCTTGTTTATGGTTTCCTTTGCTGTGCAAAAGCATTTAAGTTTCATTAGGTCCCATTTGTTTATTTTTGTTTTTATTTCCATTTCTCTTGGAGGTAGGTCAAAAAGGATCTTGCTGTGATTTATGTCATAGAGTGTTCTGCCTTCCTTTAAGAGTTTTATAGTGTCTGACCTTACATTTAAGTCTTTAATTCATTTTGAGTTGATTTTTGTGTATAGTGTTAGGGAGTGTTCTAATTTCATTCTTTTACATGTAGCTGTCCAGTTTCCCCAGCACCACTTATTGAAGACACTGTCTTTCCTCTATTGTATATTCTTTTGTCCTTTATCAAAGTAAGGTGACCATACATGTGTGGGTTTATCTCTGGGCTTTCTATCCTGTTCCATTGATCTATACTTCTATTTTTGTGCCAGTACCATATATTCTTGATTACTGTAGCTTTGTAGTATAGTCTGAAGTCTGGGAGCCTGATTCATCCAGCTCCGTTTTTCTTTCTTAAGATTGCTTTGGCTATTTGGGTATTTTTTGTGTGTTTCTATACAAATTTTAAAATTTCTTGTTCTAGTTCTGTGAAAAATGCCACTGGTAATTTGATAGGGATTGCTTTGAATCTGAAGATTCCTTTGGATAGTATAGTCATTTTCACAATGTTGATTCTTCCAATCCAAGAACATGCTATATATCTCCATCTGTTTGTATCATATTTGATTTCTTTCATCAGTGTCTTATAGTCTTGTACATACAGGTTTTTTGTCTCCTTAGGTAGGTTTATTCCTAGGTATTTTATTCTTTTTGTTGCAATGGTAAATGTGAGTGTTTCCTTAATTCATCTTTCTGATTTTTCATTGTTAGTGTATAGGAATGCAAGAGATTTCTGTGCATTCATTTTGTATCCTGCTACTTTACCAAATTCATTGATTAGCTCTAGTACTTTTCTCGTGTCATCTTTAGGATTTTCTATGTATAGTATCATGCCATCTGCAAAAAGTGACAGATTTACTTCTTCTTTTCCAATTTGGATTCCTTTTATTTCTTTTTCTTCTCTGACTGCAGTGACTAAAGCCTCCAAAACTATGTTGCATAATAGTGGTAAGAGTGGGCAATCCTGTCTTGTTCCTGTTATTAGAGGAAATGCTTTCAGCTTTTCACCACTGAGAATGATGTTGGCTGTTGGTTTGTCATGTATGGCCTCTATTATGTTGAAGTACGTTCCCCCTATGCCCACTTACTGGAAAGTTTTTATCATAAATATGTATGGAATTTTGTCAGAAGATTTCCGGAATCTACTGAGATTATCGTATGGTTTTTATCCTTCAATTTGTTAATATGGTGTATCACAATGATTTGCATGTATCAAAGAATCCTTGCATTCCTGGAATAAACCCCACTTGATCATGGTGTATGAACCTTTTAATGTGCTCTTTGATTCTGTTTGCTAGTATTTTGTTGAGGATTTTTGCATCTATGTTTATCAGTCATATTGGCCTGTAGTTTTCTTTTTTAGTGACATCTTTGACTGGTTTTGGTATCAAGGTGATGTTCACCTCGTAGAATGAGTTTGGGAGTGTTCCTCCCTCTGTTATATTTTGGAAGAGTTTGAAAAGGATAGGTGTTAGCTCTTCTCAAAATGTTTGATAGAATTCATCTGTGAAGGTATCTCATCTTGGGCTTTTGTTTGTTGGAAGATTTTTAATCACAGTTTCAATTTCATTACTTGTGATTGGTCTGTTCATAATTTCTATTTTTCTTGATTCAGTCTTGTAAGGTTGTACTTTTCTAAGAATTTGTCTAGTTCTTCCAGGTTGTCCAGTTTATTGGCTTATAGTTGCTTGTAGTAGTCCCTCATGATCCTTTGTATTTCTGCGGTGTCAGTTACTTCTTTTTTATTTCTAATTCTGTTGATCTGAGTCTTCTCCCTTTTTTTCTTGATAAGTCTGGCTAATGGTTTATCAACTTTGTTTATCTTCTCAAAGAACCAGATTTTTGTTTTATTGATCTTTGTTATTTTTTCTTTCATTTCTTTTTCATTTCTTTTTCATCTGATCTTTATGATTGCTTTCCTTCTGCTAACTTTGTGGGGGTTTTTGTTTCTTCTTTCTCTAATTACTTTAAGTGTATGGTTAAGTTGTTTATTTGAGATGTTTCTTGTTTCTTGAGGTAGGATTGTATTGCTATAAACTTCCCTCTTAGAACTGTTTTTGCTGCATCCCATAAGTTTTGGGTCATCATGTCTTCATTGTCATTTGTTTCTAGGTATTTTTTGATTTCCTCTTTGATTTCTTCAGTGATCTCTTGGGTGTTTAGTAGCATATTGTTTAGCCTCCATTTATTTGTATTTTTTTTTTACCGTTTTTTTCCTGTAATTTATATCTACTTTCATAGCATTGTGGTCAGAAAAGATGCTTAATATGGTTTCAATTTTCTTAAATTTACCAAGGCTTGATTTGTGACCCAAGACATGATTTATCCTGGAGAATGTTCCATGTTAACTTAAGAAGAAAGTGTATTCTTTTGTTTTTTTTCATGGAATGTCCTATAGATATTGATTAAGTCCATCTGGTCTAATATGTCATTTAAATCTTGTGTTTCCTTATTTTTTTTCTGTTTAGATGATCCCTCCATTGGTGTAAGTGGGGTGTTAAAGTCCCCTACTATTATGGTGTTACTCTCAATTTCCCTTTTTATGGCTGTTAGCATTGGCCTTATGTATTGAGGTGCTCCTATGTTGGGTCCATATATATTTATAAATGTTATATTTTCTTCTTGGATTGATCCCTTGATCATTATGTAGTGTGCTTCTTTGTCTCTTGTAATAGTCTTTATTTTAAAGTCTATTTTGTCTGCTATGAGTATTGCTACACCAGCTTTCTTTTGATTTCCATTTGCATGGAATATATTTTTCCATCCTCTCACTTTCAGTCTGTATGTGTCCGTAGGTCTGAAGTGGATCACTTGTAGACAGTTTCTATATGGATATTGTTTCTGTATCCATTTAGCCTGTCTGTGTCTTCTGCACATTAGCAAAAGAGAGCATTTAATCCATTTACATTTAAGGTAATTATTGATATGCTTGTTCCTGTTATCATTTCCTTAATTGTTTTGAGTTTGTTTTTGTAGAACTTTTCCTTCTCTTGTGTTTCCTGCCTAGAGAAGTTCCTTTAGCATTTGTTGTGAAGCTGGTTTGGTGGTGCTGAATTCTCTTAACTTTTGCCTGTCTATAAAGCTTTTGATTTCTCCAACAAATCTGACGGAGATCCTTGCTGGGTAGAGTAATCTTGGTTGTAGGATTTTTCCCATTCATCACTATAAATATATCCTGCCACTCCCTTCTGGCCTGCAGAGCTTCTGCTGAAAGATCAGCTGTTAACCTTATGGTGATTCCCTGTATATCATTTGCTGCTTTTCCCTTGCTGCTTTTAATATTTTTTCTTTGTGTTTAATTTTTGTTAGTTTGATTAATATGTGTGTCAGTTTGTTTCTCCTTGGGTGTATCCTCTATGGGACTCTCTGTGAGCTTCCTGGACTTTATTGACTTTTTCATTTCCTGTGTTTGGGAAGTTTCAACTATAATCTATTCAAATATTTTCCCAAACCCTTTCTATGTTTCTTCTTTCTATGTTTCTTCTATGTTTCTTCTTCTTCTGGGACACCTATAATTTCAATGTTGGTGTGCTTAATGTTGTGCCTGAGGTATCTGAGACTGTCCTCCATCTTTTCATTATTTTTTCTTTATTCTGCTCTGCAGCAACTATTTCCACTATTCTATCTTCCAGCTCACTTATCTGTTCTTCTGCCTCAATTATTCTGCTGTTGATTCCTTCTAGAGTATTTTTAATGTAAGTTATTGTCTTGTTCATTATTGTTTGTTTGTACTTTAGTTCTTCTAGGTCCTTGTTAAATATTTCTTGTATTTTCTATATTCTATTTCCAGAATTTTGGATCATGATTACTCTGAATTCTTTTTCAGGTAGTTTGCCTATTTCCTTTTCATTGATTTGGTCTTCTGGGTTTTTACCTTGCTCCTTTGCCTGCAAGATATTTCTCTGTCTTGTCATTTTTGTCTAATTTACAGTATTTGAGGTCTCCTTTCCCTAGACTGCAGGGTCATAATTCCTTTTGCTTCTGTCCTCTGTCCCCAGAGGTGAGGTTTTTCCAATGTTGTGCATAAGCTTCCTGGTAGGAGGGACTGGTTCCTGCATTCTGGTGAGTGGAGCTGAGTCTTTTCCCTCTGATGAGCAAGGCCATGTCAGTTGGTGTGCTTTGTGTTGTCTGTGAGCTTACTGTAACTTTAGGTACTCTGTGTGCTGATGGGTGGGTTTGTGTTCCTGTCTTGGTTGTTTTTTGTTGTGAGGAGTCCAGTGGTTGGAGCTGCAGGCAGTTGGGTGGAGCTGGGTCTTGGGTTGAGATAGAGCCCTCTGTGAGAGCTCTCCGTGATTAAGCTTCCCTGGGGCTGGGAATTCTCTACTTGTCCAACATCCTGGCCTCAGTGCTTCCACTCCAGAACCTCAGGCCCGACTTACAGTCTAGGAACCAAGATCCTGAAAGTCACTCATCCTGGTAATAAAGGAAATTTTTAAAAAAAGAAAAAAGAAAAGAAAAAAACACTAACAAAACCCTACACAAATGGTAAAAAGTAAAATCAAACAAAGAAAAACAGAAACAAGGAAACACGCACACACACAAAAGAAACAGAAACAGAACCAAATAAAACAAAAGTAAGAGAACAACCAGACAAACAAAAGAACCTAAGAATGAGATCAAATAATTAAAAAGAAAACTGACAAAAAACGCAAAGCCAGAAAACAAAACCAAAGCAGAGTGCCAACTGGAGTGAATTAAAGAAACAAACTGACAAAAATGATATAAAAAAAGAAAAAGAGACAGTGGAAAGAAGACAGAAGAACAGAAAAGCAATGTAGGAATAACTATGTAGCAATGTAGGAAGAGAATAGCAATGTAAGAATATATACATATATATAAATGTAGGAATTTTTATATATAGAAAAGAAAAAATAAAGACAAACAAAACCCCAGAGAAATGGTAAAAACAAAATCAAACAAACAAAAACAGAAACAAGGAAACACATGCACACTCAGAAGAAACAAAAACAGAACCAAATAAAACAAAAAGCAAGAGAACAACCAGACAAACAGAAGAACCCCAAAATGAAATTAAACAACTAGAATCAGAACTAAGAAAAACACAAAACTTAAAAACAAAACCAAAGCAGTATGTCAGCTGAAGAATAATGCAAGGAAAGAGGACACATTAGTAAAAATGATTAAAATAACATACAATAAAAAGGGGAAAAGAATGGAACAACAGAAAGGCAAGGTAAAAGTGGAAATGGAAATATAAAAATATATATATTAAAGAAAAATAATTTTTAAAAATACTGGAAAAGAGTACAGAACAACAGAAAAGCAAAGTAAAACTAGAAATATATATAAAAATTTTTAAAATACGTTATAAAACACAAAGATCCCAAAGACAAAAAAAATACTGAAACAATAAAAACAAACAAAAACCAAAAAGAAGGCAGAATCAACAACAGAATGAATCAAAACATATTAAAATTAATATTAATAATTATTTTTCCCTGGGTTCTCAGCTGTAAGTGTCCTTGCACACTCCATGAGCCACAGCCCACCTCCACCTCCCCAAGAGGCTCTCCTCTGCCTCTGGGCTGGTCTCTGGACGTGCTGAGGGCCCTGTGGGGACCACTCAGACTCTGATCTGGCCCAGTTCCTATGTGTGCTTGTCCCCAAATTCCACAGCTGGCAGGGCTAGATATTTTCATTTCTGGGGACACTCATTGTCTACTCAAATATTCCATAGATGCAGGGTCTACCTAGCTGATTGCAGAGATTTAATCTGAAGCTGGAACAGCTGATGGAAAGACTTTCAATCTTCTTCCTTAGTCGCCCCATCCCTGGGGTTCAGCTTTGGTTTTATCCCCACCTCTGTGTGTGGTCTACTCACAGGGGGCTGGTCCTGAGGGAGCCTTGGAGCTCTTGGGTCTTCCCCTGTGAGGACCAGGCACAGAGGTGGTATGACTGTTTGGATTGCAGGAGCCCCTGTGGCGTCAAATGCACAGGGAGACCAGTGGCCATGGGCACAAGAGATATGGCCTTAGTGAGGGACTTTTCTGGTGCCTGGTGTAAGGTACATGAGGGCCAGCCCTGGCCGGGCTTTTTCTGGCCCCTGGCTGCTGGAGCACAAAGGCCAGCCCAAAGGGGGCTTTTTTATTGTTCATCAGCAGGTGTCAGTGTGTGGGGAGAGAGAGGTTACAATTGTGGCTTCTCCACCTACCTGTGACTCAGCAGTAGCGCCTGCTTCCATGGCAGTCCGGTCTTCCTCCATAGGCATTCCCTGCTGTGGATTTCCTCTCTCCCATTCCCTCAGTCCATCTCCCCACAGCCAACAGCAATTTTCACTCTGGGTCTGTTCTCCAAACCCTGTGCTCCAGCTCCCAGCCACCTTGCACACCTGTGAACACATGTCCCAGTCTGGGGAATGTAGGGTTGCAGTACGGATGGTCTGTGTATTTCTCACCCTGCCCCATATGCCACAGACTGGCTGCTTCACCCTCTTCCAACAGCCTCAAATGTTTCCCTTCTGTCCCAATTGATTTCCCTGTTAGAGAGGGTTTTCCCCGAATTCTGGAATCTCTCCTCTGCCTCAACTCCTCAGCCCCAGGGTGCAGGTCCCATCCCACTTCCTCTCATGTGTCTTCCTTCTTTTTTTTGTCCTACCCAGTTATGCAGGGATCTTTATAGTCCTTTCCAGTGTCCAAGGTCTTCTGCTAGTGTTCAGCTGGTGTTCTGTGAGAATTGTTGCATCTATAGATGTATTCCTGATGCAGCCATGGAGAAGGATGAACTCCACGTTCTCCTACTCCTCCTCCATCTCAACTCCCCTTCTATACTTTTGCTTATAGCTGCAACTTACATCGGGTGGTCCTCTTAAAGTTCAACTGTGGTAGCACAGTTAAACCCTAAACACATTATGTATATATAGAACATCAGAATATAACAGTAGGACCAACAACCATTATATGTGATACCCTTGTATTAAATAAGAGTTTACTCTAAGATAAGGGAAGTGATATGTTATAAATTCCCATGATATAAGTGGTAAAATTGCTTCAAATTCTTGCCAAATTTTCTAAGAATCTCAACAAATTTGGGTGGCCAGCATTTCATAGTATAACGAAGTCCTGATATATGGAACATGTAAACAGATGTGTAGGTTGAGATAGTGATCAAAATGTCAACAATCTTCTTGGCATCTCAACCTGCTCTCATGCTATTTTCACAATATGGGGATCCTTTCTATTATCTCTCACTCTTTTTACATGTATGGATCTTGTGGAAGATTCAAAGAGCATTTGTTACTTTAAAATAGTGATTACATGGCTATTGCTTCTCTCTAGAGGTGTCTTTCTCTGTGTATCTGCTACATGGTCATTGGATTCTACCTCTGCATTTACATTTCTCTTACTCTGGCAAGGATCTTAGTTACATAAAGAAAAATCATATTTTAGTCATTAAGAACATAGACACTGGGTTGAACAGGTTGGGTGTGAGTCCCAAAAATCTCCTAAACATATTAAGAACTTATTGTGTAATCTTGGGGAGTTATTTGACTATGCTCTACCTTAGGTTTACAACCCTCCTAGGGTATTAAAGAAGATTCATGAGCTGATTTTTTAAAGCCCTTAGGTACTGACTGCCATAATATGTGTTATATGAGGATTTGTGATTATTATTCTATTGTAAGAAGTGTAGAAGGGAGAAGGTGGGAGAAGCATACTGAGAGGCTGGGGAGAGTGGCTATGAAGGTTGTCCTTTGCCCATATCCAAGAAGACCTCACTATCATAGACCAAGATGAATGACATTTGGGAGTAGAACATACACAACTTTGGTGTCCTGAAGTTTATGGACTTCATACTCAGAAGTTGCTTTCAAATGTGTCTTGGGTTACTATGTACATATGTTCAGGGTGACAAAAAGGGAAAAAAAAAAATAATGAGACTTGTGGTAAAAATGGTAAAAGAGAATATATTTGTTGTTGTGAAAAACACAAAAGGGACTAATATAAATATAATCCACATTGTTCGTTGTTAAAATCCCCTCGTCCTTGGAGAATTAAAAGCAAACAAACTCATAGAGCAGCTGTAATGTTGAAAGCTTTGTGAGAAAAGGTGTGTTTTTCAATAGCTTATATCTTTCTGAAACTCTGTGTATGATTTATGTAAAAGATCAAGCATAAACTGGAGTTAGGTAGATTCAAATTGCAGTAGGAATTTCTGCCAAGCCAAGCAGCGAGGAAATTCCATAACCCTTCAATGTTCTGGATTCATTCCATTTGAATATATTGAAAAATAAGAGATAGCCTTCACTCATAGAAGACAGTCACTTGGACATAAGTTGTCTTGATTGTTTAGAATAGCAGTTGCTTTAGGGAGCTGAAATTTTCCCTTTGAATTTTCATTTAAATTATTTAAACTATCAAGTTTTACATTTAGTAATTTTTTACTATTATTATTATAATGTTGGCCAACTAATTATGTTTCTTTCCCTTTTGGATACTACAAGTCACCATCTTATTAACATGTTTTAATTAATCCCCTAGTGGCTTCTCTTTACCCTGGATTTCCTCCATTCTACCAGCCCCAAAGAGCCTGAAATACAGACTTGAATGCAGGTAGTTTTTTTTTTTTTTGACCTGTGACTGGGGAAAGTGAAAAGAAAGGAGGAGTGAAAGCCAAGCTGGGAGACATTCTTGGACTGAATTGATACCACTGTGTGCACCTGGGCTTGGATCCTGCCAGATATTTCTCAGGTGCTCTTTAGAATGCGCCTCAGAATTGTCCACTCAAGGAACTGCCTTCTTATTTGTACCATGGAGTAAGGAACATTAACCCATGGGCATCTGATACTATTTATCAAAGGTTGCCCCGCAGGACATTAGCTCGCCCTTAAGCCTACATCGCACAAAGACCAAAAGTGAATGGCATGTAATGAAGGAAGATGAAGTGCTGCCAGATTACATTTGTGCAAAACTGGTGTCTGCAGCGAAGACTGGAGAAAAAGGTGACCCATATGGATATGGGTGGAGCACAAGAGATGTCTAGCACAGCCTGCTCAACAGAAAGAAAACAGGAAATGTATCATAATGCTCGAGTCATTTCATTTTGGTTTTATGCTGATCAAACTTGCTTACTAAACATGATGAGTGAAACCCCAGCTATGTTGTGTAGACCATTTTCATACTTGAGAGGTTCATCTACAAGATGAATAGGAACAAGTGCTCCTACACAGCACTGTTTGAGATGGAGGAGGTTATGTTACAATACCTCCCACAGAAAAAAAATACCACAGATTATAATAAAAGTATTGTAATGTTCATGAGCAGTTCTTTGAATTTTGTTCCTTTTGCCCTGGGCGATAGTTTCTTAAGAGCTTCAGCTCTACCAATCTGTTCCTATCTACAGAGAAATGCCCAAATCTCTTAGATTTAAATATTCTGGTTTTACTTCAGTTCTTTTAAATATCCAGTCTCTTTATATCTTTTACTTATGAAATATCATTAGCTATAAGAAAAGCAAACTTTTTCAAACACTCAACACATAGAATATAATTTAAAAATCTAGATTTCAGGGGAAAACCTTTTTTACAATTCTATTAAAGCCTCAAAGTAAAATATGATTATATTTAATTACTTTTCAGCCAAATGTTTTCTTCTTTATACAACTTTTTTATAAAAGAGGTATTCTCTATTTTTCCAGGTGACTATTTCATTTAAACCTTAAATTAAGAATAATATACATTTTATAATCATTGTAAAAATAATCAATCACCTTGCTTTTGTTAAAAACAAAGGACAATTCCGTTTTAAAATTACTTAATTATCTTAAGCTCCCAAGTTTTTATAAGCTCATCAATTTTCAGCTGTTTAGGTCACCTAAGAAATATCAGAAACTGATATTTTAGGTTTTTGCTAAAAAAGAAAAACAGGGGCTTCCCTGGTGGAGCAGTGGTTGACAGTCTGCCTGCCGATGCAGGGGACACAGGTTTGTGCCCCGGTCCGGGAAGATCCCGCATGCTGTGGAGCAGCTGGGCCCGTGAGCCGTGGCCACGGAGCCTGCGCGTCCGGACCCTGTGCTCTGCAACAGGAGAGGCCGCAGCAGTGAGAGGCCCGCGTACCGCAAAAAAAAAAAAAAAAGAAAGAAAGAAAAAAAAAACTGGAAATGTTTCTGAGCCCCAAGATGTAACAGTACATATTTGTTATATAACAGTCCATAAGAGTACATATTTGACAACCCAGCTCATAAAAAATTATTTTAATAATTTAGCCTCCTCATGTCTTTTATAATGAGGATTTCAGGTTATCACACTCCTAACTACTTTTAATTATGTTACTTGGTTCTCTATTATAACAAAAGATACTGAATTCATCAAAGTATGGCAGTGACTTGGACAGCAAAATCATTAAGGTGTAATTTAATTGAAATAAGATATCACTGAGAATGCTATTTCCTGTTCTACTAAAATATTTTTTATAGCTCACTGTTATCCTTTTCTAAGAAATCAGAGCCTGAGACATAATTTATGTGCTACTATTTTATTAGAGACTGCAACCCAAGGGAATCAGAAGTGAGAGGAAAGGAAAGTAAGGCACTGAAGTAGGGAGAACAAACAAGAGTGAGCTACCAGCTGGTCACTGCTTGGATTAGGGATGGTTTCTTGATCTATCTGCCAAGAAACCATAGGAAGTTTTGTCTCTGAGGACAGTCTGTGGTGGCATGGAGGATGTTATGGAGTGAGCATATTCTCCCCAAATTTTTACAGTAAAACTGTATTTCCCAATGTGATAGCATCAGAGGTGGGACTTGGGGAGGTCATTAGGATTAGAAGAGGTCACAAGGGTGAAGTCTTCATGATGGGATTAGTGCCTTTATAGGAGTCACAGGAGCCTTTGCTTCCCCATTTACACACTCTGTCATGTGAGGACACAGGAGAAGTCAGCAGTCCATAGCCAGGAAGAGGGCTCTCACCAGAACCTAACCATGTTGGCACCCTGATATTAGGCTGTCAGCCTCCAGAATTTTGAGAAAGAAATTTTTGTTGATTCTCAGTCACCCAGTTTATGGTATTTCTATTATGGCAGCCCAAATGGGCAAAAAGAGGAAATAAAAATATAGCCTGTGGGTTCCCACATTTGGTTGGTCAGAGTCCCCTTCTAGGCATTACTTCCCCAGTGCTTCAGGCAGAAGGCGGATGAGGAGATTTGAAGTGCCCACAGGGTAAGGGGCCTAAGAGTCAAGTCATTAGTCTGTCCCTGTGGCAAGAGCTGGAAAAGCACTTCAGATTTGATCTCCACTGTGGAGGCTTAGAGGAAACAAATTGGTAAAAGTCAGAGGAGGCTGAGTGGGTCTAGGTGTACAATGAGGTCACTGATAGGTCAGTAAAGCACTAGGTGGCATATCACTGTCTTAGCTGAAGCAAATCAAACCCATTTGGTTAGTTTTTGTAAAATCTCCCCTTCATAAAAGTCTAATAACTATGTCTAAATTTAAAAGGCCCTGCATCTTTGATCTTGAGAAAAAAATAACTCCGTCCCACAAAAATAAATAATTCTCTCTCTCTCCCACAAAAGAAATAACTTCACCAAAAAGTCAACACATTGCAGTGCCTGTTAGTTGTATGTATACTTGTAGAGCAATCTTTTGGAAAAATAGGAAATGATTTGAAGATCGTTTAGAGGCATCTATACAGATAATTAATGATCTAGAAAATATAGAAAAAATAAAGTGTTTTTTTTTTGTGTGTGTGTGTGGTACATGGGCCTCTCACTGCCGTGACCTCTCCCGTTGCGGAGCACAGGCTCCGGACGCGCAGGCTCAGCGGCCATGGCTCACGGGTCCAGCCGTTCCGCGGCATGTGGGATCTTCCTGGACCAGGACACGAACCCGTATCCCCTGCATCGGCAGGCGGACTCCCAACCACTGCGCCACCAGGGAAGTCGAGTCTTTTTATAACTAAATATAGCTACATAAAATTAAAAGTCAGGTATCTCAAATAACATTATTTAAAAGGCAAACACAAAAAAATCTTTGCAGCAGATATGTGGTATGAAGTTTATTATTTGTAATGCATAAAGAACTCCTTCAATCAAATTGGAAAAATGACTTCATTAAAGGAAAAGTAGATGAAGTCTCTTAAAGATATCTAATAATAACAACTAACCTTTATTGATCATTTAGTAAGTTCCCTTTCATATTCTATGTGTATCAAAGATTTTGATCATATCAATAACCCCACAAGGTAGATTTAATTTTTTCTCCCTGTATTATAAGAAAAACAACAACAACAACAAAACAAACCTCATATGCAAAGAGACTAATTTGCTAAAAGTCAGAGAACCAGTTACAGGTAGAGCAGGGATTTGGTCTATGACATCTGGCTCCCCCGTCAAGGTCTGTAATGAATATGCTATACTGTATCTCTGCAATTTGCCTTTGGGCAGTTTACAAAGAAGATGAAATAGGGTTAATGATCAACAACAACAAAAGTTTAGGCTTTATCAGTGCAGATTTAAACAAGACAATGCTAATTTATATTTATCAAATTGACATTTTTTTCCTTAATACACTAAACCTAGTAATATGTAATGTCTAGCAAAATCCATTAAATTGTTCATATTCTATCAGCTAATTGCTCTACTTTTAAGAAACAAGAATGAGAAAATTGTCAGATAGGGACGGAGATTTATATACCAAGATGATTTTCATAACATTATAGAAATAATCTGTAAACAACCTAAATGTCCAAAAATAGAAAGATGATTAAATAAGCTTCAATATAGCAAATTATGCCATCTTTACAAGTTAAGCTTTTGGCTTCTGCACAGCAAAGGAAACTATAAACAAAACTAAAAGACAACCCTCCAAATGGGAGAAAATATTTGCAAATGATGAGACTGACAAGGGATTAATCTCCAAAATATACGAACAGCTCATGCAGCTCTATGTCAAAAAAACAAACAACCCAATCACAAAATAGGCAGAAGATCTAAACAGACATTTTTTTCCAAAGAAGACATGATGTTCAAAAAGCACATGAAACATCACCAATTATCAGAGAAATGCAAATCAAAACTACAGTGAGGTATCACCTCACACTGGTCAGAATGGCCATCATCAAAAAATCTACAAACAATAAAGCTGGAGAGGGTGTGGAGAAAAAGGAACCCTTCTACCCTGTTGGTGGGAATGTAAATTGGTACAATCACTATGGAGAACAGTATGGAGATTGCTTAAAAAACTAAAAATATAGCTATCACATGATCCAACAACCCCACTCCTGGACATATATCCAGAGAAAACCATAATCTGAAAGGATACATGTGCCCCAGTGTTCATTGCAGCACTATTTACAATAGCCAAGATATGGAATCAACCTAAATGTCCATTGACAGAGGAATAGATAAAGAAGACGTGGTATATATACACAATGGAAAATTACTCAGCCATAAAAAGAATGAAATAATGCCATTTGCAGCAACATGGATGGACCTGCAGATTATCATACTAAGTGAGGTTAGTCAGACAGAGAAAGACAAATATCATATGATATCACTCATATATGGAATCTAATTTTTTTAAAAAAGAAAAGAAACAAATGAACTTATTTACAAAACAGAAATGGACTTACAGGTATTGAAAACAAACTTATGGTTACCAAAGGGGAAATGTGGAGGGGGGAGGGGTTAATCAGAAGCCTAGGATGAGCATACACACATTACTATATATAAGATAACCAACCAGGACCTACTGTATAGCCCAGGGAACTGTACTCAATATTCTGTGATAAACTATATGAGAAGAGTCTAAAAAAGAATGAATATATGTACATGTATAACTGAATCACTTTGCTATACATCTGAAACTGACACAATGTTGTAAATCAAATATACACCAATAAAAAATATAAATTAAGCTTTTGAAGAAAAACTTATGCAAACTTACAAAGAAAATATTCATTTTAAGTGAAATAAAGTTGTATTTATAATATGACCCAAACTTAATTAAAATGCATATGTATTACTTGGATATTAACAATCTTTAGGGGATTCTCTTCTACAGACTTTATTTTGCATTTTTGTATTATTCTTACTTTAAAATGACAGACATTATTGAGCTATTTAAAATACATGTTATTGAACTAACCTTTAGAAAACCTAATATCTTTAAAACAACCTTACAAGAAAGTATTCAAAATAATAAAACAAATATCTAGAGAAGCAGAATCCAAAGGCTGATGTTGTTACAATGATGTCTAATATAAAATTACTTTCTCTTTGTTAACTCTTAAGAAATGGACTGTTTTAAAAATAACTCACCAAAATATGTATGTGAATGTAAACATTGTTCACTTTAGAGTGGCTACAGAGAAAGATCATACAATTTTCCATCACTACTGCATTTTTGTTTTAAGACAAATGTTTAACAAAGTTTATTTTTTACAATGTAATCTCTCAATGATGACAAATTACTATGAAGTCAGGTATATTCTCTAAGTATCAAAGTATCTGGCATGAAGCTAGACACCATGCAATAGTAATTATAATTGTAGTAGTAACTCTACTTGTAATCATAATTGAGGTATTAGTGGTAGTAATGGAAATAGTAATAGTAGCTATAGTAATATCAGTAATAGTAGTATAAGTGGTAATGTTGACATAACAGTTCTATGCTTTGACAATATATCATGAATAAAAATGTCTCCTGAAGTTTTCAAACATTCTGGTTAAAAATGTTTAATACCAAGAGAAGACCTCAATACTCAGGATCTCAGAAAACCATTTTACTCCAAAATGGTGGAATACTGGGAATAATTGTGAAGGGAAGGGCTGGGACTTCAGCCTATCATTCTCATCTGTTACCCCCTTACCCTATGCACTCTGACAATTCTGACATTGGCTCTATTCTCTTTTGTCCTTTGGCTTTTCCCTGCCTTTTCATCTTACTTCAGAGCATACATATCTAGGTTCAAATCCTACTGCTGGTAATTATGATCTGTATGGCATTGGCCAATTTGCTGACCATTCTGAGCTATGGTTTCTCCTCTGCAAAAGGAGCACATCATGCTGACCACACATTATGAGGACTGTATGGGGTTAAATATAGGAAGTGAGATATTTATATATATCTCACACGTACAGACACACACATCACATCATAATTAATTTCTCCTACTCTTTCCCTGCAATTCTCCCAGAAAGTCATTACTTTCAAAATTAAATCCTTGCTCTTACCTCTAGGCTTATCTCTCTCCACTTCTCCCTCCCTGATTCCCTTAATTCTACCTACAGAGAACTCCCTACTCTTCCTCTGAACTCATCAGACCTTCTCATCACTCTCTACCTAGGAAAGTAGTTCTCCTTCTGCTTTCTTCTTGAATTACTCCTAAATGTCATTTAAGGCTCAGCTCAAGGATGAATGCATTTCTTCCTCTATAAAACAATAACCTTTCTGCCCAGCCCTGGACACTTCTGTCTCTTACCTACCAATATTCTCATATGCTCTCTGTTATACACTGCACATCTCACTGGTCATTGCAAATATTAGTTCACATTGTCTGACTGACTCATCAGAATGTGTCTGTCTTCTTGTTGGTGTCTCTGATGGAACAGAGTACCTGGCATACAAAAGGCATTCAATAAACACTGTAGGCATTCTATAAATACTGTAGGCATTTGATAAGTACTTGCTGACTGAATGAACAAATAAATCTAGCTTAAGTTCAGTATGGATGTTAATTGAATTTGAAAAGGGGACCACCAATAAAAGGAAGATTAAAGAATGTTACTTTGAAAATCACACTTTTGTGTTTGTATTATTAAGATTAGATGCTTCTGTTAGTTCCATTACTATGTCATCTGTCGATTTGGCATGAAAATATTTTTGTTGTTGTATGTTGTCCCTGAAAAGTTTACACTGGATTATCGGTTGTGAAATAATTCCATGCATGAGAAAATATTTTCTATATTCCAAGCTCAGTAGTTATGTTTTCCTTGCAAAAGCACAGCTGATCCAAAATTAGGTTTGTTGAACACAATTGTCACATATCTGAATAACAGCAAACCGATAAAGAGAAGTGCTCTTTTCCTTAGGTAGTTTTCTGGGTTTATAATTGTTGATGCTTGTCAGAATCACAAGCAAAAACTTCACAATTTATTGTTAGGAATGAAAGGAAAACCACGTATATTTTAACAAAATGTTTACTTAAGTTAGTTCAGTAAACAAGTAAACAGTAAGCAAGTGTTAATAGGCTTTCTCTGATTGCATGCTTCTGATTGATCTTCTTTTGAATTATTTCTTTTTATGTTTTCCTCCTGATTCATTGCCCAGTTCAGGGTCTTCCTTTCCTCACCTGAACTATTATAGAAATCTTTTGACTCATCTCCATGTTCTCAATATCTTCTGTTCTTTCCAATCCTCATCCACTTCTCCCCAAATATGTATCCATTTCCAACAGAATAATTGTTTTGGACTCAGCAGCTCATTATGTTACATCCTACTCCTATCAGATCATAAAGCCTATGATAATTTTTGTCTTACTCATTCTATTCAATAAAGTTCAGGCTCAACACAGTGGACTATCCCTTTCAGAATCCAAGCCCAACCTTGGATTGCATCTCTGCCCACTCTTCTCACATGTCTTTCACTCAGTCTCTGAATCATTCATAGTTACAGAATATTTTGTTTTGTTTTCAAACATTGTTCTCTTTTTCTTGCAGCCATGATTACATTCTTGTTCTAAAATCTAATTCAAATGCTACTTTGTCTATAAAATATTTTTCCCACAAATCAAAATTAATTATTCTTCATGTATGTTTCCATTGTTTGAATTTCTGTTACCAATTATCTTTCAATTGTTTGCATATCTTTCCCCAAACTGGAATCATGAATTCCTGGAAAATAGAGTTTACATAGCTCTCATATATTTTATCTAAGTTTTATAAAATTTAATAGATGTGTGTGTGTATTTATCAGTAAATAAATTGGACAGAATGTTCTTCACAAATGCTCAGAACAGTATGTCTGCATCCAATCCTTATGAAGTAACAAAAGTCTTCAAATTCAGGGTGTGAGCTAATCTACTTTCAGTGCGCTAGGGCCTATTTTCTCCAGATTCACAAGCAGCCTGTGAATGGTGGTTCTAGGGATCATGTAAGGAGAGCCAGGCTTATTCATCATGAACCAGATGCTGTTATAACACCCAATACACAGATGAGGAAACTGAGGCTTGTAGAGATGAGATTTGCCAAGAATTTTGCTAAAGAGCTTGTGATCAGTGATTGGAAGGAGCTGGAGGAAGATTTCTCCAAGAGTAAGCCAAAGAAAATGGGGAAGCCAATTACAAAGCCCAGGTGAAGTAACCCCAGTTGTGCCCTGACCCCTTGCCAAAGTCATCTGCATGTTCCCTGGAAGAGGGGACTGCGGCCTCAGCTACCAGCCCACTAGCCCACCAGCAAGAGGAGATGCAATGAGAGGTAACAGCCTTCTCCTTGTCCACAGCCTAACTCCCCATCCCTACTTTCCTCCTGTGCTCTATTATGTCTTATCCAACAAAGCTCATGGAACATCCTTCTTTTACCTTTTTTCTCCCCACACCCTTTTTTTAATTCTAAACAACAACTACATCAGATTCTGAAGACACTTCTTCTTCCTGATAAAAAATCTTTCTTCCTGATAAAAATCACCTATCTTCTGAAGCATTTCTCTCAAGTTCTTCTATTGGTCTTTGTAAAACAATTTAATAAAATAAAGAAAGGAATGCATTCTGGGTACTGACTTGCAGTGATATATCTGGTAGTATCTTCAACTCTTCAACAGAGAAGATCCTAGAAAAACCAAACACTTAACCTTAAAAAAGACAAAAAACAGAAAAGATATAAAGAAAGATAAAAAGAAAGAAAGAAAGAAAGAAAGAAAGAAAGAAAGAAAGAAAGAAAGAAAGAAAGAAAGAAAGAAAGAAAGAAAAGAAAGAAAGAGAAAGAAAAGAAAAAAGAAAAGAAAATGTGGTTATATATTTTTTCAGGCATGATTTTTGGTGTATGGAGGAAGTTATTTAGGCCAATGAGACTCAAATCATTTCTACTTTTTATTTAATGTTCTCTCTTTCTATCCTGTAGCCTAGTGGTTCTTTAAGAAATGGTTGCTGAAGACATAAATACATTTGTTCACAGAGATAAGGTGAACTTTCAACAAGATTGAAAGATCTAGAAACAGGGCCAAAATGCAGCTTACCCTTATTACCATTATTCCGATGTAATTGGTAAATCTCAAAACAAAGATTGGAAAGCCGGGCAAGTCTTCATCCTTGGAAAATTCAAGGTACATTTAGACTTCAGAAAACAATGTTATTTCCAGAATATCTGATCAATATTAAGAGAGCTAATTTGTTTCAATGAACTCAAGAATTGTTTTATATGAGGATAAAAAATTATTTTAAAAAATCCAGTCGACATAATTATTTTCTTTTTCAATATATATGTTGCCAGAACCCCTGCTTCTCCCAGTCAGTATACATAGGATAATTTGTGATGAAACTGATGGACTTTAGGCATTTGGGAGATCTCTGAAGAAATAAATAAATCTGATGTAAACACAGTTAAAAAATATATATATATATTATATATACATACTATATATATATAATGCTTAGTAAAATGTTTGGTTCAAAAGAATTGAACTCCACCTCGCTGTAGGCTCACAAGTGAATTTTGGGCTTTTGGTTACATTTTACTAAAATAACAGTTGATGCTAAAATATACTAACCCTGAAAAATATTGGACAAGAGAAAAACAACCAAGTAAACTATTAAGTCTACAGCTGTTGTCAGGGTATCCTACTACTTTTACTTCCAAGACAAGATGTGATTTATCTTTAAATATAATTGAAAATGCATCGTCTTATCTATTTGGCTGTTTACATCAATTGTCCAGCTCATTAAAATAACTATCTTATAAATGACTGCACTTCCTTGTCCCTAATCTATTTTAATTTTTGTTGTTGTTACTGTTTAGCTTTAAAACTGAATGTTTACACATGTTCACATATGCATTTAAAAAAGATAAGTTTGCTGTTATGTTACATATTTTCATTAGCTCTCTTTTATCATATTAACTTGTAAAATTTTATTTAATAATATTTAAACCTTTACTTTGTTTCCTGAGAAAGAATAAAGAGTTGATTGTTTCTGATCTTTAATAAAGATAATGATAATAATAAAGGCCTAAGAGACTAGGCTACCTATATTTCAAAGACTCTTAAAGTTATTACATTTATTTTATTTTACAAAACAAAAGAAAACAAGTAAGCAAAACCTGGTTTAAATAAGTTGTTTTAGCACCAGTGCTTCTTGACTCAACTAAGTTAATTTTTTTTTTTAGCATCCCAAGTGACTTTCCAATGTAAACATCTAATTCTTTACAGAGGCTATGACACATGGACAGTAATAGCAAGCGGTAGCTTACAGAGGCTGGTAATTTAATTGATGGAATTATCAAATGACTGCTACTGGATTTAGGGCTGTTTTAACCAAAATCACCCAAAGACCAGGCTTTAACTGGCTGCACAGTTTCCCACCAGATTTACCATCACGAGTATAAGTCAATGCTGTTCCTAAAGACCAGATCATTCTACAGAAGGAAAGAAATACTATTATTACCTCTAGTGGATTAAGGAATGACTGCTTTCAGTTGCTGGATGTTAACAATAAAATTTAGTTTTTAAAAATCAGAAATAATATTTTGATTTTTATATATACTAATTTTCACAGGGATTCAAGAAAATGTCTTTTAATTTAAAAGAGAAATCCCTTCATAGAGATATTTTATGAACTGGTCTCTGTAAGTATTTTGTATAAAGTATAAATTTAAGTTTTCTTAAGATGACTCTACTCTCAAATTATTTTGTTTTCAAAGCTCCCATCTCTTGGGTAATGACTAATTTTCTACTGGTTATTAGTAATCAAAATTATATGAAATGGTGGTTCTCCATGCCTTTTTCTCCCACTAAATGAAACAACATATTTCAAAATTGGGACTCTGGGGCATTTGGTTCTTCTAAATCACATTTTTTCCCAGTAAATACAGCAGCTGATTCATGGAGTCATATATTGTCATATTTCTATGTAAGGTTATATAGGTTTTTTTGAGAAGAAAATGATACAATATCAACAAAATATCATCTGTTAATTAACATTTTCTTTGAATATCTAAATTGATTACAACTTGAAAAATTAGTTTTCAATTGCTTTGGCTGAGTAGACATTAATCTTTTGGGCATCTGTATCAAACATCTGGACATTTGACTCAATTGTTTTTTTCCTTGATCCAGGTTTTATCCAGCTGTTTGCTGCAGTAAAGATGTCATCTGTCAAGCACATTGTCTGCATTCTTATCACCCTCTGCACATCTGTTCTTGACATGACTTTTAGCCAGCTTCTATGCAGGCAGCAGACAGTTTCTGGCCCTATTTTGAAAGCTTGAGTTAGTTTATAGTTAAGAAAAAAGTGAAGAAAGAAATTTACTGGACAAGGAAATAATAATGCACTTGTAATGCATTGCTTTCTTACTATGCCCCAGGCTTACATCATACAAGGTTAGTAATGTATTGTGTGCTGTTGTTATCTTACCTTCATGATCCATTAAATATATTGGAAAAGTCACTTAAATTTTCTGGGTTTTAGTTCCCAAATTTACAAAATGTAATGGTAACACAGTTCATTATATTTTAAATTATGTTTAAAATTATAGTTTTAATTATGTTTTAATTCTTTAAGAGATTTACTCTCAAAGAATTTGTAAGTATACAGTACAGTATTGTACTATAAGTACAACTATAAGCACAGTAAATCTCTAAAATTTTTTCCTCTTGCATAAAGGTAAATTTATACACCTTGAAGAGCAACTCTCTTCCCATAGTTCAATTGTAAAGTCTCTTCTACAGATGAATTTCATTTCTGACAATTCCACATAAATGTTTTAAACCAACATTATAACCCAATAATATTTACTTAGTATATATATGTATATTATGTATATATATGATATCATATATATATGTATATGGTACCATTCAAAGCAAATTAAGAAATCTACCCTTTCAGAAGTAGAGACTTCTTAAATCTGCAACAGCTGATTTTTATTTGAGTAAACATAGAGAAATGTACAAGTATAGGCAGAAATGTACAGTTACATCAACCAGGAGATGATGCCATTTCCAAGCCCTTGCAACGTGTGGAGCTTGGGTGTCTGAATATTTTGCTTGCAAAAATATATTTTTGCTTACAAGGTTGAGGAGGGGAATTATTATCTCACTTCTATTTACACTTTGTAGGTAAAAGAATGAAATTAGAATTTAAAGAATAAAATCACAACAATACATTTTCTATGTAAGTGAGAAGTTGCATTAAAGTGTACCTTTACGGGGGCTTCCCTGGTGGCGCAGTGGTTGGGAGTCTGCCTGCCGATGCAGGGGACGCGGGTTCGTGCCCCGGTCCGGGAGGATCCCGCATGCCGCGGAGCGGCTGGGCCCGTGGGCCATGGCCGCTGGGCCTGTGCGTCCGGAGCCTGCGCTCCGCAATGAAAGGGTACCTTTACACTTGTGAATACATCAAGATAATGAACTTATGAAAAGGTGATGAATACCTTCAGATACTTGTTACTGTTTTGTTAATAATTAGAGAAACTCTACACACACACACACACACACACACACACAATTGTAACACAACCAAGCATTTATTTTCTACCTCTATAATCCATAACTTTACTTTGCTCTCTCAGGAGTCTTCAATTTAGCAAGTGATGTCTTTGCAGCAAGACAGATCAGATAGAAATATAACAGCTGATGTGAGAGGCAGTGTGATATAATGGCTAGAAACATACACCTTACTGCCCAATAGTTAAGATCTGAATTCTGACTATCTAGTTCCTAACTACGTGACAACCATGAAAGTCATATAATCTCCCTGTCCCTCTGTTTCCTCTAGGATAAAATGTGCATAATGATGATAAAGGGGTTATTACAAAGCTAAATAATTTAATATTTAGTGCTTAGACCAGTGTTAATTCTCGGTAAGTGATCAATTAGTGTTAGCTTTTAAATATGGTATTAGAAATATTCAGTAGAATGGAAAAAAAAATATTGGGAGAGGAAGGAAAAAGAATATTCTGGTATAATTAGTATTGATAAGGATAGAAAAATCTACTGTCAAGGCAATCTTTGGATGATATGAGTTACCCACAAGTTTTATCAATTTAGAAACTGAGTTACAAAATAATCTTACACCATTTTCTATTATTAAATACCTATTTAATCCCAAAGCTAAAAGAAGAAACTCACTTTTCATCAAAAAAGCCTAATATAATAAATGCTTGGGTTTTAAGTTGTACTGAGGAATAAAAATGTTGGAACTACAAGGAGAATAGGGCATTGGAGTTGAGGTCTACTTTGACATTTGAGACTGTATCTTAATACTCTACTACATGAAATAGGGTTGAATGCACACAATTCTGGTTAAATAGGTTCCAATCCCTGGAAAAAAGATGGTAAATTAATGAAAACCTCCAATCCACATATTCCAAAGGAGCTAGACAGGTGTTTAGGTCCAAGAATAGAGAAAACAAGGGAGGTATTCAATCCTATAAGTATAATTATGGGTGGGTTTGCAAAGGGGAAAACCAAAACAGGTCTTCAGAAGAGAGAACAATATTGTCTTCTAGTCCTATACACCATTTTGAATCAAATGATACTATATTGAACTCTACTAGTTCAGGGTGGGAGTGCACATAGGGAGTGAGGGTTCTTTAATTTTTCTATCTCCGTACCACATTGTTATATGGCAGGTCTTTTCGGAGGAGATACTTGGAGAAATTGGGGAAAGACAAGAGGATGATAATTCATGTCCATCCAACAGCTAACAAATTGGTGTCATCCTAGACTCTTTCTTGGCCTGAACCACCCTCCTGTTCCCTCTCCCCATTGCAACCCAAATTCATTTCAACTTTTTTTTTTCTGTAGCATTTTAGTCAACATAGCCTTTCTTTGTTAATGATTCTTCCATTACAAAGAATAGAAATACTCAAGGAAAGAGAGTTTAATTCTGGGGCATTTCATAGACTCTAAGTGGTGAATGTATTGTCAGGGCTCGTGAGAAATGGTACTGAGAATTTAAAAGCCATCACAATTCAGGGCAGCTGTATTGGTCAGTTTCATAAATAACACATTGCCATCAACTGGTGACTTAAACAACAAACATTTATTTCTCACAGTTCTGAAGGCTGGCAAGTCCAAGATCAAGGTGCCATCAGATTCCTCATTTCCTGAGAGTCCTCTTCCTGAATGGCAGATCACTCCCTTCTTTCTGTATTCTCACGTGGTAGAGAAAGCGATTATCTTCTTGTGTCTCCTTTTATAAGAGCACTAATCTCATTTATGAGGACTACACCCTTATAACATAATTACCTCCCAAAGGGCTCACCTTCAGATACCATCACAGTCAGAATTAGAGTTTCAACTTATGAAGTTTGGGAGGGCATGAACAGTTAGTCCATAGCAGCAACCTATTTGTCTTTAACTCTTTGAGACTGTTTAGTCTCTTGGTGCTACTTCCCTCTATGACTCAGTAACATTTAAATATGTTCTCCTTGACCCAGATTTTGGGTTCATCTACAGATGATTTAGCATGACTGAACTAAAAAGATCTACTACTCACAAATAAAGTACTACAGGCTCTCTGTTCAAAGCTGATTTCCTCAGTTAGATCACATGCTTACCCCATTAACCATCACAAGGTTTGATCTCATGGTAACTGTGGCTGAAAGAATGAAGGCCTCAGGGCCAGGGACAATTTTTAGAGGTAAGCATAGTTTGAGTAGGAACCTTAAAAGAAATCCATCATATATCATCTCTTCTATCTACTGACCATCACTGAGATACTCAATAGGCCAGATCTTGACTGTTAGGTTCTCATAGTAGCATGTTTTTATTACTGCTTTGGTCACAACATTAATCACATGTATTCTGCTTTAATCTTTTTATCAGATTGTTACTCCAAGCAATTTGTGAACATCTCAAGAGCAAGGATTGATTCCAATTTACTCTTATATTACTGGCACATCTCATAGTGTTTTTCACATAGCAGATCCTCAAAATGTGATGTTGACCAAATTTTCCATGGTGAGTCATTGAATCAATTATAACACTTAGTAAGCTGTTTAGATGGAAAAAACTTCCGTGTGATTTAAGGGCTCAATTATATGTATGTAGGGAAGCAGCAGATTATAGAATCACATTTGATGTAGTTTAGGTGAGACGTGAATTTTCACTTTATCATCAGTCACTCTGTTGGGAATGCAAGAAGTGGACAGGATTGGGATTTTTCTAAGACGATAATCAGCAAGTGTTTACAAGATGCTGTGCAGAATTCTGAGAAATGTTACAATCTTTATTGTCTTCTACAAGATGTGCAATTCCTCTATTAAAGACACTGGGTTAATGGACACTCCTTTAGTTTGTTTATACCAGCAATTTCCAAAATTGTTTTGAATATAGAATCTTTTCCCACCTTAAACACTACCTCTTGCCCTCCTAAGATGGCAGTTCTAAGCCACTGGTCAAAACCATATTGGCGTATGAGAATCAGAAGAGCACAGTATCAAAGAATTAAGAAGGAGCTAGAAATTCAACAAAGAATCCAGAACCAGGAGTCTATGACCATGAGAAGTGGACAAGAGAATTAAATTAAGGAGCATGGGCGGTCTAAGCTTTTGGTGGGGAATATTGCAGTTCTGTAAAGGCAGAAACTAACTCCCATGAAAGTTGGTAGGATCAAGTCACTGGCAACTTAAAGGCAAAAAGGACATTTTCTGACATCCAGGACAGCTTGGTGATTCCCTTATTTATAGTTTTCTGGGACACCAATTGCTTCATATTTAGGACTAGATATACAGATGGACATCTTCTTATTAGAAATGTATTATGTGCAAAGTACTATACAAGGCATTTGGAGAAATACAAAAGCATTTTTTTACAGGTCATTTCAGTAGATCAAAGACATGCTTTGGGGAATAAAAAACATACAATCCATCTCAATGTATGGAAAGTGACAAATTAGAAGTAGAATATACAGGAACATTAAGAGTTAAGAGAAGGGAGGAAGGAATCAGTGAGGTCTATGACTGTTTGAGAATGATTTATCAGAGAGGATAGATTTTATCTAAAATCCAAAGGCTGGTTAAAATTTAGGTAATTGGAGAAGTAGGAGGAGGGCTTTTCAGGGCTGGTGATAAATGTGAACAAAGTGTGGATACTAGAGTGTGTAAGGAATGTTTATGATCAGGAAGACTGAAATAAAAAATGTTCTACAGTGTAATAAAATGTAAGATGAAAAGGGAGGTAAAGGACAGAGTGCTGTGGGTGAAACCCTGATTCTGTCCTGTGCTACAGAGAGACTATAAAATATTTATGAACAATAGCAATATAACAGGACAAAGAAGGTGGATCCATATGTGGTGGTGTGTATCACGGATTATATAAAAGAGATGTCTTAAATGGAGAGCTTTTAAAAGTAAACAGCTCCTTGTGCCTTACCCTCCTAGTTTGTCTAAGCCAAAATCTTCAGAGGAAAGGCCAGATAAGAAGAACAAATCAGTAAATAATTAGTTGATATGTACTTAATAGAAGAATATCAAAATAGCAAAATCCAACAAAAAGGTGGAGGAAAGAAAATTGTGGTCTGATTAGCCTTGGAGAATGTTGATGAAAGAGTCTCTAAAATAAAACTAATAAACCTTATTCTCAAAAAGCTTGAAAGTGATCTGAATTTCCCAGGTAGATTCAGAGAAGAACAAGTAAACAGAGACTTAACCTTAAGCAGCGCTGACGTTTGGAGGTAGGAATTCATATCAAAACATACACCGCACTGTGGCTGGGACTCTCACCCAGATTCTTCATCATATGATTTCTTAACCCCCAACTCTCATTACTCTTTCCTTTTCCTACACATTCATGTCTTTTCTGTCAGAGTATCACATTCTGTTCTCGACTTCAAAGTAGGTTTCTCCTCATCCATCCCTGAGTTAGTCTTTTTGTCAATTTTGTTTATTTATTATTAGAAGGAAAGAAATTGTATTGATAATTGTATTCCAAGACCACTCTTATCTCAGCCAAGTTGGATATATTTACACTCAAACTAAAACTGGGAAAGGAGGACTTTTTAATCTCAAGACTAAACAATATGAGTTATTTTTTATTGCTATATTTTCCACTTTTATTTTAAAAGAGGTAATATCATTCTCCTTGCACTAATTGGCTACTTTAATACAGTACCTTGAAAAAGAAAGGAAATTGGAATTCCTTTATTTCCAGAACACAAATTGAAATGTCACTCCTGCTGATAGGAGGAACTATGTAAGGAATATTGAAGCAATAAATACCTAGTAGTCAGAAGATCTCATTGGAGAATAATTCATTGCCTTTTTTTAAGATATAAAAGATAATTGCAGGACTGGAAGCTGAAAGACTTTTAGGGAAATGAGAAACATACACTGATGAAATAATATTGAAATTTTACTTCACTAATTGTATTTATGTGTTCTTCTTTTCCACCCCTACCTACTGCAGTAAATCATACAGATATCACAATGATGGATACATGTTATTATATTATACATTTGTCCAAACCCATAGACTGTACAACACCAAGAGTGAACCCTAATGTAAATTATGGACTTCTCGTGATTACAATGTATCAATGTAGGTTCATCAATTGTAACAAATGTACCACTCTGGTGGGGGATGCTGATGAGGCGGTACCTGTGTTGGGGTTAGAGGTACATAGGAAATCTCTGTACCTTCTGCTAAATTTTGCTGTAAAATCTTAAACTGCTTAAAGTAAATCTTAAACTGGTCTAAAACTTCTCTAAACTGTTAAACTGCTCTAAAAGATAAAAGATTAAAAAAAATTAAAAGATGGCACCCTACGTATTCTTTAAACATGGACAAGAATCTTGGGCAAAGATACCATATCTAGATATCTATCATATTTAGGATAGTATTTGGCATGTAAAATTTGAAAACATTGTGTTTTGGGGAATCTCTGCTCATCCCAAAGAAAAAACAAAGTGCTGGAAAAGGTGATTTTCAATAGTGGAGACAGTCGCTTTTTGAAAACAAATGACCAATCATTTGTGATATCTGGGCAGGTTGTTTGTTTATATATCAATCTGTACATGAATACTGAGTGCGGAAGCATTGCTTATAGAGTTGTCAATAAAATATTAAATGTGTTAGTGAGTAGTTTCACAATATTATCATAATATGCCAAAATCTAGTGCTCACTTTAAGGTTTGAATTTCATGTAGCAAATAAGAATGTGAAGATATAATGTTGTCTACCCCTACCTCCACCATGAAAAAGTAACCTTGCATTTTAGAATGGATAAATATAGTTATGTTTTGTGGTTCAAATATTGTTCTCTGCTGCATGAGCCAGTCTGATAAGAGAGCTGCAGAAAATAAACTTCAGTTGTCAAAGAAAAGAGATCCTGCCTGACTGAAATAAAACTGAGTTCTGAAGATCGTTAGAAAAATCCTGAGTTCTGAAAGTTATTAGAAACAGCCTCGTGGGGGCTTCCCTGGTGGTCCAGTGACTAAGAACCTGCGGTCCCAATGCAGGGGGTCCGGGTTCAATCCCTGGTCAGGAAACTAGATCCCACAGGCCACAACTAAGAGTTTGCATGCCGCAACTAAAAAGATCTCCCACGCCGCAATGAAGATCCCGGGTGCTGCAACAGAGATCCCGTGTGCCAAAACTAAGACATGGCACACACACACACACAAAAAAATCCTTGTGGGCTATAGAAATTTATGTAAGTTTCAAATCAGAAGATAGTGTTCTTCACATTCATTAATTCTTTATTTAAAAGAAATAGTATTTATTGCAGTTTAATATATTTTTTTTCAATTTAGTGTTGTATAATGTGGTAAATTTATCTGCATAGTCTTTTGATTTTTGCTCTTTAGTTTATAAAATTTAAAAACCAGAAGACCTAATTTGTAGTTCAATTTAATCTGTGATATTGTGTGCTTTGCCCTTCAAGGAATGTTTAGGATTGAGATTTCTTCTTCCCTTCTTATTCATTTCTCCTGACCACTTCTCAGGCACCATCAGAGAAACAACACCATGCCAGCACCCCTAAAATGCTTAACTGATGGGAAGACACAAACTTCTCAAAAATTCTTTAATAAAATGTGGGTTTAGATTACTATCAAACAATGAATATAACATCTGTTCTTTCATATACTTAAAAGGTACTGTATGCTAGTTATTTTATAAAACTCAATGTAATGTTGATAATATTAATTCCATTATACAGTTGAGAAATTATGGCAAAGATAATTAAATTTCTATGGTTATAAGTTTTCAAACTGGGATTCAAACCATTTGTATTCTTTTAAAAATTATAGTTATTACATATTGAGTGTTTACAAAGGACACATTGAGTATACTATAATTGATTACCGTTAATCTTGAAACCCTCTGGAGGCCCCTGCCTTATCCCATTCTCTTTCTACTTTATTCAGAAAATTTCAGAGGTAAACATAATTCTAAATACTGTGTCATTTCTTTCCCTTTGTATCTGCTTTGATCACATATCTTAGATTCCTCAAACTACATATTATTTAGGTTTTCAAAGATTTGTACTTTATATAGGTAGAACTTTATATGTATCATTCTGTGGGTTTTTTTTTTTTTTAGCAGTATGATCCTGTGATTCACTGATGTAATTTTGCATATACTTTATTAATTTTTCAGGCTTGAATTATATTCCATTCATCAAGATATTTATCCATTGTATTGTGGATGTATTTGTGGGTTTCTTTCTCCAGATTTTACTTTTGCAAACAATGTTATAAAGATTTCACACATGTTTTTTGGTGCACAGAGGTAGAGATTCTCCAGGATATTGGTTTTCATATTTTTGACTCTAGAATTTTGTTTGATTCAGCAATACTATATAAACATATCTTATAGTGTATATGAGCTTGCATTTATGATTGTGTTTATAAAACTAAAACAAAAAATCATAAATGTAACGTTAAAAAATCCATTCTCTATCTTCTACTTCTATTCTCTTTAATTTAAAACAAATGCTCATTTTGACCCAATAGATCTTTGACCATATACGAAACTGCAAATTTCAGTTTCAAGCTCTAAGGTATATTGAGGAGTGAAATTTGTAAGTTTAGGATATTTTAGGCAAGGCCAAGTGGATTTATGCTGTGGTAAAACTATTACCCCAAGGTACCAGAGTAAACACTAGTAAGTTTTACATCTCACTCATGTAAACTCTGTTGTAGGAAAGTAATAGTGTTCAGGTCCACTTAGGCAAAGACCTAAACTTGCCAAGACCTCTCCCAAGAGAAGAGAGATAATGGGTTACGTGTTTTCTATGATTTGTTTCTTTTGCCCACAGTTCACTAGAAAAAAACAACAGGAAATTTGGTGGTGCCAAAGAATATTTGATGACTGCCACTATCTTTGCCACAGAGGGTATGTGTTTCCTCAACATTACTTAACAGTACTAAATTGTTTTCCAGATGATTGTACTGATTTACTTTCCCACCAGAAGTTTATAATTATACTGGTTTCACCACATTGTCATACATACTTACTTTGGCAAAATATTTAGTGTCTGGTAAGGTGAAATCCTAACTCATTGTGATATTAATTTGTATTCACCTCATCACAAGTGAATTTGATTGTCTTTTCATATGTTTCTGGGAAAATTCCATTTCTTCTTCTGTTAACTATCTGTTCAAGTCTTTTGCTAGCTTTCCTTTCAGTGATTTGAAATATTCCTCTTGTTCTCTTAGGGACACTATATACATTTTATTCTTTATATATTCTTTATGTGCTCTCAATTGTTATGTTTTGCAAATAACTCCTTTCCCTTTTAACTTGTCTTTCACTTTTTATGGTAACTGTTGATAAAATGTATGTAGTTGAATTAATTAGTCTTTTATTTTATGGTATGCTTTCTGTGCCTTGATTAGAAATGCCTCTGTTCTTAGGTCAAAAAGTGACTTTGCTATAATTTCCCTTAAGACTTTCTTTCTTGTCTTATATATATATATATATATATATATATATATATATATATATATATATGCCTTTCATAAACTTGGAATTGATTTTAATGTATGTCATGGGGGAGGGATCAAACATAAGTTTCGATTTAGATATGAATATTTATAGATAAATACAGATAGACATTTTTTTCACATAGACAGACAGTTGTCCAGACATCATTTGTAGAAAGGTTTACCCTTTCCCCTGTGATACAAGCTGCCTCCTCTGTCACAAATTAAAATATTCTATACACATGAGTTTATTTCTGGAATCTCTACTTTCCATTTTTCTATACCTGTTCATTTATCTATCTGGTGTATTAAGCTTTCTCAATTCACACTTCTTCAAATGCCTTGGCTATTCTTGACCCTTTTTCCTTCAATATAAATTTCAAGTTAATTTCTAAGAATAGCCCCTTCTAACTCTTGCACTTTGGCATGCCATTGAATCCATTGATTGCAATAGTGGATTTTTCTTTCATGAACAGTCTAACTCTCCATTTATTTAGGTTTATTTTATCATAGTCTAGTTAATTCTTTCATTTCCTCCATAAATGTATTGTACATCTTTGATTCATTTCTAAGCACTTTGTATTCATGTTATTATTAATGGAACTTTAAAATTCTGGTAATACATTAGTATTGATGTGTAGGGATGCATTCAACTTTGGTATATTAACTTTGTATCTACAAAATTTAATAAACTCGGGCTTCCCTGGTGGCGCAGTGGTTGAGAATCCGCCTGCCGATGCAGGGGACACGGGTTCGTGCCCCGGTCCGGGAAGATCCCACGTGCCGTGGGGCGGCTGGGCCTGTGAGCCATGGCCGCTGAGCCTGCGTGTCCGGAGCCTGTGCTCCTCAACGGGAGAGGCCACAGCAGTGAGAGGCCCGTGTACCACAAAAAAAAAAAAAAAAAAAAAAAAAAAAAAAAAAAAAAAAAAAAAAAAAAAATTTAATAAACTCAGTAATTCTATCAATTTATGATAGTTTTATGGGTTTTCTACATACAATAATATCTAAGAAGAGTAACCAGTTATCTCTTTATTTTCCAACTAATGTTTTGCATCTTTATCATGGGCCATTAAACCTTGCTTATACCAGGCTAGAAAAACTATGGGCTAAATATGTCTGTCTCAATATTGCTCTGATTTTATGAGGAATTTCATATCCTTCTGCATACATTCCAAATTACTTTGGGCTTCCAGAAGAAACTTTAAACTGACATCTTATAATCCTCTGAACACCATTTAGCAAACATTTCTAGAAGAATTCCCAGGCCTTAATTTCTGACTCTCATATAAGGTCCCTCTTACTAAACATTCTGAAAGTTACTCTAGGTAACTATATGTAACAAAAGTTATATGGGCATATTTCTTCATCTTTTTGAGGCAATGAAAATATGAGTACTATTTTTTTCCCCAATCAAGCCCCTTTTTTCATACTTTTACAGTATATGGTACAGAATACTAAAATATTCTAAGAAAATGGGTAAAATGAAATGCTAAGTAGGTGTACCAGAAGTAAGTGACAGAGCCAGAAAATACAAGCGGTCCAAGCATGATATGCATGGTTGTGCTAAATGACATAAATATTGTATCATAAAGCATAATAAAGAATGCTGTTTAGTATGTAAAATTGGAGTGGTTACTAGAATCTTTGAAGTTTTGCCTGAAGAGTTCAAAGTTGATCTTGGGGAATTTATTTCAGAGGTGGTGGTGTGGAGTGTTTTTGGAAAGAATAAAGTGAGGTATTATAAGGCATGTATCATAGAAAAGAAAACAATAAAGTAAGACTATTGAAAAAGTTTTGCAATAATGAAGGACGATCTGTTGTAGTCATCATTTTGTGTCTGGGAAAAAAATATAGACATAAAATGAATATGTATCATTATATTAATTTGTCAGGGCTGCCATAATGAAGTACTGCAGACTGAGTGGCTTAAACAAAATTTATTTTGTCATAGTTCTGGAGGCTAGAAATCCAAGATCAAGGTGTCTGCAGGGTTGGTTTCTTCTGAGGTCTCTTACCTTGGTTTGTAGATGGCTGTCTTCTCCCTCTGTCTTCACATGGTCTTCCCACTGTGTGTCTGTGTCCTAATTTCCTCTTACAAGGAGACCACTCATGTTGTATTACGGCCCACACAAAAGACTTTGTTGTACATCAGTTACCTTTTTAAAGGTTCCATCTCTAAATATAGATACATTCTGAGGTACTGGGAATTAGGACTTCACATATGAATATTAAGAGGACATGATTCAGTCCATAACAATCATGTTATACAGAAAATTATAATGTTTCTGTAGAAGTTTCTAGAATTTAAGCCTTGGAATAATAAAATTAATATGCGAATGATAAAGATACAAATTTATTATAGAACATTTTAAGAGGGCAGAAAAAGCAAAATTTGAATTTGAGAGTTGACACCTGATCATGAAATAACTACAGCTTACAGAAAATACTCTATATTTCCTAGAACTAGGGTTTGCAAAGTGGTTTGATTGCCTGGAATGGTCTGCTTTATGACTGTTGTCCCATTATAATTATTAATCATGTCCTCTTTTGGTCTAAAAAATCCTTATTTAGAAGGTAAATTATAAGATCAACCTAACTGGAAACTTCAATGGATCTTTAACATAAATCTGAGGAAAATAGTCAAGTCTAAGCTCTCCATAAATCTGGAAAATTGCTGACTCTGTAGTCATCCATCCTTATACTATTAGCTAAGGGTATACTGTTATCCAAGTACTCTACTAAGTGCAGGAAGAGAAATGATGCAGAGGAGGATATGAGCCTTCCTTTTTGCTCTCATTGATTATCATTAAATCCTCACTATGATAAGAGGTTGATTGTGATATTATCTTACGAGACTTAGAGAGTTTGAATAACTTGACCTTGGCTACACACTTAGTAAGCAGAAGATGATCTTAAGCATGTATCTTCAAAAACCATGCATTTAACCTCTATGCTATTCTGGCAACTCTAATTCAAGATATAACTTTATTCTAGAATGAATCCAGTGAGGACCAGTGGTCTTTCCATTGAACCACATTCCCATCTAGTCTCTTCTACAGAGCAATCTTGAACATAATCTCCAGATTTTTTTAGTGTTACCTTATAAAGCCCCCAAATCACCCTATTAACAAATACATTATAAGTATTCAATTTGGTAATTAGTGGTTCAACTTTCTACAAAAAGTAAACTGATTAGCTAAATTTATTTCTTTTTCTATTCCTCTGGATGATATAAAAACAAATCCTGAGATATAACCAGGCCTCTGCAAAAGTATAACTCAAACGATAGGTGAGTTTTATGCCACAAAAGAACTAAAACCATGCAATGATTATTAATTGATTTTTATCACATTATTATCACTTAAAACTATCTTTCACTATAGGTAACGATTATTAGCCATTTACTACATATAGATAATAAATCTATTGATATTCATCAAATATATCAGACAAGATTTATATTTTTATTGGGAAAACACTCTTGTTCATTAAAGTCAAGAAGAAGCAGCTGCTATTCAACCAAGATTATAATTAGAATTTTTATTGAACGACAGCTATGTATTCATACTGTAGAAGATCTGACTGTTGTTTCCAATCTTTCAGTCTTCCCACTATAATTCTCTTTGCCACGTGACCTCACACTTCCTCTCAAGAGTGGTGGCATATATTTCTCTGCCCTGTTATGTTGGATTCTGCCCTGTGATTTGCTTTGGTTATAAGAATATGAGTAAAAGTGACTGCAGCTGTTCCAAATGTAGGCTTTAGCAGCATTACACATTTATGCCTCCTCTTTCATTTCTGCCATTGCAATTAGAAGAACATACCCTGGCTGACCCATTGATCCAAGGAGAATTAGAAACACATGGGACAGAGTTCCAATCTGCAACTTGGTTCCAAGTTTAACCACATCCAGCTGCTTAGTCAGCCAACTTCCAGCTGACCAGCAGGCACAACAGTATGGGTACATGATGGTTGCAAGTCACTAATTTTTAGGATAGTTTGTTACATAGCATTATTGTGGCAATAGATGGCTTATCTACATGCATTCAGGAAATGCATTTAGGACTCATATGTCAGATCCTGAGCTAGAAGGTGATAAAATAGTAGACAAGAGAACAGTGACACAAGATCTTATAAACTACAATCTACAGAGTGAGACAAGTAAATGGATAATTGCAATATGAAATGGGAAGTGTTTTGATAAGAGATTGGTGCTGTGGGAACACATGAGACTGGTGCCTCATTGATACTTGGGGATTTGGTGTAACCTCTCTGTAGGAAGTGCTGACTATGTAAACATAGAAGTTTGTTTTGCAAAAAGTGTATGGAGAAGTGAAATGTACTCCAAGCAAAATTAACAGGATGAGCGATCAGAGGGCACTGAATACTTGAGGGGCTAAAAAAAAGGAGAAAATGTCAATGCTAAATGTCAAAGAAAAGTGGAGGTGAGAGCTTTTGAAGTTGTGAACTTCAGTCAATGCAGCACCTCTGTTAACTGCGTTAAGGTGTTTGGACCTGACTCAAAGAGCTATGACCTTGGTTGTAGGAGGGAATTCTGGCTTTCCTTTGCTACATCTTTTATTATTTAGTTGTCTTTGCCATGACAGGGGGAGGATGTCTGTGCCTCAGTGCCTGATAAAATGCTCTTCCTGGAGCACGTATTAACGCATTCCATGTGTTAAATAGTTTTACAAATTTACATTTTCCAGTTTCAGTTTCTGGGAGGCAAACAGGGATATGAACAAATCAAGTAGTTAGTCATGTTCAATACCAGTTTAGGGCTATGCAGTGGATCAAAGTCTTAGATCATCTCGCCTGCTTTTCCCGGCCATCTCAGGATGAAGTAAACCTCGAACCAGTTGTTTCCCAGTGGTTTGTCTAGTCTAATTTTAAAATAATCAGATGAAGGGACTTCTATTCTCTGGGGAAATTATTTCAGGCCTTAATACATTTTGCTGCTAGAAAATGTTTTTCTGATAGTCTGACCAAAGTTTTCTTGTACAATTTTATCGCACTACTTTTAGCTCTGACTTAAAACCATGAATACTCTTTTTTCCTTTCGGTCACACAATCACTTAATGTTAAGATCATTTTTTTCCTACTTTCCAGACTGATTTTTCACACATGTTTGAGCTTGAATTTTTTTTTTTTTCCTCTAGATTTATTAGCTCATATATACTTAGGTCCATTTCACTCTATTTTTCATCTGGGATTTGAGCACTTATATTCCCCTTTATATTATCATCTCCCTAGTGGTGTTTGCATCATGCTCCTGATGCGGGTAATTAGTGAGCTGTTTGTTCCCCTTTCATGGTCATGGGTGAAGACATTATGTGAAATAAAACTCTCTCGCTGACCTTTGCTGGGTCTTCTGGGAGACTTCCTCACAGTTTTGCACTGTGCCATTATCATGAGTTACTTTTCCCCTTTCTTTCCATTTGCAAAATATGTTAACAGCAAACCAACTGAAAAATTTTAAACATTTTTCCTGAAGTAATCAACAAAAGAGAACTAGTTAAGTGGGTTCTCTATTTAGACATCATAAAATCTTTTTTTTTTTTTTTTTTTTGCTTTTTCTGGGAGGGGCACTTGGATATGAAAAGTCTTAGTTCTTAAGGGTTCTTTCCAAACGGACAATAACTGCAGGACAACATTCACACTCAACAGAACCTTTGAGAACAGGTCTTGGCAGTCCTTGTTAATGGTAGAGAATTGTATGCAGAGACTTGGCTTTCCCCAGTGCATGGGGTGTTGTGTTGTGTTGAGGCAGGAGATTTTTATGGAAGTGTTTTTGCATAGGTCTGGTTACTCTTGATTTGGAAGGGGCATTCATTCTAGGGTGAAGAACACCTTTGCTGTGTCCTAAGGACAGTATTTTTAGCCATTCCTTGGTTCCAAAGAACATTGTCCAAAATTACTTTTCTTGTGTGTTCTTTTTTTTTTTTATAACTCACAGGGGAAGTCAACCTTTTTGCTCCTGATGCTATAGGTTCTTTTTGTTTGTTTGTTTAAATTTATTTATTTATTTTTATTTATGTTTTGGCTGTGTTGGGTCTTCGTTGCTGCGTGCAGACTTTCTCTAGTTGCAGCAAGTGGGGACTTCCCTTCACTGCGGTGCATGGGCTTCTCATTACAGTGGCTTCTCTTGTTGCGGAGCACCAGATCTAGGCACATGGGCTCAGTAGTTGTGGCTCACGGGCTCTAGAGTGCAGGCTCAATAGTTGTGGTGCACGAGCTTAGTTGTTCTGCGGCAAGTGAGATCTTCCCGGACCAGGGCTCGAACCCGTGTCCTCTGCATTGGCAGGAGGATTCTTAACCACTGCACTACGAGGAAAGTCCCTCTTGTGTGTTCTTGTTTGAAAAGGAGTCTTATGGGAAAGGGTGAAGGTGGGGTTGGGGGGAGGAAAATGTTCAGAGTATGAGCAAGTATTTATTATAAATATCATTATGTATATATTTAAAATACACCCTCTTATGTTAGAAATGGGGGAAAACATCTCGTTCTGAATGAGAAAATCATATTAAATAAAGTGTTTCCTGTCCAAAAGAACATAAAACCTAGGTGGAGGGCACCTTAAGATCCACATACTCTTTTAAAGGCTGCAAGCATCATTTTCTCTTCATTTAGTTCCTCCCAATTTTCAGATTAGGAAATGAGGATTTGAGGGTTTGACTGACTTGTCCAAGGGCCCTCTATGAGTAAATGCTGAAGCTGAATTCAAGATTCTGCTTGGCTATGAAAGCTTTTAAAGGGAAACAGGGAAGTAATCTCAGTTAATGATTAAGATGAGGGGTAAGGGTCATTCCCATCCCCCACCGTGTGCAGGCTTTTGTGTAGGCTTGTCGACTTCTGGTTTTTTTTTTTTTTTTTTTTTTTTTTTTTTTTTTTTTTTTGCGGTATGCGGGCCTCTCACTGTTGTGGCCTCTCCCGTTGCGGAGCACAGGCTCCAGACGCACAGGCTCAGCGGCCATGGCTCACGGGCTTAGTTGCTCCGCGGCATGTGGGATCTTCCCGGACCAGGGCACGAACCCGTGTCTCCTGCATCGGCAGGCGGATTCTCAACCACTGCGCCACCAGGGAAGCCCGACTTCTGGTTTTTTTGATGCTCTCTTGTTCACACACTTTGTTCATGACATTACTAAAGGGGAAGCTAGGGAAGAGATCTGGTCATCTGTTAATTACATATACTTCATTTCTACTTCTTTGATCTACGGAAAGAACCAACAAGTTAGGCCAAGTATTGGGTGATCAAAAGATTTGAAAGGTGTGCTAGGGCAGGAGATGAGTAGAGCCTGGGGTTGTTGCCTGGTTTAAGGTTAATGTCAAGAGAAAAGAGGTCTCCTGCAGAGAACTCTTTCCTGCAAAGAGGTCTTGCCTGCCGAAAGCTGCTTACATATCCACATCCCAATCCCTGGAACTTGTGACAGTTACCTCGTTTGGAAAAGGGGGTTTGGCGGATGTAATTAATTTAAGGATTTTGATATGAGATTATCCTGCATTATCTGGATGGACCCTAAATTCAATGACAAGAATCCTTATAAGAGACATATAGAGAAGACACACACACAGAGGAGTAGTTGTGAAGAAAAGAGTATAACTTGGAGTGATGTGGTCATGAGTCCAGGAAAGTCAGCAGCTGGAATTTGAAACAGGCTTCCCTATAGCCCCCCAGAGGGCTTATGTCCCTGTCAACACCTTGATTTTAGACTTATGGCCTCCAGAACGGCTAAATTTAAATTTCTGTGGTTTTAAGCCACTTAGTTTGGGGTAATTTGTTACAGCAGCCTCAGGAAACTAATAAAAGGCCTGAAATGATATGATCTCAACCTCTGATTCTTAAATTCCTTTCCAAGAGCTATATTTAATAAAAAGTGAGGATTTTACCTGTGTGTTTTAGAAATGTACCCATTTTAGAAGATAGAGACTTAAGTTATATTAAAGAGGGTTGCTGAAAATGGGTGAGGGACCAATGCTGGTGATGTTCAAGGGAAGTGCTTATGTAGAAAATAGAACAGTTCTGATCTTTAGCAATTCTTCAGGGGGAAAAAGAAAGACTCTTTTGGCTGTAAATAATTAATCCATTTTGTACATTTTACCTCAACTATTCAAGTTTAGATTCAAGGAATTTTATTACAATTACTCTTATTTTTCCAGGCAAAAATCTCTGAACTTAAAGTGTATATTTGAAAATAAGAAAATTCAGAGGCCTGTTTTAAGTGGCAATTTTTAAGTTTTACTATACAATGCTGCTACTTTCATACACTTGATAGCAACAAAATTATGCATACCATATTTCCACTTTTGGATGTCTTTCTGTGAACTAGATAGTTTTTAAAAAGTTGACTTATCAGTGGCATTTTATTGAATTATTAAAAATGTTTTCCTGATCAACAGTATGTAGGATTAACATGAACTCATTGGCAAGTATTTTATTTAGAGAGAAGACTATTTTTTACATTGAATAAAAACAAATTGAGCAAAAATTGCTTTCTCTGCCAATAAAAATTTCAATTTTAAAGTATTACAATTTTAGGTTCTTAAGTGCTAAGCCAATAGTTTAATTCGTTGACTTCTAGCCAAAGTGTTTTTAAAAGTTTTTGATATGTGATAAGAAAAAAAGAAAAAAAGTAAAAACAAAAGCCTGTTAAAAGGTTTTTAGATGATTCAAGAGACCAGGGAACAGAGAATTCTAGGTGTAGGTCCCATTCACTAAGTTCTGTTTTTATCTGGAAAATATGTGAAACCTCTAAAACAAAATTTGACATACTGGTTACTTAAGAATAAAATTAATTTTAGTTTCCTATTTTTAAAATATGCTTTTAGAATGTCAAATATTACTTTACTGAAATGTAATAGAACATAATGTTACACAATAGAAATGTTTCCAGATAATTATTTTGATTATTTGATTATTTTGATTATTGATGGACAGAAAGATACATGAATCAATTTATTTGTCTACATGCATACAGTTTTTGAACACTTGCTGTGTACTAGACACCACTGTAGAGGCTATTAATTACAGTAGTGAGGAAAACAGATATGATTTTTTCAAGGAGCTTCCACTGTAGTGGATGTGATCACACAAAAAGACATAAGCAAATAATCATGAGTCCAATGACAGATAAAGTGCCAGGAAGTGTGTTTGGATGGCCACGAAGCAAGGAAACATAGCAGTGGGTGGGGCAGGAAAGGTAGCTGGACTCCTTGGAGCAGGGTCTGTGGGTCAGGGTTACACAAGTTGAGAACTTACAATAAATGTGTGGAGAGACCAGTGGCAAGAACCTGAAGTCTAAACATAAGCTACCATGTTTTGAAATTTTATTTTCATTGAATTGTCCCATTGTATCTAGTGCCAGCACCACAGAAAAACAATTATCTTGATTCTAAGTATTGATGGGGACTAAATGTTAAAAGGGAGGAAATTGAGGTAGACCACATACCACCAATCTTTGACCAGGATTTGTTTCTTACATTTATTGTCTCTGCAGAGGAAATGTTACATAGTTTGAAATTATGTAATTCCATTTTTCCATTATGTCTGATGAAAGCTTACCATTTCTCTCTCCCACCCTGTCATTGGCTCTTTGTGTTTAAATAGCCTCATGCTACAGAAACTGTGTTAACTGGCCAGTCAGAATGAATGCCTTCCAAATCCCCTTCTAAGGGGTACTTTGAAGCTGTGTGTTGACTCTTGGTTTATTAAAAAAGCTTTGTCTATTCCATGTGAATTCGAGACTATATTATGGAAAGCATCTAAACCTCAATTTGTCAGAAAATCAAATTTTTCTAGGGGAAAAAGTCACCACAGCAGGCAGAGATGAACCTGATATGGGGAAATGAGGAAGGGATAGAAAACTCATTTTTAATTAAGGTAAGTTTAAAAAGAAGTCATAAACAGATTAGGTTTGTGTGTCATCTGTAGATCTAAGAGTCCTTAAAGCTTGTTAATTAAATTCTAGTCATTCAAAATTCGTCCTTTCCTTTCTTTCCTTCCTTCTTTCCTCCCTCTCTCTCCCTTCCTTCCTCACTCCCTCCTTCTCTCTCTCTTTCTTTCTTTGTTTCTTAACATGCTCACTCACTGAAGCATTCTATTATAAAGGGTACACTTTATGAATCCTGCTATGAGCCACATTAAAAACAATGGTTTCACCAAGATATATTGATAGTTAAAATATAAGTAACTATATAGACTAATGTTTGGACAGTTTTATGGTTAAAACATATTTCTAAGACTAGACTTCTATCAAGTTTGGTTCTGCATATCAGTATTTAAAACATTACGTGTGCTTAAATGTTAGTTTACTGTTATGCTTCACTTTCAGGTTGAACTCTCAGCCTAACTACTGAGTATAGGTGCTGAGGGATCCTTTCAATTCAACTTGAATATTTACTGAGCCCCAACTGCATACCAGGCACTATTCTAGGCACTAGGCAGATAGTGGTGAATAAACCAGACTGGAATTGCTGCCCTCTGGAGCTTCTGGAGGTGTTGGGCTTTCAGGGCTTTCCTGTCTTCATTCTTCTGTCTGCAATTCTCACTGAACTCAAGCTACTGTGTGCAGCGCACCCTTGCATTTGTATTCAGGAAGGCTACATGGGCAGTGAGTGCTGGGTTAATTGGGGTAGGACAATAACACTTCTAATATTTTGAAGTAATGAATGGCTATTATATTTACATGCCACAGCTTTTAATTACATGCTTTCATGATTAAAATTACACACACACACACACACACACACAATACACACCCCTAGGTGAAAAATGTAAACATCCATAATTACTTTTTTTTTTTTTTTTTTTGCGTTACGCGGGCCTCTCACTGTTGTGGCCTCTCCCGTTGCGGAGCACAGGCTCCGGATGCGCAGGCTCAGCGGCCATGGCTCACGGGCCCAGCCGCTCCGCGGCACGTGGGATCTTCCCGGACTGGGGCACGAACCCGTGTCCCCTGCATCGGCAGGCAGACTCTCAACCACTGCGCCACCAGGGAAACCCCATAATTACTCTTTTCAATCAATTCTCTTTTGTATCTTTTTTAGTTTAGGGGGATTTATTATATTAAGGTATATATAGAAGATGTCAAACATATGTACTATAAACATATTTTCAATAGCTCATAATTTGAATTTAAAAAGCCATTTTAAATAAAAATGCATACATTTGAAATAATAATGTCAATGGCTATGTGAATGAAGTTGAATAAGTGAAACTGAACATGTACATAGTGGAATATTTATGAAAAATTAACTTTAATCTTTTGACAGTTACCTTGATTATTTAGATCAAGATGACAGGTGTGGTATAGATTTCCCTACTAAGTCTGTCATTGTTTTTTATTTCAGTTTACGTGTTATTAGTCATCTTGGGCCACCATAACAAAATACCAAAATCTGGGTAGCTTAAACAACAGAATTTTATTTCTCACCATTCTGGAGGCTGGGAAGTCCAAGATAAAGGTGCCAGCAAGGCAAAGTTCATTCTGAGGCCTCTTCTTCTGACCTGTAGGTGGCTTCCATTTCACTATGAAGCTCACATGACCTCTTCTTTGTGTGCATGCATGGGGAGAAATAGTGAACAAGCTCTCTAGTGTCTGTCTTTATAAGGACATTACATCATGAAGTCCAACGTCCAACTCTAATTACATCCAACCCAAATACCTCATCTCCAAATATTATCACATTGGTGGTAGGGTTTCCACATATGAATTCCGGGGATGGACACAGTTTCAGTTCATAACACACAAGATATTTTCATAACAGCCTATAAATTTGAGAATAATATCCTCAATGAGGAGGTTGGGACATAAAGAGTTATTTCATTAGAACTCTAGAATAATTCATTATTGATGACACCACCAAAATATGAATGTATTTACAGTTTCTCATTACAATATTGAGCAGATGAATGCATGTGTCTATATCCTTGAGCCTCTGTCTGGGCAGGCAGAAGATAGGCCTTTCTAGAGAATTTGTTGTCAAAGTTCTATTAATTAGTAAGTGCTTAACAGTCCACAAAGAGCTTTAAAGGGCACACTAGAATGAGATTCAGAATGTGTTTGCTCTGTCAGGTCACATAGTACCATTCCTTTCTTGGGGGAAATATAACACTGAATTGGACTTCTTAGGGAGCCTGCAAAGGAAAGATGTGAAGGTGTTCATAGAATCTGTGGAAACAGAGCTGATGAGGAAGTGGATGATGTGTGTAATAGGCAACTTCTGAGATGGGCTCTCAGTGGTCCCTGCCTCCAGGTATTTATGCCCCTTGCGTGTGAACTGGACCCAGAGACTCGTTTATAATGATTAGGATGTAACAAAAGTGGTGAGATGTCACTTCGGAGGTTAGGTTAGGTTAAGCTCCATCAAGCATTCATAACTTAGTTTATCTGATTTCTTCTGAGCTCCCATTGAGGTGAACAGTTCAGAAGGAGGGTAAGCATTCTTCAGTATGTAGGAAAGCTCTATATCTCTACCTCAGTGAGCACAGAAATGGCTAGACTTCACCCATTACTGTCTACCTACTGAATGCGGTCAACACTGTGAACATGCATGCACACACACACATCCCTTAGTGTGATAAAAGTAGAAAATTCTCAGAATATTCATGCAATCTTCTGCTCACCAGAATATGCGTCCACCATATTCTAGGGGGAATTGGATGCGTCCACCATATTCTAGGGGGAATTGGGTAGAAGTAGACAACTGCCATCTCCATTATATAAGGGCACCATCAGATGTGTGATTTTTAAGGCCTCCACTGGAGAAGACTAACAGAAAGTGATCTAAGCAGGAAAATAACAACTTATGGCTATTCTCTTAATAGCACTAGAAGAAAAAGCATGGAAATTGTCCTAAATGTCAGAGAGGGTTATGTTTCAATGTGAAAAGTAGAAGCAGTAGCATTTCTACCATGTGACACCTGAAAAGCTGACTCAATTCCCATGATGTTGCATTGGAGAAAAACAATCACACTTTAAAAGAGCTGCTTCTTTTAGCTCTTCTGGGATTCACAGCATCCTGATTTGAAATTATTGAGGAGATGCTAAAGTCAACATTGGGCCTCTGTTTATATCTTATCTAAAGTTACTCTGTATTCTACAACTTCCTTACTTTAGTTGTGTAAAATTTAACAGTATGATATCTGATATTTGAAGTTTCTCAATGAATGATTCAAAGAAGAAAATTTCACAAGCAAAACTCTTAATCTGGACTTTCCTTTCTTTCTACTTTCCTTCCTTCATTTTTTTTCCCTTCCTTCTGTCTTTCTTTTAGTGGAATTGTCATCATTCTTTTTATTTTTGGATATTTTTTACATTAAGGCTTTTACATGTAGGGCATAAAAAAGGCAATTTAATTTACCAAGCAAGCATGAAAGATCATGCTGTTGGCATTATTCAAGATGGAAAGATGTACCATCATTCTCAGGGTGATTACAGTCTAACTAGAGACCAAAAGTAAGAGCACATGCAATAATAAGTACTATAACTGAGTGCCAAAATAGGGCTCATGAGTATTTATAGAAAGTTGGTATTATTCCCAGTAGTGGAAATCAGAAAAGGGTCAGTCTTTTACGTGCTGCAATTTGAGATGGGTACTAAATGAAGAACATTTACTATTTCAACAAATATGAAGGAGGGAATACTTTTAGTCAAAGAGAAGAGTGTGAATTGAAACCTATAGTATTTGGAAAGTCAATTAAAGTTAGATAAGAATCTGTTTGAATGGTGGGTGTCAGGCCGGGAAAGATCATGTGTGCCACTTGCAGTGCTGTAGAATCTATCTGGGAATGAGGTGGGTTTCAGGAAGATAACAGTGGTAGCAATGTTAAAGATGGATCAAAGGACCGAAGGTCAGAAGTCTGTTAAGAGGTTATTGTGATATGCCTTCCAAGAACTGATAAAAAAACCTGGACTAAAGCAGTGAAAAGAGAAGTGGAGAGTAAATAGAATAACGTATTTGAAAGACAATGAGGAACTAGAATAACAATGATTATGTGTCATATCTAAGTCACATCTAAGATGTTTTAAGGTACTAGATTGATGGTGATGTTCACAGTCAAGATAGAAAATATAAGAGGAAAGGTAGATTCAAGGAGAAAGTCTATTAGAAAACAATTTGGATATGTTGAGGTACCTGTAGAATTTTCACATAGAATTATCGTAGTGGATTTATTCCTTTATGTCTCTGAAATTATAGAGAGAAATACAGGCTAAAAATATAAATGTGGTTGTCATCATCATATCACCTGGGTAATAGGTCACTAATGGATAGTCATAGAGAGAAGATGGCTGGAAACGTAGCCCTAAATAAGAAGTAGCAGAGGACTTCCCTGGTGGCGCAGTGGTTGAGAGTCTGCCTGCTGCTACAGGGGATGCGGGTTCGTGCTCCAGTCTGGGAGGATCCCACATGCCACGGAGCTGCTGGGCCCATGAGCCATGGCCACTGAGCCTGCGCGTCCAGAGCCTGTGCTCTACAACAGGAGAGGTCACAGCAGTGAGAGGCCTGCGTACCACAAAAAAAAAGAAGTAGCAGAGATAGAAAAAAAAAAATCTATGTGGTACGTTTTTTAATTAATTGGGCTCATGAGCAGAGGGAAAGGCCAGAATCATACAGTATAATGGATTCAGAAAAAAAATAAAGTTTTAAGAAAGAACAGGAAATCAGTAACATAAAATGCTATAGAGAGGGCAAAAAGGACTATAACTGAGAAAATGTTATTAAACTTGATGGGAGGTGACTTTCAATTAATTACTTTCAGTGGATGAGATGGTAGTGAGAAATATGGTAAAGGAGAATCAAATTACAAGGGCTTACAAAGAGAGGATTTGGTTAAAGTTGAAGCAGGGAGTACTGGTTTATTTCACCAAGCTTCTATGTGAAAGTGAAAAAGATGTAAGGCTTAAGAGAAAGCTAGTTAAAAGAAGGATATGCAAATTTGAGCATGTTAACAGGTAGAACATAAATCTAGCAGGGAGACTGGCAGAGACTGTTTTATAACTGATTAAACAACACATTGTTCTAGGCAGGAAAGTGTTAAATAGAAATGTGTAGTTATTTTAACCTCAGCATTTATAAAAGGGAGAGTCTTCCTCTGAGGAAGTTAGAGTGAAGGAAGGAAAGGCATGCAAATGTATAAAGACACCCTTAGGAGAGCAAGGAAGTTGAGAGATCATATGCCAGGTGGTCTTGATAATTTCAGTGAATTGTCAGTGAGATCATTTGTTCATCTGTTAAAATTTATGATTCCAGGGAGGGTTGGGGACTTCAAGAAGTTGAAGAGGTTTGGATCTGTTGCTATAGGGAGTGAAATACAGAGTCAAAAGCAGTTTGAAGCACTTGCATTTCTAATTAAATCAGTAAGTTGAAAGACTTTATTTTCCCCTTAGCCAGACACTTTTGTACACACAGGAGTGAAGAAAACAGATAATGAGGAGTTCCCAGGGCTAGGATCAGGGAAAAATAAGTGTGGAGCCTGCAAGAAGCATTACAGATAACATTGCAAGAACCTTCTCAAATTGTTTTCACAAGAGTTGCAAACTGGGTTGAGAGAAAAATGAAATCAGAGGGGCGTGATGAACTACTACAGCATGGAGAGATCAGAGGTATGAGGATCACAGTAAAGATATAAATTAGGTTCTGTGTGCATTAGGGGAGCATGTGGTATTCGGATTAAAGCAGTGGTCAGAATCTGAAAACTGGAAGAGAAACAATTAAAGGGATGACACAACTAGGGTGTGGACATGCCAATAAATGGTTGTGTTGGAGTGGAGATGGAGGTCACTGGAGTTCAATAGTTTTAAGACATGTGAAGCCACAGGATGAGTGATGACAGGGAAAGGGAGAGAATGATGCTGTGAACCAGGTAATGAAGCCAGTGAAAAAATTTCATGAGAAGTCACCACGCCAAAAAAAATTAAAAAACAGAGGTTAGTTATTTAATGATTAGGTTAGCTATTTCATTATTTTCATTTAAGTGGGGGCTGTTTTGTGGGGAATTATTAACCACATGCAGTGTCAGTTTTGGGCAGAGCCCCCAAGTTTTATAGAAATGTAGACATAGTCAATATGTCTTATGGAAACATAAGATCATAAATAGAAGCATAATGACCACCAGTCCAATATGGACTGGACTCTTGTGGTGGTGGCTTGGGACCTCAATTTTAGATGGATGTGATACCTTGAAACATATCCAGTATAGAGCAAACAAAATGGCAGAAATGACTCAAAACCATTATTGTATCGGAGATGTAATATTCTAGAAAGAAAAGACTCAAGGGGGATATATTTCTTGAGTTTAATCTTCATGTAAAAGAGAAATTAGATTTAGTAATTGTGATTCTGGTGGCTGCAACCAGGGTCAATGGATGGAAGATACTGGAAATCAAATCTTAATGAAAGGTAAAAAAGTTTGATGGCCCCCAAATGGAAATTGCTTCTTGAAGTAATCAGTCCATGCTATGGAACATATTCACAATGGACTAGACAATTCTTGCATATGCTGAGGTCCACAGAAGAGCATAATTTGTATGGCCTGGGAGCTTATTAGAATTGCAGACTCTCAGGCCCCACCCCAAACCTGAATTTTCACTATGTACACTTTAACAACATCCTCAGATGACTGCTGTGTATGTTAAAGCATTAGAGGACATTCCTGCATTGAGTAGACAGTTGAGCTATGCAAGGTATAGTCTCTTTCCATAGTAAGACTTTTGTCATATATTCTGATTCTACAATAAAAGTAATTCTCTCCTACCTGGGTTTAAATCTATCTTTTAAAAGTTCAAACCCCCCAAAATGAAAGTCTGTTGGATTTTGATTCTTCTTATGAAGTTGAGCTTTGTAAGCTTATTTTCATATAGCATCACACCAAGTTTCATTTACATAGTAAGAACTTTGAAATGCTACTTTTTGAAAATAAATTTTTGTGTGCATCATGAAAGCTATAGCTGAAATATTGTTTTAACAATGCTTTGAAAACAACAAAAACAATAACATCTGAAAATTCCTCTAACATTCGGCTTCCTACCTGCACCATAGCCCTTTCTGATTATTCAGTGATGAGTCTTGGGCTATTCTATGAATTTTTTTTCCTTTACTAAGGATTCATTTTAACTGGCCAGTGAAATAGAAAGAAATTGATAAACTGTGGCAGTAATTATTTTTTATTTTTATTCTTTGTTCAGAAAGCACATTCCTTGAGTTATTTTTTTCTCTCCAAATGGAAAGAATTTTTAATTAGCATAAATATGATACAGATTCCATGAAAATGAATAGAGCTTTGAGCTTACAAGTCTCTCTCATGCCCTGATATTTTTTTGTGTATGTACAATGACTGGGCTTTATAAAAATCTCTCCTGTCAGCAATGATACATCACAATTTACAATGTCTCCATTCCAAAGGGAGTTTTATCACTACTTAAAAAAGCAGCTGCTTTACAGGAAGTGGTGACAAGCAAGAAATCATGATTTTCCAGTGGAAAAAATGGCAGAGTTTATTATAAAGTGGGTCCCGTTTTAAATAGGGGAAAAATTAGCTATTTGCGATGAATAATATACCCGGCAACCTAACTGAAAATTTGTTGCCTCAAGCTGTCTATCATCTACTGGCAACTGCATTATGGACGCCAACAAATGTTAAAAAATTCTTAAAGTGTGGTTCTCCTAGATTTGCAAATACTTTTTTTTTTTTTGCGGTACGTGGGCCTCTCACTGGTGTGGAGCACAGGCTCTGGACGCGCAGGCTCAGCGGCCATGGCTCACGGACCCAGCCGCTCCGTGGCATGTGGGATCTTCCCGGACCAGGGCGCGAACGCGTGTCCTCTGCGTTGGCAGGTGGACTCTCAACCACTGCACCACCAGGGAAGCCCTGCAAATACTTTAAAAAAAAAAGTATTTATTTTTGGCTCTTCATTGCTGCACAGCAGGCTTTATCTAGTTATAGCAAGTGGGAGTTGCTCTTCCTTGCGGTGCGCGGACTACTCATTGCAGTGGCTTCTCTCGTTTCAGAGCACAGACTCAGTAGTTGCGGCTCGTGGGCTCTAGAGTGCAGGCTCAGTATTTGTGGTGCAGGGGTTTAATTGCTCTGCAGCATGTGGTATTTTCCCGAAACAGGGCTCGAACCTGTGTCCCGTGCATTGGCAGGTGGATTCTTAACCACTGTGCCACCAGGGAAGTCCCTGCAAATAGTTTTGTATGTGAAGCTCAAATGTTAACAGTGAGGCAAAACAGTTTACTTTTGCGTGTGTTTAACAGCCTCAAACCTTGCTAATTGCTTTTTAAATTTACCACTTACCCCCTTGTCTGTCTTTTCATTACTGTTCCCACTACACATCTCTGCATTTTATATGTTCTTTTATCAAATAAGCCCAATCTTCTCTTTGAAACTATGAAAAAGTATCCATATAAATCTGTCAGCATGGAAAGATTTTTTTTAAGTTTTGAAAAAAAACATTAATTTTTAAAACTTGCTTCCTCCACTAGCACTCATGTGGGTTCTTGGAAATTTAAGCCATTTTCTAGTTTGTTTATAAATTATATTTTCTCTGGAGTGAAACATGCTTGTGTGATTTTTTCTTTTCTTATGCAAATTTTTGATTGTGCAGGAGGGTCCTCTCCTTTCACTAATCCACTTTTCCAGACTTTTTCACTTTCTTCTCCTTCCCTTGGGTCCCTTGAACTCCAGTTTCTTGGGGCTGCTGACTTTCCATCCACCTGATGGCTGACTTCACCTAGGGACACTTCTTCACAGAATCCTCCTTCATGAGCATCCTTTCCCTTAAATGTCCTTTCCCACAGCATATTCATCCTTCAAGAACTATGTTCAACACGTGTTATCTCTATTGCAATGGTATTTCAGCTAGAGATTCTCTTCTTTCTCAGGCTTATGATACTCTTGCTGTCACTAGTAAGCCTTCAAAACGTGAAAATGTGGGTGATCCTGTCCAACCTCCCACTGCTGTGTATCTGTTCATTTATTTATTAATCCCTGGCTTTATTATGAATTGATTATCATATTGAGAACTTTGTGGAAGTCACTGCCTAGAAGGGAAGAAAGACTTTTGCACGATCAATCCCTGTAAAGTACACTAATGTTATGGTAGGAGGCATATGCGGAATCCTGCCTAGTGGTTCTGGCAGATGAAACAAACTACATAGAAATGAATTTATTTTCCATTAATGACACACATCCCATTATTATTTGAAGGCTAATGAAACCATGCAAAGAAAAAAACGTGTGGATTTGGCCTATTAGTCTTTTTCTCTATTAATAGCACTTTTTCCCCTTTGCTAGGGAGAGAAATGATTGGACATAAATCACATCACAATGTGCCAGGCAAAAAGCAAACTAAGATAAAGGGCAGATATGTTTTGTAACAGTTGCAGCTTATCAATAACCAGTGTTGTAGCTGGACTGGTCCTGTGGTTCTTATTATGATGGCAGGACCCCTTTCAGCGATAATCATCCGGAAACTTTGAAAAGATAAAGTTTTATTACTCACAGGACCAGGAAATTACACAGCACACCTGGGGTCACAAAGGGAGGTTCTGGGTAGAGAAAAAAAGAGGTTCTGCTTTTTGGGGGTGTCGAAGGTGGGGGCCTTAGGCTTTCTCAAGCTCACTCTTTATTGGTGAATTTAGAACATAAGTGCTGGAATAAAATGCGGGAAGAGGAAAAAACAAGTAGCCCAAATGGTCAGTTACTGAAATCAACCTAGATCTGTAAAACAAAGCCTCAGTGGAGGAGGGTTGGCTGGTGTGTTGGAGTGGGGACAGCCTGGCTCTTTATCTAGTCAAGTGCCTGGAAATATGTTTATTCGAGATAAACATCTTTGAAGTGGATGCCTCAGCAGTCAAATCTCAAGTCAGGCACTTAAATTATAAAAAGGAAAAAAAAAAAAACACACCTGTCAGTGTTTACACTACAAGGTATTATCCACTTGTACTGTTCTACTTCTATCTAATTTCCTCAGAGTTCTAGAAACCCCATCCATGTGGCCATGGGCAAACTTAAAAGGTAGTTTTTAATCTGATTTGCTGATCAAGGGCTTCCCATGAGATAATAGAGATGCCTCCGTCCAGTACAGAATTGACCTGAGCCAATGTATTACACTGACGTGTCCCTCTGTCATGCTAAGACTTATCAGTTAATAGCCTGAAATAGAAGTTAAAACTCTAAAATGCATGTTAGGTTGTTAAAGTCAATCCACCTCTTCAACAGCTGTCACGGTATTTTTTTTTTTTGCGGTACGCGAGCCTCTCACTGTTGTGGCCTCTCCCGTTGCGGAGCACAGGCTTCGGACGCGCAGGCTCAGCGGCCATGGCTCACGGGCCCAGCCGCTCCGCGGCATGTGGGATCTTCCTAGACCGGGGCACGAACCCGTGTCCCCTGCATCGGCAGGTGGACTCTCAACCACTGCGCCACCAGGGAAGCCCTGTCACGATATTTTAAGACCATCATATTTTTCAACTACAGGGGGTATAATCTTAAAAATATTACCACTTTTTGAGTTCTATTATGTATCTCCCACCTTTTATTCCTCTTTCACATGAACACCAACTCTGTTGTCTCCATTTGTAGCTAAAAAGATTCTACAGTGGTTACATAATGTGCCCAAGACTACATGGTTAGAAAGTAACAGACACAAACTGAGAACCCAAGAATGTCTAATTTCCAATCACAAACTTGGCACTTTCCTTTACACGGCACTACCTCTCCTAGGAAAACATATCCCTTTAATGTCATGAGACTTATGAGCTAATCTTGCAGGAGCATTGGCTCTCTTTGTGTCTGGTAGCATAGTTCAAGCACCATTTATAAGCAAAATGTGAGATTAGCATTTATGGAATCTTTATAAGAGTTTGAGAAAGAATTCTTTGCATTTTTTTCCAAAATTCCTTACTCAGCAAAGTAAATGTTTGCTTGTTTGTCTGTTTTCCCCTAATCAAGCTCCTAAGACTTGTCTGTAAAACAAGGCATTCCTGTTGATGTGTTATCCAGGTCTATATTGTAGAATGTAGCCAGGATCTCGTATGTCCTTTAGATAGAGTATAGCCATGTTCCAAGTTCAAACCAGACTTGTTACATTTCGCCTGGTGGATATTTGAATTTCTAGTAAGAGAGAGTGGAGCTCATGTTATGATCATACTACTGATTTGTAACAATTTGAGCAGATAATCTTCATATTAGCTTACAATGTATTTTTCCAGCTCATTTAAAAATTTCTAAATAAGGGGTCCTTCTTTGTTGCTTGTCTGCCAGAATGCAAACTTTATACTAAAATAAAATAGAAACTAAGGTGATTGTCATTCTCATCAATGTAAGATGTACAAAGGTATGATGGAAAGTCAGAGAATTATAATAATGAAAGAAGTGAAAATAGACAATATGTTGTCAAGCCAAGCAAAGTAAGAGCTATTGAACCCAGAGTAACCAAAGAAATCTGGAAAGAAAAGGGGTAGGTGAATGAAAGTTACCTTCAGCCTGAGGGGATATCGAGCAGGGAGAGAATCAGACATAAGGCTAAGGTCGACCTGAATTTTCTATTAAGAAAATTAGTTTCATGGTGCTATTAAACATGAAAATAGGTAGGGAGAGGAGCTACTACTTACTCCTGGAAGGTCATGGAAATACAGAAACCATGTTCCAACTTCACAGGTTCTCAAATATAGACTTTTGTTTTCAGCTCAGAGAGAATGACCTACATGACCAATATGCCAAAGTTTTATGGGAATATTTGGGCTATGCTCAGAGCATATCACCGTGACCAGAATTTTTTCCTGCAGTTAAATGTAAACAAAAAGCTAAATTGTAACCAGAGATCTTAGAGCCAAGACAAAGATTTCTGAGAGAAATGATTATTTATTATCTTGTTTGTGACTTATGCATGTCAGCTCTCACAGATGAGTTGTGTATGGCTTTCAGATCAGAGTTTTAGTTGGTGCTATATAAAAAACTTTGGTCTCAATCGGATCTAAAGTTATTTGAAAATAAACTTTTTAATATATATTTTTTTAATTTAAGTATAAACACATATAATATGTAGGTCAAAATGCATGAATAGATAGAATAAAGAAATATTTAAGGTCATATTGAATTTTTTAATAAAATGATCTAACCAGAAGAATATGAAGAGTGTTGAAATTTAAAAAAATAGCTAGGAACTTTTCTTCATTACAGTAATTGTCACTATTCATAGACTTTCAAACAATCTGGTTTTGGGGGGCTTTTTTTGAGAAATGAATGGCAAGATATTTCAAATGCTATATCAATGAATTATTAACATTGAAAAGGAAAGATTAAAATCTTGGAATCTGATATTGATGTATTTGATCCTCTAAAGGAAAATTTATGCCAGCAGTAAGCTGCTTCTTCACTAGGACTTCAGAATATTTTTTTCCCTTTGGAATTTTTCATTTCTTATTTTCCTCATTTAGAAACATGACTCTAAAACATCTCTCAACTTTGAATTTAGTAAACAATTGAAGCAGCTTATCTTCTCTACATGTTTGTCAGTCCAAAATTCAACCTGATTTGTAAACTCTTACCAAAACATTAGAAATATTAAACCTATAGAATAATGTGTTATATGTTTGTTATTAAACTGTTTCCTATTTATTAAATTATTTGCCTCATTTTAGTCACGTGATTAAATTACTGGTATGTTTTACCAGAAAATGACTCAAGATGCAGTCAATGGATTTGGTGTATAATCCCAGTTCACTTTTTAATTTATCTAACTAATGCTGGCTTTGAAATTTTTATGTAAAAATGAGGAGGTTGCAGTAAATGACTGCTATGGTCCCTTTGAGTTTTAAAGCCTCTGACTCTGAAATCATATGATGATGATAAACAAAAATTCAGGGAATTTGGTTGGGTGTGGTTGGATAATGTTACATTTGGCCTCTCCCACACTGTATCAGAGTGTTTCATTTTCATTAACATCTTAGTAGGGAAAACATAATTTACTTGTGAACATAAATGTTACTAATAAATGATACTTTTAAAATGCTGGCATAAGCACTGAGAAATTAGCTAAAGGACTTTGAAATTAGGAGAAGAAACGTCTCTCTTGGCTATTCAAGAGAGATAAATAAAATCTTGTGCATCTAAAGAACAAAATTAATAATCCAAACCAGATCATAAAAAAGTTCTGGAAAACATTATTGGATATAGGAATATAAAAGTAAAAAGAAAGAATAGGTCACTTATGAATTGCAGTCAAATATTCTAAGACATAGTTACTGTGATTTTAGCCCAGAGAGACAGTTAGCTAATAAACCTGCCATATTTTATAACCAATAACCTCTGTGATTCAAAGTCCTCAGAAGGCAAGTTTAAGATATGTAAATGGATAAATAGAAAATTCTGACTTTTTAAGGTCATTAATAATAATATTCTCAGATACCCACATACATTTTTCTAACACGATTATAGCAGTCAAACATTCCTGAGAGGTTGAAGAGATACTATGTCCAAGCACATTACATGCACTCACTCATCCAATTGTGCAAAACTTCATATGAGGATTTTGCTATTATTATTGATGTTTTACAGACAAAGTAACTGAAGTCATACAGCCAGGAAGTGGTGGAGACAGGATTTCAATCCAGATGGGCTTACTCCAGAGCCATTACTTTTAAGCACTTTGTCTATGATTCCTTGTTTGTTATGTTTGTATTTCATGATTATCATACATAAATGAATAGAACCATAGTTGGTCAGCTTTGAACAAATTCGGCAAAGCAGGGCTTTCTTATAGAGTAGCTTTGATGGATTGCTCAGAGATATCACATTTCCATTGAGTTTTATATGTAGGATCCAGAACTCATGGAAGGTAAACATTGTTTCCCACGAGTGGGTCAAAAGGTTTGTTCTCTGTGCTGATATTTTCCATTTCTGATCATGACAGAAAATCTAGTTAATTTTTCATTTATTAACGGTGGGATACAGGATACTGTCTCACCCAGTAGCTTAATGGTCCCAGAAGTTCTGGCATCAGTAAATAAGCAGTTCTGTTAGAATCTGTTCATCTTCTTACATGTCATTTAGTATTATCTGTAAATATCTTCTCTCATATTCACTTCAAAGCACTTGGCCAGATCGTTCCAAGCTTTCTGGATTCATTTTTCAGCATGAAGTGTTTTAAACTTATAACAATAGCTATTGAAATAAATGCTTTTATCCCAACATAGTATTAAATGTATTACTTTTACTTGTTTCAACTTTCATTGTAACTCAAAACTATTATGATCATCACTTATTTTTGTATTACCCAACCTAGTAAACATCATTTTTCTTTCTCTATATTTAATTCTAGCCATAAATCAATTTAGAATGTTAGGTGTGGAGGTTCCTTAAAAGTATTTTGCTTCAAACTCTCATTTTCAAAGATACCAGGCAGTGTAAATTATTTGTTCAAGTTATAAGAGTAATTATTTTTATTGCAATTATAATAGCAACACTATGATTATAAGAAAACTAACATTTGTTTGATTTTTTTCCCAACTTACAGAGGACTTTACATGCATTATTTCATTGATCTTGTTGAAAATTCTGCGAATAGATAGAACAGGTGTGAGTATTATCAAAGTATGTCAATGGGAAAAGACAGGCATACAGAAGTTAGGTGATTTTTGTCAAGTTCCTATCAGCTCTAAGTTGGAGAAAGGGATTCAAATTTAAAACTTCTGTTCCTTTTAATCTTACACTAATATTTTGGTTTTCATTTTTTTAATGATTATAAATAGTCTAGAAGGGATAAAGAACATACAGTGAACAGCCCCACACTCAGTACCCAACTCAAGGAAGAAAACATCATGGAAACAATTATGGGCTTAACATGATCTTCTACAATGTATTCCTTCATCTTTTATTGGATATTTTGCTCTTATATCAATGCTGCAACAAGCACTTTTTTTCCCTATATTTTGATTTGAGTGTGTATAGAGAGAGTAGAATTCCAAAGAGCAGGCACATTTCCAATTGTGTGTGATGCACCAAGTTGCTTTCTCATCAGGCATGGCTAAGATAGTCTGTTGTTCTTCGTTGTCAGCCACACTTAACAATGTATGTATGTGTGTGTGGGGGGGGGTGGATTTTTAACTTGGCCAATTTTAAGGGGGTATGAAATGATTTCTTCTTATGATAGTTTTTAATTACCTGTCTCTTATTATTGATAAAGTTGAACATGTTTTCAAACAAATACACAAACACATGTGTACCATTTGGATTCCCCGCTTTAGGAATTGTCTTTACAAAACCTTTACCTCTCTTTGTGATAGCTTATTTTTCATCTTAATGATTCACAGGTGTTCTTTACACATTTTGGATAAGAACTCTTGCATATTATGTTTTACATATATATTTTTTCCAGGATTTGGCTTTTGTTTTTACTTACATATTGCCTGTTTTTATGAGCGAACATTTTAAACATGTCTAATATTTTTATCTCCGTCTCTCTTGTTTTATCTATTTACATCTTGTTAAATAAACATTTCCCTTCCCCAAGATAGCAGAGCTATTCTTTTACACATTATTTTAAAAGTCTTAAAATCTTATTTTTTATTGTTTATTGTTGGTATATGAAAATACAAATGTATTTTGTTATCTCACTAATAACAATTTTTAAATCTAATAGTTTTTCTTATAAAGATGTTTTAAAGTTTCTATATATACTTTTAGGTTTAACGTGTTTTGAATTAGATTTTTGTGCATGTATCTCGAAGGTATGTATCCAGTTTAATTTATTGTATGAAAAACTGTTCCAGCACCATTTATTGAATAGTATAAACTTTTCTACTGATCTGGCTTCCTCTGTCATATAACTGGTGAGCTTATTCTACTTTATTTTAATCAATGATGTAATTGTATTTATTCCCAGCTGTGTATTTTGTGATTTCTATTTATTTTGCCCTGTTTTAAATTACCTCTTTTCCTGTCTTTGTTTGAAAGTGAAACATGTTTTTTCCCTAATTTTAAGAGGTTACTGACATTTTAACATGCTTTCTTAACAATCTAAAATAAATCAATATTTTCACCTTCCTTCAGAACAAGCCCTCAAATATATAATGCTCAAAATTTAAACAGTTTTTGTATCTAAATAATTATAAATATTACTACTCAGAAATGGTTGCAGAGTAATTGAAGTCTTGGTGATAAGTTGGTGCTATAAAAGCCAGTACCATCCCCCACCCACCAAAAAAAAAAAAAAAAAAAACAAACACAGCAAAAAAAAAAAAAAATGCCTGCATTCCTGACATCTTTCTGCCAATTATTTGGCTAGATGTAACAATCCTGTTTTTCATCTTTCAGAGTAAAAAGTGGCATTTCAATGTGGGGGAATTTATCTCATATATATATATATATGTATATATATATATATATATATATATATACATTAAAATGTGTATAAGGACCTTCAACAAAAGGAGACTTGTGTAACAGTCTCATTTTACAGTATCCTTGGAGAATCTTTGGATAAGCACCTCGGGTATGACAGCTAGGTATCCCCATAGTTATGGTAACCCTAGGGCTGACATCTGGGAGTTATAATACAGTTTTACTTTTGTATCATGTCTCATAGCTTTATTTTCCTTCTCTTTCACAAAAATGAATGAACCTAAATCTTGGAGACCAAGAAAAATTACCACTGGTTGTGTCTATCAGGCGAAACTTGGAAATTTTGATCTGTCTGTGGGCTACCTTCTTCAGAATAAATATTCTCCCAAATAACCAAATTTTAGGTAGAGGGCTCATTAAATATCACATTTTAATCTGTTTCAGTGTAAATCATTGAAGACCTTCAGGACCATACTTGCATACTTAAGGGGTTTATCAATAACCTGTAGAGGACTGAATTATATTAATAATTAAATACTGATATGTTTGTTACTTTTCTAGTATAATCATGACAATTTACCACAAACATAGCAGGTTAAAACAACAAAAATGAATTGCCTCATAGATTCTATAGTCCAGAACGCTGGGTAGGCTTTACTGGGTCTTCTGCTTAAGGTCTTCCAAGACCAAATCTAGTTGTTGGCAGGGTTGCATTCCTTACTGTAGGCTATGGGAAAGAATCTGCTTCTAAACTCCTTCAGGTTGATGACCAAATTCAGTTCCTGGTGGCTGTAGGACTGAGTTTCCTACTTCTTTACTCACTGTCAGCTGGGGATGAGCCTTTACTTCTAGAGGTTGCTATCATTCCTTCTCATGCAATCCAGCTGATGTCTTTAGTAACATGGGTCTAATTCCTTTTATACTTTGAATCTCTCTGATTTTCCCTTCTATCTTGGTATTACCATAAAAATATATTTTATATACTTCGATCACACTTTAAAGAACTGCTTTTTTTATATAAATGGTTTCTGACCCTATGATTCATCTATAATTTGACTTTTTACCTCATATTATTATAACTATATAATCAATCCATATTAATGCATGTTGCTTAGGTTCATTTATTTTTCACTTCTGTGTGATTTTACATTATATAAATATGTCACAAAATTGTTATGTATTATTCTCTTGGTAGAAATTTGGATTGCTTATTTTATTTTAGTTATTATAACCACATTGTTAAAAATGTATATATCTCTCCAAACTCATATGTAAGAGTTTCTTCAGGGAACAACACAGAAGAGGAATCCCTAAATCAAAAGTGTGAGCTTATACAATTTTGCAAGATGATATCAACGACTGGTTATAAAACCAGTATTAAGCAGGTGACCACCAGGAATCTGATTGTGCCTGCTCATGATAGAATTCTGGAATAGATACTAATTGTGTGGTTTTGCCCTCCCTGGGCTCCAGAATCTTGACTGTAACCACCAGGTAAATCTATTTTCTGTAATCAACATCTCATGTTGAGTTAGTAAGCCTTCATCTTCTCTGTGGTTTGATCCCCTTTGCCTCAGCAAAATCGTTGCATTCTATTTGCCCTTACATGAGTCATTTCCTTGTCTCAAGGCCTTTATTTTAAGTCATGGATGCATAACTATGTATGCATTTGATCAAAGTTTCCTCCCTGTATGATTTTAAAAATCCTGTATGATTTAAAAAGTCAATCTCTCTCAAGAGAATTTCTGCTTCAGGAAAGATAGAGTATATGTACTCCTACTATGTACTTCTCTCCTACTGGCTGCCCATCTTCTTGTTATAATGTTTATCTGGGCCATATTGGCTTTGAGAGTGTTGGGTTCACATGGAGTTTCTCTTTGCTTTTGATAGTCTATTTTCCTGCAAACTTCTTCCTTGTTCTTTGATTGTCCTAGTTGTGACAAAGTATTTTTCTTCCAGTTTGTGGCCAGTAGAGCAGACTTATGCCAATAATGGAATATTTTATCAACATGCCAGGCTAGACATAATGTCCCTCTTGGATACAGCCCAAGACAAAATGCAAACCATGGACATGTGTTCTACCAATTGAGCCAGCCAGAAGTCTCCCTCCAGCAAGCCAGAGGCAGGGCTAATTTTATACCAACCTGCAGATGCTTTTAGGAAAGCAGAGCCAAATTTGAACTAGTTTCTACAGTCCTTCAAAATATGTATTGGAATGGTTTAGAAGAGGTGAAAAACATCTAGCAAAATGTTACCAGCCTCTCCAGTCCATTTTTCTACATCTGTTCTCTCTATTCTCCACCCCCAGAATAGAGACACTTTCCTTATGTCTCTATTTCTCCAGGCCAGATTACCAGGTTTGGAGAGAGAATACATCCAGATTGGTTTGCTTATTTAGGTTTGTTTCAGAGTTCATAGGGACCAATGTATGTGTACATCAACTGGAAAAATAAATCACAGTTAGTGTTCACTTTTTATTTTTAAGTTAAAAAAGGAGACTAGTATTCAATTATAAGAATTCACTGAAAAGTCATTATTGGGATATTCTATCTATTTTGAAGTCTATAAAACAAAAGAAAAAAAAAGAAAATGAAGGAAAGAAGGGAGAAAGAAAGGAAGGAAGAGAAATGGAGTTATCAGTATTGTTTTGATTCTTCACTAAACAATTGTTTATCCAGTTGTCAAAGACTATAACCATTTTCTGATAAAATATTATGCATGTGGAGTTAACCACATGGCCTCTCTATACCAAGTCAAATAAAGTAAAAAAAAAAAAAAGAAATTCAGAGACTTTAAGAAGAGAAGTATATCAATCAGAGACTCATGTAGTTAGAAGAATTATCTCATTTTGAGTCAGCTATACCTGAATTTGCTTACTAATTATATGATGTTGGGCAAATTAGTTAACTCTTCTGATTTACACTTCCTTATCTGAAAATGGGAATTAAAAAGAACCAGTTTATGAAGGTTCATGAAAAAATAAAATGCGTAGCATATATATGTCCATAGACATACTATGCATGCTCAACAAATGTCTATTCTCTTCCTTTTTTCTTTTCTCTCTCCACTGTGTGTGCACATGTGTGTTTTGGGGGGTTATGAATGGTCTGTGTTTATTACTTTCACCTTCCACCTGAGCATTTATCCCTTTCCTGATTTTCTCTTCCACTTAAAAGTAAACCAATGACTCCTACTTGTTTACGTTTTATATCACATATTTAAACTTTTCTTTCACATTTTTGCTATCTAATTTTTATGGATATTCAATACTAATAGTTACAATGTTTCCCAAATCCAGGACAAATATGTTTGATAGTCCCAAGGTGCCTACAGATTTTTAGGTGAGTGGACTAATTGTTTTATGATTGAAGGTTTGCAGTACTTTGTTTTTTTAACTTAACTCTTAGATTGTTAATAATTGATCTAAGTGATGAGAAAAGATCAACTTTACACAACTTAATGCTGCTACGAGTGTCAAAATCACATTTCAACAGTTTATAAAGAATTATCATATCATAAATGTACATATTCCTAAGAAATATGTCATATTGGAAGTAGAATTTTTATAAAAATTAATCAAAACATAGTTACCCTGTGACATAGCCCCTTTAGCATGCTCATAGAAAGTAGAGTGAATGCTCACTTTATTTCAAAAAGATATTATCCATAATATCAGGCCACATGTAAAAAAATTACCTAAAACATACCAATAATTTAATTATGTGGCTCAATTTTTGTTCTGGAATTGTTATGAGTAATGATGTAATTCTGAGTGAAGAAAGTTAAGGGGCTATATGTGGGTAATTCTAGCAGGAAAGAGCCCAGTTGTGTAAAAATCAGAACGAACAGGCTGAAAATAATGTTAAGAAATACATTGTAGTTTGCTGTTTCCCTGCTAATATAACTAATGGAAATGTACTTTAAAGGACCATGTGTGGCTAAAACTATTTGTTCCTCATGATTACTTTTATATTTTTGCTACCTCTCATAAAATAAAGGGATTTGTTCCTACCAGTTTAATAGAATTTCTCAACTCAACTTTTAATACCTTTGGGAATTTGTGTTTCATCACATTTGTAAGGTGATAGAAGAGTCTCAGTTTTCATTTTTATTTTATTTTCCATTTCTTTGTAATTAAAGGTAATATCACGTGACATAACTTACATCTCCCTGGAGGACTTTTCAAATCCTGACACCTCTCCAATCTGTCTGAATCAATCTTTACAAGAATACCAATCTTGCAGAATTCTGCAAGAGACAGTGAATCCAGAAGTCAGCTTCATAAAGTACTACAATGTCCTAAAAGTACAAGTTAAGCCAATTTTGAAACAAAACTGTCAGTGCTCCTATTCTTATTTTATTTGTTTGGGCTGGGCTCAGACACTATATATAAGGTGTTATATATGCCTCAACTTATGTTACAGTAAAAACTATTTTAGGAATTTCCTTGTCTGCCACTAAGATGCTGCAATGCATTATTGGAAAACATGTATTCTTGCTGTCATAACTACTAACAATGGTAAACTTTAAGAGAAATACTTTAACTTTCTTGTAAACTCTAATTATATGAGAAATTGCTTTATATGCATGTCTGAAATATGAATTTTCCCCCTGTATAGCAAAATTATAAATTGAACGATATTTATGAAGAACTGAGGCTAAAAGACTATGTGTGGGGACAGATGTTAACTAGTTCTATTGTGATGATTATTTTGCAATATATACAAATATTGAATCATTATGTCATACACCTGAAACTAATATAATGTTGTATGACAATTATACCTCAGTTAAAAAAAAAGAACTGAGACTACAATGGTATTGGTAACTAGATTTCTGCAGTGGGTGATTGCAGTCTTATATAACATTTCAATATTTTAATCAACATATATAGATACAGAGATAATCCCCAAAAATCTGTTATAAAGAAAATTAAAATATTCAGTGAACCTTTACATATTACTTTCAAAATAAAAACAAAAAAAAAACATAACACACCTCTGCTTTAAAAGGTGTACAGATATATTTAGATTTTTGAGTTTTACTTAGGTTACCCCTAGGTGACTAAAAAGCAGTGGACAATAGTGTAAGTAATTGTATTTTTTTTTAGTATACATCTCTTATGTGTTCATTTATTTATTTGAATCAAACCAGAAAACCCAGGTTATCCTCATAACTTATGAACTGAAAACTAGAGTTGTGAAATATGATCCCTGTTTATGTGGTTTTTTTTTTTGTTTGTTTGTTTTTTGTTTTTTTTTTCGATATGCGGGCCTCTCACTGTTGTGGCCTCTCCCGTTGTGGAGCACAGGCTCCGGACGCGCAGGCTCAGCGGCCACGGCTCACGGGCCCAGCCGCTCCGCGGCATGTGGGATCTTCCCGGACCGGGGCACGAACCCGTGTCTCCTGCATCGGCAGGCGGACTCTCAACCACTGCGCCACCAGGGAAGCCCCCTGTTTATGTGTTTTTAAAAAAATTTTGTTTCTTTTCTCCTTCCTTCCATCTTTCCTGCCTGTCTTCCTTCCTCCCCCCTCCTTCCCTCCCTCCCTCCCTCCTTCCTTCCTTTCCTTCATCCTTCATTTCTTCTTTCTTTCTCTTCTACCTTCCTATTTCCCCTTCCCTGCCTTTCTCTTCCATTCATTCATTCAGTCTTTTAAAAATATAGTGTTAATAAACATATCCTTCTATGCAATCAAAGGCTGGTTTTGGTTTAAACTTTAAATGAAAAAATACACATCTCTGACAACAACCAAAAATATTTCTTTGTTATTTAAATATTCCTAAAATCTTTTTCTACAGGACAACTATAGGAAAATATTACCCTTTTTGAAAGGATCTAAAACTACACTTGTTCTGTTAGATCAGTAGTGCTTTAGTCATCCTATTTAAAAAAAAAAAAAAAATTGAGCAACAGTTTTTTCTTTTTTTTTTTTTTTTGACTTTCTCTTCTGTTCTCACTGATTAATCACCATTTCATCCATCCTGAGAGGAAAATAATTTTCTTAAGATTCTGTTCAAATAACATATTTTACTCCATGATATGCCAACTTATGCTTGAGAGATTTTTTTTTATCCAAAGAAAATGGCTAAAATGAGGTGCTATCATTGCTTAAACCTAATGGAATTTGGATTTGTTTTTTTCTTTAAAATGATTATTTAAGCATCCAGTCAATGTGACAAACTACACCCCATCCATTATCTATGCTATGGTTGAAGAAAATGTGAAGTATTCCTAAATGTGGTAAATTAATTTATTACTTTGAAAATAACAAAACAAAACCTTAAACTCTTCTAACACCTGGAAAGTGTACATGTGTGAGTGTGTGTGTATATCATTGTGCAGTTCTTGTCATGTGTCATCAATTAATGAGCTATAGACATTTGTTTTTAGGCTTAAGCTAACTTTCCTTGATTATTTTTAAATGAAATGCTGAAATATTTCTTTAGGAAAATTGACAGTCTTTAACTTTCTGATCTAACTATAGTTGTACTCTTCATGGTAAACTTGCATATTCTTAGAAAGCTTTTATTCATTTTACTTGTTTAAATTTATAATCCTTAAATAACAACTACACATGTTCTTTGGTTTTTACTAAGGTCTTCATATCATTCCATTTACTTGTGTGATTTTTTAAAAGTTTTATTTATTAGTAGTATTATTATCATTTTACATTTGAATAACCTAAATCTCAGATAAATTAATTTTCAATGCCTATGGAAATATTCACTAGAGGGAAAAGCCTGGAACCCATATCTCACAATTCCTATTTAGCATTTCTTCTATATTCTACCACAGTTTCACCACTTCATAGAGGCACAGCAAGTATGTCTACTTTAGTTTGTCTCTTCTTGCCTTTTTTCAATTTAGTCTCTGTATTCAGTCTTTAACAATGCAAATCTGATCATGTAACTGCTGTTTACAGCCGGTCTTTGGGTTCCCATTACTCTCAAGATCAAGGCTTGTTATTTACATGGCCCATATTACTGCAGTATTTTTCCCTGCCTACCAGATCAACCTCATTTCACTTTTCTCAGTGTTTTCTATACTTTAGTCACGTTGGCTTTTATTCAGATTGTGGACATTCTACCACAAGGATTTCCAATATTGAGATCACATTTTCTAGAGAGCTATCTCTACCATTCTCACATTCCCAGCACTGTCTTTCTGACTTCTTTGAGCTCTCCAGTTAATCACTTCCCTGCACCTCTGAACTTTCCATTATATCCCTAGAAGTCCTAGAGTAGGTGTCCTTCTGTATCCATGTAAATCACTACTTGGCTTATTGTATCTACAAAGTGATTTTGAAGAGATGACATCATCTAATTGCCTCCTCATATTTAATCACTTTGAGTTTTGGTCCACCCCTGGCCTCCCCTGCTTCTTACCAGTCTCTATCTTGGTGAAATATAATTGAATGCAGGTTACAGGGGGTTCTTCACACATGTATCCCTTGCAGGGTGCAGTGAGACACTTGTGTTTTGTAGGAGAATGAGCTACCCCATTTCTTTACCTTTTCCTTTACTTAAGCTGATATAGTCTCCCAGTAACTTGCATTCTAAATAATTTTTAAAGCACTGAAAAACTTGATAAATACACTGTTTTTAATAGATACTGTAGTTATGGTACCGACTGAAAACTTTTCCACCCTATAAACAACCACTTTGATTGGCTACCTATTTCAAACGGCTATTGGAATGGAATGAATTTATGCACGGTTTTGTGTTCCATAGTACAACTCCCTGTTTTGCTGAATCTCAGCACTGTCTTCAAGACTCAGCAGACATTGTGTTAGAGTTTCCAAATGAGTTTCCAAAGTCTGTTGACTTCCACAATAAATCTTGCTAGTAACTATTTTCTGGAAGGAATATTTTCTTTACCATTAAAAAAAAAAAAGTATATATTTGCTGTTTTCAGCTTGGCAGAGTCCACGTGCATTGTTCTCCATTTTGTGGTGAATACAGATTCAAATGTAGCCAAGTGTAAAATGAGCTCTGGCTGAAGTGGTCAGCCAAAATATAACTTTATTTACCAAATTGTATTATTCCAGCGATCTTATCAACTTTTCATACTGGTTTTCAGTTTTTCATTTAGTATGAATTATGAATAGTCATTAAAGATCACTAGTAATGGGGACATAGGTCACAGGTGGATGATGAGCAGCTAGAGCTATGCCAGGCACATAGTAAGTGGTCCATTAAGATTTGTTGGAGGAAATACACATGATGATATGGTGGAATTCCACAAACATAACGGTGAGCTAAAAGAAGTTAGAAGAAGAAAAGAGATATTATATGATTTACATAAATTAGAGAAACAGGCAAAACTAATCTTTGTGGTTAGAATCCAGGATAGCAGTTAAATACTGGGAAGAGGCAAAGTACAATGGAACTCATGAGGGGTGGGAGGGGTGGGGCTGGCTGGTAACGCTCTGATTTTGATCTGCATGCTGGTTACAAGGATGTGCTTATCTGTGAAAATTCAAACAGCTGAACATTTGCAATATGTATATGGACATACACTATACACTTACAATATGTACATAGATGTACATTATAACTTAATAAGTACTGAAAAAGTATTTGGTAAATGGAGATGTCATATTTCCTACAACTGTAATATCAATGAAGAAACACATGTTAAGCTTATTATTACAAGGAACTAAATGAGTATCTTTTTCACAGTTACACAATGCACTGAAATCTTGCATTTTGCCAAGACTTTAAAATCAAATATAAAAATCTATTGCTAATTGACTCTCCTGACATTTGACAAATGTCATTGATTTAGCAGCAAGATAGTTTTGGGACAAGAAGTAAGTAGTAAAACAGTTTTCGAATAAGCAAGTAAATCCATTAAGTAAGGTTATATTTTCCATGCCTTTTCCAAATAGCTATTAGAACACAGTCATTAATAGTCCTGGACCTTTGATTTCTTGATGTCAGTAAATTGCAGATAAGATAATCGGACATCAGTTCCTCAGAAAATTCTGTATACATTATTTTGTACTTTGTATTTATTTTTCAGTGTCTTGTTTGGTCCCTCTTACTCTTTGCTAGTGGGTGAATCAGATTGCTCTCACGTGCTTCTATCAACAAAGGGTTGAAAGGTCAGCTCCCTGCTCTGCCCCATTGATAACATCCAGCTGGGATATGGAATTCCTCCTGTTTCTACAAAGCCAGGAATGGAAGATTAGTTGTTGCTTGGTCCTGCTGACACCAATGAATGGGAAAATTGGAGCCCTGCTACCTGCTTTTGCAAGATAGGAAGGTGGGATTTATGTCAACTCCTCACTCAGGCCTGCTTAACATGTGGGTGGGAAGAAGGGATGCTGCAGTCTTTTCTGTTGGTATTTGGTGGGAGTTAGGGCAGCAATTGCCAAAATGTTTTTCTGTGATTAGGCTATCTTTTTCTTTTGGCTAAGGGAAATAGACTTTTCTTTGAGCTTTTTTTTTTTTTTTTTTTTTTTTGAGTGGGGGCTGTTTGGTGGTTCCAACAGAGGCTCCTGCATCACCCTCTCTGGGATATACGTGAGGTAATAATAAAACCCAGGGAATTCACAGCCATGGTGTTCCACAAGTCCCAAGGTCCCTAGGCAGTCCACCTACTTCTTAATCTTTAGGACTCTTCTTCTGCTTGTTTGTTGTTTTACTTCCAAGATGTTTAAGTTGTAGGAAGGAGCAACTTGAATGTACTGTGGATATTCCATCTTGGCTCGAATCAAAAGATTAGCCTCTTGCGTCAAGGAGGGACAACTTTGAAATGTTCACGTGGTTCCAGAAATTTTGTTGGGACTGCTGTGACTGAATCAAATTTCAACCCTTCCCCTCATTTAATCCCATAACCTTGACTCCTCCGAAGGAGCTGTTTCAAAGATCACAGTATACTAACTGCAAACTAACTGTAGTTAAATCGAACTGTAGTTAAATCTGTGTATCAGAGTTTGTTTTCTACATTAAAAAAAACCTGACCTAACACATATTTTTCTTCCATAGCACCTGATCTAAGGCATAGACTTTATATGTCTCAGCAGAAGGAGCTGGTCATGTGAACTTCTCTGCTCCCCGAATATGGTGTCCCTATCCTCCCAGTCTCAACATCTGCTGAAGGGACTCACTCTTGTCTTGTAGTCTATTCCATCTTTATTTGCTTCCTAATGTCTGTTTAGTCATTGTTTCTGCTCACGTATTATTTCTGTCACCTTTTACTTGTTTATTGAGTTCTCCTACAAACTGCTAGGAATCTCAGTATCTGACCTTTAAAATCTTTGTGAAAAATTTCATGAAATTCAGTCAGGCTCATCTAACGTGTGAGAACAAGCTTTCATATCAATCTGTCTCACAGAATTCTGATCTACTCAGAGTTTGTCAGTTCTAGATTAGATGTTCAGTTCATCCCTGGCCCAATTACCAATGAGTTGTGGGGCTTATAAATGTGATATCAGCTTTTTCCAATTTCCTCAGCAAGATTCTGGGTTTGAAACTTTGGGAAGGGCATTGTGGGTGTGACATATCCCCCTCTCTTCACTTTTCAATATTGGAATTCTGTTTTGGCCATGGTCTATTTGCATTTGCTTTTCTTTTTCTTTCTTTTTAAAATTTCCCTGGCATCTCTGCATCTTACATGCTCTATTCTTCTTCCAACATCTGGCACTGGGTTTGTTTTCCTTTTCTGGGTGGCATCGTTGACTCCACTCACACTATTTCCATATGTTAGTGTACCCAGTGGTTGCAAGGACTACAAGGAACTTTCCAGTAAATTAGCTTAAGATATGCTTATTGAACTCACCACTGTATTTGCAAAGAATAATCAGAGACCTCTAAGTCACTTCAAAACTGAAAATTTATTTACAATTATGACTACAACAGAAATATCAAATCCTGCAGCTTCTACCTACCTATTAAGCTCATTGGGGTTGGATTTTACAGATCTGCTCTAGTCTGAATGCAGAAAGTACAAAAAGCAAAAGAGCAAAAGTCAGTGAGGAAAGGAAATAGCCATCCAGTGTCTTTGGTTATTGGATACAAAAGTTAACTCATTAACCCTCTTCTTTGTGAGAAGGGGTTTGTAGTTTCCAGCTAAACAATGGATAAGAGGCCTTTTCCAAACTTCTAGATGTGTGGCAATCTCACTTCATCATGATGTACTTTCTGATTCCGTCTTATTCTTTTCTTTCCCCATACTTTTAGGCGTGCCTCCTGCCTCCTGTGTCTTTCATTCACAGGTCTTTCTAACCTTTGTGTTTGGTTTCATTGGCTTAGCTTTGATATTTTCTTGATTCATATATGCAGAGTTTCACAGTCTCAACTGCATTTCCTAAGCAAAGTAAGGCTATTGTTATGATAACATTAGCAGAACAATTGAACCAAAATTTATTTATACCTATATATATATATATTTATAGGGCCCTATCTCCTTTGTAGTTGAAAAAGATGACTACAACTTTGATAAATTCATAATTTACACCCAGGTAAGTAAGGGCCTTGATGCATGTTACTCAAAAACCAGATAAGCCTAAAAGTCCCTTCCAATGTTGGGAAACATTAATAATGTTCTTTATGTACCATAACTTTACTCCCCTTTTTACCTTTAAAAATGTAACTACCTATAACTTCAGGGCAAGAAGTGTATGCAAAGAGAGAGGAATATATCAAAATGAAGCTCCAGTAAAGGCTGAATTGAACAGTCTGTATCAGTCATGCCAGGTACTACCTCCTAGTTTATTAAAAAAAAATGCTGAGTTTTGTCTTAGAAATCGTTTGGCTTCGAGCACTGGCTTCCATGCATCAAGCAGTGTAGGGAACAAAAAGCTGTCTGTGCCAAGAGAGTTTCAGCAGCGTGAGAAACTTAATACATTCTTCAACCAGAAGTTGTAGGAAGCTATCAATTTTTTTCTCAGTAGATTTTAGTGTGAGAAAACCAAGACTTCCCAAATGAGTCAAACCTCAATAACTAAGTATTTTCCCATGTAACTTTTTAAGCTAGAGATTGGACTTCAGGCTCATAAAAGTTATTTCCATGTAAACTGTGCCATTAATTTGGGGATAATGGGGTCATGGAAAAAGGTAAGGTTTAGGAATAACATATCTTACAAGGTGTAAATGTTGTTTTTGAATAAAATAAGTCATATCACATCAAACTCATTCAAGGAATAATGTTTATTCAGATTATAATGTAGCAAGGATAGCATGAACCTGAATGACTATTGATGTCCATGGGGACATTTATCAAAGTTCAATATTTTAAAAGTCAGTGCTTCGCGTTGCAAATCTAAATGTACCGTTAAAGCATTTTTTTGGCATGGATTTGTCAAAATCCATAAGGCAAGACTTCTCATGAGCTTTTCTGGAAATGATTTAAATTTACATTCAGGCAGCTCTGATTTTGTGTTTTAGAACTACCATTTACTACATGTGTGATCATCAGTCAGGTTACTTAACTCTGAATAATGTTCTCTTCTTACCTCAAAATGGGATTATTTTGCCAAAAGGCATACCTCATCAGTTGACAATGCAATGCTCAGATTACTGATAATGTTCTATATCAAACACTTTTGAATACTAAATAAGAAACATATTGTAAAACTCAATGAGCAGATATGAGCACAGGGAGGGAAGAAGCATTTATTGAGTAGAGTGATAGAGAATAATAGTACTCAATGATATCTGATTATCCTTTCTTTCAGGGGAACGTGAGCAATTATATCTCCTAGCAGGCCATAGGATGATGGCCAGAAAAAGTGAAAGAAGTGATGTGTATCACTCCTGGGCTGCAGCAGTGATAATCCCAGGTAGCAAGTCTTCTGTCTACCATATCCTCCAAGATACTAAATGTAGAGGCCATTGTTAAAGTGACAATATCAAAAGGGTGAAGCAGCCTGGTGTATTGAGTAGATAAGTCACCCAAACCCACAGTGGAATTTACAATCATGAGAAATAAAACTGTGTATTTTGAGCCACTGAGATTTTGTGGTTAAAGCATCGCCTGATCTATCCTGATTAATACAGAAATAATTAAATGAAAACTCATGCCTACAACTTTAAATCTAAATAACATTCCTGAAGTATCATTTGCTGATGGAATTAAATAGCAAAACTAAGCTCACACTCAATCTTTCATTGAATTTAATGTCAAATAAACTATGTCACTATAATGCTATCATATCAGACACTTTTACATGAATAGTGACAGTGATCTGATTTTTGTCCACTGCCTTCTCATGTAACATATTTTTCCCCATATTTCCCTGAACACATTTATTTAATTTGTAAAAAAAAAAAAAAAAAAAAAAAAAAAATCCATCTCTACAGGACTTCCATAGTAATCACCAAATAATTCCAAACTTCTGGGAAGGAGATTGCTTTGAAAAATCATTGCTTGTGAATATATTTTTAATGGCTAAACCATATTTTACTCAACCCTAAGTAGCTCTAACTAGGTGTGTAAAGCATGATATAGATTGTTTTTATTCCCATTAGAAAGAATTGAACTCTATAAAGAGATGAAAGTCAAGCTAAAGCAATTAATTCTTTTTTAAAAGGCTCTCAAACCCCATATTAAATTATCCTTTAACTAATGAATTGATTAATTAAATTGTGTCACATTCTCTATCATTGTATGAAAAATTTTATGTATTATCATTATTTGAGGTAATAGTTTGCCTCTAAGGCTGAAGGTTATATCTGGAGTGACACAAAGTAGATTTTCTCTTTAATTAAAAAAAAATCTCGGGCTTCCCTGGTGGCGCAGTGGTTGAGAGTCCGCCTGCCGATGCGGGGGACCGGGTTCGTGCCCTGGTCCGGGAGGATCCCACATGCCGCGGAGCGGCTGGGCCCGTGAGCCATGGCCGCTGGGCCTGCGCGTCCGGAGCCTGTGCTCCGCAGCGGGAGAGGCCACAGCAGTGAGAGGCCCGCACACCGGAAAAAAAAAAAAAAAAAAAAAATCCCAAGCTATATAACTTAGATGATTATTTCAGCTTCAACAGGGCATAAAATATAAGTCATTGCCTTAGAATGATTCCACTTACAACTAGATAAGATAAATTTAAAACAAAGAATGCCAAGAATACCCATCATAAAACAAGCACAGAAATAAGGAAAGATAACTTCATGCAGGATTAGCCCTGAGATCAGCATGTGTGTCTGGTATTGACGTTAGACAGCCATCACATGCCTTTATGTTTTGCAATGATGTAGTCATGGTCCAAAACAGGAAATAGGGCAACAGCCACTATACTATAAACTTTAACAGTTAGGGATTTGGATCTGAGCATGGGATGGGTATATATGAATTAAGGGAACTTTCTTCCCATCTTTCTACTTTTCTCTCACTTATAGAATCTGCTGTGAATTACAAGGACTTTCTTTTCCTTTCTCTCTTGTCTAACAGGACATTTTTGTCATGTCCTTCTCCTTCTGGGTGTTTAAATCAATCTCTCTTCCCTGTGACAATACTAAAAAACTGACTATAGGCCAACAAGTTTCAGAGGGAGAAATGAAAGTATGATTGATTTAATATTTTCAAAATATTCTTCTATTTATGTATTAAAAGTGTTTATATATGTACAAATTATGTATATAATCACTTCAGAAAAGGTTGAGAAAACACACAAAAAATAGAAATCTAAATTTAAAAAGAAAACTTAATCAAATTTTCATCACTCTGAAATAACCACTGCTAACATTTTGGTGTATATTTTTCTAGAACTTTTCTTAATTATATATATATTTGTTAAAGGACCATAGTATAAAAATGTCATTTTTTTTACCTTTTTTTTTTTTTACTCACCTGACATTATGGTAAGAACTTTCTATGTCAAAGGAAAATAAATATGCATCAGCATTTCAATATCTGCATAATATTCCATTTTTTAAAGTATCACAATTTGTTTAAGAGATTCCTGTTTTACTTTTCCTGGAATGAATGCTTGTGAAGGTTTCTCTTTGTCAAGTATTTGATCATTTCCTTAGAATGAATGATTTGAATTATGAGATTTGAAGGAAATGCATATTTGGACAAGATTATCTTTCCTTTTAAATCAGCAGAAAGCAACCAAAGCTCTAGGAACTGAATTTTGTCAAGTAAGGGTAAACAAACCACCCTTTATCCCTAGGATGACTACCTACCTAGGTGAGCTCTTACCTTTGTAGTTTTCCATCTCCCCACTTTTGAGAAATTAATCTTAATTGAATACCCCATCATCTCTATGAAACATATTTCTTCCAACCAACCTCATTGCTGATTGATTATGTAGAGTTCTTAAACAGTGACTGACAACCCAATGGGAGTGCTCACTAGCCATTGCTGGAAAGTTTCACCCTCATCACAAAAAGTAGATTGCAGTAGTTTAGCCCTGAATTAATAATGGAGGTGCCCAGACTACTCTTCAAGCACAGGCAGTGGTGTGCTAACAAAACTAGATCTCTGAAAAGAAAAAAGACCCTGATTTGTAACAGTTCACAATTTCTATGGTATAAATACACCTACCGTGGCTTATTTCAATCTACTGACTTGAAAAATTCCTCAATATTTAACAACCAACTTTCATAAACCATTTGAGACTGTTAGAACATCTCACTGGCCTGGGCAGGGGTCCTATGAGTGGTCCCAGGATTATAATCTGTCCTTCATTCTAAGTCAGGAAGTCGTCAGTGGCTGAGCACTGTCAAAAGCCATCGCCACGTCCCTCCTGTTTCTCTGTTTTTCTGACTCCATAAAGAATCTACATAAACATGCCCTTGGACATAAAAACTAGGCCATCCTAACTAAGAGCCCCACTTTCCTCCCAGAATTGAAGCATCATATAGTAAAATTCATTATGCTGGTTTCATTTGGGGGCCCCTGTCTCCATCTTCCCATGGGAATTGTTACCAGATCCAGTCACCAAGACTTGGTGAAGTTCAGCATCTGAGAGTGAATTTGCTGTTTACATCTTGACACATTTAACAACTATCCTATTTTAGTATTTGGAATAGTGAACTATATGAATTCTTATTCCCAATCCCAAATTGAGACTCTGCTTGGAAAAATACTTTGTAAACAGTAAATGGGAAGAGCATCATTAATTTTTATTCTTTTTCTGTAGTCTCGATTCTCTTTGATTGTCTTTGTGAAAGTCTAGATCCCTGTTTTGTTTGTCTTTTGTTAACAATCAATTACCCATCAGAGATTGCTAAAATTCTAACTGCTAAATTTTGGCCCCATGCACTGTATGTTTAGAGAAAGTAACGTGAATCATTCATGTCCCTGAATATACAGCTATTAATTGAAATGGTAATAGATATTGTTCACATGAGCTGAGGATTATAAAATAGTTGGATTTATTCAAACTCCATGTCTAAATGTCTTCTAATCATTGCCTTTGTGCTTAATTAAATTCAGTTGTTCTTCAGTTTTTTAGCCAACTATACTAAATTTGAGATTGAAATCTGTTTTTATTTTTATTTGATGCCAAGGGAGCAAGCTATGAACATACATCAAATTTAAAGGGAAATATATCTATCAATACACACATGTGATTTTGCAAGATGTACCAAACTGTGCACATTCCTCCAGAGGAGACGAAAGAGAGTTGACAAAGTGACTTTTGTTGCAAGAGGAATACAAGTGAGTTGAAATCCTTTCATGATAACAAAAGCCTCACAAAGAAGGACTGGACTTTGTCCATGTTTTATGAATTTGCAGATATAAAGCGTTAGTTATTTTCTACTCTGGCTCTGTAACATGTAGTGCAAAAATATTTGCTGTCAGAAACAAAAAAGTTGGAATGCATAAATTTCACGGACAGAAAGGGCTCAAGAAACCCTTCACCTTGTTGTCTTTATATTTCTGACTTTTATTCAATGCTTGAAATATGACAAAATCATTGGTTTTTATCCACCAATCCGCCCTCTCCCCCCCCTAAGTTTGTTTGATTGAATCCTGCAAGTATTTTGTTCCTTTGGCATGTAATTCACTCTTAAGACATGTGTGAGAGTTCTTGACTAGATTCATAACACTAAGCAGTTTGATATTACATAGCTGATAGGCTACTCTTTCCTGTTTTTTTCCCCTGAAAATGTCATGAAGTTTTAGACAAAAAAGCATATGAGGTAATAGAACACATATGCCAATAGGATATTAATTTCTAAAAAATGCATCCCAAACATCTGAGAGTGTTACAGGAATGCTTTTTCAGTTAACTCCCCAAAGGGTGTAACAAAAACTAAATGTGTCTGTAAAAAGTTGTGTACAAAGCATGTATTACATGATGTTTGGGTGAATGTGGTTTTAGGAGTGTTTTTTTGAGCACATTATGCAAATGCAAAGGTCTCAATCTCAGCATCTGTGATGAATGTCCACGCCTCAAAAGAAAACATTTCAAACACTTAAAGTTGTGTCATTTAGGTAGTTAGATGTTTGGAACTTTTAAAAACTTTGTCAACAGAAAAATGCTTCAGCCGCATTCCTTAGCTTTAACTAACAATTCTTTCTCAATATTCTTATTAATTCATACTATGTGGACACCGGAACTTAAGCAAAACTTGGATGCAGAAAGGGTTGAAAACTCTTGGCTGCATTAGAAAAAACAATTTGTTAAATAGTTTTGTGCCTAGTTGCTTTGGAAATTTATTGTACAGCACATGTTTAAGTAACTCTGAGACTTGGACTAGTTGTTGAAAACTTTGTCCAGTAAGAAAAATACAAGGTGCTGATAGGGAGGCGGAGAGGAAGAGGCTTGGAATTGTCCACTGCTTTTGGCCCAAATGAGCAGCTGGAGAAATTCAATGCCCTAAATTACCCACTATCAGAGTCTAGGGGCAAATAATTTTCACATTGAGACCTCTTTTGAAGTCCCAATCTAATTTGATGTTCCTTATTTTACTCTCATATAAAACCTGCAATTTTCCCTCATCTCACTGAACACTACCTGTTGCTATATTTATAGTTTGTTAGTATGTTTGATGATTCACCTTCCACGTTGAAACTGCAAGCTCCACATGGCGGGGCTGGCTGTTCACTGCCATAGATTGTCTTTGGCTTTTTCTTTACCTTAAATCTACCCCCACGCTAAGCCATTCTCTTCTGCTGTTTTGTTGTGGTTTCCAATGAAGTTCACCAGAGAGAGGCGGACTGCTACCTCTTCTCTTCCATCGTCATCCAAGCTTCATGATTGGCCTATGAATTGACTATTCCTGAGTTAAAGGGTGCAGTCCTGGTCCAAAAACCTACAGACAAAACTCACATTATTGTTCTTGATGATGAAGATTTAAAACTCACAGCCAGATTCCGATAAATTTCATATAAACCCAACTTTTCCTAAAAATTTTCTGTGTCATGGATTCTTGTGTATATGAAGGTTTTTCTTTCTTTGAAACAATTGAATTACAATCATTCATATGTTCTAGAGATAACAGAACTACTGCTTTTTATAACATTTTATTATGAAAATGTTCAAATGTAGAAAAGTTGGAAGAAGTTTGTAGTAAACTCACAGGTAACAGTACGTAACCTAGATTCTACAATTAATATTTTACTGTATTTGCCTTATTGTATAACTATTCATGCATCCATCTTTCTTTATATCCATCAAACTGTCTTACTCTGAAATGCATAAAGAAAAAAAGGGAGGACTTCCCTGGTGGTCCAGTGGTTAAGAATCTGCCTTCCAATGCAGGGGACGTGGGTTTGATCCCTGTTCAGGGAACTAAGATCTGAGATGCCGCAGGGCAATCAAGCCCGTGTGCCACAACTACTGAGCTCAGGCACCTCAGCTAGAGCCCGTGTGCCACAAACTACAGAGCCCATGTGCTCTGGAGCCCAAGTGCCACAACTACACAAGAGAAAACCCACATGCCACAACTAGAGGGAAGCCCACGCACTGCAATGAAGAACCCGTGTGCTGCAACAAAAGATCCTGCATGCCTAAACAAAAATCCCACGTGCTGCAACTAAGACCCAATGCAGACAAAAATAAATAAATTAAGTAAATGAATAAATAAATAATAAATCAAAAAAAAAGAAAAGAAAAAAAGGGGAGCCATACTTTACCCTTAAATGCTTCAGCATGCACATAATGTTAAAACTTTTAAAATATTAATATTTGGTTAATTTTGATGACATAAGCTTTTACAGTATTGTCATAAATTGTTTTCCTTAGTTAATTTTATAAAATTAATAATATATAATCTATAATCACTTATACATTAATCCTATGATTTACAGAGGCTTCATTTGCATATATTTGTTTATATCACCAAAGCCACCACACTTAGATGGAGACCATCCATTCATGGTGGTATAAAAATCTACCAAATATACACTTTCATTTTTTGTAAGCAGTTATCTTCAATGTATGCAATTACAATGAAAACTACAAAGAGCTATGTAAGTTTTAAATTGTTATTGGCTTTTTTTTTTTTCGTTACGTGGACGCGGGCCTCTCACTGTCGTGGCCTCTCCAGTTGCGGAGCACAGGCTCCGGACGCGCAGGCCCAGCGGCCATGGCTCACGGGCCCAGCCGCTCTGCGGCTCGTGGGATCTTCCCGGACCGGGGCACGAACCCGCATTCCCTGCATCGGCAGGTGGACTCTCAACAACTGTGCCACCAGGGAAGCCCGTTATTGGCTTCTTGAATTAACCATTCATTGCTATTTTCTTCTAAAATACTTTAAATTTACATTCAGGAAGGCATTTTTGATCACTACAATTTAAAAGTGTTTATGCATAAATGTATGAGTTTATTTATTTATGAACCATATCATTAAAAACACAGATAAACTTACAATGATATATTAATTTATTAAACAAATACTTATTTTACATCTGCCATATATACTTGACCCCAGGAGTCTTGGAAGGATGAGCATGGCTAATCCTTGGAAACTCAGATTAAGGAGTTTGTAGTCATATCAGTAGTCAATGTGAAAATTGTGAAAAATTTTTAAAGAAAATATATATAATTAGAGAAATGTTTTAGGAATTTGATTTCGAAAAGTTTGTGTTGGATTCAAAATAAACAACAAACACAAAACTAAAATTGAGAAAATCTCTTAAGATGCTAGTATAACCACTAATTTTTTTGAGTCTTACTCTACTTTGTGCATTGGTTTAAAAGATTTATTTATATATTCACATATTTAATCCTCCCAAGAAACATATGATATTGGTACTATTACCATCAGCATTTTAGAAGCATCGACACAGGTGCAGAGAGGTTAAAAGATTAGACCAAGATCACAAACAGACTCCTTGGATTAAAAACCAAGGAGCCTAGCTCTAAGAGAACACATACATTTAACCATGCTAACAAAATCTTTCAAGGTCAAAGAAATAAGAGCCTGGTAATGGAATAAAAAGTGTGATCAATGAATAAAAAAAAACTTTACCATTTTATCTATAGTGTCAGTTAACAAGAATCAGGGGTTTGAAGAGTAAAAGCTAGTACGTTTTGAGCCTTGTGAGTAAGAGATTCATCCTCTATATAAATGAGAAGAAACTTGTTTTGGGGAAAAGATTATAATTTTTGACTTAGCAACTTGTGAAGTATTCACAGTGCAATAAGTTCAACACGCAAGAAGCAATTTTGTAAACTTTTGTATCCTGAGAGGCATTGGCTAAAGATCTGGAATAAAAATCAATCAGGATGCATACAGAACAGATCTAAACACAAGTTCTTAAACGTAATCAACAGGTTAATTCAGAACCAGAGTAACCAAAATATTTGCACAGTGGGGTAGGAGATGAGGAACTTAGAATGGAAGAACTGTTTCTAACTCTATTCAAATCCTTACCGGAGGTAGGTTCATCAAGGGTTTTACATAATGAGTGAGTCTGGGAAATTGGGGCAAGGTTGAGGCATACTTCTATCAGGAGAGAGCATGTCATGCTGCCACCTGGTCTGTATAATTGTTTTATTAAGTTTTCATGTATTTTCCCATAAAAATACATGTCAACTTGTGCTTCTTTGTGAATTTTGCCAATAACTTCATAATTTCTCTGTGAAAAACCAACAAATTGGTGAAGAGGTCTCTAAAAAAAATGCAAATGCATCCTAGAGGGCAAAATTCAACTTTGACCAAAGAAGGCAGATTACCTGGGAAGCATAAAGTTTTGTAGAAGAGATTGTGTCTGGAAAGGGGAGTAGTTGGTAAGACATAAGCTCCCCAGTTGCAGGATCTCTCTCCAACATGTCGGAGAGAGAATTGAAACCAGTCCCTAATATAATAGAAAACAAACAAGTGAAACAGGCCCTAGTAAGTGGGAAAAGATGGATAACTTATTGTATGGTTTCCTACAGCTGTAGTGAAGCACGTCTATAATACCTTGAGGATCCTGGTTAGCCAGATGCTGTGTGAGATGGACCCGTGCAAATCTAGGGCTTGCCATTTACAATGTTCAGTCATGAAAGATTTGGATATTGATTAAAATAGTGCCCATTCATTTTTTTTAGAAAAATAAAGACAGCTGGGTTTAGGAAGAGGTAATTGGGTAAGAAGCTTTAACTCAAGTACCTGATATACAAAAGTACATAGTATGGCACACATTGAGAGCCCAATAAATATTAGTTGCCCCAACAAGCAAACAAATGAATAAATGAAGGAATGAAGGAATGATGAACGGATATTTGGATCAGCTAGATGGTAGATTAGAGGAATATGTTAGTAAAAGGGAGTAATTTGACCAAGTAAGCATGTATAAGTACAATGAAAACTGCAAACCTCAATTTCAAGAAAAAAAAAAATTGCAAAAATATAGGATCAATTTGAATTCAAGTTTAGGAATAGATTGTTCAATATAATACTTTTAAATTTAATCATTTCAACATGTTAAATTAATGGAAGTGCATTAGGAAATAATTAGTTACACATTTAAGATCTCATTTATTTATCCTTCCCTAATTTTTTCTCAGAGGACCTGAAATGTATTTCTACTCTACTGCTGCCTCTCCTGATAATGGTTAACTTTAAATATAATCAACCTTTTAGTCTAGTTTAAAAAATATTTTTATAAACATAAAACATGTTTATTGTAGAAAATGTATTTACTTTAGAAAACTACATGTTGCAGAAGGAGAAAACTAAAGCAAGATAAAGCCAAAGTTGAATTATTTCTGTTGCTAAAATCTTCTCCAATAGTCCAATTCCAGTGAACAAGCCAAACACAACGAACTTTGGTTTGAGGGTTTGCTCTCTATTAGCAATAAGATCCTGGCATTCATGTGAAAGTATTGTGCCAACATTGTAAGGCTTAGTCAGTTCCAGCTGCTATAAGAGACTACCATAAACTGCGTGAGTTATAAGCAAAAGAAGTTTGTTTCTCACATTTCTGGAGGAACAGGGTTGAGGGAGCTCTTTGGAGTCTCCTTTATAAGGGCACTAATCCCATCTGTGAGGGCTCTGCCCTCATGACCTTATGACTTCCCCAAGTCCCCACCTTTGAATACCATCATGTTAGGAATTAGGTTTCACCACATGAATTTTGGGAGGACACAAACATTCAGTCTGTAGCATTGTGTCAGATGTATTGTAGGCTGTTATTTAAAAGAATTTTGTGGTGTGTTTCTGATTGAAACAAACAATCCTGATGTTCTTTTTAGAAGAAGAAAGCGAAAGAGATCATGATGTTGTAGTGGAAATAAGACTGATTTCACAAAGGAAAGACAGACCTCTTTCTAGATTTCACATGACATAGTTTCACTTGTTATTAATTCAGTTTAGCAAATGTTGATTGAATATTGACTATGAGCTGGGAACTCAATTAGTGAACTAAAAGAAGTCCTGTTTTTCTCTATTGACTCATCTAAATTCCAATCTTTTACAAAATATGCTAGTTGTAAGTTGATGTGATTGCTGTTTACCGTCAGTATAATTGTTACTTATATCCTGAGAGAATTCCTTAAGAATAAAATTTTAAAATATCTGTTTCAAATATATTTTTCTACCTATCTATCTATCTGTCTATCCTGATCTTTCATCCTAATTTACAATATAGTAGCATTTTCTTGCTTCCAGAAAGAAAGTGTCTGTTAATAAAAAGATACTGGATGTGCCTTTCTTATTTCTTTCTTAGTAATTGATTTAAATTGGGAAAAACTTTGTTAAACATAGTAGCTACTGGAAACCTCATTTAATGCAAAGGCTAGACAAATTTTTAAAAAGCCAGCCCAGTGACTGAATATTTTCCATATTAGAAAAAGCCATTGTCTACCAAAAATAAAAAAATTAAAAAAAAATTTCTAAAATTCCTTGAGAAGTTGAAACTCAGGAAAAATATAAACCAAAGTTCTTTTCCATTAGAGAATCCATCTTTGATTAAATAGATCTAATAGTGCTTATATAATGGTTTGCAAATGCATGTCTGAAGCCCATAAAATAATTAAAGATTAGAGAATAACATTCCATGCTACCAAAGTTGTCTTTAATGAAGGAAACATCAAAAAATGCTGTCAAATCCTCGGGTCCCAAAAATATTCTTTCAAGCAGGTGACCTACTTTCCCTAGGACAAGGTTCCAGTTTTTACAAGAGCTTGCCTTTTGGGCTTGGAAGAAAGTCACTTCTGCTTTTCATTTGTAGTTATAAACAGAACTTAAAGCATGGTGGATTTTTTCTTTTTGCTCATCTGCATTTATAAGATAATGATATGAAATGCAACTCATAGTGTGGTGCAAACCATTTATAAAACATTGGGGTGGTGGAAAGTCAAACATGAGATTAAGGGGGGAAAGTTTACAAAAGTTTTGTTACATTTTAGCTCTCTAAACATAGCAAAACAACATTAGAATAATGCAATAGCTTGTTGGACAATGAAAAAAGTAAAAGTTATTTTTCATACATAATGCTAGAAAGTTTGACCCAAAACTGTTATATGGACATCATGGAGAAACATCCAAGACATAGGCAACTATACTTCTGGCAAATGCATGAAATGGTTATCTTGAGGACAATATACATAAGTTTAAAATTTTTAATTGAGGTATAGTTGTTGTACAATAATGTGTGTTTCAGGTATACAACAAAGTGATTCACAAATTTTAAAGGTTATATTTCATTTATAGTTATTATGAAATATTAGCCATACCCATATTCCCTGTGTTGTACAATATGCCATTGCAGTTTATTTTCTACATAGTAATAGTTTGTATGTCTCAAATCCTTACTCCTATCTTGCCCCCTATACCCCTTTCCTCTCCTCACTGGTAACCACTAGTTTGTTCTCTATATCTGTGAGTCTGTTTCTTTCTTTTTTTTTTTTTAATATCCCCTAGTTTGTTTAATTTTTTCGATTCCTAATATAAGTGATATCATATGATATTTGTCTTTCTCTGTCTGATTTACTTCATTTATCATAATGCCCTCCAAGTCCATCCTTGTTGTTGCAAACGGCAAAATTTCATTCTTCTTATGGTTGAGTAATATTCCATTGTGTATATATATATATATATATATATATATATATATATATATATATATACACACCACATCTTCTTTATCCATTCATCTGTTGATGGAAACTTAGGTTGCTTTCATATGGTGGCAATTGTAAATAATGCTGCTATGAACATTGGGTGCATATATCTTTTTGAATTAGTGTTTTCTTTCATTTTTTCCCCCCCTGGATCTATACCCAGGAGTGGAATTGCTGGGTCATATGGTAGTTCTATTTTTATTTATTTATTGTTTTTGAGAAACTGCCATACTATTTTCCACAGTGGCTGTATCAATTTACACTCCCACCAACAGGGTTGGTACAACCCTTGTACAAGGGTTCCCTTTTCTCCACGTCTTGCCAATGTTTGTTGTCTGTGGTTTTTTTTGAAAATAGCCATTCTGACAAGTGTGAGGTAATATTTCATTGTAGTTTTAAACTGTGTTTCTCTGATTAATGATGTTGAGCATCTTATCCTGTGCCTGTTGGCCATCTGTATGTCTTCCTTGGGAAAATGTCTATTCAGGTCTTCTGCCTATTTTTTAATCAGGTGGTTTGTTTTTTGTGTGGGGGTGGTACTTTTTTTTTAGTCATATGAGCTGTTTATAAATTTTGGATATTGACCCCTTGTCAGTCATTTCATATGCAAATATTTTCTCCCATTTAGTAGGTTGTCTTTTTGTTTTGTCTTTGGTTTCCTATGCTGTGCAAAAGCTTTTAAGTTTGATTAGGTCTCATTTGTTTATTTTTGCTTCTCTTTTCCTTGCCTGAGGAAGCAGATCCCAAAAATATATTGTTGCAATTTATGTTAAAGAGTGTTCTTTCTATGTTTTTCTCTAGGAGTTTTGTAGTATTTGGTCTTACATTTAAGTCTTCAAATCATTTTGAGTTTATTTTTGTATATAGTGTTAGAGAATGTTCTAATTTCATTCTTTTCCATGCAGATGCCTTGTTTTCCCAGCACCACTTATTGAAGAGACTGTCTTTTCTCCAATGTTTAGTCTTGCCTCCTTTGTCAGATTAATTGATCATAAGTGTGTGGGTTTATTTCTGGGCTCTTTATTCTGTTGCATTGATCTATGTGTGTGTTTTTGTTCCAGTACCATATTGTTTTGATTACTGTGATATTGTAGTTATAGTGTGAAGTCAGGAAGTGTGATTCCTCCAGCTCTGTTCTTCTTTCTCAAGATTGTTTTGGCTATTTGGTATATTTTGCGTTTCCATGCAAATTTTAAAATCATTTTTCAGCTTCTGTGAAAAATGCCATTCGTATTTGGATAGGAATTACATTGAATCTGTAGATTAACTTGAGTAGGATGGTAATTTTAAAAATATTAATTCTTCTAATCCAAGAACACAGTGTATCTTTCCATCTGTTTGTGTCATTTTCACTTTCTTTCATCAGTGTCTTATAGTTTTGAGTACAGGTTTTTTAATCTCCATAGGCAGGTTTATTCCTGAGTATTTTAATCTTTTTTATGTGATTATAAATGGAATTGTTTCCTTGATTTCTCTTTCTGATAGTTCATTGTTAGTGTATAGAAAGCAACAGGTTTCTGTTTATTAATTTTGTATCTTATAACTTTACTGAATTCATTGATGAGCTCTAGTAGTCTTAGGGTTTTTTTCCTTTTTTTCTTTTTAAGGAGTTGCTTCCCATATTGAAATTGATACTATTATGTGGGAGAGATATATTTAAAGCTGAACTTCCATATGAATGTTCACATAATACTTGTTCCACTATTGCTATATTTTCAATTTTGAAAATTCATCTATTCATGTAGGTCATTCCATATTTTCATAACCTTATTTACCCCCAAATCCATACATCTCACACTTGGTAGAAAAGAGATTGAAAGGGTGCTCAGTGGCTTTGTGTGTGTGTGTGTGTGTGTGTGTATGTGTGTGTGTATAAATATATAACCACATTTTTTTACTATGTGGTTTCTGGCAATATTTTTAAGCTTCATTGTTTTCAGCTGCTATATTTTAGAGTCCTGTAGCAATATTTTCAAGTTATATGAAATCATATACTGATTTCTAGGAAAAGAAAAACATTCTAGGAATAAAAGTATGTGGATGTGGTGGACACCAATAGGTAAATTAAGTGTGAAGGGAAATATGGGGTAGCCTTGACTTACTGAAAGTTAAATCTTTTGAAAATTCAAATAAAGTAAAAGAGTAATGGGAATGAGAAATAACCAGGACACACAATAATTAATAAAATAAAAATTTACTTTGGAAAGAGTAAGAAAAAAGAGAGAAAAAAGAGAGAAATCTTATTTAAAGGGTCTACTGCTGTTAGCACCAAGTATAAACAACCTTTTCTTCGAACATCTGATATGTCTCAACTTTGCTAATGTTGTATGTTGACTGTGTGTCCTAAAATGTCATCACATGAAGACTTTTTCTTTGATCTGAATTTACTAAGTTCTCATTATTAAAGGGGAATGTATTGACAACTATTATAGTTTCTTGCTAGAATAAATATAGCCTTGGTACATGTTCACAATATATTTTGTTTAAATTTTTGCTGAAGTTATTTATCTAATAGTTTATGTTGAGTTAGAAAGAACTCCATGAATTAGCCAAAATGTAATTCTGTCCCAGGCAGTAATTGCATGATTGAGTCAAGTCTTAGGGTTTTGCTTATTCTTGCAGATCATGATTCCCTAAAAGAAAATGCTTGTTCTATTATTGAAATTTGAAAGAATTCAGTTTAGCAGCAATATTTTATTACTCTCACTTAACTTGGGAGCCAGAAAACTCAGAACTGAGGATATGGTACTTTTAAAATGATAGTTGGAAGCTAAATATTAAATGCATTAAAAATTTTCTGCCTATTTTCTGGAAATGGTTGACACAGCGAAGTTATTTAAAAGCACATTTAATAGAACCCTGACAGAATATTGGAAAATTAGTACAGTTATGTTTTCACATTGCCCTTATATTAATAACAGATTTAATATTGACCTTCAACATAGTTCTTGAAATGGCAACTATTAAAACAGGAAAGATGTTCATTTTCTTCCTAGTTGGCAATATTTTATTTCCTACTGATCATGTCCTAATAAAATATACTTATTATACTCACATTATGAAATTAAGAAATTAAGGCATATGGTAGGGACAATGTTTTTTTTTTTGCGGTACGCGGGTATCTCACTGTTGTGGCCTCTCCCTTTGCGCGCAGGCTCAGCGGCCATGGCTCACAGGCCTAGCCGCTCCGTGGCATGTGGGATCTTCCCGGACCGGGGCACGAACCCGTGTCCCCTGTATCAGCAGGCGGACTTTCAACCACTGCACCACCAGGGAAGCCCCGGGACAATGTATTTTGTATTTAAAAAACAATGTTATCAGATAACGTAGTCATGAATATCACTCAGAGAAACAAATGATTGATGAAAATGCTGAATGCAACAGAAGGAAAAAGAGGCTTACAAAAGGCTATCTACTTCTTTAATAACAGACTGCTTAAAATCCGTGAGGAAATTGGAAAGCCCAGTATTCAACAAAAAAGATTAATAGAGATCCTAACACTACTGGTAAGCCACCTTAATTTACCAGAGGAAAGAGACTCTTTGAGTTAACATATAATGGAAGTTCTCTAATACTTCTTAACAATGTTATTTATAGTAAGCCAACAAAAATCATGTATACAAATCATGACCATTTCTTTGTGTAAAAAGTTGTTAATAATTCTTCCAGAATAGGATTATCTAATTAAAATGTAATATTTAATTTTATCTTTTCTAAATGGCACATTAGAAAAGTAAAAAAGCAAATAATTTCAATAATATACTTAATTTATGTAATATGTCCAAGAAATTTTCATTTTGAACATGTAGTCTATGTAAAAATTATTACTGAGATATTATGCATTTGTGTGTGTGTGTTCTAAGTCTTCACAATCGGTGTGCATTTTATTCCTACAACACGTATCAACTTGAAATAACTGCACTTCAAATGCTCAGTATTCTCATGTGTCTAGTGGTTACTCTATCAGCCAGCATGCCTATCGACATTGAATTCAGCTCTGTCTCAAAGATAATTTAATTTTAGTTAACTAAAAGATAAAATTAAGAACTTCTAAAATATTTTAAATATAGTTTTGCAACAAGAAAGACAAATTAATACAAATAAGGTTAATGGCATCAAATTAAAAGGAGGGAAGAGAGGGAGGTTTAATCTAACTTCAAAACAGAATTTTGAAAAACACAGTTAATGACAATGAATGGCTGTCATGTATTATGACAGTATGTAGTTATGTGGTTATGATAACTTTAGAGTATATGTAAAGACCTAGGTTTCATTTTAATTCTGCAAATAATTGAAAATTTATCATCTGCTTGGTCATGGCAGTAGAAAGGTAAATAAGCAGTGGCTCTGTCCTCCAGGGACATAAAAGTCAAATAAGGAATGAAGGCATTAGGTAGGTGATAAAAACATGCTCTATTTTTTTAGATTGATTAAATTTATTCTGTAAACTCTTGGAAGATACAACAAGGTAAATCTAGTGATAATTGAGGAAGAGCAGATTTCATTAAGCAAATCTATATTGCAAACAGAATTGTTCAGAAATAGATTTTGTCACCTTGCCATCACAATGAAATCCTTCCTGGATGGAGTATTGAAAGGGACCTGAATGATACCATATTGAAGATGCAACATAGTAGATTCCCGAGTTGGCGGAAAAGGTGTTTGCATGGTATCTAATATTCTTTCCAACCATATGGTAGTATGATTATACAATTATTGTGAGGGAATTTCTTATTTGAATTTTTTATACTGTAAATATATGATGATTTCTAAGTATTTGAATACAATTAAATATACATAACATAGATTAACCATTTGAATTAAAAAGAACTTATTCTAAGGTATTATTCCTGCCTCAAGAATTTGAGCACACATTACTAATAACTAATAGAAAGTTAGTAAAACATTTTGCTTCCTCTAAAGCACTTTCACCTTGATTCCATTCATTGGACTGACTGTTCTCTCTTGCAAACATCCCATTATTTTCATATCAATCCCAAGTTTAGTCAAGTGAATGAGTAAAGAAAGCACAGTTCCTTTGTAAAACAAAGCCAAGTGTGAGAGTGAAGAGGAATTTTCTACTTCATCCCAAAGTAAAAAATCTAAATGTCCTCTTACTTCTTTGTTTAGATATTGTTTAAACTCGGAAAATCAGACAACTGATACATTCATGTAAATTCTATCATAAGTCCTTAAACATTTACCTTAGTTTATATCAATTTTCATTTGATCTATCAAACCATGACTCCAACTGTAAATGTAAACTTTCATTGCTACACTTCCACAGGTTTTCCTTATTGAAAAATGATTTGTGTTTCCTTTCCTTGTATAAAACTAAGACTATATATTTTTGTCCAGTCTTAGAATAGTTCCCTAATCTAATAATCTTTCTTCTAAATTTTGATGTCTTTAAGATTATGTGAGTCTAGTAAATGGATCTAATGGAATATAATGAGCAGTTAAAAGTTAAGCTGTTTACATAATTGTAATAGTCTGTTTATATGAACAGGAAAAGAATGTGGCCAGTTGCCTGCACACAGCTGGAAATTCAAACAACAGACAGCAAGTGTTCTGTCTTAGAACTGATGGAACAGATTATTGAGTGTATATTGTGGGGGTTTAATGCAAAGTATTAACACCAGCAATTACAATAGAAGCATCACAAATGTCATAAATAACAACGTCAAAACATTAGACAGGCTGTGGAAATTAAAATCTTTTACCCCACATCCCTGGGCTGTAACATTGTTTTGTCTATCATAGTTATGTGGACCAAGCTAAATACTGATGTGGAGAAAAATAAATAAGATCATCAAGGAGTAGAACATTGAAAAATACAAATAGGAATGAAAGCATTTGGAGACATACTCTAATCTGATGTGTCAAATTCTTTACAAACCACTGGGAGTCATATTTCCAGAGTCAATTACATAAATGCAAAATATTTTTCACTTGTAAATAAAGAAATTAGGGTATCTATTGCTGTTTTGTATGCTTTGTTCAGATTCTTCAGCAATCAAATAAAATTTACTAATGCCTTCAAATAATGGTTTCTTTTATAAAGCATTTTTGGAACTAGGTAAATGTAAATCACTTATAATCAAGTATAAGAAGATCCATTCATTTTCAGATTAGCATATTTACATATAATAAACATAAGGTAAAACATACCTTAAAACACTTGTCTTAGATTCTTTTAAATCTTTCAACAATTTGTGAAATAAATATTGAATTTTTAAATTATTAAAAAAGTATTGGTTTGTTTTCTCACTTTGGAAATACAATTTAGAGAAACCGTTATTCTGAAGTAAGCAGAAGGGAGTCTGTTACTTTCTAATGCCATCAGTGAGTCTTGCTTTTTCTGTCCACCATTAATATCTTATTGTGTTGTAGGATTTCATTCTCATACTGGTGGCAAGATGGTTACTTTACCTCCACATCATGTTTGAGTTCTGTCAGGGGTTGAATTGCATCCTCCAAAAATATGTATGTTAGAGTCCTAACCCCTACCACCTCTGACTGTGACGTTTTGGAGACAGGGTTTTTACAGATTAGGGACTAATCCAATGCAACTGGTATTCTTATACTAAGGGGCAATTTGGACACACAGACAGATATGCATGGAGGGAAGATAATGTGAAGAGACACAGGGAGAAGAAGACAGCTATCTACAAGCCAAGCCGAGAGGCTTGGAACAAATCCTTCCCTCATGAACTTCAGAGAAAACCCACTCTGTGACTACTTGAATTCTAAACAATGAGAACTTTGAGACAATGTCTATTGCTCAAGCCACACTGTTTGTGGTACTTTGTTATGGCAGCCCTAGCAAACTGGTATATATACAAAGCTAAAAGATAGGAAAAAGTGGAGTACTCTTGTTTTTTTCTAGCTGTACCCATTTTTTTATCAAGAAAGTACTGTTCTAGAAAACTCCCAGGTGACTTCTACTCAGGTCCCATTGTCCAGGATAAGGTTAAGTGTTCACTCTAAGCTGCAAATGAGGGGCAGCTGAAGAGAGGGCAGGGAATGAAAGCCAATCCATTATGATTTATGTCTTTTCAATTTTTAAGTTAATCTGTCTAGGGGCATTTTTTCCTTGAAAAAAATAGTGTTGTATTAGTACTTATGAAATGGAATGATAGCAGTGTCTACCAAAATAGAGATTTAATTTATTTTACTACTTACACATACAGTCATTTCATGTAGACTTCTAGCTCTTCTATGATAGGTTGGCTAGCTATATTTATGAAGAAGAATGTAATTTTAAAAGGTGTGTAAGTTCAAAAGAGAAGATGGGATGCCAAAGAGGTGCATTTGCTGTAGGCTTCAGGGAACTTGGAGTAACTCAACTATGACATAATTCCAGATGTATTATTTACCCTCTGTAATTTGGTCTTCCCAAGCATTTTAGACACTTATCTCACAGTTTTGTTGTTTTTTTTTTTTAAATCTTTGGATTAAAATGTATTATGACAATGATAATCTAGAGACATCTAATACCAAGTACTTTTGAGTTCTTAGCCATTTTTTAAATTGAAGTACAGTTAATTTTCAATGCTGTGTTAGTTTCAGGTGTACAGCAAAGTGATTCAGTTATACATACATACAGATATATATACACACACATATACATTCTTTTTCAGATTCTTTCTATTATGATTTATTATAAGATATTGAATGTAGTTCCCCATGCTATACAGTAGGTCCTTGTTGTTTACTTATTTATACATAGTAGTGTGTATATGTTAATACCAGACTCATAACTTATCCCCCTCATCCCCGCCCTGCTGTGCCTTTTGGTAACCATGTTTGTTTTCTATGTCTGTGAGTCTGTTTCTGTTTTGTAGATAAATTCGTCTGTACAATACAGTATGACAATGATAATCTAGAGACATCTAATACCAAGTACTTGTGATTTTAGACATACTCTTGCCTTCAACAAATTAGAGAATTCTAAAATTACAATAAAGATTAAGATTGGCATTGCAAATTTTTATAATTGCTTGATCTCTGCTCATGTTAATACAATAATTTAATGTCATTTCAAAATTCATTTATTGAATAGTCAGTTTTTCCAATGTTGAAATTACCTCTGAAGAAGACAACTTATTACCTCAATTTCCAAATGAGATATTTACCAAAGAAAATATTCTTTATGATAAGTCTATTTAAAAAAAATTTTTTTTGGAGAATAGTTGATTTACAATGTTGTGCTAATTTCTGCTGTATAGCAAAGTGAATCAGTTATACATATACATGTATCCACTCTTTTTTAGATTATTTTCCCATATAGTTCATTACAGAGTATTGAGAAGAGTTCCTTGTGCTATACAGTAGGTCCTTATTAGTTATCTATTTTATATACAGTAGTGTGTATATGTCAAAACCTGGTTGGAAGAGAATTTGCTATATGAAACACTTAACAATATTTTGGTTTATTTATTTATTTATTTTTGGCTGTGTTGGGTCTTCGTTTCTGTGCGAGGGCTTTCTCTAGTTGCGGCAAGCAGGGGCCACTCTTCATCGCCGTGCATGGGCCTCTCACTATCATAGCCTCTCTTGTTGCAGAGCACAGGCTCCAGACGCGCAGGCTCAGTAGTTGTGGCTCACGGGCCTAGTTGCTCCGCGGCTTGTGGGATCTTCCTGGACCAGGGCTCGAACCCATGTCCCCTGCATTGGCAGGCAGATTCACAACCACTGCGCCACCAGGGAAGCCCAATATTTTTGTATATCAAATATTTTTAAGGTAACATTTTTATCATTAAACTTTATGGTTAATTAAGAGCCTAGATGTGTTAGATTTGCTTATAAGTGATGTTTTCTGCTTTGCTCTTACTGCAGTCTAACTGTTCATCAAAATATAGGTAAGCTGTGACAAAGTGAGAGAGTGGCATGGACATATATACACTACCAAAAGTAAAATAGCTAGCTAGTTGGAAGCAGCCGCATAGCACAGGGAGATCAGCTAGGTGGTTTGTGACCACCTAGAGGGGTGGGATAGGGAGCGTGGGAGGGAGGGAGATGCAAGAGGGAGGAGATATGGAAACATATATATATATAGGTATAACTGATTCACTTTGTTATAAAGCAGAAACTAACACACCATTGTAAAGCAATTATACTCCAATAAAGATGTTAAAAAAAATATGGTCTCCTCATTCATACTCTAAAGTTGTATCTGGATGGTAGCTGCCAAACCAATTATCACATTCTCTGACTCTACATCCTGCCCCACCCCATTACCCATGCCTTTATCACTACCTGTACGAGCCATCGTACTAGTCATCACCCAATTGAATTTGAGTAGAAGTGGTATATGCCACTTTGGGACCAAGGCTTTCAAGACATCAATGTGCCTTCTGTGTGGTCTATCCCCTTCTTCTTGTGACTTCTTGATGACAATGAGACCCTATGAGAAGGTGGAATAACAGAATAAAATGGGCCTAGGTACGTGAACTGCAGCATGTATAAAAGCAAATCTCTTAATTCAGACACCTTGCTCAAAATGGAAATATGAATGGGATCTAAACTTCCATTAAGGTGAGTCCCTATCACTTTAGACTCTTTTTACAACAGTTAGCTTCCCTTAACCAATGAGGCCTTTTTTTTTTTTTTTTTCTTGGCCATACTTATAGAAAACTTTAAATGATCAATTCAGTGTTTTCTGGATTTAAATTTCTATAACAGCAGGACTGGTATGTCACTTATGCGCTAGAATCTGTAGAGTTTGTCACTTTGCAATTGCCTAATTGATGTTTGATGAATAAAAGAAACACCCAGTTTAGAATACACTAAAAAAAAGACGTTTGGTTTTTTCTGACTCACGAGCAAACATATGGCTCTTATGTTTTTAGCAGATATCCAACTTTTGTATTTCAACCCAAGTAAAACATTTCTCCCAGTGACTTCTTGATAGAACATTCCCAGCTGTTTCCTTGCTGCATAGCAAAGCTCTGACAGCTTTTAGAGCAAGAGTCAATATTAGTTAACAATCCATCTGCAATTGCAACTATTCTATTTCATCACAGTGATAATTTATATTCCTTCTGCTACTGGCTCATTTGGGATTGGTGTTGCTGAACTTTAATATTCACAGCTAGTCTCAGAGCTGTGACTCCAAATCCCTTTCAGTTACTTATTAATTCCTACTCAACATACTCTAATTAATTTATAATAAATCCTCCAAAAATACTGTATGTCTTATCTGTTTCATTAGGATTCAGTAAGAAAGAAGTTGTACCACTTTTCTTTCTATTAACAAGCATCTTTCTGCTCAGATGCATTTGATGATGCATTTTAGATTGGCACATCCATTATTCAGTTCCATCAATAATCCTAATGATAGCCTTCATTCTATAACAGAGTATATTTAGAAATGATGAAACTTTAAGACAGGGACGACTACAGACACTGACTACAGTATGACCCCTGAGGCCTTTTGGCATGAGAGTATGTAAGTGTACAATATGTACAGGCTATTTTAAAGTTTTGTGTTCTAAATTACCCCGATTTCTTAATAGACCCTCTTGTTTTCAATTTTTAGATTTATTTTATTTTATTTTTTTGCGGTACGCGGGCCTCTCACTGCTGTGGCCTCTCCCATTGCGGAGCACTGGCTCCGGACGCGCAGGCTCAGCGGCCATGGCTCACGGGCCCAGCCGCTCCGCGGCATGTGGGATCTTCCCGGACCGGGGCACGAACCCGTGTCCCCTGCATCGGCAGGTGGACCCTCAACCACTGCACCACCAGGGAAGCCCTTGTTTTCAATTTTTAAAATTTTTGTTTTGGATTTGTTTGAAAGAATTCTAGTATTTTTTGTTTGTTTTCTGGAAAGAACCTAACTTCTATTGCAGTAGCATACAGTTGAAGAATATGCATGCTTTTTAGTTTTATGTGGTATATGTGTACGTGTGTGTTCCTTTGGCATTGCTATAGTTTGAAAAAGAATGTTGGCATAATCAGAAAACCAAAAAATCTAGAGGTAGAAGAAACTTACTGTCCAAATAATTGAGGCACACATCATCAGTTCGTACACAGATGTTGTAAACAAAACAAAACAAACCTCAAAATATATTTGGCAGATGGAAACTGCCATTGTTAGTCTGTCTTTGTTGATGTTGTTAAATAGAATGCCAGCCTTGCCTTGCTCGTCTATGATTATCATTATATTGACTGCTGGCTCTGCTTTAAAAATAAATAATAATAAACCTGCCAGAGTGTTATGAGTGAATTGAAATAGTGCAGTAGTTTTCTAATTTGAAATAAAGAAAATGAAATTTTGAAGACGTGACCACAGAATCCTAGAAATCTGTGTACCCAAAGTTGAGTCTATTGCTCAAAGACATACATATATAGCAGTTAGTAATCCTAATAATACATACACTGAATTTCAGAGTTCTGTGTCCTAAGTTTCAGAAGAATGGTAGAGAATAGTTTTCGTAGCTGCTAAATTTTATGAAATAGTTTTAAAAAACATTTCAGGTTTTCTCAAAAATTTAGAAATCCTAGGGATATTATATTTAACCTTTCTTTCTCTTTTATTCTTTAGATTAAGATGACATAAATTACTCAATTAATTAGATATTTTTTTCACTAGTAGCTTTGGTTAACCCTTGATTTAGGTTATCATAATATAGGCAGAACAAAAGCAAAGTGTTTCTCAGAGAGTAGTAGCAGCTTTACATTGATCTCAGCCAACCAAAGCCCTTACTTTGTTGGGTTGTGATTAACCTTACTTTGAAGTCCTTTAGATAAGGACTATTTTATATATTTCCATTTGTATGCTAAAAACAAAAAATCTAAATGGCAGAATTCTATGTCAAATTATACAGGGAAGTTCTAAAAATATCAAAACAAAATTGAATGTTAAATTCTAAATGTATATTCACTACAGTCAGAATGATATTAAAATTTAAAGAAGGATCATAAAACAAATAAAATGCTTTTAGGTCTTTCAAAATAAGTGAAATGACAGTATTTCACTCCAGTTTCTCTTAATCAATAGGGTTGTAGTTAAGTGATATAAGTTTGCCCTTAAAGGATGATTTAGATTGGGATTATTTGAGAGATAAAACATGAGATTTAAGGTGATAAAAAACATCTTGGAAAAAGGTAAAATGGGAGTAAATCATGACATTTCAGGTGTGCTCGAAGGAGGTAATCAGGGTATAAAATGATGAGAATCTAGGCTTAGAGTAATAATAAAGGGAATGCAGAAGAAATGAACCCTCATATCTGAACACTGACAGGATTTGAAGTCTGCTTGGATGTGGGGAAATAAAGTGACGGATTGGGACTTCGCTGGTGGTCCAGTGATTAAGAATCCGTCTGCTAATGCAGGGGATACAGGTTTGATCCCTGGTCCCAGAAGATCCCACATGCCGCGGAGCAACTAAGCCCATGTGCCACAACTACCGAGCCTGTGCTCTAGAGCCCACGAGCCACAACTACTGATCCTGTGTCCTGCAACTACTGAAGCCCGTGTGCCTAGAGCCCATGCTCCACAACAAAAGAAGCCACTGCAATGAGAGGCTTGCTCGCCCCAACTAGGGAAAGCCTGTGTGCAGCAACGAAGACCCGGCAAAGCCAATAAACAAATAAATAAATAAATAAATAACTGATACCACACACACAAAGTGATGGATTGAACATGACAAGAAATTAACTTGGAAAGTGAAGAATAAGAATATCCTAAAGATTACAGGGAATGTAAGAGGATATGAGTTTAAGAAAGCAAACCACAGCATCTTGGATATTATGTGTCTAGCTGACAATTGCCTCTTATGAAATGTTGTGGAGATAAAGGAAAATTGCTCATCTCTTAGCTTCAAAGTAAAATAAGCACATTTACCACAAAATTATGAAAAATAACACTATTTTCAACATGTTATTGAGTTGAAACTTTTTGCAGCTTGGGTGAATTTGTCACTCTTTTCTTAACTTTAGAGAATATTACATGGTAAATATGATTTGAATCTTAAGGTTTACTTTTGCAAATCAAGTAAATGTTAACAAGTTTTGAATATTATAATTTCAAATAGCATGAATCTAAAATTTAAATTCTGCATAATTGTTACTTCCTGAAAATACTTCCAGTTCATGTGACTAAATCCAGGAACAAAGATTAAAGGATTAAAAAATAAGTCATAATTCTTATGTAGTTCATCCCTCCTTTTAATATATATTAAAAAACAAACAAAAACCAAGAAAACAAACACTTAATTGGCTGAGTATACTGAGTGTGGGTGTCTGCTTCCTCAATTTCTTAAATGCTTTTAGAATATCATTCTTTACTTCAACTCACTATTCAGTTATATAAAAGAAAATATGTTTTGGGGAGGGAGAAAATTACTGGTTTTATTATGTCTAATAGATCATATTTAACAGAGTGACAAAAAGAAAATATGTACTTGTACAGAAATCCTATGATTTAGGTCAATTATACACTTGGGAGGGGCAAATCCTGTTGAATTTGGAGTTTGTCTAAATGTTCAAGTTATTTTTCACATGTTTTGTGTCTTTTTTTTTAAGAGGTTTTCCCATTATTTAAAAACCCAATGGGATTGTAATGGAACTGTGAAATGTAGTCCATATGTGTTGGAACCTTTTACAATTAAATCATCAAATTACTGTTCAAAATGTTTTCACCATTTAAAATACAAGTTCTTTTTATTATATATACATATACCCACAAAAGAAAATAATGCAAAATTCTCAGAATTACGTTTTGTTTAAATATTTCATTTCCAAATATTTATTTTCACTTTACCATTGAATGGCATAGTACTCAAATACATGATTCTGTGATGTTAGTAGTATTGTATTATTTTTAAATTATCGAGTAAAATATACTATTAAAGACACTTTTGTTCAGTTCATGTATCTATCACGAATTCATTACCCAAACATGTAAACATTTCTGCAAACAGATCCAGTCAGGGGTAAAAAAGTTTTAAATGCACTCAAATCCATTACTATTCAGCTTATATCCTTGGGAAAAATAAACTTTTCCGACTAAATAATATGAGCATTTTCTGTGCGGTCTTCATTAAAATGGCTATTGGATAAATTCTTCATTCCATCACATTTGACTCAGAAGTATAATATTTCACACTGTCACAAAAAATATTTTAGAGAAAAGTTGATTTTTCTTTTTCATTAGTAAAGAGCATCTATTCCCATATCCATGACTTGTTCCTGGCATTAAACAGGATATTTCAAAAACAAAATATATTGTTGGAAGAGTCACTTACTCTGTAATTTACATTCATCACGGACACTGCTGTGTATGAGTTATCATTTCTCTTTCGCAGGTGAGGTCAGTTAAGCATCATTTACTGAATGAGTCATACCATGGGTTGGGTCTTTCCAGGGAGTCCTTTCTTAAGTACACTTGTGGGTATTGAACTTCCCTTTACTTCTTCTTAGAAGAGCTTTTCCTTTACTTAGCTAAGATTGAAAGGATTTTAACAAATATTTTTGACATTAGAGATTATTTATCCAAACAATGTTAAATTTGAATGCTGCAGTAAATTATGAATTGAAAGTACGTAGCAGTATTTGTTTTTCCTAAAGAGCAGCAGTAGAGAAAGTTGGCTGAGCATTTAAGAAAATATAAATTACAGGGTATTGCTAAGGAAACATTCTTAAATATAGCGTGTTTATTCACTTGTATAAAAACATTGGTATAAGGTTTATTATTATGAATATACCTTGCATTTGAAACAATTTTTAATTCCCAAGAAAACTACATTTTTATAATTCTACTTCTTTTAATATTATAAGCAAAAAATGTAGAACTTTTTCACATATGATTTCTAAATAACTACATTGTTATGGTTTTCTTTGTGGAGGACAGAGGATGCTTGCTGTAATAACTGAGTGAGTATGTAATTACATATGTACTGCTACTGTTGTATGGAGATAGCATGATCTGTTTGTGTAAACATAGAATACAGCCATATGGTTTAGATTCTGGAATTGTGTATTATGAAATCATTTGCAGCCCTACCCTGAATTTCCACGGAGAAAAATCTCACAGATGGGATAGACCCATGGGCATTCTAGTTTAAAAGCTCTTTCTGGAAAATAAGCTCAGATAGACTAATAAAACACAAATCTCTTTCCCTCATAATTGTGAATATTGTGTCCTAGAAAGAGCATAGACCTGGAGTTAGAAGATGGAGTTGCAGTGTTTCCACTTGGACAAATTATTCAACGGTTCTTACTCTCTCCATTTCTAAAAGAAAAATCAGACTAATGAACTTTTATGTATCTTTGTATGAAAATAATTAGAAAATAGTAGGCATGCAATACTAGTTGTACCTGTTTTCATTTCCCTTCCAATCATACCAACATATATGAAATGTCACTTTAAATCATTATTCTATTTTTACAAAAGTTTAATTAAAATCAAAGTAAAATAAAGGGCATATGCAACATCCTGTAATATTACATTTCTGATTTGATAATTTGATAAGAAGTCACTGTTTATTAGAAGATTCAAGTAATTACCAAAAGAGTTTATAAGCCAAACTAAAGTTCTATATGTAAAAAATAAGAGAATACTAAGACTTTATTGAATTGATATTAAAATATAGATTGTGAGCCAACAATTGTGCTCCTTGGCATTTACCTAAATGAGTTGAAAATTTATGTCCCCACAAAATTCTGCACATGAATGTTTATAGCAGCTTTATTCATAATTGCCAAAACTTGAAACCAATCAACATGTCCTTCAATAGGTGAATGGATAAATAAACTGTAGTACATACAAACAATGGAATATTATTCAGCACTGAAAAGAAAGGAGCTATCAGGACATGGAAAGATGCAAAGGAAACTTAACAGGCATATTACCAAGTGAAAAAAAATAGGTCTGAAAAGGTTACATACTATATGATTCCAACAATATGGCATTCTCAAAAAGGTAAAACTATGGAGACAGTAAAAAGATCAGTAGTTGCCAAAATTTTAGGGAAAGTGAAGGATGAATAGGAGGAACACAGGGGATTTTTAGGGCAGTGAAACTATTCTGTATCATGCTACAGTGGTGGATATATCATTTTACATTTGTCCAAACCCATAGAATATACAACCCCAAGAGTGAACCCTAATGTAACCTGTAGACTTTGGGTGATAATGATGTGTCCATGCAGGTTCATCAGTTTAACAAATACACCACTATGTTGTGGGATGTTGATGGGGGGAAAAGCTGTGCATGTGTGGGAACAGGGGATATGGGAATTCTCTGTACTTCCCACCCAATTTTGCTGTGAACCTAAAACTTCTCTAAAAATAAAGTCTATTTAAAAATGTAGATAGTGGGCACGAATTTAAAACTTTAGTAATTTAACAGGCAGAATATATTCACTTATCCCTTATTTAAATAAAATAAACTTAACATTTTCAGAAAAAGAATATTCACTAGGTATTAGCTCATTAGCTGAAAATGCAAAGAAGCAATAGTCATCACAGTAATAGGAATGATGGAGTATGTTATGCAAAGAGGCAGGAAAACAAACACATAGATTCATGCACACACATAAGATACTAGAGCCACACAGCTCAACATCAAAATGAGTTTATCTAGGAAAAACCATGAGCAGAGATGTACCAAGGCTCACAAAAGCTGCTATTTTGCAATCTCCCACATGTTCTTAGGGCATAATTGGGCCAAACACACCAAAAAAAAAAAAAAAAAAAAAAAAAAAAGCCTGTTAGAGGAAGCTAGACCCTCTAAGTCTCTGCATCCATAAGGTGGGGGGGTTATGGAACCTTAGTAGATTGTTTATCAAAGGGAAGTTCCGTAGTTGGGGAAAGTCCTTTGTTAGAACAAGGAACATCAAGAGCTGGAATCAGTCTTTTTTTCTGCTGAGGATCTCCGCTACGCTGAGCCAGTTCTTCAGTGCTACCAAAGAAGTGGAGAAAATGAGCCTCCAGAAGCCATCTCTCCTTACCTAACCTCAGAGAAAAAAGAAAATGGCATTATCTGGGAGCTGACAATGAACCAAAGTCTCATAAATATTTTCTTTTACCTCAAAAGAGTCCTGTGAGGGCTTCCCTGATGGCGCAGTGGTTGAGAGTCCGCCTGCCGATGCAGGGGACACGGATTCGTGCCCCGGTTCGGGAAGATCCCACATGCCGCGGAGCGGCTGGGCCCGTGAGCCATGGCCGCTGAGCCTGCGCGTCCGGAGCCTGTGCTGCGCAACGGGAGAGGCCACAACCGGGAGAGGCCCGCGTACTGCATAAAAGGAAAAAAAAAAAAAAAAAAAAAAAAGAGCCCTGTGACAGATAATGAAATATGCAAATAGATGAATGAGTCTCCCAAGATTGCCCAGCCATAAAAGACTGTAGCCTTGTGATTCAAACTCAATTTTATTGGCTCCAAAACTATGACTTTAACATATTCTAGATCCTCAATAATTTAAAAAGTTTTAATGTTTCAAGTTAAAGGGAAACAAAAATATGACTTCTTCCATGAAAGCTGATCCAATAATAACTTACTTAGAAAAGGAAGCCTGAGTATAACCATTTGATGACTTGAAGGCAGTAATGATAACTGGTATTTATTGAGAACTAACCATGTAAAAGGTATTGTGTTAATCCCCCTAAATGCATTGAGAACCAGGAATTAATGCTAAGAGCTGAAGCTGAAAGTTTTGTTGGAGTGAGGCTAGGAAGCCCCAAGAAGCTTTCTGCTATAAGAAAATAGAAAATATAATAACCATCCTTGTCCCAGCCTCCAAGTGTCCAATAGAAATAGGGCAACAGAACTCTCTGGACTCCTGGGAAGATCCCTACCTTCTATTGCTCTTGGTCTCACCACCATGTGGGCCTGGAGATCATCAAACTACTTCAGCCAATCCCTGAACCTTCCCTCTCTTCTAAAATTTTTTCATCCTGCCACCATAATCTCTTGTCTTGATTATTGTGATATTGTCTAACTGGTGTCTCTGCTACTCTTCCTTCTCCCTACAATGTATTTATGATTTAGCAACTTGGTTAGACTAAACTGTATTCCCTAGAATTCTCTTTCTAGAATGCTTCTGGAGAGCGTGGGCTACAAGATATATTCTCTTATGGGAGGTGGAAAGTAAAAAAAGGCAAACAGCAGGCATCTTATAGCATAAACACAGTTCCTTCCAGCTATTCAATAAAACTCTAATCTTGGTGATGCTGGGAAGATATTGAGCCGATTAACTGAAGTCCATAACCAACTGATTTAAATTGGGAAGATTATCTTTGGAGCACCTAACTTAATCATTTGGAAAGCCTTTAAAAAAGAGCTTAGGTCTTCTGTGGGAGAGAAAGACTACACCTTGTGGAAGAGTTCTGGCTTACGCTTGTGGGGTTCTAGCCTTTCCAGGTCTTCCCTTCCTAACTGCCTCTGGACGAGCTTTAGCCTGTGCCCATGGGCTGTAAACCTCTCATGGTCTTCTCTTCCTTACTGCCTGCTCTAAGAACTTCACATAAGCTTAGTTTCCCCCCACACTGTATAAACTTATTCCTTCTAAGTAATCCCTTATTATGAAATTGATTCTTGACAGGCACACACCTTTAGGTGATCCTCAGTCCAATAGCCAGAATAGTCTATGAGGACACAAGTTAGAACATGTCACTCCCCTGCGCCAACCTTCTAAAGTCTTTCCATCTCATTCAGAGTAAAAGCTAAAATCCTAAAAAGCTCTGACATACTTTTCCATGATTTTGTCCCTCATTGCCTTTGTGATTTATTTTCCTATCACTCACCCTCTTTCTCACTCTTGTCTAGACACACTGGTCACCTGGCTCTTTCTTGAAAAACCAGACTCACTCCTATCTCAGGGCTTTTCAACTTGCTTTTTCTCAGCCTGGGACTCTCTTATCATTATCTGCAGAGTTTATTCCATCTTTTTCTTTATATCTTAACTCAAATGTCATCTACTCTTCACTCTCTATTTCAAATTGAAATCCCAATTCCTGGAAAACCTTATTTCTATTCCTGCTTTATTTCAATCCATAAAATTTATCATTATATAACATATATTTCCATATTTATATTCTTTTATTGAGAGATAGGTATTGAAAGAGAAAGAGAGAGATTGATTTTAAGGAATTGGTTTATATGATTAAGCAGGCTGGCAAGTCCAAAATTTGTAGGGTAGGCCAATAATCTGGAAACCCAGGAAAGAGTTGATTTTACCCTTTAAGTCCAATGACTATCGGCTGACAGAATTTCTTCTTGCTAGGAGGAGGTTAATTTTTGTTCTATTAAGGCCTACAACTGATTAGATGAAACCCACCCAGATTATGGAGGGCAACCTGTGTCACTCAAAATCCACTGATTTAAATGCTTTATTATCCAAATATACCCTTACAGAAACATCCAGAATAATGTCTGGTCAAATATCTAGGCAATTTGACCTAGCCAAGTGGACACATAAAATTAAGACAATTAATTATCACACTGTTGCTTCTAGAACAATAGAAACAAAGGATTTCATCTGTTTTGTTTTCTGCTATGGGCTTGACACATACAAGGCTGCTGATAAATATTTGTTGAAAAAAAACCAGTTAATCCTGTTGACAACCCTATAAGGTTAATTTTTCCTATTATTTCCACATAAGAAAATTGAGAATGATACAAACCATGCAATGTGGGTGAGAATTAGTGGTCCAAGAAGTCAATGCCAGCACACTTAACTTTTAAACTCTGTCCTAAATCTCCAATGATTTATAGTTTTACCCCAATCTTAGAGCCAAATAATGTATCTTTTAGGGTCAATTTTTTTTAAGGAATGGCTAGGTTCAGTTGCCTTGCTCCTAGCTAGAGTAACTCAATTAAACGCTTCCATCAGCAATCAAGTATAACTCAGTGTTACTCACAAAAGGTGCCAGAAGTATAGCAGAGGGCTTGGACAATATTCATTCAACATGTAAAAGAAGTATAAGGGAAAATTCTAGATATGTCTGAAACATTGCAGATAATGAGGAAAGACAAAATAATGAAGGATACCTTTGATTTATTAAGCAACTACCATTGATGTGTGTTAGCTGTTTCATATATGTAATTTTATCTTCAGAGTGGCATCAGTTTATTAAAAAGGAAATAGAAACTACAAGAAATGATTTCTTGAGATCACATCATTGATTATATACAAGTGAATATATTTTAGATATGGAATTACAAAGGTAGAATAAAACTATCTCAGTGTCAAAATGTTTTTTTTTTTTCTCTTGTTATAGGTACTTCAGCAGTTAAGCTGTAGTAGAAGTACACATTTATCTTCTGAATAAATAACCTGCAAGGTTTTTTTTTGTTATTCCTATTCTTTAAAATGTTCAAATATTTGAAACAGACCATTATATAAGCCAGCTCTTGCCCATTGCTTTTAAAATGAAAGTTACTTTACTTCTCTATGACTTGGTTTCTTCATTTGTAAAGTTAGGAGAATAATCATAATTACTTTGTAGGGTTGTTAGAATTATAATGTGCTTGGACCAGTGACTGGTGAAAAGTACTGACCTAAAACTTCTAATCTTATCAATTCATCACGTTAGTATTATACTTAAACTTGGGAAACAAAGTTACCAGTCATCACCCCGTACCCTGATATACTTGGATTTCCTCTAGATCAAAAATTAAGGAGCAACTGAGCTCTAATGCTTACCAGAAAAAAAACTCAGCAAAACAAACAAAACACCCAAATAGTCAACATAAAAATCACCGAAGATTCAGCTTATTCAAACACATTGTATACCTGGATTCAAAAGTTACTTTTATTGCAGATTTCCAGTTATGAAATAAATAGTCATGGGGAAGTAATGCTCAGCATGGTGACTATAGTTAATAATATCAAACTGCATATTTGAAAGTTGCTAAGAGAGTAGATTTTAAAAGTACTCATGACAGAAAAGAAAAATAATTTGTAAGTGTATATGGTGAAAGATGTTAACCAGCCTTATCATGGTGATCATTTTACAATATATACAAATATCAAATCATTACATCATATATTTGAAATGAATATATTATGTCAACTATATCTCAATTAAAAACAAAACTTCATTCCAATTGGTTGAATTGATTTCCTACTATACAGGCTTTTGGGAAAAAAATACAGGATATTCAAAGATTTACCCAAAAAAATGTTCAGAATCAATAATGAAAATCTGGAAAGATATATTACTTTTTATAAAATAGTTATATTGTCATTAATAAATGTCTTTCTTCCTAAGATCAATGAGGAGTGGCTGGAAATTAGAAGTGGAAAACAACTCAACACCTTACAAAGAATGTGGCTGAATTCTCACTGGAGCAAATGAAAATAGTTCTCTCATCCATTCCTTGATGTCTCATCCTTGGCCAGACAACTCAATTAGTAAATGGATCTCCCAATTAGTAAAGTGTCTAAAGGAAATTCATTTTAATGAATTCAAAACCACATTCATATTAGACAAAGTCAAGAATGTTATGTTTTGGTCATCATACAGCCTCAGGTCTTTTTTTTCTTTTAAGTGAATTTGGCATTTTATTATAAATGGTGATATGTAAACTGTTACTGGGAGACAGTCTCAGTTCTTAAATTTTCCATAAAGAAAGAAACCAAATGTTCAGCAATTTCATCTTTTTGACTCATTTTGAATTTCACAGAAAAGAATCAAAGCATATGACTACTTAGTAGAAATATATTTTTCTCAAAATATAAAGAGTTTGCCTATTATTGCAGAATAACTACAGATGCACATGTATACTTGTAGTAGTGAACCATTAATATTTCAATTTTAATCAGTTCTTGACATCATTTTAAAGATCAGAGTTGGATATGACAAATTTCCTATTGCAAATGAAAGTCACTGATAGTTATAAAGCGAACTGAATCAAATGGATCACCATATTTGCAGGTGGAATAGTGTCATTTAAAAATCACCTGGCCTACAGATAAGAAATCTAAATCAGATACTTCCAGGAGATGAGAGAAATTCTCAAACTTTGCAAAATTTGCACCCATTTTGAGGGTGCAAATTCAATAAGTGTGGCTCTCATTAATTGTCTTTCTCATTCATTTTGGAAAAGAGGTTAATGAAGAATAAGAATGGAATCCATTCTGTATTTTTCTCCTTTTCTTTAACAATCTTAGGCAGTTCATGGCTAAAGATGGAAAGATTTATACCAGGGCCCCAGCCAACTCTCTGTTTATATAATAGGTTCTTTGCCAGCCCTGTGTAGGAGGGATCTACTTACATGGTGTGACACCAGGAATGACAAACATGCCAAATGACCTTTTCCCAGTTAATTGCAATGCTTCTGAACTTGTCTGAATTAGACATCATTAAGGGATCCACTTGAGCTGGCTGAAGAGATGGGTATCTGGAAGCGAAAAACAAAGTTTAGTTCACATAAAAGAGTTTATTCAATTAAAACACTTTACCATCTATCTCTAAGCAAGATTTCAAGGAACTAATAAGCAGAATTAAGTATGTTTTGTTGGAAAAGGGGTAAAGAAAATATAGTAAGAGGCTATTCAATCACAATTTAAAGTCATTGAAGAATATTTAAAGTCAAGCTATTTTTATTTCATATGTCATAGTATCTTAAAGATTATCTCTAAAAAGCCCTGCAAGATTAAAAAAAAAAAAGTAGGAGACAAATGACCAGAACGTCATATCTGAGATTCTTTAGGACCTCATCTGTTTTATACACAGGGCTAACAAGAACTGATATCATCTCATAAATGAAATAATTAGATATTAGCTTATATATTATATACTATATAGTCATCTGGAAATTCAAACTTCAATTTTCATTATAATTTTATTTTTCAATTGTGAAATACATTAATACTACAGAGAATATACATGAAGAATATATGTTAAAGAATATTGGTAAAATAAATGTCTGTGTAACTACCACCCAGTTTAAAAAATTGAAAATTGCCTGTGGCTTAAAAGCCCTTTAAATTCCTTCCAAATTGCCTCCCGCTTCTATTTGCAAACCAAGATGATTCTACTGTATTAGTCAGGATTGTCCTAAAAAACAATAGGATAAAAGATATAGGATGTGTGTGTGTATATATTAAGGAATTTTACATTTATTCTTAAATATTATTTTAAGGAATTGGCCTTCTCAATGTGGGGACTGGCAAATCTGGAATCTGCAAGACCATCCAATAGACTGGATACCCAAGGAACAGTTGAAGTTACAGTTTCTCAGGGAACCTCAGTTTTTTCTTTTAAATGCCTTCAAAAGAATGAATGAGGTCCACTCACATTATGAAAGGCAACATACTCAAAGTTTACTGATTTAAATGTTAACCACCTCTAAAAATCACCTTCACAGCAACATCTAGACTGGTACCACAGCATAATTCAAGATGACACATAAATTAAACCATCACACCCAGAATAAAATCTCAAGTGTATTAATTTGGGTGTTTACTTCCAGATGATGGGAGATATATGGAATAAACTATTACTCTATATCCCCTGTTTTAATTATGCTTTGTAAATTGAGGCACTAGCTACACGTCTAACTGCGTTATAGGATGGCAGTCCATATGGTAAACCCATAAATAATACTTGAATGTCTACAGAATATTTACTTATATAAATTGGAAGACCTTGTTTTCAGTATCAACTTGGGGAAGAAAATATCCAAAGCACATGCCAATATTATAGTATTTATTCCTCTAACATAATACTTATCTCTTACAAAAGATATATTATAGCTTTCTTTTCTGTTACCGATCAAACAAATGTGAAATCTATATGAATCTAAACATACTCACTTCCTCCTAAAGCTGACAACCTGTCTCTTTATCTCATCATAAATTTCAGCAACATTGTCCATGTTAACTCTCTCAATTTCCTCATCAATTGTTAATTCCTCATCTTACTCCTATTCAGATTTTACCTCTATCATTTCACCAAAACAACTCCTGATAATTTTAGGTAGCTAAATTCAATGGGCAGGTTTTAGTTCTCATTTTATGAAACCTTTCCGAAGCACTCCATAACTCTGACCTGTCTTGGAAAAATCTAGTTATGTATGTTAAAAACAAGGTTGGCCATATAAAGCTAAAGCTCCACTTCGAGGTGAATATTAGCAATGTGATTGTGTCAGTTATCCTTGAATAGGTAAGTAATTGAAGCTGTGATTATGGATGAAGTAATTCAGGAAGTTAAGTATGGAGTATGAAGAAAGAGGGCTAAGGATGAAGCTGTGGCTAATGTCAGCACTTAATGTCTGTAAAAGACGGGGAGGTAAGTAGAAAACCACTAGAGTGCGGCATTTTAGAAGGGAAAAGGTGTTTCAAAAAATGTGATTGGTAAGCATATTTGAAAACTGATGAAATGTCAAGATGAAACCTTAAATACTTGTGTTGGGAGGACACGTGGGGGGCTAGTAGAAGAAAATGACAAATTAGAATGACTTAAGGAATAATTAAAACTCTCAAATTGTTCATTCTTTTGTAACGCATAAAAAATGACCTATTCGCTATTCCTGGCTTTTCTTGATATGACCCCATTTTACATCTAAACTTCTCTATTTTCTATTTCTTCTCTTTTTCTTTCTTTATATATATATATATATATATATATATATATATATATTTTTTTTTTTTTTTTAATCTTTCTTGGAGTATAATTGCTTTAAGATGGTGTGTTAGTTTCTGCTTTATAACAAAGTGAATCAACAATACATATACATATATCCCCATATCTCCTCCCTCTTATGTCTCCCTCCCACCCTCCCTATCCCACCCCTCTAGGTGGTCACAAAGCACCAAGCTCATCTCCCTGGGCTATGTAGCTGCTTCCCACTAGCTATCTATTTTATATTTGGTAGTGTATATATGTCCATGCCACTCTCTCACTTCATCCTAGCTTACCCTTCCCACTCCCCATGTCCTCAAGTCCATTCTCTACATCTGCGTCTTTATTCCTGTCCTGCCCCTAGGTTTTTCAGAACCACTTTTTTTTTTTTTTTAGACTCTCTATATATGTGTTAGCATATGATATTTGTTTTTCTCTTTCTGACTTACTTCACTCTGTATGACAGATTTTAGGTCCATTTACCTCACTACAAGTAACTCAATTTCATTTCTTTTTATGGCTGAATAATATTCCATTGTATATATGTCATATCTTTTTTTAAAAAAAAATCTTTATTGGAGTATAATTGTTTTATAGTAGTGTGATGCCATATCTTTATCCATTCATCTGTCGATGGACACTTAGGTTGCTTCCATGCCCTGGCTATTGTAAATAGAGCTGCAGTGAACATTGTGGTACATGACTCTTTTTGAATTATGGTTTTCTCAGGGTATATGCCCAGTAGTGGGATTGCTGGGTCGTATGGCAGTTCTATTTTTAGTTTTTAAGGTAACCTCCATACTGTTCTCCATAGTGGCTGTATCAATTTACATTCCCACCAACAGTGCAAGAGGCTTCCCTTTTCTCCACACCCTCTCCAGCATTTATTGTTTGTAGATTTTTTGATGATGGCCATTCTGACTGGTGTGAGGTGATACCTCATTGTAGTCTTGATTTGCATTTCTCTAATGATTAGTGATGTTGAACATCCTTTCATGAGTTTGTTGGCAATCTGTATATCTTCTTTGGAGAAATGTCTATTTAGATCTTCTGCCCATTTTTGGATTGGGTTGTTTGTGTTTTTAATACTGAGCTGCATAAGCTGCTTGTAAATTTTGGAGATTAATCCTTTGTCAGTTGCTTCATTTGCAAATATTTTCTCCCATTCTGAGGGTTGTCTTTGTTTATGGTTTCCTTTGCTATGCAAAAGTTTTTAAGTTTCATTAGGTCCCATTTGTTTATTTTTGTTTTTATTTCCATTTCTCTAGGAGGTGGATCAAAAAGGATCTTGCTATGACTTATGTCATAGAGTGTTCTGCATATATTTTCCTCTAAGAGTTTTTTAGTGTCTGGCCTTATATTTAGGTCTTTAATCCATTTTTTTTTTTTTTTTTTTTTTTTTTTTTTTGCGTTATGCGGGCCTCTCACTGTTCTGGCCTCTCCCGTTGCGGAGCACAGGCTCCGGACGCGCAGGCCCAGTGGCCATGGCTCACGGGCTTAGTTGCTCCGCGGCATGTGGGATCTTCCCGGACCAGGGCACGAACCGTGTCTCCTGCATCGGCAGGCGGATTCTCAACCACTGCGCCACCAGGGAAGCCCTTTAATCCATTTTGAGTTGATTTTTGTCTATGGTGTTAAGGAATGTTCTAATTTCACTCTTTACATGTAGCTGTCCAGTTTTCCCAGCACCACTTATTGAAGAGGCTGCCTTTTCTCCATTGTATATTCTTGTCTCCTTTATCAAAAATAAGGTGATCAGATGTGTGTGGGTTTGTCTCTGGCCCTACCTCCGGGGCGAGGTAGGGGTACAGAATGCTGGGCGAGCCTGTGGCTGCAGAGCCTGACGTGACGTTGCACCAGCATGAGGTGCGCCGTTTGTTCTCCCGGGGAAGTTGTCCCTGGATCACGGGACCCTGGCAGTGGCGGGCTGCACAGGCTCCCGGGAGGGGAGGTGTGGACAGTGACCTGTGCTCGCACACAGGTTTCTTGGTGGCAGCAGCAGCAGCCTTAGCATCTCACGCCCGTCTCTGGTGTCTGCGCTGATAGCCGCAGCTCGTGCCCATCTCTGGAGCTCCTTTAGGCACTGCTCTTAATCCCCTCTCCTCACGCACCCCGAAACAATGGTCTCTTGACTCTTAGGCAGGTCCAGACTATTTCCCAGACTCCCTCCTGGCTAGCCGTGGCACACTAAGCCCCTTCAGGCTGTGTTCACGCAGCCAAACTCAGTTCTCTCCCTGGGATCTGACCTCTGAAGCCCGAGCCTCAGCTCCCAGCCCCCGCCCATCCTGGCAGGTGAGCAGACAAGCCTCTTGGGCTGGTGAGTGCTGGTCGGCACAGATCCTCTGTGCGGGAATCTCTCCGCTTTGCCCTCCGCACCCTGTTGCTGCGCTCTCCTCCACAGCCCCGGAGCTTCCCCCTCCGCCACCCGCAGTCTCCGCCCGCGAAGGGGCTTCTAGTGTGTGGACAACTTTCCTCCTTCACAGCTCCCTCCCACTGGTGCAGGTCCCGTCCCTGTTCTTTGTCTCTGTTTTTTCTTTTTTCTTTTGCCCTACCCAGGTACGGGAGGAGTTTCTTGCCTTTTGGGAGGTCTGAGGTCTTCTGCCAGCATTCAGTGGGTGTTCTGTAGGAGTTGTTCCACATGTACATGTATTTCTGACGTATTTGTGGAGAGGAAGGTGATCTCCACGTCTTACTCCTCCAACATCTTGAACGTCTCCTCTATTTCTTCTTGACTTTCCAAATATGCCAATGATGAAGATGACCATCTTCTTACTTAATTCACTCATTTCACTATTCCATTAATTCATCCAAAGTTATTTATTGAGTTCTAATTTTATGTTTGTACTGTCCAAACATTAAAAACTCAGCACTGAACAAATAATGATGGGGTCTCTGTCATACACAGTAAATTTAGTTAGCCAAATTGTAACAGTAGAGGTTGTTTTAACAGATTTGCTTTGGGGACAAAACAACCATAAAATCTCAGTGGCTTACAACAGTAAAGCAACATTTATTTCTTGTTCATGCTACATGTAGGCTGCGGTCACATGCAATCCTTATTTGTATATTTCCATTCCAGGACCCAGACAGAAAGTAGAAACAAATTGTCTGGCAAATGTACTAGTACCTCTTAAGTATTTTTCTCCAGTGCATTATACATCACGCCCATTCATATTCTGTTTTTCAAGGGATATCACACAGTCAAGTCTAATGTCAGTAGATCAGGAAATACATTGTCCTTTCATAAAGGGCCCATTGAAACTCTATGGCAATAAGCAGCAATATACAATTCCCTGATAGGAACGGAAGAATGAAAAATGGAGTGCAATAAAACAATCTAGCACACATATTTACTCTTGTAATTTATCTACAAAGTCATCCTACAAATATCTAGAAAAGCTGGCTCAGTTTTTAAATATCAACATAATGCTGTCACATTGCTAGTGCTTTTTAAAAGTGATTTGAGGATGAGCATCACCATAAGAACTTTGGTTTATAATTTTTAAAATACAGTTACTTTTATCCTTTCTCAGGAACAGTATGAATTATCAATATACCTTATATTCTTATTTCTCCTGGGAAATTTTGTATTAAGAAAAGAAGTTATATTTTTTGTACAGCATACAGAATAAATTCATTTATTAATTCATTAAAATATATTTTTTGAGTTTCTACAATATGCTACAAAAATAAGTGAGACACACAATCACAGCAAACAGATTGTCAAAGATGAAATTGCCTCATCTTTGGCCTCTTTCTCAACCCTACCCTCTACACCCGGACTAATACTGGATTCCAGGTTTCTTCCAACAAAGTTGTTCCAAATCTGGCCCATGTGCTAAAAATCTGAATATATATCATTCCCCACAACCACAACCTATCTTGTTATTTTCAATGGCATTTCATAGCGTTTAGGAAAAATTCAGACTTATTAATACAATTTATAGTGTCCTGTAGGCTCTGGGCTTTCCTCCCTCACCTTGTTCCTTTCTTAGGATTCATTGCCATCTCACAACCTATGGCCACTCTGCCCTCTTTTCAGTTCCAAGATTCTATGAAATTTGATGTTTTCTCTTTTTGTACACAGGAGATGCCCCTCATCCATTCATACTTCTTGAAAGGACTTTCCTGATTCTTCAATGTAAATAGCATCCTATTTTCTTTGCTTATATCACCCGGTATTTTTCCTCTACAACCATATCACGATCTGTACCTATAATACATTTGCAGCATTATTATTATTTTTTGATGTATCTTTTGCCTTTTAGACTTGGGTACTCAAAGTGTGATCCTGTGGACTGGAGCCAGTGGAGAACTCTTTGGTACTAGTTTGTGCAAGATAAGTATAAGCACTGAGATAAGGATAAGCATCGAGTTGGGGATAAGCCTTGAGATAAGGATAAGCATTCAGAAAGTTTGCTGCAATTTGACATGGCTAGACCACCCAAGTTTCTAATCAGGGAGATGTTTCTGGCCAGCATATAAAACAGGATGTTGTGACTTACATATGGTATAAGCTGTATTCTAATCACATGCAGTGGGACCACATTGTAACATGTGACATTTTCAGATTAGTTTGTGCCCTGTAACTTAAATACGTGTACAATTTTGAGAAAATGTAAGTTTTTGCATGTTTTTATAATTTGTTATTTTTAGAAACATGTATATTTTTATTGATACCTGCCTTTCAAATTATAGTTTAACAATATTAGTGATTGTAAGAAAATTTTCAATTTGTATTATTTTCAACCTAAATTTACATAGGGAGAATTTACTGCATTGGGCTTGTTAAGAGGAGATATACATTCTGTGAATGCTACAGTAGTATAAGCCAAGTGGTGGTGATGGAAATCATTATGAAGAGCTGAAAACCAAGAGTTCATACTCATTTGACTCAGAAATACAATTCATAGTATATTGCAATCATTCTTTTAAACCATAATTGAAGCTAATGTGCTAAAATCGCAGTGTATTATTTGTGGAGATATATTGAATAATTAAGGGATCAAAACTTAAGTGATATTTACATAAATCCTGTAAATAAATGTGTTCAAAACCAAGAGTTCGGGCTTCCCTGGTGGCGCAGTGGTTGAGAATCCGCCTGCCGATGCAGGAGACACGGGTTCGTGCCCTGGTCCGGGAAGATCCCACATGCCGCGGAGCAACTAAGCCCGTGAGCCATGGCCGCTGAGCCTGCGCGTCCGGAGCCTGTGCTCCGCAACGGGAGAGGCCACAACAGTGAGAGGCCCGCATACCGCAAAAAAAAAAAAAAAAAAAAAAAACAAACAAAAAAAAAAAAAAACCAAGAGTTCTTTGTAAAAAAGACTATTGCATTAAAAAACTGACAGAAACAGATGTTCAACATTTCACATATAAATACTGGTGCTATGTGGGCTTCTTGTAATGTAACATTTTGGGTTGCTGAGACTAAATAAAACATATATACAATTGTTGACTCTTTAGCAAAATATGTTATTAAAGATATTTGTTTGGAAAAAAGATATTTGCTTGGAAGTATCTGTGGTATGAGGTTAATCAAATATCACTTTCCAATGATACTGTGTATTCAGGAGCTGAGTGATGATATAGAAGACCAACTCATAGAATAATTAAAGCTAACAGTGTTTTTAATTGAAAATAGACTAATGCACAGATACTGCTAACATGGCAATTATCATACTGCATTTTCAATTTGATGAGTGGAACTTTTTTCTTCATCATTGACTTAAAATGACTAGATCTGAGCAGTATAAAACTATGAACAGTTAACCAGTGTATTTTGGAGATTAAGTTTTGTGTAGGAGTATGTTCTGATAGTATAATATTTATGACAGAAAACATTTTGGGGTAGTTTCTTAGATATAGAGTTGAGCTTGCACCAAAATGCAGATCAACACACTGCTTTGCTTATCAAAAAAGTCTTGGGCTTCCCTGGTGGCGCAGTGGTTGAGAGTCCGCCTGCGGATGCAGGGGACACGGGTTTGTGCCCCGGTCTGGGAAGATCCCACATGCCGCAGAGCAGCTGGGCCCGTGAGCCACGGCCGCTGGGTCTGTGCGTCCGGAGCCTGTGCTCCGCAACGGGAGAGGCCACAGCAGTGAGAGGCCAAAAAAAAAAAAAAAAAAAAAAAAAAAAGTAAAAAAAAAAAAGTCTTGCTCTGCACAAAATGTCAGCTTAAATAGAGTGCTTAATAGCATAATAGTTTGTGAATTAAGTAAACACTAATAAATTGAATGTGAGATTTTAAAAAATCATATGATAATATGGAAGCTGATTATAAACTCACATGGTTACATGAAGAGGCATGATTGTTATGGAGAAGAAAAATTCTGTTAAATGTTTTAATTACTTTAAAAGAAATCTCTTAATATTTTAGTAAAATAAGAAACCAGTTTGGTTGCAACTTGTGGTGAGCATTGCCCTCTGAGGAAGGCGCCATTAAGACCCTCATAAGCCTCAGGGCCCGATTGTACTCTCCTTGGTACGCATCCTGGACTTTATGGTATGAACGTAAAAAAGGAGATGGTCTTTGGCCAAATCGCTCCAGGGACCTGCTCAGTTACTGGGGGTCCCTGGTTGTTCCCTAAAGCTAGGAAAAGCAACCCTGGAGGGGAAATTGGTGCCTTTGAGGGAGAAGCCGAGAAGCCAATCAACCAGCTGATGCCGATAAGGCGTGACTAAGCCGAGAAGCCAATCAACCAGCTGATGCCGATAAGGCGTGACTAAGCCGAGAAGCCAATCAACCAGCTGATGCTGATAAGGCGTGACTAAGCAAATTCCCGGCTTCTACGCTTTGTTATTAAACTTGCCTGCAGCCATCAGTTGCTTGTGCCCTTCTGATCCCATACCTTGGTGCGTTCAGTTTCCTACCCCCTCTCGTCGATTGTTGCTGCACTTTGAGGACCCGCCGCGGCTGGCGGCAAGTGGCGCCCGAGCAGGGACCGGACGAGAGGGACATCTGAATCTCGGTAGGTGAATCCCCGGAGTTACGAGTGAAAGTGTGGCCACATAGTAAAGTTGATAGTAACTCGGGGCAATAGTCAGAAGTAAAAAAATATGGGACAAAAACTATCCAAGGAGCGACCTGAGATTACTGATCAAGAGAAGGAGTTGTCCACCAGTGTTTTCCAGGCTTTCATAGCCGGAAATTATGATGTCTGTCTGCAACATCTTGCCTGCCTACAAGATATAAACAAAGACGATTATAATATAATTTTGAATACGGCAGTAGCTGAGTTTTTCAAAAGTAACCAGACAACAACAGATAGTTTAAGACAGACACTTAACCAGTTGAATTATCAGGAAGAAATGGATGGATTAGATGATGTTGAAAACAGTATGTTGTATTACAATCAAGCAGTCATCCTGTATCATGTCCGACAGTATACAGAAGCCATATCTGTTGGTGAAAAACGTTATCAGTTCATAGAACCTTTTGAAGAAAAATTTGCCCAAGCAGTGTGTTTTTTGTTCGGAGACCTGTATATATTAACCTACCAAGCTGAGAAAGCTTTACATCTTCTTGCTGTTCTAGAAAAAATGATTTCACAGGGCAACAATAACAAAAATGGAAAGAATGAGACTGGTAATTACAGCAACAAAGATGGGTCTAATCATAAAGCTGAAAGTGGAGCTCTAATAGAAGCTGCAAAGTCAAAGATACTATCTTTGTGTTGAAGTATATGTAGGAGGACAAGGGACTTTACTGGCTGGCTATAGTTTAAGGGTAGTTAAAGCTGTTATAAGTTTGAAGTTTCCCTCCTGTTTTCCTTCTAATTTTCCCCAATCTGATTTTGAATTCTTAAATCTGGTGCACCTTAAATTATAATAATGGTACCATTTTAATTTCTTCAGTTTCTGTTACTAATAATAGTCTGGTTTTTATAAGCATTGGGATTTTGGGAAGTTTGCATTGTCTTATTCTTATCAACCGGTTATTACTTGTGTTACACCCTCATATGCCTTGCTAATAGGAGATTTACAGATTGAGTTTACTTCTGGTTCCTTAGGATATAATATAACCTGTCAGAATTGTATTTTTAGTACTTGCATTCTGCCTATGAAAGGAACTTTTTCTGTTATGATGTTAAAACAACCTTCCTATGTAATACTGCCTGTAAGTATTTCTGAACCATGGTATCATAGTACTAGCATGCAAGCTTGGCTAGAATTATCTGAAGCTTTAAAAAGACCTAAACGATTCATTGGAATATTACTATGTAGCATATTAGCCTTAGCCGCTTTAACAGCCACAGCCGCTACCGCCGGTTTAGCATTAAGTAAAACTACAACAAGCACATTATGTTAATCAATTGTCTAAAAATACCAGTATTGCATTAGCATGACAAAGTCATATTGATACTCAACTAAAAACTGAGGGTGATGAGTTAAAAAATGCTCTCATAGGTTTAGGAGACCAAATTATGGCTTTAAAATTGAAAATGAGTTTGATTTGTCATGCTAAATATACTTGGATTTGTGTGACTCAACACGCTTATAATGAAACTGACTGGGATTGGAACAAAGTAAAAATGCACTTTTTAAGTGTACGGACCGATGGACACATTAGTATGGACATAACAAAAACTTAATGCGGAAATAACAAGCAATTCAAGAAGCTCATCTACAAGAAGACGGGCCCCAACAATTAATTCAAGGACTCTTGGATCAGCTTCAATGGTTAAACCCAATGCATTGGTTTCAAAATGGACTCACAGGATTGATTACCGTGGGGTCATGTGTATTGTTGATGTTAATTGCCTTACCTTGTTTATTACTGCTCTTCGTCAGGAGGTGTATGGGTTGAAATTGCATTATCAAGCTTTAAAAAATAAAAGAGGGGGAAATGTGGTGAGCATTGCCCTCTGAGAAAGGCGCCATTAAGACCCTCATAAGCCTCAGGGCCCGATTGTACTCTCCTTGGTATGCATCCTGGACTTTATGGTATGGACGTAAAAAAGGAGATGGCCTTTGGCCAAATCGCTCCAGGGACCTGCTCAGTTACTGGGAGTCCCTGGTTGTTCCCTAAAGCTAGGAAAAGCAACCCTGGAGGGGAAATTGGTGCCTTTGAGGGAGAAGCCGAGAAGCCAATCAACCAGCTGATGCCGATAAGATGGTGACTAAGCAAATTGGAAGCAAGGGGGTGAGTTAAGAGTCTGCTCTAATTATTTTTCAAAAGACAATGGTATGCATGTGAGATCTAATTCCCTGACTAGGTATCAAACCTGGGCCCCCTGCATTGGGAGTGTGGTCTTATCCACTGTGACACCAGATCTCACATGCATGCTGCAACTAAGGAGCCTGCCTGCTGCAACTAAGACCCCACGCAACCAAATAAATAAATAAATATTTAAAATAGAAAAGACAATGGTGACTTGACCAGGAGTTAACCGTGGAATTGTAGAAAAGTAGATGGACATATATACCAGAATTGATTTGACCTCATCTTTAACTGGAATTGTCAAATAAGGGGACAGTGCAGTCGTGGGTGACACCTAAATTTCTAGCTTTGATAGTTAGATAGAGGTGGTTGACATACAATGGAATGAGAAAAAGAAAGGAAAATTCAATTCCAGGGAGAGGGTTACTTTTGGATAACAAGATAAAATTGAGGAGGTTCTTGGCTACCAAGCAGAGAAACAGTGTAGCATTGTCAGCCTGTCTGAACTTTATCAAGGTTAAAGTTGGCAACCTCACACTGGTACCGATATGCGACATTTAGATTTATAGGTGCAAGCAAAGTGAAAGTGATTATTTGGGTCTGAACTGGGTTGGGGTTTTGCCAGACTTGTTGGAGTGGGACAATTCAAAGAGATTGAGTACTGCTACAAAATTCATTGGAAGACTGAATCATGAAGCTTGGTAGGATGTAAAATAAAGAGGAAAGGTACAGCTGGGTAAAGATAAAAATGAGAGATTTAATGGAATTTAAATTCAAGGGAAGTTGAGAAAGAGTTCAAATGGGGGTAGATTAACACAGAGACTTGAAAGAGAGAAAGTTGTAGTGGAAATGGGTTGTATATGTCTGAAACTTCTGATATAATCCTGGTGATAGAATCTTGAACTAAGAAAGAAAGAGACAAACATACAGAGGAAGGAGACAAGTGCAAGCCTTGAGTGATATCAGTGCTCTTAGAACTCCCTACAATGTCTTTGCAATTGGACTCCTGTGTCATCTCTGCTATGAGATTGTAAGTTCCTTCATGTCCAGTTTATAACTTATTCTTCTCCCCTCACCAAACACACAAATCTACTAGCATGTGGCATTGTACAAAACAAGGGCTCTATAACTAAAACTTGCAACAATAAATGAGTGAAAGTAGTACATTGTGATTTCTCCCAAAATCAGATTAGAAAATTAATAACAAGCACAGAGCAGAATATTTCCAAAATGACATCATACCCAGCAGCTCATAGAGCCTCACTGATTATCTCACTGCCAGAAAAATTCCAATTCTTTTGACCCCCTGCTGTCTCTTTGACTTGCTTATTAAATCCCATTAATATGGTTATGAGAGATGAATGCTTCTATGATGGCATGATTACCAGGCAGAAAGGTCTTAAGTAAAGAGGTCTCCTATAGCAATAAATTTATATAAAAGTTTAGAATGACACAGTAGATATAGTATAACTGCGGACCTGGGATAATGCTAAGCAATGTGTGAAATAAATCTCGTATTTGTATTTTTATTCTCATGGTGAATAGGTTAATGCAGCCCCTTTTTCTTGGGAGCTAGCTTCAAAGTAAGCAATACTGTCTACTTAAACAATTTTTTTGTTTGTTTTGAGAAACAGCTTTGAAAGTATCATGCAAACGGATTTTTTAATGGTTTTGGGCAACATATTTACGTTTCAAACTTTTGAGTTTACATTTTCCTCTTTTTATGCTGAATCTGTCAACTAGTTGGTATTTGTAATTTATGGCTCTGCGGCAATCCAATATTCTTTATCCTCAAGTGAACCTATTCCCATGAAAGTTTATATTACACTGATGAAAAACGTTTTAAAAGTAAAAATTATTTCCTGGAATCATATGGTGTTTCTAAATGTGTGATATCTTTGCAGAATTTTTCTGAAAGTTTTGTGATAGTATAAAATTTTTTTAAATGTTGAAGAATTAATGAAAATATCAATTCCTTTAGATACTTCCCACAATACTTCCTTTTTGAGTTATTTATTTTGAGCCTCAAATCTTTATCTTTCTTCTGAAATTAGTGTCACTCATTTTTATTGACCCCTACTACTTATCAGAAACATCGTATAATGTTACTATTTGAAAAAAGTATAAATAACAGTCTCTAACTTTAAGTTCTTATAATTAATCTCATAGTGAAAGCAAACTTCTAAACAGATAAGTTAATCTGAGGCTAGGGCACATTTTTTGTGAACATTTATCCGGTCTGTTGGGGTTGGAGATGTATGAACACATACATGACTACACAGATCATCAATCAACTGTGTTTTATTTATACATCCACAATGCTTTATTCGTGTCCAATACAAAAATTGTTCACATTCCATTTATTAACCCAACACACAATAGGTTCTCTATAATTATGACTTTCCTAGGACATTATTGTTTTTTTAAACCTTCTAGGGTTAAATCAGAATGTGGTTTCAAAGTTACAATGGTCATTTAAAAGCACAGCAGTCAAATATTTACCAGAGTATAAAACTGCACCTGCCCACTTCAGCTTAAAACTTTTTACATTATTTTAAGTTCCAAAGTGCTTATTTACAAGAAAATCAGACTTTATTTGCTGAGCAATTGATTTTGTATATTAGAATCATTTCTACAAATTAACATATTTATACACACAAAAAAATGTGGGTGTTTTATAGGGAAACATTTGCTTGACTTGGGTGAACTCTTTCATATTTGCATTTCTAAGATCTTATTGAAGAAGAAAATCCAACATCCTGCTTTTCATGGGTCACGGTGTGTGTACCTCATGAAGCATTGCTTTGCTCACACCTCCAGACTGTGTAATTTGGCTCCTGTGGGTAACAAGAAGAACCAGAAATTCCCCAGGTCCAGTCTGGCCAATGTAAAGATAGGGTAGGTTTTCCTCATCAGTCAGTGCAGAGAATGAGGGTTGCCCCAATCTCTAGAGGTGGTAGAACAATGGAGAAATCTGGACATGGGCAGTCCATGGGGTATCATTATGCCTCTTAAATAAAAAACAGGCAAGGGCCCAAGGTCTGCAGAATGTCTGTGTAGATGAGCTGGTGGCCCTGAGAGGATCTCATGGGTACAAGAACTAGGTCTACTACACTACCATTTTTTATTATTAAAAAAAAAAAATCTTCATACACTTCCTCACATATAATTAATGGTGTCGTTCTTCAGCTACTTGTGCTAAAACTACATGTAAGAAACCTCAAACCTTACCTCTGTCTGTCCCACAATACTATCAGTATTGAACAGGATAGGTTAATTGATGTAAAATACAATCTTCCAGATTTCAGCAGAGGATAACATTTATCCTTGCTCCATCAAGCTCAATGCAGATATTCATTGTAAAACCTTTGTAATGCTCTTCCTGTGGTGATTCAGGGGTCAAGGTTCTTTCTGTCTAGTACCCTCCGTTGTTATCAAGTGTTTCAGAGTCCTCTGGAGTCTTAAAGTCCTCCGTGTCTGGACATTGAACAAGAGAAGAAGGTCTTTTAATGAAATGACTTACATTATTTTCATCTGCATTCTATCAGTCAGAGCTATTTTTCTCTTGCATCATTCTGGAATATAAAATAGATTTGGTGAGTAGCAAGCATTCTTACTAAGTCCACCTTCTACTTAGGCTTTTCAAGGAGGGAAGGGCCTGTATGCATAGCAACCTCATGAAAGGATACTGAAAAAAAAGGCTTTTGGCATTCCTATGTTATTGCCATGATTAGTTGAATTTTGCCTATGTTGGGGAAGAGTTGTGCTGTCTATACATCAGAAAATATCATGCCTGGAGATACATAATACTCTTGTGTAAGGTTTTTAACTTCAGGTTTTTGGAGGTTGCATTTGTTGGTCATTACAAACTGATATCCTGTGCTTTTAAATTTAATCCCATAGAACGACGTTGTCAGGGGAAAAAAAAAAAAAAAAAAAAACAGTAAGAAATGCGTTGAGTTCTTCATCTCAGCCCATTCCCCAAAAGGCATATTAGTTTAGTTGAACTTCCTTAATAGTAATCAAACTGACAAATATCCAAGTAACAATTGTAAGATGAGAAAAATTTTCTGTAGAAGTAAAATACATGACACTGGAAGGAAACAAAATCTTAAAATTGGCAGAGTATTTAATATAATAGTTTTATATGGAAAACATGATGTATTACTAGTGCTTAGCACATAATAAACATTTGATAAATGTTGTGAATACATGTCTGCTAAAGAGTGCATTTCTAGCTAGCTATAAATAACGAGTTTGGCTTTTATGACCTAAATATCAATAGAAAACTTTTCTATAGAAAGGAAATAATTTATGATTCCTGATTGCACTGAGAATCTAAATATTTAAGGCCAAACATGTGATGTCCACTAACTCTGGTGTCGATTATTGTATTTCCAAATGGGAAATTGCCAATTGCTAATTATATCAATGTTCATGTAATTCTATGGCAAGCTTTCACCTTTTGTAGCAGATTGCGTTTTCCAAAATGGCTCGTCCTTCATGCTCTTCTTAATGCGTCTCTGATATTCCTTCCATTTTATGTGGTGATGTGGTAGAATGTGCCTTGCTCACCCTCCACATAATAAGTTTGTAGACATTTGTGACTGTTTCAACAATATGGCTGAAATGATGCTATAAAATTCCCGAAGTTTGATTATAAAAATGTTATGCATTTTCACCTTGTTCTCTTGGGATATTTGCTCCCCATCACCATGCTGGGAAGAAGTGCAAATGAGCCTTCTTAGGCATTAATTAGAACTGAAGAGGCCCTTTGTAAGTGTTCAACCAACAACCCAGCTCTAGACTCAGCCAAAAAGTAATATCAACCACCAGTGGTATGAGTAAAAGCACTACCAGATGATTTCAGCCTCCAGTTAGCACGTCTTCCCAGGTGTAGCCCTAGATATTGTGGAGCTGAGATAAAGCCATCCTGAACCCCAGAGTCTACAACACTACGAAATAGTTGTATGTGTGTGTGTTTAACACAGAGAGGTTTTGAGGCCCAGTATCTGGACCATCCTTCATTCAAACATAATTTTACATCACAACTCCCCATTAAACTTTTTTTTTGTTAGTTTTCCCCTAACATTAACTTTATGTAAGTGTTACATATGTCATCATCAATTGCTCTACTTGACTTGACTTCTATCAACCATGTAGCACAGAAACATTATTGTTTTAAGATTATACAAATATATTTCTATTCAGTCCTAAATATTTTTGACTTTACTATTATTACATGATTTGAATATGCAATGAAATAGATTATGCAAGGGTAACAATTATTAGTGGTATTTTTTTTAACCAGTATATTCCCAATGTATAGCAAAAAAACTGATGCATGGTAAATGGTCAGTAAATATTGCATGAATAAATGCATACATGGACACTTTAAATCTGATTTAGAAATTTAGATAGAATGCTGTAAGAGCAAAAGTGTATAATGCTTGACTTATTTCTAAATGCGAATTTACTATTTAGCTTAACTGCACTTTTGTAGAATTATTTATTTGAGTATTTCAATATATGATAATGAAATTAATTGAAATTGCATCACCTTTTCATCCTATATTATAAAACCTGTAGCTATTCACTTTTTGGAAAATGTTTTTTTCATTTCAATAATAATAACAAAGGTGTCAGTAGTAACAATAGCAGCTAGTATTTTCTGTATGCTTACTATGTGCCAGAAATTGTCCTAAGTTCTGCTTGAGTTACTGAATTATTTTTTCTTAAGTTAGGTTTTGAGATATAATATGCTCACAGTCAATTTACTCCCTTTAAGTTATACAGTTCTATGAATTCTGACAAATGCATACCATTGGGAAATCATCACCTCAATCAAGACATAAAATAATTCCTTCACCCTAAAAAATTATCTCATGCCACTTTGTGGCCAATCCTTTCTCTCATATCCAACCCTTAACAGTCATTTTCTGTCCATATAGTTTTGCCTTTTCCAGCATGTCATATAAAGTGAATCATATTGTATGTAGCCATTTGAATCTAGTTTATTTCAATAAGCATAATAGATTTGCAATTCTGCAATGCTGTTGCATTATTTTTTGTATTCCATCATATGTCATAATTAGTATACATTTTCCCAGCTGATGGACAGACATTTTGGTTTAGTTTTGGTTGATTATGAATAGAACTGCTATAAACATCTATGTATAGATATTTGTACAAATATCTTTGCATTTTTCTTTCAGATCTACCTAGAAGTGGGATTGTTGGGTTGTGTAGTGAATGGATGTTTAATTTTATAAGAAAGTATCACCTATTTTGCTACTATCCAGCTCATGTTTTATATCAGACAAAGTTTTTAGCAGGTCAATGTGTGTTTTTCTTTTTGTTTGCTTTTGCTTTTTCCTATATTTCAATACTAAGTGTCTTTGAGAGTAATGTCACCACCTTATTATGTGTAATTGAATATACTTTTTAAGAACTTGAGTTTTCTTCTTATCTCTTTGAGTCAAAACAATTGCTAGTGACAAAGCAGACATTCAGAGACCAGTAGAATTTTTAGTACTAAAAAAGATGTTTTCATGCTCACTGAAGAGAATACAGCTTCTTATAAACTAAATGGTTTACAGATGAATTTGTCAAATCAAATCAGCAAAGATGCATAGGGAAATTTTTCCTTAATTTCCAAACTCATTGATTTCCTATATAGCTAGGTGGTCTCCATTTACCCAGTTTTATTTGTATTTTTTGGTATTTATGCAATAATAGGCCCTAAAGTGCAGTAATCCTTACAAGATAGGATTTCATTTTTATTATGTATAATAGTCCACAGATAAACAGCTGGTGTATAAACCAAAAGAGAATTGATCAAAATCTTTCAAGTGCAGTAAGGACAGAAAACAAAACAAAACAAACTCTTGACCTCAATTTCTATATCCTACAAACATATCCTTTAATAATTAAAAACCAGAAAACAGTTTATTGCCAAGAAAATTCCTCTAGAAGATTAATCTTAAAGTTTTTCAGACTGAACAAAAACATTAGTCAAAAGAGAGCTACAAATTGTAAATAAGTGGATAAATAGAAAAGACTTCATTTGCAAAAAATTTTTCTTAAAAGTTGATTTGTTTAAAACAAAATTATTTAATAGTGTGTCGTGAGGAGTTTATAACATATGTAGAGGTAAAACATGTAAAATATGTAAAATATGTAAAAATATGTAAAAATATGAAGTACAAGGGGGAGAAATAGAAATATATTGTAAGGATGTTTATTATATGTGAGGTGGCATAACATTATATAAGGGTAGACAATGATATTTTAAGATGCATATCACAAACTCTATGACAACCACTAGAAACAAATTTTAAAAATACATATTAATATACCCCCAGAGTAAATAAAATGGAAATTTCAGTAGTTATAGTAAATACAAATGTCTAAACACATGAGTTAAAGGTATAAGACTGGTAAACAGGATGAAAAAGGATGTCTCAACTATACGTTGTTTACGAAGACACAGAAAAGTAAAATGACAGAAAATATAACATGGGAACCGTATCCATGAGAAAGCACAAGAGGTTATATGAATATTAAAAGAAAAACTTCAGGGCATGGAATATTAATAAAGATAAATTGAACAACACTTTCTAATGATGAAAGAGTCAATTCATCACATAACCATAATAGTTTTAAATGTGTATTCACAGAAAAACATAGCTTCAAAATACTAGAAGTAAAAACTGAAAGCAGTAATAGAATAATTGGCATTGAGACCTGGATATTTCTGTACTCTCTCAGTATTAATAGAAAAAGTAGAAAAGCACTAAGGATATAACATACTTGAGCAGTATTCTCAACCAGCTTGACCTAGTGTCTTTATAGGACATAGCTATCAAATGCATATTAAACGAATGCAGAATATACATTATTTCAAAGTGCACATGGTACATTCAAAAGATTGATCATATGCTAGTCATAAGCAACCTCAAATTGCACAGGATTTGAATTATTCAGGTGACACTTTGATCAAGCATAATTGAATTAGATGTCAATAACAGAAATATAGATTTTTATAATGGATTATCTTGTACTTACAAAAAGTATATATGATATATGTTTAAAGTTTAAAATATAATAATAACCATCATAAGTTTTAGAGACTAGAATGATTGAATCTCCTGTGTATACTTCTGCAAAGAGTACCCATCTTCTTCCCAGGGATAGTCACTGTCTTGAATTTTTTGTGATAATCATTTTATTTAATTTTTATAGCACTACTAAATTAATTTAATTTTAATAGAAAAATACAAATGCAATATAAAATAATTATAATTGGATTGTTGTATGTTGTTAGACCATTGCTCGGCACAATAATTTACTATTTAGTTTATTGGTGAGATTAGATATGATCAAGTATAATTACCTTACTTTAGGTAAGAGCCAACAAAGCTAGAACAGTTGAATAGTGGCTGAATAAGTCTTTAGAGACTTATTCAGAATTACCTCCTGAATCAATCCTTGACTCTTCAAGTTTGTCTTCTCATGTGAGAGAGAGGAATGGAAGAAATTAATGAGGTAGGGGATTCTCCACATTCAATATTTTGAAAGGAAGAACATATAAAATTATAAAAATGTAGACTATAGAGTAAATAGCACATGATGTAGAAAACCATAGTTTCTTCCATTCAAGTGATGTTTTGAGAAGGGCAGGAGACAGATAACATGATAGGGCATCTTCTAGCCATTTGTTTTTCAGGAAAATAAATAATTGTTTATACTTTTTTTTTTTTTTTTTTTTTTTTTTTTTTTTTTTTTTTTAGAAAACAGAGAGATAGCTACTGTCTGAGCTGAGACTAGGCTTTAAGTCAACAATATCAACATGAATTTTAGATGTGCCAGTGTGTAAAACTTCAAACATTCAGATGGTTATGTTGTTTATGCTGATGTTATAGATGAGTTCTTTGGAAAACAGATTCTGAGACTGAGATTTGCAGGAATTGACTACTTCTCTCAGAAACGTCTATCTCAGGAACAATATCTATAAATAAGTAAAGAAAGGAGAATTGGGCAGAGGAAGAAACTTGGGTGAGATAGATAGCTCTTTGACTAAACGAAATTCCTGGGGACAAAATTATCTATGAACCATGATTAGGCAACACTTCAAGCAGCTGGTGGAGTGAGTGGGCATCTGGGTGGCACCTCAAGTACTCACTTCAGTCCTCCCTATTGCCAAATTATACTTGATTTGTATAATAAGTTTAGCTCATCTGGGAAGAGCTATCTCAGGATTCCAATTGGCTTTTTCCTAGGGAAACTTATAAAAATAAAGCAAATGGAGCAAACTATCAACCTTGCCCCTTGTTGGAGGACAATACTACATGGGTCTCCTGTGCTACTATACATCTTGCCATGTATGTCAGGAATGCAAGACAGGGTATCATTTAAGCAAGACCTAGGCTTAGGTTTGCAGCAAAAAAAAAAAAAAAAAAAAAAAAAAAACCCTTTTAAGGACCAGGTGATGTCTCTCTGAGGCAAAGATAAGGTTTACTTACTGCTTACTATAAAAAAGGTAGGTGTCCCAACAAGCTCAGGGATCTTCTCCTTCATATGCCCCACTACTTCTACAAGTGCCGTCTGGCCCTCCACTTTGTTCTGTGGAGATAGCAGCTCAAATAATGGACAAAAATATGCTGATTCTCTGGGTAATGACTTTTCTTTGAGCAAAAAATATTTGTCTCTTGTCAGAAGTGTTTGTCTTCTGTCAGCATCCATGAAGCTATATCAAGGTGACTTGTGAGCTTGCATGTATGATAAAATCACAGAGCCTTTACTGATTGTGACACCTCCAAGAGCTAGTCTCAGAATCAGACACTGATATTTATCATTCCCTTCCTCTACTACCCATTCCAGATTTTCCACACCCTCAGCTAATACCTCAGTTTGTCTAGATGGTTTATCTAATCAGGCTACTTTAGATGCTTAACCTTAAGAAGTTCCCAACTCTCATTACCATGCCTTTCTGTGAGAGTAGCTGATGATATTCTTCATTTACTATCAAATATGGGCAGAAGAGTAACAAGAGGTGTCCTTGTGAATCACCTGGGTGCCAAATATTTTCTTCTCTGACTTCATTGTACCAAGATGATAATTCTTTTACTAGTTTGCAGATTTCTTGGCTCAAGGATTGTGAATGAAAAAGTGACAAGTCTAAAATTTAATAGGATTCTTGTTTTGCCCCCTGAAGATCCATACTTCTAGACTCTTAAAACATACAGTGACAGGGACTTAAAGTGCAAATTCCCCAAGTGGATCACTGAGACTAAGGGTAAGTGAGCCTGCTTCTACTTCAACCCTTTGGTTTCCAGACCCATGTTCTCTACCATTGGAGATATGGCACCATATAATAGCTGTTGCTTTAGGGTATGTACTTCATCCTGGAAGATGGCGCTTCATACCTGCAGAGTGTATCTCCAACATGATGCCTTAAGAAGGTCATTCCATTTTTCTATCAGCTGACAACTTCTGGCATATCATATAATGCAGTATATGATAAGATCAGTGAACTCCAAGGTTGTGGTCCCACTCCCTTAACTCAATTTGTGTAAAATTGATCTCTTTATCCAATGAGGTTCTACACGGGATCCTATGCTGATGGGGCAAACATTTTGCAAGTCTTTGGGTTGTATATTTGGCTGAGATCCTGCAATCAGGAGAGAGAAGCCACTGGCTAGAATATATGTCAATTATAGTCAAGATGAATCATGTCCCTTCTAGAAGTGAGGAGGTCCAAGCTTAACAATTTACCTCTAAATGCCTGGTCAGTTTCCTTGAAGTATCATGCCATATCACAGACTTAAAGTTGGTCTTGGAAGCTAGAAGATTGGACATTTGACTAAAGAAGTAGCCAGATCAACATCATTGACTGAAATTCCATGCTATTGGGCCCATGCATGGCTCCATCTCTGCCACTACAGATAATCTGCTCTTAAATCAATTGGCATCAAAGTGATGGCTGAACAAAGATATTGGCTGATGTCAATGGGCTATTACTAAATCTACAATATTTCACACCTCTTCTTTGGTGAGTGCTCTCTGATGGGCGTTAAAAGGTCATAAAAAGGACTATATGTTCATCACATGCCTCTTCCTCCAACCAATTTGTCCCAGATTTAAAGAAATATTTTTCTTTCAAAACTTCTATCAAACCAGTCAAGCCATTGGCTATTGCCTGTGTGCCTGTATAAACTCTTACCATGTATCCTTTCTCTTTCCATGCAAAGTAATAAGGTGAAACATCAAAAAATGTACCTATTGGATGAATTTACCATCAACACTGTCTTTCTGGGCTGGTTCTGAGTGGGGTTGCTGTAAAGTAACCGTTGATTTTAAGTTTGAACCCTCTTACTAAGCTGAGGCCTCTGGGAAGCAAGCATGACTTCATCTGTCAGATGGTCATGAGTGATCTCTCCTATGGCCATAAGCATGAGACAAAGAAGAGATGCTATTTCAACAATAAAGAATAACCTGGCAGTCTGGGCCACCTGTCATGTATGTTAATTTTGCCATCTGAGACTAATCCCAAATATAATATATTGCTTCCCTCTTCAAATGCAGCTGCATTTTAAGATCCTCTCTGATCTTTTGGTTTTGTGACTATAACATACCCAGTGCAAGATAGGAAGTTGTGGTCACATGATCACTTGATATCCCAGGATCAGGTGTTCTGTCTGTAGCCCAGTGACATAGTAGGAGATGCTTTTTGACTCTGTAGATTTGTATAATGTGGTTTTGATCCAGAATTCCAGTGTTCTCTCTTGTAATTCTGAGACTAGAACTTGTCACAAAACTGTCCACTAAAGATACCTCTAATGCATAAAGTCTACAACATATGACTCAAGTGTCAGGACTGCTTTCATTATAACCTGGACCTGATGGTGACCATTTCTTTCACTGGGCCCTATTCAAAGCTGGAAAGGTTGCATGCCATTTAGTAAATAAGTTGGATTATTTTCCCAAGTGTGGAATATGTTACTTCAAAGCCCAAAGGGGCCTACCCGGCAATTTTCTTAATTATGGAAAGTTAGAAATACAATAGTTAATCAATTATTTTGATGGGTATATTCTACATCCCTCATATCACTGGTCCCTTAAATCTTCACTGACATGGTGGGATCTTTTATCATCGTAGTTTACATTTTCCACCCTCTGGAGCACTTACATCTTATCATGGCTTCCAATAAACTTGCTGCTTCTTGCTTATCTGGTCTGATTCACACGATGCCACCAATATAGTAGATCAAGTGATGTTCTGTGGAGTGTTCTGACATTTCAAATGCTCTCAGATTCAATTATGACAGAGGATGGGGTTGTAAATTGAGCTCAAGAAGGAAAACTGTAAATGTATATTGTAGCCCATCTCATATGAATATAACTGTGTCTTGTTCTATTTCTTGATAGGAATTGAAAGAAAACACTCTCTATACTTCATGGGTACAATATATCTGAGACCATGTAAATCTACCCTGGCCAAGAAAATATATCTAGCAGCATAGCTGCAATAGGGGCGGTAACCACCTTCAATTTACAATAGCCCACTCATATTTTAAAGAATATTTCCAGATTTTGTAGAGGATAAGCTGATGGTATGGGTATACTGAGGAAAAACACTTGAGTGATATTTGCTGTTCTCCCTAAGAAGTAATATTGTTTTGATTTACTATCTTGGCCAGAAAGGGATAGTAAGGCAGTTTCAAAGGTTTCCATTTGAGTGCCCTCACTATAGTAGATCTTATCCTACAGGAAAAATATAATAACACTGTAGAATTCTGCCAACTATCAATGTTAGAATTTCAAGTACACATTTTGAGACCAGGGAAATCACCATTGGGTGAGCCCTTACTGGGCCTGGACTTCATTTTTCCTCATTGTATAGGAGGATGTGATAGATTCAGTGTCAAAGTTCCCTAGATCAGGGGTGGGCAGACTTTTTCTTAAAGCACCCCATAGCTAATACTTTAGGCTTTAAGGGTCATACTGTTTCTCTCTCAATTACTCAGCTCTGCTGTTGTAGTATGAAAGAAGCCATAGACAATATATCAACAAGTGACCATGGCTGTGTTCCCATTGCAAGGGGGTTAGCTAGACTTTAACTGGGAAGAGTGCAGCATTTATGCAAGTCCAGAATAATCTGGGATTCAAGACTTTTAAGACATTGCCCACATATCCCCATATCAAGTTGTAGAATTTCACTCCTCTTGAATAAGAACGCTGACATGCCTTAACAGACTTGCTGATCTTGAAAATTTCAACCTTCACCAGAGGTCTGCTTATATTTTTATAATCAGGTTGTAGACTGGTTATTCAACTTTTTTTGGCCTTATGGCTGTAGGAGATGAGAAGCTCTTTCCGTGCTGCTAAGATGCCCTCTGATTTTCACACTTAGCCTGAAATTAGTGATCAATCACCCTCAGCCTTTCATTGTCATTTTCTAAATCAGAGAGCCCCTGGCAAAAGCCAACCAATTCAATGATCACTATAAAGACTACTTCCAATGAACTCTCAAATGCATGATATATTGCACTCACCAGTGCATTGTCTTCTACCAAGAAAAGTTTAATAGTTACACTACTATTGCCTACTAAGGGTTGTCTATACGCAAACTACCAGCCATTTGGCCAATGATACAGCTACAAAATTCCCATTTAGACTGTTTTCTAAGTCCACTCTTGGCACTGAAGTTTGTCTTTCTCCTCTTTGGGGAACCAGATACAGAGGTGGAGATTTGTATGCACTTGGCTTATTGTGGAGTGCTTTTAGAAACAGTACCTGAAAAGAGGTGTAGTTGGTAGGATTAGGAAGTGTTGAACTATGATGCAGCTGCAGCAGAAGACTTTGCTAATCCATAGGGAATTCTAAACCTTGAGAGGACCTTTCAGAAATTTTCTTAATGGAGGCAAAGGGACCAGACCTTTGTACCATACATTGACCAATCAGTGGATGTGTGCTTTCTCTGGGATGAGTGAGAGCAAGGCAGCTCCACTTAGTTGAAGGTAATTCCTGAGAAGACCTCAACTTTGGACTGTCAGCAGACAAAGCTCTAGGCATATGAGAATTAAGCATTTCAGTTTTAAAGGGGGAAATCTGTGAACCACACCACTGCATCCAATATGATGATTGATTGTTTTGCATCTTGCTCCTTAATAAAACCAAGAGCTGAAACTTAGCACACATTGTTGGGCCGTAAAGGAAAATTGTAAATGTAAGCTCATCTATGGAAAAGACACTCAAGAATCTTGTCTCTTTGTTTCTGTGTACCCTCCTTTTCTCTCCAGTTCTCTCTTCCCCTAGGTTTGAAACTCTACTGTTTGTATAACCACCTCCAATATTGCTGTTTGCTGTCCTGGGTTTAGAGCTCATCTTTGTACCAAGCCTCTGGCTTCCCTCATCTCTTAGGGACTTGAGATTCCCTTCTGTAGTCTAAAAGTAGCTGTTTGGCAAATGCAGACTTGTCATGTCTCTTTCCTTAAATAAGATAGGAATTTGGCTAATTCCATCTCTTTGAATACACTTTAGGTTATTTGGACTTTGCTTAGAAACCATCAGTTAATAAATGCAATAGATATTTATTGGGTACTTACTTTATATCCGACCCTATACCAGTCTCCAATTATCTTTGTCAATGTAAGAAGGTATTTCAATTTAATTAGCTTAATTAGATTAATTTTTAGTCTCTACTTAAATTGATTCTCTGAAATAGTTCTGGGCCTGAATCACACAAGAGCCAAAAGACTGTAGAGATGCTATAATTTGCTTCTCTGTTTTCATATGAATCCATTATCTATTGATATAATAATGCTACACAATAAAACTTACTGCCAAGCATTAATTTTTGCTTATGAGTCTTCAGTCAATTGGGAATTTCTGATCTTACCTGCACTCATGCATCTACAATTAGCTGTGGGTTGGGTAGCAGCTCTGCTAATCTGGGCTGGGATGTATTACATGCTTGAAGGTTGACTGGCTGCAGGCTGGTCTAAGACGACATTGGTTAGGACAGTAAGGTTGCCTGCTACTACTTCTCTTCTCTAGCACGCTAATCTGGACTCTTACACATGGAGTAGGCAGAGTTTCAGAAGAGTGAACAGAATTATATAAGGCCTCTTGAGGCCTCAACTTGAAACTGGCACAAGATCACATCTGCTGCATTCTTGGATAAAACAAGTGACAAGCCCAGTTCATTTTAAAGAGCTGAGAAAATAGACCTCACTGCTTAATGGGAGGAATTTTGAAAAGTCTCTTTGCAAGAGGTATACATACCAGAAGGGGAATAATTGGGGATGTTTTTACAGTTAATCTACCACAGTATAAAATTAAGTTTTCCACTGGGCATATGTTTCTTCCTATATATTCCACAGCTCTAAATTTTTGGATTTCCAAATAAAACCTTTACTAATATTTAGGGTTTCTGAATTTATACCCCACTTATCAAAATGAAAACAAAATAAAATATTCAAAGCTGTTCAAAAAGCACAGTAAATCCTTGCAAGATTGAACAATCTAGCCATTAATATAAAACCCACTATTCATTTTTGTTAATTCCATTTGATTTCTGACCACCAAAATAAACACTGGCACAACTGCAGGATTTTCAATTCTTTCAAACAGGAGTTGGAAGTAGCAGAAATAGGATCGGGGGATGAAAGGTCAGCACAGGCTATTTGTTTATAATGTTGCTCTGCCTGGTGTCCCCACTGATTTATACTTGTCACATACTAAGGGATCAGTTCAGCTGCACTGTGGTGCCAACTTTCTTTTGTTATTAGCTTTATATTAAAGTGATTTGTGCAGTGGAGAAAAAATGAATTGCAGGAAGTTAAAACTTCAGAATAATCTTGGTGTAATTTTGGAAACTAATATGAAGACTACGGAAGGAAAGATTTTGGCACTTCACTTCTAAATATGTTAGATGAGATAATCTAAACAAGAAGATTTCTAATGTTCTTACAAAATAATGTGTCAAAGGCATATAAATCAATGTACACAGATGTCATTGGGTAGACTATCTCTGAGACCATTCATGCCACAAGGCTGAATGATCAGCAACTATTTGTATCCGTTGTATCTTATTCTTCAACCTATTTAATACATTTCAGTATTCATATTGTTGCTAACAGTAGCTCATTTTTTTGACATTGACATCTTTTAGCTTTACAGACTCTAGATTTATCTGTATGAATGATGGCTGTTTAACATTCTTGGAATTCCTACTTATGAAGATCAATATGAAGAACCAAACCAGCCCGTCCAAAAATTATTCAATCTATACTAGAAAGGGAGACATCTGAAAAAAGTTGACAGTTTAACTATCTAGATTTTATTTTATAAATCAGTACACCAGAGCCTTCTGCTGCCGACACAATAGTTTTATTATTTGTGTTTGTATTTTTATCCATTTATGTAAATGAAGATGATGGAATTCAGACACAGTAATGTCTCCATGTGCTCTTTTGGAGCTGAGTATTTCTTATCAGTGTGAGGTTGATTGTCAAGACATGTTTGAGGAAGAAAGTACAAGGGAACAAGCTCCTTCCTGCCTTATTTTTCAGGGTTATCATGCATTATGGAATATCTTTAATCAATCCAACATCTTTAAGGGTTATCTTTTGAGCGGTGATACTAAGCATTGACTTGGGGTCAACTGATTATCAGGGTAACAAAAATATTACATATAGAAATATATGTAGCAGTTTAGATAAAATGTTTAGTGATGGTGGGCACATAACAGAATTCTACAGTTCAGAGTTTACTAATAATATTCCAATAGGAAAAGACTTCTTTCAATCTGTGATGTTACCCAGGTTCATATCTAATGAAATAATACTATTTTTCATTGTGTAGCAGTTTTTCTATTCAACTTTGTTTTCATCTTTATTACCTGACTTGGCTCACACAACAATCTGCTTAAATAGATAAATGTATTTTCCTGATCTTCTATGAGGAAACCGAGGCATGGATTCTTTAAATACCCTCCATATCTGACATTTGTAGATTGCTAAGACTCTAGCACAATTAGGTTGGTAAAGAAAAAGAAAAAAACAATATATGATTCCATTCAAGGGGGAGACACAAAATAAATAAGTACATAAATAATATACTTTTAAGTAGTGGTAAACAATATGATAAAAATAAAAGGGGGTTATAGAATTTAAAAGTAATTATTGGAGCTCCTTCAAATTGTTCAAATAAAGCAGGCTATAATGAGAGGCTCACATTTAAACAGAAAATTTCACATCAAGATGGAACCAACCATGTGGAGAACATGAGAGAAAGCAACCAGTGTAAACTCCCTTAAATAGAAGCCAACCTGGAGTGCTTGCAAACCTAGAAAGAAAACCAATGAGCCTTCCTACAGAGAGCAAAGTATAACTGGTACAGCATGTAACCAAAGAATTATGCAGCGGCCAGATCCTGTAGAAACTTTGGTCATTGTAAAAGGTATCAATTTTATTATAAATGAAATGGAAAGCTATGGGGTGGTTTTAAGCATAGCAATTTGAATTTTCAGAAGATCATGCTGTTCGCTTCTGAACAAGTGGTTTTTAGAGCAAGAAGTCCAGTAAGTGTCCCTGATGGTCGTCCAAGTATGCAATATAGAAGGTTGGACTTGGAGTATAACAATGACAGCAGAGAGTAGTAAACAGAGAGCAGATAGTTTTAGTAAAAGTGCTTGAAGGTTTGCCTGTAGATTAAAATTGAGAATGAAGAATGACTCCTTAGAGTTTGGATAAACAACTGGGCAAAAGATGATACCATATATCACAGCTAGGGTAAGTGGACGAGGGGTTGAAATGGTGAAGTTGATATACTTGTTAGAATTAAGTCAGAATGTCACATAAGTGATGTACACTTCTAAAGTGCAGAGAAAAGGAACAGATTGTTATTATTAATGTGGGTCTCATTGGCAGATTGCATTCAAAGGCATGCGACTAGATGAGATCCAGAGAGAGGGTGTAGATAGAAAAGAAAGACCAGGGCACTGGAGCACATCAGCACTTAGAGACTTAGCAGAAATACTTTGGGAGGTAAGATTATTACTGCTGCAATTTTTTCACCTTTTGCTAGTAGCTGTAACCCTAGTGATTTATAGTACACTTATTTCATACCCTGTATGTGTACAATCCAAATTATTATTTTTATATTTTTTATTAGATGCCCTGTTCTTATCTTTCAGTTTTCACCCATATTTATTTATTTCATGGCAAATGAATTTATTCTTGACCATGAGTGGCAAAACTGGTGGAATCTGTAGTAAAATGGTGTGTGACACCTGATTTTCATTTCTGTGTGTGTCTGTGTGTGTGAGACTCTACTTGCTGACTACATTTTTCCCAATAGAAACAAAAATCCAGATATGGTTTCAAAATATGTTAACATATTCTTTTTCCAATGATCCAATAAGAAATAATTGTTATAACATAGAATAACTTCCAGGTAAAGACCATAAAAACAATTATGGTTACCAGAATGGATAATTTTACTTACTACACGTAGCTGGGAGTGCGTTCAGCAACCATCTTTCTGTAAATGCGATTTCATCACAACAAATAACATCTTTTTTTTTTTTTTTTTTTTTTTTTTTTTTTTTTTTTTTTTGTGGTATGCGGGCCTCACTGTTGTGGCCTCTCCCCTGCGGAGCACAGGCTCCGGACGCGCAGGCTCAGCGGCCATGGCTCACGGGCCCAGCCGCTCCGCGGCATGTGGGATCCTCCCAGACCGGGGCACGAACCCGTGTCCCCTGCATCGGCAGGCGGACTCCCAACCACTGCGCCACCAGGGAAGCCCTGTTTGTTTGTTTTAATGGATGTTTGTAGTAACTAAAACTTTTTTTTTTCAGGCTTAGAAGACTCTACTCTCAAAACAAAAATCTCTCTCTCATACACAGAACAACAGACATAAGAACAACAACACATGCATACAGCACAAACTTTTCATATAAACCATAAAGGAAAGGTAGCAGACCTGTTGACCAAAGGGGTTCAGGAGTTAACATGCTGCAAGTGCCTGAAATTATTCTTGTTTGTTTGTGAAAACAATCAATCAATGGATTAGGTAGACATAGGAAATTTCATAAAATGAGAAATAGCTCTTTTGTGCAGACACAGAGTTCTCATGGGAGTTTCTTTATTTCCAAACTAAGAAACATTACAAACTACACCTGGGGCATGTTTGTATTGAAAGAATTTAGTTACAGTCCCTTTGAAGATCCAGGGGCATATATGATGGCAAAAGAATGGGGAAGGATACATCAAGGTTACCAAAGTCAATGGAATTTCCTTAACATTAGCCTAGGATCTGAAATCAGAAATTTGGGGGATGCATATTAAGCTCATTAAGCCCATTAAGGGGAGAACTTATTATTAAAGTGGTGGATGATATAGTTCAAGTAGAAGCGACTACTTTATAGGTCTTTTCCTTCAAGAGTCTTTCTTCATCGTTTCTTACCCACATATCTAGTTCTTAAGCTTTCTTTCCTCATGTTGTGACAAAATAAGGGCTAAATAAATCCAGGCCACACAAGCTGTGAGTGAGGCAGGGTAATTTTGGAGGTGGGGATACCGTGACTTTGAATTTATAGCCCTTGGAAAAGCCTCTACACTATAGTGATGCATTAATGGCCATGTTTCAGGTTCTCAATTTATTATGAGGCCAGAGCTCAGAGCCAGGCTTCTTTTGCCTGGATGTGAACTTCTAACAAACTCAAATTCCTCAAATTGTGAAGGATGAGAACAAAATCCAGTTTGTAACTCTTAGAATCTTGCCACAAAATTCCAAGGTTGACTGGAAGTTAGACAAGGTTAGTAATTTTCTGAATGTTCCCCCCCACCCTTTTTTCTTAAGTGCTTGCTATATATTGAAATTACCTCCTGGGAACAGAATGTTCTCCAAAGCCAAAGAACCAGTCTAGATAGGCAAATACTCATGTCATCAATTACCATTTTTAAATGTCTCAAAAAGCATTCTTTGAAGTAATCCTTCCTCAAATCCTGTTTGAAACTAGATTTATTTAAATAATGGGTAAGTGGATAAACGTCTTGTGGAATTAAATGGATAAAGGGAAAAATGAATTTTGTCATGCATAAAGTTGTTATCTTTAAAGGGATGACTAAGAGGAATTCCTCCTCAAAATGCCAGTACATCCAGATGGAAGATTGTTAAACTAAGTAATTCCTAACTCATGGCAGGAAAGAGGGTGAGGATATATGAGAAGCAAGTTTAAATGAAGAAGGGAGCTGAAACTTCCCAGTGGAGACAGAAATGTGCTGTTTATATGCCAATTTTTACATGATCCTTTCTATATCATCTTTCCATTTCTCTTTACTTTTGCCTAGCCTCTTTCATCATAAAGACTATGTCTTACACTCATTTTGAGTTCTGTTAAGCAATTTGATAGCCGCTGAGTTTTCTTTTTTGAATGATGAATACATATGATTATGAATTAAATACAAATTACTTCCAACATTACATAGAACATATCCATATTATCAATAATAATAATTCAAATATTCACACCCTTTTAAAACTGTCATTGATAGAGAAATGATACTATGACAAATAGTTTCTTTTTCAGTTTTAAAGGCCTGTAAAATTAAAGGTAAGCATACTTGTAAACAATGAGCAAAGACTCCGATTAGTAATCCAAGTCAATTGAAAGACCCCATTTATTCAAGTAATGTTACTATTGAAGGAGATGATGTAAAAATACATATAACATTGATTTGTACAGAAAATAATTAAACCTATTAAGATATAACATACAATCACCACCATACACTACCAGGCACATGTTAGAACTTCAACAACTAATTTCTAGCAAAAGAGTTGCATTTAAGTAAATTTAGAACTCTAAATGCATGAAATATTAAAGCACATATATCAGATTTAGGTGTAATATATGTATTACTGTGTAGCTTATGAAAAATTCAGAGGTGTGAGTAGAAGTTGGAGGCACTGTCGTCTCATTTCCCTGTTGGACCTATTGCACACCGAGCTTACCTAACACTGAACTCAGATTGCCAGAGAATATAACATAAGGAATGTTTTAGACGTACATCCCTTAGCTTACCTTAAATCTTAGATGAAAATCCTCAAGATTTCCTCCTTGTTTATTGCTTTCTTGCTTTTTTCATTTCTCTCTTCCTTCATTTCTTCCTTCTTTTCCTTCCTTGTTATGGAGCAATTGTGAAATTCTTAATGTGAACTTATTATTAGATGATTTTATAAGGTTATCTAATTTATTTGAGGGGACAAAATATAATTGTGGTCATGTGGAAGAATGTCATCCTTAGGAGATGCATGCTGAAGTTCTTAGAGATATATAGAGCAATGATGTTTGCAAAGTATTCTCAAATAATTTCTAAAATGCACAAAAACACAGGCATATAAGAGCAAATTTGCCCAAATGTTAACATGTTTTAAATCTAGGTGGGGAGTACATGGCTATAAGTTTCTCTCCACTCTTCTGAAGGTCTAAAAGTTTTTATTATGAAAGTTGGAAAAAAGACATAGACCCAGTGATGGCCCATTTTTTGCCAATGTGGTTAGGCTATAGTACCCAGTTATTTAATTAAACACTAATCTAGGTGTTGCTGTGAAGATATTTTATAGATATGATTAATATCTATGATTTGGGTAGACCTGATTCAGTCAGTTGAAAGGCTTAATAGCATAAATAAACTGAAGAAGAAATTCTGCTCATGACTGAAGCTTCAGCTCCTGTCCTAGAGTTCTAGCCTACCCTTCCTGACCCCTGTCCTATGGACTTTGGACTTGCCTAACGGACTCCAAAATCAAGTAAGCCAATTACTTGCAATTAATCTTTTATTATATAGCTTCTACTGGTTCTGGTCCTCTGGTTGAAACTTGACTGGTATAGACCTTTTCCTCCAGGAACTCACTGCATAGTTGTGGAGACATATGAAGAATTAAAAAAAAAAAAAAAATTAAAGAGAGGTAACTGCTATATTAGAGATTTCCACAGATTTCTATGATAAGCCATAAGAAGGAAATTTAGCTTAGACTGGGGGTAATTTCAGAGAAGGCTGTGTAGCTTCTCCAAGGAGGATATATGCATGATTCAAGATCCGACAACCATGACATAAGTGATAAAAAATAAAGGAAGTTATTTTCAGCTATAAAATTGTTAGTTTATTAACATAAGAAAGTTAGCTGTAGTAATTAGATACAAACACCAGAAACATTATTTGAATAGGGTCGCATAACTTCACTGAATACCATTTTTCAATGGAATTTTCTAATAGTCAATTAAAAGATGTGAGTTATGGATTAGAAATTGTCTTGGCATTTTTGGAGGGAAATATAGCATCTATTTTTATGTTTTGTGAGTTTACTATTCAATTAAAAGTAAATACAGAGGATACTTATAGTTTGCATTCCCTATGTAGATGGAATGACTACTTCTCAAATAAGATTATTTTTTTCATATTTTTAGCACACGTTAAATTGTCTTGGCATGACAAATTATCTCTTAAGTCCAATCTATTAATCTAATCTTAAATTATCCATAGAAATTGTAAATTTACAAGTAGACAATAAATTGCCTAAAACCTAAAGATATGGTTCTTGGCAAAAACTAAGTTATATTCACAGATTTCTTTCTTTACTCCAAAATAGCAACAAAAAGCAAGACTGGAATGACATTGTGGAGGTGTACAGAGTAGGGGTGGTAGATGGGGTGAAGATAAAAAGACAAAGACTTCTGGTTGCACCCTGAAGAGCAGCATCATCAGTTTCTTTCATGTTCTAAATAAATGATTTAACTTTTGACATTATTGATTTTTGTTAATCTGAGTCATTTTATCTTACTCTTTCCTTATACGTCCATTTAAGTTTCCATATATGGCCTTTTGCTTCTTGTTTTAAAACCACCGTTACTGTGAATGTAAAACTTTTTTCCAAAATTTTGTTTTCTGGTGATGCAAACTTTCCAGATCCATTTAATCAAAATTTTAATCAAAGCATAATTAGTTTGCTTCAATGATACAAACATGAGCTGTGTTTATGAAGGAAGTCTAAACATTCAGATGTCTTTAGTCTAGGAACTAAATGAAAACTGAGAGTACAATTTATTGGCAAAAGTTCATTTTGTCTAACCTATATGCAAAACCACCCACAACTTTGTTTTTATTCATCCATTGTTCAATCATAGAAAACTTTCATGGGAACCTAAAACAAAAAATGCTGAAATAAAGTATATATTTGGAAGAATTCACTGTACATGAATATGGAATGCTAAAAGCAATCCAAATGGTTTTATGCATACCCTTTACAAGCAGAAGAATTCTAAAGGAAAGATAATACAGAAGAGTATTACATGCAGAGAAGTAAGACCAAAGCAGGAGAGCAAATTTAGCAATCTGGGTTCAGTTCCCTAGAACAGGACACATCTCAAATTGATTTTGGAAATCTACTCAAGCTTAAAGTCTGGCTAAGTCCATCCTGCTTTTACACTTTCAGATTCTTAGAAAGGGCATTTTCAAGACACTACACTGAGCTTGCAAGAGAGAAAAATATACCCAGAATGTCAACAGGCCAAGTAGATAGTTGATTTAATAACCTGTGCTTTTAAACGAACAATAATAACAGAAATGATGAAAAAAAATTTTTAAAGCTAAAAAAGAAACCCCTAAAATCTTTTTCATAAAGACCATGATGCATTAAGTATGTTTAGGGGATTAAGTATGTTGTACTGCCAAAACAACAACAATCCACAAAACCTTGGGTTCCTGCTTAGTGTTACAAATGAAAACTAAATCATGATTTTTTTTTCCCAGCTTATGAAAATCCAGGGCAGATTTAGTTTTTGAAAGCATTATAAAGAACCAACAATTCCAAACATTTCCCTCCCCTGCCGTTTCTTCTCCCAAGGTTGGTCAGGAGGCACATTCAACGTGCTGCACATCATCACTTTATCTGTAAAGACTTGTCCCATGGGTGTGAGGCCGAAGGAATAATTGTTGAAATCAGGAATGGCCTATGTCTCCACCCTTGTGATTAACTCAAACAAGAAGAGATGTGGCAACAGCAGATCCTGGAAAACTTAAACTTGAGATAGAAAACGTACCCTTGTTTTTCTCAGCAGATTGCTAGAATGGTGCCAAATGATCCTGTAATTTGGTAAGAGAGACCAGGAGAGCAGAGTAGGAAAAAGCATCAAAAAGGAGACAAATTTACATTTCTCAAATATTCTTTTTGTAATTTAGATTATTGTCTGAATACTTTTAGAGTGTCAGAATAAACTTTTGTTAAGGTTTCTTTCTTAGTTAATATTCTGCCTGGTTTTTTTAATGTTTAATTTTTCTAGAAGAATATTTAAAGTGTATTATATATTTGTAATCAAATCAAACAAAACAAGTTAAAACTTTAATGAATTACTTAAAAGGTAAGAGACTCTGTGGGGAGTTACAAACATCTGAAGAGACTGAATGAAATTCAAAAGCAGTTTCTCTACAGTAATAATCATATTAACTTGAGATGGTGAAAAAGAGCATAGATATCCAGAAGAGACTTTTTCAGGCTTAAATATGATATTTATGAAGTGTGCTACAGTAATTCAAAATAAACTTTTGCCATTTTGTTTTCATTGTTGGCATTATTTTTTTAATAGAAATAGCTAATTTTCTGTGTTCCATATTACTTTCATTGAAATATGAGAATGAAAATGGTTGCATACATACATACAAGTATGCAGAAAAACATCTATTTTCACCTATTGCTACTTATAAAAATATATAGCTATCATCACTGCAACAATGAATTCAAATGTGGAAATAAATCCTTGAAGTTTTAACAACTTACAATATAGTGCCTCAGAGACTTCACTGGTGGTGCAGTGGTTAAGACTCTGCATTTCCACTGCAGGGGCTGCGAGTTCGATACCTGGTAAGGAAACTAACATCCCACATGATGCATGGTGCAGTCAAAAAAAAAAAAAAAAGAACGAAAGAGAGAAAGAACCTCTATCTAAGATCCACACCTTACACAAACAAACAAAAAAGATAGTGCTTCATATATTACAAAATATTTTCCTATCCATTTATTAAAAATCTGACATCAAATTTTGTACGACTGAACAGATGAGAAACTGAGGTTTAGAGAAGTCAAATAACTTGGTCAATGTGAATGTAGCTAAGTTAAGGCAAAGAGAACTTAAATCATGTTGCATTCCTTTGAGTCCATTGCTCTTGACGTTATGTCTTGATTCCCTTCTAGTCATTCAGTCCAGACTAATCAACTAATAGGTTACCATTTAGCTTCTGCTCATCTACTTCTAGTAACAGGATGATCATTAACCCACGTACACCGATCATTTTCATTTTTGAACAGCTTAACTGGGAGTAATTTCTTCCTTCCATTAAAATGCTGATTTTAGTTCTGTATTCTGGCATTATGCAGAACAAGTCTAAACCATTTTACCACATGTCACCTCTTCAGTTATTTCCCAAAAGTTTATAAAATTCAAGGGAGGGACGATGATAGATGATATTACAAAACTGGCAGAAGAAATGGACACATGGAGGACAAGTGGACCAAAGTGACTTTTCAGAGCTCCCTAGAAATGATTGTGACACTACAGGTCAAGGACATCAAAAGAAAGGACAAGGAGAGGGTAGGACTAATACCCATAGGTATATTCAGTAATTTATTCAACCTATTGAACACTCAGTATCAGCCAAGTAAAGTGTTAGGGACAGGGAGGAGGAGAAAAGATATAAAAACAAAACATGATCTGAATCCAAAGGGAATAGGATATATAACATGAAGTTTAGTGAGGTTAAAGAGATTGATCCAAGTTACCCAGGCAGTATAGTTTAGATCTAGGATTTGAAAGTATGGCTCAGTTCCAAAGTTCGTGCCTTTTTCACTATGTCATGAGAACGTACGCTGAGCATTTCTAACAGAACTTTTCCGTAATGTAAAACATCGTCAATAAATAGTCAGACAACTTTGAATTGGGGCCATATTTAGTAAATTTTTTAAAATAAATGTAACCAGAGTTTAATTAGCAGTATTGTAGATGAAATGAAAAGATATAAACTTCATACTGTGATTCTTTAAACAAATTCAGAGGTGGAAAAAAGGAGACAATTGGGGTAGAATTATACAGGAAAACATTATCAAAGAAAGACAACTATCTCCCTTCCTCTCTCTGTTGCTCTGTCTCTTTCTCTGTTGCTCTGTCTCTTTCTCTGTCTCTATCTGTTTCTCCCTCTCTCCGTTTCTACCTCTCTCCCTGTCTCTCTCTCTCTCTCTCTCTCTCTCTCTCTCTCTCTCTCTCTCTCTCTCTCTCTCTCTCTTTATGTGTTTGCTATTAGAAGAAGCCTTATGAACTTCATGTACTTACGGCAGGATTCCTCTCACCATCAGCTCCGTGTACTTCTTGGACCTGATATTTCCTTGTAGGCGCTGGCTGTTCTATGAATGTTAGTATGTTTAGCAGCGTTCCTAGCCCCCACCCCCCACCCCATTAGATGCCAGTAGCACTACCTCCCCAGTCCTGAAAATCAAAAACATCTTCACACATTGGCAAATGTCTCCAAGGGGACAAAATTCCTCTCCCTACCCCTAATTGAAAAGCACTGCTTTAAAGCAATGAGAGTGCACGGGTAGTGGTGGGGGGGGGTGGCGGGGGGACAACACAACAATTAGAAAACGATGTAACTTATGGAGAAATAGCGTGGAGGAAGTCGTTCTTAGAAGGTAGAAAAGGGGAGGACAAAAGGAAGGATGAGTGAAGATAGGGGCTTGGTGCCAGTGTACTCGTAACTCTAATTTTTAACCAGAGAAGTAAAAGTAGAACAGCAATTAAAAATGAGAAGGTGGTTTGATGTTAGTGGACTTTTAGTGGTTTGATAAAGAATATAATTAAGGCTTTGCAAAAATAACTTGCCAGGAAAGATTGAAGGAGCAGCTGAGATTGAATAATAACCTGAAATGGTGCCAATCAGCAAGCTGATGAAATATTCCAAAGCAATGTTCAGCCTCCAGGGAGTCAATGAATAGAAAACAAATGTGAGATCTATCAGTGTTTGAGGGTTTAAAGGGGCAGGTGTGGCTCTGGAGGAAGTTGGTCAGAATTTAGATCCCAGGACAGAGTGGAGGTAAAATGATTGATTAGGTCCACGTTCGAGTTTCAAGAGGGAAGTAAGGGCGGGAAAACCAGGAAAAAAACCAGAGGAATATTAATGGATTGGAGGTTTTGTCAATTTCAAAGGTATGCCTCATGTAACAAAGTGGGACAAGTGAAATTCTAAAACGAAATGTAGTTATTCAAAGGATTGGATATATGTATATCCATGGAAGGAAGAGAGCCCTGCTGATGCAGAAGTACAAATGGGATCTGTGCATTAAATATATACTGTCTTGAGTGTGTAGTTACTCCCTTTGCTAATCACATACATGTAAAGTAGTCCCCCCTTATCCACGTGGGGTACATTCCAAGACCTCCAGTGGATATCTGAAACCATGGATAGCACCAAATCCTATATGTATACTATGGCTTTAGCATATATATATATATATATATATATATATATATGTATATATCTAATAAAGTTTAATTTATAATTTGGGCACAGTAAAAGACTAACAACAATAAGTAATAATAAAATAGAACAATATACTGTAATAAAAATTATGTGAGTCGGGTCTCTCTCTGTCTCTCTCAAAATATCTTTTTTATAAATTTAATGCTTTCTCCATCTTAACTAAGCACTTACACACTGTGACCATAACTTTTGCATAGCAAAACTAGCACAAATTTCTTTTACTTTCTTCACAATTTAATGAGTAGAATATTCCTTACTACTGTAGATCTTAGCAACCTCAGCATATGATTTTTTTTCTTTATTGTCAGGAACTTTCACCTTTTCAATTAAAGGAAAGACTTTACAGCTTTTCTTTGGCTTATCTGAATTGCCAGCATGTCTACTCTTGCACTTTGGGACCATTATTAAGTAAAATAAGTGTTACTTGAACGCAAGCACCACAATACGGTGACAGTAGATGTGATCACCAAGAAGGCTACTAAGTGATTAACGGGTGAGATGCCCTGGACAAAGGGATGGATGATTCACATCCTGGGCAGGACTGTGAGAAATTTGATAATACTATTCAGAACAGCATACAATTTAAAACTTTTGTATGATTTTATTTCTGGAATTTTTTATTTAATATTTTTGGACCTCAGTTGATGGTGGTAACTGAAACCTCAGAAAACAAACTTCAGATAAGGGAGGAGTACTGTATATGGATATATACAATTTATCTACGTATGTATGTATGTATCTACCTATCTATCTATCTATCATCTCTCTATCAGTCATCTACCATCCATCTTTCTTTCTACCTAGTTAACATTTGAGAGTTTTGTTTTGTTAAAAAAAGTCATTGATTTCTCATATCATGATGAAGGAGAGAAAATGTATATCTATAATCTATATGTTAAACAAGAATGACTCATTAAATGTAAGAAAGAGCTAATTTATTTTTATCTTCCACTGTCCCCTTAAACCTGTACAGAGGGGAGTATTTTCCTTCTGCTACTGAATGAAACCTTGATGAGGAACCCATGCATTTCTAGCCACTTTTAGGTAATGTAACATCCTTTGGTCCCTTTAAGTTGCAAACACAATTTCATTATTTCAGTAAATTAAAGTATCCCATCACATATATTAATTGACATTTTAATTTTTTATTCAAGATAGTTTGCCTTCCCATTTCTCTGCCAGTTAAGGCCAGCCTCAGGAGGGCTTCTAGCTATTAGAAAAATGAACCCTCCTGGGCTTCACTCTCCTTGTCATTCAATTCTACTTCCACTACTAGATGCTATTTCTAATCCCTCTGGGGTTGGTGTGAGGGGAGGGAAGATGAAAAAGGACGCCAAGAAAAGTTCCTCCTTGACTGGTATTAGTACATGCAGGGTTCATGTATCCCTGGCCTAAAAGATATTTAAAGCTGTGGCTTCTCTTACAGGGTCCTTTGTGAGTTCCTTGAAGGTAACTTAGTGGTATCCATGGACTATAGCTCCCATGATGGGAATGATGACACCTTTCTGTTGCTTTGCCACTAAGGATCCCCTTTAGCTGATACCTCCAGGAGCCACTTACTGTTGTAATCTTCTGGTTATAGGAGACAGCTCTTTGGGGAGGCGCCATTTTGAACGTCCCCCAGGATAATGTTTCTTCTGCATGTGTCACACCTAGTCCGTTGGTTTCATGCACTTTAACCTGCCTGTTCCGAGTTGCAAGTGCAGTTACTTTCCAGCTGCAACAACCTACTAGGCTGCCAAGAATGCTTGGTCTTCTTTAGGCAAGAGTCAGCTCAGTGTCTCCCACTGGAGGGAATACATGTCATGATTACTTAATGCATCTATTGAAAACCTCTTCTCACTAGATTTGGTGTGATTTCTCAATCATCCCACCTCTACCCATTGCCTTTGTGGAAAGGAACAGTGAGTGTCCCAGAAAACAATCTTCCTTACAAAATACCCATTCTCTTGACCCTTTAACTATCCCCACTCTACTGACAGTTTATTATCTTTAATCTGAGTATGAATTTTGTGAGTCTGGAGCCCAAGTATGGTATAGTTAGAATTTCATTGAAATTTAATTATAGTTTAGTGAATCATATTTATGATTCACAGTTTTATGAGTTATATTCTATAACTGACACTTCAGTTGAAAACAATTTAACATATTGCTTTTATGTATAAAAGAGAAAATGGGTAGGGAGATGTATATACATCTCTGACTTGATTATTACTACACTTAGGGAAATAGACATTACTACAGGGTGATGCAATTATAATACACTGGGGGAGAGAACATAAACAATTAAATATAACAGTAATCTCCTGAATCCATTTCTGTACTCTATTCACAAGGAAGGAACCAATGGGGTTGGTCCAGCTTTCAGACTCTGGAAGGCTTCAATGAGGCTATATACTCAGTTGAATTACCTGAAATGCATAGACCCATTTTAAAAGACAACAATTGTATATCAGGATCTATTGGAGAAAATCGTAGACAATTATCCAAAGTGCTTTATTTTACGTATGTTATTTAATACTTATATCAATAGCATGGTACTTGGGAGATAAGGAATTTGAAACTTTGAGAAATAAAGTCAGACTCTCATTTCTGATACTGTGCTCTTTCCCCTCCCCTATAGTGGTCTCCGAGAATGAGGTATTATTAGCTTCTTATAGGCTCCAGCCCAAACAGAACTGATCTCTTAGCTGGTATTACTTGACTCACAGGCGTAGTCTAACTCAATAAGGATAAATTTTTGCAGGACTTCGGGAAGTTGATTTTTGGGAGATTTATCAATTCTAAATTTAAAATTCTTTGTGTGTGTGTGTGTGTGTGTGTGTGTGTGTGTGTGTGTGTGTGTGTTGAGAGAGATGATGAATAAGGAGATCCTGATGGCAGACAAAATACACAGGGAATTGACTCTACAACTTGTTTTAGTTTTATTGCATTAGTGGGTATTTACCTTTTTCCTCTCCTGCAGAATAAGGTATTATCACCATTACTAAATATTTCTATTTACTGTTGCTTATTGTGGGTAAACTTGGTGTGAAAACACTCTCACTTCCTGTAAGTCAAAAAGACTTTCAGAACTGTACAAGACTAAAAAGAACCACAGGACATATTTACAGAATATGAAATGGAAGATACTGTCTCCACAAACATTGATGACATTTAAAACCTGCTGAGAGGTGGGGTATCTACTCCATGAATCCCTTGAGTGCCAGATTTATTGGCTTCAATAGCTCAATATTCTCATTCAACTTGAAATGTAGAGTCACACTCAGTCTAAACCCCTTCATTCAATGCTCTCTGCTTTCTGAAATCCAGATTCAATTTATGTCATTTTCCACAACAATTTTTCTCTTCTGAAGTGTTTCCTAAATTAAATAAGTGATGTTTTGCCCCTTTATTTCCTTCAATGCAAAATGAGGAAATACTTGCAAAAAACAACCAACCCGGGAATTGTATTACAAACATGCAGTAACCCACAATTGTCCTTCAGGAGATGTAGGAATTATAGAGCTTGGCATGTTTATACCTCTATGAATAAGGAATTTTTAAAAAGGCATAATGTATACAAACTTATATGAGAAATTACATTTTTGTAGTTTGTACCCTGACAGGGAAACATCATATAAGGTTGCTTTAGTCTGAAATCACATTTTCACCTAGTTGTAGTTAAGGGTGCTTTGGTCTTGTCTTTTTATTATTTCAACTTTTTTGATGATTTTTAAGACTCTGTATTATTCAAAAAAGGTAAATCAATTGTAAATTTTACACTTGAGATTTGGGGAATACTGATGTCATTCTGTCACAGTGCCTGAAGAGTTCACCACTTAAGAATTTCAAACCTTAGGTGTTATAAGAGATGGTTTTAAGAAACAAGCCAGAACAGTCTCTTCAAAAACAGTTTAAAAATATTTTATTTAATTAGTTTTATATGCTCAAAATTCTATCCTTCCAAATCTACCTTATAGGAATTAGAGCAACTTTATGAGAGGACAAATGTGGAGGAATATTTATTACAGTATTGTTCATTGTGGAAAAGAAAAAAATAAAATAAATGCTCACTCACTTGTAAGAGTAAAATTGAATAAATTACAGCACATTCACAGTGTAAAGCCATTTAAAAATAATTACAACTATAGCAGTTGAATTGAAGGCATATCTATAATATATATATATATATTTTTTTTTATAATATATTTTTAAATGATAAAGGCAAATTTCAGAAAACAAAATTTTATTTTGGCTCAATAATTTAAAATGTCTTTTTTAATGTGTCCTTGGGCTTCTTGGTGAAAAATAAATCTGTTTGAAAATGTTAATAAAAATAGAAGTGTGTTTGCAAGGGCATTCATGTAGTCTATGATTTATCATTTTCTTTGTCAAATCACATTTCTCAGTTGGATTTCTTTGCAATTGTTTGATATATCTTTACATCACACCTGGTTTAGATTGGAGAGTAGTCGTTAGTAATTGCATGATGATCATTTTCAGTGTGATAGTGTGATGTTCTAATGCAGAGATATGGCAATTTTCTTTGCTTTGAAGTCTGCTTTGTTTGATATAAATAGTTAATCCAGTTTTCTTTTGATTATTGTTTGCATATGCATGATGTACCATTTTCCATCTGACAATCTTTCAACTGATATGTTTAATCTTTCATATTTAACATAACTGTTAAAATGTTTAGATTTAAAGCTGCCATTTTATTACTTATTTTCTGCTTGTTCCCTCTGCTATTCATTTTTTTTTACTGTCATTTGAGCTTTATTTGTGTTTTTAACTATATCTATTTTTTGTAGTTAATTTTAGCACTTGCTCTAGGGTTATATTATACATACTTAACTTTTTTTCTTTTTAACACCTTTTTTGGAGTATAATTGCTTTACAATGGTGTGTCAGTTTCTGCTGTATAACAAAGTGAATTAGCTACACATATACATACATCTCTATACTTCCTCATACTTAACTTTTGATACTCAATTACAATCGATGTTTTGCCACTTTAAGTGGAATGCAAAAGGCTTACCAGCATCAAGGGCCCTTTATCCTGCTATGTTTATTTTGAATTGTCTTATGTATTACATCTACATACAATGAAAATCCCATAACAATGTCTAAATTTCCTTCATTGTCAAACACATTTTAAAAAGTCAAGAGGAGGATATTAGACTTTCACAGTCACCCAATATTCACCATTGCTGTTGCTTTGCTTTCTTTACTGATGTTCCAGATTTCCCTCTGGTATAATTTCACTTCTGTCTAAGTAACTTCCTTCAATAATACTTTTAGTGGATATCTGCAATCAATTAAGTTTCTTTCTTTCTTTTTTTTAATAGGGATATATCTTTGTTTAACCTTCATTCCTCAATGATATTTTCACTGTATATGAAATTCTGAGTTGACAGTCTTTTCTTTCAGCACTTAAAAATACTGCTTTATTTCCTTGGGTCTCTATATTTTCTGATGAGAAAGTGGACTCCATTCAAATCCCTATTGTCTAGAATACAATCCAAAATTACTCAGCATATGAAAAACCAGGAAGATATCAGTTTGCGTGAGAAAACAGCAAATGACATATGCCCTTTATTATACAAAACCTAGTTAATAGGCATACAAAAAATATTTAAAAGGACTGCTTAGGGTGAAGGAATGGAATATACATCTTTAGATGCTTCTGAGATGAATCTACAAATAGATAAAGTAGTGACTAATGGTATCTGTGAATGTGAGTAGGTTTCCCATATAGTGATACAGTAATCATCATTTATAAACAAAATAACTATTTTCTTCTTGAAAAGTTTTCATTCTATTAAATTAACAAGTTTACTTTCTATTAAGATCCATGCTGTGATCACCTTTCATCAGAAAGTTTCCATCTACCCAAGTTAGGTAGAATAATGATCACATGGATGTCCTTATACTCAGACTTTCATTTTTCTTGGTCACTGGAGAATATTCTCATTTTAGATATATTTTTCCATGAAAAAAAAAACAATATGTTTTTGAGAAATGTAAAAACATTTTCTCTGCTACACTAAAGCTTAAAACAAAATGTGGAAAAATACTATATTATATGTTATAAAAATAGAATTTTAAACCTGGAAGTGCATTAATGTTCACTTAATTTTTGTCTCCTTCTTTTGGTGATAAGCAAATAGGAAGTAGAGTGAATAAGTAGGATGCCCAAGAGGGTACAGTAACCTAATAATAAAGTCAGACTAGAACTCTGGTTCTCCTTTCCTAGTATTAGCTCAATAGAGTGTTTAGAGGGTTTCCAAAAAGGAATATTCCATCAGCATACAGAATAAAGCTTAACATCTGATGGATATGAAATTGATTTTTTTAAATGGCCCACTTTTATAATAGCCACAGCAGCTGTATTTTGTTAACATTAGTCTTTGTAAGTAAAGAGAACAGGGCATAATGGAAAAAGCATATATTTGGGCCCCCATACCTCTGAGTTCAAACCAATTTACCATCCTTTAATAACTATAGAGTATTTTTTCTGAACTTGAATAAAGGGGTAAATTAAACTTGTTCCAAATGAAGAATTGATCTTGGAAGCTAGCAGTATGTTTGGCACATTCAATAGTTACCTGTTCTTTACCTTTTTTAGCTGAAATATCATTTAATGAGATGTCCATGTAATTTAATAATTGTGTAGTCTAACCAATTATATAATGGAATTGTTTTTAAAACTTAACAAAATCAAACCAATCTAAATAATTCATATTTTATTTAAAAATTCACATGTGAGTACCAATGTTCATTGCATTTACCACCTTTTTGTTATCATATCCTAAAAACTAATAAGCTGATATATCAAACATTAAGACTGATGACACAGTCGTGATTTCCAGGCATTATCGCCAAAGGTGTGTCTTCCTTAAGCAGGATGTGGGAATGTTTGTTTAAAGGTGAGAAGAAGGTCTTAAAACAATAAAACTGAAAGAGGAAAAGCTAAAATTCCTGACACAGCTCTTGGGAAAGGGATGGGAAGGTCTGAATATGAGATGGGAAGGATCAGGTGAATCCACTGACTTCTCATGTATGAGAAAATGTGCCCCACCAGATTCTCCTGCTGATTCACATATTCTGGATTAATAGCATTTTTCTAATTTTGTGTGCACCACATGAAGAGAAATATAGTAGCACAGATGTGTGAAATCAGCGACTGCTCAACTTATTTGTTGTGATCACTGAAATTCAGGTTCCCATTAGTCTGCTCGGTAGTATCCAAGATGAAAGTGCCTGTTTATTGTGCACAGCCAATATACTTTAGGCCTTCAGCAAGTGAGAGGGAAGGAGAGGAAGGAAGGAAAAAGGAAAACCTTCTGAAAACAGGGCTTCACTATCTGGGGATAGAGGAGGGACCAGGTCAAGCAGAGGAAGCCTCCCTCTGCTCCAGGATGTAGCTACAACTGCAAGGCAGGAACTTGCTCATTTTCATTCATTTTCTAGTCCTATTCAGCTTCTCACACATTCTAAGAGCAGGAATCAGTAACAGGTAGGCTGTGAGGGTTCCTCTCTTACTCCATCTTTGCTAATGGAGTATTAGGACCTGATACTATCTGAAGTTCCTACAAAAATGATCAGGATTTTTGAAATCCCACCCCTGGGATTTCAGGGACATTGAGGAGACAAGGCATGTCTTAGGCCAACCTATTGTGTAGAATGTGTTGTTTTTCTTACAACTTCTTTGTATGCAATTCCTGTGACAGTATGAACATCTTGCTAAAAGTTCTTGCCCTGTCTCTGCTATGACCCCTTCCTCTGGCAGAGGCCACATGCCTCAAACTCAACTTCATCTCTTACTTCTATCCACTCCACCATGAATAATTTTTCTTTCACTGATCTGGTTGATCTCTTTTGGATATTTGTAAGACAACCAAGTGTGATTATATTCATAACATAACCTCTAGACCCAGAGCACTGTTTTTAGAAATATACCTTATATCTGATATACCCTCTTTCTTCTTTCTTGTCAGCATGGCAAGGAATATTGACTTTCTGTACTTGCTACACCCACAATCTACCCAGTCCCTATAAATCCACATGCGAGAACTCATAATGAATTGTGATGAGAATGTACAGTTCTTACCAGTTTATAAGTAAAAACAAAGTGGTATTTTCATTCACATCCCAAATGCAACAACTTTAATCATCTTTCTATTCCTTAAGCAGGAATTCCAGACTTTTCCACATGATCTTCTATTGAAATATTGCCCTGAATGTACCCAAGTTACTTGTCCTTGTTGGTGATTCCATCTTTCTTTAATTCATGCTTACTCCTACTTGATTAGAGAACAGGGAAGAATGTGTCTCAGGCAAATCCTCCACATGATGAGAAAATGATGGATATCAGGGCTTTGTCTGGAACAAAGTTTGCAGTGATCTCTCCCTTCAGAGGAAGGAGAAGGAGTCCAGATTCCCAGATCTTCTCAGACTTTTTCCAACAACTCTCTGATTACTACCCACAACACACTTTTGTACTCCGTTAGAAAGCTCTCTCTGAGTAGTGTGACCACATGTCCCTTTTTGCTCAGGAAAACCTGATGTATCATTTTACTCTCAAATGTGTCTCTGTATAGACAGTAAATTACAGTGCAGAGTTTAGTGTCTCTGAAAATCCACATAGAAGAAAAATACTTAGCATCCCTGCATTCTTTTCCCACTTATGATCCAGGCTGTTTTTTCTCTCTGCCTTGGCTTGTCCATCAAAAAGACACCAGCTACTCTCTGTATTCCAAAACTGCATTGGAATCGCTGGTCCACAAATGACAATCCCTCTAGTATCTATTGCATGTAGGTTTTAAAGTTTTCTTCACAAATCTTTACTCTCTTTTTTCAAAGGCTTCGTGGATAAGACACGCTGGTTCTAAAACATGCAACATTTTCCCCACAATGAATTACATGTATGGGTTCTACCCTCTCCCCAGAACCAGGGATCCCCTCAAAAGTCTGGTTCTAGAAGATGATCCATTATAGTTTTTTTCCTGTAACCTGGCTTCAGTAAAAGCACTTCTTTTCTAAAAATGGGTTTTGATATATTAGAATCCCCATATATATAAATGTTTGTTGTGCCATGCTCTTTTCTCTCAGGAGGCTCCTTCAACTTTCTGTGAATTCATGTGTGTCTGTATGTACAAGGGGAGGAGTGTGACTCAGCTCCACTTACATTCAATGTTCAAACCAGTGTTATGTTGAGAGGAGGGAGGCTGCTACCAACATATGCTCTTGCCCAACACATGGTAGTTTTATTTAAGACTATAGAAAGAGTTATGTTTAAGAGAAAAATTAAAACAAACAAAACAGACTACATCTGGAATAGCATGTCTCTTATTAGCTTCATGAAAGGAAATAACAGTCATTGAAAATTAAAAAGGATCTCAGAAGAAAAGCTAGCCACATCAAGGGCCAAAGTCTTTATGCCCCTTTGGCGCCATCTACTCCTATTTAGCAACTCTATCCACTCTTATTAGCAACCCCTTGGCACTCAGCCTTGGCCTGTCTGAGGAGAAATGGTCTTAGCAGTGCTATATCCTCCTCCCCATCTGTTGGTAATCTTCCTTTTTCCGACTTCCCTTCATTTCTAGAAAATGACAACAGTAAACAGTGCAGAGGCTCAAAAGTGAATTCACACTCCTACTAGTAAATCGAAATGAGGTTCATTCTCCTATCAGTTGTAGTCCAATATATGGTCCCTGAATTACACTGCTATTACAATTTATGCTAAATGTGGTTTGCACATAAATACTGGATGTCTTTCTTAATATTCACAAGAATTTTTAACGAAAATACTTTTAAATGAAATTAATTTTTATTTTGTGATATTATGGCATGTGACACAATGTGAGGAATTTTTTCTTTTTTCTTTTTCTTTTTTTTTTTTTTTTTTGAAACTGGGAGTGCTTTCTGCTTGGCCAATGGGAAAGGCAAGAAGAATGGGCTGCCTTGGTAAGCTAGTGTTTCAGAGTCCCTTAAGAGGAATTTTTTTTTTTTTTATTATCTCTCATAACTACCCTTAGAAATGCTCTAATATTTTCAGGTCCTATATCCCTTGATTTTTTCTTCTTTCAAGATTTAGCTACCTAGAAGCTAGGCGATGATATTCAAAATAAATCCAGCACAGGGTTTATACTCACTGTACCAATAAAATCATTCAAAAGTCCCTTTTGGTAAGTTGCAAACATGGACACAATCTTTCACTCCTTTTGGTTTCCACTCTACGTGTAATGTGACTTGGAAGATTTTACTCTCAAGAATTGGAGTCATTGTCCCTGGGTTGGTCTGGTGACTTGCTTTGACCAAATGGAATGAAGTAAAAAGGTTTTGATGTCCAGGTTCCAAATCTAAGCTGTGAGAGGCCTTACACAATCCCACCCACTCTCCTGGGGCCTCTCTGTCTTCCCCAAGTAAACAACCCTGGGCTAATCCACTGAAGGATGAGATTTCTTGTGACCCCTAATCAAACCAGTCTCCTATTTACGCAGAAATATTGCCACCACCTAACTGAGCCCAGCTGAGATCAGAAGAGCCACCTTCCTGAACCCAGTCCCTAATGCTGACCCGTAGAATCATTAACTAAATAAATGTTGTTGCCTTAAGCCACTATATTTTGTGATAAATTGGTATGCAATATTAAGTAACTCAATATATCTCTTATAACCCACAATGTAAATCTCAAATGTGGCAAAATTCATTGTAGTCAAGATCTTTTATAATTCTCTCTAAGCCTGCATTTCCAGTCTCAGTCCTACTCCTCCTCCCTTGACAATCTATTCTAATTTATATACTGTGCAAGTTTTCTTAATCAAGTAGTGTTTTCTGTCACTCTGTATTTCCATTGTTTTTTTGTTTGTTTGTTTGTTTGTTTGTATACACTTGTGCCCTCTGTCATGGTCTCACCTATCTGTTCTTGTGAACTCATACTTTTTCTCCAGACCTAGTTCTAATATTATTGACTCCATAATAATTTTCCCAACTCTCCCCAAAGAATGTAATCTTTGACTTTCTTTTTCCATATAACTTTATTTTTTGACATTTATCACAGAACACTGTGTTTTTATGTCTCTCGTCCTAGCATCGTGGTAGACATAGCTACAATAAACTCATCATTATTTACCGAAATTTGTTCCTTACTCTCCAACCCCACCTCCATAGGAGGGATAAATTTCCCCATTGCAGCTAGTACCAACATAGTCTAACCTAGGTCTTAAAAAGCATCTGGCTTGCACACACTCGTGGAAACTTCCAACCACCCTTACTGGGTTCATTCAGAAAAGTAAGTGAACTTCTAATCTCAAAACAAAGAAAGCAAAGAGGAGGAGAGTTGCTCAAGCTTCCCTGCTAACATGTGAGCAAGAAATTAATATCAGATTCTTTTCTTATTTAGTTGTTACACAATATTAAGCAGAGTTAAGTATACAGTCTTTCAGGTTTATTTTTTCTGTGCCCATAACACTCTTTCTCCTATTCAATATCATATTAGAAAAAGAGTTGCTAGATGCCCATTGTTATCCATTCTAAGGAGTAACAAGTATACCATTATTGTTGAAATAAAGTACAAATATGGAGTGATTGTTAGATTTCCAACAGAAAAATTACATGTTTTGCCTGTTTTTACTTCTGAATAAGGTCTATGAGGGAAGATGTTCACATTTCTTTCCACCGAAAGTGTGTGCAATGTACAGAATTATGTGATGCTGGGTTATGACTTATGAATTAAAATATGTAAGTCTAAAGAGTTGCCTGGTTTCAGAAAAACAAGTGAGATATTCCATTTTATGAATTGTGGTTTAACATTCTTACCACACTGTAACATCTGAGCTTACAAAACACATGGAGTTGGAATATTACATGAAAATGCTGCCACCCTACAGCATTTTTGTGAAAACTTTCTTGATGAAAATCCTTTTCTTGGAAAAAAAAAAAAAAGTTTTTTTTAATGAATTGCAGTAATAAGAAAGAAAAGTGTTAAATATACTTTTATATGTAGAGAGTCTCAAATGAAATGTAAATTTTTTATGTAAGTCTAAGTTTATATGACAGCAGAAATTCAATACTTTGATATATATTTTTTCTGAGCCATGCAAGAAAAATCTGAACCTGAATTATCTGTCTTTGCCAAAGGGTTCCTAACTTGCAGAACCATAACTTGTCTTTTGCTCTGCAAGACTAACTATGACTTTCTTTCTGCTTCTAACTTTATTCAAAATGTATTATGATCTTCATGAAGCACACAGAGAAGATTTTCTTCAGCCGTTCACAATTCACTCATTTCAGCAAGAGGGACGAACAAGGAGAGAAATAAATATGTATAAATGTATAAATAATAATAAATGCTAACATAAATTAATAGATTTTAAGCAAAAAATAATAATTCACTTATAGAATTAAAGGGAGCTGGCTGTAAGATGGTCTGTGGAAGGTAAGAAAAAGCTAATTTTATTGAGCGAAACAGGGAATCTTTATTTAGTCATTGCTCTAAATGTGTCAGTTAATTCTCAGGAACTAAAAACTAAGAACAGCCCAGGAGAACTATTTATAGCTTCACATATCTATATATTGAATAAGAAAAATCTAGGTAATAAGTCTAGAGAACAGGAACTTGAAACATGAATACCATAAAAATAATTTAAATGTATTAAATGATTATTATGAGCCAGGGTATAAGTGTTATTCATCTATTTAATCTCAAAAATCTATGAGGGAAAATATATGGTGACACAGGGGAATTAAGTGTTTTGCACAGAGAGTTTAAGTTGACAAGAGGCAGAGTTGGGATATAAATCCAGGCCAGCCGGCTTGTTAGACCCATCCTGCAAAACTTCCCTCTGCTCTATACTTACTCTTTCTAGAAGGTAACTAAGACCTTGTATGAGCATCTAGAATATCTTGGTGATCCTCATCCACAAATATGCAATCTTTAGAGCTTCCATTCCATTCAAAGGGTTCATACATTCACTCTATTTACTTCATGTTCAGAGAAAAAAAATGTCATACATGAAAGGTGTTAGTCAGAGAGAAGAGCAAACAAATATACAGCGATTTGTAGGCAGCCTGTAATTTGGAGATTGAATTCTAAGTTTGACATTTATCCTGGAAGATAATTGTTTTTTTTACTTACAAAATGCCCATCCTTGCCACTGAAACCACAAAGTAAGCTTATAATTATGGGTGCTTTCAATTTCAGAAGCTGAAGAAAGAAATTACAAGTGGAATATGAAAGTGCTTAGCTTCCCATATGTTCACAACAAAGAAATCTAACTGAAAGGAGGAACGCTATTATTTTATCTAAAAAATGTGCTTAGGGAGGCAAGCATATAAGCATAGCAGAAAAATCAGTATTAGAAAAAAGAAACTACAAACTTGATATTACAGATTTTTAAAAATACATTAACATATTTTTAATTTTTATTTTATAATAATTTCAGAATTTTAAAAAAAATTGAAAAGTCATGCAGTGTTCTGGTATAACCTTCACCCAAGCTTCCTTAAATGTTTATGTCTTTTCCAATGTTAACACACTATAAAGACCGTAAACAGAAAATTAATATTAATATATTATTAACTAACCTACAGACCTAATTTGAAATTCACCGATTGTCCGAGTAGATTTTTGAGATTTTAAAACATAATCCATTGTTTATCATTAGCTAATATGTAATAGTAGTGAAAAGGATCTAATCTTTTAAGACCCATCATACTTAAAGTAACATTACACCTATCCACCCCCCATCTGTCATCTATCTTTTCTCTGTCCTTTCTTTGAATTTAACCTTTTTACATATTCTGATTTTATCACATGGTGCTCTTTGTCCATAACTATATATTGAGCTCCTCAATAGTAAGAAATTTATATTTATAATTATGCTTTTTTTAAAGTTTATTTTTTATTGACATATACTTGACTTACAATGTTGTGTTAATTTCAGGTGTACAGCAAAGTGATTTGATTATATATATGTGTGTGTGTGTGTGTGTATATATATATATATATATATATATATATATATATATATATATTCTTTTTCAGATTCTTTCCCCATATAGGTAATTACAAAATATATAATTATGCTCTTAATACACAGTGCCGGGCACTCAACAAACATTTTTAAAGAGATTGTTTTATTATAAGTGTAAGCAGTAGATCAATCTATCATATGTTTGCTAATGATGAAACCATATACTTTTAGCTGAATACTACACTAAAATGCTTACATAATTTATTTCTATAAAAATGTTTATTCAGCTTTTGACATTTGGACAGTACATATTCATCTTCTGTGGAGATACAGGGATGATGCATGCATAACTTCTGAGTCATTTAATATGTAATAGGAAACAAAAGACAGATAATCACACAGTTATAAATCAAGCACCAGGATGGGAAGTGCTCTAAGAGAATCAAAAGATGTACTTTGGGATAATCATTATTGCAGTAGCATTAGGAAGAGCTGAAGTGGGATATTACAGGAAAGAAAGTCATCCTCACAAAGTAATTGTATTAATACTGATTTGAGAGCTTGAAAGACCAAACAAGAGTAACTAAGGAAAAATGAAAGACCAAATCCCAGAAGTAGAGAAGATCAAAGGATTAAATGAGGACCTTCAAGATGGCTGAGGAGTAAGACATGGAGATCAGCTTCCTCCCCATAAACATATCAGAAATACATATACATGTGGAACAGCTCCTACAGAACACCTACTGAACACTGGCAGAAGACCTCAGACTTCCCAAAAGGCAAGAAACTCTCCATGTAACTGGGTAGGACAAAAGAAAAAAGAAAAAACAGAGACAAAAGATTAAGGATGGGACCTGCACCTCAGGGAAGGAGCTGTGAAGGAGGAAAAATTTCCACACACTAGGGAGCCCCTTCAATAGCAGAGGCGGGGTGGGGGTGGGGGGTGGGTGGGAAGCTGCAGACCCAAATAGGAGAGCACAGCAACAGGGGTGCAGAGGGCAAAACAGAGAGATTCCTGCATGGAGGATCAGTGCCACCAGCCTGAGAGGCTTGTCTGCTCACCCACTGGGATGGGTGGTAGCTGGAGGCTGAGGCTCAGGCTTTGGAGGTCAGAACCCAGGGAGAGGACTGGGGTTGGCTGCATGAACACAGCCTGAAGGGGGCTAGTGTGCCACAGCTATCTGGGAGGGAATCCGAGAAAAAGTCTGGAAATGCCTAAGAGGCAAAAGACCATTGTTTTGGGGTGCATGAGGAGAGGGGATTCAGAGCACCACCTAAAGGAGCTCCGGAGACAGGCGCAAGCCACGGCTATCAGTACGGACACCAGAGACGGGCATGAGATGCTAACATTGTTGCTGCAGCCACCAAGAAACCTGTGTGCAAGCACAGGTCACTGTGCACACTTCTCCTGGGAGACTGTGCATCCTCCTGCTGCAAGGGTCCTGTGATCCTGGGAGAACACACATCACGCCTCAAACTGCTGCAGCATCATGCTGGCCTCTGCTGCTGCAGGCTCGCTCTGCATTCCGTACCTCTCCCTCCCAGCGGCCTGAGTGAGCCAGAGCCTCCCTAATCAGCTGCTCCTTTAACCCCGTCCTGTCTGAGTAAGAACAGATGCCCTCAGGTGACCTACACACAGAGGTGGGGCCAAATTTAAAGCTCAACCCCAGGAGCTGTACGAACAAAGAAGAGAAAGGTAAATCTCTCCCAGTAGCCTCAGGAGCAGCAGGGGAAACTCCACAATCAACTTGATGTACACTGCATCTGTGGAATACCTGAATAGACAACAAATCATCCCAAAATAGAGGTGGTGGACTTTGGGAGCAAGTATAGCCTTGGCGTTTGCTTTCTGCATCTAATTTGTTTCTGATTTCATGTTTTTCTTAGTTTAGTATTTAGAGCTTATTTTCACTGGTAGATTTGTTTATTGATTTGTTTGCTCTAGTAATTTTTTTCTTATATGTATATTTTTTCTTTTTTCCTTTTTCTCCTTTTGTGAGTGTGTATATGCTTCTTTGTGTGATTTTGTCTGTATAGCTTTGTTTTTACCATTTGTCCTAGGGTTCTGTCTGTCCTTTTTCTGTTTTTTTTTTTTTTTTAATATAGTTTTTAACACTTTTTACCATTGCTGGATTTGTTTTTTGATTTAGTTGCTCTCTTCTTTCTTTCATTCTTTTTTCTTTTTTATTACTTTTTAGTTTTTTATTTTAAAGTTTATTTCTTTTTATTTTATTTATTTTCTTTCTTTGTTTCTTTCATATTTTCTCCCTTTCTTCTGAGCCATGTGGCTGACAGTGTCTCGGTGCTCCAGCTGGATGACAGGCCTGTACCTCTGAGGTGGGAGAGCCAAGTTCAGGACATTGGTCCACCAGAGACTTCCCAGCTCCAAGTAATATCAAATGGTGAAAGCTCTCCCGGAGATTTCCATCTCAAAGCTAAGACACAGCTCCACTCAATGAGGAGCAAGCTACTGTGCTGGACACCCTATGCCAAACAACTAGCAAGACAAGAACACAAACTCACCCATTAGCAGAGAGGCTGCTTAAAATCATAATAAGATCACTGCCACCCCAAAACACACCACCGGATGCAGTCCTGCCCACCAGAAAGACAAGATCCTGCCTCATTCACCAAAACACAGGCAGTAGTCTGTGTTTTGTGTTTGTGTAGTCCCCTACACAACCCACTGAACCAACCTTACCCACTGGGGGCAGACACCAAAAACAATGGGAACTACGAACCTGTAGCCTGTGAAAAGGAGACCCCCAAACACAGTAAGTTAAGCAAAATGAAAAGACAGACAAACACACAGCAGATGAAGGAGCAAGGTAAAAACCCACCACACCAAACAAATGAAGAGGAAATAATCAGTCTACCTGAAAAATAATTCAGAGTAATGATAGTAAAGATGATCCAAAATCTTGGAAACAGAATGGAGAAAATACAAGAAACGTTTAACAAGGGCCTAGAAGAACTAAAGAGGAAGCAAACAATGATGAAAAACACAATAAATGAAATTAAAAATTCTCTAGAAGGAATCAATAGCATAATAACTGAGACAGAAGAACAGATAAGTAACCTGGAAAATAAAATAGTGGAAATAACTACTGCAGAGCAGAATAAAGAGAAAACAATGAAAAGAATTAAGGACAATCATAGAGATCTCTGGGAGAACATTAAATGCACCAACATTCAAATTAAAGGGGTCCCAGAAGCAAAAGAGAAAAAGCAAGGGACTGAGAAAATATTTGAAGAGATTAGAGTTGAAAACTTCCCTAATATGGGAAAGGAAAGAGTCAATCAAGTCCAGGAATTGCAGAGTCCCACACAGGATAAATCCAAGGAAAAAAAACACCAAGACACATATTAACTATCAAAAATTAAATACAAAGAAAAAATAATAAAAGAAACAAGGGGAAAAAAAAACAAATAACATACAAGGGAATCCCCATAAAGTTAACAGATGATCTTTCAGCTGAAACTCTGCAGGCCAGAAGGGAATGGCAAGACATATTGTGATGAAAGAGAAAAACCTACAACCAAAATTACTCTATCAAGCAAGGATCTCATTCAGATTCGACAGAGAAATTAAAACCTTTAAAGGCAAACAAAACCTAAGAGAATCCAGCACCACAAAACCAGCTTTACAACAAATGCTAAAGGAACTTCTCTAGGCAGGAAACACAAGAGAAGGAAAAGACCTACAATAACAAACCCAAAACCATTAAGAAAATGGGAATAGGAACATATATATCAATAACTACCTTAAATGTAAATGGATTAAATGCTCCCACCAAGAGACACAGACTGGCTGAATGGATACAAAAACAAGACCCATATATATGCTGTGTACAAGAGACCCACTTCAGACCTAGGGACACATACAGACTGAAAGTGAGGGGATAGAAAAAGATATTCCATGCAAATGGAAATCAAAAGAAAGCTGGAGTAGCAATTCTCATATCAGACAAAATAGACTTTAAAATTAACACTATTAAAAGAGACAAAGAAGGACACTCTATAATGATCTAGGGATCCATCCAAGAAGAATACATAACAATTGTAAATAGTTATGCACCCAAAAAAGCAGCACCTCAAGACATAAGGCAAATGATAACAGCCATAAAAGGGGAAAAGGACAGTAACACAATCATAGTAGGGGACTTTACCACCCCACTTTGACCAATGGACAGATCAACCAAAATGAAAATCAATAAGGAAACACAAGCTTTAAATGACACATTAAACAAGATGGACTTAATTGATATTTATAGGGCATTCCATCCAAAGACAATAAAATATACTTTCTTCTCAAGTGCTCATGGAACATTCTCCAGGATAGATCATATCTTGGATCACAAATCAAGCCTCAGTAAATTTAAGAAAATTGAAATTGTATCAAGTATCTTTTCTGACCACAACACTATGAGACTAGATATCAATTACAGGAAAAAATATGTAAAAAATACAAACACATGGAGGTTAAACAATACACTACTTAATAACCAAGAGATGACTGAAGACATCAAAGTGGAAATAAAAAAATACCTAAAATCAAATGACAATGAAAACACGATGACCCAAAACCTATGGTATTCAGTAAAATCAGTTCTAAGAAGGAAGTTTATAGCAACACAATCCTACCTCAAGAAGCATCTCAAATAAATAACCTAAACTTACACTTAAAGTAGTTAGAGAAAGAAGAACAAAAAACCCCCAAAGTTAGCAGAAAGAAAGAATTTATAATATCATGTTAGAAATAAATGAAAAAGAATGAAGGAAATGATAGCATAGATTAATAAAACTAAAAATGGTTTCTTTGAGAAGATTAAAAAAATTGATTAAACATTAGCCAAACTCATCAAGTAAAAACGGAGAAGAGTCAAATCAATAGAATTAGAAATGAGAAAGGAGAAGTAACAACTGACACTGCAGAAATACAAAGGACCATGAGAGATTACTACAAGCAACTATATGCCAATAAAATGGACAACCTGGAAGAAATGGACAAATTCTTAGAAACACACAACCTTCCAAGAGTGAACCAGGAAGACATAGAAAATCTAAACAGACCAATCACAAGCACTGGAATTGAGACTGCGATCAAAAATCTTTCAACAAACAAAACCCCAGGACCAGATGGCTTCACAGACAAATTCTATCAAACATTTAGAGAAGAGCTAACACCTATTCTTCTCAAACTCTTCCAAAATATACCAGTGGGAGGAACACTCCCAAATGCATTCTATGAGACCACCATCGTCCTGATACCAAAGCCAGAGAAAGATGTCACAAAGGAAGAAAACTACAGGCCAATATCACTGATGAACATAGATGCAAAAATCCTCAACACAATACTAGGAAACAGGGCTTCCCTGGTGGCGCAGTGGTTGAGAATCCGCCTTCCGATGCAGGAGACACGGGTTCGTGCCCTGGTCCGGGAAGATCCCACATGCCGCGGAGCAGCTAAGCCCGTGAGCCATGGCCGCTGAGCCTGTGCGTCCGGAGCCTGTGCTCCGCAACGGGAGAGGCCACAACAGTGAGAGGCCCGCATACCACAAAAAAAAAAAAAAAAAAAAAAATACTAGGAAACAGAATCCAACCACACATTAAAAAGATCATACACCATGATCAAGTGTGGTTTATCCCAGGAATGCAAGGATTCTTCAATATATGCAAATCAATCAGTGATAAACCATATCAACAAACTGAAGGAGAAAAACCATATGATCATCTCAATAGATGCAGAAAAATCTTTAGACATAATCCAAAAACAATTTATGATAAAAAACCTCCAGAAAGTAGACACAGAGGGAAACTACCTAAACATAATAAAAGCCATATATGACAAACCCACAACCAACATCATTCTCAATGGTGAAAAACTGAAACCATTTCCTCTAAGATCAGGAACAGAACAAGGTTGTTCACTCTCACCACTATTGTTCAACATAGTTTTGGAATTTCTAGCCACAACAATCAGAGAAGAAAAAGAAATTAAAAGAATCCAAACCAGAAAAGAAGAAGTTAAGCTGTCACTGTTTGCAGGTGACATGATACTATACATAGAGAATCCTAAAGATGCTACTAGAAAACTACTAGAGCTAATCATTGAATTTGGTAAATTAGCAGGATACAAAATTAATGCACAGACATCTCTTGCATTCCTATACACTAATGATGAAATATCTGAAAGTGAAATTAAAGAAACCGTCCCATTTACCATTGCAACAAAAATAATAAAATACCTAGGAATAAACCTACCTAAGGAGACAAAAGTCCTGTATGCAGAGAATTATAAGACACACTAAAAGAAATTAAAGATGATACAAACAGATGGAGAGATATACCATGTTCTTGGATTGTAAGAATTAACACTGTGAAAATGACTATACTACCCAAAATGATCTACAGTTTCCATGCAATCCCTATCAAACTACCAATGGCATTTTTCGCAGAACTAGAAAAAAAATTCACAATTTGTATGGAAACACAAAAAACCCCGAATACCAAAGCAATCTTGAGAAAGAAAAATGGAGATGGAGGAATCGGGCTCTGGGACTTCAGACTCTACTACAAAGCTACAGTAATCAAGACAATAAGGTACTGGCACAAAGACAGAAATATAGATCAATGGAACAGGGTAGAAAACCCAGAGTTAAACCCAAGCACATATGGTCATCTTATTTTTGATAAAGGAGGCAAGAATATACAATAAAGAAAAGACAGCCTCTTCCATATGTGGTGCTGGGAAAACAGGACAGCTACATGTAAAAGAATGAAATTAGAACACTCCCTAACACCATACACAAAAATAAACTCAAAATGGATTAAAGACCTAAATGTAAGGCCAGACACTATCAAACTCTTACACGAAAACATAGGCAGAACACTCTATGACATAAATCACAGCAAGATCCTTTTTGATACGCCTCCTAGAGAAACGGAAATAAAAACAAAAATAAACAAATGGGACCTAATGAAACGTAAAAGCTTTTACAGAGCAAAAGAAACCATAAACAAGATGAAAAGACAGCCCTCAGAATGGGAGAAAGTATTTGCATATGAATAAATCGACAAAGGATTAATCTCCAAAATTTACAAACAGCTCATGCAGCTCAATATCAAAAAAACAAACAACCCAATCCAAAAATGGGCAGAAGACCTAAATAGATATTTCTCTAAAGAAGATATACAGATTGCGGACAAACTCATGAAAGGATGTTCAACATCACTAATCATTAGAGAAATGCAAATCAAAACTACAATGAGGTATTACCTCACACTAATCAGAATGACCATCATCAAAAAATCTACAAACAATAAATGCTGGAGAGGGTTTGGAGAAAAGGGAACCCTCTTGCACTGTTAGTGGGAATGTAAATTGATACAGCCACTATGGAGAACAGTAAGGAGTTTCCTTAAAAAACTAAAACTAGAATTACCATACGACCCAGCAATCCCACTACTGGGCATATACCCTGCGAATACCATAATTCAAAAAGAGTTATGTACCACAACGTTCACTGCAGCTCTATTTACAATAGCCATAGCCAGGACATAGAAACAACCTAAGTGTCCATTGACAGATGAATGGATAAAAAAATGTGGCACATATATAGAATGGAATATTACTCATCCATAAAAAGAAATAAAATTGAGTTATTTGTAGTGAGTTGGATGGATCTAGAGTCTGTCATACAGAATGAAGTAAGTCAGAAAGAGAAAAACAAATACCGCATGCTAACACATATATATGGAATCTAAAAAAAATAAATGGTTCTGAAAAACCTAGGGGCAGGACAGGAATAAAGATGTAGACGTAGAGAATGGACTTGAGGACATGGGGAGGGTGAAGTGTAAGCTGGGACGAAGTGAGAGAGTGGCATGGATGTATATACACTACCAAATGTGAAATAGATAGCTAGTGGGAAGCAGCCGCATAGCACAGGGAGATAAGCTCGGTGCCTTATGACCACCCTGAGGTGTGGGATAGGGAGGTTGGGAGGGAGACCCAAGAGGGAGGAGATGTGGGGATATATGTATAAGTATAGCTGATTCACTTTGTTATAAAGCAGAAACTAACACATAATTGTAAAGCAATTATACTCCAATGAAGATGTTAAAAACAAAGGATTAAATGAAACTTGCTGATAGATGATTTTAAAGAATGGAAATCTAAGACTTTGATATATGTTGGGAAGGATTTTTAGGCATTTGCAGAACATTAAAAAAAATATGAGGCTCATAACCGAAGCAGGTATTTCCTAAACAGGTAAGAGACAAGTCTTGCTATGGACAGGTTTTTAAAATGATAGAGTTTTCGTTTTAGAAACAGAAATTTATCAATAACATTTAGGATGATTTAGAGGGAAAACATGTACTGAATACGAGGAGGCCAGAGGTTATGTTTTCTGGAAAAAGCTAAAAGGGCCTGGACTCTGGTATTAGCAATGGGAATACAAAGAAGAAAGAGATAATTGATGATATGTGGAGGTAATACAAAGTACATCGTACAAAGGCCGTATAAGCACTTAGCCTAGAAATTGCTTTAATAGAGATAGCATACAAAGAATATATGTGGTACATAAAAAGTTGTGATAATCCAAAAACAGGTAAAATAGCCAAACTATTAAGATAAAGCTGTATAAAACAATGAAAATTAAGCTGGGATTTGAATGAAACACAAAAATAGATCGATAGAATATGTGTAAGAATTTCCATGTAGGAAGTCAAAGCATGAGACTGTGGTTCAGAAATAATAGTCTACCACCCCGGTTTAGGGGTGGTATGGTAGAACCCAGACTGATTCAGACTAAATGTTCAGACAGAGTAGTTTTAGGGAAAAAATAATTTGGGATAGTTAAAGAATTATTGCAGACATTATTAACATGAAAACAGTAGACAAATGTTAATGTAATATAGATGGTGTTAAAGTATCTTTGGAAGCTCTGAAACAAACAAACAAACAAACAAAATATCAGATATTCCAAATCATTCCTATAGCAATGTACCCTGTAGAATTGAGGTTGGGTGTAATAGAAGACCAAGGTTCCATTGGAGGGCAATTAAAAGGCAATTGAATTGATTTAATTATAAAGCTTTGAGTCTCCTCACAGGGAGAATGTCCCTAGAAATGACGAAAGGACAAATCCAAGAAATACAAGGACTCAGTGTCTCTTGAAAGAGAAAGGAGAGTGGTGAGCTGAAGATAGCCAGGTGAGTGAGGGGTGGAAAAGAAAGCAAATGGAAGAGTTTGGAAGAGAATCTAGGTCAGTGTGTGTATATTCATTTGGGGATGATGACAGGATATCCTATTTGAGTAAAGATCTTGGAAGTGGATGGAACTATAAAACTGAAGCTTTAATAAGTAGTTGGGGTTAGAGAGTTACGTCTGAATATCATTAATATAAGGTCAAGTGAGTGGGTGATTTTCTTAAGCACATAGGGAGAGAAGATTAAAGACAATAAACTGATAACTGGGAGGCCATTGGTAATATAGGTCATCAAGGAGAAAGGCAACAAAGAAATCAATGATGATGGTATAATTAATATAATATATGTCAGTTATTGAGCAATTATTCTGAGCCTGGAGCTGTGATAAGAGTTTTACATTTAATGTGATATAACGCAATCTTTAGGCAAAGAGGTAAATTTGGTAGAATCTGGTAAAATATAAAAGCAGTGTCTCAGTTATCAAAAGACATGAAGGTCATGATCAAAGGTCTCAAAACAAGATATGGATTAAGATAATTCCTAGGGTCTGGCTAAACTGAGTACCACAAACTGGAAAGCCTTCTAAGGAGGGGCAAGGATTTGGAAAGGCGGATTGAAAGCCTCTCTGCTGTTCAATTACCATGAGAGCCAAAAAAGGTCAAAGAATTCATGTGGGAAAATGATGCCTTTCTACTGAAATAGACATGGTATTACTATGACTGTTTAAGAGATTACAGATGATTCGCAATAGAGATTACAGATGATTTATGAATACAATTACACATGTAACTGTATTCATAAATGTCCTATAGTGGTTCTCATAAAATCAATAAATTGATTATATAGATTTTTCCAAAAAATAAATAATAGTAAAAATAATAATCATCTATCACACATTTAGACTTATAATAACCAAAGGATTCCATTAGCCTTGACACTTACAACAAACCTTCAAGATAGATCTCATGACATGATTTTATAGTTAACAATATTGAGATCTGGACTGTGTAAGTAATTTTTCCAGTTCACCGAGCTGTAATTGCCAGAAACCAGCATCTGGACCAGAGCTGCATTGTCCCACAGCATCACTCTTTCCCTCTGGTCCATACTGCTTTCTGCAGGATTTTGTTATCTACCTCTCTGCTCCTGAACATAGAAATAAAAGATGTGTAATCCATACCAACAAAACCATTTCATACAATTCTCTTTTAACAATTTTTTCATTAACCTGAAATATTGGAGAACTGGTCTCAAAATATTTGGCAGTTTGATGGTTTTGATCCCTAAAAGATTGTCCATGTTATAAAAATGGCAAAGATACTCAAGATTAATACCATTTTCTTTATGGTGCCCCTGGTTCCATAGATAATAAACAACTAATGTCACAAATGTGAGTTATGCTCCAGAATGATAGGAAGAGATCCATTTAAGATGTGAAGAATGAGAGAGTAAACTCTCTCCTTACAGATGGATTGTTTTCATGTTTTTATAATATCCACACAATTTCCATCTGAGGTCAGTTTTAATTTACACCACACTTTATCTCTCTTGATCCACCTTTTTCTCAAGGTATGTTGTGCTGAGGTTTGGTTTTCCTTTTTTTTTTTTTTTTTTTTTTTTTTTTTTTTTTTGCGTTACGCGGGCCTCTCACTGTTGTGGCCTCTCCCGTTGCGGAGCACAGGCTCCAGACGCGCAGGCTCAGCGGCCATGGCTCACGGGCCCAGCCGCTCCGCGGTATGTGGGATCTTCCCGGACCGGGGCACGAACCCGTGTCCCCTGCATCGGCAGGCGGACTCTCAACCACTGCGCCACCAGGGAAGCCCTGAGGTTTTGTTTTTATTATCCCACCCCCATGTGGTTGGCCTCTACTAACATACACACAGCCCGCTTGGGTTGTTTCCAACACGAATACCAATGGTATTCACACTATGGGAAAGAGAGTAGCTTGGTTAGAATTAGATGTGGAGGTTAACGTCCAAGCCCACACTTACAAAGCACAGCCAAATGCTAGAAAAATGAAATGTTGCAGAAATAGAGTACTCAGAAGCTTAGAGGCAAATATATATTTTCTATTTTGCTGCCTAAGAAATATAATTATTATTGCCTCTCAACATCTGCATAGGAAGCAGAGAAAAGCACAGCATCACTTGAGGAAGGTCAAAAATTCATAGGTTCCTAAGGTGTTTCTCCAATGATATGTTCTACCTGAAAACACCACCAATCAGTTGTGTCCTTTTAGTAGATGGATTTCACGCACACAGACACACACACACACACCAAACACACCTGGTAAAAAGAAGTTAATCTGTGAGTGAACAGTATTCAGAGTTAGTAATGCCATAGGGATTTGTTTACCAATTTTACTTTAAAAATATACACAGAACCCGTTAGATCTAAAACTTAACTGAGGAGAAACCAGACAGGAAGAAAGGTGGGTTTCACACTTAAAAAACACCTAGGCGAACTCACACTGCAGCAAATTCAAAACCAAGGAGAAGCCTGGGAAGGGAACAAGGTGAAATTCGGGAAAAGCTGAGATGGTGGGTGATTTATTCATTTGCTGATGGATGGGAAAGATATTTTAAAAGGATAAGCAATAGTAAGGACCAAGTAGCACATTAATTCACAGGCAGTTTGTGCTGGGCTGGTTGTGTTGTCATGTATGTTTTAGGTCAGCAGCACGTCCCCAGCCTCAAGTTACCATTACATGGCATTTTAATACATGCACATTAACTTCTGAATTCTTTGTCCCTGACCACAAGAATTTCATGTTGAGTGTATGTGGATTTGGGGTCATTCCGGTTGAGGATAATTAGAAAAAGATGGAACAAGGAGATGGGGAGGGGAAAGGAGGCAAAACAGCGGGACAAAAGATTTTGTCAAAGCAGCCATGGGGAGATAAAGGAAGTCCTGTCTCAGAATCCTTTCACAGGAAGCAAGCTAAGACATATGTAAAAGGGATTGGGAGATCCAGGTCACAGCGCTCTCCTGGCGGCATGAGGGACCTTAGACTGGAAAGTTAAGGCCCTGGATCCCTGCTATTAGCCAAGGAGGGTTGACAAACACCTACTTCACTGTGGCAGACTAAATGGGTTAAAAATGGCTACAGGAAACTTGTTTTCATCTTGAGTGTTCAAATTATATTATGTCTCTTAATAGAATCAAATGCTGAAGTCATCATCAAAAAGACAGTAAATAATTGCATGGAAGGTGAGACTCTGCAGAGGAGAAAGCTGCTTAGCTCATTCACGCACACTGTCTGCAACAGAGCAGAATCTCTAGGCATTTCATTTCAACCACAGGAGGAAGGAAAGAATGGTGAACTGAAATTAAGTGTAGAATATTAATTACTGCCTATGTAAGGTGCATCAAATAATGTTTCTACGCTTTGCATCTGTAGGTAGTCTGTATAATTTTATTTTCATGAAGAGTAAAAATTTTAAAACAAACCCTCATTAAAGAGGTTAACCTGGAAACTCTCTCCGCAGCCACTCTTAAGGTAAGTATTGCAAACATGTGCGCCTTCTGACTCAGCCAGGGAAACCAAGTGAAGGATGCCTCTTACTCTTGATTGGAGTGTGATAGAGTGACAGAGATTTTGATAAACTTCAGAGAAAATGCACCATTAAAAAAAAAGAATTCAATTTTCTTAAACCACATTGTAAGCCAAAGAAATAGGTCTGCAGGCCACAGAGAGGTTTCTGTGTGAGCGTTTCAACCTCTTAATATCTTAAATTCCGTAACAGCAAAGTATTGTATCATAGGGGTTTTCAAGATTCTTGTGAGGGGGAAGAGCATGTTAAAATGAAAATGCAAACAGACCGAAACCTTGAATTTAAGAAAACATGTGTTTTCCTGTACTTGTGGCTTTCAACCTTCAATGTCTGATGTTATTTCTCTTTTTCACATACTTTGTGCTGATGTTTTTGTTGTATTTGATAAGTGTCAATACTCTGAGAGGAAGTTCATGACAATGATAGCCACCTTGGTGTGGCTTAATCAGAATGAATCCTGGGGGACCAGAGTATTGGGTTTGTAAGTTAAAAACACAAACAAGGAATATCTATAAATTTTGTCAGGTTAAAAATTCACTTATTGAACAACATCATTGTATAACTGTATTTTTGTAATAACATTGTATATATGTGTATGCATAAAAATATATCCAGGAGGACATAAACCAAAATGATAAAACAAAAAATAAATTAAAAAAAAATAAGAACACAAACATATACACACATGAATACATAAACCACACTCAAACAGAAGTCCACCATCATACACACACATGCACACACAGAAGTACAAACTCATGCATACATAACTGCACAAACATATATGCACATACGAATACACAAGCACACACACATGCAAACACACACAAATACACTAACACATACCCATGCAGGCACACAGAAATGCAGAAACTCATGTGGGCTTTTTGTCAGATTGTCTTAAAGGGATATAGACTCCCGTGAGAGAATTTTTTGAGCTCCCCAGTAAAGATGAACCAAAATTTGTTCTAATATGGCTCAGAGCCTGCCCAGACCTCACTCCACATTACTTGCTCAGTTAATTTGTACCAACTGCCCTGTACTTATTTTGAGTTTACCTGCAGCTGAAAAACATAAGCTTCTGCTGTTTTTTAACATTTATTTATTTTTATTGAAGCATAGTTGATTTACAATGTTGTGTTAGTTTCAGGTGTACAGCAAAGTGATATATATATATATAAAATACATACATATATATAATACATGTACATATATATATATATTTTTTCAGATTCTTTTCCCTTATAGGTTATTACAAAATATTTAGTATAGTTGTCTGTGATATACAGTAGGTCCTTGTTGGTTATTTATTTTATATATCACATTGTGTATATGTTAATCCCAACTCCTAATCAGTTCCCCTCTACCAAGGAGATATGAGTCTTGCCTCTTTTTTTTCATTTTGTACAACTCTAATCCATCTGGATTTCTCTTTCAAATAACAAAAATATCACTTCAAATAAAAACAAAAATTCACTAGTCGCCTCTTAAAATATGTGGGCAGACACAAAAAGCCACGTTTTGTATGATTTCATTTACAGGAAACATCCAGAATAGGTAAAGAAACAGAGAAAGAAAGAGGATTAGGGGTTGTCAGGGGCTGGGAGAGGGAGGAATGGGGAGTGCATGCTTTGGATGTTTTTATTTTGCAGGAATGAAATAGCCTGAAACTAGACTGTGGTGATGGTTGCACAGCACTGTGAAGGTACTTAATGCTCCTGAATTGCACAATTTAAAAAGCTTAAATTTTATTATTTTGTACTTAAAACATAAAGTACAGGGTGCCATAAATAATGTGAAAGAAAAGGACCAAAAAGGCTGTGTATACGTGCATGTGTGTGTCTGTGTATGTATGTGTGTATGTGAGAGATAAAGAAGGAGAGACAGAGGGCTTCCCTGGTGGCGCAGTGGTGGAGAGCCTGCCTGCCGATGCAGGGGACGCGGGTTCGCGCCCCGGTCCGGGAAGATCCCACATGCCCCGGAGCGGCAAAAAAAAAAAAAAAAAAAAAAGGAGAGACAGAAGCTGAGTAGTGTAACAAAGATGGTAAAATCTTAACAATTGGGGAATCTGGGTGCTGGAGATATTTTTGTATTGTTCTTGCAAATTTACTCTCAAGTTTTCATTTCTTGGAAAGAATATGAGAGAACAGAAGTAGCAACCTAAAGAGAAGTAGTAGTCTACGCACGTGTGTAAAGTTTATTATGTTTCATGTTAATGTGGTCTAAATAGATTACTTGAAAGGCTGAAATGTTAATGAGGAAAAACCTGACAGTAAGCACGTATCATTTTGCAACAGATTGCATTTCTCTCACAAAACGTGGCTGCCTTGACGTTTAAAAGAAGGAAACTGCATTGAATATGTATTTGGCTTGAACCAGCTAGATTAGCTTAGATACTTATAATATCTAGTTACTACAATAATTTGCCTTTTTTCTTCTAAATGGAAAAATAACAACTTTGTATAGCCATGTTTTCTAAATTTTAGGATATGCCGTGGTGTTTCTGCTGAGCAGATGTTTTCTTGTTTGCATGTAAAATGGATCTGTTAACATTTTATAGCACGCAGCAATTCATGTTTTCCAAATAGACTTGTTTCAGTGATTTGACGAAAACTTTAGCTAATTTGCCAGAAGCATTTATCTGAGTGCCCCAAATTTCCATCTCTCTGTGACATTCTTTGTGTCCCTCCTTCAGTTTGTGCACAAATGGCAGGACCCCCGCACTGTTTGCAATCTTGCCCCCCTTTCTCAGATGGTTCCTAATTAGAGCTTCAGTCCGGGGTTGAATGCGATCATTTCAATAATTTTTCCATTTCCCAAAGAGACTATTACTCTCTTAAAATGCTTATGAGAGAAGGCATTGGGGATTCAGAACAGTTTTATTTTTTGCTTATCTTCCAAGGACCATGAGATCAGGATCCAGATGTTCTGACTTAGACAAGGGCAGAGTTATTCTCTGGCAAAGCAAAAATGAGGTTCTTCATATAAGAGAGAAAAAAGGATGGAGATGTACATGCCTGAAAGACTCAGATAGACGTGCTTGGCCATTTCTAATATATTCATTGAGAGAGTAAACATGAAGGAATGCTGAGAGGTCCTTGACTCTAACCACTGTGAATGCAGTTGAAAAATAAACAAGGATTACATCGCAAATTAAAATAAACGTAGCTGGGTCATTGAGAAAATAGGCTATTGTGTTTCATGCATTAAAGAAGGTTTAAGTCACAATAGTAGCAGAGAAAGGTTTTAAATGACATTTCCCTTTCTGAGGCATCCTGGACTCCCTTCTTGCTCATTTTTGTGTTCCTGAGACTTCTTATTTCTGAGTTTTTCCTGTCTTGGCACAAATAAAATGCTATTAGAAAATAGCCCTGCTTCTTTCTTTCTTTACTTCTTTTCTTTGTTTCTCCACACCTCTCAAATACATTTTGCTTACGTTGAGAAAATATTACAAGGAGAAAAATCAAATCAGGCTCTAGTAAAAATTTTGAAGAATTAATATAACTATTATTAAAATATTTACCATCCTTTCTAATCGAGTTCCTTAATGTCCCCTTCTTTGCTCATTCGGCTCCCTGTATGCACTGTTTATCACACTAGTCAGGTATAGACCCAATACCTTGTTAGGAAGTTAACCCTGCCCAACATGTTACCCGAGCACATTATAATTTCAATTAAGTTGATTGATGGAAAAATACTTCATTAAGTTTCAAAACAATGACTAAAAATGGCATGATTTCAATGGCGTGTAAGAAAAATAATTTTACACATGCATATGCAAATATCCATTACTTTAAACACTGTCTATGACATACCTTTACTTATGCTTAAGTATGAGAATTTTCCATCTCTAAATGAGACAGAAAAGGCCAAAACAAACAACTTTCTACTGGTGCAATAGTCAGCTTGCATGGAACCTTGCCAATCACTATTAGAAGTCTGAGTGGTACATCCTAATTAGTGTGGGTGCCTTTTTGCTCTCTTGTCAATTCCCAGATGAGGAAATGGCTTATTGATTCTGAGTAATTTTTTTCAACCTGTTCATGCCAGGCAGGTTAGCCTTGGTGAGATGTCCCTCCCTCTCTCTCTCTCTTTTTCTATGTCTATATAGATATATCTCACAAGATATTGTGCAATATAAGTGATATTATATTGTGTATATAATACTGATGGTATTGTACTTGATATTTTCTCTGTATGTTTTACCAGTAATATTATTAACCAGTCCTGGGGATGGTTAAAGATAGACTTTGAAAAAGTCTGTGTGTTGGCATGAAATTAATCTTAAACCTCTGCTTCTTCCTAAGTCATACTATTTCAGAGTTTGAAAACATATTATTGATTCCATAATCTATTTGTCATCAACTGGGGAAAGAACCTCCATTATGATGTTTCTGACAGGTGTTCACCCTACCTCTGCTTGATATAGTCTTCGAAGTCAAAGACTTGGGTTTACATCTTGACTGTCCTTCTCTACAGCTTTGGGGTGTTGACAACCCTCTGAGTTTATTTTTCTCATCTAAATGAGGGTAATACTAGCCATGTCTTTATGTTTGTGGAAGTGTGATGATGTAGTATATACAATATTCTGATTATGGAGACCAGCACAAGTTGATTAATTAATACAAGTTTCTTTATCTACTCCTTCCACTTCTGGGAAGCCCATTAACTTTCAAATCAGCATGTTCCATTGCTGAACTGGTATATAGTTGTTATTTATTTTTTTAAATTTAAAGGTACGCCTTTCTTTTTTTTCTCATCTGTGCTTCTCAGTGTGGTTTTGAGCTCTCCAGAAGTAGTCTCTGTCTACTCCTATAGGTCAGTAGGGGTTATCTCAAGATAGTAGAATAACCCTGTTATTTTCTAGGCTGTGTATTCTCAGTTCCTTTAACTACCATTGAATTGATATAGCTTCTGAACACTTTGACTAACCAGTGCTCTCCTGCTGGACAGAATTAAATGGATGAATCTTCCTCCTTCCCAAAGTGATAAATCCACATTTATCACTCAGAATTACTGATACTATATTTTTATTCATGTAAGCTTTATTAAATATTTTACCTTATATTGAATTTTCAATCACCTAAAACAATAGTCAATTTCATGGAAGAACTCACTGGAATTGCATTATACATCTTTCTTATCAGAGCTACACAAAGCCAAGCACACGTTCTACATCTAGCTCTAAACAGATGTTGGTCACCCATGTAATTGAAACATCTTCTGGTTAGTATGACAGATTGTTTAAACCAATTAATGAAATGTATAATTATACACATTTTATCACTCTATAGGATAAAAACCTATTTTCATCAAACATCTTTCTTTAGTCAATAAGCAACTACCTTCCCTTTTCTTAGGTTTGATGTTAAAGTGGCCAGGTTGACGTTTAATCCACTAAAGAAAAAAACTAGAGATAAAGGTGAGAGGCAACTGTATCATTTTATGTGTATTTGCATTCAATGTTGTTAAATAGTAGCTCTGATTCTACTCTTCCGTTAATGACAACTCTACCTGGGTCTGGACGAGGTATCAGTTATGATCTGCTTTTGGTTATGATGGGAAGAATAATGTTAAAATTGGAGTTCACATTTAAACTCAATATATATACTAAATTATTATAAATCAAATGGTAATAATCATCTTAATATTAGAATATTAAACCTCTAACAATGTATTCAATTAATTGTATAATATATACGAAAAAAGTTATGGAAGGGCAAAGTGTGTATCTTTTAAAACATAATTATAATAAAAATAGTGGTGCTGAAAGTCTAATTTCATAAAAAAATTGGGCTTGTGCTAAGTAGTATGCTTCACCTATTCTTTACAATAAGCACCCAAGAGCTCAAGTATAGTACTTCTTAAGTTAAACTTAGAAATGAAGATTAAGATAGGTTTGATAAAGAAAACTCCTTTACATTTATTAAACAAAAGCATCCTAGATGAATCATACTCCAGGACTCCGAAAACAAACAAACAAAAAGCAATAAAAGAGATATTTGTCTACCTGATCCCAAAATAGTTAACGTTCTTTTTAAAAATTTATAATAAATTTATAATAAATAACAGTAGCTATCATCAACAATGCCTTATTGTCTCACTCCTTGCCTCATCAACTTGTTTCTTTGATGTTCCTCATGAAGAATTTTAGTGTCTTTCCAAGTTCATTTGAGAGAGGAAGCATATTTGAAAAATATGTGCTCACCCTGTTTCGTTTCCTCTTCTGGACAAAGTGTCCTGATTTTCCTCCATTGCTTACCATTCCCACATATCCTCAGTCCACAGGACATGGATGCAGTTGATTCCACAGAGCATCCCTTTGAGAGAATGTGACCCTGACACTGACATCAGAACTTTGCAGCCCCTTGAGGACAGGGATTTTTCTGAAATAGACATGGTACTCAATACAGTGCAAGAAGACTCAATTGCTAGACTTCAGAGAACTGTTAGAAAAAGAATATTATCCTTTCTACTCAAAGATGATAAAAAGATAGGGTGTATTTCATTTTGCAGGAATCTTGTCACTAAGAATGGAAAGCATGCAGGAAAATGGAGCAAACAGAAAAGGTTCCCAATGTAGAGCCAAGACATAGAATGAAACTGAAGCTTGAAAGTCCTAATTGCCCCTCCCTCCGCACTCCAGCTGTCTTGATAAACTCTGCCTTTATTTTTGTTGTTGATTTTTTCTTAAAATGATTTGAGTTGAATTTTCTCTTAATTGTAATGGAAGGAAGCCTAACATACAAGTTAATTCAACTTGGAAAACTTGAAATCACTTATCCCAGTGACACTGGAAAACCTGGAAGGATTGTGCCAGCTTATTCATGCCAAAAGGCTTGATGCCCTTAGATATGACACCAGTTCCTTTATAGAGATAGTTCTCTCCATTATGTATTTACCTCTTTTGTAGGACTGGGTCTGTAAACAGAACTTTCTCCTAAGTATCCACTGGTATTTTCTAAGAATGCTTATTCTTCTTTAAGACCGGAGGACTGAACAAGTTCTAGAACTAAATTAATGGAAACATTGTACTTCTAGGTATTTAAAAAACTTTATCCTTGGAACTGGAATCTTTCTTATAAGAAAAGGGCTCATATACAGCCTCTAAGCTTTTAACTGATCGATCAAGCTGATGACTTTTATTGTAACTGCCTAATGCCTTTGTATATATTAAAAATACATTGGAAAACTCTTTTATGCCACAACTTCTTAGAATTGACCAAGCCTGGATTACCTCCTTCTGTGTTGTCTTCCTTTAAAGATGTAATCTCATGTGGAAATCATGTCCACTTTATCTATTTCTAAATCATGACATATGATTACAATGTAGGTTGCTAGATTTCAAAATCAAATTATTAAAAAAATTGCAAAACATACATTTTGTATACAAATATTTTTAAATAAAATAATAATGAATAGCACAAGTCATCCCACCATTGGTAATGTTTTTCTAATTTTCTGGCATGTCATTAAATTAAAATTTAATATGATTGTATTACACATATTGCTTTATAACCTGCTTTTTTACAAGCAATATTTCATGAAGATATTTTATGTCAAAACAAATAATTTTCCATTATCATTTAAACACTTTCATTGTACTTTCTTGAGGAATGTACTTTTTAAAAATAACCAGTTTGCTATTGTTCAGCATATCTGGTAACAATGATAAACCTAAGATCTTCCCTGGTGGGTCGAGGGGTTAAGAATCCACTTTCCAATGCAGAGGACATAGGTTTGATGCCTGGTGGGGGAACTAAGATCCCATATGCTGCTGGGCAACTAAGCCTACGCTCTGCAACTACTGAGCCTGCGCACCGTGACTGGAGAGCCTGCATGCCACAACTACAGAGCCCACATGCTCTGGAGCCTGCATGCCACAACTAGGGAGCCCACACACTGCAGCTAGAGAGAAGCCCGTGCACCACAACTCGAGAGCATCCTGTGCGCTGCAACGAAAAATCCTGAGTGCTACAACTAAGACCTGATGCAGCCAAAAATAAATAAATAAATAAATAAATACATATTTTAAAAGAAAAATGATAAACCTAATACTAATAGAAGGCTACCATTTGTAGCAAACACTGTCGGTGTTCCACATTTGGTCCCTCCAATTGCTCTCCTGGGAATATATGCCCCTGCGCTTTTCTGTATGTTTTGGGTCTAATGACATATGCTCACAGACTTCCTCAGAGGACAGTTCTTAGGCTCCTGGACCCCTTTATCCACAGACAGAGTGAATTGAAGACCTGGGCATTTACTTCCCTCTGGTGTGATCTTTAGTACAATCAAGGACTGGCACAGAAAAGGACAAAGTCCACATTCTTGACTCAGGACAAACCTGAGACATAATTCACACTCCAGAGACCCTCTGTAGGATCAAGGTGAGACGGAATTTTCCAGAAAACATACACTTACTTGGGCTTCCTCTGCTCCCTTCAGACCTCCCTCGGGAGCACTTCCTGAATGAAACTCTTACAACTGAACCTTCTTCTATACAACTACTTTTAAAAAATTAATTAATTAATTAATTTTTTGGCTGCGTTGGGCCTTCGTTGCTGCACGCATGCTTTCTCTAGTTGCGGCGAGAGGGGGGCCACTCTTCAGTGTGGTGCGCGGGCTTCTCCTTGCAGTGGCTTCTCTCCTTGCGGAGCACGGGCTCTAGGCACACGAGCTTCAGTAGTTGTGGCACTCGGGCTCCGTAGTGTGGCTCGCGGTCTCTAGAGTGCAGGCTCAGTTGTTGTGGTGCACGAGCTTAGTTGCTCCGCGCCATGTGGGATCCTCCTGGACCAGGGCTCAAATCCGTGTCCCCTGTATTGGCAGGTGGATTCTTAACCACTGCACCACCAGGGAAGTCCCTTTACAACTACTTCTAATGAAGCTGACCCAAGACACCAATATGGATTTTTCAGTAGCATTTTCCTTTTAGGAAGGAGCATGGTGATTCCAAACACTTGAAAAGGATTAGTGGAAAAGTTAAGATATATCGAAACTTATTTATAATAAAGAAATGATAAAAACTTCTATTGTTTATCTAGAAAGCATATCTATTTTGTCTTTCAAAAAGAAAGTACCTAAAGCAAGTAAATTCTAGAATGAATAAAATATTAATGTTTTAATCAAAATAGTAAGGTTTTCATATATTTCAGTAAACTCTTTTGTTTATTATTCACAGATTTATATGGTTATTTGATAACCTCTCTATGGCTTTTTGGTAGTTAGCACAATCCATACCTAGAAAGAACCTAAAGAATGAATGGATTCTCCAGTCATTCATCCGTCTATCCTTTTATTTGATTGTAATAGAATATCTAATATGCTAGTATCTGGGCATAAAATATTTTAAAAAATGGAACCTGACATCATAGTTTTCAATCTTTAGAGGTTGTTGGATGTATAAGTAGATGATTATAGGTCACTGTGATAATATCACTATAATATTATGAAACATTACTATCTATTGTTTATGGAGACATACACACATATGAATGAAGCAAGGAAGGAGAACATAAAGGACTTCAGTAACATTATTTTTAATAATATGAAGAAGAGAGGCCAAAATATGAATATTTTCTTTACTCTAAAAAATGAATACTCAGGACATTATTGCATTGTCTTTGTTCTTTGAATGATTTTATTTCTTAAGGTCTTAAGATATCATCAATGAAAGAATGATTAGTTTTTCTGGGGTGGGAATTTATTAATGCTTAGATTAGTTGTCAAGAAGACTTCAAGTAGGCCATATGGACATAGGCCATGTGGATATTCTGAGGGGACAAATAGTGTGAGCAAGGACACAGATTTGGAGTTTTTTAGTGAGACGGTGGACAATTTGATATAACAGGAATTAGATGGTTAAAATTAAACTATAATAATGAAAACACAGCAAGATCTTGCACATAACAGGTGGAAAATCCTGATGACTACTACAAAAGTCTAATATAATGTTCTCATGATTGGCTGTGTAATGCAGAGCCTTCTAGATGATGACAGTTACACAATGAGGACATACACTGTAAAGCATGGAATAGTGTTTGGCCCTGGGATGACTCATATTTGCATCTACCTTGGGTCCCAAGATATTATTGTGCATGGTTGTTTTCCTAAACCTGGAATATTGTGATTCTATTTCAAAATGTGGATAGCTGATTTCATGTATTTTGAAATTTTATCACTTACTAAAAATCACCAAAATTACTTTCCAATTTGAATTTGGGGAAATAATTTGTTCCACCTCCCCTAAACCCCCAAACTATGTTAATGTTAAAGTTGTAGACTTTCTAGGACCCCAGGATCTCTGGATAATCTGTGGTCATATTTGTAATTCTCTTTATTTCAGGAAGAATTTTTGATCAAACTTCTCCCTGAATCAACAGTGTACCTGATTTTAAAAGTGTGTTAAACTTTGCTCAATCTCTATACACAAAATTTTATATTTAAATAACTATCTGTTAATATGGTTAATATTGAAAGATAGTAATGATACTCTTAGGCATATGTTCTGTTGAAGTTAATACTATTTATTTAAAACAACTTCCAAAGTAAAAGTATTTTAAGAATTATGGCCTTACTTTAATAACTCAGTGCATTCATCTATTTATTTTTAAATAATAGATTTCAGAAAGGGGTCAGGCATCCCATCTCTTATTTTACCAAAGAGGAAATGGATATCCAAATTGGTTAAGTGGTTTGCCCTAATTCAGCAAAAATGCTGCAGTTCATTACACTTAAATCTTTACTAGACTGACCCAACCCTCAAAAAGTATTTATCAAATTTTGACCCCGAACATCTTTGGCATGTCTTCTAAGAAGAAGCTTTGGAAAACAGTAAAGATTTTCTGGAATAATGATAATTATAAAATAATAATTCAATTTGCATTCTTTTTCCAGAAATGTTAATATATGAAGGAAATGAGTTCCAATATTAGAATTATAATTTTTATTTGTAGATATTTAACTTGATTATGTGTTTCTTGAATATTAACCTATGGTAGTTGTGATGACTCAAACATATAAATGCATAACATATTCAAAATTATCTAAAGGCAGTAGAGCATGAAACATTTATGAAGGGCAGTAGCATGTGTATGCTGGGAAAGACAAAACACATACATACAAAATGAAGAACATCAAAGTCAAGTAACCAAAAGGAAAGGCGTGTAAAGAAGGACTTGAAAAATATTTTAGTACAGCACCTTTTCTTTTCAGTTTAATATTTTGGAATGTAACATAAAAAGTAAATTAAAAGTACAAAAAAGGTATATTTCAAGTATTATGTGATAACTGTCAAATCTTAAAAATGAAGCAATTGACAAACTCTGGGCCAGGTGCAATCGGGGGATAAAAAGAGAGTCAATTGCTGTCTTTAAGGAGATGAATAACTTCATGGAGCAATGAAATAGTAATTCATTGTTACCATATTTCAGAGTAACTGGAAATTTTGTAATCGCCACAAAACTTTTTCTCTGTCTCTGGGTAAGAATATTTTAACGTAATAGTGAAATTCTGATTATATCACAATATATATTTCTGGTGTTGAAACAAGATAATTAACTGGCTTTGGAAAGAACTTGGGGCAGGTTTTAAACAATCCGTGCATAATGACAGGAAAAACTGTGTCGACGAAGACATAGCGTAGGTGGGGAGGAAAAATAAATACAGGGCAAGGTCAGTACCAGAGCTCGCTCGTCATGAGGACCCGTGCTGTGAGTCACGCATTTCAATAAATAAAGTCTAGTGTATTTGTTTTCCAGTGACGTTTAGTGATAAAAGGGAACTTTTAAGGAAAGTTATTGTAATTACTATGTATATTAATTTGTGAAGTGTGAGGTCATCTCTTTCATGTGTCACTAACATGAGAACATAATGATCCTTTTAAAAGGAAGTATCATTCACCTTTGTGAAAAGAGGGGTGACTCTCAGCTTCTACTTTCTGAAGGGCTGAAATATTCTTTCTCTCTCCAATGGAAGAGTTGGAAGACCTCAGAGGAAGGTTATGAATCTGTAGCAACTTTATCAAATAAAAAAAGTCTAACTTGAAAAGTAATTAGGGCAATTTTCCATTTATCAAAATTTTCTATCTTGATTAAAAACAATTCATTTTTAAGTTTTAACGTCAGTGCTATATTAGATGACACCCATATGTTCACTGCTTACAGTTGTCCAAATTTTCATTGATTGGATATGTTTCTCTTCCTCAGAACAGCATTGCACTGAGGATGGATGTGGATTCCCTTGGGGTAACACTGAGCTAAACTGAACATAACATTCTTAGAGACTGGCTGTGTAGCCCAAAGACCCTTTGGCTGATGACTGTTACACAAGTAGGACATATACTATAAAACATGGCATAAAGGGTCAACCAAAGGAACCCAAAGCAATCAAAAACATTGAGGTTGCTGAGCAAAAGTACAAACATTTTTATATAATCCTATATAAACATTTATATACTTAAATCAATTTCTTTTCTATCTCCTATCTTTACTTGGAAGCCAAAGACATTTTTTTCTTGAATTTTAAATAATGTGTGGCATGCTAATTTGAGGACCATTTTGCAAGTTCTTGCAAACAGATTACCCAAGAGAACAACCACCATGTTCTCTAGTGGCTTATGTCATAACCAATGGAATTGTACTCTTGGGAGGAGGGAGAAGAAATAAAAACTTGTTTTTGGACCTGTGGTCATGAAACTTTGCTTTGTGGTGGGAACCCACTATAGGGTTTTGTTGTCCGGCATTAACGTGTCCTTTTGTATGCTGAGGAAATTATAGAAAGTCAGGACAAAACAAACTTTCACATCAGCAGGTCCTCCAATTCACCAGAAGGATGCATTTTGCATTGGAACAGAATGAGGAGGGAGATGAATCTTCTTTCCCGTCCGGTTTTGGGGGAAATGGTGAAGCACACCCTTTCCAGGGACACATGTTCTCTTTCTTGGCAGTAGCTTGCTAATGATAATGCCAATTGACAGGGTCGGCTTTGAGCTGGTCTGGAAATACCAAGAGAGTGTTCTCTGAGTGTCTATGGGTACAATGAATCAGCTTTCCCTCAAAATGCATCCTGGCTTACCCATGCTACATGCTGAGCGTACACGTCTGTGTCCCTGCACAGAGTTTCCCAGTTTCCCAGTCTCAAAAGCAGCATTATGTTTGCATTTTTTAGACTATCTCAGAGACATTAAGAATTAGAAGGGCCTGATTATATACTCTAAGCCTTTCCTTAATAGGAGAATAAAGAGCTAATGCTTTATGTACCTTTTCTGAGGTGGTTTTAACTTTGAAATGACTTAGCTTCTTATATTTATTTATCTTTAGTTAGGCATGGAGTGCCATATTATTGTGTTTTGTTTATTACCTAATGTTACCATGTCCCTCCTCATAACTTAGACCTTTAAAGTATCTGTTGATAATTTTCATATTCTCATTTCATGTTTGTAAAGCCAAGTTATCTATGTAAATTACTTTAATCTCTCTTTCTAAAATCAGTCCTCCATGGCCTTAATTATTCTGAGTGGTGCAGTTTGAACTCCTTGAGCCTCGTTTGGTAGAATGATGGCAAGAGAGCTGGCTCGAGATTGTCAGTGGCAAAGTGTTTGCCACACCACCACCGTTGTAAAAGGCAGGCTTCCTCTAGGCTACAGAACACTCTGAAGTCCACTGCTCTCTCTTCCCGGCTTTCCACTAGCCTGAAAATTCCAGCCACAATCAGCTGATGAGCTCAGAGCTGCAGGGACAGCTTGACACAAGTTTTGAATCTGATTCAGTTCTCCTGTAATGTTGGGACAGTGAATTCTCCGATGGGGCCTAACAACAACCCTGGCTATGCTGACGCTCTGACCAGAACATTTCAACTTAGCTCGATCATCTTCAAATCAATGACGGTGGCTGGAAAAATTCTTTATGGAAGTCTCTAGATAAAAGCAATTCAGAGCTATTTTGTTTTCCACTGAACATTTCCAGAACTTTGATTTCCTTGATGAAATTCTCCTTGCTTGTGATATGTTCCCAGATTTACCTAGATTAGAGGAAGATGTCTACTCAGAGGAAGAGAACTCAAAACCCACAAAGGTAATTTCACATCATGTTACTACAGTTGATGCTTTCAAAGGGGATGATGGTATATGTCAGAATTTTTTAAGTCACTATCAAGTTAGTTATTTGTATATCTTTTTTTGCTTCCTCTAAAAATATAAGAAAGGAGAAATTGCATGAATTTCTTCTTTTACTGAATACCCACCCTTTTAGCCAAAGGATTATTAAGATGTGGATTTTCAAGAGTGAAGACAAAACAGGAAGCACACTGAATGTTAAGTGATATATTTAAGATATTCATTTTTAAGATTTAGGTTTGGATGTGTCTGATTTGGGGACCCAAGTTCAGTTACCTACTACAATTCTGCATCATTATTCCTTATATTGAGGGGCTAACAGGCAAAAAGCAAGGTATCAGGGTATCTGGGTTCCTCACCTGAGTCAGTTGGAAAGAATCTAATTCCTAGCTCATTTAGACTGTTGGCAGAATTTAGATCTGAAGTTTCCACTTCCTTCTCTGTTGACTGGGGACTGGCCATTCTTTTAGAGTTCTCTTTACAGCCCTCCATAGTGGCCACCTACATCTCAGAACCAGCAAAGGCATGCTGGAGTTTGGAAGTTCTCTTTCTCTGCTGCCTTCCTCTTTCACCTCATCTCTCCAACACCAGCCAGAGAAAATTCTCCACTTTTAAGATCCCATTTGATTAGATGGGGCCTTTTAAACCAATCAGGATAATTTCCCTAATTTTGATGTCTGTAGCCTCAAATTATATCTTTAAAACCCCTTTCTGCCATGTATCATAAGCTATTCACAGGTTCTAGGCATTCAGGCATTTGGGGGCAGGGAGGGGGGGAGTTGCAATTATTCAATGTAACATACTATCCAAAAGTCTCTCTCTCTCTCTCTCTCTCTCTCTCTCTCTCTCTCTATATATATATATATATATATATATATATATATATATATATATATATATAATGATCTCTCTATCCTATCTATCTATCTATTTAATATCTGTCTGATACGTGGTATGGAGAACTGAAAAAAAATATGATGTTGGCTCAAAAAAAACCTGACTCCAAAAATTCCTTCCTCTAACAGATGTTTACTAATGTGACCCTGCTGGGAATTTGATCATGGGGATTGTCTTTATCTTTTCAAAGTTGTGTTTGTCGCTTGTTGATGTATTTCCCTAAACAGGTAATTGGGAAATTGATGAGATGGTCACGGCCATGTCTTTAGTGCTACACCTGATATATGAGAGGGGGCAGTGTATTTTGAATCCCATTTTGTTTGATGGGAACCATCACACATTCTATCTCTTATCAAAACCTGCTGCATGACAGTTACACCAGGTCACTGAGACCAAGCCAGAGTCTGTCATTGTGGGAGTGTGTGTGTGTGTGGGGGGGGGGGGGGAGATAAGAACCCAGGGACGGGATCTGCATGGGAAGGAAGCTGGACACTGTCCTCTCTAAGCCTAGCATGTGGGAAACAGCTGGATGCATTAGTTTAACCTTTGTCATTCTTGGCACTGAAAAAGCACATCCAGTTTACACAAAAAGAATTCCCAAATGGAACTTTCACAAAGTTATGGTGAAAAACATTAGGAAAGTGCTGTGAATGAAAGCATGGCATTGATTTTTACCTGGGTTACTCTGCTAAAATCCCATTTCTCTCTCATGTGCTTACTAAGAGGTCCTTGGAAGCATTAAGTGCTCCCTGGGGAAAAGCAAAAATAAGAACAAACAATACAATAACCAAAAAAAGAAGGAGGAAAGAACTGCATTAAAACAGGAGGGGACTCTCATTTATTTTCTTCTAATACTGCTTATAGGTGAAAGAGAAAACTACATTCTTAAGAAACCAAGAGAAGGTGTGGAGATTCTCTGAAAGCAAGTTGCTCTCCTCCTTATTCGACTCATAAAGTTTACCCAATTGAAAATATCCCACTCTCTGGCTACATTGTGGTGTTTTACATTTTTATAAATGGACTAAGACAGACCTGTGTACACGGCTCTGGTGAAGGGCCCTGCGGGCAGTGGCTGGACATGGTTCTGGAGTTTGTGTAATCTTTCCTCCATCAACATCAGTCAGAAAAGAATATTCATGTAATTAGGATAATTCATCTTGCCTTTAAAAACCTTGGAACAGTAAATGAGGAGATCCTAAGATTAGTAGCGTATTAACATTTTTTTTTTCTAAAATTAAGTCAGCATTTCCCCATTTTGCAGAGAAAGTGTTGTTTTCTTCAACAGAGTTTCTTACCTTATAATAAATAGGTTTACCCTAAAATCCTGATAATGAAAGTACTGTGTTCTAATTATAAGAAAATTAACGTGTATGAAAATAATGCAGCAGAAAGTAAATATGCTGCCCTTATTTCACAAGCTATTGGAAAACAGAGAGAGAGAGAGAGAGAGAGAGAGAGAGAGTGTGTGTGTGTGCATGTATGTGTGTGTGTGTGGCATGATTATGTGATATTACAGGACATTTAAGTTACCATTAATATTTTTTTGTGTAACAAATTTTGGCAATGATATTTATTTAATCTAATGAAATTACTTCTGTTGAAACATGGTAGACTGAACATAAATGTTTATCACCAGTATATCTAAACCTTTAAAAATGTTAGAATTTTTTGCTTCCATAACTTTTTTGTGTGGAATGTTTATATTCAATAATATTCCATTTTGTTTGTGTTTCATAAATATACTGAAGGTTAATTTTATTTTAATAACTGTCTTAGCCACATTACACAGTTTTTGAAATGTAATATACTAACTTAAATAATTTTTCTGTAATAGTGCTTATAGTATTAATTTTATCTTTAACCAGTGAGTTAATTGGAAGACTGTGTTGTTTTAAAAACAAATTGATAGAAATTGTAACTATCTATTTATCTATTGATCCATCCATCCATTTATCCATCTATCCGTTCATCCACCCACCCAATCCACCCAATATAACCATTCATCCATCAATCAACCCTCCATCTGTCCTATTCATCTCTATAATTTGTCTTCCATATTTTGCTGTCAACTTTGAATCTGACTATGTTATACTCAGAGAATATCAAATTCATTGACACTGAATATCTAAGATATCTATTGATATCTAAGAAGGCTATGGTAATTGTCATTATCATTATGAATTTGTGAGATACAACTTTTTAAACTAACTTTATTTATGCTTGAGATATTTTTAAGCTGTATTATTCAACTCATTGCTTTTTATGCTCTTTATATCTTTTATAAGATTTCTAAATTTTACTGTTATAAAAAATCCATCATAGTTTCATGTAAAGCTTTTGACCTAAATTCCATTTTCTTAGATATGTAATAGTACTCTACTTCTTGTATTTACATTTACATTTGCTCTCTTCAACTCTGACCACCCTTCAATTTTCAACCTTTTTAATATTCTTCTAAGTGTCTTTCTTTGAGATTTTTCAAAGTGGAGTTTTTAAACCTGATTTGAGGTTGCTTTGAACTGTAGCATCTGCCACATTGACGTCAATGATGAAAATATTTCTTGAATTATTTTTTCTCTATTATTTAATATCCAAGTACATTTTTGTATTTTCTCTTTTGTCACTTGTCCGTGATGGTAGAACTTTTAAATCTGACCAAGTACCTCAGTCACTTGGGATGCATCTTTACTAGTTTTTACACTCTTGTCTTAAGTCATATTTAATATTTATTCACCAGTATTATAAAATAAACAATCATTTTCTATTCCTTTTCTTCAAGTGACAATAACTGTAAACATGTCAATAAGTGTAAAAATTCAGAATTTTATTCCCAGACAACGAGTAAGCTATAAATAACTATTTCTTCCAGTCTTGTATTAAAGTACTGAGATAGAATGTTATTCTATTTGTTTTGTAGTTTATAATCTCTTTGTTATGATTCATTAATGTTCATCTATACATTCCACTAATGACTGTTTCTACTACAACTCATTTTTCTCTCTTTTGAAGTTGTCAAATGATTTAATTTTCTACTTCTTGTATTACTTCTGCAAATAATATTTTACTTCATTTTATTACTTCTGCAAATAATATACTCAAAAATTCTTTCTGTTGCCTTTATATATGAATAATTTGGGGATTGCTACCTTTGTCTGCCAAAATACTGTAAATGCTGTGCCACTGAATTTTAGCTTCTACATTGGTGGAACAAGAAACATTTTTATAGACCTAATTCTCTTTCATGATTTAATAAACTGTTGAGTAATCCTAGAAACCTGAAAATATCTTTTTAATCCTTGGAGATCAAGAATGTCACTAGCCAACATAAAAATGCATATCTTTTTGATTAATTATTTCTGGCCTTCAGTGAATTTTTTTTTTAATTGGGGTATAGTTGTTTTACAATATTGTATTAGTTTCTACTGTACAGCACAGTGGAGTTCCCTGTGTTGTACAGCAGATTCTTATTAGTTATCTATTTTATACATATTACTGTATATATGTCAATACCAATTTCCCAATTCATCCCAACCCCCACTTTTCCCCCTTGGTATTCATACATTTGTTCTCTACCTCTGTGTCTCATTTCTGCCTTGCAAACTTGTTCATCTGTACCATTTTTCTAGATTTCACATATATGCATTAATATACTACATTTCTTTTTCTCTTTCTGATTTAATTCACTCTGTATGACAGTCTCTAGGTCTCTCCATATCTCTACAAATGATCCAATTTCATTCCTTTTTATGGCTGAGTAATATTCCATTGTATATATGCACCACATCTTCTGTATCCATTCATCTGTCGATGGGCATTTAGGTTGCTTCCACGACCTGACTATTGTAAGTAGTGCTGCAATGAACATTGGGGTGTATGTGTCTTTTTGAATTATGGTTTCTCTGGGTATATACCAAGTAGTGGGGTTGTTGGGTCATATGGTAATTCAATTTTTAGTTTTTTAAGGAACCTCCATACTGTTCTCCATAGTGGCTGTATCAATTTACATTCCCACCAACAGTGCAAGAGGGGGTTCCCTTTTCTCCATACCCTCTCCAACATTAGTTGTTTGTAGATATTCTGATGATGCCTATTCTAACTGGTGTGAGGTAATATCTCATTGTAATTTTGATTTGAATTTCTCTGATAATTAGTGGCATTGAGCAGCTTTTCATGTGCCTCTTGGCCATCTGTATGTCTTCTTTGGAGAGATGTGTATTTAGGTCTTCTGCCCATTTTTTGATTGGGTTGTTTGTTTTTTGGGGATATTGAGCTGTGTGTGCTGTTTATATATTTTGGAAATTAATCCTTCGTCTACTGATTTGTTTGCAAATATTTTCTCCCATTCTGAGGGCTGTCTTTTCCTCTTGTTTAGAGTTTCCTTTGCTGTGCAAAAGCTTTTATGTTTCATTAGGTCCCATTAGTTTATTTTTGTTTTTATTTCCATTACTCTAGGTGGAGGGTCAAAAAAGATCTTGCTGTGATTTATGTCAAAGACTGTTCTTCCTATGTTTTCCTCTAAGAGTTTTATAGTATCCAGCCTTACATTTTGGTTCAGTGAATTCTTGTGTTCTAAAATCTCAGTCTCTCTTTACTTTGGGGAATTAAGATATATGTTTGGTCATTAATTTTTATTCCTTTTCTCATTTTGCTTTTCCTGATCTCTGATTATTTCTTCATGAAGTCTCTTAGGAATTTTCTGTACTTCCTACCTTGTTGCTTATAACACCAGTTTTTGTTTGTTTGTTTCTGTATTGTGACTTTGTGTTCTAAGGTAATCCTGAAATTTAACTTTCCAAATCACTCACCGGGTTTTCAGAAATGTCCATTCCTTCATTTTATTTCCTGTATTCACTTACTTCTTTCCAGTTCAGGAAACTAACTACCACAATTTCCTTTGGCTATTGACCTTGAAGTTAGTATGAAACCAACCAAATAAAATATATATATATTTTTAATTATATTACATTATTACAGACTAAGTATTATATTTATACTTATTACACATAAGTATGTTGTATATAACATAAGGTATATTATATAACATGTATATATGATGTGTATATGATATATATCACATATGTGCCTATACATATAAAAGTTTGTGTAATCTCTTTACATGTAATGTATATATGTTATTTTTCATATTTTCTTTAAATATTGGGCCATGTTAGGAAGTGAACTTCAGGGAATTGGAAGAAAAATTTAGGACAGACCCCTAAATGTAACTTTGTGCCTCTATGATAGAGACCAGACATCTTGCTTCATAACTTTCCAGGCTTAGTAAGAAGGATAGTCAACCCAAATACAAAAATTTAAATTTAAATTTCTTATCACAGTGAATGGAAGAAAACAGGATAAAGATGGCTCTATTTTGTACTTCATAATAACTCAAGATACGTTCATAATAACTCAATATAGGAAATTGTACATGTATGGTGGTACACATCATAGAATTGAGTCATTTCTATCAAATGCCATGTGTGAATTCATATTCTATTTGCCCTTAAGTTTATCTTGTAAGACTTAGAGAATTCTGTTTAGAATGTTTTATACCTTCTACCAACGTGTATATTTCTTTTTGTTCACTCAGCAAATATCTATCGAGTGCCTATGATTTGTCAGTGTTACATTGTTCTGTGTTGTAATTTTCTTTAAAATATTTCATATGTGATATCTATATCCTGCCATTTAAAATGACATCAAGTCTACCTTGGAGGGAGCTTTTCTTACAAGACATTCATCGAAGAATCAAGGTTAGAACACAAAGAGAGAAAAGATGGATGCAGACTGATGAAGATGCAAACCTGCTTGCCAATAAATACCTGTGATGTGGCATTTATAACGCATATAACCTGTTATTGACATTGTGGTGATGGAGGAAAAAAAGTTTCTATATCCCTAATTGCTGAAGTTTTTGATTATTTGCCCAGAGAAGTTGAATGAACAACTTGGCTTAGGTTAATTCTGTCACAGATATAAACTACAGACGCTAAAACATGTTGATTAAGTACTATGATATTTTAATGAAACCTGTTAATTCAAACTGACATTTACTAACTTGAAATCAGTTCCTTACTCATCTTCACCTTCTGACAGAGGATTTCTATGAACAGAATGTAAAGTGAGGGAGCCCTTAGAATTAGAAATGGGGTTAATAGGGGTTCCTACTATGGGTTGCATTGATTTAGGCTTAGATACAACCACTCTTTCAAAGGTGAGGTTAGGTGTTCTCTCACAGACCCTAGGTTGAATCTTATCCTGTGGTCTTGCTCCAAACGACTTTTGATCCTCCCCAAGACCTCTTAGGAGAAGGGGAAAAAAACAAATATATTTTAAAACTTGCTACACATGACCTCTCATTTCCCCTTATTTTCAACATCTATCATTTTTTTCAGGCAGATCTAACAAATTACTTGCCAAAAATAGTCACCAGTATTAACTTTAACTTAATGGCAGCATATTTAGTGTCCAGATATGAGTTGAGATTTCCTTTGTCATCAGCATTCTAGTCCTAAAGTGCTTTTTAAGGCATGCCAGATAGTTGAATTGGAGACCATTCCTTGGGGGTGCAAATATGTGGAAAAAATAAATAACATCTCTTTTTCAGTGAAAACTGGCCAGAAACACAAAGCAAGGACTGATACACCAGAATGAATTGATTCAAAGGAGGGTTTTTATCAATATACAAGCTAGAAATTACATTACTTGATTTTACTGCTCTTCCTTTGAAGGATGTGGGGAAAAATCCATATATTTTAGAGTGTGTACCACAAGCTTATTCCATACTTATTCAATTTGCATTGTTCAGGCTAAACAGAGCCTCTTTACTCTCATGTGGAAGAATTTCAAGGAACTTAATGATTTACAAAAATGCATTGTGATGACATTACAGTGGCCAAAATTCTACCCAGTTCTCATAGATTCAAGGCCAAGAAAATCTCACTGGTGTGATTAGAAATGAAAGAAAATTCTTAGGATCACTGAAGAGATTAAGAACTATAGGTCTGCTGGATTGCCATCGCCCCTGTTAGTCATTTTCCTGTAATTAGGTCAGTATGCACTTCTGAAAAATGGAAGCAAGTCAAATGAAATAAAATAAAGGCTTTAAGGAAATTGGCTTATGGCCAACACCGACTCACATAATTTTATGTTCATACTATAAAGAAAATCAGTGTTTGGACAAGTTATAGGAAATATTGTCAAGTAATCGCTCCAAAGAAGGAAATCTAGTCATAAATTATGTGTGCCCCCATTGCAGGGTAAGTGAGGAGTGTGTTGGCGGGTCTTGTAGAGAGATGAGGAACTTAGAATTTCCCAATAATAAAATCCACAGAATGAAAAATGCAGTTCCCATTGATATTAGTTACAACTTTTTTGGTTGCAAGAAACAGACAGTCTCTAGAGTTTATTAACCACAAAAGGGAACACGGCATAAAACATAGGGGTGCCACACAGGGATCAGAGTGTATCTGGGGCTCAGGAATGAACTAGAATCAGGAATCAAGGCAGCAAGGAATCCAAAAGCATCTCTTTTTCCATCTTCATCTTTCTTTCTCTCTGTCTCTGCTTTATTCTTTCCTCTGTGGAGCAAACTCTATTTTTCTGTCCATAATTTGGAAAACCAGATTGCCAGCTTTGATTACCTATGTATTTCTGTTCCTGCATTCATTGTCTTTCCTCTTTTTAAAATAAAATAACGTTCATGTTCTAATCTCAGGCAAACTTCGCTCTTCTCTCGTTTCCTTCAGTCTCAAACCCTATCATCAATTCAAGAAATTTACTCCTGCAATGATCTCTTCCTTCTCTTCCATCGTCAAGTTTTTCTGTATGTTGGATGATTTCTAACAGCATACATACAGTCCTTGATTTCTTTCATATTAAAAATACAAATAACAGATGAACAAAAGCAACTACAACCCCAAACAACAGCGAACATCTCCTGGGTTCCACACCTCTCTACATCTACTACCCCATTCTTCTATTTATCTTAATAGTAAAAATCTTCAAAACAAATTAGCAATATTTGACTTTATTTCCATTTTCTTTAGGGTTCCCAATAACACTTTCGTTACTATGCTACTGAAAATGTTGTTGTCAAAAACTTCCATTCTTCCAACAATCTCTTAATTCCCATTTCATTCTACTTCTCAACAGTATTTAATAGCATTTATCACTTCCTTCTTGAAAACTTTTTACACTTTCAAAAAAATCTCAGCTTCCTGGTTTTTCTTCTACATCACTGGCTTCTCTTTCCCAGGCTCTTTTGTGAGGGTCTTCATTTTCTGAGCCTTAAGAGATAAAGTGCCATAGCACACAGAGTTGTGCTATTTTTATTCTCCAGCTAAAATCTCTCCATAGCTAATCTTATACAGTTTCATGACTTTAAGGATTCTCAAATTTCTATTTTCTACCTAACAACCACAAAATTCATATATTCATCTGTATATTTCAGAAGGGCACTTATAGGTCTATTTGCCATTTTAATCTTAACGTGTTTAAAAGATAACAGTTTTTTTCCCTTCCTGAACCTGCTGATCTTCATTCTCTATCATTTCATTGAAAAATTATATTATTCACTGAATTATTTAAGCCATAAAATTATATTCAATCTTTCCCTAACTCCACGCATCTGATCCATTTGAACTACCTTCAAAATATCTCAAACTGTTTCTCAATTCTCACCACTTTCTCGGTCGTCTCCTTAGTCCTAGCAAACAACATATTTAACTTGGATCAATATAACAGCTTCCTAAATAACTTGCATGATTTAACTCTTACCCTTTTACAAGTCTATGATCAGCACTGCATGTGAAATATTGTTTTAAAAATGTAATTCAGATCATATAACTTCAAAGTTCAAAACATTGCAGTGACTTCCAGTCAAATTTTGAACAAACCCCAATTCTTTTTTTTTTTTTAAAGTTAAGCAGGGAAAGTATAAGATCTCTGTCTGTGTCTGTCTAGATGTATGTATGTCTGTGTGTACAATATAAATATACGTCTTTACCTCCAGATGGTATTATCAGAATGTTAACAATATTTATATTAACAATGTTAAATTTTCCTGTCCAAAAACATGAAACCCCCAATTCTTTAGCATGGTCTCAAGACCTAGCATGATAGGGCAATCTCCTATATCTGTGAATTAATTTTTTACCATGTTCATTTGATCACTCACCTCAGTCATGTTGGCTTTATTGTGATGCTCTAACATACTAACATTTCTGCTTCTGGAACATTGCAAGTGATGTTTCCTCCAACTGGTATGCTCTTCACCTGGCAGTCTCTAAGATTACTTCCTTTACATTCTTTATGTTTCAGTTTGAATAACTTCTACTGTGGAAGCTTATCTGGCCCAGCTTTCCACAGTATCCTTCTTTTCCTAGTCACCTGCTATCTTATCATGCTTTTATTGCCTTCATAGTTCTCATTACATTCCATACTTATCTTGTTTATTCATTTAACTCCTCATTTCCTGGACCCTCTATAGTTCTGTAAACTCTATGAGACGAAGGACTTGTCTTTTACAAGGGCTTCCCAATTTGATACAAATAGATGCTCAGAAATATTTCTTGAAAGATGGGTGAATAAAAGGAAAAATGATGGAAGGAAGAAAGGAGGGAAGGGAAAATTTTAGTCTGAGTGTTTTCAATGTGATATATATTATTTTCTTTAATTGGAATTTTGGAAGAACTAAACTCACTTGAAATTTCTAATGTAAATAAACTTCATCATCATGCCAGATAGGTGAAAAATTACAGTGAAAATGACGCTTTTGTGATTAATAAAATGTTTGAAGGAATTTCTCTTTAAGTATTATAAGCTGAAATGTATTTTAGAAATAATTTCATATGGAAAAGTGTTTTATATCTTTTAAAATATAAGTGTTTTATATTATATAAATACATATATAGATATTAAATGTAATGTAAGAAAAGTAATTTCACTCATGTTACTTATGTTCTTAAATTCTTTCAGTGTTTGCAAAAGTACCAGATGCATAAAACTCTACCTGCAATGTAAAGTTGTTGGCGGTCTGTCCCCACCTTACCTCTCCTGTTTTAAGTACACATACTTTGCAGTTTATGACCTAATCATGGAAAAATAAATCCCCTTCTGCCTGTCACTTTTCCCCTCCCAATCTACGAATGCTTTATCAAAGCTTATTTTTACCCAGAACTCCATTAATATATCACTTCTTTTCCATAACTTCGAGCAGCCATCATCTGTGCTCTCCCTTCCACTCTAGATAAGTTAGGTTTACCTTACAGTTGGCTCTCAAGGAGTGCTGGGAAGAACACTCTCAGCCTGGAAATTTCCCTTCTCCTCCCCTCTCCCCTGTCTCAGTCACTCCTTCTCCAGAGTAGAGATTCTCATATGGTTGTTCAGACTCCAGGACATGGACATGTGATCCAGGTCTACTCCAGACAAACCAGCATCTCCCTACCAAGAAAGCCATCTTCTTTTATCTTACTTTCCAAGTTCCATACTACATTCACAGAAGATTGCAAATGGTAGCATTGTGACTATGAACACGGAGGAAAGAGGCATAGCTAGGTTCTTAGGACTAAGTCATATGCTGCTATCCAGTTTCTAGAGTTGTTTCACATGGGTTACTTTTCATGACTCAATCAACATGGCATCATTTGCTAATGTTTCTGTGAATGTATATCCTTAAGTATTCAGGGAAGGAGAGAAGGAAGGCATGGTTATCAGGGCATGTTTGGAGAATTTCCAGTCTTCTAGACTAATACCATTTACATCTCCTTACTGCATTGTATCAATACCCTTTTGAGTGTCATAATTTTTCTTACATTATTTGTAATAATTTACAAACTATAATTCTAATTCCATTATACTTCCAAGGTCTAGCACTGAACCAAGTGCTTACTGGGGGTTCAGTAATGGTTAGTTGAATGAAAGAGTAATTGAATAAATGACAATATTCTATGAATGTAGACGTTTTTAAATAGTGCCATTATTTCCTGCCTGTGTGTGTGTGTGTGTGTGTGTGTGTGTGTGTGTGTGTGTGTGTGTGTGTGATGGTTTCCTCTTAGCTAGAATCTGTTCAGGAAAATTTCCTTTTTAGACTTTAAAATTATGTTAGAATAAACAGGTACTCTTACAGCAAGGGCAGCGATGAGTTCAAGTATAGTAAAATCTGTTCTATAGTTGCCAACATTTAATAATTTCAAACATGCAAAATATTATTTTAAATGACACCAAAGTAAAGCTAAATAAATTGGAAGCACTGAAACCACTTGTAATTTTAATAATGAGCTATAAAACTTGCACGTTATTTATCTTTGTCCATAATTTTAAGTATGATGTTCAAACATGTTTTAAGCAGTTGAAATTGTTTGCAAGTTACATGTGTCTTGCTTGATTAGGGAGGCTTGAGGCTTTTGTTAAACTTTAAAACTGAAGGTAAATAAGTTCATTTGTACCCTTTTTTTAAGATTCCACATATAAGTGATATCATATGATATTTGTCTTTCTCTGTCTGACTAACTTCACTCAGTATGATTATCTCTAGGTCAGACATGTTGCTGCAAATGACATTAATTTATTCTTTTTATGGCTGAGTAATATTCCATTGTACATATGTACCACATCTCCTTTATCCACTCCTCTGCTGATGAACATTTAGGTTGCTTCCATGTCTTGGCTAATAGTGCTGTGACGAACATTGGGGTGCATGTATCTTTTTGAATTATGGTTTTCTCCAGGTATATGCCCAGTAATGGCCTATATGGAAAAATAATATAAAAAAACAGAGAGAGTGGATATAGGTATTTGTATAACTGATTCACTTTGCTGTAAACCTGAAATTAATACATTGTAAATCAACTATACTCCAATAAAATTTTTTTAAAAATTGTACCACAAATAAAACATGCTTAAACATTAAAAAAAATGTAGAATTATTTTGTCTGATTTAGGTTAGGTAAATCTCAGTTCTCTGTTTAATTTTGTCATGTGTATAATGGACTGGTGATATCATTTACTTCATAGAGTGATTTTAAGAATTAAATTATATTATTCATTAAAGTTTGAGCATATTTCTCTAAATATATTAAATATTTAATGTGTGCCCTTGCACAATTATTAAACTAGTAAATTAGTAATTTGGTGATTAAATAGCAGTAACAGATATTTTTAATTTAAATTAGAATGAAAATATAGATTTTCTGATTTTTATTATAATGATACAAGTATAATAAATGGATTGAGACTGGAATGACTGAGGGAAAAAGACTCATCTAACTAGAATCTGAATTCTAGGTCTATCTTCTGAAATGCAAATTAAATACAGAAACACTACAGCTCTGAGTTTTTCTTCTGTGTCTTTTTCCATGTGACCCTTAGAAACACATCTTAATGTTTAAAATAATTCATCAAATGAATCTATAATTCATTTTAAATAAATGCATTTTATGAATAAAACTTAAAATACTATATCTGTCCATATATATCACTTAAGAGTGATATGAATACACCTTAATCCCCTTTATAGAGAACATCTGTTCGAAGCAAGAGTAATGGAATAATGACAATTACTGTACATCCTAGCCCAGTTTCTTCTGATAGCAATGACCTCTTATGAGCTAAGGTCAATTGATAGATTTGAAATGATCACATAAATACCTTAGATAAGCTTTTTTTTTTACGTTTACCTAGTCTAGGTCTGACCGTAGTGGTTATAAATGGCATTTCCATAGAGCATATCCAACTCCCAACCCCTTTATGTAAAGTGTCTCTCTGCAGGTATATCTCCCCTCTAATGCTTTCCTGCTATATAACCCTCCTAAAAACCCATGCTATGTCTACTTATTTTTATTCCATTTGGTGGTAAGAACTCCTTTAAGGATATTCCTGACTTATCTTTTCTATAGTCCTATTGACAACTTTCCTCCAATTTTCTTTGTTAGTTTTAGCTGTCAACTGTCCTTCACAAGCACAATGAACACCCTGAAATATTCTCTACTTTTTAATCAATCAGGAATCTAATGGTGACTGGCTCTTTTTATAGCCTAAAAAGCAACTTTAACCAAAGCTCAAAATCTTAGGTGCAAAGTCTCAATTCAAATCATGTAATTGTTGGGTTCTGTTGTACTAAATTCCAACACATAAGAAAATAACAGTTTCTAATATTTAATGTAAAACACTTTAGAACTTCCACTCTGCTAATCTCAAGAAACATAATCATTTTTTTCCCTTAACCTTACATCTAAAGACTCTAGGGATGCTTATTAATTCCAAAGAATCAGTACTAGTTACTACTGTATTACAGACAAGGGATTCGAATGTGTGCTAAGCCTGTTCAAGAGCCTTACTCTTGTTTTCACAAGTCACAGAAGTAAAAATCACAGAGTTCCTGCTGAAACACAGAAATATAGCAGTTGTGGGCTATACCTGCTGCCTCTGCTGTGTATCCTGTAGATATATAATCATCTTAGATGTATTCTTTTCTGTTTGTTTGTTTAATCTTAAAATGATGCTCTTGCTGCATAGTCCAAGATTACTTAAATTCAAGTCCACATCTCTAGCAACAGGATGGACAAAGAAGGAAATAAAGAACAAAATCCCCCTGCCTTGAAGGACATGGTACTAAAGTTGCACATCATATCCATTCTGTTCACATTCAACTGCCCATAACTTAGTTCCAAGGGAACTCAGGAAAATATGGCCTTTATTCCATGTGGTCAAGGGCCACGCTAGTAGTAATTTATTAGTACTTTTCTCTAGTAGTAATTTATTACTACTAGAGAAAAGAAAAATAGCTATTGGAGGTAACTATTTCTGCCTTTGTCCCCTTTCCCCATAAATTCATTATACCCTTTTCAATTATGAATTATGCACCTCATCTTCCATGGGGGACCACTCATTCATTCTATGCAATTACTCAACCAGAATGAAGTCCAGCATTTCACAATGACGTCAAACAGAATCAGAGTTGAATTGGTTGTTCATGGCCAGCAACCTGGAACTTAAAATACGAGCAATTTCCAAGTCCCCTCTTCTACCACAAAACCTAAGTAATACCTGGATAACCAAAGGAGCCCGTGCCTCTTTTCGTACTCCTTGCATGAACTCATCAAAAATCCTGTGATCTCTATCTTCAACGTAAATCCAGAATCCAACCACTTCTATTTCCACTTTTATTATCCCAGTCTAGAATAAAACCGTCTCTTACCTCAGCTGCTGAAATAGCATTCTACCTGCACTTCCTGTTCCAATTCTTGTCCCTCTTGAACTGTTTATATAGTAGCCATCATTCTCCTAAAAAAGAAATCAGCTTGTTTCACTTCCAAGGATATAATTCTTAATTGGCTTCCCAAAATATTAGGAAGAAAATACAAAACACTCATACAAGGTTCTCCATCATCTAATCCCTGGCTATACCTCTGATTTCATTTCTAGCCACCATCTTGTCAGCTTACTATATTCTAGCTGGATTCCTCTCTTTTGGAGAAGTCTTTCACTGGTATAATTTTCACTAAGACATTCAAATGACAGTTTCTCTTGCATTCATTCAGCTTTCTCTTCAAATGTAACTTCCTCAAAAAGGACTTCCCTGGCCATCAATCTAACTTATACCCTCATCATTCCCTGCATCTGCCCTGCTTTAACTTTCTTCAGAGTACTTAACAGCATTTGATGTTTTTATCACACAATTATTATTTATTAGTCATTGTCAAACTCAATTATTAGAATATAAAGAAAAAGAACAAATCTGTCACTGTTACCAATGCCTAAACTATCTCTGAGTGTGTATGTGTTTGTGTATAGTAGGTGTTCAGTGTATATTCCTTATCATATAATGTGATGCATTATAAGAGTGGGGAATGGTTGGGATGGATATAACCAGAGGTAACTACACCCAATTTCCCTAGAAGAAAAAGAAATGAGAAAAAAAGCTGACACCACTAATTTACCAATAATGTTGTTTCTGTCTTACCCCTATATACACACAAAATACCCCCAGAGTGCTAGAATGACTGAATCAGGAGACATTTAAACCTCAGCATTATTTGGTGCCCCAAAAAACTATCTGCCTGTGACATATTGGTACAGGCAGTAACCCTGTGTTCCTTTCCCATTCCTCCTTCTTGGGGTTTGTGTGTGTGTGTGTGTGTGTGTGTGTGTGTGTGTGTGTGTGTGTGTGTGTGTGTTAGGACTCAATGGTTTTATTTCTCTTCCTTTCTATTTGGTCTAGGTCAGAACTACACCAGTCATCTTCATAAACTTTAAAATTATACACCACAAAGTCAAAGAATTCCAATCCATTAAAAGCCAGGTAACTCCCTGAGGCTTATACAACATTGAAAATCCTGAAACAGAAACATTTAAGGTCTGCATGTAAAGGGATATGAAGATAACCCAACTTCATCTTCACTAAGTCCAGCCCTTAATAAATCTCTTGTCACCCATTCTTAGGAATTTATAAAGATATTTGTCTATAACTAATGGTCTTACAATAACTATTTGAGTAACTTTTCCAAAACAGCTGCAAGAAACCTACTGCACGATGACAATGTCTTCACCAGTACAAAGAGTTAGTAAATTTCAGTGGACATCGCTCTCACAGAATAAAAAAGTAAAACACAGCTTCCACCCCAGAGCTCAGTACATCTAACACCCTCTGTACCTTAATAATGACCTTTCCCCAACTCTTATTAAATGTAATCCCAATGATAACATCAGCTTGGGGACACTAATCTGAGTCCAGTTTCAGATTTTATGTGACCATAAACATTATAGTAGCCATTACACGTTTCCTTTGTCCCCTCCTGTGGACCCAGCTCTTAGCACAATATACGCACACAGTAGGTACCCCCAAATTACAGATACTTCTTCCTTCTCTCCCACTCAGCTGCAAAGGGCACATCTTAAATCTTCCTCCGACCAGGAGTTTTAAAATCCTCGCTAACTTATTAAAAACCTGAGGGTAAAACAGGGCTAATAATTGGGAGGGCAAAATCTAGAACTTTGATAGCAGTGGCTTCCAGAGTTTAAGCACGAGAGCATGCTGCTGTGTGTGAGTGGGGCAGAGACAAGAAATAAAAATCACACACATTGAAATTAACCACAGGAGGCTGCAGCTGCCTATCCTGGGTCTTGAGACTCTGCCTTTTAATTTCTGAGCATGACCTTGTTAATCCCAGGGGGAGATGGCATGTTAAATTTGAGCAAAAGCCCAAGGATAAGTCTGCCCAATATTTTACCATTAGGAAACATTACACGGACAAGCAGGAGTCGTAAACACCAGCGTATTTTGTATAGACTCTCCTGCCTCCTACATTAATACTACAAGCTCCTTTAAACATTGAAACGTTTATTATCTTTATATTATTTTCATAGTTTTAGTATCTAAATGTATTATTCATATTTGCTCATTTTACCATTACTAAATCTTCCATCCCTTGCATCTCCAGGCTCCCGTTACACCAGGGCGTGTCTGTGTTCCCACCCTTCACCCCAGAGTGAAGGTTAGAGAATAGCAAGGGGTAATAGCTGATTTAGAGGAAACACTTAGCCACTTCCTATGTCACCATTCAATTAAAAAGGAACAGTCAGCTTTAACGTCATCATTTGTGCCTTGACCCAGTGACTGCCCATTAAGCAGAGGAAGGGCAAAGCCTATCAGTAGCTTAGCAACCAGCACATTTTCCTTCCCACTTGAGGTGAACGGCTTTTCAGCAACAATTCCGGTTCAATTGACGTCCATCTGGCTGAGTAGTTTCCTTCCTTTACTGAAATAGGAAGATCCTACAATTATATGCTTACCCCTTGTGTAGATGTCAGGGTTTAGACTCATAAAAGGAAATCTTATCCAATTGGATGAATTTCAAGAATAGGACACAATTCCTGAATTAGAAAGCCTATAAAATGCTATTTCATACGTTCACTAACTTTTTTTTTCTTTCCCCTTCCAGATGCTTTTAGTCTGCTAGCCTTTTTTCTACAGGCTGCTTCATCTTAAACTTTCTGGTAGGAGTGAGGCAGACAGATAAAAGAGAAACAATAAAAATGCATGAATTTAAATCTCACAAAACAGGATGTTTTGTCCTTCAGATCAGTGTAAGATATCCTCAGGGGTAGTCTTTTCTGCAATGCCACAGATGAAGAAAATGTCAAGGCAACGTTTGACGGTAAAGAACTGTCCCAAATGAGCTATTGTCATCTGTAGACATTATCTTAAAAAATGTTTAAAATAACATAGGTTTCAAAGCAGTTTTAAAACAAGCTAAACAAATACATTGAACTAATTTTCTTCAGTTGAACTAATTTATTTTGATGAAGGAACACTTTTTGAAAAATACTAATGTAATTTGGTTTTGTAAAATGTTGTATTATGCCTGAGATTATTTTTTTTTTTCTCACAGGCAGTAAAATGCTGTTCTTTGAAACCAATGCTTCTTATTAGATAATAGACATCAAAATTAACAGACTTTGTTATAAGATTGTGTTATTTTCAATATATTCTAAATTTTGGCAAAAATAAGCATGATTATTTTCTAATAACTGACAAAAAAATATAAAAGTTTTCTGTCAAATGGTGATTTGCATGCATACAAACAGAGGTAAATGTGATTAAATCTTGATGCTGTAATGTTGTCAAACTGTTCTAAGGCTTCAAACCTTTCCAGGTTCTGACTCTAGGAAGTAGGCAGTTGCCTCTTTGCCTACAAGTAAGGTATTTAGAATATATAAACATTAGTTAACTGTTACTTGTGAATTATGGTCATTGTTCAAATGGTGGGCTCTTACAAGTAAATTAATGGAAAAATATTTCACCAAAAATAAAATTATTTAATGTTGATATTTTGCTCTTCATTCCTAGAGAGATGTTTCCTTAGTTTATATATATATATATATATATATATTTTTTTTTTTTCTCCCACAGAAAACATACAGTGTGTAGTACATGGTCAGATTGTTTAATCTCATTTCCTGATTCTCTGGTTTATGTCAAGATCCCAGGGAACAGGAGTGGGAGATGAGGAAAGTGAAAAAAGGAATGAGGAAAAAGTTGATCTTCATTTTAAGCAACAGGGGCTCCATCCGTTGGCATCTTAAAATTGTTTGCCTGTGGGGAGGAAAAGCTTTTATCCACTGGCTTCCTTCCTCCATTGGTTAAGGCTAGAACAAAAGGATGTTAACCTCCCCAAATTTCTAACACCTAGGCCAGATAGATTCTCCTCACCCCATCAGAGAAGACTGGCAAAGAAACCAAGAGATTCTTGGTAGAGCTGAAGCAAAATGCTTTCAGGTACAGCTCTGTGAAGATTATTGCTATAGGTGGAGTAAGGGTGAGCCATTATGGTAAACATAAGAGATGTCCTTAATGAGCTCCATTAAGTCAAATGCATCCCACAGCCCTCAAGGAAGAGACCAGCCACAATCTGTTCTAAAGCCTTAACGCTGAAGAGTTAGCAGAATAAGGTCTGCTTAGACCTTAGCTGCTTTACATTTGTTGAACTGTGGTTGCTACAATGGTCCACTTACAATTACCATTGTAAGTGAAAGCACTATGAAATGCCTTAGTCAATACCTTGTGTTCAAAACGTAATTCTTCTTGCCCTCATCTGTAGCAGTAACCCTACCTCCTTTTGGTATTCATGCTGAATTACCCCCCAATGAGACAAACTCTTCCGTGGGTCTGCCTGTTCACAGGAATGAAAGCACAAAGTGGCCCAGTTCTACCTTCTTGATCAGCAGATCCCCTTTTTGTGGGACCTGGACTCCTCAACAGGACAAGTTGGTCTTTTGTATGTGTCAATGTGGCTAGGCTGCAGTTCCCAGTTATTCAAATACTAATCGAGGTGTTTTTATGACGATATTTTATAGATATCATTCAAGTCCATAAATAGTTTATTTTTAAGTAAGAGAGGTTATCCTAGATAATCTGGGTAGGTTTGATTTAGTCACTTGAGAGGCCTTAAGAGCAGAGCTGGGGTTTCTCTGAGGAAGAAGCAATTGCTTGTGGATAGCAGCAGCAGACTGTTCCTGAGAGTGCTAGCCTGCCTTACCTGATAGTCTGCCCTACATATTTCTAACTTTTAGACTTGCCTAGCCAGACACTACAATCACACAAGCAATTCATTGCACAAATACCCTTTCTTTTTCTCTTTTCCTCTTTTTCTCTCTCCTTCCCTCCCTCTCCCTGTCTCAGATAGAGACACATGTTTTATTTCTCCTACACATTCTGTTTCTCTGATTGAATCCTGACTGAGCCAGGCTCCATCTCTTCCTGTCTCTGAATTGTCTATTGCCTGGCACATTGTTTTAAAGAGTGTTAAGTTTAGGCAAATGTGTAATTTGTCAAAATTTGTATTTGGATGTCTTTCATATGCTCTATCAATATCAATTATATTCCCTTTTTTTCCACATGTTTTGACCTATAATGTAACAAATTTCCATAAATTCTTGCTAAAATATTAGGTGGACATGTCACAGATACAATGTTAACTCAAAGAACTTAAGTGTAACTAAGAAACTTTATCTAAAGAGTCAAGTTTCCAAGGAATGAAACTAAAATGATAGGCTGACACGTGGCAGGTTTGATATTTTTATGTCAGCCATTTCTTTTGTACAGATGCAATAAGGAATTAATTAAATATCCCTTTGGAACCAAAGCCACTTCAGTGAATAATGGTACTTCAAAATAAATTGAGCATTTTAATATTGAAACATCTCATGGGTTAAATGTTCTTTACTGAAATATGACCAGCTACTATGAAAGTCTAACTATTTCTCTCCCAAGACCGATAATTAAATAATAGGTTTCCAGCTAATGGTATTGATGTAAATTAAGAATATATTCATAAATTCTATGGGCATTTAATATCACTGAATGACAGAAGATGGAGTACTTTAAATTTAGCTAATTGGTTTAACATGATCAAGTTATTTACAAGTTGAAATCAATGAGCTTTTCTTTGTTTAATATATATTATATACATATATTTTATATGATTACTTGCCATCTATATATCTGCTTTGGTGAAATGTCTGTTAAGGATTTTTTATTCTACGGTACATTCTTAAGGTCTCCAATATTCCTTTGTTCTCTATTCTTACATATGAAACTCATTCAACTTCTCCCAAGAAAGTACATCCCAAGGTCTCATCAGTTGTTCTCTCCTGCTCAAAGAATAGGATCCTTAGGTGATGTGCAGGAGATTACTAAATAAATGAAAATATGGGGTCAAATGGGTCAAATAATTATTCACAATGTTTTGGGGTCTCTAAAAATAAGAAATATAGTAGTAGAATCCAATGTAGGTTGTGGTTACCTTAAGATATTTATCGATTTATACAGCTTGCAGTAAACTTAAGTATGAAAATTGTCAATTAGAAGATTTTCAAAACAATTCTTTAGAAAGGTATAGTTAATGAACAAGGAAAAGCATCAATATCATCAGGAAGAGATAAGATTGAAATATTAACAGAGGTAAATAGAAAAAAAAATGAGTTGGTATATATAGAAAAAATTTTGATGATTAGATTGTGAGATGATATATAAATTAGTTTACTTAATTTGATTTTCCTTTCTTCTATCACATAATGACCTGCATGAAATGTAAAATTGCTAGTATAATAGGTGTTTTATGGTACTTTAAGCTTTTTGTTTGTTTGTTTTGGTATCTCCACAGCTGAAATGGAATAGATGACTAAATTAACTATAGTTTCTTATATACTTGCTGAAATACATGAGCTATTCAAGGCATTTTTGCCTTTAGAATTTCTTTAAAATTGTAAGTGGAGAAAAACTGCTGGAAAACTAATGAGTAAGATTTGAAATTAGTAAAATAAACATAGTTAACCCTGATTTATCTGCAACTTTTATAAACCCTAGCTGGAAACAATGCTATGTAATGGAAAATGTTCATGACAAATGCTTTAATTTCTTCTTTAGAATGAGAAGGGGTTAAATTAACTAATCAATAAACAGAAATCATCACTTCACCCAAATTACTGAATAAAATGCAAATTAGATGCATTCAGATTTTCAAGATATTAAACATCAACGTATAAGAATAGAATATAAAAAAGTATGTTATACATTTTTCAATCACGACTAAACAGATTTGTTAACCATCATCACAGATAACTAGGAGGGATACAAACAAATTTACTATGTGGAGGTACCTTAGAGATGTCACTTAGGCAGAATTAGAATACTATCTCTGGAAGTTATATTGAAATTCCACAGCCCAGTTCTCAACTTTATATGTCTCATGAAGGTAAATTTATTTAATATATTCATATAAACCATTCTTACCTTGGACATCACTATTAACTAGACCCTTTGTTAAATGTATGGGATTAAAGTTTAGAAGACGTTCTGTGAAACCCTGTTAACTTCTTTCCAAAGCCAGCTCATGAGACTGACCTTCTTGCCTAGGATATGACAAATGAATGCCAGTGGTTGCACAAGGATGTGTGAATAAAATTAATACTTCAAGACAGAATGAAGCTTTAGGATGAAATTCTGTAAGGAGTGAATTCTGCCTCTGTAGGTTTTTGTCCCCTGTAGGCACCAAAAATTGAAATGTAGTAATTTGGTAAGGCTTGTTTTGTTCCTGAATGTCTTCATATATTACTCAAGGGCAAAGTGTTTTTTAACTTGGGAATTTATGTCTATGGTTAAGAACATCTGAGAAAGATCAATCCATCATTCTATTTTTTTAAAAAGCAAACAAAGAAAGAAAAAACTCTAAGTAGATGGATCAAATTTATATATATATATATATATAATACATACACACATAAATGTACACATATACATAGACACTTACATACATAAAGGCTAAATAAATGAATCATATAGGACTATAGTTTCTAATCATAATGCCATAGGGCATGACAAACAGACTAGTCTACACATTTAGCTGGTCTGGATTATCTTCTGTGGGATTTAGCTTGTTCTTTTGCAGGAGATCTGGTTTGCAGTCTGTCCTGGCCTGAGCACCTTTTCTTTCTTCCTTTCTTTCTTTAATCAGTGCATCATCACTAAGACACAGTTATTGCATGAGTTCGTTCAGAGCTCAGACCTGAAGTATCCTTCCCATATGAACCTGATGATCCTAAGCCCTTCCAAGTCTGGCTAAGGCAACTTTTCAATCTTACAAGCAGACACTCTCTGAGTCTTTCTTCTGATCTGAATTGTGCTTTATGCTCTGAGAGTCATATACGCTTCCTCTTTTTTGGAGTACATCTTAAAGAAAGGCCCCTGCCGCCTACCCCATCTAAAACAATTCTCTTCCTATTGTTCACTTATTCCCTTGTTAAGATTCCTTCACATCACATCACAATGGATATGTGTTTTGTTTGCCTCTATGTTTTTGTCTGTTTCATTCCCTAGAATTTAAATTCCACAAGGGCAGTGGTCTTTTGTTTATTGTACTGTTGTCCCCAATACCTTGCACTGTCTGACACACAATAAGGGCTCAAGGAATCTGCTGATTAATGGATTAGTATCATTGTTAATGCAACTTTAGGCAGAGGTACTCAGTGAACTGGCTAATTTGGTGAGCTGACCGTATTTGTAAGCCACGCCTGATCTTCTTTCAGAATTTAGTATGATATAAATCACGGAGGAATTTCTAAGGGGGCAAGGTTTTTGCACCATCATATGTTGGCCTCTAGTAAGGACAGATGTGACCACCCAGGAAAACCACCATTACCTTAAGGCAATTCTCTGAAGAGCTCAAGGTGTACTGCAAACCATTCCCAGCACTTGCAGTGGCCAGAGTAGTAAAGGACATCTGGGAAGGGCAGTAACAATGCTAATTACCATCCATTTGGTTGAATCAGTGATATAATTTTAAAAAGAAATATTCCTTAGCAAATGCTTATTAATTGTATATCTGCAGAGTACTTTTGAGACTTAGAACTTACGAAAGCTTCAATTAAAGCAGAGTGGTAACCATAAAATAAAATGAAATCAGATTCCAAACTTTAGTAATAAAAGTGAGTTTGGTTTTATTTTCTTTGTTAATAATTTCACAACCCATTTGAGAAAAAAATAATTCCTGTTCATTTGGTAATAACTATAACTTGAAAACCTGAAAGTCTACCCAAGTATGTTCAGATATTCTTAAGAAGTGATTCATGGTATGATACTTGGGACACTCAAGCCTGTGTTTTCACTATGAGGAAGCCAGTGCTTTGGACATGTTCCCTTCTCTTGAAGGGAGATTTTAAATAGTGGAAAAGAAACTACGCTTTCAGATTTGTTTTTAAAACAAATTAATATTTTACTTCAATTTCTGTATGACACATCTACAGTTAAAAGAACAGTAGGGCTGGGGTAAGTAATGCAACTCTGTTGGTTTGGGGTTGGCAAGATGAGAAATTTGTCTTTCATCTGAGAACAAAAGATGAAGCATTGAAATTAAAAATGTTATAATCTATACTAAATATAAGAAAAATAATTTTCCCTTAGCACATGCTTTTCTCTTTTGGCAGAAAAATTTTTATCAGGCATGTCTCCTTTTTTGGTTGACATCATCTAGCAACTTTCGGTTATAGCTGTCACAAGGGAAAAAAGGGGAAAAACATCATTCTCAAGTACCTTCTGTAATTTTAGAAGACCAGGATCCTGCATATTCAGAAATAAGAAGTAGGCTTCCCTGGTGGCGCAGAGGTTGTGAGTCCGCCTGCTGATGCAGAGGACACGGGTTCGTGCCCCGGTCTGGGAGGATCCCACGTGCCGCGGAGCGGCTGGACCCGTGAGCCATGGCCGCTGCGCCTGCGCGTCCGGAGCCTGTGCTCCGCATCGGGAGAGGCCACAACAGTGAGAGGCCCGCGTACCTCAAAAAAAAAAAAAAAGAAGAAGAAGTAAATGTCAAGTAACATAGTTGTTCTATTAACCTCCTATTATAATATTTCTCGTTGAATTAGACTTTCTTCAAGAGCAGTAGGTTTTTATACCTTTTATTCTGAAGACCCCTTTACACTCTTGATGATTTTAAAATACAAAAATACACAAGCATTACTGTCCATCATCAGCCAAAGTGATGACACCATCACAAATCATGTAACTTCTGGAAAACTCCACTATATACTTGTAAGAGGATGAGAGTGAAAGAGACAAATTATGTCTTAGCATTATTTTAAAAAGAATTGTGTCCACATAGATCTACCGAAAAAGCCACAGTGGTTCCAGGACCACAAACTGAAAACAGTGTTATTAATTTGTTAAAGAAAGTCTAAGGAATTGACTAGAAGGCAGGAATTTAAAAATGCTCAAAATTACTCCCTCTTTATTTCAACTCAGCTTAACTAAACTGCAATTAATATAGAACTAACTAAGAAGGGCTACTTGGCAAATAATTCAATACATTAACATATAGAAGTATATTTGCTTACCTTCTCCCAATATTAGTGTACAGTTTTTACTAAATAATTTCTATTATCCTTTGTTGTTAACAGCAAAAGTAAATATTTAATTGGATAAAAGCCCACCTACTTAAATTATTAATAAATTAATTAATTATCTTTGTTGTTTGAATATTAGTTCATACTTCTTAATCATATATATTAATTATTTAAATACATTTTGTTGGGAACTCTAAACTGAGACATACACTTAGCTTGTTTTCAAAGGTTTTCAGATCTGTTAGGGAAAATAGATAAGTATATAAATAACTATAACACAAGACAGATTACGTTCAACACATATCTGCTTGTACTATCAGGAAAACCTTCTGGAAGGAGTAAACTTTTTAATGCGAACTATGTTACTTGTAACAATAAAATGGGTGCAACTTATTAGTTCTTGTAATGAATTTGCATTCTCATTAATGACCTTGGTGACTCAGACTTTTCACACCCTAACAGACTCATTTTCACAAGAGGGATTGGAAATAGATGATGAATTTTTATTTAAATTTGTTTCCTTTAGATTGTTTAGATAATTATAGGAAAAGGGAGAGCTATTTCGAAATGTCTTTCCCTTAGGTACAAGGGACTGATTTAATTTAGGGCTGAGACTGAAAGTCTGAATTCAGACAATACTCATTTTTAATCAGTATGTTAGATAATTCATGTGATACAAAATAAAGTTCATTTGGCAGAGAGTTCAAAGTATATTTATTTAAGCCTCACCAAAAAATAATGCAATAAGTAGTTTCTAAAGAAACATCATGAGAAGAAGGTATCTGGCATTTCTAACAAAGATGTGAACTAATTTATTGCCTAAAATAGGAAATACTAAAATATTTCCTTAAGGTGTATGCACAAATTATTACAGATTAAATTTGAACCACAACCAGATCAGAAGATGAGAAGTTACAAGTTCAACAGCTATCTACCTTTAAGTGTGTTTTATTTTTATTTATTTTTATTTATTTATTTTTTTTGTGGTACACGGGCCTCTCACCGCTGTGGCCTCTCCCGTTGCGGAGCACAGGCTCCGGACGCACAGGCTCAGCGGCCATGGCTCACGAACCCAGCCGCTCCGCGGCATGTGGGATCCTCCCGGACCGGGGCACGAACCCGCGTCCCCTGCATCGGCAGGCGGACTCTCAACCACTGCGCCACCAGGGAAGCCCCTAAGTGTGTTTTAAATGAGATACTATACATTTAGGAAATTATCAAAGGAAGTCTATATTTTTTGATATATCTTTCTTAAGCAGATCAACTTAAATGTACAGAAAATGCATTTGAATCTTTAATGAAACATAGCACGTTATAAATATTCTAAAAGAAATTCAACATATGCTATTCTTTTATTACTTATATAATGGACATCCATTGATCTAGACTACAGCCACATTGAAGACATGTCTTCATTATACATTTTCAATGAGCCTCATAGCTTTATTGAAATGAAGGTGTTATTACTCTCAGTCCTAATTTAGTTTTGAGGAGACTCATGGTAAATCACTCAATTTTCCTGAGCCTAAGTCACAGAGCAGTAGGAATGAGGTCTTCTGACTTATCATCAGTGTAATCTTTCCCATCACACCACAACTTTGTCCAGATAGGTGAGTGATATGTTATCCTTTCTGGTTCTGTTATGCCCTTGGGAAATAAAGGATTACATGTTGCTTAACTTCATCAGTAACCTTATCAAAACCTATAACCTTAGGAGTCTAAGAAGAAGATCTCATCATCTCTCTCTCCTGGAATTTTCTTTTTTTTACCGGCTAGTAACTAATCTTGTGTGTGTGTGTGTGTGTGTCTGGCAAAAGTTTGTGTTCCATAACTATACATCAAAAGTTTAAGGTGGGGCTTCCCTGGTGGCGCAGTGGTTGAGAGTCTGCCTGCCGATGCAGGGGACACGGGTTCGTGCCCCGGTCCGGGAAGATCCCACATGCCGCAGAGCAGCTGGACCCGTGAGCCATGGCCGCTGAGCCTGCGCGTCCGGAGCCTGTGCTCCGCAACGAGAGAGGCCACAACAGTGAGAGGCCCGCGTACCAAAACAAAAAAATACGATTTTAAAGCTAGTATGATTTAAGATTATCTTAATAGTTATGGCAGGAGTCCTATATATGTTCCAATTTGGTATTGCATTTCTCGATTAGCTATTCATAACATAAAAATATCATTAACAACACTCCCCTCTTCGGGTTGTCAATAGATATTTAATGCTGAAACAAATATAAATGGAACCCCCTATTATTTGAAATCATATGAGAAACATTTAGTGTTTTCAAACCATCCTTAGAAAGAAAAGTTTTCAACACTTTATTCTGACACCCACAATGTGTACAGAGCACTCAACCTGTATTGGGGGTAGGATGTTAAAAAGTAAGATGGAAATCGGTTCCCTGCTTTTGAGACCCAAAGTTTTTAATTAAAGTGATAGGAAATAGAAACCAATTGAAACTGAACACTGAGATTGCATGGTTGATTTCTTGTGTTAAAGAGAAGGTAGCTTCAAAACTGGGAGCTGCTCCCACAAGCATTAGGATGATATAGGAAATGATACAGCAACTCAAAATATGAAATCACATTTTCATATGCGCGCAAGAACAGAAATAGCAGGGATTTCTAGGGTGGTTAAGGTTGCCAATTCTCAAGGATTAATCAGAGGATGTCAGCCTTAGCAGAGCTATTTGTACATATAGCAAGTGATGTTACTGAACTGGTCAACTTGACCCACGTCCAGGCCGAGACGCCCTGACTCAGTCAGGAAAGTTCTTTTTCCAATCGAATTCATGCAGCCAATAACAAAACTGATGCTGAGACTAGAACAGCACAAGCTTTATTCAATGGCCAATGAACGGAGAAGCAGGAACCTAGTTCACAAATCAATTGCTCAACCCAATTCAGGCGGAAACACCAAATATATAGGAGGATTGAGGTAAAAGAGAGGGATTTGGAAAGAGTGGGAGGAATACTCATGAGTTATCTGAGAACAGGGATGTGGTTTGGATCTGGAACTGCAACACTCCTCTTCAGTCCTTGAATGGGCTTTTCCAGTTGTTGTCATGGTACTTGTCAACTGCCTTGGCACTGGAGGGTGTGTCATTTAGCATACTAATGTATTATCATTATAATGAGGTTCCAGGTTTACTGGAAGTCAAATCTTCCACCATCTTGGGTTTAGTTGGTTCTAACAAGTTCTTTTTCTTTTTTTTTTTTTTTTTTCTCTTTGCAGCTTCCTCTTGAAACTTAGAGTAATTGTTTTCTATTTGAGGGAGGGACAGAAGGTATGACCCTGGGGCAACAGCCTTGGTTACAGTGACAGACTTGAGGAAAAAGTTTGGTGCTTCAGGTCTCCTGCCCATGGTTGAGTTAGTGTTCTGACACCTCCACCCCCTTCTGCTTGGGTTAGTAGAACAAGCAAAGCACAAAATTAAGATCAGAGCCTCACTGGATCTTGGTGCAAAAGGAGAAGCAAGTAACTTTGTAGTGTTTGAAATCCAGAGCACAACTTGAAATAGAACAGAAACTAAAGGAAGCTAGTTGTTGACAGGTGAAGAAGCAGACTATTTAAGAAGTAATGTTTGGGGATTTTTTGGTTTTACTCTTATGAAGTGTTTTATATTTATACTATGCCTGATATAATCAAAATCTTTGGAGGGAGACTTCTAGCTTGTATAGGTTGAAACCATGGCTTGTGCTACCAGTAAAATATATCCATTCCAACTTACTTATCAAGGTAAAAGAAGAAAACAGCTTAGACTATTTTAGAGTCTCTTCATAAATGAGAGCAATATTGATTAAGTCCCAGTTCTATGTTCACTGTATGGGAATTTTATAGAAGGAGCTGAAACACTAGAACTAAACATCAGAGAGTGGTGGGAAGAAGAAAAAAATACAATCAAAAAAAGTCCTGAAGAGTAATTTGGAGAGGGGTGGTGGTGATAATAACATTATATTTTGGTGTATTTTTCTAGCATCTACTGAGTCAGTTCTATTCTTTTTTTTTTTTTTTTTTTTTTTTTTTTTTTTTTTTTTTTGCGGTATGCGGGCCTCTCACTGTTGTGGCCTCTCCCGTTGCAGAGCACAGGCTCCGGACGCACAGGCTCAGAGGCCATGGCTCACAGGCTTAGTTGCTCCGCGGCATGTGGGATCTTCCCGGACCAGGGCACGAACCCATGTCTCCTGCATCGGCAGGCGGATTCTCAACCACTGCACCACCAGGGAAGCCCTACTCTTAAATTTAGTTGAACTTTCTGTATGTGTGTGTCTAATCTTGGCAAATCAATTTACATGAACAAAACTCACAGATTCTCTAGTTCAGTGGAGACTATAACCAATATACTATGTTCATACATCTGAGGCTAAGCACTCCTCATCCACTCAGTAGAAGGTCTACTACGTAACAGGCACTGTTTTAGGCACTTGGGATGCACGGAAAACAAAACAAAGCAAATTTGACATTCTAAAGCTTGCATGCTGGTGAGGGGTGATAACTATAAATTAAAAACACAAACAAGTATACTATACAGTAACTTAGAAAACCTTACCTGCACCAGGGAAGCTTTGGGGTAAATGGTAAGTAGAGACACATGGAGCACAGGCATGAGGAAACTCACTGTGGACTGTGTCCCTGTGAAGTTGGCAGGAAAATCTGTGAGGTCAGTGGCATCAATGTTGGCCAAGATTCCAAAAGACAGTTGCAGCTGAGAGCATCTGATGCACAAGAGAGGAGTACTGATCTTATTCCATGAGCACAAATTGTTTTTAATTGATGTTTTTAAAATTAATGATGGAAAAACAGCAATGGCCAAGGGAACTGGGTACAAGGCAGAGGGGCAGAGGAGATGGTTATAATTTCAAATGGAAAGGTCTGGGTAGGTCTGGTAGAGGTGATTTTCAAGCAAAACTTAACATATATTATTGACAGCCAAACATATTTTAGCTTGTGGGGGCACATAATGAACAAAATAGTCTGTCTCCACTGTTTATATTCTAGTGGGAAGAGACAGGCAATAATAATAATCATATAATATATCAAGTGATGAGAACATCAAGAGGGTAGAGAGTCATCAGAAGGGTGGTCTTTCTGATAATGCAGACGGTGAGGTTTTTTTATAGCGTGGAATTTAAACAGCAGACCCTAATTCATACAATTCCTCAGTGTGGAACTGAAGAAAGTAGATCTCTGGCAAATCTTATGTTCTAACACTTCATTAGGGAGAGTAATTCCAAGGAAGCATGTTCAAAGAGAAGGAGAGAGGCAGGGAAGAAGGGCAGGTGAATAAAAAGGCTTGTTCTGATTTGGCTACCATCTGTGATCAGACACATCAGGGTGCTTGGTCTCCTGGGACCATCTTCTAAGAAGTTGGAGTATTGTGGCATCCCTGGGTTCTCCACTGGGAGACAAGAGGAACACATTTTCCTGTTATTACAGTGTCTCATTTGTAAAAGTTATACCCTATGGTGCCTTAACAAGATGGCACTTCTAGGCTGCTCTTGAGTAGGCTCTATGGTGGTCCCATGGTATTTCACATCATGGGAAGCTTTGGGGTAGATGATGAGTAGAGACACATGGAGCACAGGCATGAGGAAACTCACTGTGAACTGTGCCCCTGATGGGAGGAAAACCTGCAGTGTCCATGGCCTCAATGGTGGCTGCAGTACCACGTGACAAAAGTCCCTGTAGACAAGCAAAGCTAACAGGTTCTGACACAGTGCAGAAGCGAGGACTACCAATCTTATGCCATGAGCACAAATTGTTTTTAATTAATGGTAGAAAACTTATCTTAAATCACTTAATAGTTCTTTAAATAAATTATGATTTCCAGTATTGCTCCATTTATCACAATATCAGGCAATCTTAACTAAATTCCAAATTAATGGTCTTTAATAGTCATGGGAAAAGCCATTGGGAATGCTATAAAGAGCCAAAGAGAAAAAAATGTGTAGATAAGCATATTTTTATTTCATTTTACAGATTCTTTGAGAGGAAATAAAACTTTCACCCAAATCCACTTTCTTATCCCCATTTTGGCTCTATCAGATGAAGAAAATTGAATTTAAAATTTTGAACTACTAGCATGGCACATCTTTACATGACCATTAAAAATATCTATTTCAACCTGCATATTAAGATAAAAGAAAGACATAGTAAACAAGAGTTTTGGATATCTTTATTGTATATTGTAAACAATTGGAACTCCATCTGCTTTGGGTGTTTTGGTTCTATGCAAGCACCAGTTATCTGAAGCAAGATAGGACAGAGTTTCATTCAGCACGTCAGTATGAAACTTCACAGTCCTGGTAGAGAGGATAGAAGAACAATTGGTAATATGTTCCATTATCTTCTTCTCAGTATCTGTGCTGAAGTCACCAAAGTCATTTCAAAGCACTAAGTCAAATGTCTCTAAATTCACTCACTTTTTTAGGGCAACTTCATTAGCATTTAAGTTATGCATGTATATGTATATGCATTATAAAGAGAGAGCTCTTAATTCACATTTCTCTTTAGAACTCAGGTTTTTCTTCTAATATTAGACTATCCTGTAGAGCCAGCAATTTTTTTAATTGAGATTTGAAAACCATAGTTTAAAAGTGTTTTTGTATAATGAAGAAGTGAGTCAGACAAAATCATCACAAACAAGACTTTCAGTTTTTCTTGATGAAATGTGAATGAAAGTACAAGTTAAACTTGTCTCTTTGACTCAGTCTTGAAGTGGTTTCTCCTCTGGTTTGTCCTCAGCGCTTTCTGCATAGCAAAGTGAAATCAACACATTTCAAAAGCAACAGAAAGGGGTGGTGACAATATATGGGCTTCCATTTTTGTTGTTGGTTAAATATGATTATGACTTCTTTCCTAGTCAAGAACACCTAAATTCTGTCTTCCAAAGAGGACAGAATGATGTATTTTTTTGTGTGCAACATCATTATCCATCAATGAACATTACTTAGACTATGTATTTCATCCAGAGAAACCAGAGATAAAATTCCATCTAAAGACTTCTGATTTTGCATCCTATATAAAAATACTTTATCAAGGTTGTCATAGAGCTGACAAGAGCAATTTTTAAAAGAGATTTTTAAAGAAGAAATTTTTTTGAAAGTCTATATATACTTCCACTTTTAAATCTACTAGCTAAAGTCAAAGACACTGGTCTTTTATCTGGCCACTTCAATGAAATCAACAATATTCACATAATAAAATTGTAGAGGGACTTCCCTGGCAGTCCAGTGGCATTCCCAATGCAGGGAGCACAGGTTTGATCCCTAGTTGGAGAACTAAGATCCCACATGCCATGGGGTGCAGCCAAAAAAAAAAAAAAAAAAAAAAATCGTAGAAAAAAATGGAGTAAAACTGTAGGGGAACATTGTCCTTATATTGATAACTATGTTGTATCCACTCAGTAAGCTACCAGTAGTGTAAACAAAAACTATATTAGAGCCATCAACAATTTGAGAATTTATTCAGTTCCAACTATTGAATTCTTTCTTATTTTAATGTTAGTCATAAGCAATTTCTTAAAATTTCCAACTTTATTGTAGCAATTATCAACATCTTCTCATGAATATTGAAATCAGTTACACTTTCCATATTCCCACAACAGTCATCATATCTGGTAGACTCTGTTTCACAAATATCTCACAATGCTGTCCTTCTTCCTTCTTATGACACCCCCTTTATATAACTGATGACCATTTGTCTTCATACTTTCTCCTATATCCTCCTAACAGACAATCTGTTCTCTACATCATTGCCAAGGTTCATTTGTCTATAAACAAATTTGTTGATTTCAGTGTCTTACTATTGCATACAGTAGAGGTCAGAATGCCTATTAGGCTTTTCACTCATCTTCACTTCTCCTGTGTCCACATAGTGTCAGGCAACACACACATACTCAACATTTCCTGAACACCCCATGCTTTTGATCCTCTTGCCTTCGTTCTTGCCTCTTTTCTGTTGGGAATACTATTTCTCTGATTTTTCCCAGACTTCTTGCCCTTCATCCCAGAACTTGTGAAAGTTTTCTGATCTCTCTAAAGAATTAGTCATGTCCTTCTATGTGCTTCTGTAGAATTTGCTCTGCTCTCTGTGGTGTATGGGTTATGTAAACTACTTGAGGCTGTCAGCAACTCTTTCCTTCACTCAACTCACAATTAATAAGAGCCCACTTTGTGCCAGGCACTCTACTCCATGTTGAGGATGCAAGAGTATATGCAACAGAACATGGTCTCCCCATTTTTGAGGACCGGATGGATCTCCAGCCTCAGCATGCATACTGACCATTTGGGGCACTGTACAAAAATGTAGATTTCTGAGATACATCATCAGATATTCTGACCCACAAGCTTGGGGTATGGTCCAGGAATGTGTCTTTTATTAACTTCTCTAAGAGATGCTGGTGCCTGTGGTTCATTTATACAATGTGAGAGATCCTGCAATAGATTTTATGCACTGTTAAATGTGATAAATATTTATTTTCATTTAATTTTACTTTATTATTTTATTTCTACTCATATTCCCATCAACTAGTCTGGTAATTGGTACTTTGTATATGCTCAATAAATATTTTTGGATGAATGATGCTCTCATGAAATTTACAATCTAGTGGAAGGCTGTAGAAGATTACATAGGCCATCATAATACCATATGCCATGGTTTAGAAATGAGGGTGCTATCTTATAAGTGGACATTTAACTATGTTTGCTTAACTAGGGAAATTTCCTTAGGAGAAGAGATATTGAAATTTTCACCTCAAGTATAAATGAGTTACCAAGCAAAGTGATTGAAGGGGGAAGGATTGTGTCAAGCAAAAGGAATCACTTGCTCAATACTTAGTAGTTAGGAAATGCATTCCCAATGGCAGAGAATTGGTGAGGTGTCTAGTCATAATCAATGTGTGCACAAATAAAGTTTGAATATCATTGGACCATGTGTTAAATGTTTAACACAATGGCTGGCATATGGGAGGCACTAAATGTGACTAAATAAGTATTTATTAATGAATAAACATAGTTTCCTTTTAGTCATGACAGCCTATCAAAGACTGTGCATGATTATCATTTAATAAATAATTAATACATTTTAAGTTGCAGCATGATTCCCATTTTGTAAATAAAGACAATTGAGCACAAATAAGAAGCACATATTTCTTCAGTTTCTCTCAGTTTGCAGCAGTCTAAAATCCATGTGTGCTGATACATATTTAAATGACTTCAAGACCAGAAAGCAAATGTTTTAATTAAAAAAATAGACTTAATACTTCAATTCCAGCAACTTATTCATGTCATGTTTATAGTGAAGGCAATTTTCCTCATTGTGAGTTCACAAAATTCCATTTTAATTGTTATATATTTTAATAGGCAAGAGGGGCCTCTGGAACCCAGGGCCCCCAAGTGTTTCTCATCTTAGGACTCCCCTGCAGGCTCCCATAGGACTCCCAAGAAGGAAAAAATATCACCAGTTATCACTGTGTTTGGAATCAGGACTGAGTGTCATCTTCCTGACAGGAGATAGCTCTTCTAAGCTAATGTTACTGTTCCTTCCTCATTTTTTTTTTTAACTTTTGGATTTGAAGTACTCTAGAAGACCCTCTTTTTAAGAAATGTAGAGATTTCACTTCCAAAAGTCATTACCACTGTGTTCTTAAGTGAATGTTAATTTCTGGGGTTTGCAATTTGGTGGGTTTTTCTTTTCTTTTCTTTCCTTTCCCTTTCTTCCTTTCTTTCTTTTTATGTTATTTGCTGTAGATGCTGCACATCCAGATTGTATATCAGAAGGACATTGGTTATTTTTATGCTTTCTTCGTTAAAACTGTTATGAGTACTGAGGTTATGACCCCACTCTTCATTCTCCTGCAAATCCACTACTTCTAAGTTTCAGTTAAGCAAATTGTTCTGAGTTTTGGCTGTTGTCTTTTTAGCAATTACAGTAATCTGGATAAAAATTAAATTAAAGAACATTAAAATTTATTAATAGGAAAATATAGAGATTTGAATGCCTTTTATCAACTAAATAATTGAAGGTGTGTAATCTAGTCAAGATGACGAGATGTTTGTTCCTTTTACATACTATGAGGAACTTTCTCATAACTGCCTTCAGTCAAATGTAGTTATTTTAAAGCATATAATTATATATACTCACTTGGTTACTAAATTATGAATTCAAAGTCTGTTTTCTAGAGTTTCTGGACAATCTAAGAGGCAGAAAGAAATCTTAACAGTGACTTTCCTTCATAAGTCAGTTCCTGTGTTGCTGCCTAGCACCGCAAAGCACTTAACTTCCTCTAGTGGCTGATCTTGTTGCCTACAAAAGGGGCTTTATTTTCTCTTGGGTCATTAGATATTAGCTAAGGAAAAAAGCAATAAGTGATACTTTGTTTTTAACGAGAAGGATTCTCTTCTTATTAAAGTAATCTTTTGAAACCAGTAGAAGAGTCTATAAAATTATAAAAGAGAAGCTGTTATGTTATTCTTTAAAGTAGTATAAAGATATTAGAGCCTATCATATGTGAGTGAAATTCATAAGGCAAAGCCTTTGTGAAGTATACACAGTCTTTGATACACGGTACGCATATATAATCTACTCCCTGATTTAGTGGCTTGCATAGAAAACTGTTTCTGCTAAAGGGGTACATCTTTTACCAGATGCAACGGAAATAACTAGCACAATGTGGTATTGAGACACGAATAACAAATAGCTCAAAATAATCCAATTAAGAATTCAGAAAAGTACAACTGCATATATCAGAATTAATGAATTATTCAAGTGGCATTTCAAAAATGAGGAAAGCATGGATTGTTCAATAAATGCGGTGGTGAAAATTAGCTGTACACTTGGGAGGAGATGGCATGGTAATTCTATCCCTGTTTCCCAACTTTTATAAAAAATAAATTCTGACTAGATTAAAGATCTAAACATAAAAAACGAAACCATATGCAAACTAGCAGGCTTTGCTTAATGTAACACCAAAGACCAAACTGAGAAAGAATTGTAGTTCAACAGATTTAAATGTTTAAAAACTTGTTTTTCAAAGCATACCAAATCAAAAAAGAAGGCAGAAGTCAAAATGGGAAGGATTTTGCAATGTATGCAAATAAATGGTTAGTATCTTTAACATATAAAAATGCATTTATAAATTATTACTTGAAGTGAAAATACTCCAATAAAACGAGTAAAGGGCATGAACCAGTAAATTACAGAGGGAAGCAGAGAAATAATCAATATAGTCTTGTAATTCATCAGTTTTGCTAATAATCCAAGGATTGAACATTATGAGTTACTTTTCAACAATGAAATAATGAGGATTAAAAGGTGGAATTTTCCATTGTTGTTAAGAGTGAGAACTAAGGTGTACTTAAGAGTAATGTTAGTGAGGGAATAAATTGTTTCAGTTTTCCAGTAGAGCCATCCAGCAATGCTTATTAAAATTTTAACTATCAATATCCTTTTCTTTAGCATTCCAATCGGAGAAATTTTCCAAATGAAAAGTTGGACTCACATGCAAAGATGTATTTATGCAGCTTTATTTGAAACATTGCTTAAACCATTGACAAGCTGGAGGGAAAAAAAAAACACATCTAAGTGTTCATTAATAGAGTGTTGTATAGTGTATATGTATATACATACAGTATGTATATAATGTATATACATTATGTATATATATGTATATACATAATGTATATAATGTATATACATTATATGTATATACATATATATATACATATGTATAATTTGTTATTTCTAACCAGTGGAAAGAATATTGTTGAAGTGCTTAACAATTCTTCTGTCTACTTGGCACTGCTTTTCCTTCACCAAGTATGGCAGAAGTTTGGTTATTTATTTATTTATTTTTATGTCTTGTCCACAGGGCATGTGGGATCTTATTTCCTCAACCAGAGATCAAACCCATGCCCCCTGCATTGAAAGCACAGTCTTAACCACTGGACCACCAGGGAAGTCCCAGAAGTTTGGTTATTTACTCCAGAGAAAGAATGCTAGGCAGGAAATTAAGAAAGAATCCTGATTTTGCTCCATTTAAGAGTTGAAGCTACACCCCAGCCAATGAGTTTTATCAGGCAGCCCCACGATGTTTTGAAGCAAAAGTGTCCTTTTTATTTAAAATATTGTAAACAGACTTCTGTTCTCTGGAACCAAGACAGTCTTAAATCACACAATACTACAGTTAGTAAAATAATGTATATACATTTAGATATTGACATGTCATAATGCCCAGGGCATATTTTAAGACAATACTATTGTAAGGTAACTATATGGTTCTATTTATAACTTTTATAGCCTATGTTAGGTAATAGAAGTTAATAGAAATATATAGTACAAGGTCCCTCATATTAAACCACATAGATATGTGTATGTGTGTACATGTGTACATGCGTTCACATATATATTCACAAATATTTAGACATACAGATAGCTCCCGTCTTTCCCTGATCTCACCAGTATATATCCAACAATTTTGTCACTTCCTTTTCATGGCTGAAGGTCATTTCACAAGTGCCCAACCCAAGTCCCCAACTCCTCTGAGTATTTCACCTTGCTTTTAGCTCACGTGCACTCCTAAGTTCTTTGCAACTGACACATTTATCATGAAATCCTATGGCTGTCTTTGATGCAGATTACTTTTGTGAGATAGAGCTGTCTCTTTGGCCATTGCCAGTAGTGGTCCTGCTGAAGGCTTGGAAGAGGGCATTCCTTCCCTAATTCCCCGCAGCACAACCGAGGACAGAACACTGATAAAGCACAGGAATAAAGTACGTATAAGCAAGAGTGACTGCAACTTATATTAGAAAAGGTTGCTACTTTAGGTGCTCTGAACAAACCAGACCACTGATTTCTTCCCTAACCTCAAGAAGTCCCTCATGTGGCTGGTAGTTTCACTCTCCATCAGTGGGAATCAGCTGGTATTACCACACATGGAAATCTAGGTCTGTGATTTTTCAGTTCCAGAAAAAAGACAAAATTCTTCTGTACCTCTTTCAGAACCAGGCTGACCAACAGTGGGTTATCTCTTACCTGCATGTGATTTCTTATCCCTCAAACAAAGACTAATTCTTCCCTGTGGCTTCAAATATAATGAAAATAGACCATAATAATAATAATAATATTATTTTTTTAATTTTTGCGGTACGCGGGCCTCTCACTGCTGTGGCCTCTCACGTTGCAGAGCACAGGCCCCGGACGCGCAGGCTCGACGGCCATGGCTCACAGGCCCAGCCGCTCCGCGGCATGTCGTATCTTCCCGGACCGGGGCACGAACCCGTGTCTCCTGCATTGGCAGGCGGACTCTCAACCACTGTGCCACCAGGGAAGCCCGACTATAATATTAATATTCAGTCTTAAGTAATAGTAAAGGTGGGACAATCCTTGTCCATTGAAGATTAAACTGCACCAAATCCAGTCCTATTCCTTTCCATAGTTTTATTTACATGGGGGAAGGAGGGTGGAGAAAGTTATAGTATGCCAAGAATACTTATTGTATGGCTGTTAGCATAACTGATGCCATCTTAGGCCTGTTCAGTTCCTTCTGTTCTTCCATGGACCCTACCTAGGGCTATATTGCATAGTAACCCTTCTGTCGTTAAGGGCTTTGTAGTTAATAGATATTTTAAAATTATCATTAGGTCCAGGTGACCTCTCTGTTCTGTTAGTCTCCAAACAATGATGAACACCTTCCCTGACACATTCTTGGAGCCCATGAGACTAGTCACCCATTCATAAATCTTGACTTAGAAATAGACTTCCTGTCTCTAAGCATGTGCCCCCCGTACCCTAGGTAAACTATAAAATCATCCCATTGGCCCCTCGGTGGTGCAGAGTGCAGCTGTGAATGCTTCCAGATTATCGTCTACCCAATCCTACCCTCTGAGTTAGTTATCCTATCATAAATGGATCCACTAATTATATGGAGCTGCCTACCTTCTTTTTTGATCTCAAGATACCTTCTCAGTTTTGTGGGCACTTTTTGTTCCCTCCGTCTTCCAACACTTATTGACTGCTACCACCTCTTGACTGCTGCTCTCCTTGACTAAGGTTTCAACTACAATAACTTAGAGACAAGATTTAGAAAAACTACCACAATATTTGTCAGTTCTGCAGAGTAATGGTTCTGTTGATGATAAATCAACTTATCATGCAAACAGAACACTTAGCACCACAGTTTGCCCTATGTGAGTTTGATTTATTTCAAGACATTCAACTATTTCCCAAGCATAACAGTATATTGCTTTTTTTTTTGAATTTTTGAATTTTATTTTGTATTTTTTAATACAGCTGGTCCTTATTAGTCATCAATTTTATACACATCAGTGTACACAGGTCAATCCTAATTGCCCAATTCAGCACACCACCACCACCACCCGCCACCAGTTTCCCTTCTTGGTGTCCATACGTTTTGTTCTCTACACCTGTGTCTCAATTTCTGCCCTGCAAACCAGTTCATCAGTACCATTTTTTTAGGTTGCACATATATGCATTAATATGCAATATTTGTTTTGTTTTTCTCTTTCTGACTTACTTCACTCTGAATGACAGTCTCTAGATCCATCCACATGTCTACAAATGTCCCAATTTCATTCCTTTTTATGGCTGAGCAATATTCCATTGTATATATGTACCACATCTTCTTTATCCATCTGTCTGTTGATGGGCATTTAGGTTGTTTCCATGACCTGGTTATTGTAAATAGTACTACAATGAATATTGGGGTGCATGTGTCTTTTGAATTATGGTTTTCTCTGGGTGTATGCCCAGTAGTGGGATTGCTGGATCTATGGTAATTCTATTTTTAGTTTCTTAAGGAATCTCCATACTGTTCTCCATAGTGGCTGTATCAACTTTTACATTCCTACCAACAGTGCAAGAGCGTTCCCTTTTCTCCACACAATCTCCAGCATTTGTTGTTTGTAGATTTTCTGATAATGTCCATTCTAACTGGTGTGAGGTGATACCTCATTGTAGTTTTGATTTGCATTTCTCTAATGACTAGAGATGTTGAGTATTCTTTCATGTGTTTGTTGGTAATCTGTGTATCTTCTTTGGAGAAATGTCTATTTAGGTCTTCTGCCCATTTTTGGATTGGGTTGTTTGCTTTTTTAATATTGAGCTGCATATGCTGTTTATGTATTTTGGAGTTTAATCCTTGGTCCGTTGATCCATTTGCAAACATTTTTTCCCATTCTGAGGGTTGTCTTTTTGTCTTGTTTACGGTTTCCTTTTCTGTGCAAAAGATTTGAAGTTTCATTAGGTCCCATTTGTTTATTTTTGTTTTTATTTCCATACTCTAAGAGGTGGATCAAAAAAGATCTTTCTGTGATATATGTCAAAGAGTGTTCTTCCTATGTTTTCCTTTAAGGGTTTTATAGTGTCCAGTCTTACATTTAGGTCTCTACTCCATTTTAAGGTTATTTTTGTGTATGGTGTTAGGGAGTGTTCTAATTTCATTCTTTTACATGTAGCTGTCCAGTTTTCCCAGTACCACTTATTGAAGACACTGTCTTTTCTTCATTGTATATCCTTGCCTCCTTTGTCATAGATTAGTTGACCATAGGTGTGTGGGTTTATCTCTGGGCTTTCTATCTTGTTCCATTGATCTATGTTTCTGTTTTTGTGCCAGTATCATATTGTCTTGATTACTGTAGCTTTGTAGAATAACATGAAGTCAGGGAGTCTGATTCCTCCAGCTCTGTTTTTTTCCCTCAAGACTGCTTTGGCTATTCAAGATCTTTTGTGTCTCCATATAAATTTTAAGAGTTTTTTGTTCTAGTTCCGTAAAAAGTGCTGTTGGTAATTTGATAGGGATTGCATTGAATCTTTGGATTGCTTTGCATAGTATAGTCATTTTCACAATATTGATTCTTCCAATCCAAGAACATGCTATATCTCTCCATCTGTTGGTATCATCTTTAATTTCTTTCATCAGTGTCTTATAATTTTCTGAGTACAGGTCTTTTACCTCCTTAGGTAGGTTTATTCCTAGGTACATTATTCTTTTTGTTGCAATGGTGAATGGGATTGTTTCCTTAATTTTTCTTTCTGATCTTTCATTGTTAGTGTATAGGAATGCAAGAGATTTCTGTGCATTAATTTTGTATCTGGCAAATTTACCAAATTCTTTGATTAACTTTAGTAGTTTTCGGGTGGCATCTTCAGGGTTCTCTATGTATAGTATCATGTCATCTGCAAACAGTGACTGTTTTATTTTTTCTTTTCCAATTTGTATTCATTTTATTTCTTTTTCTTCTCTGATTGCCATGGCTAGGACTTCCAAAACTATGTTGAATAATAGTGGTGAAAGTGGACATCCTTGTTTCATTCCTCATCTTAAAGGAAATGCTTTCAGTTTTTCACCCTTAAAAATGATGTTTGCTGTGGGTTTGTCATATATGGCCTTTATTATGTTGGGGTAGGTTCCCTCTCTGCCCACTTTCTGGGGAGTTTTTATCATAAATGGGTGTTGAATTTTGTCAAAACCTTTTTCTGCATCTATTGAGATGATCATATGGTTTTTATACTTCAATTTGTTAATATGGTTTATCACATTGATTGATTCAAGTATAGTGAAGAATCCTTGCATCCCTAGGTACAATGAGTTTGGGAGTGTTCCTCCCTCCACAATTTTTTGAAGAGTTTGAGAAGGTTGAGCATTAGTTCTTCTCTAAATGTTTGATAGAATTCAGCTGTGAAGCCATCTCGTCCTGGACTTTTGTTTGTTGGAAAATTTTTAACCACAGTTTCAATTTCATTACTTATGATTTGTCTGTTCATATTTTCTATTTCTTCCTGGTTCAGTCTTGCAAGGTTCTACCTTTTTAAGAATTTGTCCATTTCTTCCAGGTTCATTTTATTGGCATAGAGTTGCTTGTAGTAGTCTATTAGGATACTTTGTATTTCTGCAGTGTTGGTTGTAACTTTTCCTTTTACATTTCAAATTTTATTGATTTGAGTTCTCACCCTCTTTTTTTTGATGAGTCTGGCTAATAGTTTATCAATTTTGTTTATCTTCTCAAAGAACCAGCTTTTAGTTTTATTGATCTTTGCTATTGTTTTCTTTTATTCTATTGCATTTATTTCTGCTTTGATCTTTATGATTTCTTTCCTTCTTCTAACTGTGGGTTTTGTTTGTTCTTTCTCTAGTTCCGTTAGGTGAAAAGTTAGATTGTTTATTTGAGATTTTTTTTGTTTGTTTCTTGAGGTAGGCTTGTATAGCTATACCTCTTAGAACTGATTTTCCTGCATCCCATAGGTTTTGGATCGTCGTGTTTTCATTGTCGTTTGTCTCTAGGTATTTTTTGATTTCCTCTTCGATTTCTTCAGTAATCTCTTGGTTATTTAGTAATGTATTGTTTAGCCTCCTTGTGTTTGTGTTTTTTACGTTTATTTCCCCTGTGATTCATTTCTAATCTCATAGCATTGTGGTAAGAAAAGATGCTTGATATGTTTTCAATTTTCTTAAATTTACTGTGGCTTGATTTGTGACCCAAGATGTGATCTATGCTGGAGAATATTCCATGCACACTTGAGAAGAAAGTGTAATCTGCTGTTTTGGGATGGAATGTCCTATAAATATCAGTTAAATCTACCTGGTCTGTTGTGTCATTTAAAGCTTCTGTTTCCTTATTTATTTTCATTTTGTATGATCTGTCCATTGGTGTAAGTGAGGTGTTAAAGTCACCCACTATTATTGTTTTACTGCTTATTTCCTCTTTTATAGCTGTCAGCAGTTGCCTTATGTATTGAGGTGCTCCTATGTTGAGTGCATATATATTTATAATTGTTATATCTTCTTCTTGGATTGATCCATTGATCATTATGTGGTGTCTTTCCTTGTCTCTTGTAACATCTTTATTTTAAAGTCTATTTTACCTGATATGAGTATTGCTACTCCAACTTTCTTTTGATTTCCATTTGCATGGAATATCTTTTTCCATCCCCTCACTTTTTCTTTTTTTTTTTTTTTTTTTTTTTTTTTTTTAGTGGTTCGTGACCCTTTCACTGTTGTGTCCTCTCCCTTTGCGGAACACAGGCTCCGGACGTGCAGGTTCAGCAGCCATGGCTCACGGGCCCAGCTATTCCGCGGCATGTGGGATCTTCCCAGACTGGGGCACGAACCTGTGTTCCCTGCATCGGCAGGTGGACTGTCAACCACTGTGCCACCAGGGAAGCCCCTATCCCCTCACTTTCAGTCTGTATGTGTCCCTAGGTCAGAAGTGGGTCTCTTGTAGACAGCATATAGATGGGTTTTGTTTTTGTGTCCATTTATAAAGCCTGTGTCTTTTGTTTGAGGCATTTAATCCATTCACGTTTAAGATAATTATTGATATGTATATTCCTATGACCATTTTTAAAATTGTTTTGGGTTTTTTTTGGTAGGTCCTTTTCTTCTCTTGTGTTTCCCACTTAGAGAAGTTCCTTTAGCATTTGTTGTAGCACTGGTTTGGTGGTGCTGAATTCTCTTAGCTTTTGCTTGTCTGTAAAGCTTTTGATTTCTCCATCAAATCTGAATGAGATCCTTGCTGGTAGAGTAATCTTGGTTGTAGGTTCTTCCCTAGCATCACTTTAAGTATATCATGTCACTCCCTTCTGGCTTGTAGAGTTTCTGCCGAGAAATCAGCTGTTAACCTTATGGGAGTTCCCTTGTATGTTGTTTGTCATTTTTCCCTTGCTGCTTTCAATAATTTTTCTTTGTCTTTAATTTTTGACAGCATGATTACTATGTGTCTTGGCATGTTTCTCCTTGGGTTTATCCTGTATGGGACTCTCAGTGTTTCCTGGACTTTGGTGGCTATTTTCTTTCCCATGTTAGGGAAGTTTTCAACTATAATATTTTCAAATATTTTCTTGGATCCCTTCTCTCTCTCTTCTCCTTCTGGTACCCCTAGAATGCGAATGTTGTTGCGTTTAATGTTGTCCCAGAGGTCTCTTAGGAGGTCTTCATTTCTTTTCATTCTTTTTTCTTTATTCTGTTCCTCAGCAGTGAATTACACCATTCTGTCTTCCAGGTCACTTATCCGTTCTTCTGCTTCAGTTATTCTGCTATTGATTCCTTCTAGTGTAGTTTTCATTTCAGTTATTGTATGGTTCATCTCAGTTTGTTTGTTCTTTAATTCTTCTAGGTCTTTGTTAAACATTGCTTGCATCTTCTCAATCTTTGCCTCCATTCTTTTCTGAGGTCCTGGATCATCTTCATTATCATTATTCTGAATTCTGTTTCTGGAAGGTTACCTAACTCCACTTCATTTAGCTATTTTTCTGGGGTTTTATCTTGTTCCTTCCTTCATCTGGTACATAGCCCTCTGCCTTTTCATCTTGTCTATCTTTCTGTGAATGTGGTTTTTGTTTCACAAGCTGCAGGATTGTAGTTCTTCCTGCTTCTGCTGTCTGCCCTCTGGTGGAAGAGGCTATCTAAGAGGCTTGTGCAGCTTTCCTGATGGGAGGGACAAATGGTGGGTAGAGCTGACTTTTGCTCTGGTGGACAGAGCTCAGTGAAACTTTAATCCACTTGACTGTTCATGGGTGGGGCTGGGTTCCCTCCCTGTTGGTTGTTTGGCCTGAGGCCTGAGGCCACCCAACACCAAAGAGCCTACCAGGGCTCTTTGGTGGGCCTAATGACAGACTCTGTGAGGGCTCACACCAAGGAGTACTTCCCAGAACTTCTGCTGCCAGTGTCCTTGTCCTCATGGTGAGCCACAGCCACCACCTGCCTCTGCAGGAGACCCTCCAACACTAGCAGATAGATCTGTTTCAGTCTTCCCTGAGGTCACTACTCCTTCCCCTGTGTCCTCATGTGCACAGTACTTTGTATGTTCCCTCCAAGAGTGGAGTCTCTGTTTCCCCCAGTTCTGTCAAAGTCCTGCAATAAATCCCATTAGCCTTCAAAGTCTGATTCTCTAGGAATTCCTCCTCCCCTTGCCAGACCACCCAGCACATGGTGTTCTATTATAGCAACTCACACTGACTAAAACAGCATATTCATTTTATTTGCCTATTTTTCTCTTGAATTCTTCTACTCTGTATTGTTTATTGGTAACAGCACTTTATATGGTAAGGTAATAAAGAATCTAATCCAGGTATTAAAGAAGCAAGTCTAGGTATTAACAAATCTCTACTCTCATTCAATTTTATACTTTTCCAATACACCAAGTGGTGTAGATGCTTCTGCAACTTACTTCAAAATAAAAGAGGGATGAGAAGGAGGGGAAGGGGAAGAAAACATCTCACGTGACAGGCAAAATTATAATCTGTCATTGTTACACTGAATGCAGTAGATATCTAAACGTCGAGTCTTTCTATCATGAAATGCTTTTTAAGTTACTCAGAGAAAAGTCTCTATTAGGCATTTCCAATAGCAGGTATCTAATGGGGGTAATGGCACCTCTTGGTCTCTGTTGACCCTTCACCTTGGTTTATACATTTAAAATTTTGCACCCAGCATGTGTCGTGCATGGGTAACTTTCTCCTAGAGGGAACTGTTATTGTATGGGTTTTATTTTACAACAGCTTAGAACGAAATACCTCCCACTGGATCCACAACTGAGCTATAGGACACATGCATCCTAGCCAGAAGCTCTATGCACTCCTATAGAAATGTACTGTCTTTTACTTTAAACTCCCATTGCACAGCAGCAAATCATGTACTAACAATCCCTACCTTCTTTAAATCAATGAGAATAGAACTTAAAGCCTTCTGCTCTAGTTATCTATTTTTGCATAATAAACTACTCCAAACTTGATGGCATTAAACAACATTTTTTTTTAATCCTCCCACATTCTGTAGTTCAGGAATTTGGAAAAACCGCCACTGGGATGACATTTCTCTACTCCACAATATCTGAGGCCATAAAGATAATGAATTGAATGGCTGGGGTGACTGGGGCCTAGTGTGGCTTGGGCTGCAGAATCTACTTCCCAGATCACTTTTTCACTCACATGTCTGTTTCCTTCCTGTGGCTGCTATAACAGTAAGGACTCAGGGCAGTTGAACCTCTTACATTACTGTTCCAAGGTCAAATATTCTTAGCAAACAAGGCATAATCTGGAGGGCATTTTTCTTTTTTTTTTTTTTTTTTTTCGGTACGCGGGCCTCTCACTGTTGTGGTCTCTCCCGTTGCGGAGCACAAGTTCTGGATATGCAGGTTCAGTGCCCATGGCTCACGGGTCCAGCCACTCTGCGGCATGTGGAATCTTCCCGGACCGGGACACGAACCTGTGTCCCCAGCATCGGCAGGCAGACTCTCAACCACTGCGCCACCAGGGAATTCCCAAGGAAGCCATTTTTCTTGATGCCACATTTTTAAAATATTCTGTCCTTGGTCCTTCTTGTTCTGTTGTGAGCTGCTGCCAAAGTTCTGAGATGTGAAGAATTCCATTTTAACACCCTGTAACAGTGTATTCTTTAAAGTGCTCTGTCTACAATTATCATCTACAAAATCAATATATGTATATTCAGTTATAATGGTTGATTGTTTATTCCACCCTTTATATATTCTCCACAACTCTGTTGTAGAGCAGAGTTTTCAACCTGGGCTGCCCACTGGAATCATCTGGGAGGATTTTAAAAATCCCAGTGCTCAGGACATACTGAACCCAGCCAATTAAATAAAAATCCTGGGGAATGGACTCTGGCACTGATATATTTTTTTAAGCTCCCTAAATGATTCAAATGTGTAGCCAAGATTGACAGCCAGTGCTATGGAGCCTGGCCATTCTCATCACTGTCCTTGGTGGTAATCCTCCTGGTTATATTCTCGTGTCTTCTAACTGAATCTCATACCCAGTCATATTGTTAGCTTTCAAAAAATAAATCTTTGGAATGTCAATCGTAATGCTTTAAATATATGAAATATTTTGGAGGAGAACTGTCACCTTTGCAAGATTAAAATGTTCCATCCAAGGACAGCCTATTTTTCTTTGCTTATTTTTGTATCTTTTTATGTTACTTTATTATGTTGAGTCTTTATTTAAATAATATTTATTATTAAGTTTACTCCCAGTTATTTAGTTTTAATATTTTTAGATGTTATAAATGGGATTTTCCCAATTTATGTTTTAATTGCTTGTTTGGGGTCTCTATTTAGACTATAGATTTTTAAACATTTTTGTATCCAAAAACAATTGTTAATTTTGTTATAGCTGACATTTCACTGATTATCTTGGCTTTTCCTTGTAAAAATTATATGGTCTGCAAATAGTTTAAAAAGTTATCTTGTTTCCAGTATTTATACTTTTTTAGGTTCTTACCTTATATCATTGGTTCAAAATATAAATGTTAAATACTCATGTCAAACATGGCAAATAACTTATCATTTAATGTGATGAATTTTGGAGTTAGCTTTTTAGGTGATATCTAAAAGAAGTTAGTTAAATGATAAGTTTACTGTAATAGTTGTGCTTTTCTGAACGATCTATAATTACTGGCTTCACCATTAACCTGATGAAGAGATTAGAGACAGGGAGACTTGGGACTGCCAAGAAAATAGCTACCAGAGTACGGAAGGTATGAAAACTTGGCAAATACTCAATGATAAAACAAATGGCATTGAGAATAAGTTGTCTGGAAATGTATTCCAAATCAGTTGAGGTATAACACAGATGAGTATGGAATAGATAAGTATCTAGAATCTTCTGGACACACTGCCTTATGCTGGTCATTTTCTGACTACTTTTACAAAAACAGATTGCTCAGGACAGAAATTTCCAAACTTGAGCACAAGCCACCATATGGAGGTCTTACTAAAATGTGTATTTCTGAGTCTTTATCCAAAAGTTTCTGATCTAGTAGGTTTGAATATTCCTCATGTGCAGGTCTTAGCCTTTAGTGCAAATGGTTGAGAAAAAGGGAACTGTTGGCAATTTCTCTATGACTGAGTGAAGCTCTGCTGTCATGCTGAGAATGTGTTGTTCTCTAGACTGTGAGTCCCAAAGTATATCCACATATACAAAATCCATTTTTACATATGTTCACAGACCTGTTTCCTTTTCCTCTCCTTCAGTTAAATTAGAATTAAACAATATATAATGAAATGATAATTTTCAGTGAAGGAATATAGAATCTACAGTTGGGGACATAAATGATGAAGAGTATAGAATTTATTTAAAGAGAACATGATTGGCAAACAGCCACCACCAAAATGTGTGTGTGTACATATATTAACTTTATTGTAATTAATAGGAAAACGTATTTTTCCATTCACTAGATGTACCTGGATTGAAAGTCTAATTTAAAAGTTTTTACTCATAGGAAAATTTTATCTATGAATCCAAATTGGCAAGTTGAATTGAGCAATGAAGTGTAGTTTAGAAAGAGCTGAGAGTGCACTGATGTTTATTTTCATTAGAAGATGACTATCAGGTCCCAAATTTTAATGTATGTTCTCTAATCTATTACTGTTCACACATAGTTTTTCTTAATCATCTATATAGTATCATCTGGTTCCCATTCGGCTAAAGATGTCTTGAAATATGTCACAGCTGTGTTAGAACTGCCAATGAAAAATTATATTTACTCTTTGAGTTTTAGCTCTTATATATGCTCTGACTTAAGTAAGGTTTACAAATATTCTGGAAGACAGATTTTACACTTTACTTCTTGAGCAGATAGTTAAGTAAGGTATTTTATTTCCTGCTGTTTATCAACAGCTTTCCATTATTTGTCCTTTACTGGCATATTTAGGAGATGAGTAGTTGGTAGATTGGAGTTACACTAGCATCATTGAAAAAATAAAAGTCAAACAACTTTAACTTGTTTCATATGAATTCCAACAGCAAAACTGGATATACATTTAGCAAACCTTCCAGTTTATATTGTTGAAATGCTTCTGAGCTCCTTTCTTTACCTTATTCTGCAGGAGGACACTCCTAAATTCCTGCTACAAGCATATATCTAGCAGTTTGTTCTGGCAATAATATTCATAACAGATTAAAAGAAACATTCAAATTAAGTTCTCATAAATATTACCTCAGAACTCATTCTGCTTTTATCCTTCAAATGAGTGACACTCAAGCCTTGCTAAAAGAAAGAAGGGATTTTTTACTTTTACAATCATGTTTAGTACAGAATGAATATGTATAATATGTATACTGAATGAATATATATATGTGTATATATATATATATATATATATATATATATATATATACACACACACACATTCTCTTTTGGCTCTTTCCAACATGCAATAAAAAGAATAAGAAAAAATAGGTAAAATTTTATTTTAAAAATGTGCAATTATCTAAACCCCAGTTACACATGTTTAGTGGTATTACACATGTTTAATAATACTACACATGTTTAAATGTCCCATATTTTAAAAGCAAACAAGGGCTTCCCTGGTAGCGCAGTGGTTGAGAATCCACCTGCTGATGCAGGGGATGGGTTTGTGCCCCAGTCCGGGAAGATCTCACACGCTGCAGAGCGGCTAGGCCCATGAGCCATGGTCACTGAGCTTGTGCGTCCGGAGCCTGTGCTCCGCAATGGGAGAGACCACAACAGTGAAAGGCCCGCGTACCACAAAAATAAATAAATAAATAAGTAAGCAAACAAAAATAAAAAGTAGGAAAGTAAACAAATTTAAAATGGCTTTCAAAAGCACTTCAGGTGTATTTCATTTACTGTTTAGATAATAGTCATTTAAGATTTTTATTTTTCTCTTCTGATATTATTTTTTTGCAAAAAGACCTTGTGTTGTATTACTTTATTTATGTACAGAGAAGAAATAGCATAAGCATAGGTGAGAGACTGATTTCTTGATGTTATAAATTGTTCTATAATTGCTATAGGTTTCATTTACCTTTCTTTAAATATATTTGACAATAGAGGAAGAACACATGTTCTTCCTCCATTGAAAGCAGACTATCCTTTCTTGCTTATAAAAATTAAACAAGAGGTCTTCCCTTGTGGCGCAGTGGTTGAAAATCTGCCTGCCAATGCAGGGGACACGGGTTCGTGCCCTGGTTTGGGAAGATCCCACATACTGCGGAGTGGCTAGGCCCGTGAGTCATGGCCACTGAGCCTGAGCGTCCGGAGCCTGTGCTCCGCAATGAGAGAGGCCGCAACAGTGAGAGGCCCACGTACCACAAAAGGAAAAAAAATAAAAATAAATTAAAATTAAACAAGAAAACACTTAGCTTCCATTTCTGAACCTGATTATTTCATCAATATAAATTGAAGAGTGACTTTGTAAACATTCATTCTGGTGTTGGATTTAATACATATCTACTTAAAACTTTTTTCTTTGCTTTACTTTTGGTATGTTGACATTCAATTCATTTACCAATTTAAATTTTGGAATCACTTAGTTACTTAGCATGTGATGTTTTTACATTTTTGCTGCGTGTGTGGGTGGGGGACACATGGACAATCAATAGTACTGCATTCTTTCTTATACACGTGCTTAATTTTATAAAATTAATTATGCAGTTTGCATTTTCAATCAACACTGCTTTCTATCCTTCTACCTCTTAGTAATAAATACAAGCATGAATATGGTTTATTCATTTTAACTACTGTAGCTTATTACGTTATATGATGAATCTTATTTTGAAGATGTGTTCTGGTGAGAATATATGGAAATTTATCCATGGAACACCCACACGATCATAATTCTAGGCCTTTTCATCTTCAGTAAACATTGCTGAATGACTATTCCATGTGGCTGTACAAATTTACACTTCCACTCCCTGGTTCCAAGTTATTTCTTTCCCTACCTCCTCTCAATCTGTGATATTAACAGATGGTAGTAATTTAAAAAATAAAGCAGATCAATATACTATAATGACTTGAGAAAAAGATCAGGATATACTTTATTTTTTTTAAATGGGATAGAACAAATGCAAAATTAGAATGTGCAATGTGGCTTGATTTTGGTCAAACTATATAATAAACTTGTACTAACAAATTACAAGATCTAAGGTGATGCATATAAAATGGCTAGAAGTATTACCTCAGGAACGTGAACTCGAAGTGCGAGAATGAAGGACTAAACTTTTACTGTTGATACTTTGTATTTGTTGAATTATTATAGCCAGCAAGTAATACTTAGTCATTACGAAGTAATTGTTTATTGTCAGTTAACAAATAAAGAAAAGAGAACATAAAGAACACTCTAATATCCTTGCACATGAAATATTCCCAAGGGCAGCCCATTAATTTCAAGAACAATCATGCTTTTAAGAGAATAGTGAGGGTTACCAGAGCCATAATGTACAGGTGTGTAAGTTGTACACTGTAAAATTCTTGGGACCCGATTCATGTAGTCTCCTTGAATGACACCTCCTAAAGCTGTGTAGTACATAACCAGTCTAGTGGTGAGTGACATTCCTAATAACAGAAAAAGACTCTGGAATATCCAAGAAATTTCACTTGCTACAGATAAAATTGGTAAAATAGTGTCAGAACTGAAGTTTCTGAGACACCAGGTCTGTCCTCATACTGGTTGAAATCTAGGGATGGTATTCCTGAAATTTAAAAAAAGTCACCAAATGGCATTCCAGTGATCAGTTGGGTGCCCTTCAGATTCTTATCCCAGCTATAGATTCACAGTCACGTTCCTCGGCCCTAAATGTCTGGGAAGCTACTGTCTGACAACTTGCTGTGGTTGTGGTATTATACTAGGTTCTATAGAGAATAAAATGCAACTTATAGAGCTGCATCTTTGGCAGAAATTGACGCTTTAATGGGAAAACGACCAATGGCCTTCATCAAGGGACTTCAGTTTGGATGGTTGGTGACCAGGCTTTTGTGCCTGGAGAGGCTATGCTTAGATTGGCTGTGTGGTTGTCAGATATTTTCACATATGCCTAAAAATTTTTTTTAATTAACTAAATTTTGATTGAAATCGTTTTGCTTTAGGTCTGGGATTAAATAGCCTTTCTATAAATGGAAGCTACATTATAAAGTGGTGGTGATAACTTCAAAGCATAAGACAATCTTTCAGTATTAAACATAGAATGTACTTTTTTAACATGAAAATTTGTCGGTTCTTTGTGAAAAGATCAAACCTCCTTTTTTGTCTTTACAAATGATAATGCAATATTAACACAAATTGTCTTATCATTGATATATATGGTATTTGCTTTTAAAATTTCTGTGAATGTTATATCAATCTTAAGCATCTTAAGTCTTACTAATTTTTAGACCATGAGTGATTTAACAAATACATTCTAAAATATATGATAACATGTCATTTATTTTTATTTTATTTCAAGTATTTATTTGTAGTGGCCTTAAATTTGGCAGAAACAATTAGTGAATAGTTATTTGCTAGTGGTAAGCACTGAGCTGTATATACACATACTTGTAATCTATACAGATTTTATGTAGGGAGAATAGAGAAAGCACATGAATATGTCTGTATTACATGAATTGCATTTACATAGTTAAAACATAATGTCATTTGCCAGAATCTTATTGATCATAGGCAGGTGGAACTTCCTTCATATTAAATTTAAGACAACACATGATATATGACTTTTTGTAGGGAAAGCTACTACCAAACAGGTAGGAGAAAAAAAAGAAACTTTTATTTAAGGTAAATTTCTTAAACAGTCTATTCAGGAATCTAGAAGAACAACCATTTACAGCAATATATTAGCTTCTAAATCTATTGTCATTCTTATGGTAATGCATGCATAATATCAGTGTGTGGGTATAAATGTAATATATATATGTTTAAATATATTCAGTACACAATGATCAATTTTACTATTTATGCAGTTTCTCCTAAGTTTGAGAGTTCAAAATGAAATTTAAACATATATATTTATATCTACATATATATTTTCTATATATATTTGCTAATGATTTGTAGTTTTTTTTACCCACTTTAATGTGATTTTAGTTTGAAACAAGATTACAACTGTTAGTTGCTTACAATGTGTAAAACACTAACCTAATGACATCTGTAGTTAATACATCTTCACCTGACATATGAGAGAAAAATTTTGAAAAGTTTACAAAGAACAAACTTGAGCACTTGACTGGTACTCTGAATGAACGATGGGAGGAAGAATGGTATTTGATAGTGATATAGAACCTAATCTTATCTAGAAGAAGGGAGTGAGTCTTAAATTTGACATCAAGGGGATTTGATATGTTGTGGAAAGGAAGTCAAAACCACTGATATGACTGAGATGATAAAACATGGGAAAAGGAAATGCTTTCCTTAGAGTCCTGCAAATGAGTTTTCAGTGGGTCATTAAATTGAGATTAGCCTTTCACAAAAGAGTTTCTATCACTGCCCACTCTGTCTGATCCTGTTATTAGTATCTCCATCACTAAATTTCAAAACATACATGTATGCCTGCATGTGATACCCTTAGAATCCTCCCAATAAATGCAGATTCCCATGAAAAGTAGCTCAGAAGGAATTAAAAGAATAGGCAATTCCTCACAAAACCAGTTGCCTGATTTTTGTTAGACCCACCCAGATTATTCTTAGGTCCTGGGAAGAAGGAGTGTTGCTCATTTTCATGGATAGAGTACATTGTAGTTTGTGTACATCACATGTTTCTCCTTGATTAAGAACGGTTAACATTCATTTGGAAAAAGTGACCTTGAGATTGATCACGTAGTTCAGTTGACTTCCTGATTGCTTTCAGCTTGTGTATAGCATAGTAGTCCAATTTCCTTTCATCTGGGTCAATTTATCTTCTTGAAACACAAAACAAATGGTTTTCTCCTAAAGCCTCAAAAGTGGTGTGCTAACATGTTTGCTTTCTGCTTTGCATCTGTAATTAATTTAAGCCACAGAAAATTATTATAGTGTTTATCTTATAAATGACGTTACTCAAGTGTTATCTCTATTTTTTAAAGAAAAGGAATTAAATCTATTTTAGTTGATCTGATGGCTTTCTTATTCTAAATCTCTGAAGTTTATGATGAATTACCAATTAAATTGAATTCTATAAATTAAATTATATCAATTCAATCCAAGTTTTGCTCCTCTCACATACTTTATCCAATTTAGCATTAAGTTGAATTTTGCTAATTTTTTCTATTTTATTTAAGCACCTAGTGTTAGTTAGGACAATAATTTAAGAACATTTTTCTGTTTATATTAATCCAATGTGTTACTTAATTTTATATGGATGTCCATAAACTATTTCTAAACATATTTCTTAATATTTTTGGAAATACTAAGTACCATATTGTTTTTCCTGTGGAAAATGTTTTCTCCTGGGAGATTTTACTTACTTTGAGAAATCTTCCAGATATTAAAAATGATGCAAACTCAAAGTAAATTCTGCTGTGATCTGAAATAGTTTTGGTCACTCATAATTACTTATATGTAGAAAGAGTATCATTAACTATAGTTTAAAAGTAAATTAAAATGAAAAAATATATATATTCACACTTTGTTCATTTCATCATCAGCCACACCTGTTTTTCTGCATCATTATCTAGAGCTGTCTCTTCACCATTTTACTTATGCCAGAGGATCTCAGATATTGTGATTCAGAATTCCATAGGGGCTTGCAAATGCATATTTCCAGGCCTGCTTTCAGATATTGGAAATCAGCAGCTCCAGGGTGTGTGTTGGAAATATGTCATTTTAATGAGTATTATGGATGATGTTAATGCAAATTGTATGCAGATTATACATGAGGGGTTACTAATAAGGGCCATTATTTTTTGGAGTATATCTTAGGTAGAATTATAACATAAATATAAGTTTATCACCCATTTCAATATAAGCTCCATGGGGTGTGTGATAGAGGAGAATTTTTATTCATGTTTGCTGCTCTATTCTCAAAACGTATGACCTCATCTATTTTAGGTCCTTAATAAATCATTGTTGAAAAACTAATTTGAGTGGCAAATAAAATATGACTATTTCTGTTTCTCACTCTGCTATTCACAACTGCTTAAGATAGTGTCCTACTTGTATAAACTCCATGAAGTAAAGTGACTTATTTGTAGAAAACCTCCCCAAACAGTTGCTTGATTTATGAATGTGTTTGTAACTATTGGATAACTATCTAAGCAGTGCTGTCACTAGTATCATGAGACCTCCGTGGCATAGTTAAAAATACTCTTTTGAAGTTCAAGCAAACTTGGATAGATCACTTTCTCACAGGGAAATAGTCCCAGACTTGTTTTTCTCCTGCATATCCTTCATTCATAGAATCTATGGAGGAGGAAGTACCTTTAAGGAGGTATAGTAAAAGACTGCTATAGATGGGAGGACCTTAAAGATGGTGGAGGAGTAAGATGTGGAGATCACCTTCCTCCCCACAAATACATCTACATGTGGAACAACTCCTACAGAACACCTATTAAATGCTAGCAGAAGACCTCAGACCTCCCAAAAGGCAAGAAAATCCTCACGTACCTGACCATGTGGCTGACAGGGTCTCAATGCTCTGGCCAGGTGTCAGGCCTGAGCCTCTGAGGTGGGAGAGCTGAGCTCAGGACATTGGACCACCAGAAAAACCCAGGTCCCATGTAATATCAATTGGTGAGATGTCTCCCAAAGATATTATCTCAACACTAAGACCCAGCTCCACTCAAAGACCAGCAAGCTCCAGTGCTGGACACCCCATTCCAAACATCTAGCAAGACAGGAACACAATACCACCCATTAGCAAAAAAGCTGCCTAAAATAATACTAAGTTCACAGACACCCGAAAACACACCACTAGACATGGTCCTGCCCACCAGAAAGACAAGATCCAGGCTCATCCACCAGAACAGAGGCAAAAGTCTCCTCCACCAGGAAGCGTAGACAATCCACTGAACCAACCTTACCCACTGGGAGCAGACACCAAAACAACTGGAACTATGAACCTGCAGCCTGTGAAAAAGACACTCCACACACAGTAAGTTAAGCAAAATGAGAAGACAGAGAAATATGCAGCAGATGAAGGAGGAAGGTAAAAATGCACAAGACCAAACAAATGAAGAGGAAATAGGCAGTCTACCAGAAAAAGAATTCAGAGTAATGATAGTAAAGATGATCCAAAATCTTGAAAACAGAATGGAGAAAATATAAGAAACATTTAACAAGAAACTAGAAGAACTAAAGAGCAAACAAACAATGATGAACAACACAATAAATGAAATTAAAAATTCTCTAGAAGGAACCAATAACAAAATAACTGAGGCAGAAGAAGGGATAAGTGACCTGGAAAGTAAAGCAGTGGAAATAATGAAAGAAGAGCAAAATAAAGAAAAAAGATTGAAAAGAATTGAGGACAGTCTCCGAGAACACTGGGACAACATTAAACATGCCAACATTCAAATTATAAGGGTTCCAGAAGAAGAGAAAAAGAAACTGACTGAGAAGATATTTGAAGAGATTATAGTTGAAAACCTCCCTAAAATGGGAAAGGAAAGAGTCAATCAAATCCAGGAAGTGCAGAGAGTCCTATACAGGATAAATCCAAGGAGAAACATGCCAAGATACATATTAATCAAACAATAAAAAATTAAATACAAAGAAAAATATTAAAAGCAGCAAGGGAAAAACAACAAATAACATACAAGGGAATCCCCTTGAGGTTGACAGATGATCTTCCAGAAGGAACTCTGCAAGCCAGAAGGGAGTTGAAGGACATATTGAAAGTGATAAAAGGGAAAACCTACAACTAAGATTACTCTACCCAGCAAGGATCTCATTCAGATTCCATGGATAAATTAAAACTTTTACAGAGAAGCAAAAGCTAAGAGAATTCAGCACCACCAAACCAACTACAACAAATGTTAAAGGAATTTCTTTAGGCAGGAAACACAAGAGAATAAAAAGACCTACAATAAGAATTCAAAACAATTAAGAAAATGGGAATAGGAACACAGATATCAATAACTACCTTAAATGTAAAAGGACTAAATACTCCAACCAAATGACATACACTGGCTGAATAGATAAAAAAACAAGATCCATATATATGTTGTCTACAAGAGACGCACTTCAGACCTAAGGACACATACAGACTGAAAATGAAGGGATGGAAAATGATATTCCATGCAATTGGAAATCAAAAGAAAGTTGGAGTAACAATTCTCATATCAGACAAAATAGACTTTAAAACAAAGACTATTACAAGACACAGAGGACACTACTTAATGATCAAGGGATCAATCCAAGAAGAAGAACATAACAGTTGTAAATATTTATGCACCCAATGTAGGAGCACATCAATACATAAAGCAAATGCTAACAGCCATAAAAGGGGAAATCGACAGTAACACAATAATGGTAGGGGACATAAACACCCCACTTTCACCAACAGAGAGATTAACCAAAATCAATACAGAAGCACAAGCTTTAAATGACACATTAAACAAGATGGATTTAATTGATATTTATAGGATATTCCATTCCAAAACAACAGAACGCACTTTCTTCTCAAGTGCTCATGGAACATTCTCCAGGATAGATTATACCTTGGGTCACAAATCAAGCCTTGCTAAATTAAAGAAAATTGAAATTGTATCAAGTATCTTTTCTGACCACAATTCTATGAGACTAGATATCAATTACAGGAAAAAAAATATGTAAAAAATACAAACACATGGAGGCTAAACAATGCACTACTTAATAACCAAGAGATCACTGAAGAAATCAAAGAGGAAATAAAAAAATACATTGAAAGACATGACAATGAAAACAGGATGACCCAAAACCTATGGGATGCAGCAAAAGCAATTCTAAGAGAGAAGTTTATAGCAATAGAGTCCTACCTCAAGAAACAAGAAACATCTCAAATAAACAACCTAACCTTACACCTAACACAATTAGAGAAAGAAGAACAAAAAATCCTAAAGTTAGCAGATGGAAAGGAATCATAAAAATCACATCAGAAAATGAAAAAGAAATGAAGAAAACAATAGCAAAGATCAATAAAACTAAAGGCTGGTTCTTTGAGAAGGTGAATAAAATTGATAAACCATTAGCCAGACTCATCAAGAAAAAAAGGGAGAAGACTCAAGTCACCAGAATTACAAATGAAAAAGGAAAAGTAACTGACACTGCAGAAATACAAAGGATCATGAGAGATTACTATAAGCAACTATATGCCAATAAAATGGACAACCTGGAAGAAATGGACAGATTCTTAGAAAAGCACAATTGTCCGAGACTGAACCAGGAAGAAATAGAAAATATAAACAGACCAATCACAAGCACTGAAATTGAAACTGTGATTAAAAATCTTCCAGGAAACAAAAGCCCAGGACCAGATGGCTTCAGAGCAAATTCTACCAAACATTTAGAGAAGAGCTAACACCTATCTTTCTCAAACTTTTCAAAAATACAGCAGAAGGAGGAACACTCCCAAACTCATTCTATTAAGCCCCCATAACCCTGATATCAAAACCAGACAAAGATGTCACAAAGAAAAAAACTAGAGGCCAATATCACTGATGAACATAGATGAAAAAATCCTCAACCAAATACTAGCAAACAAAATCCAAGAGCACATTAAAAGCATCATACCACATGATCAAGTGGGGTTTATCCCAGGAATGCAAGAATTCTTCAACATACACAAGTCAATCAATGTGATACAGTATATTGACAAATTGAAGTATAAAATCCATTTGATAAGTTCAATAGATGCAGAAAAAGCTTTCGACAAAATTCAACATCCATTTATGATAAAAACTATCCAGAAAGTATACATAACTTAGCTCAACAAACTAAAGTCAATATATGACAAACCCACAGCCAACATCATTCTCAATGGTGAAAACTTGAATCCATTTCTCCTAATATCAGGAAAAAGACAAGGTTGACTGCTCTTACCACAATTATTCAACATAGTTTTGAAAGTTTTTTTTTTTATCATCTTTATTGGAGTATAATTGCTTTACAATGGTGTGTTAGTTTCTGCTTTATAACAACGTGAATCAGTTATACATATACATATGTTCCCATATCTCTTCCCTCTTGTGTCTCCCTCCCTAACCCACCCCTCTAGGTGGGCAGAAACCACCTAGTTGATCTCCCTGTGCTATGCGGCTGCTTCCCACTAGCTTTCTATTTTACGTTTCCTAGTGTGTATATGTCCATGCTACTCTCACTTTGTCAAAGCTTACCTTTCCCCCTCCCGATATCTTCAAGTCCATGCTCTAGTAGATCTGTGTCTTTATTCCCATCTTACCCTTAGGTTCTTCATGACATTTTTTTTCTCTTAGATTCCATATATTTGTGTTAGCATACAGTATTTGTTTTTCTCCTTCTGACTTACTTCACTCTGTATGATAGACTCTAGGTCTATCCACCTCACTACAAATAACTCAGTTTCATTTCTTTTTATGGCTGAGTAATATTCCATTGTATATATGTGCCACATCTTCTTTATCCATTCATCTGTTGATGGACACTTAGGTTGCTTCCATGTCCTGGCTATTGTAAATAGAGCTGCAATGAACATTTTGGTACATGTGTCCTTTTGAATTATGGTTTTTTCAGGATATATGCCCAGTAGTGGGATTGCTGGGTCATATGGTAGTTCTTTTGCAGTTTTTTAAGGAACTTCCATACTGTTCTCCATAGTGGCTGTATCAATTTACATTCCCACCAACAATGAAAGAGGGTTCCCTTTTTTCCACACCCTCTCCAGCATTTATTGTTTCTAGATTGTTTGATGATGGCCATTCTGATTGGTGTGAGATGATATCTCATTGTAGTTTTGATTTACATTTCTCTAATGACTAATGATGTTGAGCATTCTTTCATGTGTTTGTTGGCAATCTGTATATCTTCTTTGGAGAAATGTCTATTTAGGTCTTCTGCCCACTTTTGGATTGGGTTGTTTTTTTCTTACTGATCTGCATGATTTGCTTGTAAATTTTGGAGATTAATCCTTTGTCAGTTGCTTCATTTGCAAATATTTTCTCTGATTCTGAGGGTTGTCTTTTGGTCTTGTTTATGGTTTCCTTTGCTCTGCAAAAGCTTTCAAGTTTCATTAGGTCCCATTTGTTTATTTTTGTTTTTATTTCCATTTCTCTAGGAGGTGGGTCAAAAAGGATCTTTCTGTGAAGTGTTAACCAAAGTAATCAGAAACAAAAAAAAAATAATAATAAAAGGAATCCAATTTGGAAAAGAAAAAGTAAAAGTGTTTGCAGATGACATGATACTATACATAGAGAATACTGAAGATTCTACTAGGAAACTATTAGTGTTAATCAATGAATTTGGTAAATTAGCAGGATATAAAATTAATGCACAGAAATTTCTTGCATTCCTAAACACTAATGATGACGTATCTGAAAGAAAAATTAAGGAAACACTCCCATTTACCATTGCAACAAAAAGAATAAAATACCTAGGAATAAACCTACCTAAGGAGTCTAAAGACCTGTATGCAGAAAACTATGACACTGATGAAAGACATTAAAGATGATACAAACATACGGAGAGATATACCATGTTCTTGGAAGAATCAACATTTTGAAGACGACTATACTACACAAAGCAATCTATGGAACCAATGCATTCCCTATCAAACGACCACTGACATTTTTCACTGACATAGAACAAAAAAAATCACAATTTGTATTGATACACAAAAGACCTTGAATAGCCAAAGCGATCCTGAGAAAGGAAAATGTAGCTGGAGGAATCAGGCTCCCGGACTTCAGACTATACTACAAAGCTACAGTAATCAAGACAATATGGTACTGACACAAAAATAGAAATATAGATCAGTGGACAGGATAGAAAGCCCAGAGATCAATCCATGCACATATGGTCATGGATTTTGATAAAGAAAGCAAGAATATACAATGGAGAAAAGACAGCCTCTTCAATAAGTGGTGCTGGGAAAACTGGACAGCTACATATAAAATAATAAAATTTGAACACTCCCTAATACCATACACAAAAATAAACTCAAAATGGCTTAAAGACCTAAATGTAAGACCAGACACTATAAAACACTTTGAGGAAAACTTAGGCAAAACACTCTATGACATAAATCATAGCAAGACCCTTTTTGACCCATCTCCTAGAGAAATGGAAATAAAAACAAAAATAAACAAATGGAACCTAATGACACTTAAAATCTTTGGCATAACATAGGAAACTATAAACAAGATGAAAACACAACCCTCAGAAGTGGAGAAAGTATTTGCAAATGAAGCAACTGACAAAGGATTAATCTCCAAAATTTACAAGCAGCTCATGCAGCTCAATATCAAAAAAACAAACAACCCAATCCAAAAATGGGCAGACAACATAAATAGACATTTCTCCAAAGAAGTTATACAGATTGCCAACAAACAAAGGGATGCTCAATATCACTAATCATTAGAGAAATGCAAATCAAAAGTACAATGTGGTAGTGGTATAGCCTCACACCGGTCAGAATAGCTAGCATCAAAAAAATCTACAAAAAATAATTGCTAGAGAGGCTGAGGAGAAAAGGGAACCCTCTTGCACTGTTGATGGGAATGTAAATTGATACAGCCACTATGGAGAATAGTATGGAGGTTCCTTAAAAAACTAAAAATAGAACTACCATATGACTCAGCAATCCCACTACTTGGCATATACCCTGAGAAAACCATAATTCAAAAAGACACATGTACCACAGTGTTCATTTTAGTACTATTTACAATAACCAGGACATGGAAACAATCTAAGTGTCCATTGACAGATGGATGGATAAAGAAGATGTGAGACATATATACAATAGAATATTACTCAGCCATAAAAAGAAACGAAACTGAGTTATTTGCAGTGAAGTGGATGGACCAGGAGTCTGTCATACAGAGTGAAGTAAGTCAGAAGGAGAAAAACAAATATCATACGCTAACACATATATATGGAATCTAAGAAAAAAAAAATGTCATGAAGAACCTAAGGGTAGGATGAGAATAAAACACAGACCTACTAGAGCATGGCCTTGAGGATATGGGAAGGGGTAAGGGTAAGCTGTGATGAAGTGAGGGAGTGGCATGGATATATATACACTACCAAATGTAGGGTGGATAGGTAGTGGGAAGTAGCCACATGGCACAGGGAGATCAGCTAGGTGGTTTCTGACCACCTAGAGTGGTGGGATAGGGAGAGTGGGAGAGAGGGAGATGCAAGAGGGAAGAGATATGGGAACATATGTATAACTGATTCATTTTGTTGTAAAACAGTAACTAACACACCATTGTAAAGAAATTATACTCCAATAAAAATGTTAAAAAAAATCTACAAACTATAAATGCTGGAGAGGGTGTGGAGAAAAGGGAACCCTCTTTCACTGTTGGTGGGAATGTAAATTAATACAGCCACTATGGAGAACAGTATGGAGGTTCCTTAAAAAACTAAAAATAGAACTACCATATGATCCAGCAATCCCACTACTGGGCATATACCCTGAGAAAACCATAATTCAAAAAGTCACATGTACCACAGTGTTCATTTCAGTACTATTTACAATAGTTAGGACATGGAAACAACTTAAGTGTCCATCAACAGATGGATGGATAAAGAAGATGTGACACATGTATACAATGGAATATTACTCAGCCATATAAAGAAATGAAACTGAGTTATTTGTAGTGAGGTGGATGGACATAGAGACTTTCATACAGAGTGAAGTAAGTCATAAACAGAAAAACAAATACCATATGCTAACACATATATATGGAATCTAAAAAAAAAAAAAAAAACTTTTTGAGGATCCCATGGGCAGGACAGGAATAATGACATAGATGTAGAGAATGCACTTGTGGACATGGGGATGGGGAAGGGTAAGCTGAGACGAAGTGAGAGTGGCATGGACATTTATGCATTGCCAAACGTAAAATAGAAAGCTAGTTGGAAGCAGCCACATAGCACAGGGAGATCAGGTCCATGCTTTGTGACCACCTAGAGGGATGGGGTAGGGAGGGTGAGTGGGAGATGCAAGAAGGAGGAGATATGGTATTCTATGTATACGTATAGCTGATTCACTTTGTTATACAACAGCAACTAACACAACAATTTAAAGCCATTATACTCCAATAAAGTTGCTAAAAAAAAAGTAGTAAACAAGAAGAAAGACTGAACTGATGGGGCTTTCCTGGTCGTCCAGTGGTAAATAATCTGTCCTGCAATGCAAGTTCGATTCCTGGTCAGGGAACTAAGATCCCACATGTCACTGGGAAACTAAACTCGCATTCCTCAACTAGATTGCCCCACATGCTGCAAACTACGGAGCCCACGCACTCTGGATCCCATCCACCACAACTGGAGAGAGAAAACCCTCACACTACCATTAGAGAGAATCCTGCACACCCAAACGAATGATCCTGCATGCCACAACTAACGACCCGACACAGCCAAAAATAAAAAAATAAAATAAATTTTTAAAAAGACTGAACTGAGAGAGTCTTGTCAACAGCCATTTTAGAAGGGCTACAAGCTCTTCCTTCAGTGTGTGTTCTAAGAACACACGGCAGAAAGGTGGAAAGAAGTAGCACAATATGTGATCTGAGTCTCTAAGCCTTCAGGGAATGTTTCCCATCAGATATGACTTACAAAACAAAAATTCAAAGATAAAATTATTAAGAATTTTTCAGATATGCAACAACTTCAGAGCATCCAACCCCAAGCATGTGGCTCTTGTTAGGACAATAATTTCTGTGCCAGCCACGGTCACACACCCCTGAGGGTTAAGATTTTCTACATTCTATTTGTGTACCTATGGGGTGTCTTTTCACTGTTCAAAGAAATATTTCTACACAAGGTAGCTTGTATGCCCCATCAATGTACACCATTTTTTGGACAGCCCACAGGCGATAAGCAGGCAGCTATTGATGTAAGGCCCATACTCCACAATTAACAGATGAACAGCTAATTTGGATCTTTGACGTTTCCCTTGAATGGAGGTGAATGATCTGTAGATACGGACTAAAGTGTCCAGGTGTTGACTAGGCTGCCACAGAACTGCTAGTCACTGGGCAAGAAAATAACCAGGGGTCTCTGCGGACTGAATTCCCTCTTTTCATATTCCCTCCTTCTTGTAAATCATTCATCATCTCTGGTCCCAGGGGTGCAGATGACATGAAGTTGTCTAATTCTTCCTCTCTTCTATTTCCAGCTCCACATTATGGTATACATTTTTTGCTCTGCTCCCATTTTGCCCTTCTTTCTCCTAAGCCTGTTTCAGAAGTAATAAAGACATAAAACAATGATTGCTCTCTTATTATTCTTGTCATAATAATCTTACATCTCCTTGAGGCACTATGGCTTCCTCTGAATTGAAAAAAGACATCAAATAAGGTGGTTGGAAAAATAGGCAAAGATTAACATATCAAGACGTAATCATGTTAAACACATATGGTATGTGAAGAATATTCAATTTTGAAAAAGAAGATTTAAAGTAGCAGGAATCAGTCTGCCCAATTTCATGACATATTATCTAGCTACAGTAATGAAGACTGGATGATACTGGTTAAAGTATAGACCTATAGGTCAATGGAAGAAAGTGGAACCCCCAAGTAGACCTACCCGCTATTCCTAACATTTTTTTAATAAAGGTGAAAAGCAATTTAATGGAGAAAAGATAGCCTGTTCAAGAGATGATTATGGAGCAATTAGGCATCTGTAGGCAAAACAAAAAGAAAATAAATAAAGTGAACCTTGACCTGAATCTCATACCTTATACAAAATAAACTCAAAATGAACCATGGATTTAAATGTAAAACATAATGTTATAAAACTTGTATTAAAATATAGGAGAAAATCTTGAGGATCTTGAGGTAAGAAGAATTTTTTTAATTGGATGTCTAAAATATAATACATAAAAGGAAAAGTTGATTTGGACTTTCTGAAAATTAAATAACATTTACTCTGAAAATGCTCTTGTTAAAGGGATAAAGAAAGAAGCTACAAACTAGGAGAAATATTTGCAAACCACATACCTGAAAAAAGTCTAGTTTCTAAGATTATATAAATCACAATCCAGCAGTAAAAAAAAAATAATAATCTAATTAGAAAACAGGAAAAAGACATGAGTGACGATTTCCATGGGATATACAGGTGGCACATAAAACGCATGGGAATTCAGTTCAACACCTTTAGCCATTAGGAAAATTTATATTGAAATTACAATGAGTCATTGCTATATGTCTATCATAATGTCTAAAACAAGACTTTTAAAAGTGAAAACAAATGCTAGTGAAAATACAGAGAAATTGGATGCACATACATTGCTGTTGGCAGTGTGGCAGTGTAAAATGGTACAGCAACTCTAGAAAACACTTTGGAATCTTCTTTAAAGAACTAAACATTAAACTACTATATGACCCAGCAACTGCACTCATGGGTATTTCTTCCAGAGAAATTAAGACTTACATTCACACGCAAACCTATACAAAATTTTATAGCAGTTTTACTCATAACAGAACTGGAAGCACCAACTATGGTACATCCGTACCATGGAATACAATTCAGAAAAAAAAAAAAAATGTGGACTATTGATATGCATGATAACTTTTATGTATCTGCAGAGAATTATACTGTGTGAAAAAAAAAAATCTCAAAATGTTGCATGCTATGTGATTACATTTATATAACATTCTGAAAATGACAAAATTGTGGAAATCGAGACCTGATTCATGGTTGCCAGAGGTTAAGGATGGAGGGAAGGGAGTGAGGCACGATGGAAATGACTGTGATTATAGAAAGGCAACATAAGGACTTCTTGATGATAAATTGTTCTGTATTTTTACTGTATCCTATCAATATTCTAGTAGAGATATTTATATTACAGTTTTGCAAACTGTTACTTTTAAGGGAAACTGAGTAAAGAGTATATATAAGATCTCTCTGTATTATTTCTTATGATAGAATATAAATCTATAATTATCTCAGAATAAAATTTAATTAAAAATTATGCTGTCTTGCATGAAAAAGTAATATGACTTTGGATAATACACTATAGCTTATGTTAAAGTCCTAGAAAGAAATAAATGGAGTTTACAGAGATTTGGAAAATACCCTAGTGCACCACTGTGTCAGAAGAGTTAGCTACACTCTTGCATATACTTTTCCATTACAACAATAATGTGTTCCTTTCACCATATATTTTGTAGTTAGACTATTTTTATATCATTATTAAATTCAATTTCTTTGGATAATTTCTTTGGACTTCAACATGAAAGGTATTTTAAGCTTACATATATACAACCAAACAACATCTGATTTCATAAAACAGAATATTTTGTAATCCTTAAACTCTGAAATGAATTTTTCTCTTTTAAATCTGACTATACACTGAAAAAGATTAAAATACTTCAACCAAGTTAAGGGTAAAGTCTGATTTTCTTATAATTATGTGTGGTAGTTTTTAACTTAGTTTAGCATTTTGCTTTTCCATCACCATTTTAGCATAATAGATCAAAGATAATCTTCACCAAAGATGTGGCTAGTTCCTGTTTTGCAAACTTGGGACTCTTCTTCACATTTAAAGTTTACTCCTGTATTAGGTCTTACTTAATGAGATGAATTATAACCAGAAGAGTAGAAAACAAACAACAAACAAATGGAAAAAAACAAAGCAAGACAAATATTTATACAATAAAAGCATGCATAAAGATGGTGAAGCTCACTTAATTTCTCATTATTTTCAGGGAAGCCTACTATATTATATATACTGATCCTTGTTTTTATAGGATTTGAATCAGGATTAAGAATTTTTCAATAATGTGTTGCTGTTACACATAAGCAACTGTAATCAAAATATTATGAAGTGCTAGTTTTTTAATGAAAATATTTATGAAATTTATAATAATTTTGTTGGTTGAAAACTCTGAAGAGGGCAAACAAACTTTTCAAACAATTTGTGTGCCTCCAAATGGAGGTCTTAGGGCACCTTCAAAGAATCTAAATGAAGACTAACATTAGGAAATTTTTGATTTAATAAAATTAGAGTTTCTGAAATAGTTATGCTTTATATTGATGTATCTTCTTCATGGTTACTTTGAGTTCAAGATGTGACAATTATTTTTTCAAGTGTGTATTAACTCATTTTAAATAATAAAAGTACATATTTTCACTTGTCTTACTCAAGAAAACTAAACTTATAATTACAACCTCAAGGAATTGAAATGTGTAATTATATTATCAAAATGAATTTCAAAGGATATTAGTATTTTAGTGTAAAAATGCTTCTGAATGCAGAAAAAGAAACATTGGGACAGCAAAACATAGCTCACTTGAAATATCTTGACTAATTAAATTGAATTATACATCTATTTTTAAAAAGTGATGCTTAAAATAAAAAAAAAATCTGTGTCATCTCATTCAGTGATATAAACTTAAAGGAAGCTCAGCACATATGCTGCAGCATAAATTACAGGTTTGGCATCAGAATCCCACTCCTACACTTATCAACACTGTTACTTCATGATATTACTTAACATCTCTAAGTTCCAATTTCTTCAGCTGTAAATTTGTAGTAATTACCTCACTGAGTTACTAGAAGATAGAATAAGTTGATTCATTTAAAGCACTTACCACTGCCTGGCTTTAAGTAGGTGCTCCGAAACAATATGTAATATGAGTATAAATATAAAGGGAATATGTCTGGTCTCTCTATTCAGATAAATCTGCCTTCTTTCCCATCAGTTGGCATAGGGAACAGTCATTTTATTTTTGATTCATTAATAGAACCACTTTTGTAGCTGGTGAAGAAACAGGATCGCTGTGGGAAACCCATTTTGGGTTTAGAAATAGGAAAAGAGGCAAAGAAGTATATGCTAAGGAAAAGATATAAAAATATTCAGTGCAATTTAACATCAAAACACTAAGGGTATATTTTTCATTCCTTGCAAAGAAGCTACAGAGAATTAACTATGGTGACATAATACATGTGCTAGAGTTAGTCTCATTTGTTAAATATAAATTTGTGACCACCTGCTAGACTCTTTACTATTGAGTTGTTTAAGGGGGATCACTTTGAATGTACTGAAAATTATGTTCTTTTCATAACTGTTCTCCATGAATAAAACCCTTTTAAATTCTGGAATCCTTTCCTTCCTGCCAATTAGTGCCAACTCTAGGTAGAACCACCTACACACAGAATCATTAGCCAGCTATGCACAACTCTTTGCCCTTAGCCATCAAAAAGACCAAGTCTCTGAACAAATGAGTTCAGGACTTACCTTAAGAGACAGCTATTGAAACTTGGATGTACACCAAACCCCAAATATGCTAGCTATGGACTTTGCTTTATTTATCAAGAATGCATCATCTTGATCCAAGCATTTTCCAAAGGGATTCTGGGGTGAAACTCAGAGGAAGAAAAGTGTTTTCTTCCCAAAATAAACAAATGGATTTGGCACTGAGGGAGAAATATTGTAAGTTTAAGCCTTTCCCAAGTAAGAAGTCACAAGTTCAGAGAAAATGATTTGCTATCCATTCTGACTATGTTATTTAAACTAGAAGATGACCTAGTGACTTATTTTTGTTCCTATCTTCCCAAACAAAGTTCAAGAAGTTATTGTAAAAGGAAAATTTGAACCAGTGTCGTTGTGCCACCTGTGGAATAATTAACCTATCAATTCTCATTCTAACACTGAATTTGTATGGACTCCCTATATTTTGAGATGTGAAATATAAACAAACTATACACATATGTAACATGCCTGATAGCAATTACCAAGAGAAAAATGACTTAACTTCTGAAGCATTTTAAATTTCTTTCCATTTGACATAGTATACATAAATCTTAGAAAACCTATGATGTTGTGAACTAGATGGCTTAATTATGTACATGAATGAGAAATAAGGAGTCAATAGAAATAGGCTGGAAGCAAAAATAGTTATTAGGATCAAAAGAAAAATTTTTGCTTAAAGGAAAGAAAGTGGGAAAGAAGAAGATGAGACTGGAAACAGAAAACTGAAACTAGCCAATAAACAAATTGCTAGTTGTAAATCACTGTAAATTTTAGGATTTGGCAAGAAATGTAAGCAATGGAAGTTGAAATTGGGAATTGGGAGCACAATTAAAATATTTCAGCTAAGTAGTCCAAGCTCATAAATGTCAAAATCATTCATTCAGTATATATATATATATATATATATATATATATATATATATATATATACACACGCATGTATACACACACATATATGTAATATATATACATAAAATAAGGAATAAGCATATTTTGGTGGAACTACTTTGAGTTATATGTTTAAAATTTTAATACTGATATGTTTTCAGTAAACATAATAAATAAGTAGACATAAATCTTGAAAAAGTTCAATAATTATATTCAAATAAAGAATTTCTTTTTCTGGGTTTAAGATAGTGGCACAAGAAGAACCTGAACTCACCGCCTCCCATGGACATACCAAATCTAGAGCTACATAAAGAATAATTCTCTCTGAAACAGATCTGAAAATTAGCTGAGCAGCTTCTCCACAACAAAAAAGAAAAAGTCACATCAAGATGGGTAAGAGAGGCAGAGAAGTGGTCTTGCCCAAATCTCCACCTCCAGCTCAGAAACCCACAAAAGAGAAATATCTCACAAATACAAACCATACCTCTGAGGAGCAAGAAGTTTGAGCCCCACGTCAGGCATCTCAACCCTTGGGACATGCACCAGAGAGAAACCCTCTAATGCCTGGCTTTGAAAACCAAAAGTGCTTATGTCCAGGAGCCCCAAAACGCTGTAGGAAACTGAGATCTTGATCTTAAAATGCTTGTGTACAGACTCACTCACCCTATGACCCAGTGCAAAAGCAGCAAGTTGAAAAGCACCTAGACAATATGTGAAAGACATTCATCAGCTAATCTTAAAGCATCTGCCAGAAGGTCAGGGGTCTGTTGGAACTCTTTCTGGGGATGCAGGCATAGGTGAGTGCCAGTTTTGGACTGTTCTTCCACCTTGCTAGTGTTGGTTCTGGCAGGCACCATTTTTTCTTTCTTCTTCTACTTTGCTGGTAGCACTTGCCTTACCCTGGTGCCCTCCTGCATCTCTGTCTCACTAAATCCAGCTGAAAGTCATGCCTTACCTGGTGGACACCTAAGGCCCCACAAAAGCCAGTGGGTTCAGGCAGTCCACCCAGGGAATGCTCCACAAATGCTTGGCTCTGAGGGCCAGAGGGGCTTACCTTTCTGGTTCCCATTCCACTGAAACAGTAAGAGAGACAGTTCTTGGCAGGCTACCACCCCCAGAACACTGCACAGACAGCAGACAAACACATTCCCCCAGTCTTTCTGTTACCACTGTTTCAAAATTGGAAGAGACTGTTGTTTAGCTTAATACATAGAAGAGTCAAGCAAAATGAGGAAACAGAAGAATATGTTACAAATGAAAGAACATGATAAAATACCCTCCCCTTGAAAAATCTGAATTAAACAGAGATAAGTAACTTACCTGATAAAGAGTTCAAAGTAATGGTTATAAAGATGCTTACTGAATATGCTCAGGAGAAGAATAGATGATCACAGACAGAACTTCAACAAAGAGATTAAAAATGTAAGGACCAAACAGAAGTCAAAATGTGAAGAATACAATAACTGAACTGAAAAATACACTAGAGTGGTTCAACAGCAGACTACATGAAGCAGAAGAAATGATCAGTGACCAGAATAAAGGGCAGTGGAGCTCACCCAAACAAAGTAGCAAAAAGAAAAAGTATTTTTAAAAAGTGAATATAACTTAAGGGACCTATGGGACATCAAGTGGAACAACATTTAAATAATAAGGGTCCCAGAAGAAGAAAAGAGAGAGAAAGGGACAGAAATTTATTTCAAAAAGTAATGGCTGCAAACTTCCCTTACTTGAGGAAGGAAACAGACATCTAGATCCAGGAAACTCAGAGAGTTCCAAATAAGATGAACCCAAAAATATCTAAACCAAGACACACTGTAATTAATATGTCAAAACTTAAAAATAGAATCTTAAAAACAACAACAGAAAAGCAACTTGTTATATACCAGAGAACCCCCATAAGATTATCTACAGACTTTTAGCAGACACTTTGTAGGCCAGAAGTGAGTGGCATGATATATACAAAGGACTTAAAGCAAAAAACGTCCAACCCCAAATACTCTACCCAGAAAGGCTATCATTCAGAATTAAAGGAGTGATAGTTTTCTAGATAAGCAAAAACTAATGGATTTCACCACCACTAAACCACCTTACAAGAAATGCTAAAGAACCTCCTTTAACCTGAAAAGATAGGGCATTAATTAGAAACAAGAAAACATATGAAAGTAAAAATCTCACTGGTAATGGTTAATATATAGGAAACATAGTGGATTAACCACTTATACAGCTAGCAGGAAGGTTAAAAGTCAAAATAAGTAGTAATAACTATAGCTACCCCAATAGTTGAGATACACAAAATATAAACATGTAAAATGTGACATCAAAACCATAAAATGAGAGGTGTAAAAATATAGAGTTTTAGAATATTATCAACTTAAAATAGACTGACATATATATAGGCTGATATATGTAAACTTCTTGAGAACCACAAAGCAAAAACTTGCAATAGATATATAAAAGATAATGAGCATGGAATCCAAACATGATGCTAGAGAAAGCCATCAAACCACAAGAAGAGAAAGCAAAAGAAGAAGAAAAGAACTGAGAGGAACTACAAAAAAGAGAAAGCAGTTTTTAAAATGGTAATAAGTACATATGTATCTATAATTACTTAAAATGTAAGTGTCCCAAAGTCTCCAATTAAAAGGCACAGAGTGGCTGAATGGATAAAAAAAAAAAAAAAAAAAAAAAAAAAGACCCAGCTAGAATTTTCCTACAAGAGTACTCACCTCAGATGTAAGGAAAAACACAGACTGAAAGTGAAGGGATGGAAAAATATGTCTCAGGCAAAAGGAAACAAAGTGAAAGCTGGGTAGCTATACTTATATCATACAAAACAGAGTTTAAAACAAAAGCTGTAATAAAAGACAGAAATAGGTATTACATAATAAAAAGGGGCTCAATCCACCAAGAAGATATAATATTTGTAAATATTTATACACCCAACATAGGATCACCTAAATGTATAGATATTAATATGTAAACATATAAATATAGAGAAGCAAATACTAACAGACCTAAAGAGAGAAATCAAAGCAATACATTCCACATAGGAGCACCTAAATACACATTCATGTGAAGTGTGCATGGAACATTTTCCAAGATGGGTCATATATTAGACTAAAAAACAAGTCTCCATAAATCCAAGAAGTTTGAAATCATATCAAGCATCTTTTCTGATGACAATGATATGGACCTGGGATTCAATCATAAAAGGAAAACTGGAAAAATCACAAATATGTGAAGATTAAACAACATACAACTAAACAACAAATGTGTCAACAAATATATCAAAGAAGAAATCAACAAGTACCTTGCGACAAGTGAAAATAAAAATACAGCATATCTAAATCTATGAGATGCAGCAAAGGCGATTCTAAGAGAAATGTTCATAGTGATACAAGCTTACAACAAAGAACAAGAAAAATCTCAAATTAAAAATTTAACTCTACGCCTAAAGGAACTAGAAAAAGAAACAAACCAAGCCCAAAGTTAGTAGAAAGAGAAAATAATAAAGATCACAGTGGAAATGAATAAAAAGACAACAGAAGAGATCAATGAAATTAAGAGCTTTTTTTTGAAAAGATAAGCAAAATTAATAAACTTTTAGCTAGATTCATGAAAATAAATGAAGAGGGCTCAAACAAATAAAATCGAGATGAAAGAGGAGAACTTACAACTGATACCACAGAAATACAAAAGTCCATAAGAGACTATTATGAACAATTATATGCTACTACTTTGGACTACTTAGAAGAAATGAATACATTCCTAGAAACATACAATCTTTCAAGACTGAATCATGAAGAACTAGAAAATCTGAATAGATTGATCACTGGCATGGTGATTGAATCTATAATCAAAAACCTACCAATAAACAAATGTCCAGGATCTAATGGCTTCACTGGTGAATTCTACCAAACATTCAAAGATAAAATACCTGTACATCTCAGACTCTCCCAAAATATTGAAGAAGAGAGAATGTTTCCAAACTCATTTTATGAGGTCAGCTTTAACCTCATACAAACACCAGATAAGGACTTCATGAAAAAGGAAAATTACTGGCTAATACCCTTGATGAACAGAGATACAAAAATTCTCAACAAAATGCTAACAAACCTAATTCAAAAATACATTAAAAAGATCATACACCATGATCAAGTGAGATTTATTTCAGTGATGCAAGAATGGTTCAACATCTGCAAATCTATTAAAGTGATACACCATATTAACAAAATGAAGAGTACAGATCATATGGTCATCTCAATAGATGCAGAAAAAACATTTAAAAAATTATCATCCACTTATAAAAACTCTCAACCAAGCAGGGAATGTACCTCAACAAAATAAAGGGCTTATATCACAAGCCCACTGTTAATATCACACTCTGAAAAGCTGAAAAGCTCTTCTGCTAAGATTAAGAACAAAAAAAGGATGCTCACTCTCACCACTTTTATTCAACATAGCATTTGAAGTAATACTATGCTGGAGCAATTAGGCAGGAAAAATAAATAAAATTACCCAAATTAGAAAGGAGGAAGTAAAACTGTTACTATTTGTAGACCAACATGGTTTTATGTATAGAAAACTCTAAAGGCACCACCAAAAAATTGTTAGAACAAACAAAGTCAGTAAAGTTTCAGGATATAAAATCAACATACAAAAATCTGTTGTGTTTTTATACACTATAAACCAACTATCACAATGAGATTTTTTTTCTATTCCATTTACCATTGCATGAAAAAGAGTAAAATGCTTAGGAATGAATTTAACCAAGGAGGCAAGACCTGTTCACTGAAAACTATAAAATATTGATGAAGTATGAAGAAGACACAAATAAATGGAAAGATATTTTATGCTCATGGATTGGAAGAATTAATATTGTTAAAATGTCCCTATTACTCAAAGCAATCTATATATTCAATGCAATCTCTATCAAAATCTCAATGGCATTCTTTTACAGAAATAGAAAAAACAATTCTAAAAATTTGTATATAACCCCAAAAGACCCTGAATGACCTCAAGAAATCTTGAGAAGGAACTAAGGTGGAGGTGTCACACTCCCTTATTTCAAACTATATTACAAAGCTATAGTAATCAAAACAGTCTGGTACTGGTATAAAAATAGACACATAGACAAATGGAACAGAAAAGAGAGCTCAGAAATAAAGCCATGTATACAAGGTCAATTAATTTACAACAACAACAAAAAAGGCAGGGATATACAATAAAGAACAATCTTCTTAATAAATGATGTTGGGAAAACTGAAAATCCACATGCAAAAACATGAAACTGTATCAATATCTTACACCACACATATAAATTAACACTAAATGGATTAAAGACTTGAATATAAGAACAGAAACCATAAATCTCCTAGAAGAAAATACAGGCAGTAAACTCCCTGACATCATTCCTAGTGCTACCTTTTTTTTTTTGATCTAACACCAAAGGCCATGAGGACCAAAGCAAAAATACACAAAGAGGATGACATCAAACTGAAAAGCTTTTGCATAGCTAAGTAGACCATCAACAAAACAAAAAGGCAACCTACTGAATGGGAGAGGATATTTGCAAGTCATGTAGCTGATAAGAGGTCAATATCCAAAATTTGTAAAGAACTCGTGTAACTCAAAAGCAAAAATACAAATGATCCAATTAAAAAATGGGTAGAGGATCTCAATAGAATTTTTTTTCCAAAGAAAATGTCAACGGGTGGCCAAGAGGCACATGTAAAGATGCTCAGCATTACTGCTCATCAGGGAAATGCAAACCACTACCAAAATGAGAAATTACCTCACACCTGTCAGAATGGCTATTATCAAAAAGATAACAAATAGCAAGTGTTGACAACTATGTGGATAAAAGGGAACCCTCCTGCACAGTGGTTAGGAATGTAAATTGGTGCAGCCACTATGAAAAAGAGTATGGAGTTTTCTCAAAATACTGAAAAATAGAACTACCATATGATCTAGCAATTCCCCTTCTGGGTATTTACTTGAAGAAAATAAACATTAATTTGAAAAGATACGTGAACTCCTATGTTCATTGCAGCTTTATTTACAATAGCCAAGATATGGAAACAACCAAAGTGTCCAACAATGGATGAATGGATAAAGAAGATGTGATATATATAATATCATATATATAGAATAGAATATTACTGAGCTATATAAAAGAATGAAATCTTGCCATTTGTGACAACATGGATAGATTGAGTGTATTACGCTCAGTGAAATGTCATACAGAGAAGGACGAATACTGTATGATTTCACTTATATGTGGAATCTAAAAACAAAAAAAACAAAACAATAAATAAAGCAAAACTCATAGATGCAGAGAAGAGATTGGTGATTGCCAGAGGGAAAGGAGGTTGAGGATGGGAAAAATGAGAGACGGTATTCAAGAGGTAGAAAGTTCCAGTGGTAAAATAAACAAGTCATTGGGATATAATGTAGATCATGGCTATAGTCAGTAATATTGTGTTGCATATTATGTAACTTTATATGGTGACAGGGGAAACTGGACTTATTGTGGTGATCATTTCATAGTATGTACAAATCATTATGTTATACACCTGAAACAGATATAACACTATATGTTGATTATACATCAATAAAGAAAAAATTATTTATGATAAATTTTTTTGTGTATTTTATCATACAAAATATGCTGGCATGAAAAACCAATGTTAAAAATACATTTAAATGCTTAATAATTGTTTTATTGTTGAATAGACCAAAGAACAAATAATTCACTTAAGTCTATGAAAAGTAAATTTGTGATTTCCAGCTTGAAAGATGATTTTCACTGATGAATAGACGTTTATCACCAACATTATCTCACCAAAAAATATTATATGGTTTGTTATGCTCTGTTGTCTGTTCAAAGTACATTTTGGAAACTCCTCAACTAGGATTTGAAAATTCTACCCCTTTAGGATGACCTACCTCAGTTTTAAGTTATGCTGCTCTGTTATTTTGATTCTTATTTATTTTCATGGATAAATTTTTCCTCTATTCCCAATAGTGTTTGTTTCCCCAGTGACTTTCCCAACTTCTTGATAGCATTGATTCTGCTCCATCTTCCCAGGGGCCATCAGATACTGTTAGGTGTATGTTAGATCCTGACTGGATAAAGTAAATCAGGGCTTGCTTCAGAAACAAAGGTTAACAAGGAGCTGTGAACCATGGGTTGAGGCATAACAATATCTCTCAGGTGATCTAAATGTACATTAAATACTACTATTAATTGTTAGTCATTAATCTTGGGTAATTGTTTGAAGATTTAAAACATGAAGTCTTAACTTGTTCAAGTTAGTTACTGCATGATGAGCAGTAATCTGAAATCTTTTTGTAAACAGAGGGTTTTTTTTTAATTTCAAAGAGGCAGAGTCACGAAATACTAAATATAAATTAAAGCATCTTAAGGATTTTATTATTTTATGATTTTTTTCTTTGAAAACTACATAAATACAAATAATATATGATCAATAATATATGATCTATAATAGTTCTGTTGTTAAAGGTTTTAATTAAAGAAATTTGTGAATATAATTTCATAGATTTTCAACCAATCCTAGTATTGACATAAATTTGGCATATTCATTTTTTATGACCTGTTTTCTTGTGATTGGTGGTTGTGTTATTTTTAGCATCTTAACAGGAAGTCTGGAATGAAAAGATATGAGACAATATTATTGATAATAAATTAAACATTTGATTGGTGGAACAAGTGTTGGTAATAGCTCTTCACTTTTAGAGTGGGTGTAAAATGATAACATGGTAAAAAGTCTTAATTTCAAATATAAATGATCAAAAGAGACATGGTTTGGTGTTCAGGATTAGTATGTCTGAGATACATGAGGTTACACTCGTACATTGGGGTTTCCTGATCGACGTCTCTGCAGCCAGTGGAGAAGTTGTAAAGATGAGACACTTCCAGGAGATTTAATTCTAAACAACTCAAATGACTTCACTCTTCTGCCTCACACCACCATCAAAACATTTATTAGATTTATAATATGGCTGATTGGATTTCTATGAAAAATTAATAGTTTTTAAAATTATTTCAGAATAGAACTCTTGATGGAAAAGAATATAGTTGCAAAAATAAGTTTTCATATTCACCACTTTTACACGTAAACAGTTTTTCCAAATTTCAGCTGCAGTAAGAAAATTGCTTTGTGTTTATAACTACTGAATAAATGTAAAAATTTATTTTTTTGTAAGATGAATATCAACTGTAGAGGATATTAAACCCTGTTTTATTTAAGTAGTGTTAATGTCTGTTATGTCTGTTCTTACATATTTTCCTTCTTAGAAACAGGAAACAAAAATCTAGAAACAAAGACTTCAGTGTAATATAAGAAAATGGTACTATGTATGTCTATACTCTTACTGATTTAATAGTCTGGTATCCACACACACACACACACACACACACACACACACACACTCTCTCTCTCTCTCTCTCTCTCTCTCTCTCTCTCTCAAATAGTCCAAATATAATCCTAGCCAGTGGAAGAAGGAATGAATGGTGCAGTGGAAATAGTATTGGTTTTAATCTTAAAATACCCAAGTTGCTTCTGTCACTAACTAGTAGTACCATGACTTGGTCATAATTCTCTGAGCCTTGGATTCCTCAGATGACAAGGGAGAAATTGGATTTATGGGATTTCCTTTATTTTTATTGTCTTATAAACTTGAGTTATCTGGTTATGACCAGCAATATATGCCAAACATGTGGCTGGAAAATGGTTAGGCTTCACAGACAAGCATACTAGGGAGACTGTACTTGGGATTTGAGAAAAATATTTTCTTTCCACAACTCTATAAAAGCTTTAAGAACAACAATGTGCTGTTAAATACTAAGAAAATACCCATTTCAGTGTTTTTTTTGGTTACTGAAGCAGGAATTTTTACTTTACAGAACTTCAACAGTTGCAATGCGCTCATCATTTTATTCATTTTATCTTGCTTTATGATTAAATGTTGGAATACCATATCGGACACTGGGAATCACAAGGTTAGCTCAGGTGGCCAGTGGGTGCATCAATCATGGTGAAGAATGAAAACCAAATAGTACATGATTACAGGATGATAGGTAAAGATTTGTGTGCAAGTCAGTTTTAGTGACTTAGAAATATTTGAAGTTTTTTTTTTTCTGCAGAAGATAATGACTTGCTTTCAAATCCCTATGTCACATTGCAGTTCTCCATTTCAAAAAAAAAAAAGATCAGCTTATGCCATCATTCTTTAAGAAATGTACTAGTGCATGCTACAAACCTAGAGAGAATTTACAAAGATATCTTTTTTACAATAAGGGATAGAGAATTTTAACTGAAGGAAAAAATCATTCAAACCATGTGTATGAGCAAACTGTTACTGCTAGTGTGTTTTAGTTTGCTCAGGCTGCCACAACAAAATGCCATAGACTGGGTGGCTTAAACAACAGAATTTTATTTTTTCACAGTTCTGGAGCCTGGGAAGTCCAAGATCAATGAGCCAGTTGATTCCATTCCCAGTGAGAGCTCTCTTCCTGGCTTTTAGATGTCTACCTTCCAGCTGTGTCTTCACATGTTGCGGAACGAGAAAGTGAGCTCTCTGCTGTCTCTTCTTAAAAGGACTCTATTCATACAGGATCAGGATCCTACCCTTAGGACCTCTTTTAACCACAATTACTTCCTTACTCTAAATATAGTCACACTGAGGATTAGGACTTCAACTTATGAATTTTGTGGAGACACACATCAGCCTATAGCATCATGCTTTCTTATTCAGACATGACCTTAGTGTTTTATTTGTGGTTTGTCTTTAAGCACGGAGTTGTCATTATCGCTACCACTTGGAGCAACAGGTTGCTTAATCCCACACGACACTCTGATGTGTATCTCAGAACTATCAACCAAGGGAGAAGAAAGCTGGAAGCTTCTGTTGAGCCCTATCTCCCACTGACTTGCTGCAGTGTGTTAATTCTCCTGCATGTCCATGCTAAACATGGGTTCATGCTGAGTAGGGTTCTCATGAGCCTTCCACAAAATAGTACCACAAATGCCCAGGGAAGGAAGTGAGAGGTTCACAGAAAGATGTTTTCAGGTTGTGCCTGTGAAAAACTAGATTTGTTCCTGTCTGGAACAAATCAGCACATCAGTGTCTGGAAAAGGAAGTGAACTGGAGCATCTCCGAATTGGTAACAAAAATGTTTGATTCAGGATGTTGTAGGTTAGAAATGGCCACAAGTCCTTTCACATGCCCCACTCCCCATTGAAAGGAAGGAGTCTATATACCCCCCTTGAATCTGGGAAGCTCCCTGATAGAATATGGGAGAAGGGAAGCTGTGTCAGTCTGCAGAGTTTCAGAGACTGGCAGCTTCCATAGGCTCTGACTGTTGGAATCCTAGTTCTTGGAAACTAACCATCATACCAAGAGCAGACCTTGTGATGTGGAGAAAGTACATGTAGACACTCTGATCTGTAGTCTGAGCTAAACTCCCAGCCAAAGCCAACATCAACTGACAGCCAAGTGAGTATGCCATCTTGGACATTCAGCCCAATTCCAGCTGCCATCTGATGTCAGCCACACGAGAGGTTCCAAGTGCAAATAAATACCCATCTGAGTCCACTCAACACACAGGTTGTGAGAGAAAAAAACAAGTCATTGTCTTAAGTCAAAATATAAGGGCAAAGAATTGACATGGTATTAATAATTCTACATTATATTTAAATGTGGAAGTTCATTGACAAGCAAATTTTAAAAATTCTTCTTATGATTAATATTTTTATGTTACTCTTATTGCAGCAGTTCTATACAATTTTTAAAGAGTACACCCCATTTACAGTTATTAAAAAAATATTGGCTCTATTCCCTGTGTTGTACAATACATTCTTGTAACCGATCTTACATTCAATAGTTTGTATCTCTCACTACCCCACCACTCTATTGCCCCCCCCCTCATTCCCCACTGGTAACCACTAGTTTGTTCTCTATATCAGCAGTCCCCAACTTTTTGGCACCAAGGACCAGTTTCGTGGAAGACAAAGTTTCCATGGATGGGGCCGGTGGGAGGGATGGTTCAGTCAGTAATGCGAGTGATGGGGAGTGGTAAATGAAGCTTTTCTTGCTTGCCTGCTTCTCACCTCTGCTGTGAGGTCTGGTTCCTAACAGGCCACGGACCGATAGAGGTCCATGGCGGGGAAGCTGGAGACTCCTGCTCTATATCTGTGAGTCTGCTCCTTTTTTGTTATATTCACTAGTTTGTTTTATTTTTTAGATTCCACATATAAGTGATATCATACAGTATTTATCTTTCTCTGTCTGACTTATTTCACTAGAATACTGCTCTCCAAGTCCATCCATGTTGCTGGAAATGGAAACATTTTGTTCTTTTTTTATAGATGAATAGTATTCTACTGTGTATATATATATATATATATATATATATATAATTCTTTTTTACACAACATCTTCTTAATCCATTAGTCTGTTGATGGACACTTAAGTTGCTTCCATATCTTGACAGATGTAAATAATGCTGTTGAGTCATGTTTTGAGAGAAATGCAAGTGTATTCTGAGTTCTTGATGACAGATATTTTGCCTAATTTTTTCTTTCCTTTGTATGTCCTTATTACCACTCACCAATATTGGCATATATTAGACATTAAAGATGCACTACTTAAAGCAACTGACAAAGGATTAATCTCCAAAATATACAAGCAGCTCATGCAGCTCAATATCAAAAAAGCAAACAACCCAATCCAAAAATGGGCAGAAGACCTAAATAGACATTTATCCAAAGAAGATATACAGATTGCCACCAAACACATGAAAGGATGCTCAACATCACTAATCATTAGAGAAATGCAAATCAAAACTACAATGAGGTATCACCTCACACCACTCAGAATGGCCATCATCAAAAAATCTACAAACAATAAATGCTGGAGAGAGTGTGGAGAAAAGGGAACCCTCTTGCACTGTTGGTGGGAATGTAAATTGATACAGCCACTATGGAGAACAGTATGGAGGTTCCTTAAAAAACTAAAAATAGAACTAGCATACGACCCAGCAATCCCACTACTGGGCATATACCCTGAGAATCCATAATTCAAAAAGAGTCGTGTACCACAATGTTCATTGCAGCTCTATTTAAAATAGCCAGGACATGGAAACAACCTAAGTGTCCATCGACAGATGAATGGATAAATATGTGGCACTTATATATATATACAATGGAATATTACTCAGCCATAAAAAGAGAGAAAATTGAGTTATTTGTAGTGAGGTGGATGGACCTAGAGTCTGTCATACAGAGTGAAGTAAGTCAGAAAGACAAAAGCAAATACCATATGCTAACACATGTATATGGAATCTAAAAAAGAAAAAACTGTTTCTGAAGAACCTAGAGACAGTACAGGAATAAAGACACAGACATAGAGAATGGACTTGAGGACACAGGGAGGGGGAAGGATAAGGTGGTACAAAGTGAGAGAGTGGCATGGACATATGTATACTACCAAATGTAAAATAGATAGCTAATGGGAAGCAGCCACATAGCACAGAGAGATCAGCTCTGTGCTTTGTGTCCACCTAGAGAGGTGAGATAGGGATGTTGGGAAGGAGGTGCAAGAGGGAGGAGATATGGATATATATGTATAGCTGATTCACTTTGTTATACAACAGAAACTAACACCCCTTTGTAAGGCAATCATGCTCCAATAAAGATGTTTTAAAAAAAGGTACTATCAAATAAATAAATAAATAAATAAATAAATAAAAGATGCACTACTTAAAAACTGTAAAAGTTCACCACAATATATTAGTGTTTGAAGTGAAATTGCAGAAGACCTGCAAGTAGGACTGCCATGGAAAAATTCAAATCATATTTATCCAACCTTTGCTTATAAAAATTTGTGAATATTTTTCTCTTAAATTTTCCCATGATTTTAACTACTCTTTGTAATTTCCTGATCTTAATCAGTAATTAAAAGTCCAGTCAGTGAATTACAGATTGTTCAGAAAAACTATCTGATTTGCCCACACTTCTCTAAACATGACTAAATTAGGGGGCATTCCCATTGCAAACCAACTTTATCCAGACTACCCATAATATGACCATTGTTTTACTGGTAGCTTTAACAATAAGATGCTTTATACAAATATTTTTACATTTTTATTATGCAATGCATTATTATTGCTTTGAGCTACATTTAAATAATGGGGGTAAGAAACTAGGATATGGTCTACAAAATGACCTGAGGCATTTCTGTGGAAGTCAGAATTGTTGTCAATTAACATTGCTTTCCAAACTGAGTAAGAAAATATCTGTAAGAAAATACCTATCTGTAAGAATAAGCTTCTGAGTCCTCAAGTTTTAAACATAGAAGTATGCCTCTATTTTGTTAAATGTTTGTATTGTGTTATGATTAATCACACCATATTTTTATTTTATATTTCAAGATGGCACACAGAGGGAATTACCATATTACTTATATACAATCATGCCATTTAATGGTTTATTCTACAGAAGGAAACTAGTACGATCTTCACACCAAAGTACTCCATAAAACCACTTATATTTTAGGAATTCTAAGAATGGTGATTATGACATCCTTTTAAAGGGAAAAAAGTTACATTGTAGGATGTGCATTACTATGGCATTAACTCATTTATAGATCATGGAAGTATGTACTGCTAATTTCACAATAAATAAAGCCTCTATTCACTGACACATTAACAATAATTTTTCTTTTACTAAGATTTTTCTATTTACTAATCATTTTGTATTTACTAAGACATTTGTGCACTGTAAAATCCAGTACATCACACATGCTCTGCAGATACTGACCGTGCAAATGGTATACTTTTATAGTTCCCTCTCTGGCTCTGATCCTCTGCAAGTAGATGGACCAATGGGGATTGTCTTCTACTTTAAGAACCAAGGTCCTGTTTCTGGTTGCCCTCCTGTCCCCAGTATTTGTCAGGGCCCTGGAAATCAAGGCTTCTCAGAGCATTTATGGCCCCCGCGGCAAACCTCAACTGTTAGATGACCAATGTCTGCTGTTAGAAAGGGTATGCTTGTGCTACCTCAGAGCTTAATACTGGTAGATAAAATGGACAATTATAAGATAAAATCAGAAAATGATTGTCATAGTGTAATTGCCGAATTTTGCATGTTGTACTGCCTAATAATATTTTGATATTAAGATGTGGTTAGACTAGAAGTCTCATTTTTTCAGGAATATTTGCTGCAGCATTTTCATCACTGAGAAAAAGAAAATTAAAGGGAAGATAATAGTTATTAAGAAAAGAAACTGTAGATAGGGATCTAGGAGTAATTGAGAATTATAATCTTAAGGAAGGAATACAGTACCAGCCCTTCAGCAAAAATTAAATGCTATGCATGTTTGAGAAAAATATCTTTGCTTGTTGTACTACCTGGTACATCATGTTATAATTAAGATTGTTTCACTTTTTCCATTATAAATCACTATTTTAAAGACTCATAAAACAGCTGTAAAAATGAACTCTGGGTTCTACTTGACATGTAAAATATTAGCCCCAGAGAATTTTTGTTATTTTTATTTTTTATAAAACTGTCTTTCAGGTCTTTTTATTTTTATTTTTTTATTTTTTTTTGGTACGCGGCCCTCACTGTTGTGGCCTCTCCCATTGTGGAGCACAGGCTCCGGTCGCACAGGCTCAGCGGCCATGGCTCACTGGCCCAGCCGCTCTGCTGCATGTGGGATCTTCCCGGACCGGGGCACGAACCCGTGTTCCCTGCATCGGCAGGCAGATTCTCAACCACTGCGCCTCCAGGGAAGCCCTCGGGTCTTTTTAAAAAGAAACAAAATTTCAAGTAGATATTTTTTTCAGGTGCCTTTTTTGTACTTCATAAATCAAAACCAGTCTTGCTTTTTAAAAAATGTAATCTTGCCAGTGCTTGGTGAATTAGGAGATGTAATCATTTGGAGTGCTTCAAATAGCTCCTTTAAATATGCCTTAAATATTTTAAACATTACATGTGATCACTAAATATCTTAAGAGTTTTATAAGCCACCTACTAGGAAACCTTTTGCTCCTTTCCTTTCCAGATGGTATTAAAGACTTCAATGATGCCAAAGTACAGTGTAAGTCACTTGCTGATTATAGGTGTGATTCACTATTTCAGAAATTCGGGTTCCATAAGACAGTTCCCAATGGCAAGCTTTGCCAGCCTATTTGTGGAGTTCTTTCCACTTGTGCCCACAAGGTATGCACAGTCTCAACCAGGCTGATCTACATTTGCTAAATTCACCCTGTAAACTTCAGCCAACTGAATATTTGGAGTGAAGACTTTACAATATTTTAACCATTATGAAGAAAATACTCGGCCACTGATTCCTGTAGACCAAATGCATATTAAGAGGCTATTTGGCCCAGCAAGACTCAATCACAGAGGCAAATGAAGAGTAAACATGTAAAAATCACACTTTAAGTAGAGCCAATATCTAAGACATTCTATGAAGCCAGACTTTGTTCTCAATGATATTGGAATTTGTTTTGTTTCAAATAAAAGTCTAACCAAATTTAAGGTGAGAAAACTTTTTCTGTAAGCTCTTTTCTGCATAGATACCTTTCTTTCAAATCTGAAGAGAGAATGTGCAAGGTTGGCTGAATTCTAGTATTTATCTGTGCTCATTAATATAATTTCTCTTGCTAAGGGAATCATATTGTTGACCCAGGAAATGCCCCTATTGATTGTGCTCTTTCCAAGTACAAGGTGCTGTGCTAAGTGCCTTTAATACTATCTCATTTAATCCTCAGAGAAACCCTGTATTTAGTACTAATTTGGCTTCCAACATAATGGTGAGGAAATTGAAGAACAAAGAAGTTAACTTTTCCAAGTTATTTTCCAAGCTGATATTTAAACTCAGAGAGTTTGACCCCAAATAAATAGCCACTATACTATGGTTATTCCATCTTTGTAGACAGCTCCCAAAACACCTTCAGGCCAAGTAATCTGGCTATTTATTTTTGTTGCACAAATAGATGTCAAGAAAGTAAATATTTTTCAACTTTGACAGAAAAACAACTCATGTGGTGGACAGAACAAACACATACAACAGCATAAAAATTTATATTATTCCAGCTCTGGAGGGCTAATCAGTTTCACAAATAACATCTTCTGCAAGTGTTGAATAGAAAGAGTATGTATGTTTCACAGCATGGTCAGAAATTGACACTCTTCCTATCTAGAGGTGGGATTTGTGGCCTCTCCCCTTGGATCTGGCTAGGCTTATAAAACTTCAACCAATAAAGTATGACTGAAGTGACATTATGTGACTTCCTAGTCTGAGCAAAAGCCATTCAGCTCTATCTTATTTACTGGCACACTCACTCTTTGAGCCTAGGGTCATGATATACAATATCCAAATAACTTAAGTCTGCCATGCTGGGAGGAGCCTATAAGCAAAGACCACATATGGGTGCTATGGCAAAGAGTTCCAGTTGAGCTCAGCCTTCAAAGTATTCCAACCCAGTCAGTTGACGAGTGAAAATACTTCTAGATCATTCAGCCTCCAGATTTTTCAGCCACATCCAGGTATCTGAGTCTTCTTCTGTGTTAAGGCCCCAATCATTATGGAGCAGACAAAATCCTATCTTCTTCCAGACAAAGTCCTGCCTGTCTTCTATGAATTCTTGACCCATACAACGTATAGGCAAAACATTATTATTTTAAATACCATTTAGTTATGGGGTGATTTGTTACACAGCAATAGGTAACCAGAGCCATTATTCAACCCTTCGTAAATCAAAATTATTCAACAGTGTTTAGAAATTAAGTTTTGCTTTTGATCAGACATTAAATCATTAATTCATTTTGGGCATCAAGCTTCTTCAAAACTGTGTAACTGTTGGAGTGTGGATTTCTGAGGATGAGAAATTCAAATATACAGGCTTTGTGTTTAAAATCACACAGAATCGGTCTACTAAAGACATTTCCATGTGTAAGCTCCTTGAGGGAAAAAATCAAATATTTCTCTTTATTCACTTTTTAAACTGCAGTCCCCTAGCACAGTGCTAAGTACATCTCAGTAAAATCTTAATACAGGAACAAATAATAATAGTACTGATTATACACACACTGTGGTAAAAATTAAAATCAACATCTTTTCTTTAAGCTATATATATTGATTGTAGTTCCTAAAATCATACAGTCTAAGAGTTGAGCAAAATAATATAACAATTTCCTCTACAATTTAAGGAACATTTTAAATTTAGCTCATTATCTTAGGCTTTAAAAATAATGTGAACTTTGAGATCTATGCAAATGAACAACTTTTTATGTGAGATAGACTTATACAGAGGTATACTGGTACACTAATAATTAAATACTTCGATCTAGGTCCATGACATTGACAGAGGCTGTGATTTTTTTCACATGCACCTTAGATCTATAAATCCACTTTACTCTGGGAATAGTATAAACACTTTGCCTACTCTCATGCAAGTATAATTTTCTGAACAGAGGCAGTTTGGATGCTAAAAAACAATAATTATTTTTAATAATTTGAAAATTAAAATAACAGCCTGAGCTTTTTATAATGTTTTTCTTCTTGGTCTTCTACATTTCTGATTTTCTAGATCAGAAATACATCTTTATTTACTTATATCAATAATATTTTTTAAAATGCTTTGCTAGGAAGAAATATACACAATTTAACTTAATGACTTTTCATTGTTAAAATGATTTATGCATAGTTTTTTTCTTTTAATATTTCTGAACTAAAATGTGATTTGTCACATGAATTATGCCTTGGGACAATAAATGCAGAGTGAAGAAATATTTCTTCAATTTAAAATATAGCAACTCTTTTCAAATACACTTGAACTAGTAAATAAAATATTTTAACAGTGCAACTAAAGTATTACTAAAGTATTAAATACAAATGAAAAGGTTTTAAAAAGTATTTGCTGGGCTTCCCTGGTGGTGCAGTGGTTGAGAATCCGCCTGCCGATGCAGGAGACACGGGTTCGTGCCCTGGTCCGGGAAGATCCCACATGCCGCGGAGCAACTAAGCCCGTGAGCCATGGCCGCAGAGCCTGTGCGTCCGGAGCCTGTGCTCCGCAACGGGAGAGGCCACAACAGTGAGAGGCCCGCATACCGCAAAAAAAAAAAAAAAAAAAAAAAAAAAAAAAAAGTATTTGCTGCTATACAAAATCAAGACTTTTTATAATCAAAACAATATAATATCATAAAAATGACTCCTTACCTATACAGACTTTCCAGCAAACTTTTCTGTTTAATAATAAAGACCAATTAATTCTCTCTTAATTGTTGCTAAACTGGTTTATTTATTTATTCATTACAAACATTTATTAAGTACATTGAAAAATGTCTTAGACTTTTTTAAATGCTTCCATTAAAAACAGAACATGGTCTTTAACTTTGGGAAACAACAATCTTATTGGTGACCCCTGGTCTCTGGCCATTATCTTTTCTTATTATTAACAGTTTCCATGGAGAGCCTAGCTGCTTCTGTATCCACTTGTTTATTAATATTTTTCAAATCTCTAAATAGAGCTCTTTACTTCTTATTTCCATACACATATGTCTAACTCAAAATGTTCTCAGCTAGATTTTCAAAACAGACTTAAAATTCAACAAGCCTTAAATCTCTCCTACCAATTTATTCTTGCCCTGTGAAGACCTATATTGGTTGATGGTCCTATTATGCATTTAGCCCAGGGCTTTTGACACAGTAGTTTAAGACTTATCTGAATCAGTTTGTTTGTGCACATCTCTTAGGTTTTATATGGAAGATAATGATATTCCCGAAAGACTTTGGAGATGAGATAGAGATTACCACAACCTTACTAGAAGGTTATAAGGAAAGAAACTTGAAGACCATATTCTGCCTCATGTGAAGACTAATACACAAACTAGTTCAGAATATGTGTTTTGTGAGCTCTGTGAAGTTACAGGTCTTTGTCCTTCTGTGGGGCTCCATCCATATCCTTACATTAAAGGTTCACTAGAGACAGTATTTTATTACCCTATTCTCTGCATCAGGCATCCAGAAATCCTCGTAATTCAATGACTTGGGGAAAAAAAAAAAAAACAAAAAAACTTAGAGACATAACCCTAATGTTCTAGCTACACATCTCATTGGAGATTGCTACCCCGTTCATGCAAGAGTAGAAAATGCCTTTAAGATACTTTAACTAAAATTCATATTTCGAATACATGTTTAACCAACAATAAAAGCTCTTTTTAAATAATATACTTCTGTAAAATGTGAAGTATTATGTGAATATGGTAGCTGAAGCTTCATGTGTGTTGGGTTTCTGATATAATACTAATTGTCCATTCTGAGACTGGGAACTCCCAATAAGACAACTAATTACTTTAGCATTGAAGTTTCAATTAATGAGCACAGATTAAAATCATTGTGTCTATGTCAAAGCATTTAAAAATAAAGATATCACGACCAATTAGTGTTTGAGGTGGAATCACACATTAACTAGCTTAGAAATTTAATCAGGTAGTTGTGGATGTAATTCCTGGTTCCACTACGTATAGCTACATAACCTTGGGTAAATCACTTAGAATCCCCAAATCTCCTATTTTTTCTGCATAGTGATTCTGTTCATTTTGATTAGGTGCTTTATATGTGACCATCATTGTGCTTGGTGCTTACGTTATAGGAAATCACAAAAATCAGAGACGCTGTCCTCATGGACCTGTAGTCCTTTGAGATGACTAGCTCTTACTCAATATTTTTTTTAACTTAACTACAACTGCGATAAATAATATGAAGGTAAAAATAATGGCATATAATTTAGAACACTGCCCCAATCTAATGAGTCAGAAAAAGCTTTCTTGGAAAGTGACATTTGAACTAAAATTTGAAGGTTTAATACAAATGAGCTGTGGATGAGTGTGAAGTAGAGGCCAGTGTACTGAACCTTCAGAGATGAAGGCAAAGTAGGTGCCAATTTGAGTTTAGAGATTTGGTCACGAATCAGAACATGTATGTGTGTCAGGAATTTCAACTCTTATCCTGAAGGCCATGAAGAGCTATAAAAGGAGTTTGCCAGAACTGTCACATGATCAGATTTTTCTCTCTTATAAAGATCACTCAGGCTGCATGGAGAGAACATGTGGTGAGATTGCAAAAATAGGTGATAGGAGGCCACTTAAGAGGAAATAATTTAAGCACAGTATAGGGGTGGATAAGTCCCTCAAGGGAGAATTGTTCTACTCCTCATTCCACTAGGGTGATCCTTTCAAAAGTTTCCAGTATCAGTCATGTAATTAGAAATGATTAAATAGCAGTTGGTTCTTCATAAGAAATCATCAGAATGTTTTTTCTTTAGAGACAACAAAATATTCTACCTGTTGTTTAGATATATTTGATTAAAGCGCACACACAATATGTAGAAAATAATTAAGTAAAAATATTGTCTCAATGGTAACAGAGAGAAATGGCCAATAAGTATAACATTATTAAGTTATACACTTGGAACACACCTTAGAGTCAGTCTACATAAAGCATCATGTTTTATTAAATTCTAAAACCACAGCCCACCATTCTTTTCAGTAAGAGAAAGTTTGGCTTTTAATTATTTGTTTACTGTTTTGTTCCTAGGATTCATTCTGAAATCACAGGAACTTCATGATATTTTAAATTAAGAAACGTGTATCTTCAATGACTTTAGTATATTTCATTATCTAATTTCCATCTCATACTAAAAAACATGCTGATACAAGTAAATGAGTGGAACAACTTCATGCCATGTGTTACTAGTTTATAAACACTTGGAAAAGTTTGCTTTACTCACACTGTCTTTAACATTGAACAAAAACAAGAGTCAGTTGCATCCATTTCAATACACTATAAATCTATGATGTCTATACAATGCTACATGGTAATACAAGAAGCTCTTCTGTCAGAATATAACCTCCAGATGCACCTGACTTTCAGAAAACATAAAATCAAACTTGGGAAGCAGAGCACACTCAGTCTGTATCTGGCATGATAAAATGTTTTCAATTAGGAACAGATAACATATGGCTCTAGTGATCTTTGAGGGTGATGTCATTTTGTATACTTCCTGCCAGCACCTCTGATGTTATAAACTTGGGGGTCAAGAAATTGTACCAAAGTAGTAAAGAAAATAAATACGTTGTGTCAGTCAAAGTGAATGAATCATAAGTTTAGATTGTCTTAGTGTGAGTTGAAATGCCCCCCAGAAGATAAGTTGAAATTTAAAAAATCTAAATTTAGAAGATCCAGGTCCAAGACATTGAGAACACAGCAGGCACATAATAAAACAAATATAAAAGAAGAAAAGCAACAAATTATCATATTCAGTGAACTTTATATGCAGCCAGATATAGAGCCATCCAATGTTTTTCCATCTTTTGTAGCAGGACAGATTGCATTGCTGGTAATGTCAGTCATCCCTAAAAGAAGAAAAAAACATAGTTAATTCTCTATTTTCATACTAAACAGTAAGAACACAATGATTCAAACCTACAAATGGTGCAAATTGAACTTTGCTTTAGCAAGAGTATATTTAACATTTGGGCAACCTAAGCTATTTAGTGGAGACTGATGCAGTCCCAACCCTTTGCTACTCCTCAGTGACTGCCACTTTGGTTTTATTTTTCCCACTCTATTTTAAGGATGTCCTTTTATTTTAAAATGCTGCTATCAATTTAAAATATTTAAAAAGGAACAGAGTGGGTTAGATTAACCATTTGGTGCTTCAACTTCTTGACAAACTGGAAATATCCTTGGAATATAACTTTTCCTATGGAGTCAGTCTCATACAGATTCAAATATTATGTGTGTATATATCCTTTAATGAGAGGGTAGGGAACGCTTCTAATTTTTATTTCTGCTCTTAAGAGACAGTTGTTTCAAGCTTGATCATCCAGGAGGCAATACAGTATGGTAGTTGAAGCAAGACTGAGTTTGAATCCCAACTCTATCTTTTCATCTTGGACAAGTTATTAACCAACATCCCACTCCACCTCCAAACCTTTAAAGTGGGGGCAATAGTAGTTGTTACCTTATAGAGATATATGATGTATGATGATTAAACGAACTAATATTTATAAGGTTTAGAACAGTATTTGTTCTACATAAGTGTTTATTTCAATTTTAAAACTTGAGAGCATTTTTCATATTATATACCATAATGGTTAATTTTTTTTTTTTTTTATAAATTTACTTTATTTATTTATTTAGGGCTGTGTTGGGTCTTCATTTCTGTGCGAGGGCTTTCTCTAGTTGGGGCTAGCGGGGGCCACTCTTCATTGCGGTGCGCGGGCCCCTCACCGTCGCGGCCTCTCTTGTTGCAGAGCACAGGCTCCAGACGCGCAGGCTCAGTAGTTGTGGCTCACGGGCCCAGTTGCCCCGCAGCATGTGGGATCTTCCCAGACCAGGGATCGAACCTGTGTCCCCTGCATTGGCAGGCGGATTCTTAACCACTGCACCATCAGGGAAGCCCATAATGCTTAATTTTATGTGTCTATTTTGCTTGGTCATCGTGCCCAATTTTTTTTAAATCAAATATCAGTGTAGATGTTCCTGCGATAAAATTTTTTAGATGTAATTCATATTTAAATTAGTGGACTTTGAGTAAATCAAATTACCCTCCATAATGTGGGCAGCCCTTGTCTAATCAGTTGAATCCTTTAAGAGCAAAGACTGAGGTCCCTGGAGACGGCAACGTAGGACCCTTACCTGATGTTTTAGCCTTTTCGGTCTGCCCTGGGTAATTCTGTCTCAAGAATGCATTGCCAGCAGGTGCATGAAAAGGTGCTCAATATCAGTAAGCATCAGGGAAAATCAAATCAAAACCACAATTACATATTACCTCACACCTCTTAGAATGGCTATTATCAAAAAGACAAAAGAAAACAAGTGCTGGGGAGGCTATAGAAAGAAGAAGCACACACTTGTGCACTATTGGAGGGAATGTAAATTGGTACAGTCACTGTGAGAAACAATACAGAGGCCACCTCAAAGAATTAAAAATGGAACCAACATATGATCCAGCAATTCCACTTCTGGGTATATATCTGAAGGAAATAAAATCTCAATCTTGAGATATCTGCACTCCCATATTTGTTACAGAATTATTCACAATAGCCAAGACATGAAAACAAAGTGTCTGTGGATGGATGAATGGATAAAACACACACACACACACACACACACGCACACACACACAAATATACTCAAGTCTATTATATATGTATTATATCCATATATATAGCTGTGTTATATATAATAGAAATTGTATATACATATATTTATATAAAATAATACAGAGCCATAAGAAGGAAATCCTGCCATTTTTGACAACATGGATAAACTTGGCATTAAGCTAAGTGAAATAAGTCACAAATACTGTATGATCTCACCTATGTGTGGAATCTAAAAGAGCTGAATTCATAGAAACAGAGAGTTAATTGGTGGTTGCCAGGGGTGGGATAGGGGCTTTGCGGGGAAATTAGAAGATGTTGGTCAAAGGGTACAAACTTCCAGTTTTAAGTTGAATAAGTTCTGGGGATCTAATACAGTATGATGACTGTAGTTAGCAATATTGTGGTTTATATTTGAAAGCTGCTCAGAGTGATCTTAAAAGTTCTCACCACAATAATCAAAATGAAAATTATATGAAGTGATGGATATGCTGACATTATTGCGGTAATCATTTTGCAATATATACATATAACAAATCATGACATGTATGCCTTAAACTTACATAAGGTTGTATGTCAATTATATCCCAATAAAACTGGGGAATAAATAATGTGTTGTCAACTCATATCTGAATTTCCAGCCTGCTCCTGGCTTACCTTACATATTTTGAACTTGACAATTCCCACAGTCGTGTGAATCAATTCATTTAAAGTAAATAATCTCTCTCTCTCTCTCTCTCTATATATATATATATATAATGTATATATGTACAAGATATTATCTTTAAAGTAAATAATCTATATATTATATAAATAAATATATATACATAATCTCTATTTGTATATATCATACTATGTCATGTATGTAGCATTTTCCAATTGACATAATTTTTTCACTCAATAAAGCCTTATTGAAAGCCTACTATTTACCAAAGAAACTGCTCTCTGTGTTGAAAACCCACAATGGATAAAGTTTCCACTGTCAGAAAGTTTTAATTTTTAAGAAAAATTTTACAATAAATGTATGAGTAAATAATAAACCAAAGAAAATATTAGATAGTTATGAGAGCAATGAAGGAAATTACTAAAAGAGTGACATGATAATTTGGCCATGCATGGTCTCAAAATATATTTTTTAGGAATTAACCACTGCCTGTTGCATGTTTTCATTCTTTTCCACTCTTAACTATTATATGCTTATCACAAGTGTGGCGTTTATTAGTATACATACTCATCCACAGTTATTAATTTCTTAAGAGCATGGTTTCTGCTTATGTAAATTTCTATTTCCAGCACTGATATATTGCCTTATATATGTAATATGTATGCACTAAATATTTATTTACTAAATGTTGATTTATTAATTTAATAGAGGACTCTTTCCCACTCTGTCAACCTCTGGGAAAATCCAAAGTAAACCATTCATCTGCCAAAATCTACCTCTATAACATTGTTTAAAATAGATCTTTATTGGAGTATAATTGCTTCACAATACTGTGTTAGTTTCTGTTGTACAACAAAGCGAATCAGCCATATGCATACATATATCCCCATATCTCTTCCCTATTGAGCTTCCCTCCCACCCTCCCTATCCCACCACTCTAGGTGGTCGCAAAGCACCGAACTGATCTCCCTGTGCTATGCGTGTGTGCCTGTGTGTAAATGTTTGTGTATGAAATCAAAGCACACAGAAAATTTCAAAAATATCCAATAATACAGAACAGCTTGTAAGCAAATCAGTAGTTTCCTAATGCTTATTCCTGTTCTACAAAGCCATCCATACTTCACTTTTGTTGTTGTTTATATCCATCTAGCTAAAAAATATGTTGCTATCACTGTGTATGATTTATCAGTTTTTGCCATCTTCTATTGCCCTATCACATAGGCATCTATATTCTTACTTTAGACTTTTGCGACTACCTTTGAAAAGTTAATATTATATGTAAATATTTTTCTATCAATTATAGACAGAATCTAGAGTAGATCTGTAAGATGAAAATAACAGGTCCTTTCATTCTGTTTTCACTTCTTCCCACATTTTCTTTCCAACTTCTATGAAGTAGACATTTTGTTGTTGTAATATTGTGATTTATAAGAAATATATATTTGGTCATTCAGATGACCAAAATATATTCCTCATATATGTTTGATCTTCATCCATGGTCCCTGGCTCTTGACTTTCAAAACCCTTGGAATTCCCTAAGTGCTAAGACTGATAAAGGTGTCTTTTGTTATATGAATGAGGTGACTTTTGGAAGCCTTTTAAGAATGCAGGCTGGTTGCCAATGGAGCCAACCATGTGATTAGAGAAAGTTCCAACCCCTGACCTCTGAGGAGGAAAAAGGCACTGGAGAGTGAGTTCAATCACCAATGGCCAAAGATTTAATGAGTCATGCCTATGTAATAAAACCTCCATAAAAACCCAAAGGGCTGGCGTTTAGAGAGCTTTGGGGTGGGTAAACACAAGACCTCTGGGGTGGGAAATGGCACTGGAGATTGAGTTCAATCACCAATGGTCAAAGATTTAACGAGTCACACCTATGTAATAAAACCTCCATAAAAACCCAAAGGGATGGTGTTTGGAGAGCTTTGGGGTTGGTAAACACATGGAGATTCAGGGAGATGGGTGCACCTGGAGAGGGAATGTAGGCTATGAGCCCTTTGCCACACTGCTTGCTCTATGCATCTCTTCCATCTGTCTGCTCCTGAGTATATCCTTTTATAGTTAATTGGTAATCTAGTAAGTAAAATGTTTCTCCGAGTTCTGTGAGCTGCTCTAGCAAATTAAGTGAACCCAAGGAGGGGGATTTGGGAAGATCTGATTTATAGCCAATGGGTCAGAAGTACAGCAACAACCTGGGATTGTGAATGGCATCTGAATTGGGGGAGGGGAGCAGTCTTGTGGTTCTGAGCCCTTAACCTGTAAAATTGGTTCTATCTCCAGGTAGATGGGGTCAGAAGTGAATTAAATTCTTAGACACCCTGCTGGTGTTCAACTCCAAACACTGGAATTGGGTCTAGGTACCTAATTTTTTTATGTGTGTGTGGTACACGGGCCTCTCACTGTTGTGGCCTCTCCCGTTGCGGAGCACAGGCTCCAGACGCACAGGCTCAGCGGCCATGGCTCACGGGCCCAGCCGCTCCGTGGCACGTGGGATCTTCGTGGACCGGGGCACGAACCCGTGTCCCCTGCATCGGCAGGTGGATTCTCAACCACTGCGCCACCAGGGAAGCCCAAGGAACCTAATTTATTTGTCAAGTTTGATAACACTTCATTTACACTGTGTTCTATAAGCATAATTAAATCTTCCATGCTTTTTTTTTAATGAAGATTCCAAAACTTGAAAACTAATTATCTTCAGTATTGCTTAAAGGTACTAAAAAATGAAAGAGAGAGAGAGAGAGAGAGAGAGAGAGAGAGAGAGAGAGAGAGAGAGAGAGAGAGAGAAACAAAAATCCAAGAAGTCAAATGAGAAAATTATGATACAAAAATTAAAGAATCAGTCAAATTGTCAAGGAAGCCCATTGGTCTATAAATTCCAAAGAAAAGAAGGAATGGTTAGGAGATGGAAAGAATTGATGTTAAGATGAAATAATATTAAGAATTTGGTTAAGAAAGCAAGCATTCCTTCTCCCAATATGACAAAGAAAGTCCATTAGAAATCTTGAAAGTAAGAAAAATCCAAAATATTGTAGAATAGACCAGATACATAGTTAAATTAATTGTTAGTGATTCTGAGCAACTGGTGGATTTTAAGAGAGAAACTACTCAGTTTCAACATTGTCTTTTAAGTGGGAAAGTCATTCTAAAATTTGAACGGTATGGAAGAAAATGTACATGTATCCAGAGTTTGCTCTAAAGTGTGTATTTATGGAGTCATGATGAGAGCTCGTTTTTCCCCCATTCTACCAAATACATTTTTTTTTTTTTCATTTAGGAGTAATGATTCTGAAATTTTGAATCAGTTAATATCTTCTGTTTAAATTGAATTAAATTGTAATCCTAATAACTGTGCCATCTTAAGCATGGGTATTTTTAAACTGTAATTTTAAAAGTTGTGTTGGTTAAAAAAAAAGGATGAAAGATTTTATTGAAATCATTTGTAAGACTTTATTTACATAGTTTTTGTACCAGTGATTCTTATTACTTAATCCCTATTAGAGAAAGACTGGATTGAATTAACAGTTGGACAGAGTATTTATGACTTTATTTTCAGTGAAGTGGGATACCATTTAAATTGGCTTAGTGGCAAATTAATTTCATATGAGCTCTTGCTGATTCTCAGCATCCAATTTATTGACATGATTTTCTTATTTTTTCCTCACTCTAAGTACTACCACTCTTCTGAAACGTCTACCCCTTATCCACACCAATTCTGAGCATGTGACCATACTATACAACTTCTTTATATAACTAGCTAGATATCTTCTGCTTAGAATATTCTTCCCTGAATTTTTATATGACTGAGATCTTGTCCTTCAGATTTCAGCTTAAATGTCACCACCTCAGTGAAAACTTTCATGTTTATTCAAATTAAATTTTATTGGAATATATCCTCAAATATCTTCCAATGAAAATGCATGGGGGAAATGTTCATATTATTCCATCCCTGCACTTGATTGATGGTTTATGGAATTCTTAACTGAAAACAATTTACTTTTAGAAATCTGAAGGCAAAGCTCTTTGGAATTATAGCATTCAGTTTGATGATAACAAATTTTACACTAATCTGTTTCTCATTTCTTTGTAGCTGACTTGTTTTCTCTCCAAGAAATGTTTAGGAGTTTTTCCTTAATTAATTTTTTTATTGAGTCTAACAATAAATCTGTAGAATATTTATGTTTGAAGATTCATGGTGCTGTAGGAGGTTTTCTTCTTTCATTTAATAATATTCCCTTTTTTCCTCTTATCTCTTTAGATTTCCTGTTATTTGGATTTCTAAAACTATTAGTTAATCTTTATAAATATTCTATTATTTGATCTTTCTAAAATTACAGGTTTACAATATGGAATTATTAGATGGCATTTCTAAAAATCTTATTAGTTGGATTAATCTTTAAAGAACTTCTATTCATTAGAATGACTGTCTATTTTTAATTAAATTGTAATTTTTTCCCTGTGTCTTATTCCTTTATTTCCCAGTTCCATGCCGAGCTGTTTTGATGTACTTATCTTTAACTTTTCAATTTAATTTTTGTTTAATCAATTATATTTTAAATGTATGTATTCCTTTCTATTCTCCGATAGTTCCTTTTCATCTTATTATGACCGTATATTTACTTTCACAAGTGTAATTAGTTGAAAACTCATGTTCAGCTGGAAGTTCAGAATGATCAGAATATTATTTGGAAATATAGTCTTTATAGACATAATTAGTTAAATTAAGATGAGGTTACAAAGGATTAAAATCGTCTTTAGGTCCAATGACTGGTGTTCTTATGAGAAGGGGAGAGGACAAACGGATACATACATACATAAAATGTCCATGTAAATGCAGACGCAGACAATAGAATGATGCAGTCATAGGCCAAGGAACACAAAGGATTGCCGGGAATGTTCCGAAGCTAGGAGAAGGCAAGGAAGGGTTATTCCTTCATAGGGAGCATGTCCTAATGATACCTTGAAATTGGATTTCTAGCCTTCTGAACTGTGATGAAATAAATTTCTATTGTTTGAAGCCACTCAGTATGTGGTAATTGGTTATAGCAGCCCTGAGAAACTAATATGGGAAGACTCTATTGGATATTATTTGCAGGTATTTTGAGTTATTTTCTTTTGTCTTATTTCTTTTTTCACTGGGGTCATTATTTTCATGTTAGGTTATTTTGGTCTCTGAGGACAGTCTAACACATATATCTAAGAATTATTTTTTTTTTTTCCTTTCAGACTAAAGGATGAGATGGTGTAAAGGTTAAACAGAGTTCTAATTATATGGCAAGAGTTTGTCAAATGTCAAAATTCATTTTTATGGGCAGGAGAGCATAAGGGCAGGACAAATGCCATATGATGTCTGGCTGTGATCTGGGCACTGATATCTATAATAGTTTTCTTTGTGTATCCCAGTGAATTCCTCCAATTTCTCTGGAGAGAAGACCTCCAGTTTTCCCCCATCAATAGCATCATTGTCTCCCCAAGCACTTTACTGCAGAATCAAGGATTCTTCCTTGAACCCTCCTGTGTCCTTTTATTCTCCAAACCGAATTTGCATTTACTTTTCCTTTACAATTTTTCTCACCACTGTTGGTGCATTTAATTTCCCAATTTTTCCACTTAAAATTTTAAGTCTGTATTACTTGATGTCTGAATACTATTAGTGCATCTAACATCTTCTTATAGCATATTATTGATATATTTTTCCTTCTTATCACTTATTTCAACCTGACATATGTATGTATTTTGCTGTTGTTTAGTATCTGTCTTTACTAACTAGAATTCAAACCTCAAAAAAAAAAAACAAGGAGTGTCTGTTTTGCTAATGAATGGATCCTCACTGCTTATAACAGTACTTATTTCTTACATACTAAGATCTTAAGAAATATATGTTAGAATAAATCTATGTAAAATTAGTTGAACTAATTAATACTGGCCAATAGAACATCTTGGGCAATCTGAGAAGAGGGATTCCATCATAAAAAGTAAGAAATATGCAAGAGCTCATTTCCCTCCTACATTTAGATATTGGTTTTTGAGGGCATGATGCTTAGAAACCCTGTAGCTTTTTTAAAACCATATGCAGAGGCATTAAGGATACCTTAAGAATGGGAGCATCCAAAGCTCCAAAAAGCCTGGTTACTTGTTGTCATTATTGCACTGCTAACCAACACAATAGTCTTTACTAGTCATCAAATAGAGTTTTCATGCCACTCTTATATCAGTATGATGTTACTTGCAGACCAAATCATCCTGGGTATAACTAAGAAAAACTGGATCCTAATGTCTGATAGAGTGAGATGAGAAACAACCTCAATGGAGCCAAAAGGAATGAGAGAAAACCTGTGAAAATCATGAAGAAGTGTGGTTGCTAAAATTTTGTCAGTGGGAAATAGAACAGTATGAATAAAGGCACAGAAGCTCACCCTGATGAAACTAAACCAGACAAAATCTGGATTCTAAACTAGCTCTGTCTCTCATTAAGTTTATGATTAACTAAGTTTCCTAACCTATTTGGGACTCAGATTCCTGAAAAATGGGAATAATAAGAGTATCTGCCTCAGTGTGTTGCTGGGAAGATCGAATGTGGTGAGAACCATAAGGCACTGGCTACACTGCATCCTCTGGCAGTTACTTGTAGTTTAGGACCTTAAATGTTAAGATGGTGGTGGAAGAGGTGGGGGTATGCATTTTATTTGCTAGGCAAATAGAAGTCATTAACAGAGAGACATTATATAAAAGCAGTGTAGGATAAGAGCTATCAATCTTTTTCTCTTCCTCCCCTTCAAGGGGAGCTAATTAGCAGTACATTAAAAACACATTGTTCAATATGGATATTATTGGAAACCATGAGGTGGTCTTTTTTGCTTACTGCATAGACAGTTCTCAATAGGAAAGAGGCGTGAGAGGAAAGGAAGAGTTCTTCCTTTTACAGCCAAGATAGATCATTCCTCATACATGATCTAATGCCATAAGTGTCAGAAGCTTATAAGATAAGGGGAATTAGTATAACAGTTATACTTCATTGTGTTTATAAACTTAGCTTACATCTCTCAATGCACCACATATATAATCATATTTATAGTGAAACCAAATTATTATTAAAGTTTTAAATATAGAAAAAAATATGTCATTTGTTATAAATGTTCAACAGCATTTAAAACTATTTATCCCTTAGTTACATTCTGGGGTGATAACTCTTACCTCATCTAGTGTCTCTGCTAGTGACAGTTAATGTAGCAACTATGCTCATTTCTTCCTAAAATTGTTTGATGGCTGAACACTTTGAGGCTTTCTCAAGACTGCACAGAGAGATTTTTCAAGTTCAGAAGCGTTAGAAAGCCATTGGTTCCATTACTCTTCTGAACTTGAAAAAGTTAAGGTTGATGTGTGAATGTATTTAGTTGTCCCATTCCATGTAATAATATCCAGCTCCAAGGAGCTAATCTGCTTTTCAGAAGCAATTTTTATAAAAATAAAACTGAGTACAATGATTTACTACCTTGAGTTTGTTATAACTGAGTCTTTGATAATCTAAGAAGTAAGGAGTCATGAATTTCCCTAGATATTCATTTATAATCCTTTAAATAATTTACAATAATACATGTTTTCAGTGATAAAATGACACTATAGAGTCTAAACTTCCCTCTGCCTTCCATATTGTATAAGTTTGATTCCACTGAATATATATTTATTTATCTTTTCTATAGGCTAAAGAATTTCAGAACTTGATCAAAATCAGCACTTTTTGCTATTGGTGTTCTAATTAAATATGCATAGTTTACTATAAAAGGGTAATTTGAGAATAGTTCAGAGGAAATATTAACATATTTTATAAGCACAGAGAACAATCACAAAAACTTTCCCTGCTTGATAAGATCTGGCCATTCCCTTCAGTTTATTAATCCCTAGTAGTTGGAGCTAGTCTCATGTGGCTGCTTTCATGAAGTGGTTTTATTGGCAATTACCATTTAATCAAAATTTAATCACTGCCTCGAAAGGTAAGATCATTTAAAGGAATGTTTTCCCTAAAATTCTATTCACATTCATCCAGGTCTCTATTTCCCAAGTGCTCATGCATCTCACTCTTAAGAATTGTTGGCTTACTTAATAAATCCCTTGCACTGTTGCAAAGACAATGTATTTTGTCCCTCAAATATTTTAAGGTATAAAAATGCTGAAAACCAGAGTTCTAAAGATATTATCTACCATTTTGTCTTTATCAGTCTTTGGTCAGATTATTTTGCACATAATATAACAATTCATGTGTCTACTTCTTATCATCCATTATTGACATTCTCCAGCTTACAGTCCAGCTCTAACTGCAAACTTCCCATAAGATTTTTAACAAATGCATAGACTTCTGTATATGTTCAATCATATTGAGTTTAATACCACTTAATATTTTTCTCCTTTTCCTCTGTTTTTGTTTTTTTTTTTCTTTTATTTCTGTCATTTTCCTGTAGAGCTTTTTGTACTGCCATTTAAACCATTAGGAAGTCATTACTTCAGTACAATAAGAGTGTGATTAGTATAAAAAATAAAATAGAATCAAAATAGAATACAGAGCACATGGTAAGAGTATCATTGCTTTGTGAAGAGTGTGTGTGTGTGTGTGTGTGTGTGTGTGTGTGTGTGTGTGTGGTCTATTGTGTGGTGTTTGTATGTGTACTGGCTGTGAAAGGAAAATCAAAGTTGAATAAGTATTGCTAAGATAGCTCACTAAAATAGAGCCAAGAAGCTATTAAGGAAGAATGACTTATGGACTTCTCAGCCTGAATAGAAGCTGAACTTTTTACATGATGAAGTTATCCAGAATATCTGCCAGAAACTCATGATAGTTTACCTACTTATCAGACCCCTACACTAAAACAACTTGTGATTCCTTAAGGACAAATATTTCCAACTTGCATCAGAGTCAATCACAATACTCACTAGGCAACTTTTAATAACCTTGTGTTTTTTTGTCTTAAAAGCTCCTGACTTTTTCTCTTCCTTGAAACACTGTTTTGGGTTACCCAAGTCTTTGTCTCCCAAACTGCAATTCTTAAGAACACAAATAAACTTTTCTTATTTGCATCCTTATGCATTATTTTTTTGTTAACATTATATAGTGTCAGAAGTGTGATACAGAGCATTCTGTGTACCGTCCCCCATCCCACCCCAACCCCTGTACTGGCACCACCTTAGATCCGTGTAAGCTACCTACTAGAGCTCATTGTGCTATATTGTCTCCTCAGTGGTCCCAGACTGTGTCATTGGAGTCCTCCTATTCTCAAACCTCCTGCTTTGGAAGAGGTTGTAGTTTATTTGGGTATCCTCTGTTTCTGGCTATTGTACTCTGGAATCTAGCTTCCTGTTTTATTTAAAGGTCCTTTGGGTTGTCTGTTTTGTTTAAGTGGCTTCTGGGATTTCACTTCCCATTTTGTTTTTATGGCCTTCGAGATTTTACTTCCTGTTTTGTTTGTCTTGTGTAAGTGCCCTTTAGGATTTCAATTCCTATTTTTATTTGAATGGCTTTCTGTATTTTGCTTTCCATTTTGTACATTTTGTTTAAGTGGCTTTTGGGATTTAGCTTCCAATTTTTGTATGAGTGGCCTTCAAGATTTCTTTTCCCATTTAGTTTTTGTTGCCGGCTTCTGTTCTCAGGATTTCATTTCTTGTTTTGTTTAGTTTTTTTCTCTTGAAATATGGGAAGTTCACTCTCTAGAGGCAAGGCTGCAGAGCAGCCTCCTTCTGGAACTTCTGCTGGTTTTATGTATAAGAAATATGAGCCCCAGTCTTTCAAGTTTTTGTCTTGCTGGACTATGATTACTGGAATGATTTACAATTAAACTGGCTGACTTGGGGCTCCTTTGAAATTCCTAAATTACTTTATCTGTGTAGTCAATTAGCAAAATAATATTAGACAATAATGGAAACATATTTCAACTGGTATTTTGAGGCCCACACACATAACGAAGAATCCACATTTTCTTCCCTCAGAAAAACTAACTCATAATTATCTCAAAGGTTTCCAAATTGGAAAAATTTTCTGAGGTTTCTGAGACCTCTATCTCTCCCTCTCTTCCTCTGCTCTTTCCTGTTCCTCTGAAGGCTCTCTCCTTGCTATCCATCTTTCTCTGAATTACCTTTATATAACATTAAGATTGATCTTCCACAGAAGGTAACAATATATCTGATGACTTGATGGAAATGTCTATGATTATTATAACCATTCTGAAAAAAAATTATTTTTTCAAAATTATGACTCTAAGGGAAAAAAGTCCTTCGAGAAGGAGCTTGCATTTCTTTCTCTTTGCCTTTGAGATGTACATGTTCTACCTGGTCTTCTCTGGGAACTCTTACCTAGATCGTTTCTAATTCCTAATGAAAAAGGAAAAGTGGAAAAGAAGCCTTTTAAACTAAAACTGCTCAAAGAACTCTCTTGCCCAAACTGCCTCCTTCAAATTGCTTGTCAAGGGCAAATACAAATCTTAAATGGCTTCTCCATAAATAAGAAAAGACGTTAGCCATCTGAGCGAGTAGACTTAATTTATTCCAACTGTTATTTATAAACTAGTGAGTTTTATATTGTACCTGATTTATAACTAAAGTTTCAAAATAAAAACTATGAGATTTCTGTCTGTGTCTATCCGGATGTATGTAAATGCATTGTAGATGTGATATGTTTCAACCTTCAGACTGTATTAACAAAGTTAATTTGTAAAAGAGCTCTATTTAATTGGCTTAAAAAGTAAGTGCTTATATAAATTCTCAGAAATAAAATAGAAACTAACAAAAATGAATTTTATGTTCACATGAAATGAGAAATATTAGGTATTAAATAGAATCCAGTATTAAAGCTAATTTAACTTGTTGGCTTAATTAATACAGGCAGTCTTTAGAAGCATTAATATTAAGTATAATACTTTTATTGTACCTAGGTTTACTAAAAGTCGAGTAAGTTCATGTTATCTCTGTTACAAAATTTGTCAGCAAGAAAAATGGTAAGATATTTTTCTAAGTAAATTAAATAAATGTAAATGGATTAAGTAAACATAAATGTAACAAATGTTTAAGTGAACTCTTTAAAAACAATTATGTTTTATTTAAAAATATTTTCCTCAAACCTTTTTGGTAAATTAAAACTTTAGAGTTTTGCTAAATTAAGTTAAATGATGAAAATTTATTGAATATCTATATCATTCCCAAGTAAAATAAGATACTGAGAGATTAATTTCTGAACATAAGCTCCATTTTACAGAGAACTAAAGATATTTGGGAACATTAGTACATATGTTTGGTGTCACACTGAGAAATTTTCTATAAGAAACCCTGTTTTTAGAAATTATAAAAAGTATTTATAACTTTACCAATCTATAGATTGCTAATGTAAGAGGCTTCATAATTGCTTACTTCTTAGTTTTCACTAGAAATTAAGGTTTCTAAGGGCTAAAATTTTTCATTAATATATGTCTTGAATATTGCTAAAATTAATAAGAAAATCATTTTCATATGCAAGGAAAATTTTTTTTTTTAAGTATAAGAAATGGAAATGCATTTTGTTAATGGAAAAGAAAGTAATTTTGTCCCAAAGCTAGTTATTTCTAAATGAGAAGCATAACAAGGGACACATTAAAATGGATATAGAAAGTTGAAAAATGCTTGTGAGAAAAAGAAATCTTTAGAAAGGACCTGTATGTTTTGTGAGGATTGGTCAAGATTGGAATTAATTTAATTAAGTAAATGAGATTTAATGTGAAAAGTAAGCTAATGCAAAATTAAGTTTAGTTTTTGTTTTTCTCTCTGTTAAAAGGACAAATTTTTCTTACATTTTGTCTGGCCTTAATGAGAAATTGTAAACAAAGTTTTTTTTTTCTTTTACCTTTCGTGTGATCTGTCTAGAAAAACAAAGAGTCTATATTTTGTAGCTAGGGTTTTTACAACTATATAACCTTTTATATTTGCCCTATGAAGTCTTTAATCTTTACTTTAGTAAAATGGGAAACTCAACATTGTTTTACAATGACCTATAATCCTATTTAACCAAGCACTTTCAAAAACTTTTTATGCCCCTGAAATATCTCAAATATTTGTTTCTGTCCTTATAAATAAACTAATCAGAGTTATTTGATATATTAAATTACATAGGAAGCATTGCCAAATAAGAGGTAATACTAAGGCTTCTTTATGTTATATCTGTATAGGTATATTGTATAAATATTTCAGAAACTATGTGAAATTTCTAGAAATCTGATATGTCCTGGTATAATGTTATCAGTCATAATTATAGTTATCTCAAAACGTTGTATATCACAGAAATAGCAATTTCCTTGCCAGTTGCATTGTAATCAGGTCTTTAACCATGCCATTTTAAGTCTTTTGTCATTTATAGACAGTTATTGTTTTATTCTGAAGCATTTACAAATATATTTCATCTTTAGAAAAATTCATGGAAAGGACTCTGACACTCTAGAATACAGGTTTCTAATAAACTTTCAAATCATATCATTGAACTGGGTGAGAATTACAGAACTCTAATGAAGAAACTGATGTCTTCATAAACTGCTAACAAATGATCAAGATCAAAAATTAATTCCATGGGAATGAATGAACTGATGAGAATGATTAAAATTTTAATGGCTTTTTATTTTAAACATTGTTCTTTTATGTTTTGCTTTTCCTGATTTATGGAAACCCTTTCTCTCAAGCAGGAATTTGATAAAGTAACCTTTGTAAACAAAGGTTAAACATTTATATTTTTTTCCTACTTGATCCCTCCAGAATTTGGAAACTCTTAGTGAGTTTTCTTATTTTCATGGCAATATAGTTATTTGTGTAAGTTCAATAAGAATCTGCTCTCCTTTTAACAGGACACACTTGGAAACATTGGTTATATCACCAAGGCTTTGACTGGAATGTTTTATTTGAGAGAGATACACATAGACTCAGATATGACCATACAGCTTTAAGGAATTAAGACTGACTTTATGGAGCCAAAGAAGACACTTGGAAAAAGAACCTGATATGCACAGGATTCCAAATAGCCTTACCAGTTAAGTAAAAATGGTCACTTCCTGGCAGGTGCAGGAATCTCAAGATACTTTGGAGACCTTGCGAAGAGAGAAATTTACCCAAATCTGTTGTTTTTACCAGTGAATACGATGGCAAGGCTTTGACATGGCTTCCTGGCTTCAAGAAGCCTTTTAAAATTTCAATCTTAGATTCCTTATGAAAAGTTCCAGTAAAGCAGATTTAAAAGAGCCTATATGGTCAGTCACTATTCCTGTTAACACTTATCTAAATAATCAGGCCACATTTACCGAAAACAGACTTACTTTGCAAATGAATTAGTTTTAATTTGGTTATATATGGTAAAAATGAGGGTGATATTAGAGAAAATAATATGTTTTAGTAATATACCTTTGTGGATATTAGGTTCTAGTGCTGTTAATTGTCTTTAAAATTTTGGTATTTACCTATAAACCAGACTACATCCTGAATTCTTCTATTGATAGATTTTCTTCAATATGTGGCTATTACTCTCCAAACTAATGTTTCCAGTCTTCATTGCATTTTTGTACTGGAATCATTGAGAATTAAAACCGCCCTTTAACTAAACATTTGATGATGTTGTCAGACATTTCAAATTGCAAAAGAGGGTTCAACCCTGACATCTGGAAATCTTCAGCTGTCTCCCCTCTGGACTTGGTGGCTTATTGTGATCCAGATTGCAACTAGTTATACTAATGATTGTTTTAATTTGTTCTCTCTTTTTTGTTTTTAAACAGTTTACACTTTGTATCTCTTGCTGCTATACTAAGAAACCCTCCACAGGAATAATGAGAGTTTGATGTCTGGGGATGATTGACCACCCTTATATAATTCCTCTTAATGAAGATCCATGAATTTCTGCCATTTCAAATGTTGCCTAAGACCCACTTCCTAGATGGCCCCTTGTTGCTCAAATGTGGACGTAAACTCTCTAAAAGCATATCTCTCTCACAACCACATCTTTCTCTCCTCCTTGGGACATGTCTCTCTAGGAATGAGCCTTCCCAGTGCCAAGGGAGTTGATGCTGATGCCATATAACCAAATGATTAATAATCAATGCTTTCTAAAGAAAGATCTCAATCAAAAAGGAGAAATGTAAAAGGAAAATCAAAATGGAGTCAGTATTGATAGGAGAGCTCTCTCAAATGAAGCTAGGAAGACCATTAAGGAACTGTGACTTACGCACCTCTCAGCTTGGATGAAATCTAACTTTTTGACCTAATGAAGTCATACAGAACATCTGCCAGAAATTCGTGACAGTCTTTCTCCTTATTGAATCCTTACCCTAAAATAACTCATGATTCCTTAAGGACGAATATTTTCTAACTCACATCAGGATCAATCACAATTCTTGCCAGGCAACTTAAAAAAATCTCATGGCTTTTTGTCTTTATAAGCCCCTGACTCTTTCTCCTCCTTGAAACACTCTTTTGGGGTTACACACACATGTGCCTTCTGAATTGCTATTCTTAAGACCCCAAACATATATTTTTTTTCTTGTTTGCATTATTTTCTCCTGCATAATTTTGTTGTTTTTGGCATGCATCAGGATGTAAAATGGATTTTTTACAGTGGATTCTGGTCTAGATGAGAAAGCCACTACTCTAAATATTACATTATTATATTTCCTGTTTTTATATTTCTATTTTCAGGTAGGAAACTATATTTTTTGAAAAAATAATTTTATCTATTCCTATTACAATTTTGCATACATCTATGTTTTTTCCTAAGTAATTCACCATGACCTATCCATGCTTTCACCTATTTTGTTTCAAAACTGACATGGATAGAAATGAACATCAATCTTCTCAACATGATATTTCCCCAATATTCACCTGATCTTTCTTTTGCTACGATCCTGACTTTTTCCAATTCAAGAATGCTGAATTTCTTAAGAATTAAGAAATTCTTAATTTCTTTTTATTCATTATTTTGTTACCCGTAATAATGGGTTTTATCACTCAAAGATAACTCCTTTCTGAGTGAAACCTGTACCATTCCAGTCTTGCTTTCCATTGTGCTTGAATTTATCCTCTTCTGTCTAATTTTAAGACTATAAAATCTGTGTATCCTATATATATATTTAAGCACAAAAATAACATACAGTGTACTGATTAGAACCACACAAACTGCACAAGTCAATTTAGCTTTAAAATCTGTCCTCATCATTTACAAGCTGTATGAAACATGGAAAATTAATTAATTTTTCTGTACTTCATTTTTCTCATTTGTAAAACGGGGCTGGCAATAGTAAACTTCATGATAATGATGAATAAATGAGTTATTAGAGGTAGAGCAGTTAGTGCAGTGTCTAGTACACAATAACAAGTTAGTAGTATTTAACTATTATTAGAATTTATTGCAGTGATTTTTTTTTCCCTTGAGGGAGCCTTGAAAAGTAATTTTGTAGTAATAAAAGACTGAGTTGTGATGACCTACTTATTTTGTCCATGTTAAACATTTGCCAAGAAAACTTCTGGACATCAGCTGGAGTCTCAATAAAAGAAATCGGAGGGCAGCAGACAGTAGAAATCCACTATACAAACAGAAAATCATTTACCAAGATGATTCTGATAATCCAACAAAAAATATTTAATATAAGCATTAAAAGCAAACAAAACAAAACAAAATCAATAATTATAGCCTCAGGATTGAAATTTTAAAAGACTTGAGAATATTGGTAAAACTGCTATTTTCTTGGATTGGAGGATTTAATATTAAAAACACTTTCCAAAATAGATTTAATGTAATTCAAAATGAAATCCAGACTTTTAAAACATAACATCCATATACAATAAAAAGGTGAAAGAGCTGATAATTATTTTAAGTGAGAATAAAACAAGGACCGTTGTTATAGTATGACTATATAATAAACATTACTTAAATGACAACAATTAAATACTAAAGAATATGTTAAAATTACAATAAATAAAATTATGTGGCTTTGACTCATAGATGTATCATTGAAATATAAGAAATAGTCCTGAAACCTTATGAAGTTCACATAAAAAGTTAACAAAATAGTGGAGCCAACACAATTCGGAGGAGTATAAATTGTATTTTCATAAATGATGTGGTAAAATTGGTCAGCTATTTCAGAGAAAATTTTAGAGTATTTTTCTCTGTAGGAAAAAATTGTAGGGAGAATTAAGAAATCAAAATAAAATAGCAATAGCTATTTGAATTAAAAGAAAATATTGATATTGATTTGACCTTCATATAGTAGGCTCTTAAAGAAAAATCTAAACATGTTGAATTAGTCAAAAGGAAAAGACTGAGGGATTTGACTGCAAACAAATAGTCAACTTAAAAATATGATTTAAAACCACTACACACTCATGAAATGATTAAAAATACGGAGCATCTGTTCTCTTACTTATTGCCAAGGAAATATAACTGACACAGCCACTTGGAAAATATTTTAACATTAGCCACTGAAGGTGAAGATACATAGTTCTTAAGACACAACAGTTCTAATGAAGACCCCCAACAGAAATGTGGGCATATGAACTCAAGTTATTGACATGATTATTAATAACAATTTTATCCGTGATATCTGCATACAGCAGCATATATGAGTCTACAAAAATAATGTTAAATGAAATCAGTCAACCCAGGAGAATGCATGCTTTATGTATAAAGTCGCATAATAGCTGATAAAAATGCATAGGATTGAAAATCAGACTTGAGGGCAAGAATAAAAAGATAGTGCTGGGGTGGGGACACAGGAGGTTCTCTAAGATGCTGGCAAAGTTCTAGTTCTTGAACTAGTTGTTTTGAAGGCATTCTTTTTTTGATTATTCACTGAGCTGTTCCTTTGGTTGTGTTGTTCACTTTTGGGTAAGGAAGTATGGAAGCTATGAAAGTATGCTGCTCAGATTTTTAAGAGGAAACCCCACTGTGAAGAATGTAATCAATTGATTGCCTTTGGGTACCCTCACCTCCAGCATTCACTGAAGCCACGTGGTGCCTGAGCTGCCCCCAGCCAATGTAGTCACAGTGGGGTGAAAGAACCTGACCATTTCTACCCCACTAAGGATGCCTGGAGTTGGCAATATTTGCTTTGGCGCTTCTTAGAAGCCTGCCCAAGACTTTCTCAGAGCTGCAGTCTGAGACTTTCACGACCCGACCCTTGATTTTTTCTTTCTTTCTCCTGTCTCAAGTCTCAGGTCTATATCATGACCTATGGAATATTTCTGTTTATTCTTTTTTTTTTCTCTTTCATTTATGATTTTATTTTATTTTTTTAAATTTTATTGGAGTATGGTTGATTTACGATGTTGTGTTTGTTTCAGGTGTACAGCAAAGTGACTGTGTTATACATACACATATATCCACCCTTTTTCAGATTCTTTTCCCAGGGTGTAAGGGGAGAGGGGATAAATTGGAAGATTGGGATTAACATATACACAGTACTATGTATCAAACAGAGAACTTTCTGTTTATTCTTGCTTCCTCTCCCTTGGACCCTTTACAAACATCTCTCTGATAAATTTATTTTACTTCTCATTTCATTGTGGAGTCTGCTTCCTGGAAGACCAGCATTAAGGCTTTTGGAAGCAAAAGTGACCAGACAGCTAGTAAGAGACTTTTTCTGCAAATGGATCACTCATCTTCCAGCTTGAAAAGTTGGAAAAAAAATATCCTAATTCTATAAAATATGCTGAAATATTACCTTGGGAAAATATCCCCAGGAGCAGAGAACTTCCTTCCTGATGCAGTGATTCAGGCATTTAAAGGGTGTGGAGGGAAAAAGTTACACTGACATCCTGCAGAGGAATAATGAAGAACTGAAGACACTTAATTCCTTAAAGACAAAATGTGAGCTCCAGAGGGCATTTTTTGTGTTTTACAAAGAGTTGTAGTGTTGTAGAATTCCAAGGAGTATTGAATGCCTTGGTAAGACCGATCTCTTCTGCTCTAAGGCTAGAGCCCAAGTTGGAAAAAATCTTAGGTTACAAGCATAGAGAGAGGGTAGAGTAGAAGACTGTTTTGAAAAGCTGCAACATTGAGTTTGGTCTTTAAAACGGCATACAATTTCAATTGTCTACAAATAGAAAAAAAAAATTTTAATTAAGCCTCAAGGAAATTAATAAGTAAAGGTGAAAAGTCAACATACATTTAAGGGCAGGTTGAATCATCTATTATGACAAATATTGCTTAGAAGGTGAAGTAGTTAAAATGCAGAGAATACAGAGAATACACTGGCTTACAAGATGCCAAGGCACACAACAGAAAATTTAGGAGCCCTTGCAATTATTTTGCAGTCATGTATATATGTCAAATATGACCAAGAACAGCAGTAGTCCTCTATATTCTCCTCCAAATCCGTACTCAATAAAAGAGTGCTATGGGTACCTCAGTCCTTATTATATCCCCTATGAGAAATATATTCCTCTTAAAGATATAACATGGGAACAACTTAAAAATGCTGGTGTTTGAATTAGGTGCAGAGGTATGTTCTTTGTTAGCCAGGGGTGAGAATGTATGGTTTAGATTAAAGAGTATGATGACATTAGGACAGCAACTGGTCTCTGGTGTTTTGGTCTTGTTGTATATGCTTTGAGTATCTTTCTCTGCTGAATTATAACACAGCTACATCTATGATCATATGACAAATAAATCACTGGGTACACTTCTTTGTTTCCCCCTCTTCAATCAACTGTCTTCAGCTTCTGCACTATGTTTAGTGTAATTCCTTCCTGTCTACTGAAGATGTATTTACATCACTAGTTGACATAAAGAGGTGGAAAAGTATGAAGAGTGTGATTAAATGGCCTTGTGAACTATTTGTCACTGTATGATTCTAGCCCAGCCAAGGAGAGGAATGTGGAGTTTTCTTTCCTTTTTTTTTCTTTTTTTTTCCAGAGAAAACCAAACCAAACCACATGTTTTATTTCACTGAAGATCTTTCTATCTAGCCATGCTAGAAAGCCAATTTTCTGAAAGGCAAATGAACAAATACTTTGGAACATATTATAAAAATGGAAGGTTAAATAAATGTATTCTTATTTTTAGGGAACAAAGTAAACAGTTTTTTTAAAAAAGAAAAGGCCATAAAAAGTTGGATGCATTATGTTCATCCCTGAGATATAGTGTATTTCAAGCTGACTCACTTATTATTTGAAGTAAAATTCCAGGACTATATAAAGCCTTTGAGCCTATAGAAATGTAGGAACACTCCCCAAATTGTTTTATAAAGTTAGTATAGTCTTGATACACAAGTCAGAAAAGAACTACGTGTAATTAAAAAGAAGTGAGGTCAATCTCACTTCTGAAAAATAATTAAATATTCCACATACAAGAAAAATCAACAATATTGACATAAAAATCCATGCTAACCAATTTGTTTTAACCTAATAATTCAAGGATGGATTTGTAGACTAGTTATATACCTCCCTACTATCCATTCCTCTCTTCTTGCTTGCTAATAAAAATATTATTTATTTAGTAAGTAATTTCTCCTTTAAATTTCACTTTCATATCTTTCCTTGCAAGGATGCCATTTGATATAGTTGTATCCAATGAAATGTTATCAAATCCACTGGAGCATCTGAGAAGAAAACTGTTTCTCTCTCAAGAAAAGGGATAGAGGTTTCAAAGTTATGACATGATGCCTGAATCTCTAGTAGCTACCCTGGAACTATTAGGTAAAAGCATGAAAATGAAACTCAATAAGCTAAGAATGGCACAGTGAAAAGGTGAAAAAAGCCTGGATCCCTGACTCCATGTTTAAGAAATGAATCACTTTCATCTACTAGCCATCTCTTGATTTATTCTTATGTGAGAAAAAAAAATTGCTTAAGTTGTTGTTAGTTTTGTTTTCTGGTTATTTGCAACTGATAGCACTCCTGACTGATATATTTTTTAACATGAATAAATGCTTTTCACCACATTAATAGACCTAATGGTTGAAACACAGGTGGTCATCTCAATAGATGTAGAAAAGACATTTAAAAAAAGAACACCTTTTTATAATAAAAAAGTGCAAAGTAGGATCAAATGAAACTTTTAAAATCTGAAAAAGAGCAGATTTTTCAGATTTTTTTTTCAACATCTTTATTTGAGTATAATTGATTTACAATGTTGTGTTAGTTTCTGCTGTATAACAAAGTGAATCAGCTATATGTATACATATATCCGCATATCCCCCCCCTCTTGTGTCTCCCTCCCACCCTCCCTATCTCACCCCTCTAGGTGGTCACAAAGCACTGAACTGATATCCCTGTGCTATATAGCTGCTTCCCACTAGCTATCTATTTTACATTTGGAAGTGTCTATATGTCAATGTTACTTTCTCACTTCATCCCAGCCTACTTTTGCCCCTCCCCAAGTCCTCAAGTCCATTCTCTAAGTCTGTGTCTTTATTCCTGTCTTGCCCCTAGGTTCATCAGAACAATTTTTTTTGGTTTGTTTTTAGATTCCATATATATGTGTTAGCATATGGTATTTGATTTTGTCTTTCTGACTTACTTCACTCTGTTTTTTTGTTTGTTTTTTGTGGTACGCAGGTCTCTCACTGTTGTGGCCTCTTGCCTTGCGGAGCACAGGCTCAGCGGCCATGGCTCACGGGCCCAGCCGCTCCGCGGCATGTGGGATCTTCCCGAACCGGGGCACGAACCCGCGTCCCCTGCATCGGCAGGTGGACTCTCAACCACTGCGCCACCAGGGAAGCCCTTACTTCACTCTGTATGACAGACTCTAGGTCCATCTACCTCACTACAAATAACTCAATTTCATTTCTTTTTATGGCTGAGTAATATTCCATTGTATATATGTGCCACATCTTTATACATTCATCTGTTGATGAACACCTAGGTTGCTTCCATGTCCTGGTTATTGTAAATAGTGCTGCAGTGAACATTGTGGTACATGACTCTTTTTAAATTATGGTTTTCTCAGGGTATATGAGAAAAACATACATTTGAAGCTAACATAATTAGTGCCAGAATACTTGAAGCATTAGCTTTAAACTCATAAAGTAGATTTAAACAAAACATAATACATGCAGCAAGACTAGACTCTGACAAAATTATAATATTAATTTATAAATATAGATGGGTGCTGAATGAGATATTTATTATTTTTGTCAAAGTTTGGGCTGTGAAAGTCCTGAAAGAGCAAGAATATTAGAGAAGCACACCAGTATTCTAAAGAGATGTGTAGCTAGATATTAACATGCAGGACTTAGTTAATTGTAACTTTCCTTAAATCGATTAAAAAACCACCTACAACCTTCCCTCATTCCTTAGAAGAGGTTCTATATTATGCATGAACATAACTATTTGTTCTTAGTTCTCCCTAGGGTCCAGGTAGAAGATTTTCTGGAGCTTCCCAAAATGACAGGAAGTTGCCTTCATTCCCAGTGATTGTCATGACAAGAAGCAGCACCCTGTTACACAACAGCAGGGCTATTCCATCAACTTGTTCAGTGCACAGCCAATCCCATAAGCTATAAAGTAAATGCACTCTAGCAAGAACTCATGTGTTTCTTGTGGGTTAAGCAAATGCCATGGCATGTAACTGGCATCATTTAATGTTATCTCACCAAGGAGGGTTAGCTGCCTGAGCTGACTCTAACTGGAGGGAGATTTCCAGAGGGCCGAAGCTAAAGGTGAGTTACAAGAATTCACCAGAGAGTTAATATTAGGGAATTGCAGTGTATACATCTGCACAGGGAAAAATTTGTAGAATCCATTAACACTGCCCTTGGAAGAGAGAGCATTTGGGTGCTTGCCACACTCGGAGACATTGACAGAAAATCTGCAAATAATCCTACCTAGATGTAAAGAATTTTGCCCTCTTCCTCTAAACATTCTCTTTTTCTCTCAATTTTGGAGGATCCAGAATATCAGGAAAGGAGAAGCAGACATCCAAACAAAACCTACAGACAAACAAAACCCAGGGTTTTAACACATCCTCCACTGTGAGTTCACTAGCTAATGCTTAGAACTCAACTACATGAGAGAGAAGAAGCCTTGAATTAGATATGTTTGAAGTTTTGGTTTAGATTTGCAACTTAAATCCCTGAAGAAAAAGGTAATTATCAAAAAGCAAACTTGTATTTTTAACTGAATGTGACCCCAAAGCACAGAGACTCTCCTGTGTTCTTATCATCCAGGGACAGAGAGAAAAGATTTGACATAACTCCATGGAAATTAATGGAGGGAGAAAAAAATAAAGCAAGTTTTGTTTGCATTCCTTTGAGCTCAGAAATTTCAAAATCTGGGCAAATTTTAAGAAACTCCAAATATTTTTAGAGACTTTGAACATTTTAACATGTTCATCTGTTTGGTGTGAATAAATAATATTAGATTCAATTTATAAGTACTGTGATGAAACCATAATCTAATTTCCATACAGTTATAATCACGATGAGAGATAAAACAATACATGTTTGTGTGATTCCTAGTTCATGTTTCTGTCTTCTAGTCTTCTAAATATATTTAACAAGACTTCTATTCTGTCTGGTTTCTTATCTCATGTCCTCTATGTGCATTAAAGGATCAAATCTTTACTTTGGATCAAGACTTGGTAAATTAGGCCATCTATGTTCACCCTAAAATTTATTGGTATCATGAGTGAATGTGGGGGACATTGTATACTAGTAATAAGCATATGTCAGGGGATTAAAATTTTCTTTCATATCTCATCTTTTTAATAGTGTAAGATTAGAGGTTTGAAGTTGTTCAGACCTGAACTAGATGGATAGAGCAGACATTAAAGGAATTTTCTCTCTATCATGTGTAGTTATGTATTCCAGAGGGAGAATAAAATGTTCTGACTTTTATAGCAATGTGGATTTTAGGAACAGTATGATTAAATAAGCAAGATAAACAGAGCCTCATGAAGCCCACCATTGAAGCTGAGATTACAAGGTTGAAAGCCATGTCTGCTGTTCTCAGAGTAAAGTAAAGAAGAAAATAAAGAGAAAGAAGAAGACAGGGAGGAGGGAAAGAAGTGGGCAGAGGAGAAAGAGATCACAGACTGCCATTCTGATCATCCTAACCAAATGCTTATGAATGACACAACAGAGTTGTACTTATAAAATCACGTTTGCTTCTGGTTTCTGAGAGTAACATGTTCAACTAAAAGTGTTTAAAGGCATAATAAAATATTAAGAGTCCATCCACTTTTATAAAAGATTTTAAAATTTCTTTATCCTACTTGTAAAATTTTATCCATCTGGTCAAATAAAGAATCAGAGCCAGGGAATTAGTTTCACTCCTGAGGTTTATTTCAGATACTTTCTGAGTTTTGATACCATTTAGAGCCTTCCCTCTCAGTTACTAGCTCTTTTTGAGAAGAGCCTGTGGTGCTGTGGTGAAAGCTGCAAAGACCTCCCTAAGTGGAAGAAATGAGTATTAGCCAAATGCCAAGAACAAAGCTTATTATGTTTAGATTATGACTGTATATAACTTAGTCCCACTCATGTACAGTGGCTGTTCAGATTTATGAGCTGAAATGTTTACATGTTGATATCAACTCTGCCCTGGTTGGTTTTTATTCTTGGATATTTGCAGAGTTCCCACTTTCAAGTACATTTCGAAAAATCAGTCCCCATCAGGACATCTGGCATTGTCCTTTAAATGTCACTTTATTCAGTCTTTGACTGCCAGTTTGTTTTTCTTTCTAACTTGTTCAGTTTAGGACAGCCCTATCATGGTTTTTACCATCTCTTTGTGGTGTTCCTCCACTATGAAAAATAATGTACAACAAAATAAAAGCATCTTTATCACACACTCCAAAAATAATATGCTATGTAAAACAGGCAAATAACCAATAAAAGGAATAATATTCTATTATTTATTAATATTTAGGTTTAATTTCCAAGGACAAATGAATGTATCCTTGGTAACTATGTTCTCTTGTGAATCTTGAATTTTTGAAACTCCATTGATAACAACAAAAAAACATTCATTTAATATAAATTTTGCTTCACTTTGGAAAAAAGTAGAGATTATGACATTTTAAATTGTTTAAAAGGACACATTGTTTGTTGGAATGAACATTATATCTTTTGTCTCTGAATAATTTTATTTCCTTAATCCCTATGTAACCTTTCCTATTTGGAAGTTGTTCGCTAGAGTGGTGGAGATGTCATTCATCTCTTGTCTGATTCAGATTTAGTTATTAATGTGACTTACACTTATTAAAGATTGCTCTACTTCCATCATCAATTACTGATGTAGTTTTAGTATTGTCCTATTAAAAGGTAGACTCTAAAATCCTTTTGATCATCCTCCAACAGTGTTCAAATTACTTCATACTTGACTATCTACCTCTTAAAAAATGAACTATGCATTCAATTCCATCATCTAATATTTATCTGAAAATGTGTAGTCTAAATATAATAGCAGGTTACTAGTGGGTCTAAAGTGCCATCTTAGTTCAAAATGGAAGACATGTGACTCATCTTTGGTTAATTACTTTCAGAATTCAAGAACAGAGATGCATCAGGCTATCTTCCAGCTCATTATGTGAAGTCAGGAAAGTATGTAAAAGGCTTTTTTGTTTGTGAAAAATAAAGTGACAAAAAGATGTCTGGTTTTTCAACCAGATAAAACCATCAAAATGTTCAAGACATGGTTTTCACTGATTTAAAAATGAAACCCAAAGTATTATATTATCAGATTTCAATATGTATAAAGATGATATTTCAAAAACCAAGTTAAATTTATTTATTCTTATTTATGATTATTTTACCTATAAATTATGAGCTATGCCCTTGCACACTAAGTACTATATTGAAGATTATTATTTTTAATTGAAAGAATTCACTTATGATTTTTAATTAATTCTAGGAGGACTATTACAGATTTTGCAGTCTGTTTCTCAGTTCAAAGTAATAGCTCCTCAATCAAAAGTTTTGTTACTTTACATGTTTGAATATTATATTCTTGATCAGTAGAAAATAAGATCCAATAAATATGTAGTATTTTAGAATGGTGATGTTGTGATACACTATAGGGACTTAACATTAAGTAGGTGGTTTAATAATATTAAAAGGAAAGAAATGTTTTCTTCTAGTCTGTTTGTGATATTCATATTAAAAAATCTCCTTGGCTCTTGTGACAAAACATCTCATTTTTATCAGATGTCTTCTTTAAGTCATAAAGTAAAACAGAGAATTCTTGCAGTGTTCCTAGTCTAAGGAAAATCTGGTCATAAACCAAACTATGCTGAAATGTCTGCTATATTTGGATCTTAGAATGTTTGCCAAATGTGTGATTGCCTTAAATGTGTATGTTGTTCAGCCAAATCTCAACAAGTATAGTTTCATTACACTGAAAACCCTGACTTTAATCATTGTCTTGCTATAGAGCACATATTTATACAAAAAAATTATGTAACCAAGTGTCAGTGAAGCATAGATACTATAATAAAATTAAGCATTATCAATCACAAAATAGACCTTTACACCAAAGTTCTGTATTAATTCTTAGTAATATTAGAGGTCAGTGAAAACAAGTTCCCCTTTTAATGATGTGGAGACATCTGCAAAGCCCATAATATGCTTGTTTTCTTTGTTTCCAAACTTGGGGTTAAAATATCCACAGTGTTCATGTACCATGGATAAGTTTTAGAAATACATCAAAAATTCCAAAGTTTAAATGGAGGATACAATGGGAGAACAAAAGAACAGATATATCTTGGTCCAAAGCAATTCTATTCTTTTAGGGATGGTGGATCTCTATGTCAAGCACCAACTTGGCAGTGAGAAGAATTATGAAGATGAAGCATCCATCTTGCCAGCCAGACAAACTGAATCAACATTTTAGATTATTGGAGTATCATTTTTAAATACTGTAGCACTCACAGCTTAAAATTTGATGTAAAACATTGCCATGCTGTCTATGTTCGTGAAATGGTGAAATTGCATATTTCCAAAGTGCTGATTTAACATGTTAATAACATACTAACTTTCTTTATACCAAGAGTTTTTCAGCCTAATTCCAAGGATGAGTCTCAGGGTGTTTCTGAACTCTTTTGAATTCTTGCAAAATTCTGATGGGATAAGCTTGTGTATATTTTGTTTGGGGGGGGGGGGCGGGAAGGTTGGTTAGAAGATCTATATTTTCTATTAGAGTCTTAAATGGATTTTGACCCATCCGAAGCTGAAAACCACTGCTATGTTTCATTCTGTTCTGGTACTTGGCTGTTTTCTCTCTTTGCACTCTTCCCTCTACCTTTCTAATGCAGTTTATTGTGCCCTAGGTATATATTCTGAATAGTTGGAATGAAAAGTTCAGTTTTAATTGTTTCTGCTCCATGATGTAATTTAACAGTGATCTGGGTAAGTCCTAATAGAGCAACACCATAATAAAATATACTCCCATGGAGCTTTGTTAAATATGTCTACAACAGTATACTATTTGTTTCTAAAACCATTTTCTATTTTTCATTACATGGATATAAGAAAATTGCCATTCTAATAATTACAGTGAACTCAAATGTCTCCAGAGCAAGATGAGATGTAATTCATAGGTACAGTTTTTTTCATTAGACTCCTTAAAAATTACCTGTTTCTCCCCTACCATCCTCATCACACAAGTTTATTGTGGTGTGACTTCAAATGTTCCTGGTGTTTTTTAAGTACAAAATTCCATGGGAAAGAGTAGTACTGAATATCATTTGCATAGTTAGTTGAATATATTATTAACAATATATTTTTAAATTGCCATTACGCTTTTATAACTTTATTGTTATTTTTGCTCTCCTTATCCTAGAAAAGAAATTGGGAAAATAAATTAAAAGTATACTTTTGAAGAATTCCTTTGAAGCCCAGTTCATGTTCAATACAGTTGCCAAGATACTCTGCTAAGTTCACATCATTATTACAAAGGTTTTTGTAACACTTGTCTTCTTAAAATAATAATTAAAATGCCAGTAATTTGGACTTAAATATTTTTAATTATTTATTTTGAGATAATTTTAGATTTGCAAAATATTTATAAAACCAGTACAAAGAAGTCTGGTATATACATTACCGGGCTTCCCCTTATGTTAACATGTTACATTGTCATACAATTGTTAAAACAAGGAACATAACTTTGGTGCATTTATATTAACTAAACCACAGATTTATTTGGATTTCACCAGTTTTCCCACTAATACCCCTTTTTTGATCTTGGCTCCAATCTAACCTTGTATTTATTTATGTCTCCTATGTGCTTTCAATCTATGACAGTCCCTTAGTGTCTCCTTGTCTTTCATGACCTTGAAACTTAATTAGTATTGGTCAGTTATCTTATTAAATGTCTATCAATTTGCACCTCCCTTATATGTTCTCATTATTATGCTGACGTAATGCATTATTGAGAAAGATACTATGGAGGTAATATGCCCTTCCTTCTGCATCACATCAGTGGGTACATAATGTTAATATGTATTACAGTACAGGGATGTTAACTTCAATTACTTGGTTAATATGATATTTGCTAAGGTTCTACAATTAAAATTATTATGTTTCCCTTTGTAATTACTAAATATTTGGGAAAAATTCTTTTAGTCTATGTAGGTATATTGTTCTCACTTACACTTTTACCCACCAAGTTCATTATCCATGGGTAGATGTTGTCTGCAATGGTAGTGTTTTAATAGTGACTTTCTATTTTATCCATTTCTTCTACAATTATTAGTTAGAATTATTTTGTAAAACAGAGGTGTTCCTTCTCCCTTATTATTTCTTTATTCAGTTTTCTCTATATCAGCATGGAATCATGTATGTTTGCTATACTCTTTGGACTATTTTTCATTTTGTTTTTGTCATTAATGTTGTTCAGCTTGAGCAACAAAACTTCTATCAGCTTGCTCTTTCAGTTTGGCTCATGTGCCCTTTTGGCATGATGCTACCCTTTTATTGTTTCCTTGTTTGTTTGCTTTGAGCACTTCCTCAACTTCTAGCACCACAAGATACTCCAGGATCATTGTATAATTTCCCTACCCAAGCCCTAAATTCATCCATGTCTCCATGAAGTTCTGACTCCTTTTGTTAAAAATGCTATTAGAAACCAAGAACTGGGTGCTAAATGTACTTGTTGCTAGTGGGGTGTCACTCTTTTTAATAGCTCTTAGTGAACAGAGACAGGAAATATATGAATGTATATTAAATACATACATTCACACACACACACGTACATATGTAATTCATTCTCACACCACAGGGTTCATTCTAAACTTTCATCTATTTTATTTATAACTTCTTGAGAAACCTGGTTGTCATTATTAACAGCATATTTACTTATTTTTTCAACCATTGTATACAAATAAAGTAGCTTAAAACTTGCTAATCCATTATCAACTAGACTACAGTGTTGTGTAGCTTATTTTACCTTTAACCATATGATATTCAATCAAAATACTATTTTCCAAAGTTGCTGTGAAGAGCTTCTTTCTTCCCCATCCACTTTTGTGTAGTTATGTGATTCACTTGTAATACAGTTTGATTCATTAGCCACAATCTGTATTTCATCTTTCCTCCATAGACTGACTGATACATTTTCAACATTTACATACAGTAATAATTACCCTTTGTGGTGTACAGTCTTGTTTGTTTTAACAAATACATACAGCAGTGTATCTGCCACCAAAAATCCGCACAGAGGAGTTCCATCACCCTCAAAATCTTCTTGGAATAGCTTTTTATAAGTAAGCCCCTCCACATTTCTCCAAACTCTGTCACCACTGACCTGTTTTTAGTCTCTATATTTTATTTTCTCCAGAGTCTTCTATCATCTCCTAAGGACATATTTCTTCCAATCTGATTTGGAAATCATTACTGGCTACAAGAAATTTCCATATTAATTTTGGAAATAGTTACCCATTTCCCATGATTAATAGTATCACATCAACTCTGCACATACTTATAGAAATATAATAGAATGACTGTAGGGTATAGGCTGCACACAATGAATTCTACTATAGCAACTAGAAAGTTTGCATCAGCCTAAGGGTAGGGTGCTACTTGAGAAGTAACCTGATTGGATATTTCCCATCACACTTTTCTCAGGGTTTCTTTTTCTCATAACTTTTGGTTGTACATGTGAGCCTATCAGTCATGCTCCTGCTGCCAGTTCAGTTATGGCCAGGTTTTAGAATATCTGCCACTTGTGAATGTATATTTTGGCATAGTGACAAAGAAGAAGTCCATGTTATTTTAAATAATCTGCTTTGGCTATAGAAAATGTTTGCTTACTTGACTAGGGTTTCAGATATTGGCTAGATAAAAGATAGTCATTAAAAAAAAAAATCCTTCTAAAGCTTAGAAGGATATTTTATTCTGTTCTTTGCCATAAGGCCCAGAAGACTACTGTTGATACCCTCTGAAGCCTTAATAATTTTTTATGATAGAAGAGATATTTCCATAACCAGAGAATTTAAAGTAAGATTATTAAATTTAGGACCAACATACAAATATCACCCATAGTAGAAGGGTGGCTTGGAGATACAGATTATCTTTCATCATCCCATATTAATAGAAACCAGAAACAGATTCCTTTTGTCATTCCTGACAGCTAATAATAATTATAGTGATTTCTTCTCTGGTTCTAATTTTGGGAGGGAAATCTGATTTATTATAACTCTGTATAATATCATCAGTTCTCATAACAACTTTGAAATTTGTGTTATTCCACTTTGCATATTCACTTTCTTGCCCAAAGTTACAACAGCAGAGTTGGATTTTGACTCCAAGTTTTTCTAATTTGAACTCCATGATTTTTTTTCACTTATATCTACTTTTTAAAAGGTGATTGTATATCTTTTACAGCAAGATTATTGATATTCTATGACTCGGGTGATATCTTAGAACATTCCAATACTCTATCCATCAAATGGGTTTAGCATTGTCTCCCAGGGAATCTAGTGTTTGTATATATCACAGCCAACATTTGTGTGCATGTGATTGTGCATTCCATTCACAAGTCGATAGGCTCAATCTGCTTGCATCCAGATGTCCATTGTCAACTTTCTTTTGAGAGACTTCAACTGTCTTAGCCCTCTCTCCAATACTTAATTAATCAATAAACACAGACAATTTGAAGTTTGCCTTTGGTCTTTTCAGGTCTTCATTTCCTCTAGGTTATTAAGTTCTAGGAGGACAATCACAGATGTAAAAGGCATCAAACATATCTAGGATACATACTATCAACATGATTTTTTGATTTCGACCTTGATAACCTAGCTAAGGTAGTATATGTCAGGTTTATCCACTGTAAAGTTACTCTTTTTCCTTTCTTCTTAAACGGTACTCCTTAGAAGAAAGTCATTGTGCACAGCTCACACTTAAGAAGTGAGAAATTATTCCAAATATTTGGGATTTTTCTACAAAGGAAATTTGTCTCTTCTCTATATTTATTAATTTATTCAATCATTGTTGCTATCCATGTGGACTCAGATGTTTATTTTATACCTTGGATTGTGGTTCAATACTACTTCATTTTATTTCCCAAAGTGTTTCAGCTTTGGACACTGAGAGCTCTTTCAGTTGGTTCCTCTGTCCCTTTGACATCACCCCATCAGTGTGTATATTTATTCTATTTTTAAAAGATATTATTAGTGTTCACTCTATGATCTCATTTTTGGGCAATTAATGAAAGTTATATGCATGTATAATTGGAATACATCAATATTAATAGTTGTTATGCTGTCTCAGGATAATGGTGATATCAGTGATTTTCTTTTTCTCTTTTTGCATACCTGATTATTTTTATTATGTATTACTCATGTATAAAAATCAATAATCTAGTATGATTAGAAAAGGAATAAACATAAGCTAAAAGCAATAATAACTTCTTTATAAATGAGTGAAGCATGTGTCTTCTGATGGTCAGGACATGAAGCCAGTTTTGAAGAGTTGCAGCTGCCCTCTACTGGTCAACATTTCTAACCCTTTGGAGAAAAGCCAGTGTCCTTTTAGAAATACAAGCCTGCCATTTTCTCGGCAATGACAGTTCTGATATCTCAGGAGTTAAAAAATATTAGTGTTTCTGCTACAGAATCTATAGGCAGATTGAGCTCAAGTACATACTTGAGGGGTCACTATGTGAACTTAAAAAAAAAATACCTCCTATAAATGTGAAGTTCATGCTGTGGACTGTGAACAGAAATGGATATATGTGAGAACAGGCCCAGAAGAATATCACACATGCTGACTTGCCAATATTGTACCTCTTGAGTCTGATCTAAAGAAAATACCTTCTTGGATGAGAATATTTGGTCCATGACCTCTCTCCTGAGAATGTAACCATGTCTGCTACAAAGCTACAAATGCCAAGATTTTTCACTGGAAAATATCTACGGGGGGTGGGGGGGACCAAGCTTATTTTACGTACTACTCAATTAAGTTTAAACTGTCTAGTGTGAATTTGTGAGAAAGGTTAAAAGTTTAATACGTGATTTAGCCAAGAGGGAAATTCATGTCTTGCGTAAATAATTATCAAGCACATTTTCTCCCATGGACGAGGTGCCCCTAAGAAGCTGCTTGTAACACAGCTGCAAACACCAGTAAATCTCTCTGATCCTTGTATTAGTGCCTGCATTAGTGACTAAGACTGGCAACAGACAGAAAACAGAATAAGTAAATCATTTGATTGGTGTGAGGCAGAAAAAAATGCAGTGGAGTTAGGGCATTTGGGAGGGATAGAGTAAGGGTGGAAACAGGTTGTTGCATTACATAGGACAGCCAGCACATTCCTCTTTGAGAAAGTGATATTTGAGCAAAATATGAATGAAGGAAGGAAGGAAGGAATAAATAAATGACCTTTAAAAATCTTTTATTTTCATTTAAGAGTGTCATCTTTTATAAAAAACTGCAGTTAATTCTAATTACTCTTAGACTAAGATGCATAACTTTTTATGAGCCCTCTAAGGCTCTGTGTGTTCCAGCCTTGGCTTGTTTCTCCAGCCACTTCTTTCACCAGCCCTTTCTGTGTTTACTCCATCACAATCACATTGCTTTTAGATTTTTTTTTAACCATATATTACCTTGAATCACCAAGCTCGTTCCCACCTTCAAATCCAAACATCTTCTATTTTTTTCTGTGATTCTCCCCTCCCCACCATACTGCTCTCTGCCCCATACTCACCCATAGGTTCTCAATTTAAATGTCATTTCCTCAAATAAGCCTTTTCCTGATCACCTCACCTTCCTCTAACAACTTCCTATGTTTCTCCTAATACTTGTCACACTTACTTTGAAATACTTACCTATTTGTTGAATGTTAACTTCCTCCCACCCAGATGGCCACACTCCACTGCTGGGCTGTAAACTCCCTGAGGTCAGGGGCTGTGTTTTTATTGCTGCCACTCTTCCCAGCACCAAATATAGTTGGTTCATAATAGTTGCTTAATAAATATTTGTTAAAGTAATGAATAAGTTAAGTTCTTTGAATAGTTTGTTTGTCTTTTCCTATGTAGGTAACCTGATTATCTGAAATATTAGAAGGAAACTCATGCAGGCATCTTTTACAGGATAAAATTTTCTTGTTCCTTCTCTGTTATCAGCCGAATTTGAGTCCTGGAGACAAGAAGTCAGACATGACAGAGGCAGAGATTCTTGAACTGAGAAGTTTATCTATACTTTCTTGGAAGTTGTATTTAAATCTGTTTCATATAGTGATGGGATTGCAGAAAAACTAAATGTAGCAGTTTTGATTGTAGTAGTGATTCATTTGGCCTCGAGGTCAAAGTAGAAAAAAGAAACAGAAGGAGATCAATCGGGAGAGTCCCAGTACAGCTCATCTTCTGTGTTGTTAGAAGAGGCAACTTTCTAAATTACTTTGAAGAGCCACAGAGGTTCTTTAAATGAAAGGATAGGTGCCTACGCTGGTGCTTAGAAAATCCATTTAGAGAGACATATTTCTTTAGGGCAGTTGCGCGTTCTCAATGCTAACTACACATTAGACTCACTAAAATAATATTTATACAAGGCACTTGTCCAGGCCACACCCTACACCAATTATATCAGAATTTCTAGGGGTGAGATCTAGGCACTGATAGTTTTAAAAAATTCCCCAGGTATCCATGATGTACAGACTACTTTGAGGAACATCAATTTAAGTAAAGGCAATTTACTCTATTATATATAAATATCTCTAGATGGATACATATACATAAACAGTACACATATATTAAAACTTTGGTTTAAACAAAATAAATATAAGTATAATAAATATTTATAAGTACATATCAATGTAAATTAAGCTAAATGTCAGATTCTTTCTAGCTTGTCTGGTCAGTGAGAAGAGATTTTCACTAAGGGTAGAGAGAGCACTATGGAAAGAGAAGGTTCTGGAATTCTCTCTCAGTTGAGAAGGGAATGGCTGGGAAGAGTTTGGAGAATGTCTAGAAGTTAGAAATCCAGAACAGTATGGGGGCAGAACACAGATGGATGCATATAGAAAAACTTGAAAGTAAAGTTGACAAGTGTGCTTCAACATTCCACAACTGCACCTAGGCAAGTCTTAAATCCCAAAGGGAATGGGCCTCTCAAAGGTCCAGTGGCTGGGGAAAATAATACAGTCCCCCAAAGGTCTGAAAGAGCAGGAACTAAAAACTGTAGGAAAATCTGTTTGGGAGAAGCAGTCACTGGGGTCATGATTGTCAAGCTAGAGACAAGCATCTTCAATTTTTAATATAACCGGAGTTATTGTGCCTCTTACAGGTAATATGGATGGAAATAAACACCTGCACATATGCAAGACTGTCAAGCTTGTTTTAGTAAATCTATTCCTGACTTAGTTTTACATTCTTGAGACATATTTTCATCAGTTTAGTTATTTGACTTTCTCATATGATTGACTTTTACCTAAATATGTTGCTTACTCCTAATCCAGATTTTGACCAAAAATTATATCCATAAAGACTTTTCACTAAGTCCAAAATGTTAAAAAGTTATTTCTTGACTTGAAGCACCCCATATATTGTTCATATCAGTAATTACAAGTAAGCAAAGAAACTTAAGAACATGCCTAGTATATGAGAAACAAAGAGGGTAAAGCATCTCTTATATTCAGGAACCAAAATTTGAGGTTGAAATTGTCTAACCACAGTGCATAACTATTCATTCTGGATGAATAAGACCTAGTTCTGTTGTACTTGGCACCCTTGGGAGCACCCATGTATAGCTCTTAATCTTGTTATCTGGTGGTTAACAAGTGACTTCTTCCTTATGTTAGTTCAACTGAGTTAATCCAACTTTGGCTCCATAACTGCAGATGAAGATGAGACCCGACAAGATCTCTTTGATATCTTCTGCTACTCAATGTGGTGTAAAAAGGGAATGTATGTTTTAAAGAAGGAACAAAAGTGATAACTTCATGCAGGTTAGACTTTCTATTGTCCAACAATCTGACTGCAGAGGTTAGACTGCCACAGAACCTCTCAAGTAGATGTTTCTAAATTTGAGAAGCAGCAGGGATGCTTGATTTCAATCACAAATGGTGCTTCTTCCCCTTATCCAAGACTGGATTTCATTAAAGATGAAGGACTCACTAAAGGTTTGTTTATTTATTTTGATAATGCAATGTTAAAGTGAACTAGAATTTGGAGAGGAAGATAATGGTACTTTGAATTCTAGAGAAAATTATTCTCAAGATTTTAATTTTACTCAAATCTCTACTTGCTTCTGAACTTATTTCTTGGCAGAGAAGATAGCAAGAAGAAGGAAGAAAGGATATTAGAAAAATTGTATGTGTGAGACATGTGGGAGAAGGGTCAGGTGATATAAGTATTATAATTGGTGATATCTAGGACCATTTGAGAGTTTATGGGTGTTCAGAAGCCTTGCTATTCCAGTCAGAAAATATTTCATTCTATGCATGATCTGTTGGACAGGATACAACAGTGGAATCTATATCTCATCCTTCAAAAGTATATCCTTAAAGGAGATGTTGCTGAAAGCAATGTAAGAAGGCCCACCATTTGGTCACATAAGGATCAAAATTTAGCAAGTACATCAGAATTTCATTCAGGTACTTCAACCTTGACCAAAATGCTATGAAGATTTCTTATAACTAGTGGCTGAAAAATGAAAGGATCATTGCAAATTCAATGCCACCATTAGCATTTAATCTTGTCTAATTCTATGTAAAAGACTAGTTTCCCCACTTTGGGTTTTGTGTTTGGGATTTCAAATGCCACATCCAGACTTGATGGTTCATTAGAAGGACTCAGAGGACTCAGAAATTGTCATACTAATGTTTATGGTTTATTATAATAAAAAGATACAGAGTAAAACCAGCAAAGGGAAAAGTCAAAGGGTGAAGTTAAGAAGAAATTAGGTGCAAGATTTCATGTGATGCCTCTTGGTGGAATCACAGAAGACATACTTTATTCCCACAACAATGGTGCTTGACAACATGCATGAAGTTTTGACAATCAGGGAAGCAAACCTGAATTTTGCTGTCCAGGGTTTTTATTGGGGTTCAGTCATGTAGACCTAGAGCTCTCATATCAAGCTTCACAACTCAGAGAAAAAATGCAAGTATTCACCATAAACCACACTGACCACATAAACTGTCTACTCAAACAAGTAGAGCATGGTACAAGACCTTAGGCATGCAAAAACATCCTTATCAAACAAAGCATTCCAAGAGCTCAGTGCTCAGAATCTAGGAGATCTCCTAGAATCCGTCCTGAAAATAGGCTTTTATTTGAATGTACAGGGATTGGCCAGCCAAGATTCCATCTAAGATATTACCGTAAGATTTTGAAGCACAAGTTTTAGTTGTCTCAGTTGGTACAGATACTCAGGTTGATGGAATCATGTAGAAGCCTCTTATTATTATTCATAGAAGCTGTGATAAACCTGGAAAATCTAGCAATTTATTTTAAATCTTTAGAAAAGTATCAAGGGAAGTTGAACATCAAATACACTCTCATCATGAAATACTTTTTCATATATATTCCAAGGGCCTTTAGCTCCTAGAATAAATATGGCACATGGCATGGACATATCTACCAGGTGTATTTTCCAGTTGGACTTCCAATTTGAGGCAGCTTTTTAACTGAGAAATATATCATCTGCTTTGACAATGTCCTTCAAAATATATATTCATCAATCGGGACTCATAGTGGAAATGCCCAAGACCCACTAAAAAACATGAGTTACCTATTGGGTCACATCTCACATAACAAACTGTTGACGAAGACAGATGGAAGCTAAACTTAGGGACACCAGTAACCAAATACTTAAACATCATCAGATCTATGTCTCTCTCCATCTCTCATTTCTACCTCTCACTGGCTGTCAGCTTGATTCTTTCCTCCATAAGCTTTCTCCACTGAGCAGGTAGTATGGGAAGCCAAGAAAAGGATTCTTATTGACTCATATGCTTAACCTTGGACCAATAATTCTCATCAGAGAACAACATTTTTTAAAAGATGACTCTACCATTAATTTATTTAACTGCGGCCACAATGGCATAGGGAGTTGTACTGATTTGAATGGTGGCCTCCCAGGATCCATGAATGTTACCTTATTTGGGGAAATTGTATTTGCATATGTAATTAAGTAAAGGAACTTAAAATGATGATATCTTCTTGAATTATATGGGTGACTCCAAAATCTAAAAATCCAATGGCAAGTGTCCTTGTAGGGGACACACAGGGGAGACACACAAGTAGAAGATGAGAAGGCAGTGTGAGGACAGATGCAGAGATTGGACTGATGTGGTCACAAGTCAAGAAACAACCAGAAGCTGGAAGAGACAAAGAACAGAGTTTCCCTTAGAAACTAAAAAGGAAATACAGTTTGTACAACACTTTGTTTCAGACTTATGGCCTCCAAAATTGTAAGAAAAAAAAAAATTCTGTTTATTTTAAGCCACTAAGCTTATGGCCATTTGTTACAACAGCCATAGGAAGCTAATAAAGTGCTTTCTGTTTTGTTTGGCTTTGTTTTTTAATTTTTAAATAACTAGATTTACAGGAGAGTTTCATAGAGCAGAGAGCTTCTATTTATTCTTCACCTACTTCCCTTATGTTAACATCTTAAAATAATCAAAACTAAGAAATAAACATTGGTATAACACTGTTAATTAAACTACAGTCTTTATTTGGATTTTGTCACTTTTTTGTTTGTTTGTTTCATTAATATCTTTCTTTTTTTCTGTTTTAAGATCCACTACAGGATACTATGTTGTATTTAGTCATCATGGATCCTATTCTCTTCCAATCTGTGATGGTTGTGTCCACCACAACTGGGAATCAGAAAGGAGAAAAGGTTAAGGACAAAGGAAAAAAGAATAGGTGGAGATGAAGTCTGTGTATTATAGAGGTAGAAGTTCCAGGGGACACTGATGACCAAAGGAAACATGGGCATGGATGTTAGAGACTACTACTATGAACTGAATGTTTGAGTCCTCCCCAGATTTATATGTTGAATCCCTAATCCCCAAGTGTAATGGTATTTGAAGATGAAGACTTTAGGAGGTAATAAGGTCATGAGGGTGGAGGCTTTATGATGGAATTAGTGACCTTATAAGTAGAGACAAGAGAGCTTTCTCTCTCTCTCTTTATCTCCCTGCCATGTGAAGATACAGTGAGAGGTTAGCTATCTGTGAACCGGGAGGGAGGTCATTACCAAAGACCCAAACATGCTGGTACCCTGATCTCAGACATCCTGCCTCTAGAACTATGAAAAATAAATATTTATTATTTAAGCCACCCATAGTACATTAATTTCTTATAGCAGCCCAAATTGACTAAGCCATGCACTCTCTGATTAGAGGGGCATTTGCTGGCTTCTAAGGAAGAGGTTTCTTGTTAAAGGTACTCCAGTAGCAATATCTAGTAAACAGTGCAAAAATTCATTCAAAGTAATGACTTGGACTGAGTTGGTAACTAGACCTGCTGGACCAATTCTTGTTTGTAGAGCATGAATCTGGAGAGTTATTTTCCATATGCCAAGCCCTACTGTTTTCTATAAGGATTGAGCAGTTGACTAGAAGTTGCCCCTTATTTATTATCCCTGGGTGGTGGTACTTTCTAAGGTATTTGCTCAATCCTGCCTGTCTGCCCAGGCCTCTTCTACTTGTTCAATGTAGAGTCTCATCAGTGTTCATGCTTCATCTCATAAGACCACTGGCTATCTCAGCCCCTCTATGGCATGGGTTAGACAGAGCACTGTATCATTTTTACCCACTGTGGTGGAAGCTGTAGGAACTCCAGTGCCCAGTGCAAAGCTTCCTGAACTCAGAGAGACTCTGGCCTCCCCAGTTACTCTTAGGGGAACTAGGTAACACAATGCAGCAGTGTTGGGGATTTCAGACTATTGGGATAAAATAGGGTCACCGAGAGTCAGGAGAAATGGAAGAGCCAACATATAATTTCTTCACATTTACTCACATCCTCCCTCATCCTCAAAGAGTCATCTTGGGGAAAATATTTCAATTTGCCTTTCCACTGACTGAGCAACACTCAGCAAACATCTGCGTTTCTTGCGGCCAGCTTAGTAACATGCCACCTTGAATGTGATTTTTTCCCCTCAAACCTTTGTAACCTAGAATTGCACCCCTGCCCACAGTGTTACCACATAAACTGTTTCTGGCTCTATTTTCTAGGGGTGCTTTAAGTCATCACCCTTCTACCACTGCACAGACACAAATTCCCTGCCAAGTCACATGCTCATTTCACTGCTTTCAGCAGGAGCAGATGTTTGTGTCCAACTCTGTTGATTCCTTCCTTTAGTCTATCTTGGAAGCAGTTAAGAATTTCTGCTCTTGAGCCCTTCTTCCAGTTGGGGGAACACATCAAGATGCAGCTGTTGCACTAGGAGCTACAGTTCTGCAGGCCTGACAACTGGCACATTCCATCATGCAATAAGAATTCTCAGGATGTGAAGTCCAAATAACAGCTACAGGCACAGCTTAATATCCCAACGGTGGTGTGGGTGACATAAATAAAAGTGTTTATTTTATTTCTCCTGAGAGAGAATGAAAATGGTACCTCTGTACAGTCTTTTGCCAAAGGTGGATTGTTGATTTTCCACAAAGACTTGGAGCTACACAAAGGATCCTGAGAATTCTGCTGAATTAATTCTAAATAACTGAGAAGAAGACGATTAATAACATGTTGAAGAATTGAATCGTGTTCCCCCAAAATTCAAGTTCACCAGAATCTCATTGGGAAAAAACATACTTTCAAATGTAATTAGTTAAGGATCTTGTGATGAAATCATTCTGTGCTTAGCATGAGCCCTAAATCCAAAGACTGGTGACTTTATAAGACGAGGAGAAGACACAGAAACACAGGGATTCAGGATGGAGACTGTGAGAAGGTAGAGGCAGAGATTAAAGTTATGCTACCACAAGCCAAGGAAAGTCAGGACCCACCAGAATCTGGAAGAGACAAGGCAGGATTCTCTCTTAAAGCTTTTGGAAGGGGTATGGTCCTGCCAACACCTTGATTTCAGACTTCTGCCCTCCAGAACTGTGAAATAATAAATTTCTGTTCTTTTAATCCACTCACTTTATGGTACTTTTTAATGGCAGATATAAGACACTAACACAGAACACAATGGGAAAGCCCAAAAGCAGCAGAAAATGCTGATTGGCTAAAAGAACTAACATGCAGGAATAGAGGTAAGGAATGAAAACAAACAGCAAGAAGCCTGATGCCAAGTCATGTCTTTGCCTCACTCCACAGCTTTAACCTACCTACTAGAGGCTAATAATCTTCCCATCTGGGTTTGTGGGTCAAACATTCAAAGAGTAGAGCATTTCTTGATGTTAAATATGTAAAATTGTGTAACATAGGGGAAGTGATATATTCTTCCATGCTCTCATGTACCAGTCTTGAAACTAATGCTTTAAATAACCTCCCTATCAATCTACTAGAAGTCAGTGTATTGATAATCAATTGGTTAAAATAAATATATTAAGATTCTAGAGGAATCATAAGATTTTTCTTGATGACTCCTTTTGATTACTTAACATCACTGAGTAATGAACAGCTTTAAATTTTTCTCTTACATGATGAGTTTAAAAAGGTTTCTCATGATTTAAGCATTGAAGGATAGCATTACTAGTAATAGATCGACTGGTAAATCAAATTTTATATCGTTTTAAGGATCATAGGTAGAGTGATTAAAGTTTGAAACCAGTAGGTAAGACTAAAACCCGTAAGTTTTAAACAATGGTCTAGCTCTAAAATCTTTTCTTTAATTGGTTTTGCTTCTCTTTATGACTTTTTCAAACATCTTCTTTTCTATAATTCTGCAATCTCCAGTGTGAGAAAAACTGTAAATATAGAACATACATAACAATTGGAAATTTTGCACTTTATTACTGATTAACTCTGTAGAATAACACCTCATACAGTTTAACTTTTCCTGGCTGTTGACAATTATTCATATTCCCCCTAAAGTTCTTGGAGTTTTTTGAATGTTACAGTGGATACAATCAGTCATCATCAACCTAACAACTAACTTGTTGGTATCATTGAATGAATCAGTTTCTTTTATTTGGATATATTAACTTTCCTAAGAAGGCTCCTATGAAGAAGGCTCTGTATAGCTAGAATATTTCACCAGTGAGTCAAATTGTCTCCTGGATAAAAACACCAACAAACAAAACAAGCTTACACAAGTGGAAAACTCCACATTGTTGAAGAATGAATGGCAGAACCTCAAATGTGTGAATAATGTTTCATTCACAGCTGTTGTGGTTTTTGCCTCGTTGGTAAAATATGTAAGTTTAGCCTTTACTTACCTATTTTCCAGCTTGAGCAAAATGTTTTAACATCTGGCACCTTCATTGTATGACTTCAAGATTGTTTATTTTTCAATTGATATTACCCCTCCATCTCACAGTCATAAAGAAGATGAGATAAGCAGCTGATTAAAACCAAGAGATCTTTAATCAAAATTTTCCCTAAATCCTTTAATTTTTTGTAATACAAGCCTACTTATGGTCTTTGTAACCATTATTATACATTACCTGATACTGCCTAAGAAGTATTTCTTGATAATGGGGTATTTTGAAGTGAGTAACTTTCAGAATTTTGTGTTCTATTATTCATGTGTAGAAATAAATTTATTTGCAAATAATTGTTCCCACACAATCAAAATGGCTGTTCAGGCCCATTCCAAACCAAGTGAAATGTTGACACACTTTGCAGGAGTCGGCTGATCAAACATGATGACTTTATAGTTTTTACCTGGCTTTAATAGCAAATTCTAACCTTTGCAAAATGGATTTATCTTGCTTGGGTGAAATTTTCTCACCACAGGATATATAACTGTGATTATTCTGAATCCCATTATGTTTTTTCTGCATTTAGGCTACACATACTGGAAAAAGAACTAGTTTCTCCATATGGTTTATTTTTTATTTTTTTTGTGCTAGGCGGACCTCTCACAGTTGTGGCTTCTCCCGTTGCGGAGCACAGGCTCCGGACGCGCAGGCTCAGTGGCCATGGCTCACGGGCCCAGCCGCTCCTCGGCATGTGGGATCTTCCCGGACCGGGGCACGAACCCGTGTCCCCCGCATCGGCAGGCGGACTCTCAACCACTGTGCCACCAGGGAAGCCCATATATGGTTTATTTTTAAAAAGTAAAAAGTGTGTGTGTTTGTGTGTGTGTGTGTGTGTGCGTGCATGTGTGTGTGTTTTCCAAAGATTGAGTAGAAATACATAGTGTTCTAACACCTGAAATACACAAATGACAATAGACACAGGAGCATCAACCAATAAAACAATTCTTTAGCAGTGTGACTATTTCCTTTTTCCTTGGAGAATTCTTTCTTTCCAAGCCACTCCTATCACATTTTCTTTCCACCTCCCTTTGAGAATCATGGGATGTCTTTGGTCATATATCCTTACTTCGAAAATGATATAATTCTTCAGAAATGACTTTCAAAGTGGTTTTTCCCCAATGAATAATCTGTTGAATCATTAAGAAAGGCTAAGCATTTAAAATTTTATGTCTCATGATTTCCACACTGAAAGTATCAATGAGAAATTACTTATTGTCAAAAGAAATGTGATTTTGACTAAAATAACATTAACTTGAAGAAAAGAGAGTAGAATCAATATAAAAATTACATTTTAATAAAAGAAAACTTAGATGTAGAATATAAACAAATGTTCTTTAAATAAGAGTTTAGCCAAAATTCATATATTGATTATATTTTGAAGAGAAAGTTAAGATTAAACAACTGGCATTTATAAATCTGTCTTTCAAGTCAGAGTTCCTGATTTTTCTCTAAAATTTAATGCCAAACTTACACAACTTCATCTTACATCTAATAGGTGAACATAAAATGTAAACTTTTTATAATAACTGGAAAGGTAAATGTAAAAACAACATTAACACTAATTATCTTAATGAAATTACCTTTACCTGAATCTAATTGCACTGAACATTTTGAAAGTCACAGTATACATTTAAATTGTACTGAATATAAAATCCACCTAGTCAACAAATATAATCCTCAGTTCTCTGCTACAGACACCTCATGGCATAGGAGAGACACAGGAGAGTTAAAATAAGTATAATGTGTTGATAGAGGATTGAGTTAGAGAAGAAAAGAAAAAAACTTTACTGCACTGATGGAACTAAAAAGTAAATACAGGTATACTTTGTGTTCTTGTTTTATTGTGCTTTGCTTTATTGCACTTCGCAGATATTGCATTTTTTTTACAAATTGAAAGTTTGTGCCAACCCTGCATCTACCAAGTCTATCTATGCGATTTTTCCAACAGCATTTGCTCACTTTGTTTCTCTTAGTTACATTTTGGTAATTCTTCTAATATTTCAGGTTTTTAACATTATTATATTTGTTTTGGTGATCTATGATCATAATCTTTGATGTTATTATTGTCATTGTTTTGGGAAAGCCATGAATCCCACACATGTGAGACAGGTGAACTATGGATAAGTGTTGTGTGTGTTTTGACTGCTCAACTGACCAGTCATTCTCTGCCTCTCCCCTTCTCCTCAGGCTTCCCTATTCCTTGAGACACAACAATATTGAATAAGGCCAATTAATAACTCTACAACATCCACTGAGTGTTCAAGTGAAAGAAAGAGTCAGGTATCTCTTACTTTAAATCAAAAGCTAGAAATGATTAAACTTAGTGAGGAAGGCATGTTGAAAGCTGAGATAGGCTAAGAGCTAGGCCTCTTGTGCCAAACAGTTAGCCAAGTTGTGAATGCAAAAAAAAAAAAAAAAATCGTAGGAGGAAATTAAAATGCTATTCCAGTGAACACACGAATGATAAGGAAGCAAAACAGTATTACTGCTGATTTGCAGGAATTTTAGTGGTCTGGATAGAAGATCAAACCAGCCACACATTGCCTTAAACCAAAGCCTAATACAGAGAAAGTGCTAACTCTCTTCAATTCTATGAAGGCTGAGAGAGGAGAGGAGGCTGCAAAAAATCAAAGGTTAGTTCATGAGGTTTAGGAAAAGAAGCTATCTCCATAACATCAAAGTGCAAGGTGAAGCAGCAAGGGCTGATGTAGAAGCTAAGCAAGTAATTCAGAAGATCTAGCTAAGATCATTAATGAAGGTGCCTACACTAAACAACAGATTGTCAATGCAAATGAAACAGCTTTCTACTAGAAGAAGATACCATCTAAGACTTTCATAGCTTAGAAAGGAGAAGCAAATGCTTGAGGTAAAAGCTTCAAAAGACAAGATGATTCTCTTATTAGGGGCTAATATAGCTGGTGACAGTAAGTTGAAGCCAGTGCTCATTTACCATTCTCCAAATTTTAGAACCCTGAAGAATTACGCCAAATCTACTCTGTCTGTGTTCTTTAAATGAAACTACAAAGCCTGGATGATAGCACAGCTGTTTACAACATGGTTTACTAAATATTTTAAGCTCACTGTTGAGACCTACTGCTCAAAAAAAGATTCCTTTCAAAATATTACTGCTCATTGACAATGCACCTCATTACCCAAGAGATCTAATGGAGATATACAATGAGATTAATGTTCTTTTCATGCTTGTTAACACAACATCCATTCTGCAGCCCATGGATCAAGGAATAATTTTGACTTTCAAGTCTTATTATGTAAGAAATACGTTTTGTAAGGCTAAAGCTGCCATAGATAGTGATTTTTATTTATTTATTTATTTATTTATTTATTTATTTATTGTGGTACGCGGGCCTCGCACTGTTGTGGCCTCTCCCGTTGCGAAGCACAGGCTCCAGACGCCCAGGCTCAGCGGCCATGGCTCATGGGCGCAGCCGCTCCGCGGCATGTGGGATCTTCCCGGACCGGGGCACTAACCCGTGTTCCCTGAATCGGCAGGCGGATTCTCAACCACTGCGCCACCAGGGAAGCCTGATAGTGATTTTTTGCTGTTGTTGGATCTGGGCAAAGTAATTTGAAAACCTTCTGGAAAGAATTCACCATTTTAGATGACACTAAGAACATTTTTGATTCATAGCAAGAGGTCAAAATATCAAAGTTAATGGGAGTTTGGAAAAAGTTGATTACAACCCTCATGGATGGATTTGTGGAGTTTAAGACTTCAGTGAAATAAGTAACCCCAGATGTGGTGAAAATAGCAATATAATTAGAATTAGAAGTGAGACCTGAAGATGTGACTGAATTGCTACAATTTTATGGTAAAACTTTAAGGGATTAGGAGCTTCTATGTATGAGCAAAGAAAGTGGTTTCTTGAGATGGAAACTACTCCTGGTGAAGATGCTGTGAAAACTGTTGAAATGACAACAAAAGATTTAGGATATTGCTACTGAATGCAAGTCCATGTGCCTGACACACAGTGAGGCCAAACAATACTGAAACATCAGAGTTTGGAGAAGTTTATTATGGGGTCATGTAAGGAGACAAGTGGCTCATGCCTTAAAAAGCCCGAACTCTTCACTCCTCGAAGGCTTTCAACAAAGCCCTTTAAAAAGCAAGTGAGGGAGGGGTATGGTTAGTTGCTGCAAACTTCTTGGTGTCAGATTCTCTGTTCTTGCTGCTGTCCACATAGTTCAGGTCATGGTCAGGTTACATATTCCTGTAAACCTCCAACAAGAGAAATGTTGTTTTCTGTTTAGGTTAGGTCACAATCAGGTCATGATGTTTCTGTATATTTCAAGCTATAGGCAGCATTCTTTTACAAAAGGTACAGCGCCAGCATGAGTAAGCACAGGCAACAGAGCACAAAGTTTAAAATAAGGTTAAAGTAAAGGGTACAGATATAATATGGAGTCAGATTTGTTTTTTCCCTATTTCCTTGCATAAATTTAGCTGGTAAAGCAGCAACAGAGTTTGAGAGGATCGACTCCAGTTTTAAAATAAGTTCTACTGTGGGTAAAGTGCTATCAAACAGCGTTGCTTGCCACAGAGGAATCATTCATTAAATAAAGAGGTAATTAATGTGGCAAATTTTATTGTTGTCTTATTTTAAGAAACTGCCACAGACACCTCACCCTTCAGCAATCACGACCCTGATCAGTCAGCAGCCATCAATACGGAGGCAAGATCCTCCATACACAAAATGTTACAACTTGCTGAAAGATATGATGAAGGCTACCATTTTTTAGTAATAAAGTATTTTTTAATTAAGGTAAGACATAAATATATCACAAACTTAATAGACTATAGTATCATGTGAACATAACTTTCATATGTATTGGCAAACCAAAAAATTTGTGTGACTCAGTTTATTTCAATATTCACTTTATAGCAGTGGTTTAGAACCAAACCCACAGTAACTCCGAGGTATGCTTGTAGAAAGTGGTTAAGTGAAGAAAGGAAGAAAGGGATGTTGAAACAGCAGAATAAAATATTCAAAGGCCTGGGATCATGAAACAATATAGAGCATTCTGTGAAGGCAATAAGGGGTTGGAGATGAAGATGGAGATGGAGTTGGAGATGGAGTTGGAGGTGGAGATGGAGGGTTGGGTATTCCAACATGGACATAAAACCTCTTCATAAGAGCCACAAACTCAAATGATCATAGTTTTATCAGAGAAGCCCAATGTCTTATGAGAACAAATTTAAACACTCTTTTGGGTGGGAGGGGATGTTTTCCTCCTTCCTGGTCATTCCCTTCTCATGAAGGGTGTTCTGATAGTGAGACATCTCTGGATTTTCACAACCCCTCAGTTATATTTCCCCAGTGGGGTTATTTGACAAGTTTGTGTTCAGGATTAGCAAGCTTAGCTCTGTTTTGCCATTTTCTTTCTGATTTGAGAGCCAGTCTGTCCACAGATAGCACAGGTAATAGTTGCTCAAGGCCATGGAATGAACTCTGGTGTTTGCTATAGGTTGAGACCATTAATCTAAGCCAATACTGCCTGATACTGGCTGGGTAAGTCTGTCTGATTCTGGACGCCTTCAAGAAATTGATTACAAAGAAAAGAAAGGGGGGCAGGAGAGACTGTAATAAGAAACAGAGGGTAGGTTAATAAAAAGGTTATTTATTAGATTTTTATTTTTCAGTTGGAAGATTTTTGAGCATGTTTACTGTTTGAAATAAGTCATCAGGAAGAAAAAGATTAAAAATTCAAAGATGTTATGAGTTCGGTGAAGAACAAAATTATATAAGGAGAAAGGCAAATGGATCCACGTGTACATATGAAAGAGTTCTACTAAGTATAGGAGCTACTGAGGTAACCATAAAAGTAGTAGAAATGGAAATGGAGGGACACTGTAGCTTATGACATCCGTTTTCACCTTGGAATGTAAAGCAAAATTGTTTCCTAAGACATGAAATTTGTGTAATAGAGCTGAGAAGTAAAGTAAGTAGTAAAAATTTGACATAGTGTCTAAAAGTGATGTCTTAAAATAGTGGTTTTCTCTATTGCTATCACTACTTGTAAGACAAACATTTCTTTTTCTTTTTTCCTTTGAGTAATTATATTTTCTTAAAGGAATATGTACTAACGCAACTATGAGTTAATTAACTACAATTAAATAAACCATTTCTTTCCTTGTAGAATTCTGTTTCTATATAGTCTACATATTTTTTTTCCTCCAGATTTAATTCACTTTTAATTACTTCATCAAAATGACTGTTTAGAGCACTCAAACGATTGAGAAGATAAAAAAAATCCAGTTGATAAGTTACATCTGCTTTAGTGTACATGCATATGTATTTTCAGAAACATCTTAAGACCATACACACATATTTTTAATGAAATGAAACTAAATATTTCTGACAGGAATCACACATTTCTCTGATATTAAACATTTACAACATCCATTAGGGAAATATGACCTGTTCTCTACCTAAGAATATACTATTCTTAATTTATAGAGGAAATTTCACATATGAAAGTTTCACCTCCTGATTCACACTGCTCAACTTGTAAGTGGTATTTTACTTAGCAGTGTTAGTTATGAGTCATCTATATCAAAGAGCTATTAGTTATAAGGTGTTTTATACATTCTTACTTCATGTAAAAAGTAGAAGTGGAGTTAGAATGCATTCAGTGAACGTGCTTCTCCTTTTTAAGTATATAACTGTTAGTCAATCATCAGTGAAACTAAGTTTCACTTAGTATCATTAAAGACACATCTTTAGGGCTTCCCTGGGCTTCCCTGGGCTTCCCTGGGCTTCCCTGGTGGCGCAATGGTTGAGAATCCGCCTGCCGATGCAGGAGACACGGGTTCGTGCCCTGGTCCGGGAAGATCCCACATGCCGCGGAGCAACTAAGCCCGTGAGCCATGGCCGCTAGGCCTGCGCGTCCGGAGCCTGTGCTCCGCAACGGGAGAGGCCACAAGAGTAAGAGGCCCGCATACCGCAAAAAAAAAAAAAAAAGGCAGCATGGAAACTTTGAGAAGGTGGTAACTTTTTCAATGAAGTCAATTCTTTAGGATTCTTTTTTACTCCAATACTTACCTTTTATAGTCAGCCTAGCTTTCAAAATATAGCTTAGATGTTATATACACATACACATAGACATCTAAATATGGGTAAATTTAAAAAATCAGAAGATACATTTAAACTATATAAATACACTTAGGTCTGAGGTTCTTTTTTTTTTTTTTTTTTTTTTTTTTAGTGTGTATAAAAACCTCAGTACTTTATTTTATTTATTTATTTATTTTTGCGGTACGCGGGCCTCTCACCGTTGCGGCCTCTCCCGTTGCGGCCTCTCCCTTTGCGGAGCACAGGCTCCGGACGCGCAGGCGCAGTGGCCATGGCTCACGGGCCCAGCCGCTCCGCGGCACGTGGGATCTTCCCGGACCAGGGCACGAACCCGTGTCCCCTGCATCGGCAGGCGGCCTCCCAACCACTGCACCACCAGGGAAGCCCAGGTCTGAGGTTCTTAAACCTTCAATACCCAATAGTTTTTAAACACTATATATGAGATTATATTTCTTTATATATATATGTATATACATATATATGTAAATATATTTAAGGTAAAAAAATTATGTTTTCTTGAAAGAATATATTCTAGAAATATGCATTTTAATATCAAAACAAAATACCATTGGTTTATGATATAGATTATTACAAAGAATAATTATATTTTCCAATCTTTAATGTATTTGCCATTCTATTTTGAATATGCTTTCTTTTAATTGATTTCTTGTGAAGAATGATTTAGTAGACTCATATTCTTTGAACCACTTAGCATCCATTCTCCCATCAGGTAGTAACACTTGGATTTACTTCTCAGTGCTCACGATTGGGCAGAACTGATTGCTACCCAGATTTTGGAGTAGGCTAATTACTTAAGCCTGAACAGAGGATTACATCCACCTTAACTTCAAAGCCAATGAAATGGCATCTTGAAGGTACCAAGTACAGATATACACTGAAACTTACACTTGTGGTAGTTATCTTCAAGTGAACATTTCTGTTAAGCTAAATTTGTTAACATTTTATTGTTAACATTTCCTTCTTTATTTTATGAACTAATATTATTTGACCTAATTTTAATTGGGGTATCCATATGTTTATTATTAACAAGGTATCTTTATTTCTTGAGCTTCATATTTATAGACGGAAGACTTTTCAGCTTCAATAACATTCCTGACTTCTTTCTATAATTGTCATTCACTTCTCTCCATGGAAAAAGAAATGACTTAATTAACTGGTAAGCTTGGGGGAAGAAACTGAGCATAACTCTACCAACCCCTTTCCTTCTTTTTTTTTCATAACCAACCTATCTATGGGGCGTAAATTTGCATTTGTTCTCTTGTCTTGCATTAGTCTTAGTGAGGAGAGCTCTGTCCCTGTGGCAGAAACCCATAATTGTCTTAGTTTTGCCTGTGATTGGAGCAGACTCTGTGTAATATAGTGGGAAGCTTAAATATTTCTTCAGGCTTTTAAATCACATCTTCAATCCAGCTTCTCTCAATAATAAAGTTTATTTCAAACTATATCATCTTGTAGCTGTCAATTCATGGGCCTTGATTTGGGAAGGAGAATAAATAGACAGCATTAACTTATCCTCATTGAATCCAACACAATTATGATCACTCCAGCTATTTAATATCTTATAGATTGGATATGTCCTACTGTAGTGTATGCATAATGTACTTCCCTCCACTGTATGACTTTTTCCTCCCAAATAAGAAGCTTTCTGCATTGCAGATTTTTGATTATTATCACAACCTTGAAGAATTCTGCTACTATCCCTATAATACTGGGTTAGATCCATCTCTTGCTTGCAGACACAGTACTATATTGGAGAATTTGTCCTACAACATTTTAATTTACTCTTTAATTGTCTGTGTCTATTACAAGCTCTGTATCTTTTTCTTGGTACCAGTGTTCTTACTGCACATTGTAACACCAACAAGCAGTTATATAAGTAGGCATAGAACAATTTTATGAGACATGTATTAAAAAAGAATGATTGAAACAATAGATTGATAAATAGTTGAATACACTTGTGGTCTAAAGAGTACTTTTCCATACATTATCATTTTGCATCTTTCAACAGTTCAAAGAGTAAAATGTATGACATTCCCTTTTCAAACAGGATATTACATTTGTCTAATTTTTAAAAGTATAATACCATGTATTTTAATAACAATATGTACTGTAAATATATTTCAGTTAGCTTTTGGTGTATAGAAAAATACTCTTAAAGTCAGTGGTAAAACAAAAACTGTGTGTGTTGATCATTCTGTAAGTCTGAAGTTAGGGTAGGGCTTAGCTGAGGCATCTCAACTTTGCTTCATGTGTGTCAACTGGGATCACTCATGCATTTGTGGTCAGGGGGCAGGTTGCTTGGGGACTGGTTGGTCCAGGATGGCCTTGCTTACATGTCTGGAAATTACTTCATGCTGTTAGCAAGGCCACTCCATTTCTCTTTCAAGGCCAGCTTGGACTGGTGACTGGCTTCTAACAGTGAGAGAATGCTAATTGCAAGGTTTCTTGAAGCTTGTCATTGAAATCCTACAACATTACTTCTAGCACATATTATTAGTCAAAATGTACGAATGAATTCAAGAAAGTGAAGAATTAGACCCTATTATTACATGGGAGGAGCAGCAAAGTCATATTGTAAAAGGGTATGAATGCAGAGATTAAAAAAAAAAGAAATTTTGGCCACTTTTTGCATCTACCATAAAATGTTTATTTAAGGAAGAAAGGATAGAGACTAATATTTATTAAGTGGCTATTATATTCCAGGTATTTTACATACCTTACTTCAGTTATTAATCATCATAGAAACTGTATGTGACATATAGTATCCTTAACTTATAGTTAAGAATATTGAAAAATCAGAAAGTTAATTAACATATCGCATTGTCCATAGCTGATAACTGATAGAACTGACCTTCATAGACTCAAATCTGCATGATTTCAGAGGCTTATGTCATGCCACAGAAAAGAAAGTATAAGTAAAATTAACAAATAATGTATTAGAACCAGAAATGTTGGGATGAGAATAGCTTACTTAGAATAATACTTTCTCTGATTATAAGGGTAAGAAATCACTAGAAAACTTAATGTTTAAGAAAATATTTGTTTAGCTCATAAATTTATGTATTTGTAATTTAGACTGTGCTCGGCTATGTAGTCCCTTTGCTGTTCTTAGCTGGGCTCACTTATATCTGCGGATAGCTGACATAATTAGCTAGGTAGTTTTGCCTCTCATGATTGGTTAACTATTGGCTGAAGTCTGAAAAATGATAGAAACATTTATTAGTGGAGGCTGATACAGCAGAGAAAAGACTACTATAGGAGACTATGACACTGAAACATCTAGCAAAATTATCTTATGAACCCCGCCAAGATAATTTCCAGGTAGAATGTTGAAAGTTTCATTAGATTTCCTTTGTTTTCTTTGATAAGATGTGAAGAAGGAGAGATCTGCTAAAATAAATATCTAGTTTGTGATCAGAATTAGAGAGAAATGGAAATTAGAAAGACAAATTGTACTGAAAGCAAAATTTCTTCTTACCCTTAGTCTCAAAAATGGATACAAGACTTAAAATGAGATTTGGGGCCACAGGTTATTCAAATATGTCTCTGAGACTATTTTTAAGGCCTGGCATTCATGGTAACACAAAAAAGAACACATATTTATGAATAAATTTTACCAAGGAGGTGAAAGATCTGTACACTGAAAACTACAAGAGTGAAGAAACTGAAGAAAACACAAACAAATGGAAAGATTTCTGGTGTTCATGAATAAGAAGAATTGATATTGTTAAAATGTCCATTCTACTCAAAGATATCTATAAATTCAATGTAATCCCTATCAAAATCCCAATGGTATTTTTCATATAATTAGAAAAAAAATCCTAAAATTTGTATGGAGGCAAAAAAGACCCTGAATAGCCAAAGCAATACTGAGAAAGAAGACTGAAGTTGAAGGCAGCATGCTTCCTGATTTCAAGCTCTTCTACAAAGCTATAGTAAAACAAACAAAGAGAAACAAAAAAACCATACAGTACTGCCATAAAAACAGACACTTTGACCAATGGAACATAATTGAAAACCCACAGTAAACCCTCCCTTGACAAGAGAGCCAAGGATACTAGATAGGGAAAAGATAGTCTCTTTATTAAAAGGTGCTGGGAAAACTGGATAGACACATGCAGAAAAATAAAATTGGACCCCTGTCATACACCACTTTCAGAAATTAGCTAAAATTGAATTAAAGATCTAAACATAAGAATTGAAACCATAAAACTCTTAGGACAAAACCTAGGGAAAAATCTCCTTGACATTGGTCTTGGCAATGATATTTTGGATATGACACTGAAAGCAAAACAAAAGCAAAAATTAATAAGGATGACTACATCAAACTAAAGAACTTCTGCACAGCAAAAGAAATAATCAACAAAATAAGAAGGTAACCTATGGGATGGGAGAAAATTTTTGTAATTCATATATCTGATAAGGGGTTCATATTCAAAATATATAGATTCATAAAACTCAAGAGCAAAAAATCAATTAAAAATAGGTAAAGAAATGAATAGATGTTTTTCCAAAGAAGACATCCAAATGGCCAACAAGTACATGAAAAGATGCTCAACATTGCTAATCATCAGGAAAATGCAAATCAAACACAATAAGATATCACCTCACTTCTGTTAGAACAACTATCATTAAAAAGACAAGTGATAAATGTTAGTGAGAATATGGAAAAATAGAATCCTTTTGAACTTTTTGTGGAATATAAATTAATACAGCCACTATTTAAAAACTGTATAAACTGTATTAAAAAACTGTATACTATTTTCTCAATTAAAAATAAAACTACTATATGATCCAGGAATCTCACGTCTGGGTATATAGACAAAGGAAATGAAAACAGGACCCTGAAGAGATATCTGCACTCCCATATTCATTGCAGCATTATTCACCATAGTCAAGATATGGAAACAGCTTAAGTGTTCATCAACATATGAAAATATACATACACAATAGAATATTATTCAGGCATAAAAAAAGAATGAAATCCTGCCATTTCTGATATGGATGGACCTTGAGGGCATTATGCTAAGTGAAATAGTCAGACAAAGACAAATGTATGATATCACTTATATGTGGAATCTAAAAAAAGGAGAATGGTAGTTACCAGGGACTGGGTGGGGGCAGGGAAATGGGGAGATGTTAGTCAAAGGGTACAGAATTTCAGTTATAAGACAAGTCTGGAAATCTAATATACAACATGGTGATTACAGTTAATAATAGTGTACTATATACTTGAAAGCTGTTAAGAGAGTAGATCTTAAATGTTCTCATTACAAAAATAAAATAGTAATTATGTGACCCAATGGAGGTATTAACAAAAGCTCTGGTGGTAATCATTTTGCAATATATAAGTATATCAAATCAACACATTGTACACCTTAAACTCATACAATGTTATATGTCAATTATGTCTTAATAAAGCTGGAAAGGGTGTCTGTGATTAAAGTAGACACTTGGAAAGTGAAGGAATAAATGGGCCAAATGTACTGCTTCAATAGGCAACAGAAATTGGCAATTGTCTCTAAAAGTTTCAGTCATCTCAGCAATCTTGAGTGTCAGCTATGAATAGGAAGTCTAAAATTCTAATAATCAACACCAACTTCTAACTCAGAGATCCCATGTCATTCTTATTTGCACGCATATATTTTCATGAACATGCAAATTTCTTGAGTGGCTCATTTTCAATGTACTAATAGGAGCAAAGTGGCACTAGCCATTGATTTTTGACCATTATTCACTACAGACATTTTACCAATTCTCTGGGGCTGGTGAAAATCTCAGATACTAGCAACTCTGGAGATGGGCCACCACTCTCTCTTATTATATTCCTGATGCTTTTATCCAAACAGCCAATGACTTCTGAGGTGAAGCTCTTTCAGACCTTCTGTTGGCCATTTCCATTGGACATCAGGCCATTCTAGACATATTTGGATACAGTGGTATCTGGTATCTGTCAAATTACAAGGCGAGTAGAGAATATTCAGCATTAGTGAACTGGGCTTCTGAGCACCAGAGTGAGGCTATGGCCATGAAGCAGGGCAGTTAAAGAACATGGCAGGAGTTGGGTGTCTCCAGCTGCAGAGGCAGACAGTCAATTTTGAGTCTTTTTGAGAGAAGAGGAGATACAAAGGAAGGTGAAACTCTGGCTATAATGGCAAAGCTAATACTAAAAGTCAGAGAGAAATACCGCAGTGGTGGCTGTATCTTCTGCTGAGGCTGCTACTATTAAAGCTAAGGGAGTCCCTTCAATGGGAATATTTAAAATCATGGGTTATATTTAAATACACCTATGAGAATTAAACCTTTAGGATCTACCAATCCTTAACATTTTTTTCAAGACCTTAAGAAGAGACTAACGAAGCATAATCCCAATGCTAAAGGGGAATAATCCCAATTCACAAGAGCATGGCTTCAACTGCTGCCTGAAACTTGGTTATGGTATATGAACATGGTGCATCGTATAATTGTACCCTCCACCTCATGCCAAAAAAATCTTATATGTCATAACCCTCTAAAATATAACGTGTTTTTACATATTAAAGGAAGAACTACTTGTATGTCTTTAAAAACAATGATTTTGTGTGTATCTATTTTTAAAAATTTTGAAATTATACTTTAATCATCAACAAAATTAGGATTAAGAAGTGACATAAAAGAATTAGTTTTAGGTAGGATAATCTACATTTCTCAATATAGCTAGTTACAAGAAATAAAAGGTAAATAATTCCACATACATATATATATATCTTTAAAATTATTCTAAGCACTAGCAAGCAAAGGGGAAAGCAAAAATTCATGGTAAAATCATCAGATTACCAGAAAGATTTACTTTTAAAATTTAAATCATTTATGGCAGCATATTATCAAAACTTTCCTTTTATTAAGATCAAGATATTGCTTAGTATGATGTCATTTGACCTTTGATGAAACAGAAATGTAATTCTTAAACATTTTCCTATATAAATTAAAATATTGTTTTCTATTTTACTTCATGCATACATTTTTGCATTCAAATTTACTGCAATGAGGCATAAAAATAATAGTATAGGGCTTCCCTGGTGGCGCAGTGGTTGAGAATCCGCCTGCCGATGCAGGAGACACGGGTTCGTGTCCGGGTCCGGGAAGATCCCACATACCGCGGAGCGGCTGGGCCCGTGAGCCATGGCCTCTGAGCCTGCGCCTCCAGAGCCTGTGCTCCGCAACGGGAGAGGCCACAACAGTGAGAGGCCCGCGTACCACAAAAAAAAAAAAAAAAAAAAAAAAAAAAAAATAGGATATAAGTGATTCAAAAGAAAGTATATGCAAAATATGCTGTATTGAAGCTTCTATGAGTTAATTTGTCTTGAAGTTGGCTGTAGAACTTTGTGGTTTGGTTCCCATTCAGTAAATATTCTCAGTGTTTACATAATGCCAACCAAAATAAAATGTGCCGTGAAATTTTCTAGAGGGATTGAAAATGTAGGTTAAATCCTTCAGTCCAAAAGGAAAATATATTTTTTTAAATTCCCTTGAAAAAAATGCATGCTTAAAATATGTAAAATATAAATAATCAGGTACACAAAATTTTCATCCAGTAGAAGTTTTCTTTTTGATTTAAGGGTATTTATAAAAATGAAACCTATCCAGAGAACAAATTTCTCCTATCATATCCAGAATAATGTTTAATTATCTGTGAAATTTGTAATTCTTGGAAATGTATATGTTGCCTTTTTAACCATAATCATAATTGATTATATTATGAATACTATGTCATCAGTTTTTTTCTTCATGTTTATTTTTATTTTCTTTTGAAAACTACCTTACAATCATTATGGATATTTGGAATTTTCAGAGGTACTATTGTGTCTTCAGTGTTTGGTAATTCTCAAAAATAAAAATAGCAACGTTAAGAAATATTCACTGACAAATGGTAGATTCCTGGATATGAAATGGTCCATGAGAAACTGTGCCATCATATTGCATGCCACATCCTGTCAGAGCTAGAGCCACGTGAAGAATCATTGAAATGACGTTGAAAAACTTCCCAGACACCAGAACTTATAACACTTGAAATTTGAACTAAGTCCTAGTAGTTTCTGGACTCTGATCACCATCGTACTGAAGCAACATTTAGTAATTGGAGCATATGATGACAAGGAGAAAACAGTTTAGGTGCAGTGTTCAGTAAGAATTTCTTTTTTTCAAAGCTACATTTTCAAATTTCATAATTTCAAAAAAGACATTTAGTGAAAAGTTTTCCTCCTAACCTGCCCCAATTCTCTTCTTTAATGGTAATGTTTCCAACTTCTCATATACTCTTTCATAAAATATCTACGGATATACAAGTAAATTTATATATACACTTAGTTTCTTCAGTTTTTTTTTTTTTTTTTTCAAAAATTTCAGCATATATATAGTTTTTGGCACCATGGTTTTATTTTGTTTGTTTTGTTTTTTTGCCTCTTAAGCAAATTTATTTCATAAAGTGGATTTAACAATGATTCAACAGGAAAATTATTTCTGAAAAGCCTAAAAAATGAACTCTAGAATTTTGAAAATACAAGATTTTTAATAATATTGCAGTTATTTACAAAATTGCAAATGACGTTCCAAGCAATAGTAAACATACTCTTCATAGGCTCTTCTAAGATGGTCAGATAATAGAGTTTTCTTATAGCAGAATGTACTGAAAACCTAACACTGTATGTACAAATATATAATATACAAACTTAAAGTAAAAAAATATAGCATGAATATCCATCTGATCAGAGATTTGTTTGCAGGAATAAGTAAATATGGTACAGTCAATAAAGTGTAAAATATCCGCAATGGCATCTTGTTTTCTTTTTTTGTTTGTTTGTTTGTTTTTTAAGTTCTCTAATCAATATAACTCAGGTACCCTTCACCTTTAACACAGAAAGATATTTTTGTTATTTTTTTCTTTACAGATAAATAAATCTTATTTAATCTTGTTTAAAAGATAATCTTAATTATTTAAATACATACATCATATTTATCTAGTCAGATAACATTCCATGTGTGAAATTCACCAATTTAAAGTTTCTTTTGATGAATATTTGCTGTATAAATCTTTGCTATACTGAAAAACAAAGCAAAACAAAACCCTACAATGAATAACCACTATATGCGTTATTGCACATGTGTGAGCATACACTTGTAAGGTAAATCCTAAAAAGGGCATTGATTTTCCACAGGCCGTGTGCATCTTTACTTCCAGTAGCTATTACCAAATTGCTCTCTGAATAGGTTTTACCAAATAGCACTATTGTAATCCAGTTAAGTAAGTGCCTGCCTCTCAAACTCTTAGCACCTGAATGTGTTATCAGTTTTTTGATCTCGGCCAAACAAAAACGGGGAAAACTGGCAGTATTCATTACCTTTTCCTCTATGTTAACCAGTGTGATTGATGCTGAACCTATGTAAAGTGACTTGGCACCTGAGGTGAGCCTTAACAAAGACAAAAAGAAAGAAGGAAGGAAGGAAAGAAAGAAGGAAAATGGAAGGAAGGAAGGAGGAAAGAAAGAAAAATGAAAGGAAAGGGAAGGGAAAAGAGAAAGGAAAGGAGAGGAGAAGAGAAGGAAGAAAGAAAGTAGAGAGTGATGGAGAAAGAAAGAAATGAAAGAAGCTGGAAGAATGGAGGGAGGGAGAGAGGAAAGCCATGTAGTAGGTTATATTCCAGGGAGAGTGAATGAATGAGCAAGGTTCAGCTGAAGCTGTGAATGCAGAGTATATGTTTAGTTGATTGGTGCCAGACAGTAGAGTTTAAACTGAAAGCAGTAGATCATTTAGAATTTTTCTCAGCAGAGACATTCCATGATAAGATTAGGATTTAAGAACAATTGGTAAGACAAAATGCTAGGTAGTAAAGGGGTCAGTGGGATGCGTTAGGTGCTTAGTTGCAATCATTGTATCTTAAGGTGATGTGTGTGGTGAGAGTTGAAAAAACAAACATCAGATAAAAGAACTTGATGATTGTATACGGGAGATGAAGGAATCAATGATGACTTCAAGATTTTTAGTCACATTATTTTATATGAACAGACCAATCACAAGCACTGAAATTGAAACTGTGATTAAAAGTCTTCCAACAAACAAAAATCCAGGACCAAATGGCTTCACACGCAAATTCTATCAAAAATTTAGAGAAGAGCTAACACCTATCCTTCTCAAACTCTTCTAAAATATAGCAGAGGGAGGAACACTCCCAAACTCATTCTACGAGGCCACCATCACTCTGATATCAAAACCAGACAAAGACGTCACAAAGACAGAAAACAACAGGCCAATATCACTGATGAACCTAGATGCAAAAATCCTCAGCAAAATACTAGCAAACAAAATCCAACCGCACATTAAAAGGATCATATACCATGATCAAGTGGGATTTATCCCAGGAATGCAAGGATTCTTCAATATATGCAAATCAATCAATGTGATGCACCATATCAACAAACTAAAGGAGAAAAACCATATGATCATCTCAATAGATGCAGAGAAAGCTTTTGACAATATTCAACACACATTTATGATAAAACCCTGCAGAAAGTAGGCATAGAGGAACTTACCTCAACATAATAAAGGTCATATATGACAAAGCCAGAGGCAACATCATTCTCAATGGTGAAAAACTGAAACAATTTCTACTACGATCAGGAACAAGACAAGGTTGCCCACTCTCACCACTATTATTCAACATAATTTTGGAAGTTTTAGCCACAGCAATCAGAGAAGAAGAAATAAAAGGAATCCAAATTGGAAAAGAAGTAAAACTCACTGTTTGCAGATGACATGACATGATATTATACATAGAAAATCCTAAAGATGCTACCAAAAATCTACTAGAGCTAATCAACAAATTTGGTAAAGTGGCAGGATACAAAATTAATGCACAGAAATCTCTTGCATTCCTATACACTAATCATGAAAAATCTGAAAGAGAAATTAAGGAAACACTCCCATTTACCACTGCAAAAAAAGAATAAAATACCTAGGAATAAGCCTACCTAAGGAGATAAAAGACTTCTATGCATAAAACTCTTAAGACTCTGATGAAAGAAATTAAAGATGATGCAGTTACACACATTGTCTTGGTTATTAATAAAGGTAAACATAAGAGTTCAAAAGTGAAGGGTGTTGTAGCTACTGTTCACAGAAAACTAAAGACATTCATAGAAATTACTTTGGAAGAGGATAGCTTGGAGTGGTTTCTCTACAAATCATCATCAAAGCTTTGGGAGCACTTTTGAATTCATAACCAAGCCAACATCTTGGTCATGTAAAAATAGAGAAAAATAACTTACAGAAAGTGAGATGAATGTGTATTTTCTTAGTGTTTTTAATGTTAACAACCCATATAGTAGAGAAGGGGTGGGATTTATTTTGGGGTGGGTATGAGTTGAAAACTCAAAGTTTCTTACATTCTTGCCCAGCACCTGCATAAATGATACATTTAATGTAACAGGCTCCAGGTGTGAATGGTGCAGAAACCCACAGTGCAAAGAAAATAAGAGACAATTTTCTAGCAAACCCTGTTGTTTTAAAAATGACTTTTGTATATAATATTGCTTGCAAACTATGAGTAATAAAAAAAAAAGACAACACCAAAAAAAAAAAAAAAAAGATTTTTAGTCACATTATTTCAACCCTCCTAGAAAACAATGTTTCTGTTTTTATGAAAGCACAGGGAACATGTGATGTGATTGAGCAAAGGATGTTTTTCCTTCTCTGTCAATATAATTGACAGAAGAAACTCATGCATAACAATTTATCCAAAATAGTAAATACAGCCAGCCAAGGGACTGACTGGGTATATTCAGTGATAAATTCAGGGAAGTGCTTAGGGGGTCTTTAACTCCCTCCACCCTAATTATTTCCATCAGTAACTTCCTTCCACATCTAAACCTACAACCAACCTATGGGGAGCAACGAAGTCACTATACACATACGGCCTTAAGATAACCTGCCCAACTCTTCCTGTAACCAAATATTGACCCTGAGTCTCTGATATAGAAATTCTAGAGACGTCATTGACCTGACTCTCTTTACATATATATGATTCACTTCATCTTATTTAACTTTCATGTATACGTACAATTTATATGTAAGGTCCATGAGAACAGGGGTGTTTTCTTCTTCTTTTGTGCATTACTTTTTTCCCAGTACATAAATTGTGCTAAGCACATCAAAGATACACATTAAATCTAAATATTTAAACATTTAAATAGCTGTTAAATAGATCTCTGTATGTTGGACATCTAATTGCACAGTAGGACTGGGGGTAAGGGTCTGGTGCAAACTGAACAACTCCATCTCTCTTTGGAGAAGAATGTTTGCTCCATTTCTCTTAATGCCACTGCAGCAGCCAAGTAATCTCATTGGTGAATCTGTTGTCCCCACAGATTGAGAGACTGAGTCATCTGAGTATGATCTTTATGTTTTGTATGTTTGTTTGTTTTGTTTTTTTTTTTGTTTTATTGTGGTTTTTTTCAGTGTAAGTTTGCAGGATGGTTATTTTTATGTGTTGAATGTTAGCAGCCCAGTGGTGTGAGTCAATTTTAAAGCATTTAATTTTGTTTTTCTCTCATAACTTCTGAGCCCACCCAAGTGCACTGCAATCCATCAAGGCAGGAAACTGAATTTTGTGTGCCAGAGTTTTTGGAATTGATTTAGCTGTACCTGAATCCAAGTTGATCATTCTTTAAACTCCCAGGGCTTGACTGTTTAAGTCTATAACATATTAAACTCTTAGGTATAAATATTCACAGCCTGTTCACTGGCCTGGCTCTAATTTTAACTTGGAGTTAGTACTGTTTCATTTGGGATTAATGGAAAAGCAAAAATATTTGTCAGAAAACTGCCGAGAGTGTTAAATTTAATTTCATGACTTCTACTGAAGAAAAAGTTAATTTTCCCAGGCTTTGTGAACCCTAAATTTCACCCATGGCTATTAGGTCCAACATTTCCTCAAATCATCTTTCTTGCTTCCCTTCTTTTGGCAAGACTTACCTTGCTGTGAATTTCCTCAATGTGGGCAGAAAGGTTAAAGCAATAAGAACGTGCCGTCCCTGACCTTCCTAGGAACCCGAGTTCTGAAGGCACTCATGTTGATGTGGCAGCCTAACTCTCTAGGGCTTACAGTAAAACTGCATTCTGTTCCGGAAGCTGCTATGAGCCAGCGGCTATGAACTTGTGGCCCAACCACAGAGAATGAGGAACTTCTGAGTTAGAGCCCAGACTCAACTGAACCTCATTGACTGACCTCAGGCAAGTTACTTCACATTTGCCTGTCCCTCATTTTCCAGCTATAAAATGGGAAAAAAAATAATATTTCCTCATTCAAGTTAAGCAGTTTGTAAGTTGCTCCTGCTGTACTCTGGGTTAGTGTTCTTGTATGCTTGTCTCTTTGCTTTGGTTTTTAATAACAAGTTTAAGAGCAGAATGGGATTGATATTTTATTTTCTAAAGGTGGCCAAATAAAAATTTCAATAATTGAAGATGAACTAAATTAAGTCATGTATATAGAAATCCACATGAATAATCTTTATTGAGCAATGCTGTAACACTCATTAGAAACCTTCCTGCCAGTTATAACATGACTTCAATGAGGACAGGATTTTGGGGGTTATTTTTATACCCTTACTATATCCCCATAATTTAGAAAAACACCTTCCATATAATAGATGCTCAATAAATATTTACTGAGTAAATGAATAAACAAATAAGTGAAAAATTAAATAATGGTCCAAGAATATTATAGAAAAGAATATTATAAACAAGATTTTGATTTTATTTGATTTTACTATGTACAGTATATAGTATATATATTATATTTATATTTTCAAATAAGCAAGAATTATAAACACATCAGAACATAAAATGATATAGAAATTGAAACTATAGATTTATGATACTACAGAATTTTTTATTCATTCTTTGGCTAGATAAATTCAAAGCTGTCTTGTAACAATCTAAGGAGTCTGCAGAATTTGTGTTACAGGATTCCTGCTCTATATACTTTTATATCCTAAAGATTCATAAAGCATTTATTAATACTTTTTTCATGACGTGTATTGATTCAGATAAATTACAAAAGCAGAAAAGTTATTTGACAGAAGTTCAAAAGAAAGTTATTATTTAATTAGAATAGGTATTTTTGGAAAGTGAAAAGGATGGGAAATTTTGTATAAAGGAACATTGAAAAATTAAGTATTGACAAAATGCCAAAATATTTTTCCAAAATTACATTTGGTGGCAAAATCCATTTTTTTATTTATAAAATTTGCCTTAACATGTAAAAATAATTTAACATTTACCCAGTTGACACCAGAATTTTCACTTTTTAATTAATTTCTGTTGTATCGTAAAGTCATTTAAAAAGTGAATAATGTGATAATCTCTAGTTGCATCTGTATTGCTGTAAATGGCATTATTTCATTCTTTTTTATGGCTGAGTAGTATTCCATTGTACATGTGTACCATATCTTCTTTATTCATTCATCTGTTGATGGACATTTAGGTTGTTTCCATGTTTTGACTATTGTGAATAGTGCTGCTATGAACATAGGGGTTCATGTATCTTTTTGGATTATAGTTTTGTCCAGGTATATTCCCAGGAGTCGGATTGCTGGATCATATGGTAATTCTATTTTTAGTTTTCTGAGGAACCTCCATACTGTTTTCCACAGTGGCTGTACCAACTTACATTCCTACCAACAGTGTAGGAGGGCACCCTTTTCTACAGACCCTCTCCAGCATTTATTATCTGTAGATTTTTTAATGATGGCCATTCTGACCAGTGTGAGGTGGTACCTCACTGTAGTTTTGATTTGCATTTCTCTAATAATTAGTGATGTTGAGCATCTTTTCATGTGCTTACTGGCCATCTGTGTGTCTTCTTTAGAGAAATGTCTATTAAGGTCTTCTCCCCATTTTTCAATAGGGTTGTTTGTGGGTTTTTTGTTGTTGTTGCTGTTGTTGTTGTTGTTGTTATTGAGTTGTATGAGCTGCTTGTATATTTTTGAGATTAAGCCCTTGTCTGTCACATCATTTGCAAATATTTTGTCCCATTCCGTATGTTGTTTTTTCATTTTTTTATGGTTTCCTTTGCTGTGCAAAAAGTTGTTAGTTTGATTAGGTTCCATTTGTTTATTTTTGTTTTTATTTATATTGCTTTGGGAGACTGACCTAAGAAAACCTTGGTACAATTTACGTCAGAGATTATCATACTAAGTGAAGTAAGTCAGAAAGAGAAAGACAGATACCATATGATATCACTTATATGTGGAATCTAAAATATGGCAGAAATGAACCTATTTACAAAACAGAAACAGACTCACAGACATAGAGAACAGACTTGTGGTTGCCAAGGGAGAGGGAAGAGGGAGAGGGATAAACTGAGAGTTTTGGATTGGTAGATGCAAACTATTACGTTTAGAATGGATAAACAACAAGGTCCTAATGTATAGCACAGGGAACTACATTTGATATCCTGTGATAAACCATAATGGAAAATAATATAAAAGAAGAATGTCTACATGTGTATAACTGAGTCACTTTGCTGTACAGCAGAGACTGGCACAACATTGTAAATCAACTATACTTCAATTTAAAAAAAAAAGAAAGAAAAAAGTGAATAAAGTGAATAAGTGTGAGAAGGGTCTCAAGTTAGAGACTGACTAAATAAGGGGAAAAAAGGAAGCTGGAAGGAAGAGATCTACAAAATATATGAACAATTAAATACAGTTTTTTAGCTTTTACCTTATCATTATCTTTGATGTCTTTAAAAGAAAAACCAACACAGCGCAGTAGTGGAGTTCAGGTTGAAATAAGAAGAGAATTGCTTATCATTTTACTTGAAAAAAAAATGTGCTTGTCAACTAAGTACTTAATTCTTTTCCTGTGGGACTTTAAGAATTGCATTAGCAACGACTCATTTACTGAAAAAAAAAAAAAAAAAAAAAAATCGAACCAAGTGAGGTGGGGCTTTAGGTTACATTAACTTGCCATAAATCTTCTTAATGAGAACAAAAGAAATACCCTCTTTGATATAGATATGTATTAAAGACATATTAGGAGTGATTGCTGCTGACATTTTGCCCTGAATATAAATGACTTCTGAAAAATACTCAGGTTCCTATTAAACTCCTTTTCTGTGTTCTTTAACATTCTTCTGAATACAGTGGTAGAAAGCCTCCAATCAGTGCGAATAGCTTTAACACCCCTTTAATCTGTTGAATAAAAAGCAAGGATATTTAGAAAGAGTGAATTCTTTCATGAGTTTCCTATTGCTGCTGTGACAACTCACCTCAAAACTAGAGCTTTAAACACCAGTTTATGATCTCACAATTCTGAGTGTCAGAAGTCTGGGTGGGCTCACTGTATCCTCTACTCTGAATCCACAAGGCCAAAGTCAAGATGTTGTAAGCCAGGGATTTTATCTGGAAGCTCTGAAGGAGAATCCACTTCCAAGCTTGTTTTAGTTCCAGGCAGAACACCATTCCTTGTGCTTGTAGGATTGAGATCCCAGTCTCCTTGCTGGCTGTCATATGGGTTCTGATTTTGGTTTCTAGAGGCTTCTCTCTAATCTTTGCATGGACGTCTACTTCTCAGAATCAGGGACCCGACATCATTTTGTTTTCACACTTTGAACTTGTCTGCCTTCTTTATCTTTTCCTCCAGCCAGAGAAAGTTCTTTACTTTTTAGGGTTCATATGATTAAACTGAACCCACCTGGATAATCCAGGATAATCTTCTTATGTAGAAGTCACTGATCTCAATTATATCTACAGATTGTGTGTGTGTGTGTGTGTGTGTGTGTGTGTGTGTGTGTGTGATTTAATATAACATTTTCACAGGTTTAGGGACTGGATATCTTTAGAAAGCCATTCTGCTTGTCACATTCTCAAATCTACTAATTGGTAGGAATGTTAGAATAAGTGGAACAAAAAAAAAAACAAAAAAACTTGTCATAACCTAGAGATAACAAAATTGGAATATTTATAAAAAATCATGAGATAAAAAAGACATTTTAGGAACAGGAAATGCTGGAGCTAATAGTTTACTTTGGGAGACTTTGTTTGATTTGTGAGGATAGAGCCTCTAACTGAGGAATCAAGAAAGATGTAGGTCATACAAGTAATCTGAATAGAACAATAAAAATTTATGGCTAACCTCAAAGGAACTATAAAAAATGAAGCTTAGACTCTGGAGACTTCACAACAAGGAATTAGAGGTAATGAAGAGTCAGCGTGGAGAAGGATTCCATGGTGACTAGAATTAGGGATTGCCAATCAATTATTAGAAACTAAGCATAATAATAATAGAAATTGCTTTACAATTTCAAAAGTGCTTTCAGCCACAAACATTTTTGTATGGTATAGCTCATAATTTTCTGGGATTTTATTTTTGTGTCTTAGCCAAAACACTGAACACAAAATACATATGTGCTCAGCTATTTTCAAATTTCTGAGGAATTAAGAAATATACTTATTTTATCAAGAGAATAGTGTACCTTTCAGTAAGCACACCAAAATACCTCAAGTCTAGAAAAATTACATAGCTAACTGCCTGATGAAGAAATGTGAAGCAATTTGGGTAAGAATTTGTCCATCTGTTTCAATGTCTAGAAGGTCCTCTTTGGGGATTTTTAAATTCTGTAGACATCTTGGTAGTTGAACCTCACCTTGGCAGTCAAGAAAGCATTTCTGTGTTCATATATTATTTAGAGATATTTTTCTTTAAGGTTATCCTTCTAATCTTATTGTATCATTATGGTACTTTGACATTCTTGTGTCCTAAAAGATGATTTATAAGCATGGTTAAAGTAATTCAGCTCTTCAGAGTCTGTTCACCTCTAAATAAACTGAAAATTCTAAGCAACCTAGCCTGTAATGTAGAGGTTGAGACCCAAGACTTGATTTCATTCACCTTTCCAAGCTGCAGATATTCAGCTGAGTTCATCCTGATACAATCAGATTTTTTAAAAAAAAATCATCTTTGAAGTAAGTAAGAAACTTGAAAATTAAAAAGGATAAGATGTTCCTTGAATCAAAATTCTGACCAGCCCATGTCATAGTTTAGCTTAATTGAGTAGATTCTAATCCTCCTTCACCAAATAGTTATTTTCTTTCTTTTTTGCTTCCCTGCTTCATGGTTTTGAATCCAGCTTGTTGGTTCCAGTCTTGGAGATAGTTTGCTTTTGTTGCTGATACTGGTTATGGTAATGGCTTTGTTGATTTTTAAGTGCATCATGGTGAGAAAACTGTGATGCTCCCAATTTTTCATGACTGTTTTGAGAGAACACCTTAACTTTTCTCCCTGTTATTCTCTCCCTTCTTGCTGCTTCCTGAATAAACCAAGCTCATTTCAACTTTAAGACCTTGTTTCCTTCTTCCTGAAATACACAGTCCCCGATCTTGACATGACTGCTTTGCTGTCCTCAGAATCAATTTAGCTGTACCTCCTAGGAGTTCTATCCTGCCTACCAAATATAAAGTATATTCACTATTCAGTGTCACTTCATTCCAGCTTAGAACTAGATACCTGTCTCATTCATTTTTAAAAATTTTTAATAAGAAGAGAATTGCTTATCATTTTACTTGAAACAATAAAGTGCTTGTCAACTAAGTACTTAATTCTTTTCCTGTGGGACTTTAATATTTATTGAACACTTGCCATGTCAAAGCATTGTGCTAACCATTTTGTAAGCTCTTTCTCATTTAATATTTATAACTACTCTTTGTAATATTACTATGTTTATCTTGCATTTAAAAATTGTAGTATTTTAGTGTAACAAGTCTTAAAATGAGTGTTAAGAGTGTTAAGTCTCCTCTAGTGTTTCAAATATCATGTTTCTTCATGTAAGTTATCCACTATATAGACAGTCATGTTTTCCAAGAAATACTCTATAGTGGCTACAGTTCAGGGCAAAGTTGATATGAGAGCAATTTCTGAGAGGAGGGTTCATTTTTTGAACTTTTCACAAACATCCATCTGAAAACAGTTACAGAAGCCCTGGGAGCAAACAAGCTGACACTTTTGCATTCTCATCAGCTCATGGAAGCTCCAGCAGATGGCCACACTGTAAGTCACAGGCATGAGTTTTCTGGGCTCACTGCCAGAACATCATCTTTCTGACATCTTCTGTCATTTTTATAACTTCTGCATATATTTTGTATTGATATTTAGGAAATGAAGTTGTCCTCAATGCTCTCCTCTTATTTAGCAGATATGTCCTTGGAAAGTTAGAGATACCTTTTGAGTTTTGAAGGAAGAGATCCAGTATATTCAGAACCCTGGAAACCATTTCTAAAGCCTCAGATAGTAGAGGGAAAGGGTGTAACCACTGGCTACACACTAGTTCCTATTAAGGTGTATGAAATAGTGTGGGAGTTTGACTTTCTGTTTCAGAGTTAAACATCTTTTCAAAATCCTTTGAAGTATTCAGGGAGTTTTTTCTCCTAAGTGATTATTCTATAAAGGTAATGGAGTGATTCAGCCAAATCTATGCTTTTTCATTTGGATACATTTTGATGGCCTCTACTGAAGAATTTGAGATTCCAATGTTTTGGACTCTCTGTCCAGCTGCTATATAATGGAAATTTACTTTTAGAATATATTCTGAGAATATAAGTCCTTCCAAGTACTTTTGTAACAAGTGTCTGTATAAAACTGAGTAGCGTTTACAGCACTGAAAAACATTAGAAATTCATATTGTTGGCATATTGCAATAATATGGGGAAGATCTGCATTGCTTCTTAATTGTAGTTATTTTCTAAAATAAATTTGAGCTTCAGATGTGTTTGCTTAAGGTTGTACTGGAGCTAATATTCTTCCTTTTTTGGTAAGAATTACTTGAACACTGTCGAGGTGTGGGGTTTTTTTGTTTGTTAGTTTTCTTTTCTTTTCAAAGGAAGTACATTCTAACCATTGCTTAATATCTGGCAGTCATTTAAGCAAAAGAAAGATATATTTAATATTCTTTGCATCATTTTCCATCCTAATAATAATATCAAAATACTCAGACACTAGTTACGAAAATATAGAAATTGCAGTAACAGCCAGTTAGTTCCCAGAAAGTTTTACAACTTCATAAAATTTTCCACAATAACCAGGCTTTGGAAAAATCTTCTGATACAAACACAAGTCATAGCAAGTCTAATAGGTCAAATGAACCTAAACTCTCTTCCTGTTTCCAAGAAAAAAAATACACAGTCTAAAACAGCATTCACAGAACAAGGACAACAAAAGCAACAAAAATCAATACATAGTCAATACACAGTAACTGTGAAATAAGGATGTTATCACATTTATATTTACATTAAGGGATTGTTGACTGCCCCAAATATTTCAGCATCCCATGTATCTCTGGTCTTAGGTAGGATGCAAAAGTGGAAATTCAGATTGTTTTCCAAATTGTTTCAATGCAGCTTTCTACTTGCTTCCAGGACTGATCTATGGTTTCTACAGTGTCATGCCTTAGAAATGTACACCTATTGGCAATACACTTTCCTTCTGACTCTGTGTTGTGGAGATGAATAGGAAAAGGGAAATTTTAGGATTGAGAAGCTGGTTTGTTTCAAAAGTTTTCTTCCTTAGAGTAACTTTGAGGATTTACATAAATACATTGTAAAGTTAAATAATATATGTCCTGCTTATAGAGTACTCTGTAAATATATTATATTAATATTAATGGCTAGATCTGTATTTTTAGTGGTTGTATTTCTAGCTCCCAACAGTGAGATGTAGTCATAAGTCCCTTCTAACATGTTCAGTGATAGTCATCTCTTTTAAAATAACTTTTCATGAATGACAACCCCCTTGACCACTTCACACCTAATATTTTGCATCTTAGTTATCGGTCAAGCATTGTCAGTTTAGTGTGAATGACATAAATAGCTGGTTTAAAATCTTGCTCAGTTGGATCCAAGTTAACTCCTTCTCTTATCCCCTCTTGTTTAATCAACACAAATGCACCATTTGTTTTCTATTGAGGTTTTGACTAAGACAATATTGGGACAAAAGTAGAATTATGCTGTACACAATTATCTCTTAAATAATAATGTAAATATCTTCATTTCTGAAAATATTATCTAATTAGACATTCTATTTTTTCTATAGTAATCTTATTCAGACAAAACCTCAAAAGCAAATGAAATACAAATGTCCCAGGTCTTATTCATTTTTGACTATACACTTCTTTGTAGTACCAGATATGTTGACAAGAGACCACTAATTTGAACAGATAAAGCATAAGTTATCAAAGAGCCTATATATCAAAAAGCATATATCCCATATATATATGGGATCCAAAATGGTGGTCTGACATGTACCCAAAACCCAGACTCTTAGCTACTGGTAAAAAACTGAAAGCAGCAATTTATATGTGTTAAAACTTCAATATCTTTGCCTTGCAGGTATATGAAAAGATTTCAATATTTTGTCTCCAGAGGAGGTAGTTGTGGCCATTTGACTTGATTTGGTCCATGAAATAAGGGCAAAAGTGACACGTTACTGCATCTGGAAGTAGCAGTGAGCCTGTTGGCAATTCATTACATGGCCTCCTGTCTCCAGTGCTTCATATTCAGGATCTGTAAGGAATACATTTGCTGTGTCAATTTACTGTGATTGGGAAATGTGTTTGTTACTTCAACACAGTGTTACCTATCCTGATGGGTTATAACTACCATCACCACCAAATGTACACTGGTTATTTCCTTTTTCTCTCCAGCTCGATATACCTCTGGCCTTAAAACTCTTACAGATGTCACCAGCTATTATGTGACCCATATTCTACACATGGAGCACGAATATCCAATTGTTGCTAGATTCTATGCAAAGGAAGAAGGGATGGCCTTCTTCCAAACATGGCTTCACTTGGACAGCCAAAAACTGTTTAATTTGCAGTTTCACATCATCTCTCTATAATAACTTCAGTAGCTCTGGTCATTGCTCTTGCCCTAGATATTTTGAAACTTTTAGTCCTGTCTTCAAGAAGCTAAATTCCAATTATAAGACTAAGTAAGGAAAATATGTTATATAATCCCTCTTATTCACCTATGCTATTCTTGCCCCTCATAAACAAACACACACACACACACACACACACACACATGCACACATACACACACAAATATCTCTTTTGGTCACTTACAAAACAAATATTTGCAAGCTCATCAATGAATGTAAACAGAGGGTAGGGGTCAGAGTAGGCAGACAGGTTATTCACACTAATAGGATCTGAGCCGCAACTTACTGATCCCAAAACACCCTGTTCCAACAATAAAATAGATAATCTGCGTCATGAGACCTCTCTTCTTCCTGTTCTGCCAGAAACTTGATAAGACTATAAAATCCAACAGACTATAAAAGCTTTTAACCTGAAGGAGTAATATCTCATTGCAGATGGGAATTATTATTTAGTTTTACCAACCCTTTACTTTTAAATTGTTTACAATTTTTGCCCTTTTATGCAATGTTAATGTACTTTAGGGGGTACCCCAGCTGTATGTTAATATGCTAGCTCACACAAAGTTACAATTTTCAGCATAAGCATAAACATGAAATTCTCAGAGTGGAATGGAAATTCTGATTCTCTGTCAATTGCTTGCTTATCATTTAAATTTTTAAAACAATTTCTTTTACAGCATAATATATTTTATTCATTAAAAATAAGTGAAGGCCTAGTGGAATAGCATAAATTGACTCTCCTTACTTCATACATAATGATATAAGCCATAGATTAGTCATGATGACTGTCTTTGGATAGTAACGCAAATCTATGATACCTAAGGGGGCTTTGATCTAATTTCCCCAACACTTTGAAATTTATTGCACATAACTCTTATTTTAGGTGAAATATTATATGTTTTCATACAGTCTTAGGTGTATATGTGTTTATATGGGTATGTGGGACATGTTCAGAGAAGATAATAATCCACCTGGGTAGAGAGAGGAGGTTATTCTTATTCTTTATAGTAACCAGTAAATTCCTATTGAGGGGGTGGGTGTGGTATGGGGGAGGGAGCTAAACAGAACCAGTAAGAAAGCATTGTCTTAATTGCTTTCCCTGAGAATGGCTCCAGGAGCCCTTCTAATCCTAGCATCTTTGAGAACATATGTTTCACTCCAATTGCTTATACCTTTCCAGTAACTCTTTCCTAGAAGGATTTTAGGCTGCTGTTTTTTTGGTCTTTTCCCATCTGCTTCCTATGGTCCAGAAACATCTTAGTCTTTCTTCTTTGTTCTTGACACAGTTTCTTGTTTTAACACTATTATTGAATAATTTAGAATGCAATATTTTTCTGGCATACTTAGGCAGAAGTATGTGTTCAATCTGCCATCCAAATCCAGTCTGAAGCCCATTTTTAAAAGATTCTGTAAACCTTTCAGCAAAAACAGTTATATTTTACATCTACAGAATTTCTACCTACTAAATTTATGAAAATATATCAGGGCTAATAACATTAATAAAATATGTTTAAAATAGACATTTGATTTTTTAAAAATATTGTACTGATACAAACAAACTGACTTTTTAGATGCATGGAATTCATTCAAGGACTTTAACTTTTGTAAAACGTGCTGTTTTCCATATTGTATTGAATAAATTAATATTTGCTATACTTCACTAATTCAAATATTTGTAGAGGTTATACAATGTGACATAATGCGTCATGCCTGAGATATACAAACTTGAATGTGAAATAGACACATAAATACTGCTAGGTAATATTTATTGAACACTTGCCATGTCAAAGCATTGTGCTAACCATTTTGTAAGCTCTTTCTCATTTAATATTTATAGCTACTCTTTGAAATATGACTATCTTTTTTTGCATTTAAAAATTGTAGTATTTTAGTGTAACAAGTCTTAAAATGTTTATACACAAGGGACAGTGGTAATAAAAATGAGTGAAACAAAGTTCTCATAAAGAAACACAAGAGACCTGGGCCTTATAGAATAAGGATTTGCCAAATGAAAGATGAGTGAGAATAAAAGCTATTTCAGAGTAAAAGGGAAGGGAATCATCTTTACAGAGACCCAAATGCTTATTAATATTTCTATGCAGTTGGATTAAAGGTTGCCAAAAAATCACCGGAAATGAAGGTGGCCATGTTCAGAGCATGGATTCAAACCATATCTTAAACATGAGGAAGAAGCCATAAAAAAGTATTTATTATGGTAGTAACTCTATCAGACTTGGATTTTAGAATAAAAACTTTCGTGATTTATACACAACTTATTACAGTTTATCTTAAAATTTCTTTTGCTTTTCTTTTTTGGTGAAGGGATAGGCATTTTTAAAGTGCATGTCATGCTTAGATATCTTAATAGTTTCCTTAGTTATGCTGTATCATGTGATTCCCAGCAAGTTAATAGAATAAATAGGAATAGGCTCATTTTAGAGATTAGGAAAGTGAGACACAGAAAGGATAAAAAAATTGCCCACAACCAAATGGTTTATAAGTGATGGGTCTAGGATATGAAACTTTCAGATGCTAAAACTTGACTACTACTTATTAGAATCCAGTGGAGGTCACAGCCCTCTGCAACATATTTCTAGGATGTAGTTACGTACAGTTAGTTTTCACTGGATATTTGATAAGTGAATAAAAATCTAGTAGAAAGTACAAAATATACTTTCTTTGATGGTTAAATAAATTCTTGGCAAGTAAAAGAATCAGCTACAATTTATTGGCTATTATTTAGAGCTTACTTTAAGCCATAAAATCCTATAAAGAGGCAGAAAAAAATCCTCAAAAGTATTCTAAAATTATCCATATTTGACAGGAAATAATTTTACTGTTGGTACAAGGATGACTCAGAGCATTTACGTGCTTCAACGGCTTTTTGATTTTCAAATGTTTAGGTCTTGAATTTTGGTCCCATCATTTGTTTTTGTTTACCCTTCCTTTTATCATTGTATTTACCATTTAAATCTCATGTTTTATAGTGACCTTCTGTTACCACCTGCCCATTAGATGTAGAAAAGCTTTAACATTTTTAACATTGCTAGAAGATTTCCCTATGTTTGTATCGAGTGTTTGTGTGTTTTGTGGTGATTACCTGCAAGCGATGATCATCTGGTGAAACACTTCCAAATGAAAGGACTTCATTTGCAACAACCATCTGAGTCGCCTGGTTACTTTCTCTTCTCCAAGATACACATGCTAAGCCTAAAAATGTAACTGTAAATGTATTTAAATGCAATCATGGAATGCTTTAATTTTTACATCTAAAGTCTTGCGCCGGAGGAGTAAGCCAAAGACCAGAATGGTGCTAGGAGAATCCCTGGAAAATGTGAACACAAGAACCTTGTCTTATAGAGTCATGTTGGCCATTATTGGTCGAGGTCACTGAGAGCAATGCATGGATAAGAAAGAATTTCCAGAGCCCCAGTTTGCAATACCACCATGCCCAATACTCATGTTCTGAGACCACTTTAGTTACCAGCAAACTTACCTTAAAAATCAATCCCTCAGTGATTTTTAACCTTTGTGACTGTAACAATTTGCAGGAATTTTGTTTGTTTTGTTATATATTTTTGATTATACCACTGTCACTCCGAACTCTGGCACCAAAAATACTACCAATATCCACCAAGAACCATCACACAATCACCATTCACACTACCACACTGCCACCTCCACCACCACTAACATCATTACCCCGAGAATGGCAGCAGCACCAATTCCTTTATTATAACTACCACCACCACCACCATCACAACTGACATCACCACCAACAACGAGAAAATAACTTGCTATATTTCCCCAAGAACAGCAATATTTGTTGAGAATATCAAGGTTCCTTTGTTCCTGCCTTCTGTCCTATCATCACCAAATGTGAAAAATTTAGTCTTTGTTTCATTAGGCTATTAAATTAGCAAGTGAGATGGTAAGACATAAGGAGAACCATTGGAGAACATTATTCCTGAATTAAAACGAGCTGTTTTTCACTCCTACTGATCTGATTTTTATAGAAAAACTACAACTTCTACTCTATGTGAGACAAGGAGGTTTAACTGGCAGCCACAAAACAGCACTCAGCCTAACTTTTAAGGACAGAAATAAATATTACACATATCAACCTAGTTCAGATAGCAATATAAGAATGTGATGTGTGTTTAATAAAAATCATTAGGTTTTGTGTCGAGAAACTTAGTGACATACAGCAGAGAGTCATTAGCATCCTAAGGGAATTCATCAACATCATTAACCATCATTTTGGAGGTAGCATTAAATGTTGGGACTCATTTTATTTTAATTAAGACATAAGGTGTATCAAACAGGAAAATGACATCAATGATAAGCAGAAATGCCAAGTGGTTGACTAGTTAAGAAATTACACTGAACTAATACATTTATGAATGTCAGTTGCCCTGAAATGTTAAAGTCTTAAATCTTAGTTTAAGAATGAAGGACATAATTTAATATTTTTACTTTTATAATATATTTTATTTTTTAGAACTGTTTTAGATATATGGAAAGAAATGATGATAGTATAGATTTTGCATAATCCAACAGCCAGATTCCCCTATTATTATTATTTTATATTATTTTTATTTTATATTATTATGGTATGTTTGTTAAAATAAATAAACCAACACTGGTACATAATTATTACTAGAATCTATAATTTATTTAGATTTCCTTAGCTTTTATTGAAAGTCCTCTATCCATTTCAGGATCCTGTTCAAGTTACCATATTAGATTTAGCTCTCATGTCTCCTTAAAATCCTGTTGGCTGTGACAGCTTCTCACAGTTCCCTTGTTTTGATCATCTTGGTAGTTTTTCGTTTTTGTTTTTATTTTTGTTTTTGTCTTGGCTGTGCCAGGTGGCTTTCAGAATCTTAGTCCCCGACCAGGAATCGAATCCGTGCCCCCTGCAGTGGAAGCGCAGAGTCCTAACAACTGGACCACCAGGGAATTCCCAATGATCTTGGTAGTTTTGAGGAGTAACTTTTCAAGTATGTAGCTGGAACTCCCTCTAATGTAATTTTATTTTTATTTTTTCGTAATTAGACTGTGGTTAGGGATGTCTCAGAGGAAGATAACAGAGGTGAAGTGACGCTTTCAGCCCAACATATCAAAGATACACACTATCAACATGACCTATCAGTATTGATATAGCCCTTGATCACCACGCTGAGGTGGTGTTGGTCAGTTATATCCATTGTAAAGTTAACCCCTTCCCCTTTCCTTACTGTACCTTTTGGAAGGAAGTCACTATGTACAGCCTTTATTTAAGAAATGTGGTATTATGCTACACTTCCATGAGGCAGTGCATCAACAGCAATTATTTGAAATTCTTCATTATGAGAGATTTTTCTCTTCTCTCCCATTTATTTATCCAGTCATTTATGTATAGCACTATGGACTCATGGATATTATTTTATACTTTGGATTATAATCCAATACTATTTTATTTTATTGTTCAAATTGTTCTGTCTTTGTCTATCGGGAGATCTTTCAGTTGATTCCTGTGTCTCTTTAACATAACTTCATCATTGTGATATGTGTCCGTTGTGTGTGTTTTGAGTACTTCTTACTTTCTGGAACTGCAAAATACTCTGGACTGATCTTGTATATTTCCTGCTGCGTTCTAAAATCAGTCATTTGTCTAAGGAGCCCTGATTTCTTTTACTGGAGATTTGTATTACAAATGAAGATCTGGGAGCAAGGTGTGCTCATTGCTACTGGGGTGACTTTGCTTCTAGGCCGTCTCAGCTGACAAACAGGGATATATATGTATACAGAGTAACCTGTGTGTATGCACATATCTGTAAATATTTCTACATGTAAACTTCCATAGTAAGCTAAACATGAGTTCATACTGATGTATTCAATGCAATCCATTACCAAATGGATCATTTTAGTCTCTTTCCTTGGGTTATCTGTAACCTTCCCCTCCAACAAAGAGAAATTTGGATTCCACTATCCCCATCTATTTACTTAATTGCTCAGTGTTAGTATACATGCACAGCGGTTTCATAATTTCTAATATATACCACAATGGGAAACATCTGTATCAATTAGATTATAGTGCATATATGCAGTCCCTTGTTTTTTTTTAGTCTTATAGATTTCACTCATTTCCAGCATTTCTTATGCCATAATCTTTCCCACAACCACATTCATTGACATTGTTTCAGAGATTTGTAATACAATTAGATTATTTTGTCACTGTAAGTATTTTATCCTGGGATCCCATGATATCCTAAATCATTTAAAAAATTTGCAAACATTAAGGGTCACTCTTTTTCTGTAAAGTTTTATGGGTCTTAACAAATGCATGGTATTGTGTATACACATTTGATTATCCTACAGAATAGTTACACTGCCCTGAAAACTCCCTCATTCTTTACCTAAACATGATTCTCTCCTGCCTCTTAAACTGTGGACTTATACATATTCTATAAGTATGAAATACATTGTTCTTCTTATTATTTTAAACAGTTAATTTTTATATAATTAAGAATAGAAATAATTAAAAATTATTTTATTCATTTATTTTCTGATGTTCTTCCTTTCATTATATAGATTTGAGTATCTGACCTATGTATTTTTCATTCTCCCTGAAGAATTTACTTTTGATATTTCCTTTAGGACAGGTCTATTGATGAATACCTTAAGTTTTTGTTTTTCTGAGAAAGTCTCTGTTTCTCCTTTACTCCTGAACTATAATTTGGCTTGATAAAGAATTCTATATTGGTAGCTTTTTATTTTTTTAAATAAATTTGTCACTCCACTCTTCTTGTATGCTTTCTCATGAGAAGTCCAATATAGTTCTTATCTTTGTTCCTCTATAAGTAAGGTGTTATTTCTCTGTCTTTTAAAATATTTTATCTTTGATTTTCTTCAATTCAAATACTTTACGCCTCGTGTAGATTTTTCAGTATTCAGCCTGCTTGATATTCTCTGAGCTTCCTGCATCTATTGTTTAGTATTTGTCATTAATTTTGGAAAATACTTGGCCAAATATTTCTCCTGTTTCATTCTATTTTTTTCTCCTTTTGGTATTCTAACTACACACAAGATACACCTTTTAAAATTGTCCCATGGTTCTTAGATGTTCTGTCTTTTTTTTCTTATTCATTTTCCTCTCTGCATTTAAGTTTGGGAAGTTTCTATTGTCATATATTTCAGATCACTAATTTTTTCCTCAGCTGTGTCTAGTCTACTGATGAGAGGATCAAAGGGATTCTTCAAACCTGTTGCAGTGTTTTTGATTTCTAACATTTCCTCTTAATTTTTTCTTAGAGTTTCCATCTGTTTGATTATATTACACATCTGTTCTTCCCTCTTGTCAATTTTTTCCATTAGAGTTCATAACATGATAATCATAGCTATTTTAAATTATCTGTCTGATAATTTCAACATCTGTTTCATATCTGTTTCTGACGTTTGCCTTGTCTCTTCAGACTGTTTCTTTTTTCTTGGCTTTTAGCATGCTTTGTAATTTTGTTGAAATCTGGACTCGATGTATTGAGTAAATAGGTCTTTGGTGCAATGGTTTATGTTAATCTGGCTGGGAGTTCTGCTTTGTTTATTGTTTGATGTCGGAGTAGGTGGCAAAGGCTTCAAATTCATCTAGTGTCTTAGATTTTTGTCTCTCATGTTGTCTTTGGGATTTGCTAAGAGAACTTTCTTAGAAAGAGTCTGTGTCCTGCAGCTTTTTCATCTGTAATTTGCTGTTATTAACCTGGAGCCCTGTTGGTGTTGGAGTAAGGTGTGTTCTATAATCTTATGTTTAAATCTCAGTATTTAAATTGACTTGCAACCTTGAACTGTGACTTTAACTAGTGTTTCTTAGCTCCTCCTCCCTTGACCCCACCCTTAGTTGAAACAGGAAGGGCAGAGGGGCTGGAGTCAGGCATGTGTCCCTCCATAGCTCAGACAAGGCTCTAGTAAAATCCTCTTCAGTGGAGAGTTGGCTTTGTTATGAAGAATGTCTTGGGTATATTTCTAATGGCTCCTATCCCTTCTCCCTACCAGATCCACATACAATTTTTCTTGACTCTTCACCATAAGAATCTGGTAAGATTTTTACAAGTAGAACCCATAAAAGTCCAAACAGTGTGGTCCATGAGGTTTTCTCACTTTTATGCTAGTCTACAGTCAGCATCCAGCAATTTGTCAAAATTCCAATTCAAGTGTTCCTACCAGTTTTTGACTCGAGCAGTGTCTACCCCAGGTTAGGAGACCTCACTATGACTCTCAAATTTGCTATCTCTTTAGATTACAAGGTGGTGTTTTTCCCTGTAATCTTAGTTCTCTAATAAGTCCAAAAAAAAATCATTATTTTTTAGTTTACTCAGCTTTTTCTTATTATAATTATGCAACGGAGACTTCCAAGCTCCTTACATTTTAGACCTAACCAGAGAACACCCTAACTTTTTAACAGTATCCATTTTGATGGCAAATGTTTTAGAGAAGACAGCAAGATATTACATGCATTAAGATATTTCCATTATAGCAGTTTTTATACAAGTTGATGTTAATAATAATAATATTGGTTAAACTTAAGACTAAATTTAAAACTTCATAATAGTCAAGTAGACACAAGACTTTTTAAAATGAAACTTAGAATATATTCACATGTGTTACATTAACATGTATTATGCTAAGATGTGCTGTCCTCAAATTTTTTAAAATATCAAATCAAATGCCATATAAAATTTATTATAAATAGATTTCCTACAAAAATATTATAAAGATGGAATTCATGAATCTACTAAAGTATGCTTTTCCATTTTTTCATATGTTTAGTCCTAAATAAGTGACTTGCTTAACTTTTATTTGATGAAAATGGGGACATTTTGGCTAATCTTTGTACTATCACTTTCCTTTTGAGAGATATTAGAAAATTATATTTTTAGGCATACGTCATTTTATTGTGCTTTGCTTTATTGTGCTTCACAGATACTGCATTTTTACACCTCATGTCTCTGTGTCACATTTTGGTAATTCTTATAATATTTCAAGCCTTTTCATTATTATTGTTATATTTGTTACGATGATCTGTGGTCAGTGATATTTGATGTCACTATTGTAATTGTTTTGGGGCACTGCAAATCGCAACCATATAAAATGGAGAACTTAGTCAATTATTGAAATGACAACAAAGGATTTAAAATATTACGTCAACTTAGTTGATAAAGCAGCAGCAGGGTTTAAGAGAATTGACTCCAATTTTGAAAGAAGTTCTACTGTGGGAAAAATGATATCAAACAGCTTTGCATGCTACAGAGAAATCATTCGTGAAAGTGTTACTGAGTCCAAACTCGTACTGCTTGCCACAGGATGGGTGAATAAATCAACAGACGAGCTGTTGGGGCAAGGTATAACGACTTTATTCGGAAAGCTAGCAGACTGAGTAGGTGGCAGACTAGTGTCTCAAAGCACCATTTTACCTGAGTTAGAATTCAGGCTTCTTTTATACTAAAATTGGGTGGGTGGGAGGCTGTGACTGTTTGTTGCAGACTTCTTGGTGCCGGCCGGATGAGAAGGTATGTTATAATCCTTTGTTCTTGCAACTGTCCACTTAGGTCTAGTCGCGATGTTCCTGTAAACTTGCAACTCGACCAATGTCATTTTCTGTTTGCAACTTTTTATCTCTATGTGGATGAAAAGTGTTATGGCTTTAAATGTCCAGCCTAGCGGCAGAGACTTGGCAAGAGCTATATGTATATTTCAGGCTATAAGCACCATTCTATTAGACAAAGGTGCAGAACCAGCATGACAAAGCACAGAGAACAGAGCACAAAGTTTAGAGCTAAAGGAATAATAGCTCCAACATGGAGTCAGGTTTGTTCTTCTCTGTTATAAAAGGAAAAGTTAAATGATGCAGCAAACTTCATTGTCTTATTTTAAGAAATTTCCACAGCCATTCCAACTTGCAGCAATCATCACCCTGATCAGTCAGCAGCCATCAACATCGAGACAACATCTTCCAACAACAAAAAGATTATTACTCCCAGAAGGTTCAGATGATGGTTAGCGTTTTTTAAAAGTAAAATATTTTTTATTAACTTATGTACATTTTTAAGACATAATCCTATTGCACACTTAGTAGAATATAGTATAGTGTAAATGTAACTTTTATATACACTGGCACTAAAACATTCACTTGACTCTATTTATTTATTCATTTTATTGTGGTGGTCTGAAACCACTCCTGCAATATTCCCCACATATGCCTGTGTATATATATGTATATATATATATATATATATATATATGTGTGTGTGTGTGTGTGTGTGTGTGTGTGTATTATCAGAAAATGTAATAACTAATTTTGTTGCACTAAAGGTAGACTGAATACATTTATCTAATTAAGAAATTAGAAAAGTGTTTTATATATCTAGATCAGAGGTCAGCAAAACCGTGGTTTATGGACCAAATCCAACCCACAGCCTTTTTTTTTTTTTTGTAAATAAAGCTTTATTGGAACACAGCCACCTCATTGATTTACATATTGTCTATGGCTGCTTTCAAGTGTAAAATAACAGAGTTTAATTACAACAGAGACCTTATGGACCGCAATGCTAGAATATTTATTATCTTGCTTTGCAGAAAAAGTTTGCCTATCTAGATGTATCCTGATTAACACAATATGATATCAGAATTTAACACTTTGCCACAGAATATATTCTAATTAATTAATAATTAAAATTTAATGGGAAAAGACTTGAAATTTCTGAGAACATATTTATTTTGCTAAAAAGTGTATAATTATACTGTAGTCTTTATTTAATTAATTTACATTTTCATCAATCTAGGAAATACTGGCCCAATTGAATCTGGTTTTATGGTATGTTAAATTCTTTTTATCATTGCACATAAATAATTAAGCAAAATAGATGTGACAAAAACAAAGAAAAAAGTGCTCATATCAGTTATTTAAAGACACCTGGTGTTTTATATTAAAATCTATGAAATAAAACATGAGTACCTTCCTTAGCATTAAATATGTATTAAGCAGACTGAATAATTCTTTTCAAATATGGTGTGCCAAGAGTTTGCTTTAAGAAATTTGGTGTTACTTTATTAAATATATATTTTTTCACTATATTTAATAGATGGAAAAGAATGTTATTGGTATGTTTACTTTATTTATTGGTATGATTTCTTTCCAAGCACCAGAATGATAAATAAACAAATTGAAAGTGACTTTGGAATACTGCTTTCCACATAAAGTTAAAAAATTAAGTGTGGCTCAAATCCTGAGCTCATGGGTCATTTAGTGTTTATCCTCATCTGTAACAAGCTTGCATGTGACATTAGCAATCTGCACTTGTCATGCAGTTTGAGTTTTAATTTAGGTTGGTGGATGCTGAGAAAATTTATTGATTGAAAGAGAGAAGCAGTTAATAGGCAGGATATGGTCAAGTTATAAACAGCACTCTTTTATGGATACAAAAGTTCACTAGTCTGGCCTTACTCTAAAAAATACTCAAACAACCCAAGGAATTTTAAAAAGAGCAAAATTCCAACCCTGACTCAGTCTCCCCTGTAAATGCATAACTGTCTTCCTGAAATTCATAATTTTAACTCATAATAAGAGTTTTCAAAAAAAGATAGGCAAGAATATTTGGGGATGTCCATTATAACCCACTTCAATCTCTTTTTTTGTTGTTGATAAAACCTAATATATGTGGTTTTACTCAACACAAAAATAGCAACTTACTTTCAAAAATTCCACTATCTAAAAGAGTATGAACACTCAGAAATCTAACTTTGGTACAAATATTTCATATTGTTAAATTCTGTTTCTGTTCTCCACCTATCTACATCAACTTAAAGCACTACATATTGGCATAGGCATTGCTTTTTGAGTTTGAGGCAAACACTATCTGTGTGAATTGGGACCCACACATCCTTTTCATCCAAAGCTACCTGGAGGCCCCAGCAATAATCTCTCTCAGACACCCCCTAACTCCCTATTGTCCAAACCCCTACAGAATTTGGTGAAACCAACAACTTCTTAGATTGCATATCTCACCCACCAAAACATACTTTAAAAGCAACAGCCTACAGAAAGCAACAACCTTGCTCTGGCAATTTATAATAATCCTCTGTATAATCCTTAGGAGTCTTTAATTTTGATGTAATGGAAAATGTAACTCAAATTAGTTCAAACAATAAAGTGGGTTTACTGCCTCATCTATCAGGAGAGTTCAAATGCTCATGTTTTATTTGATTTTGTTGCTTTGCCACCTCATCAGGAAGCAGGATTCTTTAATTAGTCTACTTTGCCTTCCATAATGAGCTTTGTTTATCCTAAGGCTGACTTTCTTCTGGGAAAGAAGATAACCACAGCAGTATACACATTTGTAGCGTGCACCACCCGGAAAGGTACAAACAGAGCATGCTATTCTAAAAATATCTTCTCTGGTCTCATTTGCTGAGCTTTGATGAGTCCCATGGATACTGATTAATATTATGCCAGTTAGCTCAGCTTTGGCACCCGTGTTCCCTCATAAACTACAGATTGTGTGAAGGATTCGTGGACACTAAAACAAAGTGTAGTTACCCAGAGACAGTGTTATGAATGTTAAGGAAGTAATGAAAATGTCCCTGACACTCTAAATTATCAAATGATACTCCTAACCATCTATAAATTCTAACTATACTTCTTAATCTTGTTACTGTCTATTTAAAAAAAAAATAACTCTGTCAAAGGCATCATCTTCTGGAAGTTAAAAAATTATGCACCTTCAGTTACTAAGGACATCTCACAACTATTCATAGAAAATTCATTTTAGTCCACATATTTATCTGTATGTCTTTCTTCAGAATGTAGAAGACAAACCAGGAAGAAATGGTCCAATTCAATTATACAAAACAGATGAATTAGGAATCATCCACTTGTATTCAGGTTAACCTACCAATCTACTAAAGAAAAGAACAGTAGTGTAATTCCCTATACCTACCATGAGCTACATTACCTCTATACCAAATATTGAAATAACAGAAAGCACAATGATCTCAAATATCAATTTTCCAACAATAGGGACAAATCTCCCTTCCATATTGATGATGGTAGACCTGGAATTAATTAAAAGAATTTGCAATGATGGAGTGATAGTTACCTCTATTTAAAAATGGTAGCTTTTTTGTTTATCCTTAAAACAAAGTAACTAGAAGTCCCTAACTAGGTTTTTAAATTTTTTCCCTTATTCACATATTCCCTTCTGAAAAATAAAAACATATATTTGAATGAAGCCCATGGTAATGTTTAAAGTTACCTTGTTCTTTGTGTACATCATTTACCTAAAAGTATGTATAGCACATTATAAAGCAACTATACTCCAGTAAAAATTAATTTTAAAAAATATATACTGTAAGCTTTCTACTTGACAAGGATTGCATTTTTTACCAAGGGTGAAGAAAAAGGAAAAAAACAAATGAAATCATTCCTGAAGGAGCACACTAATTAATGGAGCTATGCCAATGGAAAATTAGAAGGGGAAGAGATAATTCCTGTCCTGGAGTGCTGTAGGAGAGGAAAGGATGGCAACTAAGTCAGCTTTGGATACTTAGGGATGAGCACATAGAGGATTTGTCCTTTACTTGAGAATAAATGTATGAATTAGATTTAACTTTATAGGGAAACAGAAAGAAGAGATTTTTAAGAAGATGGGATGTGTACATGTGTGATTCCACATATAACCACAGAAAGTTAGAACTGGAAAATGGTTAACTTGAGTTAAAGAGAGTATACACCAGATTACAAAATGCTTTAAATACTATGAAAGGTGTTTAGATTTTTTTAACCAGTAAGAATGTTGAACTTGAGAATAGAATCGATAAATTTTCATGTTAGAAAAGTCCGTCTTTAGCACTATGAAGGAGAGATTGGCTTAGGGTGAGCAGAGAGCATGCTGCTCAGGACTTAAAGGAAGATCAAGCCAAAGAGGCAATTAGAAAAATCTAGGCTAATAGAATAAGCACATAACCTAGGGCAAGAATTATTGGATGAGTGAAAAACACTTTTAGAAGAAAGTTGTTTTAATGTGAAGGAAGGGGAAGAAATTTACAAAGACATCAGGTTATGTTTCGAGCTATTAGAAAGCTACTTGCAGAAATGGCAAGAAGGGCAGAGTTTTATTCACGGCTTTATTCTTTTTGTGTGTGTTTTTCCTTAAGCATTGATACAATCAGGTAAGGTCCTAGAGCTCTGGTTATTTCTAGTGAAATCCCATCAATTCCTATCATCCAAACACACAGCTTCATTGCCATTATATCTCTAAAAATATAAAAGACTAATTCCATCACACCTTAATTATCTTTTTATATTACTGCCACAAGACGCTCAAGATTTCCAGGGTCCTCTTTACCTGCAATCTTATATCTCACCCATAGATGTGGACTGCTTCATATCTGAAACACTAGTTCCTCCTGATGTTCAGATGTAGCAAGCCTCTATCTCCTCAAGATTTTATTGAATATTATCTTCACCTTCTTGCACTAATTGAAATAGTTCTCCTTCCTGTGGAAATATGTTTCTTAGAGCAGTTTCCTTTTTTCTCTCACAGTTTTTATAAGACTGGACATAGATGCTAGGTAAGTGTCCTATTTACTCTTGATAATATCTTCCACCCTATTGTCACTCCCTTCTTTCTCCCAAATTGCCACTTTAAAAACTCATATACAGGAACAGACTCACAGATACAGAGAACAAACTAGTGGTTACCAGTGAAAAAAGGGGTGGGGTGGGGATGGGGCCAAGGGAAGGGAAGGGGATTAAGAGGTACAAACTACTAGGTATAAAATAATTAAGATACAAGGATGTAATGTACAACACAGGGAATATAACCAATATTTTATAGTAACATTAAATGAAGTATAATCTATAAAAATATCACATCACTATGTAGTACATCTGAAACTTATATAACATTGTAAATCATCATGGTTCAATTTAAAAAAACCTCATATACTGCCTAGATCTAATATCATTCTGTGTCACATACCACAGCTCTTATTTAATCTCTAATTATTTACAGATTTTGGTTCACATTGTCTCTCATTCCATAAAGATGTCTCCACCTGCTTTACTTTCAAGCTCTTCAACATGGCTCATTTTAGAATTCCTTTTGCTATCAGTATCCACTTAGAAATTTCTTCTATTCTGTGAGCCTCTCAGTTCTTTTACTTCTTCTATAATTACTTTGCTATCCACTCCAATTCCACTCCCTTGTCTGGAACATATCATCACCAAAAACGATACCAAAGTCTCAGACTAAAGAGTCTACTCTCCAATTGTCACCTTCCTTATTCCTTGTTATATCCCAGATTACCTCATCTCCCATGCTTTTTAGTGATGGTCGTCGACTCTTTTCCAAACCTTTCATATTCTCCTCATTTTTTCCCCCTTCTTACGGAGCTCAGATTTCATTATAATTACTTCCTTTTATTTTTTAAAAGTGTATTTATTTATTTATTTTTCTTTTTGGCCATGCTGTGAGGCATGCAGGATCTTAGTTCCCCGACTAGGGATCAAACCTGCACCCCCTGTAGTGGAAGTGCTGAGTCAACTGCTGGACAGCCAGGGAAGTCCAATCACTTCTTTTTTTTGATTGATTGATTGATTGATTGATTGATTGATTTAACGTCTTTATTGGAGTATATTTGCGTTACAGTGATGTGTTAGTTTCTGCTGTATGACAAAGTGAATCAGTTATACGCATACATATATCCCCATATCTCTTCCCTCTTGTGTCTCCCTCCCACCCTCCCTATCCCACGCCTCTAGGTGGTCTCAAAGCACCGAGCTGATCTCCCTGTGTTATGTGGCTGCTTCCCACTAGCTATCTATTTTACATTTGGTAGTGTATATATGTCCATACCACTCTCTTACTTCATCTCAGCTTACCCTTCCCCCTCCATTTGTCCTCAAGTCCTTTCTCTATGTCTGTGTCTTTATTCCTGTCCTGCCCCTAGGTTCTTCAAAACCATATATATATATATATAATTTTTAGATTCCATACATATGTGTTAGCATACGGTATTTGTTTTTCTCTTTCTGACTTACTTCACTTTGTATGACAGTCTCTAGGTCCATCCACCTCACTACAAATAACTCAATTTCATTTTTTTTTATGGCTGAGTAATATTCCATTGTATATATGTGCCACATCCTCTTTATCCATTTACCTGTTGATGGACACTTAGATTGCTTCCATGTCCTGGCTATTGTAAATAGCGCTGCAGTGAACATTTCCATCACTTCCTTTTATACACCCTCAGCTTACTTACCAAACTTCTTCTTTATAATGTTTTCTTGAAGAAGAAAAAAAAAAAAAAAACCTGGTCAAATCTAACATTATATATAGTCAATGGTCACATCCAAAAAGATGCCTGTTGCTGCAATATACGTCAACTGGATTCATGTTAATTCATAACCATTAATTTCAAGAGCATCCTTAGTGTTTCAGGGCAGTCCTGTGACATTCCCCTACTGGGTTCACGCAGAACCCCTTACTGTCTTAAACGACAATTGGGCAACCTCTCTGTTCTAACATTCCTTCCTTCCTCCCTGTTTCTCAATAACGTGTTCACATGATGACATTGTAACTGGTTTCTTGGTGAAATATGTGAACTCAGAAGTAAAATTCTATAAGCGCACACCATCACATCCACTAACTCACTGCAGTTTGGGTGTTTTCTCCTATTCCTCTGAAATAATATTTCATATTCCTTTCTATGATTGACCATCCCACTTATGTGATAGAGATAATCCACTCTTACCTATTCAAGAACACCACTCTTGCAACGCCCCTTCTCTTTCCTGCATCCCTACTTTTTATCCTGTTAATCTAATCATTCTCTTAACCATTAAATCATTGTAGTACTTCACACATCTTCAAAACAAAGCACAACAAAATCACTCTCTTTACCCTATGTATATTACTGACTATGTTTTATTTCACTACTCCTTTTAATTACAAAACTTCTAAAAAATGTAGTTATTAACTGATGGATTTTTTTCCTTCTATATTTTTCTTTAACATATTTCAAACTGGCTAGCACTCCACATTTTGCTGTAACCATCTTAATACAGATATAATGTGGACACTGGTGAATTTCTTGTTTCCAACAAGTAGAAATGCTCAGAGTTTACCTTTCTCAAAATGTGAATTGCATTTCCAACATTAAACCCTATTTCCTCCTTCTTGAAAAACCTCCTTAACTTGGCTTCCAGGAAACAATTCTTTCTTTATTCTCCGACATTTCATTGTCCTTTTACTGCCGTAGTCTCATCTTTCTAACATCCAGGTGTTGGTGTGTCTCAGAATTCAGACAGACATCTGACATTCCCTATTTATAATCACCTCCTCGGTGTTTATTTCATACCATGAATCTTAACATTGTATGAATCTTAGCATCTAAGTTCTTTCTCTCTTATTTATTACATACAACTAGGATCTCTCCTGTGAATGTCAAACCCATATTTAACTCTCTATAGGACCCTTGTACTTGGTTGTCTAATAGATACCTCAAGTTTATCCTCTACAAAATCAAACTCTGAATGGGTGTTCCCTCTCAAACTTGTACACCCTATAATCTTCCCCTTATCATACTCTATTCTCTCAGTTACTCAACTCATTCTTCTACTCCATTCCAATTAGAACGTGCACTCTGACTTTTTTGCTCATGACTGTTTTATAACAAAAATAATATTTGACGTATAGAAGATCTTCAATAAATAACTACTGAATGAATGGATAAAAGAGTGAAAATAAGAGGAAGGAGATGAATTTGGCTTTGGATTTTTTTTTTTTTTTTTGGAGTATAATTGCTTTACAATGTTGTATGAGTTTCTACGGTACAGCAAAGTGAACCGGCTATACATATACCTATATCTGCTCTTTTTTAGTTTTCCTTCCCATGTGATTAGAGCATCCTGTAAAGTGAAAATTTTATAGGCAATTTAATATTAAAGTCATTGTGATGAAGATAGTAATTCAAACAAATAAAATGGTAGGACTTATTTAGGGAAAGTGTGACAATTGAGGAGAGGAAAAATCTAAGGACAAAATTTTATGGAATGACAACTTTCAAGCCTTGGGGAGAGATAATAGTGCTTGAAACAAAGAGAAATAAATGAATAGAGACACAGAATGAATATAAGTGTGATTAAAATCAGAGGAAATAAGAAAGGGATTGCAAAATTGTCCAAGATACCAAGTTAGATAAGAACTTGAATTGACAAAAAGAGGGTCCTTGGGGAGATATTTAAGGCAGGTTTAGAGGAATTGTGAGAGTGCAAGCCAAGTTACAACACATGGAAGATTCGATGGGAAAGAAAGAGGTAGCAACTCTGAGCACAGATTGTAACTCTATTACTCTTGGCTGTTAGAGGAAGAAGAGGTTCAGAAATGTGTCTGGAAATGAGGCAGGGAGTAGGAGACTGCAGTTTTCTCTATTAATATGAGAGAAAATCTACATGTGCCAGGAAAAGGATACAATAATTAAGGAACATTTGAAGAAATACAAGAAGATAATGTATGGAATGATGCTCTGAAAAAGAGAGATTATCTACAATTCTAGTATGAATACAGTGAATATCAATAAGAATATTTATTTTATTGAAATTTACCAAATGTTCTCTTATTATCAGTTTTCTTTATGGAACTGTTAGTCCTGAGTATTATTAAAAAGCAAGTCACTTCCTTAAAGGACCTTTACTAAAAGGTTTAAATAAGGTGATGTGAAAAAAAAAGACATAATGTCTATTAAAAACATTGTCTTTGCCATTACAGATAGCTAGCAGAAGGGCAGGTACCATTTTCTTGTTGCAGTCTGCACGTTCTCTGCCTATGAGAAAACTAAGAGGGAGCAAAACTCTTATTAAAAATCTCACACTGTGTACCGGTTCATTCTCGGTTGGAGCAATAGTGAAGTTTCTGGCTCTCCTCCCCGTTAGTTTTCCATGACTAAGGAAAGATCCCCAGGGAAAGGAAACTTTAGAATCGGCTGAGAATTCAACTTCACGCTGGTGGATTGTAGTTAGCAGAGTGTATCATTCAGGCACATAGAATTGAATTCAATCCACAAAAAGACTAATGATAGAAAACACAAAAAATTGGAAAGTTTTACTTGCAAACAACAAATGACCTCTTGGCAAAGAGAAAACTTACCTCGCTGGCCACAGCAAGAAAGTTCCTAGAGATTGAAATGTTGGTTCAATAACTAAGCACTGAAGTCACTTTTTTTGGCTTGGAGAAGAAATAGAACTCCAAAGGAGAGGAAAGGCAGGTTTCCCCCTAACATTTGCGGGACCTGGGCAATAGTGCAAATGGTGGTTCTCATACCATGTAAATATTTAATATATTTGCTCACCAATTATTCCCTAGCTCAGTTAATCTTAACCCTGGCCTCACACTTAAAATCTTCTGAAGAGTATTTAAAAATACCTATGCCTGAACCTTTTGACCCACTGATACTTAGATTTGTTGTAGACGAATTCTTAGTATTTTATTATAAGCTTCTCAGATAGAGCTAGTGTGCTTCCAGGGTTAAAAAAAAAAAAAAATCTGGTAGAATAATTAGAAAGTCTTCTGTCTCATGGTCTATTGATGAGATGAAACTCATATAAATTCAGACTGTGGAAAATTAGCACACCCAAAACCTCTCATCAAGCTTCTGTCTTTGGCCAGAGGTATCTTTGGTCACTTTTAAACTTTGTAAAAAGTGACGTCAGTTGAAGAGTGCAAATCTGTGAGGGGAATAAAGAAACCTAAATACATGTGCAAGGATGTAGTTTTGTAAAACATCAAGAGGCTCATGAAAACATTTTGAAAGACATTTGCAGATTGTAATCTTTCTGACCAGCCTTCATGAAATTTGGTTCCCGTACACTAGGGAGGACAAAGATGAATACTTTATGGTTCTAAATTTTCCAGAACAACTAAATAATCCACCTGAATAACATGAATGTTTTGAATAGATTATTCCATGCTGAGATTTAAGTTTATTTCTCCTAACATGGAGAATCATATATATTTCTTATTCCAGGATAAGCATTCAATGGTGTAGTAAAGACAATATCCTGTAGCTAGTGATTGCCTCAGCCATTTTTTCAAAATGTAGTAGTGAAACTTGTAATTTTTAAAAGATTCATTGTAATCAACCAATTCAATATTTTTGAGTAACTGGTGTATAGAAAGAAGGATGCTAGGGAAAGACATACAGCATAAACATTAATTCATGTTAAAGAACAGTGCAATAGGAAACAAAACAAAGATTACAATGTATTTAATGACTGACTCACATGTTCTAAAAGGCTGTATTACAAATGTAGATGAAGGAAAGTATGAGTGCAATAGAGATTTCAGTAAGTTTTGAAATATGAATATGATATTGCAGAAAGGAGAGAGAATGGCCAAGAGAATGACAATGTGTAAGTTTTGGAAAGGCAATGAAAAAAAAAATCTATGAATTAACTACTGGAAGTTACAGAGATCAGTTGTCAAGAAATTAGGTTTTTCTATAGAAGACTCTTAGGGGACAGAGGAGGGGAAAAATGGTCAATGACATTAGAGGTCAGAGGAAGATCATACAATATATTGAATGGAAGCTAAGAAATTTATCTGACCATGTGTGTTTTAAGCTCTAAAAAGTCATTGAACCATTTTGAGAAGGGAGTAACTACTGCAAGTAGTTATTTAATTATTAAAACCTACTGCAAGTAGGTTTTAACTAAAAACTTAGAGCAGAGGAGATACTCAGACTTTATCATAAAAGTTTCTGTGACTTTTCTGATGAGCATTGTACTTTTTTACTTTGAGGTGAACTTGTTGTAGAGTTAGAATATGTACATTCTTTGAAGAGGAACTTAAAGTATCTTGTGCTAGAATGACTTCAATTCCTTCTTTGGGTCACAGCTGAAATAAAGCACTCTCAAAAGGCTATGACATAGTTTTCATTTGGTTCCAAAATAGTTTCCTAATGTCAACATTACAAAGTTATACCAGAACTAGGTAATTTATTCAAAACACTAAACTTTATAGTAACATTTTCATTACTTTATTCTGAAATCTTGGACTATATTTTCTCAGAATATTTCTTTTTCTCTAGAATGATTTTCAAACAAATGACAGTAAGAAATAATGCATGGGGGGCTTCCCTGGTGGCGCAGTGGTTGAGAATCCGCCTGCCGATGCAGGGGACACGGGTTCGTGCCCCGGTCTGGGAAGATCCCACATGCCGCGGAGCGGCTGGGCCCGTGAGCCATGGCCGCTGAGCCTGCGCGTCCGGAGCCTGTGCTCCACAACAGTGAGGCCCACATACCACCAAAAAAAAAAAAAAAAGAAATAATGCATGGGTTGTCTTTTAAGATCTCTTTTCTCAAAACTCTTATAAAAGATGTTCTAGGTTAGCAGCCCTTGGTCTAACGGTAACTTTGTAAGGTTCTTCCTCAGAGTGGAGAAGTAAAAGTCATCAGGAGACAGAGCAGAATTAAATGCTGACTTCTTTCTTTGAAACAGGTAATGGTCATTTTTATTCTGGAAGATTTTATCATAAGCTATTATTTCTGACAGACAGAAAATATGAGGGGCCATTTGAAATACTCAAGGACCAGCAGCATAGATGGATGTTGCATAGGAACCTGTTAAAAATGTAAATTATCCTACCTCAACCCAGATCTACTGAATAAGAATCCGTACTTTAAAGGGTCCAGAGGTACACTCATATTTATACAAAAGTTTGAGAAGGCTGTATTATGTATTCGGTGTGCAAGCATATGAATGAAATTTTTCTTTCTGGTAGCTAACGAGAAGGAAGAAATCTTGCTCTTTGTGATCCTTCTAGAACTCTCTCTTCTCTCTGTATTAGTGCAAAGAAGCATATACCATATCCCACAAGGTTATTGGCAGTTATCTTGGGAGTACACTGGGGACCTTGCCTTAGGATAACGCTTACACTGGAATCTAGAATGGTGAGAAAGGAAAAGGAGCTCAGTAACATCACATAAGGGCATTTAATTTTGTGAGTCAATACGTTCTCCTGGTTATTAGAGACAAATCGAGTTCTGTTCCTTCCAACTAAAGGCACATGTTAGTTGATATGTCATTGAAGCGTTTACTTAAAAAATAGATAATTTGCAGATATTAGGGTCTAAATTTTTAGTAGAAAATTTTAAAGAAAATATAACACTAATGCACTGGTAATCTGTGCAAGAAAATTTGAATATTTGTTTTTCTTTCATTCTGGGAGGAATAATATTTTGAACTACTTACTAATATATAACTTTTTTCCATTTCTCATACTCATATTTTCTCATGCTTGTAGCCTTCTCCAGTTCAGACAGTGAGGGTACCCTGTATTCACTAACCTCAGGGAAAGTTTATTACTTACTAGAGAAGTAGAAAGTTCAGAAATACCTTCTTATGGAAAAATATCTTAGGGAAAAATAATCAAACATTATTTTCTGATTCAAAACACATTTTGGCTGCTAATAGCCACCAATATCTCAAGCCTGGCAGACACTGAGAGTCATGAGTTCTGAAAGCAAAGGAGTTTTATACGTTTATAAATTTTAAACTTAGCTTTATTTTTTCTTTTTTAAATTTTATTTTGAAATATAGTTGATTTACAATGTTGTGTTAGTTTCAGGTGTACAGTAAAGTGATTCAGTTTGAGCTTTATTTTTATATTTGTATACTATTAATTTAGTTTTTAAAAAATATTCTTTCACCACTATGTTTGCATCATAACTGAATTAATGTATTGGAATGCCCAAAATATTAAAGTAACACTACAGTGCCTTGAGAGGTAAATCTTGTACAGCTCTATTTTCTCAATTCAAGTAAAAACTGATCCTGTTTCAGGTACAAGCACATAAGGCAACCAGAGAAGAAACAGTATCATTTAAATATGTTGATACCTGCCACTATTTAATACACACTAAAATGTATAGAAAAAGTCACGGCCAGTTCAGTTGTTCTTTGTTGAAATAAACTGAAAAATCATTTAAATTAGCTTAAGCAGAAAAGAGGAATGAACTTTAACAATAATGGGATATTTTCAGAAAATAAGAATAAGAAATAAGTAATACTTAGTTGGGGAAAATAACTAGGGGATCTCATTTTTCTAAACGTCTCTCTAGATCAGGGTTTCTCAAAGCTGGCACTGATGACATTGTGAGCTGGATAATTTCTTGGCAGGGGAGACTGTCCTGTGCATGTAGGATGCTGAGCAGAATCTCTGACCTCTACCCACTCAATGCCAGGAGCACCTCTTTCAATGTGATAGCCAAGTGTTCCCTGGAGACAAAGTTGCCCCTAGTTGAAAATCACTGCTAAAGATATAGATATCGATCTATGTTTCATATAGGTATTGATTTGGTATAGGTAAAAGTGAAGATAGATGTAAACAAAGATGGAGATGCAGACAAAAGTGTTGGTATAGGTATAACCCATGTCTCATCATGACTTTCTCTGCATCGTGATAAATGTAAACACTGAGTTTTGCAAACTAAAATTCAGCTCCTGGAAATAAAAACAGCTTTAGACTCCTTTCTAGTGCTGTGTTAAAAATTCCCAGGAACTCATTGACTACTTTTGGTTCACATGTCTCCCTCAGAACTACCAACTGCACTCAGGGCATATCGAGTCATGTCATATGACAGTAATTCAATAAAATACAGGATAGTGTTGGGAGAAGAAGAATTACTAGAAAGGAGCAACACTACCAGAAAACAGGGGATTACAAAGAGCCTTCATGAAATAGAAGAGAACAAATTGTTAAAGAACTCATTACAGGAAATTTTTCTGAGCAGAAAACAAGGCTTCAAAGTGAAAGGACCCAATCAACCTTCTGGATAAATGAACAAAAAGAGATACATAGATTGACACATAAGGAATAATTTTGAGATACCAACCTAAAACTTCCAAGAAAAAAATCCCCAGAAAACAGCTAATTGACAAAGAATGAGAGTGATTTGGCACTAGTCATCCCATCTGCAATACCTGAAATTTAAAGAAAATGGAGACATACGTGTCTGTTGGAAATTACTCTCACTCTGTAATTTTATACTATGAATAAAAATTTTAGTGAAAAAAAAGATATTTTAATGTCTCAGAAATGTTAGCTCACATTCATCCATTTTTAGGAAATCAATGGTGAATTTATAGCAAAAATATTAAAGCAAACAATAGAAAGTAAAACAGGAGATGCAGAAGATAATGAATCCAGTGACACAAAGAAAGGGAGGACCCAAAAGGACAAGTCCAGATTTGATCAGGACAAAGGCTGGAAAACAAAGCCTTTGATAAAGGTATTTCATGAGAGGGTAGACCTAAAATCTTAAAATATATTGAGGATATGATAATAGCAAATGTTGAGAAAAAAGAAAGGTAATCACTAATTCTAGAGGGAAATTGTAGGAGGACATGAGGCCAACATGAAGTAAATGAAAATGAGTCATAACTTTGAAAAATCACTGGAGAACGTATAGGAATGCTAAGAATATTCCCTGTGAAGTGGGCAAAAGACTTGTAAACTTGGAACTATAGAGAACAAAATAAATTTATAGCAAACTCTCTGATTCTGCAATGAATAGTATTTGTCTAACTCTACCAGTCTAAAAATATATATTTTTTCCTTTTTGCTCTGGTTTATTGAGATATAACTTATGGATGTTAAATTTACCTTTTTAAAAGATATATAGGTCTGTGAAGTTGACAAATGTCTGCAATGGAACCACTACCACAAACAAGATATGGAATATTTGCTTTCTCCTCAAACCTGCCTTCATGTGGATTTGTAATAATTGCCCCTCACAACCATTGATATGATTTCTACCCTGTTCCATTTTTCATAATCATGTAAATTAAATCTTACAGTAGGTAGTCTTTTTTTCTGGAGTCTTTCTCTTAGAATAGTGTTTTGGTATTTACCAATATAATTGCATATTTCAGAAGTGTATTTTGTTTTATTGTTGATAAATATTCTATGGTATTAGTTTATTTCCAGTGTTTCTTTTTTTGGCAATGTATCAATCAGAAGCCACACAATAACTTGAACGGGATAATTTTAATATAAAAAATTGTTAACGTGGGAATTGGAGCAATGAGGGATTGACTTATAAAAGGCAACTAGAATTCTAAAGAATATAGCAATAGACCTAGGGAGAAGTCATGACACCAAGACTGAAATATAACACTCAAGGAAGAGGCTACCCTTTTCTAGGGCTGAGAACCTAACCCCATGAGAGATGAGGTAGTCATAGCTCACAGGATACTAAAGAAGTTTGGTAACACATTGACAGTGCTCACTAGAAATCTACCTTCTGAATGCTGGGGGAAGCTGGAATTTACCACAAGTTTCCCCAACTTTGTTCTTATTTAAAATGGTTTTGACTCTTCTCAGTTCTTTATTTTCCATATAAATTTTAGAACTGGCTTGTCAATATAAATAAAGAATGTGGGGACTTTGATTCGAATATTGTGGGATTTACAGATGAATTTAGGGAGTATTACCTTTTTAACCACATTGAATCTTTTGATCCAGGAACACTATTTAATTTTTTAACTTTGTAGAAGCAATCTATATTTCAATATTTCCAATAAAAATGTTTAAAAAACTCTCAAAATTAGTGGTCATTGATCCATCATCTAAAATGTACTTAGTGCCATTAGAAAAAAAACAATTTTCTATTTCTAAGCAGAAAATAATGAATTTTATTTCTTTTTTTTTTTTTTTTTTTTTTTTTTTTTTTTTTGTATTGGAAGGTACACCTCACAAAATCTAAAATATCACATTTACTAGTAACTGACACTGATTCTGGGAAATAGCAGCTGTTGGAGATACCAGATGATGTCTCTGACCATAAAGGGATTATAGAGGACTGAAATCATGTCTATAGTGACAATATTTGCTGGGAATCTGAGTCCCACATCTCTTTCTAACCTCTTGCAGTCAAATAACTGACCTCATCCCCATGAAAAAATTGGAAAGTTACTTTCTGGGGAGACTGGACTATTGAAGCTCTCATCTCAGGAACATGGAACATGCTGGAGGTTGTAATTTAGGTGCTGTGATGGCATAAAGAAAAACAAGCATTCCAGTAAAGGTCCACCATTATCTCCTTCACCTCACCAGCAGATTAGAACATTCTTTTTTGGGGATAGTAATTGGTCTCCAATTAAAAGAAAACTGATATTAAGGTTTTGGAGGTACCATGATGAAATGAGTAAACTTACCTGATTGCTTTAGTAAAGATCGCTAATCAACAAGTCCTGTTTGTATACACATAGTGTCCAAAGAGTATTTTCAGTGTTACATTTTAAATTATGAATGGGCAGATAAGGATCACCTGTTATGTTTGGAAAACTTAAAGTGAAATGTATCAAAACAAACCAAAAAGTAGGTTAAAAGAAATCACATAAATACAGACATTGTAGGAAAAATTAAAATTCTAAAAACCTTATAAGTAATACCCTGAGATAAAATAGAAGATTATATATCCAAAGGAAACAACAGAATGTAATTTTTAAGTTAAAAAACAGCAATAAGTAAAAGTTCTTAAAATCTGAAAAAAATACGTAGAAGGAAACAATAGGAAAAAAATATGCAAATAAACACAGATGGATTTTAAAATTACAGGATTAACCCAGGAAGTTCAATAACTGAATAGCAAGTTTCAGAAATAAAAGAGTTTCAGAAGAAAAGGGTATTTCATACAGATTATACAAGAAATAATTCTATAACTTAAGAACATGTGTTTCCAGTTCAAAGAGGCCTAATATCTAAATGACATTAAAAAACAAAGCAAAACAAAACAAAACACTGTAACAACCTCCAGATGGAAAGCAGGCCATATGAAAAAAGAAAAAACAAATCAGAATGGTATGGTAATTTTCACAGGAAACACTAATTGCACATTCCTGAGAAAAAATATTTCTCACCCAATCTATGTTCATCCATCTTAGAGTATACCTAAATCACCGTAAATAGAATGTTGGTAGAAATATGAATATTAAAGGCACTGCAGTTGAGAGCTCAGAAGGAAATGAGAAAAATATTATTGGAAACTAGAGGAAGAGGGATCCTTATAATATAGTGGCAGAAGACTGTGGAATTATATCCTACGGTTATGTGGAAAGCAGAATGTGTAAGCAATGAACCTGAATCTCTAGGTGAGGAGATTTCTAAGCAATATGTTCAAAGTAGAACCTAGTTCCTTACTGCAGGTTATAGTAACATGTGAGAGGAAAGAGTGAGATTGAGGGAAACAGTGTTAAAGAAAAAGGAAATGGAACTTTATGATGTGGGAAAGTCTCCGCCTATTCAGATTGCCTATCCTAACATTAGGAGAGTCACAGTCAAGAAAGCCTTCTTTGAAGAGGAAGCCAAAGGTGTGGCTAGACAACCTTTTCCTAATGCTTTGGAAGAATCAAAAGAGCAGAGTATTCAACTACACATGTGGCTCTTTGAGACATTAGACTAGTGATTCATAGATCCCCTCAGCCATCTAAGCAAAAGCCAAGAATAGAGATGGGATTATCCAAGAAAGATGTGCAGATGAACCTTGTGTCTAATGGAGTGAATCCCTGAAACATTCAAGAGAGATTTACAAGGTTCTTGAGAATACTATGCCAACAGTCACACTGCGACCTTGGACTGAAAGAAACAGAACAAAATGAAGAAAGACTGTTGGACTACTAAAATTCTGCTGGTAGGAAACAAGCTGATAAAACTACTCAGCTGCAAACACATACTACCCTTCATGAAAGAGGAAAGAGACTCCAAGTGTGGAGGCTTGAGCCAGAAGGTAGGGCCTTTGGCTCAGAGAGGAGAGCCAGCACTGCTGAGGATTATCCCCAGGCCTTGGAACCTAAGATTGCTTGCCCAGTTGGATTTTGAAATTGCTTAGGACTGGTGACCTCTTTTTTTCTTTCCATTTTCTCCCTTTCTGAATTGGCACATTGATAACTATTATCCTACTGTTGTCTCACCATTGTATTTTGGGAGCAGATAAGATATTTTCTAGTTTTACAGATCCACAAGTAGAGAGGAATTTTGCCCTTGGATGGATTATACAGTGAGTTTCGCCTACATGTAACTTAGATGATTTAGATAACGAGATTTGTGCCTTTGTGATAATAAGAATTAGATGAGATTCTGGACTTGAGATGATACTATAATGACTTGAGACTCTGGGAGATCTGGGAATGGGATGAAGTCGTTTCAGGCATGGAGGATGGGCATGAATCTTTGGGGGTCTGCAGCAGACAGTAATGACCCTCCAAGATGGCCACATCTGAATCCCTGGAACCTTACATGGACAAAGGGACTTTGGAGATGTTAGGTTAAAAAATCGTGAGATGGGAAAAATTCTGGATTATCTAGATAGGCCCAATACAACCTTAAGGGTCCTAATAAGAGGGAGACAGAAGAGTGAGAGTCAGAAAAAGACAATGGGATGATGAAAGCTGAGAGAGAGAAAAATTAAAAGATGTTTGCTGCTGGCTTTGAAAACATAAGATGTTAGAAGCCAAGAAATATAGAAGACTCTAGAAGCTAGGAAAAGCAAGAAAACAGATTTTCCTTTAGAAGTTTTAGAAGGAATGTAGTTCAGCTGACCTATTTTAGACATCTGATCTACAGAATAGTATGAGAATAAATTTGCGTTGTTTTAAGCCACTAAGTTTACAGTTTCTTCTCCCTAACCTAGCCCTTATCTCCGCAGCCACTTTTTCCTTCACCCTTCCACTTGCCCTGGGATGGAGAAATAAGACAGAAAGAACAGAAATCAGCAATTTAATGCAACATGACAAACTTTATTACATTAATTTCACAGTAAACTTTAAGCAAATAATCTCAGCAATTCAATAGGGGGATTTGATATATAGGAGGAGTGAGTGGATTGGTTTCCCAGAAGAGTCCCTCATCCTTCATAAAAAAGGTGCATCAAGGTGCACTTTGGATCACACAGGCAGAAGATTAAATTGATGGGTGTCATTCCAGGGCTCAGTGTCCAGTTCTTTTACATACATACACACACACACACACACACACACATATGTATAACATCTATGTAAGCTTAAGCTTGAATAAAGCTCTCGTGTTTATCAGTCTCCCTAGAAGTCACAGTAAGAGGTTTAGGCACAGGTACCTTCCAAAAAACACTTGAGGACGTTGATTTTCCAAAGCAATAGTCCCCAAGTCTATACACATACATTTGTATTGTTTTAAGTCACTAAATTTGTGATAATTTGTTACAACGAAGATACAGAACTAACACATCATCCAAACTATTAATCTAGCATGAAAGCAAAAGAAAGATATTTCAGACATAAATGAGTCCAAAAATTCATTCCACTTACTCTTTCCCAGGAGGACCTTGAATGATATGTCTTTCAAACGAAGGAGGAAACTCCAAAAGAGGAAGATATTGTATCCTAGAAACCAAAAATAAAACACAGAAGGCATATGAATTTCTTCCCTCTGTAGGCTACTATTTTCTTTGGCTTATTTCAAGACAACAGCATGCTTCGGCTTCATCAAAACTTTACAGCTTATTTTTTGACATACAAAAACATATTTTTTCAACAAAGGTTTGCAACTATAAGGTAGGAAATAGAATATCTGAAAAACTGGTGTGTAGAATTCTGACAAAGCTCAAAGGAGAAACAGTTTCTTGAAGACTTAAACAGTTTGGTTTTGAATCATGATTCTTTCTTATAGAACAAGAATGAGAACAAAAATGAAAACAGCTATAGCATATGCCATGAGCTTATTCTCTGTCTTAGGTCAAATTCTTTAATACACACACACACACACACACACACACACACACACACTCGCATGATTAGGAGGAGGTGGGCTTGTATCCACATTTAGAGATGACAAAACTGAGGTTTAGGGAGGTGAAGGAATTTGCCGATGACACAGCAGTATTGAATAAATGAGAATTAGCCTATTTCTACTCAGATTATGGGCTATTGTGCCAGATTCATACCAGATACCATCATTTCCTATCATAGAGAAAAATTTCCTGTTTTACATTAAGGGTAAGGGTCAAAATAGAAACAGTCATGAAGTCAAAAGGTAGTCCTGCTTGACTGTCTGAACTCTCATTGGTGTCATAATCATTTTAAGAATAATTTGAAATAAGACCCCCTCACCTGGAGGTAGTTAAGAGCCATGGTATATATTTACCTGCCATAAAAATGTTTTTCTTATACACAGTGCCTAAAAAGTGTGGGATTTTTTCCCCTTTTTTCACAGCTGGAAAAGCTCAGTATCTAATTCATTTTTCATGGTGTAATATCATCTGGTTTTAGGCAGTGCCAGAAAAGAAACAAACAATGAAATGAACAGAATATATGTTTTTAAAATGAATGTGAGCCATATACGCCGGTTTCATATCAGATTCTTAAATGGTTTCTCCACAGAGTGTGAAAAATACCTAATAAATAAAACATTCTAACTAGAAATCCATGAATTTGTTTGTGAAATTGATTTTATTTAAGAGTCAGCAAACAGGGATTAAGTAACTACTATGTGCTTGTTGCTGTGATATATTTCCTTCTTTATAACACTAGAACTAACAACAATCCTGTGAAGAGATTTTATAAAGGAGCTCCTTTTTACAGAGAAGTCATTGATAACAGAATTATAACTAATTATTAGCAATAGAGCTGTTTGAAGCAAGTATTCTAATTTCCACTGCAGCTGAGCTGAAGAATGTTTTCCTATAGTTTTAAAGGAAAACTTAGTTAAGGAGATGTATCCTACCCAGAATTTTAAAAGCAAACTACTCAGTCAGTAAGAGGATGGATGCATGTATGCGCTTTTTCTCAAAGAGATAAAACTTTTAAAAATCATTTATTCCTATTTTGGTATAAAGGCAAAAGTGCTCTTTTGAGGTAAAACCAGGAATATCAGAGTGTTACTTTAAGTAGGTTGAATATAATAAAAGTGTTCTAGAAAATTATAAGTGAGCTGTTCCTGCCTCAAAAGCTTTAAAATATATAATAAATTAGAAAGAAAACACATTAGTTAAGCATTAATTTTTCTCAATTACTTATTCCCAATCTCAGTTTGAAGGGGAAAATTATTACTTAGTTTACACAGCAGGACATTTTTTAATATATACAACGTTCAGGAAATTATTTTAGAAATGATGTTTAGATTACTAGTGGAAGGTGGCAGATTGAGGAAAGACATTCACCTTCTTCCCTCCCAATATCCTGTGGAGAGGAAGGAACATTTATTTTGAAACGTGTAAATGCAAAGCATGGTTCTGGAAAGCAAGGAAGTATGTTATTAACACATTTCACTACCTTGGAGGAGATTCTGCAATGTAGCATTGGTATTAGATTGGAGGAGCAACTGAGTAAAGTAAGTGTAATCCCAAATAGGCACAAGATGACTACACAGGAGAGAATCCTTCCCAACTGTATCCTAGAAAAACTCAAAGCTCTCAGTGTACATGCACAAAGCACGGGAAGCAATGCTAAGGAGAGTCAAATGCAGAACCATCGACAGAAGTGCCCAGCCTATTGTACCTCTCCAGACCCCAAGCTATACAGAAGAGCAGACCACTCCTTTTTAGATTACACTGCAGACTTCATACCATCTATGCAACCTCTAAATTAGAGTTCCATAGTGCTAGGTCATATGCTATTGTCTCTGCTCTATACTATTTCCTACTTTATTTAAACTTTTCTCACTTCTCGAGTATCATCTATCTGTTAATGACTGCCATTTCTATTGACTGTATTCCCTACATTGTATATTTCATACCCATGACATTTATTTTGTAACTGGAAGTTTGTACCTTTTCATCTCCTTCACCTATTGATCTCTTCCCTCCATCCACCCTCCCTACTGGCAACCATCTCTTTCTTCTCTGTATCTGTGACTCTGTTTCTGTTTTGTTATGTATGTTAATTTATTTTGTTTTGTTTAGATTCCACATATAAGTAAAGTCATACAGTATTTCTCTTTCTCTGACTTATTTCACTTAGCACAATACTCTCTAGATCCACCCATGTTGTTGATGGGCACTTAGGGTATTTCCATATTTGGGCTATTGTAAATAATGCTACAGTGAACATCGGGTTGCATGTGTCTTCTCATATTAACGTTTTCGTTTTCTTTGGATAAGTATCCAGGAGTGGAATTTCTGGATCATATAGCAGTTTGATTTTTAAAATTTTGAGGAACCTCCATACTGTTTTCCACAGTAGCTGCACCAGTTTACATTCCCACCAACAGTGCAAGACTGTTCCCTTTTCTTCATATCCTCCCCAACACTTGTTACCGTTTGCCTTTTTGATAAAAGCCACTCTGAGAACTGTGAGATAACTTCTCATAGTGGTTTTGATTTGCATTTCCCTGATGATTAGTGATGTTGAACGTCTTTTCATGTGCCTGTTGACCATCTGTATGTTTCCTTTGCAAAAATGTTTATTCAGATCCTCTGCCCATCTTTTAATCAGGTTGTTTGTTTTTTGATGTTGAGTTGTATGAGTTCTTTGTATATTTTGGATATTAACCTCTTATCAGATATTGTTTGCAAATATCTGCTCCCATTCAGTAGGTGACATTTTTATTTTATTGATAGTTTCCTTCATGGTGAAAAAGCTTTTTAGTCTGATGTAGTCCCATTTGTTTATTTTTGCTTTTGTTTCCCTTGCCTGAGGAGACATATCCAAAAAAATATTGCCAAGACTGATGTCAAAGTATGTACTTCTTATATTTTCTTCTAGGTTTCCTATAGTTTCAAGTCTTACATTTAAGTCTTTAGTCCATTTTAAGTTTATTTTTGTATATGGTGTGATGGCATTTAAAAAAAAAAATTCTCCAGTATGTATCTAGACACTGGAGCTCCAGCTTGCCTACTAACGTGTACACTTTCATGTTTTCTCTTATAGTGACACTAATTTATTAGTCTCCATTCACCCATTCTCTAGTAATAAAACTTTCATTATCCTTTAGGGAACCACTTTTTCATCATTCATTTCATATGATTTAGATTAGGTTTATTTTATTCTTGTACCTGCCCCAAGCATCAGCCTATAGTTTATGTTTAGCCAATTACATGAATCAATTCTGACCTCTCCCGTTGCGAAGCACAGGCTCTGGATGCGCAGGCTCAGCGGCCACGGCTCACGGGCCCAGCCGCTCCGCGGCCTGTGGGATCTTCACGGACCGGGGCACGAACCCGTGTCCCCTGCATCGGCAGGCGGACTCTCAACCACTGCGCCACCTAGTCTTTTCATTACTCTTTCCTTCTCACCTTTAGGTCTCAGTTTAAATATTAAATCTTAAGAGAGATGATACCACTCAAAATGGCACCTTCAGGGACTTCCCTGGTGGCCCACTGGTAAAGACTCTGTGCTTCCAATGCAAGGGGCACGGGTTCAATCCCTGGTCAGGGAACTAAGATCCCCCATGCTGCGAGGCATGACCAAAAAGAAAAAAATGGCACCTTCAATAGTCTCTATAAAGATAAGATTTGCCTGTCATGTCACATGTTTACTCAGTTTATATGGAGTGGAGTCGGGCTAATATAACATGGCACAACTATCTTTTAGGGCTTTTTTCTTCAGTGACAAATGTAGCACTGTAAAATAATGGATTTTAAAACACAGTGTTTCAAGAAACTGATATGAAATTTACCATGGGCAATGAGATTTATTAATTGTGAGTTTTAGAAAGTTGTTTGTGAAGCAGTTTTGGCTTTAGTGAAGTGAAATCAATCTATAATAATTACAACTGAGTTATTACAATTGATTATTCCAAAAGAATTTAACTTTTTATTTATGCCAATACTTAGGTTCTGAAGAAGCTTCAACATTGTGCAATTCCATTTTTTTCCTATTCTGCATAAATAACATTTCTTCCATCTGAGTGTAGTTTCCAAAAGCAGTGTTTGAATACTCATACTCTGCTAACTGAAGACAGCTCTGTGTTTTTACTGAGTACCATTGCAGTTCTTATACTGGAAGATAGATGTTGACAACAAAATCAGTCAAATCTATAGGTCAGTTTTGAAAAGTTGCCTCAGATTGTTTACCAAAAGCAAAAGAGAGCTAAAAATTAAATCTATTTCTCTTCCTACTAAGGGTAGTGTGGCTTTGAGAAGATTTTCTCAAGGAAAAGATCAATGTCACTAATAACAAAAAATGTCTAAGTCTAGTAAATTTAGATTATTTTGTTTATTTAAATGTTCAGATAAGGTCAAATTTGCATAATTAGTTAATGTCTCTCAATGTTTATTGATATTTAATTTCATTTCGGATTGCCTTTAATGATTTAGAAAGAACTTATTGGCATTCTTTAAATCTTATGAGGTAAATAAATATGTGTGACTATATTTCATTTTCTTTGGAATCTGGGACTTAATCCTTAAAAATTCTTCACATTGTGTATGTCAGATTACGGTCATTTATGTTAGAGATTTGGGTTAGAAGTCAGATAAAAAATAGGGAGAACAGAGAAGAAAAGGTTTATTCAAGTTCAGCTTTCTTTTTCTTGTAAAATAGTCGAATAATAAATACGTTGTGGGATCCTTCTATTCTTTGGGTGTTAAAAGTAAGTGAACCCTGAGAAACTCAAATAAAATGATTGATTAGCATTAAATATTTATTATTAAAACAAAATACACAACGATTATTTAACAATTAAATCAAAATTCAAAGTCTCTGTTTACTTAGAAATATATAATGTTGTAAGTGTAGGTAAGGAAAAAAGTTTTGTTTTATTTTTAATTTTCCAAGTGATAGATATAACTGAAATGTCAAATCATACTTTAAAGCTGAAATAGGTAAATAGATCCTGAACTTCATTTTGCTGATTTATGCTGAATATGTCTTCCAGTTACCAAGTATTGCATGACAAATCAAACTAAACCTGGGGTATAAAGAAAAGAACATTCGAGCTTCCCTGGTGGCGCAGTGGTTGAGAGTCCACCTGCCGATGCAGGGGACGCGGCTTCGTGCCCAGGTCCGGGAAGATCCCACATGCCGCGGAGCGGCTGGGCCCGTGAGCCGTGGCCGCTGAGCCTGCGCGTCCCGAGCCTATGCTTCGCAACGGGAGAGGCCACAACAGTGAGAGGCCCGTGTACCGCAAAAAAAAAAAAAAAAAAAAAAGAAGAAAGAAGCCTTTTCTTTTCTGGTGAAAACTCAGCCAATGAAAAGCCATGGACTATAGCCCTGTCTCGCAACTTCCTTTGTAGCTCTATGAAAGCTACTCCTTCTCTGGCCATGTGGGGACTTGCTCATGGTACAACATGGCTGCAGACCCCGAATTGCAACTCTTTCTGCTGATCCTGAGTAAATCCATTCTTGCTGGAGAAATATCTGGCGCCAATTTATTTTAGGTCAATAACATACTATAGGTGAGGAACTTGGACAAAGCACCAGAAGTAAAGGCTTATCGTCTCTGATGTCTGATATCCGGAGGCGTAACTGGGAAGTCTTAAAAGGCTGGGAGTAACTGGGGCCTAGAGTCATCTAGAGGCTTTTTCATATGTATGCTGACAAAACTGAGCTGGGAAAACTCAAAGGCCACCCTTAATTGGTGCTGTGGATTGAAGTTCCTACACTGGGACTGCTGTCACAAGTGCCATGTGACTTGGGCTTTCTTGCAGCAGGTTGACGTTAGGTTATCAGGTCTTCCTACATGGAAGCTTACCCAATCCCATATAGACTCTTTCACTGAACAAGGTGGTAATAGCATGGCATTTTGCTTAGAAAGTATAGCATCCTCTGCTACATTTTATTGGCTGTGACAGTGACCTGCCCAAATTCAGGGGAAAAGGACATATGCCCATCTCTTGATTAAAGAGTATCAAATAATTTGTGGTCACGTTTTAAAACCACCAAAGTCTGGCCTCTGTCCACAAACTATATACTTCTATTTATTTCTTCCACATGCAAAGTACTTTCACTCCTTCCCAGGATCCTACAAAGGTCTCATCTCCTTATATATCATCAAGCTGAGGCTCATGGTCCACAATCTCAATCTAATTCAAGCCCAGGTACAGAGGAGTCTTCTCAGGATGACTGCATTTGATGCACAAACAAGATATCTTCCCCTACCACACCCAACACACAATGGTGGGAGAAGATTAAAAAATCTTGCCATTGAATCAGAAGTCTCAGGCTTATCAGGATAATTGTGTTAAATGTGAAGCTATGTAGTTAGTCCCATTGTATGCAAATTCTAATTAGATTTTAATGTGACAAATTTTAACAAGTAATTTTAAATGCTTTATACCTATAATTTATAGTTGCATATCATCAGCTTATAATCAATGAGATTTTATTATTTCAAATTAGTGAAGGAATAAATTCTAAATTAAGATTTATTTTCCCAGAAACAAGAAGATGAAGCACACAAGCTAGATGATCAAATATTTAGAGACACTGTCAATAGAATAAATTATATTGCAATGGAGGTGGGGGAGACAAAACTTGCTGGGGCTTGAATTGTTCCCTCTAGGTAATGAAAACAGTCATGACTAATTGCCACTAGATATTGGAAATTGTAGGTGTCAGTTTGCTTCACAAGAAATACCAGGGGAAAAAAATAAACTAATCTCAGACACTTTCTTGTATAAAATTGAGAGCAAATTCCTCTGATTTTAAATACTGTAACTGTCACAAAGCCTCCCAACATAAAGAAAATAGTAAGTGTTTATTATGGGAGGCTGAGAAGATTGATAATTATATGCCAGAAGACGTAAAGCTTTTGGCATTTCTTTTGGCAGAAAATGTTCTAATGGGGTTAATGATAACACAAAGGCAAAATATTATAACTCTAAACAGGAAATAAAGAAATATGTTTTACTGTTCCTTATCTCCCCAAATTACTATGAATAGAAATAGTGAGATTATGTGAGTTAGGTCAAATCTTTTTCCTAGTCAAATTGTGTAAGTGCTCTGAATAGACAGGAAATAAAATAAAGGTAAAACTCCAAGCCCTGAAGCCTGTGGGATGTTCTACTCTATTCGTTAGAGTCAAGTGTTGAATGAAACCAGTCTCATCTCTATGTTGATCTACTGTCTGGAAGTCAATAAATTTTGATTCTAAATGTTAAAGCTACAATGTCATTAGAAGACTCTATTTGATGATACTAGGACTTTTGTCTCTGCTTCAATGCCAGTATTTTACCTACTCCAGTGTTAGGCTCCCATGCTGATTCTAACAATTTCCAAGGAATGGATAGGGGTTCCTGGGAAAAAGGTGTGTGACTAACAGTTAAGTCGAGGTTTCCTCCTGGTATTCCCCTGGCAAAAGGAGGAGGTAGAGGGGATTCCCCAACAGTATTACAGGAATTTATACAGTAATAAGAAATTTCTAACTCCTAAATTTATTGTTAAAGGCACTAGGAAAACTTAATGATAAATTATTTTATAAAATGAATGATTCAGCTCTAATATGATTGTTTTTCAGTTTCAGAGTAGTTATGATTAAGAAAGCTAAAATAACCCCTTGAGTAAAAAAAAAAAAAAAAAAACAAAAAAAAACAAAGACATGTCTTCATATGACCTAGCAGTAATGAGGACAAACACAAATTTTTTGTTACTTACTTGAAAATATTCACTTGAACAGATGTACTTGCATATTAACTATCTATCGATCTATCTTACACTCCCAGAGAACAAACAGGTATTTGTTTTGCTTTCCCCTTGGGAATATTAATGGCATCTTTAAATGTTCTGAGGTTTACATAATTAAGATATTCCTGAAAGAAATTACTTAAATGAAATTACAGTACTTTGATTATTTGTTCAAGGCACTAGGGAAACTTACAATAAGTTATTTTGTAAAGTGAATGATTCAGTTCTAATATGGCTGTTAAATCAGTACATAGTTTTTATCTTAGGTTTTCTTTTTTTTTTTTTTTTTTTTTTGCTGTTTGCGGGCCTCTCACTGTTGTGGCCTCTCCCGTTGCGGAGCACAGGCTCCGGACACGCAGGCCCAGCGGCCACGGCTCACGGGCTTAGTTGCTCCGCGGCATGTGGGATCTTCCCGGACCAGGGCACGAACCCGTGTCTCCTGCATCGGCAGGCGGATTCTCAACCACTGCGCCACCAGGGAAGCCCTTAGGTTTTCTTATAATGATCTGTGAGAAACAAAGAGGGAGAGAATGATAGATAGGTAGATGCACAGATAAACAAATGTCATTAAATAATACTATATTTCAAATAAAAGAATCCCATACATTGAACACTAGCAGATTTTACCATCTTATAAAAAGAGTCCATATTTGGGTATTATATATGCTTCAAACAAAATTATCTGAGTGATCATTATACTTTTAAAATGACCGATTGTGTTACATAAAAACTAAAGATAATAACGTGACAAGTATTTTACTTAATGAAATGCTTTCCAAAATATGCTTTACTAAATAAGAAACACACACTAAATATCCAGGGTAGTAACTTATTAAATAACTCACAAACATATTGAAAAGAAGTTTTTGAGATAATTTTGAATAAATACCAAATAAGCAATATTTACATACTATGGCTCAGGGAATAGACATTAATAAAAATTAATTTTCCCTCAGGCCACTGTCTAGACCACAGGAAACCTGGTCAGCAGCACATGGGTCATCACAAGGTACAGACTCAGGAGTTTCCATAAGGCCTTGGCCAACAGCTAGACAGGCTGAATGAATCATGGCCACGACAGTAACCAAACTCATAGTACACAGGTTAAGACAGTGATGGACTCAACTTCAAACAAAATCAGCACAAACTAATATCTTACAGCTTCAAAGAGCAATTTATCTGTAAGCAGTAAATCAGTGGGATCTAGGAAGCTTTGCCAGAGCAAGAAAATTATAGCAAATTAGAAGCAAATAACTTTTCATGACTCAGCTTGTTTGGAGAAGGAATTTGCTGGATTAAAAGACTTAATCTGGATAGTTAGAGATGGTCACATCCATGTCCATATTCATGTCTCTCTACATATAAGTTTGGTATCTGCCTAGGCTAATACCAATACCTACCTCGAATGATTTAGGTGAGAAATACATGGAAAACCACAACTAAAGTTGATTAGCTTCTTAGCTGTGTAAATAGATGCACATGTGCACTCATGAACACACACACACGCACACATACATATTTTTATACTTTTCTTGGTGTCCCTATATTCCTTAGGAAAAATTATACATTCATATTTACCAGAGAAGAAAGGTTACAAAACATAGTGATGAGCTATTCCACCCCCCAAAAATAAGCATGTGTAGTGAGGGCACACTTGATTAAATATTGATGTCTTAGAAATCAACTGTAATTACACCTCTTGACCATATCATGTACTTTAGGGGAGGCTCACATGTTCCAGCTTTCTTTATATGGTTTGATTTATCTTAAAATGATGCTATGGTCCTTACCAGTGATTGGTTCTCACTGGAAGCAGGCTGAAGCCAGTCATCACATGGCATTAACCTGGTCACAGGAGTTGGATCAGGCAGGAAGGCATGTGACTGTTCTAGCCAAAGGCATGTGAGAGAAGTGTGTTTGGGAATTTGGGGGAAATATATTTTTTATGTTCTCACTGTTCTTTTTGTTTTTAGGTTTTTGTTTTTGTTTTTTGAGTTTTTTTCCTTCTCTCTCAGGAGAGCCACGGGCAAGTAATTCTCTCTTCTGTACATTACAGTTGCCTAAATATTGGCCTTGAACTAGTACCAGCATGAGAAAGATGCTGTCATATGCAGAAGGGCAGTGGCAAGAGAATTTCAGAGAAGAGCTTGAGCCAGTGGATTAAGCCATGCCTAGACTCTTATTTGTGAAGCCAATTAATATCTCTATTCTTTAAGCCTTTCTGTATTGGGCTGTTTTTTACTTTAAACCAAAAATTATTCTCATAAAAAACCCTATTTCCTTGGATGTTAAATGCATCTAATCAAATATCCATATAGAACCCAGAACATCACTCAACTTTATTCAAGTATCTCTTTCTTACCTTAAAACTTTCTTGCTGTTATTAATGTTTTTTAAATAACGTAAACACCCCATTGAGACTGAATATGTCCAATATTCAAAAGATAAAAGAATAGGTACATAAATACTATTTTATCATTTTTAAATTGTTTTCACATTTTAATTTATTTATATTGTGCTCCTCTCTTTGTGTGACCCAAGCTGTAATTTTTTTCCTCATTGTTCTATTACACTCATGAACAACATTTTGCATACCATGAATTGGTCTTCTGGTAGTACTAGCTCAGAAATATTGTTGTTTAATCATTACCTGCTCAGTATTTTGAAAGCTGCACAAATATCACATTTAAATTTAATTTGTATCTTCCTTCCTTAAAAGAAAAACTGAAGTAAAAATTAAGGTGCTTCTATTTGACGGGGTAATTTCTTGCAAAATTTTTTTTAAATGACAGTCCATCTCAAACATGTACAATTTTGTTTTAAAGGGTGGTTGACAAACTAATATCAGAAGACAATAAATATATTTGAAGTGAATAAAAGAAAACTGCTATTAATGTGAACCATAAGCTGATGTCTTCTCTTCCCCACTACTAAGGCTGACTTAAGCATAATGATTTCTTTTTTTTTTACAGAATAATGTTCAATATACTGTATAGATTTATAAATTATAAATTTCATTTAATTGCTATTATTTTTTCTCACCTGACATTTAGCTCTGTCATTTCACTGAAATCTATTTTACTAAAATATATTTTAAAAGTTAAGCTTTGGGGCTTCCCTGGTGGCGCAGTGGTTGAGAGTCCGCCTGCAGATGCAGGGGACACGGGTTCGTGCCCCGGTCCGGGAAGATCCCACGTGCCGCGGAGCAGCTGGGCCCGTGAGCCATGGCCGCTGAGCCTGCGCGTCTGGAGCCTGTGCTCCGCAACGGGAGAGGCCACAGCAGTGAGAGGCCTGCGTACCACAAAAAAAAAAAAAAAAAAAAAAAAAAAAAAAAAAAAAAGTTAAGCTTTGAAAACTTCTTTTGCCAATTTCTTTTCATTGAAGTTTGATTGGTAGAATGAGTAAGAAACCAAACACTGAGTATGTCTTAAAATAGTGTACTACTTTGGCCAGCCTATTTTTCATCTAACAAAAGTATTGGAACAAACACATTGACAGACAATTATGTTTACAAAGCCCAGACTTGGATTCTCAACTTATTAAATTTAGATCCATTTAAAGGAATACTGAAAACACTGTAATTATTTCAAATAGCATTACATCTTCACCTTGCAAGAAATCGCACATTTTATTTTTCATTTACATCCAGCCAATTCTAGGAGACAGGTGGAAATGAAGCTAGCAAGAAAGAACCCACTCCAAGCGGAAAGGGACATCCTTCACAATTTCACCCAAACTGTAGGCAAACTTCCCTAGATCCCTTATTTTCAAAGAAGTAAAAATTAGAGGCAATGTGAGAGAAGAATGATGGGATATACAGCTGACAGTCTTCTCTGCTGATATTTTCAGAGGTGAGTTATAGTGATAGAGTTAGAAGTACCATCTTCAAATAAAGTACATATTTTAACCAGGCACACTCATTCTGAACAATCAGGTCTGAAACTTAGAAAAATACCATGACGAATGGGACTGCACAACAAGCAGAGAACATAAATTACGATTTCAAACCTCTCCATTCTTTTGTGTTGAAAATAAAAAATAATAATAATAAATCATTATCAATCATGCCAGATCTGGATTAGGGATGTTTATATGAATCCAATCGATTTATAAAACTTTCAACACTGCAGCCTGGTCAGAGAACCTTTTCTGAGGCACTTCCTCTCTGTCACCAAAGCAGATGGCCAACTTACACATGCAAATGAAAAACAGACTTTAGTTATAAAACAAAAGAACGGGTTTCAACCAGCTAAACTTAAATTATTAGCTTAGAGATCCCAACAGTAGCTGTTATCAAATTCAGACCAGCCCACCCTGGTGAGAAGGACTAGGGTAGTTATGCAATATCCGCAAGGCATCTTAAATCCATTACATAAAAATATATGCTTGGTGGATCGTGGTATAGCAGACGTTACGACAGGATGCTGCCTTCTCCTACCCTGGGGAGTATAATTAAGTGCAGTGCTGAAATAAATGGTTTGCAGTCACACGTATTAGTATGATGACATCTATAATTCCTTAATAGTTTGGCTAAAATCAGTACCGGATATATAACACAAAATTAATCTCATACAATGAAGGCATGTCGACATTTTAAGGTCAACCTAGGCTGGTGATTTTCTGGCATTATTAGAGGTGGAGCTACCAATTGAATTATAGGCAATATAGTTCCCTTTAAAAATAATGTAATCATTCATTTTGCAAATTTGAGGGTGAAAACTGTCATTAAAATTTCAAGAATGTTCTTTTATAAAAATAAGCACATTTTAGACTAACTCAGAAAACTAGTTAACTTATGAGAATGCATAAATCTTAATGCAGATGTTATTGGCAACCACTGTCATCAATGAAATAAATTACAATTTAAAATTGCAAGTTTTTTCAGCATTCAGCTGTTATTTATGGAGCCCACAAATACTGTAACATATTTTGTCAAAAGTTATTTCCAATTTATCTCTGTGAAAAATATATGTCTTTTATAATAACATTTTACAAACTGAAGATTTTGAATTTAGGAAAATAAAATATGTTACAAGCAAGCTTATAATAAAACTTGGGACTCTTAAAACAATCAGAAAAATTTACAGTGCTAAATTTTTTTTTGGTATGAATAATTTCATTGTAAATCAGTTATTTTACAGTAAAATAACTCCCACAAAGGAAACAAAGCTTTACTTTTGAAATTGAGGTAACTTTATTTAACATTTATTAAAGTTTCTCATACTATATTTAGAGAGAATTTTCAACATCTACAATTTTTTTAAATCTTAAAGTAATCCTGTGACCAAATATTGGTTAACTTTTGTTATTGTTCCACCATTAACTTTTTTCCTGAGTTTTACTGAATTGAATGTCTATCAATTTTTATAATGATCTGGAATCCCTTTCTGCTGGAGGATTATATATCTTATGCAATTGAACTCAAGTGTAGCCACGTGGCAAGTTTTGTATAATAAAATGTGAGTGGAAGTGATATGTCTCCCTTATCCCTGTGATATGACCCCTGTCATTGTTCCAGAGAGAAAATATTCCTTCCAAATACATTCTTGAATGAAGATAATGTGGGTCAGAGCTACACCTGAGTCCTGATGTACATAAAAGTGAGAAGGAAAAGTATCCTTTTGTTGTGAGCATTCATTTGGAGATAATCATCAAATGATTGCTCTTTTTTTTTTTTTTTTTTTTTTATCCTGTCATTTCCAATCCCAGCTGCTACTTTGCAGATATTTCTCAAATTTTCTGGACCCACTGATGTCATATTTTCCCCAAAACCTGAACTGAGAGTTTGACTTGCTTATGGATAGTTTGTTTATGTTTGTAATGCCAGGAAACTGGAATGGAGAACTGGGAAGAATAAGAGAGGGAACAAGACAAAGCCAATGTGAGAACTTCTAATCAAGCTGTGAGTGATGGAGACCTAATTCCACTGAGATCCATTGAGGCATCTGAGAATTTGTATAGAATGCCTCCCATAGTTGTCACCTGAAAGATTAAAAAGGAGAATATATACCTATTGGCTCTTCTTCATTTCTCACTGGTCAAGAGTTGTCTTACAGATATGAATCACTTGCATTTTCTGGTTTGCAGAAGTGTGAGAGAGCCAAAGCATCCAAAAAGCTTTGGAGCAGAAAGCAACCTGAGGCAAGTTGTTGATCACAGTAACCTATATGAAGCTGGCTTTCACAGCAGAGTTTGCTGAATGAATTGTTTATTTCATCAAAGTTGCCATATTTAGTATTACAAAGTTGTTAATGATATTCTGTTAGAATCCTTTAAAAAACATATAGTATCTCTATTTACATAACCTCCTCTTGATCAAACTTTCTAAGGATTATCAATATTATTAATCTTTTCAAAGAATGTACTTTTTGTTTTTAATTTTCTTTATCATATTTTCATTTCCTTTTTCATTGATGTCTTTTATCTTTATATTGTTCTTTCTAATTACTTTAGGTTTAATTTGCTCTTGTTCTATAAACTTTTAATGGGCAAGATTCAATCATTGATTTTTAGCAACAGTTTTATAGAATTATAAAAGCACTTATATATATGCATATATATAGACCCACATAAATATACATGAATTATAGATCTATAGAGTCCTTTAAACATTTCTTTAGCTATATCCCACAAATCTGATATGTGATGTTTCTATTAAAATTCAACTTTAAATATATTCTAATTTTTCTTACAATTTCTGCTTTGACCCATGGCTTAATTATAAGTAAATTTCAAGTATTTAGGGGTTTTCCTATTATTTTTGTTTTTTTCTAATTCAATTCCATCACAGTTAAATACTCTTTGATATCAGTAAAATACTCTATGATTTCAATGTTTTAAAATGTATTGAGAATTGTTTCATGTCCAAGAATAGTGTCTATCCCCAAATGTATCATTTGAATTTGAAAAGAATATATATTCTGCCTTTATTCTCTAAACATCAATTAAGTAAAGGTGGTCGATGGGGTTGAAAATATCATTTAGATCTTTATGAATTTGGTGATTTTGTTTCTAGTTAATCTATCAGTTGTTGAGAAAGGGAAACTAATATCTCCGGCTATGATTATTAAACTGCCCATTTCTCTCTTTAAGTCTTTGTTTTTCCTTCATGTCTTTGAAAGTTTTTTACTGAGTTCATAGACATTTATGATTGCTATGTCTTTTGGATGAATTTATCTTTTATCATTTATGAAATTTCCCTCTTTTTTCTGGTAATACATTTTGTCTTGAAATTTTTAATTTAAATTTAATATAATTATTTCAGTCTTCTTCTGCTTAAAACTTGAATTTTATGTTTTTCTCTTCATTTACTTTCAAATTAAAATTGTCTTTAAACCTATGTCCCTTATGGATAGCTTGTAGTTGGCTTTGTGTTTTAATCCATCCTGAAAATGTTGCTTTTACTTGGATTGCTTAATCTATTAACAACTAATGTAATTAACAAATTGTTTTTGTGATTAACTTTTTTATGTTTTCTTCTTTTCATCTGTTTTCATTCTTCTGATTCTCTTTTACATCATATTTTTGGATTGTTTGAACATGTTTTAGAATTTCACTTATATTTTTCTGTTGGCTTTTTAGCTACAACTTTTTCATTTCTTATGATTTGAATAAGGATTAAATTACAAGCTTAAATCTTTAGTTTATTTATGTACTGTAATATACTTTATAGTATATTATGTACTACTTTGCCTAAAACATTAAAATCTTCTTACTATAGTTGTTGCACTAAACTTACATACTTATAAACCTACAAAACTATGTTTTATATAGATATAGTCATAGATAGACAGATATAGTTATGGATATAGATGTAGATATAGATATAAACATATATATATTTATCAAAAATTAAGAAGAAAATGGAAAAAATGAAAAAAATATTAATTTCTATCTACCCAGATATTTCAGTTATTTTTCCTTCTTTTCTGAGAACATAGTTCTTCCTCTGCCATCATTTTCTTTCATCCTGAAGAATTTCCCTTTAATATTTCTTTTAGAGCAGATCTGTTGGCAATGAATTCCTCTGGTGTTCTTTTACCTGAAAATATTCTTATATTTTACCTTTGTTATTGAAGAATGTTTTTGATGGATATAGAATCCTATGTTGCTAGATTATATTTTTTCTTCCAGCACTTTATAAAGACATTGTTTCCATCTTTTTCTTATCTACAAGGATTCTGGTGAGAAGTCAGCCATTGATTGGAATTTTGTCTCTTTTTGCATAATACATTAATTCTCTCTGGTTACTTTCAACATCTACTCTTTATCTTTATCTTTCAACCGTTTGAATGTGATGCACCCTATTTGGGGCTTTTTTCCCTTTTATTTAGCTGATATCCATAGAGCATTCTATGTTTGCAATTATATGTTTTTCATCAAATTTGGGAAATATTAAGCACTATTTATTAAATATTTTTGTCCTCAATTCTCTCTCCTTGTACTATTCTCATTACATGTGTTGTACTCTTTGAGATCATCAAACAATTCCCTGTTTATTGATTTTTTCTCACCATGTTTTACCTTAAATAATTTCATTGATTTATTATGAAGTTCTTTAGTCTTTCCTCTGTCATGTCTATTTAGCTATTAAGTCCATCCTTGAAAATCTCTTTATTTCAGAAAATATATTTTTCAGTTCTAAAATTACCAATTCTAGAATTACTTTTTTTATTGTTTCTATTTCTCCATTTGGTTCCTACTGTGGCACCGAACAAGTTTCCAGGATGAAGTGAAAACTGGCAAAATATACAAAAGGAACATAGAGACAAAAGACAAACTGCATATTTCACAAGGGTGTTTGCATAATAAATGTGAGTAATTTTGCCATATGTTTGGTTACGAGAACTTTAGGACAATATGAATGTATTATTAACATGTTGTGAAAATCCTATTATTGCTTTCGTTACTAAGTAACATAGTTCACTAATGTAACTATTGTTAATTCTTGGTAGGTGTCCAGGCTATGAGCTTATGCTCAGTTATCTAATTCCTAAAGAATCTTAATAAAAAACAAACTTTAGGGAGTGTTCTACAGATGTATTTAGTGCCATCATGGAACTACTGAAATAATGTTTTGACTATCATAACATTAAGAAAAAGAGAGAAGCATGATTATGGTAAACCTACAATATAAGTAACTAATATAATAAAATATGACATATTAAAAGTATTTTAAAACCAAAGAGAAAGTTTAGCAATATTTTTAGGTGCTCCTTGAAAAACAGTGACAAAATGAGATTAAGTTGATGTATATTTATTGTTAGTTGAGGAATTTTAACTATTGAAATAAATAAGAATAAAATTGTGAGTTGGTTTTGTATGAAAACACTTTTGGTCTTCTGATATGTTGATAATGTTCTAGAATAATGCACATAAGTGTACACACATTCTTGTGTGTATATAAAACCATGTATACAAACAGCATTCTACCTGTTGGGTGATCTCACCTTTCCTCAACCTGCAAATAAGCCACAATACATACATCCAGCCTCATGAGATATTTCAAAATTCATGAGCTAATGCTCCTACCTGTTGTTCAGAGAAGACTGTCTCAAACATGTATGCAGTATCCAATCACAAAGAGTTCTGAAATAGTCACAATAAACTAGAAATGCAGTATTTGGAGGGAATGGATTCTAATGTGAATGACAGCTCAAAGTGTCAGAGTATTAAACACATATACCCCAACACAATCATATCTGAACAATAAAAATAAATGCAGTAGAGATAAAAAGACAACATCACTCTAGGCAGGAAAGCATATTTTGCCAAGCTAATTCCCTATTATTTTCTACTGAAATTTTATTCTTCTTTAGGTCATTATGTTTTACTTTTACTTTATATCACCCACATTCCAAGGATTCCTTACTTTCCTTCCTTGATATCTGGCTTAGGATTTAATAAAGAATGTTTCCCCATTTTCCCATTTGTGCAAAATAAAGATAACATATAATAATCATGGTGGTAATAATGATAATAATAAATTAGGCATCTTCCATAGCAAACAGTTAAAATTTATCTCCACTAGATTAGGACCTCATTGCCAAAAGTATATGTTTGTATTTGGTGGAAGACAGAAGCAGTTGCTTGCTTCCACTAACTTGGAAGTTCAAACAGAGCATGTTTAAGTTACAGTTCCTTCCAATAATTCAACTGATGTTAGGAAGGCCCTGACCTTCCCACCATTGTTTTCTTTACTCATCAAAATTACAATGGTTTCAACAGAAATCTGTCTTTCTTTTTCTCTTCAAGTTCTTTTCTAGTATAGGCAAGTTGTCAGAAGCCACTTCCAAATGTAGGAAATAGCTAGTCAACAGTCACAGCAGAAAGAGCAAGTCATTTTTCTATAATTGAGAATTTTATTGAGAATTCTACTTACAGTTGCTTCTGTTATGTCTTGCCCTCTAACATGTATTATGGCCATGGTCTGGTCATACTCTATTCAGGCCTGAATCATGCACAAAACCTTGCAGAAGAAGTAAGATTGGACTCGGTCAGCCCCACCAATGATTTTCACAAGGAAGAGGTATGCTGCTACCAAATCACAGAGGGGGAATGCATGAGCTACAACAACAGATTTCCACCATATATTATGAAAATGGCAATAGAATTATTTGTTCTTGAAAACAACCAAAAAAATTAAACTCTAAATTTAATGAAATTAATCTTATTTAAAGCAAAATAAAAAGATTTGATATACAGTTGACCTTTGAAAAACTTGAGGGTTAGGAGCGCCAACCCTCTGTGCAGTTGAAAATCCATATATTTAATAGTTAGCCTTCCTGCTAGGTGGTTCCTCCATATCCACAGTTCTCCATTCTTGATTCAACCAACCTTGAATTACATAGTAATGTAGTATTTACTATTAAAAAAAAAATCAGCATAAGTGGACCCAAGCAGTTCAAACCCATGTTGTTCAAGGGTCAACTTTACATATTATATGGCTCTAGGATAATCACATTTTAACAAATATGTTCCATATTCTTGGGTTCAGCATCATTCAAGGGCCATTGTTGAGTGACATATATTGATACCATAGAGTCGATGAAAAGTCTTTCAGTATATATATTTTTAAATGTTTGAGCATGCTTGTTCTTTCATTTCTTCTATTTTTTAAAAAATCTTTTTTTACTCCAAAATCAGGTCTCATAATATGACAATATCTTCAACTGGTAAGACAAAATTATATTTTCCCAAATAGACAATTCAAAATATTTAAAGCTTTATTAATTTTTCCAAGAGTGAGTCAATGTTAAAAATATGTTAATATAAATAATATGTCAGAAAGAAGAAATAATCTTATATACCATTTTTTAATTAAAAACATTTTTTAAAACAATCCACTGAAGTAGGAATATTAATCAGGACAGAATTGGTTAAACTACAGTAAAATGACCTCCAAATCTTGGTGTCTTAGACCTCCAACATTTATCTTTACCTTTTGCTCCCATAAAGTCTGCTGGTTGTCTAAGCTACTCTGCAGAACAATTTTTTCTATGGGTTGATTTAGTCTCTTTTGGCTGTTTCAGTATTATAGGAACTCTATATCAATATGCGGTTTGTCTATTGTCATTTGACAGAGAGATAGAGAGAGAGTTAAGGAGTTAATACAGAGTCAAACAGAAAGTTGAAAGTTCCTGATAGTCTCTGGACAGGCCAGAGGGAAATTACTTTTGTTGCTTAAGTGAAATACGCTTAGAACTCCAGAGGCCTCATGAAAATAAGATCAGAAAGCTGTCCCTAACCCCTGCAGAAGTGGAGACAAAGATGCCAGGCAGGGTTAATCTTACCCTGATCTTAGTCCAAGCCTCTCCTACTCCTAAAATCAAAATTGGATCATTCTGAGCCATAAATATCACTATGGACTTTAGAAACATAAATAAATGCCATATTTGGCTAAGAAGTACAGTATTAATCTCAAAGGTCAGTTTCAGAGAGAAAAGGGAAAAAAAATATTTGCATGGTTGGAAGTTTAGACTGATACCCATGAAGACTTATTCAAATATATTTAAAGTATTTATCAATAACATAGGGTCAACTTGTCACTATATAGAAATGTGAGGAGAAGAGAAAGCTATATAGCTAATGCATAGAGAGGGAAATTTGGGGGAGACAGGGAGGGTTAGACATGACTGACAGTAATGGAAACATCTACTGGAACCTTGAGACAAGTCCTAGACCAGAAGTAAGAAGAATGAGATTCTAGTCCTCCCCATTCTATCTCTCACACCTCCATGATCTCAGGAAAATCCTTCATCTAGTCTCCAGCTTCAGTTTTTTCATTTCAGTAAAAAGATACATTATCTTGAGACAATGTATGTGTATGTGCTTTGTAACATTTTAAGTCCTCCATAAATGCAAGCTTGGGGTTGGTGTTATTAACAAATGTTTGTTGAATTAAACCAAAATTGGGTAATAGTATCATAATGGCTGTATGTCTACCAATAAACACTATCCAGACCAGAGTTAGTAATAGTAAGTCATTTATAAACTGTGTGAATCCCTAACATTAAAAGGTCAAACCATAAACAAGGTAAAACATTCCAAGTTTACACAAACGGCTACAATGGGAAATTAGGAATGGTAGATTATTAAGGAAAAAGATGCAAAGCATTAGATATATATAAATCCACTGCCCTAGAGCCAACTAAATGAGCTTTGACTTCTTCTCCAAAATACACATTGGCAGTTTGAGGACTCTTACTGGAGTTAATTTCCTCTTCCATTTATTTTTTCTTACTATCTAGGTTACTTTAGGTAAGGTTTTGAGGGACTCAATTTTAGCTTCTTTGTCTACACTTAGAATGTGTTGTCTTATATGCCCTCCTGTTCTAATATTCTATGGTTCTCCCACTCATGTATTTTACATGGTTACTCCTGCATGGCTAATCACATAGGGAAAATCATAGCATGATCCTTTCCAGTAGATCTAATCTCTTGAATGAAGTCACTGACCACCCTTTGTAATTGTAATGTTGCAGTTACCATGAAATCATTCTGTATGAAATTTGGAATTCTTAATCAGACCTTAAAAATGGTATACTTTAATAATTGAGTGTCTTCTCTTTTGCTAATTTTTATACATATGCAATAAATAATTGCCAATTCTTTAAAAGCAAGTCTAATCTATAGGGACAGAGAGCAGATTGTTTGCCTGCAGCAGAAGGTAGGAAGAAGAGAGGGACTGAAATGGGGACAAGTAAACGTTTTGGAAGTGATGGAAATATTCTACATCTTGATTATATTTCTGGTAACCCAGATGTATACATTTTTCAAATCTCATCAAACTACACACTTAAAATGTGTGCATTTTATTGTTTGCTATTAATGCCTCAATCAAGTTGGTTTAAAGAAGAAATAATGCCCTAGGGTACTTTTTATTGCTGATATTGTATTATCTTTAGAGCTTTCTGTTGGTCAGAATAGTTTATATAAATAAAAAATGAAGGTCAATAAATTCACCCATACTCAAAGCCCCTTGTCAGAGTATAAACTTATCTCCAATATGCTTATCAATTCCCCCTTCTTTTAGTTAAAATATGTTTTAATATTTACTTTTCAGGTCAAAATTACTTAAGGAGACACTTACTATGAAAGAGTATGAGTAATATTATCATTTTTGCCAGCTCCAAAGGTCTGCTGAAATCAATAATTTAAATGTATACAAACCAGTATCAGTGCCCAAAAGAGCACCTGGTGTGTTTCAGATGTTCAATAAATATTTGTTAAATGAGTGAACAAATATCACTGCCCTGCCCTATGGCTACATCCTGCTTTCCTAGACAATAGTAAGAAGCAAAATTTAAAAGTTGACATCTACTGTCAATGGACCAAAAATCCCCATTAGTAAATGGGGGTTTGATCTATAAGAAAATCTTTCTATAAAAACAATTTGAAAATTATGTAATAGTTAATGATCGTTTAACTCAGAATATATTTCTGCCTGATGGGCTGATTTTGTTTGCTTTAGTTTCTAATTTGTAAACCTATCCCTTAGGGATTATCTATGTTACTTTGCATAACTTCAATTCCTTTGATGTTCTTCCAGCCAGACCCTCTCTTAATAGCTGTCTCTTCAAATTGCATTGGGATCTGGGAGTCCCCTTATAATCTTTCAAAAAATACCCCAATTTCTTCCTAGCCCAGAAAAACTAATCGTGGCATCTCTGTGAGAGGATTTATGGAGTAGAAGCATTTAGTTGTGTATAATTATAAGACCTTTAACTCTGCTACTAATTCCAGCAGCTTTTCTTATGTCTTCTGTTTGCACACCAGTCATTCAGCACATAGCTGTCCAACACTATGCAGTGCTCTAAAAGTCTCCAGGAGAAATGTTTTCCTGTGGTTTATAATAGAGGGCAAAGAAAATCTTGGTTTATAGAGATTGAGAAGTCTATTCACTGTGTTTAGAGTTAATCCCAACTTCCTGCCTAACTCTCTTTCAAAGGGATTTAGCTTTAAATCCTAAATCTTTCAGCAGACATAAATGGAGAGTTCAGAGAAACAGTAATTATGAAAATTTTATAATCTCCACAAATTAAAGGAATTTCTATAATAATCAGTCTATTGATATAATGTTAGCTATCCAATTCATCCCATCTGAAAGAGTAACAAGTCATGAATAGAAAGTGGCCACTTGAAAATTGTATTTGCTAAAACACATATGCTTAATATATAGAAGTATTCATTTTGATCCTACGGACTAACATTTGTTGAATACTTACTTTTTTCAGACGCAATTGTTAATGTTTTACATTGAATCGTCACAATATTCTCACAAATGTGATCTATTATTGCAAACTCCACTTTACTTCAGAGGAAAGTGAAGTCAAATTAAGTCAAAATAAGTTGCTTTTTATGTAACTAGCAGTGATAGAGCTGAGATTTTTAACCCTAGACAATCTGGGACCAGAGCTCTTGCTTTTAATCATTATATTACATGGCCTCAAACTGATACAAAAAACTCTAAACTGTGTATATGAAATTATCATTTCTTCTCTCTATCTGATCTTATGGTATGTGAGTTGTCTGATGAAAAAAATCAGCAAAGAAAAACTAAAAGATATTAGTATGATTTTATGTTGGTTTTTGCCCAGCAGAAAGCGTTAAAAAGAAAGATGATACTGTTATTTTGTATTGAAAAATAAATGATCAAATAACAAAATCTCCCTTCTCCATTTGGTACATTAAGTGGATTAAGTAGATAATGAGGACTGGGACTCTTATCTCTACAGGAAGGTTTAAAATAGCATGGAGAATGTGGATGTGTCTGTTCTCAGAAAATAACCATCATTTTCAGATACACTGATGTCATCCCCACGTGGACTCAATTGAAAGCCTCAAAGAAGAGAGCTGCTGTAGAAAGCCTATGCAATACCACCAAAGGTGAACAACTACTGAGAAAGCCATCTGATGTCACTGAGGTCTCTAGGAATAATAGTTGAAGGTGTTGCCTTTTACTAGATCAGATGTGGCCTGACCTGTCTCCTATCATTTCAGTTTTGATCTGAGTTAAATGACCATGTCAATAGTTTGCTTAGCCCTCTTTGGTGTCTGTTTGGTGCCTCAGTATAGCTGATGGCTATAGATTGTATACTGAAAAATGTGCCTGTTAAGCCCAGACCTTACTCATTTATCATCTACTGTCCCTGAGGCTTGTACAGAAAGTCTCCTTATCTTCTGTGGCCCCAGTGGCCCCCTAGACCTTCAAACAACTACAGTGTGTCTTCACCTTCAGTAGTTTAGTGTTATACTCCCAGCAAATCTTCTAGAGCACAGCTCAGGGCAGTGGCCTTGCAGTGCTATTCATTCTTTAGTGACAGGGACCTTATCCTCCTCTTCATTTCAGTGATACAGCTTCATGCCCTTTCCATATCAGAAAATCTGAAACTGCTTCTACATCTAAAATTTTAATCTTCTGATATGCTGGTATTGGAATCAATCTTCCTGTCCTTCAGGGCTCATTTTTACCTCCATTGACCTCCTCCTTGCTTACTTAAATATCTTGTCTCTGTTCCCCACATTCCCACACTAAATTGCCAGTTCTTTTTCTGCTTTGCTTTGCACCATGTGGCTTCTTGGTCACACCTTGTGTCTTTTCACTACAATGACTCTCTCACTCTAACCCTGGCTCGCTTGCCTCTGTGTATTTATTGGTTCAAAAACTGACCCTCTTACATGAAGGGCAACACCAAAGAAAGAGGCAGATCACTTTGGATTGGTAGGTGACAGGTTTAATAAATATGGAAGCTTACACAGGAGACTTGTCTTGGCCAACTGCAAGGCAACTAGATTTTTGGACTCGCCTGCCAGAATCTTAAAAGTTTATGTAGGTGTCTCAACTAGGTTCAATCATGTTTTCAGTCCAGATAGATTGTCCCAAGAAACACCTTGGTCTCTCAAGTCTATGTCCTTGAAAATGGCTTCCACTGTGAGAACAGTGGGCACACTATTCGTTCCAAGGGCAGGGGAGGGGGTGAGATGTCTCCAGTTGCCAGGGTCTAGCTCACAGGTCAACCAGTAGTCACGTCTTCCTGATGACTTCCTCCTGCAGTATCTAACCTGTTCTTTAAATATCTTATGGCTGGATAAAGCCAGTTATGCTTCCTCTTTGTTTCAACAGCTCAGCTACTTAGGGCTTGTTTAGAACATCACAAAATGGTGGGGGTTGACAACACTCAATTCATGGTCTTTAGCCTTGAACTCTCATCTCAATACTACAGAGAAATGCTTCTGCAAGTATATTCTGCTCTCTCTACTATGCCCTTGTCTAATTATTGTCAGCCAAGTACAAGAATTGTTTCTGTAACAATGTACTAAATGTCTACAACAGGGAATATGTCACCTCCTTTTCAACATGTCTAAATCCATAATTAACTACTTTACATTAAAAATGGTTTCCTCTCCTATAGTTCCCATTTAATAAAAGAAACTGTTAATCATTTAGTAGTCTTTCTGAGAAATCATCCACTTTTCTGCACTGGATCAGTCACTAGGTCTACAGATTCCATTTCTTAATAATTTCTCCCCTACTTTATTCCTGGCCATCATTACTTCACATCTATATTACAGAAATTGACTTCCACCTGATCAAAAAGACTCTGACTATTCTCACACTACTATCTGAGAAATATTCCTAAAATGCAAATGAGGCCCTACTACTGGACTGCACATGATAATGCATTGCTTATCTCCATTCACCATTTCCCTTGCATAAATGTCAAAATTGGATTATCAAGGAAACCTCTCTCACCTCCAGCCATTGCTCATAGTGGGCACTTCATTGCAGGCAGCCTGATTTTCTCACTGCTGCAAAGGCAAAGTGCTGTTCTATTCATTGTTTGTTAAAAACACAGATTTCAGTTTTTACAATTATGCAGATTTTTTTTTTTCCTCATTAACCAAAGTGGTCACGTTAAAGTCTTCTCATTAAAGACAGGGACATGTTAAAAATCCCACTAAGTCACTGTATATGTACACTTGCCAGAGATGGTATATGGGTGCCCACCACAGACAAATGAATTTAGCTATGAAGAATCCTACTTGATATAATTTGCAAATGTAATTATAAATGAAAAATGTGTGATGAAATCACTGTAACATTCTGGTGCTCCAAGTAATATTAAAATATATATATAGCACTTTTCCAGTGCCAAGAACTTCTAAACGGTTTCCGTATATCAACTCCATCTAATCATCTCAACAATGATGTGATGGCTAGTATTTTATTTATAAAGGAAGAAATTGAGCTATATATAGAAACAAAGAAGATTGCCCAAACTTACACAGCTAGAAAGCCAAAGATCTGGAGTTTGAACCTTGACAGTTTGACTCTAGTTTCTTTCTCTATGTTTAATCCTTTAGCCAAATTGCCTCTTCAGAAAAGAACAAAATGTATACTATACTTGAAAAAAGGATAGCCATGTATTAGATGTTTGACATTCGAATAGCAAATAGAATTTCCCAGAATACTAATCCTTTCAATATCAGTAACAAATTTAATACAACCACCAGAGGAGCGACGCCAAGAAATTCAGCCCTGGAGGTCAGGCCAGGTTGGTGAGTAGCCAAGAAATGGACAAAGGAATGTTGAGAGGAGGAGTGTAGGGGGGGTTGGAGTTTGTTAAGAGAGCCAAAGGGAGTAGGGGTGAAGTATGGTCAAGGCTTACATGTTGGGAAATGGATCACAGAGGGCAAAATAGGGCAAGGAGCAAGGAAAAGAATTCCAGCCAAGTGAAGAATCATGAAATGCACCATTCCACTTTTAAGCTGCCAAAATAAGAAGGTAGGCATGGGTTTAGACAGGACTGTGGAAAACAGAGGTTTCTGGATCTGGAAAAAGTTTACGGGTTTACAAGGCTGCATTATCAGGGTATCACTAGTTGATTTCTAAGCAAAGGCTATCTTGGTTTGAGAAATTTTTCTGGGCATGGGGAAACTGCCCCAAAGTGCAACTCCCCAGACGAGACAGGGATAAATATGCTCTAGACAGTAGAGGATTCATCTCTCACATAGCATCCTAAATATCCTATTGTGAATCTAGATGGACATAATTCAAATTAAAGCTCTGCTTGTGAAAAGGTATAAGACCTTAAGCAAGCTAATTATCATTTATTAAGTGGAGATAATAAAATGTCCTGTCTAACACTGTTGGTAAAGTAATAAAAATCTTTTGAAATATAAGTAGAACACTGAGCTTTTCCAGGTAGTTATAGTCATTGTTTTGATTTGCAAAAATTTAGCTAAATATTCATATTCCTCTCCTCATCCTTTTATAAGAATTCAAGGTAGAAAAATTTAAGATGCACTAGAAATTATCATACCAAGTGAAATAAGTCAGAAGGAGAAAGACAAATACATATAATATACGTGGAATCTAAAAATACGGCACAAATGAACCTATCTACAAAACAGAAGCAGACTCACAGACATAGAGAACAGACTTGTGGTTCATTGTGGCCAAGAAGGAGATGGGGAGGGAAGGGATGGACTGAGAGTTTAGGGTTAGTAGATGTAAACTATTACATATACAGTGGATAAACAACAACGTCCTGCTGTATAGCACAGGGAACTATGTTCAATATCATGAAATAAACCATAATGAAAAGAATATTTTTTAAAATGTCTATATGTGTATAACTGAGTCACTTTGCTGTACAGCAGAAATTAACACAACATTGTAAATCAACTATACTTCAATAAAAAAATAAATTAAAAAAAGTTTAGAAAGACTAAAAAATTTAAGTATGCTGATAGTTTTTGAGAAAAATTGTCAGTTTTCTACTGAATCCTCTCCACCTCTTTGTTCTGAACAATCTTTAGAGCTTACTTCTTAATAAATAGAATAAGTTAATTTATCAAGTAGCTGAGTTAAATCTATTTAATGAGTAGAAGTGTACACTGGCTAAAACTACACTGACTTTAAGAAAGATGTTACCCTGAGAATCACTTTCTTTTTAAAATGAATATTCTATTAATTCATGTACACATTGGTCAGTGTGCCATCAGATTGAATTTTTATAGAACTTTACCAAAATTGCAATTTAGCATCTTCCTTTTTTTCCAGAAATGTAAGTGATCACCTCAGAGTGGCTAGTGCAGTTGATACATGGTAATGGATAGTGGAACTTCAGAGCCACATGTCAATGTAAATATGATGTTCTCAGTAGCTTATTTAGAGACATGTGTTGGAAAAATTGTAAATTCTAATCTGAGTTGAATATAACCCTTAGGGTGATATAATCTAGGAAACTTCTGTGGAAAATCTGTTAGGTCAGGGTAACCAAAATAATTTAGCCTGATCTCTGATTCTCAAGCACAGGACGAAGGTAAGAGGATGGGAAGGCCTTACATAAAGGGAGCCAAGTAAGATTGAGTGGTTGTCAGCTAGCCCAGAACGCTCATTTTCGGTAAAACTCTCCTAATTAGTGCCACTGTTGAAGGTTATGTATTAGTATTCATATTATCATTGCTTTACAGTATCCTAGAAGGGATCCAGAAGGTAGCAAAATAATAATCATCTATAACCGAGTTTCTCAAAGATTTATCTTTCGATAGTTTATTTCAGAATCACGTGGGAAACTAAAGATTCATATAGAATTACCACAGTTTCTGGTAGTCTAGCCCCCTAATCTTCATGTTTGACTCTGTAGATTTTGTCAGTACTTTCTGAGCATCTTCCTGAAAAGATGAACATATAGGAGATTCTTGGTAATAGCTCCCTAGCTCTTTTAACAATCACTTGTCCCACTACTCCCCTGTATTGTATCTCTTCTGACTCAAAATATGCAGTGACTGCTGCTTTCCTGACTGAATTTGAAATGATAACGTCTGGGAAGAGAGAAAGACATAGAAATTAAACATTTCTTCTCTTTTATTATGACTAATAACTGAACCTCTTTTTACTCCTTTATGGTAGAAGGTCTGCAAAGTGAATCAAAATGTTGATGGAGCAAGATAAACCATAGAGGGGTGGCAAGAAACTACTGGAACATCTATTTATCATTACTCTCAATTTTTATTAAATTCTGAAAACATAAATGGGTGTCAATATTTGTATATGTAAGCCATTAAAAAATATAACACAAACTAAAACACCCACCAACAAGCCCAAGAAATCAAACTTAAATAATACTACCAAGGTTGCTCTATGCCCATCCTTAATTTCTTTTTTTTTTAAAGTCTTTATTGAATTGGTTACAGTACAGCTTCTGTTTTATGTTTTGGCCACGAGGTGTGTGGGATCTCCGTTCTCCTACCAGGAGGAAACTGTATCCCCTTCACTGGAAAGTGAAGTCTTAACCACTGGACCACCAGCGGCCATCCCCTCTTCCTCTGCTCTCTGCTTCTCCCTCAAACCAGGTGGTGGTCATGCCACTGAATTTCTTTGTGTTTACTGATTTGCTCCTCCTGCAACTTGCTTTTTATGAACTAACATAATTTTTGTGAGATTTAGTTACAGTGTAACTGGTAGCTACAGAACAGTTTTGCATTAGAAGAATGTAATACTGTGTGTTAATCTACCTTCCTTTCAATGCATATCTTGGTTCTTGTGTTTTGTTAATGTGTTCATTTGTTAATCTTGCTTTATTTTGCTAGTGCAAACAATGCCACTTTTAAGAACGTTCAGCATTGATTTACATGACTCCTGGTGAACATAGGTCAAAATTTCTCTAGGTTATATTCCCAGGAGTAGGATTATGATTTCACACTTCACGTTCTCAGCTTCATTAGATAATGACAAATTGCTTTCAAAAATATTTGCACTGATGTACAGCTTATCCACCTTGTATGATTTCCCGTTATTCTAAATACATCCTTGCCAAAACTTCATGTTCTTGAACTTGTTAATTTTTGCCAATCTGGTGAGTGTGAAATGGCATCTCACTGTAGTTTTAATTGGAATTTCCCTAATTACAAAAAAAGTTGAAATCCTTTTATACAATTATGAGACATTCATCAAAATGTCTGTTTATACACAACACCCATTATTATGTTGAGCTACATAATTTTCTTCCTAATTGTGGGAGTTTTTTACATATTCTTTATAATAATTCTGTCAATTATATATTTTTTGGGACAGTATACAGTGTCAGTCTTCACATTCTTTATGATATTTATTGATATACAGAAATTGAATAATGTTTCCTTTTTGTTCCTTTATGAAAGAAGTCCTTTAATACTACAGTGTCATAAAATTTTCTCTTAATTACCTTAAAATATTTAATAACTTTGCCTTTCATGTGGTCTAGAATCCACACTGTAAATGTCAAAATAAAGCAATGGATATGGCATGCACTTGAAAACTCTTCAAGTGCTAATATAAGTCAATAAATGAAAATAGAATTCTTAATCATACACTTAAACTTCCAGTGTTATTGCATGTTTTGAGATTAGTAAGAGAACAAATTAAAATGGACACTTGGGACCCATTTATTTTAGGGTATTACCAATCTACCAATAGGCATTTTCCTTAACATCCTCTATGGTACTTACGTTAGAATATAGAATTCTTGCTGGTCACTTAGGCCCATTTAAAATTATAAACTTTGGGTTGTGCAATAACAAAAGCTAGTCCCTCTTGGAACCTTAGTTTACTTGTTATAGCAGTAGTAAGAAAGTAAATCAAACCTAGTAAAGAGGTACAGATTTTTATATCTATCATATAATAACATATATATGTACATTAAATTAAATTATATATTATCTTAATAATATAATATATAATAAAATTATACATTAGAAAATAGTTTTAAAGCATCCATATAAAGGTAACAGAAAAATCTAGGTTTACTTATTTTGTTTGTTTTCCCTTTATTATAATATTTGTTCTTACATTGATTCATTCAGAAAGTATCTACTGGGCTTCCCTGGTGGTATAGTGGTTAAGAATCCACCTGCTAATGCAGGGGACACGGGTTCGATCTCTGATCCTGGAAGATCCCACATGCAGCAGAGCAACTAAGCCCATGCACCACAACTACTGAGCCTGCTATCTACAGCCAACGAGCCACAACTATTGAGCCTGTGTGCCACAATTACTGAAGCCCATGCACCTAGAGCCCATGCTCTGCAAACAGAAGCGCCAAAATGAGAAGCCCATGCACTGCAAGGAAGAGTAGCCCCTGCTTGATGCAAATAGAGAAAGGCTGCTCACATCAATGAAGACCCAACACAGCCAAAAATAAAAACAAATAAATAAATAAATTTATAAAAAAATAAAAGAAAGTATCTACCAGGAGTCTACTGTTTCTAGAACACTATACTTAATTTGATCTATATTTGAATTGTTTTGTACAATTACTGGTATGTAAACTTATATTTCACTTTCAGAATTATAACTCATGAAACACTTTTGTGAAAATGTTTGGTTATTACTATCTTAAATCACAAAGAATTGAAAATTTGACTCCAAATTTCTAATGACTCAAACTTATATAAATGTTCTAATATGCATATATACTTATCTAAATAAATGTTAAACTAAGGCAGTTTAGGATCTTTTCCCTCATATATACAAAGCCTTCTATTAAACAGAAGTATAACAAAATACTATCATTTCAGTAGTGCACAAATAAAATTTAGACCTCTCTACATTTCTTGTTGGAATTGAAAGATTTTTATATTCCTGTAATGTATGATGTGGAAATGAGACAAAGCAATATTAGTTTTATTTAGAAATCCCAGAAGAAACTTATAGTGATTTCATTAAATTTATGTTACAGCTATCTTGAAATGAAATATTCTGTTTTTTTAAACTACATACCATAAAAGTTGTAAACTTTCCCAAGGGAAGTTGTAGACAAGGTTATGGATTTAACCTTAGTTAGCTAACAATTTAATTTTGTTTTCATATTGCATACTTTTGGCCAGGATTATACCTCATTCATTGTTTAAATATTTTCCTGCAAGAATTCAATACTTTGAAATAGAATTTTACATTTGCTGTATGTGCCAGCCCTCATGCCTCAACTAAACTCAACTTGAAAAACAATGCAGTACACAACACCCCAGCACAAACTTTTCTCATGTTACTTAAGAAACTCTGATTGGATTCCAGCAATCAGCCATTATGGTATGATATAATTTGGTATCATTTTCCAAGTAGACCATGTTATTTATTATTCATAGTTTGGCAGCTACGTCTTCAAGCTATGTAGGTGGTTACAAGTGAAAATCGGCCACATGTCCCAAACTTTCTCTCCTTTATTAACTCATTTTTTTCTGGCAGTTGTGGTTTCATTAATGGTATTTATCTGTTTCATAATTGTCTCCTTAAGCAAAGGTTAGCAGCAGCATCAACCATAAATATAACTGAAAAGAAACCCAGAGTTCTCTCTAGAACAATGAAATTTTCAGTGATAGTGATTATATCCAATTCAAATGATAGATTTTGGTACCACCTTTTCTTCTGATCAGATTTATTTGGCATCTAAGATACCTTCAGAGATAAGCAGTTAGGTATTATTAGTATGCCAAATGATGTCTAAAATATATGTACTAATGGTGGTTATTTTGTATCAATATTAAAGACTTTTGGATTCATGGGAAGGCAAGTGAAATAAAATTATACATATTAATTATCAGTTTTATTTTTTCCACTGATTATGGAATTACTCTTCCCTGGGTATGGTTAATGAGCATGTTAGTCAAAATTAATCCCATAGATTTTATTACATAAAAATACTTAGATGTAAATATGGAAAGAAATAATATGAAGATAGAAATATACTTCAGAGCTTGAAGATCTTCTGCCATAAGGTGTGTTTATGTTCAAACTTTCATTGTCTCTTTTCTCTGTTTCTCTTTATTTACTAGAAACTCACCTATGTTAAACATGTCTACTGAGGGATTGTTTGCAAATTGATAGCCAAAACTTCTTTTTCTAAATACATGTTCTTGGGGAATACCTTCCCATACTGAATTTTGCTTGTCCATGTGACTTCCCTGGACAATGGGAGAATAACAAAAGAAAAGTGCTTGTGCGTAGCGCTTGCGCTATCATTGTTGAGAACGTTTCTTCCACCATGCAAGCAAGTCCAGGCAAGAATCCTGAAGGATAAGAGAAAAGTAGGAAGGAGGATCCAACTATCCAGCCATTCCATCTCTCTCAGCTATTCCACCCATTGACTGCAAAAATCAGCCAAGTGAGCCCAGACCAGAAAAACCACCCAGCTGGACCACAGAATCAGTGACAAATATATGATCATTGTTTTTTCCACTAATCATTGAAGTATTTTTTTTCCCAGAGCCAAATCTGACTAATATAACTACCATCATTATATTTTTAATAAAAGAGAAACTAGAAAGGAAGGCAAATTATGTTAATTTTATTAATCTGATTTTTATTCTTAATTTAATATGCAATTTCTAAAACAACTTTGCAAATTCTTATTTTTGCACATTTATACAATATTGGGACATGACATCTCGAATACTTTTTTATAGAATGTCATAAAAATTGCATGCATTTAATACAATTAACTGAATTAAATAAATTAATAGTTCAGGTATGATTCTGGGTTTAAAATTTTTTTAAATTACTTTAAAAAAAATATATCCTGATAGCACTGAAATGGTTTAGAGGTGATTTCTGCATATTTTACTATCAAATGGAGTCTTTGTTTAGAGTGATTTATTTACCTTTGGGTAGTCTGGTTTCTAGGACTGTACTCAAGAGGGATCTTGCATGCGAATATGAAGGTCCTATAGGAGAGCATATTTAGAAAGTGCCAAGTCTCATGGAAATTCCAAAATGCAATTCCCTAAAGGAGAGAAGTAGTGCAAGGAGACCCACTGAAACAGCCCTATAGAAATGAATATATACCTAAGCCTAGGTAAGTGTTCTAGTTCATTTCTTGAACCAAAGAAGGTAAAGTAACATCTAGCAGAGTTGATGCTGTGGAGTTGCAAAAAAAAAAAAAAAAAAAAAAAAAAAAAAAAAAAAAATTGTGTAAGACAACTCTGAAGGTCATTAAATAGAATCTGTATAGAAATGGTGTTTATTTGTCCTTGAGCCTCACTAACATATTTTTATAGAATTAATTCATGCATCTGTTTTATATCAAATTATTTTGTCAGAGTTCATATTGGCCTTGATTTTAAAAACTGACTTCCCAGGTATTTCTGTTAATTTCATACTATCTGCCTCTTTTTCTTCTGGAAAAAATGTAATGAACTCAATCTTTTTTCCTCTGGTCTTCTTATCTTAATGGTATAGTGTTACTTTTTCAATGCTGCCAAACCTTTTGATATAGCCACACATTTGTGACTTATAGCTATTAGTGACCATCTGATGCCCTTCAGTGACCTCTGATGGAGGGAAGGGATCATTATTTTCCCTAATCCCCCATAATACAATAGAGACAATACTATACCTTCTAATAAGATTTGATAGAATTTAGAATGGAAGTAAAAAGGAAAAGTAGTTTATAATTACTGTTATCCACACTGAAAGCCCATAATCCTAGACTTCTGGAAGGTTTGTGTGTAGAAGTGCCCAGCTCAGCCTGACCAACAGGAATCTTTTCTTCCAACTTCCTGATCTTCAACAAAAACAAAAAAAAAAATTATTCTCTTTCCAATTTCAAGTCTCACTTCATTTTGTGCCCCCAGATGTTACATAATTCATGAAGAATAATAAATCAATTCCCTTCTGGAGTCTCTCCCAACAGGAAATTGCCTGTATCCAAGGTTCAGAGAAACAAATATAGTAGTTGATATTACATTATACAAAGTTATTAATATCATCTTAATTATACAGTATGTATATGACCTTCCTTTGGCCCAGGTTATCTTCTAACCAGACTCAGGCTTCTCCTTTACATGGCTTTTCTTCTAGCATTCAGTAAAGGTAGGATTAAACCTAAAAATCCTTCCCACTTTCATCTGCTTTTAGCTCCCACACTACTTTGAGTAAATGGGGCCAAAACAAACAAGGAAATAAGATACATAATACACGTAAAAATGTATTTTTACATGCTCAGTGTACTCTAAATAAGCATTTGGTAACTTTTTTTTTTTTTTTCAAATTGAGTTTTTCCAACAATTCTATCATGTGATCAAATTATTACTCCCAACTTTTGTTATGAAGTAGAATATTTACCATCTCCATATAAAGCATCTACTTGGGTTCCTTCCCTAATTATGTTTTTACCTTATATGTTCATGATATTAAGCAACTCTTCTCTCAGAATACAGGTAAGTCTACTCCAAAGATAAATGTTAATTCCCTAGAAAGCAGAAACTAATGTACACCCTTCCAAATTGTGGTTTTTCTAACCAAAAATGCCATCACAAGTTACCCATTATTTATGAAAATTTATAACAATATCTATGTTGCCAGTATACTCTCAGAAGGCACAGTGTTATAAGTTGTTCCTCTGAAGGAATTCTGAAAGAAAAAAGTGAAATTTGGATTTAACAAAGAAAATATGAGATAATAGGACCCTGGAGGAGAAACAAACTATAGGATCAAGAATTCAGGAGCTCTTTAGACAGATGACCAACCCATGTTATTAAGAATTAACCTCAGTAGAACCATGCAAGGAGACTTGGGCCTTAAAAGTCCCAGATTAAGTAGCTGCCAGATGAGATAGATGTATAAGAAATGATTTAAGTGTTTATTATCTAGAGGTTGCAGTCCCAACCCATAGAGGTATAATCCTTGAGGGAAAGGATTGTGTCAAATATTTTCATACTTAGTGATGAATTCAAAACAGATACACACACAGACACATAAAGACACACAAACATTTCATATCACCATTTCCTTAATCATTTATTCAACACATATTTATTGAGAAACTATTTGTCCCAGGTTCCGATTTAGGTATAATATTTGCACCATAAACATACACACACACATGCACACAATTTCTTACATCAAGGAACATATTTTAGTGATCAAGACATACCATTTACAAGCAAACTAAAAATGTAAGTGTGTGGTATATTAGAAGGTAAATACTATTGTGAACATAAAAAAAATTTATGAAGGAGATATGGATTTCAGGGCAGGGTACTGCTTTATGTCAGGCTAATGCCTTCTAATAAAGTGACATTTCAGTAAGAACTTAAAATTGTGAGGACCAAACATGAGGATATTTTGGAGAAGAAAATTCCAGGCAGAATGAACAGATTTTGCAAAGGTTCTGTGTAAAATCATGCTTAGTGTATTCAGTGATCAACCAGGAGGCCACCATGTTGAGAGTAGCATGAGCTAAAGACAGGGAGGCAGGTGGAGACAGATTATGAAGAATCTATAAGCATAAGAAAGTAATAGTATTTTATTTTGAGGGGGTAGGAAGCCAATGGACAGTTTTAAATAAATGAGTGATAAAATTTTACTTTAGTTTAAAAAGATCATTCAGACTCCTATTGTGAATAACTTAGTAGGAGGTTCTGAAGCAGAAAAACCTTAGAGTAATTTATTTTTTTGCAATGACTGGCAAGAAATTGTGGCTATGTAAGATAGAGACGTAGCAGAGACATTTGGTAGAAAAGCTTGGATTTTGGATATTCAGTATCTGCTGATTGGATGTGGGGTATAGGAGATAAAGAGAAGTTATGAATGACTCCAAAATTTTGATGTTGGCATCTAGAAAGATATTGCCATTTAATGAGAATGAGAAGACTGGAAGAATGTGTTTGGTGGGGAAAGTCAAGAATTCAAATATGGATGTTATTAACAGGCATCATTAGTTAAATATTCAAGCGAAAATGTCAATTAGGCAGTAGGATATATCAGTATGAAGTTCAGAGAAAAAGTCTAGGCAGAAGACAGAATTCTGAGAGTTATAGGCAAAGAGAAGCCGACCATTTCTAGTTTTACATGGGGATTTGACCCTCCGTTAACTTGCAGGCTTTGTTCCCATGGTAATCTGATGAGTTGAATGCCGTCTCCAGGCAACATTACTTAAAACAGAAATTACCCCTAATTTGTACATTTGCATCTGGATAAGGAACTATGAATACTCCTTGGGGTTATACATTGGGCAGTAACTCTTGGAACTGACATTTTATTCCAGGGGCCCCTGAAGCTATGTCTGTAGGGATATTAACTCCTGTGTGACATGATGTTTCTAAGCCAGAGAGGTTTCCCCAGCTACCCAAAGTGGTCTCACCTCCATGAACCTGAACTGTCATCTGAGTTGAATTATTCTGGGTGAGTCTGTGGACTGTTTCATGGACTACTGAAAGAACTACTCCTGCAAGGAATGTTTGATGTTGAGCTGCTGCCATGCTGTGGTTCCTGTTTGATAACCTTCTGAGCAGACTGATATCAAATATGTTTTATGATACTGTTTTGAGTATGAATGTGTAATTAAGCCTAAGAAACTTAATTGGTGAACATTGTAGAAGTGTTCAATGTATGGATGGTACCTAAAGGCATAAGGTTAGATGCAATTTCTTATGAAGTATCAACAGAGAAAAGAAAAATTCTGAAAATTATGCCTTGAGTTACCCCAGAAGTATGGGAGAAAAGGTGGAATGAAAAGAGGAATCTGAAAAGGAGCACATAATGAGATAGAAATATAAACAAAAGAAGTTGGTATACTGGAAACCAAGGGAAATGGGTATTTCAAGAAGGTGGGAGGACTCACTTGTATCAAATGCTCTATGAAATAGAATATTACCAAAAAGACCATACACACTGAGGGACAGTTAATTTTGGCTAACCTCTGTTCTGATTGGCTGATATCCATGCCACACTGAAGAGGAAAAATTAGTCTACCACTTCTGGAATTGGAGCTAGAAATGCATCAGGGAGTCAGAGTTGGTTAAAGGCACTCTAACTTGTCTCAGAGATGTAAGGTTGACCAGATATTCCATGGCAGAGGGCATGTGGAGATGGTAGAAGAATGATGAGGAGAGGGGAAAGAAGGAACAGGGTTAGGGATAGTTTGGTTTAGACTTATATCATGATTTCATGTCTTCATGGGAAATGACCAAAGGGAGTGGAATTGAAGTGTTTTTTGTTTTGCAATTACCTAAGACTAAGAATTAAAATTCTCATGAAAACGAAAACATACCAAATAAGAAATAAACAACAAAAAACATTTGGTAAGTTCATTGATCTTAGGACATATTGTTCACACTAAATATCAAGGGATCATACAGAACTTTTCTTTTACAAAGTTGATTAAATTTCAGCATGATTACTGCAGAATAGTTTAAATTTTTTTTTTAAATTTCATGCTACATTTGGTGCATAGTCATTTCCCATTCTTCGTGTGGCTTGTGGCAGTTTTTTTGATGACACGTATGGGCAATGTCTCAGTGAATACATGGGGCAATTCCAGTTAGTTAATACATGCAACTGCCCATCAGCACATGTTGCTTTTCACTATTGGCTTATGAATTCCCTTTCACTTTACAAACAACCTCACCTTTACTGACAATCAGTTGTCAGGGATGACTACATCTGTCATTTCACTCATGAGAAAATTTCACATTACATCATAATACTTAGAAAGAGAATATGGAAAGTTGTTATTCTCTCAAATCCTGTGCTTTATTTCACTGTTTTTACATGAATAGTAATATTAATAAACATCAGTATGATTTGCATGTGCAGTCAAGAATTCTGAAACAAGTTATGAATCTAAAAGCCTCTTAAATGTGTAGCCATTGTTCAAAGTAAAAAAAAAAAAAAAAAATGAAAGCAGCAGAAGCAATTTGATTATGTGAGTGTTATCCTCACAACCAAATCTATTCCTGGCAACACATTATTTGATTCCAGTAACTCCTAAATCAACATGAGCCTGTGTGTAATGGAAATCAGCTTATTCTTTTAGATGTATGAGAAATACAAATTATCTTAGAAGCAACGCACTTGCAATTAGTATAATTCATTTAGAAGATAGGACAAAGTTTGTATAATCAATTAAAACAAGATTTACCAATTAATAAAATTTCAGAGGTGAGATTCTATTTCCATATCATCTATATCAGTATCTATATTAGCTATATCATCTCTATCTCTTTACCTACCTATATATAATAGAAAGCCCACTTAATCAAGTGAGAATTTGTATTTGTAAACAAATGTGCAAGGCCTCCAGCAAGTAGCATCTGTGATGTGATTTTGCAAATAAAATTTAAAGAGAAAACTGAAATAAAAAAATGTGATTCTACAGGTAAGAATGGGTAACATTCTTGTGGCTTAATTTTTAGAAAGAAATCAACAGAAAAATAAATTTCTATAATTTTATCTAAATTATTTTAAATGACTTGACATGTTTTTAAACTAATGAGCAGCAACAGGAATTGGACGAAGATGCTAGACATGGAGGCAAGAAACCTGGATTTAGGACTTGAGAATTTCTAGATTAGAAGAGAGTTTTTGCAATCATTAAATTTTTTGGATTGTGGAACCCTCTGAAACTAGAATAAAAGCTAAAGACCTCTTAGCTTAGAACAATACATGTAAGAGCAATCCCACAGTTTAAAGATAGTTAAGAACCCAAAAACACTGCCAGAATTCTTCCTGTGCACTTATATGTATTGGTATATTTTCTACAAAATATACTTTGTTATATCTACAATTTTGTACATTGACTTTTTTTTTGTTATTATTTATTTATTTATTTTTGGCTGTGTTGGGTCTTCATTGCTGCATGCAGGCTTTCCCTAGTTGTGGTGAGTGGAGGTTACTCTTCATTGTGGTGCGCAGGTTTCTCATTGTGGTGGCTTCTCTTGTTGCAGAGCACGGGCTCTAGGCACATGAGCTTCAGTAGTTGTGGCATGTGGGCTCAGTAGTTGTGGCTCATGGGCCCTAAAGCACAGGCTCAGTAGTTGTCCTGCATGGGCTTAGTTGCTCTACGGCACATGGGGTCTTCCCAGACCATGGATTGAACCTGTGTCCCCTACATTGGAAGTCAGATTCTTAACCACTGTGCCGCCAGGGAAGTCCCTCAACATTTTCATTTAATAGATCATTTAGTATGAATTTCTAATGTTATTAAATATTCTTCAACTAATTAAGAAGGCTTAATTTTAAATGGATATTATTATAAAGGACATTTAATAATTTCTTAAAATTAGACATTAACTTTAAAACATTATCTAATATTTGCTAATTTAATGCCATACAAGTACCCCATTAATCTATGTCACATACCTATCCTAATAGGCCAAATTGCTTGATGGCTTACTTCATTATATTCCTGAATAATAATTCATTGTATAGTTTTCCCACCAGTTGTTTATTCATTAATCTACATCTTGGTCACTAACAGGTTTGTGATGATTAATAAAGCTGATATAAACAACCATATATGTCATTCATTTTCAAATCTATCAAGTAGCAACCTAAAAGCACAAATGCTGGGTTGTATGGTAGACAATGTTTAGCTATGTAAGAAACTGTCAAACTATCTTTCAAAGTGGCTGTGCCATTTTTCACTCCCATCCGTCATAAGAAAGAATTTCTCTTCCTTCACATTCTTGGTATTGTTAGTTTTTTGAATATTGGCTATTCCAGTAGGTGTGCAGTGGTATCACATTAAGAAAAATTATGTTGAAAATTGTTGTATATATTTATTTTCCAACTGTATATCTTTTTGGTGAAGTGCCTGTTCAGATATCTTGCCATTTTTTAATTAGGTTGTTCATTTTCTTAATGTTCATTTTTAAGAGTCCATTGTATATTTTGATTAAAAGTCTTTTACCACATATATATTTTTAATGTATTTTCTAATCTATGGTTTAGAAACCATATTCTCTTAAGAGTGTCTTTCTCAGAGCAGAAGCTTTTTAATTTTAATCAAGTTCAACTTATCTGTTTTTCTCTGATGAATTTCATCTTTTGTTTGTACCTAAAATTAAGTACCAAACACAATCACATATATTTTCTCCTGTGCTTTATTTAGGAGTTTCATAGTTTTAAATTTTACAGTTAGGTCCATCATGCATTTTGAGTTAATTCTTTAAAGGTGTAAGTTCTGTGTTTAGATTCTTTTTTTTTTTTTTTTCCCCATGTAAATATGTCCAATTGATCAAGAACCATTTGTTGAAAAGACTATCCTTTCTACATTGAACTGCCTTTGTTCCTTTGTCAAAATTCAGTTGATTATATCTGTGTGGATTTATTTTTGGTTCTGTATTCTGGTCCATTAATATATTTGCCTATTCTTTTGCTAATTTCATGTTTTCATGGTTACTCTAGCTTTATGTCTTGAACCATGTAGTTTGCATTGTTCAACTTCATGATCTTCTTCAGTACTGTGTTGGTTATTCTAGCTCCTTTACATTTCCATAAAAATTTTTAAATCAAATTTTTGGTATCTTCAAAATATTTTACTTGAATTCTGACTAGAATTCCATTGGTGTATAGATCAAGTTGGGAAGATATTATTTGGTTTTTAAGACCTTCATCAAAGATAAATAATAAAGCCATGGATGGGAGGAAGAAACCCTGGATGGGTTGAGTCTTCAATACTACAATACAGACTATTCCTCCACTTATTTAAATCTTCTTTGATTACTTTTGTCATTGTTTTGTAGTTTACTGCAAAATAATCTGAACATATTTTGTAAGATTTACATCTAAGTATTATATTTCTTCATGCTAATGTAAATGGTAGTTTTATTTTTAATTCCAAATTTCAGTTGTTTGCTGCTGGTATATTGGAGAAGAATGACACTTTTATATTGATCTTTTATCCTTCAACTTGCTATATTATTTCCAGTATTTTATTTGTAGATTATTTTTGTCCTAACTATAATCATATCATCTTCAAATAAAGAAAATTGCATTTCTTCTCTTTTAATCTCATATTATTATATCTTTTACTTATCTTTTGCACTAGCTATGACTTCCACTATGATGTTAAACAGGAGTTATGGGAGAGGGCATCCTTGATGTGTTCTTGATAGTAGTAGAATAAATGCTGTATCTTATCAAGGTTGATGTTAATGTGGGTCTTTTGTAGGTATTATTATTTTTTTAATTAAGTTGAGGACTACCTGTCTATTTTTACTTTGCTGAGATTTTATTTCAGTGAATGGGTGTTGGATTTTGTCAAATGATTTTTCCACATCAACTGATATAATCATATAATTTTTCTTCTTTATCCTGTTGATATGGTAAACTACATTGGTTGATTTCCAATTTTTTTTATAATAATCGAAAGGAAGCTGAGTAGCTACATTAATGTCAGACATAGCAGACTTCAGAACAGGAAGATTATCAAGGATAAAAAGGATGTTACATAATTAGAAAGAGGTCAATTCTCCAAAAAGACATAAAATCCTAAGCATATATACACCTAATAAAAGAGGGATGGAGATGTGGTACATATATACAATGGAATGTTACTCACTCATTAAAAAGAATGAAATAATGCAATTTGCAACAACATGGATGGACCTAATGATTGTCTTACTGTCTTACTTACTTCAGACAGAGAAAGACAAATATAATATGATATCATTTATATGTGGAATCTAAAAGAAGGGCACAAATGAACTTATCTACAAAACAGAAGGGGGGTCATGGGGGAGAGTGATAAATTGGGAGATTGGGATTGACATATACACACCACTATATATATAAAATAGCAATTAATAAGGACCTACTGTATAGCACAGGGAACTTTACTCAATACTCTGTAATGGCCTATATGGGAGGAGAATCTAAAAGAGTAGATATATGTATATGTATAACTGATTCACTTTGCTCTATACTTGAAACTAGCACAGCACTGTAAATCAACTATACCCCAATAAATTTTTTTTTAAAAAAGAGCATCAACATTTATGAGACAAAGCTGATAGAAATGAAAGGGAAAGCAAACAAATCCACTATTCTCTGGTTGGAGATTTCAACACCTCTGTATCACTACTTTATAGATCAAGCAGGCAAAAAATAGGTAAGAATATAGATGACCTGAGTAGCAAGTTTTAACTATTTTACTTGAATATATAAACACAACTTGGACTGTTCTAAGCCTTTAGTTAAGAGATCTGAAAGAGTTGATTTTGACAATTTTGGCAAATGTTCTCCTTGTTTTTATGGTGGAGTGTATTTTTGGAGTCTCTTACTTCACCATTCTGGAAGTTCTACCCCATGTTGTGCTCTTTCAAATGAACTTTAATTCATATAATTCTTTATATAAGAATATTTACGGGCTTCCCTGGTGGCGCAGTGGTTGAGAATCCGCCTGCCGATGCAGGGGACACGGGTTTGTGCCCCGGTGCAGGAAGATCCCGCATGCCGCGGAGCAGCTGGGCCCGTGAGCCATGGCCACTGAGCCTGTGCGCCTGGAGCCTGTGCTCCGCAACGGGAGAGGCCACAAGAGCGAGAGGCCCACGTACCGCAAAAAAAAGAACATTTGCATGAAGAAAATGCACTGCACATTCCAATCAAAATATGTTTCATTTATGAAGTATCCCAGTCTGTAGTTTTCACATATAAAGTAACCCCATACTCTGCGTGTCAAGGACGGTAAGTCTCCAGAAAATTGCAGTTAGCTATAGTAAAAAGAAGCCTGGTTGCAAATTCAGGAGACATAAATCCTAGGTTTCTCTCTATCACATAATTGTTGTGTGCCCTTTGGTAGAAATTTTCAATTTTATTAACCTTAAAAGGGGGAAGAAAATGACCTATTTATCACATGAGATTAGTATGAAAATCACATGCTCTAAGGTATATGAACATATTAATTTTCTTTCTGTTAACTATTTCAAGCTGGGTATTTGCACTATAATTTTGCTGAAGAATTTTATGATAAAAAGAATTTGTTTCTGAGCTTTGTGTTGTAAAAATTATGATTCACTTGTTATTGTAATTAACTTTTACCTTGGAATAATATAATGGAGATGAAGAAATCCATGACTGTTTGATGACGGGATTATAATTTTTAACCACTATCATTCTTATCTATCATTTTAAGTTAAAAATATATGGTTAGTACATAAATGTTAAATGCAATTAGTTGAATTCTATGGCTTACTACATAATAGATGTTGCCAAAGTTCAGATATCGATGACAAATAAAATTCAAACATACTAGACACCTCTTGGAAAGTCAACAATAAGTAGATTATGTACTATTTTTACATATTGGCATTAAACACGTTTCCAAGTATTTTATAGTATTTTCTTAGTGAAAAGAACATATGTTACACAAAGGAAGTAAAAATGCCACCACACACATTTGCCTACTGATTTAAAAGACTACAAGAGTCTCATGGTCACTAAGTAATTCACAAAATTCCATTAGTTAAATAAAATATTCAAAAACCAAAACTTTATTCTTTTGTTAACATCAATGTCTTAACTGTTTCTACTTTTCCTCATTCACAAAAGAATATCCAAAAAATTACGAGGAAGCAGTCATTTTTGAAAGCATCCCAGTAGATATTTTACATTTTAAAATCTGAGAATCAAACACTCCATATTGTTTAAACACCATTTGGAAATTTGATAAAGAAGGTCATAAAAAGATATTTCCACAGAAAATAACTTTATATAATTTCAGTTTGTGAGGATAATTATCAGGGTAAGCAAAACACAATGTAATATAATGTTATATGTGTCAAAATTGTATAGAATTGGGGTATATGCATGTGGCACGAAGATTTTAGATATCCTCTCTTTTGGCAAAAAGTTATTATCTGATCATTTTGTGTTGTTAACAATGAGGCAATGGAAATACTAAAATTGAATAAAATATATGTTTTGTCTCCTTAAATGACTTCATATCAAACATCATGTTATTTCCATAATTCTGTATAAGAATTTTGGAATGGAGGCAATATTATTTTCACAGGAGTAAATGTAACATTTTGCTATTCTTCTATGTCTTGCTTTAGCTTTACATTATTTTTTTCTTTGCTTTTCTTTTTTAACATCTTTATTGGAGTATAATTGCTTTACAACGGTGTGTTAGTTTCTGCTGTATAACAAAGTGAACCACCTATACATATATATATATCCCCATGTCACCTCATTCTGATATCTCCCTCCAACCCTCCCTACCCCAACCCTCCAGGTGGACACAAAACACGGAGGTGATCTCCCTGTGCTCTGCAGCTGCATCCCACTAGCTATCTATTTTATATGTGGTACTGTATATATGTCCATGCCACTCTCTCACTTCATTCCACCTTACATTACCCTCTCCCCATGTCCTCAAGTACATTTGCTACGTCTGCATCTTTATTCCTGTCCTGCCTCTAGGTTCTTCAGAACCAACTTTTTTTTTTTAGATTCCATATATATGTGTTAGCATACAGTATTTTTTTCTAGTTCTGTGAAAAATGCCATTGATAGTTTGATAGGGATTGCATTGAATCTGTAATTGCTTTGGGTAGTATAGTCATTTTCACAATGTTGATTCTTCGAATCCAAAAACATGGTATATCTCTACATCTGTTTGTATTATCTTTAATTTCTTTCATCAGGGTCTCATAGTTTTCTGCATACAGGTCTTTTGTCTCCTTAAGTGGGTTTATTCCTAGGTATTTTATTCTTTTTGTTGCAGTTGCAAATGGTAGTGTTTCATTAATTTCTCTTTGAGATTTCTCATCATTAGTGTATAGGAATGAAAGAGATTTCTGAGTGTTAATTTTGTATCCTGCTACTTTACCAAATTCATTGATTAGTTCTCAGAGTTTTCTGGTAGCATCTTTAGGATACTCTATGTATACTCTCATGTTATCTTCAAAGAGTGACAGTTTTACTTCTTTTCGATTTGGATTCCTTTTATTTCTTTTTCTTTTCTGATTGCTGTGGCTAAAACTTACAAAACTGTGTTGAATAATAGTGGTGAGAGTGGGCAACCTTGTCTTGTTCCTGATCTTAGAGGAAATGGTTTCAGTTTTTCACCATTGAGAATGTTGTTGCCTGTGGGTTTGTCATATATGGCCTTTATTATGTTGAGGTAAGCTCCCTCTATGCCTATTTTCTGGAAAGTTTTTATCATTAATGGAGTTGAATTTAGTCAAAAGGTTTTCTGCATCTACTGAGATGATCATATGGTTTTTCTACTTCAATTTTTTTTACTATAGTTTATCACATTCATTGATTTTGTATACTGAAGAGTCCTTGCATTGCTGAGATAAACCCTACTTGATCATGGTGTATGATCCTTTTAATGTGCTTTTAGATTCTGTTTGCTAGTATTGTGTTGAGGATTTTTGCATCTATCTTCATCAGTGATATTGTCCTGTAGTTTTCTTTTTTTTGTCACATATTTGTCTGGTTTTGGTATCAGGATGATGGTGCCCTTGTTGAATGAATTTGGGAGGGTTCCTCCATCTGCTATGTTTTGGAAGGGTTTGAGAAGGATAGGTTTTAGCTCTTCTCTAAATGTTTAGTAGAATTCGTCTGTGAAGCCATCAGGTCCTGGGCTTTTGTTTGTTGGAAGATTTTTAATCACAGTTGCAATTTCAGTGCTTGTGATTGGTCAGTTTATATTTTCTATTTCTTTCTGGTTTATTCTCAGAAAGTTGTGCTTTTCTAAGAATTTTTCCATTTTATTGGCAATAGTTGCTTGTAGTAATCTCTCATGATCCTTTGTATTTCTGCAGTGTCAGTTGCTACTTCTCCTTTCTCATTTCTAATTCTATTGATATGAGTCTTCTCCCTTTTGTTCTTGATGAGACTGGCTAGTGGTTTATTGATTTTTTTTTTATCTTCTCAAAGAACCAGCTTTTGTTTTATTGATCTTTGTATTATTTCCTTCATTTCTTTTTCATTTATTTCTGATCTGATCTTTATGATTTCTTTCCTTCTGCTAACTTTGGTTTATTTTTGTTCTTCTTTCTCTAATTGTTTTAGGTGTAAAGTTAAGTTGTTTATTTGAGATTTTCCTTTTTTCTTGAGGTAGCATATGTTGCTATAGAACTGCTCTTAGAACTGCTTTTGTTGCATCCCTTAGGTTTTGGGTTGTCATGTGTTCACTGTCATTTGTTTCTAGGTATTTTTTGATTTCCTCTTTGATTTCTTCAGTGATCTCTTAGTTATTTAGTAGTGTATTGTTTAGCTTCCATGTGTTTGTAGTTTTTACAGGTTGTTTTTCCCTGTAATTGGTATCTATCCTCATAGTGTTGTGGTTGGAGAAGATACTTGATACAATTTCAATTTTCTTAAATTTACCAAGGCTTGACTTGTGACCCAAGATATGAGCTATCCTGGAGCATGTTCCATGAGCACTTGAGAAGAAAGTGTATACTGTTGTTTTTGGATGGAATGTCCTACAAATATCAATTAAGTCCATCTTGTTTAATGTGTGATTTAAAGCTTGTGTTTCTTTATTTATTTTTATTTTGGATGATCTGTCTATTTGTGAAAGTGGGGTGTTAAAGTCCCCTACTATTATTGCACTACTGTCGATTTCCCCTTTTATGGCTGTTAGCATTTGCCTTATGTATTGAGGTGCTCCTATGTTGGGTGCAAAAATATTTACAACTGTTATATCTTCTTCTTGGATTGAGCCCTTAATCATTTTGTAGTCTCCTTCTTTTTATCTTGTAATAGTCTTTATTTTAAAGTCTATTTTGTCTGATATGAGAACTGCTACTCCAGCTTTCTTTTGCTTTCCATTTTCAGGGAATATCTTTTTCCATCCCCTCACTTTCAGTCTGTACGTGGCCCTCAGTCTGAAGTAGGTGTCTTGTAGACAGCATGTATATGGGTCTTGTTTTTGTATCCATTCAGCTAGTCTAATGTCTTTTATTTGGATCATTTAATCCATTTACTTTTTAGGGAGTTATTGATATGTATGTTCCTATTACTATTTTCTTAATTGTTTTGGCATTGTTATAGTAGGTCTTTTCCTTCTCTTGTGTTTCCTGCCTAGAGAAATTCCTTTAGCATTTGTTGTAAAGTTGTCTTGGTGTTGCTGAATTCTCTTAGCTTTTGCTTGTCTGTAAAGGTTTTAATTTTTCTGTCAAATCTGAGTGAGATCCTTGCTGGGTAGAGTAATCTTGGTTGTAGGTTTTTCCTTTTCATCACTTTAAATATGTCCTGCTACTCCCTTCTGGCTTGCAGAGTTTCTGCTGGGAGATAAGCTGTTAACCTTATAGGGATTCCCTTGTATGTATTTGTTGGTTTTCCCTTGCTGCTTTTAATACTTTTTCTTTGTATTTATTTTTGATAGTTTGATTAATATGTCTTGGTGTGTTTCTCCTTGGATATATCCTGCATTTGACTCTCTGTGCTTCCTGGACTCTCTGGACTTGACTGACTATTTCCTTTCCCATATTAGGGAATATTTCCACTATAATCTCTTCAAATATTTTCTCAGTCACTTTGTTTTTGTCTTCTTTTTCTGGGACCCCTATAATTCCAATGTTGGTGCATTTAATGTTGTCCCAGAGCTCTCTGAGGGTATCCTCAATTCTTTTCATTATTTTTCTTTATTCTGCTCTGCAGTAGTTATTTCCACTATTTTATCATACAGATCACTTCTCTGTTCTTCTATCTCATTTATTCTGCTGTTGTTTCCTTTTTAGAGAATTCTTAATTTCATTTATTGTGTTGTTCATCATTGTTTTTTACTCTTTAGTTCTTCTACGTCCTTGTAAACATTTCTTGTATTTTCTCCATTCTATTTCCAAGACTTAGATCATCTTTACCATCATTACTCTGAATTCTTTCTCAGGTAAACTACCTATTTCCTCTTCTTTTTTTCTGTCTGGTGGATTTTTATATTGCTTCTTCATCTGCTGTGTATTTCTCTGTCTTCTCATTTTGCTTAACTTACTGTGTTCGGTGTCTCCTTTTCACAGGCTGCAGTTTCCTAGTTCCCATTGTTTTTGGTGTCTTCCCCCAGTGGCTAAGGTTTGTTTCGTGGGTTTTGTAACCTTCCTGGTGGAGGGGAGTGGTTCCTGTGTTCTGGTGGATAAGGCTGGATCTTGTCTTTCCAGTGGGCAGGACCGTGTCCGGTGGTGTGTTTTGGGTTGTCTGTGACCTTATTGTGATTTTTGTCAGCCTCTCTGCTAATGGGTAGGGTTGTGTTCCTTTCTTGCTAGTTGTTTGTCATAGGGTATCCAGTAGTGTAGTTTGCTCGTCTTTGAGTGGAGCTGGGTCTTAGCATTGAGATGGAGATCTCTGGGAGACCTTTCACTGTTTGATATTATGTGGGGCTGTGAGGTCTCTGGTGGACCAATGTCCTGAACTTGGCTCTCCCACCTCAGAGGCTCAGGCCTGACACCCAGTCAAATCATGAAGGCACTGTCAGCCACACGGCTCAGAAGAAAAGTGAAAAAAAAAAAAAAAGAAAAAGAAAAAAGAAAATAAAGTTATTTAAATAAGAAATTACTGTTATTAAAAATAAAAATGTAATAAAATAGAGAAAAAAAACAAAAAGAAAGAAAGAAGAGAGCAACCAAACCAAAAAACCAATCCATTAATGATAACAAACACTAAAAATTATACTAAAAAATAAAAAAATGGACAGAGAGAAACCTAAGAAAAATGTTAAAAGCAAAGCTTTACAGACAAAATCACAGAAACAAGCATGCATATAATATACACACAAAAAGAGAAAAAGGAAAAAATATATATATATAATTAAAAAAAGGAAGAGAGCAATCAAATCAATAAACAATTCTACCAATGATAATAAACTCTAAATACTAAATTAAGATAAACATAAAACTGGCAACAAATTAGATGTAGAAAGCAAACCCCAAGTCTACAGTTACTCCCAAAGTCCTCTGTCTAATTTTGGGATGATTCATTTTCTATTAAGGTATTCATCAAATTGACTGTGGAAATTTAATCTGCTGCTCCTGAGGCTGCTGGGAGAAATTTCCCTTTCTCTTCTTTGTTCTCACAGCTACTGGGGTTCAGCTTTGGATTTGGTCCCACCTCTGTGTGTAGGTCACTTGAGGCCTTCTGTTCCCCTCCGAGACAGGAGGTGGGTTAAAGGAGTGACTGATAAGGGGACTCTGGCTCACTCAGGCTGGGGGGGAGGGAGGGGTAGAGAATGCAATGTGAGCCTGTGGCGGCAGAGGTCAGCATAACGTTGCAACAGCCTTAGGCATGCCATCTGTTCTCCCTGGGAACTTGTCCCTGGACCAGGGGACCCTGGCAGTGGTGGGCTGCACAGGGTCCTTGAAGGTAAGGTATGGATAGTGACCTGTGCTTGCACACAGGCACCTTGGAGACTGCTGCAGCTGCCTTAGCATTTCATGCCAGTCTCTGATGTCTGCACCAATAGCCGCAGCTGTCTCTGGAGCTCGTTTAGGCATTGCTCTGAATCCTCTCTCCTTGCACACCCTGAAACAATGGTGTCTTGCCTCTTAGACATTTCCAGACTTTTTTCCGGACTCCCTCCCAGCTAGCTATGGCACTCTAGCCCCCTTCAGGCTGTTTTCATGCAGCCAACCCCCGTCCTCTCCCTGGGATCTGACCTCTGAAGCCTGTCTCATCTCCCAACCCTCACTGGTCCCAGAGTGTGAACAGACAAGCCTCTCAGGCTGGTGAGTGCTGTTTGGCACCTATCCTCTGTGTGGGGATCTCTCCAGCTTACCCTCTGCACCCCTGTTGCTGCACTCTCCTCTGTGCCTCAGAAGATTTCCCCTGGTCACCTCCCGTCTCCACCAGTGAAGGGGCTTCCTAGTGTGTGGAAACTTTTCCTCCTTCACAGCTCCATCCCAGAGATGCAGGTCCTGTACCTATTCTTTTGTCTCTGTTTTTTCTTTTTTCTTTTGCCCTTCCCAAGTACGTGGGGAGTTTCTTGCCTTTGGGAAGTCTGAGGTCTTCTGCTAGCATTCAGTAGGTGTTCTGTGGGAGTTGTTCCACATGTAGATGTATTTTTGATGTATTTGTATGGAGGAAGATGTTCTCCATGTCTTACTCCTCCACCATCTTGAACGTCCCCCATTATTTTTTGCTCTTGTCTACCACGTCCATTCCCTAAGATATCCTTGGTAAATATATCTGTCCATTAAATAAATATTACAGAAAATATGAAAGTATCAAGTTGTGAAAATTTCCTTTAAATAATTCCTGTTGATCACTAAAACAATGTTACTAAACACCAACTCTGCTTTTCAGAAAATTGTCTTTGCAATATATACATGGAGTAAATGTTCACTTTAACCTCTTAATGTTTGTAAAACACATTTCTTTTTAAGTTAATTTATTTATTTAATGTTATTAATTTATTGATTTAATTAATTAATTTAATTATTAATTAAATTAATTAGTTAATTAAATTTATTTAATTTTATTTTTTATTTAATTTATTTCTTCATAAGAAGTTAGTGATTGATATTCTACAGTTTATACATAGCCTATAATGAGTCCAAACACTGTCTTGGATGATATATGAAATGCACAACAACACACTTCCTTTCCTAAAGACACCGTGATAGTGATTTATATGATCATGACTCCTTTGAAGTTTCATCGTCTTCCTAGCCTCAGGACTTAACCCCAGTTAGAATCCTAACCACAGCACGTATCAAATCTATTAGAAAATAGATAAATTCAGCACAAAAATAATATAACAAATAATAGAATTAAAGGGGGGGAAGTACTTTCTTTAAAGGGTACTTTTATGCCATGACTTCCTACTTTAGGTTATTATGGAAATCCTCAGTGAAATTCATCCTGATAGACTTATTTGAAAGCTTTTTCTTACTATCTGTTCATAGGCTGCTGAAAAATTATTTTATTTTTCAACATGTTTGATCACAGACTTGATTTCTAGTATAGGGTGTGTGTGTTTGAGGGGTGGAGGGCAGATAAATTACCTTGGAAAGCAAAATCAGAAATCAAATAGTAATTTCAAATGGATTGATTGGCATCTTTCTTGATAATTCTTTAGACTATTATTCTTCTTCAAGTCAATGGATGCAATTCCTTCCAGTGTGGAAAATCTGAGCCATGGGAGGGAGCATTTTGATTTCCAAAATAACTGGGTGGTAGTGTGTAGGTTGTAATTAATCATTTGTTTCTACACCTTGAGACTCACATGTTCTTCAGAAAATAATGATAAGACAAATTTTCTCATCAGTATTATTTTCTTATCAAGAAAGAAACAATGTGAAATGGATAATATAATTTATATTTCATATGTCCCACCTACAAAGATAAAAGTATGAAGGTGATGTTATCCTTTTACTTCAGTCTACTCTAAAACTCCAGAATTGTTTTTGATAAACAAATATATGTTTAATTTCTTATGTTAAAAATCTAACCCCAGAGAAGACTGTCTCAATTATATGAATACTATCATGATTCCACTAACTGCAGGTATAATGCTATGATCTAGTCTTTAATATAAACTTTGGACCATCACTTTTTGACACACAGGTGATGTTTATCCTTACAAGTGCATCAATTATACATGCAGGAAAATTGTCATAATAAACAACTTTTCCCTTTTTCTTTCTGGCACACTTTTTCAGAATCCTCCAGAAATGCAATTTCTGATGGAGTAATCGAATTTTATTTTGATATCCCATGTCACCAGGGGCTTTAGTGAGTTCATGTTGCAGCCTTGTTTGAATTATCTGAGCAGAGTATGGTGGCAGATAGTGGTCCTGAAATTGGTGACCTCTCTGCCTATTGTTTTCTCTGTACAAAGAATTTCTCTCTTACCTCATTGCTTCAGCATATGTATAACTTCACGTTCTATTGCCTCACTCAAGCCTCATCACTTGTGTGTGAGTGTGTGTGTGTAAGAGTATGAGAGTGTGTGTAATGGGACTGAGGAAAATGGGAATGTATATTATGCCAGAATTAATTTTTTGTAGAAAGAAATTATCCTGAGGGGATGGATTCAGACAAGTGAGCCAGGGTGACTAGGTATAAAAAGGTGGCAATTTTGACTTCCTTCAAAAGACAGGAGGTCAGGGATCCACAATTCAGAAGTCTGGTTTTAAACCACTCCCCTTTTTGATAATCATAACTCACAAAATTATAAAAATAAATAATAGATACAAACATACAATTTATATATACATATCTGCCTGCTCCCCAAACAAATGTAATTAACGTTTTAGCTCTTTCTTTTTTCCTTGATTAGCCATACAGAGGTAAGAATATTTAGTATTGTCTTCATCTACCAGCAATCAAACATTTTATTATACTACAGGTTTACTATATATTTTATACCATCTATACCATTATAGTCTATGTCTCTGTAAGCCCTCCTCTGCCTGAAGCAGAAAGGCCTCCAATGTTCTTTCATGGCTCGAGGGTTCCTCAGCCAGTTCTTACTAGGAGGACCTAGGCAGACCTTCTTGGATGTGGCTGGAACAGCAGCAAGAATGCATTTTGAACGAGATAAGACAATTGTTTCTGCTTCTTTGGGTGTCTTCTGGAGTCCCTTGTTTTATTCTTTCTTCTACAGATGACAGGAAAAAAAGAGAGAAAGCCCAAAGGAAATCTCTGGTTAACTGGAGAACACAGGAAATATGTGTCATTTCAAACTCAATTTCACATCAAGCCAACATTGGTGGTGACACATCCTACTTATTACTAAAATCATTCATACAGGTCCTCACAAGCTTGGAGTGTGTTTTTTTTAACTCCTATGGTAACTTCACTTAGAGAATGCCCTTGATTTGATGACTATTACTGAAAATGAACAAGAGATATTTATGAGCCTTAGGAATAGGAAGAAAAAAAATTCTTTCTGTTGAAACTTTAATTTTTTGTGCTTCCATTTTTAATTATATTTTCTCTACCATGAACTACTTGAGGAATTCTGTTCCTTTTATATTAGTCAGTATTATAAAGGTTCCAAAAGCACTGAGGTTTGAGGGAAAGATTGACAATATATTTGTGTGTGATGAGGGTTGCTGCCAGGGAAGACATGGGGGTTAAGAGATATAAAAAACACAGAAATTATGTTTAATAACAAAATAATTCTTCTAAATTAAAAATTAAAATATATACTATATTTTGTTACTATGTTTATTCATATATTATAAACTAGCATGGTAGATACATTTTTTAAATTGAGTATATGACATTTTGAAAGACTTTTAGTGGAAAAAATGATATTTTTGAACTCTCAGCAGTTCCACATGTGAGGGTTTGACTTCAATTTAATTGTCAATTAATATTTGAAATATGAAGTTAGAAAATTAGATTGCTACAACTTATACATCAGTCAAAAAGTAAAATAATAGAGTTATTTCTGACAACTACATTTTAAACATACAACCACTGACTTATGCAAATTAGATTAAATATTTTAATTGACTTAATAATTCCCATCTCATGTTGATTGCCTACCAGTTTGTGTTCACATAACAATCATATTTATTCAGTATAATTTTCTTCATCATTTTAATAGAATGTTATTTTATAATGTTTAATAGAAGGGAGCTATAAAAATAAAACTGTAATCAGTTATTTCTCTTTTAAGAATAAAACTGGGCAAAATGACCCATTAAAAATATTTTATTTCCACACAGAGAATACAAATAAATATATTAGCAAAATTAAAATACACAAACAAATAAAACAAAAATCTTCTCAAGTCTTTCCCTGCTACCCTGAATGGTTAAATTAAAAATAATGGCTGTCTATATTTGGAACCTCTTGCCTTAAGATTAAAATATGTTAAGAGAGTGTTGAATACAAATAACTGCACTGACAAATCACATCATCTGATTTAACCTGCACAACCACTAACTCCTTGTCTTTATAGATTTCAAATAAAGCTCCTTTGTGTCCTGATGATAGAGTGATACAATCTCACATTTGTATGGTATTTCCATTTATGGTATTTCTGCACCAGGGAAAATTTGTGAAATTCAAAGTTCCCAGGATTATCCTGGAACTTAAAAATAGTTAAAGATAAAAACCATAAGATAGAATGGAAAGATAATATTTTCACTGCAAGAGAGGAGGGAACTGTGACTGCAGTAAGGTGGCAGATCTAGGCAGGGGACAGATCTAAGGACCAAAGACATCATGCAGTTGAGTCAGTCTTGTAGATGTTGTGGAGAAATAGGGTATTTTACCCAGGAAAGAAACAAAATACTATTTATCCCATATTTATCCTTTACAAACCTCATTCTAAGCAAAGGTGGCATGTAATCTTTCTTTATATAGACAATTTATGTAACTTTTTTTAAAGGTATTATTTAGCGAATATAAACTTCCATGAAAATTTCAGGAAAATTTTATAAAGCTTTTTTTTTAAAAATCAGCAGTTACAACTGTGGCTGTAGGTATCTTAAAATTTTCAAATGAAAAGCATGTATTTTATCCTTCAGCTCCTTGTGAAAGTCATGAAGGAATATCCTTTTTAGTTGATCTATTGAATGTATATTAATACACTGGTTGTATAATTGTAATCTATTGCTCCTTAAAGTTATAATCATATTTTATCATTTATATTAATACTTTTTGTATGTGGCCCTGTCAGTGTTTCCAAATATCTCAGTCACTGTGCCTACCTGTGAGTTCAAGAGGGAAATGGAGAAAAAATACATAATTGTTTGCTTATTGCCCCGAAGCAAGTAGAAAAAAATGTAGACAAGCTGTTTCAAAATAGGCACATATTATTTTAAATGTGTGTGATCTTTAGTGACATGAATATTAGATTTACATTTGAAAAATAATTTTTATTTATTAAGTCATGTATTCAGTAAATATTTGTTGAGCACCATACTCTGGCAGTCATTGTGCCAGAAATTTGGCCTCCATAGGGAATAAAACAATATGCATGCTACTGTGGAGATTACATTCAACAATATTAAGTATATTTCACTTTGCTAAAAGGAAAATAATTCAGTAAAAAGAACAAAAAGAATAAAAACAGAGTGGTTTAAGGACAATTCAGAGAGGCTGGAGGGAGGTGAAGATTGCAACTTTAGAGTGATCAGAATAATTTTTATTAGAAAAGTTAAATCTGAACAAAGACATGAGGACGGTGAAGGAGTTAGCCATGGAAATATCTAGGAGAAATGCATTTCTGGAAGAGTGATCACGGTGTTCCTGGCATGTTCCAGGAATAACATGATGATACTAACATGGTAATGTGTTATTATCCAGTTATATCCAGCTGTACTGAGACTTGGAGGAGAAGGTTGGAACTAGGGTTGGGCTTGGCAAGTAAGTTCAATGAAGGGAGAGAAGAACAAGGGAATACAGACAGTTATTATAATCATTGTCCAAAGAGGTTAGTCTGCACAGAAAGAGAAAAATGATGAGATTAAAGTAATGAATGAAAGGGAAAGAATCATAGAATCAGAGGGTTGGAGATCAAAGTATGATTGAATAAGTCTTAAAGTTTGGGCATAGAGGAGGTGATGACATTAAAGACAGGAAGTGACATGAAGAGCTGAATGCATGAAACTGGAATAATAGGGTCATTGCAATTATTAGTAATGCCAAGGCCTAAGGAAGTACTACCCAATAGAAATATGATGTGAGCCACAAATAAAAGCCACATGTGGGTTTAAATTTTTCTAGTAGCTACATTTTTAATAAATTAAGAAGAAAGGTTAAAATTATTTTACTAATATATTTTACTTAATTCAATACAGATGAAATATCATCATTGCAATATGCAGTTAGTATAAAATTGATGAGATATATCACATTCTTATTAGTATTTGGAATCCAGTGTACATTTTACACTTTCCGCAGATCTCAGTTCAGACCAGCCACACTTCAAGAGATCAGTGGTCACATGTGTCTGGTGGCTACCATTTTGGACAGTGAGATCTGGACAGGATGGTGGGAATATGTAGCTGGGGTAGAATAGTGGAGAATAAATAGTAGAACTTGGAGGCCAGTATATTAGAATGATCATTTTTTAGCTATCCAAATCATCAAGAATTAAGACAAAAATGGTTGGGAGAAAGACTGTCAGTGAACCATAAACTAAAATTGTTAAGAAACCAAGAAAAACTTTGGTGGAAGAAAATGATATAAGAAAGTTAATTAATATAATCCAAAGACTTAAGTTTCAAGATTAGGAATTTTAAGGAACAAAAAGAGAAAGTTCTGAAAATAGAAATGAAGGTCAAGGAAAACATTCTCATCACCTCCAGACCTACTAGAATGAAGTATATGGGAGAAGAAACAGCCACTAGTTGAGAGTTTTGGGGAAAAAACAGTGCTTTTATGGAAGAACCAGGGTTTACTCAAAGCAAGAAGGCAAAGGAGTATTTAGTAAGGCAGGAGTGATGGAATAGGACATATGCAGAGTCTTATAGTAATTAAAATGAGGAAGTAAAGGGTGACCTGCCATTCTGGGAGTTTTTGTGGTACCTGGAATAACAGGAGTAAAGAATATAATAAGATCTGTCCTGATAAATAGTTCAGGAGAGTTTTGGGGACCCCCTGAGTGTGGAGGATGAAGGGTGGGGAGAGTTGCCTAAGTCCAACATCTTTATTGAGAAATAGTTAATATATCATACAATTCATGCATTATTGTGTACAATTCCATGGTTTTTGGTATACTCATAGAGTTATTCAACCATTACCACAGTGCAATTTTTGAACATTTTCTTCAAACCAAAAAGAAACTCTGAACCCATTAATATTCACTCCCCAATCTTCCTTCCTGCCTCCCCATTCCCAGCCATAGGCAACCTTAACTTACATTCTGTCTCTATGCATTTGCCCATTCTGGATATTCTATATGAATGGAATCATAAAATATGTGGTAATTTATACTGGTTTCTGTACCTTAGCATAATGTTTTCAAGGTTCATCCAATCTGTAGAATCTATCTGCAGTTCATTCCTTTTTATTGTTAAATAAGACTCCTTTTTATGGACATAACATATTTTTATAATCCATTCATCAGGTGATAGATTTAGGTTGTTTCCATTTTTGTGCTATTATGAATCATGGTGCTATGGACATTTGTGTTCAAATTTTTGTGTGGATGTATGTTTCTATTTTTTTTGGGGGGGGCATATAACAGGGAGTGGAAATGCTGGGCTGTGTGGTAACTCTATGTCTATCATTATGTAAAACTGTGAAACTTTATTTCAATAAGACTGCCCCATTTTACATTCCCACCAGTAACATTTGACCATTGTTAATGGAGGCAAAGAGGTCTGTGAGGTCTGGTCTTAACTCCAGTTTGTGGATCCTCTAGTGACCATTGAAGTTGGGGTTGAAAATCTAGAAATGCTTGGGTTTACTCTTGATCCTGATGGGGAGGGGAGGTTTACATCAAGAGTAAGGCTCAGCCTGACTCCTGTTAATGAACATGAGACTTTGGGGCAATTAAATGTTACACAGTATGATGTCTTTGCCCACTTTCAGTGTGGATTAATGGGGACCAGGCAACAAAGATTCATGATAAACAGATACTAGTTTTCTAACTATTTTTTAAAATTGATGTATAGTTAATTTATAATGCTGTGTTAGTTTCAGTACAGCAAAGTGATTCAGTTATAATAAATGTTTCTAATATTCACAGTGACTTTCCAAAGATAGCTCTGCCCATCGTCCTTTGCAGAAGAGGAACTTGGGGTATAAAGACGTTTTGAAAAACTTGCCCAAGTTCACACTGATTGCCATCACTGATTGTATAATTTTATAATTATTTGCACAATCTGTATCAGCACAAAAACCTTGAAAATTGAGTTGTAATTTCCAAAAGCAGAGTAGTCCTCAATAGTTTCACTTTTATGTGTTCAGGAGTTATTCTAAGCACTGTAGTTTTCATTGACACTTACCTATTCACGCGTCAACACAGAAACATCCCCTGAAATATGGGAAAACATTCCATTAATGTGTTATTTTTTTTAACATCTTTATTTGAGTATAACTGTTTTACAATAGTGTGTTAGTTTCTCCTTTACAACAAAGTGAATCAGTTATACATATACATATGTCCCCATAACTCTTCCCTCTTGTGTCACCCTCCCTCCCACCCTCCCTATCCCACCCCTCTAGGTGGTCACAAAGCACAGAGGTGAACTCCCTGTGCTATTGCTGCAGCTTCCCACTAGCTATCTAATTTACATTTGGTAGTGTGTATATGTCCCTGCCACTCTCTCACATCGTCACAGCTTACCCTTCCCCCTCCCCATATCCTCAAGTCCATGCTCTAGTAGGTCTGTGTTTTATTCCCATCCTACCACTAATCTCTTCATGACATTTTTTTTTTTTTTTTTAGATTCCATATATATGTGTTAGCATACGGTATTTGTTTTTATCCTTCTGACTTACTTCACTCTGTATGACAGATTCCAGGTCTATCCACCTCATTACAAATAACTCAGTTTCATTTCTTTTTATGGCTGAGTAATATTCCATTGTATATATGTGCCACATCTTCTTTATCCATTCATCTGTTGATGGACACTTAGGTTGCTTCCATGTCCTGGATATCGTAAATAGAGCTGCAATAAACATTTTGGTACATGACTCTTTTTGAATTATGTTTTTCTCAGGGTATATGCCCAGTAGTGGGATTGCTGGGTCATATGGTAGTTCTATTTGTAGTTTTTTAAGGAACCTCCATACTGTTCTCCATAGTGGCTGTATCATTTTACATTCCCACCAGCAGTGCAAGAGTGTTCCCTTTTCTCCACACCCTCTCCAGCATTTATTGTTTCTAGAGTTTTTGATGATGGCCAATCTGACCGGTGTGAGATGATATCTCATTGTAGTTTTGATTTGCATTTCTCTAATGATTAATGATGTTGAGCATTCTTTCATGTGTTTGTTGGCTATCTGTATATTTTCTTTGGAGAAATGTCTCTTTAGTTCTTCTGCCCATTTTTGGATTGGGTTGTTTGTTTTTTTGTTATTGAGCTGCATGAGTTGCTTATAAATTTTGGATATTAATCCTTTGTCAGTTGCTTCATTTGCAAATATTTTCTCCCATTCTGAGGGTTGTCTTTTGGTCTTGTTTATGGTATCCTTTGCTGTGCAAAAGCTTTTAAGTTTCATTAGATCCCATTTGTTTATTTTTGTTTTTATTTCCATTTCTCTAGGAGATGGGTCAAATAGGATCTTGCTGTGATTGATGTCATAGAGTGTTCTGCCTATGTTTTCCTCTAAGAGTTTGATAGTGTCTGGCCTTACATCTAGGTCTTTAACCCATTTTGAGTTTATTTTTGTGTATGGTGTTAGGGAGTATTCTAATTTCATACTTCTACAGGTAGCTGTCCAGTTTTCCCAGCACCACTTATTGAAGAGGCTGTCTTTTCTCCACTGTGTTTCCTTCCCTCCTTTATCAAAGATAAGGTGACCATATGTGTGTGGGTTTATCTCTGGGCTTTCTATCCTGTTCCATTGTTCTATATTTCTGTTTTTGTGCCAGTACCATACTGTCTTGATTACTGTGGCCTTGTAGTATAGTCTGAAGTCAGGGAGCCTGATTCCTCCAGCTCCATTTTTCGTTCTCAAGATTGCTTTGGCTATTCGGGGTCTTTTGTGTTTCCATACAAATTGTGAAATTCTTTGTTCTAGTTCTGTAAAAAATGCTAGTGGTAATTTGATAGGGATTGCATTGAATCTGTAGATTGCTTTGGGTAATAGAGTCATTTTCACTATGTTGATTCTTCCAATCCAAGAATATGGTGTATTTCTCCATCTATTTGTATCATCTTTAATTTCTTTCATCAGTGTCTTATAGTTTTCTTCATACAAGTCTTTTGTCTCCTTAGGTAGGTTTATTCCTAGATATTTTATTCTTTTTGTTGTAATGGTAAATGGGAGTGTTTTCTTAATTTCATTCTCAGATTTTTCATCATTAGTGTATAAGGATGCCAGAGATTTCTGTGCATTAATTTTGTATCCTGCTACTTTACCAAATTCATTGATTAGTTCTAGTAGTTTTCTGGTAGCATCCTTAGTATTCTCTATGTAATATGTTATTAAGTGGCATCAAATAAGGATGACTTAAATAATGGGAACTGGATACATTTATCATATTCTGAGTCACAGTGAGGAACCACATTTCAAATGACCTCTTGTGGCAAGAGGTTATTAAATGTGATTTAACAGCATGCTCTAGGGAAGAGATGACTAATACCTAAAATGAGTGTGAAAACTGGCCTCTAATTGTGATTCACCTTTCTTCAAGAGGCTGTAAATTAGCTCACTATCCATATCTGAGATGAATCTTTACTTTGAAGGTAAACTGTATTGTACTTCTCAATGAATAAAAATGTTCTGAAAATAAAAATGCTACAAGTGTTATGGTCCATTTGTTTGGTAAACCAAAGAATATATTTTATTTTTATTTAAAAAGAACTTATCAAAAAGTAAATAATCTAAATAACCTAAAGTATTGAGTATATAAATTATGTACATTGATATAATATAATATTACAAAGTTTTCACACATCGCTATGTGGAAGAATAGTCAATGACAGGAAAAATGTCAACAGTAAATTGTTAAAGGAAAAATAGAAGCAGACCACACAATGCCTTGATCCAATGTTTGAAAAAGTTAGACAGATTAGTATAGATAGAGGCAACTTGATTTAAAAATCCATCTTAAAAGAAGTACACCGAATGATAACAATGGTTCTCTTTGGATACTGGAATGAAGGTTGTTTAGTAGTTTCTCCTTTTTTTGCACATAAGTTATTTCTAAGTTTTCCATAATAAAATGGATAAAGACAAAATGAAATATTTTAAAAGGTCTATGATTCCAAATTATTTTGCCTATATCTTATGTTTTTCTATTTCTTTTTTAGTTTTTTTTTAAACTGTCATATAGAGTCAATATTTAGAGGGCAGTTACCATCTTTAAATAACAAATTCATCTGTATCAATATATTATGAGTAAAATTAAACAGAATGTTGCAACATTGGAATTGAGAAAGTTTATTTTTTTTTAAATTTAACAAAAATATAAAATGTAAAATTTTATATGAATAACTCTTGAATGCTTTAAACTGATACAAAGTGACTTATTTTTATTGAAGCTGCAATCTGTTGAATAAATTGATTGTACCACTGTTGTATGTACAGCCACACACTTATTCCTCTTGAAAGCAATCAAGTGCTGACAAACTTTTGTGATCCAAGCCTGCCCCCTGGTGCCTGATCTGTACCTGCTGCTGACAAGACTAACTATGACTCAGGCAGCATCCTCTTCAAAAACTGTTCAGAAGTAACCCATAAATGAAAATATGAAAATACTGGAAGTCAATTTTCCTGCAGTGCTCCAGGCATTTTCACTAGTGGCTCAAAAACACAATGTGTGCTTAAAGATAAAATTAAAAGTAGCTTGAGGTATAATGGAAATATAGAAACTGTGTAACTAGGTAAATTCTCAACACAGTCTTAATTTAAAAAAATAAAGAATAACAGATGGCAAATTTGAAGGAGACTCTTTCATAGGAAGTAATCTGATCAATTTTATTCACCGGGTATCAAGAAAATTGTGTTTAAGCATCCATTTTAAAGTCTATTGAGTCTTGAATGTCAAGTAAAATAAATAAGCTATCTATCCATCATATTTCTCAAAGTAATTTTTGTTTGTTTAAGTCTGAGGGAAAGAATGATTAGAAGGAGAATTCAAAGAAGAGGTGTGAGGTGGAGCTGTAGAGAGTAAGAGTTGCTCTGTCAGAAAGGGCCAACTGAGTCATGAGCCCCTTGCTATAGGGGAAAGTCTTATCATCATTGCTGCCAGATATTTGATTAAGACGGGAAGACACATTTCTTCCTCTATAAGAGGCAGTATTGATACTGACAGGAGGACTTGTAGTAAGGAACGTGTTTACAGGGACCCAATTTAACTGGTTCAAACATGGACCCAATAGCAATGACAACACTCTAAGAGCAAAAGTAAGAATACCTAGCCCACACTGACAGCACTGTATGTCTTTTGGGACGGCTTTGGATGTTTTTGAGATGGTCCGCGCGAATCATATAATTTTACCCTTTTCTGAAATGTTGAAGCCAGAGTCTTAAATGTTACATTTGTGTTCCAAAATCATTTAACCATTATTATTATTATCTTTTAAAAATACAATGAAAAACTTGAGGTCAGGTAGAACATTTAAGAACATTTAATTTAAACAATCATTATTTAGCTTTGGATGCTTAAAAGTCTACAGTAAAAGATCTGTGTGTTCATAATATGTCAAGAACTTGGCTATTGTGAACAGTGCTGCAATGTTATATACAGATATATCTTTGAAATCCTGATTTCAGTTCTCTAGGATATACACCCAGAAGTGGAATCGCTGGGTCATATGGTAGTTCTGTTTTTAGTTTTATGAGGAATGTCCATACTGCTTTCCACAGTGGCTGCACCAGTTGACAACCCCACCACCAGTGCACAAGGGTCCCTTTTTCTCCACATCTTTGCCAACTCTTGTCTTTTGTTGTTGTTTTTACAACAGTCATCTTAACAGTGTCACAGGTGTATGCATATGTCTAAACTCACCAAATTGTGTACATTAAAAATGTGCAGTTTTTGTATATCATTTATACCTCAATAAAGGTGGTTTTTGAAAAGTATTTAGAAAAGTAAGGTCTGAAGTCCCTACCTCAGAGAAGCAGAATTATAACCAAGATGAAAGTTCCTTGAAACTAGTTTTTCTTAATTTTGTTGAGAGTTTTAGCCCTTGTAGTTGTTGAAATGCCATGACAAACTACTGCTCACATCAGCAAGCATGATGAGGGAGAACAAAAGAAAAAAATTATTTTATTAATTCAGTGCATCTCACACACAAGATCTTTATGCACCATATAATTTGCCAAAAATGAGACCAAACCAACTATTAACATAAATTCCAAAGGTATACAAGATATAAAACTTCTGGCACTGGCAGAATTGAAAATAAGAAAGCTTTAATAAATTTTAAGATTGAAGGGAATTTAAGTAGTAAGTTATTCAACCATTTTTCTTTAATTTTCGTATAAGGAAACACGTCCTGAAAATGTGGGTGATTTCCAAAGTCATGTATATTGAAACAGAGCGAGAAATGGGGTGAGCATTCAACCGTAAACCTCCCTGAAATGCACCCATACTGTCCTTATTCCTTTTTGTTAACAAAAATATATGTATCCTACTGATCTAAGAACATCTTCCATCAGGGCATTGAACCTATCCTTTCTCTAGATCTTAGATGCCTTAGTTGTTGTTTCCTCCACATTTACCTAGATCCTTCTCCATCAGCATTTAAATAAATCCAAGCCTTTAATATTTAAACAAAAATAAAATAACCTCTCCCTCTAACAAACACACTTCCAGGCACTGCCCTACATTTCTGACGTCTCTGTAGCCAAAAGTCTTGAAAATATTGTGTCTCTTGTCAGCGGTGATTTTTTTTTTTTTACCTCCCACTGCTTCTTGGTCTGCTGCAATAAGTCTCCTTTTCCATGGTTTCTTCCCACAACTCTTGCTAAAGTCACCAATGACTTCAGTGTGTTCCTAAATCCAGTGGAAGGTTTCCAGTTGTCACCTCACTTGACATCCCAGCCATATGCAACACAGTGAGATCATTAGCTGTGCCCTTCTAAAAACACCCCATACTTTTAACTTTCAACCTCCACTTTTTCCTGGGTTTGTCTTTGCTTGTGTTGTGTGTGTTTGTTTATTGTCATTTGTCTTACCGGTTGCTCATTTTCTAACTCATTCTCCTGCTAATCTGGACCATTTAAAGGTTAGAGCTCTACTTCGAGGTTTTAGCCCTGGCTCTTTTTCTTCTGATTCTTAATCTTGTCACTGGAAATCCCATTTATACATAAAGCCTTAATCACAAACGAAATGCTAATATTCCCAAGTTCAAGTCTACCTCTTAGACCTCTTCTCTGTGTACCTGACATGTTATACCAACTGCCTAATGGACTTCCTGACATACATCTTTTGTTTAAAACCCTTTCATGGATTCTCATTGTTTTATCATGAAAGGACACAACCCTTCCATGTAGACTGCAAGGCTTCACATAATTTGGCTCTTACTGTTCTCAGAGAACTTATTTTGCACCAAGTATTCACTCACTCCTCACCCCATTCAAATGAGCTTTCTTTCATCATGTTCCCTCCATTCAGAGGGACTTTACTATCTGTTGCTTTTTCCTAGAAAACCCTTTTCTTTATCTCCCGTTCTCTCTTCTCCAAGGTAAAAAGTCTCTTGTCTTTCAGATCTCAGTTTTAAGTGACTTTTTTAGCAAAGTTCTGTTTGATCTGTGTTGGCACTGAAAGGACAACATTATATGGTGGATTTTCCCACTAATTATTTTTTGAAATAATTTTCTGAACACCAAACAGCCCTTTCTCCCCCTCAGTATAAAAACATTGATATCCTATGTATACTGATTAATTGATACATTTTTTATTTCCAGCTGAAGTGTTACATTTCATATACAAGTTCACAAATAATGGCTTCTATTTAGATTTTTTTCAGTATATAAAAGTTGCCTTGAAGATATATTATGATGTAATGCTAATTGCTTGTAGGATAGTTAAATATCAAAATTAAAACCTAGTCTTAAGCTGCCATCTTGTAGATATGAATGAAAGTTCATCAAGCACGTATTTTATATTTTGTTTCATTGCACATTGCAACTAACAAGCCAAGGAATCAACGTATATTAGGAGTGTGTACTGTTTTTAAACACCATAAACAAAAAACAATAAATTGTTAGTATAATTTAGTATTTGCTAATTTTATTACATTCTTTCATTACATATTCAGTAAACTCATAGGGATTATAAATTCAATTTGAGTAAAGTTTACACTTTACTCATATATTTTATTATAAAGGGCCTTTAATTTAAAATGATCAAAACACTGATATTATACATTTGCTATGAAGAAAATTATGACAGCTTCACTTTTCTCATATTAAAAATAACTTAATAAAGACTTGTTTTCATTAATGTGAAAGGAAGAAAAATTCAGACCAGGTTATGAACTGTTATGTTACTATTCTTCATAGTTCTTATTATTGTTGTAATTTCATATTTATTTATGTCATCGTTAGATGACATATTGTTAGATTAGTGTCTCCATTAATCTGTAAATGTCATGACGTGTAGAGACTATTTTCTTTGTACCTACCATTTTGCCCTAGCACCAAAGTATCTGACACTTAAGAAATATTTATTGAATGAAATACAGTGCAGTTTTGTTCATCGGAAGTGGTCACTGGTATATATATATATATTGTCATCAAGTTTGACACTGACACTTAAGTCCTGTTAAAAGTCATTAATGAGAATTCAGATTCTCATGAGCTTCAGGCAATGGACTACTCATAACTGATAGAAGTGCTTGCCTAGTAGGATAAGTTCTATAAGTTGCTAAATGATTAAGAGAGAAAGATAGTAATCACAGAGGAGATGGACTATTAAATTTATCTTGCTCTATAGAAATGTTTCTACTTTAGGGAATTCAACAGATTAATTTTTAAAATTTATTGATTTTTGCTGTGTTGGGTCTTCATTTCTGTGTGAGGGCTTTCTCTAGTTGTGGCAAGTGGGGACCACTCTTCATTGCGGTGCGCAGGCCTCTCACTGTAGTGGCCTCTCTTGTTGCGGAGCACAGGCTCCAGACGCACAGGCTCAGTAGTTGTGGCTCACTGGCCTAGTTGTTCTGCGGCATGTGGGATCTTCCCAGACCAGGGCTTGAACCAGTGTCCCCTGCATTAGCAGGCAGATTCTCAACCACTGCGCCACCAGGGAAGCCCGAATTCAACAGATTAAACAAGTAAGTATGACTATCTTAGGAGAAAAAGGGAAAAAACAAGTGCTGGTTAAGATGTAAAGAAATTGGAATGCTGTGCATCTCTGCTGGTAATATAAAATGGTGCAGTCACTGTGGAAAATAGTATGATGGAACCTCAATAAATTAAACAGAACTACCATAGGATCCAGCAATTCTACTCCTAGATAGATGCCCCAAAGAATTGAAATTAGAGACTGAAACATATTTTTACACCAGTGTCCACAAGAAACATTATTCACAATAGCCAAAAGGTATAGACAACCTGAATATCCAATGACAGATGAATAAGCAAATGAAATGTAATATACACATCCAGTGTATTATTATTTAGCCTGGAAATGAAATAAAATTATGACACATGTTACAACATAGATGAACCTTGAAAACATCATGCTAAGTAAACTAAGCTATGATTATTGCCAAAAGGTGTTATCCTAATTCCATCATTCCTTCAATGTATATGATTGGTCATTCTGCTTTAAGAACCCTCTCTCATTCAACTTATCCATTTATTTATTTATTGAATTGTGTACTTGTAGCTTTATATTTTACTCAAAATGATCCATAATAAGATACCATAAATTTTCCCAGATGTGGCCCTAAAGCTGTGTTCTGTGTCTTTTTGACATGTTCCCACATCATTGAGTACTTCATTATTTTCATATAAAACAAGATTTTCCTTCTTGGACTTTTTCTGACCTAATCCTAAGACCAGTAATTTTTTCAAGAAGCTCTGGTTGCTTACAGTGAGGATTAGTATCTAGAAACCAAGATCATGTGTCTAGGTTTATCTATTGCTATTAGAGCATCAATGCCCTGGGGTCCTCTTAGTGAACAGAGATAGGAAATCCATGTATACACACACACACACACACACACACACACCCCTACACACACACACACACACACACACACACATACTTTTACATCTCTATTTCTGTGTCTGTCTGTCTTATTTTTCTATTTATATTGAAAACTGTGAATGCATGCCAATATTTCCAATTCCCTTCCAGCACAATGCTCATTTTAGCAACACCCTTTTCTTATTTTTAATCTTATTTTCTGATTTTTTTTAAGTTTGTTCTGGGCTTTGTATCCATTCTAGGCAGTTGAAAACACTTGGAGGTTTTAAGTGACAGGTATCCTTTTGGCCAACATTTCACATGACTGCACCTAACTGCAAGGGAGGATGGGCAATGTAAGCTGGCTACATTTTCTCCTATTGTGAGAAACTTAACTCCAATTATCCTCAACATACAGTATATACTTATTGCTAAGTCTTTCTGTGTGTATCTGAACTCTTGGATACACACAGGACACTGCTGGACCCTTCTGGACCCTTCTCACTTCCTTTTCTCTCTTGGGGCTCTAACCCCTGTCAAGGCAGGTCCCCTTTCTCAATTTGGAGTACCTAATGGTTTTTTTGGCTAAATTATTCATCAAGGAAGGAAGGAAGAAAAGAAGGGAATGTGGGAGGAAACAAGGCAGAAATAGAGAGGAGTAAAGAAGGAGTAAGGGAAGGAGGAGAGAAACAAACAAAAAAGAAATTTAATAAGATCATAGAATGATACACTAGAATTTGAATCCAGGCATGTCTGACTCCAAATTCTGGGCTTTTTCTTCTACATAGCTATATAGCTGAATTCAGGTTACATCTGAGTGTGTGTGTGCATGTGTGTGTGTGTGTGTGTGTGGTTAAATTATCAATATAAAACAAATCATTCATCTCAATATAAGACAATATTATAATGTAAATAATTCTAAAGATTAATATTGACTAACGTAATATTTTCTATTTAAGATGTGTTTTCTCAAATGGGTGAATTTGAAGACTGAAGATGATGATATAGTGAAAAGAAAAGTCACTAATAGTTATTAAACCTGGTTCTTACCCCTGCCTCTATTAATTGTATACCAGCTGTGTGACTTTTAGCATGGCAACAAAACTTGGTGGCTGTAAGGTTTTGTTCAACCTTTAAAAAAAGCTCTAGAGATGACCTCTTGTGTCTCATATACTTGAAAATGTTACACAGTCTCTTATCTTGGTTTTACACCACTTAAGAGGGGCTATTTTCACAGATGTGACATGAGTATTTGGCACCTCTGATCTGAAATGTAGCAACAAAACTATATGAACTTGTGCAGCAAAAGTAAAGAACTGACAGGAAAAATATGTACCTTAAATTGAGAACACTGAAAATTAATACAGCTACTTCATATAAGCTCTTAATACGTTTGAATAGCATTCCTACATTTACAATTAAAAGTAAGAAAATTATACTAAAGTAATATACTGAGCTTTCTGAGTTATGGGAAGAATTTTATATCTCCTCTACATGATGTATCGGTCTGTTTTTTTTTTTTTTTTTTTCCTTTCTCAAGCTTTATTTAATTTCAAAGGTTTATATACATATTATCTCAGATCAAAATTTAACCATTTCATGATAGTTACTAAATATAATACACTATTTATTTTTATAAAAGGAAGTTTCTAATTTTATTTTATTTTTTTATACAGCAGGTTCTTCTTAGTTATCTATTTCATGCATATTACTTTATATATGTTAATCCCTATCTCCCAATTCATCCCACCACCACCCACTTTCCTTCCTTGGCGTCCATACATTGTTCTCTGCATCTGTGTCTCTATTTCTGCCTTGAAAACTGGTTCATCTGTACCACTTTTCTAGATTCCACATATATGCATTAATGTATGATATTTGTTTTTCTCTTTCTGACTTACTTCACTCTGTATGACAGTCTCCATGTCCATCCACGTCCCTACAAATAACCCAATTTCGTTCATATTTATGGATGAGTAATATTCTGTTGTATATATGTACCATATCTGTAAAAAAGCAGGGGGTGAGTAGTGGTGGGATGAATTAAGAAATTGAGATAGGGGCTTCCCTGGTGGCGCAGTGGTTGAGAGTCCGCCTGCTGATGCAGGGGACACGGGTTCATGCCCCGGTCCGGGAGGATCCCGCATGCCGTGGAGCGGCTGGGCCCGTGAGCCGTGGCCGCTGAGCCTGCGCGTCCGGAGCCTGTGCTCCGCAGTGGGAGAGGCCACAGCAGTGGGAGGCCCACATACCGCAAAAAAAAAAAAAAAAGAAATTGAGATAGACATATATACACTAATATGTATAAAACAGATAGCTAATAAGAACCTGCTGTATAAAAATAAATAAATTTAATTTAATTTAAAAAAATATATCACTGATGACCATAGATGCAAAAGTCCTCAATAAAATACTAGCAAATAGAATTTAAAAGGATCATTAAAAGGATCGTACACCATGATCAAGTGGGCTTATTCCAGGGATGCAAGGATTCTTCAGTATACACAAATCAACCAAAGTGATACACCATATTAACAAATTAAAGAAAAAAACCATATGTTCATGGATACAGAAAAAAAGCTTTCAAAAAAATTCAACACCCATTTATGATAAAAACCCTCCAGAAAGTAGGCATAGAGGGAACTTACCTCAACATAATAAAGACCATATATGACAAACCCACAGTCAACATCGTTCTCAATGGTGAAAAACTGAAACCATTTCCTCTAAGAACAGGAACAAGACAAGGTTTCCCACTCTCACAGCTGTTATTCAACATAGCTTTGGAAGTTTTAGTCACAACAATCAGAAGAAAAAGAAATAAAATGAATCCAAATAGGAAAAGAAGAAGTAAAACTCACTGTTTGCAGTGACATAACAATATACATAGAGAATCCTAAAGATCCTACCAGAACTATTAGAGCTAATCAATGAATTTGGTAAAGTAGCAGGATACAAAATTAACACACAGAAATCTCTTGCATTCCTATATGTTAATGATGGAAAATCTGAAGGAGAAATTAAGGAAACACTCTCATTTACCACTTCAGCAAAAATAATAAAATATCTGGGAATAAACCTACCTAAAGAAGCAAAAGACCTGTATGCAGAAAACTATAAGACACTGATGAAAGAAATTAAAGATGACACAAAAAGATGGAGAGATATACCATGTTCTTGGATTGAAATAATCAACATTATGAAAATGACTATACTACCCAAAGCAATCTACAGATTCAATGCAATCCCAATCAAACTACCAGTGGCACTTTTCACAGAACTAGAACAAAGAATTTCACAATTTGAATGGAAACACAAAAGACCCCTAATAGCCAAAGCAATCTTGAGAAAGAAAAACAGAGCTGGAGGAGTCAGACTCCCTGACTTCAGACTACACTACAAAGATATAGTAATCAAGTATGGTGCCAGTATGGTACTGGCACAAAAAAACAGAAATATAGATCAATGGAACAGGATAGAAAGCCCAGAGATAAACTCACACACATATGGTCACCTTATCTTTGATAAAGGAGGCAAGATATACAATGGAGAAAAGACAGCCTCTTCATAAGTGGTGCTGGGAAAACTGGACAGCTACATGTAAAAGAATGAAATTAGAATACTCCCTAACACCATACACAAAAATAACTCAAAATAAATAAAATACCTAAATGTAAGGTCAGACACTATAAAACTCTTAGAGGAAAAACCTAGGCAGAACACTCTATGACATAAATCACAGTAATATCCTTTTTGACCCACCTCCCAGAGAAATGGAAATAAAAACAAAAATAAACAAATGTGATCTAATGAAACGTAAAAGCTTTTGCATAACACAGGAAACCATAAACAAGATGAAAAAACAGCTCTCAGAATGGGAGAAAATATTTGCAAATAAGGCAACTGACAAAGGATTAATCTCCAAAATATGCAAACAGCTCATGTAGTTCCATATCAAAAAGACAAAAAACCCAATCCCAAAATGGGCAGAAGACCTAAATAGACATTTCTCCAAAGAAGATGTACAGATTGCCAACAAACACATGAAAAGATGCTCAACATCACTAATCACTAGAGAAATGCAAATCAAAACTACAGTGAGGTATCACCTCACACCGATCAGAATGGCCATCTACAAACAATAAATGCTGGAGAGGGTGTGCTGAAAAGGGAACCCTCTTGCACTCTTGGTGGGAATGTAAATTGATACAGCCACTATGGAGAACAGTATGGAGGTTCCTTAAGAGACTAAAAATAGAACTACCACATGACCCAGCAATCCCACTACTGGGCATATACCCTGAGAAAACTGTAATACAAAAGGAGCCATGTACCACAATTTTCATTGCAGCTCTATTTACAATATCCAGGACATGGAAGCAACCTAAGTGTCCATCAACACATGACTGGATATAGAAGATGTGGCACATATATACAGTGGAATATTACTCAGCCATGAAAAGAAATGAAATTAAGTTCTTTGTAGTGAGGTGGATGGACCTAGAGTCTGTCATGCAGCGTGAAGTAAGTCAGAAAGAGAAAAACAAACACAGTATGCTAACACATATATATGGAATCTAAAAGAAAAAAAAAATGGTTCTGAAGAACCTAGGGGCAGGACAGGAATAAAGACGAAGATGTAGAAAATGGACTTGAGGACATGGGGAGGGGGAAGGGTAAAATGGGACGAAGTGAGAGAGTGACATGGACACATACACATTACTAAACATAAAATAGATAGCTAGTGGAAAACAGCAGAATAGCACAAGGAGGTCAGCTCAGTACTTTGTGTCCAGAAAGAGGGGTGGGATAGGGAGGGTGAGAGGGAGGTGCAAGAGAGAGGAGATATAGGGATATATGTATACATATAGCTGATTCACTTTGCTATACAGCAGAAACTAACACACTATTGTAAAACAATTATCTCCAATAAAGATGTAAAAAAAAATAAAGATATAACACATCAACCTATAAAAATAGTATTCCACATCAGTCTGTCTTTCTCCTCTTCTCAGTTTTGTCCTGGCTCTGAGATTCAAATCTCCAGCCCACAAAAAAAGGACATTTTTTCTAGGTGATTGTTCACCATTTGGTGCTGGGAAGAGAGATGTCTGCTTCTTCTTCTCCTTTGCTTTTTGGCAGGAACAACAACAGGACATAGCTTGTTGGTACGCATTTGATTCCCTGGCAATTCCTTGGCATTGCCTCTGAAGTTCTGGGTTCTTTGTTTTAATTGCATTGTTAATAACCTTATATTCTTATTGACTTAAAATAACAAAACATTAATTTTCTCATGAATGTGCAGGGTCAATGGGGCAGCCCAGCACAACAGTATGATGAGTTCAAGTCTGCTCCAAGGGAAGCAGGCTCAGCAGTTAATTGGGTTCTGCTCTTCTAATGGTGGTTAGTAGAATTTCAGGAAGAGAATAGGAAACACGTAACAGGCCACTATCACTACTTTCATATTTCACTCACTAAGGCAATGATATGACCAAACCCAGTTTAAATGGGATGCTGAAGTATACTCTACCTCCAGTGAAGTATGGCAAATGTGAGAGGTGAAAAATTAGACAGGTACTATAATAAAGGGTTTATATTTAATCAATCTCTTCTCTGTCCAGCCCACTTTCAAATAATTCAAATCCAATTTGGAAGTAAAAACAAGAGTCAAACAGGTGGTAGACTGAAATATCATCTTTTCTTACAGATCATATTGATTGGAGAAATAGTGTCTCTCTAGGCAAAATTGGACTTCCAAACACCCAGTTCCATGCATAGTATAAACCTACCCAAAAATTCAGAGCCAGCAATTGTAATCTTTTTGTAATGAGGAAGAAGATACTAGACAATCATAGCTAAAACAGAAAGAACCCAGAATAGGGTGATTCATGCTTACAGACAATTTCTAATTTCCAAGCTCACTACCAGACTCTGTTTGGGTACACTTTCTCCTTGGGAAAGAGGAAAAGAGTCAAGAAGAGCCTATATTTATTTGTCCCATGCTTTTCTCCCCTGGAGAGTGTAGAAGTTTTCTCCACTTTAGAATTAAGAGCGGGAGATGCATATTCTAATGTAACAAATCTCTCTTCTGATTCCTAGAGTGGTTCCCTTCCTGATTCTTTGGATGCAAGTCTTTTCAACTTGCCTCGGAGATCCTCTCTTACCCCCTCCACTAACTTTGTGTCCTCCTTGTATCTCTCTCAATTCACCAACATAAATTAGGTGGAGAAGATTCTCCACCCCAAGTGGCCAGGTGGGGAGCAAAGGAAGAATTGTACACAAATCATACAGTTTCTCGGGTAGGACACATCTATTAAGCTGTTGAACCGAACTGTCCCCAGATGGGTGTGAGCCATAGTGAAATAGATTCACTCATCATCCAATAACCTTCATACAACAGGATAAGTTCATATATTTGCCTCCCTTTGATGCTGTGGGGTTTGTTCCAGGATTGGAGTATAAAAAGTGGTTCTGATTTCTTTTCACTCTTAACTCTCACATCTACCCAATGCTGCTCTATATCCTCTGGGAAAGAGAATACACAGTTGTGTTTGTTCATACCACCGTGCAGATCTGGATAGCTCATCCTCAGATTGGTGTGTTTTCAATTTAGGATTGCATATCTGGCAGTTTGCTTCTAGGGCAATAGCCATAGTTTGTTGCTGACGTAGTGAAAGAGTAGAAATACAATACAGGGAAGTAGGTAAGAATTTGTCATCAATGTAGCTCTTATGATCCTGCCACAGAGAAACCATACATACTTATTCATACATTTTTTTTTTTTTTCATTTAGCAAATGTTCCTTGAAGATCCTTCTATATTTCCAGCACTCTGATGAAAATTGAATATTCTACAGTGACCTAGATAGGGATGTACCTCACCCTCATCTACTTATAATTTATTGGGCTATTGATTTTACTGTTTTTCCCTTCCTTTCAATTAGATATCTTCAACCAATGATTGGAAAAATACTTTAACTGAGAGTAGCAGGCTTTTCCTGACTTCTGGATATTTCAAAGTAAGAACAAATTCCTATTAATATAACACAGAATCCTTATCTTTGGTATATTCCAGTGACTGCTGTGATTGAAACATCAACAACAAAAAATAATATAAGGTACACAAGCCTCACTGCTTATTCTATTTGAACCAGTGAATATGTAATACATGAGCAATGAATTTGTGTGGGGTATTAATATGTTAACGTGTTGTTTCTAATAAATTTACCAAATAATTCTATGTAATTTTGAATTGTTGTTTTATCCTTAAGTTTTATGATGCTTTAGCTTTATTTTGTCTTCCACAGCTATATCACATCTTAGATGATTTTCATATCCAGAATTTTTTTTTCTTATTTACTAGATTTTACTTTTTTTACCAAAGAGAGATAATTTGGTTACTTTAAGATATATTCTCACTAATTTTGGTATGTAAATAATGCCATGTGAAATCTAATTTTGAAAGCATTTTCACTAATTTTCCTCTTTAGTTGAAAATCCCATTGTTTAAGAGAACCCTTAATTAGGATTTCTAACAAAAATGTGTCACCATGCTACATGTTTACATTTTGAATAATTTTCAATATCCATTATCCACTCAGGCTTTTCTTTATCCAATTCCTTCCTCCCCATCGAGTAGTAGACATCAAACCTTCACTTGATAACATCCAAGTTTGACAGCTGGACATTTTTCCTGTTTCCTCAGCAGCTGGCTGGGACCAGATATAGGATTAAGCCCACCCAGGTTCTGAAGCATCTATCAGCAAAACTAGCAACCCAGTCAGTACATTGCTTTTCAAACCTCTTTGGAATTAATCATATAAATTAAAAATTTAAAAAAATGTTTTATTTCTTTGCATTCCTTAAGGTATGCTCAGAAGATGATTTTATGACATATTTTGGGCAATAGGAAGATTTGCAATTATAGAGTGCCAGTTATATTCTAGGACTGAATCTTCTCTTCAAAACTGCCATGAATATTATTTTTCCTGTTTATAGATGGTAAATGTAAGGTTCAAAGAGACTTAAACGTTTTTTGGGGCTGTAGAGGTAGCAATGAACAGATTTTTGATTCAAACTTTATGTATCTTATCCAAAATCAGGTTTCCTGCAGCATACCAACTTCTTCCTTTCTGAACCAATAGCACTTTACATACTGAAGTCCTTATATCAACTGAAGGTAGCAAAGTCAGTAGCTTTTAATAAAAACAGGAAAACATTTCACATTTTGCTGCAGATGGTGAAGCTAGTACCAATGCTGCTAAAACTGTGCTAGCAACCTCTCTTCCACCCTCTCATAAAACATACATTAGAAGTTTTGATCCACAACATTTTATTCTCCTGCAAAAACTTTTTGCATTTGTTACTAAAAACCTCTATGACCAAAGTTAATTGTCCATACTTTCACCATGTGTCCCAGATCTCCTAGAAGATATTTCTGAATGTCATTGTAAAAGTAAGCAAGTGGGAGTTCTGACTGCAGAAATTACAGAGTAACTTGTTTCACTTCTCCGTAGGCTGATAATTTTAAAACTTTAGACAAATACAACAAAAAGATATTTGAAGGTCATGGAAACTAAACAAAAATGGGCAAAGAATGGATGGCGTTTGGCCCTTGAAAAAGACAGTGTAATGGTGAGATCCTCATTTATACATCCTTCCCAGCTGAGGACACCCCAAAGTCCACACAGCATCAGCCACTGTTATTTTTGATTGAGGTATCAGGGGACACATTTGGGGCTAGAATGACTTCAAACTGAGGGAAGAAATCCTAAAAAGGAGGTTAGCCACAGAAGAGGGGAGCCTGAAAATCTACGTATAACCTCTTCTCAACTACTTGACTGACCCTCGACTACATGTAGAAGGGAATCCAGGAATAATTGAACTAATTAGCAATAACCAAAAGTGACAATGCAGTACAAATGTTTTTGTTGTTGTTGCCCACTGAAGAGAGAGAAAGTTTCATGCTTGAGTCCTGCCAAGTTAGAGGATCATGGTAAAATGTCACCCTTTTTATTAAAGTTCCACAAGGTAGGAGAATAGTATGTGCCAAAATTAAGAGATTTGGGATAAACCTGAAACAGATATACCCTAACAAAATATAAAAACAACCCTCCAGGGCTTCCCTGGTGGCGCAGTGGTTGAGAATCCGCCTGCCGATACAGGAGACACGGGTTCGTGCCCTGGTCCGGGAAGATCCCACGTGCCGCGGAGCAACTACGCCCGTGAGCCATGGCCGCTAGGCCTGCGCGTCCGGAGCCTGTGCTCCGCAATGGGAGAGGCCACAACAGTGAGAGGCCCGCATACCGCAAAAAAAAAAAAAAAAAAAAAAAAAAAAAAAAAAACAACCCTCCAGAAAAAAGGTGACTAGTCTCTTACTGACCAGTTAGTAATTTACATGACAAACTACAATAAAAATTAACACGTTTCAGAGGTAAATAAGAGAATCCAGAGTCTCCACAAAACACTGTTTGGCAATATCTTTTATACAATAAAAAGAAATCTGGATATACAAACAATGAGACAAGTGACACTTAGTCCAGACAGAAATCAGTCAATATAAAAGAATCCTGAAAAGACGCAGGTATGAGGATTAGATGACAGGTAATTTAAAGCAACTGTTATATAAGTATATCAAGACGTAAAGGAAATAATGGTCATAATTATTTATCAAAGAAGGAATCTCAAGGGAGATTCAAACTTCAAGGAACTGAAAAGGACAATACACATGATGAAAACATAAACACATTGGGTAATCAACTGAAAGAGCTTCTAAAGTCTAAAGCTGGAACGATCTGGGCAAGAGAATAAAGTAGATTAGCTTATCATCTAAAGTATGATATACATTTCCATAAGTCCACAGTGATATACAAAGACATGATTAAATACATTAATACACGGGAGAAAAGTGACAAATCTCCCATGCAGAAGAATTCCAAATAATTTATGTCGGTACTCCACCTTAAAGAAGGAGGAGCATGCCTCTACCCTCCTTTAGTGTGGGCTGCACACATAGAGATTTCCTCCAAAGAATATCATATGGAAATGTAACTTTACAGTGGAGAAAACTGAAAAATGCTACTTCAGGCCGATGCCATGCGCTGAAGATCAACAGCAACACTCATAAATCATGTGGATCAGGTAGTCTTGATATATGAAGAAAATTAGCACTCTACCTCTGTGTCCTTCTTTTCCAAGACCCATAACCTCAGTCTAATCATGAGAAAAATGTCGGACAAATTTCAATAGTAGGGACATATACTTAACCAATTCTCAAAACTGACAAGGACAATAAAAAGCAAGAGTCTGAGAAAATGTCACAGTTCAGGGAATCCTAAGAAGACATGACAACTACGTGCAATGTGGTTTCCTAGATGGGATCCTGGAACAGGAAAAGAACATTAGGTTAAAAACTAAGAAAATCTGAATAAAGTATGTATTTACGTTACTGATAACGTATCAATATTGGTTCATTAATTGTAACAAATGTGCCATAATAATATAATATGTAAATAATAGCAGAAGCTGTGAGAAAGGGAATATGGGACTCACTGTACTGTATTCTAAATTTGTTTTTGTAAATCTAAAACTGCTTTAAAAAGTAAAATCTCTTTATATGAGTTTTATATGAGCTTTACAACAGATTGGAGAGGGTAGAATAAAGGGTTGATGACTTTAATGATCAACGAAAATTACTCAATTTTAAAAACAAACAAACAAAAATTTTAAATACAGCCTCGGGAACTTGTCAAACAATATCAACATGTCTGACATACAAGTTCTCAGAAAGAAAGAAGAAAATATTTGAAAATGGAATGGCCAAAAACACCCCAAGTTTGGAGAAAAACACTAACCTACAGACACAAGTAGCTTAGCAAACTCCAAGCAGGAAAGAACAATGAAAACTGTACCTAGATGCCTCGCAGTCCAGCTAATAGAAACCAAAGAATATATATGTATATACATATTGAATAGCCAGAGGGAAAAAGATACAGTATTTACAAAGAAAAAAAGATATAAATAATGGCTGACTTCACATAGAAAGAATGAAGGTAAGGAGACCGAATTTAAATTCTCTTTAATGAAAATAGAAACACAATTTTCAATTCAAATGTCTATGTCCAGTCAAAATAACCTACAATAGCCAAATAAATATATTTTTAGGTAACTAAAACTGAGAAGGTTTTCAATTTCTCATGTCTTGTAATATAAGAAACGCTAAAAGGAATTCTTTAGACTAAAGTAAAATGACACCAGATGGAAACACTATAGGAACTATACGAACGAATAAATACCACCAGAAATGAGAGTTGTAGGTAAAATGAAAGGACTATATATTTTCTTTTAATTTCTTTAAGATAAAATTGGTTGAAAGTTAGATTATAACAATGGATTGTGAGAGTATAAGTAGATTTAAAATATATGATCATTAATATGTAGAATGGAGATGTATATAAAATATTATTTCAAGGTTCTCACATTTCACATTAAGTGGTGAAGTACTAAGTAGCTTGTGGTAAGTAAAAGATACCTGTTTTCATACTTACAGAAAAAGACTGAAAACTTAGAGTATTTTTTGACAACCATGAAGTTAAATTTGATGTCAATTACAATTTTAGCCAGGATAGTCCAAAATTTTTGGAAATTAAACCATACACTTCTAAATAATGAACCCAATAAAAAAGAAGTCACAAGAAAAGTATACAATGTTTTGAATTTGATTATAAATACAACTGAATTTATCAAAATTTGTGGAATGCAGCTAAAATTGTACTTAGAGGAAATTTATAACTCTAAATATTTTAAGAAAAGAAGGAAGGGCTTCCCTGGTGGCACAGTGGTTGAGAATCCGCCTGCCGATGCAGGAGACACGGGTTCGTGCCCTGGTCCGGGAAGATCCCACATGCCGCGGAGCGGGTAGGCCCGTGAGCCATGGCCGCTGAGCCTGCGCGTCCGGAGCCTGTGCTTCGCAACGGGAGAGGCCACAACAGTGAGAGGCCCGCATATCACAAAAAAAAAAAAAAAAAAAAGAAAAGAAGGAAGGTTTTAAATGACTGATATGATTTTCCATCTTATACAGCTAGAAAAAGATGAGCAATTTATACACAAGTTAAGTAAAACAAAAATAATAAAGAGCAGATGTTAATAATAGATTTATTTTCTAAAAGTATATAATAGACAAATAATTGTGTAAGTTAAAAAAGACAAAGCAAGACTTGGCAAGGAAAAACTATGTCAGAAAATAGCAAATTACTAATATCAGGAATGATATAAGATATATCATTACAAATTCTAAGGGCAATACATGTATAATAGCAGAATATTTTTGAACAACTTTATTGCAACAAAGTTGAAGACTTTGATGATATGGACAAATTACTTGAGAAATAGAACACACTGAAACTGATAGAAGAGAAAACAGAAAGTCTGAGTAGTTCTATATCTATTAACTCAATTGAATTTGTTACCAAAAGCCTTCCTCCAAGAAAAGTGCAAGGCAAAGTATATAAAATAGTTAAATAGTAAGTAATACTAATATTAAGCAAACTCTAAAACATTGTCTGGTAGTTCTTATCAAAAAATAAAAGGAAGAAGAGAGGGAGAAGCAGGAGATGGAGGAAAAGAAAATTCAACTTACATTTCTACCACACTAAATTATTGTTCCATTCCTATTATTTCATTCAAGAGTAAACTCATTTCTTACCCAGGCTCTTGCTATTTGTGTCCCACCCTGATAGCTGTAATGAAACTCACTTCTTGGGGATTGTACAAAATTTTACCTTCTTTCTCATGTATTTATATTGGTATAAAGTTTTACTTCTTCCAATAATTCTACTCCATCTAGATGGCTTAGATTATACCTGAGTTATTTTAGCTACAAATTTCTATGATTATAGTGTTGCCACACAATTTTAATTAAAAAGGATACTTGGATAAAGTTTGGAGGTAGTTGGTTTAGAAAAGCTTTGTAACCTATATTAAGGAAATGATTGAATAATATGCTCTCCTATGCTTGAGTGAAGATTTGGACCTTGTATCTTTACCATATTGTCACCTCGCAGTATCACAACAAGAAAGAAGCATCTACTTTTAAGTATGGAATTTTAAATAGTAGTACTATAATAAACATATCAAAATTAAATGGTTGCTTTAAATATTCACTTAAATGGATGGATCTTTACTAGATTATGAGAAAAATGTTAAAAAAAAGTATCTCATATTAATCCGAAAATTGAAATAATTTTTCAGATTTTTGTTACAATGTCATTAATAGGAGCCAATATGAATCAACCATTACAAACCTCATTATGCAAAGTTATTATTATCATACATATTTTTTTGCGGTACGCGGGCCTCTCACTGATGTGGCCTTTCCCGTTGCGGAGCACAGGCTCCGGACACGCAGGCTTAGTGGCCATGGCTCACGGGCCCAGCCGCTTCACGACATGTGGGATCTTCCTGGACCAGGGCACGAACCCGTGTCCCCTGCGTCGGCAGGCGGACATTCAACCACTGCGCTACCAGGGAAGCCTTGCAAAATTATTTTTAACGCCATTATAGAAGCAACATCTTCCTCGCACTAAGGAATACAGCTATAAGCACATGACCTGTAACTTCTAGGCTTGGTTTCCAGTATTCAGAAGAAGTTTTCTATCTACCAAACCTGAAGTTTCAAGCCTGATTGTTTTTCAGCTGTTTGTTTGTTGAAGGCATTCATTACTTGCCCCCTGCTATCATGGAATACTTAGGACTCATGGCTCAGATTTGCATGTGGAAGGCTTAGGGGGACATGGGTTTGAAGAGAGAACAAAATGAAATAATTTGATGTTTATGACACATTATATTTTAACAACTATATTTTCTTAGAGCCACACAAAGATTCAATATTATCCCCTTTATTCCACCTAATTATTTATATATATAATTTGTAAGAAAATATCACCATTAAAAGCACTCTTCAAACATTTATTTTGCAAAAGCCAGTTTTACGTGCTTCCTTTGAACTTATAATAACTACCTTGCCTTCGATTAAATCAATACCCTCAAAATTAATAAAAACATGTTACCAAGATTTCAGTAATTACAAAAAAGAGTGTGCATCTAATCGCATTATAAATTTTATTTTGACACATTTTCTGTATTTTAATATGTGGCAATAAATAAATTCCTGTTATTTTTAATGGAACTATAGTAAAACATAGCCAAATTATCTGAGAATGATGAAAATCAATAAACTGTAGAAGGTCTTCATAGCCATTTATCCTGATTTAGCCAATGCTATGGACTATATCTTCTGAAATATTTCTTGACAGATAATAATAGAGCTACAATTTGAATTTTCCAGTGACAGGTGTCTCATTACATCACAGGAAGTCTTCACACTCTGTTCTATTAAAAGCTATAATTTTAGAAGGATCATTTTATATAGAACCAATTCCTACCTTCCTTTAATTTTTACTGATAGTTGCAGTACCAGTATCAGCAGTTATGCAGTCATTTAGCATACGCTTCACCATTCTTCTGTTATAAATAACAACCATTCCAATATTAAAGACCATCACATCCTTCCATAACTATTGTCTCCACCAACACACAATTTTACAAAATTTTTGCAGCCTCCAACACACAAAACACAACTTTTTTTTCCCCCTTCAAGATATATATTGTTAGTCCTTTTAGCTAATCTTTATATGGAGTTTCCCTTTCCCTGATAGTATGCAGCTGTGTTTATCCCATAAAGGAGCTTTCCTGTGTCAGTGGTGTAGAGGAGCTACCATCAATTAAGGGAATGACAATAAAGCAACTCCATTCTTAAAAGAAATGTAGAGTTCCCTGATATAAAGCAAGGAGAGGAAAATTAAAGTGATCAAATTTTCTACTAAAATAAATAAAGCAAATCAGAAAGACAAAGACTTAACTGAATTATTCTGAATTTTCTGTTTTTCTTATGCACACAAATACACAAAGTAGGTACATGGACTCGAAATTTAGGCAATTCTCTATTTATAGAAAATGCTTCAAATATTCTAAGATGAGGTTTTCTGTAAGATAAAATAGGTATAACTCAAGTAAAAAAATTTCCATTAGTGAAGTAGAAGTGTGTACAAGTCACTATAATCAAATTTACCTTTATGATAACTGGGTAGAGATCAATTAGATAAGCACAAATACATCAATAGAAAAATTGGCAAAAGATATGTATAAATAAATGAAAAACTAAAATGTCAAGTATTGTCAACTTAATGAAGAAGTACAATTTGAAAAATAATAAACAGTCACTTTTGTATATCCTTTTGAAAAAATTGATATGATTTATTTTTTTTACTGGTGATCTAATGTGGTATGATCTGTAATGGTAACTTCTTTCTAAAAAGCAGTTTGAAAGAATATCTTAAAAATCTTAGAAATGTTCACACACTTAGGAACGGTGATTTGCCTCTCCAGGAATTTTTTTATAGGATAATTGAATGTATCCACAAATATTTCTGTATAAGTGTATTTATTATGTTATTATTTATAATAGCAGAAAATATCATGTACATCCTAGGTGTTCAAAATAAGGGGTAATAAAATGTTCAGTGCTTTGATTTCATACAGTAGATAATAAATATCTATTATACTCCTATTTCCTGAGCAATATTTCCTGACATTTGGTATTCTTATAATTCATTTTTGAAAGAAAAGACCACAAGACCCAAAAATGATTATAGAATATTATATGAAGTTTTAAACATCTGTATTGCATTAAACTGGGAGAAGGTACACCACAATATTAATTTTAATATCTCTATTGATTTGACTAAGAGAGGACAGACATTTCCAGTGAAATTAGAAGGATAAAGGACAAACTGGAATAGGGAACATGTTATGGGTTGAAATGTTTCTCCCATAGTAACTCCCAGTACCTCAAATATGACTGCATTTAAGATAGTATTTAAAGAGCTAATTAAATTAAAGGAATGTAATTAGTGTGGTCCCCAATCCAATATGATTAATGTCTCTATATAGAAGATGTAGACACATAGGCACAAAGGAAAGATGTTGTGAAGACAGATAAGATGGCGCCTGCAAATCAATGAGAGGCTTCAGAAAGAATTAACTCTTCTCACACCTTGATCTCATACATTTAGAATGCAGAATAGTGAGAAAATAAACCTCTGTGGTTTAAGCCACTCAGTCCATGATACTGTGCTATGGCAGCCCTCTCAGACTAATACAGGACACTAAATAAGAAAAGAACAATGGCGATTTCCTGAATATGCAAACCACAGGGTCTATATGAAAACTGAACAATGACTGAAATCCTGGGAGAGCTTAACCATTACCAAGTCAATGCATTTTATTTTTGCTGTCTCAGTCTTGTGATTGATACTTTCCCTTTGGTCTTGTTGTTCTTTTGCAATACCTTGCCATCTCCCAAAGTTTCAGGTTTCAGTATGCAACAGCTGATCCTGGACACCATAGGTTTTTTGGGGTTTTGGTTTGTTTTCCATTAACTTTCATGATTATAAAACAGAAAAACTTGACACTTGAAAGCTATAAACTGGGTTTATGATTTTTGAGTTTGAGACTTGAATTTACATTCAGAGCAGGGAATTTTATTGTTTGCAGATAATCACTTTAATGGGCTTTTAATGATGCAATGTTTAAGAGAAGTTCCCATTCTGGGATGTTGATTCTCCAGACCTCCTGGCTCCAAGAAACTAAACTGTGCTACCAAGTAATATAAAAAGACTCTTCATTCATTATGTCTGAAGATTAAGATCCCACTTAAAAATGTTTCTTTATAAATATGAATTTAGACTGTACTTTTCTTAATTATATTTATTGTTTCTTGGCAAGTGTATTGTTTGTGCAGTCTTGTTCTAGCGTTTGCTCAAGATATTGAAAGCAAGGGTGTTGTGATATATATGGATCCCACACTAGCTGAAGCATAAAGACAACTGGACTGGGATTGCTGACATCTACTGTAGAATCTACAATTAAAGATGCATTTATAGAGTTATTTTTATGTGGAATAACTCAGATATAGACAAATATAGTGATATGTAGAATTCATGTGTTCTGATTGATTATATTTATAAAGTCCTAAGACAAGTCCAACTTCTGTTAGTAGAGAGTGCTGTTTTCCATGAAAAGAGTTGGAATTTTCTCAAGCCCAGTCATCTTAGAAAACAGCCAGACACGGGGCAGGAAATGAGCACGAGAGAAGTGTTCTTTGGACTTGGTAAGAAAGAAAGGCAGCAATAAAATTATTTTCTTTAGTCCAAGGGGAAGTTTAGGTGCTCAGCTCCAGGTAAGAGGGACTCAAGAATATACTCATTGGGGAACACGAAGATCACTCCTGTAACTTGAAGGTGAGTCAAGCATAGTCACAGAAGGCCTTGAGTAGAACAAGGGTAGCCATAGTTTTTTTTTTTTTTTTTCTTTTTCCAAATTATCTGTGTGGTAGTTCCCTTTCCCTAAACTCATATTTACTCATTGTTCTCCAAATGCTGAAAAGGTAACTATGCCTCCAAACAGTATACTAAGTACCTAATTACCTAACTTCATTCATGAATGGATCTTTCTAATGAATTAAACAGACCCCACTGACCAGAGGAGACAATGTGACTAATAGAATAAATAGAATTAAATCAGGATTCTAGTCCAGTCTTGGAATCTAATTAGATCTCTGGCCTTGACCAAGAATATTAGAGTATCTGTGTTTTTGTTCTTAAATAAGGGACTTGTAATCATTATGTTCAACTACCAGCATTAGTATTTTCTGGTTTATTGCATGTTACTGACATCTAAGAATTATTATTTTGGAGCATTTATATTGTACTGAGTGGATATGTGATGAGAGGGTCAAGTATATTTAATGAAACCTGAAATTGAATTGAAACTGATGTCACAAGCGGTCCTTCTTAAAGTTTGGTTTTTTTTTTCCCCCTTAAAAGAAAAATATAGTAGTAGTATACCATTCTTCCTCTTTTTCCCACTCTGCTTTACTCTCTCCCACACAGAGACTGAAATCCCATTACTTTCTAAGCAAAGTCTTGATAATTTTCTCTGGAAAATGAATTGAGTTGATACAAAAGAATATTTTTTAAAACTCTGAAAAAAAACCTCTAGAAAATAATTTTTTTCTCTCTTCCTTGACATCACTGTTTTTGATTCATCATCATCTTTAAAGCTTTATCCATGATTTACACATCGCAGACACAGTGGTCCACAAACACTTTCATCTCATAGCACCTTTTAAATTCACTCAGAAGTTTATTTCATAAAGTATGGAGACTATATTTCTGAACCTTTTAACATACATATTGTAGTTTGATTTAAACTTATGTATTAGTAAGAGTTCCATTTGGAAAATATAAACCACATTAGATATTTTAAGGAAAACAGGGCATAATGTAGGTATTCGATGTAATGTAGGTGTATAGTAACTGAAAGTGTCGAAGGAACAAGTTCTAAAATGGATCCGAAAGGAGAGTTATTTTCTTGTGGTCACCATTGAAGTCAAACTAGTTTCAACATCAGGAACCTAAAAAAATAGATTTTCAAAGCTTCATTCTAAAAGTAAGGGAGTCACAACAATAGCCTCCTTTTCTTGACACCCAGGGTTTCTGAAGAATGAATCCTGTTAGCTCCTGAACCATTCTGAGCAGCAGCAACTTTAAGAAATTGAAGGGAGATTGTCTATGACTCGTATCTGCCTTCCGATGGTGCTGTGTGCCTTTGTTTGAATGACCCTAACTCACTTGCAGCACTCAAGCTTCAAAGAAGTCTTGGAAAGGTGATTTAATCTTTCCGGCCTCTTCAAGTAGAAGGAAGATGAAATGGGAATTGAGAACCAATCCAAACATCAATGACAATTTTTTAAGTCAAAATACTCATAATCGGCACTGTTTTAATTAAAGAAAACACTTGAGGAAAGAAGACAAAAGCAACTTTTTTCAAATCAAAATATTTGATTTGATGAAAATATTAGTAACAAGAAACATTCAAGGAACATGAAGTTCACTCAATTGAAATAGTTTGGGATATCTCCTGGCTTTGCTAATTTTGGGAAGTCTACATTTTTTTCATTGAAAATCACTCTAGGAAACAAATCTAGATTATCTATCTTAGCAACATGTCACACTGATTCAAAATCCGTAAGACTATTGAGGAGCTTCATTTTTGAATTTTAAAAAAATCCTACGAAAATTTTCGTGTTTTTCACTTAAAATGTATACAAATACCTCATGTTTTCAATCTTTTTTTAATTGAAAATATTAAAATTATTTTCTTAAGGGCTAAAGTGAACCATTTCTGGTTTGTTAATAACTTATTTGCTTTGTCAAGGTTAGGATTTTTGAGTGTTTTAAATTAGTTTTTCACAAACCTATAAGATAACTAATCACTGCTTCACTGCCAAATATTCCATCAGATCCCTGATATGTTACATTTTAAGAGCCACAATATCCTCGGCATTGTAGCACTTAGATATCCTTTGTAATATCATATATATACATATTAAAACATACCCACATCTCAAAATGAATATCAGTGTATGCTTGAAAATATTGACAAAATTGTATACAATTTTTTCTTTTGAAATTGTTATTTGAACTATGAGTGAATTCTGTTTAATTTATGCTTGGTTTTTATTTCTTGAAAATTAACATACAATCTTGAAAGTTCATGCCAAATCAAGCATATTCTAACCTTCACATACTTTTCAAATATTATAAACTTCTTTTGAGTATTACCTTCTTAATTATCAAGTTTACATGCTACATGTGTAGATATTTCACTAACATTTTAAAATCTCTATTTTAAGATGATACTTGTATAGATTGAGGATGGTTTGGTTTGGTTTGGTTTATTACCATTTCAAGTATTCCTATGGGCCCCTGAAAAGCTCTTTCACCCTGTTCACTGAGGCTATTGTGCCTAAAACCAAAACAGCCTAATCTTAAAAAAGACTGGGCATACCTGTGCTCCTGAGTATATACTCTGTGCCCAGAATGCACAGTTGCTGGCTTCTAGGTCTTCCTCTGGATTTTGCCTCTCTTTTTTCCACCTAGGGAATAAATATCTTGTTTACACTTGTATTGTGGTCTGTTGTTTACATATATTAATCATATTTGTATAAGCATCCCCCCAAGGAATAGCTTATTACATGCTGTATTTGTTTGCTAGGACTGCCAAAGCAGGGTACCACAAACTGGGTGACTGAGACAATAGAAATATATTGTCTCACAGTTCTATAGGGGCTAGAAGTCCAAATCAAGATATCCATTGAGTCATTCCTTTCTGAGGGCTGTGAGGGAGAATCTGTTCCATGCCTCTCTCCTAGCTTCTGGAGATTTGCTGGCAACCTTCAGCATTCCTTGGTTTCTACTATATCACTCTGATCTCTGCCTTCATACGCACATGATGTTTTCCCTGTGTGTCCAAATTTCTGGACAGTTTGGATTCTGTCTTCAAATTTCCCCTTTTTACAGGATGCTAGTTATATTGGATTAGGGGCCCACCTTACTCCAATATGATTCCATCTTTACTCAATTAATTATATCAGCAAAGACTATTTCCAAGTCACCTAGTGAGGTACTAGGGAATAGGATATTTACATATGGCTTGGTGGGAGCAGGGGAGATACAATTCAAACCACAACACATACAATTGATGTTGAATAAAGTTGTTTTTGTTTATATTTTGTTTGTGTTTTAAAGAATGGTCTGTGCACAATGAATGTTTACTTAATCCCAGTTTGGTAACTCAGGGGAAAAAAAAGCTCATTCAATGTCAGTGTGTAACAACAAGCAAACTCTCTTTTGTTTCCTATGTTAAGACTTTCTTTCCCAAGCCCATGTGTTGTTATATCTGGTGAGTTTGGGAAAGAGTAGGAATACAATATCTTATCTCCTTTTATGCCAAAGCATATTTGTGTTCTTAAACTATTCTATATTTTTCATGCTCTTTGGCGTTAAAAAAAAAGAAAACAATTGTTTGGTTTTATTTATTTTTTCTTTCTTTGTTTTTCTTTGAAGATTGTCCAACCACTAAGAATGTTGTATGCTAACAAGGGCAAACCCAAATGAAAGGAAGCTAGTGGTTTGGCAGTTGGAAACAGTTAGAAATAGTTTTGCTAAAATATCTTTCCACTGCCATGTTTTAACTTGTTTTAATAGGACTGAATATATCCTTTTATTAGTTGTAGAGAAGCTTATAAATATTTACCTGTCAGTTAGGTGCATCTATTACTGGGAACACAGAGGGGAGATTCTTTCACTTTGGGACACTGCTCATTTGCTGAGCGTGGGTTAGTGAAAAACCAATTTTGGCTCAGGTTAGTGGAAAGTCACTCATTGGGGAGAGAAGAGGACAGTGTTCCTATTCCCTTATCTGTATAGTATTTAGTTTCCATGGTCATTGCAAATTCATATCAACAGCAAGAGTGCTATAACAGAGTTCTACTTTTTATTCAAACTTCTGGCAAGCTGCCCTTTCATTTTGTTTTCTTAAATGGGACAATTGAAGATATGCCGATTTTGTTTGGAGTGGGCCTGGGTTCAAATGGAAGCTTGGTAACTCGAGCAGTTGTGTTGTTTAAATCCTTTGCAGCTTCAATTTCCTCAGGCATCAAGGGGAGATGATAGGACTTCTCTCACAGTTTTATAATAGTGCGGATTGAAACTAAGGTCATGTATGGAAAATACATATAGTATAGTGCTAAGACTCATTTGAGAAAAATGTCTTCTTGAGAAATTTGATCATTTCTTTCTCATTGAGATTTACTAATTTCACCACACTATATTTTATGATAGTTTCTGCATTCCAATCTAAGTTCCTTTCCAGTGCGGAAAGTTTTTTTTTTTTTTTTTTTTTCTCTTCTTGTGCTATTATGTTATTGATTATCATTTGTGTTTTCTGGATTCTGTTTTATTTATTTGAAGATTACCTCTTTGTGGTCTATTTTTCTAGGTACCAAATGCTTTTTTGTTTCCAATTAATTCCTTCTGTTCACTGGAAGAGTTTCTCTGGTCTTTCTTCTCTTTAATTTGTGTTTGCCACAGCATTGTTTTTGCTGTTTACTGCTTCTTATGGTGATTTTATTGGGCATGGTTGGTTGACTTCCTGCCATCCATTCTACTAACATCCCCACTATGTAGGAATCCTGAGGTTTGTGTATTTGATTGATTGACTCTTCTCTCAGCTACAGGGATGGAACTTGAGTGGCACAAGACAACCCATAAAATGTTATTGTCTTGGCATAAATGATTCAGGGTTGGACACTCTATCTCATTTTCTCCAATCAGACTGAAGCCAAGTTACGGAAATGGAACTCTGCCTTCTTCTGAACAGTGTTTAGAGTTTATAATTATAAATTATGCAACAGCTTCAGCTATTTTACTACCTTTAGAGAAGTGAAGCTGAGACCAAATTCAACCTGGTAAGAGAAATACTGAGAAAGAAACTGGGGAAGCACACAAGAGTTCTGATCAATCTCTGTCTGAATTCTGACCTAACTGAACTTTGATGTTAAGTGAGACAATATATTTTCTTAAGGGCTAAGTTACTTTGAACTGGATTTTTCTTTACTTAAAACTGAATATTTTAATCTATTTTAAAAATATTATTCTCCATTGACTTTTCAATGTATCTGTTTCATTGTGTTCCACTGATCTGTAACCAGTCTATTTACATTTAACAGTTTTAGTGTGCACTTTCATTTAAATAGGAATAGATGATAGCCATTATCTAAAGTTATACTACATTTCTATCAAAATATTTGGGATAAAACTGTATCTTTCCTCTTACTGATTTATAGCATTATTATTTTAATAATTCTAATTTTTTCCTTTATCCATATTTCTAAAATGAAAACTTACAGATTCTAGTTATTGTTGTTAATTTTTTTTCTTATTGTTTCTGACAGTCTTCAGCTATCTTAAGGGCTTTCAAACAAGGAGTTTCTTGAAATGTATATTCATTTCTTCATTTCTAAGAAAGGATCCAGAATCTTAATCTTAAGTAATCTGTGCCTATGACAGGCTTTTGTATCTTTACTGATCTGGATTTCATTGCTTAGTTCTCAGGTCTTAAAATTTGCCAGGGCCCCATCCCAGTAAGGAACTGTGACTTGAATCCTCACCACTGCATTCAAAATAGCAACTCACTTACCCTGAAACCCTACCACCACTTCATGATGCTCTGTGTCCTTTCCACAGTACATAAGTTTCTAACATAATCTACTCTTTATCACCATTGTTTTTATTGTTATTGTCTATCTCTCCCTGTTAAAATGTAAGTTTTTCACACTCAGGGTTTTCTTACTCTTTGGTTTCACTGAGGTATTCCAATACTGCCTAGAACACATGAGACTCTGAATGACCCTAGGATGCAAACGCACATACTTACACACATACACACACACATACATACATACACCTGTAAGTGTTTTCATTTGTTTGTTTTGTGTTATGTTTTACAAAGAGAGGATTATATTTTGCACATATTTCTGTATGTTTGTTTTTGTTTACCTGTTACTATAAATGATGAACCTGCCTCCACTCTATATGCTGAGAGCTCATTGTTTTTATTTAAGCTATACAGTATCACATAAGGAAGATACATCATAATTTACTCAATCTCTACTTCATTGATGAGAATCAGGGATGTTTCTGTTCTTGCCAGTAAGCATTTATCATCATAAATCATTAAGTACTGGTGCCTTTGTGTTTAAAAGATAGCACTCTGGCACTGAGGATGCTGAGGGAAACATACTTGAAAGTTTCTAAAAGGTAGATGATGAGCTGAAAATGGTATCTTATTTTCCACTTAATTCTTTGACTACTTTTGAAATTTTAGATTTTCATATGTTTGAGGTTTTTGTCTTTCATTGATTATGATAAAAATCATTTGCCTAATTTGCTATTCATGGTTTGTGTCTCTTAAACATTTATAAAAATTCTTCATGGGTGATATTAATCCTTTGTCTTTCATGTGCTGCAAATTTTTCCTCAGGCTATCATTGTCTTTTGACATCATATTAATTAACAAATTTGTGCATGCTATAATTTTTGTTCAATTTGTAACTTTAAAAATACTGCAATTCGTCAGGGAGGACCTCCAAGATGGTGGAGGAGTAAGACATGAAGATCACCTTCCTCCTCACAAATACATCAAGAATACATCTACATGTGGAACAACTCCTACAGAACACCTACTGAACATTGGCAGAAGACCTTAGACTTCCCAAAATGCAAGAAATTCCCCATGTACCTGTGTAGGGCAAAAGAAAAAAAGAAAAAACAGAGACAAAAGAGTAGGGACGGGACCTGCACCTCTGGGAGGGAGCTGTGAAGGAGGAAACGTTTCCACAGACTAGGAAGGCCCTTCACTGGCAAAGACAGAGGTTGGATGGGGTGGGGAGGGGGGAAGCTTTGGAACCATTGAGGAGAGTGCAGAAATAGGGGTGCAGAGGGCAAAGCACAGAGATTCCTGCAAAGAGGATTGGTTCCTGCCAACACTCACCAGCCTGAGAGGTTTGTGTGCTCACCTGCTGGGGTGGGCAGGGGCTGGGAGCTGAGGCTCTGGCTTCAGAGGTCAGATCCCAGGGAGAGGACTGGGGTTGGCTGTGTGAATACAGCCTGATGGGGGCTAGTGTGCTACAGCTATTGAGGCGGGAGTTCGGAAAAATGTCTGCACCTGCGTAAGATGCAAGAGACCATTGTTTTGGGGTGTGTGAGGAAAGGGGATTCCTTCACTGTTTGCCCACAGAAGGCAGGACCCCACCTAAAGGGAATCCAGAGATGGGCATGAGTTCAACTAACAGCTCAGACCCAAAAGACAGGCATGAAATGCTAACGCTGCTGCTGCAGCTAACAAGAATCCCATGTGCAAGCACAAGTCACTATCCACAACCTCTGGGAGCCTGTGCAACACACCACTGTCAGGATCCCATGATCGAGAGACAAGTTTCCCAGGATAACACATGGCATGCCTCAGACTGTTGCAACGTCATGCTAGCCTCGGCCACCGCAGGCTCACCCTGCATTCCATACTCCTCCCTCCCCCGGGCATGAGTGAGCCAGAGCCCCCTAATCAGCCACTGCTTTAACCACATCCTGTCTGGCCTGGAGCAGAGATCACAGGGCGACCTACATGCAGAGGTGGGGCTAAATCCAAAGCTGAACCTCAGGAGCTGTGTGAAAAAAGAAGAGGAAAGGGAAACCTCTCTGTGCAGCCTCAGGAGCAGCAGATTAAATCCCCAAAATCAACTTGACTTAACCTGCATCTGTGGAACACGTGAATAGACAACAAATCATCCCAAAGTTGAAGCAGTGGACTTTGGAATTACCTGTAGACTTGGGGTTTGCTGTCTATGACTGATTTGTTTCTGATTTTTAAATTTATCTTAGTATACTTTTTAGCACTTTTTATCATTGGTGGATTTGTTTATTGGTTTGGTTGTTCTATTTTTATTATTATTTTTTTTTATTTTAATAAATTAAAAAAATATATTATTAATGTTTTTCTTTCTTTTTTTCACCCTTGTCTTCTTAATCGTGTGCCTGACAGGGTGTTGGTGTTTGAGCCTGGTGTCAGGCTTGAGCCTCTGAGGTGGGAGAGATGAGTTCAGGACATTGGACCACCAGAGACTTCCCAGCCCCACGTAATATCAATCAGTGACAACTCTCCCAGAGATCTCCATCTTAGAGCTAAGAACCAGCTCCACCCAATGGCCAGCAAGTTCCAATGCTGGACGCCCTGTGCCAATCAACTAGCAAGACAGGAACAGAATCCCACCCATAACAGAGATGTCACCTAAAATCATACTAAGCTCACAGATAACCCCAAACACACCACTGGATGCAGCCCTGCCAACCAGAAAGACAAGATCCAGCCCCACCAGCCAGAACACAGGCAACAGTTCCATCCACCAGGAAGCCAACACAAGCCACTAAACCAACATTACCCACTGGAGGCAGACACCAAAAACAACAGGAAATATGAACCTGCAGCCTGCAAAAAGGAGACCCCAAACACAGTAAGATAAACAAAATGAGAAGACAGAGAAATATGCAGCAGACTAAACAAATGAAGAGGAAATAGGCAGTCTACCTGAAAAAGAATTCAGAGTAATGATAGTAAAGATGATCCAAAATCTTAGAAATAGAATGGGGAAAATACAAGAAATGTTTAACAAGGACTTAGAAGAACTAAAGAGTAAACAAACAATAATGAACAACACAATAAATGAAATTAAAAATTCTCTAAAAGGAATCAATAGCAGAATAACTGAGGCAAAGGAACGGATACATGACCTGGATGATAAAATAGTGGAGAAAACTGTCACAGAGCAGAATGAAGAAAAAAGAATGAAAAGAATTGAGGACAGTCTCAGAGACCTCTGGGACAACATTACATATATCAACATTTGAATTATAGGGGCACCAGAAAAAGAGGAGAAAAAGAAAGAGATTGAGAAAATATTTGAAGAGATTATACTTGAAAACTTCCCTAATATGGGAAAGGAAATAATCAAGCCCAGGAAGCACACAGAGACCCATTCAGGATAAATCCAAGGGAAACACACCAAGACACATATTAATCAAACTCTCAAAATTTAAATACAAAGAAAACATATTAAAAGCAGCAAGGGAAAAACAATAAATACCATGCAAGGGAATCCCCATATGGTTAACAGCTCAACTTTCAGCAGAAATTCTACAAGCCAAAAGGGAGTGGCAGGACATATTTAAAGTGATGAAAGGGAAAAAGGTACAACCAAGATTATGCTACCCAGCAAGGATCTCATTCAGATTCGACAGAAAAATTAAAACCTTCACAGACTAGCCAAAGTTAAGAGAATTCAGCAAAACCAAACCAGCTTTATGACAAATGCTAAAGAAACTTCTCTAGTCAGGAAACACAGGAGAAGGAAATGACCTACAAAAACAAACCAAAAACAATTAAGAAAATGGTAATAGGAACATACATATAGTTAATTGCCTTAAATTTAAATGGATTAAATGCCCCAACCAAAACGCATAGATTGGTTGAATGGATATAAAAACAAGACCCGTATATATGCTGTCTACAAGAGACCCACTTCAGACCTAGGGACACATACAGACTGAAAGTGAGGGGATGGAAAAAGGTATTCCATGCAAATGGAAATCAAAACAAAACTTGAGTAACAATTCTCATATCAGACAGAATAGACTTTAAAAGAAAGACTATTACAAGAGACAAAGAAGAACACTACATAATGATCAAAGGATCAATCCAAGAAAAAGATATAACAATTGTAAATATTTATGCACCCAAATTAGGAGCACGTCAATACATAAGAAAAATACTAACAGCCATAAAAGGGGGAATCGACAGTAACACAATAATAATAGGGGACTTTAACACCCCACTGTCACCAATGGACAGATCAACCAAAATGAAAATCTATAAGCAAACACAAGCTTTAAATGACACATTAAACAAGATGGGCTTAACTGATATTTATAGGAAATTCCATTCAAGAGCAACAGAATACAATTTCTTCTCAAGTGCTCATGGAACATTCTCCAGGATAGATCATATCTTGGGTCACAAATCAAGCCTTGATAAATTTAAGAAAATTGAAATCATATCAAGTATCTCTTCTGACCACAACGCTATGAGACAACATATCAAACATAGGAAGAAAACTGTCAAAACTACAAACACATGGAGGTTAAACAATACACTGCTAAATAACAAATAGGTCACTGAAATATCAAAGAGGAAATCAAAAAATACCTAGAAACAAATGACAATTAAAACACGATAACCCAAAACCTATGGGATGCAGCAAAATATTCTAAGAGGGGAGTATATAGCAATTCAATCTTACCTCAATAAACAAACAAACAAACAAATTCTCAAATAAACAACCTAAACTTACACCTAAAGCAATTAGAAAAAGAAGAACAGAAAAAACCCAAAGTTACCAGAAGGAAAGAAATCATGAAGATCAGATCAGAAATAAATGAAAAAGAAATGAAAAACAACAATAGCAAAGATCAATAGAACTAAAAGCTGGTTTTTTGAGAAGATAAACAAAATTGATAAACCATTAGCCAGACTCATCAAGAAAAAATGGGAGAAGACTCAAATCAACAGAATTATAAATGAAAAAGAAGTAACAACTGACACTGCAGAAATACAAAGGATCATGAGAAATTACTACCGGGAACTATATGCCAGTCAAATGGACAACCTGGAAGAAATGGACAAATTCTTAGAAAAGCACAACCTTCTGAGATTGAACCAGAAAGGAGTAGAAAATGTAAACAGACCAATCACAAGTACTGAAATTGCAACTGTGAATAAAATCTTCTAAAAAACAAAGGTCCATGAGCAGATGGCTCCACAGGTGAATTCTAACAAACATTTAGAGAAGAGCTAACATCTATCCTTCTCAAAATCTTCCAAAAGATAGCAGAGGGAGGAACAATCCCAAACACATTCTATGAGCCCACCATAACCCTGATACCCAAACCAGAAAAATTGTCCCTAAAAAAGAAAACTACAGGCCACTATCACTGATGAACATAGATGCAAAAATCTTCAACAAAATACTAGCAAACAGAATCGAACAGCACATTAAAAGGGCCATGCACCATGAATAAGTGGGCTTTATCTCAGGGATGCAAGGATTCTTCAATATACACAAATCAATCAATGTGATAATCCATATAACAAACTGAAGGAGAAAATCCATATGATCATCTCAATAGATGCAGAAACAGCTTTTGACAAAATTCAACACCTATTTATGATAAAAACCCTCCCGAAAGTAAGAGAGAACTTACCTCAACATAATAAAGGTCATATATGACACACCCACAGCCAACATCATTCTCAATGGTGAAAATTGAAACCAATTCCACTAAGATCAGGAACAAGAGAGGGTTGCCCACTCTCACTACTATTACCCAACATAGTTTTGGAAGTTTTGGCCACAGCAATCAGAGAAGAAAAAGAAGTAAAAGGAATCCAAATTGGAAAAGAAGAATTAAAACTGTCATTGTTTGCAGACAACATACTATACATAGAGAATCCTAAAGATGTAACCAGAAAACTATGAGAGCTAATCAATGAATTTGGTAAAGTAGCAGGATACAAATTTAATGCACAGAAGTCTCTTGCATTCCTATACACTAATGATGAAAAATCTGAAAAAGAAATTAAGGAATAACTCCCATTTACCATTGCAACAAGAAGAATAAAATACCTAGGAATAAACTTACCTAAGGAGACAAAAGACCTGTATGCAGAAAACTATAAGACACTGATGAAAGAAATTAAAGATGATACAAATAGGTGGAGAAATATACCATGTTCTTGGATTGGAAGAATCAACATTGTGAAAATGACTATACTATCCATGTAGATGGGGCCACCCAGGCAATTGTCTATTTCCTCAAACATAATAGTTTGCTACCATGTAAAGAAGTGCTGAACACTTCTGAACCTAGACTAAACGGTTACACTGCATCATGCAGGCTTGGCTTTGAAATGCATGGCACGATCAAAGAGACCAAGCTATCTGATTTATTGGATGTGTTATAGTTCATCTTGAATGATGGAATAGAGATTTAGCAATATTGATTCTATCGTTTACCCAACTTTTCAGGCTCAGTATGGTTCTGTTTCAGGCTTTACTCTGGAAATGCTAGAGGAATAAACATTAGGCTTCTTGAAAGCTTTAAAACTGTTTTGTCAAAGATTTGGTACTAAAATTTAGAGTACACATACTTGTTTTTGATCTGTTGCTCAATACAATTACTCGTTGTAATTTGGATCTCCAAACACTCTCTCTTTTAAACCTCTAGCTCTGTGTATCCAATTTTTGTTGCATAAAAGTGAACTCATATTTTCCCCACACTCACCCACCAAAATAAATACATGATCTCTTCTTTATTTGTGCCTTTAACCCCAGCATCTACTACAGTATTTCACTTCATCTCTGTTGTTTCTTGACTCTCTCTTGAATACTGTCCCTCCTCTGTGTTAACCAAGGCTACTCATCATAGTGACCTCAGAAAAAGTGGTACTTTCTAAGGAATTATTCCCAGACACCCTCTGGTAAATCATATCTTTATGTTTTAATTGCTTATTTTATTCATAGTTTTTCTTCAAAGCATTTATCATAACTTGCAATCATATTTACTAGTGCTTATAAAAATCTATTCTACAACATCCACACAACTAAAGGCTCCATGAGAGTTAATTTGTTTTTTGTTTGTTTTTCTTTAATTGAATGAAAGATTCTTTAAACTCTATAGTGCTTTAAAATTTTCAAAATTCCACACGTTATTTCATGTAATCCCATAATAACCCCATTTTTCCCCCTACCACTATATTGTCTCTCCCCATTTCTCTCTCTCACTGCTGATAAACACTAGTTTGTTCTCAGTATCTGTGAGTCTGCTTCTTTTTTGTCTTATTCATTAGTTTGTTGTATTTTCTTAGATTCCACATATAAGTGATATCATAGAGTATTTGTCTTTCTCTGTATGACTTATTTCACTTCACATAATGCCGTCCGAGTCCATTCATGTTGCTGCAAATGGGTAAATTTCATTCTTCTTTATGGTTGAGTAATATTCCATTACATATATATATATATATATATATATATATATATATATATATATATATATATCTCACATCTTCTTTATCCATCCGTCTGTTGATGGACACTTAGATTACTTCCATACCTTAGTAATTGTAAATAGTGCTGCTATGAACACTGGGGTCCATGTATCTTTTTGAATTAGTTTTTTTTCAGATATATGCCCATTAGCAATATGAGTACCAAATTATTTACCAGTGTGTTAAATGACAGAATCTCCCTTAGTACTTTGGATACAACAATACATAACAGTCCTCCACTGATAACTCAAGGACAAATATACCCTACTTCTTTCCTTCCCTTTACAGCCTGCTCATATCCCTGCAGTTTTCCATATCCTAAAACAAGATTATCCATGGTAAACTATTAAAACCTGAAGTCAATTCCTTATCACCTGATGGTAACTTTCACTAGCTGAACCCAGTCAGATGCCAAAGAACAAGAGAACCAATGATTCACTTTCACAAATGCCAATTTCCTGAGGCACACAGAGGGTGTCAAAAGAACACAAGCAGAACTCAAAGGACAATGGCTAATTCCTTGTTCAGAAATGAAAAGAATTTGGAGATCAACAAACTTGAGTGCAGATGTCAAGTTCACTCCTTTCTCTCTGGAGACTTTGGGTAATTAATATCAACGTATAAGTAGACTTTCTTACATATACAAACTGAGGATGCCAGTTTGCATAGGGTTATGATCAGGACAAAAACAGTATGTTTTAAAAGTTTCACATACAGCAATGCCTGCCATATAATATTTAACAAATAATTCACTTCCTTTCCCCTTTGCTACTAAAGCATTTTAATCTAGAAATATGAAGGTCACACTAATCAGAATGATTAAATTGATTAAGTGTTCTGTACTTAGGATTGCCCGATAAGATGCAAAAAATGCAAAGCATTTTTATGTGATAAATCTGGCTAACCTAGTTGTGCCCCTATTTATCCCTTCAGGTGATTCATGATTATTTAATAGCGTTCATACAACTGGACTCCCATTTGAAAATTGTGAAGTATTTTTCTTATTTCTTGAAGACTCTTTCACTGACAAAACATACTGATTAAAATCAGATTATGAAACATTTTAGAAAGAAGAAATAATTTCTGTGTTATCAAATCCATACATATAACCCTGGGTACTGGATGATCGCCCCCCACCACAATATTTGAAATACATTATCACACAACCAGAGTTCTATTACATAAGAATAATATAGAAAGGATTAAAATTTTCTTTTAAATCAATCTGAGAATTTTGAAGGAATAAGAAATTACTACATTTGTGGCATTGCTTATAGAATAAAAAATCAATAGTTATTAAATTATTCTTAAAGCATTTATTAGCTTATATTTTAACTTAAAAACAAATACCTATATAGCTCGCCCTAAGTAATAATCAAACTATGTTTCAACCAGAACTAAAATCAATGCTGAGCCTATTCAGAGAAAAAGGCACATTAAGATGAAAATTATCAAGAAAAATGTTGCTTGTGCAATGTACTACATAACTGCATTGAAATTAGAAAATGTTGATTTGTAAGAAACAGCAGATATTTTCCCCAACTTTAAAATATGATCCTATAAAGTGATCATTTGAAATGTTTTACATTGCATCACTGATTTCTGGAATGAGTATCATTCAAAATAATACTATCTTCCCATAAGAATTCTTTTATTAACTTTAACCATGAATTAAAGTGAACAAAAATGGTGTAGAATATATGTAGTGAATAGTCTTCGACTGTGAGTTTCAAGGAGGTATTAAAGATTTGCTTTCTCTAAGTAGCTGATCACTTACCTCCTGATTTCTCCTTAATATATTCACAAATATTAATTAATATTAAGTTTGGCAATCAAAGACAGCAAGCCCCAAATAATGTGAAGTAAACAATGTAGAATTTTATTTTTCTTTCACATAAATGCAGTCTGTTCAGACTGTGTGGACACTGTACTTTAATAAGGAAGTAAGAAACATCTGCTGTTTGCTTTACAATCTTAAGCACACAACTTTCACCTCATGGTTGAATATGGTTGCTCCAACTCCATCCATCATGTCACCATCCTCTAACAGAAAGAAAGAAAAGAACAGGAGAAAGACCTATCACACACCTTTTAGGAAAACTTCCCAGAAGTTACTCATACCACTTCTTTTATCACAAATTGGCCAGAATTTAGTCACAGTCACCAGATATAGCTTGTTGGAGAGGGTGGGGAATCTTTAGCCAGGTGGTCATGGTGGCCATGGTCATAGTTGGGCTGAGCACATGTTTCCTAGTTTGTATCCCATGTATTTATACATATTAGGCTGCTTTAAAGTATGGAGGAAAGGTGAAGATTGAATCATGATATGGCTAAGCCAGTCATGTAGTCAGATTTCCTTTGCTAGTTCTGACCAATAAAACATGAGTACATGTAAGCTGGATCAATTTAGGTAACGTTTCCTCACCCATAAGAAAGGGCATTCCCTTTTCTTCCTCTGCATATTGAATGTCTGTAACTGAGGCTTGGAACTGTGGGAACCACAGTGATATCATCCTAAAGATAAAAACCACACATGGAGGAGAAAAAGCCAAGGGGACTACAGAGAACTGAAGCAGGATCTTTCAGCTAACATGACTGGAGCCTCTTTGTACCTGGGGATCATGTTATGTGAGATAATAACTTCCCTTAATGTAATGTTAGTCCAGTTAAGTCAGAGTTTTCTGTAACTTGCATCCAAGGCAATCTGTCTAATACAAAGTCAAATTAATACATTTATGACTTCCTGATTTCATGCCCCTACTCTTTATTGTTGTTTTTTTTTCCCAGTTCTTTTTCCTTCTGCTAAATAAAATAAAATATATATTCAATATCTAGGTATTCCATATGTACTTAAGGCATGCAACTTCCAGAAGGACCAGTGATCATCTACCCACACTTTGTTTACATTGCAGCAGTGATGCTTTGCATAAAGATAGCAATATCCAAAGGGGGTCTTGGTAAGAGCTGGAAAAATATTGATCCAGCCCACTACATATTGTTTGTAGAGGATGGGAATGTGAAAACTGCAAAGTCTCATCATTACCCTGGCTGATATCCTTATAGTCAATGAAAATATTTCCTTGAGAAAACTATAATGTCTGTCCCCAATCGAGGAGGAACAGATAAAACAAGAAATAGTGGAAGTTGTAGAATTTAGAAGAGGTTTTCATTAGCTAATGATTTATTCAAGAGGCAGTGATAATTGATGTGTATACCATCCAAAATAATGGTAATGTATCATCTGAGAATGACTTTTTATTACTTTGAATAATATTATAAAAGATAGTTCTTCCCTGCTTCCTCTGGGCTTCTCTTCTTATTTCTTTAAATTCCATACATTACTCCTTTGCCCTCTTCTTTTTCTCCTTATTCCTTCTTTTCTCTTCCTCTATAATTCATTATATTTCTATGTTAACCCTGTATGCAGTCAATGTGTGTTCATGCTGTTTCCTCTCCCTGTTCATATTATGTTTATTTAATCTTCAGAACCTAATTCAAAGGTTATCCTTGATTCTTCTAAATTGAAACAATTGCCCACTCATCTTAACTCCCTTTCTGCATTATCATGTACCAATCAGAGGCATATGTCATTTTCTACACTGACTTAGATTTTGTCACTGGTTGCTAAAGCTTTGAAAACACAACAGAACATGGTATTCTATATTACACTTAAGAACTCAGATTGAGAAAATAAATTTTGATTAAAGTGTTTTGTTCTAAACTACAAATTTGAAAATTTTATGATTGTACAATTAATTCACTTCATAATTAAATTATTCTTTTGACTATTTTTCCCCTGGAGATTAATGAATTTCAACAGAAACCCATGCCTAAATTTTGATAAACAGAGCATAAATGTTATGAGGGCAAAATCATCTGACCCAGAAACTCTGAGTTTTCGAGCTCTGCCTTTGGACTTTCAATCTACATTATCCTGAGGTCTACATAACACATTTTTCAGTTTCCTTACATGTGAAATAGGTGCAGCCTACTCCCCTTGATTATATGTTGTAACAATCAATTGGGTTATATGCTATAATAATAGTGAACATTTCTTGAAGATTTCATTCATGCCAAGCATTGTTTAAATCTTTACAAATGTCAACTGGTTTTATCCTCCCAGCAACACTTTGAGAAAAGTACTGTTATTATTTCACTACACATAAGAGATATTAAACCCAAGAGAAGATTAGTAACTTGCCCAAAATCATTAGGGAGGCAAATGGCAGAGCTGAGTTTCATATTCATTCAGTCTGACTCCAGAAGTATGTTCTTAACCTGAACCACAGGTTTATTTATTCATAAAGATGCTTTGATATATCATTGTACAAATATTAGAAACTCTTTATTTCTTTATGGTCCTTTGAAGGCCATGGCTAGTATCATAGTACAACTTAGGATCCTCAAATACATAATTGTGAAGTAACTGGGATTTTTCTTGAATGGTGAAGTGGCTTCTCCCTCATTTTAATGACATTGCCCCTAACTTCTTTATTCATACTTATTGTTTACTTATATACCTTGTTCAATGCTTGTTTCCTGTTTCAGTAATAAACTAAAGCTCAAGAAACTCAAGTTTGATCGTTATTTGTGCCAGTTTGCAAACTCAAACACTCTGTGGTTGGCTTCAGGTGAGCCCCTTGTAATTCATTTCAAGTCCATTTGTGCCCAGCGCTGTTTTATGTAATTTCTGCTTTAAATAAAAATTCATGGGACCTGTGCTCATTGGTTTATAGTTTTATTAAAGAGAACCCCACAACTGAAAAAATTAATTTGAGAAAAATACCAATCAGCATATCTCCAAAGCTCATATTTTGGCCTAAGATCCAATCCTATAAGTCCAACTCTCTACCAGAATTCCCTACTTGGATAGCCCAACATAACTGAAAAAGACCATGTTCAAAATTATGCTCAGTATTTCTATTTCTTTCCTTCTTCCATCCCCATTATTTTGTTTTTTTTTCCAACCTTTGAAACCTTAGGCACTTAAATTCTCTCTCATCTTGGATCACAGAATCATAGAATTTATATATTTGAGGAATCGTAGAGATAATCTAGTCCAAACTGAAGTAGGAAAACCAGGCTTTTAATTATCTAATTATTTATTCATTTTACAATAATGAGATTTTACATTTTTCTCTCCCATTCTATATCTGCTGCCTTTATCATAAGACCATCATTTTATTTCTCACATAGATGTTACTGCAATGAATGTATGATTAATGAAGATTTTAGCTCTCATTTCAGTTATTTTTATTTTTTTAAGTCTTTATTGAATTTATTACAATATTGCTTCTGTTTTATATTTTGGTTTTTTTGTCCACAAGGCATGTGAGATCTTAGCTCCCCGACCAGGTATTGAACCCACACCCCCTGCATTGGAAAGCAAAGCCTTAACCACTGGACCACCAGAGAAATCCCTCTTTTCAGTTATGAAAATAAAGTGATATGTAATATTTTCATCCTGTAAGTATATGGCCTATTAATTTTCACCAACGTTGAATCTAAGTTTATGTCAAAAGTGTTGCTATGTGCAATCTTCTTTCTTATTTGGGAAATATAAAGTGATACAAAAGACCAAGCTACAAACATTCATTAAATGAGATGGAAATTATAATTTGAATGATTACAAGAACAAGATTTTAGCTGTGCACACTTAACCCAGACAGTAAAGTTATGATAAAATGATAGGTGATAAGATTAATACGAATGTAAAATTAAATAGAGAATTCCATTAACAAAATCAGGCAGTAAAAGGTATGAGGGATATTCTTGGAGAGAAGGCATTGGGTGAGCAGGCAGAAATTGACCATAAGAAGAGACCCTTGTTCACCAGCAGCTTAATTAGAAGTGTCCTGGAAGGACTGTCCAACTCCCTAGTATGGGTCTCAAGCCACCAAATCAGTAAGTAGATTTACTACAGCCAATCAGACTTGGTGATTCTCATCCTTTTGTTTGGGTGAGTAAATTCCTAATCTCAAAATGAGGAAACAAATCTATGATTGCTAATTTTCTATATGTTCTCATTATATAATCAGAAAACAATTTGGAGTCATTTTGGAATTTTATGTATGCTCTATGTTTTAGGTCTTTTTGTTTACTTAAAAAACAAGATAATTTAATTAACTATATTTCTAAGTTTGACTTATTTTTTTTTTTTTAAACTTATTTATTTATTTTTGGCTGTGTAGGGTCTTCGTTTCTGTGCGAGGGCTTTCTCCAGTTGCGGCGAGCGGGGGCCACTCTTCATCGCGATGCGCGGGCCTCTCACTGTCACGGCCTCTCCCTTTGTGGAGCACAGGCTCCAGACGCGCAGGCTCAGTAGTTGTGGCTCACGGGCTTAGTTGCTCCGCGGCACGTGGGATCTTCCCGGACCTGGGCTCGAACCCGTGTCCTCTGCATTGGCAGGCAGGTTCTTAACCACTGCGCCACCAGGGAAGCCCAGTTTGACTTATTAAGGTGATTAAGTGTTTTGAAAGATTTTGCTTATTGGATTTATATGTATACCATGTCACGTATTTGAAGTACTTGAGAAAATTAGTAATATTGAATTAATAGACATAATTTGAAATGTTTATTAAAATTGATTAATTTACTTTAAAATGGGATTGTTTTAATAGTATTTAATCAATTAGCTGAAGACTTAATGGAACATTTAGAAATGACTAAAATATTTTCTAATTCTTTTACAGAGCAAGAAAATTGGCTTAAAATTACAAAGAAAATAAAGCATTTTAAATTTGCTGGTTTAAAAACGAATATTGATTGAATATATAATAATTAAAACATAAAATATGCCAAATAAGGATCTCTTTGTGTATAGTGGACTCCATTAAAAATAGAAAATAAAGTATAATTGTAGACCGATTCAAAAACATGACCCTCAGACAAATATAAAAAGCCTATATGTCAAAGATTTTATTTAACTCATTAAATGATGAAGGAATGAATCAGATGTTATGACTGATTCAAAGAGCATTTGAGAATCTAAGTATATTTAGGTAGTGTTAGGATAAGATTGATGGGTTAGATACAAAGAAGGTTAATATCCAACAGGGCCTTATACTTTGGGAATTATCTGTTACACCAATAAAAAAGTTATTTCCATTTTCTCTGAACAAAAACCTGCAAGTTAAAATAACTTCTCTAAATCTGGATTGTTGATGAATAATAGTGATTTGAACGAAATAGATTCCCCTAGATAAAACTTCTGTAACTTTTCTTGAATATGACATTGAAAGCATCCCAGCCCAAATGGTAGCTTTATTTCTTAGATTCAGATAATTTTTCTGACAATCTCTAAAAATCTCTGAAGATTATCACAATAATTACAAAAAGGCTGGTATCATTAGACTGGACATGATAATAGGGAGGTACAGCAGGTTTGTTAATTAACCATACAGGCCTCTTTGAGCTTTGTGCAAATCTAGGACAACTATTAAGGTCACAATATTAACTATTATCACAAAGTTTTCATAAAAAAACTCTTGGATTGAATTTTAGCTTCTATTATTTACAATTCTATCCCCAAAGTAGGAAAAACTAAAGTCCAAGACCATATTTCATGTGTAGAACCTCTAACTTTAGAGGAATTCCTGCCAGGAGGTGACTGTCCTCAGCACTTATAAAATTGGGTGCCTATAAGCCAGGAACCAAGCCAGTTTGGAATAAGAAATCCTAAGAAATGGTTCTAAACACAAATCACTTCTTTTCTTAATAATGACCTTGTCATGTGTGATGAAATGAGAATCCTTCTCAAATACAATGCTCCCCATAAGCCTTGGTTGCACAATTGATTTGGCCAATTTTATCCTAGTAAAAAGGAGGACAGATCTTATTGAATGTGTGTGAAGAAATGTATTACCATGAAAACAAAGGAGACTCAATAAAAGTATCTGTTTCTGAATTCTAAGTAGGTCAGTTCAGACTCAGGTATCATTAAAATATAGTTCATTTCACTTTCTAAACACATAGTCTGCTAAACAGAGGGTTAGACATGGCTGAAGAAGAAAAAGTTTTCTCAAATATCTATAAATAATAGACTATTTAAAATAACGCCAAATGACCAACAAATAATGACAAGTAAATCTTCCTCATTAGTTTATTCAGTCCTGCTTCCAATGGATCTTGGGTCAGCAATCTACTCCCTTAAAGTACATCTGCTTCCAGTCTGAGAATAGTCCAAGAAATCCTAATGCAGGTCACCACGGCCACCTGAAAGTTGTCGAAGTGATATCAATATGAAAACCTGTGCTGGAGAGTCTGTTTAATTAAGCACTAAGTTATTGGGCACCTGGATAATTCCCAAGTAGATTGAATATCAAAACATCAATTATTAAGCATAATTTTAAGTTTGCATATTTTTGTTTCTTATCTTTCTATATAATATAGTGTTTTTGCTTTGTGGCCAGGTTAATGAGCATGTTAAATGTTCTCACTTTAATAAGGCATAAAAAACACTCCGCACCCCTTTCATCTGCTAATTCTCTATTCTATAGAGTTCGTTCAGTTATTACTACTTTGTTTCTTAATACACCAATCTTCTGTTATAGTTAATAACTTTTTATATTAAACTCTCTCAGTTCAAATAACTGTGTGGCTTTCTCTAACTTGATTGGACCCTGCCTGATATAGTACTGTTAAATAATTATTTGTAAAATGAATTAATAAATCCATTCCTTTAGATTCTAGGTATTTAGAGTTTAAAGATGATTAGGAATTATTTCTATCTTAATGAAATGATTGTAAAAAGAATTTATGATCTAGATGAAGATTTTCAAGAGATTTAAACTTTTTACTCCCAAGACACCCGTTTAAGAAGGACACAAAAGGAAATTCAGGTGACTGAGACCTTGCTAGCATAAAATAATCACTGAAATCTTAGCCAGCTCCAGTCCCGACACTCCACTCTTCACTTTCAATACACATACACATACATACACACTGCCATACCGCTCTTCAACAAAAATTTCTATTTCCTGCAGTGTAGAAAAAAATATGATTCTACATTCTCTTTTGTAAAATCTCTATTATAATTCCTTTACTCCTGTATATTTTTAATTAACTTTTCCCTGGCTATCGAAACAATATAGGCTTATTGTAGAATGCTTGAAAAATAAAGATTCATATAAAGAAATTAAAAGTCATATATAAACTCATGATTCAGAGATAACTCATGTTACCATTTTGTGTTATTTCCTCTCTGTGTAATTAGACTGGTCTTGGGTTTGCACCTGTTGCTGCTCCTACCACAACAGATGCTCTGATTTATCTAAGGCTTCAGTTAAGTGTGGCCAAGAGGCTATCACGTTGACACAGCTGATGAGCAAGGTGTTGTCACCTTTCTCTGAAACTATTTCCTTGATCTATCTATAATGCTGCTACCACAGGCATGATGGAATCTCAGTCTACTAGAAATAGTCTGTTGTTTGATTCTTATGTTTAATAACTCAGAGAGAAACTTCAGGGGAAAATAGTGTGGATCCCCTTCAATCCCACAGGAGTAAATTTCTACCTATTCAACTTTCTTCATTTACAAACAAAACTGTAACAATAGAAGTTAGTATACAGAGAGTTAAAGCATAAAAAGAATAAGTATGAACTAACTCAGAGAGAAAAGGGATACACATGGAATGAAGAAATAGAAGAAAACTTCATGAATATGGATTTCATTGTTTTTTTGGCACGTGGCATGTAAGTTCCCTGACCAGGGATGGAACACTTGCTCCCTACATTGGAAGCATGGAGTCTTAACCACTGGACCACAAGGGAAGTCCAGTGAGTGGGGACTTATCTGGGCCTTATAGGAAGGCTTGAATTAATAAGCAGAGAGGTGTGGGAGAGAGATTGACAAAAGTACAGAGGAAGAAATGTACAAGAATTCTTATAAGGATAATCAAAAATTTTATGTGTCCTCATAATGATATATATAATTCAACTGAAGCATTTTTCAATTTCTGAAATAAATTATTAATACTTCCAGTAATACTTTAACTATATGCACAGCAAAATGGGTTGATTAGTTTTTACAACCATGACCAATGAGACAAAAATATACAAGAATTTTAATCATTGTCAAATTACTTTTCTCTTTAGTTTCATGGCTAACCCTAAATGAGACAATTCTTCTCTGATTTAAAAAAGAACAAAGTTTTAAACATTACAAATTTAAAACTCCTAGAAGAAAATACAGGGGACAAGTTTTGTGTATCAATAATTGGACTTGACAATGATTTCTTGGATATGACACCAAAAGTACAAGCAACAAAAGCAAACATATACAAAAGGGACTACATACATCAGAGTTAAAAACTTTTGTGCATTAAAAGACACAATTAACAAAGGCAGTCTATGGAACTGGAGAAAATATTTGCAAATCATATATTTGATAAGGGGTTAATATCACAAATATTTAAAGAAACTTATGACTTCACAAAATTCAAATAACCTAATTTGGGCAAAGGACTTAAATAAAAATTTCTCCAAACAATATACACATGTCCATAAAGCATATGAAAAGATGCTCTAGATCACTAATTAAGAGAGAAATGCCAATTGAAATCACAATAGAATATCATCTCGCACCCATTAGTATGGCTGCGAGTATGGCTGTAAAACATTTACATTTTAAATTTAAAAAATAGAAAATAAATGTTGGCGAGTATTATTCACTGTTTGAGATTGTAAAATGGTGCAATTACTGTGGAAAATAGTATGGAGTTTCCTCAAAAAATTAAAAATATAACTATTATATTATACAGCAATCCCACTTCTGGGTGTATATCCAAAATGTTGAAAGTAGAATCTTGAAGAGATATCTGCACATCTATGTTCATAACAGCACTGTTCACAATAGCAAAGAGTTGGAAAGAGATGGAAGCAGCACAAGTGTCCATCGACAAATGAATGAGTAAAGAAAATGTGTTATATTCATACAATGAACTGTTATTCAGCCTTAAAAAGGAAGGAAATCCTGACAGATGCTACAATGTGGTTAAACCTTGAAGACTTTACGATAAGTGAAATAAGCCAGTCACACAAAGACAAATACTAAATGATTACACTTGGATAAGATATATAAAGTAGATAAGTTCATAGAGACGAAAAGTATAATGATGATTACCAAGGACTGGGGGATGGAGGGAAAAAGGAGTCATTGTTAATGGGTATAGAGTTTCAGATTTATAAGATTAAAAAAAAAAAAAAAAAACCTAGAGATTTCTTCACTACAGTGTGGATACATTTAATATTACTGAACTATAGAGTTTTAAATGGTTAAGCTTCATGTTACCCCAACAAAATAAATGAAAAAACTCACAAATTTAGTGACTTGTAAGTGGCCTTATAGATTTTTAATCCAAGCTCCACCTTTTCGAGGTGATAGAATATAGACACCAAAAGGTGGGCAATAGAATATAGACACCAAAAGGTGGGCAACCTGTCTCAGATCATCCAGTCTGCTGGGGAGGAGAGTCAGAATGGAAACAATGTCTCCCAGCACACCATGTCTTAGGTGTCTACTTTTGCCAACTTGATCCACTAGTCGTTCTTGGACAGTCTTTACATACAGGAATGAAAGTCTAACTCTCCTGATGGTTAATGATGGATGAATACATGATGTGAAAGACAAGAGGAGACATTGACTCAGTGTATACTATTTATTTAAAGCGAAATGTGTATTTTTGCTCCATTAAAACTCTACGACAACATTGGCATGATATTTTTTTCATCATATATTTATATTAAGTACTATCACTGCTTAGAGTCTTTTGGCTATAGTAAATGTTTTATTTGGTCTTTTGGTTTATAAATGTAAATATTCAGATAATCATCATCATTACAACCTTTTATTGCAAGATTACACAGATCTAAACATTTCTTTGTAGATAACCTCTGGTATGCAGAACACACGCACACACATAACGTCTGATAAAATAGATATTTATTTCAATCCTAAGTAATGTCAAACTCTCTAAACTGGGGAAGAAACGCTATCATAGTGAGATGAAGAGAATTAGAATTGTACCCATCATTTCCACAAATCAGGTGCCGTTCTCAAAGCTTTGCTGCTCTTTTGCATACTTGACCAAGGACACTGACACTGTGAGGTGCAGGGAAAAAAGGTCATGATGTGACTGAAGGGGAGGGAAGTAGAAGTCTGAGTGGGATTAAGTATTGGAGTTAAAAATGGTCCAGAAGAACTAGGAAGCTCAGGTGGAATCAGACTCACAATACAGAGTAAATATTCACTTTAGAATCTCTTATTGCACAAGGGACACAAGCCAGACCTCGTGCTAATAGCTAAAGTTACAGAAATAAATAAAACTACTAAGTCCATGAGAGATGGAAAAGTCAGAAATTCAAGCTCACTTTAAGGTCACTGTTAATTTCTGATTACAGAGAACTTTTAGAAACAAAATTATGAAGTAGTCCACATGAGACTATCAACTTGGACAGAACAGGATAAATAAAAGAGGAATAACATTTTAACATGAGAAGTTGGGAGAGTATGGCTCCTTGGTTGTGAGCTACTTTAAGAATTACAATTTGGTGAGCAAAGTAACAATAAGGAAGATAGTTCAGAAAGCAATTGTCATTGAGACAGGAAGTATAACAACAATTCATCAGCCACTGCAGACATGGTCCCTGCACAGGCGACAAAAAGCTGCAGCAAAGGTCAAAGACCAAGACAGAAACATTCTCTTAAATTAGTAGAAGAAGCTGAATTGTCACAAGGGTGATGGCTAGATGTGAACTTCATTATTATAAATGAAAAAAGGGACATAAGATGTAAGCCATGTCACACATGATAGCCTAGCATTAGTTTCATCTAATTTGATTGTCATCCCTGGACTTAACATAAGCTGATGAATCATCCGTCACCAAGTCAGAAATAGAAATGGAAGTAGGAAGACAGTATTTTAAGTAAACTTAAAGAACCATTGTTTCATAAATGACATATCAGTATAGAAATGCTTCAGTGCCATTAGGATTAACAAAGAGTGTGATCTCCATGGTCACCACTGTTTCAAAATTTCCTGAATGAACAGCTCCTCTCTGAGCAGCTTATGGCAGCCACCACCTTACTACTAAAGTTGTTCATGGTTATGACTGTATTTTGTTTGCACAGTATTTTCAAAGATCTTCAATTATTTTAATGGATTGCAGGGCATATTCTGACTAAAGCATTGTTGTTAATATCATTACTAAGAATCTTTTCCTTTTATGGCTACAAAGCAGAATAGAAAATGTAAGCATCCCCCCTGGTAGAAGCCATGTGTTTTTGCCAGAGGTGAGACAATTACATTCACAATTCTTTCGTTCATATATTAATCCACAACCATTTATGACTGACATTTTATGCCTTAGGTGTTTTGCTAGTTTCTGTCTGGAGATGCAAAGAAAAAAATGTCACAGTCATAGTTCTTGAAAAGCCCACAGTATAGTGGACAAAATAAACTTTTTTCAAAGAGATAAGTATTTTCATAAGCATTTTCATAGAAATTAAATAAAATGTTGGCAAAGAATGATGGAAAATAAAGGAGGGCAGTACTTACTACCTCGGGAGACAGAAAAGTCTGCAGAGAGGAAGTGACATTTGAGCTGGGTCTTGGTGGAAACTTCTAAAGGTTCAGAAAAAGTAAAAAGAGGGTACAGAGTCAATACTATGGGCCCAGGTACAAAATTGGGGAAGGTTTATGAGAGTGAAAAGTCTGGCCAGGTAAGTTTCAAGCAGCCCTAGAAGAACTTCCTATTTTATCCACAAGAAGGAAGGTTAATTTTTTAGTGAATACACACTAAGTTCTTTTAATTTTTTAAAATATTTTTTTATATTCAGATAAAAATTATAAATAGACACTATACAAAGCAGTGACATTTTTTTCTTTTCTTTGAATCTTGTGGCCAGAAATATTCAAGATGGATTTGATACTCAGTGCAAGTTTTACTGAAATGACCGGCTGCCAATGTCAGATCCTAAACTTCTCTGATCTTTGAATACTGTTTAAAATAAGTCTTAACTTCCCAAGATTGGATAATGCACATTTCAGGATGGGTATAAACCTATCTATGGAGGCTGATATGCTTATCTACACTGCCTTTCCTTCCAGTACACTGAATGTTGGAGGCCATGTAATGATTTGAGAAATTAGACATGAGGACAGGTAAAATTATCCCACCAGATAGCTTTGCATACCAATGGCTACCCAATATGATGTTTTCCTTACCTTTTCCCCCAAGGCTATGCACGTAACTAAAATTGGTTTTGGCATAGCAGACTAGCCCAGAATGACAAAAAATACCAAGAGAACAAATCTTTAGATTTTGTAAAATTGAAGAGCTTTGTTCACTGAATTATGTTTTTACCCATTAAAATTCTTTCAAAAAAAAAAGATGCTGACTAGCACCGTCCCAGTGTGTTTCATGGTCTGATGTTAATATCTGTCAAAATTATACAGATACACTTTTCTGCAGTAATTGGCATTAAAAGATTAATATTTTTAAGAGACTCTAGAATGCTCTTTAATTGCTTTATCAGAAAATAAAATATATAGTTTCATTTCCCATATTATAATACAACCTTATTTTTCTTTTTTCAGATACTCAGTTGAGCATATATGTAAAATATAATGATGCATGCCCTTTGCAAAGATAGCATTAAAAACAACAGATTTAATGTGAAAACAATAAGAAAACTTTACATTTCTCATCTGTTTCTCATTTGTATTAGGAGAATTTCTTATGACTAACTTTTGCCCAAATCATACCTTTTCATCCTTGAAACAAAGAATACTCAGCAGCATTTATAGAAACTCACAAGTAAACAAGTGTCATGTAATTAATCGACCATGTTTCCAACTATAATTCCATTCTCAGTGAAAGGGGAAAAACTTCTTCCTGAATTTGAAACCCTCCTTTTACTTAGCATTTCTTGGAAATTAGAACAGACAGTTTGAGATCATGAATAATGACATAAAACAATAGAACCCTGTCACGTATAAACACAACTCAGGGGATGACAATCTCTGAATAATGCTTTGGAGACTTGTTTTCTCATTAGGACCTAAGTTATTTTTATAATTTCCTGCAGGAACCATTTAGGACTGCACAAAGTTCAAAAGGAAAGCCAGCTAGTAAAGATACAGAAATTATTTCTGAGTTTACTCTTATGAAAGGATCTCTCTGGCGCCATTGTTATTTTAAGAGACAAATTGTTACTGTAGAGAAGAATCAGGTCAAGAAGTAAAGTAAAGAAGTAAAGTAAAGTAAAGAAAAAGTAAAGAAAATGATTCTAAAGAGATTTCATCATATATTAAAATGGTTTTGAAGAAATATTCTCCTCTGTAGGTTAATGATTAAACATTATTTAAAAAAAATAGATTCCACATTTTGTGAGCATTGCTGCTTATTGAGAAAATGAGAAAAGAGAATTGAAAAGAAAATAAAAATGGTTAATTCGAAAATAATACCCCTGGTAGTTAGGGTTTTACACCCTTAAGCACTTTTCAGATAGAAGTGAATCCTGTCTGATGTAGATAAGCAGATTCAGGATGGGTTCTGCAAATGAGACCACACAGAATGTCTGTGACAAAGTTGGAATTAAGAGTTCTCACCTCTTCTAGTTCCAATGGCCCAGCTTTCTACCAGCAACTCCTCATTCAAGAACTGATTTCAGGTAGGAAGTAAATGCACATTCATAAAAATTTTAAGTGAGCTATGCCTTTGTCTTAAACTCTTTGATATAAAAGAGCTTTGTGCTTTTTTTTTTTTTTTTTGGAGAACGATACAGGTCCAAAGTAGGAAGGAACTTATTGTTTCAAATAACAATAAGAATGGAAATAGATTTGTTTCTCATTTCCTGAATTTTCTCAAACCCAGCTTTATCTTAGTTGCCTGATTCCTTTCCTAATTTAGAAGAAAACTTCAATCTTATTTATAGTTTAATTCAGCTAAAATTAAATTAGTAGATAGGTCAATTTACCTCGACACCATTTGCTTTCTGTTAGCTGTTAAGTGCTGTAGTCACACCAATTCCCATGGGGGATATTAAACCAAATTTGACTTATTATATTTTCCTCTGTGGAAAAACTTACAATGCTTAAATGAAAGACAGTTTTAAGAAGATTTGAAAGAATATGGCACATGAAAATTGTGAGGTCAGAATTTCTATTGCTACATAGAGATTGAAATTGATAAAAATGACATCTAAACAGCTTGAGAAGAAAACAATATCAAATCTGACAGTCCAGAGCAAAAATTTCCCTCTGGAAATCTTGCTATTATTATTCAGAAGATACCTGAATAGAAATGCAGGTAAAAGCAGAGGCTGTAGTGGTGGAGAGAAAAAATCCTTATTGATGTTTGCCTGCTAAATTGTCCTGGAATCTAGAAACTGACCTCTGTTCTCATTATTGCCATCTTGAAAAACTGTTAAGGAACAGTTAAAACTGCTCATGCCTTCATTGTTACATTAAAAATAGTAACACTGTTACAAATTAGCCAGGCCAGGTATTGAAGTTGGAATGCTCATAGGCTGACTTGGCAACTTCCATATCCCAAATGTAGAAATTAATCTGTGTCATTTAAGAAATTGCTTGGGAATATGTGCTTGGCAACAATCCCCTCCTGTTTACCATACACCTCTCAAAATGCCATGATTTTATGTGCAATGAGAGGCTAAAATAATCCAAGAATTTTGGATTGATCCCAACACCTAGGGAGCTCGACCTGGAAATATAAGGAACATTGGACCAGAAAAGAACCTCAAAATTGTAGCTGAAGTCTGCAGTCTTGGCTTCTTTATGGAAAGGAGGCCATTATGAAGCAGTGTCATAGAAATAAAAATAAAACAAATAAATATTAATTACACATATGTAATAGACTTTTTATCCATCAATAGTATCCAGATTTTCATTATGGAATAAAGGGGACATGGTCTTCACATCTGGAATGTATGATGGTTTTGGAGGATGGAGAAGAAAGATAAGGAGGCCAAAATGATGCCAAGGTTTTTAAACATGGATATTGAAAAAATAGTGGTGACATCATCAGAAATAGTAAAATTTGGAATTGTAAATGGTTTGGAAGAGAAATGCAGTGTATTTAATTCAGATTTAATGAGCTCAAGGTAATAAAGAGAAACATTTATTAATACACTTATAAAAAGATATTTATTAATATTTCAGTGGAATATTCCATAGGTAGGGGGAAATATGAAACCACAGCTTCAGTGAGTTTGAAGGTAGCAGTGTGCATTTAAATTCTTGAAAACAGATGTGGTGTGTTTCACATGAATTTCTTTAAGGGTAGAAAGTAAATCAGTGTGGGATTAACCAGACTTTTGGAAGTAGCAGAATTATGAGCTCATAAATTAGTCACATACAAACTGGACAAAGAGAGGTAATCAAATAAGCACAGTGTAATTTCATAGAGCCAAAGATATTCACAAATGCATTCTCTAACTTTGTCTACTGAGTTTGAAGTAGGTGTGGGATCACTGGATTCAAGAACCACTGCTGTTTTTTGTTAGTGTAATTTCTGCTAAATGTTATGGATGAGAAATCAGATTTTAAAGAGTTAGGGTATAATAATAATGCCAAAATAATGTTAGTAGAAATAAACCATTAATAGGAGAAAGTTTACAAGAAAGAAAATAAGATAGCAGAATGAAAGAAAGTTAAGACAATATAATTCTGCTTTTAAAAAGCATTTTTCCAATGTATTGTTTTGTTAACAGATGAAACATGAAAAAATTCACTTGCAACATAGAGATGAGTGTGTGTTGGTCAAAGAGGATACAATAGTAAACAATCTAGTAAACAATAAATATTAGACTTTTTTCCCTTCTCCAGAGAAAGCTCTTTTTCCATTTCCCCATCTTACAGGGATGGGGGCCACCATGCCCTTCACTTTGCATAGCAAGATGTTTATTCTTCCACAATTTTTCATTAATCTTTCCTTTACTACAATCTAAACTATTCACATACTACACATGATTCCTCGTCTGCCCTCCAGATTTCCAGGGAACCTTATCACTGCCTCATGTGACTTCACTTCCTCCACCAAGTCACATTTGTTGTAGGCACTCACTTGCTTCATCTTTTAAAATTATTTTAAATCTTGTGTTTTTTCTAAAATGTACCTGTAAAGTAGTGTCTTCTTTAAAAATTGGGCATTATACTTTCTGATAGAATTCTGAATCATTCAACTTTTGCTAACATTCGTTGGTGGTTTTTTAAAAAAAGTGTTGGCTTGCAATATAACAGCAGAACATTTGCATATGACTTAAAGTAAAGGCAATTACATATAGAGAGACAAGGCCAAAGTGATAAAAATATACGGTTACCTTAACATAAGGACAATGATTACAGCAGTCAAATCAGTGAAGGATATTATTGATTTTTCCCTTTTCTAGCCTTTTGGAACAGACAGCTCCATGCTTTATTTTGCTGACAAGAGATGAATGTGCCATTCTAATGCCACTGTATAATTCCATGCCATTGGTTGAGACCATAGCCATATACTTTGAAAGCAAATGATCAAGTGGCAGAGTTCAAATTCAATTTTGAATTTGATTTACCTATTGCAAAAGTTAAGTAACAGTTTTCACCTAATTATAAAGCAAACCAAGATTGACTCTAAAGGAAGTAAGTAAAAGAGAGGAAATGGTAAAATTACTAATGGATGGCACACTAACATACTTAAAAATTTTATATATTTTTAATTATTATATATTCTTTAATTATATGTCTTATATCTATATATCTTGCTTTGGAGCAAAAACCAAATTCATTTGTCAGCATACTTGTATAATACATAATTTTAATAAGTGTATCAAATAATTGATCAAATCGCTATGCCATAGTTCTGTCAGGCTTAAGAGGACAAAGAGGAATTAAATTGTGCCAGGAATATTGTTTGTACATTAAGCAACTAAAAACTTTAACTACAGTGCATATCTTGAATATTTTATGGATGGAAACTCTCATAGGTTTGCTATTAGAACAGAAGAAAAAGGCCATGTTTCAGAGAAAAATGATCAATTATTTTTTTTTCCATAATAGATTACTTTGTCATTAATCTTACTGTACAGTTCAATTACCTGCAGGTGGTGCTTTGGTGTACTAACATTTAAAATTAATGTTCTTGCACTTTAAACAGATAATTGCTTAGTGAAAATTTTGGTCCAGAAGACAATACCTGTCAAATGACAGATAGCTTTCTTAGAAGCATATTAAATTCCAAAATCATTAAACTGACCATTTCTTACAGCTCTTTTTATATTCTGTTGGTAATAATATACTGTCTACATTCACAAATAACTGAAGTTAAATCCTTTAGAGGGCTGATCCCTTGAGTATTTAATAAGGAATTCAAAAGTCATGAAAAAAATGAAGTTAAAAATTTGTTTACAAAATGATAGTAACATATTTTCAAGATGTTTATCAGTATGGACACTCCACTATGGATTATATGTTCTATAAACAGTATTTAACTAAATAATACTGTGCTCATAGTATTAGAGGAAGGTCTACACTCAATGTTTAGTCTCCCTTGGAAATGTGAGATGCAGGACACAAGACATAGTGAGAGAACCTCATTGTGAAGTATTCATAGACTTTGGAGTCAGAAAAATCATACTCATCAACCCAGATCACCCAATTTTTTTTTAACATCTTTTTTGGAGTATAATTGCTTTACAGTGTTGTGTTAGCTTCTGCTGTATAACAAAGTGAATCAGCTATACATACACATATATCCCCATATCTCGTCCCTCTTGTGTCTCCCTCCTACTCTCCCTATCCCACCCTTCTAGGTGGTCACAAAGCACTGAGGTGATCTTCCTGTACCATACACCTGCTTCCCACTAGCTATATATTTTACATTTGGTAGTATGTATATAAGCCCATGCCACACTCTCACTTCATCCCAGCTTACCCTTCTCCCTCCCCATGTCTGCAAGTCCATTCTCTACGTCTGCATCTTTATTCCTGTCCTGTCCCTAGGTTCTTCAGAATCAATTTTTTTTTTAAATTCCATATATATGTGTTAGCATACAGTATTTGTTTTTCTCTTTCTGACTTACAAAGAACTCAATTTCATTTCTTTTTAAGGCTGAGTAATATCCCATTGTATATATGTACCACATCTTCTTTATCCATTCATCTGTCAGACACTTAAGTTGCTTCCATGCCCTGGATATTGTAAATCGAGCTGCAATGAACATTGTGGTACATTACTCTTTTTGAATTATGGCTATCTCAGGGTATATGCCCAGTAGCAGGATTTCTGGGTCACATGGTTTTTCTATTTTTAGTTTTTTAAGGAACCTCCATACTGTTCTCCATAGTGACTGTATCAATTTACATTCTCACCAACAGAGCAAGAAAGTTCCCTTTTCTCCACACCCTCTCCAGCATTTTTTTAACATCTTTATTGGAGTATAATTGCTTTACAATGGTGTGTTAGCTTCTGCTTTAAAACAAAGTGAATCAGTTACACATATACATATATCCCCATATATCCTTCCTCTTGCGTCTCCCTCCCACCCTCCCTATCCCACCCCTCTAGGTTGTCAGAAAGTACCGAGTTGATCTCACTGTGCTATGTGGCTGCTTCCCACTAGCTATCTATTTTACATTTGGTAGTGTATATATGTCCATGCCACGTTCTCACTTCATCCCAGCATTTATTGTTTCTAGATTTTTTGATGATGGCCATTCTGACTGATGTGAGGTGATACCTCACTGGACTTTTTACTTGTATTTCTCTAATGATTAGTGACGTTGAGCATCCTTTCATGTGTTTGTTGGCAGTCTGCATATCTTCTTTGTAGCAATGTCTATTTAAGTCTTCTGCCCATTTTTGGATTGGATTGTTTGTCATTGTGTAATAGAGCTGCTTGTATATTTTGAAGGTTAATCCTTTGTCAGTTTCCTCATTCGCAAATATTTTCTCCCATTCTGAGGGTTGTGTTTTCATCTTGTTTATGGTTTCCTGTGCTATGCAAAGGTTTTTAAATTTCATTAGATCCCATTTGTTTATATTTGTTTTTATTTCCATTTATCTGGGAGGTGGGTCAAAAAGGATATTACTGGGCTTCCCTGGCAGCACAGTGGTTGAGAGTCTGCCTGCCAATGCAGGGGACACAGGTTCATGCCCTGGTCTGGGCAGATCCCACATGCCGCTGAGTGGCTGGGCCTGTGAGCCATGGCTGCTGAGCCTGAGCGTCTGGAGCCTGTGCTCCACAACGGGAGAGGCCACAACAGTGGGAGGCCCACATACCACCAAAAAAAAGAGAAAAGGATATTACTGTGATTTATGTCATAGAGTGTTCTGCCTAGTGTTTCCTCTAAGAGTTTTATAGTGTCTGGGTTTACATTTAGATCTTTTATCCATTTTGAGTTTATTTTTGTTTATGGAGTTAAGGAGTATTCTAATTTCATTCTTTTACATGTAGCTGTCCAGTTTACCCAGCACCATTTATTGAAGAGGCTGTCTTTTCTCCATGGTATATTCTTGCCTCCTTTGTCAAAGATAAGGTGACCATATGTGTGTGGTTTTACCTCTGGGCTTTCTATCCTGTTCCATTGATCTATATTTCTGTTTTTTGTGCCAGTACCATACTGTGTTGATTACTATATCTTTGTAGTATAGTCTGAAATTAGGAGCCTGATTCCACCAGGTCCGTTTTTCTTTCTCAAGATTGCTTTCTCTATTTGGGGTCTTTTGTGCTTTGATACAAATTGTGAATTTTTTTGTTCTAGTTCTGTGAAAAATGCCATTGGTAGTTTGATAGGGATTGCATTGAATCTGTAGATTGCTTTGGGTAGTATAGTCATTTTCACGATGTTGATTCTTCCAGTCCAAGAACATGATATATCTCTCCATCTGTTTGTGTCATCTTTAATTTATTTCACCAGTATCTTATAGTTTTCTGCATGCAGATCTTTTGCCTCCTTAGGTAGGTTTATTCCTAGGTATTTTATTCTTTTTTTTGCAATGGTAAATTGGAGTGTTTCCTTAATTTCTCTTTCAGATACTTCATCATTAGTGTATAGGAATGCAAGAGATTTCTGTGAATTAATTCTGTATCCTGCTACTTTACCAAATTCATTGATTAACTCTAGTGGTTTTCTGGCATCATCTTTAGGATTCTCTACATTTAGTATCATGTCATTTGCAAACAGTGTCAGCTTTACTTTTTCTTTTCCAATTTGGATTCCTTATATTCTTTTCCTTCTCTCATTGCTGTGGCTAAAATTTCCAAAACTATGTTGAATAATGGTGGTGAGAGTGGACAACCTTGACTTGTTCTTGTTTTAGAGGAAATCGTTTCAGTTTTTCACCATTGAGAATGATGTTGGCTGTGGGTTTGTCATATACGGCCTTTATTTTGTTGAGTTAAGTTCCCCCTATGCCTACTTTCTGGAGGGTTTTTATCATAAATGGGTATTGAATTTCATCGAAAGCTCTTTCTTCATCTATTGAGATGATGATATAGTTTTTCTCCTTCAATTTGTTAATGTGGTATATCACATTGATTTGTGTATATTGAAGAATCACTGCATTCTTGTGATAAACACCAAATGATCATGGTGTATGATCCTTTTAATGTGCTATTTGATTCTGGTTGCTAGTATTTTGTTGTGGAGCTTTGCATCTATGTTCATTAGTGATATTGGACTGTAGTTTTCTTTCTTTGTGACATCTTTGTGTGGTTTTGATATCAGGGTGATACTGACTTCGTAGAATGAGCTTGGGAGTGTTCCTCCCTCTGCTATATTTTCGAAGGGTTTGAGAAGGATAGATGCTAGCTGTTCTCTAAATGTTTGATAGAATTTGCCTGTGAAGCAATCTGGTCCAGGTAATTAAATTTGTGAAAAGATTCAGATGTGTAAATGTATACAATAATATAAATATTATGCTTGGATCATACTAAAATCCAGACTGTCTTGTCAATAGTATTATTTTTATGATCATAAGTCTCAGTCATAACTGAATTGTTTTAATTCTGTAGATGCCGGTAAATATATGTTTTTTTAAAAAGGCTTACTCTCCTAGAATACTCAGTTGCCTCCAGGAACCTAAGATATATGATCTGGAGCAATTATCTCATGAACTATAGTAAATTATCACACTTAGACAGCAAAGTTCATTTCTCTAGGGGATAGTATATGTATAACCTTGTCTTTGAAATTTTCTCATTCAAGTTAGAAGTAAGCTAGATCCCTAGCATGCTATATGAATATTCCATGAGTTATGTAAGGCATCTATGACTCTTTGTGATTAGAAAAAACAAAAAATCCCTCAACACTTCATTCAAACCAGGTCACAAGTCCCAGAGTTATGGTCAAATTCCAGATTAACCAATGACATTCTGCTCTACATACCAAACTTTCCTTCACAGAAGAGAAAAATAGCAAATTCAATCTACACTCTCATGAGATTTTAGACAGCAATTATATGTCCAAAGACAAAGCAAAGATTGGGACCAGATCCGTAATGCAAAAGCATTCCACAAGGTGAGGAATAAGCATGTATGCCAACGAACAGAGGAGTAAATCACGTTCAAAACCTTAATTAACTCTGTGGCCCATGAGTTGGCATTGAGGGATTATGACATGAAAGGGATCTGAAATATAAGGAGTTTCCAAAAGAGAGTCTTATGTCATGGAAAGGTGTTAAGACTCTTATTCAGAGGATTTTTCCATTGGCTCCAGAGAAAGATTTGCCCTGAGTAATGTGTTCATGGCGAGAAATTTAATAACAAGGATGAAACCGTTTTACTGGGAATGATTCAAGAGGGCAGAGCCTTGGGTACTCGAGTAGTTATAATTGACACCACCAAGAATGACCACATTTCCTCACATATGTCTTCAGTTACATTCTGCATTTCTGATGAAAACAAGGTTACTAGATGGTCACTAATGGTAACTTTTCTGTGCCATGCATTCAATTTGTTTTTTATTAAATTCTAGTCCTAATCTTTTATAATAATTCTAGGAAAAGACTCAAGTTATGTTTCTTGTAAATAAAATTATTCCATTGCTAAGTAAGAATGCATAATGATAGACAAGAAAAGGAAATGCTTAAACTGTTACAAAAAGCAAATCATCTTCACGTTCTCCTTGAAAGAATTCTTATCTACCACTGTAGTGGATAATTACATGGAAAAATCGGTACATGGAAACTATCTATTTATATATAAAAACTAACATGTTTGAGAAACATTAGATTCTTTCAAATTTTGTATTAAAATGTAACAGATTTATTATCCTTTTTTACCCTTTACATATACAGGTGCATTAACCACAATTGGTGTTAACCATCAAAGTGTTTCAAATATTTTATTCAGAAATGAAATCACAACTCCCATCAAGGCAGTGAATTTCAATTCCTTGTGCTTTTTTAAACGTTGAAGAACTCAGAAGTCTGAACATAAAAATAATTAAATAAATAGAAACAACGCTGTAGATTCAGTGTTAAAAGAACTGAGAACAATTCTAATACCTGGGCCCTACTCCTGAAAAATATAAAATCAGAATAAAGAGGTAGAAAGCTGGCCATCAGCTAATTTTTTTTGAAACTCCCCAAGTGTGCATCTTGGTATCTTGGATTGAAAAATGCTCTAAAGAATGTTTTATATTTAAAATATTCATACAAAGGCCAAGATCCTGTTCTAACAATCTAATTAATTGGTATGAAATAGTGAGGGGTTCATGCTCTTGAAAACTATGGTGTGAAGAAGGGGTCTCTCCTACACCTTCCCTGGGACAGTTGCTAATAAACTCTTTGAAGTTAAATCTCCATGAAAGGGCAATGCAAAAATTCTTTTTATAACTGGAAATGAATCAGACAAGCTTCTCAGCTACTCCCTTACCAAATTCCAGTAAAGCTCATGTTATTTGGCTTTTGGCTCTTTTTCCCTAACTCCTGTTGCGACTTAATTCTGCTTCAGTCCTATCCAAATTACCACTCTTGAAAGATTCTGCTTAGCAAAGAACTTTTCAAGCTATATTATCAGTTCTTTTCAAAATGGCATTTTGGAGTCTCAAAAAATATCATTTTAATACTAAAAATCCCTCTAGTAATTCAATTACTTTGGGATTTTTTCATATGTGTGAAAAAGAGTACTTAGCTCCAAGAATAGGCAGACTTCTAAGGTCAGGCAATTTTGCTAGTTTTTTTTTTTTTTGTGTGTGTGTGTGTGTGTGTGTGAGTATTTTCATTTAAAGTTCAAAATGAGTTCAGCAGATTAGAATCCCAGATTAACTAGAAGTTGTATATTATCCCCATTTTTATTATTAAAAGGTGAAATTAAGCCATTGAATTTCTCTTCAGGAGGCTCCTTTGTAGCTAATAAAGTTACAAGCTGTGGACAAAACATTTCACTTGTTTTTACCTTTAACAGTAAAAAAGTATACAAATGATTCAGTTAAGGTTTTATCCCCGCCTGTGTAACTAGAATGCTTCTAACCTGAGGCAGCATATAAGGTGTTTTGTCTGAACATCTGGAAGTGATCATCTGAACACCCAGCATTAGCCCATGTCTAATCTTTTGTTTTGTTCCTTCCTTCATTCATTCATTCAACTAATGCTTTTTAAGTATTTCTATATCTGATGAATTGCAGATACAGCAAAATCACAGGGAAAAAAAAATCCCTGTCTTCATAGAGTTTGCATTCCTATAGGATAGACCGAAAATTAACACTGTAAATTGTGGATACTGGATTACCAGCTTATAAGTGCTAAAGGAAAATAGAAGTGAAGAGGGTGTTAGGAAATTTGGGGTAGTATATATGGTTTTCACACCGTAGTGTCGAACTTTAGTGGGACCTCATAGAAAAGGTGAAATTTAAATAAAGAACCAGAAGAGGGGAGAAACGGATGCTGAGCTGTTTGAGGATAGAGACCCCAGGAGGAGGGATGTTAAAAGGGTTTGAGGAACAGTTACGAGACCAGTGTCCAAAGAGATGAGGATGGGAAGCATGGGGACAGATCATGGAGGGCCTTTTGTCTCATAATAAGAATAAGAAGCGACATGGGAAATTACTAAGTTGTTTGAATAATGGAGAAAAGTGATCTGATTTTTGGTTTAACAGAGTTGCTTTGGGTAATATATTGAGATAGGAAAGTGGTGATCATAGGCCTAAGTAGAGAGAAAAGTTAAGAGTTAAGGGTAGGAATGAAAGGGCAGAGAGAGAGAGAGAGAGAGAGAGACAGAAACAGAGACAGAGAGAAAAATTATACAAAATTTTTTTAAGATAAATTTTATCTGAAGTTTAACACAAACACAGGAAACTGCCCAAATCATAAATGCTCAACTGGAGATTTCTAAATCTCATGCATGGATGTATCAATCACCTAGAACCAGAAAGTGTTACCAGCATCACCAAAGCCTCCTCTAGCCCCTCTGTAGGTATCTCTTCACTTCCTGCCCAGATATAACCACTGTCCTGACTTGCAACAACATATACTCATTTTGCATGTTTTTGAATGTTTTACAAGTTTTTGAATATTTTACAAATTGAATTAAATGATATTAAACCATTTCCTGTCTGGAACTTTTTGATCAATTATGTTGATAAAATTTATCCTTCTTGCTGTGCAGAGTAATTGTTTAATTGGTTGATGCAGTTATCCCTTTAACATGTTCATGCAACTGATGCCTGTTTATTAATCTTGTATCCAGAAGATGGCTAAACTCATTCTAATAATTAATCGCTGTGTTCTTTGGATTTTCTAGGTAAAACTGAAGTTGCCTATGAAAAAAATGAAAATTTATTTTTGGTTTCCCATCTTTATCACTTTTATTATTTTTCTTTCTTCCTGGTCCTAAACAGAGCTTTTAACATTGAAAAAAAAATGGTGATAGAAGATATCCTTGACTCATTTCTAATTTGCTAAATTTTCAATATTTCAATAGTAAGTCTGGTATTTGTGCTAGTTTATTTTTAAATACCTATGTGCTAGTTTATTTTTAAATATCCAATTAAAGAAGTTCTATTCCAATTTCATGACATAAGCTTATAACAAATGGGAGTAAAACTTTATCATTTTTTTCTACCACATTGAAACAATCTTATGATTCTTCCCTCATTCTGTTAATGCAGTGAATTACATTAATTGACTGTCCACTGTTAAACCAATCTCGCATTCATTGAATAAACACTACTTAATACTGAAAGTCCATGCTGATTTTATATTGCTGCATTTTGTCTGCTTATATCTTGTTTAGGATATTTGCATACATGTTCATAAAAGAAATAGGCTTATAATTGTCCTTTCCTATAATGTCCTTGTCTGGTTTGGGGAAGTACAGGCCTCATAAAACAGATTGAGATGTATTTTCGTTTTTCTCTTATTTAGAAGATTTTGGTATGTATGGATTGATGCTATATTTTCCCTTAAATGTTTGAAAGAATGTATTGATATAGCCTGATAGCCATCTGGGTCTGGGGTTCTCTCGGAACAAAGGTTTTAAATTATGGACTCAATTTTTAAAATAGATCTAGGACTATTCTGATGTTTATTTATCCTTGTGTCACCTTTAGTAAATTGTGTTTTTCTAGGAATCTGCCTATTTCACCTAAAATTTCTAATTTATTGGCACAAATTTATTGGTATGGATAACCCTATTAACCATTTAACTATGGTAAAATAAGTCTCTTGACATAGACGTGTGTTCTTGAGGTGGTTTCCTGGTTATTCTTAAGTAATTACCATATTGTTTAAGATTGGGCATACAACCTTTAAGGCAGAGCGCTACCCAACCCTGGGGAATGGAATTAAATATGTACAAAAATGTGTGGAGTGGCACTGGTATGGGCCACATTTCCCAATGGACAGAGTTAAGGTCATAAAGGTCATTATTCACACAGAGCACACTCATGGTATATTCAGGCAATGTGGTCGCTGGGTTCTCTCCACAGCAGGCAGAATAAGTAGGGTGTGTTTGCAGGGTCACCTTCTCCAGCTTCTCCACCATGATTGGATGGGTAAATTTCAGGGTATTGGTCAGCTAAATTCAACCCTGGGTGGAAGGTATGAAGCTCCATCACATTCCCCCATCTAGTTGTTGCTAAAGAGACCAACATAATAGAGTCTATAGATAATGTGAATAAATCTTATACCAAAAGGCCCATTTGGCATCAATTCTTTACTTGTAAACACCATTGTCCTATACCCTAGAGAGAAAGGCATGTGAGTAGTAGGTTTCCACCAGCAAACTGACCTGAAATTTCATATAATAATAAATAGCCAGCACTCTAAAAACATATTGTTCGTTGGCGGAAGCTAGAATATTTTAAAATGGTGAACAAAGTAGCTGACTACCCTAAAAGTAGTACATTAACAATGGCTAGGAGAAATATGCTGATAAACATTGTAAGAAAGTGTTTGAGTAAATGGAGAAACAGACTGAGATAATTTTTGTAAGATATGAGTATATGAAGTAATATATTTTTATGGAAGAGGATTTACAAGCAATGAGAGTTGGGTAAGGATTGCAAAATGTTTTCACTTTATAACTGTCACCAAAAAGAGGGGAGGCTCCTTTAAAAAACATTGAAAGGTTTTTTGGCTTTAAAATTGAGAAGCCAGGAAAGGGATGCTTATTTATGAAATCAGCAGACATTTATTGATCAACTATGACAGAGAACACAACATTCAGAGTTTTTCACTCCTTTACAATTTAGACACTCGTTGACTGCAAAGTCAGTGTAACAGCTGGTTTGCTTTTATTTCATTATTCACTGTGACCACTTCCAGAAAAGTTAACAGAGCCAAAATAAAACAGGAAAACCCCACTCAGAGAACATGAAGATTGATGAAAAGGAGTCAGTCGAATGGGAAACTGGCACTTAGGTCATCATTTTTCACTTCAGCACAGCAAAAGCTTATTCACATGATGTTCTATGAAATACCTGACTGGCACCCTCCAAAATTGTTAACGTCATCAAAAAAAAAAAAAAAAAAAAAAAAAAAAAAAAAAGGAAAATCTGAGGAACTGTTATAGCCTAAAGAGATGTGACTAAATAAAATGTCTTATTTTAGATGGACTCCTGGAACAGAAAAAAAAAAAAAAATGACTTAGGTAAAAATTATAGAAATCAATCTGAATGAAATGTGAACTGTAGTTAATAATAATGCATCATTATTCACTCATGAATCAGGATAAATGTATCATACTAATGTGAGATATTAATAAAAGGGGAATCTGGGTGTGGGGTAAATTGGAACTCTGTACTATTTCACAACTTTTCTGTAAAACTAAGTCAATTTTAAAATAATATTATTTTAAAAATTATAGTTAAACAAATATATTCACTGAAAACAAAGTTAAATTAACTTTGTCTCAATTTCTGTAACATTATTATGCATCTATTTAATAAACTATCTGGTTGTGGCAATATATTTACAACACAACCTCTCATTTTATGTATACTCATTACAGAACAACCCATGACTATATAGTTAAATATGGCTGGGCATATGTTTAATATTAATTCAGCAATTTTCTTTGAGCACCACCATGTGTAAGAAAGTATATTCTAATTACATATTTTGGTAAATACCTTAGTAAATCAGAAACAAATCTTTGTTCAATCTAGCAGAGGACATAAGAGACATACAAGAGCCTATCATACAACACTGAAAGTAGTAAGACTCTAGTGGATTCTCTAGTATGTCACTCAGATCCTGCCTTTAGGACAGAGGCTTCCATTCCTACCACTTGTCATATCAGTAACATTTTTAGGGTTCAGTGATTTTGGATATTCCAAAACACACCCTCTAAAGAAAGGAACCAATTGTTGCATCTTGCACCTCCCAGCACTAAGAACTAATACCAAAGCTTGCTATGTACCTTAGAGTTCAGGAGCGCTACATCACTACTCTTGAGACGTATTACTTCTATGGATATCTTTTCTGGATAGCAATGGAAAGCTGACAACTCTGAGTTAACCAGAGCAAGAAAAGACCCTGAAGTGGGTTGTGGGCCAGCAACCCTACCAACCATTCGTAGGACTAGGCAATTTCTGTTGTTCTAGAGGTACCTGTGGCAGAGAAGTATATCCTGAGGAGTTTAAGTCTAGTCTCAATAAGGGTATAAAAATATAGAACGCTAGCATTCTGTAGGAAGGCCATATTCAGTAGAAAACTAAGTACCATTTGAAAAGTAACTTTTGTTGTGCTACTGGGACACGTAGAGACAAAATGGCCATGAATAGAAAGTGACCATGCAATCTGAGCTGCCCACCATGAGGTGTGTTCTCTCAGACTAATTATGTTCTAAGATTGGATGACCCAGCAGCAGTCCATCATAAGATGAAAGTGATACTGAGAGGATCAGACAGAAGCAGAGCCAGAAGAGACATAAGCAACCTGTACAAGCAGGTAGTTCAGCCAATCGAAAGTGATTTTTGATATAGTCCAAAATGTACCAATGTTACACCAATGCTTCGTCCTCAACTCATACATTCAGAAATAAATAATTTAAAATACAAATATCGAGGTGTTCCATATTTCAAAATTCCAATGGAATTTTTTAGAGAAATAGAAATAACATCCTAAATTCATATGGAATCCCAAAAGGCCCTGAATAGCTGAAGCAATATTGAGCAAGAAAAAAGCTGCGAGTATCACACTTCCTGAGTTTAAAATATATTATAAATCTCCAGTAATCAAAACTGTATATACCAACATAAAAACATATATATAGACCAATGGAACAGAATACAGAGCTCAGAAACAACTCCACCCATACACTGTCAACTGATCATCAACAATGGTGCTGAGAATACACAACGGGGAAAAGGATAGTCTATTCAAGGAATGGTGCTGAAAAGATTTGCAGAAGGATAAAATTTGACCTATCTTACACTATACACAAAAAAATAACTAAAGATGGACTACAGTCTTAAATCTAAGTCCTGAAACTATAAAATTCCTAGAGGAAAACATAGAGAAAATCTCTTTGACATTGTTCTTGGAAATGTTTGTTTTTGTTTGTTTTTTTGCATATTACACCAAAAGCACAGGAAACAAAAGCAAAAATAGACAAATGAGATTTTTTTTTAACTAAAAGTGTTTTGCACAACAAAGAGAACCATCAGCAAAAATGAAAAGGCAACATAAAATGGGAGAAAATATTTGTGAACAACATATCTGATAAGGGGTAAATATCCAAAATATACAAGGAATTCACACAACTCAGTAGCAATGAAACCAATAAGCCAACTTAAAAATGGATAGAGAACGTAAATAGACATTTTCCCAAAGAAGACATACAGATGACTAACAGGTACGTGAAAAGATGTTCAACATCACTAATCATCAAGAAAATGCAAATCAAAACCACAGTGAGATTTCACCTCACATCTGTAGGATGGCTATTATCAAGAAAAAAGAAAAGATAACGTGTTGATGAGGATGTGGAGAAAAAGGAATCCTTGTACGCTGTTGGTGGGAATGTAAATTGGTTCAGCCACTATAGAAAATAGTATGGAGTTTCCCTCAAAATATTAAAATAGAACCATCATATGATCTGGCAATCCCACTTCTGGGTACATATTTAAAGGAATTGAAATCAGAATTTCAAAGAGATATCTGCATTCCCATGTCCATTGCCACGTGATTCAGAATAAACAAGGCATAGAAGCAACGTAAATGTTCATCAATGGATAAATGGATAAAGAAAAAGTGGTATTTACATACAGTGGAATATTATTCAGTCTTAGAAAAAAAGTCCAGGTTATTGACAAATGAAGTATGGGTGTTATGACATTAGTCCTATTTTCCTATTTTCTGCAAGGTAAGTAAGTAAGAAACTGTTCTGCAGTTTCTTTATCTACTCAATAATATATCGTTGGCATATCAGCAAATTGATTCTTTCAGATACAGTTCACTCTTTTTTAAGCTTTAATTTTATTTTTATTAATTTTATTTTTATTTTTTATTGAAGTATAGCTGATTTACAATGTTGCATTAGTTTCAGGTGTACAGCAAAGTGATTCAATTATACATACATATAAACTTATTTTTTTCAGATTATTTTCTTTTATAGGTTATTATAAAATTTTGAGTATAGTTCCCTGTGCTATACAGTAGGTCCTTGTTGGTTATCTATTCTATATATACCTTGTGTATGATAATTCCAAGTTCCTAATTTATCCTTCTCCCCTCTTTCTTCTTTGGTAACCATAAATTTGTTTTCTATGTCTTTGGGTCTATTTCTGTTTTGTACATTCGTTTATTTGTATCTTTTGTTTTAGATTCCACATATAAGTGATATCATATGATATTTACCTTTGTCTAGCTTACTTCACTTAGTATGATAATCTCTAGGTCCATCCATGTTGCTGCAAATGGCATTGTTTCATTCCTTTTTATGTCTGTAATATTCCATTGTATAAATATACCATATATTCTTTATCCATTTATCTGTCAATGGACAACAATTCACTCTTTTTAATAGGAACAGGGTATGGACTTCAGCTTCTGTGATTAATTTCTGTTCATGGAGAATGGGGTGGTTTCCAGGATTCCTTGTAAATACAACCTATGCTTCAGTGAACATCCTTATTCATATAACTTGGTGAATTTGTGTGGGTAAATCCATCATATAAATATCTCAAAATGGCATTGAGGGTAGTCAAATTTTAAAATTTTGATGGATAGTGCAATTTTGCCACCTCAAAATTTTACATCACTCTGTATACAGAGGTTTTATTCTCTCACACTCCTGATACAGGAGACCAACAGACATTTTCATCTTTGTCAGGTCTCCTATGTAATACATACTAATATCATGTTTTATGGATATTTTAATAAGTAATACATAAGTCTGAGCAATTTTTATGCTTATTAGAAATCATGTTTGTATGAACTCCCTAGTCATAGGTATTAACTCTTTGTATGTAAGGAAAATCGGCAATTTTCCCAGATGTATGTTATAGATACTAGATGATCAGTTGTCAGTTTATTGGAGGGATTTGTTTATGGTGTCGTTGTTATTTCAAGTTTGTTTCTTGTTGTTATTTGTAGTAGTCATATTTATCAGTGTTTTCCTTTATGGGTTTTTTTAACCTACCACTTATATTCACCTAGCAATTTTACGGCCTCATATTTTACAGGTAAATATATGATTCATTTTGAAATTACTGAAATGGCTAATCGTGTGTCCCAACATCATTTACTCAATAATATGTTCCCTCTCTACTTATTTGAAGTGCTATCGTTATCACATACTAAATTCCTACATGTTTTTATTTCTGATCAGTCTATTTTCTTTCATTGACAGCTGGTTTATATCTATACAAGTGCTAACACATTTTAATTGTTGTAGCTTTGTAGTATAATATATTGCCTATTCGCACCCTATCATTTTCTTTTTAAAAAAATTTCTTAACTTGTATGTATATTTTTCTTAATAAATATTAATATTATTTTCTCAAATTCCAAAAAGGAAACATCTGTTGGCTATTTATCTGCAACTGTATTGAATTTACAGTATAATTTACAAGCTGTTAATCTTACTATAGTGAATCACCTACCTAAGAATGAATCTAAATAAATAGGAATGAGGTCTCTCTTTTGCTTTATTCAAGTTTTACTTTATAAATTCACTGTATTTAATAGGTATTAAACTCTTTAGGTCTTATTGTAAATAAGGCTTTCTTTCCATTATGCTATCTTTCCAATTATTATTTTTATAAAGAATAGCTATCTTTTAATATTAGATCCATTTACCTCTTGTCCTGTGTAATTTGTTGTTCATATTTTTGTTGACTGATTGATTCCAGAGAAAATATATATCACATATTTTGTAACTTGCAATAATTTGGCCTTTCAAACATTTTTAAATTAATTTAAGTTTTTAAATAATGGTAAAATACACATAACATAAAATTTACTATCTTAACCATTTTTAAGTGTACAGTTCAGTAGTGTCAACTACATTCACACTGTTGTACAGCCAATCTCCAGAACTTTTTTCATGCAAAACAAAGCTTAACATCCATTAAAAACAAAAAATTCTCATTACCCTGCCATCCAGCCCCTGGCAACCACCTACCCTTCAAACTTTTGAACGATACTTGGGTTCTGTTTAGTTTTGTTTTGCTTTTTGGTGTATTGAGCATACTTCAATAATGACATCAAATAATATCTGTTACAGAGAGAATCTTTTTTTTTTTCTTTTTGACACCTTTAATGAGAATATGTCAAATTATTAGCTGTAAATAGCAAGATTAATTTTGGCAGAGAAGGAATTTATTGAGAGGATATTGACTAGCTCACAGAACTTCTGGATCTAATGGTGAACAGACTGAGAAAACAGGCAGAGACCAGAGATGCCAGGCAGAATGGTGCCACAAAGCAAATTCAGTGAGGACATCATGATACTACTGCCAAAACCCAGATACTGGAGACTGTATTGTTCCAAACTCTGACCCTGGCCATAGCCACTGGTTGCTCATCACTGAATTCCATCATCAGCATCATGGCCATGGTCTCCCTATGATCTGGGAACTGTTGCTTCCTTGTAATCATTGTCAGGGCAGGAATTCTCTGTATTCCCACATCCCTATTCTAAATCTGAGCCAGGTTTTGTTTAATTGACCATGTTCAACTGCAAGGAGTGGGGGCATGTGTGTGCACGAATGAGTCTCTTTTGCTTTGTTTTCTTGTTTAATTTTATTTGAGACTTGGCTTCTACAGTGAAAGTCAATCTTTAGTGTCCACTGCGGTACATAAAGTGGGGAATCCCATGTAGGAAGATTTCAAGTGCTAAAAAGACATATAAACTATGTCCAATTCATAATGCTTCTAGTATTTTACAATTGAGCTTGGATCAGCTCTAGGCAACCTCTCTAAATCTGGTCCAAATTTTAATCTATTCAAGATAATTACACTTGAATGTTAGGATATTTGGAATTTTCCTAGATTTATTGATTTGTTCTCTCATCCTTCTTGGACAAGAAGAGTAGCCAAGGTGACAGAGATATAATAGAACAAGCACAAGCACACAGGCCTCTGAAAATGTAGGCTCAGTAATGTATGATAATACTTCCACCCCCATGCCATTGGCCAAAGCAAGTTGTATGGCTAAGTCCAAAGTCATGAGAAAAACAGACAAACAAACATGTTCTGCCACAACAAGGTTGCTTTATGGGTATAGAGGAGGGAAGGGTGGTGCTGGGTCCAATTGCTCAACCTATGACAGGGAGACAGCTTAGCAGAATAAGAAGATAACCATCTTCAGAGCCTATAAACCTAGATTTGAATGCCAGTTTTGTTCATTATCATCAGTTGTAAAATGGAGATGGCATCCATCTAATTTGGTTCCTGTAAAGGTTCATGAGATAATGAATATAATGGATTTGGCATATATAATAGCTCAATAAAAAGAAGTTCAGTACCTATTAATATACAATTTGGGGAAATAATAATGTACTGATACTCAGCCAGCTGCCTATAATAATTTAGTGAATAATAAATCATGTCCATTTAACTAAGTACTCCAAATTATTTGTCTTAATCAATTTAATAAATATTCTTTCATATTCGGGTTTTTGAAAGACGTAATTGTGTTGCATCAGTACATCAATACTATACTCTTTCAGGAAGTTCATTTCCTTCTCTAAATCATAGTTGATAAACCCTCTTTCTTTTTTTGTGTGAATTGCCATAAAGCAACAGCACTATCATTTTTAGATTGATGTCACTTACTCTGAAGATGTTTAGAAATATAAATTATCTGCATGAGACAAGAGGTTGCCTATTATATTCCCTAATTCGCTCTTCAGGCTTGCTTTTGGCAAGGAGCACAATTAAATTAAGGTGTGACAAAGACTCTCTCCTTGACCAAACTTTAGTCAGGCTCCTCTGAGCCCACTTTTTCACTAAGCTTCCACCTTGGCCTCCATCCTTCTTGGGACAGCTTTACCCAGCTTTAGCATGAATCCTGCTAAGTCAGTATAGAGAGAACCCCTCATCCTTGGTGTCTAATCACCCTCCATATCTGATCACCCTACTCTGCCTTCAGTGAACATCCTATTAGGTCAGTTTAGGAAGAATTCCCTCTACCCTTGATGTCTCCCCTTTGTCATTTTCCATCCACTGACCCCTACTCCCATTCCAGTCTGCTCCTTGGCTATAAATCCCCACTTGTTCCTGTTGTATTCAGAGTTGAGCTCAGTTCTATAATGAGGTTACTTTTCCCCCATTACAGTAATTCCTGAACAAGATCTGTTTTTATCCCTTTAACTACTATTTAGGCTATGGTTTTCTTTAAGAGGAGGGTATTTAATGTAGCAAGTAGTATCGTCAGGAAAAAAAAAAAAAAAACTGGGATAACAAATCTGAAAAGACCTCCATTTGATGCTTCAAAAAGAAGTCAAGAACTATGAACTAGGATCCATAATGCAGACAATTTTGTAAGATTCTGTAAACTTCAAACTACTCTAAATTTGTAGATGCTGCTAGTGGTTTATTCCTTGACTTTCTCAGTTGGGATTGAATATAAATTACAACTATTGAAACAACATGAGGTCTTATGTATTTCTTTGGGGGTCTCAAAGAAAGGAAACTGAATACATAAGTTGTCACTCTACAGCCAGTCTTTAAGGGAGGAGAGCAGAGAAACAAAAATAGGTGGAGGCAGGTATAAAGAAGAATCCAGTATAAAGCTGAACCCTAGGACCTGTGGAAGGGAGACTCACCACCAACACGGAATGAGGGGGACCTGGCTTGGGGCTCAAAGGTAAGTTGGGGGCATAAGCACATATAATTCCTGAAGAGGTGTTATTATTGCCATGTACATCAATATTCATACTTCTATTACATGTTTTAGCCAATGACTAAATTCCACATATATTATTTTTTTCTGATCCTCCTAACCTCATACAGCAGTAATTATTTCTACCATCTATAGATTAAATTACTGAGCCTATTTAGGTTCACTAGTTTTCATCTGTGATATTTACAGTAGAAATGTATATTTGGTCATAGTTGCAATTCCTGGCACAGAGCTCCTAAAGCCTTTGGAATTTCCTGTGGTCAGAGTGATAAAGGTGTCTTTTGTTATATTAATGAGGTGACTTTTGAAATTATCTAAGAATGGAGTCTGGTTGCCTGTGGAGCCAACTTTGTGATTAGAGTATTAGAACTCTCACTCCCTGTCCTCTGGGAGGTGGAGTGGGGGAGAGGAACCAGAGGTTGAATCAACTGCCATTGGCCAAGGATTTAATCAATCAAGGTTATGTAACAAAGAATCCATAAAAACCCAGAAAGATGGGTTCAGAGAGTTTCCAGGTTGGTGAACTAGAATGCTTCTGCATGCTACCATGGCAAGCTCCAGGTTCCATGAGAACAGATGCTCCTTTGTTTGGGACTTCACCCTATGGTATCACTTCATCTGGCTGTTGATTCTGTATCCTTTGATATCCTTTGAAATAAATTGGTAATATAATAAGTAAACTGGATTCCTGTGCTCTGCAAGCTGCTCTAGCAAATTAATTGAACCCAAGGAAGGGGTCATGGAATCCTCTGATCTATAACCAGTTGAAAAAAAAGCACAGGTAACAACCTGGACTTTCATCTGAAGGAGACCCCAGTCTTATGGGACTGAACTCTTACCTTGTAGAATATGATGCTGTCCCCAAGTAGAAAGTGTCAGAATTGGGTTGAATTGTAGGACCCTCAGCTTGTATCAGAGACTTACTTGGTGGTGTGGAGTCAGAATCACCAGCATCACGCTGGGCAAGTTGATGAACTATGCTAAGTATCTCCTCTCTCATGATCCTTTGCATGCTCTTTCTGCAGAAAGAAATAAGAGAAGGTCACTAGGATCCAGGATGAGTTGACTAAGAAAAAGTCAGGACAAACTAACCTTTTCTGCCTTTTTAAGAGAGTTGTTAAACATAAAACAGAGAATACCATTTCTTAATTTCAAGCTGAAATATATCCTAATTAGCCTAGAGGAGTTGATTTTATCCATTTCGTCTAAGCGTGCTGTACTCCTGAATAGGGGCCAGGAGGAAACAATTAAACTGGGCTCAGAGCCCTTTATCCAGAGCGACTCATAGGATCACTACTAATGACTAGAGTTTCTAAATAAGAGGAAATTGTTGGGGTTTTCTTTACTATTACTGGCCTAACTCAGCAATAAAAAGGAATGAACTATTGATACACATAGCATCTTAAATTGATCTCAAAGCCAACCTCAAAAAGTTACATACTGTATGGTTTCATTTATACAACTTTTTAAAATAACAACCTTATAGAAATGAATTGATTAGTGGTTTTCAGAAGTTAAAAAGGAAGTGGGGATGGTAGGGAAGTAAATGTGACGACAAAAAAGATAGCACAGGATGGAAATATCCTGTACCTTGATGTGAGGTTAATCACACGAATCTACACATGTGGTAAAAACATAAGGAGTAAACATAAGAACAAACATATACTTAAATAAATGCTTGTAAAACGGTGACATCTGAATACATCAATGGATGCCAATTTCCTTGCTGTGATATTGAACTATACTTAGTTACCATTGTGTGAACTGGGTAACAGGTACAGAGACCTCTCTGTATTATTTCTTACAGCTGTATGAGAATCCACAATTATGTCAAAATAAAAGGTTAAAAAAATCACTGCCCAGAAGAAAGAAATAGTTGATGTACTTTAAGGTTTTGCTCTTGGGCTTTCTTTCAGTGAACATTTATAGCTAAATTGATTGAATATTTAGGAACAAAACTCATCCAGTTTTGCATACAAAGCTAACTGAGTTAGCATTCAAGATTCACTATTATTATGTAGAATAGAAAAAAGTACCTGGGCGAGCTACGATAGGTTCGATTTACTGAAGTCTTCCTAGGGCCAGGCAGTAGATGGTACAAGTAGTTACCATCTCTATTGCTAATTCCCCAAATCCTGAAAGGCAGTTACTAATTTTATTCCCTTTACATAAATTAGGAAACTGGTTTCTTAAAAAGTAAGTATTTTCCCCCAAAATAAAAATACAAAGAGGCACAGTTAACCCTCATCTCAGGTTTAGTTCTACCTAATTCCACAGGTTCCTTCTATTTAACTATGTTGCATTTGTTTAAAAATTAATTAATTCAGCAAAGACAGGATGAAAGAGAACTGGCCTAAAAAGAGGTTCACAAAACACACATGTGCACACAATACACATACATTTACTAATTGGAAATGCCTACTATTAAAAAATTTGGATATGAGATAAATATACAAAAATGATATGAGGTGTTAGCATGACAAGTTGCAAATTTATGTCAGAATGAATATTTGTTTCTGCACATATTCTGCTGTAATAAAGATACTCCTATTCTATACTCATTAAATCTCATTTGAGGTTTAAATCTAGACACCATATTTAAGATGATATTTATAACTAATAGCATAAAAGAAAGAATATGCTGAGGATGATCTGCTTGAAGGCAGGGTCTCATTCCATTTTTGAAACTCCAACCACTAGCACAGTACCTGACACATGCATGAGGTTTGATTAAAAAAATGTGTTGTTGGGGAAATGGGAATGCTTCATGTAAGCCAGGATTTAGAAGTCTTTTTCTTTTTTCTGTAAAGGGACAAATAGTAACTATTTTAGACATTCAAGCCATAGTGTCTCTGTTGCAGCTACTTGACTTTGCCATGGTAACACAAAAGCAGCCAGAGCCAATGTGTAAACAAATGGGTATTTCTGTGGTTCTATAAAACTTTATTTACAAAAGTAGGCAGCCAGCCAGATTTGGCCCTGGGTAGTAGCTTGTCCATCACTAGTGTAAACAAAACAGACTCATTGAAAATGTGATTTTTTTTTTTCTCTTAAAACATTTTACTGCCACTTTTCTGACTAGAATTGTGACTGTTTTGCTTAGAAATAAGAAGACAATTAAATTAGTAAAAGTTACAGAAGGGGAGACATTTTTATCTGTTTGACCGACACAAAAGAAATTTCTAATGATTAGATTACCCACTAATGGTATGAGCTGCCTCAAGACGCAAAGACTTTCTCATCACTTGGTATATTCAAACAATGCTGAATGAGTGACAATCTACAGATGTAATATTGTACGTATGGCTAAATAATGTGCATATGAATCAACTAGAGTTGATCACCTTGCTGAAATGCAGAGTCTGCTACTTGGGTCCTGATTTGGGCTTAAATACTGTATTTCTAACAAGCTCCCAGGTGATGCCAATGTTGCTGGTTCAAGAGTCATATTCTGAAAACAAGGATCAAGTAATATGAAACAGATTCTTAGTTTCTGAGGTTTTTAAATACATTTCCAAATTTGAAAATCTCTTTGCAATTATAGGTAAAAATTGCTTGGAGTTAAGCTTTAAAAAACCCACGTAAGATTTTTTTTTTTAATTTTAAGAAATCATTTATTTGAAAGTTTACCTCTAAATGTAATCTGATTTAAAATAACCTTTATTTCACCAAGTATTGCCAAAATGCATCCTCATTTAATATTTTAACAAAATAAAGTTAAGTGAGTTTAGATGGGATAAATATTTTTATGCATTTAGTTAATATTTTATAAGAACCACAAGATAATTTCACTTTTATCCAGCATGCCATACAATTAGTTTTATAATAACACAAATAACAAAGATGGGTGAGTGCCAAATATGAACTGGGCTTTTTCCTCCATAATCTTTTTGTGTTTATCTTAGTCCTGCATTTTTCGGATGTAGCAATAGTGGCCCAGAAAATCTGACAAGGTCCTTAAGTAGCAGAAACAAGATTTCTTTAAGAACCTGACACTCCTGTAAACACTTTTCTCACTAAATCTTATGGCTAATATTAATAATAAAATTGCAGCAATAGCAGAGAAATCAAAGTTCTGTATGCGACCTAAAAATCTGGGGGTTTAAATATAATAACCTGGTATACCTATACATACATGCCAGGTATGTCAAGTCCAATACAAATGCAGAAAACTGCCCTTTCCAACTGGAACGGGAAACCTCTGATAAACTTTTTGCGAAGTTTCTGATTAAGAGACACGAGAGGAAAAGAGAGAAGGGAAGAGGAAAGAAAGAGGAAGGTCCCAGAGAGCAGAGAGCCTGAGCTCCAGGTTACTGGGCAAATGGTGAGAAGACCCAGCCCCCTGGGCTCCCCGAGCTGGTGCTCCCTGCTTGGTGAAGCCATGAGGGCAGCAGCTCCTGGCAGCAAGTTCCTCCCAGCCTCCAGGCCACCATAAAACAGCAGCTCCTTTTTCCACAAGAAGAAAAGGCCAGTGTCCGTGTCACAAGCACTTTACCACATGCTCCTTTTGGTAGAGAAAGCAAGGCAGAGGAAAAAAAAAAAAAAAAAAAAAAGAAAAAGAAAGCCAGAGTCATAGATTTTTCCTAACTTTCTTCTACAGCTAACACTTCCCCCCAGTTTGAATAAGCCTAGAGAAATTACATGTTTGAAATGATCTCTTTCTTTATTAATTTTTTTTTAATTGTATGGCCCCCAAACTCATCTCAGTAGATAATAATAATAGCTGAATAGCATTGGAAATGTTTTTCATGAGAAATCATCTAGCAGATGCTAAAAGGAACCAAAATGAATAGAGGGAGTGACTGAATAGAGCAAACACATATATAAAAAAACACTACTCTTGTGATTATTGACTTGACTGTGTGCCTGTGAGTTTTTCTTACAAGTTCAGCTGGGTGGACATCAGTTTATTTGAGGATTATATGCTTATTCCTAGTATTTGATGTGTTCCTTATTAGGGCCTGTAGCCAAAGTCAAACATATTCCATAAGATAAGGAGTAGACAGTCTTTTGGAAGTCAAAACAGGACTTCAGGGGACCATACCTACTATACTCAGCTACAGTCTAGCTACCTGTGGAAAAAGACAGAACAAAAGGCTCTTTGATCAAGAATGATTCAGGGACAGTAATTTCTGGAGGTGTGATGAGTAGATGAAAATGTAATCCTCTCAAAACCCTAAATACTGTTGTTCAAGACAGAATTAACATTTAAATCTTATGGAAAACAATTTAGTTTTTCTTCAATGATTCAACAGGGTTACAAAACCATCTTTGTATCCTTATGAAGCTGGATTATCATTGAACGTACTGCAGAATAATCTGGTTTGGGTGTTGAACATACGGATACATGGATGTTAACCTCTTAATTTGGGGACCACTTCAAGGACAACATCGTGTGTGTGTGCGTGTATATATATATGAGTGTGTGCATACATATGCACACACAAGCAAATATATGGTCATTCATATTTTAAAATCCAAATATTATCTAGTTAAAACAGGTAAGTTTTTCACAGACATTATGAAATTTTTAACATATTTACAAACTTCCCTGTATACACTTCACTGCAGATTTATCTAAATGTGACTTGAAGCATTTCTAATGGATCAAGTAAGATAGCTGGGCAAATAGCAGATTTTATTGCTAGTAGCCTCTTGAGGAAGTGTCTCTATGATCTGAACAAGGGCTCGGCATTGCAAGCAGTACTCAGAAAACCACTTCTCAGGGTAGCCTCCTGCTGATGGGGTAGCTACTTCACAGCATATAATCCCTTTTCTCTCCTTTGGCCAATGAAGCAGGTTAGTAGCACAAAGTGGTAGCTCTCTAAAACTCACCCTGAAGACCTAGGAGACAGCACCAGAGGCTCTTGCCTGGGCCTCGACTGATCTTAAGCACGAGTCATGTCATCAAGTGAATCTGCTTGGGTGTACTTGGTTTCAGGGAGTATCAAGAAACTCCTCCTTGATCTTACATGATTAGGTTGAACCAAACAACATAGCTGATATTTGATCATTGTTGTCCTAAAAATGGACATTAAATGTAGCTTAACCTAATATATCTATATGTTTCAACCTTGTAAATCTTGCCTGAAATTCAATCCATTCAAGATTAATTGAATAACTCTTGCTCCTTTTGATAATACAAATACAAGCTTGCCCATATCTTTTCTCATTCAGGGTGAATACATTTAATCAAAATCCTTTTCCTTCCTGCAACTGGGTTCCATTTTACTGAGGGAGTAGAGTTTTCCTGTGCTTTGTATTTCTGAAGAATGAACACTTGAAGAGTAGAAACATCTACATGAGAGAATATTCGGGAAGCTTAAGTAAACAAAACAGCAGATTTAGTAAAGGAATCTCCAAGTTAAAGGACAGAGTGTGTGAGGAAGTGTTATAACATCAACACAGAGGAAGTAGGATGCCATAAAGCACACCGGGGACTTCTTCCCACACTTCCCTCAAGGTGTAGAATACCGCAGATGAACACAGTCTCTGACACCAGACTGCCTGGGCAGAAGAATTAGCTTGAGTGAGCACCCCAATTTCTGTGTCTCAATTGCCTTCTCTGTTATATGGGGTCATTTTGAGGGTGAGTTATTCTATGTAAATTTTATATAAGTTATCATCATTTTCCTCATCTCCAGGCAGCAATTCAAAGGAAGTGCCTGTTACCCAAGCTGCCATAATCTCACAGTGTAACATGCAGGTCCTTTCAAGAGTAGAAATAAATGCCAAGAAACTGAAGATGAGCCATCTATGGAGAAACTGCCTTTATTCCACCAGAGAAGTGTGTTGCTGTCATCTCAGAGCCGCTAGGCTGACTGGAGGAGCAGGATGATTTGAAAATCGCTAGCTAAGATTCTTTCTCAGGTGGACATAGAGATTTCTTGGAAACCCATGCCCAGTTATGACTTCCGAGAATGACAAGAGATGAGAATTTTCTTTCTAGTACTTTTTGAATAGAAATTTCTTTTGTATCTATTGAGCAGGTGGTAGTGTTTTCTAGTACCGTATTACCCTCAAGGGATATCTGTTGTTGTTCCAAACCTATTTTGTAATATAGAATTTTAAAATTCAGCATTTAGCTATTACCCATGCAAACAAATAGAAGACCAAATCACTCTTCACTAGTGCCTCAATTCACTATTTGTCTTTTACTCAATGAACATAAACATATTTATCAAGCAAATCAAAACAAACACACAGACCAACACAATATTTCCCAGTTTGTTGAGTTTTTGTTTTGTCTACATTCTGTTCTGACAGTCTATCAGTCCCTTCTTTGGGCATTCTGGCTAAAGCTGTCTGCTGACTCAGCTCTCCAAATACTAAAGCTTAGTATACCACCTAGTGAAGAGTTTTGTCCTAGAGTCACATTATATGTTTAGAAATTGTTATACGTTACCACCTATCCTTGGACCATTAAAGGGACCCATATTGTTCTATAGCTCTTATTAGAGCAGCAGTACTAGTCTCTCCTTTTTCAGGTTTCAGTTCACTCAACATTGTAAATTCACTGAAACATCTAAGAAAATCTAGCACTCTAATTCAAAACTGTCAATGTTTATGTTCTATGAGTGAAATATAAACCCCAGTGTTATTTCAGTGGATTCTATTTAAAGAGAACAGACTTTTGGGAGGAGCAGATCTTTTAGAACTGGCTGCTATAAATCCTCTGTAAAAGAACAGATTAGATTGCAGGGAGGAAAAAAAATCACATGAGTTTCATCTCATGTGGGACAAAACAAGCCAAGTTCTAGGCCAGAGGAAAACAAAACTAGACCTTAATCTTTGCTTGATGAAGATTTTTTATTTCTAATGAACACTTGGAACAAATCCATCTCTGAGATGGATAGAAACTTCCCAAATAAACCAACTAAGTCAATCATTAAGAGAAAAAATGATGGCATTATTATTTAATAGTCAAAATAACTCTTCTACAGTCTAATACTTCTATGTGTTAAAGCACTGTTGTTTGTGTTTTTATGAGCTTGGTTTCTAAGCTTTTTGAAAGTACACATTCTAGGGCTTTGTAAACAGTCACATTTTCAGAAAGTGTAATCTTTTTTACTTTTTTGCTGTGTATCCAAACACATAAAATTGTTATTTATTTCTGTGGTAAGAACACCTTAATGTGTAACCAAGGGACTCTTAAAAAGTGTAACCAATGAAAAAAACCTGGATTTGTTTTAATAAATTGATTTTAACTCAACCCACTTTTCCTTGAGTCTTTGGCATGACAACATTCCTTTAGAATTACTTAGCACAGCTGTGTGGTGGGTGAAGCAAAGGGCAGAGTTACCTAATAGGAAAAATCCATTGTACATACACTAAGGTGTTAGCTCTCTCAAAATTCTTAATTCAGGAAAATAAAGCAAATGAAAAGAACTTGTCCAAAAGAAGAAAACTTGTCTTACACTTATGTCACAAAGCTGCTTTCAAGAGGCCTAAATAGGAGGTATTGGGGTGTGCTAGAAAGAGTTCTAGACGAAGCTTAGGAGCCTTGGGTTCTAATCTTGATCATTCAACTTTGGCCAAGTCATGTGACCTTAATGGACCCCAGATTCCCATCTATAAAATGAGGAGTGTAATATTTGTCTTTCCCACTTCACAGAGTTATGGTGAAGATAACATGAAAAAAAAAAAAGTGAAGTTTCCCCAGAGAAATATATAAAATACTACAGACATTAATACTGATTCTCCTTGACCCTTACCTGGATCAAAAATTCTTCAGATCCCATCTTATTATCCTTAAAAGGGAGAGGTCTTTTCTTTGAGGGTTAGAAACTCTCCAAGTTAATGATTCATTCTGAGGTACTATACATAAGATATAACCCAAGGTCTGAGATAATGGAAAAACCAAAGCACCAGTTACATTTGATCAAAATTTCAGAGGAAATTTCTCTTGCCCTTCCTCTCTGATTTTCAAGCCTACTCCTCCTGCTTACTCTTTGGACAAATATACACACTTGAATGTTTTATGGCACATAGTCTTAGCCCTACACTCACAAACACACATCAGCCTCCACCCTCATTTCTTCTCTCAGAAATCCTAGATTTACCATTCTCTCCTCCACTTTATTTTTTTCCTCTTCCACAATTTCTCTAAGTTCTACTATCCATCCTAACTCTTGTTAGGATGCTATAGGAAATTATTTGATGCCTTATGGCTAATCTATTTAAATAATTGCTTCTGATTGTTTTGTTCACATCCCAAGAAAGAAAAGACCCATGAAATCTGCCTCCATGAAAATCTGCCTCCATGAATTTGTATATGAGTTATGTAGATGATCACAATTTTAAAATTGGGGGAAATATACTTTATTGGTGGGAATGTGTCTAATTATCTAAATATTGTAATTTAATTAGACATATTACAGTTGAACATGATTTGGTTAATTTATCTGAGACATCCTGACCTGATGTTTGCACAAACTGTCAGAAAGAATTAAATCAAGCAACTTCCTTCTGTCTCAGAGGGTGATTTGGGACCTGGTTAGCATTCAAAGGTCAACATGAAGGAACTTACAGAGAATAGTATGATCTTAAACGGGTGGAGTGGTACCCTGTGCTCGTCTGTGGCTGGTCTCCACGCCACGTAGCAAAACTTCAACATACCCTAAAGTATACAAAAACATTTCTTTTTTCTAAATTTAGAAATTCTATAGTGGTACCAACATTAAATATGATATCATTGTCCTTCTAAAAGTATATTGCAAATTTTTTCAATCACTTCTGAAGTAAGCACTTCAGAAAAGCAGTCCTGAAAAATTATTTATATTTTGCCATACACACAAACACACACATACACACATACTCACACACAATCACACACCTTTCAGGTGGTTTTAATAAGAACATTTCATAAAATATATTTGAATAAAACTAGGATATTTGGATATTGACTACACAGCTGGAATTCATACCGACATGGGAACAATTTTTTCTAAGTAAGTACTTTCTCAACCCATTCTGTTTAATTCTTATGATGCATAGAAGCTTTTACTTTCTGTTAAAATATTTTTATGTGTAATACATTTTCTTTATAATACTGTAAAACCCTTATTGTCCTCACTACTGTACCACTTATGAAATGTGATGCTGGTCAAGCTACAAAAACTCTTTGTGCTTCCACTTTGGCTGCTGTCTATTTTTTTCTTTTCTGTTATCTGGAGCATGGGTATAATAAGAGTATCTACCTCATAGGGTAGCTATAAGAATGTCTTGAGAGACTGCATATTAACCACTTAGAAAATTTTCAAGCACAAAAGCAGCTCTCAGTAAAAGTTAGCTGATATTATCGACAATTTTATTTCCCATTGGACCTAGCAAACTATCCATAAATGGTTCCTAAATAACTTAATGAGTTATCAAATCTATGCTATGACTCGTGTAAATAAACTACTTAGAAAAATGTATTGCCTCAGATTAGCAGATGGAAACTATTATATACAGAATGGATAAACAACAAGGTCCTACTGTATAGTACAGGGAACTATATTCAATATCTTCTGATAAGCGGTAATGGAAAAGAATATGAAAAAGGATATGTATATATATGCATAACTGAGCCACTTTGCTGTACAGCAGAAATTAACACAGCATTGTAAATCAACTATACTTCCATAAAATAAATTTTTAAATGCATTGCCTCACAAATATGAAGACACATAAATAGATGATAGGCAGATAGATAGATAGATTGATAGATAGACATGTTTATGTGTGTTTATATGTGTGCATGTCTCAGTGGTCACAAAAAAGCTCTGGATTAGACCACCAATAAAAATATAATTTAAAAAGGCAGAAAGAGACATCTAATTTTATGATACAGCCAATCTCTTATAACACTGTCTTTTTATAGCATTTCTTGTATTATTCAAACTGTGCTTTTACGTTTTCAAGCATCCTACTTTTCCCCTTTGGGGAGGAACAGGTGAGTCTACCAGATATTGTCTGTCATTGGGCATTGGGGAGAGTACAGCCACCCTGTACTCTTCTCAGTATCACAAGGGTTAGAAGCTTGCAAACTGTATTCCCAAGACTCTCCTGCAAAATGGACGTTAGCTGGATTTGGCGTGTAGAAATACCTGTAATAGATTAGAAGCAGGAAGAAGGGAGACATGATTATGCTTCTAGCATTAGCAGGTGCAATAGTTGGGACTGTGGGTACCAGGACCATCAGCAGTTTCTGCAGTGGCAGCAGGATGGCTCCTCTTGGCACCAATGGCAGTGCCACCAGCATCTTCTGTTAGCTCAGTGCCCATGGCAGGTAGATGGCCTCCATCCTCCCTAAAATGAGTAAAACCCCTTCTGCCCTTTGCTCCTCCAGACTTTCTAATACCTTTCTAACCAATTCCCTACACAAAATATATTTCTCTTTGAAACCTTCAGAATGGTGTCAATTAATCTAATGAAGCAGCGATTTCCTAATTATACAGCCAGTTTTAGGAAAAGAGTAGAACTTCGCTTATCGCTGTATTCCTTTGGTGGGAGGGGGAGTATTATAAAACCTTTTATAAAGCCTTTGGGGTATGAATGGAATTGGAATTTTAAACCTTAGTGGAAAACTAATCAATTTAAGTTTTAAAAGGAAACCCTCTCATTTCCCTGTAAAATATATTTTATTTGGTATTAACATAAATACTGTTTATTTATTAATACTGTTTATTTATTTATTTATTAACATAAATAACTGTTACTTTTATCAACTGAAGATGGTACAATGTGCTCTACATTTAAGTGTTTCCTTTAACAAAAGTTTCTTTACTTAATTTAAATGTCATCATTTTTCCTCTCCCTGGCCTTCTCCAAAAGTATGTAACCACTTCTTCCTGCCTCCATAGGCCCATTCCATTTATTTATTTTTCTCTCTTTTTTTTTTTTGCCTATCATTTGTCTTTTTCCTCTTCTCTAATTTGCACACCGTTTTTTTTTTTTTTAATTTTTATTTATTTATTTTGTGTGTGTGTGCTAGGCGGGCCTCTCACTGCTGTGGCCTCTCCCGTTGCGGAGCACAGGCTCCGGATGTGCAGCCTCAGCGGCCGTGGCTCACGGGCCCAGCCGCTCCGCGGCACGTGGGATCTTCCCGGACCGGGGCACGAACCCGTGTCCCCTGCATAAGCAGGCGGATTCTCAACAACTGCGCCACCAGGGAAGCCTGCACACTCTTTTAATCAACATATTCCATTCACTCCTAACCTGACAGTACACTTCACAAACCCAATTCCAATCAAAAATTCAATGCTTCTCTCTTCTCCAGTGACTGCTGAAATGCAGGAAAGAGACAGCTATACTCCTTACCTTGCAGTTCCATATTTTATTTCCTATTATTTCTCAATCCCTTCTACAATGTTTCCAAAACAACAGGCTGCAGATTTCCTGCCTGAACCTACTACTGGATCAGAATCACTGAGGATGGAGCCTCAAAATCTGCATTAACAAACCCTCTGGGTGATTCTTATGAATGGCTACATTTGGACAAACTTTAACTGTAGATTCTGCTCCGACTGTCTGAATAAGTTTCCATCCCACCAATCACTACTCATCCAGTCCTGTGACAGATTCTCACATTTCATACCTTGTCTCATCTACAGCATTTCATTCCAGCTCCCGACTCCCCGACTAGATTTGTGACGATGCCCTTTTACCTCCTTCTTCTCAAATGCCTTTGGTCACAAACTGCTCAGAATTCTGTCCTTTATTTTCCCATTTATAAATCCACACATTTTCTTAATAAAATCTTATTATTTCAAATACCATCCCATATAGATGATTCTATAGTGTGTGTGTGTGTGTGTGTGTGTGTGTAGTTGTGTATGTAATTCTAACTTCATATTTCACTTTTCCAGCTTCCTGATAGATTTTCTGGATGGCTCCCAAGGTAGTCATTCAGTTGATAGTAGAAGAATATAGAACCAGGTATCAAGCACAATGCTAACCTCTGGAATCTCAATCCAAGAGGTCCTCAAGCAAACTTATCTTTTTCCCCTTCCTCCACCAGAAAGTCATGCTTCTTTGACTTCACTTACTTTTTTCCAATTCAAATTTTCCTTCTCTTGACTTAACCTCTCTGAATTCATAGAACTACCATCTTCCTAGCTGCTTAGTTTTCACTTGAAAACTCAGAATCATTCGGTGGTGTGCTGGTACATGTTTAACAGCCAGTTTCCCATAAATATAGGCCTAATTCGTAATGTTGTGATTATTCACACCATGGCTAATTCAAGTAACTCTTTGATATCACTAAACGGGAAGTTGGTGACAGATGTGCAAAATCTGCTCTTGGGAGCCAATAAACACTTTCTATAGGATATCACTGAAATCACCTCTTTTTCTTCCATGTTTATATCCCATATTCTCTCATTCACCAAACTCCTAAAATTCTCCCTTTGGATTATGTCTGGAACTAGTACCTCCTTTCTATTCTCACCATCATGGCTCTCCTATAGGCCTCATGGTCTCTTTACCAGGTTAGACAGAAGTATTTAACCACTCTACCCACTGCTGTACACTTGGCTCTTATCTGCCCTTTACATGTTTATGTTCTTCAAGAACAGATGTGGGGGCTTCCCTGGTGGCGCAGTGGTTGAGACTCCGCCTGCCGATGCAGGGGACACGGGTTTTTGCCCCGGTCTGGGAAGATCTCACATGTTGTGGAGCGGCTGGGCCCGTGAACCATGGCTGCTGAGCCTGCGCGTCCGGAGCCTGTGCTCCTCAACGGGAGAGGCCACAACAGTGAGAGGCCCGCGTACTGCAAAAAAAAAAAGAACAGATATGGTTACATCATTCTATGTTTCAAAATATTTAATCACTTCCATTAGAAAAAAAAAAAAAAACAAATATGCCTGGGGCAGCTCTGAAAATGAAGATATTGGATATATTAACGACATCAAACAATGACTGGACCCATAAATGAAAAGATGTTTTAGATTTTTTAAAATTTGAACTTTCAATATCTTGCAATGCTTTCTTTTCACATTTAGAAATATTTTACATTGGCAAGAAATATTGGTTCTTTGTATCTTTCCAGAGTCTCATATCTATCTCTCACATGTTACTCCTACTGTTACTAACAGAGACTGGTCCAAAACCATCACAATTCCTTCTAATTTGCCTTTGTCATCTTCTTCCCTCCAGTTTAGTCTCCATGCTATGGCCAGAGATGCTATAGATAATAACCTACAGTCCTTCTCTGCATTGAGAACTAGTACTTTTGTCATTGCAAGCCACACTACACAGTAGGTCTTTTTTTTACCCATTTCATAGATGAAAAGGATGAGGCTTAGGGAAGTAATTTTTGCCGGGTCACCAAAGTAGTAAGTGGAAAACCATCTCCATTTCCTCCTCATCAAAATCATCAGTAGTAACCCCCACGATGTAAGGTATCTAAAAGTCCCCAAACTACTTTTTAACCTGAGCGCTCACTCTTCCTCTTCAGATACTTCACATACTCATGCAAATAGCTCACTAGTCTGCATGCAGCTGCCAAGATGCCTTTATTTATGGAAGAAGTCATCAGCTCTGATGCCCTTCCCATGTTTACCTGGAGGAACTCCATTTTTAAATGAACACAGAACTGCCTCTTTATGACGTGTCCTGATTCCTTCAGCAAGAACTTCTCACTCTTTTTTCTAAATTTCCATCATTCTGTTTTTATCTCTCCCATGATGCCTTACATAATTTGACTCTGTATTTTAAATATGTATATAGTGTATCTCAATATCAAGGTTGTTGATTCCTAGAGTAGATTCTCCTGTAGCTATTACTTCTCTATACTGCATAAAAAATTATCACAAATGTAGTAGCTTAAAACAATTCCTATTTAATATCTTATACATTCCATGATTCAGGATGGCTTAGTTGGGTCCACTGCTCAGGGTCTCACAGGCTGCAATCAAGGTATCAGCTGGAGTTGGGTCTTATCCGAGCCTCTGGGTCCTCTTTAATGCTCATCTGGTCATTGGCAGAATTTATTTCTTGTGATTATAGGACTGAAAGCCCTTAGCTCCTAGAGGTTCCTGCCATTCCTTATCATGTAGCCCTATTCTCAATGACTGTTTGCCTCTTCAAGGATAGCTGAAGAGAGGAAGTCTCTGACTTCTTTTGTTTCTAATAGCCATGTCCTTTTTTTTTTTTTTTTTTTTTTTTAATTTTTATTTTTTGGCGATACGCGGGCCTCTCACTGTTGTGGCCTCTCCCGTTGCGGAGCACAGGCTCCAGACGCGCAGGCTCAGTGGCCATGGCTCACGGGCCCAGCCGCTCCGCGGCATGTGGGATCTTCCCGGACCGGGGCACGAACCCGCGCCCCGTGCATCGGCAGGTGGACTCTCAACCACTGTGCCACCAGGGAAGCCCCCATGTCCTTTTTTAACAAACTCAACTGATTATGACTGGCACACTGATAGTACAGTAATCACCCTTTTGACCAACATACAGTCAACTGATTAGGAATCTTCATTATATCTGCAAAATCTCTTCACCTTTGCCATTTAATGTAACACAATCATAGGAATTATAACTCATAATATTCTAATGGTTAGAAACAAGTTACAGGTCCTGCTCACATTCAGTAAGAGGAGATTACACAGGGCTTCCCTGGTGGCGCAGTGGTTGAGAATCCGCCTGCCGATGCGGGGGACATGAGTTCGTGCCCCGGTCCGGGAGGATCCCACATGCCGCAGAGCGGCTGGGCCCGTGAGCCATGGCCGCTGGGCCTGCGCGTCCGGAGCCTGCGCTCCGAAACGGGAGGGGCCACAACAGTGAGAGGCCCGCGTACCACTAAATAAATAAATAAATAGAGGAGATTACACAAAGATGTGGGCCATTGAGGGTCATTTTAGGATTATACCTACTGCAAAAGTAGATCTACCACAAATCTACCAACCTGATCTCTTATTAATAAGTGGCTTTGAATTTTTATGTAATAATTATGAAACTTATAAGGCAACAGTATAATATTTCTCCTTTGCAAAAAGTTAAAACACTTTATATGTGGCAAATAAAAGCATTTAATAGTTGAACATATAAAAAGAAAAAAGTAAACAAAAGTCTTTGTGAGCTTAGACAATTCTATCACTCAAGTACTATTTTTCAAAAATAAATGAATGAAAGGAGAATTATAGCAAAACCAAAAAGATTTTAAAGCAAAGCTAATGCCTAAGGAAGGCTCCGTGCTGAATATGATATAGGATCACTCTTTTTCATTTTCCATCTTACATTGTACAGATGGGAGCAGTGAAACTAACCCTACCGTGCCCTTTTCCTGTGTAAGAGAAGCTAACATCTCCAAAGACTATTATTTCTAGTCATTAAGTGCTTTGATGTTATCTTTCTATGTGGTTATCATTCAAAAAAGACTTCTAATTTTATTCCATAAGGAAAAGCACTTGACTTCTGAAAAGGTGACATTTTTTTCAAGTGGTAAAGTTAGTCACAAGGATAATGAGCCAAAGAAACAATCAAGAAAAGGCATAGATGCATCTACAGGTAAAATGATGAAATTCAAAACATTGCAAAATATTTGACATGGATGCTGCTTCTGCTCACATTCTTTAAGAGACCCAAACCAGTCCACTTAATAATTTTGGTTATCATTCCAACTGATTCTTTATAAGTTTGTGTAAGTTATGGCTGTAGAATATAGATCCTTTCAAATCTTCTAATGCTATGAATTCTGTCCTGGCATCCCATTCTTAATCAGACATAAAGCTGTAGGCTGCTGAAAGTGACCAGAACTGGCTTTAACACTGTCAGATGGCATCTAAGTTAGATGAAGCACAGAAGATTTATAAAAATTAAAACAGAATCCTATATTTTTGAGTGACAGAATCTATATCTAAAGAAGCACTAGAGACCAATATAGACAAAATTTTAAGAAAGAATAATGTATGAAAAAGGTTTTCAGTATACCTCTCTGTTATGGGGAATTTAAAGGCACTGCTATCAGGTAAAAAGCTGAAAGTCCAAAAACTGTACTATATACAAACCTTGTAGAAGACATTAGAAGATCCAGGCTGTAAATCTAACTGGATTTATTTATGAGACATTCAGATCTATCTGATCAGTTGCGTGAGTTGAATTGTGTGGGCAGATTGCTTGAGTACCCATCTTCAGAAACCTGAGGTATCAAGACACTTAAGACATGAGTGACTTCTGAAAATAACCTGTGCTGGCAATTACTGGACCTCAAGCATTCAAAGAAAACGTTAATTAACCATGTGCCATATACTTACAAATGTTTATGAAATGTTTTCTCATCATCATTGAAACAAGAAGCTAAATTACATGAAGTTCTACCATTTTATTTAACCCAAAACATTTCCAGTCAGTTCCTTTTATGAAGATAACATTGCAGACAAAACTATATATGGCATGTGGGCAATGAGGATGCTCTATAACTTTATCTGTAGACCTTTCAATTCCTAAGCAGTGTTAGTAATTTATTTGGCGTGTACCCCCAATACATCCATCTTTCTGCCTTCTAATTCTTTCCTACATAAAAAAAGTAGATGAACATATTGAGTTCTAGCACAGATTTAAATGGAGCACAATAGTTAGTTAAACACATGAACCTATTTCATATTAACAGAAATTGAAGTATCAGATATACTCACATTTTTAGAATAATATTAAGTATAACAATTCTCACAAAACTATCCCATATATTGGAGTTTTATTATAAATTTGAAGTCATTTGTGTAGTGATATGAGGTAAAGTGAAGCTGTTGAATGGGCCAAGAAAAATGTTTTAACAGGTCACATAATGTGAGTCATTTTTGGAATAAACATACTTTCCAGTTTTTTGAATGCCAGATTTTCTTCTCTTCACTCAAATGGAATTAAATCTCCTTGAAGCTGTAGAACTAGAATCCACTTAATGACTGAAATTCTTACAGAATGATATTGAAAAAGCTATTGATCCCAAACTTTTTACTCAAATGCATCAAATCATTTTTCTCTAATGTTCTTGATTATATTGATAAAATATTCTGAATGTGTATGAAGTATATATGAATGCATATTAAAATGATAAGTTAGTCTTTTCAAATTGAAAATCTTTGCTCCTTGTTTCATACACTTAATGAATTGAAGAAGACCATATGCATGTTTTCTCAGATCATGTGAGATTTCATACATGGAAAATTGAAAATCAAAATGACACGAGTTAAGTGCCACTATTTAGTGGAACAGATGATTATAATACTATAGTCCAAATACTTAAAATACTTTAGTATTTATTTTTTAAATGTGTGTACTACAGTGGTGTACTTCAAACTTTGAAGTGCAGAAAAAGGAGCCAATTACATTTAGACATTAAGGGAAGGCTCTATGAACAAGGGATTTTACATTGAGCTTTAAAGTATTACATGGGAGTGGGCCATGTGTGAAGGGTTCAAAAAAGAATACTCAGTTTCAACATAGAGATGAACATATGCAAAAGTATGAAGACATAGGCATGCGGAGTCCTAGAATTATTGTTAATAACCCCATGGCTCTGTAGTCTGGTTGTGTTTGTAGAAAGTGGGAAAGTAAAAGATGAGAAGCCGTGGTAAATGAGTATCAAGCACTTTTTGAAGTTGGATTGTGAAAGGCTTATATTTCATGCTATGAAAGCATAACTTAATTGTGTGGACTGTTCTGTTTTAAAAAGATGATCCCAGTGACAAAGTGAAGAAGGCTTTGAAAGTGGAGAACCTAGATGCAGAAAACACTATTTAGAAAAAGACTGAGAGTGTTTAAGTGAGAGATGAGAAGCTGATTTAAGGCAGAGAAAGCAAGAAATAACTGAATGTGCAAATTAATTCTCAGCTATTGAATCAAGGAAAAAAACCAAGAGGAACAATCCAAATGGCCCAAAGGGAACGTTTGGGCCACTCATTATACCATTAAGGAAGAGAAGACATTATTGACTCGGAAGAGGACATGTAACTTTTCCAGAGAAAGTTGGATTGTGGGAATATTAGAGGGTCAAAATAATTTAAAAAAATGTAAAAGAAATAGGATTGGCTTGACTAATATAACAAGTACCATTGTACTGTGAGAGCTGAGATAAAAGAAAGATTTTTAAGAGGCTACTAAGGATGTGAAGACATGTTCTAATTGACAATAATTGTAAGCACATCCTAAGATCTATGTGACTAATTTTGTTAAAAGAACTAAATTTTTTGAGACATCTGTGCCAACTTAGTGCAGAAGGTAGAAACAAATTTTTCATTTTGTTGTCATGAAACATTATCTCCTTGCTTCCCATGAAACGAATTTTGGACTAGGGCAGATTAAGGAAATACACACAATAAGAGAAAAGAAAGATGTAAGTTATAAAATCCATAGGGAAGATATGAACATTTTAACTACATAAATTCTTCCAAAGTTTTCCAAGATTTTTTAATATGTTTAGGATTTGGAAGAGAATAGTTTTCCTAAGAATTAAGTTTATTTAGAGTTAGGTGTATTAAACGTGAAAAAGTATGTCTTCTATACAGATTTTCTTACAATGGATTCCTTCATACATCAAATTTAAGATCAATAAAATGTAAGTAAAAATAGATCAGATTTCAAATATTTTATAAGTAACTTTTTGGATATAACTCATATATATATACTATACTTAGATACAGTTAAATTTTTTCCTAATGTAAAATTTTAGACCTTTCAAGTCTTATTTGCCTTAATGATAAGAATTATAAGGTAATAACTTAGTAAATTGACCAACCATGTCTCTCATTATACATTTCTTAGATCTATTATCCTATTTGATTATATTTACAGAAATTATTTAGTCATCTAGGGAAATATAAAACTATGCAGAAGATAAAGAGCTGACAATCCTTCTCGTTGATTTCCTAGTTTTCTATACTCATGTGAGCATCTGTCATTTTCTGTAAATTCTCAGATGCTTTTGCCAAACATATTAGCTACTCCATTGCCATTTGTATCCACAATCAATGTATAACCTCTAATAATTAAATCTCAGTAGACTTTAATGTAGCATTTAACACAAAAGAAAAAACTTGACAATAAGCTGAAAAAAAAAACTTGGCAGATAATTCTTGGAACACTCTTAAGTACATAAATTGAAATTGAACGCAGTTCCTATAAAATGAACAGCTGCCCTGGTTGGTCATGAAGTTTGACAACGGGAAGCTAAGACCAAAACGTTCAGCTCAACTTGGATGACCTACATTATCTACTCCTGTAGACAATATTAGATTGTTAACAAATGTAAATTTCTTTTTTTTAATTAAAAAAATATTTTCTGTATACAATTAAATTAATAAGACATGCAGTATATTTTCCAAAATCTATTGAGGGAAAAAAGTGAAAATAATATCTAAAAGAATGTTCTGAAGAATGATTAGCAATCAGCAAAAAAATAAATATTATGATATCCTATACATGAATCAAAAATAAATAAAAGTAGCAAATATTTATTAAGCTCTTACTATATTTTGTGGGGTATGTTATACACTTAAGCCACAGAAATTAAATGAGAATCTGCAAATCCAGTATTTTCACAAGCAGCTTCATCATTTCACATCTTGCCATTATCTACTATGGAATATATGCACTTTTTTTTTTTTTTTTTTTTTTTTTCCGGTACGCGGGCCTCTCACTGTTCTGGCCTGTCCCGTTGTGGAGCACAGGATCCGGGCGTGCAGGCCCACTGGCCATGGCTCACGGGCCCAGCCGCTATGCGGCATGTAGGATCTTCCCGGACCAGGGCACGAATCTGTGTCCCTTGCATCGGCAGGCGGACTCTCAACCACTGCGCCACCAGGGAAGGCCTGAACTTTTTAAAATATTTGCAATCTTCATGAATCTTTCTTCAAAATCCAAACTCATTCAAAGATTATATTTTTACCTAAAAAAATATTCAAAAATATTACTTACATTTGAAATCACTTCTGCTAGATGAATAAATGGAATAGCATTTTTTCATATTCAAGCTAAGTGTGTAATTTTATAGATTAAAAATGAAATAAACATATTCTTATCACTCACAGCTATTCTGTTTAGGTTATTATATATTATTTTAAGGGGAAAAGAATTTTTGCCTACTCATTTTATCTGTGAGTGACTGGTTTGGTTACATACTTGCAATTTTTTAAAATAATGAATATAAAGGCTAACTCAAAGCTAACCACTCAAGAGAATGAGAAAAGTTCAAGATTATATTCCCGTTCAATTCTATTTCAACACAATATTTAATCTGAACTTTGGATGTACACCAAAAGTGAACTTCCTCTGATGAGGCAACCTTGGTGAAGTTCTAAAAATATTTATTTAAATTGTGTATTACATGTTCTTTTTTTTTTTTCAACAGTTATTGAATTTTTTGTTGTTGTTGAAAGTTTGTTTTGGTGTGAATGAAGATATGGTTTGTACATGAGAACATGAGATGTCTTCTTCCTATGAAAATTATTTTAAAGTAAATTTGCTAATCCAAAGTTAAAGAAGTACATATTAATATTAATAAAATATGGACTACCAGGAATAGCACTATGCTTTAGGTGTTTGAATTCAGACTGTGCTAAGGTACTTTTTTTTCCAGGTATTTTATTTTCTTTTATTTTTTGAGTTTTATTTATTTATTTTTTTATACAGCAGGATCTTATTAGTTTTCCATTTTATGCATATCGGTGTGTATATGTCAATCCCAATCTCCCAATTCATACCACCCTGACCAGCCCACCCCCCAAGCCCTTGCTTTTCCCCCTTGATGTCCATACGTTTGTTCTCTACACCTGTGTCTCTATTTCTGCCTTGCAAACTGGCTCATCTGTACCATTTTTCTAGATTCCACATATATGTGTTAATATATGATATTTCTTTTTCTCTTTCTGACTTACATCACTCTGTATGACAGTCTCTAGGTCCATCCATGTCTCTACAGATGACCCAGTTTCATTCCTTTTATGGCTGAGTAACACACCATTGTATACATGTACCACATCTTCTTTATCCATTCATCTGTCAATGGGCATTTAGGTTGTTTCCATGCACTGGCTACTGTAAGTAGTGATGCAATGAACACTGGGGTGCATGTGTCCTTTTAAATTGTGGTTTTCTTAGGGCATATACCCAGTAGTGGGATTGCTGGGTCATATGGTAGTTCTAGTTTTAGTGTGTATTTTTTGTTTGTTGTTTTTTTTTTTTTTTCAGTGTGTGGCCCTCTCACTGTTGTGGCCTCTCCCATTGCAGAGCACAGGCTCTGGACACACAGGCTCAGCAGCCATGGCTCACGGATCCAGCCGCTCCGTGGCATGTGAGATCTTCCCAGACCAGGGCACAAACCCATGTCACCTGCATCAGCAGGCAGACTCTCAACCACTGCGCCACCAGGGAAGCCCTAGTTTTAGTTTTTTAAGGAACCTCCATACTGTTCTCTATGGTGGTTGTATCAATGTACATTCCCACCAAAAGTGCAAGAGGGTTCCCTTTTCTCCACACCCTCTCCAGCATTTACTGTTTGTAGATTTTTTTCAGAGTGGCCATTCTGACTGGTGTGAGGTGGTTACACACTGTAGTTTTGATTTGCATTTCTCCAATGATTAGTGATGTTGAGCATCCTTTCATGTGTTTTTTGGCAATCTGTATATCCTCTACAGAGAAATGTCTATTTAGGTCTTCTACGCATTTTTGGATTGGGTTGCTTGTTTGTTTTTTTTTAATACTGAGCTGCATGAACTGTTTATATATATTGGAGATTAATCCTTTGTCTGTTGATTCTTTTGAAAATATTTTCTCCCATTCTGAGGGTTGTTTTCTCATCTTGCTTATAGTTTCCTTTGCTGTGCAAAATCTTTTAAGTTTCATTAGATCCCATATGTTGAGCTTATGTACTTTATTTAGTAATGAAGTTAATTGCTTCAATTTTTTTTAACATCTTTATTGGAGTATAATTGCTTTACAATGGTGTGTTAGTTTCTGCTTTACAACAAAGTGAATCAGTTATACATACATATATGTTCCCATATCTCTTCCCTCTTGCATCTCCCTCCCTCCCACCCTCCCTATCCAACCCCTCTAGGTGGTCACCAACCACCTAGCTGACCTCCTGTGCCATGCGGCTTCTTCCCACTAGCTATCCGCCCTATGTTTAGTAGTGTATATAAGTCCATGCCACTCTCTCACTTCGTCACAGCTTACCCTTCCCCCTCCCCATATCCTCAAGTCCATGCTCTAGTTGGTCTGTGTTTTATTCCCATCCTGCACCTAGTCTCTTCATGACATTTTTTTTCTTAGATTCCATATATATGTGTTAGCATACGGTATTTGTTTTTCTCCTTCTTACTTACTTCACTCTGTGTGACAGACCACAGGTCCATCCACCTCACTACAAAGAACTCAGTTTCATTTCTTTTTATGGCTGAGTAATATTCCATTGTATATATGTGCCACATCTTCTTTATCCATTCATCTGTTGATGGACACTTAGGTTGCTTCCATGTCCTGGCTATTGTAAATAGAGCTGCGATGAATATTTTGGTACATGAATCTTTTTGAATTATGGTTTTTTCAGGATATATGCCCAGTAGTGGGATTGCTGGGTCATATGGTAGTTCGATTTGTAGTACTTTAAGGAACGTCCATACTATTCTCCATAGTGGTTGTATCAATTTACATTCCAACCAGCACTGCAAGAGTGTTCCCTTTTCTCCACACCCTCTCCAGCATTTATTGTTTCTAGATTTTTTGCTGATGGCCATTCTGACTGGTGTGAGATGATATCTCATTGTAGTTTTGATATGCATTTCTTAATGAATAATGATGTTGAGCATTCTTTCTTATGTTTGTTGGCAATCTGTATATCTTCTTTGGAGAAATGTCTACTTAGGTCTTCTGCCCATTTTTGGATTGGGTTGTTTGTTTTTTTGTTATTGAGCTGCATGAGCTGCTTGTAAATTTTGGAGATTAATCCTTCGTCAGTTGCTTCATTTGCAAATATTTTCTCCCATTCTGAGGGATGTCTTTTGGTCTTGCTTATGGTATCCTTTGCTGTGCAAAAGCTTTTAAGTTTCATTAGATCCCATTTGTTAATTTTTGTTTTTATTTCCATTTCTCTAGGAGGTGGGTCAAAAAAGGATCTTGCTGTGATTTACGTCATAGAGTGTTCTGCCTAGGTTTTCCTCTAAGAGTTTGATAGTGTCTGGCCTTACATTTAGGTATTTACTCCATTTTGAGTTTACTTTTGTGTATGGTGTTAGGGAGTGTTCTAATTTCATACTTTTACATGTACCTGTCCAGTTTTCCCAGCACCACTTATTGAAGAGGATATCTTTTCTCCACTGTATATTCTTGCCTCCTTTATCAAAGATAAGGTGACCATATGTGTGTGGGTTTATCTCTGGGCTTTCTATCCTGTTCCATTGATCTATATTTCTGTTTTTGTGCCAGTACAATACTGTCTTGATTTTTGTAGCTTTGTACTGTAGTCTCAAGTCACGGAGCTTGATTCTTCCAGCTCCATTTTTCTTTCTCAAGATTGCTTTGGCTATTCGGGGTCTTTTGTGTTTCCATACAAATTGTGAAATTTTTTGTTCTAGTTCTGTAAAAAATGCCACTGCTAGTTTGATAGGGATTGCATTGAATCTGTAGATTGCTTTGGGTAGTAGAGTTATTTTCACAATATTGATTCTTCCAATCCAAGAACATGGTATATCTCTCCATCTATTTGTATCATCTTTAATTTCTTTCATCAGTGTCATAATTTTCTGCATACAGGTTCTTTGTCTCCTTAGTTAGGTTTATTCCTAGATATTTTATTCTTTTTGTTGCAGTGTTAAATGGGAGTGTTTCCTTAATTTCACTCTCTGATTTTTCATCATTAGTGTATAAGAATGGCAGAGATTTCTGTGCATTGATTTTGTATCCTGCTACTTTACCAAATTCATTGATTAGCTCTAGTAGTTTTCTGGTAGCATCCTTAGGATTCTCTGTGTATAGTGTCATGTCATCTGCAAACAGTGACAGATTTACTTCTTCTTTTCCAAATTGGATTCCTTTTATTTATTTTTCTTCTCTGATTGCTGTGGCTAGAACTTCCAAAACTATGTTGAATAAGAGTGGTGAGAATGGGCAACCTTGTCTTGTCCCTGATCTTAGTGGAAATGGTTTCAATTTTTCACCATTGAGGAAGTTGTTGGCTGTGGGTTTGTCATATATGGCCTTTACTATGTTGAGGAAAGTTCCCTCTATGCCTACTTTCTGCAGGGTTTTTATCATAAACGGGTGTTGAATTTTGTCAAAAGCTTTCTCTGCATCTATTGAGATGATCATACGGTTTTTCTCCTTCAGTTTGTTGATATGGTGTATCACATTGATTGATTTGCATATATCGAAGAATCCTTGCATTCCTGGAATAAACCCCACTTGATCATGGTGTATGATCTTTTAACGTGCTGTTGCATTCTGTTTGCTATTATTTTGTTGAGGATTTTTTTTTTTTTTTTTTTTTTTTTTTTTTTTGTGGTACACCGGCCTCTCACTGCCGCGGCCTCTCCCATTGCGGAGCGCAGGCTCCGGACGCGCAGGCTCAGCGGCCACGGCCCACGGGCCCAGCCGCTCCGCAGCACGCGTGATCCTCCCGGACCGGGGCACGAACCCGCGCCCCCTGCATCGGCAGGCGGACTCCCAACCACTGCGCCACCAGGGAAGCCCTTGTTGAGGATTTTTGAAGCTATGTTCATCAGTGATATTGGCCGGTAGTTTTCTTTCTTCGTGACGTCTTTGTCTGGTTTTGTTATCAGGGTGATGGTGGCCTCATAGAATGAGATTGGGAATGTTCCTCCCTCTGCTATCTTTTGGAAGAGTTTGAGAAGGACAGGTGTTAGCTCTTCTCTAAATGTTTGGTAGAATTCGCCTGTTAAGCCATCTAGTCCTGGCCTTTTGTTTGTTGGAAGATTTTTAATCACAGTTTCAATTTCAGTGCTTGTGATTCATCTGTTCATATTTTCTATTTCTTCTTGGTTCAGTCTCAGCAGGTTGTGCATTTCTAGGAATTTGTCCATTTCTTCCAGGTTGTCCATTTTATTGACATACAGTTGCTTGTAATAATCTCTAATAATCTTTTGTATTTCTGCAGTGTCAGTTGTTATGTCTCCTTTTTCATTTCTAATTCTATTGATTTGAGTCTTCTCCCTTTTTTTCTTGATGAGTCTGGCTAATGGTTTATCAATTTCATTTATCTTCTCAAAGAACCAGCTTTTAGTTTTATTGATCGTTGCTATCATTTCCTTCATTTCTTTTTCATTTATTTCTGATCTGATCTTTATGATTTCTTTCCTCCTGCTAAATTTGGGGTTTTTTTGTTCTTCTTTCTCTAATTGCTTTAGGTGCAAAGTTAGGTTGTTTATTCGAGATGTTTCCTGTTTCCTATGGTAAGATTGTATTGCTATAAACTTCCCTCTTAGAACTGCTCTTGCTGCATCCCGTAGTTTTTGGGTCATCGTGTCTCCATTGTCATTTGTTTCTAAGTATTTTTTGATTTCCTCTTTGATTTCTTCAGTGATCACTTCGTTATTAAGTAGTGTATTGTTTAGCCTCCATGTGTTTATATTTTATACAGATCCTTTACTATAATAGATATCTAGTCTCATAGCATTGTGGTCAGAAAAGATACTTGATATGAGTTCAATTTTCTTAAATTTACTAAGGCTAGATTTGTGACCCAAGATATGAGCAATCCTGGAGAATGTTCCATGAGCACTTGAGAAAAATGTGTATTCTGGTTTTTTTTTTGGACGGAATGTCCTATAAATATCAATTAAGTCCATCTTCTTTAGTGTATCATTTAAAACTTGTGTTTCCTTATTTATTTTCATTTTGGATGATCTGTCCATTGGTAAAAGTGGGGTGTTAAAGTCCCCTACTATGATTCTGTTACTGTCAATTTCCCCTTTCATGGCTGTTAGTATTTACCTTATGTATTGAAGTGCTCCTATGTTGGGTGCATCAATATTTACAATTGTTATATCTTCTTCATGGATTGATCCCTTGATCATTAAGTAGTGTCCTTCTTTGTCTCTTGTAATAGTCTTTATTTTAAAGTCTATTTTGTCTGATATGAGAATTGCTACCCCAGCTTTCTTCTGATTTCCATTTGCATGGAATATCTTTTTCCATCCCCTCACTTTCAGTCTGTATGTGTCCTTAGGTCTGAAGTGGGTCTCTTGTAGACAGCATATATATGGGTCTTGTTTTTGTATCCATTCAGCCAGTCTGTGTTTTTTGGTGGGAGCATTTAATCCATTTACTTTTAAGGTAATTATCAATATGTATATTCCTATTACCCTTTACTTAATTGTTTCGAGTTTGTTCTTGTAGATCTTTTCCTTCTCTTGTGTTTCTTGCTTAGAGAAGTTCCTTTAGCATTTGTTGTAAAGCTGGTTTGGTGTTGCTGAACTCTCTCAGGTTTTGCTTGTCTGTAAAGGTTTTAATTTCTCCATCAAATCTGAATAAGATCCTTGCCGACTAGAGTAATCTTGGTTGTAGGTTTTTTTCCTTCATCACTTTAAATATATCCTGCCACTCCCTTCTTACTTGCAGAGTTTCTGCTGAAAGATCAGCTGTTAACCTTATGGTTATTCCCTTGCGTGTTATTTGTTTTTTTTTTTTTTTTTTCCCCTTGCTGCTTTTAATATGTTTTCTTTGTATTTAATTTTTCATAGTTTGATTAATATGTGTCTTGGTGTGTTTTCCTTGGATTTATCCTGTATGGAACTCTCTGTGCTTCCTGGACTTGATTAACTATTTCCTTTCCCATATTAGGGAAGTTTTCAACCATAATCTCTTCAAATATTTTCTCAGTCTCTTTCTTTTTCTCTTCTTCTTCTGGGACCCCTATAATTCGAATGTTGGTGTGTTTAATGTTGTCACAGAGGTCTCTGAGACAGTCTTCAGTTCTTTTCATTCTTTTTTCTTTATTCTGCTCTGCAGTAGTTATTTCCACTATTTTATCTTCCAGGTCACTTATGCGTTTTTTTCCTCAGTTATTCTGCTCTTGACCCCATCTAGCGTATTTTTGATTTCTTTTATTGCGTTGCTCATCTTTGCTTGCTTTCTCTTTAGTTCTTCTAGATCCTTGTTAAATGTTTCTTGCATTTTGTCCATTCTATTTCCAAGATTTTGGATCATCTTTACTGTCATTATTCTGAATTCTTTTTCAGGTAGACTGCCTATTTCCTCTTCATTGTTAGGTCTGATGGATTTTTACCTTGCTCCTTCATCTGCTGTGTGTTTTTCTGTCTTTTCATTTTGCTTACTGTGTTTGGGGTCTCCTTTTTTGCAGGCTGCAGGTTCGTAGTTCCCGTTGTTTTTGGTGTCTGTCCCCAGTGACTAAGGTTCTTTCAGTGGGTTGAGTAGCTTTCCTGGTTGAGGGGACTAGTGCCTGTGTTCTGGTGGATGAGGCTGGATCTTGTCTTTCTGGTGGGCAGGTCCACGTGTGGTGGTGTGTTTTAGGGTGTCTGTAGCCTTTTTATGATTTTAGGCAGCCTCTCTGCTAATGGATGGGGCTGTGGTACAGTCTTGCTAATTGTTGGGCATAGGGTGTCCAGCAGTGTAGCTTGCTGTTCGTTGCGTTAAGGTGGGTCTTGATTTTGAGATGGAGACCTCTGGGAGATTTTCGCCATTTGATATTACGTGGAGCTGGGAGGTCTCTTGTGGACCAGTGTCCTTAAGTTGGTTCTCCCACCTCAGAGACACAGCCCTGACGCCTGGCTGGAGCAGCAAGAGCCTTTAATCCACACTGCTCAGAATAAAAGGGAGAAAAAATAGAAAGGAAAAAAAGAAAGGAAGGAAGCAAGAAAGGAAGGAAGGAAGGTAGAAAGGAAAGAAGAAAGGAAGGAAGGAAGAACAGAAGAAAGGAAGGAAGGAGGGAAGGAAGGGAGAAAGAAAGGGAGGAAGGGAGGGAGGAAGGAAGAGAGAAAGAAGATAAAATATGTGGGACAAAATAAAGTTATTAAAATAAAACATAATTATTAAGAAGAAAAATTTTAAAAAGTAAAAAAAAAAAAAAAAAAGAAAAGAAAAAAAACGGGACACTCAGAACCCTAGGACATATGGTGAAAGCAAAGCTATACAGACAAAATCTCACACAGCAGCACACACATACACACTCACAAAAAGAGAAAAAGGGGAAAACAATAATATATCTTGCTCCCAAAGTCCACCTCCTCAACTTGGGATGATTCGCTGTCTATTCAGGCATTCCACAGATGCAGGGCACTTCAAGTTGATTGTAGAGATTTAATCCGTGGCTTCTGAGGCTGCTGGGAGAGACCTCCCCCTCTCCTCTTTCTTTGCACAGCTCCGGGGTTCAGCTTTGGACTTGGCCCCGCCTCTGCGCGTATGTCGCCCGAGGGTGTCTGCTCTTCACCCAGACAGGTCGGGGTTAAAGGAGCAGCTGATTCGGGAGCTCTGGCTCACTCAGGCCGGGGCGGGCGGAGGGGGGGGCGGGGAGGGGCACGGATGTGGGGCGAGTCCGCGGCGGCAGAGGCCGACAGGATGCTGCACCAGCCTGAGGCGCGCTGTGTGTTCTCCTGGGGAAGTTGTCCCTGGATCACGGGACGCTGGCAGTGGCGGGCTGCACAGGCTCCCGGGAGGGGACGTGTGGAGAGTGACCTGTGCTCGCACACAGGCTTCTTGGTGGCGGCAGCAGCATCCTTAGCGTCTCATGCCCGTCTCTGGGGTCCACGCTGATAGCCGCGGCTCGCGCCTGTTTCTGGAGCTCCTTTACGCAGCGCGCTTAATCCCTTCTCCTCGCGCCCCAGTAAGCAAAAAGATCTCTTGCCTCTTCAGCAGCTCCAGACTTCTCCCGGACTCCCTCCTGTCTAGCCGTGGTGCACTGACTCCTTCAGGCTGTTTGCACGCAGCCAACCCCAGTCCTCTCCCGGCTTCCCCATTTTTTTTTTTTTTTTTTTTAAACAGATAAAGCATAAGTGGTCGGATTATGTGTGGTATGTCACACAATAGATAACTATTGTTAATATTTGTCCATAGCTGGGTTTACTGAATTTAACCTTAATCACTACCAGTATCCACCTCGTGGCAACTAATCGTATAAACACAAAATAAAATATAACCAAATTAATCCTCTCATTTATAAATCATTCCATTATGATTGGAATATTATGTACCAAGGCTTATGTTAACCAATGGGAATACAACCATGAATAAGATGTGATCTCTATGCTGGAGACGTTTATTACACATGTGAGGGGACCTTTATGTGGGTGAATTCATGGCTGTAACATTACATCAGTGACGGAGTTGTCATAGCAGATATCTATGTAAGCCACAAAATTAAGGGTTCAGTAACAGTGAGCTTCCGTTTATCAGACAGAGTGTTATTAGTGGTTCAATTTCTCTAGGTAAAATGTTGTGGGATGGTATAAAACTACATAATTGTCATAACTTGGGTTCCCTAAAAGTTGCAAAAGGAACATGGCATAAATCTTTTATTTAGGTATCTCGGAAGCATAAATAAAGGAGTAGGCAGAGTAAGACAGCACATAGAGAAAAGTCAGTGAAGGAGGAATTTCTGAGTTGGTTACCAAGGCAGGCAAATGGTATTCATCCTCCTACTGTCCTTCTTAGGAACTCTGTAAAGCATACCTCAGGGTTATTCCCCTGGAGAATGGAGAGGGTGACCTTTTATTTCTTGATTTGGGGTCTCACACTGTTGAGTTTTGCTCTCAGAGGCTCTAACTTCCTAGCACTTCCTGGCTGTGCCTATATGCAAACTGAGTAGTCTTCTGAGTTTCTAAAACTACCTGAGGCAGAGAAGCCTAGAAAGTCCTCATAACACTGGGAGTAAAAACTTAAAAAAACCACCTACAAATAAACAACACAGCTTCACTGAAGCTGGTGGACCAAGGGAATGTGGCCGTAAGTACCAGGAGAGGTCTGCTGCTATCATCGACCTTAATGGTTGCATTTATGCGGTCGTCAATAGTCATTTCACTCGTTACACAAAGCATGCATTGCTTAATGAAATAAAACTCTTTTAAAAGCTCTTACTTTTGAAAATTAAACTGTCTTTTAACATTACATATTTCAAGTTTTATTTTCACCAGATGCAATCCACATTATATAGTAAAAGCTAAATTAATAAAGGAGTAACACTCCAATGACAAATATATTTCTCAAACTTAAAAATCAAAGCATATAGCCTATTGTGGTAATCAGTTCACAATATATGCAAATTAAACCTTCATGTTGTATGCCTTAAACTTAGGGATGCATATCAATTATTTTTTAATAAAACCGGAAAAAAAGGTAAAATATTACCTAATTAGTGTTTTAGTAATGCATTACATATTATCAGATCAAGGGAAAAGAAGGAAATATAATATTTAAAATATCTTTAAGTGTACATTAAAATTTTTGGACACGAAAATGTGACTTGAAAAATCAACAATAGTGGTTTTAAAATATAAGGGAGGGGGGCTTCCCTGGTGGAGCAGTGGTTGGCAGTCCGCCTGCTGATGCAGGGGACATGAGTTCGTGTCCCGGTCCGGGAAGATCCCACATGCCGTGGAGCGGCTGGGCCCGTGAGCCATGGCCGCTGAGCCTGCGCGTCTGGAGCCTGTGCTCTGCAACGGGAGAGGCCACAGCAGTGAGAAGCCCGTGTGCAGAAAAAAAAATATTAAAAAAATAAATAAATAAGGGAAGGAGTCTTGTATTATGAATTGGGAAAGTGGAGTGACAACCAGAGAAAGGTTGGTGCTCTCTATGTTGAGGTCAAGGTTAAGAGGGTATCAAGAATTAAAGAAACTCAAAACAGAAATTTGAATTTAGCCCCTATCAATTTGCACCAATCTCTCCAGGAAAGCACTCACTTGCCTAGGGAGTGGGGAGGAAAGACTCCTAGAGTGAAAGAAGCATTCTGTTATATATTTCACCTTCAAAATAAAGTTAAGTTTACTTTGAAGTAAGCCTTGAAGCCAACTGCATTAGCAATCCTTAATTTAGTGGGGTTTATCTTCAAAATATCCTGTTTTGTTTAAAACTTCTTCACAGATGTAAAATATCTGTTATTCTATCATAAATGTGTGTGCTTAAAGGGTAAACATTCTGCCCAAATGTGAATGAGCTACGAATGAAGTATTATTGGTTACCTAGATCCACCTTTTCTAGATGTGAAAAAGTGAAAAGAGCATAAACTATCCTAAGATCATGTCAAAAAGGAAAACTCAGAAAGAAGAGGTTGAAAACCAATGACTAACATTAAACTTTTCATATGTTTAGCTAAAGCTGACTGTAGAGTCATTGATGATCTGAACTGAGAACTTCATTTGAAAGATGTTAAAGAGGAGAGACACTGGGAAGAAAAGATTATCAAGACCTTACATGTTAGCATATCTCAGACCAAAACCAAGTTTAATTAGGAGCAATAGATTGCTTCTCTGGCTGCATATTTTATGTACCCCTCCACACCTCACTCCATGTAATGGCTAACTTCTCTTCTTTACCAGCTAAATAAAACAATAAATTTATTTCTAACATTAATGCTTTGATTTACATACTACCTTCATTTCTTATGTGATTCCATATAAGGTTTATATCCCTGAAAATTATTATAAAGTGAGGATTTCTTTTTTTGTTGTTTTGAATGGTGTATAATAAGTGAGCAGGAGATAGGGGCTAGAACCAACATTGTGGTTCTAAGGCAGATCTTTTCTCTTTTAACTTCACGATGATATAAGGTTTTATGATGTCTTTTACTTTTCCTTGTCCTCTTCACCCCCAAACACATTATTTAACAGAACTATTTTTTCATATCTCTTCTAATTAGAGATTATTTATAATGTCAACACCTGTGTATTTATGCTAGGGGTTAAACCAGAACTTAAGGTTCACTTGGAGACCTTCCTGTCACCTTAGTGGTGGGGTGACTTTTAGACAATTTCTTATTCAAAACCTGCATACTGGGTAGTAACTAATGATTTATTTCTGTGTCCCAAGTCCCAAAGGGAGACTGGAGAACAGTTGAACTGCTGTCCCTGACATCAGTGGTTTGGGCAATTATAGCATAAGAGAGAGAAACGGTCCCAAGTCGAAAACACAGCTTGTTTACACTTTTAAATACAGTTACAATAAAATAATTTACCATTAATAAAAAAAGTGGACCTAAAGTTAACATTATTTTCATAGCTTGATCTTGATATTGGTATTTTCTAAAGGATTGCTTTCCACATAATTCACTAAAGTGTTTTCTTTTAAAGCATACTAAAATACTTTATTATTTAATTTATGTATCTCCCTGGTGAACTTAAGGGACTTCTGCTAATATGTAGTTTCAGTGTTTAAAATATAATTTCAAAAACTACATGGGGAAATTGGATTTAAACTTGATATTAAAAGAATAGTTAAATAATTTTTCAAATTTGCTTTCTGATTAATTTTAAAATAACATTTAAAAATTAAAACTAAAACATGGTTTTTACTTTAATATATAAGCATACCCTTGGCCTAAAAATTGGTAAACTTTAGTGCGATATAAAAATCATGTCTTGTTCTGTTGAGTTAGCCTTGTCCTCACAGCAGTGGTTTGCATAAGGAGTTGGAAGTGTACATTTTTTTCCCCCTAAATCTGAGGTCACTTTTCAGCCCAACTAACTAAATTTAATGTACAAACCTGTATTTAACTATTACTACCTCAATATATAGCAGAGTTTTCAGTCATCTAACACTAAATATTAACTTCCAAAACAATGGGCAATGACATCATAGCTTAAAGCCAGAAGAATAAAAGCAGGTTTCTACTTAAGATATTTTAATCAATATCAAGTAATATCTTTGTTTGAGAGAACCTGGATTTTGGCAGCTACTTAACACTATGTTCCATATTTAACTGAAAAACTTCAAATTAAGGGACAAAAATATGTAATATCCAAATAGATCTAATGAGAAAATTATGATAATTTAATGCCTTAATTGATACTTTTAAATCATTTTATATAATTGAAATGCTAGGTTTAGAAAAGTCTGCTTTAGAACCAAAGAAAAGCATAGGCTGTTTTATGATTTATTCTAGGCCTATAATAAGTTGAATAGATAATCTTCTATTCAACACTGCACATCTGGAGGGCCAGCAGAGCTCTTATAAGTCAGGTTGACTTATTTCAAATAGACTAATCCTGAATGAATGTAATCTATATAGGCACAATTTTTGAAGTTTTTACTGATATTAGACACTAGAACAGAGTCGTACGTTATGAGTTACCTGTCCAATGCCAATGCCAGTGCCTTCACTGAAGAACTTGCCTGAAGCAGTGACTGAAACCAGTATTAACTCTGACCCATCTAAGTCGCTAGGAAGCTCTTGAATGATTGCTGCCTTTGTGTTTGGGGGGTATGGGATGTTGCATCTCATGGTGAATAATAGACTTATTGCTTGTTCCGTAAGTTATGGACCATATCATATGGCGGGAAGATCCATTATTTTAAGTGCCAGTTGGTGAGCTAACTTAAATGCTGATGAATAAACTGTTGAAGGAAAAGAAAATTGTATGAACTACTTATATCTTGAGATGTGGGATTCTACCCACTGATGTATCTCCAATATTTATCTGTCCAAACACTGGATTTGTTGCTGTTAATGTTTTGCTTCATCTTTAATTGATTATCTTATTTAACAAGTCTTTGATTTTTCAGAAACTCTATCATTAACCTATTCATTATTTCTACTCTTACAAAAAGCCTGGAGTTTTCACTGATACTCACTGAGCAAACACTTATTGAAAACTGTATTATATAGTTTTCAATACAATTGAAAATTGTATTTCTAGCCCAGTGCAAAGGAGATTCAAAATGTACAAAATAGACTAGCAAGGAATGCATAAGGCATCTGCTAACATGGAGGCTCTCAGGTCTTGCTGTAGTAAAATAAAAACAGCATCTCTTGAGAAGCAACAGGTTCCAGTAGGGATGAGAATTTTCTTTTTGAACCCCCTTCTTTCTCCTTTTCTACCTATACTTTAAAATTGACATAAGGACCAAAAATATCAGAGATTGAAACTTTGCTTCATAAAAAATAGCATTTGAAAAGAAGTTTTTATAGAGCCTTTATTAAAATTAAGTGGGTGAGCACAGCCTGAACAGTTAAACTCAGAAATTAATAGACAGATATGCTTCTGTATCACGGTAACAGATGTCTCCAATTAAATCGACGTGACATGAATTGTACTTTCAGTAACTTCAGTGTTGGAGACTCCATCTTTTAAAGATTATTCTACATTGGCATATTCATATTAACTTGGCATTGCTCCTCTAAATGTCCTTGGCTCAGAAATGTTTTACAATAAACTTCTAAGCCAATGCAGGCAGAATCTTGGCTTTTATAGGACCTGTCTCTGCCCACTTCAGGATATGTGTTATAATAAGCAGATGCACTGTTCTTTTCTTTATTAATAATTTAACATATTCTTTCATGTTAACTAAACCTCAAATTCTTAATTCAACTTTTTTCTAGAATGAACACAAGTTTGCTTAAACTTTTTTTTTTTACATACATGAAATGTTGTCTTATCTTTAAAAGCATAAGAAAAAAAAGAAAGAAGAAGCAAGAGAAAGAACTAGGTAAACTTAAAAGCATTGAAATTAAATAGTATAGTTTTTTGGTAATTCTCTGCCTGTAATTTCAGGGGGAAATAGTCTCTCTTCCAACAATATATATTATTAAACGTTAATTTTATGTAGTGTGTATTTCCTGAGATTTTTCCTTAGTCATGGTAGCAAAGAGAAAAGTTAATGCTAAATGATTGAACTTTTAGCATTTCATTTTCACTTTTTAGTTTCTCTATACATGCTTAATCTCACTTTATTTTTTTATTCTAAGAAAATTCCATTACTATATAGAACTTGCTAGTGTTTATCTTCATATCAACTTATTTTACACACAGGCCAGTAAGATGTAAATTGAGAAATATATACTAGAGTTAAACATCATTTAAATCATGCTTGAATTATCAGACTATCTTCTGTTTCACTAAGTGAGTATGAATCAATGATACTGTACCTTTACAAAGAGGGTATCTGGGCATCAAGAATGTGCAGAGTTCTAAGGGTTCAAAGGTCTGTGCTGCTGGGGAAGGCTGGAGCTGCCCAAAGCCAATTATTTACTCCTTCTCAACAAAGAATGCAAAGGGGTATGATGGAGCTTCCCTGGTGGCGCAGTGGTTGAGAGTCTGCCTGCCGATGCAAGGGACACGGGTTCGTGCCCCTGTCTGGGAGGATCCCACATGCAGCGTAGCAGCTGGGCCCGTGAGCCATGGCCGCTGAGCCTGCTCGTCTGGAGCTTGTGCTCTGCAATGGGAGAGGCCACAACAGTGAGAGGCCCGCGTATCGCAAAAAAAAAAAAAGGGGGGGGAGGGTGGTATGATGAACAGGTAGTGAATTTCAGGCCTCGCTGTGAACTAAATAACCGAAGAAGCTTTTAACATTTCCTAAAGCTGAGTCCTATCTCCAAAGTTTCTGATAATTTCTCTTAAATTCATTAGAAAAATATGATACTTGGAATATATTTGGACATACAATAAATGTATTCACTATTGGGAAGAATGCTAAGGAAATAGTCATTTTTCCTTATAATGCATTGAAATTAAAAGGCAACTTCTATTTAGTGCTACTTCAGGCAATTTGGTTTCTTAACAAGAAAACGAGAAGGTGAGGACTATCTGAATACATGTATAAACTTGATATCCAGGGTTAATTTTATTTTTCCAGCAAGTTAGTCAGCCTTGCCTTTCCTGAAATTAGTTAAATGCCTATACTTCTGTGAGTTAATGGTTAGCAAGCAGTTTTCAAATTCACTGCTACAGGACAAAAATAAAGGGATAAATTAATAAAGACTGAAATTTAAATCCCTGAGTCCACTTGCAGTATCTATGATATTATTACAAAGATGTGTAACTTGAAATGTACTGAAGATTCAAGTGCCCATAAAAAATTATTTAGCACTTGAAAATTAGGCCAAGATTGAGTAACATGGCCTTTTGATATTGTACTATAGCATTGCTTAACAGGATTATTTAATTTCCTAGAAAGCATTATCTGCTGTTGACTTTTCCATTTATTATTTAATCAGAGATCCAACACTGTGAAATTACATATGAACTGGGAGATTTCTGCCCAGAAGAGTATATATTATATTATATTATTATATATAATATATATATGTTATATTATTACTATATATTATTGCTTTTTAAGACATTAACCAGGTTGTTGTATCCCATAGCAGTCTTATTCTAATATTCTTTTTCTCAAAATGCCTATTAATACCCACTTCCTCAAAATCTCTGTTATTGGTCAGTTGAAGACATTTTGACACTTGTCCATTCTACATTTCAATGTGAATCATGTTTTAACTTTTTAAAATTATACTTTGGCAAAATATATAGACTTTATTTCTAAGCTATGTCAAAATGAAAAGGACAATTTTTAGAAGTTAATGTGATAAACACAGGCGTTCAAAAGAATCTACCCTCTTTAATTCAGTTCTTTATTAGTACATTGATAAAAGCACTTTAGGTCTATGCGCAAGAATATTTTATTTTACATGTATTTCAAGCACATTTTCAATAGGAATTTATCATTTTTATATAAAAACTAGGCTTTTAAGTCACAGGGAAGAAGAAGGACTCTTGCAGTCCTACCTGATATTCACTTATACACATCTAAGGGAAACAATGCCAGGATCAGGCAAAAAACACTCATTCAGTTAATACATCCACAGCTCTGCTTCATTAGAATTAGAAAATTGGCCCAGATTCAGCTGGGAGTCAGAAGCAGGTAGTTCATGGCATGACTCATTTGGGACAGAAGAGGGGCACATTTCTCTAGGGAAACCTCTACTGTATTGAAAGTAATATGTTGAATTAAGCCTTTAAAACTAGCCCCATGTCCTACTTGTAAAAATCTATTGGCATTTTTTTCTATTTTTGAACTGTTTTATGAGATACAACTACTCTTCCTTCTTAAAACTCTACTGCTGATCTCTCTTACGTTTTTCTATCTTTGTTCTTTACCTACCTCTCTGCACAGCAGTAATCTCTGTGACCCTATGTCCTCCTTCAGTTCCCTGTATTCATGGGAACCGTCATGATCATGATTGTCTTATCTACCACTACAGAATCAATCTTTGTGCTAGACCCTTTAAATATATTAAAATTGATCTTTGACATGTCACTGCAAAATTCATATACATATATATTACACACATATGTAATATATATATATATATATATACTTGTGAGTCTGAGTGTGTGTAAAATGTACCTTATACATGAGATAACATGATCAGAGAGATCAAACAACTTGCTTAAGATAACAGTATCAAGTGGCTACTGAAATATAACTCAGAGTAGCTTAACAAATGGGCCTGCTAGGGCTGTGCTTCTCAAATCTTAACTCAGGTATGTTAACCTAGGTATTTTGTTCAAATGCAGATTCTGCTTAAGTAAATTCAGTAAGGTTTCATGAGATTCTACATTCCCAACAAGCTCCATTGTAAAGCCACTGCTGCTGGTTCACAGACCACGTTTTAAGTTTCAAGATGCAAAGGAAAGATAGATCAGGAAAATCGCCCTATGATTCAAATTTGAATGAGTACACTGTTGTTGCTAGTTACTTAATCTTGGTTGGCAAGTTGTCAAAGGTTTGAAAAGATCATAAGTGTCTTGGAAGGTATACACTAAAGGGTTAATGAAATATACCTAAGTTGTTCACACCCTGAACATTCTAAAGGTCTTCAGGACTGTCCCTTGACCAACTCCTGGGGGACAACCTGTGACCCCTAGGAATATTCTGCCTGATAAGTCTTTGACCTGAAACTGTAGACCACACCAGATAGTTTATGCAAACAGTGTAATTTATTGTGAGTATACGTTTCTGTATGCTGGAGCTTGGCACCATGCTCTATCAGTTTAAATTCTGTTGGGGGTGGGGAGGCTGGAAACTCAGTAGCTAAGGTCAGTCACGTGGACTATGCATATGTGAGGAATCCCCAGTAAAACCTTGGATCCAGCAATCCCTCTACTGGGCATATACCCAGAGAAAACCATAATTCAAAAAGACACATGCACCCCAATGTTCATTGCGGCACTATTTACAGTAGCCAGGTCATGGAAACAACTTAAATGCCCATCAACAGACAAATGGATAAAGAAGATGTGGTACATATATACAATGGAATATTACTCAGCCATAAAAAGGAATGAAATTGGGTCATTGTAGAGATGTGGATGGAACTAGAGACTGTCATACGGAGTGAAGTAAGTCAGAAAGAGAAAAGCAAATATCGTATTCCACAGCTTGCACATGGAATCTAGAAAAAATGGTACAGATGAAACAGTTTGCAAGGCAGAAATAGAGACACAGATGTAGAGAACAAATGTATGGACACCAAGGGGGGAAAGCAGGGGGCGGGGGGTGGTGGTGGGATGAATTGGGAGATTGGGATTGACATATATAAACTAATATGTATAAAATAGATAACTAATAATAACCTGCTGTATAAAAAATAAATAAAATTCAAAGAAACCCAAAAAGCAAAAAAAGGAACCCTGGAAACCAAGGACTATGTGAGCTTCCCCAATAGACAACAGCTTACACATGTTGTTATACATTGTTGCTATGAGAATTAAAAAAAATTAAGACCTCACTAAGAGGAAGCTTACATCTGGTTTCTCCTGGTCTCCACTCAGCATGCCTTTTTTGCATTGCTGATTTTAATCCATATCCTTTCATTGTAATCAGCTAGAACTGTGAAAACAAAACAAAACAGATTTTCTGAGTTATATGAATCCTTCTAGAGAATCATCAAACCTGAGGGTGGACTTGGGGACCCCAAAATAGAGTGTATGTATTTTAAAAATTTTTTTAAATAAAACTGGCTAAAACAGACACTGTTGATACCTTTCACCTTATCTCCTGGTCTCACTGTTTTTACCTGAATTTCACCTGTTTCCAGCTCACAGACAGCTTCCCATATCATGCCCGTGTCTTTCTGCTTCTGGGTTTGTGAATTCCTTCCAGCTAATCAGTGCTGCTCAGTCTCAAGCAGGATCAAAGAGGGAGTTAGAGATGGGAAGTTAACGCTTCTTAGGCACCCCTCAACCAATGAAAGGTGAGACTAAGCTGGGAAATGCTCCAGTCTTCCTGTCTACTTATGAAATTATTTGGAAACATGTTCTAGATGTCCCCAGCAAGACTAAGCACATAGTAATAACTGCTCATTCATATTTGGCTTTTCTCCATTTCCTGTCTCACTTTCTCCACTTTAATGCTTTCTGAGATCAACTTCTGAATAAATTACCTGCCCCCAAGTCTTTGTTCCACAGTCTGCTTTTAAAGGAAACCAAAACTAACACAACAGAAATGGGAATTTTGCAATGAGACTGAGGGAGGATCTCTTTCTCATAAGAAGGGTCAAACCTTGAAGGTCATGAACACCAAGGAAGTCCACTCTTCCAATGGGGTGTTTTATCTTCTGTTTAATATCTCTATGTGCATGTAATTATTTATACCCTTTACTTACATTAAAGGAATGTGGGCCCTTTACCTCTTTTGATTGTTATGTTTCCATCACTATTGCCTATATGCAAAATGTAGGTTTAAAACAAAATTGAGAGGAGGTACAGAGATTTCCCACATAATCCTGACCCCACACATGCATAGCCTCACTCATTATCAACATGCCATGCCACAGTGGTATCCTTGTTGAAAGTGATGAACCTACATTGACACGTCATTATCATCCAAAGTCAATAGTTTACATTAGAATCTTTCTTGGTGGTATATAGCCTGTGGGTTTGGACAAATATGTAATGACATACATCCATAATTATAGTGTCACCTATTTTCACTGTCCTAGAAATACTGTGTTCTCCAAATATCGATCCCTCCCTCTCCCCCAACCCATGGCAAAAACTAATCTTTTTATTGTCTTCATAGTTTTGCCTTTTCCAGAAAGTCATATAGTTGATATCGTATAGTATATAACCTTTTCAGATTGGTTTCTTTCACTTAGTAATGTGCATTTAAGTTTCCTCCATGTCTTTCAACACCTTTGGGTAAATACCAAGGAGCATGACTGCTGGGTCACGTGTAGTAAGAAAGTGTTTAGTTTTGTAATAAACCATTAAAGTGTCTTCCCAAGTAACTGTCGTACTTTGCATCCCCATTAACAAGAAATGAGAGTTCCTGTTAGTCCACATCCTTGCCAAAATTTGGTGTTGTCAGTGTTCTGGATTTTGGCCATTCTAATAGGTGTGTACTGGTATCTCATTATTGTTTTAATTTTCATTTCCTTGATGACATACAGTATAGAACATCTTTTCATATGTTTATTTGCCATCTGTGATGATATGGATGAATCTGAGTGACATTATACTTAGTAAAATAAGTCAGACACAGAAAGACAAATACTAGTTTATCTCACTTATATATGGAATCCAAAAAAGTCAAACTCATAAAACCAGAGAGTAGAATGAATGAAGGTTGTCAGAGGCCAGAGAGTGAAGGAAATGGGGAGATGTTCTTCAAAGTGATATAGGATGAATAAACTCAGGAGATCTAATGTACAGTATGGTAACTACAGTTAATAATGCTATATTATATACTTGAAATGTGCCTTTGTCAGTTTCATTTTATTCTATGTGATTTCTTCCAGCTATTTACCATTTTCCTGGATGTACTTTATGGTGTTATGGTCTATGATTTTCTTTCTATAATTCCTTATTATTTTTTTAACTTCAATTTCTATCCTGAGATCAGTTAACTTGCTTTATTAGCTTCAGTTTTTTCTCTGATTACTTTGATCACTCTTTGTGATAGAGGTTTGTCAGCTTCACTTTGCTTATACTTGTTTCTTCCTTTTCATATTTTGTGAATAGAATGCATACATAGACCCTGTATTGATTTATTTCTCATTATTCCTCTTAGAATAGATCAGATAAGAGATACTTGGGGGCTTCCCTGGGGACTTCCCTGGTGGTGCAGTGGTTGAGAGTCCGCCTACCAATGCAGGGCACATGGGTTCATGCCCCGGTTCGGGAAGATCCCACATGCCGCAGAGCGGCTGGGCCCGTGAGCCATGGCCGCTGAGCCTGCGCGTCCGGAGCCTGTGCTCCGCAACGGGAGAGGCCACAGCAGTGAGAGACCCGTGTACCGCCAAAAAAAAAAAAAAAAAAAAAGAGAGATACTTGGGAGGACTGGTATGGTGTTTCAATTTTGTATCATCTTTTATTTAGATTTCTGTTATGGAATACTGTCTTACTAATTTTCCTCCTACCTAAGCACTGGGCAAATATCTCCCATTAGCATTCACCTTTCCAGTGGTAGTGTGACACAGATTTCGTTTCCTGGGGCTATGAAATCTCTGTATTGTCACCTGCAATTTAATGCTTTTTCTTTTCCTTTTACTTCTCTTTACCTCTATGAGTATCCTTTCATTTGAAGCCCAGAGTACATGAAATAAAAATGGTACATTACCCTGAATTCTCCTTCAATTTCAAATACTTTCCATTATATGATTAGACGCTGAGTTACTGTACAGTGTCTTTCTTACTTTAATCATGATCAAACCTTTCTGTAAGATCTTATTATTTTAAGAAAAAGATTTTTGAGATACACCTTCCAGAATAGTGACAATGACATTTGGTAAAATGAAAATTCTAAATATAGATTGACTATGCATGTGAAATCTCTCAGATTTTTGCCTTGTTTTAGTTGGGATATCATGTATTTGGCAGGTTTCCTAAACAGTTTATGGTTTGATGCTATAATTCTCTCTCTGAATATGTTTATTTTATTTATTTATTTATTTATTTTTTTAAATCTCAGTAGGTTTTAATAGAGGAGTGAGAAGTAAACTTTTTTTTTCCTTTTTTTTTTTTTTTTTTTTTTGCGGTACCCGGGCCTCTCACTGTTGTGGCCTCTCCCGTTGAGGAGCACAGGCTCCAGACGTGCAGGCTCAGCGGCCATGGCTCACGGGCCCAGCCACTCCGCGGCATGTGGGATCTTCCCGGACCGGGGCACGAACCCGTGTCCCTTGCATCGGCGGGCGGACTCTCAACCACTGCGCCACAAGGGAAGCCCAGAAGTAAACTTTTTTATTCAGTATCCTACAATCCATGGTTTTGGACACTCATTTCAAGATTGAATAATAATTTTAATTACATCTGACTCATTATCTATCCTCCTTTTACTATTCATTTGTATGTATGATGACAAAGTATAAATGCTCTGAATAGTAAATTATTAAATCATTTGGTGGTATTCTTATTCTTGTAATTCTATCTTTGAATTTGCCTTCACTTTCTATGTTAACTACATAAAAGTGAAATAAATCAGTAACTATAATTTTTAAAATAAGTGGTCTGAAAAATTTTGCTATGATAAATAACTAAAGATTTTGAAATCCTTGAGGTTTTGAATTTGTTAAAAACAAAAAGGTTTAAGCTTTGGAAAAAAAGTGTGCCTTTTGCTTAATAATATTCCCTTTTAATTTTAAGATTACTTTATATCTACTCCATACATTCCTTATTTATATGCATAGCATTAAAGTAAAACTTATTTCAGGGTTATCATGTTGAAACCTCTTATCTCTGTGTGCATGTCTATATGATTTATTTTTCTAGAAAAAATAGTTAAGGAAAAGGAGATTAAAAAATGAAATAAGGAAATCTTCCATCAATCTTCATATAAATGTGTCATGAGTGCTTCAAATTAATCATTACAAAGGACAGAGGGACAATTGATTCATCCAGCTTCGGAATATTTGAAGTAAGCCTTTAAAAAGGTCCTTGCGAGGTACATATTATGTGGATTGATGAAGATGGCTGGAGCTTTCATGAAAGTCATAAGCAAATGCACAGAACAATAAAGCTGAACAAAGAAAGAGGCAAAAAAAATGATCAGAGACTGACATCCTTGACCAAACACATGTTTCATTCATATACTTTTCTTTAAAATATCAAGCTTGTGGTTAGCTTTTTATCACTGATTGTAACCATCACAAGTGACACTTCTCAAGTAATAAAATCACCTTTTAAGGTGAGCATTTAAGATACACTTTGAATTCCTTTAAAATACGGATTCTCATGTCTTGTTCTATACTTACTTTAAACCAAAAAATCTCGCTAACTTCTGACCACTAAGCTTTTAAAACCATCCATCTATTTGTTGAATTTGTAGGAGATGATGGATGTTAACTAAATTTATTGTGGCAATCATTTTACAATATGTGTAAGTTATTATGCTGTATACCTTAAAGTTATACAGCGCTGTATGTCAATTATATCTCAATAACACTAAAAGAAAAAATAATAAAACCATTCACCTAAAGTGTAACCATTCATCTTTAGTGATCTTTATTTTACATCCTGTGCAAACTTCATAAAGATTCTAAGTAAATATTTAAAGGTGGTAATGTCAAAACCAAAACAATTTAAAAGATGTTTCCCAAATGAAGCTGTTTTTTAATGAAATGGAAAATGTAGTTGATTCTACCTATCAAGAGAATGAGGACCAAAACTCTTCCTTATATTCACGAGGAAGGCAATTTTCCTAATCAAGAGCCCTTTTAGTGTGAATTGGCTTTGTTCTTCTTGTTAATAATACAGTTAATAAATTGACAGATGAATCTAAAAATTCTTGTTAAGAAATTACTATAATTAAGCAACACAGAAGTGATACAAAAGGAAATAAGTTGTATAAGGCATGAAACTTGACCCAGGAGTTTACAGACAAGTTGAGAAACCAAGAGAATATTTGAAAGATTATCACAGAGTAGAAGACACTTGCATGGTATTATTTGTAAAGCTACTGCCCTTCAGAAGCTAAGAAAGAACAAGGATTGTTTTTTGTAGCCCAGCCAAGTTTCAGAAAGCCACTGGGTTAAGATCTAGACTTAAAACTTGAATAATATGATTTACAAATTGCAGAGAACACCAGGATAGTCACTATCCGACAATTTAGGGGAAAAAAATGTAAATGTAAATTGTGTTTGTCTCATAATAATCTAAAAGTTGTCATTTAGCTCCTTCTAACATAACATGGCATTTCATAGAATATTATACTTCAATAGCACTTCATCAAAATTTCATTTTCAGTAAATTCAGTTTTCTCGTTTTTATAGAAGTTGTCCACAGTGCTGAGAAAATTTTTAAAAACTAGCTTCTAGTTGATGCTTGGTCTTGTTCTCATTTTTTTAAAGCCTGATCATTCTTTAAAGAATAAGTTTTACTGTCATATTATGACAACATATGGAGTATCTTCTATTTGAATTTACCTGTGTCTTTTTCTATTAGAAGGCAATGAATCTCACAATATTGCTAAATTTTAAAGCTTAGTTTAAATTTGAGAGCCTTAATATGGATTTGTACAATTTTATATTTCAATTTTATATGCCCTGTTATTATTTGGGAGTGGGGAGAGTTAACTCAAATGCGATATTAGCATACTCTAGAATGTTGTCAAAGTCAAAGAAAGTTGGTACATGTGCATATTTCTCCTTTATTTTAGACTGTATGCTTATATATTTTAAAATCAAGGGCTAGGTGGTCCCTTGGATGTAGATTTACTTCTTACTATTTAGTGATTTTATGCATTAAGAACAGAAAAGTAGATAAAATTAATGACTAATGATAAATATCAAGATAGATTAAAGAGACATATAGTTGACAAGTAGGGCAAACTTCCAAATCTATACTCTTTTGACAGTTTTCTCACCTAAAAATTGTTTACTATAGTTTGATTGATTGATTATACTTTTCCTTTCAGTTATGTTCCTATTTAGCAATTGCATAAAACTGAGGTGCAACTGCATGACAATTGAAATTATTTCTAAAGCTATTCACATTCATTCTAGGGCAAACTTATTACATTAGGTCTATCCTATATAGGAGGAAGGCACTTATTCTAAGGTGAATTCAGATAAGTAACAAATGCTTGGGTTCAAGGAAGGCAGTAGGAAGTGATGCTTCTCTAATTTTGTTTTCTGGTAGATGCTGAAATAAAGCATTCTTATTACTGGATATGCACGAGGTATAAGTGTTTTGACATGTGTTCAATACAAGTATTGGCAAAAGTCCTTCTATCTAAACCAAATAACAGTTTAATTATTAATTGAAAATAATGTGTTTACCAGCAAAGATTATTAGTGAGAAGTTCCAGCTTCTTAGACAGTTAAGTAGACAGCCAAAATGTTAGGGTGCTCTAGGTATCCATCTCAGCCATAGAAATATTGAGCGATGTTTTTACCTAGAAGTATTCCTATACAGTGAGCAATCTTTAGGAAGCTTATGGAGAACCTCAATCTTGTTCTCAGTGCTCTAAAGCAACCCTCTGACCACTCACTTTTGCCAGGAATTTACAGAACGCAGTTTTCCTAAACAGCAATATCATCAACAACAAAACTTCTGAGATAAAAGAGAATGTGAATTTTGGCATGGAGTGTCATCACCTGAACAAATCTTCACATTTCCTAGTCTCTAGTTTACATACATTCATGTGACGATTTTGAATATCTACACTTGAGATTTTGACACAAGATAAGTGTCAGGAAATTATGTGTGGAGGAATAATTTTACAAGTGAGGTTTTAAAAATTTTTATTGGAGTATAGTTGATTTATAATGTTGTGTTAGTTTCAGGTATACAGCAAAGCGAATCAGTTATACATATAAATGTATCCACTCTTTTTTAGATTATTTTCCAATATAGCCATTACAGAGTATTGAGTAGAGTCCCCTGTGCTATACAGTAGGTTTTTATTAGTTATCTATTCTATATATAGTAATGTGTATATGTCAAAATTTTTTAAAGCATTTTTTAGATCCTGTTTCTAAAAGTTAACCACTGAGGAAGAATGAGATTTTTCTTTTATTATTAAACAATTGTTACAATTAACCAAGGGAATTTTAGAGTCTTAGCTATAATGATTAAAAAAGGCCTGAATGGGGCTTCCCTGGTGGCGCAGTGGTTGAGAGTCCGCCTGCCGATGCAGGAGACACGGGTTCGTGCCCTGGTCCGGGAGGATCCCACATGCCGCGGAGCAACTAAGCCCGTGAGCCATGGCCGCTGAGCCTGTGCGTCCGGAGCCTGTGCTCCGCAGCGGGAGAGGCCACAACAGTGAGAGGCCCGCATACCGAAAAAAAAAAAAAACTAAAAAAAAAAAAAAAAAAAAAAAAAAAAGGCCTGAATGCTGATTACTCACTGATTACCCAGCAACTCAATTATGCTATCCTATTGAACTTTGTCATGATAGAAGCTTTCTGAAAACTGCATAAGGAGGAAATTGTGAGAGGGAATTTACACAGGTCAACTGATAAAGCTACTGCATAATTTTCTAGCTGTAAATGAGGATAGAGAACAAGACTGAATTAAACTCTGATGGATAATAATAGGAAGTAAATGACATGTCTAAGTGTACTTTGGGATTTTTTTTTTTAACATCTTTATTGGACTATAACTGTTTTACAATAGTGTGTTAGTTTCTGCTTTACAACAAAGTGAATCAGTTATACATATACATATGTTCCCATATCTCTTCCCTCTTGCATCACCCTCCCTCCCACCCTCCCTATCCAACCCCTCTAGGTTGTCACAAAGCACAGACGTGATCTCCCTGTGCTATGCGGCAGCTTCCCACTATCTATCTAATTTATATTTGATAGTGTATATACGTCCCTGCCACTCTCTTAGTTGGTCACAGCTTACCCTTCCCCCTCCCCATATCCTCAAGTCCATGCTCTAGTAGGGCTGCGTTTTATTCCTATCCTATAATTAATCTCTTCATGACATTTTTTTTCCTTAGATTCCATATATATGTGTTAGCATACGGTATTTGTTTTTCTCCTTCTGACTTACTTCACTCTGTATGACAGACTCCACGTCAATCCCTCTCATTACAAATAACTCAGTTTCATTTCTTTTTATGACTGAGTAATATTCCATTGTATATATGTGCCACATCTTCTTTATCCATTCATCTGTTGATGGACACTTAGGTTGCTTCCATGTCCTGGCTATCATAAATATAGCTGCAATGAACATTTTGGTACATGACTCTTTTTGAATTATGGTTTTCTCCGTGTATATGCCCAGTAGTGGGATTGCAGGGTTGTATGGTAGTTCTATTTGTAGTTTTTTAAGGAACGTCCATACTGTTCTCCATAGTGGCTGTATCAACTTACATTCCCACCAGCAGTGCAAGAGTGTTCCCTTTTCTCCACACCCTCTCCAGCATTTATTGTTTCTAGAGTTTTTGATGATGGCCAATCTGACCAGTATAAGATGATATCTCATTGTAGTTTTGATTTGCATTTCTCTAATGATTAATGATGTTGAGCATTCTTTCATGTGTTTGTTGTCAATCTGTATATATTCTTTGGAGAAATATCTATTTAGTTCTTCTGCCCATTTTTGGATTGGGTTGTTTATTTTTTTGTTATTGAGCTGCATGAGTTGCTTGTATGTTTTGGAGATTCATCCTTTGTCAGTTGCTTCATATGCAAATATTTTCTCCCATTCTAAAGGTTGTCTTTTCGTCTTGTTTATGGTTTCCTTTGTTGTGCAGAAGTTTTTACGTATTTAAAATTATTTAATTGGGTATTATATTTCTAAACTAGCTGCCCTTTACTATCCTTAAACAAAATTATCCTTGTTGCCATGACATACCATGGATCTTACCTAGATGAGAGAGTGCTCAAAGTTCTCCTGGGTTTGCCCTTATGAGTTTGACAGAGGTTCATAGAAACCAGTGTTCTCCTAGCAATGTGACCAGCAGGTATGTACTCTTGTTTTAGTGCTATTTCAACTTCTGGAAGTTACTTACCTTTTTGAGACTTTTCTTAGAGAACTTTGAAAGAAATTGAGTGACTCTCAAATTGTCTGAAATCAGATAATCTCAAATTTGGTGAGGATCCAAAGATAATATGTATGTATCGAAGTTAAGATTTCCCATTCGGAAGTCAAACTGTTAGAGTTCAAATTTTGGTCCCATCGTCTTCCAATGGTAAACTCTTGTGGTTACTTAAATTCCCCTTGTCTTTCTTTCCTCATCTGTAAGATAAAATAAGAATGATAGTAATAGTACCTACATAATTTCGCAGTTGGAGGCTAATTCAACTAAGAGACTTAATTGACTTACAGCAGAACTTGGCTCAAAGCCACTGCACAATTGACATTAATATTATGATATTTTATTTTGCATGATGGGACAACAAAGAGTTACTGCTTAATCTTAAATAAGGAACATTAATAATAACAGAAATTAAGAAAATATATTTATTGAAGAAGCCCACTGGGAATATGAAGCCTCAATCTCATCATGTTTGTAACTGAATTTGAGGCACATGAAAGTATACATATCTTAAAATACATTATTATACAGTCAAGGAGGGAATCCTAGCTATTCCAACAATACCTAGTACATTTGTAAAAACAAGTGATTGGATACATTCTAAAAATGAACACAGATTTTGAAATCTAGCTGTTGTTATTGAACTTTTCATTATTGCTCAATTATTAAAAAAAAGACAAAGAAAACAACCCAAGTATATATATATTCCTGACTATATATATATATATATATATATATATATATATATATATATATATATATAAAATCAGGAAAACACCAAGGTCATTTACCTATTTCTTTAACCATTCTTCAAACTTACAGTTTTTTATGTGATTCAATGAGAGAAATTGTGTTGAAATTCATGGAACAGTATCTGGCATCTGGTAGATACTCCAGAATGATCACCTCTATTCCAAAGATGTACAATAAGACATGTAGCATTTTGGAATCACTAAGCTAATGAACTTGTCCCAGTTCTAGAGAGTAAAGAAACCCCTTTCAGTGATAGTTTTATTTTCCCACTATTTTTACATATTAAAGTTAATTCCCATCCGCTATGTTGACTCCCACTGATTATGTGAGACGTGGTAGAGCATAATGGTTAAGAGTGAGCATTCAGGAACCAAACCATCTGAATCCATCAGTATGAATATTTACTGGTTCTGAGAGGGTAGACTAGTGAGGGTTAGAAGAGTTATGACATAAAGTAGCAAATATACTTCCTGGATCCAATAATTATTAGCAGTTGTCATTACCATATCATCATCATCATCATTAACTATTTAAAGCATACTTTCTTGGCAAAGCAAAGTGGAAGGACTGAAGGACTAATATTCTACTTTTCAAGAAAAGAAAATTGTTATTGCCACGGAACATTAATTCTGACACTTGAGTATTCAAAAACACTTTGCTTTATCTTGTTTTGCCCTTTTTTTTTTTTTTTTTTTTTTTTTTAGTTCTTTTTTTTCCTTTACTCAGGGATTTTGGTGCTGGATGGTGGCTCTGCTAGGCTGGTCAAGGTTCATACCACAGGCAGTGGATTTTAACCAGATGTCTCCTTTTTAAACTAAATCAAATTCATGGCTGTGGTTGATATGAAGGCTTCTGTCCATTGGCAAATGGCATTGTATCCACAGTCCTCTTATTAGAGCTTGGGAAAAAAAGTAGTGATTACTAGTGTTTGTGGCCAAATTTTGTTCATGCCTTCCAATTGGATTTGTTTGGATACTAGGAAATTATGGAGTGTATGATTTGAATTAGGATATTAAACCTTAGGAGCCAGTCTTTAGCAAAGATTGTGCTGTAAAATAATATTGGAAAGTACCCCTTTGACCAAGTCAGTGAAATTAGCTTAGTCATGAGAATTCCAAGTGAGTTTTCTGACCTTGAGATGTAGACACAGTGCCAAAAAATATCATCAGGGGACTGAGGATGGATGCTGATTTTTATTTTAATGAGAGGGTTTTAGTGTAACCTAGTCATCTAACTCAAGCCCATCATTTTCAAACTTTAAACATTCTTGTTTAAAGATGCTTGTCTCAGAAAATGGAAGAAGTTCCCTCAATATTATTATCAGAAACATGTCGTTCATGTCAGTTCCCCCAGTTAACGTTCTTAATTCCTTTTCCTTTTTTTAAATCTGATTTTTAAAACATGTCTTTTGTTTGGTTATGGCTGGTAACAGCTCTTAATTGTTCTGGATGCCCAGAGTTCCATTTTTGCATAATTTCCATGACAACCTGCACATGCTATACAGTCCATCAATCTGCAACTCCATTCCTGGTGCCATGGCTCTTCTTGTATTAATCCACACTGCTGACTTTTGTTGTTGTTCTTTTATTATCATCCAGCAATGTAACTACTGTCACCTTGGAAATTAATTGCAAGGTCAAAGTGCTTTAATACACAAGAGACACAGAATGTCCTCTCATGTAGTTTCATACATGAGGGAAAGGATAAGTCCAACATGAGGGAAAGGATAAGCCCAACAGTTAACCCAAGCATTAATGTTATGTCTGTAGCAATAGGTGGGGTATCAAGACAGTTGTGTGCTCTGGCAAGGAAGCGAGAGAGCAGATGTTGAGGAAGGGCCCAATAGTCCTTTTTTAAACTATGTGACCTTTGCTTGCATCCTAGAACAGCTATCAACCTCTTCCTTAAGTAAAGAGTAATGTTTTATTCAGCCATTAATAGAGTTTCTGCTATGAAACTAAATACCTATCAGCTATTAGCTTCTCTTATTAGGAGTATAGTACAAAGAATCTCTAACTGATTTTTTTTGAGGCAGCGGGTATATTTATTTATTTACTTCAGGTGTCATTAATCCTGTGTTCTGTGATTTTAGCAAGATCTCCATGAACATCTTCCTTTCTATTTAGGCCTTGTTGCTGTAAACTTTCTGTTTCAGTCTCACATTCCAACTGCAGTCACGTGTAGTAACTTGAACATCCAAGAGGATGGCTTATTCCTGCATGGCTTTGTGCTTGGATTCAGTTGCCCGGTGCAGCATTCCCAACTTGGAACAGGATAGCTTAAGTAACATCTTCATTATCTATCCTTCATATGAAGAATTTTAGGTATTCAAAGCCATGACCTCCTAGATAGTGCATAAACCATGCAAGCATGCTACTTCCCAGCAGACACAGAAGCTTCTTCCAGGTCAATCTCAGCTTGATGTAGGCCCCAATGGAAGACGATCTCATGACATACCCTCTGGCAGAGATGCTGTAAAGAGTTGTATTAGCATCCCTTGCAAAGCATCATCCTCTGACCTACTTGCTGTGACGTGGATAGTTCCCCTCATGTCTGGACAAGAGTATGAGTGAGTGGAGGCCCACAGAACAGTTAACTCCGTGTCCTTTATTCATCCTGAGGGTAAAAATAAAGCATGAAACTATGTTGGACACTGTCTCTGTGTTCACTGGTTTGTTTTAATAAGACCACATATTTAGTGTATTAGTTTCCTAGAGCCGCCTTAATAAAATACTCTAAACTTAGAGGCTTAAAGCAACGGATATTTATTCTCTTACCGTGACAGAGATCAGAAATCTGAAATCAAAGTATCAGAAGGCCGTGTTAAAAGTCTTAATTCCAGATTAAAAAAACAAAAAAAAACACACCAAGATTTTTTAAGCCACTATTTGAGAATAACTGGCCAACTAAAGGCACAAAAGTTCAGCATATATTCCCCCATTCTAATTTCCGTCTCTTGATACCAGGCAGGGCACTCCTAAACCAGGCATCTACACACAGAATGGATATTGTCGGGAGTAAGTTGGGAGTGAACCCCCTCCAATCAGGGATTGGATGCTGCAGAATCCCAACTTCAACTGCCTCTGCATGAAAACCCAAGGTGCAAATCAAATCTCCATACCTAATATGAGGAAGCAGGACTTGCTCTACAACAACTTTCCTCCACATGTGGGACTCAGACTTCTAAGAGAGTCTTGGTCCCCTATTGCCCACCTCCTCTGGCCAGTGTGCCCCATGTTTTCACTTTGCCTTTGGTAACTCCATTCCTTGCCTGGGGAAGCTAACCTTGTGGGCATCCTCTTGTTTCCAGATGGCTTCAGACTGCCCATGGGAAACACTAGCAGGAAGATGAAAAATGAGAAGAGAGAAAGGGGTATTTATTCCTTGAACTCTCTCCATGTTAGATAGCAGTAGGTTGACTGTGTCACTTTACTAAAAACAATGGCTCATGTTATCCAGCCCTGTTGGTATAGTTTCTTTCTCACATGGTTCTGGTAACTGTTCCTTCCTCTAACTTTGTCAGGCCAAGGAGTAATAAGGATCCCCTTGCCTTCTTTGCCCAAGGTTACTGGTCATCCCTCTTTGGCTTCACTAAACTCTGCCACATCTTTGTAATTAATGCCTTTATTAAATATTTATCAGTTACCCAATGTATGTGTCCCTATTTTTTCCTGCCTGCACTCAGATTGATAAAAATTGCTAGGTCAGAAGAAAGGGCCTTCATTTTATTGATTTGTTCCTGCTTAAGTAGGAGCTTATTGTGCAGAGTCAACTACATCTACCACCTTCACTCATTTTGACCACCTTCACCCCCTACCTCTGGAAACTACCAATCTATTCTCTGTATCTATGAGTTCATTTCATTTGGTTTTGTTTTTGCTCTTTAGATTCCACTTATAAGAGAGATCATATGGTATTTTTCTTTCTCTGTCTGACTTATTTCATTTAGCATTATGTGCTCAAAATTTGGCAAGATTGTTGTCACAAATGATAAGATTTCTGTGGCTGAATAATATTCTCTTGTATATATATATACATCTTTTCCATTCACCCATTGATGGACACTTAGATTGCTTCCATATCTTGGATATTATAAATAATGCCACAATGAGTATGGGGGTGCATATATCCTCTCGAGTGTTGTTATTTTCTTTGGATAAATACCCAGAAGTGGAATTGCTAGATTATATGGTAGATCTGTTTTTAACTTTTTGAGGAAATTCCATGCTACTTTCCATAGTGGCTGCACCAATTTACATTTCTACCAACAGTGCATAAGTATTTCCTTTCCTCCACATTCTTGAATACACTTATTTCTTATCTTTCTGATAATAGCCATCTAACAAGTGTGAGGTGATATCTCATTGTGGTTTTGATTTTTCTGATGATTAGTGATGTTCAGCATTTTCATGTACCTGTTGACCATCTGCATAACTTCTTTGGAAAAATGTCTGTTCAGATCCCCTGTCCATTTTTAAATCAGATTATTTGGTTTTTATGCTATTGAATTGCATGAGTTTTTTATATATTTTGAATATTAACCTCTTATCACATAAATGATTTACAAATATTTTCTTCTATTTGATAGGTTGCCTTTTTATTTTGTTGATGGTTATTCATCATTTTCTTTCACAACTTTGAATATGTCAGTCAGAGCCTTCTAGCTTTCATAATGTCTAATGAGAAATCAATGAAAAACCTTATCCACTCTCTTCTACATCATGAGTCATTTCCCTCCTGTTGCTTTCAAGGGTATCTCTTTGTCTTTGACTTCAGACAGTTTAACTGTTATTTATCTAACTGTGGATCTCTTTGAGTTTTTCTGACTTGGAATTCATTAAGCTTCTTGGATGTGTAGGTAATGTTTTTCAGCAAATTATGTGTTTTCAACCATTATTTCTTCAAATATATTTTATACCCTTCTCTTTCTCTCTCTCTCTCTCCCTTCTCTTTTTGGCACTCATGTTTTGCATATCCTCATATTCTTGATGGTATCCCACAAGTCTCTGAGGCTTTGTTTTTCTTCATTCTTTCTTTCTTTCTTTCTATTCCTTAGACTGGATAATCTCATTAACCTATCTTCAAGTTGGCTGATTCATTATTTTCTTCCTGTCCAAATTCACTGTTAAGCTCCTCTAGGAAAATTTTTATTAAGTTATTATATTTTTTAATTCCATCACTTTATTTTTTTCTTTTTAATAATTTCTATTCATATTGATAGTGTCCATTTAGTGAGATATTATTCTCATATTTTCTTTGAATTCTTTTGGACATGGTTATTTCAGTTCTTTAAACATTTTTAGGATGGCTAATTTGAAATCTTTTTCTAATAAGCAAAATTTAAGTTATCTCATGGACAGTGTTACTTATTGCTTTATTTCCCTTATTTATTGGCCATACTTTCTTTTTTCTTTGTATGTCTTGTACATGTTCATTGCATTTAAATAATAAAATGTTAAAGTGTTTTAAATAATAAAATTTCACAATTCTGAAAATTAAGTTCTTCCCTCTCCTTAGGGTCTATTGGTTTTGCAGTTTGTTGTTGTTGTTTAGTATCTTTTCTGAACCATTTCTGCCAAGAATTTATTCTTTGTCATGTTTGGACACTGACATCTCTGTTCAGTGAGCTTAGTGGTTAGTGAATGATTGGACAGAGATTTCACTAAGTGCTTGGATCCAATCATTCTGCCAGTTTTTGCTGAGGGGCTTTGTGTGCATTTTGAGTCACACATCTATTACCAGACTGGCAGTTGGAAACTGCTTAGCCTTCACTTCCAGCTTTCCCAGAGCCTCCAGGTCAGCCAGAGGTGAGAGCTTAGCCTTCTCATATCTTTCTTGAACATAGGCACTGTGCTTGGAATGTACACCACCATACACCTGTGTGTGAACTTTTATTTATTTAATTTTATTTTATTCCCTGTAACTTGTCAGAATTTCTCAAAACCCCAGTGGACATCTCATTCAAAAGCTTTTTCCTTTTTTTTAAAATTGGAGTATAGCTGCTTTAAAATATTGTGTTAGTTTATACTGTACAACAAAGTGAATCAGCTATACGTTTACATATATCCCTCCTTTTTTGGATTTCTTTCTTATTTAGGTCACTACAGAGCACTGAGTATAGTTTCCTGTGCTATACAGTAGGTTCTCATTAGTTATCTATTTTGTACATAGTATCAGTAGTGTATATATGTCAATCCCAACAGCTTTTTCTTTGAAACTTCATGGTTTGCCTATTTTTGTTGTTGCTGTTATCTACCACCTCAGGCTACCATGAAATTTAAAAATTACCTCTAAATATTTTCAACAAGTGTCCTGTGGAAAAGGCTTTTCGCACTGGGCAAGGCCCAAATTAAGTCACAGAAAGACAGAAGTAAGTGGGGTCTTCCTGGTCTTTCCAGGTCAAATAATGATAATTCTCTGGGAACGAGACTTGTGGCTGCCAGACCATTAGTGTTCAGTGATTGAAGGCTATTTGTTTTTAGGGCTATCATGGTACTACAGACAGAAGAATGAGAATAAAGCAAGTTAAAATATTTAAAAGCTCACCGCTTTTACCAAAATAAAGCCTTTTCAAATTTCCTTTCAATTTTTTTTTAATAAACCCTATCTAGACTCCTAAAAGAATTTGATTAATTTCTACCATTCCGTAAAATTTGGTTCAGATTATTTTTGCCAGTTTTCTCATTGCTTTTATGGAGGAAATCATTTTCAAACGCCCTTACTTTACTATTTTCACTGATATCACTTCTCTTTCACGTTATGGTAGAATTTATTATGAAATGAAAATATTTCATTAGCACTTGCAAATAAGTACTACTTATAAGATAAAAATAAGATTTCACATATATATGTACGTACATGTATATATACATGATTTAAGTCTAATTTATAATCAAGACTCAGTCTTAAGCTTGGCATTTTAGGAAATACGCTTCAATATTTATAATAAGTAGGAAGTAATCTGTGCAGATGAGTGTCTGTTTCACTATTTTTCCCTAACCAGCATCAATTTTGATATCTCACCATATTAAACTAGGGTCAATTTAGGGAATTGTTATCTTCTAAGAAAAATATGGAAATTTCTCCCTTTCTCCTTGATCAAACAATATGGTAGAATTTTGAAACTTTATTATAGGAATTAGTGAATGGCTCATTATGCTATGACTATCCCAAAATAGAAATTCTCTGCCACTGTACCCACAATATATAGCATCCTTGCTACCACAAGCATTATCATGATGACTACTAATAATCAGAGGGAAAATTTGATTCCATTTATGTCAGTAATAGCTGCATAAGTAGACATCATTCATTTAATAAACATTAAACTGTAGGCCCCATGTAGGCAATAGTCGTATCTGTTTTATTCAGCATCAGATCCCCACACCAGAGCACACTTCCTCATGCATAACAGCTGCTAAATGGCATATGGTGAATGATTCTCATGCTCAAATTCTATTCATTAATTCAAACATAATTTGCCTCTTATACATAGGACTATACTCTCCTGCTTCTGTATTTTTACCCATAATAATACTGCACATATGAGTAAAAATTTTGCAATTTACAAAAAATTTTAAACATCAAAGTTTCTTGCCTGAGACCCTGAAGGGAGACAGGCTTTATATTCAGTTTCATTGATAATCACAGTTAGATTAATCATAGCGTGCTGTAATGATGAGCACATACATCTACAGCCCAGTGACCATTTTCCTTACCCATAGGCTAGGCTTGGCTTATTTATTGGATGACCTCAGTTTTGAATGAGATAACCAACATGAATGAACTTCACAAAGTCTGATCTCATTTTTTAGTAATATAGATATAAGCTTCTTCTCTTTGAAAACCAACCATTTCTTCACTGATACTTTCTCCATCTTCAGAAATTATAAATTTTAGGTTAAATTGCACCATGTGAACTTATCCTCCACATTTATCATTATTATATTCAATGATTATGGGTACTCAAGAGAAAATTTCCATATTCAATTCACTTTTCAAAGCAGCCACCTCTGACTAACTACCCACCACTTCTTTACACTGAATATGTCTCATATCTGGTAAAAATAAGGTCCTAAAACCTTGCCTGGACACATTGTTTCACATACTCACAAGCATTACCTAAAATCATCTCCTTAATAATTATTCCTTAAGTTTCTTTTGGGGTCAGTAGTTTTAAAGTGGGTTGAATCTCAGTAACCTGAGCAGGAGGTGTTACCTATTAAGTAGCTAGCACAATCGCTGGAGTAGGTTTTCACCCAATTGTTTAATTAGCATTACTGTTTACTCTCAATCAGTGAAAAATGAGGATCTGAGGGAATAGAAAATAGGACAGTAACAGTTACATTTATTTAGAGGGAGAAAAGCAGGAAAAAAAAGAGAAGCAATGAAATGCATGTTTGGAGAGTTATATTTTGAAGACAGTATTTAAATAGAATCAAACTCAGTATAAAAGGTACTTTTACATTCTGAACATTCATTAAAGCTAAATTTTAGCATCAATTTTCTTTCATTTATTGAATTAAACGAGATATTTGAATCATAGTACGTTCTGTAAAACAAATGTTGATGGGGATGATTCTGTAGAGGGAGAAGCCAGACATCATGGGTAAGAAGCCAGAAAGTATAATTTTCAGGAAAAGTTCTCTAGTAAGAGGATGGGATGTGGTTTGGTCTTTGGTAGGAACATGAACAGACCAACCACTCTCAAAGAAAGGAAAGCAAAATCTGTGATTTCAAATGCAATATGCTGACATATCTGGTGTGGAAGCATCAGAAAATTTTCTCATTTGATTGCTTTAATTTTCTCAGTGAAATGAAAAATCAGGCAATTAGCTGAGAAAGGAAGGGGAAGTATTGGAGGTTTAAAGAGCGAAGGAAAAGTATAAAATTCTGAAGGGCATAGAAGCCAAATAGGAAAAAAAAACAGTCTTGTAAGGGATTAGGAGAAGGTTTTGCTTTTCCCAGCTCAGGAATTACATGCTACACTGGCCTGAAGCTGCTAATAGCCATCGTTCCAAACTTGCAGATAAGTGTGACTGAAAAGAAACCAGGACTAAAAAAAGCAGCTCAGATACGAAATGAGAAATGTAAAGTTCTCATATTACTTTTCAAGGATATGGAATCAGCCAGGCTTGAACACAGAACTCCCCTGAACTTTGCTGTTTCATGAGTGAACACATTCCTGTTTTGACTATTTGTTTGAGGCTTTTTGTTTTTGTTTTGTTTTTGTAACTTGCAATCAAAAGAGTACGTAATACATCAGATCACTAAGAAGTAATTTTAAAGGTTTTAAAGGATGAATTCTTAAATGACCAGAAAAGTATATTAAAAAGAGAGGCTAACAACTTGGTTATTAGGATGGGTTTTAGAGTCAGAAAACTGAATTTGAATTCTGGCTGTTCCACTTAATGAGGTGGGTAACATTTGGATTTACTTAGTCTCTCTGATTTTCACATTTTCATCTGTAAACTGGATATTATGATCATAAGAGCTACCGTGTATTAAGTCCCATGCATTATACCAATATTTTATATACATTATCTTCATCATATCTTCCATTCACCACTGAAACAGGGATTATCTCAGTTTTACACATGAGGAAAGTGAGATTTAGTGAGGTTATTCCTCAGCCTAACATTCCACAACTAGTCAGATGGTATTGAACTTATGGTTATTTTATATCAAACTTAGAGTGACTGTAAGTCTCAGTTCACATGGATGATTTTAGTCTATGCCTGTTGTACCTCCATTCCATCTGATTAGCACACTCTTTCACTTGCAAAAAGTCTTAGATTGGACATCAAATTGTATGATCACTGTTGCAGTGACCAAGGTGACTTGAAGATTAGCTTGCTGGAAGTTTATTGAGATATGCTCTCTGGACCGCTACCAAAGGTGGGAGGAAAGGAAGCAAGATTGGGCAGAAGGAAGAACAAAAGTTTCAGCCAACCCCACAGGGAGCTCGGAAGTTGGAATGGCCCTTTGAAGTTGTTACATTTGGTGCAAAGAGGAGGTCTGGGCCATTATGCTACCGCATCAACCCACTCATTGCACTGGGTCTGGGTCCAAGGTGGGAAGTGGTCTTGGACAAGATAGTGTTCTTTACTAGAGGACAATTTCTTGAGAAAGCTGACAGCTGAGAGATTTTCTGCTGAGCAGCATTCCCAGTAGTTGGAGAAATAAGTCCTTCACAGCATCTACTGTGGCTGTAAACAACCGTTATGAATGAAGCACTGCCTCCAGACAAGAGTATCTTTATACAGTTGCTGTGAGGATTAATGAAAGTATACCTACATATCTTTAAAAGTACATGGCATATATTAATATATGCCTGCATATATCTATATGTGTATATTCAATAAATGGCAGCTATTATTATTGTTTTATATATCATATAGTACATATTAAAATATAGTATATGTGGCATATAATATAGTATGAAGTTACCACTTCACAACAGAGAATCTGAAATAACAGAAAAACAAGATTTACAAACATTTTAGAAATTTGTTTAGCTTGAAGGATTACCAAGAGTAGCCCAGCACAGTGTTCTGTCTATAAATTTTCACAAAAAGCTGAAATCTGATGAGGGCCACATGAGCAGGAAGAATCCAGGCATGGGTAAGTTAAGGGAACCCCATATAATGAAGGAGTGTGGGTGAGTGGTAGGGATGTATGGCTATTAAATGTGCTATTGAAATCCAGGTTCTCATAATCAAAATCTTTTGACACTCTCAATCTCTTTAAAGACAAAGGGAGGAAAATGTTTTTCCCTAACAAATTGTGGTCTTGTTTAAGAACAGAGCCTAAAGTTGGAGTGAACAGGAAGAAGGTCTGTCTGGGAAGCCCATCCAACTTTACACAGATCATGTCTGCATTCTTACTGCCTTATTGGTTAATCTACTCCCAAAATTGTATGGGGATTACCAAGGTCTTAAACTAAGTATATTAGCAGTAAAATTTAGGGTCCCTATTAAGTTAATCTCACATGATTTCAAAAAAGCCATCCCATCCCTCCAGTTTTGGGGGCCTTTAGAACATGCATACCTGTAACCAAGCAGGACCCTATGAGGCCTTCCAGGCATAGGCCTTTCTCCCATATCCTCTCGGTTAGTTCCTCTCTGATGTACCTAGATAACAGTATTTGATGCACATTTCCTGAGTTGTTTTACAGATGTGAAAGCCCCCCACCAAATGGAAGATGTTAACTACTTGATGACCATGAACACACAGCCCCAGGCCTCCTGGAGCCTAAGGACTGAGAATGTTACCCCTATGACACCACCTTGTTACTTCACCATCAGCCAGTCAGAGAATTGTTCATGAGCTGATCACATACCCTGGAACCCCCGTCCCTTGCTGAAACCCTTCAGGGATCTCGAGGTTTCTTAGAGCATAGCCACCCATCTCCTTGCATGGCCCTGCAGTGAACATTGCTCTGCTCCAAACACCGATGTTTCAGTTTGTTTGGCCTCATTGCACGTTGGGCTCATGAACTTGCACTAACACACCCGGAGCTAGATATTTGGAATTTCCAAGCAAAAATATTTAAAACTTTCTCTAGTCAGCTATATTAGGTAGAAAATGTCTTCATGGATTAGCATCCTAGGCGATGCGTCAACTGTTAGCTGACTCTCCCTTGTTCTAGGTGAGGCTGCCACTGCCATTGTCTCTTGCACTTTTCTATGTGGACCAAGACCATCAGATGAGTTTTTAGAACATAGGTAACTCTTACAAGTTTGAAAGATTTAATTGAAGTTAATTCATATACTATATGGGGAAGTTTGAGAGAAATTTAATATTTAATTAGCAAATAATTTCAATACTATTTCATTTTTTATTACCTTAACTTGCATTAATTTTGTCTCAATTTTAATCCCTGATTCTCCAAATTTTTCAGTAGTTTCTTTGGATAATAGGTATATTTTGGAACGTACACATGAGTTTTCAAAAGGAAAATAAACTGAAACATGATATTCTTCCTTGGAGTACATGTAAGTCAAATAAAATCAATATGAATTTCCATGTTAGCCCAGATTAATTGGAAAAAGACAAGATATTTTCAAACTTGCTTTAAACATAGAGTAGAGTTTCCTCTCAGGATAGCTTTTCATGATTTTGGTCCCCAGGAGAGAATGTGCCATGCTATGATTAAACCTCGTGAACCCTTGACCCTGGTACATATAAAGACAGCAAGAAGCAGGTCCCGGTTATTAAAGAAATCTTGACATAGACACATTCTTTCCTTTATAGTAAGAAACAAAAAGGTTTTCTTTACACTGAGGAGAGACTATTAAAGCTGAATATTACAATGTTCTCTAAGGGGGAGAAAAGTTCATTTTCACACTCCAAGGGACGTGCATGTTTCACTCTATAATTTTTTCACATAAATTACACTACATTGAGACTATTATTTGTGATGTTATAAAGAACAATAAAAAGTAAAAGCAGAATAAAACTATTAAGGATATAGACTGTTAAGTATTCTTATAAAAGGAAGAATCAGAAATATTCCTGTTAGACTAGCTTCCAAAAACTTACTATTTAAATTGTTATATGTAGGTGCCATGTAAAGTTATAAAGGGTAAAAATCAGGTAATTTTTCTGTTACAAATTATTCAAGCATTTATCATGTGTGGAAATAATTTAATTCACTGCAAATGACATGGACTAAAATGCAGACTACATTTACTTTCAATTGAGGAAGACGAATTTTGTGATGCTATAAAATCATTATTTTATATATCATTTTGTGTAAATATATGTCATTTAAGAATTAAATATATGTCATTTAAGAATGTTTCTTCCTTATTTTCTGTTGTAGTTTTATTTCCAAAGATATGGAAACCCATACAAATAAGAAATGTTGTATAGATTTTGCAGTAACATAACTGTATAGTGACATGTTTGATTTGTTATTTATAGTGATTTATAATGATATTAATCTTTTTCATGACTTGTGATGATATCACAAAATATTTGTTTGCTTGCCTGTATTTTGCTTTTCAGACAGCCTTGGAAAGAAGGAAAGGAAGAAAAAAAATGGAAGGAAAGAAAGAAGGAAGGATGGAAGGAAGGAAGGAAGAAGGAAGGAAGGAAGGAAGGAAGGAAGGAAGGAAGGAAGGAAGGAAGGAAGGAAGGAAGGAAGGAAGGAAGGAAGAAAAACATTAACATTTTGAACAGGTTCAGCTATTACTGAAACTGATAATTTCTAATCTTAATTGGGGCAAATGGCTAGATTGCAGTGATGCCATCATTGGGCATTATGAATGCAAGACTGAATAATTAACAGCCACCCCTCAGACAGAGGACCAGGTGCAGGGTCGACTCTTTCCAGATGTTGTAATCAGAAAGAGTGTGACCATCTTCCATCTGTTTGCCTGCAAAGAGGAGCCTGCTGGTCGTGGGGGGGGGGGGATGCCTTCTTTATCCTGGATCTTGGCCTTCACATTCTCAGTGTCAATGGGCTCCACCTCTATCCTTTGCATTAGGTGATGGTCTTGCAGGTCAGGGTCTTCACAAAGATCTGCATACCATCCCTCAGACACAGGGAAAGAAAGAAAGGGAAAAAGAAAGAAGAAAAGAAAGACAAAGAAGGAAAAAAGGAAAGAGGAAAGAAGGAAGGAAAGAAGAGAGAGATGGAGGAAATTATTAGACAGTAAAAATACTGATATTTATGTGATTTTGCCAGTTATAGGTGGCAATTATAAAAATACAATTTCTCTCAAAATCAGCCCAAAACTACTGAGTAACATCTAACAAGAACTAGACAACGGGGCAGACAGCTCTTGAGAGATCCTGCTTTCTTGTACATATATACAATATTTAAAAATAAAGAGGTAAACAAAAATCTACAAGGGAAATTGTATTCTTTTCGGAAGCACACTTTATCCTAGCATACTAGCTATCCTTGGCTTCATGTTTCAGAAGTGCTACTGCCTTGTTATTCAAGAGAATGAATTTACAGACAACAAAGTAAAAACTGAATGAATACTGTGGGATGATTAGTTAGGACAATTTTCAACTATTTAAGATAATTTGTTTTTTTCAAATTCATGTTCCTTCTTAACACCCAAAATCAAAAAGATCTTTTGATTCTGCATTTGATTTAATTAGTCTCAATCTACTGTATAGGTCATATTTTAGTCTCTCAGTCACATTAAAATGGAATAAGTAAAATCATAGGACCCACAAGCAGACAAGAACCTAATGTACTGATATAAAATGATCTTTGTTATTACAAATAAGAAAAATAGTTACTCATCTTCTTAGAGAGTCATAAAACAAGAACAAGAATGACCCTTTATATTAAATCTTTACACAAAATATCAGTCAACAATATTTTTTGTTATTTTATGCAAGTTTGATCTAGCTCTATTTTGCTGAATTTGCATTATATTTCTTCTTTCACTTCCCTCATTAAATGAAAAGAAAATAAATCATATCACTATTGACGCATACACAGAGAAAAATAAACTCATCTCTTTACTAACCTAGCCATTGCAAAGTCACCAGTTGTTGGATATTTGATTTCTATAACATATCTAAAGTGTTGTTTTTTTTTCTTTTTTTCCAACAAAGAAAACCTTTTGGAACTGAGATACACTGGAACTAATCTGGGATTACATTTGCTGTTTCTGTAAAAGTATTTTATATTTGACATTCCAATAAACATTTTTGTTTCTGTTTCAAGGTGACTTACTTAATCATTTGAGGCCATTAGCCTTCATAAGAAATGAAGGCATGACAGCATTTCTGTAATTTTCTGGAGTCCATTTTTGCCACATGCCTGTATTTATTCTTATTAAACTTACTAGCTCAGATGATTACCTGGGAGATGAGGTGAATACCTGGGAGAAAGAGAAAATTAAGTCAAAACATAATAAAAGTAAAAGAGCTAATGAAAACACAAAGCTATGTACCAGGCTAGGAATCCTGTTCCATTTTAAAGCCTACTTGTTCCTTTTGGTATGTATGAGTGTTAACATTTTCCAGCAATTGGATGAGAGTGTCTCTTTTATTAGTACTTCTATCCTTTGCGTTAGAAAAAAATATTTCCTCCAAGAAATATTTTGTTCTAGAAATCTATTTTGATATGTATTGTAATATATAACACAAAAATAAAATAATTTACATTCTTAAAGTTTCAGCCTCATTTCTTCACATATAGACACAAATATTAAAATGATAGCGTTATATTTCAAGTTCTTTTTAGTCTCAGAGAAGGTCAAATAAATTATATAAAATATTGTGAAACAATCATTGGTCATTATAAAAACTATTTAAAAATATGGTATCAAGACATAACAGCAGTTCTTTCTGTATTCCTCTTTTCATTTGAAACCTATATGTACAAACTATTATAATACCCTTTGTTGGAGTCCAATTAAAGTTTGCTCCATTACAGACCAGAATCCTTTCACTGTTAAGAGATCAAAAGCATTTCTCTCCTTGTGTCAAATGTAAATTTGATTACCTAATGCTAAAGAAGATTTGCTGGCAAAGGAAATGGATATGTTGGCAAAAACCACAAGAAGACTCTTCTCTTGACAGTGTGATTTGCATAGCTACATTTCCATTACCCTTTTCTTTATAATGTTACCAGTATCTTTTCAGTGCAAATGCTTGAATCGAGAAGTTAGCATAAGACCCGTCACAGATTATATAGGTTGTATTTGGCTAAAGGAAAGATTTAGAATGGCATATATATATTTTTTTTCTATTGACACTCTTTCCAACAGCTTACATAGTGACTGAAAAGGTTTTTACATCATACCTTTGATAACATTAGATATCTAAGCAGTTTTGTTTAAAAAGCATAGAAAACCAATATTAAGGTTAGTAACATAAATTGTTTGTTTAAACATATTCAGAAAATTTTATATGCATACTTAAGTACCAAGGTATGATTCTGATGTTCCAAAAGTACAGTATTTTGTGCACATATGGAAGTGGGATCAAGGAAGAGATTAGGCAATGTCTAGAAAATTGCCAGTGGGTTAAACACATTGAAATAATTTACCATAAAAAACCTATTTATTAATTTCAGTTTAACTATTATAAGAAAGTCATTTTAAAGATACAAATCTCAATTACGAACAGACAAGAGATAATAGCTTATTTCAGAGTGTGTAATACAGAAATACACAACTGTTTTATGTATGGTTTGAACTTTAATGCCTTCTGATCTTGCCACTCATAAAAGTTATTACCCAAATCAGGAATATCATTCTTAACCCTTTATATCTCTTCATTTTTCCACATAGAAGGAAACACTTCCACATTTTCTGATTTTTTTTTGTATTCATTTGATATTTATCTCCATATTCCTAACTAACTGTATAAGAAAGAATTAACTCAATAGATGTGGACGTTCAAATCATTCACACTCCCCCAAAATTCCTGTTTTCATGACTGGCCTTTGGCCAGCTCTTGAAAATTAAGCACTGGGCACTGGAAGTAAGGAAAATAGGGACACTTCTACTTTTACCATTTGGTTCCTAGAATCTCATAGTCTATCTTATTAGTTAATGACCATTGAGTCAATAAGGTACATTCTGTATCACAAAGGACATCACTCCAGCTGCATGAATATTACCTTCAAGACTGTGCTTAGCTTCACTTTTTAAAATTATTACAACACATTCCCAGGACACCTCTTTTTGGATGATGTGGTATTAGTATACAATGGCTTGTGTCCATTGTTATACCTCTTTCATCATAAAATAGGCTTCTTACCTGAGGTTACATAATACAGAATTGTGTATCAGAGTATCTGTGAATCCTCAAGTAATAAGTAGTGCTATCCTATGCACTGGGAGCAAGAAAAACAAACTTTCACCTGAGTCCAATGGCTGACCTTTTAGGAAAGGATCCAGAATAATCAATTTGCAACCAAGGAGTTGGTTGGCCTCTTCAAGGGAGTGCCATATCGAGGCCGCAGCATTGGTTTCTGATGACAGCAGAATGGATATTTTGCATCAGCAATAGTTATATCAGCTTCTGTGAGAAGGAGTCCATGCTGTTGAGGTTGTCAGCAGCCACCATGGCTACCTCCACAATAAGCCAATTGTGCACGTGCAGGGCTGGCCTAAAAGAGATGGCTGGCTGACCCTTGCTGAGCCAATCTTCCTATTCTCCCAGCTGTTTAGGGTCTACTCTCAGTGCGTGTTTCTGAGGGATATAGATAACAATTCACACATCTTCTACCCAACCCCATGTGTTCATCTACTTGATTTTTCTTTTCTAAAATCAAGGAAATCAATGTAATGAAGACCAGTGTCTATTCCACTCTTGAATCTCACTCAAGTGCTGTGATTCTGTCATTGCTCTTTTAGTTCAAAGTACTGGGATTCTTCCCTTGATCCTCCCTTTCTTCTCATGTTAGATCCTGCATATCATTTTTTGCCTGTTCCTTTCATCTTTCTCACAACTATGTTAGTAGATTATTGACTATATGCTCCTCATTTGAACATCTGAGGTTAAATCTGATTCCAGACACACCCCTAAAAATATAGGCATATTTGAACAAATATTTAAGGGAAGGTATTTAGGAAAAGGTTATTTTGGACAAAGGCAACAGCAAGATCAAATACTCTGAGATTATGGCTTTCCTTGATATTTAAGCAACAAAAAGGCTAGCACGGCCAATTAGAGCAACCAAGAAGTTGAGCAGTAAGAGGTAAAGCCAGAGAAGAAATGTGGTCTGATAACTCACTACTCCTGTCACTCCATTCCTCTGGTTCCAAAATCCAGCACAGAATTCTGCTGACCACATTAAAACAATGAGATAGTCTAACTAGCTCAGACCAAAGTTGTCATAGGACAGGTAATGTTTTTGTTCTGGCATCTAAATCAGGGGTCTGCAAATGATGGCCCACTAGCAAAGTCTGGCCCAGCCTCCCGTTTTTGTAAATAAATTGCTACTGGAATACAGCCAAGAATTTTCATTTACCAAGTACCTGTTGTGATAAAAACAGCATGGCTCACAAATCCTAAAATATTTATTATCTGGGCCTCTACAGACATAGTTTCCTGACACCTTGTCTCGGTGATAGAAAATACGCCCTCCTCTTTAATCAGCAAAGACATAAAAGACAGTGTATGATTTTGTAAATTTTCCCCTGACCTCAATCTTATGGCTTAGGTCTGAGTCCTTGTTTTAGTAGAGGACTGAACACCTCAGTCCCTACTTTCTCTTCTCAAATGTTAATTGACATTTGTGAAGGGACTCACTTTCTGTGTATGGCCTTGAATTCTTGGCTAATACCCTCTCCTTTCTAGAGGACTCTACTCTGACTGTCTTAGAATTTTCTGAGTGCTTATCCGGAATTCAAACTTCTGTTAAACTTTGGCACCTTACGCTTTTATTTTCAAAAGGACACTGTCTGCCCCTTCAGTGCTTTCTGTTCTACAGGATGTAGGGTGATTTGATCTCTGGGTCTTTCCAACTCTGCCTTGTTTTGCTGCAGGTAATTAGACAAGGTCCTAAGCAGACAGAGTCTGCTTTGTTTAAAGATATTATTTCATTCCTATTAAAAAAAAAAATAGACTGTAACTTGGTTTTTGGTACATTCTTGCCAAGTTAATCCAATTGAGAAATCTACATGAAAATGCGCTTTCTGATTACTGTATTGGCTACTCATGCAGTATTTTTTTTTTAAACAATTTTCCATTTTTACTGGCTTACCCAGGAGTATGATCAATGGAAACCACAGTTTCTTTGTTAGTTGTAAAGGCTTTGGAAATCTTAGTGAGAGTTATAATTGACACACTCATAAACAACAAACTAAGAAAAAGTTAGTTGAGTTGTCATTCTAGAGATGTAAAAGGAGCTTAGTCTCTGTTGTTCTTTTTTAATCTGTGACCTAACAATTCTATCAAGATCATCATCAATCATCATCATCATCCACAACAAAACCAGTTTATTTAGTTTCAGGAGATGGAAGCTGATATAAATTTGATCCTTTGAACCCCTGATTTGAGATCATATTGATTTGACTCTAAAGTCTATCTCATAATATCATCAATTTTTATATAGATATTAATATTCATGTGAAACAGGTCTCACGATTAAAGGAACTAGAGCCTAGAACTGTATTTGTAAGAAACCAAAACAATCTCACTTGATAACTTTACCTTATACAGTAATATTGGCTTCCAGTTCCCATAAGTGCTGCCGCTGCCTGGTTTTATTTCTTCAAGATAAAACAAAACATTTGCCTAACAAACAAAGTGCTCGGATTACAAGAGAACTCCTCAGATCAAACATATACAGTGCAACTGTACGGCAAGAGCTGTTTGTGCAGACATTTTCACTGAAATCACCAAATAAAATATATATTATTACATAAACTGTTCTTTATTAAATTGTTTACTTATAGACAAGCGTCAAGATGTCTCCATAATCTGACATTCAGTTAAGAGAGACTAATACTACTCAGAAGTTTCTTTTTCTAATTGCCTAAGTAATTTGGCTGTGATGAGCATGAAGAAACCTAAGTTGCTAATTCAAACTTAAATATAAGTCTCTAAACACCAAACCCTTTTGTGTGGGCTGCAAATATGTTAATAAGTTGTTTTCCGTCTTGCAAAATGATTAAAGTTTTGTCTTTAACTGAAACCTTTCGATTATAAAAAAGTATAAAATCTAAGGAAGTCTTTTTTCAATGTTTTTGTTTTTAAAAATCCTTATACATATTTTGCTATTTGTTGAGGGAGAAATTTAAGCGATTAGGCAATGATTAACCATGGCAAATGAAGAGTAGTTGTATAAATAGTGTATGCTTGCTTTGCGATGTTTCTAAGGATTTGTAAAAAAAAAAGTATAAATTCAATGTTAATATTTCTCCATTTACAGATATGTTTAATTATGTGATGTTACATTTAATTAGCTAATATTATATAGAATTAATTATATTCCAGGTATATAACACACATCTTTTTTTCACTTGATTGATGTTTTATTCTTAAAAAATAAAGACAGTTGTCCCTATTTTACCAATGAGTATATTAAGGTTGAGAAATCTAAGGAAGATGCCAAAAGTCAAAAAGCACTAGAATCAGACATAAATTAGTCAGACTACAAAGCCTATGCCAATTTTCCTAGACTAGGATAAGTATTAAGTATTTTTATCTGAATTGCTTAAATGTGGGCATCAAAGTCCCAAGTGTATAATAATTTTAGTTTCTGTTTCTATATATATGAAACTCATTGAGTGAATTTTCACAACTGAGAACACAATGGTAATAGAGAAACTTTTTTTTTTTTTTGGTTTCCTTTATAAATTCTGACCTGAATTTATTTTACAAGCAGTTTGAATTTACCAGCATGTTGTACCTCAGTAATTATGTTTTGGTACAGTGACTTTTACCTGCAATCTGCATTTTATAAAAGACATTTCCTTTAAAGGAAACAAGTTTTAATGAGTAAGCTACACAGAAATTTTCATCTCACACTTAACAATGAATATTACTGTTCTTATAATTTGCACTTCTCAGTCATAAGACATCCCTTTGTGGTTGTCATAATTGGTCTAATGAATTTCTAAAAATAAATGAAAGTCTAATTTGATCCAGCACCCATGAACAATCCACTTATTCATACAATTCACTGACCTGCTTTGAAGACAAACCATGCCAAAATGAAGTCATGCTTTTCTACTAAGTGTGTTGCCTCAGTGAGAGCTTTTGAATAGCCTGTTCTTAGGTTTATAGTGGGGATTTCCAGTGACAAAGAAACACAATTTGATCTCATAACCCTAGACACCAAAGACTTATTTTAAATGACAGAAACTTAAGATTGGAAGAAAATCTGAGTCATTCTACCATAAGAGTTTTCCACCCAGTGGAAAACTTACTGATCATCTTGGATTTGGTCAGTTTAGGAACATGACAGGATACTCTACAAGTGGCAGAGTTAAACATTCAAATCATTTCTCTAGCTAGTCACAAATCAATACCTCTGAATATCTAGCACCCCTTATCACAGAATTATCCCTCCAAAGGTTCCCAAGCAAATGTTCCCTTATTTTAAATTTTTTTACATTGATACTAGTTAAAGACCTTTGAAAGAAGGACACTTTTTATTGTGTTAAGACACGAATCTCTGGCTAGGATTGTGTGTGTGAGAGAGAGAGAGAGAGAGAAAGAGAAAGAGTCAGAGTGAGAGTGAGAGAGATAGATAGAGAGAGAAAGGTGTGTGTGTGTTGGGAGGCATTTGTGATGCATAATCAAATGATAAGGTTACAAGAGATATTTATCACAGATCATCTGTATTTTTCATAATTCCTTGAATGGTGGCTGAAGGTAAAGAATGTCCTTGTTCTATATTTCATCTTTGGCCACCAATATAATAACATCATTTTCACATTGCTTTTGAACATTAATCGTACTGGTGTAAAAGATGAAAATTCATTGAATGTTTTCACTAAGAATAAAATTATCTTACACTAGCAAGAATTTTGTCAATAATTTTCACTAGTGTCTGTCACCAGCTAGAATTTTGTCAATGATTTTCCAAAATCAGATTCTACAATTTGATCTTTTATATGACACTCCCACCAAAACCCTCAAGAAGGGATAACGTTAAGATTGAGACATAGGGCATAACAAAAAATTTTAAAAACTGAATGATTTCTTCTTGACAGCTGTAGAAATTGGAAAAAGCCCACATTTTTCTCTTTATCAATTAAAATATGCCTTTAATGACAGTAAGGGTTATGAGAAAATTATGGACAATTGTGTGTCAAAAAATTTGATAACCTAGATGAAATGGATAAATTCCTAGCAGTACATAAATTACTGAATATGACTCAATACGAAATATAAAATCTCATAGTCCTATAATAATTACATAGCCTGAACCAATAATAAAAAATTCCCCAACAAAGAAAAGCCCAGGATCAGATGGTCTCACTGGAGAACTCTATTAAACTTTTAAAAAAGAATTAACAGAAATCCTTTTCAAATTATTCCAAAAATAGAAGAGAGAGATACACTTCTTAAATGATTATAGAAGGTCAGCATTATCCTGATAGTAAAGGTAGACAGAGACTTATAAAGAAAAGGAAATTACAAACCAATATCCATTATGATTATACATACAAAAAGGAAATTAATGAATGATTCCATTTACAGCATCATCTAAAAGAACAAAACATCTAAGAATAAATTTAACCAGAGGTAAACAGTTATACACTAAAAACTACAAAACACTGCGAAAAAAGTTAAAGAAAACTTAAATAAATGGAAAGATTGGAAGACTTAATATAGTTATGATTCCAGTACTACCCATAGTGAATAAAACTGAGGGTTCAGAAATAACAATGGAATAAAGTTAATAGTGCAGAAATAAACCCATATATTTCTGGACAATTGATTTTCAACAGGGTTCCAAGTATATTCAATGGAAAAAGAATAGTCTCTTCAACAAATCGTTCTGGGACAACTGGATTTCCACAGGCAAAAGAATAAAGTTGGGCCCTTGTTTCACACTGTATAAAAGATTAATTCAAAATTGATTAAGGACTTAAATATAAGATCAAAACCATAAAACTCTTAGAAGAAAACATAAAGGTAGGTTTTCCCAGTCTTGTAGTTGGCATTGGATTGTTTGGTATGATGCCAAAAGTAGCAGCAACAAAAGATATGACACACAAATTGGACGTCATCAAAATTAAGAATTTTGTGCATCAAAGGACATTATCAAAAAGTGAAAAAATGACTTACAGAATAAGGGAAATATATGCAAATCATATATCTAATAGGGCTTTACTATTCAGATTATATAGAGAATACCTACAATGCAACAATAAAAAAAGAAAAGAACTGAAAATTTGATGAAGGACTTGAATAAACATTTCTCCAAAGAAGATATACAATGGCCAATAACCACATGACAAGATGTTTAACATTGTTAGTCATTAGGGAAATGCAAATCAAAACCATAGTGAAATACTCCTTCATATCTACCAGGATGACTATAATTAGAATAAAAAGGGGAAATAAAAAGCGTTGATGAGGATGTGGAGAAATTTGAACCCTCTGACACTGATTACGGGAACGTAAAGTGGTACAGCCTATGTAGAAGATAGTTTAGCAGTTTCTAAAGAATTAAACATAGAATGATCATATGACCCAGCAGTTCCTCTCCTAGGTATATACCCAAAATAATTGAAAGCAAAGTTTCACACTGATACCTGTATGCCAGTGTTGATTATCCACAATAGCCAAAAGGTAGAAACAAACCAAATGTCCACAGATAAATGAATAAACAAAATGTGGTATATACATGCATTATTCAGCCACAGAAAAGGTTGAAGTTCTGACACATACTACAACATTGATGAACCTTGAAAACATTATGCTAAGTGAAATGAGCCAGACACAAATGGGCAAATATTGTATAATTCCTCTTTATGAAATATGTAGGATAGGCAAATTCACAGAGATAGAAAATATATTAGAAATTGCTAGAGACTAGAGAAAGAAGAGAATGAAGATGATTGCTTAATGGGTTTCTGAGTTGAAAGTTTCTGTTTTGGTGATGAAAATTTTTAGAACTAGCGATGATGGTTGTACAACATTAAAGATGTAATCAAAACCACTAAATTGGACATAAAAATGGTTAAAATGACAAACTTTATTTTATGTATGTTCTACCATGGTAAACAAAGGTAAAAAGATAGAAAAGTAAAGCAGAACAGGTGAGGTCCTGATCTTAATAAGTCAACATGCTATTCTAACTAATGTTGATTTTATCTTGTTTAATTTATTCTGGTTAATTTAAATGGGAAAACAGCGAAATCGGATTTACATTTTATAAAAATATTCTGGAAACAAAAAGAAAATCAGAGATTAGAAGAATAAATTTAAAATATTATTCAACTATATGCTGTCTAAAAGAGACCTTTTTTTGGTGGTACACGGGCCTCTCACTGATGTGGCCTCTCCCATTGTGGAGCACAGGCTCCGGACGTGCAGGCTCAGCCGCTATGGCTCATGGGCCTAGCCACTCTGCAGTATGTGGGATCTTCCCGGACGAGGGCATGAACCCATGTCCCCTGCATCAGCAGGCCGACTCTCAACCACTGCGTCACCAGGGAAGCCCAAGAGACATGTTTTATATTCAAAGACACAAGTACATTGAAATTAAAAGGATGGAAGGTTATGCAAACAGTAACGAAAAGAGAACTGGAGTGGCTATACTAATATAGACAAAATAGACTTTAAGATAAAAATTGTTACTAGAGGCAGATATTTTAGAGTGTTAAGAGAGTCAGTAAATTTGTTAGCAAGACATACAATTATAGATGTATATGCACCTTACAATAGAGATTTAAAATATATGAAACAAAAATGGACAGAATTGAAAAGGAAAACAGACAATTCAGCAATAGTTGGAGATTTCAATACCCCCTTTTTCAATCATGGTTATAACAGCGAGGCAAAAATTAACAAGATTCAACACTAAAACCCAGCTAGAACTATAAGACTTAAGAGTAACCATAACCCAAAGCAGCAGAATACACATTCTTCTCATGTGCATCTGGGACATTCTCTCTCCTAAATTATATAGTAGGTCATAAAATAAGACTCAATAAATAGAAAGGATTGAAATCATGTTTTTTGACCACAGTGGAACGAAATTACAAACCAATTACAGAAGGAAATTTGTAAAATTCCTGTTATAGTCTGAATGTTTGTGACCCCACAAAATTCGTATGTTCACATTCTAAGCCCCAAAGGTGATAGTAGGTGGGGCCTTTGGGAGGTGCTTAAATCATAAGAGGAAACCTTAATGAATGAGGTTAGTTCCCTATAAAAGAAGATCCAGAGAGATCCCTACCCCTTCCACCATGTGAGAATACAATAAGAAATTAGAACAGAGGCCTTGCTTGACTATTCTGGCACACTGATCTCAGACTTCCAGCCTCCAGAACTGTGGGAAATAAATTTCCTTTGTTTATAAGTAACCCAGTCTGTGGTATTTTGTTATAGCAGTCCGAATTGAACTAAGACATTCCAAATATGTGGAAATTAAAAACACACGCCTAAATAATCAATGGGTCAAAGCAGAAATCAAAGAAGAATTAGAAAATACTGTGAGATGAATGAAAATGGAATTACAACATCCCCAAACTTAAGGGATATACCTAAAACAGTGTGTAGAGAAACATTTATACTGGTCAATGCCTATACTAAGAAAGAAAAAGAACTCAAATCAATAATGTAACAATTCTTGTTAAGAAGCTAATAAAAGAAGAAGAATCTCTAGCCAAAATGAGCAAAAGGAAGCAAATAATGGAGATAAATAAAATAGAGAACGAAATAAAAAGGAAAAAAATGAAATAAAAGATAGTTCCCTGAAAATATTAACAGAAGTGACAAAGCTTTAGCTAGACTGAGCAGGAAGTGAAAGGAGACTCAAATTACTTAAATCTAGAATGAAAAGGGGAAACATCACTACTGAATTTCCAGGCACCACACGAGGTTTATCAGAGAATACTATGAGCAACTGTATGCCAGCAGATTACATGACCTAGATGAAATGGACTCCTAGAAAGACACAAACTAATGAAACTGACTCAAGAAGGAATAGAAAACATAAATAAACTAATAACAAATAAAGAAAATGAATTAGTAATCAAGTCACTGCTACAAAGAAAAACCCCAGCCCAAATGGCTTCATTGGTGAGTTCTATCAAATGTTTAGAAAGAAGTACTATTAATCCTTCACAAATGATTGCAAAAATTAAAAATAAAAGTAGAGCAAACACTTCCCAACTGATTCTATGGGGCCACTGATACCCTAATACCAATACCAGACAAAGATATAAAGAATGAAACTACACACTAAAATACCTTAAGACTACAGACACAAAAATTCTCAAACAAACAAACTAGCAAGCTAAATGGAGCAATATATAAAAAAAAGATTGATTATCCATTATGACCAAGTAGGATTTATCCCAGGAATACAAACATGGTTTAACATTTAAAAAGTCAACATAATATAATATATCAATAGAATAAAGGGCAAGAAACACATAAGCATCCAATAGACACAGGGAAAGCATTTGACAGAATCCAACAGTCAAAAAACTAAAAACAATATAAATACTCCACAAAATATAACTAGAAGAGACTTGCTAAATCTGATAAAGGACATCTACTAAAACCCAAAACCAACATAATACTTAATGGTGAAAGACTGAATGCTTTACCTTTAAGTTCAGGACAAATCAAGGATGTCCATTTTCACCGCTTCTACGCAACACTGTAGTACAGGTTCTAGCCAAGTCAATTTGGCAAGAAAAATAAATAAAAGTCATCCAGATTAAAAGGAAGAAATAAAATGCTATTAGCTTATGACATGATATTAGACAGAAAATCTTAATGAAGACACACAAAAATGTCTCTTAGAACTAAAATATAAATTCAGTATGATTTCAAGATACAAGATGAATATGCCAAAGTAATTGTATTTCTGTACTCTTTCAATGAAAACTCAAAACATGGAAAAAGGAAACAATTTCATTTACAACATTAAAAAGAAAAAAGGAATTTAGGGGCTTCCCTGGTGGCAGAGTGGTTGAGAGTTCGCCTGCTGATGCGAGGGACATGGGTTCATGCCCCGGTCTGGGAAGATCCGACATGCCACAGAGCAGTTAGGCCCGTGAGCCACGGCCACTGAGCCTTCACGTCCGGAGCCTGTGCTCCACAATGGGAGAGGCCGCAGCAGTGAGAGGCCCGCATACCACAAAAAAAAAAAAAAGGAATTTAGGAATGAATTAAACAAAATAAGAAAAGACGTGCATTGAAAAGGAAAAAATATTGTTGAAAGAAGTTAAGGATGACCTAAATAAAAGATGACATCCCATGTTCATGTATCAGAAGATTAATGTTAAAATGGCAAAATTCCCAAATTAATCTGTGAATGCAATGCATTATCTGCCAAAATCCAAGCTTCTTTTTTCAGAAATTAACAATGTTATACTTAGATTAATAAGGAATGCAAGAGACCCACAATAGCCAAAATAATCTTGAAAAAGAACAAAGTTGGAAGCCCCTCAATTCCTGGTTTCAAAACTTACTACAGAGCTATATTAATCAAGAAATTATAGAATTATCATAATGATAGACATATAGTTAACTGAAATATAATTGAGAATCCAGAAATAAACTCATTTATTTACAGTCAATCATTTTTTTTTTTTTTTGGTAAGGTTATCAAAGAAAGGAAAAGAGGGACTTCCCTGGTAGTACAGTGGTTAAGAATCTGCCTGTCAATGCAGGGGACATGTGTTTGAGCTCTGGTGCAGGAAGATCCCACATGCCGCGGAGCAACTAAGCCTGTGCACTACAACTACTGAGCCTGTGCTGTAGAGCCTGCGAGCCACTACTGAGCCCACACAACGCAACTACTGAAGCCTGTGGGCCTAGAGCCCGTGCTCTGCAACAAGAGAAGCCACCGCAATGAGAAACCTGCACACAGCAACAAAGAGTAGCCTCCTCTCACCACAACTAGAGAAAGCCTGCACGCAGCAACGAAGACCCAGCACAGCCAAAAAATTAAAAAAAAAAAAAAAAAGAAAAGAAAAGAGAGGAAAAGAAATCTTTTCAATAAATGGTGCTTGGAGGGCTTCCCTGGTGGTGCAGTGGTTGAGAATCCACCTGCGGATGCAGGGGACACGGGTTCGTGCCCCCGTCTGGGAAGATCCCACATGCCGCGGAGCGACTGGGCCCGTGAGCCATGGCCGCTGAGCCTGCGCGTCCGGAGCCTGTGCTCCGCAAAGGGAGAGGCCACAGCAGTGAGAGGCCCGTGTACCACCAAAAAAATAAATTTAAAAAAATAAATAAATAAAATAAATGGTGCTTGGAGAAGTGAATATCCACATTCACAATAATGAAGTTGTCCAGCTACTTTATACCATAAGATGTAGTTAGGTATAATGATACAATAAAAGTTACATTTTTACAAATTTATCCACAATTTTGATAGCAAATACAATAAATATATTGGCAGCAAGATTTTTAAAAATTAATCTGATTAAGAAAAGGTAATAGTTCACTTAAAAGAATTTACAAGACCCTAAAAGGATACAAAGTAAAAATCAAAACTCCTTTATACTCCTCTCCCACAGCCTGCTCAGGAGTCAACCACTGTAATCAGCTTCGTGTGCTTAGGTTTGCATATGTGTGCATTTATGGATCCTTCCAAAGAAATTCTGTAAATGTAAAAGAATTGTTATATACAATGTCTGCACTTAGCATGTAGTATTCTGGAACTTGCTTTCTGTTCTCCATCTCCCATCAAGTGAACACTGCATATTAACAAACCTTACATACTTATGAAATGTTATAATTTTATGTTATTTAATTATTTTATATCATATATAAATTATATTCTCCTTGAATGTTTGTGACAAAATTATTCTAACAAGACTTCCTTTGATGCGTGTTTATGTTTCCAAATAAAAGAGTAATACTTTTAAATTTAAAAATGCATTATCATTAATGGTAATAGAAAAATTGTGGTAATAATGTCTTAATAGACTTTTCTAAATCTACTTCTCTTTCAATATAACATCCTGCTACCTGCTACATAGAAAATGTCATTGGCATAACTTGAAATTCTATATTTTGTGGTTCCCTTATTTTGAGATTTAAAAAAAAATAATTTGATCATTGTCTCTTGCACAAATAAATTAGATTTTCCAAATCCTATAATTTCCATCTTACTTACTTTCACTGAAATGCTTAAACACTTTTAAAGAAGTCTCTGGGAATTTTCATTTGCTAAATTATTTATTATTTTTTTGTTCTCCTGCTTTCTTCCCTTCTTCATTTTGTAATCTCCAAACTCTCTTAAATTCTTTTATTCCCTATAACCATTCCTTCCTTTCTCATTAAGACTTCTTATTTTTTAATTTGGATCAAAATTATGCCTAAAATGGATTTCATTGAATATCAAAAGCCTCAAACAGTAAAACAAATAAAAATAAGCAAACTGTTCACCATTTATAGTTCTGATGAAAGGGAAAAGGTCAAAGGAAATGGCAAATATGAAACCAGCACACTTGCAGGCTGAAATTCGTGTAATGACTATGTCAGGTCTCTTGTTTTATTTACATGTGGAAGTTATGTTTTAGTTCCACACAATACTGAATAGAAGCTGCAAACAAAGTACAGATGTACCCAGGAACAAATATATGATTGTTATGTTTAATTTGCTTGTATATATTCTCTAGTGTTCTTTGTCCTCCAATAGTCTTAAATTCAGGTCAAGATTTTGTAAGAACAGTTATGGGTTTTAAAATGTACTAGCTAAGTTATTCCTAATGTGCTAATAGTGACTTAAATGAAATGTATTTGGATAACCAACATAAAGTATTTACAATGTGTGAAAAGACTAGTTATCTAGGTTAACTTGGCTTTATGAAAATGATGGCATTTAAGTCAAAGTACACAATGAATTAAAGTTGCTGAATATATACATATATTTGTGACATTGGATGATTTTTTTGGAAAGAAATCTGAACATTTATTAAGCTTTTACTGTATGGTTAAAAATTATACCCTCTTCGATCACTGCACACTCTTTTTCCTGTTATTAAATAAGAAAGCTCAGTCAAACTTACAGTGGAGATTTGCTTTTTAAATGATTGCTTTTAAGAATAGTTGCATTACTTCTCAGGCTTTTGGGCTTTTGGCTAAGATCATGTGTGAAAAATAGTTGTTTCATTTATACACTTAACTGCTAGTTTTAAAGTGATTCACTCCTTGAATTAAAAAGAACAAAAAACTGAATGAAATTATAAAATTTTCAGCCAATATTTTCAAACTTTTAGTAGTATGAATTACAAAAAGTATATCACAAATGTGCCTATTATGATTGATCACTGGAGGTTACACAGCTTCTTTCTATAGGTAATAAGGAGTTTATTGACACAAAGGGAAAGGTTTTTAAAGATATATTTTAAAGTAAAATCAAGTAACAAAACATGAAACTGGCAAAGAAAATAGATTTATTAGGACCAAAAAGTCCTTAATGCCTGTCAGAGATATTAAGTTGCCTTTAAACCTGTTTGAAGATCCCACTGTGATTCTTCAGCTACCTACTTCCAAATCAATCAGCAAGAAGAACTCACCAATACCATTTGAGTAAATATTGCTCTGCCTTCACCACCACATAGACACATTTTATGTATAAATATTGACATTACTTTAAATTGCAAATAATTGGAAAATAATTAAATAGCCAATGATTTAAAAGTAACTTCTGAATTAAGATCTTTTCAAATATTGCAATATTTTCTATCTATTAAATATGTGTTGAAAAATAATGTCCCAGAAAGTATTTTAAATGGTGTTATATCAATAAGTAAAGGAAACACACATAAAATATAAATTCTGAATGAGTCTAGAAAGCCAATAAAAAATGAAAAGATTTGCAGTAGTTAACTCCCCTCAGAAGTATTGGTGATTTTATTTTTTACTTTTAAAAAATAAAAGTGGCCTGTATTAATGTTTATTGTTTTCCTATAAAATTTAATTTATTAATAAAAATGTTTTATTCATTGATAAAACACACTATCTAGATATATTGATGAGCCTAAAGAAAACAAGAACTTCTTTGAAGAGTTTTTTCCTAGGGAAAATATCTCTAAATAGGGAACATTGAGCAATAGATATGTAAAATCTTAGGCTTGATCTGGACTTGAACTTTTTGTCATGTACTTCACCATTTCCCCAGTCATTCACCTAATATTGTTATAAAGGAGATATGAGAAGAATGATCATACCTTCCTTTCCTCCTTTGCACCCACCATTGTTTTTTAGAAATAAAATAGATATTTCTCCCTTCACCCCTATTTATTTATTCATTCAATTATTTATAGTTATAAAATATGGACTCAAAGATATTGATTTTAAACTCTGGGTGATTTCCAGTATTAGTTTGTTGCTCAAATTGTTTCAGTTTGGGCCATTGGGAGCTCTTTCAGTTGGCTCCATCTTACCTGCATGTCTCTGACATATCTTCATCCTTGTCTTGATGTTTTCATTTGTTTGCTTTGTTTTCTAGCACTATCCTTATTTCCAGTACCACAAGATGTTCCCAGCTTATTATCTGTATCTGCTACCTCACTCCTAGAGTCAGTCATTTCTCCAGAGAGTCCTAGTTCCTTTTATTGGAGAATGCAGTTAGGAACCATGTTCTAGGTGCTAAGTTTACACATTGTTATTGGAGTGTTGATGTTTCTAGACCATCTCAGCTGACAGAGCAAGAAAATATATGTGTGTTGATTAATCCATGTATATGTGCATGTCTGTATTTTTATATGTATCCATCAGCATCTATATTAAGCAAAACACGAGTTCATACTGACGTATCCAATTGTAATCAATTACCACATGGAGCATATCACCTCAGTTATCTGTAACCTCCCACTCCAAAACTAAAAAATCTGCCTCCCTCTCTCTGCCAACCATTTACATACTTGTTCAATTCCATTATATTTATATAATGGTATGAGAATTTTTAACCCATAACCCATGTGAAAATAACTTCTTCAACTAGAGTGTAGTGTTTATGTACAGTTTTGCTTTAGTATTAAAGAATCCATTCCACTTATTTCCAAAGTTATTTAGATCACCACTTCCCCCCACCAACCCCTTTCAGAGATTGTTTTGCACTTCTGTAATGAAGTTAGAATTTTTTTTTTTTTTTTGGTCACAGACTGCATTTGCTGTATTTCTTCTTGCGATCTCCTTACCTCCTATATAATCTTTCTAATTGTGTACATTAAGGTTTATTTTTTGTTCTGTAAAGTTCTACGGGCCTTGAAAAACTCATAGTGCATGTGTCCAACATTTCAATATCATACAGAATTACTTTACCACCCTAAAAAATCCCCTGTGTTTCATCTATTTAAAACTACCTTCCCTCTCACCCACCCCTACAGAACCCCTGGCAAACACTAGACTTGTTTACTATCTCTAAAGTGTTTATCTTTTCTAGAATGACATATAAGTATAACCATACAGTATGTAACATTTTCAGACTGGATTATTTCACTAAGTAATACACATTTAAAATTCATCCACATCTTTGCATGGCTTGATAGCTCATTCCTTTTTAATCACTGAATAGTATTTCTTTGTATGGATGTGCTACAGTTTGTTTATGTTTGCTTGTTAAAGTACATCTTGATTGCTACAATTTTTGAAGGTAATGAATAAAGCCGCTATAAACATATCTTTGTTAAGAAACAGCCAAACTGTCTTCCAAAGTGAAAACGCCATTTACATTTCCATCAAAAAAGAATGAGAATTTTAGTTTCTCAGCATCTCTTAGACCAAGGGGGGACCCAAGGGCCTCTGCAACCAAATATCATCACATTGGAGATTAGTTTTCAGTATATAAATTTTGTGGGAACCAAAATATTCAGTCTGTAACAGTATATTTAGACCATTTACATTTAAAGTAACTATTGATATATTTGGATTAATATCCACCGTGTGTAACTGGTTTTATTTCCTGCATTTGCCATATATTTCATTTCTGCTCTTTTTGTGCCTTTTCTGTTTATAATAATGTTACAAACATCTTAGGTTGTCATGAGCCATGGTGTCAACATGCTTAGCCCGCTCTGTAACTGCTTCCCTTTAGTTCAGTGGACAGAGTTCCCAGGGCAAAAACTACCTTGTGACTTGACTTGGGGCTGGGTTCCCCACTCTTGTTCTTCCCCCATCGTGAGAGCCAGGCCAAGCCTGTAGGGGCCCCAGGTCCTGCAGGATGGGATCTGTAGTCAAAGGATAGGTGAGTAGCTGTGGGCGTGGGTCCTGCCCCTACTGTCTCCATCTCGTCTCTTCCCCATCTTGCCTCTGTAGTTCCAGAAAACTCTTAGCATCTGGCAAAGGGGTACCCAGTTCTTTCCCTATTGGCTTTGCTGTTCCCCTCCTCCTTTTTGTTTTTTTCTGTCACCGGTTTAGCCACTGTTTTAGTTGTATATATTGTTCTGAGGCACCTAAGATTCTTAATTCTGTTTTTCCTGTTTATGATTAAGCATTATATATTATTCCATTTTATCACCTCACTTAGCATTTATATTCATTTAAAATTTATTTTAATAGTTGCTATAAGATTTACTCTATAGATTTTAAACTAATTTAAGTCTACCTTCAAAGAGCACTACATATACCACTTCACTTGTGATGCTAGGGTGTTATGGGAGTATTCTTAATTTCTCCATCCCACTAGTGTCACATTGCTACATTCATTTCACTTACCATAAAGCTACAAATACCAAAGCTATTATTATTATTGCTTCAAACAATTATCCTTCATATAAGTTAAGAATAAGAAAGATAAATGTTTTAAATTTACCCTCATTTATTCCTTCTCTAACACCTTTCCTTTTCATTACATAAATCTGTTTTCTGATGCACCTCATTTTCCTTCTGCCTGAAAAATGTCTTTTAATATATATTTGTGGGTCAGATCTGCTGATGATGGATTCCCTGCATTTTTGTTTCTCTGATAAAGTCTTGATTTCTCCTTTACCATTTTTGATGGTTAATTTAACTGAATATAGAATTTTAAGATGGTGCTTTTTTCCTGTCAACACTCAAAATGTTTCTCTTCTTTCTGCATCTTTCCATATTTTCTGGTAATGTGTGCACTGTAATCTTGTCCTTCTTTCTTGCTAAATAAGATTATTTTTGTCTCCTCTGCCTTCTTTGAGGATTTTCTCTCATATTTTGGTTTTCTGCAGTTTGAATATGTTGTGCCTAGGGTTTTGTGAGGGATTTGTTTTGTTCAGTGTTTATCGTTCTTAATATTCTAAGTTAATTTGATATTCTGTTGGTGTCTGACATTAATTTTGGAAAATCTTCAGTCACTATTACTTCAAATATTTCTTCAGCTCTGTCTTCTCTTTTGGTATTCCAATTATGCATTTGTTATACTTTTTGGTATTGTTCTACAGGTCTTTCATGTTCTGCTCTGGGTTTTTGTTATTCTTTTCTCTTTTTTTAAAAAAAAATCTGTTTTCTCTTTGTTTTTCAATTTGGGAAGTTCCTATTGACCTATCTCTTCCCCCAGTCTGGATAAAGCTCTAGCTTATTTCTGGAGTATACTTTTGTTTGACAACAATTTAGATCTATGCCACAGTAATTACTCTTCCCTTATCTTTGCCAGAACCATGGGACTCTTCCCAGCTCTTCATAGTGAGAATTTAATAGAGCCCTTGGAGGTAAAGCCATGAAAGCAAGGAGGGGCTCCTCTAAGAGTGAGGTCCACTGATAGTTTCTCACTATCATCAGTAGCACACTCAGTGTCCATCCTTTTGTCCAAATTACTATTTAAATGTTCCTACCTATTCATAGCTCCATCAACGTCTTTTCCAGATAACCATATATTGGCTGTGTCTCTCTGGATTTTAGGGTGGTGCTTTGCCCTGCAAACTCAGTTCTCTGATGGGTCTAACTTAAATTGTTAAATTTTAGTTTTCCAGCTTTTTTCTTCTTGTGGAGATGGAAATGATGTCTTTTAATCTTTACATATCAGAGCTGAAAACACAACGTTCTGCAAATTTAGTTTTGATAATCTATTAATCTTACTATATTCACCATGTCCATTTTGAAAATTATATTTAACTTCTCATCAAGTTGTTAATTAGCTAAAGAATTATTAACCATGAAATGGATATGAAATTAATTATCCTCCAATGTCCCTGAGATGCCCATCTTCTTAATATTTTTCCCTTTAACTCAGAATAATGAGGAAGAGAAATCAATTTCTATTTCTGTAGGAATTGTCATTAGTTGTCTTGAGTTGGACAATTACTATGTATTGACTCACCAACTTCCAGCTTCACTTCAATATTAAACACCAGTATGATATATGTCTTCCCTATACCCAGCCTTAAATATCAGTACTTTCATTTTTTCCAGTATATTTCTGAATGAAAAGATCCACTTCAACTTTTATTCCTTAATTGGTAACACTGACCCATAACAGATAAGTTATCTCCTAGCACATTTCCTGATCACAATTTCAAATCCAACAGGGCAGAACTCTTTTATTATTCCTCTCTAAATTCTCTTTTTTCCTTCTTCTAAGCATTTTAGCAAAATGACACTTCCATGTGATTGCAACAACCCCTTATATATATGCATTCCCAACAAAATCTGTGTATCAGGAACTTGTGTTATCTTCTTTATTAGACCCTCAACTATGTTATTTGATGTTGATTGCACTTGGTTCACTCACTTTAATATTACTGTTATTTGGTAGTTTGTATGCCATTGGAATGCAGCCTAAAGAGAGGATACTTTTCTCTTCTTGCAAATGTACTGCATTAAAAACTATAAACTAGATTCACAGCTTGCTATATTATTTTTGGAGTGAGGCTGAAATAACAGCACCTTTTTTTCCTGCTTAAAATTAGAACCATTTGAGAAATTAGACTCATGTGAAAAGATGCTCAACATCACTAATCATCAGGGAAATGCAAATCAAAACCACGATGAGATACCAACTCACAACTGTCAGAATGGTTATCATCAAAAAGACAACAAATAACAAGCATGATTTCCATTCTTAACATACTGTAGGTATAAATAATATTATTCATAGAATAGAAGCACTGATTCAAAACCGAACCTACATAACACAAAGAGTAAGCTTCTCTGGAGCCCAACTCCTAAGTATTCTGGGAATCCTCTATGTGCTATTTAACATGTACTCATAAACAAGTTTATTGTGACTGAAGGCTTCTGCTTTGCTACCAGTCATTGCAGGTTTTTTTTTAAACCAAGAATCTATTGTTGCTCTGCTGGCCTGTATTGCTGTTCCATATGACATTAGTGTCTAGTTGAGGATTGGTTGATTCTCCATTTCCTTCCAGATATTACAGATTTTGCTAAAGACTAACACTGGGTATCACCATCAATATGTGTCAATGTCTCACAGCAACAATGTGAGTCAGGATAGAGTCATGCCAGGCTAGGCTATGCTGCAACAACAAACATCTTCAAAATTCCAGTTGCTTAATACAATAGGATCTCTTTCTCACACCACAGTCTGGTACAGGACTTGGGATTCTAGCTCCCCTCCATCTCATGATGCTGCCTGCCTTCAAAATATGACCTCAGTGGTATCCAAGATAGGGGAAGAGAGCATGGGTGGTCATGCACTGGGTTTAATGACAAAACCTGAACTTACATAAGTCCAGTGGTGTGCTGCAGCCAGTTCACCGTAGTTCGAAAGATTAAATGTGTGCACCTCTTCCCAACCCCAAGTTTACTGATGCCACATTTTTAGCTCACTATTAGCCATGGTGTATTTATACCAGGAAAATCAGCAAATACTATAAACAGGGGATTTTTTTTTCTTTTTTTCCTTTTTTCTTTTTCCAGGAAGCTGGTTTACCAACATGACACTGCAAAACATCATTTCCACTCTCCTCCTATTGGCCAGAACACAATCATTTGGCCTCACTTTAATTTGAAAGAGGTTGAGAAATGTAATGATTTTATGTGTCCAGGATGAAGAAATAACATTGGTGAATACCTGGCCAATTTTGCCCTAGTGCCTAAACTGTTAGATCATTGGTGTTGAAATAAGGGAGGAATGCATTACTATTGGTATGTTTCACTTCCTTAAGATGTATGGTTGTCTATGAATTCTACTCATGCTGCAATGTCTTAAGAATTTTTTTTTAATGAAACAACTCTTTAATTTTCTTCCTATATCCCCAATTCATTAGGAGTTCAATGAAGAAAACATAAACTATTTTCAGTATTTTAAGCAGGAAAAAATCCAATAAGAGTAATTAGGTGCTTACAAATTAATTGAAAGGGCTACAAAAGCAGAATTCAAGGGATTGTTAATGGAACATAGATCCATGGTTGTGTGACCATAGCTGATCCAGAGGGAAAGAAGCTATAGTGGCTATCACTGCCATTATAACCTTTATCAAACATTGTAATGTAGTGCCAATCACAGAAAATTTGCATACGTTTCTAAATACCAGCCATAGTGGGAAATAGCTTCCACTTGACTTCGGTGTTTAAATATAAGTAGATATATTAGCAGACCTAATTTGCATCAAACAACATAGCTATCAGAGGATATGGGCAATGTAGTTTTAAGCTTTCTACCTTCTTAGATACACTAAAAAATATAAAAGAAATTGGGAATGGAAGTAAGTACCATTACACCTTATTCAGCATAAGTCTCTCATCAGTTTTAGGCATCAGTCAGTAATTTTCCCTTCCTTCAAGCATATCAACATAAGAAATAGATTCTTAAGGGTCACCTACTTAGTTCAACTATTTTAGTAGGCTTTAGGCTCACCTGAATGACTGCAGTATTAATTTCATTATTTATTCATCAAAGATAAATTCTTTTTTTCTGTTTGTTTTTTTTTCTTCCAGTTTTATTGAGATATAATTGACATATAGCACTGTATAAGTTTAACGTTTACAGCATAATGACTTGACTTACATGCATCATGAAATGGTTATCACAATAAGCTTAGTGAACATCCATTATCTCATATATAGATACAAAATTAAAGAAATAGAAAACTTTTTGTGTGTGATGAGAACTCTTAGGATTTATTCTCTTAACAACTTTCATATATAACATAGAGCAGTGTTAATTATATTTATCACATTGTACATAACATTCCTTAGTACTTATTCATCTTATAACTGGAAGTTTGTACCTTTCAACAGCTTTCATCGAATTCTCCCTTCCCCCAACTCCCTCTTCTGGTAAACACAAATCTGATCTCTTTTTCTATGAGTTTGTTTGTTTTTGAAGTGTAATTGCTATGCTAGCTCCTGTTACACAACATAGTGTTTTGCTATTTCTATATATTTCAAACTGATCACCATGATAAGTCTAGTTACAATATGTTACCATACAAAGATATTATGTAGTTATGGACTATATTCCCCACACTGTATATTTCACAACTGTGACTCATTTATTTTGCAACTGTAAGTTTGTACTTCTTAATCTCCTTCATCTCTTTCTTTTCTCCCCCCCATTCTCTTTGACAACCACTTATTTGTTCTCTGAATCTATAACTCTGTTTCTGTTTTGTTAGTTTGCTCATTTAGATTCCACATATAAGTGAAATCAAAAGGTATTTGTCTTTCTCCGTCTGACTTATTTCATTTATCATAATACTGTCTAGGTCCATCCATGTTGTCACAAATGGCAAGATATAATTCTTTATTATGGCTGAGTAATGTTCCACTTAACATATATTTGCATATATTATAAATATGTGTGTATATACATATATATTTTTATATATTCTTTATCCATTCATCTATCGATAGGTACTTTGGTTGTTTCCATATGTTGGTTATTGTAAATAACATTGCAATGAACACTGGAGTACATAGGTCTTTTCAAATTAGTACTTTTATCCCCCCCTTCAAATAAATACCCAGGAGTGGAATTGCTGGATCATATGGTGGTTTTATTTTTAATTTTTTGAGCAATCTTCATACTGTTTTCTATAGTGGCTGCACCAATTTACATTCCCACAAACTGTGTACAAGAGTTCCCTTTCTCCACAACTTTGTCAACATTTGTCATTTGTTGTCTTTTTGATGATAATCATTCTGAAAGGTGTGAAGTGTTATCTCATTGCAGTTTTGATTTGTGTTTCTATTGTGATTAGTGACATTGAACATCTTTCATTTGCCTGGTGGCCATCTGTATGTCTTCTTTGGAAAATGTCTATTCATATCCTCTGACCTTTTTTTAATCAGGTTGTTCACTTTTTGATGCTCAGTTGTATGAGTTTTGGGTATATTTTTTATATTAACCACTTAACAGATATATCATTTGCAAATATCTTTTCTCATTCAGTAGGTGGTCTTTTTTGTTTCCTTGATAGTTTTCTTTGCTGTGCAAAAGCTTTTTAGTTTGATTTAATCTCATTTATTTATTTTTGCATTTGTTTCCCTTGCCTGAAGAAACATACCAAAAATATTACTAATCGATGTAATCAATGTCAGAGAGAATACTGCCTATGTTTTCTTCCAGAAGTTTCATGGTTTCAAGTCTTACATTTAAGTCTTTAATCCATTTTGAATTTATTTTGCATGGTAATTCAATTTTATATACATTTGTAATTTATAAATGCATTTATATTTATAGTGTACCTTGCTCCAATATATAATTGTCTGTGGCATTCCAAAATACATGTAATGAAAATGAAATTTAAAAAAATGATCCTTAGGAAAATATAGATAGAAAAGGACATGGCATCAAGGAGGAAAGTTTGTTTTTAGGTATATGACTAGATTCTTACATTGTTGTTAATGTTGAGCTGTAAATTTCACTCTGAGTTTCATGATAACCAACACAAAATTGCAAAAATGGAAAAATGATCATGTGTACAAGGTACATTAACCATGAAGATTCATCCAGATCTACTACATGATTTTCAGAGCCCAGTGCAAAATAAAAATGCAGATACAAAAGTTATATAGTATTTCAAGACAGAAACAGAAAAACATTAAAACCAAAAGCAGACCTTCTAAGCATGGGACACAGTACTAGTATACAGGTCACATGTCTGTGAATCCAGCTAGCTCTGGGCTCATCTTTTCCTCCACAGAAACAAAGCTTTTCCTAATGCTTATGGCTAAGAAAAAAACCTCTCACAGCAGTTTCCATCCACAAACATTAACTAATATAGTGACTAATAATAATAAAAATAGCTAATCTTTCTAAATGATCTACCATATGCCAGAAACAGACAGTTCTAGAGAGCATTCCCCTTTCCTCAGTGGAGAACAAAGTAAGCCCAGGCCAATACATTAGAGCAGAGAGCACAGATATCAGTTAGAGAACAAAATTATATGGTACATGTATCCCTCTGACTGCCTAGTTTCAAAAGCAGGAATCAAAATCTAAGCTACAAGAATGGGAATACAGCCATTGGAATGGGAATACAGATTTCAGATGAACACCCCCTTAGATATAATTTCTATGGGTCAGAAACTACAGCCCATGGACCCAAATCTGGCATTTTGCTTGTGTTTGTATGGTCTGCAAGCTACAAATAGTCTTTATATTTTTAAATGATCACATTTTAAGTGGTATTGTAAATATTTATATAATATCCTCCATTTGCCTCTTGGCTTGCAAAGCCTAAAATATAAACTATCTCACCCTATATGGAAAAGTTTGCTAACCTCCTGATTTGTTCTACTGAATTATACTTATCATGTTTTCACTCTTTGTGTATATTGCCATTTTTGCATTTATTCATTTTATGGTAATTAACATTTAATACTTTCTACAAGTCTAATCTATGCAAACTTTTATTATTATTACTACTATTATTATCTGAACTGTCAAAATATGCTGTGTGTCTAGATCATTGACAGATTTTTTTATTCTGTTTTGTCTTACTAGTTTTTAAGGCTGTGTATTAAATATCCTTCTGTCTTTCCAGGACATAAGATTGTATCTTTAAGATGTAGGCAAAGCCCTGGAATTCAAATGAGGAGATGATGGTTCACATATTGACTCCAAACTTAATACATCAGGTCTTTGGGTAAATCATTTACAGTCACTTGATTCTCCACTTTCTTATCAGTAAATATGGAATTGTAGTATAATGGAAAGAAACCCTGAGCTTTGACTTATAAGCTGTGTATCTTAAGAGTTGCTTTGTCTCTCTGGATCTCATAATACTTTCCTTCAGGTTTATCATGGCAGCTTGTTACATTCTATTACACTCCATCAAGGCAAGAAAATAGAGCTTATTTAATAAGCTCTCAATTGTTACTATTAAGATCAAAAACAGTAAGAGATGTGAAAGAAATTTTTAACTTTATAATAGAAACCATACATATTTCTAATATGAAATAATGCCTCAAAGACATTCAAAGAATAATCAAGTCCATGGTAGATGACATCTCTCCAATAACACAGTCTTCCATTTATTTACTGCTTATAGGAGCCACAGAGCCACTATAATTTGCATGTTTTTGCTAAGAATCAAAGTGTTAGGTTTTGTTCTGTCTTGATTTTCCTACTGACATTCTACTGTATAAAATCATACAAAGATGAAAAGAATGTACAGGAATCAGATGCAAACTTTATTGGTAGCCTCAAAACTTTACATCACAGACTCATTACTTGCCTTTAGGCTTAATTAATTGAAATAATAAAAATTCAACCTATCTGGGTGGTATGCTGACTGAACTTCATTTGCCAATATTATATTTAGTGAACAAGCAGTTAAACTTAGATGCAGAAATGTACTCTTAGTTTCAAAAAGATACTGATAACTTTTTTTTACTCACTAGTTTCATTTGTGTTGAGGGCAACTTTTTCTCCTGGATACACGTCACATGCTTGGGACAATAACCAGGATAAAAATAAGAAAATAAAAATGGCCATAGTTTTCTACAGCTGTTCTTTTCAAGTGCAGTGATTATATATGACTGCTAAGATAGTTCATAAGATGTGTGTCTTCAAAATTCTGTACATTTGTGAAAAATTATATATGTGACTCATTTAAAGGTGCTAATAATTTTTTACATTAATTTCATTTATGAAATACATTGTACTTTGCTGTGAATAATAATTATAACAATTATAAAAACATAATTAAGGAGAATATACTCATCAACACTAATCATTTGTTTACAAATATTAATTAAATAATCAAACCAAGAAGTCACTTGACAAATTTTATTCAGCACTTGTTAGGTGATGAACAGCAAGTTCTGTCTGGGAAGTACAGCAAAGAACACCACAAAATCCAGCACCTCCTGGAGCTTACACTTCATGTTAAGTGTGATATGAAAGTGAGAAATTCGTGAGAGGCAACCTGGTCCTGCAGCCTTGTTTTGAAGTTGAAAGTCCCAAGCCCTAGAGGTGAAAGGATTGGACCAATTCAAGAGCCATTTAGGAACCACATCAGGGCTAGTACCCAGGTCTACCTGATCTCCAGTGTGTGCTGATCTAGTAAGCCAAGTACATGTAAACTGGAGCACATCATTATATCTGCTTTAACTAGATTTCACATTTTCATGTAGCTGTTCTACAATTTAGCAAAATGCTTTTGGACATATGGGTCAGTGTAATACCTTGCAGTGCTTTAGTTAATGGAGATCCTCTATAAACATAAGCCAGGTAATATCACTCTAGTGAAAACCTTCAATGACACTGTTTTTCTCAAGGCAAAAGCTAAAATCCTTGAAATGTCTTATAGAGCCCTGTGTAATCTGTCCTTCTCCCTCCCTTTTACTTCTCTACCATCATCTCTTACTACTCTTCCCTTTCTTATTCTAATCCAACCACCCTATCCCTGATTCTCTCAAACATACCAGTCATACACCCACCTCAGGCCCTTTGCACTGATGGCTCCCTCACGTGGAGAATTCTTCTCCAAGTTTCTCTTCAGGGCCTGCTTCTGCACAGCCTTCAGGAATTTTCTTAGATGTCAGCTGAGTGAGGCCAGCCCTGAGGAACTATCTAAAACTTCATCCCATCTCCTCCCCCTCACAATTCCTTATCCTGCTTCCCTTGCAAGCCTTTTCCTTTTTTCATACTAACCATAACCACCTAAGCTTTTGTTTAATTTACTTATTATTTTATGATCTCTATTTTCTATTGTCTTTCTTCCCCAGTTGGAATATAAACTCCTCAAGGACAATGCTTTGTCTGTTACGTCAGTGATGTATCCCAAGCACCTAGAAAAGTATTCTGGTATGTAGTAGATACTCAATTAATATGTGTGGGAGAAATGAGTGTTGACTTTATGCTTATCATGTAATGGAGACTATGTGCTATCTAAGAGGTATGGAATATGTGATCTCTCACCCAGCTTGCATTTAGGAGACTGTCTTATGAAACTTGTCACATACACATATATACACACATGTGTGCATACACACCTCCAACACTGAAGGCATTCATGGATATATATATTAAAAATTCTAAAGGTTTTATGGAATGATGGAAGAGAAAATTACTTTACACTAAAGCACTTCCTATAAATTCCCTTAAACATTTTTGTCTTTCCCAAGTGTTCATTTCTCATGACAGCTGCCACATTTATGCTTTCTCCCAGGTCTTTTCAAGCATCTTCTCAGTCAACCTCTTTTCAATATTTTGTGATTAAGTCCCACCAAACCTTTTCCCAATTATATATCTACCTTTCATCAAATTCAGCAAAAAAAAAGTCTTGCTAGAAATCCTCCCTCCTCAGCAGTGATTATTGGAGTTTACAGTGGAGAAAGTTTATTATATTGTTGTTTTATATGAATACATCTTCTTCTCCACAGTCTTCAATAATTGAAGGGTATTGCTTAGGATTCTTGGAAGCAAAGAGAGAACAAATTATCATATGAAATAAGCAGTTTCCAGTCCATAAAAGGAACCTGACCAATATTTTTATATTTCCACCAAAAGACAAGAGAGTTATACTAGGACAATACAAGAAAAGCAAATCAAACTGAGTCTATGATAGAAATAGATTATATCCAGAGCCTGAAGAAAAAAGTAATAAAGGGAGATTTAAACCAAAAACAAAATAAAAGAGACCAAGAAGTAAACATTCAGAAACTTTCAGATGCAATGAATTAGAAATAAAAGTCATAGAGATGGTATTAGCCAATGGGAAAGAAATAGTTAATTGAGTGTAAAAATAAAAATTAATTAAGCAGAAGTCTATAGAAGTCAAAGAGGCAAATTTAACTGTCTCTCTGTTCATTGTGGAAAACGATTCAAAATATTAGGTTTTATCCTAACAGTGTTTGGTTGCTGTATCTGTCAGGCATTCAAACCTTCATATTCTCTATGCTTTCTTTCAGTGTGTGCTCAGGTGTGAAGGTCATCAGAAGGATACCTCATGCCCACAGCTAGCTTTGTTGATTTCCTGCATTCCTAGGGACTTGATTGTAGAACGACATGGAGCCAAGAGAGAATAACCCTGAGATTACTTTTAAAGGATTACCAGCCTTCAAGGAGGCCATCCCTCATGTATTCCAAAGTTCAGTGCAAAAAATTTGACTGTTGAAAAGATTTTCACCATACATACATGTGTAAATGCAGTCTTTATTGGTTAATAGCAAGTATCTACCATATTACTCCCCAGATATATAAAGTAGATTCTTTTTATTACTCAGATTAATGGTATTAAGACTATGGATGATGAAGAAACTAAATGAGGTTTCCAAGCTGCCATTCCTCTTTCACATTCTTTTGTCTTTCTCATACAAGAAGTTCATAATGAGATTTCATTGAAACAAAAACAACACTTTCCTTATTTTCATCATTTCTATTATTCTGTGTTAGCATCGCCAAAGAAATAATTTAAATAAATAGAAGATAGATGAATATCCATGATCATTTCTCTACAATTATTTTTTTGCTTTCAGTTAAGAGAAGGCATTCTTTGTTTTCTTTAAGAACTATGACAGGTGAGCCATATGCTATTATTCTTTTTCTCTTATTTTTTCTCTCTTTCCTTCTTCCTTTTGTCATCAAATATTTGGAAATGATATAAATAAAAATTATTTTCTAGTGCTAAGAACTGTAAAATATGCCATTATTTTCATGAAATTTGTATTCCAACACAGATGACAACTCTTTTACAATTAATTTCATAAAATCATGTTTCCCCATAAGTAGAAATATAATTTCTTCTGGAAAGAAAATGTCCTACGAAAGGTAATAACTAAGAAAGGAGAAGAGAAACTCTGTTCTTGAACCTGCTATATAGCACAGGGAGCTCAGCTTGGTGCTCTGTGATTACCTAGGTGTGTGGGATGGGGGGGTGGGAGGGAAGTCCAGGAGGGAGGGGATATATGTATACATATAGCTGATTCACTTCCTTGTACAGCAGAAACTAACACAACATTGTAAAGCAACTAAACCCCAATTTTTTTTAAAAAAAAGGGAAACACACACAGAGAAAAGAAATTAATGATTGATAGGGGAAGTATAAAATCCTTGAAAATTATTAAGAGAAAAAATTGGGATTTTCCAAAGAAGAAAGATGCAGTGGTACTTCTGAAGTTAAATGTTTATGTCAATAGCATAATGTAATTTTGCTCTCTCTAATTACCTACTACCCACTGCATTTGTATGGGGTTTTTTTGTACCATCACAGATTGTTGCCCAGGAACGTAAGAATTCCTATCCCTCACCCCCAACCCCCTCCACCATCCTTTACCCAATTCTTGCTAATAAATCTAGGAGACTAGTGAGTTTAGAGTAGAAAAAATGAGAAGTAGGCTTTGGTGACATGGGAATGGAAATGAATGCAGGTGAGAAAATGCAGGAACTTGTTCGCCATGTAAATAACTTTGGTTTTCATTCTAAGAGCATTCAACCACCATTCTACAAATATTTATTGCCTGTCTATGATAGGCCATCATTTGGATATTTGCAAATATGTGTTAACAAAGACAATAAGTAAGTGAATGATGTTATACGTTTGCAGGTGAAAAATAATATGCAAATATAGATGAGGATAGAGTCAGGAGTAAGTGGGGTGGGAGCAACAGTGAGCAATTACATACTCTACTTTGCCTTGTAAGGATACATTTCTCAGGGCAAGATGAAAAATGAACTGAATGGAGGCTTTTGCAATAGTCCAGGCCAGAGGTAATGGCTTGGCATGTTAGTGATGATGGAGATAATGAGAAGTGAATAGATTTAAGAGACATACAGCTGGTAAAATTACTAGGACTCCATGATGCATTTGATATGAAAGATGATGTAATAAAGAAATATCAAGATTGTTTCCTTCAGTGCAGAATTGATCAGTAGCAGTTCTATTTTTGAGATAGAGAACTCTGGGAAAGGCTGGATTGGTTCTTTTTTTCCAGCTGGTAGTAATCAGGAAAACCTTGAATCAATTCTTTAGTAATTCACCATGACTTATGACATGGCATGACCTGAATTATTGTACATATATTATTTTTCTTTCATCTTTCTATGCATTCATTGGCTGTTTGTAAGTAACTTTGTATTTTAAAAGTGGTTTTGATTAAGCTAGAGTTAGTAATAAATTAACATGATAGAAGTAAAAATTGGAAAACTGTTGTTACCTAACTTCAAGACTTACTATAAAACTACAGTAATCAAGACAGTGTGGTATTGGCAAAAGAATAGACAAGGAGATCAGTGAAACTGAAGAGCCCAGAAATAGACCCCCATAAATATAGTCAACTGATCTTTGACAAAAGAGCAAAGGCAACATAATGGAGAAAAGATAGTCTCTTCAACAAATGGTGCTGGAACAAGTGGGCACCCACGTGCAAAAAAAAAAAAAAAAAGAATCTAGACATAGATATCATACCCTTAGGAAAAATTAACTCAAAATGGATCAGAGATCTAAATGTAAAGCACAAAACTATAAAATTCTCATAGACGATAACATAGGAGAAAACCTAGGTGACCTTGGGTATAGTGATACTTTTCTAAATACAACTTCAAAGTTTAAAACTGGACCAGTGACCTTAACAAACACCTCACCAAAAATGATAGATGAGAGCTAAGCATATGAAAAGATGCTCCACATCATTTTATCAAGGAAATGCAAATAAAAACAGTAATTAAATTCCATTAAACTCCTATTAGAATGACCAATATCTGGAACACTGACAACATTAAATGCTGAAGAAAATGTGGAGCAACAGGAGCTCTCCTACACTGTTAGTGAGAATGCAAATTGTCACAGACACTTTGGAAGACAATTTGATGGCTTCTTACATAACTAAACATACCCTTACCATGCAATCTAGCCATCATTCTTCTTGATATTTTCCCAGAGGATTGGAAAACTTATGTCCACACAAAAATTTGCACAAGATGTCTACAGCAGCTTTATTCATAATTGTCAAACCTTGGAAGCAACCAAGATGTCATTTTGTAGGTGAATAGATAAATGAAATGTGGTACATCTCAATAAAGGAATTATTCAGCACTAAAAATAAGTAAGCTATCAAGCTGTGAAAAGACATAGAGGAACCTTAAGTTCATAATTACTAAGTGAAAGAAGCCAAATTGAAAAGACCACATACTGTATGATTTCAACTATATGACATTCTGGAAGCAACCAAACTATGGAGAATATAAAGACTGGTGATTCCTGTGGGGGTGAGGGGTAGAGGATGAACAGGCAGAGCACAGAGGACTTTTAGGGTAGTGAAAATACTCTATATGATGTTATGATATTATAATGATGTGTAATTATACATTTGTACAAACCCATAGAATTTATGACACCAAGAGTAAAACTTAAGGTATAAACACTGAACTTTGGGTGATTAAGATGTGTCAGTGTAAATTTATCCTTGGTAAAATATGTATCTTTCGGGCTTCCCTGCTGGCGCAGTGGTTGAGAGTTTGCCTGCCGATGCAGGGGATACAGGTTCGTGCCCTGGTCTGGGAAGATCTCACATGCCGTGGAGCTGCTAGGCCCATGAGCCATGGCCGCTAAGCCTGCGCGACTGGAGCCTGTGCTCCACAATGGGAGAGGCCACAGCAGTGAGCGGCCCGCGTAGCACACACACACACACAAAAGTATCATTCTAGCAAATAATGTTAATAATGGAGGTGGCTATACATTGTGGGGGCAGGGAGTATATGGGAAATCTTTATAATACCTTCTCAATTTTGTTGTAAACCTAAAACTGCTCTAAAAAAATGAAGTCCTAAGAAAGTTAATGGGATACGCGTCTGTTCACTTAACTCTAATAGAGTAGCACAAACCCCTATTTGTATTATAGATGCTCACAGTTGAAGTGAGTGTATTTGCTTTCTATCCAGCATAGATTTTTATTGTAGTGTACCTGTCTGACAATTAGCTTTTTTGATTGTAATGTAAGTGCTTGACATTAAGTTTTGACTGTTGATCCATTCACATCAAATATATTTACCTGGAATAAACACATTGCCAGCTACACAGCTAGATAAAGAGCCAGGCCATCCCACCTATGAAGTTCCTTTTTTATTTTATTCTACTTTTTGAGAACCCTGGTTAACTTAGATAACTGACCATTTGACTGACTTCTTGCTTTTCCCTTCCTGCACTTTAATACCTGCTCTTATGTTTTAAATTCACCAATAAAAAGTGAACTCACAAAACCATAGGTACCCCAACCTTGACCCCATAAAAACAGAATCATGGATCTGTTCTCTCTCTCTCTCTCTTTCTATCTGCAACCTCTCTGTTTTAGCCCTATGTGTGACTTGTACCCTCTAGGACTTGTAAGTAATAAACTTGTCTTTTCAAAGTTCCCTGATGGTTGTTGAGAGGTGCATCTTGCAATTATGACAAGAACCACAGGACCAGTCCAGCCACAGCATTGGCTCCAGGGAAGGAAATATCTGTGAGGGCTTCCTACAAATAGTACTGGTCCAGGTGAGTTCCCATAGGCATTTCCAGCCAATGGTATCACTATCAACAGGCTAACACAGACACAAAACAGTTATTTATCTAATAAACTTTACTGAGCACCTGAAATATGTCTGCTTCCATGTTACCAAGTTCAAGCTCTCTCTGCTCACCACATGACAGGCCAATAAATCGGGAGAAGAGGTGTTGAGGCAAGGAATAGTGACTTTATTCAGAAATCCAGGCATCCAAGAAGATGGCAGACTAATGTCCTAGAGTACCATCTTAGTGGGGTCTGGATGCCAGTTTCTTTTATAGAACAGACAGGGGGAGGCAGTGAGGAAGTAAAGTAAAAAGGCCATTAATCTTACAAAATATCTCCTGGCTTGGCCAGCATTCGGGAGGTGATGTCTTCTTTTCTGCAGCCATTCATGGGTGGGCATGGTCAGAATGTTTCCCTGTGAGCTGAGCAAAGGCACTTTAGTTTAACATTCAAGCAGAGGGGTAGGGTTCCCCAAGGCAGGTCATTATGTATGCTTACAGCTATAGACCCATCCTTTTAGTGATTATAGTAACAAACAGCAACAGAGAGCAAAGCTTAAAGTAAAAGAAAGAGATACAACATGGAGTCAGATTTTGTTCTTCCCAATTACAATTCTACCCCCTTTTGATGGATACAGTAAGAAAAGTCAAACTTATTTTCAGGCCTCTGTATTTACTTATCCTTGAATTCTGGGAGTCATCAAAAGGGTCACAGAATGGTTTTCACAGGTATCTTTTGATACAGCTTTTCACAGCTACCTCTTGGTCCTAGCTGCTGCTTGTACAGGCCTCCTGGAAATTGTCCATGATCACTAGGGCTCTCACAATGAAACTCTCAGAGTCTCACTCATAACTAGTCCATTATATAATAGAAGAATTTTGCACTGGACCTGGCAAGACATATTTTATTCAGACTACTGCAGTAGGAGAGAGAGATTTCAGTATAAACTGAGCTTAAAAAAAAAGGCAGGAGGCTTTTTAAACACTGCGATGTGCTAAAGGTAAAGTACTGAAGGATGCTGGGAAGGTGGGATTGGACAATGTGATTAGGCCACCTGTGATTGTTAATTGACATTTATCCAAAGAAGAGAAACAGACGTATCCTATCTTTATGGCAGAAGGTAGTTTTGCAAAGTACATCAAAGTTAGACTCTCACACTCCCACAGGATCTAAGAGATTAGGAGACTATCTCTCTAGATGTTTGGATTTCAAAGACTGGGCTCCCATATCTTTGAGGAAAGGGTGCTGAGTAGTAGGAGATTTACATCTCAAAGGGGAAGAGAAAGAATTTACAGTCATAAATTTTCCAAAGTAAATACTCTAAGAAAACAGAAGTTAGCATTGTATAGTTAAGTTTTGGCTGGAACAAATAGTAAATGCTTTTGGCAGTGCTGAGCTTTCTCAAGCAGTCCATTTTAAGAGAACTGGGGTCATCCTAGGGAAATGGTCTTGGACCAAAGAAGCCAGGCTGGCATTCATTCTCAGTGTAGGGGGTTGAACAGAAGCATTTGCACCAGGAGTTTTACATTGCTCACCTGCAATATTATGTTTTATAAGAAATATATATTTGGTCATTTAGATTCCTGAGTGAAAAGGACAATGGGAACATCTTTTATTATAATCCTTGGTCTCTTGCCCTCAGTTCCTGAAATCACTTCAAAGCCATAAAGGTGAAATGGGTGTCTTGTTATTCACAACAAACCCTTTTCCACCACAGCTGAGTTTATATTAATGAGGTGACTTTTGGAAAGCACCTAAGGCTGGGGACAACCAACCATGAATAGAGGGTGGAACTTTTTGCCTCTTCCCCTGATTTCTGGGGAGGGAAGAGAAGCTAGATGTTAAATTGAACACCAATGACCACTGATTTAATCAACCATGCCTATGTAATGAAACCTTCATAAAAACATGAAAGGAGGGGGCTCAGAGAGAATTTGGGAAACCAGAACAACTCAATGTGCCCCCATGCTGGGCCCAAACTTCACAGGAACAGAAGTTCCTTTACTGGAGCCCTCACTCTCTGTGTCTCTTCATCTAGCTGTTGATTTATATCTTTTACTATCCTTGGTAGTAAACTGGTAATCTAGTGAGTAAATGGATTTCCTGAATTCTGTGAGCCACTTTAGCAAACTAACTGAACCCAAGGAGCTGGTTATGGAAACCTCTGATTTATAACCAGTTGATAAGAAGCACAATATTGTGCATAGATAAGAAGCACTAGTATTGTAATGGTGTCTGAAGTGGAGGGCATTCTTGTGGGACTGAGCCTTTAACTTGCAAAATCTGCTTCTATCTCCAGGTAGATAGTATCAGAACTGAGTTGTACACATACAGCTGGCACCTGGAGAATTGTCATATTGTGGAGAACCGTCTCCCCCACATCACAAACACACACTGGAATTTGGTGATTAGAATATTTTTATCATCCAATTCCTGTCACTTAAAATTGTACCCAGTCATCACATTGATGACTCTCTCATTCAGCCCAACACTTGGTGCTGTGAGGAATCTTCAATCTCAGATATTATTTGAGCAATCCTCCATCTACTCCTACAGCCTGTAATACCTGATGTATCCTGCTATATATTGTCTTTCAAAGGCATCATTTGGGTTTCTAGAGACATATATAAATATGTAGTTGAGAATGAACTCAAGTACAGACTCTTACTATATGTAGCTTCAAACCACGATTTTCGTCCTACATAAGACTTCCTATGTAAGACTTTTTCATACATCTATTTTCCAGAATTTTTCTCATTTTTTCTTAAGGAACTCTTCATTCTTTCCCCCCTCCATGCTGTCTTCCATTGGATCCACTCTCTTATTTCCATCTGAGAGGCAGTGTATGTCAGAAGGGTAGGATTCATGCTTCTCATGGGCTAAACGTCACCATTTAAAAAAAAAATCAACAAATGAATCCATTGATATCTTAGGAAGGAGATATTATATGATTACATTATTCACATAATGGTTTATCAGAACAAAATCTTCAACTCAACCAGCATTCCCACCAGTATTTATTTCCATGCTTGTAGAATTTGTATTCTAGCACAAAATAGACATTTTTTTTACAAATTATGATGTTTTTTTGTGAGTGAATTTTTTGGCATTTCTATTTGATTTTTTAATTGAAAGAGGCATATGTGAATGGGCCTAAGGTATTATGATAAGTGAAATGTCAGACAGAGAAAGAAAATACTTTATGCCATCACTTATATTGGAATCTAAAAAATAAAACAAACAGAAACAGATTTATGGATATAGAGAACAAAGTAGTGGTTACCAGTGAGGAGAGGGAAGAGGGAAGGGGCAAGATAGGGGTGTGAGATTGAAGCACAAACCACTAAGTATGAAATAAATAAGCAACAAGGATATATTGTATAACACAGGGAAATATAGCCATTATTTTGTAATAACCTTAAATGGAGTATAATCTTTAAAAATATTGAATCACTATGTTGTACCACTGAAACTAATTTAATAGTGTAAATCAACTATACTTCAATTAAAAATTTAATTTAATAAGTTAAAAAATAAAAGCACCATAAAACTTTATAAAATTGTCAGACATAAGTGATAGTGGGATCCACTGATGAAAGAGATCTTGTTGACTCTTCAGGGGTCTATCTCTTTGATCTTAATACTTAATCATCTCACATATAAAATAGGGCCCTTTGTTAACTGTTTTATCACATGACACATGATGTTAGGACTAACAACAGTTAAATTTTGCATGTTTACACATTTGAATTTTAACACTATCTCTTATTTAGGTGAACCTGGTTTTAATAGTTGATATTTAACACTCTGTATTCAGGATTTTTTATTAGCAATGAAAATATGAATTGATAACTGGGCCCATATTCTCCAATAAGAAATTTATCTTTTTACAGACTATTTAAACTAAGTGTAATATATATAAACACACTTCTGTAGTGTGTTTCTTGTATTAAATTCCATCCTTTCTCATATATGAAACATTACTTCCCATCATCTGGTGCTGAAAAAAATTCTTATTCTGGTCTTATTGTATGAAAATGATTTAGTGTGTATTGTTTAGAAGAATAAACTACTCAGTCTTTCTTATCCCTATGACTTAAATATGCATTTGATGTTTTTCCACGTGCTCTTACAATAAACGCTTTAAAGGATGTCATTTACTTATAAATCCAGCAAGAGAAACCTAAAAGTTGACTCTCAGCGTTTTTTTTGCTTTCTTCATTTAGTGGTTGATACTGACCTACATAAATTCCCTGAAATGAGCAGGTTCCTTCCAAATAGTTTAGCATTCCAAGAACTTCATACAGGCCACACAATTCTTATTCTTTGCTCATTTCCACTGCCAATGTGCGTTGTTATAAAAATGAACCACATTTTTTTGCCAGTAATAATATATTTGCTTAAAGGTTATATTGTAAATTTCACCAGGTCCCACAAAGAAAGTGATATATTTTTATCATCACTATTGCTATTACTCTAAAGAGATGCATGTAAACAATTGTGTAGAAGGGAAGGATTTTAAAGCTTGGAACAATGTTTCAGTTTCATTCATCTACTTAGTGTGTATACCAGGGTCAATCATAATGAAAGAAAATCTTCCCCAAACACAACCACAGCTTCGTTATTTTTGTCCTCTCTGTAATAGAGTTTCCAAGTTGACACAGATGGTAATAATAAGGAGGTAAGGCCTGAACGCTGCCAACTGCGTCATCCTGAACCCTTTCAACACACCTCATCTGAAACGATAAGTATAATTCCTGTCCTATGTTGTACTCTGCTTCACTGCCATAGATCTTTTAAAAGTATTAAGGAAACCATTCAGAGAGCATTATTGGAAAATAAGAAAGGGCAAATATTCTGGTCAACCAAATAATGCTTTTTAATACTTCCCAGTGGTTACCTGAAATCCCAGCAGAATTCAAAGACTTTAAGAGGTAAAGGGGAAAAGGGCTTGATGGCAGTGGGGGAAGGGCGAGAACTTAAAGGTTCCATTCAGTGTTATCTCCTGCCAGTTTATCTGAAATATTTCAGCATATATAAATTCACTATAGCATTCGTGAAAGGCCCCAAAATTAGAGGAGAAACATCCTTGTAAAACTCTGTGTAAATTAGGTAACCAGATATTAGATACCAGAGAATGACTAATTGGCCAAGCAAAATTTTATCCTACTTTATCTTACCTATAACACGATAAGAAATAATAAGTAGTAGTAGCACTCTAAAATGAAATAAATAAATAAATTTTCCAATCTGTGCAATAAAATAGTTGCACAGTTTTGTGAAATACTATATTTATGTGCATAAAATATTTTTTTCTATTTACTGTAAAAATGCTCATTTTTGTGTCCTAGAACTGAGTTGTGTTTACACAACTCTATTGGTAAAGTAAAAACCTACAGCCTGACACAATAAATGTATGCAAGCAATTTCTGTAATTCAATTTTTTAACTAAAAATATCAGAGAAATACAAAACAAAATGTCATTAACTACTTATTCTATCAGTCCTGCAGTAAACAGAATCTAGCTCAGATAGTTCAAAAAGCTTCACTAGAATAAGGGCATGGACAATAGGTGTTGAAGCAACCAGGGATTAGCAACAGTGAAATGCCATTATCACCCCTAAGTCTGAAGGGCAAAGGACGGTAAAACTCAAGCTGAGGAGAATGGGAGGCTTAATGTAGGGATTGCCTGATTGGAGTTGCAGTACTGGAGGTACCAAACACAAAGAGAAAATGCTGCCAAACATGGTAGGGAGTGGGGAACAAATACCCCAACCTTCCCTATTGCTCTGTGATTCCCCTACCAGTGACTCCCATTGACTGAACCTAGCTATCTGACGCCAGACAGTAAAAAAACCAGGTAACAGTCCAAGGAATCAGCTTCCCAGTGCAGAAAAAAGAGCATACAAAGACAGCGGGCAGATTGTGATCAGATGGTAAAATAAGAAAACTTAACACATCCCACAATGATTTTAAAGATTTCAAAAAATGCATAATCACAAAAAAGGTACATCATTGCAAATCTTTTCACACTGAAATAAACAATTTTAACTATGATTGAACTTCATTTCAGATATTTTTCTATGCACATATACAGATATATAGAATAATGGAAAACAAATTTGTTTAAGAAAACAGGAATTACCATTAAAACATTATAGTAAAATTATTAAATTTTATTTTAATTTTTAAGAATAAAGACATTGAAAATGAAACAGAAATATATTATTGGAGTTCATATAAATGTTTCTTTACCACAGTGCTATTATAAATTTAAAAAACTGGAATTTAAGAAAATGTTTTATTCATAAGTTTAAGAGTTATGAACCCATAGCTTTAACCAGAGATTTCCATTCTAAGAAAACTATTAACTCCCTGCTATAAATGAGGAAAATTTTAACATGTCACATATTTCAATCTCTCATCTGCCTATGTCTAAACATTTGTGAGATACATTATTATATTTACACTAGTCATGTTTAATTTTTATATTATTATGTTTTTCAAGGATGTTTAGTCCTTTTTTAAGGGGAATAGATTTTCATCAGTGATAATTTTTAAGGCTTTCTATACTTAAATTCTTTTTTTATTAATGAATTATTTTTATTGAAGTATAGTTGATTTACAGTATTGTGTTTCAGGTGTACAGCACAGTGATTCAGTTATATATATATATATATATATACATGTATACATATAGCTATTCCTTTTCAGATTATTTTCCTTTATAGGTTATTACAAAATATTGAGTATAGTTCCCTGTGTTATACAGTAGGTCTTTGATGTTTATTTTATATACAGTAGTATGTATATGTTAATTCCATGCCAGTCGTACTCTGCATTAAATCTATGGGTTTTTCATTTCTTCAAACGTTTCCATGCTCTATTTATACTTGAAAGATATTTTAGCTGGCTATAAAATTATTGGGTTACAATCCTTTTCCTTTTCCTTGTAGACATTGCATCATTGTCTTTAGGTACAAAATATTGCTTCAGAAAAACTATGTGACTTATCTGATTTCTCTTCCTTGTTTGTATTATTTTTTTCTGCTCTAGAGGATTGATGAATGATTTCTTTACCTTGAAGATGGATAGCCTGAACTATTTATATCTTAATGTTGAGTAACCTGAATTAAAATTTCCTTGTACACTATATGCAGATTAATTTTTCTTAGTCACTTTCTTTTTTCATATAAAATTAAGAGGTATCCCAAAGAAATAATGCTTCAAAATGCAATTAAATGTGACTCTCTCTTGTGAGAACGCCAGAATCACAACTAGCTGCTGAACAATGATCATCAGGAAGACACTGGAACTCACCACTAAAGATAACCCACATCCAAAGACAAAGGAGAAGACACAATGAGATGGTAGGAGAGGAGCAATCACAGTAAAGTCAAATCCCATAACTGGTAGGTGGGTGACTCACAGACTGGGGAACACTTATACCACAGAAGTCCACACACTGGAGTGAAGGTTCTGAACACCACATCAGGCTTCCAAACCTGGGGGTCCGGCAACGGGAGAAGGAATTCCTAGAGAGTCAGACTTTGAAGCCTAGTGAGAATTGATTGCAGAACTTCAACAGGACTGGGGGCCACAGAGAGTCCACTCTTGGAGGGCAAACACAAAGTAGTGTGTGAATCATGACCCAGGGGAAGGAGCAGTGACCCCAGGTGAGACTGAACCAGAGCTACCTGCTACTGTTGGAGGGTCTCCTGCAGAGGTGGGGGGTGGCTCTGTTTCACCGTGGAGAGAAGAACACTGGCAGCAGAAAGTCTGGGAAGTACTCCTTGGTGTGAGCCCTCCCAGAGTCTGTCATTAACCCCACCAAAGACCCCAAGTAGGATCCAGTGTTGGGTTGCCTCAGACCAAACAACCAACAGGGAGGGAACACAGCCCAACCCATCAGCAGTCAAGTGGATTGAAGTTTTACTGAGCTCTGCCCACCAAAGCAACAGGCAGCTCTACCCACCACCAGTCACTCCCATCAAGCCTCTTAGATAGCCTCATACACCAGAGGGCAGAGAGCAAAAGCAAGAATAACTACAGTCCTGTAGCCTATGAAACAAAAAACATATTCACAGAAAGATAGACAAGATGAAAAGGCAGAAGTTTATATACCAGAGGAAGGAACAAGATAAAACCCTAGAAAAACAACTAAGTGAAGTGGAGATAGGCAACCTTCCAGAAAAAGAATTCAGAATAACAATAGTGAAGATGATCCAGGACCTCAGAAAAAGAATGGAGGCAAAGATCAAGAAGATGCAAAAAATGTTTAACAAAGACCTAGAAGAATTAATGAAGAAACAAACAGAGTTGAACAATACAATAACTGAAATGAAAACTACACTAGAAGGAATCAACAGCAGAATAACTGAGGCAGAAGAACTGATAAGTGGAAGACAGAATGGTGGAATTCACTGCTGTGGAACAAACTAAAGAAAAAAGAATGAAAAGAAATGAGGACCGCCTAAGAGACCTCTGGGACAACATTAAACGCAAAAACATTTCACTATAGGGGACCCAGAGGAGAAGAGAGAGAGAAAGGACCAGAGAAAATATTTGAAGAGATTATAGTCAAAATCTTCCCTAAAATGGGAAAGGAAATAGCCACCCAAGTCCAGTAAGCACAGTGAATCCCATACAGGATAAACCCAAGGAGAAACGCGCCAAGACACATAGTAATCAAATGGGCAAAAATTTAAAACAAAAACAAAACAAAAAAAATTATTGAAAGCAGCAAGGGAAAAATGACAAATAACATACAAGGGAGCTCCCATAAGGTTAATAGCTGATTTCTCAGCAGAAACTCTACAAGCCAGAAGTAAGTGGCATGATATACTTAAAGTGATGAAAGGGAAGAACCTACAACCAAGATTACTCTACCCGTCAAGGATCTCATTCAGATTCAATGGAGAAATCCAAAGCTTTACAGACAAGCAAAAACTAAGAGAATTCAGCACAACCAAACCAGCTCTACAACAAATGCTAAAGGAACTTCTCTAAGTGGGAAAAACAAGAGAAGAAAAGGACCTACAAAAACAAACCCAAAACAATTTAAAAAATGGTCATAGGAATGTACATATCGATAATTACCTTAAACGTGAATGGATTAATGCTCCAACCAAAAGACACAGGCTTGCTGAACAGATACAAAAAAAGACCCATATATATGTTGTCTAAAAGAGACCCACTTCAGACCTAGGGACACATATAGACTGAAAGTGAGGAGATGGAAAAAGATATTTCATGCAAATGGAAATCAAAAGAAAGTTGGAGTAACTATACTCATATCAGAAAAAATAGAGTTTAAAATAAAGAATGTTACAAGAGACAAGGAAGGACACTACATAATGATCAAGGGATCAATCCACGAAGAAGATATAACAATTATAAATATATATGCACCCAACATAGGAGCACCACAATACATAAGGCAACTGTTAACAGCTAAAAAAGAGGAAATCGACAGTAACACAATAATATTGGGGAACTTTAACACCTCACTTACACCAGCGGACATATCATCCAAAATGAAAATAAATAAGGAAATAGAAGCTTTAAATAACACAATAGACCAGATAGATTTAATTGATATTTATAGTACATTCCATCCAAAAACAGCAGAATACACTTTCTTCTCAAGTGCACATGGAACATTCTCCAGGATAGATCACATCTTGGGTCACAAATCAAGCTTCAGTAAATTTAAGAAAATTGAAACCATATCAAGTATCTTTTCTGACCACAACACTATGAGATTAGAAATGAATTACAGGGAAAAAAAAAACGTAAAAAACACAAACACATGGAAGCTCAACAATACGTTACTAAATAACCGAGAGGTCACTGAAGAAATCAAAGAGGAAATCAAAAATTACCTAGAGACAAATGACAATGAAAACACAACAATCCAAAATCTATGGGATGCAGCAAAAGCAGTTCTAAGAGGGAAGTTTATAGCTATACAAGCCTACCTCAAGAAACAAGAAAAATCTGAAGTAAACAATCTAACCTTACACCTAAAGGAAACAGAGAAATAAGAACAAACAAAACCTAAAGTTAGCAGAAGGAAAGAAATCATAAAGATCAGAGCAGAAATAAATGAAATAGAAACAAAGAAAACAATGGCAAAGATCAATAAAACTAAAAGCTGGTTCTTTGAGAGATAAATAAAACTGATAAACCATTAGACAGACTCATCAAGAAAAAGAGAGAGGACTCAAATCAATAAAATTAGAAATGAAAAAGGAGAAGTTACAACAGACACCACAGAAATACAAAGTCTCCTAAGAGACTACTACAAGCAACTCTATGGCAATAAAATGGGCAACCTGGAAGAGATGGACAAATTCTTAGAAAGGTAAAACCTTCCAAGACCGAACCAGGAAGACACAGAAAATATGAACAGACCAATCACAAGTAATGAAATTGAAACTGTGATTAAAAATCTTCCAACAAACAAAAGTCCAGGACCAGGCGGCTTCACAGGTGAATTCTATCAAACATTTAGAGAAGAGCTTATGCCCATCATTCTCAAACTCTTCCAAAAAATTGCAGAGGAAGGAAGACTCCCAAACTCATTCTATGAGGTCACCATCACCCTGATACCAAAACCAGACAAAAATAATTGAAAAAAAGAAAATTACAGACCAATATCACTGATGAGTATAGATGCAGAAATCCTCAACAAAATACTACCAAACAGAATCAACAACATATTAAAAGGATCATACATCATGATCAAGTGGGATTTATCCCTGAGATGCAAGGATTCTTCAATATATGCAAATCAATCAATGTGATACACCATATTAACAAATTGAAGAAAAAAATAACCATATGATCCTCTCAATAAATGCAGAAAAAGCTTTTGACAAAATTCAACACCGATTTATGATAAAAACTCTCCAGAAAGATGACATAGAGGGAACTTACCTCAACATAATAAAGGCCATATACAACAAACCCACAGCAAACATCATTCTCAATGGTGAAAAACTGAAAGCATTTCCTCTAAGATCAGGAATGAGACAAGGATGTCCAGTCTCACCTCTATTATTCAACATAGATTCAGAAGTCCTAGCCATGGCAATCAGAATAGAAAAAGAATAAAAAGTAATACAAATTGGAAAAGAAGAAGTAAAACTGTCACTCTTTGCAGGTACATGATACTAAACATAGGAATCTGAAAAATGCCACCAGAAAACTACTAGAGATAATCAATGAATTTGAAAAAGTTGCAGGATACAAAATTAATGCACAGAAATCTCTGGCATTCCTATACACTAATGATGAACAATCTGAAAGAGAAATTAAGGAAACACTCCCTTTTACCATTGCAACAAAAAGAATAAAATACCTAGGAATAAACCTACCTAGCCTACCTAGGGAGACAAAAAACCTGTATGCAGAAAAATATAAGACAGTGATGAAAGAAATTAAAGATGATACCAATAGATGGAGAGATATACCATGTTCTTGGATTGGAAGAATCAATATTGTGAAAATAACCATACTACCCAAAGCAATCTACAGATTCAATGCAATCCTTATCAAATTACCAATGACATTTTTTACGGAACTAGAACATATCATCTTAAAACTTGTATGGAGGGCTTCCCTGGTGGCGCAGTGGTTGAGAGTCTGCCTGCCAATGCAGGGGACACGGGTTCATGCCCCAGTCCGGGAGGATCCTGCATGTCACAGAGTGGATGCGCCCGTGGGTCATGGCTGCTGAGCCTGCACATCTGGAACCTGTGCTCTGCAACAGGAGTGGCCACAGCAGTGAGAGGCCCGTGTAACACACACAAAAAATTAAAAAATAAATAAATAAAATAAAATTTGTATGGAGACACAAAAGACCCCAAAGAAATCAGACTCCCTGACTTCAGACTATATACTACAAAGCTACAGTAATCAATACAATATGGTACTGGCAGAAAAACAGAAACATAGATCAATGGAAGAAGATAGAAAGCCCAGAGATAAACCCATGCATCTATGGTCAACCAATCTATGACAAAGGAGGCAAAGATATACATTGGAGAAAAAGCAGTCTCTTCAATAAGTGGTGCTGGGAAAACTGGACAGCTATATGTAAAAGAATGAAATTAGAACACTCCCTAACACCATACACACAAAAAAACCCTCAAAATGGATTTGATACATAAATGTAAAACCAGACATTATAAAACTCTTAGAGAAAAACATAGGAAGAACACTCTTTGACATAAATCACAGAAAGATCTTTTTTGATCCACCTCCTAGAGTATGGAAATAAAAACTAAAATAAACAAATGGGAGCTAAAGAAACTTCAAAGCTTTTGCACAGCAAAGGAAACCATATACAAGACAAAAAGACAACCCTCAGAAAGTGGGAAAATATTTGCAAATGAATCAATGGACAAAGGATTAATCTCCAAAATATATAAGCAGCTCATGAAGCTCAATCTTAAAGAAACAAACAACCCAATCCAAAAATGGGCAGAAGACCTAAATAGACATTTCTCCAAAGAAGGCATACAGATGACCAAGAGACACATGAAAAGCTGCTCAACATCACTAATTATTGGAAAAATACAAATCAAAACTACAATGAGGTATCACCTCACTTCAGTTAGAATGGGATCCATCAGAAAATCTACAAACAACATATGCTGGAAAGGGTGCGGAGAAAAGGTCAACCTCTTGCCCTGTTGGTGGGAATGTAAATTGATACAGCCACTATAGAGAACAGTATGGAGGTTCCTTAAAAAACTAAAAATAGAATTACCATATGATCCAGCAATCACACTACTGGGCATATACCCAGAGAAAACCATAATTCAAAAGGACACATGCACCCCAATGTTCATTGCAGCACTATTTACAATAGGCAGGTCATGGAAACAACCTAAATGCCCATTGACAGATGAATGGATAAAGAATATGTGATACATATATACAATGGAATATTACTCGCCATAAAAAGGAACAGAATTGAATCATTTGTTGAGACGTGGACAGATCTAGAGACTGTCATACAGCATGAAGTAAGTCAGAAAGAGAAAAACAAATATCATATATTAATGCATGCACGTGGAACCTAGAAAAATGGTACAGATGAGCTGCTTTGAATGGCAGAAGTTGAGGCACAGATGTAGAGAACAAACGTATGGACACCAAGGGGGGAAAACCGTGGTGGGGTGGGGATGTTGGTGTGCTGAATTGGGCAATTGGGATTGACACTTATACACTGATGTGTATAAAATTGATGACTAATAAGAATCTGCAGTATAAACAAACAAACAAACAAAAAAACAACTAATATTAAACTTTCTTTGGGTTATTTGTATGGAAATATGTTAATATAAATGTTTCAGACATTACATGAAATTTCTAAAAATCTTATATGTTCTGGTATAATGTTATAAGTCATAATTCTAGTATTACTTAAAAATGTATATCTCAGAAATAACTAAATTTCCTTGTCAATTGCATTATTTTGAACTTTCATCAAATCTTTAATCGTGGTCATTTTAAAGTCTTTTGTCATTTATAGACAGTTCTGGGTGTACTCTGACGTTTTTGCAAATATGTTCCTGTAAAAGAGTTTCATCTTCAATGAATTCATGGAAAAGACTCTGACAAGTACAGGTTTCTGGTAACTGACTATATTTTTGAACTGAATGAATAAGCATTTTCAGAACTTTAATGGAAAACTGAACTCATAAAAGTGCTAACAAAAGATCAAGATGAGAGAAAATAATAATTACATGGGACTGAGTGAACTGATGAGGATAATTATAATTTTTTTGACTTTCTGTTTGATTAAAAATAAAATCCCACAAGGACTCAGAGGCAAAAATTATACAAATCAATTTTCACTGCAAAGTAAAGAGCTGTTACAGTGGAGGATTACTGGACTGAATGTCAATATTATGACATAGTATGAGTGTGTTTCATGTTTGGTAATTGCAATCATTGTTGGTTTTGCTGTGGTCATCAATTTACAATGCTTGGTGTCAATCTATTTATCTCTTGTAAAAATAAAATACAGTGTGTATGTGTAAAAAAAAAAAGTTATCCAGAATTGGGCTAAAAAAATAAATAATAAACTGAAGATTTTTTTAAAAATTAATTAAATGCTTCAAGGAAGCACATGGACCTGTAAGTGTAAGAAAGTTAAAAGGCTGAAATCACACAAAGGGCTTACAAAAAATAAACAAAAGCAATGTTACAACCAAATAAAAACACTTTTGACTTATATTTGAGACCCAAAGATGATGAGTTACTGTCTTTACTTGAGTTGGGTAATGAAATATTAGCTAATAACAAAAGAAAAGCAGATGTGACTTCAGAAGCAGAAGTGTTTCAGCAAAAGCAGATTCAAAATGAGTATAAGCCATACAGTAATAAGATTAAACTTGTTTTCCTTTTAGAGGATCTTTAGCTCCGGAAAAATATGGAATAAAACTTGTTCAGTAACTTTGGTAAATTACAATGTCTCATATTTTAAGTTTCAGGGTGCAGAGTTCAGAGTTCAGACTGAATTATACTGCAATTGGGTAAATCAGTACCCAGTTTAATGATCATATCTAAAAATTAATTATTAATAAATCTATTTGAATCTGGAAGGGGATTTAAGGAACCTCCATAGTGGATGCACCAATTTACATTCCCACCAACAGTGTAGGAGGGTTCCCTTTTCTTATATGCTGAGAACTATAAAGCACTGATAAAGGAAGTTTAAGGTGATTCACAGAAATGGAAAGATACCTCATGCTCTTGGACTGGAAGAATTAATACTGTTAAAATAGCCATACAGCCGAAAGCAATGTATAGATTTAATGTGATCCCCATCAAATTACCCATGACATTTTTCACAGAACTAGAACAAATAATACTAAAATACATATGGAATCATAAAAGACCCAAAATTGCCAAGGCAATTCTGAGGAAAAAGAACAAAGCTGGAGGCATAACCCTCCCAGACTTCAGATGATACTACAAAGCTACAATAATCAAAACAATGTGGTATTGACACAAAAGCAGATATATGGATCAGTGGCACAGAATACAGAGCCTAGAAATAAACCCGCACATCTACAGTCAATTAATCTTCAACAAAGGAAGCAAGTATATAAAATGGAGAAAAGAGAGTCTCTTCAGCAAGTTGTGTTGGGAAAGCTGGACAGCCACATGTAAATCAATGAAGTTAGAACACCCCCTCACACCATACACAAAAATAAACTCAAAATGACTTAAATACTTAAATGTATGAGACAACACCATAAAACTCCTAGACGAGAACATAGGTAAAACATTATCCGACCTAAATCATAGCAATGTTTTCTTAGGTCAGTCTCCAAAGGCAATAGAAATAAAAGCAAAAATAAAGAAATGGGACCTAATCAAACTTACAAGCTTTTGCACAACAAAGGAAACCATAAACAAAATAAAAAGACAACCTACAGACTGAGAGAAAATATTTGCAAATGATGTGACCAACAACTCATACAACTCAATAACAGAAAACGACCCAATCAAAATATGGGCAGAAGACCTAAATAGACATTTCTCCAAAGAAGACATACAGATGGCCAATAGGCACATGAAAAGATGCTCAATGTCATTAATGATTAGAGAAATGCAAATTAAAACTACAATGAAGTGTCACCTCACACTGGTCAGAATGACCATCATTAAAAAGTCTACAGATAAATGTTGGAGATGGTCTTATTTATTTTCAGTATTCAGGAAGCAAACACATAGCCTGAAGAACTTTTATAGGAAATATATAAGCTTGAAATACCCAAAAGTTTAATTGCCAATGTTGCCACATTGTTAAAATCCTTACTTTAGTTGTACTAATTATATGACGTCTTCCTTCACAATATTGCATTACATAATTATTTTACATTGGAATCTCCATAGTAGGGGTGGAAAAGAGAATTCCTAATAATTACAAATTTATAAATGTGGAAATTTGAATATTCACTTGAAGGGCTTTTTAAAAAATTTAAATGTGTTTAGCCTCTATTTTTAATCTGTAAGCATTCAGTTATAGGCTACTTACTAGGATAAGAAAGATGTCAAGTTGCTAGGTGTCCAGGTGGTCAATTAGGACAATGTGTCCAGCTGAAAATAACACTTAAGCATTATTCATTTAATTGCAATAGGTCAGGTAAGAGAAAAGAAAAAGTAAAGTGCCAGCTCCTTAATATTCCATGTTTCCCCACAGAAGAGCACCAGAAGAGTCAGACTGCAGGCAACATAAGTACAGGGAATACTCTCACTGCTGAAGAGCCCTGAACAAAAGTCTCTGCCATTTTATAGACACCAGGGAACCAAGGGTAGCAAGAAGGGAAGGACTAGGGAGTAGCAAAGTACTGAGTGAGAGTGGGGAAAAACAGCCTAATCAAGGTCTCCTAATAAGGAGACCTCCAAGGGGAGGCACATATGCTAGGATCCAGATAGGTTTATCAGCATGGCTGGCCTGGGAGTGAGGAATGCTGATTTCTTGACCACAATTCCCTCCAGAGACCACAATTCACTAGCTATGCACTGAGTCTGGTGTGAGGAGGGCAGCTTTCACCCACCATGCCTCTGCAATTGCCTATGGTTAGTTCAGAAATGTCACACATAGAAACTTGCCTGGAGAAAAATCCTTAGAAGATTTTGATATTTTCATAAGTGAGAATAATAAACAGATGTGCACTACCTCTGTGGAAATGGAAAGTGCAATGTGACTACACTTTCTTTAAATTCTAGAGGATTAAACATGATGCTAGTTTAAGACACTCTAGGTCTAAAATAAAGACTTATTTTAGTCTTGAATAGAAAGGAGAATAGGGTATAATATAAACCCCTTTCATCAGTATTTTTTTTCTAAAAGATAGTCTTATTTAGGTCAACTTTATTAGCTAAGTGAAAATTTTTAGACTTTGGTTTACAAAACTTTTTAATATTATTTTGTGTGAAGATTCAATTTTTAACTGCAAAGGAGTTAAATTTTAAAGGTCAAAAGTTTTGAACTCAAAAGCAAATGAAATCTGGTTGAAGAGAATGTTTTATCCATCAAAGGAGATGGCTCAGGAACATTGTGTCCCATTGATGAGAGTTGACAAAGTAAGTGGTAAGTCTCTGAATGTATGATGGTCCTTTAGTATCCTTGAAGTCTGAGGCCCTCTGGATCCTTCAAGATTTCTCTTCTGAATTTTGCACTTCTCACCATCTTTCATCCTTTGAAATTCCTGTCTCCCTGCCTTTTAGCGTTTATGTCATAGATCTCTCTCTTTCGTTTTTTAGTTAACTTTTAGTTTTCTCAAAAATAGGTACATAATTTCAAGTCAAATAGAACCACAGGTTTGTTTGTCTAAAACAAAAACACAAACAAAAAAAAAACCAGCAGTATTTCAAGTCAACTTTATCTTCTTTTTCCACATTTAACCACGTTAACTAATTATTTTAATGTTTATCTCTACAACACAAAATAGCATAAACTTTGCATTATCTGTTTAATTCCATTTTGGGGAGTGAAGTTTTCTCTCTTTCTCAGCTCTCTACTAAGCACTCATATTGGAATTTCCCATAACTATTATTTCAGTAGTTAATGTAATGTAAATTTCATCAGGGTAGGATTTTTTTTTTTCTATTTTGTTCACTGGTGTATCTAGAGCATCCACAACAGTAACTGGTGCAGAGAAGATAATTAATAAATATTTTTTGAATTGCTGAGTGAATCCTGTAGATTTTATACCTTTACCCCTCTCTTGTATTGGATCATCATTTTCATTGAACATTTCTTCCCCTTTCTTGTTTTATTCCTTTGTTTGGCAGAGCATAACCCCATGGAGCTTTGCAAGAGAGGGCAGGAAAGATTTTTGTTTTAGTTTTAGAAATTATATATATGGAATTGTTTTTATCCTAAATTTAAATTTGAATAATTCTTTAACAAGGTAGAGAATTCTAGATTAAAAATAATTTTCTCTCAGAATTTTGAAGTTATTGATCTATTGTCCCGATTCTACTTTCATTTTTGGTGAGAATTTGGTAGGGTATAGAACTGTAGAATTAAAGTAATCCTCCCCATTGTCCCCTGATATTCTAATTCTTCCTCTTTGATATTCAAACTTTTCAAGTTTTATTGTACATTATATGAGATTGCTTCAACTTTATCCTCCAGTCTTTGTACTGAGTGTTTCATTTCTATCATATATGCAATTTCTGAGAGCTCTTTTGTTGTCTGATGTTTTTAGAACCCTCTTTTTGTTTCATGCATGCATTGTGTTCCCTTACCTCTCAGAAGTTATTAAAGATAGCTGAAGTGCCACATCCTTAGAGAAGTTTTTACAACTACTTCAGGCAGATTAGTTGCTTTGTCTGCTGCGTTTCCAAAGATGTGTGATTATATCTATCATGTTTATGTTCTATAATAGTTTTTCTTTTTTTTTTTTTTTTTTTGTGGTATGCGGGCCTCACTGTTGTGGCCTCTCCCGTTGTGGAGCACAGGCTCCGGACGCTCAGGCTCAGCGGCCATGGCTCACGGGCCCAGCCGCTCCGCGGCATGTGGGATCTTCCCAGACCGGGGCACGAATCCGTGTCCCCTGCATCGGCAGGCGGACTCTCAACCACTGCGCCACCAGGGAAGCCCAGTTTTTCTATTTTTTAATGTTATTATTTATAGTTTCCCAGGCTGGAAATCTTGGCAGCATTTACACTGTATTTATATTATCGTCCTTCACTGAACTCTAAATAGTTCAAAATTATGTTTCCTCAAAATATGCTTTTTGGAATGAGGCATGAAAAAAATCAATACATAATACATACTTGTTTTTACGTTGTTTATAATACTATCCTTACAATTCATTAAAGTGAATATAATACTGTATATCCTCAGAATTTTTCTCACAAATAATTTGATGAAATTTGAAAGGGATTTTGTTTTTGTATAAAGCATTTCAGTGGCCCTGAATTTTCAAGTATATGATTTGTGCATAGGGAGTAACTCACTTACCTATTTGGTAACAATATTTCTTTCATATGTAACCTGAATTATGGAAAAGTAGGTAAAATAATTTAAAAAATTTAAACATTTCTTGTGAATTTAATCATCAAATCACATAGCTTCTCATAAGTCCATGCAAATATGAGTTAAAGAAATAAACAATTTCATGGGGACTGAGAGTCTGTTTATTTACTTCTAAACATATTTATTAGCTCTCATGGCATCTGCTAATTTTTGGACATTGTTATTTTCTGTAGACCCTGAGTCTAGAGTAGCCAATTAGTGAATGCAGTCAAAACTCAAAAAGGTAATACAATAAAAGTAAGACAACAACAACAAAAAATCCCCTCCCCATATTTTAAACTGAAGATTGTACAAATTACTTTTCTTATTTCCTAAATACTGTTTGGTACCCATCATTCTGACAGATAACTTTTACACAGATTATATAACTCATTGCCTAGAAAATTAATGTTTGCACTTATGGGAGAGTAATACACCATTGATGTTCCATTACAATGATAACCTCAAACTACAAGTATTTTCCCTCAGAAATTCTATGCACTCATCAAACCCTTCTACTTCTCTTAGCAGTTAGCATCATTTAACAGCCTATATTAGGGAGAATAATAGTCCCTCCAAAGATACCCATGTCTTAAACACCAGAATCTGTGAATATATAACCTTACATGAAAAAATGCTCTGCAGATATAATTAGGTCCTTGAGATGGAAAGAATATCCTGGATTATTTTAGTGGCCACAATCTAATGACATTGTAGAAGATGAAAAAAATAATTTGCCTATAAATCTTCTAAATTCTTAGGTGGAAACCCTGAAAGCAAAAGACAGATTAACAAGAAAAAAACAAACAGAAGTTTATTGGCATATATACATCATGTATATATGGGAGATACTTGGGGAAAAATAAGTAACACTCAGAGGTGGTTTAGAATTCAGGCTTAAATATCGTTTCAGCTAATGATAAAAGAGAGAAGGAAGTAGAGGCAGCCAGTTATGGGGAGAATACCAAGTAATTACCATAAACAAGAGTCAAGCTGGTTATGCAATTTAAGTCAGTGCCTTCCCCATCAATAAGATTCTTGTGATTTAGTCATCCTTCTTTTCATAGTACAGTGAGAGAAACATCCTGACAAATGGAGATTTCCTTTATAAATGTACATTTACTTTACAAAAGGGTAACTTCTACCCCATTTTTCAGAGCTTCTCCTTTGTCTGCTGTTTCTCAAAATAATCAACTCAAAATAACCCCTTTATTAAGAGGTATGTTTTGGGATGGCGTATTCTGCCACCCTTCAATATGATCTCTAAAAAGCAAAGAACATTGTCTGTCTGGGTTAGAAGATATGAGACAGGAGAAAATAAAGGAAAAGATTTGAAGGGGGAAGAGTGGCAAGAAGTGATGTGGCTGGTTTGAAGACGGAGAAATGGGACCAGAGGCTGAAGAATATGGATGGCCTCTAGAGCTGGAAATGGCCCTCACCTGAGAGCTAGCAAGGAAATAGGGAACTCTGTCCTACAAGATTAGTAAGGAATGAAATTCTGCCAATAACCTGAATGAGGAAACAAATGAAGAAAACAGAACCTCTCTTAGAGCCTTTAGAGAGGAATGTGGGCTGCCAATACTTTGACTTTAACCTGGTGAAAACTGTGTTGGACTTCTAGTAATTATTTTGTATTATTCAGGTCATTAAATTTGTGGTAATTGGTTATGCAGCAATAGAAAACTAATACAATGTCATAACAACTTCTCTTTTCCTGAGTCCATTTTGAACTTGCTAAGGTTCCTAATATTTTTATCAATGGGACATTTTATACTGAATTATAAGAAGAATGTGTGAATTATTTTTTAATTATCACAAGTCTTTGTCATTTACTGTCAACCCAAAACAAAAGACACACAGAGAAGGCTGAAAACAAGAAAACAATTTATTTGGGGGGTCTTAAAAATTGCAATTTGGGGACATAGCTTCAGGTAAAATCTAAAGAGTCTTCCAGGAAGAGAAAGAACAAGCGGCTTATAAAGGCAAAAGCCACCAGGGTGTACGCTGACATAAGACAGGAAACATCCTTAAGGGACTGTTGTCACTAGTTGTTTTAGGATAAGGGTCCAATAAGTGTCCTGAGTTTCTGGGAGATGTTCTGGATGCCTTTGCTAGGACAGTAAATGGTCCAAAAATCAAATCAGATTTCCTTCAAGCTGAGGACCAGTACATAAGTCACACTTCCTCAATGGCCTCCCAGCCATTTATAGAAATACTGACTCTATTTTGATTTTCTTTCCACATCACTTTATTTGGGTCTATTGGACCAGGTATTAAACTGCACAGTGGTAAAGGGTTATGACAAACAATTACACATCCGTTATTTAACTCAGAGATTTGGAAGGGAGAGAAAAAGTTGGAAACTTGTATACACTTGAATTACTTTTTATCTTGCCTTAGAAAAACACAAAAAAATAAAAATAAATGAAGCATCAACTTTAAATAAATTAAAGGTGATATAAATTTAATGCTATATTCCATTTCTTGAATAACATATGAAAGATAAAATAATAAATTACACTTAGGCCAAGACAATTTTTTTAAAACCACTAGTTTAAATTTTGGATAAACTGTCATTGGCTTTCTCTCAATTCCTCTTTCTCTTTCACTGTGTGATCTTAATCTGTCCTGAGTACAGAAATGCTAGAAAATAAATAGCTTGAAACATTTATTGATGATACATTTATTTCATCTGTCCAGTTTAGTTTCAAAAATTCTCTGGGAGAGAAACTCTGCTCCCAACTCTACCAAAGAAGATTGAAGAGACCACCAAGCAATTTAAACATCCTATGAAATACTTAATTCTGAAAACCTCTTTTGGGCCCATAATTTTTCAAAAGTCTGACCCTAGAGCCCTGATACTTGGACTCATTTTAGTATTTGTGAACGTATAGATTTGGCCTTTCCCGTTAGAGAGGTGAATAGAAGAATACAGTTATCCTCACCTATGTCTATTAAATAAGTGGTGAGAATGGGTTAAATTCCTACATATCTTTAAATTTAACATTTAAATATCAATATCAGTTGCATTTTAAAAGTCATATATCTTATCCACTATGTGTTCCGTTTGGAAATCATCATGTACTTCATGAGAAATACAACTTATTATGTGATATACAGGGCTTTATTTAGAATCATGGAGAAATGTATTTATATTACTGCAGACATGTCTGCTTTTGGCCATGCTTATGTTAATCCAAGCTTTCACAGTATTTCCAAACTCAAAATGTTCACTTTTATACTCTCTCCCATCCTCTTAGTTCTACTTTGTAACAAGCATCTGGTGTTCCAGGAAAAGCAGTTGAAAGTTTCAGGGCTTTAGATGAGTAGATTTTTATCACCACGCTGAAAAAAAGAATAGAAAGAAAAGGAAACATCATAAAAATAATTGATTCTAGAAAAAAACAGCCTGATGTTTCAAATACAGTAAGAAAGCAGACATTTTGTAAACCTGAAAGGAAGTTGTTTGACTCATGCATTCTACTAAGATGCTGAGCTCTTAGTAGCCAAGTGATGTCTTGATAGGATCTACACAAGCAAAAGTCCCAGGCAAGCAAACTGTTGCATGCTTTGTACATGTGGGCAAAGGATGTACAAGTATGTGTGTGCATGTGTTGTGGATCCTTGCGTGTAGGTATACATATGTTTCAATGTAAATCCACTTGCACTTGGACCTTTGAGAATATCCTGACTGGACTTTATGTTATTAAAACCTCATTTTCATAGCATACATTTGGAGATGGGGAACCCTGAGGCACCTTGTTGCTGGATAAGCCCTTGCTGGTGTCACGGTTGCTGAGCCAGCCTTCCTAAGGGTCACAGTCATTTTACTTCCAAGAAATGGCATCAGGTCAACAAATGACTTGTTTGTGGTCTGTTTGTTTTCCCACCTCTGGGTTTCCTTTGATCTTGGGGGAGCTCAAACTAATTTTGAATAAAATGAGAATAGTTCTCTGCTTCCCACCTTTAATCAGTAATATCCTAATATCCTTGTCTGTTTTAATTAGAAGAAAGAACAGTTCTGTGTCAACTTCAGGCAAAGGACACTCAGTCCTCCCATGACAGAGGGAGTTGGCGCCCAGTGTGGAAAGCAAGGCAATGCATATGAAATAGTGCTTGGCCCTATTTTCTTAGGATAAAAGAGTAAGGATTTGCTTCACTTTAGTTTAAGTTACAGCACCCCCTTTCCTCTTTATTTTTTGTTACTGCTCCTCCATCCTCCAGTAATTCTTCCAACTCCGCCTCTGTGCCCCAGTGGTACTGTAAGCCCTTGGCATTCTCTACAGGAGAATCTTGATTATAATCCTTCACTCAACTTTGCTGAACATATGACATTATCAAAAACTATGCAAAAGCTGCATAGTAAAGATTGATAACTTTTATTCATTAGTTGAAATCAAGATAGACACAACTTGCCAGCCACTCTTCATGAAGTCAGCACGCTTAATTTCCCTTATCATTCCTATGCCTTGTGACTACTGTAAGTTAGAGGTAGCAACCATTCTTTTTATTACACAGGATGCATGGAAACAATTTACTCAAAATATAAGATTTCATGAGCTAGATCACTGGTTTCAAAATGGTGAAGGCAGATTTCTGAATTTGGTTTAGTTATATAACAAATATATATTTTTAATCATAAATATATAGAGGTACTCTTTTGTTCATATCGTTTCCTAATTTAGTTTAGTTTCTTGCTAACTTTCTTATGAATTATACATAAGCGAGAATCCAAGCCTTTTTTTCACGTACAGTGATCCTATTTTCCTGAGCAGAGCTCTGGATGAAAACTATTAAATTCTGGATTCCAAAATTAAGCAGTGAAAGAGGACAAATAGGGATGGAAAGTTAACACATCCATTTATTACATACTATGCAAAATGGTGCTTCATGATGTTTCTACTTAGTTTTGCTCATTCTCTCTACTGTGGTTACAGAATTAGCTCCCACTAGTATCTCTTATTCTAGGAACATCTGGACAATTATTGTAGCTTAGAGTCAGCATGGAACTACTGGTCAACGAATAAGACCACTCTGTGTCCAGTCACTATTCTGCTCCTAACCTCCTGGGTAAACAACTCTGGAGTTTAATTTTTTCTTATCTGCATTTTAAAAATGTTGAGATAATTTCTAAAATCTTGAAAAATTATATAATTCTGCTTTTCAATGTAAATAACAGATGGCAGAATCTCTCCCCCTTTGTTGCAGCACTTTAAATTTTAGAATAGAGATTTTGTCATCACATCATGGCATTTTTCTACTCCTGATGTCAGATGTGGAACCTATTAATGCAATGTACACTTACCATGAAATTCAGTAAGAAGATATTATGTAAATGAGTCAAATTTACAACTTAATGGAGGATAAGGAACCCAATTTTAAAACAGGGTTAATAATTCATAAATTATAAAGATGTATTTTGTGCTAGTATATAGTTATGGAGGGGGAGGTAATATGCTCCTCCTATTTATTTTTCCTCTGGCCACTGAGATCTTTTTCCCCTAGTGCAGTTAGCCTTTATTTAACATTTAGCTGTCTAAGCTCTTGTTTTTTTTTACTAGTCTCAGCATTTTCTCACTTCTTTCATTTTTCAGAGAACTAGCTTTGGATTGGAATCTTTTCTGCAATGTTGCTATAAAATTGCCACCAGCAACCAAACTTAGCCAGCCAGCACACTACTAAAAGTTATATAATTAGCACAAAATGTCCCATTTATAGACATTTTATAGACATTTATAGACAAAATGTCTATAAAAATATGTCTCAGTACCACAGTTAAGAAATTTTTTTTTATACTCTTCTGTAATGTGATTTATTTATTTATTTATTTATTTTTGGCTGTGTTGGGTTTTCATTTCTGGGCGAGGGCTTTCTCTAGTTGTGGCAAGCAGGGGCCACTCTTCATCGTGGTACGCGGGCCTCTCACTACTGCGGCCTCTCTTGTTGCGGAGCACAGGCTCCATATGCGCAGTAGTTGTGGCTCATGGGCCTAGTTGCTCTGCGGCATGTGGGATCTTCCCAGACCAGGGCCCGAACCCGTGTTCCCTGCATTAGCAGGCAGATTCTCAACCACTGCGCCACCAGGGAAGCCCAATATATATATTTTAAATTTTACCTTCAGTATCACCATAAAGATATCTTTATAAGGTGCATCAGTAGATACCCAAGGAAGATAGCAGCATGCTTGAACTCTTACTGCCCCTATTAAGTGAGTGTTGCAATCACACCATTTGGCTGTTGGAAATCATGTAATAGTGAGATTCCTCCCCCACGCTATCCTTGCAACATTCAATAGAAAGAAAGATGAAGGCTCTTTTCTGTTACTTAATCTTTCTCCTAGAAGACCTCTCTGCTGCCAGGATAAGTGGGAGAGCAGGGGAGAGACTCTCTGGAAGTCAGACACAGGCACTCTCTAGATCACACAAAACAGGAAGGTGACCCATTTGTGGAAGGGAGCAGGATGTATTGTGAGCAGAAAACCACTTGATTTTCACCTGCTACCCTGGGACTCATCTGAACTCTAATGAAGTAGAGAAGCTATTTCCCAGAATTTTTCTCCAGAGAGGTAATTTTGGGGATTGGCAAAAGAAGCATGATTAGGCAAGAACAGACATCAGTAAAGGACCTTAGAAAGACAGGTCTGGAGTTCTTTGTTTTGCTTAGTGGGGCATTCAGTTCTATAGCAAGAACTCAGTAGAGTAGTCTAAGAGCAGCCAGCAGGGCATTCACCTTCACACTTTACCGACACAGCACTCAGACTCTTTTCCAAGTAAATGTGGAGCTGAAAAATTGAGAAGATTGGTTAGACAACACCAAATTATTGCCTAGCTTGGGACACAACAGATCTTCATCTGATTCTGTCCCTAGAATTTCAGATATTATGATTTAAATATACTGACAACCCCTAGCAAAGTCAGGTAATCAAACTTTAAATTTTTTCAAGGTCATCCTTAAATTTCAGTAAAATTTTTCTTTTCATACTGCTCTCTATTTATAAATGTAAACTGATTGATGCTTAGAACAGAGAGTGAGCATTAAAACCACTGCAGTGAACTACCTCATTGTTTTATATCATAGTGTTTCACATATGAAAGCACAAATTATTAGTAGCATTTAAACAGGTGTTGGGAGGGTATGGGGATTGTGAATATATGTGTATGCGGGGGGAGAAGCAGGAGTGAGGAGGTATATGTGTGTGCATGTCATTGATTTTATTGTCTAATTCAGCAAGAGCAAAACTACTAGATATTTTGCTAATTCCACACAGAGAGAGTGTGGAAATATAAGCTAACCAATATTTCAGTTTCCATATTTATCTAGTATAGTGATTAGATTCAGTGCTTTCAAGTCATTGCCCAGCAAGCCCATCTCTTACTGATTTTCTTTCCATGTATTCTAAAGAGAAGTGTTGAAGTCTCCAGCTGTAATATACATCTGTGTATTTGTCCTTTCAACTCTATTAGTTTTGGCTTCATGGAATCTGAAGTTCTGTTGTTAGGTACATACACAATTAAGATGTTTCTATCTTCTTGGTGAGGTGAATTTACCCTTTTAGTGTTATGCAATATCTCTCTTCACTCCTGGTAAATTTTTCTACTCTGAAGTCTACTTTTTCTGATATTCATTTAGTCACTTCAGTTTTTTTTTGTTAGTGTTTCCCTGATGTATTCTTTTTCATGCTTGTACTTTTATTTATATCATTGTATTAAGTGACTTTTTAATAAGCAGATATATCTGGATATTTTTTTTACCCATTCTAACAATTTCTGAATTTTAATTGATTTTTAGATCATTTACATTTAACTTAATTATCGATATTTGGAATTATGTCTCCCACTTTATCTTTTGTTGGCTTTCTCTTACCTTTGCTTTTCATCCTTTTTCTGATGACTTTTGTGTTAACTGAACATTTTTCAGTTGAAAAGAGTTTGGGTTTTTCTGTTGCTGTTTCTTCTACTATGTCTTACAGTCTTCATGTACTTTTATCAGGACTGTTGCTTTCTCCTTAAAGTGGTGGCTGGAGTGCCAGGAATTAAAAAAAAAAAAATTTATCAATGTTTCTGTTCCACCCTCAACTTTCATCATCTCTGCATACCTACACTACAGGGGATCTCAGTCCATGACATTACCCTCCTCCAGTGATAGACCACTTTTCCTGTTGCTGGATTCTGGGCTAGGGGTGGTAGTAGGCAAGAATTTACTATTGTCCAGTTTCAGCCTCAGTTTAGGCAGATCCTTTGTGCCCAGCTTCCTGGGGAGCAAGATGAGGGAACTTTCTCAGCATTCTTTCTTTGCATGTCACCCAAACTATGCCCTTGATCTGTGCTGATTTTTACCAGGTATTCCCTAATCCTACCCCATTGGAAGCAAACCTCTAAGTGGGTGCAGATATAGGATTCTAAGGCTAGCATGGTTTTCTTAACCACACCCTGGAGTACAGGGATTTCTCTTCTGCTCTTTCCCCAGTGACTGTGAGTCTTTGCTGTGCCCTTAAGGTGATGGTCTATTGTTCCTCCACGTTTTTGTGTAATAGGAGAAAAGAGTTTAGAGGAAACAGGTAGGGCTTTTTATCTTCCCTGAGCAGTTAAAGATCATTTTCTGCAAGACTCCACCAAGGAGAGATATTTTGGTCTCCAGCCCTTCCTCCAGATTTTCTTTTAGTTACTAAGTGAGGTTCATTAAAAAAAAAAAAAAAAAAAAAGGAGCTGATAAGAGGATGTCTGGGACCCTGTTCTTCCAGTCTTATATGTATAATAGTTCACACTTCACCTTTCATAATTTGCTAAAATTTCAGCTGATTTTTAAAAAATTCACTTTTATAGTAACTGCTAAGCAGCCTCTTCTTCCCCCAGTGCTTCAACCCAGGTGAGCTAGTACTGTGTCCCATCTCCTCTTGTAGGGACATGTTTCCCTTTGAAATTAGAATAATTTGGTTGGATTACAACCTCAGCTTTCTGATGGACTCAAGAAAAGTTATGATTTTATAGTTTATTTGACTTTATATTATTGTTAGAATGGAAACAATGTTCCTTCCAGCTTTTTACATCCTAGCCAGAAGCAAAAATCTCCGTCTGGTCTGTCTCCAGCTACATAATCTAAAGGTTAATGAATTAATATGTAGCTACAATGAACTAGGAAAATGAACTAGCACTAGCTTTCTGCTGCTAATGCCCTAATTTAATTTTTTAAATTAAATAATCAAAATTATTTAAAGAAGTTAAATAATGTTGTAAAGGGCAGACATTGTAGATAATCAGATTTCTAATCTGCACATTCAGTAAAATCATACAATTTGCAGCCTATTCAAAGAACAGGCAAATATTTGTTTAGCATCAGCCACTAAATAAAGAAGACAGAGAAGAGGTACAATCTCAAATGAACTTGTCTATCAGTTGAAAACATAGGTAGAACAGAGAAATTTAATCATAATGAGACATAAAGATAGAGCATTCCCCCACTGTCACCTGTTTTCTTTTTTTTTAATTGTGAGATTGATTATATTTACTATTTTTCTTAATATTCCAAGGAATTCTTTCAAATTTTAGAGTGCCTTCTCCCTGTTTTCAAGGAGCTTGTATAACAACTGCTCTTAAGGGTACTAGGTAACAATCAAATCAACTAAAATGTAAATGAATATGATCTTAAAATACAAAGAGAGGGTACATTGACAAAGACAATTTTATTTCAAGGCCGGTCAGTCAACAACCCATCTCAATTGGAGTCTATACAAGTTTAGTTCAATTTTCAATACATTATAGATGCTGTATAAATGGTATCAAATTGTAAATTATCATATAGATGGTTGTTTATGTTCACTGAGCTGCGTTTAGGCAAGAAAAATACCCCAAGAAGTTTTATAAACCATTTTAACATTGTATACAGAAATAAAATAGTTTTATCCACTAATGCTTAGTTCAACAGAAAATTAAATTAAATTAACTGGAACATCCTATTCCCAGAGAAATTTGGTCAATAGTGGTTATATAATAACAAGAATGTCTTAGAAAAATTTATAAGAATTTCTTCTGAGAAGATCACAGAATTTTCTGTCAATGTAACTGAAGTTAGTCCTTCAAGATCCCTATGAAGTAGAGAAATGTTTTATCATTACTACTTGGCAAATAAAGGGTATAAACAGTTAAGTATCATCACAAAATACTTTGGTAGAAAACTAAACACATATTCTGTTGGTTCATAGACATTTTCATTTGGGTTAATTTATAAATGCATGAAACAAATAATCTATGTCATTTTAATAACCTTTTAAAAAGTCCCAAGAATACACGATGTATTTATACTGCCACTGCTGGAGACCACCTAATATTTAAAGATAAGAAACAATCAATAAAAGAACCATTGTATGAAAAACAGTAGTGTATAATCATGCATGCTTATCAAGGATTAATAATCTTCTTTTAATAAACTTCATCTTAGAAAAGTACAGCAAATACCCAGTCCTTGTCTTTCTTCTTTCAAGTGCATCATTAATTTTAGTCTCAAATATAATATGCTTTTATGAACACTTTATTTTTTTGTCCATGAGACTGTCTTGCTCTCTTTTAATCCATTCTAAATTCTTTACAAAGTACTAAACTCATGTCTTTGTGTGTTTTTGTTTTGTTTTTAAACAGAACGGAACACAAGATCTTTTGGAGAGCTACAGTGCTTATTCAGAAGTAGTATTGAGATGAGAATTAATCCTTTTTAATGTTTTACCAAAGCTTTTTTCTTATTGGGAACTGCATAATGTTATGCAGCACAAATAACTATTTTTACTCTCCACCTTCTCTCAGCAAAGGACAGGGTGATGAGTTTTGTTTTGTTTTACATTAAGAGAAAACTTTTCTTTCTGTGCTTCCTCTCCCTACAGCCTACTCATTGTCAGTTTATGTATATTTTGTGCTTTCTATTAAATAATTCCATGAGTCATTGCAACATCATTGTGCCTGAAGCAAGGGGCTTCTATTCCACATGTTGAACTCTGGAGGATGCTGGTGGAGAAAGAAACAGAATTATAAATGCTTTATATTTTTTTAAAATGTGTTTCCAAGAACTACTCTCTAACAGATCACATAGAAACCCTTAGACCTAGAAAGAAACAAGTTTTACTCTTTGCAGAAACACTTCTAGTGATAGGTGCCTCACTGCCAGTTTCATTTATAGACAGATTTGAATAATGTAGTCAATATCTGACACCCTAAAAGTACCTAGTTTAAGTCCTATGGACCTATATAGACCAATTCTAATTCTCTTTTCTCATGAGCATCTTTTAAGAACACAGCTCATGACCTATAGTGAATATGTTGTTTTTCTCTACTCACATCCCTTCTTCAAGCTTTCTTTGCTTCCTTTACTCCTTGTAGTCTTGGTGAGACTATCTTGGTGGCCTATGGGTGGGGTGACCAGAAGTATATACTGTGACTCTGGTACAGAGACAATTTTAGCTGTTGGCATATGAACAAAACAGAACACTTTTTGGTTTTCTTCATTAACCAAGATCTCCCTTTTTTGCTTGAAATAATCTGAGTGGTATTTCTGTTCCTTCATTAGCCTTGAATGGCTTTTTAATATACTTTGTCTGTATCACACTCTTCCTTTTCTTTTCCCTCAGTGTCAAGCCTATTCTAGACTATTTACCATGAGTGTTCTTCCTTTCAAAGTGGTGCATTTTTTTTCAATATTTTCATAAAATGAATTTCCCATAAATGGGCAAAAATGTGCTCTCTGACCATGCAGAATAGAGTGTACCAACACTATCCTTGTTCTGAAAGCTATCTTTCTCCTAATACAACCTGAGTTGGCATTGCTTTGCTGGCACTCCATCGCTTAAATTGTTTCCATTGAGTTTGAGATCAAATGAATGCCTGGGGAGTCCTCATCAACCATCAGAGGGAGGAATGAGAGTGAATTTAGGGTATTAGATAAAACTTTTGGATGTTTTCCTGTGGGGTTTCCTCCAGGCATAGGTCACTACTCCTCTCATAACAACTTGTTCTCAGCAACCCTTCTCCAGGTTTCTGTAGCCTGTCCCCACTTTCAGTCTAGGCTTGCTAACAACTTCACTGCTGCTAACGTAGTTTCCTTTGAGGTTCTCCTGTACCTTTGTTTAATGCTATTGTCAATAAGCTTTCTTAAAATTATCCTATTTTGAATGTGTTATTTATTTCCTATCTCAAGTATGTTGAACAATTTAAGAACAAATATGAATCTTTTACCTGATTGGTAGATATCTCTCTTTAGGATAACATTGATCCCTCTCTCTAAAGATTAAAAAAATAATAATAATGTATTGAATCTTAAGTCAAATACTTTACTAAAGAGGCATAGATACCTTCTGACTCAGTAGAGACAAGTTGGGTTTTAAAATCAGACAACTTGGTTAAAATTCTGATTTTGCTATTTTAAGTTTGTGACTTGAATCTGTGAATCTCAGTATTCTTATTTTGTTCCTCAGAGATTGCAATATATCATTCTAAAGGTGGCTGTAAGAAGTAATCGGGATAAATATTTAAGGAGACTTACAGAGAAAGTGGAGTTTAGCAGATCTTGCATCATTTTATTCCTCTTTGATTTCCATATATTTTACAACAGATTGTAGCATTGGGTACATGGCACATGCTGGACACTAAATGAGAGGAGAATCTGCATTTGTATGTTAGTTTTGAGATTACATGGAACCACCTCTAGTTTAAGAAACTACCAGCGTTTAAAGTATTAAGTCTCACACACTTGGAAAATTCTCTGAACTGGAGTTGTGGAGTCCTAGATTCTACTCTCTTATCTTGTATTAGTTATGTGATTATCTTTATGAAAAGAAATATCTCGAATAGACAGTTTTGTTTCTTTTGAATAGACAATGCTGATGATATTTTTGTTACTGAGTCCAAGCTCATACTGCTTGCTGCATGACAGGTCAATAAATCATGAGACAAGGAAATGTCTCTTGACATTCCTTGTTGGGGCAAGGAATAGAAACTTTATTCAGAAAGCCAGCAGACCAAGAAGATGGTGGACTGGAGTCCCACAGAACCATTTTCCCTGAGTTAGAATTCAGGTTTCTTTTACACTAAAAGGGGAGGGAGTAAAGTCCTGGTTCTGGTCAGACTCTGGAGGAGAAGTGTTAATTTCTTCCTTTCTGCAGGCATTCACAGGTGAGACTGGTCAGGATATTTCCTGTGAGCTAAGCAAAGGTATCTTACCTTAACACCCATTAAACGGGTGGCAGGGTTCCCAGAGATGGGCCATTATGTAGAATCTCAGGTTATTGGCAACGTCACTTAAAACCCACTTCTCGGCTTCCCTGGTGGCGCAGTGGTTGAGAGTCCGCCTGCCGATGCAGGGCACACGGGTTCGTGCCCGGGTTTGGGAAGATCCGACATGCCGCGGAGCAGCTGGGCCCGTGAGTCATGGCCGCTGAGCCTGCACGTCCGGAGCCTGTGCTCTGCAACGGGAGAGGCCACAACAGTGAGAGGCCCGCGTACCACACACACACACACACAAAAAAACAACCCACTTCTCCATTCAAAAAGGAAACAGTCTAGGCTGTCTTGTTAGAAAGTTTTTAACTTCTTTTAAGAGATATGTCTTGTGTGTGTGTGTGTGTGTGTGTGTGTGTGTGCACATGAAGAGAAAACTTTTTAGATAGCATCTCTATGTTTTGGATATGCTTCAGAACAGTGAACATAGCAATGGGAAAGAACCATCTCATTTGCTAGGTCGCTTGATTAACAAGCTATAGAGAATGAGTTTTGAAAAAATCACTTGTAATTCCACCATCCATAGGCAGGATTTTAATTTTTTTAATATTTTCCTTCTGAAGGTATTCTATTCATGTGGATAGCATTTTTTACAGAGTTGAGAATTACAGAGTCAAGAGGTGTAAATGTATTTAAATCTCTAAATTTGTATTGCTAAATTCTATATTCCTAAATCTTTCTAGTAAAATTATATCTATTTATATTTCAAACACACAATGCAAGGAGTACTGCTCTAACACTATGCCGACTCATATTGTTGAATCACTCTCTAATTGCAAGCTCCTTTAAAAGTACAAATTCAAAATCCTTGGGGGATGGGCAAACAACTTGAAGACAGGTACCCTATTTTGTACTGAAATAATTTTTTTTTTAAATAATGCTTACCCACTTAACCTTAATCCAGACCTCACCATCTAAATTTAGTCCCTCATATAGCTTGAGAATCAACACTGACAGCTAACATTATTTAGCCTTAAAGTGACCAGTGTACTGGGGAGAGGAGACAATGTCTAATACAGATTTTTTTTTTTTTTTTTTTGTCAGCTAAAGGAGACTACTGCATATTTAAAGGCACATAAAGAAGAGGCAATTGGCGATGTCTGTACATTTCGAGTGAGACAATCCTAGCTGGAGGCCTTTTGGTCTCAGGATTACTTGTGACAGAGAAAGAAGAAAATCTTGCCCCTAGGACATTATTTCAAATTTAATCAAAATTTCATGCAAAAGTAGTTACCCACAGATGGTTTCTTTGTAGCTTGCCTGAATTGAACAAATCATCTCAGACCTGTTCTTAGTCATGGATAATGCCCACTTCACAAATCCCTGATTGTCACAAATCCCTGACTGTCAGTCTTCAGGTGGTGAAGAGGGATAGCATGCAGATGAGAGAATCTAAACTCTTCCTCAACCCTTGGAGGAGGCCTCTTTCCAGGGCAACATTCGAGTACATCTGCCTTGCCGCAAGGCAAGTTCTCTACTTTATGGGAGATCATCCCAAAAGGATTCAAAACACTTGCCTGGGTATTTTTAAGACCACATTTTACTGACACTTTAAAATGTAACTTTTATGCTTTTGACCTTTAACCATGCTTTAAAAAAATCATCTGTTTTAAATCTTACAATTCTTTAAGACCAACTTCAGGTCATCAGGTCCATGAATACCCCAACCCACAGTGAACTCCTTCCTGGTGTTTATTTTCTCTATTGTCATGTATTACCTCTTATTGCTTTGTGGTTTTGCTACTGCTGTTGTTGTGGTGGTTGTAAGCATGCCCTCAACTTTAAGAAAATTATAATTATATTGAGGTTAGGGTTGGATATTTTATTTCCGTTTATTTCCTTCAGTGCCTTGAACAAAGTAGGTTCCATCATTTTGTACCGAGTACTTGCTAACTATTCTCAAAATGTGGACTATACTAATTATTTAGCTCCTTGGAACAGTAATTTAACATGATTAGATGGAATGTTTATGGTCTGGCCAGGGAGTGATATTTCCTTCCATTAATTCTTATATGTAAACTATTTTAAATGGAAATAGTTTTCATTGGAGAAAAAGGAACAGGAAACCACATTGGATCTTACTGCTAGTCATCATGGGCTTTGATTTTTGTGATTCCAGGCAGAGAAACTAAGTTTAACAAATAAACCAGAAGTTAACATTATACATTAAAAAAACACACTTTCAACCTTTTAAAAGAGGGATATTTATTAGAGAGAGACAATTGTGTGAATTGTTGGGGGAAAACTGCTCAAGCATTTAACAATGAGAGAAAATTTGCAGTCTTTGGAATATTTATTTACATGTCTATAAAATGCCTTTATAAGTAGGATATCCATACATACCAGTGTACTCAGGATAGTCCTGGTTTGTGCCTAATATCCTGAGAAATTATGAATATCATTTTTCCACCCCTTTTCATATCTATGATGCCACATATGAGATCATAAACTTTATGACCAATGCACAAATTGATGTCTTAAAGTTCTTGCTTTCAAAGCATGGAAAACCACATAAGCCAGCTCAAAACAAAGGAGTATGCCAAGATTAAATAGTTATATAATTTGTTAGTTTTGAAACACACATCATATAGTGGACTGTTTAAAATATATTGCCAGCATTATCAAAGTAAAAGTAAAAAATATATATATTTCTTATCAGGTTCTGGGCTAGTTCACTGTGTTTAGACTTTCAAAATAGTATTTCAGTATTTCTATTTGCACTTTGTGTGAAGCAGATTACAGTGTAGTATATTGTAAAGGCTTTTTAAAAGAATGTTGAATTCTTTCCTTGAATTGAAAACAGTTCTTTAGAGGGAACATTTTGATCTGATTAAAGCTATTCAAATTGAGAAGAAATAAATGACTTCATGGCAGAATGATGGGGCATGTGCAGAGTAACCTGAAGTCCCAAGATGTGATAAACTTGTGTGTATTTTTAAGAGTGTTATTAACAAGCAAGTGACTTTTGTGTTCAAGAGCATGGTTTTAAAAAGGTGTATCAAAATCCATCACATATTCTCAAAATCATGCCCATTTAAGAGATTCAATCTCATGATGCAAGCTCATGTCAATTTTAGTTTTCAGATTCCAAAGATGTTAGAATAATCAGTCCTTCAACCTGCAAATTCTAGTTGAAGTAAGTATCAGTCTTTGGTATAAACAAAAACCATCACAAATAGCAGAATGTTCTGGAACAATTCATTCCTTTAAAGAGCAATTTGTTCCTTTTCTTCATTGAAGAAAAAAGGTTTGATGGTTAATTCCTAAATTATCTTAAAATGTTTACCATAAAATTTGAAAATAGTAAAATTACACATGATAAAAGAAACATATTGTGAGTCCAGGGTTGTAATTAGGACATATCCCAGAAGTGAGCAGGAGAAAGTTAGAGTTGCTCTTGTTGTTATTCATGACTGTTGTCTCTTGTCAATATATTTATGGCCCAGATAGCCTGGGGATAGAAAGAATTACATAGGAAGAGATAAATCTAAGAGATGAAAATTGGGGGAATGCGAGGGTGTAGATCTGAGTGAACTGTCAATTATGAGAGATCAAACAAACACAATATCCATGTGACAAAATGTCAATAACTTTTATGGTCCTAGAGGATGAGCCCTGCTATTAGGGATACCTTGACTCAGTTCTTACCACCGTGTCCATTGGCTGAAACCTCATTATCACTCTTTATTTGTTATACATTCCAGGTATCTAATACTTTGGACAATTTGAAAATAAAAACAAAAAATTGGTCTTGAAAGTGATTTTTTTTTTTTTTTTTTTAATGGAGGAAGAGACAGAGAGAGAAACATAAGAAACCAAACAGCCAAAAGCAATGGGTGGTTCTTGCTTGGGACCTCACTGAACTAATCAAGGATTAAAAAAACAAAACAAAATAAAACAAAAAAAACCCTTTGAGATCATTGGGGAAATTTGAAAATGAAGTATGAATTATATTAAGGAATTGCCTTAATTTTGTCTTGCTTGGTAATAGCATTGAAATTATGTAAAGTCTAGATTTCTTAGAAATGAATACCAAAGTATATATTGACAAAATTGAATGATGTCTGAGATTTGTTTTTAAAATATTTTAGGAGAAAAAGGGGAACATATGAAGCACCATTTAAAAATATTGATAATTGTTGAAGATTAATAATGAGGTGTGCATAATTAGGATTGAAGAACCAATATTGTACTTCAAGTTACTTAACAAGCTGAAATGAAAATGTATATGATTGATGAGAGACTCAGAATTAAGCAAGGTTCTCCTGAGGAAGAGTGAGGAGAGAGGACTTGTGTTACCATATTTCAGAACTTACCATAAAGCAGTATTAACTCACTCCTTTAAAAAGTACTTGTTGAATACCTATTATTTCCTAGGTTCTCTTACATAGCAGATGCAGTATAGTATTGGTACAGAGATAGGCAAGAAGATAAACTGAAAAGAATATTGAGACCAATGGCAGATCCCTGCATATATTGATACTTAATATACAACTGATTGGAAAAGGAAGCAAATAATGCTGGTACAGTTGATCTTTCACAAGAAAATAAGATTTGATCCCTACATCAACTGCATACATGCATACACACACAGAACAACAGATTGGATTGCTGGCAGATTAGAGACAGATGTGAAAAGCAAATATTAACATTTTAGAAGAAAATATACGCAAATATATTTGATCTGAATTCAGAGATACATTTCTTAGAACAGGCACAAGAAGTGCAAAGCATGAAAAAAAATGTTAATGAATTTGATTAGATAAAAAGTAAGAACTCCTGTTCTTCAAAACATACTGGAAAGACACACATACACACAGATATAATAAAGAAAGGATAAGTTTTAAAAATCTATAACTGCTACAAATCAGTCAGAAGTAAACTAAACTTAAAATGGGTAAAAAGGCAGAAAAGGGCATTGTACTGAAGAGGAAGGATAAAGTGTAAACAATTGTAGGACAGGTTGATCAACATCTTATACTGCTGGTGGGAGTGTAACTTGGCATAATCACTTTGAAAAAAAACGTTTGTGTATTATCTTGTAAATTTGGGAATGTGCTTAGTCTATGACTCAAAAATTTCACTAAGTAAGTTTCCTATCAAAACTCATGTTCACCAGACACGAGGAGTGTTTTTATGACCTATTGCTACATAACAAAGTACCCATAGACTCAGTGGTTTAAAAACACATTCACTTTATTATGAACTTAATACTTTGGGTTGAAAATCAGTAAGGCCTTATTTTAGTGATTCTTCTTCTCCAAGTGCCATCAATGAGGTCACTCAGTGGTGTCCCACTGGCCTGAAAACTTGTCTGTCTGGAGTTTTCATGAAAGCTTGGTGTCTTGATAGGGACAGTTGGAGGCTCGCCTTGGATGGATGGGCTCCTCTGCTTCTCTACAAGTAAGTCTTAGAGCCTCACCACTAGGTCTCTTCATTAAAATAGTCAGGCTACCTTCTGCCTGTATATAGACTGCACTGCAGCTCAGCTCTATACAATACGAGGCTGAAACTATAAATCTGCTTTAGAGCTGGATCTGAAACTGACAAGTTATTTTCTCCACATTTCTTTGGCTAAATCATCACAGGGTAACCCAGATTCAAGAAGGGAGGAAATAGTCCACACTTTTTCACGGAAAGAGTGTCAAACTATTCACAGCCATATTTAAGTCACAGAGTATCCATAGCAGCATTGTTCATAACAATAATATAATAATTTAAATGTTCATCTATAGGAGGAAAATTGTAGTTCATATAACGAAACACTGTGTAACTGTAAAAACTCAATGGAGGGACAGTTCCCTGTTGTCAAATAGATGAGTCTTCGGAATTTTGAATAGAAAAAAGTCAAGTCAAGAAATATTATAGAGTGTGTTACATTGTTATATAACTATATCTACAAATCTCATAAGCAAATAAATCTAATAGATATATGGGTAGTTTTTTTATATATATAAGGGAATTTCAAACAATATTTGGGAAAAAAGTTCTGTCTCTGAAGGAGACACTAGCATAGGACAGAGGAAGAAGACTCAGAACCATGAGTTTTGTGTAAACTTGTAGCTCTTAAAATTATTATTATACTCATATATGTTAAGTAGATTATTTAGCACATGAGCGCTGCATTTAAAAAAGATGTTTTGTATTCCTGGAACTGGAAAATGCCCTCAGGCCCATCTTGCCTTTGGAATTGATTTATTATTCTGTTGTTTCTAGGAATTTCCTTTAACTTCATACAAGCAGTTATGCATTTTAAAAAACTGTATATATATTTTAATATATGTGTTACAGGTATTTTATAGGAGGAGTGTTTTCCAGAATTACCACTTGACTATACTCCTAGAGGCAGATATTGGTTCTAGCCCCTTCTGTGTGTGCTTGTGTGTGTGTCCTTTCCCTGAGCTTATATACACTGTGTATGGACCTCCTGGATCTGTGGCTGTCAACTGACAGAGGAATATCCCCACTAGGAGAGTTTTGAAAATATGTGGAGAAGTTTTACATTGTTATAATGACAGTCATTCCAAGCCGTTGAACATCAGTGATAAATGTCTAGCAATTAACAAAGAATCATTCATCCAAAAAGTAAATATTGAAAAGCACTCCCCTAGATTGATGATATGTCTCTTATTTAACCTTTCTCTTATTTACTTTCCTTCCCCACCTCCTTTTTCCTGGGAAATTTTCTCTACTTTTTTTTCTAGTTTATCTATTGATTCCACTTTTTAGAGCAATTATATTTTTAATTTCCAAGAGCTTTTACTTTGATCATCCCTTTTGTGACTTTCTGTCCCTGTTATATGGCGGTAGTAATTTCTCCCCTGTCTTCCATTTTAGTACTTACATTATTTTAAGTTTATTCTGTTTACTGAACTATCTCTGGGTGTTTTGGATTAATTGTTCTGTATCTGTATCTTGGTCTTTCACTTTCATGTGCTTTATGTCCCTGGCAATGTTTTGTTGAGGTTTCATGTTTTTTCTTTTGCTCATGTTAGGATAGATATTATTGTATAAGTAATTTTTCTGCCAAGTTCCTCCTTAAATGGGAACTCTGGCTGGCTCCTCAGATATACTTATTAGACAGGACTTGGCCAGCTAATTATGGGTTTTCATTTTTGAAAAATAAATCCAAAGAGCAAATCCAAGGATGCACCATCCTAAAACTAAAGGAGGAAGTTGTGTATCTGTGGTACTCATACCCAGTATAAACATCCTCCAATGTGTTGGTTTACTTTCTTTGGAAGAGATTACTCTTTCCTTTGAATTTCTACCTACCTTCAAGAGGGTAGGAAGTCAAGTCTGACATGTGCTTTTTCATTATACAAATTCACCTGGCTAAGAAGGCAAGTTGGGCCGAATGGCAGCCCATCAAGTTTTGAAAATCCTCAAAAAGTTACCTCTGGGTCAGCAGTTACCATGGAAGGAAGTGACCTGGGAATAGTGAAAGTTTCTTACACAGTCCATCAATTAATCTTCATGATTTTAGATATACATAAATATTTTTCAATCTTCTTGATAGTTGACATGTTATGTCAAAGAAGGGTGGCTGCCATCTGCAATGAAGTTTTCTCCTCTATTACTTGAAGCTTTAGCCATCTCTGCTTAAGCTTCTTATGAGCTCTCATTATCCACTACTACAATGTTTTTTAAATCTTTTAAAAATGGATGACGCTCCCTCCTTTTCCTCTTGTCTTTTGTATTTGTGCTACACATGCCGGGGTGATGAATGTATGTGTGTAGCTAATCATCATGTACAATGTATTTTATGTATACATCTTCCGAATTACAACCATGAGAATATTGGAGCCAGAGTAATAGGATACAAAATTGATGAGTCGCAATCCATATTGTTTTGAATTACTTTTATAAAATTTACGTTAGCCTTGAATTATTCCAATCAAAAAAGAAAGGGGCACACAATCTGTTTATTTTGTTTTCTTAGAATATATATTAAAAATAGAAAAATGAACATCTAGAAGATAAAATATTTCAGCAGAGTGCTTCCTTGGGACGTTGGGAGCCCTGTAATGTCTCTTGGAATTCAAAAAGCTCTTACATAAAACATTTGGATGACTTTAAGAGTAAATGTAAATAAATGAAAAGCATATGGATTAAATTTTCTTTGACTTACACATGAAAATTTTGAGGGAAAATATTTTTGGCACATAGGCTCTGGACCCAGCAAAACAGGAACTATGGTAAAAATTTACCAAAGTAGTTCACAAAACTCACTAAATTCATAAGAAAAAGGTTTCCTAATAAAAAAATAGATAATTAATATTATTATAATAATGTTAAATATTTATAACTTAGTTGTTTGCTTGGGAATAGAGCATCTTACAAGTTGAATTTCATTGTCAGCCTTATATTTACCTAGTATAGTTAAATGGAGATACACATTTTGGTTCTAAAATTGTGAACTGTCATCTAAAATCATATAACAGATAGGTAACAATGATAGTAAATATTTCTATGCCCACATACACACAAAGGGAGGATCAGAGTTTTGTTTAAAAGTTTTCCCATTGTTCAAAACTATTCCTTGGTAAGGTACTACTCATGTGTATATATGTTTATAACAAGTTTATGTTCCTGATAGGACAGTCATACAAACTGTACCATGTTGTTTACAGATCCTGATGCTCTAAGGACAATATCAGTGCTATGATTATTCAGAATTTAAAAAGGCATGAAGGATTTAATATCAAACATGAACTTCATTGTAATTAAATAGATGGACTTAAAGCCAAGTGTATTTCAATTCCCTTATTTCCTAATACAAAATAGAAGAGGCAGAAGGATACCATCACATAAGAACAATTTCAACCAGAATAGACTTAACTGGAAGGTTAATGAGTGTACATAAAATTCAGTTTAAACAACCAATTGGAACTGAATGTTCTGCCAGAAGCAGCAAAAATATATCTCAGGGTAATAAACTATACTATCTTCAGGACAGTATCCAGGGAAATAATCATCTTAATTCTCTCAGCAAATGATATCTATATTACAGTAAGGGATTTGTTTTTTTACCTTGAAGGTTATAATCTGCAACTGCTAATGAACCAGGTTTATATTGTGTCAGGTACATCCAGGAAATTTGTTATTGTTTATTTTTTGTTGTTCTTATTGTTTTATGAGGGTAGCATTGGAGAAAGAAATTGGAAAACAGACAGGACCAAACACATTAAGTCCAGTTCACTTCAAGATAGCAGAATGGATTCAGAATCTTCTTCAAAATGAAGAATCTGTTCTTGTAATTATTGCCAACCTCCCAAAGCAAGGGCTATTAATTTGCGTGAAAAGACCAATCATAGACTTTAGATTGGATACATGTCACAGAGCAGTGATGACTAAATGCTGCTTACATTAGAATTACTTGAGAAACTTTTAAAAAACATAGAATCCTGAAGACCTGCCCAGACATCATGAATCATAATCTCTTGTGTTGGAAGCTTCTGCCTCATAAGACATAGAAAGGAAGGATTTCTCCCGTGATTTCTCTGCAGGATCTTCTCTGATAACTGAAGATGGTTGGGATAGGAGTGGCACCAAGAAGCCTCCTATCATATCACCAGGGGTGCTTGCCTGTTCATCATTTTCCTGTCCTGACTTAACTTTACCTGATGCCACTCCAAAGTCACTATGCTTGTTAAAGGCAGTACATGAGCGTGGAAACTTTCACAGAGAATAAAAGGAAAGAACTAATATATACAGAGAATGCATTACATGCTAGATACTTATTGCATTTTATACATCCTATAACTGAAACCTCTCACCACTCCCATGGGGAGTGTATTACCATTATTGAATAGATTGTACTGATTAGGGTACCAGTGGAGAAAAGAATGGGACATTGCAATCAGGTCACAAGGCATGCAAGTGGCAGCACTGGAATTCAGATTCAGTTCCAGTCCTTTTAAAAATAACATGAGAGATATAATCTTTTTATCCTTTATTCCTCAGAATATAAAGATGCTGGTAAAATATAATGGAATCTCTTTTCTTCATTATAACTGTGGGGGGAGACAGGTATGTCTCTTCTGAAAAATCTAGAAATCTAAAATTTGTGACAACCAGTTTGAGAGATTATCTTGATACCACAGACTACCTAATTTCCATCTTACATTGTTTAACTTTTAGGAAATGTATAATCAATATTTCAACTGTCTGATTTCATTATTATGAATTTATCATATTTATTGAATTAGATTTAGCAGCTTATTTTTATTTATTAGCTTATTTCAAGAAAAGAAAGTGCTTCATTTATTGAACAAAGTTGACAAAACAAATAGGTTCTTTAAATAAAATTACATACTGCAAAAGTGTTAAATTTATAAATCTAGTTGTTGCCTTCATTTTCTTCTTCTGTGATTTTTATTAGACATCTTGTAAAAAATATTCAGAAATAGAAGCATGTACAACCAGGTGGAAAGCCAGATGGTCGCATAATTTTGTACACAGCCATTTGTGACTGGCTCTAACAATAACTGCAATCATGGCACTTCACAGAAAATGAAAGTGTTTCTTCCCATATTGCTTTCTAATATTTTTATTCATTCATTCAAAAATGTCCATTTTTCACCTACTTTTTGCTGGGAATTTGAAATTGAACAAATGGCTCTTGGAATAAGATTAGAAATCAACTTTAGGGTTTATATACTGGACATTCTGCAAGCTCCTTGAAAAAAACAATCAATCGGGTTTCATTTCTTGGAGGTTCTGTTTCACCAATGACAGTGTTTGACATGCAATTATGGCTCTTCTAATAAGTGGTGAATGAATAGGCAATTGCACAGCAGGGACTCTTCTTGGCATGGAATATTTTTTTTTCTATTCACTCTATATATTTCTATGCATACCACTGTCTTCATCAATACTCAGACAAGTGGCCTGTCACTTCCCCTTTCATGAGTCAATTTAATGAGATGTCACTTTGAAAAAATATCCTTGAACACAAATTAGAATGTTCTTTCTTTTGCAATGTGGATTTATGAAAAATAAATGAGTCTGAGAGGCCCTGGGCCCCTTCAGATGATCATGAGGAGAAGACATTGTGAAATACCTGAATATCTTGCTTTCCCAAGGTTGGAGGTGGGTGCATCACCAGATGCAGATGTGTTCTCAGTTGTTGCTGGGTTTTGACACATGTGTAGAGTACACATGCATCAAATAAAATAAACACAAGTGTGCTCTTTACAGTAAAGACACCTGACTTTTGGGAAAGTTAGAAGTCCACATGATGCCTCAGAAAATGCCTAAAAGGAAATGTAACTCAGCATTAAATTCAATACTAAAATCCCTTGATCTTGAACCCTAAATTAAGTTACCATTTCCATTAGCATGCAAGTAATACTCATATGCCTAAGCTTTCCCAAAACCGATAATCCTGGAAAGAAACAGTCCCATGACCTGCAAGTATCAGAATTAGTTCTGCGTCACAGAAGAGAAAGCAAAAAGGGAAAAAGAGCTAATATCGCTGAGCACTTAGCATATTCCAGGCATCATGCATGATGTTTTATTTAGTTCATCTCCTTCCCTCTCTTTGTGAAGGGACAAATTACAAGTGGAAAACAAATAATAGTATAGATTTCAACAAATTATTCTTTTCATAATTATTGCCTGCTATAGGCATTTTCCATCTACCAGTCTAAGGTAAGAAGTAGCAAAAATTAAAAAAATAATTTTTAAAACAACATGTTTTTCTTTAACTTGCTACTTGAAATTCTATCATTGGAAGCCTCAACCTGTAACTGAAAGAGCGGTCTGGCTGCTCGTCGCTCCAAAGCCAATAAAGAGGCAAGGTTTGTGGAAAAGGAAGTTTGCTTTATTTGGGATGCTGGCAACTAGTGGTGTTGAGCAGCTTTTCATGTGCTTCTTGGCCATCTGTATATCTTCTTTGGAGAAATGTCTATTTAGGTCTTCTGCCCATTTTTGGATTGGGTCACTTGTTTTTTTGATATTGAGCTACATAAGCTACTTGTATATTGGGGAGATTAATCCTTTGTCAGTTACTTCATTTGCAAATATTTTCTCCCATTCTGAGGGTAGTCTTTTGGTCTTGTTTATGGTTTCCTTTGCTGTGCAAAAGACTTTAAGTTTCATTAGGTCCCATTTGTTTATTTTTGGTTTTGTTTCCATTTCTCTGGGAGGTGGGTCAAAAAGGATCTTGCTGTTATTTACGTCATAGAGTGTTCTGCCTATATTTTCCTCTAAGAGTTTTATAGTGTCTGGCCTTACATTTAGGTCTTTAATCCATTTTGAGTTTATTTTTGTGTATGGTGGTAAGGAGTGTTCTAATTTTATTCTTTTACATGTAGCTGTCCAGTATTCCAAGCACCACTTGTTGAAGAGGCTGTCTATTCTCCACTGTATATTCTTGCCTCCTTTATCTAAGATAAGGTGACCATATGTGTGTGGCTTTATCTCTGGGCTTTCTATCCTGTTCCATTGACCTATATTTCTGTTTTTGTGCCTGTACCATACTGTTTTGATTACTGTAGCTTTGTAGTATAGTCTGAAGTCAGGGAGCCTGATTCCTCCAGCTCCATTTTTCTTTCTCAAGATTGCTTTGGCTATTCAGGGTCTTTTGTATTTCCATATAAATTAGGAGGTTTTTTTTTTATTCTAGTTCTGCGAAAAATGCCATTGGTAGTTTGATAGGGATTTCATTGAATATGTAAGTTGCTTTGGGTAGTATATTCATTTTCACAGTGTTGATTCTTCCAATCCAAGAACATGGTATATCTCTCTATCTGTTTGTATCATCTTTAAATTCTTTCATCAGTGTCTTATAGTTTCCTGCATACAGGTCTTCTGTCTCCTTAGGTAGGTTTATTCCTAGGTATTTTATTATTTTTGTTGAAATCATAAATGGGAGTGTTTCCTTAATTTCTCTTTCAGATTTTATATTATTAATGTATAGGAATGCAAGAGATTTCTGTGCATTAATTTTGTATCCTGATACTTTACCAGATTCATTGATTAGCTCCAGTAGTTTTCTGGTAGCATCTTTAGGATTCTCTACGTATAGTATCATGTCATCTGCAAACAGTTACAGCTTTACTTCTTCTTTTCCCATTTGGATTCCTTTTATTTCATTTTCTTCCCTGATTGCTGTGGATAAAATTTCCAAAACTATGTTGAATAACAGTGGTGAAGGATAACCTTGTCTTGTTCCTGATCTTAGTGGAAATGGTTTCAGTTTTTCACCGTTGAGAATGGTGTTGGCTGTGGGTTTGTCATATATGCCCTTTATTATGTTGAGGTAAGTTCCCTCTATGCCTACATTCTGAAGGTTTTTTACCATAAATGGGTGTTGAATTTTGTGGAAAGTTTTTCTGTATCGAGATGATCATATGGTTTTGTGCCATCAATTGTTTATATTGTTTATCACATTGATTTTGGTATATTGAAGAATACTTGCATTCCTGGGATAAACCCCAATTGATCATGATGTATTATCTTTTTAATGTGCTGTTGAATTCTGTTTGCTAGTATTTTTTTGAGGAGGTTTTCATCTATGTTCATCAGTGATATTGATCTGTAATTTTCTATTTTTGTGATATCTTTGTCTGGTTTTGGTATCAGGGTGATGGTGGCCTCGTAGAATGGGTTTGTGAGTGCTCCTACCTATACTATATTTTGGAAGAGTTTGAGAAGGATAGTGTTAGATCTTCTCTAAATGCTTGATAGAATTCACCTGTGAAGCTGTCGCATAATGGGCTTTTTTTTGTTGGAAGATTTAAAATCACAGTTTCAATTTCAGTGCTTGTGACTTGCCTGTTTATATTTTCTATTCCTTTCTGGTTCAGTCTTGGAAGGTTGTGCTTTTGTAAGAATTTGTCCATTTCTTCCAGGTTGTCCATTTTATTGGCACATAGTTGCGTGTAGTAATCTCTCATGAACCTTTGTATTTCTGCAGTGTCAGTTATTATTTCTCCTTTTTCATTTCTAATTCTATTGATTTGAGTGTTCTCCCTTTTTTTCTTGATGAGTCTGGCTAATGGTTTATCAATTTCATTTATCTTCTCAAAGAACCAGGTTTTAGTTTTATTGATGTATGCTATTGTTTTCTTCATTTCTTTTTCATTTATTTCTGATCTGATATTTATTTCTTTCCTTTTGCTAACTTTGGGGTTTTTTGTTCTTCTTTCTCTAATTGTTTCAGGTGTAAGGTTAGGTTGTTTATTTGAGATGTTTCTTGTTTCTTGAGGTAGGATTGTATTGCTGTAAACTTCCCTCTTAGAATTGCTTTTGCTGCATCCCATAGGTTTTGGGTCATCCTGTTTTCATTTATTTGGAGAAAATGCACATGAGGCACAGGGATCTAAGAGGGAAAAAAATCCAGGATGGAAAGCCCTAATCTGACCTACCAACAAAAGTCCTTTGAAAATAAGTGATTTTCTTCCTTCTCTTGGCAGTGCCATTTCAATCTCTAAGAATTTCCTATTCACTACTTGACCTTTCAAATGAGGTCATCACCAAAGGAAATGTCTTATTTCAAGAGTAACTGCCGACTTTAGAGATCTTAGGGAGTTTCAGAGTACCGACCTTGTTAGATCCTGTTCTGAAGGGAAAAAGTAAGCAAGAACTATTTGCCAATGAAATCACTTGCCAGTGAATTTCAAAGCACTTGGGTGTTTCATGAAAGTATAGCTCTGCTCTGTAGAACTGAACTCTATAATTCTAGCATTTCAAAATATTTCTTAATTGCTTATATCATAACCTAATATTTTGGTGATTGAGGATTGTCACCTGTAAGATAAGTTTATATTTATTTTAGAAATCTAAAGTTATAAAAGCAAGATAAAATTTGAGCTGAAAAAAAAAAAAAAAACACCTCTGTCAAAAAAATATGTCCATATTATTCACTGCATGGTTTCATCAAATTCAAATAAGACACTAATTTCCTATAAGTCTATTTATGTGTACAAAACACTTTATTTGAAAATTTTAGAAAGATATATATACATCTTAAGATAATTTACAATTGTAACAAGGAAGAGCAAAATCTGACTACATGTTGGATCTGTTTCTTTTACTTTAACCTTTGCTTCCCATTGCTTTTGTTCACTAAAAGGATACTGTCCATACATAATGGCCTGCCTCGGGGAACCCTGCCCCTCTGCCTGAATGTTAAACCAAAGTGCCTTTGTTTAGGGAAACATCCGGACCTTGGCCACCTGTGGATGGCTGCAAGAAAGAAGAAATTAATACATCCCCTCCCCGAGGCTGGCCATTCCAGGTGATATTTGCAAAATTTATGGCCTTTTTACTTAACTTCCTCATCTCTTCCCCCTCTCTGTGCTGTAAAAGAAACTGTCATCCAAACCCCAATAAGACGGTTATTTTGAAACTGTAGTCTGCCGTCTTCTTGGTCTGCCAGATTTCCGAATAAAGTCGTATTCCTTGCTTCAGCACCTCGTCTCCGATTCATTGGCCTGTTGTATGGTGAGCAGAGCCAGCTTGGACTTGGTAACACAATGATCATATAGAAGTAGTTATAGTGCTAAAATTTCCATTGAGGTATTTGACCTTTTCAAAGTTTAATGATGTCCAAGGACTAATTAAGACAGGAAATTAGTGAAATATATTTGCCTCATAAAGATATTCTTGTCACAAAAAAAGTAGTTGTGGAGGTTTTGAATCAAGAAATTGAGTTGTGCGGAAATTATTCTTTAACTGCATCAACTTTCTTTGTCTTGACAAATTCGGTCTATTATAAACATTGTTGTCACATGATTGGTTAATATATAAAAATAACAGATACTGAATGTGCTCATAAGCATTTCTGAGGCCATCTTAGGCCAAAGTATCTCAGAAGTAGAACCTGAGCCTAGGATTTGAGAGCCAGTGATTTAGTAAGGAAGTTCTCCCAGGAGAAACTGGTAAGGAAGTGTAGGAAGCAGGAAAGGAAGAAACAAAGGTTTTGTTCTTGGTTTGTATTTAAGAAATATAAAGAGCCATTTTAGTAAAGTCACCAAAAAACATTTTTTTCATACTTTTTTAGCAGTAGTCTTTGCAAAAATGTTCTGTAGTTTGTAGGAATTTTAAATTAACTCTTGCAAACATTTCTATGCCATTTTTCACCCCTGTGTTTTGCCAGGCAATTTTAGCTGAACACCCAAAAGGTGTTCCAAGCCATATCAAGTACAATCAATATGTTTGTGAAAGCAAGGAACAAAAAAGCAAATATATAAAATTTATAATTTGGTAAAGTCTGTACAGTTCTTTTTTTTCTCAGTATGTTCACCATTACATAGAGTTTATTCAGTCATATGCTATAATACTTCATTTAAGGGTGGCATCCTCTTTAAAATAACTTTGGAGAAGGGACCTCCCTGGTGGCCCAGTGGCTTAAGACTCTGTGCTTCCAAGGCAGGGGTCACAGATTGGATCCCTGGTCAGGGAACTAAGATTCCACATGCCATGCAGTGTGGCCCAAAAATAATAATAATAAAATAAAATAAGATTGGGGTTAGTTTAGCTTGGTTTAGCTCAAGTGAGTAATTAAATGGAAATCATTCAAGTGTCACTGTTGCTAAATTTCAATGAATAAACTATTCAGTATAATACCTTTGTCTGCTATACTTTCATATTTCTCTTTATTAATATCTCAGAGTTTTAAGGATAGATTCATAGTTGAAATAGGAGATGTTCTGGTAAGAACTTCATGTGTAGCCACCTAATCACCTCTTTGTACCTCTTATATGCTACCCGATACTGGTAATAAACAAGAGCAATCAGAGAGTGTGTAGTTTCATCAAAGATAAAAGAAGGATAGAAGAATTAAGTTAACTCTATGACATTCAAGAAGTGTTTTTTCCCCAATCTTTTTTAGCCCTATGACCTTGACAGAACGAATTAGTCCTTTTGATATTTAAAGGCAATATTTATAAGTTTTGATTGTTAACTGATATTTATCTCCTTGACTTGATAAAGAGTTTAAAGTATAGATATGAACGAACGTGTGATTGCCTTCACTAGTGACTCCACACCCAGTAAATGTTTGTTCCTTCTTTTTTGGGCTTTTTTTTTTTTTTCCTTTTGTGGTTGAGAAACCACATTAGGTGAAAATGTCAAGTTCCTTAAAGGAGACTACTTCTTAAATGTATGTACCTCAGCCTCATACAGGGATTAAATTTTTAATTTATGCTGAGATGTAAAAAGTTATATTGATGTATTTTATCCCACAGTGTATTTGAATTTTTAAAGATAAATTGTTAATATAAATGTTAATCCAAGTTATTCAAGGACTGATTAGGAATATTCCAAGAAAAAGAATTTTCCCAAAGTAATGAGCCTGCAGAGCACTGTGTGGACAACAGTGAAATGGGATGAAAAATGGTGAGAATGGGGGACATTCTAATCTACCTGAAACATAACGTGTGAACAGGAATGAGGCAAGGCAAGTGAGGATTAGGCTTTGAAAGCCAAATCTTGAAAAATCTTGTACAAAATAAACTAATAATAATGGTTTGCATACACGAATTGCTATACTTTTCAAATAACAAACTCGGTGTCCTTTCTTGGGATATCAATTTTTGTTTAGAATGCGGGAGTGAGGGGTGTGAGAGTAGGACATGCATCACATTCCTATGAAAATAAACACTGAGGAGTAGACGAGAAATTAACTTGAAAAGTTAATTAGATCAGATATTTGTAACAGGCTGCCACATTATTCACCTTCTAGTCTCTGGGAATAACCAGATATTCTCTGTTCTTTATATTGTGATGGAAAATTCAAAGAAACATTTGTCTATTTCAAATTTCCTGAATATATTAGTATTGGATCTAATTACCATAACAATTATAGAAGCTAAGTAAATCATCATCCCTATTTTACAAATGAAGAAACTAAGGCTTACAGGGTCAAAATAACTTTTCCAGGCTTGTATAACCAACAAATAAGAGCAGGGACTTTACCAAAATAAACTTTGCTATTCCCAAAATGCTGTACTATATTAAGTAAATAAAATTTTAGACAAAAATGACAAGTCCTGTGAGCATTTAAAATAGCGAAGCATCTCTCTCTCTCTCTCTCTCTCTCTCTCTCTCTCACACACACACACACACACACACACACACACACACACACACACAGAGTGAATGAAAGAAGGAGGAGGCATTTGGGCATTTGACATTGTCCTGATAAGAAATGATAAGGACTGAACTAGTGTATAATTAGATCCCTTTACTATGAGAGGCTAAATTAATCTTAGAAATTTTACTTTCTTTGGTAATGAAGTGACTACTTCAGTCATCATTAAATGTTTATAGGGTATATGTGAATAAATCACATGGTTACTTCCAAAGATAGATATCGCATGACATTGAAAAGATGTGGAGAGACAAATAAGCCAATATTTTTAAGCCTTAATACATTTGTAAATGTACAGAGCATCCAATTTATTTTGATATAATCACTGGTGAAAGTAATGCCATCAAGCATTAGTGGAGGCTTTTAACTAGAATCATGTGCTATGTAAAGCTGTTGGACAGAGTTTAAAGGATCAGAATGTTGGAGGATATAAAAAAAATGGCAAATGCTCAGTTGCTCTTGTAAAAGATTTTAAATTAAAACAGCAAACTCTTTAAAGCATCACACAATAGGTAGAAGAAAAACGAAAGCTAATTAACCTCAATTCTTTTTCAGTTGTAGAGCTTTGTAATAATCTTCCACGGAGTTCATGACCAGAGGATTACTAGACCTTGAGAATTTTGGAGAAGGGGTCAAGGTGGGAGCCAAAGCAGCCCTGTGAAACTCCATTGGCCTGCCTGGACATGTCTGAGACAGATGTACACTTCTGGTCCAGATTTAGAAACAGGTTAAAAAATAAGGTATTGTGTACATATATCGATGTTTAAAAGATATGTTTGTATGAATATACACATATATGTATGTTATTAGAATATGGAATAATATGTATTAATCATAATAGTGAATAGTTTGACAGCACATTTCAAAAGCCTTAAAATACACTGTTTAATCTAGCTTTTTATTTCTACCAATTTATATTAAAGATATTATCAGAAAGAAATGTGAATGTTTATTAATATACTGTTCATGGCAGGTTATTTATAATAGCAAAATATTACCATGATCTTAATTTTTAAATTGAGGTATAATTGACATTATGTGAGTTTCAGGTGTACAACATGATTCAATATTTTTATCTATTGTAAAATGATCACCACAGTAAGTCTAGTTAACATCTGTCCCCACACATAGTTACAAATTTTTTTTTCTTGTGATGAGAACTTTTAAAGTCCACTCTTTTAGCAACTTTCATATATGCAATACCGTATTATTAACTATAGTCACCATGCTGTACATTACATTCCCAGGACTTATTTTTTTATAGCTGGAAGTTGGTATATTTTGAACTCCTTCACCCATTTCACAATCCCCCCAAAACCCACCTCTGGCAACCACAAATCTGTTCTTTCTATCTACAGATTCATTTTCTTCAATTAATTTTAATTTTCAATAGTAGAGAAATGGTGAAATAAATCAGAATATTTACAAAATAGGATGTGTACAGACATGAAAAGTCATGCATTTGAAGAATATTTAATGACACAGGTGAAGAATAACAATGTAGTATTTACAAATAATGACATGTACCAAATGATAGTATATAATTATATTTACATAATTTATATGCATATTGTATATGTATTTATAAAAAGACTAGTGAGAAACACACCAAAATATTTAGGTTATACTATATAAAGTGTGGAGTTATATGTATATTTTTTGTTTTTGCTACCAGAGATTTTGCCATTTCTTATAAAATAAAATTCTTTTTCTACTATATTAAAATATTATTTCTAAGTATCAACATTTGGGGGGAAAACAGAGTCATGTAAAAATGAGTCAAAGAAGTATTATGAACATAGGGAATATATTTTTAATGCAGCCTAAAACTAAGCTCTTAAAGTTCATTAACTGAGTGGAATCAGCAAGCTTATTCCTTAAGTTGCAAAGTATATAAGCTTGAGTCCCTGTTCCTACTGTGCTTTTATTAAAATATTCTCTTTGATGTTCTTATTTAATATATCAATTTTCTTTTAATAAATCTGTGTACCCACCAACATGTTTCTTACATTGGTACGTGGTATTTCTAACTCTAAAACTGAGATGAACACAGAGACTGAGACCTGACCAACCAGGTAATTTGAGTCTCACATGGTGGCACCAACTTTCATTCCTAAGGATCTTTTGGAATGATTTCCATCAGAAGTGTATGACTGGGCACATTTTACTATAACCTCATCAACACAAGAAATTGTCTGGTAATATTTGTTAAATCATAAAATATACTTATCTAAGTAATTTCAAAAAATACAAATTCTTTTCAAAAGGGAAATATTCTACTATCAAGAAATAAATCCTGCTATTATTTTGTGGAAGGAAAGCACAATAGGGAAAGAAATCCAAAGTAGTGACAACTTTGGATTTAAGAGTGTGTGAGGGAGAAAGGGAGAGAGAGAGAGAGAAAGAGAGACAGAGAGAGAGAGAGAGGGAAGCATGGAGAGATGGAGAAAGAATAAGGGAGGAAGGGAGAGAGAGAAGTGGACACAGAGACCTCAGAGACTTCTTTGGCTGGTTGATAATTCACAAAACAACTTATCCTCAATTGGATATGTAGCATAACAGACATTTACAAAATCCAATGGAACACAATATCCAGCACATTCTGATCCTATTTCTCTGTCTGATGATACCATGAGTTCTTGGAGAGAGAAGACCAAGGGAAGGGGAAACCCCTCTTCATGGCTTTTCAAACACTTAGAAGTGAAGGTAGTGTGACATGTGCCAAAGTCAAAGCCAGTTTTGCTTTGTTTTCCTGTGCCAAGCATTTGTGTGAGAGCCAGCTATACCAGAAGGAAACGGGGTCTTTGTTTAGGGATGGCAAAGTTGGTCTTCTTCCTCCTTTAAAAGTTTTGATTGGCTTCCTTTGTCTTATTCTTACATCACATATATTTTTAAATATATAAAATATACGACTTATTAATGTGAATATATATATAAATATAAAGTGCTTACTCATAACTTATGGTATCATTATGCTAAAATGTCAGTTAACATTAATTTATTGTACTCAATTGAGTTTGGGTCAGGGCTAAATATTGAGAGGAACAAGATCTTATGTTACTAAGGAAAATAATTATAGATACAGAATCTGTAAGTAAAACAATGTGCTTATCAATTATCAATAATATTGTTTATAGATAAAATGTATGCCTTCATTTGCATCAATACATATATGCATCATATATGTATATGATAAGGTATATGCATCAATACCTGTTAATGATATTTACATCATGGCTATGAATAGGAAGTAAAAGTCAAGGTACTCTTTCAGTTAGAATATATGAGATGAAAATTTGACTAAATGTTAATGGACTTTGAAATTTGAACTCAGTTAAACTAATGCTTAATACTGATCAAGAAAACAAAATTGCCACTTTGACATAGTGTCTTGATCATATGAACCTGTCTCTTAAAAGTAATGTTTTCAGAGACAAAGTACACACACAAAAGCACAAGTTGAAATGTAAATGACTTTAACATTTTAAGGAAAAGAAATTAACATGCCACACTTTTCTAGTACTTTATTCAAACGTAAAGAGTTTAAACTCTTTATTCATCTTTTTAGTTAGAAATATATTATCTCAATAATTAAACACAAAATTGTAAAAAATAATTGTAATAATGGTAATAAAAAATTGTAATAAATAATTACTGAAATACTGATGTAGTGTACATCAAATGTACACTATTTGGTACTGATGTACCAAATATACATCAGTGTACATTTGGTTGCGCTGGATCTTCATTGCTGCACGTGGACTTTTCTCTAGTTGCAGTGAGCGGGGGTTACTCTTTGTTGCAGTGTGCAGCCTTCTCATTGTGGTGTCTTCTCTTGTTGCAGAGCACGGGCTCTAGGAATGCAAGCTTGAGTAGTTGCAGCATGTAGGCTCAGTAGTTGCAACATGTGGGCCCCAGAGTGCACAGGCTTCCATATTTGTGGCACATGGGCTCAGTAGTTGCAGCTTGCAGGCTCTAGAGCATGGACCCAGTAGTTGTGGCACACAGGCTTAGTTGCTCTGTGGCATGTGGGATCTTGCTGGCCCAGGACTCGAACCTGTTTCCCCTGAGTTGGCAGGCTGATTCTTAACCAGTGGACCACCAGAGAAGTCACAAGATTTCTATTTTATTATTTACTTAAAATGAATGTGAAAACAATCTCGTTTGATAAAACAGTATATCAGTTTAATGATTAAAGAAAGTATATTTTAAATTATTCAGAGCATTGATAAACAAAATGTAACATTTTACAGTGGTTGATATAAAACAGAGGCAGAACATGACAGTTTTTCTGTATCCTTACCTTTTGCTTATTTAATCCACACCATCACCATAAATATGATGTCTCCTAGATATCTACTACCACCTATGCCTCACTCAAGCAAGAAAATACCATAATGTAGAGCAGGCAAATTTATGGCTTAAATCAAACAAGTTCTGAATGTTGCACTGACAAGTGCAAGATAGTGAGTCTTCAGAAAGCAAATTAAGATAATAACATTAATATTTAAATTTTGATCAATTTACCTTTAGAAGTTTTTTTTTTTTAAAGACTTATTGACTGAGAGTGTTTTATACAGATTCATACTACTTAAAAAAAACTTTCAAAGAACATTCAGATACTTTGCTTAGCCACATTGTATATAAGATACTGTGCTTTAGTACAGTTCCTAAATATACCATGTTCTATAGATCAGTAGTATTCAAACTGGGATGTGGGTGTGTCTATCCCACTCTCTAAGGGCCACACTGGCAAGGATGGTGTTAAAAAAGGATCAATATTCAGATCCTCGACTTTTACAAGGCTTCTTTCCAAAAGCACCTGTGTTATAGGTACATGTCGTCTTTTGCCAACTGCCCTTTCTCAAAGATTCTTTTCCCATTTACAAAAGAAAGTCATTTCTCCTGCCCATTCTGTCTCTAACTGCAGTCCAGAAGTGCACAAACTCTGGGTGGGCCAACCAAAGGGACAATTTTAAGACTGGTGAAGATGTTGAGAAAGTGAAGGATCAGGAAACATTTTTTATTTCCTCAAGCTCAAGTAGCTTCCAAATCTTTGTGAAAAATATGAAAATGAAAATATTTATTTTTTTATGAATAACTTTGTGAATTTTGGCATGCAACCCTTACAAACATCAAATAATTATATGGTATTACTATTTTACACTTCTATTCCCATTAATTTATATAAATAATGTTAATTGTTTATAACTATAAAAATTAAAAATGGGAGTAAAAATTATGATGAACCAGGTTCCCATTCTAACAATAAGAAATATTTATCTCTGAATGAACTTGTTGAGAAACACAGGACCATTAATTTTATTAAAAGATATTTCTTCACAGTTTTTACCCTTGTATCAAATTTGCATATAACATATGTTAATTTATTAAACATTTAATAAATTTAGGTTGTTTGGATTTACAATATGACACTAAATATTCTAATAATAATAATGAAATCCAGAAGAAATTTATTTCAGAAAATAATTAATATTTATATTCATATATTTCTTGCAGAAAATAATGAAGTTCAATAAATAATTCCAAGAATTATGATAAGTTCTTTGTGGAAGTGAAATGATCAAGGTAAAAAAAAAAAGAAAAGAAAAAAAAGGAGAGCAAGATTTCTAGCTGCTAAGGACAAAAGCATTCATGAATATTTTTATGTAGATGATAGTAGGAATCAAATTGTCATGATATTTTGGGTTTTTTTAGCCCATAGAAAACAATTTTAAAACTGATGTAATAATTTTATTTCAAAATGTCTATATTTAAAATATGTCAAAAATTATATACATTTACAACTATTCTGATAAAAATTTAGATGTCAACCTGAAAAATTTATAGTTTTTCACAATTCTTTTAAAAACAGTTCTTAGTTTTTCACAATTCTTTTAAAAACAGTTCTTAGTTTTTCACAATTCTTTTAAAAACAGTTGAACAAAAAATGAAGAGCACTGTCTCAAAGCACTTATATACCACTAATTATCTGTGTACAGGCTGGTGAGTCCACAGAAAGGTTTATTTTTTCATATTTCATGTCTACGGCCCCACATCTTAGATGAGAGATAAGAATACAGATATCTAATTCCTGAGTATTGGATGAACATAGTCTCATATATAAGAGCAGTATTGAAGACAAAGATGATAGAATTTGTCCTCAGAAAATCTAAACATCACAGCATCTATAGCTAGCTTTAGGTAGGTTTCTTCACTTCTACGAGTTTTCAGTCTTCATTTGTAAAATAAGATGCAATAGTCGTGCCCCCTCACAGTGGCTGGGTATCAGCAGAGGTCATAAAATGTAGAGCCTGATGGACCATATTACGGATTTGGGGCTTTTTCCTAAAGAATGTTTCAACTGAAATAGTAACAGAATCGAATATACAATGTTTAAAGAATCAGCCTATTTAACTGCAGTATGATGAAGAGATTGGGAAGAGTAGAAATAAATGTCAATAGGAAGGACAATTAACAGGTTGTCACATTAGTACAAATGAAATAATTTTACTGCTTGCACTAGGATGGTAGCAATAGAGAAGAAGAGAGAGTCCAGAGGGATTGACAGGTACAAATGTAATAGTTTATTGATGAGTGCAAATGAGAGTGTTGTAGGGACACCTAGATTGCTGACCTCAACAGTTGGATGGGTGATTGTGCTATATAGCAAGAGTGGAAATGTTAAGGGAGAATCAGATTTAACAGTGAAGATCAAAATTATGGTTTTGGATAGACTGAGTCAAGCCAAGCTTTGGGATATGAAAGTGTATGTAAGATAGCAACTGGCTGTATCAGTCTGCAGTTCACACAGGATATTCTGATGCTATATATGCTGATGTGAAAATCATTTCTAGTAGAATGCTCTAAAAGTTTCTACTTTCTCTGGAGTAAGAATCACAGCCATCTGCATGGTGGAAGGTGAAGGAGAAGAGTCTGACGTGGAGAGTCAGAGGAAGGTGGATAACTTTGGGAATACTTTTTGTGTAGTGTGGGTGAACACATTATCTAGGGTAACAGTATGCAAGGAGTAACTGGCAACTCTTAACCTTCATTCAGAGGAAAGCTATAAACCAAAATATTTTAATGAAGGCTGGCATCCATTCCTGGGGAACATAGAGAGCTCACATTATTAATTAGTATTGCATTTTTAAGATTCTAGGAGTTCTCCGTGGTTAAACAGTTAACAGTAAAGAAAAATCTCATTGTTAACTCAGGCATGCTAATTGAAGATAAAGGTTTATACCTGAATATTCTCAATATGGGTTTATACCTGAATTGCATTCCTCCATCCCCAAAATATAATAACCTTTATGTTTGTAGGTGAAAGTGAAGCATGAGTTCCTAGAATTAAAATAAACAAAAAGATGGTACCATCTGGGAAACTGGAACTATCATAAGGTTGTTTATATGTGTGGGAAGTGACAGGAGCTGGAAATAGGAAAGGGTGTGTCAGCCATGTGGGTAAAGGGCTTTGAAATCACAGCAGTTGGAGGAATTATTGGATAGGAGCTTCAGAATTCCATTCCTGTCTCTTGAAGTAGCCTTGAGAGGATAACTTCCCTCTCACATTATGGGAATCTGTGCAAGACACCAGGCTCCCCAATGTTATTGAGTGAAATTTATGGATGCATAAGGACATTAATGTTGTAAGGAGCTGATATAAACCACACTAAACTGAATGGCTTCCCTTCTGTTATGTTTTTTTGTTAAAGATTTATTTATTTATTTAATTTATTTTTCTGCTACATTGGGTCTTAGCTGTGGCACGCGAGATCTTCACTGAGGCATACGGGATCTTTTATTGCAGAGTGCAGCCTTCTCTCTAGTTGGGGTGCAGGCTTCTCTCTAGTTGTGGTGTTTGGGTTTTCTCTCTGTAGTTGTGGCATGTGGGCTCCAGGGCACGTGGGGTCTGCAGTTTGTGACACACAGGCTCTCTAGTTGAGGTGTGAGAGCTCAGTAGTTGTGGCGCGCAGTCTTAGTTGCCCCGTGGCATGTGAGATCTTAGTTGCCTGACCAGGGATTGAACCAACATCCCCTTCATTGTAAGGTGGACTCTTTACCACTGGACCATCAGGGAAGTCCTGCTTCTATGATTTTTCCTCTCAATCCCCTCACTCCTTGCATCTCAAGGATAACAAAAAAAAAAAAAAAAAAAAAACAATGAAGAAGACTTCCTCCTCTCAGGGTAGCACAGGAAGCTGACCGGACTTTGAAATCTCTATGTGGGGAGTGTTCTCTGGAATGACACCTAGTAAAGAGCAAGAGAAACAGAGTTAAGTAGAGAAAGAAAATGAACTGCTTTGCAACTGCTACAGCAATATCATCCAGTCCCACAGGGAGATCTAGAGTTGGGATGGCCCTTCAGAGATGTCTCTAATTGAGACCAGGGAGTCAGGCCTTTGAACACTGCAGTGACCAGTCACTGGATGTTGATCATTAGGGACAAGGGAAAACGTTGGGCAGCTTCCTTAGGATGACACAATTTCTAGAGAGGGATGTAGGAAACGCTGCCAGTAGCTAGAAGAATAAGTGCCATAAAACTGAGGTGGAACATGAGTAGCATCCCATTAATAACTACTATAGTTTCTTCCAGGTCACTCCTTTCAAAGAAATTCAAGGTAAATGTTTGGCCAGAATATTTGCCTGGTCATAAAGAAGCAACAAAAGAGCTGTTCTCAGTGGATGAACTTTCCACCCTGGGACTACTTCATTCATATTCCCTCCCTTTCTCTCTTTCTCTCTCTCTCTCTCTCTCTTTCTCTATGTTTAAGGATGCTGCAAATTGGGGCTAGGCTTCCAATCTTCCCCAATACACATTAACACACAGGGGAGTTGATCCCCACAGGAGATATAAACTCAAAGGTGAGGTTAACTAGACTGATGGTCAGCAAACACTTTCCTTAAAGGAGCAGATAGTAAATATTTTAGACCTTGTAGGCCATACAGTTTCTGTCCCAACTACTCAACTCTGCTGTGTGTGAAATCAGCCACAGACAATACATAAACAAATAGGTGCTGGTGTGTTCCAATAATGCTTTTATTTATTTTAATAAATACAAGTGGTGGTTCAATTTTGGATTTTGAAGTATAATTTGACAATGCCTGATTATTGTAAAAGTATACAAAATCAGACACCACACACCACCTAAAGCAGAACTATTGGAACAAGTAGTCCAAAATTTTTCTACAATATATACAGTATTCTCAAGAGATAATGAAAAATGCTGGCAATAATGAATCAAGAACAAGGACTAATAAAAAATAAAAGTTGACATATTAGACCTGAGTTAAATAAGTGTTTAAATAAAGACTCAATAAATGATATAAGTAGCAGGATGTATACAGCCATAGAATAAACTAGTTCACTGGAATATCAGATAGTGACGCTCTCTCCAAAAGACAAAGGATAAGGAAAAAGAAGCTATACAAAGAAAAAATAGCAGATGTTGTAGACAGTAGTAGATATGCCAATATTTTGGTAATAGAGAACCAGAGAGATGAGGGGAAATTTACTGGAAAGAAGAAATTGTTTTAGGAAATAATACCACATTTCCTAGAATTAAAGGAAAAAGGAAGGCTTCAGGTTGAAAGGCATCATAGATTGCCAAGTGGGTAGGAAAAGCCCATACTTAGACATATAAAGAAATTTAAGAACATAAATTAAAAGGAAAATTTACAGCTTCCCCAAATAACAGCTTTTTACAGCTTCCCTTTACCTTCACCAGTAAAGGTAGAAGAATCAGATAGACAACACAAGTCTTACAAGAAACCAAAATGTACACAGTCAATAAAGTAATAGTTTTCACGTGTTGAAGAAAAAGAATGTTGAATACAAATTTTATGTGTAGCCAAATTGTCACTTAAAAGTCAATGTAATAAAAATGAGCTAAACATTCAAACTAAATTAAAAAAAAATAACAGCAAAGACAAAAATGATAAACCAAAATATTTAAAGAAATTAATAAAATAGATTCCGGCAATCTGACTAAGAAAAAAATGAGAGGATATGCAAATAAAAATAGAGAATGAAAGATGTAATTTACTAAACAACAGAAATTTTAAAATATACTAAAAAAAACATAGTGCTAAACAGTTCACAAATACATTTGAAAGCCTAGAAGAAATAAATACATTTCTAGGTTGTAAAATGAGAAAATGGCACCAAAATATTAAAAACTTGAATGAGCAAATAGGATTAAGGAATTTTAAATGGCAATTAAAAAACAAATTAATTTCCCCTTCCTTGGGTGTCCCAGGATTATATGGCTTTACTCCTGAGCTCTTCAGAAGTTCAAACAGTAATTAATTCTTGGACTTACTTGGTTGTGCAGTGGTTATAATCTGCCTGCCAATGCAGGGGACATGGGTTTAAGCCCTGGTCCGGGAAGATACCACATGCCGTGGAGCAACTTAAGCCCGAGCGCCACAACTGCTGAGCCTGTGCTCTAGAGCCCACGAGCCACAACTACTGAACCCATGTGCCACAACTACTGAAGCCCGCATGCCTAGAGCCCATGGTCTGCAACAAGAGAAGCCACTGCAGTGAGAAGCCCAGGCACCAAAAAGAAGAGTAGCCCCCACTCGCTGCAACTAGAGAAAGTCCACGCACAGCAACGAAGACTCAATGCAGCCAAAAAGCAAATAAATAAAAATAAATTAAATTAAAAACTAATTCTTATATTGTACAAATCATAAATTCTGCTCAGCTTTTTATTTACAAAAATGATAGTGTAACTGTTTCCAAAACTGACAAATGAGATATAAGGTAAAATTCATTTAAGAGTGTAAATGAAAAATCCCAAATGGAATATTAAATAACTAAATATGGTGGCATTTGTTTAAAAAATCAAGCTAAGGTAAAATTTATTCCAATAATACAAAAACTGATCAACAATATAAAATTTTACCAATGTAATATACCAATCAGTATACCTGCAACAAGCACCTTATACAATAGAGAAAATTTAGTAATATAAAAAACAAACAAACAGCATTCCTCAATCACTGGTGAATCTTTAACATAAAATGTAATACAGTCGGGCTTCCCTGGTGGCGCAGTGGTTGAGAATCCGCCTGCCGATGCAGGGGACGCGGGTTCGTGTCCCGGTCCGGGAAGATCCCACATGCCGCGGAGCGTCTGGGCCTGTGAGCCATGGCCGCTAAGCCTGCGCGTCCGGAGCCTGTGCTCTGCAACGGGAGAGGCCACAACGAGAGGCCCGCGTACGGAAAAAAAAAAAAAAAAAAAAAAATAGCAATACACTCAATGCAATAAAGAAAGCAAAGGGAGAAAAATAGAAGTGTAAAGCTTGTAAAAATGGTCACTTTGGCCAAAGATATTTTTATCTACATGGAAAGCCCACAGAATCTATAGACAGACCACTTAAAAGAATTAAGAGAATTCAACAAAGTGATTTCATTCAAGATAAATTTACAAAAATAAAGCTATCATTTTTGCACTAAGAAAATCTGCAAAATATCAAATATGACAATTTTATTATTACTCTTCATATTGAGCATCTTGGAAAAGGTAGTGTTGCCTGGGTTCCATGGTTTTCAAATTAGCAGGTTTTCCTGATTAAAAGGTCAATGTGTTTTTGCCATTTACGAAGAATTATATTACAGTTTATGAAAATGCATATTGTTTTAACATTTACCCAAATTGCTATTTTCGAACTTTTGAAATTACCAGGAAATGCACCAGCCAAAAGTCAAAAGGATTACTGTTAGTTTTTCTTCATTATTTTTACTTAAGTATAAATGATGAAGTTGTTGCAAAAGCAAGTAAAAAATAATGTCAACCCAGGCAAACACAAACAGAGGAGGTATACAACATGTTAAAACTCTCCACAGTCTACCCTGCACTGTCAAAGTACTCCGTGCTTCCATATTTATATAAAGTAGTTGCTTTTCCCTGGCAGAGTCTTTGCAATTTAACTTTAACTGTGCTATGTACCTCTTTTGTGTTTTTATCCTCATCACTCAGTGTAAAATAATAAGCCCAAAGCTTATTTATTACAATTTTACTGCTATCCTTCACCAGGGAATGTGAAGAATCTTTTGACGAAATTTAAATGTTGCAGGCAAAATCTGCAGTTGGTGCATTTAAAATGATAGATTGGCACATTGACTTCCTCTGAAAGAAAACTAAGGGACAGGAAAACATGAGATTTTTTAAAAAATGAATTATATCAAAATTCTCAAGAACTGAAAAGAGTATTCTCCATTGCTATTGTAGGTAAATACCAATACAGTGAAATTAAGTAGTTGACTGGCAACAGATAGGAAAAATAGAAAGGACTATTATTCAGTTTCAACTTTTTATAATTTTTTTCTTTTTAGACAATCATAATTATACATACCCCTCCCAAAGGATTTCCCATTTTAAGACCCAATATTTCATACAAAAAGTACACAGATGTAAGAACATGTAAAGTTAAAAATAAGAAATACAGAATCTGGTACAGCTGGGGATAATTAGTAAGAAAAAAAACAAGTTTTTGCCAGAAATAAAAGGAAGTTGGGTAGACAGATTTTTTCTTTAGCCAGGATTTGGGAGATACATGAAGCAAACATACTTACAATGCCCACTCCTTCTCTTCCATCCCATAGACTCTGGCAAAAGGAACTCCATTGTATAAAACATCTTAAAATCACCAAACAAGGATACTCATAATTCAATTGAGATTCTCTTAATGAAACAGGGTTGATTCTAATCACATTTGAGAAATCAGTCATTTCTGGGGCTCTATCTATGTTTTCAAGCCAATTCTGAAGCTTAAACATACCATTTAAAATTCCAGAGCAGTCATTCCAAATGGCTATACCCTTTCTAATCTTTCATTTCCTGTACCTGAATGTGTCAATAGTACAAGATTACTATTCTACAAGTTCTAATTACTTCAGTTACATTTTTATGAAAGTAAATGTTCTCCCAGGTTATGAATTTAATAAGATAATGATGCTTTCATAAAGCTGAACTTATCAAGACTTCATCCAATTCAATAAATAGTAATCAGCATCTGCTCTGAGTCAGGCAGATAGATATCAAGGAATACAGATCTTGCTAAGACTCAATTTCTAGTTTCAAGTCCCTTGCAACTTAGTTAATAAAACACAAGTTATACTTTTTCTTACTGATTAAAATATTCCATGGGTTGGGAACGTGCATTAGATGTTGTCTGGACTTTCTATCATCTAAGGAGATATTTTATCAATTGGTGAACTGAAAATATTTCTAATTATATATTCCTTTCTGTTGCCATTGAAACAGTGTGCAAACATTGTGGAAAATAATAATAATTAGTATAACTGATTGAACATAATTGTATACATATAAACCAGAATATTTTTTAAAGATTTAAGTGAGCCAAAATAAATTACACCCAGTCTTTCCATGAACCAGAAGAAACTGAATTTAGATTCATGCAGGATCTACTGTATTTCTCATTTAATCCATTTTCTAGTCATTAAATTGCTATTGTATATTAACCCAAAAGGTTGAAATTATGTTAATTTATGTCTGGGTGAAGAGTCTGGTCTTTGCTTTTTCTTTAAAGTTGTAACTATATCTGACACTCAAACTTTAAAATTCACTAAAGGACATTTTTACAGGTTCACTAGAGGTTAATGAATATCTAATAAGTCTGCACTTAAGTGTGAGGCCAGGAAAGAGTAAAATTCAAAATGTAAACATTACAACTTGCATTTCCCTTCCTGTGTACTCTTAGCTCTCCTACTTCTAAACACTCCTCTACATTTTGGATATATTCTTCTTGATAATTTGTAATGTTGACATTAAGCCTAGACTTGAGGCATGTTCTTTGCTTAATCTTCAAGAATCAGGAATAAAATAAACCAAGATTTAGATAATGTTGATTTAGTGAACTGCTTAGATATGACCTCAGGGCAGTTCAGCATTGTACCCATTTCAATAATTTAACACAGGAACTGAAACAATTCTCTAATTCTATATCTACTGTGATCCTGATTATTTGAAGAAAGTATTTTAATATCCAACATAAGTTTTACAAATTTCTAAAGCATTTTTTGTATAGAACTTAAGTTATCGTTTCAATAAAATTGTCTTAGAAATGTCAATAAAATTATTTTCTTAGAAATAAAAACAAAATCATTATTCCTTTCTCTTGTAGTGATACTGGAAACAGTCTCCAATAAATTTCACTTTCTTGAAAACATTAAAAAGAGTATATACATCTCATTAATATTCTATTTTGAATAGAATTACAGAGCTCTTCAAAGTTATACAAAGATTAGAGCAATTGCATTCCTCTTCAGCAAATATTTAGAAAGTGTCTACTTTGTGTGAATAAAGTTGAAAATGTCCAAACCAAGAGGCTAAAGGCTAAATATGTTTTTTTGTAAATGAAAATTGTGATTTAAGAACAAAAATCAGTGTCCCTTGTTCTAATTTCCAACAGGATTACAACTAACAGTTGACGGTTTTTTCTATTTAAAGGATGCTGGTAGAATAGTCCAACAATGAATACTGCTTACTGTTGGGAAAATTCCTTCTTTTCTAATGCAGCAAGCCTTCAGCCCTGACACATGCATGGCAAAGACATCCAGGTTTCATAACGATCCAAACCCCTGCTAATTCCTTGGCCCAGGACTCCTGAAAACTTTAGGTGCTCCCTTGGAACTTGGCCTCTGCCATGCTCTCTAAAACCACACGGTCCTGACTAACTTCATTCCATCACTGAAGAACATCTCTGACTCTAGGTAATCACTCTTTCCCTTATCACCACCATTTGTCCATTACAGGGACCTCTTGTCCTTTCGTTCCTCATTCTATCAGGTACAAGTTCCAGATTAACACCGTTTAACCCTCCAGCCTCTTGGATTTTAGCTTTTTTGCATATTTCTCCTCCTATCTTGGATGCCTATCTCTATGAGTCATGTTAAAATATGTTTAAATTTATTGCAGTGTAAATGATAATTTACATATAACAAGTATTAGTAGTTACAGTTCCTCATATTCACTTTTAAAGGGAAGGAATTGGTTGTTGCTTATAAAAAAAAAACCCACTGTTCCCTTAGTATAATCAGCCCAGGTCAATTTCTGGTCCATAATTAACATATAATAAATAAATGACATTGTAATTGTGTTATAATGAATCTTTTTATCTTTTGAAGTTGACCATTCTTCTTTATGGGAAAAAGTTAAAAACAATATGAACTTCAAGTGCCGTACCCTAGTGAAATGTTGGCCAAAAGTATTTCTCTATCCTTTATCTTAAGAGGTGGAGTCTAATTCCTCTCCTCTTGAATCTGGCCTGGCCTTGGTGACTTGTTTGACCAGTAGAACGCAGGAGGCTATCTCGGAAGGTGCCTCAAACTCCTATTAGATTTCTTAAAACGATGGTTCCCAGATTTTTGAGATGCTATGTAAGAAGTTGAATTGAGGGGTTCCCTGGTGGCGCAGTGGTTGAGAGTCCGCCTGCCGATGCAGGGGACATAGGTTCGTGCCCCGGTCCGGGAAGATCCCACATGCCGCGGAGCGGCTGGGCCCGTGAGCCATGGCCGCTGAGCCTGCACGTCCAGAGCCTGTGCTCCACAAAGGGAGAGGCCACAACAGTGAGAGGCCTGCGTACCGCAAAAATAATAATAATAATAATAAAAATAAACAAGTTGGATTGAGATATGCTGCTGAAGAAACCACATGGAGAATCCTGAGATGACCTGAAGAGAGAGAGAGAGAGATGTCCAAATACCCTCAGCTGTTCCAGCCCTTAGGGATGTGAGTCAGCCTAGCTGAGGATCAGATATGAATTGTCTTTACTTAATCTTGCACAAATTGTAGATTCATAAGCAAAATCAATGATTGTTGTTATTTCAGTCCATTGAGGTTTTATTTCTAGGAGAGTGAATGTCACGCAGTAATGGATAAATGGAACATTTTCTGTTATCTACTGTCGATTATGCAAGTTGGAAATCATGAAAGTTGTCAGAGGGTTTCTTTATCCCATTTTCCATCTATCCTGTCTATGTAATAATATAACTGCAGCTATGGTAAAACTTGATTTTTATGTCCCCCTTCTCAAGAGCCAATGTATATATTCTCCACCTAGGACATTTCCTACCTACTCTGCAGTTTAACAGGACCTAATGCTCCACATTCACTGCTTCTCCTTGACTTTACCAAATAAATCCTGCACTCAGGGAATGTAGCCTTAAATTTATCTATTTTTTATCCATTTGTAGTTGCCACTGGTAATTCCTACTTGGTTATTTCTTTTAGGATGAATTCCTCCATTTCACAAATATTTTCTTTTCATCTCTATTTCAGTTTTGACCTAGATTACTTCTAAATTACTTTGTTTTATCCTGTTCTTACTCGTACCATTCTCTACACTGTATCCAGAAATCTTTCTGAAATATATCCTCCTTTCTTTTTTTGGTCCAGACACCAGGCGTGCAGGATCTTAGTTTTCTGACCAGGGGTGGAACCCATGCCCTCAGCAGTGTAAGAGCAGAGTCTTAACCACTGGACCACCAGGGAAGTCCCTGCAATATAAATTCCGTTACTAACTTACCTCCTTCCCAACCTCCTCTTCACGCATCATCCATTGCCAACCCCTGTACACACACACACACACACACACACACACACACACACACACACACACACACACACACGAGTGTTCTTTAAGAAAATAATCTAAATTCTTTAAAATGTTCTATGTAGTACTTAAAGAATTTGTCCCGGATTTCTTTCCAATCTTACTTTCTTACCATTACCTTAAACTTGGCTGGGGTCCTAATGCTGAGAAACACTCGTAGCTCCTCAAACTTAATATGTGCTCTCTCTTTTCCAGATCTTTGCAAAGTTTTCTTTCATGAGTTTCTCTGCTCTGTTGAACTCACTGAATCTCTTTGCCTTTACTCATACTGTTTCACCTTCCAAATTCCCCCTTTCTCTCCGCACAAACAACTATTGAAATAGTCTTCCTATACTCCTCCCTCTTAATAATGACTCTGTAATCTTTCTATTTAATTCCATAGAAACTATAGTCAACTCTACAACAACCCTCAATGCTACTATTTAATCTTGGGGGCACCCTAAACCTCTAAAAGACCTAGTAGAGTAATTTTTTCACTGATCTTAGTGATCCCAGGACCCCCTGGACAGAGTGGAAAAGAAAAAGTCTGCAATGGACAAATATGTGAATGAATGATTATTTTGCACATCCATATTGATATATGTATTAAAACAAAAGAAATACAACTTTAATATCAAAAGAATACTTATTTTATCATATTAATACTATTATTACTATAGCTAGTTTTTATCTTAAATTGAAACATCTCAAAATGGATTTTTTTTTTAGAATTGTATAAACTTCTGAATTCTGTTCTTATGCATAAAGCATGCAAAATTTTTCTTTTCATGAGTTCACATGTTTTAAAAATTTTTCCATAAATTATCCTTTCTAACTAGACTACATGTTTATATAGTGGTACAGTGGTTTCCTCTTAAGGAAAGTATAAGAATTATATGTAGCTGTTAACAAATTAATAAGATTTTTGGTGTTAACAAGGTGTCTGCAGAGCCCTCAATGGATCATTGCTTAGTTCTTTCAAATAGTGATCCAAAAGTATACCTCAGTCAAGTGACCCTTGTCAGAGGCAGTAAAGTAAATCATTTTTTATGATTATTCCCAAATTCTTTCCATTTCATTTAGTGACTTTACCATCAGAAACAACTTGTCAAAACAGAAGTACCTGCTGACATAGCAACACTTTTTTTACCTGTAGTTTTGTAAGTTGTATAAACTGGTACATCTATTTTATAATTTTGGATTAATATAAATAGTGATTAGTTCATGTCTAAAAACAACAGTATTTATTATTTCTAAAAAGTAATGTCTATTATTTCCAGAAGAATTTATTCCACATGCTTCAAGTTTAAAATATTAGCTTTCTGAAAGACATTAAGCAAAGTGGAACTGTGGATTAGAGGGAAATGGAGAGTAAAGATGGAAAAGCAGGTGGAGGCATTAAATTGAATAGGGCAAGGCTGCAAATGACCTGAGAATTGTAGGTGTTCCTCAGAGGATCTTGAGTGGGACATGCAAAGACCTATAGGTGAAGGAGGAAAGCATTTAAAACCAAAAGCTTCTGGCATGGCTGTTGGCAAAGACTTGAGCAGGTTTATTCCAGAACAGGATAGCATCAGCCTTCATATTTGGCCAAAAAAAAATAAACATAGTATAGACATAAGTTTAGAAAACAGGTTGCACAACAAAGCTAAGTTTCACCAAAGTTGATAACCCCACTTTGGCTACTGAGTGTTCTCTCAACAAATGAAACAGAATATTCATTATGTAAAAAAATAAAATGGGGGCTTCCCTGGTGGCGCAGTGGTTGAGAATCCGCCTGCCGATGCAGGAGACACGGGTTCGTGCCCTGGTCCGGGAAGATCCCACATGCCGCGGAGCAACTAAGCCCGTGAGCCATGGCCGCTAGGCCTGCGTGTCCGGAGCCTGTGCTCTGCAACGGGAGAGGCCACAACAGTGAGAGGCCCGCATACCGCAAAAAAAAAAATAAAAATAAAAATAAAAAATAAAATGGGTCTGAACTGATGTAACATTTTTCCCAGAGTTGGTTCATACCTACAGAGAAGACTAACAGTCAGATCTTTCAGTAACTGAAATCCCTCTAAAACAAAGAAGTGAATTTTAAATGACTCTTGAGCTACAAGCTGGAATGAAATGATCAAGTATCCAGTAGGCAAAATTAAGAAAAGAGAAATAAAAAGACAGAGAATGTGTGTAACTCATCTCTCAACTGATTAAACTATAATAAGAAAACTGTACTGTATTAATTTCACATTCCTTTCCTTTCTCTTAGATCTTTAGTAGGAGTTTATTTTGAAAAAGTCTTTCACAATTTGCTCATAAGTGTTAGGGAGACATTGTGGGCAGAAGTTATAGGGGCCAGGGCTTCCCTGGTGGCGCAGTGGTTGAGAGTCCGCCTGCCGATTCAGGGGACATGGGTTCGTGCCCCGGTCCAGGAAGATCCCACATGCCGCGGAGCGGCTGGGCCCATGAGCCATGGCCGCTGAGCCTGCGCGTCCCTGCGCTCCGCAATGGGAGAGGCCACAACAGTGAGAGGCCCGCATACCACAAAAAAAAAAAAAAAAAAAAAAAAAAAGAAAAGAAAAGAAGTTATAGGGGCCAAATAAATTCTCATTCTTGATGCCAGATAAACCTGTAAACTAAACAAGATAGGTATAAATGCAGTAGGTGAGAAATAGATGTAGGAGTGGTAGGTGATCCCTTCCTACTTGTTATTCACCTATTATAATATATGTCAATCAGATAGGATAATATATGTCATGCAAACTTACTATAAATCAAGCTATAATGAATGGCACTGTGAATGTATCTTTGATTGTTCTCTTCATTTTGTCTTTAATATCAATTTCTCCAAATACATTTTCATTGCTCTTGAAAATGAACCTGTGCCAACCATGGTGTTGGTCACATAGTAAGCCTTCAACAAATACTTGTGGAATGAATAACAGAGTGGTAAAAATTAATTGCAATGTTGTGTCAATTACATATCAGTCAATAGCATATTCACTTTCATTAGAACTGGTAACCTAATAATAGGTATTTCAAATTCCACAGGTCCAAAACTGATTCCAATTTTTTAACCATAATATTATCCTCTTGCAGCTCTTCCCATCTCAATCATCAACAACTTTATCCTTCCAATTCTTCTACCTTCAAAAAATATATTTCTGGACCCAATCATTTTCATCACCTCCACTGTTACCACCTTGGTCCGAGTCTCCATTATCTCTCACTTAAATTATTGCTGTGGTTTCTTGGTTGGCTTTTGCTTTCACCCTATGTCGCTTACTCTTGGCATAGCCATCCAGAGTGATCTTCAAAATATCCAAGTCAGATCATGACTTTCCTCTCTTCTAAGCCATCTTTGGCTACCTTACAATGGCCTTCTATCCCCTAAGTGATTTACTCTTGAACTAGAAGACTGAATGGCATTACCAAATTTCCATAAGGGAAGTTGAGATGAGAGAAATGAAAAAAAGGTAGGTGCTCTGTAACTCAACTGCTCTTGATATAATTAGATTTTGATTGGAAAAGGGAAAATTATACTTTGTTAACTTGGATTTCTTTTCTCTTTCTGCTCTATCTCCTACTACTCCCACCCTGCTCACTCTTCTGAAGACATGCTGGCTTGTGCACCACATCTTTTCCATGCCAGTTTATTTCCAACCTGGGCCTTTGAGTTTTCTGTTTCCTTTTGCCTGCAAGATCCTCCCCATGATTATCCACATGGTTCATTCCTTCATTTCTTTCAGAACTTGACTCAGATATTACATTTTAGAGAGGGCTTCACTTACTATTTAAGCTTTCCCCATTTCTAGCTTCCTTATCTTCCTTTATTATTGCTTTGATTTTTTCTATCACACTTATCACCATCTATCATAATATATATATTTATATTACTTACATATATTAATATGTGTCTCTCTCCATCCCCACCACCCAAAGAAAACAAACTACATAAGGTCAGGGATATTTGTTGATTTTGTTAACGACTATAGCCCCAGAACCTAGAACAAGGCCTAGCACATACAGGTGCTCAATGAATACTTGTTAGCTGAATGAATGAACATCAAGAAAGTGCTATTGCTCATTTCATTGCTACATATAAAGCAATAATAATCCCTTTGGTTTACCCAAAAAAGCTTCAACAAGTCTGATACCTCTTCTCAGGGAAGCACTGAAGGATTCCAGACTGACTCACAAAATCCTTTTCTTAGCATTTCCTCCTGTCTCCTCACTCTGTCTCTTTTTCCCTCCTCTTCCCTCTCTTTCCTCCTAATGAAATGACTTGTTTAAATTCTATCCAATATAAGGACCCCACAACTAAGTCAAAATTTTCCAGGTAGCTAGTGTCTTCTACTATTCTGGAACTTCACTTGTATTTCAGTATATTTCCTTCAAACTACATCTTAATGAAATAATTACACTAAGTAACCAAAAAGTCATCTTCTGTATGAACATCTTCTTCTTTGGAGTATACATGAATGGCTAGACTCTGTAGTCATTTGAAAAAGAAAAGATGAAAGAAGATACAAATACATTGGACAATCAGAAAAGTTTATTTTTTTGCTGAGTAATTTCTACCACACATAGTTTCCATATCTTGTTTTAGTATGTTTAAAAAAAAAGAATAACATACTAAAAGCTTGTTTTGGTGCTTCATTTTGTCATGGATTTAGTTATATTGCCCACTACATCATATCCTTGGTGTACTATATATCTTAGTGTATAACACACTTCTTAAAGGTAAAAATGATTTTCCCAATCTAGACTTATTTAAATATTGGCTATGCCACAGAGAAGTTCCCCCATTCTTGACTCTTTTCAGCACTGGGGAGACATTGTCTGTACATTGAGGATTTATTGGTATTGCTATTATTTTATTTCATCATATATCCTTAGGGAAGTGAAATGATAATGGGCTCTCTTAGCTGTTGAGTACTCTTAGAGGAGAATGCTCTATGGAGGTGCATATACTGAAGAATTGTGAATTACTTCAAGAGAATCCATTATACAGTAGGCAAAATGTAAGATTTACTGCAGCTCCAACCAGTGCAAAATATACCCCCAAAGAAGAATCCTGATGATAATATTAATGATGATTACAATAGAAAATATTAATAGTAATAACAATAACAAATAGTTATAGATGATATTAAATGAGAACTACTATGAGCCACAGATCGAAGTATTTTACTTGCACTAACTCATTACGGGAATCATACTTTGGAGGAACTGAATCCTAGAAGAATAAATGTCATCAAATCTGAAAATTTCTAAAGATCCATTATGTTCCTTTTAAGGAAGGGGACATTCATAGTTATTGACTTCACCTTCACTTACAAAAATTAGGACAAAAAGAGATTTATTGATTTATTTGGCTTAAACATAAATTGAGGACTGAAAACAGAAGTTGAGAGGAAAATGGGGAGAGAGTGAGAATAGATATCTCATGGATATAGATATCCAGTGGAATAGCTAATGAGTATGGAATCCCTTATTTCTACATGCCAGGCACTGTGTTAAACACATTACAGGCCTGCTCTCATTTAATCTATACAATGTGATGTGAGGTGGGCATATGATTATATTCTTTGTAATAACAGCAAAAGGGAGCAGTTAAGTATCCTGACCACAGTCACAAAGCTAAGTAATAAGTAGCAGAACTGCTCACCTAACCTTAGCGATCTGACTCTAAGATTCTACTCTTAACTAGATAATATACGCTATGAATATTATTAACCTTTTTATTTGAAATATTTCTTTTCTTTATGTGTTTTCCCATGGTGCTGAGCAGTAAAATTTTAAATACAAAGAGACAAGGTGGTTTTCCTTAGGGGCAATTGAGAAGCGAGGAGTATGGAGGTAACTGCTTCCACCCCACAGTCTGATCGTAGAGCAGAGCCATATATGAAAGACCAGCCAGCAGATAATAGTGCAATAGAAGAGGAAACAGTGGATGGTAATCCTTAAGGGGAAAACAAAGAAATAAGCAAGAAAAGAAAAGAGGAAGTTGGGTTAAGCCTAAAGATTTAACCACTATATAATAATAATAGGCCCACATTTTTTAATCTCTTTTGTTGAAATAGCAAAATATTTTATATTTCTGATATTATTTATTACTTGCACTTGAAAATATGGCTTAGATTACCTGTGGGAAAATTAAGGCCATGACATGACTTCAGTCTCTTCCTTGTAGTCACGTGGGAACCTGTATATTCTAATTTCCTTTATTGTTAACAACTCAAAATACAGATATACACACTCACATGCTTTCTTAAATTTAGCTAAGAGGAAAAAATAATAAGAATGATTGCAATTTAAACACTTACAATTTTCTCATGACCTTAAGTAATTTGTGAACTCAAATTCCACCAGTACTTGGTTATACTCCATTAAATATTATTTGAAAAAATGTATAATAACCTTTATTTGTGAATATTTCAGAATAACCAAATTAGGCTGAAGACCATGGGTGTGTTGTAGACTCAATTATTTTTTATTAAACTACAGGTGAGATGTTTTGCCTGGGACATTAGCTACTGTGTTGTGTTTGGATTCAAGTCTTAGAACCACTTTAATGTAGGTATTACCTTAAAAGTGGGTCATTTAGCACCTAAGTAATTTTCTCATATGGAAACCTCTCCTATATTCTCCTTAGTAACAAACTTCTATATTGAGGATAAGACATGCAATAAGAGCATTTTGAATCCATTTTTCCCTAATGAAAACAAATAACACTTTGTGCTAACATCACTGTGATTTTATATTTATGAATCATAACATGAAGGAATGAATTTTCAGACTTCCTGTTACACTTTTTCCTCTTTTCCAACCTAGAAATATAGAGGACATGAAAGGCAATTAAGCATGTTGTATGGAGCATTCAGGTACAGCACTGGAATTTTAAAACAGTTTAAAGGCATTTTTTGAATAGTAATATACCTTTTAAACTCTACATGTACTTTACAATCTTTCATGGAAAATTCCCAAGTTAACACAATAAGGTAAAGCCCTGCTTTCTTTGGGGAATAATTTTAGGAAAAATAACTTAGTTTAATTTTCATGGAAAAATATCTAAATAATAGTATGGCTGTTTAAATTTTGTCACATTTCTTTTGGTGGGTGTTTTGAAGTAAATGAACAGGTTTATGTAAACATTATGATTTGGCTTCTCCTGAATGTTAGAAAGAAGCAGTGTGTAACCAGTGACGTACATGGGCTTTACATCATGAGATTTTGCCATTTTTCAAGTCAGATATAGCTTTTGTATCAACAAATGAAACACAGATCTTCAGTCTTAGCCTTAGGGGAAAAAAAATCCTACAATACTCAAATGGATTCTTTGTATTTTTGGCTTGTCTACCAGGGTATTGTAATATACATCTAATGCTATCAAATATTAACTTTATTATGTATCCTAGTTAATTAAATAAGTAATGGTTATCTATAAAATCATAGAGGACAGAATTGTTATTATTAGGGAACTGCTGATATAGATGTCTATAAGTGAGAATGGAGTTAAATATCTGAGCAGTCCATTCTGCCTTCCTGTGAAATAGCAGTCATATTACAAGTATGTGCCAAGTAAACCAAAGTCTAAGAATGATTTACATTTAGAACTTTGAATACTGTTACATCTAGATAGCAAGTAAAAGATGAACAATATTTAATGAGACTTCTTATGTTGCAGGTAGAAATAATTTTTTCATCCAAGAGGTGATTTTAATTTTCCAGCAGGCTTCCGCCTAAATGTATGAATTTCTTCTCAACTTTCTGTATGTCTTTGGTCCTTTAGTACTTTATCTTGGGCTATGTTAGTCTTCCATTTCTGTGTACTGAGAAACTTTCAGTTACCTTCCAGGTACACCAGGAACCTTTCTATAGATTCTGGAAATATACTCCTAGTTGCTTTCTCAGTCAATTTTCTTGAGTTGGCCATGTAAGAAAGGACCACTGGTAGTTGAACAGCTCTTTCCTAGGGTGAGCTGCTAACACTTGTCTATTTGAGAGTCCCTTTTTGTGCATTCACACCCAAACTCTTAAGCAATGAAGTCAGCATTGCCCTAAAGATTTAAAAAAAAAAAAAAAAGAAAAGAAATTGGCATGTGGAAAATACAGATAGGGTTTATTCCATGAGCTATTTAGACATTCCTTAAAGAAAGGTAGTTTTGTTTTTAGAAGCCAACAAGGTGGAACTCCAAAATCCATCTCATAGCAGTCCAACTAAGGGTTTTTAGGCCAGGTATTACTTATAATGAAATAAAATTCCTCAACTCATGTAGAACAACCATTAAAAGGAAATATATGTAGCTAGAAAATAAGAAAATTTCTACAAAGATAGACCATAAGCCTGCGTCTGCTTGTGTTTTTCTTTTTCTATCTCTAAAGTAAATGCTGAAGTCATTGCTGAAATGTTTGCCTGTGAATGAGAATGAGCATTTCACAATGAATATTCGCAACGAGTCTGTCATCTGGCAAACATCTGTGAGGGCTTCTTGACGTCTTGCTTTTCAGGACAGCAACAATCTCTCACCACCTGTCAGTCCCAAAATGTCTCATCACCTGCCACTGGTGATTCTGGCAATCCACAGCCAGTGCCACTGTGATATCACCTCTTCCTGCTTGGAGTGCAACACTTCTAGCTGTCCTGTTGCTTAGATGAGGGATAGGTTGACTAAAATGAAATTCTAGAGGTACTGTCCACACACTGTCAGTAGAGATAAGAACCCAAACTACAAAGACTGAAAATTAAGGAATGAGGGGGCATAATAAGGATCATCTTTACCTCGGGGCTTAAATACATATGCTCCCCTATATGAGAAGAAAACATTTAACTTGCAAAAAATATTCAAGTGAAAATATAGTTACCCAAACCCATTGGGTTAGATAAAGGAAAACCAAGAAATTTCAAATGATGCATTTTGAATTTAACCAAATCTGTTTTATACTAGGGAATATTAACCAAATATAGGTGAAAATCAAATTGCTATTCAATGTTTTTCCCTAAGATGGAATAATCAATCAATAATTGAGTTTTGAACATAATAACACATTGATTAATGAGGAAAATATGTCATAACTTTAGCTGGTGGTCTTGACATGCATTTTTTCTCCTCATTCCGGAATTATTCATGCCTCATAATTCACGGATGGACCACCTATGAGATTACACGTGTGTAGTTTGAAGCCTTTCATCTTTCCCAAGTAGTAATGCCCATTATCCAACTAGCTCTAAAATTCAAATCTCAATTGTTTATTCAGTTTAGTGAAAGATGATTAAAGAATTATCCTTATAGATTTTTTAAAAATCTAATAGCCTTTATGGTAAAAAGATAAATCCACTAAAAATTATGTTTGAATAATATAAAAATTATGTTACCATAGTGGGAAATAGTTCAAGATAAAATCAGACATGGCCTAAATGAGATAATTGTTTAAATGTAATATTTATCATGAAAGTACAAATGCCAAGCAGCAAAAGCTTATTTACAAGTCAGCTTTCTCATTAGATTTGGAAAAAAATATTTGATGATTATACAGCAAACCTCACAAGAATAGTTTACTTCCAATTCAAAAAAAGCAAGACAATCTGAAATTTCTCATTAAATTTTAAAATTAGTTATTTACAGGTAAGGATTAACCATAAATATCAATGAATTACCCCAAAACAATTTTTATTGTATGAAAACGTATTGTATGCATGTGTTACAATGCAAACATGTTTCTTCTGAACACAAGCAAAAAAGTACCTAGATGGCTTATGTACAAGCATGTGGTATGCGTGTGTCACAGTGTAAATTATATGGCTGGAAATGTTTTCTGATTTTTCTCTAATTAAAGTTAACCAAGGTCAAACATCAAACTTAAACTTTAATCTCACATCCATTTCAAAGATTCTATGCACACACAAGGACACACACAGAGATCCAGCCCAGGCCTCTTGACCTAAGCTTGAAATCTTGCAGTGATCAAGAGGGCTGGAATATGTGTGTAAATTTGTGCATGTATACACGTATGTGTTTGTGTGTGTGTGTGTGTGTGTGCATGTATGTGTGTGTGTTTATTACTATTTTTCTCTCTGCTCTTCTCTTCCTGCCCATTCATTATGCTACAAGAGAGGCAGGTTGATAGGGAAAGGGCACATCCTACTTCACTGATGCATTTGTAATCCAGTGTCACTGCTCTGTGGGGCATCAATTTCAAATATCGGCTATTTATCCCCCGTGGGTGCCTTTGAAGGCTCATGGGCAACTTCCCCACTGAGTACTGTCATTGTCCAATCTCTGAAGCAAGCAATGCCCTTAGCAGCCACAACTGCCAACTCATCTTCTCAGTGTAGCCCTTCACCTGGATTTGCTTGGTCCTACCCATCATCCTCCTCGAGCTGGTTCATTAATGGAAGCTCACCCCTGACCACTACAACACATTCCGTAGCCTATGCCCTGCTTGAATTGAAAGTTCTGTTCAGATGTTGCCTGATAAAGCAGGCACTAATCTCTATGGGATTCATAGGGCTAATCTCCAAATCACCCACAGGTCACCATAAAGACCCACAGTCTCCTCTCACTACAGTCTTCAAAGCATCTTCTCACATGGTCTTCTTATCAGACTTGAATTAGAGAGTAACAAGCATCCATGTCTTTTTTCCCACTTTCTGTTGGGCAGATAATTCTCAAGAAAGCAGTATTTGCACACTCTTGACAAATCTAGCATAGTCTAGTACCTCTGTATAAAGTCCATTTTAATCATAAACATAACAATTCACACACACACACACACACACAACACTACACACAAACACATCATACACACACACTATGTTTAAACACTATGTCAAATAAAGACATTTTTGTCCTAATGACTTGAGGAATGTTTTATATTATTGAATATTTATGTCACATAACAGGTTTTGATTGCAAATTTTGATTTACCTGCTTTGTTCATAATAAAAAGAATAAATGGAAAGTAGGCTGACATTTGAAAATTGCAGTCTCCTTTTTTCCTTTCGTGCCCTTACCACCCCCAACCATACACATCAGTAAAGAAAAGACAAAGAAAGACAAATCAGTTATCTATAAATCAAATCTTAATTGCTTTAAGAATGAGCATTAAGTGGAAAAGAGACAGCTTCATCCTGGCCAAGTCTGAAGTCATTTTGAGTTAATTAAACACAGGCTATTTCTAAAGTAAAGAGGATATGTTTAGTCTTTAAGAATACGAATGCTGAATTTTTTTTTTCTACTTAATAATTCTGTTGCTCATTTCCTCCTTAGAGGCTAAAATAGTAAGGCTTATCAAAATATAGAAACACTTGGGTAAAGAACCTTAGGACAATTGCTCCTAATAAGTTGCCATCTTCCCTGGAAGTTTCCAGTGAGATATTCTCACTGCAACATGAAGGATACAGAGACCCGTGGCATCATTTATTCTGTTTGTCTTTCCATTCTCATTTTCCAGTTGTTTCATACAGCAACTATTCAAACGTTTTTTGGATACTTTCATTAGCTATGGTGTCCAAAACTTTGGTTAAAATAGTAAGCGAGCTGAGCAAGCAACATTCTGGCCTTTTCATTTTATTGGGCACACGGGTCATTTGCTTCCGCTCCCCCACTTCATTCTCCTAGCACCAGAACGTAGCCTTCCCTGGATGAGTATCTGGCTGTCTGGCCTGTGACCATTTTATTGAAGGCCACACATCTGTGCCCTTGGAATGTGAGGCCTCTCCTTTATGGCAGGGTGTCAGGGATAGTTCTGCCAAAATTCCAAGAGTTGTTTCTTTCATTTCCATTCTTTTCTTTCTCCTCTTCTTCTTTTTTTAATTCCCAAGAACAAGATGAGCTACACCTACAGTGATACTACTGGAAATACATCAACAAGAGTTGATTTCAAGTTGGTTTTAACTCAACTCCTAGCCCAATCACTAACTGACTTTATGAGTTTGGAGAAGTCATTTAAATTCTCTCAGGTCCTGTAAACTTATCTACAAAAGGAGCCCTATTATAGGACTGTGGGAAGAACAAGTAACTGCTATATATACTATTATTACTATTAGGTCAGATGTCCCCTGACCTATGGTTGATTCAGGGGCAGGAGTTGAAGGGATTCAATTCACTATTTCAAGGCTATCTTTCAGCTAAACTGTCCTCTTCTCTCTTTAAAGCATCAGTTGGTGTCATTACAATGGACGCTTTAAAGGACAAGTAAGAACAATAATGCCTTTTGAAGACTCCATCCCCATTCAAAAAACAACAACAAAATTATGATAGCTCTAACATTGCTTGGTTAATCTATAAATCAACATTTCAAAACTCTTTACTCTCTAAGGGATAGAGATTATATATGCTTATCTACAGAGGTTTAGAATTTAATAGCTTCTCATCTGTGCTCACAACCTGGAAAATATTGTCATATTAAAGGCCTACATGGAAAGGTACTATTAGGACATACCAGTGATAGTTTATACACAAAAGTCAGTTCCTTTTCAAATGTCATTTCCATTAGTGTCTTATATCAGAATTACAAGTGAAATGAACACACTGTAACCTGGTATTTTAAAAGGTTATGTTGAAGGAGTAGAGAGGCTTAAATTAATTCTCCCTGTTCTTATCCAGTAGGCCTTTACCTCAATAGGATTTCCTATAATTCTATCTTAATCCATGTCTCTGCAGATGAACCAAACAGACCACAACAGGGAAGAGCCAGCCAAAGTGGCTCCCTGCCAGCAGTCCTTTCTACTGTTTAAGAGAGACTTCAGCTTAATGATTGTACAGCGAGCCAAATCAATCAAGAAAGCAGAGAGCCGACGCATATCTTATTATGCTCTGCAAAGATCTATTTGTTTAGCCATGAGCAAACATTGCCCTAAAAAGGTCAGAAGGTTAGCACGTTAATCATTTGCTAGATCTATTAAACTCTTAAAATTAATGGCAAAAATAAATCATTTCAAGGAATTTTTCTATATAAGCAATATTAACGTGATATTTGGGAGGAACTGCACTGCTGATTTTGTTGTTGGAGACTTGATATAGACAGAGAAGTAGAAAATTATTTAGAAGGTCAAATGGAACTTATATTTTTGAGATTATAAAGTAGCCAAAGATAATACAAGTATTTTCTAGCAATACCAGTTAAATGAAGTATAAAAGTTAAACGAAGGCTAAAAACCCACAATGCCACCTAACCCTAAGCATTGCTCTAAATTATTGCAAGTACAATACAGAGGCTCAGTAAGTATTATTTATTGCCTTATTTGAATTATTCCTACTACAATCTTTCCTTTCCTTATATTCTGGCTACTCTTGAGAGACTGGGAAAAAATGTATTATTTATTTTGAGGCCAATATAGGATCACATTGGGTAAAAAGTATTAGAAGTTCACTAGTCAGACAACTATCACCATAAATATTGTTCATAATCCATATCACTCAGGAAGTTTGAGTCTAACTTTCAGCTTGATGGTGGTAAAAAATTAACTGAGGATATTAAAATGTTTAAGTTTATTTGAGCAAAAATTGATTTGAATCAGGCAGAATGTAATCTAACATATAGAAAGGAACTCCAAGGAGTTATACAAGATGAAAGACTTTTATAGCTGGAAGGCAGAAGGAACAAGGAAGTTATATTAGCCAAAAAACTCAGGTTGGTTATTGCAAGGTCACTTTCCTTTAGGAGATGGCAAGGGTCTGTCAGGCAGGTGACCTAACTGGTGCTGACCAGGAGATTCCTCTTTGGTCTAAGATTCCATTTGCAGGACTGCTAAAACTATAATTAAGTCTTGGTTTGGTGATGTGGGGCTTAGCACAGGTGACTCCATTGGGAGGCCTGTTGTCTTGTTTTTAGCAAGGAAATTTAACATTACTGAATTTAGAATTTTTGTTCACTAAAAAAAAAATGATTTTGGCCATAAATATCATGGCTGAAAACACCCAAATGAGACTAGATTTTTATATCACCTAATGAATAAAAGGATTGAATAAATAAAAAGTTATTTTTATCAGCCTATACAAGACTTAAAAAATGCAAAATGTCTTACTTACATTTTAAGGTTGTTATCCACTCTGGATCGCTCCATATGGACCTTTGTCAGGGTTTGAATGGATAAAATGAATGAAAAATGGTTACTCTTTCTTTTTATCTAGAAGTTATTACTAAAGCAGGAATGGATCCTCTTATTTTCAAATGGATGCTTAAGAAGTCATGCAATCACTGCACTCAAACACCTAATGAAAAAAGAAACGTTCTGTACTTTGTGTATTGTGAGAGATTTTAAAAGTGTGGAATATAACCATATTGTAATTTATTTAAGAAAATAAACCTAAAATACAGAAAAATAATGAACTTTGTGATATTGTCCTCAGTGAAATGCCTTCTGTTCATGAACTAGTTTCCCTATAGAGAACTCTCTCAACTTGTAGCTCCCCTACAAATAAAAATATCTCTAGAGTCACCTGTACCTTGTTCCTATTACTTAAAACAACAACAACAACAACAAAAAAAAAAAACAGTCCCTGGAAATTTCGCTCTGAGTTTAACATCTGGGCCAATCTTCAGTCCCTATCCTTTTACTCAAACATCAGCAGGTGACACTCCATCCTAACATAATTAAAAGTTAAAAAGTTATCCAAAGTAATTTCCTTGAATATCTCTCCTGGACACCTTTAAATTTCTGCATCTTTATGCATAATGTTCTTTCTATATCTATATATCTATTATTCTATCCACTCATCTATTCATCTGTTTGTCTATTGTTTCATTTATCTAATACTTGTACATCTTTTTTGTTTGTACCTATATATTTATCTCTCTACATATGTATTAATCTATCTAGGTTCAATATGTCAATGGTGTAGCCTCAACCATCAGTTTCAATCTTTGATCCTCTATTTTTACTCTATTTTTATCTCAGGACAAACTTATTAAAGGACTTTTAAAATACTGCACACAATTTCTACATTTGCTTTACCTGAACTTCATATGCTGAATATTTATTCTAAGAATTGTCTGTTAAATTCAAAATATATTTTAAAAATCCATGAAAATTGACATTTCCTCCCCTTCCTTGATATTGTAACTTTGTCAGAAATCTGTGAATATTTATCTATTATGTAATTTTATGTATTCCCTTTTGTTTTCTAGCTATCTAATGAATTTATATTGTTCCACTAATAAGTGGTACTTTCTTTAAAGGTTGGGTCACTTGCTTCACTCTTTGGCTTTGTATGTCATATAATGTCAAATACAGAATTCTGTGACTAGTGGGCATTTAGCACATGTTGACTGGATAATGTAATTGATGTCTGAAAATTAATTTGGAAAAACTGGCAAATTGGATTGTGTTTCTGGGGTAACTTGGTTTGAAGAAAAATTGGGAAGGAACTCTCTATAGCGATTCAGGAACAAATTGATATAGATTTGACTTAATAATGGAAATGTGAAAATTGAAAGAAAACTGTAAGTTTACTATATTTCCCCTAATATAAAAGAGGGAGACTGGTTAAATAGTACCACAATGGATAAATCTGAGAATTAGACAAGAGAGCTAAGGAGTCAGGGCAGGTAACCATATGCCATCTAAGTAACTGGGACAATGATGGATGGAGTGTGGACTGAAAGGAGACCAGATGAAAGAGGCACAGGAGGAGAAGCACAGGACCCAGGGGAGAAGCTGGCAGAGCCACAAACAGAGTCCAATTATTATATACGGACAGTGATATATTTTAAGAAGGAGTAAGTGATCAATAATAAACAAACCAGATTGGAAGAATGATCAAAAATGGTGAACAGCTTGATATTAGCAAGAAGGTGATCACTGCCAAGCCCAGGATGGACTATTTCAGTTCAATGGTAGCATTGTTATCTTATGCTATTAAAAAAAAAAACAAGATATCTTCCTTTGTCCTTTCTTTTTTTTTAAATGTGTGACTTCTCACATGAAATATTCCTCTCTAGAGGGCCAATCAATAAAATGAAGTAGTTTTATATACAAATCTGGATTATATATGGCATAATATGAAAAATACAACTGGTTGTATATGGAAAAACTTAATGTATTTTAGTCCTCCATTCATGGTCTGAAAAATCCATGTATTAAGCAATATAGGTTCTGCTTTCCGTCTTAATTTAGAGTATCGTTACATGTAATGTGCAGGTGTTCAGTTTAGCCACTAGGGCTTAAAGAAACCCATTGTGGGGAATGGGTGGGTGGGAAGAACGAGCATCAGGAGAATTGGCTACCACTTTTGATAACTGACTTAAAAAAATCTTCTGACTAAGTCTACTCATATCTTCCAGCTGAATTCTACAACTGTGGAGTACTGGACAGATTTTCACACACAACAGAACTGGTCTGTATAGACCAGTACTGACTCAGATGAGGGAACAATTACCCCCTCTGGATTCCAGCCAATGAGAATGAGAACAAGACTATGAGGAAGGCAGAAAACCCATTCATTTGTACTACTCATTCAGGTTCATCTTCCTGTGGGCATTTTCTCTAGACCAGGTAGTGGACGAGACACTAGAGCTCAATGAATCCCAAAGGCAGAGCCATTCGCCAACTACATCACTGTCACCTGAAGTCATTTTTCCAGGAATAGGTTTGGAGTTTCACATCTCAGAAATTATAATTCAGTATATCTGGGGTAGAGTCCAGGAGACTACACTTTTAAAGAACTCTTCAGTCTTTTTAAAGGCCTGTTGCACAGTGAGATTTGGGAACTAATGTATATTTTATGTGTTAAATTTGCTAAAATCTTGAGACCTTAATATTATCATGAAACAAATTGAGAAAAATGAAACTGAGAAAGTAACTAACTTGACTAATTGCCTAAGCTTATTGAATCTGAATTCACGTCTAGACCTTGGGATTGATACTGCTTTTCATCACACTGCAATTGCCTTTTATGGAAATAGTTCTCTGGTTGATTCTCTGTTTATCACTTTCTCAACATTGTTCTAGACTATGGATTACTACACTAAACCTATCAACACTTCCATTTTCTCCTGATATTTTGATCAGGTTTTTATCTGCTTTTTTTTTTGGTTAATTTCCCAATGAGGCTCACTTGAACACAGTAGGAAAACTGTCTTGTTTCCTTCTCATCCTCAGTCTGTTACCTGGGTACCAAACTCACAAGAGATCCTCTTCCTTCTGCTTTGTAGATCCAACTTTTTCTAGCCAATTGGGGTAATTAAGCCAATCCTCCTGGACAACCTCTGTAGTCAAAATATTATGACAGATTGATTTGCACTAAGCTGATAATGAGTGCAAAGTAATTAGAGTACCATTGTTCTTGCCAAGAAAATATGAAAATTTAGTGCACTAATGAGAGACAGAGAAATTGTGCCCATTGAGTGGTGATAATTTTGGTTAGAAGAGGCATTTAGAACCATTTATATTTGTAAAACAGCTAAACCTTTTGCCTGGTATATTATATTAATCAGGGTTCTCCAGAGAAACAAAACCAACTATATATATATATATATATATATACACACACACACACACACACACACACACACACACACACACACACACACACACACACACACACATATATATATATATATGAGAGAAAGAAGGAAAGAAGACAGAGAGATTTATTTTAGGAATTGGCTCACAAAATTGTGGATGCTGACAAGTCCAAAATCTGCAGGCTAGACTGGCAAGCTCGAACCAGGGAAGAACTGATGCTGCAGTTTGAGTTTGAAAGCAGTCTGCTGGCAGAGTTCTCTCTTCTTTGAAGGAGGCCTGTCTTTTTCTATTAAGGCCTTCAGCTGATTGGATGGGGTCTACTGACATCATGAAGGGTAATCTGATTCACTAAAAGTTGACTTATTATGTTAATCTTATCTAAAAATAACTTCAAGAAACATCTAAAATAACGTTTGACCAAATATTTTGGTACTGTAGCCTAATTTAACCATCATAACTGGTAAGAGGTAAGGGAAAACCATTTTGCAAATCACAAAGCTTATTATTAAGGCAGTATATCCTTGAGCTACTTTAACATGGAAAGGGACTCCAATTAAACAGAACTGAAGAGAACATGAAAGCACACAAAATTATGCTAATTTTGGAAAGAGGGAGCATTGTTCCTATCATAATAGAACTTCACAATAAAGAAGTCCAGGGCCTATCATCAAAAAATCTACAAACAATAAATGCTGAAGAGGGTGTGGAGAAAAGGGAACCCTCTTGCACTGTTGGTGGGAATGTAAATTGATACAGCCACTATGGGGAACAGTATGGAAGTTCCTTAAAAAACTAAAACTAGAACTGAACTACCATATGACCCATCAATCTCACTACTGGGCATATACCCTGAGAAAACCATAATTCAAAGAGAATCATGTACCAGAATGCTCATTGCAGCTCTGTTTACAATAGCCAGGACATGGAAGCAACCTAAGTGTCCATCAATGGATGAATGGATAAAGAAGATGTGGCACATATATATAATGTAATATTACTCAGCCATAAAAAGAAACAAAATTGAGTTATTTGTAGTGAGGGGTATAGACCTGGAGACTGTCATACAGAGTGAAGTAAGTCAGAAAGAGAAAAACAAATACCATATGCTAACACATATGGAATCTTAAAAAAAAAAAAGGTTTCTGAAGAACCTAGGGACAAGACAGGAACAAAGATGCAGACATAAAGAATGGATTTGAGGACACTGGGAGGGGAAGGGTAAGCTGGGATGAAGTGAGAGAGTAGCATGGATATATATACACTACCAAATGTAAAACAGATAGCTAGCGAGAAGCAGCCACATAGCACAGGGATATCAGCTCGGTGCTTTGTGACCACCTAGAGCAGTGGGGTAGGGAGGGTGGGGGGGAGATGTGAGAGGGAGGAGATATGGGGATGTATGTATATGTATAGCTGGTTCACTTTGTTATACAACAGAAACTAACACACCATTGTAAAGCAGTTATACTCCAATAAAGATGTTGACAATAAAGAAAAGAATCCAGGGACCTATGGATCAGTAACTCAAGTATATACTGATGGGTTCAGTTTTGTGAAATTTGGAAGGCAACATTATAATTTATTCCTAGTGAACCATAAATCTGAATTTCAGAGGCAAATTTCCAGCATCAGTAAATGTGTGCCTTTGAACTCATTCTAGGTAAGAGATCAGAGTACAATAAAATGTGAGGAAAATTCCAATCAGTACTTGGTCTCTAGTTTCTTAGATGACACCATAATGCCACTAATGCTCTCTTTCCCCATTTATGATACCTAAGAAAACATTATAGTTCTCATCCTTCAGTCAGCTCACAACATGATTGAGTCTCTCTTACACAACTTTGTTCTTGTTCTGTTTATGTATTTTTTAAATTTATTTCTAGTTTACAAAAATAAGTGTTTTTGGAAACATTTTTTTTAATTGTATGGGGACGTTGATAGCTTGGTTGACTAAGTAAAAGCTATGATAGACTTAACTGATATCCAGGAGACTGAAATCTGAGAAAGGGTGTGGGAAGTTTCCAGATAATATTTCTGGCTTAATTTTTCAATTTGTAAAACAATTAGAACTACCTAGAACAATTAGAACTAACTGCTCTTAAGAGTGATAGAATAGAGATCTCAGAGAAGTCTCTAGAAAATATCTATCTTTCAACAAAGTCTAACAGTAGTTCTCTGATAGTATCTGTAGGAAATCAGTTCTGGCAACTCTGGTACCCTAGTCCAATGGACATGATAAATGAAGTATCACTACTACTGATTATTGTGTCTTACTTCATTCTTATTCTCTCCTCCAGATTTTTTGGCATGTTGAATAGGAGGAAATGATGTCTAGTAGGTAATGAGTTTGAAACCCTGATTATCTGAATCTGTGTCTTGGTAGTGATCTGGGACAATGACTAGAGAATTAAAGAAGCTACATGTATATTCTCTTGAAGCAACAACAACAACAAAAGGCAAAAGTGACACTGGATTTGGATTTGGGGCAGAATATGAATCTTTATTGCCATTATGCTCAGATGCCTCCAATGTCATAAAGGAGAGCTGATAACCTAGGTCAGCTGTCCCCAGTCATAAACAACAAGGCTTTCTTTTACCTAACTGTGGTCCCTCAGCTCAAGCTAAGGCCTACAGGTGACAATGGTGAGCAGGGGTGTCCACGGTGCTCAATGGTGGGTTTATTTTACTGTACCAGATGAAGAAGTGCTTTTATATCCAATGACATTACTGAAGACTTGTTAGAGGAAGACAGGCTAACATGTACAACGAATGATTTGAAGGAAAACAAACTGAACCAAACAAACACTAACAGCAGTCTAGAATATTTCTCTTACTATAAATTTCCAACAGACAATAATAACTTTAATTCAATGACTCTTCTTATTTTTAAGCCTTTCATACAACTACTACCTAGAACAGCAAGACAAAGTCTCATCAACTTTCCATTTCTCTGGCTTTCTTAAAATATGTGAGAAATCCATTATATAGAAATACATTAAGGTTTAGTCTCCTAGGAATAAATACTCTTTCCCAGAATCCTCTGTCCCTTGGGAAATATGATGATAAAATCAGTAATAAGGAGGCTAAATAAGGAGGTTAAATTTTCCCATGTTTGCTTTTTGTCACATATTGACTCATTTCAGGGACACCTCAAGATTTGATGTTAGGTAGAAAAGTGGTAATACCCTGCTTTACATGCTAGGAATAAATGTTGATTAAAACACGCAATGGCGATAATAAAGGTCCCCCAAAATAGTAACATCCAGGAAGTCCAGGAAGAACAAGTATTTTCCCAATAGATATGCAGGAAATTAGAGGAATAGAGAAAATGGCACTGGTCACAATCCAAACAAGGGAAAAAAATGAAGTCCTGAGTCCAGGAAGCAGAGTTCTAGCCAATTCCACAGCTGGAGGACAGGAGTCAAAACACCAAGTCAGGAATTCAAGCACAGAGGAAACAGGTGGAAGTGGGCACTCTTCGTAAAAATAAGCCGTAGATGTTAAATTGTTTCGAGCAAGGCAGAAGCCAGATTACTATGACTGAAGAGTAAGGTCAAATATGCATTTACCAGGGTTCAATTAATTATGCTTTGTATGACTTCTGAAAAAAGAAATGTCCCAGAAGTTGGTCGTTAACTAAGCCTGGATATCTGAGTAAAATAACTCAGCAATCAAGAGACAAGAAACAATGTGGTAGGAAATATGGTGGCCAGGACTTCAGTTTGGTTTGAAGTATTCAAGGTTCAGTGAAGTCAGTCAGTGATTTCTTGAAAGGTGACTTGTAGAAAATCTTGGCTTCACATGATGTTTAAAATTTATTTGGAAGATGTTTTCAACTATAAAATAACGCTATCGTAAATATTTTATACGGGTAGAAATTGGCTCTCTTCCACGGATATATTTGCCTTTCATTTGTTTCTTGATTATTTTAAGTTACAATCCTTTAAGATATTCTGTTATCCTAGACAGGAATATTATTAGTGCAACATATTTTGTGGAAAATAGAGAACAGTGAGTCCTTTTCATTCTTAAGAAAGAAAAGATTATACTTATGAATCTTGGTGGAACTTCTATATATCTGCCACATTTAAGTCTACTTAACGATAGTAAAATTTAACACTATGGATGCTATATAATACATTCAGTCATAAACACCCTCCCACATACATTGTTTTCTAGTTATATCTTTCTGCACTATCTATCCCCTTACAGAAAATACACACACTAAAACCAAAACAAAACAGAAAAACAACTTAGGAATATATATCTTCACTGCTGCAAACAAACAAACAAAGAAAACTTAGGAATATATCTTCACTGCCACAATTTTTCCTATTATTTCAACTTCTATTAAAGATTAAATATATCACAATTTATAAAATTACCCAGAATATGAAAACCTATAATAAAGTAGGCTTTGGCCAGTCAGGAGAAATCCAGAGAACTTTATTAAATTTCAAATTCAGAGAGCATATAATTTTCTCCATAAAATATAGACAAGACATAGCAGAGTACCACAAAATCAAGTCAAGATGTAGAAGGTTGGCAGTTCCTATGCAATACATATTGAGCTATTTCCTTTAACTTACAAGAATATCATGGTTTCTCATTCAAATTAATGTCTCGGTAAAATTTAATTAAAACTCTAGTGCCTTCACTACTTAAATGGCAAATAAGGAATGTTATAAATCTGCTTTACAGACTTTAAATGGCAATTTAACTTTTACACAATCCTTTCCTTGTTGATGCTATAATTATTTTAAGCAGTGCCCATTATCTTTATGCAAAAATTATTTTCTCCAATATATTAGAAATATATATTTGGTGCCTAATTTAATAATACTAATATAAGGTAAATAAAATTTTCGTTGAACACTGGCATTATGATAAATTTTATTTACTGATAAATTTATTTTTTCACCATCTTTTGAAATGACAAGTCATATCAGGATAAACCTAGATGATATAAAATCAAAAGGAGCTAATAAATTAATGATGTTAATATTTATTAACATTCCAAAAATGCATATAAAATTTTACTAGTATGTCTTTTCCCATCATCAGGTTGTATTATGGATGTAAAAAATATCAGATACCATACAAGTATGAGTTTAAGATTTGTTCTTACCTGTCAGTGCAGATATATTAGCTATTATCTCCTTTTCCTGTTGTATTGTATTCCAGTTTAATAAGAGCCTGAATTAAGTTTAAACCTCATTAGTATTATTATGGCAACTATAATAATGATAAACCATAGCAATTAATCAGTATTTACAATAAAAATTCCACTGTACTAAGTTACTTACATGATCTAATATATTTTGTTTTTAACAATAACTATTCCAGATCACTGGCCCACTTGGAATATTTGAATATCCGGGACCTTAAAATAGTTAGTAATCAAAATTATCCTAATAAATCATTGAGATTGGTCTTCCTTGTGATAATCAGACTTATGTATAACATTCATGGCAGAGGTTGTTAGTAATTCACCCAAAGCCACATTCTTACTCCTGGGCATATGACTAAATCATATTTCTTAGGCTTCTTTGCAGTTAGGAGTATCCACAGGGTTAATTTCTAGCCAGTGGAATGTCAAGCAGAAATGATATTAATCACTTCTGATCCTGGCCCATAAAACCTCCCACTAATACTCCTCCGTGCTTTTTCCCCTTCTCCATCGCAGGGTCCAAGATGACAACCAGGATGACTTAGGAAACTATCTGTTGAAGTTGGCAGAGTCTCAGTCAGCCTGGAACACTATGTGGAGGAAGGTTGTCCAGCCCTTCTAACACTGTTCCCTTTGCCCTTGGCATTATTACATGAGCAAGAGATACCTTTTTCTTCATTAAGCTACTATATATGTTTTGGTCTCTTTATTCCAGTATTTAGCATTAGAATAAAAGTGGTGACCCTAAGATATACTTAGTGTTCAAATATATCCTAATAAGTCATTATTATTTTGTCTTCTTATTATCAAACATAACACAAATATTTTTACATGAATGCTTATAAAATAATAATATAGCTATTTTTCTTAGAATTCTTGAAATGGTTTCTTTAATTTAGGGCTACTCAAAACAGATGCAGGCTTATCACGCAAAATGAAAAAGAATTGGAGATTTACTTAGTTTTCACTAAATTATTTCCTTTTTGTGTGACTTGAACTGAATATATCTTGAGGTATAGCTGAGACATGCCTACATCTTGCCTTTGTCTTCAAGGCTCTGTGGATGTGAAGTGAGGTTGAGGCAAGAGTAGGGACCACTAATGGCATTGCTTCAACTTATTCATGAGGGAGGAAAGTACTTCTTCAGTTTCCTCAATCTGCCTTCTGACAAAGATGAGTCTTAAATCATCTAGGATTTGCCTCTTGCCGAGAACGTAGCTAATGCCCCAGGGTTGACTTTAGACTTTCCCTCTGTCCCCTTCCCAAATATAAAGACACACCCAGAAACACACACACACAGACATGACACACCTAGCCTTAGTCTTTCTTTTCCTCTCTCTTTGAGACCTGTGACACACCAGCATGCATTCTTAGATCAATTCCAGCAATCAATCCACATTCATGTAACCCCTGTAGAATATTCACTTTAGAAGGACCATTGGAGACCTTCAATATCAACTTCTCACTTAAAACATAAGGAAACAAATTCCAAACATATTTCTGCTGAAATACAATAAAGACCCAAGTCTCATGTCTAATTCAATGCTCTTTCCAAGTCTTTGTAAAATTTTCATACATTCCTGTCCTTAGAACCTAAGATTTTTGGCTTATCTATTCAATTGAGTTTAGTAGTTAGCTAACCTGAATAAAGAAAATCAAGAGATTGCTGAATATTCCTAGAGACGGGTGGTAAGTGGAGTGAGCAAGACTGACCTACTTTAATGCAGAGATTCAAAATATAAACCTAACAGGAAAACACACAGACACACACACACACACACACACACACACACACACACACACACACACACAACCTACCTTAAAACCCTAATTGCATAGAGTAATTCTCATCGTGTTTCTTACTGATTTATATCTTCAATACAGGGGTCAAGAAAAAAAGCCACATGTATGAAAAGATGAAATCTGTATTTTATCCAAGTCCTTCTGGCAAGAAGTTCTTGCTTTTAATAACTCCACTATCTGAAACCATAGAAGGAGACAGGAACTTCTTCCCTTGTTTTTTTTTTTTTTTTTTTTTTCCCCAAACTATCCACTAATCTTTTAATTAAAAGTGAATGATGGGGAAATGGCAAGTGAGCAGGAGGAGCTGAAGAACACAGCTTCCTTATATATTTGTTCAACTCTAATCAGTCTGCACATCTCTCAGAGAGATCTGTATTAATTACATGGAATCTAATCCACTCTACTAAAGCTGATGTTGTCAACCACTATGGTTGGCTCTAGTTCATAGTATTTGTAGACACAGGTTGATAAAATATATAACCTAGAAGAGAAACTTTTAGGAAGCTTTTACATGCTATAGGATGCTAATATTTTAGAGGATGGTTTTATGCAAATTTGACTTAAATAATAAAAGAACTCTGATTTTTCTGGAAGTCCCTGAATAGTGTATTTAATATGTCCTCTCAATTCAATAAGATACTTTTTGTTTTAGCCATAAAAGTATGATTTTTGTAATAATATATAGAAATATCCAGGCGTATATGATGCCTACAAGCATTTTTTAAGCCAAGGAATTAAAGTAAAAATAATGCATATTCCCCTCTATACAACAATAACAGAGAATGTGTAGTGAATGCTTATTATGTATGAGGCACTGTGCTAAACATGTTTCATAAGTTACTGAAATGATTCCATGTAATTACATAATGCAATTTTACTTTTGAGGACAAAAGCCTTCAAGAATGATAGCTAGCTCATCCACATTAAAATATCTCCTTTAAGTCGCTGATACAATCCATGAATCCTACCATTATTCACTCTTTCTCTTGAAATGCCCTCCTGCTCTCCTGTGTCCCCCAAATGATATTTCAAGGCATTAGATTTCATTAATTCATTCAACAAATGTTATGTTTACACATACTTGGCACTCGTTTAGGTGCTTGAAACATGCCAGTGAGCAAAATAAACATGGCCTTTGTCTTCATCAAGCTACACTCATTTCGTAACATTGAATCTTAATTCCCTGGCCTTGCTCTCCCTTTGTCATATACGTCTGCCAAAATCCTCACCCTGGTTAAATCTAACTCTGTGCCTACTTTCATACTTGTCAACTACATGTGGTAAAACCCACAACCATGCCACCTGACTTCACTATTAATTGCTAAACAAGAACTTCAAGAAGGCTGTTATCTATCCTCACTAATACTATAGTTACCTTCTCCCTTGATTTTTTATTTCCCTAGATGATTTTCAATCTTTTTCCTACATATTCCCCCTACCTTCTAGTATCTATCTCATTGAATGACTTGGTTCCTATGTTACAAAGAAAATAGTAAAGATCAGAAGGGAACTGTACAAATTTCCACCATGCCATCACTCTACCTGTATCTGTCCAAAAACTTGGCTTTCATTCTTGCCACTGTGAAAGATTTTTTTCTATGCTTCTATCCAAAGAGAACCTCTCCTCACTAGATTCCACTTATATTATTCTAACATCTGCCCTCATTTTCTCATGCATCACAAACTTTTTCCTTTTTTAAAAGAATTTCTATAAATATACAGGTGTATTAGATCACAGCAAAAAAAAAAAAAAAAAAAAAAATTGTCTTGATCCAAGATCCCCTTCCCTTTTCTCCCCCATTAATCTTCTTTTCTTTACCTTAAACCTCCTCAAACTGTATTCTGTTCACAATTCTCTCCTTGATCTGGTCCTAAAAGGCTCTCAACTCCATGGCTTTACCAAAAGATCCCCTGCAAAGACCACCACTGGCCCTGAGTTGCTAACTTCAGGCCAGTCCATGGTCCTCATCATACTTGATCTCACAGCAGTATTTGAATTAACTAACGCTGTCTCTTTCTTGAAACATGTTTTACAGTTGATTCCTAGGATGCAATTTTCTTGATTCTTCTCCTACTCTCCAGAGATTCTGCTCAGATTTATTTGTTTGATCTTCTTTAGCTCTCCAGCCTCTGAATTCTGGGGTGTCTAGAACTCATTCCTTTGACACCTTCTCTTTAAAACATTCACTGCCCTACTAAAATCATCCAGTCTTGTATCATCTATCTGCTGATGGCTTCCCAAGTTATATTTCCAAGATGAAATATCTACTCTAAATATTTACTCTAAATATGTCTAAAAAACATCTCATGTTCACATTTGGTCTTCCTCATGTCTCCCTCCCTCCAGGTGAAGCTTGAAGTCTTCCTCTCAGTTAATGGCAAACACTTTCTCCCACATGCTGTTGTGGAAAAATGAATGTTCATCCTTGATTTATGCTTTTCTCTCACAGGGCACATCTAATTCCTTCACCAACACCATCTGTTCGAAGCCATCATCACCTTTTACCTGCATTATTGTAATACCTTCTTAATGGGCTACTCTGCTTTTACTTCCCCTCATATCATTTCTCAGCAAAAGAGCCAAAACTATCATTTTTAAATGAAAGGTAGACCCTATCTTCCTTATGATATAAATTCTCTTACTCAGAGTACAAGTCAAATCTGACAATGGCCGTGAGTTTATTTCTATTTTGTAAAGAAGTTCATTTGTATCTTTTAAGAAACAAACTTAGAGTTACAAAAGTGGGGGGAGCAGGGATAAATTAGGAGTTTGGAATTAACATATATACACTACTATATGTAAAATAGATAAACAACAAGGACCTACTACATAGCACAGGGAACTATACCCAATATTTTGTAATAATCTATAAGGAAAAAGAATTTGAAAAAAAAATACATATATATATATATATATATGAATCACTGTGCTGCACACCTGATACTGACACAATTATATATCATTTAAAAAAAATCTGACAGTAGCACTACATGAATTCCATTTTATTTCTTACTACTCTCCATTCCATTTACCCTGGAATTCTTGAACACACCAAACTTGATTCAGCCTCAGGTCCTCCGCCTGGAACATTCTTCTATCGGATAGCTACAGAACTAGAATATTGGTCAAAGTCATTGACACTTAGATATACTATGCATCCAAGTAGTTTAACACAATAAAGTTTAGTTTTTTCCTAATGTCACAGTCTAGTGAGAGTTGGGAAGCTGCCTTGGTCAGCTGTTCTCTGAGCAGAGATTTAAGTAATTCCATCATAGAGTCCTTCAGTTTTGGTCACACAGAAAAGCAGAGAAAAACTGAGAATTGTGCAGTGCACAATTTGGAAGAATGGAGATAGCCTAGATATTTGGGTGATCTCAAAGTTTCCATGACAGTAGCTCTGTACTTTCTTTAGGAAGGTCAGCAAAGTTTTCCCTGGAGTACCCTATTTAAAAGAGCAACACCCCCTGAGTCAAATATTGCTAACTGGTCACCAATCCTTTTTTTTTTCAATGCTCCTGGACACCCAGCTCAACTACATTTTTTGGCATTCCTTAAACTTAAGTAAGATCAGGAGATTGAGTTGCAGGCATGGAAGTGTATATAATGTGAGTGGAATTGATCAACCCTTCCAATCCTATCCCATTAAAACTTCTATGTGGTGCCCTTGACTCCTTTCCTTCAACTACCAACATTATACCAATAATTCTAAAGTTCTTAGGAGGGCAAGATGCCAGGAACAAGAGATTGGTTTCCTGAATGATTGTATGGAAGGCTTCCTGCTGATCATAAACCTCAGTATTGAACTTCATATGAACACTGAGAAACATCTATTTATAAAACTGCTATTTTGTGATTTATCTGTAATAGCAGTTAGCAATGTCCTTCCTGTTAGAACTTCCAATTCCTCTGAATATGTTTTACTTGTATCGTTTATCATGATCTGGCATACTCTGTATTTACATATTATTTTTCCCCTGTGTCTTCTGTCTAGAATGAGGGTCGGCAAATGACAGCCTATGGGAGAAATCTAGCATGCTTTGCCTTTTTATATATACATTTTTATTTGAATTTGCACACACCATTAATTTCTGAATTGGGGGGTTCTTTTTCTGTTTACAATAGAAGAGTTTAGTAGTTCCAACAGAGAGACCTGTGTGGCTGCAAATAACATTTACTATCTGTTCCTTATGGAAAAATTTGCCAACCCTTGTACTAGTATGCAAACTCCAAGAATGCAAGACTTTGCCTATTTAGTTCGCTGTTACAGCTCCACCATCTGTGCCTGAACCGTTGTAGTTACTCATTAAATGCATAAATAAATAAATGAATGAGTGAATCATTGTGTAGGTAGGCCAAAAAATATCCCATGTCCTAATTCCTCAAACTTGTGAATTTTACCTTATATGGCAAAAAAAAAGAAAAAGAGAGAAAAGGAAGGAGGGAGGGAGAGAGGAAAGAATGAAGGAAGGAAAGGAGAAAAAGAAAAAGAGATAAAAAATGTGTATCCCATCAATATCAATTCTATATAACTGCTCATAGATTAATGTCACTATGATAAAACTCATGGGGAGAAAAAGTCGTTTGACATTCCTTCACTAACCATTAACTCTTAAATGAGTATTTTATATTTTATAGTTTCTTCACTTCATAGATGAAATTAGACATATTTTTGGAGATTATACTAGCACTTCACAAATTATTTGTTAAAACAGTCTGTTGTGAGATATTAGATATGAAAGCAAGAAATAAATCTGCTATTTTTAAACATATTTGTAATTTCCTGAACTTTATAGCATTATGATCATAAATTATTGTCAAATCAACAAAATTAATTGCTCCTAAAAAGTAAGAAACGTGAATGTCCTCGGGGTGAAGGCTTAGCATGTAGAAAGATTTTCTGCTTTAATAAAAGCAAACTCAGGGTGAAAATTCTCTTCTTCTCCTTCAGAGAGTGTGGTCATGATCACGTGCCCCTGTAGTGCCTGGAATTGCTGTGACCAATTTGGACATTTGCACTGGGCTGATAGAAGTGCAGGAAAGTGTGGAGGTAGAAAACACCCAGCACATGGATCATACCACTGAGCTGCTGAACCAACCCTGGAACCACCCTGCATCTGCACTTTGTGTTTTCTAATATAATTAATGTCCACTTTGTTTTGTGTATTCAATAACTTGAAACTGAAAACCTATCAATTGAGGGGGTAATCATTATAATCGTGCCATTAATGTTAATTGCTTCTGAGTAATTTATTCATTCAATGACAAAATGATATAGTAAAACTCTGAGTCATATTGAACAATGAAACAGGACCTAATTAAATCTACTTTAGGTTCCAGGGAAGTAACACAGAAACTACGATATTAAATTGTCCATCAGCTGTGTGGGCATTATTTTTTTCACATAAGGAATCAATTTGTGTTGCCATGATGCTGATTTCAGTTGATGCCTCTATTGAGCACTGGCTGTGCTCTCTAAATGATACACTGAAATGGATAAATGGGCAGCAGATACTTTGCAAAGAACAAAAGTCCCTGGTTGGCTTAGTCACTTTCATGCCGGTAGCAGAATAAAAACTGTATTTCCTCTTTCATAAGATTCCTCTGAAAGTGGAAGACATCTTAAAATTTTATCATACTTTCAATGAAGTTGCATTGCCACCAAATTTAATATTAAATTAACAAGTTTTATAAATGATGGCATCTTTGAATCCATGAAATACATGAGCCCCACCTCAGACCTACTAGACAATGTTGGCTCTATATCCACTAATCTAACAAATATAAAGAACTTGTTTGGAATTTTACAATAAGCAAATATCTAAATATTTCTAATGATTCTTTAAGTAAAGCTAAAATTAAAACTTTTGTACATTCTTCTTACCTTACAAGAATACATGGGTTCACATAGAAAAATTAAGGAGTCACAAAAGGATGATTTATTAATAAGTTGATGAGTTATCTTAAGGGGTATTTATTGTCTTTTGTTTATAACACATAATAAAATTTCCAGAGAAACCAGGTATTGTTTTCTTCTGTTTTATGTTGTTTCCAGAACTCCTTCTATGAAGAAACCATTTAACCTTCTAATTTAGGCACCATATAATTCCTCTCATTATGAAATAGAAACGTTTTAAAAGTTACAGTCTGAAATTGAAAATTCAGTCTCAGCTCCACAGCTTACTAGTTACTTAGCCATTCAGGTCTCCACTTTTGCATATGCTTGGGATAATCATGATAATGATGTCTACCCTAAAGAGTTAGTTTGGAGATCAAGTGATGAAAGATGTGTAAAGTTTTTGTAATGTTTAAGTTCTGTAAACACATGTTTTTTAACATTCTTTAGTTTTTATGACTATTGCAATAACCATAACAATAAAATAAATGTGGTGAGAGTTGATGTTTTTGTGTAGTGAGAAACTGAATAATCAAACTGTGTTCTGATAACTGCATAACAATGACCAAATTGGGAAAATAGAAAGATTTATAAATTCATTTATGATCTTTATAAAATGAATAGTTTTTTCTGGTAAGAATGAAATAAATCAATACATGGATATTCTCAGTCTGAAGTTTCAAAAATAATTAGAAAATGTCCCAGCCCTTGAAGGGTAATATAGTGAACAGACAGAAAGATAAACTAAGCTGTGAGTGGGGCAGAGGTAATAAGGACAATGACTATATAAGAATACAGAGACAGAATGCCTCATCAGAAAAGGAAGTTTCCTGAAGAAACTTCAGGAAATGTTTCTATAGTTTTTCATGCCTTGGGCAAACTGGAAGTCTTAAACTCAACTTTTATGTTCAAGCAGGTTGAATTTTGTCCTGTGGTAGAATAAATTTCTACGGATTATGATATACAAAATTTCAAAAAACTGAAGACAAGTCACAATCTACACCTCTTTTTTTTTTCACCAGCACTATAAGCATTAGTAAACACTCATATAGCTCCTCAGAGTTATGTTCTGTTCATTAAAATGGACATGTTTATGTTCTTTAGTAATAATTCACAAGTACCTTTTAATTTATATTATTAAAATACTTAATTCATTTATTCACTCAAATATTTACTAAGCAAATACTATATGCCAGGCACTATCCAAGGAGAGGAAGATATGATGGTGAACAAGATAAACAATTGTTCCTCTCAAAGAGCTGTAGTTTAGTAAGGCAGGACTTCTCAAATTTTAATGCTCACTCAAATTACTGGGGAACCTTTTTTTAAAATGTAGATTTTAATTCAGTTATTTGGGTTGGGATCTAAGAGTCAATTTTCCAATAAGCTTCCAGGAGATGCTGACGCTACTGGTCCATGAATCCTACTATGAGTAGAAAGGTATTCAAGTATACAGACAATAAAGCAGTAATTATATTTTAGTGCATGGTGGGGAAATTGAATACACAACCTGGAGAGGTCAATGAGGGTGATGGAAAGAAAGACATGTTCTGGTAATAGATCTTTCTATATAAATACATGTAATAAATAATAAAGATCGATTTCACATATATGTGGAAAAGTAGGCATATTCACTAAGTATGTTACAATAGCTATATAAATATATCGTCATTTAAAAACTTTTAACAAAACACATTCTTGAAAGATTAAAGAACTAAGCATAATTAGAGATAATCAGAAACATAGAAAAATTATAAGTGATTACTCAACTAATCCAGAGATGGAAAATAACTTTTGAGTTTTAAAAATAATTGGGGGAGTTCCCTATTAGTCTAGTGGTTAGGACTGGTTCTTTCACTGTTGTAGCCCGGGTTCAGTCCCTGGTCAGGGAATGAGACCCCTGTAGGCTGCACGGCCAAAAACAAACCAAAAAAAAAAAAAAAAAAACAGGAAGGAATGGGGATAAATCAGAAAAGAAAAATACTCAATAGTTTGACAAAATTTAAACATTTATAAACTTGAAGGAAAGAAAGATAGAAAGAAAGAAAGAAAGAAAGAAAGAAAGAAAGAAAGAAAGAAAGAAAGAAAGAAAGAAAGGAAAGTCAAGCCTCTGTTTCTTTCACAGGAAACCCAGTGAATGGTGGAAGACAACCCTCGCTTCATAGAAACAGTTCCAACCAGACTGTGAATCAATTTATTAATTAATAAAGTTATTTATTTAGCAACCTTCTCCATTGCCAGTAGATTAATCTTTACAAAACCTTTACCTTCCTTTGATCCTCTATACACACTCAAATTCTGCAAAGACTACGTTTCCAGTACTAAAAATTCCAAACTATTTCACAGGCACTCAAGGCTCTTGACAGTTGAACCTAATTCCACCTACTTTTCCACTGTTATATTCTAATACTTCTTGTATGGACTCCTCACTCTAGCTTTTTAATGAACTTAGTTTTTATTCTTCCATTGTGCCTTTACTATACTGTCTTCCAAATTTATAATGCTCCACCCTCATCTCTGCTTCTCCAAACACAACAATCCATCCAAGTGCAATTCAAGTTCCACTTTTCTGCAGTGTTTGGCCAAACCACTACACCAAAAAGTTATCTTAGATTTTGTAGATAGTTCACTGTACTTGATATCTGTGCTAACTTTAAGAAATTGAACTTTAAGAAATTGAAACTATTTATATTAAAAGTCCTATAGTCCGATGTGAACTTCAGGATTTAAGGACAGAGTGTCAAAATGCTTAGCATAGCACCTTGCATCTTTGAGCTCTAAATAAATAACCATTAAATTAATGCCTAGCCCTGTGGGTAGGATGCTTGCCAAACAGCTTTAAGTATTAAGAGCTTTGCTTCTGTCTTTTTCTAAACCTTCTAAGAGCATTACAGTCTTTATACAGGGTTGGTATACGCAAACAGATTTTTTCTCTAAAAACTAAGATGCTCCAATGAATTTCATTAATGTTCTATATTTCATAAAATTAAGTGATGTTCATATCATGAAACAGTCTTTCTTCAGATAAAGAACTACTGCATTTTTAACAAAACTTGAATTATTTTAAAATTTTGTCATAATCCAAAATATGCAGTAGGAAAATTTAACAATTGTATTATAGAATATTAATCTAAAAATTAACAACTATTATTCTTTTTAATATATTATATTTTTGCTATTTGATTTTTTAAATTATCTTTTAGAAAATATTTTTCACAATATTTACTCTATTTTTTGTATACATGGATTCAATTTTCACCATTCAGTTCTTTTACAATGCTTTCTTCATTTGTCTCTCACATAGTTTCATTCTAAGATGGCTGAGAGATAATATACTCTCTGAGTTTTTACATAATTAATTATGCCAGTGTTCCTACTTTGAACTTGGATAATAACTTGCCTGGTTATAATATTCTCAAGACATAATTTGCCTTTAGAATTTTGTAAATATTGTTCTATTATCTTCTGGCATTTCATTTTTCCATGGATGTATTTGAGCACAGGCAGATTTATTCCCTTTGTAAGTTCTTGGATACCTAATGAATTCTTTCTTTATCCTTGAAATCCAATCACTTTACCAGAATGTCATGAAATTGTTCTTCTAATGAATTTTTTGAAAACAGTGTGCTTTTGATCTGGGGTATTATTTTTAATTTCAGAAATGTTTTCTACTATTATATAATTATTTTTAAATTTAATTTGATGGGTTTTCACTTTGGTCTCACTATTCATCTTTATTTTGGATCAACATTTCCTATATACCATGGATATTAACATCTTTTTGATTATTTTATCTATTCTCCTTCATTTTACTGGGACTACTTCATGGCTTTCTTCATTGCTAATTTTATTTTCCCACACTGTCTAATCGTTCCCTGTAGTTTCTAGTTAATTAGTTCTGTAATGGTGTCACTTTGGTCTTCTATACACTTAATTTACAATCTCTCCTTTCAGCTCATTCACATTTTTAATTATCTCATATTTGATGTTTTCTCTCATTAAAATCATATTCCCTTTAAGTTTTTCTATAGCATGAAACATTTGTGGGAAAATTTCTTCTCTTTTTCTCTTTCATTTTATGCCTGTCTTTATTTTTGCATACTTTCCATGCTTTGTCCATGTTTAATGTGGTCTTTCTTAAGGCATTTTAGTTGCTCTGAATAAGGTAGCCACATTTTTGTTCATACTTTTTGTAACTTATCTGAGACATGTTAAACTTTTCCTTAATATGTCTTTTAAGGAATGACAGTGAGTATTTTAGCCACATTCCTATAGCCAAGAAAATCCCGTAGAATAAGAGAAAAACCTAACTGGATATAGTAGTGTCTTCCGTTGAGAAATTTGGACTATGGTCAAGGTGAAGAAAAAATTCCTGGATACCAAGTCATTGATGCTATAACAACTCACCTACAAATTATTTTAATTATTGACATTTCTGAGAGATACTTTTCTCCTACTAATTTAAGATCTTTCTCTCTTCACTTCCTTCAGGAATATTTATCAAAATATATGCCAAATATATAAAAACACATTTAAAAAAAACTCCTCCCATTGCAGAACTGCCTGATAAATGAAGTTAGATCAAAAGTCTGTCAAAGAATTATTTATTTTATACTACAGAAAGATATAAACACTAAAAAGTTCTCCCTAGAGTTCATTTTAAAATTACTGAAGTCATTACAACCTGTACTCTAATTGTTTAAATATATTATATCAATACCAGTTTGGTCAATATTCTGAAACATTTAATTTTTGTTCGCTTCCACCATTATAACAACAAAAAGCTGGACAAACTGAAAATAAATGACTTTTTTGGACTCATCAGAGAATATAAGTTACAGGACAACTGTCACTCTGATATCTAAGGAGAGAGGCAAATGCAGAGACTCAACAGCAGAGATCTATTTATTTGGAGCAGAAGACAGTGGAGCCATAAACTGGTAGGAATATCTAAATGATAATTTTGATGAATTGTTGAAGTTTGGATGTAGGATGAATGAGAAACTACTGGGGTAGTCAGGTAGATTGATCAAAAGCCTCACTATGGGAAGGTGGGAGGGAGACACTAGAGGGAGGACAAATTGGAATATATGTATATGTATAGCTGATTCACTTTGTTATACAGCAGAAACTAACACACCATTGTAAAGCAATTATACTCCAATAAAGATGTTAAAAAAAAAAAAAGCCTCACTATGTTCTCACACTGAAGAGTCAAGAAAGGGTCCTTGGTAGCTCTAGTTATTAGTCATAGAGAGAGAAAAGTACTTTACCCATAGACTTATGCCATCTGGGAAAATGACATTTTCCCATCTCCAACCCCTTTTACCCATCCTGTCTCACCTAAGGGGAAAAAACAACTAAAAAACACTAGTAAATGTTACAGCTCAGGAACACAATCTCAGGCCACTAAAAGACTAAGAAGTATCTAAAGATTATAGAACATTTCCCCTCTCCTGCACCTTATATCCACGAAAATAAATTTCCAGTGTAATAACAGAGAATTACAGGTAAAAGAGCTAAAAGACATAGACTCTATCTGAGGAAGATTTCTTAGTGGAAAACTAAGGTAATGGATGAGACAAAATAGTCACTAGGTTAAGTGAAGCCTCTGGTATCTATAGCCAGAGCAAGCACTAAACAAAGACTAAATCCTAACCATATTACTGTAAAACTTTATACTACATAGTTCTTTTAACTCAGCTACTATTATCCAAGACATCATCCTGGCTTTTAAAAAAATCACAAGAAATCCTAAATATAAGAAAAATCCCAGTCTAAAGACAAAAAGCAAGCATCAGGACCAGACTCAGATTTTACATAGATTTTGGAATTATTTTACAAGAAATTTAAATAACTATGATTAATATTTTAAGAGGCCATGGATAAAGTAAACAGTATGCAGAAAAGATGGATAATATAAGCAGAATGATGAAAACTATAAGAAGGAATCAAAGGAAAATAAAAGAAATTAAAAACTATATAACATAAATGAAGAGTGTCTTTGGTGAACTCAAGACTAGTCTGGACATGGTGAAAGAACTAGTCAATAAGTTTGAAGGTATGTCAATAGAAACTTCAGAAATTAAAATGGAAAATAATTTTTAAAAAACATAACCTTCAAGAACTATGAGGCAATTTTGAAAAATGTAGCATACACAAAGATAAATACCAGAAAAAGAATAAAGAATGGAGTAGAAGAAATATTTGAAGTAACAATTGCCAAAAATTTTCCAAAATTAATTACAAACATCAAACCACAGATCCAAGAAGCACAGAGAATACAAAGCAGAACAAATAACAACAAAAAAAATACATTTAAAAGTATTATATTCAAACATCAAAAAAAAAAAGAAAATTTTGAAAGAAGAGAGAAAAATAAAATCCTGCCTATAAAGGAACAAGAATATGAAATACAGCTGACTTCTTCTCTGAAATCATGTAGACAAGGGGAGAGTGGAGTAAAATATTTAAAGTACTGAAAGAGAAAAAACCACCAACTTAGAATTTTATGTCCAGTGAAATTATCCTTCAAAAGTAAAGGGGAGGGCTTCCCTGGTGGTGCAGTTGTTGAGAGTCTGCCTGCCAATGCAGGGGACACAGGTTCGTGCCCTAGTCCAGGAAGATCCCACATACCACGGAGCTGCTAGGCCCATGAGCCATGATTGCTAAGCCTGCACGTCCGGAGCCTGTGCTCCACAATGGGAGAGGCCACTGCAGTGAGAGGCCTATGTAACACACACACACACAAAAAAAAAGTAAAGGGGAAATAAGTCTTTTTTTCAGACAAATAAAAGCTGAAGAAACCCATCACCAGCAGATCTGTCCTGCAAGAGTATTTTTGAAAAATTCTTCATGGAAAAGGAAAATTATATAAGTCAGTGTGACAGGCAAAATAATGACGCTCTAAAGAGGTCCACGTTCTAATCCCCTGAATCAGTGAATATGTTAACTGATACACAAATAAGGACTTTGCACATATGATTAAAATAAGAATTTTGAGATAGAGAAATGTTCCCAGCTTATCCAAGTGGGCCCAACGTAATCACAAAGGTCAATATAAGAAAAAGAAGGAGGTGGAGGAGTTGGAAAAGAAGATGTAACAGAAGCAGAAGTCATAGTGATACGGCTATGAGCCAAAGAATGAGAACAGGCTCTAGAAATTGGAAAAGGAAAGAAATAAATTCTCCCGTAGAGCCTTCAGAAGGGATGTAGCTTTGAGAAAACCTTGATTTTAGCCGCATAAGATACTTTTCTGACTTCTGTTGGTCAGAGAAGTAAGATAGTATATTTTACATTATCTTACTAAATATATCTTACTACTTTAAAGATAAGAAAGAGCAAGATAATAAATAATCACTAGCCACTAAGCTTGAGTTTTTTTTTACAGTAGCAATAGGAAAATAATACAGATTTTTGGTATCTGGAAAGTAGATAGATAGATAGATAGACAGATAGACAGAAAAAATACTAAACATACAGAATTTGGAATTGAGTAATGGGTAAATGTAGAAAGCATTTTAAGGAACATAATAGGAAAAGCTAGATTGCCTTGAACATTGTTAGTATAAGTATGGATGTTAATGATTCAGCTAGTGAGAACTTAGAAGAAAGTGAGAAACATGCTAAAGAAAACATATTTTCTAAGAGAATATCTATATCACCATAAATAAGCTGTTGGTAGGAATATGGATACTAAGAGCTGCTGGTGAAGGCTCAGGAAGAAGTGAGGAACATTTCATTAGAAGCTGTAGGAAAGGAGATCCTTATTATACAGTGGCAGAAAACATGAAATAATTAAATGCTGAATTATGCAGAAAGTGATGAAATTGAATATTGAACTGATTATTCTTCAAGAAAGTGTTAACGGTATGGCCTTATTTCTCCTTACAGCTTATAGTAGATACAAAAAAGAAAGAGATAAATTGAAGGAAGAATTGATAAACAAAAGGAAGCCAGAACCTGATGATTTGAGAAGCTTTTATAGAAGAATAAAAGGTAATATTTAAACATTTCACTGTCAGGAAAGCATGATCTAAAGAAGAAACTGATAATGTAGCTGGACTGTATTTTTCAAATACCTTAAAAGAACCAAAGGTTCAGAGCATTCTGTCACACAAAAGGTACTTTGGAAAGATTTAGCATTTGACTCCTAGATATATTCAGACATTTTAGTAGAAACTAGAAATAGAAATGAGATTATCCAGAAAAGTTCTTTAAATAAACTTCTTGTCCAATAAATCCCCATTACATATGCAGGACATCCATAAGGTTCTTGATAATTTTATACCACCAGAAACACTGACACCTTGACCTAAAAAAGACAGAAAAATATGAAATTATAGAAGGCTTTGGAATCCCCAGATTCTATATGTAGAAAACGAGTTGATAAGATAATTCTGCAAACAGGGTTTATTTTCAGAAAAAAATAAAGATGATTCTGAGGGTGGAAATCTGAGCCAGAGGGCAGAGTTTGAGCATAGGGGAAGGAGTCGTGGCTATGATCCCACAGAGGTTTATTCCCAAGTCTTGAAATCTGTTATTTTCCCACCTGGATTTTTAAATGTCTTGAGAACACTGACTTCATTTTCTTTCTATTTTTTCCCTTTTTCAAAGGGAAAGTCTGTACTTGACGGCTGTTCAATCTTTGTCTTTTGGTAGTAAATAACATGTTTCCTGATTTCACAGATGCACCAATGGAGAAAAATGTTGCCCCAAATTGAATCATATTCAGAGTTTAATTCACATATGATTTAAATGATTTAGATGATGAAATTTGAAATTTTTGAGCTGATGAGATCTAGATGAAATTTTTGAGCCTTAAATTGATTATGTATTTTGTTGAAACTTTGGAAAATATTTGGATGGAGTGAGTATATATATATATATATTTTTTTTTTTCGATATGCGGGCCTCTCACTGTTGTGGCCTTTCCCGTTGTGGAGCACAGGCTCCAGACACGCAAGCTCAGTGACCATGGCTCACGGGTCCAGCCGCTCCGTGGCATGTGGGATCTTCCCAGACCGGGGCACGAACCCGTGTCCCTTGCTTCGGCAGGCAGATTCTCAACCACTGCGCCACCAGGGAAGCCCGGAGTGAGTATATTTTACATGTGTGATAAATGTGAGTATATGGGGTCCAGAAGAGGGACTATGATAAGAGAATATGTCCTGATTCTCTCAACTAATGAATATGTTATGTTACATGCAAAACAGACTTTGCATGTTGGATTAAGGATCTCTAAATGGGGTCATAATTCTGGATTAACCCTGTGGAATAAATTTAATCGCAAGAGCCCTTATAAGGAAAAGATGTAGACAAGAGTCAGAGAAGGAGCTATGATAAAGGAAATAGCTTGGAATGACATGTCCATGAGCCAAGGAATGCAGACAGCCTCTAGTAGCATGTTCTCACATAAAACTTCTAGAAATTCATCTCTGCTTACACCTTGATTTTAGCCTCATAAGATACACTTTGGACTTCGAGTTCTAGAACTATAAGACAATAGTTTGTGTTGTTTAAAGCCATTGAGTTGGGGTTATTTTATTTCAGTAGCAATAGAAAACAAATATAATAAGAAACTCTAATCTACATTTTAAAATGGAAGGGTCAGAGAATTAATAAAGGTAAAAACATCTTTAATTTTATTCATTCTAAATTAATCTAAGATACCTATGTTTACACTGATACTAGTAAGGATATATTCCATGTTTTTAACATGTAGACAAGCAAATGAATGATTGCAGTGTCATAAGGGATGAGAGAAGAATGTGTATACTCTGTTATAAGGTACTTGCACTACATATGAACCTACAGAGTATTTTTGAAGGTGGACATAGATAGTTAAAAATGCATAATGCAAAGTTTAGGGCAATGGATATGCAAAGGGAGATCAAATTGAATCATACAAAATATTCAAGTAAAACCAAAGAATGTATAATGAGACAGAAAGAGAAACAAGGAAAAAGTGCAGCAAAAAATAGTTACAAAAATAGTAGATATTCATCCAGATATATTAATAATCACTTTAAATCGGAATGAACTAAATACACGAACTAAAAGAAAGACTTAGTCTTAGTGGATAAAAAAGACCAAACTATATGTTGTCCACAAGAAACCCACTTTAAGCATAAAGACTCAGGTTAAATGTAAAAGGATAGAAAAAGATATACCACATCATCAATCAAAAGAAAGCTGGAGTAGCTATATAAATTTCAAACAATGTACACTTTAGAATAAGAGATATTTTTAGGGATGAAGGAGGTCATAACATAATAATACAATGATCAATTCTCCAAGAAGACATAATAGAGTGTTCTTATTGTGTATCAACCTAACAAGAGTATCAAAAATATTTAGTGCAAAAACTGAAGAACTGCAAGGAGTTGTAGGCAAATAAACTATTAGAGTCTGAGACTTCAAGACTACTCTTTCAGTAATTTATAAATCAAACAGTCAGAAAATCAGCAAGAGTATAGTTGACCTGAATACACTATGAATCAACTTAATAACTGGCATTTATAGAATGCTCCATCTAACAACATCATAATACATGTTATTCTCAAGTTCACATGGGACATTCACCAAGATAGACCACAGTCTAGGCTATAAGACATACCTTAATTTTTTTTTTTTTTACACATCTTTATTGGAGTATAACTGTTTCACAATGCTGTGCTAGTCTCTGCTGTACAACAAAGTGAACCAGATATATGCACACATATATCCCTATATCCCCTCCCTCTTGAGCCTCCCTCCCACCCACCCAATCCTTTCCCTCTAGGTCATCACAAAGCACAAAACTGATCTCCCTGTGCTATGCTGCTTCTTCCCACTAGCTATCTATTTTACATTTGGTAGTGTATATATGTTGATGTTACTCTCACTTCACCCCAATTTCCCCCTCCCACCCCCATGTCCTCAAGTCCATTCTCTATGTCTGCATCTTTATTCCTGCCCTGCCACTAGGTTCATCAGTACCATTATTATTATTATTATTATTTTTTAGTTCCATATATATGCATTAGCATATGGTATTTGTTTTTCTCTTTTGGACTTAATTCACTCTGTATAACAGACACCTCACACCGGTCAGAATGGCCATTATCAAAATATCTAGAAACAATAAATGCCAGAGAGGGTGTGGAGAAAAGGGAACCCTCTTGCACTGTTGGTGGGAATGTAAATTGATACAGCCACTATGGAGAATACTATGGAGGTTCCTTAAAAAAACTAAAAATAGAACTACCATATAACCCAGAAATCCCAGTACTGGGCCTATACCCTGAATATTTTAAAGAATATAAATAATAAAAAGTATGTTCTCAGACCACCACAGTGAATTCTACCAAACATTTAAAAACAGCAATTGTGGGGCTTCCCTGGTGGCGCAGTGGTTGAGAGTCCGCCTGCCGATGCAGGGGATGTCGGTTCGGGCCCCGGTCCGGGAGGATCCCACGTGCCGCGGAGAGGCTGGGCCCGTGGGCCATGGCCGCTGGGCTTGCGCGTCCGGAGCCTGTGCTCCGCAACGGGAGAGGCCACGGCAGTGAGAGGCCCGCGTACCACAAAAAAAAAAAAAAAAAAAAAAAAAAAAAAAAAAAAAACAGCAATTGTACCACTTATCCACAATCTCTTTCAAAAAGTAGAAAGAGAAGGAACATTCTTAACTCATTCTATGAAGCCTGCATTAACCTAACACTAAAATCAGGTAAAGATATTACAGAAAGGAAAATTGAAAATCAGTACCTCTTACGAGCATAGATGTAAAATTTCTCAACAAAATATTATCAAATGAAATTTGAAAATACATAAAAATAATTCTATACCACAGTCAGGTGGGACTTACTCCAGGTAGGCAAATGTAATCCACCACATGACAGATTAATAAAGAAGAAAGTCATATAATCATATTTATTGACACAGAAAAGGCTTATCACCAAATTCAACATCTATTCATAATAAAAAAACTTTCAACAAACTAAAATAGAGGTGAAAGAGCTCCCTAAATCTGATAAAGAACATTCACAAAAATCCTACATGTGTCATCATACTTAACACTGAGAAACTAGAAGCTTTTCCTCTAAGATTGGGAACAAGGCAAGAACATTCTTTCACATCATTGCTATTCAACATCATCCTGGAAATCTTAGCTAATGCAATAAGACAAGCAAAATAAATAAAAGCTTTATAAATAGAAAAGAAATAAATAAAACTGTTTGTTTTTATCAGACATGATTGTCTATGTAACAAATCCCAGAGAATAGAAAAAAGTAACAATAACAAAACCTCTTGGACCTAATAGTAAGTAGAGCAGAGTCTCTGGAAACAAAGGTAATACAAAAACGTTAATTGCTTTTATAAATATCAGCAAAGGACAATTGGGGACAATTTAAAATTTTTAAAAATATTATTTACAATAGTATGAAAAAGAAGAAACACTTGGGTGTAAATCTAACAAAGATATACAAGGCCGATATGTGGAAAACTACAAAATTCTGAGGAAAGAAATCAAAGAAGATCTAAATAAATGGTAAGATATTTAATATTCATATTTTAGAAAGCTCAATATTTTTAAGATATTAATTCTTCCCTATTTGATGTGTAGATTCAATGCAATGTGAATCAAAATTCCAGAAAGCCATTTTGTAGATAGTAATAAACACATGCTAACATTTATATGATAAAACCAAAGACCTTAAAGAGCAGTTAATAATAGAGAAAACTGGGTGGAGTTTATGAGAAATCTCTACAGCTATCTTCACAATTTTTCTGTAACTTTAAATGTATTCTAAAAATAAAGTTTATCTTAAAATAATTTATTTTCCTTGAGCAAAGCACATAAACAGTAAAGGAATTGTTGTAATTCCTTTCATAATTATCTTCAGGCTCTGAATATGTCCATATTTAGATATTGAATCTGATCAAATGGTCACTTACATTAATACTTAGTATTATGTATCTGTGTTTTATTTCTTAATTAGATTATCAAATTATTCAAATATTTTTCATACTTAAGTAACTCACAAGTAGTGAACAGGAGAATTAATGTCTTATTTAAATATTTCATTAGAAGGTAAAAAAGTCTCTTTATATGAATATATGAGTTTAATGAATTAATTTTCAGTTAAAAATTATAATTATTGTCAAATTCACTAATACTTGTTTTTATCTAACTTTTTCCATTAATTATATATCTAGAGATGAATATATTAGAACAATCTTCCATCACTTTCAGTGATAATCTAGGTATGAAAGAGCACCAGCTCTGCAATTAGATAGCTGAGATTCTAAAATTCTAGCTCTGCCAGTTACAAGCTATGTGATGGGAAATTGCTACAAACAACTTTTCATCATTTTCTTTATTTCTGAAAAGGAGATAATTATACATCAAAGGATCATTGAGAGATTAAATGAGATGAAAGACAGAAAGCCCTTAAAACATTGTCTGAAACATAGTAAACTCTTAGAAGTATAATTATTAGAAATTATTACTTGGACTTGTAAAAAGTGTTGACTTGATATCTTGGGAGTTCCTCAGGTGAAATTCAAAACTGGCCTCCATACACAGAGGGCAAAGATAGACTAAAGGAAAAGCAGACCACTCCAAATTGGTAGATGGCAAGTTTCATAAGCAGTAGATCTCTGTACCTGCCTTCTAGAATCTTAAAGTTTATATGGAGGCCTTAACTGGGTTGAGTCAGGTATTCAGGCCAGATGATTTCAACAACACATTACTCTCTCAAGGCTGTGTCCTTGAAACAGCTGCTGGAGCATATTGATATATTCCAAGGACTAGGGGAGAGGGTGAAGAACCTCTGATTGCCTGGCTCCATCTCACGGGTCAACCAGTGATCATATCCTCTTGATTACCTCCTCCAACAAAAATAAGCTACAGATAAATGAGGATTGTTGATATAACTGTTATTGTAGAAAAAGAGAGAGAGAAGAAGAGAGATACAACAGACACTACAGAAATACAATGCATCCTAAGAGACTACTACACATAACTCTGTGCCAATAAAATGGACAACCTGGAAGAAATAGACAAATTCTCAGAAAGGTATAACCTTCCAAGACTGAACCAGGAAGAAACAGAAAATATGAACTGCCCAATGACAAGTAATGAAATTGAAACTGTGATTAAAAATCTTCCAACAAACAAAAGTCGAGGACCAGATGGCTTCACAGGTCAATTCCATCAAAACACTTAGAGAAGAGCTAACACCCATCCTTCTCAGACTCTTCCAAAAAATTATAGAGGAAGGAACACTCGCAAACTCATTCTACGAGGCCACCATCACCCTGATACCAAAACAAGACAAATGTAATACAAAAAAAAAAAAAAAAAATTACAGACCAATATCACTGATTAATGTAGATGCAAAAATCCTCAACAAAATACTAGCAAACAGAATCCAACAACATATTAAAGGATCACACACCACGATCAAGTGGGATTTATCCCAGGGATAAAAGGATTCTTCAATATATGCAAATCAATCAAGGTGATACACCATATTAACAAATTGAAGAATAAAAAACATATGATCATCTCAACAGATGCAGAAAAAGCTTTTGACAAACACACATTTATGATAAAAACTCTCCAGAAAGTGGGCATAGAGGGAACTCACCTCAACATAATAAAGAACATATACAACAAACCCACAGCAAACATCATTCTCAATGGTGAAAAACTGAAAGCATTTTCTCTAAGATCAGCAATGAGACAAGGATGTCCAATTTCACCACTATTATTCAACATAGTTTTGGAAGTCCTAGCCATGGCAATCAGAGAAAACAAAGAAATAAAAGGAATTCAAATTTGAAAAGAAGAAGTAAAACTGTCACTGTTTGCAGATGACATGATACTATACATAGAGAATCATAAAAATGCCACCAGAAAACTACTAGAGCTAATCAATGAATGTGGTAAAGTTTCAGGACACAAAATTAATGCACAGAAATCTTTTGCATTCCTATACACTAATGATGAAAAATATGAAAGAGAAATTATGGAAACACTCCCATTTACCATTGTAAAAAAAGAATAAAATACTTAGGTATAAACCTACCTAGGGAGACAAAAGACCTGTATGCAGAAAATTATAAGACACTGATGAAAGAAATTAAAGATGATACCAACAGATGGAGAGATATACCATGTTCTTGGATTGGAAGAATCAATATTGTGAAAATGATTATACTACCCAAAGCAATCTACAGATTCAATGCAATCTATATCAAAGTACCAGTGGCATTTTTTACGGAACTAGAACAAAAAATCTTAAAATTTGTATGGAGACAAAAAAGACCCCGAATAGCCAAAGAAGTCTTGAGGGAAACAAACAGAGCTGGAGAAATCAGACTCCCTGACTTCAGACTATACGACAAAGCTGCAATAATCAAGACAATATGGTACTGGCAAAAAAACAGAAACATAGATCAATGGAACAAGATAGAAAGCATAGAGAAAAAATGACACACCTATGGTCAACTAATCTATGACAAAGGAGGCAAAGATATATAATGGAGAAAAGAAATTCTCTTCAATACGTGGTGCTGGGAAAACTGGACAGTTACATGTAAAAGAATGAAATTAGAACACTCCCTAATACCATATGCAAAAATAAACTCAAAATGGATTTGAGTCCTAAATGTAAGACTGGACACTATAAAACTCTTAGAGGAAAACATAGGAAGAACACTCTTTGACATAAATCACAGCAAGATCTTTTTTGATCCACCTCCTAGAGTAATGGAAATAAAAACAAAAATAAACAAATGGGACCTAATGAAACTTCAAAGCTTTTGCACAGCAAAGGAAACCATAAACAAGATGAAAAGACAACCCTCAGAATGGGAGAAAATATTTGCAAATGAATCAACAGACAAAAGATAAATCTCCAAAATATATAAACAGCTCATGCAGCTCAATCTTAAAGAAACAAACGACCCAATCCAAAAATGGGCAGAAAACCTAAATAGATATTTCTCCAAAGAAGACATACAGATGGCCACGAAGCACATGAAAAGCTGCTCAACATCACTGATTATTAGAAAAATGCAAATCAAATCTATAATGAGGTATCACTTCACACCAGTTAGAATGGGCATCATCAGAAAATCTACAAACAACAAATGCTAGAGAGGGTGTGGAGAAAAGGGAACCCTCTTGCAATGTTGGTGGGAATATAAATTGATACAACCACTATGGAGAACAGTATGGAGGTTCCTTAAAAAACTAAAAATAGAACTACCATATGATCCAGCAATCCCACCACTGAGCATATACCCAGAGAAAACTATAATTCAAAAAGACACATGCATCCCATTGTTCATTGTAGCACTATTTACAATAGCCAGGTCATGGAAGCAACCTAAATGTCCATCAACAGACGAATGGATAAAGAGGTGGTGGTACATATATACAATGGAATATTACTCAGCCATAAAAAGGAACGAAATTGAGTCATTTGTTGAGACATGCATGAATCTAGAGACTGTCATACAGAGTGAAGTAAGTCAGAAAGAGAAAAACAAATATCATATATTATCGCATGTATGTGGAGCCTAGAAAAATGGTACAGATGAACCGGTTTGCAGGGTAGAAGTTGAGACACAGATGTAGGGAACAAACGTATGGACAGCAAGGGGGGAAAAGCGCGGGGGAGTGGGGATGGTGGTGTGCTGAATTGGGCAATTGAGATTGACATGTATACACTGATATGTATAAAACTGATGACTAATAAGAACCTGCAGTATAAAAAAATAAACGAACAGAAAAAAAAAACAACTAATACTAAATTTTCTTTGGGTTATTTGTATGGAAATATGTTAACATAAATGTTTCAGACATTACATGAAATTTCTAAAAATCTTGTCTGTTCTGATATAATATTATAAGTCATAATTCTAGTTATTACTTTAAAATGTATATCTCAGAAATAACTAAATTTCCTTGTCAATTGCATTATTATGAACTTTCATCAAATCTTTAACCATGGTCATTTTTAAGTCTTTTGTCATTTACTGACAGTTCTGGGTGTACTCTGGTGCTTTTGCAAAAATGTTCCTATAAAAAGGTTTCATCGTCAATGAATTCATGGAAATGACTCTGACAAGTACAGGTTTCTGGTAACTGACTATATTGTTGAACTGAATGAATAAGCATTTTCAGAACTCTAATGGAAAACTGATGAATTCATAAAAGTGCTAACAAAAGATCAAGATGAAAAAAAAATTAATTACATGGGACTGAGTTAACTGATGAGGATGATTATAATTTTTGTGACTTTCTGTTTGAATAAAAAAAAGAAAATCCCACAAGGACTCAGAGGCAAAAAATATACAAATCAATTTTCACTGCAAAGTAAAGGAACTGTTACAGTGGAGGATTACTGGACTGAATGTCAATATTATGGCATAGTATGAGTGTGTTTCATGTTTGGTAATTGCTATCATTGTTGCTTTTATTGTGATCATCCATGTACAATGCTTGGTGTCAGTTTATTTATCTCTTGTAAAAATAAAATACAGTGTGTGTGTGTGTGTGTGTGTGTGTGTGTGTGTGTGAAGAAAAAAAACAATTATAAAAAGTAGGGGCCCCATGGAAGTTAGAATACTACAGACTGGAATGTAAGCAGTCATATTTTTATAAAGTTGTTCAACAATGCAGCTTATTCTTACTATTTTGAACTGTCTTTCCACTCATTGCTTTTCTTATTATACATTGAATTATGCAGATCAAAAATAAAAAATAAAAATTAAAAAAAAACATAAAAAGAAAGAGAGAGAGAGAGAGCCCAGGATTCAGAGGAGGGAAGAGCAAGCTATGTCATAAAGAAGAATTGGAAGAAAATATAAATATCAAAACCATCTTATACCTTTATACCTATTGAAGGGAATTGTACTCCACTTTGTAAATATTTCATTGTTTGTTTTCATAATGAATAGAATGTTACACAAAAGCTATCATAAGAGCAAACGCATTAGAGTTCCACGACTTTAATTTAGTTGAGAAAAGGCATGAAGACAAAGCTTATCCTTACTGTATTGCAGAAAGAAGCTCTACTTAGAATGCTTTAAGGCAAATATTTAGAAAATGGATAGGAGCTTTCTAGGTAGCCATCACATCAAGATGACTCAAAAAGTGGTAGAAGAAATAAAAAATAAGAAAAGAAAATGAAAAAGAAACAGTCATGAACAGTGTAAACAATCCTAATCAGTTTCAAATATAGATAGATGAGAGATAGATAGATAGATAGATAGATAGATAGATAGATAGATAGATAGATAGATAGATAGATAGATCAATCTGATGGATCTGCTCCCCTTTGAAAAAGTCAATTGGCTATTAACCAATTTCAAGTAAAACATTCAGTGGGACAGTCCAATCGTGTTTAGGAGTTTCTATTGCAATAGCATTCTTCTATGTGTGTCTTGAAGAAAATCTATCTATCTGTCTATCTATATATCCATCTAACTATCCATTCCTCTACCTGTCTATTCCCCTCCATGGAGGAGTAAGTAAGCTATCTTACAGAGAGGATTCAGAGGAAGATGATGCATACATCAAAATATATTATTCTACCGATTGAAGAGAAGGGTAAACTACCTTTATATCTAACATTCTGGGTTGTCTTCCCCTACAAAATGTGTGCAGACTGTTACACAAAAGCGACCTTGGTATCAAATAGCATTGCGTTTCAACAGCTTTAATCCAAATGGAGAAGAGACATGAAGGCAAACACTTGTCCTTATTTTCTTGCAAGCAGAAACTATGCTTAGAGAGTGGTTTATCTTTGTATATGTGTGTGAGTGTGTTCAAGGATTTATACTTACATACAGATAATATAAAATTTAGTTTAACTAGAATGAGTAGAAAATGGATGTTTTGTGCCAACTGAATATTTTGATGAATTCAATGTTTATACATTCTGTGAAATGTTTAAAAGATCAAACCTTTAAAAAAAATCACAGAAATCCCCAAAACTTACTGGCATAACCACCCCAGTTTGCTCATCTTACCTCTATATTCACTGCTGTACATGGATGTGTTAACTAACTCTGGATCTTATTCACAGGCACCCTAAAATTTGATGCCTTATGGTACATGGATGGAATATTTTTGTCCTATCTCTGACTCCTTTTTATACAATTAAGTTTTATTCTGTTGCCCTATTTAAGCTCTCCCTTTCCACTAGCACTGCCCTGCACATAGACATCAGTGTGTTCACCTCCTCCCTGAGCTCACAATGAGATCTTTTCTTATATGGCAATGGCTGGAAGCATATCATACTTATTATCACCATTTTAAAAGACTTTGTATGTGAATAATGCACATTCAACCCTAAACACATGTCAAACAAAAGTGTGTGATTTAGGTGATAATTCATAGTCATATAGCATCTCAGAATCTTTGTAGTGAAAATAAATTGTTCAAAACTATTGACTTGGGACTTAGGTTGAATCATTATGTAATGACTTACACTAGAAATGACTTTTGCAATAAATCTCAGTAATAAGAACATTTATATTTTGTGTATCTTTTAAAGAAAAAAGAATAATAATAAATTATTTTTTGAGCAGTATCATTGCTTAAAATTTAGATAAATGGGAATCAACTGTGTTTGCCTACCCTCACATGGACTAGATGCTGACAAATTTAACAGAAATTTTATTTCTGCAGCCTCAAATTAAATCCTTTATTTTGTCAGATGTGACTTGGGAACAACTTCCAAAAGAAAGAGAAAAAAAAAAAAAAAACTACAATAGTGAACCTTAAAAAAATCCTATTCATTCTCTAGACTTGGATCCCTACGTACCAGTCAAGGAAAATATCTAATTTCTTCAGGGAAAAATAGTTCATATTTCTTTCGAAACATCTCTGTTGCCATAGTTACCAAATGGCCTCTCTTTTTTTCCCCCTAATAATAACATCACCATCTAGATACACATAGCTCTTGAAAGTGAATGTTTTATTGTGGAAATTTATAAGGACAATGACTTTTAAAAACCTGAAATTGAAGGATTTTATTAATAAATACACCTGAGTTGAATTTAATGCTTTTCTGAGCAAGAGTGCAGGAGAGAAGGGGGAATAGAGAAATTGAGAAGAATCATACAGTTTTAACATTACCAAGGTGAAAGCGATCTAAATTAGAATTTGGACTTGGTTGATCTTCTCCACCCCACTGTATATAAACACTCCTACATGGGTTGCCATGTCTCTAAGACTGATACCCTCATCTGGATAAACCACAAGAAATTAAAACATACACACACACATACACAAGCACACTTTAGAATAAGAAAAATATAAACCAGCTTATTTTCACTATTGGTCTTGCCAAATATAAACTTTAGAGACAAAATTTTAAATAAAGCAGCAACTATGAAAATAAACAATGAGATCCTTGTGTACAGGATTACGTAGTTGGGGTGTGCATATTTGCAATCAAGCTCTGAGTAGAAATAAAATCAGTTTTCTCTGCCTTCTTTTCCTCTTACTTTTTAAGAAGTGGTCACCAAAATCCTTATTAACAGGAATTTAAGGTTCAAGCATATACTTTTGGGAAAGTAGAGATTGCTAAGAAATGTGTGGTCAGTGTGCTCATTGTAAACAGTTCTATCAAATAGTCCAATTACTTCAATGAATTGCAAAACACATCAGTTGTGTTTATGATTTGGAAAGTGTCTTGAAAACCAAGAAAGTTTGAAGACTTAAAAAGTAACTGGCATACCTCAATATTCCCCTTTATTACTAACATATTAATTTTCTTCATAGTTTTTTTTATACTTAAAAATTCCTTATCCTACCTCACATGGTATATCATAAATTACAAGTTATTTACATTAAATGCATTAAAATACAAAATGCATTTAAGTGCTTCATATTTTAGTGCACTATTGAATTACAAGAGTGTGTTATTTAAATATATTTTTAGCATTTAATGTATTTTTCTAGATCCATTATCTCAATATTATTTTTAAATCAAAAATTCAACATAATTTTAACATAAAAATTACTTTTAATTTTCTTTATAAAAAAAGTTAATCCAACTTTTCAAGTAAACTATGTAGGCAGAGTGGTACAGTGTTTGAGAAAAACTGGTCTTTTCCTCATAACTTGACTGCAGGATTTTTGGATGTAAGCAAAGAATATATAAAAAGAGAAATTCTTTATGATTTTATTTTTCAAAAAATTTATATATATCATATTACATATATAATATATATTACATATAATATATGTATATATAATATATTTATATATGTGATATGTTATACATATGTGAGATAGATATAAGTATATACATATATATCTCATGTACTACAGAGACTTTTTAAAAAAATTATATTTTATTTTAATAAACGAGTGTGGGTACGTAGTATAAAAAGTCAATATAGAGAACTTTTTATGTCTAGTATGATTCTTAGTAAGGAAGGCCATGATTTCTATTTTATAAATTTTCAATTGATTCAAAATTTGTTTTGTAGGTGGTGGGTAGGATGTTTAATTTTTTTTTTTTTCCACAAACTTTGTTGGCCTTCCCTACACTTATTTTGGTTTATTATTGTTTATATTTTAAATTATATGTTAGGAGGGATCCTTTATCTTGCCAATCAGCCCCGTCTGGGTTTGGATCTCATCTCCTTTCACCTCTTTGAAAATTTTTATTGGTCAGTTTCCCCTTTATCCTATCTTCTTACTCTCCCTTCCCACTAATGCGAGCTTTTTCAATTTTAAACAAGCATGAAATAATCTTGAAACTCTCTTTTCACTTACATACTGTTTTCTTTGCAGATGCTTTCTCCTCCTCTCACTCCCTTATTTCTAAACTGTTACAGTGCCTAAAGCCATATGCTATTTTCCATCTAAAGCCATCTTTTTGATCAAACTAATCTTCTTCCAGTGGCTTCAGCTCTCACTTATCAGCTTTTCACTCCCAAATCTATAACTCTCCTCTGCAATCCAGACCATATTGACAATTACCTCATGGAGCAAAGATCCCATCCTGCTCAGCTTTAAACTGGTAGCTCCTTTCCTTTACCATCTCAGTTAATATTTTTCTCAATTACTCCCAAGCACAAACATTGAACTCCACATCAAATCCTCTTCTTCACTTTCCATAACCTTTGATTCATGTGAATCTTCCGAATTCACTCCATCTCTATCACATTGACACTGCTTCATTGTATACCCTAAACCATTGCTGTAACCAATTCATGTTAGACCCCTCAAATACAACCTACACACTGAAAACAGGGATATCTTTATTAAACGAACATCTAATGCTGTGACTCATCTTATTTTCAATTCTTCTAAAACACACTGCTGAATATACCAGAAAAAAGGAAATAATAATAATCTAGATTCCTTCAAATGGCTTACATGAAACTTTATAATTTTTCCTCCTATCTGATTAAAAAAATCCTATTCTCATAGTCATACATACACTACTCACTCATCATCTACTCCCATTTCAGGCATAGCAAACCCCTTGCTATTTACCAAAAGAACCATGTATACTTCTCCTTCTCAAGCAAAGCCTTATCATTCTTATCTCCTGGAAACTCCTTCCTCTTCCTAAGTATCTCCCATCCATCCTCTGAGACTGAATTCACTCCTGACCTCATCTGTGAACCATCTTTGCCTTTCCTCTTCTAAATTATGTTTACTATATAGGTTTTTACAATTCTATTAAAATGTTTTTACATCATTTTTTTAATTTTGAAGATGACACTAAATATGAACTATTGGTAAGATTTATTGAGCGCTAACAATATGCTGAGAACTCTTCCAAATGATAATTATACAATATTTTTTAGGTCTTCACAATCACTGCTTGTTAGGTATTATTTTCACTGTACAGACCAGAAAACAGATACTCACAGAAGTTAAGTATTGTACCAGATTTACTCAATTAGCCCATTGCCAAGCTAGTGTTTAATCCAAAATCTTCCTGAGTCCAAATCCTTTGATTTTTTTTTTTTTTCTAGTAGATGATGTTTTCTTTCCAGTTGTTTGAATTCCACGTTTCCCCTACCAGGGTTAAGTATATGAATACCGCTTGAAGAAGGCTGTGGAATCTTTCTCATGAACCCACTTCATTAATTTTCCAGTTCCCTAAAAGAATCTTTGCAGTGAATGAGGTAGCACTTTTCATTCTGGATGATTTTGACCTAACATATGTACATGCATCTTATGAAAGAAATTGCACTGACCTGCATCTTTAATGCCTGGTGCCTAAATTTCCCAAAACCACCTTAAATTTCAAAGCTTACAAAATTGGTAATGAGTAATGCAAAAAAGTCCAAGATATTCTACTTTGTGGTCTCTGAATGACATCTAGTGGTTGGAATTGGAACTTTTGAGGAAATTATAATTAATGCAGGGGGTGGGGAACTTATATTGGTCTGGATTCTTTATTCCTAATATCAAAGGAAGACTGGTGATACAGAGCTCATTCACTTTGAACTTTTTTAAAAGCCCTGTCTTTATTTTTGTTTCTCATTGTACATATCAAGGAAACAGAATCTGCCTCTGTGTTCAGCGATCTGTGCACCCTGGGGCTTATGAAACCTTATTTGCCTGTAATCAGTGCCTACTTTTTATCGATAGTGACTTGAGGAATCATTGTTAGATGCAAAAATGAATAAACCCTTTCAATTTTCTTCCTCATACTCTGTGTGACAGTAAACAGTGTATATACACAAGCACTCAACACAAAGTAATGCTATTAAAATCTATGACTGTGTTATTCAAAACTATATTTTAAAAATCTCTTCATATATACTAGTTTTGGTCCTAAGCTTTGAGTCATATGGATGACAGTAGCTTTTGGTCTTTGATGATACAAGATTTGAGATTTGCCCACTACAAGCTCTTATTCCACTGAGATAACTGGTTATGGAAAATGGTACATGATCTGTTTCTAATAAAGGACACAGCTAGTGCCTCGGGGATGCAGCAAAGAATTTGGAGTCCAAGAGGTCAGACAAGGTATCCTGGAAGAAGATGAGTTTGTTGATAGCTGCCCAGCATAAGTCATTATTAAGAGAACAAGCAGCTGAGCAAGAATCCTGGCTTCTCTTCTTTCCTGTGGTGAGACCTTGGGCAAGCTACCTAACAGCTCTACATTTTGGTTTCATCATCTGTACAACAGAGTAAAACTTAGCATCTGTTTTATGTGGTGAAGATTAATTAGCAGAGCGCCTGTATGTGGTGAAACACCAACCCTTTTATCATACATAAATTTAAAAAGAGAGTCTTCAAATCCAATGTTGTTTCCTGAGAATATACAAAGGATCACAGACCAAGAGAAAAGTAAGCGGGAATAAATAAATATACTCCTGACACCAAGTCATGTAATGAGAGAATGTAAAAAGTGACTATAAATATTTTCTGGCAATCTACTTAAAAGGCCCATGACATGGATTCTTAGGATATATGTCATGCAGATGAACCAGAAGTCTCTGAAACCCAAGCAATTACCAACAAATACTGCTTTTCCATTTTCCACTGCTGCAGGTTACTCTTTTAGCCACAGTGGGAACCAAGTTAAACAGTTACACCTCCTGAATCATAGGCTTTTACAAAAATCAACATCTAATACATAACTTGAATCACAATAACTTTCTCTATTTATTTTAAATGAGAGAAGGTCAGCCAGAAAGTGTTTAGATTTGCAGAGTCTATGGTTGAAGATGATTGTAACAGCAAACCCTGAAATTAACCTCCAGGATGAAGAGTTAAGGAAAAAAAAAAAAACAACACTCCACATAGGTTCAAAGGAGACTTTTGTTGAAGAGGTAGGTTTTCCCGTGGTCTTTGAAGTGGGAGAGGCTGAGTGCTACTTAAATCCTGGGGCCTTGCGATGAGTGAGCTGAAAGACAGATTGCTGATGGATCTGGAATCCCACAGTGGTTGTTTTGTGTCTTGCTTTGAGAAGGTTGGTGATAATTAAACTCCTTTTCCAGCATGATCTTTGTTTCTAACTAAAGTACCCTATTTAAGAAGAGCCAAGTAGTATAGGCTTTTTTTTTTTTGCTACCACTAAAACTTACTCTCTCATCTACCTCCATGTTTATTTTCCCCAAATATGTGTATTGTTAGTTGAAGAAATTATTTCCTGAGAAGTGAACACACATGCATGCACATGAGAGAGAGAGAGAAAGACAGATTTGCTTCCAGAAAGCCCAGCCTTTACCTTTTCAGGACCATTTTGTTTAAAAATGTTATCTTTGCCTTTTTGTTATTTATCTGTAGGAGACAGCTGACCAATTTAAGTGTTGACCTTATGCAAGGCTGGCATCTCCACCCTTGATATTTAACAGACCTGAACTAAACAAAAGCTTATTCACTTTGAGTCATTTTAAATATCTGGTCATTTTTTAACTCCATGTAAACTTTCTGGTTAAACCTCATTTCAAATAGCAAAAGAATTATAGCCTGAATAGAGTGCCTGGCCTATGATAGTTTCTCAATAAATATTTTTGATTGATAAGCCTAAAATGGGTGAGTATGTTTACTTTTGGGGGACAAACAGACTTAAAATGAATATGTAGTATAATTTCAATTCTGAATCTAATAATAATACTAAAATGCTAAAACTCTATACTGCTTCTCTTTTTAGCTGCCTTGTCCTGTTAATTTCTGTTAACTGGTTTTTTTTTTTTCTTCTATTAAAAAACTAGGATCAGATTTATAAATATCCAGTACCTGCCACCTGCTGGAGATAAAATCAGCAGTTTGAGCTTCTTGACTCTTTGAAGACAAGCTATAACATATTAGTAAGATTAAATATTTTAGATATATTCAGTACTTTATTAAAAGGTGTTATATCTTGATAACATAAAATGTCTTTTCATTGACAAGATTTTGTGTTTCTGTTTCCCTTTCTCTATTTACAAAGAAATTTTAATTTTAAAATATTTTATATAAAACAAAAATTTAAATTCCTTAAATTTTAGTAACATTTACTTTTAAAATTACCAAAAGTAGTTTTTCATAAAAAACTCCCAGATTTTACCAAATATCCATCTCTCAGTGTGTTTGACTTATGGAACCATCTGGTTGCAACATACCTGGACTGAGCTAGCACTTATGTTTGGTGTAGATCAATGGATTTTGGACAGATTGATAAGGCCATAAAAATCTGATAGAGAACAAAAATAAGATATTTCTGCTCCTAATGTTTATAAATGCCAAAACACAGACTGTGAGAGAGGGGTTCATGTGAGTCTGCCTGAAGGCTTGGATATAAAAATAGTATTTCTATAGATGCAAATAAAACATTCTAGATTCCTTAGTATGTAAGAGAAATCAATTTTATTCTCTTTCACTCTGCCTTAAATAAAAGTTTACTAAACAAAATCTCCAGCAGAACATACCACTCCGAAACATAGATGGTCAGTAATTAAGACCTATGATTTGGTATAAAGCAAGGTCCAACCCATCAAATAACTATAGTCTAACCCAGTGTAGAAATCCAAATTTCAAACAACTATCTATTGAATGTTTCTTGCCTCCCCTAACTTGAGCCTGTAGCCCTAGGAGCCTGTAGTGTAAGGAGAGAGTCCAATGGCTTCTTTTCCTTCTCTTTACCTTACCTTGCCCTCTGCTGCCTAGGTTGCTGGATAGGGCCCAAGTAATGTGATACTGAAGTGATGAACATAGGCTTATGTGTAAAGTACAATTGCAACATGGCACTGATGTTCCCTGGACTTGGTCAATGTTAAAAGTGGACTTGTCCTCCAATTGGATGTTCTGATGGTTCCTCAGAGATCCTTTCTGAGATCTTTCAATTACTATTCTTTGAAACAGGTCATTAGACTTCAGATCCTCTACCTATTGTTGGAGTTACGTTTCCTCTCTTGATGCTTATCCTGATCAAAATTCCTATACAATAACAGGATTGAAGCATATTTTTGCATCTAGTGCTTGGGAAATCCATTCTTTTGCTTTGCCATCATAAAAAAATATACTTCACTTTATCCTTGTAAGCTATAACATTCCCAGTGTCCCCTGAAGTCCAGAGGTCAAATCGAGTTCTCAGAGTTTTGTGTTTGTTTGGTTTTCCTGAAATTCCCCTTGTCAGTTGAGTTATGTTAAAAGGGAAATGTCCTCTTCCTTTCCCTATGAATGGTGATGGATGAATGGAATGCCAGTCACAATGATATTCCCTCAGAACAAACTCTCACTCTCTTCCTTTCTTTGTCTTACATAATGGGTAAAGCACTAATAACAGCAGAATAGGTTTTCACCATCCTTTGGCAAATCAGAATCAATGGTCTAGCAATTGCTTTTAGAATGATGAGAGTGAGGTTTGTGTGTGTCTGGGGGTAAATTTTTCAACTGTAGCTTTGTTCCTTAAAGGGGGAGGGTGGATACTATATAAAATGACATAACTGGAATATATTTTGGAAGTTATAATGTGCTCTATGTTCATTATCATTATCTATAGACATAAATGCATATGGGTATTCAGATACTGCAAGCTTCTTATGATAAGCATACGTGGACCCAGGGATTTTATGTGTTCTTCTCACCTTCCTGGCTTCTGTAGATAATCATTCCTCCTGCAAAGAGATGGACTTACCCTTGATGTAAGGTCTTTCTGAAGAGATCCCCAATAATGACATTTGCATTCTTTTAGCTTGGGATGATCAAAGCAACAGGGATCCAAAACCCTGTACAACAACTACATATGTTGAAGGATAACGTTCCACAAGCCAGTAACACATCTCTGCAGGTTGAATTATGGGAAAGAGGTGGGGAAGAGAGAATGAAACTGACCATAAGTTGAATAGTGGAAAAAATACAATAAATTCCATAAAACAGACAAGGGCTGGAGGACCTGAGTTTCTTGTATGGGATAGCACTGCAGAAACAGAAGAGAATATATACCTTGTATGGAAAAGTACCTTTATGCTGGGTTTGAGATTCTAATAAAATTTGGATACTTTTCAAAGGAAAAATTCTATGTATTTTCAAATGCTTTCTCCTTAATATCCAATGTTCTTAGACTTTTAAATACAAGTAGAAAATACTGTCAGTTGAAGTGTAAGCACAATATTTTCAAATTACAATCTATAGTTCTTCCTGCTAAAAGATTGCTCTACAATGACTTCGTTTTTTTTTTTTTTTTTTCTTCTATAAAATCTGTCCCACTCAATGACTGGCTTATGTCTGAGACCCTAAACACAATGATAAGAAAATAATAATTGTTCTACACCTGATGTTCTTTGAAAGTTAGGATGACTTTCAACACAAGCTATTGTAAAACTGACTGATATTTGGGGATTTTGAAGCATAACTAATACTTCAAAATGAACTACCTTTACATTTCACTCATTGGTAATTACTCTAAACTAACATTTTCTTCTCTTAAGTGAAATTGTCATATGAATTAGTTTAAATAACAGCTGATGTAATTTTCAAAAACAGTTTGTTACTACTCCAAAGTTAATTACTGTATTTGCCTTATACATATAACCAACTATTGAAGGATGAATGCATAATTACTCATGATACTCTAATGGGCTCTGAATTCCCAACTATACTAATGCTAAAACATTTCTCAAAATAGTAATTCCCAATACAATACAGTAATGCTACACACTGCTTTTTTGTTTTGCTTTGTTTTGTTTTTTTATGTATTTATTTTTGGCTGTGTTGGGTCTTCGTTGCTGCACATAGGCTTTCTCTAGCTGTGGCAAACAGGGCTACTCTTCATTGCTGTGTGAAGGCTTCTCATTGCAGTGGTTTCTCTTGTTGCAGAGCACAGGCTCTAGGCACGTGGAGTTCAGTAGTTGTGGCTCACTGGCTCCAGAGCACAGGCTCAATAGTTGTGGCACATGGCCTTAGTTGTGGGATCTTCCCAGACCAGGGATTGTACTCGTGTCCCGTGCATTGGCAGGCAGAATCTTAACCACTGTGCCACCAGGGAAGCCCTACACATTGTTTTATTGTGCTTTCTGAATCCTTAAAAAAAAGGTATATTAACAATAATTTAGGATTTAGGACCTCAGATATTTAACATTGGAAGCAATAGTATAATATTAACCAATAGAAATTATTATTTTATAATATGTTCCAGATTCTTACACATTTTAATACATTAAAATATAATTCAAAAGAAGATTGTAAGATATTAAAAGTTACATGGGTAAGAATAGAAGAAATGAAGAAGGGTTGATGTGGTCCCTTAGGGCTGGGAATAGCAAGAAGCCATTACCACCTATGGGTCTAAGGGAAAAAAGAGGGAGACTGATTATTAATCTTATAGAAAATAGTCATGGGTCAGTTCTGCCTAACATGAGCTGTGAACCTCAGAGGATGAATACAACAATTAAGTGGACCTAGAAGAGAAAGTCAGGGGAAGAAGTACTCCCAATCCACTGTACTACATCCAGATTAGAAAGAAAGAAGTAATACTTTCTCTATTTTCAGAATATGTGGTCTTATAAAGGAAAAATACTAAATAATCCACTTAAAAAACTATTAGAGCTAAGAAAGTTCACCAAGATTGTCAGACACAAGATTAATATAGAAAAATCAATTGTTTGGGGCTTCCCTGGTGGCGCAGTGTTTAGGAGTCCTCCTGCCAATGCAGGGGACACGGATTTGAGCCCTGGGCCGGGAAGATCCCACATGCCTCGGAGCAACCAAGCCCTTGCGCCACAACTACTGAGCCTGCGATCTAGAGCCCACGAGCTACAATGACTGAGACCACATGCCAGTGTTCTGCAACAAGAGAAGCCACGACAATGAGAAGCCTGTGCACTTCAATGAGCCCTGCTCAATGCAACTGGAGAAAGTCCACATGCAGCAACGAAGACCCAACACAGCTAAAATTAAATAAGTAAATAAATTTATTTTTAAAAAAAATCAATTGTTTGATATACCCTTGAATAATTCAACAATAAAAATTTTTAAATTCTATTTATTATTGACTCAAAAATTAAAATACTTTTAAATTTAATGAAAGAAGGGCAAAATGTATATTTTAAAAACTACTAAAAGTTGTTGAAAACTATGTAAGATCTAAATAAATGGAAAGACAACCCAGAACCATGAATAAAGTGTTAATATCATTAAAATTGCAATACTTTCCAAATTTATTTACATATTTTCAAAGTAAGTCCTATAAAAATTCCAGATGGCATATTTGCAGAAATTGACAAGTTGATCCAAACATTTATATGGAAGTTCAATAAATCCAGAAAAGCTAAAACAATCTTGAAAAAGAAGAGTAAAGTTGGAGGATTCATGCTTCCTGATTTCAAAACTTACTACAAAAGTAGAGTGATAAAGACAGTGTAGTACTAATATAATAGTTTTGAGAGTCCAGAAACAAAACCTCACACTTATGGTCAGTTGAGTTTAGATAAGGGTACCAAAACAAATAAATAGAGAAATAATAGTCTTTTCAGAAAATGGTTCTGCAACAACTAGAAAGCCACATGCAAAAGAATAAAGTTGGACAGTTACCTGATACCATACACAAAAAATAACTCAATATGGTTCAAAAACTTAAATGTAACAGCTAATATTATAAAATTCTTAGAGAATATATGTGTGAATCTTTGTGATTTTAGATTAGGCAATATCTTCTTAGATATGACACAAAAAGCATAAGCAGCAGGAAAATAATAGATGAACTGGACTTTCTCAAAATTAAAAGTATGTGCTTTAAATGACACTGTAAAGAAAGTGAAAAGATAGTTCACAGACAGAAAACGTTTACAAATCAAGTATCTGATAAGGGACTTGTATCTATAATGTACAAATAACTGATAGTTCATCAATAAAGAAACAAATAACCCAATTAAAAACAGAAAAAGGATCTAAACAGGTATTTATTCAAAGAAGTTATACCAGTAGTCACTAGGCAAATGAAAAGGTGCTCAACATCATTATCTATCAGGAAAATCCAAGTTAACACTACAGTGAAATGCCACTTTACACCCATTAGAATGGTTATAATTTTAAAAGACAATAATGAGTTCTGCAAGGATATGGAAAAATTGGAATCCTTTTATACTTCTGGTGAACATGTGAAATAGTGTAGCCACTTTGGAAAGTAGTTTGGCAGTTCCACAGAAGTTTAAACACAGGTACCATGTGACCAGCAATTCCACATTTAGGTATATACTCAAGAGAAATGAAAATAGATATCCACAAAAATATTTGTACATAAATATGGTATCATCATTCATAGCACCCAAAAAGTGGAAATAATTCAAATTACTATCAACTGATGGATGTATAAATAAAATGCCCAGGAGTAGGATTGCTTGATCATATGGTAATTCTAATTTTAGTGTTCTGAGGAATCACCACACCGTTTTCCATAGTGGCTGCACCAACTTACATTCCTACCAACAGTGTAGGAGGGTTCCTTTTTCTCCACACCCTCTCCAGAATTTGTTTTTTTAGACATTTTAATGATGGCCATTCTGACCAGTGTGATGTGGTACCTCATTATAGTTTTAATTTGCATCTATCCATCGATGGATGAATGGATAAAGACGTGGTACATAAATATATAATGGAATATTACTCAGCCACAAAAAAGAATGAAATAATGCCATTTGCAGCAACATGGATGCAACTAGAGATTATCATACTAAGTGAAGTAAGTCAGAAAGAGAAAGACAAATACCATATGATATCACTTATATGTGGAGTCTAAAATACGGCACAAATGAACCTACCTACAAAACAGAAACAGACACACAGACATAGAGAACAGACATGTGGTTGCCAAGGGGGAGGAGGGTGGGGGAGGGATGAAATGGGAGTTTGGGATTAGCAGATATAAACTATTTATATAGGATGGATAAACATCAAGGTTCTACTGTATAGCATGGGTAACTATATTTGATAGCCTGTGATAAACCATAATAATGGAAAAAATATTTAAAATGAACATCTCTATGTGTATAACTGAGTCACTTTGCTGTACAGGAGAGATTGGCACAACATTGTAAATCAACTATATTTCAATTTAAAAAATTAAATTAAAATAATAAATAAATAAATGTAGCATTTTCATTCAATGGAGAATTATTTGTCAGTAAGGTGTAATGGACAACTGAATGCAACAATAACCTTAAAAACATCATGCTAAGTGAAGGAAGCCAGTCAGAAAAGACTACATATTTTATGACTCATTTATATGAAATATCTAGAATAGGCAAATCTAAAGGGCAAAAATATATTGTTGGTATCCTAGGGCTACTGGGAATGAAGAAAAGGGTAAAATCATTAAAGTTTACAAGATTTCTTTGGGATTAATGAAAATACTCTAAAACTGATTTTGGTGATGGTTGTACAACCCTGTGAATAAACAAAAAATTAATGAATGATATATTTATATGAACTCTATGGCATAGAGTATATCTCAATAAAGCTGTTTCTTAAAAGTCATAATAGGGCTTCCCTGGTGGCACAGTGGTTGAGAATCCGCCTGCCGATGCAGGGGACACGGGTTCGTGCCCCGGACTGGGAAGATCCCACATGCCGCGGAGCAGCTGGGCCCGAGAACCATGGCTGCTGAGCTAAAAAAAAAAAAAAAAAAAAAAAAAAAAAAAGTCATAATAATTACTATAAAGTGAACAAATGTATTTAAAAGAGCTTATCTCTTTACTAAGTTTACAATCTACTAGGCAAGACAAACACCTTCTCCCAACCTCTGACATTGTCCTAGGATCAAGATGCCTCTGAATTCCACAACTCAAGTCCAAATTCATTGTTGAGATAATTAAAAACCATTAGGTAGACAACACTTTTTTATATAGCATTATGATGTTATCAGTAACTCCCGCACAGATAACCCTCCACATTTTCTAAGGGATTGTCATGCAGTAATAAGTTTCCTGGCGATGTCAGTCATTCCATGTAACTATGTCTTGCCTTTCCAGCTCATTATTAATACTGTGGATAGCAGGAACTATATATCTGGTAGAATGCTATTCACATAATATGTGCTTAAAAAATAATTGAAGAAAGAACAATAAATAAATAAAAACATAACATGAGTAGTGGACACTGTAAACTATCAAAAGAATCCAACTATTCACTTCAAAAAGCTTGGTGGCATGTTAGCAATGACAAATCTTCTAATTTTCAGTACCTTAGTGGTTTAGCAAAGTCCCTTATTGCCATACATATTACTGATTATTCTATCTCTTGCTAGCCTCATGCTAAAGTAATGTTTACAAATGATTCTAAAGTTTGAGTGCCTTTATCAACAAGAAGCTCTGCTCTTATTCTATCAATAAATGTCATTGATGTTAGCAATTTCTGACAATTATTTATAAATTCAGTAGCAATATATTTTAAAGTTCTAAATTAATAGATTTAGTTATAATGATTCTTTAAACTATTTTAGATAAAATGAGGATAGAGTTATTCATTTCTATTATGTGGTTGGCTTCATTATTGTCTTGTTTTAATAATCACATATGTGAAATCTTTAAAGGACTCTGTCAATGAGACTTATGAACACAAGAATCAAAAGAGTGAGAACTTTACCAATCAAAATGTCCCATCATCTTCCCAAACTGGACTATATTCTTCCATTATGAAGGCTTTTTCCTGACTGGTGTCATTTCAAATCCATTCATATTTGTTCTTCCTCCTTTTCAGTGATAGTTGAGTCCCGCTTTAAATCAGATCTGCATTTTTGCTGCATTTGCTGCAAAATGGGGATATCCCATCTCAGGTTGTGACTTGTTGAGATCTGAGTATGTGTGTTTCATACTCTTCAACCACATTAGAAGAACTTGCCAATGTTCTGTTACCAGCAACCCTACTAGATCCATGGACTTCAGTCTCTGGGGCAGGTGCCCCTTCCCAGACCAAAGGTCGATGGGCAAAGCCAGAGACTTAAAAATGATCATTGACATTGGGAACAGAAGCCTTCCCTTTCTCAAACTGGTTATGCTATTTCTCCTTCACCCTTCTACCAGTAAAACTTCCTATATCAGAGGTCATTTCTTCTAGTCCTTTTCTACATACTTGCATACATACACACATATTTATTGTTTTATTTCCCTCTTAAAAGTCATTTAGGGAACTGCCAAATTTTGCTATCAGTGAATAATTATTTGATGAAAATACAAGTAATTTCATCTTTCCTCCTATGTGTAAAAATCCTTATAGCATAAAATCCTATGGTATAATTTCTGGGTCAAAGAACAAATGTAGCATTCATCTTAATGTGCAATGCCAAATTTTCCCTTCCTCTACCAAAAACTTTTTAACAATCTACAAACCCACAGTATGTAAGGAGTGTACATTTTTCAACATCCTAGACAATACTTAATATTAGGTCCTTCATGCTGTTGACATAATAGATAAAAATACTTTATTTCTGCATTAAATTTCATATTAATATTTGAAGTTGACCAGTTTCATATATTGGTTATTTACAATAACTTTGTTCATGTATTTTATCCATTTATGTTTTGAATTATTTGTTTGAAAGTTATCTTAGTTACCTATATTGATATTTTATCATATATTTTATAAACTTTTTCACTATATGTACATTTCTGACTTTCAGTAAGATTTCCAGAGTTTTATTCATAAAGGCTACTTTTTAGGTTTGCATTAGGAGTTTTATTATTATATCATTAATGTACTTCAATATTTCATTTCTTAATAAGTTATTGTAAAAAGTTTCATAAAATTGTACTTGTATGCTCACTTTGATGATTTCTCTTACTTGTTCTAATAGTTTTTCAAGTTCTTGTGTTTGTTTAAATTTCTTGAGTTTATTACATTTATTAAAACTTGAGATTTCTGTATAAGTGGTTATTTAAACTTTAGGACACATTGGAATCCCCAGAGGGCTAGTTAAATTATAAATTGCTAGGCTGATACAGTAGGTCTCTGATGATAAGGCCCAAGAAGATGCATTTCTAATAAGTTCCCAGGACAGGCTGATATTTCTGATCTGGAGACCACAATTTAAAAATCATTGTTTTATATAATAATTACTTAATCTACAAATAATGAGAGTTTTTTCATAGGAATTATCCAAGACCACAATATATTATTGAAAAGTAAATTTCTTAGTAAACTATGAATAAAGGCGAACTGCTTGAACTTGACAAAGAATATCTGCAAAAAAATTACAGTTAACATTATATTGAATCGTGAGAAACTAGAAGCTTCCACACTAAGATCAGGAAGAAAGCAAGGATGTCACTCTCACTGATTTTCAAAATCATACTGGAAGTCCTAGTTAATGGAATAACACAAGAAAATGAAGTTAAAAGTATACTGATTGGGAAGAAGAAATAAAACTGTCTTTGTTTGCAGTTGATGTGAGTGTCTATGTAGAAAATCTGAAAGAATCAACAACAAAAAAATCCCATAGAACTAATAAATGATTACGGCAAGGTTGCAGGATACAAAGTTAATATACCAAAGTCAATAGCTTTAATCTATATCAGCAATGAACAAGTGGAATTTGAAATTAAAAATGCAATACCATTTACATTAGCACCATCCCAAAATGAAATACTTTGTCATAATTTTTTTTGAATAATAGATCTATACGAGGAAAACTACACAATTCTTTTTTCAATCTAAAAAAGTCAAGAATATTTTAATTGCTGTTAGTTTAATTTACCACATTAACAGGTTGAAGTAGTAAAACCCTGAAAATTTCTGATAAATAAAATTAAAGAATTAAATAGAGATATTCAATGTTCATGGAAATGAAGGCTCAATATTGTCACGATGACAGTTCTTCCCAACCTGATCTACAGATTCAATGTCATCACATCAAAACTAAAATCTTCTATGAACAAAGTGATTATTAAGTTTACATGCAGAGGCAAAAGACCCATAATAACAAACACACTATTAAAAGAGAAGAACAAAGTTGGAGGGCTGACACTATCTGACATTGACACTCACTATAAAGCTACAGTAATCAATAAAGCATGGTTTTGGCAAAAGAATTAACAAATAGATCAATGGAATAGAACAGAGTTCCCAGAAATTGACCCCCATAAATGTAGTCAACTGATTTTGACAGAGGAGCAAAGGCAATGTAATGGAGCAAAGATAGTCTCTTCAAAAACTAGTTTTGAACAACTGGACGCCCACATAAAAAAAAAAAAAAAAAAAAAAAAAGAATCTATGCACAGACCTTACACGCTTCACAAAAATTAACTCAAAATGGATCACAGACATAAATGTAAAAAGCAAAACTCTAAAACTCATAGAAGATAAAATAGGATAAAATCTACATGAACTTGGATTTGGCAATGAAAACACCAATGGTGCATTCCATGAAAGAAAGAATTTACTAGCTGGACTTCATTAAAATTAAACATTTATGTTCTGCAAAAGACCAAGTCCAGAAAATGAAAAGACAAGCCACAGACTGGGAGAAAATATTTTCAAAAGATATATATGGTAAAGAACTGTTATCCAAAATATACAAAGAACACTTAAAACTGAACAATAAAAAGCAAACAACCCAATTAAAATTTAGGTCAAAGACCTTAACAGACACATCACCAGTGAAGATATACCAATGGCAAATAAGCATATGAAAAGATGTCCTACAGCATATGTCATCAGGGAAATGCAAATCAAAACTATGAGATTCTACTACATACTTATTATAATGGCCCAAATCTGGAATAATGACAGCCCCAAATGTTGACAATGATGTGCAATAACAGGAACTCTCATACATTGCTGGTAGGAATGCAAAAATGTTATAACCATTTTAGAAGACAATTTGAAGGTTTCTTACAAAACTAAATATACTATTTTTATGCTCTTTGGTATTTACTCAAAGGTAAATTATTACACAAAATTATTACACAAAAACCTGCACATGAATGTTTATAGCAGCTTTATTCATACATGACAAAACTTGAAGCAACCAAGATGTCCTTCAGTAGGTGAATAAATCAACAAACTTGGTACATTCAGAAAATGGAATATTACTAACACTTAAAAGGAATGAGCTATCAAGCCATGAAAAGACAGGGAAGAACCTTAAATGTACATTATTAAGTGAAAGAAATAGTATCTGAAAAGGCTACATATCATATGATTCCAATCAAATAACATTCTGGAAAATAAAAAACTATGGTTACAACAAAAATATCAGTGGTTGCCAGGGGTTAGGATATGATAGCGGCCATGAATAGGCAGAGCACAGAGGATTTTGGAGGCAATGAAAATACTCTGTATGATACTATAATGATTGGTACATGTCTTTATACATCTGTTCAAACCCTTAGAATGTACAACTCCAAAATGAACCCTAATTTAAATTATAAACTTTGGATGATAAAGATGTGTCAATGCAAGTTCATCAGTTGTAACCATTGTACGATTCTGGTGGATGTTGATCATGGAGGAGGCTATGTATGTGTGCGATTAGGAGATATATGGGAAATCTCTGTACTCTCCTCTCAGTTTTGCTGTGAACTTAAAACTACTCTAAAAGAAATAGTTTTAATAAATAAGTAAATAAATAAATAAGTACATACATACATGCATACATAAATATATAAAAATAAAGTGAATGGTTATAATAGCAGGTCTTCATGCTTTATTACACACTATAATTGAAAGTTGTCTAAGATTCTAATATTTAATAATTATGTATGCTTGTAGTAAGGTCCCAGTGGTGTTAATCTTCTTTCTCTCCTTAATGTACTAAAATGTTTTTTGTCTGTATTAAGCATAATTTTTGTAATGGATTTCTATTAATGGCTTGTATTAATAGAGTTAAAATGTCTTATTTTTTTAAAATTTACTAAAAGGTTTGTTCATTTATTAGGAATAGATGCAAAAATTTATCAAATTATTCCAAAATTTACTAAGATTATTAAATTAATATATTTAATAATATTGAACCATTTTGTATTAATAGAATCAGTATTGGTCCTGATATTTTTAATATTGTTCTAGTATCTGATTTATGCTTCATTCTGTTCAATCTAAAAATGTGAGGAATCTGAAATGTTACCTTACTTCAACTGAGTTAGTCTCTCACAGTTTTATGTGCATATATGATTTCAAAAATCTGGATTGAGGAAAAAGTTATTTCACAGAGCAGCTTGTGCTGGTTTCCCCATACTGCTACAGGGACATATCGTGAAACCAGATGTCACCTGTGTAGGCAGTGAGTTTTGCACCACAAGAGAGGGACCCCAAAATTATGAAAATTGTCATTTATGTGGAGGTACTGTCAATTCATCTGAAAGAGAGAAGAGACAGAGATGGAAACAGAAAGAGAGAGAGAAAAGAAAAAGAAGACAGAAAGAAAGAAGGAAGGAAGGAAGGAAAGAAAGAAAGAAAGAAAGAAAGAAAGAAAGAAAGAAAGAAAGAAAGAGAAACCTTTGTTCTAGAATGTAAACAAATTCTCTCTGGAAGAGGATAAGAAGGTTCCTACTTTACCACTCTAACATATAAAGGAATGTATCCAGAGAGATAAATCTCTGTAAGCCTCTAGAAGTGTACCCCCTGTAACTGTAGCTTTCAAGAGGTTTGGGGTTTGCTTTATTGTTTGTTTGTTTGTTTGTTTTTTTGGCGGGTTGCAGTTCCAATTATTCTTTAATGTATCCTTCAGTTATTGCCAGTGCTCTTTGCTTAGGAAGCTCTGACCACGGAGAAACATAAGATTATTCAAGAATTGCCTCCCAGCAGATCCCACTGTAATTGTTTTTATACAATTACAGGAAGTTATTGAATTTTACTCATAGATTCTGGTTTAAGAATTCCTACATCTTACTGAAGTAGAAATCTAAAACATTAACATGTCACCTATATTTTACTGCACTCAGAGATCTAAAAATACCATTTTCCTCTGTCTTCAGAAGTATTTGCTCTTGTGCTGTGGTCTAGTGACCCCTGTACTGATTCAGATGAATTAATGTGACGTCCATGGCCTTCAACAGCACAGCTCCCATTCAACTTTCTAATATAATTTCCCAGTAGATCTGCTTTTCTACCCATTCCAGTTTACCTTTTTCTCTATTTATCTGCTTTTGTTCAATTTCTTTCCTTTCCACTCATACTTATTAAAATTATTTCCAATTAACATGCCAACTCTTACATGAAACCACCCCTAATAGCTCCAACTAGAAAAATGCCATATATTTTTGGCATCTATTGAAATACTTTTGCATCCCTTTTATAAAAATCAATATATTACTGCCATAAGACCCTGCAATCCCACTACTGGGCATATACCCTGAGAAAACCATAATTCAAAAAGAGTCATGTACCAAAATGTTCATTGCCGCTCTATTTACAGTAGCCAGGACATGGAAGCAACCTAAGTGTCCATCAACAGATGAATGGGTAAAGAAGATGTGGCACATATATACAATGGAATATTACTCAGCCATAAAAAGAAATTAAACTGAGTTATTTGTAATGAGCTGGATAGACCTGGAGTCTGTCATACAGATTGAAGTAAGTCAGAAGGAGAAAAACAAATACCATATGTTAACACATATATATGGAACCTAAGGGAAAAAAATTTCGTGAGGAGATTAGTGGTAGGACGGGAAAAAAACACAGACCTACTAGAGCATGGACTTGAGGATATGGGGAGGGGGAAGAGTAAGCTGTGATGAAGTGAGAGAGTGGTATGGACATATATACACTACCAAATGTAAAATAGATAGCTAGTGGGAAAAAGTTGCACAGCACAGGGAGATCACCTCTGTGCTTTGTGACCACATAGAGGGGTGGGATAGGGAGGGTGGGAGGGAGGGAGATGCAAGAGGGAAGAGATATGGAAACATATGTATATGTATAACTGATTCACTTTGTTGTAAAGCAGAAACTAACACACCACTGTAAAACAGTTATACTCCAATAAAGATGTTTAAAAAATCAATATATTGTCTAAAATTATAGCTATTTTCATGCCTCTCACTTCCAATAAATTTCAATCCTCTTGAAAAAAATGAATCTTAAATGTAGTCATATTTCTTAAAGAGTTTAAAATGGTAACTTGGCCCAGAGATTTATAAATGTTTCTAAGGTATTATAAAAATGTACAACACTATAACAATCATGTGGTATTTATTTTCTTCAAGATTTACTTTCTATGAAGAAATCAGAATCGTGGATCAGTGTTAAAAGAACACAACATGAGATATTGTGGAAAATAAGAACACATTAATGCTAATGCTTAATCTTTATGATTTGGGAGTAATGGGAACTATAATGGTGTCAGAATAAACAGGGTTGGTGTCGAAGAGCTATCCATTTCCATTTAAAGGCAATCTGGACCAGTGTAAGAAGGTTTCTGTAAAAATGCTGAGCTTGGGTGCTTTGCAAAACATTAGTTTCAGTGTTTGTTATATGATGCTACATAAAGGGTTTGGCATGGGTATCCATCTAGTGGCCCAGTAGTGAATACTAGAGTATGGCAGAACATTGAGGATACTCTAATTACTGCAATCCATGCATTTGCTTTATTTAGAAATTCTAATATTTCCAAAGAGTAAGCCAAATATTTTGGCTTAAGTAAATACAGCTTAAGCTTTACTATTTGCTTTTGTTTCCCATCTACCAGTTTATTGTGTTTCTTTCTTTTCTCTTTTACAACTTCCTCTTCTACTTCAGACTTGATCAATTCTACTTCTACTATTTTTTCACCTTCTGTTCATTCTCTACATCATTATATCCTCTTACATTGGAGTAATCTAACCTCATTCTTTTCTGGCCCACATGATTTCTCTTGTATGTTATCTGCAATTTCCCTTTTTTGGTCTCCATGCCTTTCATATTCCCATCATGTTTTCCAAGATTAACTTACCTACATATTACATGCCTAGTATACATCACAAATTTAGCTAAGTGGCAAAGAAACAGGAATGAAAAATGAAAGCCATATTACTTGTTACAAAATAGCTGCAGGCTAATAAAGATATCCATTTAATAAGGTTCAAGTAAGAGTTCTGGGAAAGGGAAGAAAAAGCAAGAGGAAAAAATGAACCAATCTTGAGAATCAGAGAAAGAAAGACTCCTTGAGGAAGAGAAGTGGCATAATAATTTCATTGTATAATTTCACTGCAATGACTTGGGGAAAAAATAAGATGCAGAAAATGCTAATGATGAAAGTGAAAATATATTCATGTTAATCATATGCATCACCTGCCATGCTAACTCACACAGAAATGTTTGAGAAAGGATTTCCTTGTGAAAATACTTTAAGGATTTTTCTAGATAATTATGATAGATCAATTGTATTTGTGGCTCAAATTAAGAGCTTTTCTGACTCCACCCTTTTCTGCTATAACTTTGTATATTTCCTCTATTCTGAATCCAGGCTTGGTCATGAGACTTACAATAGAATGTTAATTAATGTGATGCAAGAAGAGCCTTGAAAAAACTATCTGAAATTTCTGTTTACTTTCTTAGAATTCTGTTATTACCATGAGATCAAGCTCAGGCTATCCTGTTGGAAATTGAAAGACCATGAAGAGGATACCCTGGTCATGCTAGCAGAAGTCCTCCCAGACCAGCCAGCTGACCTCAGATGTATGAGGGAACCCAACAGAGATTGGTCAAGACTGGCCCAGAATAGCAGAACCACCCAGTCAACTATAAGTTTGGGAAAAAAGAGAAAAGCATATTGTTTCAACCACTAAAGTTACAGGTTGTTTGTTGACAGCATTGCTAAGTGAGGCAGTGATTAGAAAAATAATACAGCCATGTCTACATAAGCATCTATACTGAATAAGATCTGGTAGTGTTTGACCAAGGCATCATTTCCCAGATTGGTGATACTTTTATTTGTCAGTTTTGCTTAATGAGTTCTATAAAGAACACTTACTTTAACTTTCCTTTGCAATGTAGAGTATGAATTTTTCTTCAATTCATATGTCAAATATGACCTTAGCCCTCCTTATTGGAGCTAAGAAGAGAGCCCCTACATTAATTTTCTGTCTCTAGTGAATAGACTAAGGTTAGGATCATATTTTCTTTGTGTTTTTAAAGGTTGTGTGCACAAAATATTAATCACAATTCATTAGTTACTTTATTTTGTTACTAATAACTATTTTAGACTATTCAACATTGAAACTAAAAGAACTGCCTTGAAAGTCTTTTACAAGATAATGTGAGCACTAGAAGCCTTTAAAGATCTCACATATGTTACCTTGGATTGAGTCCAGGCCTGGATAAATCAGGCCATTTTCTTGTGCGTGAATTTCCTATGAATTTAGTGTTTCCAGTAGTTTTGATTTTGGCTGCAGATTTGATCCAGTTTGGTATTATGGGTTATTCTTAGTGGTATTTGGATTCCTGTATGAGAGTCACCTACATAGTAAATAAAACCAACCTTGGAGTGTCCGTGATGCTGGATTTCACTCAGGGACTGCCAAGCTGCTCTTGAACTTGAAAGTTCTAGAGGAAAGTCTTCAGTGCTATGCTAATAAAGAAAGCAGATCTAAGGAAATGCAGACCCATTACATAGGTATTCCAACATTTCTTTGTCACATAGAAAATACTGCAGACCTGTTCTCTAACTTTCTCTAGTTAAAGAAGGTTTCTCTTCAGTTTAGAAAACGTGACTAACTGATGTTTTCTATTAAAGTGTTTCTTATTGTCAATGCATACACACCTTCTGTTTGCTTTATATATTACAATCTCTTTCTCCCTCTCTCTTGCCTGCTTTTTGTACAAAGTTCCTTTCTTGGGGTGAGATGAGAAAAAGAAGAAAACTTAAATTTAAGTAAAGAGATTCCAGTGATATCCTGAGGCTATCGCATGTTAGATGTCTCTGCTCTAACACTTTGCTATAATGTAATTAATAACATTACATTTATATGCACATTAAGTTAAATGGATTCATTTTGTATGCCCTTTTACAGATTGACTTTGGAAGTCTCCACATCTTGGGAGACCTTGGCATCCTCTTGGGGAAATTTGAAATTAACAATACACAATCTATTCAGATAACTGTTTGAGGTGCCATCCCATTGTAAACATGACCCAAGAGATACAATCATCTTGTTGTACTTAACGTGATTCATATGAAATTCAACCTTTTTGGAGTTGAGTTCTTAGCAAAATACCACTTCCTGTTTTTGAGGAAAAAAATGTCATAAAAGACACATAAAGCCCTTGGACATCAAATAGCTCTTACAAAACAACATTTTAATGAATTAAGTGTAAATGAATCAGAAACATGTGGGTTGAATTTCCCTTGAAATACCCATGGGTTTAAAAATTAAAAAAAAAAAAAAAAAAAAAAAAAAGAAAATAGAGTTACTTGGCAAAGATTCGTGTGCATTTTATTGAGTTCAAGCCTTTTGAAGAAAAAGAAAAGTCAAGCAGCCTTGATTTGGTTGGCTGAATTATAAAACACTGCTGTAGTCTTTATTTTTCTTTTAATTCTACAAAAGTCAGATTGAAAGTATAATTATATTTCTTCTTGGGTGCCAGATTCATTTATATGAGACTATTTTTCAAATATACTAACACTTTGATTAAGCAAGCCCTCAAATCATGGTTGTTGTTTTTCAAGGGCAGAAGTTGCAGGCAAAGGAAGAAATAGAAACCATAGTTCAAATAAAGTTCATGAAATCTGAGATAAAGAAAACACGGTGATCATTCAGTTCACTAACCAAGAAGACCCTAAATCCGAAGGAGTAGTGGGCCTGGTTAGCTAACCACTGAACAAAAGGCTAGAAAAACTGAGACATCCAAAGACCAGAGCTCAGAAGATAAGGAAAGCTGAAATAAGTGGAAAAGTCTGTGAGTTGAGAGGAAGACCTGGGTTACAAAGAAATGGCTGAGAGAAGAAAAATAAAAATTGCAAAGAATGAAAAATCTTGAGTGGCAACTAGAAATGGACAAAATACAGCAGGGACATAGGAATTAGAAAACTTCTAGAGACAGGAAGAGCAGGGCAAATAAGAATACTCAAAGCAGTACTGTAAATACATATTTTTATATAAGGATAAATGTGAGTGATTGGACTTACCAACTTCTACATAGTGGGAGCCCTGTTACTACATTATATCTGTAAACTGATGATGGGAGGGTGTCTTAAAATACATGTAAATGTACTCAAGATATTTTACTGCATGATTTATTTGCACAGATACATTTATATTTGAATATATTATACTCAGGATCTTGGTGGAGTAAAGAACTTGAATTGAGAGAGCCCCGGAGACTTAGATTCCCAATAGAGTATAATCTGTAATTTGAAGATTTCTTTAAATCTGTAATTTGAAGAAAGATGCCACATAGTAAAGAGAAGGTTGATGGGGTCTCTAATTGTCCCACTTAAGTTAAAGGAAAACTCATGGTCTCTCGGTAGGTGCTTTAGGTCAACTGGGCTAAACATTTGTTTGTTTTGAAACACATTTCCCCAAACTCTTATATTAATAAATAGCTTTCTTTAAGGAAGCAGACTTTGTCTGATAAAAGTAATTATAAACATTATTTTTCTTCCTGGGAAATGTTACTAATTGATAAACATTGTTGATGTAAATATTACCTATTTGTGGCACCTTTACAATAAGATATTGTTCAAATTATATAGAAAAAATATTTGAGAAAGTTAAACTTATCATTTAAAAATAGTTGCAAAAGCACAGATTTAGGTCAAAGGTAAATGTGAAAATCTTAGCAGAAACTCTGCACTAATATTGTGCCTGACCCTAATAATAACCTTTCCTCCCAAAACAATTCTAAAGAAAAATAATTGGCAAAATAATAACAGTTATAATAATAATTAGTAGGAGGAGAAGGAGAAGAAGAAAAAGAAGAGGAAGAAGGAGAAGTTAGTACAATTTGGGCAATAGTAAACCATAATTTGCCTTTATTAATTGTTAACGGAAAATAAAAATAGCAGAAAAAGACAAAACTCATACAGAAAATGGATTCACATACAGTATAAACTCATAGAAAACTTGAGTGCCCAAGAGAGTTGATGATATTAAAAATAGCATGACAAATGGAACTCAGATCTAGTCATTGAGTAGTAATAATTAATAGTCTCAAAGACAGACTTTGCATTTTTTCCAGAAAAGTAGGCATTTGTCTTTCTTTCTTTTACATTTATGTTAAAGAGGTAAGAAAGAAAAACAAGGTCACATCAGGAATTTTTCAGGACTCTACCAGGTTTTCATAGTGGAGAGCAGCTCAATCTTGTCTACATGAGGGGAGTGATTTGTACTTCAACTGGGGGATTTGATTTTACTTTCCTACAATCACTGTCTTCAGGTATGCTCTGCCAATCATTCTTTCCCTTCCTTTAGTGATATTTAAGCAGATTCCAAAATGTTACTAAAATATATACCCTTTTAAAGTGTAATCTCAAATTCAGGGTAAAAATCAACTTCTCTAAACCAGCCTGGATTTGAGCTGAGACACCTTGGTTTGCAGGAAGTTGTGGTTGAGAGAGGAACGTTCTGGCTCTGAGTGGTCTCTTCCTTGCTCTGTTCAGTGTGCTGGAATGGGGAGAAATGTGAGCCAAAGGGATGTGTCTTTCCTTTAACTGTCTGCTTTTATAATGCTCATTCTTCTTACTCTCACTGCTTCTCTCTAATATTGACTGGCCTTTGATACATTCTGGCTCACTATAAGATAGCAGATTTTCACATGTTGATGAAAGAACCCTGCTGGTGATTGAAGCTTAAGAGCTAGTTCAGACACCTTCTAAAGGCTCTGGTAGAAGGTACATGTTGCCAAAACTGTAATATTAGTACCTTATGTAAGAGAGATTACATCCTTGGGATCATGATTTTGCTATAAATTTGATGTATGCCTATATTTTATTTAAGAATACTTTCATGAGGAGATATTTAATAGTTTCTACCTCTCTTTGCTTAAATCTATCATACTGATATTTTTATCACCTTTTATAACTTTAAGATAATCTTCTAACTAATTTAAAGATTCTTGCAACTCAGAATTAGCCCATAGAACTATTTTACCATGATCTTGTGCTCTTCTGGATTCTATTTAATGTATAACTTAAATTACAATGAATAAATCTGTATGTCATTGCAACAGTTTAAACTTGGTTATCAGTGAGTATGTGTGCATTACATGTACATGAATGTGTACATGTGTTGTGTGCAAATGTGTGTGTGTGTGCATGTGCGGGCTGCGGGTAGAGATGTGATAAGGGAAAGAAGAGTAGCAAATCAAGCCCAAATGAAAATTTTCTGTTTACTCATTCCATGTTAGCACACCTTTCACTTTCTTTACCCAAACTGCCTTCTGAAAAACTGTTAAATCCATTTAATAGACTGGGAAGTGAACGAAATCAGCTATTATATGCAAATTCCTGATGTTTTTCATCTGTCATCAGAGACAATTCAGCTGTAAAGCGCATCTCAACTTACTCCTAGGGTTGTTTGAGAACTTGATCCTTGGGAACACCTGTTACTATCATGGCTTGAAGTTCTCTGTGTTGCTTTTCCCCATTTTGGACACTTTCACCGAGCTGTTAATAATTAGAAAAACAAAGCAAATTCCTCCCATGGATGCTGGTCTCTGCAGAAAGCCAAGGAACAAAAAGCCAAAGAACACCATAAGCCTTTTTCTTTTAAACCAGGAGGAATGCTACGCTATATTCTCCTAGATTGCAAAACCACAGGAATGGATTAATATCACTAACCACAAGAGACATTTGTGTATGGATATGGGGTGGGACATGAGAAGAATATGAATCTATAAGGTATGACAATATTTTCTGAAAAAAATTTTAAAAATCACATTTCTTTGAATCATTGCATTATAAATGTATCAGCCATATAAGATGAATAATATGGCTAAGTACCAAGAGCTGAGTTCTTTTCCAGAAGTTACTATTTTTAGCTCAGGAAATTCTTCAATTATTATACAGAGTTGGATATTCTGTAAACAGAGCAGACCAAAAATAAGAATTGAAAAGAAAAGCAAAACTTTGGCACCAGATAAGCTCTTTCAATTAACCATTAACTTATCTTTGAATAGAGCACATATACATATGTGTGTATGTAATATATTTATTAAATATCAATACATATGTGTATATATGTATGTATGACTCAATGATAATTAAGAAAAGCATTAAATTTTATATTATTGTTTAAATAATTGAAAATGAACTATAGAAGCAAAATAAAGACATTTTCTGTGTCCTAGATAATTTCAAAAGATATAAATCAATGTGCATTTTAATAATTTAATATTCTTGCAATATTTCCCTTTGTTTCCTGAAATAAGGATTTCTTGAGCATCTGAAAAAATGCAAAGCATTTTGCTAGGTACTATTGATACTAAAGAAAAAGACTCAACATTGTAGATAAAGCATGTTCACTAAAATTTAACAGTGGTCTAGGATTTAAGATTTTACTCCCAGCTACCTTTCAGATTTTATTATTCTTCTACCTGTATAAACCTCTCTAACTACTGTCATTTAAAGTTCCCATAATGAGCCATACATTTTCAAAGATATATGTGCCTTGTACATAATACCTCCTTTTATCTTTAACCGTCAAAGTCTGACAAATTTTCAGATGCAATAAAACCAGTTGAGATATAATCATAGTAAGCTAGGACAATGCAGTTAGGGTTTGATGTAAGGTAATGGAAATTGAGATAAAAATAAAGGAATAGATTCAAGAGATGCTAGTATATTTTTTTAAGTAGGATATTAAGATAGATTATTTGTGAGAAATGAAGGGAAATAGGTGTTTGTGATGACTGAGTTTTCAAATCTGGATGACTGGGAGAATAATAACGCCAGGAATACAAATAGAAACATGTAATATAAGAGTTGGCTTGTGGAAAAAAAAAATATATCAGTGTGGTTATTTTAAATTTAAGATGTCTATGAGATATCCTAGAAATATGATAGAAGTGCATGAAAACCTGGGATGAGAACTTGAGGCAGCAGTAAGCTTGAAGGGGCATATAGTTGGAAAGCAATGGTTGAACTTACAAGTGGAGGTCCACAGGAAGAAAACCTTCTGAGGAAAGAACATTGTTAAAAATGTCTTTTTAGAGAACAAAAACAGGATGGGAGATAGATACCAGCTGACACGAAGAAAACAACTTTCTCATGTCAGAGAGATGAGGAAAAGAGAGTACCAAAACCAGGGTAGGTCAGTGAGATTAAATATTGCAGATGTCTACAAATAAAGACTAATGGAAGACCACTACTCGGTCGATGCTAGTCAACTTTAAGAAGGAAAGTCAGTAAAGGAGCAGATGTAAAAATAGTCATAGTTCTTGGAATTGAGTGTAAAAAATAATAAACAAATGGAGAGCAGTACTCTATTCCTTGGGAACTTGAAGGTGAAAGAAAATCAACAGAGTATGTGATAGCTTGAAGGAGGGTAAATGAGGTAGAAAGTGCAATCCTTACGATCTATAATCCATTCCTAAAATTGTGTTAGATAGTGAATATTCAGATTCACTACCTGAGCAAGAGCTCAGTCTCCGTTCTTTCATTGGGGGAAAAAAATAACATATTCTAGCCCATACAAGAACCTCAACCAATGTCTCCAAAGATTGCAAAGAGATACTTCAACAGAAATGATAATCTAGCAAAAATACCTGCAAAATATAAAATAATTAAGAACCAATAAATTAGTAACTTAACATGTAATGTACTCATTAGTAGGTATGTTTGAGTGTGGTATACAAAATATTGTACAATATTGGATATTGATTATGTTTTACTTTTATACTGTGAAAAATGTATGATGATGTAAATAAAAATAAAATAATATGTTAAAGATATGTCAAGGTACATGTCAACCATCATTTTTTAGCCTTTATATTATTCAACATGGTTCCCATAAAAAGAAAGGATGAATAATTCAGAATTATTGATGTTAAAAAATGATAATAGCTAATGATTGTTGATTGCTTATTTTTTACCAGGCATTGTCTTATCTTATATATACTTCTTATAACAAATCCACAACATAAGTAATGTATTAGACTCATTTTATGGATGAGGAAACTGAGGTTCAGAGAATTTAAGTGGTTAAATTGCCCCAAATCACATAGTTAATACAGTGTAAAACCTGGATTTGAACTCTGGTATTCTGATATATCCTTCCCTATCCCTTTGGAATTCCTGACTAGTGGAGCAGGGGAGTATGCTTCTATTTGAGCAAGGTCTGTCCTTTTAAGGGAGGGTTAAACATCATAACACAAAACTGGCTTTACTTAGTTAGAAGACAAACATTTGATATAGGGACATTAGCCTCTAAAGTATGGGTTTGGTTGGCAAGGGTAGTGGGAGATGGTGTTCCCTGAGGATACTTCCTCTTGGTAAGCTGGCAGTCTTGGTTCCATAAAGGGGACTGTTTGTAGGGTTCTGGCCAGGATGGGAAGTTCAGTAAAGTGTATTTTTAAAATGTTTTTAAAGCACTTGCTTAAATACTAGTTCAAGGGAGTATGGAGAAAGGGCTAGAAGGCAGTGTATTCTGGAATATTTCTAAGGTGATGAAGGCTAAGAAGGGAACTTGAATTTTATTTTGAGTCCATGTGGTCAGAGAAGACCTTGTAATCTGATTTGCTGTCTCCTTCGGATGTGCCAACTCCCCACAGATGGCAGGGAGGGTGTTTGGATCCTGATAAGTCAGTTGCTGCTGTCTGTAGTATGGACTACCCAAGTCAAAATCAAATCTCATCCATTTCTAAAGTAAATATTGGAGCAAGATGAAAGACCTGATGCACCTATAAAGATCCAGGACATGACAATGTGATCCTAGAATCAAAGATATCATAAAAGAGGCCTTATACAGTAGGGATAATATAAATAAAGAGATTATGTGCTTACAATAGTTCTTTGAGGGAGAGAAATGATCCTCCTGTTGGCACTACATGAAACTGATTTTAATCAGTGTAATAGGGAACATAGATAGATGTTCTGTGAAACAAAAATTCTATGATAGAACATTTAGGAGGAAAATTATTATTTTTTCTGTGTGACTAGAAGGTCTCATAAAAAGAAAAATCAAGTTATATGGTGAGCGGACTGTAGGTAATTGCTGTTTGATGAAAGAAAAGTCAGGCATGGGGGAAAAGACCGTCTAAGGAAGAACTGTACAATCCAACCAGTTTAATTTGCTACAAAATTTTTTCCCATTATAAAGTACCAAAATTTAAAGAGGATACAGTTTGGTCTAGGGAAATCACACAAAATAAATATCTAAAATTTTTTGAAAATTGCATTAGCCCTGCACCACAATGAAAGCAAAACATTGGGTCAGTGTGAAAAGAAATCTATTTCTTATATTATTACCTTTCCTCTTTAAATTTGGCAAAATATAATGACAACATATTATTACTTCAGAGTATTACATGGGTTTAAAATGTTTTTCTTTTTAAAAAAATAAAATTATATTATGTCAAATGAGTGTTAAATAAGAAGTATGAAGAACTATAAGAATAATCCAAAATTTATTTTTATATCCAGATTCTAAACTTTTGAAGATGTATATCATTTTTCTCTAATATGTAAGCAACTAACTTGCTACCTACTAGTCTTGCCATGATGCAAATTTACGAAGTATTGGCAGTGATTATTAACAGAACTATATAGCCTGAATCTAGCTCCCCCAAATAAATCCCTATAATGATTAACAAGAAACAAGAAAGGTACAATTTAAACACAAGTTACCAGGAGGTAGCTTATGAGCGAACCAACCTAGAAACAAGCTGAAGAAAGTCTTGATAGAAAACTCATTTTCTTACTAGCTTATTTACTTAAGAATGAGAATGGAGAAAGAGTCTCAAGAGTGAATTTTGTCTCTCGGGCAGGATTGTCACACATTTATCTCAACAATAAGAACTTAAATGCATGGTACTTGACATTGAGAATTGATTTTACAGTAATAGCTGTCATACAAATTAAAAAAAATAAGATTGCTAAATTATTCTTATGTAAATAAGTTTATTCAATGTGCACTAAATGGAGTCAATGATTTAGAATTAAAAGTGGAAAGTTTACCTCATATGTGTGATAATACATCAAGAAATATCTTAAGGTAGCATTTTACTGAGTGTAATATGTTGGCACTGCTAGTAAATTCTATGATAAATTATAAATCAGAGTAACTTTCTATTTTGGAGTGTTGTGTACCAAGAGCTCTTGGTATCTCCTTTCTTAATGGCCTGCCCTTGAAATATAATTATTAAATAAATAATGGTATAGTCTAAAAGTTTATTGGTGATACCTCTACCTCCTCATTAAGATAAAATTTTAAAATGTTTGTAAAAGTAAAGAGGCATGGATTACCAGGTCTGCTCCGTTTTGGTCTATCAAAACACTTAGTTTAAATAGTATATTTTCTGTGAACTAATTTTACATGAAATCTTGGCATCCCTATGGTTCTAATCATGATTCCAAAATTTGCTGTATAACCATATTACTAAACAAACAACTGAGCTTTACAAGTAAGTAAAAAGAAAGCTTCATCCATTATTCATGCTGATAGAACTAATTTTGTTTGCTATGATGGCTAAGTATAAATTTTATAAAGGATGCCAAACATAGTTCCTGGTTTCTTTGGATTTAAAACTTAAGAAAAATTATGCATGTTATTCATTTTAATATTGCTAAGAAAGAAAAATAATTTGTTTTAAAGGAGTTGGGACACAAGACTTTAAAATACACTCATTTTTGTTCATGAACTGCAATACATCAGCAAGATATAACTTGTTATGAAGGGAAAAAACATATTATGAGCCATATCCCTAGATTATTTTGTGTGTATAATATACACAATTTCATAATACATTTGGGTGAATGACCTCTATTTTGCTGCTACTATTTTAGTTAGATTAAATTAAAGCATAAAAGCAGACATGTTTTTTACTCATTATCTGTGTTAATATAGAAGGAGGTATAACTAACCCAAAACAATTGCTAATAGATATATTATAAAATATATCACAACATATGATCTCATATTTGAGAAAATGCAGAAAGACCACTGGAACATATTCTAGTTGGAGAAAACCAGAGTTTTTGTTTTGTCTGTTTGTTTGGTTGGTTTTGTTTTGAATTTACCTTCGGATGTATTCAAATAAGACAGTGTGACACAAGTCTACTAAAAATGGATCAAAAATAATTTAATAGAAACCCAATTTGTACATAAGGATGTACTTAGCCTTAAAAAATACATGTACAAAATAATTGTTTTGATGTTATAAACTGAGTTTTCATAGCATTAAAATCATAAAATTTAAGAGCAAGAGTGATACTTAGAGTTCTGCTAAGGACTATTTTATAGTTTTTACCCATTAAAATTTGTTAGATGTTCCTTAAGTAAAGAGCAATTTGATGAATCTTCTATGGCAGTACAAACTCACTGAAAGGATGCCCATGTCTCATGTATGTTTGAATGCCTGTCGAGTATGGCAGTGCCTGGCTCCTAGTAGGGGATTTGATTTTCTAAGAACTAAGTCTTAGGTGTTAGACTTAGCAGGAACCAGAAAGAACACTACACACACACACACACACACACACACACACACACACCACCTAACAGTATTTTAATAATTTTTTCCAGGTTTCTTTGTGACAAACATGATCAAGGCAAATGTTTCCATCATTTCCATATTGTTATGGTCACCTTTCAATTTCTCCTTACTTTCCTTGCTTCTGTAACTCTATTCATTCTTTAAGGCTCAGCTCAGAGGAAACTCTACCTGTTTCATCTCGTGTATGTTCATGTTACTCAAAGATTTTCCACCACATAATTTTATCAGGTCTCTTCTCTGCCTGTGCTATACTTGTGTGTTTTCATACCTCCTCTATCCACACTGGAACTGTTTGATAACAGGACCAAATCTGACTAATCTTTTTATCTCCAGTGCTGTACCCTGTGCTAGTAACCTAAACATACTTGTAAAATAAATAAATTAATGAAGCAGTAAAGAAATATGTAAAGATTAGGTTTTATTACTGAGTTAGTTCATTGACTCTGCACTGAGAAGGGAGCAGTATTCTTGGGGGAAAAAATGCTTGCTTGGTGGGGAGAGGAACCATCTGAATACACCTTCACCACCACCTCCCCCAAATTTCTGGCTCTATTTAGAGATGTTAGCTTGAAAAATGCATTGCATGTGTGAATTAGGTATGCATAGAGGGGGAAAAAATTGTTACATATGACTGACTTAGACATTTAGAAGAAAAACATTGGGGAAAATTATGACTTTAAAGGGGAAAAATTTCATCTTACTAGTTTTTTTTTCCCATGAAAATTGGATTAAACTTATCATTTTACTTGTACATTTGCTAAGAGACTCACTTGTCCTTATCAGCATGTCCTTAAGAAGTTCCTTATCTTAAAATTATCTTTAATCTGTCACTCTTTTTAGATTGCAAAACTGGGTTTATTTTTTAAATTCAGGTTTACTCATCTTTCCTTTTACCAGCTTCAACTTTGGAGGTGTTGTGCTTGTTTGTCTTGCTTCTTACTAGGCAAAAACAAAATGAGTTTATAGAATGTAGGCTCCATGAGGGCAGGATTTTTGTCTGTTTTGGTCATTGCTGTATCCCCATGCTTAGAACAGTTTCTGACACATAGTAGACATTCAATAAATATTTGTTGAATAAACTAATGCATAGAATAGAGCAAAGTCATTACCAGTCATTATTTGTTTCTATTATGTCACTTGTATAACTATATTTCTGAAGGATTTCTAAGTGTTTTAGATTCTATTATTGAAACTATTTGAAAAAAGAAACTTCAAAGCTAATAGTTCTGTATCTTTTGGTTAATTAAAATGTACCTGATCAGTAGTGCTTGATTCTATACAAATTTAGTAGTTACAACTTAATTTAGTAATTATGACTTTTTCTCTTTTTAAAAAGTGAATTATGAAACATTCAAGATGTACAAAGTATATAAACAATGACACAGCAAATACTCATCTACCTATTCAGCTAAGTTACTGTAAATACTTTTTTTCTAATAGAGTGAAACATTCTGGGTACTTCTCCCACACCACTTTCCACAACTCATGAACACACACACACACACACACACACACACACACACACACACACACACACATTATTCTGAATCTGGCAGTTTTCATGCCCTTGCATTTTCTTGTAACTTTAGATCATATGGTCATATCTCCCTTTGATACATAGTGCTCTAGTTATGGTTCTCAGCATGTGATTTCCAATCCAACATCATCATCACCTGAGAACAAGTTAGAAATACAGATTCTCAGTCACCATCTCTAATGTACCAAGTGAGAAATTCTGGAACTGGAGCACAGCATCTGTGTGATTCCAATGCATGCTGAAGTTCAAGAACAGTTGGTCCACTGGTTTATAACAATAGTTTGAGTTTAACATCAAAGTCTAAATTCTAGCAGAAGTAACATTCATTTATGGAATTTATTGACCCATTTTCCTCTTGCTATAATTAGAGAAATAACTTCACAGCATCCTTTTTAATTTTTAAATTGGAGGGACTGTTTATCAGTTTATTACTATCTAAGTTATACTTTCCTTACAAAAATATTCCGTCTACTCTGGCTCCAGTTGTAGTATATCAAGTAAGCACTTAAAATGTCTCCTAATTTGGTTATTCTACTCTTCATTTTTATAATGATGATGGAAAACACAAGGCCCCTTTTGAATCATATTGTATTACAGTTATTTTCAAATGATAAGAAAATGAATTTCTCTGAAGGACCTATTTGACCAAATTTTCTTACTAGGGAAAAAATGGGATCCATTTTCTTTATAATTTTATAATTTCTTATCAAAGAATTGAAGCCATGGAAGTTGCTCAGACATGTCATCATAAGCAAATTTCCACCCATCTTATAAAGGACGAAAACCACAGAAGTTCCCCAAATCTACCTGTTCTTTTGCTGATCATGTCCTTTTTCATGTCCCTCCTAAACTAGAAATACAGAGGAATGAAAGGATGAAATTTGCCATTTTTTGTTCTTGGAGGAGTCATTTCCATGACTGTCCCTTTGATGTTGGCATTTTCTCTCTGGGCAGAGTACTCTATTAAGCAAAACGAATGTAACTGCCACACTTCTCTTATACTGTATTATAGAATACATAGATCTTTTTGAAAGAAAATAAGTAAGGTTTAAATCAATGCACATTGGAGATATTACTGATACTTTACACAAATAAAAATCTTGATGATTAAATATCACCAAATCAGACATATTTTTAAGGCTGATGCATGCTGCTGTATAGATTAAATCATTTCAAGAGGTTTTACCTAGAATCAACTCTCTCATGGAAAATGGTCACATTCAAATCAAACCAGAGAAGACATTTATTTACTACACTTGAGTGAGTTCTGAACAGACCTCGCTAGACCAAAGATATCCAGTAGGTACACTGACTACAACTGCATTCTGGAAAGTGACATACATTTACTCTCATGAATGCACAGGACTATACTTACTCTCACGAATGTACAGGACTTCTTTGTGGAATATGCGAGATCTCTGCTTTGTTTATCACCCTGCCAAACATCCCACTTATATGCATAATCCTCACAAGCTGAATACTGACCACTCTGAAAGAAAACCCACAGTAAGTGAAGATCACATGCATTGATAACATATCCAGCATCATCCTGAATCTTAGGTTGGGTTTTCATGACTCAGCATAGGAAGTATCAGGATAGACAAAGAAAATTAAGACAACACAAACACACACACACACACACACACACACACACACAGAAACATCAACAGGACTGATAGATTGATAGATATATGAAGGATAGACAGATAGATAGATAGATAGATAGATAGATAGATAGATAGATAGATAGATAAAGTACTGTAGCTCCATATTCTTTCAATACAAATACTTTTGTGAATGAATAAATAAGAGATTTATTCAAATTTATTGTTTTAAAACACATATTGAAATCACATTGACTTTGTATCCTAATTGGTGGTTTAGGTCCACATCAAGTTTAAGAGGAAAAAAAATAATAAAATGTATTTAGAATAAACTATTTCATTGTAAATAATTACTACCTGTTTATGCATATGTGCCTCCAAATGTTTTCAGTTTCAGCTTCACTAAAATATTCTCCATGAGCTAGCTGAAATAAGTTTGGTGTAATTGACAAATTGTTTTGCTTAAGACTATTTGATACTGTTCTTTGTATTAAGAATCATGCTGTTAATTAGGAGCTTGTTTAAGTGGGCTGTTTTATATAACTATCTTTTTCAAAGGTCTTTACTGAAGTCATTGTTTAAAATTAATTTATACTGACTAAATTTCTTGGCAAAAATGGAATGTAAAATAAGCAGCATAAATTCATGGAGAATGAGAGAAGTTTGATAACTTGACTTAATATTTAATAAATGCATCTTGGTGCTAATTAGTTCTCCTTAAATTCTGCTTGGTCTAGTAGCTCCTGTTGGGCAGAAAATTGTTGGCATGGTGATTCAGACATTCCATTAGTTGATGATGATAAAATGACTTTCGGTCCTGACAGATTACTTACACTATTCCACTTGTGTATATTATGCATAATACATTTAAGAAATAAAATACGCAATGAAAAGTATCCTAAATAAGCTAATGGTGAAATTTACTAACAAAAATTTCAAGCATATTTTGTTAAATGTGCATTACTTAGCAGGGACTATAAATTAACATTATGATGTTAAAACAGCATTCATCATGTGCTAGATTGATATTTTTAGGAGTATAGCTAATACTCTCTCAAATATTTTTCTGCAAAGTCATTAAATTATTAAAATCATTACAAAATCATTATTAAAGTTATTTTCAAACATTTTATCTAATTACAAATGTTCAATATTATCATCTTGATTACTGTTCTCTAAATCCTGCAGTTCAGAGAGCCGTGAACAAGTTGTGGAATTCTTAAAAAAAAAGAATAAGTATTGACAAAGATATAACATAGTCAAAAGCCAATGGCTTATCTTTACATCAGTCGTAATATAACATATCCAAAAGCCCTTCAGTATCTTGTGTTCGACCTAAATCTTGCCAGTTACTTCACACAAAAAGTTATGAAGTTGTGTTTTCACATATAAAATATTATGATTTGTTTTGTATGTGAAAATGTAATTTCACAACTTTGTAGCAGATAAACTAAGAAAAATGATGCTGCCACCAAATATCCTCACAGTCAGATTGAAACTTGAGGCTCTTTGGCAAATTAATTAGGGAAGGATATCAAATTAGTAATTATATTTAATTACATGAATTATTGTCATTGTTTTTTCTAAATTAACTGCATTAATATGAGACAATTCTGAGGGTACATCCTATGGTTTGGTGAAAAGAGCAAGGAATTTGGAATCAGAAGATGCAATTCTATTTCTCAGCAACGGTGACATTGAAACTACAGTTATACCTGAAAAAATATTAGCTATATTTCTATGTAATGTGGGTGTGTTGTAAATAGTAGTGAAAAAAACTTTAAAACTGCATTTAAAGATCATCTTGATCATCTCATCAAAAAGTCTTTTAATAATGCTAATTGAAAGGAGAATTTTAGTCAAATAATTCAATATAGCACTTGTGTAAGACATTCTTATTCATGATTTTAAAATATTTTCACAAATATCATCTTACACAAAACAAAATGATGGTATATCTTTAGTAAGCCATTCTTTAAATAAATGTTATGGTATGAGTTTATACTTATTAAAATAAATCTTCTATGATAATGAGATCTATTTTTACTTATATGTTATGATATTATAGAAGTTGTATTAATGAGAAGAGGTATAGAACAAATTTGTTTGAAAAGAGTTACATCAGTTTTGTTACCTTTTCTTAGAAAACTGAGAATAAATATGACATACAACATCTGGTCTGCCCCTAAATTTTGGAACTGAATTTTCATATAAATTGAAGTTGATTTCAGTCCAAGTTTTAAACTTGATTAGACTAAATTCATAGTCTGAAATATTTTGAAGTAGTCCATTAAGTGAGCTTATAAACAAGACATTTGCATGCCAAATAAATATACTTGTATTATATATCTCTACAAAAATATTAAGGTGTTTTTTTTTTTCAGTGTAATATAGACCACACAATATTGATCCACAGCTTTTATGAACTCATTCAGATTACCTTGCTGCAATGGATCTTATACTGAGCTTCACTTGGAAGACCACCCAGAAACTCCATCTGGTCTAAATATAATCCCCATCCTGTTAATATATATTCTGTGGTCTCCAGCTTATACTAAATACATTCATTAACAAAGCAATTCAATATGTTGCTTTTTATTCAAGTAAAAAAATGAAATATTTGTGCAGCAGTTAGAACTTTCATGCATCAGTATATCCTAATTTCTGACAAATAATAGTGACAGACATCTTTGGTCTCATTGACATAACATTAATCTCAATATTATTATTTAAAAGAAACAGAAGCATATGTGAATGCCAAGCACACAGTCTCCCTCTTTAGAATGCACTGGTTTGCTGGCTGTAGAGCAAGTTAGATTCTCTATTAAAATAGGTAGACAGATGATAGATTGATTGATAGATGAGAGAGAGAGAGGCAGGTTTCTGATTGGGAACTTAATCTAGTTCCCTGTTGGAACTTAATCCATCTTCTTGTATGAACTTAATCTAGCTTCCTGCTGGAGAATTTCTGTGCTTTTTACTAAATACCCCACTTAGAGTCATATTGTCTCAACATTTCCAGCTTCCCAAGAAAATAGTTGACTCAGACACCAGGTGTTTGAACAGATATGAGCTACAGACCTTTGAGGAAACAGACAAAAATTTGAAAAACATTGTATATTCCTGCAATATTTGATTATGGATAGCTGTATTCTTCCACAGTCTTCAGGACAAGGACTTCTGAAACACAAATACATTTTAAAACTTTCTATATAAGTTTTGAATAATATAAGAAAAATAAAAGTCTTGACTTTAAGAAACTAAATTCAGATTAGAGGGTTATAAATAATTTTTTTGAAATTTCTGAGTCAGAAGAAGGTTATCAAGAAACTGACCTCATTTTGCCAGAGTACAGATGAGGAAATTAAGACTCTAAGAGAATTAAATGATTTGTTTAATTGAAAAGTTGCATCTAGAAACCAGCCTTCTAATTCCTAGGATGGTGTATAATGAATCCAAAATGCAGTATTGGTTTACTCTCCCTCCTTGACTAACACGTTGTTAAAATCCGATTTGTGATTAATTAGTAACTTGTAGATAAATTGCTTTAAGATTAATGGTCAAGAAACTAATAAGCATCTTTTGATAAGTGTTTTTCAATCTCAGAATATTATAAAAGTTTAAAAATATATAGCAGGGTATATGCCCAGTAGTGGGATTGCTGGGTCATATGGTAGTTCTATTTTTAGTTTTTGAAGGAACCTCCATACTATTCTCCATAGTGGCTGTATCAATTTACATTCCCACCAACAGTGCAAGAGGGTTCCCTTTTCTCCATACCCTCTCCAGCATTTATTGTTTGTAGATTTTCTACCAAACATAAAATAGATAGCTAGTAGGAAGCAGCCACATAGAACAGGGAGATCAGCTCATTGCTTTGTGACCACCTAGAAGGGTGGGATAAGGAGGGTGGGAGGGAGGAAGAGGCAAGAGGGAAGACATATAGGGATATATGTATATGTATAGCTGATTCACTTTGTTATAAAGCAGAAACTAATGCACCACTGTAAAGCAATTATACTCCAATAAAGATGTTTAAAAAGTTATATATATGTATATATATATATAGCAGTATTTAGAGGGAGTTTCTTTAAAAATTTAAGAGAGCTTTTATAGAAATAATAATGATATTTGTATTTTTATCTACTTCCAAAAGTTTGTGTTGACTTGTATTTTAAAATATTTTGAGCATAGGAAATTTATAATAACAACAGTTGCTATTTACAGAATGTCACCATGTGCCTGACAGTTAAACACTAAGGAGCGTGTATTACCTCATTTAATTCTCAAAGCTCACCATGTCAAATATAGTTTCTTTTACTTTATACATGAGGAATCTGCATAAATTAAAGAAAAGAAGTGAAAAGGCATATAAGTGTTGAAAGATATGTGTACAAGACATTCTGGATGAAGACATTACGGGGTTTGTAGTACTGAATTAGCTCTAAATTCAAAAACTATAAAATAGAGTGTTTCAAGGCACAGCATTTATTATCTTCAACAGTGCTCACAGTTTTATAAAAGGAAGTAGAAACCTCATCTATGCAGACTTTTTTTCTAACAGGAAGGTATTTATCTTGAGAAATTATATTTATGCTAGATTGCATAACTTTATGGTTGTCATTAGATTAAATCATTTTAACATCTCTCTGTAAAAGCCAAGGATGCAGCCTGTTAATAGAAAATTTAAATCCTAAATTTTAACACACAGATTTATATTATGGATTCCCAGTAATGGATAATTAATGGAGCCCTTCAACTTTTTAAATTATAAAGTTTTTCAAATGAGAAAATGAAGTTTGGGAGAAAGTGAGATTTCCTTTCATTCCTTGATAAATGAACTAAATATGGGCCTACAAAGACATCTTATGTTTTCATTCAAAGCACATTTGTTTTTTAGAATATTAGGCACACTACTAATATCATCAATGTTGTCATTAAAAAATATATATATATGAGACTTATACAAAGATTACTGTTATCTAAAAGTCATGGCCAAAATATCAATATGTTTTTCTTTAAAACAAATGCTTTGCTCTGCTTAGACATGGGAATAATTAAGACACAAAGATGTTAAAGCAAAACACATGGAGGAAACCAATAAGCATTGTGAAATGTTTGGAAGCAAGGGGAGAAAATGCTTCTTTGACCATGGAGAAATCTCAACATGGTCCCTGGGGACCATCTGATTTTTAAATGTTCTCCCCCTCCCTGACCCCCTAGCTTTTGAATGTCTAACAGGCTCCCCAGGTGATCCTAATGCGGATGGACCACATTACTCTTTCAGTAGCAAGAGTACAGGCAACATCTAAAATAATAATTTACTTAGAATTTTTTCTGATTAAAAGTTCATAAAACCTAGGAAAGAAAGAAAACCCCAAAGAATAGATTTTTAAAAAATAAAAATCCTGTAGTGTTCAAATCCCAAAATAATCATTCATATATGGGCATTTCCTTCCAGTTATTTTTATTTAGATATAGTTGCCTAATACATATGGAGTTTTACATCTCACTTTGTTACTTAACAAACTATGAGCATACTCCCCATGTAATTATTTTTTAAATAAAATATTGTAACCTGTACAGAATTTTCTGTCAAATAGCTATACCATAACTTATTTGTCCAGTACTATGAAATATTTAGATTCTTTCCAGTGTCATATTAGTATAAATAATATGTGGATAAATAATTTTTCATACTTCTGATTATTTTCTTATGATAGGTTTTCTATAAATTAAATTACTTCATCAAAGGATATGAACATTTTAAAACTCGATCAAATTGCATACAATATAGGCATTATTATTTTTGAAAATATGTTTACCAATTTCATAAGTGAAAGCAATTATACTTTATTTGCCTTATTTTATTACTAACATACTTCTAGCCATTTGCATTGCTACTGCTCTGAGAATCCTATTCTGTCCATCAATGCTTTTCCTTTAGCTCAATGATTTCTTAAAGCTTTTTTTATATTAATCATATATTCCTTGCAAATATTTCCAAATATCATTTGTCTTTTTAATTTTAAGTTTTGCCATGCACAAAGTTTTCATTTTCTTGCATTGTTTTTCATGTAGAAAGCCACTGTAAATTTCAAGCTTATTTTCTCTTAGATTATTGTGGTTAATTTTTTTGTTGTCTAAAATATTTAATCTAACTCTAATTTATCTTTGTAAGGCTAGGACTTAATTTTATTTTATTTCCTAGGTAGTTTCTCAAGCACATTTTATGAAGTGAGAAATGTCTGCCTCATGAATTTTGATGATCTTAAAATCATTTATTAAGAATTTAGAAAGTCAGAAGTTATCTATGGGCTTTCTAATCTCTTTCATAATATATCTGTAAATGAATGAGACAATTGTAATTTTATCTATAATATCTGAAGGTGCACTTTCTTTTTACTCTAACTTTTCTTCATATTATTTTTAACTTAAAAAAAAACCACCAATAACAAAAAAAACTCTTCATTTTACCAGATGAATAGACTTATCATGTTAAGGTTAAAAATGTTTCCTCTGGACTCCAACTGGGGATATCTAAATGTCACATTACCTTTCTATTGCTGTGTAATTTATTACCACAAACCTAGCAGCTCAAAACTCTGTAAGTCAGAAGTCTAACACACTATGTGGTTGGGCTCTCTGTTCAAACTGAAGTCAAGGTGACGCAGGCTGTGTTCTCCTCTGGACTAGGGATCTTTTCCCAAGTTCATTTCTGTCCTTGGCAGAATCTGTTCCTCACAGCTGTTGTACTAAAGTCCTCATTTCTTCCTGCCTGCCTGCCAGAAAAAGTGTAAATTAATACAGTGGTAAAACGGGACACTTGACAATACTTAGACTTTCAATAAATAACTTAAAAAAACATATTTTAATTCATTCAAAATATTATATAAACATACACTAATAAATATTATAATATTCTCTGTACATGTCTTTCAAGTGTCCTGTAAAGATATGCTTCTTGTTTGTACTTGATTTGTGTGTAGATATTTTCTCCTAACTCATCATTTATATAGGAAATTTCAACATTCTCTGTATTTGTTCTATTCCCCTAACGGGACCTTTGTGTAATTCTATGTGTTTTTATCTAGCAAGCTTGAGTTTTCTAGAATTAATTAAAATGTTTGCAAATACTTATTTATTTCCAATACTGAAATATCTTATTAATGGAGGGATTTATTCCCTCCTTTTTAGCTAATTTCAGTTGGAAAGTCTTACCATTTCATAATTAAATATACTAACAGCTGTTAATTTCACAGTTATTCTTAACCATATTTAAAAAAATAACTTTCTAGTTTACCTTTGTACATGGTTTCTTTTGTTTAGCTTTGCTTTTAAATCAAAATGAGCATTAAAGTTGCTTTTACTTTTGGTATCAATTGGAATGATCATATGGGTTTTCTTATTAGAATTATTGATGTGGTATAATACTAATTGATTTCCTAATATTTTAAATCAACTTAGATGTGATATATATTATGTATAATATATATAATTTATATACATTAAAATTGACTTATATTACTTGTATAATTTGATGCATTTTGACAAATGTGTACACTATTATGCCTACTACACAGAATCTTTGCATTCAATGCCTACTCTGCCACCTGCAACACCAGAAAACCACTGATTTACTTTATTATTTTTATTTTATTTATTTATTTTTTGCGGTACGCGGGCCTCTCACCACTGTGGCCTCTCCCACTGCGGAGCACAGGCTGCGGACGCACAGGCCCAGTGGCCATGGCTCACGGGCCCAGCCGCTCAGCGGCATGTGGGATCCTTCCGGACCGGGGCATGAACCCGTGTCCCCTGCATCGGCAGGCGGACTCTCAACCACTGCGCCACCAGGGAAGCCCTGATTTACTTTAAAATGTCATATAAATCCTAACTTGTGAATATCTTCTTTCTGTCAGCATGATGCTTATGAGAGTCATCTATTTTGTTGTATGCATCAGTAGTTGATTATTTTTCAATATGGAACATTATTTCACCATCTGTTTATTAACTTTTCTGTTGATAAATATTTGGATTATATCCAGACTTTGGTTATTTTGCATAAAGCTGCTATGCATATTCTTGTTCAAGTCTTCTTGTGGACATACACTAGCGTTTCTCTTGGATAAATACCCAGGAGTAAAATTGCATGGTCATAGGATAAGTGTATGTTTAACTTTATAAGAAATGGACAAATCTTTCAAACGTAATTATACCACTTTATACACCCACCAACAATATATGAAAGTGCCAGTTACTCACATCCTATGCAACACTTGTAATTGTTAACTTTCAATACATTTTTCTAAGAACAATTTGTCTTAATATCATATGCTTATGGAACTTTACCTATAGATCGAGGGTGATTGTTTTTTTTTTTTTTTTTTTTTTTTCGGTATGCGGGCCTCTCACTGTTGTGGCCTCTCCCGTTGCGGAGCACAGGCTTCGGACGCACAGGCTCAGCGGCCATGGCTCACGGGCTTAGTTGCTCCACGGCATGTGGGATCTTCCCGGACCAGGGCACGAACCCGTGTCTCCTGCATTGGCAGGCGGATTCTCAACCACTGCGCCACCAGGGAAGCCCGGGTGATTGTTTTTTAACAGTAATCGAGGATCATCAAATCAGACAGAATAGGAAAAATTCTGGTGGTAAAAGAACTTCTCCTGGATCTTTTTAAGGTATCAGTGGTTTGTGACATAGTTCAGAATCTTAGGGAGAATTCTTAACAATATAAAATGCAGATGGAACTTTCTAAGACTTAAACTCAAGTAAATTATTCTGTCAGTCACTGATACAGAAAAATGCTAGTATTTACCCTGTTATAGAAGCCATGGCATGTTTTATATCTCCAAACCTGTATCTGTTTCAGATCCTGATAGCTCAGCTCAGTTTCCTAAGGAAATCTTTGTGACCCCATTCTTCCCACTCCCAAAGGATATTGTTAAAACTAGGATAATTTGAACTTAATAGTGTTATAATGACATCATCTGAGAGCATTTTATGGCATTATTTTGCTAATTTTGCCAGGATAAAACTATCATTTTGCTTCTCAGCAAGCAGTCTTCAGTCACTCAGAATATAGGATGGATTATTGCCCAGATATGTGGTAGTCAAGGCTAATTTAAACATTTATAAAATTCAGTTGTATGTAATTAGATAAAATCTTCCTCCACTCCAAAAGGCCATTTTAGTTAGTGTGTCTTCTTTGGCATCAGTAGACTTAGTTCTGCAACTGAAGAGAGTAAATTACTTCTATAATCTCACTCCTCCAAATTAGGTGAATACCAAGACTTGTTGTATAGGTCATGAAAGGATCATTTTCGATCTGGTCTAAAGTAACTCTGCTCTAAACTATATTAAGTTTAAAGAAAATAAAGTGACAGTTGACTCTCATTCATTCATTAAAGCTCATGCATAATTATTGATGTGTCTGAAATTTTCTTGAAGCACATTTTATAAGCTGTTGTTTAGAATTATAAGTGTTGCAATAAAAGACAAATATATATATTTTCTTCATTTAGGCATCTACCCCTAGAGAAATAGCCCATAAGAAAGTAATAACCACAATCCAGATTTTGTCTGGATGAAGTTTCAGGAGACTCATCCTCAATCCTGATTCTCAACTCTACTCATTAAATTAGTTTAACTTAAGGAAGCCTTGAATGTATAAATTTCTGAAGTCTACTAAAGTCGATTCCAGCTGTCTAAGGTATCTACATACACATATACAGTAGAGATGAATATGCTAGACAATCCATCTAAGTGTTAACAGAAAATTCATCAAAATCAAATAAGTAGTAATAAACATCAGAATGAAATAAATAGTAAACTTATTACAAATGTAAAGTGTCCCAGTAACTGTTTCTTTAACATTTGATCAGATAACTTTGTGCAGTTCACCCTTGTCACTATCAAAAATACTCTGCTAAAAGGCAAAGTAAGATATGGGGCTGGTACCTTAATATGGAGAATTGCAAATGGGATTAGAGTTCAGAGAGCTTGTGTGGCTTTCCAGGACCATCACAATTAGGCAGTAAACTACCACTCACATTTATTTCCTGGATTCATTTTCTCCTACAACTCACATATACAAATCCAATGATTTATTATAGCCTGAAATTTTATTTCTCACTTTCTTTGCTCAAATTATTGACTTTTTCTAAAATGTAAACAGTTATGAATTGGCTCTGATTGCAGGGTGAGCAAACGGTAAGTAAAATTTAACTTACAAATTCTGAGAGACTGGAGGTGTCAAGATGTTTTCACAGAAGAGAAACACTGAAACTAACATGTGAAAGATAGCAAATTTTTCCTTTTAGAAGCAATAGTTGAAAATAATTTCAGGAAGTAAGATATTTTAGGAAGATGAAGAAAGAATAAAGATGATTGAATTGGAAATTGGTAAAGCAAACTTCAGTGAGTAGTGGAGGTATAAGATGGATTTTAAATGATAGATGGTTACTAGACTTATTGTGGTGATTAATTCACAATGTACACAAATGTTGAATCACTATGCTGTACACCTGAAAATATTTTATTATTGTAGGTCGACTACATTTTAACTAAAATAAGAAAAAAGAAAATGATTACAAAAATAGGTATATGTTGCTTCGGCACAGGGAAAAAATTAGGAGACTGTACAGAAAAATGTTAATGACAGTTGTTTACTTTCAACATTACATATCTCTTTTCTTATCCTTGAGTGTGTATAAATTTTGTAAGCAGGGGAAAATTTAAAAATTAAATCTGGAGAATGTATCTATTGTGCTAAATGAGTAGTTTTCCTTTAATCTCCTATATTAGCAATTTGTAAAGAGGTAAGCAAAACAAATAAAACTGTATACAAATAAAAAGGTGGGTTTTAAGATTACAATGAACAAATTATACTCAGAGTGGGGAAAATTATTTTTAAATTGTTAAGAAATAACTAGACCCAGGGAAGACAATTTTCATCTTAGGATTTAATAATGATTGTAGACTTAAAAAAAAAAAATAGTGAAGGAGGAAAGCATTTACAATAGGCAAGAATTTGTGTGATGATGGCATATATTTGTTGCTTAAGGAGACAGCATTGGGAGGAAGAGAGGCATTTGTTCGTACTAAGTTGGAAACAAAACAGTAGATGAAGAGAAAGGAAAAAAAAAAGAATTAGGAAAGAGAGAAAGAACCACAGGTATAACTTCTAACCTACTAATTCAAAATTACAGTTTATGTGTTTCTCCTTCCAGAAATGGACTTTGTGACAGATGAAAGCTGGCTTAATATATCCTTCTATCTCTAGTACTTGGCACAGGGCAGGTTCCTCACTATATGTTTATGGAATGGATAAGTGGAGGTAAAATAATTCTTGTCATATGATTTCATTATTTTTGAGGATGGAGGAAATTGGCTCCTCTGGGAAAAGGGGAATTGGAAGTTAGTAGAGAGTCCATTTGGAACACCTGGTGAAAGGAAAGACCAATGATTTTTTTTAAAGTGAGGAATGATGAGAATAACATTAATTTGAAGTAGATGTGGTCAGCATGTTTTTGAAGGTTTTCTTTTTGGTTTGTTTATTTGTTTTTATCATCAACTGCAATTTGGAGAGCAGATGTAAAAAACCAGACAGTGGTATCCTAAAAGATTGTCAATGAAGTCACAGTGGTGTGGCCTATGTATTGGTCCTCTTGGAGGCTGTGTGTGGTAAATGACATGTCTGCCTTTCGCATCCTGGCTGGCAGTGAAGGAAAGTGATATCAGAAGCAGGCTTTGGATTTGGAGAATAAAGGAACAGTGCATGTTAGAATTAAGATTTTAAAAAAACAGACTTAATGGGGTTATGGAAGTGAGACAGATAAAGTGTATTAAAAAGAACTATTTTTCTTGCAATTCCTCATTTTCAAGGCAGAGAAATTTTAGCATTCAAAATTGTAGAGAGCGGGGCTTCCCTGGTGGTGCAGTGGTTAAGAGTCTGCCTGCTGATACAGGGGATGCGGGTTCATGCCCCAGTCTGGGAGGATCCCACATGCTGTGGAGCAGCTAGGCCCGTGAGCCATGGCCACTAAGCCTACGTGTCCAGAACCTGTGCTCTCCAATGGGAGAGGCCACAACAGTGAGAGGCCCACCTACTGCAAACAACAACAAAAAAATTTTGTAGAGACAGAGGAAACCTAGATGTGACGATTTCAATCAAGGTTACATTTATGTTTGTAGATAACAAAAAAATGGAGAGACCTTGGTTTGATAGAGATTGAAGAACTCTGAGCCAGCATGCTAGAAGGATCATTTACTTAGACGATGAGGCTAATAAGAGGACTGGAGTGGAGAGAAAAATAGTAGAGCAAGCACTGAAGAAATGAGAATGTTAGGAGGTTGTAGATTGATGACTGTCAGAATATGAAGAAACTAAACATTATGACAAAAAGCACAGAAAAGATTGATGATGAAAAAAGTGTATGAAAATGATGGCCATGAGTAAATAATCTCAGATACCTCTTCCTTACCTAGATGGAAAAAAAGGCCTCTAGCAAAGAGGTAATGAGAATTTTCACCATCAGAGAAAAGTCACTTTCAGTTACAGAGTAGATGTGGAAGAAATTCTTACCCAAAATGTGGCCAAGAAAAGGAATATTAGAACGTACATAATAGCACTAATAAGGATTCTCCAAAAATTCGTATTGAACATATAATGTTGAATATAAATTAATGTATTTTTCTAAAAATCTCAGAGTATAGATGATAAATCAAACAGGCTATGAGAAAGTTGTCATATGTGTAAAAACTGGAAATATTTCCTTTCAAACAGATATTAACATTGCAGAGTTATTTTGGGCTCTTGGATTCACTGGCTGAAACCAAGATACCAACCTATACACACACAAACATTCAGATGTATGCTGAAACTTTTATTCTAGATGCCTACAAAGGAGACCAGATAAAATAAAAGAGGATACCTGTTTTGCTTTAATTCTGAGATTTCTCAAGCCAGAAGTAGACAACTATTGGATTTAAAAGAGTCGTTAAAAAGGTCATGATAAAGCCAAATCCTTTGTCGGAGGATGTAGTTATTTCTGATAAAAGTTACTGTCAAAATAAATTATGTATTCTTCTGAAATGATTACTGATTAGGTCTCAAGGTTTTTGTTTCTTTGATATTCATCATGATTTACTCACCATGTTATTTCAAAAAGCATGACTAGTTTTAGTGGCTGCCCATCTTTACTATCAATGAATTGAAATATGTTTGAAAAAGAAACAAATTCCTAAAAAATGATCCATAGTGTGTATAAAACTATAATTATTTAAGTTATTATTTAATTATTAAAGTAGGACAACATCCCTAACATTAAAATATATGAATTAATTGGATTCAGAGTGGATCATCTCAATAGATGCAGAAAAAGCTATCGACAAAATTCAACACCCACTTATGATAACAACCCTCCAGAAAGTAGGCATAGAGGGAACCAAGCTCAACATAATAAAGGCCATATAAGACAAACCCACAGCCAGCATCATTCTCAATGGTGAAAAACTGAAACCATTTCCCATAAGATCAGGAACAAGACAAGGTTGCCCACTCCTGCCAATATTATTCAACATAGTTTTGGAAGTTTTAACCAAAGCAATCAGAGAAGAAAAAGAAATAAAAGGAATCCAAATCAGAAAAGAAGAAGTAAAACTGTCACTCTTTGCAGATGACAGGATACTATACAGAAAGAATCCTAAAGATACTACCAGAAAACTACTAGAACTAATCAATGAATTCTCAGGATACAAAATTAATGCACAGAAATCTCTTGCATTCCTATATGCTAATTAATAATGAAAAATCTGAAAGAGAAATTAAAAAAACACTCCCATTTACCATTGAAACAAATATAATAAAATACCTAGGAATAAACCTATGTAAGGAGACAAAAGACCTGTATGCAGAAAACTGTAAGACACTGATGAACGAAATTAAAGATGGTAGAAACAAGTGGAGTGATATACCATGTTGTTGCATTGGAAGAATCAACATTGTGAAAATGACTATACTACACAAAGCAATCTACAGATTCAATGCAATCCCTATCAGACTACCAGTGGCATTTTTCATGGAACTACAAAAAAATTCACAATTTGTATGGAAACACAAATGACCCCGAATAGCCAAAGCAATCTTGAGAAAGCAAAACGGATTTGGAGGAATCAGGCTCTGGAATTCAGACTATACTACACAGCTACAGTAATCAAGACAGTATGGTACTGGCACAAAAACAGAAATATAGCAATGGGACAGGATAGAAAGCCAGAGATAAACCCACACACATATGATCAACTTATCTTTGTTAAAGGAGGCAAGAATATACAATGGAGAAAAGACAGCCTCTTCAGTAAGTGGTGCTGGGAAAACTGGACAGCTACATGTAAAAGAATGAAATTAGAACACTTCCTAACACCATACACAAAAATAAACTCCAAATGGAATAAAGACCTAAATGTAAGGCCAGGCACTATAAAACTTTTAGAGGAAAACATAAGCAGAACAGTCTATGACATAAATCACAGAAAGATCCATTTTGACCCATCTCCTAGAGAAATGGAAATAAAAACAAAAATAAACAAATTGGACCTAATGAAACTTAAAACCTTTTGTATGGGAAAGGAAATGTTAAACAAGACCAAAAGACAACCCTCCTAATGGGAGAAAATATTTGCAAATGAAGCAACTGACAAAGGCTTTATTTCCAAAATATACAAGCAGCTCATGCAGCTCAATATAAAAAGAAACAAAGAACCCAATCCAAAAATTGGCAGAAAACCCAAATAGACATTTCTCCAAAGATATACAGATTGCCAACAAACACATGAATAGATGCTGAACATCACTAATTATTTGAGAAATACAAATCAAAACTACAATAAGGTATCACCTCATACCAGTCAGAATGGCCATCATCAAAAAATCTACAAACTATAAATGCTGGACAGGGTGTGAAGAAAATGGAACCCTCTTGCACTGTTGGTGGGAATGTAAGTTGATACAGCCACTATGGAGAACAGTATGGGCTTTCCTTAAAAAACTACAAATAGAACTAGCATATGACCCTTCAATCCCACTACCGAGCATATACCCTGAGAAAACCATAATTCAAAGAGAGTCATGTACCACGATGTTCACTGCAGCTCTATTTACAATAACCAGGACATGGAAGCAACCTAAGTGTTGCTTAGTATCCATTAATGGATGAATGAATAAAAAAGATGTGGCACATATATACAATGGAATATTAATTTGCCTTAAAAAGAAATGAAATTGAGGTTTTTTTGTAGTGAGGTGGATGCACCTAGAGACTGTCATACAGAGTGAAGTAAATCAGAAAGAGAAAAAAAATACCATATGCTAACACATATATATGGAATATAGAAAAAAAATGGTTGTAAAGAACCTTGGGGAAGGACAGGAATAAAGATGCAAACTTAGAGAATGGACTTTGGGACACGGGGAAGGGGAAGGAGAAGAAGGGAAAAAGTGAGAGAGTCACTTGGACATATATACACTACCAAATGTAAAATAGATAGCTAGTGGGAAGCAGCCGCATAGCACAGGGAGATCAGCTCCATGCTTTGTTACTACGTATAGGGGTGGGTTAGGGAGGGTGGGAGGGAAATGCAAGAGGTAGGAGATATGGGGATATATGTATATGTATAGCTGGTTCACTTTGTTATACAGCAGAAACTAACACACCATTGTAAAGCAATTATACTGCAATAAAGATGTTAAAAAAAGAATAACTTAAGAGTTTTTTTAAACAAAGATATATCTTTATTTTAATTTATCTGAGGATGGAGGAAGGAGGGTGGTACTTGGAATATTATTCAGACACAATTATTGTGCTATATTGGTGTACTGCATGGATTAGTAGAGAAATTTGAGAAAGCAAAAGTCAGAATAATTTAAAATGTTTACCAAAGACAAGCGTTACATTAGTGTTCAGCTTCATCATTTTGACTAGGATTGCTCGTGAAGTCAAAAAATCTGTTCTTCATTGGATGATCATAAAGGAATGAATAAGTGATTTTAAATGTGACAAACACTAGCTGTGTCTAAATATCCACACTTCTCTTTTCCCATAGTAATAAAAAGTTAGCTCTACAAATAGATACCCAGAATAATATATATATATATATTTCAAGCCCTCTTGCATCTAGGTGTGGTCATGTGACTAACTTAGTCATGTTGGGATTTGGGTGAAAGTTATGAGTTCACCTTCTAGGTAGTGTCCATACCAGAAAGAGTGTGCCATTACCTTCAGTCTTTTCCCTTCTTACTGGTCCACAGTAGACCCTGAAGGTAAGTACAGCATCCCAGGAAGTAATAGAATTCCACCTGATAGAGGGAATTCGGGCTCCTTTTAACTTTTGCTGAGTGGAGCTGCAATAGCTGCTTGGAATTTTATAAGAAAAAGATACACTTCTATCATGTTTAATTCATTCTTGTTTGGGTTCTTGCTTACACTTGAACTCAAACACTTACTAATACAGAAAAAAAAGAGCATGGTGTGATATAACATTTATTATAGCTTCAGCCTAAACTCTCTGTATTATAGTAATCGCTAAGTCAATATTTGGTTGAATCATTTCATAGCAAGTCATAGAGGAAAATAGTGGAAAGCATTTTGCAATTATTAGGTGGGCGGGACCACATTATTGAATAACATTTTTACATAAAACTCAGAGACCTGGGGTATTTGTTTATGGGAAAGAGAATGTAACTAATTGAAATCCAGTGTGTCTATATTCAAGTTAAAAAATGTTAGTACAACTCTAGTAAATATCTAAATTTAAGAGCTATTTTTCTAAAGTTGAACTTTTGAGCATGAAGTGTTATAATGTCATGGTAATGATTCAATCAGTTTTATTTTTAACTAGGAGTGTAAAAAGTTAACATGAGTTAGATATATACTAGAAAGTATGACTTATCTCCCGAGCACTCATACTGAAAAAAAGTTATAATATGGAGATGTTTCTCATTTTTCTCAAAGTATATAATATGAGCATACTTGGTATGTTTTCAACTATTACATTTAGAAGCATAATATTCTTAATGGTGAAAGTGCAAGTTTGTTATATACTGCCGTGTATGCAAAATACCCCAAAACTTAGTGGCTTAAGATGACAATCACTTTATTTGCTCATGATACATGGATCAGGAATTTCAAAAGTAATGAGCTGGACAATCTGTGCCACGTGGTACTGGCATCATTTGCTCTCTCCCTTGGCCATGCTGGAAAGTCCAAGAAGTTCACTCACATATTTAGCACCCAGGCACTCCTTCATGTATTCTCTTCCTCTCCATTTGGGAAGTCTAGGCTTCCTCACAAGATGGTCATCACCTACACTTCTTACATGGCAGCTGGCTTCCAAAGGGGGCATACCAACAGCAGTGACAAAGGAAAATATGAGTCTCTTATGGTCCAAGCTTGAAGTTATACCATGTCATTTCTGATGCCTTCTACTGTCAAGATCAGTCACAGAACCCATCCAGATTCAAGAAGAACGAAAATAGATCCCTCCTCTAAATTAGGAAGGTCAAAGAATATGTGGCCATCTTTAATCCATCATGATATAAAGCCAGATTTCAGATAGGAAGGTAAAAATTTGAAGCTGCTGCTCATATCCATAAATTAGAAAATGGAAAAGAAATAAAACCTTTCGATATAAAAAATTTTCCCCAATTTCTGGACAACATTAAAAAATTCTCCATGAATAATATGAAATTTCAGAAATCTGTAGAATTTGAACAGACTGCTGGATATATATGCTTTAAATGATATATATGTACCAAAATGTTTTCAAAAGTTACAATAGTGAGAAATTTTATTTATCTTTTTAAAACTTGTATTTTCCCCAGCTTTATTGAGATAACTGACATATAGCATTGTGTAAATTTAAGATGTATAACGTGATGGTATGTATCACAAAATGATTACACAGTAAGGTTAGTTAACATATCCATCAGTTGAGGAAGTTTATTGAACTAAGAGAAAAAGAAGAGTCTTCAAATAGATCAACTAGTTTCTTCATTCATACAATTGTTTCTTCATTTATTTATTTGTCCAACAAATATTTCTGAGGGCTCAACATGAGCCTGAGGATTGTGTCAGGCAAAGAAGTTGTAACAAGGAAGAGACAAATATTACTTTCTTTCCTTCATGGTGATTACAACTTAATGTTACAAATGAACTGGAAAGGTGACTCAGCTGGAGCTTTGATAATGTAGCATAACAACAGCCTTTGTGTAATCTATCCATGAGGAATTTTGTGTGAAGATTAATGTAGTGTAAAAATACAAAATACAAATTCATGGGTGCATTCGGTTATTCAAAGAAGCATAATTGAAGGTTTTGTTATACCCCCAGTTCATCCTAAATATTTAGGCTAATTTCTAAACCATGTCTTAACAAAAACAGATGCTTCCCAGCACACAGGACAGTCACATCTGCTTTGTGGCTCCACGTGGGAACATCTTATTGCTAGCAGCCCATCCCCAGTTCCAAGAACACATGAGCCTCTTAAAACAAAGTTGAAAATCTAGTGGCTTGCAAGTCAGCTGGCAGCGTATCTGCATTTTTCAGCAGGATTGGATATCGGGGGGAGCTTAGAGTTCACTCTGTAACTGACCTCTCTGAGCCAAGTTCAGAGTGGTGTGAGTTATCAAATCTGACAGCTTTTTGGCAAGTCTTTGAAGGCTCTTGTGCCAGACTCCCTTCCAAGCTCAGCTGGGATCAATTAGGATAAATAATAGTTCTTGAAATAGCTAGTTCCTACAATGCTTTTAAAAAGTATTTAGTGTGCAATAATGTAATTGATGGCTTACCTGTACCATGCTCTCCATTCAAAAGAAAATAAGATCCAGTTGAAAGGTTGAAATGACCTGAGTTTCAGAACAGTGGAGGAAGAGAAGTGAGAGAAGAATCGAAGAGGTCAATATTTTGAAGATTCCTTGTTCTCTAAATTTATCTAAAACATAATTAAACATATATTCAAAAATACTGCATTCCTCCCAAATCGGAATTTCCACCCCAAATGCATTATTTTGAAATTCAGTTAAAATATTACCCATACACACACATGCCATCAAGGACTTTTGACCACTGTCAGTAATCAAAGAAACTTGCTGATACATAATGCAGATTTTCACTTCTAGGACAAAAATTGAACCCAAGTACAGGTTACTGGTGAATAATAAATGGTAAATACCCAATGGTACAAAAGCAAATAATAATTTTCTATAGTAATTTAATAACACTAATTTTCTGGCTTTGTGTGATCCAAGATTTGTTTTTATTGGGAGTATCTCTTTATGTGTCCTGAGGGTAAGGTCCAGCAACTATCTGAAGACTGAAGTTCACACCTTGACTCTTTGCCAGAAATTTCCTTTTTTGACTTATTTGTTGCTACTAGAATCATGAAACAATCATGGCACCTCATTAACAATTGTATAGGTTTGACATTGGTCTCCCACAAAATGTAACTGCTTGTTTAAAATGAATGTAAGTTTAAATGTTGCTCTATATTTGCTTTAGAAGTGTTTTCTACTTCACTTGGTGTCTCCCCTTTTGTGGCCTCAGCTTTTATATTAAAAAAAAAAAAAACTACATATATACATATTTTTTATTGTTAATAAGAAGGTTTGGATTTGAGTAGGTTCTTTTTCCACTCAGAGATAAAAAGTTATTTGAAGTTCTTTCTATGGAAACCTTTTGCATAAGTGACCAGAATGAAGACTTTTTTTCAGATAGATTTTATCCATTATATTAACAACTTTGCTGAGTTATAATGACAGTTGTTGAATTATATAAAAACTGTGGAGAAAATGATTCAATAATGTTTACAAATATCCAAGGAGACCCTTTAATGCAATGAATCATTGGCTCATAAAATTTGCTAGAGTACTCATGCAATACTGTTGCTGCTAACTGCTAAGGATACAGTAATTCTCAGACACACTCCCTGCTCTCCCAAAGCTACCTGTTAAGCCTTGATGACTTAAGTGCTCTCTTCAGCTCAACCTCTAAATTTATGGAGTTTGTGGAGCTGAATGATATAGTGTTGCTAAATGGGATTGAGGTCTTAAGAATTATTAGCATACGTTATTATTTTAGTGAGTATGAAAACACAGTGCCTTTTGTAGAACACAGTTTTAAATGAATACTATATGTGGTATGGTTAAGTGACACATAAAATATTTTATTGTTTTTCACTGTGAAGAGTTCACGATGGCTTGTGTGTGTACATGCATGTGGACACTCCCTTGTATCTGACTATTTCAAGATCAGACTGTGACATGTTCAAATTATTTTGAAAATCATTTTTTGAATTACTGGCTTCTAATTGAGAAGTTAGTGAAAATATATCAATAAACGTAACAGAAAAACTTAAAACCTTAGATTGGATTCTGTATAATTTAACAAATATTTACAGGTTTTTTTAAAGTTCATTTTCTCTTTTTTTAAAATAAATAAATTTATTTATTTATTTTTGGCTGTGTTAGGTCTTCATTGCTGTGTCCTGGCTTTCTCTAGTTGCAGTGAGCAGGGGCTACTCTTCGTTGCGGTGTGTGGGCTTCTCATTGTAGTGGCTTCTCTTGCTGCAGAGCAGGGGCTCTAGGTGTGTGGACTTCAGTAGTTGTGGCTCGCACGCAGGCTCTAGAATGCAGGATCAGTAGTTGCAGTGCATGGGCTTAGTTGCTCTGCGGCATGTGGGATATTCCCGGACCAGGGATCGAACCCGTGTCCCCTGCATTAGCAGGTGGATTCTTAAACACTACACCACCACGGAAGTCCTGAAATATTTACAGTCTTAAAATATGCTTTCACTGTTTGAAGTATGTGGGAGATACAATGGATACAAGGCTTCATATTTAGTTACATGGGTATTAAGAACCTCAATGAGAAAATCTCAGTAATAACAATGAAATAAAAGTAAGAGATGACTAATAATCCAAAGTGAATGGTTCAACTGCTAGTTACTTGAGTGGGAAGAAAGCAGAATTGACTACCAACCAATAGACTCAAGGAAGATTTGGCTGGAAAGTTATGACGGGTACTTTAACTGTCCAATTTAGATGTCAAGAGAAGGGAAGAAAAAGCATAATAAATGGAGTATAAAGAGTTTGAACAACATGAGCAAGGACTAAAAGTGGACTGGAGAAAAAGGTCCCATACTGACTAATTCACAATTGGACAATAATCTTTAAATAATCAAGAAATGACTTTAGCTACAACATTTTATAGCAAATTTTACTTCTACAAATACAATATTTATCAATTATGTTAGCTTGTTTACTGATACAATTTTCTGTATTTATTTCAAAAGAAATCAGTTAGACTCATGGGAAGAATTCTTTTTATGACACACTGTGTCTATTTTGCACAGATTCCCTGAAGGCAAACACTTGCAGAAACCCTCTGCAGTTCAAAGCTTGGTCCAGAGTTTTGCTTTAGAAATATTGCCTTGTCTTTTTTGTCAGTTTGTTTGTTCTTATTTTTGTAAACATAACATTATTATTTTTTTAACATAACATTATTTAAAAATTCAGCATTTTTGCTTTCCTATTCATGTTAACAATTAAATATTTTTTGATTCTCCCAGTTTTTCTTTTATTTTTATTAGAGGCTTAGTGTTTATCTTTTATATTCATGTAGGTTTTTGTATAAATTAATTTTATATTTGTTTCAAATATCTTTTTTTAGTAGTTTAGCATTATAGTTTTACCATTTTATGTTAATTTACACAAAATTTAAATTAGTAAAAGTAAGGATCTGTGATTGTAGATCTTCTGTAATTTACTTTTAAGTACTTCAGAAAAATCAGAGTGATGTACATAAGTAGAAAAGTCAACTGAAATCTACAATCTTGAGTGTTAGATCATATTTAAGAGATGTTATCTGAAATCCATATTACAGAAATAGCTAAGGAAAATACTTAAGCTATTACTAACTAAATGTACAGTAGCATGTTATGGTTACTTCTTTCCAAACATGGCTCCCAATGAACCAGCCTCCCATAATTTGAACTGTTGTGTAGTTCATGTCCAGAAAGAACAATGCACCAATTCCTGACCTATACATTAAGAAATCTTTTGGTTTCCATTTTCACCTCTTGGGAGCCCTGAGCCACCATGCAAGATGCCAGTTACCCCACTGGAGAGACAATGTGGAAATGCCCTAAGACCATGTATTGAGGGAAAGAATAACAGTTGTCTAAGCATTCCAACTGAGTCGTCCATTACTTCCACCCCAGATACCATCTTACTGCAACTATATGAGAGACCCCAAGTGCAACCAAAAGAAGAACCACATGGAGAAGAATTGGAGACTTTATCAATAAAGAAACAAGTTAAAACAGAAACAAAAATATAAGGAATACAAGCTGCTCGTGGAGACTGTGTTCATAGTCAATGAGAGATAGAAGGAAATTTTCTCAACTTGATAAAGTTTATTAATAGAAAAATATATATATATCCTACAGCTAACATCATACTTAGTAATGAAAGACTGCACTCACCCTGCTTAATATCATGAACAAGGCAATGATGTCCGTTCTTATCATTTTCACTCTGTGCTGAGCTGAAAGACCTGGTCAGTGGAATAAGGTAAAAATAAATAAATAGCAATAATAAAGGTTTGTTTACAAGTAATAAATGTGTATGTAGAAAATTCTAAATAATCTACATTATATTTCCTGTAACTCATAAATAAATTTAGCAAGATTGCAGAGTCATGTAGTTAACATACAAATTCTGCCATTTGCCACAATATGGATGTACCTTGAAGACATTAAGCTAAGCAAAATAAGCCAGACACAGAAGGATAAATACTGCCTGATACCACTTACATTAGGAATCTAGAATAGTCACACTCGTGGAAGCAGAGAGTAGAATGGTGGTTTCAAGGGGCTGGGGCAAGGGGAAATGGGGAATTGTTTTTCAATGGGTATAAAGTTTCTGTGATGCAAGATAAATAAGTTCTAGACATGAGCTGTTAAATGTAGTCTCTATAATAAACAATACAGTATTGTGCACTTTTTATAAGATAGATTTCATTTAACTGCTCTCACCAAAGGAAAAACAAAGTAGAAGAAAAAACACAACAGAACACAAGAAAATTTTTGGAAGTGATAGACATGTTACTCAGGAACTTGCTTATAGTGATGATATCACAGGTGTATGCATATGCCCAAACTCATCAAGACAGATATTAAATGTGTGCAGTTTTTTGTATATTAATTATACCTCAATAAAGCTAAAAAAAGTCTTAAATTGCATTTCCTTTTGAACATTGTGGTTTTTTTCTTCTCCGTGATCATTATTTAACAATGAAAAATTTAGAAAAGAAAACAAAGGCATGTTAATCTCACTATATTATCAATATTTTCTTGCATGTATCACATAGTTTAGTTTTTACTGTAAATTGTACAACCTGAATTTTACTTAGCAATTTCATTATGACATATTCCTCATTATGAAATAACTGAATAAACATTGAAAAAATATTTATAAAGACCTCTTACAGGTTAATAATAAGAAAGCAAACAATGTATTTCAAAAATTGGCAAAAAATGTAAGATATTTCACAAAAGAAAATATGCATACTTTGGTTGCCAAGGGTAAGGCAGTGGGGGATGGATAGATTGGGAGTTTGGGATCAGCAGATGCAAAATATTATATATAGAGTGGACAAACAAAAAGATCCTACTGTATAACACAGAGAATTATATTCAATATACAGGGATAAACCATAATGGAAAACAATATGAAAAAGAATATATATATGTATAACTGAATCACTTTGCTCTATAACAGAAATTAAACACAACATTGTAAATCAACTTTACCTCAATAAAAATTTTTTAAAAAGAAAAAAATGCAGTGACAAATCAAAGTTAAGATGCACAATACCACTGGTCATTAGGAAAATGAAAATTACAACTACAGTGAGATATGACTATACAAACACTAAAATAGCTTAAAAAAAACCTAACAATCTCAAGTGTTAAAGAGACTCTGGAGCAATGGGAAAATATAAAATGGAACAACTACTATGGAAAAGAAATTGTGCATAATCATGCCATTAACCCTAGTTGGAAATAAAAATGAATGGATTTCTGATACTCAGAATGACACAGAAAAACTTCAGAAGCATTGTGCTGAGCAAAGGAGCCAGACACCAAAAAGCATATATTATGTGATTCCATTTATATGACATCTACAACAGGCAAAACCAATCTCCAGTGTCAGAAATCAGATCAGTGGTTGCCTGGGTTGAGGAGTGGAGAAGTTTGACTGCAAGAAAGCCCAAAGGAACATTTGGGGGAGATAAAACCACTCTATTTCTTGATTGTGGTTATTACATTGATATGTACATTTAGCAAAACTCATCAAACTGCACTCTTTATGCATTCTATTGTACATAAATTATGCTTCAATAAAGTTGAGTTTTTAAAATAGTCCTCAAAAACATACCACACACAATGAGTAGCATGGCTAAATTTTTTAAAATATCAACCATAAGTCAATAGATCATAAATTATTTCTGTTGGAGAACGTGTATAGCAACTGGAAATTTTATATGTGTCTGTTGGAAGTGAAAAATGGTACATTCATTTTGGAAAACAGTTTGACAGTTTTTAATAAAGTTAAAAATACCTGTACTGTATGACTCAGTAAAACCATTCTGAGGCATTTACTTAAGAGAAATAAAAGTGTATCCAACAAAGGACCTGTATAAAAATGTTTATAGCTTTTTTATTCATAATATCCCCAAAATGGAAATAATCCAAAAATTCATCAACAGCTGAAAAGACAACTTGTATATGCATCATATATTCATACAATAGAATATTAACTATAAAATAAAGAAACTACTGATATATGCAACTGATTCATGAATAGATATCAAAACACTATGCTGAACAAAAGAAACCAGACACACAAGCACATAAAATGAATGATTCCATATATATATGACATATATATATATATTACTCAAACAGAAAAACTAATATTTAGTATTTTCTCAAGTCATGAAAAACATGGAGGATACTTAAATGCATATTACTAAGTGATAGAGGCCAATATGAATATGCTATGTACTGTATGATTCTAAATATATGATATTCAGGAAAAGGCAAAAGAATGGAGACAGTAAGATGATCAGTTATCTCCAGGGGTTTGGGATAAGGTGTGGGGAGGGGCAGGGGAAGAGGGATAAATAGAGAACAGAGGATGTTTAAGGCAGTGAAATTACTCTTCATGATACCATACAGATGGATACATCTCATATACATTTGTCATAACCTATAGAATGTACAACACTAAGAGTAAACTTTAATGTAAACTATGGGTGATAATAATGTTCATCAATTGTAACAAGCATGTCACAATAATGGGGATGTTGATAATGGAGGAGGTTATACCTGTGTGAGGTCAGGGAATATATGGCAACTCTCTGTACCTTCTACTCAACTTTGCTGTGAACCTAAAACTGCTCTAAAGAACAAAGTCTCTTCAAAAGAAAAAATATATATATTAAATCAAGGTTGCCTGATCCAGGGCATTGGTCTTTTATTGCAAACAGTTGAGAATAAACTTTTTTGAATGATGGAAATGTTCTATCTATAACTTGATGGGGTAGTAGTTATATATGTAAATGAGTGTATGTATTTTTCCAAGTTCAGGCACTGTACACTCATAATGGATGTATTTTACTGTATGTAAAATTTACTCCAATAAACTCAATCAGAGATAATTTTTTAAAAAACATTTCAACAGAGGGGGCATTGGGTAGACTCTGCGGTCGATGACTTAGAGAAGAATGTGTATGTAGAAATAATAAGAATATGAAGTACACTAGCTGTTTGTGACATATTGGTTGCATAACAGTCCTAATTAATGACACCCCTTCCCTTATGTATGTTCTTTGGATTAGTATATCTTTCCACTTTGATTCTGGGTCAGCCGTTCTTTGGCCCATTGTAAAATTGTCAATGTGGTGTATACTGGTGTTTATTTCTGCCATTGCACTTTTTCTGGACTGGGCTTGCTCATTCTTAACTCTCTGCCCTAAACAAGAAAACTTCTTTAGATCAGATACTGGATGGATGGGAGATGTGTAACAGAGCTATCTTTTCCCAGCCATCCTAGATAAGCTGCTGGTGGATAATCCAGCAGCCAGCCAACACCCTTACATGTGAAGATTCTCCCAGCACAGACCAACCTAAATAGTTGACCCACAGTGAACCCAGTGAATGCTTATTGTTTTGAGTCACTGAGTGTTAGGATGGTTTGGCATGTTCTATGGGGCATTAAAATGTAATGTAAACATCAAAAATAGCTAACATTATTTTTAGATGATTCATAATATATTCTTACTTAACATATGTTGACATAGTTTAAAGGGTGTGCTCAAGTGTTTAATAATCCAGGATTGTCCTAGATACAATAGAAATTTAAGCTTTAAAAAGACTTTTTAAACCTTGAAGTTAAATTTCTAAGCAAATTAATACACTGTAATTCAAATTTGCTGAGTATTTTATTTGAAAAGAAGTTGGCAGCAGATATAAGTGATAGTGAGTCATTGACAATTCTTTTGCTTAAAGTTTTTTCTTTTTTCTGTGGGATTTCAGGTCTTTCAGGATGACATTCACAACTACTATCTCTTTTTTTCCCCTTATTTCAATAATACTGTTATTTCCTCCCTCTCTCTCTCTCTCTCTTTCTCTCCCTCCCCCTCCCTCCCTCTTTCTCTGTTGATCATCCTGGAAATTTCAATATAATTCCTGAATGCTAGAACGTGAGGATGTATCCAGTTTTGCAAATCTACCTTTTTCACATAAGTCATTTTATAATGAAATTCATGAGGTTTACTCAGTTTTTTTAATTGTACTAAAATTCTGTGTCCTGGTCACTCTTTAACCTGGTAAATCACCAACTGAAGCTTGACAATCTTTTATGAAAAAAATGCTATTTGTGGTAATGATATTTTCCTTGAAGTTTAAATTCCTAAGTAGGCTGTCCTAGTGTTAACATATTCTTCCACTGGAATCCTTTAGACTCGGAAGTAATCATACCTGATAGAATAACAATGCCACCAGGTTTATAATGAATAATTTTCTCCAAAATTTTGAAAAGGTCAAAAAAGATGTTATTGTTAACCTTCTTTTATCGGGAAGGATGCAAAACGTAAGAGTTGGCACATTGTATAAAGGCTTTAGAAGACGATTATTCAAAGCACACTGAAGTTGCTAAGAGAATAAATCTTAAAAGTGCTCATCACAAGAAAAAAAGTTGTTAAGTATATGTGGTGATGCATGTTAACTAAACTATTGTGGTAATCATTTTGCAATATATACAATATATACAAATCATTATGTTGTACAACTAAAACTAAGACAATACTACATGTCACTTACATCTCAGTAATAATTTTAAAAAGGACATTAACTCAAAGGGAATGTGTAATGGGGAAAATGACAAGTAAATGCAAGCTACATTACATTTCTCACATACGTAGTTAACACCTATTACACAGAACCAAGGTAATTTTTATTCCTCATGCTGCAAATCAACTTTTTATCATAAATTTGATTTTAATCTTTCAGAACTAGAAGAGAAAAGCTAAGATTATTGCTTTCTGATCATAATAATGAATAAAAGTATGATTATTATTAATGCAAAAATGGTAATTAAGAATTTTGTAATTTTCTATGATAAACTTCACCTGCGATTACTCAAATATTTTCTAATGATTCATGATATAAATATTTGATTTTATTGTTATCTTTACAATGCTCTTTTTAAAAAAGCTTATCACTTCTAGAAATGTTGAAATTCATATTTATCAATTTTAATACTTGCATATTTCACTCAAACTTCGAATTCTTACCTAGACTACTGTTTCCTCCAAAAATGAAATATGTTGGGAAATGGTTGCTTCTTCTAACTAAAATTGAACATAATAAATAATAAACTATCCATTGTCTACCAGTATAACCAAAACAGAAGCAACCACAAGCTGCTTGAAATTTGGGGTTTATAAATTTTATGTTTATAATAACAAAATCACCTTCCAACCTATACCTCCACATACCCTTTGATTTACACATCCCCTAGGCTCAAAAATCAGTAAAGTCCTCCTACTAATCCAATGAGTTTTAATGAAGCAACAACTATATACATAGCAGACCCTTTAGAGCAGGTGTCATCAAACTTTTTCAGTAAAGACCAGATAGATTTTGTGGGGCACTTAATAGTCTCTGTCACATATTTTCCTTTGATTTTTTTGTTTGGTTTTTAAACAACCCTTTAAAAATGTTAAAACCATGAGGCATTTAAAAAATTATAGAATAACACTGTTGTTTTAAATACAATGCTTAATTCATTATCAGAATGCTGTCCCCTTAATGTAATTTTAAAATATTTTAATTTCTATTTTTCAAATATTATGACCTTAAGTCTATACTTTCAGGCACTTCTACGTCTGAAGTTATAACGAGTATGTGTAGTAGTTCAAGTGACTCTGCTGCCGTACCCCAATAAATATACCCCAAATTGCGATGGTTTTACTTTTATGCAGTTTATGTATTGATAGTGTAAGTTTACATTGGCAGTTGGCGGTGAAAGTCTGTGCCACAGAGTTATTTGGGACCATAGGTTGAAGGAAATTCTACCATCTTCAACATATACTTTATAAATACTAAGAACACCCTGAGCATTTATTTACATTTGATTAGTAGGCTTGGGTAGAAATGTAGAATTGGGATTCAGGGGAGATTATTGTGAACCAAGGATGGAGGTCCACATTCTATTGAACAAACTCAGTCCTGTGACCACACCTCTCTTCATGGGAGGCAGAATGGTGGAGTCATACCAAGCATCTGAAAGGAAGAAAAAGCTAGAATGATAAATAGCTAGTATCTGACTCAGGTACAGATAAACAAATAAGACTCTTTAATAGAAATTAAATTTTAAGCAAAATTTGCTACAATTCAAACATTTTCTTAAACAAGGAGTATCTTTAGATAAATTGATTAAAATTACCTTTTCCTGATTTTATAATCTGGTTTAAGAAAATGAATTTCTCACATTTGAGTAATAGTACCCTTCAGAAATATAAACCAGAGAGCAATAAATAGCCACATTAATAATTCAGTGAAGCGATTAAAAAAAAGACTGAAACTATATAGGGAGATCATTTATTACCTGAGAAATCAATGTGTAATTGACAACCTCCCCATTCATGTGGAATAGTGGTTATTAGTGCTTGATAGGTAAGGTTTAACCTATCCAAGACTGAGTCCTTCCCCTTAGCCAGTCAGAAAAATATTTGGCATCACACAGAGATTGGTGTGATCTCACTTCAACCTTGTGATTAAGGCAGTCAATTTGGGTCATCTGAAAGTCATGGCCCCTAATCCTGATTGTGCCAGGAGATCGACTGGCAAGCTACAACAGGAGCAAAGTTTCTGTCCTATCAAATGGCTGTGGGAAAGGGCACCCTCTTCTGAAATCTTGCAGATGAGAAGCACCACAGTCATGAGGTCAGGACTCTTCTCTCAGGGACTAATATTCTGTCCTGTTAGATGTTGTAAAGCTCTACAATAAATGAGTAACCTGTAAGTTTTCTCCAGTGAATTCTGCAGGAATAGCAGGAAGGGAGGTGTTACTTAACTGTTGCCTTATTTGCATGACTCTTCCTCACATATTTTAATTTTTCATTGATTTTACAGTGTAAAGCTTACCTTAAGATTTATACTTCCTCCAAAAGGGAGGGTATATCTGTGTGTGTATGGCTGATTCATGTTGTTCTATGGTGGAGGCTAACACAAAATTGTAAAGCAACCATACTTCCATAAAAACTAATTTAAAAAAAGTTTCAGCAAAAACAACAAAAAAAGATTTATACTTCCTCCATTCATTTGTTTCCATTTTTTCTTTTTTTTATATTTTTAATCTTACCTGATATCAAACTGTGAGGATTTTTTTTTTTTCTGGTAGTATAGCTTTCTTTTTTAAATTGAAGTAAAGTTGGTGTAAAATATTATACAAATTGCAGGTGTCCAATATAGTGATTCACAATTTTTTAAGGGTATACTTCATTTATAGTTCTTATAAAATATTGGCTATAATCCCAGTATTGTACAATATGTTCTTGTAACTTAGTTTATACATAAGAATTTGTAGGGCTTCCCTGGTGGCGCAGTGGTTTAGAATCCGCCTGCTGATGCAGGAGACACGGGTTCGTGCCCTGGTCCGGGAAGATCCCACATGCCGCGGAGCAACTGGGCCCGTGAGCCCTGGTCGCTAGGCCTGTGTGCCCGGAGCCTGTGCTCGGCAACGGGAGAGGCCACAACAGTGAGAAGCCCGCATACCGCAAAAAAAAAAAAAAAAAAAAAAAAAAAAAAAGAATTTGTACTTCTTAATCCCCTACTCATATATTAATCCTCCTCCATTCCCTCTCAACACTGGTAACTAATAATTTGTTCTCTATATCTGTGAGTCTGTTTCTTTTTTTGTTATGCTCACTAATTTGTTGTATTTTTTAGATTCCACATGTAAATGATATCATACAGTATTTGTCTCTCTGCCTGAATTATTTCACTTAGCATAATACCCTCCAAGTCCATCCACATTGTTGCAAATGGCAAAATTCCCTTCATTTTATGGCTGAGTAGTATTCCACTGTGTGTGTGTGTGTGTGTGTGTGTGTGTGTGTATGTATAAATATATATATATATATGTGTGTGTATATATATATATATATACATATATAAATATACATACCATATATATATATATCACATCTCCTTTATCCATTCATGGACATTTTGGTTGCTTCCATATCTTGGCAATTGTAAATAATGCTGCTATGAACATTGAGGTGCATGTTAACTTTTTGAATTAGTGTTTTTGTTTCTTACCCAGGAGTGGAATTGCTGGGTCTTATGGTAGTTCTATTTTCAGTGTTATGAGAAACCTCCATACTGTTTTACACATTGGCTGCACAAATTTACATTCCCATGAACAGTGAACAAAGATTCCCTTCTCTCCACAACCTTCCCAACATTTGTTATTTGTATTCTTTTTTGACAGCCATTTTAACATGTGTGAGATAATATTTCATTACAGTTTTGATTTGCATTTCCCTGATGATAAGTGATGTTGAGCACGTTTTCATGTACCTATTGGTCATCTGCACATCCTCTTTGGGAAAATGTCTATTCAGGTCTTCTGCCCATTTTTTAATCAGTTCGTTTGTTTTTTTGATGTTGACTTGTATGGGCTGTTTATATATGTTGGATATTAATGCCTTATAGGTCATATCATTTGCAAACGTTTTCTCTCACTCTGTAGGTTGTCTTTTCAGTTTGTCGGTGGATTCCTTTGCTGTGCAAAAACTCTGAATTTTAATTTGTCCTATTTGCTTATTTTTGCTTTTATTTCCTTTTCTTTAGGAGGTAGATCAAAAAAAAATATTGCTACCATTTCTCTCAAAGAATGTTCTGCCTATCTTTTCCTCTAGGAGTTTCATGGTTTCTGGTCTTACATTTAGGTCTTTAATTCATTTTTAGTTTATTTTTGTATATCATGTTAGAGAATATTCTAATTTCATTCTTTTACATGTAGTGGTCCAGTTTTCCAGCAAAACTTATTGATAAGACTATCGTTTCTGTATTGTATATTCTTGCCTCCTTTGTCACAGATTACTTGACTATATGTGCATCAATTTATTTCTGGGCTTTCTTTTCTGGTCAATTGACCTGTGTGTCTGTTTTTGTGCCAGTACAATACTGTTTTGTTTTGGGGGGATTTCTGGTTATTTATTTATTTATCAAATTTTAATATGTTTATGGGAGTATAATTGCTTTACAATGGTGTATTAGTTTCTGTTGTATAACAAAGTAAATCAGCTATACGTATACATATATCCACATATGCCCTCCCTTTTACGTCTTCCTCCCACCCTCCTTATCCCACACCTCTAGTTGGACACAAAGCACCAAGCTGATCTCCCTGTGCTATGCAGCTGTTTCTGATTCGCTATCTATTTTACATTTGGTAGTATATATATGTCCATGTCACTCTCTACTTTGTCCCAGCATAACCTTCCCTCTCCCCATGTCCTCAAGTCCATTCTCTATGTCTGCATCTTTATTCCTGTCTTGCCACTACATTCTTCAGAACCTTTATTTATTTATTTATTTTTAGATTCCATATATATGTGTTAGCATACAATATTTGTTTTTCTCTTTCTGACTTACTTCACTATGTATGACAGTCTCTAGGTGCATCCACCTCACTAAAAATAATTCAATTTCATTTCTTCTTATGGCTGAGTAATATTCCATTGTATATATGTACCACATCTTCTTTATCCATTCATCTGTCAATGGACACTTAGGTTGCTTCCACATCCTGGCTATTGTAAATAGAGCAGCAATGGACATTGAGGTACATGATTCTTTTTGAATTATGATTTTCTCAGGGTATATGCCCAGTAGTGGGATTGAAGGGTCATATGGTAGTTCTATTTTTAGTGTTTTAAGGAACCTCCATACTGTTCTCCATACTGGCTGTATAAATTTATATTCCCACCAACAGTGCAAGAGGGTTCCCTTTTCCCCACACCCTCTCCAATATTTATTGTTTCTAGATTGTTTGATGATGGGCATTCTGACTAGTGTGAGGTGATACCACATTGTGGTTTTGATTTGCATTTCTCTAATGATTAGTGATGTTGAGCATCCTTTCACGTGTTTGGTGGCAATCTGTATACCTTCTTTGAAGAAATGTCTATTTAGGTCTTCCACCCATTTTTGGATTGGGTTGTTTATTCTTTTATATTGAGCTGCATGAGCTGTTTGTATACTTTGGAGATTAATCTTTGTCAGTTGCATCATTTGCAAATATTTCTCCCATTTTGAGGGCTAACTTTCTGTCTTGCATATGGTTTCCTTTGCTGGGTAAAAGCTTTTAAATTTCATTAGGTGCCATTTGTTTATTTTTGTCTTTATTTCCATTTCTCTAGAAGGTGGGTCAAAAAGGATCATGCTGTGATTTATGTATAGAGTGTTGTGCCCATGTTTTCCTTCAAGAGTTTTATCGTGTCTGGCCTTACATGTAGGTCTTTAACCCATTTTGAGTTTATTTTTGTGTATGGTGTTAGGGAGTGTTCTAATTTCATTCTTTTACATGCAGCTGTCCAGTTTTCACAGCACCACTTTTTGAAGAGGCTGTCTTTTCTCCATTGTTTATTTTTGCCTCCTTTGTCAAAGATAAGGTGACCATAGGTGTGTGGGTTTTCGTCTGGGCTTTCTATCATGTTCCATTGATCTATATTTCTGTTTTTATGCCAGTATCATTCTGTCTTGATTACTGTAGCTTTTCAGTATAGTCTGAATTCAGGGAGCCTGATTCCTCCTGCTTCGTTTTTCTTTCTGAAGATTGCTTTGGCTATTCGGGGTATTTTGTGTTTCCATACAAATTGGGAAAATTTTTGTTCTAGTTCTGTGAAAAATGCCAGTGATAGTTTGATAGGGATTGCATTGAGTCCATAGTTTGTTTTGGGTAGTATAGTCATTTTCACAATGTTGGTTCTTCCAATCCAATAACATGGTATATCTCTCCATCTGTTTGTATCATTTTAATTTCTTTCATCAGTGTCTTAGAGTTTTGTGCATACAGATCTTTTGTCTCCTTAGGTAGGTTTATCCCTAGGTGTTTTATTATTTTTGTTGCAGTGGTAAATGGGAGTGTTTCCTTAATTTCTCTTTCAAATTTTTCATCATTAGTGCATAGGAATGCAAGAGAATTCTGTGTATTAACTTTGTATTCTGCTACTTTACCAAATTCATTGATTGGCTTTAATAGTTTTCTGGTAACAACTTTAGGATTCTCTATGTATAGTATCATGTAATCTGCAAACAGTGACAGCTTTACTTCTTATTTTCTGATTTGGATTAAATTTATTTCTTTTTCTTCTCTGATTGCTGTGGCTAAAACTTCCAAAACTATGTGAATAATTGTGGTGAGAGTGGGTAATTTTGCCTTGTTCCTGGTCTTAGAGGAAATTGTTTCAATTTTTCACAATTGAGAATTATATTGGCTGTGGAGTTGTGACATATGGCCTTTATTGTGTTGAGGTAGTTTCCCTCTATGCCTACTTTCTGGACACTATGTTTTCATAAATGTGTTGAACGTTGTCAAAAGCTTTTTCTACATCTATTGAGATGATCATATAGTTTTTCTCCTTCAATTAGTTAATATGATATATCATATTGATTGATTTGCCTATACTGAAGATTCTTTGCATTCCAGTGATTAACCCCACTTGATCATGGTGTATGATCCTTTTAATGTGCTGTTAAATTCTTTTTGCTAATATTTTGTTGAGGACTTTTGCGTCTATGTTCATCAGTGTTATTGGTCTGTATTTTTATGTGACTTCTTTGTTTGGTTTTGGTGTCAGGGTGATGGTGGCCTTGTAGAATGAGTTTTGGAGTGTCCTTCACTCTGTTATATTTTGGAAGAGTTTGAGAAGGGTAGGTGTTAGCTCTTCTGTAAATGTTTGATAGAATTCACCTGTGAAGCCATCTGGTCCGGGGCTTTGGTTTATTGGAAGATTTTTAATCACACTTTCAATTTCAGTGTTTGTGATTGGTCTGTTCATATTTTCTATTTCTTCCCTGTTCAGACTTAGAACTTTGTGCTTTTGTAAGAATTTTTCCATTTCTTCCAAGATGTCCATTTTATAAGTATATAGTTGCTTGTTGTAGTCTCTCATGATCCTTTGTATTTCTGCAGTATCAGTTGTTACTTCTTTTTCATTTCTAATTCTGTTGATTTGAGTCTTTTCCCTTTTTTTCTTGATGAGTCTGGTTAATGGTTTATCAATTTTGTTTATCTTTTTAAAAAGCCAACTTTTAGTTTTATCAATCTTTGCTACTGTTTCCTTCATTTCTTTTCCATTTATTTCTGATCTGATCATTATGGTTTCTTTCCTTCTGCTAATTTTGTTTTTGTTTTTTGTTTTTCCTCCTCTAATTGCTTTAGGTGTAAGGTTACACTGTTTATCTGAGATATTTTTGTTTCTTGAGGTAGGATTGTATTGCTATAAATTTCCTTCTTAGAAGTGCTTTTGCTGAATCCTTTTTGTTTTGGGTCATCGTGTTTTCATTGTGATTTGTTTCTAGGTATTTTTTTTTAATTTCCTCAGTGATCTCTTGGTTATTTAGTAGTGTGCTGTTTAATCTCTATATGTTTTATTTCTTACAGTTTGTTTCCTATAATTGATATCTAGTCTCATAACTTTGTGTTCGGAAAAGATGCTTGATATGATTTCAATTTTCTTAAATTTACTGAGGCTTGATTTGTGACCCAAGATATGGTGTATCCTGGAGATGTTCCATGTGTAACTGAGAAGAAAGTGTATTCTGTTGTTTTTGGATGTAATGTCCTAAAATTATCAATTAAGTCTCTTAGGTCTAATTGGCCTTTTAAAGCTTGTGTTCCTTATTAATTTTCATTTTGGATGATCTGTCCATTGGTGAAAGTCAGGTGTTAAAGTCCCTCACTAGTACTGTGACACTGTCAATTTCCCTTTCTATGGCTGTTAGCATTTGCCTTATATATTGAGGTGCTTCTCTGCTCGGTGCATAAATATTGACAATTGTTATATCTTCTTTTTGGATTGATCCCTTCATCATTATGTAGTGTCCTCTTTTGTCCTGTAATAGTCTTTATTTTATTTATTTATTTTTTGGCTGTGTTGGGTCTTCGTTTCTGTGCAAGGGCTTTCTCTAGTTGTGGCAAGTGGGGGCCACTCTTCATCGTGGTGCACGGGCTTCTCACTATCACGGCCTCTGTTTTTGCAGAGCACAGGCTCCAGACGTGCAGGCTCAGTAGTTATGGCTCACGGGCTTAGTTGCTCCATGGCATGTGGGATCCTTCCAGCCCAGGGTTTGAACCTGTGTCCCCTGCATTGGCAGGCAGACTCTCAATCAATGCACCACCAGGGAAGACCAATAGTCTTTATTTTAAATCTATTTTGTCTGATATGATTACTGCTACTCCATCTTTCTTTTGATTTCCATTTGCATTTAATATATTTTTTAATCTCCTCACTTTCAGTCTGTATGTGTCTGTAGTTCTGAAGTGGGTCTCTTGTAGATAGCATATATATGGGTCTTATTTTTGTTTCCATTCAGCCAGTCTGTGTCTTTTGGTTGGAGCATTTAATCCATTTACATTTATGTTAATTATTGATATGTATATTCCTATTACCATTTTCTTAATTGTTTTGGGTTTGTTATTGTAAGTCTTTTCCTTCTCTTGTGTTTCCTGCCTAGAGAAGTTCCTTTAACATTTGTTGTAAAGCTGGTTTGATGGTGCTGAATTCTCTTAGCTTTTGTTTGTCTGTAAAGGTTTTAACTTCTCTGTCGAATCTGAATGAGACCTTTGCTGGGTGGAGTAATCTTGGTTGTAGATTTTTCCCTTTCATCACTTTTTTTTTTTTTTTTTTTTTTTTTTTGCGGTATGCAGGCCTCTCACTGCTGTGGCCTCTCCCGTTGCGGAGCACAGGCTCCGGACACGCAGACCCAGAGGCCATGGCTCACGGGCTTAGTTGCTCCGCGGCATGTGGGATCTTCCCGGACCAGGGCACGAACCGTGACCCCTGCATCGGCAGGCGGATTCCCAACCACTGCGCCACCAGGGAAGCCCCCTTTCATCACTTTAAATGTGTCCTGCCAGACACCCTTCTGGCTTGTAGAGTTTCTACTGGAAGATCAACTGTTAACCTTATCTGGATTCCCTTGTATCTTATATGTTGCTTTTCCCTTGCTGCTTTTAACTTTTTTCTTTGCATTTAATTTTTGATAGTTTGATTAATATGTGTCTTGGTGTATTTCTCCTTGGATTTATCTTCTATGTGATTCTCTGTGCTTTCTGGACTTGATTTATTATTTCCTTTCTCATGTTTGGGAAGTTTTCAACTATAATCTCTTGAAATATTTTCTCAGACCTTTTCTATTTCTATTCTTCTTCTGGGACCTCTATAATTCCAATGTTGGTGTGTTTAATGTTGTCCCAGAGGTTTCTGAGTCTGTCCTAAATATTTTCATTCTTTTTTTCTTTATTCTGCTCTGCGGCAGTGTTTTCCAATATTTTATCTTCCAGTTCACTTATCCGTTGTTCTGCCTCAGTTATTCTCTTTTTGATTCCTCCTAGAGTATTTTTAATTTCACTTATTGTGTTGTTCATCATTGTTCATCTGCTCTTTAGTTCTTCTAGGTCCTTGTTAAACGTTTCTTGTATTTTCTCCATTCTATTTCCGAGATTTAGGATCATCTTTATTCTCATTATTCTGAATTCTTTTTCAGGTAGACTGCCTATTTCCTCTTCATTTCTTTGGTCTGCTGGGTTTTTACATTGCTCTTTCATCTGCTGCATATTTTTCTGTCTTCTCATTTTTTTTAACGTACTGTGTTTGGGGTTCCCTTTTCTCAGGCTGCATGTTCATAGTTCCCATTGTTTTTGGTGCCTGCCTTCAGTGAGTGAGTTTGGTTCAGTCACTTGTGTAAGCTTTCTGGTATAGGGGACTGGTGCCTATGTGCTGGTGGGTGGGACTGGATCGTTTCCCTCTGGTGCGTGTGGCCACATACAGTGGGGTGTTTTAGAATGTCTGTGAACTTTGTATAATTTTAGGCAGCCTCTCTGATAATGGGTGGTGTTGTGTTCCTGTCTTGCTAGTTTTTTGGCATGGGGCATCTGGCACTGGAGCTTGCTGGCTATTGGGTGGAGCTGGTTCTTAGTGTGAGATGATGATCTATAGGAGAGCTCTTGCCAATTGATAATATGTGGGGTCAGTCCGTCTGGAGGTCCAGTGTACTGGACTTGGACCTCCCACCTTGGAGGCTCAGGCCCAACACCCAGCCAGTGCTCCAAGACTCTGCCAGCAACACGGCTCAGAAGAAAAGGAAGAGACAAAAACTAAAACAAAAAACAAAACAAAACAAAACAAATAAAACAATAAACCAAATAGACAGAACCGTGGGACAAATGGTAAAAGCTAAACTATTCAGACAAAATCACAGAAATAAGCATACACATACACACTCACAAAAAGAGAAAAAGAAAAATTATATATATATATATATATATATATATATATATATATATATGGAAGAGAGCAACCAAACCAATAAACAAATATATAATTAATAATAAATACTAAACTATTATAAACATAAAACCAGAAACAAATTAGACACTGAAAGCAAACCCCAAGTCTATAGTTGCTCTCAAAGTCCATTGCCTCAATTTTGGGAACATTCATTGTCTGTTCAGGTATTCTTCAGATGCAGGGTTTATCAAGTTGATTGTGGGGATTTAATCTGCTAATCCTGAAGCTACACAGAGAAATTTCCCTTTCTTTTTTTCGTTTACACATCCCCTGGTGTTCAGCTTTGGTTTTGACCCTGCCTCTGCCTGTAGGCTACCCTCAGGAGTCTGTTACCCTCAGGAGTCTGTTACCCTCCCAGACAGGAGGGGGTTAAGACAGCAGCTGATTAGGACTCTCTTGATCTCTCAGGAAGGGGAGAGGGAGGAGTACAGTGGTCATAACTGGAATGTGGGTGATCCTGCAGTGACAGAGGCTGGCATGACATTGCAACAGCCTGAAGAGTGTTGTGCGTTCTCCCAGGGGACTTGTCCCTGCATCTTGGGACCCTGACAGTGGTGTGCTGCACAGGCTCCCAGGGTGGGGTGTGGGTAGTGACCTGTGCTTGCTCACAGGATTCTTTGTGGCAGTGGCCACAGTATTAGAAGTTTATGCCCATCTCTGGGGTTCAAGCTGATAGCCATGGCTAGTGCCCATCTCTGGAACTCGTTTAGGTGGTGCTCTGACTTCTGTGGGCACACTGGGAAGGAATCCCCTCTCCTTGTTCATCCCCCAAAAAAGGTCTCTTCCCTCTCTGGCAAGTCCATACTTTTTCCTGGACTCCCTCCTGTCAAGCTGTAATGCACTAGCCCCCTTCAGGCTGTCTTTATGCAGCCAACCCCAGTCCTCTCCCTGGGGTCTGACCTCTAAAGCCTGAGCCTCATTTCCTAGCCCCCACCCTCCCTTGTGGGTGAGAATACAAGTGTCTCAGACTGATGAGTGATGGTTGGCACCACTCCTCTGTGAGGGAATCTCTCTGCTTTGGTCTCTGCACCCCTGTTGCTGCACTCTCCTTCATGGGTCTGAAGCTTCCTCCCTGCCCACTCCCATCTCCACCAGTGAAGTGACTCCCTAGTGTGTGGAAAGTTTTCCTACTTCACAGCTTCCTCCCAGAGGAGCTGGTCCCATCCCTATTCTTTTGTCTCTGTTTTTTTCTTTTTTCTTTTGCCCTACCCAGGTATGTGGGGATTTTCTTGCCTTTTGGGAAGTCTCAGGTCTTCTGCCAGCATTCAGTAGGCATTCTGTAGGACTTGTTCCACATGTAGATGTATTTTTGATGTATTTATGGGGAGGAAGGTGACCTCCACGTCTTACTCTCCTGCCATCTTGGAGGTCTCCCCACCAGTATTTTGACTCCTAGTTTAGGCAACAAAGATGAGAGAAGTGAATTCAGATGGTGTAGAAAACAGTAATTCTTCTGCCTGGGGGAGGGACATTCATAGGTGAGATTTTGTTGGAAGGCAGTGAGGGGACTTGGCTTTGAGCTTTCTTTGCATACCCAGCACACTGTTGACACTTATGTTGTATAATTTGACCTTAGCTGGGGAGTGAGTCTATGATGGATATTTAGGAAATATGTGAATTCTTAATAGCTGTCCCTTAGTTTGTCCCTCATTCACTGTCCTGTTCTAAAAAGAAAAGCCATGTGGTTTCAATGACTAGTCTAATTTTATAGACTATGTTAAGACAATAGAGACAAAGGGAGCTTCCGTCTCTCTTTATAGGCTAATGCAGTGTAATAAAAGAATCTAGAAACTTGTCATTAATTAGCTCTGTCGTCTTGACAAAGTCATTTATCCCATCTGGTTTTGGTTCCTCTGTTTGTAAAATGAGAAGGTCTTAGCAACAATCTCTCTAAAGTCCCCTGTTAAACATAGATGTTTATGATATAAATTTTGATCAGATTTAATACAATATTTTTAAAACAATGAATGCAGAAGTAAAGTAGTAATTTGGACGGTTTGCTAATTAATGTAAGATGAAAGTGAATCTAAAAAAAAATCACACATCTTAAGAGTCCATCTGACAATAGTAACAATCGCAAATGATTTTGCTATTTAGATTACACTATTCACCTATGCCAGTTCCCTCATGCTGCTCTATTTATACTCCCAAATGTTACACTTCCAGCAACAGAAAAATGTTACTCACTTATTGAACTACCCAATACCCATGCAAATTTTTGCCAAAGTAACATTACTAAGTGATTGACCCACCTCCATTGAATTTAAAAAAAAATAATAATTCTTTCACTTGAATCACAAGCAACAACCAACCAGTGGAAATTTTTGCAAAACTTTTAGCTTTTCGTACTAACCTAATAGTAGATGGATATTTCCTCACTACAGATGAAACAAATGTTTCTCTTTGGATAAGTTTTCCCATTAAACAACTTTTGCCATTGAAATCTGTTTAGATTTGGGCAGTTGGGACATCACCAAGTTAAATAGATGCTTGTTGAAATATGTTTTATTTTGCTGATTCAGAAACATGTTAATTGTTCTGTGAATTTAATAACAATCATCAAGTATTATTTTAAAATAATTACTTTGTCAAAAGGTGGTACTTCTAATGTTTGATTTTGTTGGCTTGTGAAGTAGACTTCAATCTTTTAAAATTACTTAAACTATCTACTTTTTCCTGAATACAAATGAATCATTTCTTTTTTTTGTGTGTGTGTGTGTGTGTGTGTGTGTGTGTGTGTGTGTGACAAGTGCTCAAAACTTGCCCAGAGAGAAGTCCAAGACCAGCAAAACACATCATTGTTGCTTAACAGAATAGAAAAAATCAGGATTTTTTTGAAAGTTCATACCTACATTTATTTTGAGCAACTATCCCCTTCTTGATCTCAGTTTCCTGTGTGTGAAATGATGAGTTTGCATTATATTATTTCCAAGGTCTCTCCCAGCCCTAACTTACCAGAACTCTATGACCCCATTTATAAACCTTATGAAGCTACTATGCTGCAGTTGTACTCTGGTTCAATATCAATGCCAATAAACATCAACATTGAGAAACAATTAATAAGAAGTTAATGTTTTGGATGGTGCAAACAGATATTAATATAAATGAAAGCACAGTTTAGTTTTCATTAGTTTTCATTAGATGTAACTGGATTTCTTCTGTCATTCTTTTTGTTACCTACCTTCCAACCTAAGGTTGGAATTCCTACCTAACTTCAGTGGATTTTCCCCATTCTCTTTTCCATCCTCACTTTATTCATCTTCTATCATATTCTGAAGATTCAGAGGAATTGAGTTGAGAAAAGCACCAGTTTAAGCACCAGTTTAAGGGGTATATTAATAAGCTCTTCTCCAAGCCTCAACTTCTTCCTCTCCTGATCCAAATGCTCAGATGCCCTGTATATGGTTGTAGGCATGTTCTGCTTAGGGATCAATGTGGTTACAAATTAAGAATAAAATCACCTGTAGGAAATACTATTTTTTTTGCTTACAATATATCAATTCCTTGCTTTTCCCTTATTAATAAACCACACCAAGCATCAATATTCCCAGCCTCATAAAATTAATCTAAGTCAATCAACATAATCCTGTGTCCTTCAGAGAACAATTAAATTTGCCAATCTCCCTTGCCCTGTGACCAATCTGAACTATAAAATTAAAGGTACATTTGCTGGAGGACTTTAACTCTCTAGATATGAGAATCATGATCAGTGGTACCACCCACATTTTCTTTTTTATCTTGATGCCTGGAGTTGGAGTTGCCATCTTGCTAGAATAAAGAAAGACCAAGAGAAACAGATGTACAGAAGTCCTGAAATCACTGAATGGGTGAACCTAAACCTTAGCAACTATTAGTATCTAGTCTCCTTGTCATATGAGAGAAAATCAAGAGGCTTGTTTACAGTGAATGAGGTTATGGGCTGCCTAGATTTCCCCTTCAAGATTGAAGGATTTATTCTTTCAGCTGCTAAAAGATTATAAGCTGACATCCCTCAGCCATCAAGCCCTGTTCCAGAATTTTATCAACTGAAGAACCCCTCCTTGCTGAGGGAGGAATTGTCTGCTCCCTTGCTGGAGAAGTCCCTATCCACAGCCTGTTTGATGTGGGAGTATAAATATCTGGGTGTCTCCCTTCAACACAGGATAACCATCTCTGAAAAGCCATCCATGTTTTGAGTTCCCCACAAATTCAGCTGAGGTCTTGTTATAAATTAACTGCAGCCCTATTCTTCCTCTACTCAGAGTCTTGCTTTCTTCAAATCTCCTAAGGTGATGTTTCTGAGAAAACTCCCTCTGAAAACTTCTGACGCGAGTCTCTGTCTCAAATTGACTTCTAACAAAAAAAGCATATTAACGTGTTGTTTAATCCACTGTTAAACTTTCTGTTGCTTGTGGCCAAAATTATGCCTAATTTATACATGAATATATGAGACAATTAGAACACTGGTAAAATGCTTATTAAATAGAAACTGTTACCAAATTGAGTCGTTTGGACCCTGCTCAGACCCTATCCCAGCCCAGTCTCTGCATCCACGGAGGAGGGTTTATTTTCCATTGTGATTTGAGTAGATGAAATCAAGGCTGAGATCAACACAACATAAGCTTTATTCAGTGGCCAAAAAATGGAGAAGGGGGAACTAAGTTTACAGATCACCTTCTAGCCCATCTGAGTAGAGGGATTTAATTTTAAAGAGTAAAGACAAAGGGAGGAGGAGTGGGGCTAATGATGGGGAGGCATATGCATTAGTCTACTGGGGAAGAGGCAGGGCTTTGTCCAAGGGAGTGGGGTGCCACTCTCTTTTTTTCCTTTTTTGGTCCTTAATGTCCAGTCATGGCCACCAGTAGGTGTGTCATTTAATATGCTAATGTAGTAAAATTAGTGTATAATGAGACTCAGGGTCTGTTGGAGGTCAGATTTATTGCCATTGCCATCTTGGTCCCAGCTGGTTTCATCTGTTTTTTGTTTGTTTGTTTGTTTGTTTGTTTGTAGCTTCCTTTCTTATTTCTGGATCCTTTAACGTAAAGATTTATGCTAACTCTTGCTAAAGGTGGGAGTTGATGGGTTTTGAGCAAAGACTTGGAGCAGCTCTGACAACAGAACCACTGGGTGAAACTAACTGTTTTAGACTCCAACAAAGAGAATACCCACCACTTTTCATGGAGGTAGGGTTCAAATCCAGACTTGGTCTCTTAACCAGCAAGGTAAATTTAAGCAAAATATTTAAGTCTCTTTGTCCTCAAGTGTTAAGTCTAATAATAATACCGTTCTTATTATTTAACTTTTTTGTGACTAATACATAGGTAACACATGTGACACATCCAACACATATAATTGTCCTTGATCATTTTTTGTGAGGATTCAACAAAATAACATCTGAATAATACCTTACTTATATAGTCACCCACTCTGTAAACAATAGTTATTACTATTACATTAACTTCAGAATTGTTTTCCTAAAATGACACCAGCCCAAATTTATAATTCCAGATTTGATCACCTCAGAGCTTATCTTGCATATGTAACCCTTTGACATTTATTAGGTTTCTCCTTTCAATTTTATTTTTAGATGTGTGTGTGGTCCAAGGTCTTCACTGGGATTATGGAAGTGGCATGAGTGGGGAGATTTGATAATGTGGCAGTGACAGAGGTACTCATTCAGACCTGTCTCTGGAGCAGCCTCAGAGGAGGGCCAGAGGTCCAGAGGATCTGTGACACATTCACAGTGGCCTCGGGTCTCAGATGCAAAATGGCTTCAGATAGGGTCTGAAGCTGAATCCAGCCTCTGTACCCCAACACCAAAATAAATCTTAGAGGCAGAGTTTTGGGTGAAGTAGAAAAATATAGCTTTATTCCTTTGCCAGACAAAGGGGACCATAGTGGCTATTGTCCTCAAAACTATATGTCCCAACCTGGAGGAGGTAGTGAGGAATTTTATAGTAATGGTTCAAAGAGGGTGTGATCAGCTTGTGGACATTCTTCTGACTGGTTATTGGTGAGAAAAGTGGTAGTCAACATCATCAATGTTCTAATTCCAACTGGGTCTGGAGTCTCCATGCTTGTGAGCACCATACCCTTAACTTCTTCCACCTGGTGGGGGTTTCAGTATCTTCATAACAGCTCAAAGATATTGTTATGTGTATCCCTTGAGAGGGAACCAGGACCCAGCCCCAAGGCTACACTATTGTTTCTTTTAACTGTTCCTCCCTTGTCTCTGTATTCCCTTCCTTCCCTAATTAACAACTGTTGGAATCTGCCTGTTGGAACTCAGGAAAGGTCATGGAGGCTGAATGAAGCCTATTTCCTGTAATCAAGAAATAGGGGCCACAAAAAAGTTTTTGTGTCCGAGAGCCCCCCAGGGTCCTGCTAGGTAATAGACTTACATGCCTCTTCCACCCAAGAGGATCAGGACCTCAGAATTTTATGTGCCAATCTTGACTAGTTCTTTTATGCATGAAGGCTTTTGACAGACACTCGCTCCCCACATCACATGTGGGTGCTTCTGCATCTATAGCTTTAAGGCACTTGGTGGAACCTCGGTAACTATTTCCTGATCTTGAAACAGTTTATCAGTGGGTTTCTGTTCTCCACTATAATATGCCTTTAACGGTAAAGAATGAATTCTTCCTCTGAGTTAGTCAGGACTGTTTAGCAAAGAGATCAAATATTATCTCTCACTCTTAACATTAAAAAAAGTCAGTGTTTCAAAGGAGTCATCTCTTAAAATTTGAGGAAAGAAATGTTAGAAACACTATTGTAGAATTGTTGGTAAAGCAAGACTCATTCATGGCAATTAACCCTCCTCAATTACTGTAATATTTGTTCTTGAACAAAGGCTTCCACCCTCTTGAGGAAGTCAAGGGCTGTGGGAAAGTTAATGGTGAAATTCTATGTAGTGAGACTCCCAAAGGGAGTGTATTAGGCTTGCCACCTTCAGAATCTGGATGGATGAGAGTGGGCTGCCAGGGAAAGTTTATCAAGGTTCTGTTTCTGTGAAGAGCCACAGGTCCTCAGGGAGGAAAATTACTGGGCAGGTTGCTATAGTAGTTAGGCTCCAGCTCAATGCCTCTAGAATAGAGATTTCAAACTGGCAACCTGCAAGCTGAACATGGCCCATGGATATGTTTTATTTGGCTCCTATACTGTTTTAACAAAATGATACCAACATTTAAAATAGGAAATTTCACATAAAAACCCAGATTTCTGGCTTCTGTTGAAAAAATGGAAAGATCTGGCAACATGGGGCTCACATTCCCATATGACAACAATTGACTGGATCTATGTAATGACTCTTCAACAAGAAAAGAATGTGCTCTTCTGTTTACCACAGTCCCCACCATTCCCTAATATTCTCCAACTCTGAACCTGACTGTCAGTTGTCATTTATCATCATGCTTGTAGTTTCCAGTGTAAAGAATTATTTATTCATAGAGATGTACATCTTTCTCAAAAGAAGGATAAAACAGAATGAGAGGTCCTCAGGTTAAAAAACAGTGAGAGAATTTTCCATTAGAGGTGAAGAATAATCATACACATTTAATTCTGTTTAATTTAAAGTTTATACCTGGCCCTAAATTAAGGGAAAATCCTCACTACTCTTTGAGGATTCATAAAAAATATTAATTTTATGAAAAGATGACTTTGTTCTCACCACATACTATCGACATTAGGATTGGATTTGACATATCATAAGACTTCAACCACTTAGATAAATGAATACATTTGCATAGAAAAAAAGATCTAGGACCAAGGCATTTCTCATTCCAAGTAAGTCATACAGATTCTGAGGGATTTCTGTCCCTAGGATGTGAAAGAAATGTGTATATTTTAAATCCCTGTCTGAGATATTGACACCTCTTCACCAGTTGAGAACACCTACACAAAACTTTATGAATCTGCACTTCCAAAATGCATCCATCAGAGTCTTTCATACCATCATCTGATAGACACTTTAAAGGATGTGTCCCAGGACTTTATGATTGACCTTGTCTGTTCATTTATTTTTAATCAAGAGTTGATGAAGACAATGAAGATTTGCTTAACATATTTACAGATGACAATATTGGGGAGAAAGAATGTCTCCAAACTTATTTTCAGGTTCAATATCCACATATTGAGTGCTACCCACACTAGAGACGTACTTCACAGGTTCAGTTAACATCACAGACTCAGAAAAAGACAACAGTAGATGTAAAAAGAGTCATGACTCAACAAGAATACACTTAAGAAAAAAAAAAGGTGAGGAAAAGCTCACTATGAGTGAATAGGGTTACATGACTTTCAAAAATGTCTGAGTAATCTTAGGGCATTGATAGAAATATAGAATGTTAGCCCCTCCACACTATGCACTTGTCAGATCTTATCCAATATTTATTTTCATTTCTCAGAATCATAAGTGTGTGTGTGTGTGTGTGTGTGTGAGAGAGAGAGAGAGAGAGGAGAGAGAGAGAGAGAGAGAGAGAGAGAGAGAGAGAGAGAGAGAGAGAGAGAGAGAGAGAGAAGGGGAATGGCAAGATCAGGAATACGGAGTCAACAGCATGCCATATGAAGAATGGTTAAACAAACTTAAACTAATTACATCAGAAAATAATACAAAAGTCAATAACATATTTTATTTAAAAGACATAGTTATGTTTAGATTATTTGGGTCTATTTCCTCTGTAGATCAAAGACGTAGAAGTAGTATTAAAAGGTAGTCAATACAAGAAATATTTTTCTCACAAAGGGTTTCACACCACCCCACCAAACAAATAAAATGCACTATTTCAGGGAAAATCTTTGTCCTTATTATCCTTTCTGTATTCAGCTGAAGGTTAAAGAAGTATCATATTACATGACATTTAAGAGCCCTCTGGTAATTGGGAACTGCTCATTTTATAAACATTTTTTTAAAATGAAAATCGTTTGGTCTCCCGCCTTTTATACAAATCCAAACAGTTGAGGGTTGCCACCCTTTTATAGCAGATCTGCCTTGTTTTCATGGACAGTTGTACTTTTTTGTTTGTTCAGCATTCAAAGAGACTTCCAATTTTTGAGATATTTACTCTCCTTACCTCTTGACAGGCTTGGCTGATCAGATGGTACTGCCTAGAATTTGCCTTTGGAATGGGGAAAACAGGGTCCATAAGCAGTTAAGAAATGATTCCTAACAGCAGTGCTGGCAGCATTGAGAATTTTATGATGCCAGTGAGCATATAAAAGAAGTGTCCTATCTAAATTCCTTTGATCACTTATCATTTTATGATCTGATTCCCCAGCCCTCATATTACTTCTGTGCATGTCTCCCCAATATTCTAAGAAATAATTTTGCTGCAAAAGTTAACTAGAGATGATTTCTGTTGCTTGTAGGCTATAAGTTGATGCAGAAAAATTTTATGAGAGACTATTTTATAGAAGTCAATGCAAATGCATTAATTTACAAGAAATAAAACTACAAGGGGTTGGTTTTGGTGACTTATGCTCACCCAGCACATTATCTTACAAGAGAAGAATATATTGTAATCTACATTCTAGTCAGAAGATTTGGGGGACATAGAATCCATGAGAGAGTTTTATAACTCACCTGGTTACTACGGATCACAAGATCAAACAATGGGACCTTGATATTTATTCTCATTGGCAGGGCTCTTCTGCTATAGAGACAAAAGAAGAAATAAGAAGAGACTTGGAGTTTCTCTAAACCTCTCTAAGTATTTGTATGGGCACTATCAATTTTCTTCTCTGACTCCTAGTTTTCAATATTTCATTATGATGCATTCTGATTGGTACATTTTAATGGCCAAAGTTTTCCTTTGTTGCTTCTCAAGTAATAACGAAGCATGTGACCAAGATTCCTTAATCACCCACTTAATTACTGATTTTCAAAAATTTACTTTTGAATATTATAATTTCTTTCTAAGTTTTGGGAATACCTTTGCTATTCATTAGGTACAGCCTATGGTTGATTATGTGCTTTTATAAAAACTTCAAAAAATACTCAATCTAAGGCAAACAAATACTCATCAAAATATATTGAATGTTTAGAGAAAGGAATTTAAATGATGAGTGCTCTTTTACTATAGTGATTTAATCCAACCATTTTTGATGTGACTACTTTTCCAATTAGAATAATTGCTCTCTTTGACAAACACGATATTACCATATTTCCACTGATTTCACCATGAATAAGGTTTCTAAAATTAATTCTTCCTTATTGCACCATCCTTATCACCTAAGAAATTTAATGTAATGGTACAAATATTATGTGCAACAGTTATCAATTTATTCTAAAATCTGCATAAAAGGAAAATTATAGTATAGTGGAAAATACACAGGTTCTAGAATAATATGTCCCAATGTTATTGAAGTATTTTGGCTTTCTAAATGTTTCACTACATAAAACAAACTTCCCTTCTTTAATTCTCCTATTATCTGTCATGCTTTGCCTTATCATTCAAAAATGGAATCATAGGGTTATCATATAAAATCACTATAATAAATGCTAAGAATGCCAGAAGTTCTTGTCCTCAGATATCTAATTGTATTCTTAAGATAACTTGACATGTATTACAAAGATAAATAATGACACAGCACAATACAGAATACATAGTGCTGAATACTGCAGTCTATGAGCAAAACTGAATTCTGAAAAGAAAAATCACTACTGATTCTGTTCCTTAGAGGAGGTGAGCATTAACTGAAACTTAAAGGAACAAAGAGAACTTTCACTCTATTTAGGGAGCATAGTGAGGAAGAGAGTGCTGCTCACTATAAGATAATATGTTGGTGTTTTTTAAAGCCATTTCATATGTGGGAATTTGTTATAGCAGAAATAGAAAATTAAGACAGATTTCAATACCTGAGAGTGAGACACTGCTGTAAGAAATATCTAAAAATATGTCAAAATGTCTTGGAATTGAGCAGAGTGAGGCTGATGAATTTTCAGGAGCATGTTCTAAAAAGCTTAGATTACCTTAAACATGCTGTTAGTAGAAGTATAGGTATTAGTGACTCTGCCAGGGAAGACTCAGAAGAAGTGAAAAGCAAGGTAGAGAAAATATAGATTGTATTAGAGAATGCCTAAATCATCACAGACTATTAGTAGAAATATGAACATAACAAGTTCTGTTGGTGAGGGTTCAAAAGGAAATATGTAACACATTACTGAACAATGGAGGAAAGGTTCTCCTTCTTGTATAGTGGCAGAAGTCTTAGCAGAATTATCTTCCTGCAGTTATGTGGAAAGCAAAACTTATAAGTGATAAATAAATAAAACTTATAAGTAATATTTAGCTGAAAAGATTTTCAAGCAAAGGGATTAAAATTTAGCCTGGTTTCTTTTGGCTGCTTATAATAAAATTCAAGAGGAAGGAGATAAATTGGGAGAAGAATAGTTAAACAAAAAGGAACCAAGAGGTGATGATTTGAAAAATCTTCAGCCTATCTAAATTGCCAAAAAAAAAAAAAAATGCTTAAAATTAAGGGATTCATTGTCAGGAATATATGATTTAAAGAAAAAGCTGAGGGTGTGTCTCTAACAAACTTTTGTTAGTATTCCCAGAAGATTAAAAGGTCACAATACTCAGTCACACATAAGACTCTTTGAATAGATTGAGTGTGCCTCTGAGATCCCCTCAATCACACCAGAGAACATCTTGGAAGTTTAAGGGTGCTGTTCCTCAAATATCTAAGGGAAGCCAAAAATAGAGAACTATCTAAGAAGTATCTGTGCAAGAGTCTCTTGTGTAATGGAATGAATCTCTATGACATACATAGTAGATCCACAAAGTTCGTGTGAATTTTATACTACAAGAAACACTGCCAGTTTGGACTAAAAGGTATAAAGTATGAAATGAAAGAAGGCTATTGGATCCTTAAAATTCTACTGGCAGGAAACAAGCTAGTAAAACTACTCAGCTGCAGACACCTGTCATATATCTGAAAAGGATGATTCAGAGTAGAAAGACATGAGCTTGAAAAGAGGGGCTGAAAAGCATAGAAAATTATTCACAGGCCTGGAAACCTAATGGAGTTTCCTCAGCTGGATTTAGAAAGTGTTAGGACCATTATCTCCTTTTTTCCTTTAGTTTTCTCCTTTTTTCTTAACTGGAATGACTATAAATGTTTTCCTATGCCAGTCCAACATTTTATTTCAGAAGCAGTTAATGTGTTTTTAATTTCACAGATCCACAAATAGAAAGTAATTGTGTGTGCCCAAGCATAGTTCATACTCAGAGACTTACGCATACCTAAATTAGATCATTTAGATGATGATATTTAGGACTTTGAACTGATGAGATATGGGATTTGGATGAGATTTTAGACACTTGGTTGATACTTTATGAGTTAGACTTTGAGGAATTAGGGGTTCAGTGAATAAATTTTGCATGTGGACAGGTAAATTTTAGGGGAACAAAGGGCAACTGTACTGGATGGATCCACATTGCCATGATGTCCATATCCTCATTCCCACAATTTATAAATAGATTATCTTATAAGACAAAAAGAATTTTACAGATGTATTTAAAGTTAAGAAACTTGAGATAGGGAAAATATTATCCAGATGGGCTCAATCTAACCATGTGAGTCTTCAAAAGCATAAACCTTTCTCAGTTTTCCTGTTGTAGCACAACCAGAAAAATGGTAGAGTGAGGACTTGGTCCACCATTGATGGCTTTGAAGATGGAAGTAGGTATCTAAGCCAAAGAGTATAGGTGGTTTCCAAAAACTGGAAAAGGTAAGAAAAGAGATTGCCTTCCTATAGCTTCCAAAAGAAATTCAGTGCTGCCAACACCCAGCAACTTGGTCAGATATTAGCCCCATGAGACCTGTGTCAGATTTCTTACCTATAGAACAATAAGAACCATGCAGATGCGTGCAGCCTTTCGCACCTCCTGGGGCACTGCCTGGGTTGGAGAGATATTGCCTGAGCAGTGTGGCTGACGAGTGGTCTTTGTGCTCTGGCCGGGTGTCAGGCCTGAGCCTCTGAGGTAGGAAAACCGAGTCCAGGACACTGGACCACTGGAGACCTCCCAGCCCCAAGTAATATCAATTGCTGAGAGCTATCCCAGAGAACTCTGTCTTAACACTAAAGACCCAGATCCACCCAGTAGCCAACAAGCTCCATGGCTGGTCACCCATGTCAAACAACTAGCAAGACAGGAACACAACCCCACTCATTAGCAGAGAGGCTGCCTAAAATCATACTAAGTTCACAGACACACCAAAACACACCACCAGATGCAGGCCTGCCCACCAGAAAAAAAAGATCCAGTACCACCAACCAGGACACAGGCACCATTCCCGTCCACAGGAACCAACCTCACCAAATGGGGGCAGACATCAAAAACCATGGGAACTACAAACGTGCAGCCTGTGAAAAGGAGACCCCAAACACAGTAAGTTAAAAAAAAAAAAATGAGAAGACACAAATATATGCAACAGATGAAGGAGCAAGGTAAAAATGCACCAGACCAAACAAATGAAGAAGAAATAGGCAGTCTACCGGTAAAAGAATTCAGAGTAATGACAGTAAAGATAATCCCAAATTTTGAAAATAGAAGGGAGAAAATATTTAAAAATATTTAAGATGGACCTAGAAGAACTAAAGAACAAACAAACAATGATGAACAACAAAATAAATGAAATTTAAAATTCTCTAGAAGGAATCAATAGCTGAATAACTGAGGCAGAAGAATGGATAACTGACCTGGAAGATAAAATAGTGGAAATAACTACCACAGAGCAGAATAAAGAAAAAAGAATGAAAAGAATTGAGGACAGCCTCAGAGACCTATGAGACAACATTAAACACACCAACATTCAAATTATAGAGGTCGAAGAAGAAGAAGGAGAAATGGAAAGGATCAGAGAAAATATTTGAAGAGATTATAGTTGAAAACTTCCCTAATATGGGAAAGGAAATAGTCAATCACATCCAGAAAGGGCAGAGAATCCCATCCAAGAAAATCAAAGCAGAAACACACCAAGACACATATTAATCAAACTACAAAAAATTAAATACAAAGAAAAAATATGAAAAGCAGCAAGGGAAAAACAACAAACAAAACACAAGGGAATCCCATAAGATTAACAGCTGATTTTGCAGCAGAAACCCTGCAAGCCAGAAAGGAGTGGCAGGACATATTTAAAGTGATGAAAGGGAAAAACCTACAACCAAGATTAATCTACCAGCAATGATCTCATTCAGATTAGAAGGACAAGTTAAAATCTTTACAGATAAGCAAAAGCTAAGAGAATTCAGCACCACCAAACCAGCTTTACAACAAATGCTAAAGGAATTTCTCTAGACAGAAAACACAAGAGAAGGAAAAGACCTACAAACACAAAACAATTAAGAAAATGGTAATAGAAACATACATATCAATTATTACCTTAAATGTAAATGGATTAAATGCTCCAACCAAAAGATATAGACTGGCTGAATGCATGCAGAAACAAGACCCACTTCAGACCTAGGGACACATACAGACTGAAAGTGAGGGGATGGAAAAAGATATTCCATGCAAATGGAACTCAAAAGAAAGCTGGAGTGGCAATTCTCATGTCAGACAAAATAGACTTTAAAATAAAGACTATTACAAGACACAAAGATGGACACTACATAATGCTCAAGGGATCAATCCAAGAAGAAGATATAACCATTGTAAATATTTATGCACCCAACATAGGAGCACCTCAATACTTAAGGCAAAGGCTAACAGCCATAAAAGGGGAAATTGACAGTAACATAATCATAGTATGGGATTTTAACACCCTACTTTCACCAATGGACAATTCATTCAAAAAGAAAATAAGCAAGGATACACAAGCTTTAAATGATACATTAAACAAGATGGACTTAATTGATATTTATAGGATCTGCCATCCAAAAACAACAGAATACACATTCTTCTCAAGTGCTCATGGAACATTGTCTAGGAGAGATCATATCTTGGGCCACAAATAAAGCCTTGGTAAATTTAAGAAAATTAAAATTGAACCAAGTATCTTTTCTGAACACAACACTATGAGACTAGATATCAATTACAGGAAAAAAAACTGTAAAAAATATAAAAATATAGAGGCTAAATAATATGCTACTTAACAACCAAGAGATATCACTCAAGAAATCAAAGAGGAAAACAAAAATACCTAGAGACAAATGACAATGAACACAAAATGATGTGAAACCTATGGGTTGTAGCAAAAGCAATTATAAGAGGGAAGTTTAGAGCAATACAATACTACCTCAAGAAACAAGAAAAATCTCAAATAAGCAACCTAACCTTAAAACTAAAGCAATTAGAGAAAGAAGAACAAAACCCCCAAAGTTAGCAGAAGGAAAGAAATCATAAAGTTCAGATCAGATAAAAATGAAAAAGTAATGAAGGAAACAATAGCAAAGATCAATAAAACTAAAAGCTGGTTCTCTGAGAAGATAAACAAAATTGATAAACCATTAGCCAGACTCATGAAGAAAAAAAGGGAGAAGATTCAAATCAACAGAATTAAAAATGAAAAGAAGTAACAACTGACACTGCAGAAATACAAAGGATCATGAGAGATTACTATAAGAAACTATTTGACAATAAAATGGACCACCTGGAAAAAATGCACAAATTCTTAGCAAAGCACAATCTTCCAATGCTGAATCAGGAAGAAACAGAAAATGTGAAGAGACCAATCACAAGCACTGAAATTGAGACTGTCATTAAAAATCTTCCAACAAACAAAAGCCCAGGACCACAAGCCTTCACAGAAGAATTCTATCAAACATTTAAAGAAGAGGTAACACTCTCCTTCTCAAACTCTTCAAAAATACAGCAGAGGGAGGAACACTCCTCAACTCATTCTACAAGGCCACCACCACCCTGACAACAAAACCAGCCAAAGATGTCACAAAGAAAGAAAACTAAAGGCTAATATCACTGAAGAACATACATGCAAAAATCCTCAACAGAATACTAGCAAACAGAATCTAACAGAACATTAAAAAGATCATACACCATGATCAATTGGGGTTTATCCCAGGAATGCAAGAATTCTTCAGTATATGCAAATCAATAAATGTGATACACCATATTAACAAATTGAAGGAAAAAATATGATAATTTCAATAGTTGAAGAAGAAGCTTTTCAAATATTTCCAAACCTATTTATGATAAGCACTCTCAGGAAAGTGGGCATAGAGAGAACCTATCTCAAGAAAATAAAGGCCATATATGACAAACTGACAGTCAACATCATTCTTAATGCTGAAAACTTGAAACCTTTTCTACTAAGCTAAGAACAAGACACGGTTGCCCACTCTCACGACTATTATTCAACATAGTTTTGGAAGTTTTAGCTACAGCAATCAGAGAAGAAAAATAAGTAAAAGGAATCCAAATTGGAAAAAGAATTAAATCTGTCACTGTCTGCAGATGACATGATAATATTTATAAAGAGAATCCTAAAGTTGCTACCAGAAAACTACTAGAGCTAATAAATGAATTTGGTAATGTTTCAGGATACAAAATTAATGCACAGAAATCTCTTGCATCCTTATACACTAACAATGAAAAATCTGAAAGAGAAATTAAGGAAACACTCCCATTTACCACTGCAACAAAAAGAAAAAAATTATCTAGGAATAAACCTATGTAAGGAGACAAAAGACCTGTATGCAGAAAACTTTAAGAGACTGATGAAAGAAATTAAAGATGATACAGACAGATGGAGAGATGTACCATGTTCTTGGATTGGAAGCATCAACATTGTGAAAATGACTCTACTACCCAAAGCAAAATACAAATTCAATACAATCTCTATCAAACTACCACTGGCATTTTTTACAGACTAGAACAAAAAATTTCACAATTTGTGTGGAAACACAAAAGACCCCGAATAGCCAAAGAAATCTTGAGAACAAAAAATGGAGCTGGAAGAATCAGGCTCTGTGACTTCAGACTATACTACAAAGCTACAGTAATCAAGACAGTATGGTACTGGAACAAAAACAGAAATATAGATCAATGGAACAGGATAGAAAGCCCAGAGATAAACCCACACACATATGGTCAACTTATCTTTGATAAAGGAGGCAAGAATATATAGTGGAGAAAAGAAAGACTCTTCAACAAGTGGTTCTGGGAAAACTGGACAGGTACATGTAAAAGTATGACTTTAGAACACTCCCTAACACCATACACAACAATAAACTCAAAATGGGTTAAAGACCTAAATGTAAGGCCAGACCCTATCAAACTCTTAGAGGAAAACAGAGGAAAAACACTCTATGACATAAATCACAGCAAGATCCTTTTTGAACCACCTTTTAGAGAAATGGAAATAAAAATAAAAATAAACAAATGGGACCTAATGAAAGTTAAAAGATTTGCACAGCAAAGGATACCATAAACAAGACCAAAAGACAATACTCAGAATGGGAGAAAATAGTTGCAAATGAAGCAACTGACAAAGGATTAATCTCCAGATTTTACAAGCAACTCATGCAGCTCAATAACAAAAAAACAAACAACCCAATCCAAAAATGAGCAGAAGACCTAAATAGACATTTCTCCAAAGAAGATATACAGATTGCCAACAAACACATGAAAGAATGCTCAACGTCATTACTCATTAGAGAAATGCAAATCAAAACTACAATGAGATATCATCTCACACTGGTCAGAATGGCCATCATCAAAAATCTAGAAACAATAAATCCTGGAGAGGGTGTGGAGAAAAGTGAGCACTCTTGCACTGCTGGTGGGAATGTAAATTGATACAGTCACTATGGAGAACAGTATGGAGGTTCCTTAAAAAACTAAAAATAGAAATACCATACAACCCAGCAATCCCACTACTGGGCATATACCCTGAGAAAACCATAATTCAAAAAGTGTCATGTACCACAATGTTCATTGCAGCTCTATTTACAATAGCCAGGTCATGGAAACGACCTACGTGTCCATCAACAGATGAATGGATAAAGAAGATGTGGCACACATATACAATGGAATATTACTCAGCCATAAAAAAAATGAAATTTAGTTATTTGTAGTGAGGTGGATGGACCTGGAGTTTGTCATACAGAGTGAAGTATGTCAGAAGGAGAAAAACAAATACCATATGCTCACACATATATATGGAATCTAAGAAAATAAAATGTCATGAAGAGACTAGGGATAGGACGGGAATAAAACACAGACCTACTATAACATGGACTTGAGTATATGGGGAGGGGAAAGGGTAAACTGTGATGAAGTGAAATAGTGGCATGGACATATATACACTGCCAAATGTAGGGTGGTTAGCTAGTGGGAAGCAGCCACATGGCACAGGGAGATCAGCTAGGTGGTTTGTGACCACCTAGAGGAGTGGGATAGGGAGGGTGGGAGGGAGGGATATGCAAGAAGGAGGAGATATAGGAACATATGTATATATATAACTGATTCATTTTGTTGTAAAGCAGAAACTAACACACCATTGTAAAGGGATATGCAAGAGGGAAGAGATATAGGAACATATGTACATATATAACTGATTCATTTTGTTGTAAAGCAGAAACTAACACACCATTGTAAAGGAATTATACTCCAATAAAGATGTTAAAAAAAAAAAAAGTCAGTTCCCATGGAAAGTTTTCCTGATGCCCTTCCTCCCATCCTTGTCATTTATGTAAAATACTAGCAGTCTTTCTCTATCCATGTATCTTCTGTTGTCTGAATGTTTTGTGTTCCCTTAAAATTCACGTGCTGGTATCCTAATGCCCACAGTTACAGTGTTAGGAGGTGAGACTTTTGGGAGTTGATTAGTTCATGAGGGTGGAGCCCTCATAAATGGGATTAATGCTCATATAACAGGGTTCCACCAGAGTTCACTAACACTCATCTGCCCATGTTGGCACCCTGTTCCCAGATTTCCAGCCTCCAGAACTAAATTTTGCTTGTTTGTAAACTACCCAGTCTGTGATATTTTGTTATAGCAGCCTCAACAGACTCAGACAGAATCCATCTTTTTTTTTTTTTAATTAGTAGAAACTGCTATGAGATAGCTCTTGAGCTCCTACCAAGAAGCCCCGTTGAAACTCCAGTAATGAATTGAAAAAAATACTTAAGCAAATATTAATCATTGGCAGATAGTCATGGAAAACTCATGCTAGTCTGTCTATGTATATTTATATATATATATATATATATTTTTTAAGAGAGCAAAAAGTGTGAACAAAGAAGTGCCAGTGTGTGTGTATGTGCATATGTGCAAGGTGTTCACACACAAGTGTTTTTTATAGAAAAATCACAAGGTTATGAAAAATATTTTGACATGATTATGAAACTGGCTTAAGAAAAATAAACTAAAGAGAGAATTTATCTTTGGATGAAAAAAACATAAACAGGATTCTCCAGGGATAGGTGCTATGGCCAATTTTGTTCCTCATCTTAATTAAATGTACCTTGGTGTCATTCAGAGACAAAACACTTGGTTATACAAGCCATTAATTTGAACCAATATGGCGATTTATCACGAAATCTTCATAAGGGTTGAGCTGCAAACAGCAACTCATACAAATAATTAATCATTGTTTGAGCTAAAACCAGAGGAGTAAGATATTTAGAGAATCTGTTATTAAAAACATGTCTATACATAGAAATGGATTTTTAACAATTTAATCATACTAATTTTCTACTTTTTAAGCTTAGGTAGTGAATTATAGTGGTTGGTATGGACTCAGCTATCTAATATATGCTATATTTTAATCATTCTTCTTTATTCATCAATTATAGTACTTGTGTTTCAAAGATATTGCTTAAGTTTGAAAAAGTGATATCACATTTTTTAGTTTTGATTACCTCCATCTTTACTAGCACAGAAATCAAATTAATTTCTACTTTTTAGAAATTCTTATCAGTTTTGGGTTTCTTTCTCACTTTTAGGAGAATGAGAGATTGACAAAATCTCATTTATGTTAAATGGGAGGAAAATTACTTGCCTGAAATTTTCAGTTATCAAATAGATTTATTATTAGGGGGAAAGAAGATGATTTTTGTTCTAGTCATTTCTTCCTATAATAAATACAAAATTAATGTTTTAAGTCATTTTATACCTTGAATATTATATTTGTCAAGATACATCTGCATGTTGTAATTCTCACTGTGAGGTACATTTTGCATAGACATTTCCTAATATTGTGTTCTGCAAGAGTTTCCCCCAAAATTAGTAGTTTAGGGGAAAATATTTTAAAATAAGTATTTATTCTTTTATACAAGTTCATATTATTAAGCAGCTGGCACCCATCTATTTGTGTAAAAACAATGTGTTTAATATGATTATATATTTAGTGCTATTAGCTCAGTGAATATTATATAGTAATATAATGAGTTGTTATTTATATTCCATGCTTTAGAAAGCATTAAAACATTTCTTTAAAATAATTTGTGTTAGTTTTTTCTTCAAACTTTCTAAAATTTCTTTAAGTTTGTGAGGATATATAGATAAGTTTTATAATTTTTCCAGAAACAGTTTCACAGATTGTGAATACTAAATGGTAAATCCAAAGATCAAGGACATATACATGAAACATATCAAATTATTGGTCAATAATCTATGTTGATACTTCTATGATAAACTGACAATGTCATTGATACTCAGATCAAAGCCATATACTTAATCCGTAATTAATATGAATAGAACAATAGCAAAACTATATTTTATGATATACTCTATATATTTCTTCCAAATTCAAGTTCTTTCAACATACAGTGGAGCTAATTGAGAATGTTAGTTCCTCTTTTCTACATTTATTCATTTCCCATTCTTTCATATCTGTGAGTGGTGTAAGACTTTGTGGTTGTGATTGAATATCAAAGCATTATTTACCAAGTGACAGAGTAAATAGAAGTCCATGCAAACACTTCTAGTGAGTTTTCCCATTATTAGATGATCTATCTTTTAGGATGATTTTTCCTTTTTTCTATTATTACAAAAGAAAAGAAAGAAAATGAATATTTAGGAAACTATTATGAAACACATATCTTTCTGACATTGTATATAATTCCTTCCATCACAATGTAAACAGTTATTATAATTCCCATCGTACAGAGGGGAAATATTGCCTATAAACCATTAGCTGTATTCCAAAATGAGACGTCCAGGAAAACAATATGACTGCAATTTGGTACTCAGATCTTTGAGAATTCTAGGTTCCTATGTTTTTAATGCCTTTTTTTTTTTTTTTTTTTTTTTTTTTTGCGGTACGCGGGCCTCTCACTGTTGTGGCCTCTCCCGTTGCGGAGCGCAGGCTCCGGACGCGCAGGCTCAGCGGCCATGGCTCACGGGCTTAGTCGCTCCGCGGCATGCGGGATCCTCCCGGACCAGGGCACGAACCCGTGTCTCCTGCATCGGCAGGCGGACTCTCAACCACTGCGCCACCAGGGAAGCCCCTTTAATGCCTTTTAATGCTTTTAGTGCTTTAATAAAATGTTTAAGGGACAGACTTAATGTCATATCTTTAATTCTGTCCTCGCCAAAGAGATGAGCTATGCCTCTTTTATATTTCATACAATGTAATATGCTTCCAGATCAAAATGATAAAACTGATTCCAGAAAATGAAAGTCTAGATCAATTTAAACTGCTAAATCATAGCATCAGACATTTTGAGGCTACCAATAACTAATTCCAAATAAGATGATAATGCTAATTGTGAGACAAAAACACTGTAGACATAATGTAGCCTTAAACTATGAAGTTAAATGAAGGAGGATAATAGAATCTTGGCATAGAAAGATAATTTTAGAACATTCATTCCAATTTGTGTTAGTCCATTGGTAGAAAGTGCTAGAGCTTGCACATTTGGTTTTCAAATCTCTGGCATGGCTCTTTTCCAGGGACAGTTTTGTGTGAGGAGGGATGATGTGAACATCTGGAAGTAAGGTGGCCATCACTGGATGCTGTGGGGACATATCTTTTGGCACCAAATAATTTATACAAGCTCCAGAAAGAACTTTGTTGTGAACCGTATTATTCAGAAAGACAGTTTACAACAACAACAAATCTGTGAACATACAACTACTAAATTTTTAAAAATCACTTCATATTATATTTAATTATATTATATACTTATCCTAAAGTGGTTGTGTTTTAAGCCAATCCATATTGTTAGAATTTCTTACTCAAAAAAATAAAAAGTAAAAAAACAAAACAAATAAACAAGTGAACAAAAAAGATGTGTTAGTTAACTAGATAGTGGAAATTCTTTATACAAATATGTGTATATTTAATATATATTTGATTATATATATATATATCAAATCACCACAATGTACAACAATATCCTACAGTTTTGTCAATTATACCTCAATGGAGCTAAAAGAAAGATCCAACAGAATCTCAGAATAAATGGTAATTTATTTGAATGGAAAATAGATTCTAAACACTGTGTGTGTATGTGTGTGTATGTCTGTGTGTGTGTGTGTGTGTGTGTGTGTGTGTGTGTGTGTGTGTGTGTGTGTTTCTCAGTCATCTCTTAATGGCCTTTTGTCTTTTTCTTTTAGGGAAAATAAAGATAAGGATGCTGTTTTGTTTTACTTGATGAATAATTGTCATTTATTCCATTAATTCTATTGAGGGTAAAGTAAAAGTTAATGTGTTATGATTGATAAAGAAGTTCTGGACTTTACTGTTAAGGAGGTAGCAAGAAAGAAGACCACATACCAACCTGACTGATATACGTAGTGAGGTTTCTGTGAAAAAAATCTCTTTGTTTGTATTGAAGTAATTATATTTTTCAACTGAGGTATTGATGTCTCTCTAAGTTAAAAACTCTTGAATAAATGTTTAGATGGATACAGGAAAGAAATACATATTGCTGTTCTATTTATAAGTTATTGTTTTGATTAGAATGGATGCTATAAAATCATTTTATCATATAAATAATTACAATGAACCATTACTTTTAGATATATTTCTTCTTCTAAAAGACTGAAAGAGAGCATTTAAGGTCAACTGAAACAAATTTATCAGGAGACACATGCACAGAACATCATCAAGTAGTAGGATTTCTTATGAGTGAAAACAATCTAGATATACAAAAATATAAGGAGTTTAGATATATGTATTTTATAAGTTCAAATATAAGGGAAAACTAAGTTTGTCTACATAGTTGAGGAGAGAAAGAGAAAGAAGGAGGATGATCACACCTTCCCTAATTGCTTTCATTTGCATATTTGCCATGTAGTAAATGTGTGTATGTGTGTCTAGTGGAATATGGTAGTTAAAATTTGTTTTCTCAAAAACAACGCTGCCCATACGTTGATCTTAGACTTGCAGACTTCAGAAAATAAACATCTGTTATTTAAGCCACTCAAAAAAAATTTTGTCTTCTCAGGGTTAATTCTGATGCCCTCTCCATTTTTAAAGGGACAGTGTGCTATGGGTTGAATAATGTCCCCCTAAAAATAAGATATGTTGTAGTCCTAACCCCTGGTACCTCAGAATGTGAACTTATTTGAAGTTAGGATCTTTACATAGATAATCAAGTTAAAACAAGTTTATTAGGGTGAGCCCTAATCCAATATGACTGGTGTCCTTATGAAAAGGGAAAAGTTGAACACAGAGACAGACACACAGAGAAGACAGACAATGGAAAGAGACACAGGGAGGAAGTGGCCATCCTATAAGCATGGAATGAAGCCTGGAACAGATATTTCCATCAGAGCCCTCAGAAGGTATCAATTCTGCTGACATCTTGATTTCAGACTTCTGGCTGCTGAAATGGTGAAATGATAAACTTTGGCTGTTTAAGCCACCCTGCTGGTGGTGCTCTGGTATGGCAGCCCTAGCAACTCGTGAATACTGCCTCCACTTTCCTTAGCAAACCCCTCCCCTACTCTACACTATTGGAATATCTCCAGCCCATGTATGGTTTTGGTGTTGCAGAGAGGATGTCCATATGGAGAAGATAAGGAGACCAAATTACAAGGAAATGTAGAGGCAAGAAAGGCTGATCAATAGTCAGGGAGAGCAGAAGGGTCCCAATTATAGCAGTTGAGCTGCTGCTTCTAACCAGGTGTGAAGAGCTACACCTTGACTGCTCAAAAAGAAATTATTTTTGTTCCTTTCAAGTGAGCTAGTTTGAGCTGGGATTCTAGTCCTCTAAAGAAAAAGGAGCTGATAATTTTGGTTAACATCATACGTGTTTGACTTAAGAGTCTTCTATTTCCTTGTTTCTAGGAATGCATGCACTTATGTGTACACACATATGTATATACACAGCAATGCTATTTTAGGAAGAGAAACTCAGTTTTGCTTGTTTCTATCTATATACCTAGTCAGCACGGTTACATTTCAGAAGATACTATCAGAGTTGAATGTTGGATTTTTTTCATCCACTCTTTTTACCTCCTTATCCATGCAAGATAAACTTACCTTAAAGCTAACTAATACTATTGCTATATTTGCTGCATTGCTGCATTTCTCAGTAAGACAGATGCTGATTATGTGAGGTGATGTTACTTGCCAAGGTGTGTGCCCTAGAGCGCTTGAGACCAGTATGTAAAGTTGAATTGGGGAGGAGGGGCTTGTGCTCAGCCATATCTACACTAACGTGATTGATCCAAGGCTTAGTTCAAATCCTGACCAGGCCAGGGCTGCAGGATATTTGGCCACCAAAATTATATATACATATATATGTGGCATGTATTATGATCCTGAAATACTTTGTTGAAATACCAAGAGGCAATATTACATTCCAAAGGACTTCCTAGACATGCAGAATTTACAAAGCCGGTGGCCAAAACCTGATGATAATTTTCCCCCTACTTCTATTTGAGAGAATTAGATTTTGAGAGAAGTTTTCTCTGAAAAGTTCTGCCTAATATAGAAAGAGGAATTGCATGGCCATTTTGTTTGCCCCAAGACCACTGAGACCTCAAAGATATATATTTTTAATATGACTACTTTGGAGAGAAAAGGGAAGGAGTGTGTGTACCCTCCCATATCTTGAACTTAAAAACTGTATCTCAGTAGAACAACTCAGGGACCTTGAGAAGTGTTTCTTTATAATTGGTGGACAGTATCAACTGAGTTTAGCCTCCACCTAAAAAAAATCTAAAGGGTGAGAGACAGGCAGGACAGCTGTTGATGGATGGACCAAAGGAGTAGTGGCTGATTAGGAAAGTCCACTCCCAGTTTATCAATACTGAAGGAGTGTGTGTTCGTGTGTGTATGTGTGTGCACATATCTGTGTGTGAGTGTGTGCTCATTCAAGAGGGCTGCCTGAAGGGGCAAACAGGCTTGAGGAAAGACAAACCAGAAATGCTGCCAGATGCTCAGAGACTGAAAAAAAAGCAAATGAGGAGCCAGAGAAGGAATCATCTCTCACTTGGAGGGTGAGGAGTAAAAGCCAAGAAAGGGACCACAGGAGAAAAGGGGTCAGCTTCCAACTATTTTCAGGCCCAAAGGAGTATGACATTGGCCCCTCCCCTTGTTCCCTGTTACAGACCTTTATGGGGACAGACACCTCTGATGTCAAGAATGGAGAAAACCAGTAGAATTATAAGGTAAGGAAAGAAAACAAATCAGCCACTTGGTTTCTGACCCTGACTGCTGGCTTCCTTGTCTGTAGCAGAGTTGAATAAGGAGGGTGGGAAAAGCCCTATCCTTATACCGGTTCCATCTTTACTATTCCAGTGGGATGGGGAATTTTAATAAACAATCAAAGAACTTTTTTATTACTTGAGTTATATCACAAAAGAAGCATACATAACAGGAAAAAAACTGCATAAATAAAAAGGGACTGTGAGAGACAAAAAGAAAAAGAATTAAACTTAATTCTTCCATCTATAAGGGGAATTGTCTCTATCAAAAATAATACACTGCAACTTCATATGTAGGCTTTATCCAAAAATCAGCAAGAAGAGAGATGGCTAATAGACTTCTGTTGAATGATTGTGAGTTTCCAATTAAATGGTGTTATTTCAATTCTAAGCTTGACAAAATAGTTTATGTATACATTTTGAAAAATTTTTTTTACTCCTCATTTTTCTCAATTTTAGGAAGTTATTCTTTCTAAAGCAGTGCTAGTATGTTTTATGTTACAATTGCTTAGCATACATTAATTACAAAGATTGTCGTAAAGAATTGCTGTTACATGTCACAGACTCAAGCGTCCTTGTAATACATGTTCAAAACAGCTTTAGAAAATACAGCATATCAAAGAAAATGGTGAGATGTTATTCAGTTGCATGACCTTCAGCCAGTACTTAACCTTTTAGTGCTCAGCATCTTCATGGTCAAAAGTAGATAAAAATAACAACTTCCTTAGGTTGCCATGAGGATTAAATGTGCTCAGACATGTAAAACATTTAGAATAATGACATGTCACAAAATGTCACAAAAAAAGTGTTAAAGAAGTGTTAGGAAATACTGTTGTCATATTTACCTCATTATGCAGCTATACACACAATACTAGAAAAGTATTTGTAACACTAATGAGTAATTAATGCTTAAGTGTTGACATATTTCCACTAACAAGACTTTCATGAAATAAAGATGAAAATGATGATTCAATGACTAACAAATATTTATAATGATGCTATTCCTATTTAGGCAAAGTAAATATTTCCTGAATCACTCATAAATAAAATAGGAAGTACAGAAATACTGCTTAAGTTTATGAAAGTAGTACAAAATAAAATATAAATGGGATATGTATGTTAATTACCAGTAACAATGATATTGTTTGCCCAGTTTGTTAAAATAGAATGTAATATAATTGCAGAGGATTAAATGATTTAATATTATGTAGATAGAATTCTTTTAAAATCTAGCAAAAATATCTGAAAACATCCCTTACATTTTATTTTTAATTACCCATAATTTCTTTCTCACTATGAAAAGTGTTCCTTTTTAAATTGTTCAAGAAGCCACAAAACACATTGAATAATTAATATATACCCTGATTTTTCTATGATTAAAAAAAACTCATTATAATTAAGAGGGTTTTTTTTCCTCCTTCCTTCCTCCCTCCCTTCCTTCCTTCCTTCCTTCCTTTCAGTTTAAACAGCATACTGTGGTTTCTTTTTTCAAGTACATGATTCTGATCATTTGTTTTCAAATAATACCACGCTTCTAAAACACATCATCCCTTACCCTGATTATAATGGCAATAATTTTGATGGCTTGTCTGGTTATTAGGTATTTGAATTGTACTTCAGTTTTTCATTACCATTCTCTGTGACTTAATTACTTCAGAGTGCATGAAGATACTCAAGACTTAAAAGGCACTTAATTTCCATAATTAGTTATCTCCCTGCTACAAGTGGAGAACGAATTTAGGAATATCTGTTTTATTAATAACACTCATGGAACATAGTGACACAGAAACCAAATCTCATTGCCTTTGCCATATATTCTAGCTCTTTCCATGGAGATCTTTTTTATTTTTTTCCCCTTTGTGAAACCACATAGAGGGTAAATTCTATGGCTAATCTTTCTGTCATCAAAGAAGGTACAAATATGATAAGTAAGATCTCAGACTCCTCAGCCAGCCCTGTTCTTATTACAAGAGTGGTAGGAGAATATAAACACAGAGGAATGACTTTATCACTAACCAGGGCTGTGTCCAAAAGCCTACGCAGTCAATATTTTATCTCTTTGCATAGCATGAGCTTCTGCAACTCATTTCACATTTTTTAGCTGTTGATCGGATTATTTCCTGGGCTCCTTTCCCCTGTGCCTGCCTCCATCTGTCTGATCTTGGCTTTTGAATCTTACCACTGTGATAACGAGATTAGCTCAGAAAAGGAACCAAAAAGGGATTTCTCTTTAAGCCTAAGCAGAGCTGGCCTCAGTCACTCTGTCTACATTTTCCTTCTTTGAGACCTCTGCCTGTCTGCCCCAGCCCCAAACCTCTTGTTGCAGGAGACCTTCTATGTGAACCATTACTCAGGACCAGGCATCTAACCCCAGCCTTACTGACTGATGGAGAGAGAAAAAGGAAGAAAATGGTAAAGCAATCTTAAAGGAAAACAAAAAGGATCTAAGAAAGATTTCCCAGAGTCCACTTTTTCTAGTCCTGCTCAATTAAAACACACTAGAGTTTTGAAGGAAAAGGCAATTTACCAAACAGGGAACAGTAAATCGTTCATTTTTGTTGTATTTTAGAACAATGATTAATACAGTACACTGCATCAGAAGAGTGAATAATGCCAGTGGTGCTATAGAAATTGTAGATAGGGGACTTCCCTGGTGGCACAGTGGTTAACAATCCTCCTGCCAATGCAGGGGACACGGGATCCATCCCTGGTCCAGTAAGATACCATCTACCACAGAGCAACTAAGCCCATGCAACATGATTACTGAGCCTGTGCTCTACAACCCACAAGCCACAACTACTGAGCACATGAGCCACAATTAGTGAAGCCCCCATGTCTAGAGCCCGTGCTCTGCAACAAGAGAAGCCACTGCAATGAGAAGCCTGCGCACTGCAACGAAGAGTAGCTCCCGCTTGCTTCAACTAGAGAAAGCTCATGCACAGCAATGAAGACCCAAGGCAGCCAATTAATTAATTAATTAATTAAAAATAGAAATTGTAGATAGTATTGTAAGAAAATTAAATATTCCTCCCTGTGAAGCTCTGAGGTTATTGTCTGTTCAATATCCCTTCTCATATAACTTGGAACTGTTCACTCTTTTTATTAAGAAACAAATGCCTCCACCCTCCATCCATCTGGTTGGGATGGCACTGATGATGCTTCTCCTCCCTATGTCACCATGATTTCATTCATGACTGAGGCACAGCTGCATAGATGAACACAGCACTAAGCAGCATTGACCTATCTTAAGCTCTTCTCTGGAACTGTAGATTTCCTGGAGTCCAGGAAAAAGTCTGGAACTGGCTAAGAGGCAAGAGACCTTTGTTTCAGGGTGTGCGAGGAGAGGGGATTGAGAGCACCACCAAAACAAGCTCCAGAGAGGGGCGTGAGCCACAGCTATCAGTGACCACCAGAGACCAGCGGACAATGGAGACCAACATGAAAGGCTAAGGTTGCTGTTACCAAGAAGACTGTGTGCAAACAAAGGTCACTATCCACACCTTCCCTCATGGGAGCCTGTGCAGCTCTCCACTGCCAGGGTCCCGTTTTCCTGGGGAAAACTTCCCCAGGAGCACACACGGCATGTCTTAGGCTGTTGCAACACCATATAGGCCTCTGCTGCCACAGGCTCACCCTGCATTCTGTACCCCACCCTCCCCCTGGACTGAGTGAGCCAGAGTCCCCTAATCAACTGCAACTTTAACCCTGTCCTATCTGAGCAAAGAACAGATGCCCTCAGGCAACTTACATGCAGAGGTAGGGCCAAATCCAAAGCTTAACCACAGGAACTGTGCCCACAAATAAAAGAAAGGGAAATTTCTCCCAGCAGCCTAAGGAGCAGTGGATTAAATCCCCACAATCAACGTGATGTATCCTGCAACTCTGGAATACCTGAAGAGTCAAAGAATCATCCCCAAATTGAGGGAGTGTACTTTGTGTGATTTTGTCTGTATAGCTTTGCTTTTACTGTTTGTCCTAAGTTTCTGTTTATTTATTTATTCATTTTTTAATATAGATTTTTAGCACTTGTTATCTTTGGTGAATTTGTTTTTTGGCTAGGTTGCTCTCTCTTTCTTTTTAAATTTTTAATTATTTTATTTTATTTTAATAACTATCTTTTCTTTCTTACTTTCTTTCATTCTATCTTTCTTTTTTTCTCCATTTTCTTCTGAGCTGTGTGGCTGACAGGGTCCTGGTGCTCCAGCCAGGTGTCAGGCCAGTGCCTTTGAGGTGGGAGAGCCAAGTTGAGGACATTGGTCCACCAGAGATCTCTCAGCTCCATGTAATATCACATGGTGAACCTTTTCCCAGAGATCTACATCTCAACGCTAATCCCAGGTCCGCTCACGATGAGAAAGCTACAGTGCTGGACATGCTATGCCAAACAACTAGCAAGAAAGGAACACACTACAACCCATTAGCAGAGAGGTGCCTAAAATCATAATAAGGAAGCAGACACCAGAAAACACACCACTGAACATGGTCCTGCCCACCAGAAAGACAAGATCCAGCCTCATCCAACAGAAAAAAGGCACCAATCCCCTCCAAAAGTAAGCCTACACAACTCACTGAACCTACCTTACCCACTGGGGGAACACACCAAAAACAATGGGAACTATGAAACTGCAGTCTGTGAAAACAAGACCCCAAAAACAGTAAGTTAAAAAAAAAAAAAAAAAAAAAAAAAGAGGAGACAGAAAAATATGCAACAGATGAAAGAGCAAGGTAAAAATCCACCAGACCAAAAAAAATGAAGAGGAAATAGGCAGCCTACCTGAAAAAGAATTCAGAGCAATGATAGTAAAGATGATCCAAAATCTCAGAAATAGAATGGAGAAAATACAAGAAACATTTAACAAGGACATAGAAGAATTACAGAGCAAACAAACAATGATGAACACCACAATAAATGAAATTAAAAATTCTTTAGAAGGAATCAATAGCAGAATAACTGAGGAGAAAGAAGGGATAAGTGACCTGGAAGATAAAATGGTGGAAATAACTACAATAGAGCAGAATAAATAAAAACTAAAGAAAAGAATTGAAGACATTCTCAGAGATCGCTGGGACAACAGTAAATGCACCAACATTTTAATTATAAGGGTGCCAGAAGAAGAAAAGAAAAAGAAATGGAGTGCGAAGATATTTGAAGAGATTATAGTTGAAAACTTCCCTAACATGGGAAAGAAAATAGTCAATCAAGTCCAGAAAGCACAGAGAATCCCATACAAGATAAATCCAAGGAGAAACACACCAAGACACATATTAATCAAACTATCAAAAATTAAATACAAACAAAAACATTAAAAGCAGCAAGGGAAAAGCAACAAACAACATACAAGGAAATGCCCATAAAAACAGCTGAACTTTAAGCAGAAATTCTGCAAGCCAGAAGACAATGGCAGGACATATTTAAAGTGATGAAAGGGAGAAACGTACAACCTATATTACTCTACCCAGCAAGGTTCTCATTGAGATTAGAGTAGAAATCAAAATGTTTACAGACAACCAAAAGCTAAAAGAATTCAGCACCACCAAATCATCTTTACAACAAATGCTAAAGGAACTTCTCTAGGCAGGAAACACAAGAGAAGGAAAAGATTTACATTAATAAACCCAAAACAATTAAGAAAATGGTTATAGGAACACACATATCAATAACTACCATAAATGTTAATGGATTAAATGCTCCACATAAAGACACAGACTGATTGAATGGATACAAAAACAAGACACATATATGTGCTGTCTACAAGAGACCAACTTCAGACCTAAGGACACATACAGAGTGAAAGTGAAGGGATGGAAAAAGATATTCCATGCAAATGAAAATCAAAAGAAAGATGGAGTAGCAATTCTCATATCAGACAAAATAGACTAAAAAAAAAGACTATTACAAGACACAAAGAAGAACAATACATAATGATCAAGGGGTCAAACCAAACATATATAACAATTGTAAATATTTATGCACCCAACATAGGAGCACCTCAATACATAAGGCAAATGCTAACAGCCATATAAGGGGAAATTGAGAGTAAACACAATTATAGTAGGGGATTTTAACACCCCACTTTCACCAATGGACAGATCATCCAAAATGAAAATAAATAAGGAAACACAAGCTTTAAGTGATACATTAAACAAGATGAACTTCATTGATATTTATAGGACATTCGATCCAAAAAAACAGAATACAATTTTTTCTCAAGTACATATGGGACATTGCCAAGGATAGATCATACCTTGGGTCACATATCAAGCCTTGGTAAATTTAAGAAAAGTGAAATTGTATCAAGTATATTTACCAACCACAATGCTATGAGAATAGGTATCAATTACAGGAAAAAAACCTGTAAAAATTACAAACACATGGAGGCTAAACAATGCACTACTAAATAACCAAGATATCAGTGAAGAAATCAAAGAGGAAATCAAAAAATACCTAGAAACAAATTCCAGTGAAAAAATGATGACCCAATACCTATGGGATGCAGCAAAAGCAGTTCTAAGACAGAAGTTTATAGCAATACAATCCTTCCTTAAGAAACAAGAAACATCTCACAGAAGCAACCTAACCTTACACCTAAAGAAATTAGAGGAAGAAGAACAGAAAAACCCCAAAGTTAGCAGAAGGAAAGAAATCATATAGATCAGATCAAGAATAAATGAAAAAGAAATGAAGGAAACAATAGCAAATATCAATAAAACTAAAAGCTGGTTCTTTGAGAAGATAAACGAAATTGATAAACCATTTGCCAGACTCATCAAGAAAAAAAGGGAGAAGACTCAAAACAATAGAATTAGAAATGAAAAAGGATAAATAACAACTGACACTGCAGAAATACAAAGGATCATGAGAGATGACTACAAGCAAATATATGCCAGTCAAATGGACAACCTGGAAGAAATGGACAGTTTCTTAGGAATGCACAACCTTCCAAGAGTGAACCAGGAGGACACAGAAAATATAAACAGACCAATCACAAGCACTGAAATTGAAACTGTGTTTAAAAATCTTCCAACAAACAAAAGCCCAGGACCACATGGCTTCACAGGCGAATTCTATCAAACATTTAGAGAAGAGCTAACACTTATCATTCTCAAACTCTTTCAAAATGTAGAAGAGGGAGGAACACTCCCAAACTCATTCTACAAAGCCACCATCACCCTGATACCAAAACAAGACAAAGATGTCACAAAGAAAAAAATAATAATAAAGACCAATATCACTGACGAACATAGATGAAAAAATCCTCAACAAAATACTAGTAAACAGAATCCAATAGCACATTAAAAGGATAATACATCATGATCAAGTGGGGTTTATCCCAGGATTTCAAGGATTCTTCAATATACCCAAATCAACCAATGTGATGCACCATATTAACAAATGGAAGGAGGAAAACCATATGATCATTTCAATAGATGCAGAAAAAGCTTTTGAAAAAATTCAAAACCCAGTAATTGTAAAAACTTTTCAGAAAGTAGGCAAAGAGTGAACTTACCTCAAAATAATAAAGGCCATATATGACAAACTCACATCCAACATTGTTATCAATGGTGAAAAACTGAAAACATTTCCTCTAAGACCAGGAATAAGACAAGGTTGCCCACTCTTGTCAGTATTATTCAACATAGTTTTGGAAGTTTTAGTCACAGAAATCAGAGAAGAAAAAGAAATAAATGAATTCAAATCAGAAAAGAAGAAGTAAAGCTGTCACTCTTTGCAGATGACACGATACTATACATAGAGAATCCTAAAGAAGCTACCAGAAAACTACTAGAGCTAATCAATGAATTTGGTAAAGTAGCAGGATACAAAATTAATGCACAGAAATCTCTTGGATTCCTATATACTAATGATGAAAAATCTGAAAGAGAAATTAAGGAAACACTCCCATTTAACCCTGCAAAAAACAGAATAAAATACCTAGGAATAAGCCTACATAAGGAGACAAAAGACCTGTATGTAGAAAACTATGAGACACTGATGAAAGAAATTAAAGATGATAGAAACAGATGGAGAGATCTACCATGTTCTTGGATTGGAAGAATCAACATTGTGAAAATGACTATACTACACAAAGCAATCTACAGATTCAAAGCAGTCCCTATCAAACTACCAATGGCATTTTTCACAGAACTAAAATGAAAAATTTCACAATTTGTATGGAAACACAAAAGACCCTGAAGAGCCAAATCAATCTTGAGAAAGAAAAACGGAGCTGGAGGAATCAGGTTCTGTGACTTCAGACTATACTACAAAGCTACAGTAATCAAGACAGCATGGTACTGGCACAAAAACAGAAATATAGATCAATGGAACAGGATAGAAAGACCAGAGATAAACCCACACACATATGGTCAACTTATTTTTGACAAAGGAGGTGAGAATATACACTGGAGAAAAAAGCCTCTTCAAAAAGTGGTTCTGGACAAACTGGACAGCTACATGTAAAAAAATGAAATTAGAATACTCCCTAACACCACACACAAAAATAAACTCAAAATGGATTAAAAACCTAAATGTAATGGCAGACACTCTAAAACTCTTAGAGGAAAACATAGGCAGAGCACTCTATGACATAAATCACAGCAAGATCCTTTTTGATCCACCTCCTAGAGAAATGGAAATAAAAACAAAAATATACAAAAGGGACATAATGAAACTTAAAAGCTTTTGCACAACAAAGGAAACATTAAACAAGACACAAAGCCAACCCTCAGAATGGGATAAAATATTTGCAAATGAAGCAACTGACAAAGGATTAATCTCCAAAATTTTCAAGCAGCTCAGGCAGCTCAATATCAAAAAAATCAAACAAGGCATTCCAAAAATTGGCAGAAGTCCTAAATAGACATTTCTCTAAAGAAAATATACATATTTCCAAGAAACACATGAAAGCATGCTCAACATCCCTAATCATTCAAGAAATGCAAATCAAAACTCTGATGAGGTATCACCTCACACCAGTCAGAATGGCCATCAGCCAAAAATCTGCAAAGAGTAAATGCTGGAGAGGGTGTGGAGAAAAGGGAACACTCTTGCACTTTTGGTGGGAATGTAAATTGATACAGCCACTATGGAGAACAATATGGAGGTCCCTTAAAAAATGAAGAATAGAAGTACCATAGGACCCAGCAATCCCACTACTGGGCATATACCCTGAGAAAACCATAATTCAAAAAGAGTCAACAGATGAATGGATAAAGAAGATGTGGCACATATATACAATGGAATATTACTCAGCCATAAAAAGAAATGAAATCGAGTTATTTGTAGTGAGGTGGATGGACCTAGAGTCTGTCATACAGAGTGAACTAAGTCAGAAAGAGAAAAACAAATACCTTATGCTAACACATATATATGGAATCTAAGAAAAGAAAAAAAAAAAGGTCATGAAGAACCTGGGGTAAGATGGGAATAAATACACAGACCTACTAGAGAATGGACTTGAGGATATGAGGAGGGGGAAGGATAAGCTATGACAAAGTGAGAGAGTGGCATGGACACATATACATTACCAAACGTAAAATAGATAGTGGGAAGCAGCTGCATAGCACAGGGAGATCAGCTCGGGTGTTTGTGATGACCTAGATGGGTGGGATTGGGAGGGTGGGAGGGAGGGAGACACAAGAGGGAAGATATATGGGAACATATGTGTATGCATAACTGATTCACTCTATTATAAAGCAGAAACTAACACACCATTGTAAAGCAATTATACTCCAATAAAGATGTTTAAAAAAAAGATAATCATGTACCACAATTTTCATTGCAGCTCTATTTACAATAGCCAAGACATGGAAGCAACTTTAGTGTCCATTGACAGATGAATGGATAAAGAAGATGTGGCACATATATATAATGGTATATTACTCAGACGTAAAACAAAATTGAGTTATTTGTAGTGAGGTGGATGGATGTAGAGTCTGTCGTACTGAATGAAGTAAGTCAGAAAGAGAAAATAATTACCATATGTTAACCCATATATATGAAATCTAAAAAAAAAAAAAAAAAAAAAAAAAAAAAGGTCCTGAAGAACCTAGGGGCAGGACAGGAATAAAGATGCTGACATAGGGAATGGACTTGAGGACACAGGGAGGGGGATTGGTAAGCTGGGACAAAGTAAGAGAATGGCATGGACATATTTACACTACCAAATGTAAAATAGATAGCTAGTGCAAAACAGCCACATAACACAGGGAGATCAGCTCAGTGCTTTGTGACCACCTAGAGGGGTGGGATATGGAGGATGGAAGGGAGACACAAGAGGGAGTAAACATGGTGATATATGTGTATGTATAGCTGATTCACTTTGTTATAAAGCAGAAACTAACCCACCATTGTAAAGCAATTATACTCCAATAAAGATGTTTAGAAAAAAAAGGAATTAATGGTAATGAGAGAAATCAATGAATACTTTTGATGAATCTATGTATTAGTGATAAAACAAGGTGAATACAATGGATCCAAAATATATACTTAATTGCTTTAACTATCATGTTATTCAAAAGTAGAACAGAGATTTTAAAAATTTATCTTAGTTTATTAGTAATGCATGTATTTTTAAAGTAACCTCTGAAAGAATGTATACATGTAACTTGCAAATCAATTAAAAAAATATGCTAGAATAAAACTCAATCCTATCAATAGATTTCCACTAAGGAGGTAAGGAAGTATTTATGAAAAGAAGAGTAAAGCAAGATAAGTAAACACACACTCACAGACAGACACACACACAAATGGATGGCAAAGAGATTAAAATACATACATAAGCACGATAAGAGTAAGTGAACTAAGCACACTAGTGGGTGAAAAAAAGAAAGTTGTAGAATCCAGTATCTAATATGCTATCTTTTGTATAAAACTTTTGAATGCAGTACAAATACTATGTTTTTGTTGGATACATATATCTGTAGTTCGCTTACCAAAACCCAAATGGGTAAGATACCCACCAAATTCAAAAGAGCAATTACACCTAAGAAGGCAAGAAAAATAATATTTATAGTGTTTTATTTAATTTAATAATAAGTTAACTTTTGGTAATTCTAGGTGATACATACATGAATGTTTATTGTATTTTCTCTATGATTTTCTTTGTGTTTGAATTTTTCACCATTAAAAAAATTGTGTAAGTTAAAATATTGGCTAACCTTATCTAGCTCTTATAGACACCACTCAGTGTTTCCACATCATCTAAGCACCATAGTTTCTTCATTTTGGTTGTTCTGTCACCCCCTTAGTGGGTGGTATTTGTCTACCTCTTCAATGATGGTCTCCCACAGCAAGAAAGAGGAAAGAAAAAATAGAGTTAGAAGCTATCTTTTACAAACATGATATTTCAGTTTCACACATTATTTCGGTTTATAAACCATCAGCCAGAATTTAGTCATATAATCATGCCAATCATACCAGAGGCTGGTAAATATAGTCTTAAGATGGGTGAACATGTGTCTTGGTTAATGCTTAGGGATTCTAGTACAAATAGGAAACAGAGAATTATGAAGATTGCCAAACCACAAGTACACTCTTCTATAGAATCACTAATAATACATTGTTTCTAAAAGTATGGGCCATAGACCACTGATTGACTATTCAAAATCTTTTTTTTTCCTTGGGGGAAGTATAATTTTATGCTGCTAAGTCAGTATATTTTAGCAAAACAGCAGTTTAACAGGAGGACTTCTTGCCTATAATACATGCACACACACACACACACACACACACACACACGAGTTTTAGGTTTAGTGAGAAAAAAAAAAAACTCTTGAAGTGCTTGAGGGAGAGGCATGAATACTTTAAATTTTTAAAAAAATTTTTATTGAAACAGTTGATTTACAATGTTGTGTTAGTTTCAGGTGTATGGCAAAGTGATTCAGTTATATATATATATGCATATATATTATTTTTTCAGATTCTTTTCCCTTATAGCTTATTACAAAATATTGAGTATAGTTCTCTGTGCTATACAGTAGGTCCTTATGGCATGAATACTTCTATCAAGATATTTCATGAATTAAAACAGAGTAATCAAAAATAAAACAAAAAATAACAGCAACAAAAATAAATAAATAAAACAGCAATCATATTATTCCTAAGCATTAAACTGCATGAGGAAGAGTGGGACTAGGGCAGGTGGGTTAAATTCTTCTCCTAAGCAATTCTCCTTAGTTTAAATAAAAGCAATGCTCCTTAGTATAAATAGGCATCTGGAAGGAAACGAAGTAGAAAGACCAACTAATATCATTAGGAGGAATGATATTGAAATTGTCAAGATCAGATTATTTTAGTTAACACTATTAAACATGTAAACTGTCTTCCAAAAGTATCTCAGCTGGACAGGGTGTTACAACTTATTACATTATTGCCATTATTTAAAAACCTGTCTTGATCTTATAAGAGTGATGGGGGCCGTAGCAGTAGCAGTTACTCTGATTTCAGGCATCTAAATACAGGGAAAATTCTTATGTTTTGCTCCTCTAATATCCATTACTTATAAGGAATAAGGTACAATTACAAGGTCTTTTGTGGGCCCTGTATCCATAACTTAATGGTAAGATATGACTACCTGCTGAAAGCTATAGGTACCATACTAAAATTTTGATAATATATTTAAAAAATTTAATTCTCTATTGACATGTTCTGTCTACAATAAAAATGTCAAAAGCAGGGGCTTCCCTGGTGGTGCAGTGGTTAAGAATCCGCCTGCCGATGCAGGGGACGTGGGTTTGTGCCCCGGCCGGGGAAGATCCCACATGCCGCGGAGCGGCTGGGCCCGTGAGCCATGGCCACTGAGCCTGCGCGTCCGGAGCCTGTGCTCTGCAACAGGAGCGGCCACAACAGTGAGAGGCCCGCGTAATGCAAAAAAACCCCAAAAACAAAACAAAACAAAAATGTCAAAAGCAGGCAATCCACAAAAGACAACAGAGAGCACTGAAGTCTTTCAAAGCAGCCAAGTTCTGCAATTTCTTGTTAAAGTTTTGTGAGGTGAAGTTGGCTGAACACATATTTTCCAGAGATGGGGAGTTGGCAGATATGATGCACACTGGCATTTTACTAATGAAAAAATAAACTGGTTCAAGTGATTAGAAAGTATGAAATGTTTGTGTATTATTATCTGTTAATGATGCATGTGGTATAATTGGAAGCTACAAATAACTTTCTTCAATTGCATGTCTTACATTGTAGTAGCTGCTGAGGTTAGAGAGCTTTATCCCACTTTAAAATCAGCGTTAGAAGAATATGACATTTAAAGAATAATGTGGAAAAGTCAATGTATGTTAAAGATTCGAACAGTCAAAATTCACATAATTATAACACAGCATTTCTTTCCAAGAATTCTGTGGAAGGAAATGAAAAGTCAAAATTATTTTTATTGCTTTTATCCTAAGTATCGCTTCAGGTACAAGTTAAAGCTTCTTTGCATTTAGTCAATACCAGAGAGTCCTTTACAGTCATTTAAATACAATTATGCAAAATTGTTATAATAGTTTTGAAAGATGTGTATGTGAGAATACAAAAAAAAAACGTAAAATTTTTTTTGAAGAAAAGGCATATTATACGTTGGAAAACTGATGACAACTTCAGGCACATTTTAAAATGTCCTGAAAATGCTAAGATATGTTTCTACCTATTTGCCGACTGTAGCAGAACACGTATAACAGATTTTCTTCTATTTCAGACAATTTTAATGTTATATATGTGTGTGTATGTGTGTTTTATATATACATTATTATTATTATTATCATTATTACTCAGGGAATATATTCCCTGAAAAAATACAGTTGACATTTTAGTTCCCATTCACCCTCAAAGTTAGCTAGGCCTGAATACATAAACATTACTTTGTTTTTGGAAAGCATCAATAACAAAGTCCACCCTTTTTTTCCAGTGGATTGGTACTGGCTCTATGAAGCAGGAGAATTATCCTTAAATAACATGCTTGTGAGTTTAAATAAATTACAGGACAATGAGACTTAGTTAACCATGATTTTCCTTTCTAGAAAACACAAATCTTCATGGAGGGTGAAAGACTTAGCATTACTCTACAAACGTCTCTCAGTCTGAGGAGAAAAGAAATAAATATACTTTCATTAAGTGTGCACTCCATTCCAGTCTTTTCGACAACGAGGGAGAAAACACAATCATCAACTTAGCTGTCCAGCCCGACAAATCCACAGGATTGAAAATGTACCATAACCATGAAAATTACAAAGCCAGGATGCATAGGAAATCTAATGGGTTCAAGGACTCTCCAAGTATTTTCAGAGACCTTATCGCCTAAGCTCATTATGCCGATATGAAAAATAGAAGAAAAACGCTTGGCCCTTCTTTCTGGAGCTCATTCCAAAGTCAGAAGGAGAGTGTTCTACCAATTACCACAGTTGGAAAATGTCAAGTTTCTTTGTCTCAAAGTTAAGCAGAACTAAAAAGATTAACCTTATTTCCATTTCAGAATTAATATTCTCAGAAGGCAAGTGTTCTAGATGTATTGATTACTTCTGCTAAGAAGAAATGTAGGGAAAGATAAAGCAAGTGAAAAGTTCCAAACCAACTCTGGCTCTAAGCAATAAAAAAAATTGTGAAGTCTCATTTTAGGGAGTAAATTTTTGGAGGTTAAGGCTCTAAGGGAGCAAACACATTTCCTATTGTGATATGAACACAGAAGAATGTTCTAATATAATTTTAATTAATTTGTCATTTGTCTGTCCCTTACCTTAACTTAGCACTTACTTTGTAAATTTATGTGCAAAGAAAAGAAAATAAACGGACCTGCCATAGCTTACCCTGGCATAGTTACTATTTCTATGAGTTTTGATTTCCCAAATATGTAAATTCAAGCCTAGTTTTCAAACTAATTTAACAGTGATGGCTGGTTGTGTTTCTGTAGCTGTTTAGTAAAGATACTGTGTTTCTTATGTTTAAGTCTCATTTAAAAAGAAACCCAAACTTTAAAATATTTGACCTTATTTTTAGCAATAAGCACACACAGAAACCTTCATGAAGCCAAAAATAATTTGGCAATTTTATTTCTGAGAAGCCATAGAAATATTAGTTTTGCCCATGCAAAGATATGTGACTTGCAAAATTTGCATTTAGGAAACTAAGATTAGCTTTTTTATAACTGCTGCTGTAATATTAATATAATAAGAAAGGGAAGAAGGTCAATTGATATGGCAACAACCAAATCAGCTCAATTTGGGTTGCAAAAAATTGTTTTCCTTTGGCTTCTTCATGATAAATATTTTACTCAAGATCAAATTTTCAAAATTCTAATTGGTTAAATAAAAGAAGAAATTGATTCGCATTGACTCCATGGTGGTTATAAATAGAAAACATATTAAAAAGATACCACTAGATTCAGATAATTCACATTCCACTCTTTTTATTACTACTATTATTATTACTAAATTCATGAACAGACATTAATATAAGCTCTTATGAAAGGTAAAGGTTTTATACAAGAATATTTTATCCTTTTAAAATTTACATCTAGGGTAAAATATTGAAAATAGATAATTTCCTGTATATTTATAGTAGTTTTGACATTACAGCAATAATGAAAGATACACTTCCAAAAGGATTGGGTGTCTACACAGACTGGCTTACACTGAGAAATCTTCATTTCCAGAGAATATTTGATGGGAAAATGAAAAGGCAAACATGATAAACAATCATAAGAGCAATTCTAAAAGATGATGTAGTGAAGTTTAGCCAGGGAGTATGATTCAGGTTGGTGGTACCTTGGTGTGATCATATGTTCCAGGATGTAACACTCAGCTTCAATCCTGTGAGTGACTTTTTCTTTGGATGCTGCAAGATTATATCTTGATTTATCCTCTCCTGGATTTCTCTTTCTTTTTCTTCTTTATGGATGAGTTTTCCTCTAAGTGTCATTTGGATGTTGGACTTCTTTATTCCTTTCCTGAGCCTAATTTCACATTTCAGATTTCCTACCTGGTATTCAAGCCCATCTAGTCAGCTCCCTACTAGACAACTTCACTTTCTGAAAACAAACTAATCAGTAATTCAAAATTGTAAAAATGAATAGGTCATAGAGAAACGATGAATAGGGGAGATGGAACTTCTTAAGAGAGAGTGGTAAAGAAATATGTCTTTGAGAGGGGCACTGGATCCAAGGGTCAAAGCTGGTAAGTTAGACATATGGTTTACACTCATAGGAAAATTAGAAGCAGAGGAAAGAGCATAAGCAAAATCCCTACAGTAAGAGAGTGCATGGTACATCTGAGCCTAGTGAACAAAGAGTAGCATAAGAAGTTGAAAATGAAGACAAGAGCCAAGATCATAACAGACTTGATAGAGCCTGAAAAATCATTTGATTTTCATTCTAACAGCAATAGAAAGACATCGAAGGGGTTGAAGAATCCAGTGTGACGTGCTGGGCTCATTCATTCATTCATTAATTTATTCAAAAGATATTCATTACATGCCCACTATGTGTCTGGCACTGTGCTAAGTGCCGGGAATATGATATGAAGGAAACAAACCATTCTTACTCACGAGAAACTTACCATTTAATGAAGACTGGGTTATTAATCAAATATAAGTATGCAAACCCAAACTGATATTTGTTCTGAAGGAAAAAAATAATGTAACAAACTCATTAATGAAAGAACCCGTAATATGGTAAAGCTGGTTCAACAATCCTTTGAGGAATAGGAACTTAAATAGTTCATTAGTAAGGACACCTTGAGATAGTTTTTCTTTTTTTTCTTTTTTCTTTTTCAAATGAGACATTTGTTTAATGTTCTATAGCACAGTAAACTTTAGTGTTTGGGAATGTTCACATTTCTGTGGCAGGACGTGGTAAACAGATAGTTAATATTTTCTGTATGTATAATTTATTGTTTCTGAATTTGAAATGAACATATATTAACATTAATATTTTAATTAAAATTTTTTATAAAACTGCTAAACAGATATTTCAAATACTTTGCAAAGAGGAATATGAAGTTACTAGATAAATCGGGCTAATGGTTTTCTTTGTATCATACCTAAGAAACACCGAGACTGTAAAAGGAAGCCTGAGAAACCAAGATGAATCACCAAGAGAACTGAAGAATATAAATATAAAAGCAATAATTCATCTGCCCTTGATGAATAAGAAAATTATTGAAGGTGAAAAGTTATAGCAGAATTTTAAAGGCTGCTTTTTCTCTATGGGTTCTTGATTCATCATAGGAAAAGTAGAACATATGGCATCAGTGTGAATGTTCTGGGGTATATCAGGCTCCACGACTAATATTGCACATTTATTTCATTTAACAATAGCAAAAGAAAGGGAAAAATAAAGTAATATTATAGACATCAGAATAGGTCCACTGCTAAGCACCTTTTATTATGGTTACACATTTTGTACTTGCCGTGTTTGTTCCTAAAATTCTTATAGAAAGAATCCTTCAGAAACTTAGCCCTCTTTAAATCCAGGTCAGTTGGTGGCTAAGCCAGAATAATCCAGAGATACCTCAATAAAATTCCTCCTTCACATCATCCAATAAGAATATATGGCTGACCCAATATTTTATAGAAAATTTAATATCAGTGTGATGTGATAATATATGATCACCCCCAAAATTCCATTATTATCAAATCACCATACCCTTAGGAAATACCAGGTCCTAACAAATTTCAGACTAATCATTTAATATGGGTCCACATGAAAAATTTCTACCCACCACTTGGAGGGAGAAGGGACCTTAATTTCCTATAGGTTGCCTCTCTAATACATGGAAAAGAACAAAATCACTAAAAATAAGTTCCCTTAGCAAACTTGTTTCCATTTCGGGCTATGGAATGAGGTTGAGCCCTATTTTCAGTATTTTAAATGTTACCCATATTGGATTCCCTTGGAGGTCCAACTATACTCTACAAAAACAAATAAATAGAAAAACAAACAAACAGAAAAATGTTATTGGAGGAGTCAGTATAACTGAAGAAATGTCATTTTTATTTATTTTAGAGATTTGTTTTCATTGTAATAGTCCTAAACAGGATGGATTTGGAGTTGGTTTCTCTCCAGAAAAATACATACCTGAAATGTTTATCTGAAATGTAGCCAAGTTTCTGAAGATTTGGACAAGATAGATACTATAAGAAGACAATTTTATTATTGAAAACGGGATATTGTCATGCTTTTCAAGTAAAAAATTTAAATCTGGAAACATTTGCTACCATGTACTGTACTCGGTAGCCATCACAGCAGCTTGTGTGTGTACAATTGTGAAGCATGTTGAAGTCATGGCATTATTCTGATTTGGATCTTGCTGTCTGCTGACTGCCTCATTTTTTAAGAGGGATGGCTTGCATGTGCAATATACAGTATAATATGTGAATCTGAGCCAATCAAAAAAGCACCAAAATGCTTCCATTACTCAAGAAACCTTCAAGTTCTTCATGGCACATATGAGAAAAGATGAAAGTTCACTTTCTTGGAAAAACAAATACTTCCTATACAAATAAACACAGACATTTATAGCGTATAAATTGTTTGTGAAAGTGATTTTAATTGAAAAGAAACAAAGAAAGGATTAAGTTATTGTCATATTAAACAGTTGCTACTGTGCATATCTTCTTTTTTGAAATCTCTACCAAGAACCCAAGGCTCAAATATTTGATGATTTAAGTATTCTATATTTGGACCATTTTCTTTTTGGTTAAATCTTTTAAAGATGTCTTAGGGAGGACATAAAAAGCACAAACCAGAAAAGAAGAACACAACAAAAACAATAAAGTGGACATAATCAAAACTAAAGATTTATGTCCTCTGTAATATGCTGTTACAAAATGAAAAGATAATCCAAAGACTGGGATGAAATATTTTTAATATTTATCAAACATATTTGACAAAGTGCTTGTATCTGTAATATAAAAAGAGTACTTAAAATTCAATGATAAGGAAACACAGTTTCCTTATAGGCGAGATTTTAAAAGACAATTCAAGAAAGGTAATATACAAGGAGCAAATAAGCACATGAAAATATGCTCAGCATCATTACTCATTTGAGAAATGCAAATCAAAACCTAAATGAGTTAACAGTAAAACACTCTTAAGATGACTAAAATTTGAAAGATTGACAACACCAAGTGTTAGTAGGAATATGAAACAACTGGATTTTTCATACATTGCCGATGAGAAGGTAAAACAGTGTAACTGCTTAGGAAAAACAGTTGGGCGGTTTCTTATAAAGTTAAAAATAAAGGTATACAAAACATATCATCCAATTTGAGCTAATTTGAACCTTTTGGAGTTTGACATAAAAGTAGTGAGGAGCTCAGTTGACAGATGACTTTGTCTTGCCAGGAGGCAGTAACAGTGAAATCAGAATAACAAGATAAATTGGGAATATAGTTTGACAGCAACTATTATATTACTGACATTTGCTTAGAAAATTACTTTATGTATTTGTATATAATTCTCTTAGTATACTTTTACCAAAGACTAATGGGATTTATTTTATTTATTAGAATAAACAAAAGCAGTTTTATTCCAAAATCTATAACTAATTTGTTTATGATATTTTCTGGGTTGTTTAATTCTTTGGCCATGATTCTAATGTTCTAACATCTTTCTTATCTCTCTCATAGAGTAGTTGTAAATATAAAATGACATAATGGATATGGTAGTGCTTTGGAAATTATAAAACACTGATTGACTATGAACAATTATATTCAAGCAACTATTAATTTTATCAATTTCATTTTATCATTATTATAGATATTGAAAGGTCTAAAATTATTAAACTTGATTCCTGCCATTTGCTATGATCAATCATTAGTTAATAAAAACCATAATGACTAAATACCACAATCTGCAGAAATAAAAGAGGAATAGATACTACTCATACGATTATCAAATATTTGTTTTGACTTTATTTCAGTCACCCTGAAAAATAATTCCATGTAGGGTAAAATTGCAAAATTATTGAAAATTTGTTTTATTTAAGTGCTTTAGGACTTTTTTAAAATAAAACCCTGGCTTTTTATTATGTAAATATTTCCCTTGATTGCAAGAGGTAATAATCATTATAACACTGATTTCAAATTCTATAATATATACCATATGAAAAAACAGGATGTGTCAAAACCAAAATTCTTCTAATAAGTGATTGTTGGATGACTCTTTTTTGAAATCATGCTTCAGTATTTATCCATATGCTTCAGAGAAAAAAATTGGCACATGCATTAAAATCAGTGGGAGAAGGTTACCTAATTTTAGACACGCTGAACTAGACTTTGTAGTTTGCCAATTGTATTAAATCATAATTAATACAAATAACAAGAGCTCTGCTTTCATGTTTTAAGAAATCCAAATTCTCACAAATGTTGAAATAATAAAACTGGAGGTTGAACATAAAATTTTTCTCAATTTATAACAATGAATTGTAAGTTAAGTGTTCAATTTACACTCAAGTGGAAATTCTTCTATTATATATATATTTAATTGAAGTATAATTGATTTACAATTCATGTTAATTTCAGGTGCACAACACAGTGATTCAGTTATACATACATATATATATTCTTTTTCAGATTCTTTCCTCTTATAGGTTATCACAAAATATTGAGTACAGTCCCCTGTGCTATACAGTAGGTCCTTGTTGGTTATCTATTTTATATATAGTAGTGTTTATCTGTTAATCCCAATCTACTAATTTATCCTTCCCCCCTCTTTCCCCTTTGGTAATCACTATTTCTGTGAATCTGTTTCTGTTTTGTAAATAAGTTCATTTGTATCATTTTTTTAGATTCCACATATAAGTGATGTCATATATTTGTCTTTGTCTGGTTTACTTCACTTAGTATGATAATCTCTAGATCCATCCATGCTGCTGCAAATGACATTATTTCATTCTTTTTATGGCTAAGTAATATTCCACTATATATATATATATATATATATATATATATATATATATATAGATAGATAGATAGATAGATATACCACATCTTCTTTATCCATGGACATCTAGGTTGCTTCAAGGAGACTTATTACTGTAAATTTTACAATTGAAGAGTTTTTAAAAAGCCCAGGGCATATTTACTATTTGCCTATAAATTCAACACTAACACACTAATATTTGAGGTAATGGATATATGTAGCATAAAAGTCTTTTCTAACTCCAATTACATATTATGTCCTATAAGCATCTCTTCAAATTGCCATCTCTTCTCACTCAGCTATGTACTCCAAAGACAGGAATAGTATTTTATTTATCTTTGTATCACTATACCTAGAAAAAAATCAATAATTTACATATTCACAAGTACAAAATATTGAGTCCACACCACTCTGAGCTTGAAAGTTCATCTCTGAATACTTGATATACATTATCTAATTCTACCCTTATATAAATACTACAAAATTTTAGTTAATATTTAGTTCCATTAATTCATTTAAGATGTCAGGTAATCATCATTAGTATAGCATATGTTCTCTAAGTTAAATTTTAATAATAGAGATAATATCTATATTTTAAAGATCAGTACAAGTGACACTGACATTGTTAAATGTTTCCTAGAAATAATTTGAGAAATTATTGCCTAAAGTAGAGAAAAAACACGACAAAGATCAAATGATAAAATATTATCAGAAAGGGAAGAAGGGAACAGAGATTGATTTTTGAGAAATGTCAGTGATACTGGTTTAAAAACAAAAGCAAGAAAAAGAGGAAATAATCTGAAATAATTGAAGGAATAAAATTTATGAATTAAAAACTACATAATATATAGACGTATATCATATCAATGGCAATACAACTCAATTTAAAGAATTGACTTCTTTCTGTGCAAATACCTATAAAATATATCCTTTCTGAAATCATTCTTTGGTAAAAATAAAAGATAACTATAAAAAGAATCTTATGACAATCTAGAAAGGAAATATAAATTTTGTCCAAAAAACAATATTCTTATCAGTATCAGCCATCTCCTTTCCAACATGACATTTGAGAAGCTATGTGAAAACCTTTAAAAGATTTTGAGAAGAAATAGTTTTATACATGACTGCTAGAAAAATTCTATGTATTCACTGAATAGTTCTCTCTTTCTGTGTGCCAACTATGTTTCCCAGACTCTCTTACAGTTAGATTTGGGCCATATGACTGAATTCTGGCCAGCAAGGGGGAGGCGGAGGTAGGGGTGTTGGAAGAAATTTATTCTGGCTCATACAAACCTCCTATGGAAATGGTCAGCCATCTTCTGCTTTCTGCAGCAAATTAGGAATCTGTTCATAAGACTGAATTACTGATTCAAAGAGATTCAGAAGGCCAGGATCACTGCTAGGAGAAAAACAATCAGAGCTGCAACTATGTTGTGATGTTAATGAGAATAAACTTGCTGTATTCATTTCCTATTGTTACTGTAAAAAACTGCCATAAATTTAGTGGTGAAAAAAAACAAAAAAACCCAAATTATCTAACAGTTCTAGCCGTCAGAAGTCTAAATTGTGCTCATAGTACTGAAGGCAAGATGTTGGCCCATCTGCATTCTTTCAGAAGACTTTAGGGGACAATCCATTCCTTGCTGTTTCAAAAGGCTGCCCACATTTCTTAGTTCACAGCCTCATCACTCCAACCTCTGCTTCTTTCCTCACTTCTTTTTGACTCTGACCCTCCCACTCCCTCTTATAAGGACTCTCAATTATATTCAGCCTGCTAAAATATTCCAGGGTAATATCTCCATAGCGAGTCTTAACTTATCATATCTGAAAATCCCCTTTTGCCATGGTTATATATGCAAGAGGTTTGAGTAATTAGGATGTGGACTTTTTGGGGGGCCACTATTCTGCCTACTAAACTTGGATATGTAAACTGCTAAGATTTGGGGGTATATTTGTTACTGCAGTATAGCTGAGCCTGTCAGGACTAATAAACAAAACAGGTTTTTCTCTAGCAAAATGTTAATGTGAAAACCTCCACAGACATGTAATGTCTCAAATATATCATACATATCCCCTCTCTTTAAACTATTGGAAATAAACTCTTTTATTTGAGAAATAAAGAAAAATTTCAAACTCAAGACTGCAACCATGGCTTAAATGGACTCTATCAGGCATGAACATCAAGTTTAAGAATTTGTGTGCTGTGGCTCCACCAACTGTAATGCTTCTGCTTTTGTTTCATTCCCCAAATCAGGAAAGTGTTTGCTAGGATACATCCTTCTGTTCATAGTGTACACTCAATTTCTTGTTTTGACAGCTATTAAAAAACAAACTAAGCTGGTGCTTTCCTGTACCTATTATGGCTAGATCTAGTTCACCCTTTCACAAGGTTGGGACATATTTCTTAAATAATTTTTAAATGATTTTTTTGTGTGTGGGAATGTATATTAGTGCAACCGCTATGGAATACAATGTGGAGGTTCCTTAAAAAACTAAAAATAAAACTACCATATGATCCAGCAAACCCACTGCTGGACATATATCTGGAAAAGACAAAAACTCTAATTCAAAAAGATACACACATCCCAATGTTCATAGCCACACTATTTACAGTAGCCAAGACAAGGAAGCAGTCTAAGTGTCCATTGATAGGGGAACAGATAAATTAAATGTGGTGTGTGTGTGTGTGTGTGTGTGTGTGTGTGTGTGTGTGTGTATATATATATATATATATATATATATATATGAATAGTACTCAGCAATAAAAAAGAATGAAATATTGTCATTTGCAGCAACATGGATGTACTTAGAGATTATCATCCTAAATGAAGTAAGTCAGAAAGAGAAAGACAAGTATCATATGATATTGCTTCTATGTGGAATCTAAAAAAATGATATAAAAGAACTCATTTACAAAACAGAAATAGACTCATAGACATAGAAAACAAACTTATGGTTACTAAAGGGGAAAGCTTGTGGGGGGCAGAAGGAATAAATTAGGAATACGGGATCAACAGATACACACTACCATATACAAAATCGATAAACAACAAGGATTTACTGTATAGCACAGGGAACTATATTCAACATCTTGTAATAATTCATAATGGAAAAGAATCTAAAAAAAAAATATATATATATATATATATAAAACTGAATCACTTTGCTGTACACCTGAAACTAACATAATATTGTAAGTCAACTATCCTTCAATAAAAAAATAAAATAATATTTTTCCTCACAGTGTTACGTGAAGTAACATAAGGGCTGTCTCCTTTATCAAAGAACCTGAGTAACAATATTCTGCATTTCTAAATCCTGTGGTATGTACACACTACTATGTATAAAATGGATAATCAACAAGGACCTACTGTATAGGCCCTGTATACTCAATATTTTGTAATAACATTTAAGGGAAAAGAATCTGAAAAAGAACCTATAAGGGAAAAGTTATATATACATATATACACACATATATATATATGAATCACTGTGCCGGACATCTGAAATTAACCCAACATTGTAAATCAACTATCCTTCAATTTAAAAGAAAGAAAGAATAAATGTCATGGTAAATCTCTTGCTTCCTTGTGTTCTTGGCAGCTACCAGGTATCCTGTTACTACTCTTTTTCCACATATTTTCTTCCGTTATCATATTAGTCAGAGCAGATTAGCTGCTTTAGCAAACTATTCCAATTTTTACTGGCTAAAAGCAATATAATTTTTGGCCTGTTTATGTCATGATCTAAAGCAGGTGGGCACCACGGGAGGATGTATTAGTCAGCTAAGTTTGCCATAGAAAGTACCATAGATTGCATGAAATATATTATCTCAAAGTTCTGGAGCTTGAAAGGTCAAGGTCAAGGTTGTGGCTGATTTCTTTTCTGGTGACAGCTCTCTTCCTGGCTTGCAGATGGCTGCCTTCTTGCTGTGTCCTCATGCAGCAGAAAAACAGAGATCTCTCTCTCTTTTCCTCTTCTTATAAGACCACCAATTCTGTTGGATTGGGACCCACCCTTATGACCTCATTTAATTTTAATTACCTTTTAAAGACCCTATCTCCACATACAGTCACATTGGGAATTAAGGCTTCAACATATAAATTTGGGGGGACATAATTCATTCCATAGCATTCAATCCCTGGACTCCAAAATTCATGTCCTTATCACATGAAAATTATATTTTTTCCAAGCTAACAGCCCCCAAAGTCTTAGCTGATTCCAGCATCAATTCTAAAGTCTAAAATCCAAAGTCTCATCTAAATATGATCTAAATCAGGTATGGGTGAGACTTACGGTACAATTCATCCTGAGGCAAATTCATCTCCAGCTGTGAACCTGAGAAACCAGACAAGTTATATGCTTCCCAAATACAATAGTAAGACAGACATAGGATAGACATTCTAATTTCAAAAGGGAGAAATTGGAAAGAAGAAAGAGCTGCTAGGTCCCAAGCAAGTCCAAAACCTTGCAAGGTAAATTCCATTAGATCTTAAGGCTTAAGAACAACACTCTTTTTGAATTATGGTTTTCTCAGGGTATATGCCCAGTAGTGGGATTGCTATGTCGTATGGTAGTTCTATTTTTAGTTTTTTAAGGAACCTCCATACTGTTCTCCACAGTGGCTGTATCAATTTACATTCGTACCAACAGTGCAAGAGGGTCCCCTTTTTTCCACACCCTCTCCAGCATTTATTGTTTGTAGATTTTTTGATGCTTTGTGACCACCTAGAGAGGTGGGATAGGGAGGGTACGAGGGAGGGAGATGCCAGAGGGAAGAGACATAGGGATATATGTATACATATAGCTGATTCACTTTGTTATAAAGCAGAACCTAACACACCATTGTAAAGCAATTATACTCCAATAAACATGTTAAAAAAAAAAAAAAAAAAGAACAACACTCTTTGATCAATGTTCTGCTCTCCCCACCCACTGAGGCAGTGAGGTCCCACCTTCAGAAACCACTAGGGCAGTAATTCCATACCCCGGAACTCTGCCCTCCAATTCTTTTGGAAAGCCCCACCTGCAAAGCTTTTCAGGGTGGTCTCACTCCCAAGGATTCAGTTGAAGGCCATCTGGCCTTTTGATACGTATGTGATGGTTCACCCTATGAAACCTGGGAGACAGCTTTGATGATCTCTGAATCACCTTTGGGGTCATTCTTTCCTTTTGTTGAGGAACAGGACACATTCGCAGCCAAATAACTGTTCCAATCCTGTAAGAGCTAAGAAGTCTAATAGCCTTCTTTGATTTCGTGTCATTTTTTCTGTCCATTTTAGCCCCAGCTGGCAGTGACTCTGCTGGCATAACTCCATCTCTATTCCTGGCTTCCACAGAGATGGCTGATTTCGTCCATTAGTCACATCTATAATCTCTTTATCAAATGGTAGTTCAGCCACACCCTTAGTGATCTCTTCAGAACAATCTTTCTCAATTTTTGAATATATATAGATTGATAATTTTCCAAATCTCTAAGTTCTGGTGCCTTTTGGCTAACAATTTCCTCCTTAATCCATCTCTCTCCACTCACATTTTACAATGAGCAATAAAGAAGATTCCCAGCTGTATCTTCAATACTTTCCTTAGAAATCTCCTCTGCTCTGCATCTAATTTCACTGCTTGCAAGTTCTACTTTCCTCAGAACACTAGAGCACAATTTAGCCATATTCTTTGCCAATTATAATAAGGATGACTTTTCCTGTAATTTGTAATAAGCTGTTCCTCATTCTTCTGAGACCTCACAAGAATGGCCTTTAACATCCATATTCTATCAACATTCTGTTCACAGCAATCTACACTTTTTCTAGCATGCACTGCAAAACTCCTCCAGCATCTACCCTTTACCCAGTTCAAAAACACTTTCACCTTTTTAGGCATTTTTTTGCAGTAGCATCCCATTTCTTGTTACCAAACTCAGTATTTGTCACCTTGGGCTGCCATAAAAATTACCATAGACTGTGCAATGGACTGGATGTTTGTGTCATCCCCAAATGCATGTGCTGAAATTCCAACCTCCAATGTGTCGGTATAGGAGGTGGGGTGATTAAGAAGTAATTAGGTCAGGAGGGTAGAGCCCTCATGAGTGGGATTAGTGCCCTATAAAAGGAACCCCAGCAAGTTCTTTCACCTGCTTTCTATCATGTGAGGATACAAGAAGACTGCAACCCAGAAGAAGGCCCTCACCAGAAGCCAACCATGTTAACAACCTGATCTCAAATTCCCAGTCACCAGAACTGTGAGAAAAAAATGTCTGTTGTCTATAAGCCACCCAGTGTAAAGCAGCAGCCCAAACTGACTAAGACTGAGTGGCTTAAATAAGCGAAATTTATTTTCTCACCATTCTGGAGGTTAGAAGCCCAAGACCAAGGTTCTGTCTGATTTGGGTTCTGGTGAGAACTTGCTTCCTGGTTTACAGATGACCCCATTGTCTCTGTGTCCCCGTGACAGAAAGAGAGAGAGATCTTCCTCCCTTCCTCTTCTTATAAGGCCATCAATCCTATTGGATTAGGGACCCATCTTCATGACCTCATTTAATCTTAATTATTGCATAAAAGTCCTGTCTCCAAATACAGTCTCATTGGGGGTTAGGGCTTCAACATACTCATTGCGGAGGAGATACAATTCAGCCCATAGCAAAGTTGAAGGGTCTACTTCATGTAGTTAATCTAGATTCTGGCTCCTTTACACCATCTGCCATTTTCCCAGACCTCAGAGTTCTTTACTGTATCTTCATCATTAGTTGCTGACAAAGGAAGGAAGGGTACTACAGGATGGCTTGGAAAAATTTATATACTATCTGAAAATAGCCTATACCATGTCTACACACATTCTTTTGGCTAGAACTCAGTCTAATGGCCACACTTAGTGTAAGAGAACTGGGAAATCTAGTTTAGACATGAACCCATGCAGAGAAAAGAAAATAGATATTGGTGTACACTAGCAGTCTCTGCCTTCATAACCCTTCTTTAAAATTTTATGTTTAGGAATCCACTAAAAAAAAAAAAAAACTATTAAAACTAAAACATGAGTTCAGCAAGTTTTCAGAATTTAAGACCAATAAACAAAAATAAATTGTATTTCCATACTCTATATACTAGTAATGGATAATCAAAATGAAATTAAAGAAAATTCCATCTAAAATGGCATAAAATAAAATATTTAGAAACAAATTTAACACAAGACATTCCAAATCAATACAGAAAAATCAACTGTATTTCTGTGTTTTTATACAGTAGAAATGAATAATCAGAATGAAATTGCAAAAGATAATTTCAATTATAATATCATCAAAAAGAATAAAATGTGTTTCCCTGGTGGCGCAGTGGTTGGGAATCCGCCTGCCGATGCAGGGGACATGGGTTCGTGCCCCGGTCTGGAAAGATCCCACATGCCGCGGAGCGGCTGGGCCCGTGAGCCATGGCCGTTGAGCCTGCATGTCCGACAGGCTCCGCAATGGGAGAGGCCACAACAGTGAGAGGCCCGCATACCTCAAAAAAAAAAAAAAAAAAAAAAAGAATAAAATAATGAAAAATAAATGTAACAAAAGAAGTTAAAAATGTACATTGTGAAAACTAGTAAACATTGTTGAAGGAAATTGAGAAAGATCTAAATAATTAGAAACACAACTTACACTTATGTATTGAAAACATTATTTTTAAAATGGCAATACTTACTAAATTGATCTACAGATTCAACACAATCTGTATCAAAATCCCAAATGATTTATATGTGGAAATTGACAAGTTTATCCTACATTTTATATGGAAATTCAAGAACAGCCAAAACAATCTTCAAAAAGAAGAACAAAATTCTTGTTCTCTCACTTCCCAATTTTAAAACTTACTGAAAACCTGCAATAATCAAGACAGAGTGGAACTGACATAAGGACAGACAAATATATTAATAGGATCTAATTGAGAGTGCAGACATAAACTCTTATCTTCATGGTCAATTTATTATAAACAAGGATGCCAACACAATTCAAAGGGAGAAAGAGTAATTGTTTCAACAAATGGTGCTGGAACAACTGGATATCCACATGCAAAAGGATGAAGTTGAACAACTCCCATACACCATACACAAAAATCAACTCAAAATGATCATATCAAAATGTAAAATCCAAAACTATAAAATTCTTACAAGAAAATATAGGTACAAATCTTCATGACCTTGAGTTATGCAAAGTCTTGTTATATATAATACTAAGAGCACAAGAATGAAAGAAAAAAAATGATAATTTGGACTTCACGAAAATTAAAAACTTTCATGCTGCAAAAGAATAGTATAAAGAGGATTAAAAAAACCACAAAATGAGATACTTGCAAATAATATACATAATCCAGAATATGTGAAGAAAATATAAACTCAGTTTCCAAGTCTTGCTATGTAGCCTGTATTACCCAGTTATTAAAACCAGACATCAGAAGAAAACTACAGCCAATAACTCTTATAAATATTAATATAAATAGATGCAAAAATCCTTTAAAAAAACTAGAAAACTGAATCTCAAAACATGTAAAAAGGAGTATATACCATGACCAAGTGGGATGGCTATAGAAAAAAACGAAAAAACGACAGACAATAACAAGTGTTAGTAAGAACGTGGAGAAAATGAAATAATCATTCACTGCTTCTGGGAATGTAACATGAGGCAGCCACTTTAGAAAACAGATTTGTCAGTTTTTCAAAAGTTATACTAAGGATTACCATATGATCCAGCAATTCTACTCATAGGTATATATCCAAGAGGAATAAAAATAGAAATCCAAGCAACAACTTGCATACTAATGTGCATAGTAGCATTATTCATAATAGTAAAAAAGTGGAAGTAACTTACATGCTCATCAACTGATGAGCAATCAATAAACAAACTGTGATATGTCCATATGATAGAAAATTATTTAGCAATAAGAAGAAATGAAGTATTGATACACGCTACAACTGGATGAACCTTGAAAACCTAACGTCAAGTGAAAGAAGGCAGTCAGGAAAGACCACATATTATACGATTCTATTTATATGAAATATCTATAATAGACAATTCTATAGAGATAGAAATTAGATTAATAATTGCCTAATTGTCCCTAGAACTCAGGTAATGGGGAGAGTAATGAATAGAGAATGACTACTAAGAGGTAAGAGGGTTAATTTTTTAGTACAGTCGTCCCTTGGTATCCATGAATATCAAAATCCAGGGATGCTCGAATCTCATATAGAATGGCATAGTATTTGCATATAACCTACGCATATCCTCCCATATACTTTAATTCTTCTCTAGATTACTTACAATATCTAACACGACGTAACTGCTATGTAAATAGTTGCCAACCAGTAAATTTAAGATTTGCTTTTTGTAACTTTCTGTAATTTTTTTGAGGGGGGAATGCTTGGTTGAATCTGGGGATGCGAAACTTGCAGATACAGAAGGCCAACTCTAATGAGAATTTTTAGAACTTGTACATATACTCGTATAAAAACAGAGTTTTAGGCTATAAGTGGTCTGAGAAAAGTGTAATCTACTTGGTGATAAGTGGTAAACTTCATGATAATGAAAGTTTGGTCTCATATTCAGGAAAACCTAGTTAATAGAGGAGTGAGGATTTTAACTCCTCCTTGAGTATTGGTAGGTCAGAGAAAATACTTTGTCAATATTGTGCAGCTTTCTTTTAGTTGCATCACTTTCTTTTATAAAATTTTGAGGGTTTTTTTTCTCTGTCTTAGGGAAAACAAGTGTTCTAAAGATTATAGAAAATTTGGGATTTAAAGAAAAGTTTAAAAAAGAGAATTTTACCCAACATTTAGAGATAATCATAATGGATACTTTGTTCTACTTCCTGCCATTTTTAAGTACACATATAACTTTTAATTACATAATATATAAAAAGATATATATATTACCTTTAAAATTTGCAAGTTTCTCACCTTAGTTAAGTAATGTTTTCTCATTGTAAAAAAAGAAAAGTTTGACAATAAACCTGGAGAAGGATATAAAAATTACCCTCAATTTCCACTATCCAGAGATAAAAACTAGAAACAGTCCACTGTACATACAAAGGGTGGATTCATGCAGATATTCGCCTAGTTTAAGTACCTCTGATGGGACTTCCCTCACCATTCAGTAATTTTTTCTTTCTCCTCTCTGAAGGTTTCATCTCCGTCAACACTATAGTAGATGCTGATACTTCCAGAAGACTCCACCCCCTCCTCAACCTTGCTCATTTCTTTCCCCATTTGTCATTGTTTCAATGTGCAGTATGATTCCCTCTCAATTGCTTCTGTCTGAGGATCCTTAGCTTTGGCCTCATTTTCTTCTCTGATACCAGAGCATCCCTGAACTTATATTTTCTTCTTATTTGGCTCTTCTGCTTACTTGACTTTTCCATCTCTAGGACTTCTCTCCCCACTTACACCCTTCCTGCCAACACAACTCTTTGATGAAATGGTATCCCTTTGGCTTCTACTGGAGTCAACTGCAAAACTGACATTTTGACTCTTCTACAGGAGTCAAGATTTGAGGCTCAGACAGTCATTTTGAGGGCACCGTGAGCTGTTTCTTTGCTTTAAAAGTGTTTTTATATGTTTAAATATTTTTAAGTATGTTTAAAAGAGAAAAGTTGCTTCATGACATTTGATTTTAACTAGTATTTATAATTCATGGTGGATAAAGTTTGCTATTACTAGAAGGTCTTGTGATTCTCATAAAAATACATTTCAAGTTCTCATTACATCCTCAACTGATATTATCAACTTAAGCAACTCAACTTTTTATGCATTTTTGAGTATTGCCTGCATAGTGCCAGTACAAATTGTCCAGAAAGTGTTTTACAGTTATTAATATGTTATCAAAGATGGTTTAACTTCATCGAGTTGGGACATCAAAATTTGCATATCATTTACCAAGAACCTCAATTTCTTCTCCAAAATAGTAATATTAAATTATTATATTATATTAAATAAAACTTTAACATTTTATTAGGTCTCAAAGTAAAAAATATGTATATATTACATATATTTTATATATTTTTACTTTATTTTCATCATATATATAAAAGTATATATATACTTATATATGTTGTACATATAAAAGAATAAATATGTGATAAAAGATAAACTGAGGTACTTTAAAATTTTCAAGAGTTTATTTGAGCATACATCGATTCGAATAAGGCAGTGCCAAGCCAAAGGTAGCTAAGAACACTCCATCAACAAGGGTTAGCGGTGAGGTTTTATAGAGAAGAAACTGAAACAAAGGAAGAAAATTATTTGATTGGCTATAGCATAAACAATTGTTTTATTTGGGAAAGCTTATTTGGCTGTTTGTGACTATTTTTTCTAAGTTTCATTTTTTCAGATTCAAGTGCATTGACTCTGGCTTAGGTTTTTGTTTGCTTACATAGGCTACCAAGGTGTTAGAGCCACCTCAGTCTAATCACCTCCTTGTTTAATTACATAGATAGATAGATGATAGATGATAGATAGATAGATAGACAGACAGATGATTGATAGATATATATTTAGTTATATATATATCTAAACTTATATATAAATGTAAATAAATATATATAAAACCTTAAATCCCAGCATTAATCAGAAATAATTTTATCCTTCCACAAGTGCCATGTAATCATCTATAAAACCTTTCCCCAATCACATGGATTAAAAATATTCACCTCTAGGATATATTTACTTCTGTGTTAAAAATCTTTGTAACAACTCATTTATCCAGAGGAAGAACTTTCGTGCTTTGTTGCATGTAAATGTAGTCAAAGTTTGTATTTATATTGGGCCTTACCATATAGGTAAAGAATTCATACTCACCACTTAATTTCCTTCTCTCAATCATCCTGTGAGGCAGTAATAGCATGTAATATTTTTGTTTTCAAAATTAAAAAAAAAAACAGTTTCATAGTAGTTTAATGATTTATCCCAAAATATCTGGTTAAATTTGAGAGGGTCAAGAAGGAAGGAAGATTGTTGGACTGTCTTCTCTGAGATCTCTATCCTGTCCTTCTTCAGTTTTGCTGCATTTTACAGGAAAACCCCATTTTTTTTTTTTTTTTTTTTTTTTTTTTTTTGTGGTATGCGGGCCTCTCACTGCTGTGGTCTCTCCCGTTGCGGAGCACAGGCTCCGGACGCGCAGGCCTAGCGGCCATGGCTCACGGGCTTAGTTGCTCCGCGGCATGTGGGATCTTCCCGGACCAGGGCACGAACCCGTGACCCCTGCATCGGCAGGCGGATTCTCAACCACTGCGCCACCAGGGAAGCCCAGGAAAACCCCATTTTTAAAAAAAATTATTTATTTTTATTTTGGAGCCCTTGCTCTCTAGCTTCCAGGTGGGATCTGCAATGAGTGTCTGGAACCTATGACTGGGGTGCTAGAAGAATGAGAAACCAGGTTCTTTCCCCTTCTTTCTGCTCCTGTGATGTGCCTGGTTGTAGTTGGTTCCTCCTTGGCCCCCACTCCTGACCACAGCCCATCCATTACGATTCCAGCATCTGTGATGAAGCCATGATTTCTGGACTCTAGTAACGCCACTAGTTCCCATTGCCCTTCTAGTCCTAGGATGAAAGCAGCTTCCTGCTGTTGCTAATTTCTGGGTGGCCTCACTGTCAGCTCTTCTGACCATTACCTTGTATCCATTAATCTATCATGGTTTGTTTTTTTTTGCCTAGATCCCAATTGTTATTTAAGAGATACCATCAATGCTTCCATCTGTAAAAGTATTAATCCCAATACCATTTTTCTGTTTCATGAAATAATATTCTATTCTTTGCTTAAAATAAGAAATAACTCTATTTTATTGTTCATTATGTATTATTGATGTAAACTATAAGAGCTTATTGCTCTTATATTTGAGTTCCTAAAAACATTTTCCATTGAATACCTTTGATTAGGATAAGACAGTTAATGTAAGAAAAAAAAAAGCCTGTGTAGTGATTAGGATCAAAGAATTAATGTAATTCTTGCTCAGCCTTTCAAAATCTGTATGACCTTGAGCTACTTTGTCCATGAACCTGGGTTTAGTAGAAATAAGAATTCATAGGACTTAGGATTCTTGTGAGGAATGAATGAGTTAGCATGTGGGAAGGACACAGTGTGTTGCTTGATTCATAAACACTAACAAAAAATAGCCATTTTAAGGTGCTTTTGAGAATTCAGTTAAGCACAGATTATTGTGATTTATATAATTATAGATTTAAAACTGTTTATTTGGTTTGTGAGAACTTTTAAATCATTTATGTATGTGTGTGTGTATATAGCTATATATAATATATATGCACATATATACCACTGTATAAATCAATTTAAATATGCTTTTCTAAAATCTTTAGATTTTAAATTTCAGAAACTTAAGAAAAAATAATATTCTAGAATTTTAATGTTTTAAAGAGATATTTATTATAACAAAATTAATATTAAAGTGTTTGCAAAGAAGCTTTTTGCAAATGCAAAATGTGTTCCTGAAGAAAAAAAAATATGTATATATACATATATATGTATATTTATTTATTTATTTATTCCAGTAAAAGAGTTAACTACCTTGGATCTATATAAGAGAATGCTAAGGTCTTCAGATATGCAGAAAAGTCTTTTGGAGATATAACATAAATTAGGTAATTTTCTTTTTATATAACTACTTTTGGAGATGAGCTAAAGTACTGCATAATAGTCCTGATTTGGTTAACTCTAAAATCCTTATTTATTTATATGTTCTAGTATCGTGTCTTTAAGGATCCTTTTAGGAACACCTGGAGAAGGAAGGAAGGAAGGAAGGAAGAAAGGAAGGAAGCAAGAAAGGAAGAAAGAAAGAAAGAAAGAAAGAAAGAAAGAAAGAAAGAAAGGAAGGAAGGAAGGAAGGAAGGAAGGAAGGAAGGAAGAGAGAAAAAAAGAAAGAAAGAAAAAAGAAAGAAAGAAAGAAAAGGGAGGGAGGGAGAAAGGAAGGAAGGAAGGAAGAAGGAAGGAAGGAGGTGGTACTTGAAGAATAATACATTTTGTCTAAGGCTGAAGGGGAAGAAAAGTCCCAAAACAAAAAGCAGAGCAAAACAGAAGCTGGAGACAAGTCTACAGATAGAATTGGACAGAAACAAATTCTATTATTCCTACGTCAAACATAAAAGAAAGTAAAAGTGATAAAGATGAGGATCTAGTAACTATAAAAATTCATAGTAATTTCAGGAGCCATTACAAAAAGCAAGTTTCAAGTTCTGAATTACAAAGAATTAGCAGTCAGTTGGGACCCTAAGTTAATGAAAGATTGATGTATTCCAACTACATCTGACTTCTATATTGTACACTCTTCTGACTCCATTCCAAATATATGCTATTCTAAAATCAGATTTCAAAATTTGGCCAAAATGGAACTCAAAAGAACATTATGTAAATATCACTTCTTGTTTCAATTCTCTTAAAAATCCCTAGGCTCTGTAGCAGTAAAGTTTACATATGTGGAACATGGTTTTGAATATATATATATATATTACAAACATTCACTGCAACAATAGTCATCCTTGATTTGCCCTTTTATAATGTACCCACTACATGTATGCAGAGCTATAATAGGGCTTTGTAAATCATCCAACAAACTCCAAGCATAGGAGTCTTTCTGTGGAATTCAAGACGTTAATATTTCCTTTCTAACCAAATTAGCTCCACATGTTTTCTGCTGCAACTAATCTCCTTTCTGTGGAATGAGGCATGGGCTGACTCATTCTTTATTTTTTGAACATGACTATTTATTCCAGAGTAACCCTCATTTCACATAGCTTCAGTCTCCTTACCATTGCTGTGCACCCAGCATTCTTGCTGACCTTTGAAGCAAAGGTGTGGAATTATGGGAGAAAATCCTTATACCACTCATGTACAGGCTAAGGAGACTTGGACGGTCATCTCACAAGTGGCAGACTTTAGATAGCTGTGTGGCAGAAAAATAATTTCTTAGGTGTCTACAGAAAGTTTAGGATAGAAAAAGTGCCCCCAAACATACATATCTGAGAATAAGAACAAGATTAAGAATTATATTATTGATGAAGTCCTAAATGTCAGGCCTTGATCCCTACTTACAATATTGCTAATCCTTACAAAGATAAGGTGGCTAATATAACCCCATTTTGAACATGAGAAGACAGTCACACAGCTAATAATTAATAGAGCAGAAATTCAAACCCAACTCTCATGGTTCTAAAACCAATGACTTTGAAATGCCTCCTCTCCATCATTTGCTTCTCAAAGTGGCCTTTGCAGAGGTGAATTAGAGATCACAATGAGTACTTCGATCTGTGAACTAATTAATAATACTCAAAAGGTGAAGTGACTGTGAAAGCCTCAAGGTTTAGAGATAGAGTCTGAACCACATTCTGGCTCTAAGGATGCCCAATTCTGTGCTACTTTACTTCCATCACTCAATTCACTTAGAGTATTTAGCTGAAGACCCATCTAACCGGGTCTCCTTAGGGAGAGGGAAGGAAAACCTGAAGGAGAAGAGAAAGGAGACAGGTAAGAGCTGGAGTGTGAATACTTGGAGGGCAGAATCTATATGCTATTTGTTGTTGCATTCATAACACCTAGCATGGTGTCTTGAACATAGTGATATTTGGTATTTGATAATATTTAATAAATGAATAAACAAAGAATTGATAGATGATAGATGATGATGATATAGATAGATAGATAGATAGATAGATAGATAGATAGATAGATAGATAGATAGATAGATGATAGAAAAAATAATATAAAAACCATTGGTGGGTGGGGTTTGTTTTCTTTTTGTTTGCATAGTAAAAATCTCACTATATTATTATAAAGAATATCTGACTGGGTATCTGGACAGTTTGGTTTAGTTCTGTCCCACCTCTCATTTCAGCTGTTATTTTAGGAAATTTTCCTTATCTCCCTGGGCTTGATTTCTCTCATGTATGTAATAAAAGGGTTAGGTTAATTAAGTTTTTAAATGTTGTCAAACTAGAGGGCACTATCTATAGATAACCTGTTTTTCAGAAGATGTTCCATTGTAGGACGATGATCTGGTCATAGAATTTTTTGGTCACATGAGGGTATCGATTATATTATGTGTGTGATTGCAAAGGTTTCAATAGCCTGGTGGAAGACAGCAATATGACATTCCTGTTCCTTATGTTTGCTAAGCAGCTATTTGTTTCTCTCTCATTACTTCAGCAAGGAATTATTAGAGCATCTCTATGTGAAAGTGTTGAATTAGTAAGAAGTTCAAAACAATTATAACTGGCATTCTAATAGGGTTACACATAAGGAACCAGAAAGAGAAAAAGGAATACCTAATGGTATTTCTTGGTAAATTGGCAAAGTTAACATTTAAAATTGAAGGGAGAGCAGAAGTTGACTGAAAGACAAGCAGAAAGAGTTGCCCCTGCCAAGGAAGCATCACAACACAATGTCTTGGCGGGGGGTGGGGGGGGTCGGTGCCAACCCTCTTAGCACAGCCAACGCAAAGAGGATCAAGGGAGTAGCTGCAGATGAAGCTGAGAGTAGGTAGAGTCCATGGCCTAAGGGGCCCAGTAAGCCAATCTAAAGTTTTCTATTATCTTTTAGGTTACAAGCAATCACTTGAAAACTTTTTGAAGAAGAGTGACATGAGTACACAGGCATGCCTGGGAGACATTGCAGGTTTGGTTCCAGACCATCGCAGTAAAGCAAATATTGAAATAAAGTGAGTCACCTGAATTTTTTGGTTTCCCCATGCATAAAGAACTTATATTTACACTATTCTGTAATCTATTAAGTGTGCAATGACATTATGTCTAATAAACAAGGTACATACCTTAATTTATATATCTTATAAACTGAATGCCTTTTCCATCTTAACTATGTACTCACCACACACTGTGGCTATAACTTTTGAAGTTTGAGTTTTGACACAAAACTAGCACAATTATTTTCCTCTTTATAATTTCACAGATAGAAGATTCATTCTTACCATAGAGCTTAGAAACCTCAGCACATGACTTTTTTTTTCTTTTTTTATTAAGTTGAGAAAGTTCACATTTTCACTTAAAGAAGCACTTTATGGCTTCTCCTTGGCATATCTGAATTGCCAATATCCCTACTCTTGTGCTTTGGAGGAATTATTAAGTAAAATAAGGTTTTCCTGAACACAAGCACTGTGATATCAAGACAGTAGATCTGATAACCTAGGCAACTATTCAGTGACTGAATAGCAGGATATACTAGACAAAAGGATGATTCACATCTTGGGTAGGACGGATCAGGAGCGTGAAAGATTTCATCACGCTACTCAGAATGGCATGCAGTTTAAAACATATGAATTGTTTATATTTGGAATTTTTTATGTAGTATGTTCAGACCATGGTTGACCATGAGTAACTGAAACTGAGGAAAACAAAACTGCAGGTAAGGGGGACTACTGTAGTCTCTTCTTGATGACCTGGAGTGTGTGATTGCAGATGTCTTAAACTAGAATGAAATGTTATAGAACTCTGTATTGGCAAGGTCCAGTGGAACCTATGGACAAATTCAGTGTAAATATACTTTTCTAAAACTAGCCTTTTGTGTCATCCTTTATTTGTTGGCCCTTTAAATTACTACAGTTGACCCTTGAACAAAGTGGGGGTTAGGGGCACTGACCCCCTGCACAGTCGAAAAACTTGCGTATAATGTTTGACTCCCCAAAAACCTAAGTACTAATAGCTTACTGTTGATCAGAAGACTTACCAATAACAAAACAATTGATTAATACATATTAAATGTATTATATACTGTATTCATAAAATACAGTAAGCCAGAGAAAAGAAAATGTTATTAAGAAAATCATAAGAGAAAATAATTTATAGTACTATGCTGTATTTATTGATACCATAAATTTTCATTGTCTGTTAACAAAGTGTAGTTCTGTCAATACCTACACCAGTAGTGTCCTACATGATACAAAACACTGTAGATTTTATATTTATTACTAACACTAGCCATCGAAAATAAAAAGATGATGTGGAAAAGAAATTCATATTTATTTATCAGTGTAATAATTCATGCATTGACAACAAAGAAGCAGCAATTTGATTGCTCTGTGGTAGCGTAGCATAACCAATACAATTGCTTCACAGTATTCTAGCCTATACACTAATGAATGAATCATTATAAATTTTTATGTCATTCAGTATTACAGTCATACTCATCATACAATATTTTTTAAAAAACACTCACCTGTGATGACAATCTAGTATGCAGTTTCTCCAATTATGAGAGAGAGGCATACTGTATGGTAATATAATTGCTTGAAAGCAAAATTATTAAATAGTAAGAAAACTAATACACTACTTTTTTTTCTTTATTTTTCTTTTGGCTCTATCGGGTCTTAGTTGCAGCATGCAGGATCTTTCATTGCGGAGTGGGATTTTCTCTGTGGCACCGGCTTCTCTCTAGTTGTGGCCTGTGGATTTTCTCTCTTAAGTTGTGGCATGCAGGCTCCAGGGCACGTGGGCTCTGTAGTTTGCAGCGTCATGTGGGCTCTGTCATTGAGGCTCGCGAGCTCAGTAGTTGTGGCGTTTGGGCTTAGTTGCCTCGCAGCATGTGGGATCTTATTTCCCTGACCAGGGATCAAAAACCCGTGTGCCCTGCATTGGAAGGCGGATTCTTTACCACTGGACCTCCAGGGAAGTCCCAATACGCTATTAACTTTATTTTAAATATCACATCCCTTGTCCCTACGTAAAGATAGACTATCTACTTCAATACAAGTCTTATGCATGATGTACTACAGGATGAATACTTAAGCAATAAAGATGATTATGACACAAAAAATTCTCATACAGTTCTTGCTGTACAGGTATTAGTTTTTTGCAAGACACATACATATACAAGAGATAAGTTTACTAGCTTGATGGCATGGTGATTCTTTACTATTCATTAAGTGGAAGTGGATCAGCATAAAGGTCTTCATTCTCATTGTCTTCATGTTGAGTAGGCTGAGGAGGAGGAGGGAGAGGAAAGGTTGTTCTTACACCATCCGTTATGGTTGACATTTTTGCTTTATCATTTCTTTTTTTTTTTTTTTTTTTTTTTTTTTTTTTTTTTTTTTTGCGGTATGCGGGCCTCTCACTGTTGTGGCCTCTCCCGTTGCGGAGCACAGGCTCCGGACGCACAGGCCCAGCGGCCATGGCTCACGGGCTTAGTTGCTCTGCGGCATGTGGGATCTTCCCGGACCAGGGCACGAACCCGTGTCTCCTGCATCGGCAGGCGGATTCTCAACCACTGCGCCACCAGGGAAGCCCCTATCATTTCTGTATAAGTGTTTCTATATGGTACCAATCCTTCTTCCAGTTTCAGTGCCCATATCATAGAAGGTTCCATGTCATTAAGTAAGTCAAAAGCAGTCTTGAATAATCAGAACCCTCTGCCAGACTGTCTGATGCCAATTTGTTTCCTGTACTGTCACTTCTATGTCTTCCTCATCATTTGGCACTGGTTCAGAAGCTCTCATCTCCACCAAGTCATCTTCTGTTAATTCCTCTGCTGTGGTGTCTATTAGCTCTTGAATTTCTCCAAGATATTTATCTTGAAACACTTCACCTCTCACTTTTTTTTTTTTTTTTTTTTGCCATCTCCAGGATCTTTCATGATTTCTTTGATTACATCTGTCCTAAAATCGGTTAAGTCATGAACAACATCTGGATGTAGTTTTCTCCAGCAGAAATTTGTTGTTTCAGGCTTAATGACTTCCAAGGCTTTTTCTGTAACAATGATGGCATCTTCAATGGTGTAATCCTTTCATACTTTCATGATGTTCTATCGGGTTTCTTTTCTACTGCAGTGACCATCCTTTCCATAGAGTACCATGTGTAATGAGCCATAAAGCTCTTTATGACCCCCTGATCTAGATGCTGAATTAGAGATGCTGTGTTTGGGGGCAAGTAGACAAGTTTGACCTCTTCCATGTTGAACTCGTGGGGTTCTGGGTAGCCACGGGCATTGTCCAATATCAAAAGAACTTTAATAGGCAATCTCTTACTAGCAAGATAGTTCCTGACTTCAGGTACAAAGCATCAATGAAACCAATCCAGAAAAGGTGTTCTCTTTGTCCAAGCCTTCTTCCTGTACAATGAAAAGACTGGCAGCTGGTGTTTATTTTTCCCTTCAAGGCTAGGGTCTTAGTGGCTTTATAGATAAAGGGTGCCTTAATCATAAATCCAACTGCCTGTGTACAAAACAGTGGAGCTAGCCTCTCCTTTAAATTCTGGTGCTCACTTCTCTTCCTTATTAATAAGTGTCCTTTGTGGCATTATTTTTCCAGAATATGACACATTTATCTGCCTTAAAAATCTGTTCAGGCAGATATTCTTTCTCCTCAATGATTTTTCTAATGGCATCTGTGAACTCATCTGCTGCTTCTTGGTCATCAGAAACTGCTTCTCCTGTTATTTTGACATTTTTTTTCAAGCCAAATCTCTTTCTAAAATTATCAAACCATTCTTTGCCAGCATTTAATTCTTCTTAGAGAATTAAATTCTCCTTAGACAGTTCCATACTTTTTCCCTTATTCTCTCCCAGGTAGCCGTGGTGCTCTACCGCTCTTCAGGCTGTGTTCATGCAGCCAACCCCATTCCTTTCCCTGGGATCTGACATCCAAATCCCGAGCCTCAGCTCCCAACCCCCACCCGCCCCGGCGGGTGAGCATAAAAGCCTCTCAGGCTGGTGAGTGCTGGTCAGTACCAATCCTCTGTGTGGGAATCTCTCTACTTTGCCCCCTGCAACCCTATTGCTGCACTCTCCTCCGTGGCTCCAACAATTCCCCCCTGTCCCCCCATCTCCACCAGTGAAGGGGCTTCCTAGTGTGTGGAAACTTTTCCTCCTTCACAGCTCCCTCCCAGAGGTGCAGGTCCCATTCCTATTCTTTTGTATCTGTTTTTTCTTTTATCTTTTGCTCTACTGGGGAGTTTCTTGCCTTTTGGGAAGTCTGAGGTCTTCTGCCAGCATTCAGTATGTGTTCTGTAGGAGTTGTTCCATATGTAGATGTATTTTTGATGTACTTTCTGGGAGGAAGGTGATCTCCACGTCTTACTCCTTTGCCATCTTGAAGGTCCCCCTCAGTTTTTGCTCTTTAATGGAGGAAGGTTTAATGGAGGAAGGTTGAATAGATGAATATATAAGTTTTTAGGGTGGTGAAACTATTTTGTATGATCTTGTAATACTGGATACAAGACCTTAAGCATAGAACTTTCCATCACAGAACATTAACCTTACTGCATGCAAAAATTATTTTAAATTAATAGTTGAGGTGATTCAAGGATGGAATACAGAATGTGACAAAATAAATACATTACAAATGAATGAAACAGGCTCACTGAATGCATGGGGGGAGAGGAAGTTACATAACTTTGGAAGTAAGTAGAGTAAGACTAAAGGCAATAGAAACTGTACCTAAGCACTATACCATAGTTGATAAAGTTATTCCCTATTACAGACAAAATTGTGATACCCCTATGTATGTATAAATCTAAATTTTAGATCCTTCACTTTCCTTTTGCTATAAATTGTGATATGATGACTTCACTTTTTCTCAAATCATATTAGAGTCTATAGGTATGCCTTTCTCAAAGCGATCCTACGCCCAAATAAAGCTGTATTTTTGATACAAGATAAAAAAGTATTTTTCAAAAAGTGCAAAGTGGGCTTCCCTGGTGGTGCAGTGGTTGAGAGCCCGCCTGCCGATGCAGGGGACATGGGTTCGTGCCCCGGTCCGGGAAGATCCCACATGCCGCACAGCGGCTGGGCCCGTAAGCCATGGCCGCTGAGCCTGGGCGTCTGGAGCCTGTGCTCTGCAACGGGAGGGGCCACAGCTGTGAGAGGCCCACGTACTGCAAAAACAAAAATTTAAAAAAAAAAAAAAAAAAAAAAAAAAAGTGCAAAGTTTCTACAACTGCTGGAGTAGCTGCAGCAACAGTTTCACAGATTTCCTTTTTTTTTTTTTTTTTTACAGTGGTTCTTATGTTGGATTCATTTATCTTTAAATGGTGGGCAACCTCAGCTGTGGACATCAATCTATGGCACATGTCAAGCAATTCAGCTTTTTCTTGTCATGTTGAGACTTTTCTCTGCTTCTTGGGAGCACTTCCAATATGACTAGTGGTACTTCATATGAGTCCCAGAGTGTTATTCAAGGTTTACGGTATGACGCTAAACATGATGAAAAATACTCAAGAACCACAAAAGATCACTTTTTACTGAGCTATAAAATGTACTGGAGAGACAAACTGTACATGCAGATAAAATTAGCATCACACGATGTTTTAAATAGATACTCACAACACCTGAGCTCACTGCAACAGCAACAGGAGTGGCTACAAAATTATTACAGTGGTACAGTAGGAACTACAGTTACTTTTATGTAGTTATGATTTAATAGTGTATCTTTACATTTGTTTAAATTCCTCTTGACTGTGAATGGTGCCATGGACTATAAATATTTGTGTGTGTAAAGTTGGATAAACCATAATGTTTTATAATAGATTTGTGTATATTTTATGTTTGTAAATGATAAAATAGACTAGTAGATACACATATTTTATGCATGCATAATATACCTATTTTTTCTTAATTTTTCAATATTTCTAGGCTATGAAGTTCATCTGTGAGTTTTTCCAAATTGCTTCAAACCTCCAAACAATTTTCCAATATATTTATGGAAAAAAATCTATGTATAAGTGGACCCACACAATTCAAACCCATGTTGCTCAAGGGTCAACTGTACTTGTGCTTGACTTGGAAGAAAAACAAATAGATATTCAGCATATCATTACAGAAGTTTGTTTTAAAGTAAATATTTTCCAGTTAAATTTACCTAATTATAAGATAAGTTTTGCTCAAAATTAGATGAAAGTTTCTTTATCAATATTTCAAATTCAAAATTCTGTTCTTTTCCAATTTGTGCTTAAATATCATCCACTGGAGCTCCCCCTCTCTCTCTCCCTCTCTCTCTCTCTCTCTCTCTCTCTCTCTCTCTCTCTCTCTTTCTCTCTCTCTCACACACTCTCTCTTTCTCTTACCCTCTCTCTTTCTTCATCAGGGCCAAGGTTTGTATTTCACTGCTTTTCAGTCCATGGATCAGAATCTCCAAAACAAGTACGTAAATCATAAATCTAGAGCCTGCTTTACCTCTGATTCTCCCCACCTCCTAATACCCTTAGTGGTTATACCAGAAGCTGTCATTCAGACTCCAAAGAATCCAAGTCACTTCCCTTTTATGAGCTACCTTATGATCACCCATGTCTCATTAGAAATTTCATCAGAAATACAAGACAGAATAATACAAAGTGAAAGAAAATACAGGAAAACAAAATACAAGAAATGATCACATCTATCATGAAAAAGTATTTGTGTCAAAAAAACCAAACAAAACACAATTCTAGTTCTCTAGTTTGCCCACAATGTGAACATATTTGTAATATTTGTTTTGACATATTTAATTCAACTGTATATAATGGATTAGGAGGAAAATGAGTAGTTTTTCAAATACAAAGTGGCAACCATGATTTCCCTAAATAGAGAGTACATTTGAAAAAAAAAAAAAAGTTCTAATACTAAAAAAAGTGCTGTGGTGTATAATTAATATGTTATGAAATTTCTCATATTCTAAAATATTTCCAGGTTTAAGAAGTTGAGACAAAGCATGATGTAAAATATGTATATTATATTTTTAAGTTATTTTATCAATAATTTTTTTTTATCTTGTTAATTTTCCTCTACTTTCTTCATAGCCAAATCTCTTAACTATTTTATTCATATCTCTCTTTGACTGGGGTTAACATTTCAGATGTTTTTGATGAATTTTTCCCCCCAATATTAATATTTTCCCACAACTTTTTCAAGTTCTATATCATCTTTTTTAATCCCTCATAAATGTTCTTCAGTCAACTTTCATACTTTGACTAATGAGATTCACAGACTTTGAAAGACTTTCCAGTTGGTATTAAAACAAACTTAAATAAAGAGATATCCCTTCCATTATTTCTTCATATAATGACTCCAAAATTATATATTTCTCTTTTACTATCATTTTACATGGAAATGCTTAGATGATGTGGGTTTTATTTCCTGTCACAGGTAGATCTCTGATGCTATAACTGTATTTTAGCTTCTACCATCATTTGAAGTTGGTTATTTTCATCAGGTAGTATCAATTTGATAGTTTTGAAGTCAAGGTAATGGATGAGTTCACTGAAAATCCAACTTTTTTTCTCAGTCTGCTAGCCAAAATATACTTCATGATCATAAACACAGAACTTCAGACCTCAACCTGATTCTGGGAAGGCAAAATGAATGTGCCCTTGGGAATTGGACACTCAGAGATGTGGTAAATTATCTTGTCCAAGCACTGACCCTCTGGTACTGTGGGAAAACTCCTGGAGCATATGAGTTACATGAGCTAATTTTTGTTTTTTAACATCTTTATTGGAGTATAATTGCTTTACAATGGTGTGTTAGTTTCCACTTTATAACAAAGTGAATCAGTTATACATGTACATATGTTCCTATATCTCTTCCCTCTTGCATCTCCCTCCCTCCCACCCTCTGTATCCCACCCCTCTAGGTGGTCACAAAGCACCGAGCTGATCTCCCTGTGCTATGCGGCTACTTCCCACTAGCTATCTATTTTACATTTGGTAGTGTACATGTGTCCATGCCACTCTCTCACTTTGTCTACATGAGTTAATTTGTCTCCCATGGGCTTGTCTATCAGTGGTTTAGCTGTGGGCCCATTAAAAGAAAAAAGAAATTTCTGTCAAAATTGCACAACATTTACACTTCTGAAACTTTGTTTTATTTCCATTAGGTGGTTATCAAAAATTATTAACAAAAGCCACATGACTGTATTACTTACTGTTAAAGCCTGTGTTTAATTTGTATTTATAATGACATATAATACCATAATTTTCTATATTACACAGGCTACATACACATGATTAAATCTTTGGGTGAAATGTATTTTGTGTGTGAAGTATCAATAATCAGCCATCTTCCATATTAGATAGAATTTTCATATAATACAGTTTGTTATTAAAGAACATGGAAAAGACTTATGGAAGCCTATCCTTATTTTGAGTTTAGAAAAAGGAACATACTATATATAACTTATTATACTTATTAGGTGTCCCTGACAAGACAGCCAGAAGAAGTCATTTTCAGATCAAGTAAAATGAATGTAACATAACATTATTTTTAAGTTTTTCTTTTTTTTTTGAGGAAAAGATTTGTAGTGTATCTTTTTTAGGAAAGTAACCTTTGACTTAAGGTCAATAATATAGGTTATACACTCCACCATTTATTTCATTGATTGATTGTCTACATCTAGTTAAAAACTAAAAATAAATAGATTTTTATAAGGCCATCTAGAAATGCTTAGGGATGGTCCGAAATTTCCAAATCTGTTCATGAGACAAGGCTTACAAGAGTGCATGAAGTAATTACAGCAGTCTTCATTATTCATACATCTGACATTGAATTAGATACTAATCTGATCCCTGGCTTAGTTGTCCTATAATTAAGGGTTCAACTCTTATGCAATAAACTGGATTTGAAACCCTCTTTTTCCAACTTCTTTCCATCCAAAATATATTTAATGTGTAATTTGTTCCTCATTATACCCAAGATATTTCCTGAGCAATTTCTCTGGCTTGAGAGGAATCGTCAACATAGTCACAACACTAAGGTGTTAGTGATTAGAAGACCAATGAGATATCAACTGAATGAAAAGAACTGAACCTTCAGCTATTGAGAAGTATTTTAGAAATGAAAGAATTTAAAGGCTGGGTGGGGGTGGGGGTGGGGTGGGGGAGGATGTTGGTTCCTGATGCCCTGGAATTCCTATAATCTAACTACCCAACTGTAAATAAGGATATCTTGCTCTTTGGCACGTGTTTTCCTCTCCTCTTCCTACTCCCCCAGGAAAATGTATTATATTCTAGGACCAGTTTATTTCCCTTTGCTATGTTTTCTAGCTCTAGAGAGATTTCAAATATAAATGTTCTCTCAAAGGAACAGAAATACCATCACTTCAAAAAGGCATGCATTCATGCATTTGAAGATGAAATTAATAGGTAGGACTCCATCACATTGTAATTCCAGCAAGAAAGGGGGAAGATTATAGCTTATACTTATTTAGAATTCCAGGAGAAAAGGTACAGAAACAGAAAGTATGGAGACAAAGAACAATCTTTGTCTGTTCTGTTATCACTGGATAAATAGTTTCTGTGGAACATGATCTCAAATGGGACACCGTGACTCTGACCCGTTTGTGCTATGTTCCGTGGTACCCAGAGGAGTGAACATTTGTTCCAGGGAAAATTTCACAGAAGAGGGAAATAAAGCCCTGGGGGCGACACGTGAGTACAACTGGCTGCAGATTACACGTCATAAGCATTCATTGAGAAAAATTTAAGTATCTGCACAAACAGTAGGGCTTGGATATGGTTGTCTTGTTAACAACTAGATGAATGTTCTCCCTGAACAATGTAACATTTCTTCTTTGGCTGCCAGAAATCTCAGAGCTAAATCTATAGACCTAATTTCAGTAACTATCTAGGAAATTATGATGTTTATCCTTACACAAACTTTTCCTGATCCATTCTTTGTACGTCTAATTCTATTTTCCATGGTCCTGGATTATGTTTTTAAACTTTTTAATTTTATTGTTTGCAATCAAATAAATTGCTTCAATCTCTTTGTAGACTTGAAACAAAAGTATTCAAACTTATCTCAATCATTAACAAAATAACAGCATGATAACAACATTCTGCTACTCCCTTGCTTTTCTGCTTCTTTAGAATGACTCCAGGAAGTTAAACTAAGAAGACTTGGTCAAATTAACAGTAAAAACCAATCCTCTATATTTCATTAGTTGGTCTTAACTATAGAGAGGTATATCCTAAAGTTGCTAAATCCAGTTGTGATTAAGACTACACAAGAGTAAGTAAAGGTTAAAACTGGCTTTTATTCTCTTCTTTGAATATTCTAATCAGCCTTCCATAGTCATTCCTTCTAGAGACACTCAACCTTTGTCCTCTCTCATATAGAAATGGCCAACCTGAGACCAAAGAGTTCCTTTTTATTATGTATAATAATATAATACAATATTTTATTATACTTTATAATACATTATATTACAGTATATGTATTTAATATAATGTATTCAATGTGTTTTATATAATACATTTAATACATAATATAATATATATTTTTTAAAAAAAATATATATATATATATATATATATTTTTTTTTTTTTTTTTTTTTTTACGGTACGCGGGCCTCTCCCGTTGCGGAGCACAGGCTCCGGACGCGCAGGCTCAGCGGCCATGGCTCACGCGCCCAGCCTCTCCGCGGCATGTGGGATCTTCCCGGACCAGGGCACGCACCTGTGTCCCCTGCATCGGCAGGCGGATTCTCAACCACTGCGCCACCAGGGAAGCCCTAAAATATATTCTTAATAAACAGCTGGAATTCAGTTTTTTCCTCCCAGGTGTTCCTGCCTTGTCTCCTCCGGTTCTGTTAATTTCCTGACAGTGCCCCTGTCCCCCTCATCTTACTCCAGATCTTTTGTAAATAAACAACATGATGAAAGAGACAATTATTATTCATAAGGCTATTTTTTAGTTAACTATGCCTTCATGACAGTCACTGGGCCAAAAATACCTCATCACCAAGAATAGGCAAGTTGCTGCCCAGAGCCAGGAAAACTGATAGTCACGTGAGATAATGTTGTCTGACCAAGGATAAGTGGAACTTTCCCCCTGCCCCACTCCGTACCCTTGAGCCTTCTCAGAGGCAGTGGTGCAGGCCAGGAGCTGGCTCTGGAGTTCCACATACCTTTGTCAGAATCTCAACTCTGCCACTTCTTCAGCATGGACACGTGGACAAACTCCATAACCTCCTGGAGCCTCAATTTCCTCATCTCTAAATGAGTATAATGCCTTTTAGGGTATATAGTACATGCTCAATTAAATGCTTCCTTAAAAGAAGCTCCAAATATCTGAAAATATGTTTTTGAAATTACACACTTAAAATTATGCTATCATTCATTGAAAAAAATAACTTCTGTATGTAACATCATACCACCTGCCTGAGAAATTAAATGCATTTTTTATCCTCATATAACAGAAGCTAACATAGACATAAGCCTATAAATAACTGATTACAGAACTTGTCATTAAATATTCTAAGGTATCTTAGAGGTCAGGGATTAATTTTGATGGCATTATAATTATTTTGGAGTCAGGAAGTATGATGACTAATGTTATGTGTCACTTGATTGATCACAGAGTATCCAGATTAAACATTATTTCTGGGTGTGTCTGTGAAGGTATTTCCAAAAGAGATTAGCATTTGAATGAGTGAACTCAGTAGAGTGGATTACCCTCACCAATGTGAGTAGATATCAGTTCATCCACTGAGAATTAAATAGAACAAAAAATGGAGCGAGGAGGAATTTGCCTCCTTTCTTTTTTCCTACCAAACTAATTGAGCTGTGACATCTCATCTTATCTTCTCCTGCCCTCAGACTGGGATTTATATCAATCAGCTCCCTTGATTCTTAGGCCTTCAGACTCAGATTAAATTACAACACTAGCTTTCTTGGTTCTTCAGCTTGCAGACAAAAGATCATAGGACGTCTCAGCCTCCATATTTGCAACAGCTAATTTCTCATAATAAATCTATTATGATTGCGTTTCTCTGAAGAACCTTGACAAATACAAGAGGCTAGGAAAGCTTATCCTACATCTCAGCCAAGAATTCCTCCCACAGGGTTATTAAGCAGAAAACCCAAGGGTCAAAACAGGACAGGAATAAAAAAGTGTCATTTCGTTGGTTGCTGTATCCTAATACAACTAATAGCCTTGGTCAAATGATAAATTGAAGCTCCCGGCTTAGGCTTTAGGTCTAAAAGGAACATCCTAAACATTTCTTTCACCCTAAGACCTCCACAGTTTATATCAACAGGCAAGAAACAGAAAGATACAGGAGTCCATTCACCCACCCAGACATAGAACGAGAGTCAGAGGAAGGCCACCAAAATTGAAGAGGAATCCCCGACTTTGCTTATCAATTCTGCTACACAATACAAAATAAGGAAATGACAATGAGAAATCCTGGAGGTTGAACTCCTCACTTTATAGCTATATCCAGTGATCGTACACCCAGTGTCTATGCCCACTAATAATTTTGTGCAATCAGAATCTCTGAATTTGAATAATCAGATTAATCTCTTTCCTTGGATGGGAGATGTGTGATAGGGAGATAGAGCTGCTAAGAAATAGGCCAGCATAGGCAGATCATGTATGGGAAAACGTGACTTAAAGTCTTTCCTCCAATAAGATACAATCCTGGCATAATTCATTATCATCTTGCATTATTGCATTGGAATTATAAAATGTTATCAAGGAAGATATCTACAGAACTCTAAACATTTCATTTGAGTTTCATTACATGGCAGTATTTTCTTCTTCAAATGAATAATTACTCAAACTAGACAAAACATTTATTATATTGATAGTTCAATGCAAACTTCAGGAAAAGTCCTAGGTGGTATCAGGAGCAGCTGGATTATTGATGGAAGAAATCTTTACTCTCACAGTGATTAAAGTCCTTCCAATATAACTGGAAAATATGTCCACAAGAAACTGTAGAAAACATGGAGTTTCAGTGCTGGAGACTGTGGGGGAAATGCCAGGAGAGATCTTATCCAATGCTTTGTTGAAATGAAGGCACACTGTGTCTGTGGCATTGTACTATCAGAATAAGAAATGACATTGGTGGCATTTTATTTTGGAGACAAAGATGGTGAGAAGGAACAGATTTCAGCTCCAGAGGAACAGCAAGGAACTAGATAACTAAGAATTTGGGGGCAAAAGGGTGAGAAACCTGAAAGGAGACCAGAAAAACATGAATAAATTTTGACCAATGGGCATATATCTGAAGAAAACCATAATTCAAAAAGATATATGCACCCCAATGTTCATTGAGGCACTATTTACAATAGCCAAGACAAGGAAGCAACTTAAATGTCCATCAACAGAGGAATGGAAAAAGAAGATGTGGTATATATACACAATGGAATATTACACAGCCATAAAAAGAATGAAATAATGCCATTTACAGCAACATGGGTGTACCTGGAGATTATCATACTAAGTGAAGTAAGTCAGACAGAGAAAGACAAATAGATGATATCACTTATATGTGGAATCTAAAAAGATGATACAAATGAACTTATTTACAAAACAGAAACAGACTCACAGACTTCAAAAGTAAACTTATGTTTACCAAAGGGAAAAGGTGAGGGGAAAGGGATAAATTAGGAGTTTGGGATTAACATATACACACTACTATATATAAAATAGATAATCAACAAGGACCTACTGTATAGCACAGGGAACTCTACTCAATATTCTGTAATAACCTATATAGGAAAAGAATCTTAAAAAGAATGGATATACATTCATTATGGTTATGAATTATGGTCGTGGTTATACATGAACCATTTTGCTGTACATCAGAAACTAACACACTATTGTAAATCAACTATATCCCAATATAAAATAAAAATTAAATTAAATTTAAAAAGAAACCTGAAAAGAGACCAGAAAAACATAAATAAACTTTGATCAATGGACTCACTCCTTCAGCAGGTAGGACCAATTTTCTCCATCCATGAGATGTGAAAGCTGCTTCAGAGCATCCATGCAAGGAACCCTGTAAGGACCAGTTGACTTGCTTCCCCTCAGCCATCAGATCCCTTTGGCCCTGCCTGACCCCTAGGGCCTCCATGGCTTGTTCTGTTTTCCAGCTATGGAGAACTCAGTCATGACAAGTGCTTGTTATGCTGTTATGAATCCCTTGCCTCCACTTCTATCAGCTTATCTGTTAACAATGCCAGAAGCCCCTCTTCCTGAGGGCTGCCTACAGACCAGGTCTTGATTGTGCCTGAGTAGTATGAGCTCCTTATCTTTTGGGTTATTAATTCCTTATCAGTTATATGATTTGAAAATGTTTTCTCCCATTCCATAGGTTGCCTTTTCATTTTGTTGGTTGCTTCCTTTTTGTGTAGAAATGTTGTGGTTTGATGTGGTCCCATTCATTTACTTTTACTTCTGTTGCCATACTTTTGTTGTCAAATCCAAAAAATCATTGCCAAGATCAGTGTCAAAGAGACTGTTATTTTTATGAGAATCTATTTACTAGGTTATTGTGGCCAATACCGCTAATATCTTGCCTAATGTCCATTCTCAATTTCTTTTTTTACTCAGAATTCTGCTTTACTGTGAGATGGAAACATACCCATTTTTAAAATACTTAGCTTTGCAGAATTTGATGCCACTAGGGCAGCCATATGCCATGCATCTGGCCAGTAAGCTTTAGAGGGAAGTTTCTGAGAGTGATTTCCTAGAACGCTAGTGAGAAAGGCAGTCAGTTGGCAGATACTATTTGGCCTTTGCCCATTTGCCCTTTTCTCTTCCCGTGGAACATAGTCACAATGTGCTGAAGTAGAGAAGCTTGTGGATACGGGAAACACAAAGTAGGGCTGACCAGAAAACTGGACAGAGCAAAGGTATCTGACAGCATAGGACAGGTCCTTTTGTTGGTCCTGGATGTCCCACCTCTGGGCTTTTATTATCTGTGAAAAATAAGTTCTTTCCAGTTCATTTCCTGCTTATCAAGTTTCCCTTATCACATGTCAAATGTGATCTTGATAGAAAATTTTATATTGGCTTCTTTAGAATAATGTTGTCATTTAGATTTATCAGTAGTATGTATAAACTTTGAAACCAAGTCTTATTACTTTAATTCAACTTTTCAACATTTAAATTTTGCAGATATTCTATTATAATAGTTCCAATAGAGTGAATTCAAGCTGAAACGAATTATTTAAAAAGTTCAGTTTGAAAAAGAAAAGACTGCGTGCTATTGAATATGAAATGATGACTATAAATTGTACAAAGAATTTCTGCTTTTCTGACTCAGTTTACTAACATTGGCATTAGTACCTGATGATGTTTCCTTTGGGGGATGAAGGGGATGGGAGTGGATGACAAAAAACTTTCTCATTTATCCAGTGATCATTGAGTGATGAGGGCAATGTTGTGAAGAGGCTGAGCGATGAGCAAAGAATTCAGTGACGCACCATGGAGTTATGAAGAGTGTCATTTCTTAATCTTAAAACTTTCTCTTTCTAAGGGATGGTCTCTGTGACTCAAAGGCTTAAAAACATAAGCCTTGTTTCCTGACAAAAGACAACTTGAAAAATGCTAGCTATCCAGCAGTAATAGTGACTTTGATGTTCTCACTGCCTTAAATGCTTTCTGGAGAGAGATATTACCCTGTCCCATTATCCTTACCCATGAAATTCTCCATAATACTATAGACAATTAATAATAAGGATCGATATATGTGAAACTGTGCCCTAATAACATGTTTTTTTTTTTTTTAAAGCAGTTAAATTCTGCACTGTTCTAACCTAGTAAAAGTCTCAATGATGAGGAGCAGTGTGATGGTGTTGGTATGCCTCCAACTGGGTGAAATGTATTTCTAGCCTGGTCCTTAATGAGGAAGATACTCTAACCACAGCCAGTTTATAGCAGAAAGCCAGTGCAAAACAGTGCAGGGAATTGTGGGACCACAGATCTTCCAGATTAACAAGAAATACATTTTCTTGGGACAACCCTAGCAAAGAGAGGCTCTTGTGCTTTCCTAGACTAATAATAACTAGTGTCAGGGTAGGGGCAGAGTGAATTTCCCCTTTGCAACATTATGAATACAGACTTTGTTACTTTAAAATGAAACTGACAAATAACCCACAGAGAATGAGAAATAGTTCTGTAATTTTTAATAGCTCTGTTGGGAGGAAGCAACAGCTCAGTGTAGACTGATATAACCCTTGAGAAAGTAAGGCAGTCAGGGAAGCAACAGAATGATTCAGCTGAACTAGAATAGAGACCAGGCATTCTCTTAGCTATTCCATGTTTAGGGGGTTCCCAAGAAGAGATAGAAGAAATTCAAAAAAAAACTCAACACCCCATTATACATTATTTTTGCCTTCTTATATGCAATCATCAGTCATTTATTATTCTGAATTTAGTAAATGAAATGTGGTTCTCATTCTGTGAAGCATGTGCAGTCATAACCAAAAAAAAAAAAATCCTTCCATTGTTTTCTTCGAGTTTTATAGAAAGATCCCTTTCAGATATTTTATGGATCCTGACTAACTCAAAATCAAGATTTTGATGTGCTCAATGGGAAAAAATGAAGTAAGCAATCATACTATCAGTGATTTCCATCAACTAATCTTATTTATCAAAGTATTGCCACTTCTTACCAAATCTCTTTCCATCCATATACTTATTCTCATGGTCCACATAAGAATTCTGTGAAATAAGTACTATCAATATAACTTTTATTTTACAATGAAGACCCTGAGGTACAGAAACCAAATATCCTAAGGCATATAGAACTTTCTATTACAGGAATTAGAAGAGGACTAAATGTCTGTAAGGCCTGAAGCTTTTAGCAAATTGAGATGGGAGAAAAATTTGGCCATCACTTTGATAAGAAAACCAGAACTTCTGAATCATTGAACTATAGCCAGATTTTCTCTTGCCTTAGCCAATGCCAAGGTTTTGTTCCTGAATGCAACTTTAGAAGCCACATCTTTTTTAAGAATCACAGATTTAGCTCAGTCTGTCCACCCTGAGTAGTTCCAGGGAAAGACTAGTAAGGACATTCATAGGTGAAAAGCTCTGAGACAGATAGATTGCCAAATACATTTATCACAAGTGCCTTTCCCTTGACACCTTAAGGCAGTGCAGCATACTGTTATTGTTGGAAATATGCCAAACAAATACTGAAAGAGAAGGGAATTTCCATTTTACTCTTGGTTAAGTCCAGCTAACCAAAACATGATGTCTCATGCTTTCTAGTTAATACAATTTTGCCTATACACAAGCACATTTTTTAAAATTAATACTCTATTCTTTTTAGAGCAGTTTAAGGTTCACAGCAAAATTGAGGGGAAGAGACAGAGACTTCCCATATACCCCCTGCAGCCATACATACATAGCCTCCCCATGATCAACATCCCCCACTAGAGTGTTACATTTGTTGAACATACATTGTGGGTTTAATTGATGTACCTACATTGATGCATCATAATCACCCAAAGTCCATAGTTTGCATTAGGGTTAGTTCTTTGTGTCTTTGACTTTGACATTGTATAATGTCTTGTATCCAACATTATGGTATCGTACAGGCAGAGTATTTTCAGTGCCCTAAAAATCTTCTGTGCTTCACCTATCCAAGATAATATAATAATACAATAACCACAATCAACACCTAAAACATTTTAACATATAATATAAAATGTAATATTTCTTAAAGTTTGAAAATCACAAACCTACTGAAGACTTACAAAACAAAACATTTCTCTTAAAGTAGAAATTATTTTATTTTCTGAAACATTTGAAAATAGTCAGTCTGATGTTTCATTACATTCAAATACTTAGATTGTATTTGTGTATATTTTCTACAAAAAAAAAGAAGAAGGAAAAGAAGGAAGGAAGGAAGGAAGGAAGGAAGGAAGGAAGGAAGGAAGGAAGGAAGGAAGGAAGGAAAGAAAGAAAGGAAGTTCTTTTTTTATGTACTCCTAATATAACCATAAAAATCAGAACTTTAACATGGATACATTACTACCAGTGAAACTGAGCAGGACCCTGTGCGACTCCTGGGCAGGGAGACTTTCTGTGTCCCCATTTCTTGTAGGGGACAGACCCCAGCCTCCATGACTTTCTCTGAGCTCCAAACGGTATATTCAAAAAGTTGCTAATCTGGGAACAGTAGGGATGCAAATACAAGGGAGGGACAACCAAGAAACAATAGTGCAGCCTTAGGGCAGGGTCCTGATTCCACTTCAAGTGACACACATAAAAATATCTTTAAGCTCTTTATAGAATTAAAATCCAACAGTGGAAGATGTAAGCATTCTTTATACCACAGAAGACCATCTGAGATGAGATTAAAGGAACCAGAGAAGCTCATCAAAAAGATTACCTGAGACCAGATTAGAAGAGTGCAGGCCCTGCACACTCCTTAATCTTATCAGCAAACCCACCCTTGAAGGCTTGCTATAAAACTCATCAAATCCTCCCAGGTTGGGACACACAGTTTTTTGGGGCAGGAGACTGCTGTGTCCCCCTTTGACTGGCAAAGCAATAAAGTTATCCTTTTCTACTTGACCCAGAACTCTGTCTCCAAGATTTAATTCAGCAACAATGAACAGAGGATGAGCTTTCAGCATCACCAGGTCATTCTTATAACCCAACCAAATTTTACCAATTATCTCAATAACATCCTATATAGCAATAAATCCAATTTAGAGCCACACATTTCATTTTGTTGTCACATCTCTTCATTCCCTTTAGTCTGGGACAGTTTCTCAATTTTTTGTTCATTTTCATGATCTTGAACATTTGAAGATTACAAACATGTGCTTATGTAGAATTTCTCTCAGTGTGGGTTTATTTGTTGTCCTCTTGTGATTAGGTTCAGATTATGCATTTCTAGCAGTCATAACACCTAAGTGATGGTGTGTTGTTCTCATTTTATTCTATAAGACTGTGCACAATTTCAGTTTTTCCCATTACTGGTGTTCTATTATTTTTACCACTTGCTTAAGGTGATATCCACCAAGCCTTTCCACCGTACTCTTCTCCCTTTGTCATTAGTGTTTTTGGGGAAGTGATTGTCCTCTACAAATTTTCTGTTTGTTTACACCTTTAACACCTTTAATACCTCATGATTTCCAATTTTTATTCAATTGGTTATAATTCTTTACAATTATTTTTTACTTTGATCTTTTGATCTTTAAATTGTTTCCTTTTGGTTCAATAGTTTCAGCTGACACAAGCTTTCAAACTGCTTTCTTATTCTTTTGAGGTATTCCCAACATTCCTGGTCCAATGAGGTATTCCAAGCTCATCTAATATTTTCCCTGCCCCAGTCCTGGAATCAGTCATTTCTCTAAGGATCCTTGGTTCCTTTTAGTGGAGAATCCAAGATCTGGGTGTAGGATGTTCTCATTGCTCTTGGGGTGTTATTGCTTTAGTTTTAAGTAGACAGAGTTAGAGGAAATGTACACACACACACACACACACACACATGCATTTACATCTATATTTATTTCTATATTCAATTATAAATCTTGAAAACTATGAATTCATATCAATAACTAATTTTAATCCAACCTCACTGAGTTCATTCTAGTTTTCTTTCTTTCCATGAATGCAATTCCCTTTACCAATAATGAGAAAACTGGCTCTCATTATGCTTAAATATTTACTTATTTATTAAATGTCCTATATTTAACTATTTCCTGCCTTTACCATGATCCTATCTCCATACAGATTTACTTATCTCCCAGCTCTGGAAGCATGGGCTGCCTGCCAAATGGAAGTCTATTATCTCCTTGTAGAGTTGCCAGATAAAATACAGAATGCTCAGTTCAATTTAAATTTCTGACAAACGATGAATTGTTTTTTAGTATAAATATGCCCCCAAACACACTTATAACACATATACATCTATATACATACTTATACTAAAAAATGATTCATTGCTTATCTGAAGTTCAAATTTAATGGGGCATCTTTTGTTCTGTCATTAAAGGCCAGGCTTTCTTCACACTGGTCAGATTTTGTGTCCACTCCCTGGCCACTCCTGATGCCAAAAACTCAGTCTCTGTGCACCAGTGCCGAATCGAATCTCAGACAGTTTGGGGTGAAATAGAAAAGAATAGTTTTATTGCTTTGCCATTTAAAGAGGGACATAGAGGGCTTGTGCCTTGAAAAACTGTGTGTCCCAACCCAGGAGCATTTGGTGAGGAGTTTTATAGCAATGGTTCAAGGGTGGGGTTGTCGATAAGGATCAGGGTATGTACAGGCCCTGCATTCCTTTAATCTGGCCTCAGGTGGTCTCCTGATGAGCTTCTCAAGGTTATCAAACTGTGATCTTGTCTAGAATGAAGAATGTTAACATCTTCCATTTGTTGGGAGTTTTAGCTCTGTAAAGAGCTCAAAGATATTGTTATGTGTATCCCTTGAGGTGGAACCAGAATCCTGCCCCAAGAATGCATTATTGTTTCTTGACTGCTCCTCCCTTGTCTCTCCATCCCCTTCCTTCACTGATTGGCAACTGTTCCAAAGGCTTCTGTGCCCAGGAGCCTCACAAGGTCCTGCTCAGTTTCACTCCCTCTGCATGCCCCTTCATTCCCACTTACGACTCTGCCTCCCTGGCCAAGCTAACTCTCTGTGGGACAGTAGTTCTCATTCTGTTGCAACACTGGCCCTGAACTGGGTTCTGACACCCACACCAGGTCCATGGTGCAGGGCAGCCCACCCATCAGATCCTCCCACCAGTCAAAAATGACACCATGCTCTGGGCCACTCCATCTCCCCCCAGCTCCCAAGATGATACCCACATCTGCTCCACCCAGTGGTCTCTAGGATCAAGTATTCAGAGAGGGAAAGACAGGGAAAAACGAGGGGGAAAAGGAAAAAAAAAAAGCCCCCAAACCTTTTTGAGTTCAGATTGCAAAATTTAACACCAAGTGCTCATTTCATGATAGCAGCAGATCCCCAAGAAATATGTAAGAAAAATGGAAGGAGTTCCTGATAACAGCAAGGATGAATTATAATTTATATTTTCTACCAGAGAATAAAAATTAAAAGGTGAAAAATAAATTGCTTTGGACTGTTTTTCCTAAAAGTCAAAAGTGATAAGCCTGCTTGGATAACAGAAAGAAAGAAACAAAGAGAAGCAGGGGGAAAGAGAAAGAGCAGAGAAAACAAAAGAGAACTAAGAAAGGAAGAAAAGAAAGAAGGAAGGAAGGAAGGAAGGAAGGAAGGAAGGAAGGAAGGAAGGAAGGAAGGAAGGAAGGGGAGAGGGAGGGGGGAAAGGGAATGAGGAAGGGACGTAAGAAGGAAGGAAAAGAGAAGAAGAAAGAAAGGAAGAAAGAAAGAAAGAGAGAAAGAAAGAAAGAAAGAAAGAAAGAAAAAAAAGAAAGACAATGGTAGAGGTATTTCTTCTAAATTAGAAAAACTACAAACAAAACCATCTCAAGTTTCTTGGTTCAATAGAGCATTGTCTGTCCAGACTCTGTAAATCAACACATTTTCTTCTCATTTGCCTTTCCAAATGACTTATTTTTTTGTAAGCTGCAGTATTATTTCAAAAAGAGAGAAAACACACACACAAATATTTGTTTTCTTTTATGTTATGTAACTGTATGAATATTGTATGTTATTTTACACATTACACTGACAGTACAACTTTCTTTTTATATAATTATATACATTTATTGGTAATGATGATACTCCAGAAACGTTCATATACATTCATGTAGAACACAAAATTACTGAAATTAGTATTAAAATTATGTTATAAGATTTCCAAAGGGTTAACAAAATAAAAAGTTAATGTATTAATTGATAAGTAAGAAAATTAAATTGGGCAATATGGACTTAATGACAAAATATATTTTCACTAAGAATGATTCAGTACAAAGGGGAAAGTAGGGGGAGGGATAAATTAGGAGCTTGGGATTAACAGATACACACTTCCATATATAAAATATATAAACAACAAGGTCTACAGGGAAGTAGATTCAATATCTTGTAATAACATAATGGAAAAGAATCTGAAAAAGAGTATATATATATATATATAAATATATATATACCATATGAAATGATTATTTATATATAGTATATATAGTATATATATATAGTGTGTATATATATATATATATATATATATATATATATATATACCACCGACTCACTTTGCTGTACGTTAGAAACTAACACAACATTGTAAACCAACTATGCTTCAAAAATTTTTTTAATTAAAAAAAAGAATGATTCAGTAAAGAATTTATACCTGCTTGATAACAATTATGATTGTATCCTTTGAAAGAGATAGAAAAATATGAATATTTACTGCACAGTTATTTATTTTATGGCTGGGGAGTTCTTTACTTTGCATAAAATTTCAATACGATATCATTGTAACCAATTAAATGTTGATAATATATAGTATGATCCTGTATTGAATATAGACTTTGGGCAATTATGAAAATACTGAAAATGCATAGTCCTTTACTGTTTCAAAAGTTCTCAAAGTATATTATTTTATTAAGAGACAAGGAAAATACTATGATAAAAACTTTATTTAGAAAGGATCCTCAATAAGTTTTATAAATCACAAAAAAACTAGGAGATATTATTATAATTGCATTTCACATATAAAATTTTCAGTGCCCTGCAATAGATTATAGGTAAAAGAAAATGATCAACCAATTCATATCCTAGACAACTATTAGTAAATATTTGAAAATAACTTACCTTACTCATAATAAAGATGAAAAATTTTAAATGATATACCATTTTCATGTAAAACTAGGAAAAAAGTTAATACACAATATTTCTGTAAGGATGTGTTGAAACAGTTTTCTCATGTATAGTCCAGGTGGGAGAGAAATTTGATGCTATACTTTAGGAAAGCGATTTGGAAATTTATCTCAGGAGCTTTAAAAGGTGTTGACAAGGAGTCTCATGCTTGTTTCTCAACTAGGCTCTACGATCAGTGAGTGCACATATTGTGTCTTCCTTGTCCATTTAGCCCTGAACTCCAAACCCAATGCCTGAAAATACAAAAGAGAATCAATGAATGCTTGTTGAATTGAATTCAACTGATCCTGATTGTGCTCTCTAGAGACAAACAGGGAAAATAACAAAAGCTCCTTGGTAATCTCTCCTCCACAAAATGAGCCTTCAAGTACATAAAAACAGCTTTCATGATTCTCTAAGAATCTTCTTTTCCTGGCAGGTCATTGGCCCCACGTTTCCAGACTCCATGCCACTGGGACCTCATCTCCAGATGTGGTGCTGTCTGCCAGGGCCATGCATGGAACAAGACTCCACTGTGATTTTCCTTGCCTTCAGCATTGTACTACAATTAATGACGCTTAAGATCACATTAGCTTTATGATATGATATTAGACAGAAAAACGTTTAAATAATGATGTGTGCATTATGATTAAGCTAGTTGAATTAGGCTTGTATGTGCTCAACACCTGGAAGACAATACAAAACAATTAAAATTGTGTAATGCTCTTGGCATTACAATAATTTTTACTTACTTTTGTAGTTGCTGAAACATAATTAAAGTAAAAACAATTTCTTCACTTTTGGCAACTACTTCACATTATCGATTCATATGCAGCTTGCAATCAACTAAAAGTCATCTACTTTTTGCAAACAAACTGTCTTTAGTCCAGCTCTTTCCACATCTTGGATTTATATAATGGATGTTTTTAATCTAGTATGAGATTTTACACTGGAAGATGAATTGTGATATATTCAGTCATATTTCAGCCTGTGGATAGCCTTTTGGATCTTGATTCTTAAAAATTAGCTCTCCTTCCCAGTTTTGGATCACATGAAATGTTATGTCATTTATTTTTTAAAAATCACACACAAAAAAGAAAATACTAAGTTAGATAGAGCCAACTACATATTATTCGAGCATACATTTCAGGGTGATAATGCTTAAATCATCACCTCTCTGTCCTTACAGAAGTTACTTAATTTATTGTATACATTACTAGCTGTCTTAGTTTATTTGCTATAACAAACGACCACAGACTGGATAATTTATAAACAATAGAAATGTAGGTCTCACAGTTCTGGAGGCTGGAAGTCTGAGGTCAGAATGCCCAAATGGTTTAGTGAGGGGCCCTCTTGTAGGTTGCAGACTTCTGGTTGTATCTCACTTGAGGAAGGGCCAACGGAGCTCTCTGGAGCCTCTATTATATGGGTACAAATCCCATTTATGAAGGCTCTGCTCTCAGCACCTACTGACCTCCCAAAATCTCCACCTCCTAATACCATCACATTGAGCAATAGAATTTTAACATATGAATTTTGGGTGACAACAAACATGCAGATTATAGCACTTGCTTATCCATCAACGCTTCAAGAGATTGTTTTTCAGATTAATTTAGCAGAAGTCAAGATAATCTTATATGGATATTGTTTTACCATTCAAGTAATGCTTACAGAAATGGCAACACTGAGATGGTCCAGTTCTATTCATTTCAATAGAAAAGAATTGTACACATGTTCTGAAGTGGTTTTCTAACTTGAATTCATGTAAGAATCCCGTAAACATTTTTTTTTAATGCACATTCCAGGAATCCAGAATGTACTCAGAACTTTTTGATTTAGTAAATCTGGAGTAAGGCTCAGGAATCTTCATTTGTAGTAAAGACTCCTCTCTTCCTAGATTTTTCCTACATAGTTGGTCCTCTGACTGTATTTTTGAAAAATACTGGCAGTTATTTGTTGTAGAGGGAAAAATGTACTAATTTTCAACCCATAGAAATACGATGTGGGCACATAAGAAATGCAATGTCAGCAATGTTTATTGGGAACATATTCTATACAATGAGATAAGAAAGAACAAGTAATCCAACAGGGAACATACAATTTTATATTACATAGTAAGACAACACATGAATAGAATCAATAAGATGACAGTAAGTATAAAAATGAAGTGATTTCCACATAAATGTTGGTTCAACAAACGTTTATTGAATGCAATCACAGAAGATAATAAGTAACAGGCAAGAACAATCAAAGTACATAAAAATCACAAATAATACTGAGTTTAAGAGTAATCAAAATTTCTGACCATCTCCTACACATGTGATTTTTATTTTTCTGCACATGTGGATATGTCAACAACTGGAATGTTCATATGTTTTTCTAAGAATTATGAACAAGTTATGTAATGGTTTGGTGGTCCAGAGACATCCTCTGTATATAGGTGGGTCTCTGAAAATCTTATGTGACGCCGGGATGTTTCTATGTGTAGGAAAAAATAAATAAATTGCACATTTTTAAAGAATATTGGTTTTTGTTGCTGCCACTGTCCACAGATTTGTTTTTATTCAATCGTATCTTCAAAATACCTTACACAATAAAGTATTTTTCATTTTATAGTACTACATGACTTTATCCCAATATTAAATTTTTCCAAAATGCAAATTCAATCCTATAACTTCTTACTTTAATGCCCTTCAGATTCTCCCCATTACTCTTAGGACAAAGTCCAAATTCTGGGCTACAAGGCCCTCATGGGCTGATTCCTCAAGCCACCCCTCTCAGAGATCTTCCTATCAACTATCTACAGCCTAGTGACAGTGAACTTGAGCACACTCATCAAAAACTGGTTATGTACCAAATACTGTCCTTGATGCTTTACACACCAATTCACCTTTAATCCTCCCTAAGATTGTTCAAGATAAGTCATATTTCCTTTTCTTTTCAAAAGTTGGTGATTTGAAAAGTGAGGTCATCTTTTCCAAGTCACATAATGTCATATCAATTAGAAAATGATGTTTTTATTGATCTCAGAAAAGTCTAGATCCAAAACCTAAATTCTACACCATTGTACTGTGGGCCTTGCTTTCCAGTTCCTTCAGATTTTCAAATATGCCTTAGTTTTCTGTTCTTCAGGGCTTTACCAACTCTGCTTGGAAAACTACCCCCATTCCGAGTCCCCTTTACAGGCTAGTCCTACCTACCCTTCCTCTGAGCCAGTCTAGGCTCCAAGTGTGTGTTACCATTTCACCCAGCACAATAAATCATATTGTAATTGTTAGAGTATCATAATAGATCTTGGGTTGTATACCTTCTGTTTTTAAAACACAGTTATTAACTTATTCAAAGGCCTGAGTGGGACAAATCCAATATTAGTGTGTTCTTTTTGTTTTGTTTTACCAAGCACTTGTACTGAATTTTCTGTTTTATGTTAACTTTTACTCTGTACTGAAACTTTGCAGCAGTCATTAAAAACATAAATACTGGTATCAGACAACCTGGTTTGGAACTGCAGTTTTGCAGCTCATTAGTTGTGAAACGTGGGAAATTTACATAATATTTCTATGACTAAACTACTCATTGATAAACTATAGTAACAACCATGCCTACCTCATATTACTGTTGTGACGATTGAATAAATTAATATATATGTTAAATCATCTCAGAAAAAAAAATATATATAGTAAGTTCTATATATTGTTAGTTCTTATTAATTTTTTTATTATATGGACATTGAAAGTCATATTTAGGCATATAAAACATTAAACAGGTCATTTACTCATTATCAAAAAATTTTAAATATAATAAAATATGTGTATTTGCCTAGATTATAGCTAAAGATAATTGAGATAGTTTCAGGTAAAAAATACCATTCTTTCAAACTTAGATTGATTGTTCCAGAAATTGTAAAAGAAAATAGCTTTGGCTATGCTCTTAATTAAATTACATTATGTGAAAGATATAAAATGTATGAAAATAGTATACATGATCATCAAATCTGAATTTGGTGGCAATACTGATTTTTCAGTGAGCATAAACTCCACTTCTCTTTAATGTCTGTGGTTGCTTTAAAAGTTGGTCTTTTAAAATCAATGCTCAGGGAATTCCCTGGTGGTCCAGTGGTTAGGACTCCACGCTTTCACTGCCCAGGGTCTGGGTTCAATCCCTGGCAGGGGAATTAAGATCCAGCAATCCACGCTGCACTGCCAACACAACAAAAATGTAATCAATGCTCAAATGATCTCCGAGGATGCTGGGCTCCAATACACATCAGAATAAGCCATGGTTTATCGGTTTATCCTAGATGTTGTGGTAGGAGTACACTTATTACCTACCGCATTTGAAAAGTAAAGTAGGTCTGGAGACTGAATGTGAATGAACACCAACCACTCAGTGCACTAGGGCACAGTTTCATACAATCCCCAGGGCCAGATGTGCAGCCAAGAGTTGTGTGACGGCTGAAGTTTGCACAAACAATAAATAATTGACATAAACCTAATTTTAAAATGTTTGCTTGAAAGAGAAAACAAATATTTTATTACATCAGTTTTTCAAAGAACTGCCAGGTGACACTCAAAGTCCTTGCTTCAAACTTGGAAGCTGAGAGTACTGAGGTGGAAGTTTCCAGAAGTCAGTGGAGAGCATCCAGACTCCTCTCACCGCTGCCTCACTACTATTTCAGAAGGCAGCAATGTAGGAATGGCAAAGAGTAGCCCTCCTTTCACTATGTTATCTTTCTCTAAAGTGGACCATATACAAAGAGGTGGGACAATACATGCACTCACTCACATACCCACCTAGTCTAGTCCCTCTGTTCCAAGTGCCTGTGAAACTGAGATTAAATGTTTCAATCACAATTTCCACACTGGCAGCAAATGGACAGACCTGAGAGTCAGCAGACATTCAAAGGGTCCCAGCAGGAATATTGGAAGGTCATTTCTTTTTTTTTTTTTTTTTTTTTGCGGTACACGGGCCTCTCACTGCTGTGGCCTCTCCCGTTGCAGAGCACAGGCTCCGGACGCGCAGGCTCAGCGGCCATGGCTCACGGGCCCAGCCACTCTGCAGCACGTGGGATCCCACCGGACCGGGGCACGAACCCCTGTCCCCTGCATCAGCAGGCGGACTCTCAACCACTGCACCACCAGGGAAGCCCGGAAGGTCATTTCTGAGGTCTCTTTTCTTCACCAATCATTGCTATTATTACATTAAGTTACTATTAATAATATTGAAACTACTTGTACTCTATTATTACATTACAGTACTATTAAAGATATTGAAAAATATTCAAGTTTTCGTTTGACATTGTTGTAGTATCCAGAATGTCAAAAGAACTTGAAATGGAAATGTCTTCATTTGATCTTAGCTGTAACTGTCTCAGAAATATTTCTGAAAATTTCTCAGCTAATACGTATGGTTATTTAATTAATGTTATTTTTAGTTTTGTTAAATTGATATATTTCATAATAACTTCTAATTAGAAAAGAAGTTAATTGAGGACTTGAAATTTTAACCAGAAAGAGAACATAATCCAAGAATTTAATTGAAAATTATTTAATAGTATAAATTCCAGGGATGCATAACTTGCATATTAATAGAATATACAAGTATTCATAGACAAAATTAAAAATAGAGAATTAATATGCATGCTAACATTAATATTATGTTGCTATTTATTAGATGAGAATATTTTAAATATTTGTGTAATATTTTTCCCAAGGTAAAAATTATAATCAAATATATTCTGAAGAAATCTTCTATTTATTTTTCTTTTAAAAAAAATTATTTATTTATTTTTAACATCTTTATTGGAGTATAATTGCTTTACAATGGTGTGTTAGTTTCTGCTTTATAACAAAGTGAATCAGTTATACATATACATATATCCCCATATCTCTTTCTTCTTGCATCTCCCTCCCACCCTCCCTATCCCACCCCTCCAGGTGGTCACAAAGCACTGAGCTGATCTCCCTGTGCTATTAAAATAAATATTTCAACTTATTCTAGAAAGATTCCAGATTGTGTGGCGTGCATGTTATAGAGTGAAAAGGAGAAAAGAAATGGTTAAAGTGAAGAGAGCTTAGTAGTAATGAGCTAATGCTACATTGAATTCCTTGTTAATTTCACTAACGCAAACAAGCTGCAGACATTCGGGGAAAAGAGAGAACAGAAATGGTTTATATAGATTATATCTCCAAATTCTGAAGGTGTTGAATGGACAACTGGTTAGAAAAACATCTCTGTTTCTTGAGAATTATTCCTGATGCTTGTAATTTCATAGTTAAGCTTTTTCTCCTCCTTTGCTTTTACTCAGCCACTGAACATTAACTGTATGCAAATCTGTGTGTATGTGTGTGTGTGTATATATGCATAGAAGTGCGGGCTATAAAATGTTGCTGAGCTCTATTTGTTCAGCTCTAGCGTAACAGGCAGAGAATAGAGAACTCAATCTGCAGCACTCAGTCCAGGGTCATGTTTCTTTCTTTCTTTCTTTGATAGCCTAAAGCCTGCTCTATCTGTACGAAATATATTTTCACACATAAGAAATGAAAATGGGCAAAAATGTAAGTTATATAGGCATATTTTGCCATCAGTGATGCTAAGAAAAAATAAAAATGAAATAATATGCCAGTGGCTAAAACAATTTCTGCAACCTTGCCAAGAAAAATTTAGCAATGTGTCATGTATGTACTTGAACTGTTTGCTCTTGAGCTGGCTTTAAGAACATAAACATGGCTAAATGTCCAGGCTTCAGGCCCTAGAGACTCTGCTCAATCTCTTTTGTAATGAAAACATGAAAAACTTTGGACAATCTTCACGTGTCCTTCCAAAAATGACACATTTTATTTTTGTCTTCAGTGATTGTATTTAAGATAGGAGATGGCTAAAAGTGCGTGGAAATTTTGAAACAATCTGGCGGAATTCTTTAAAACTTAATAAATTAAAGTGTTTTGTGTAAATTGTCAAGAATTCATCTTCTCCATATAACAGGATTTTATGTATAGAAGCCATCAAGTATCACTAAATTTAATGATGTATCAATTAAAACTAAAGTTTATATTAGGTAAATTATAAGATGAATACAATAGATCTCTAACTATAAACATATTAACTATTGCAAGATTCAGAATTTTGTTGCTTATTAGAACAAATTATAAGAGAGAAAATCTATTTGTGGCTTATTCTCATGAATATAGAGTCTAAGAAAGTTCAGATACCAGTCATTTGTACATATTAATGAAAGGAAAAATATAAATAATTTACATCATCTTCCTCCCCAGCCTTATCTCCTACTTCCTTCCTTCTCACATAATCCATGAGGACCATACTGAATAACTAACTTAAATATTTCATACCTCCCTATAATTTCAGTTCCTTCCTTTTTTTAAAGCACTTTATTTTATTTTTTTAATTTTTATTTTATATTCGGCTACAGTTGATTTATAATGTATTAGTTTCAGGTGTACAGCAAAGTGATTCAGTTATACATATACATATATCTATCTATTATTTTTCAAATTATTTTACCATTTAGGTTATTACAGAATATTGAGCAGAGTTTCCTGTGCTATATAGTAGGTTCTTGTTGGTTATCTATTTTATACATAGTAGTATGAACTTGTCAATCCCATACTCCCAGTTTATCCTTGCCCCCAACCTTTCCCCTTCAGAAACCATAAGTTTGTTTTCTAAGTCTGTGAGTGTGTTTCCTTTCATCTCTGCTTGTAATCTTTCTTTTTTTTTCTCTTGCCTATTTATCTATTTTTCAGGGGTCCTCATACAACTGAGCCCATAAAATAGATAAGAAGTGATTGATCTTAATCACCAAGGTGAAATTGAATTCCTGCTAAACAGTTGGAGCAAGGAGGACTATTCATGAAACCCAGGGGGTTGACTGGAGTGCTTCTTGGTACATTCTTTCCCAAGAATCCTGGTCAATGAAAATTGTAGCAACACAATAAGGACAGGACCACCACGGACCCAGATTAAGCAGGATCATCTCATCAGGTAAAGACTTCCATACAGCTGAGATCCTGGCAGATGTTATAAAAAAAAAAAACAAAAAAAACACACACACACAAAAAACACATGGACCAGGTAGTAAAGAAAGGAAGCTAGAATTCCTCAGAATTGGCCCTCATGACTAGCATCAGAAATGAGGACTACAGAAATAAAATATTGTTCACCTTCCCTTCTCCCTCACTTTCCTACCTTATAGGAGCATACAGGTGATATCTTCTGTTTAACTTTCAGGTGGGCAGATCACTAAGTTGCCATTGCCATAGCTAATAGAAATGTGGGTGGTCCCTGGGTTGGGTACATAGCATTTCATCTGGACGAATGTAAGAGTGAATGCAAAAGGGTGAGCCCTGCTGTATAATTCCCATTTGTTTGTCCAAACCCACTCTTCATCTTTTTCTACCTTTGTGACCTAGGAGCCTGACCTATATAAAAGACATAAACGAGCTCTCTTCACCTTCTAGCTACCAGTTGGGTTTAGTTCATGGAAATTACCAACAGATCAGAGGAAAGGGGAAGAGGAGTGAGATGAATTTATTTCCCCATTTCCTTCGGTGGGTTGACTATCCCTCTATCAAAGGCCACCGCTCCTACAAGACAACCTTTTCGTTAGTTATTCTTCTGAGTTCTAATAACCACTCTTTCCTCTTGCCACTTTAGTGTCCCTAAGGCTTGGGGAATACACCTACTTCCCTGACCTTTTCTAGTCCCATGGCATTACTCCACCTTAAACTGGTTTCCTTGGACTTTGTCCAAACTGTTGGAAGTAAACCCCCCCCCCCCAATTACACTTTCATTGATTACCATCTCTTTCTGTCAAAAAAAAATGGACTGATTGCATTTGTCAACATTCTGAAATTATGTCTACAGCCAAATTATATTTATAAAATAATCCATTTTCTAATACAGTATGCTGAATAATCTTTTTCCAATGTACTATTGAAATGAGAGTAAAGGCTATTACAAATAAGTAAATAAACCCCTAAGAATGCTAAAAGTGGAAAAGGTGTCTGCCTTGAGCTGACAAGAAATGTTAATAAAATTTTAGAAGACAGTAAGGAAATAGCGTTGTAGAGAAGTGTAATCCATATCAAAGGAGTCACATCTTTGTATATGCATGGGTGAAGGTTACAAGCAGTTGGAGCTCTTATGGAGTGCTGAAAAAATAAAACTAAGTGGCTGTAACTCTGGAGTTATGAATTACAGAAAGCAGCAGAGAACTCTAGGTTACCTTGACAGAATTTAAGCAAAGACCCATTTACAGAACTGCTGTGTCATTCAGCTGTCACCCCCTCCGCAGTATGTGTAGAGCAGCTGACTGTAGTTTTTTATCTTCCCGGCTGAAGATCTCACCTTCCATCTGAGCAGAAGATCCTCTTGGATGGTCCACGAAGGCAGTCACGGTGGTTGAAAGGAAAGGCCGAAAGCAGCAGGGGATGGCTCTAGATCCGTTCAATGAAGCTGGGTGTTGGGGAGAGGGAAGGAGAAGCAATTCTACCCATAACAAAATAAATCAGCATACTCCACCCCCAAAGTCAAGTCCTTCACCCTGTAGTCATTGTCAGCACGCCTGCTCTCAAGAGCAAATTTAACCTAAAGAGAGGCTTGCCTGGCAACTGGACTGGCTCACAGTCAGTGCTCTGTCCACACAAGAGGAGCCTTTAGGGCAATGGATCTATGAATCTGCAGAGCAAACTCAGCTGGCAAAGAGATTCATCAGCTTAGCAGCTAACTTGTCAGTATTAGTGAGTGATACACTGAGATTCAACAGTTATTAAAATCTAAACAGAGAAAAGCAGTGATCACAGGAGAAATGGCAAAAGGAGAACAATATAAATAATTTTTTTAAAAATCCATGTTAGTAACCTCAGAGAGATTTGGGAGATGTTGCCTGCCTAAAATAAGAACAAGCTGCCATAAAAAAAGAACAATAAATGAGAAAGAATTTTTGGAAATTAAAAGTATGATTGCCAATATTAATTGAAACAAATAATCAATAAGAATACCTAATAAAATGGGCAATCCTGGATTAACAATCTGGAAGATAAATACAAAGATATCTTTCAGAATAAAACACTAAGAAATGGAAAATATTAAAACAATTAAATGCCAATCAGTTATATCCAGAATGTTAAGGACCACTGGATGACCAGAAAGAAAGAGGAGAGGCAGTTGATGGGTACAAATAGCCACAGAGATAATACAAAACAAATCTCTAAGAAAAAGACTCAAATTGAAGAACTCCACAATTACAAGAAAAATGAAAAGAGGTACAAACTGTAAGAGAGAACTGTGAAATTTCAGAATTCCAAGCACAAAAAGAAAATCATAAAATTTCTTCCAGTGGGGAAAATATAAATAAACTGCAGAGGAAAGAGTATTAGAGTATTAGATGGGCATCAGACTTCCTATTACACCATGATATGCCAGAAAAAAGCATTAAATACCTCAAAAAATGTACTTAATTAGAATTCTGTATGTAGGAAAATTTTCAACCAAATATGAAAGGAATTTTAAAAAAAAACATTTTAGGCTGCAAGGTCCGAGTGTCCATGAGTCTCTTCTGAAAAAAAACCAAAAAACAAAAGTTTTTTAATTTGAATTTAAAATCCAGAAAAACAAGATAGGAAGCAAGAAAGAAGTCATAGATCTGAGAGAATGAGCCAAACTGAAGAGTGATATGAAAGGAAATCACAGAATGATTTGACCCGGAAGTAATATGTAAAATTTTACTTTACCAAAATTTTCTTCAGGAAGAAAGTGATTATTACCCAAACTGTATGATTAAGAATAGCCTGTTGGTTTTCAAAAATTAAAGGTATATATCCCTTTTACTCAATAACAACAAAGTCAAATGAAAAGTCCAGGAAAAAAAAAAAGAAGTTGTGCAAGAATGGCATGGTCCAAATATGAACATTTGTTTTAGGCAACTGATTGAGTGAAAGAAACAAATCCATTTGAAGTTGAACTACAATATACTGAGCACAAATAATGAGCCCAAAGCTACACTCGAATTTTTCCTATATGTTAAATAATGTAGTTCTTTTAAAAGTCTTGAAGTAAGCATTACAATCATATAATAAATGTACATTTAATGAAAATAACTCTTGAAGCACTTAAATTCCTTGCTTAAGATCTCCCAGAAAATAGTGAAGAGAGAAGAAGCTTCTACCCAGAAGCAAAATGAATGAATTGTGGAATGGTAAGATTCATGACTCTAAATCTAAATATAATTGGATACTTGTTTGTCAAGATTTTGAAAAGATCGCTTATTCCAGCGGAAGGCTGGATTAGAAAATGAATTTATTTTCTCATTCACATATCCAACAAATATTTATTAAGCTAATATTATGCGTTAGGCAACATATTCAGAATACAAAGAAAAATAAAATGTCTCAGTTTTCAAGAGGCATACAGTTTAGAAGATTATTAATCAAAGATACAGGCATGCTGGTAATCAAATACTTTATCACTGAGATCCCTTCTCTGCCCATTACTGCTTCAGAGATTTTTGGACTTTGATCATAGTAAGCCCACATCAGCCTTCCAAACTAAAAATTTTATAAACAAATGAAATAATATTTTTTGGATCCTTGAGCATTAATCAACATGGTCAAGAGTATTAAAGTTTCCAGCTTTATAATGCTTCTATAATGCTTCTAGATCTTTCTAATTTCATAAAACACTTGAGAAAAGGGACACTTGACAGAAGGAATGGGCCCACAGGACTGAAGAAATTCAGAAGGATAAGAAGTTGGAAGGGGAAAGATGTCTGCAAATCACATGCTCAGTTATGATCTTTCAGATGGAGAAGAAATTGAAAATCATCATTTGTCATGATTCTCACAGACTCAACCTATAACAAACCAAGAGGATTTCACTGTGTAATCTTAGAGAAAAATGGAAGTCCTTGGTTCTATAATACATTATTGAGACATTTAAAATTTAATGGATATTGTATGATTCATCCTTGTCCAGTAATACTAGTCAGTGTAAAACATGACAAAGATATTATTGTAAAGGCATTAATTCCCAAAAGTGACATGCTTGCAAATAGGAACTCTTCCAGTTAATTACTTTCTTTGAGTCATGGTATTTACTGGATTCAATAGGCATGAACAGGAAAAACATGTAAGTCGGTAAAATATTAACCACCATGTTAGACCAGGAACGAGAATTTTAAACAGTGTTTTATGCCCCATTAACCTGTTACATTTTCTATCAGCACAGGCTTAGTAACTAGTTGAAAACCTTGATCACATTCTGAAAATGCAGATTATAAATACTCAAGATATAATCTTTTGTCCCAGTGGGCAACATATAATCCTTTAAAAAGAATAAATGCAACATAGAAGAAAGTCCACTTAAATGGAGGATTTATAATTTAATTTGTTTCAGAAGCCATTTTCTTATTTCAGTTGGTAGTTACTTCTGTTTTATCTTTACTGTGAAATTTCTCCTTTCATGATTTAATTGCCTTACATAAATGATGATAACAAAAGTTAAATAATCATAATCTTTAGAAAATTAGTGTAGCAACATATATATGTTCCCCTAACTTACAAAAGAATTTTCTGTGAAACACCAGTGCAATTATTTAACTAAAACATGTAAAAATAGTGGCTCACTAAGTAGCAAATAAGAAAAATTTAATATTCCCTGAACTAAATACTTCATAGGGATCACCTCCATTTAAATCTATAAGCCAGATTTTGCTATTATTCTCATGTTGGCAATGAGGAGTCTAAGGCTTAGAAGACCCTTTGACTTACCAGGGTCAAGAGATGGAACCAGAACGTCATCCATCAGGCAGTCAGATTCCAGAAACCTGAGCTTTTAAACACTGTACAATACTGAAATAGGTTCTCATCCCACACCAAACAATGATAACTGTGATGTAACAAAATTGTCTGCATATGATAATCATGTTTTGCTAACACACACACACACACACACACACAGAGAAATGACTAAAAGACTATGCACCCAAATTGTAATCATTATTATAACTGGATGATGAAATCATAAGTGACCCATTTTACTTTGTTCTTTATGCTTTTCGATGCATTTCCAACTTTCTACAATATTTACTTTTTCTAACGAAGATTTTATTAACTGGCTCAGATATGTTGAAATCATTGTCAATATTTCCTTATAATATTAATAATAATTTGATAAATCTAATGATGATAGCAATATATTATTACAACAATAAACAAAATGACTTTTTATTTGATCTAGTAAGTCTACATTTAATGATGCTTTTTGGAGAGATGAAGGTTACTAAGAAATAGTCCTGTTGAAAACATTTTCCCTTGCTCTAGGAAACAAGTATTATTCAACTACAGCTTCAGCTACAGTTTAATTAGGCTTCAAACTGGTATTCCTGAACAGTATCTAGTTGTCTTGATATTTAAGTAAGATAAATTATTTAGCCTACTGCCTGGCAGAATAAACACATTAACCATCAGCTAAGTACAGCTGTACACATCTGAAAAGAAATATCAAAAATAGTAAGTATTTATTCTTATAAAATGACGTTTACTTTCTTCATATTTTTTTAATTCCAGAAAAGCTCTTTTAATGGAACTCTCCTTAACCAATTTGCTTCTGTCTCTATTTCTCCTGTAAAACATCCTATGATAGTTGACCTGCACATTGCCACCCTCTCCACTTGAGTTTTAGCTTCCAAGTCAATCATGGTTTTCTTAAACCTGCTTATTCTATTCATGCCTGTTATTTTAATTATGTACATTAATTAATTTATCCATGAACAGATTAAGTATAATTATTAAAAAGTCATTTTACTGAAAACAATTGAATAATTACAAAAAACTAGATTAAAATGAGTTTCTAAAAGAATTGCTGTTGCTTTCAGTGTAGATAAGACAAGTATAAAACCTTGGAGAAAAAATTAAAACCTAGGAGGATTCTACACTTAAATTGCATGGCAATATTCCTAAATTCTTATTCTACTTTGTAAAAATGTCAGACAATTTCTTCTATGAACATGAATGTCTATTATAATGAAGAAAACATATTTTAAATATGTATTAAGACTGTGACCTAAAATAATGGTATTATACTAAAATATTTGATACCTTAAATTTATCTACAAAAATATTTTAAAATATGTGTGTAATGGGTTCCCTTTAGCCTATTTTTGCAAGCAACATGCTCATTTTAAAGCACTAATTTTGGATTATATCACAAAAATAAATATTAACACCTTATGATATGTAAATAAATAGTGAATTACAGTTCATAAGGATATAAAATTATTACAATGCGATGAAATATCAACTCAATCTAAAGAACACAATTTAAAATTACCAAATATAAGACTGGTATATTTATGCAATATCAATTATTTCTGTAACTTTCATAAATTTGATTTCATGTTTTACTCACTTCCAAAATGTCATGAGTTTTACAACTCAATAAACAATGAAAATAATTTCCAATGCATTTATTGTTATAAATATAACTTTAAGAATTCATAAAATTTCATAAAATCATAAAAATATCATAAAATATCATGCAAGGAGTCCTTGTGAACCCACTCATCAAAGAAGCTTTCTCAAACTAGCATGTTGTGTGAAATTTAAATAAATGCCAACCATTCAAATTTAAGAGATATAAAAGCCAGTCTACATGAGTTCAATATATTAGAGATAGTTTTAAGGAAAATTACTTTCAATTCAGTATGATTTTAATCACTTTAAAACAGTAAAAACCTTCAAAGGCAACAGTAAATATTACCCAGAACAAAAACCAAGTAACATACCTGTTTTCCCCACATTCCCAATCCACCCTCCCTCAAAAATAGTTACATTCTGTGTGATGGGGGAGAACACCACAGGTAGGTTAGTAACATATAAGAACTCCTGTTATGAGTAGTGAAATAGGCATAAATACCTTTCCCTGTTCTTTTTCAAATGTATATTGGAAGATTAGAATGAGAAGAAAATCCATGAAAAAGTTTTGGGAAAAAAAGAAATACATAGTCCACAAATAGTTAAGAAAGGAATGATCAAAACAAGAGAGCATGTCTGTACAAATGCTGAAGGAAAGTGCTAAGTAAGAAAGATCTGTGGTGCATATGGTAGCCTGCTTTCACACCATAAATCTCAAAGTCCTTCATATAGAGTATGTGTGCTCCGAGATGCCAAAGAGTGCATTAAGATATCTTGGCTCTAATTGCGGCCTCTGTAAATCTCAGCACGTTTATCATGTTGCTCTGGCGCCACACTACTTAAAACCACAGCAAAGGATTTATCTCCTTTTGTTTGTGTTTGGGTCCTAAGCTTCCTCCAAAATGTCTCCCCAAGTTTCAAGTTGCTCTCTATTTGAATTGTCTTAATCAACATAGGTGGCTTTTTGGTTCCTTTCACAAAAATTAATTTAAATGAAATTAATGAATGATTTATGAAATGTGAAGGCAGTTTATTGATGATCCTATCATTAAAGAGTTATTTAGGTCAAAAGACAATGAGCAGAATGAAATTTGCCCTGAAGAAAGCACTCAAAATGAGCTACTTTTTAAAGAGAATTCAATATTTTATTAGAAGCAGGACAAAATAAATAAGTGAAGATACGGTGATCAGGGCCAAAAGAAAACAAAAAAATACATGTGTATTTACCAATTTTATAGGAGAGTCACCAAACAAAGCAAGTGGTGAGGGATCTGCACAAAAGACCGTCTACACAACTTATGCCAAATTCAGTAGGTTATTGCTTTGGTTATAAGATAACTCTTCATGGTGGTAAAACCTGTTTCCTTTGGGTATTTAAATCATTGCTGAGGTCATTAAGATAAAAAAATCAGTATGAATCACCATTATATATTAACTCATTTAACAGATGCAATGCAATTTTTCATCTCCTTTCTGGGTTCCAGACTGCTCTAAGAGTCCAACTTATAAAGAATGTGTATGGTTCCTTCTGAATACAAGATTAAAGGTCAATAACAAAAGGAAAATCTCTCTTTATTATCCATGATTGCTTCTTGTTCTTCTCATAGGAATAATTAGAAGTAAAAAATAAGGGATGTATCAATTCCCTTGACAATTTCTGAGTAAATTTTCAAGCACATTGAAATCTTTTTCAAGGCTTAGTCTTTATTCGGTAAATACCACAAGTTATTAAAGGAAAGCAAAATAATTTTCAAAATTTTATTTTATTTGTGAGGAAACTCATCCATGTGCAACAATGATATCAAAATAATCTATGATAGGGTATAAGTAAGAAAGGCATAATGCGGTACAGTCTATAAGAGTTCTAGAAATTCAAAGAATAAAAAGAATGCTGGTGAGATGCAGAAGCAACATCGCATCCTACATTTCCATGCAGATGGTCAGTTAAATTATACAGAGGCTTATATGAATCAAATTCAACAATGAAGAAACAGGAAAGAGGGAAATGTGTTTATTTATAAACTGACATACTGAATACCATCACATTGTCGGTTTATGCGACCCATGCATGCATCTCAGTTCTAAATTTTTTTCATAAGAGACATCACGCGCTGTTTTTACAGTGCTTGACAAACGGTAGACAATAAGTATTTATTGAATAAAATGACTTTTTATACTTAAGTGTCTTTGCATGCAGACTTTCACTGGGGCAAACTGAGCTCTGTAGACAGTCTCTCCATAGAAAACCCAGCTTTTTATCAATTAATCTGTCATAGTACTGTCCTAATCATACTACAAACCCTCTCAAGTGTGGTATATTCTTCCTCTTGCCAAGGAATAATCTGATCGCTATTATTGAAAACAGCCTCTTCCATTGTGTGTTTCAGTTCTGGTTTGTCAGACAAAACACAGGGCACCTTGTTAACTTTGGATTTCATATAAACAATGAGTAATTTTTCAGGATAAGTATGTCTCATGCAATACTTGGGATAACTATGAAATACTTGGGACATACTTATACCAAAAAAATATAATTTGCTAATCAAAATTCAAAGTTAACTGGGCATGATGTATTTTTATTAGCTAAATCTGGTAACCATATTCGGGTTGCTATTCAGGCCATGTCCCTAAACTTTGTTGAACTTGACAAAACCCATGAAACATTTACTGGCTTTGTATCTGATGAAGAAAGCCTGGCAGATGTAGTACAGTCCCTGGTTCCACTCTTCTCACTCACTGTAAACATGCTTTAAATATGTTATTTTTTTTACAATACTAACGTTAATTTTTTAAAGAAAAGAAAAAAAAGAGGTTTTCCATAATGTTGTCTTATCTTTTGCTGTCAAATCATCTCAGTGTGTATTAGAAATGGCAAATGAATGGCATCTTAAATTTCTTAGAGAGACATAAACTATATTTTCAATTGCATGCTCAAACTGAAAAGAAGATATGGAAATTCCATGTGTGAGAAAGAAGAGAGATGGGGGAGGGGTGGAGTCCAGTTAAACTTGTCAGAGGAATAATTAAATATACTCAGTACACAGTGATATTTTTCAAAACTTCGGAACATTCTTGAGCATAGCTAACTGAGACACAATTCACTGATGACCAGTTTTTCTGTCCCACTGCATGAGTTATTCTTGAATGAGTATAACCAGAAAATGATTATTCACATTCTATCAGCAGAGTTGTATCCCACATAATAGTAATTAACAGGGTCCTTCTTATCTCCCAATCTGCAAGCATTTCTAATGCATCTCTGAAGTTTTTATGCAAAGTAAACCTCCAGTGTTATGTAATGTGTATGTGTCATTTTTCTATTTTGAAATTCATTTTTGACCCTCCTTAGCACATACTATTCTAAATCCATTGCCTCTAGTCTTCAAATATAATGCAAATGCTCGGAACGATATTCTGCACTTTGCATATTTATGCTGTATGATGAGTCACTACTATAATTTTGACTTTGCCCACGATAGGCTGTGCTTTGCATTTTCCGGGAAGAGAAGACAGTGGGAAAAAGAATAAAAACAAAAAAGCTTTAAGTTACCCCCTTTGCCTCCCCTGCTTGTTCCCTTCTTATTATGAACGCGGCACCGCATAATCATTTTCTGGAGTGCTTTCGTTTAGCAGAGTATCATGCTGTGGACACCCTGACATATTCCAGGGCACATTTTGTGTCTCTCTTGCCTCTTCCCTTTGGCACGCTCTGCAGATGTGCCTCTGGTGGTTACTGCATGACTAATTTTCAACTCTACATTTGGTCTTGAACTGTGAAAAACAAGAGCATAGTTTTAACAAGGATGATTTTGAATAGCAATAACAAGATTAAAATTTCATTTATCTATTGAGGTATATCATGCCCAGAGCCTATAATCTCTTAGAAGTGCTAACCAAAAGGCATGTGAAAATGTTTAAAAATCCCAGGCGAGTCAAATAAATGCTAAACCCTTCCTTCAATGGAGCTAAACTGGTGACTGGGGTATGCCTTCCTCAGTGTTCATCCTCGCGGCTTCCAGGAATAAACTCAGTGATACCTGCAATATAATAAATCCTGTGGTTTATAATATTAGCTTACAGTATGTCTACATCTGTTCTTTTACTCAACAAATATTTATTAACTACAGGCCCATTTGTAAATGCTCCTATCAGTGAACAAAACAGACAATTTCTGCTTTTAGAAAGTTTAAGTTCACATATGTATAATGAAGCCAGGAGGGTTGGATAACTTCCTTACTAGCCTGTCAGTCCCTGCAGGCTGAATCTTTTTATCTCCATTGCCAAAAATAGCATCTGAAACAAAAGAAAGTTTCTCTGTACATTTGTTGAATTTATTTGAATGTCAAGAAATAATAGGGACTTCCCTGGTGGTCCAGTGGTTAAAACTCCACGCTCCCAATACAGGGGGCCCGGGTTCAATCCCTGGTCAGGGAACTAGATTCTGCATGCTGCAACTAAGAGCCCACATGCTGCAACTTACACCCGGCACAACCAAATTAAAAAAAAAAAAAAAAAAAAAGAAAAAAAGAAAGAAAGAATATCATAATGCAAATACAAATCTCAGCCTATTTTTACCTTCTTTCCATGTGTATCTTGTTGCCTTTGTCAGTTAAATACAAAGATTTAAGATATTAGCAATACCCTCCGAGTCTCACACAGTTTATCTATAAAAAGTTGATCACAAAAATACCTTCTATCAAAGACTTTAAATATTATTGTTCATATTCCTGATGACTCACCTCATCCCTCAATTGATATACACAAGAGGGCTCTCATTCTCTGGGAATATTAGACAACAAAATACATATGTATCAGAAGGAGACAAAAAGGGGCGAGGTATCAGGGCTGTTAAACTGAGCACAATTAAATTACTTCTTTGATGTAAGACATAAGCTTGCCTTTCATGTAGTGTGATAACAGCAGAATTAACTTGGTAGCAATCACCATTTCTGGAAACAAAACTCAGACAAATACATAAAAGAATGTATCATCTTTTATGAGAGAGGACAACACAATTTTAGTCCTAGGATAAATATGAGAAATGACAACTGAAATGATAAAATGAGTGTGGTAACCTCTTCATACTAGAGAGAGAGTGAATATTTTCATAAGCCTAAACCTGTTTTCGGTCCCCAAAGCAGAATTCATCTAAATGAAAACCACTGTAATGGCTGGTTCCGTATAACAAGTGTAATATGTCCTGGCAGGTAGCCTATAGTAACAGTGGTTGCCTGATCTAGTTACTGAGAATTTTAACATATGCTTTAACCAGCCCTGCTATGTAGGGGCAAGTCTCTTAAACAAAGACATTGTTGTTTTAGTATTATCATTCTTGGATTATTGTATCTGAATATAAGCTGGTCTTAAAATGTAATAGGCTTTTACAAAATATTGAATTGAGGTTTGGGGAGTTTCAAAGAGAACAAAGGTCCAAGGAGTTTATAATGGTAGAGACGATATCCTTTAGGGACTAAAGAGTTAATGTTTACAAAAAAGAAGGATTTGTTAGTAAAATCAGAATAAAGAAAATAGAATAGAATGTGTAACTGAAACTGTGCATTTCAGCAAATGCACTAATTTGTAATATAACGTGTCTATTCATAATGACCACTTCTGAAGAGTAGGTCTTCATTAAAATTATATCTATATGTAAGAAAGTAATTTTGATGCATTCATTACATTGGGATGCTGCCTGTAAATACAGAACTTTTATTAGCAATGCAAGTAATGTGAAGATATAAAAAGAAACATGCACTTTCAATAATACAGGAAGAGAAGGAGAGCTCTGTCAATAACAGTATGAGGAAGGAAGCTGACCCAAACTTCAGAGGTTTTGAAACTGCATAGGAATTAGCTTTTTCAGGTTGATAGTTTCATTGTTCACTTACTAGACAGCCTTGAGAGCTTAATAATTAACCACAGAGTCTATTTATAGAATTTTCAAAACATGGCCATTCCTGAGAGCTCTGGGCCGTTTATCCTACTACTCAGAGTTGACAAGGTCATGCAGAATTCCCGTGTGATGAGACACTAACCTCAAGGTCCAAATTCCGAAGTTGAAGTGAAGCTACACTGGCATGAGAAAGTGATAAAAGAGCAGCCTGGGCATTTTATCTTCCCCAGATCCTCCAGAAACCTCCTTTTGAAGGCTTTTGTACCTAGGTGCAATTCCAAACCCCTTCCATTAACACTATGGCTCAATTATCTCAAGAGCTGCTAATAGGGTTAAGTGAATTTACCTCAGTGTTCTAAAAGGAAACCAGACTCTTAAAGTTGCTAATATACACTTACTAACTCATGACCAGGTCACACATCAGCTCCCTTATAAATTTTACTGGGATTCTTTGCTTTATGCACAACCCCTCCGCACTCTGAACGTGTTTTCGTTGTGTAATAATGAACATCTGTGACAGCATCTTTGCCAAAATAAATAAAATTAAGCAGATGATTCTGTGGGGTTACACTAAACAATTTTTTAAACAGGTTCAGATTTCTTTCTAAGGGAGTACAAAATGTCTCCATATGCTTGTTCTTGTTTATTACTGTGTGTGAAAGAGAGAGAGAATTGCAAAGCTAAGTAAGAGAGAAAGGTCATAATTGTAGAGTCCTCAAAAGCTAGTTAACACAGTTGTATATTTTTTAATTAAGAATGTTTTCAAGACTAACCAGGGGCCCTGCTTTCTCGTTAAAAGAGTTTCAATAGATATTGTCTAAAATGTTATTATTTCTGTCACTAAGATGAAAGTCAGTCTGTTTTTGGCGGAAAACCCGCTGGAAGTGTTTTGCTCCTCATTGTTATCAGTTTTGCTCCTGGCTACAGTAAAATCCTGTTATGCCCTCACAGTGCTTCTTTTCTGGATTTACATGTGCAAAACAAACTGAACAAACACACCAAGAAAGGGCAACAAAAGGCCAACTCTTTCCATTGCATCACAGATGTGAGACAATCAAGGCAGACATGTTAAGTAATTCCTGATGGTTAAGAACTGTTTTGTCTGATCATAGTTACACCAAGTTTCTTTGGTTCCTTTATTCAATATACATCTTTTCTTTCCTTCTTCACTTTCAAACTGTCCATGTCCTTTGGCTTTAGATGTGTTACTGATTAGCAGCATGTAGTCAAAATTTTACTACCTTACCTAGTCTGTAAAGCATTGCCTTTAATGGGATCATTTGTTCCATTTACCTTTAATGTAATTACTGATTTATTTATACTTAAATCTCCATCTTAATTGGTGTTTACTCTGTCTCCTGCCTGTCCTATGTTGATTTTTCTCTCCTCCCATCCTTTCCTTTGTGTTATTCTGTTACTTTTATTTTTTCTTCTTCTATCAGATCGCTTCTCCATTCCTGATTTATAGATTATTGTTGTCGTTTGCTTTAACTCAATCTTTTTTAACAAGTCATTATTTATTATTGTTTTATAAATGAATATTTATTTAAATCAGTTGTTCTCAATAGAGGCTATTTGCCCCCCCAGGGAACATTTGACGGTGTCTAGTGATGGTTACTGATTGTCATAACCGAGGCATTGGGGGAGGTAAGAGGTACTACTGGCTGGCACCTAGTGGGTAGAGAATAAGTATAGTGCCAAACATCTTATAATGAACATGGCAGCTCCTCCCAACAAAGAATGTCCAGCTCAAAATGTCAATAGTGCTGGTGCTGAGAAACCCTGACTCATTTACCCACATTTACCATTTTCTTTGCATTTTTCTTGCTTCTCAAACTCTGCATCTGAGCTCACTGTCCTACCTGAAGTGATTTTCCTATACCTGAAGTAAGGGTCTACTCTTAACAGATTTTCAGTTTTTGTTGTTCTCTCTTTTTCCCTTTCTGTTTTTATTTACTCTTTTTTTTTTTTTTTTTTTTTTTTTTTTTTTGTGATACGCGGGCCTCTCACTGTCGTGGCCTCTACCGTTGCGGAGCACAGTCTCCGGACACGCAGGCTCAGCGGCCATGGCTCACAGGCATGTGGGATCTTCCCGGACCGGGGCACGAACCCGTGACCCCTGCATCGGCAGGCGGATTCTCAACCACTGCGCCTATTTACTCTTTATTCTTTTTTTTAATAATCATTTTTTAGTCCCCCCCCCCTTTTTTTTTTTTTGCGGTATGCAGGCCTCTCACTGCTGTGGCCTTTCCCGTTGTGGAGCACAGGCTCCGGACGCACAGGCTCAGCGGCCACGGCTCACGGGCCCAGCCGTTCCGCGGCATGTGGGATCCTCCCGGACCGGGGCCCGAACCCATAACCCCTGCATCGGCAGGTGGACTCTCAACCATTGTGCCACCAGGGAAGCCCAATGATCATTTTTTAATTGAAGTATAGTTCATTTACAATGTTGTGTTATTTTCAGGTGGATAACAAAGTGATTCAGTTATATATATATCTTTTCTTTTCTTTTCTTTTTCAGATTATTTTCCATTATAGTCTATTACAAGATAGTGAATGCCCTTCCCTGTGCCATACAGTATGTTCTTGTTGTTTATTTTATATATAGTAGTGTGTATATGTTAATTCCAAACGCCTAATTTATCTCTTCTCCCCGACCCCACTTTCCCTTTTGTTTTCTATGGCTGTGAGTCTATTTCCGTTTTGTAAATAAGTTTATTTGTATCATTTTTTTAGATTCCACATATAAGTGATAATCACATTTTGTCTTTGTCTGAGTTACCTCACTTCTTTTTTTATATTTATTTTTATTTTTATTTATTTTTGGCTGCATTGGGTCTTCGTTGCTATGTGCAGGCTTTCTCTAGTTGCGGCGAGCGGGGGCTACTCTTCATTGCGGTGCGCAGGCTTCTCATCCCGGTGGCTTCTCTTGTTGCAGAGTACAGGCTCTAGGCACGTGGGCTACTGTAGCTGTGGCTCACGGGTTCTAGAGCGCAGGCTCAGTAGTTGTGGTACACGGGCTTAGTTGCTCCGCGGCATGCGGGATCTTCCCAGACCAGGGCTCAGACCCATGTCCCCTACATTGGCCGGCGGATTACTAACCACTGCACCACCAGGGAAGCCCTTGAGTTACCTCACTTAATACAATAATCTTTAGGTCCACCCATGTTTATTTACTCCATGTTCTTGAAATTTATTTTGCAAAGTCTGGAATTCTAGAATGAAAGTTTTCTTTCAGTTGTACTGTGGCTGTTGAAAAATCAGCTGACAACCTAATCAGCTCTCATTTGAAAGAAACCTGCCATTTTATCTCTGGCTGTTTTGAAGAACTCCCTTCTGATAGTTAATGTCATGCTGTGCCACCATGTTGTATTTCATTGTGGATTTCTTATTATTTATCCTCCTGGGAGTTCACTGGGATTTTGAATCTGTGGATGGTATATGTCATCACTTCTGGGAAATTCTCAACTGTAACACCTCAAAATTTGGCACCTATTCCATTTCCTTTCCACTCTTCTTCTTGAACTACAATTAAACATATGTTGCAACTTACTGACCACCACCATATCTCTTAACCTCTTTTCCATATTTTCCATCTTTTTGTCTCCATGTGCACCATTTTGGGTTTTTTTTTTTTTTAACTTAGATCCTAGATTACTAATTATCTCTTCAATTGTGCTATTCTGATGTTGTCCACCACCGGTATGTTTGAAACCTGAGTGGGTCTGTTTCTGCTGCTTCTTTTCTTTTCTTTTTCTGTTATGACATGTCATGATGCTTTATTTTCTTGTGCACTGGTGTTTTTAGGAGGATACACTCATTAAAAAAAAATCATGGGACTCTTTAAGGATTAGATGAAGTTGGTCTCCTCAAGAGGATTTGGCTCTGATTCTGGGAACACTGTCAGTCTGAAAATTTTTCAATTCAAGTTTGTAGCTTGAGGATATTGGAAACAACCCCAGAATGGGATACAAAATTCACGGGTACTGTTTTTTCACCTTTCTTTATCCTCTATACTTAATTTAGAATCAAGGGAAACTTCTCTAAAGTCCACAAGAAATGGAGGTTTGGTAGGAATTTACTTCAGGTCACCATAACTCCGAGTGTGTAAATCTTTACAGACTCAGCTTAATTATGGGAAGGTTGTTAATACATTTCCTACCTTGGTGGGCCTAGGACCTTGACCTTGTCCCTCTCTCTGTTCAAGACTACCAAATATGTAGCCCAAATCTGCTACCTTTGGAGCAAAAATTCATTTATTCCTATGTGTCCTTTTCTCATATCTGAGTTCCTGCTTTCCCTATAATTATGGCTCAGTAGTTCCTCACTGACTCATCAGCTATCAATACTTTAAAAACACATTTAAAAAATACTTTTTTCTCTGCATTGTTAATGGCTTTTGCAAAATGATGGACCCAAATAACTATCCAATATTAAAGTAACTTTGAAAAACATGATATTTTATGTATAATATTCAGCTAATATCTAAAGGTTGTCTGTGATTAATAATTTCTAGTATTCTTGACATAAAGTCATTGATGTACTAAGATGTTAGGAGTCTAACAGACGATTGTTTTTTTTTTTAATGACTTGGAGTTATTATGGCAGTTAAATGACAAAATGAGGAAATTGCTATCCCCATGAATATATTATTAATGTGTCATCACAGCTAAAATTTTAATTTCTCACTTAATGAGAAATGTTAATTTCAGTTAGATTGTGATGTCATAATAATAGCTATTATAGAGTTGGTGCTCGCCATGTGCCGAGCATGTGCATTATCTCATTTAATCATCACGCCTTGGGAAGTAGATGATTTTAGACAAGAAAAAAATGTGGGAGAATAGACAGGTTAAGCAACTTGCCTAAGGTCAGTTAGTAAGTGATAAAGACAGGATTAGCCTCCAAGATTCTGACTCTTGACCCCATGCTCTTAAGTGTATGAAATGATTTTATTTCCATGTGCTGGCTTCTACAGAAGCAATTTTATTAACTAATGGGAAACTGGTAGACCATACAGCCAATGACAATAACTTTTCATATTCCTGAAAAGCCTAATAAATATAAATTCATTTTTTCATTTTGTCCTGGAAGAGTAATTTGGGATGGAAAAAGATCACTCTCTTCAAAATTTAATTGTAAGTCTCCAAAGTCTTTATTTATTATATCCATAGTCAGAAAAGTATGTAGTAAGATCTCTAAAGCAGTATAAAATTAAATCTTACAGTTTTAATAATATAAATTATTGCTTATCTAGATTTGTGTTTTATGATTGATTGGCAGAGTTTTGTGTTTTATTTAAGATTGTGGTTTATATGGAAACATTCATGACTTCAAAACCATTGTTTTGCAGAGGAATTCTTATCAAGCAGAACTAAACCTCTCCACATAGAGAAATTTTTGAGTCATCAGTTCAGTAAATGACAGTTATACAAGGGGAGCATGGATGAATTGTTATTAATCCTAGCCAGGGGAAAAAAAAACTGTGTAGTAGTTGTAACAATGGTTTTATTATATATATATATATATGGCAATCCCTAGAGGGCTCAAATTGATTCAAAATCATGTGCATGTGTAATAAGAACTGAATTTTTCTTCAAGAATTTGGCATCTATTAAAAAAAAAAAACTTTAGTGCTTTAAATGATAAGAAAAGTGTAGAGGAAATAGGAAAGTTCAATCAAATTTTCCAAAACTTTTCCCAAATCCTCAGATACCAAGGTATTTGAATTAGTTCCTTCCATTTGGCTGGTAAGTGATATGGACCTGTTTTGAAATCAACTGTTGTCAACGAACTCATTAATTTCTTAAGAATTGGTCAATAGTTTACTTTTCTTTTTTAAAACACATTAATAGGGCTTCCCTGGTGGCGCAGTGGTTGAGAATCTGCCTGCCGATGCAGGAGACACGGGTTCGTGCCCCGGTCCGGGAAGATCCCACATGCCGCAGAGCGGCTGGGCCCGTGAGCCGTGGCCGCTGAGCCTGCGCGTCCGGAGCCTGTGCTCCGCAACGGGAGAGGCCACAGCAGTGAGAGGCCCGCGTACCACAAAAAAAATAAATAAATAATAAAACACATTAATAATGTTGACCGAAATAAGTTGGATTGAAATTGTGTTAATTAAATTAATTGCTATTTGTTTTCCTTGAAACTTTATCAGTGTAAATAATCCAGAAAGAGGTAGTCAGTCACTCTATTCCCAGTTGAAATAAATTTAAATATGAATTTTAAAGTTTCCTTTTTTGACAACACTCTACCACAGTAGTATCAAAATCTCTGATGCATATATTTGTTTTGCCTTTAGTTATGAAACTTTGTCTTTTGACTTCATCAGTTTCTAGACAGTACATTAATTTTAAAATCAAAACAAACACTGAAGCAAGCAAGACTAGGAATATGAAATCTAGTTTTGTTAAATACTTTAATATAGAGTCATGTTTCATTCTAGAAGATATAATATACAGTATTATTGGTTTTCTGAGAAAAATAAAGCCACAAAGCTGATACATATACTTTGAAAGACAAACAACATTGGTTAATAATTCAAATGATCTCAAAAAAAATGGTTTGTGTTGACAGCTTTCTAATATTAAGAACATCTAGGTTTGTTGTTGTTTTCGGGTTTTTTTGTTTGTTTCTTTCGTTTTTTTTTTTTTTTTAAGTTACCAGAAGATTTAGGTCCATTCCCAATGGAGACTTCATTATTTGATGGCAATTGGAAAAGGGATTACTAATGAGTTTCTCTTAGATCTGTTGAAATGTCATTGCTGTAGTTTTATGGAGGCAACGGATAATATATAATATCCATGAAATTAAATTTAAAATTAAGAAGAATATCATATGGCTGTACCAATATGGCTTAAGTTGTAAGACCCCATGGAACAGGTGGGCTGTACCATATCTGAACCTCTAGCACTCTGATCCTATAGAATCAGAGTTGGCATATGAGCATTTTTGGCTTTCTCCCTTATATTCACAACCTCACATTTACCTAATATGTTATGAAAAGGAAGATGCAGAAGTATAAATCTTAGGAAAATCACTCACAGAAAGAATTTGTTTTTATCCCATGGCTGGAGGAGCTGGTCCAAACTATCCCCTCTCCTCTTTTCAATTGACTTCTCCCTGTTTCTGCTAAGAATCATTTGAGACTTTCTATCATTCTCACATTGACAAATAACCTCAGTATCTTTCACAGCCATCTTTGACAGCCTTCTCTCAATTTTAAATTCAGTCTCTGTCTTTTCAACCCATCACATTTGTAGCTGTAAATCAAATACATTTCTATAACACTGCATAATGCAAGATGAATGAGGATCAATAGTGATTGAAATATTAAATCTCCCAGGCTCAGAAAAAGATAAAAATGTCAAGCAAAGTTGCTTTAAGGCAGAGAGAGACACAGGTGAAAGTTCTCTTTTAAACTTTCTGGATGTAATGTACTGGCAGGATAAATAGGAAACCACTAGACATTGAGAATGTTAAGTAATCCAAAAGATGGTTAAGGAATAAAAATATGAAATTTTGAATTTATAAAACATGATCAATTACCTTCATTCAGGGGCACAGAATGCTGATAATCTTGGTTATTTCATAAAGGACAAATCTCAAAATTCTGACTAACAAAGAGGTACTTATTAAATGCTTGCTTAAGCGTCACTTCCTTCATCTAGTTCTTTCAGTATTCTAAGTTGTTACTTACACCAGAGACATACCTAAACCTGAAGAATCTCCTTCACTGATTGCTTTTGTCTCATCTTTATCAAGAGACTCTACAGGGTTACTGTACTTGTTTAAATGACAAGAGCTCACTACATTATCAGGGTTTTCTGTACAAAGCCAAGAATGGGAAACTGATTTTAGACTGTAGTACTTTTTCAGAAACATGAACCCTTATAGAACTGGACATATTGCCTTTTTCATCAGGAATTCTATAACCAAGTTTAAACCTGCTTTTATCTAGGAAGATGATGACTAATAAAAAGATACAGGGTTTAGGGAATTTTGAAGACCTTCCCAAAAGTAGTTTTGGTGAAATTAGAGGAGTCAGAGAGATTTAACTATTGAAAGAGCAAATACAAAATAAATTTTGAGAAGGTTCATGCTAAAAAATGACAAGAGGGAAAAAAGAGAGATAGAAAGAATATAGTAGGACTGATAGTACACTAGCACATACTTACATTTTTAGAAGTAACAAAAGAGGAAGTCAATGGAAAGACACAAATTGAAAATGCAAGAAAAGAATGTTGTGACTTTTGGGGAGAGTTAACAAATAATATCTCTTTCCCCATCTGCATTCAGAATCAATTGTGGCAATGACATAGGAATCGCAGAGATGAAAGTCAAAATGATAAATTACCTTTATTAGTGATAATGCTTAGTGGAAAATATAAGTTTAGATCTGAGAGGGGTATAGCCTGCTGGCACAACTGTTCAACCACAAGTCTTACCCCCAAAGACAAATCCCATAGGGTAGAGCAGAGAGCAGAGCATCTGTTGAATGAGCTGTAACCCCCAGTAAAAGGAGCTCATCTAGCATCACAGTTCCTTTTCCCATTCCCCTAGCTAAATATCTCACTCCTCTTTTGAAGAAATGAGGAAGAAGAAGAATGTGAAAAAAGACCACATGGAAATAAGAGGACTAATGACTAAGTGACCCCTATATCAAGAAAAAGTGGAGGAAAAGAATAAGCATGAGGAAGACAGTCTAGTTGATTTTGTATACAATTTTAAAATAAACTAGTCCTAGAGATAAAGCTATGGGGTATTGTTACTAGCTTTTTTTTCTACTGTTAAAGAACTTTTTGACTTTTTTCTAGGCCCATCATTTGCTTTGAAAAATAAATAATTTCCTCAAATTGTTAGATATTATTGCAAATGAGTATAATGAGCAAAAATGTTGAATCTGTGTCTTGTATTATGTAGATGGAATGACTGATATCTTTATGAAGGGTTGATGTCAATATACCTGATTTGTTATTAATTAACAGTTTAGCTATAAACTAAATGTGAAAACTCAGAAAATGATAGCCAGGAAGATGTCAAGAGGAATAAAGAACATGCTTACCGGACTATGATTTCAAATAAATAAAGTTACAGTTAATTCCTAATAAATTTGAAAATGTAGAGCAATATGAGAAAGGTGCTATTACCTCCAGTCAAGTGTGATAGGAGCACCGAAGTAGGGAATTGGTGATAAAATTAATCAGGTGTGTTAAGGAAGCCAATATAAGTTTTCAAAGCAGACAATGCATTATTTGATCTCTATTTACATATACCATGGAAGTGTGATAAAACCTAAAGCATACTCTTGTTTGTTTATGGGATCTTTACAGAGCACACTCATAAGGTTTATAAAAATAAAACCATCTAGAAATACAATCAGTCTTTCTGCATCGTCATGGGGCTGATCCTTTTTGATACTTATAACTGATGAGATTTTCATTGCATGATAAACAGGGAATAGAAGCAGAAATCTTTCTGATAGGTCAAAAACAGATTTTCTTTTTAAAAAAATTGATTTGGGCTGTATATTGAATGAGTCAAGAAATAGTAGATGCTTGAAAGAACGAGGGGTTCCTGGTCTGTATTAGTTTCTGAGGTTATTCTACTTATGCATTCTAAAACTGCAATTCAGATTTATAATAACACCTTGGTCACGTATATAATACAAAATAGACTTAAGTAATTGACAGTGTGTTTATTCCAGTGCAATAGTGGAGAGGAGAAATGACTGGGAGCAGACACATAGGAGCTTTCTAGGATGTTTGAAAACTTCTAGACCTTGATCTGGGTGGTTCAAGGTTAGTCAAAGTTCTTGACATTGATTACATGGGTATACACAAATATAAAAGTTAACCAAGCAGTTCAATAGTGCCTGTAAAAGTATGTAAGTTATATCTCAATTAATAAAAACTGTTATGAGGTAATATAGAACATATCATCTGCAAAAGCATTCTGAGAAAGACATAATTATTGAATTTACATATAAGCTCAAATCCACAGTTTGAATTCACTAACATCTTCAGTGAAAGGCAATAGGCAGTAATGATGTCTCCTAATGCTATATTTAACTATTCTATATAGCAGTTCTTAAGATAGCTCAAGCTTTAAATATGAAATTGTAAGAAGATTTACTCTCTCATACTTTATAAGAAATGCACTAGGGAAAGCTCACACTAACAATTCACTGAAGTTAAATATAAAGTTGTAAACACACTTTTTTATGAATTATTTTCTAGACATCCACTGACTTGCTGACATATATGAATCTACAGTTACACTTGATATAACTGTAAGATAAGAACTGATTTTAGGTTTATTTTAGAATTTAGGTATGAGGAAAGCAAAGTAAACATTACAATTAAGTAAAATGTAGGATAAATATATTTTATTAAGTATATTCTCATTCCAGATCCTGAGAGACATGAAACATATATTGTAATGAAAAAGTCTCCTCTTATTTATTTATTTATTTAATATGTGATATGTATTTATAATGGGCAGATACATAAAACATCTCTCTTTTATTGAAGAATTTTACTGAGGACTTAGTATTCGCCAAGACATGCACGAGGCACCTGGATACAACGAGATGGGAATTATACCCTGAAGAATTCATAGTGGAAAGACAGATACAGAAACAGATCATTATAATACAATAATACAGTGTTAACATTCTATCAGAGTTATATACTTATAGAGAACCCTATACCAAAGTCTATAAAACACAATTCCAGCCCAAGTAACTTAACAATGGTTCTGGCTGCAAAAGTGAAATTCATATCAACTTTGAAAACAAAATTCAACATTAATTTCTATAAAATTTGTAATTCATGGTAATTAAAGTTTAAATGTTTTATATTTTAATTCGGTATAATCATTCATTGCAGAGTCTCTATGTTTTTGTTTTGTTTCTTTTGCGTGATGAAGAACTATCCAAATGAAAGACATAAGAAAGTTCATGTGTTTTTGTTTTCTAATCTCAAAGTTCCCAAATAATTGCCTGATAATGATTTCAGCCACAAAGGGCCTCTTTGCAGAATGCCAGTGGACATGATGATGACCCACAGTTGTGCGAGGACATTATAGCTATTGGACACTCACTTACAGACACAAACCAGATACTTCAGCATCTGCTTTGCTTCATGCTGATCACTCACTTTTTAGGTTAGATAACATTCATAGAAACAATAAACAGATCATATATTACACGGTAATTATCCTTCCCTAGAGATAACAAAAGAGAAATCCATTATTTCACTCACTCCAGAAGGTTTGAAATTCAAAGATAAGCAATATTTGTCAAACTAAGAAATAAATTAAAACATACATTTTGAACATCCACTTATGAAATCTGGGAAATATTTGCATACAACGATTTTCCTGAAATTGTTTTTGTTTGTAACACATTATTTAAAAAGTCTACGGTCAGCAGAGATCAGTAATATAGATTTTTAAATGTATTAGACTATCCCACAGACAGACGGTGGAAAAATTCAGAGTACACACCTCACTAGAAGTGGTTATATTGGGTAATGATATTGAGTCCTGTGCTTCCAATATGATATTTTATCTCGAAAAATGATTTTTATAATGAAACTGTTTTAAAAATCCCACTTATTAATAATCTATTTGCCAAAAATAATATTTTAAGAAGAAAGATGTCCTGAATCATATAACTCTAATAGCAAAGATTTGAGGTTTTTTCAGTCTGTCCATTTGGAGACTCTTTTGAGATAACCACACTGATCTGGCACCTTGTTTGATATTGTTTTCCTTTTCACTGTCTCTAAATTCAAATGTGTTTTGAACCTTGATCATAAATCACACAATGAAGGGCAATGTTTATAACTATGTTGCTCCTTTAGCCATGGGTATCAGCGCAGACACTAGGGACGGAGGTGAAAAGCTAAGGCTGCTACTGCAGCCACCAAGAAGCCTATGTGCAAGAACAGGTCGCTATCCACACCTCCCCTCCCAGGAGCTTGTGCAGCCTGCCACAGCCAGGGTCCCATGATCCAGGGACAACTTCCCCAGGAGAACACACGGTACACCTCAGGCTGTTGCAACGTCACACCAGCCTCTGCCATCGCAGGCTCACCCTGCATGCCATACCTTTCAGTCCTCCCGGCCTGAGTGAGCCAGAGCTCACTAATCAGCTGCTCCTTTAACCACATCCTGTCTGGGCAGGGAACAGATGACCTCAGGTGACCTATACTCAGAGGCAGGGACAAATCCAAATCTGAACACCAGGAGCTGTGCGAACAAAGAAGAGAAAGGGAAATTTCTCCCAGCAGCCTCAGGAACAGTGGATTAAATCTTAACAATTAACTTGATGTACCTGCATCTCTGGAATAACTAAACAGACAATGAATCATCCCAAATTTGAGGTGGTGGACTTTGGGAGTAACTGTAGATTTGGGGTTTACTTTCTGCATCTAATTTGTTTCTGGTTTTATGTTTAGCTTAGTTTAGTATTTAGAGCTTATAACCATTGGTAGATTTGTTTAAAGATTTGATTTGGTTGCTCTTTTCCTTTTTTCTTTATATTTATATAATTTTTTCTTTCCTTTTTCTCTTGTTGTGAGTGTGCATGTGTATGTCTGTTTGTTTGATTTTTGTCTGTATAGCTTTGCTTTTACCATTTCTCCTAGGGTTCTGTCTGTCCATTGTTGTTTCTGTTTTTTTTTTTTTTTTTTTTTCTATAGTATTTATTGCTTGTCACCATTGATGTCTTTGTTTTTTGATTTCATTGCTCTCTTCTTTCTTTCTTTTTGAAGTAATTTTTTATTGTTTTATTTATTTTTTATTTTAAATATTTTTTATTTTTTTAATTTTAATAAATTTATTTTATTATATTTTATTTTTTCTTTCCTTTCTTTTCTCCATTTTTCTTCTGAACCTTGTGGCTGACAGGGTCTTGGTGCTATAGCTGGTTGTCAGGCTTGAGCCTCTGAGGTGGGAGAGCCAAGTTCAGGACATTGGTCCACCAGAGAAACTCCTGCCCCACGTAATATCAAATGGCAAAAGCTATCACAGAAATCTCCATCCAACACTAAGACTCAGATCCTCTCAACGACCCTCAAGCTAGAATGCTGGACACCTTATGCCAAACAACTAGAAAGACAGGAACTCAACTCCAGCCATTAGCAGAGACTCTGCCTAAATCATAATAAGTTCACAGACACCCCAAAACACACCACCTAATGCAGTCCTGCCCACCAGAAAGACAAGATCCAGCCTCATCCATGGGAACACAGGCACCAATCCCATCCAGCAGGAAACCTACACAACCCACTGAACAAACCTTACTCACTGAGCAGATGCCAAACAAAATGGGAAATATGGATGTGCAGCCTGCCAAAAGGAGACCCCAAATGCAGTAAGTTAAGCAAATGAGAAGACAGAGAAATACAGAGCAGATGAAGGAGCAAGGTACCAGACCAAATAAATGAAGAGGAAATAGGCAGTCTACCTGAAAAAGATTCAGAGGAATGATAGCAAAGATGATCCAAAGTCTTGGAAATAGAAGGGAGAAAATAAAAGAAACATTTAACAAGGATCTAGAAGAACTAAAGAGCAAACAAAAATGATGAACAACACAATAAAAGAAAATAACAATTCTCTAGAAGGAATCAATAGCAGAATAAATGAGGCAGAAGAACAGATGAGTGACCAGGAAGAAAAAATAGTGGAAATAACTACACAGAGCAGAATAAAAAAAAAAAAAAAAAAGAAGAATGAAAAGAATTGAGAACACTCTCAGAGACATCTGGGACAACATTAAACAGAACAACATTCAAATTATAGGGGTCCCAGAAAAAGAAGAGAAAAAGAAAGGGACTGAGGAAATATTGGAAGAGATTATAGTTGAAAACATCCCTAATATGGGAAAGGAAATAATCAAGTCCAGGAAGCACAGAGAGTCTCATACAGGATAAATACAAGGAGAAACACACCAAGACACATATCAATCAAGCTATCAAAAATTAAATACAGGGGCTTCCCTGGTGGTGCAGTGGTTGACAGTCCGGCTGCTGATGTAGGGGACTTGGGTTCATGCCCCGGTCTGGGAAGATCCCACATTCTGTGGAGCAGCTAGGCCCATGAACCATGGTTACTGAGCCTGTGCATCTGGAGCCTGTGCTCTGCAACGGGAGAGGGCAAAATAGGGAGAGGCCACGTATTGAAAAAAAAAAAAAAAAAAAAAAAATTAAGTACAAAGAAAAAATATTAAAAGCAGCAAGGGAAAAGCAGCAAATAATATGCAAGGGAATCCCCATAAGGATAAGAGCTGATCTATCAGCAGAAACTCTGCAAGCCAGAAGGGAGGGGCAGGACATATTTAAAGTGATGAAAGGGAAAAGCCTACAACAAACATTACTTTACCTAGCAAGGATCTCATTCAGATTCGACAGAGAAATTAAAACCTTCACAAACAAGCAAAAGCTAAGAGAATTCAGCACCACCAAACCATCTTTACAACAAATGCTAAAGGAACTTCTCTAGGCAGGAAACACAAGAGAAGGAAAAGACTTACATTAACAAACCCAAAACAATTAAGAAAATGGTAAAAGGAACATACATATCGATAACTACCTTAAGGGTAAATGGATTAAATGCTCCAACCAAAAGACGTAGACTGGCTAAATCATTACAAAAAGAAGACCTGTATATATGCTGTCTACAAGGGACCCACTTCATACCTAGGGACACATACAGACTGAAAGTGAGGGGATAGAAAAAGATATTCCATGCAAATGGAAATCAAAAGAAAACTAGAGTAGTAATTCTCATATCAGACAAAGTAGACATTAAAATAAAGACTATTATAGGACAAAAAGAAAGACTCTACTTAATGATCAAGGGATGTTTCGAAGAATAAGGTATAACAATTGTAAAGATTTATGCAGCCAACATAGGAGCACCTCAATACATAAAACAAAAAGCTAACAGTCATAAAGGGGAAATCGACAGTAACACAATAATAGTAGGGGACTTTAACACCTCACTTTCACCAATGGACACATCATCCAAAATGAAAATAAAAAAGGAAACACAAGCTTTAAATGATACTTTAAACAAGATGGACTTAATGGATATTTATAGGACATTCCATCCAAAAACAACAGAGTACACTTTCTTCAAAAGTGCTCATGGAACATTGTCCATGATAGATCATATCTTGGGTCACAAACTAATCCTTGGTAACTTTAAGAAAACTGAAATAGGGCTTCCCTGGTGGCGCAGTGGTTGAGAGTCCGCCTGCAGATGCAGGGGTCACGGGTTCGTGCCCTGGTCCAGGAGGATCCCACGTGCCGCGGAGCGACTGAGCCCGTGAGCCATGGCCGCTGGGCCTGCGCGTCCGGAGCCTGTGCTCCGCAACGGGAGAGGCCACGGCAGTGAGAGGCCCGCATACCGCAAAAAAACAAAAAAACAAAAAAACAAAAAAAAAAAAAAAAAAGAAAAAAAAAGAAAACTGAAATCACATCAGCTATCTTTTCTGACAATAATGCTATGAGACTAGATATCAACTAGAGAAAAAAGATATGTAAAAAAATAGAAACACATGGAGGCTAAACAATGCACTACTAAATAACCAAGAGCTCACTGAAGAAATCAAAGAGGAAATCAAAAAATACCTAGAAAAAAATGACAATGAAAACATGATGACCCAAAACCTATGGGATCAGCAAAAGCAGTTCTAAGAGGGAAGTTTAGCAATACAATACTACCTCAAGAAACAAGAAACATCTCAAATAAACAATCTAACTTTACACCTAAAGCAGTTAGAGAAAGAAGAAGAAAAAACTGACAAAGTTAGCGGAAGGAAAAGAGTCATAAAGATAAGATCAGAAATAAATGAAAAAGAAATGAAGGAAATGATAGCAAAGATCAATAAAACTAAAAGCTGATTCTTTGAGAAGATAAACAAAATTGATAAACCATTAGCCAGACTCATCAAGAAAAAAACGGAGAAGACTCAATATCAATAGAATTAGAAATGAAACAGAAGAAGTAACAACTAATACCGCAGAAGTATAGCGAATCATGAGAGATTACTACAAGCAACTATATGCCAATAAAATGGACAACTTGGAAGAAATGGACAAGTACTTAGAAAAGCACAATGTTCTGAGACTAAACCAGGAAGAACTAGAAAATATAAACAGACCAATCACAAGCACCGAAATTGAAACTGTGATTAAAAATCTTCCAACAAACAAAAGCCCAGGACCAGACAACTTCAAAGGCGATTTCTCTCAAACATTTAGAGAAGGGCTAACACCTATTCTTCTCAAACACTTCCAAGATATAGCAGAGGGAGGAACACTATGAAACTCATTCTACAAGGCCACCATCATCCTGATACCAAAACCAGAAAAAGCTGTCACAAAAAAAGAAAACTACAGGCCAATATGACTGATGTACATAGATACAAAAATTCTCAATAAAATACTAGCAAACAGAGTCCAACAACACATTAAAAGGTCATACACCATGATCAGTTGGGGTTTATCCCAGGAATGCAAGTAGTCTTCAATATACCTAAATCAAACAATGTGATACACCATATTAACAAACTGAAGGATAAAAACCATATGATCATCTCAATAGATGCAGAAAAAGCTCTTGACAAAATTCAACACCCAGTTATGATAAAAACCCTCCAGAAAGTGGGCATAGAGAAAACTTACCTCAACATAATAAAGACCATATATGACAAATGCACAGCCAGCATCGTTCTCAATGGTGAAAAACTGAAACCATTTCCACTAAGATCAGGAACAAGACAATGTTTCCCACTCTCACCACTATTATTCAACATAGTTTGGAAGTTTTAGCCTCAAGAATCAGAGAAGAAAAGGAAATTAATGAATCCAAATCAGAAAAGAAGAAGAAAAGCTGTCACTCTTAGCAGATGACATGATACTATACATAGATAATCCGAAAGAGGCTACCAGAAAACTACTAGAGTTAATCAATGAATTTGGTAAAGTAGCAGGATACAAAATTAATACACAGAAATCTCTTGCATTCCTATACACTAATGATGAAAAATCTGAAAGAGAAATTAAAGAAACACTCCCATTTACATTGAAACAAAAACAATAAAATACCAAGGAATAATCCTACCTAAGCAGACAAAAGACTTGTATGCAGAAAACTATGAGATGCTGATGAAAGAAATCAAAGACAATACAGATAGATGGAGAGATATACCATGTTCTTAGATTGGATGAATCAACATTGTAAAATGATTATACTACCCAAGTCAATCTACAGATTCAATTCAATCTCTATCAAACTACCAATGACATTTTTCACAGAACTACAACAAAAATTTTCACATTTTTTATGGAAACACAACAGACCTCGAATAGCCAAAGCAATCCTGAGAAGGAAAAACAGAGCTGGAGGAATCAGGTTCCCTGACTTCAGACTATACTACAAAGCAACAGTAATCAAGACAGTTTGGTACTGGCATAAAAACAGAAATATAGATCAATGGAACAGGATAGAAATCCCAAAGATAAACCCCTGCACATATGGTCACTTTATTTTTGATAAAGGAGGCAAGAATATACAATGGAGAAAAGACAACCTCTTCAATAAGTTGTGCTAGGATAACTGGACAGCTACATGTAAAAGAATGAAATTAGAACACTCCCTAACACCATACACAAAAATAAACTCAAAATGGATTAAAGACGTAAATATAAGGCCAGACGTAATAAAACTCTTAGAGAAAAACATAGGAAGAACATTCTATGACATAAATCACAGCAAGATCCTTTTTCACCCACCTCCTAGAGAAATGGAAATAAAAAATAAATAAATAACCAAATGGAACCTAATGAAACTTAAAAGCTTTTGCACAACAAAGGAAACCATAAACAAGACGAAAATTCAACCCTCAGAATGGGAGAAAATATTTGCAAATGAAGCAACTGATGAAGGATTAATTTCCAAAATATACAAGTAGCTCTTGCAGCCGAATATCAATAAAACAAACAACTCAATCCAAAAATGGCCAGAAAAACTAAATAGACATTTCTTCAAAGAAGACATACAGATCGCCAACCAACAAATGAAAGGATGCTCAACAACACTAATCTTCAGAGAAATGCAAATCAAAACTACAATGATGTATCACCTCATACCAGTCAGAATGGCCATCATCAAAAATTCTACAAACACTAAATGCTGGAGAGGGTTCGGAGAAAAAGGAACCCTCTTGCACTGCTGGTGGAAATGTAAATTGATACAGCCACTATGGAGACCAGTATAAAGGTTCCTTAAAATCTAAAAATAGAGCTACCATATGACCCTGCAATCCCACTACTGGGCATATACCCTGAGAAAACCGTATTTCAAAAAGAGAAATGTACCACAATGTTCACTGCAGCTCTATTTACAATAGCCAAGATATGGAAGCAACTTAAGTGTCCACTGACAGATGAATGGATAAAGAAGATGTGGCCCATGTATAGAATGGAATATTACTCAGCCATACAAAGAAATGAAATTGAGTTATTTGTAGTGATGTGGATGGCCGTATAGACTGTCACACAGAGTGAAGTCAGTCAGAAAGAGAAAAACAAATACCTTATGCTAACACATATATATGGAATCTAAAAAAAAAAAGAAATTGTTCTGTAGAACCTAGGGGAACGACAGGAATAAAGACACAGACGTAGAGAATGGACTTGAGGATACGGGGAGGAGGAAGGGTAAGCTGGGACAAAGTGAGAGAGTGACACGTACATATATACATTACCAAATGTAAAATAGATAGCTACGGGGAAGCAGCCACATAGCACAGGGAAATCACCTCGGTCCTTTGTGTTCACCTAGGGGGGTGGGATAGGGAGGGTAGGAGGTAGACACAAGAGGGAGGACATATGGGGGTATATGTATATGTGTAGCTGATTCACTTTGTTATACGGCAGAAGCAACCACACCATTGTAAAGCAATTATGCTCCAATAAAGATGTTAAAAAATTATTAAGTTGTGCATGTAAGTTCTATCCACTGTTAATTTTATGAGAAAATAAAACAACCTTCTGATACATCCCAGAATGAAATGTGACAAAAACTTTGGTACGAAAATTTTTCAAGTGTCAATTTGTCTCAGCAAAATTAGATGATTCAATGCGGCTCTGAAATTCTCTTTTTTGCTCTTATTTTGAACGGATTCATACTATGGAAGCATATTGTCTTTCATCACTTAACTATCTCATGTTTTGATTACTATTCCCATACGAATTACCAGTGGCTTAATATAGAAACATACTTTATTTTCTCTGCAGCTCTTTCTAGTCAGGAGAAAGGGTTCACCTGTTTGGTTCTGGTTTGGAGTCTCTTATGATATTCAGTCAGCTGGAGTCTGGCTATAAGCCTCTTTCCATGTAGTTACAGGCTTTCTCCTTCTCCATATGGTCTCACTGCATGGAATGTTTGGGCTTCCTCACAGCATAGTGGCTCAAGGCTCTTGCACAAGAGTTCCAACAAGCAAAGTGAGAGTAATCTTTTATGAACTAGTTTAGAAGTCACAAAACATCACATTTTACTTGTTATAACTAAGTCATAAACCTAAGTTGTTACTAAGGGGAAGGGAATAATATTCATGGAGATACTCTGTAAAACTTAATTCCTGTTACACATCCTGTTTTATATTTATATGGGTCCTAATATCCTCCATGTAGCGAAATCCAGGATCACTATTTAGAGTCATGTTACTTCATAGTTCAGCAATTTTTGATACAGTTGTCAACTCCCTCCCTTTGGAAGCATTTTATCTTTGGCTTTCATGACACCACACTTCTCTTTTTCTGTTCATTTCTTTCTTTGTCAACTTTTCCGTTTCTAGAGGATTTTACATGTTGGAATTTCTCATTCAAACTCAGTCCTGCTTCGCTTCTCACCCTAGGCATTTAATTTCCTGTGGCTGCTGTAACAAATTACCACTAACTTGGTAGTTTAAAATAAGAAATTTATTCTCTCACAGTTCTGGAAGCCAGAAGTCTGCAGTCAATATGTTAATGCTACGTCATCAGGATAACCCTTCTTAAATTATAAGCTAAGTTTATTAGTTCTCCATTTTAGACTTTCATTTAATTCTATACCTCTTTACATCACAAATGCAATTGTGATCATTATTTCCATACTTCATCAAATTGAACTCTATTCCTTTTTTATTTATTTATTTTTTATTATTATTATTTTTTTTTCTGTACACGGGCCTCTCACTGCTGTGGCCTCCCCTGCCACGGAGCACAGGCTCCGGACGCGCAGGCCCAGTGGCCACGGCTCACGGGACCAGCCGCTCCACGGCACATGGGTTCCTCCCAGACCAGGGCACAAACCCGAGTCCCCTGCATCGACAGGCAGACTCCCAACCACTGCGCCACCAGGGAAACCTTGAACTCTATTCCTTTTAAGAAACATTATTTAGAAAAAACATTGTCAATTAAACTATGGCATTTCCATTTTTATCGCTTGGAATTTTGATTTCGTACTTATTAAAAGACCTCTTTAGTCATATGTACACCTATATTTTTATAATATTCCTCCCTCTTTTGCAAAAGTAGAAAAGAACAAAGACATTGATTAAAGTATTTATAAAACATCATTATATTCACTCAGAGCCCAAATAATTTGAAATACTTTTCAAGTCAGAATGGTTGGTGTCTATATTTGCCCACACAATAACTTTTTCTGTGTCATCAGGAATGTTGATGGTGTAGTGTTTCTTAAAAAATGTTTCACTCTTGTCTGTTCCTGGATGCTGTCACCCATCCTGGAATTTTTAATGTCTTTGCATAGTCAATTAATTATAACTACTACATCACAATTACTGGCAGGCCATCAGTGATCGTAAGATGCCTTGCAATTTCAGAGATGTTAAAACAGAAGAAAGAGCAATATATGTCTTAGAATCAAGGAGTTTATTAAATATTTAGATAAGTACTTGTTTAATGCCTATTCCAAGTGCTAGATTTCCAAGTGCTAGACATGCATAAAGACAGGTCTCATATACTTGGAATCCCCATTTCATTCCCATAGTTAGGGCTTTGGGTCAACATCTCTCATCAGTAATATTACAGTAATCTGTATCGGGTAGCCCCTTTTCCAAAGCAATCTCTTGCTGTAGATTTTCTGATTATATACTTGCTTGGCTATTAGGTACAAAAAACCAGCTAACACCTCCAAGGGCTTACTGAGAGGTGGAGACCATCAAAGGGAAACTTCTTTCAGCAGGTCAAGGAGCTGCCTGAGTCTGTCAATGCACATAGCTGTCAACTGAAAAAAAAAAAAAAAAAAAGCACAACCTAATAGTTGAGAATTATGTTTTATTTGGCAGACTTCCTGAGGACTTAATCCTGGAAGGCAACCTCTCAGATAGCTCTGAGGGACTGCTCCAAAGAGGTATGGAAGGAGCCAGAATATATAGAAGTTTTTGCAGACAAACAAACAAACCCAAGTAGCCAGAACATCAAAATATTACTGTTAATTAAAGAAAACCAGACATCTCAAGTTAATGAATTTAGTGCTTGCTTATGCATGAGAAGATGCAAGAGTCTGGGCTCACTGAAATCTTTCCTTTGATATGCACCTTAATTATCTAGTGAACCTTAATTATCTAGGACGAGTATTCTGTTCTTTCCCATCCTAAGTCTCCTCAGAGTGCACAGTTGGGGCGGTTCCACTGGCTGAGGGCTTGATAGCGGCAAAATCCTTTCTTTACTGATATGGCAGGTGACATTCCTCTCCACACAGCATATAAATGTCTTCATGAAATTGCACAAGCCTGTTGTTTTCACCTCATTTACTACCATGGCACCAAAAGCAACACCTGTATCTCCCTCAACATACAGCACTCTGTCCCCTCTCTGGGTCCCTATATTTGATGCTGCCTGTGATGAGTACCCCTACATTTCTAACCCTTCTTCCAGGTGTTTTCACCTTTCAGACCCCCTTTCTAAATCACCAGTATATTGAATTCTTTGCATCTCTCTTTATACATATCAAGACAGGAATCCAGCCCAAGAGGTTAAGAAAGGACCTAATAATGAGTGTGGGGCTGATGATAAGAGAAGAAATTCTGTTATGAAAGCTAAGCCTGAGGCCATACTTATCCAAGGAACCCATGTGTGGTGTGGAACAGACACATTCTTCCAGGCAACACAGGGTTCACAGACTAAGACAGCAAGAACCAAAATCTGGAAAGGAGAGTTGTGAAATCAGAAGGGAAATGAAGGACATGAAAAATAGCAAGAGCAAAGGAGTAATTTGAGGTAATTTAACTTTGGAAAAATTCAGAAAATTTGAGCACAGGGCCTTTAGCTGCTGGTACTTACTACGTGTATTAGTCTGCTCAGGCAGTTACAACAAAACACCATAAACTAAGTGACTTATAAACAACAGAAGTTTATTTATCACAGTCTTGGAGGCTGGAAGTCCAATATCAGAGTGCCAGCCAGGTTGGGTTCTGGTGAGAACCCTCTTCCAGGTTCCTAACATGATGGGGAAAAAAACTAGCTAGCTCCTTGGCTTCTTCCTATGAGGGCACTAATCCCATTTATGTAGGTTCCACCCTCATGACCTAATTACCTCTAAATGGCCCCAACTTTAAATACCATCACCTTGTGGATTTGGGTTTCAAAATATGAATTTTATAGGACATAATCATTGAGTCCATTGCAATCATTATGTATTGAATAAATAAAATGTGGAGTGCTATGATTCAAGGTAATAAGATTTAGATAATAAAAGGAAAACAACAAAGAAAACATTTTGTGTTAAAGACACTGTAGTGAGCTGAATAGTGCCTCCCCCCATATTCATATCCACCTAGAATCTCAAAATGTAACCTTAGATGGAAATAGGATCTTTACAGATGTAATTAGTTAAGGACCTTAAGATGAGATAATCCTGGATTTAGGATGGGTCCTAAATTCAATAACTGATGTCTTTATAAGAAGAGAAGACACAGGAAAGTACACAGAGAAGAAGACAGATGCAGAGACTGGTTATACTGCTGCAAGACAAGGAACACCAGAGGCTGGAAGAAGCATTCTCTCCTAGAACATGACCTTATCAGCATCTTGATTTCAGACTTCTGGCCTCCAGAATCATGATAGAGTAAATTTTGTTTTTTTAAACCTTCAAGTTTGTGGTAATTTGTTAACAGCAGCCCTAGGAAACTAATATAGATTTTTTTTTTTCCTAATTCAATCCCCCCTAAGGCATAAATGCTACTATTTCTGTTTTTCAAGCATGGAAGCAAACTCAGAGGAATTAAGTAAGTAGCTGAGGGCCACCCAGCTGATAAGTGAGGAAACAGATTAAACCCGTGTTTATTTGATTCTAAAGTTTTATCTTCTCTTTACAATGTTTTAGACTAAGAGAAATGGTAATATAACTTAGAAAGCTTCCCATTTTAAAAATATATAAAATTAAGAGCTTAAAATATTACACATATAGAAAGTGTTTATCTGTAGAATACTTTATTCTGAGACAATGTAAGATAAATAAAGCATCACTGCACATACTCTTATACAATAATTCTGTGGAGTTGAGTGTCCTCTATCTGCCAAGTTGTATGTTGAGTTCATTTCAACCCTGTATGTGAGGGACTGTTTATGGTGCCCATTTTATACATCATGAAAAGGAGACTCAGATAGTCTAGTACACAGAATAATGTCTTCCCAAAGATATCCACATAATCCCTGGAACTTGTCAATATGTTACCTTACATGGCAAAAATGTATGTGACTTAAGGGTCTTCAGATGGAAAGATTATTCTGAATTAGCTGGGGGGGCCAGTGTAATTACAAAGGTCCTTATAAAGGAAAGAGGAAGAAGAATTAGAGAAGGAGATGTGATGACAGCAGAGGTTAAGAGAGAGAAATTTGAAGATGTTGTGCTGCTGGACTTGAAGATGAAGGATGAGGCCAAGAGCCAAGGAAGGCAGGTGGCCTTCAGAGACAGGAAAAGGCCAGGGACTAGATCCTCCCTTATGATCTCCAGAAGGAATGCAGCCCTGCCAATGCTTTGAGTTTAGAACTTCTGACCTCCAGAATTGTAAAAGAATAAATTTGTGTTGTTCTTAATTACTAAGTTTGTAGTAATTTATTTCAGCAACATAGAGCACTAATACAGAGGGCTTAGAAGTTATCTCGTTGACCTTCTTCTGGAAGGTACAGCTGGAACCCAGGCCTCTTTGACACCAAGTTTCATGGTATGTCTCATCTTAATGGAGGGATATTCACATCCAGAACAGAATAAAGACCAATCCATGCTAGGTAAAAGACGTGCCTCTGTCTACTCAACTGGAAGTATACATTTTCTACATGCACAATAAAACTGAGAAAAATGAGCCAATACATATTTATGGATGATAAACTGCCACTTCTTCCTAAATGCAGGAAGAAAAAAGACATTTATCAAATTTTATTAAGTTTAAATTCTGGCCAGATGTATATCCCTTTGTTGTGGATGCAAATTTGATCACTATCCAAGTCTTTTTCAATGTCTTCTCTTATAGTTGGCTTATTTCCAAAAGCAGATGAAAATTACAGGTGTCCAATTCTGACTTGCTACAAAATATATCTTTTTCTATTTACATAAAAGGGTGAAAGATTACTCAAAATCTGTTAGCTCATGCTTAGCTCCAAAAGACACACACTTAAGAACTCTTTTTTCCACTATACTTTGTTTAACAAGCATTATTTCATGTTTATTGTTAGAAAGACAGAAAGAAAGAGAAAGAAAGAAAGAAAGAAAGAAAGAAAGAAAGAAAGAAAGAAAGAAAGAAAGAAAGAAAGAAAGAAAGAAAGAAAGAAAGAAAGAAAGAAAGAAAGAAAGAAAGAAAAAGAAAGAAAGAAAGAAAGAAAGAAAGAAAGAAAGAAAGAAAGAAAGAAAGAAAGAAAGAAAGAAAGTGCTCAATTGATCATTTATTTCTTTCCAAGTTAAATACACCATTTTCAAGGAGATATTAAAAACTTCAACAAAAAGACACTTGTATATGTAAGCATATTTTTTGGTTAAAACATATATTCACTTTATTTTGGCTTTCTAATATATACAATAACAAAACGTGTATTACTTTTTTACGGGCAGTGATTTTCCTATAATGTGTGATAGCACATTATGTCTAAACTACGGTTCCATATCTTATAGGGGAAATAAACAGAATCCTTTACCCCAGTCTTCAAGGAGTTTGGTTAGAAAATCAGAATATATACTCAATATAGGGCTACTAAGCAAATCTCTGAACCTAATAAATCCCTATATACACTCCACCCCCTCATCCAGCCATTCTCCACATTGCAATGAAAACAAGTGACAGTAATAAGGTGTCATGACAGATATTAGTTGTTTTTTCCCTTCTCTTTTTTGGAAAGGTCTGGAGAGGTTTCTTTGAGTAATTGGAATTGAATTGCTGGAGAAAAGGATGCTTAGCACCTGAGTTTGGCAGGTGGGCAGCAGCAAAAAGCATGAGGCTTGGTCAATGAATGAATGGCTTTACTGAAATGTAGTTGTTCAAGGGAAAAGGGACTTGACCTTGACCTGCACAGATGGGTCAAGGTCAAATTACAAAAGACCTTGAATTTTGAGCTCTATGATCCATGTTTGATCCTTCATGTTTAGGACATTATTTTCTTAAAAATGTTTAGTAAAATATAATATTTAGAGTACAGAGTAAAGCCAGTTTTCTTGGGCTCTAATCAATGCTAGTTGTTGCTTCGGGCAAGATGCTTTACCCTTCTTTGCTTTAATTTCCTCATCTTGAAAATGATCTAATAAATAAGCCATATCTTCACAGTGTCACTGTGAAGATCAAGTGTGTTAATATAGAGAAATGTTTAAAATGATGCTTTGTCCACAAAAAGTATTGAGAAATGTTTTTTACTATTCCATAGCACACATGTATTAAAAAGACTTCAGACAAAGATAAGTACAATTTTTCTTTGCAGATTATCATTTCAACAGCTTTGAGCAATCCAGCAGAGGAAATTAGTTTTTAAAAGTTTAATTTTCTTTCACCCAGTGTTTTATGAAATTTGGTGATTTTAATTTTTTAATTATGTATTTGTTGTGTTATTTATTTTATTATGGAATCAACCGTTTTTAATAGTATTTATTCTATGATACAGTTTTAGAAATCTGTTTTGCAAAACAGAAAATCCTGCTTTTATCTATAAAACGAAGAGTCAGTTCTTAATATTTGGGCTTGTATGCTCTAAAAAGTCCCCCCACAAATACTGAAGTAGCAAATACTATTTCAAATACTGAAGTAGCAAATACTATTTCTTCGAGGGGATATACAAGGTTAGATTCTCCCAAGCCTCTGCACACAACATTATCTTCAGCCTAAACACCATTTCCACCACTATCCTAGAACGTTTCTTTCTTAAGCTGAGATGGTGCAAAGTGAAAAAGCAATTACCTTAGGATACAACTTGCTAATGTATGAACAAAATAAATCAAGAAAAAACACAGATGCTCAGACACAGTTTAAAGCTATGGCAACTTGATGCTTAGATGCTGAGTGTAGTTCCAGGGAAGGAGCTTGGCAGTGCCACTCTCACTGTTCTGCTCTGGGTGCATGCTGCCTTTGAAACAGCTTGCTGCAAAACCAAAGTTGAACCCGATTTTCACCTTTTTTTCATAAAAGTGAAAATCCTCTTCAGATTTATTTCAGCTAGCCAAAAGAGGTACTAATGTAGACCTTTTGTAAAAGCGAAGGGGCATAAAGTGAACTTTGAAAAGCAGGGGAAACCTGTATATTATTTGTTCGTCAATATCTTCCTGAAACTAGCCTGTCTCATCAGAGCAGAAGACCTGCTCTTTCAGAAAACCCTCTTTCTTCTTAATACAGAGGAGGTTTTCTTTTTTTAAAAATTCTTCTTCATCTTCCTGATCTGCAAAATCTGTCCCTCCTGCAAGTTCAATGTTTTCACAACATGAACACCTTTTGAAATGTGCAAGCTTCCCAGTACTAGTCAAGGACGGTTTACTGTGATCCTGGGTGACATGACGTAGCCAGAAATTCCTTTGGCTTTCAGCCTCACAGCAGACTTGTCCACTACACTTTTTTCTTGGTGATCAGGTCGCAAATCCACAGATTAGGCCACTTTTCCTTTGTTCCTGTGCTTTATCTTACGTCTGGGTGTTAATTTCACTCTTTCTCTTGTGGCCTCACAAACAGATCACAAATTTCCTCTTCCTTTTTCTGGATGTGCCATATTGTTGGTTCATTAACCTTGAACTTGTGGCCAACAGCACCATAACCGATGCCTAGTTAGAAGAAGGAAGCTTCTCTAACACACGTATTTTCTGCATTTAGGAATGCTAGGTAGCATTTCAGTACTACTCTTGGAAACCATTTTAAACAGTTAAATTTAAATAAATAAAATAAATTAAAAACACAATAATGCAAAAAACACACAAAACATGGCACTAAATAGAACAGGAAAAGGGCAGTTGTTTCCTGAAACAGAGCCAAAACAGGAAGGAAGAATATCATCTTCTTTTCCCTCAGCTAGGAACCTTCGCATCAGGCGACTCAATTCTTTGTCACTCAGCACATATTGGTGAATGACCATGAAAGATCTGTAGGTATTGATTTGGAGTTACAAATAAATTTGAGTGAGTAGGCAAATTTGTAATAACCAAATCCGAGAATAATGAAGATTAATTGTATAATGATGATGTCATGTGTAAGAAGCTTTTTTTTCAATCGGAGGATGAAGATGCTGCAACAAAGAGGATGGATGAAGGAAACACCTCCACAGATGTCTTGCTTTTACAATGATTGCACAATTAATGTTCAGCAAGGCAGTCCTAGTAGAGTGTGTTTGCTGTGTTATAACTGTAATGGTTACATGATAAGGGAATGGCTTTTAAAGTCATTGAACACTTTGGGAATGATCTAGCAACTGCCAAAAAAACAAAAAAGCTGACAGCTGGACTAGTGCAACAGTGGTGTGGCTAGCAGGCTTTGTCAAGGGCTGTGTTCATCAAGAGTTACATCACTAAGACACATCGGGGGCATATAGTCTAGTCTTCTGATATTTCACTTGTCTAAAGGAGAAATCCAGCCATTGTTTGGTTTGGTCATAAAATCTATGCATCTAGAAAACAATTGAAAGTTTATTATTAATACTTATGGGTCAGATATGACTGGGAGCTAGTTCTTAAACACTCACTTATAGATCATATGAGTGTAAATAATATGAAGTGATAGCTCTGGAGCTGATACCCACAGACCACGAGATAATTCCCAAAGAGGATGTGAGCATATGATGAAAGTTGACCTCTGGTCAGTCCCAAATATTGTTTCCAGAACACTTCTCAAATCTAACTCGGTTCTTCTCCTGTTACCACTTCCCTGGTTTAGACTTTCTTTAGCTCTCTTCTGATCTAGTTGAGTCACTTATAAGTTGGCAAAACACCTTCATGACCCAGCAACGCTGGCAGCTGAAGGGCCAGCAATAGTCAGCTCTCGCTTGTACAAATGTCAGCCTGCAAGGACAGTCCTAAGCCTTCACTTTGTGCTCAGAGAAGGAAGTTTCTGATAGTTAAGGCTATTGGGACACATCTTTATTTAGCTAGATATATTCATATTCTCAAAAAAACCATAAACATTAGATAGGTGAACTTGGGCAATATATTTAACATCATTAAGCCTGAGTTTTCTCATCTGTAGGGTGAATAGAATAACACGGACCCAGCCTGCTCTCTGCACCTCTCTGTGTTTCAGTTTTCTTGTATGTGAAAAGGGGAAAAGTAATTTTAAAAATCAAGTTAATCCACTGAGGTGTGGCAGGAGATTCACTTGTAGGATTTCTATCTGCTTTCAAGCTGGTGCTTTGTGATGTTAATTTAACCATTCAGACATGTTTGCGAACTGTTTAGTCCTCAATTCCAATTCCTGGCAATGCTCAAGAAAGGACAGGTTGTTAGACTTCTGAGCCCCAGATGTGTGGGTTGTTACTAAATTATGCCCTGGTCTGTGTGGAAAAAGAGTTACACTTCAGTGTGCAACATTCAAGGTCCACACTTGATCACGTGCCTCTAGGATCAACTAGAATTAGAGCTGAAATATTTCATGTTTAACTTATACAGCAGGGGTGTATTTATTTATCTTTTTTTTAAATAGAGCTATAACTGTTAAAGCTTCTTAGCAAATTCCTTTGGTTTGTATTCTCCTAAAAGTAAATCATTTTAAGCTTAATTGACATTAGACTAGTTTTACAACAACAAAAGCTTCCTTTTGGTTGGCTTTGAAAGGAAAGGCATCTCTTTATCAGTTATTTCCAATCCAAGTTTCTGCCCCTCAACCCATTTAGCTTTCCTACCCTCTTCTGTTTTCTTCAAAGCAGGAAATTTCCTTAACAAAAGCAGGAACTATTTAGAAATCAGACAAACTGACCCAGTAGCTGAGAACTTGCAAAATAAATCCTCATTTGAGTTAGTTTTCGGACTTGATTTTTCATCCTTGGCTAGAGAGAGTGTGTACCCCTGAAGAGTCTCCATATCTGTCTTTCTGAGGAAAGATAAACTGTGCTCAGGACTCAAAGAGGAGATAACAGTGGTTGTGAAAAAAGGGCTAGAAGCTCTGGCAGGTTTGCCACAGAAATCCTGCAATAAATTCAAACGGATTACTTTAGGCTTGCTGTGATAGGCATGCAAGTTCATCAGGCAGAGTGGAATGAACAGATGCTAGCCTCTGCTAGGCATAATGTGTTGACTTTAAACAGCAGGCAATCTGGGAGACAGAAGAAAACTCTTGGCACATTACCTATAATAACTTATTTAGGGGTATGTCTAATTTTGGATGTGTTTTTTGTTATATTTATTTACTTGGCAAGTCTTTGAATTCCATCCACGCAGAAGTCAGCCAGTCGGCCAGCACAACGGACTTGATGGATTGTCTGTCTACTGTACTACACTCTGAACGTCAGCATTTTTTGTGAGGTTAGGCAGAAGATAAAAAGATCTCAGTTTAGGAGTCATTGTTGCATTGTTACATGAACAAGTGGTGCCAGCCTCTAAAGATATAAATAGTGAAGGAATTGAGGCCAGAGAGCCAGGGGTGAAGGGTTGTCTAAGCTGAAGCTATTTATGCTTTGGGATAAATCACTGGGAAATGGTCAAGGTGAAGTCAGAATGCTTGAAACAATTGTTTGTACCTTATCAAAAAGAGTTTTTCCTTTTCCAGCTATCAGTCAACCTCCACATGAAAACCATTAGTTACAAGAAAAACCTCATGCCTGCCAACAGCTTCTGCTAGCTAAGTCTGAGGTTTTCCTAATAGTCTATAATTCTAGAATATCAAATATAAAACAGTGATGCTTGGCTAATGGTATTTTGGCAGGGGTGTACATTTGTTTGAATCTTTCAAGAAATGCTCTTTTTTTGTTCTGTACCTATTTTGTCCTTGCAGGAGATTTTTATGGAAAATGCCATATTTTTGTTAATGTTGTTATAATCCTTTTTTAAAAACTCATAGCTGTAATCAGATCTCAATTTGAGGAGGAATCTTACTATAAACAGAGAAAAATTACCTGGATTCTTACATAACATCATATGCAAGTGTGGTCTCTAGATCCACTAAAGACATAAATGAAAATGGTAAAATAGTAAAGTTTATAGAGAAAAAGTCATAGAATATCTTTGCGGCAAGGTCCTGAAAAGATATCTTTAAAAAAAATACCAAAAACACAAATATAAAGCAAAAAATGATCATTTTTGCTACATCAGAGTAAAGATTTCTAATCAATGATTCACAGCATAGACAAGATAAGAGGCAGGTGGCCAAAGGGCAGAAGATATGTGAAATTTGTAAAATATTATAGGATAGGTTTCTACAAATCAACAAAGAAATAAATAAAGATGCCTCTGGATGGAAAAAAAAAAAAATACTCGAGCAGAGCAGATTATTTTTAGAAGAAACCAGAAAAGCATATAAAGAGATACTTAAAATCATTAAGTGATATTAGTGTCATAGTAATGAGACAACATAAATGAAAACAAGATTTTACATTGCACCTTTTAGACAAAGACTAGATAATGTCATGTACTGGTAAAAATTCAGGGTTATAGGAGCAGTGGTGAATAGTGCCATTATGGAGAGCAAATCTCTCGATAGGTATGCACAATAAAAAGATTATGGTCTGCCTAACTCTAATTTTGATACTGGGGATATGGCTCAAAGATATTCTCACATGGGTCCATAGGGGGTAAAGTCAGCTATATTAACTATCAAATACTTTAAAAATACAGCGATACACAAAACATATTAAAACAAATAAACATATCCATACCATCTAAAGTTACCAATGGTAACATCTTCACACACTGTCAATCAATTTTTTAAGAATTAAAATCCTGTAGAAAATAGCAAATTTCTCTTTAATCACCTTTCTCTTCTCTTCTCCCTCTACATCTAAGTCTGAGATATCAGTACTATAATTTTGCTCTGCATTCTTGAGTTCATTTTCTGTGCTTAGAATTACATAGATATTACACATATTCAATATACATCATTTTCAACAGGTAAGATTTTTTTGAAAATATGCGAAAATGTCACCATAATATGGTAGCATTTTAAACATTCCTACTTTCACTCAATTTTTTAACTTTATTAATAATTTGTATAGATATTACATTGTATAAAACTGAACATGTATAAAATGACATGTAGTAAAATATATATCTTCCTCCTATTTCTGAACCCCTGTCACTCAGTTTTTCCTTGAATCCCTGATTTAACTACCATTATCAGTTTTGGAGATACTCTCCATAGAAACATATGCATACATGACCTTCCTTTTATGCCAAATGTATGTTAAAGGTTTTTGTTGTTGTTCTTAAAGTTTAAAATCAGTTCATTGACCAGTAATAGTTATTTCTCACCGAACCTGACTTGCTTTTTGCTTTATTTCTTTAATCCTCCTTGTCAAGCTAATTTATTGATATACATATAGCAATAACATTGAATTTATTTATTTTTATTTGTTTTAACCTTTCTCAGGCTCAGAAATGTTTTATAAGTAATGGATTTTGCATATATGTTCTAAGATACATATCAAGAGAGCTCATACATGACCCACTCCACCCTTTGTTCTTCCATTCGAAAAAAGATCAACTTTTAAAATTATATTTAAGAGATTTCCTTAGTGGTCTAGTGGTAAAGAATCAGCCTTCCATTGCAGGGGACACAGGTTCAATCCATGGTCGGGGAACTAAGACACCACATGCTGCTGGGCAACAAAGCCCACGTGCCACAACTACTGAGCTTGCACACCTCAGCGAGAGAGCCTGCATGGCACAAACTACAGAGCCCACGTGCCCTGGAGCCCATGTGTCACAACTAGAGAGAGAAAACCCACATGCCACTTAAAGAGAAGCCCGTACACCGCAACAAAGAGCCTGCGCTGCAACAAAAGACTCCAGCACGCCTCAAGGAAAACCCCACGTACCTCAACTGACCCGACATAGACAAAAAACCCACAAAAAACATAAAATAATTTTTAAATAAATAAAATAAAATAATATTTGAAATAAATGTTGAAAATTCATTTTCCTTGACCCAGCTTCTTCTTACATGTATACTTCCTCAATAATTTTCATGTGTTCCATCAATCAAAGAAGGCAGTACATAGTATTTTTACCTCAGTGAAATCCAGATATCTACCTATCCTCAACCTCTAAGCCATCTTGCCCAAAGATCTTCCCATATGCTTCATATGGCTGTGAGTTGTAACCATGTTCAGGTAGATGATGAGGCTAATGGGGTGTCAGGGAATCCTGAGAAGCTGTTAGCTGGAGATTGTAGTATCGGTGGGAACCTGCACATCAGCTACCCTATACCTCCTTGGGGTTCCTTGTATTTTCCTACTATCTTAAGGCTATACTCAAGAAGAGGGAGAGCCACAATCACACCTGCATACAAAATTAGGCTACTAATTTTAGTGCACTCTTGCCTGGTGGGAATGTGTTCCTTTTTTTCATTTGGGGAGAGAAACTGCTTCTACGCTCTTTGAGAATCCTCATGGATTCATTCAAACTACATTCCCCAACCTCGCCCTGAGGATGAAGAGTCAACCAGGCTGCTCAGGTTAATTACCAGAATGAAAACTACCACAGCAGTGTGGACTCCACATCCTCATCCTCTTTCCTGTCTCCACCTCCAGCAAGCCCTCGAGTACCTTTAGACTGACCTTGTCTTTCCAGCAGGTGAATCCACTGGGCTAGCTGTCATTTGCAGGTTTCAGGATGGAATTGGTTCCTGCCTTTGTAGCTTCTTGCCTGGGATGGCAATAAGTTTTCATTATCTGTGGCCCCCCTTTTGCTCACCTTTTGGACCTATCTAGACCGATGAATGTATTCTTTTTTCACACATCTCATTCTTTAGTGACAGGATAGCTTGTCCAAGTTGTTTACCTCTCAATTCTGTTTTGTCAGTCTCTTGACTTTTATCCTGTTTTTTTAATCTTTTGGGACTTTTTATAGGACTTATGTGCCTGCCTGTTGTAATTTCAGAATTTTTCTAAGTTCCTATTTTCTTTGCCATCATTGTTGGACCCAATAATGTCCTCAGTGCTGAGTGAAATTACCTGGTTCTCATCCCCCAAATTCTACTTTTACAAAAGGTTATTCTTTCAGGCTCATTCATAACCATGAGGCCCTTGTGCCTTTGTCTGAAACCTGCATCGTCCCTCCTATCTCCACTCTGGCTCTCAATTCTGGCGCCTGGGTTAGCACTGACAATGCTATTTCCCAGGAAGTCTCTGTTGGACTCACTTCATTTCCTTCTAAGGCTTATTCACATCATGCGGTGTCTCAACTCTGTTCATTCTGATACCCATATCTGGGAAGACATATCTTGGAATGAGTAGCAATAATCTCTGCTTCCTATTTTTCCTGAAGAAGCCAAATTCTATAACTTAATCATCTATCGGAATAAAATAGCTACCCTCCATTTTGTTCTCCATGGTATAAGGAGACAAAGATGGAAATTAAGAAGCAAAAACTAACTAAATAAATAAAGTAAAATTACAATTAAGTCCCCAGTGTAAATCCCTGCAAGAGTTGATACCAGTGCCAATCAAAACTTTTGCAATTGTGGGTTGAATCACTGCCCACACTCAAAAAAAGATATGTTGGTGTCCAAATCCCCAGTACTTTAGAATCTGACCTTATTTGGAAATAAGATTTTGCATTTGCAGTTAAATTAAAATGAAGTCATTCTGGAGTAGGATGGGTTCCTAATCCAGTATAACTAGCATCCTTATAAGGACACTTATAAGGACCATGTGAGGACAGACACAGGGAGAATGTCATGTGAGGATGGGGACACAGTTTGGAGTAGAGAAGCCAAGGAAGCCCAAATATTGCTGGCTTTCACCAGTAACTAGAAGCAAAGTGTTAAAATTAAATAAAAAACAGAGACCAAAATTGAGATTTCCCCAAACAGACAAAACCACCTAAGTCATGTAAGCAAAACTAAATCCAGCTTTTTTCATGAACATAAAGGAAACTTAACTTAGGTTATTTTTTGTAAATGCCTCTGACAGTTATAAGAGAAACTTTAGTCATCTTCCTAAAATTGGTATGAAATAATCATTTTAACCAATCTCCTGCCATATAGGAACCCACCTTTTTTTTTATTCTTTTTTTTTTTTTTTTTTTTTTTTTTTGCGGTATGTGGGCCTCATTGTTGTGGCCTCTCCGTCGTGGAGCACAAGCTCCGGACGCGCAGGCTCAGCGGCCATGGCTCACGGGCCCAGCCGCTCCGCGGCATGTGGGATCTTCCCAGACCGGAGCACGAACCCGCGTCCCCTGCATTGGCAGGCAGACTCTCAACCACTGCGCCACCAGGGAAGCCCAGGAACCCTCCTTGTAATAACCAATTGTTATAAATGTTAATAACTTCTTCATTTTCACTTTACAACCCGTCATGTAACTTCATGCCTCTGAGCTTCATATTATTCTTTGAATTTGGAAGCTCCCAGTTCATGAACTGTTTTTCTATGCACAATAATCTCTTACTAGATACTATTTATTAATTTGGTGGTTTTAAATTTGCTATTTCTGAATTTCTAACAGAAATATTGAACAGATTCTCCCCCAGAATCGAATCCTCAGGAGGAACCAACCTAGTCTCTGGTACATTGTTATGGCAGCTGTAGGAAACTAATACACCAGTAGTGGTTGATATAAGAAACAAATAGGTAGAGATACTGCTACTGGATTAATGGATTATCTAATTATTTACATGGGAAATAAGACTGTTAACAACATGCAGGTTAAATTCTTATTTGCACTGAAATATATATTGTTCCTGTGGTCCTGTTCCAATAGAATGCCATCATTTAGGAAGATTAACTATTTTTCTTTTCTACAAGACATTTTTTCCACATCATAAGATGTAGATCATTAAAGAATAAATTTTCCCAACAATTTATCTAGTTTCATGTAATCGTAAAATATGCAGTAAGGAAAGAATGGATTTTATCATGGCTACACAATCAATTTTTTCAATTGAATTTGTAACAAAACTAGTTTATCAGTTGTAAAAATAAAACAAAATACTGAACAGTAGTTTGACAGTTTGTCTCTTAAATGTACTCAAGGATATGATAGATAGATAGATAGATAGATAGATAGATAGATAGATAGATAGATAGATAGGCAGGCAGAGATAATATATGCACACACATATATAATTTTTTCTTTTGACTTATTTGTTTCAACACACATTCCTAGCTATGATATATGTAAGATGCTGCATAATTTGACTTTTGAAAAATGTAGAAATGTAAATAATATTGATTCTTAAATTAATTTGAATTGATCTTCACAACCTATTTTTCTCTTCAACATCGTTATTGGAGTACAATTGCTTCACAATGGTGTATTAGTTTCTGTCCTAAAACAAAGTGAATCAGCTACACATATACACAGATCCCCATATATCCTCCCTCTTGAGTCTCCCTCCCATCCCCCTTATCCCTTTACTCTAGGTGGTCAAAAAGCACTGAGCTGATCTCCCTGTACTATGCAGCTGCTTCTCACAAGCTATCTATTTTACATTTGGTAATGTATATATGACCATGCCACTCTCTCACTTCATCCCAGCTTACTCTTCCCCCTCCCCATGTCCTCAAGTCCATTCTCTATGTCTGCTTCATTATTCCTGCCCTGCCCCTAGGTTCTTCATCATTTTTTGTCCTTTAGATTCCATATATATGTGTTAGCATATGGTATTTATTTTTCTCTTTCTGACTTACTTCACTCTGTATGACAGTTTCTAAGTCCATCCACCTCACTACAAATCACTCAAATTCATTTTTTTTATGGCTGAGTAATATTCCATTGTATACATGTGCCACGTCTTCTTTATCCATTCATCTGTCGATGGACACTTAGGTTGCTTCTATGTCCTGGCTATTGCAATTAGTGCTGCAATGAACATTGTGGTACATGATTCTTTTTTATTTATTGTTTTCTCAGAATATAGGCCCAGTAGTGGGATTGCTGGGTCATATGGTAGTTCTATTTTTAGTTTTTTAAGGAACCTCCATACTGTTCTCCATCATGGCTGTATCAATTTACACTTCTACCAACAGTGCAAGAGGGTTCCCTTTTCTCTGCACCCTCTCCAGCATTTATTGCTTGTAGATTTTTTGAGGGTGGCCATTTTGAATAATGAGAGGTGATACCTCATTTTAGTTCTGAATTGCATTTCTCTAATGATTAATGATGTTGAGCATCCTTTCATGTGTTTGTTGGTGATCTGTATATCTTCTTTGGAGAAATGTTTATTTAAATCTTCTGGCCATTTCTGGATTGGGTTGTTTGTTTTTCTGATATTGAGCTGAATGAGCTGCTTGTAAATTTTGGAGATTAAACCTTTGTCAGTTGCTTCATTGGCAAATATTTTCTCCCATTCTGAGGGTTGTCTTTTTGTCTTGTTTATGGTTTCCTTTGCTGTGCAAAGGCTTTTAAGTTTCATTAGGTCCCATTTGTTTATTTTCCTTTCTATTTCCATTTCTCTAGGAGGTGGATCAAAAAGGATATTGTTGTGATATATGTCATAGAGTGTTCTGCCTGTGTTTTCCTTTAAGAGTTTGATGGTGTCCAGTCTTACACTTATGTCTTTAATCCATTTTGAGTTTATTTTTGTGTATGATGTTAGGGAGTGTTCTAATTTCATTTTTTTACATATAGCTGTCCATTTTTCCCAGCAACACATATTGTTGAGGCTGTCTTTTCTCCATTGTATATTCTTGACTTTTTGTCAAAAATAAGGTGACCACAGGTGCGTGGGTTTATCTCTGGGTTTTTTATCCTGTTCCATTGATGTATATGTCTGTTTTTGTGCCAGTACTATACTGTCTTGATTACTACAACTTTGTAGTATATTCTGAAGTGCAGCAGCCTGATTCCTCCAGCTCCATTTTTCTTTCTCAAGATTGCTTTGGCTATTTGGGGTCTTTGTGTTTCCATACAATTTGTGAAACTTTTTGTTCTATTTCTGTGAAAATGCCATTGGTAGTTTGATAGGGATTACATTGAGTCTGTAGATTTCTTTGGGTAGTATAGTCATTTTCACAATGTTGATTCTTCCAATCCAAGAAAATGGTATATCTCTCCATCTGTTTGTATCATCTTTAATTTGTTTCATCAGTGTCTTATAGATTTCTGCATACAGGTCTTTTGTCTACTTGGGTAGCTTTATTCCTAGGTATTTTATTCTTTTTGTTTCAGTGGTAAATGGGAGTGTTTCCTTAATTTCTCTTTCAGATTTTCCATCATTAGTGTATAGGAATTCAAGAGATTTCTGTGCATTAATTTTGCAGCCTGCTCCTTTATCAAATTCATTGATTAACTCTAGTAGTTTTCTGGTAGCATCTTTAGGATTCTCTATGTGTAATGTTTCACCTGCAAACAGTAAGAGTTTTACTTTTTTTCCAATTTGGATTCCATTTATTTCTTTTTCTTCTCTGATTGCTGTGGCTGAGACTTCCAAAACTATGTTGAATAATAGTGGTGAGACTGGACACTTGTGTCTTGTTCCTGACCTTAGAAGAAATGGGTTCAGTTGATCACCATTGAGACTGATGTTGGTTTGTCATATATGGTCTTTATTATGTTGAGGTAAGTTCCCTCTATGCCTACTTTCTGGAGAGTTTTTATCATAAATGTGTGTTGAATTTTTTTGAAAGCTTTTTCTGCATCTATTGAGATTATCATATGGTTTTTATACTTCAGTTTGTAAATATGGTGTTTCACATTGATTGATTTGCATATATTGAAGAATCCTTTCATTCCTGGGATAAACCACACTTGATCATGGTGTATGATCCTTTTAATGTGCTGTTGGATTCTGTTTGCTAGTATTTTGTTGAATATTTTTGCATCTGTGCTCATCAGTGATATTGGCCTTGGATGGATGTGCTTTTCTAAGAATTTGTCCATTTCTTCCAGGTTGTCCTGGAAGAAATTATTGGCATATAATTTCCTGGAAGAAATTATTGGCATATATTTGCTTGTAGTAACCTCTTATGATCCTTTGTATTTCTGCAGTGTCATTTGGTACTTCCCCTTTTCCATTTCTAATGCTATTGATTTGAGTCTTCTCCATTTTTTTCTTGTTGAGTCTGGCTAATGGTTTATCAATTTTGTTTATCTTCTCAAAGAACCAGCTTTTAGTTTTATTGATCTTTGCTATTGTTTCCTTCATTTCTCTTTCATTTATTTCTGATCTGATCTTTACGATTTCTTTCCTTCTGCTGACTTTGGAGGTTTTTTGCTCTTCTTTCTCTAATTGCTTTAGGTGTAAGTTTAGGTTGTTTATTTGAGATTTTTCTTGTTTCTTGAGGTAGGATTTTATTGCTATAAACTTTCCTCTTAGAACCGCTTTTGCTGCATTGCATAGGTTTTGGGTAATCATGTTTTCATTGTCATTTTTTTCTAGGTATTTTTTATTTCCTCTTTGATTTCTTCAGTGATCTTTTGGTTATTTATTAGTGTATATTTTAGCCTCCATGTATGTGTATTTTTTACAGATTTTTTTTAATGTAATTGATATCTAGTCTCATAGCATTGTGGTTGGAAAAGATGCTTGATAGGATTTCAATTTTCTTAAATTTACCAAGGCTTGATTTGTGACCCAAGATATGATCCTTCCTGGAGAATGTTCCATGAGCCTTGAGAAGAAAGTGTATTCTGCTGTTTTTGGATGGAATGTCGTATAAATATCAATTAAGTCCATCTTGTTTAGTGTATTATTTAAAGCTTGTGTTTCCTTATTTATTTTCATTTTGGATCATCTGTCCTTGATGAAAGTAGGGTGTTCAACTCCGCTACTACAATTGTGTTACTATCGATTTTGCCCTTTATTGCTGTTAGCCTTTGCCTTATGTATTGAAGTGCTCCTATGTTGGGTGCATAAATATTTACAATTGTTATATCTTCTTCTTGAATTGATACCTTGATAATTATGTAGTGTCCTTCTTTGTGTCTTTTAATAGTCTTTATTTTAAAGTCTATTTTGTCTGATATGAGAATTGCTACTCCAGCTTTCTTTTTATTTCCAGTTTTAAGGAATACCTTTTTCCTTCCCATCACTTTCAGTCTGTATGTGTCCCTAGGTATGAAGTTGGTCTCTTGTAAACAGCATATATACGGGTCTTGTTGTTTTATCCATTCAGCCAGTCTATGTCTTTTGGTTGGGACATTTAATCCATTTACATTTAAGGTAGTTGTCAATATGTAAGTTCCTATTATCATTTTCTTAATTGTTTTAGTTTTGCTAATGTAAGTCTTTCCTTCTCTTGTGTCTCCTGCCTAAAGAAGTTCCATTATCATTTGTTGTAAAGCTGGTTTGGTGGTACTGAATTCTCTTAGCTTTTGCTTATATGTAAAATTTTTCATTTCTCCATCAACTCTGAATGAGATCCTTGCTTCGTAGAGTAATGTTGGTTTTAGGTTTTTCCTTTTCATCACTTTAAATATGTCCTGCCACTCCCTTCTGTCTCGCAGATTTTTTGCTGAAGGAGCAGCTGTTGACCTTATGGGGATTCCCTTGTATGTTATTTGTTGTTTTTCCCTTGCTGCTTTTAATATTTTTTCTTTGTATTTAATTTTTGATAGTTTGATTATATGTGTCTTGATGTTTTTCTCCGTGTTTTTATCCTGTATGAGACTCTCTGAACTTCCTGGAGTTGATTGATTATTTCCTGTCCCATATTAGGGAAGTTTTCAATTATAATCTCTTCAAATATTTTCTCAATCCTTTTTTTCCTCTTCTTCTTCTGGGACCCCTATAATTCAAATGTTGTTGCATTCAATGTTGTCACAGAAGTCTCTGAGACTGAACTCAATTCTTTTCATTCTTTTTTTTTCTTCTGCTCTGTGGTACTTATTTCCACTATTTTATCTTCCATGTCACTTATCCATTCTTCTGCCTCAGTTACTCTGATATTTATTCCTTCTAGAGAATTTTTCATTTCCTTTACTGGATTGTTCATCATTTGTTTGCTCTTTAGTTCTTCTAGGTGTTTGTTAAACATTTCTTTTATTTTCCCCATTCTATTTCCAAGATTTTGGATATCTTTACTATCATTACTCTGGATTCTTTTTTAGGTAGACTGCCTATTTCCTCTTCATTTGTTTGGTCTGCTGGGTTTTTACCCTGTTCCTTCATCGGCTGTGTGTGTTTCTGCCTTCTCATTTTGCTTAACTTACTGTGTTTCAGTTCCCTTTTTGCAGGCTGCAGGTCCGTAGTTCCTGTTGTTTTGGTGTGTGCCCCCTGTGGCTAATGTTGGTTCAGTGGGTTGTGTAGGCTTCTGGGTGGTGGGGACTGGTGCCTGTGTTCTGGTGGGTGTGCCTCGATCTTGTTTTTCTGGTGGACAGGAACGTGTCTGGTGGTGTGTTTTGGGGTGTCTGTGACCTTATTATGATTTTAGGCAGCCTCTCTGCTAATGGGTGGGTTGTGTTCCTGTCTTTCTAGTTCTTTGGCATAAGGTGTCTGGCACTGTAACTTGCTGGTCATTGAGTGGAGCTGGGTTTTAACATTGAGATGGAGATCTCTGGGAGATCTTTCACTGGTTTATATTATGTGGAGACGGGAGGTCTCTGGTGGACCAATGTCTAAACTTGGCTCTCCCACCTCAGAAGCAAAGGCCTGACACCCCACTGGATCACAAAGACCTTGTTAGCCCCACTGCTCAGAAGAAAAGGTAGAAGAAATGAAAGAAAGAAAAAATAATAAAATAAAATAAAAATTTATTAAAATAAAAGTATTAATATAAAAAATTTAATAACATTTTAAAGAATTCTTAAAGTAATAAAATAATATAAGGTAACTAAAATAATTTTTTAATTTTTATTTTGAAAAATAAAATAGTTATTAAAATAAAACATAATATTTAAAATTTAAAAAATTTTAAGTAATAAAAAAAGAAACAGAAGAAAGAGGAAAGAAGGTACCACCCATACCAAAAAACAAATCCACCTATGATAACAAGTTCTAAAAACTATCCTAAAAAAAAAAAAAAAAAAACAACTAATAACGGACAGACAGAACCCTAGGACAAAGCTATACAGACAAAATCATACAAAGAATCATACACATACACACTCAGAAAAAGAGAAAAAGGGAAATATATATATATATATATATATATCATATAAAAAGAAAGAAGGAAGAGAACAACCAAATCCATAAACAAATCTACCAATGATAATAAACTCTAAATACTAAGATAAACATAATACCAGAAACAAATTAGATGCAGGAAGCAAACCCCAAGTCTACAGTTGCTTTCTAATCCACAGCCTCAATTTGGGGATGATTCATTGTCTATTCAGTTGTTCTAGAAATGCAGTGTTCATCAAGTTGATTTTGGAGATTTAATCCACTGCTTCTGAGGCTGCTGGGAGAGATTTGCCTTTCTCTTCTTTTTTCACACAGCTCCTGGGGTTCAGCTTTGGATTAGGCACTGCCTCTGCTTATAGGTCTCCTGAGGGCACCTGTTCCCCACCCAGACTGGATGGGGTTAAAGGAGCAGCTGATTAGGGGGTTCTCACTCACTCTGATGGTGGGGGAGGGTGGGGTACGGAATGAGGGGCAAGCCTGTGGCGGCAGAGGCCATTGTGATGTTGCAACAGCCTGAGGCGCACCGTGTCTTCTCCCAGGGAAGATGTCCCTGGATCACAGGACCCTGGCCGTGGCAGGCTGCACAGGCTCCCAGTAGGGGAGGTGTGAATAGTGTTCTGTGCTTGTAAACAGGCTTCTTGGTAGCTGCAGCAGCAGGCTTAGCATTTCATGCCCATCTCTGGGGTCCGCGCTGATAGCCGTGGCTTACATCTGTCTCTGGAGCTCGTTTAGACTGTGCCCTGAATCCCCTATCCTCCCTCACTCCAAAACAATGGTCTCTTGCCTCTTAGGCTGTTCCAATCTTTTCCCTGGATTCCCTCCCAGCTAGCTGTGGTGCACTAACCTCCTTCAGGCTGTGTTCATGCAGCTGACACCAGTCGTCTCCTTGAGATCAGACTTCTGAACCCAGAGGCTCAGCTCCCAGCTCACAGCCACCCCAGTGGGTGACCAAACAACTTTTCAGGCTGGTGAGTGCTGTTCAGCACCAATCCTTTGTGCAGGAATCTCTCCACTCTGCCCTCTATACCCCTATTGCTGTGCTCTCCTCCATGGCTCCAAAGCTCCCCCACCCCACCCTCTGTCTTCCCCAGTGAAGGGGCTTCCTAGTGTGTGGAAACTTTTCCTCCTTCACAGCTCCCTTCCAGAGGTGCAGGTCCTGTCCCTATTCTTTTGCCTCTGTTTTTCTTTTTTCTTTTGCCTTACCCAGGTATGTGGGGAATTTCTTGCCTTTTGGGAAGTCTGAGGTTTTCCGCCAGTGTTCAGTAAGTGTTCTGTAGGAGTTGTTCCACATGTAGGTGTATTTCTGATGTATTTGTGGGGAGGAAGGTGATCTCCACATCTTACTCCTCCACCATCTTGAAGGTCTCTAACCATGACCTTTTTTTTTTTAAACTATGGATTAAAAATAAATCTGTGACTTCTCTACTTGCATGTAGAATTGTGTGATAATAGCTAATTTCTCCTTTCTTGCATGCTGTTCTGAGACTGCGTCCCTAATGAAAGTAGTGCAATAGCTGATGTTCCTTGAAGACTTACTATGTGCCAGTCACATGTGCTAAGGCTTTAATCATTGTTGCATGAAACAGCAGACTCAAAAGTTTTGTTTTACACTGGTATCAATTCTTCCATGGATTTACACATAGTAACCAGATCTCAATTTCCATTCAGTATTGAACAGGAGACCACTTCAAACAATATGACTGATACCAGTTTAATTTTTTAATATTCCAATGTGTTTTTAAGGTGGTAGAGAATACCAGACTGTTAAATATTCCAAGGTAATGTTTGTCTTGTCTTGCTTTACAGACATAGTCTGAATTTAGTACTCCAACTGTGAGCCTTGGAATCCTCCTCTGCTCACTAAACTCATTTTGCAATGAGCAATTGACAATAGCTGGCAGTCATATAGTTTTGAATTGATATTCAAAAACTTTTGTCAACTTAGGCCAAATCATTAAATATAAGAAACATGTTTACTCCTTTTCCCTTTTTACAGAACTTGAAGAATTCTTCATGTGATGACAACAGGAAATTAAGTAAAGTCCAAGTCACATTTTTGTTTTCTATTTTTTTTTTAATATTTGGAATGTTCACTTATATTATTCTTCAGATTCATTTCCTTATTCTGAAATTGACACAAATTCTAAGGAACAAAATATCCTACAGTTCACTTTGCAAGTACTAGCCAGTACACAGTAACAACAACAACAACAACAAAAATCACCTACATTAATTTGGCCATAAATGAATTTATCTATTGGAACTAGACAGATATTGATGACCAGATTTTGGTCTAGGTGGTTTAAAGTTCATACAGCTATAAAACATATTTCAGTAATTTCTTTACGGTTTGATCAGCATTTTCTGAGTTCAATTGCTTCCCATTGCCCATTTGTTTCATCTATATTAATATTTCCTTTCCATATCACCAAGATGGCAACATAGGAGGGTCCTAAATTTCCCTCCTCCAACTGCTCATAGAATATATAGTCACACACTGAGGAATTCCCTCTGAAAGGAATCCAGGAACCAGTTGAGTGACTCTGACACATTGGGTGATGAGAAAATATCTACATTGAAATGGAGAAGAAAACTTGAAACAGTCTCACTATAAACCCCATCCTTGACACAATGCCATACAATCAGGAGAGAACCTTCAACTCCCAGATTCTCTCTAAGAAGTAAAGGGTTGGACCAAACATCTTGCAACCCAACTTTTAAGACTGACACCTATGAGACATGTCTCCAAATCACCTAGCTCAGAAAGCCCACAGGGCTTGTGTTGATGAGTTCCAGGAGACTATAGCAAATAAGGAATCAGTTGTTAATAGGCACATGAGTACTCACCATGGCTATACCCCCAAGGTCTAGTGCAGCGTGAGCAGGTAAAACACCCATCTCCCACTCTTTCCCTGGAAAGGGTTTGACTGCATGCTTTATAAGCTGATGCCTGAGGGTCCAGCTTCTAATTAGCACACATCTAAGTGCTGGCTGTGATCCTAGCTGGAGCCCAAAAGAATCAATGGGCACTTTCTCCCACTTCTGTCTGTGGCTCACTCCAGTAAAACCAAGTTGCCAGCATATCCCTGAGAGGAGTTTGTCCACATATCTGGCACATCAACTGCTATGGACACTACCCAAGGGACTGGCTCCAAAATCACCTTCCTCTGGGAGCTAATAGAGCTCAGCATTCATGAGCTCCCAGGGGCCACACAAACAAAGAGATCATTCTTAGGCACACAAACACTCCCAGTGACTATTCCCTTTAACTAAGCACAGAGTGAGTGAGTAAAAACGCCCATCTTCAGTTTCTCTCTGATCGGGGCTAATCTAACATCCTGATGTTCCCAGCTGCTGCTTTAAAGATACACATAGAATGAAAGTGAAGGGATGGGAAGAAGTATTCCATGCACATGGGAATCAAAAGAAAGCAGGGTTATTTATACTTATATCAAACAAAATAAACATTAAGCCAAAGACTGTAACAAGAGACAAGATCATTATATGGTGATAACAGTGTCACTTAATCAAGAGGATACAACAATTATAAATATTTATTGCACCTAACCCTGAAGCACCTGAATATATAAAGCAAATATTAACAGATCTGAAGAGAGAAGTAAATAGTAATCAATATAATAAAGCACTTTAATACTCCACTTAAAATGGATTTATCATCCACACAGAGTATCAATAAGGAAACATTGGACTTAAATGACATGTTAGACCAGATGAACCTAACTGAAAAATATAGAACATTTCATCCAGCAGCAGCAGCAGGATAAGCACTTTTCTACAGCATATGTAAAATACTCTCCAGGACAGATCAAGTGTTAGGCTACAAACAATTCTTGATAAATTTAAGAATCATATTAAACCTCTTTTCCAACCAAAATGTTGTGAAACTAGAAATCAAAAAGAAAACTGGAACATTCTCAAATATGTGGAGATTAGACAGCATGCTCCTGAACAACCAATAGTTTAAAGAAGAAATCAAAAGGAATTTTTTTTTTTAATTCTTGAGACAATTGAAAAAGGAAACACAACAAACAAAAGCCTATGGGATGCAGCAAAAGCAGTCCTAAGAGGAAAGTTTATAGCAATAATAGCCTACATTAAGGGAAAAAAAGAAAGAATTCAACCTAACTTTGCATCTCAAGGAATAAGAATATGAAGAACAACCTAAATCCACTGTTAGTAGAAGGAAGGAAATAACAAAGACCAGAGAAGAAATAAATGAAATAAGAATTATAAGCACAATAGAAAAGATCAATAAAACCAAGAACTATTTTTTTTAAAAAAAGATAAACAAACTTGAGAAACCTTTACTAGACTAAGAAAAAAGAAAGTAGTCTCAAATAAAATCAGAAATGAAAGAGGAGACATTACAACTGATAACACAGAAATACTACAGATCATAAGAAACTGCTATGAAAAATTACATGCCACAAAATTTGATAACATAGAAGAAATAGATAAATCTAAAAACATTACAACTTACAAAGACTGAATCTTGAAGAAACAGAAAATTTGTACAGATCAACTACTAGTAAGGAGATTGAATCAGTAATCAAAAACCTCCTAACAAAGAGAAGTCCAAGACCGATGGTTTCATTGGTGAATTCCACCAAATGTTTAAAGAAAAACTAATACCAATCCTTCTCAAACTCTTCAAAAAATTTGAATAGGAGCAAACATTTTCAAATTAATTTTACAATGGCAACATTACCCTAATACCAAAGCCAGACAAGAACACTACCAAAAAAAGGAAATTACAGGTCAATATCCCTGATAAACATAGAGGCAACAATCTTCAACAAAATACTAGCAAACCTAATTAAGAGTACATTAAAAGAATCATGCATCATGATCAAATGGGATTTATTCCAGGGATATGTATGATTTCAATGTATGCAATTCAATCAATGTGATACAGCACATTAACAAAATGAAGGATAAAAATTAATTGATCATCTCAATATGCACAGAAAAAACACTTGAAAAAATTCAACATCTGTTTATGGTAAAAACTCTCAACAAAATGAGTATATAAGATATGTACCTCAGTGTAATAAAGGTCATACATGACAAACCCACAGCTAACAACATACTCAATGGTGAAAAGTGAAAACTTTTGTCTAAGATCAGGAGCAAGACAAGGATGCCCATTCTCACCAATCTTATTCAAAACAGTACTGGTAGTCCTCACCATAGTAGTTAGGCAAGAAAATTACATAAAAGACAGACAAATCAGAAAGAGAAGGAAAATTGTCTCTGCAGATAATGTGATTTTATATATAGCAAACCTAGACTCCACACACACACACACACACACACACACACAATTGTTACAACTACTAAACAAATTGAAGAAAGTTGAAGGATACAAAATCAATACACAAAAATAGTTGTGTTTCTATACAATAACAAGCTATCAGAAAGAGGCATTAAGAAAACAATCATATTTATGATAGCATCAAAAGGAAAAAAATACCTAGAAATAAACTTAACAAAAGAGGTGAAAGATCTATACACTAATTCTATAACACACTGATGAAAGAAATTGATGAAGACACAAATAAATGGAAAGATATTCTGTGTTTGTGGATTGGAAATATTAATATTGTTAAAATGTCCATATTACCCAAAGTGATGTTCAGATTCAATGCAATCCCTATCAAAATTCCAATGGCATTTTTCACAGAGATAGAAAATAAATCCTGAATTTTTTAAGGAACCACAAAAGATCTTGAATAGTCAAAGCAATCTTGGGAAAGAAGAACGAAGTTGGAGGCATCACACGTCCATTTCAAACTATATTACAAAGCTGCAGTAATCAAAACAGTGTATTATTGGCATAGAAACAGACATAATAGAGTGCAGAAATACAACCACATGTATATGGTCAATTAATTTTCAACAAAAGAGCTAAGAATGTACAGGGAGTTAATATCTAATATATTCAACAAACTCATGCATCTTAATAGCAAAATAAATAAATAAATAAATAACCCAATTAAAAAATGGGTAAAGGTCCTGAACAGATTTTTTTTCCAAAGAAGACATACAAATGGGCAACAGGTTCATTAAAAGGTGATCCACATCACTAATCAACAGAGAAATGCAAATCAAAACCACCGTGTGATAGCACCTTACATCTGTTAGAATAACTATCATCAAAAACAAAAGAGAAAACAAACACTGGCAAGGATGTTGAGAAAAAGGAACCCTATTGTACTGCTGGTGGGAATGTAAATTGGTGCAGCCACTATGGAAACAGTATGGAGGTTCCTCAAGAAATTAAAAATATAACTACCATATGACCCAGTAAGTCCTCTTTTGGTTATATATTCAAAGGAAATGAAATCACTGTCTTATTCTATCTACATGTTCTTGCAATATTATTCACAATAGCTAACATATGGAAACAACCTAAGTGTCTATAAAAGGATTAATGGGTAAAGAAAACAAGGCATATATATTATACATACATATATATATTATACATACATATATATATATAAGATGTACATGTGTACATATATTTATACATTATATATGTGACTGAACAATCTTCCATTGTGTATATACACAATGGATATTTACATAATTTATACATACACACACAATGGAATATTATTCATATTCAGTCTTAAAAAACAAGGAAAACCTGACATTTGCAATAACATTGATGAGACTGGAGGGCATTATGCTAAGTGAAAAAAACAAGAAAGAAAAAGACAAATACTGCATGGTGTCACTTATATGTGGAATCTAAAAAATAAAAGTCAAGCTGGAGTTGGGGGAAACAAGGAGAGGTTGGTAAAATGGTGCAAACATTCAGTTATAAGATAAAAAGTTATGAAGATCTAATGTATAATCATGACTATAGGTGATAATATTGTATTGTATAATTAAAATTTACTAACAGAGTAGAATGTAAGTGGCCTCAACCAAAAATATATATATACAAAGTGATGGATGTATTAATTAACTAAAGGGTGGGAATCCTTTCACAATATATATGTATATGAAATCAACATGTTGTATACTTTATAATTTTATTTGTCAATTATACCTAAGTAAACTTTAAAAAAAAAAATGTCCTTCCAATTGTTTTAAAGGCTTCATGTGGTCAGTTATCTTAAGCACTGTTAGAATTCAGACATTTGTAGAATGTTTTCTAGTTCAAATAATAATTTTAGAGGCAATTATATTTAGTTCTCACACAGCCCTGTCTCTACTTAACCAATGAAGAAACTGAGAAATGTTGAATTTTTTGTAATAGTCACAGAGCTAATAAATGATAGAATTGGAACATGGATTCAACTTTTTATTCTATATGCCATACTCTTCGCATCAGCTTATATTGCTACTCTCTTTTCTGTTACTCACGTCCATATTAGCCATAAAATCTAGCACAGTGATTTTCCTACAGTTTATGAGAAATATTTGGAAATAAAAGAGACTTTATAGTCAGGTCTTTCTTCTAGCAGGTAAAATGTTCTTCTACATTTTACAAAGGAGAAAACAAAAGCTCACTGAAATTGTGATTTGTCTTAAATTAGTATGCCATGGAATATGAAATATATTAAAGTTTTCTGTGTTTTGGCCAAGCTGTGCACTGTCATTGTTTGAATCAGAATCTCTTCCTGTTTCAGCCTCATTATCCAAAGAGAAGATGTTTGTCCATCTTAAAAAAAAATAAAAATATCACCAAATAAGACTTTGTTTCAAAAGTAAAAATTATACATGGCACTTCAAATTCTTTTCACTGGCAGGCAATATATAAGAAAATATTAAACCAAGAGCCAAACTGAAGTGTCAAGTTCTTGTTATCAAGACAGCAAAACATTACGGAAACAATTTTTGGTTTTGAAATTTTTATGGAATAGGTTCTCATGATTACAAACCCAAACTTTTAAGACAGACTAACTTGTCCCTCCAAATCAAACAAAATTGCTTTGTTACAAAGTATTTCCTTTCTTTCATTTTCTTCTGTGCTTTGTGAAGCCTCCTGAAATGATAGTAATCTTAAAAATGAATTACAAATATTCAGCAAAAAGTAGGAAGTTAAATTGGCATTTATTTTAAATTTTGCATGACAGTTAACATCCTCATTTTTTTCTTCCTTCTGATTTTTTGGTCCTTGGAATATGAAAAACTTTCTCCATGACTAAATAAATTTGGAACAAAAGTCAGTGAAGAAAAAGAAATAAGAATCACCAGAGTTAGGGAACTGAGACATCTAAAATAGCTATGAACACCACTTACATTTCAGCTGCAAATGTGGATTAATTCATAGGGAAGGAGTAGGAATTCTGTTTTTATGTTCAGCTAAAAAGGAGCAAGAGTAAACAATTTACGTACTTATTCTTCTCTATCTCTATAATTCTGTGTTTCAAATTTTAATGTGATTTGAAATATTACTCAGATTGTAGTGAGAATTGTCTTCTTTTCTCTTTTAAGTGGTGTCATTGAAATGGATTGGAGTAAAGGTCCTGTGGTGATGAACCAAAAACCCAGAAATCATGCTGCTACTTGGTATGAGATATTCACTTTTTGAAATCCCGGAAGATTTTGGCAGAATCTGGGATGAAGAGCAAGTTTGTAAGAAACCAGTTGCCAAATACCCATGGATTTGAGGAGAAGTGACCAGAAAGTTAGTAGATGACAGTAGTGAGGAAGGGAAGAGGTTGGTAAAAGATCTCAATGTGAAGGAATGATATTCTGGAAGAAGCAGTAAGGAGCCAGGAGAATGCTGACAATCTCACCTGTTTCCTCAGTTTGTCGGGTGTATAAGAATGATCAACCTCCCAGAGCAGGATGTTTCTGGAGTCCTTGGAGAATTCTCAGGTTTCATTTAGCATAAGGAGAGAAGAGCATTCTTGGAAAAGCTAAGGATTTTCAAGAGTATCCATACTCAAAATAAAGGCATTGGAGATAGCATAAAAGATGGGGAGGAAGGTCGGAGTTGAAGAATTACAGAGCAGGTACAGGTGAGGTAAGAGGGTATAAGTGATGTCCATCAACAGAAGAATGGATAAAGATGCGGTACATATATACAATGGCATATTACTCAGCCATAAAAAGGAACAAAACTGTGCAATTTGCAGAGACGTGGATGGACCTAGAGACTGTCAAACAGAGTGAAGTAAGTCAGAAAGAGAAAAACAAATATTGTATAATATTGCTTATATGTGGAATCTAGAAAAATGATACAGCTGAACTTAAGTGCAAAGCATAAATAAACACAGATATAAAGAATGGATGTATGGATACTAGGGGGTAAGGGGAGGTGGGATGAATTGGGAGATTGGGATTGACATATATAAACTACTATGTATAAAATAGATAACTAATGAGAACCTACTGTATAGCACAGGGAACTCTACCCAATGCTCTTTGGTGACCTAAATGGTAAGGAAATCCAAAAAACGGGATATATGTATACGTATAGCTGATTCTCTTTGCTGTACAGCAGAAACTAACACAACATTGTAAAGCAACTATACTTCAATAAAAATTAATTTTAAAAAAGAGTGTACAGGTGAGATGAGAATATCTCTTATGTTTGGTGAACAGGGAGTAAATTAGTTAGACAAGGCTAGTGATTGTCTTTCAATGTCCCAAGTCATTGATTGTGTACAAGACTGTGTCTGTTCTCAAAATAGGACATTGAGAGCTGCTGTGAGGTTTGAAGGAAAACAATGAGAGCAGGGCTGGTTTGTGTTGCTCAGGGATAGAGGGAAACCCCTGAGGAGAGAGAGGGTTTGTTCTAGAGAGGTTATATTGCAGTGCGTAGAGCAGGAGAATGGGCAATGAGGGAGCAGTTCAGAGTCCTGGAGTAGAAGCTTGAAAACCCTGTTGAGTGAAAGGTTTGTGACTGATTCCTGCACCAGGCCAGCACTGTGACAGGTTTAACGAGGAACAAAGAGATCTCTGGTTACAAGGTATTTCTTCCAGAACCAGAGACTCAATCACAGTTTGTAGAAGAGGTACCATTTCAAAAGAAAAGAAGAGAAAAGGTAGAAGATTTAATGACATAGGGAACCCACAAATAAAGTAAAAACTGAGACTCTCCAGGAATAGCTCATTTGCAAATGTGATTGTGAGTAATCTTATAACTTTGTGGTATTACATTTATTAAGATAAAATCCAGAGTAAAAAACCAGGTAAAAAAAAGTAAATATTTATATAGTAAAGCAGATATATATTTGTAACTATTTCTACTATGAGGGGCTCTTTTACATGAGCAAGAAAATTCCCTGTTAAGTGGCTATAAAACAAATCAGTTAGTAAAAGTTACAGAAAACTAATTTAAGCTCAATATGCAGACACAACCTCCAAATAGAGTAGATTTTAAACAATGGAGTAATTAGACTTGTTAGAAAATAGGCTTCCTATCATTGAAATCATTGTACCAAAGACTTTATTTTCAACGATGTTGGAAAGAGAATTCTCATATTGGTGGGAGGTTAAATCAGGTTAGAAATGAGGAAGGAAGAAGGGAAAGAAGCTCAAGTTATGTGGTGCCTACCATGTGCCAGGCATTTTACATCTCCTGTAAGATGTTATCTTTCTAATTTTATCAATATTAACTAAGTCTCAGAAAATGGAAGTAAATTGCCACAGTCACTGTTATAGAGACTGCCAGTCACCTACAAATTCCTTTTCCTCCTTTCTTATTTATAAAATGTCTCAATTTTTTTAGCTGATTACATGGAAGCCTATTTGCCTAACTTGCCAGATTACAATTGATTAAGATCTCAGACTTTTTGTCTTGACACTAGGAACTGCAAGTGTGGTAGTAAATAAAATAGACAATAACCTCTCAGCTCCTGAACTATATTATAGCTGTAAATATTTTATACATACATTTGTTTATGTATATATATAGACTATACACTTCTATTTCCTCGCTTCTAATTTACTCTGCATCAGATTTCTGCTCACCATGGCTCTATGAAATAATTATTTCAATGGTCACCAATGGCTTCCAAATTGCCAAACCTAACAAGCTATGTTAAATCTCATCCTTGTTGACCTCACTACAGTTTTTCATGCATTGTCCATTTCTGTATCTTGAAATCTCAGCTGATCCTGGAAATGGTCTTATGAGATCCACTGAAATAAGTATTGTACTTTCATCTTTCAATAATTACATAATAATCCACAACATATATCCTTAATAAAAATACATATATATACTGGATTTTGTTATGTCAATTTAGCTGAGACTGGGATCTATGTACCTTAGAATCCCTTTCCCCATGTGGTTCTGGATTTGAGTTAGATAAAAGAGAGCTTGTTTGAGTGAAGAAACCAATGATTTTGGAAGGTTGTGATTGTGGAGAACAAGGTGACAGAAAGTTGCACAGTGTTGACTGGGCTCTAATTTTAACTCATCATTTTAATGTTTTCATCAACCAACAATGGCTGAAGCCAACTTCTGAGCTACACCAAGGTGGTAGCTTCCACAGACATCTCCTCAAACACTTGGCCTTTATATAAAGTCCCAATTCAGTAGCCAGACATGTGCATTTTCTGGAACTTTTCTGCAACTTCTGATCAGTCCACTCACAACAGGCTCTCTTGGTTAGTGACTTTTGCTGAATTTCATTTCCCTGTTCCAGACCTTCACATGCCCACATCCTTCTACATGTTTGTAAGCTTTAATTTCCACAATAAAACCTTTCTGACCATAATACCTTTAGTGTTCCTGTTTATAGGATGAATTCTAAAGGACACATATGTTAGATTAAAAATGAAGTGATTATTCTTAGAAAATGAAACACATTTCACATTCTGTGGGTAAAACCTGGGTATTCCTCTCCATAGTTCTCAGAATGAAAGACAAGGGGCTTACTCAAGGTTATTTATGAACCTTTGGAACCTCTAGAAATAAGGTATATCATTAGACTATGACAGGGTTAAATGCATACTGAGCACACGTAGATTCAAGGGTTGTCTATTTCAGTCACAGATTTAGTCTTCTTCTATGGACTGACTTGTACCCCTCTGCCAAATTCATATGTTGCAGCCTTAACCCCCAATATGACTATTTGGAGATAGTGTCTTTAAAAGGTAATTAAGGTTAAGTAAGGTCATAAGTGGAGGGACCTATTCTGAAAAGACTACAGCCTTATAAGGAAGACATAAAGGAGAGGAACACAAGAGATCTCTTTCTCTCTCTCTGCCTTATGAAGACAGTGTGAAAGTGACTCTCTGCTAGACAGAAAGTCTCACCACAACAATCCTTGTCCCCTAATCTTGGACTTCTAGGCTCCAGAACTGTAAGAAACTTAAGCCACCCATAAAAGTCTATGACTTTTATTGTGGCAGCCTGAGTTAAGACACCTTTTATATGACCACAGGTTCAGTTTGTCTATAGAATCCACTTAAGAAGTCCTGCCTTACATAGCATTCTTGGGTAGGATTGTGTAGGATAGGAAATTATAAGGCCACTAAAAATTCAATCTGTACACATATTTTCATCCAAATTTTCTATAATAAGCATACCACCTGGCCCACCTCATAAGGTCTGCTAAGTATGTGATGCTTCCATGTCCTGCTCTCTGTGGTGTGAACCATCTCACTTTCTATTGATCTCACCTGTGTAGGCATTTATCAACATCTTACTTGCAGTGATGGCTCCTTTCCTATTCCCTCTAACTACACGGGTTTTATCCTTCTTAATGCTTCCAGTAGAAATCAGAAGGAAAAGGTAAATGTGATAATACCTTGTTTCATCAGCAGTTCTAATATGATACACAAAAGTCATTTTAAATTATTCTTTGGTTGAATACAAGAACTGGCATATTTTATCAAAATATTGGGTATAAAAATGTACTGCTTCAGGGGTTACATGACTGATTGGTTTATTAGTATTAATTATTTGGGGAGAAAATTATGTAACTTTGGAAGCCATACCTTTCAATATATGATCTCTTTAGCATCTTAGTGACCTGTAACAATTAATTTGATTACCAAGATGGCCAAGGTAGCTTTGAGGCTATGACCAACACACTGGAAAATCTGATTCATTGTGTACTGGGCTTTTCACTTTGGTGTTTAACAAACAGGAAAGAAGCATACACAGTCCAGTGCTTGCAGTTAAGCTGTTGGTGTTGTGTTCTGAGCAGACTTCATTCTTCTGGGTTGTATCCAAGAAGCACAAACTCATAGCTAGATCATGGAATCAGAACACCAGAATTCTGTTTCTATGTCCAAAATTTTAGTGTGATCATATGGAATGCAACCTTGAAATATGAAATGTAATGTTTCAGATAAATCAGTGTTCAGGTTGGCAACTTACATTTGCCTGTTCAGAATTGAGGAACTTGCTATTGTCTAGACCATGTTTTAGACAGTGAGCCACAAATCCCAATATAGAGGCTATTCTGTTGTTACATAACTTGAATAACTTTATTTTCCCCAAATCACTGAAGAAAAATGCAAGAATAATAAGTCTCTAATAAAGTGGGAATGCATGTCAAATAAAACTTATCTATCATCCTATTTGGAGACAGATGGACAAATTCAAAGTATCCTTGACATTAAAAATCTAAGATCAATCTTACTATGTATGGGAAATTGTCAGGCTAACAAAGATACTATTACACAGCACTTGTTAATTAACTATTTGTCTAATCCAGTATGTTCAATTAGACAAACCCACAATGTCTAAGTAAAGTTGTGTTCGTCTACAGAAACCATAGTTACTCAATGGAGAATTTTAATTTTTACAAATAGTGAGTTTTAGTCTAAAAGCAGGGAATTTATGATAGTAATTGCAAATGTCATTATGTCAATAAGATTGTGCAAAGAAAGGGCTAACGTTTTCATCTTCCTTTCTTTTTAGTCAGCAGTAATTATTGAGACATGATGACACCACCAAAAATTGTGTCCCTGTGCAGCCCATTAAATATATTTGCTCTTAAATTCAAAAACATTACTTTACGTGGTTAAAGACTATATCAGATCATTTGCAATAATAAAAACTAAGAAAAATCATAGAATTCATAAAACCTTTCCCACAAGAAAGAAAAGCCATTTTAATAGCCTTGTCCAATGGAGGGGCAGACCATCAGAACTTTCCTTGCCCCGCCAAGAAAGTTAGAAAGTTATCATTAAAAATAACTTGGCTGAAGTAATAAACTCAAATTACATAATCTATGAAGGAAAAAAGTCTGTATGCTATAAGTTAATTTCTTTAAACTATATTAAGATTATTGTAACTACATTAAATTCTACAGAAGTTGAATGAGAGATTGGGAGAGATGATCTCAAAGGTCTTTTCCAATTTAAAATTTTATGATTCTATGAATGTGTAATATATTTAAAGTAGAAAAAGATAAGGCAGAAAGAAAAATAAAATTCCATCCAGGATGCTGACTGTATTTATTTGATTTTTTTAAAGCACAAAAAAAGATGGAAATGTATCTGCATTGAACTTTCTTTTTATGTCTTTTCAATATTGGAAGAGTTGGTCCAGAGCCTCCTCTCAAGCAGTTATTTCTCAATGGCTTTAAAAAAAGAGAGAGGAATAAATGACTGTCTAATAAGAAACAATTTCCTAATATACACTGCACATTAGAAAAATTGGTTTTGAAGTCTTAAATAAACAGCTAAATGTATCTATTACTCAGAGATTGGCAAATATGAACTGTGATTTCCCATTCACAAAAAAATCATTTTATTCCTTTTTCTTAAAAGAAAAAGAGTTATATTTGAAGACTCTGGTCAATTTTGAAGTTATGAAAGAAAAAATACATCCATGTTAAATTCACTAATAGGATTAGATTCTATAATTTTATTATTGTCAGAAAAATATAATATTAAATGGTCTCAGACTTGTGGCCATGTGATATTCATCAAATATTCATTAGATATTTACTAAATGATTTGTAAGTATTAATTTCAAATTTTATATCATGTTGAATAGTCATTTCTTTTTCTTTCTTTCTTTCTTTTTTTTAACCAGTTTCTCAAAAGAGAATTACTGGGTTCATATCCAGAATTTCACTTTTACTAACTATATGATCTTGGGCAAATTACTAATTTCTCTGCAGATAATTTTTCTTGTATTACAGAATTGCTAGGATATTCACATTATACAGTGAGAGGTGCTTTGTAATCTACACAGACACATGAAGATGTTAATTAGATAAAGAGGCCGAGGCAGTTAGCTGTCCATCAAAACTGCCTCTCCACTTCTGTGTATACTGCTGTAGATGCTTAATGGAGCTATATGAGCTCCATTACCAAGACCACCTTGCAGCTAGTTATGGATTTGTGACTAGTTCATGTCAACAAAATGAAAATTGGGTGTGCCACCTTCTGACCAAGGTCATAACCTTGTGCATTCTCCATGCTCTCTTTCTTCTTCCATAAACTAGATAAAAATGATTATAGTCCCAGGAACTGATAGAAAATGGGAGAAGCTTGGGTTCTTGAGTTGTGATATAGAAAAGAACTGCCCAATAATCAGAAACACATACCTGGAAGTGTTACTATGGGGGTGAAAATAATCTCTTGTGTTGAGCCATTACACATTTAGCATATTTTTTATCACAGCTTATAAGTTGGCACCTTGAGATGAAATACTCCTATATAGAAAAAAAACAAAAAATTAAGATAGACAGCATGGACTTAGAAATTGAGTAGTGAGAAAAAAAGATGATGTAGGCTAGGAAGTTGGGGACCTATGCTATGTAGTTTCAAGATATTTGGTTAAACTCTTGTCAGAGATAAGTTGGAAATCAGAAGAGTTCTTAGAACTGTGTTTCTAAGAAAATTGTTGGAAGGAACCCAAGTGTTAGTGTGTGTTGGCTTTTCATGCTACATGTAGCAAACTATTTCAAGAACAGAATTAGCTCATATATGACAGACCAAAAAGTAGCAGGGCTGGAAAAGTCAGTAGCTCTTGGAGTCCACAGAGAATTGCTCCCCAGATACTGTTTAGACTTTTCAGAAAAAAAGAAGCAGCCATGTGGCAAAGGTCCAATTAAAGGCATTGCTTTCCCATGCCAGCTTGTTGTAGATGGTTTTAAGATAGCACCTACTAAGTTTGGAGAAAGAGGCGTGAAAGAGAGAAAGCAAAATTGTAAGACAGACTTAAGAACCATGTCTGGTAAAGAATTTTGAATGTGATTATAGGTACAATGAACTAACAAGGAGCAAATATTTCTGAAGCCTATTAAGATTTTGAAAGTGTTTATTAACAAAGAAACATGAGCCTGGACTCTAAAAGCCAGTGATGCACAACTTTAGCCCTTGGATTCCTAGCTGGAATGTACAAGGAGTCAGCTATGAAAGCTGGTCAGCCCTCACCAGAATCCCCAATATTCACTTCCAGTGATGTCATGCAGGAAATGGGTGAGGAAAGAAACTCTAGAAATGAAACCAGGAGCCCTGGAGAACAGTGGACATGAGATTCTTCCCAAGGAGAAATAGAGGCCTAATCCATAATCTTTCATAGGGAATGTTTTAATGTATGCTTTGCAAAATATGACCAAGAAGTAGTAACTACTATGAGATCATTGACGTAATAGCCTACCCTTCTTCCTCCATTGTAATTTGGTGTGGGGACAGGCAGAGGCATTTAGCTTGTATCTTCAGTTGACAGGCCAATAAACAGTAAAAAACAAAGTCCCATTTGGTGCATGGAGAAGACTCTACATCACCCAGAGATCCTGGATTTTGAGCTGGATGCAGTAACTTAATCAGAAGTTGGGTGCATTCTTTGAGTGGGAAGAAAGGTGCACATTTCCCACCCAAGGAAATAAGGGTAAATTTGGTGGTTAGAAGAAATGGACTATAGGAGTAGCTCTTTCCTCACTAATCTCACTATGTACTTGTAGCTAGGAAGCAGCTACCCAGTTAAGAAGCACATTTACTTGCCTTGCTTATGACCATATGTGGATATGTGATTAGTTTTCACTAAACTAGTATGAACAAAAATGATAAGAATCCCTTCCAGGTAAATGTTTATTGTTAAAGCCTCTCAGTCAATGGAATTTTTGTTATAGCAGCCTGAATGGACTAAGACATGTTACCATGGTTACATATGACTTTTCCCTTTCTATTATTTTATTATATATTTTTTGTATCTTTATTGGAGTAGTATAATTGTGTTGTGTTAGTTTGTGCTGTAAAACAAAGTGAATCAGCTCTATGTATACATATATCCCCATATCCCCTCCCTCTTGAGCCTCCCTCTGACACTCCCTATCCCACCCCTCTAAGTTGTCACAAAGCATCAAGCTGATTTCCCTGTGCTATGCAACAGCTTGCTACTAGTCATCCATTTTACATTTGATAGTGGATATATGTCAATGCTACCCTGTCACTTCGTCCCAGCTTCCCCTTGCCCCACTGAGTCCTCAAGTCAGTTCTCTACATCTGCATCTTTATTCCTGCCTTGCCACTAGGTTCATCAGTACTGTTTTTTTAGATTCCATACATATGTATTAGCATATGGTATTTGTTTTACTCTTTCTGACTTACTCCACTGTATGACAGAATCTAGGTCCAACGACCTCACTACAAATAACTCAATTTTGTTCCACTTTATGGCTGAGTAAATTCCATTGTATATATGTGCCACATCTTCTTTATCCATTCATCTGTTGGATATTTAGGTTGTTTCCATATTCCTGACTACAGTAAGGAGTGCTGCAATGAATATTATGGAACATGTCTCTTTTTGAATTATGGTTTTTCTCAGGGTATATGCCCAGTAGTGGGATTACTGGGTCATATGGTACTTCTATTTTTAGTTTTTTAAGGAACTTTCATACTGTTCTCCATAGTAGCTGTATCAATTTACATTTCCACTGACAGTGCAGGAGGATTCCCTTTTCTCCACATCCTCTCCAGCATTTACTGTTTAGATTTTCTGATGATGGCCATTCTGAGCAGTGTGAGGTGATACCTTATTGTGGTTTTGATTTGCATTTATCTAATGATTAGTGATGTTAAGCATCTTTTCATGTGTCGGTTCACCATCTGTATGTCTTCTTTGGATAAATGTCTATTTAGGTCTTCTGCCCATTTTTGGATTGGGTTGTTTGTTTTTTTTGATATTGAGCTGCGTGAGCTGCTTGTATATTTTGGAGATTAATCCTTTGCAAATATTTTCTCCCATTCTGAGGGTTGTCTTTTCATCTTGTTTATAGTTTCCTATGCTGTGCAAAAGATTTTAAGTTTCAGTAGGTCCCATTTGCTTATTTTGTCTTTATTTCCATTTCTCTAGGAGGTGGGTCAAAAAGGATCTTTCTGTGATTTATGTCATAGAGTGTTCTGCCTATGTTTTCTTCTAAAAGTTGTATAGTGTCTGGCCTTATATTTATTTCTTTAATCTATTTTGAGTTTATTTTGGTGTATGGTGTTACAGAGTGTTCTAATTTCATTCTTTTACATGTTGCTGTCCAGTTATACTAACACCACTTATTGAAGAGGCTGTCTTTTCTCCATTGTGTATCCTTGCCAATTTTGTCAAAGATGAGGTGACCGTATGTGTATGGATTTATTTCTGGGCTTTCTATCCTGTTCCATTGATCTATATTTATGTTTTTATGCCAGTACCATATTGTCTTGATTACTGTAGCTCTGTAGCATAGTCTGAAGTCAGGGAGCCTGATTCCTCCATCTCCACTTTTCTTTCTCAAGATTCTTTTGGCGGTTAGGGGTCTATTGTGTTTCCATACAAGTTGTGAACTTGTTTGTTCTAGTTCTGTGAAAAATGCCATTGGTAGTTTGATAGGGAGTTCATTGAATCTGTAGATTGCTTTGGGTAGTATAATCATTTTCACAGTGTTGATTCTTCCAATCCAAGAACATGGTATATCTCTCCATCCATTTGTATTGTCTTTGATTTCTTTCATCAGTCTTATAGTTTTCTGCATACAGGTTTTTTGCCTCCTTAGGCAGGTTTATTCCTAGGTTATTTTATTCTTTTTGTTGCAATTTTAAATGGGACTGTTTCCTTAATTTCTCTTTCAGATTTTTTGTTTTTAGTGTATAGGAATGCAAGAAATTTCTGTACATTAATTTTGTATCCTGCTACTATACCAAATACATTGATTAGCTCTAGTAGTTTTCTGGTGGCATCTTTAGAATTTTCTATATATACTATCATGTTTTCTGCAAACAGTGACAGTTTTGCTTCTTCTTTTCCAACTTGAATTTATTTTATTTATATTTCTTCTCTGATTTTCACAGCTAAAACTTCCAAAACTATGTTGAATAATAATGGTGAGAGTGGGTACCCTTGTCTTGTTCCTGATCTTAGTGAAAATGGTTTCAGTTTTTCACCATTGAGAAAGATGTTGGCTGTGGGTTTGTCATATATAGCATTTATTATGTTGAGATAGATTCCCACTTTGCCCACTTTCTGGAGAGATTTTATCATAAATTGGTGTTGAATTTTGTCAAAATCTTTTTCTGCATCGATTGAGATTATCATATGGTTTTTATTCTTCATTTTGTTAATATGGTGCATCACATTGATTGATTTGCATTTTTGAAGAATCCTTGCATTCCAGGGATAAACCCTACTTGACCATGGTGTATGATCCTTTACTGTGCTTTTGGATTCTGTTTGCTAGTATTCAATTGAGGATTTTTGCATCTATGATCATTAATGTATTTGGCCTGTAATTTTCTTTTTTTGTGACATCTTTGTCTGGTTTTGGTATCAGGGTGATGTTGGCCTCATAGAATGAGTTTGTGAGTGTTCCTCCTTCTGCTATATTTTGGAAGAGTTTGAGAAGAATAGGTGTTAGCTCTTCTCTAAATGTTTGATAGAATTCGCCTGTGAAGCCATCTTGTCCTGAGCTTTTGTTTGTTGGAAGATTTTTAATCACAGTTTCAATTTCTGTGCTGGTGATTGGTTTGTTAGTATTTTCTATTTCTCCCTGGTTCAGTCTTGGAAGGTTGCGCTTTTCTAAGAAGTTGTCCATTTCTTCCAGGATGTCCATTTTATTGGCATATCGCTGCTTGTAGGAGTCTCTCATGATCCTTTGTATTTCTGCAGTGTCAATTGTTACTTCTCCTTTTTCATTTCTAATTCTGTTGTTTTGAGTCTTCTCCCTTTTTTTCCTTGATGAGTTTGCATAATGGTTTATCAATTTACTTTATGTTCTCAAAGAACCAGGTTTTAGTTTTATTGATCTTTGCTATTGTTTCCCTTCATTTCTTTTTCATTTATTTCTGATCTGATCTTTATGATTTCTTTCCTTCTGCTAACTTTGGGATTTTTTTTGTTCTTCTTTCTCTAATTGCTTTAGGTATAAAGTTATGTTTTTTATTTGATATTTTTCTTGTTTCTTGAAGTAGGATTATATTGTTAAAACCTTCCCTCTTAGAACAGCTTTTGCTGCATCCCTTAGGTTTTGGGTTGTCTTGTTTTCACTGTCATTTATTTCTAGGTATTTTTTGATTTCCACTTTGATTTCTTCAGTGATCTCTTGTTTATTTAGTAGCATGTTGTTTAGCCTCTATGTGTTTGTATTTTTTACAGTTTTTTTCCTCTAATTGATATCTATTCTCATAGTGTTGTGGTTGGAAAAGATGTTTGATACAATTTCAATTTTCTTAACTGTACTGAGGCTTGATTTGTGATCCAAGATGTGATCTGACCTGGAGAATGTTCCATGCACACTTGAGAAGAAAGTGCATTCTGTTGTTTTTTGGATGGAACGTTCTATAAATATCAATTAGGTCCATCTGGTCTAATGTGTCATTTAAAGCTTGTGTTTCCTTATTTTATTTCTGTTTGTATGATCTGTCCATTGGTGTAAGTGGGGTATTAAGGTAGGATACTGTTGTTGTGTTACAGTCTATTCCTCCTTTTATGGCTGTTAGCATTTCCTTTATGTATTGAGGTGCTCCTATGTTGGGTGCATAGATATTTACAATTGGTATATGTTTTTCTTGGATTGATCCCTTGATCATTATATAGTGTCCTTCCTTGTCTCTTGTAGTAGTCTTTACTTTAAAGTCTGTTTCTTTCTGATCTGAGTATTGTTACTCCAGCTTTCTTTTGCTTTCTATTTGCATAGAATATCTTTTTCCACCCCCTTACTTTCAGTCTGTATGTGTCCCTAGGTCTGAAGTGGGTCTTGTTTTTGTATCCATTTAGCCAGTCTGTGTCTCTTGGTTGGGGCATTTAATCCATTTACATTTAAGGTAATTATTGATATGTATGTTCCTTTTATCATTTTCTTAAATGTTTGGGGGGTTTATTTGTAGGTTTTTTTCCTTCTCTTCTGTTTCCTGCCTAGAGAAGTTCCTTTAGAATTTGTTGTAAAGCTGGTTTGGTGGTGCTGAATTCTCTTAACTTTTGCTTGTCTGAAAAGCTTTGATTTCTCTGTCAAATCTGAATGAGATTCTTGCTGGGAAGAGTAATCTTTGTTGTAGGTTTTTCGCTGTCATCAGTTTAAATATACCTTGTGACTCCCTTCTTCCCTGTAGTGTTTCTGCTGAAAGATCAGCTGTTAACCTTATGGGGATTCCCTTGTATGTTATTTGTTGCTTTTCCCTTGCTGCCTTTAATATTTTTCCTTTGTGTTTCTTTCTTTTTTTTTTTTACTTTGATTAATATATGTCTCTGCATATTTCTCTGCATATTAATATGTGTCTCTGCATATTACAGGTTTATCCTGTATGGGACTCTGAGCTTCCTGGACTTGATTGACTATTTCCTTTCCCATTCTGGGGAAGTTTTTGACTATGATCTCTTCCAATATTTTCTCAGACCTTTTCTTTACTTCTTCTTCTTCTTCTTCTGGGATGCCCATAATTTGAATGCTCATGCATTTAATGTTGTCCCAGAGGTGTCTGAGACTCTCCTTCATTCTTTTCATTCTTTTTTTTTTCCTGTCTGCAGCAGTTATTCCCACGATTCTATCTTCCACCACACTCCTCCATTCTTCTACCTCAATTATTCTGCTATTGATTCCTTCTAGAGTATTTTTAATTTCAGTTATTGTGTTGTTCATTACTGTTTGTTTGCTCTGTAGGTCTTCTAGGTCCTTGTTAAACGTTTCTTGTATTTTTTCTATATTTCCAAGATTTTGTATCATCTTTACTATCATTACTCTGAATTCTTTTTCAGCTAGTTTGCCTGTTTCCTCTTTATTTATTTGGTCTTGTGGGTTTTTAACTTGCTCCTTTGCCTAAAAGATATTTCTCTGTCTCCTCATTTTGTCTAATTTATTGTATTTGAAGTCACCTTCCAGAGGCTGTAGGGTCATATTGCTTCTATTGCTTCTATTCTCTGCCCTCAATGGTGACGCTGGTCTTGTGTCTTGCATAGGCTTCCTGATTGGAGGGACTGGTGCCTGCTTTCTTGTAGGTGAAGCTGAGTCTTTTCACTCTGTTGAGCAGGGCCGTGTCAGGTAGTGTGTTTTGGGGTGTCTGTGAGCTTAGTAGTGTGACATTAGGTAGTCTGTGTACTGATGGGTGGGTTTGTGCTCCTGTCTTATTTGTTGTTTTGTGTGAGGCGTCCATCGCTGGGAGCTGCTGACAGTTGGGTGGAGGTGGATCTTGTATTTAGATAGAGGCTTCTGTGAGAGCTCTCAGCAATTAATGTTTCCTGAGTCTTGGAATGCTCTAGTCATCTAGTGTCCTGGACTTGGTGCTTCCACTACAGAGCCTCGGGTCTGACTTCCAGATGAAGAACCAAGAACCCGAAAGTCGATCCACCCAGCAAAAAAGGGGATTAAAAAAAAAAAAAGAATAACACAACCTCAGACAAATGGTAAAAGTTATAGTCAAACAAACAAAAACAGAAACAAAGAAACATGCACACACACAAAAGAAATAGAAACAGACCAAGTAAATAAAAAAACAGGAGAACAACCAGACAAGAGAACCCAAGAATGAAATTAAACAATTAAAAAGAAAACTGACACAAACACAAGAACAAAAAACAAAACAAAGCAGAGTGCCAAGTGAAGAATGAAGCAAAAAAAGAAAAAAACACAACAAAACTGATTTTTAAAAAAAGAAAAAGGGAAAAGATGATAGAACAACAGAAAAGCTATTAGAAATGGAAATATAAAAGAAAGAAAATATATTAAAGAAAAAAGAAAGACAAACAAAACCCCAGAGAAATGGCAAAAACAAAATCAAACAAACAAAAACAGGAACAAGGAAACACACACACACATAAAAGAAACAAAAACAAAACCCAATAAAACAAAAGGTAAGAGAACAACCAGAAAAAGAGAAAAGCTCAAAAACGAAACCAAACAGTTAGGATTAAAACTAACAAAAACATCTAACCTAAAAACAAAACCAAAGCAGTGTGTGAGCTGAAGAATAAAGCAAGGAAACAGAACAAACCAATGAAAATAACTTTAAAAATAATAAGATAAAAAGGGAAAAAAGGACAAGCATAAAGCAAAGTAGAAATGGAAATATTAAAGAAATAAATTAAAGAAAAAGAAGATAAAAAAGGTATAAGAATTCAGAACAACAGAAAAGCAAATTAAAATAGAAGTATATAAAAAAACTAAAAATAAAAGTTATGTTATAATACAGAGATCCCAAAAGGATAAATAAAATAATAATAAATACTAAAACAACACCAAACAAGTTAAAAAAAAAACCCAAACACAAAAAGCCAGAACTAACAACAGAACGAATCAAAACATAATAAAATTAATAGTAATAATTATGTTATTCCCTGGGGTCTCCACTGTAAATGTCCTCACACACTCTGTGAGAAACATCTCACCTCTGCCTTCCTAAGACCTTTCTATTATTTTAAAAGTTTTCTCAACCATTTTGGTTTCTTGATCAATTTCCAGACACAGGTAAAATTGTAGTACTCTGGTAATTATATCTCATCTAAAATTAAATTTCATTTCCTTTTTGTAGTTCATTCTTTGAAAACTCTGATTTTATGTAAAACCTGCATGTCTTTAAATACACTTACTTGCAAAGAGTGTTCACAAATTAATGGTTCTCAAAGCAGATTAACATGAAAACAGATGATTTATTACACAAGGGGAGAAGGTCCAGAGCCACAGAGGAGAGCACAGAAACAGGGGTGCAGAGGGCAAAGTGGAGAGATTCCCACACAGATGATTGGTGCTGACCAGCACTCAATAGCTTGAGAGGCTTGGCTGTTCACCTGCCGGGTCTAGTGGGGACTGGGAGCTGAGGTTCCAGATTCGGAGGGCGGATCCCAGGGAAAGAACTGGGGTTAGCTGTGTGAACACAGTCTGAAGGGGGCTAGTCAGCCACAGCTAGCTGGGAGGGAGTCCGGGAAAAAGTCTGGAACTGCCTAACAGGCAAGAGACCATTGTTTCAGAGTATGCGAGGAGAGGAGATTCAGAGCACTGCCTAAATGAGCTCCAGATATGGGCGCAAGCCACAGCTATCAGCACAAACAGAGATGGGCATCAAATACTAATGCTGCTGCTGCAGCCACCAAGAGACCTGTGTGCAAGCACAGGTCACCATCCACACCTCCCCTCCTGGGAGCCTGTACAGCCCTCCACTGCCAGGGTCCCATGATCCAGGGACAACTTCCCAGCGAGAACACACGGTGCTCCTCAGGCTGTTGCATTGTTCTGCTGTCCTCTGCCACTGCAGGCTCAACCTGCATTCCATAACCCTCCCTCCACCCGGCCTCAGTGAGCCAGAGCCACCTAATCAGTTGCTCCTTTAACCCTGTCCTCTCTGAGCAAAGAACAGATGCTCTCAGGAGACCAACATGCAGAGGCAGGGCCAAATCCAAAGCTGAACCACAAGAGCTGTGCAAACAAAGAAGAGAAAGGGAAATTTTGCCCAGCAGCCTCAGGAACATCAGATTAAATCTCCACAATCAACTTGATGTACCCTGCATCAGTGGAATACCAGAACAGACAACGAATCATCCCAAAATTGAAGCAGTGGATTTTGGGAGCAATGATATATATATATGTATTTTTTTCATTTTGTTCTTTTTGTGAGTGTGTAGGTGTATGCTCCTTTGTGAGATTTTGGCTATGTAGGTTTGTTTCACCATTTGTCCTATGGTTCTGCCTGCCCATTTTGTTGTTGTTGTTGTTTTGTATAGATTTTAGCATTTGTTATCATGTGTGGAATTGTTTTTTGGTTTGGTTGCTCTCATTTCTTTTTTTATTACTTTTTAATTTTTAAACTTTTAATAATTATTTTTCATTTTAATAACTTTTATTTATTTATTTATTTTCTTTTTTTTTCTCCCTTTCCTTCTGAGCCATGCCACTAACAGGACCTTGGTGCTACAACCAGGTGTCAGGCCTGTGCCTCTGAGGTGGGAGAGTTGAGTTCAGGACATTGGTCCACCAGAGGCCTCCCAGCTCCATGTAATATCAAACAGCGAAAGTTCTCCCAGAGATCTCCATCTCAACGCTAAAACCCAGCTCTACTCAAAGACCAGCAAGCTACAGTGCTGGACACCCTATGCCAAACAACTAACAAGACAAGAACACAACCCCACCTATTAGCAGAGAAACCACTTAAAATCATAATAAGGTCACAAACACAATAAAACATACCACGGGATGTGGTCTTGCCCACCAGAAAGAAAAGATCCAGGCTCATCCACCATAACACAGGCACTAGTGCCCTCCACCAAGAAGCCTACACAACCTACTGAACCAACCTTAGCCACTGGGGGGAAGACAAAAAAAAAAAAAAAACAACAACAGGAAATACAAACCAGCAGCCTGTGAAAAGGAGACCCCAAACACAGTAAGTTAAGCAAAATGAGAATACATAGAAACACACAGCAGATGGAGGATCAAGGTAAAAACCCATGAGACCAAAAAAATTAAGAGGAAATATTCAGTCTACCTGAAAAAGAATTCAGAGTAATTATAGTAAAGATGATCCAAATCTTGGAAATAGAATGGAGAAAAAGTAATGTTTAACAAGGACCTAGAAGAATGAAAGAATAAGCAAAAAATTATGAACAAAACAATAAATGAAATGAAGAATTCTCTAGGAGGAATCAATAGAAGAATAACTGAGGCAGAAGAACGGATAAGTGATCTGAAATATAAAATAGTGGAAATAACTATCAAAGAGCAGAATAAAGAAAAAAGAATGAAAAGAATTGAGGACAATCTCAGAGACTTCTGGGACAACATTTAATGCACCAACATGTGAATTATAGGGGTCCCAGAAGAAGAGTAAAAGAAAGGGAGAGAAAATATTTCAAGAGATTATAGTTGAAAACTTCCCTAATATGGGTTAGGAAATAGTCAAGTCCAGGCAGCACAGAGAGTCCCATCCAGGATAAATACAAGGAGAAACAGGCCAACACACATATTAATCAGACTATCAAAAATCAAATACAAAGGAAAATATTAAAAGCAGCAAGGGAAAAACAACAAATAACATACAAGGGATTCCCCATAAGCTTAACAGCTGATCTTTCAGCAAAAACTCTGCAAGCCAGAAGGGAGTGGCAGGACATATTTAAACTGAGCAAAGGAAAAAAGCTACAACCAAGATTACTCGACCCAACAAGGATCTTATTCAGATTCAATGGAGAAATTAAAATCTTAACAGACAAGCAAAAGCTAAGAGAATTCAACACAACTAAACCAGCTTTACAACAAATGTTAATGGAAGTTCTCTATAAAGAAAACACAAGAGAAGGAAAAGACCTACAATAACAAGCCCAAAACAATTAACAAAATGGGAATAAGAACATACATATCTATAATTACCATAAATGTAAATGGATTAAATTTTCCAACCAAAAGACACAGACTGGCTAAATGGACAAATAAACAAGAACCATATATATATATACTGTCTACAATAGACCCATTTCAGACCCAAGAACACATACAGACTGAGTGAGGGGATGGAAGAAGATATTCAGTGCAAATGGAAATCAAAAGAAAGCTGGAATAGCAATTCTCATATCAGACAAAATAGACTTTAAAATAAAGTCTATTAGAAGAGGCAAAGAAGGACACTACATAATGATCAAGGGATCAATCCAAGGAGAAGATATAACAATTATAAACATTTATGCACTCAACGTAGGAGCACCTCAACACATAAGGCAAAAGCTAGCAGCCATAAAAGGGGAATTTGACAGTAACACAATTATAATAGTGCTCTTTAACACCCCACTTTCACCAATGGACAGATCACCAAAAATGAAAATGAATAAGGAAACACAAGCTTTAAATCACACATTTAACAAAATGTACTTAATTGATATTTATAGGACATTCCAACAAAACACAACAGAATACACTTTCTTCTCAAGAGCTCATGGAACATTCTCCAGGATAGGTCATTTCTTGGGTCACAAATCAAGCCTTGGTAAATTTAAGAAAATTGAAATCATAGGAAGTATGTTTTCTGACCACAACACTATGAGACTAGATATCAATTACAGGAAAATATCTGTAAAAAATACAAATATATTGGAGACTAAACAATACACTACTAAATAACCAAGAGATTATGGAAGAAATCAAAGAGGAAAGCAAAAACTACCTACAAAAAAATGACAATGAAAACACAACAACCCAAAAACCTATGTGATGCAGCAAAAATACTTGAAATAGGGAAGTTTATAGCAATACAATACTACCCCAAGAAACACGAAACATCTCAAATAAACAACTTAACCTTTCACCTAAAGAAATTAGAGAAAGAAGAACAAGAAAACCCCAAAGTTAGCAGAAGGAAAGAAATCATAATGATCAGATCAGAAATAAATGAAAAAGAAATGTAGGAAATAATACCAATGATCAATAAAACTAAAAGCTGCTTCTTTGAGAAGATAAACAAAGTCGATAAAGCATTAGTCAGACTCGTGAAGGAAAAAAGGAAGAAGATTCAAATCAATAGAATGAGAAATGAAAAAGGTGAAGTAACAACTGACACTGCAGAAATAGAAAGGATCATGAGAGATTACTACAAGCAAATATATGCCAGTTAAATGGACAACCTGGAAGAAATGGGCAAATTCTTAATAAAGCACAATATTCTGAGACTGAACCAGGAAGGAATAGAAAATATAAACAGACCAATCACAAGCACTGAAATTGAGACTGTGATTAACAATCTTCCAACAAGAGATATGGGAACATATGTATATGTATAACTGATTCACTTTGTCATAAAGCAGAAAATAACACACCATTGTAAAGCAATTATACTCCAATAAAGAGGTTAAAAAAAATCTTCCAATAAACAAAAGCCCAGGACCAAATGGCTTAACAGGCAAATTCTATCAAACATTTAGAGAAGAGCTAACACCTATCCTTCTCAAACTGTTCCAAAATATAGCAGAGGGAGGAACACTCCCAAACTCATTCTACAAGGCCACCATCACCCTGATACCAAAACCAAAGATGTCACAAAGAAAGAAAATTAAAGGCCAATATCACTGATGAACACAGATGCAAAAATCCTCAAAAAAATAGTAGCAAACAGAATCCAACAGCACATTAAAAGGGTCATACACCATGATCAAGTGGGGTTTATCCCAGGAATGCAAGGATTCTTCAGTATACCCAAATTAATCAATGTGATACACCATATTAACAAATTGAAAGATAAGACCCATATGATCATCTCAATAGATGAAGAAAGACTTTTGATAAAATTTAACACCCATTTATGATAAAAACACTCCAGAATGTAGGCATAGAGAGAACTTACCTGAACATAATAAAGGCTGTATAAGACAAACCCACAGCCACCATGGTTCTCAAGGGTGAAAAATTGAAACCATTTCCACTAAGGTCAAGAACAAGACAAAGTTGCTCATTTTCACCATTATTATTCAACATAGTTTTGAAAGTATTAGCCACAGCAATTAATGAGAAAAATAAATAAAAGTAATCCAAAACAGAAAAGAAGAAGTAAAGCTGTCCCTGTTTGCAGATGACATGATACTACACATAGAGAATCCTAAAGAGGCTGCCAGAAATCTACTAGAGCTAATGAATGAATTTGGTAAAGTAACAGGATATAAAATTAATGCACACAAATCTCTTGCATTCCTATACACTAATGATGAAGAATCTGAAAGAGAAATTAAGGAAACACTCCCATTTACCACTGAAACAAAAAGAATAAAATATCTAGGAATAAACCTACCTAAGGAGACCAAAGACCTGTATGCAGAAAGCTATAAGATACTGATGAAAGAAATTAAAGAAGATACAAACAAATGGAGAGATATACCATCTTCTTGGATTGGAAGAATCAACATTGTGAAAATGACTATACTACCCAAAGCAATGTACAGATTCAATGGAATCCCTATAAAATTACCAATGGCATTTTTCACAGAACTAAACAGAAAATTTCACAATTTGTATGTAAACACAAAAGACCCCAAATAACAAAAGCAATCTTGAGAAAGAAAAACGGAGCTGGAGGAATCAGGTCCCTGACTTCGGACTATACTACAAAGCTACAGTAATCAAGGCAGTATGGTACTGGGAGAAAAACAGAAATATAGATCAATGGAACAAGATAGAAATTCTAGAGATAAACCCATGCACATATTGTCACCTTATTTTTCATAAAGAAGGCAAGAATATCCAATGGAAAAAAGACACCCTCTTCAATAAGTGGTGCTGGGAAAAATGGACAGCTACATGTAAAAGAATGAAATTAAAACACTCCCTAACACCATACACAAAAATAAACTCAAAATGGATTAAAGACTTAATTTAACACCAGACTCTCTAAAACTCTTAAAGGAAAACATAGGCAGAACACTCTGTGACATAAATCACAGCAAGATCCTTTTTGATCCACCTCCTAGAGAAATGGAATTAAAAACAAAAATTTAAAAATGGGACCTAATGAAACTTAAAAACTTTTTCACAGCAAAGGAAACCATAAACAAGATGAAAAGACAACCCTCAGAATGGGAGAAAATATTTGAAAGTGAAGCAACTGACAAAGGATTAATCTCCAAAATACACATGCAGCTTATGAAGCTCAGTATCAAAAAAACAAAAAACCCAATCCAAAAATGGGCAGAAGACTTAAATAGACATTTCTCCAAAGAAGGTGTACAGATAGCCAACAAACACATGAAAGGATGCTCAACATCACTAATCATTAGAGAAATGCAAATCAAAACTACAATGAGGTATTAACTCACAGCAGTCAGAATGGCCATCTTCAAAATATCTACAAACAATAAATACTGGAGAGAGTGTGGAGAAAAGGGAACCCTCTTTCACTGTTGGTGGTAATGTAAATTGATACAACCACTATGGAGAACAGTATGGAGGTTCCTTGAAAAAATAAAAATAGAACTACCATATGACCCAGCAATCCCACTACTGGGCCTATACCCTGAGAAAATCATAATTCAAAAAGAGTCATTTACCATGATGTTCATTGCAGCTCTATTTACAATAGCCAGGTAATGGAAGAAACCTAAGTGTCCATCGACAGATGAATGGATAAAGAAGATGTGGCACATATATACAATGGAATATTACTCAGTCATTAAAAGATACAAAATTGAGTTTTTTTGTAGTGAGGTGGATGGGCCTAGAATCTCTCATATAGAGTGAAGTAAGTCAGAAAGAGTAAAACAAATACTGTATGCTAACACATATATATGGAATCTAAAAAACATTAAAAATAAGAGATGTCAATTGACTAGAAGTCAGAGAGTACAAAGAAATGAGTAGCCAAATTAAGCATGCAGTGATAAGCAGAGCCCAGAATTTGAGCACTACACAGACGTTTGGGGTCTCTCTAATTGAATTTCTGTGGCACTAGGCTAGCAGTTGACAAGACGGGAAAGAAAAGACTGAGTAGTTACAGATAACACCGGTATTTAACATGTGTTCTGCAAATATCTGTTTGAATACATTTTGCTTGTTAGAATATCTCTATATCTTCCAGAATGTTTAAAATAGTCCAAAATTATTTTTTAATTTGAGGCCAAGCATTTGAAAGAAGAGAGAAACTGAGAAGTTAAGGAGAGTGAACCAAGTAGTTTATACCAGCAATCAATAACTATTTTTCACTTTTCTAAAGGGAACAATCAAGTATTACTGGTATTTCCATAGTAAGGGTGACACTTAATACAGGTTTAGAGGGTGATTAACATTTCTGGTGTACTAATTGAGGTTTTACTGTGTGTAACTTTTATAGCCTTGGGGATGAGCTTGGCAAATGACCTTCAAAGGAAAGAATAGACAAAAAATGGAACATATAATTTTTTAAAGGAGGGGTTCCTGTAATCTTTATGATTTTGTGTGTGACCTAATTCTCCTTTTTAAAAATGCCTACTTCTGATGGGTATGTGTAGAATTGGTGTTAATTCCTTAAAAATTTAGTAGAATTCTCTGGAAACCATCTGTGTTTTGGAGATTGTTTTAGGAGTTTAGTTACAAATTTGATCTAGTTACAATTAAATTTCCTTTATAGTTGCAGGGCTACCCAAATTATTTACTACTGATTAGAGTGTTGTGACAGTTTGTGCTCTTTGAGAAATTTATCCATTTCACCTCAGTTGACAAATTTTTGTAAATAGAATTCTTCGTAGTTTTCTTTTTGGTTTCTGTAGGCTTTGTACTGATATCCTCATTTCATTCCTGATAATTGGCAACTTATGTCTTCTCTCTTTTTTTTCTTTGTTCATATTGCTAGAGGTTTGTCAATTTTTTGATTTTTCAGAGAACCAGCTTTTGTTTCATTAATTTTCTCTATTAATTTTCTGTTTTTAATTCTATCAGTTTATAGTTTTACTTTTATTATTTTCTTCCTTATGCTTGTTTCAGGTTTATTTTGCTCTCCTTTTCCTAGATTTGTGAGGTGAGAGCAAGATTTGAGATTTTCCTCTTTTCTAATGTGTGTATTTAGTCTTATAAATTTTCTTTCCAGTATTAATTTAGCTATGTCCCACAAACATGATATATTTTTATTTTCATTTCATTTTGTGTTTTTAAAAATTTTTATTGAGACTTTTCCTTTAACCCAATGATTACATAGAAATGCACTGTTTAGTTTCCAAGTATTTGGAGATTCTCCTTTTTATATTTATCATATTCATTTCTAGTTTGTTCCTATTGTGATCAAAGAACACACTTTGTATTTTAATTCTTTTAACTTTGTCTAGGTTTGCTTAGATCAGCATATGATCTGTCTTGATAGATAGGGGCATTTATAAAATTTTTTTTTCTCCTGTTGTGTAGAAATGCTCTATAAACATCAGCCAGATCTTAAAAGTTGATGTTGTTGAATTCTTCTAGACCTTGTTGATGTTCTGTCTAGTTGGTCTATCAATTATTGAGAGAAAGGTCCTGAAGTCTCCAACAAAACTGTGAATTTGTCTACTTATCTTTTCTGTTCTATCATCTTTTGTTTCACATAGTTTGCACTTCTATTGTTTGAAGCATACACATTTAGGATTGCTATAACTTTTTTGGTGTATTCACTCTTTTGTCATTATATAATGTGCTTCTCTGCCCCTGGCAATCTTCTTTGTTCTGAAATCTACTTTATGTGATAATAATATAGCCAGTCCTTTTTTTTTAAATTAATGTTTCATGACATATATTTTCCATGTTTTTACTTTTAACCTACCTATATTATTATATTTAAAGTGAGTATTTTATGGACAGAATGTAGCTTGGTCATGTTTTCTCATCTACCTTATGAATCTTTGTGTTTTAATTGGTATATTTAATGTAATTATTAATATTTTGGGTATTAAGTCTGTCATCTAAGTCTTGTTTTATTTTCTGTCTGTTTTCTTTTATCTGTCTTCCCATAGGTAATGTGACAATTTTTAAGAATTTCCTTTTGATTTATCTATAAAGATTTTTAGTATGTATCTTTTGTTTGTTTTTTTTTTTTTGTGGTACGCGGGCCTCTCACTGTTGTGGCCTCTCCCGTTGCGGAGCACAGGCTCCAGACGCGCAGGCTCAGCTGCCGTGGCTCACAGACCCAGCCGCTCCGCGGCATGTGGGATCTTCCCGGACCGGGGCACGAACCCGTGTCCCCTGCATTGGCAGGCGGATTCTCAACCACTGCGCCACCAGGGAAGCCCCTTTAGTATATATCTTGATATAGCTTTTTAGTGGTTGCTCTAGGTATTACAGTATATATCTGTATAATATAATTTCTACTAATGTTGAATGTTTACCAGTTCAAGTGAAGTGTTGACGCTTACCTCCCTTTACATCACTTTTCCCTCTCCTGTTTATAATATAATTGTTTTAAATATTTCGTATACATTTAGAACAACTGAATCAGTCAGTGTTATAATTTTTACCTCAACCATCAATCATGACTTAGAAAGCTCAAGAGGAGACATAAAATGTATTTTATTTACCCATATATTTGCTTGTAACATGCTCTATCTTCCTTCCTGATATTCCAAGTTTGCTTCTTTTATCAGTTTCTTTTTGTTTAGAGAATGCTATGGACTGAAATATGTCTTTCCAAAATTCATACGTTGAGGACCTAACCCATAGTGTGACTATATCTGGAGATAGGGTCTCTAAGTAGGTAATTAAGGTTACATGAGATCCTAAGGGTGGGGTCCTGATATGACAGGATTAGTGACCTTATAAGAAGTGACACCAAAGAACTAGCAATCACTTCTAGCTTGCTCTCTGTCTCTCTGTCTCTCTCCACTGAAAAGAGGTCATGTGAGCATGCACGGTGAGATGGCAGCCACCTTCTTTATGCAGGAAGAGAGACCTCACCAGAAATTGACAATGCTGGCTCTCTGATCTCACACTTCAAGCCGCAGAACTATGAGAAAATAAATGTTGTTTAAGTCAGTCAGTCTGTAGTATTTTGTTATGGTAGCCCAAACTAATACAGAGAGCTTTATCGAGCTATTCTTTTAGGATAGGTCTGCTGCTGATAAAGTATGTATCTTAATTTTCCTTCTTTGGAAAATGTCATAATTTTTTCTGCATTTCTGATGGGAATGATCACTGCACATGGAATTCTTGGTTGACAATTCTTTTCTTTCAGCATGTAAAAAAAATTGCTGTGCCACTGATTTCTGCTAAGAAATCTAAAGTTGTTCAAATTGTTTTTCTCCTATAGGTAAGATTTCAATTCTCACTAGCTCCTTTTAAGATTTGTATTTACTTTCAGTTTTCAGAAATTTAACTATGAAATGTCTTGGTGTGAATATTTCTGAGTTTATCATGTTTGGATAACCTGTTTCTTAGTTTCTTGAATCTGTACATTTATGTTTTTTGCCATATTTGGGAAGTTTTTAGTTATTGTCTCTTTGGATTTTTTCTTTTTTAGCTCCACCTTCTTTCTCCTCACCTGTGAAACTCTGAGGACATGAATATTTAATATTTTCTTACAATACCAGATTGGGTAATTTCTATTGCTCTGTCTTCCAGTTTATGAATTCTTTTCCCTGAACTCATCATTCTGCTATAAAGCCCATTCACTGAGGTTTTTGAGGGTTTTTTTTTTTTTCTTTTGAGGTGGGGATGGCTATTATATTATTCAGTTTTAAAATTTTCATTTTGCTTTACTTTATAGCTTCTGTTTCTTTGCTGATGCTTTTTACTTTCTATTTTCAATGTGTTTGTAATTGCTTGTTGAAGAATTTTTGTGAAGGCTATATTGAAATTTTTGTCAGATAATTGTAATATCTTCATTGTCTTGGTATTGGCATCTATGGATTGTCTTTTTTTATTCAATTAGAGATGTTCCTGTTTCTTGGAATGATGAGTGGTATTCTATTAAATCATAGACATTTTCAGTATTATGTTATGAGACTCTGGTCTTATTGAAGCCTGTTTTAGCTGGTTGTCTCTGCACAGACAGGAGATAATGCCTACTTGTTACTTCCAGATGGGGATAGAAGTTCAGGGTCCCCATCTAGCTTCCATTATTACCCAAGGGGGAGAGGCGATCCTTATTACTTTTGGATGAGTGTGGGAGTTCCACCTCCCCCACTAGACATCCCCTGATATCATCCTGGCTGAGAAGAGTAGTGTGCTTTATTATTGCTTCTCATGTGGCCTCCTTTGACACCACAGACAAGGTAATGTGGACAATGGTGAAAGTCCTGACTCTCCTCTAGAAAGGAAGTGAAGAGCTTCTCTTTATTTCCAGTTGAGGATGAAAGCCCAACAAGGGTGACTCATTTCCCTGAGTAGGGGTCAAAGTTACAACTTCCTACTCAGCCTTCTCTGACACCACCTCAGAGAGAGTTTGGGGTACATTTCCACAATCGAACAAGAGTGGAAATCTAGGCCCCTCACTTGGCCTTTGCTGCCTGGGTTTGCGGTAAGACCACAGTTTTCTCTAAGATATTTGGCCAGAGTAGAGCAGTTATTATCTAAAAGTTTTCATTCTTGCAAGTCTGCCCCTTTTCTTGTCCTTTGGCTACAGAGAGCAGGCTTTTGTTGGGGATTTTTGTTTCCACAGCTGTTGGCATTTCTGGGTTTCCAGCTTCTTCAGCTCCAAGTTTGAGATATATGAGGCAAAAAGAAAACACACGAACTCATCACCATGTCATTCTTTGGGTTTCAAGATTCTTAGCTAGTCTGCCTTCTTCTCTTCATCTTTCAAAGTCTTTTTATGTTTGTTTTATATATAATGTCTGGGGTTTCAGTTGTACTTAGTAGGAGTACATATACTCTATCTTTCCTGAAGCAGAAATTCTCTTGAGAGAGATTGATTTTTAAAACCATACAGGGAGGAAACTTTGATCAAATGCATACATAGTTATGCATCCATGACTTAAAATAAGAGCCTTGAGACAAGGAAATGACTCTTGTTAGGGCAAATAGAATGCAACGATTTTGCTGAGGCAAAAGGGATCAAACCACAGAGAAGATGAAGGCTTACTAACTCAACATGAGATGTTGATTACAGAAAATAGATTTACCTGGCTGTTACAGTCAAGATTCTGGAGCCCAGGGAGGGCAAAACCACACAATTAGTATCTATTCCAGAATTCTATCATGAGCATGAACAATCAGATTCCCGGTGACCACATGCTTAATACTGGTTTTATAACCACAATAGGATTTAGTACTAAGTGTTTTGGTCCAAATTTGTTTTCTGAAACCTGTTTAATGACCTTTTCTTTTTGCTTCTGGATGTCCAGCCAATAAGAAAGAGCCAATCCTTTAATTTTGAAAATATAGAAATACATGAAGCAAAAATCAATCTAGGTACTCCCTTGTAGAGATGGGAAATGAAATTTCAGAATAAAGAAAATCATCATTGTGTTATGAACCCTCTGAGCTCCTTTGGATAATCTGGTAATGGTGTACAATGCCACGGTGCCTGGCTCCTGGCAACGGCATGCCATGGAAAAAGATCTTGAAAGCATTTATTCAGGTAATAGAAAACCCTTGTAATGAGGAACAGATTTAATAAAATTATGACTTGTTCCCAGACAATCTGAGTATCAGAATTTGAAGCTAAGTTCACTCTAGTCTAATTAAAAAATGAAGAGGTTTTATTTATTTGTTTGTTTTTTAAGTAGAAAGAGACAGAACATATTCATATATAACTTCATACCTGAAGAAATATGAAGCCCTATCTTCCTGATAAAGAATGTCCACTAATTAAAAATGACTGTGCTGGCATTTTAAAAATATCTCTTTGCATATTGAACACTTACTTTGGGTAAGAATTTGACAAACCCAAAGCATATGGCTATTTTTTCAGGGTTGTGTTCTGTAAATGTCATCAACATTTCAAAATGTTGAAGAAGGTCCTTTAGTAGAGAAAATGAGATACGACTTTTGGTTTTCTAAGCCACAGAGATGTGAGGGAGGGACTCTGAAGCACATACCCAGAGAGTCAGTATTGGTGACAAAGGGGTCAGAAACAGCCAAATCCTGTACAATAAAGACCAAAAATCAAAAACACTTTGCAACACTAAAATGGGTCATGCCAAATGTCTAGAAATGCTTTCAGTAACTAACTTTATTAGTAATTTTTATATGTTTCTAATCATGTGTCATATGACTGAACTATAGCAGAGAAACTTACATTTAGTTTGTCCCTTGAGCAATATTATGTGGTTTCAAAACCACAGCTGTAGGAAGAGGAAATCCATTTGATGTTTCCATTAGTGTGTTATTCAAGTTCAGTCCATTAGTAAACATTTAAAATTGTGAAATACCAATATGCTATAGTGCTAGGAGCACTGGACTAATAGAAGACCTGAATTTGAGTTTTTATGACCACTGATGACACAACTTCTTTTCTGAGTCTTTCCTTATTTGCTCTGGGTACTTCACTGGGTAGTTCCAAGGAACAAAAAGAAAAAAAAAAAAAAGAAAATATTTATGAAGGGCAATTCACATCAAAGCAATCCGGAAACCTTCAGACAGCAGAACTTCAAGTGGCTTTAGCTGGAGACCAAAATGGCACAAAGGAGCAAGAGGGGACATTTGTTAGTGTAGATGTTGGGAAATTGCATGTGAAATCATATCTGTACAGTAGATAAATTTCTTCAGGCAGCATTCAACCTGAAAGCTGTTCTTCTTAAAACACCCAGGAACATCAAGGTATGTGCACATTTACACATAAGCACAAACACACACATACACAAATAGTCCAATACTAATCAAGTGCTTTCTAAATGTCTGCTCTGTGTCAGCTGTTGTCCTCAGGGATAAAGTAATAAACAATTCCAATATAGTCTTTCCTTCTACAGAGCATACATTATGACGAGGAAGACAGGTAATTCCATTCTAATCTTCAAAAATGCACAATGACAACATAAGTTGAAGAAATTAGAGCTATACTGTTATGAATATTCTTCATTACATTAACATCAATATATTAGTGTATATATTAATTGATTTTTTAAATTTTTAAAAAAATTTAAATATTATTCTCTTACTAACATAAAATATACATAATTAATAGTAATTAACCTTATATCTCAACATTTAAGCTCAGAACTTCCAAGATGGAATGTGAAATCTACAAAAGAAAAGCTTTATCCAAAGATGGCCAGAGGGATATTGTTTTCTCTTGTTGTGAGATGGTTATCATGTGTTCTGTTGTTAGCAAGAAACATGATTTTTCTATGTTTTTATTGGGAAGTTAAAAAACTCAAGTTCTTTGTGTCCACCTAGACGGCTGGGATAGGGAAGGTGGGAGGGGGACACAAGAGGGAGAAGATATGGGGATATATGTTTATGTATAGCTTATTCACTTTGTTATACAGCAGAAACTAACACACCACTGTAATGCAATTATACTCCGATAAAGATGTTAAAGAAAAAAAACAAAACTCAAGTTGAATGTCAAGTTGATAAGGGGAAGACTATGGTATCTTTCTATGGTGTCAACTTAGTTAAGCTAGAACTAGGTCTTCCAGAATTCTGTTTCCTATATATTTCTGGATGAGATAGGCCAAAAGAGAAATTGCACAAGATTTGGACAGCAGAAGCCAAGTAATGGCTGTTAATCTCTGTAGGTCATTAGCAGATGTCAGGAACCTTGCAGCTCACATACATTGTCACTGATCTGCTGAATCACCTTGTGGAATGCAGAAGCAGCCAGACCCACAACTCTTTTAGATCCTGCCAGATCTCTTCCTTAGCTTCAGGTATATATGTTGCTCCAGGGTGGAGAGTATCTGTTCCTAGTGTAGGACACTCATATCATCAAGATTGGAGGAGGTAAGACTCAGGCGTTGGTTCCAGTTTTTCCTTGTGGATTCCAATTTTTTTCTCATAGGTTCCAGTTTGTTCTTGCTCTCTCTTCTACTCCATATCCAACATTTTTCCCTAACTACCAACCTTGTAGACCTATGACAACTTCAGGTCCACCACCAGATACAACAGCAACAGTCTTCCATAGACTTCTTTGCCAGCTCCCCCTATTATATGTGGTCTGATCCCAAGAATTTATTCTTTTTTCTTTGTTGGCTCTGCTTCTCTGATTTAACCTTAACTTATACAATATACTGCAGCAAAATGAGGGGGGGGAGTGTCAAAAATAAAGACAACATTAAATCAATAAAAGGGTGAATTCAACAACCCAGAAAGTTATGAATTGTTGACCCAGGATGATAGTTATGTAAATCAGAAAGTAACCAGTTCAGACAGATCATAAGAGCATGGACTTCAGCAGAAAAGTCTCCAGGCAAAACAAACAAACAAACTCTGAAGAATAGATAGCATGACTGAGAGGAGTTAAAATCAAGGCTGTGATCAAAACTTGAAACAAAAGAAATCAATCCAAAACTCCATTTAAACAAACATCTGCATAAGCAATTACGGTTCACATATCAAATTACTGGTCCAAATTAAAACAGGAAGACAGTGACCTTCTATTGGAAAAATGGAATGGATTTTAAGCAATAGATAGAATGAGCAAAATAGATGACGTGACAAATAAAACATATGTTTCTTTCTTCCAACAAGCGAAACAAAACAAAATGAAAGCATTTAGAAACCCCATGTAGTAAAAAAAAAATGGTAAAAATATGAGGAAAACAAAAATGGGTCATGATTTTGAGTATTTGAAACTCAGTAAGAAATGAGAATTGATTTGAACATTCTCCTAGCAGTATCAATGGGGTTGTCATTGTAGAAAAGGAGACATAATTATATCACACCACTTGACACTGTTGTAAAGGTTATTTACATAGACATGCCAATTTAATTGCAATTTATGTATTTCAACTTTTAGAATCAGCCTATATAATGCCCAGATGACTAAATTCTTAACACAAAACAGAATATAAATGGAATCAACACTGAGGAAATAAAAGCCATAATATATCATGATGATACTTCATATTATGTTATCATAACAAATATATTAATCAAGACGCAGAAAACAAGAATAAGGAAACCATGTGGTGTACTTCACTTGCTACAGACTTTTGAGAAAATAGCGTCACAATAAAATATAGGATGATACTTTGCTGAGAGAAATATGGGCTGGAGTAAAGAATATTATCCCGTATAATTGTACTCTACACCATAAAAACAATTTAGCATATAGTATAAAGCATTGATTCTATATGTTTCTTGAAACCTGGTTTTCTTTGAAGGTGACTGTTATAGACTGAATGTTTGTTTCCCTCCAAAATTCATATCTTCAAGACTTAACCCCAATGGGATTATATTTGGAGACGGGACCTCTAAGGAAGTGATGAAGGTGAAACGTCGTCCTAAGGGTGGGATTGTGTTCTGACAAGATTAGTGTCCTTATAAGAAGAGACACCAGAAAGCTCGCTTTCTCTCTCGCTCTCCACATGAAAGCACTGAGGAAAGGCCATATGAGAACATAGAGAGATGGCCAGGAAGAGAGTTCTCACCAGAAACAGATTAGCCAGAACCTTGATCTTGGGCTTCTAGCCTTCAGAACTGTGAGAAAATAAATTTCTGTTGTTTAAGGCACCCAGTTTATAGTATTTTGTTATGGCAGCCTGAGCTACAACAGAGACCAATGTAGGATTAAAAAGGTGAAGAGAAGCTATATGTCCCATGTTTCCAGTTTAATCATGTTAACTCCATGTTTATTTGATTTATATTTGTTGTACATTATGTTTGATATCAGAGTTTTCCTGATGAAAGGAAAAAGAGTTCTAATTCACCAAAAGAACATCTCTGAAGAAATTGAATGTCAAAGCATTTAAATGCAATAGAACTTCTGTTTCCTACTCTCAACTCCTAATGATTTTTCTTTCATGTTGCTATTTTATACATTAATATTTTATCCTAAAATAACTTCTGGGTTGCAGAAAAGTTGTTAAAAATTTACAAAGAACTTTCTTGCTTCCTCCAGCCATATTGAACAATTAATACTTTACCAACTTGCTCACTCATGCTCTCTCTCTTCCTCTCTTCTTCTCTCTTTAAATATACAGGTATATAATATAATAATATATACATATAAATCTAAACCTTTAAGATTAAGTTGCAGACATCACACTTCCTTATTCCCTGACCACTTTAGCATGTACTTCCCAAGAACAAGGACATTCTCTTACACACTTACCTTCATGACTATTTTGAGCTTTCCTTTTTCTTTCTCTATATCTTCTCCATAATTTTGTAGATTGTATTTGGTTAGTTTTGTTCACATCCATAAACACATAGCGGTATTCTGAGTGTGGGAATCTAGGTAGAATAAGAAAGTAGTGTTTATAGAAAAATCTATTCCATGGTGGAATTATAAAAATAGGTTTGATAAAAATTCAAGTAGAAATAACAATATACAGCGTTCTCCATTTAGAATTGTACCCAAATCTGTATATAGTGTTCTGAAATGAAATAATAATCCCATGCATTGTCATATCGTATGCAAATAGCTCTTCATTCTATTCTGTTTTCCTTGTTCTTTCTCGTTCTTTATGAAAGATATCTAAAAACTGATCTTCACTGGAAAACAACACTAAAATCAAGGAGAAGATTGTTTTGGCAAAACATATTGGACTGATAAGACTAATTACCATATTTGAGTTCAGACCTCCGGACATTTTTTCAAATGTTCTCATTTTTATTCATGATTTTAAACGTACTTCTTTTTTATTTTGAAATGCTTGTTTTGGAGGAAAACTTTGGAAATATGTCAAGGAAAAATTTACAGCCAAATTATTTAAATAGTGTTTACCAAGAATCTTTGGTAAATGTTTTTCTCTCTTAGAACTATAAAATCTGGCAAACACAATTCAGGGAGATATTCAGTCTTAAACAGAGATGTTGCAGTTTTGAACTGGATTAAAATTGAAAAGTACCTTTCTAGCTCTTACTTGAGACTTTTTGTTAATATAAATCCAAACAGAACACCCATATAACACTAGTTTGTTTCTTTCATCTCAAAAGGTTCTGGGCTCTGTTAAACCATTATGGGTGTTTTGTACATCAGCTGTACTCACGTTAACTCATGTATATAGTGAGAAACTGAACATGTTTTAGTTACTCGACTAGGATGTAAGGGGATTCTTCAAAGACTTAGTCAGAATTCAGAGACTGAAGAGTGAACACAAGCTCAAAGAGAAAAGATAAGCCCCCGTTTTTCTTTTTAATTAAGTTGACCTCACTATTAGAATAGGTAAACTTGTATCATATTAGTTACTGATCTGCAAGATGTTAGAACACATGTTCAAACAGTTAATGTGGAGACATGACACACCTCTTTTATTGTTTTCCACCCTTACTGAGATATATGTAATTGACCTATAATGATGTGCAAGTTTAAGAGATACAGTGTCTTGATTTAATAGACTTATATATTGTAAAATGATTACCACCACAGCATCAGGTAACACCTAAATCATATCACCTAAATACTATTTCTTTTTGTGTGTGTGGTGAGAAGATTCAAGATTTACTCTCCAAGCAACTTTCAAGTATGTGAGATAGTATTACTAACTGTAATCACTATGCTGTACATTAAATGCTCAGAATCTATTCATCTTATAACTAGAAATTTATACTCTTTAACCAACATCTCCCATTTTCCCTACTTCCCACTCTGGTAACTATCATTTTACTCTTTGTTTCTATTGGTTCAGCTTTTTTAGATTTCACATATAAGTGGTATCATACAGTATTTGTCTTTCTCTATCAGACTTATTTCACTTAACATAATGTGCTCAATGTCTATCCATGTTTTCCCAAATGACAAGATAGCCTTTTTTCTCATAACTGAGTAATATGCATACTACATACATCTTCTTTATCCATTCATCTGTTGACACATTCATCTGTTGACTACATCTGCTGTTTCCATATTTTGGCTATTGTGAATAATGCTGCAATGAACATGGAGGTGCAGATGTCTCTTTGAGACACTGTTTTTAATTCCTTTAGCAGTAAGATTGCTGAATCATATAGTAGTTTTATTTTTAAATTTTTGAGGAACTTCCATACTATTTTCCATAGTGGCTGCACCAATTTATATTCCCACCAACTGTCCATGAGGGTTTCCTTTTCTTCACATACTCACCAACTCTTGCTATCTCTTGTCTTTTTGATAGCAGTCGCTCTAACTGGTATGAAGTAGTATTTCTTTGTGGTTTTGATTTGCATTCCTCTAATGATTAGTGATATTGTGCATCTTTTACTGTACCTGTTGGTCATTTGTATGCCTTTTTGGGAAAAAAAAAGTCTTCCCAGGTCTTTTGCCCATTTTTCAATTGGATTCTTTCTTTCTTTTTTTAAAAAAAATTACGCTTATGTTTAAATAAATTTATTTATTTATTTATTTTTGGCTGCAATTGGTTTTCATTGCCGTGCATGGGCCTTCTCTAGTTGTGACAAGCGGGGGCTACTCTTCCCTGTGGTGCACGGGCTTCTCACTGCAGTGGCTTCTCTTGTTGTGGAGCACCGTCTCTAGGCGCGTGGGCTTCAGTAGTTATGGCGCACGGGCTTAGTTGCTCCGTGGCATGTGGGATCTTCCCGGACAAGGGCTTGAAACCATGTCTCCGGCATTGACAGGCAGATGCTTAACCACTGCACCACCATGGAAGTCCCTATTTATTTCTTTGCTATTGAGTTTTATGACTTCTTTATATATTTTGGATATTAACCCCTTAACAGATATATGATGTGCAAATATTTTATTCCAGTCCATAGTTTGCTTGTTCATTTCGTTGACGGCTTCCTTTGTGACACACACACTTTATGCCTAGAGGGACACAGGTTTGTCAGTGTTATCCTGGCCCACACTGTTTCCTCTCACCTAAAACTATTTCCCCTCTCAGCCACTGACTAGAAATTCTGCTAATGGACATATATTCATTTGTGTAAGACACAACACTTGTGAGAGAGATCATGATTTTTATACCATCAACATTAATGACCATAGAGTAGGCTTTTTATAATTTTTTTTTTTTTTGTAAAAACTGCAGGTGAACACAGGAAGGAGAAAGAAAAATCAATAAGCTGAAGTCCTACTTATAGAGACCAAACCTTTGTGAGCTTCATGATGGGACCTCAGAGAGTTACTGTGAAGCTATCACAACATAAAGGGAATAAAATGAATATCATAGTGTGTAGAACACAGTATATCCTCAATAAATTCTAATTCTCTTTCTCCTCACTTAAGTCCTTCACATTCCACAGACCAAATGGCAAACCAGCACATTGGTATGCATAAGTATAAATTCTCCTTTGTTAAAAAATTTTTTAAAACAAAGCTATCATTTCTCTATATATGATAGTCTATATACAGGTATCCTATACTGACCACTCTAAATCTATCTTTCAGATATTCTGACCTTTTATCCCCGCCATAAATCATGCATTGATTAGACTAAATCTATCTTTCTAAGTACATTATATTTGATTTTTTCAGATACTCTCTGATTATTGACAGACCCAAGCAAACACATTATTTCTATTTCATGTAGCTGGAGATGAGGGACAGGGATAAGAAAGTGGAATTGCCCCCTCTCAGGTATTTAAGGGTATTTGTGAGCAAATGCTAACATTAAATGGAAGAGCTTTCCTCTCTCTTGGGCCAATATGGGCCCACTGAGGCACCTTAAACTTGCTTGCACAATCGGGGGACTAGGAGGTGGTGTCCTTTCTTAGTTCAGACTCTCCTTCCATCCGTTGGTGATGGGGGTAGAGCTGCAATAAGTGGTGGAAAGAGGAGAGGTTGACAGAAGTAACCCCTGCCCACGTGAGAATACAGCCAAAAGAGGTCCCAAACTCACTGACCAGGCTGCAGGGTGGAGGAAAGCACAGTATCTTTCTGTGATCCCTGCAGTGTAAAGCAAGTAACCTGATGCTGAGGTAAAAGGTTGGAGACTGCCCATATTACCACTTCCAGTGCCTTGGAGAAGTCAAAAGTCAAGGGGGTAGCAGGACTTCCCTGGTGGACCAGTGGTCAAAGACTCTGCAGGGGGATAGGGTTTGATCCCTGGTCAGGGAACTAAGTTTAAAAAAAAAAAAAAAAAAAAGTCAAGGAAGTAGTTGCAGACCTGCAGAAAAGAAAAATGCCCTGTTGGTTTTCCCCGATAGTTAGGTGAATGTTGTGTGGCCATTAACCACTTTGACGGAAGTTGCTTCCTGTCCCAGAACCCTGGGTTTTGGTGCTCCCTGGAGCACCAGGAGCACATCACCTAAAGGATTGTCCAGGCCTGATGGACACTGTCTCTTCACACTCCAAAACTGAGGACTTGAGAGCATTTTTTAGGTCTCAGAAATTCAACCCTCTTTATAGTCTTTAAGTTTATTGTTTGACTTCCAATAACATATTTTTAATTAAAATTTTTTTTTATTATATTGGAGTATAGTTGATTTACAATGTTGTGTTAGTTTTGGGTGTACAGCAAAGTGATTCAGTTACAAATTACATTTTCATAAACATTCCATGTGAAAATAAAATAGGGGCTGTGTATAGCTCTTCGATCAGAGAATTTACTTTCTCAGGGTACTGTTCATACTAACACACAAATTCTGACAATCTCTGCTACAATATAAAAGTTGTTAAATATTTTACATGGTGGTATCTGATAAATAAACTTATTGTTTTAACACTTTCAGATAAATTTAGGAAAATGTCCTTGTGTCATATCTACTAGAATGACTAACATTTATTATAGATTACATAATTCTCAAATACTGATGTTTTGAAACTGTATGGTCCTCACATCATATTGTGTTGCTATCTTTTCCATAATTATAAGATGTTTTGATATATTTGTGTAATAAACAAAACTTGTATTTTTAGGTAAGAAAATCTGGTGTCAATATACATTTTAGAGTTTGTATGAAATTTCACCTAAAATTATATATGAAAATGATACTTGTTGAGTATACCTTTTCTAACTTTAAATTTTATAACCATTATTGCAACTCATAAAAAAACACAAGTAGTTATTAAAATATGAGAATGATTCACTGTGACCCTCTAGTAACTTACTAAACACGTTTTTTTTAAAAAAAGTATCATAACATACTCACTTTCTTTATGTAAATTACAAGAAGCTAGTATAATGTGCTTTTCATATTACATTTTTTCTTTTGTTACATGTATTATCACCTTAAAGTTTGTGGATATTTAGTGTCTCAACAATTGTTGCTCTTTACAAAATTGTCTAAATTTTGATTTGGGGCAGAACTTGAAAAGAGCAATTCTGCCCCCTGGTGTTCTGTAAAATCCAGGGTAGCTGCTTGCTTCTGGGAAATCGCCAGTACTTTCTTGCCAACTTGAAAGTTGTAACTCTGAATCAGAATTCTAGAATACTCAGCTGTGCCCCCACACCCCCCGTTCTTTTTTTTTCCAAGTTTGCGCAAACCAATCATGGAAGCTGGTTACTTTATCTGTACCTGTGCCAGACTTAGAACTCATTCCTCAGGATTTTTACTAAGATTTGTAGAGCCAAATAAGAAAACTGTAATTGAAACCATGTGCTATTCTGTTTGAAATTTTACTTTGTTTTAAACATATTTTTAAATTTAGGATGTATTTATACATCTGAATTGCTGAATTACTAGTTGATAACTTAGACTACAGAGATTATATTGTGCCATATTTTTAAAAACAATAAGAACAATAAAAGAATACAAGCTCATAATTTTTAAAAATTACATCTTTTAGGAGCTAGGAAAGGTTGTGTGTGCTTTTTGAATTCAGATAATTCATAGAAGGAAACAATCAAACTTTTGTAAAATGATCATTTATGGGATTAAAAAACAAACAAAAAAGAACCCATCAATAACAAAGAAATAATCACCAAATTAATTGATGTGTCTCTACTCTTATAGTGGAAAGTGCAAAAAAACATTACAAATGTTCAGAGGTTTCTAGTTTATCAGTCTTCCGTAGAAAGTGCAGAAGATGAAATGCTATAAAAGTTGGCCTGGACTTCTGAGTCTGTTTTCCCTTGTTACTTAAATTTCTGAACATTTTGTATTGTTCTGTTCCTTTTGTGTATTTATTTTCAAATTGATGATATGTTAGCATTCATAGAACCAGACATATAATTGGGTATTTTTATCCTTAGGAGTCTATGGAAGAGCTTCATCAGAAATTTATATATACATACATATATAGTGGTTGGGATGGAGAGAAACCATCATTTATTTTCATTTGATTCTCAAAGAGGTCCATGACCCACCCCTTGACCCCCCAAAAAAGGGATAAAAATAGCCATGAAAAAATACTTCTGATTTCTAATACAACTCTAATCCCTGAGATCAAATCATAAAGGTTTACATAGTATGCTACTGCCATCTTGTGTCTGCCTAATATCTCTCAGTTTTCATCAAGAGTGCTAGTTAGAGGGATGAATCCGAAACATTCTGAATCCAGCCTGGAGGGTTCTGCAGAGACTTAAGGAACGGAACACAGAAAAAGAGTGAACTTCAGGCTCTGGGTCCCTTAAACCATCACTAGAATTCTAACACATAAGTACTTTAATGAATTATAACCTACTCAGAATTAAAGATTTATCCTCAATAGTTTCACTCTTATGTGACTCTTTCATGCTTGGATCAGAAATTAGTCCTGGCAGGATTCCCATAGAACATCTAGGTGGTAACATGTTACAAGTGAAGGCAAGAGGATATCACAATCTCATTGAGATGCTGCAAGGAATTTTCAAATCTTGGAGCCTTGACATTTTCTCTATCTGGGAGTGTCTGGATATTCACTCAACATGAGTCAGTTTTCAAAACTTTTAAAATTTAGGCATTTCCGCTTGAAAAAAAAATTAAAAACTACAAAGAGGAAAAAAAATGCTCAGGTTTATTACACAAAATTAAAAGAGCTTTTAGGCCCTGTGATTTCTGGTTATGTGGCCGAATTGATATTCATTGATTTCATTACTGCATATGTGTCCAAAAGTGATTTTAGCTCTTAAATATCCCTGTAATCTAAGAAATGCAAGATTAATCATAGAATTTCAGAAGGAAAATACAAAAGTTCCCATTGGTAGCCTACCAATTCAATGTTTACCTGCCAATTCCACAAATGTATGGCCCTTTATATACTTTTTTAATATTATCAACTTGTCAGCTACATGAGAGGATGATTAGAGAGAGTTGGCAACTGCCCTGAGTAACAAGTGTACTCTGGACTCAATGAAGGAATAAACTATTCAACTTCTTTCTCACAATTATGACTACAAAATCATCTCAGGAAAATTTACAAAGGCAATGGCAGATATTGTAAGGTTATTTGCAGCCAGCACAGAATTTCTATTTAAGAGGAAATTTGAAGTAGCTCTTTGATTGAAAATGGATTCTTGGAACTAGACTTGAACCTGATTTGGGATACCAAGAACAGTAATTGGGGTGTCTTATGTGAAGGGCATCACTCAGTGTACCTTCTACTAGATTACAAAGAGTTCTTCTAGAGAGGTAGCATTTGGCCTCATGTTATATAGCACTAGAGTCAAAAGAATAAGCAGAAATATTTAGTATCAAAGTAAGCACAAATAAAGTCAACTTTTCAGGAGAAATTTAACTTCATATTATATTTTTACCTGGGGGATGGTGGAGACAGATGAGTGTAATTCAAAACTTCCATTTGAAAAGCATTACTCATATCCTCTGGATCAAGTCACCCTTCATCTGAGTCTTTGATCCTATAATTAATTGGCTTTCTCTACATGATACAACTTCTCAAGGCATCTAAGAATTATCTCCAACAGGAGCCTCAGTTAAAGTAAAACATGCCAGGATTCAAGTCTCTGAACCACTCAGGTTCTTCCGCTAACGAACATCTCTGAAGTCCGTGCCATGTACCTGTTTTGGGAATCTCTTGCCCGAGGGAGGGCTAGCTCTCCACATTGATAGTGCTATTGTTGGGATCCTGTATTGCTCTAGTCTTGCCCATCTGATACGTCTGTCCCGGAGGAAGAGCTGCAGGAACTGATAGACGGTTTCCTTCCACTTCATGCTTCTTGACCAATGAAAACAAAGCTCAGAAGCGGAAAAATCAGTAATCACATAACAAAAGACCTCAGGCATAAAAATCTTTCATTTTGGACAGTGGAAACTTGATTTTGTTACATCCTCCTTGAATCTTGCTTAGAAATCAAAAAATAGTACTCGAAAAGCCCTCAAAAGACCACGTGTCCAGTGTCCTGCCACCAGGGGCCTGTTTTATGTGCCCCTTGCTTCCCTGGCCACACCAGACTAAGCACATACATGTTCTCTTTAGCAATCTTTCCAGTGCTTTCATTCCAGGGTAACTGGGCTCTCCACTCCACTTTCTTATGACCTGATTCCATAGCTGCAGCATCCCTTTTTCTGCCAATGACATTGGCTGGATTTTCACTTGAAACTTCTCTTTATGCCCACAGTGACCTTTGATGCTAACCCGTTAAGTCCTCCTGCTGATGTGACTCCCAATGAGCTTTCAGTTGCTGTTACTCTAGACTCCCTTGAGTACCACCCTCAGTACCACCTTTGTATCACTGCCCTACACACCAGCCTTGCAAAAAAGATAGACTTCTCAAGGCCTCTTTCAGCCTCGCTCTTGGTGACGTTTGCATTGTTTTCCCAGCAGCTGGACCAGGCTACATTAAGCAACACTACCAAGAGTCCGTTCCTTTTCCTGCAGTGCGACCCAGTGGTCAAGATGAAATCAATTCACCTCAATTCCTTTGTGCCTCAGAATAAGCTCCTTGGTGTATCCAAAGCAACTTGGAGGAGTTAAAATAACCTTTGACCCCACTCTGGGTTACAGAGAAAAAAAATCAGTTCCAATGTTTTCTGAAGTATTTCTCCCAGAACAGTGATTAATTTTTCATGGAAGTCTTAGTGGCTTTTATTCCTAAACTGCAATCGGTAAAAGTAATATGCTGAACAAGGCTGTCCCCATGGGACCTTTGCTCACTAAAATGTATGAACATAAACATGAATGGTAAAATTGTACTTTTCTCTGAATTGTTGGAATAAGGAGTAATTTTTGTTTAAATGGGTCTCATGCTCATTCCAAAGTAGTTGAGTGCACATGGGTATTTTCTAACCACCCTGTGTTTTTAAAGAACATTAATTTTGTTGTTACTTATTTACTAAAAACCACATTATATGACTTCAAACCTTCTTTATCCTTTAAAGTTGACATGAATTTGGCTCTTTCTGATTGATCTCGATGCATTTCTGACTGTGGTAATATCAAGAGTCAATATCAATTTCGTTCAAAAAGGATCAAAGAAAGATTCATTTTCTGTTCCCACAGAAACAGTTTTTAAAAAGTGCTCCCCTCCTAGCATTTATCTTAAAGGAAATTTAAATAAAAAGTAGAGCAAAAATCTTCATCCTTAAATACAATTATACTTTTACAATTTCAAAGAAATTGAGCTTTTTTCATGGTATCTGCATTCTACAATTAAATTAACATTTATTGTCATTTGCAAGAATGTATCTTGTAAAATAGGTTTATTGTCATTTACCTTCAAAAAGTGTGATTCTGTATGGATGTGTATATGTGTGGACTTGGGGGTGAAGTGGGGTGTTAGCGTGCTTTCAGAATTTTTGAAAAGAAGCCCTATGAAACAGGGTCTTAATCTTCCTGAAACGAACAAGTTAGATGCCAATTAGTATTCATTCCCCGTATATAAAAGAAGAAACCTAACGATGTTTTGGAACGCATTGGAAGGAGAAGGCCCACCTCTGTCTCATATTCCAACCCCACAAATTCATTCAATTGGTTTTATTTCCTTGTGATGTTTTTATAGGTCTGTAATCATTTATTTGCCATTCTGAAATCTAAGAAACTGAAAGTTTGGTTTTTTTCCCAAGTTCATTTGGTGGCAAAATCTGAATTGAAACTATGCACAATCTTTATTAACTCTATCCCAATTAGTTGTTACATTTCACTGTAAAAATATGAGTATATTTGATTACAAGTTATGGGTATATGTACCATGACACCTATCAGAATCTGAAGTTGTAAAATTTCTGAATTCCAAAACTTACCTGGTTCTGAGGTTTTTAGATCACAGATTTGGACCTATACTAGATAACACAACCACTTCTGGAAGAAGAAATGCCCTCAAAGAAGGGCCTTATTGGATCACTGGTTCCTAACTAGTAATAAAGGTGGCACGAAAACTGTTTAGGGACAAAGGCAGGGACCAGAAATGATGAGGGGAGTGAAAAAACAAAAAAGAGAGAGAGATGGACTTCAGGTGACAAATATTGCCTCTAGCAAAATACAACATAATTTCAAAAGAAACTTTGCTCCAGATCATCATCCAAGAAGCAAAAGTAAGATGGTCTTCTTCTGGACCATCCCAGAACTCTAAATCATTGATTCCACACTCTTATATGAGGTCCTGGTGCATTTCCTTCAACATTAAGAGCGAGAGAATGGACTCCACTGCTTTTTAACCCTGTAAAAATATAACCATGCTTAAACTTATTTAAATTTGAATTAACAGATTCTAAAATAAATGCTGAGGATAGAGTTTTAAAAGTTCAGGAACTCTTTTAGACCTTCCAGATATAAAGGTTCTCATATAAAAAAATCATAATAAATTTATGGCTATAGTAATATTATGGCTATAGTAAGAAAGAAAATGTCAAATAAGTTACTGAAATCTAGAATGGTGGAAAACTTGATGGCTATCAGGTAGCACTGATGAAATAAATTCAGATTTCTGAAAATTTAGCCAAATATTTATTTCCCTTTCTTACATATTATACATCTTATATATTATATATATTTGAAATGTCATTTTGAATAGCTGACTTGTTTCAACTAAACATTTGGAATGCAAAAGAAAGAAATTGCTTAAAATCAGTATATAAGTCTTTCAAATAATATACATTTATTCTAAGTTGTGCTCAGCATCTACAAATATTCTGATAAATTATTTTAAATGTGCTCAAAGCTTAAGCATGTATTATCAAGAAGTATTTTAAATAACTGAGACAGTTTCTTATGCCTTGTTCTTCAAACATTTTGTAATTTTTGCTCTAAGTGGAAATTTTCATATCAACTGTAAACAACTCCAGTAAGAAATCAAAAATGCCTAATTTGGAATCATATACTATTACCTGATTTACTAATAACTTGAGACACAGGTTTTTAAAGTATAGTTAAAAGAAAGAGCCTTTCAGTTACAATTTGACTATGCACATAGAATTATAATCAAGCCCTGGTGGCACTCTGTTACTTTTTTATTTTCCAGACACACATAGATAGGGTTTTAATTTGATCACATCCTCAGGAATTCAGTGTGTCTCACTGTTGAGTGGAATCTTGGACTATGCTCATTTAGAGCTGGAAGGGGAAATGACCAACAAGAGATCTAACAGAAAGCAGACTTTGCCATATGGCTCCTAACCATTTGCCCTTTGAAGCTCAGTAAAAGAGATCTGAGATACGACAGGGATGTTTTTCCTTTGTCATGAAAGATTTGTCCAGGAAAACAGCAGAAGCCATGAATTTGACATGTTGATCAAAATACAAGAAGTCCAAGCAAACAGATGGGAAAGCAGAGGGCCTACAGCTGCTTCAAGTGAATCCCTGTGATGTCTATCATCTTTCAAAGGGGGCCAATATCAAAATAAAGCCCCAGAGTTCTCCCCATCACTAAACAGCCTTGCAGGTCACAGCTCATGAGACCTTCCATTTGCTTCAATTCTGATAGACTCTTATTAGACATCAATGTTTGGTCAATAATCTTATGTATAAAAGGGATATAATCAGTGCTGTATGAAAATTGGCGAATTAAAGCTTTCCTTCTTTGGCCTATTATTCCCAGAATTAGGCAATTATCTTTCACATTTTTTCTATTTATTTGTTTAAAAATTTTGACAACTATGTATTATGCTATCCTGAACATGTGATTTTAAAAAATACATAATAAAATACACCCAGTCCAACCGCTACTTGACTAAAATTTAGTAAGCTTTCAAACTTTCATTTTGAGCTATCACATGCAATCATTTTTTAAGAAAGAAAACTCAGGAAATATTAATATACCCATATGCCACACTTTTTTTCATTCATGAGTTATATATTGTGATAAGAAAAAAGGAATACACTCCTAAAACACAGGAACATACTTTATGAATAAAAAAATGTCAATTAGAAAATTGACACTTGTTGGATTTTTTAGGCATTAAAATAATTATCTCCCAACTATGAATGTGTCATATTAAGATAATAAATGGTAATTAAGATAATATGCTGGTACTACCATGATATTTGAAAATTATCATCCTGATGAAATTATACACTGGACCATATTGTAGAAGCACCTAACCAGAGGTAGATAATCACAGATATTAACACATTTCAAATCTAACCCTATACTTTAGTACCATTGAATTAGGATTATCAAAGCCCTGTCTCAAGAAAATGCGAGATGAATTTATAGTAAATTACCAAAAATCAATAAGCAGTGACATGAGAAGTGTTAAGACAATTTAGAGCCCAAGAAATATAAGAACTAAAGGTGACTTAATAAGCAAACTTTTCCATCCTCTTTTTACCTGCTCTTTATGGGCTATTGTATATATGGGAACAATTTAGGATTACAATGCAATACTTGGGTGGTCCTGTATCTACCATGTTTAGGTGCTAGAGGAGTTCCTGAAAGAGAAAGTTAGGGCTGATCCAATGGAGATGAGCATGGGTCAGAGGCAGGGAACAGCACATCAGAGAGAGAAAGAGAAAAAGAAGGATGGCATCCAATGCAAGTTTTCCAGGTTGAGTCTTTGTTTTATTCTCATGACTTTTGAAAGCTATCTGCTAAGCTGACTTTGGGTTATAATTCATAGTTTCAGCAAAAGCTAGAAAGTGATTGGTAACAGGACCACTGGAACCCAATGGATAGCAATTTAAGGCTCCAAGGGGACACCACTTTTACCATCCTCAGATCAATATGTATATCCTAGAGAAAGAGAGAATTACTTTCAAGTACTACAAATCCAGCACATTTCACCAAATTAATTCATTGAAAATGTGAGAAAAACATGACTTTTCTTCTTCAAAATTGTTCCGAACTGACTTGAGTTTTCCTACCCAAGGCAATGGAGCAATTCAGGAAAGATTCCTGTTGCCAACCTTTCAGGGCTAAATTTCTTAAGCATGACATACGAGGCAAGACCTAGTCTAGCATCTTTAAGAGTAAAGTTGCTTCAGTCCTGGGATGGTTGCCCTTTTTACATTTATCAATTTAACTCTTTGCTTCATCTCTTCAGAAAAATGTCTGTGTGATTGGGGGCAGGGGAGAGAGCGAAAGAATATCTGCTTTTGCTGATATTGCATGGTCTCCTAACTTATGACTTGGTCACTTTAAGATGAAAATACTGACAACTAGAGAGGAGAATCCAAAGAAATAAATTAACACTCTTGACTGGTGTTCAAAGCTGTGACTTCATATGAATGTTACAATGATTATTCCATACTAAAGTAAAGACCCAAGCTGATGAGTGGCTTAATAATCTCCAGCAACTACATAAAGTTGTTTAATTAAAGATGGTGACCTGCTCTTCTCTGTCTCTTCTGAAGATAGAATGAGAATAGAGAGGCTCAGATTATACCCTCTGTAGAAGAGATGTAATTAAGATATTCAGGATTTCCTAATTAGTGGTTGTTATAAAAAAAAAAAAAAAAGTTGATTTCTAAAAACGATTGTGATCAGCCTCCTAAGAAGAAGGTATCACTTTGGTTAAGGATCAGTCTCCCTTCGTGAAAGAAAAATACACCTGATGATTGGAATCTTCCACAATGGCAGCTACCATGCTTTATAGGACACAAGCCTATGACCCTACAATTTGCCTCTATTGCATTAAGAGCTATAGGTTCTTCTTCCAGTTGCTTGCATAGAAAAGAACTTGCAATTCCCCACATTTATTACAGTCAGAGAGCAAAAGAGTGTACATTGACATTTGTTAAATAATATGTGTTATGACCTCTAATAAAACTCACAGGTTGTGCTAACCATACTCACAGGTTGTGCTAACCATCATGGACTAGCTATGTCCTCTGAGATGATGGTAAAATCTAGAATCATTGTACCAGATTTGGTATCAAAGTGCACTCCTGAGCTTTACCCTCTTCTCTGTCCTTCCTTGGCCACTCCCTCTCCTCTCCCTGCCCTTTCTCATTCACAGCCAGGTGTGTGCTTGCACTGCCAATCAGCCCATCAGCAATGGAACAGGGATGTCCTCCAGGAGGCTTTACAAGAGCCCCTGAGTGTCTGGGAAATGCATCCATTGCCTCAGTGCAGAGCCCCTTCCTACCTCCTTTTGTGGAGGGAGAGCAAGAATCCTGGAGTTCTCCATTCCCATCAGTCACAAATCATTTCATCACATGTGCTCTGGATGAAGCTATAAAATCAGACATACACTCAAGAGAAATGGTATAGGTATTAACTCTGGGCTGGTTTCCGGTGGTATATACTTAGCTCCTTGCTTCATTTCCTCTAGTGCTCTGTCATAGCATTTAAAGGATTTCTAAAGACAATAAAAGCAATGGAAAGAAACTTGGCCAGGAAAAAAAGAGAAAATAAGAGTTCAATATTAAAATCCTTTAAAAGGGGATGAAAGAATTACATTAAATAGCAATTATAGTTCAGTAAGGAAACGACTCCAGGACTGGTAAGTTCATCATGATGTGGGGTGGGTGAGAATTCCATAGTAGAGCTGTCAAAGGCAAAGCTTTGGAGTCAGAGCATAGCTACCAATGCGGAATGCCATTAGGGCAAAATCATTGAGATCACAGTCTGGGGGAAAACCATCACTGAGGTTTCTCTTTCACCTTCAGTGGTCTTTCCCTTCCAGCACTACTCAATTCATAAGGGAGCTGAGAATCTTTATGGTGACTTAGGAACATCTGGCCAAGTGTTTGATTCATTCAATGGCTTTCATGAACCTCACTGAACCTCTCAGGTAGGGTGCTCAGAAATGTTAACAATGGAAGAATTACCATCCTCAGTTACTTGTTGAGGGTTAATTACAATTCAGTTAATACATTCTCAGTCATCACTGTTTAAATGTCACCTGAACCAAACCAACCCAGCCCAACAAAATGTTAATCACTCTTTACACAAACTACTTTTACTTTGTAGATAGCTTTTTGTGTTGATCACTTAGGTCTTTTAAGTCTATCTTTCTTTCCCTTTCATTTTCTTTCTCTCTCTTTCTCTTTTCTTTTCTACACTTTCTTTCTTTGCTACTCTGCCCCTCTAAATTATGAGTCTCTTAAGAGAAAAGTAATTGTGTCATCTGTAATTGTGTTATATTATAAGCATCTGATAAATAATAGTTGAGCTGAAGCAAACTGAAGGTTGTGGGAGTCATTCTGAAGGTGAGAGAGAGAGAAGGACCAGGGGAGTGGAGGAATATAGTTCCTCATCTGTAAAGTGTACACACTATCCATCTCTTAGAGTTAACTGATGAATTTTGATATCATGCCACATGTCTGGTATTCTCCATGGCCTCAGTTAAGTAGTTATTGATATATTATTATTAACAATTATGGTATTATCGTTATTACTTTTAACAATGATATTGTGTGTATTATTGAGTTCACAGGTGGCCCTGTGGTGACTTCAGCTGCTGTGGTCTTGAAGTGGCTATTTTTGTCCCTAAATAGAGTATTGACGACACTGGGAAAGGCTTTCTCATGATCCACCACTCTTCCTTTCCATGTTTGTCTTTTTGCAAGTATGTTCTTGCTTATTCTTTCTCTGCCTTTTATGTTTCATAATTTCTTCAAGTTTTCTTAAAGGGGACTTCTCCCCTTCTAATGGTTTTACTATTAAATTTCTAAATCTGCTTTTAAAATGAAGCCAGTTTGCAAAACAGAAGAAAGAACATGCAAGCAGATGAAGCTGCTGTTGCAGAAGCTGATAGATAAAAATAATTTTTTTCAATGTGGGAACTCCACAAGTTTGTGGTATCTGTGGTCAAATGATTCTAGTCTATTTTGTGCCAGGTAAATCCATTCAGTTCATTTGAGGGATGGATTTAGTTTTCAGCTGTTTCGCCTTATAATTAATAATAAACTCTGGTTCAGATAATAAGAGGAAAACAGGAAATGGAAGAAAAGAATCTTCACTCTGCTATGCATAACAGTTTTGGATAATAATTATTGCCACATTTTTTTGTATTATTGTGAAAGTAAAATATGAGACTAACATTTAGATTGTTTTATGAAAGGAAAAAAAGGAATATCATTTTGTGCCAGATCATTGGCATTAATACTTCCATATATTATAAAAGATAACGCTTATCTATTTACTGCAATGTTCTGTTTTGAACAGATTGATTTTAACATTCTGATAAATGACAAACATGCAGGCACTTGGGTATTCTGATACCTCCTCAGGGGAGTAGTTAGAAGTTAAATATAGATTCTAGAGTCATTCATTTTTAGGGAGTATTTAATTAAAGCCATGAGTCCAAATGAAATTACTTAGGGAAAGAATAGAAATGCAAAGATATTACTTTGTTATAATTGTTCTTAGCTGTCAATCATTGAAAAACATGATATGTAATCAGACTAAGTAACTGGTAATCAATTTCATCATCACAGAGAGATAAACAACTATGGAAACCGTAGGGTAATAGGGATATCAAAGTAAAATTCTGGGGGGAGGATCAAGGAGAAGGCACTGACCTAAACCCCTAAAAATGTTAGAGGTACTTTGAGATCCAATGAACTTTATTGAAGACAATCGTGATTGTTTTACCATTTACATATTTACTATTTATTTAAGTGGACTTACCTAGGAGAAAAAAGAAAAAAAGAAAGCTTTTTATTTTGCCTTTTCTTCAAAATAGTTAAATTCTAAAACAGGTTTATAGTTTTATACCTCGAATTCTAATTCAAACAGCCAAATATAACTACATAACTTCATGAGCCTGTTTTCTGGTCCTGTCCTCTAGTCTGACCTCCTTCTCAGTCTGGTTTCTTTCAGATTAACATTCTCAATCTTAGAGTAATTCCAAAAGGAGGTTAACATTCTCCACTTAATGTACAACAAAATGCCAATAAATTTTATTTTTCTCCAATAATATATGTCCCTAAATACACATCTATAAGAATTTTTTAATTGATGGAAATGTTACAGAAGCAGGGCCAATAAATTGTAAACGCTTTTGCTATTTTGACATGTTTCTTTCTTTCTTAGATCTATTGATACTGATTTCATTTTGTATGGGAAGACAGTGTAAGATTTTTACTAGTGGAAATAATGGTAGAAAATTGTACTAGTAGAAAAGACAGTGTATTTAGGTATAATGTATCATGGTTCAACTGAGAATTGGTGAGGTTATCTAGGAAACACAACCATGAAGCTTTCAGAAATCACACTAGAGAGCAGAAGTAAGCACAAAGCAATGTGGAGTCTGTACTTTTGACTGTACATCTATCCAATTGAATACATTTTATTCGGCTCTTTTAAATCTTTAGGTCTCAGCTCTGTTTCTTAAAGAAACAATTTAGCCAATCTAAAAGAAGAGAATGTTTCCCTTACAAAATTGAGGTTCAAGGAGTTCAATAATCTGCTTATTTGTAGAAGAAGAAAAATCCAACTTTCAGGACATCCAGTTCAGAGCTTTTCCTGCCATGTCATCCTTCCCACAAACAATCTGTCTCTCCTTTCTTCCTAATGAATGAGAAGTCATTGTAAGAATAAGTTCATATGGGAAAGGGAGGCCAAATTGAAGATGTAAAATCAACTGATATTTGTTTTTAAAACATCTTTATTAGAGTATATTTGCTTTACAATGGTGTGTCAGTTTCTGCTTTATTATAAAGTGAATCAGTTACACATGTACATATGTCCCCATATCTCTTCCCTCTTGCATCTACCTTCCTCCTACCCTCCCTATCCCACCCCTCTAGGTGGTCAAAAAGAACCGAGCTGATCTCCCTGTGCTAGGCAGCTGCTTCCCACTAGAGATCTATTTTACATTTGGTAGTGTATATATGTCTATGCCACTCTCTCACTTTGTCCCAGCTTACACTACCCACTCCCCATATCCTCAAGTCAATTCTCTAGTAGGTCTGCATTTTATTCCCATCTTGCCGCTAGGTTCTTCTAACCATTTTCTTTTTTATTTTATTTTTTTTTAGATTCCATATATATATGTTAGCATACAGTATTTGTTTTTCTCTTTCTGACTTACTTCACTCTGTATGACAGTCCCTAGGTCCACCCACCACACTACATATAACTCAGTTTCATTCCTTTTTATGGCTGAATAATATTCCATTGTATATATGTGCCACATCTTCTTTATCCATTCATCTGTTGATGGACACTTAGGTTGCTACCATGTTCTGGCTATTGTAAATAGAGCTGAAATGAACATTTTGGCACATGACTCTTTTTGAATTATGGTTTTTCTCAGGGTATATGCCCAGTAATGGGATTCCTGGGTCATATGGTAGTTCTATTTTTAATTTTTTAAGGAACATCCATACTGTTCTCCATAGTGGCTGTATCAATTTACATTACCACCAACAGTGAAAGAGGGTTCCCTTTTCTCCACACTCTGTCCAGCATTTATTGTTTGTAGATATTTTGAAGATGGTCATTCTGACTGGTGTGAGTTAATACCTCATTGTAGTTTTGATTTGCATTTCTGTAATGATTAGTGATGTTGAGCATCCTTTCATGTGTTTGTTGGCTATCTGTACACCTTCTTTGGAGAAATGTCTATTTAGGTCTTCTGCCCATTTTTGGACTGGGTTGTTTGTTTTTATGGTATTGAGCTGCATGAGTTGCTTGTATGTTTTGGAGATTAATCCTTTATCAGTTGTTTCATTTGCAAATATTTTCTCCCATTCTGAGGGTTGTCTTTTTGTCTTGTTTATGGTTTCCTTTGTTGTGCAAAAGCTTTTAAGTTTCATTAGGTCTCATTTGTTTATTTTTGTTTTTATTTCCATTTCTCTAGCAGGTGGGTCAAAAAGGATCTTGCTGTGATTTATGTCATAGAGTTTTCTGCCTATGTTTTCCTCTAAGAGTTTGATGGTGTCTGGCCTTACATTTAGGTCTTTAATCCATTTTGAGTTTATTTTTCTGTATGCTGTTACGGAGTGTTCTAATTTCATTCTTTTATTTGTAGCTGTCCAGTTTTCCCAGCACCATTTATTGAAGAGGCTGTTTTTTCTCCACTATATATTCTTGCCTCCTTTATATAAGATAAGGTGACCATATATGCGTGGGTTTAGCTCTGGGCTTTCTATCCTGTTCCATTGATCTATATTTCTGTTTTTGTGCTAGTACCATACTGTCTTGATTACTGTAGCTTTGTAGTGTAGTCTGAAGTCAGGGAGCCTGATTCCTACAGCTCCATTTATCTTTCTCAAGATTGCTTTGGCTATTCGGGATCTTTTGTGTTTCCAAACAAATTGTGAAATGTTTTGTTCTAGTTCTGTGAAAAATGCCATTGGGAGTTTGATAGGGATTGCATTGAATCTGTAGATTGCTTTGGGTAGTACACTTATTTTCACAGTGTTGATTCTTCCGATCCAAGAACATGGTATATCTCTCCATCTATTAGTATCATCTTTAATTTCTTTAATCAGTGTCTTACAATTTTCTGCATACAGGTTTTTTGGCTCCTTAGGTACAGGTTCATTCCTAGGTATTTTATCCTTTTTGTTGCAATGGTAAATGGGAGTATTTCCTTAAATTCACTTTCAGATGTTTCATCATTAGTGTATAGGAATGAAAGAGATTTCTGTGCATTAATTTTATATCCTGCTACTTTACCAAATTCATTGATTAGCTCTAGTAGTTTTCTGGTAGCATCTTTAGGATTCTCTATGTATGTAATCATGTCATCTGCCAACAGTGACAGCTTTACCTCTTCTTTTCTGATTTGGATTCCTTTTATTTCTTTTTCTTCTCTGGTTGCTCTAGCTAAAACTTCTAAAACTATGTTGAATAATAGTAGTGAGATGGGGCAACCTTGTCTTGTTACTGATCTTAGTGGAAATGGTTTCAGTTACTCACCATTGAGGATGATGTTAGCTGTGGGTTTGTTATATATGGACTTTATTATGTTGAGGTAAGTTCTCTCTATGCCTACTTTCTGGAGGGTTTTTATCATAAATGGGTGTTGAATTTTGTCAAAAGCTTTCTCTGCATCTATTGAGATGATCATATGGTTTTTCTCCTTCAGTTTGTTGATATGGTGTATCACATTGATTGATTTGTGTATATTGAAGAATCCTTGTATTCCTGGGATAAACCCCACTTGATCATAATGTATGAATCTTTTAATGTGCTGTTGGATTCTGTTTGCTAGTATTTTGTCAGAGGATTTTTGCATCTATGCTCATCAGTGATATTGGCCTGTAGTTTTCTTTCTTTGGGACATCTTTATCTGGTTTTGGTATCAGAGTGATGGTGGCCTCGTAGAATGAGTTTGGGAGTGTTCCTCCCTCTGCTATATTTTGGAAGAGTTTGAGAAGGATAGGTTTTAGCTCTTCCATAAATGTTTGATGGAATTCACCTGTGAAGCCACCTGGCCCTGGGCTTTTTCTTGTTGGAAGATTTTTAATCACAGTTTCAATTTCAGCGCTTGTGATTGGTCTGTTTACATTTCTCTTTCTTCCTGGTTCAGTCTCAGAAGGATGTGTATTTCTAAGAATTTTTCCATTTCTTCCAGGTTGTCCATTTTTATTGGTATATAGTTGCTTGTAGTAATGTGTCATGATCCTTTGTATTTCTGCAGGGTCAGTTATTACTTCTTTTTTATTTCTAATTCTATTGATTTGAGTCTTCTCCCTTTTTTTCTTGATAAGTCTGGTGAATGGTTTGTCAATTTTGCTTATCTTCTCAAAGAACCAGCTTTTAGTTTTATTGATCCTTGTTTTTGTTTCTTTCATTTCTTTTCCATTTATTTCTGATCTGGTCTTTATGATTTCTTTCCTTCCGCTAACTTTGGGATTTTTTTGTTCTTCTTCCTCTAATTGCTTTAGATGTAAGGTTAGTTTGTTTATTTGAGATGTTTCTTGTTTCTTGAGGTGGGCTTGTATAGCTCTAAACTTCCCTCTTAGAACTGCTTTTGCTGCATCCCATAGGTTTTGGGTCATTGTGTTTTCATTGTCATTTGTTTCTAGGTATTTTTGGATTTTCTCTTTGATTTCTTCAGTGATCTCTTGGTTATTAAGTAGTGTGTTGTTTAGCTTCCATGTGTTTGTATTTTTTAGAGATTTTTTTCCTGTAACTGATATCTAGTCTCATAGCGATGTTTTCAGAAAAGATACTTGATATGATTTCAATTTTCTTAAATTTACCAAGGCTTGATTTGTGACCCAAGATACAATCTATCCTGGAGAAAGTTCCATGAGCACTTGAGAAGAATGTGTATTCTGTTGTTTTTGGATGGAATGTCCGATACCAATTAAGTCCATCTTGTTTAATGTATCATTTAAAACTTGTGTTTCCTTATTTATTTTCAGTTTGGATGATCTGTCCATTGATGAAAGTGGGGTATTAATGTCCCCTGCTATGATTGTGTTACTGTCAATATCCCCTTTTATTGTTGTTAGTATTTGCCTTATGTATTGAGGTGCTCCTACATTGAGTGCATAAATATTTACAATTGTTATATCTTCTTGGATAGTTCTCTTGATCATTACATAGTGTCCTTCTTTGTCTCTTGTAATAGTCTTTGTTTTAAAGTCTATTTTGTAGTTATGAGAACTGCTACTCCAACTTTCTTTTGATTTCTTTTTTCATGGAATATCTTTTTCCATCCTCTCACTTTCAGTCTGTATATGTTCCTAGGTATGAATTGTGTCTCTTGTAGACAGCATATATACGGGTCTTGTTTCTGTATCCATTCAGCCAATCTATATATTTTGGCTAGAGCATTTAATCCATTTACTTTTAAGGTTATTATCGATATGTATGTTCCTATTACCATTTTCTTAATTGTTTTGGTTTGTTTTTGTAGGTCTTTTCCTTCTCTTGTGTTTCCTGCCTAGAGAAGTTCCTTTAGCATTTGTTGTAGAGCTGGTTTGGTCATGCTGAATTCTCTCAGCTTTTGTTTGTCTGTAAATCTTTTAATTTATCCATCAAATCTCAATGTGATCCTTGCTGTATAGAGTAATCTTGGTTTTAGGTTTTTCCTTTTCATCGCTTTAAATATGTCATGCCACTCCCTTCTGGCTTGCAGAGTTTCTGATGAAAGATCAGCTGTTAACCTTATGGGGATTCCCTTATGTGTTACGTGTTGTTTTTCCCTTGCTGCTCTTAATATTTATTCTTTGTATTTAATTTTTGATAGTTTGATTAATATGTGTCTTGGCATGCTTCCCCTTGGATTTATCCTGTATGGGACTCTCTGTGCTTCCTGGACTTGATTAACTATTTCCTTTCCCATATTATGGAAGTTTTCTATTGTAATCTCTTCCAATATTTTCTCAGTCCTTTTCATTTTCTCTTCTTCTGGGACCCCTGTAATTCGAATGCTGGTGTGTTTAATATTGTCCCAGAGGTCTCTGAGACTGTCCTCTCTTCTTTTCATCCTTTTTTCTTTATTCTGCTCTGCAGTAGTTATTTCCACTATTCTATCTTCAAGGTCACTTATCCGTTCTTCTGCCTGAGTTATTCTGCTATTGACCCCTTCTAGAGAATTTTAAATTTCATTTATTGTGTTGTTAATCACTGTTTGTTTCCTTAGTTCTTCTAGGTCCTTGTTAAATGTTTCTTGTATTTTCTCCATTCTATTTCCAAGATTTTGGATCATGTTTACTACCATTACTCTGAATTCTTTTTCAGGAAGACTGTCTATTTCCTCTTCATTTGTTTGGTCTGGTGAGTTTTTTCCTAGCTCCTTCATCTGCTGTGTGTTTCTCTGTCTTCTCATTTTGCTTAACTTACTGTGTTTGGGGTCTCTTTTTCACAGGCTGCAGGTTCATAGTTTCTGTTGTTTTTGGTGTCTGTCCCCAGTGGCTAAGTTTGGTTCAGTGTGTTTTGTAGACTTCCTAGTGGAGGGGACTAGTTCCTGTGTTCTGGTGGATGAGGCTGTATCTTGTCTTTCTGGTGGGCAGTTCCATGTCTGGTGATGTGTTTTAGGGTGTCTGTGGCCTTATTATGATTTGAGACAGCCTCTGTGCTAATGGATGTGGTTGTGTTCCTCTCTTGATAGTTGTTTGGCATAGTGTGCTGCAGTGTAGCTCGCTGGACTTTGAGTGGAGCTGGGTCTTGGCATTGAGATGGAGATCTCTGGGAGATTTTTGCTCTTTGATATTACATGGAGCTGGGAGGTCTCTTGTAGACCAGTTTCCTGAACTTGGTTCTCCCAACTCAGTGGCACAGCCCTGATGCCTGGCTGGAGCACCAGGAGCCTGACCTCCACATGGCCCAGAATAAAAGGGAGAAAAGAAAGAAAGAAAGAAAGAAAGAAAGAAAGAAAGAAAGAAAGAAAGAAAGAAAGAAAGAAAGAAAGAAAGAAAGAAAGAAAGAAAGAAAGAAAGAAAGAAGATAAAATAAAATAAAGTAAAATAAAATAGTTATTAAAATGAAAAATAATTATTAAAAAAATGTTTTTTAAGTAATGAAAAAAAAAATGGACAGGCCAAACCCTAGGACAAATGGTAAAAATAAAGCTATAAAGACAAAATCACACACAGAAGTATACACATACACACTCACAAAAAGGAGAAAAAGGGGAAAAATATATATATATTGTTGCTCCCAAAGTCCACCTCCTCAATTTGGGATTATTCATTGTCTATTCCGGTATTCCACAGATGCAGGTACATCAAGTTGATTGTGGAGATTTAATCTGCTGCTCCTGAGGCTGCTGGGAGTGATTTCCATTTCTCTTCTTTGTTCACACAGCTCCTGGGGTTCAGCTTTGGATTTGGCTCCGCCTCTGCATGTAGGTCACCTGAGGGCGTCTGTTCTTCACTAAGATGGGGTTAAAGGAGCCGCTGATTCAGGGGCTCTGGCTCACTCAGCCCGGGGGGAGGGAGGGGTACGGATGCAGAGTGAGCCTGCAGCAGCAGAGGCCAGCGTGTTGTTGCACCAGCCTGAGGTGTGTCACGTGTTCTCCCAGGGAAGTTGTCCCTGGATCACAGGACCCTGGCAGTGGCGGGCTGCACAGGCTCCTGGGAGGGGGTGTGTGGAGATTGACCTGTGCTCGCACACAGGTTTCTTGGTGATGGCAGCAGCAGCATTAGCGTCTCATGCCCATCTCTGTGGTCCGCGCTGATAGCCGTGGCTTGCACCTGTCTCTGGAGCTAGTTTAGGTGGTGCTCTGAATCCCCTCTCCTTGAGCACACCAAAACAATTGTCTCTTGCCTCTTTGGCAGCTGCAGACTTTTCCCTGGACTCCCTCCCGGCTAGCCGTGGCACACTAGCCCCCTTCAGGCTGTGTTCACGCCGCCAACCCCAGTCCTCTCCCTGGGATCCAACCAAAGCCCGACCCTCAGCTCCCAGCCGCCGCCCGCCCCGGCAGGTGAGCAGACAAACCTCTCGGGTTGGTGAATGCTGGTCGGCACCGATCCTCTGTGGGAATCTTTCTGCTTTGTTCTCCGCACCCTGTTACTGCTCTCTCCTCCGTGGCTCCGATGGTCCCTGCTCCGCCACCCGCAGTCTCCACCCACGAAGGGGATCTAGTGTGTGGAAACCTTTCCTCCTTCACAGATCCCTCCCACTGTGCAGCTCCCATCACTATTCTTTTGTTCTTTTGTCTCTGTTTTTTCTTTTTTTCTTCTGCCCTACCCAGGTACATGGGGAGCTTCTTGCCTTTGGGGAGGTCTGAGGTCTTCTGCCAGCATTCAGTAGGTGTTCTGTAGGAGTTGCTCCACATGTAGATGTATTTCTGATGTATTTGTGGGGAGGAAGGTGATCTCCACGTCTTACTCTTCCACCATCTTGAAGCTCCTCCAGCCAATTGATTCTTGAAGGTAATGGCCTCATCAAAAGATACTTACTCTTCCCAAACCAAGTGGAATCATTAAAAAATATTACTGCGACAATGGAAAAAATTCAAGGTCCATCTCAGATCATTTCACTTTTGGAGTTTGATTATTCAGAAGTGGAAATTTTCCTTGAGAAGGAATATTGATTACTAGTACAATCATCTAACATCATTATATTAGATTAGCTTTCAGGGTAATAAAACCACCTACACCTGTCAATTTAAAAAGGCTACCTTTAGGAACATTTTGAAGTACTTGACATCATCCTTAAATAGAAAATAGGAAGAATTATGAGAATTACAGTTTTGACATCTTTGTTTTACTCTAGCCAGTATGGTTTCTTTCACAAGGTCACAATTCTTGATATTATGAATACTTTATTTTCCTAGTCTAAGCTATTTTGTGATATGCTACATTATGTTATTATTTTGAAAATTGTAGAGTTGAATATATTCTTCTTAGACATGTTGTCCAGGCTGTATTTGTTTATTTATTTATTTGCATTTAGCATAATTTGAAGTCTGGTTTAAAGTATTTTGAAAAATTTTTTATTATATGGGCAATTAATGTGTTCTATATAGAGAGAAATTTGTATATTAACTTAAAATTGAAAGTACATAACACTGTAGTTTATGAGTAGGAAATCTCACTTGTCTGTGTGCACAAGTAAATATTTTCATGTTGAAATCAAATGCATTTGCATGTTCAGAGCTCTATTTGCATGGACAAATATGGGCTTCAAGTACCAATAAAATTAACTAACATAAACACATGTACTAATACAACACATTATAGTCCTCAGATTCTTCTCTAGATAAAATACCAAGAAATCCGGCTTCCCTGGTGGCACAGTGGTTGAGAGTCCGCCTGCCGATGCAGGGGATATGGGTTCGTGCCCCGGTCCGGGAAGATCCCACATACCGCAGAGCGGCTAGGCCCGTGAGCCACGGCCGTTGAGCCTGCGCGTCCGGAGCCTGTGCTCCACAAAGGGAGAGGCCACAACAGTGAGAGGCCCGCGTAATGGGGGAAAAAAAAAAAAAAACCCAAGAAATCAAGAATGAATGAGCTCATTAGCTCCATTGTAACCAATTCTTCCCCCTCAAAGTATCTTATTTTAAAATACTTGGTTCGTCAAAGCAACCTATTGAAATTACACACAAATAAAAGAAACAAAACCTTAAAAAAATATTTTTGGATGGCCAATATCACACAAAATATTCACTTTAGCTACAGGACAAGGAAAATAGAATTAATTGCTGTAGTTTTAAGAAAGATTTTTAATTCCAAGAAAGTAATATAGAATCCTATTAAGCAGCTACTGATTTTGGTACTAAATTAATCATAACTACTCCCAGAAAACAAATGTGATTTTTTGGGGAAGTTATGTTAATTCTCTCAGACCATGGAATTAATATGCAGACTGGAATCCCACCCAGTATTGTGTCTCTACCAGTCTTAATGTTTTAACACTTTGTTGGGTAATTTTTCTCATTTTCTCAGATGTGGCATTTTAGGTATTAACTATAACTGAATATTCAGAAGGACAAAACTGTTTCTTCATTGGGGGATAATTTTTTCAAATGTACCTAAAAAATAAATGTTAGGAAAATATCTTTCTTCAATCACAACTTTTCCTCATTAATAGTATCTTTCCAAAATTATCTTTAAAATTAAAATTTAAAAATGTCTTTAAAGTAATTGAATCAATTCTAAGGGCTCAAAATGATGATTTTTATTAAGTCCTTGGAAATAGATCAATCAATTCATGTCTAACATATTTCTTTATTATTTTCTAGCAACAATCTCTGAGCTAATGACTTCTCTTAGATTCTCAGTCAGGGGTATATAATCATTGAATACATGTATTCAGGAGCCCTCCAAAATAAGCAACTGTGAAACTTAACAAGGCTTATTTGGGCCCACAGCATCATTTTCTTCAGAAAGTTTTCTTATTCTTTTAGACTCCAAACAATGGATATATAAATAATTTGTATTAATTCATATGCTTTCCCAGATCCCACTTCTATTGCTATTGTTCTCTATAAAATACTAAAAGTTATACTAAGCATATCAGATTCATTCACCAAGCAATTACTGTGTCATCCTGAATTAGGTGGCATTCACTGTGCATGGAGGAGGAGAGAGGGGATTGGAAGTCTCAGGACCTGTTTTAAGGACACTGATACATGGCTGGGAGGAAACATGTACAAAATGACCTATTACTTCCAAAATGGTAAATAAAAATCTTGCATTTTCATCTCAACAAATGTCAAGAACTGATCAGATGTGAAAACACTGGAAAAAGTGGACTTGGAAGGCACTTTCATTGTCATGAAGAAGCACAAATTGGCAGAGGAAGGGCAGGTGTTTTAGATGGAAGGGAATGATCTCAGCAAAGTAGTACAGTAGGAATTAAGACACCTGGACAGAAGTCAGAATGCAATCAAAAGCTGCGATAAGCTTGTTAAAGAGGACTAGACATTGAGAATGTGTAATGCAAAAGAAAAATAGAATCATACCAGCTTCCCATCACACCGAGGACCATCACACAAGGCAGCTTTGTTGGATTGACTAGCTTTTGTAATCACAACAGGGCCACAACTTTGTTGTGCATCACATTTTTTCCCATATAATCTCATGTGCATCCCACTGTTGTAGGAAACTCTATGAGAAGCCATCTTGTCCTCATCCTAGACTTGGAGTCAGAAGGACAAATAAAGTCAGGCAGCATCTAAATATGCCCATATCAAAATGCCAACACTTGACTCTGATATGTCCCCAACCTGATTTAAAATTAATGTTGGCCCGAGTATAGTAATGATCTTTGTATTCTGAAAAATACCGGAACCTCTGATGACCATGAAAGAGGTGGTGGTCACTGTTTCATTACAAAAGAGTCCAGGTAAAAAGTACTGAGAGATAAAGTCTGGAAGAGAAATATTTTGGTGCAAACCCAGCTTCCCATTCAAATAGTTTTACAGTAGCCAGTGGTCTCATCCCCAGGAGCTATTATGGCGACATTTAACTTCTGGCCAGAGTCCCTGCATTTCTGCTGTTCTTTGATTTTTCTACTGGTCCACAACAATGGAAATTCACACATGAAAGGATATTTAGAGTAATTGTGTACAAATATGGGCATTTTCTATTCACCCACTGAAGGACAAGAACCACTTCTGAATACTTGTTTACTATTTCCACCCAGTAAAAAAGTAAGATCTATTAGATCATCTTGTCAACTCTTTCTCTCAGATCTCTCAACAGTCCAGGGTGCTGTCAAATGAAACTCTCCACTGTAGCGTGTTTCCAAGGACAAAGGCAAGGAACACCTCTGGAATTTACGTAGATGCCCAGTCAGCCCAACAAGGCTCTAAGATTCATTATTAGAATGATGAAAAAACATAATATCCTTGATCATCATATGTCACCTCCCAGTGTTTCTTTCTTCTAGGATTAATAAACACGACATTGAATTCAAGGGAAAAATACATTTTTTTATGCATTCATATGCAATGATTCCTTCCCTTGCTATTAATAAACTGGAAGACTCATCCAGCTGAACTCTCTCACTCTGTGTGTGTGTGTGTGTGTGTGTGTGTGTGTGTGTGTGTGTGTGTGTGTGTGTCTGAACTGGAGGAAGATCTCAGCAGCATTGAAATCTCACAAGCCTGTTGCTCTGTCCTAATAAGCCTTAATGGTTTTAACATATATCCTCCATGGCTGGCCTGCTTGAGGCTTATTCCATCATGGAAAAAAAAAAAGTTCAAGTTTATGGCAGAGCTGGATGTTAGGATTGCTTGAAGTGAATAGAGTCTGTTGATCTGTTCAGTGTCATAATCAGAACTCTGGAAATGTTTGGCCAAATCCTTGTGTTCTTCTTAAGAATTAGAAGCTTTTCCTTTCTTTAATAGAAATGAAACAGATCAGGGAGCACATTAAGTAACAAGTCTGGTGCAAAAAAACAGAGTCCAGTGGGGTAGCCACACACATATTCCCTTTCCTTCTGGGTTGGCAGACATTGGAAGATTTGGAATGTACACCAGAAAGGAATTCCTCCCATTTCTTTCCATGGAGCTAGCTCAATGATGGCAAAGTGAAGTTAAAAGTCTTAGAATTCTGGACCTGGAAAATGCTAAAGGTATCAAAAAACACTCAGAGATTTCCTATCAAATTCAAAATATATAAGCGTTATCCAAGTGCACCCTGTGTCTCAGTCTTGATTAGTAATAGGTAGCTGAAAGTGTTCTCATCTCTAACATGTAATGCTGTGATTGATGGTAAAGCATTTGCAACCTCAGAACTACAACTATGAGGTGTGTTAGGGGCCAAAACACAATATGTTCTCAACTCTGGCTACATGGATCAGAAAGCTCTCACTAAAACCCTACACCCGGGGCCCCAGCCCCAGAGATTTTGACTTAGTTGGCCTGGCGTGGAGCCGGGCACTGGTTTTCTTATAGCTCTCCAGAAAATTCTAATATGTAGCCAAAGTTAAAAGCTAATGAACAATAGCCTAAATTAACAAGCTGAATTGGAAATGAATTATAGGTATATTGGTATATTACAGAAGTGTGTAACCCCTTAGAGGATTTTCAGAAACTTCTGGAAAGAAATTGTTCTGGCCTAACAGGACTAATGGCTCACTAATCTACTTACTGTCTCCTGTGCATCTCAGATCAGGAGCTCCTTTGCATAAATGTGCATGTGAAAGGCAGCCCAGTATAATGGCTAAAAGGATAGCTTTTATATTGGATTTGAATCTTTAGTCTTATGTAATTTAGTGGTGTGATCTTGGTCAAGCAACTTCGTCCCTCTGAGCCTAGACTTTGCCTCCTGTAAAGTGGTAATAATAGCTCCAGTTGGAAGGATTAAATGTCTCAATGTGAATAAAATACTTACATTGGTATTTTATTCATGGGAAGTACTGCATAAGTACTGGCTATTACTACCCTTAAGCTGTCATTATGCTTAATGATGAAAAATAATGATGCACAAAAATTCAAATCCAAAGTAGTGAAGTCAGGAACAGGATTCTAAACATAAAGAGTTGGCTTTTTTCTCTTCTACACTGTAGACCTAACCATTCAATGATCTTTACAAATCTTGGGATTCTACACAGAACTCAGCCACATGAACAATTTTCTTTCATCGAAAATCCTGCGTGTTTTTTTGCTAGCATTTGCAAATTTGGGGTCAGTTATAATTGTATGTTTCCTAACAGCATTGTTGCAATACTGTGAAAACTATAGTTTTTAAAACTGTGCTGTATTCCCAGATGTCTGTGTACTTCTATGGCAGTTATGGTGATATTTAGAGGGTAAACATTACGTAAACCTGAAATTCAAATTTCCATTTGTACAATAACAGACTGACATAATGTGGGTCCAAAATGCTAGTTTAAAATAAACTTTTTTAATTAAGAAGACTTTTGTGTAAGCACAAACTTCACTTAGCTCTTTACTTCATAGCTTTGCAAAATATCATTGGGAAACTATGTTGGTGCATGCCATCAATTCGGCTTAGATATTTATACTCTACTGACTCTAAATTAGTGTTTTGCTTTTAATCCCAAAGGGGTATTTTCTCCAGTGGGTCAGAATAAAGTTTTCAGTCACATGAGGCAGCAGAAGAAAATCTTCCTCTGCTTGAAGACCCTGCCTTTGTACTGTATAACAGAAGGTGAAGAGAACTTTGATTTATTTTAACTTTGATGTAATTAGATTTTGACTTAATTACTTTCCCTCCCAGGGAACAGTATTTTTTTATGTCAGAAATTCCTCTTCCCTCAAGGAAGGTGCTTAATTTTTAGAGTGAGGGACTGCAAACTTTTTCTGTAAAGGGTCATGTGTAAATATTTTAGGTCGTGTGTTCTCCATTGAAAGTAGTCCGTTCTATTGTTGTAGCAAGAAAGTGTCCATAGACAACACATTAACAAATGAACATGTCTGATGTGGTGGGTCCCCAAAGATATCCAGGTCCTAATACCTATAATCTGTGAATGTAACTTAATATGGCAAAAGGGACTTTGCAGGCATGATTAAATCAAGGATCTTGAAAAGGGGGATTACCCTGGATTATATGGTTGGGCTTTAAATGTAATCACAAGTGTCCTTATAAGAAGGAAACAGAAGGACATTTAACCACAGAGAAAGCAGAAGGCAATGTGACAACTGAAGCTAGATGCTACAGAGCTGACTTTGAAGATGGAGAACGGGACCACAAGCCAAGGAATCCAGGGCATGTAACTCTAGAAGCTGGAAAAGGCAAAGAAAAGGATTCTCCCCTAGAGACTCCAGAGGGAGCATGGCCCTACCAACACTTTAATTTTGTCCCAGTGAAACTGATTTCAGACTTCTCACCTCCAATACTGGAAGAGGATAAATGTATGCTGTTTTAAGTCACCAAATTTGTGACTTAGAAAATAATACAACTGAATTCCAATAAAATTGTATTTACAAAAACAAGAGGCAGGCCAGATTTGGCCGGTAGGTGGTAGTTTGCCAACCCTTGTTCTTTGGACATGCCTTACACCAATTATCCCACTATATTCTGCAGGTCACTATTTGAGTACCTGCTTTCCCCAAATTGAATCTCTTCGAAAGGGGCCAGGGGTCTGGATTTTAATTCTGGTTCTTTCCTTACTAGCAGTGTGACCTAGTCACTAACCTCCCTGTGCCTCTGTTCCTATGTTTGCAGGATGGTTGTCTGGAATAAATCAGACAATGCGTGGAAAACCCTTGTATAGGAATGCTTGACACGGTGATCAATAGAAGCCACTTTGCCCACATCCATACTCCAGTATCATTTTACTCTCTTCTGTTTCATTCTTCCTTAGCCCTTATCTAACATGCTGTAAAATTTGCTTATTTACTATATTTAATGTTTGCTGTCTGGATTCCCACATTAGAATAAAAGTTCTTAGAAGGGCAGGCACAGAAAAGTTACTGAATATTTATTGAATGAATTAAAGTGTATTGAATAAATAACCTATCAATTCCTTAAAAAGTGAAAAACTTTCTTCCACCATCTGAAAGTAGTACCACTAGACCAGAGTACAAGTCCCATTTAGTAAAAGTATCTAGATATCAAAGCAGTCTAAGAAATACATTCCAGATAGAGACAGATAATTTAGATAACCAGGATGAAGAAAACACAAGTGGCTTCCAACTGCCTCTTCTACAGGTTTCCCCATGCACTGGGATGCAAGATTTCCTGCTTGTAAACATAGCTTCTTGTACACTGTCTTCTTTCCCTCAGACATTTTAGAATGGGAAGAACCTGTAGGGTCCTTGGAGGGTGAGTTTTCTCATCTCTGGCCACATTTTACTGGAAGCTAAAGGGAAAGTATATTCATTTCTGGGAATAATTAATTAGAAATAAAAATTAGAATTTTGATAAGGTATATACTATTATTGGAATCAGTTCCTTTCATTGAAGGGAATATTACTAGAATGCGTTCCAATCTTGTTTTTGTCTTAATTGAATAACATTGATTGATGGCAGTAAATGAGAAAATTGATGAATCGTTGTGAAGGGTATCAGAATTTAAAAAACAGGGTCTAGTTTCATGCTTTCCCAACAATCAGCCCTATGATTAGATATGTGTCCTCTCTGGACCTGCATCTCTACATTTCTTACAAGGAGTACAGGCACTATAAAACTCTTAGAGGAAAACATAAGCAGAACACTCTATGACATAAACCACAGCAAGATCCTTTTTGACCTACCTCCTAGAGAAATGGAAATAAAAACAAAAATAAACAAATGGGACCTAATGAAATTTAAAAGCTTCTGCACAGCAAAGGAAACCATAAACAAGACGAAAAGACAACGCTCAGAATGGGAGAAAATATTTGCTAATGAAGCAACTGACAAAGATTTAATCTCCAGGATTTACAAGCATCTCATGCAGCTCAATATCAAAAGACAAAAAACCCAATCCAAAAATGGGCAGAAGACCTAAATAGATATTTCTCCATAGAGGATATACAGATTGCCAACAAACACATGAAAGGATGCTCAACATCACTAATCATTAGAGAAATGCAAATCAAAGCTACAATGAGGTATCACCTCACACCATTCAGAATGGCTGTCATCAAAAAATCTACAAACAATAAATTCTGAAGAGGGTGTGGAGAAAAGGGAACACTCTTGCACTGCTGATGGGAATGTAAATTGATACAGCCACTATGGAGAACAGTATGGAGGTTCCTTGAAAAACTAAAAATAAGACTACCATACCACCCAGCAACCCCCCTACTGGGCATATACCCTGAGAAAACCATAATTCAAAAAGAGTCATGTACCACAACGTTCATTGCAGCTCTATTTACAGTAGCTAGGACATGGAAGCAACCTAGGTGTCCATCGACAGATGAATGGATAAAGAAGATGTGGCACATATATACAATGGAATATTACTCAGCCATAAGAAGAAACGAAATTGAGTTATTTGTAATGAGGTGGTTGGACTTGGAGTCTGTCATACAGAGTGAAGTAAGTCAGAAAGAGGAAAACAAATACTGTATGCTAACACATATATATGGAATCTAAAAAACAAAAACAAAAACATTGTTCTGAAGGACCTAGCGACAGGGTAGGAATAAAGATGCAGACATAGAGAATGGACTTGAGGACATGGGGAGGGGGAAGGTTAAATTGGGATGAAGTGAGAGAGTGGCATGGACATATATACACTACCAGATGTAAAATAGATAGCTAGTGGGAAGCAGCTCCATGGCACAGGGAGATCAGCTCGGTGCTTTGTGACCACTTAGAGGGGTGGGATAGGGAGGGTGGGAGGGAAATGCAAGAGGGAGGAGATATGGGAATATATGTATATGTATAGCTGATTCACTTTGTTATAAAGCAGAAACTAACAGAGCATTGTAAAGCAATTGTACTCCAATAAAGATGTTAAAAACAACAAAAGGAGTAGCTGCACTCCTAGGTATAGTTTTAAAGCCCTTTCCAGCTGAATATTTTTTTTTTCTTTTCCATAGGTTTATTACAGGATATAGAATATAGTTTCCTGTGCTATACAGTAGAACCTTGTTGTTTATCCATTGTATATATAATAGTTTGCATCTACTAATCTCAAACTCCCAATCTTTCCCTCACCCACACCCCCCCCCTTGGTGACCACAAGTCTGTTCTCTATGCCTGTGGGTCTTTTTCTGTTTTGTAAATAAGTTCATTTGTGTCATATTTTAGATTCCACATATAAGTGATATCATATGGTATTTGTCTTTCTTTTTCTGATTTTCTTCTCTTAGTATGATAATCTCTATGTCCATTCATGTAGCTACAAATGGCATTATTTCATTCTTTTTTATGGCTGAGTACTATTCATTTGCATATACGTATCACATCTTCTTTATCTATTCATCTGCTGATGGACATTTCAGTTGTTTCCCTGTCTTGGCTATTGTGAATAGCAGTTCAATAATTTTTGAAAGTACAATAAATTTAATGTTATATTCCTTATACTGCCTGATCTACATAAACATAACACAGAGAAAACATTATAGAAAGTATCCTGTCCTCATGGGAATTTAAAAAACAGTACAAACCCCTAATGTTTCAACAAGGATTTGAAAATTTCAAAGTATTATCATTCTCTCTCATGTTATCCTAAATTCATATGGTATTAAGTGGAACAAAGTAATATTCACCATAAAAAGTTAGGACCACATCTCTAGAAATAAGTAAAAGAGACTATAAACTAGAGATAACTGTTAACAGCAGTTTGCTGAATGTGAAATATTTTAAAAACTACTTACTTTATTGACTACATTATTAAAAGAAAGGAAAAAGAATACTAAGATCTAAAAGTGAGATCTAAAATATTTTGTGCTTTATAGAAATGTACGCGTGTGATTTCTAAATCACTACTGCTTACACACACACACACACACACACACTATCAAACAACAAAGGAATGGAGGAACCAGCTACACTATAAACTGAGCCACACTGTGCAATTAAAATCTCTTGGCCCTTCCTGCTTCAAGAGCACAAAGTGTGACTCATTCCACACTTAGTTCCATGGAAGAAAATCCTAACTGCCAACTAAGTTCAGTTTTGTACCTATTTAACTCTTATTCATCTTTTAAAGCTCAGCCCAAGTGACATTTCCACTGGGAAGATTTCCCTGAAGTCCTCATCTGCCATCTAGCCTATGACTACCCTGCTTACATTCTCACCAACCACCTTCCATTAGAGATGTCCATTAATGGTACTCTGTGTCCATTTACTCAACTGTTTCCTCTTCTGACCCTTCACCAGGACAAGTCTCTGTTCCTGCTTTATTCCCATCTTTCAGCAAGGTGCTTGAATGTTCATGGAAAGAATGAAAATGACAAATCTCCATACATTCAAACTTAGGGTAAAAGTGCTTTCTAATTAATTATCTAGGAGACAATAGTTTGTAATTTAAAAACTAAATAAAAACTTCAGGAGATCATGATCATTCAAGCAAAAGCATTAACAGAGCCTTCCAGAAGGTTCAATAAAGTGTTCCCATAACCCCTGAAATAACAAAAGGAATTGAATATGAATTCTTTATAGACTGCATTTAGAAGGCAACGCTGTAAAATAGAATTTAAGCACTACTTTTAAAATCCCTTTTACAGACTAGAGTAAAATTTAATCAGGAATTGCTACTTAATTCAGAGTGTTTATCTATTGTTTGTATGAGTAAAAAACTGGAAGCAATCTAACATCTCAAAAATAATGAAATGATTTCAAATCACCTACAAAATCATTACATGAGAGCAAACTATGTAGTCATCGAAACAGCATTACAGAAGTGTGATAATTTACATGGGAAAATAATAACTTAAAACATACCTACTCCAACAGCATGCATAGAGTGTTCTTACTTAAACATGTATATATGCAAATATATGTATATTTACACAAAGACACATATTCTAATGCAAGACATAGTAATAGTGGTTTTTGTGTTGTAGAATTCAGGCTCTATCGTGGTGCATATGTGTGTATGATTTTTCTAGTGTTTTGCATTGGTTCCATAATGAACACTTATTAATTTTGGCATCAGAAGTAAATTATTTCAGTACAGTGCCAAAAGGTCTATGATTTGAGGCATTCCCTTGGCCTCTGTCCTCAGGCTAAACTAAAAATGTGGAGGATGTTTGTATTGGCAGATTGAGATCTGAACTGTGCACAAAAAGGTAGGAAAAGGTAGAAAGAATGTTGATCCAAATGTCTTTGTGGCAAAGGGATAAACTGTGGTATGAGACATGACTTCAAAGTTAATTACATAATTATTAGCCTAAAGAAGCAAAAGGTCAAAGTTAAATAGTTTTAGAGATAAAGCTCAAAAGACTCATTAAAAGAAAATGAACACAGGAAGTTCCAGAGCTAAACCACGAGTTCCTTGTTCTTATGGCTGAAAAGGTCATCTTCTGATCATTTTAACTCATGTTTCTCCATCCAGGATGGTGAGGAAGAAAAGTCAGTTACCGCCTCCCAAAGAGAAGTAGGAAAGGTAACGTTGGAGTAAAGAGTTTTAAAATTGAATAACGTTTCCTACTTAGATTTAGTGAAAATGTTCAGTTTTCAAAATTGAAGAAACAAAGGTAGAATGCATAAGAATTTGAGACTGCTTGAAAAGGAGAGTGCTATCAAAACCACACTGAATCCTCTGGCTGCATGAAGAATAGTAGTGACAATAACAAAAATTAATAATGATAGTACTTTTAAAAGACAGAGAGACAGAAGTGTCAAAGGTAGAGGTCATTTCAAGAGAAGAAATGATGAATGTGGTTTGGTTTGGATTGATTAAGAATGACCATAAAGAAATACCTAAAAGTCACCTTAAAGTTAGAGTTTAGAGGAGATATTAGAGCAGGAAACTAGCCACACCGACCTGATCACTCAAGCAAGGAACATGAAGAGAAAAAGTGTGGAAAAGAGAAGAGGGTCAAGGACAGACTGACCTGAACTTCTGCATACTCTTGAAAATGAATGGATCAAAGACTGGGGAAGCTTCAGAGAGCTTTTAGAGACAGAAATGAGGGAAGATAATTTTAGAGAATATAGAGCTGGTTTGGAAAAGAAGAGAAGCTTTTGAAAAAAGTAAACATAAAATGAAGAAAACTATTTTGGAAAAACAATGAAGACACACGTAAGAGATACAAGTTTGTAGAGACCAAATCAAGATAGCTTTAAGATAGTTCCTGGCAAACTTTGAAACCCACAAAAAAGGAGCAGATAAATTTTTTTTTCAGGTTGAAGGATTATCCAGGACCAAATATTGGTAAATGAGGAGCAGTAAAATGTCAAGAAAGTTACATGATATTTTCGAAAAAGCAAGCAAATAAACTTAAACTCAAATACTGATCTGGGTGGCCTTGGACCCCTAATCTTTTTGAGTCTCATGTTTCTTTCATGTATTATAAAATAGGGAGGACAGTAGTCATTTCACACATTTGTCTTGAAAGGTTAATGGAATAAAAATACTTAAAGTCCAAAACATGCTGTAGGACACATGTTATTATTCAATAAATGATTCTTCTCTTTGAAGATATAGGTACTACTGTCAAATTAATCACAGATAAGGAAATTGATTAAAACATCCAATGCTTGTTCATTCATCCACCCAACAGATATTTACTGAGAACATATTCATTATGTGGCAAAGTATGGTCAATTAGGCAAACAAGGCAATGACACTACACAGCTCCTTGTGTGTAAAGGCAGATAATAAATAAGTAAAGACAAATATCATGTAGAGGTAAGTACAGTTTGGAGAAATAGAATAGGGTGGGTTTCTAGAGTGTGTCTTGGTGGCTAGTTTAGATTGGATTGTCAGGAATACTTCTACAAAGAGGTATAGGAAGGAAGAACCAACCAGCCATGAAAAAGGAATCAACAGCCATATGAAGATTAAGAGGAAGGTTACTCCAAGCAGGGTTAACAGCCAGAATAAAGGCTCAAGAAAAGTGATTAGACTGGCATGTTCAAGGAACCCCGAAAATGACTAGTTCAGCTAAGAGTGCCTAATGAATGAGGAGAGAAATGGTATCAGGTGAGAGAAGTCAGAAAGTCTGGGTCATGTAATCTTGGTAAGCCAGACAAAGAAGTATAGGCTTTAATCCCTGTGAAATGGGACATCACTGGAGTACTATAAGCAGTCCGGTATAATAATTTGACTTGCCTTTTCAAAAGATCACTATGGCTACTGGGTAAAAAATGGACTATTAATGGGCAAAAGTAAAAGCAAGAGCCAAATCAGGAGGCCATTGTGATCATATTCAGAGCAATGAAAGCTACTTCAACAAAAGATGGCGGAAGGGAGGATGAAGAGGAATAGATAAACTGAAGATATGTCTTTGGGGTAAACTTAATAGAACCTGCTTCCAGATTGATGTGAGAAAAAGAAGAGAGTCAAAGGTAACACTTGGATTACTGTTGGATAAAAGTGGGTGCACACATACATGCCAGTTGAAGTGATCAGAAAGCCGAAGGTTGGGGGTGCAAAGGAGAGAGTGGATGGGAAGAGAGAAGATTGTTAAGTAATAGTTGGATAAATACAACTTGAAAATTTGGGGGGAAATTTAGAAATGGTCAGCAATTTACATAGAATTTCAAACCAGAGGATTAGATGAGATCTCTGGGGCACGGTGTGTAGAAAGAAGAGAAACAAGATCCTAGTATCCCCCATGGGACATGCCGACATTTTAAGGTCACACAAGAAAGGAGGAGTCTGTGAAGGAGATGAGGAAGAGAACAGAAAAGGAGAAGGAAGCTCACAAAAATGTGGAGTCAAGCAAATCAAGAGAGCAAGATGTTTCCAAAAGGAAGAAGTGGTCACTCTTGTCCAGTGTTAGAAGTAAAGTACCTAAAGTAATTTTTTTTTTTAAGTGGGTCCATTGAAAGTGGCAACATGGAAGTCAGGGGTGACCTTGATAAGAATGGTCTCTGTGGAACTTAGGGACTGAAGCCCAAACAGAATTTTTTATTCTTTCATCATACATTCACATACTAAGCATTCGCCATTGTATTAAATGCCATCAAAAGAGTAAGTGAAAATATTGTATTATTTTCTTTATGCAATTAACTAAGCATGTATAATTTTGCTTAATGTTTTAAAATGTGACTGTGTATCTAAGTGTTTTTTCTTTTCTTCTTTTTTTGCTTTTACCTCTCACTCACTACCAGCTCTCCTCTGCCATAAAATAATTCACAATGTATCTCAGTAGTTATCTCTCTTTATCTTTTCTGTGCCTACATAATCCTATTTATGCACATAGATGTATCCGTGTATACAGAAATATACAGGACTTTTTTCTTTGAGTTGTTTTATCTAGAAAGAATCCTACCATAAATATGTTCTGAATCTTGCTCTTTACCCAACATCTCACGGACACCCCGGTCAACTGGTATAGCTCAAATATGTTATTTTTTAATGCATAATATTCCAGATGTAGATTTGCCATAATTAATTAACCATTCCCTTACTGATGGACATTAGCTTTGTTTTCAGTCAAACAAATGTATAATTTACTATTATTCACTTTTCCAGAATCGTATTATAAAGATAGGCAGGCAGCATAGTAGATACCTGAAAAAGTGTTATTTGAATGAATAAAGGAAAATATTAATACAACCACAGTTTATAAGCTGATTTCACTTTCATTTCTCAAGTATCTACCTTTGACAGGTAATGATGATTAATAGTGGCAAAAATGCTCCAATACCATTTTATTGTAACTCCCTTTATTTAAATTTTCAAGTCTTTTCCACCTGTTTATTTCTAAAAAATATTCCTCTGAACATTTACATGTGATCACATCTTTCATATACCTCTAATTCTTTGATTAGGATAGAATCTTAAATGTGAATTTACCTGTCTAGGAGTCAGAAACGTTTTAAGAAATCTTGATAAGTAGTGAGACATTTCTTTCCAGAAAAGTGGAAATGTTTATCTCCCCAGAGTATATGAGAGTGCCAAAGTCACTGCATGGTCGCATAAGTACTCATTTGAACATTATATGAATCAATTACACAGCCAATAAGGGAAGAAGACTCATAACCTTAACAGAGCCCTGGCTGTGAAGTGCCAGAGCCGATTTGAATAAAGCCATCAGGAACATACTGGCTAGGATTCTTCTGATCTATTTTTGTGTTGACATGGTTACTTTTAATCAATAAATGTCCAGAAAAGTAACCAAGACACTTGTGTCATAGTTCATTGGATGGCAACAAGTTCTTGTTGAATAAATTAATTTTTGTCCAAATTAAGAGTCTTTCCCATTTCCCAGCACATTTCCAATCTGCAACAAGCATTTCCTTTCTAAGCACTTATAGACTGCAATAATGTATGTGAACTTCAGTTGGAAATCAAATTTTCGAGTGTTAATTTATAACCTCTTGCATCCAGGAGAAAGACAATTTTGATTCCTATTCATCACTATCCTATGGCCTTTTTGCTTAAAAGGCATTCATTTTGTTTTCTATCCTTATACCCTCTACCCTAACCAAAATAGAGTTTTTCCTCCATGTCTGTGAAAGTCTGTAAAGAAAGCATGGTTACGTGTCTTCCCTGGATGTTGGACTCAGAATAAGTTTTCAGCTGCTAAATCTCCTTAAAAGATAGCACGCTAGATGAACTCTGCAGGCAAGTTTATGTTTTAAAGAGTGTTGTGTGGAATTAAAAGGCAGTTATTCAGAAGGCAAGATAAATGGCATTGAGTTAGGCATTTTAAACTCTCTGATCATTTTGCAGACTGTCTTTTCAAACTTAGGAAATCTGGAAGGTTTTCTTTCCTGTGGCAAATAATATTATGCTTAAAGAAAACAGAGAGCATATTTGCATATGTAACATGATTCCTTAGTTGAAGCAAAGTTATTTAATAATCACAATCTGATTTTAGACAATTTCTGTTTTTTGAGAAAATGCAATTCAGAGATCATCAGGGCAATTAGTTCAGGAGTAAACCTTAGAATATTGCAGTTAGCTAGACCAGTTGTAAAATCATGAGGGAATAAACATAATCGTGTTCGAGACAAGCCTACTACTCAGACATAAGGTGACTTTTACCTCAATAGATGACATAATGATAGGCCTCATTTAAAAAGAGTAATAACTTACTGAAAACCACGTGTATTTCTGCTATACTATTTGCATTGTACTAATTTAATCTCACCCATTAATTGATGGTGCTGACATTTTAGCCAGTCTGAGCACAGGAAACAGGTGATGTATGTATGATGTAAATGCATCACATCAAAATGACTTCTTGAGTTGTATTCAGAAGAGTTGAAATAATTTATTATTATCCACTATTCCAGAATCGTATTATAACAGGCAGTCAGCACAAGTAGATACCTGAAGAATTTTATTTGAATGAATAAAGGAAACAATATACCAACAGTTTATAAGTTGTTTTCATTTCCATTTCTCAAGCATCTATCTTTGACAGGTAATGAACTAGATTTCAAGGATGCCAAAATGGATGATACAGTACTTCTTTTCTAGGACCTAAATTAATTCTAAACTCTGTGATACAAGCATAGCAAGTATTATTAAGCTATTTTCACAAGGGCTGAAAAGAGGTTGACTGTGATTAAATGAATTGTCCAAGTCACAGTATCCTAAGTGGGGATCTTAGGACCAATATCCGAGCACTGAAACTAGGTCCAGTATGCTTTGCACCATCTTTTTCTTATAGTCTTGCAAGTGACTGTCTCTTTCTATGACGCCAGCCCCAACTGACTTAGTCACAAGTTTAAAATAGCTTTTCCAAGTGTTCTTTCCAATTCATTAGTGATTTGTCCATTTATCCATTTATATGCATGCATATGTGTTTATGTGTGTGTGTCATGTATATTCATATCTATGAATCCAATTCTGCACGATGCTGATACAATGCTTGGAGAGTGAAAAATTCTGCTACCTGTGTGTTTGGTCTACTTGAAAACAAATAATCAGATTAACCATATTTTGCATTAAATTTGCAAGTTCTTTTGGAGAATATATGTAGCCTAGCTGGTAACTCTAAGCTACATAATAAGACTTTTTTTTTGATAAGGACATCTACATCCAAATGGCAATTCCTTTCAAAGAAGTTGCAACCAAAGGCTATATCATTGCATGCCATGAGTAATGCCATTACTCAAAATATTGTTAATAAGTGTTTTATTTCTAGTTTTTCTCATCTTATCTTATACTTTGTAATTTGTCTTGATGTTTTCAAAGTCTTTTTTTTTTTTTTTTTAGTAATTATCTCATTTAGTCCTGACCATAATTTTTTCAGAGAAGTTTGGGGTTAACATAATTTTCCTTTTTGAAAAACTAAGAAATTAAAGATTGGAGAATTTAAGTGACTTGCCTAAGATCACAAATCTTATAAAAGAGCACAAACAATGATTTTTGAGGGGTTTTTTAACTGCAGTTTGAAGAGATTATATCATAAAAATGAAAAGGATAAGCTTTAGAACACGGACAGACTTGGGCTGGAATCTACTTCTCTTTCTTACCAGCTATTTATTCTCTGTAGTTTTTTCACCTGAAAGATGAAGATAATAGTACAACTTCACAAAACTGTTGTTAAGACTTGGATGAGAAAATACATAGATCCTGGCTTATGACGAGCATTAAATAAACAGTAGATTTCATAAATTATGAAAGTGAGATGCTTTTTGCATTAAACCACCCTAAAATGAGTCTCAGTGCTTTATAATCACACTATATTTTTGTCACCAAACTCACCTTATTCACTATTTGGAATAAAATATTTTTGGCTGTTTTAGAAATTAAATCCATTGTCCAAATTATAAACATAACAATAACATCATCGATGATGACATTTAAAAACAAGACATTGAAATATCCAAAGGACTTCAATTCATTGATTATTTATATTTCATTATACTGAGAGGATGTGAGGAATTATTTTTTAACACTTTTAAAATTTTCTGCTTCTTTTATTGAATCCTTTTTATTACTTTCACATGTAACCATATTAGAATTAAAAATAAGCTATTTCACAATCTTTAAAACTAGAGAAAGTGTTTGTGGTTCTAAGTAAGAGCACTTCATGGCTATAATTTAAAAAGAGATAAACTTGAAATTATTTCACTGTACCTTGGCATATCATAGGATTATCTCTATTAGCTACATCACTTTATTCAAGTGTCTAAGCGCTTACAACCTGGACTTGGTAATTCTCTGTGCTTTTTGTGTGCATTTTCTAATTCACTAGACTCAAGCACCCAAATACTAACACCATGGATCAATTTTCCTTTGCACCTCCCATTGCTCCTGGCACAACACCATTAGCTGCTCAATAAACACATGGTGAGATTATATAGGAAGATTAATTTTAAATGTATTGGATAAATGCCAGATGGCATATAAAGAAAATCAAAAGATCCCCATCATCCAATTAACACATACAGTTAAGACTGACTTCCACTATAAAACTCATAAAGTCAATGCAAAAACTGTGTCCTTTTGTAATGAAGAAAAGAATTTAAAATAAACAGAGGAAGTTTGTCAGCATGTCCAAAATATGTATAAAATAATTTTACATTGGCTGAGAACTTAGATCATCTCAGATAATTATCACAGGTTTACAATCCCAGAGCACAAGAGAAATCTGATGTTGTATAAGCAGAAATTTTTAGAAAGAAAATGTAAAATACAACAGGAAGTTTCAGCCCACTTGCACTGAAGCTGTGATCCCATGTCACGAAAATACACAAAGAAAGAATTATCAAAAACTATGGAAGATGAAGAATGATATTGGGTTAATTTCGTTTTAAGCCACTTTCTTTTTTTTTTTTTTTTTTTTTTTGCGGTACATGGGCCTCTCACTGTTGTGGGCTTTCCCGTTGCAGAGCACAGGCTCCGGACAGGCAGGCTCAGCGGCCATGGCTCGCCGGCCCAGCCGCTCCGCGGCATGCGAGATCTTCCTGGACCGGGGCACGAACCCGAGTCCCCTGCATCGGCAGGAGGACTCTCAACCACTGCGCCACCAGGGAAGCCCAAGGCACTTTCTTTTAGGGCACATAACCAGTGTCTATATTGTAGAAAGTCACAAATGATAAAATGTAAAATGAAATAAATTAATGTTTGTATTTTGAGGGCATTGACAAAGAATAAGATGCAGTTCCTTGAAATTTAATGCTTTTCAAACCTTAAACATCATTCAAGTGCCCAATGTTTATTATCTCATAGCCATTTTGATGAGGTGAATTCACTTTATCAACCGAATTCAACCTTCATAGACAGTGTTTACCAAACATAATTATCCTTTTATTGATGGCAATAGCATAATAACAAGCATTAACTCATACTTTTTCTTCATTTTAAATCACCCCTCTTCCTCTTTGGAATCCAGCTCTTTCTCCTTGACTTCCTCATGAGCCTTCCTCTGGAAACCCTTTTCTATTTTTACTTTTCCATTTCTTATCTGCTAGTGTTTGAGAAAAATATGATTATAATTCTTTCAATTGTGAGCTAGGTAAAAGTAGATATACATTAAATAAATATTTCAATGAATTTCCCATGGAATAAAACAAATGATTTAAGCACATGAAAAAGTGTGTGCCATTTATTGAGAGGTGGAAGGCTGAGTAGGAATAAATTTAGAGAAGATTAACAGTTAATTATTTGGTTTGGGACACTTTTATCCTTTCATATCCAAGTGGAGATGTTGACAGGGCAGTCTAGTAAATAAATCTTGGATTTTAAGGGTGGCATCTGGACTAGAGATACAAGTCTAGGAGCCAATAGCATTTTGTAAAGCTGTGGGTGAGATTATCTGGGAGTGGTGCTAGATATATCTTTTTGAGAAAAGAGTACTGAGCAACTATAAAAAAGAATGAAATAATGCCATTTGCAGCAACATGGATGGACTTAGAGACTGTCATACTGAGTAAAGTAAGTCAAACAGAGAAAGAGAAATATCATTTGATATCACTTATATGTGGAATCTAAAAATAAATGATACAAATAACACATTTACAAAATGGAAACAGACTCACAGACTTAGAGAATGAACTTATGATTACTGGGGGCGGGGAAGGGTGGAGGGAAGGGATAGTTAGGGAGTTTGGGATTGACATGTACACACTGCTATATTTAAAAAGGAAAACCAACAGGGACCAACTGTATAGCACAGGGAAATCTGCTCAATGTTATATGGCAGCTTGGATGGGAGGGTAGCCTGAGGAAGAATGGATACATGTATATCTATGGCTGAGTTGCTTTGCTGTGCACCTGAAACTATCATAACATTGTTAATCGGCTATACTCCAATATAAAATAAAAAGTCAAAAAAATTTTTTTAAAAAGAAACAAGTACTGAAGTTTGAGGCTCTCCAACACTGAGCCATTAAGAAGAGGAAGGGGATACACAAATGATGCTGAAAGTTTCATGGAGTTTATTGGGGCTTTGATCAGGGCAGTTTGGGAGAAAAATCTGACTTAACTAAATTCAAGAGAAAGGGAGAAAAAGTAGAGTCAGTGAGTATGTATAACACCCATAAGGAACTTTGCTCTTCAAAAAATTTGAGAAATGGGTCAGTAATTGGACAGAAAAGTAGAAACAAGGGAGAATTTTTTTTTTAATGGTAGTGATTCCAGGATGTTTGTATATTGATAGAAATGACCCAGTAGCGAGGAAATATTGATGATACAGGAAGAGAGGAAATTCTTTTTTATGGGGAGTGAAGAAAGGAAGACGTCAAGAATGACTCCCGGGCTTCCCTGGTGGCGCAGTGGTTGCGAGTCCGCCTGCCGATGCGGGGGAGGCGGCTTCGTGCCCCGGTCCGGGAGGATCCCACGTGTGGCGGAGCGGCTGGGCCCGTGAGCCATGGCCGCTGAGCCTGCGCGTCCGGAGCCTGTGCTCCGCAATGGGAGAGGCCACGACAGTGAGAGGCCCGCGTACCGCAAAAAAAAGAAAAAAGAAAAAAAGGAATAACTAATCTGAGACCGCTGAGGTCTTCTCCCTGCCCCAACTGCCGGCCCTCTAAACACACATACAAATCGTCATAAGAACCACAACAGGAGCCCCTTTCTCTTGTTTCTCTCTTAGCCTGAAGTGACAACGAAACTCCCACTCATTCACTTTGATCCTTTGCTTTCTCAGTCCCGTGGGCAGAGCAGTTGTTAATCAGATTATAGGAGCCGGGACATCACTGCACTTTATTTCACTGGGAGGCAAGAGGTGTCAGGGCTGGAGGTTGTTGCCCTAAAGGAAGAAGCCTCTCAGGCTTCACTCTGCCTCTTGAGTCTAAAAGGACCAGAAACTTTATCCCCAGTCTTAGTGGGAGGAGCCCCAATTATTCTCCTCGAACTGCTTAAAGTGTATGTCTTTTCCATATGGCCTAGAAATTATTCCTTGCATTTCTGGACAGGCTGAAACAATTCCTCCCCGGCTCCTAGCTATTCATGTAGTAGGATACACTGGCAATATCCAATGCACAGTTTCTAACATCATCCACAAAAAGGCCACCGTGTATTCTTTGCACAAAATTTCCACAAATGCTAAACAATATGTATTTCTAGTTGGTTCAAGTGTTTCACCTGCCTGTACAGTGTACTTTTTTAGATCTCTCAAATTCCATGTGATTACTTTTCATCATAACATCCACTGTGTATCTTGGAATAGATGTTGGGAATATGAGGTGGAGTTTGGTGCTCAGTCCCTAAAACTCAGTTGCAAATTTTCAATCAAGGATTGTAATCTGTACCATAAGGCCCTGTGCTGGGCTTTCTATCCACCCTCCTCTCAATTAGGAATAGCCCCGTTGCAGAGCAGACCAACCCCGGCATACCCACAGCCTCTGCGAAAAAGAGAATAGTACAGAGAGGGCAAGCCAGGTGACCAGATTGTCCCCAAAAGAGCCCTACGTGGCCCGTCTTTTTTCTAAATGAAGATCACAACCACCATTTGCAAAATCAATATTCAAAAAATATATACTGTAAACATCCAATTGAGATTCTTTTGTCAAGTCATTGATAGCTAAGATGAAAAAGAGTTCTCATTTTTAGACAAACCTTCCCTTTCAAAGTGCAAAATGTGTATATAAGTGGGATTTGTGTGGTAGAGAATATCATGAGTAATTCAACTTCTGTGAAGGAAAATGCCAACTCACTTTCAATATCAGCAGATTTTTGTGCAGGTTAGAACTATCCCTGAATAAATTATAAAGAAACAAGCTAATTTTTCAGAGACAAATACTTTTTCCGGAATAGAGATGTTGGAAAATCAGAATGCCATCTTTTAGAAGGTGTTTAAACTTCAGTGGAACATTAAAGTTCTTGTTTAAGATATATCCTTATAACAGACCCTGTTTTGCTATAACTTAGATAACACTATTGTTCAGGCTGTCTAAATAAACAGCATATACAGCAAAAGGATGAATTTAGGGTACAGAAATATGCAGAAAAGCACAAGCGATGGGAAGGTGAAAACAGGCATTGAGGGCTTCAAAAATATTTTTTATGAAACGGACTCATGCAAATAATGTATTTTATTTTAAATATTTTTGTCAGGTCTGAATGAAATTTAGTCGAAGGTGTTATCTACCCTGGGGCTAAGATGTGATAAAATGGGCGAGATAAGACAAATATAGGGGAATTCTGTACATAAAAAGATGGACTCAGCCACCACAAGCCCATCTGGCTCAATGATAAAACATTCAATACATAGATTAACTGAAGAATGAAAATTCCCACAGAAATGGTAGTTCTCATCTGAGTTTGACATTTCAGGTGAAATAGAATAATTAATATAAACCACCCAAGGCATTTTAAAAGTGGACTCAGTCAAAAGTTACATGACTTTAGGAAATAATTTTGCAATGTGGGTAAGAAGAATCCCAAAGTAATTTCTGACCCCAATGTATGAAGTTTGAATTTTGTTTGAAGATGGATATTCATGGCACATATTTAAACTGATGGAAACTCTCCAGAAGAAATAAAACTAGAAATATGTGTTTCCCTATTACCACAGAAGTAAGTTAAGGAACTTCTGCTCTAAACCAAAGCCCTGATAATTCCTTCTTTAGATATGATAATAGTCTATAGAAACAATGCATTAATGTAAGATTTGCATGCATGGGTAGGGGTGGCTTACTCTAAATTTAGGTAAACCACTTGGGTAAATGTGGGTCACTGTATTAGTTACCTACTGCTGCATAACAAATTTTCCTGAAATTTAGTGGCTTAGATCAACAGGTATTTATTATTTCAATTTCTATGCGTCAAAAATCTGGAAACAACTTAGCCAGGTGGTCTCTCAAGTCTGCAATCAAGGTGTGGTGACTGGAGCTACAGTGTCTCCGGGCTCAAGTAAAGGAGAATCCACTCTTAGGCTCACTCACATAGTAGTTGGGAGGACTCAGGAGATTTGTTTTTGAGTTCTCTCTCTGGAGCTTCTCAACAGGGCTGCCTCGCTGACTTCCTCCAGAGTGAGCCATCCAATAGACAACAAGAGAGCTTCCGAGGTTGAAGAGTCAGTCCTTTATAATCTAATCTCAGAAGTGACTTCCCATCACTTATTCCAATAATATTCCATTATTCCACTTATTCCAGCAAGACAACGTATCCCAGCCCATATTCAGTAAGCAGGGATTACACAAGGGTATGAATACTACAACAGTGGAGAATGCTGGGGACCATCTTAGAGGCTACATAATACAATCACCCCAAAAATCTCTCCTCCTAAATTCACTTTCCTGAGTATACAGACTTTGGTATTTGGTTGTTTTAAAGCTAATATTTTTAAAGATTAATGTTTGTGTCTGTCAAAGATAAACAGTCAGGCACTAGTTAAAATGATAAGGAGGGATCTTAATTCAAAATATACTATTGATACAGGGAAGAGGGTTCAGAGTGAACTGAAGTCAACTTTGATGTACACAGGTAACTGGGTGTTTTAAACAGAGAATGAGGGAGTAGGGAGGGGGTGAGTGGGGAGCTCAGTAGAGTAAGGGAAGTGAAAACCTACAAATGGTTGGTCAGTGTAAATATCAACTAGGCCAACTGTTTCTGCTAGATGGCAATTGTCAAAATTAGCATTCTGTCTTCCTACAGAGACTGGGAAACATAGGCCCCACTCTTCCTGGTGACTGCATTTTAAATGAATGGCTTTCAGTTCCTTGAGGACTCCTGAGTTACAGGACATACATACACATCTCAAGAGGACAGAGGAAGGATTCACAATTTTTTATTAAATGCTCTAAGAAAGGGTGGTCAGAGGCCTATGATCAAGTGTTGGCTAGAGCAAATAGTAGATTATTTTGGCAGCCTTGAGCTTCCTAAGATAGATACTTTAAGGGGGGCTAGGCTCCCCCTAGGGATTCGACCTTGAGCTTTTAGAAACTATGTGTTTGTTTAAGTCTTTCAATGTGGGGATAGAAGGTGGATGAAATCATTTATATTCAGGGTGTGTCGTTTATAGAGACCAAGATTGAGGAGAAGAGGACTCAGAGGAGCCTGGCTAGAGTTTGGTCAAGGAGAGAAGCTTTGTCACATCCATATAATGAGATTTTAAACCCATTCATTCTTTAAGGAGACTCAATTACCAAACTCATTAACATAAAATCTAACAGTACCTGAATCATAGGGGTGAAAACAAAATTCTTTTACGTTACTCAGTTCTCCCCTGGTGAGTGGAATCCATCAGTTAATTTATCAGTTTCTTGCTCATTCCTGGATTTGCTGATCATGAGTCTCTCTGACTCCTGGTCCCCCAAAGGTAGAACCAGTTCATCTGCCAACTTGGCCAGATGTAGGAGCCAGCTGGATATGCTCACTGTTCTCTGGACCAGGGAGAACCCAGAGCACAGCCTCTCCAAAGCCAGCCAGCCAGGCCCCAACAAAACAGCCAGAAATCTCTGAAAATTTCCAGAGCTGGCCAGCTATGCTAGACATCTGAGTTCCAGAGCCAGGGACCCTTGAGTTACATTCTAAACCCTAAGAGCCAACTATCACTCTAAGATGGAGCTCCCATTTTCCATTCTCTGTCTTCTTCTGATAGTTTTGCAAGATCAGGGCTGGCCAGTTGTAATCAAAAGAAACAGATTTTGTGATGTTCAACCTTTTCTAGCATATGTAGTTCAGTGCATATTCCAAACCAGAATTTTTTTATTAAGAGCAGTCCAGCAAGATTCTGGATTTTCCAGCACTTAGCTCCATATAACTGAATGAGAACACATGTAGGAAAAAGATCAATCTGTAAAATAGTTGGAGTACCATGTGATAAAATGAAATATAAGTGGCATCTTCATTAGTATTTGTGTTATTTGTTGTTGGTATTTCTAATATTTTCCATAATGTGTTATCTCACAAATAGCTGTCTGGTTTTTGTTTTGTTTTGTTTTTAGTTTTTAAATGCTTACAGTAAGCAGTCATTTTGGAAAAATCAAGTTTTTATACAAACTTCTGGACAAAATGATTATGCAATTAGTACTGTTAATGGGGAAGCAATATGTGTTAAAGATCACTTGAGACCTGTTTCTACACACCTCTGAGCTTCAATTTACTCATCTTTGAATTCATATTAATATTACTCTTCTTCCAGGATTGCTGTGAGAGGGAAATGAAATAGCATACATGAAACTCTTAGCATAATATCTGTTATACAGCAAATACAAAATTAATATTTGTTTCTGCTGTTGGAAACTTTATTATTTTTTTAGTTCTAGATGTTTCTTTAGAAGGAATAGAGGGAAAATTTGGATCTTTCATGTCTTAACCTTTTTTTTTTTCATGTCTTAATCTTCAAAGTGTTATCCTAAGACATTCATAACTCAGAATGTGAATTTAACCCCTTTGAGTAGGTTGTGAGGAGTGAGTTGTTTCTCTTTGTTTCTTTGTTCAGTGGATGATTTGGCCGAAAATTACAGTTTTTAGTTGAGTGTCTCCCACAGAAACTAGCAGGAAAAAAAGTCATTTATGCCTTTACTATGATGAGGTTTGATGTCTCTCCTGTGTGAGAGATATGAAATGCTTATTCTTTCCAATATGCCCTTAATCCTTTTTATTCTTCTGTCTCCTGGAACTGACTTATATTAGCAGAATCTCCAAACACAATGAAGCAAAGAAGAAACTGTTCAATCAATTAAATACGTTGAACACTTACTCCATGCAGGACATCATCTTAAACTGAGTGAGTAATACACTTTGGATAAAAAGAGAGGAGGGGCAAAAAGAATTTAGGGAGCTGAGCAGTAGTTCAGAAGAGGAGATGCCGAATACACATTCAGGGACAGAGATTAGACGATTTGGGCTGAAACACATGGTTTATGTATAACAGTAAATGACAACATGCTTCCTCACTTAGCTATCAACTCTGCTCTCTCTTTGGCCATTCATTGCCAGGCAAGAGCTCTGCCAGATTTCTCAAATGAATTTTCTACACCATTACACCTATTTCCTCTCCACCTACTTCCCCATTCACCCCCTGTGGTTTGCTTTCTATTTCCAACAACGTGCCAAGTTTGCTCTTGTAAAGGTCCCCAACGACTTTATTGCTGCCATATTGGGGGACCTCTTGGTTTTTGTTCTACAGGATCCCTTCAATGTATTTGACACTTTCTCTTAATGGCCTGTTACCTTGGCTTCTATGTCACAGTCTTAACAATCTTTTCTCTTGCCTTCTCTCTGCTTTCTGATCATTCCCAGCTGTTTTTCCTGGTTTTCTTCTCCAGCAGTATCTGTGCATATTACTTAAGGTCTGTCCCTCAGATATTTTCTCCATATAGTTTTCTGCCTTAGAATGCAGCCATTCTCCAAGCCTTAACTATACCCTACTATCAGATATTGCTACTGTGTGGCTCAACCTCACACTGACGTGTTGCAACCTCATTAACCCTTCATGCACTAGCCCCACTATACCTTTCTGACAGCATTTTCACTCACCTGCTGCTCTCAACCTTCTGTCCTATATGTAGTTCTCAACACACATAAAAATATGCTGAATAATTTATGTTCTCTCACAGCACACAGATTTTTTTTTCCAAGTACTGCCCTCATCCTGTGCAGCTCTTTAACATCTGCTAGTCCTTTAAGATTCAGCTCAGTTTTCTTAATATGTACATATTCCTATATCTCCATTTGAAGTCTAATGCTCCTCTTTCCTCTATGTTAAGAGTTGAGTTTGGAGGCTCAGCCTCCCCTTTCAGTTTGTGGATACTTTTTGTTTTGTTTTGTTTTGTTTGTTTTTTGTGGTACGCGGGCCTCTCACTGTTGTGGCCTCTCCCGTTGCGGAGCACAGGGTCCAGACGCGCAGGCTCAGAGGCCATGGCTCACGCGCCCAGCCGCTCCGCGGCACGTGGGATCTTCCCGGACCGGGGCACGAACCCGTGTCCCCTGCATCGGCAGGCGGATTCTCAACCATTGTGCCACCAGGGCAGCCCCTGTGGATACTTTTTTAAAAAACGTCATTGTTTGCCTAGTTCCTTTGCTTCCAATGCCCAACATAATTTCTGACCCATCATACACAATCAACACCCCATTGTTCAATGAAAGAGCAAATAATGCAAGCAAGTCAGTAGCCCAGCCCACCTCTCTCATGAGTTTACTAGTCTTGTGTGTACAACTCTTTTCTTGCCACGTCCATTTTTACAAATCTCAAGTCTAATGCTTTCAATATTGAAACAGTACCTCACCTCACAACGGTGACCTTCCAACTTAAATTTTACTCTCTGAGTATTTCTCTTTAAGACAGAGATTTTCTCCTCTGATAAGCTGCAAGCTTCATGAATGTTGGGCTCATTTCCCCCAGAACTCAGTAAGAATTAATCCACATAGGCATACACATTTGACTCATTGTCTAACTAAATGACTGCATAGATAGTAAACAGCAGAACTGGAAATGTAACTTGGGGTCAATAGATAGAGAACTAAAACCAAATGTTTGCTGTGTCTAGAAGGCTTTCTTCTTGTCTGTCAAAATCCTTCTCCAGTGTCAAATTCCTCCCTCACACATCTCCTCATATTCCACTTAGCAGATGGTACTTAGTAGATGGAGATCTATTATTATAGATTTTTTCAATGAGTTTTTCCCCACCCTATTCTCCCTCAACAGTAATCTAACTGAGGTCAGAGTCTTATCTTTCTGTTCCTTTTAGAAGGGTACCTTGCCCAGGGTAGGCATTTATGGCTGTTAGGTTGAATTGAGGCACCAAGAGTTGGGGCCCATAGACTCCATCGCAGATGTTAGGCATTCAAGACAAATGACTGGAGACACAGAGACCTATATATCAACAGAGAAGCCCCCCCAAATGACAGTTTATCCAACAAGTTTTTGCTCTTTCTCAGAAAAGGAGATGGCTTCTGGGATGTTCAAAGTGTCCATTTCTCTCCACAGCAACTCTGCTACATCACCCACTCTAAAAAAGGGAAGAACCAGACGAAAATCTGGCTTCTGCCAAGAAACCTCAAATTCACTCACGTGACTAAACTGTTGAGCACACATTCAAATTCAAAAGCCCAGGGTAACTTGCCCTAGCGTTTCCTCTGAGAACATGTATGCTTAATAACAATGTAACAGATGATAAGAGCCCCAATCACAGAGAGAGCTGGTTCAGCCCACGTTAAGGGTTGATAATTACCAGACTAAACAAATCATTAGAAATATGTTCCCATCACCAATCTGGATTTTAAAATACTTAAGAGTAGCCTGGAAACCGAGTTTCACTTTAATAAGCACCAGGAGAACAGCACCAATGGTTTAGTTACAACTGTCTTTTGTAAGGGTTTTTGGATTTTTTTTTTCTCATTAGAGCAGAAAAAGAAATGGAGGAAACACAGATTTGATTCCTCCTGAAGAGTCTCTTAATTATTTGGAGGAGATAAATAGAATGAAGCCTATGTATCAGCATATATTAGACACTTAGCAAATTTGTGGACAAAAGTCAAACATCATAGGTGAAAAACGATTGGCAATGTTTTAAAATACTTTTTCATTTAAGAAGCAAACACAGACATATATTTACTGGGGGAAAAATTGACCTATTCCTCTTTTTGTTTTTTCTTTTTCCATATCTAAAAATGTATTCATAAAATAGGGAGTAAATCTCCCAAATCCGGGTAGTAATAATTTGTAGTTTAGTCTATCCATCAAGGAAATTGGTGTTCTCAATTCTCTTAAAAAGTGTTGGTGAGTAAAATTAAATATAAAATGTTCCTAAAACTGGGTGGTATTTTTATCACCAAAGAGATATAAAAGAACTTTTTTTTTTTCATGAAGAATATTTCACTTTGAGACTTCCATTTTTGCCCTTTCCGTGCAATGTGTTTTTCCTAATGTCATTTTTCCTGGCTGAGAAGCACATTGACAAGAATAGAGGGGATTTTTTTCTTTTTTTTTTAAGTGGAGGTGGGAAGACTATGAGTGTTATGTCACCAGTGAAATCAAATGGAAGAAAAATACTAATTCCACATTTCATCCTGAAGAGAGAATGGAAATTTAAAGACCATTTTCACTAACTTTCCCTTTGTGCTCACAGTTAAACAAGGATTTCTGTGTTTGATTAACCTAGTGTTCATCCAACTAAGAAATAGTTCCTTCATAGAAAATAAGGCCTATTCCAACACAAAATGAAGCAGTGTGCACTCTTTATTTTTTGCCATGCTGGATCTCATGAAAACTTTCAATGCTGACGGATTGAACTGCTGATTCTTTTCCCTGAGGACCATTTGAATAAAGTAACCATCCATTATGCTAACTAATATGCATAGATTCTTCCAAATTTCCAGGATTTTTATTATTTATTTTCCAGCTTTATTGAGATATGATTGACAAAGAAAACTTGTATATATTTAAGGTGTAAAACGTGATTTATTTGTTTTCTGTGTTGTTTTTTTTTATTTTTTAAATTTTATTTTTATTTAAAATTTTGGTCATAAACGATTTCTATTAAACTTTTAAACAATATTTAACTTAGGAAGTGAAAAGTCTTCTGTTTTCCCTATACTATATAGGTGGTTATTATACATTTACCACGTGTTAGCATTTTTCTTTTGTTTTCCTTTTTCTTTTAACATATTTATTGGAGTACAACTGCTTTACAATGGTTGTGTTAGTTTCTGCTGTATAACAAAGTGAATCAGCTATATGTATACATATATCTGCATATTCCCTCCCTCTTGTGTCTCCCTCCAAACCTCCCTATCCCATCCCTCTAGGTGGACACAAAACACCGAGCTGATCTCCCTGTGCTATGTGGCTGTTTCCCACTAGCTATTGATTTTACGTTTGGTAGTGTATATAAGTCCATGCCACTCCCCCACGCTGTCCCAGATTACCATTCCCGCTGTCCTCAAGTCCATTCTCTACGTCTGTGTCTCTCTTCCTGTCCTGCCCTTAGGTTCCTCAGAACCTTTTTTTTTTTTTTTTTTAGATTCCATATATATGTGTTAGCATATGGCATATGTTTTTCCCATTATGACTTACTTCACTCTGTATGACAGACTCTAGGTACATCCACCTCACTACAAATAACTCAATTTCATTTCCTTTATAGGTGAGTAATATTCCATGGTATATATGTGCCACATCTCTATCCATTCATCTGTCGATGGACACTTAGGTTGCTTCCATGTCCTGGCTATTGTAAATAGTGCTGCAGTGAAACTTGTGGTACATGACTCTTTTTGAATTATGGTTTTCTCAGGGTATATGCCCAGTAGTGGGATTGCTGGGTCATATGGTAGTTCTATTTTTAGTTTTTTGAGGAAACTTCATACTGTTCTCCCTAATGGCTGCATCAATTTACATTCCCACCAACAGTGAAAGAGGGTTCCCTTTTCTCCACACCCTCTCCAGCATTTATTGTTTGCAGATATTTTGATGATGGCCATTCTGACCAGTGTTAGCTGATACCCCATAGTAGTTTTGATTTGCATTTTTCTGATGATTAGTGATGGTGAGCATCCTTTCATGTGTTAGTTGGCAATCTGTATATCTTCTTTAGAGAAATGTCTATTTAGGTCTTCTGCTCATTTTTGGATTGGGTTGTTTGTGTTTTTGATACTGACCTGCATGAGCTGCTTGTAAATGTTGGAGATTACTGCTTTGTCAGTTGCTTCGTTTGCAAATATTTTCTCCCATTCCAAGGGTTGCCTTTCTTTCTTTTTTATGGTTTCCTTTGCTGTGAAAAAGTTTTTAAGTTTCATTAGGTCCCATTTGTTTATTTTTGTTTTTATTTCCATTTCTCTAGGAGGTGGGTCAAAAAGGATCTTGCTGTGATTTATGTCACAGAGTGTTTGCCTATGTTTTCCTCTAAGAGTTTTACAGTGTCTGGCCTTACATTTAGGTCTTTAATGCATTTTGAGATTATTTTTGTGTATGCTATTAGGGAGTGCTCTAATTTCATTCTTTTACAGGTAGCTGTCCAGTTTTCCCAGTGCCACTTATGAAGAGGCTGTCTTTTCCCCATTGTATATTCTTGCCTCCTTCATCAAAGATAATATAACCATATGTGTGTAGGTTTATCTCTGGGCTTTCTATCCTGTTCCATTGATCTATATTTCTGTTTTTGTGCCACTACCATACTGTCTTGATTACTGTAGCTTTGTGGTATAGTCTGAAGTCCAGGACCCTGATTCCTCCAGCTCCGTTTTCCTTTCTCAAGATTGTTTTGTCTATTTGTGGTCTTTTGTGTTTTCATACAAATTGTGAAATTTTTTGTTCTAGTTCTGTGAAAAATGCCATTGGTAGTTTGTTGGGATTGCATTGAATCTGTAGATTGCTTTGGGTAATATAGTCCTTTTCTCAATGTTGATACTTCCAATCCAAGACCATGATACATCTCTCCATCTGTTTGTACCATCTTTAGTTTCTTTCATCAGTCTCTTATAATTTTCTGCATACAGGTCTTTTGTCTCCTTAGGTAGGTTTATTCCTAGGTATTTTATTGTTTTTGTTGCAGTGGCAAATGGGATTATTTCCTTAATTTCACTTTCAGATTCTTCATCATTAGTGTATAGGAATGCAAGAGATTTGTGTGCATTAATTTTATATCCTGTTAGTTTACCAAATTCACTGATTAGCTCTATTAGCTTTTTGGTAGCATCTTTAGGATTCTCTCTGTATAGTATCATGTCAATTGCAAACAGTGACAATTTTACTACTTCTTTTCCAATTTGGATACCTTTTATTTCTTTTTCTTCTCTGATTGTTGTGGCTAAAACCTCCAAAACTATGTTGAATAGTAGTGGTGAGAGTGGGCAACCTTGTCTTGTTCCTGATCTTAGTGGAAGCGGTTTCAGTTTTTTGCCATTGAGAATGATGTTGGCTGTAGGTTTGTCATATATTGCCTTTATTGTGTTGAGGTAAGTGTCCTCTACGCTTACCTTCTGGAGGGTTTTTATCACAAATGGGTGTTGAATTTTGCTGAAAGCTTTTTCTGCATCTAATGAGAAGATCATATGGTTTTTCTCCTTCAATTCGTTAATATGGTTTATCACATTCATTGATTTGCATATATTGAAGAATCCTTGCATTCCTGGGATAAACCCCACTTGATCATGGTGTATGATCCTTTTAATGTGCTGTTGGATTCTGTTTGCTTGGATTTTGTTGAGGATTTTTACATCAATGTTCATCAGTGATATTGGCCGGTAGTTTGTTTTTTGGAGACATCTTTGTCTGGTTTTGGTATCAGAGTGATGGTGGCCTCGTAGAATGAGTTTGGGAGTGTTCCTCCCTCTGCTATATTTTGGAAGAATTTGAGAAGAGTAGGTGTTAGCTCTTCTCTAAATATTTGCTAGAATTCACCTGTGAAACGATCTGGTCCTGGGCTATTGTTTGTTGGAAGATTTTTAATCACAACTTCAATTTCAGTTGTTGTGATTGGTCTATTTATATTTTCTATTTCTTCCTGCTTCAGTCTCATAAGGTTGTGATTTTCAAAGAGTTTGTCCACTTTATCCAGATTGTCCATTTTATTGGCATGTAGTTGATTGTAGTAATCGCTAATGTTCCTTTGTATTTCTGCGGTGTCAGTTGTTACTTCTCCTTTTTCATTTCTAATTCTATTGATTTGAATCTTCTCCTTTTTCTTGATGAGTCTGGCTAATGGTTTATCAATTTTGTTTATCTTCTCAAAGAACCAGCTTTTAGTTTTATTTATTTTTGCTATCATTTCCTTCAATTCTTTTTCATTTATTTCTGATCTGATCTTTATAATCCCTTTCCTTCTGCTAACCTTGGATTACTTTTTTCTTCTTTCTCTAATTGCTTTAGATGTAAGATTAGGTTGTTTCTTTGAGGTGTTTCTTATTTCTTGAGGTAGGATTGTATTGCTATAAACTTCCCTCTTAGAACAGTTTTTTCTGCCTTCCATAATTTTGTGTCATCATGTTTTCACTGTCATTTGTTTCTAGGTATTTTTTTTATTTCCTTTTTGATTTCTTCAATGATCTCTTGGTTATTTAGTGGTATATTGTTTATCCTTGTTTATTTAGTAGTATATTGTTTAGTGTTTGTATTTGTTACAGATTTTTTTACTGTAATTGATATCTAGCCTCATAGCTTTGTGATTGGAAAAGACACTTGATACAATTTCAATTTTCTTAAATTTACCAAGGTTTGATTTGTGACCCAGGATATGGTCTATCCTGGAGAATGTTCCATGAGCACTTGAGAAGAATGTGTATTCTGTTTTGGGGGGATGGAATGTCCTATAAATATCAATTAAGTCCATCTTGCTTAATGTATCATTTAAAGCTTGTGTTTCCTTATTTATTTTCATTTTGGATGATCTGTCCATTGGTGTAAGTGTGGTGTTTAAGTCCCCTACTACTATTGTGTTACTGCTGATTTCCCCTTTTACGGCTGTTAGCGTTTGGCTTATGTACTGAGGTGTTCCTATGTTGGGTGCATAAATATTTACAATTGTTATATCTTCTTCTTGGATTGATCCCTTGATCATTACGTAGTGTCCTTGTTTGTCTCTTGTAATAGCCTTTATTTTAAAGTCTATTTTGTCTGATATGAGAATTGCTACTCCAGCTTTCTTTTGATTTCCAATTGCAAGGAATAACTTTTTCCATCTCCTCATCTTCTGTCTGTATGTGTCTCTAGGTCTGAAGTGGACCTCTTGTAGACAGAATATATATACGGGTCTTGTTTTTGTATCCATTCAGCTAGTCTGTGTCTTTTGGTTGGAGCATTTAATCCATTTATATTTAAGGTAATTATTGATATGTATGTTCCTATTACCATTTTCTTAATTGTTTTGGGTTTGTTATCCCTTTCATCACTTTAAATATGTCCTGCCACTCCCTTCTGTCTTGCAGAGTTTCTGCTGAAAGATCAGCTGTTAACCTTATGGGGATTCCCTTAAGGTATGTTATTTTGTTTTTTGCCCTTGTTGCTTTTAATATTTTTTCTTTGTATTTAATTTTTGATACTTTGATTAATATGTGTCCTGGCTTGTTTCTCCTTGTATTTATCCTGGATGGGACTCTGTGCTTCCTGGACTTGATCTACTATTTCTTTGCCAATATTAAGGAATGTTTCAACTATAATCTCTTCAAATATTTTCTCAGACTCTTTCTTTTTCTCTTCTTCTTCTGGGACCCCTATAATTTGAATGTTGGTGTGTTTAATGTTGTCCCAGAGTTCTCTGAGACTGTCCTCAATTCTTTTCATTCTTTTTTCCTTATTCTGCTCTGTGGTAGTTATTTCTACTATTTTAACTTCCAGGACACTATCTGTTTTTCTGCCTCAGTTATTCTGCTGTTGATTCCTTCTAGAGAATTTTTAATTTTATTTATTTTGTTGTTCATATTGATTGCTTGCTTTTTAGTTCTTCTAGTTCTTTGTTAGATATTACTTTTATTTTCTCCATTCTATTTCTAAGATTTGGATCATCTTTACTATCATTACTCTGAATCGTTTTTCAAGTAGACTGCCTATTTCCTCTTCATTTGTTTGGTCTGGTGGGGTTTTACCTTGCTCCTTCATCTGCTGTGTGTTTCTGTGTCTTCTCATTGCTTAACTTACTGCATTTGTGATCTCCTTTTCACAGGCTGCAGTTTCGTAGTTCTGTGAACTTATTATGATTTTAGGCGGCCTCTCTGCTAATCAGTGGGGTTGTGTTCCTGTCATGCTATTTGTTTGGCATAGGGTGTCCAGCAGTGGAGCTTGCTGGTCGTTGAGTGGATCTGGGTCTTAGAGTTGTGATGGACCTCTCTGGGAGAGCTCACGCTGATTGATATTACATGGGACCAGGAGGTGTCTGTGGTCCAGTGCCCTGAACTTGGCTCTCCCACCTCAGAGACTCTGGCCTGACACATGCCTGGAACACCAAGACCCTGTCAGCCACACAGCTTTGTTTTAACCCTGCAATACCAGTGGCTTAGATCACTGAATTCAGGCTCTTTCAGATGTAAAGGGGATTACGTGGTGCTGCTCCAGCCCTTCATGAGCCCTGCACTGTTGCCTGGTGCGTGGGTTTCTTTCCTCCTCCACTGCTTTCTCAGGTGTCCAATGTGATGTCTTGATACATGTATACATTGTGGAATAATTTCACAATCAAGCTCATTACCATATCCATCACTTCACATAGTTATCATTTTTTGTGTGTGGTGGGAACACTTAAGATTTACTCTCTTAGCAAATTTCAAGTATACAATATATTGTTATAACTATAGTCACTAGGCTATATATTAGATCTCCAGAAGTTATCCTGCTCATATTTCCAATACTGGTCTAATAGGGCCAGAATTTCTGGATCTTTTTAATATACTTCATTAGGTGTTATGTTTGTTTTGCATATTCCAATTTTCACTTTAATGGTTTTCTGCTAATATATTCCTATTTTACACTAAAAGTTAATTTTGAGTGGTATAGGTTGTAAAACTCCATGTGTGAATGTTTGTGTCCTTTGCAGTTATCAAATATTAGCTGAAATATGCAGTGATAACATTTGTGGAATTTTTTAGATGCACCATCATGAGTGAAGATAACTGCACAAGACATGAAAATAAAGTACAAGTTGATATGTAAAGAAATTGTCAAACTACTTGACACATAAAACTATTCAATAAATATTAGATATTTTTATAATTTCTCAGTGCATCCATTTTTAACACCTTTGATCTCAGTGTTTCCATAATCTGATTTATCTACATATTCATCTCCAGTTTCCAAATAACATTTCAAAACTCAGACAGCATGTCAATCCCACAATGCCTATCTTCTGTTTGTGTTTTTCCTCAATAAGATTTTTTTTGTGTGCACTGCCAATTGATATCAATATATTATCAGTGTTAGAATTAATAATAATCTATGAAACACTTTCATCAGCTGAGAGAAGAGAGTTACACAAGATTTTACCAGTTTTTGATGGCATCATTTCTTCTCTCCCAGAAGATGTAGGCCTTGATTTAAATAAATCTCCCTTAATTAGCTTCAATGACTTTTTGTTCTGATCATATTATTTACATGTGTTAAAGAAGCACCCACTGTCAATGATACACAGTAGGCAATAAATGATCCAGAAAATATTTTATCCCCTTAATAATCACTTGCAACTCTTAGCAACATTGTCCATGAAATAAACCCCCATCCCACATATACAGGGGCTGAAAGAATTCAGGATGGACCTGATGGAAATTTCATCCAAAACCTACGAGGAATATGGTACACTCAACCTCTTCAATTTCCTTTTGCTTTGGTTTACATGGGAACCTATGTTTGTAATGGAGTTTTCTGTTAACCAGCTGCAATCCCCTTGTTTCTGTTTTCCCAATGCCACATAACTATTTTTCCTAACATTTATCCAAGTAATGTTTCATTCTTTAATATTATTTTTAATTGATTTCAGTCTCCCCCACTAGATTTCAAGTACTATGAAGGTAAGGGCAATGTTTTCTTGTTGTTATTGTTATTGTTGATTGTTTTGCTTTTGATTTGCTTGTTAGTTTTGCTCACATTGTATCTCCATTATATCTAACAATGCCCTAGAACATGATAGGTATAATTAAGTTTTCATGCTCTCTTAGCATTCCTGAGATGACATTCTATCATGATAGTCATTTAACCTCCTTCTTTTCTTTCCCTGATCCTCATACCTTACATTAGAAATGGTTTTGTTGAGTTTAACATATTTCTACAAACTGGATTTATCAGCACACCCACTCACACACAACAGCCACCCACAGAACTATGACCACCACAGTCCTTGTTTTTCTGATAAAGAAAAATTGTAGCTTCTAATTCTTCCCCTACACTATGGTTTGAATCCCCCTTATGTGTTAGTCTTTCCTCCCTGCACCAGCCTTGCACTATGGAAGAAATGATGTGGGAGAAATCACTCTTTGACCTTCTACACAACACAATTTTCTGAGTTGTTTTCTTTTTCCCCCTTCCTCCCAAAGAAGTTCCTGCCATCTTTAAAATATTACAAATGACTCCACCAGTTTTCCTCTCACCTAGTTGTGTTTCTGGCCAAAGCTGAGGAAACAGAGATGAAGGCTCATGGACCTTCAAGTCGCTTAATGTAGAATGGAGAGCACACATGAAAAACAATTACAATGTGATGAGATCATTGCTATTATGGAGTTACGTGTGGAGTACTGTGTGATCCTAGGAGGAGACACACCAGATCTGCCATAAGAACTGAGGGGAAAAGTCACTGGAAAAAAAAACTTTAAAAAATGGCAACTTGAGTGAGTGTGCATTTGCTGGGCAGAGGAGAAAGAATGTTCTGGGCAGAGAAAGCAGCATCTAAGTGACAGAGAGGAAAGAGAGCTTCTACTCAGCTAACATGAGTAATTCAGTAATGTGGATTTGTGTGTGCCCACATGTGTGAAGGAGTTTTAGTGGAAGTGTTAAGGGATTACATTGAAATACGCATGTACACAGTTTAATGAAGTTCAACTGAATAAGTTTTACTCTATCCTGTGGGTAATCTGACACAAAGTGGAGAACTGACCAGCGAAGAATGGGACTAATAGCAGAGAGAAATATACAAGAGTTGAGGCAAGAGATGACACGAGTTGATGAGTTGATACTATGATAGAGTTGGTAGGAAAGAAGACAATTAGGAGGCATGTTTACAGGATGTGATGATGGATTGAATGGATGCTGGATGTAAGGTAGAGGGGAGCTAGTAAGGATAATGTCTAGAATCACAAAAAGATGGTAGAAGGGTAAGTTTCAGGTGAGAAGATTAGTTTAGTAATGGGACAACTGGAGGAGATACCCAGCTAGGAACAAAATGTTTTTCTTTGGAACTCAACTGAGGGAGCTGGTTAGAGAAAGAAATTTGAGAGTTATGAGCAACTGAATGTAAAAAAGAGTATGGAAGGGGATAAAGTTACCCTTGTGGAATAACATGAAAAGAGGACTAAGAACAAAGGGCTGGCAAATCCTAACATTTAAGGTATGGACAAATGAAATTAAAGCTCCAAAGAACACTGAGAAGACCAGAGAAGTAGGAAACAATTCATGTAAAAATAAAAGTTGGAGAAGGAAGTGGTAAACAAGACTAATATCATAAAGAAGGTCAGGGAAGAAGAGAAACAAAATTTCCCTTCGAATATAACACCTAGTAGGGCATTGATGAGGGTTTCTAGAAAGATGTCAGCAGAATGGTGGGTGTGAGGCCAAAGTACAATAGTGAATAATGTTAGTAGAAGAGAAGGAACAGGGATATCTGGACAGTAGCTAGATAGGGAAACTGAGTCTAGGAACCATTTCCTCTAGAGGGAGAAAAAAGAAATCTTTATCAAAACTAAAGACTACATCAATGGGGAATAAGAAGTGGAAGATAAAGAAAAGAAGGCATCATTTTTGGAACAAGTTCCCCAAGACGTTGCCAAGAAATATGAGGTAGAACACCAAAGGGTGGTATTAACAGGGATAGTGATAAAACGTCTTTGCTAAGATAGTGTTCACAAAGGAGCAAGTGCAGTTGAGTGTGAGGAAGAGGAGCGATTAAGTTAAAGACAATCAAGCCTTTATTTTCTGGTGAAAGCAGAAACAGAGATGGCGGGGAACTGGGATTGGTGAAGTCTTGGAATAACTATTCAGGAAGTTGGAGAGGGAAACAACCAGGGCTCGGAAGAGGGGTTGTTTTGAGTTCACATCTCCTGATACCAGATGACCCTGATGCCATGTGATGAGTCCGCCTTTAAGAGGGATGAACTGCAGACTGCTTTGGGGCCAGAGGCAGAGAGGTGCTGGCTCCATCTGTGAAGGAGGGGTGAATAGGATAATTTTCACAGAGGGTGAACCTGAGCAGGTAAGGAGTGGGCAGCAAGAAAGAGCACAGGAATAGGATGTTCTAGGGCATTTTTGAAAGTGCCTTATTCCTTCCATCTTTCCATTTGCCACAGTTATGGGACTCTCCTTATCAAGGCTCAGCTTTTTATTGATGTCACGCTAGAGAGCAGACCATGTAATTCTTGCTTCCAGGAAATACTTCTTCTGGGAAAGTATGAAAGGCATCTCTGTGTTCTCTAAGCTGCCCTGGCCAGACCACAGGCTGGCTCTGTCCAAAATCAAGAAGATTTTCAGATGTTTCTCTGAGTCAGGGAGGTATATATTATGAATCTCCAATCATTTGTTTATCTAATAAAATGCACATACTGTCCTTACAGTATGTCCAACTCTTCTGAGTCTTTGTAAATATTAATTCAGTCCTCAGAAAAACCCTCATTATCCTCATTGTAGCCTTAAAAGGTGAGGTCTGATTATAGTTTCAAAGCCAGAAGAAGGACTTGAACCTGGGCACTCCAGCTCCAGAGTCTGTGTTCTTCCCCAGTATGCCAAGCTGTCTTATAATAGCAAATATGCTTAAGAAATCGTAGAATTCTATGGGGGACATTTTCTAGATAATCCAATTCCTTCATAATATATTAGAAACATTTAAGTAGGGTTAGCAACACAGAATTTCAATTTTGTTGTCTTCCTTAAAGACTATATACTGGGGAAGTATGCAGTGTAAAAGTGACTTTTTTATGTTAGAGAATGTTTTCTCCTTCCCCTTGAAATATCACCTTCATCTTTGATTTCACAGTGTGTTGTAAGCCACTCGTGGGATCCCTGGATGCCAGCCCTGTTTTGACTCCATTTCCAGAGCAGGTGTCTGTACAGTCGATCATAGTGACCTCCATTTTGGGAGACGTTTTGAATTAATAGAATATAGACTATTATTAACCAGTTTTCAACTTGGCAAAGCCGCACACATATCAAGCCTGCTTGGATATACATGTCTGTCTCTAATAAATTTGATTTTCCTTATTTTTAGCCAGTTACACATCTGAGTATGTATTATTAATTGTCATGGATCTGATATTTCTCTTGTCATATATATGTATATGTGTGTGTGTGTGTGTGTGTGTGTGTGTGTGTGTGTATTTGTGCCTGGAGATGATTATCTTCTGTTTAAAATTCAAACACATTGTTTCTTTAGCTAATAGCCTACTCTGTCTTCAACAGAGATGTTTATTTGTTTTTTTTTAAACAGATTGTGGGATTTGGGGAGTTTGATATTTCGAACATTGAGCCAAATTCTAACTACATTTTTTTTTTTTTAAATGGGAACCCCTTCGATCAAAAGAGAAAGTATCCTGTTAACATGAAGCCTTTGGATTTGTAGTCTAAACAGAAGGATAATGTGTGAATTTGCTAATTATTTCCTGCTTCTGAGTTAGCTAGATTTTTGCCTTCAGCTATGAAGAGGCACACAGCTCACAGAATGCTGTCTCCTAGTAACCAATGAGAAAGAAATGAGTTTATAGCACAAATCAGATTTTAGAATAGTGCCAAAAGGAGAATGAGAATGGAGAAATTAAAGTTTCATTAAGAAGACACTTTGACTTGGCATATAATTGAGGTAATACTTTCCACTATGGTATTGGAAAAATGAAAAGGAATAATTTTAAAATTTTCAATGAAAATCAAATAGCAAAAAACAAAACTCCAGACACAAAAACTTTCTTAGTTTCCCCGTTGTGGGAGAGAGGCCAGCCTGCCTGAAGGATAACGCACAAAAGTAACTTTAAGTACTAGTTCTAAGTCTGAACTTTAATAGCAGGTCTGTTTCTTATGCTCTTGACAACACCTTCAGGACAGATCTATGACCTAGAATATAGATGAGAACCTCATTAGTAATGAATAATAGATTACATGAGTGCAGTAACTTAGCAAAATCATGACTTAGTAACTTACTTAGCAAAATCATTTATTCACTCAATTAAAAAATAGTTGTTGACCATCCACTATGTGCCCAGCACTGTGTTAGGTAATAGAGCAACACAATCTTTACTCCCACTGTGTTTCCACACTACCGAGGAACACAGATAATGACTTGTAATGTCAAATGTGATTACATGTATTACAGAAGGATGAGTGCAAATTGCCATGGTGACAAATTCTAAAGGGGACTTTGTTTGAGGGCTAACAGATGCTGTGTGTTTGTAAAAGAAGGTCTCAAGAAAAAAATAATGTTAGTGTGCTAAAAAGCTCAATACCAACCTAATTTAAGCCATAAATTTCAGCATTCAATACATGCTGTATTTCTATTCCACTACACATAGTTCTTAACTCTGATTACATATTAGAAACACTTGAAGAACTTTAAAAGCACACTAGCACTTTAGCTCAAGCCCACAGATATTCTGATTTAAGTGGTCTGCAGGGGAGCCCAGGCAGGACAATTTTTAAAAAACTTCTCAAGTGATCCTACCACACAGCCACTATTGAGAAGCACCACTCCAGACCCTAAGGGTAGAGACACCTGTAGTGCCTGTACTAATGCCCCATGTCGGTCCCTTTAAGCTGCACTGATTTTTGTGTACAATATATTTTTGTAAATTAAACTGAATTGACTTGAAATGTCCTAGAAATGCATCATAAACCACTTTTTCAGTAAAGGAAATCTTACTATTGTCTGTCCTTTCTCCACTGCTATGATAGCAACGTAAACATGATGAAGGCACCCACACCAATCTGGTTAATCATTTGCCTGCTCTCAGGGATGGTGGGGGTAGGGAGGACCAGAAAGATTACAAGCTTATCATTAAATAACTACAAGGAATTTGGATTAAGAGATATTCAAATTCACCCATGACCTATCTATTCACTTAATTTTCTTTGCTCATGCCATCTCTTCCCATCGACCAACAGTGAGCCAAATTTGCCCAGCATCACCAGAAAGTGCACTGACTCAGACATGACAATACTTTTCACCCAGCCAATCCTACCAGCACTTCGTGCCAGCCAGAAAGACAAAACATCCAGTCAGCTGAACTCTCTGAATGGCTGACCCGACTGAACTGTCCAAATAATTTGGCCAGGAAGAGACAGGCTTCCCCCCAAAACACAAATTCCCATGGAAACCAAACCAGAAGACAAAGAATATTCAATTTATTTTAGGGCCAGTGATCCTCATGAGACCTTCCTTGAGCTAGTCTGGGTTCTTGGTGTCTAAGCCAGTGCTTTTCTCCATGGCTGGCTATTGCTTTGAGCCATCACTTAAATGGAGCTCAGACAGCACTGGCCTTGAACAGGATCCAAGGAGTTTTCCATGGAGAACTTATGTCTGTAGAACTGTCTGCTCACCCAGACTTTATAAACCCTTTGACTATCCAGACAGGAAAAAACACAACACTGCACTGCTATTATTACTATATTCATTGAGTATTATTCTATTCTTTTTTTTAAAAAAAGGACAGCTGCATCTTTCTCTCACCATAACATACCTGGAACTTGAAATTTTGTATCTGCTTTTTAAGGCTTATTTAAAGACATCAGTGATTTATATCTTAAATAGTCAAATATAAATTAACCCTTATTGTATATTGTTAGGAAAAAATATATTTTACTGTGAAAATTTACTCTCTAATTTAACGGATTATAAATTGGGATTTGGGCATACCAGTCTTTCATTATTTAGTGAAGATGGAAGTGGAGGCATAATTTTAAAGAAATACTACTGAGTACTGTTAAAAGTGAAATAGATCTTTATATTCCAAACATTCACTTCTTTATTTGCTTACCTAATGCATTAGGAGGAATTCTGTGCAGAACAGAGAAACTACCCTAAGTGTTTTAAACTGGGACCGATTTAAAGTAGGGAATCTGGTGCTTACAAATTTGTCAGAAAGGCTCAAGAAACAGCTTCTAGGGCTTGGCATTCTGGAATGACTTCAAGAACAATCAAAATGAACCCACTAGGGCTTCCCTGGAGGTGCAGTGGTTGAGAGTCCGCCTGCCGATGCAGGGGACGCGGGTTCGTGCCCCGGTCCGGGAAGATCCCACATGCCGTGGAGCGGCTAGGCTCGTGAGCCATGGCCGCTGAGCCTGCGCGTCTGGAGCCTGTGCTCCGCAGCGGGAGAGGCCACAACAGTGAGAGGCCCGCATCCCACAAAAAAAAAAAAAAAAAAAGACTTCCTATTTCTGTGAGTTTGCTGGCTAGCAGCAATAGCTACAAGCTTCAGGAGAATGGCTTCTGCCTTATATACACCTTCCAAATCTCAAGGGAGTCAGGCAGTTTGGTGAATCTGCATTGCTTCCAAACCCCAGCTGCAAGGAGGTCTGGGAAATACAGTTAATAGTTTTCCAACCTCTTCAACCAGAGGAAGGGTAGACATTGTGTATATATACAACAATATAAACAACATAGAATAGGCAGGATCCATTACTTTGTTTACACATTGAAACTGGATATAGGTAGCAGATTACAAATTCTGATGACCCAGAGTGCCCTTGCTTTGTTTTTTCGAGGAAAATCAAGGGCTTTTCCTGCACTATTTCAATCCTATATACCATGTATTCAGACTATGAATTCAAGTTCAAATAATAGTTAAAAAGAAGACACCCTAGGGCTTCCCTGGTGGCGCACTGGTTGAGAATCCGCCTGCCGATGCAGGGGACACGGGTTCGTGCCCCGGTCCGGGAAAATCCCACGTGCCGCGGAGCGGGTGGGCCCGTGAGCCATGGCCGCTGAGCCTGCGCATCCGGAGCCTGTGCTTCGCAACAGGAGAGGCCACAACAGTGAGAGGCCCGCATATCACAAAAAAAAAAAAAAAAAAAAAAAAAAAAGACACCCTAGAATAGTACTCCCAGGTGTCCAATTACTTAACTTTTCTACTACTGAGTTCGACTTAGATGTCTAATTTGTGTTGTTACACTGCATAAACTCAGTCTCTAGAAGCTCATTGTTCTATAGGACAACCAGAAATTCACACTCAGGGAACATAAGATGAAGTTGCCTTTTAACATGTCTGTTTTTCTGAATGCATTTCACTCATAATAATAATAACTGATACCTCAAAGCAAATAAAGTATTTTATGACGTGGCTTAGTGGTTTGATTCATGCCTCTTCAGGAAGTTAGTAGACCACAACACAAGCCTGTAAAAGAATTAGCCTCTGTTTCTGATTAAACATGTTTTGCTTAAAAAAAATAGTTTACTGCTAATTCATATAAGCAGTAGGTTTTTCTGTGCCCTTTAAATAATGAAAGCTATGTGGGTAGTGGCAAAAGATAAAAGAAATTAAGCACAGTGCTTCATTTTGAAATGCAGTCTGTAACTGTTTTCATACAGATTCCTTTATATATATATATATATATATATATATATATATATATATATATATACCGTGTGCCCCAGGAAATAAAATGTACCTAGAAAGGTCAATTCATGAAAGCTTATTACAGAGGGGGCTAAAACATATTTAAGCTAAAACATCGATCTTAGAATTATTTATTCAGTAGAAATTCAATAGGACAAGTCGTATTAATGAAATGGTGTAGCTACATGTTAGTTTCATCTTTAAAATAACTTTCTAAAACTAACAAAAGCACTTTTCTAATTAATTCAAGTTAATTCAGTGATGAACCTCTGGTCCTTATGAACTACTCACTGGTAACCTTCCATCTTCAAATCTCCTAGTTTCTAAATCTACAATCAGAGAACACATTGAAGAAGGAGGCTTAGATATTATACATGTAGTGCAATTCCATATATATTTAATTTTTAAAATCCAATAGTGTCTCATAAACAAAACTATTCAATTTACTAAATCTTGATAAAATGCACATAGAATGTTGGTGAGGATGAACATTTCAGTTGTCAAAATAATTATTCTTTTCAGGCATGTGATGCAAATAGTCATGTTCTCATGACACACACACAGACAAAACCTGGAAAAATTTGACAAATATTTTAATATTTAGTTCACTGAATACCAAGTATCTGCATCTATAAACATATCTGTATATTTGTGCTTTTAGTTTCCATCTGTAAGTTTTGTGTAAAACATAATCTTAGGTTTTGAAATAGAGGCCCACAGTCATAGATGATAGTTTTGATAATCATACCACACCTTTCAGGCATAAGTTTTAGGGTAGGCACTTGGGGAAATGTGTTTAGTCTGTTGCAATTGAATATGTTTGCAAAAGAAGAAGATTTGGGAAATACATTTCAGAAATCATCAGTGCTTCATTGCCATCAGAACACAGAGAAATTCAACACGGCCAAAAACGAAGTGTTAAGACAACTAATTTTATTTTGCGTATCATGATATAATTAGTGAGTAAATTTAACTGAACATATAACATTAAAGATGAGTGACTACTACTCCACTTCTTCCATGTGAAGTATGCCCCACTCATGTGCACATCAGCCAAGTGTCTCTGCTATGCCCTCATTCGGCCCCCAAGGGAGCATCATGCTTAATCTGACTATTGAGTTTGGAATGTGAAACTAGACACAAGTTTCTCAGCCTCTTCCTGATCTGTCCATCCTGTAAGTATAAGCCCTGCAAGAAGCACGCACTCTCATCTGTGCATTTTTGCTCCGTGTTTTAGAGGATCTTGTCCCAGTTGAGGAAGCTTTGGATTTTCCAGTCCTGCTGTTATTGGCAATCACATTCTCCAAAAACAGATTTAGTAGTTGAACAAAAGGATAATAATTTGGTCAAGGTCTTCTGTGGAGATTTTTTGTTTTGTTTTATTTTCTATTTATTGAATTTCACTTTATTATGCTGCACAGATACTGCTTATTTTTTACACAATGAAAATTCCCAGCAACCCTGTGTCAAGCAAGACTATCAGTGCCATTTTTCCAACAACATCTGCTCACCTCATATCTCTTTGTCACATTTTGGTAATTCTTTTGTTATTTCAAATGTTTTCATTATTGTTATAATTGTTATGGTGATCTGTGATCTTTGATGTTAGAATTATAATTGTTTTGGCATTTTTTAGCAATAAACTATTTTTTAATTAAGGTATGTACATTGTGTTTTTACATTTTTTTGTTTTCACTTTTATTGGATTTTTTAATTGATTATTAACTATACTATTAACTATTAACTATACTTAATCAACTATTAAGTATAGTTGATTTACAATGTCATGTTAGTTTCAGTTGTACAGAACAGTGATTCAGTTATATATATATGTAAATATATATATATATATACACACATATATATATACATACATATATTCTTTTTCAGATTCTTTCCCTTATAAGTTATTATAAAATATTGAGAGTAGTTCCCTGTGCTATACAGTCGGTCCTTGTTGGTTATATACTTTATGTACAGTAGTGTGTATAGTGATGGAAATCACTGCCACAGAACAGAATAGAGAAAAAAGAATGAAAGGAACTGAGGACTGAGGACATTTTAAGAGGTCTACATCTTTTGAATCATTTGTTTTTTCAATTGGTTCAGGATTTATGTAGGTTATAAGAGTCCTATTTATTGGACCTCTTTAAGCCCAATATAAGATGTAATTTTAAATTGCCTTAAAAAAAGTTTGAGGCTCCCAAGAAACCTCTAGTTCATCAAAACATTTATGACTTTACAAATCTATGTACATAAGCCAAAAAGACTCTACCTATATAAAACGATTCACATGATTATAGTTTATACATGGTCTTTTTTTCCCTTATGAGGAAATGTAGGTGGAAAATTCAACCAATCTATATTTCTTCTTTATATGAATCATCATGAAAATGTGTCTTTTCATTTGAAACTATTATTATCAAAATCAGAACACATAGATCACATATTTAATATAGCCCTTTGTTGTTGTCTAATAAAAGATGGATAGGGGATTGATTTACAAGCTTTCTTAATTTCAGATTCGTTGCTTACCTCTATAGTCTGAATCTCCCCAAAATTCATACCTTGAAATCCTAGCCCCCCAAAGTGATAGTATAATAGGTGGGGTCTTTGGGAGGTGATTAAGTCATGAGTGTGGAATTCCCTCATTAGTGGAATTAGTCCCCTTATAAAAGAGATCTCACAGAGCTACCCCCTTCCTACCATGTGAGAATATAATGAGAAGTCTGCAACCCAGAAGAGGGCCCTAACCCAATCATGCTGAAACCTGATCTCAAACTTCCAGTCTCCAAAACTGTGAGAAATAAATTTCTGTTATTTATAAGCCACCCAGTCTATGATATTTTGTTATAGCAGCCTGACAGGACTAAGACACTTCCTCTGCCAAGAATTCATAAATAATTAATTAATGAAGGCCTATTTTGTTAATTATGTAAAGATTTGTTTTAATTGTGCTTTCTAGTGCCATTTTTATGCAAAATAAATTGAAATAAGGATTAAGTAATTTCCAGTTAATCTGATCAATGTAGACCACCAAGCTTATTAACTCAGGTCAAAGAAGTAGATCCTGGTTGTCTGAATTGATCAAATGAGTAGATGGTGAACAGATTCCCTATGTCTTTTATACTGTGGAGATGCAGTTGAGCAATTTATACTAATTTTTCCTCCTCTTCTTGTTCTTGAAATACATAGTGAAATTTGTCTAACTACCTCTAAAGTCAAAATGGAAAGCTACTTAAATTAATAACATGTGTTTATATTTCTCAATATTAAAGTACTGTGGATACAGACTTGTGAAGCCACACTTCGTAACCACATCAACGGAGGCTCATGTGGCACACACCTGTGGAATTTGGGACGATCTACATGCTTTCCATTCTGTATCATCTTCAAGGTCAAAAAGGACTCTCCCTGTATTATAAATGATTGGTCTCCTTTGCAAAATAAAGAAAACCATGTTACTCTCCATAGTTAAAGAAAAAGGAATATTCATTTGGATAAACAAATAGAAAACTAAGAAACCTAAAAAGTTTAATGACTATATACCCCTGGGAATGCAATTCTGTTTCACTATGTTTTATTTGAACATCTGGACTACAAGGTCTTTTTTTTTTACCTCCATAACATAAGGAAGTATTCATAGCATCCTGAACAACTGACCTGCAATTTCAACAGTCACTCAACATGCATTCTCAATATTTACCTATTTAATTCACTCACACATTCATTCAAGAAATGGTACTATTCATGAAGCTAGGAACACAGTGATGAACAACACGAAATTCCTAACCTCAAGTTTTATTCTCTTTGGAGGAAGCAAAACAGCCAAACAATAGGCCTCAGTAAGCATAAAAAAATGATATAAAAGAAATATATGTACAGGGGACTACAGAAGCATAGAAAAGGGACTGAGCCCATTTAGTGGTAGGGACCAGAGGAGGGGAGGTACCAGTTTATTTTGATTTAGAAGGATAAGTAGGAGAGAGCTAGGCATGTGAGGGAGAGAGTAGTCATTGCATGTGGTGATAATAGCATGAACAGAGCCCAGAAGAATAAGAGTGTATTTGAGGAATTACAAATAGTTCAATCTTGGAGACGTAGGTAGGGAGCAGCACTTTATGTGCTGAGCAGGTTGAACTTTATTCTGAAGGTAATTTGGAGCCAATGAACATTGGAATAACTGACAGGCTTTGACAGTGGACTGGGAGTGTAGGCTGAATGAGGGCACAGGGTCTAGGATGACTGGTAGCTTCTTCTATGGCAAACTGAGCAGTGGTGTTTCCTTTCATTGATATGGGATACAGAGAGGAACAGCTTTGCAGGAGGGAATGACTTCACTTTTCAATGTGTTGCTTTAGAGATGTTGGAGGGCCATCCATGTGGAGATGTCATCCAAGAACATGTTTATACTAGTCGAGAGCTCAAGAATGAGATTGAAGCAGAAAATCAGCCTCAATTCAAAGACCCAAGAAAGGATTCAATTTCAGAAAGCTAACTTAAGGGTGTCACAAATTCACATCTGATGAACAAAATTTCTCTCACGGGTCTGCATTTTATTGTATTGGAAGCCATTCCTTCAAAGTTTTCAGAAAAGTAGTAAGTTTGCAATAGTTCATTTAGGAGATTAATTTGTCCTAAATGTCCTCTGATGTTGCCAGGGGAAAGCCATTCTGAAAGCACCTTCTTTTGAGAGTCTCCAGAATGGTGGTCCTTCGTAGTGCCAAGTATGGGGTAGAGGACTGGGAAGATGCACTGGGATACAACAGACAATGAGACAGATAAGATCCTGCTGTCAGGAAGCTTACGTTCTAGAGGGGAAAAGGTGACAAAGCAAGTAAACACAATTAGTAAGATGATTAACAATTATCAAATGGGGGAGTAAGAGGAGGCATCTCTTGGAAGAGATGTTTAAGAAGAAACCTAAGTGTAAGAATGGGATAAGAATCTCAAAGTTAGCGAGAAAAGAGCTCAGGCATATAAAGGGAATATTGGAAAGATGCTGAGCTGGTGGACCCTAGGACTCCCCAACAAGACTAAGCACTTACAACTTCATTCCCTGACATAATGTATGCACTGCAACAGAAAACTATGCCTTTTGTAGAAATTAACAACAGCCAAACTGTTAAAGGCAGAAAATCCATCTTTTCTCCAACAGTTGACTATGCTATTTTAAGCATTGAGAAGAACCCTGTCAAGACTGGAGAAAATGGTTGGGAATCTCAATTACATTGACCCACAAAAAAAGTCTCTAATCGGAGTTACACGTGGCACTTTCCCAGTTAGCATGACATTCTTAGAAACATTCTCCTCCAAGTCAGGTATTTTTCCAAAGAGGTTATCACTGAAAATTTCCCCACACTTGCCAAACCAAGGACTAATGACAGAAGTTTGGGTTTGGTTTTTGGGGTTTTTTCCCATTATTTTTTCTCTGTACTACGTGCATGTGTAATAGTGTATGTGGTAGGCAGAACCCTAAGATGACTCTCCACAGTTTCAGGCCCTTGATATACACACACAGTCTACCAGTTATTCAATCAAACTCCAACCTACATGCTGCTGCATTGAGATTTTGCAGATGTAATTAAGGACACAAATCATTGAACTTTAAGATAAAGGATTACCAAGGGGGCCTGATTTAATCACATGATACTTTTAAAAGCAAACAGTTTTCCCTGATTGATTGATTGCAGAAAGAAAAATCAGAGATTCAAAGCATAAGAAAGATTTGATGCATGGTTGATTTCTGAAATGGTCATGTGTCAAGAAACTTGGAGAAACCCAGAGAGTTGAGAATAATTTCTGACCAACATCGACAAGGAAAATTGAGAACTCAACAACCAGTGAACTTGATGAGGACCCCAACCCCAACCAACACCTTGATTGAAGCCCTGAGCAGAGAAACCATTGAAACCATGCCCAGATTTCTGACCTACAGAAACTGTGCGATATTAAACTGGTGATGTTGTAAGCCACTAAATTTATGCTGATTTGTTTTGCACCAATGGAAAACAAATACAGTGCAGAAGAAAAACAATAAAAAATGAGAATTCCATCTTCCTCTTTTTAGCAAGAAGTTTTTTCCATAGTTTATCATCTTATGTGTAACACAATTTAGATAATTTATAGTTAATACTTTTCTGGTGTTAATTTATTTGGTCTTTGGGCAGGGCAGGGGTGCAGGATGAGACAGACAGTACACTGTCTCTTCTTTTTAGAACTGAGTGACTATAACTTATGATAAAAGCAAGTTTGCCTAGAAAAAATGCAAATGCAGCAAGAATATTTCAGAGAACAGTACCAGCCTGCCTTAGTAGTACCAAATGTAAGGGAAAATAAAGAGAGACTAATTGGAGTTCATGAAGACAGAAAAGATACCTGCTTTGGGAATGAGTGTTTTTTATTGCCAGTAAAAGATCCAGCTGTGGGAAATTATGACAGTAACAGAGAAGCAGGTTAAACAAGTCTTTGTTGCCCTCAAAAATCCTTCCCCTGATGTAAATTGTGCTTCGTTTGTCCTTTCAATGCCGTCACAGAAGGATGAAACCATATCATATTCTTAATGTCAGGAAACTTAGGGCAAACCATTAGCAAGCCACTCCTTTAAAACAGCTGCTATGTTTCCAGTCTTTATAATTTTATTTAACTTCCTGGAAAGAATAACATACAAGTCCGCATCTTCCAAACTCCAATGTTTGGGCTTTTTGAAATGTTTAAGTAAATGTTAGAATAGTTTTAATAAAAATGTGCCAAACTCACCTTCTTTTACCCACAATGTTTATGAGTGTTTCTATATCACTATATCACTTAAAGAATTGCTCTGGAGAAAAAAAAAATTATATGTCAAAATATTTTATATTTCAATGATATTTCTAAAATAGTGATATGATAGTTCAACATATTGGATTATGTTATTTTAACTCTACCTCTTCTTAGAACACAGATTAGCTAATGCATATATTCATGGATGCTGAGAGGATCCCGACCACCTGTCCTGTTTCTCACTATGGCCTTGAACAGGTAAGGCAACTGAAGCCCAGGAATCAACAACTCTCCTATGATACCATGGTGGCAAGGGCTGATGGAGAAAATATTTTTAGGTGAAAAATTGTGTTTAAAGAAGCAAAGTAAAATTCCTTACCTGTGTGTTCTGTTTACATTAAACACAACCTGTATCTGTTCCCAACCTCTCAGCTTGGAGCAGGACTCTATGGTAGGCAGTAACCTCACTCCCAGGTAGCAGAGAATCAGGCAGCAAGAATACAGCTCCACCTGGGATCTATATTGGGTCAGTGTGGGCAAACTTTTTCCGTAAAAGGCCAGATAGTAAATAGTTTTGGCTTCAAGGACCAAGAAACGAAAATATTATATAAATTACTTATTCAACAAGAGAGAAAACAAATGTCCATAAAGTTTTTATTGATGAAATTCAAAATACAGTAATAATTGAGTATAATTTTTTGGTAATATATGTCTACTAATGAAAAAAAAAATGGAATTCTTTTCATTTCAGTTAATGAAGTTCAAGTTCACAGGTAAAAACACTTCCTAGGTTGTGGGCCATAGTATGTTCTCCCCTGCTTTTGAGTGTGACACTGTATAGCACTATCCAAATGTCCTCCCATATAGCCCCAGGAAAATCTGTGCCAGATTTCTTAAGAGAGGAGGTGTAAGACCTAATATTCTTAGGGAAATAAGCCCTTATTAATATAAGGCTGATAAGCAAAAACAGCAGTTGTGGTACCAATGAAAGAGGTCACAGTCTGGAAAATTGAAATGGAGCTGATGGGACAGCAAGAAAACCTTGAACATGTCAAGAATATATGCATGATCAAGGGGTTCTGGGAGAATTAGGCGTTGGTCCAGCCTCCTTTTGTGTAGATATTCTTAAGGCAAAACCTCTAAAATTGTTCTCATGTTATATAATTGTGTCCTTTGATTGTCTTCCTGCAAGGCAGCGTGCCCTGGATGAGAAAAGTCACATATTCACATTTTTATACCAGTTATATCTCTTCTCAAACTTTGAGTCTTTAATGCTGAGATTCCCCTGCTTGTCTCAAATCTTGTTCACTCTGTTCTAATTCTTTAGAGGTGATCAGTTTTCTAAGAAAGAAAGAATTGGTTCACAAGGTCAGATATTTTTTAAAGTTTTTTGGAAATGAGGGTCAGAGAACAATGTGGGATTTGGGGGAAGAGGGAACCCAGACAGGGAATGTTCACTTACCAGGCACATATTTGCTGAATGGATGTTGCAGAACTTGTGTGTCACACCATTAATGGACATGACACTGACGTGACGCAATAAATCTCCAGAGTCCAGTGGGGAGCTAAGGTTGCAGTCCCGGAAAAGTTGCTAAATAAAAGTGTGGGAAGATTCTACAGATAAATTTTATTTCTAGCAGGAGTTGGTTTTTACTGGAGTTGCTCAACACAATGCAACTGCCACTAGCCTCATGAACAGTATTGGCTTTGAGGATACCTTTGGCAGCCCTGAGTGATCACAGAACCTGTGTTCACTCAAGGCATTGGTTGCCAGATATAGAATGTGAACATAGCCCACAACTGACTCTGCATCACTTTCTCTGTCTCCCTCATCATAAACCTAACACGTTCTTCTACTGTATGAGATTGGGAAGACTTTGTCAAGGATGAAGTGTATAAGAATTCACCTGACTTGCAACTAACAGGTTGTTAGCCTGCTGCAATTCCATGAAGACGGTCAAAAGACACCAGACTCATAGATCAAAGAGAAAAATCTTTATTACTCAAGGCACAGAAAGGAGGATGGGCTTCACACTTTCCCATGTGGATGCTGCACACACAGTGATTTTGCATCATAGACGAGCAACCCTTTGCTTATGAGATCCCTTTGTTTTTATAACGAGCTGCAGGCAAACTGTTCTACCATTGCTCCAGAGGGAAACATTGCCCATATTCAACTGAACAGCAAGCAAATCTGCCTTCTGCTCCAGAGAGAGAAGCTCTCTCTATCTTGCAAGGCTATTGGCTCTACAGACATCTTTGAAAAGGTCACCTGGGATGACGAAAAGATCATCAGCGTCTCTGTTTGCAAGACATGCAGAAATATAAGAGACCCATGGAGAATTGTCTCCCAACAGACCCAGACTTGCTTAAATTAATCAATGTTCCATTTATTCCTTCACTGAACTTCCAGATAATAAATAAATTGTATCTAACTAGTTCTTGCTTTCCCCCTACTTCTCATCACACCGACATTAGTTGGTCAGTCAGAAAGTGAGCAATCACTTACCGAACATCACTTTAAGACGTGTCTTTAATTCCTACACAGCTCAAAGTCTCTAGGAGAAATGTTGAGTGATTCATGACTTCTAACCACTCCAAAACAAGGGTACCTGAGCCAAGCCACTCTGACTTCTTGGATTCGATTTTTGCTTACACCTTATATATCACTGAGTGCTTGTCACTGCCCAGCACTCAGTGACGTAGCTTCACATAACAGAGAAGGTTGAGAAATGAGTCCATTGCCTTGAATAATACTAGGGTTATGATACTAAGGAAGAAAACGAATATGAATATGATGTGCAATTAACACACAAGAAGGAAATTTTTTAAAGCTGGCAGGATGATACATTTGGGGGAAGTTATTCTGCTGGTACAATACTAGTTTTCCCCCAAATAAGAATTGGGTATTCCTGTTGTGTTAGGTAATTATTTAACCAAAGCACCAGAAGTTAGAAAATTAGGTTAGATCATGCTTACACCTTCCAGTAAACAGAAAAAAAATTTAATCTTACTTTAGCATTTTCACATACCGTTATGTGGTAGCTGTCATGTAGTAGTAATCTGAGAGCATAAGTGATTGCTTTAAAATTAAAGCAAGACCAATATTTTTATAGATTATACTCCGTTTAGTGTTATTATAACTCAGTGGCTATATTTCCCTTTGCTGTATAATATATCTTTGTAGCTTATCTATCTTATACATGGTAGTTTGTATCTCTTAATCACATACCCCTGTCATGCCCTTCCCCCTTCCCTTTCCTCACTGGTAACCACTCATTTGTTCTCTATATATGTGAGTCTGTTTCTGTTTTTTTACAAACATCATTTGTTTTATTTTTTAGATTCCACATATAAGTGATAACATGGAGTATTTGTCTTTCTCTGTCTGACTTATTTCACTAAGCATAATACTCTCTGGGTCCTTCCACATTGTTTCAAGTGGCAGAATTTCATTCTTTTATGGCTGGGTAGTATTGCATTGTATATATGTATATATACCACATTTTCTTTATCCATTCACCTGTTGATAGACACTTAGATTGCTGGTTATGGTAAATAATACTGCTATGAACATTGAGACATATGTATCTTTTTGAATGAGTGTTTTCACTTTCTTAAGATATATTCCCAGAAGTGGTATTACTGGACCATATGGTAGTTCTATTTTTATTTTTTTGAGGACCCTCCATGCTGTTTTCCACAGTGGTTGCACCAATTTACACTCCCACCAACAATGTACAAAGATTCTCTTTTCTCCACATCTTTGCCAACATTCTGTCTTTCCACCAATTAACTGGAGAAGGTAAGTACCTTCCTCTCTCTTTATTACCTATATCATTCAGATGAGAAACAAAAACAGAGACTTAGGGAAAACAATCAAGCATATAAGTTTGAGATGGTTCCAGGACCTAACCTGATCCTTTGGTTCCATATTGATTGTTCTTTCCTTTCCATCACCCATTGCATGCTGTCCTTCACCTTCTCAACAAAAATCTAAAATTGTTTTCTCCCTCTGATGAAAAATAGGTCTTCCTCATAAAACCGTGTCTTGATTTGTTTTGAAATTGCACATTGCTTTGTTAGTGACCTGAGAATAGAAATTAACTTTGTCTTTGGGGGTTCAGAAATTGGGGATACCACCAGGACCTTCCTGACTGAAATGACCACTATCAGGACAATCTATTACTCAATTTAAATAATTGAGTAATAGACAATCTAATAAAAGTTGAATTTTTCCCTTCAGGAATTCAGCATGTATAACTCTGACAGAGGAGGTGGCAAATTTGTGCCTTGATTATTGTTGTCAGAGAATCCAGTGACAGAAATGCTCATTGATGGGCTGGATAGTTTGAGACCACAAGGAAATGAGAGAAAATGATGATTTATTAACAGAAAAATTTCAGAAAGAAAGGGTTAACTCAAGTATCTGTTATGTGGAATAAAATAATGGTATTTGAGAAATACTCATCAAAGTTGCAATGCTTAACTTTATCAGACAAAGGCCAAAGGGGCTGACTATGTAAATTTCATTCTTGATGGGAGCCAGTTGGACTGAAGTCTTTTGGGAAAATGGAAGACTGGAAACAATAATACATTTTTGCCAAATTTAGAATTGAGACTAACAAATGTGATTATAATTTGGGGGGGCACTTAGATATTCAGATGTGCAAGTAAAAAAATAATGTGGGGTCACAGTTGATTCAAGTTTTTAGAAATAAAGTGTAGAATTACACTTACACAACACATGAATGCTTGTAAAGATCTGTGGATAAATGCACTTTGATGTGAGTCAATTACATTTATTCTAACAATTATTCCAGTGCAATTAAGAATTCTTAACAATTAAGAATCAGATGTAAGACATAATAAAATAAACATTTAGGTAATGCTGGATGTGTGTGTTCAGAAACTTGAACTGTGTACGCTTCTTAAGACCTTTATAAATAGAGTTGTTGTACTAAATTAGATCCTCTCTCAGATGCATTGGACAGAAGCACATACATCTCCTGAATTTTCCTGAACTGGTAGAAGCACTTGTAGCTGCTGAAGAAAAGACAGTGTGGGGTAGTGGATACATCTCTGTACTAAGATCTCAAAGACTTGACTTTGAATTCAGGCTCTCCCATCTGTTAGATAGGTGCTTTTGCACCAGCTAATAAAACTCCCTGAGTTTAAATTTCTTTATCGTTTTACCTAGATAACATGTATCACTAAAAGATATTGATGTGATCATTAAAGGAGATCATTTCCCTAAGTAAAAAGTGTTGGCAGGTAATAAGTTCTATATCAGCCAGAGTTCCAGGAAACAAATGGTAAACTCCGACAGGGTCATTGGGAAAAGTTAAATGAAGTGACTACTTACAAACACAGTGGACAGGGTTTAAAGAAATCAAAAAAGAACACTGAAACACCCCAAGCAAGAAAAATGAGGAATTAGAACTGAAGTGGGAAGTAAGGATGCAGTTTTCAGAACCCAGAAAGCTGTAGCTTCCATCATAGGTATAGAAGTGACTGCTTGCCTAGAAACTGGAGGCCTGCAGTAAAAGTGAGAAAACAGTATTATCCTGCTTCCGAGCAGGAAGATGGCCGAGGGAATCGGCATCCCGTGCTCTCTTTTACCATCTTTAGATCTCTCATTGGAAACTCCCATTGGCTGAGCTCAACCAGAAATCAGAAAGCAAGGGTGCTCAGGGCTTACTCATCACAGAAGTCACAGGAGGAGAAGAAAGAGAAGTAAATGATAGTTGCTGACCCAATTCTAAAGAAATTTTGTTGCCCCCAGCTCATAGATACTATTAGGATCAGAATCCACCATTAAATGGAGGAAAGTAAATAGGCTATAACAATATGGCCGTCATTGTGTCTCCAACACAGCCAGCCACCTTGCTCGTGTCACATACACACTTCAAACTCAGGTATTTGGAAACAGAGGCAAAGCTGTATACAAACAGAGAGAAGAGCAAGGGGTAGAGAAGTGTTTGGTAGGGCCCACCTTCTCTTGGGTGCAATCTCATATTTTAAGGAAGCAAGACCTGTACAATTATGAACTTTGATGATTGATTAGCAACTTATCAATGGAGCAAACTCCAAGACTTTTTGTGTATTGTTTGTTTTGTATCATAGATTTGTTTTTCCAATTATAGCTTCCATTTCTTGAGTACTTACTATGTGCCAGGCAATAAGCAATCTATGTATTTTTTCCTTAATCCCCATAAAGACCATATTAAGTAAAATTAAGACAATTTCAAAATAAAATGCACTTGACTGACATTAAAGCCATATGTTTCACTTGAAGGTTGTAGGACTGAATCAGGTCACAAGTAAATTATCAGCCTCCCCACCCACACCCACAAAGGATTGATTTTAACAGAAGAGATAGTGAGTTTCATTACAAAATGTACCTCAAATCTACTCTTTCCACGAAGCCAATGTCATCACACCAGACTGTAGTTGCAGGAATCTCTCTTTTCTCATTCCTTGATTCATTTTACTTATGAAGCATTAACTGAACACTGATCCTGTGCCAGGAGGTGTTGGGCCCTGGGGTCCCTGGGGCATAAAGATAAACGTGTCTCGGGCTTCCCTGGTGGCGCAGTGGTTGAGAGTCCGCCTGCCGATGCAGGGGACACGGGTTCGCGTCCCGGTCCGGGAAGATCCCACATGCCGCGGAGCGGCTGGGCCCGTGAGCCATGGCCGCTAAGCCTGCGCGTCCGGAGCCTGTGCTCCGCAACGGGAGAGGCCACGACAGTGAGAGGCTCGCGTACCGCAAAAAAACCCCGCAAACGTGTCTCAAGCCCCGTTTATAGAGGGCGCACACCTGAATGATAGTGCATGCGCAAATGTGTGGTATTTAAGTCCGTGTTGGGGCAAGTCCAGAGGTTATTCCTCACATCCCCACCCCCTTGCTCCCACACACAAATGTGATGGTGTGAACTGAGCTCTATGTTGTCTTAAATTTAGCATCACACGTTATATTCGGACTCTTTTTGGTGCAAGTGATGAAAGTCCTATGCAAATTATCACAAGCTTAAAAGAGGAATTCACAGCTCTCGTAGCTGGGAATACCACTGGTATAACTCATGAGATGGAAAGGGGACATGCAGAAACTGAGACCCCTTTCAGCATCCACCTCCTTACTCTGTTTTTTATTGGTTTCTTTCTGTAGGCATCTAGCTGGAAACATGCTTGCTAGCAACCTAGTTTCACATCCTCCCAGATGAAAAAGATAGTTTCTCTTTACATGCTGATATGTTAACTGGAAAAAAAAAATCACTCTAGTTGGCTTTAGAAGGGACATATGGCAACCCCTAGACTATTTGGGCAAGGTCTGTATGACCTGTGGACAAGAGACCCACAGGAGGTTGAGCAGCAGGGCGGAATGAGCTTGTCAGGGCATATGGCCAGAAGGAAGACACAGATATTCTGAGAACACAGCCCACTAGGATCGCTCAACGTCTGAAAGCCATTATACTATATAAATGTTTTTGCAAAATGAAACGTTATACATTAGGCCATCATGACTCACATTTTGTCCACTCTACAAAAGTCTAGAAAATGGTAGAAACTAGAAAGATTGAAAACCTATTTTAGGGATAAAATATACTAAGTAGGAGGGCATGACCTATTTCCATTCTTGGTAAAATCATTTCTATAAGAAGGAGTATATATGTTTTTACTCTTGTCTGGTTCCACTACAGTCTGACATGTAAACTATGCCACATCTTGTATTTTGTGAACCAGAGGCCCTGCTCTTTTTTATTACCTTAGACTTTGAGGAATCAGCAATCACAAGTGCCTCTATTATTTTTCTCTGTTCAAAAGCTCTGTACACTATGCCTAAGGAATCCAGTTTGGGATATATCCCTACACGCCACAGGTGCTTTCCTGCCAGAGGATCAGGAAGAGGAGGGTGGGAGGTGAGAGGTGATCAAGGGACAGGATTGGTGGTGACAGAGCTTAGAGCAATCACAACTTTCTCTTCACCATTTAGTTTTCTGTTTTCTTTCCCTGTGCAGGTCTATCTCCACTACTACTTATGTTAAAGAAACACAAATGTACTCATGATTTCCTTGGATAGTTTTTAACATGAATTAGCTCATTAATAAATCACATGTCTTTCCTTTCTCTCTCTATCATTACATAACTTACGCAGCACATGAAACAAAAACATTCATGTAGACATGACAATCATTTATGCTTTATTTCTCACATAAGTGTAGTTATCCCATTTTTGTCATCAAAACTGTGTAATGTTGAGAGCAAAAAGAAAGAGGAAAAGAAAGAATGTAAAGGAGGGGAGGTGTGCCCTTTCTCATTTGCATTTCTGGATCTCTTATCATCCTCATCACCCTACCAGACCTTGGTTTATGTAACCATTTTCTAATGCCAGCATTTCCTACTCTCTAATGATAAATATTCATCTCCTATCTTCTGACCTCTTAAAATCTGCCCCCCTTGCGACTAGGGAGACCTAGGGCAGAGACTATGAATGACTTGTTATGTAATTTAATAAGAATCCAGGAACACTTTGGAGGAACCCAGAATTCACTGAAACTAACAGTGTTTGCAGATTTGAGTTCTATTTCAGTATAGTCCATAATCTTTGGAATCTCTTAAACGTAGTCTAATTTTTTGCACTGTAAAGGCCTTGTTCACCAGAGAAAGTACTGTATAATAAATAGCAAGGAAGCAGTACAGGGTACATGTGTGGTCATAATTCAGAAAAGAGAAATCACACTATTGTAACAGCACAAATGAGGTCATTGTGGTGCCAGGGCCGTAAGAGTCAGCATGCTCAAGGTGATAGCCACTAGCCTTTGATCAGCAATTTCCAGTTAGTCAGACTCATGGCCAAGGACAGAGGGCAAAGCATGAAACACATAGCAGCAATAAGTCAGGAGCAGAATAATGGAAAACATTTAAAAAAAAAAAAAACAACTCTACTTGGAAACCAGAGATAAAACCAGGAATACAGGTCACAGCTGAGAGAAATGAAGCTAAAAGTGGAGAAACCATGGAGGAGCTTAGCCACAGGCCAAAGAAAAAAAGCCAGGGCACAGAGCATGAAACACCATGCATGAGTCAGCCATCCTCTGGATAACGAGCAAGGAAAGAGCTGCCCTTGGGAAGTGCTGGATAGCTCTGCTTCTGAGTCTTAACTTAGCAGTGACCTGGGGATGCTTTGGGACCTGCCATCTGATACTTGAGAGTCTAGTGGACACAAGGACCCCCAGGAGAAGTAGCTTTCAAAGAATTCAGATCCCACCAAAAGAAGGAGGGTTATTATTCCAAAATGTGTTCATGTAATAAAGAAATACGATCTAAGAGCAGGCATTGTATGCTTTCTAATCTTTTAAATTTAAGGTATGTCTTATGGCCCAGAATGTGGTCTATCTTGGTGAATGTTCCATGTGAGCTTGAGTAAAAAATATGTGTATTCTGCTGATTTTGGATGAAATAGTCTATAGATATCCATTATGTCCAGTTGATTGGTGGTGTTGAGTTCAACTATGCTGAAGGAAGGAAGGGAGGGAGGAAGAAGGAAGAAATTGAGGGGGCAGATGGGACCAGATGGTAGCGAACTAGACTGCCAGGCTGAGGACTTAAGTCAGCAAATTCACACCCTGAAGTTTCTTTGGAGGAGTAGAATAACCTCATATAAGCAGAATTGTGTGCCTTAAAAATGAGATTTTCTGTTGTACTCTGAACCTCATTTATATTTAAAATGTCTGATTTAATCATTGCACAGTAATATTTTTAAATCTCATAACATAGTAGAATTCATAAATCTTATAACATGCTATGATAATGAAAAGCTAAAACAATTGGTAAAGAAAATATCCTTTTTCAAAATTTCCCAAACTTGCTTCCTCAAGTTATTAATATGTATTAATAAATATATAATTAATAATTAAAATATATTCTTATATATGTATATGGATGTATATTCCAATAAGTTTGAGAAACACTAGGAAAATACTTATAGGAAAATACTTAATAGATTTCTTTACTTCAGAACTAATGTTATTTACATCTCCCAAAATGGGATCTATTTACATCCTTCTCCCAAATTGTTTGACTCTGTACAATTTGTTGTTGAAATACCTGGAGACATCTTTCCTGGAGCTAGAATTCATTGAAACATCAGTTTGAAAGATTCCATTTTAGTTTACTGGTTTGTTCCTAAGAAACCAAGCAGTTTGACTGATTCTGTTCACTGAATGGGACCATTTGGAATAAAGGAAGCATTCAGGGACAGAATCCACCATCTCAAAATTGCCAAAATCTTGGTATTTTTCCTCAGAAAATGGTTCAGGCATAGTACACAAAATGTCTTGTGGAGGGAATGATTTCTTGCTTTCAGGATTCTGAAGGCACATCAGGATCTTTTGTCTCTTGTGGTAATTACTTTCAAATTTCATTTTAAAAGCTACTTCTTAACAGGTAGCCACATAAGTTTATGTACCTTATGCAATGAGTATATTTTCAGACACTGAAAAAATCAAGAACTGTGATATAAGACTTGGAATGCATCTTGGTTTTCTTTTAACCTTGGTCATGAATCAATGAATTGTGCTGATCTTTGAAATCCAGATTTACAAAATGAGTCTAATAATCCCTATTTTTCCACTAAAGTGAATCAAGGAGGTGAAAGTTTCTGTAAACTGTTTAGCTCTCTGCAGACGTAAATGGTACCAACCAGTAACTTTTGTTATAAACAATACATTTAGCACCATTATTAAACTGAGTAGCTTAATCATTCAAATAGTTTATTCACCTAAAATCGCATACTCTTAGGGTATATATCTACATCAAAACAAGATCACGTAAATAAGAAAGATATAAGTCAAAATCCCCATAGATTGTCAATTGAACTTAAGTCACATTGCGTAGACCTGCTTAGGTATCAGTACAACTCGTCCATTCACCTATAATCTCTCAAATAAAAAAAACCAAAAAACAGGAAAATTTCCCCTTAAGGTTACATTATTCACATCATCTCATAAACATTTTATGTAACTGATTCACTCATGCTGTTAGCTCTAATTTCTTGTCGACCTCATCCCTCTATAAAACCGTGACTGGGAATAAAGGGAGAGGATTGGATATAATGTCTGGGACACAAAATATGGACTCATATTTGACCTAGGCACAGATTCTGAGTATTTTTATATTACTCCGCAAATTAAAAGCATGCTGTTGACGCACATAGTCAATAAATCAACATGAAATATTGGATTGCTTCCCTAGTTGTCCTCTTTACCAGTGTTTCTAATAGAAATTCCCATATTCCAAACTCAGCTCATTGAGACCTCAAATCTGAACTTAATCATTGAACTATAGCCGTTGTTAAAAATGTCACAGCCTAATGTTAAAAACTGGTACTAGAAGAAAGATCTGTTCCCCAGGCACTTTTATCTGATTTCTAAAAATGTACTTGATAGGGATGTGGGTTTTGTTTTTCCTTTTCAGATGACTCTCGAGAAAGAAAAACTGTCAACATTTACAGCAAGAATTTAAAAACAAACTGAGCAAGACACCAACACAGGGTTTGAACCTTCTAATTGGCTAAAAAAGTAAACCATTTCTCCCCTCCCCCCCAAAAAAATGAGTAATTAGAAAATAAGCTTCAATCAAAGCTTAATCTATATGTTTTCTAAAGTTAGGAAAATAAAACAAAACCAGAAGATCCAAATATTTTGGAAACACAACCTAGACAGTTCATTTGCTTCAAGTCCCTGATTTATAGACATTATAAACAATTGGGCAAAGCAATAGACTGCTGGAGCTTCTTCAAAAGAATGATGCAAATAGCAGGAAGAAAATTAATAAGCAACAGATGGACACATGAGCATTCTTTGTAACTGGCTGTGAGTACAGCATGTGCTGTTTTGTTTGTGCATGTGTCTCTTTGACATATGTAGTATTTGTATCTGTAGATATACAAAAATTCACCATCACCAAAGAGGCTTGGATTTTATCAGTAACTGTAATTTTAACAGAAATGAGAAAGACAAGTACTCAGAGTGAGAAAATATATTTTTCCTCTCAACAGAATACCCCATTTCCTCCAAAAACAAACAACTTATGGATAAGAAAAAACAATGGTTTGCCAAAGAATCAACTGATGCCTGCAGTCATGAGGTAGTTTTAAATGTGCAAATCAGTTCCATCCACGGGTTCACCTTTGTTTCAAAGCATTTGTTTCTGATGTATTGAGGGGAATTTTCCAAACGAAAGTCTTGTTAATGACTGGGAATAAGTTATACCTCCACTCTCTGTCCAAACTTTCACCTTTTCCATGTCCAGTCGCTTATAAAGGTGATATAGAACTAAGAGAGATGCAGCTTGGGTTGAAAAAATAATCAGATTGAATATGTTTGTCTCCGTTTAAAAAAAGGTTGAAGACTGTTGTCTTTTTATTCTTCATTCATAAATTCTAAAAAATACGCAGTAAGTGCCAATTGGGCACAAGGTACCTGGAGCTGAGGGAATAAGTATCAGTTCCTATTTTCACAGAATTTGCAATCCAGCTAATAAAACCTAAAGATTAAAATATATTGAATAGACATAAAAATATGAATTAACATTTATTTAAAATACATATATATACATATAATGTATACATATTCAGTAAATTAGTCTGACATCCATCTATCAAGTAGTCTTACTAATTCATTTAATGTACTCTTTCAGATATTTATACATTATTTACTCAGTAAACATGTATTCATATCCCAAGCCCAGATGCCACCACCTTCAACCCTGAGGTAGATATAAAGAGGGAAAAATATCATTGCTTTGAAAAGTTCAAAGTCAACTAAGTGAGACAAACAGGCAACATTTACTAACACAATGTGGTAAGTACCAAGCACATAGTAGCTATTGAAAAGGAAACACGTTCTTGCTGTAACAAGTGAGACCCAAGAGCTATGTGGCTACAGAGGAATTGACTAATTCTGCCTGATAGGGCTGGGAAAGTTTCCCCAGGGGAAGTGGTATCTAACTTGAGTTTTAAGGGATGCATACATGTTTCCCAGATGGCCAAGAGTAAAAAGGCTGTTCTGGGAAGAGGCAAGATCACAAGTGAAGGCAAGAAGACCCCACAAAAAATGTGTCGAATAATCACTCATGGCCAATCTCAAATTTTCTTTGTGTGAAATTCTACTTCAGATGGATCATGTCCTACATGATAAAAAAAAAATTTTTACTCTGTGCACTGTGTGCTCAGGGAATTTTTGTTACTGTGCACATGAATTTAAGGTTCTTCCTACTGTAGATAATTAGAGAAATAGGAAACTAGAAGTTGGGGAGAGGAAGCAGCAATAAATCATGAGACAGAGAAAAAAAAGACAGACAATGGAATAAAACTGTAGGAGACAGAAAGAAAGCCAAGGGAGGGCTAATCCCAAACCTTGAAAGTGCACTTTTTGGTTTATGGGTGGAAACATCCCTGAGGATATGGATGGGGAGGGACTTTGTTATGCAGTAATCACGTTCAAAATTAGTACCACTCAGCCCTGCATTGGGAAATGGAGATTGAGAAATAAGGACCACCCCAAGCCTGTTTTCCAATTCAGACATGCATGCGAATGTCTGTGGAAATATGGTGAAACCAATGGTGAAGAAAGGTAATTTCAAGTCATAAAATCAGAAAGGCCTTGGAGATGTAGATGACAGACAGACATAGGAAATCTTCTGCACTCTGTGTTAACAGCATCAAACTGAACAACTTCATAATGATTATATTATGAGAGAAGAAATATTGAAAAGTTACTGGTGATCAATATGCACCCATCCAATGCTATTAATTACAAAATGAAGGTGCATACAATGGTACCTTAGTGGTTGTTTTTACAGTTCTACTTTAATAAACATAAACTATACTCATCAGAATTTTGATTCTCATGATCTCATTTCATATAAGGTTTATAGAAATCTAACTGTAGATATTGAGAAAGAGACTACTGTATTATTTTCAACTAAACCCACCACATCACATTTGGCTCTATACAGAAGACCTCAGGGGAACAGCAAGAAGTAAGTTTGGTAAAGTGAAACCAAAGAGTTTGAAATTTATCCCTTAAGCAGTAAAAAATCAAGAAAAAATTTTAGGTAACTCTGCCTTGAAAATAATTGTTTATTACTGCCTACTCATCTTCACTATTTAAGGTTTTCATACAAAGCTTTTAACTTATGTTGAGTCTTCCTCAGAATTCAATAGGAATTTTATCTTTTATTGAGAACATATGCATTAAGGAAAGTGATATTACATGTGTATGAATACAAAATAACCAATTTTCTGTGTATAAGCATATAAATTCTTCAGCCTGAAATGTAATCTACTTTGAGTTTCCTTAGTTGAAAAAACAAAGTCTTTTTTAACTGCATGCATTACTTCTTGGACAAATAGAAGTTAGGCAGTCCTATTTGCCGAAGATTCAAGATCTCACTCCTGACTCACAAGGCCAAGTGCACTTAATAGATAGAAGGGAGTTGCATTCTGGCACTAGACACCAGCCGTATGTAAACCATATACAGTAGTGATCTTCCTAGTGCCAGAAAAGCTCAAAACCACGTGAAATCAATTAACACTATGATGATGTTCTCTTCTCAAATTTCCCATTTGTTCTGTAGCCATTAGGCACTGTGATCTTTAAAGTAGTTTTCCCTCTCTGTGCTGCTAAATGAATCAAATTCTGCACTAAAGTAACCTATTTGTTTAATTCTCTTTCTGATTGTTGAAAGAAAACAAAATGTACTGGTTTACTCCTTCAGTAGTAATAGTAATTAACATTAGTATTACTAATTAATTTCTAGACTGTCCATTTAAAAATATGCTTACATGTTTATTGTGTGTCTTCTGCAGTATCTAAACTACCCAGACTCTAAACAAGAAACAGCGGCACTCTCAAACTGAGTAATTCCAGGTGAGTTTAATAAAAGAACTATTTCCAAAGATGTGGACAGAACCAAAACTGGTAGTGGAGTGACCCATGAGTAATGAGAGCGGGGATCTCTCACCACTCTCAGAGCTGAAGAAAGAAGAGTAGAGTGAGGTTCCCAGAACCCAGAAAGGTGACTGTATATAACAGGAGCTGTGGCCTTTGGTAAAGGAAGCAGTCAATCCACAGTGACCCAGCAAGTCATAAGCTAGCAGAGTAAATAGCCCACCTTCATGCCTCTGTCTCCCTCACTGGCCCAAAGCAACTTGAAGCAGGAAGACAAAGAAACTTTTTGATACAGTCCATACTGGTCAGCCTCAGTGGTGAAGCAGGGAGGGGGAGGGTGAAGAATGGATCTGGAGGGGTAAAGAGAAGCTATCTAGTGCAAAGCTCCATGAGGGTGGAGATAAAGTGTGTGGCTGGCTGTTGATCCCAGAACCTAGTCATTACCTGGCTATATCAATTTCCTAGGGATTCTGTAACAAATTGCCACAAACCGGTGACTTAAAACAACAGAAATGTATCTTCTCATGGCTCTTGAAGCTAGAAGATTGACATCAAGATGTCGGTGGGGTTATGCTCTCCCTGAAGTCCCTAATAGAGAATCTTCCCTTGCTTCTTCCTAGCTTCTAGTGGTGGTTCTTGATCCTTGTGCTCCTTGCCTTGAAGCAGTATAACTCCAATCTCTGCCTCCATCATCACACAGAGTTCTCCTCTCTTTGTGAGTCTGAATCCACATTTCCTTCTTCTTACAAGGATATCAGACATTTTGGATTGTCTATTCTACCCCAGTATGACCATCTAAACTTAACTAATTTTACCTGCAACAGCCCTATTTCCAAATCAGTTCACATTTCTGAGACACTGGGAATTAGGATTTCAACATATCTTTTAGAAGGATACAATTCAATCCATTCCACTAGTAGACATCAAGAAATTTATGGAATAAATGGCACATTATACCCTATAATATACAATAAGCAAGCTTTTTAAACAAAATTCATTGCACATTTATTATGCCACAGTTGCTTTGCTATGCTAAGGTACAAAGGTAGGGATAGATACAGCATATTGCCTCCTCCATGAAACTAAGATTCTAGTAGAGGAAATAGATACAAATATATATATATCTACAAATAATAAATGCTGGAGAGGGTGTGGAGAAAAGGGAACCCTCTTGCACTGCTGGTGGGAATGTAAATCAATACAGCCACTATGGAGAACAGTATAGAGGTTCCTTAAGAAAGTAAAAATAGAACTACCATATGATCCAGCAATCCCACTACTGGGCATATACCCTGAGAAAACCATAATTCAAAAAGACACATGCACCCCACTGTTCACTGCAGCACTATTTACAATAACCAAGACATGGAAGGAACCTAAATGTCCAACAACAGATGAATGGATAAAGAAAATGTGGTATATATATGCAACGGAATATTACTCAGCCATAGAAAGGAATGAAATTCATTCATTTATAGAGATGTGGATGGACCTAGAGACTGTCATACAGAATGAAGTAAGTCAAAGAGAAAAACAAATATCATATGTTGATGCATATATGTGGAATCTAGAAAAATGGTACAGATGAACCTATTTGCCAGGCAGGAGTAGAGACATAGACGTAGAGAACAGATGTAAGGACATGGGGAAGCAGGGGTGGGATGAACTGGGAGATTGGGATTGACATATACGCAATACCATGTGTAAAATAGATAGCTAGTGGGGACCTGCTGTATAGCACAGGATGCTCAGCTTGGTATTCTCTGGCGAACTATAGATGGGTGGGATGTGGGGAAGGGAGTAAGGTCCAAGAGGGAGGGGATTTGGGGATATATGTATACATATAGCTGAATCACTTCGTTGTACAGCAGAAACTAACACAACATTGTAAAGCATCTAAAGCCCAATTTTAAAAAAAATTAGGCAGGCAGAGAATAACGTGAGCCTGGAGCAGACAGAGATCCAGAAAGGCATCAATACTGAGCAAGTCTTACATCAGAATCAAGTCTTAATCGTAGTTATCAGGGCTCATATGGTCAGATTTCTAGGCTCTGAGAAGATCAGCAAGGCCATGGATCTATCCTGATCTCACAAAATTTCCTAGAGAGCCAATTAACTTTGGGGGATAGAAAAATGAGAGCAACTCAATTATTAGAAGTGTAATAATAATAATGATACTGATAGTAATAATGTAATTTGACTACTGCTGGCCATTTTATAGGGCATCTCATTATGACAACTCAACAATGTTGGGGAGAAGATAATAGCTGTTACCCTATTTTACAGGTAAAGAAATTTAAGAGAGGAATGTTGTGAATTTCTCCACAACATACAACCAAGGAGGGGGAATAGTCGAGACTCAAATCCAGGTCTTCTAAATCACATCCAAGATTTTTCTTCTATACATCATATTGCCTTTCCAAGTATAAGGTGGAAGTTTGGACAAAAGACACAAAGCAAAAAAAGCCTAACTTAGGAGCACTGGAGACAAGATCAGAGTAGGACCAACTTTTAAGCAAAACCAGGTAGCCTATGACATAGAGGTCTTTAAACCTTAAAGAAAGAGTATGTTCCCAAGGGGAAAGACCTAACAAAGTCTACAGTGAAAGCTACGTGGAACTAGTGATAACAGGAAATGAGGACAGTCATCATTACAAGCATATATAATGTCAAGGGAGTAAGCATATTCTGAATATTGTAAAAAGGCATTTTCTAAAATAAAAGCAAAGTCTTCTTTTCTTGAAACCTTTGGTAGACAGTTGTCAGTTCTCACTTGGCACCCAGGATACAATGAGACAGATCTGATGGTGTAAGTTCTGGGAGAAGCTTTCTATGTGTTTATATTAGGTGAGTGAGTTTGTTTTTCTTCATCATAATCTGTGAGAGGCTGCTTTTTGACAAGATCATGATACAATGTCATGCCCTTAACACTGAAATGGAAAAACTGAACCAAACCCACTTTGAGGGAAACTGGGACTGAGCAGTTTCACAATAATGTCACTCCTACAATGCATCATCTACATGACACAAAACATGGAATTCCATGACATTCCAGCACACTAAATTGCCTCCCACTTCCTTTACTTTGCTTCCCACAACACACACAGACACACAAACACTCACCCCAACTGCCCTTTGACTGCAACTATGTACTAATAGAAAGGAAGTGAGTGTTTAAATATTCCTTTTTTATTGAAGTATAGTCGACTTAACAATATTACACTAGTTTTAGGTGTACACATTGTGAGTGATTCAATGGTTTTGTAGATTACACACCATACAAAGTTATTACAATATTATTGACTATATTCCCTGTGCTGAGAATTACATCCCTGTGTCTTACTTAGTTTATAACTGTTAGTTTCTGCCTCTTAATCCCCTTCACCTCTTTTGTCCAGCCCTGCATTTCCCTCTCCTCTGGCAACCACTAGTTTGTTCTCTGTATCTGTGAGTCTGTTTCTGTTTTATGTTTGTTTGTTTTGGTCTTCAGATTCCACATATCAGTGAAAACATACAGTATTTGTCTTTCTTGTCTGACTTATTATACTTAGCAGAATATCCTTCAGGTCCATCCATGTTGTCACAAATAGCCAGATTTCATTCTTTTTTATGCCTGAGTAATATTCCATTGTGTGTGTGTGTGTGTGTGTGTGTGTGTGTGTGTGTGTGTGTATGTATATATATATATATGTCTCATCTTCTTTATCCATTCATGTATCAATGGTCAGTTAGGTTGCTTTCATATCTTGGTTATTGTAAATAATGCTACAATGAACACTGGAGTGCATACATCTTTTCCAATTAGTGTTTTCATTTTCTTCAGATATTGCTGGATTATAAATTGCTGGATTATAAATATTCTTTTTACATTTATATGTATGTATATAAGCATCTGTGAGCATAAGCTCTTAGCTTCCATGTTTTCTTAAGTAGTAGGATCTTTTGACTGATAGAATGATCCCAAAAATGATATAGGAAAAGGAGTTAAAAATAAGATACAGGCTTATTTCTTGGGAAAACCAAGTAATAAAAAAGAACAGAAATAAAAGATTGGGTGCTTATCTCAGAGACTTATCATTAAAAGTGAAAAGCTACCAAGAGAAGTAGATCTGTAAAATATTGAAAATATTTGTGAAATCTTTCCTTCACCTTTTTGCAACTAATACATATTGTTTTCAAGATAATAGAAGTAAATAAACATTTAAAGAAAAAAAAATTAATGAAAGAGGGATTTTTTTTAAGGATTACTAACTGAATCAATGCCTTTGCTTTTTTTATTTCTCTCACTTTCCCCTTGCTCAGGTGCTTCTAAGTAGTCATCAAAGACATAGATTCAAGGGATGTTAATGCTACAAAGGACTTAGACATTAGCTAGCAGTCCATTGGTTTAAAAATACTGTTTTCAAAGAATACTTTGTTCAAAATCAATAAAAGCCCAACATAAAACATGGCTTTGTGCTGGTTGACATGTACTTGGGTCCTTTTCTCTCCCAGCCTCTATCTGCAATGCTCCCTAAAGGGATTCTGGGTAACTCTCCCCCAGAGCACTGGCTTGTAAGAGTCTTTCCCATGTATGAAAAAAAAAAATGAGGCGCAGAAAGGTGAAGGACTCCAACATCACAAAGGTGGTACATAACAAATAAACATTTCTTCCTTGCTTTGTCATCTCCTAAATTTGTCTTCTCATCCTTAACTCATTTTGTAGATCTACAGAACGACTTCCCAGGGGAGGAAAACAGAAAATGGCACCAAATAACTGAAAACTGATTTACTTTCCTTTTCTTTCATTTCAAGAAAGTAAAACACCTGGCTGTGCAATTCAATCCCTTTGAAACTGACATATAATCACAGAATATTTAATTATGGCCCACTTCCTGATAGTATCAGTTTTATGTTAACAGTTTTGCAGCAATTAAATTTCTCAGATTACCATTTTTCAGAAAGTTCTCCATGTGCGTCAATGGTAAGGGATCCATTTCCAAACCTGTCTTGTTTCCTTAGTGAGTCAGTCTTTCAAAGCTTATATTGCAGTCATTGTTTGTATTAGTAAAGTAATTAATCCCTAAAGTAAGAAGAACAACTACATACAGTCTCTGTGAAATTCCTAGCCGAAAAAGTCATTTCAAACAGCTTGGTTTCCTAAGTATTGCTTAATACTACCTAATCATGACTAGCACTGTGCAAAAATATAGAACACACGGCAGAAGACTATGGCAACAGTGGAACTTGGGAAAATATGTGTATTGGAAGAAAATAATATAATGCTGGTGAGCAATGAGCAATGAAAAGAATAATCTTGAACGAAAAAGGAACATATAAGAGTTTGGTGTATTGTGCTTTTCCAAACGTATGGCTTTATTTAGCAAACTTGGGAAAGTCTATTTTTTCCATTATTATTACTTATGTGTCAGCAGGCATCACTTGGCCTTCTCCCTCTTAGGCCTGACGCTGAGTCAATGTTTAGCATCCAAACCACACATAAACTATTTTTCCCTTAGAAAGTGCTCATCTGATGACTTAATAAAAGTACTTTAATTGTTGGAAAGAAAAAAAAAAGCGTTTGTCTTGTTCTTTGAGATTGAAAGCTGCTTAAGATTTCTAGAAAATACTGAAGTCAGCAGCATTCAAAAATGAGAGTTTAGGGATGAGATCTCTCTACCTCTATGTTATTCTGACCATTCCCATACCTGGAAGCTGGAGTGATACAGCCAGACGCAGAACAGAAATTACTACAGGAAGTATGGCACAGGTGGCCAATTCTTACAGGGTGCTGACTGCTGACTTCTAGGTGACTCTCTGCACATTGGACTTTGCATTTACCAAATTGTCCTGAGGTCAGGACAGCTGACCACTGACTCTAGTCAAACCAGGCAATTTCAGTAAAAACAAAGCAAGAAAGAGTGAAAAACTATAGCATTGAAGCCGTGAGTAATAACAATAGCACCACCAGTAATAATGACAGCAGATATTTTTAACATTTACTATATTCTAGCCACTAAGCTAGCACTGCGTGCATTGTTTTCCTCACTCTCACAACAACCCCTTCATTGCTGTTTTGCAGATGTGGAAAATGAAGCTTAGCAAAGTTAGGTAATTCATCCAAGTTCACAAAGCTAGTAAAACAGAGTCAGTATGAGGAGTCTGTTTTCCCCCCATCTCCCAAATCCAGCACTCTGTTTGTAATCAGTACAAAATACCACTTCCATCTCTGAAGAGAAGCTGGACCAGATAACCAGTCTGTAAATTCCAGGTGAACTCCTTCAAGCTTTTGATTTCACACCAAAAATTGTCTTCAAAATCTCTAGTAGGAGAGAAATAGCACATCATTTCCCAGAATGCATGGGAACACAGTCAGCAACAGCAATTTTCCCAATTCCATTTCTCAAAGCATCCTGTTTATCTGTATCCCATGCTCCAACTGAACAATTTCTGAGGCCTTTTCACCTTTCTGACTTTGTATTCACTGACATATTTTTCCTATTCTCACTACCCTCTCCCTTGTTGCACCTATACCTATCAAAATCCAAACTAGACTATAATTTTCAGACTAAATACCACTTTCTCTACAAACCTTTCTCGTGAGATGGCATCAGCTGGATGCACAATTTCCAATTGCCAACCACATACATCCTGTGAGATGTTCTACATTTCTTCCTTATACACCACACAAGCAGGGGCCACACATACAAAAGGCACAAAACTATCTAATACCTCTGTGTGCCTATTATGGAGATGGCTTATTTCCCTCTCACCCCTCACCCATAACCTCACATCAATTTTATCAAGTACAGCCAATGAGGTCATAATGCACCGTTCATTTGCAACAGGTTCTAAAGCATAAAAAAAAAGTGTAACTTCATTCATGGATGCTCCGTAACTGTGAATCGTCATACAAATAAAAAATGAACAATTCCAGGAAAACGTTGCTAGGAAATAATTCTGTCAAAAAATTCAGAAACAGTAGCACAACCAGAGGTATGTGTGAATAATCATTTTGGTGACATGTTACAGTCATACTTCTAGTACTTCTGGTACTTTATACTCTTTGAGATTGTGTTTCAGTAACAGTTTCTTCAGCAGGAACTTTACAATCAGTGATCAAAGCTAACCATTGATCTAGGTTCAAAAAAGGAAACAAACAAACAAAGCCAATGATCATGACAATGAAGAGATTTTGTATTATATAAACTTTAATCCAATAATATATCAAGCCTGTCATACACATAAAACATAAAAATGTATCTGGAAACTTCAGATGGAAGGTAAGGGAATGAAATGAAGGCTAGGCTGATGAGGGAGGCCATGACAAATGTACAAGCAGAGGAGGAAGCTAGTCGGGGAGAATGATCTGTGAGTTGATGTGCATTGGTAAGAAAGCACAGATTGCATGTCCTAGATGCAAGACTTCTCTGCTCTCAGCACCCTTGACAGTTAGGCCTTCAGCAGGCTCAGCCAGGCTGGAAGAGTCTAAAATAGTACCTAGATTTTCCCTTCCTTAGAAAATAATAAAAAGTGTAGTGTTGCATTTTCTTTACAGTGAGGTCAATGTGACAGTTTGTCCTCTCAAGTTTCATGAAGAGTCGATTTTTTAAAAAATCTGGTTGTATTTATATAAATTGTTTTTATTTGTAGGGGATCAGCTTATAAGGATGTCTTAGAGTTATCTAAATCGTAAAAATGCAAATCCTGGCCCTTATTCTAGAGACTGTATATTTGTGGGAGTGGCACAGGAGGGAAGAGGTAAAATGTGATCTGTTACAGCTCTTTATCTTCCCGGGTATCTGATTTAGTATCATCATCAGGCATATCATATTATAGGAAAAGTGTGAACAGAAGCCTTGAATTCACAGCACAATTCTTCTACCTTTCTACAAAGTCTAAAAGGTCTGAAGGCAAAAGAAGGATGATACATCCAATGTGGATATCAAATGGACATCAATGTGGATATCAAAGTTTTAGTCTTTGAGAGACACACTTAGTTTAGGGTTTCTCCTTAAAAGATGGACACATTAAATTGACTTTCTTTCAAAGATTAGTTTATAGGCTGTTGTTTTGAGGTGTAGCTTCACACTTTGTTAAGTTTAGTTTTACGTAGTTTGTTTCTAAAATTGCAAACAGGTATATGACTCCCTTAATAGGCAAAACTACTGAATGTAAAACAGAAAGAATTTGGTTACTTAAGTGCAGAGACAATTGACCTCTTTAGTTCAACAGTACACACTGAGCATGGACGAGACTCATTGGTGATGTCACAAATCCTTGGTAGGCCTAAGATGTAGGTAGGGAGAAAAGAAAAACAATGTAGAAAAAGGCAAAAATAACAGTAAGAATAGAAATTTAGAAAATAAACGAGATCATGTGCTAAGAATGAGCTAAAGATGTCTCAGGGTCATGTAAATTCCATGTACAATAAGACGTAGTCAAGGGACCCATTCTTCATGGAAGAAAATATTTTCCTTGGATCTATACTTCAAAATGCAAAACATCACTTTATGGCTTTCAAACACTTTAACCTAGAGAGGAAAACACAAAGGCATTCCAATATAAGGAATACACTTTTCAAATGAATGCAATAGGATAAACAGTGACCTCTAATCTAAGTGTTACCTGGCTTGGAGCCAGGACTAATTAGCTCATGGCCTGGTGAACTGCATGTGTTTTTGCAGTTGCCTCAAGAATGCTCCACTGATGAGCCAGGCCACTAGTAACCGATTCCAAAGATACGATGTAGTAAATTGAAAAGATTTTTTTACCTTTCACACAGCTAAACTTTGGTTTTTCACTCATGATTAACCCTATGATCTTCCATTATAAACCCCACTTAATAGAGCTGGTTTAATAACATCCTGCTTTCTTATGGAAAATAATCAAGAAGTTGCTCTGTGTCACTCAAATTAAGGCATATTTAATTCCTTGTCAAATTCTTGTAAACGTACCATGAAAAAGTCCAAAATAAACAGACTTGCTCAGATACAAAGGACAAAAGGAACTGCAGGACCATTAGGACTCAGGCCAGTGGCCAGTGGTTCTCATCATTTGTAACAATTTAGAATCACCTGGGGAGCAAAAAAAAAAAAAAAAAAAAACTAACTTCTGGGTCTCCACCCTCAGACCAACTATAGCAGATATTCTGGGGTTGGACTTGGATTGGACATCAGTGTCCTTTGAAAGCTGCTCCTGTGATTGTTATAGGCAGCAGGTTAAGTAGAGAAACCCTAGCCTATTTGCTTATGAGAAAGGCAGTGGGGTGATGGAAGGGAATTCACTCATAGACGGAAACTCAACCTGTAATTACACAGGTGCCACTTGTGTGGTCTTGGGTGAGTGACTCAGTCTCTCTATGCTTCATTTTCCTCATCCTTAATACAGAGGATAAATATTTTCCCTCAGGCCCCCTCTGGGATTGTTTGAGGATCAAAAACTCAGAGTGGCTTTCAAGTGGCAAGTGAGTAAGCCAGGGCTCCCTCCCATTTGGATGCTCCCTTTAAACTCCCTCTGCTATTGACCTGACAGAAGCCCTCATGGACTGAATTATTTCTTCCCTCCATGTTACCAAATATGGATCTCTCATGAAAAGGAAGTAGTGGTTATTCATTTTTAGGGATACTGTAAAATAAGTATTTGCAAATTTCCTCATTCTACAATCAACTTTTAATACATCTACTATTAGCAATCATCTAAAAACATGTCTTGGATTACCTAATGTATATCGATAGGACATTTACCCTTAAAATAGTAATCCTCACATAAAAACAGACCTCTTGCAACCAAGTTTATTCTTTCATATAAAGGGCCATTTTGGAAATCAGAAAAATGGTAATTCCTAATCTTTTCATTTCTTTTTTCTTCATTCATGTCAATTTATCAGAGGATCAACTGGAATGTCAAATATTTTGAAGAATATCTAAAACTTCCAGAAAGGCAGCATGGTAAGAAAAAAAAAAAAAAAAACAACTGTACAAACTAGTTAAGAGTGAACACTGTACACAAGTGGGCATGAGCTAGGACTTGGCTGGGTGTAAATAACTGATAATTCCATCTTAGAAAACTACAAAACCAGAGTCCCTGGATCACTTGCATACTTCTTACCAGAACTCTGCCATTGACACATCCACCCTTTTGCACTATCTCTGTCATTCAGAGTGTGTTTCAGGAGATGGCTTTCAAGAAATCAAACCATGCAATGGCACACATGTGTCATGTGGACCGTAATTCACTACCAATTCCCATTCTTGAAAGAAGATGCTGCATGCCCGTAGAACTGTTCTAGTCAAACTTCTTAATCATTGGATGGAAGTATCCAGCAGCATACTATGTTCTGATACAGCCTCATAAAGTCTTTCAGGGTCATGGCATCATCTATTTGCTAGGGAAGGTGGCCTGGAGGAGGAATAAGCAAGGGCTTGCTGCTATGTTATCTCCCTCCGCTCCTCTTATACTAACCAGAAGAACAAAAACCAAAAGGGTTTGGGGGTTTCAAAAATTACATGTCTGCTCTTCATTCAATCATGCTCTTCACGAAGTTACTTACTCATTAAAAAAGCAATTATTAAGCCTCTGCTGTGTACTAAACAATATGTGAGGTAATAGAGATGAGATAAATAAGACGTAATTCCTCCCTTAAGGACGTTACAGTCTAGAATAAGGTTTCTCAACCCCAGCACTACTGATATTTAGACAATTCTTTGTTGTGGGGAACCTTCCTGCACATTGCAGGATGTTAACGTCACCCTTGGCCTCTGGTCACTAGATGCCAATAGCACCCCCCTACCCCTGATCCAGAGTTATGACAATGAAAAGTGTCTCCAGACATTACCAGCTGTCATTTGGGGGCAAGGTAACCTCCAACTGAGGACTACTGGTTGAGAAAGAGGAGATAGACATTGAAAATGCAATGAATGACATGGGTACAATAATAGAAAAATACATAGGATAAAATGGAGGCAGGGCTTCCCTGGTGGCGCAGTGGTTGAGAGTCTGCCTGCCAATGCAGGGGACACGGGTTCGTGCCCCGGTCCGGGAAGATCCCACGTGCCGCGGAGCGGCTGGGCCCGTGAGCCGTGGCCGCTGAGCCTGCGCGTCCGGAGCCTGTGCTCCGCAACGGGAGAGGCCACAACAGTGAGAGACCCGCGTACCACACACACACAAAAAAAAATGGAGGCTAAGTGTCAGGAAATGCTTTGAGGAGAAAAAGGATTAGGAGTGTGATCAGTGACCTTCTTTCTGACTAAGCGCACTTGTTAGTTCTACTGTAAAACTACCGAGGCTGGGGTGAGAGGCATCGCATGAGGTGGTCCCTTCTTAGAACCCCAAATAGGACCTTCCTATTTGGCTTCTTATCCTTTCCACCCTCCCCTGGATTGAAAGGGATAGTTTTCAAATATCCCTTTCAGTTCATTTTCCCCCTGAATGAAACTGTTCTAATGCCACATCCTCGTCTTTTCTGGAGCCCAGTAAATTTATTCACCCTTGCAGAGTATTGCAAGAACGGCTAAGCAGAAGGAAGGTTTGGACCTCCCTCTGCTTCTGCATGGCAGGAGGGTGGCTCAAAAGTCCTCGTGTGCCATGTGGAGGTTTCCAAAGGCAGAAAAATTAAGAACTGGTGAGACTGCAGATGACCCCTAATGTAACATGTGGCTAAAGTTCAGAGAGGTCTGCCAAGCCTGTAAGAGCCAAGGAGGTGTCAAGTCCCAAGAAAGGACCATTGTGGGTGTCCTTGCAAGGAGGAACAGAGAGCAGAGAAGAAATATGGAAGACTGGACATAAACCCGAAAGAAGTCAAATGACACCCGGTAAGTTACATAGGAAAAAGCAGAAATAACCTAAAGGCATGTTAGAATTCCTCACTAGAATATGGGTCATTGAGAAAGATGCTATCAGTTATAGAAAACAAATATGCTCCATATTCTTTGCCCATCAACCTTTTGGTTTGAAGATTTTCTATTCCAGAACACAAGAACTTTGAGGTTGGAAATACAAAGTTCTGCTGGAGTGCACATCAGAGTGGTTTAAACAGGACCGGCTACTCAGGGAAGACCTGGATATAAACGTATAATGTTGAACAGACATTGGAGAACGAATAGGAAATACCCTTTTGAAGACGGGACAAAGGAGTGTTCCAGCTAAAGGAATGGGTGTGAGAAGCCCCATATGTGAGGGAGAATCAGGTGTATTTGAGGAGACGAATATATACATAGTGTTTCTAAGGTGAAGGGAGACATACTAGTCAATATTTATTCAGAATATATTATATCCCAGGAACGAAGCTAAATTCTTTATGAATAGCATCTTGATTAATTTTCGTCACAAACCAACAGGGTGGGAGGTTTTAGTTTCCCTACTATTTAGCTACTGTTATGAACTTCTTCATCATAATCTGATTTGCATTTTAGAAAGTGTACAGATAAAGGAATGATCAAACGGATTAAGAAGCTTGCTGCAGAGCACACACAAGGAGAAATTGAAGTTCCAGAGTATGTCACTAGTGTTTGGAACAGAAAAGAAGGGAAGATTCATGAGTCCCTTCAATTGTAAAGAAAATGAAATGAAAAAGACTGATGCAAGCAACTGATTTTTAAAGTTCAAAAGAGAGAGGAATTGAATGAAGCCAAAGCTTGGACCACGGAGAACAAACAGCAAACTACTACCACAAAGAGATGGATCAACAGGAGGTAGGAGGTCTGGCTGGGAGATGCAAGGATGTGAACAGGGGAAGCATTGAAACAAGGAGCTGAGATTTGCACTGCTGGGTCTGAGGCACCTCGTAGCTTAAAATGGGGTACTAGAGCTTTGCAGTAAACGATGTTCGGAGACATCGGTTTAGATGACTTTCACCCTGAGGTCAAAGTTGAAGTCCCAAATGTGAATACGACGGTAAGGAGAGAAGAAAGAAAACGATCACTGCCAGTTGTGACTTAAAAAAAGACCCTTAGCACACAGCTGTAAGGCCACCCTGTCTTGCTTTCTGCTTAAACATTAACAACTGCAAGAGCAAAATCAATACTGGTTTTGCTGATGTTTGCAGCTGAGGGACCAGGAAGAGTGACCATGATCTTAGAACTGCTTCTTTTCTATGGTTTTCCCTGATAAAACCATTTCTATGCTTTATTCTCTCTCCTTACTCCACTGAGAGCCATATCCATGAACCTGTCTCTCTTACTTATTTCTCAAGTGTGTCAAATCAGGTGGGAGCTTTGTGGGGGAGGCATGTATGTTTTAGTGTTGTTGGGACAAATAAAATAGTGGCTCCCACTAAAGAACACTGAGTTTCACAGCTTGATATTGTTAAATGAATTCAACTTCTTTTGTCGAAATGTCCCATCCCTGCTCTGTCCCCAAAAGAAGAGACTAAATATGTAAATACTGACAGGAATACAGCAGATGTTTAAAACACTTTGCCTTTTCCTCATTATCTGTCTCTGGATCATTCAATTCTGTTCACTTACCTTCTCCCCAGTATCTAGCCCCAGGAATCCCTTAGGGAAGCTGTCCCTGCTCTGTCCCAATGGGAGACAATCCCCTTGCCCCTGAGCACTTTACATCTCCCTTAAAGCATTCATTGTGCTCATGTATTTTGTGGTGTGTGTGTGCATGAATGTGACTGTGATTGGAGTTAATGTAACAAACACATTGTCATATAAGTAGTAACAGTTAGAAGGGTTTCATGGAAACACGCCCAACCTCAACACTTCCCACTGAAAATAACACTGTCAGTAGGAAAATCCCCCCATATTTGTAAATAGCAACAAGGTAATCAGCCTTCAGTTGTATTTCCTTATTGGTGATGCAGTTCTTCTTTCCACACAATGCAAGACATTGTCATAATTGAACCTTTGTGTATAATGGATTGGCAGAGCATGTAATCTAAACATCTGGATTCTGCTACACATGGCTCATTAGCTATTGTTGCAAAAGTCAATATGGACTCTATGCTGATGCAATTAAATACAACTGGAAGAATACATGCTTCCATGTTTTTGGTTATACATATGTATATATTTGACACACAATTCAATGTCATCACAGGAATTTTTAAAAGAAAAGGTTTCTACAGCCATGTCTGTTAACCATCATTGTACTACTTCTTGGAAGCAAGGGAAAAGTAAGTAGTGCTGGGCTGTCAGCCATTTCACCACATTGCCATAGTGAGAGACTATCTAATAATAAATAAATTCAGTCAACTATCAGGATTTCTAGTCTGCTCTTCATGGTAAAAATACGCTTCAATTTGAAATTGTCCAGAATTGGGTAAAAGGGGGGCTTTTATCCAGCATTGCTTAACTTGCAAGAACACAAAAGAGGTGATTGCAAATAATACTTTCACCCTCATTGCTGTCCTACTAAGGTGACCTGAAAAGTGTGTGGCCTCACACTGAGTCAGAATGAGAACACAGCTCATGAACTTCACAGTACTGGGTGAGTCATCCCAGAGTGAAATCCAACAGCAAGGGAATTGAGAGAGAAGCAAACTATTACTCTTTTACTTTCACTGTTGCAGTCCCAATTTTGCCCTTTACAAGGCCAAAGACAAAGTAGCCCATACAAGAATTGGAGTGGCCTTTCCCTTTCAAGTTTCTGTAGACATCAGAGCCTCAGAAAAGAGATAGCACCCTCCCATATCTCTTCTTTTATAATTGTTACAAAGGGAGGAGGTACAGTTTTCTTTCCCTGTATTTGGTCATCTACCATGGAAAAATGTTGTGGTACATATTTTCTCTCTTACCTGAAATCTCTCACCCTCATTCCAAACTAAGTAAATACTAAACCAAAGGTGGAATGCTGTTATTAATTTAAATCACCCAAACTGTCCTACATGGAAATAGATGTACAGATTGTCTTCAATCAGATTTCTTGAACACAGACACTGAGATTTGCATACAGGGGGTTTATTGGCAAGTCTTCACAAGAATTATACATGTAAGGGAGTGATGGAAGTAGGATTTTGCAGAGGGAAAAGTTGAACTGTGGTGCGGTTACACCAAAACTTCAACATGGAGAGTTCTGAGTTGCGGATGGCCCTTGAGAATTATCCCAAGCTAAGTCAAGGGGGTCAGGCCTTTGGACCCCCAACTGACTAGTTATTGGATGCTGAGTTCTCCCAGCAAGGAAGCATAACCTTGAGGGAAGGAGTGTCCGTCTACCAAGGGCAATTCTCAGAGAGGGACAGAGCTCAGAGCCATCAGCAGGCAACATATCAGACTTGGAGAATGAGCACCTTGGCTCTGAGGAGGGTGATCTGGATGGCACATAATGGTGTTCACTACAATCCACCCTAATGTAAGATGCTTGAATCTACTTGCTGCTGGTAATAAGTTCTCCCCATCTAGGAACAACTTCTTCAGGATTCTAATTGGTATCATTTTCCAATGAAACTCACAAAAGGAAGGTTAGTAGAATGAACTACTGCAGCCCTTTCCACCACAGCTGTTCTCAAGGCTCTAACTGATACTCATCAGTGCCTGCCTTTACTACCCATTCTAGATTCTCCACACCCTCAGTTTATACCTCTGTTGGTTTAGGTAGCTGACCTGTTGGGGTGACCCAAACTCTCATCTCTAAGGGATCTGAGTCCCTGGTCACCATGTAATTCTTGGGTCATGGTTGCTGTACTTGTACATTACACCCCATCACAATGGAGTATGTGAGTACCAAGAAACACACCAGTGGATAAGTGGTACCAAACTGCCCCAGTGTGAAACAGCAAACTTTCTTCCACTTGATAATTGGGGTCACCTACCTTGACATATCTTCTTTCCTTGCCTTCTTGTCTGTTGATATGAGGGAACTGAAATGACCAGGCAGCCATAATAACAAAGTTCAATAGGATTATTATTTTTTTTTTGATTGTCAAACTGGATTTTTATTTTGTCTCCTAATGAAACCATTCTCCTTCTGGGATCAAGGACCTCCAAACACACAGAGCCTAAAATTAAAGGAAAAGAAAGGTAAAATTTCCCTCAAGTGGGTCATAGGAGTGGTGGCAAGCTGGGCCCCTCCATTCCTATTTCTAGACCCTCTTATTCCACCTGCTGGGAAAACAACACCATCTTATGATTACTGATTTAGATTATTTAATACACCCTGGAGGATGGCACCTCATCCTTCCAGGTGCCACCACGAAGTTGACATAGTTGAACCAAAAAAGGTATCTCATTCCACTTTCAGGCTGAGAGCTTCTGGCTGGTACAGTATAACCACTCCAATTATACATTTGGGGAACCAGAGATATGACTGCCATATGGATATGAGGAATGAGCCCACCCACAATGAACCTGACCCAAGCTAGCTCTCCATTTATATGCCCTCTCCAACAATGGAATACGATTGTCCCTGGGTATACCTGGCAGCTCAGAGCCTATGTCCAATTATCCTTGAAATGTCTACATAGTCTTTCTCTAGTGCATATTACCCAGATAATATTCATATGCCCCTTCAGTGAAAGTTTTGTGAAATCATTACAATATAAGCATGTCGTGTTGCACCACCTTTCTTTCTCATGATCATGACAACTTTAATAACTCTCCAAACAAAACCTAATACAAGGAAATACTACTTGAAATACAAGTGGCAATAATAAAGTAAGTCACGTGTATCATTTATACTAAGATCAAAAGAGTTCAATTATATATCTATATATCTATGCTTAGCTCTGACTATATATCTAATACATCTATTTACTTATAAATATACATGTATATATATAACAATTCTGAACAATAGATTGTTAATAAACAACTGGTGCTTGTGTAAATGAGATAAGAAAATATTCTCCTTATCTTGTGCAGGGTAGCATCAGTATGACTACTTCCATTTCCTGGCATCCAAAACTCTTTCCTCCCGGGTAGCAGGCATGGGTCTCATGGAAGTGTAATACTCCATATACTCTTCACACAAAGTTTCTGAACAGCTACTGGGAGGTAATATTCCATGGGTCAAATTTCTTCATGTCCTGCCCTTCATCCAGATTATATTTTCAAGGATGTTTGTGTACTTAGCAGCCTTGGAAAATAGAGATAGATATCTCCCTCTGGAGCCAAAAGAAGGTTTGATTACAGCCTTAGAAAATTAATGTAATGTTTCCCTCCAGAGTAAAGGGCATGTTTGCTTACTGTACAGATTAGTAAAGATAATGGCTGAGACTTCTCTGGTGGTGCAGTGGTTAAGAATCCACCTGCCAATGCAGGGGACACAGGTTTGATCCCTTGTCTGGGACTATCCCACATGCCTCGGAGCAACAAAGCCCGTGCACCACAACTACTGAGCATACGTGCTGCAGCTACTGAAGCTTACATGCCCAGAGCCCATGCTCCACAACAAGAGAAGCCACAGCAATGAGAACCCCGCACACTGCAACCAAGAGTAGCCCCCAGCTGCCACAAATAGAGAAAGCCTGCGCACAACAACGAAGACCAAAACACAGTAATAAATAAATAAACAAACAAACAAATAAAGACTAGTAAAATGTTTATGAACGTGAAATGTGTGGAAATTAAGTTTAAAAAAAAAAAAAAAGATGAGTGTCCAGAGCAAAGGGCAGGTATCTTGCTTCCCATTATTAAAGATTTGAGTTCCCTAAATTCAGAGTTCATTTCCTGTAATGCAACCCACTACATGTATAGGCATCACCTGGACCTGTTTGCATCACCTGATGAGAACTGGGTCTGAAGAACCAGTACAAAAATGCTGATACTCTGGCTACTGCTATTGCTGTGAGTAACAAACTGCCCTTTATCTCTGACCCAGGGGTCTTGTATCTCGTACCAGCATCCAAAAATCTGCGTCAGGCTAATGTGTTAGTTTGCAAGTAGTATAAAAATCTCACCATCTTCTCAATTCTAGATACTTCTTTATGTGATTATGCCAAGGGTTTATTCCAAACAGCAGCAAGAGTGTTATAAACACCATTGTACACTGAAGACAGATAGTAACAATCATCCACATGCCTGTGTTCCAGCCAGAAAAGGAAGGTACTAAGCCATGAAACTATTACCTTTCCCAAATCTTGTAACTATTTTGTGATGGAACCCAAAGCTAAATGTTGCTTGTCTGACTTTACTATGATGAGTTCTGCCTTATGAGTGATTCTGATCTCTGTACTTCAGAGGAAAATCTTATGGAGTTTTGCATCTGGAGCTCAGTTTGGAGACTTTTATACCCCTCTCATCATCCAACGTTTAAACTTAAAAAGAGAATCACCATTGCTTTATTCCTATAAGAATAGCAATGTCATATTCCACCATTTACACCATAATTAATTATCAAACTACTCTGACATTGGGACCAATGTTCTAACTCATCACCTTAGCCTTAGTTCCTCCAAAGCAGAGTCTGAGTGAGACAGAGGTCTGCATGCCAGAAATTTATATGCAAATATGATCCCAATGAGCGGAAATGAAGTCCAGGAAAAGTGAGCCAGGGAACAAAGGAAAAGCCAGTACAAGGCTGCATCATCTGGATGATCAACTGCTACAACTGATCCAGCTCAAACCAACAGGACTTCTGATGAGCCTTATGAAATGCAGCTTAGAATTAGGAGAAAATATTGATCTCTAGACTTTTGCCCCCCAGCCCCCACTGGTTCAAGGCGTTGCCATGGGCATTTTCTCCCTGAATTTCCAGGTTGCACATGTGTACAGACCAACAGGGCTCCTACGGCAACACCTAAGAATCCCCACAGTAGGAAACAAGAGATGCAAGGAGAGATGCTGTCAAGTCTATCTCATCTGCACACAGCTGGTGAAAACAGTGCTCCAAAACGATGCATTAAATAACAGGTGGGGCTGCAAGGACTGAGAGTGGTGTCCATGAGCTGTCTAAAATGTGCCTCTTCTGTATACGTTTTCTGTTGTAAAAATGGTAGCCTCTCTATTTCTGATCAGAAACCAGCCACTTTGAGTCCCAACCATACTTCTCACCCACTAGAGAAATACTATCACTCTGCTTCTTTGCACTAGCTATTTCTTAAATCAAAAACTGTAAAAATATTGTTTTTTCAAAAAAAGGACTGTAAGGAAATAAACTGTGTTGGTTTAGTCAGTTTAAAAAAAATGAATAGATAGACTTAAACAAAAAGTCTGTAAAACATAAGAGTGAAGAGGATAAATTCTGGAGTTAGACTTGTCCTGCAATAGGTAGCTCTAATGTACCTTGAGCAAGTGACTTAATCTCCCGATGCTTCTGCTTTCTCACCTGTGATACGAAAATAATAATCATATCTACATAAAGGGTTATTTATAAGGCTTAAATATATTAATATTTGCAAAGCATTCTGAAAGGTGTTTAGCACGTGGTCAGAGTCCATGAAAGCTATTTATCACCTATTAAATAAAACTTCATCATTTTTGATATTTTTTAGCTTAAGTTTAAGGTTAATTACAAAATAACAATTTCAATAAAACATATGGCTTGATTTGCTTATATTGGGGTCTAAAATGATGGATGAGGAAATTCCCTGGTGTTCCAGTGGTTAAGACTTTGCCCTTTCACTGATGAGGGTGTGGGTTCAATCCCTGGTCGGGGAATTAAGATCCTGCAAGCCACATGGCATGGCCAAATATATATATATATATATATATATATATATATATATATATATATATATATATATATATATATATATATATATAAAATGATGGATGGAATGTATTGAATTTGGGCAATAGTCCCAATTTGTCCATAAATTTGTAAGAAAGGAACAGGAAGACAATACCCAAATATGAACTTATACGAACTTATACATCTATACAGTTCCCTAAAGCCAGTGAGGCTCCATTTTCTCCACAGTTGCCTCTGCAGTCTCATCCCTATGTCCAGGTTTCAGGATTGTCCATGCATGTGCTGAGTTTTTGGCTCCGTGATCATACCATTCTTGCTCCCTCTTCATGACTCTCAAGAGTTATTCCCTTTGTCTACAACACTATTTCTTCAACTCTCTGACCAATAATACTCATCCCTCAGTGCTCAGATTCTCCTGCCACTGGGAAGCCTTCCTGGATCCCTCAACTCTGAGCAAGGTTCCCTTCCTCTGTGCCCTTATGGCACGCCATATTTCCCTGTTATAGCACTTACCATCCAGCATTGTAATGACCTGTCCTCATCTGTTTCCCTCACTAGACCAAATTCCACAGTTAATGTTTCATTTCCCTCATTTAGTTCAGTGACTGGCACATGTAGACCCTTAAGAAATGTAAGTAGAATTAACAAATAAGAATGAATAAACATATAAATAAGTTCATAGAACAAGAAAATGCATAGAAGACACCAGCTAGTTGAATTACACACAAAAAGATGACAGAACTGAACATTCACTTGGTTTTCTCATGTCTGTTCTCCAGTCCTCAGCCTCAAGGTGGGTTGAGCTCACACATGGTGGTGCCCTCCTCCTGGACTATAATAGCAAGGTGTACATTTGCACCTGCTCCTTCAGACTGATACCTGACCATGCAGGTCTCCTATTGAGTTTCTAGCTTTGACTGTGGCCAAGGAGCAGTCCAGCTCCATCCTCTTTCCTAATAAGCAGGATTACACTGCTTCCTGTTGCCCTTTTTTAAAATGACCCCAAGTAAGGTCTTCATACTGACATCCTCATCCTCTGTGAGGTGCATGGAGGATAAAATAGAGAGAGTCCAATCCAGGGATACAAACTTGATTGGTACAGTGATTGGGACATCACTTCAGTGTCACCAAAGACAAAAGTCACCCACTGCTCATTAGCATAAAGTCATTTCCCTTAATTATCAATATTTCAGCAGTCTCTTTTCACTAGAATGTGATTATAATCACAAATGATTGCTCATTATCAATCATGAATACAAACAAGAGGTACTATTTTTAAGCTGAACTGAAGATTTTTAGGTTCTCTATCTTCTTTTTTTGGTACTCTGCTCCCCAGTCCTCATAGCCTTCCCTTAAAAGTTTCTCCCCTGAGAAGAATCTCTACCAGCTCCTGTGGTTCTACAACTCGCCTACAAACCTACCAAAAAGAGGGATTATAAGGCTCAAGGCAGTGATTCCCAAAGTATGATCTTTGGACCACCTGGATCATAATCACCAGGGTGTGTATCCACAACTCAATGCAATAAACCAGATTATCTTGGGGTGGATTCCTTGAATGTCATCTTAAACCCCTTAGATGATTACTATACACACTCAACATTGAGATCTACAGGTTTGACTACTTCCAGTATTTCTAAGTATTTTAAAGAAAATAACCTTCAGACTTCAAAGTAATGAATGTCTCTCTATATAGAGCTGAACTGAAGGTCACTTGCTTAACTATAGGAATCATCCTGGCTCAGGTAACCATCTATGGAGCAGATTCACACTTTAAGATCAAGTGAATTAATGACACGGAATTGAGAGCACACCAACTATGGGAGTTATTGACTCTGACATCTGACATCAGTTTAAAACTGAAGCCAGAATTTATGAGCTGCTTAGAGATATGTTTTTTACTTCTAGGAACTGAATGTTCTTGTGGTAACAAACACAGTTAGAAGTCTATAGAACCTTCAGAGATTTGCTTGCCTGTGCGGTGGATATGCATGATTACCTGAAATACTGGAGAACTTAAGAGAAATATAAATGATGCTGAAGAATTCCTTCAAATTTGAAGAATCTGGCTATAGGTTGCATTTGTGTAACATCCAGAATTAATAAATTGGTGAGCAATGCCCGAGGCACAATGGTACCAAATAAATATACTAGCAAAGAGACAGTATTTCATGAGTAAAAAAAATTCTAAGTAATCTCAGGACATTTTTCTTTACAAACAAGCCATTATTTTCCTATAAAGACAATTTTTTGCTAGCAAAAAATCATATTTATTTTTTGATTTGGATAATTTACATCTATGGTGAAATTCCTCTGAGTGAACACTATATACAAGAATTGAACAGCATATTAGTTTCTATTGTATCAAACAAGGTGATGATAATTTCCAAATGCAATCCTTCGACTGGAGGTTGGTTCTCACTTTGGGGAAAAGGTTGTAAATTCTTTTTTCATGCTGAGAAAAGGTAGTCAATTCCCTCTTTCCCTATATACAGTTGTGCACTAAGATTCCAGAGAGAAAGAGAATTCCCATCAAAGGGACACTTGACATCCATCCACCTCTGATGCACCAAAAAGCTCCATCTTGAGTGAGCTGATGTGACAGTCTGCTAAGACTGAATCAGTATATGACATCATTCACTTCAGAAATGCCAGAAACCTCTACAGGAATGAGAGATTAAATTATTCCTTGTAGGCAAAACCATATGGACATTTTTTCTCAAGGCATATATTATAGTCGTTAATTAAAATCTTTAGAAATAATACAGTATCAAGTATCAGATATTTCACAGACCCACACATTAATAAAAATAGACTTTTGCTTTTCCCAGAAGATGTTTAATTAAACAATAACAAGAAGAGCAAAAACCGGAATATAAGGTACATTATGTTGAAAGAAATGCTGGTGCTTGGTATTTTAGCTTAGATTCATTCTTTTTTATTCAGTAAAGATGTATTCATTGTTTCCTCATGCCTAATACCATACTAAATATCAGTAATTCAAAGAACAATAATACAATACTGACTTTGCCCCCACATAAATTCAACTTCAATAGGGAGAAATAAACACATTAACAAATAATTATAACAGTGTGTGTTCATTGTCACAATATAGGAATGCTGTTTACATAAAGCCTTGGAGTTCTCATAAAGATACAATTTGAGCTCAGTCTTGAAAAATTAGGGAAAGTGGGGGATGAGACTTCACACAAAGGAAGCTTCAAGTGCAAAGTCAGAACTGACTGAGCAAACAGTTTATTCAGGTGCTGGCTCGAAGGTCCACAGCTGCAGCACAGAACAGATGAAGAACGGTGTCAGGAAACAAGGTTGGAAAGGTATTTTATAGTCCTCTTGTGAAAGACAAAGAGGCACTGAAAAAGTCACCCATGACCCTTCACAAAATAAAACTATTTTTCAACAGACTACTTTTTAAAGTAATTACTTAAACATTTCTCTAAAAGTGGGCAATATGAAACTTTCTACCAAATAGGATATATTTGTTGAAAAATAATACAATCTTATGACCACATACCCAAGTGAAGCTTAAAATTCCATTTACAAAATCATAAACATTGCTTTTTGAAGTCACACACAGTTCTGATAGTTCATAATTATAAGGAAACTAAACAGAAAGAAGACAAACTAGGTCAGCAATGTAGGGCACTAATCATCCAATTTGATTCAGTCTGTTTTAGAATTCTGAAGACTAATTCTTCCAACATGTGAAATTAGAAGATTGGCTTATTTCTAATCTTAGTGGGAAAGAAAAAATAAAAATACATTCAAATCTTTGGAGCTAAAAATGGTGTGCAGGAAAACATAGGCAGAAGATTCTATGACATAAATCACAGCAAGATTCTTTTTGACCCATCTCCTAGAGAAATGGAAATAAAAATAAAACTAAACAAATGGGACCTAATTAAACATAAAAACTTTTGCACAGCAAGGAAACCATAATCAAGACGAAAAGAAAAGCCTCCGAATGGGAGAAAATATTTGCAAATGAAGCAACTGACAAAGGATTAATCTCCAAAATATACAAGCAGCTCATGCAGCTCAATATCAAAAGGACAAACAACCCAATCCAAAATGGGCAGAAGACCTAAATAGACATTTCTCCAAAGAAGACATACAGATTACCAACAAACACATGAAAGGATGCTCAACATCACTAATCATTAGAGAAATGCAAATCAAAACTACAATGAAGTATCACCTCACACCGGTCAGAATGGCCATCATCAAAAAATCTAGAAACAATAAATGCTGGACAGGGTGTGGAGAAAAGGGAACCCTCTTGCACTGTTGGTGGGAATGTAAATTGATACAGCCACTATGGAGAACATTATGGAGGTTCATTAAAAAACTAAAAATAGAACTACCATATGACCCAGCAATCCCACCACTGGGCCTATACCCTGAGAAAAACATAATTCAAAAAGAGTCATGTACCACAATGTTCACTGCAACACTAATTGCAATAGCCAGGACATGGAAGCAGCCTACAGGTCCATCAACAGATGAATGGATAAAGAAGATGTGGCACATATAAACAATGGAGTATTACTCAGCCATAAAAAGAAACGAAATTGAGTTACTTGTAGTGAGGTGGATGGACCTAGAGACTGTCATACAGAGTGAAGTAAGTCAGAAAGAGAAAAACAAATACCATAAGCTAACACATATATATGGAATCTAAAAAAATAAATGGTTCTGAAGAACCCAGGGGTAAGACAGGAATAACGACGCAGACGTAGAGAATGAACTTGAGGAAACGGGGCGGGGGAAGGGTAAGCTGGGACGAAGTGAGAGAAGTGACATGGACATATATACACCATTAAATGTAAAATAGATAGCTAGTGGAAGCAGCTGCATAGCACAGGGAGATCAGCTGGGTGCTTTGTGACCACCTAGAGGGGTGGGATAGGGAGGGTGGGAGGGATATACAAGAGGGAGGGGATATGTGGATATAAGTCTATGCATAGCTGACTCACTTTGTTATACAGCAGAAACTAACACAACAGTGCACAGCAATTATACTCCAATAAAGATGTTTAAAAAAATAAGATATAATCCTCATTGTTTATAATGAGGGAAAGAGTTGAGAATTTACATCAAAATGCTAAACATATTAATAAAGGTATGTACAAGATATACTGGGAGTATCAAAAAAACCTTCCAGCCTCTTTGAAGGAAAGAAAAGATTTCACATGAATAGGGAAGAGCCTGGTAAAGTGATGGGGGAAGGAAATTTTAGGGTATCAGGACACTGTTTCAGAAAATATTCATAAGGCATTTTACCATTTGATACTAAAGATATGGTACATCTCTTGTTGGTCTAAATATGATAAAACTCTGTTTTTGTGTAGTTGATATTTTTATTATTATTTATCAAAAGGTACAAGTGGTTTGGTTTGTTTTGTTTTAAATTTTGTTATTTCCTTTTACTTTTGAGAGAGGGATGTTAGAGTCACGCTTACCAATTATGGTGACAATGTATGGTGTCAATTTGCTGTATACCTCCTTGAAAGTTAAGTTCCCTCTAAAGCATGATTTGACCACCAAATTGTATTTAGCAATTTTCTGTTTCATTGCCATTCATTTTATGCTTTGTGTTTCTGGCTCTATTTTTCCCCTGGATGCCAAGGGATACAATGATTAATACATAAAAACTCTGTGTCTTGGTTAACAAAAGCAGAAGAACATGACACTTGACAATACTAGGGCTTGACGGTTAACATCTGCCTGGGGATAGTCTAAAACTATGTTGTTTGAATCACAACCCAATCACATTTATATGCCAGAAATCATTTTTATAGCCTTCATAAACTTGTATTAACTACTTCAAGGCTAGAGACAGAATGAGATGATTCATTTATACTGAGTTTGCCTACAGAAAATAACCATTCTATGGATATTCTTTTATTTACTTATTTTTTAAAAAAATATCTTTATTGGAGTATAATTGCTTTACAATGGTGTGTTACTTTCTGCTTTATAACAAAGTGAATCAGCTATAAATATACATATGTCCCCATATCTCCTCCCTCTTGCATCTCCCTCCCTCCCACCCTCCCTATCCCACCCCTCTAGGTGGTCACAAAGCACCCAGCTGATCTCCCTGTGCTATGTGGCTGCTTCCCACTAGCTATCTATTTTACATTTGGTAGTGTATATATGTCCATGTCACTTCTCTCACTTCGTCCCAGCTTACCCTTCCCCCTCCCAGTGTCCTCAAGACTATTCTCTACATCTGCATCTTTATTCCTGTCCTGTCCCTAGGTTCTTCATGGCTTGATTTGTGACCCAAGATATGATCTATCTTGGAGAATGTTCCATGAGCACTTGAGAAGAAAGTGTATTCTGTTTTTTCTGGATGGAATGTTCTATAAATATCAATTAAGTCCATCTTGTATAATGTATCATTTAAAGCTTGTGTTTCCTTATTTGTTTTCATTTTGGATGATCTGTCCATTGGTGAAAGTGGGGTGTTAAAGTCCTCTACTATTATTGTGTTACTGTCAATTTCCCCTTTTATGGCTGTTAACATTTGCCTTATATATTGAGGTATTCCTATGTTGGGTGCATAAATATTTACAATTGTTATATCTTCCTCTTGGATTGATCCCTTTATCATTACGTAGAGTCCTTCTTTGTCACTTGTAATAGTCTTTATTTTAAAGGCTATTTTGTCTGATATGAGAATTGCTACTCCAGCTTTCTTCTGATTTCCATTTGCAGGAAATACCTTTTTCCATCCCCTCACTTTCAGTCTGTATGTGTCTCTAGGTCTGAAGTGGGTCTCTTGTAGACAGCATATATACGGGTCTTGTTTTTGTATCCATTCAGCCAGTCTATGTCTTTTGGTTGGAGCATTCAATCCATTTACATTTAAGGTAATTATCGATATGTATGTTCCTATTACCATTTTCTTAATTGTTTTGGGGTTGTTATTGTAGTTCTTTTCCTTCTCTTGAAAATACTAAAGAAGTTTCTTTAGAATTTGTCGTAAAGCTGGTTTGGTAGTGCTGAATTCTCTTGGCTTTTGCTTGTCTCTAAAGTTTTTAATTTCTCCCTTGAATCTGAATGAGATCCTTGCTGCGTAGTGTAATCTTGTTTGTAGTTTTCCACTTTCATCACTTTAAATATGACCTGCCACTCCCATCTGGCTTGCAGTTTCTCTGAAAGATCAGCTGTTAACCTTATGGGGATTCCCTTATGTGTCATTTGTTTTTTTTTCCCCTTGCTGCTTTGAATATCTGTTCTTTGTATTTAATTTTTGATAGCTTGATTTATATGTGTCTTGGCGTGTTTCTCCTTGGATTTATCCTGTATGGGACTCTCTGTGCTTCTTGGACTTGATTGACTATTTCCTTTCCCATATTAGGGAAGGTTTCAACTATAATCTCTTCAAATATTTTCTCAGTCCCTATCTTTTTCTCTTCTTCTTCTGGGACCTCTATAATTCGAATGTTGGTGCTTTTAATGTTGTCCCAGAGGTCTCTGAGACTGTCCTCAGTTCTTTTCATTCTTTTTTCTTTATTCTGCTATGCTGTAATTATTTCCACTATTTTATCTTCCATGTCACTTATCTGTTCTTCTGCCTCAGTTTTTCTGCTATTGATTCCTTCTAGAGAATTTTTAATGTCATTTATTTTGTTATTCATCATTGTTTGTTTACTCTTTAGTTCTTCTAGATCCTTGTTGAACGTTTCTTGTATTTTCTCCATTCTATTTCCAAGATTTTGGATCATCTTTACTATCATTACTCTGAATTCTTTCTCAGGTAGACTTCCTATTTCCTCTTCATTTGTTTCATCTGGTGGGTTTTTCCCTTGCTCCTTCATCTGCTGTGTATTTCTCTGTCTTTTCATTTTGCTTAACTTACGGTGTTTGGGGTCTCCTTTTTGCAGGCTGCAAGTTCATAGTTCGTGTTGTTTTTGGTATCTGACTCCAGTGCCTAAAGTTGGTTCAGTGGGTTGTGTAGGGTTCCTGGTGTAGTGTACTGGTGCCTGTGTTCTGGTGGATGAGGCTGGATCTTGTCTTTCTGGTGAACAGGACTGCATTCGGTGGTATGTTTTGGGGTGTCTGTGATCTTATTATGATTTTAGGCAGTCTCTCTGCTAATGGGTGGGGTTGTGTTCCTGTCTTGCTAGTTGTTTGGCATAGGGTGTCCAGCACTGTAGCTTGCTGGTCGTTGAGTGGAGCTGGGTCTTAGTGTTCACATGGAGATCTCTGGTAGAGCTTTTGCTGTTTGATATTACATGGAGCTGGGAGGTCTCTGGTGTACCAGTGTTCTTAACTTGGCTTTCCCACCTCAGAGGCACAAGCCTGACACCCAGCCAGAGCACTAAGACCCTGTCAGTCATACGGATTGAAATGCATTTCCTCTTGATTCTTCCATGTTCCTGGCTTGTGAACCTGCTCATGTTGGAAGGTCTCCTGCAATGGCAGGGGTGTCTGTGGCTCACCGTGGGGACAAGGACACTACAGCAGAAGTTTTGGGAAGTACTCCTTCACATGGGCCCTCCCAGAGTCTGCCATTAGCCCCACCAAAGAGCCTGTTGTCTCCAGTGCTGGGTCGCCTCAAGCCAAACAACCGTATTTACTTAATTTTTAAATCAACATATTTTTGAGTGCACTTGACCTGTGAGGAGGAAATATTCATTATGACCTGTAAGTATAGATTTTCATTAGCTATAGAACATATACTATGCTAGTTTTCTGAAAGGACATTTAGGCACCAAATACACAAATTAAGTACAGCTCTTGTCTGAAAATAAATAAATAAATTTTAAATAAAAATGGTGTGTAACTATGGGACCATTTCAGTAGATGTGAAGAGTCTTCTATGTTCTGTCCCCCTTGGTATCATAGAGCACTTCAGTCCAGTATTCACAGACATTGTAGAAAAAAAACGAATCTTATAATAATGCAGGTATACAGGATGTGCTCTCCCACTCCTCTGCCCATCCTGCCTTCATCCATTCCACTTTAAGGCACTATCGTACTACAAAAGAAGGTTCTATAGAAGCCTCTACCAGTTGACTGAAGAGCAATATTTATTTTTTAGGAAAGGAATCTTTATTGAAGTAAAGAACAGATGTTATTCAAGGAAAGTGAGATTTTTGAATCTCCATCTTCCAAAATATGTTTTCATTTTGACCTTTTTAAAAAGCTTTTGTGACTATGTGTTCCCAGAATGCCTACCATTTTTAATTATCTCAATCACCACAACCATATGCTGTGTTAGTCTTATGTACTAGGATGTTCAAACTTTTAGAATATTGTATTCATATATGAAAAAATTGCAGCACTGCATGAAAAATGAAATGAAACTATATGTTCTTGGATAATTTTTAGAAAATTTACATTAACTCTATATAATTTTTCTCCCCTCTAAATGGACAGTCATGGCCTGTATGTTAAGTGTTAAAGTTCAGCAACAGAAAATATATGATTTTGGTGAGCAAATAACCTACAGATAACTTTTAAACATTTTGCTTGAAATTTTCTAAATAATTATTTTAGCCATCTGATTTGCTCTCATACTGGAAAGTCTAAGATATATGAAATCATCAAGGATACTTATATTTCTAACCCCATTTTAAGAGTTCATCATTGTGAATAAGCCATTTCTAGGAGTGAAATTATTTTTCCAATAGTATCATTATATTGAAAGTTTTAGTTTATGATTTAGTATCCTTAAATATTCAACATTTAAAACAGAAATGTAACACTTGGCAATACCACTAGATCATATTATGCTAACCATTCCACTGAAAACAACTAGAAGAGATGAATAAAGTATTATAACATACATTATATATGCATAAATATATGTAAATATACATAATTAAATATTTGAAGAGCTACTGAGACAGACAAGCCTTGAGGTATCAGAATCTAAGAAAAGGGAAGAACAAGAAGTTGAGTCCAAACATCTGGTTGCTCTATCCTCCAACAGACATGTGCCAGATTTTAAGTAAAACCAAAAGATTAAGAAGCTGATTTTTTTTTTTTTTTTTTTTTTTTTTTTTTGTGGCTGGGGTAATTGTCAAGATTCTGCCCTCAGGCTGCCCAGACCTTTCCAGTTCCTTCTTGTCTCATCCTAGTCCTGCCTTGATGTGGACTTGGGCTCAGTCCCCAAGTCAATTATGCCAAAATATTCAAGCCTCCTGTGAGAAGCCGATTATTTTAATATTCCATATATAAGTGAGCTCATTACAGAATTTTTCTTTCTCCATTTGACTTATTTCATTTAGCATAATGCCCTCAAATTTTATCCATGTTGTTGCAAATGGTGGAATTTCTTTTTTATGGGTGAATAATATATATGTATACATATATACACATACATATGCATATATATCTCATTTTCTTTATCCATTCATCTGTCAATGGATACTTAGTTTGTTTTCATGTCTTGGCTATTGTGAATAATCCTTCAGTTAACATGAGGGTGCATATATCCTTCAAGATAGTGATTTCATTTCTTTCAAATTTAAACCAAGAAGTAGGATTGCTGGATCATACAGTAGTTCTATTTTTAATTTCTTGAGGAACTTCTATATTGTTTTCCATAGTGGTTGTACCAATTTATATTCCCTCCAAAAATGCACAAGGATTTCCTTTTCTCCCCGTCTTCACCAACATTTGTCTCTTGTCTTTTTATGACAACAATTCTAACAGATGTGAGGTGATATCTCATCGTGGTTTTGATTTGCAGTTCCCTGATGATTAGTGACACTGAGCATCTTTTCATGTATCTGTTGGTCATTTGTATGTCTTCTTTGGAAAAATGTCTATTCAGGTCCTCTGCACATTTTTTATCAGATTTTTTTAAATTTTTTGCTATTGAGTTATATGGGTTCCTTATATATATTAGATATTAACCTTATATATGGCTTTTAAATACTTTCTCCCATTGAATAGGTTGCCTCTTCATTTTGTTGATTATTTCTTTTCTATGAAAAAGCTTTTTAGTTTGACGTTGTCCCACTAATTTATTTTTGCTTTTGTTGCTTCTGTTTTGGTGTCATATGCAAAAAATTATTGCCAAGACCAATGTCAAGGAGATTTTTCCCTATGTTTTCTTCTAGGAGTTTTACAATTTCAGGTCTGACATTTAAGTCTTTAATTCATTCCAAGTTAATTTTTCTGGGTGATGTAAGATACGGTTCCATTGTTTTGTATGTGAATATCCAGGTTTCCCAACACCATTTATTAGAAAGATTATATTTTCTCCATTGAGTACTCTTGGCTCCCTTGCCAAATATTAGTTGATAATATATATGTGGGTTTATTTCTGGGCTCTTAATTCTGTTACATTGGGGTTTTTTTATACCAGTACCATATTGTTTTGATTGTTATAGCTATGTAGCACAGTTTGAAATCCTGAAGTGTGATGCCTATATCTTTGTTTTTTTTCCTAAGGTTGCTTTGGCTATTTGGGGTCTTTATTGGTTCCCTTTTTCCGTGAAAAAATACCATTGGAGTTTTGATAGGGATTGCATTGAATCTATAGATGGCTTTGAGTAGTATGCACATTTTAACAATATTAATTCTTCTGATGAATGAACACAGGATATCTTCCCATTCATTTGTGTCTTCTTTCAGCAATGTTTCTAGTTTTCAATGTATAGGTTTTTCACTTCCTTGGTTAAATTTATTCCTAAGTATTTTATTGTTTCTGATGCTACTGTAAATGGTATTGTTTTCTTTATTTCTCTTTCAGAATTAATGTATAGAAATGCAATGATTGCAACTTTTTTTTGTATTTTGATTTTGTACTCTACAACTTCACTTATTTATTAAGTCTAACAGTGTTTTGGTGGAGCTTTAGGATTTTCTATATCAATAACTGCATTTGCAAACAGAGACAATTATTTTACTTCTTCCATTGTTATTTGGATGCATTTTCTTTCTTTTTCTTGTCTAACTGCCCTGTCTAGGACTTTCAGCACTGTGTTGAAGAGGAGTGGTAAGAGTGGGCACCTTTGTCTTTTTCCTGATTTTAGAGAAAAAACTTTTAGCTTTTCATGGTTGACTACAATGTTAGCAGTAGGTTTGTCATATATGGCCTTTATGATGTTAAGATATGTTCCTCCTATACCTAATTTGTTGAGAACTTTATCATGAAAGGGTACACTGTATTGACGTTTGTCAAATGCTTCCTGTGCATCTATCAAAAGTGTCAAATAATTTAATCTTCACTCTATTAAAGTGGTATATCACATTTTTTGATTTCCATATGTTAAACCATCTTTTCATCACAAGGGTAAAACTAACTTGATCATGGTGCATGATCATTTTAATATGCATTTAAATTTGGTTTGCTAGAATTGTACTGAGAATTTTTGCATCGGTATTCATCAGAGATATTGACCTGTAGTTTTCTTTTTTGGTACTATCCTTATCTGGCTTTAGTATTAGGGTAATACTGGCCTTGTAAAATCAGTTTTGGAGTGTTCTCTTCTCTTTTATTTATTAGAAAAGTTTGAGAAGCATTGGAACGAATTCTTCTTTAATGTTAAGGCTGGTTTTAAAAAAAAGTAAGATTTCCTAGTTAAAAAAAATCAAAGAACAAACTTTTTGATCTTTATGTGAAAGTCTTCTTTTAATATATGTAAAGAGGAAACTGCTCTCTACCTAACACTTTAAAAGAAACTTGAGTGATTGAAGATAAGAAGACAAGGAAGTCTACAAAGGTTCTTGAGAACTTGGAATAGTTGTAATCAATAAATTTTCTATCATCATCACTTCAAAGTAAAACTGTGCATTATGCTGCTTTAAGAAGTATGTTTCACTTAGAAAGGTATAACCTTCCAAGACTGAACCAGGAAGAAATAGAAAATATGAACAGAAAAATCACAAGTAATGAAATTGAAACTGTGATTTAAACTCTTCAAACAAACAAAAGTCCATGACCAGATGGCTTCACAGTGAATTATATCAAACATTTAGAGAAGAGCTAACACCCATCCTTCTCAAACTCTTCCAAAAATTGCAGAGCAAGGAACACTACAAAACTCATTCTATGAAGCCACCATCACCCTGATACCAAAACCAGACAAAGACACTACAAAAAAAGAAAATTATAGACCAATATCACTGATGAATATAGATGTAAAAATCCTCAACAAAATATGAGAAAACAGAATCCAACAACACATTGAAAAGATCATACAACATGATGAAGTGAGCTTTATCTCAGGGATGCAATGATTCTTCAACATACACAACTCAACCAATGTGATACACCATATTAACAGATTGAAGAATAAAAACCATATGAACATCTCAATAGATGCAGAATAAGTTTTTGACAAAATTCAACACCTATTTATGATAAAAACTCTCCAGAAAGAGGGAATAGAGGAAAACTGCCTCAACATAATAAAGGCCACATATGACAAACCCACAGAAAACTTCATTCTCAATGGTGAAAAACTGAAAGCGTTTCCTCTAAGATCAGGAACAAGACAAGGAAATTCACTCTCGCCACTATTATTCAACATAGTTTTGGAAGTCCTAGCCACAGCAATCAGAGAAGAAAAAGAAATAAAAAGAATACAAATTGGAAAAGAAGAAGTAAAACTGTCACTGTTTGCAGGTGACATGATACTATACATAGAAAATCCTAAAGATGCCACCAGAAAACTACTAGAGCTAATCAATGAATTTGGTAAATTTGCAGGATACAAATTATATTTGTATAACAACAAAAGTAATGCACAGAAATCTCTTGCATTCATATACACTAACAATGAAAGATCAGAAGGAGAAATTAAGGAAACACTCCCATTCACCATTGCAACAAAAAGAATAAAATACCTAGGAATAAACCTACTTAAGGAGGTAAAAGACTTGTACTCAGAAAACTATAAGATACTGATGAAAGAAATCAAAGACGATACAAACAGATGGAGAGATATACCGTGTTCTTGTATTGGAAGAATCAACATTGTGAAAATAACTATATTACCCAAAGCAGTCTACAGATTCAATGCAATCCCTATCATATTACCAATGGCATTTTTTTAGAACTACAACAAAAAAAATCTTAAAATTTATATGGAGAAACAAAAGACCCTGAATAGCCAAAGCAATCTTGAGGAAAAAAAAAAAAAACGGAGATGGAGGAATCAGTATCCCTGACTTCAGACTATACTACAAAGCAACAGTAATCAAGACAATATAGTACTGGCACAAAAACAGAAATATAGATTAATGGAACAGGTGAGAAAGCCCAGAGATAAACTCACACACCTATGGTCAACTAATCTACAACAAAGGAGGCAAGGATATACAATGGAGAAAAGATAGCCTCTTCAATAAGTGATGCTGGTAAAACTGGACAGCTACACGTAAAAGAATGAAATTAGAATACCCCCTAACACCATACATGAAAATAAACTCAAAATGGATTAAAGACCTAAATGTAAGACCAGATACTATAAAACTCTTAGAGGAAAACATAGGAAGAACACTCTTTAACATAAATCACAGGAAGATTTTTTTATCCACTTCCTGGAGTAATGGAAATAAAAACAAAAATAAACAAATGGGGCCTAATGAAACTTAAAAGCTTTTTCACAGCAAAGGAAACTATAAAAAAGACAAAAAGACAACCCTCAGAATGGGAGAAAATATTTGCAAACAAATCAAGAGACAATGAATTAATCTCCAAAATATATAAACAGCTCATGCAGCTCAATATGAAAAAAACCAAACAACCCAATCAAAAAATGGGCAGAAGACCTAAATATGCATTTCTCCAAAGAAGACATACAGATGTCCAAGAGGCTCATGAAAATGGCTCAACATCACTAATTATTAGAGAAATGCAAATCAAAACTACAATGAGGTATCACCTCATACCAGGTAGAATCAGCATCATCAGAAAATCTACAAACAACAAATGCTGGAGAGGGTGTGGAGAAAAAGGAACCCTCTTGCACTGTTGGTGGAAATGTAAATTGATACAGCCATTATGGAGAACAATATGGAGCTTCCTTAAAAAAATAAAAACAGAATTACCATATGACCCAGCAATCCCACTACTGTGCATATACCCTAAGAAAAACATAATTCAAAGAAGACACATGCACCCCAGTGTTCATTGCAGCACTATTTACAATAGCCAGGTCATGGAAGCAACCCAAATGCCCATCGACAGATGAATGGATAAATAAGATGTGGTATATATATATACAATGGAATATTACTCAGCCCTAAAAAGCAGCAAAATTGGGTCATTTGTAGAGACATGGATGGACCTAGAGACTGTCATACAGAGTGAAGTAAATCAGAAAGAGAAAAACAAATATTGTATATTAATGCATATAAGTGGAATCTAGAAAAATGGTACAGATGAACCAGCTTGCAAGGCAGAACTAGAAACATGGATGTAGGGAACAAATGTATGGGTACCAAGGGGGGAAAGTGGGGCAGGGGGGTGGTGGGATGAATTGGGAGATTGGGATTGACATTTATATATATTGGTGTATATATATATATATATATATATATATATATATATATATATATATACCAATATATTGTGTATACACCAACATATTGGTGTATATATACATAAGATCCTGTTGTATAAAAGAAATAAAATTTAAAAATTTAAAAATAAATTTTAAAAAATGTATGGTTCAAAGTTTTGAATACAGCAGTGACCACTAAACTCCCATTTCATTTGAATCCCTTACCATCTCATATGGTTTTTTTGTTAAATTGTCTCTTTTGTGATCTGAAAAATATTATTTGGTGTATTTAAAATTTGGATATGAAATTTTAAATATATGTACCTCTTACCTCATTTCCATGCCAAGACTTAAGTCTACTGTAGGGTTCTAGTTGTACAGCCTGATAAAAATTGATGTTGAGGTTGGAGAGGAGAGATATTTTTAAAATAGAGACATGCTAAACTGATAAATGAAAAGGAAAAGGAGAAGGTAGATGGAAGAGGAATAAAAGAGAGAAAAGAGAATGTGTGTTTTTAGAAATTCAAAGATTGTATATGTCAACTGTATTTAGGGCTTAAAGTAGAAGCTCTGGTGTATACAACCTCAGAACACTGTGAACATGATGGATGATGAGAGATCATGAGGTGAAGGCTGCATGGCCTATAGGCCTCTATTACTTCCTAGAAGTCAAAGGAGGAGAGAACATAAGCTAGGGTTTCAGAAAAAGACCTAATTTTTCTACCCAGAGAGGATGAGCAATGAGTTCCCCTATTTTTCCAAGTCATCAAGGTGAACTCAGATGTTAATTTCTTAACACAGTCTTCCTTGATGTTCAGATTAAAGATATCTTTTGTCCTTCACTCTACCTCCAGTACTTTATTCTCTAACTAGTTTAATAAATATAGTAGCTATAAATCTCAGTTCACAGACCCATTTATTAACTTTAATTTTTTAAACTTTAAATCCAATATTTTTTAAAACTTTAGATCTAATTTTAATGGTTCCAGAGTTCCTAATCCACAAAGATGTTAAGAAAGTCTATCTCAAACAGTCCTGGAGCCCCTACAATCTCAGGGTAGCTCCAGAATCCAGGATGTTAATGGGATTCCTAAAATGAAAAAGGAGGTTCTCACTCCCTGCCTCTCATGGGCATGACTGACATCTGTGGTTTCTACTCAGTGGTGGTTTGATGGATCTCTTATCCCAGGCTATGGTTGAGATCCAGCCTCTAGGGTATCCTACCTAAGGGCAAAACCAACCAGAAGGGCTTGGATCCATGCTCTGTCTGGAGACCACTACTTAATTATCATTTTCTTTTAATTCTTGACAGTTCTCCATTTCCCCTACCCCAACCTGATTTTCAAAGGTCTCCCCACTTCTCTATCCCTCCCCATTTTCCCCTCAGGATACCTATCACAATATCTTAGGTGGACCCTGACTTTTCCAAAATATGCATTTCCCCTTGGCATAGAGAGACCTATCTATCTGAAAGAGGAAAATGGAAAAATGAACCAATTAGATATCTCAGTTTTTTAGTCTTATCGATTCTTTTACTAAACAACTATTTTCTTCCCACAGGGAAAATTTACTTTTGATCCAGAGCCCATCCAGAACAAGATGGAACCCATTCTCTATCCTGAATTAAGAATAGTAACCCTAGCACTCATTCAAAAGCTGGCTGAGTCTATTTGCCCTAATTCTCCCAAGCACCAGGTAGGTAAGCTTGGGTGCCAGGCACAATTTTTGCCTCAAAACATCTACGTCCCCTTGGAGAAATTCTTTGTAACTCACACTAGCTACATTCCAACCAAGGGAGTTATTAATTTATTAATTCAATATGTATTTATTGAATACCTACTATGTACTAAGCACTGAGAAACCTCACCAATATTTTACTTCTATGTTACTGTCTCCAGTAACCATGTTTTCTTTTGTGGGTGTCATCTTCCAGAAAAGGTAAGTCCAAACCTCTTAATATTCTTCTGAAACCAGACAGGACTTTTTCTAGGTATATCACAGGGTCTGATCTTTGCTGAGACATTTCACCATGTATACTCCAGACCATCAATAGCAGTGTGATGGTTAATTATGTGTCAGCTTGGCTGGGTCATAGTGCCCATAACTGCTCAAACACTCTTCTGGATGTTTCTGTAAAGGTGGCTTTGAAAGAGATTAACATTTAAATTGGCGGGCTTTGACTAAAGCAGATTGTTCTCTGTAATGTGGTTGGGCCTCATCCAATCAGTTGAAGGCATGAATAGAACAGAGACTGACCTCCCTTGAGCAAGAAGGAATTCTGCCAGGAGGCTGTCTTTGGATTTGGACTGCAACTCTTCCCTGGCTCTCCAGCCTGCTGGCCCACTTTGCAGATTTTGGATTTGCCAAGCCTCCACAATCATGTAACCAATTTTTAAAAATCCGTGTGTGTGTGTGTGTGTGTGTGCACATGTGCACATGCATGTGTGTGGTGTGTGTGTGTCTCTCTCTGTCTCTCTCTCTCTCTCTTCTATATATCTCCTGTTGGTTCTGATTCTCTGACAACCCTGACTAATACAGGTAGATAATGCCTATTTGAGGTGCCAGATCCAGATAACTTTGTGATTGACCATGATAGAGTTCTCTCCCAAACCCTGCAAAGTAGCAAGTTTAGGCTTTCCATAGCTGTGATAATCCCCTTCGCCCCAACACAGAAGTCCTAGGAGGCTCTAGAAACCATGGTTTTCTACCTCTCCTGCCTAAGGAGTGGAACAACAAATTCTACTTCCTCTCCTTCTTTTATCAGCTTCATTAGTATTCAATAAATTATTCTACCACATAAAAACATGTGTTTTTGTCTTTACCACTAGAGTGTAAACTCCTCAAGAGCATAAATCATATGCTATACACACCAACACAGTAGCACACCTATGGCGAAAACTCACACATAGTAGGAGCTCCATAAACAGTTGTTAGAGGAGAGAAAATTGAGGAAACTGTTTGCTGAGACACTGGATGAGAAAGGTTGTCCTAATTTAACCCCAAGAGCTAACCCAAGCATGAAGGTGTATCTGGTTTAATTTTGCATACCTTCTCTGAAAAATGACTTACCAACCAGAACTTCACACATTTCAGTTATAAGGATGAATTTTTTTCACCGGCTCCAGTTCGCATGGTTTAAATAGCATTTCGTTTTGCTGTGAACTTTATTTTCATTTGAAAGTCTACGAATGTGAGACGATTTGAATCAAACCAGATGCAAGCATTCAGAATGCCCTGCACGTTCCTTTAAGCCTGTTTCACTTGTGAAACAACTGAGTTTCACTTCACTTCAAGTAAACTCTCATCTGGAGTGCCACTTTCCTCTAAGGTCTTTTGATCTCCTCCACCATTACTAGATGTTTTGCCAGGCGGGGTGTGGGGGGGAATCAAAGAATCTTCAAAAAACAGTTATGCCCTTATTCCATAAAAAAAAAATCCTTAAAAAATCTCCCCTTTGGCAATTGTAAAATAATACAGAAATACAGGAGTAAGCACATTACATGTATGTGTAAAGTTTGCATATTCAACTCACCCACACACACCAAGTATCTTCTTAGTTCACTGTAGTTTATATGGACCTATAATAATAGGCCAGTTCAGGAATGAGGTCTGCCTTAACATTAACAGAAACGTGAGGACAAAGTTTTCCATTGTCTCATACCCTACTGTTTGGATATGTAAGTTTCTAACGTGGTTGGCACATGAGAGACAAATGATACTTGCTCCAAATTCAACTTGGAACCTCAACCTAGCCTAAGCAAGATCTTTTTGCTTTTGCATTATAAGATTCACAGAGACCTAGAAAACAAATGAATTTTCAACTATAGCATATCCTCCTCAACTATTCTCATTTTTCATTCAAACTCTACTTCAGAAGTCTTATATATAACATAAATGACCAACAATGAGTGTTCACATGCCGGACTAGTGACAGATGATGTCATTTTCTATCCAAACACCAAAGTGAATGGCCTCTATTCAAGTGAGTTCTGCTATATTCCTCTTACAAGCACCCACATTTCATATGTCCATTTTTATACACAAACAATAATCAAAGGATGCAAATATCCTTACACAGTATCCACTTAGGGAAAATTATTTATTAAAAAAGTGAATGCAACAAGGAAAATTATGATATACATTGAAATATAGAAACATGGGAGAAAACAGCATTTTAGATCCATGATGGAAAATCACACAGAAACACAATGAAATGCAGTCCCTTTCTCATTTTTGCACTTCTGAATCACTGTTGTGGTTTAGGGAGGAGAGAGAAAGGCAGTGACTTACTGCAAGCTGATCTGACAGCCCTGGGGGATCCACTGGATGACCTGGCTGTGTGTCACTGACAGTTCTGCTAGGATATTCAGAATACAGACTTTACAAAACTAATGATCACATATACTCAGTGTCTACTATTGATATGTGCCAGGTGCTTTGGAAGCCTTATTGATTTCCTCATCCATCCTTTATTTACCAAGTGTCATTATGCTCATTCTTCTTAGGAGGAAACAAGTTTAGCAGAAGCAACTAGGTTGCCCCCCAAATCCAGAACCAATAAGTAACAGGTCAAGATTCAAATTTTAGAACTGGCCTACTCAAAAGTCCACGCTTTCTCCCACTATTAAACCTAAAATAACAGAGCAAAAGGGCTCCTTTTTTTCCTTTTTAAATATCCCTACTCTACTGTTTCTTTCTTAGTGATTCCAGCTCTACACATTTCTTGGCCCACTCTAAATTAAAGATACTTAGTTTCTCCTGTTTTAGTTATTGATCGAAGTAGTGAATGCTATTTAAGAAAAAAATAACGTAAAGTTGGCTAGAGGTAGGAGGGTAGAGGGTAGGCCTCTCTTATGGGTTGAATGGTGGCTTCCCCAAAAATAGGTTGAAATCCTAACCCTCACACCTCAGAATGTAACCTTACTTGCAAATAAAATCTTCATAAAGTTAATCAAGTTAAAATGGGTCCTTAAGGTAGGCTCTAATCCAATATGATTTGTGTCCTTATCAAAAGGGAAATGTGGACACAGAGACACATAGAGGGAAGACAATGTGAAGACACATCAGGAGAAGATGGCCATCTGACGGGAATGGTGCATCTACAAGCCCAGGAACACCAGAAATCGCCAGAAAATCACCAGAAGCTAAGACGACGCAGGAAAAGATTCCTCTACAGTTTTCAGTGGTAGCAGAGCCCTGAAGACACTTTGATTTTGGACTTGTACCCTCCAGATCTGTGGAAGAATAAATTTCTGTTGTTTTGAGTCACCGAGGTGGTGGCACTCTGTTATGGCAGCCCTGGAAACCTAGTAAGCCTCCAACAAATGAAAATCAAGAACTATAAAGCCCGGGCTTCCCTGGTGGTGCAGTGGTTGAGAATCCGCCTGCTGATGCAGGGGACGCAGGTTCCTGCCCCGGTCCGGGAAGATCCCATGTGTTGCGGAGCGGCTGGGCCCGTGAGCCATGGCCGCTGAGCCTGCGCGGCCGGAGCCTGTGCTCCGCAACGGGAGAGGCCACAACAGTGAGAGGCCCGCGTACCACCCCCCCCTCCAAAAAAAAAAGAACTATAAAGCCTTGCTACTTTTAGTGTGATCCTGGTACCGGCAACTCCTGCACCACCAGGGAAGACTGTGGAGCCCAGGCCACACCGACAGATTCAGAATCTGCTTCTCACTAACCTCACCAGGTGATACACAAGCACATTCGTGGAGAAGCACTACTACAGAGAAGACGGATTGCAAATGGGATAAACAGTAAAATTTGATCATCTGTAGCCAGAAAAAAAAGAAGAGGGAAACATACTGCCAGATGGCACTTTTGAAATGCTGTTTCAGGACTTGAGGTTCCAGGGGGCGGGTAGAAGAGGGATATGTGTGCAGCTAGGCAGGAAGTGAATGTCTTCACCAGCAAAAGCCAAGAATATCCCTATGAAATATGCAGGGACCTGGAATGGCCAAGAAAGACACAACAGGAGCAGACCCAGGATGACCTCGGGAAGGAAAAGCTGAAAGTATGTTCAAAACCAGAGGAAATCTAAGAGGTGAGTGTGTGACAAAGGACGGAAGCGGAAGTTCCATTGGCAGGCTCAGAGTAAAACAGGTACATCTTCCTCTAAGGTCTGAATAACCAGAGGGCTCCAGGGAGGCCTGAAACATAGCAGAACTCTTGGTTTTACAAAACCTTTTCATTAATTCCTATTAAGTAAATTTTGTCCTATTAACTAACTTCCCAAAAGTATGGAGTGAGGAATGCTTCCCAAGGAGAAGCCCTAAACTGTCTAGCAGTTTCACCCAGGACCTCTGGGTCAGGGCTGGTGCTAGAATGGCTCCCTTCAAAGCACACAGGCCTGACTCAAGTTGGGGTCATTTGCTGAGTTGTGGGAACTTGTTCAACACACACAGGAAGATAAGGGACATAAAATAAGGGAGACATGATTGATCCCAGCTGAGATTTGAAGCAACGGATGAAAATGCAAAGAGTCTGTTCCAGATGGCAAAAGTTCCAGAGTAGAAGCTTCTCAATCTGAGTCTCACTTTAGAGAGACCTCTGAAGTAGAGACAATTGGAATTAAATGCCCAGAGGCTGAAAGCAGGTTGTGAAGGGCTGCAATTGGTAAACCTTTTCAGCTGCTTCCTTCTAAGCAGATCCACACCCTGCTGATAAAATGCTCATCAGCCTAGTAGTAAATGGTCCATATAGTTTCAAATTGAGGGCTAAAGATTCTTTATTCTTTCCTCTTCCCATATACGGACATCACATGCCAAAAATCAATATATTACAGCAACAAAAAAATTTTAATCTTTGGCTGGAAATAATCCAAATCTCTAGTTTTCCTCCAAATTCTTAGTTTTAAGTCTCTCAAAGAATAGAACAACCCAATGAGTCATATACAGGCCTTTGCTTAACTCTGACAAAATCAAATCATACATCCATTTTGAATTCTTCAGTTTATAGCAATTAAAATATTCACTAGAGGGCTTCCCTGGTGGTGCAGTGGTTGAGAATCTGCCGGCCAATGCAGGGGACACGGGTTCGAGCCCTGGTCTGGGAGGATCCCACATGCCGCGGAGCAACTAAGCCCGTGAGCCACAACTACTGAGCCTGCTTATCTGGAGCCTGTGCCCGGTAACAAGAGAGGCCGCGACAGTGAAAGGCCCGCACACCGCAATGAAGAGTGGCCCCCGCTTGCCACAACTAGAGAAAACCCTCGCACAGAAACGAAGACCCAACACAGCCAAAATAACAATAATAATAATTAATTAATTAATTTTGAAAAAATAAATAAATAAAATAAAATATGCACTAGAGATGAAAAATTTTAAATACACATCAGTAGAAAATCTGTGACAGAATAAAATATCTGTTTTATAGATTAAAGGGACTGCTGAAAACAGTTGTCTGCAATTATTCCATATGTGTTTACTTGGGATACTTACTTGGGGTAATAACTAGGTGGGGTGGCCAAAAAAATATCTATTGAACTATTAAGATGAACATTCTAAATAGTTCACTTCGAGAACAAATGAGATTGGCATATCAGCCCTTAATAACCATAACACGGATTGTAAAACACTGAAAGGCAGAAAAGAAAACACTCTGGAAACGCTATTCTCCACCACCCTCCCCCACACATACACAGCCAAGATGCCTCCCATTTTTTTAAACACAGGAAACATTTGTGGAACAAATGTAGACTAAGAAGAACTGGATCATACTCCCAAGTCAGCTGAATTTGAACTAAATCAGAAGCTAAGGACACTGATACCCTTGTCCTATTTCTTCCTCTCTGCTTGTCATTTTCAAGGCCCAATATTTAAAAACTGAAGCCTTCCATGACCTCTCCCTCTGAATTTCAATTTTTGTTTCCATTTATTGATATGCATTTTAATGCATATAAATAGATGTTGTGGAGAAAAGAAGATGAATGTCTTCAGACATTGGGCCTGGGATCTTAACATTAAGATTATACTATTGGGCTTGCCTGGTGGCGCAGTTGTTAAGAATCCACCTGCCAATGCAGGGGATACGGGTTTGAGCCCTGGTCCGGGAAGCTCCCACATGCTGCGGAGCAACTAAGCCCGTGTTTCAAAACTACTCAGTCTGTGCTCTAGAGCCCACGAGCCACAACTACTGAACCCGTGTGCCATAAATACTGAAGCCCACACACCTAGAGCCCGTGCTCCACAACAAGAGAAGCCACCGCAATGAGAAGCCTGCGCACCACGACGAAGAGTAGCCCCCTCTCACAACTAGAGAAAGCCCGCGCGCAGCAACAAAAACCCAACACAGCCAAAAATAAATAAATGAAATAAATGATTTTTTTAATTAAAAAAAGATTTTACTATTAATAGTTCACTCATGTTATTATTTGAAACAGTCTGATTCAAAGAGTACAAGAAGGTTGAAGATCAAATGATGCATTTTAAGTAGAAAAACAACAGCCAAAATGGTGAACAAGGATTAGTCGTGTCCCATTTTCATGCAGCAGCCCCATAAGGGGTCTGTGTGCACATGAGGGAATTCTATTCCTACCAACTCCTGGACTAAGAGCAGTCTCAGGATGGCCATTGGGTTCTTTCAAAGTTTTTTTTTTTTCGGAGCACAGGCTCCGGACGCGCAGGCTCAGCGGCCATGGCTCACGGGCCCAGCCGCTCCGCGGCATGTGGGATCTTCCCGGACCGGGGCACGAACCCGTGTCCCCTGCATTGGCAGGCGGACTCTCAACCACTACGCCACCAGGGAAGCCCCAAAGTTTTCTTTTAATCAAGAGTTTGACCACTGCTCATGTGTATACACCACTGTTGAACTTTCATTTCCCAGGGAAACCCAGAATCATTCACTGTGTTGAAGGAACTTTTCTCAAAAAGGCCAAGATGAACCTAGTATTTGTCATAAAACAACTTTCCAAAATGCCAGCCTTGACTTGGCTAAACACTCCTACATATCTGTGGGCTTATGACTTAACAGCATCTCATTCCATGGTCTCCAGACAGCTGCAGTGAAGCAGGGAAAATGATGTCAGGCAAAGTCATGTGATGCATTGGTTTCATATGGACACAGTCATGTTAGAAGTAGACCTGTCACTCCAAATGGACTCTTCAGAGCCGACTGGGACATCACTCTCCTTGTCATTATAATGTGCAGCACATCATCATTGCTAAGCCAGTCCCCTCTCTGCCTCCCTCCTTTACTCCGAAGCAAGATTGTACATGTAACACTTTCACAAATGTCAAAAACAGAAATACGTTTTTCTGTGATTTTTTTTTTTTGGCATTGCTTCATACCGCCACTGATTCCTTCCCTCTCTTCAAACTTGATGAAATCATAATGATTCATAATCTTTGGTTAGAATGGTTGTGTGCTACACTTAGGTAGGGGCAATAAGCCTATTATATTACCCAAAGAAATGGGTTTAAAAATAATAGAATGATAGTATCCTTAACTAAATCTAATGTGTCAGAGACTCATACAAGACTTCAGTCCTATTTGACACAACTAAAATTAAGCCAGCATAAATGCCTCAAGCTTTGGAACTCACAGGCTTTCTTTTCCTGTAGAGGAATAAGAGGAATCAGGATGATGACTGTCACAGATATTTTGGATAAGAGGTACGACTCTAACCTATGCATCTTCAAACTCTATGCAGCCAAGATGCTAACACTGAGGGCAAAATGACTGGAAACAAAAGGAATGAGAGATGATGAACTTGAAGTCAAATAATTTAATGTTAGTGAGTCATGTCAAGAGAAAACAGCATTTCAGAGGATCAAAAGGAAAGAAAAGGAATGTTGACAAGAATCTATGGCCCAAATGAAGCAGAGAATTAATTACATCCTAAGAAGTAAAAGAAAATAAAGATGTTGTCTAATTCAGTCTCTTCATTGTGCAGATAAGAAAATCAAGTAAGAAAAACACAGTGATCTACCTACAACCATTTGATTAAGAGCAAGAAGAGAAATGGCACCCAAAGAACAACACTCCCAGTTCAGTTCTCTCTCTACCCTATGAAGGAAGATCCGCACACATTAATAAAATTCTCCAAAAAAAGCTACATCTTTCTCTATATTTAATTAGTAATATCCTAAAATAGATGAATTAACCTTGTCACTGAGTTAATTTCATATTTTCAGGGTGCGTATTTCAACTCTGTTATTTATAGAGTGTCCTTTAAAAAAATAGAAATGTCCATAACACATACATATCAGGTTTGAACATCATGTTCTGTCATCCACCACAAAGTGAGACAGGAAAACACATTTCCACTTTGTTAAGACAGTGCCACCAACATAAACGATCACAATTCTAGCTTCTATCTAACAACACTCAAATCCAAAACTGATTTTCCACCAGTGTCCCCCTTGATTCTTCATCAGCTGGCACAAAAGAAACATGCAACATTTATTCTCTCTCAAGAACATCTTTGAACAGAGAACACAGGGTATCATACAAATATCACACTGACTACAATCTAACTGGAAACCATGTGGTCCTGACATTTGCTACTGTCCCTTCTTCTCTCTGCTAGCACCATATGCAAAATTTACTACCTGCCAGAGAGTACTCAACTTTGCTCCAGGGACCCTCTGGTGGTGAGAAAACTCCTTGGGGATATAATTGTAGAGTTTTCACAAAAGCAAATTTTTCATCTTGAAGAAGATGAAACATACTTGCAGCACTCAGGCTGCAAGTATCCAGGCAACTGTGAAATGAAGCTCAAGGTTGGTCACAGGGCTGGAGAGAAAAGATGTTAAGAATGTATGAATCAAATAAATGAGACCCATCATACATTTGCCTAAGCTTAAGCACTGCTCTGACTGTAACACCAATTAGAAGCATTGTGAATAAAGAGAAAGCTTAGCACCTTCTGCGGACTTACAATTTTGATTTCTCCTGACTGCCTGACACCCAGTTCCAGATCTATTCCTTTGCATCCCTGGCCACACTCAGAAATCTGTCCTTCTGCACGCACCACTCTGCTCCGCCTTCTCCATCCCACCTTCACCACAGGGCATCGTGTCTCATTGTTAGAAGAAAAATATTCGTCTGAAAATGCAAGTGATTTGTAACCGGACTTAACAGGTTCACCTTCCCAGAGGCATATTACATCTCTGAAAAGGAACATGTTTTCCCCAAGAAATGAGTTTCAAGTGCTGGGATTTGGGCTGAGATTTCTGGGAGCTCAAAGGTCTTCTCAGCACTTTGGAAATTATACTAGAGGGTTTTTTTTTTCCATAAACAGATACACTCAGCTCTAGGGTAGAGTTAGAATAATAGAAATCCCATGACTTTAGGACATTTTGGACACTGGTTCTGGTTCCCCAAAGTGAGAGTCAAGTAAATCATTTTACCTCTCCTCTTTCATGTATTCATACATGAAGCAGGTCTCAGAACACCTACCTCAAAACACTTTCATGGAGATCATGAGGTTAATATGTATGTGAAAACATTTTACAAATATTAGTCCCCTTCTTTAATGAAATGTATTTTCCTCATTGATGTTAATCATTAGGGAAGTACATCCCAGTGACTTTAACTTTTTAAGGGTTTCTTCTAAAGTAGGGGTTGGCAAACTTTGTCTCTAAAAAGTCAGATAGTAAGCCATTTTGGCTTTGCAGACCATACAGTCCCTTCAACTATGAAACCCTGCTGTTGTAGGGGAAAAGCAGCAATAGGTGATACGTAAACAAATGGACATGGCTAGATTTGGCTCACAAGTTAACTTTTGCCAATCCCTGTTCTGAAGACAAACTGCCAAAATAGGGATATATGTTCATTACAAATATGAAAGAGCCAAGCCATCTCTTTTGAAACTAATCATTCATTTTTCCACCTCTTAGACCAAACAATATACTTGACAGTACCTGTTTCCTTGACTTTCATCTTAGCCTCCTCATAAACTAGTTCTCTAACAAACAGCTCATAAGCAAAGAGTAAAGATGATGTGCATTCTTACATAAGTGCAATCTATTCTCCACTCCATGGTCCCACGCCTTGTGGGCAGGCCCCCCCGATGTCAAATGCCATTGGTAACCCTGTGGAGGAGTGGCTTGCTGGTCAACACTTCTCACTTTCTCTCTCTGGGTAAGTGATAGAGAATAAGGCTCTGATGAAGGAAACAGGAGCTGATGGCACAGGGCTTCTGATGCAAAGACTTCCAGACTGTGGTTCTCCTATTTTAGAGTAACTGAGTGCCCATATCATAACATCCTGTATTTTGACCCTGCCAAATGCACGATTTCTAGGTGTTCTGACTATCCCTTTGGCTACCTGTCCTCTCCGTTACCCCTTGCCCTGGAGCCACCACTGCAGAACTTCTGTCATCGTCTTTCCTCTAGCCAGCAGGGGCAGTACCCACAAGGAAATATTAAACAGCAGCAGAATTATAATCCAAGTTATTTTTTAGGTCACACTCTTCTGGAGTAGGTAGTGTCAAATCAGTGCGTCTACTTCAGCAACTCCTCAACAGTTGCATGTTAATTGTCAGGGTGTCTCCCACCTTCTGGCCTCTACCTTGTCCCCCTTGATCCTTCCGAACATTGGTTCCAGGCATAACCTGTCACCATGCTCATATAGGAAAACACACAAACAAAAATAAAATTTAAAAACCTCTCCATCTCTACATGTGTTACCATCATTAAGAATCTACAATGCAGTATTATCTGGCATGTATCTCCCACAGGCTCAGATGTACAGCACTTTGCTTTCATTCACTTTAACCTTCTCTAAGAATCTGGATAACTGCTGGGGTGAAAGGCAGTCCATACAGACCCACACAAGTAAATATAAAGCCGGGGTCCTTGTGTGACTTCTCTCCCTGGGCAATGTGGATAGCCAGGCTTGTAACTATTCTACCTCCTGACCTAATCTTTCTCGAAGTTTCACCCATCTTTCTTCTCCAAACACCTGCTGCTACCCAGACTTATTATCTATCACCTGGAACATTATCCTTCTAACTAATCTCTCTTGCATCTGTTTGCCCCATTTCACGTGCCCTCCATCATTAAGAATGTTTTAACTAAAGGGCCAACCTGTCCCTTCTTTTGCAGGTGTGTTGCCTGGGGATCACCATCATCAAAACAAGCAAGGGAACTAGTTTAAATGCATATTCCTGAGTTCCACCCTTGGAAATACTGAATCACAGTCTAGGGGTGGAGCTTAGCGATCTGCATGTCTTCATTTCTTAACCCTTCTTCTTCCCACCCTGTAATTCTCTTGTCTATTAAGTGTTAGAACCACTGGCTTAGAGGAAAAGAGCCCATCTCCAAATATGACCTGGCCTTTTACTGCATGTCCACAAAGTGTCAAACTGGTCCACTCACCCTTTCTCTACCCTCACAGGTCCGGTGGAAATGTGCTAGAGCTGGTCATCATGATAGCTAAATGTTTCCCCAGGTTTTTTTCTGGAAGCATAAGCTTGGACTCTCAGAAGTGCTGTTTGTTTTCTTGACTTTTGGAGGCGAGATTTTCCCTCCCACAAGCCCAGGCACTAGACTAGAGCCCCCACCCTGTGCTTTCACGCAGTTTCCACCGTGTGGGTGAAAGTGGTCTAATTGTGGGAGGACATGGAACTTGAGGCATGAGCTGTGTTCTTCCAGCTGCACCTCTGTTGGCATCCACTGGGAAAGCTGGTGGTGGGAGGAGTGATTTCAACAAAACATTGCATCCCCTATCTTGAAAGCTCCTCTGATGGCAGGGGCAGGGTCTGCATACCTGGGAACCAGGTTTGTGACTAGCTCAATACACATTTGCTGTATTAATGAATCATAGAAAGAAGTAATCAATCAAGAAAGGAACAAATGAATAAAAAGCCCAGACTCAGGGAGAGGGTGGGCTGAATACCTTAAAAGTCATTTTTTTAATGCACAACGATGATTTTTTTTTAACATCTTTATTGGAGTATAATTGCTTTACAATGTTGTGTTAGTTTCTTCTGTATGCAAGCATGATATCTGACACAGTAATTCAACACATCTGCTTGTTGGTTTACTCTTTAGGAATGAGATTCTGGAAAAGATTGAGTATAAGAAATAATATGAATTATATTCTCTTTCTGTGATTATTCCCTCCGTGATGTCACTATTAACCAAAGCCAATAAATAGTAAACTTCTCATTTATTCATTATTCCTACTGTTGAGATTATGATGCGACTCCAACATAACAGCTTCCCTCAATCATCATTCTGGACAAACAGAACATTCTTTAGAAGCATATGGATGTGTGGGTGTGGGTCTGTGGTGCGTGGTGTGGGGGAAGGATCATGAAGGCCTGGAAAAAGTAAAACTTTGAAACTCATAAAGCAAATTGCACCTATTTCAGCAAATTGGAAATTGATGGTATGTAACTCTGAAGGGCATAGCAGTAGCTATTATTTCCATCCAGGCTATTATTAACTGGTAATATTTTCTCTAGTAAACATTCAATTACCATAGCAACAGGAGTCATGTCATGTGGACGCAAGCACTCCCTGGTTTTGCCAGAGAAACGGATGGTGTTTTAAATGAACTTTAGAAAATGTAAAGAGACGTGCCAAAAAATATTTTGGGAATACTAAATTCAATTTTTACTGGAGACAAAGGAAAGAAGAGAACTCTGATAAAGTGGAAACTTCACAAACTCCGCTTCTGTTATACTGCACCTGGAACCTTCTCAGCAAACACAGAAGTGTCTTTCCTCCTGTCTGAGCCAAACCCTCTGCTGTGCCCTGCCCTAGGTGTCATCTCATGTCCCCTTCTCATGCACTTACTTACAAAGTCAAATACAGCTTCTAAATCTTCCAGCTTCAATCTCTTCCTCCACTATGTCTCCCCATGAATATCCTTTAAGTTATCATTTGTATTGACATGCAACATGCCTGAAAAACATAGTAAATCATAAGAGTACATAAACTATTTCAAAGTGAACGAAAAACACACCTATGTACCCACTACACAGTCAAGAAATAGAATACAGCAGTACCCAGAAAGTCTATATATTAGACTATAAAAAGACTATATATTAGTCCCCTGACCTGAAAGGTAACCAGTAAGAGTTAATTTTCCTTGTGTTTGAAATTTATATAAATTGGCATTCATATTACACACTCTGTAGCATCCAGCTTCATCCACTCAAAAATATAGTCAGTACAATCATCCATATCGTTGCATGGAAGAAAAGTATGTCCATTTCATTGCTCTATTAGTTTCCTACAGCTGCTGTAACCACAAACTAGGTTGCTTAACAGAAGTTTGTTGTCTCACAATTTGGGAAGCTAGATATCCAAGATCGAGGTGTCAGCAGAGCTAACTCCTTGTAAAGGAATATCTGTTCCATACTTGTCTCTCAGCTTCTGGTGGTTTGCCGGCAATCTTTGGCACTTCCGGTCTTGCAGGTGTATCATTGTGTTCTCTGCCTTCATGTTCGCATGACATTCTCCCTGTTTGTATCTCTCTTCACAAGGCATTCTTTTTATAAGGTCACCAGTCATATTGGATTAGAGACCCAACCTACTTCAGTGTGACTTCATCTTAAATAATTATATCTGCAATGACCTGATTTCCAAATAAGGTCACATTCTAAGGTTCTGAGGATTAGGACTCCGACACGTGAATTTGGAGGAGAACACAATTAAAGCCATAACAAGTGCTATAAATTATTCCATTGTATAAATATACCACAGTTTATTTATTCATTCCACTGTTGTTGGATATTGGGTAATACCTAATTTGGGCTACTCTAAAATGGGACCAGGGTCAATCTTTGACAAAATCAAAGAGCATGAAGTTTGCCTTTGACATTGCTTATTTCTTTGTGATGGGCATCCCACTGTATATTTTCCTCTTTTCACAATGTCTTTTTTCTTTACAGATTCTATCCTGTTCCAGCTGCTTAACAATTAATAACAATAAGGTTTGCTGATTTGGTCTTTGGAAGTTACACCTCTGCCCAAATTTCCCTTTAGAAGGAGATTCCAAAGACCAGAAATCATTTAAACTGAATGGAATGCCTCTCTAGACTTGAACTTCAGAATGTGGGAAATATTCAGAGGTGGGCTGGAATGATTTTTCCCAAATCAAACAGGAAAACCCATGGAGACTTTCATTACACAATAGGATCCACACATAGTGTGCTAGTAGATACCACGTGATAAAATGATAACAGGTACATCATTACTGCCTCAATAATGCAGCACAGAAAACATCCACATTGACTATCCATAGCTTAGAACAACAATATTTATTCTCACAGAACTGAGTGTCAGCTACAGTTTGGCTGAGCCAGGCTGGACTCCTGATCCAAGCTGCAGGATAGGTTCAAGTCTGCTCCACATTTTTTTTTTCTGGGGTCCAAATTCCAGAGGCAAGAAAGGCAAGGTTAGTGTACAAAAACATTTCAAGCCTCTGTTCAATTCAACATCTCAACCTCACCTCAGTTCAACATCTAATTGACTAAGGTAAGTACCATGACCAAGTAAACAGAAGTGGGGCAAGGAGGTATATTCCTCCATGGAGATGAGGAGGTGAATATTTGCTAAATAGTAAGGTAATCCACCACAGAAAAGCTGAGAAATTTCTATGTATAGATGACATAAGGTAGAGATAGAGCCAAGCTGAAATTATTTGCCTCTGACTTGATTTTCTCAGATTAGCTAAGGATTTCTTAGGCTGAATATCTTTCCTGATATTCAAGATATAATGGTGACCTGACAAGATATAATGGTGATTGCATTAGTTTGCTAAGGCTGCCATAACAGATACCATAGACTGGGTGGCTTAAACAATAGAAATTTATTGTCTCACAATTCTGGAGACTAGAAGTCCAAGATCAAGGTGTTGACAGGGTTGGTTTCTTCTGAGGCCTCTCTCTTGGCTGGTAGATAACTGTCTTCTTCCTGTGTCCTCACATGGTCTTACTTCAGTGCGTGTCTATGTCCAAATTTCCTCTACCTATAAGGACACCAATCATTGGACTAGGGCCCACCCTAATGACCTCATTTAAACTTAATTACTTCTTTAAAGACCTTATTTCCAAATACCATTACATTCTGAGGTACCAGAAGTTAGGATTTCAACATATAAATTTGGGAGGGACACAACTCAGCCATAACAGTGGCCAAGAGCATAGGCTCTGGAATCAAAGAGAAGTGGATTTGAATCATGCATCCACCACTTTCTAACTGGATGACCAACTTTTCCAAACTCTCCAAACTCCAGTTGTCCCATCCCTAAAACTGGAGATCATAATATCTCCTCAGCAGATTGCCTTGCCATTGCTTTTAGGAGTAAATTAGATAATACACATAAATTACTGTCACAGTGTCTGACACAGTATTATAAAACTCACAAATAATTACAGCTGCTGTTATTATATAACATTTAACATGTAACATATTATATAACATATGATCGATTTATAAAGTCATGTAATATAAAAATCCCCTTTCATCCCAATGAAAACAAGATATCTTCATTTGTAGGCCAGAAACAACCCCTAAATAATTTTATACATTTTTATAACAACTTGTTCTTTTTAATTAAAAAAAAACCCCACTTTCTTAGTCTTTCCCTTCAAAGGTCTTCTGAGCCAGGTATGCATGTTATTTTGCAGCTGAAGAATGTGGGGCACATGGAAGTTTAGTGATTTGACTGGCAACATGGAGTTAGTGGAAGATAAGCTACTACAAGAATCCAGTCTTTCTCTACAAGCTTGGCTCACTGATCTCAACTGAACTGACTTTACTCCTTTCTTTGCTTTGATGATCATACACAGTTTGACTGGAGAGTTACACTATAATTTCACAGTGATTACATGCCCCTGAAGATCATTTTGTAAGTAAATGTTTTGAAACCAAAGATAATCATTGTTATACGACCATAACCTTTCTTCTTATGCCATATTCTCCACCAAGAATTTAACCAAGCTAAAGTTACACTTCAGAGTCTGAGAAGCCTGCTCTGGGCTCTGTTCTGCAGATCTAGAACTACAATGCCATCAGGCTATCTGGAGATGCATTACTGTTTTCTGGCCTCTGGGATAAGCTCTATCCTTTCCACTTAAGCACAAATACAAAGAAAGCTGCCACAGTGCTCTCGACATGAGGGCTCTCAAACACAGCACGCTAAGATGAATCAGAACACAGGCCTTGCATAAGTCGTTCAAAAGTGGAACATCCTGTCCAGAAGCTCTGAAGTGTGCTCCCAATATCTGGACATACCAAAGGTCCTCCTCCCTTTTTAGAGACTTCCTAAGTCCTTGGCCACATTGTCTCCAGGAACATTGCCAGGTTTGAAAATCCTGTACTCTAGGTTGGTAGCTCAGAGCTACCTCTACCTAATAACTCCAGAGGGTAGCTCAGAATTGTGGCTTCCTGAGTTCTCTATTGACAAATAAAGAAATAAACTACAGTACTGGGTAATAGGGACCCCTGTTCTACGTAGTCTATCTTTCCTGCATTTTCAAACCTGCCTGAAATTTTATAACTAGTGACAAAAATTTAGATTGTACCCATTTATAGACCTACAGAGTGAATAAGCAATTCTTTACCCATAAGATTATCCTTCTGGCTCATAAGTCACAGAGTAAAGAGCAAAAGAGAAGTATCTTGACAATTACATCTGCCTTTGGCATTGGACAATAAACTATATTTATCAGCTACCATTTTTTTCAGAGTCACAAGAGAAAATGTGCCACTTTTTTAAGATAATAACAGAAAAGGCCTACAGTTTGTATTCCTTCAGTCTCTGGCACTTAGTTCTCAGAACCCTGTCTCACTCTTCTGTTGTCATGTGGTAAAACTCATCTGGAACACATAATGTTTATATTGATTTGCCTTTTTATTCCATTTTCACTGTTTGGTGTAAAAGAAAAGGTTTTCTGGGCTTAATAATGTTTTTCACTCATTTCGTGGCAATGATTTTTAGAAACAGAAATGATAGCAGTTTCCATATTCACAGTTCCCAATAAACTTGTCATCAAAAGTTCTCAAAGAGCTCTCATTAATCACTTTTAGTCATTTCTTCCATGCAAATGAAGAGGGCTAGAAATGATTTGAGCTGTGCTTGCAATGGATTCAATGGCAAAATCTAAAATAATATTGCTTTTTTTTTTTCAAAGAAGTGAAGATGTCCCTCTATAATTCCTAGATACTGATAACACTAGGGAATCTGACTTTCCTCAAGACAGGAAAATAAAGAGAATGCACCTCCTGTTTGAAGCAGAAAAAAACAAGAAAAAGGAAAAAAAAAAAAAGCACCTTCTTTAAAACAATCTTAGGAAAAGATGTAATTTAAGTTTAACAGTTTACATTGTGCTCATTTGAATCCGGTGGATACTGTTTTGAACATTGAACTATTGAAATCAAGAGATAAACAATGGAGAGGATCAAAATTAAAAGTTAAATCTTTGCATGGGTGTAGATGTGTGTCTCTGTGTGTGTTTTCTTCATATGGGCAAACCAGCTTGTACTTTCTTTCATCTGAAACCTGCTTTGGCAAGGGTTGCCCTTCCAGAACTTGGGATAAACTATTTAGGTGGGATTTCTGGATTGGTTGCTGGAAATGCGATCCCGATCGGCTCCCTGATTTCCTGTGTAACCTGGAGAGCTTAATCTCTGTACCCTGTTTCCTCATCAGTAACTTTATTCAAATGTGGTTCGGGGTGAGGGCGGCGTGGTGGGAAAGTCACACGGAGGTCGAGAGGGCAAAGGGAGAAACACAAGGGATCACTTTTTTTAAGAGTAGTAACATAGATTGCCTGAATATCTCATCAAGCCTTTGTGGGCCACACATTTTTGCTGGGAGAATTCATTATAAAAAGCAAGAAAGGGAAAAGATTTTGTAGGTACATCTATCTATATATCCCAAAACTATTATAGTTATTTAAACTTAGGCTATGGATAAGATAGAATGAAGGTGGAGTGGTATATGTTTCTACATATCCATGACCCTCTCTCCCCAACTAAAGCCACTAAACCATCAGATTTGCAAGCAGAGAAGAGTGAGAATGTTATTTCAGTCAGTTTACCTTTCTTAATGTGACTGTGAAACAGTGGTTTTCAACACTGAGTGGGCATCAGAATATCATCTAACTCTTTCAAAAAATATAAATGTTTGGCTCCACACTTATACGACTGAATCAGAATTTCTAAAATACTCATAAATCCCCACAGGTAATTTTGAGAAGCAGCCAAAATTGGGAAATATGTAGGTCTGAACGATTCTGATTTTTTTGGAACTCCTAAAGAACATTCTAATCACTGATTGCAATTTTTCCTTACTCATTTTAAAAAACATTAAGTAGACATAGTCTGAATTAAGCACTTGAGTTTGTGTGGAATAGTTACAATAGGTACTTTCCTGCCTAACACTGTCCAAAAAAGTTATTTGTATTTCAAACTCCTACCACCCCACCATGTAGATCAGCAGGATCTTAGCCCTTGAAAATATCTTTTCCTGGGTCAAGGTTTCTCAGCCTTGGCACTATTGACATTTTAAGGTGGATGACTCTGTCGTGAGGGGCTGCCCTGTGCACGATAGGATGTTTAGCAGCATCCCTGCCCTCTGTCTACTAGGTGCAGTACCGCACATTCTCCCCCAGTTTTGACAAACAAAAATGTCTCCTTCATTGCCAAGTGTCCCCTAGAGGGCAGAATCAGCCCCAGCTGAGAACCACTGCCTTGTCTGAATGGAGGAAACACACAGCAATAACATTACATTAACTATTTCTCACCCATCAAGCTTTCCTTGACTTGGGTCTTTCAGAACACTCAGGGGATCTTCCTGATGCTCTGGCATCAATGGAACAGGTTCTCCCTCCTGCTACCACCACTTGTTGCATCCTTTAATTACCACCTCTACTCTACTATCCCTGCTGTCTCTACCAGGGAGAGGTAATTACTAACCATCCATCACTGCTCCATTCCACCATCTCTAGGGGCAATCATGGCGCTGCTAAAGGCTATTCTCCTTCCACAGACCTCTCCTGTGAAGCTATCCCCTCCAAGTTAAGTCCATCTCAAAGAATTAACTGCTAGAGGCTCTAGACATCAGGCATCACTGTGACCTTGGCACAGTATTTTTTTTAACATCTTTATTGGAGTATAATTGCTTCACGATGGTGTGTTAGTTTCTGCTTTATAACAAAGTGAATCAGCTATACATATACATATATCCCCATATCTCTTCCCTCTTGTGTCTCCCTCCCTCCCACCCTCCCTATCCCACCCCTCTAGGTGGTCACAAAGCACCGAGCTGATCTCCCTGTGCTATGTGGCTGCTTCCCACTAGCTATCCACTTTACATTTGGCAGTGTATATATGTCCATGCCACTCTCTCACTTCGTCCCAGCTTACCCTTCCCCCTCCCCATGTCCTCAAGTCCATTCTCTAGTAGGTCTGTGTCTTTATTGGCACAGTAATTTGATGGACCCTGAAAAAGAGTGAATTGTGTTCCTTCTGAGGCATAATAACTATGTTTAATTATGTCATTGTACTTTTTCATTTCTTTTACCATATTCTTTGCTGAATAACTGAAGTAACAGGGAGGGCTTTTTAAATACAATCCTGGACAGATATAGTCTGAAACAAAGTTACTTGAAGCACTGGATAGGTTTTGTAAGTCAATAGTAGAAACAAATGTCATGAAAGCCAAGATGGTACATATGCCCATTCTGGGACTCAGATTACATCCAAAGGATAAGAAGGTAAATGGGAAAGAGAAAATCTTGAACTGACAAAATTTAAATACTAAATTGATAAATGTAAAGGCAGAGTAATTATCTCAACTTAAATTGGAAAATCGAGTTTTCCTTGACAGTGTCAAGGAAGCTGTTATAGTTAGGCTTGGGTATAGAAAAGTTATTTAAAAAAATATATTTCTGCAGGTGTGAATCTGTAAATGTTTAATGACAACCCCTACACCATTTTCACCCTGGACAAAAGCCTCTGAACTCCCCAAATGATCTTCCCACTTCTGCTTGAGCCAACAGTTTTTCCATTTCCCCCTCACTAGAAAAGCAAACTCAAGTCTATGACAATAGGTTTTTTTTTAGCTTTTTTGTCCAAAAGATTGGTAATATCATGTAAAACTTTTGAGATCACAGAATGCTTTCTTGTCCATTATCTCAATAATTATCTTCATTTTTCAAATAAGAATCAGGCCAAGAAAGATGAAGTAACTTGCTTAAAGTTAATAAATGACAATTCTCAGATTACCATGTTGATCTGCTGATTTAAACACTGTGTACTGTACAATGTAGCTTGGTAGCTAAATATTCCAAAGTGCTTTAGGTTGACAGGAAATAATTTTATGAGTATCTTAGATTATAAAATAATTGAAGCAGAGGACCACCTTCCATGTTTGTTGATTTGCATCATTTGGTACATAACAAAACAATATTGCAAGGGGCACAGATGGAAATGAGATCCTTGCAATGTTATGACAGCATCCTGGCTGGCTTGTTAACAATCTATTTTATTTTATGTAGGCACCACTTTCTCTTGTCAGATCCCTGGCTTGACTTCCTTTTCATTCTGTGTTGTTTTTGCTGCTGCGGATCTCTGGGATAAGCCTCATCACATACTGAAAGCCTGTGTCCTGGAATGGTTTGTCTTACAGCCCAAACACTGACTATTCAAACCTCCCTGACCCCTTCCTCTAAAGGTCAGTACATAATGGAATCATTGTCACTCATGCTCAGATGCAAATACTGTGTTCAGTTTTATATTCCATTCTAATGAATACGGTGAATACATATCATTCCTCTTCCTGTCCACACCCTTCCCAAGGATCTATAAAAAAGGAGGGGACAGGTGGGGTTTTCCCTTTTTTTAATCAGGTTTCCGGGAGTTTTCTATTGTTTCAACTGGGAATAGTCTACTAATAAGCAATTAATATTCTGAATTTATCATCTTATCACAGAAATTTCCAAATCCTTTCTGATAAATAGAAATCATTTTCCAAATGTTCTCAAGGGAAGCAGGAACATCCCTAACTACTAGTCTCCTGGTAGAAGAACATTTGGTCATCCTAGCTCACAATCCTGATATAAAAATTTTCACCCAGTATAAAAAGCAACTGCTTAATATTAGTGATGACTAGGAAAATTCTGGGACAAAATACCATTAGTGATGCATTTTATTAACTGGATATTATTCTCATTCCTTCACTGCTGCCTATTTATGGAAACTTATGGGTAGGTGAATTATGCTAGTTACAACTATTAGAAAAACAAATTCTCTAAATAAAATTCTCAGTACATTGGGTAGGAGGAGAGAAGAGAGAGAGGAGAAGGGGAATGTGAAAGATAAGAAGCCCATAATTATCATCAGTACAGAGTGAAATTATTACAGCTATAGATTTGGCTTCTCTTAAACTCTGGCGGCTTTGCAAAAAGATCTAAATCTGCAGGGGTTTTCCAATGAATGTGTAAATATAGTATGAATTGTCATTTTTATAAAAGCCCTTTGGGATTGTATGTGACTGTATTTTTGGCTGTTTAAGGCAATTTCATCTTATTCCGTGACTACCACCAGCTGAGGCCTCTTCCTTTGCCTCCTCCATAACCAAAGGTCTACCTGACATCTCTGCTCAAATGGTTCACTGGTACCAGAACCTCATATATTCCAACTGAAGCAATTCCTTTAAGTAAAATGGAACAAGCATCTGAAATTCCTAAACTTGACATATTTTATGTCTATTAAAAAATATGATTGATAGGTAAATACAAAAGTAGAATATGCTAGGGACTTCCCTGGCAGTCCAGTCATTAAGACTTTGGGCTTCAAATGCAAGGGGCGTGGGTCCGATCCCTGGTTGGGGACTGAGATCCCACATACTGCAGACAAAAAAAAAAGTAGAATACGCTACTATAAGAAACTAAATTAACTATATGGGAAGGAGGACATTAATACCTTAGTTGATATTATTCCAGTGTTTACTTGCTTTTTTGATTCTCCTAAAGGCATGGGTAATTATTAGGTTAAAAAATTGATGGTATTAAGTACCTTTATTATAATCACAATGTGTTCCTATGACACCATTTTCCCCTAAAACTCCTGTGTGTCTTCCCCCCTTCTTCCTATCCTTATTTGCTTATCTACTATCCTTCATTTTATTTACTTTATTATTTAGGATCTTTAAGGCTCAATTAATTAAAAATATATGATCAACTATCTAAACAAACTTCTTTATTTTCAAAAACAAATATGGATTACCAGCCACTTAAAAATCAAAATATTCAATATATCAGAAAATAGACATTACTACAAGTGGGCTTATTTTTGCTTATTTGTAACACTTGGCTACTGTTCTAATCTAACAGTTCATAGTGATAATTTTTACTTTAAACAATCCCATAATGCTGTTAATGGTTTTGTTTTTTACACTTGACCCATCCATAAAAGTACCTACATGACATTATAATTTAGCATTATTAGTGGTTAAATTCCAAGCTAAAGCACTCAATTAGAATGAGACCTCTGATTCTTGAATCAACAATTTTCATATGTTCTATTTTTAGAATGTATAAGTTATGTAGTCTGTGGTGTGTCCAATAGGGTGAACATGATGAAATGTATAAAACCTTACAAGTAAGAATGAGGCCCATTAGTCAAATTGTGCTTTTAATCTGTAAAGGCATTACATCATGAGTCATCTAGAGGAAAGGGTAGAGTTTCCTCTTGAATTCATTACAGCATGAAAAGTAACATTTAGAAGGTAGAGTGTACAAAATGAAATTGTACCTTTCAGGTATAAGTATTTTTCCCATGAGAAAGTACACCTTCTATTTAAAAAGAGACTAACAGTATTCTTTCTCTAATTCTTAATGCAAAAATAACGGAAAGCTATGAGCTCATTAGTAAAGTCTCTAGGACTCCTGATGCCAAAAAGAGGGAGTGAAAATCAAGGCCATATAAATATATAGCAAAGAGAGATTGTTTCATTTAGGGAAATGGTGTATGTAGATTTTTTAACTTGAGTCTAGAAAATTTTCTTGCAACAAAAAAATCCAGTCAAAACACATTTCTTGAAGAGCGCTGGGTAAATAAAATGGATGGCTTCTCTCACATTCTTATCTTATGACTTACCAACTTAATATTCAGGAATTTCCAAAATCCATATCCTTGATTGAACATTAAAACATCTGAAAATTAAAATTTTAATGTAATTTTCTGTGACCTAAATTTATGTCTAAACTGTTTCTTTCTTGCAATAGTTATTTTTTTTTAAAGATGGCACCAAAAGGCCATAATATAAAAAGGTAGTGGGTATCAGTTCTCTTCTCTTCCAACCAATATCCTAGCCTCTCAGTTTTCTCATTGTAAATGTGGAGCTTTACAAATCCTTACCTATTTTACAATGTTACTATGAGAATAAATTCAAGTGATGTATGGAAATAATTAGAAACCTGAGCTATATCAGGATCATGTAATGAATAGTTGAGAGAATTTGAGCATATTTAGCCTGGAGAAGAGATGATTTGGGTTGCATGGAATAGATGTCATCAAATATTTCAAGGATTAATCCATGGAAGCAAGATTAGAACTACTCAATATTACCTTCAACACAAACATACACACACATGCATGAGTGCATGCACACACAAACTAATAGATATATATTAACAGAGAAATGGGTTGGAGTCAATGGAAAGGAAGACATTTCTAAAGAACTTTGAGAAGTATGAGTTTCCCTACACCAGAGATGTTCAAATATAAGTTAAAAGACACCAGACATTATTATAGGAGCTGAAGAGAAAGTTAATTTACCAAAGGGCAACTGGGCTATATGACCTTTATGTCTCCTCCAGAGTTAAGAACCTAGTATCTTGAAATGTATACAGCATAAACATATAGAGTTACCACTGAACTTGTAATTTTCAACGTTCTTTGCATAAGTGCCCAAACTACCTGAAGCGTGGGCTTCATAAAGCTATAAGGTTCTTTCAGGGGACAGTACTTTTATACCTTCATCATCTCCATATGAAGGAGAAGTGCTAGAAATGTTAGTAGGAGCAAACCACCAAGTACGTAAATACATATGTAATAGTCTGGAAAACTGGGCAGGGAGGAAAGTCACAAGAGAAGGATGAGGGCTTACCTAATGGCATTGCTTTGTCCTGGGATTAGCTCTGTGCCTGCAAAAAAATGAAGAAATAAATAGGTCACTTATATGGCTTGGGTTTAACCAAATTGATAGGATCCATGATGTCGAAGTCTTTGTATCTAGCTGTGAATAGATAAAACTTGTGTAAAAAAAATCATTTTAAGTGATTATACAAATAATTTATTATAATTATTAAGAATAAAATTGATCATCACTAAATTAAATAAATTACATATAGACTAGTTAATTCAGGCCCTAACCTTTCTTTTCCTCACTATCATTGTTCCTTGTTGTTGTTTTTCCATGAATTACCCAGATAATTTCCTCAAAGCTCTGTATCTTTGCCTTTCTGCAAACACCCAGGGTGAGCTGTGAACACAATGCTAACACTCCGGCAGTGTTCTGAAGAACTTTGGCAACATCTAGCCTTTTGCTGGGAGGCCTGGAACTGCCTCTTAGCTGAATTTTAGTATCAAATTCAAAATATACTCAATATTAAATCAAAGGGACATAAAAGTTTATTTCATAAACATGTTGGGGAGTCGTGCTAGAAGTTGGAGCCATGAAGATAAACATCACCAACAATGAGATCTTGTGGTTCAACAAACCCATTTCAATCTCTCCGGATCCCACTTTAAAATATACATGTACACATATTCAGGAGTCTCAGATGAATCCTCATAAGTTACTTGCGTACCTTATTATAAAGAAATTTCACAAATATGGTAAATATTTGTCCTAGGGGCTTCCCTGGTGGCGCAGTGGTTGAGAGTCTGCCTGCCGATGCAGGGGACATGGGTTCCTGCCCCAGTCCGGGAAGATCCCACATGTCGCGGAGCGGCTGGGCCCGTGAGCCATGGCCGCTGAGCCTGCGCGTCCGGAGCCTGTGCTCCACAACCGGAGAAGCCACCCCAGTGAGAGGCCCGTGTACTGCAAAAAAAAACTACAAAATTTGTCCTAAAAGCCCTTTAAATAGAGTACCATGTTGACCAATAAATTTTAGTCTAGATCAAATGGTAATTTTATAAGGTTTTTTATAGTAAAGGCATATATATATAACCTACCAAATGAAACTTATTTCAAGTATTATTTCTTAAATTAGCTTTTAACTATAAATAGTTGAAAAATCAATTTTAGATGAATATGGCAATAGAGTTAAGCTGTGGCTTGCCTGAACACTCAGATATTAGTGTTCAGATATCTCACCAGAAATGGAAACTCAGTGAAATCTAAAGTTCTCAAAATGTTCAAGAAAAGTCATCCTATTATATAAACAGCAATACTTCATTCTTTAATCTTTTATTCTTTTTAGCCACTAGAGTCCACTAAAATAGTTATCCTTGTTGCAAATCATTTCAACAGAAAGAAAAGCTCAGAAAATTAAACATATTTAACTGTCTAGAGACAATCAACTAATCAGGAAGTTCAAACTAAAATTTTGAACTTATAAGATGATAACAGTTATATGTGCTTTATTCAAATCAGAAAATATCAATTTGTAGCAACTAAATAAAGTCCAAATGAAGGCAGAGATGTAAAAATTCACCTCTTTCCTGGTAGCTCAAAATAAAAATGGAAATACAAAAATGTTTGAACTTGGATGAGACACAACAACAGGCAAGAACAACTAGTACAGAATTTTTCGTTGCCCTTGTTTCATCTTCTTCCACTCTCCTTCATTAATCTTGATTCTCTTAAGATGGGGAAGGTGGACAGTAAGATGGGAGTGGGGGTAAGTAGACAGAATTCCTGGGAAGGAAAATAACATGGGCACCTTCTTCTAAGAACTGGGTCTTTTCAATTTATAATTCCCCAGGGTCTAATATAGTCCTCGTAACAAAACAGACATACAATAAATATACATAATGGAATTAATGTTTTCTTCCAATCTTTGAGTTTCATTTCTCCTCCTTTCTTCTCCTCATTCTTCGTTCCTTTCACCTCCTTCTCAAACCATTACCCGATTTAAGCATATGTCTTTCAAAAGCATAGCCCACTTCCCAGATACCTTTTCTAGATGAATTCAAGCTCCTAAATAAAAGTGGAAGGCCATAAAAATATCAATATATGGAGATAAAAATAACTAAAGGGGTAGGTACTCTTTTAGTTCAGAGCCAGGCAAGAAAATTCTTGCCCTATCCATCATGGTCTGCCCAATCCCATTAATTTCTTGGTCTGGTTTTGCTAGGGGATAAAAATCCAGAACCCCTATGCTGACTTAAAACCCTCAATTTGCTGGTACACCAACCACCTGAGTCAGAATCACCTGGCATCCTTATTAAATATACAAATCCCAGGGTCTCACCCCAGACCTGTTCCATAAGAACTCTCTGGGGAGCAGAGACATGGGTATTTGCCTTTTTCTTGAGCTCCCAAAGTGATTCTCAATGCAAAATATAGTTTGAAAGCCACCATTCTAGAACATCTGACCCACTTTCTAACTTCCTTGAACTTAGGTTTTCTCCACATTTTCCTCAAGAATACTTTTATTCATTCATTCACTATTCATTAAAGGCCTTGTTCAGACTTTCAGATTCACGAAGAAAATTAGCCTGAGTTTAAATATGTTAAGTGTCTTTAACTTCCTACAGAAAAGTACCTGCTTAATCAAGAAATTAATATATTCTTCAGATCATGGATTTTTAATTTATTAATTAAAATTTTATTAATTTTTCCTTTAGAAAAAGGGCAAAAGCAATTTCTGAAATGTTTCATTTGAATCCACCATTATGAATATCAATGGCGCCATAAGAAAGGTTATAAACATGGTACATTAATAAAGAGTGAGGGACTTCCCTGGCAGTCTAGTGGTTAAGACTCTGCTCTTCCACTGAAGAGGTCACGGGTTCGATCCCTGCTGGGGGAACTAAGATCCCGCGTGCCATGTGGTGCAGCACCCCCCCCCCGAAAAAAAAAATAAATAATGAATGGCTTATTTGAATCAATAATGATATAGAGGATTCCCTTTAGGGTGGGATAGGGAAGGTGGGAGGGAGACACAAGAGGGAGGAGATATGGGAACATATGTATATGTATAGCTGATTCACTTTGTTATACAGCAGAAACTAACACACTATTGTAAAGCAATTATACTCCAATAAAGATGTTAAAAAAATAATGATACAGATCCAATTTGGAAGCATAATTTCCATCACACCTTCCAGCATGATGGCCTTCATGGGTGTTACATCTGTGTAGTTACACGGGGTCTCACTCTCAGAAGAGGCCCAGCACTTGGTTTAATGCACCTCTATTGCCTTCTTGAAATTATTAATAATCCAAACTTTGAACCTGAGTTGTGTAAGCTGAGCTCACTGGGACCATGAAGCATGTACATGAGCAGAGGAGATACAACCCAGTGGGAGGCAGCTAGCACATGTGTGGGCTTAGGAGGTGAGCTCAGTCCGTCACTGCTGGAGGTGGGCAGTATGGAGTATCTGGCCTGGCTAATCATTGTGCACACCTGGGGTAGCTCTGGGCTCCTCAGGGCCTCCAGGAACAGCCATGGTAAGATTGGGACCCATATTGGCATTGACAGTGGCAGCAATAGCAACAGTGACAGCAGCTGCTGCAGCCCTGGAGGAAAGGAGGGCCTCCCATGGGGGAAGGACCCTCAGTGGGAAAGCAGCTGGTCTGACCCTGCCTGGAGCTCATCCTCACAGCATCTGCACAGCTATTAACTCTCTGGACTAGCACAGGGACAGAAACTTCCAGTACACAAGCAATAAACTTTGTCAGTAAATTATTACAACGTCAAAGTGCACATTGTAATAAGACATATCAGGGAGCTATTACATTTGTCAGAGTTTAGAGCCTCTGGTTTTGAAAACGGCTGCAACATTGCAAAGCAGGTATCTGCAGGCTTCAGGAGGGAAATTTAAAGATAATCACATTTGATGGAAAAGATGTAGTATTATTATTTTATTCTGGCACAGAAATACTGTATTCTGTATTTGCAAGTTTATGCTGTTATACATTTATCACTATTACTCCTATTTCATTTTATAAGTAACAGAGTATTTTTTTAAGGAAAAGGCTGTATATTTTACTCTTTCAACTGAACTTTGTAAATTTTCTCTTTGTTTTTTTTTTTTTTTTTTTTGTAAATTTTCTCTTTGAATGAGGGACCTTGCATTTTCACTTTCAGTTGTGTCCTGAAAATGACATAGCCATTCCTGCCTGAGAGGAAAAGGCCTTTGAGGCCATTTTACAATTGAGAGGACTAAAATCCGTGAGGGTTAAATGGCTTGGCCATCATCCCAAAGCCAGCTAAGGAGAGTCGGTTCCTAGACTTAGAATTTGAGAAGATAGAGCCTTGAGCCCATCAAGAAACCACTTAGAACCCATCTAATTATGAGAAGGAAAGACTCGGGAGTACTTGCCTGGTTAACAAAAACCACAGGGAAACAAAGGAGCGAGCCAACGGTACACAGTCACCAGGGACAGCAGAGGAAACTAAAAAATAGGCATGCTCTCAGTGCCTGACATCCAGCAGGGAAAGGAGTCCTCAGATTCAGCAGAAACTATTTATCTTTTTCTTCTTAGTGAAAACCTGCACTCTTTGGTGATTGCCTGTGGGCACCAGCCAAAATCCCTGTGCACTGTAAGTAATTGAGGCCTATTTTGTATACCATCACTTCCAAAATTGTAAGGCGCACACTGATCACCTGGGGATCGTGTCAAAATGCAGATTTGGATTTGGGAGATCTCAAGTGGAACCCAGGAATTTGCCTTTTTAAGCAGCTCCCAGGGGCCGCTGCTGTTGCTTGTCCAGCCATCATGTTTTGAGAGACAAAGTTAGAGAGACCACTTCACCCTAGAGCAGTGCAGATGTGATAGTGTGTACTTACTATGGTGCCATGTCAGTTGTGAAAATACTGACGTAATTCCATAGAGACTAATAAACAGCCATTGGACCAGGGCCCACTCTCCCTGGTAATCCAGCTTCTCCCTAGGCCTCCCCAGGACCCAGCAACAATTGGCAGATGCCACTGGGGGCCTCCAGAGTGGATTCAGAGCTGCCAGAATTCATTCTGATGGGTCAGTGACAGGTTGACCAGTTGTTCGATATTCTGACTGTCACTCTGGGAAAGGGCTCCCAGTAAATAAGTGTTAGATGACCCTGTGAAAAGGGTTCAAGACTTGCTGCAGTATAGAACCCTGCTTATCTTTCCCAAAACTTATTCAACTACTGGTCCTTTGGGGGCAAACTTTGATGTAGCCCACCCCACACATCTTGCTCATGAGAAAACTGAGAATCAGAAAGTTAAGGTTATTCACCCAAAGTGCGACAGCTAGGGAGAAGCCAATGCAGGGTCAGAAATCAGTTCTCACTCCCAAATGTCATGCCCTGTTGAATTTACCTAAGATAAAAGATGGTTTAGTCTGACTCCCATAGACTGGCGACAATCTATAAAGTTGATATTACGAATCAGTTAAACTATTTGAATTAATGTTACTTAATGTATAGCGCCATTTCTTTAAATTCAAACTCTCAGCCTTGAAATATATTTTTATCGGGGCTTTAAAGATATTATAGGAAAATTCTCCTGTATCTAAAAGTTTTAGGTCATACTGTTCAAAACGCCTCATTGCAGATGCAGAATTGAACTAAAGCGACTTGCTTAATATCACATAGCTATTTAGTGACAAATCCAAGACCAGGATCCAGATCTCTTTACTCTCCCTGCGGCACTCACTCATCACAACCACAACTGCATTCACTTTTATTTTTTAAGGCAAGTATCTGTGTGAACGACCAGTTTAGCGCAATACAAGCTTCCATGTAGCCAGTGTAATCATGTAACCTGACTACAAGTTTGTTTTTCTCCAGGACAAGGTGTGAACAACCACATCTGAGAAGTGAGGGGAGCTTAGCAATGATGTACGACTGTAGGCTTGAGGAAACTGCCCTCTACTGGGATGCAGAGGGGCATCCCTTAATTGTACCTGTTTTTGAAAAACAGGGACTGGTTCGCAGGGACTAACAGGGACTGAATCATTGAGTTCCCTGAGGTTCAATGAGAAATAAAGGGAGTAGGCAGAGATATCAGTAGATGGAAGCAAAATGTCTTGCCATGTGCCTTGATAGACAATTATTTTCCGGCTACAATCATATTCACTTTTGCAAGGGCATGTGCAATTGTAATACCCACTGTCCAGCACCCGGCTTCTCCAGCATGGCCTTAGGGCATATCTGTTACTGGGCTGGATGCTCTCTTGTGAGAAATCTGGGAGCTACATTCCCTACTTTACATCCACCCCAAATCACGAGGACACAGTGGTTACCTTTGTGTTACCAGATCAGATTACAGAAGGAACTAGAGAGGTGCCTGTGATTCCGTTTAAGGCCAACTTTATTGCTACGACCTCGTCACTGAAGGGCTTTGCAGAGGAAATAAGCATCATCAGGTTGCAAGGGTGATTTTCCTGTCCAGTCCTAAAAAGGAACTGCCCTCAATAAATCATCTTCCTAATGGAAATGACAGAATTATTCTCCCAGGAGGGGTCAACCCGGAGGACTGCACAAACCACACGTCCCTCTCAAGGGTAATAGGAAGGAAACGCACAGCCATCGCTGCCTGGGAGGATCTAAGGCTTCCTAGGGACTGTTCATCTCTCTCCCTCTGAGGTCACTTTTAATGCCTTTTACAAGTCATTGTTTACATATAAAGATAGAACTCCTCTTAGTAAGTAGGCTGTATGTTTTTTGGGTTTTTTTTAAACTGTCTTTGTGATTAATCATAGAGGAAAGGGAAAAAAGTCCATCACATATTTTAAGTAAAAAGGAAGGGTGTAAAATTAATGTAAAATAACTTTGTATTAACGATGCCAGCAAAAATTAAATAATATTGGGGGGGAAAATCAACTGGTAACAGTGGTAGCTTTTGTGTAAGATTGTATGTGATTCTTTCCTTCTGTGTGCTTTTTTAATTTTAAAATTTTCTATGCTTTAAAATTGGATGTTAAGATACTAGGCATTTAAATTCATTTATTCTATAATCTGTAACTTAAAATAAGGGTTGGGCTGCATACTAATATCAGAATCTACTTTTTGAAGTGGAACAGAAAGATATGGATACTGTTATGGAATTTTAAAACCAGAACTAATAATTCACTTTCTCCATTGACTGCATTAGTTTAAGAATTTGTAATGAGCTTGGTAAATGGCATTAGGCAAAGAAACTTCAGCTCATTCTTTCTGAAATGAATTTGTTAGAACTCAAGTTTTCTTTTCCAATCAAAATGTTAGGAAATGCCACTCCCAATCTGACTGAGCAGTCAGGCTTTTGATTTCTGAGAAATTCTTGCCCAGCTCACCAGAGAATGAAAGGTCAGCTTTGAGGAAGTTTCTGGAACATGAAGAATCTCAATGAAATTGGCTGGAATTTTTTGAGTGGTGAAAAAATATCCCTTCAATAAAGCATGGTATATGGGAGTTAAGATCACACTTTTATCAAATTCAACCTAGGCATTTAGTCAGATCCTTTGAAACTTTTTCCCATGATTAAAATTCTTATTTGTTGCATTTTTGGCCTGATGACTACGTGATTTGGGGCACTGGCACAAAAATCACAGATTTTTTTGTTGTTGTTCTTGTTACAACAAATTAGAGGAAACCTTTTTTTAAAAAAACATTCACCGTGAATAGCCAGTTTGGGGGGAAAAAATCACAATTTGTTATATTTTTTTTTTTGCATTTTTAACTCTTTTCCCAAAGATTGCCATGATAAATTCTATGGAGAACTTGAATAGAGCAGTTCTCCAAGTATGTCCCAAGGAATCCTAGGGGGTCCCCATGACCCTTTTAGAGTGTCTACAATTTCCTCCCTCTTCCATCTAAAGATCTGCATAGAGTCATATCATAATAGACTCAATGCAGATGTAGATAAGAGAGTTTAACTTCTATTAATCCAGACAATAAAAAGATTTGTGAAAAATTTAAAATAATGCCACTTTCTCAATGTTCTATTTTGAATAATATAGTTATTTTTCACAAATATATGCCATTTATGTTAAAAATTTTTATTATTGCTTTTTACTACTTTTGTTTATTACTGTTATTTGTAATGTAGTAATATTTTTAATTTTTCCATTTTAATTTATAATACATATATATTGAGAGCTATAACCAACATAAATCAGAGGTCTTTGGGATCTTTAATAATTTTAAGAATATGAAGGGTTCCTGAGATCAAAAAGTTTGACAACGGCTGAGATAGAGAAATTCCTTTTAGAACAAGCTCAGAAAGGAGGCTAGAGGATGAGAGAACACATGGAATAGAGCTATGTTCTTCTGGCTGAAGCCATCCTCAATCAGCTGGCCCACCATTTGTATAAGCCCAGCCAAGGGCAGATGTATTTGGCCTAGATTAAAAGATATCCAGCCAAACTGTAAATTTCTGAGAACTAATAATTTTTGTTCTGCGCTACTAAGTTTTGGGGTGGTTTCCTGTTCAACGTTATCTTTGAAATAAATAATGATTTGTTCCTCCTCTCACTTCCACAGAGAATTCACCATACATTTACAATGAATCCCACACATTTATGCTTCATTATATATTGTCTTATATTGTGAAGTGATGTTTCTAAACTGCTTGAAGGAGGAGAAAGATCAAGATAGCAGAGTGGGAGAAGACGGCGGAAGAGTAAGACGCCTAGATCACCTTCCTCCTCACAGATACATCAGAAATACATCTACATGTGGAACTTCTCCTATAGAACACCCACCGAACGCTGGCAGAAGACCTCAGACCTCCCAAAAGGCAAGAAACTCCCCCACGTACCTGGGTAGGGCAAAAGAAAAAAGAATAAACAGAGACAAAGAATAGGGACAGGACCTGCACCAGTGGGAGGGAGCCGTGAAGGAGGAAAGGTTCCCACACGCTAGAAGCCCCTTCGCGGGCGGAGACTGCGGATGGCGGAGGGGGAAGCTCCGGAGCCGCGGAGGAGAGCGCAGCAACAGGGTGCGGAGGGCAAAGCGGAGAGATTCCCGCACAGAGAATCGGTGCCGACCGGCACTCACCTGCCTGAGAGGCTTGTCTGCTCACCGGCCAGGGCGGGCGGGGGCTGGGCGCTGAGCCTCGGGCTTTGGTCGGATCCCAGACAGAGGACTGGGGTTGGCGGCGTGAACACAGCCTGAAGGGGTTAGTGCGCCACAGCTGGCCGGGAGGGAGTCCGGTTGAAGTCTGGAGCTGCCGAAGAGGCAAGAGACCTTTTCTTCCCTATTTGCCTCCTGGTGCGCGAGGAGAGGGGATTAAGCGCGCCGCTTAAAGGAGCCCCAGAAACGGGCGCGGAGCTGCCGAAGAGACAAGATACTTTTTCTTGCCTCTTTGCTTCCTCGGGCGCGAGGAGAGGGGATTAAGAGCACCGCGTTAAAGGAGGTCCAGAGACGGGCGCGAGCCGCGGCTGTCGGCACGGACAGCAGAGACGGGTGTGGGACGCTAGGGTTGCTACTGCCGCCACCCAGAGGCCTGTGTGCAAGCACAGGTCACTCTCCACACCAGCCCTCCCGGGAGCCTGTGCAGCCCGCCACTGCCGGGGTCCCGGGATCCAGGCACAGCTTCCCCAGGAGAACGCACGGCGCGCCTTGGGCCTGTGCAGCGTCACGTCGGCCTCTGACGTCGCGGACTCGCCCCGCATCCGTGCCCCTCCCTCCCCCCGGCCTATGCCAGAGCCCCCGAATCAGCTGCACCTTTAACCCTGTCCTATCTGAGCGAAAGGCAGACGCCCTCGGACGACCTACAAGCAGAGGTGGGGCCAAGTTCAAAGCTGAACCCCAGGAGCTGTGCGAACAAAGAGGAGAGGGGGAGGTCTCTCCCAGCAGCCTCAGAAGCAGCGGATTAAAGCTCCACAATCAACTTGAAGTGCCCTGCATCTGTGGAAAACCTGAATAGACAGCGAAACATCCCAAGTTGAGGAGGTGGACTTTGGGAGCAAGATATACTATTATTTTCCCCTTTTTCCTTTTCTGAGTGTGTATATGTGTGCTGCTGTGTGAGATTTTGTCTGTATAGCTTTGGTTGAACCATTTGTCCTAGGCTTAGGCCGACCCGTTTTTTTTTTTTAATAGAAATTTTTCTTCTTAATAATTATTTTTTATGTTAATAACTATATTTTATCCTACTTTATTTTGCTTCTCCCTTTCTTTCTTCCTTTCTTCCTTCCTTTCTTCCCTCCTTCCTTCCTTTCTTCCTTCCATCCTCCCTTCCTTCCTCTCTTCCTCTCCTCCTTCCTTCCTTCCTTCCTTCATTTCTTCCTTCCTTCCTTTCTTCCTTCCTCCCTTCCTTTCTTTCTTCCTTCCTTCCCTCCCTCCCTCCTTCCTTTCTATTTTTTCCCCATTTTATTTTGAGCCGTGTGGATTAAAGGCTCTTGGCGCTCCAGCCAGGCACCAGGACTGTGTCTCTGAGGTGGGAGAACCAACCTCAGGACACTGGTCCACAAGAGACCTCCCAGCTCCACACAATATCAAACGGAGAAAATCTCCCAGAGATCTCCATCTCAACAACAAGACCCAGCTTCACTCAAGGACCAGCAATGAACAGTGCTGGACACCCTATGCCCAACAAAGAGCAAGACAGGTCTACAGCCCCATCAATTAGCAGAGAAGCTGCCTAAAATCATAATAAGGCTACCAACATCCCCAAACACACCACCAGACGTGGACCTGCCTACAAGAAAGACAAGATCCAGCCTCATCCACCAGAACAGAGGCACTAGTCCCCCCAACCAGGAAACCTACTCAACCCACTGAACCAACCTTAGCCACTGGGGAGAGCCACCAAAAACAACGGGAACTACAAACCTGCAGCCTGCAAAAAGGAGACACCAAACACAGTAAGATAAGCAAAATGAGAAGACAGAAAAACACACAGCAGATGAAGGAGCAAGATAAAAACACACCAGACCTAACAAATGAAGAGGAAATAGGCAGTCTACCTGAAAAACAATTCAGAATAATGAGAGTAAAGATGATTCAAAATCTTGGAAATAGAATAGACAAATTGCAAGAAACAGTTAACAAGGACCTAAAAGAAATAAAGAGGAAGCAAGCAACGATGAGCAACACAATAAATGAAATGAAAAATACTCTAAGTGGGGTTAATAGCAGAATAACTGAGGCAGAAGGACAGATAAGTGACCTGGAAAATAAAATAGTGGAAATAACTACTGCAGAACAGAATAAAGAAAAAAGAATGAGAACAACTGAGGGCAGTCTCAGAGACCTCTGGGACAACATTAAATGCACCAACATTTGAATTATAGGGGTCCCAGAAGAAGAAGAGAAAAAGAAAGGGACTGAGAAAATATTTGAAAACTTCCCTAATATAGGAAAGGAAATAGTCAATCAAGTCCAGGAAGCACAGAGAGTCCCATACAGGATAAACCCAAGGATAAACACACCAAGACACATCATAATCAAACTGTCAAAAATTAAATACAAAGAAAACATATTAAAAGCAGCAAGGGAAAAACAACAAATAACACACAAGGGAATCTCCATAAGGTTAACATCTGATCTTTCAGCAGAAACCCTACAAGCCAGAAAGGAGTGGCAGGACATATTTAAAGTGATGAAGGAAAAAAACCTACAACCAAGATTACTCTACCCAGCAAGGATCTCATTCAGATTTGATGGAGAAATTAAAACCTTTACAGACAAGCAAAAGCTGAGAGAGTTCAGCACCACCAAACCAGCTCTACAACAAATGCTAAAGGAACTTCTCTAGGCAAGAAACACAAGAGAAGGAAAAGACCTACTAGAACAACCCAAAACAATTAAGTAAATGGTAATAGGAACATACATATCGATAATTACCTTAAAAGTAAATGGATTAAATGCTCCCACCAAAAGACACAGACTGGCTGAATGGATATAAAAACAAGACCCATATATATGCTGTCTACAAGAGACCCACTTCAGACCTAGGGACAGAGACAGATTGAAAGTGAGGGGATGGAAAAAGATATTCCATGCAAATGGAAATCAAAAGAAAGCTGGAGTAGCAATTCTCATATCAGAAAAAATAGACTTTAAAATAAAAACCATTACAAGAGACAAAGAAGGACACTACATAATGATCAAAGGATCGATCCATGAAGAAGATATAACAATTGTCAATATTTATGCACCCAACATAGGAGCACCCCAATACATAAGGCAAATACTAGCAGCCATAAAGGGGGAAATTGACAGTAACACAATCATAGTAGGGGACTTTAACACCCCACTTTCACCAATGGACAGATCATCCAAAATGAAAATAAATAAGGAAATACAAGCTTTAAATGATACATTAAACAAGATGGACTTAATTGATATTTAGAGGACATTCCATCGAAAAATAACAGAAAACACATTTTTCTCAAGTGCTCATGGAACATTCTCCAGGATAGATCATATATTGGGTCACAAATCTAGCCTTGGAAAATTTAAGAAAATTGAAATCGTATCAAGTATCTTTCCTGACCACAATGCTATGAGACTAGATATCAATTACAGGAAAAGATCTGTAAAAAATACAAACACATGGAGGCTAAACAATACACTACTTAATAACGAAGTGATCACTGAAGAAATCAAAGAGGAAATCAAAAAATACTTAGAAACAAATAACAATGGAGACACGACGACCCAAAACCTATGGGATACAGCAAAAGCAGTTCTAAGAGGGAAGTTTATAACAATACAATCATACCTTAAGAAACAGGAAACATCTCGAATAAACAACCTAACTTTGCACCTAAAGCAATTAGAGAAAGAAGAACCAAAAACCCCAAATTTAGCAGAAGGAAAGAAATCATAAAGATCAGATCAGAAATAAATGAAAAGAAATGAAGGAAACAATAGCAAAGATCAATAAAAGTAAAAGCTGGTTCTTTGAGAAGATAAATAAAATTGATAAACCATTAGCCAGACTCATTAAGAAAAAAAGGGAGAAGACTCAAATCAATAGAATTAGAAATGAAAAAGGAGATGTAACAATTGACACTGCAGAAATACAAAAGATTATTAGAGATTACTACAAGCAACTGTATGCCAATAAAATGGACAACCTGGAAGAAATGCACAAATTCTTAGAAAGGTTTAACCTTCCAAGACTGAACCAGGAAGAAACAGAAAATATCAACAGACAAATCACAAGCACTGAAATTGAAACTATGATTAAAAATCTTCCAACAAACAAAAACCCAGGACCAGATGGCTTCACAGGCAAATTCTATCAAACATTTAGAGAAGAGCTAACACCTATCCTTCTCAAACTCTTCCAAAAGATAGCAGAGGAAGGAACACTCCCAAACTCATTCTATGAGACCACCATCACCCTGATACCAAAACCAAACAAAGACGTCACAAAGAAAGAAAACTACAGGCCAATATCACTGATGAACATAGATGAAAAAATTCTCAACAAAATACTAGCAAACAGAATCCAACAGCACATTAAAAGGATCATACACCATGATCAAGTGGGGTTTATTCCAGGAATGCAAGGATTCTTCAATATATGCAAATCAATCAACGTGATACACCATATCAACAAACTGAAGGAGAAAAACCATATGATCATCTCAATAGATGCAGAGAAAGCTTTTGACAAAATTCAACACCCATTTATGATAAAAACCCTGCAGAAAGTAGGCAGAGAGGGAACTTTCCTCAACAGAATAAAGGCCATATATGACAAACCCACAGCCAACATCATCCTCAATGGTGAAATACTGAAACCATTTCCACCAAGATCAGGCACAAGACAAGGTTGCCCACTGTCACCACTCTTATTCAACCTAGTTTTGGAAGTTCTAGCCACAGCAATCAGAGAAAAAAAAAAAAGAAATAAAAGGAATCCAAATCAGAATAGAAGAAGTAAAGCTGTCACTGTTTGCAGATGACATGATGCTATACATATAGAATCCTAAGGGTGCTACCAGAAAACTACTAGAGCTAATCAATGAATTTGGTAAAGTAGCAGGATACCGAATTAATGCACAGAAATCTCTGGCATTCTTATACACTAATGATGAAAAATCTGAGAGTGAAATTAAGAAAACACTCCCATTTACCATTGCAACAAAAAGAATAAAATATCTAGGAATAAATCTACCTAAGGAGACAAAAGACTTGTATGCAAAAAACTATAAGACACTGATGAAAGAAATTAAAGATCATACAAATAGGTGGAGAAATATACCATGTTCTTGGACTGGAAGAATCAACATTGTGAAAATGACTCTACTACCCAAAGCAATCTACAGATTCAATGCAATCCCTATCAAATTATCACTGGCATTTTTTACAGAACTAGAACAAAAAATTTCACAATTTGTATGGAAACACAAAAGTCCCCGAATAGCCAAAGCAATCTTGAGAACGAGAAATGGAGCTAGAGGAATCAGGCTCCCTGACTTCAGACTATACTACAAGGCTACAGTAATCAAGACACTATGGTACTGGCACAGAAACAGAAATATAGATGAATGGAACAGGATAGAAAGCCCAGAGATAAACCCACACACATATGGTCACCTTATCTTTGATAAAGGAGGGAAGGATATACAGTGGAGAAAAGACAGCCTCTTCAATAAGTGGTGCTGGGAAAACTGGACAGCTACATGTAAAAGTATGAAATTAGAACACTCCCTAACACCACACACAAAAATAAACTCAAAATGGAGATAGAGGAATCAGGCTCCTAGATTTCAGACTATACTACAAAGCTACAGTAATCAAGACAGTATGGTACTGGCACAAAAACAGAAATATAGATCAATGGAACAGGATAGAAAGCCCAGAGATAAACCCACGCACCTATGGTCACCTTAACTTTGATAAAGGAGGCAAGAATATACAGTGGAGAAAAGACAGCCTCTTCAATAAGTGGTGCTGAGAAAACTGGACAGCTACATGTAAAAAAAATGAAATTAGAACCCTCCCTAACATCATACACAAAAATAAACTCAAAATGGATTAAAGACCTAAATGTAAGGCCAGACATTATCAAACTCTTAGAGGAAAACATAGGCAGAACACTCTATGATATAAATCACAGAAAGATCCTTTTTGACCCATCTCCTGGAGAAATGGAAATAAAAACAAAAATAAACAAATGGGACCTAATGAAACTTAAAAGCTTTTGCACAGCATAGGATACCATAAATAAGACCAAAAGACAACCCTCAGAATGGGAGAAAATATTTGCAAATGAAGCAACTGACAAAGGATTAATCTCCAAAATATACAAGCAGCTCATGCAGCTCAATAACAAAAACACAAACAACCCAATCCAAAAATGGGCAGAAGAACTAAATAGACATTTCTCCAAAGAAGATATACATATTGCCAACAAACACATGAAAGAATGCTCAACATCATTAATCATTAGAGAAATGCAAATCAAAACTACAATGAGATATCATCTCACACCAGTCAGATTGGCCATCATCAAAAACTCTAGAAACAATAAATGCTGGAGAGGGTGTGGAGAAAATGGAACCCTCTTACACTGCTGGTGGGAATGTAAATTGATACAGCCACTATGGAGAACAGTATGGAGGTTCCTTAAAAATCTACAAATAGAACTACCATACGACCCTGCAATCCCACTGCTGGGCATATACCCTGAGAAAACCATAATTCAAAAAGACTCATGTACCAAAATGTTCATTGTAGCTCTATTTACAATAGCCAGGACATGGAAGCAACCTAAGTGTCCATCAACAGATGAATGGATAAAGAAGATGTGGCACATATATACAATGGAATATTACTCAGCCATAAAAAGAAATGACACTGAGTTATTTGTAATGAGGTGGATAGACCTGGAGTCTGTCATACAGAGTGAAGTAAGTCAGAAAGAGAAAGTCAAATACCGTATGCTAACACATATATATGGAATCTAAGAAAAAAAGTGTCATGAAGCTATTACTGATAGGACGGGAATAAAACACAGACCTACTAGAGCATGGACTTGAGGGTATGGGGAGGCAGGAGGGTAAGATATGATGAAGTGAGACAGTGGCAGGGACATATATACACTATCAAATATAAATTAGATAGCTAGTGGGAAGCTGCCGCATAGCACAGGGAGATCACCTCTGTGCTTTGTGACCACCTAGAGAGGTGGGTTAGGGAAGGTGGGAGGGAGGGTGACACAAGAGGGAAGAGGTATGGGAACATATGTATATGTATAACTGATTCATTTTGTTGTAAAGGAGAAACTAACATACTATTGTAAAACAGTTATACTCCAATAAAGATGTTTAAAAAAAAAAAAGATAGCAGAGTGAAAAGACGGTGAGCTCACCTCCCCCAAAAACACATCAAAAATGCATCTACATGTGCAGCAACTCTCACTGGAAACAAGACTGGCAGGAAAGCTCTTCTACAACAAAGGCTGTAAAGAAAGATCCACATGGAGTCAAGTAAGAAGGGTAGAGAAACAATCAGATTGAGACCCACATCCATGGAAGTGGGGGGTGGCTATCACAGGCTCAGAGATCCTCCCTGGGGAGTGAAGGGTTCAAGCCACATATTGGGCACTACAGCCATGGTGTTCAACACTGGGAAAAGGAGTCCACTTAGCTGGTTTGAAAACAACTATAAGAAAGTGAGACTCTGCTCATACATGCAAGGGTGTATGTACATGCTTGCTCACTCCCAGGAAAAGCATGGAGGAAGCAGTTTGAAAACTGCCTGAATCTCTGACTGGCTCGCTGGGATCACAGACACCTGCAGCCCAGCCCACACCTGATGCCTGCTCCAGCATTGCTTTCCACTAGGCTGGACGCTGCCATTCCCAAAGAGGGTGCACATATACATAGAGGAAATGAAACCAGCTTGGACCCAACCCTCAGGACTTTTGCTCCAACCCTTTGGGCCCCAACCACCTCATAAGGCATTGACCATTACTGAGCACAGGATAAGCCTCAGTTCACACCTGGATCTGGCTCTAGCCCTACGTCACATCAAGATGGCAGCTGTCAGCACACCCAGGGATAAGACATGACCTGTGCTCACTTAAGATCCTGCTCTCCCACCAAAGTCACTGGCCACATACAGACCACATAGGGACGCTCCCATAAAGTACACCACTTCAAGACCAGGACAGGTAACTCTTTCATCTAATTTCATAGAGGCAAAGAAATTTAAACAACTGAGAAGATAGAAGAATATTTCAAACAAGAGAATGAGAAAAAAAAACCTGAAAAAAAAACCCTAATGAAACAGGGATAAATAATTTACTAAATAAAGAGTTCAAAGCAGTAGTAATAAAAATGCTAACTGAACTTGGGAAAAGAATAAATGAACACAGTGAGAACTTTAACAAGAAGCTAGAAAATACAAAAAGAAACAGAACTAAAAAACACAATAACTGAAATGAATAATACTCTAGAAGAAATTAACAGCAGACTGGGTGATATAGAAAAATGCATAAGCAGTCTGGAAGACAGAATAGTGGAAATCAAAAAATCAGAGCAGTAAAAAGAAAAAGTTTTGTTGTTGTTTTTTTAATGAGGATAGTTTAAGGGACCTCTGAGGCAATATCAAACATACTAATATTCACATGACAGGGATCTCAGAAGGAGGAGAGAGAAAGGAGCCAAAAATATATTTGATTAAATTATGGCTGAAAACTTCCCAAGCCTGAAGAAGAAAAGAGGTATATCCAGATACAGAAAGTACAGAGAGTCAAAAACAAGATAAACCCAAACAGATCCACACCAAGATATATAATAATAAAATAGCAAAAATTAAAAATAGAGAATTCTAAAGGCAGCAAGAGAAAAACAAAGAGTAACATGGGAACACCCATAAGGCTATCAGCTGATTTTTCTGCAGACACTTTGAAGACCAGAGGGGAGTGGCATGATATACTTAAAGGGCTGAAAGGGAAAAACCTACAACCTAGGATACTCTACCCAGCAAAGTTATCATTCAGAATTGAGGGACAATAAAGAATTCCTCAGACAAGCAAAAACTAAAAGAGTTCATCGATCCTAAACTGACCCCAAAAGAAATGTTAAAGGTTCTTCCCTAATGGAAGAGAAAAAGCTACAAGAAATAAAAATTTATAGGAAGGAAATAAAATCCCACTAGTAAAAGCAAAAATTGCAAAAATCAACTATACTAGAATAAACAGTTAAGGGATAAACATGAAGGTGTGAAATATGACATCAAAAACACAAAATGCGGGGGGGTGGACTAAAAAGTGTAGATCTTTTAGAACATGTTTGAACTTAGATGACTATTAGTCTAAAATAAGTATATATAATTATAAATCAACATATATGAACACCATGGTAACCACAAATCAGAAATCTACAACAGATACACAAAAACAAAAGAGAAAGCAATACAATCATATCACTAAAGAAAATCATCAAATGGGGAAGAGACTAAAGGAAGAAAAAAGGAACTGAGAAGGACTACAAAAACAACCAGAAAACAAGTAAGAAAATAGCAATAAGTACGTACCTATGAATCACTTTAAATGTCAATGGACTCCATATGAATGACCCAGCAATTCCACTCCTGGGTATACATCTGAAACAAAAAAAAACACACAAATTTGAAAAATACATGCATCCCAATGTTCATAGCAGCATTATTTAAGATTGCTCAGATATGGAGTCAACTTAAGTGTCCATCAACAGATGAATGGATAAAGAAGATGTGGTATATATATATATATATATATATACACAATGGAATACTACTCAGCCATAAAAAATGAAATTTTGCCATTTGCAGCAACATGGATGGACTTGGAAGGCATTATGCTAAGTGAAATAAGTCAGACAGAGAAAGAAAACTACTGTATGATAACACATATGTGGAATCTAAAAAATACAACAAACTAGTGAATATAACAAAAAGAAACGGACTCACAGATATTGAGAACAAGTTAGTAGTTACCAGTGGGGAGAGGGAAGAGGGAGGGGCATATAAGGGTAGCAGATTAAGAGGTGCAAACTGTTAGGTATAAAATAAGCTACTAGGAAGTATTTTACAGCATGGGGAATATAGCCAATATTTTATAATAACAATAAATGGAATATAACCTTTAAAAATTATGAATCATTATATTGTACCCTGGAACTTATTACACATCAACTATAATTCAATTTTAAAAAGTGCACTAAATGCTCCAATCAAAAGGCATAGGGTGGCTTATTGGATTAAAAAAATACCTATCTATATGCTACTTACAAGAGACTCACTTGAGAGCTAAAGACACACACAAACTGAAAGTAAGGGGATATAAAAAGGTATTCCATGAAAATGTAAATGAAAAGAAAACTGGGCTAGCAATACTCACACCAGACAAAATGAACTTTAAAATGAAATCTGTAACAGGAGAAGAAATATATAACAAAGAAGGGCATTATATAATGATAAAGGATAAATACAAGAAGAGGATATAGTACTCGTTAATATATATGCATCTAATAAAAGAGCACCTAAATATACAAAGCAAATATTAACAGATATAAAGGTAGAAACTGAGGGAAAAGTTGACTGTAATGCAATATTAGTAGGGGACTTTAACACCCCACTTACATCAGTGGACCGATTATCCAGAAAGAAAATCAATAAGGAAACTTGCCTTCAATGACATATTAGAACAGTTGGATTTAATAGATAACTGTGGGACATTCCATCCAAAAACAGCAGAATACACATTCCTTTCAAGTGCATACAGAAAGTTCTCCGGGATAGATCACATTCCAAGCCACAAAACAAGTCTCAACAAATTTAAGAGGATAGAAATTATATTAAGCATCTTTTCTGACCATAAAGGAATGAAACTAGAAATCAATTTCAGGAAGAAAAATGGGGAAAACACAAACACGCGGATATTAAACAATATGCTACTGAAGAAAACCAATGAATCAATGATGAAATCAAAAAGGAAATCAGAAAATACCTCAAGACAAATGAAAGTAAAAACACAACTTCCAAAATCTGTGGGACACAGTAAAAGCAGTTCTCAGAGGGAAGTTTATAACAATAGAGGTCTACATCAAGAAAAGAAAAATCTCAAACAAACAATCTAACATAACATCTAAAGGAGTTAGAAAAAGAAGAACAAAATCCAAAGTCAGCAGAAGGAAGAAAATAATAAAGATCAGAGAGGAAATAAATAAAATAGAGACCAAAAAAATAACAGAAAATAATCAATGAAACCAAGAGCTGGTTTTTTGAAAAGATAAACAGAATTGATGTCTTTAGCCGGTTCACCAGGAAAAAATAGAGAGGACACAAACAAACAAAATAAGAAAATAACCCAAAGAAATTGCAATAATCAATATCACAGAGATACAAAAAATCATAAGAGAATACTACACACAGTTATATATGAACATATTGGGCAAACTAGAAGAAATTAATAAATTGGGATGAATAAATTCCCAAAATCATCCTACAAGGCCATCATTATGCTGATATCAAAACAAGACAAAGATTCTATAAAAAGAAGAATATTAGAGGCCAATATCTCTGATGAATATAAATGCAAAAATCCTCAACAAAATATTAGCAAACTGAATTCAACAATATATTAAAAAGATCATACAACAAGATCAAATGGTATTTATTCCAGGGATGCAAGCATAGTTCAATATCTGCAAATCAATCAATACAATACACCACATCAACAAAATGAAGTATAAAAATCACATGATCATCTCAATAAACACAGAAAAAGGATTTGACAAAATTCAGTACCGATTCATGATAAAAACTCATATCAAAGTTGGTGTACAGGAAATATATCTCAACATAATAAAGATCGTATATGTCAAACCCACAGATAACATCATACTCAATGGTGAAAAGCTGAAAACTTTTTCTCTAAAATCAGGAACAAGACAAAAATACCCTCTCTTGTCACTTCTATTTAACACAGTTTTGGAAGTCCTAGACACAGCAATCAAACAAGAAAAAGAAATAAAAGGAATCCAAATTGGAAGGGAAGAAGTAAAACTGTCACTATTTACAGATGGCCTGATACTATATATAATATACCTAAAGTTTTTGCAAGAAAACTATTAGAACTAATAAATGAATTCAGTGAAATTTCAGGTCACAAATGTTTTGCTTTTCCACAGACTAAACAGGAACCATCAGAAAGAGAAAGCAAGAAAACAATCCCATTTAAAATCACATCAAAAAAAATAAAATATCTAGGAATGAACTTAACCAAGGAGGTGAAAAATCTATGCTCAGAAAACTACAAAACATTGATCAAGGAAACTGAAGATAATATAAAGAAATAGAAAGATATCCCATGTACATGAATTGGAAGAATTAATATTATTAAAATATCCATACTGCCCAAATTAATCTAAATTTAATGCAATCTCAATTGAAATACCCATGACATTTTTCACAGAACTAGAGCAAATAATTCTAACATTTATATGGAACTACAAAAGACCCCAAATAGCCAAAGCTACAATGATATATTGCACAGTACAGGGAATAAAGCCAATATTTTATAAAAACTTTAAATGGAGTATAAGCTATAAAAATATTAAATCACTATGGTGTACACATGAAACATAATATTGTAAATCAACTATACTTTAATTTTTTTAATAAAATAAAAAATTTAAACTACTTGAGGGAATATATCTTAGCTTTTCTTTTATGGTTCAGTGAATGTTTAATTAGTTCTTGGACTATTTGGGAACCTGAAATTTCTAGACAGAGAAGGATTCTTTAAAACTCCTTATTTCTTACCTCACCCTCTTTTTCCCCCCTAATGTCAAAAGAGAGAGAACTTCCCTTTTGAGGAATTAGTTTATCTTTCCTGTTTTTTTTTTTTTTTTTTTTTTTTTTTTTTTCTCCAAGGCTTAACGTCAGTGAGCCCCAGAACTCAATGAACATACAACAACGGCCTGATCATACAGCATACAACAAAGGCCTGATCTGCCAGAAGAAAGCATTTTCAATTTAATAGCTTTCACATTCCTATCATCAAAATTCTAGAACTCTGTAATCTGCTTTCTCCATTACTTTTGCTATTGCTATTATTTGGGGAACTGTTCAAAAGAAAAGTGAGGTGGAGAAGAATCAAGATGCTCTCACTCCCTTTTGCGAGAACACCAGAATCACAACTACCTGCTGGACAATCATTGACAGGAAGACACTGGAACTCACCAAAAAAGATATCCCACATCCAAAGACAAAGGAGAAGCCATAATGACATGGTAGGAGGGGCACAATCACAGTAAAATCAAATCCCATAACTGGTGGGTGGGTGACTCACAGACTGGAGAACACTTATACCACAGAAGTCCACCCACTGGAGTGAAGGTTCTAAGCCCCACGTCAGGCTTCCCAACCTGGGGGTCCAGCAATGGGAGGAGGAATTCCTAGAGAATCAGACTTTGAAGCCTAGTGGGAATGGATTGCAGGACTTCGACAGGACTGGGGGAAACAGAGACTCCATTCTTGGAGGGCACACACAAAGTAGTGTGTGCATCGGGACTCAGGGGAAGGAGCAGTGACCCCAGGGAAGACTGAAACAGACCTACTTGCTAGTGTTGGAGGGTCTTCTGCAGAGGCGGGGGTGGGGGGCTGTGGCACACTCTGAGGACAAGAACACTGGCAGTAGAAGTTCTGGGAAGTACTCCTTGGCATGAGCCCTCCCAGTCTGTCATGAGCCCCAACAAAGACCCCAGGTAGGCTCCAGTGTTGGGTTGCCTCAGGCCAAACAACCAACAGGGAGGGAACTCAGCCTCGCCCATCAGCAGTCAAGTGGATTAAAATTTTACTGAGCTCTGCCCACCAGAGCAATACCCAGCTCTAGCTACCACCAGTCCCTCTCATCAAGCCTCTTAGATAGACTCATCCACCAGAGGGCAGACAGCAGAAGCAAGAAGAACTACAATCCTGCAGCCTGTGGAACAAAAACCATATTCACAGAGAGACAGACAAGATGAAAAGGCAGAGGGCTATGTACCAGATGAAGGAACAAGATAAAACCCCAGAAAAACAACTAAGTGAAGTGGAGATAGGCAACCTTACAGAAAAAGAATTCAGAATAATGATAGTGAAGATGATCCAGGACCTCAGAAAAACAATGGAGGCAAAGATAGAGAAGATGCAAGAAATGTTTAACATAGAGAAGCTGCAAGAAATGTTTAACAAAGACCTACAAGAATTAAAGAACAAACAAACAGAGATGAACAAAACAATAACTGAAATGAAAACTACACTAGAAGGAATCAATACCAGAATAACTGAGGCAGAAGAACGGATAAGTGACCTGGAAGACAGAATGGTGGAAGTCACTGCTGCAGAACAGAATAAAGAAAAAAGAATGAAAAGAAATGAAGACAGCCTAAGAGAGCTCTGGGCAACATTAAATGCAACAATATTCTCATTATAGGAGTCCCAGAAGGAGAAGAGAGAGAGAAAAGACCTGAGAAAATATTTAAAGAGATTATAGTTCAAAACTTCCCTAACATGGGAAAGGAAATAGCCACCCAAGTCTACGAAGCAGAGCAAGTCCCATAGAGGATAAACCCAAGGAGAAACACGCCGAGACACATAGTAATCAAATTGGCAAAGATTAAAGACAAAGAAAAATTATTGAAAGCAGCAAGGGAAAAATGAAAAATAACATACAAGGGAATTCCCATAAGGTTAACAACTGATTTCTCAGCAGAAACTCTACAAGCCAGAAGGGAGTGGCATGATATACATAAAGTGATGAAAGGGAAGAACCTACAACCAAGATTACTCTATCTGGCAAGAATCTAATTCAGATTTGTTGGAGAAATCAAAAGCTTTACAGACAAGCAAAAGCTAAGAGAAGTCAGCACCACCAAACCAGCTCTACAAAAAATGCTAAAGGAACTTCTCAAAGTGGGAAACAAAAGAAGAAAAGGGCCTACAAAAACAAACCCAAAACAATTAAGAGAATGGTCACAGGAACGTACATATCAATAATTACCTTAAATGTGAATGGATTAAATGCTCCAACCAAAAGACAAAGGCTTGCTGAATGGATACAAAAACAAGACCCATATATATTCTGTCTACAAGAGACACACTTCAGTCCTAGAGACACATACAGACTGAAAGTGAGGGGATGGAAAAAGATATTCCATGAAAATGGAAATCAAAAGGAAGCTGGAGTAGCTATACTCATATCAGATAAAATAGACTTTAAAATAAAGAATGTGGGACTTCTCTGGTGGAGCAGTGGTTGAGAATCTGCCTGATAATGCAGGGGACATGGGATCAAACCCTGGTCTGGGAGGATCCCACATGCTGCGGAACAACTAAGCCCGTAAACCACAACTGCTGAGCCTGCGTGTCTGGAGCCTGTGCTCCACAACAAGAAAGGCCACGATAGTGAGAGGCCTGCACACCGCGATGAAGAGTGGCCCCTTCTTGCCACAACTAGAGAAAGCACTCACACAGAAATGAAGACCCAACACAGCAAAAATAAATAAATTAATTAATAAACTCCTACCCCCAACATCAAAAAATAAATAAGTAAATAAATAATGTAAAAAAATAAAGAATGTTGGGCTTCCCTGGTGGCACAGTAGTTGAGAGTCTGCCTGTCAATGCAGGGGACATGGGTTTGTGCCCCACTCTGGGAAGATCCTACATGCCACAGAGTGGCTAGACCCGTAAGCCATGGCTGCTGAGCCTGCGCATCCAGAGCCTGTGCTCCGTAGTGGGAGAGGCCACAACAGTGAGAGGCCCATGTACCGCAAAAATAATAATAAAATAATAAAATAAAATAAAGAATGTTACAAGAGACAAGAAAGGGCACAACATAATGATCAAGGGGTCAATCCAAAAAGATATAACAATTATAAATATATATGCACCCAACATAGGAGCACCTCAATACATAAGGCAACTGCTAACAGCTATAAAAGAGGAAATAGACAGTAACACAATAATAGTGAGGGATTTTAATACCACACTTACACCAATGGACAGATCATCCAAAATGAAAATAAATAAGGAAAGAGAAGTTTAAAGTGACACGATAGACCAGATAGATTTAACTGATATTTATAGGACATTCCATCCAAAAACAGCAGATTACACTTTCTTCTCAAGTGTGCACGGAGCATTCTCAAGGATAAATCACATCTTGGGTCACAAATCAAGCCTCAGTAAATTTAAGAAAATTGAAATCATATCAAGCATCTCTTCTGACCACAATGCTATGAGATTCGAAATGAATTACAGGGGAAAAAACGTAAAAAACACAAACACATGGAGGTTAAACAATACGTTACTAAATAACCAAGAGATCACTGAAGAAATCAAAGAGGAAATTTAAAAATACCTAGAGACAAATGACAATGAAAACACGATGATCCAAAACCCATGGAATGCTGCAAAAGCAGTTCTAAGAGGGAAGTTTATAGATATACAAACTACCTCAAGAAATAAGAAAAAACTCAAATAAACAATTTAACCTTACACCTAACAGAACTAGAGAAAGAAGAACAAATAAAACCCAAAGTTAGCAGAAGGAAAGAAATCATAAAGATCAGATCAGAAATAAATGAAATAGAAACAAAGAAAACAATAGCAAAGATGAATAAAACTAAAAGCTGGTTCTTTGAGAAGATAAACAAAATTGATAAACCATTAGCCAGACTCACCAAGCAAAAGAGGGAGAGGAATCAAATCAATAAAATTAGAAATGAAAAAGGAGAAGTTACAGTAGACACCGCAGAAATACAGAGCATCCTAAGAGACACCTACAAGCAACTCTATGCCAATAAAATGGACAACCTGGAAGAAATGGACAAATTCTTAAAAAGGTTTAACCTTCCAAGACTGAACCAGGAAGAAACAGAAAATATCAACAGACCAATCACAAGTAATGATATTGAAACTGTGATTAAAAATCTTCCAACAAAAAAAGGTCCAGGATCATATGGCTTCACAAGGGAATTCTCTCAAACATTTACAGAAGAGCTAACACCCATTCTTCTCAAACTCTTCCAAAAATTGCAGAGGAAGGAACACTCCAACATTCCTTCTATGAGGTCACCATCACCCTTATACCAAAATCAGATAAAGATACCACAAAAAAAGAAAATTACAGGCCAATATCACTGAAGAATATAGATGCAAAAATCCTCAACAAAATACTAGCAAATAGAATCCAACAACACATTAAAAGGATCATACACCATGATCAAGTGGGATTTATCCCTGGGATGCAAGAGTTCTTCAATATATGCAAATCAATCAATGTGATACACCATATTAACAAATTGAAGAATAAAAACCATATGATCATCTCAACAGATGCAGAAAAAGGTTTTGACAAAATTCAACACCAATTTCTGATAAAAGCTCTCCAGAAAGAGGGCATAGAGGAAAACTGCCTCAACATAGTAAAGACCACATATGACAAACCCACAGAAAACATCATTCTCAATGGTGAAAAACTGAAAGCATTTCCTCTAAGATCAGGAACAAGACAAGGAAGTCCACTCTCGCCACTATTATTCAACATCATTTTGGAAGTCCTAGCCACAGCAACCAGAAAAGAAAAAGAAATAAAAGGAATACAAGTTGGAAAAGAAGAAGTAAAACTGTCACTGTTTGCAGATGACATGATATTTTACATAGAAAATCCTAAAGATGCCAACAGAAAACTACTAGAGCTAATCAATGAATTCGGTAAAGCTGCAAGATACAAAATTAATGCATAGAAATCTCTTGCATTCCTATACACTAATGATGAAAAATCTGAAAAAGAAATTATGGAAACACTCCCATTTACAATTGCAAAAAAAGAATAAAATACTTAGGAATAAACCTACCTAGGGAGACAAAAGACCTGTATGCAGAAAACTATAAGACACTGATGAAAGAAATTAAAGTTGACACCAACAAATGGAGAGGTATACCATGTTCTTGGATTGGAAGAATCAATATTGTGAAAATGATTATACTACCCAAAACAATCTACAGATTCAATGCAATCCCTATCAAACCACCAGTGACATTTCTTACAGAACTAGAACAAATCATCTTAAAGTTTGTATAGAGACACAAAAGACCCCGAATAGCCAATGCACTCTTGAAGGAAAAAAAATGGAGCTGGAGGAACCAGATTCCCTGACTTCAGACTATAGTACAAAGCTACAATAATCAAGACAATATGTTACTGGCACAAAAACAGAAACATAGATCAATGGAATAAGAGAGAAAGCCCAGAGATAAACCCATGCACATATGGTCACCTTCTTTTTGATAAAGGAGGCAAGAATATACATTGGAGAAAAGAATAAGTGGAGTGCTTCAATTAGTGGAGCTGGGAAAACTGGACAGCTACATGTGAAAGAATGAAATTAGAACACTCCCTAACACCATACACAAAAATAAACTCAAAATGGATTCAAGACCTAAATGTAAGACCGGACACTATAAAACCCTTAGTGGAAAACATAGGAAAAACAATCTTTGACATATCACAGCAAGATCTTTCTTGATCCACCTCTTAGAGTAATGGAAATAAAAACAAAAATAAGCAAATGGAATCTAATGAAACTTCAAAACTTTTGCACAGCAAAGGAAACCATAAACAAGACGAAAAGAAAACCCACAGTATGGGAGAAAATATTTGCAAATGAATCAACAGACAAAGGATTAATCTCCAAAATATATAAACAGCTCATGCAGCTCAATATTAAAGAAACAAACAACCGAATCTAAAAATGAGCAGAAGACCTAAAGACATTTCTCCAAAGAAGACACACAGATAGCCAGGAAGCACATGAAAAGCTGCTCAACATCACTAATTATTAGAAATATGTAAATCAAATCTACAACTAGGCATCACCTCACACCAGTTAGAATGGGCATCATCAGAAAATCTACAAACAAGAAATGCTGGAGAGGGTGTTGAGAAAAGGGAACCCTCTTGCACTGTTGGTGGGAATGTAAATTGATAGAGCCACTATGGAGAACAGTATGGAGGTTCCGTAAAAACTAAAAATAGAGGGGCTTCCCTGGTGGCGCAGTGGTTGAGAATCCGCCTGCCGATGCAGGGGATACGGGTTCGTGCCCCTGTCCGGGAAGATCCCACATGCCGCGGAGCGGCTGGGCCTGTGAGCCATGGCCGCTGAGCCTGCGCGTCCGGAGCCTGTGCCCCGCAACGGGAGAGGCCACAACAGTGAGAGGCCCGCATACCACAAAAAAAAAAAAAAAAAAAAAAAACCTAAAAATAGAATTACCATATGATCCAGTGTGGCGAGCATTGCCCTCTGAGGAAGGCGCCATTAAGACCCTCATAAGCCTCAGGGCCCGATTGTACTCTCCTTGGTATGCATCCTGGACTTTATGGTATGAACGTTAAAAAGGAGATGGCTTTTGGCCAAATTGCTCCAGGGACCTGCTCAGTTACTGGGAGTCCCTGGTTGTTCCCTAAAGCTAGGAAAAGCAACCCTGGAGGGGAAATTGGTGCTTTTGAGGGAGAAGCCGAGAAGCCAATCAACCAGCTGATGCTGATAAGGCATGACTAAGCAAATTCCCTGCTTTAGGGGGATATAGATGGCTATGCTTTGTTATTAAACTTGCCTTGCAACCATCAGTTGCTTGTGCCCTTCTGATCCCATACCTTGGTGCGTTCAGTTCCCTACCCCCTCTCGTCGATTGTTGCTACACTTTGAGGACCTGCCGCGGCTGGCGGCAAGTGGCGCCCGAACAGGGACCGGACGAGAGGGACATCTGAATCTCGGTAGGTGAATCCCCGGAGTGAAGAGTGAAAGTGTGGCCACATAGTAAAATTGATAGTAACTCGGGGCAATAGTCAGAAGTAAAAAATATGGGACAAGGAGTATCCAAGAAGCAAGCAGAGATCACTGATCAAGAGAAGGAGTTGTCCACCAGTGCTTTCCAGGCTTTCACAGCTGGAAATTATGATGTCTCTCTGCAATATCTTGCCTGTCTACAAGATATAAACAAAGACGATTATAGAATAATTTTGAATATGGCAGTAGCTGAGTTCTTTCAAAAGTAACCAGACAACAACAGATAGTTTAAGACAGACACTTAACCAATTGAAGAATCAGGTGCACTCGGCTGTTGAAGAAATGGATGGACTAGATGATGTTGAAAACAGTATGTTGTATTACAATCAAGCAGTCATCCTGTATCATGACCGACAGTATACAGAAGCCATATCCGTTGGTGAAAAACGTTATCAGTTCATAGAACCTTTTGAAGAAAAATTTGCCCAAGCAGTGTGTTTTTTGATCGTAGACCTGTATATATTAACCTACCAAGCTGAGAAAGCTTTACATCTTCTTGCTGTTCTAGAAAAAATGATTTCACAGGGCAACAATAACAAAAATGGAAAGAATGAGACTGGTAATTACAGCAACAAAGATGGGTCTAATCATAAAGCTGAAAGTGGAGCTCTAATAGAAGCTGCAAAGTCAAAGATACTATTTTTGTGTTGAAGTATATGTAGGAGGACAAGGGACTTTACTGGCCGGCCATAGTTTAAAGGTAGTTAAAGCTGTTACAAGCTTGAAGTTTCCCTCCTTTTTTCCTTCTGATTTTCCCCAATCTGATTTTGAATTCTCAAATCTGGTGCACCTTAAATTATAATAATGGTACCATTTTAATTTCTTCAGTTTCTGTTACTAATAATAGTTTGGTTTTTTATAAGCATTGGGATTTTGGGAAGTTTGCATTGTCTTATTCTTATCAACCAGTTATTACTTGTGTTACACCCTCATATGCCTTGCTAATAGGAGATTTACAGATTGAGTCTACTTCTGGTTCCTTAGGATATAATATAACTTGTCAGAATTGTATTTTTAGTACTTGCATTCTGCCTATGAAAGGAACTTTTTCTGTTATGATGTTAAAACAACCTTCCTATGTAATGCTGACTGTAAATATTTCTGAACCATGGTATCATAGTACTAGCATGCAAGCTTGGCTAGAATTATCTGAAGTTTTAAAAAGACCTAAATGATTCATTGGAATATTAATATGTAGCATATTAGCCTTAGCCGCTTTAACAGCCACAGCCTCTACCACCGGTTTAGCATTAAGTAAAACTGTACAACAAGCATATTATGTTAATCAATTGTCTAAAAATACCAGTATTGCATTAGCATGACAAAGTCATATTGACACTCAACTAAAAACTGAGGTTGATGAGTTAAAAAATGCTCTCATAGGTTTAGGAGACCAAATTATGGCTTTAAAATTGAAAATGCGTTTGATTTGCCATGCTAAATATACTTGGATTTGTGTGACTCAACACGCTTATAATGAAACTGACTGGGATTGGAACAAAGTAAAAATGCACTTTGAAAGTGTATGGACTGATGGACACATTAGTTTGGACATACAAAAACTTAATGCAGAAATACAAGCAATTCAAGAAGCTCATCTACAAGAAGATGGGCCCCAACAATTAATTCAAGGACTCTTGGATCAGCTTCAATGGTTAAACCCAATGCATTGGTTTCAAAATGGACTCACAGGATTGATTACCGTGGGGTCATGTGTATTGTTGATGTTAATTGCCTTACCTTGTTTATTACGCTTTGTTGTTGGCCGTCTCGCTGCTCTTCGTCAGGAGGTGTATGGGTTGAAATTGCATTATCAAGCTTTAAAAAATAAAAGCTGGGGAAATGTGGCGAGCATTGCCCTCTGAGGAAGGCGCCATTAAGACCCTCATAAGCCTCAGGGCCCGATTGTACTCTCCTTGGTATGCATCCTGGACTTTATGGTATGAACGTTAAAAAGGAGATGGCCTTTGGCCAAATTGCTCCAGGGACCTGCTCAGTTACTGGGAGTCCCTGGTTGTTCCCTAAAGCTAGGAAAAGCAACCCTGGAGGGGAAGTTGGTGCTTTTGAGGGAGAAGCCGAGAAGCCAATCAACCAGCTGATGCCGATAAGGCGTGACTAAGCCGAGAAGCCAATCAACCAGCTGATGCGGATAAGGCATGACTAAGCAAATTCCCTGCTTTAGGGGGATATAGATGGCTATGCTTTGGTATTAAACTTGCCTTGCAACCATCAGTTGCTTGTGCCCTTCTGATCCCATACCTTGGTGCGTTCAGTTCCCTACCCCCTCTCGTCGATTGTTGCTACACTTTGAAGACCCGCCGCGGCTGGCAGCAATCCAGCAATCTCACTACTGAGCATATACCCAGAGAAAACCATAATTCAAAAAGACACATGCAACCCAATGTTCATTGCAGCACTATTTACAATATCCAGGTTATGGAAGCAAGCTAAATGCCCATTGACAGATGAATGGATAAAGAATTTGTGGTACAAGTCTTCCCTGGTGGCGCAGTGGTTGAGAGTCCACCTGCTGATGCAGGGGACACGGGTTTGTGCCCCAGTCTGGGAAGATCCCACATGCCGCAGAGCGGCTAGGCCCGTGAGCCATGGCCGCTGATCCTGCACGTCCAGAGCCTGTGCTCCACAATGGGAGAGGCCACAACAGTGAGAGACCCGTGTACAGCAAAAATAAATAAATAAATAAATAATAATAATAAGTTGTGGTACATATAGACAGTGGAATATTACTCAACCATAAAAGGAATGAAACAGTCATTTGTTGAGATGTGGATGGATGTAGAGACTGTCATACAGAGTGAAGTAAGTCAGAAAGAGAAAAACAAATATTGTATATTAACGCATATATGTGGAACCTAGAAAAATGGTTTGCAGGGCAGAGTTAAGACACAGATGTAGAGAACAAACGGGTAGACGCCAAGGGGGGAAAACCGCGCTGGGGTGGGGATAATGGTGTGCTGAATTGGGCGATTGGGATTGACATGTATACACTGATGTGTTTGAAATTGATGACGAATAAGTACCTGCAGTATAAACAAACAAACAAAAACAACTTATACTAAACTTTCTTTGGGTTATTTGTATGGAAATATGTTAATATAATGTTTCAGACATTACATGAAATTTCTAAAAAAAAAAAAAAGTGAGTCACTGCCTGAAGAGAGATTGGATCCTGCTCTGTGGTAGTCTCCAAAACAATCCCTAAATGTCTGATCATCTCTGCCATATGTCCCCTGAAACCTTGTGCTCTGAGAAGCCCAAAACAAAGTTGTGAAGCTTGTGTTCCAGATTCTCACATTTCCTTTCCTGTCTCTCTCTTTTCTCACCTCAACCTCCTAGGAACTCAAGGCCTCCATTATTTTTCTGACTAACAAAAACCCTACAATAAACCACTTATTTTCCCTTCAAAATGTTCCACGCTCCAAAAGTTACTTGCTTTCTTCCCCAACTGAGTCCTTACCAATGTCACCACTCTCACTAAATTGTCCTTTACCTCAACATAATGTCTGGTAGAAGAATTCTACTCAAGTAATTAACATGAATGAGCATTAGCTTAATAAATTAACTTGAACAAGCGTTTGCATAAAGGAGACACTTGTTAGTAAAATTATACCAGTGATAATGATACTATGTGTGGCAGAGTTTGCTATCTGCTTACCATAATATTCTGTTCTATTTTCCTTCCTGGGAACACAGCCTACTCCATATCCAAGGTTACTTTGGAAGCTGCCTGTTGAAGAACTTGCATTTACCAGATTCCCTGAATGACTGTGAGAAGGAGGACTTCTTGCTAACCTGTTAACTGTTAATATGCACTACACAGAAACTTTGATTTTGTTTACATTCAAAAATATTGTGGTTAATTTGTATAACAGCTATAGTTATCCTGTCATAAACCATTCATTTTTCTTTCTTACAACTCACACACACACAGTATTTTATTTTTACAAGAGATAAGTAAACTGACACCAAGCATTGTAAATTGTTGACCACAACAAAAGCAACAATGGTTGCAAAGTAATACACCATTCTTTTTTCATAATGTGGCCTATCCTTTTCATGGCACTTTATGTCCATTCATTCACAAACAGAAGTACCAAACTTTTTCCCTATAAGGCCAAATAGTAAATATTTTAGGCACTGTAAGCCATAGGATCTCTGTTGTGACTGTTCAACTCTGTCATTGTAGCATGAAACAAGCCACAGACAATTCGTCAAACAACCGGGCATGGTTGTGTTCCAAAAAAACTTTATTTACAAAAAGAGAAGACATGCTGGATTTAGCCCATGGTATACTTTGTCAACCCCTCTGATAAATGATAGGCAATCAAAAATCGAACAACAGTCCCTTCACAAAAGAAACTAGAAACTTAGCTTTCAGGGTGCTTGACTGGGGCTGGAACTTCTAAGATGGTTTCACACTCTGATCTGGTGTCTCACCCGTTGTGACTGAAACATCTGGGGGCTGACTGAGCCCGATCTTCTTTACACAGATCTCTAGAGGTCAACAACGGAAGCTGCAATCCTTAAGACCTTAAAAAGCGTAAACTGCAAAATGGTGGGCTGAGTGCATTGCTAGAGGTTTGTGCAAGTTAGAGTAGGAAGAGCAAAGAGAGTGAAGAGTGGTAAGGAAAGTACTACGGAGGCTTCGTACAGGAAATGACGCTTCAGCTGAGCCCTGAGTATAGCTGAAGTGTAAAGTAAGATGTAATCAAATGTTCATTTCAAAAAAAATTATTGGTATGAATACAGAGAGATTAAAAATTAATAAAAGGGAAAAGCAACTTCAAAAACTGACTTTTGAAACAGTCTAGGCAAGAGATCGTAGCTAAGGCCATGGAATTGGAAATGACCAGCAGAGGTGGAAATCATAATATATTTAAAACACAGAAACTGATAAGATTCAGGAGGTAAGGGGAAGTCCAGAAAAGTAGGATCAAGCCCATGCTTCTGACCTGGCAAAAGGATTATGCTAATAAACAAAACACAGGAAACAAGGTTTGGCAATTGTCAGGGGTGGTAGCAAGAAATTACTGAGTTTGAATTACCTCTCACATATTCAGGCAGAGAGCTTCAAAAGACAGTAGGATAATTCAATAACAGAGAGTAGACCAAAAACATACATTAATAATCTTCAGCATGTAACATAATAAATAAGTTAAATCAGGGAAAGTCTAAGGAGAAAAGAGGCTTTAAGAAAGAACACTGGTCCACAACCCTATGTTTAAAAAAAAAAAAAGTGATTGATGAACAGTTAAAACATGACTGGAAACAAACAGTGAGAAAGATGAGTGGAAAAAGCACAAAAGCACTGGGAAAAATAAGTTTCCAGATGAGGTGAGTATACTCACTAGATTTGGAAGTTCAAAGATCATGGGTGAGTTGTTCCAGCAAAAGTTCAATTGAGATGGAAATTTATTTAGAGTAAGTGATAAAAAGTGAGGAAAGTGTGTGTAAATAATCCACATAGAACTCAGCCATGAACCAAAGAAAAAGAAAAGAATTTAGAAAGAGTTCAAGGTGAATCATAATAATAGTGGAGAGACTTGAAATGTTGAGGAGGAGCTATTGCGGAGGTTATGATAGAAAATAGAGAAGGAAGAAGTGCTATTTTATGAAGTAAATCCATAAGGAAATAAAGTGGGAGATAGCAAAGAGAAGAGATGGAAAATTTAAATAGAGGAACACCTCATCCTCCCATGAAGAATGTATCCATGTGGAGGCAGAGTTCATGCTCTATCTCATCTCTGAAGAAGGACTTGAGGTCATCTGCATGGAGAGATGTGAACTGTGAACTCCCATGTGGCACAAAGGACCTGACTAAATACTGTGCTAAGAGACTTGACCAAACTTCAGCTTGGCTTCCACCTGCACTAGTCCATAATCCTAAAAGTAACCCTAACCCTCAAGCTCTTTGCTCAAGAAAACACAAAGCTGCCAAACTGCAAAAAAATACATTGTCCCAACCCACCTTGCTAAACCATTTTCAGTAATTATCCGCCTATCTCCTTCTATAATTTTTCTACTTCCACTTCACCCCTTAGTCCCTTCCCATTTTACTTCCCTATGGTCCCTTTTTGTTCCCTATCCATTCTCCCTTTAAAAACCTCACTCAATGTTGTCTTAATTGGAGTGAAACTCAATTTATACTGCAGTCTCTCTTCCCTATTGCAGTAGTCTGAATACAATCAGTTTTGCCTCATTTAACATTCTCTGTTTTTCTTGAACAAGGGTATGGGAGTAAGGTATGGGGGGAAAACTGAAGAAGGGCTCCATCATCCCCAACAACTACTTCACTAAACCACACTCCATTTCCCCTCTGAGAATGGAAGTGTATGTGCAGGCAAAATCATCTTTAGACTTGGTGATTGTATCAGTTATCTATTGCTGCCTAACAAACGATCCCAAATCTCTGTGGCTCAAAACAACAAGCTTTATAGTTTTCTTAATTCCGTGGATTGGCTGAGCTCAGCTAGGTGGGTGGTTTGCTTCTCATGATATTACAGTACACTTAACAGGGTGTTGGACTGGAGCTGAACTTCTAAGATGGCTTTACTCTCAATATTTGGTGACATCCAGAGTGACTAAAATTTCTAGGAGCTGATGAAGCTCAAGCTCCCTTGGATGATGCTGGATCTCAAGAAGCCGATAATGCTCTTTAAAACCTAAGTCTGACAACCCTCAGAATGGGAGAAAATATTTGCAAATGAAGCAACTGACAAAGGATTAATCTCCAAAATTTACAAGCAGCCCATGCAGCTCAATATCAAAAAAACAAACAACCCAATCCAAAAATGAGCAGAAGACCTAAATAGACATTCCTCCAAAGAAGATATACAGATTGTCAACAAACACATGAAAGAATGCTCAACATCATTAATCATTAGAGAAATGTAACTCAAAACTACAATGAGATACCATCTCACACTAGTCAGAATGGCCATCATCAAAAAATCTACAAGCAGTAAATGCTGGAGAGGGTGTGGAAAAAAGGGAACCCTCTTGCACTGTTGGTGGGAATGTAAATTGCTACAGCCACTATGGAGAATAGTATGGAGGTTCCTTAAAAAACTAAAAATAGAACTACCATACGATCCAGCAATCCCACTCCTGTGCATATACCCTGGGAAAACCATAATTCAAAAAAGTCATGTACCACAATGTTCATTGCAGCTCTATTTACAATAGCCAGGACATGGAAGCAACCTAAGTGTCCATCAACAGATGAATGGATAAAGAAGATGTGGCACATATATACAATGGAATATTACTGATCCATAAAAAGGAACAAAACTGAGTTATCTGTAGTGAGATGGATGGACCTAGAGACTGTCATACAGAGTGAAGTCATAAAGGGAAAAACAAATACCATATGCTAACACATATATATGGAATCTAAAAAAAAAACGGTCACGAAGAATCTAGGGAAAAGGCAGGAATAAAGACACAGAGCTACTAGAGAATGGACTTGAGGACATGGGGATGGGGAAGGGTAAGCTGGGACGAAGGGAGAGAGTATAGCACAGGGAGAACAGCTGGGTGCTTTGTGACCACCTAGAGGGGTGGGATAGGGAGGGTGGGAGGGAGGGAGATGCAAGAAGGAAGAGATATGGGAACATATGTATATATATAACTGATTCACTTTGTTATATATTTTTTTAACGTCTTTATTTGAGTATAACTGTTTTACAATAGTGTGTTAGTTTCTCCTTTACAACAAAGTGAATCAGTTATACGTATACATATGTTCCCATAACTCTTCCCTCTTGTGTCCCCCTCCCTCCCACCCTCCCTATCCCACCCCTCTAGGTGGTCACAAAGCACAGAGGTGAACTCCCTGTGCTATGCTGCAGCTTCCCAGTAGCTATCTAATTTACATTTGGTAGTGTGTATAGGTCCCTGCCACTCTCTCACATCGTCACAGGATTCACTTTGTTATAAAGCAGAAACTAACACACCATTGTAAAGCAATTATACTCCAATAAAGGAGTTAAAAAAATAAATAAAAACCTAAGTCTGAGATCACACAGTTACATCTTCTCTGTGTTCTATTGGTCAAAGCAAGTCACAGGGTCAGCCCGGATTCAGTAGGAAGGGAAATAGGCTCCCCTTCTTGAGAATGGAGTGGCACATAAGCAACAGACATGGGAAGAATTGGCAGCCGTATTTGCAGACATCCTACCATGACAATTCACATCTTTCCCACGTGTAAAATCCTCTCACTACCCTCCCAGCACCTCGAAGACCTCCCAGTATCTTGAACACCTAGTGTCATTAAGTGCTCATGGGAATATCCCACACTTAGATGGAGGAGAAAAAAAGGATTGATCAGTTTGGAATTTGTGAAAGGCTTCAATGGGAGAGAGCAAAAAGCAAGGTTGCTGGGAGATGGAGTGCAAACCTTGAAATAGCTCACTTGAAAGAACATAGGGTGGGTCCAGGATGAGTCATGAAGGCTGTAAGGTGAAGAAAGAGATGATAGACATTTACATTTATCCCATTTGATGAGATAAATCATCTCTTAAGTGGGGAAACCTTTATCCTTATCCTTATCCCCTTCAATTACATCATTGTCCTTGGTCCTAATCCAAGGGAGTGACAGTTTCCAGTACAGTCACTTTCTGCAAGCTTCAGCTTGAAAAATAAAAATTAAGAAGATGAAATTCAGCACTTGCCTTTCAAAAAGGCAACTGTACAAACTGCAATCATACTTTCAGATGCTTGTTTTGCCTCTAGCATCTGCATTTCACAACTATTCTGAACACATAATTATAGCTTCTAGCAATTTTTTTTCCCATTGGGTCAGGAAATTCACTATTTTATGAAAGAAAAAATCAACCACATTTGATATATGTCATGCAAGGACAAGGTAATAAGCAAGATTTTCATAATGCAGTGTAATATGCATCTCTAAGACAACTTATGAAGGAATAAAAGTACAGAGAGATTGGCGTGAGATATCTCATCAGTTGATTTCCAAGGCTGACTGGGTCTCCATAACCTTCTAAGGCTAAGGGATTTGGGGAAGAAAGGAAGAGGATAAAGGGTTTATTTGCTGACACCAAAAAAGAAACACGTTTTATTTTATTTTCTCAATGTGAAGGGGAAATGTGTGGGGTAAAAGGAAGAAACAACTCTCAGGAACTTCCATGGAAAACCACTCACTGGGAACATTTTGACCAATATTTCTAAATAGCTTTGTGCTGCATTTTACATCCTTCTCTTTCCCCTCCCACTGCAGAGCTCTCTTAACCAAACCAATAGAAGACCCTTCTTCCTAAGGTCACAAGGCTTGACTAGGTTTTTCCCAAACCAAGGAAGGGAAGTTGAAAGTTGACAGGAAAGGAATAGAGATAAATAATAAATAGATAGATAGATAGATAGATAGATAGATAGATAGATAGATAGATAGATAGATAGATAGATATAATTCATTTCCCATTTCATTTACTTGTTTTCTTTTACTCTCTTTATAAAAAGACCTTTTAAAAGAAATTTCACTTATTTGAATCTAGTACTTCATTCTTAAGTCAAACTATGTATAAAGCCAGCTGAGGTATGAGGCCACACCCAACAGGCACCAAATAATACTACCAAAGCTACCATAGATGAGTGACAGAAAAAAGTGTGAGAAAATTTATTTTGCAGGGGAATTTTTTGTCCTCAGGCTATATCCCATGAGGAATGTAGAAAACCAACTGGGTTGTAGAAACAACTGAGATGTTTAAAACCCAAATGCAAAAGATCTTCTCTGTAGAATGATGCATTTACTGGACACATTTTTATGGTCATTAATTCCATATTTTTTTTAATTTTTAGATTTTTAATTGATTAGGAACCAATTTTAACTGAATTTTGTTTTATAATTATATAAACTATTTACAGGATGCAAAAATTATATCTGCAAAATGACATGTACTCAAAGAAGCCTAATTTCTCCTCCAATCTCCAATGCAACTTCTTTAATTTTATGGTTTATCCTTTAATTTTTTAAATAAAAGCAGATGTATATATGCATTATACTTTTTATCTCACAATTAATAAACTGTAGCATATTACAAAACTGGTTTCATCTCATATTTTTACTTATCCAGACAATTGCTCCATAGTAGTGTATGAAGACTACATAGAAAAGTTTCTCTGATTTTCCAAAGGGTAACCTATATACAATATCTTTATATAATTCCATTAGGCTCCATTTTTGGTCATTATCAATTGATTTTCTACTATATACCATACAAATATAATGCATATAAATTATGTAGACTTTGGTTATGAATTTCCTAATACAGACAGTAATGAAATTAACTAGTATATTCTTTTTCCCTTTCTTCTCCTGTTATCTCACATTTGGTTTGAAGTATTATCTTTTGCATTTGGTTTGAAGTATTATCTTTTGCTTTCAATTATTAACAATAAGGTGAATAATTTGTATTCTGTATTTTATATGGCTTCTCTATTCTGCCTCCATTTTTTATATTTGTACTATATTGATATTGCCAGAGAATATAGCTATTATATATGTATGCTTCTCTGCTATAGTCATCATTTTATATGACTTATACATGTCAGTATATATTTTAAGCTCACAGTAATTCTGTTTTCAGCACTTTTCCAGTCATTTGGTTGCCTGAAAAATCTTTCTCTAGTAGATTCCTCAGGAAGCACTCATGAAAACAATAAATTCTAAGTTCTCATATGCTCATAGTAGTTTGTCTACCAGCCTTTATAGTTAAAAGGTAGTTTGGCTGAATATAAAGCCCTTGGCTCATATTTTTTTCTCAAATATCATAATAATGTTACTCCATTGCCTTCTGGCATAAAGCCTTGACATAAGCAAGTTGTACGAAAATCTGATTTTATTTTCATGATTAATTTGTTTTACTAAAATTTATCTTGATATTGGTAAATCTGGTTGATTTTCTCTGTATCAGTTTTCTGTTGCTGTGCAACAAATTACCACAAATATAGTAGTTTATATTTATTAAATATAGCAATAAAACATATTATCTCTCAGTGTTCATAGATCAGGAGTCCAGGAACTTAACAGGATTCTCTGCTCAGTGTCTCACTGCGATGAAATCAAGAAGTTGTCAGGGCCTGTAATCTCTTCTGAGGCCCGTGGTCTTCTTTAAAGCCCGCTGGTTGTTGGCAGAATTCAGATCCATACAGCTAAATGACTAAGATCTCTACTGTCTTGATGTCCGTCGCTTGGGGTACACTCTCAGCTCCAAGAAGCAATCCATCATTTCCTGCCATGTGCCATGTGGCTCCCTCCACAATATGGAAGTTTGCTCCTTCAAGGCCAACAGAATAGCCTTGTTTTAAAAGACACTATAAACATTTTTTCTGAATATTTTTTAGAAGTCACCCTTTCTGTGTATTACTTATTGAGTTATATATTTATTCCATGCTTAATGTCTAAAAGAAGTTGTAAGAGCCTAAAAATATGTAGTATAAAAAACAGAGTAAGGAAATTAAGGCAAAGAGAAATTAGTACAGAAGGAATAATGATTTATTAACAAGGTAAGGTTCTCCGGAGAAACAGAACCAATAGGATGTATATGTAAGTAGAAAGAGATTTATCTTAAGAATTTGGTTCACAAGATTATAGAAACTGGCAAGTCCAAAATCTGCAGGGTGGACCAGCAGACTGGAGATCTAAGATGAATCAATGTTGTAGTTCAAACCCCAAAATCATCTGCTAGCAGAGTCTTTCACTCTAATCAGGTCTTCAACTGATTGAATGAGGCCCACCCACATTATGGAGCACAATTTGCTTTATTCAAAGTTCACCAATTTAAATATTAATCTCATCCAAAAAAACACCTTCACAGAAACATCCAGAATAATGTTTGATCACATATCTGGGCTCTGTGGCCCAGCCAAGCTAACCCACAAAATTAACCATCACAAATGGCCGAGTTTAAAGTTATACCCCCAAATGCATAATATGAAATCATATTTATATAGCTGGTCTACAATTATATTCTAAGTTTTCTATCTAACGAAGCAGGGAATGAAATAGACTTTCCCTCTGAAAAACTTTTTTCTAATAGAGAAACTTAAGACAAATTTTTCCTGTGGATCCTCATAAAAAGGGAACTTTGTGGTACAGTAAGCAACCTACCAGTTGGCTTCTCTAAATAACACCAATGGTGTAGTTCTCACATCTAATTTCCATAAAAATAATTTTATGAGCAAAAAAAAATGTGGCTTAATTCAGCATCATGTAGGGTGGAATTTAGAATATTTCTGGAAGCACATGGATTACAAATTCTTTAGTCAATTCTCCATGAATATTATTACCCCCAACTCTTTTTTGATAAAAATTTCATAGCAGGGAATTTTTTTTTTTTTTTTGTGGTACACAGGCCTCTCACTGTTGTGGCCTCTCCCATTGTGGAGCACAGGCTCCGGACGTGCAGGCTCAGCGGCCATGGCTCACGGGTCCAGCCACTCTGTGGCATGTGGGATCTTCCCGGACCGGGGCACAAACCCTTGTTCCCTGCATCGGCAGGCGGACTCTCAACCACTGCGCCACCAGGGAAGCCCCATAGCAGGGAATTTTAAATTATATTCTCTGGCCAGAACCTGAAGGTCATATGGCATGTTGGCATGTAAGCAATAGCTAGCAGAGTTTTATAAGTTAATGGGCCCATAGGGAGACTGACATCCCCTTATTAAAATGAGAAACCCAACCAAGATTCAGGCTTGAATAGACTCTCATCCAACTACTGCATGGATTTGATCCAAGGTAGTGACTCTGGGAAGAACTAACATTTTACTTAGTTCTCAGCTGCAACTGAGGCCCCAAAGTCATCCATTATAGACCATGGCTACAAGTATTTTGACATGGAAAATATTGTGAACAGGTGTTACAAATCACCACAGCACCCATTTATAATGTCAGTAAAGCATTTGTAGAACAGTGACTATTAAATCAGGAATTTAAGCTATGTTTGCCTTCTAGTGACTTTTTATAGTGAACAAAAAAGCCTTGTAAGGTACAGATTTTTCTGCAGTTCTACTAAGAAGCCAGCGTTGAAGATTATTGAGATGTAGTGACAGATTTACCATAAATTCCATGAATGGCAGGAAAGAAAAATGAAACCAAAAGAAGGATGTTAGATCTGGAGAACAGAGCAGGTCCAAGAAACTGACAATTATGGTAAGAGTTGAAGTACAAGCAAGAAAGGAGTGAGAAAATTGGAATGATAAAATAAAGGACCCAAATGTTAAAATAGGGAAATTCCAGCTTTCAATTTCAGGAAAGACCCAGTTCCACTTAGAATTTCCAAGGTGTGATAACATAAATTAATTACTGATGTGAAATGAAGAAAAGTTTTCAGAGGAGAAAAGTGTACGGGCTGTAAGCCTAGAGTTGCCAGAGTCTCAAAGTCCATTAAGCCAACATATGCTCTCTTCTCAGAATTATAAGCTGAATTTCAATGATTTACTAATTGTTATTTCCTGTTATTTATGTAAGGTGCTTGACTGAACTGATTGGTTAGAAAACAACAGCTAGAAAATTAAGCACAAATTGGTTCATAATTCATCCATTTTGTCAAGTCAATTTAACTCTGCATGTTCGGAACTTTGTCATCAACAATAGTGATTAATGATTGAAAAAGGAAATATAGAGAAGTTAAATGAAGGAAAATGAGAACTTGGATTTATACTGTGCTCCAGTTGACTAGTTTTGAAATAACATTGACACACTGATAGTAAATGGAAAAGACTAGTGGTAGAGAAAGTGGTTAAAATTTCACAGAAAATTACTTCTAACAGAAATATCATTATTGATTGCTCATCTTCTGAATGAATATTTTGTTAACAATCATCATTTTCAAAATGATTTTTCATCTCTCCATTGTGGTTACTAATGCATCTGAGTGCCTTGTGCATTCCTCTCCAGTGTTGTATATAAAAGGTCAATGGAAAAATAAATCACTTTTTTACAACCTATACTGTTGTAGGTTGAATTGTGTCCCCCAGGAACCCACATGTTGGAATACTGGCCCCCAGTGCCTCAGAATGTAACCTTGTTTGGAGATGTAATTGATTAAGCTAAGGTCATCCTGGAGTAAGGTGGTCCTCTAATCCAATACAGTTGGAGTCCTTATAAAAAGGGGAACACATACATGCATACAGAAATTGAGTGATGTGTCTACAAACGAAGGAACAACAAAGATTGCCAATAAACTCCAAGAATCTAGGAGTGAGGATAGAACATATTCTTCCTCAGAGCCCTCAGAGAGAAGCAACCTTGCTGACACCTTGATCTTGGACTTCTTGCCTCCAGGCCTGTGAAGCAATAAATTTCTGTTCTTAAAGCTACCTAGTACACAGTATACTTTGTTATGGCAGCCCTAGCAAGCTAATACACACAATACTGGGTAAATATTTTAGACGTGGGTAGGGTGGATTAAAAATTTGTTCATGAGGTTTAGTAGTTATAAATTAAATCGAATCCCTGGACTAAATAAGATACGACAGAGGCAAGAAGGACATTTCTCTGTGCTTTAAGAACACGTGGCAAATGAAAAAAAATTGCTAGCGCAAGGAACGACAATCTTTGGTGCTTTCTCAGCTCAGACTTCAAGTATCTTCATTTGCTAACTCCCCTGCATTTATTCCAAGACCAGCTAAGAGAAGAGAATTGCTGCCCTTCGTTGGGGAGTTTGTATTCTATCCAACGAAGTGGATAGATCGGGATACTGAGCCTCCCATGAAAAGTTTGCTAGGGTAACAGATTTGCTAAAATTCTTGAGCCCTGTGGTCCATGTCTTCACTGAGAGATTGCTGAAAGGAATGAGAAGCTGTCCCATAACAGGCAGTGAAAGGCAAGGGACTAACAGACATCACTATTCTCATTTTATAAATGAGGAAACCAGTGCTTAATGATAAAGTATTCTGCCCCCGCTCTTACAGCTAGTAAATTTTAAAAAAGGTCAGTATTTAAACCCAGAAATGACTCCAGTCCTGTATTCATAACCACTGCCGTTTGCTGTCTCCCAAAACTTACTCATCAGTATCAGATGATGATAGTGTTTGGAGAAAGCTTTTCCACTCTGGATTTTTTTAACTTAAAAAAAAATGTATGGGGCTTCCCTGGTGGCGCAGTGGTTGAGAGTCCGCCTGCCGATGCAGGGGATACGGGTTCCTGCCCCGGTCCGGGAAGATCCCACGTGCCGCGGAGTGGCTGGTCCCGTGAGCCATGGCCGCTGAGCCTGCGCATCCGGAGCCTGTGCTCCGCAACGGGGAGGCCACAACAGTGAGAGGCTCGCGTACCGCAAATAATAATAATAATAATAATGTATGAATAAGCCAAATAATATTGAGTCACATAAAGAAAATAATTAATGTTACTTACTTTCATTTTCCAGATTATAACCTCACTCCCTTGAAGTAACCAATGTCAACAGTGTGGAGTTTATCTTTCTACATGTTTATCTACATTCATGCAAATATATCCCAGAAAAGCACAGAGGAGTTTTTATTCCTGTATTTTATAAAAATAGGATGTTACTCTTTATATTGGCCATTCTTTCAGGTTCTTTTATAGCTATATAATGATACACAGATAGACATACAGATATACATATGGATATGGATATAGATAGTACATGCGATTATACCCTATTGCTGAGCATTCAGGATGCCTCCAAGATTTTGCCACTATAAATGTTACAATAAATATTCTTCTATATATCCATATATGCTACTGATTTTTTTATCTGCGGAGTAGATTCCAAAAACTGGTAACGCTGGGTCAAAGAACATATGTACTTTTTAATTTTTATAGCAACAGTCAAATTACTTCCCAAACTGTTGTACCAATTCACACTCACATCAGTGTTGCTGAACACTGATGAAAATGGCAATTTCTCCACACCCTTGCCAGTCCAGAATTTTATCAACTATGTCGATACGGATGCCCAAACACAGGCAATGCCAAGTCTCGTTAATTGAGCAGCTCCATAATTTTAGTTCTCTGAGTTAAATGATATAGGATTCCTTTGGCTCATACTTATAAGGTGGCTGCTGCACGTCTAGAGGTGTCTTCTTCCTGTGGAGTTGTAAGCAACTGAGTCACTCTGGGTGACTTAAGCATAAAAAGCACTTATTAAAAAGATAATAGGTAGTTCACAGAATCATTGGGGAGGTTGAAGAGCTAGGCTTAGGGATAAACAGCCTGAACGACAGACAAACCATGACACAGAATTGGCCTGAAAAGAAATTTTAGATCATTTCAAAGACTGTGAAGCAAAACAGTTGATAATACTGCTAATTCTGCACCAGGAAACTTGAACTTGCTGCAACTGCCAACTCCCTCCAAAGAATGCCCTACCATCCCTGCTTCTTGCACCATGTCAAGGAATCTAAGTCATAGTGCATGGGAAGCTGGGAAATTTAGTATCTGAAGTTCAACTTTTCTAGTAAGAGGCAGTCTCTGTCTCCCACAAAAACTCATGAGTTACTCAGAAGGAAGTTTTTCAAACCATAGAAGAGGGTTTCAGGGCAGGGCAGCAGGAAAGAATAATCAATGTGTACAGCACCGATTCTTTTTGAATGTAGCCCTTCTAACAGATGAAAACTGATTTCCCATTCTTTCCTTCATTACATTTTCCTATTAATATGTTTAAAATTATAAGTTGTATTTTCTTTATCTAATTTATATTTTATCTTTTTAAATTATTATTTTGTGTACTCAAGTTTTTTAAAGCAGTTTAAATTTTTGTCATATCTAAATTGTCAATTATTTTATTATTCATTCACCTGAAACTGTGGCTACGATTTGGATCTTTGGGTTAAGTAAGAACACTATAATTCACCCAGCACTGACAGTCAGTATTAGTGTTTGGGATGTTATTAGAAAAAAAGGCCTGGTTCCTGAAAGTGTGGCCCTTCGTGGGGTCGTAGAGTACATGTACATCCTGGATTTGTGTAATCCAAGATGCACTGAATGGCCTGCCTGCCAGAAAATATATCTCCCACCAGGTTTCTATAAAAACTAATATTACCAACTTGAAGGTCATTTTCTGATTTAGAGCATTAAAACCTAAAACCATGTTAAAAGATTGAAATTAACATTAATTGACTTACCCATTCATTAAGCACTTAATAAGTATCTCCTATTAGCCAGATTCTGTTCAAGGCACTAATGACACAGAGATGAAGGAAATTAAGTTTGAACCTCTCTTCTTAGGCATATAATCATGGGTAAATTAACTTTTGAGACAATTTCCACATTTAAAATAAGGATGATAATAGTGCCTCTTTCATGAGTTTTCTCTAAGACTTGAATGACACAGTAAAGTTCTGAGCACTGTGTTTGGTGTATAGTTTACATTCAATAACCTTCAGATACCTTAATAACTATTATTATCATTAATAAATCCATAGTCAATTGCCACATGTTGTGATAAATCTATGCTATACATAGACTAGGATGCTGTGGTTGATAAGAGTATGGAGGGACAGCACTGCCCAAATTGGAGCTGTGGGGGAGGTTTATAGGAAGGTCCTAAAGGAGATAAAACTTGAGCAAAATCTTTAAGAATGAATATGAGATATCCTGAAGAAGGAACTATTGGCATTGATCAGGAAGTGGGGAGAAGAGAGATGAAATAGCATAACTAAGTTATGGAAATGTGAAATAATGTGGAATGTTGTTTGTCTTACAAATGTGTTTGGGCCAGGGCATCATCTTAATGTGGGAGAGTAGTGAAAGAGAAGTTTGTTCAAATTATGAATGATTTTGTATGCCATGCTGAGTTGAGACTTTATCTTCAATAATACGAGGAGACATGAATGACTTTCAACTTAGTGGGAGGTCATTGAGTTTTAGAAATCCTATTCATATAACAGTCAGGAAGATGATTGAAAGAGTTTAATATTAGCAATTGAGAGGCCCTCTCCCATCAAGTCATTGCAATAATCTCATAGTGAATGCTGATGCCCGGACTAAGGTAATGGAAGTGCAAAAAGGGAAAAGATTTAGATACATATTCATGGGGTAGAATGGGCACTTGAGCCAGATTGGCTGGAAAGGAGGAAGAAATCTACAAAGTTTAGCAGGTTTCTGGCTTGGATGTCTGTGTTGATGTGGTGTCATCACCAAGAGTGGAACATAGAAAATTAGGGTCAGTTTGTTAAGGCTGTGTAGACTCTGAGATGTCTGTGAAACATTCTTCCAGTGAGCCCTGGAACACACTTTGTGAAGTTGTATGTTCATGATATGGTGGTTGTGCATTTTGTCAAGTGGACTGGATCTCCATATCCCAGATTTTCTTCTCTTGTGAGAGTTGGTGATAAGATGCACCTTGTGTAAGATTTAAAAGACGGAAGTGAAGTAGCAACCAGATTTTTTTTGCTTTGTAGCTGTTGTAACTAGACTTGAGATGCTGTAGCTACATACCCATGTTCTACCTGGTAACTAATCATGGTGACAGCGTTCAACATTCGAGCCTGCATAATCTCCTGTCCCTACTGTAGACCCCTCTTCAACATTTCATCTTTGACTCCTGGGCCAGGTGATTCACAAATTGCCAGACTCTTCTACAGGACACCCCCCTTATCAAAGTAGGAGGCTTAGAGGTATTAGGAGACTGATGAGGGTCCCATTCCATCTTCATGTGTCCACTCATCTCATTGGCTCCAGTTTGTCCTCATAGGTTCTACCTCATCATCAGAGGTTACAGCTTGCCCATGCTTCCCTTCTTGAATGCCTGCTTTGATGACTTCAGGTTGCAGTACCAGATACAGAAGAAAGAATCTCTCATGTACTGTGAACCAGCTCCCAAAATTGCATAAGGTCAAATCTCTATAGGAAATCCTATTAGGTCTACTTCTTTGATTAAACCCTGATGGACATAACAAGCGTAGTTTTTACAGACCGCTTTGTCATTGTACACAGCTTGGAATACATAGTCCAACGCTCCAGACACTTTGGCCCCTGGGACAAAAGGTCAGAAGTTTTAGGGTTCCACCAGCCTAGGGCACCATCGTTCAGTTTTAGCATTAAGCTAGTGGTCCATCTCCTCAAGCTGAGAAACGATGTGTACAAAAATGGGCAATTTAAAGCAGAGTATGGCAAATGCTCTCTATAAAGGGGCAGATAGTAAATAATTTAGATTTGCAGCCCATAAGGTCTTTGTCACAACTATTCAGCTCCCATTGTTGAGCCAATGTAGCCATTGAAAACACATAAATGAAAGAATATGGCTGTGTCGAAATATAACTTTACTTATAAACACAGATGATGTGTTAGATTTAGCCATGGACCATGGTTTGCCAGTACCTGATTTAGACAAAATAGTACAAGTTCTTTATCATAAAAAGCGCACTTTAAAAATTCATTAATACATTTAGCATGGAGAAAAAAATTAAAGTCGGGGTCAGATAGCCTAGGATGTAATCTCAAGTGTAGCACTTTCTGATGCTCCATTTCCTCATTTTAAATGAAGACAAAAAGATAAGTACAGTATTGTAAAATATGTCCACAAACTTTTTGACACGTCTCTTTTCAAAAAAATAGCATCTAATTCCCTTCCCCTTGAATATGAACTGGACAAGGTGACTCATTCCAAGGGAATAGAACATTGCTGAAGTGGCATTTACATGCTTTCCAAGGATAAGTTAGAAAAAGGTGATTTAGCCTCAACTTGACTCTCTCTTCAGGTACTCACAACCTAACTGCCAAGCTATGAGGAAGCCAAGTGGCCAAATGGAAAGGTCATATATAGGTGTTCTGACCATGACCCCAGCAGTAGTCCCAGCTGACAGCCAGCGTCATCTGTCAGACATGCAAATGATCAAGATATCCCATGATTCTAGTCCCCAGCCTTTGGGCTGGTCCAGTTAATGACAAGTGGAACAGAAACATTTGTCTCCACAAGCTCCACCTAAATTGCAGAAACATAAGTAAAATAAATGCTGTCATTGTTTTAAGTTATTAAGTTTTGGGGTATTAGTAACAGAGCAATAGATTGCTAGAATATAAAGACTCCTCAGTTATTACAGTAAAAGAATTTTGTATGAATCTCCCAAACCTACTAACCTACTGACTTGTATCTTATACAAGTATCTTACACTCACAAGCATGTGTGTCTACTGACTATTTTTTTTAATGGAAGTATAGTTGATTTACAGTGTAGTGTTAGTTTCAGGTGTACAGCATAGTGATTCAGTTATATATACATTCTTTTTCAGATTCTCTTCCCTTATAGGTTATTATAAAATACTGAGTATAGTTCCCTGTGCTATACAGTAGGTCCTTGTTGATTATTTTATATATAGTAGTATGTATATGTTAATCCCAACCTCCTATTTTATCCATCCCCCCACCTTTCCCCTTTGGGTAACAAGTTTGTTTTCTATGTCTGTGAGTCTCTTTCTGTTTTGGAAATAAGTTCATTTGTATCTTTTTTTTTAGATTCCATGTATAAGTGATATCATATGATATTGGTCTTGGTCTGGCTTACTTCACTTAGTATGATAATCTCTAGGTCCATCCATGTTGCTGCAAATGACATTATTTCATTCTTTTTATGGATTAGTAATATTCCATTGTGTATGTATGTATATGTGTGTGTGTGTATATATATATATATATATATATATATACATATATATATCACATATTCTTTATCCACTCATCTCTCTATGGACATTTAGATTGCCTTCATGTCTTGTCTATTGTAAATAGTGCTGCAATGAACATTGAGTGCATGTATCTTTTCGAATTATAGTTTCCTCTGGATATATGCCCAGGAGTGGGAATGCTGGATGATATGGTAGCTCTATTTTTAGTTTTTTTAAAGAACCTCCATACTGTTCTCCATAGTGGCTGCCCCAAGTTATATTCTCACAAACAGTGTAGGACGGTTGTTTTTCCTCTGTACCCTCTCCAGCATTTATTATTCATAGACTTTTTATAGATTTTTTTAAATGTAGACAATTTTTAAAATCTTTATTGAATTTGTTACAGTATTGCTTCTGTTTTATGTTTTGGTTTTTTTGGCTGCTAGGCATATGGGATCTTAGCTCCCCAGCCAGGGATTGAATCCGCACCCTTTGCATTGGAAGGTGAAGTCTTAACCACTGGACCACCAGGGAAGTCCCTATTCATAGACTTTTTGGTGATGGCCATTCTGAGGAGAGTGAGGAGATACCTCATTTGTAGCTTCCCAACAATCCAAAGAGAGGATTTAAGAGGCCACAGAGAAGATTTAAGAGGCAGAACTCAATGACCTAACCTGGAATTTGGCCAAAACTCTAGGCTTAACACACTTGTAATTATTTCAAAAATGATGTCATGGGACTTCTGATGACCAGCCTAGAATAGGACTAGAGCTGGCCAAACTACCTTTATTTGAAATGAAACACCACTGCAAACTTAAAGCCTTATGAATTTTGAACTAGAAAGTTTGGACTTTAATTTATTTTGGCCAGAGTGCTTTCCAACAGAAGTGTAAATCATATTTTTTAAAAAGTTACCTTGGAAAACACATGAATAGCTACAGGTCAGTTACAATTGGTTAATTTAAAGTTTTTTCTTAAGTTCAAGATAATAAGATGGAGTCCGGGGCTTGGGGGAGCAGAATGTCTACACTTTGGGTCTAAATATTGGATCTATGTTTGGATATTTTTATTTTCATAAGGATGGAGATAATACTGAAAGCGAAAGAAAACAGAGACAGAATAAACCTAGAAACATGGGTTTGTAGTTTGATGTGATGACATGTATATGCCGATCAGAGAAGGGTGATAGTTGTATAAGTGAGTAGATGTGAGTGAATATAAACATTGAAATTACAGGATAAGCCTTAAAGAGGATGGAATACGATACAATACTTCAACTTGATTTCTTTATAGCACATTTTCCCTTTCCCAGAGCTACACACTGGTGACACTGGCTTACGTTTTCTCCCACTTACCATTCTGTGCCAAAATGCCATAACTTTGCCACTCGAGGATCTTTTCCTGGAATGTCCTCAGGGTAGTGTTTTGAAATGAAAAAAATATCAAGTCATACAGTCCTGGATTTGGAGTACAGCTGTCTCTAGCTAACTGTGTAAACTTGAGCATTTGTTATTTATGACCAGCAATTTCAAGACCTGTAAAATAGAGACATAGAATATCCTTCTATATGGTGGTTATACAGTTCAAGTAAGAAAATATTCATGAAACACTTACCACTACATCATAGGATAAGATGTAAGGCAAGTTCAGTAAAGGATTATTTCCCCAGAACCCCTAATTTCTTACTCAGTGACTCCTACTTCTGCTTTGCAATCCTTATGCAGTCACTGCCTTTTTACAGTCCTTGTCAAGGCCCCCAAGCAAAGTTTAACTTCTTTCTCCAGGCTGTAATAGAATGTTGGCCACATTGTATTGTCTTAATATGATTATGTGTCTGGCTGTCTCATGTAGACTTGGGACCTTATTAATTCCTTGTGTGTTTTGTCCCTTCATGATGATAGTCTAGAAATTTTTATTTTGTAATAAAGGCAGTTATAAACATGTCATTTATAAAAATTTGTATGTGCCATTTGAGAAATCTGAAGGGTGGATTACTCAATATTTGGGAATGTTTTAGTCTGCCTTATAGAGTCCATCGCTCCCCCTCATCTGGCTCCCACTTGCCTAGCTGTCACTATTATTTGATTTATGGCTGGTCCCTGCTCATCTTTATGACATTGCCTTCATGTTTTCTCAAGTCAAGGGGGGTTTTTTGGTAAACCTATACCCTTATTAATGAAATATGACCAATCAATGCTATAAAGTACTCTTGAAATGTGTAAATATTATACATTGTCCAAAGGGGCAGTACTAATTGCAAAAGGAATGGATGGAAAAACCACTGCTGTACAAATTTAATTTTAGAAATACATTTTTCTCCTAAATAAGGTGTTCACAAAAAGATTAAACTCTGCTCCTTTTAAATCTACATATTCTTAAGCTGCTAAATTTCTAGAAATAATAATTATTATGTAGCTAATATTCTGGAGAAGATTTAATATGGCACAAGCACAAAACTGAAAAATTTTCATCTCATTTTTATCACTATGGCAAACCTTAAGAGAGATATTATCATTGTGTCAATTTCACAGATGAGGAAGTCCAATTAACAGGAGACTAATTCAAATTTTATTAGCCTGGTTTGAAAATTCTGTACAATTTATATACGGACTCATGTATTGGCAGAATTAACCACCACCTAGGGTTTATGATATTTTTATTATTACCTTTTCTCATATTTGGGTAAGTGTATCAACGACCTATGTGTAGACTTTATTGGTCATCAATAAAGTGAATTTGCTTATCTGATTACCTTCTCTCATCTCAGAACTCGCATGAATGGGAAAACAGATAAATACATTTCTTTAGAAAAAAGGAAGCAGAGAAAGAAAAAGTCACTAAAAGTTCAGGATTGGATGCTTCTTACCACAAGTAGTAAAGGGAAGGAATCTGGGCAGTCAGACGACTTCATGAACACATGCAACTTTGTGAGCAGATGAAACATTCAAAGAAAAAATGTGGTCATCCTGGTAATCATTTTTATTTTCTTTTACCAGTACTGCAGAGCTCTAAGACCTAAAGTAAATCATTTTTTCATTTACTCCACTGACTTTGATGTAACAAACAGAAAGCTGAACTGAGGTAGCCTTTCAAAGTACTTATATGTATTGTAGGATTACTCCAACATCTCAGATGATTCTCCAAAATAAAATCATGTAATCCTGCAGACCAAATATTCTTATTGATACACATTTCACCCTAGCACACATATTCCTTTAGGGTAGAGGTTAAAGCACCAGGGGTTCCTAACATGGTCCACTAGTCTCTAAGGGATAAAGACTTGGGGTCATTTTTGCAATCCATCAAATGTGGTTGAATCTTTTCTCCTGGCATCTTCCTAGACCATCACTGTGGACTGGATCCAACAGGAAATCTCTCATTAGAGCAAACTCCAAAAACTTGATCTTCTAGAGGGAGGAAAGCAGAGGGAGAGAATACTGTGCTTCAGTGAGAGTAACTGGATGGAGAAATAAAAGGTAATACTCCCATTCTGTGATTGGTTCCTCCAAGAATTTTGCTGTTTATATCCTTGATAAGATTGCCTGTCTGCAAATTATAAAACACCAATATGTTGTTTCTAGATGTGATTAGCATGCATGCTGGTTTGACTACCTCATCAAAAGTGGCTATAGGTTTTGTCGTATTGCTATGCAAACTAGGTATCCCTAATGTATTGATGCTGATAAGTTTAGTGGTGTTGATTAGTGCTGAGGCAAGAACTGGACTTAGAATCATAATTCATATATTCAAACACTCTACAACTTTGCCATGAGGCACTATAATGTAGTAAAAGACATCATTTTTGAGATCATATAGTTCTAAATTCAAATATACTTATAAGATACACACACACACATACACAAATTAACCCCTTTGTGTCTTATTTTACACACATTTAAACTAAGAGCAGTAATATTTTCCCTGCAATATTATTTTGAGAATTACAGATAAATGTTATAAAATGCATGATGCACATGGTGGGCACGCAATAAAAAATTATTAATATTATGAAAACAGGAAAAATACAACAGAGAAAATCAAAACCCAAGTGTTGGGTTTGAAATGATTAACAAAGTGTATAAACACCTAAAAAGACTAATTTTAAAAAAGAAAGGAAGGTAGAAAGGAAAGAAGTGAAGAAGGGAAGGAGGAAGGAAGGAAACATCGGTAACCAATTACCAACATTAGAAATGAATGTGGGGCATACCTACAGATCCTACATCGGTTATTAAGGAAACGGTTATTAAGGTTATCAAGGAAACGGTTATTAAGGAAATATTTTGAAGACGTTTATGTTCAGAATAATTCAGTAAATTTGACAACTTTAAATTTGAAAACAAGATAAATAGACAAATTCCTTGAAAAAAAAACACAACTCACAAAAACTGATGCAAAGTAAGAGAAAAATCTGAATAGCACTAAAGAAATTGAAGTCATAATTTGAAACCTTCCCACAAAGCTACAAAGAAAGCTTCAGACAACATGGTTTCACTGATGAATTCCATCAAACATTTATACCAGTCTTGAATAAACCCTTTTAGAATATAAAGGATGAGGGAATACTTTTCAATTGATGTTATGAGATCAACATAGCCTTAATACCAAAACCTAATAAGGACATTACAAGAAACAAAATCCCTAATGAATATACATGTAAATATTCTTATCAAAATATTAATAAGTCGAATCCAGCAATACGTAAAGTGATAATACATCATGACCAAGTATTCAAGTCTTGAATATGTTTACAACTGTAAATCAATCCATGTAATTGATTAACAGAACAGAGGAGAAAAATCACGTGCATATATCAATACATGCAAAAAAAGTTGAGAAATTCAACAGAAACTCATGAAAAAAATCTCAGTAAACTAAAAGTGCAGGAGAACTAACTCAATATTATAATAGACATCTATTGAAAACCTACTGCTAACATAGTACTTAACGGTGAAATATTGAACACTTTTTCAAGATTAAGGATATTCAGACATGATTATATATATAGTGAATCCTAAGGAATATTATTGATATTCAGAATATACCTAATGTCAACTTAATTCTATGCTAAGGAATGAAGAGAAATAGTCACTTATTGTTTGTATGCTTTGTCGGTTAACATATTCATCAACAAATTACAGGTTGTATTTGACTGTTACTTCCATGTAGAAGAGGAATATTAGTTCAGGAATAAAGCATATGTAGGCTGAGTACCTACCATCAAAATTGGCCCCTGCCCTCAAGGAGTTTTCTGTCTTATAAATTCCATGGCTTGCTTAATATGGGACTTGGATCACACTCACATTTTACAAGTAAATTCACAACCAGCTAGTATGTATGTTGGTTCTGCTGCCCAGGAACTACAACTTACTGGTCAGCCTCCCCACTTTTATCATATACATAAAGCTATTGTTCCATGACCATTTACTAGTCAGATGGGATAATAACTAAATCTGAGAAGTGATCATTCTTGGGTAAGGCAGGGTCCTAGAGAACTTTTCACCCAACACAAGGCAAAGGAAAACTATTATTCAGATTACCTTTAGATATTCTTCCTAGAAAATAGATTTCATATAGCTCTTTCAATATTTCCACTTTACAGAGGAGGGCAGAATCCCATCAGAGTAACGATTTACAGTTTCTGGAGTCAGAAACTTAAAGACTTGGGACCATAATTTTAAAACCTGTGCAACTCTTCATGTTATTCTTTTTACCCTCATGCCATAGGTCAGGTTGCCCAGGAAACAAACTAGACAGGGATGTGCATGCAGGTGGTTAATTAAGGACAGTCCTCAGGAACACCTGTAAGGGAGGTGGGAGGAGGCAGCAGGACTGAGCAGGGGAGAAGTTGCACTGTGATGTGGTTGCAACAGAGGCTACCAGTGATGCCTCAGGGAGCTCTAAAGCTGGTTGGCCCTTTAATGATGGGCAAAGGGGGTCATCTTCTTGGCACCTTTGCACCTTCTCATCAACCAGTCATTGAAGGTGGGCTGTTCCACCCTTAAGGTGCATTACCATAACTGTGGGCAATGTTGTTTCCTTTGGTAGAGGGCAATTCCTGAAGATGGACTCAGCTGTGAGCTGTCAGCAGGTAACATTCTCTGCAGCAGGAAGAATGAGTGTCTTCAGTGCTAAAGGGGACACCTGGTAATGTATAACAACATCCTGTACACCCCATGGTAAATTGCAATAAAATTCTGGAGCAGAAGGGATCTGTGTGTTACACTGAAGGCATCTAAGAAGTAGGGGTTTATGGAGCTGCATCTCACACTGAAGCCAGGGGATGGAGAGAAGAGCTAGAGGTGCTCCCAAGCAGCAATGAGCAAGCATCAGGCTGTTTGGGCACCTGATTCTAGAAAGAAGCAGAAGCAAGGAGTAGGTCCAGGTCTAAGAGGCAGCCCTGATGCCAAGAAGTTAAAAAGTGGTTGTGTGCAGAGCTCCCTCTCATGTGACAGGGAAGCAGTGACTCGAATAGATAGCAGAACACTGTTCCTGAGCCCCATTTGTGGCTCAGGCTGTACTTCTTGATAGACTGGTAGGTCATGGGAAAGCCAGAGCTTCTGGTGATGAGGTGGCAGCCCCTTCCAGACACATTGTTAGAAACTGCTAAAAAGAAACAAGAAACAGTGGCTATTTCAGTAGGCAGAACTGGAGAGATAGAAGATATATTTTCATGTCTTTCTTTTTATAAATTCATGGGGCTAAAGGTAGTAGAATTAAAGTGATTTTTACTTCTTTTTTGTGTGTTTTTCTGTATTTTTATTTTTATTTTTTAGTTTATTTTTCATATGTTTTTAAATTTTTTTTACTGAAGTATATTTGATTTACAATGTATTTTTATTTTTTTTCAATTTTATTTATTTATTTTTGGAATGTATTTTTAAAATAGAGTAATTGAATTAGTATCATCAGGGTCAGCAAAATATTACATAAGAAAGGTTATATGAGAGTGTCACTTCCACCTTATAGCCATTCTATCATGCAAAGTACTCTTCTGAGCTCAAGCACTACTTGGGCCATCAAACTTTCTTGCCTTGCTTTCCTTCTATTTTTACTTTTATTATTATATTTACTAGTACTTATATTATTATAATACATAATTAATACATATATAATATATGGTATATTTTGCAATTATGTATTTTATGTATAAATATAATATTTTATAATTATGATACATAATTGTTTTATATACTATTCTATTTAATATAAATCAATTATTATTCTATTTTATTAATGCACCCTATTTATCCTTTGCTTGATCTATAATAGTCCTCATAGTTTTCAATAGTTTTATCCCAAAATGCATGCATTTAGGGTGAGTTAGCTAAAAAAGATAGCTTCTATAGGAAATGAAATTTTAATCTGGAAGAAATGAAAATTGCTTCATCTCATATGGAGAGAAACTCACTCCCCCCAAAAAAGGAAGATGCAAACCCGCCCTAATGTTGCAACACATGTCTTTGGCAGTGACCTTTTTTGTGCTGTGTAGCCACTGGGTTATCTAGAGCCCTGTTGGGTGAGCCAGAAAATTTAGAAATGATCAGATAAGTCAGGGTCAATGTGACCTTTTATGTACTCAATTCTTGGGAAGGTTGCTAGCTTAAAACGTCTCTGAATGTAAACAAGAGGATAGTTACTATTCCAAAACTGAAACTAAATGAACAGGTTGGAGAAGATCATTTACTGCTCTAGAAATTTGCAAAAGGAGATGACGGCAGTATAAATTTATGACACTTTTATCAAATAACTGAAATGTCTTGCATGTGACCTTTATTTTGAACATGCTGATAGTTTTCATATAATTCCTCTGTATCGTCTATCAGGTTGTTAAAATGTTTTCCATATGCAAAAATTAGTTGTAAAGGGCATCCAGACTGTTATTAGTGACTGATTATTCAAGACAAACAAGCATAGCTCTTTATGTCATATGGACAAACTTTGGTTCTGATGGTCGTGTAAATACGCAAGCTGAAACATATAGGGTGATAAAAGCTGAAGAGACTGGAATATTAGAGTCAGCTTGCTGCAGTAGTGTATGTCCACTTGATTTCTCAGGAAGCGATGAAATATGGTGAAGGAATAGAGGTGATATAGAAGAGACCCAGAGAGAACATTTTAAAACATTTTTATAACTTAAAGTGAAATGGTCAGATGATGTTGTCTAGTGTTTTAGAACATGGTTTTGAAGCCAGACAAGTGTGAATTTACAGCCTGGCTTCCCACTTACTCCACACATAACTTACGAATGCATTCCCTCTGAGGCTCAGTTTACTTCTCTGTAAGCTGGGGATTAAAAGATTGCCTCGCTCATAGAATTGGTATGTGTAATAAGTGAGATAAAAATGAAAAGCAACTAGCAACTACTTATTATTGTTGTTAGAGTAAATGAGTTTTAATTGTTACATAAGCATAATAAATGGTAACTTTACTATGACAATTGAAGGCAAAAAGTCTAAACAGGATATTGTGTTTCACCTCCTTGGTTAATATTTTTCATTTAGCCTGCATATAACAACTAATATATAACATATTTTCCTTCCAAATGCAAATCTTAACATTTTATCACATCGTTTAACCTTCCTTTTGTTTCTACCAATCCTAACAAAACAACGTATTTCTTCCTCTCCCTAATTATTAACCTCCAATAGGATATGTGAGGGAAAATCCAGCACCAGCTGCTAGCCTGATGTATTTTGCAGTTTCTAAGAGAAAAAGGAACAGAAACACTTGTTCTGACCATGCTATAGCTCTCAGGGCTGGGACGGCGCCAGTAGGAGTCGGTGTGCCATGGTCCTCAGCACGGCTCTGCAAATCCTAAAAAAAAAAAAGTGTGTAAGTATGTTTATATTGGCCGATTCATTCATGTTTTTGTTTGTTTGTTTGCGTTACGCGGGCCTCTCACTGTTGTGGCCTCTCCCGTTGTGGAGCATAGGCTCCGGACGCACAGGCTCAGCGGCCATGGCTCACGGGCCCAGCCGCTCCGCGGCATGTGGGATCTTCCCGGACCGGGGCATGAACCCGTATCTCCTGCATTGACAGGCGGACTCTCAACCACTGCGCCACCAGGGAAGCCCATTCATGTTTTTTTTAAAGAAGCAAATATTTATTGAACACTCATTTTATGCCAGAGCACCGTATACAGATAATAAAATATATATTCCTATATGAGTAAAACATAGTCCCTTATTTCAAAAGAACCTATGACTCAAGTTTCAGGCAGAAACAGATTCTCGACATGCTACATTAACCAGTTATTTTTATTTTATATTGCACACAAGGTGTTGTTCCACTCAATATAAATATGGAATATAATAGAACTATAGCTTTTTCATTAATAAAATTGAATTGCAGCATATACCATGCAATTTAAGATCAACTTCCTATTTTTAATGTTTCCACTAGCCGTCTTAAATACTTTGTGGAAAAAAGTTCAGCTAATAAACAATTCAATATCTCTGTTGAATAAAATGGGTTAATGAATCATTGACAATTAATACTATAATCATAGAATTAACTGAAATGGTTTCAAAGACTACCTTCCAAAGGCCTAGATGGTTTCAGAGGTGAGTTTTTTCAAATGTTTAATATATAATGTTTTGTTGTTCAAACTATCCCTTAACCTTACAAAAAAAAAAAATTCATTATGTATAATCATATTAGTGATAACAAAATTTTATATATCACAAAAATTTACAGACAAATATCATGAATGAGTATAGATTTTAAAGTACTAAATAAAATATTTGCAAATAAAATCATATAGTAAAACTTTATAGGTATAATTTATCACATTTTTAAATCAAAGGAGAAAAATCATATGGTTTCCCAATAGGTACCCAAAACTTAATTTGTAAAAGTTAACTTCTATTCCTGACTGTTTTTTTTTAACTTAGAATAAGAATAGATGACTATTAATTTATGTAGAAAATTATACACATTTATGTATATATAAATAAAATAAGCAAAAATCAGGTCTAATGGTGAAATTTAAAAGCATTTCTATTAAAATCCGTCACAGGCAAGATGCCCATTTTTCCATAATTATTTTCCTGTAACTACCAGTCAATGAAATACAGTATAAAAATAAATGAAATGTGAAAATATTAAAGGGGAAGAAAACACCACTACAATTATTACAGGTGATATAATTTTATATCAAGAAGCCCCAGGTGGAAAATAGTAAATTCAGAAAGGTGGCGAATTGTAAAAATAAAATACCTATAAATCAACAGCTAGTTGGAGTATTCCAGTATCTTGAAGTCTAGTTAATATGAGGCGCTCTATGCACTGTGGAAGTTCAAAGCCATCCTCAACATTTCTTTTTAATTTCCAGAAGGCTTGTGTTCTCATAAGCACATTTGGCTCTGCGCTCCTGTTTTGACATGGGCTATGTCTCTTGTGTTAGAAAATTGTATTAAATAGGAAGAATATAGGCTTTAAAATAGAAGTGTATACAGAAGCAGTATTCATTTACTTATTTTTCACCCATGTTAAAATCAGGTATCATTTATAATCCCGTTAAAGAAAAAAACAAAATATATTCTCTCTTCATTTTTTGATTGTTTATTGAAAGGGAAATGGTATAACATTTTAAGTTGAAATAGTATGTCCCTTATTCCTCATTCAGTAGAGTGTTTATTTCATGTCTTAAATTTACTGAGAGGAAGAAATTTGTTAACTCTCTTAAAGAAACAGCATGCTACTGGAATCTCCATCAGACAAGATTTCCCTTTTATACTTCTTGAAAATTCTCACTACAGATGTGAGAGATGTTTGAATTGAATGTTTAACCTGTAAATAATATGATCATAATTTCATGAGTTCATTAGTTTTAATTTGCATGCTACAAAGCTTGTACTTTTTTATTTCATTTCAGTTCTCTTAAGCTGATTTGTCATCTCAGCATTACTTGAGAATCTGTGAATATTTTAAATTACTAATAGTGTCTTCAAAAATGTGTTCCATAAGACACAGGACAGAGATTCATTCTTGGGAAAAATATTTTCTAGAGAAAAATATGCTTGAAAGTTGTACTTAAAAAGAAATAATTTTGATAGCTCTTTTTAAAAAAGTCTTCCCAGTGATTAAACAAGCAAAATATTTGAAAACAGTGTCATATAATTTGCAAACATGATGTGCTCTTTAAAAATACATAAATCTTCTCTCAAGTCTTTCTCTCTTTTTAGATATTGTTGGTTGATTCTGTGTGCATGAGACCAACCCTATGTGAACTGATTTGAACAAACTCTTCAACTTATTCATCAGACACCACTCAGGACAGTAACACATATGAGAAAAAGAAAAAGATTGATATTTCCCAATACGTACTTACCCCTTGGGTTTCTACTAAGATCTTTTACGTATGTAATCTTATCCATATTGTCTCAGAGAGGATGGTGAGTTTAAGAAATTTGGATGATATCAAGAGAATCTAGAGAGCAAACCTGAGCCTCTTACCCTTCTCTCCAATGACGACTTGTGTTGCCTTTGTATTTCCATCTTTCGTGGCAGAAAAAACCATCTGTGTAATTTATTCTACTCACAAAATAAGAAAGAGTTCTATCACTGTCTATTTTTCTATTATCTCTTTGATTGTGGCGTAATTTACATGGAGAAAAATGCCCAGCTTTTAAGTGTAGAGTTCAATTAACTTTGGCCAATGTGTACACCCACATAACCACAACCCAATGAAGATACAGAGCACTTGCATCACCCCTGAAAGTTCCCTCTCTGCCCTTTTCCAGCCTATCCCACTTCATACCACCTCTGCACAACCATTGTTTAGATTTCTGTAACATCTTATAAAGTCACATAAAAGGAGCCATACGGTATGTTCTCTTTTGCACCTGGCTTCTTTCACTCAAGTTAAAGTTGGGAAATGCACCCATGTTGTTCTGTGTATCTGTAGCTTGTTTCTTTTTTCACTGAGTGTTACTGCATTGTATGATCACGGCACAACTTGTTTATTCACTGGTTGATGGTTATTTGGATTTCTTTTTCTGTTTGGGTTTATCATGAATAAAACATCCATGAATTTTCTTATATAAATTTTCTCGTGAGTGTATGTTTTATCTCTCTTGTATAAATGCATAGGAGAGGAATTTCTGATACATATTTGTTTAGTTTTATAAGAAACTGCCAAATCATTGTCCAAAGAGGTTGTACCATTTTATTCTCCCACCAGTATGTCTGAGTTCCATTTTTTCCACATCCTCGCCAACAATACCTTCAGCCTTTTTAATTTTAGCCATTCCAGTGGGTGTTAAGTGCTATCTCATTGTAGACTTCAGGAAAATACATTTCCCTGAACACTAACGAAGTTGATTATCTTTCTATGAGTTTATTGGCTGTTCATGTATCTTCTCTTGTGAAATATCTTTCTGTTTTTTGTCTATTTTATATTAGGTTTGTCTTTTACTATTGAGATTTAGGAGTTTTAAGAATATTTTTAATACATGTCCTTTGTCAGATATATGTACTTTGAATATTTTGCCCTATCTATGGATTGTCCTTTCAATTTCTTAACAATGTCTTTGATAAACAGAATTTTAATTTTTCTAAAATCTGACTTACAATTTCCTCTCTTATGTCTTTTTCTTTCCACATCTTATTTAAGAAATCTTTGTCTATCCTGTGATTGTGAGGTATCCACTACGTTTTCTTTGAGAAGTTCTATAGGTTTAGCTTTTACTTTTTGGTTTATGATTCATCCTAAATTAATCTCTGTGATTCATTACCTTTAGATGCTGAGATTTAATAACCAGAATCTCACTTATTTGCCCTTGAAAGTGAATAAAACCTAGTACTTTATTGAGTAGAAAAACCTCCCTTAATATAAAGTAAAACTCATATATAACCACAATGAAAAGCAGAAACAAGCATAACTGTAGTCACCTGACATCAAAACAATCCAAAGTCAGGGTCTTCTCACGTTAGACCCTACTCACCTGCCCCTAAACAGAACTCCCTTTCACAATATACTGCTACTTTATCCTCCCATCTTTTACTTTATTCTATTTCTGACAGTTCTTCCTTTCCTCCCAAGGAAAAAAATTCAAAATATACCATGTTTTATGAAGAAGATAAAAATGTAAAATCACCTTCACAAAGATGTGTTTTTGAAGTGGGTTTTCTTTGTGGAATGTTTGATTTGTAATAAGCATTCATATTCTGAGTAAATAGAAAATCCTTGTTTCACTCCTCTAACAACTTCATACTTTAAAAACCTGGGAGTCATCTAACTCCTCCTTCTTCCTCAACCACACATTTAGGATTGTCAAGTAAATACAGGTCACCTAGCTACATTTGAATTTCAGTTAAACAGTTAATAATTTGTATGTGATCCACCTATTGCTTGGAACATACTTACACTAAAAAAAATTATTTGTTGTTTATCTGAAAATCAAATGGAAGTGAACATCCTGTATTTTTATTTGCTAAATCTGGCAACTCTACCCACATCCAATTCATCACCAAACCCACTAAATCCTAATTTCTCAATATTTCCTAAATTAAGCCCATTTATTTCCATCTCTACTATTTGTACTCTTGGAAAAGACACCATATTTATACCCAGATTGCTTTAATGACTTCCTTACTAGCTACCAATCTCTATTCTAAACATTCTTCACTCTTTGTTAAAGCCATAAAGATTCTTTTAAACACAACTCTGATCATATAACACCCTCTTCAATCATTCCCATTGCTTTTAAGATAAAGTCCAAATTCCTAAACTTGGCTTTCACTGCTACATCTTACCTGTCCAGCTTATCTCTAAGCAATAATGATCCTGTACTCTCCATATATTCCAGTCATTTTGAAAAAATTTTCAGTCTCTGGAAGAAGCTAGACTCTGCCCTTTGGTTTTAATATTCACACATGAATTTTCTTCTACTTAGAGCATTCTTTCAGCCCATGAGTCTCACTCACCATTTCTGCTGGACCTTGGTCTGTTTGCCCTTAGATATATTATTTTCCCTTCCCCTGCTCTGCTCTTATTCAACCCTCTAAACTGATGTTCTAATCACCCCCTATTTACCTATTGATGAAGGCAAGATTCCTACCCTCCAACTATGGTGATGGCTGAACCCTTATACCCAACACAGGACAGATAAGACTGACAGTAGCATTAGTCACAGATACTCATAGCCTGAGAGCCAAAGACATTGCACAGAAACACACAAGGGTTGCACTTGGGCCCAGAGTGAAAAACCAAGGTCTGTGGGAGGCAGGCTTTGTAGTATCAAGAGGGTGAGGTGCCCCTGGTTACCACAGGAGGATGTGATTGGCTTGTTTGAATTACTATGTGGGTTGGCAGAGAACACCATATCTACTCAGGATTAAGCAGGAAATGTGCCTTGTCCCCTTGATAAGAAGAGTTGTTTGACTAAAGGTCAATATCAATGGGAGAAGAGTGGGGAGGAGAACTTGCAATTGGACCATTCAAGGCCTCTCAGTTTCCTCAGATGTCAAGGCAGCACATAATATTGGACCTTAATTTTAGGGCTTATACCATAACTAATGAACTTGTAAGGATGTACAACATATCATGGCTCCATCCAAAATGACACCTGAAAAGAATTAGATTTACCACTCACCAAAGTCAGAAATGTAATTAAATGTAATGTCAACCCAGCAATGCCACTCCTAGACATATACCAGGAGAAAACCATAATTCAAAAAGATACATGTACCCCAATGTTCATGGAAGCACTACTTACAATAGCCAGGACATGGAAGCAACCTAAATGTCCATCAAAAGAGGAATGGATAAAGAAGATGTGGTACATATGTATAATGGAATAGTACTTAGACATAAAAAAGAACAAAATAATGCCATTTGCAGCAACATGGATGGATCTAGAGATTGTCATACTCAGTGAAGTAAGTCAGACAGAGAAAGACAAATATCATATGATAACACTTATATGTGGAATCAAAAAAAAGATACAAATGAACTTATTTACCAAACAGAAGTAGAATCACAGATGTAGAGAACAAACTTATGGTTACCAGGGGATAAGGTGGAGGGGAGGGATAGATTGGGAAATTGGGATTGACATATACACACAACTATATATAAAATAGATAACTAATAAGACCCTACTGTATAGCACAGGGCACTCTACTCAATACTCTGTAATGGCCTATGTGGGAAAAGAATCTAAAAAAAAAAGAGTGGGTATATGTAGATGCATAACTGATTCACTTTGCTGTACACCTGCAGTACACAACATTGTAAATCAACTATACTCCAATAATTTTTTTTTAATGTAATGTCAGGAAAATTGTCCAACAGTTAAAAATGGGCAAAAGAGATTACTGGTTGTCCTTTCAGTGGAGTTATGGAAGCCAGGGTTTATCTGATTCTTTTAAACTATGTACATTTGATTCTATTTCTAATGATTAGGTGATTTTAAAGCTCTGCAGAGGTAGAAGTCACATTGCCGAAAACTGATGGTGACACAAATAATTCTTATTTATATCACTGCAAATGAAGTTTGTTAGTAGAAATATTTATCCCCAGCCTGCAGATGACACTAAACATACATCATTAGATTATATTTTATCATCCTGTAGGATATTAATCAGTTTTGTTCCACCTATTAGTAAATTCATGTCAGCATTCCTGACTATGTGTGTGTATATATGTTTATATTTATATATTCTTCAAATTCTCATTTGAACAAGTTTGAACATCTTCCTGGTTCTCTCATTAATTAGGGAGTTTAATATCATCTTTGATACATGTTTACATTTTCATGAGTCATGATTTTACCTTTTTGAAAATTATACCTTAGCAATGAAGATAACCACGATTTAAAAGAAAAAAAAAAACTATCTTAGTAAAGGAAATACAAACATACTTAAATGTAAATGTTGTCTTGAATGAGGCAGTGAAACTAAGATTTTTTAAATTTTATTAGTTCTTTTTAAAACAACAGGCTTTTATTAGATTTGTACATTTTAAGTTGTGAATTTAAAAGGATAAATATTTAAGAGAACTAAGTAAACATACCACAAAAAAATAAAATAAAATGGGACAGGAAAGACATATGTGCCCATTCAAAAAGTGTAGCAATTTTTATTTATTTTAAAGTATGCATAGTCCTTAGTCTAACACTAAGGACATTAGCCCAGGTCCGATCCTTTGCTTGGAAATACTGAAGAATGTTTCACCCTCAGGGAGTGCAGAAGGCTCCAGTTTTGCTTTCTTCCAAATTCAAAGTTCAGCTTTTCACTCTGGTGCTAAACTTGCTTTGAAAAAGCTTAATTCCAAAACTCTCCTTACCCTGAAAGTAGCTTAGGTCCCATCTGACAATTTCAAGTGTCATTTTGACTGACAAAGCATAAAAGAGGCTTGGCAGCAAATTTTCGTGTACAAACAATTGCCAAATGACAATTCTGAATCTCTAAAACATCATTCAGAAACCTGACAGTATGTAAAAACTGAGATTTTGTTACTAAAAGTGAACATCATTAATTTCCGAATATAGTTTACATGGGACTTGGCTTTTACCATTTGATGCACTTCTTACGTAAATGAGCTTGGTGAGAAGCAGTGGCTGCAGGAAGCAGGTGGGCAGAGAGGTTCTTTGCAAAAGAAGCAGGTGATTCTCCACCACCATCCTTTCCCAAATCTGAACAAAGTAAAAAGGAAGACCCTAGAAAAGTTCTCGCTACACTTTCTCTTGGACCCATTCCCATCTCGATGGGCCCAGTGAATTATACTTTTCCACCTCAGGGCAGGGAGCAGTTATGTACTGGGCCCTACAAGGTCAGATGGTTCAGAAAAAGAATGTAACCTGGGAGAAAAGGGAAGATGGGATGGGCAGAGCTTCCCAACAAGCTGCTTGCTGAATCCTGTTTAGCTTCCCGCCCCTCTCCCCACCCATTTAAGCAAAAAATGACAGCATTCCTGGTTTCTGGTGCACCATCCCAGCCATTTTTACCAAGTCCAACTGGCTTTGCTACAACAAGAAACTCTAATGAACTAAAGAAAGCCTTCACATGCAAAAGCAAAGGGCTTGCCCTGTTCCCTGTAAAACCAGCGAAAAGAAAATGTCACTGAAACTCACCACAAACGATGCCTCCTACACTAAACTCTCTCCAACTCATCAGCCAAAAATTACCCCTCCCCCTCAACATCTGTCAGCATTTATTGCCATTGCTCCTCATTCTGCTGCGTACATATACTGTTCCTGCTGTTATTCTCAATTTGTGTACAAGTTTTCCTTCCTCATCTAGAAAGTTAAACTAAGAAAGAAACCAAGAGAAACCATGGGCCATGCCTTTTGTATTTAGTAAGCAAGCTCAGAATTTATACTTAAGTATATGAGAGTTTAATAATAATGAGTTCCCCATACCTCGATACCCAATGTAGATTACAGCCTTTGCTCTGGAACCAATGAATCTTGTTATGTTAACTTAAGAAGGACAAGGGTAAATCCCTTGCCTCTCCATACCAAACATATAAATCTTTTATATTTACGAATTAAAAAAGAAAACTGAGCAGAGTCCAGTGGTCTTAGGAAACCCTGAAATGCAAAAAAGCTTCATAGAAGCTTGGAATGGCTGATACATTAAGAAAGAAAAGTAGGACTTCCCTGGTGGTGCAGTGGTTGAGAGTCCGCCTGCCGATGCAGAGGACACGGGTTCGTGCCCTGGTCCGGGAAGATCGCACATGCCGCGGAGCGGCTGGGCCCGTGAGCCATGGCCGCGGAGCCTGTGCTCCACAACGGGAGAGGCCACAACAGTGAGAGGCCCGCGTACCGCAAAAAAAAAAAAAAAACAACCAATTTTTTTAATGCCTTAAAAGTCATTGTTGATGATGTAGAGTAGATATAATTCTTTACTACATTCCTAAAGACTAGAGAATATATTTCCAAAATATGTAAACTGTTTTTATGCTTTCCCTTAAAATATTACAATCAGCAGCATATCATACAAATTTATTAAAAAGGAGTCAGAACCGCTGAGGTTACTCTACCAGTTGGGGATTAGTTTATTGCTGAGTGTTAAAGAAACTTGAATAGCAAAGGACCGAGTTATTGGGTTTTCTGTTTGGAGACCACTCAGTTCTTATAGTTTAAACTGAAGCTGACATTTTAAGTGAATTTATTAGTCTCACTTCATTCCAGGACCAGATGATAGTTCAGCTCACACACGGACACCTTGAGTTATATAACTTAATCCAAAAGGGACATATTAGTATCACATCTCTTTCTCAGATGGTGTACTTTCCAAGGCCAGTTCCTTAATTTGATGTCATATACTAGCTTGCAACTGAAACTTCCTCTTATACCACCCAGGAATCAAATATGTTTTACCAGTAAAATATCATTCTGCAAATTGTACATTATAGCCTTCAGGTTGAGATTAAGATACTAAATTTCTGGTAACCTGTGATAAAAAGAAATGTTCACATATTGAGGTATGGGCAAGTCATTCTGGCTTATACATGAGTTAACTTGCATTTTATGCTAACTAAAATAGCCTGTTTGTGGCCTATCAAACATACATTGTACATCTGCTTTAATTATTAAAGAAAAGTGTGCATTGACCAGAAGTAAAGAATGTCCATGCTAAAAATAAAGATTAAATGCCTCCCTTCCTGGGAGACCAATGCTGGTACTCCTTCCATACTAAGACTTCCTTCCCAAGTGCCAAGGCCATACTGACTAGCTGTGCATGAGCTGATCTGTTTTTTTTTTTTTTTACCTTGAAGGAATGTATCCCTGACTTGCTTGATGTTCTTTGTTCTCACAAGACATAAAACTGTACTGAAAACCAGGCTTCTCTAGAGCAGTTTCTCAAAGTAATCTGGGAAGCTGGCTTCCAAGCTATAGTCCTCAGTTTGGCTCAAATAAATCTCTTTCCTATTCCTTTTGTAAAAAAAAAAAAAAAAAAAATGGAAAGGGGACCAGCCCTCCAAGTCTCTGCAGAGGGTTTGCCAGCTTACTCAGTCCTAGAGGTAAATATTTAAAGTAAGAATGAAGTTCTCCCAGAGAGCTAAGAAAATCAAGTTAACAAAATTATATAGTAGAGAATAAATTAGGAAAGATTAAGAAGAAATACTATAGTTGGTAGCTTTTTTAATACAAATTTTCATTTCATTCATTCTAAGATACACACTTAATGATATCTTATAATTGCTAGTAGCCAGGCTGTTGTCATACTATAATTGCCATTACCTCATACAAACCAAATTGGTTATTTATCCTGGTGGTATAACTATCAGCCAACAAACTATTTAAGGATGATTTGATGAAGAAATGTGAATCCTGACTGTTACCTGAAAATCTTCCCTTGATATTGGCTCATAAGATCCAGAGAGTTTACATGTTGCATCAAGATTTACCAAATAGGTGTCATTGGAAGAGAATTTCAGAAAGAGCAGAGGAGTATTCTTAAGAAATGCTGAGCTACCAACATTCTTAATGGCACAGATGATGATATTGTTGGAAAAGCACCAACATCAATGCCTCCAAGTCAAAAACTATTTCTGAAGAGGTGTTATGTGAAATCATCTTAAGAATAAACAATTTACTTGGCATTTGTTCTTTTCACCTATACTAAAGAATGATATGTGATAAAAAATACATCTCTAGATATAAAAGAACTATTTTAATGACTATAAAATAAAAATTCTAGGTTATAAGAGAGCATTACTACATAGTTCAATTGGTAGGGTTTCTCTGTTGTAATACATAAAACAATGGCTCTTCTTCCAACTGATAGTGTCTTAGATTAAATGATATACAATATCTTTAGATTATTGGGCACAAAAGCAAGACTCAAGCCAGAAGGGCCCCTTAGGAATTCTTTCCCTTTCATCCAAAGCATGCAACCCTCAAAAAAGGCTTTTCTGGATTAATCTCCAAAATTTATAAGCAACTCGTGCAGCTCAATAACAAAAAAACAAACAACCCAATCCAAAAATGGGCAGAAGAACTAAATAGACATTTCTCCAAAGAAGATATACAGATTGCTAACAAACACATGAAAGAATGCTCAACATCATTAATCATTAGAGAAATGCAAATCAAAACTACAATGAGATATCATCTCACACCGGTCAGATTAGCCATCATCAAAAACTCTAGAAACAATAAATGCTGGAGAGTGTGTGGAGAAAAGGGAACCCTCTTGCACTGCTGGTGGGAATGTAAATTGATACAGCCACTATGGAGAACAGTATGGAGGTTCCTTAAAAAACTACAAATAGAACTACCATAGGACCCAGCAATCCCACTACTGGGCATATACCCTGAGAAAACCATAATTCAAAAAGACTCATGGACCAAAATGTTCATTGCAGCTCTATTTACAATAGCCAGGATATGGAAGCAACCTAAGTGTCCATCAACAGATGAATGGATAAAGAAGATGTGGCACATATATACAATGGAATATTACTCAGCCATAAAAAGAAATGAAACTGAGTTATTTATAATGAGGTGGATGGACCTGGAGTCTGTCATACAGAGTGAAGTAAGTCAGAAGGAGAAAAACAAATACCGTATGCTAACACATATATATGGACTCTAAGGAAAAAAAAATGTCATAAAGAGATTAGTGGTAGGACAGGAATAAAACACAGACTTACTAGAGCATGGACTTGAGGATATGGGGAGGCAGAAGGGTAAGCTGTGACGAAGTGAGAGAGTGGCAGGGACATATATACACTATCAAATGTAAATTAGATAGCTAGTGGGAAGCTGCCGCATAGCACAGGGAGTTCACCTCTGTGCTTTGTGACCACCTAGAGGGGTGGGATAGGGAGGGTGAGAGAGAGGGTGATGCAAGAGGGAAGAGATATGGGAACATATGTATATGTATAACTGATTCACTTTGTTGTAAAGGAAAAACTAACATACTATTGTAAAACAGTTATACTCCAATAAAAATGTTTAAAAATAAATAAATAAATAAAAATAAAAAAATTTTAAAAATCATATCAAGAAATGTTAAAAAAAAAAAAAAGGCTTTTCTGGCCTCTGGTTGTCCATGTGTGAGGGAATCTGAGAACGTTGATGGGATTACAGAAGAAAAAAAGATCCTTACAATAGGGCTAAAGGCATCACAATGAACATCTCAATAATGTAGTCTCCTGAACATGTCACCTCAGATTTTATAAATCCAAGTGCCAAAAAGTATCTCATCATTTTAATTACATTATATAATTTCAGAGAGCACATCTATCATTATATCACAATTGGAAGTTTTGTTGAGAAAAGTGCATTTAGCACCATAGCCATATTTTGTTCAAACTGTGCAGCACTGCATGGTTCTGTGAATGATGTTCCTTTTATCATTAAGTTGTACCATTTTATAAAGTGTTCTCAAACAGCTACTATTTTCCACTTGAGAACTGAAAGTTTCTACACTCATACATCTTACGGTTTCCATCCACAGGACTTTACTATTCCAGGAATATAAAGTTGCAAATCACTTTACTTTTCATTCCAAGATCTTCCTGAAATACCCATCAAATCTTCAATAGAAAGAACCAAAAGAAAAATTATAGCCCAAGACTCTTTGAAACCCTTATTTCAAAATCTTTGCTATATACAACAGAACTAAACAATTATATTATGATTCTTATCCAATCACAACCAAGTCCCTGCACTGAAAGACCTGCCTTAAACCAGAGTTCAAAATCTCACAAATACTCAATTTTTTCCTCCTCCATCTGAGATACTAACAAGGTTCTCTCAAAGTAGTGTTCTCTTTTCCACAGTAAGAATAAACTCAGCTTTGTTTTATCAACAATTTGGTGATATTCTGGTGGAGCTGCCATTCAACACAATATTTTATATGAATTCTCAATAGATTTAGGATTCAGGAACTTGGGTCTAACTTGTAAAGATTTTGCTTTCTTCAGCAAACCCATACCAGTAGTAATGGAAGCAGTACTTACTAGTAAAATAAACATAGTTCTGCCTTGCATCTTCTGCATATGATTGAGGAAGAAAATTAAATGAATTTATTACAATATATAAAGGCAACTAAAAAATTGTTTCCAGTAATTTCTTGGACTAAAGATTCCAAAATCTTCCTGAAATATATCTCAAAAAAAAAAAAAATGCCAGGAAAATAAAACTTTTGAAATAAGTAGAACATACAAGGAAATAAGAGAAATCAGATCTCATTAAGGTGAAAGCACTGCTCCAGGAATGAGAACTGTCCCATACCCTAAGGACATCATCAGAGCTTCGTGGTCTGGTGGTCAGAGGGCTTGGGTAGGTGGTAGAGAGGCCTGGAGTACTGCCAACTAAGGCTTGGATCTGGGTAGAGCAGAGAACCAGACTAATGACAACCCTATATAAAGCTGAGGCTGAAGGAGAGCCACACCCTAGAAAAAATAATGAAAAAGAAGAAAAACTCTACAACAGAGATAGAAAGAAAAGAAAGTCAATCATTTCTTCAAAACCAAAAAAACAAAGCCACCCACCATGGCATAAATGTATACTATGTGCTATGCAAAAACCCAGGGTGATAATTTTAGTTAAAAATGGACACCAGTCGATAGTACCCCTGGTTATTTCATAGGAACAAGGGCAATTCCCTTCTAAATAAAATTACCTTTCACCCAAACCTCACAGAATTCCCAGAGGTGGTTACAATAAGCATACACTCACATTAAAAAAAATTCAGAAGTAATCTAAAGTAATAAACTATGTTCAGTGAAAATCAGTTGTAACACCAAAGCATATCCATAAAGATCTGAGATATTAGATAAAGAGCATAAAGTAACTATGTATAAACAAATATGTGTAAGGAATAATAAATATGTGTAAGGAAATCAAATATATGTAAGGAAATATGTGCAAGGAAATCAAAGAGGGGATTGAAGCAAAACTATAAAAATGACAAAGAAGATTTGAAAACTAAAGAATTTCTAGAAGTGAAAAATATAGTAATTAAAATTTAAAAGAACACACATGTAAAGCAGAAGAATAGACAAAGTTGAAAAGGGAATCAGTGAGTTGGATGATACATCTGAAAAAATTATATGGAAAATATGAGGTTAAAAGACATGGAGAAAAGGGTAAGAAAGTCTTAAAGTCTATTCTGAGCTCTAGAGGTAAATTATAGGGAGAAGGGGAAGGATAATACTCAAAAAGATGATGGCTGAGATTTCTCCCAAAGTTTTGAAAGACATGATTCCTCAGGTAAAGGAAGTCCAACGAATGTCAAATAGAATAAACACTAATATAACTCTATTGAGAAGAGGTAAGAAAGCACAAGATACAGTATAAGAGAGTTCAATCCTGAGTCACCATAATATCCAGTAAGTAGATATTCCCTAAAATTCATTAATTATAACATGGCAGGATACACACAGTATTTATGGAGATGCACATTATTTATGAAGTTGCACAAATTCCAGGAGAAGCAATTAGAAAATAGAGCTAAATAATGCCTCTGGGAAAGAGGATATGGGAGAAATAAAAAGGTATGAAACAGAAATAGTACATACCTAAACCTTTCCCTTTTCACTATAAAGATTTCCCAGTCCCTTGATAGCATTTGAGTATCTACAAAACACAAGCAATGGTCGATGACCCCTTTGTTATGACAAACTCTGAATCAATGACCTCTCTCCATTCTCATTTGCGTAGTCTTCCTTTATTTCCACAATGTATATGGTTCATCTTACAATGGGATTCTATGTCACTGGTAAAAATAATGGAGTAGATTTGTGTTCACATATATGTAAAACTCTCCAATATATATTATTTTTTAATGTAAGTTTCAGAACATTGTATTATATACTCTCTTTTAGGTAATAAAAAAGACATATACATTGCTAATAGTAGATAATATTGGAGAGCCACCTGGGGGTGGGTAAAGTGTCCTTTACTTTTTAATGTTTTACCTCTCCATACTGCATGAATTTTCTACTCATATAGATGTTCTCTTGCAAACGCAATTCTGGGTAAGTTTTATTTCTTTTAATAATATATTAGGACTATTCCTAGATGGCAGAAGTTTTTCTCTTTTAGCTTTATACATCCCAAGAAGTTCCCTAGGCTTCTAGGAATGTTTCATTTAGAATTCCAGGGAGTCAAACAACCTTTTCAAACATGAGTCTCTGCAATTAAGATATAAGCAAAGATATCCTAGAATTTAAAAACTTGAAGGTAGTTAAGGTCTTAAATGATTCTATTTGTAGGAAGAGATAAAGGCATCTCAAACTGATAACCTGATCAATCTTAGTTTGATGGTGTAGAAAAATGTGTTACATGTAAAGCTACTCATCCTTTAGAGCACAACCTTCTGTTATCTGATTCTGATTCTAAGGAAACTCTTGATCTTTCATTGCCTTTAGTAGATAACTGATGGTGATGCAAATAATTCTTGTCTATAGACATGCAAACAAATTCTCTCATTTGAAGAGACAACTCTCCTCACATCCAAAAGAGATCCGGTTTTGCAAAGATTTGCAATTCATTTCAGTATTTCTGATTCATAAATATCTCTGCTATTTTACTTTTTCTTTGAACTAGTTGTATCTTCTACCTGGGATCCTCATTAATATGAGATAAATAAAAATCTTTAACATGTGTTCACTTTATATCTGTATGAGAGTCATGATTTTAACTTTTTAGAATGTTTTCAATGACCTGTGCTACCAATTGATGGTGAAAAGAAACAAATGTTTTCTCCTGGGTTATGATTCCATATACAAGTGGAAATATAACTTATCTGAATCTCATTTTGTATCTTCTCTATCAACTGAGAATAACATTTCCCTCAGGAATTCTTGTAGCGATTAAACAAGATAAAATTCATTCAATGAGAGAATTGAAGGAGGCTGATATTAGAGCAGAATTGCCTACAGATAAAGAGCATTTGCAGACAAGGTGACTCCTGGTGGGTCCCAAAATAGTTTTAGGATGGGGTGGGCTATGTCATGCCAGAAAGACCAACCATGCAATCGGAGGGTTGGGGCTTTCAGCCAGATGACTTCTGCCCAACCTCCAGGTAGGAAAAAAGAGCTAGAGGTTGAGTTCAATTGTGTGGCTCATTATTTCATCAATCACACCTAGATAATGAAATCCAGATAAAAACTCTAGACATCAGAGCTTGGCTGAGCTTCCTGATTGGTGATACACATGTGCCAGGATGGTGATATGTCAAGATGACATGGAAGTTTTATGTTTGGGACCCTCCAGACCTTGACCTTTACATCTCTTCATTTCACTGGTCCAGATTTGTATCTTTATAATAAAGTTGCAGTCATAAGTATAGTGCTTTCCTGAGTTCTGTGAACCCCCAGATTTGTAGCCATTTGTCAAAAGCATGAGTAGCCTGAGAATCCCCAGAGCTTGCAGCTGGTAAACAAAGTAAAAGCATTCTGTTTAAAGATAGTGCCCTTAACTTGTGAAGTCTGCACTAACTCTGGGTAGTTAGTGTAGAAATGTACACACTTACCCTTTCTATGGCTCTCAATTTTCCCATATATGAAGTGGAAGTAATGATGCTACTTACCACTCGTATTGTTGCTATGAGGTTCAAATGTGTTAAAATTGGTAAAGAATGTTAAATTATGCCTGGCAACTACCAAGCATTATATAGATGGGTTTTTTAAAATAATAATAATAACCTTTAATGTCCTTTCTAATATTAATATTCTATAATTCTATGTCTCTCAGCATTATTGTTAAAGTATATGCTATAACACAGCTCGATAAACCCCAGACATAAATTAGAAAGTGTTTTTAAAGATATACTAGAAAGAGGGACCTTCAAGATGGCAGAGTATTAAGAGGTGTAGATCACCTTCCTCCCCACAAATACATCAAAATATATCTACATGTGGAACAACTCCTAAAGAAAACCAACAGAATGCTGGCAGAAGACCTCAGGCTACCCAAAAGGCAAAAAACTCCCCACGTACATAGGTAGAGCAAAAGAAAAAAGTAAAAACAGAGAAAAAAGAATAGGGACAGGACCTGCACCTCTGGGAGGGAGCAGTGAAGGAGGAGAGGAAAAGTTTCCACACACTAGGAAGCCCCTTCACTGGCAGAGACAGGGGTGGACGGTGGGGGGGAAGTTTCAGAGTCACGGAGGAGAGCACAGCAAGAGGGCTGCAGAGGGAAAAGTGGAGAGATTCCCGCACAGAGGATCAGTGCCAACCAGCACTCACCAGCCTGAGAAGCTTGTCTTCTCACCTGCCAGGCCCGGCAGGGGCTGGGAGCTGAGGCTTGGACTTTGGAGTTCAGATCCCAGGGAGAGGACAGGGATTGGCTGCATGAAAACAGCCTGAAGGGAGCTAGTGCACCACAGCTACCCAGGAGGGAGTCCAGGAAAATGTCTGGAACTGCCTAAGAGGCAAGAGACCATTGTTTCAGGGTATACGAGAGGAAGGGACTCAGAGCAATGCCGAAACGAGCTCCAGAGAAGTGCGCAAGCTGCTGCTATCAGCACGGACACCAGAGAAGAGCATGAAATGCTGAGGCTTCTGCTGCAGCCACCAAGAACCTGTGTGCAAGCATAGGTCACTATCCACACCTCCCCTCCAAGGAGACTGTGCAGCCCACCACTGCCAGGGTTCCGTGATCCAGGGACAACTTCACTGGGAGAACACAGGGCGCACCTCAGGCTGTTGCAACATCACACTGGCCTCTGCCACTGCAGGCTCGCCCCGCATTCCGTACCCCTCCCTCCCCTCAGCCTGAGTGAGCCACAGCCCCTAATCAGCTGCTCCTTTAACCCCGTCCTGTCTGGGCAGGAAGAGATGCCCTCAGGTGACTTACACGCAGAGGTGGGGCCAATCCAAAGCTGCATCCCAAGAGCTGTGTGAACAAAGAAGAGAAAGGGAAATTTCTCCCAGCAGCCTCAGGAGCAGCAGATTAAATCTCCACAATCAACTTGATATATGCTGCATCTCTGGAATACCTGAATAGACAATGACTCATCCCAAAATTGAGGTGGTAAACTTTGGTAGCAAATGTAGAATTGCGGTTGACTTTCTACATCTAATTTGTTCCTGGTTTTATGTTTTAGTTTAGTATTTAGAGCTTATTATAATTAGTAGATTTGTTTATTGGTTTGGTTGCTTTCTTCCTTTTTTTTAATATAAATATATATTTTTTTCCTTTTTCTCTTTTTCTGAGTGTGTATGAGTATGCTTTTTTGTGTGATTTTGTCTGTTTAGCTTTGCTTTTCTCCAAGGATTCTGTCCGTCCATTTTTTTGTGTTTTTTTCATATAGTTTTTAGTGCTTGTTATAATTGGTGGAATTGTTTTAAGGTTTGCTTGCTCTCTTCTTTCTTTTTTTTACTACTTTTATATTTCCTATTTTTAAATACTTTTTAAATTTTTTTATTTCAATAACTTTATTTTATTTTATTCTTCTCTTTCTTTCTTTCTTTCTTTCTTTCTTTCTTTCTTTCTTTCTTTCTTTCTTTCTTTCTTTCTCTTTTATTCTCCCTTTTCTTCTGAGCCGAATGTCTGACAGGTTCTCAGCCTGGTGTCAGGCTTGAGCTTCTGAGGTGGCAGACCCGAGTTCAGAACATTGGTCCACCAGAGACCTCAAGGTCCCACATAATATCAATCAGTGAAAGCTCTCCCAGAGATCTCCATCTCAACACTAAGACCCAGCATACTCGTCAACCAGCAAGCTACAGTGCTGGACACCCTATGCCAAACAACTAGCAAGACAGGAACACAACCCCACCCATTAGCAGAAAGGTGGCCTAAAATCATAATAAGGTCACAGACACCCAAAACACACCAGCAGATATAGTTCTGCCCACCAGAAAGACAAGATCCAACCTCATCCACCAGGACACAAGCACCAGTCCCCTTAACCAACAAGCCTACACAACCCACTGAAACAACATTACCCACTGGGGGCAGACAACAAAAACAACAGGAACTACGAACTTTCAGTCTGTGAAAAGGAGACCCCAAACACAGTAAGTTAAGAAGACAGAGAAATACAGCAGATGAATGAGTAAGGTAAAAATCCACCAACCTAACAAATGAAGAGGAAATAGGCAGACTACCTGAAAAACAATTCTGAGTAATGATAGTAAAGATGATCCAAAATCTATTTATAGAAATAGAATGGAGAAAATACAAGAAACGTTTAAAAACAAATTAGAAGAAATAAAGTGCAAACAATGATGAACAGCACAATAAATGAAATTTAAAATTCTCTACAAGGATTCAATAGCAGAATAACTGAGGCAGAAGAACGGATGAGTGACCTGAAAGATAAAATAGTGGAAATAACTACTGCAGAGCAGAATAAAGAAAAAAGAATGAAAAGAATTGAGGACAGTCTCAGAGACATCTGGGACAACATTAAACACACCAACATTCGAATTATACGGGTCCCAGAAGAGGAAAAGGAAAAGAAAGGGATGAGAAAATATTTGAAAAGATTATAGGTGAAAAATGCTCTAATATGGGAAAGGAAATAGTCAAACAAGTCCAGGAATCACAGAGAGTCCCATAAAGGATAAATCCAAGGAGAAAATGCCAACACACATATTAATCAAACTATCAAAACATAAATACCATGAAAAATATTAAAAGCAGCAAGGGAAATGCAACAAATAGCATACAAGGGAATCCCCATAAGATTAACAGCTGATTTTTCACAGAAACTCTGCAAGCCAGAAGGGAGTGGCAAGACATATTTAAAGTGATGAAAGGAATAAACCTACAACCAAGATTACTCTACCCAGCAAGGATCTCATTCAGATTCGAAGGAGAAATTGAAACCTTTACAGACAAGAAAAATCTAGAGAATTCAGGACCACCAAACCAGCTTTAAAACAAATCCTAAAGGAACTTCTCTAGGCAGGAAACACAAAAGAAGGAAAAGAACTACCATAACAAACCAGAAACAATTAAGAAAATGGTAAAAGGAACATACATATCAACAACTACCTTAAATGTAAGTGGATTAAATGCTCCAACCAAAAGACATAGACTGCTGAATGGATACAAACACAAGATCCATATATATGCTCTCTACAAGAGACCCACTTCAGACCTCGGGACACATACAGACTGAAAATGAGGGGATGGAAAACGACATGCCATGCAAATGAAAATCAAAAGACAGCTGGAGTAGCAATTCTCATATCAGAAAAAATAGACTTTAAAACAAAGACTATCACAAGAGACAAAGAAGGACACTACATAATGATCAAGGGATCAATCGAAGAAGAAGATATGACAATTGTAAATCTTTATGAACCCAACTTAGAAGCACCTCAATACATATGGCAAATGCTAACAGCAATAAAAGGGGAAATCGACAGTAACACATTAATTAACACCTCACTTTCACCAGTGGACAGATCATTCAAAATGAAAATAAATGAGGAAACACAAGCTTTAAATGACACATTAAACAAGATGGACTTAATTGATATTTATAGGAAATTCCATTCAAAAACAACAGAACACACTTTCTTCTCAAGTGCTCATGGAACACTCTCCAGGATGAATCATAACTTGTCTCACAAATTAAATTAAAATTTTAAATTTTTAAAAACTGATATCATATCAAATATCTTTTCTATTCACAATCCTATGAGACTAGAGATCAATTACAGGAAAAAATCTGTAAAAAATACAAACACATGGAGGCTAAACAGTAAACTACTAAATAACCAAGAAATCACTGAAGCAATCAAAGAGGAAATCAAAAAGTACCTAGAAACAAATGACAGTGAAAACATGACCACCCAAATCCTCTGAGATACAACAAAAGCAGTTCTAAGAGGGAAATTTATAGCAATACAATCCTACCCGAAGAAACAAGAAAAATCTGAAATAAAACACATAACCTTACACCTAAAGCAACTAGAGAAAGAACAAAAAAATCCCAAAGTTAACAGAAGGAAAGAAATCATAAAGATCAGATCAGAAATAAATGAAAAAGAAATTAAGGAAACAATAGCATACGTCAATAAAACTAAAAGCTGGTTCTTTGAGAAGATAAACAAAATTGATAAACCATTAGCCAGACTCATCAAGAAAAAAATGGAGAAGACTCAAATCAATGAAAATAAATAATGAAAAAGGAGAAGTAACAACTGACACTGCAGAAATACAAAGGATCATGGGAGATTACTAGAGGCAACTGTATGCCAATAAAATGGACAACCTGGAAGAAATGGACAAATTCTTAGAAAAGCACAACCTTCTGAGACTGAACAAGGAAGAAATAGAAAATATAGACAGGCCAATCACAAGCACTGAAATTGATACTTTCACTAAAAATCTTGCAACAAACAGAAGTTCAGGAACAGATGGTTTCACAGGCAAATTCTATCAAACATACAGAGAAGAGCTCTCAAACTCTTCCAAAATATAGCAGAGTGAGGAAAACTCCCCAACTCATTCTACGAGGCCACCCTCATCCTGATACCAAAACCAGACAAATATGCCACGAAGAAAGAAAACTACAGGCCAATATCACTGATGAATATAGATGCAAATATCCTCAACAAAATACTAGCAAACAGAATCCAACAGCACATTAAAAGGATCATACACCATGATCAAGTGGGTTTACCCCAGGAATGCAAGGAGTCTTCAATATATGCAAATCAATCAATGTGATACACTATATTAACAAACTGATGGAAAAAAACCATATGGTCATCTCAATAGATGCAAAAAAAGCTTTTGAGAAAAATTCAACACCGATTATGATAAAAACCCTCCAGAAAGTAGGCATAGAGAGAACTTACATCAACATAAGATAAGCAAAATATGACAAACCGACAGCCAGCATCTTTCTCAATGGTGAAAAACTGAAACTATTTCCTCTAAGTTAAGAAACAAGAAAATGTTGTCCACTCTCACCTCTATTATTCCACATAGTTTTGGAAGTTTTAGCCACAGCAATCAGAGAAGAAAAAGGAATCCAAATTGGAAAGGAAGAAGCAGAGCTGTCACTGTTTGCAGATGACATGATACTATACATAGAGAACCCTAAAGATGCTACCAGAAAACTAATAGAACTAATCAATGAATTTGGTAAAGTAGCAGGATACAAAATTAATGCACAGAAATCTCTTGCATTCCTATACACTAATGATGAAAAATCTGAAAGAGAAATTAAGGAAACACTCTCATTTACCATTGCAACAAAATGAATAAAATACCTAGGAATAAATTTACCTAAGGAGGAAAAAGACCTGTATGCAGAAAACTATAAGACACTGATGAAAGAAATTAATGATGATACAAACAGATGGAGAGATATACCATGTTCTTGGATTGGAAGAATGAACATTGTGAAAATGACTGTACTACCCAAAGCAATCTACAGATTCAATGCAATCCATATCAAACAACCAATGGCAGTTTTCACAGAACTAGAACATAAAACTTCACAATTTGTATGGAAACACAAAAGACCCTGAATAGCCAAAGCAATCTTGAGAAAGAAAAATGGAGCTGGAGGAATCGGACTCCCTGACTTCAGACTCTACTACACAGCTACATTAATCAAGGCAGTACGGTACCGGCACAAAAACAGAAATATAGATGAATGGAACAGAATAGTAGCCCAGAGACAAACTCATGCACATATGGTCACTTTATCTTTGATAACAGATGCAAGAATATACAATGGAGAAAAGATAATCCCTTCAATAAATGGTGCTGGGAAAACTGGAGAGCTATATGTAAAAGAATGAATTTAGAACACCTCCTAACACCATACACAAAAATAAACTCAAATGGATTAAAAACCTAATTGTAAGGCCAGACACTATAAAACTTAGAGGAAAACATAGGCAGAAGACTCTATGACATAAATCACAGCAAGATCCTTTTTGACCCATCTCCTAGAGAAATGGAAATAAAATAAAAAATAAACAAATGGGACCTAATGAAACTTAAAACCTTTTGCACACCAAATGAAACCATAAACAAGATGAAAAGGCAGGCTTCAGAATGGGAGAGAATATTTTCAAACAAAGCAACTGACAAAGGATTAATCTCCAAATTATACAAGCAGCTCATGCACTCAATATCAAAGAATCAAACAACCCAATCCAAAAATGGGAAGAAGACCTAAATAGACATTTCTCCAAAGAAAATATACAGATTGCCAACAAACACATGAAAGGATGCTCAACATCACTAATCATTAGAGAAATGCAAATCAAAGCTGCAATGAGAACGTTACCAGGGAGAGCTTCAAGATGGCAGAAGAGTAAGACATGAAGATCACCTTCCTCCCCACAAATCCATCAGAAATACATCTACATGTGGAACAGCTCCTACAGAACACCTACTGAACGCTGGCAGAAGACCTCAGGCCTCCCAAAAAGCAAGAAACTCGCCACGTACCTAGGTAGGGCAAAAGAAAACAGAAAAAACAGAGACAAAAGATCAGAGATGGGACTTGCACCTCAGGGAGTTTGAAGGAGGAAAAGTTTCCACATACTAGGAAGCCCCTTCATGGGCGGAGACTGCAGGTGGTGGAGGAGGGAAGCTTCAGAGCCGCGGAGGAGAGTGCAGCCACAGGAGTGCGGAGGGCAAAGCCTAGAGATTCCTGCACAGGGGTCGGTGCCGACCGGCATTCACCAGCCCGAGAGGCTTGTCTGCTCACCCGCCGGGGCGGGCGGGGGCTGGGAGCTGAGGCTCGGGCTTCGGTCCTATCCCTGGGAGAGGACTGGAGTTGGCGGCGTGAACACAGCCTGAAGGGAGATAGTGCTCCACAGATAGCCGGGAGGGAGTCCACGAAAAGGTCTGGAACTGCAGAAGAGGTAAGAGACTTTTCTTTGCCTCTTTGTTTCCTGGTGTGCGAGGAGAGGGAATTAAGAGCGCCGTTTAAAGTAGCTCTAGAGACGGGCGTGAGTCGAGGCTATCTGCGCGGACCCCAGAGACGGGCATGAGACGCTAAGGTTGCTGCTGCCACCTCCAAGAAGCCTGTGTGTGAGCACAGGTCACTCTCCAAACCTCCCCTCCCGTGAGCCTGTGCAGCCCGCCACTGCCAGGGTCCCATGATCCAGGGACATCTTCCCCTGGAGAACACATGGCACCTCAGGCTGGTGCAATGTCATGCTGGCCTCTGCAGCCGCAGGCTTGCCCCGCATTCCGTACCCCTCCCTCCCCCCAGCCCGAGTGAGCCAGAGCCCCCAAATCAGCTGCTCCTTTAACCCTGTCCTGTCTGAGTGAAGAACAGATGCCCTCAGGCGACCTACACGCAGAGGCAGGTCCATATCCAAAGCTGAACGCAGGGAGCTCTGCAGACAAAGAAGAGAAAGGGAAATCTCTCCCAGCAACCTCAGGAGCAGCAGATTAAATCTCCACAATCAACTTGACGTACCCTGAATCTGTGGAATACCTGAATAGACAACGAATCATCCCAAATTGAGGAGGTGGACTTTGGGAGTAATGATATATATTTTTTTTTTCCCTTTTTCTCTTTTTGTGAATGTGTATGTGTATGCTTCTGTGTGTGATTTTGTCTGCAAGGCTTCACTTTTACCATTTGTCCTAGGGTTCTGTCTGTCCAGTTTTTTAATAAATGATTTTTTTAAAAAATTTTCTTAATAATTATTTTTTATTTTAAAAATTTATTTTATTTTATATTATTCTTTCTTTCTTTCTTTTTTTCCTCCCTTTTATTCTTAGCTGTGAGGAAGACAGTCTCTAGGTGCTCCAGCCAGGAATCAGGGCTGTGCCACTGAGGTGGGAGAACCAAGTTCAGCACACTATTCCACAGAGACCTCCCAGCTCCACGTAATATCAAATGGTGAAAAACTCCCAGAGATCTCCATCTCAACACCAAGACCTAACTCCATTCAAAAACCAGCAAGCTACAGTGCTGGACAACACCATATGGCAAACATCTAGCAAGACAGGAACAAAATCCCATCCATTGGCACAGAGGCTGCCTAATATCATGATAAAGCCACAGACACCCCAAAACACACCATCAGACATGGACCTGCCTACCAGAAAGAAAAGATCTAGCCTCATCCACCAGAACACAGGCACTAGTTCCCTCCATCAGGAAGCCTACACAACATTCTGAAGTAAAATTAGCCACTGGGGACAGACACCAAAAACAACGGGAACTATGAAACTGCAGCCTGCGAAAAGGAGACGCCAAACACAGGAAGTTAAGCAAAATGAGAAGACAGAGAAACACACAGCAGATTAAGGAGCAAGGCAAAAACCCAACAGACCTAACAAATGAAGAGGAAATAGGCAGTCTACCTGAAAAAGAATTAAGAATAATGATAGTAAAGATTATCCAAACTCTTGGAAATAGAATGGAGAAAATAAAGAAAGGTTTAACAAGGAACTAGAAGAACTAAAGAGCAAACAAACAGTGATGAACAACACAATAAATAAAATTATAAATTCTCTAAAAGGGATCAATAGCAGAATAACTGAGGCAGAATGGATAAGTGACCTGAAAGATAAAAGAGTGGGAATAACTACTGCAGAGCAGAATAAAGGAAAAAGAATGAAAAGAATTGAGGACAGTCTCAGAGACTTCTGAGACAAAAGTAAATGCACCAACATTTGAATTATAGGGGTCCCAGAAGAAGAAGAGAAAAAGAAAAAGACTGCGAAAATATTTGAAAAGATTATATTTGAAAAATTCACTAATATGGGAAAGAAAATAGTTAATCAAGTCCAGGAATCACAGAGAGTCCCATAAAGGATAAATCCAAGGAGAAACATGCCAAGACACATATTAATCAAACTGTCAAAAATTAAATACAAAGAAAAAATATTAAAAGCAGCAAGGAAAAAATAACACATAAGGGAATCCCCATAAGGTTAACAGCTGATCTTTCATCAGAAACTCTGCAAGCCAGAAGGGAGTGGCAGGACATATATAAAGTGATGAAGGCGAAAAATCTACACCAAGATTACTCTACCCAGCAAGGATCTCATTCAGATTTGACGGAGAAATTAAAACCTTTACAGACAAGCAAAAGCTATGAGAATTCAGCACCACCAAACCAACTTTACAACAAATGCTAAAGGAACTTCTCTAGGCAAGAAACACAAGAGAAGGAAAATGCCTAAAAATATAAATCCCCAAACAATTAAGAAAATGGTAATAGGAACATACATATCAATAATTAACTTAAATGTAAACGGATTAAATGCTCGAACCAAAAGACATAGATTGGCTGAATGTATACAAAAACAAGACCCGTATATATGCTGTCTAGAAGAGATCCACTTCAGACCTACGGACACATACATATTGAAAGTGAGGGGATGGAAAAAGATATTCCATGGAAATCAAAAGAAAGCTGGAGTAGCAATTCTCATATCAGACAAAATAGACTTTAAAACAGAGTATTACATAAGACAAAGAAGGACACTACATAATGGTCAAGGGATCAATCCATGAAGAAGATATAACAATTGTAAATATTTATGCATCCAACATAGGAGCACATCAATACATAAGGCAAATACTAACAGCAATAAAAGGGGAAATCAATAATAACACAATCATAGTAGTGGACTTTAACACTCCATTTTCACCAATGGACAGATCATCCAAAATGAAAATAAATAAGGAAACACAAGCTTTAAATGATACATTAAACAAGATGGAAGTAATTGATATTTATAGGGCATTCCATCCAAAAATTACAAAATACATATTCTTCTCAAGTGCTCGTGGAACATTCTCCAGGATAGATTATATCTTGAGTCACAAATCAAGCCTTGGTAAATTTAAGAAAATTGAAATCATATCAAGTATCTTTTCAGACCACAATGCTATGAGACCATCAATTACAGGAAAAAACCTGTAAGAAATAGAAACACATGGAAGCTAAGCAACACACTACTTAATAACCAAGAGATAAACCTATGCACATATGGTGACCTTATCTTTGATAAAGGAGGCAAGAATATACAGTGGAGAAAAGGCAGCCTCTTCAATAAGTGGTGCTAGGAAAACTGGACAGCTACATGTAAAAGAATGAAATTAGAACACTTCCTAACACCATACACAAAAATAAACTCAAAATGGATTAAAGACATAAATGTAAGGCCAGACACCATCACACTCTTAGAGGAAAACATAGGCAGAACATTCGATGACATAAATCACAGCAAGATCCTTTTTGCTCCACCTCCTAGAGAAATGGAAATAAAAACAAAAATAAACAAATGGGACCTAATGAAACTTAAAAGCTTTTGCACAGCAAAGGAAACCATAAACAGATGAAAACACAACCCTCAGAATGGGAGAAAATATTTGCAAATGAAGCAACTGACAAAGGATTAATCTCCAAAATTTACAAGCAGTTCATGCAGCTCAACATTAAAAAAACAAACAACCCAATCCAAAAATGCGCAGAAGACCAAAATAGACATTTCTCCAAAGAAGATATACAGATTGCCAACAGACACATGAAAGAATGCTCATCATTAATCTTCAGAGAAATGCAAATCAAAACTACAATGAGGTATTACCTCATTCAAGTAAGAATGGCCATCATCAAAAAATCTACAAACACTAAATTCTGAAGAGGGTTTGGAGAAAAAGGAACCCTCTTGCACTGTTGGTGTGAATGTAAATTTTTTTTTTTTTTTTTTTTTTTTTTGGCGGTAGGTGGGCCTCTCACTGTTGTGGCCTCTCCCGTTGTGGAGCACAGGCTCTGGACGCACAGGCTTAGCGGCCATGGCTCACGGGCCCAGCCACTCAGTGGCATGTGTGATCTTCCCGGACCGGAGCACGAACCCGTGTCCCCTGCATCGGCAGGCGGACTCTCAACTGCTGCGCCACCAGGGAAGCCCTGGGAATGTAAATTGATACAGCCACAATGGAGAACAGTATGGAGGTTCCTTAAAATCTAAAAATAGTGCTACCATATGACCCAGCAATCCCACTACTGGGCATATACTCAGAGAAAACCGTAATTCAAAAAGAGTCATGTACCACAATGTTCATAGCAGCTCTATTTACAATAGCCAGGACATGGAAGCAACCTAAGTGTCCATCAACAGATGAATGGATAAAGAAGATGTGGCACATATATACAATGGAATATTACTCAGCCATAAAAAGGAATGAAACTGAGTTATTTGTAGTGAGGTGGATGGACCTAGATTCTGTCATACAGAGTGAAGTAAGTCAGAAAGAGAAAAACAAATATTGTATGCTAACACATTTATATGGAATTTTTTTTAAATGGTCATGAAGAACCTAGGAGCAAGATGGGAATAAAGATCCAGACCTGCTAGAGAATGGACTTGAGGATTCGGGGAGGGAGAATGGTAAGCTGGGACAAAGTGAGAGATTGTCATGGACATATATACACTACCAAATGTAAAATAGATAGCTAGTGGGAAGCAGCTGCATAGCACAGGGAGATCAGCTGGGTGCTTTGTGACCACCTAGAGGGTTGGGATAGGGAGGGTGGGAGAGAGGGAGATGCAAGAGGGAAGAGATATGGGGACATATGTATATGTATAACTGATTCACTTTGTTGTAAAGCAGAAACTAACACACCATTATAAAGCAATTATACTCCAATAAAGATGTTTAAAAAAAAAGCTGCAATGAGGTATCACCTCACCCCTGTTACAATGGGCATCATCAGAAAATCTACAAACAATAAATGCTGGAGAGGGTGTGGAGAAAAGGGAACCCTCTTGCACTGTTGGTGGGATTGTAAATTGATACAGCCACTATGGAGAACAGTATGGAGGTTCCTCAAAAAATTAAAAATATAACTACCATATGACCCATCAATCCCACTACTGGGCATATACCCTGAGAAAACCATAATTCAGAACGAGTCATGTACCACGATATTCATTGCAGCTCTATTTACAATTGCCAGGACATGGAAGTAACCTAAGTGTCCATCAACAGATGAATGGATAAAGACGATGTGGCACATATATACAGTGGAATATTACTCATCCATAAAAAGAAACAAAATTGAGTTATTTGTAGTGAGGTAGATGGACTTAATGGATCATATTTTTAAGCATACTTGGTATTTTATTACTTAAATGCATTTTTCCAAACATATGAACAAAACCATGGGAACCAAGATTTTTTCCAAATGGTTCTTAAGACAATTTTGACTTTCAGAGTATTTCTTCTGTTTTCAAATTCCAAATTGTAGATTTATTTCAGGCCCCACCTGTAAGTCTGAATTGGCTTATCTTATTAAGTACAGAACACAAGGAAAACCCTATTTGCAATGAGGATATGTAAAATAAATTTGTTTTTATGCTTCATCTCTCCAGGACTATTTAAATGTGACCTTTTGGGACGGGGGAAGGGTGAAGATGGTTCAAAGTTTACAAACTGCCAATTAAAAGATTATTAAGCTTTGGGGATGTAATTACAATATGATATTCATAGTTAACAATATTGTATTGCATGTTAGAAAGTTGCTAAAAAGGAAGTCTTCAAAGTTCTCATCATAAAAAAAATTCTTTGATGTGGTAAATGTGTTAACTAACCTTATTTTGATAATAATTTCAAAATATATGTTTATGCATAGTAAATCATTACATTGTACACCTTAAACTAATACAGTGTTACATCTCAATTTTATCTCAATAAAGCTGGAAAAAAATAAGCGAGGAGAAAAGCTATTACATAAACTGTAAAACTATTGATTTGGCCTCAAAATCTGTTCTTTTATGTACAGAAATCTGCCTTATATAAATTAAAACAACTACTGTAGTAAAAGCCATCTCTATAGCTTGAGAAAATGTTTAGGGAAAAAATCTTTAATGATATCATATATTTAAAAAATCTTAATGTGGCCATTTTTAAAACGTAGACCACTCTAATCTGACAAATTTAGGTCTCTCGGTATGCTTCTGCTTACCACCTGTGTGACCTTGCATTAGTTATTTAATCTCTCTGAGCTCTTTGTTTTCATTTGCAAAATGAGAGTCTTTGGGGGACTGTGAAAATATAGATTTACCAAAATCTGTAGGCTTTATAGGACCTCCTTCTCTCTAAGTTACAGTCAAAATTTCCATTAACTTTCCTCTGGTCACCCAAGTTGGAATTAATCACTCCCTGTCCATAAACTTTAGGAAGTTAATGGTTAGTTTGTTTGCACTTATTTTATTCTGCCTCATAGCACTTGTTATATTCCTTTTTCTTCCAGTAAGGTAGGTGTTTGTGTGTGTATCACTCTTTTTGCCAATAAGATACAGCTGGTATTTACTGACCACATACTAAAAGCCAGGGTCTGAGCACCTTGCTTGCATATCAAGACTTCACATCAACCCTGTGAAGTAGATTATCCTCAGTATTATTCTAGTTCTACAGATGAGCGAACCGGAATTCAGAGAGGTTAAATCATATGCCCAAGGTCAACACTGGTTAAAGCATGAGCTGAGATTCAAACCCAGACTCTCTGACTCCACAGCTTTTGCTCTGAGCTATTCAAGCTATCTATTACCAAGCTTGATGCTTTTCATGTTACAGACATTCAACAAACTTGGGTTGTGTGCTAAATTGATTTATTATTATCTTACTCTAATCCTTATAATAGCTATGATTTATTGATATGGTATATTAATAGATATGAAATTAATTGACTGATTTCTTTAAATTTATTCCTTAGTGGTACAGAAATAATGTGAAATTACTATTGCAAATTGCTAGGACACTCACTGGTAGCATGTGACCTACAAAAATGATTTACTACATGCATAACGCTTCTTTCCTTCTGGCATGGATTATTCACCCTTCCTCTCCACAAGCTCCCAATTATGGTTACTAACGGGTGTGTGCAGACCCATCCATTTCTTTATAATTTACTGTTATCCCCAGTAAATGACATTTCCAACTATCTATGAATGCCAATGGATTTGGATTTTTCTCATTAAAAAAAAAAAAAAAAAAAAAAAAAACCTTTATTTGCAGCCTAGCATCTCTTCACCTACTATATAATAGGTATTCCAGAAATCCAAAATGCAACTTGCTTGGAAACTCTTCTGAGCCCAAATAGATAAACAAATTGTCCAAGTTTTGTTGACTATCACAAGCTTCCTAGAGGTGATTCATCTGCTTGTGGCAATTAGATACTATCTACTTTGGTGTTCTCTGTATGCAGCATATGCACAGGGAGCATTTCAGTCAAAGGATAAGGAAACTGTGATGTTGTGAGACAACTTCCATGCCAGCCCCAGATGTAGCTGGCAAGAAGATCGGGACTATTAAATGCAGCGTGTACTCTCTCCCATACCAATGGACATCTGAGAGTAATACAAGCTTTTTAATAGCTGAAAGTTCACAGATCTCAAAACATCTCTTAGATCGTTGAAAGGTGGACTCACGAATTATGTGGCAAATAAAATTCTCGCATTGTAAACAGAGACTCTACTTTCTTGAAGCCATACTTAGACAAGGTGAACCAAATGTAAGAAGAACTCTGACTTTGTGTACCATAAAAGCCTATCAAGCTTCTTGTCCACCCATTGCTTAACTCTGTGGGAAACTGCTACCCTCACACCACAGGCTCTGCCTAGGAAGCAATGTTAAGGGGTTCCTTACACATAGATGGCTTTGTTATGTAACATCCATTAACACATAGGTTTTCTGTGAGCCAACACACCTGGTTAAGCCAAAGCATCAGGGCTGAGAATCTCAAGGCTTTGCCATCACATCCAGTAGGTGACCTGAGATAAACAAAATTACATCCAACCATAGATGACAATAATCAACTTAGCTGATTCATTTTTTTTTTTTTCTTTTGGGGACAATTCAAACCAGAAATACAAAAGGTAAATCAGTCAATTGGTAGAAGATGAAGAAGTTGAAAAATATACAAAGAATGAACAACATAGATGCCATGATACCAAAAAAAAAAAAAAAAAAAACCCATGGGTGAGAAAGAAGAAAAAGAGCTGAATGGGGGAGGGGGGAGTCACAGAATTTGGGAGAGAGATGTAATGTGGTAGTTGCAAGAGTGGTAGAGAGAGTCTAGCATCTTGGAAGAGCACCAAGTTCCTGTTGCTGAAGACTCCAGAGCCTCTGTCTGTTAAAGTCACCACACTAGACACTTCGGCTTCCTGAACTGGGGCTGTCACCACAAGGGCTGGTCCTACAGCTCTTCCTCAGATCCCTTAAACCGGGCTGTGAAGCTGATCCCTGCTTTCTCTGTCTCCATGTGACTCTTTATTTTAAAAACTTAAATTAAAAACATTAAAAATGCCTTGAGATAATCTGAAAGAGTTATCCTTGCCACTAAAAGAAATTGACACTGTCTGCCTTACTGGTAAATGAGCTAATTTCTTCTATCATGACACAAATGAGCATAATTATCTATGTCTACCTTAACTAATTCATGAAGGAAAAGTTTTCAATAATTACAATTTTAAATCTTGAAAAAATAAAATGATTATTTTGGGTTTTTTTCTTACTCAAATTTTTATTTTGAGAAACATGAAAACTTTGGAAAAGATAAAAGGCTTATACAATGACCAGCATATACTCCTTACCTAGATTCAACAAGTGTTAAAATTCTTCCACATTGGAAAGTAAGTTTGAGACAATGTGACATTTCACTGCAAATACTTAAGCAAATATTCAAACTCATATATGAGATCATATAGATAAGAGCATCCACAGTACCATTCTTGTACCTAAGAACACAAGTAATATTTTACATATATATGTAATATTATACATATACCACATACAATATGCTAAAAAATATAATAACTTTCTTTTTCTTTTGTTCTTTTTTTTAATCCAGGTTACAATTGAGTCATGTACTGAATACAGTTGATGTGTATCTTTTTATGTGGGACAGTCACCCAAAGAGTCTTGGCCAGTCATACAATATCCCACATACTGGATGTGTCCTCTTGTTTCAGTTTGGAGTTATTTATTTGCTTCTCTATTTTTTGTGACCAGGAATTTAGATCTAGAGACTTGACAAAATGCAGGTGAACATTTGTTGAAACAATATTTCACAGGTAGGATTGTACAGTCCATGTTGCATCACTTCAGAAGACACACAATATCAAGTTATCCCACTAATAATGATATTGAATTTTATCACTTGATTAAATATCAACTTCATCTACTGTTACAGAGACACGTATTTTTCTTTGCAATTGTGGGGTGATAGTTTAACACTGTGCCTCATGAATTTTTTTATATAGCCCAATGATTATAATATCCACTTTGATACTTACCAAATTAACTATTTCACTATCTAATTTCTCCCTACATTTGCTCTTTAGAATATTGCCTTGATTTAAAAGTAAGTGCTTTTATTGCCCCCTCCTCCTTTTCTCTTTTATTGTGCCTAATTAGTCATGGACCTTTTAAAACTTTAGTGTATTATAATCAATACACTGTCAGTATTCTTTTTTTTTTTTTTTGTGGTACGTGGGCCTCTCACTGTTGTGGCCTCTCCCGTTGCGGAGCACAGGCTCCGGACCCGCAGGCTCAGCAGCCATGGCTCACGGGCCCAGCCGCTCCGCGGCATGTGGGATCTTCCCGGACTGGGGCACGAACCCATGTCCCCTGCATCGGCAGGCGGACTCTCAACCACTGCGCCACCAGGGAAGCCCACTGTCAGTATTCTTTTCGGTGCTTTTTATTTTCCCAAAATTGGCCACTGGTATCCTCTCTAAGATGCCCGCGCTTGAAGTGATCCCATTAGTCTTCAAGATTTTTCTTGTTTTCTGGCACGTGAAGATGACCCAGGATCACCTTGAACTTGGCCCCAGACCAAAAAAATCAATAACTCCTCCATAGTTATTTTTGTTTAACTTTATAAACAATATCACTAATTCTATAATATCACTTTGGACTTTTTACTAATCAGCTTGAAGCAGCAATTATAATAATTACCATTTCTGGAGCAATCCATAAATGCTGAGAGGTTTTCTCATAGTATCTCATGTAATCCTTACAGATGAGTAACAAATATTTTATTCATTTTACAACTAAAATAAAGTAGGGGAATAGAGAAATTAAGGAATTTGCTTAAGGTCACAGAATTATGTCCAAATCTTATGCCCATACTCTCTTTTTGACTTTGCTAAGGTGTTTCTCTGGGATTTACAAAGAGGATCTACCCTAGGGGTTGATCTGGTCTGTAAAGCCTATATGTGTGAACATTCAATGTCCAGTTATTGAGTAGGTAAGATGCTGAAACATTTAGACTTAACTTTTAATATCAAATTTCTAAAGTTCCTAAGTCATTCGCTCAGAGGGCTAAAGTCTCAACATATTATCCCCTTGTAACGTACACTCCTACTTGAAAATTGTAGTGCTTCATGAGTACAAAAATAAGTTCCTTTCAAAGGTATCTAACTAGCATTTGAGGTATATTATAGTAAAAGTATACTGGTGAGAAAAATCTCTCATGCCTCATCTGAATTGAATAAGTGATACTTTTGACCATAATTAAATAGAAGAGTTTAAAAATTATAGAATAAATTACACTAGGTAGTTTTCTAAAAATGATTTCAAAAGACATAATCAATGACCACATTATTTTGATTAAGGTGTCATTTCTCAGGCATGAAAAACCACCTAATTCATACTCCTATACTTAGAAATATTGGCTTTAACCATCAAAGCCTAATCTTTTGAAAGTCATGACCACAGCAACCACCTCTGGTCAATTTCTGCATGTAGAGACCAATATGACCATTCCAGAAATGCAGAAACCAAAAACTCTCCCATGACCCTCATCACATGACTTGTCACCATATAGTTACTGATATTCTCCCACAAGCCTGTCTGTTATGCTATATTTCTACATAAAGCAAGTACATTGAACTTAATAGGTGTTTTAAGAACATGTATCAAATTATTAAAAAGCAGCAGTTCAAATAATCATCATTGTAAATAGAACATTCATATTGTATTATTTGATAAATCCATTAATTAAACAAATATTTATCAAAGCACTTAGGGAGATACAAAGCAAATAAGAACTAGTCCATAGCTTTGAAAACCTTATGGTCTGCAAATTAAAACAACAACGAGATATCACTACACACCTATCAGAATGGCCATAAACCAGACACTGACAACACCAAATTCTGGCAACAATTCATGGCTGGTGAGAATGCAAAATGGTACAACCACTTTGGAAGACAGCTTAGCCATTTCTTACAAAACTAAACATACTCTTACTATACTATCCAGCAATTACAATCTTTGATCTTTATCTGAATGAGGTGAACAAATGAGATGAACATTTGTGTCCAACAAAAATCTGCATACAGATGTTTATAGCAGCTTTATTCATAATTTCCAAAACTTAGAAGCAACCAAGCTGTCGTTCAGTAGGTGAATGGATAAATAAACTGTGGTACATCCAGACAATAGGATATTATTCAGCACTAAAAGGAAATAAGTTCCAAGCCATAAGAGGACACGGAGGAAGCTTAAATGCACATTACTAAGTGATAGACACCAAAATGAAAAGACTACATGACATATGATTCCAACTATAAAACATTCTGGAAAAGGCAAAAAATATGGAATAAAAAGATCAGGGGTTGCCAGGGGAGCTGGGAGGCAGGTACAGATAAATAGAGCACAGAGGATTTTTAGGGCAGTGAAAATACTCTGTATATTGTAATGATGGGTACACATCATTTATACATTTGTCCAAACCCCTAGAATATAAGGCCATGTATTTATAGTGGCAGAAAGCACATTAGAAATAACAAATTAGTGCTATATCTAATGACTTGTAGTGATTTCCAACAAGGAATTTTTTAGTGAAAAGAGCAATTGTAAGATCCTCTGTTGTAAAATTACCAGCAATATTCATATATAGACATATTTCCATGTATATTTCTGTATAGCGTTACACTGTCAGGGATTATTGAATAGACTAATGTGAGAAGTAAAGAGAAAGAGGATAGGCAGCTAAAGAAAATTTACAAAGGCTGAATGCTAGCCACAATTGTGGATATTCAAAACTTGCAGGATATCGGCTGTGAATAAAACTTCCAATGAGGAATTTAAATAAGTGAAGCCTCTCAAATCAACCACCTTGAAGGATATACACTTTCTAATATGTATGTATATACATTATGTATATACGTATATAATTTTTGTCATGTTTATTTATAGTCTCACATTTTTGGAAGTAGATATTATATAAACCATAAATATGCAATAGATTTTTAAAACTTTCTATTTCAAACAAGGAAGAGGCCTCTTCTAGCCAGAGCATTAAGGAAGGGTTCTTTGGGTAAAATGACATATTATTTGGGTTTAGTGGAATCTGGCTTGAATTTTGAAAGAAAAGATGTCAAAAAGGTGGCATGAATAGAGGTACAGCAATTGGAAAGTAAAAGTCAGTTTTATATATGAAGACATCATAATCCTACTGGAGGACAATGAGGAATACTGTATGTAGCAAAATTTCAGGGAACTATTCTAAAAATATAAAGAGCAGACTTTTGTATGTATTAAATAATGGGGTGAATTTGGAGAGGTTTAAAATAAACAGTTAATACCAGTTAACTTCTGACCATTGTGTACTTTCATTCAGGGAAATTATTTCTCAGTCTGATGGGAGACAATGTTTATTGAGCACTTAGTACACACCAACTTCTATTCATACGGCATTAATCACCACTTTCCAACACCATCTAGAAGATCAATACTGTCATTATCTCTATCTAAAGATGAAGCTTAGACACGCTATGTAATTTGGCCAAGGGCACACAGCTAGTAACTATCCAGGGATGGAAAGCCAGACAATCTTGGGGAGTGGCCAAGATGGCCAAGTAAGAAGACCCTGGACTCACCTCCCCCCATGGGCACACCAAAATTACAACTATTTACAGAGCGACTATCAAAGAGAATGACCTGAAGACTAGCACAAAATATCTTCTACAACTAAAGGTATAAAGAACGAACCACAGTGAGTCATGTAGGAGGGGTGGAGATGTGGTAGAATCAAGACCCATACCCCTGGGGGGATACCCCACAAACAGAAGGATAATCACAATTGCAGAGGTCCTCCCCAGAGAGCAAAGGTTCCAAGCCCCACTGGGCTCCCCAGCACAAGGGTCTTGTACTGGGAGAGGAGCCCCCAGAACACTTGACTTTGCAGGCCACCAGGGCTTGGTTTCAGGAGGGCAGAAGGCTGTAGGAAACAGAGACTCCACCCTTTAACATTGTGCCTGATAAATCACACACTCCAAGACCCAGGGCAGAAGCAGTCACTTGAAAAGAGCCTGGGTCAGACCCACTAAGTGATCTTGGAAAGCCTCCCAGAGAGGCAGGAGGTAACTGGAACTCACCCTGGGGGACAGAGACCCTGGAAGCAGCCACTTGGGTAGCTCTTTTTACCACAAGGACACTGGTGCTGGCAAAGGCCATTCTGGAGTCCTCTCTCTAGTTTATTAGCACTGAGACTGGTCTCACCTACCAGCCAGTTGGCACCAGGCCTGTACTCCCCATGCCAAGCAGCTAGATGGGTGGGGACACAGCCCTACCCAACAGCAGGCCAGCTGCTATAGACTTCTCTGAGTCCCCAGCTGCCCCAGGACCCAGCCCTACCCACCAATGGGCTGACATCAACTTCCGGGACCCCTGGCCCCCAAAACCAGAGGTTCCAGGGCCCACTTCCTCCCACCAGTGAGCCAGCACTAAGCCCAGGACCTGGCCTCACTCACCAGCAGGCTGGCACCAGTTCCAAGAGCCCCAGGCCCCATACCAGAGACATGATTAATATAATTACCACTGTTGTATGTTATATATGAAAGTTGTTAAGAGTAGATCCTGAGCTGTCATTACAAGGGAAAAAAATTCTCTAGTTCTTTTATTTTGTATCTGTATGAGATGATGGATGTTCACTCACCTTATTGTGGTCATCATTTCATGATGTATGTAAGTCAAATCATTATGCTGCACACCTTGAACTTATACAGTGCTGTATGTCAACCATATCTCAATAAAACTGAAAGGAAAAAAATAAGCAAACAAATAAATAAATAAACAAACCAGTCTTAAAACAACAATGAGCTACCACTACAGACCTATTAGAATGGCTAAAATCCAAAAACTAACAATACCAATTGTTGACAAAGGTAAGGAGGAACAGGAACGTGCGTTCGTTCCTGGGTGGAATAAAAAAAGGTACAACCACTCTGGAAGACAGTTTGGAAGTTTCTTACAAAGCAAAACATAGTATTACCATATGACCCAGCCATCATGCTTCTAGATATTTACCTAACAGATGTGAAAAGTACTTCCACACAAAAAGCTGCACGTAAATATTTATAACAATTTTACTTATAATTGCCAAACCTTAGAAGCAACCAAGCTGTCTTTAAATAAGTGAACGGATAAGCAAACTGCAGTATATCCATACAATGGAATAAGTTATCAAGTCATGCAAAAATATCTTAAATAAATATTGCTAACTGAAAGACACCAGTTGCATTTATGTGAACTTCTGGAAAAGGCAAAACTTTAGAGTTGGTAGAGAGATTTTTACCAGTAGTTTCACTGTCATTTTTTAAGGCAGAGAAACTATTTTGTATGAGTCTGTAGTGGTGGATATATGACACTCTATATCTGTGAAAACTCATAATTATACTAGCAAAAAAGTAGATTTTAATGTACGTAAATTTTTGTAAAACAATCTAAGAGGTCAAGGGATCCCATGATATGACAAAACAATCTAACTGCATTACACGTATATAAAACAACATCACTGAACGGGATGAGGAAGTAAGGTACTGATCTAAATAATTTTGGAAATGAATAAAGACTATAAGACTTTTAGGCAAAGTACTATGCATGTGCTTTAGTTAGTAAAGTTGTTTCTCATGGGTATGTGGGCTAACAATTCTGAAACCACTATTCATGTATACTGAAATTGAACAATTAAGTATTTGGTGGTGGATAGTGGGGGCCAGATTTCTCAATGTTGTCATCAAAGTTACAGACAAGCAAGGGGGAAATGCTGGAATGATCCCCATGTATACTGGTAGAATTGGAGACATCCATATGAACTCATGCTTAGCTTAATATAAAGATGGATACATATAGAAATATTTATAGATAGGCATAGATATATGGATTGGTATGCAAGTTTATTTCCTTCTCTGACAGTTGAGGGAATCTAGATGCAACAACACCCTAATAGCAATAGACATGGTGCTGACCTTAGTTTCTAATACCATTCTCCAATAAAAGGAACCAGGTCTTCTCCGATAGTAGTCCCTGTGATTATTGATAAGGTCAGAAAGAGCCCCAGTGGCAATAAAGATTGAAGGTAGTGGGAGATGCAATGTCAGAGTTTAGCACTTCAGAAATGATGGGTAGGGTTTCCCTGGTGGCGCAGTGGTTGAGAGTCCACCTGCCGATGCAGGGGATGCGGGTTCGGGCCCCGGTCCGGGAGGATCCCACATGCCGCGGAGCGGCTGGGCCCATGAGCCATGGCCGCTGGGCCTGCGCGTCCGGAGCCTGTGCTCCGCAACAGGAGAGGCCACAACAGTGAGAGGCCCACATACCGCAAAAACAAACAAACAAACAAACAAAAAATAACCTTTAAAAAAAAAGAAATGATGGGTAAAGTTGCAGAGGATAACCAATCTGGTTTATGTTCCTGGGGGTGGTTCAAGTGAAGGTGAAAGCAAATATAGATGACAGGATTAAGACACCATGAGGGTCACATGGCCCAGGGAATGCAAGTACAGGCGATACAGAGGCCGACTTCGAAACAAAGAAGTATCAATGGCCTTGATGATGGAGTAGTGTCCTCTGTGTCATTTCTTCTGCTGAGCTTGCCAAATAGGTTATTATTGCCAGAGAACAAGAACAAATCACAAATTGAAGTATCATTTGGGGAAGGGATACTATATTCGTTTTCATGATCCTTAGATTTGGTCTTATAACAATGCAATTCCTTCTCCTTAAAAAATGCAAATGGTTAATGTCAAAAAAAGAAATTCAAAATTTCTTGTGTGGTAGAATATGTGGTCTAGGCATCACAAAACATCATATATGATATTCTACCAGCAATATGTGGGAAAGGCTTACAGAGTTACTCAGAAATTTGATATGCTACCCCTACCTTAGGGGCTCAGGAGGGTGGATGGAGTCTGACCTCAGTGAGAAGTTGTAGAGAGCTAAACTCTCTGCATGTACATTCCCTCTCATGAAATCAAGGACATTGCTCTAACAATTCTCCCTTCTGTCCTGCACCAATAAAATATTTCCTTCTCCTGACACATTTCTATTTGCATACAAATATGCTATTATCTCTCCCACATTTAACAAATAAGTTTCGTTCTATCTTAATCCTACTCTTTTTTCCAGCTACTGTGTGGTTTTCCTGTTCCCCTTTATAGAAAAACTCCCAATCTTACTCTCCACCAGCTTCTCTTCTCCCACTTGTTCTTGAACCCATTCCAATCAGTTTCTCCTCTTACCACTTCATCATACTCTTGTCAAGGTGATAGACCTCCATGTTGCTAAAACCAAAAGTCAATGTTCGCGTCTTAACTTCTTTGCAGTACTTGACATGGTTGAACACTCTCTCCTTAAAATAGTTTTTAACTGGCTTCCAGAAAACTACACTTGATTCTGCCAGTTTCCTTTCCTATCTCATAGGATGTACTCAACTGCCTTTGTAACTTTCTCTTCTTCTTTCCCTTCTAAGTGTTGAAGTGTTCCAGAACTTTGCCCTCTACTCTCTGTACTCTCTCTCGATTCAGTCTCGTGGTTTTTAAAGTATCACCTATATGCTTATAACTCCCCAAAGTAAGTTTTTAATATGGCACTTTCACCTGAACACTAGGCTCCAACTGCCTACTTGATTCCTCTACCTGGACACCTAACATGTCTAAAACCAAACTCCTGATCACCCCAGACCCCCACTCCCCATAATAATCCAGGTCTGTTAATGGCTACTCCATTCCTTTGGATGCTTAAGCCAAAAGTCTTGGAGTATTCTTGACAGGTTTTTCTCAAACCAAATACCTAATCTTCCAGAATATTCTCTCAGCTCTACTTCAAAATATATTCAAATGCACTGTTTCCCACCACTTTCATGCTACCAAAGTGATCCAAGACACCAGTGCCACTTGCCTGGTCCCCTTCCTCCACCCCTATGCTGCGCCATGGCCTATTCTACCAGAGTCTACTCTCAACCCGCAGCCAGAATGGTCCTGTTAAAACACGAGTCAGGTTGTGTCATCCAAGCACTCAGAGTAAACACCCAAATCTGCCAATGGCTTTCAAAGACCTACAGTTCCTGACCCAATCCTCAAACATGCTCAGGCTTTCTCTACCTGTTGTTCCCTCTTCCTGGACTTGTTCTTTCCCTGGATAGCACATTTCTCAACCTCAGGTTTTTGAGGGTTTTGCTCAAATATCATCTTGCAAAGAGACCTTCTCTATCAACACATTTTACTGTTTAAAATTGCACCACCCACCTCAGCCCCTGGCAATTTCCACCCCCTCCCCACTTTTTTTTCCCCCTTAGCACTTGTCACCTTCTGATATCTCTCTCTTCTTTGAAATTTGCTGATGAATACTCTTCTTTTTTTAGTGTGTAAGCCCAGAGGAGCAGAGAGATTTTCTTTCCACTGCTACTTACCTAGTCCCAAGAACTGAAGCTGGCTCCGACTAAGTACTCAACAGATACTGAATTCATTGAATTAGTGATTGTTTGAAAATCAAAGAAGAGGGCAGCATGGCTGCTCATTTCATAACTGGCAGGCACACCATTAAACCCAGTCTTCAGACGCGTCCTTCCATTACCTTGTCAGGAAGCAAGAAGTGTGAGTCTCAAGGGACGGATACTCAACAGAGCACTATGCTTCTAGTGAAGCATGCAATGTTCCAACCTTGCATTGCCATCAAATAATGGCTTGTGCAAGCCCAATATTTTCTCTTTGTGGAGAGAATGTTGGCTTCCCAAAAAAGAAAACATTGTTTTTTCTTGATGCTCTTTTAAGTACAAAGGAAAAAGAGTATATTTGGACTTTTTTCTTCCTAGAAAACTGGACTTTATTGGTAACTTAAATTTGTGGGCTGTATCATGTTAAAATTATGTTATTGTTCCATTGTACATATATTTATTGAAAGCTTACAATGTATTTATTTGTTTAATCATCAAATAGGTATTAGGTGCCTAATAGGTGACAAGGAATGTGCAAAACAACTCAATACAATTGACAGATTTATTTCACTGGACTTAAAAATTTTAATTACAATAAAAATTATAGAAAATAACAGAAACTTTTTACCCTTTGACCAGCATCTCCCTATTTCCCTCTCCCGAGTCCCTCAAAAGCAGCATTTTATTCTTTGCTTCTATGAGTTTGACTATTTTAGATTACATGTTGCTATGGACTGAATGTTTCCATCCCCCTAAAATTCACATATTGAAACTCTACCCCACAATGGGATGGTGTTTGGAAGAGGGCCTCTGAGGTTGTAGTTAGGATTAGATGAGGTCATGGGGCGGCACCCTCATGAATGGGATTATTGCCCTTCCAAAAAAGAATTCCAAAAAAGCCTGCTTCTCTCTGCTCCCTGACATTTGAAGATGCAATGAGAAGTAGGCCGTGTACAACCTGGAAGAGTTTCCTCACCAGAACCCAACTATGCTGGTTCTCCAATCTTGGACTTTCAGCCTCCAAAACTGTGAGAAACAAATTTCTGTTGTTTATGAGCCACTCAGTCTGTGGTATTTATTATGGCAGCCTGAATGGACTAAGACACACATTTAAGTGAGATCATGCAGCAAAGTTTCAGTTATGTGAGATAAGTTCTGGAGGTCTAATTAATGTACAGCAATGTTACTATGGTTAACAGTACTGTATTGTATGCATGAAATTTGCTAAGAGGATACGATCTTAAGTGTTCCTACTACAAAAAAAAAAAAAAAGAAAAGGAAAGGAAAAGAGAAGAAAGGAGAGAAGAGAAGAGAAGAAAAAAGAAAATGGTGGCTATGTTTGGTGACAGATATGTTTGGCTGTGATGATTATTTCACAATGTACATGTATATCAAAACATCAAGTTGTACACCTTAAATATAAACAATGTAACGTGTCAATTAAACCACAACAAAGCTGAAAAATTATACAAAATAAAATAATTAACATTTTAGAATTTAAAATCATTGTATTCTACATTTTGTTCATAGGTATTAATCCTGAAAGTGAATAATGGTGCACTGCATACCATTCTAAGACCGTGCCTCTCGGTATCCGCTAGGCATCTCTTCATGTCCCCATGCTAAATTTTTACTGTGAATGGACACAGTCTGAAAAGGGGATAGTAATCAGGAGCTAGATAGCTCAGGAAGGAAAATCTGGGTCACATCAGAAGGCAAGCCCCCTAAGTCTGAAGAGAATGAGAGGAATCTTGGATGGGTAGTGAAGGAGATAATAGATATCAGTTATAGTCTTGGAACTAATCAGAGGAGAGGAGTGACTATAGTTCATCCCGTTAACCCTCTAGCCACCATACTGAAGTCGTGGCTGGATGCAGTGGGCTTCATGCAGTACATCTGAGCCACAGAGGCGTGCCCCTCAGGGACATTTAGGGCTCCTCCCAGATCACCTTGAGTTCCTTTCTGTTTCTGTTAGCCCCACCCCAACTTTGGTGCCCGTTTTCTCCCAGTGGCCAGCATTTGACACTGTTCTTTGAAGAACTGCCTTCAGGGGTTCCAGGTTTGCCTATAGGCTTCCCAAGTACTGGGAAGCTTTCATCCCTTAGGTGCAGCATTAGCCAATGACTGCCAGGCAAAGGACTAAGAAAGCCCAGATCCCTGACCTCCAGCAGAGACAAACTGAAGCTAAGTCACACACCAGACTTCCCCTGCAGAGTCAGGGGAATCCTCTGCTCTCCTCCACGATCTACTAGTTTCATCTCTATCTCTGTCTTTCTTCTCCTGCCTTCTTATAGATTTCTCCTAGAAACACTTCCCTAATAAATCATTTACCACTAATACTTGTTTCAAAGTCCACTTTGGGGGAACCCAAACTAAATGACCCTTCTTGGTCTCACTTTCAAGCATACCCCAATAGACCGCCTTTTCTTATTCTATAGTAACATAGGCAACGCCTTAGTGACACTTAGCAAATGACAATATCGCTTTCCAGAATATAACCCACAGAGCTTCCTCTCTTCCAAAATACTTTTATACTGAGGAAATATACACATGTGTTTGTGCAAGTTTTAAATTGCAGGGGGGAAATGAGATAAAACATTTTAATGCTCTAGAATATTAATTGCTTTTATTGAGAAGTGATCTCCTTTTCATATTTCCTTCTCCATACTTGCATGACTCTGCAGGCTCAGGGCAGCTTTATTTGTCTCACTCGTGTTCTCTGAATGAGCTCATAATGCCATGATATCACTCTCACTGTGGTGTTTAGTTTCAACAGCTCAGTTGGAGCCTGCACTTGCAAAAAAATGTACTTTGCCTCTTGGTTCAAAGATGGGGTGACAGTGATGTTGTCTGCATGACAGGGCTCAGATTCCACTTGGTTCACTCCAAGATGCAAGTCTGCTCAGAGGACAGAGATGAGCCCTGCAGGTGGCCTGTCTAAGCTCGTCGATACAGCAAGTTTCATTCACTCATCTGGTCCAGGCAGGTCAACTGCCACAGGGACCAGTGCCCTTAGAAGTCAAGGATTCTGTGGCTGGAAGTTCATGTAAACCATCCAGTCCAAGCCTTCACTTTCCAATCAGGAAACTGAGGCTGCTCAAGGTCACATGAGGTGTTGGTGCTGGCTCTTAGTTTAGAACCGGTGTGTCCATACTCCTTGGCCACCCCACTGCTGGAAAGGACTACATTTTTGTCTCTTTCCCTTCAAAAAGGCCCCTTCAAGTTCCTGCCTGTGACAGTAGTAATTTTTACCACTCCCTCTACGAGAAAGACAGATGGAGCTCTTCCAGATGAATCACAGCTTTGGCTTTTCATTCAACAAATGTCTACAGTGAGTGAAGTTAGACACGTCTATTTTATACCATGCTGACCAGCAAGTGACCTGATGTACGATAATGCTCAGCAAGGAGGAGGAGATTGGTAGGCATTGCTACCCAAAGTTATAAAATGGAAAGTCTTTGAATCTAAGGCATTACAGTTACATGGCCAATTATACTCCTGTGCCCTGTACTAATGGCAATGCTTTATTTTTTCTTTTACTATTGAAAGTGTCATTAAAAAAACTCATTAAAGAACACATTTATAAACAGTAGACCACGTTAATGATTTTCCTTATTCTAAGTTCTAGTGCTCTCTTGACTTCAAGTAGCCATTTTTATTAGTAATAGTTATTATTAATATTTATAAAATAAATAAGTATTCATTATTTAAATGGATCAAGTTCAAAGCAAAATATGAGATTTCAATTTCAGCAGGATGTTAAACAGAAGTAGGGCTAAGAAAAGGGAATAAACTGCATTTCTGGTCATTACAATTAATAGAATTTATCATTTATAAAGCACTCTGATGATTAATTTTATGTGTCATCTTGGCTGGGCCAGAGGGTGCTCAGATATTTGGTCAGATACTATTCTAGGTGATTCTCTGAGGGTGTTTCTGGATGAGATTAACAATTGAATTGGTAGACTAAGTAAATTTTCCTCTCCAACGTGGTGGGTCTTACCCAATCAGTTGAAAGCCTGAATAGAACAAAAAGGCTGACCTTTCCCCCCAAAAAGGTAACTCCTCCTGCCTGACTGCCTTGAGCTGGGATGTCATTTTTTCCTGTCTTCAGACTCAGACTGAAACATTGGCTCTTTCAGGGTCTTCAGCTTGCAGATGACAGATCTTGGGACTTGTCAACTTCCATAATCACATGAGCCAATTCCGTATATATAATATGTAAATATCTATGTATATAGGATTGGCTCATGTGACATACAGATATGGATAGATATAGATAAATATCCTTTTGTCCTCTTTCTCAGGAGACTCCTAATACAGGTACCTACTATGTGCCAGGAATTATTGTTAATTTCACAACAAAACAATAAGATACATATTATTCTCCCTGTTTTGCACAGGGAGAAAACAGAAGCGATATAACTTTTAAAGACTTGTCTCAAGACTTCAAAGTAAAGAATATTTCCAGGTTTCAAACTCAGGTCTGTCTGCTGTCTAAGCCTGGACTCTATATACCAGCCCACCTCCCCAAAGCCTCACATCATTTCCTTTCCAGTTCTGCACAGATCTTCCTGAAATGTCTTTGTCCTCTTTCCTGCTATTGTGGTACAGTGGAGTGATCAGAGTTGAAGGTTTCTTTGATGTGTTGGGACCACGTCATGCCTCAGGACTGTTGTTCCTGAGCATGAATTTGTCTTGTACAGGTCTGTGCATGTAACTGCTTAAAGAGGAGAGGACTGTCTTAAATCTGTCCATACTGACCATAGGATATGTCCTTGAATACATCCTTCCCCTTGATTTTTAGGCATAGATCATGCAGGATTGATCCACATGTTGATGCACTTATGTTAACAAAACACCCATAATTTTAAATATACAGACCTTGGCCTGCTCTTACTCATAGCCTCATCATCTCCACAGAGTGAAGGCAGGATTTCCGTTTGGGAACCAGGAGCTTTGCAAAGGAACTTTATTGTCATGTGGAAAAGTGCTGGATGTTTTGTCAGACGCAAGACTTCACTGAGCTCAGTTGTACAGATATTAATGCTGAGTTTCAAAAACAATGGAAGTTGAAGATGGACAGATTGTTTCACTGTGTAGCGGTTTCATGGGAAGGGGGACTGTCTTTGAAGTCAAGGAGATGGATGCCTGCAACAGATATAGAGTGCAAAGTGCAGTCAAGAATGGTGCTCACGTGCCACTCTTACATACTTTCAACTTGGCTATTTTTAAGTCAAGTGTCTTCAAATATGTCAAAGACACTTGTTCTAATTAAGAATAAAGGCCATGGCGAGATGAGATTTTTTTTTAACTAAGCTAATTTTTAAACACAGTTGAGTGCATCTGTAAGCTTGTTTTCAATTATAAAAACCACATTTTTCCCTCCTCATGAATGGCTAATCCAAATTTCACCGTGTTTAAATGTCCTAATGCATATATACAGATATAAATATGTAATCTGCATATGTGTATATATGTTAACAGTGTGAGTAAATGTATACATAATGTATATGTTTATGTATGTATATATGCATATCAAAAACAAGTATGGGAAATGTTAATCCCAAGGTCAGTTTTACATGAAAAGTTCCAAACACTTCATAAGTAAGTACCATAACTAGAATATTTCTATTTCAATGCCAAAATAGAAAAGCAATAAAATTATGATAATTATGTTCTATTAAAGGTATTTACAATATTTTGGACAAAGAAAATTGTCATCTTGACTTATTAGTGACTTGTCAAGTATGATGAGTTCTCTTTGGCCAAATTGTTGAAGCAAAATCTCCCTGAAAACACACACATATGTACACTCACGTAACTCGTTTCAAGATTAAAAATTAAAAAAAGAAATTGCTTATCACCTTAGAAAGCAGTGTTGGATGTGCCAACTGGAATATCCAAAAATGTACAAATCTAGAAGGTAAACTTGGAGTTGTCAGAGATACACAAGAGATAGTATTGCAAAGTGGTTAGCCATTCAAATCCAAAACATGAGGAATTCATTCTGACCAGGGCTTTTAACTGGGTAAAACTCTGTGTGGATCAAGGACAAAGGTGGTGATGTCTGAAAAGGAGACATAGAGACAGGGGAAAGTATGATATGTTCATGGAACAGTGAGAAAACCTTCTTGACTAGAAGCAAGTATCCTGAGAAACATGTCAATGAGTAGGAACCCGCCAGATTATGGAGGCTTTTAAACATATTCAGGCTGGACTAGGGATCAAGGTTTAGTCAGATTTTTAGTGTGAATGATATGGTATAAATGGTGTTTGAGGAAAACTGATGTCATCATTGCAGACCAGAAAGAGATCAGCTAGAAGGTTTTCTGACAGTCGAGACTGGGTTCACCAGTGTATACAAACATAGGACTCTGCTCCTTTTCATTATATTTACCATGCTTCAACCCACTTCTCTGCCTACATTTACCATTCGACTATAAACTTCATGAAAGCAGGAACTATTTCTCTCTTATCACTGTAACCACTGAACCACCTGCCATATTGCCTGGCAGAATAGTTGGGCAATACATAGCTCTGAATAAGAGAATAAAAAAATGAACGGAGCTATTACTGAATACAGGCCCATGAGATAATGAAGATTTGAATGGCAACAATAGTTCAAACAGAAGGTTTGATAGAGAAAGATACTGAAACATTGAAAGTTAGACTAGCATGATTTTATATAGAAAACGCAAACGGGGGCTGAGACAAAAATATTAATATTCTGCATTTGGACAGAATTTAAGAATTCACATAAGTGCTTTCACAGACAACAATTTTGAGCTACTCTACCCCATACTTCCAGTCCTGAATAGCCAAAATATGTCGATGTCATTGAAAAAACCTAAAACTTGAGTTTCAGCACAGGTTTCAAAGATTTGATAAATGAAGCAACTGACAAAGGATTAATTTCCAAAATTTATAAGCAACTCATGCAGCTCAATAACAAAAAAACAAACAACCCAATCCAAAAATGGGCAGAAGAACTAAATAGACATTTCTCCAAAGAAGATATACAGATTGCTAACAAACACATGAAAGAATGCTTAACCTCATTAATCATTAGAGAAATGCAAATCAAAACTACAATGAGATATCATCTCACACCGGTCAGATTGGCCATCATCAAAAACTCTAGAAACAATAAATGCTGGAGAGGGTGTGGAGAAAAGGGAACCCTCTTGCACTGCTGGTGGGAATGTAAATTGATACAGCCGCTATGGAGAACAGTATGGAGGTTCCTTAAAAAACTACAAATAGAACTACCATACGACCCAGCAATCCCACTACTGGGCATATACCCTGAGAAAACCATAATTCAGAAAGACTCATGTACCAAAATATTCATTGCAGCTCTATTTACAATAGCCAGGACATGGAAGCAACCTAAGTGTCCATCAACAGATGAATGGATAAAGAAGATGTGGCACATATATACAATGGAATATTACTCAGCCATAAAAAGAAATGAAACTGAGTTATTTATAATGAGGTGGATGGACCTGGAGTCTGTCATACAGAGTGAAGTAAGTCAGAAGGAGAAAAACAAATACCGTATGCTAACACATATATATGGACTCTAAGGGAAAAAAATGTCAGGAAGAGATTAGTGGTAGGACGGGAATAAAACACAGACTTACTAGAGCATGGACTTGAGGATATGGGGATGGGGAAGGGTGGGCTGAGACGAAGTGAGAGAGTGGCAGGGACATATACACACTATCAAATGTAAATTAGATAGCTAGTGGGAAGCTGCTGCATAGCACAGGGAGATCACCTCTGTGCCTTGTGACCACCTAGAGGGATGGGATAGGGAGGGTGGGAGAGAGGGTGATGCAAGAGGGAAGAGATATGGGAACATATGTATATGTATAACTGATTCAGTTTGTTGTAAAGGAAAAACTAACACACTATTGTAAAACAATTATACTCCAATAAAGATGTTAAAAAAATAAAAAAATTAAAAAAAAATTAAAAAAAAAAGATTTGATAAATCAGTTGTGGTCAAGTTGAGTTTCAAAAAAGGCAGAATACTGAAATGTAAATGTCTAGTATTCAATCAAACACATGGAACACTCAAGTGAAAGGGTGGGTCTAGAAATATAAACTTACAGTCTTTAAGAATCATGGGAAGCTTTCAAGTGAAAACTAGGCCAGTTTAATAACATGTGTTCATTCTCTGATTATTAAAAATTCACTTTAAGGTAGGTATCAATTGCATTTGTCAATTTGTAGATCCAATAAACTAAAAACTATTAGTTTCAAAGCTAATACTATTTTTAACTAAAAGAAATGGAGTTAGTAATGTAGGCAATGTCCTCAAATCCATGTCGTAGTGCTCCTATGCTAGCTAAGCTTTCTTACTAGTATTTGCACTTCCATTGTAAAGCATCATTATAATATTGCACTTTCTTCAGAAAGGAAGATATCCCTGACTTTCCTCCTGTGGACAAGTATTGACAATACAATGCAGTGTTTTCTTCACAGTGAAACATTTCCATGAAAAGCCAGCAAATTAATGCTTATTTTACACACACATTATGAAGCCCTTTTGACACAATGTGTATGGATGAATGTAAAACTTGCAATCTCTCTCTCTCTCTCTCTCTCTTACTCTCTCTCTTTCTCTCTCTCTCTCTATATATATATATATCTTTCTCTCTCCAGGAATTGAATCCAAAATCATGATGCTATGTCCACAATTTTTTAAACAAGTCATGTAACTGACTCAGAAAAGATGAATCATGAACAGTTTATAAAATCAAAACTACTTAAGATGTCAATTACTATTTGTGAACTCTGAACATATATATCCTTTAAACTATATTCAGATTCTCACAATCTTATTTTTTACAATTTCTATTATATTGATTTTACTTTTTTTTCAACTATGAGTGAAGGAGCTTATTTTTGGTCAAGATTATTGCTTGTAATTCACTTTTCTGGTTTTCACACACAGGAAAAATATTGAAACCTGCCCATCAAACATTTTGCAATTTAACAAAACCTTGAAATGAAAGTTTTCCAGAAGTTTTTAGAGTGAAAAATATGATCAAATGACTTAAGACAAAGCCATGATTTCAACTTGAGTTTTCACCATTTTCTTGAATTCTGAGGCTATTAAGAAAAACATGATAGGAAATTTGTTAAACTAAATGACATATTTTTGAAAGAAAATGCCCTTAGATAAATTAGATTAGAGTAACATTTCACTGAAACATGAGCCACTGGAATATGGAATTTAACAGGTGACATCTGACTTAAATCTCATCCAAGAAGTTGTTATCGGAAGTAGCATAAGTGTCTCCGCAGGGCACATGGCACAGCCTTACCTAGCGAGTTAGCTAATACAGAAACCTCTAAAGACAACATAAAAGTGATTCTCTTTTTGAGTTTTAAAAACACTTTGGACAGTGAGTGATATTTTTCAATCATGTAAGCATTGCTTTTTCAGCGAGGTCTTTCCATCCTATACAGAATTCCATTTTGGAGCACAAAGTAACCAGCCTTTTCTAACTCCTTCCTAACCTTTGAGTGTTTCTCTGTAATATACAGTTTTGGAAGGCCTCTTTTTGTCTACAGGGACAGATCTTAAATGTTGAGTGGGCATTCCCTAGTATGGGGAGATGTAAGGGTAAAAGAGTCTTCTCCCTTTTCTCATTCAAAACTGGCTCTCCTATTGGCCGCCTTAAATTCCCACACAGAGTGATTACATTCAGGTGACTCCTAGAAAAACCTGTAGGTCATGACCCAGAATGGAGCAGGAAGATGCTGGGAAGGAGGAAGGGCTAAAAAATATACTCTTCACGATTTTACTAGAGTCATAGCTCCCTCTCCCCTCTTTTCCTCTCTCCGTCCTCTTCCTCCTTCCTCTTTTCCTCTCCTCCTTCCTCTTCGTCCTCTTCATCTCCTTCCCTCTCCTTCTCTTCTTCTCCTTCTCTCTTCCTCTCTCTCCCTCAAACATTGAGATTAGAATGCAGGACAATTAAAAGGAAATGTGGAGTCATAGTGCTGGAGACCATGGGCACTCCAGCATCAGCACCAAAGAGTCAGCAGGAGAACAGGAGTGGACTGAGCTCTAAAACTCTGCTCATTACAGTAAATATTTACCTCAAAAATGATGTAGAACTCAAAACATCCTTCAGGATGGTATCTACCCAGTGTGGTAAGGAGTAAATAATTGTCTTCCTTTCTCATTTATTTCACAAATATTAAATAAGAAACTACTATGTGCCAAGCACTTTTCAAATCATTGGAGGTACAGTGATAACAAGATAGATAAACTCCTGCTCTCATAGAGGTTATACTCCAGTCAGATGGCCATAGGCAACTGGCTGTTAAAAAAAATAAATAGGGCTTCCCCGGTGGCGCAGTGGTTGAGAATCCGCCTGCCGATGCAGGGGATACGGGTTCGTGCCCCGGTCCGGGAAGATCCCACATGCCGCGGAGCGGCTGGGCCCGTGAGCCATGGCCGCTGAGCCTGCGCATCCGGAGCCTGTGCCCCGCAACGGGAGAGGCCACAACAGTGAGAGGCCCGCATACCAGCATACCACAAAAAAAAAAATAATAATAAATAAATAAATAAATAAATAAATAAACAAGAAAAATACGACATGGACATAAGGGCCAGGGAGAGAAGTACAGCAAGGAGATAACATGGAGAGTGACTTAGTGGCTAATTTTAATTGGGTCCAGAATAGCCTTGCTGAGGAAGGTTACATTTATGTTCAGATCTGGAAAAAGAACCTGTCAAGCAGAGTCACAACTTATGCAAAGGCCATGAGGTAGGGAGTAGTTTAGCACTGAGGAATTGAAGAAAGGCAAGCAGGGCTGAATTAGAGGAAGAAGGGAGAACAACAAAATGAGGCTGGAGAAGCAAGCGGGAACCAAATAATGAAGACCCTTGTATGCCGTGCTAAGAATATGTAATTTTATGCTGATTTTATACGCAAGATCCTTAAGGGTGTCAAATAATTAACATCTCTCACTGCCTCCATTTCACATTCTATAACTATTAACTGCTGGGCTCTCAAGCAGCCAATCATTGACCTAAGTTCTAGGAAGTGCCACCTCTAGTTACAATATTTCTCTCTGCCTTACAAAACATTTGATCATTGCCATATGGAGGCAGACAAAAGCCATTCCTCGTGATCCAGAGAATCTGTTGATTCATGTCACCCTAGCTGCCTATCAATGCCTGGACAAAATAGTACTTCTAAAGGTCTTCAATAAAATTATAGGCTATTCCTGGAAATGGCAAAATAGAAAAGTTTAACCAATGTCTAATATTCTATTATTTGAAATTCTTGAGTATCTTAAATACAAAAAGAATAAGAGGAAGAATAAAACCAAGTGGCATCAAAATCAGAACAGGAATTTAAATTTTATAGTATCAGTGGTACAATAAGTAAATTAAAATTAGTTTTACTTGAAACGTCACTCAAGACTTTTAATCTCTCATAAGTCTTTCTCTCTGCCACCTCTTTTAAAAATAAAATGTTCAGGTCTCCCTGACTTGCAACCCTATATCCACAAATACAAAAACGTTTTTTGTTTGAACTTCTTACCAGAGGAATTTGCTGGCCTATTTTCTTATAATGACTGTGCACTTGTCCCTTGATTAATGCCTTATATGTTGATCCATAATTCATAGTTTGTTTTATACTTCTAAATCATTCTCCACTATAAATAAAAGATTTGTACCAAAACGCAACATGGAATCTTATTTTGAATTGACTATTAGAGAAGCTAGGTTCTCTGGTTAAACGCTGGTGACTCACAAGTGAACCTCCTCTAACTGTATGTTTTGGATTGATCTACTTTTTCCCTAAAATTATTGTGTAAACTGATATGGTTGGAAAGACTAGTTTTAAATCTGTCAATGATCCTATAAACACTGTCCCATAATGCATCTTTGCACTTGCGTGAGAACACTTCCCTTCAAGTGAGTACTTTTACTCTTTAACCATATATATCAGCACATATCTCACTCAAGACTAGCAACCATTTTTAACACATGAGTATAACAGTGAAAAATGAGACTTCAGTGCTTAAAATTTCTGGGCTTAAGTTCATATATAATAATCATAAACTATCTTTCTGGTGGGGTATTTCATGTATACTGGTTATTATAAGCTGAGTCTCCCCCAAAAAATTTATGTAAAGTCCTAGCCCCCAGCACCTCAGAGTATGACTGTATTTAAACATAGTGACTTTACAGAGGGAATTACATTAAAATGAAGCCATTATGGTGGGCCTTAATCCAGTATGACTGATATCTTGATAAGAAGAGGAAATTTGGACATAAACACACATAAAGTGAAGACAGCCATCTGTCAGCCAAGAAAGAGAGGGCTGGAACAGATCTTTTTCTCACAGCCCTCACAAGGAACCAACCTTGATTTCAGACTCCTAGCCTCCAGTCCTGTGAGAAAATGCATTTCTGTTATTTAAACTACCCAGTCTGTTGTACCTTATTATGGCAGTCCTGGCAACCGATACACTGGTTTCAGATAAGCATTTATGAAGAAGACTAGAGATAGCTCATAGAATTTTATGTCTTATGAGAAGTCATTTTCTGGCTACATATATTTAAAAGCACATAAAGTAAATACCATAGGCAGCATAGAGAAATTGAGATAAATCAAAGCCAAAGTAAATCTACTACCGTTCTGTAAATTGATTTCACTTTCATCAAATCACATGATACTGTAAGAGAAGACTTTTGTGAAACATTCATCTTACTACCCATTAGCATTCCTCCCAGCGATATTAACATAAACTAATAAAGGAGCTCTTACTCTTTCCTGCCCATTGGCTACCCTTGAAATCTTCATTTTATCCCTACCCTTTTTTATTACACTTTGTCTTGGGGTCCTTTAAAACACCGTGTGGACAGAACATCTTATTACAAAAGGGCTGAAGAAAAGAAGTATTGATTCAGTGCGCTCCTTTCTTCTGCATCACCAACAATAATTAATGTTTCTGAAGATGGCAGAGGAGTAAGACATGGAGATCACCTCCCTCCCCACAAATACATCAGAAATACATCTACATGTGGAACAACTCCTACAGAGCACCTACTGAATGCTGGCAGAAGACATCAGACATCCCAAAAGGCAAGAAACTCCCCATGTACCTGGGTAGGGTAAAAGAAAAAAGAAAAAAACAGAGACAAAAGAATGGGGACAGGACCTGAACCTCTGGGAGGGAGCTGTGAAGGAGGAAAAGTTTCCACACACTAGGAAGACCCTTCACTGGTGGAGACCAGGAGTTGGGGGGGAAGCTTTGGAGCCATGGAGGAGAGTGCAGCAACAGGGGTGCGGAGGGCAAAGTGGAGAGATTCCCAAACAAAGGATCAGTGCCGACCAGCACTCACCAGCCTGAGAGGCTTGTCTGCTCACCCGCCGGGGCAGGTAGGGGCTGGGAGCTGAGGCTGGGGCTTCGGTCGGATCCCAGGGAGAGGATTGGTATTGGCTGCGTGAACACAGCCTGAAAGGGTTAGTGCACCACGGCTAGCCAGGAGGGAGTCTGGGAAAAAGTCTGGAGCTGCTGAAGAGACAAGAGACCATTGTTTCGGGATGTGTGAGGAGAGGGGATTCAGAACACCACCTAAACAAGCTCCAGAGACAGGCAAGAGACATGGCTATCAGCTCCGACACCAGAGACGGACATGAAATATTAAGGCTGCCGCTGCCACCACCAAAAAACCTGTGTATAAGCACAGGTCACTCTCCACAACTCCCGTCCCAGGGGCCTGTGCAGCCCGCCACTGCCAGGGTGCCATGATCCAGGGACAACTTCCCTGGGAGAACACATGGCATGCCTCAGTCCATTGCAACAGCATGCCAGCCTCTGCCACCAAAGGCTCACATTGCATTCCGTACCCCTCCCTCCGCTAGGCCTGAGTGAGCCAGAGCCACTTAATCAACTGCCCCTTTAACTCTGTCCTGTCTGGGCAGGAACAGATACCGTCAGGCGACCGAAACGCAGACGGTGGGCCAGTCCAAAGCTGAACCCCGAGAGCTGTGCGAACAAAGAATAGACAGGGAAATCTCTCCCAGCAGCCTCAGGAGCAGCAGGTTAAATCTCCATGATCAACTTGATGTGCCCTGCATCTGTGGAATACCTGAACAGACAACAGATCTTCCCAAAATTGAGGCTATGGACTTAGGGAGCAACTGTAGACTTGGAGTTTGCTTTCTGCATCTAATTTGTTTCTGGTTTTATGTTTATCTTAGTTTAGTATTTAGGGTTTATTATCATTGGTAGATTTGTTTCTTGATTTGGTTGCTCTCTTCATTTATTTTTAATATATAGATTTTTTTTTTCCTTTTCCTCTTTTTCTGAGTGTGTATGTGTATGCTTCTTTGTGTGATTTTGTCTGTAGAGCTTTTCTTTTACCATTTGTCCTAGGGTCCTGTCTGTCTGGTTTTTTATTTGTTTTTTTTTTTTTTTTTTAGTATAGCTTTTAGCACTTGTTATCATTGGTGAATTTGTTTTTTGGTTTGTCTACTCTATTCTACCTTTTTTTTCTTTTTTTATTACTTCTCAATTTTTTTTTTTTTTTTTTTTTTTTTTTTGTGGTACACGGGCCTCTCACTGTTGTGGCCTCTCCCATTGCAGAGCGCAGGCTCCGGACGCACAGGCTCAGCGGCCATGGCTCACGGGCCCAGCCGCTCTGCGGCATGTGGGATCTTCCCAGACCGGGGCACGAACCCATGTCCCCTGCATCGGCAGGCTGATTCTCAACCACTGCGCCACCAGGGAAGCCCTCAATTTTTTTTTATTTTTAATAATTTTTTTGTTTTTATAACTTTATTTTTCCTTTCTTTCTTTGTTTTTCTCTCTTTTTGTCTGACACGTGTGGCTGACAGGGTCTTGGTGCTCAGGCCGGGTGTCAGGCTTGTGCTTCTGAGGTGGGAGAGCCAAATTTAGGACATAGGTCCACCAGAGACTTCCCGGCTCCACTTAAAAACAAATGACAAAAGTTATCCCAGAGACCTCCTTATCAAGGCTAAGACCCAGCTCCACTCAAAGACCAGCAAGCTACAGTGCTGGAAACCCTATACCATACAACTAGCAGGACAGGAACATAACCCCATCCATTAGCAGAGACGCTACTTAAAATAATAAGGTCACAGACACCTCAAAACACACCACAGATGTGGCTCTGCCCACGAGAAAGACAAGATCCAGCCTCATCCACCAGAACACAGACACCAGACCCCTCCACCAGGAAGCCTACACAATGCACTCAAGCAATCTTAGCCAATGGGGACAGACACGAAAAACAATGGGAACTACAAACCTGCAGCCTGAGAAAAGGAGACCCCAAACACAGTAATTTAAGCAAAATGAGAAAACAGAGAAATACACAGCAGATGAAAGAGCAAGGTAAAAACCAACCAGATGAAACAAATGAAGAGGAAATAGGCAGGTTAACTGAAAAAAATACAGAATAATAGTAAAGATATCCAAAATCTTGGAAATAGAATGCAGAAAATACAAAAAAAATATATTTAACAAGGACCTAGAAGAACTAAAGAGCAAACAAACAATGATGAACAAGACAATAAACGAAATTTAAAATTATCTATAAGGAATCAATAGCAGAATAACTGAGGCAGAAGAACAGATAAGTGACCTGGAAAATAAAAGAGTGCAAATAACTACTGCAGAGCAGAAGAAAGAAGGACGAATGAAAAGAATTGAGGACACTCTCAGAGACCTCTGGGATGACATTAAATGCACCAACATTTGAATTATCAGGGTCCCAGAAAAAGAAGAGAAAAAGACAGGGACTGAGAAAATATTTGAAGAGATTATAGTTGAAAAATTCCCTAATATCAGAAAGGAAATAGTCAATCAATTCAAGGGAGCACAGAAAGTCCCATACAGGATAAATCCAAGGAGAAACATGCCAAGATACATATTAATCAAACTATCAAAAATTAAATACAAAGAAAAAATATTAAAAGCATCAAAGGAAAAACAGCAAATAACATATAAGGGAATCCCCATAACATTAACAGCTGATCTTTCAGCAGAAACCCTGCAAGCCAGAAGGGAGTGGCAGGATATATTTAAAGTGATGAAAGGGAAAAACTACAACCAAGATTATTCTACCCAGCAAGGTTCTGATTCAGACTCCACCAAGACATTAAAATATTTATAGACAAACAAAAGCTAAGAGAATCCAGCACCACAAAACTAGCTTTACAACAAATGCTAAAGGAATTTCTCTAGACAGGAAACACCAGAAAAGGAAAAGATCTACAAAAGCAAACCCAAAACAATTAAGAAAATGGTAATAGGAACATACATATTGATAATTACCTGAAATGTAAATGGATTAAATAATTCAACCAAAAGACATAGATTGGCTGAATGGATACAAAAACAAGAGCCATATATATGCTGTCTACAACAGACCAACTTCAGACCTAGGGACACATACAGACTGAAAGTGAGGGAGTGGAAAAAGATATTCCATGCAAATGGAAATCAAAAGAAACCTGGAGTAACTATTCTCATAACAAAAAAAGTAGACTTTAAAATGAAGACTATTACAAGATACTAAGGACAGTACATAATGATCAAAGGATCAATCCAAGAAGAAGATAAAACAATTGTAAATATTTATGCACCCAACATAGGAGCACCTCAGTACATAAGGTAAATGCTAACAGCCATAAAAGGGGAAATCGACGGTAATAAATCATTGTAGGGGACTTTAACACTCCACTTTCACCAATGGACATATCATCCAAAATGAAAATAAATAAGGAAACACAAGCTTTAAATGATACATTAAACAAGATGAACTTTATTGATATTTATAGGACCTTCCATCCAACAACAACAGAATACACTTTCTTCTCAAGTGCTCAAGGAATATTCTCCAGGATAGATCATATTCGGGTCACAAATCAAGCTTTGGTAAATTTAAGAAAATTGAAATTGTATCAAGTATCTTTTCTGACCACAATGCTATTAGACTAGGTATCAGTTACAGGAAAAAATCAGTAAAAACTACAAACACATGGAGGTTAAACAATACACTACTTAATAATCAAGAGATCACTGAAGAAATAAAAGAGGAAATCAAAACATACCTAAAAAGAGATGACAATGAAAACAGATGACCCAAAACCTATGGGATTCAGCAAAAGCAGTTCTAAGAGGGAAGTTTATAGTAAAACAATCCGACCCCAAGAAAGAAGAAACATCATCTCAAATAAACAACCTAACCTTACACCCAAAGCAATTAGAGAAAGGAGGAAAAAAAAAAAAAAAAAAAAACCCAAAGTTAGCAGAAGTAAAGAAATCATAAAGATCAGATTAGAAATAAATGAGAAGGAAACAATAGCATACGTCAATAAAACTAAAAGTTGGTTCTTTGAGAAGATAAACAAAATTGATAAACCATTAGCCAGACTCATCAAGGAAGAAAAGGAGAAGACTCAAATCAATAGAATTAGAAATGAAAAGGAGAAGTAACAACTGACACTGCAGAAATAAAAAGGATCATGAGAGATTACTGCAAGCAACTCTATGCCAATAAAAAGGACAACCTGGAAGAAATGGACAAATTCTTAGAAAAGCACAATGTTCTGAGACTGAACCAGGTAGAAATAGAAAATATAAACAGACCAATCATAAGCACTAAAATTGAAACTGATTAAAAATCTTCTACCAAACAAAAGTCCAGGACTAGATGGCTTCACATGCAATTTCTATCAAACATTTAGAGAAGAGCTAACACCTATCCTTCTCAAACTCTTCCAAACTATAGCAGAGGGAGGAACACTCATAAAACGCATTCTATGTGGCCACCATCACCCTGAAACCAAAACCAGACAAAGATGCCACAAAGAAAGCAAACTACAGGACAATCTCACTGATGAACATAGATGCAAAAATCCTCACAAAATACTAGCAAACAGAATCCAACAGCACATTAAAAGGATCATACACCATGAACAAGTGAGATTTTTCCAAGGAATTCAAGGATTCTTCAATATAGGCAAATCAATCAATATGATACACCATATTAAAAAATTGAAGGAGAAAATCTATATGATCATCTCTATAGATGCCAAAAAAAAAAGGTTTTGACAAAATTCAACACCCATTTATGATAAAAACCCTCCAGAAAGTAGGCATAGAGGGAACTTACCTCAACAGAATAAAGGCCATATATGACAAACTCACAGCCAACATCATTCTCAATGGTGAAAAACTGAAACCATTTCCTCTAAGATCAGGAACAAGACAAGGTTGTCCACTCTTACCACTCTTTTTCAACTTAGTTTTGGAAGTTTTACCCAGAGCAATCAGAAAAGAAAAAGAAATAAAAGGAATCCAAATCAGAAAAGAAGAAGTAAAACTGTCACTGTTTACACATGACACGATACTTTACATAGAGAATCCTAAAGATGGAAACAAAAAACTACTAGAGCTAATCAATGAATTTGTAAAGTAGCAGGATACAAAATTAACGCACAGAAATCTCTTGCATTCCTATACACTAATGATGAAAAATCTGAAACAGAAATTAAGGAAACACTCCCATTTACCATTGCAACAAAAAGAATAATATACCTAGGAATAAACCTACCTAAGGAGACAAAAGACCTGTATGAAGAAAATTATAAGACACTGATGAAAGAAAATAAAGATGATGCAAACAGATGGAGCGATATACCATCTTCTTGGATTGGAAGAATCAGCATTGTGAAAATGACTATACTACCCAAAGCAACCTACAGATTCAATGCAACCCCTATCAAACTACCAATGGCATTTTTCACAGAACTAGAACGAAAATTTCACAATTTGCATGGAAACAGAAAAGACCCCAGATAGCCAAAGCAATCTTGAGGAAGAAAAACGTAGCTGGAGGAATCAGGCTCCCAGACTTCAGACGCTACTCCAAAGCTACAGTAATCAAGACCGTATTGTACTGGCACAAAAACAGATAGATCAATGGAACAGAATGGAAAGCCGAGAGATAAACCCCCACACATGTGGTCACCTTATTTTTGATAAAGGAGGAAAGAAAATAAAATGGAGAAAAGGAAGCCTCTTCAATATGTGGTGCTTGGAAAACTGGAGAGCCACATGAAAAAGAATGAAATTAGAACACTCCCTAACACCATACACAATGATAAACTCAAAATGGATTAAAGATCTAAATGTAAGGCCAGACACTGTAAAACTCTTAGAGGAAAACATAGGCAGAACACTCTATGACATAAATCACAGCAAGATCCTTTTTGACCCACCCCTTAGAGAAATGGAAATAAAATAAGTAAACAAATGGGACCTAATGAAACTTAAAAGCTTTTGCACAACAAAAGCTTGCATAAACAAGATGAAAAGACAACCCTCAGAATGGGAGAAAATATTTGCAAATGAAGCCACTGACAAAGGATTAATCTCCAAAATTTACAAGCCACTCATGTAGCTCAATATCAAAAATACAAACAACCCAATCCTAAAATGGGCAGAAGACCCAAATAGACATTTCTCCATAGAGGATATACAGATTGCCAACAAATACATGAAAGGATGCTCAACATCACTAAATCATTGGAGAAATGCAAATCAAAACTACAATGAGATATCATCTCACACCAGTCAGAATGGCCATCATCAAAAAAATCTAGAAACAATAAATTCTGGAGAGGGTGTGGAGAAAAGGGAACCCTCCTGCACTGTTGGTGGGAATGTAAATTGATATATCCACTATGGAGAACAGCATGGAGCTTCCTCAAAAAACAAAAAATATAACTACCATACCACCCAGCAATCCCACTACTGGCATATACCCTAAGAAAACCATAATTCAAAAAGAGTCATGTTCCACAATGTTCCTTGCAGTTCTATTTACAATAGCTAGAACATGGAAGCAACCTAAGTTTCCACTGACAGATGAATGGATAAAGAAGATGTGGCATCTATATACAATGGAATATTACTCAGCCATAAAAAAAGAAATTGAGCTGTTTGTAGTGAGGTGGATGGGCCTAGATTCTGTCATACAGAGTGAAGTAAGTCAGAAAGAGAAAAATAAATACCGTATGCTAACACATATATATGGAATCTAAAAAAAAAAAAAAAAATGGTTCTGAAGAACCTAGGGGCAGGAGAGGAGTAAAGATGCAGACCTAGAGAATGGACTTGAGGACATGGGGAGGGGGAAGGGTAAGCTTGGACGAAGTGAGAGAGTGGCATAGACTTATATATACTGCCTAATGTAAAATAGGTAGCTAGTGGGAAGCAGCCACATAACACAGGGAGATCAGCTCAGTGTGTTGTGCCCACCTAGATGGGTGGGATAAGGAGGGTGGAGGGAGACACCAGAGGGAGAATATATGGTGATATATGTATATGTATAGCTTATTCACTTTGTTATAAAGCAGAAACTAACACACCATTGTAAAGCAGTAATACTCCAATAAAGATGTTTAAAAAATATTGGAAAATAGAAAAATATAAAGAAGAAAACATCTTTTCTTTTTTGAAATAAAATAATAATAAAATAAATAATTAATGTCCCTATTAAAGTAATATGGCTTTAATTCTGGTTTGGGTTGCTAAGAACTGAGGGTAACATAAAAATCAATAGAACTTTAAGAAACTATGATTCCCACAAACCATAATCTGAAATAAACACTGTATGTCCCAAGAAATCTAAGGAAATGTCCCTTAAAATTCTAATACCAACTTGCAGTGCCAAGCAAATGCCAGCAGTTTCAGACACATGAGAAGGGAAAAACTAGAAGTCTGTAAAACTCAGAAAAAGTTATTGTCTTATCAGCAAACTATTTTAATTTGTGTTTGTTATCTGTATGAACTAAAATGTATGATCTTTCTTCCAAAAGGAAGCAAACAATGACAACAAATTGTTCAGTTTTAGTCTTTGTAAAACAAAAAGTACATAAGAAAAGTTACAGTAGGATTTTATCCAGGATTTTAAAGAAAGTATGTTAAAGTAAACTACAGGAATTCTCAATGCCACAATGAAGTAGCCTCTCCTGTCCATTAAAATGTCCCATCCTCTTACCCACAAATTTTGGTATTTGACACAGTTCTAAATCATTTTTCTCTATAAGATGTAAGAAATCACATTCTTTCATTCCTATCTAAAATAATGGATAAGAAAGCACAGATACTAAACAAAGTTATGGGGTCTGTTTGTTGCTGACATCCAAGGGGACAAATCTAATTATGGAAAGGTGGCCACAGTGGTTTCTAGGCAGTGACCAAACTCACCATCATGTATCTGGTGATATCACCATTCCAAGACAATGGTCTATTTTGTATCAAGCTCTTCACAAGTGACTATGATTATTTGGAATCTAGAGACTCCAAAGAAGAACTCTGGAAAGAGCTGAGGATACTATCAATTTCCTAACTCAGTGGGCTAGAGTCTGGAACAGGGCCCTATAAGGACTAGGAACACTAACTAAGAGCCCAAGGCAGAAAGTCAGGTATACCAACAGAAGCAACAAGAGGGTGTGTGGGCTTTCTGCACCTGGGCCACTCACACTGGCCCATGATTCAGTGTGACTACACCAAGTACTGAAGCGACCAGCTATAGACCACACAGTGTGGAAGGTATGGGCTTCTCCTGTACTAAACAGAATAAACCTGCAGATGACAGGGATCAACTGAACTGGAGAGGAAAGGCAGGATCTAGATTTTTTTGTCTAATAGGTAAATTGATTTGTATTTCTCATATTTTAGTTCATTATTAAAATGGGCCTTAGCCTTTTAGAAAGCTGCTTGCTAAGCCATTCACCCAACTTACTAAAATCAAATGAAGAAGAGTGACATCACAAATGAGTTCTGGCCATACAACCGTTAAAAAATAATAAGGAACATTAGACTGAAAAACAAAAAGGTAAGGTGTTTTTTTTTTTTTTTTTTTTTTTTTGCAAAGCTGTCTTGTTTCCAGAATAAGGTTTATTTCAGGCAAAGGATTATTCCAGAATCTTCAATAAAGAAAAAATTTGGCTATTCCATAAGAGAATGGTTCTTAACAGATACTCCTGGAACTCATATTAAAACAAGCCCAGCAATAAAATTTACTTTTGAAAAGTTTTTTTTAAATATTACAACATGTAGGAACCCTAAATATATTCCAGTTCAATTCATTCATTTTGCTTATGAGAAAACTGAAGTTCAAAGAGTGTCTTTCTATTATTTTATTTGTCAAATAAATATAATTATACCATGATTATTAAATTTTTTAGAAGACTGAAAATATTACATAAACTTTAAAGCACTATACAAATATAAGGTATTGTTATTACTATCTATAATTAGAAATAAACATATAAATAGCTTGAGGGTGGTCAAATTGAAAAAGCACATGAAAAAGTACTTAAGAGATTTCCACTTCCAGCAAAGATAGAATTGTAGGGGCCAATTTATCCTTTGACCTGAAACAACCCAAAACAGAAAAATATGTGAAACAACAGTTTTTTAAGACCTGGTTATCAGGCAATGAGAGATGAGAAATGAAAGACAGCTGTCCCAGCTTACTGCCCTGAAAGATTGTTCTAAATCACATCACAGTGAGCTGGAACATAGCAGAAACCAGCAGACTTCCTGAGTTGAGGACACAGAGATGAGAGTCTGAGAAGAGCAAAACAGCTATTCCACACAGCAAAGTATGGGATGAAATTAACAGCAAATTAGATATTACCGATGCAAAAATTAGTAAAGTTAAAGCCGTACCAATAGAAATGACCAACATGAAACACAGAGAAACGAATCCAACAAAAATTTAAAATGAACAGAGCATCAGTGAGCTGAGGGAGAACTTCAAGGGGCCTCATACTTGTGAAATTGGAGACCCAGAAGTAAAAGAGAGTGAGAGGAGGATAGAAAAAAATATTTAAAGAGTGAATGGCCAAGTTTTTTTTCCAAACTTGATAAAATCTATAAGCCAGCAGATCCAAAAAGAAAAAACTAAACAAACCTGAAGCACAAGAAAATAAATAAATAAATAACTACACCAAGACATATCATAATCACATTGCTCAAAACCAGTGATATTCAAAAGAAGTTTGAAAAGAACCAGAGGAAAAAAAGATACTGCATTTGGAGGAACCAAAATAAAATTAGTATCAGATTTTTCTTCAGAAGGGAGAAAAGTGAGGAGAAACAACTTCACAGTACTGAACAAAAAAAAGGTCAACCTACACTTGCGTACCTATCAAAAATATCTTTCAAAGATGATGACTAGGGCTTCCCTGGTGGCTCGGTGGTTGAGAGTCTGCCTGCCAATGCAGGGGGCACGGGTTCGAGCCCTGGTCTGGGAGGTTCCCACATGCCGCGGGGCAACTGAGCCCGTGAGCCACAACTACTGAGCCTGCGCGTGCGGAGCCTGTGCTCCGCAACAAGACAGGCCGCGATAGTGAGAGGCCCGCGCACCGTGATGAGGAGTGGCCCCCGCTCGCCACAACTGGAGAAAGCCCTCGCACAGAGACGGAGACCCAACACAGTCAAGAGTAAATTAAGTAAATGAATAAATTAAAAAAAAAAAAAAAAAAAAAGATAATGACTAAATAAAGATGTGTTCAGAGATACAAAAGTGAAGTAATGCATCACCAGCGGACCCACACTAAAAGAAATGCTCTTGAGGTAGATCGAAAATGATACCAAATGGACATATGGATTTACACAGAGGAATGACGAGCACAAGAAGTATAACTACAAGGATAAGTATATCCATTGAAAATATCTTCTAGGGGCTTCCCTGGTGGCGCAGTGGTTGAGAGTCCGCCTGCCGATGCAGGGGGCGCGGGTTCGTGCCCCGGGAAGATCCCACATGCCGCAGAGCGGCTGGGCCCGTGAGCCGTGGCCACTGAGTCTGCACGTCTGGAGCCTGTGCTCTGCAACGGGAGAGTCCACAACAATGAGAGGCCCGCGTACCACAAATAAATAAATAGATAGATAATCTTCTAAAAGTAAGGATCAAAAAAAAGCATTTTAAGATAAACAAAAGCTGAAAGAATTTCTTAACACTAAATCTAAAAGAAAAGTCACAGGCTGTTCTTCAATCTGCAGGGGGAAAATATGATGCAAGACAGATATTTAAATCTGCAAGAATTGAAGGCCACTGGATATGGTAAAAAACAAAGTGAGTAAACATGAAAGCCTTTTTCATTGTTGTTCTTGTAACTTCCTTAAAAGGCCACTGGCTATTTAAAGCAAAAATAATAGCATTCAAAGGGGAACTTTTGACTTTAGAAGTAAAAGGTACCCCAAAATAGCACAAAGGAAAGCACAATTATACTACTGTAAGGTTATTGCAAGGAGAAGTGGTAAGTGTTAACTAGGAACTGTGACATGTGAAGTAGTACAACACTGATTTTATACAGACTTAGATACGTTTTAGGCCTAGAGCAACTACTAAAAATTAATAAAAACAAGTACTGCTAAGAAGCCAAGAGAGCACATAAAATAGATACTTTAAAAATATTTGGTTAATTCACTATTAAGAAAATAGTAAGAGAAGCCATGGACTGGAAGCAAATGTTTCTAATACATATTTTTTTTAAAAAAGAGCATAAATATTAGTATAAAGAACTCTTACAACTTAGTGATAATCAGACAAACAATTCAAAAAAGAAATGGGTAAAATATTTGAACAGGCAAAAGAAGCAATACAAATGACCAATAAGCACATGAAAAGATGCTCAAGATCACTAGTTATCAGGAAAACAAAAAGGCAGTGGTAACTATCTAAGATGATAGTAGCTTGAATGTGGTGATTATTTTATAATATACATGTTTATCAAATGGTACACTTTAAACATACATGTCTTAATCATCAACTGTATCTCAATTTTTTTAAATCACAATGATATACCACTTCAAGCCTTTCATTTACCTAATATGTGACCCCAAATTTCTGCTTCTAGGACTTAAAAGAAAAGAAAATATATATCCACAGGAACACTTGCATGTGAAGGATGATAGCTTTATTCATAATAACTAAAAACTACAAATAACGCACATATACATTAATGAGGGAATGGATAAGCCAGTTGTGGTATATTCATTTAATAAAATACTGTTCAGCAACTTAAAAAAAAAACCTGAAATGTGCAGCAACAAGAATCAATCTCAGCAACATTATGCTGAATAAAAGAAGCACAAAAGAGCACATATTTTGTGATATCATTTATGTGAGATTCTAAAACAGGCAAAATTAATCTACAATGATAGACATTTGAGCAGCAGTTGTTTGGAGCTGAGGGTGCTGGTGACTGACTGCAAATAAGTACAAAGGAAATTACTGGGGTCGTGGAAATATTACACAGCTTGATAAAGATGGCAGTTACACAAATGATTATATTTGTCAAACCTCATTGAACTATACACTTAAAACATGTGCATTTTATGGCATGTAAATTATACTTTGATAAAGTTGATTTTAAAGTAAAAATGTGCCATGAACCAGATATTTATAGTAACAATTCTTATCCGTGCTCCAACAATAACTGCATCATTTTAGCCTCCTCAAGTTTCAGTGTCCTGATGTATAAAATGAAGCATCAATGATTTGTCCCTTCCATTTGGACAGTTGTGAAGTTTCAAATGCTAAAATCAACTTAAGTATAGTCCATAAACTTCCTGTACCTAGAAGTTATCTGTGTACCTAGACATACACACACACATGCACGCACATACACATAGAGTATAAGAACCTGCCTTTTTATCTGACATGCTAACTTAATGGTATTTACATTTTAAAATACAAAAAAAAGTTTGTATTTCATAGTTTCGAGGCTGCCATAATGTTAAGTGATCTTCACAACTACTGTGAGTTAAGGGTTGCTTATTGTTACTGTGTTATTATTAATAAGACCAATTTGGGGTCCTCTAGTATCCTTATGAGTCCAAATGAGATCATACTTTCTGCAGAACAGTCTTCTTTTTAAAATTTATTTTATTGAAGTATAGTTTATTTACAATGTTGTGTTAATCTCTGCTGTACAGCAAGGTGATTCAGTTATACATATACATTCTTTTTCATATTCTTTTCCATTATGGTTTATCACAGGATATTGAATATAGTTCCCTGTGCTCTACAGTAGGACCTTGTTGTTTATCCATTCTCTATATAACAGTTTGCATCTGCCAATCCCAAACTCCCAATCCATCCCTCCCCCTCGCTCCCCCCTTGGCAACCACAAGTCTGTTCTTTATGTCTGTGAGTCTGTTACTGTTTCATAGATAAGTTCATTTGTATCATATTTTAGATTCCACAAATAAGTGATATCTTGTGGCATCTGTCTTTCTTTTTCTGACTTACTTCACTTAGTATGATAATCTCTAGGTGCATCCATGTTGCTGCAAGTGGCATTATTTCATTATTTTTTATGGCTGAGTACGAGTCCATTGTATATACATACCACATCTTCTTTATCCATTCATCTGTCAGTGGACATTTAGGTTGTTTCCACGTCTTGGCTAGAACAGTCTTCTTTTTTTTTTTTTTTTTTTTTTTTTTTTTTTTGCGGTATGCGGGCCTCTCACTGTTGTGGCCTCTCCCGTTGCGGAGCACAGGCTCCGGACGCACAGGCCCAGCGGCCATGGCTCACGGGCTTAGTTGGTTGCTCCGCGGCATGTGGGATCTTCCCGGACCAGGGCACGAACCCGTGTCTCCTGCATCGGCAGGCGGATTCTCAATCACTGCGCCACCAGGGAAGCCCTAGAACAGTCTTCTTGAACAGTCCTGCTGCTTAGAATAAGCAAGCACCACATGCTGCCATTGACTTTTCAGAATCACAAGAAACATTTAGCACCCTTCACCCTAGTACTTTGATGTTACATGTGTTCACCACCATCACCAGTCTACTGAGGGCACATAATTCATAAGACACCAGAATGAAATGAATCCTAGAACATTAAAGCAGTGATGCCCGAACTTGTTTGTTTATAAGAATCACTTGCCCCCTCCCACAACAGACCTAGTGAATGGAAATCGCTGGAAATAAGGACTGGGATCTATATATTTAAGCAAAACCCTCCCCCACCCCCCCACCCCCCCACAGGAACTGTAAAGATCAGGCAAGTGCAGGAAACAGTGGCTTATCGTGAGAAACCCCAGAATTTCCTTGAGTCTTGGCGGTTCACTTCTCAATATACTTGACACATTTAGTGGGCTCAGATTTGGATTGTCTATTTCTCTCAAGCCTCACTGGGAGGAGATGGGGGTAATTTATAACTAGATAGCCAGATTCTGGGGCCAAGGGTGAAGTGACCATGGTGTTGTTTTGTGTTACACATAAGTGTACCTGGGTCCATTTTTATCAAGCTATCGCCTCCACATCGAGCAGATATTCCAACCTGGACCCTGAAAATCAAAATCAATCATGGTGAGACAGGCCTGGGACCTGGAACCTTTTGCTGCCGTGCTTCAATGCTCGTACCTGGACACACCTCTCCTCAAGCAACAAAATACAAAGAAACTATATAGGACTAAAAATAACTGTGTGCATGTGTAGTTGGGGCAAATTCTGGACCAAAAGATACAAAAAAGGAAAAAAAACACCACCTAAGGGGTGGGCAAAACATGTAAGCGACCTCTCTGGCCTGACCCCTGGACACACCCCTACCCTCACCCCATATAAGGAACAAGCTTGCCCCTCCTCAGCCAGCCAGGGAGCAAGGGAACCTATTACTTGTTTTCACTCCCTCCTGCAGCCAGTGCGGGAGCCCCATTAAAGCCTTGTCTGAATTTCTTGTCTGGCCTCTAGTCAATTTCTATTGATTGGGGAAGGCCAAGAACCCTGGTTGGTATCAATGGCATTCCTCACTCAAAATATCCAGAATGGGGGCTTCCCTGGTGGCGCAGTGGTTGAGAGTCCGCCTGCCGATTCAGGGGACACGGGTTCGTGTCCCGGTATGGGAAGATCCCACATGCCGTGGAGCGGCTGGGCCCGTGAGCCATGGCCGCTGAGCCTGCACGTCCGGAGCCTGTGCTCTGCAACGGGAGAGGCCACAGCAGTGAGAGGCCCGCGTACCGCAAAAAAAAAAAAAAAATATCCAGAATGTGAGTTTCCAAAGCAAGGGTCCTAATGTGCTGGCGGACGCTGGATGCGTATCTGATAGCCAAATGCTAGAGCTCTGCAGGGCAGCTACGGCAGGCTGAGTGACAGGTCCAGAAGATGGCTCATTCAAAACATGCTTAAAGGCTTAAAGACAAGACTCAAATCCAATAACGGTAGCTGTTATCTCTAATTTAAGAGGCAGGCAGTAACCTCATTTTCCAGCCCTCCTGTCATTTGAAGGTTGTTTATCTTTTCATAAATCAATGACCTAGCAGCATCCAGGTTTCCTCAGAGGTCTGGAGGGCATATTAGTGAGCAGATAAACCAAATCAGGGAGGGTCAAACTTAGTCCACTAGTCCAGTGAGAATCAATACAGCTTAGTTTCCCCCAAATCACCTGTAATCAGTTTCCTATGTCAGTTTACCAGTGAATAAGGAAACAAGGATTCACTAGAAAGTATTAAGTCTCTCCAAAGAAAATATATGTGCCATTCTGACCAGTGTCAGTGGGGTTGGAGCGCAGAAGGAAATTTAAATACTCTGAAACTGACATAGGAAAAATTTGACCACAATCCAAGCTCTCCCTCTTCCTGGTTTACAGATGGACTGTTTCAGAGGGGCCAGCTGGTCCAGTCCTGGGAAAACTTCAAAAACATCATACCAGGAAATGTAGACAATATCCAAAATATTATCTGTGGAATCAGCTGAGGCTTTTTTATTATAAAAGTTCTGGAAATTCTTCAGTAAATGTGTTAGTGACATTTTTTAAAATATCTAAACCTGTTGAATTTTTCCTACTTCCGTAATTGTTGGTTAGTCAGAATTCTCTAATTCAATAATTTCCAAGCCTAACTGATTGCCAGATCTTTTTAAAAATATATATTCCAAGTCCCACCCTAATTCCATGGCCTGGGATGAGATCCAGGAATATGTGTAATAAAAATCCTCTAACCTGACAAAATTATAACTGGCATTCGATTTGTTCAACACAGAAGTTGCAGAAATCAAGGAATCAGAAAAGATATGACAGGTGGACAGCTTTAAGGTACAACAGTTTAAAATGAAACTAAAATATATAAACATATCCATTTGCTACACCTGTGGAGTAAAGATTTTTTTTCTCCCATAGGTCTCCTGAATGAAGAGTAAAACCATCTTTCTTGAACATTTCACACCCACAAGACAGGGTGTACACTTTCTGGTTTTAGTTTCTTTAAAATAGAACAAGGACTTAAAGATATTTGGAAAGAAATCTGAACATAAGCCTTTTTAGATTGTTACAGTATTTTCCATCACAATCTCCTTGTCCACATACAATAATAAACATTGTCACTCTCTCCTCAGTCACATTTTATCAGTTTACATTATTGACATTGTATCATTAGTAGGATTAGGAACTAACAGCACAGCTCTGGAAAGCGTGTACATCAAATGGCATGTGCGGAAAAGCTTTGGAATATTCGAGAATGGGCTACAAGCTGTGAGCAGTCAGCTTGCTGTGGTCACTAGCCAGGATGTTTTACTGAAGAAAATGAGAAAGTTTTTTAAACCGGAGAGTGAGGTGAGTAAAAACTCATTAACTGAATCTCTACAGTATTTTTTTTTTAAACATCTTTATTGGAGTATAACTGTTTTACAATGGTGTGTTAGTTTCTGCTTTATGACAGAGTGAACCAGCTATACATATACATATGTTCCCATATATCCTCCCTCTTGCATCTCCCTCCTTCTACAGTATTTCTTAAGAGCTCTACACACAGGTGATTAGGAAAATTATCTGAGCTTGGGAAATCTCACCCCGAACCAGAGCTTCTCAAACTTGAATGTGCATCCAAATCCCCTGAGAGTCTTGCTAAAATGCAGATTCTGTTTCTGTATGTCTGGGCTGGAGCCCAAGAATCTGAATTTCTAACAAGCTCCTAGCTTGTTGGCGATCTGAGGAGAGATGACTTTAATGAGATTTTTATTATGTCACATGAAGTTTTTGATGAATATCAAAAAAAAAATAGAGATATTCAGTGTGGCAGCAAAATTGTAGTTGAAAGTGGATATTCTTACACTCTAATTTTTTTAATCTTGTTAAAAATATTAAATAACTTCTCTTAAACAGAAGAGCTTATGAACCAATCATTCTCAATATCATGATTGTTTTTCCCAACTATTGTGAGGACTAAAGTTTCTGTTTAACAGAAAGAACTTTTAGGGAGCAGTAACAAAATGTGTTTTCATTTTCTGTTGATGTCCACATTAACAATTCTCTTCTTCTGTGCCCACAGTGAAATAGAAATTCAACTCTGCTCTTGTAAGTTTTGGCTTACAGGCAAGGAAATTCTATTTATATAAAACTTCACCAGAATACCTTCTTCTAACTAACTGTCTTCCAATATTTGCTGTCCAGTTTCGGTTTAGCCAGTGAGAGTAGCTAACACAAAGCCAAAACCAGTGATTTCTTGGCAGTAAATATCTCCTTGATGAATCACCTTAGGAAAGAAAGCAGTGGAATTTAACAGTAGGATGGGGAAAGAAAGTAGAAGCAGGTTTGCTCTTACTGCAGGTGGTTTATTTCAACTGTCAATACCTCACAAAAGAAATTTTTAATCAGAGTCCTGTTTCCTCCCTCTGTATGGCTCCTACCATGATTGACACTGGATTGGACATATTTTTGGCAATCCATGGCGTGACTCTAGCACCAGCAAGCATACTCTAATCACGATACGTTCACACATTGGACAGGATTATGGGGACTGGTATCTCTACAGAAGGAGCATTTGCTCCATGTGGCCTGAAGGGAAGCAAGTCTGAACCCACATGCAGGGAGGGAGAGGCTGGTCTCTGTAGAGTTTAGGAACACAGCTCTTCATTATCAGTAAGACTTCTGGCAGCCCGCGTGGTAACCATGCTGAGCAGGTGAGCATAGCTGGGCTCTCGTTACGAGCCAGAACGCTCAATGCCTCATCTGTAAAGGACATCATTTACTACTGAAAATCCACATCCAAGACTTTAAACTCCTACTTAGATGAAAAGTGTTACTCTAATAGTACACAAAGCAATTCCCTTCAAAATCATGGCAAGCATTTTAGGGAATAAAAGAGATGGAATAATAAGTCTACAAGGGCTGTTATTGGTCAAGTGTAGCATGACAGTCATGTCTACATTCTCATGCATTCTAAAAATATCCATACATGAGAACTTGGAGGCTTTTTATGTTGAGAAATGAATACGCTACTTGCAATGGACCCTGCTACTTCAGCAGCAGCCCAGCTTTTAAAATTCTACTTCACTATAACTTGTAATAAAGGTTTCTCTGTGATCTCTTAACTGTGCAATTATCAAAACCCGGTTCTAATCTCTTAGAGGCCAGAGATCCCCTTGAAAATATAATGGCATCTGTGGGCCTTTTTTTCCCAGGAGACAAAAATAACCTTCTGCATACAACTTTCAGGTGTTTGTAAGATGCCCTCAAGACTTTTTTCCTGTACATGGCTACCAGGTTACTAATTCCCATTCTAATATAATAGAGATCTTCTCTGAGCCTTTCCAAAGAAAGCGATGCATATACTAAACCCTGTAAGCTCTGGGTAAGAAGTCCAGCAACTTCTATTTCACTCAAAAAACTGTCGGCTGTCAGCCCCCCACTCCAGGAAAACATTGGAGAGGTAACAGGAATCACCTACTGTGAAGTTCTGATAGCCACCGGCTGGCTTCCTGAGCTGGGGCCAATGGCCCCGGCTTCAGTTATCCAAGACAGTTCGTTTGGTGCCAACAACAGTACCCGTTTAATTGTTCAATGTCTCCACGTTCGGGAACTCCTTCTCAATCACTACCTGTGGCGTCACTGCCATTCTGAATCATGCAAATGAGGATGTCATATCCTCTGACTCAGAAGGCTTTATTTCATTGAAAATTATTTTAAGAACTGCAAGCAGAGAATTGGTCTTTGCTTCGATGTGATTTCCAAAAGACATCACCTTGTCTTTTGTCACAGGGATCCACCTGACGTGGAGAGAGACTGGGAAGTGTGCAGGGGGAGATCCTGTGGATCAGAGCTTAGAACCACAAACATTTGCCAGCAGGAGAATGCACCTCTGCCGAAAGGCTGTGATACACAGTCCTTGCCAACTTTGGTGCAGCAGCTAATAGTACATTTCCGTGTATGTACTTTTCTCCTTATTTTCCCCAAGGAAAGGGCGAGTCAGGATATGCACACATAGCACGCAGGACTGAAATAGCCTTTATTAAAGTAGTTCAGTAGCTATTCAGTGAAGTTCCTTGGCTTTGTCTATTTTGAGCGCCAAAATCTATTCTGCAATGGACAGGCAGTGTGCTCTTAGGCCAACAATCTTTGTAATCTTGTACTGCGTACTGAAACCCTAGGCAGTAAACATAGTGATTATGAAAAAAAGACATTTAAAATAAGATTTGAGTCCCAATGGGCTAGCTGTGTGAATTAGGCAATATACTGAGACTCTCTGAACCTCAATTTGCCCAGTGACAAAATGGGGTGGTAACAGTGCTTATCACAAAATTATTGTGAGGATTAAATGAATTAATATAGTACAAGTAAAGGTACTAGATCAGTGTGTCACATGTTAAGTACTATGTGATGCTTAGCTCTTAGTATTACATAAGTTATCCGTGAATCATCTCTTTAACTCAAATTTAAGACAGAAGAAGCATGCGTTGGTTTTAGGTTACAGAACAAAAGACAATATAGCATAGATTTTGGAGTCTGGTAGCTCATCATACTGGAAAATACTGTAGCAGTTCCAAGTCAGTCAAGTTCAAAAATTGTCTCTTAGCTGAGTGACCTTGAGCTAAGTGTCCTCAGCTATTAAGTAATACTAACAGATTCTTCCTACTGGGATTTTATTGGCGCTTAAGTCAAGCAAAGCAGATAAAGCACTTAGCCCACAAGGAGTAAGTGTGCACTTAATGTGGACCATCATTATTACTAAAAGGTAACATAAGCATAAATGTATACAAACTATAGAATATAGGCAGTAGATACCCATGCATTTGTGTGTGTGTGTGTGTGTGGTACGCGGGCCTCTCACCGTTGTGGCCTCTCCCGTTGCGGAGCTGCGCTCCGGACGCGCAGGCCCAGCGGCCATGGCTCACGGGCCCAGCCGCTCCGCGGCATGTGGGATCTTCCCGGACCAGGGCACGAACCCGTGTCCCCTGAATCGGCAGGCGGATTCTCAACCACTGCGCCACCAGGGAAGCCCACCCATGCATTTTAAAACTATTGATATTGCACTTACTCTGTGCCAGGTATGGTTCTTCACACTTCATTTTAAAAGAAATCTCTTGTTTAGTCCTCCTAACAGCTCCAGGAAGTAAGTACTATTATTTCACTTTATTTTAAATATGAGGAAACAGAAGCCGTGCCATTGCCAAGTTTCAGACTCAAAATTCAATGCTAGGTTCCCAAGACAATGCTCTTCCAGAGCCATCCAGTAGAACTCTCCACAATAATGGAGCTGGTCTGTCTGTGCTGTCCAGTACTGGTACCACTGAGCCCATGTGGCAATTGAGGCCTTGATGTGGTTAATGTGCCTGAGGAAAAGAGGTTTTACTTTATGTAATTTAAATTAATGTTAAATAGCCACCTGTGACTAGTGGCTACCATATTGGTGAGCACAGCCTAGACCACCATGTTGCATTACTTTACTAAAGGGTTAATTCCACTAAAGAAGCTAGTGGAGACCCTTATCCACACTGGATTTTTTCTACACTTGTGTACACTGGTTGCAGTTCCTTAACTCAGAAGCTTTATTAAATATCTTCTTTTTTTAAAAATGGACTTATTCTGATAACACTAATTATCCTCAATAAATGGAGACACTGCTTCCAAAACACCCACTAATAATGGCTCATGTTTACCTTTTTACCACTTGCTCTGAGAAGGACTTCTTGTTGTGCTTGCTCAATGCCAGACACTCATCTTCAGCTACTCTGAGAACAGTTTTCTGCATGTGCCCATCCCCTGTTCTCTAGGTAGGGTAGGAGTTCTATTTTGCTGCCTTTTACAGAACTAGCAACTTCCTGATTGGTGTCTGAAATGAAAATGGAGAGCTGATGGACAGAAAGAGACATCATGACTTTCTATGTAACACTATGAAATGTGGCTTTCCTTTGATCCTCCAAATTATCTCTTGCTTTTGCTTCTATATCATAAAATTGGCTTCCCGGAACATGCCTGTCTGATTGCAAATGACCAGTCCTTACCTCCTCAACCTACACCTCTTTATCCCCACTGCTGTGATTTAGCCAAGTGTGACCTGTCCAAGTTCAGAGACACTCAGAAAAAAATCGAAAAGAGGAGCACATTTTTCCCCTGAGTTAAATTTATATTGCAATGGAGAAAAAATTTCATTTGAATGATAATCTATGCATCTTGCTGCCCAGTCTTATTTTGGCTTCATTGTTTTATTCAGTTATCTGTGTTCTATCCAAACAAGCACTGTCCCATTTATAAGTTGGACAAAGAGTATGAATCTGTCACTTTTACGGAAATCCCTAGTATAGCACCACTCATAATTAGCATTTTCATAACTGCATTTCCAAAAATCACTACTGGGATCACACATGACAAAAACTTGAAATCCTAAACAAACTTTTAAAATATGGTATTAATGGTTATCCAGTGGTTTCTCAAACAGAAGTCAGTGGCATCTCCAGGTACCTCAGCCTGCGTTGCTGTGCTCAGAATCGACAGAGAAGTTCATGAGCAAATCTCCTGCTAAGTCATTTCCTCTCTTTGTTTTCAGATTGGATATCCAAGCAGAATATTCATATCTTGTTCTTAACACACTGACTCAGCCTTGCCACAGTTCTGTGGGCAAAGTGGGTACGTGTATTGTGGGTTTATCTTGCTTACTTTTTAATGCTATCAGGGTGGTGATTTTGAGAGCTTTTCATTTCTCTTGTTTTCTCTGGATTCTCTCTTCTCTCCCACCTTCATTCCTATTGATGTGTTCATAGGTTATCAGTGGCATGATTTTTGAGACACAGTGAATCAGAGGGATTAACAGATCATTGTGATACACAAATTGTTTTCATCGATATAATAAAGGGCACTTGGGCTAGCACTTATCAGAAAGAAAAATAAATAAAATGAAAGTTTTTAAAAAACAAAAAATGAAGCTCACTGCAGAGCTCTCAGGATACCCAAGAACCCCATCATCAGTGTAATATTTGACATCTGGCTGCCATCAAGCTCCTTTCATGCACACAAATGCCTCTCTCCTCTGCTTGAGGTTAGCAAAGACTTCCAGTCAGAACTTGCATTTGCAATTCATAAATGTCGAAAGCTGATGAACCTTCTTGCTTGGTGGACTTGTATGGGTAGGTAGAGGTGAACTTTAAAACACTGTAGAATTTGTCTGGGAAGCTAAACTAGGTGAACTCATCTAATGTGAGTTCAAAATTATGAAAAAGAAAGATACCAGTGTTACCCTCAAGTGTTTTAGTTTGAAGCATTTTAATGTAAGCATTATTGTTTATAATTACTGTTAGTAGAAAAAAAATCCTCTGTGCTCTTGATCTAATTTGGTTTGTATCAGTACCCTCCATATCAATCAGAAAGCAACTCCTTGGGTAGGAGAGAAATAGAATTCAGAGACAGAAATTAATTGATTAAAAAACATGGATTTTCATTATTGATCTCTAAGAAACAGTAAAATGTAGCCACAAGTTTTGAGTGCTATTTTCTGCCATGTTTTATTTATTTTGATATTCCTGAAATCTAGAACATGTGTTCATTCAACAGGCAGGCAACCTGATAGTTAGTGGAAATACAAGAAAAAATATAGCTACAAACCTTGCCCTCAAGAAGCTCACAGTCTACTTATGAGGTGTAAACATATTTTTTTAAAGTCTTAAGTGCAATGAAAAGGATAGGAATCAGAGAACACAGAGAGACATCTGACCCATCAGGCTTCTTAGAGGAAGTGGAATCTGATCTGTGATTGGAAGTTTACGTAGAAAGTAACAATGTGGAAAAGAGGTGGAGGGAGAGCACAGGGAAGTGAAGGAGGAGCATGGTGCATGAGGAGAATGAAAGCATTTCCACGTTGTTGTAGAGGAAACTATAAAGTAGAGATACACCTGAGAGGTCAGAAGAGGGGGCCAGATGTTGAGGGCCCTGTTTACCGTAGGTGATGGAAAACATTTTAGGATTCTAAGGAAAGTAAAAGAAATGTTAAATTTGTTTAATTTTATTTTTTTATCAAATTCTTTTTCTGCATCTATTAAGGTGATCATGAGGCTATTAGCCTTTATTCTGTTAATGTGGTGCATTGCATTTATTAATTTGCATATGTTGAGCCACCCTTGCATCCCAGGGATAAATCCCACTTGTTCATGGTATATGATCTTCTACAGGCAATTCTGGCTTCAGAAATGAGTGTGGGAAGTGTTCCCTTCTCTTCAATTCTTTGGAAGCATCTGATAAGAATTGGTGTTAAGTCTTTTTAAATATTTGTTAGAATTTACCAGTGAAGCCACACAGTCCTGAGCTTTTCTTTGTTGGGACGTAATTGATTACTGATTCAACCTCCTTACTATTTAGAGATCTGTACAGAGTTTCAATTTCTTCATGATTTTAATAATGTATCAGTTAGCTTGTGATGCACAACAAACAACCCCAAAACCTAGTTATTTAAAAGAATGACTATTTGGTTCATGATCCTGAGGGCAGTTCCTCTGGCCAAGCCAGCTCATCTGATTCTACTTGGCTCTTCCATGTCTGTGAGTTAGCTGGCAAGTTGACTGACAGCTAGATGATCTAGGATGGTATCACTCACATGATGGATGGAAGCTATCTGCACATTCCTTGGTTTTCCTCCATGTGGATTCACATCCACCAGCCGACTAGCTTGGGTTCATTCACAAAGAGGTCTTAGGGTTCCCAGAGCAGCAAGAACAAAAGCTACCAGGACATTTGAGTCTGAAGCACACAGTGTGGAAAATGACATGACTATTTCTAAGTCTTTCAGGTATCTAGAAAGGGAATTGTTTATGAAATGATTCATAGATTTGAGAAAGGGTTGAATCAGTATGTAGACCCTGGAAATCATTGGAATCGAGCTAAAGTGGAATCAAGGGTTGTCACTATCCAATGGAAACATATTCACTCTAAATTTAGTTCATGTATCTCAGAATCCATGATTTTGTAGAAATCTAGCTGCCTGGAATGTCTTCTCCCATCACCACAACTACCAAGCACTTCTGGGAGTCCCTAACATGTGTCTCATGAAGGCTCAAAAACAAACCCAAACAGCTAGAACTCACTTGGTATTCATTGGATATTTCTATTTTACCTGCCCCAGCTGCCTCTGGTTTAAGTAACATGCTAGCCTCTAACACCCCTGCCTTTTATTCTGGGTACATCCATTTCTGATTAACATTTCAGCTTCTACCTGATATCTCCACTGGAGATTATAGCTTCCACCAAGGCCAATCACAATGCCAAATATATATGGTGTTCTGACATAGAGTTGGGGAGGATATATCTCCATTTCTTTGATATGCTCAGGCGGATACTAAAGGATTTATACTCTACCTCCAAATATTGTACATTTTATTGAAAATATTTGTAACAGAATGTACTATTAAGAAAAACTGGGCTTCCCTGGTGGCGCAGTGGTTGAGAGTCCGCCTGCCGATGCAGGGGACTCGGGTTTGTGCCCCGGTCCGGGAGAATCCCACATGCCGTGGAGCGGCTGGGCCCGTGAGCCATGGCCACTGAGCCTGCACATCCGGAGCCTGTGCTCCGCAACGGGAGAGACCACAACAGTGAGAGGCCCGCGTACCACAAAAAAAAAAAAAAAAACCTGACTTGTTTGTACTATAAAGAAAAAAAACTGGGGGTGGAGTCAAGATGGCAGAATAGGAGGATGGGGAATTCACATCTCCGCACAACTAGGGCACCTACCAGGCACCAGTGGGTGACCACAGACACCTAAAGGGACAGGAGGAACCCCCAGCAACTGGGTAGGATGTGGGGCATGGGGGTAGTGAAAGGGGAGGAGAAGGGATCCCACGCCCAAAGGGGGAAATTAAGGGACCATTGGGAGGGCAGAGGATCAAAAGGGAGCATGGCCAGGTTTCCCCTGTCCACTTGGGCCCCCCGGGAACCTGCTGAGATCCCGGGCCTCATTCTCTGCCCACCGAGGCCCCCTCCAGCCACGTGGGTCCTGAGGTAGTGGGAGGGAGGGAAGGGAGAGCAAAAGTAAAGGCCAGACCTCCAGGACTGGCACCCCGAGGGGTGGCTGGGAGAGGGGAGGGGTTCCTAAACCCAGCGGGACCCACCCATGGTTAGGGGTCCAGCAGGGGGATGGGGAAGACACTGGGGGAGACCCTGGAGGTGGGGCACAGAGGAACGGAAGGGAATGTAGCCAGCACTTTCCCTGTCCACTTAGGTACCAGGGAGCCTGTTGGGTTCCTCGGCCTAGTCCTCTGCCCTCAGAGCCACCCTCCTGCCATGCAGAGCCCAAGCACCAACCCTACACCCACACCCAGGGCCCTACCTCTACACTCAGAGACCCCCTCTGAGACCTCTCCAAAGTTCTGGGCCTAAATCCCAGCCACCCACCCTCACCCAGGGCCTTACCTCCAAACTCTGGAACTCCACACTCCAGAGGCTGCCCTTTGAATGTGCTGCCTCTCCCCTTCTGCGCAGGTCCTAAGCAGAGGCCCAGACATATGCTTGAAGGTCACGCCACCTAGGCCTCACCCCCAAGGCCTTTTCTGGCTGCATGAGTTCTGAGCATAGGCCCCGCCCCATCCTAAACCCTGCCCCTGCCAAAGTTCCACCCCCGCCTAAATTCTGCCCCACATAGCCAAGGCTTTTTTTTGTTTTCTTCCTCTTTTAGATTGGGGTTCTGTTTTACTTTGTTGTTAATTCATCGTTGTTGATTCATGTATATATTTTTTCTAATAAATCATTTATTTTTCTAATTTTATTTTATTCTTCATACTTTGTTATTGTTCTGCTCCTTTTGTCTTTTTGCCCTATTTTTTTTTTCTGTTGTGGTTTTGTTTTACCTTCTTGCAGTTATTTCAATTATATTTTTATTTTTCCTAATATGTTTTTAATCTAATTTTATATTATTTTTTATTCTTTGTTATTATACTGCTCATTTTTTTTTCTTTTTTCTTTTTACCACACCTTGAGGCTTGTGGGATCTTGGTTCCCAAGCCAGAGGTCAGGCCCAAGCTTCTGTGGTGGGAGCTCCATGATCAAACTGGTGGATTAACAGAGAACCTCAGAACCAAGAGAATATTAATCAGAGTGAGGGCACCCAGAGGTCCTCGTCTTGGCACCAAGACCCAGCTCTATACAACTGCCTGCAAACTCCAGTGCTGGATGCCTCAAGCCAAAGAACCAGTAAGACAGGAGTACAGCCCCACACATCAAAATAAATAAATAAATAAATAAATAATAAATAAATAAATAAGTATGTTACAGATGAAGGAGGAAGGTAAAAACCTAAAAGAGCAAATAAATGAAGATGAAGTAGACAAACTACCTGAAAAAAAATTCATAGTAATGAGAGTAAAGATGATCCAAAATCACAGGAACAGAATGGAGAAAATATAAGAAATATTTAACAAGGATCTAGAAGAATTAAAGAGCAAACAAAGAGTAATGAACAACACAATAACTGAAATTAAAGATATTCTAGAAGAAATCAATAACAGAATAACTGAGGGAGAAGAACAGATAAGTGAGCTGGAAAATAAAATGCTGGAAATAACTGCCAGGGAGCAGAGTAAAGAAAAAAGAATGAAAAGAATTGAGGGCAGTGTCAGAGAGTCTGGGACAACATTAAATGCACCAATATTCAAATTATAGGGGTCTCAGAAGAAGAAGAGGAAAAAAAAGGGGTCTGAGAAAATATTTGAAGAGATTATAGTCAAAAACTTCCCTAACATGGGAAAGGAAATAGTCAATCAAGTCCAGGAAGAACAGAGAGTACCATTCAGGATAAACCCAAAGAAAAACATGCCAAGACACATATTAATCAAAATATCAGAAATTAAAATACAAAGAAAAAATATTAAAAGCAACAAAAAACATAAAAGGGAATCTCTGTAATGTTAACAGCTGATCTTTCAGGAGAAACTCTGAAAGCCAGAAGAGAGTGGCATGACATATTTAAAGTGATGAAAGGGAAAAACCTACAACCAAGATTACTCTACCCAGCAAGGATCTCATTCAGATTCAATGGAGAAATTAAAACATTTACAGACCAGCAAAAGCTATGAGAATTCAGCACCACCAAACCAGCTTTACAACAAATGCTAAAGGAACTTCTCTAACCAGGAAACACAAGAGAAGAAAAAGACCCACAAAAACAAACCCAAATCAATTAAGAAAATGGTAATAGGCAAATACATATTGATAATCACCAAGAATGTAAATGGATTAAATGCTCCAACCAAAAGACATAGACTGGCTAAAGGGATACAAAAACAAGACCCTTATATATGCTGTTTACAAGAAACCCAAGTCAGACTTAGGGACACATGCAGACCGAAAGTGAGGGGATCAAAAAAGATATTCTATGAAAATGGAAATCACAGGAAAGCTGGAGTAGCAATTCTCATATCAGGTAAAACAGACTTTATAAGAAAGACTGCTACAAGAGATAAGGAAGGACACTACATAATGATCAATGGATCAATCCAAAAAGAAAATATAAAAATTATAAATATTTATGTACCCCACATAGGACCACCTCAACACATAGGCAAATGCTAACAGCCATAAAACGAGAAATTGACAGTAACACAATAATAGTGGGGGACTCTAACACCCCACCTACACCAACAGACAGATCATCCAGACAGAAATTAAATAAGGAAACACAAGCTTTAAATGACACAATACACCAGATAGACTTAACTGATATTTTTAGGACACTCCGCCCAAAAGTGGAAAAATACACTTACTTCTCTAGTGCACACGGAACAGTCTCCAGAAGAGATCACATCTTGGGTCACAAATCAAACCTTGGAAAATTTAAGAAAATTGAAATGTTATCAAGCATCTTTTCCAACCACAATGCTATGAGATTAGAAATCAATACATGAAAAAAACAGTAAAAAATGCTAATACATGGAGGCTAAACAGTGCACTGCTAAATAACCAAGAGATCACTGAAGAAATCAAAGGGGAAATGAAAAAATACCTAGAAACAAATGACAATGAAAACATGATGATCCAAAACCTATGGACACAAAAAAAGCAGTTCTAAGAGGGAAGTTCATAGCAATTCAAGCTCACTTCAAGAAACAAGAAAATCTCAAATAAACTATCTAAGTTTACACCTAAAGCAACTAAACAAAGAAGAACAAAGGAAATGCAAAGTTAGGAGAAGGAAAGAAATCATGAAGATCAGAGCAGAAATTAATGAAACAGAAACAAAGAAAACAATAGCAAAAATCAATACAAGTAAAAGCTGGTTCTTTGAGAAGATAAACAAAATTGATAAACCTTTAACCAGACTTATCAAGAAAAAAAAGGGAGAGATCTCAAATCGATATAATTAGAAATGAAAAAGGAGAGACTACAGCTGACACCACAGAAATCCAAAAGATCATAAAAGACTACTACAAGCAATATATGCAAATAAAATGGACAAACTGGAAGAAATGGACAAATTCTTGGAAAAGTGTTGAACCAGGATTGAACCAGGAAGAATTAGAAAATATAAACAGACCAATCACAGGTAATGAAATTGAAACTGTAATTTAAAATCTTCCAGCAAACAGAAGTCCAGGACCAGAAGTCTTCACAGGCGAATTCTATAAACATTTAGAGAAGAGTTAATACCTATCCTTCTCAAACGCTTCCAAAAAATTGCAGAGGGAGGAATGCTCCCAAACTCATTCTATGAGGCCAGGTCACCATAACCCTGATAACAAAACCAGACAAAGATATCACAAAAAAGGAAAATTATAGACCAATATCACGGATGAAGAGAGATGCAAAAATCCTCAACAAAATACTAGCAAACAAAATCCAACAACACATTAAAAGGATCATACACCATGACCAATTGGGATTTATCCCAGGGATGCAAGGATTCTTCAATATATGCAAAACAATCAATGTGATACACCATATCAACAAATTAAAGAATAAAAACCATATGATCATCTCAATAGATGCAGGAAAGGCTTTTGACAATATTCAACAACCATTTATGATAAAAACTCTCCAGAAGGTGGGCATAGAGGGAACCTACCTCAACATAATGACAGCCATATATGAAAAATCTGCCACAAACATCATTCTCAATGATTCAAAACTGAAAGCATTTCCTCTAAGATCAGGATCAAGAGAAGGATGTCCACTCTCTCCACTATTATTCAATATAGTATTGGAAGTCCTAGCCACAGCAATCAGAAAAGAAAAAGAAATAAAATAATACAAATTGGCAAAGAAGAAGCAAAACTGTCACTGTTTGCCAATGACATGATACTATACATAGAAAATCCTAAAGATGCCACCAGAACCCTACTAGAGGTAAACAGTGAATTTGGTAAGGTTGCAGGATACAAAATTAATGCACAGAAATCTCTTGCATCCCTATACACTAACAATGAAAGATAAGAAAGAGAAATTAAGGAAACAATCCCATTTCCACCGCAACAAAGAGCATATACCTAGGAATAAACCTACCTAAGGAAGAAAAAGAACTGTACTCAGAAAATTATAAAACACTGATAAAAGAAATCAAAGATAACATAAACAGATGGAAAGATATACCACAATCCTGGACTGGAAGAATCAATATTGTGAAAATGACTATACTATCCAAAGCAATCTACAGGTTCAATGCAATCCTTATCAAATGGTCTTTTTCACAGAACTAGAACAAGAAATTTTACAATTACTATGGAAACACAAAAGACCCCGAAGAGTCAAAGCAATCTTAAGAAAGAAAAATGGAGCTAGAGGAATCAGGTTCCCTGACTTCAGACTGTACTACAAAGCTACAGTAACCAAGACATTATGGTACTGGCACAAAAACAGAAATATAGATCAATGGAACAGGATAGAAAGCCCAAAGATAAACCCATGCGCATATGGTCACCTTATTTTTGACAAAGGAGACAACAATATACAGTGGAGAAAAGACAGCCTCTTCAATAAGTGGTGCCGGGAAAACTGGACAGCTACATGTAAAAGAATGAAATTAGAACTTCCTAACACCATACACAAAAATAAACTCAAAATGGATTAAAAACCTAAATGTAAGTTCAGACACTATCAAACTCTTAGAGGAAAACATAGGCAGAACACTCTATGACATAAATCACAGCAAGATCCTTTTTGACCCACCTGCTAGAGAAATGGAAATAAAAACAAAAATAAACAAATGGGACAAAAATAAACAAATGGATTAAAAACCTAAATGTAAGTTCAGACACTATCAAACTCTTAGAGGAAAACATAGGCAGAACACTCTATGACATAAATCACAGCAAGATCCTTTTTGACCCACCTGCTAGAGAAATGGAAATAAAAACAAAAATAAACAAATGGGACCTAATGAAACTTAAAATCTTTTGCACAGCAAAGGAAATCATAAACAAGAAGAAAAGACAACCTTCAGAGTGAGAAAAAAATATTTGCAAACGAAGCAACTGACAAAGGATTAACCTCCAGAATATATAAGAAGCTCATGCAGCTCAATATCAAAAAAACAAACAACCCAGTCCATAAATGGGCAGAAGACCTAAATTGACATTTCTCCAAAGAAGAAATACAGATGGCCAACAAATACATGAAAAGATGCACAACATCACCAATTATTAGAGAAATACAAATCAAAACCACAATGAGGTATCACCTCACACAGGTCAGAATGGCCATCATCAAAAAATCTACAAACAATAAATGCTGGAGAGGGTGTGGAGAAAAAGGAACCCTCTTGCACTGTTGGTGGAAATGTAAATTGATACAGCCACTATGGAGAACAGTATGGACGTTCCTTAAAAAACTAAAAATAGAACTACCATATAACCCAACAATCCCACTACTGGGCATATACCCTGAGGAAACCACAATTCAAAAAGATACATGTACCACATTGTTCATTGCAGCACTATTTACAATAACCAGGACATGGACGCAACCTAAATGTCCATCAACAGATGAACAGATAAAGAAGATGTGACACATATATACAATGGAATATTACTAAGCCATAAAATGGAATGAAATTGAGTTATTTTTAATTTAACTCACTAATTTTAATGAGGTGGATGGACTTAGAATCTGTCATACAGAGTGAAGTAAGTCAGAAAGAGAAAAACAAATACCATATGCTAATGCATACATATGAAATTTTAAAGAGTGGTGCTGATGAACCAAGTAGCAGGGCAGGAATAAAGATGCAGATGTAGAGATGGAATTGAGGGCATGTGAGGGAAGGGGAAGCTGGGATGAAGTGAGAGAGTAGCATTGACATATATGCACTACCAAATGTAAAGGGGATGGCTAGTGGGAAGCTGCTGCATAGCGCAGGGAGATCATCTCGGTTCTCTGTGATGACCTGAAGGGATGGGAAGCAGAGGGTGGGAGGGAGGCTCAAGAGGGAGAGGATATGGGGATATATGTATACATACACCTGATTCACTTTGGTACAGCAGAAACTAACACAACATAGTAAAACATTTATACTCTAATAAAGATGTGAAAAAAAACTTGTTCTTATTTATTTTTTTTTATTGCTTTTTTTTTTTTTTTGCTTTCTTTTTGTTTGTTCTTGCTTTTAGGTTTCTTGTTTATTTTGTTTTTGCTGATGTAAACTTACAAATGAATAAAAACCTCCACCTTCCCCAACCCAGGGGAAGATGCCAGCAATTGTGTTTTTAAAAGTATAACCTCTCCTACTCCCACAACTTGGGGGAGAGTACACAGCTTTTATATTTCAGATCCACAAAGATAGAATAAGTCAGGAAGAGGGATAGAAGGTGATGATTAAACTAAAGAAAAAGTTACCCAATCTCTAGTGGCTTCCCTGAGTTAGAAGGAAGTCAGTGATTACTTTCCTTGAGGAATGTAATTGTGCCCCCCCCAACCTTCCATCCATACTCAAGGGAAGCAGGACCTCTGGGAAAAGGTTGGATAAAGGCTTGAGGACTGATCACTTAGAAGTCTTCCTACCCAGATCACAGAGCCACCCACTTTTTAATGGAACAGGGAGCCTTAAACATGAGCATTTCAGAAAAGACAGTTATGGACTGAAGGGTTTTCACCCTAATCTTCTAAGATGGGAAAGCCTCTTGGTTGCTGTAAAGACCCTAGGATAGGGTGAACAATCTCCAAACCATGACTGAGTTTGAAAATCCTGCAAACCCGTATGGATAGAAACTGAGACTGATTTATTTCACTCAGCAAAACAAATGTAGTGGTTTTCACACACAAATGAAGCAAATACAGATTACACAACTTCTTCAGTTTTTATCACCAAATTTTTCTTTCTCTACCTAGGATCCAGGCAGCTGGCACTGGGCTAGGGAAGAATTCAAAACCAAATATTAAGCCATATTCACAGCAACCATTTCCCTCTCACAACCACTGCCTTGTTATCACACCAAGCTACCTTCCTGGATCTCTGTGCCTGAGGATAAATTCTCTCCCAGAACATTGAACAATGTCTAGTGCAAATAGATCTCTAATGTATCTGCCATATCTTACCCAAATGTGGCCCGTGAGTTCTGAATTCCAGAGGTGGGTACACATGGGACTCAAAGCCTCATGTTGGTGCTCAAAGGAAATATGAAGCTGAAAAAGTCAGGTCCCCCGACATATTAGTAAATAGGTCATATTTATAACCTGGACTAGAACTTGCCAAATGTTAAAATGAAGCCCATAATCAGAGTGAAGAAACACATTAAGAGTTTATTACTTGCTCACACCACAATCAGATGGAATCAGCAAGGGTTTCTGCTTCATACAGTCATTCGGGGATGCAGTCTTCTGACATCTTGTAGTAGCACCATCCTCCCAGGCTTCATCCTTCTCTGAATGAAGCCAGTGATAAGGTGAAAGCCAAGGATGTGACAAGAGCATGTGAGAGTGTTCCATGGACCAAGGATTGAAGTTGTATGTAGCACTTATCTCCAAATCCACTATGACGAATTCAAGCTCATGGCCCCCACACATTTTTGTTCACTGCAAAGAAAGCTGGGAAATGCATGCCCAGGAATCACTGGAAGTTAATTTTGGAAACATCTAGCCAGTCTCAAGTCTACGCCACAGGAATCATAGCTCTTTTTCCCTCCTTATGTTTCTCCATTTTCCTGGGTTGGCTGTGCTAATGACTGAGGAAATCACAGAAGAAAGTGTTAAATTATTACGATTTTCCAATGACCTCAACAATTTACAAAAATCTTAATTTTTTGTGTGAGAGTTAAATTCTAGAAATATTTAGATGGATCAATTCCTTATTTTAATAATTATTTCATAGTGATTCTCTAATTTATTCTGGTGGATATGATGACCAGGCAATCTAAAATACTGGAAATTGAATTTTTAGTTCCTCAGAAAGGTACAAACATTGCCTTACTCCATAATTTTACTAAAGTGATGGGAGATTGGCATTTGCACTCAAAAGCCTATCCAGGCTGAGGTCACTGCTATGGCCCTGGAGACGTGGCTTCAGGAGGCCAAACTGCAGATCTGAACACTCCCTGGTGAGTTATGGGAATGGAATTGAATATGCATATGTTTGGGATAGGAGTGTCCTCATCAAGGAGGCTACTGAGTCCCTGCCTTCTGTGGAAGACTGAGAAGTAAGTCTATGAGGCTAGACAGGTAATCTACTTGTTCTCCCCTTGGGAGTGCTGGAGACAGGACACACTTTCCTGCCAGACTCCCTTTCCAATATTCCATGCTGCTCTGCCCTTTTGCTGACTACATTCACCCACAAGGCTACACTGGGAAATTAGTTTATGGAGGGTCTCACATAAAACTACTCTTTCTTAATATTCTATGAATTCAGTCTATCTTCAGTCAGCCTCCAATTTCTAATGAATTCCTTCTTCTCTAAATATATTTCAATTCTTTCCATTTATCTCACTGTCAGTTTTTGTCCAAGATCCTGTTCTGTTAAAGGCTGTTCTTACATGAGGTAAAAATAACTTTAAAAGTTTCAGAGACATTTTAAAAGGTTTAGGGATTCAGAAAAGTTGACACAAATTTCAAAGGAGAAAGGATCAAAAAGAATTTTTCATGATGTGGTCCCCTGAATGTCTACATAAAATCACCTGGGCTACTTTTATTTTACAAAGCAGATTTCTGGGCCCCACTAGAGACCTACAAATTCAGACTTTCCAAGGGGTAGAGTCAGGATTCAGAATTTTTAAACCAATTCCTAGGTGATTCTAATTCGCATTAAAACTGAGATTTACTAAACTAAAGGATAATTGGGTTCTTTGATAAAGTACATTTATCTTATCTCAAGGAAATATTCGGTATATATTTATGGAGGTTTGCAATCTGTCTATATCATTATTATACGAGTAGCATAATGATTACTATGAAGAAAAATTAAGTGCTCCCCATCTCACACCTACCCTTTACCCCAGCAAAAGCCTGATGTCCTGATAAATACACCATAATCATTGAGCTGGGTGATTCATTCAAGAATATCCTGAAGGACACCATGACCTCTCCACCCCACCTTCTTCGTAGAGGACTAGAGAGGGAGAGGAATACAGGAGGAGGTTTTGCGTCTTTCTTGATCCCTCCCTGGGTTGTGGGGTTGGGGGAGGAAAGAAAACATTGAACTTGTCCTTCCTCCTTCAAAGATTTGACCCAATAGACTCTCTCATAAGGTTTGACGGTGTTTTAGTTATCTACAACTGCATAACAAACTTGCTCAAAACTCAGTGGCTTAACAATATGTTATCTCCGTGGTTCTATCGGTTGAGTAGTTTCAGCTGGAGAGTCCTGCTTGATATTTCTTATGCAGTATCCGTCAGGTGGCAACTGGATCTAGAGATTTCTGAAGGTTCACAGGACAGGTGTGCAAAATCACTCACTCATGTCTCTAGGAATTGATGCTGGGTGTCAGCTTGGGGCTCAGTGTGGCCTCTCTCTGTGACTATGGCTTCTCATAGCATTGAGAGGGTGTGGGAGGTCTGAGAAGGACCGGTCACCCCAGAACAAGTATTCCAGGCAGAAGCTGCAAGACTTCTCATGTGCTAGCCTCAGAAGTTCCAGAGCATCCCTTATAATTCATTCTATTGTTTGAGCAAGTCCTTTATGGAAATAGTCTTCTTGATATGTTGGGGGTGGTGATAAGGTCACATTAAAGAAGAACATGAGGAGTGAGAGATAATCTAACAACCATCTTTGGAAAATACAATCTTCCATAGAGGGTGGCTTGGAAATATGGTACAGAGCTTGCTTCTATTTTTCTACCAAGGGAACTTGGAAGGGAATGAAGAAGGTACCCAGGATTCTGGGGATGGGATAAGATAGGGCCCAGAAGGTGATACAGAAGGTAGCATTGGGAAAATTCTGAGAGGCCAGCCAACCCCAGATCCCTGTGGTTCACCATGCCTTGGTGTTACAGAAGAGGGAACAAAGGAAAGGAGTATTCATTACCTATAAAAATATGCCAGGGGTGAGGATTGGGGGGGGGTGCAGAAGCCCACACTGCACTGTTTCCACATGGAGTGAATAGGCAGCACAACTATATGTACACATACCCCATGCTGATGACAAACCTCAACACAAATGTTCTCAAACAATCCTTTCTCCTCAGGCATGGGATGAGATGCACTGGGCAGTGCCCAGAATGCACACAGGCATGAGGGACATGAATAAGAGGGAGTTATTGAAAGAGAAAGATGGCCTTTCCTTCTTCTCTACTAAGTTCCTTGAAGCTGGACAGAAGATAGTTACAGAAGACAGTGATTCTTGAATATGAATGAATATGTGCTTCCATGAGACTGAGAGCTTAATAATGAGATTAGAATGCAAAGCACTATTTAAGGCTGAATTTATCATCATGGATACCTTAATGGTATTTTATACTTTTCTTCTATGTACCTCCTCCCCACCTACCCCCTAAAGGCAGGAGTAAGGGGTCGTGAACTTGAAAAATTATAATAACAGCTTAAAAACTCCACTCCATGTTTGAGTACTATAAAAATGCTCAAGCAAACTTTCTATATGCAAATACTTCTTTGAAATAGAAAATTTGACTTACCCTCCAATAAGAAGATCCTGAAAATTAGACCTAATTTTTGTGTCAGAGCAGATTCTATGGCAAAAAGGATGTGAAATGTGGGGTGTTTTTGGTTCCATAGAGATACCTGTTTCAATCCAGGGATAGTGTCATGTGGTCATTTATAAATGTCTGCCCTTGCCATTAGTCTATAAGCTCCCTGAGGGCAGGAGACCATCGACTGTATTTCTAGCGTCCAACATGGTACCTTGCACAGAGACCATTTAGTTCAACCTTCATCTCCCAAATTATGATTCTGATTCCATAGAGCTTGAAGAACCTACTCACCATAATGATGAATGTTGGTGTCAGGGCAAGGACAGGAATACATGTCTCTTGTCTCTGCATCCTGGGATTTCCCAACCAAGTACATTTCCTTCTCCACACTGTGGTGACCCAGGAGAACTGGGTACTAATCAGATGGGTTCAGTCTGGTTGTGTCTCCAAGTTAATATCAACAATATTTCCTTGCTTTTCCCCTCTCACTTCAAAGTGATATACTTTAATTAAAAGAAAAGGTTCATAAGTAGAGAAAAATTTCCACAAAAACTAAACCCATCTAGAAGGAAGAAATAAGGGCAGAAAGGCGGCTCTTGTCTGACCTGATTTAGCAATAAGTACATGGTATAAAAAAGAAACAAATCATATCACCTCACTGAAAAAAAATCTAAATTCATTTATTCATTCAACAATATTTTTTGATCACCTACTATGTGCCAAACACTGTTGTAGGCATTGAAGAGCAGCAGCAAATAAGACAAAGTCCTTTATTCAAATACATTACACTCTAGTTGGGGAGGCAGAAGTAAATACAAAAACAGGAGAATTTCCAAGAGTTATGAGTAATCTGAAGTATAGCAACATCATGCTGGGTTATGGGACAACTGCTGGATGAGAGTTTCCTTCGGTGTGGATGGCCAGGAATGACCTATGAAGAGGTGACATTTCATCTGGGATGTAAACAATACGAAGGAGCTTGCCATGCCAAGTGCTGGGGAAATATTGTTTCAAGCCAAAGGAACAGCAAGTACAAAGAAGTAGAGACAGTATGATTTTGAGGAAAGTGAAGAGGGAAATGGAGGCAGGGAAAACAGCTTGAGGAAAAGCAATATAATAGCAAGAATAAAATTTTTAGTATGAAAATACATGCCATGTTTGGAAACAAGCAATTCTGATGTGGCTGAAATAGGATATGGATGGGAATGAGACTGAAAACAAGGCTGAGAAGCAGTGAAGGGCATTTGAAAGTCTAGACTTTATTCTTCAAATAATAGGAAATAAAGGGATTTGTTGGAATGGATGATAACAGAGACTGGATGGAAGCATGAAGAAACTAGAGGCAAGAAGTACAGATAAAAGATATTGATTAACATGATCCAGTTAACACTGGGAAGCAGAAGTAGCAGAGTGGCACTGGTCTAGGAAAGGTGGAGAGAGAATTAAGGGACATTTCAGGGATGGGATTATAATATGTGTAGGTACCAATTCGATGTAAGGGTTGATGGAGGGGAGGAGTCAGAAAACTTTATGGTTTCTTGGTAGTGGCAGAGGGGGAACCAGTAGTTAACATACATAGGAGCAATTCTTTGAGATGAGTTCAGTGTAGGTCATATCTGGAGGGTCAGACATCTGTGGAATAGACAAGGAGAGCTCTCTGGCCAGCTATTGGGAGATGAGGTCTGGTTTTGAGAAGGAAGGGGTAAAGATGCAGATGTGGACATCATAGGCATCTAAATGAGAGTTAAATCCGTGGAAATGGATGAGGTTACTCAGAAGAGGAAGGTAGTTGAAGAAACAGAAGGTTGAGGAGAAGAGGTCAGGAAAGACGAGTAGAAGAGAACCTTAGGAAACGATTTCATTTAAGGTGTGACAGAGCAAAAAAGAGCCAGTGAAGTGTACTAAAAAGGGATGTAGAGTGGTAAGAGGGAAATCAGAAGAAAGTATTGTGTCAGAAGTAATTGGATGAAAAAAGAAGGGAATCAAGAGTGTCAAAAATATTGTCAAGAAGAGAGCAGACCATAGCTGGAGTTGTATAATTATTATTTCTATAGATTGACCAAATTCTATCCAGAAGGATAGTTAAGGATACATTGCTATTCTGAAAATAAATATAAATTGTGCCAAAGTGCATAGTTTTCTGCTCCAATGAAAGCTTTGCCCACTTTCAAATATGAGCACTTTTAAATTAAAATAAGGACCAAGTTCACAGTTAGAGGTATTCTTTCCCCCTCCCTTCCCCAATTTCATGTAAATGATGAATAAATAATGTAGCAATTTAATAAGTAACTGTACTTTTGAACTTAGCTATAATAGGAATCCACCAGAAGAGTGATTTGAAAGAAACACTATAAAAATATTCTGCTTATGTTTAGTCAAATTAAGGCTTTTAGGGAGATAAATGAAGGAGATAAATAAGAGGAGTTTACTAAAAATAGGGTACTTTGAACAAAATAGAAAGTGGCATGCATGTCTTATGTATACATTTGATACAAAGTAGTGTTATTTAGCTTCTAACCATTTTTACCTGAATGGATGATCATCTATGAATTTTTAATTGCAAGTTGCAATCTGAGCTCAACCAAAATTAATACCTATCAGAACAATAGATTTCATTTTTGTCTGCACAATATAATCACCACATTGACGTAGGACCTCGCATGGTGCGTTATCATGAAGGTCAGACCATGGTCTTTCAAACACATCATTTTCCTTGGACTCTATCTTAACATCAACGACTTCAGAGGACCTCTGCTAATGTCATTACAGAGAAATAGAAAATGAGGTCTGCCACGTTTTTAATGTGCCATTATTTTGCAAAAGAGAAAAATCTAACAGGAATTTAAAAGAGGTAGGTGGGAATGGGAAGAAAAACATATCAAAATGTGAAAATCAAGGAAGACAACTTGTTCAGATTCCAACAGTCCACAACACAGTACATTATACCTGTCTCATAAATTTTCCTTTAGCTTGGGGTAGAAAATTAAGTTACCACATTTCTGTGATTTAAGATCTTTGAATTTGATTTGAATAACTGTGTCTCTGAGGTTGTTTCACTACATTTTTTCCTAATAAGGTAAAGCTTTTTATTATTTAAAGAATTATTCACACCACATTTTTGATCCTCTAAGATCTTAAAATGCAAATAGTGTTTACTGATTTTATTAAAGTATTAAAATGAATGCTAGGTATTGTCATAGATACTGTTAATTACCTACCCAACAAGTCTTCCTTCTTTCCTGTCAGAACCATGATTTTATTCATGCATTCACCCTCCCCTCTTCCCTGGAGAAATCCTAACTAGTCTAGCCTAATGGTGAGCCTATCATTGCCCAGGAAAATGATATTGGTCCCAGGATGAACCTATAACTTAAGTTGGCCCAATCAAACTGGAGAGAAGGCTTATACTCTCCATCTTTCCCCTAATAGACACCAGCAAGGAAAAATAATCTCCCAAATGTCACAGAGAGCCATCTTGGTTTCCCTGAGAACCATTCTTAGGATCAAGAATGGCAGAGCAGAGTTACAGAAAAAAACACTGAATTTTCAATGACTCCATTGAACTACTGTTTATTATACCTGGACCCCACTTAACCCTTTGGATTACAAAAAATGGAAGAAAATAAACGTCCTTTCTGTTTAAATATATTTGGCTTGAGACTTTCTGCTATATACAGCCAAAGGCATCTCAAGTAATTTTGTAATTTACCTAAACTCAAATTAAAACAGCACTGTGTATTCACTTTATTCTTTCCTCACATATTTAGGTGACATATTTCTAATGTATTTGAGGACATAGAGGCATGCTAAAGCCAAATTATGTACCAAATATAATCTAACTAAGTTATGACTAAAATTCCCAGGGCCTAACATGCCAACAACACATACTCCTTTAAGATATGCCATTTCCTTATGGCACCAGCTACATATTTTTAGTCTCACAATCAATAAGATTTAACATCCACAAGCATCCCAAATTCCTCTAATTTGCAACATTCCTCTAGTATCACCTTAATTGAAGTTACCATAATAATCCCTCACCTAAATCCCTATAATTATCTTCTAGCTGCTTCTACTGCTGCTGTCTCTAAAATTTGTATTATACTTCCCACAGCAGCCAGAGTGACATTCCTAAAACATAAACAAGATCATATCACTTATTCAACACCTTCCAATGTCTTCCATCACACTCAGAATAAAACCCAATCCCCTTACCCTGGTTTACAAACCCCTACGTGGTCTATCGCCTTCATACCCCTTGGACCACGTCCGAACACTCTTTCCGCACTCACTAGACTCCAGCTACACTAGATTTCTTTTATGTGCCTCAAATGCTCTCCCCTTGTATCCAAGTTAAGGACCTTTGTCCTAGATATTCATTGCTCCTAGAAATTTCAATACATAATCTTTTAATGGCTAATGTCTTCTTGTAATTCTGATTTTTTTAATTTTTAAATTTATTTTTTTATATGGCAAGTTCTTATTAGGCATCCATTTTATACACATCAGTGTATACATGTCAATCCAAACTCCCAATTCATCACACCATCCCCCCCACCCCCACCACTTTCCCCTCCTGGGTGTCCATACGTTTGTTCTCTACATCTGTGTCTCAATTACTGCCCTGCAAACCAGTTCATCTGTATCACTTTTCTAGGTTCCACATATATGTGCTACTATACGATATTTGTTTATCTCTTTCTGACTTACTTCACTCTGTATGACAATCCTAGATCCATCCACATGGCTACAAATGACCCAATTTCATTCCTTTTTATGGCTGAATAATATTCCACTGTATATATGTACCACATCTTCTTTATCCATTTGTCTCTCAATGGGCATTTAGGTGGCTTCCACGATCTGGCTATTGTAAATAGTGCTACAATGAACATTGGGGTGTTTTGTCTTTTTGAATTATGGTTTTCTCTGGGTATATGCCCAGTAATGGGATTGCTGGGTCATATGGTAATTCTATTTTTAGTTTTTCAAGGAGCCTCCATACTACTCTCCATAGTGGTTCTATCAATTTACATACATACCCAGAGTGCAAGAGGGTTCCCTTTACTCTGCACCCTCTCCAGAATTTGTTGTTTGTAGATTTTCTGATGATGCCTATTCTAACTGGTGTGAGGTAATACCTCATTGTAGTTTTGATTTGCATTTCTCTAATAATTAGTGATGTTGAGGAGCTTTTCATGTGCTTCTTGGCCATCTGTATGTCTTCTTTGGAGAAATGTCTCTTTAGGTCTTCTGCTCATTTTTGGATGGGGTTGTTTGTTTTTTAAATATTGAACTTCATTAGCTGTTTATATATTTTAGATATTTATCATTTGTCTGTTGATTTGTCTGCAAAAATTTTCTCACATTCTGAAGGTTGTATTTTCGTCTTGTTTATGGTTTCCTTTGCTGTGCAAAACTTTTAAGTTTCATTAGGTCCCATTTGTTTATTTTTGTTTTTATTTCCATTACTCTAGGAGGTGGATAAAAAAGATCTTGCTGTAATTTGTCAAAGAGTGTTCTTCCTATGTTTTCCTCTAAGAGTGTTATAGTGTCTGATCTTACATAAGGTCTCTAATACATTTTGAGTTTATTTTCATTTATGGTGATAGGGAGTGTTCTAATTTCTTCTTTTACATGTAGCTGTCCAGTTTTCCCAGCACCACTTATTGAAGAGGCTGTCTTTTCTTCATTGTATATACTTGTCTCCTTTGTCATAGATCAGTTGACCATGACAACTGATCATGGTCAGTTGGTGCGTGGGTTTATCTCTGGGCTTTCTATCCTGTTCCATTGATCTATATTTCTGTTTTTGTGCCAGTACCATATTGTCTAGATTATTGTAACTTTGTAGTATAGTCTGAAGTCAGGGAGTCTGATTCCTCCAGCTCTGTTTTTTTCCCTCAAGACTGCTTTGGCTATTCGGGGTCTTTTGTGTCTCCATAGAAATAAGAAGAATTTTTGTTCTAGTTTTGTAAAAAATGCCATTTGTAATTTGATAGGGATTGCATTGAATTTGTAGATTACTTTGGGTAGTATAGTCATTTTCACAATATTGATTCTTCCAATCCAGGAACATGGTTTATGTCTTCAACTGTTGGTATCATCTTTAATTTCTTTCATCAGTGTCTTAGAGTTTCCTGCATACATGACTTTTGTCTCCCTAGGTAGGTTTATTCCTAGGTATTTTATTCTTTTTGTTGCAATGGTAAATGTGAGGGTTTCATTAATTTCTCTTTCAGATTTTTCATGGTAAGTGTATGGGAATGCAAGGGATTTCTGTGCATTAATTTTGTATCCTGCAATTTTACCAAATTCATTGATTAGCACTAATAGTTTACTGGTGACATCTTTAGGATTCTCTATATATAGTATCATGTCATCTGCAAACAGTGACAATTTTACTTCTTCTTTTCCAAATTGTATTCCTTATGTTTATTTTTCTTCTCTGATTGCCATGGTTAGGACTGCCAAAACTATGTTGAATAATAGTGGTGAGAGTGGACATCCTTGTATTGTTCCTGATCTTAGAGGAAATGCTTTCAGTTTTTCACCATTGCAAATGATGTTTGCTGTGGGTTTGTCGTGTACAGCCTTTATTATGTTGAGGTAGGTTCCCTCTATGCCCACTTTCTGGAGAGTTTGTAATCAGAAATTGGTGTTGAATTTTGTCAAATCCTTTTCTGTATCTACTGAGATTATCATATGGTTTTTATTCTTCAATTTGTTAATATGGTGTATCACATTGATTGATTTGTGTTTATTGAAGAATCATTGCATCTCTGTGATAAATCCCACTTGATCATTGTGTTTGATCCTTTTGATGTGTGGTTGGATTCTGTTTGCTAGTATTTTAAGGATTTTTGCATCTATATTCATCAGTGGTATTGGTCTGTAATTTTCTTTTTTTGTAGCATCTTTGTCTGCTTTTGGTGTCTGGGTGATGGTGGCCTCATAGATTGAGTTTGGGAGTGTTCCTTTCACTGCAATTTTTTGGAAGAGTTTGAGAAGGATGGGTGTTAGCTCTTCTCTAAATGTTTGATAGAATTCACCTGTGAAGCCATCTCATCCTGGGCTTTTGTTTGTTGGAAGATTTTTAATCACAGTTTCAATTTCATTACTTGTGATTGGTCTGTTCATATTTTCCATTTCTTCCTTGTTCAGTCTTGGAATGTTATACATTTCTAAGAATTTGTCCATTTCTTCTAAGTTGTCCACTTTATTGGCATAGAGTTGCTTGTAGTAGTCTCTTAGGATGCTTTGTATTTCTGCAGTGTCTGTTGTAACTTCTTTTTCATTTCTAATTTTATTGATTTTGAGTCCTCTCCCGCTTTTTCTTGATGGGTCTGGCTAATGGTTTATCAATTTTGTTTATCTTCTCAAAGAACCGGCTTTTAGTTTTATTGATCTTTGCTATTGTTTTCTTTGTTTCTATTTCATTTATTTCCACTCTGGTCTTTATGATTTCTTTCCTACTGCTAACTTTGGGTTTTGTTCGTTCTTCTTGCTCTACTTCCTTTACATGTAAGGTTAGATTGTTTATTTAAGATTCTTCTTGTTTCTTGAGGTAGGCTTGTATAGCTATAAACTTCCCCCTTAGAAATGCTTTTGCTGTATCCCATAGGTTTTGGATCATCGTATTTTCATTGTCATTTGTCTCTAGGTATTTTTTGATTTCCTCTTTGATTTCTTTAGTGATATCTTGGTTATTTAGTAGCGTATTGTTTAGCCCGCATATGTTTGTGATTTTTATGTTTTTTTTCCCTCTAATTGACTTCTAATCTCATAGCCTTGTGGTCAAAAAAATGCTTGATATGATTTCAGTTTTCTTAAATTTACTGAGGCTTGCTTTGTGTCCCAAGCTGTGATCTATCCTGAAGAATGTTCCATGTGCACTTGAGAAGAAATTGTAATCTGCTGTTTTGGGATGGAATGTTGTATAAATATCAATTAAATCTAGCTGCTCTATTGTGTCATTTAAAGCTTGTTTTCCCTTATCAGTTTTCTCTTTGGTTTATCTGTCCATTGGTGTAAGTGAGATGTTAAAGTCCCCCACTATATTGTATTACTGTCGATTTCCTCTTTTATAGCTGTTAGCAGTTGCCTTATGTATTGAGGTGCTCCTATGTTGGGTGCATATATGTTTATAATTGTTATATCTTCTTCTTGGATTGATCTCTTGATCATTATGTAGTGTCCTTCCTTGTCTCTTATAACATTCTTTATTTTAAAGTCTATTTTATCTGATATGAGTATTGCTACTCCAGCTTTTTTTAAATTTCCATTTGCATGGAATATCTTTTTCCACTCCCTCACTTTCAGTGTGTATGTGTCCCTAGGTCTGAAGTGGGTCTCTTGTAGACAGCATATATATGGGTCTTGGTTTTGTATCCATTCAGCGAGTCTGTGTCTTTTGGTTGGAGCATTAACCCATTCACGTTTAAGGAAATTATCTATATGTATGTTCCTATTACCATTTTCTTAATTGTTTTGGGTTTGTTTTTGTAGGTCCTTTCTTCTCTTGTGTTTCCCACTTAGAGAAGTTCCTTTAGCATTTGTTGTAGAGCTGGTTTGGTGGTGCTGAATTCTCTTAGCTTTTGCTTGTCTGTAAAGCATTTGATTTCTCCATCAAATCTGAATTAGATCCTTGCCAGGTAGAGTAATCTTGGTTGTAGATTCTTCCCTTTCATCACTTTAAGTATGTCATGCCACTGACTTCTGACTTGTAGAGTTTCTGCTGAGAAATCAGCTGTTAACCTTATGGGAGTTCCCTTGTATGTTATTTTCCATTTTTCCCTTGCTGCTTTCAATAATTTTTCTTTGTCTTTAATTTTTGCCAGTTTGATTACTATGTGTCTTGACATGTTTCTCCTTGTATTTATCCTGGATAGGACTCTCTGTGCTTCTTGGACTTGGGTGGCTATTTCCTTTCCCATGTTAGGGAAGTTTTTGACTATAATCTCTCAAATATTTTCCCAGGTCCTTTCTCTCTCTCTTCTCCTTCTGGGTCCCCTATAATGCAAATGTTGTTGTGTGTAATGTTGTCCCAGAGGTCTCTTAGGCTCTCTTCATTTATTTTCATTCTTTTTTCTTTATTATGTTCCACAGAAGTGAATTCCACCATTCTGCCCTCCAGGTCACTTATCCGTTCTTCTGCCTCAGTTATTCTGCTATTCGTTCTTTCTAGTGTATTTTTCATTTCATTTATTGTATTGTTCATCTCTGTTTGTTTGTTCTTTAATTCTTTTAGGTCTTTTTTAAACATTTCTTGCATCTTCTCGATCTTTGCCTCCATTCTTTTTCCAAGTTCTTGGATCGTCTTCGCTATCATTATTCTGAATTCTTTTTCTGTAAGGTTGCCTATCTCCATTTAGTTGTTTTTCCTGGGGTTTTGTCTTGTTCCTTCATCTGGTACATAGCCCTCTGCCTTTTCATCTTGTCTGTCTTTCTGTGAATGTGGTGTTTGTTCCACAGGCTGCAGGATTGTAATTATTCTTGCTTCTGCTGTCTTCTTGCTTCTGTAGTTCTTTTGCTTCTGTTCTTCTTGCTTCTGCTGTCTTCCCTCTGATGGATGAAGGCTATCTAAGATGATTTTGCAAGTTTCCTGTTGGGAGGGACTGGTGGTCCCAATCTTTTTTTTAAATAAAACATCCTCACAGGGGCCTCCATCAATCACCCAAGCTAAAATAATTTCTCAGCCAACTGCTTATCACTTTTACATAAACCTTCATACCATTTGACAGTTTTCTTGTTTGTTTATTATTTTATTTGACTAAATGAATAAATAAATGAAAGCATCTCCGCTTCAATATATATCTTAGGCCCAGATAAATGTACCCTTTTGTGCTTAGTTCAGGCATATGATAATGAGTTTAGAAATCCCAAATGTCATTGGACTCAGTCTAATGCATGTACCAGCAATAGAATCAGATATCATGGAAAAAACTGCCTAAGCCCAAATGACCATTAGAAAATATGTTTCCATGATTAACAAAAAAAAAAAAAAGAAAAAGAAAAAAAAAGTGTCCAAACTAGCTTATCCCTTGGAGTCATTAGCTTTAAGTCAGAAAGACCAATGAGATAGGACAGTCCCAGACATTGACTTACATTGGAGCTGTGTTCACCAGTTGGAGTTGTTGTTGACCAATGAATGGTATTTGAAAACCATTAACAAAAATCATGTTATAATTATGGAGTGAGCAGAAAGTAGAGCAACCATGAAGAGGAAGACCAGATGAAACTCTGTGAAAATATGTGGGTTTACCTCATAGAAGATTGCAGTGGTCTCACTGTCTTGCTCTAAGGCAATCAAAACAGGTCCTTATAGTGAAAGAGGATTGAGTTAACTATCTATCATGATCATTATCTTTATAAGCCATCAATTTAGTAATTTTGAAACATTTTGTGCAAGTAGGAATCATCTCTACCTGTACACACTCTAAAAAGCAGATACGTCCAGTAACTGTTTCCATGGTTATCTGCAGTCATTTCTTTCTCTGCTTCACTACTCACTTTGGAAGGGAAAGAGACTGAATGTTAGCCTCAGACAAATAAGGATCTTTTTAATAACGGAATATGCACAAAAATTAGAGATCTCTGAAAGTATTTTTTTCACCCTCACATCAAGGAAAGCCTGAAAATTTTTCCTGAACAGACATTCTCTCAAGTAGAACTTGTCAGGATCACCTTCCATCTGTTTAGAAGAAATAGCTGATTCACTTTGTTATACAACAGCAACTAACAAACACAACAATGTAAAGCAATTATACTCCAATAAAGATATTTTTTTAAAAGAAGAAATATAATATACACTTTTTAACATACTACTCTTAACTTTCCATTTTTCTAGAAACCCAGGTTTGCCCAAACCAAAACCTTACCACAGGTTCAGACTTACTGGAACAAGTAAATAAAATCTGCTTGCAATTCATAGTTTTAGTATAAAGTGCCCAATTTTTAAAAAGTGTTTCTGCATGTTAGGTTGACATGCTAGGTTATATGTTCTTTGCAACAGAATTACTGTATGTTTCTGAGAACACAAGTTTGGCAGCCTAAAATTCCTTACACCAAGGATATGAAATGCTTAATGTATATAAGCCAATTTCCAACTGCTTACTTCATTACCTACATAGCCCATATGTAAAAGATATGTACTTGATGAAAACATTGTCTTTTACTCTCATCACTCACCTCATGCTCTATAAATATCCATCTTTAGAGTTTACTGAACTCACCTGGAAGCTAACTCACTTTGAATTCAAACATTTGCCAAAGAATTTCAATCAGTAGACAGATACTACAGAAAAATTACAGGTGTTCCTAAGGCACATTTTGGACCTAATATGCCTTAGAAATATCTTTTTTTCTCTCCTGAAATGTTGAGTCAAAATGTTCTATGTTGGGAAATACACAGGTTCTTTGCCTTCCTGTACTTGTCTCCTCTATTTTTCACCAATTTCAGTGAGTACAAAAGTTCTTCACTTGAAATTTGTTTTTGACAAACCAACACAGGGAGGAAAATGAATGAATAAAAACTATTTGGCTAGATGCAATTGCTTGGAAGCATGATAGTGTCTAAATGAATAAAAATTTGCTATAAATAAGGAAAAAAGTGAATATGACCCTAAGTCATTTTTAAAATAATCCATTTGAATTCATCAAGGAGGGTAGAGGATATGTTTTCTTTTCCAAATCCATTGAATTAAAAATTCTTTGTGGACAGGAAGCAGCTTAGACTAGTGGATAGAACAGATTTGAAAATAGATCAGAATAGTAGCCCATGTTTTAAACCACCTTGTTAGCTCTGTTAAGTTACTTATTCTCTCTGAGCATGAAGTTCCCATCTGTAAGATAAGGATAATACTATCTATCTGATGAGGGTTGCGGTGTGAATTGAAAATCTAAGCATCTGATTCACGGTAAGTTCTCATGAAGTATTTGCTCTCTATGGATTTCCCAGCTCAGGGTTTTACATAGTTCTTACTCAATGTATGTTTCCTGAACAAAATAAAGTTGAAACTATATCCATGCTGTGAAATATGTACTATTACATAAGGAATTATGACAATTACTGGGTTTTTTTTTCAACTTTAGATTCTTCTAAACTTTAGATTGCTTCCAGTTTCTCATTTGTACTTATCCTATCTTCCCACTCACTCCTACATCAAAATGGAAAATTAGTGTATCATTACAATCTTTTTAAATGTATGAAAAGTCACATTTTATATACCAATCCGAGTTTAGTCAGGAAAACAAAGTCAACAGTAGGATTACAAGGAAATAAATGAAATATAGAAATTAAGAGTACACAAATATAAAAGGATGCAGCATTGAAGGTTTTAGAAGACGGTGGGAAAAGCCGTCAATCCCTAGGAAATTTGAGAAGCTGCCACAGCTATGAAGTGGGACCTTGTAGAGAGATCTAGAAACTACTTCCTCTGCCACAACCTAGAGAAATCACAATCTGGAGAAGTCCAAAAAGTTCCAGAACGACCAAGTGGAAGCTTGTGGAAAGGTCTAGACACCAGCTGCATCTAACCATCAGGACCTTCCCAAGATAAAAGTTTTACTTCACTTACACCTTCCAAATATCACTCAAGTTCCTCTTATTGGCAAATTCTAACCCAGCACCAGGGAAAGGGATTCAGGGAAATGTGTTTCACTGCCTCAGAAGGGGCTGTTAGTGATGGTGGCAAGTTGAAACAACCACAACTAACCCAGCACAGTCCATACAATATCCTTGTTAACTCATTAACTCAGCATCCATCCTATCACTATAACTATCTTAAACTTCCAAATGAAGAGAATGACATCATGCTTCCACCTAAACTAATGCAACTAATCTTCATACAACCAATGATATTCTAATCATCCAATGGATGAGGAGATAGACAAAAGGTCCACATCACTGCTGATACTTTTTTAAATTAATTTTTATTAGAGTATAGTTGCTTTACAATGTTGTGTTAATTTCTACTGTACAGCAAAATGAATCAGCTATACATATACATATGTCCCCTCTGTTTTGGATTTCCTTCCCATTTAGGTCACCACCGTGCATTAATTGGAGTTCCCTGTGTTATACAGTATGTTCTCATTAGTTATCTATTTTATACATAGTATCAATAGTGTATAGGTGTCAATCCCAATCTCCCAATTCCTCCCACCATCCCCTTTCCCCCTTGGTATCCATATGTTTGCTCTCTACATCTGTGTCTCTATTTCTGCTTTGCAAATAATATCATCTATACCACTTTTCTAGATTCCACATATGTGTATTAATATACAATATTTGTTTTTCTCTGACTTACTTCACTCTGTATGACAGTCTCTAGGTCCTTCCATGTCTCTACAAATGATCCAATTCCATTCCTTTTTATAGCTGAGTAATATTCCATTGTGTATATGTACCACATCTTCTTTATCCATGCATCTGTTGATGGACATTTAGGTTGCTTCCATGTCCTTGCCATTGTAAATAGTGCTGCAATGAACATTGGGATGCATGACTCTTTTTGAATTATGGTTTTCTCAGGGTATACGTCCAGTAGTGGAATTGCTGGGTCATATGATAGTTCTATCTTTACTTTTTTAAGGAACGTCCATACTGTTCTCCATACTGGCTGTATCAATTTACATTCCCACCAACAGTGCAGGAAGGTTCCCTTTTCTCCACACCCTCTCCAGCACTTATTGTTTGTAGGTTTTTTTATGATGGCCATTCTGACCAGAGTGAGGTGATACCTCACTGCAGTTTTGATTTGCATTTCTCTAATAATTAGTAAAGTTGAGCATCTTTTCGTGTATTTGTTGGCCATCTGTATGTCTTTTTTGAAGAGATGTCTATTTAGATCTTCTGCCCATTTTTTGATTGGGTTGCTTTTTTTTTATATTGAGCTGCATGAGCTGTTTGTATATTTTGGAGGTTAAACCTTTGTCAGTTGCTTCATTTGCAAATATTTTCTCCCATTATGAGAGTTGTCTTTTTGTCTTGTTTATTGTTTCCTTTGCTGTGCAAAAGCTTTTAAGTTTCATTAGGTACCATGTGTTTATTTTTGTTTTTATTTTCATTACTCTAGGAGGTGGGTCAAAAAAGATTTCGCTACAATTTATGTCAAAGAGTGTTCTGCTTATGTTTTCCTCTAAGAGTTTTATAGTGTCTGGCTTTACATTTAGGTCTTTAATCCATTTTGAATTTATTTTTGTGTGTGGTGTTAGGGAGTGTTCTAATTTCATTCTTTTAAAATACAAAGTAGAGGCAATGTAAAACAAGGACTTCTGTGGAAAAAAGACTTATTAAGTTCAAATCCCGGCACTCCTATTTGACCATTGTGTGACCTCTGATAAATTATGTACCTCTTGGAGCCTTAACTTCTCCAGTTGAAAACTTAGAAAACCTATTTTCTAAGACTACTGTATTATCAAACATGAAATGTCTAGCTCATAATAAGTGCTCAGCAAGTATTAGGTCTTATCAATATTTAAGTGGCATGGATAAGTAAACATTTCTCACTAATAACATTTCCTGATGCTCAACAGTATATTAAATTGTTTTCATACCCAACTATGCATATGTTTGCATATTGCATAAACTTTCTAAAAGAAACATTTGATGAAATTTCCAAAATTAAATGATCAATTTCTTGTCCCTGGTTAGGTAGTCTACATATAAAGGTACGGAAGAGTGTGATTAACAGTCAAGAGTTGGCAGCAAAATCTAAGAAAAGGAAAGGCTAAAGATCTGAATCATATACAAATTGCAAGATCAGCTCCTGAATAATAAGAAATTGACTGTTTACTCAAAAAATCAGCAGTCCTGTTGTATCTAAATTATGGCAGGGGTGACTTCAGGGAGGAAACAGGTTTCCCTACTACAAAGATCTAACCCATAGGTTTGTATCTTAATGCTCTGATTTCACGTCAGAGGAGAAAAATCTCAACTCAATTATCTTACCAGAAAACACAAATTTGTTGACACTGGCAGGCTACAACATCATGAAAAATTATAACTGGAGAAAAAGACCAAAAAAAATCTGTGGCAATCAGAATATTTGAGATGTATCTCTTCATAGCTTGGATGGTTATTCTTTTATTTGGACAAAGCATACTGAAGGTTTTTCAATGTTTGTACTGCAACTCATCCATACTTATGATATAATATCCAAAAAAGCAGCCAGCTATCCCAGCTTTTAAGGCTGCCAACCACGAAAAATTACTTAGCACAACAAAGATCTTTCTTAACCATAAATGACGTTATCTTAGGCCAAACTTCCTAGACAGACTTGGATTGAAACAGTTCTTTACCCTAGGGTTATTGACTGTGTAACAGGCATACTGAGGGGGGAAAGGCAAACACAAAATGTAAGTGAATTAGATTAACTCTTCAAATACCTCAAATTTTGAATAAATGAGGACATGGACTTTTTGAACAGCAGTTCTTTGAGTAAGCCATTTCTTGCTCTGTGTGCTCTGTGTGCAAAAATCCTGGAAAGTGTAGAATGCTTAAAATCATGTTTATCATTCAAAAAAAATCAAGGTTCCAAAAATATAAACTGTATAAATAAATATCACCTAACCTCAATATGGCATTTGGCTCTAACACTAAAATAACAGGACTTATGAGAAAAATAATATTAACCCAAACACTTTGAAACCAGAGTTTCTCCTATGGTAACCAAAACCGTTTCATTTTAGGACATTTCTAATGGCTGCAAACTTTTCCATCCATAGCGAAGACATACATATCTACCTCCCACTATTTCTAATTTTACCTCCTGGAAAACTGAATAAAAGTACTTTTCTATTTGATAAGAACTCCCAAAATGACACCATGTCTTCTTTCCTCTAAGCTAAATGCATGCAATTTTTCTTAATATTATTTAGGCTTCAAATCTCTTCTTTATTCTGCATGCCTTTCCTTGAAAAACTTTCAGTTTATCAGTATCACCTTCCCAGTGTGGCATCCAAATAGTGTGAAAAACGATTTGAGATATGGTTAGTAGGTTATTATTACTCTACCTGTCACCTCCTTGTCACTGTGGCTACCTAACTACCTATGAAATCTAAGGTTGAATTAGGTTTTAGGCAGACCCATTACATTATTGACTTGTCATGAGTTCATGGCTGACAAGTAAACCTTCAGTCCTTTTCATAGAAATTAATGTTAAGGCACATCTTGGCTAGTCTATATTTGTTCATTTGGTTCTGAAATCATTGTAACATCTTTCTTTAATCCTACTACATTTCATCTTGTTAAACCTGATCCTTTATTTCAACCTGATTCGGGATCCCGATTCTGTCATCCAATATATTAGCTAAACCTCCAAAGTCCATGTTAACTTCGTGTTTCCTAAGCACATCCACAATATTGAGTAGGCAGAGTCTTAAACACCTGTGGCATGTAACCAGAGACTCTCTGACATTCAAAGATACTGATTACTTTTCATAGGTCAACCTAGTATTCAAAGATTCACAAATTCTCCTAAATATATTATCATCCTGACCACATTTTTCTTTCTTGTCCACAAAGGTATTATCTCTAAACCATAACAAGCTGGTATATCTGTAACATTTATTCATTTATTTATTTATTTATTTATTTTTGGCTGTGTTGGGTTTTCGTTGCTGGGCGTGGGCTTTCCCTAGTTGCAGCGAGCAGGGGCTACTCTTTGCTGTGGTGCATGGGTTTCTCATTGTGGTGGCTTCTCTTGTTGTGGAGCACTGGCTCCAGGCGCATGAACTTCAGTAGTTCTGGCACAAAGACTTCAGTAGTTGTGGTTCACAAGCTCTAGAGTGCAGTCTCAGCAGGTTTGGTGCAAGGGCTTATTTGCTCAGTGGCATGTGGGATCTTCCTGGACCAGGGCTCAAACCCGTGTCCCCTGTATTGGCAGGCGGATTTTTAACTACTGTGCCACCAGGGATATCCTTACCTGTAACATTTTCTTCCTCGTCAATCGACCTAGAAGCTTTATTAAAAAGAGGAATTTTGGATATTTGAAAGGCTTATTCTAAGTGAATTCATAATCACTTGTAGCAAGTACTTCCGGTTTTCCAAAGGGCTCAAACGAAATCTTTGAGTTAATCTGTTGGAATATTTTGTCCCAAATTGATAATCAAGCTCATCAATCCATAGTGTTCAAAACCTATTTGTTTTCATTTCAGGATGTTAGTATCTATTTTGTCAGCGTTCGCTCATTTCTAGTTTTTTAGCACCCCTATCATTGTCCAAGACATTTCACAAAATGCCAGAAGAAGTTGGAATATAAAAAACTTAGTCATGGTATAATATATTGCTGGATTTGGTTAGTGATTATATTGTTTAGGATTTTTGGTCATTTGTTAGTGTAAGATTGTACTGTACATTTTCATCCTTTGACTGGTTTGGTAACAAGGTTTAGAAAACTTCCATAAAATGAGATTGTTTCCCCATTACTATTTTTTGGAAGGATTTGTGAATGACTGCAACTAAGTCTTTTAAAAATATTTGACAGAAACAGGGAAGCCATGTGAGCCTGGAGTTGTCTTTGAAGGAAAAACAGTATAATTCTGAGTCAAGAGTTTAATAGTTAAAAGACCATTCATATTTTCTACTTTTTTAGGATTAGTTTTAGTAAATTATTTTTTCTAGGAATAGGTCCATTACATCTAAATTCTCAAGGTTATTGGTCTTGAAATATTCAAAATATTTTTATTGCCTTTCTAATGTCTGCTGGATCTATAGTAATATTTTCTTGTTCTTATATGACATTTATTATTTGTGTCTTCTCTAATTTTTCCTGATTTTTGAGGGATTTGCCAACTTTATTAATCTTGTCACAAAAACCAACTCATGACTTTCTTAGTTTTCTCTATTATATTTCTATGTGATTAATTTCTGTTGTTATGTTTGTTTGGGTTTTTTTTTTTTTTTGTAATTTCTACCATCTTTACATTTTACTTGCTGTTCTCTTTCTAGCTTCTTAAGATGATGCTTAATTTATTAATTTTCATATTTTCTTCTTTTCTAAAATATTTAGTTGTCTCTACATATGCTGCTAATAACCTTTAATTTAGATATGAAATGTTTCATTATAATTTCATTATCATATCATTCACTTTCAAATATATGATGGCTTTCTATTTTTTTATTGGTTTTTAAGTTAATTGCATTGTGATCAGAGAATCTCTATTTTTCAGTCTTTCTTGAGAAGAGCTCATCCTCAGTATCTTCCAGTTATTTCCTTGTTCTAAAGAAGATCTTCCATTCATGTTTCCTCTCTACTTTAAGGACCCCTCATTTCTCTGGCCCAGCACCACCCAAGAGAACTTCCTGTGATGACAGAGATGTTCTATATCTTCACTGTCCAATGCAGCAACCAGTAGCCTCATGTAGCTATTGAACTCTTGAAATGTGCATAATAAAACTGAGAAACTGTGTTTTTAATTATATTTATTTTTAAATTAAGTAAATTTACATTTAAGTAATTAAGTTGACTAATGGCTATCATATTAGGTTGCACACCCAATCAGCTTTTCTTCTGTCTGTTAATCAGGATCCAGTCAGGAAGGAGTTATCCGAACAGAGAGAAAGTAGCATAAATAATTATAATTTGGTAAGTAGAGAAGGAAAGAGAACTCTAAGGCATCACAAAAGTAGCAACTGCAGGAAGCGGCTTCCATTCCCTAGAACTGAGGGAACAACAAGAACAACAAAAAGACTCCAGAATATGTAAACTTAGAAGTTTGGAGGAGAGGCCCCTATGAACTAAGACTTAGACCTCTGAAGAGGGAATAGGGGTGGGCATAAGGGGACCACGTGATGAAGCTGGTTTGGCGAGTGTGGGAAAAACTTCAAATCGTATTCCACCGTCATGTCATGAAGGAAGTGCTGCTGTCAGGGTGAAGGAGTGTTGCTTAGGCCATGCTCACAGGAACTTCAAGCAAACAAGAAACTGGTGGGAAGCAACAAGAAGCAAACCCTTCAGCCTCCTCCAGCCTGTGGTTCCTCTTGTGCTCTCTGCTGGCAAAGCCTAACAGCACGAGCAAAAGGTGGCTTGCAGAGTCCAGGTCCCAGCATCACCAAACCTACTATAGAGGAAGGTCGTTTCCAAGCTGAGAGCCAAAACTGGCACACTCTCTTTTTTTGCTTCTCCCTTCTCCTCGTCTCTCTTACTTTGCCCAAGCCCAATCTTATATGGCCTTTGGGAGAAAAAGCAAACCAGCAAATATGCCTCTGAGAACCTTCCCGTACTAAAACTAATCAACAGTTTCTTAAATCTTTGTTTCAATTCCAGTGAGAGATAGGGGAGAGAAATTGGCCCTCAACGGAGGCGAGAGAAAAGGAGAAGAGAATCCACAAAGAACAACCTGACTTAAATACTGCCGTATTTTTACATACTTTAAAAAAAAAATTTATTGGGGTATAGTTGATTTACAATGTTGTGGTAGTTTCAGTTGTACCGTACTTTTTATACAGATACCAGTAGAGAGAAATGTTTGCTACTGAAAAAGAAACAGAGTGAGTGCAGTAAGTGGGGACTGACACCTAAAGTGTTAGGAAGCAGCAGGAATCGGTGGGGACCTTGGAAAGTACATGCCCGTCTAAAGGGGGCAGTAGCTGCCCAACCAGCCAGAGACTGCAATGTGGTAATATGAGTCCATTTCCCAGATCTCCTAATTTTCTGAGAGATGCCAGAAATCTGGATTTTTTATGTGAAAGCTTCCAATTTCAAAATGTTGGCTCACAGAAGTTTTAAACATTTTATAAGCCAAATGAAACACTGAGATGGGCCAAATCTAGCCTGCGGCTGTGGTTTGGGACTTCTGCAGTGCAGCATGCAGACGAAATGCGGGAATATGGGGACCTCAAGTATCACATCACATGGCCCACGGGAAAGAACAGCCTAGTTCAACATTATGTGATAATCCAAATTTTAATGCAATGTTGGCTTCTCATGTAAGGTATTTTCTGTTCTTTCTTTTGTTTCCTTTTCTTTCTTTTTATGGTTATGGTCATTGATGATGTTAAGACCAAGTCAACCTAACCTAGCACTGTTGACCACTAAGATGATCACTCCCTTCAATGTGGAGTTAATTTAAAATGAACACTCTGGGAGAAATAAACTGTATAAATCAAATATTTAATCATTATTCTGAGGTTTTGGAATTTACTTCAAGCGAGTCGGCACCTCTTTAGTTTCACCATGAGAGAAATGGTCAATCATTGGATTGGGATAGCTAGTAGCCTATGTAAACTGGAGATAAATTGAAATAACCATCAATATATATACACATATACATGTATGCGTTGTACATATAGTATAATAATCCATTAAGTCCCATGGTCTTTGGCAGAAACTTCTGTACAGCTCTATTACAAAATGACAAAGTATATTGCAAAATAAAGTGTGTAGACATTAAAACTAGAATTCAGAGTGCTGTGATATTTGTCAAACATTTCAGTCTTTTTTTTTTTTTTTTTTTTTTTTTTTTTGTGGTACGCAGGCCTCTCACTGTTGTGGCCTCTCCCGTTGTGGAGCACAGGCTCCTGAAGCACAGGCTCAGCAGCCATGGCTCACGGGTCCAGATGCTCCGTGGCACGTGGGAACTTCCTTGACCGGGGCACGAACCCGTGTCCCCTGCATCGGCAGGCGGACTCTCAACCACCGCGCCACCAGGGAAGCCCCGGTTGATTCTTTTTGTTTGAGTGTCAGAAAATCTTTTTTACCGTATGGAAGCTATTTTCCTAAGCCACATGGAATAGACACTTTGACTTGTATGCAAAAGATCTGTGGTCTTTGCAAATCCATTATAGTTTCTTGTGTGGTGCAGATGAAGCCATAAATAAATATATGTATGTACATTGTATAAATTGTCATATGTTTTTGAATATCTTACTTGCTCTTACTCATCAGGAGTAAATCACTACATAGACCCACATTTTGAAGGAACGGTAAACTGTGGATTTCATCAAATACAGTATTTCTCTTCCTGTTCTACTTCCAACCAATTCAAGTAGGTACTTTACCTACATGAACTATCATCAACTTTACCTGCACAGCAGTTTGTACTTGTAAAAGCGGAACATTAGAGAGTATTGAAAGCATGACTTTTTCCTCCTAAAATTTGTCTTTTTTAAAATTTTTTTATGTAAGGTAAAGAGAAAAGATTATCACTCTGCTAGAAACCTAGCAGACTGCATCTTCAGGTCTACCTCTATTATGCTCTACATTTTAGTAGATCCTTCATGTTTAAGTCTCTAATAATAATCATTTCACAAGCTTAAATGCTCAGAAAGGAAAATAAAGTAGACCTTTAGATTATAGCAGCATTTACATATTGAATGGGAGATTTTGATACCCCAAAAATGGTGTCTTCTTTTCAAAAGTTTACTTTAGTTTTAAATATTAATATTTACTTATTAGAGTAAAATAAATTAAAAAACCTAATTCCTTCTTATACCTTTAAATTCAACATAAAAAGCTTATTACTCCATTCATAACTCCAAAAAAAATTAAGTCACTTTTAAAGAGACTGAGATTAATTTATAATCACATTTTAAAATTTACTTAGGTTTCTTTAAATATTTCTTAGTTGCATTTGTATATTTAGGTACTTAATTGTTCAATTTATAGAAAAAAACTTTCCAAATGTTTAAGTAATTCTTCCATACGTAACAAGTTAAACTTATACATATTATGGATATCAAGTTCTTTTAAATGTTCCACTATTATTCATAAACTTCAAACTTTGACCTTAAAATCACAAGTCTTAATTGATTATGCAGATTCCACATTTTAAATTAGAATTACTTAAAGAAACTGTGGTATATGCATATACAATAGAATATCATTCAGCCTTAAAAATGAGAAAACCCTATCATCTGAGATACTGATGGACCTTGAAGGCATTATGATAAGTCAAACAGAGAAAGAAAAGTACTGTATGACCTCACGTATTGTGGAGTCTGAAAAAAACAGCCACCAAACTCATAGAAAAAGAGAACAGATTTGTGGTTACCAGAGCCAGGGGGAAGGAGAGGGGGTGGGGAATTGGAGGAAGGTGGTTCAAATGTATAAATTGTCAGTTATAAGATAAATAAGTACTAGGAATGTGATGCTGCATGATGACTATAGTTCACATTGCTGGCTGGTATATGGGAAAGCTGTTAAGAGAATAGATTTCAGGAGTTCTCATCACAAAATGAAATTTTTCTCTTTTCTTTTTACTGTATCAGTATGAGATAATGAATGTTAACTAAACCTATTGTGATCATCATTTCACAATATAGGTAAGTCAAAAGATCATGCTGTACACCTCAAACTTATACAGTGAGTGGTGTATGCCAAATATTTCTCAATAAACCTGGGAAAAAATTAGAATCCTCATTTAATGCTATTTTAATGGCTTAACGCATTAAGGTTAATAACAATAATCCACAGCCCTTTCTTACATATTCATAGTAAGAATGTGCTTCCCAGTCAATTGAAGTTAGGTCTGGTCATGTGACTGGTTTGGCCAATAAAATATAAACAGAAGCAACATGTGTCCCTTTCTAGTTAGGAAATTTCAAGAGCCAGTGCTATGTTCTCTTCCCCCAGAAATGTTTACCGATGGTGGTGTCTCCATCAGGCACAGGCCCTGATGAGGACAAAATGAAGCATATTTTCCTATCCTGATTTTTGCAACAACATGGATGGGCCTTGAGGGCATTATACTGATGAAATTAATCAGACAGAGAAAGACAAATAGTGCATACTCTTTCTTATATGTGGAATCGCTTTTTAAAAAGGCCAAGCTTGGAGACCTTCAAGACTGTGGAGGAGGAAGACATGGAGATGACCTTCCTCCCCACAAATACATCAGAAATACATTTACGGGTGGAACAACTCCTACAGAACACCTACTGAATGCTGGCAGAAGACCTCAGACTTCCCAAAGGGCAAGAAACTCCCCAAGTACCTGGGTAGGTCAAAAGAAAAAACAGAGACAAAAGAAGAGGCATAGTACCTGCAGCTCCGGCAAGGAGCCGTGGGGGAGTAAACGTTTCCACACACTAGGAAGCCCCTTCGTGGGCGGAGACTGCGGGTGCTGGAGCGGGGGACACTTCAGAGCCACGGAGGAGAGCGCAGCAACAGAGGTGCAGAGAGCAAAGTGGAGAGATTCCCGCACAGAGGATCAGTGCCGACCGGCACTCACCAGCCCAAGAGGCTTGTCTGCTCCCCTGCCGGGGCGGGCGGAGGCCAGGACCTGAGGCTCTGGCTTTGGAGGTCAGATACAGGGAGAGGACTGGGGTTGGCTGCATGAACACAGCCTGAAGGAGGCTAGTGAGCCACAGCTAACCGGGAGAGAGTCCAGGAAAATGTCTGGAACTGCCTAAGAGGCAAGAGACCATTGTTTCAGGGTGCACGAGGAGAGGGGATTCAGAGCACAGCCTAAATGAGCTCCAGAGACGGGGGCGAGCTGCGGCTATCAGCACGGATCCCAGAGACGGGCATGAGATGCTAAGGCTACTGCTGCCGCCACCAAGAAGCCTGTATGCGAGCACAGGTCACTGTCCACATGACCCCTGCAGGGATCCTGTGCAGCCCGACACTGCTAGGATCCCGTGATCCAGAGACAACTTCCGCGGTAGAACACACGGTGCGCCTCAGGCTGGTGCAACATCACGCTGGCCTCTGCTGCGGCAGGCCCGCCCCTCATTCTGTATCCCTCCCTCTCCCTGGCCTGAGTGAACCAGAGCCCCCTAATCAGCTGCTCCTTTAACCCCGTCCTGTCTGTCTGAGAGAACAGAAGCCTGCAGGCTACCTACACGCAGAGGTGGGGCCACATCCAAAGCTGATCCCCAGGAGCTGTGTGAACAAAGAAAAAAAAGGGAATTTCTCCCAACAGCCTCAGGAGCAGTGGATTAAATCTCCACAACCAACTTGATGTCCCCTGCATCTCTGGAATACCTGAATAGACAATGAATCATCCCAAAATTGAGGCAGTGGACTTTAAGAGCAACTGTAGACTTGGGGCTTGCTCTCTGCATCTAATTTTTTTTATGTTTATTTTACTTTAGTATTTAGAGTTTATTATCATTGGTAGATTTGTTTATTGATATGGTTGCTCTCTTCCTCTTTTTTTTATATATAGATATATATTTTTTATCCTTTTTCTCTTTTTGTGAGTGTGTATGTATAGGCTTCTTTGTGTGATCTGCCTGTACAGCTTTGGTTTTACCATTTTTCCTAAGGTTCTGTCTTTCCCTTTTTTTTTTCTTTCTTTCATTACTTTTTTTAAATAATTTTTTTTATTTTAATAACTTTAATTTATTTATTTTTTTCTCCTTTTTTCTTGTTTTCTCCCTTTTCCTCTGAGCAGTGTGGCTGACAGGGTCTTGGTGCTCTGGCAAGGTGTCAGGCTTATGTCTCTGAGAGTTCAGGACATTGGTCCACCAGCGACCTCCTGGCTCCATGTAATATCAAATGGCAAAAGCTCTCCCAGATAGCTCTATCTCATGGCTAATACCAAGCTCCACTCAACAACCAGCAAGCTACAGTGCTGGACACCTTATGCCAAACAACTAGCAAGAGAGGAACATAAACCCACCCATCAGCAGAGAAGCTACCTAAAATCAAAATAAGCTCACACACACCCAAGAACACACCACCAGATGCAGTCCTGCACACTGGAAAGACAAGATCCAGACTCATCCACCAGAACACAGGCATGAGTCCCCTATACCAGGAAGCCTATACAATCCACTGAACTAACCTTACCCACTGGGGGCAGATACCAAAAACAATGGGAATTAAGAACCTGCAGCCTGTGAAAAGGAGAATCCAAACACAGTAAGTTAAGAAAATGAGAAGGCAGAGAAACACACAGCAGATGAAGGAGCAAGGTAAAAAAAAACCCATCAGACCAAACTAATGAAGAGGAAATAGGCAGTCTACCTGAAAAAGAATTCAGAGCAGTGATAGAAAAGAAGATCCAAAATCTTGGAAATAGAATGGAGAAAATACAAGAAATGCTTAACAAGGACCTAGAAGAACTAAAGAGCAAAGAAAAACTGATGAACAATACAATAAATGAAATTAAAAATTCTCTAGGGCTTCCCTGGTGGCGCAGTGGTTGAGAATCTGCCTGCCGATGCAGGGGACACGGGTTCGTGCCCTGGTCCGGGAAGATCCCACATGCTGCGGAGCAACTAAGCCCATGAGCCATGGCCGCTAGGCCTGCGCGTCCGGAGCCTGTGCTCCGCAACGGGAGAGGCCACAACAGTGAGAGGCCCGCATACCGAAAAAAAAAAAAAAAAAATTCTCTAGAGAGAATCAATAGCAGAATAACCAAGGCAGAAGAAAGGATAAGTGACCTGGAAGATAAAATAGTGGAAATAATGACCACAGAGCAGAATGAATAGCAAAAAAGGAAAAGAATTGAGGACAGTCTCAGAGACTTCTGGGAAAACATTAAAAGCACCAACGTTCAAATTACAGGGGTCCCAGAAGAAGAAGAGAAAAAGAAAGGGACTGAGAAAATATTTCAAGAGATTATAGTTGAAAATGTCCCTAATATGGGAAAGGAAATAGTCAATCAAGTCCAGGAAGCTCAGACAGTCCCATACAGGATAAATCCAACAAGAAACACACCAAGACACATCTTAATCAAACCATCAAAAATTAAATACAAAGAAAAAATATTAAAAGCAGCAAGTGAAAAGCAACAAATAACATTCAAGGGAATCCCCATAAGATTATCAGCTGATCTTTCAGCAGAAACTCTACAAGCCAGAAGGGAGTGGCAGGACATATTTAAAGTGATGAAAGGGAAAAACCTACAACAAAGATTATTCTACCCAGCAAGGATCTGATTCAGATTCGATGGAGAAATTAAAACCTTTACAGACAAGCAAAAGCTAAGACAATTCAGCACCACCAAAACAGCTTTACAATTAATGATAAAGGAAATTCTCTAGGCAGGAAACACAAGAGAAGGAAAAGACCTATGATAACAAACCCAAACCAATTAAGAAAATGGTAATAGGAACATACAAATCGATAACTAAATTAAAGGTAAATGGATTAAATAATCGAACCAAAAGACATAGATGGGCTGAATGGATACAAAAACAAGATCTGTATATATGCTGTCTACAAGAGACCCACTTCAGACCTAGGAACACACACAGACTGAAAGTGAGGGGATGGAAAAAGTTATTCCATGCAAATGAAAATCAAAAGATGGAGTAGCAATTCTCATATCAGACAGAACAGACTTCAAAGTAAAGACTATTACAAGAGACAAAAAGGATAATACATAATGATCAAGGGATCAATCCAAGAAGAAGATATAGCAATTATAAAAAGTTATGCACCCAACATAGGAGCACCTTAATAAATAAGGGATGCTAACAGCTATTAAAGGGGAAATTGACAGTAACACAGTCATAGTAGTGGACTTTAACACCCCACTTTCACCAAAGGACAGATCATCCAAAATGAAAATAAATAAGGAAACACAAGCTTTAAATGATACATTAACATGATGGACTTATTTGATATTTATAGGACATTCCATGCAAAAACAACAGAATACACTTTCTTCTCAAGTGTTCATGGAACATGATCCAGCATAGATCATATCTTGGATCACAAATCAAGCCTTGGTAAATTTAAGAAAATTGAAATCATATCAAATATCTTTTCCAACCACAAAGCTATGAGACTAGATATCAATTACAGGAATAAAACAGTTAAAAAAAACAAACACATGGAGGTTAAATGATACACTACTAACTAACCAAGAGATCATTGAAGAAATCAAAAAAAACCTAGAAACATATAAAAACGAAAATATGATGATCCAAAATCTATGGGAAGCAGCAAATGCAGGTCTAAATGGGAAGTTTATAGCAATAAAATCCGATCTCGAGGAACAAGAAACACCTCAAACAAATAACCTAACCTTACACCTAAAGCAATTAAAGAACAAAAAACCCCACAAAGTTAGCAGAAGGAAAGAAATCATAAAGATCAGATCAGAAATAAATGAAAAAGAAATGAAGGAAACAATCACAAAGATCAATAAAACTAAAAGCTGGTTCTTTGAGAAGATAAACAAAATTGATAAACCATTAGCCAGACTCATCAAGAAAAAAAGGGAGAAGACTCAAATCAACAGAATTAGAAATGAAAAAGGAGAAGTAACAACTGACACTCACAAACACAAAGGATCATGAGAGATGACTACAAGCAGCTATATGCCAATAAAATGGACAACCTGGAAGAAATGGTCTAATTCTTAGAAAACCACAATATTCCAAGACTGAAACAGGAATAAATAGAAAATATAAACAGACCAATCAAAAGCAGTGAAATTGAAACTGTGACTAAAAATCATCCAGCAAAAAAAGCCCAGGACCAGAAGGCTTCACAGGTAAATTCTATCAAACTTTTAGAGAAGAGCTAACACCTATCCTTCTCAAGCACATCCAAAATATAGAAGAGGGAGGAACACTCTGAAACTCATTCTACAAGGCCACCATCACGCTGATACCGAAAGCAAAAATGTCAAAAGAAAGAAAACTACATGCCAATATCACCGATGAACATAGATACAAAAATGCTCAACAAAATACTAGCAAACAGAATCCAACAGCACATTAAAATCATCATACACCATGATCAAGTGGGGTTTATCCCAGGAATGCAGATTCTTTGATATATGCCAATCAAACAATGTGATAAACCATATTAAAAAATTGAAGGATAAAAACCATGTGATCATGTCAATAGATGCAGAGAAAGCTTTTGACAAAATTCAACACCCATTTATGATAAAAATCCTACAGAAAGTAAGCATAGAGGGAACTTACCTCAATATGATAAAGACCATGTATGACACACCTACAGCCAACATTGTTCTCTGTGGAGAAAAACTGAAATGTTTCCACTAAGATCAGGAACAAGACAAGGTTACACTCTCTCACCACTATTATTCAACATAGTTTTGGAAGTTTTAGCCACAGAAATCAGAGAAGAAAAAGAAATAAAAGGAATCAGAAGAAAGAACTAAAGTTGTCACGGTTTGCAGAGGACATGATACTATATATAGAGAATCCTAAAGATGCTACCAGTAAACTACTAGAGCTAATCAATGAATTAGATAAAGTAGCAGGATACAAAAATCATGCACAGAAATCTGCATTTCTATACACTAATGATCAAATCTCTGAAAGAGAAATTAAGGAAACATTCCCATTTACCACAGCAGCTAAAAGATTAAATACTTGGGGAAAAAAACCTACCTAAGGAGACAAAAGACCTGTTTGCAGAAAACTATAAGACAGTGATGAAAGTAATTAAAGATACTACAATCAGATGGAGAGATATACCATGTTCTTGGATTGGAAGAATCAACATTTTGAAAATGACTATACTACCCAAAGCAACCTACAGATTCAATGCAACCCCAAAATACCAATGGCATTTTTCACAGAACTAGAACAAAAAAATTCACAATTTGTATGGAAATGCAAAAGACCCCTAATAGCTAAAGCAATCTTGAGAAAGAAAAATGGAGCTAGAGGAATCAGGCGCCTAGATTTCAGACTATACTACAAAGCTACAGTAATCAAGACAGTATGGTACTGGCATAAAAAAAGAAATATAGATCAATGGAACAGGATAGAGAGCCCAGAGATAAACACACGCACATATGGTCACCTTATTTTTGATAAAAGAGGCAAGAATATACAATGAAGAAAGACAGCCTCTTCAATATGTGGTGCTGGAAAAACAGGACAGCTACATGTAAAAGAAAGAAATTAGAACACTCCCTAACACCATACACAAAAATAAACTCAAAATGGATTAAACACCTAAATGTAAGGCCAGATACTATCAAACTCTTAGAGGAAAACATAAGCAGAACACTCTATGACATAAATCACAGCAAGATCTTTATTGACCCAACTTTGAGAGAAATGGATATAAAAACAAAAATAAACAAATGGGACCTAATGAAACTTAAAAGCTTTTGCACAGCAAAGGAAACCATAAACAAGATGAAAAGACAACCCTCAGAATGGAAGAAAATATCTGCAAATGAAGAAACTGACAAAGGATTAATCTCCAAAATATACAAGCCACTCATGCAGCTCAATATCAAATAAAAACAAACAACACAATGCAAAAATGGCAGAAGACCTAAAAAGACATTTCTCCAAAGAAGATATACAGATTGCCAACAAACGCATGAAAGGATATTCAACATCACTAATTATTAGAGAAATGCAAATCAAAACTACAATGAGGAATCACCTCACAGCAACCAGAATGGCCATCATCAAAAATCTACAAACAATAAATGCTGGAGAGGGTGTGGAGAAAAGGGAACCCTCTTGCACTGTTGGTGGGAATGTAAATTGATACAGCCACTATGGAGAATAGTATGGAGGTTCCTTGAAAAAATAAAAATAGAACTACCATATGACCCAGCAATCCCACTACTGGGCATATACCCTGAGAAAAACATAATTCAAAAAGAAGCATGTAACACGATGTTCATTGCAGCTCTATTTACAATAGCCAGGACATGGAAGCAACCAAAGTGTCCATTGACAGATGAATGGATAAAGGAGATATGGCACATATATACAATGCAATATTACTCAGCTATAAAAAGAAACGAAATTGAGCTATTTGTAGTGATGTGGATGGACTTAACGTCTGTCATACAGAGTGAAGTGAGTCAGAAAGAGAGAAACAAATACCGTATGCTAACACATATATGTGGAATCTAAAAAAAAAAAAAAAAAAAAAATGTTTCTGAAGAACCTAGGGGCCGGCCAGGAATAAAGACGCAGACATAGAGGATGGACTTGAGGACATGGGGAGTAGGAAGAGTAAGCTCGGACGAAGTGAGTGAGTGGCATGGGCATATATACACTACCAAATGTAAAATGGATTGTTAGTGGGAAACAGCCGCATAGCACAGGGAGATCAGGTCGGTGCTTTGTGTCCACCTAGAGGGGTGGGATAGGGATTGTGGGAGGGAGACACAAGAGGGAGGAGATATGGGGGTATATGTATACTTATAGGTGATTCACTTTGTTATAAAGCAGAAACTTAACACATCATTGTAAAGAAATTATACTCCAATAAAGATGTTTAAAGAAAAAAAAAAAAAAAGTCCAAACTCATAGAATTAGAAAGTAGAATGGTAGTTGTGACGGGCCAGGAAGGTGGGAGAAATGGGACATGTTGGCCAAAGTGTACAAACTTTCAGCTATAAGGTGACTAATTTATGGGATCTAATATACAGCATGGTGGCTATAGTTAAGAATACTGAATTATATACTTGAAAGTTACTAAGGAGGTAAATCTTAAATATTCTCACCACAAAATGTGCTAATTTTGTGAGGTGATGAAAGTGTAAACTAACATTTTTGTTATAATCATTTTACAATATATATGTGTATCAAATCATTACATTGTCCACTTTAAACTTACACAGTGTTATATGTAAACTGTATTTCAGTGAAACTGGAAAAAATAAGTTAAATTTTTAAAAGTGTATTTTCCTACCTATCCTTGAGGATTTGAGAGTTATTTGTTATCATAGCATAACCACACCTCTCCTGAGTGATACATAGACCAAATTCTCTTAACTATTATAAATACTTATAATACCAATGTAACAGAGTCTTCTCAAGTGCAATACTTACTGTAGACTTGGCCCTATTAAACATTTCTATACTTAATTCTAAATTTTCCTTAGCCTGAAAGATGCTTGCCCATGAATAACTAATCATCTCAAACAATTTTGAACTTATCTCCTGCCGTAATATTTCAGGTTATCTTCTCAGCTTACTGTGATTTCTTAACCTGAGACAGAAAGAAGGAAGGACTGGATCCTCTTTATGTCCACTGAGATGGTTAATTTAATGTGACTGCTTGGCTGAACCACAGGGTAACCAGATATTTGGCTGAACATTATTCTAGATGTTTCTATGAGGATGTTTTAGATGAGATTAAGTCAGTGGACTTTGAGTGAAGTAGATTGCTCTCCTTAGTGTGGGTGGGCCTCATCCACTCAGTTGAAAGCCTGAATAAAACAAAAGACTGGTTCTACCCCACCCAACTCCAGCAAGAAAGAATTTCTCCATCAGACCGCCTTTGAGCTTTGTCTACGACTTCAGCTCTTCCTGATTCTACTGCACACTGCCTTTGAACTCAGAATGGAACTCTACTGGGTCACCAGTCTGTTGGCCCAGCCTGCAGATTTTAGACTTGCCAGCCTCCATAATAACATGATCCAATTTCATATCATAAATTTCTTTCTCTATATATACACATCCTGATCGTCCTGGTTTTCTGGAGAACTGATACACCTATGTTTTTCCCCCTATGGCCCTGGTTCTTTGAGGTTGTTTCCATTTGTCTGAGCTTTGAATAGAAACAGATTGGAAATCAATTTCTTCTTACTCTGCCTCCCACCTATCTTTTTTTTTTTAATAGGTAGGAAAATGTGTGATTTTTATGAGAAAAGTATAGAATGCACTTTCTGCATTTAACCGTTCTATTCCCTTCAGAGTATAATATGAAGATTCTTTAAAGCAACTTTTTTCAAGCAATTTTTATTGTGCTCTTTATACCAGAAAAAGAGTTTAGGTTGCTAATATATGTCTTTGAATAATCTGGTATACAAAGATAAAAGGATTCTCTTCTAGGGATATTGTCTTCTTACAATGTTAGTGTGATAGGTAAACAGATTTAGGAACGATTTTGTAGATCAAACAACTGTTTTGCACTGTGTTAAATAGAGACATGAAATGATAAGATCAGCTAGAGGAGATAGCTAAGAATCTGTCCTCCACTTCACCATTAAGGGAAGCAGAGAACAGATTGTCCCACAGATGTGGAATAGATTTTTCCAGGCTGGAACAAAAATTAAAAGGGAAGTAAAAAGCAGAGCAGTGTTTTTTTGTTTTTTGTTTTTGTTTTTATTTTTAGGAATGAGAGCTCTCTTGCTGTATTTAAATCCTGTTTACCACTCATCTAATAATAATGTGTACTCAGGAGAGATTATATCTATTAGTACTCATTCAATCAATTGAGCCTGCTATGTAGAAAAGAGATTGAGAGATAAATCCATTTCAGAGATTTAAATAGTATGAGAATAAATAGGAAAAACTAGTTTTTATGCAGTAATTTAAGGGTTTTAAAAATAGTATTTCTTCAAAGTAAGAGAAGTGATGAGGTGTGGAGACCAGACAACACAATTTGGAATCATCAAAATCTGTCTTCACTGTTGTTCTATTACATAGCTGTGTGATTTTATTAAAATTCAACCTCCTTGCCCACAAAAGAAGATAATCATAATTTATCTGCAGGTTTGTTATTAGAGGTAAAGCTAATGTCTGGAAAATGCCTCTGAGTAAGTCCTAAATAAACAGATGCTATTATTTTACACAATTTTTCAATTGTAACTTTACCCTGTGCAAGTTGCATCTCATTGCCATGAACTCATGGAATATGTAAAAATGTGTTGTTTTGTTGAATTTTTATTCTAATGAAGTGTTTTGCTGGAAATTTTATAATCTGCCTTCAGGTTTCTGGGTTAAAATGAAATGAAAAGCCATAATTTCCATTTCTCTGATGAGGGAATTAGAACGTGGAAAAAGAAATATTCTAGACCAAAACGGGAGTGGCGGTCGAATAACGAACAAATATTGCAACAGATAGTCTTCTCTCAAGGAAATGCACCCACATTTTACTGCTGACGTCTGAAATCTTTCTGTTCTAGATGGAGATTAGGCAACTTGCTTTTCTAGGAGGAGGATTAATGTGGTTTTAAATAAAAAATTGTAGCATGTGTTGAAAACTTATAGAGGCAACAACAAAGTGGTCAAGAGAATAGTTTCTGAAGTTAGACTTCTCAGAGCTACGTCGTCTGACTGTGTGGTCAGTGTGAGCCCAGCTCTTCATCCATGAAATGAGGATAATAATAGTCTCTACCTCTCAGAGTTGTTGGAGAATTAAATGAATTAATACATGGAAAGTAATTAGGATGGCATTTGGCATATACTAACATTTATTATTAGTTGTTATTATTGTTGATCAAACAAATAGCAAAAATGCAAAATCTCCTACTCTGTCTGGGAAAAACACATAGAGACCCTAAGGAAGAAAATTCAGAATCAAAACCAATTCTGAGAGTGTTCTAGATGCTGACTAAATCTCTTTATAAGCCAATTTTCTCCTTCTCTAACATTTTCATGTAGGTTAAGTCAAAATAAACACTAAAGATAGCCTCAAATAAGTCTTCAAAAGGCATTTAAAAATCTGAGAGTAGTATGTTTTTTGTCCCAGTTTAATATATGCCTCGTTTACCTTGTTTGGTTAATTTGTATTTGTCCATTTTTGCCGCAATAATGTTGTATAAGCTACAATCCCACGATCTCACTGGCTTATAACAACTAACAGTTATTTTTCACACATAAGTCTATGAGGCAGCTGCAGTGACTATGTTCCTGACTCTATATCTGGTTCCCTCAATCTGGGACGTACAACATCCTTCACAGGCTGATGCACACATGACTGCCTGGGATAAGTTCTTCTCATGGCAGAAGGCAGGAACACAAGAGATAAAGTCTAACAATATAAACAAAATTAAAACCTCACTTGAACAGGAAGTATGTCATCCCATTGGCCAAAATCAATATTATCACTACATCCAACAACTTTGGAACAAGGAAGGAACCACATCCTGCTCAGAAGAGGTAGTATTTGCTGAACAATAATGAAGTCTATCACGTTTGCCAAACTGCTAGGGTTCCATCAAGTTCAAGACCCAGACTGACCACTTCAATTAACCTTATTCTACCGATGTGAGTCTCAAAAGTCAAAATGCATCAAAATCACAGAGGAACTCATTAAAAATATAAATGACTTGGCCCTGCAACCACCTGTTATGATTTAATAAATTTGAAAACGGGACTCAGGATCTGCATGGTTACCAACCTCACCAGTAATCACATCATACACCAAAGTTTGAGAATCCCAGGGAAAGCTGTACACGGAGATCAGAGCTAGTCATGACTGATTGAAGTTGCCTCCCTCTTATGTCTTGCTGCCCCAGTGGAGAAGGAATGATAACAAAATGGCAACATTCCCACCTGCAGAAAAAAGAGACTGAATTGGGGGTTCTGATGGATTGAATTATTGGTTCCCAATTCTTCTCTTCTCCGTGTTTCCCCCACCCTGCCACTTGACCTTGCAGTTCCTCCTACTAAATTTTCCCACCTTGTTGATGTAGGACTTAGCCATGTGACCCACTTTGGGCAGTGATCTATGGGTAACAGAGTGCCAGTTTGGGCGGTGATATTTATTGAATCCAGGGATTGCATTTTGATTTTGAAACATTCATACATTGGAATCATTGTAATTTATTTTTTTTCCTGAAGTGCTCGATGTAGAGTAGCCTGGACATATATACACTACCAAACGTAGGGTGGATAGCTAGTGGGAAGCAGCCGCATAGCACAGGGAGATCAGCTCAGTGCTTTGTGACCACCTAGAGGGGTGGGAGGGAGGGAGACGCAAGAGGGAAGAGATATGGGAACATATGTATACGTATAACTGATTCACTTTATTGTAAAGCAGAAACTAACACACCATTGTAAAGCAATTATACTCCAATAAAGATGTTAAAAAAAAAAAAGAAGGCAAAGACAGTCGATTTGTTCTAATGTCAATTTTTAATCTGCCTTGAAATTTCTTAAAATTCAACATAACAAATTGTATTGTATGGTATTTTAATGCTCCATGTGCATTCAGTCTTAATAAATATGGCTGGCAGATAAAAAATATATATATATATAATTTTTTAAATATTTTAAAATTAAAAAAAAATAACAACGTGCCAGTTCCAAATTTAAATCATGTCCCTGCCTGCCCATCTGAATTTCATGCTTAAGAAGAGCATCGCCTGATAACTGTTACCTCTCCAGACTGAACCCCAGAATTAGCACTCATTGACAGACTAAGCCCAAGCAAGAACCCAAGCCCATCTGAACCCAAAATGAATCAGAGCTGCCTAAACAAGTCAGATCAACCAACCTCCACCTGAAAATCATAGGTGTGCAAGAAAAAAAATGATTGCTATTTTGAGCCAATGCATGTTGGAGTGGTTTGTTACTCAGAAATATTTAATTCACACAGAGTTTAAGAGTCACTTTCTGACACTACGTCTCTCTTCCCAATTCCAAAGTCATTTGGGTAGCAGTAGTGGGTATCATGCCTCTCTATATTGAAATGAAGCTCAGACTATAAGCAAAATATTTTTTTCTCTGAAACATTAAAGATATAGAGAACTAGGAAACATTTTCTTCTGAATTCATACTATGCAATTTATTTATTTGAATATACCTGAAGAAGAAAGCACGTGAATGTAGAACAGTGAAATAAGAGGGGAGGGGGGAGTAATATTTAGGTCATACAACAGCACCACATATTTTTTCAAAATAGAAACAGATTGTTGTACAGAATCCAGCAATTCTGGTGGAAATACTCTGCAATGGAAGCATGTTTTCCATTAACTTACATACTGTGTTAACCTCAATCAAAAATACACTTTCTTCAACTGAATACAGAATTTATAGTCTTGAGAAACCGTGCCTGCCATCTAAATGTGCAAAAGTCTGATGCAAATGACTTGGTCCCACATGATTTTTTAAAATTATTTTGTTAAAATGAAATAAAAACCTAAAGCAGCATTAATTCCCCCACTCAACCTAGCACTTTTGCCAAGTGGGATACCTTTTAAAACTCCCAAGTGTATTTTCCTTTCTTGCTGCTGTCTTATAGCTTCAGGTCTTAAGATTTCTGTCTCTTCAATAAAACTACTCATGAAAAACTTCTCAAATATAGACAGGTTTTATCACCCCAAAATTCATGGAAGCTGACATTATATGGTGATGATCTTTCTACTAAGCTAGTGAGTCTAGTAAGTGTCATGGAAAATCTCTCTTGTTAGAAAGTGATGTAACCAGTTGTCATTTGTGTCTGAGCTTCTCTCTGGACTTTTGGGGTTTGTGGGAGCACCTCGCTATGGAGGAGGAAGAAACATCATCATACAGACCAAGGTGGAGCCTTCATGAAGAGACTGAGGCCTCAGGGGCTGCAGCCAGCTTGGATCTTGTCAGTGATTAATGTATTTCTCCTGTGCTTCACCTTTGCCCTTTGAGGGGCCCACCAGAATGTGGGCATTATTAATCACATCTTGGAAAGAAATGAAAACAGGCAGTGGAGGGAAATAAAGGACTGGAGTAAGGAAAAGAGGGAGGGAAATAGAGGGCTGGAGAAAAGAATAATAAAGGTCCAAACAGATCCTGTCTCCAAACTCAAGGCAAAAAGTGAGCCCTAATTATGAGTGGAAGGCAGCAGGTTCATTATAGCACTCTTCCTCCCTTTGCAGGCAAACTCTTTCTCTGGTTACTGGAAAAGGAAGAGTTTCCTGTAGGTGCCCAGCCCTGGAGGTAAACAAAGACCAACTCTGTATTCATTCTATATGAAATCAACAATTTATGGGATTAGATGAAGCTATTTCCAATCTGAAATGCTATGGTGATAAATACCACCTAAATCAGCCATCCCCAACCTTTTTGGCACCAGGGACCGGTTTCATGGAAGACAATTTTTCCATGGATGTGGGGGGTGGGGGTGGGGTTCAGGTGGTAATGTGAGCAATGGACAGCGGCAGATGAAGCTTCCCTTGCTCACCCGCCCGCTCACCTCCTGCTGTGCAGCCCGATTCCTAACCAGTGCCAGGGACATCTTCATTTCATAAATCTCATGTATGCCCTTAGTCACTAGGACCCTTGGCTTCTTTAATTACATTTGACAGCTGCTTCCACAATCATAAACATGATCCTCTGAATCATTTCCACTCTCTGAAGATGTTGGTTTTAATGTCACACATACATTTGGTCTTAGTACTAATATTTATAATGTAATTTGCAAAATCTTTAAGCAAATGGATGGTTTTTCTATCATTTCACTGGAAATCAGAAAATTGCTCAAGTCTGTGACTTATTCATCCTATAGTGGACCATAAAAACGCTACGTCCATCAGTCATATGAGCAGTCATATCCATTTTTCATTTTTGTAATTGAAGTATAGTTGATTTACAATGTTGTGTTAGTTTCAGGTATACAGCAAAGTGATTCAGTAATATAGATATATAGATATATAGATATATTCTTTTTCAGATTTTTTCCCTTATAGGTTGTTACAAAATATTGAGTAGAGTTCCCTGTGCTATACAGTAGGTGCTTGTTCGTTATCTATTTTACATACAGTAGTGTGTGTATGTTAATTCCAAACTCCCAGTTTATCCCCCCCTCCTTTCCTCTTTGGTAACAATAAATTTGATTTCTATGTCTCTGGGTCTATTTCTGTTTTGTGTATATAAGTTCATCTCCATCATATGATATTACTTATATGTTGAATCTTTTAAAAAATGATTCATATCCATTTTTCAAGGTGTACATTGTTTTTCAAAGAGCAGAGCACAGATATTACAGTAGTCCCTCTTGCAAAGCAAACACCCAAGATGGAATTAGAAACTCAAATTATTACCATTCTTATTACTATTACATTTGAAACATTTTCTAGTTCTCTTTCACTCTTTAAAACAAATTTTAAATCATTTGGAACTTCCTCTCCTCGAGTCCTGTCCTCCACAAAGTCTCTTCCTCTGGCTTTCTCCCACCTTCAGCCTCACTCAGATTGACAAGTGCCCCATGTAGCAATCTATAGGAGATGCTATAAATCATAGAGGCACTAAATCTCCACTAGAAATTTCAGAAGATGGAAAAAAACAGCATTTTCAAGGAGAGGACTGCATATGTTTAGACGAACTGTATTATTTGTGGCCAAGAAGACTCTAGGTGAGTCCTAGAATTAGACATAGGTGCTGTCAACTGAAAAAAAATGCACAGTCTAAAAGTAGAGAATTATGTTTTATTTGGCAGACATTCTTAGGACTTAAAGCCCAGGAGACAGAGTCTCAAATAACTTTGAGAAGCTGCTCCAAAGAGGAAGGGAGCAGGATATACCGGAGTTTTTGCAACAAAACCAGGTAGTCAAAAGATTATTGTTAATAAAAAATATCGTATATCTCTCAAGTTAAGGAATTTAGCACTTTTCTGTGTTTGGGAAGATGTAAGAGTCTGGGCTCACTGAAATCATTCTTTTGATATGCACCTCAGCTATCTGAGGCCAGTATCCTGTGTTTTCTCATCCTGAGTCCCCTTCGGGGGCACCATTAAGGATGGCTGCAGTGGCTGACTGCCCATTTACCTCTATCCTGAGCTCTCTCAGGTTTCGCCATCCAGGTAGCTGTAATGTGATGGCTTGATGGCTGCAACATCCTTTCTTTATTGATATGGCAGGCAATATTTTAGTTCTCAGTGCTTATTCAACGGTGCCCCAGGCGGTGCAGGGCTCTCGTTTGGTAGAGGAGGACAAGGAAGTTTGGGACCAGAGCTAAATCCCCTACCAATAGAGAAGAGAGTGGGCTCTGCCACGAGGTAGCCCTCCTCCTCTGTCGTTCCCCAAGCAGTATTCAGCCCCTCCTCTAAAATAAATATAGGACAAATACTTAAAGATGAGTGGTATAAGGTGCCACATTACCAGGCTTTCCAGGGCACCCAGGTGGTTCAAGGCACCGGGATGTCCTTTTTTATTTTTTCTCTCCTTGGCTCCTGCTCTCTCTTTCCATTTCTCCCTGTTTGTTTTAATTAAAGAAATTAAAACCCTAAAGCTTCTCTCACAGATGTGTACTAAATCTCAGCTGTTCCCTTAATCTCACATTTCCTGATTCAACTGAGCAAACAAAGCTATCTCCTTTATAACTAATTGACCCTGGCTTTTTTATTCCTCCTTCCACACACTAAAGGCAAAGAAGGAGGAGAAGGAGGAGGAGAAAAAGGAGGAAGGGACGAGAAGAAGAAGAAAGAAAAAGAAAAAGGAAGAGAAGAAAGAAAAGAAAAAATAGAGATCACCTAAGTGTTTTACCATTTAAGTCAGATCTCTCATTACTATTTTCTCCAATCAGAAATTTGTCTGACACTATTTCTCTCTTGTTGTTGTAAGTAGATTTAAATCCACTTTCTCACTCCAAAAATGAATTTAAGATACACTGGTACCCTCAGCACCAGCCCTAACTCAAACACTTAGCTCAGATGCAAACCGTTTATATCACTTAAAGAAACTAGATAAGCAGAAAAAAATATGAAAATGCTAAAGTGTCTCTTGCATCATGATTGCTAATGTCTTTCAAGACTTGAAGAGAAAACATTCATTAGCCTTACCCACTCAGATAACTTGAAGGATACCTCTGACCAGTGACCTCAAATATGTAGGATTCACAAGAGCCTAACTCATTCAGGTAAGAGAACAGAATGATTCTCTGAGTAAGACTGTCTGACCCCTCTAGAGATAATCAAGAGGCTCATCTACCATGTAGCTCCTTGTTTACCCACTTGCATTTTTTTAGTCTTTTTTATTACCAGATTTCAGCACTTGAGAATTCTTTATGAGATCCAGTAACTCTGAATAATTCACTAAAAACACAGGGCCCTGGGAGCTAGACTTCATCGATAAGGTATAGGAAGCTTACATTCTATGCGCGATTTTAGCCTGTTTATCAAGTGCTTCAAAACAATTGGCTGGGGCTTCCCTGGTGGCGCAGTGGTTGAGAATCCGCCTGCCGATGCAGGGGATGTGGGTTCGTGCCCCGGTCCGGGAAGATCCCACATGCCGCGGAGCGGCTGGGCCCGTGAGCCATGGCCGCTAGGCCTGCGCGTCCGGAGCCTGTGCTCCGCAACGGGAGAGGCCACAGCAGTGAGAGGCCCGCATACCGCAAAAAAAATAAAAAATAAAAATAAAAAAATAAAATAAAAACAATTGGCTGTTCCTCCATGTCTACCACGTGTAAGAGGATAGAACAGGTGGTTACTCTAGTCTTATAGGCAAGGTTCACAGAAGTTAAATAGTAAACTTTCACTGCCCTAACCAATATATTTCTTTAAGTGTGATGTTCCAGACAGAAAATTGATAGGTCCCAAATTGGCAGATGTACAAATTATGTCAGGAAGACCATAGTCTGATTCATCCCACCCCAGGGTCCATCTTTCAGAAAACCTATGCTTTATTTAGCTGTTTTAAGTGTCTTGAATATCCAAAGCGACTGCCAACAAAATTGTCAATGGTACGGGCAAGGTGTCCATCATTGACAAAGGACAGAGAGCAAGCTGAACAGAAATACTACAAAATAGAAACAGACGTGATACATTCCCAATCTCGCTCTGGACCTGGCTTTACGATTATAAGGATTGGAACGTCCCTGGCGATCCAGTGGTTAAGACTCCATGCTTCCACTGCAGGGGGTGCAGGTTCGATCCCTGGTCAGGGTACTAAGATCTCGCATGCCACACTGTGCAGCCAAAAAGAAAAAAAAATTATAACGATTGATGATGCATTTTAAAAGAAGTAGGTATATATAACTTTCTCCTCCCAATCGCAGTATCAATTGGGGGTTTATTTGTGGCTTGCTTTCCAACTAATAGTGTTGATTTTCAGGGATGGATAATCTAGTTTGGCACCAGGAAAGGCACCAACCTTGGACATAAGTCCATCCTTGGGGACGACAACAGAAGGTTGAAAACTCATCTCAGTTCTGTGGTATTGGAACATGAGTTTTTAACTTGGAGCCAGAGAGAGTTTTCCTCACCTGCAGAGAGGAGAATAAAAATAATCCAGAATGTTACATCTCTGTTAGCAATTCCTTGCAGGGCCTGGAGCTGCAGTGGGAAGTTTCTCATTTGCAAGTCTGAGGTGCCTTATTTTCCAAAGCCAGCAGTGTCCTACAAGGTCAGCTGGACACTACACTGCCTTCTGGAATTCACTCTAACACAAAATGGAATGATACAAGGCTTAACCCCAATTCCAGTGTATGAGCTTTCAGAGTCAGGACCAAAGCAGCAACAACAGGTCAAGGAGAGGAGTCAGGCAGGTAGAATCGGGAACAAACTTACGTGTTGCATTAGTTTTCTAGGGTTGCCTTAACAAAGTACCACAGATTCCATGGCTTCAACCAAAGAAATGTATTGTCTCACCATTCTGGAGGCTGAAAGTCCAAGATCAAGATGTCAGCAGGGTTGGTTTCTTCTGAGGCCTCTCTCCTTGGCTCATAATGGTTGCCTTCTCCTGATATCTTCCTACGGTCTTCTCTCTATAAGTGTCTGTGTCCTAATCTCCTCTTCTTGTAAGAATATCAGTCATATTGGACCATGGCCCACCCTACAGACCTCATTTTAACTCAGTTACCCCTTTGAAGACTCTATCTCCAAAACAGTCACATTCTGAGGTACTAAGTGTTAGGACTTCAACATATGAATTTTGCGAGAACACAATTCAGCCCATAGCACTTGGAATCTCCAGTGGGCCACTAGCTCACCTGAGCTCTAAGTCCTCAGGTCAACTTCCCTCCCCACCCCGATGACACAGTACCTGTGGATCTGACTCAATTCTACAAGGAATGGTTCTGGGAGCTTGACTGGTCATGACCTTTGTGTCCCAAAAGCAATATTACCAGCAAGGGAAGGAAGTTGAAGGACAACAAAATCAATCACTTCCCAGGAAGTCACAAAGAACCAGAGAGGCAACTCCCACTTTCTTGTAAATTTAGCAAAACGCTGTGGTAAAGGGAAGAAGGAAAAAATATACTAAAGGAGCAGAAGACTTAAGAACCCACTGACTCTCAAAATTAGGTATCACCTGTTGTCGCAAACTTACTTAAGCTAGTTTGGTCCTGCACTCTTAGATTCTTGGATACCAAAAAAGGCTGAGACAGCAAGAGTATACTATTCTCCCACACCTGGCTATGCGATTTTTAATTTTTTTGGTTGGGGGGGGCACACTGCTCAGCATGCGAGATCTTAGTTCCCCGACCAGGGATCGAACCCTTGCCCCCTGCAGTGGAAGTGCAGAGTGTTAACCATTGGACCACCAGGGAAGTCCCCTGACTATGTGATTTTAATGAAAACAAATCTCAGTCCAAATTCCATCATATAGACAGACATCTATTAATAAATACTTATCAACAGAAAGTGTAAAAGAGTTTATACAACTTGTTCTATACGCTGGATAAAGCCCTTTTGGTGGTCATGTTATGAAAAGTTCACCTGAAGCAGACTCAGCAAGATTCTGGAGGCAGGATTCTATGCCCAGAGGGCACCATACTGTCAGAAGTCCTCCTAAACCAGTGTCTGGACTGAGAACCTATTAAGGAATCAGACATGATTGTCATCCCCAAAAGACTAGTGCAGACGTCTTTGGAAGCTTATACCCTGTTCAAAAGAGTGGAAGCCAATTCATATGTTCAAAATATGTTTGATATCCGTGAGAGCTAAAGTCTATTTCTGACAAACATCATGCTAATGAACAAACATAGGATTCAGCAATGGAAACCCAAATTTGGAATCAATGTGCTAATTCATAAAGCATCCACAGTTAATCAAAAGGATATAGAACGAACTGGAGGGTAAGGCAGGGGTGGGATAAATTGGGAGATTGCGATTGATGTATACACACTACTACATATAAAATAGATAACTACTAAGGACCTACTGTATAGCTCTACTACTCAGTACTTTATAATGGCCTATATGGGAAAAGAATCTTAAAAAGAGTGGATATATGTATATGCATAACTGATTCACTTTGCTGTCCACCAGAATCTAACACAACATTGTAAATCAACTATACTCCAATAAAAATTTTTTAAAGATTATTTTTTTTTAAAGGATATAGAACAAAGGGTGTGTAGAAGCTGTTTCCAGAGTGGGTCCATTCTCACATAACACCACCTGTCACCATGGATATCCTAGCAGTGTTCCTGACCACAGGGCTAAAGTTAAAGGCTAACTAACAGGCACATACCAAATGTCAAGAATGGTAAATACTTTAAAGTAAATTACAGGGTTTGTAATGTCTATTAATGCAAATTCATGCCATCGCAATAGAGAACGCACTGCACCAGGGGATAGGCCCCCTGGGTCTGATTTCAGAGCTGCCACATTGGATGCACCATCTCTTTGGGCTTCTATTTCTTATGCAGAAAAATAAAGGAATTGATAGATCCAATGTCTCAGATTTGTCCTACAGGACCTTAGGGTTTTATGGGGGAGCTCCAGGAATTCTACAAACTTGTGATTCATATTTTCATGTAGTTTAGCTATTTGTAATATATTTTTTAAGAAAGAAAGAAAAGAAAATACTATGTGTCCACAAGCATGTACACATCCACCAAAATTAAACAGAGCAGAAACTAGTGCTACCAGAATAACTTGTTTTTATCCAGATCTTAGAATAAAGTTTCTCTAACCATATCTGTAAATGATATATAAATATATTGCAAATGTGTTTGAGGAGATAAGTCGTAGCTCAACATTTCTTACATTTAGACCTATGCACTTTAACCATGTAAGAGTACGTTAGAAGGACATGACTGTAGAACACATGTAATTCACTCAGATGCCAGGAAAGGCTTAAGGATAGAGAGGGTCTCACCACAGCATAACTGTCAGTTATGCAAGAGAAAGTGAATGCCCAACACTTTGGCACTTGTAAGTTCTAGCTAAAGTTTGACTTTTTATTTTCATTATAGAGTTATTAAAAGTCTTGGGGTCTTAGTTACCTTTTTCTTTTCCCCAGGTAAGAATAAATTCCTCTAAAACCAAAAATGGATATGCATCACCAGCTAAAAATAAAAGTTATTGATGGCTATGATAAATTGATGACTCTCAAGTTAAACTGTCCAATTATCACTAGCTGATTCTTCAACTAGGGTTGGGTTCAATCACAGCAGTATGTCCAATGAAAGCAGCATCTCTCAAATTTATACATCTTGAAGACAACAAAGTGTGATGGTACATTGCCCAGGACTTCAATGGGTGTTACACAGTAAAATTTTGCAAAATAATTTTGAATCCTAGCATGCTCTAGTATAAATCTGGAACAAAGTACAGTGAACATATAACATAGAGTCTCAGATTTTTTTCTTCTTTTTCTTTTTTTTATTGAAGTGTCGTTGATCTACAATGTTATTAGTTTCAGATGTACAGCAGTGATTCAGTTATGTATAACTGAATATATATATATTCTTTTTCAGATTATTTTCCCTTATAGGTTATTAAAAAATACTGAGTATAATTCCCTGTGCTATACAGTACATCTTTGTTGGCTATCTAGCTTATATATATAGTAGTGTGTTTATGTTAATCCCAAGCTCCTAATTTATCCCTTCCCCCCTTTCCCTTTGGGTAACCATAAATTTTTTTTCTATGTCTGTGGGTCTATTTCTGCTTGGTATATAAGCTCATTCATACCTTTTTTTTTTAGATTCCACATATCAACAATATCATGAGATATTTTTCTTTCTCTGTTTGGCTTACTTCACTTAGCATGAAATCTCTAGGTCCATTCATGTTGCTGCAAATGGCATTATTTCATTCTTTTTATAGCTGAGTAATATTCCATTGTGTGTACGTGTGTGTGTGTGTGTGCTTGTGTGTACCTCTCATCTTCTTTATCCATTCATCTGTTGATGGACATTTAGGTTGCTTCCATGTCTTGACTATTGTAAATAGTGCTGCAAAGAACATTGGGGTGCACAGATATTTTTCAACACTAATTGAATAGTCAATTTATAGGAAAGCATAGGAAAACAATATATTTTTAAATTTTTTATAAATTTATTTATCTATTTTTTATTTTTGGCTGTGTTGGCTCTTCGTTGCTGTGCACGGGCTTTCTCTAGTTGCAGAGAGTGGGGGCTACTCTTCATTTCAGTGTGCAGGCTTTGCATTGTGGTGGCTTCTCTTATTATGGAGCATGGGCTCTAGGCACGTGGGCTTCAGTAGTTGTGGCACATGGGCTCAGTAGTTGTGGCACATGGGCTTAGTTGCTCCGTGGCACATGGGATCTTCACAGACCAGAGCTCAAACCCGTGTCCCTTGCACTGGCAGGCAGGTTCTTAACCACTGCATTACCAGAGAAGTCCTGCAAATAATATTTAAATCTAACAATAAAAGTGCATTAACATTTGTATTCATATACTGCTCTATTGCAAGTCGGGGAGAAACTATTAAAACTTAGCTTATTATATCCTGGACTCTTGACATTATCAACATCAGGCCAACTAGAATGCTGATGGTGGGGACTTTGGTTAACTGCTTATCTCCAGCAGCTAGAATAGTGCCTCGCACATAGCATGTGCTCAATAAATATTTGTTAAATGGATTAATGAATAAGAAGGTTGATACAAATATACTTAGCTTTATTATCAAATCTCAGAGAAGAATCCAGATATGTGCATTACACACACTCGTAAAACTTGTTCTAAGACTGAAATCTTTATGCTACAATTAAAGGAAAATATAGGTTTTTGTGGCTGCCTCTATGTTGTTTATTTTTGTCTGATATACTCATACAAATGAATACAGTGAAAATAATCTCACTAGCAAAATACTGAACACACACACACACCAGGGCTCTGCCAACTATGGCTCATGGGCTAAATACAGCTATGTCCATTAATTTAGGTATCATCTATGTTCTTTTGGGCTACAGTGACAGAATTGAATATGGAGGTGATATGGCCTACAAAAATGAAAGTAGTTATTATCTGTCCTTTAAAAAAAAAACAGTTTGCCCATCCCTATTGTAGATCAACTTTGATATACCAATTAAGTTAGCAAAAAGTGTAATGGTAACTATACCAAAAGGTAATTATAAAATGGCAGGAAAGCCAGAGTATCAGCTGTTATAAAAGCTCTTGCCAAAATGGATTCAAGCAGTCATATCCTAAGAATCCATAACCCACTATAAAGAATGCACCTTTAAAACCACTCTTAATTACTCCAAATCATGTTTTATTAAGGCATAATCTTTTATTGCAAATGTTTTAGAGTTACTTACATTAATAAAAGCAGCAAATTCCAGAATTTACTTCTTCATACCTACATGTTTTACTATTCTTAGACAAAGTGAAAGTACAAATTATTTCTGCTAAGAAAAAAAATAATCTTTTTTCTCTAAAGAAAGGTAAACATTTTTGGTAAGTATCTTTCTAATATCACAAGAAGGCTCCAGTTTGCCTGTCTCAATGACTCATTAGCCTTTATATTTGTAAAATAAAAGACAAATACAAAAAACTACACAAAACAAATGTAAAAGGTAAAAACACCTGTGCAGGCAGAATTCTAGACATCCTTCCAGGAATCTGGTCCCCTACTTATTCAGTCAAATACCAATCTAGGTACTGCTGTGACTTTGGAGATAGAATTAAGTTTCCTCATCAGCTGACCTTAAAATAGGGGGCTTATCCTGGATTACCAAGGTGAGACCAATGTAATCATATGAGCCCTTAAAAGCAGAAGAGGAAAGTGGAAGAGTTGCAGGGGAAGGAGAAATCAGAGCAATTCAAACTATAAAAAGAATGCAACCCACTCTTGCTGTTTGAAGATGGAGGGGACAATGGAATGAGGAAAGGGGGTAGCCTTGCGAAGTTGAGAGGGTCCCATGATTGACGGCCAGAAAAGAAACAGGATCCTCAGTCCTGCAGCCACAAGGAACTGAATTCTGCCAAAAGTGTGAATCAGCTTGGAGACCCCAGATAAGAGCCCAGCTGACCAAGAACTTGATTTCAGCCTTGTGACCCATAGCAGAGAATCCAGTCAAGTTCACCTGGACTTCTGACCTACAGAACTGTTAGATAATAAGTTTTGTTGTTTTAAGCTACTATTTTTTTTGTTTTTTGGTAATTTGCTATGGCAACAATAGGAAACTAATACAATTCTTGAAACCCTCACCTGAGTCGAGAAATAGAGCTTTGTCAGCCATCTAAAAGCCCCTCCACGTGGCCCATCCCGAACACAGCCACGTCTCTCTTGCCTTTACAGTAATTGCTTCCTTGCATTTTAGAGTCTTATCATGAATGTGATAAGTTCTAAATATTTTCTATAGTTTAGTCTTAGCAAATTTTTTTAAAAACCAACATATCTGCTAAGTCACTTCCAATATACAGTGTCCCTCTTCATCCTTTTCTTCTCCTTTCAGTTTATCTGTGAAGAACACAGGTACTTTAACCTGCAGAGTTTCCCTCAGTCTGAATTATGTTGATTGTGTATTCACAGTGCAGTTCACCAAGCTTCGCTGCCCTCGCTACTTCCTGCAAATTAGCAGCGAGGTCCAGAGCCCTGATCAAGCTCAGATTCAAGCCATTTGGCAAGACTATAGGTGGTGATGAATTCTTTCATCAGAAGGTATGTCATGTCTGGCTTTCTCTCTTGTGACAGCAACTCAATGCTTAGATCTGTACTTCATGTGTGTTGCTAACTGGTGATAATTCTATCAGTTCTTTTTGTTTATTCACTGGAATACACTTTATAAAGAGATGCTTCTCATCTACTATTTGTTATCGAGTAGAACACTTCATGTGGGAAAAACAATAAATGCTTGATCCTTCCCTTTTTTAAATGAGTTTTCAAGACAATGAATTGATTCTCTATTGTCTTGCAAAAATGACCAATTATTTTTTTAATTATGAATTTAAGGATTGAAATATTTTGATGAGGTTCACTCTATGGCAATTCAAACCTTTATTAAAGCTCAGATTGTCTCATCCTGTACTAGTGAGGTGGCCTCTTCAAGTTGGCTCCTGGTGGTCTCTGGCCCTGGTGGTCCCTGATGGCCTCCTTGAATTTGGCACAAGTTGGCTAATTTTGTGCATATCCTGCCTCAGAACATGGAAGCAGCTATTGCTCCAAGAAGCCCTAGATTCCTAAAGTGAGAAGTAGGATTTCAATACCACAATCTAGGTGCTGAGCTTAATGATATTTTTTTAAAATTGTAACAAATTCAACTTCGCAATATACAGTTAGTGATGTTACTGTGATTCAACAATAGATAAAGTGTCAACAGTGATGTTAGAATATGAAGTTTGAACCCAACATGCAAAACAAATACATTTTGCTTTTATGAAACAACCTGTGAATATCTGACAAGAGAACACTGGAGGTAGCTGAGATTTTTTAATGACTTTGTTGAACATTTCATACTTTTTTTTTTTTTTTTTTTCGGTACGCGGGCCTCACACTATTGTGGCCTCTCCTGTTGCGGAACACAGTCTCCGGAAGCACAGGCTCAGTGGCCATGGCTCACGGGCCCAGCCGCTCCATGGCATGTGGGATCTTCCCGGACCGGGGCATGAACCCGTATCCCCTGCATCGGCAGGCAGATTCTCAACCACTGCGCCACCAGGGAAGCCCAAACATTTCATACTTTTAAAAAATAATATTTATTTTCACCAATGTAGTTTTAAATTTGCAAAAAAACAAAAAAATCATTCATCAACTCTCTCCAAGTTTCAAATTTTATCATACAGGAATCCAGGATGTTGCTAAACATTACTCGTGATCTGACTTAGGAGCAAATTTCCTATTACTCTTCCCAAATGGTTTAATCAAAGAACATAGTATAGAGGTTAAACATGAAAATTTAAAAGTCAAAATTATAGTCACTAGTTAAATCCACTTTTAACTCAAAAAGCATATCATTGGGCTTCCCTGGTGGCGCAGTAGTTGGGAATCCGCCTGCCGATACAGGGGACACGGGTTCATGCCCCGGTCCGGGAAGATCTCACATGCCGCGGAGCTGAGCCATGGCCGCTGAGCCTGCGCGTCCGGAGGCTGTGCTCCGCAATGGGAGAGGCCACAAGAGTGAGAGGCCCGCGTACCACAAAAAAAAAAAATAATAAAAAAAAAAAGCATATCATACATATTATTAATGGTATCAGATGACCCCTAAGACTCTTTTCAAACCTGAAATTCTATAACTCCATATATATTTTAAATTCATTTCAGCAAACATTTGAGAGACTACTACTCTAGATACTTGCTAGCTACTAGTGCAAGGAGAAAAAGGGATGAAGAATAAAGCAAAGTAACCGCCCTCAAGAATTGCAGTTATAGGGGCTTCCCTGGTGGCGCAGTGGTTGAGAATCTGCCTGCCAATGCAGGGAACGCGGGCTAGAGCCCTGGTCTGGGAAGATCCCACATGCTGCAGAGCAACTGGGTCCGTGAGCCACAACTACTTAGCCTGTGCTTCTGGAGCCTGTGCTCCACAACAAGGGAGGCCACGACAGTGAGAAGCCTGTGCACAGCAATGAAGAGTGGCCCCTGCTCACCGAAACTAGAGAAAACCCTCGCACAGAAATGAAGACCCAACACAGACAAAAATTTAAAATAAATTAATTAATTTTTAAAAAAAGAATTGCAGTTATAATGTACAGGAAGATAACCTAATATTTAAAATAAAATGTAGAGATATATATAATTATTAAAAATTCTATCCTAGAAGTATATATACGATACATACTTTACTACAGGGAAAGTAAAGTAAAAATAGTACAATATCAAACAGTATGCATATTTTGTTACTAAATTGGCTTTTTTAAACAAAGGTATCATAAAAGTAACCAGAGAAGTCTAAAAGAAGATAAACCAAAATGTTAATAGTATGTTTTTATGTATTTTAAATATTTTAATGTTGAATTAATTCTTTAATAAATTTTTAAATGTGAATAATGTTTTAATTTTAAGAAAATATATTTAAATGTATAAAAATAAATATTAAAAGTAAATATTTCATTCTAATACAATATATTTAAATATATCACATGTTCCACACAAGAACTTGTACATAAATGTTTATAACATTCATATTATGCAGCATAATGCATAATAGTCAAAAGGTGCAAACCACCTAAATATACATAGACTGATGAATGAATAAATAAAATGGGTATATCCGTACCATGGATTGTTATTCTACAATAAAAAACAATGAAATACTGATACACGTTACAACCTAATGAACTTTGAAAACGTTATGCTAAGTGAAAGAAGGTAGTCACAAAAAACCACATTTTACATGCTTCTATGTATGTGAAATGTCCAGAATAGGCAAATCCATAGAGGTAGAAAGTAGACTGGTGATTGCCAGGGGCTGGGGAGAAAGAGGGCTGGGGAGTGAGTGCTCATGGGTACTGGATTTCTTTGTGGGATAATGAAAATATTCTGGAATTGTATAGTGGTGATGATCGCACAACTTTATGCAAACACTAAAAACCATTGAAATGTACACTGATTTTATGGTAGTGAATTATATCTCCATTAAAATGAAAATATTGCATATCATATTTACTGTGAGCAGTAAATAATTCATTCAACAAATGTGTAGTTTTTATAGAGATCTATACAAATGAGAAGCTGGAAGGAATCTACAAAGTCTGCAAAGAAGGTGGCATTTGTGAGGGGTCTTCAATGTGAAAGCATGGCAACAACTCCCCAAATTTTAGCAAGCATGGCAAATTACTAAAGCTAATGTCACAATAGCAATAAGGACTTGACTAATATGATTTGTAACATTTTTAATCTAACAAGGATTCATTTTTAAGCCAATCCAACTCGAGGCTAAAACTTTCTGCCAAATATCAGGTATCGATAAGCCCCCCCAAAAATGAGGAATTTTGTAGATTTTATGACTGTTTCTTAACCTAAATCTCTGATTCTCCTTCTAAATTTCCATTGTACAGAAGTAATGTCAAAATGATACCCAGGCATGCCAAAGCCTGCCGAGTGTAAATGCATTTTTATCTTTTGGAAATCATATCATTTTGTCTTAGCAGAACGTGCAGAAAAGCATGCCTTCTTTATCATGTAAAGCACAGTGAGCCTTCAGCAGTCCAGTTGGTTTACATAATGGAATTTGCCTTGAGCATGGCAGCCACATGTTTGCAATCTCATCCATCTCGGATGCACATGTATCAATCATTTTTCATACGCTGTTAGAAATAATGAAGAAAAGCTCTAATTTTGTCTCTTTTAATCAGTGTTTGTCTCAAGTAAAATTCAACACGGACTTTTCACTTCTTCATCCACACAATCAAAAGTGAAATGTTTTTCAAAATATTTTCAGAAAGTGTGCCCATTTAAAGATTGACTTAACAAACCTAGAGGCAGTGGATGGTATGAACAAAACATTGAATTGTTACCAAAAATACAACTTCTCAGCTATTATGATGCAGTTACAAATATATTTCCAAAGGTAGATTTTTCAACAAAGAATGCATTTTTTTCAGCCATCAGCCTAGTCAACAATTTCTTGAGTAATTCCATTCCTCAAGCCTGTTGAACATTTATACCAGGTACATGCTGTGGTCCATTTTCTGTTTTCTTTCCATTCTTTTGATGGTTAATATACATCTTTGCCTAGAACTGCAGACTGTCCAACCTCCAAAATTTGCTTTGACCTAACTTGCAGGTATGTCTTAGGTCTCTGTGCCACCATATTGTTTAACTAGCATACACGTCATCCTTGAATACGCTAAGTACTATCAGAAAGCAACAATGAAAGGTACAGGAGATCTTTTAAGATGGCACTAAGAAGTCATCCACATTATAAGCTCTTCTTAAAATTCTCCAAAGCCTCCCTCCACCACTTCTAGTTAAAGTCTTAAATCCTTAGCATGGTTCAAACCAGCCTCTACTTAGCTCTCTTGTCCTCGTGCCACTTTACTTGACACACTCTAGAATGTAGTTGTACTCACATTTCTCAAATGTTTAATCTCCTTTCTCTATTTTTTTAATATTTTCTTCTCTCTGCTGGGACATCTATCTCTTCCCAGTTCTCTGAGTAATTCTTTCTTGCTCAAGATTCACCATTGGAAAACTTCATTCATCTTTCTTTCCTAATTAGCTGGTCTGAGTCAGATATGAAGGCCAATACCACAATCATTTATCTTATCTTTCCTTTGCTCAAGATACTGCTTGTGCTTAAAGTTTTTTCTAATTGAATGAATAATGAACTAACAAACATATATTCAGCAGCATATGTAGTTTTAGTGGCAGCATGGGCTCTGGAACCAACTGAACTTAAATGTTTATTAGCTGTGCTGTTAGAAAAGTTTTCTTCACCTCTCTTTGACTCAGTTTTCTCATTTATAAACTGGAAATAATATAAATTGACTGCCTCATGGCTTTAAATAAGTTTAAATGAGAAATTGCTCAAAATTATGCTGAGCACATTATAAATTATTCATAAATGATAGTCTTATTGGTATTGTAATTATAATTACTAGTATTGCAAGGTGTGTGCCAGGAATATGAAGACTTGGTATCATCTCCTCAAGGAGCTTAAAATTCTTGTAAAAAAAAGAAAAAGGAAGACAAAAACAAATGAGGAATGATTATAAAATGTTGTAACTAATACAGGAAATGAACCAAAAGCTGTAAGTAGGATCCAAACATTGCAAACTCACAAAAGCTAAGATTGAATTATTGCAAAGTTAATGAAAACCAATTTTTTCCACTTTATCTTCTAGTAACTATTTGAACAAAAATATTTTTATTTTATTAGATGTGTCATAAGCAGACCAATTATTTTTTAAGGCACTGAATCTTAAATATTTACCCCAACCAAACCCCACCCCTTGGGTGGAGAATGAGAGGCCCTAGCCAAAACTTACTGTCTCGTGGTTTTGCTGTATTCTTTATAAAATCAACCAAAATGTAAGTATCCAAGTGAGTTTTTTTTACCTCTGAAGTGTTCACCACCTAATATTAGGCACATATTTTAATCCATACAACCATTGCTCAAAATATTGTTGGGATTCATTTTTTGAAATGGCCTTCAGTATAACTTTATAAACAACAGAAGAAAATCTAAAATTTTAGTTAAAATGAACTATTTAATAAAATAGCATATGATACATCCTATACTCTTGTGAAGTTAAAGCTTGAAAAAAAATTTTAAGCTTGACTAACAGACACATACCAAATGTCACAAAGGCAATAAGTACTTTAAAGTAAATTACACAGATTGACTAGAAATGAGTGCTAGGCATTTCCAAATTTCAAACCACCCTCAAAGAACTGAGACTACAAATAATGTTCACAGACCTTTGAATAATGTTGGAGAAGTTGAAAAAATTGTCAGAGACATCTGTTACTCAGAGACTAAAAATTTAGATAAAATTATTTTAAGGAAAATCGTGCTCATTACTTTACACCCACACTTTTTGTAAATGTTATCCATGTATATATATATATATATATATATATATATATATATATATGGAGATATTAACAAGCATTAGAGAGTACATTGAACTACTTTTTCAAAATACTTGCTGCTCTTCATCCAGTTCCTTCCTACTGGCTCCCTCCCTATTGGTCTCCTCATTGGGGGAGGATTACACTACTCATTCCATGGACATCAGGCTTAGCCATGTGACTTGCAATGAGCAATGAAATGTTAGGGTAAGTAACATGGTTCACTTCTGAACAAATCCTTTCAAAGCCATTGTGTGGTTCTACCATTGGTCTATGCTCTCTGCTCCTTCAGAATGAAGAAGACATGGGACAGAGCTATAACCAAGCCACATCCAATATGTTAAACAACTGAGGAATACCTCTTTGTTATTGTAAGCCTCTGAGATTTTAGGTTTGTTTGTTACTGCTTTACAACTTGGTCTAAATTGACCAAAAGGCTACTTTTTGAGCAAGGGGGAAAGGGAACTAAAGTGAATGGATAATTTGAAAGTGAAACAAATTCATTATACCTTTACTATTTAGGACTCGTGCCACTCCTCTCTCTTTGACTCCAGGGAACAATTCTTCTTATTATTTATACAGAACATTTTATCTCTATATGGTAGAATATACACTAGTCATCTCACTGAATGAGCAAGTAACTAAAGGCAGATGATAAATCATCACCATAATAACCTGATGTTATGGGGTGTGGCAAGTAAAACCAAACACCCAGCTCTATCAGGATCAGTGATGTCACTGTGCTATGAAGCATTTGCAATCTAAATGGAAGAGTGAATCCACAGATCTCAGATAAATTGAATTCAAGAAAGTACAAACACTCACAAGGAGTACGCTTACTCTAGTGCTGGAAGTGTTCTTTCAAAACTCATTTCTCAAAGCTGAAAGAAACTTAGGAAGCCAAAGTCAATGGATGTGTACCACAGAGAACCCTGAAACACGGTGAAACAAAAAAAGATTATGATGGCTGTGGATGACCCTACAACAACCTTTAGGAAAAATATGAAATACAAAAAATTTGTCCAAGGAAGATTCTGAAGGTAATAAAGTGGCCAGAATTTACAGCTAGGTGGATCAACCTGCTGAGTTGGAGTATTTTTTAGAAGGATTTATATGTGCCAAACAAAAATAAGAAAAGAATGCATGTTTAAGTACCACTAACGTTTTGAGGTTTCAGAAAGGTAAAACTACAATTGCATACGCTGAACTTTAGTCCTGTTTCAGGTCTTATCAAACTTCAGAGAAATGTGTCTGCCAAAAAGATATCATCAGTAAAATGATGCAGAGCCAAAGGCAGGCATGTAAGTTTTTCGTTAAATGTACTGAAGGAAAAAGTTTGCAAGCACAAACACGGTCTGTCCTCTTTTCAAGTCTGAGATTGCTCGCACGGTGCAGGAACAGACAGGTCCGATAGGGTTTGTCACGCCCGGTGACACAGAAACTGTAAACACTTGGTGCATGTGCCAGGGATCCCCACTCAAATTAATTGCATAGAATCTTCCTGCTGCGTCCCTAAAATACTAAGCATGTTCTCCATGTTATTTAACTGTATTTAATAGGTTAATACCAATTTTCTTTCCCCCAAAACATCTAAATGCTAAATTAACCAGTCATTGATCCTTACAGTGGGGAAGAAGTAGTGCCGCCAGCTCCTGGCCACTAAAGTGTTCGAGCTTGAGGAAAACATCAAGGAGGAGAAGGTTGAACCTAGGGTGTCTGCAGCCCTTTTCCATCTCCTCCCACCGGAGGACCAGCATCATCTCCAGGGTGCAGCTTTTCCTGACCCATTCCTCCTTTGCCCCTGACTTTGTTCTCTCAACTCTTCCACTGTTAAGACAACTGTCCTCGTTATGATCAATCGTATTTGAAGTGTTGGTTATATTTAACTTTCTCAAAAAAAAAAAAAGAAAAAGAAAAGAAAAGAAAAGAAAAAATAAATGTGGGCATGGGGGGAATTTCCCTGAAGAATCTCTGGCTGAATAGAGGAAGTGGCGAGGGTAAGGTATAAAATAAGCATTATTATCCTTGTTTTCTAGGTTAAGGCTAAAGAAAGAGGAAAGCCCACCTCATTAAGCACAAGTGTGTCAGGTATTATATTGGATGTCTTGCTTCCTGTTTCTAATATAGTCTTTAAAATAATGCTAAGTGTCGGGGTTACTGACACCACGTTACAGAGGAAGAAGCCCAGTGAGGAATTAAGTACCTTACTCATCTTTCAGCTAGGAATGAAGAAAAGCTGACATCCATGCCTCCTGACTTCTGTCTTATTGCTCTATCCAAGGGTCCAAGCTAAAGACAGCTCTTCCCTGTGGCAATTTCCGCTACACTGCACTTCATACGTTCCCCACCCCCCGCATTTTAGTCAGCATCCTCCTGCACAGAACAAACATGGCTTTTATAGAAGTACATTCACCCTGTGTAAAATTTATTGGATACTCTGATTCAGAGCTAGTTACATTTTTTCTTAAATCACGGTGTAATGACATTATATTTAATGAGGTATTACATTTTTTTCATCCTTCTCTTGGTATTTCAGACATTATTCTTCTAGGTCAGGACACCGGTATTTTACCTCATGTTCATGGGTCGGTGGCTTATTTGGTCATGGTTAATGGTAATTGACATCATGAGTCTATGAAACAGTGTCTGCCAATGTCACCTTATAGTAAAAATACTCTCCAAAGTATTATTTGGGACTTTAAGAGACAGAAGAAAAAGAACCCTCCACATACAAATGTCAGCTGGAGGACTGAACTCCTGGAAGCTTCTCATGTCTTGCAAATTAACTAAGTTAACGGAATCTTCCTAGACCAGTAGAAGGAAGCCAGGACTAAGTTAAAATGCTGACTTTCTATAAGCTAAACCTAGTTGGGGAGTATAATTCAGATCACATAGAAATTATGTGCCTTCCCATTCTGCTTCTTTGTCAGCCCTCCAAATTTATCCCTCTTGCAATTAAACCTCCTTATACTCATGAGACAATTTCTAAGTGCCCTGAGACTTCAAATACAATATACAGCTTCTTAAAGATTTTGCTTTCCTTGCAAAATTTATATTAGAAACTTATATTGGATCTGGGACACCATCTGGAAAACACAATTGATTAAGGATGTAGCTCTAAACTCCTTGCTTAGCAATTTTACTACATGTTATATTCCTTTTACCATGATGTTCAGCATGTTCTAGGAGGTTTTGGCAAATAATTATTCCCTTTCCACTACAGTTATGAAATGCAAGTAGGCTTTGAATGGACACAGTGGGGAAAAGTTGTCTAAAAAATCAAATTCTTTCAGGTAAGCCTTATTTTCCCCCCCACTTCCAGCTGTCATCTCCTAGGAAAACTCTTGGCCCTAAGAGGCACTAAAAATTACTCTTAAGTAATGAATGCCAATCATTTAAAATAAATGACTGACTTTAAATAAAAATCAGTGACAAAGTATACAAAGTTTCAAAATAAAAATGCTAAATGTAAACATTATCCTGGTCCCCATACCAGGTGGAACATGTAAAGGCAGTAAGCACTGATGTTTTCAAATCTTGGCAAACTTCATGGCTGGCTTCAAACTGCTTTGGTATTTCTAATTTTACATCCAGAGTCACTGCCTTATTCCCTGTTCACTGCTGCTACCATTTGTATGTTCTGGTCTTCTCTTAGACATCTTTGGTCCTATGGGTAAAGAAAAAGAAACAGCTCTTCTCTCTCCAAGCAGCTTAGAAATTGCTGTTTCTTTTCTTTTTTCGTGTACCACCTTGACCTTTCCCCTACCACTGTCCTACTAAAGTGTTCGAGCCTGAGGAAAACATTAAGGAGGAGAAGGTTGTCCTTAGGGTGTCTGCAGCCCTTTTCCAAAGCTTTAAAATTAGGGCCAAAGCTTTAAAATTAGCAAATAATTTTTAACATTTCTTTGGATACATTCTCCTCTGTAAACTAAATTGTTTAAATTGAAGGATAGTTGATTTACAATGTTGTGTTAGTTTCAGGTGTATCCAAAGTGATTCAGATATATATATATATATATATATATATATATATATATATATACACACACACACACACACACACACACACACACACATATATATATAAGAATATATATTCTTTCTCAGATTCTTTTCCTTTATAGGTTATTACAAGATATTGAATATAGTTCCATATGCTATACAGTAGGACCTTGTTGTTTATCTATTTTATATATAGTAGTGTGTATATGTTAATCCCAAACTCCTAATTTATCCTTTCCCCTCCCTTCTCCGCTGGTAACCATAAGCTTGGTTTCTATGTCTGTGAGTCTATTTCTGTTTTGTAAATAAGTTCATTTATATCTTTTTTTTTAGGTTGTCTTTTCTAGGTATACACCCAAGAGTGGGATTGCTGGATCATATGGTAACTTTTTTTTTTGTAAACTAATATTTATATATCTCTTGATCTTAAATAACCACAATAAATTATTTAGTTGATATAAGTAATTTTCAAGACTCCTCATTACCTCTCTTCCCTTTTTCCACAAAAAGAAAGTCACAAATTTAGAATGATTCTCCCATAAGACTGATTTTCTACTTCACTCACTCTGATATAGACTTAAAAATTGGTTCCAAAGAGGACTTCATGAAAGAAATAAAAAGGCAACATGTGCCTCATTGACTTCCTATTTTATTATTTGGACAGCGAATTTAAATGGAATATTATTAGCCCACACAGTAGTGTACCTGAAGAGAAAATAAAGAGCTGGGGGTTAGGTTATCAATTTCAATCTTTCTATGTTCATTTTTCACTGTAAAAAATTACTATAAAGTTAGGTTTAAGGCAACACAATGTATTATTTAGCATTTCTTAGATTAGAAGTCCAATCAGGGACAAAATCACGGTGTCTGCAGGCCTGCATTTCTTTCTGGAGGCTCTAGAGATAAATCCATTCCTCACCTTTTCCAGCTCCTAGAGGCCACCTGTATTCCATCACTCATGGTCCTTTCCTCCATCTTCAAAGCCAGTAATATTTCATCTCTAACAATTCTGTGGTTACAGCCACATCTCCCTTGCTTTGACCAGAGCCAGGAGAGATTCTCTGCTTTTAAAAACCTGTGTGAATGCAGCCACTATGGAAAACAGTATGGAAGTTCCTCAAAAATCTAAACATAGAACTACCATATGATCCAGCTCCTGGGTATATATCTGAAGAAAATAAAAACACTACTTTGAAAAGATACATGCAAAACAATGTTCATAGCAGCATTATTTACAATTGCCAAGATATGGAAGCAACCAAGTGTCCATCAACAGATACATGGATAAAGAAGATGTGGTATATATATATACCATATCTATCTATCTATCTAAACCTGGAGGGTATTATGCTTAGTGGAATAAGTCAGATAGAGAAAGACAAATACTGTATGTTATCACTTATATGTGGAATCAAAAAACTAAAACAAATGAATGAATATAACAAAACTGAAACAGACTTGCAGATATAGAGAACAAACTAGTGGTTACCAGTGGGTACTGGGAAGGGGGAAGGGGCCCGATAGGAGGAAGGGATTAAGAGATACAAACTACTATGTATAAAATAAGCTACAAGGATATATTGTACAACACAGGGAATATAGCCAATATTTTATAACTTTAAATGGAGTATTATCCATAAAAATTTTGAATAACTATGTTGTATCTGAAACTAATATTGTAAGTCAACTATACTTCAATAACAAAAAATATATTCTTTAATATATGCAAATCAATGTGATACACCATATTAACAAACTGAAAAATAAAAACCATATGATCATCTCAATAGATGCAGAAAAAGCTTTTCACAAAATTCAAGACTTATTTATGATTAAAAAAAAAAAAAACTCTCCAGAAAGTGGGCATAGAGAGAACCTACCTCAACATTATAAAGGCCATATATGACAAACCCACAGTAAACATCATTCACAATGGTGAAAAACTGAAAGAATTTCCTCTAAGATCAGGAACGAGACAAGGATGTTCACTCTCACCACTCTTATTCAGCATAGTTTTGGAAGTCCTAGCCACAACAATCAGAGAAGAAAAAGAAATAAAAGGAATACAAATTGGAAAAGAAGACGTAAAACTGTAACTGTTCGCAGATGACATGATACTATACATAGAGAATCCTAAAGATGCCACCAGACAACTACTAGAGCTAATCAATGAATCTGGAAAAGTTGCAGGATACAAAATTAATGCACATTAATCTCTTGCCTTCCTATACATTAACAATGAAAGATAAGAAAGAGAAATGAAGGAAACAATCCCATTCACCATTGCAACAAAAAGAATAAAATACCTAGGAATAAACCTACCTAAGGAAGTAAAAGACCTGTACTCAGAAAATTATAAGACACTGATGAAAGAATCAGAGATGACACAAACTGATGGAGAGATATACCACGTTCTTGGTTAGGAAGAATCATTACTGTGAAAATGACTATACTACCCAAAGCAGTCTACAGATTCAATGCAATCCCTATCAAATTACCAGTGGCATATTTCACAAAACTAGAACAAAAAATCTTAAAATTTGCATGGAGACAAAAAAGACCCTGAATGGCCAAAACAATCTTGAGGAAAAAAATAAATAAATGGAGCTGGAGGAATCAGAATCCCTGACTTCAGACTATACTACAAAGCTACATTAATCAAGACAATATGGTATTGGCACAAAAACAGAAATATAGATCAATGGAACAGGATAGAAAGCCCAGAGATAAACCCATGCACCTATGGTCAATTAATCTATGACAAAGGAGGTAAGGATATACAATGGAGAAAAGACAGTCTCTTCAATAAGTGGTGCTGAGAAAACTGAACCGCTACATGTAAAAGAATGAAATTAGAACACTCCCTAACACCATACACAAAAATAAACTCAAAAGAGATTAAAGACCTAAATGTAAGACCACACTATAAAACTCTTAGAGGAAAACATAGGAAGAACACTCTGACATAAATCACAGCGAGATCTTTTCTGACCCACCTCCTAGAGTAATGGAAATAAAAATTTTAAAATGGGACCTAATGAAACATCAAAGCTTTGGCACAGCAAAGGAAACCATAAACAAGACAACCCTCAGAATGGGAGAAATTATTTGCAGAAAAATCAACAGACAAAGGATTAATCTCCAAAATATATAAACAGCTCATGCAGCTCAATACCAAAAACACAAAGAACCCAATCACATATGGGCCAAATGCCTAAATAGACATTTCTCCAAAGAAGACATACAGATGGCCAACAAACACATGAAAAGATGCTCAACATCATTAATTATTAGAGAAATGCAAATCAAAACTACAATGAGATACCATCTCACACCAGTCAGAATGGCCATCCTCAAAAAATCTGCAAACAATAAATGCTGGAGAGGGTGTGGAGAAAAGGGAACCTTTTTGCACTGTTGGTGGGAATGTAAATTGATACAGCCACTATGGGGAACAGTATGGAGGTTCCTTAAAAATCTAAAAATAGAATTACCATATGACCCAGCAATCCCACTCCTGGGCATATACCCAGAGAAAACCATAATTCAAAAAGACACGTGCACCCCAATGTTCACTGCAGCACTTTTTACAGTAGCTTGGTCATGGAACCAACCTAAATGTCCATCATCAGGCGAATGGATAAAGAAGATGTGGTATATATATATATATACAATGAAATATTACTCAGCTATAAAAAGGAACAAAATTGGGTCATTTGTAGAGATGTGGATAGACCTAGAGACTATCATACAGAGTGAAGTAAGTCAGAAAGAGAAAAACAAATATTGTATATTAACCCATATATGTGGAATCTAGAAAAATAATACAGATGAACCAGTTTGCAAGGCAGAAATAGAGACACAGATGTAGAGAATAAACGTATGGACACCAAGGTGGTGGGGGAAGGGGGTTGGGGTGAATAGGGAGATTGTGACTGACATATATACACTAATATGTATAAAATAGATAACTAATGAGAACCCACCCTATAGCACAGGGAATTCCACTTCACTGTACCGTAGAAACTAACACAACATTGTAAAGCAACTATACCCCAATAAAAAAATAATAATAATAAACAAATAATAAAAGTGAAAATATAAAACAAAAACACAGAAACAGCCCTAATTAATTAATTATAATTTTAAACCTATTAATTAAAATTAATTAATTTTTAAAAAACATTAGCTTAGGCCCACTTGGATAACCCAAGATAAATTTCCTGTCTGAAAATCCTTAATATCACATCTGCAAAGTTTTTATGGTTTGTTGTTGTTGTTGTTATTTTGTGCCATGTAAGGTAACATTTTCACAGGTTCTTTCTGGAGATTAGAATACAGATATGTTTGGGAGGCTGTTATTCTGCTTATCACACCAGCTATCAGTGCTTCGTTCCCTACAGGCAAAGTCATAGGTTAATTGTTTTACTTTGCAGTAAATCTAACTTTTCATAGGAGACCTCAAATCTGTCTCTAAATGCCATCCATTTTCACATAGAAGAGTTCCTTGGTGTATACTTTTGAGTATTCAAAAGCAGGCGGTTGCAACCACAATAACATTTAACCTGTTATGTAATGTTTGGTTTCCACTTGAAAAACATCTAAAGACTGCAGGAACTGGTTGTATTTCTGAGAAATTGCTGGTCCTTGCTAGTTCTGAATCACGTGGTACTTGTGTCTTACCTCACCCATAGACTGAAGAGAGGTATATATTGTTGGGGAAGCTAGTCACGTAGTCTTGTTCAGGCTTTGAACAGACAGTGATGTCACCAGACAATGACACGAAAGCTGGCTGCATGCCAAACTGCTGAGCTACACCCAGGCCAGCAAGGAAGGGACGGCGCCAGCACACATATATACAATAGAATATTAGCCATAAAAAGGAATGAAACTGGGTCATTTGTAGAGATGTGGATGGACCTAGAGACTGTCATACAGAGTGAAGTACGTCAGAAAGAGAAAAACAAATATTGTATATTAACCCATGTATGTGGAATCTAGCAAAATGGTACAGATGAACCGGTTTACAAGGCAGAAATAGAGACACAGATGTAGAGCACAAACGTGTGGACACCACTAGATAAAATGCTAGATAAGATAGAGAGTTAGTCATGGGACTTCTTGCACCTTGAGGGTCTGGCCAGCCCCCAGAGATCAAGAACATTCTAAAACTTACGAGTTAAAACCAAGGCATTTATGACAACAATCAGAGTTGCAAAATTGCAGGTAGGCTGATTGTTATCAGCCTGCAGCCTGGTGCTAAAACCCGGACTCCTTCGAATGTCAAACTGAAGTCTCACCCATGGGGTGGACGCACAGCCCAGGACCTTCCCAACTGGGACTCCAGATTGCCATTCAAGGGACTTCCCAGAGCTGCTTGGATCTGGATGTAGGTGCTTCCCCAATTCAGTGATGTATAAACCTCTGTCTTTACTGTTCTTTCTCAGTTAGTTATACTATTCTTTTCTTAATTATTGCAGTATTCTGTAATCTTTGTTAATTCAATAAACTCTCTCTAAATTCCTGTTTAACTGAGTGTAGAGTGGTTATTTTGCCAGCAAATCTTAGGAACCTTGAAATGGAAAGCAAGGCTTTCAGCAAAATACACGTACAATTTGGCCATCAGATGTCTCCACGGGTGTCAATTTTACTCATCCTGGAAGCAGGAAAATTTAGCTACTTTCATAAATTTTCTTTCTTACATTGTTAAATTTTCTCTAAAATTTTGAGGTCGCATTCATCTTTGAAAGTTCAGAATTTTCTAAACTTTTGAAGAATTAGATGACTTCCCAGACTTCACACTATTTTTTTTCTCTTTATGGCCATTACCACCACACAAAAAGAAAGGCTTATATTTTAAGGATAATTAGCCCAGTTTATAAAATTATTATTTAGAGGTTAAATACTGAATTTTTAGATACTTATCCTGAACCACAAATGTTAAAATTGACATTACTCTTTGTACCATACTATTACTACTGTATTTTCTTGCTGTTATATGTACCCTATTCTACCTTGGAACTCTAAGCCTGTAGGAAATTACTCTATGCTCTAAAATAAATATAAATACCCCAGTGAGTGAAGGAAATATAACACAACCCTTGGAAGAAGTAATTAATCATGTGCACAAAAAAAGGTAGAATGATATCTGGATTCTCCAAAGTCCAACACTTCTTAAACTTTTTGGCCTCAGCATCCCTTTACACTCTCAAAATTCACTGAGGATCTCAAGGGGTTTTTGTTTATATGGGTTATGTTAATTGATATTTCTTATATTCGAAATTTAAGTTGAGAATATTTAAATATATATTTATTCATTTAAAAATAATGATAAACCCATTAAATGTTAACATACATGATATTTTTTATGAAAAAGAACTATAGTTTTCAAAAAAATATATTGAGAAAAGTAACATAGTTTTACATTTTTGCAAATCTCTTTAACGCATGGCTTAACAGAAAGCAACTATATTCGTATCTGCTGCTGCATTCAGTTTTCTGCAATCTGTTGTTTTGGTTAAAATATGCAAAGAAAATTCAGCCTCACACAGAGATGTAATTAGAAATGGGAGGAATATTTTAGTAACCTTTTCAGATAATTGTGGATATTCTTTGATACTACACCAAAACTCAGCAAGTGTATTCTTCAAAGGTTAGTTGCAATTAACTTTGCATACTCTGTGCACTCATGAGAGAATGTAAACAAAAAAAGGTAAATAGTGTCTTAGTATTATTATGAAAATCGTTTTGACCTCCCAGACCCTCTGAATTTCTCTCGGGAACCCCTGGAGTTCCCAGACCACCCTTTAAATCCCGCTTCTATAGTCTGCTAGCTGCAATGGTTTGATAAGCAAACTCAAGCTTTCATTTTGTGACTCCTCCTTAAGTCAAAATAAGTCAGGACAGGGTGAAGGAGAATCACTACATGTAAATAAAGATTTCTTCCTATATTACCCCCCTAAAAAAAAAGCATATGGACACAAAGAAACTTTTGAAGTTGATGGGTATGCTTGTTACTTTGAATTTGGTGATGATCTCATGGGTATATGCATATGTCCGATTCATCAAATTGTATACATTAAAGATGTGCAGTTTTTGTATATCAATTATATCTCAATAAATCTGTAAAGGAAAATTTACAAAATAAAGAAGAGTTACAGAATAAACTTGATATAACCCATAAATAAAGATATTAATCCTTTGAGAAGCTATAACAACAAAATAATTCTGGAATTATCAAAAAAGGATTCTGAGACTTCCCTGGTGGTCCAGTGGTTAAGAATCCATGTTTCCAGTGCAGCGGGGCGTGGGTTTGATCCCTGGTCGGAAACTAAGATTCCGCATGCCGCGCTGCACAGTGGGGAAAAAAATGGCCAAAATTTTAAGAAAAGGGGAGGGGGATGCTAAAAGTAAATTATAGAAATCTGTCGTTCCTCGTACAAAACTGGCTCATACACCTGGAATATTGTGAGAAATTCCGACTGCCCTATAAAAAGGGTTCTAGCTTTACCTAGTCTGTCTTCCTCTTTTCAGCCCTCTAAGGAGCTCTCACTTTTGCTAAACTAATTCTTTAGGGCCTTTTATTAGACAGAATCAGGTGAGTAGCATGGGAGAAACGCATGGGAAATTGGAGTGTCTGGGGCTAGGGGAGGAGTTTTCCCAGGTGAAGGACATTTGAAAAATAAAGGCCGATGCATCATGGATGGGAGAAGGGTGGGAAAGGGAATTTTAAAAAGCATTGCTTTCCAGAGATGTAAGGGATTTAAGTTACTTTGGAGCTAATTTTGGTTTCGGTACTGTGTTCTTTTGACCACAATATGCCTCAGACATAACCAACCACATTTTACAAACATTCTCCCTGTGGGCTCATCCAATAATGTCCTTTGGGATTCCTTGTAAAAACACCTAGAATTCTTGGTTAATATTCCTGTTCTACCACATGACCCTTTTCAGTATAAAGTCGTTAAATTAAACTCTTTGGAGAGCCTCATAAGTTAGGTAACTGGAGCACAAGGAAGAATCTGTCATCAGATGCCTTTCACCAAGTTAATTATAGATAAAACAAACACGAAGTGGTTAGAAACAGAGGTTAAAATTTCACTCACTTGGACTTTGCATAAGAATGAATTAAACTGCTGGTCTGGATTGGCATTCTGCTGGGAATATGATTTGGAAACAGAAAAACCAGCCAATGAGTGGTCTGATTTTGTTCTTGAAAGTAATATAAAGTAACACTAGTCCACCAAGACTTTCACCTCCCTTTGCTTTTAAAATGTTATTTGTGATAGGAACCATGCAAACAAATAAGAGAATCTATATATGTTTTCTCCATATGTGTATAGACAACAAATCATCTAAATACTTTATATTGGTTTGGCCAAAATTTTCATTCAGGTTTTTCCATAACATCTTACGAAAAACCTGAAGGAACTTTTTGACCACCCCAATAATTTGGACACTGTGCAATTCCATACTGGTTCATTTCCTGAAAAATTAATATACTCTACAAATATAGAAATCAAAATATAAATGTACAAAATATACTCTACAAATCCAGAAATCACATCACCTTAAGAAGCAGTCAGTACCAGGGAGGAGGAATAAGAGTAGGAGTGAAGAGAGAACACAATGGAAAAGAATCAGAGGATAGTGAGTGCTACAAACATATGGAAAATGGAATGAAAAGAACCAGTTTTCTCTTTTTTCTGCTGGGAAAAAATCAAACAAGCTTGCTTCCATGTGTATGCTTCACATAAAATACATTTGCTATTTTTTAAGACTTCAGATAACACATTCCTAAACCAAAGCCATATCCAAATTCCAAGTTCTTCATTAAACAGGCTTTATGTTACATTGTTCATGAGAAAATTCTCCTTTTTAACCTTTTTTTAAACTATGTGGTTAATGCTTCCCATATTTCATGATAAGATTTTATAACCCCTTCCTTGTGCTGGTGACACTTTCACACTAAAAACACTCAGACTCCAGAGCCTTGTTATTTTTCACTTTTCTTCTACAGCCACTATAAACTCTAGACCCTAATTTTTAATATGTTCATATTCAAATATATTAGCTAAAAACTCTAGGTACATTTAATTTTTAAAAAAGAAAGAAAAAACAGGTCCTTACCACTCTTCCCTCTGTAATAGCCTCTTTTCCTTCTCAGATACATGTCCTCTTAATTGTTTCAGAGGAGAGGGAGAAGCTTTCACTGTTGCATATGCCTTAGAAATAAGAAAATATTCCATGTATATACTGAGGGCATTGCAGATATCATCAGTACCTTCAGCACTCACTTTTCCTTATTCACCAACTGCAAATATCTGCACCTTCTGTATGAGGGGTCCTCTGGCTGCTGGAGTGTATTTGGCCCAGAAGCAGAGCAGGCCAGAGCAGAAGTACTGGGAAGTCAAGGTCCCTTGGAGCTGTCTTCAACCAACCACCGACTAACTGACATTAGAGGCAAATCTCTCTAGAATCCTTGCCTTCAGGTGCAATAGCCCTGAAACCTGTTCTGCACCAGCGGTCCCCAACTTTTGGGCACCAGGGACCAGTTTCGTGGAAGGCAATTTTTCTACTAACCAGTGGGGTGGTGGGGGGGTTCAGGCGGTAATGTGGATGATGGGGACTGGATCACCTCCTGCTGTGCGGCCCGGTTCCTAATAGGCCACGGACAGGTACCGGTCCACGGCCCAGGGGTTGGGGACCCCTTCTCTACACAGCTTCCCGGAGGTCCCAGAGAGAAGGAGCCCTGGGTGCCTGCAGGGGTTACCTGTTCAGTAACGCACCTCATACCAGCTTTCTTCCCTTCCCTGTCTCCATTCCCCACGCCATTTCCTCCCGAAATAGATGACTTGCTCTCAGATCCTCATCTCTTTGATTCCTTGGTCACCGTCCTTTCCTCTGAACCATTGCCATTCTTATTTTAAGATATATAACACAGTTCTGCCAGGACTGAGACCAAGAATGAGGACAGTCTAGACCAGGAACTTAGAATGTTCCTCATGTCATTTTCCTACTAATAATTTAGTCTATTAAGTAACTCTATACCTGCCAGGAAATTGTAGATAACTGAAAAAAAAAAAAAAGAAAGCAAGTAAAGCATGTATGTTCATGTATGTATGTGAGTGCGATTTTAGCTGATTTATTCACTAATTTTTCCACATATATTCTAACAGCTCAAATATCATTTATCTCTACATCTCCCTTTCACCTCTAAATAACTGTGTCTATTGACCATCTTCATTTCAGCCCCATTTTCCTTTAAGGGGATACACATACCTTCCAATTTATTTCATTACAGAGGAATTCACCTTGATGCTTATGTAGCCACTGGCCGGTCACCACCTGATGGGAAAACAGGCAGCATTCATTCTCTCTGGCTTTTTGACGCAATGAGTCACGTTAATGAAGGGACCCACGTATGTCTTTATCTCATGTCACCCTTCTCCTCTTCTGTCCTGTGTTTATTCTTCTTTGGTGTCTCCCAGAATTTCTCAGAGATGTGAGCACAAGGCAGACAGCTCTCAGCATCACTCGGGTATCTCTGCGTGGGTAAGGAGAGGGAGGGGGGAAGGACACCGTGGGTTGGATTTTTCACACGAATGTTTATTCAGCTCATTCACAGGAGCACCTGATCGTACTGAGGAGCTCTGAGTGGGGAGGTGCTGATTTAAGGATTTCTTTCAAAGTTAAAACAAACCTTTGAATTGAGATAAGAAAATGAAAAGCAGTCCCTGACATGCGGGAGCTGGCCTGATGCTTACAGCTAGACCCTGTGTTCTGCTCATGTAAACAATCTCTGCTTCTGGTAGAGCCCAACTTAAATCAGAAAGTATCATCAAAAAAGTGTTAGAAACTATTGACCTAAAGGAGAAGACTGATAGGAACAACTTCACTTTAATGCAAGTCTGTCTATGAGATAAACTCACACCAGAACGAAGCAAGTTAGGAACAATATGACAGGGATCCAGAAAAGCTTCAGGGGGAAGGTAATGTTCCAAAGAGGTCTTGAAGGATGAATACGAGTTCAGCTGGGGCACAGGTGTTTAGAGGACATTCGAGGCAGAAGGACCAACATAATAAAAGCAAACAAATTAAAAAATACAATACACCCAGGGTGAGAAGGAAAATAATGAACATGAAGCAGGAAAGTGGTTCAGAATCTTGAATATGATGTTAAATCCTCAAAACATAAATTTCACTGTCTGGGGAGAAAAATAACTGTTTGACCAGGGGATTAATACATTGCAGTTCTTTAGAAACCTAAGAGCAAAACATACAAGACAGATTTTCAGAAGTAATATAAATAGTGTAAACCTTCCACATTTCTTAAGTTCATAATACAGCTAAATGAAGGTTTGGGTTAGTATAGACCAATTGTGGCTGATCTAATATTTTTGTGCATGTGTGTTTGCATAGATACACGCGTATGAATCGTGATGCTCTTTCATGAATAAAAGTAAGTTGTTAGGCAAAATGTACATTATGGTTTCAGATTTGTGAAATATGTCTGCATGTAAATAAGCACGTTACTCTATAAAGCTGGTACTTTTCTGGTATTGCCCACTGCAATGAATGTCACCACCATATATGCAGTTTCCAGTCAGAAGACCAGAACCCATCCTTAACATCTCCTTCTTCCTCAGTGGTTGCACCAAGCCCATCAAAATCCTGTCAATTTCACCTCCCAGATCGCTCCATTTTTCTCATTTATACATGTCACTATTCGGTTCAGCCACCATCAATCAGCTTTCACTGTAAGGACAGAAAGAGCAAACATTCACCCGTGCCCCTCTTTCACTCTATTCTCAAAGCCCATCATGTCTCCCTTCCCAGCGTACAGTCCTTCAATGGTTCCCCACTGCCCTGAGGATAAAGGTCCAGCTTGATGTGGTCTCTGCCCACCTATTCAGGCTCATCTCTTTCAATGCCATCTAGCCACACTGGCCAACTTTCAATTCCCCAGAAAAACTCTTGATCCCCCAATACCTCGAGTGCTTTGCCTATACAGTTGGCCCAGTTGAAGATCACATGTGTCATTGTCAAGCCACTATGGGACCTAATCATGGCCTATATCAAGGTGGTGTATTCTTGTTGACAGTTCATTTCCCGCAGACTACCCCTTCAAACCAACAACGGTTGCATTTGCAATAGGAATGTATCATCCAAATATTAAAAATAATGGCAAGAGTTGTCTTGCTAGTCTAAAATCACAGTGATCTCCTGCTTTAACTATTTCTAAAGTTCTTTTTTTTAAAAGCATCTTTATTGGAGTATAATTGTTTACATTGTTGTGTTAGTTTCTGCTGTATAACAAAGAGAATCAGCTATATGTATACATATATCCCAATATCCCCTCCCTCTTGAGTTTCCCTCCCACTCTCCCTATCCCACCCTTCTAGGTGGTCACAAAGCACCGAGCTGATCTCCCTGTGCTATGTGGCTGCTTCCCACTAGCTATCTATTTTACATTTGGTAGTGTGTATATGTCCATGCCACCCTCTCACTTCGTCCCAACTTATGCTTCCCCCTCCCCGTGTCCTCAAGTCCATTCTCTACAGCTGCATCTTTATTCCTGTCCTGCCCCTAGGTTCATCAGAACCGGTTTTTTTTGTTTGTTTGTTTTCTCTTTCTGACTTACTTCACTCTGTATGACAGACTCTAGGTCCATCCACCTCACTACAAATAACTCAATTTTGTTTCTTTTTATGGCTGAGTAATATTCCATTGTATATATGTGCTACATCTTCTTTATCCATTCACCTGTCAGTGGACACCTTGGTGGTTTCCATGTCCTGGCTATTGTAAATAGAGCTGCAATGAACATTGTGGTACATGACTCTTTCTGAATTATGGTTTTCTCAGGGTATATGCCCAGGAGTGGGATTGCTGGGTCTTATGGTAGTTCTATTTTTAGTTTTTTAAGGAACCTCGATACTGTTCTCCATAGTGGCTGTATCAATTTACATTCCAACCAACAGTGCAAAAGGTTCCCTTTTCTCCACACCCTCTCCAGCATTTATGGTTTGTAGATTTTTTGATGATGGCCGTTCTGACTGGTGTGAGGTGATATCTCATTGTAGTTTTGATTTGCATTTCTCTAATGATTAGTGATGTTGAGCATCCTTTCATGTGTTTGTTGGCTATCTGTGTATTTTCTTTGGAGAAATGTCTGTTTAGGTCTTCTGCCCATTTTTGGATTGGGTTGTTTGTTTTTTTGATATTGAGCTGCATGAGCTGCTTGCATATTTTGGAGATTAATCCTTTGTCAGTTGCTTCTTTTGCAAATATTTTCTTCCATTCTGAGGGTTGTCTTTTCATCTTGTTTATGGTTTCCTATGCTGTGCAAAAACTTTTAAGTTTCATTAGGTCCCATTTGTTTATTTTTGTTTTTATTTCCATTTCTCTAGCAGGTGGGTCAAAAAGGATCTATATATTCACTTCTTCACTGCTTTGTGATCCAAACCCATATTAATCCCCAGGGCCAAAGATTACACAGATGTATAAAACAGAGATAAGCACAACAGTAATCTCAAGAATGAACTCAGAAAGTTGCCATGTGATGCTACATTAAAATCAGATTAACCTGAATTAAATCTGGAATAAGCTTCAAATTATTGTTGATATATACAACCCACATGCCCCTCCTTCTTTCCTTATTTAACCACCAGTTGTCCTCTACTTCTCAGCCCAACATCACTTTCTCAGGAAACCTTCCCTGGCCCCCCAGATCAGGCTGGATCTCTCTGTCAGTTGCTCTCCTAACATTCTGTATTTTCCCTTTTCCATCTGCCATTACCTACCTGTGTGCTTATTTGATTGTCTGCCTCCCTCTCTTGACCATAAGGTCTATGAAGATGGTACATAGCAGAGGCTTAAGAAATATGTGTTTAAAAAATTATCTTAATAAGTTAATTTGCCCCAGGTATCTTGTTAATCATTTTAGATGCTTTATCTATTTATGCCCATATACAGCTAAGAAAACTAAAGCTGAGAGACTCTTAAATAACTTTTTCAGTCAGTAATGATGGACCTGAAATTTATCCTCAAGTCTGTCTGACTTGAGCTGACACTCCTAGCCACCACCCTATACTGAAAGGCAGAATAGTAAGTAATTATAATATGATATAACTTCTATGTGGAATCTAAAATCAAATGATACAAATGAACTTATATCCAAAACAGAAATTGGCCCACAGACATAGAAAACAGACTTATGGTTACCAAAGGGGAAAGGGGATGGGAGGAATAAATTAGAAGTGTGGGATTAACAGATACTATTACCAACTACTACTACTACCAATAGATAAACAATAAGGATCTACTATATAGCACATAGAACTATACTCATTATTTTGTAATAACCTATAAGGGAAAAGAATCTGAAAAAGAATAACTGAATCACTTTGCTGTATACCTGAAACTAACACAACATTGTAAATCAACTATACTTCAATTTTTTAAAAAAAATAGTAGGTAACATTTAGGGAGTTGTGTTAGTATTGAGTTATTGGATTGTTTTTCTATTTCTCGAAATTTTCCATTATATCATTGTCCTGACACCTCTTCAACAAAAATGTTTCTACTTGATGGATAAGTTTCCTAAGCTTTATCTTATCCAGATTCTAGTTTATTGATTAATTTCCTAGCATCCTTTTCCAACTTGGTTATTTGGCTTCCCACTGTACCATATTATATCATTCCAGATATATTTTTCCTATTCTTTGCTTATGTGATCTCCTAATTTTTACAAAGCTGCAATAAAGTAGGAAAATATACCCCCTAAGCCTTGTCAGTTTTGTTCAAAATATATTTTCCTGGACAGGTAGGGAGTGGAGAGTGTTTTGGAATAAGGGCAGGAAGAGGTGATGTGATGAGGCTGAATTTTATGTAGAATAAAGCCTAGGAAAAATCAGTTCCAGTTTGGAAACAATGAAACCAGATAATATTCCTAGTTGAAAGAACAAACATGGTTAAAGAATGTCTACTGTGACATGGGACTGAGTAATACACAAGAGGCTAAACACAATCTTTATTTTAAAAAAAGAAAATAAATTATTTGAGAAGACTTACTCAAAAGAAAGTTCCATATAATGGATAAACTTGTATAATAACAGAATCACTATATATTTTAAATGTGCTGCTGTTTTCCTGATGAAATTAGAATCACTTACAATACATACATATACTTTGTTTGTTTCAAACAAAAGGTGGTTTGAAGCTACAAAGAGTGAGGGCCCAGTAAATTAAGAAAATCAGGTAAACTTGGTTAATGATGAGACAAAAGAGTAGATGGAAATACCAACACTTCTTGCTACAGTAAGCTTAAGTGTGAGCCAGGGTACTGTACTCACTCAAAGCCCTGTGCCTTTATCCCAGAGAAATTTACTTACACCCCACATAGCTGGTTCCCAAAAAAAGGCAGCTCTAGACACCCCATCCCTACTCACCCAAGAGTCCTGACCTTTTCATCCCACTTTCTCTTATGGCCTCCTCATCAGTTGACTTTATCTCCCAGCCCTGCCCTTGCTTTGCACTTGAAGATCACTAGATTTGGGGCTCCTGTGCTTTTACCTTTTCCCAAGGTGCAGCTCTGCTCGTTCTCTGGCTCTATTTGCTTGTATCTGACTCTGCCCAATCAAGCCCCAGGGTACTCTCACTTAGCAACTGCTCCACTCCCTGGGAGTGGACAGTTCACCATGTATGAGCCCTCATCCATGTAATGAAGTTTGAAGGAACACCATAGCTTCCCAACTGCCCACCCACATCCACTAGAAGCATCTCTGAAAATGCAGATGCTGTCAAAGAAGGAATACAGCCAATCTCAATTATTCCCAAATTTGCCTATGCACTAAAATTTATTTGTAACTTCAAAATCAATATTCGTGGAAATTTTGTGGCCATCCATGGATATGCACAGAGCAGCAAAAAATTTGAGTTTCCCCACATATACATTCCCAACTGAGGCCAGTCAAGACAATACTCTACCTTCTTGTTTAAGCTCTCATACTATAAAACAAGTGTCCTTTTGCAGTCTAGTTACTACCATGTTTTTTGTATTTTTGTGCTTTTGCTTGGTGATTTCACTGTTTAAAATGAAATGTACAGCATAGGAAATATAGTCAATAATAATGTAATATATTTGTATGGTAACTAGGCTTACCATGGTGATCATTTTGAAATGTATAGAAACTTCAAATCACTATGTTGTGCATGAGGAACTAACATAATATTGTAAGTCAATTATAATTCAAATAACAAACAAACAACTCATAGAAAAAGAGAACAGATTTATAGTTACCAGAGGCAGGGAAGGGGGGGTGGGGGGTTAGGAATATTGGATGAAATTGGTCAAAAAGTACAAACTTCCAGTTATACGGTAAATAAGTACTAGGGATGTAATGTACTACATGATAAATATAAGTAACACTGCCGTATGTTATATATGAAAGTCAAGAGAGTAAATCCTGAGAACTCTCATCACAAGGAAAAAAATTTTTTTCTATTTCTTTAATTTGTATCTGTATGAGATGGTGGACGTTCACTAAATTTACTGTGGTCATCATTTCATGATATATATAAGTCAAATCATTATGCTGTATATGTTAAATTTTATACAGTGCTGTAGGTAAATTATATCTCAATAAAACTGAAATCAGTCAATCAATAAATATATAGAATGGCTCCCCAAGCTTAGTGCTGAAATACTGTGTAATATGTGTATTGAATAAACTTCATTTAAGCATGAGTTATAGTGCTGTTGGCCATGAGTTCAATGTTCAAGAATCAACAGTATATGGTAAATAAGGTATATTTAAACAGAAATATATTTTTAAAGGTTATACGTTGGATGGTTGATGAAAATATGGTGACCAGAAGCCCAAGAACTTAATCCTGTACATCCCTAGGAGGAACACTTTAGTATTTGCTAATCCAGTGTTCGCAGAGACTTTATAAAACATAACTACCATAAATAATAAGAATCAACTGTAACTTCATCACATTCAAGTCCTTGGGGATTAGGACACAGAATGGACAGTAATATCAAAACCTAAAGCCCTGGAGTGTAGGTTTGGGTGGCCCCCCCATGAGATCCTGCCTAGGGTGGGGAGTGTTGTGCCAGATGGGAGGAAGGCCCTGAACTTGGGAGCTGGAACTCTGGAGACAAACTTTGAGTTCTTCTCAACACTTCTTGAGCCCAACCCTATTCCTAGATTAATAGTATTACTAGCCTGGCCATTATGCTTCATAAAATATCTGTGGCAAATGAGACATTGTATCAGAATTTTCATCTTAGTGTTTGACAATCTAGACCTGCACTGCCCATTGCAGGATCCACCAGCCAAATGTGGTAACTGAGCACAAGACTGTCTGGTCCAAACGAAGAGGTACTGGCAATGTAACATATGCCCTGATTTCAAAGACACAGTTGATTTTTTGTAAAAAGTAAAATATCTTGTGATAATTTTTATATTGATTACATATTGGAACATTTTTATATAGTGGGTTAAATAAAATGTACTATTTTTTTTAAACATCTTTATTGGAGTATAACTGTTTTACAATATTGTGTTAGTTTTTCCTTTACAACAAAGTGAATCAGTTATACATATACATATGTTCCCATATCTCTTCCCTCTTGCATCACCCTCTCTCCCACCCTCCCTATCCCACCCCTCTAGGTGGTCACAAAGCACAGAGGTGATCTCCCTGTGCTATGTGGCAGCTTCCCACTAGCTATCTAATTTTAAAATGTACTATTAAAATGAATTTCACCAGTTTATGTTTTACCTTTTTTTAAATATGGCTACTAGAACCTTTTTACATTTTATGATACTGTAGTTAACAATACTTCCATTGAATTTCAATATATTTTTCTCTGTGTTCCCACATTATCTATTTCCTTTTCACAAGATCTCAATTTAGAGTCTGCAAAATGGATAAACCAGTTCATTAGTAGAGAAAGAATTATGTCACTTAATATCTAATATCATGGCTGTACAAAATGAAATAGAAGACTAAAAAGTAGCAGTAAAGTTATATACTGTAAACACCAAAAATTTAGGTGTCTTAATAATGTATACATGAAGATATTCAATTATCCCTTTTAAAATAGTTCCTCGGACTGCCTGATGGTTAAAAAATGATCAGTCTTATCCAAGACTCCTATTGAAGATCCCTCAGCCAAAAATAATAGCTCACTTACCAAAAGGTAGAAGATGCAGAGATTCAGTTATGCAAATAAAGCCTGAATTATGGGCCTGTTACCCTGCCCAGCAATCAGTCAACCAATCAACCAATCAATTGCATATATGACCCACATTATGCTTGCATCACACAGTGCTGATCTAGAACCAATAGCCATGTTGTGAGAATTTATACTACTACATAATAGTTAACACTTATCTCCTACTTATTCTGAGCCAAACACTGTCCCAAGTACAACTTAATTAATCTTCACAGGAACTCTCTGAAATATATACTACTGTCTCTCCTCCTTTTTCAGGTTAGAAGATTGTGGCAAAGAAAGATTGGGTGACTTGCCCTAAGCAGCACCAGATTTGAGCCAGATTTGACTCAGGTAATCAGCAATCACATTCTTAACCATTACATTCACACACACACACACACACACACACACACATACACACACACACACAAAATAAATGTCTATTTGATACAATCCTCAAACCCTTGAAATAAAAACTACTTATTTGTAGAAAGAAAAAATGGTTTATGCCTTCAGTGGCATTCTCTGAAGATGTAAACTGATGAAAAGAAAATCATTAACTTCCAAAAGTTTAGATTTTGCAAGGGGAAAATGCTGAAGCATCATGAGTTTTAGGGTATCGGTTCATCTTCAGTCTAGAACTAGTGTAGAAGCAGAGGTCAAAAAGTAAGAAGAAACGCTTAAAACCTTTTGCACAGCATAGGAAACGATAAACAAAACAAAAAGACAACCCTCAGAATAGGAGAAAATATTTGCAGACGAAGCAACCAACAAGGGATTCATCTCCAAAATATACAAACAGCTCATGCAGCTCAATATCAAAAAACAAACAACCCAATCAAAAAATGGGCAGAAGACCTAAATAGACATTTCTGCAAAGAAGACATAAAGATGGCCAAAAAGCACATGAAAAGATGCTCAACATCACTAATTATTAGAGAAATGCAAATCAAAACTACAATGAGGTATCACCTCACACTGGTCAGAATGGCCATCATCAAAAAAATCTACAAACAATAAAAGCTGGAGAGGGTGTGGAGGAAAAGGAACCCTCCTACACTGTTGGTAGGAATGTAAATTGGTACAGCCAGTATGGAGAACAGTATGGGGGTTCCTTAAAAAACTAAAAATAGAACTACCATATGACCCAGCAATCCCACTCCTGGGCATATACCCAAAGAAAAACATCATTCAAAAATATATGTGCACCCCAATGTTCATTGCAACACTATTTGTAATAGCCAGGACAGGGAAGCAACATAAATGTCCATCAAAAGAGGAATGGATAAAGATGTGGTATATATATATATATATATATATATATATATATATATACACACATACAATGGACTAATACTCAGCCATACGAAAGAATGAAATAATGCCATTTGCAGCAGCATGGATGGACCTAGAGATTGTCATACTGAGTGAAGTAAGTCAGACAAAGACAAATATCGTATGATATCACTTATATGTGGAAACTTTAAAAAAAGGTACAAATGAACTTATTTATAAAACAGAAATAGAGTCACAGATGTAGAAAACAAACTTATGGTTACCAGGGGGTGAGGGATGGAGGGATAAATTGGGAGATTTGGATTGACATATACACACTACTATTTATAAACTAGATAACTAATAAAGACCTACTGTATAGCAGAGGGAACTCTACTCAGTACTCTGTAATGACCTATATGGGAAAAGAATCTAAAAAAGAGTGGATATATGTGTATGTATAACTGACTCACTTTGAAGTACACCTGAAACTAACACAACATTGTAAATCAACTATACTCCAATAAAAATTTTTAAACAATAATAATAAAATAAAACTGCACTCAAGAAAAAGTAAGAAGAAACAGCAAAAAAAGAAGAGCAAATAATAATGATAAAAGAGAATACTAAATAAAATTTTTAAAGAAGTGAAGTTTAAGGATAATATTTAACAAAAACGTTTAAAAAGTAGTGTACTGTGAAGTTCCACAATTTTAGATGAGCTAAGCTTTTCTAGGTAAATGAAAAGCTAAGTCAACAGGAATAGGAGTCTGATGGAAAAGGCAGAAAATTGCTAAATGAATGAAATGGGCATTTGTAAAACAAAACTACCAAGGCTACCTATATAAAATTTCTTGTTTGTTTTTTTGAAAGTCATCTGAAAAGTCTTTGGGTGAGTTTCCATTTATCAGCCAAAGGACATTAAAATTATTCCTGTCCTGGATATTTCTGGGGAGGAAGGCGTCCATGAGAGGTAGTAAAGAAGGCTCAACTCCCTTTTATACTCCAGACATCTGCATCTCCAAAACCTGCTACAAGTCTTGGAGATTTTATTTTTAAATGCTGGCAACAATTGGTCTACATGTCACTACACACTTGCATCTCAGCCATCTCCTCTGTCATACAGGGAAGCCTGGGGTGGTGGTAGGTGGTACAGCACCAAGCCACTGGCCTGGGAGTCAAAGACTACATTCTAAGTCCTTCTCTGTCACTTATAACCCCGGGGATCTTGGAACATCACAGAGTTTCCAAAGGCTTCATATCAAAAAAGAGAGCATAGAAGAAAAAGAAGACATATATATAGTGGTTAAAAATCAGACAACAATAACTCAATAGTTTAAAAAAAAAAAGCTAATAACTTGGATAAAAAAGGGGTCAGGGACTTGAATAGACATTTCTCCAAAGAAGACATACAAATGACCAACAAGTATATGAAAAATGTTCAATATGACTATCATCAGAGAAATGCAAATCAAAACCACAATAAGATGTCACCTCACACCAGTGAGGATGGCTATTATCAAAAAAACAAAAGACAACAATTGTTGGCAAGGATGCGGAGAAATTGAAACACTTGAGCACTGTTGGTGGGAATGCAAAAAAAAAAAAATGGTGCAGTCACTATGGAAAACAGTATGAAGATTCCTCAAAAATGAAAAATAAAACCATCATACAATTCAGCAATCCCAGGTGTGGGTATTTAAACAAAAGAATTGAAATCAGGATCTCAAAAAAAAATATTGGCACTCCTATGTTCATTGCAGCACTATTCACAACAACCAAGATGTGGAAACAACCCAAGTGTCCATCAAAGATGAATGGATAAAGAAAATGTGGTATATATCAATATATGCTATCGTAATTCAGCCTTAAAAAAGGACATTCTGCAATAATGCAAAAACATGAATGAACCTTGAGGACATTAAGTGACAGAAGCCAGTCACAGAAAAACAAATGCTGCATGATTCCATCTATATGAGATACCTAAAATAGTGGTTGTTAGGGGCAAGGAGGAGAGAGAAATGGGAAGTTCCTAATCGGTGGGCATAAAGTTTCAGATAAGCAAGAGGAATCAGAGATCTGCTGCACAACATTATGCCTATAGTGATATACAATAATGTATTATACACTTAAAAACTTAAGAAGCTGGGTCTCGTGTTCTTACCACCATGAAATGAAAAATTTCACCCTACAGTTATATATCAATTAATAAAATTATCTAACAAAAATTAAGCAAAAGCTACTAAAAAACAATAAATCTTTGCTCTTTGATTTCTAGTTTTAAGACCTTGGCCACATTACCTCTGGGAGTCTATAAGATGGAGATAATCAAAGGATTAGTCTCCAAAATTCACAAACAGCTCATGCGGCTCAATATCTTAAAAACAAACAGCCCAATCAAAAAATGGCCAAAAGACCTAAATAGACATTTCTCCAAAGAACACATAGAGATGGCCAAGATGCACATGAAAAGATGTTCAACATCGCTAATTATTAGAGAAATGCAAATCAAAACTACAATGAGATATCACCTCACACCAATCAGAATGGCCATCATCAAAAAATCTACAAACAATAAATACTGGGGAGGATGTGGAGAAAAGGGAATCCTCTTGCACTGTTGGTGGGAATGTAAATTGATACAGCCACTATGGAGAACAGTATGGAAGTTCCTTAAAAATCTAAAACTAGAGTTACCATGTGATCCAGCAATCCCATTCCTGGGCATACATCCAAAGAAAAACATGGCTCAAAAGGATACATGCACCTCAATGTTCATTGCAGCACTGTTTACAGTAGCCAAGACATGGAATCTACCTACGTGTCCATCAACAGATGAATGAATAAAGAAGACGTGGTACATATATGCAATGGAATATTACTCAGTCAATAAAAAGAAAGAAATAATGCCATTTGCAGCAACTTGAATGGACCTGGGGATTATCATACTAAGGGAAGTAAGTCAGAGAAAGACAAATATTATATAATACAGCTTATATGTGGAATCAAAAAAAAAGAATGATATAAATGAACTTATTTACAAAATGGAAACAGACTCACAGACTTAGAGAAGGAACTATGGTTACTGCGGGGAAGGGTGGGGGAAGGGATAGATTGCGCGTTTGGGATTGACATGTACACACTGTTATATTTAAGATAGATGATCAACCAGGACTTACTATATAGCACAGGGAACTCTGCTCAATATTCTTTAATAACCTAAATGGGAAAAGAATTTGAAAAAGAATAGATACGTGTATATGCATAACTGAATCACTTTGCTGTACACCTGAAACTAACACTACATTGTTAATCAACTATAGCACAATATAAAATAAAACTTTTTTAAAAAGATGGAGATAATCATGCTCACTTCATAGCACAGATAAAACAATAGAATGAGGTCATCTTTGTAACTGTCTAGCACTGTGCCTAGTAAGAGCCAAAAAGTGATTTTTTTAAACAGTAGATGATACTAAAGCTTCTTTCCAGCTTAGACAGTCTATGGATATCTAAGCAGCCAGCACTGCCTTCCATGCTGTGTCTTTTTGTTTTCCTGACCCACGTCTGTTCCTTATTAAAACACTGCAGTGTTTTAGTGAAGGAAGAACTTAGTAATTTCGAGCATCAAAAAGCAAACCAAACTGACGCTAATGCCTCAGTGATGATTCTAAGTGTCACAAGAGGCTTCCATGTTTTCTGCTCAAGATCACACATGTAGAAAAACTATCCAAGAGAGTTTCGAAACTCAGGTCCCCCTCCAAGCCCTCTGGCTCTACTCATTAATAACTTATAAAGCTATTAACATGCTTATTATTTCTCTCTAATTTTGGTTTTCTCCAACTGGAGTTATAAACATATCTCCCTGCTCAAAGCTCAAGACCAAATGCAGGGTAAGACTATATATTCTCACTGCCAGAAGCCTCTGTTTTAAAAAACTTCTCTGAAAAATAAAGCCTTTTTTATAGGCTTTAGACCATGGCTGCAAAAAAGAAAAAAGTAATATGTAAATTAGACTTTTTAAAACTTTACAGCTAAATAATAAAGGCAGAACTCCAAACCTCAGCCAGACATTTACATAATTGCATTACTAGCATTCGTATGAGCCATAATGGAAGTTAAGAGAGAAATCTTGCTTATTTCCTATTAACTCCATAATAGAACATGACTCTCATTTTCCCTTACAAATAAAGCTTAACCGTTGTTTTAAAACCAGACACTACACTTGGGTTCTTTTATGGTTCCTCGTTGCCATAAGGGAGCAGCAGCAAATTTCACAAGGAAAAAATGTTTAATGAAAAATTGTGGTTATTCCGAAAGAAGAGCACTAAATATTCAACTTTTATTATGTCTCTGCATTTGGTTTCCGGCTTTTGACAGAGCAGCTTCTCACTACACATTTCGTCTCTTTCTAAGATTAATTTCTTCAAGGTCAGTTTTTCCCAAATCTCTTTATGTACACGCAATAGAGAGAATCGGATGATACTCCTGACAATTCCATTCTGATTAATTAATTAATTAATTAATAGTTCTAGGGTATCCCTAGAAACAACCTAGCATGCACCCAATAAATGCATGCCAAGTTGAGTTGAAATTAATTTTTTTCCATTTGAGAAAGTAACTATGGCACATATCTTGGTTTGGGCACAGATCGTGTAACAGAGCTTGGGTGCAGGTAGTTTATTTGGAGGGTGGTCTCAGGAAGCACAAGTCAGGCAGTGTGGAAAGTGAGCCGGGGAAGGGAGGTGAGCTAAACAGGGTGCATTAATGAGATGGGTAAGTGCTGTGGGGCAACTGGGCCCCAGACCCAGAGGGACACTAGGAAGAACCATATGAATGGAACTTCATAAATCCTAGGTGTTTGTCCCATGCAGCCATCTCTGCTCTCCTGCTCTTATCCACCCATCACTGGCTTCCCAGGAGTTGCAGACTAGAGTGAGGACTTAAGATTCTGCCATTGCTCAAGTTGGGCGCTGCAAACTCTATCATCTCCTGCCCCCAGTTCCCACCTACTGTCAGAGGCAAATCCAGGCACTGTCACTCTTCTAATCAGCATTCTCTGTTACCCACAACCTATAGGTTGTTAATCTCATGTGAAATCTTGCTTTTAAATCATTATGAATGACTCTTATGATCTGGTCTTCAATCCTTTTTGCTCATCTAGTCCCTAAAATAATTTCAAGATGTTATGCCCACTAGTTACAACACAGTTTTAAGTTACTTATATGGTTTTTATCAAAAGTTGAAGTGGTTGCTAGATGTGACTTTCAGTGAAATGTAAATATTCAAAGTCCAAAATAAAACTGTTACTCCACTCTTTAAAATGTTTCCAATGGAATCGAAATTCCAAAGGAATTTGATACTCGGCATTGTCCATTTAAAAATATAAATGTACATGTATCTTGTTTTATAATGTTCCTCGAAGTCTTATTTCCATTCCATATTCCCCATAGAACTTTATCCTAATACAATAACATTATAATTGAAAGAATTTTGCTAAATACACTTATCATAATTCCCTCAAGAAAAGGATATAAATTGACATTTTAAAAAATTTCCTGTGACCATACAGTTCAAAAGTTATTTTTAATGTTTCTTCTGAAGAGTTCTCATAACACTTCTCATTTAGTACACAATTAAGCAAAATAATACAAATATATTTTAATGTTGATAAATTAACAGAATAATTCAAATGCTAGCAGAAATTCATGTCTTAATAAAATGGACAGGGTTGGTTTGTTTTCCCTAATTAGTTCATCTCTTCATAAAGGAATATTATTTTATTACTAGAATAAGACAAAGGTTACCTTTAGTGTTATTCCTCAACTTAATAAATAGCACTGAAAGAACTTTTCAAAAAATAATAAGTAGCTGGGAATGGAATAGATTTTGTTATAGCAACAGGCTTCAGTTCTTTGAACTTTTCCAGAGTCACATTCTAAACATAACATAGTAGTCTATCATCAAAGATTATTTGGAATAATCTTGAGTAAGTCTCATGATAATTTTAGAGCAATTTTGTTTAGGGTAAAGAATTAGAAGCCATCTGAGTTGAAAAGGATGTGTTTGCTTGTCATCAGAGCACTTTGCTTTCTCAACATCAGTATTTCACAATTTCACAGGGTCCCTTGCTTTGGCTCTCTGGAGTTTTGCCATCATAGCAAGAAGAGGAGTGAATTAGAGGAGAAATGGGAAAAGAACAAGTGTGAAAAGTAAACAAGAAACCCTGCAGATGGTAAGTGTGTCTATAGACAGATCAGTTTGAGAAGAGGACCTAGGGAATTAAAAGATCTGGAAGTCTGTGAACTCCCAGGGTATACACACACACACACACACACACACACACACACACACACACACACACACACATACCAGTTTACAGTCCACTGGCTTTGGAATAGACTTTCTGACCCCCAGGTCCTTCTGAACCTTGCCGTGTGAAATTCAAAGGCCAAGCGTTTGAAACCCCAAAACTGAGAATTAACTCTTTGGTTTGGCTGTTGCACCCTTTGGACAAGTTAATAAAACTATAATGCCCTGGCAGCTGCTTCAAAAGGAGGGGGCAAATAGTTACCAGAAAAGGAAAACAATACATAAGTTAACATTTCAAAGTTGCGCCTTGCCACAAATAAAAAGAGCTTGCTCAAAATTACAAGTGAATAAGGTGCACCCTGGGTGCTATAGGAATCACCAAGTCAGAATAATTTGATTTGTGGGTAGATTTGTTGGTGTAAGATTAATGGAGAAGAAAAGAGGAGCGTCTTTTAGCAGAGGGCAATATAAGATAACAAAAGACAGGGGTGCTGGAAATCTCTAAGGATGTCAGGGAAAAGTGGAAAGAACAGCTTTGGTGATGTTCATATAACAGACAAGGTGGAGACAATACAGGAAAAGTTAAAGGGGGCAGCGAGGAATCAATGGAGATTTCTGGGTCAGGGAATCGCATGAAATGGCCATCTTTAATGACTTGTATCATTCATTACAGCCGATGAAATTTGGACCAGTGGTCCGGATTTTATTCCACTTGCCCTATGTCAGGGAATCAAATAAAATCCACAGGTAGATAAATTTTAAAAAAACAGCCTGGCAGGACTAGCCTTTGTATAAACTTTCCAGTGATTGGTTTAGATTTTTGTGAATGTTAAATGTGCCTTTATTTTATGTGTAATGTGTATGCATACATATAATAATCTGAAACTATATGCAATGATTTAATTATAACAATTCATGTGTAGTTTCACACAGTCTGAGCCAATCGGTTCCTAAAATAATGATTTCTTTACTTAATGGTTTATTTATTGAATTCAGGGTGACTCCTTCCATAGTAGGGCAAAAGGTCTGTTAGTGTTGAATTACCATAGTTTTACCTGGGAATTCAAAAAAGAACAGCAATAAAATTTGTATCTTTTCTAAACAATAGCAATAATAATGATAAAGACTGTAGTATTTTGTCTCATACTGGCCTTGAAACAAACAGATAGAGACAGTATGGGACCCTTTTCTATCATGGCACAGAAATAAGTATTCTGAAAATTCCTACAGAAAAGAGAATATTGGTCCTTTTTCACAGAAAGGTGTCCTATGAATACGTTAACTTTACAAGACAGAAGAGACTTCGCAGATGTGATCAAGTCAAGGACCTTGAGATGGGGACATTTTCTTGGATTATCTGAGTGGACCCAATGTAATCACAAAAGGTCCTTAAAAGTGAAAGAAGGAGGTAAGAGTGAAAGGGTCAGAGTCAAAGGAGGTGTGATGAAGGAAGCAGAGACTGGAATGATTCGGAGCCACAATCCAGGGAATGCACGCAGCCTCTAGAAACTGGGAAAGGTAAGAAAACATTCCCCCCTAGAGTCTTTAGAAGAAGCCAGCCCTGCTGACACCTTAATTTTAGCCCAGTGAAACCCGTTTCAGACTTCTGACCTCTAAAACTGTAAGATTAAAAATGTATATTGTTGGGCTTCCCTGGTGGTGCAGTGGTTAAGAATCCTCCTGCCAATGCAGGGGACACGGGCTCGAGCCCTCGTCGGGGAAGATCCCACATGACGCGGAGCGACTAAACCCGTGCATCGCAACTCTAAGCCTGCACTCTAGAGCCTGTGCTCTGCAACAAGAGAAGCCACCACAATGAGAAGCCCGCGCACCACAATAAAAAGTAGTCCCTGCTCTCCGCAACTAGAGAAAGCCCGTGCACAGCAACAGACCCAATGCAGCCAAAAATGAATTAAAAAAAATTTTAATGTATATTGTTTTAAACACTAAGTTTGTGGTAATTTGCTCCAGTAGCAACCGGAAACAAATATAGTCTCCTAGTGAAATGACAGGTATTTTACAAATTAACTATGTAAGCATATCGCATATTAACTGTACATTAAAATCATATAATGACTTCTAAAATAAAATCCTTTGGGGGGAACCCCTGTACACTGTTGATGGGAATGTAAATTGGTGCAGCGACTGTGTAAAAGAGTATGGAGGTTTCTCAAAAAAAAAAAAGAAAAAAGAACTACCCTATGACCCAGCAATTCCACTCCTGGGGGTATATATCTGAAAAAAACAAAAACACTAACTCGAAAAGATACACACACCCCAATGTTCACAGCAGGTTATTTACAATTGCCAAGGTATGGAAACAACCTAAGTGTCCATCGACATATTAATGGATAAAGAAGCTGTGGTAGATAGATAGATAGATAGATAGATAGATAGATAGATAGATAGATAGATAGATAGATAATAGGTAGATAGATGATAGAGAAAATGAAATACTACTCAACCATAAAAAAAGAATGAAATTTTCCCATTTGCAGCCACATGGATGGACTTGGAGGGCATTATGCGAAGTGAAATAAATCAGACAAAGACAAATACTGTATGATATCACTTATATGTAGAATCTAAAAAATACAACAAACTAGTGAATATAACCAAAAAAAGAATCACATATATAGAGACCAAACTAGTGGTTACCAGCTGGGGGGGAGGGGGGGGCGAGAAATATAAAGGTGGAGAAATAGGAGGTACAAACTATCGGGTGTAAGATAGGCTTAAGGATGTATTGTACAACATGGGGAATATAGCAGTATTTTGTAATAACTTTAAATGGCAAGTAACCTTTAAAAATTGTATTAAATTGTTTAATTTATTAAATAAATAAAATCCTTCTCAAATAATTATCACTTATAACTTTTGATAACCCCAGGTAATCTAATGCAGATACGAAAGTAAGTTTATCACCAGAGTGGGCACAAAGGAAACTGAGAGAGGTGGGGAGCAGAAATTGGGGGTTATTAAAAATCATGGAGCCTCCCTACAGGGCAGAGAATTTATCAGCTATGCTTCTCTTTCCTACTCAAGCGGTCCTGTTTGCCCGGAAATCAATGAACATGAAAGAACTCATACATTTTCAGTGGGAAAATACTTGTTTTTTCCTAAATTCATGATGTAAAGAGCAGGATGAAAGGCCAGAGACCACTGGGGGTAGAAAAGTATTCGATTTTAAAAATGGATCCAATCCCAACGTCATGGGCATGAATTCTAGAGAGCCTAATGATTTTTGAAAAATAGCTGTTAAGACTGCGCTTCATGCCAGGCTCCAGGGGAAAACCACAAGTAGGAATTGATGTGTTGTAGTTTATAAAATCCAAATGCTGTTTTTCTGTTTTTAAATACTTTTAAAAAAATAATAGAAGCTGAAATAGGACACAAGGGAAGAAATTGAAACAGCACATTTTAACCTTCTCAAGCTGCCAGGTCACGTATGTCTCCCTCTTCTCCTCCAGAGGGGGCCCAAAGGTGCCCACTCCCTGCCTTCCAGGGAGCTGGGACTCTTAGGGAGAGGCTATTCACACACTGTCCCGTCCTAGACCATGTTTCAAAAATGTCCAGGAGTGGCCAAAGCCTTGGAATTAAGTGTGCACTCATTTAAATTCACTGAACTGAAAAAGAACAAGTGAGAAAAAGCCAAGGGAGCCGAATGCCAAATGTCTGCGTCACTGTTAACACTTTCTGGAAACTCTTTATTCGATGATAATTTCAGTTTCCCCCTCTACTTCTCCCCAAGGTAACGTGGGCCACAGTGACCAGGTGGGGAAAAGCCAGTCCTTCGCCTGAAGTGACATCAACGTTCAGCAGCTGCTTAAGCCTCCACATCCCGCCTACATGGGCTTCCCATGAACTTGAGATTTCTACTCCTAAGATTTAGGCTTCAAGTGGGGATGTTTTTGATGGGAGCAAATGACAAGGCCAAGACAGAGGCCGTGCAAAGTCTGTGAATTGGGTTTGGAAATGAAGGGACTTCAAAGTACATAAGCCTCTGTCAAGTCCAGGAGCAGTTCCTAGAAAGAGTGCATGCATTTTTATTGATAGCATTGGGAATATGCTGTCTCAGGCAAAGCTGGACCCCTCCTACTTCCAGCAAACGCTACAGCAGTTCTTGAAGGCAAGTGACATCTCTGGAGAGCCTTCATGTTGAGGTTTTTACAGGAGTAAAATGGGTAATAAATAACCACCTCTCCTTTGTCCAGGTTTCTAATTAATAAACACATGGGATATAAGGCAAAAGAAAAATGTAGATGGGGAGCAAACTATCATTTTTATGACCAATATAGGCTAAGCTGGAGAATACACTTACATCTGAGGGACAAATGGCTTCCAAAAATGGAACACAAGAATTAGACACACCTGCCCAGCTGTATTAGTTACTGATTGCTGTGTAACAAATAACCCCAAAATTTAGCTGCTTTAAACATCAAACGTTTGTTATCTCACAGTTTGTGTGGATCAGGAATCTGGGTGCAGCACAGCTGGGTCGTCAGACTCAGTGTCTCTCACAAGGCTACAATCAAGGTGTTGTTCAGGGCTGTGGTCCTCTAAAGGCTCACCTGGGGAAAGATTGGCTTCCAGGCTCCCTGGTTACTGGCAGGAGTTAGTTCCTCACAGGCTGTTCGACTGAGGGCCTCAGTTCCTTACTGGCTACTGGCCAGAGACATTAGTCCCTTGCTCTATGATTCTCTCCACAAGGCTACTTATAACATAGCAGCTTGCTTGCCTCCAGAACAAGGGCTCCACCAGAGAAAGAAAGAGAGGGCCAGCAAGACAGAAGTCACAATCTTTTTGTAATCTCATCTCAGAAGTGATATCCCGTCATTTTTGCCATATTTTGTTTGTTAGAAGCATGTCACCGGGTTCAGCACACACTCATGAGTACCATGAGTACTCATCATAGGGAACCTTCTCAGAAGCAGCTCACATTGACAGACACATCAGACAGCACGGTGGGTGGGCGGTGGGGCTCTCTCCACCATCTCAGCAGAAAAAAACATCCACTCCCTATAAGCAGCTTGCCCCCAGGAGAAATGATAGAGGAAGGGGTATACTACACATGCTCTTTCACACCTACGCATTGGGTCAATAAATTCTGAATGAGTAAGGAGTAGTGGAAAGAGGCTATAAGCCTTGGGCTAATCATGGAGAGGGGAGGAAGGGGAAGGAGGAGGACATTCCAAATGGCAAGAAACATCAGGAGTAAGGAATAAGCATCTCCCAACACTCACAATACCGTTTATATATGATGTCCATTTTATATATAAAGAAACTGAATCTTAGAGAGACTGAGTAACCCAAGGTCATGTAGATAGGACATGATGGAGCCAGAATCTATAAATACCCAATCCCTGAAAAAGTGCCTTACTCCGTATTATCATATACCTCCCCATATTCAGAATCTGATTGGAACCAACTATTTGATGAAGATATACTTGCCAGTGAAAAGTTTTCAGGAATGAAACTTGATTGTTCTTTCCGTGTCCTGAAATGTCCCCTAAATCTGAAGTTTTATGACAGTGATGAAACTATAGCTCTGCCAGAAAATAAAATACGCACCTGGCTTAGAAGCAAGCAGTCACTGGTGTCAACAGCTCCTGCCAGGGAAGGCTGCAGAACACCTCGTGACCATGCAGCTGGTACTTCCAGCCCGAGACTCACCAATAGCTTGCAGCCCAGACAAAGATGGTGACATCCAAAGGTTTGTCCAGAGTGCATGGGTGAGATGTGTCACTCCTGATAACATAACAGTTCGCAAAAGCTCTGCTTTGAACTTGAAACAAGATAATTGCTTTCATCAGCTACCCAGTCTCCCCTGCCCTTTTGTTCTTTGATATAGGCTAGAGACCAAAGATGGTGACACTTCACTTCCTGCTGCCTTTGAAGTACCAGGTCTGTACAACAGCTATTTCTAGCCTTACATGCTGCACAGAAATATAATCCATGTAGACCTTTGTGTCTTCAAGATTTCACATCCTAAGGAAATGGACAAAAAGAAAAATTTTAACCAAATTATGGTCATATGTGTAATTCCATATTTAGTCTCATTTTTTCAATGGATATTTGAGAGCTCATTGTGTGCCAGGCACTGTGATGTGTGATGAGGGTAGGAGATAAATAAAACAGAGAATTCGTGTGCCAGGAATACAGTCCAGTGTGGGAGGAAAACAAGTGGATTACCAAAAACAATGCAATGAGTGCTATCGTAAAAGGATGTCCCAGGTCACCTAGGGTCTCCGAGGAGGGGCTCTACGTGTGAAGGGGATTCAAGAGGCAGAAGACTCTGAGTCATGGACATACCTGTGCATCTCTCTGAGACCCAGGTCAATAAGCTGCTCTTCCCTTGCCCAGAACTAAAGAAGGTTTGTAGGCATGAGGTTTGGGGTGCAGAAAGGGACTAGACGGGGGTCCACAGGTCAAGATAAAGGAGCTTGTGTGAATAATGTTTCCTAGAGAGACCAGTGGAATGGATGACCATCAAGAACCTTCCTATACACCCAAATCCTCTGAGATTCTCCACACTCCAGAGAGAAAGATTCCATCTGCACAAGCAAAACCTAGACTTTAACTAAGTCCTAGTCATTATCCCCCTCTTCCAGGTGTCCCCCAGAAACCTATCTCTCCCTCAAGAACAAATGTTGCTTCTTGGCAATACCCAGATTCTTCTAGAATAGGGTCTATGCAAGAAGGAGGCTTTCCTAGGGGTTGGTTTGCCCCCCTGCTCATTACCTCCCCCTTGACTGACACAAACAGTACAAATGGGCAGCAACAGTGTTTGTACAAATTCCACAGTCTTCACTTACCTGGATGTAGCAGAATTCCTCTTAGGTAACATTGACTCTGTTTCTCATCTAAGCCTCCACAACAGCCTCCATTTGAATATCCCAATCAAGCACATGAAGCATCCAGTAGATAGCCTTCCCTGGGGCACCCCTTCAAGTCCCCATACTAGTGAAATCAGTGATGCAATCACAGCTTCTCTGCGGTTGAACTTGAACACATATCTTCTATCGTCACCTTACATTTTGTTCTCCTTTCTCTATGAGTCACTAGTGTTTTGAATTAAGTTCCCTACCCACTTCCCCACCCCCAGTTTTCTCACACACGGACATTTTTCCCTGTCCAACCTTTTAATAGCCTGCTTGTTGTTGTTCCTAAGCCACTGTTTATTCTTCCCCTGTCACAACACTCTCCCCACCCAATCCCCCAGCAATGGCAGCCCTATTGCTGATCTATTTCCTCCTTCACACTAGTCTTACAGCAACCTCCATCCACAGATGCCTGTTCTCTCAGGTTAATTTGGGGGTTGAGGTGAGCCATGATCATATCTTCCTGATGGAGATAGTAGCATTAGATGCTGTAGCAGTCTTCCTATTACTGAAATACTACAGAAATGGCAGTCTCTGAAACCAAGATATCTATATCAGGAGCTCAAAATGAAATTGAGCAACCCACATCTTTGTTTCACAGACCTACCTGTTCATCTAGGGAACATAAAATAGGCTTGTGTGCTTTTGAAGAAGACTCCCAAGTTTGCAAAACAGCATGCTTGAGTTTATTGAGGACAATTCTGACTCACACACAGAGACACTGCGTTTATTTTTAAATGTCCATACGACTTTAAACTACAATATTAGTGCACCATTGAAATGTTTTCATCTTCATCTTTTACATTTCTTTTACATTTTTACATTTTTGCAGTAGCCTGTCTGTTTTTGACAATAATCAAATTCAGCAAGACAATTTGCTGTTTTTCACATATTTACAATTTGCAATCATGTTTACAATTGCAAAAAGTTGAGTTTTTTAAATAATGTACCCTGAGCTCCTGATGATAACAAGTGTTTATAAACTGATCATGTATCTACCATGAATTAAAGAGACAATGAGGAATTTTGGCATAGCCTGTGCAGTAATCCTGATCAAACCACACCACCGTTTTCATCTGCTCTAAGGTAGAATGCCACCTGAGTGGCTCATTGAAATGAGGTCTCATCACCAGGCAGAGAAAAGCTGCTTATCTTCAGCACAGCAGCTTCCATCCTTTCTAATGTAATAATATACATGTTAGCTTTAAGTGCAGACATCAAAAGTATAGTGCCTGTTCATGAGGGTAGCCAATGTATCAATCAGACACAGCTGTGTAACACACCATTCCAAAACAAAATGGCCCAAAAAACAATCCTTTATATAGTTCATTGTCTTAGTCCTTTCAGGCTGCTCTGACAAAATTCCATAGAGTCGGTGGCTTAGAAACAGCAAAAACTTATTTCTCATAGTTTGGGATGCTGGGAAGCCCAAGACCACAGTGTTGGCAGATTTGGTATCTGGTGAGGACCTGCTTCCTGGATCATAAATTGCATCGTATGACAGGAGGACCAAGGGATCTCTCTGGATCCCCTTTTATAAGAGCACATGAGGGTTCCTCCCTCATGCTCTAATCACCTCCCAAAGACCCCACCTCCTAATGCCATCACACTGGGCGTTAGGACTTAACATGTGAATCTGGGTGGGGACGTAGATGTTCAGATCACAGCACACATGAGTCTGCAGGACAGCGACCTAGACTAGGATAAGCTGAATGTTTTTATAATGGGCTGAGCTGCCTCAGACATCTGGGGTCAAAGATGGGTTTGTTATATGGCTCTGCTTCTAGAAGTTGACCAGCTGTCAGCAGGGCTCTTCAGCTCTGCTCCAGGGGGCCTCTCAGTCTCCGGTAGGCTAGTCCATGCATGATCTCATGACCTTGCTAAGTTTCCAGGAGAGACTAGAAGTGCACAGGTCTTTTGAGACTGTCTTATCTTTCTATTGCTATGTAACAATTACCATGAACTTAGCACCTTAACACAATTGTTTATTAGCTCGTGGTTCTGTAAATCAGAAGTTCAGCACAACATGACTGTTTGCTCGGGGCATCACAAGGCTGAAAACTAACCAGGCTGAGTTCTTGTCTGGAAACTCTGGGGGTGTTGGGGAGGGGGGTGAGGAAATGTCTGCTTCCAATCTCATTGTTGGTGTCAGCAAAACTCAGTTCCTTGCAGTTGTAGGTCTGGGGTCTCTGTGCCCTTGCTAGCCATCATCCAGAGTTCACTCTCAGCAAGTAGAGGTTACCCACACTCCTTACCACAAGGCTCACTCCAGCCAGCGAGGACACTTCAAATCCCCCTCATGCCTCAGATCTCTGACTTCCTCTGTCTCTGATCTCTAGACCCAGATTTTAAGGGCTACTTGATTAGATCAAGACCACCTGGATAATCTCCTTCTTCAGGATAACTGATTTAGGAAGTTAATTATATCTGCAAAATCCCTCTTATAATCAATCACAAGAGTGGTGGCTCACCATTTTCACAGGTGCTGAAAGCAGTCAAGGCAAGAGGATTACACAAGGGTGAGGGTCGCTGCAGGTCACATTGGAATTCTGCCCATGGTAGAGGCCTAGGCTCCAGTGGCTCATCAGCACATCTACCAGATTCTAAAGACCAAAGCAGGTCAGCCCAAATGCAGACAGTGCGGAAATAGATGTTCCCTTTTGATGGAAAGAACTGCAAAGTCATATTGCAAGGAGGCATAGACACAAGGAGGAGTGAAGGGTTGAGACCATCTCTTGCAATCTGTCCCAGACAGCATGCATGAGTCTTGCTTACAGAGTCCAGCAGCAACACCTCAATTGCTCTTGCTGCAATGAGGTGGCCTAGAGAGGAAGCCTAATTCCAAGCATGAGAATATGGATGGGCGGGCAGTAAATGTCAGACCCACACTGCCCCTAGAAGTAGATCAGCCACCTTTATTTTCTGGCTACTCCATTCCACAAAGCCTAATCTATCTTTGCCTCCTGATCTCTCATCAGTGCAATAAAACACCAGGATGCTTTCACACCTCACTTCAAGGGGCACCAAGAGGGAGAACTTGCTGTTCCCAAACCAGAAACCTGAGTACGCTAATATCCTTTCTAGAAATCCTGCTGACTGCGTTTGTTCCCAAAGAAAAGAATGAGAGAGGCAGGTGCAAAGGAAATAAAAGCCACAACCAGTCCAGATGAGAAAGTCAAAACTGGCAGATAGATTTCCTTTCCCTTACTGATATTTCAAGTCTTTATAATAAGTCCTCAGAATCCTCATCTCCCTTCCATGTGCAAAATTGAGGAGTTAAGGATGTTTTGAACAGGTTACCCATAAACTCAGAAGTAGAAAGAGACAAGAGTCCCAACTAATACAAAGCTAATACAAAAAGTTTTTTAGGAGGGAAAAAAGATTTTCTGTCCTCAGTCCTCTATTTATTACTAAATGTTTTTGAGGCTTTGGGGGCAGGGCCAGGGAAAACAAGATTTCAAATATCAGCCTCTTTTTTATTTTTTTAATTTTTGGAAGTGTTGAAATCCTGGCCTACTTGTGTTTAAATGGTTTTTCAGAGCTTAATTAGTTCAGAGAATGTTAAGGAAAAAAAGATGAGCTGCTGTGTGATTCCTGGGCCACCTTGGAAATGTGCACCAACTTTAGAATAAAAGCTTGTAGGGAACATATATTTGTTTTAAGGACTTTCAACAGCTGTTGAGAATTGTGTCTTTCTCTATATACATCACTTTATGGCTCTCACAACTCAGCTCAATGGCTAAATTTACCAAGTTATGCATAATTCCTCAATACAGGTCTGCTAAAGTGCTCAGAAGTTTCCATTGCTGATTGGACTCTAGCCAGTAATGTACACCCAGCATCCAAGAAGACTAAGAGGGGTGCTCAAAGTAAAGAGTCATTTTCAGGGAGAAATGCAGTCACGAGCAGCTGGAGAGAGACATGGAAAAGTGAATTGCACTGTGTTTTTATTTATTTGGAGATCGCATTATTAGAGGGTTTACAGATTGTTTTTTAGCTTCTTCAGATCATTGTTGAGGGTGGAGAGTTCAGAAGAGCAATGATTTGCCAGAAGATCTGGGCCCCTTTTTACACATTAATCCATTTTGTCACCTTCCCTTTATGTGTGTGTTCAACTTTCGTTCTCAAAAATCTATTAGCTTAGCTGGTGGTCTGTATTATTTCCACATTTAAGCAATTTCTTTTAAAAAATCTGACTTTTTTTTTTAAGTCAGGTTTATTGCCAGATCGCCCAAAAAGACAGCTGAAGTCTATTAAGTATGTTGATAGCTATTATGTGGAAAAGGTGTTGGCAATCTTTCAGTAGGGTGCAATGTTGCTGATGTATTTTTCTGACAATGTAAGGATGAGACAATATAGGAAGGGGATGGGAAACTGTTTGTTGATATGGGCCTAGGGAGGACTCCCCTCTCTCTGTCTTCCTACTTCACATCAGTCAGCAAGATGAGCTCGGTGCTTTGTGACCACCTAGAGGGGAGGGATAGGAAGGGAGGGCGAGAGACGCAAGAGGGAGGAGATATGGGGACATATGTATACGTATAGCTGATTCACTTTGTTGTACAGCAGAAACTAACACACCATTGTAAAGCAATTATACTCCAATAAAGACGTTAAAGATAAAATAAAATAAAATAAAAGTTGAAACTATGAAAAAAAAAGAAAGATGAGTACGGTTCCATGTCATATATGAAAGCTCTTAAGAGAGTAAATCCTAAGAGTTTTCACCACAAGGAAAAAAAAATTCCTCTATTTCTTTAGTTTTGTATCTGTATGAGTTGATGGATGTTCACTAAACTGTCTGTGGTCATCACTTTATGATGTATTAAGTCAAATCATTACACTGTACATCTGAAACTGATACAGTGCTGTATGTTGATAACAGCTCAGTAAATCTGGAAGAAAAAAAGACAGTAAGTTGAGTATCTCTTTAAAGTGTAAATGTCAGTTGGGACAGTTAAATCTGTCCAGCTCTGACACTTGGCTCTGCGTTTGAGACACCTTTCTGTGACACAGGAAACAGTGACATGGAGAGGCCAGGAGCCTGGGCCCTTACCCTTGGGGCTACTTATCTCAAGTTGCTGCCTGATCCCCAAAACAGGAGGGCCTAGGACCTAAGAAAATCGTTCCAAGATGACCCTGTTCCCGAACATTCTTCAGTAATAGCATTTGTTATCCCGTGATAATATACAAACTGACTCTCACATTTAAATGGCTCAAGAGGGAGGGGGTATAGGTATACATATAGCTGATTCACTTTGTTGTACAGCAGAAACTAATACAACATTGTAAAGCAATTATAATTCAATAAAGATGTAAAAAAATTATTAAAAAAATAAACGGCATAGAAGCCCCATATAACACAAGCACTTGGGGGCACCTGGGGACAAAACAGACAGGATTGGTGCCCTCAAGGATCTTGGGCTCTAGTAATTTTAATGCATCTTGCTTTCCATTAGTTTTTCTTGATAGCATTATCAGAAAATGACCATTTTGATGGTATATGACCTTTTAGAGAACATCAGCTACATCCTGAAATATACCCACACTAGGTTGTAAACCATGATTAAAAAATAAGTAAAGGTCTTTTTGTCCTGAAGCTAATGTGTCTTAAAGTGAGAACCCCCAGAAAAAGCTAAATTAGGTATTCACAGATACTCTCTTGAGAAATTAGGAAGAAGAGCAAAATAAGTTGACAGGCATGTTTTGTTACTCCATTTTGAAGACCTAAAAAGCTTCCTCTCTCTTAATTTTCTATTTCCATACCACAGCATTTTCCTGTTTAGCATGAATGAAGAAAACAGGTCTTTCTCTTTTTTGTTTTTCCCATTGAGAATATGGAATGGGTCACTCAGTTATTGCAGGAAGGATTCTTGAGGACATTTCAAGCACAACTAATTAAAGAGTGTTTCCTGATATTTGTATATTTGTATTTAACTACATTAGAAAGAACTAAATATAAAATGCTACAGACAAGAACAAACAGAATTACTCAGAATAGTGGGGGGAAAGCAGTTTGAGCAAACGTTAAGAAGGTTTGGATAAAATGGGAGTTAAGTTGTCTTTTCCACAGCACTCTTTTTTAAACTTTGTCAGTTGGTAGAAAACAAAGTCTTCAATATTAAAAACAGCTCTATGGGCTTCCCTGCTGGCGCAGTGGTTGAGAGCCCAGCTGCCCATGCAGGGGACACGGGTTCAAGCCCTGGTCCAGGAAGATCCCACATGCCGTGGAGCGGCTGGGCCCGTGAACCATGGCCCCTGAGCCTGCGCGTCCGGAGCCTGTGCTCTGCAGCGGGAGAGGCCACAACAGTGAGAGTGAGAGGCCCATTTACCACAAAAAAAAAAAAAAAAAAAAAAAAAACCAAAAAACTCTATGAGCAAAACATTGACCTGTCACACTCTAGAACTGGGCACGGTCTAAATAGAACTTTCTGTAATGATGGAAATGTTCTATACCTGTGATGTCCCAATAAGGTGGCCAACATCCATAAAAGTAACTAGAATTCAGTAGAATTAACAATTCAGTTCCTTAGTTGCAGTGGCCACATTTTAAGTGCCTAAGAGTAACCTGGCTAGTGGCTACCATTATTGGACAGCACAGTTCCAGAATCTAGGAAAGACATTTAGATATGCACTGAATATACGTATTCAAAGCTTGCCAAATAAGGGTGGAAATGGAAAATATTTCCAAAAAACTTCTGTGGAGCATGAGGAAAAAAGGTCCACTTTGTATCATTTGGAGGATTTTTTTCCTCTTTCCATCAAGTTTCAGCCAATAATTAAAACAAGTTAGCAGAATTTTTGATACCAACGCCTTGAACAAATTCTTGAGTCTTCCCCTGGAGAATTCCCCTGATACGATTTTACACAACTTATCCATAGAAAGTACACTTTCCAAGCACCCAGTGTATGTTTTTCATGTGAATTCATTTCTCTGGTCCTTTGAGTATATTTATAATGGAAATTCCCCTTACATAAAGCCTATCTATATCTTAGTAACCACACTTTCCAAGGCTGTTCCATGAAGCAGGTTTCTCTATGTAGTTTTGTCTATTTCTGCAGCTCAGCCCACGCAATAAGTTTTCCAAACTGGCAAAAGAAAGATAAAAACTGACAAAGTCCTTTAGTGTACAGGTAAGCCTCTGGAATGTCTTTACTTTCCTATGAGAGCTGACACAAAGCAGGAATTCAAAGGACTCCAGGTCAAGATCTGAAGGCCAACCACAGATTTCTGCCCACTTTTCAGTCCATGGGTATCATAACCCACATATGTATGATGGAGTTTATTCATACATGAATCCATACAATGCATATCAGGTGTAGTATGTGTGGATTTTATATGACAGAAGAGAGAGCCTTAACTAGCTTCAGTTTCATGCTCATGGTCATCACTTCTAGAACGTTCTTATAACCTTAGAATTAAAGTGAGGCCAGAAGCTATCAAAAGCATTCTTCCATATATACCTTCCACGAAGAAGTTCCTGGAAATGATTTGCTTTACTCTTCTGGGGTCTGCTCCAGTCTGGGCAGGTGGGAAACAGCCTAGCAGCTCAATTCCCTTCAAGGGAATCCCTTCAAGAAGGAAGGCAGACTGGGGCCAACTAGGGTTCAACTCTGCCTTAAGGGAGACTTGAGGAGATCATGTTTGCTGATTTCCACAAACTCATCATCATTATCAACACCTGAACCATCTTCAACCAGAGATTAGACTTTGCCCTTGAGTGAACTGTATTTGGATTTAGCCTCTTATGGAACCTGACTGTTGATAAACATATTAGTAAACACATCACCTTTTAGAAAATTGCTTAATGCATTTTGTTACATATAGGGCACTGTTCATAAATACATGTTTATATGACCTCTAATATAATTACCAATGTAAATAACTCCCTAAGCTGGTTGTTTGCTTACTAGACACATGCTTTACCTCCAAGGTACCTGAAGAGCTTTGCTCCATTACCTTCATACTTACCGGGCCAGTTTCGAAACAAGAGCAGACACAAATCCAAACCCTTATTCCTAAGGTTGAACCCAAGCCAGATGGGCCCCATGGGAAGAAATAAGAAAAAATGAAATAAGCCCAGGCCAACATTATGATTAAATGTGTCTCAAGCTCAACATTTTAGCTCAAAAAAATGACACAAGGTCATGCTTGAAATATATATGAATTGTAGCAGCATGTAAGTGTGGGAAACAAACAAAAAAAAAGATGAGGGAGGGCAAAATGTCCATAGAAGAGTTCACACTTAATACAGGGAGTCTTCCACAGAGAGTTAGCAAGCCCAGGTTTAGAGCAGACTTTGGCAAACTATGTACAGCCAAATCTGTCCACCTGCTTTTATAAATAAAGTTTTATTAGAACACAGCCACACCAGTTGGTGTACATATTGTCCATGGCTGCTTTCGGGTATAATGCAGAGTTATGACAGAGGTCATGTGGCCCAAAACCTGAAAATATTTACTGCCTGAACCTGAAGAGAAAAAAATTTGCTGACCTGGTGTTTAGAGATTTTTCTGAAAACAGTCATTATCGGGGTTCCCAAAGCAATTATTTTTTTCTGGTTAAAAATGAATGTTGGGAAAATTGAACTGTGTCTGTATGTCCCTTACAGAGTAGCATGTGTGTATCAGTCTAAAAGGCAGCTCTCAGTCTCATCACATTGTTGCCATAAGTTCTGAGAACAATTATTTCTTTGTTAACGTTTGGTAAACTTATCTTTAGGAACTTTCAAAGAAGATTGGGCACATCTCTGAAGTTGAATTTCAAAATAGGTTGAAATCTAAACTTGGGATTCTCCTGGTGGGTAGCTAGAATAACAATGTATTTGCCTAGAAGCTTTTCAAGGGGATGTTGCTGATTGGTACTCTGTCCTACAGGCCATGGAAGTGAACTTGAAAAACAGGCATAATTGCCTCTCCAAGTTTTCACCATAAATAATCATTTTTTAAAAGGTTCCAGTAACTTACCCACTAGGAAAAAAAAAAAAAAAAAAAAGGAAAGTGGGACAATGATGCTGTGGCTTTGCTCCAAAATCATCCTGTGTAATGCCATGCTGCCATCTGCAGTATTTTATTTCAGTATTTTCACCCAAACAGGGGAATGTTAATGAGCTCTATAGACATGTGGTCATTCTATTGAGGGAGAAACATTTTGCCAGCACAACAGTAAGAGAAAGTTTTTGACCAATATTTTCCCTTTAGTCACGGTCCCGATTCCTTCCCACCCACACGCAGCATTTTTAAGTTTGTCCCATTTCTTGATGATGTGTTTGTACATGTGGTGATGTTAAATTTGAAAGTGAATCAACGTGCTGTACCTAATAGAAATACTGTGATTTGGTGTCAGCCCATACTCATGCAACTGCTAAGTGGGTAGCAACGGGTGGGAATGTGGCCACAGCAGGGGTGAGACCCTAACTCCAGCACAGCCCAGTTAAAAAAAAAAAAAAAACCTTTGGTAAATTTGGGGGTTAAGGAATCTACAGGAAGTACTGTCTTCAGGAGCACATATACAAAAACTTAGACTGATATGGAGAAGATCGGCATGGCTCCTGAGCAGGGTCGAGGCACAAATTCCTGAAGTGCTCCATTATTTATGTATATTCTAAGGGGATGTATTTATTTGCTAGGGCGGTTGCAACAAAGTACCACAGACTGGGCCACTTAAACCACAGAAGATTATTGTCCCACAGTTCTGGAGGCTGGAAGTCCAAGATCGAGGTGGCAGCAGGTTTGGTTTTTTCCTGAGGCCTCTCCCCTTGGCTTATAGATGGCCATCTTCTCCGTGTCTTCACAGGGTCTCCCCTCTGTGTGTCTGTGTCCTAATGTCTTTTTATAAGGACATCAGTCATTAGATTAGGGCCACCTTGATGACCTCGTTTAACCTTAAATACCTCTTTAAAGGCCTGTCTCAAAATACAGTTACATTCTGAGCTACTGGGGGTGAGGACTTCAACATATATATGGAAAGAGGGGATACAATTCATTCCATAACAGGAAATAGGTTAAATAAAGTATTTGCTTCTAATGTTTGGATCTAAAATGAAGAGAATACAATAAGAAACAAGGCATTAGGATGCCCAGAAAGAAAAAAGGAGGCAAGAGAGGGAGGTGAAGGAAGGAAGGAAAGAAGAGAGGGAGGGAGGGAGGGAGGGAGGGAGGAAAAAGCTTGAAGAATGGCTAGACTCTAAATTGGTCCAAACAAGAGACCTTACTTAAGGAATTCTCCCCATCTATACCTACTAGAAGGAGGAAGAAGTCTAAAACAAGAGAAGACGGTGAAAATTGGATGATCCCAGACATTAAGCCCACTCATCTTTGCCTGTTATGCCCTATACAGTCCAATAGTGTCTTGAAGCTGCAATGTCACTATGACTACCAAATATTCTATTGCTCTGAAATTTTTTATGATCCCTGCTATGTGTACAACTTGAGCTAGAAAGTTTACATACATTATCTTATTTGATAATCACCTTTGCAAACTCTTCAACCACTAAATGCACTTCAACCACTAAATGCACTTACAGAGGGCTGTTTTATACACAAATGGTCATAAAATGTGTAAACCATATGAACGATATTTTGTAACCATTTTGTTTTATGCTATTAGGAAAAACCATAGACTGCAAATCAAAAAGAGTAAATTATGAACTGAACAGTTTTATGTTATTTTGTCTTGCAATTTTGCAGCAGTTGATATATTCTGGCCGTGAGGATTTTAGACATCAGTTCACATGTTGCTTACTTGTTGTTTCTTTTCCACTGATAATTTTGAATCATAAAACGCATAGAGTCACAGACAATACAACATTTAGGCCCCCATCTAATAATCCCAGACAACAACTGAAGTCTACCTGAAGCAGCCACTATTAGCAACAACAACCAAAAAAAAGATGTATTTTTCATTTACGGAAAAAAACGCAAATAAAGAATAATTGCTCCTTATAGGCATAATTCCAATCACTGCTACAAACGGGAAACACGCGTGATAGTGGGAGGTCCACTTAGCTTACAAGATGGAACCCTTTGGTGTAAACATTTTGTGGGGTAATACCGCTCTCTAGTGGTGTATACTAAGAACTTCACATGCAATTGCAAAGAGTCACTATCTGAACCCTTGACAATATTCCTGGTCTCCTTTTATCCATTTTATTAGTCCTCTGATCTCTAATAAATACAGAGAAGCTGATATGTGCACATAAACACTGTGGAATTTACATGTTATTTAAACTTATAAATGACGTTTTTCTAGGTGTTCAAACCTTAGACCCGGCCAAGAGGGAACTGCTTGGCCCCGTGATTTAGAGAGGGTTCAGCTCTGGCTTGTCCTGGCTGTGCTCCTCGCTGCAGATCAAGGGGTTCTGGGACGCGCCCAAACCCAAGCCTTTTTCTTCCTGCTACCCGCCGCTATCTCACGTCCACCCCCATTTCCACTTCCTTGCATCCTATTAATGCAGCAGTGCTCTCATTTTGCTTGAGGTTTTGATGAATAACAGCAAGCTCCCGCCTCCCAGATACCATTTGCACTAGAGAAGCTTCCTGAAATACCATGACACACCGCTTCCCAGCAATAATAATGAAAGGGAATTTTAAGATACGAAAGCAGACCCATGGGATAACTTTTCTCACCCCTTCAAATCATACAGGGTGTCTGCAAGGCCCCTGGAGCTTTTTCCAAACCTTAGACCTCTGCTGTCACCTTCAGGAAGTTTGTCGTAACTGCACGTTCTACCGGAGATGTTAACTTCATCAAAACTGTTACATAGAGTTTTAAGTTCTAGACATCTGCTGTACAACATCGTGCCTATAGCTAACAGTGCTGTGTTGTGCACTTCAATAAATGTTAAGAGGGTAGACCTCATGTTGAGTGTTCTTACAATAAATAAATAAAAGCTATTTGAAATAGAGAGAGAGAGGGAGGGTGAGGAGGGAGGGAGGAAGGAAAGAAGGAAGGAAGGAAAGAAGGAAGGAAGGAAGGCTGGCTACCAGGAGGAACCTATCTGAATCTTGCAACAGAGCCAGCTAGGAAAAGAGTGGCTGGCTGACATCTATTTTATGGTATTTCACAAATCTTGTAACACTTTCTATTTGCTACTCTATCAAACAATAGAATGAGAAAAATAGCTAACATTACATCTATAGTAGATATATATAAGTAATAAAAGCATATAAATGTCCTGGTTTTTATATATAACAAAACTATATGACCTGGATTATATATAAACATCCTCCAGTAAGAACAGCTGACACATAAGGCGTTTACTATGTGGCTGGCAGGGTTCTCTCTACTTTATCATTGTTGCCATGTTTACACGTTTGTCTCAACAGCTCCATGAGGTGGATACTATTATTAGCTCTCTCTGTTTTACAGAGGAGGACACTGAGATTCTGAGAAACTCACTTGTCTAAAGTTCCCCTGCTAGTGACTAGTCGAGCTTGGATTTGAGCCGTGCATATCTGCCTTCAGAGTCCGCATTCCTCACCACGGGGTGAACGCCTGTCATTTCAGTAAGCTGGATGATAACGAGAAAGCGTGATGCATGAAACAGGAAAAAATAGACCTAGAAGCACCCCTGTGTTCATTCACAAATATTGCTAGGCACTGAGAAAGCAGAGGTGAATAAGATAAGCAAAGCCTTGCTCACTACCATACATGCTGATATGAAGAAGATCAACAGAAAATAGACGTTTAAAATAAAGGAATGTATGTGTGATAAGGATAGCTTATAAAATAGATAGCTATGTTGAGAATCACAGTAGAGTGATGTGATAGAAAGTGTCTGAGAAGCTGTTTTATATTGGGCGGTCTGAAAGAGGTAATATTAAGCTAGAGCCAATCTAAAAATTTAATCTAACTATATGAAATTCTATGGAATTAGAGAGAGCATTCCAGAAATAGGTAAGAGCTGGTACAAAAACCCTGAGGGAAGGAAGCATCTTGACTTTCTTGAGCACAAACAAACCCCACTGTCAGGAGTGAAGAAGGGGAGGGAGAGGGTGCAGGACGGAGGTCTGAGAGCCAGGCATGGCTGACCCATGGAGGGTCTGCAATATTCCACACATGGGGATTTTATAGTAGGTGAGAAGACAAGCTTTTGGAAGGCTTCAAGACTGTTATAAAAATCACCTGGCTGCCTGTGGAGAAAGGTGTGAAGGAGCAGAGAATAGAAGGAAGCAGGATACCCAGTCAAAAATCACTTGCACGAGGGCATCAGGATGCCTTCAACTGGTAATGAGGACGGACACTTCTAGAGGGATCTGTCATGTATGTTGTGGCCATGGAGTCTACAGGTGTCGCTGACGCTTTCAATATGGAAGCGAAGGGGGGAGAGACAAATTGAAAATAATGCTTGGATATAGGGAATTGCTTTGGCCTGGGGAGGAAAACTGTATGAGGAAGGGCAGTAAATCCAGTGCTACGTTGCAAGACCCAGGTGGGGAAGCCCATTCCATCTTTCTGATCATGTGACTGTGGTCAAGCTACTATAGCACGCTGAGCCCCGCTGTGCTCACCTGCAAAAGGGCTGACCAGGCTCCTGTGCACGGTTTCTCTGAGTCTATGTGGGATGTATTGCAGTTTGTACAGAATGGGTTTAAAACCTTATAAGCCCATGAGTAATGATAAAACTACACATTAGCTTACTTTGGGTGATCCTGTGTAAACACACACACACACACACACACACACACACACACACACACACACACACACAACTGTATTTAACCTTCAAAGGAAATGTCCATAAATGAAGTTACATTCTGCAGTCACAATACTGCTACCACATTACTGGTTTAAAATGAATTTTTAGGTTAGGTAATTCTGAAAACGTTAGAGAGAAAATCCCTCTAGACAACAGAAGTATCATCCACTTGTGGACGGATAGACACCTTTTTTAACATCTTTATTGGAGTATAATTGCTTCACAGTGGTGTGTTAGTTTCCGCTTCATAACAAAGTGAATCAGCTATACGTATACATATATCCCCATATCTCCTCCCTCTTCTGTCTCCCTCCCACCCGCCCTATCTACTCTTCTAGGTGGTCACAAAGCACGAAACTGATCTCCCTGTGCTATGAGGCTGCCTCCCACTAGCTATTATTTTACATTGGATAGTGTATATATGTACCTGCCAGTCTCTCACTTCATCCCAGCTTACACTTTCCCCTCCCTGTGTCCTCAAGTCCATTCTCTACCTCTGTGTCTTTAACCTGTCCTGCCCCTAAGCTTGTTCAGAACCTTTTTTTTTTTTTTTTGGATATGATATGTATGTGTTAGCATACGGTATTTGTTTTTCTCTTTCTGACATACTTCACTCTGTATGACAGTCTCTAGGTCCATCCACCTCACTACAAACAACTCAATTTCATTTATTTTTATAGCTGAGTAATATTCCATTGTATATATGTGCCATATCTTCTTTATCCATTCATCTGTCGATGGACACTTATGTTGTTTCCATGTCCTGGTTATTGTAAACAGAGCTGCAATGAACATTGTGGTACATGACTTTGAATTATGGTTTTCTCAGGGTATATGCCCAGTAGTGGGATTGCTGGGTCATAAGGTAATTCTATCTTTAGTTTTTTAAGGAACCTCCATACTGTTCTCCATAGTGGCTGTATAAGTTTACATTCCCACCAACAGTGCAGGAGGGTTCCCTTTTCTCCACACCCTCTCAGACATTTATTGTTTGTAGATTCTTTGATGATGGCCATTCTGACCCATGTGAGGTGATACCTCACTGTAACTTTGATTTGCATTGCCCAAATGATTAGTGATGTTGAGCATTCTTCCATGTGTTTGTTGGCAATCAGTATATCTTCCTTGTAGAAATGTCTATTTAGGTCTTCTGCCCATTCCTGGATTGGGTTGTTTGTGTTTTTGATATTGCCCTTCATAAGCTGCTTGTAAATGCTAGAGATTAATTCTTGGTCAGTTGCTTCATTTGCAAATATTTTCTCCCATTCTGAGTGTTGCCTTTCCATCTTTTTTATGGTTTCCTTTGCTGTGCAAAAGCTTTTAAGTTTCATTAGGTTCCATTTGTTTATTTTTGTTTTTATTTCCATTTCTCTAGGAGGTGGGTCTAAACGGATCTTGCTGTGGTTTATGTCATAGAGTGTTCTGCCTATGTTTTCCTCTAAGAGGTTGATAGTATCTGGCCTTACAATTAGGTCTTTAATCCATTTTCTGTTTATTTTGTGTATGGTGTTAGGGAGTGCTCTAATTTCATTCTTTTACATGTAGCTGTCCAATTTCTCCAGCACCACTTATTGAAGAGGCTGTCTTTTCTCCATTGTATATTCTTGCCTCCTTTATCAAAAATAAGGTGAAGATATGTGCGTGGGTTTATCTCTGGGCTTTCTATACTGTTCCACTCATCTATATTTCTGTTTTTGTGCCAGTACCATACTGTCTTGATTACTGTAGTTTTGTAGTATAGTCTGAAGTCCAGGAGCCTGTTTCCTCAAGCCCCATTTTTCTTTCTCAAGATTGCTTTGGCTATTCGGAGTCTTTTGTGTCTCCATACAAATTGTGAAATTTTTTGCTCTAGTTCTGTGAAAAATACCAGTGGTAGTTTGATAGGGATTGCATTGAATCTGTAGATTGCTTAGGTAGTAGAGTTATTTTCACAATGTTGATTCTTCCAATCCAAGAACATGGTATAACTCTCCATCTATTGGTATCATCCTTAATTTCTTTCATCAGTGTCTTATAGTTTTCTGCATAAATGTCTTTTGTCTCCAAAGGTAGGTTTATTCCTAGGTATTTTATTCTTTTTGTTTCAGTGGTAAATGGGAGTGTTTCCTTAACTTCTCTTTCAGATTTTTGTCATTAATATATAGGAATGCAAGAGATTTCTGTGCATTAATTTTGTGTCCTGCTACTTTACCAGATTAATTGATTAGCTCTAGTGGTTTTCTGGTAGCATCTTTAGGATACTCTATGTATAGGATCTTCTCATCTACAAACAGTGACAGTTTTGCTTCTTCTTTTCTGATTTGGATTGCTTTTATTTCTTTTTCTTCTCTGATCGCTGTGGCTAAAACTTACAAAGCTATGTTGAATAATAGTGGTGAGGGTGGGCAACCTTGTCTCGTTGCTGATCTTAGAGGAAAAGTTTTCTCTTTTTCACCATGGATAGCGAAGTTTGCTGTGGGTTTTGCATATATAGCCTTTATTATGTTGAAGTAAGTTCCCTCTAAGCCTACTATCTGGATGGTTTTTATCATAAATGGGTGTTGAATTTTGTTGAAAGCTTTTTCTGCATCTATTGAGATGATCATATGGTTTTCTCCTTCAATTTCTTATCATGGTGTATCACATTGATTGATTTGCATATAATGAAGAATCCTTGCATTCCAGGGATAAACCCCACTTGATAATGGTATATGCTTCTTTTAATGTGTTGTTGGATTCTGTAGGATTTCTGCATCTATATTCATCAGTGATATTTTTCTGTAGTTTTCTTCTTTAGGGACATCTTTCTCTGGTTTTAGTATCAGGGTGATGGTGACCTCTTAGAATGAATTTGGAAGTGTTCCTCCTTCTGCTATATTTTGGAAGAGTTTGAGAAAGATAAGTGTTAGCTCTTCTCTAAATGTTTGATAGAATTCACCTGTGAAGCCATCTGGCCCTGGGTTTTTGTTTGTTGGAAGATTTTTAATCACAGTTTCAATTTCAGTGCTTTTGATTGGTCTGTTTATATTTTCTGTTTCTTCCTGGTTCAGTCTCAGAAGGTTGTGCTTTTCTAAGAATTTGTCCATTCCTTCCAGGTTGTCCATTTTACTGGCATATGGTTGCTTAATTTCTCATGATCCTTTGTATTTCTGCAGTGTCAGATGTTACTTCTCCTTTTTCATTTCTAATTCTATTGATTTGAATCTTCTCACTTTTTTTTCTTGATAAGCCTGGCTAATGGTTTATCAGTTTTGTTTATCTTCTCAGAGAACCAGCTTTTAATTTTATTGATCTTTGCTATCATTTCCTTCATTTCTTTTTCATTTATTTCTGATCTGATCTTTATGATTTCTTTCCTTCTGCTAACTTTGGGATTTTTTTGTTCTTCTTTCTCTAATTGCTTTCAGTGTAAGGTTAGATTGTTTATTTGAGATGTTTCTTGTTTCTTAAGGTAGGATTATATTGCTATAAACTTCCCTCTTAGAACTGCTTTCACTGCATCCCATAGGTTTTGGGTCATCGTGTTTTCATTGTCTTTTGTTTCTATGTATTTTTTTATTTCCTCTTTTATTTCTTCAGTGATCTCTTGGTTATTAAGTAGTGTGTTGTTTAGCCTCCATGTGTTTGTTTTTCTTACAGATTTTTTCCTGTGATTGATATCTAGTCTCATAATGTTGTGGTCAGAAAAGATATTTGATACGATTCAATTTTCTTAAATTTAACAAGGCTTGATTTGTGACCCAAGATATGATCTATCCTGGAGAATGTTCCATGAGCACTTGAGAAGAATGTGTATTCTGGTTTTTTTGAATGGAATGTCCTATAAATATCAATTAAGTCCATCTTGTTTAATGTATCATTTAAAGCTTGTGTTTCCTTATTTATTCTCATTTTGGATGATCTGTCCATTGGTGAAAGTGGAGTGTTAAAGTCCCCTACTCTGATTGTGTTACTGTCAGTTTCCTCTTTTATGGCTGTTAGCATTTGCCTTATGTATTGAGGTGCTGCTATGTTGGGTGCATAAATATTTACAATTGTTATGTCTTCCTCTTGGATTGATCTCTCGATCATTATGTAGTGTCCTCTTTGTCTCTTGTAATAGTCTTTGTTTTAAAGTCTATTTTTTCTGATATGAGAATTGCTACTCCAGCTTTCTTTTGATTTCCATTTGCATGGAATATCTTTTTCCATCCCCTCATTTTCAGTCGGTATGTGTCCCTAGGTCTGAAGTGGGTCTCTTGTAGATAGCATATATATGGGTCTTATTTTTGTATCCATTCAGCCAGTCTATGGTTTTTGATTGGAGCATATAATCCATTTACATGTAAGGTTGTTGTCAATATGTATGTTCCTATTACCATTTTCTTAATTGTTTTGGGTTTGTTATTGTAGGTCTTTTACTTCTCTTGTGCTTCCTGCCTACAAAAGTTCCTTTAGCTTTTGTTGTAAAGCTGCTTTTTGGTGCTGAATTCTCTTAGCTTTTGCTTGTCTGTAAAGGTTTTGATTTCTCCATTGAATCTGAACGAGATCCTTGCTGGGTAGAGTAATCTTAGTTGTAGGTTTTTTTTCCCTTTCATCACTTTAAATATGTCCTGCCACTCCCTTCTGTCTTTCAGAGTTTCTGCTGAAAGGTCAGCTGTTAACCTTATGGGGAATCCCTTGTATAATATTTGTTTCTTTTGCCTTGCTGCTTTAATATTTTTTCTGTATATTTAATTTTTACCAGCTAGATTAATATGTGTCTCAGAGTGTTTCTCCTTGCATTTATCCTGTATGGAATCTCTGTGCTTCCTGTACTTGATTGACTATTTCCTTTCCCATATTAGGGAAGTTTTCAACTATAATCTCTTCAAATATTTTCTCAGTGCCTTTCTTTTTCTCTTCTTCTGGGACCCCTATATTTCTAATGTTGGTGCATTTAATGTTGTCCCAGAGGTCTTTGACATTGTCCTCAATTCTTATCATTCTTTTTTCTTTATTCTGCTCTGTGGTAGTTATTTCCACTATTTTATCTTCAAGGTCACTATCCGTTCATCTCCCTCAGTTATTTTGCTATTGATTCCTTCTACAGAATTTTTAAAATCATTTATTTTGTTGTTCATCATTGTTTTTTTGCTCTTTAGTGCTCTAGGTCCTCTTAAAAGTTTCTTGTATTTTCTCCAATCTATTTCCAAGATTTTGGATCATCTTTAATATCATTACTGTGAATTCTTTTTCAGGTAGACTGCGTATTCCTTCTTCATTTGTTTGGTCTTGTGGGTCTTTACCTTGCTCCTTCGTCTGCTGTGTATTTCTCTGTCTTCTCTTTTTTTTTTTTTTTTTAATTTACTGTGTTTGGGGTCTCTTTTTCACAGACTGCAGGTTCATAGTGCCCATTGTTTTTGGTGTCTCCTCCCCAGTAGGTAAGGTTGGTTCACCAGTTTGTGTAGGCTTCCTGGTGGAATCGACTGCTGCCTGTGTTTTGGTGGATGAGGCTGGATCTTGTCTTTCGGGTGGACAGAACAGTGTCCAGTGGTGTGTTTTGGGGTGTCTGTGACCCTATTATGATGTTAGGAAGCCTCTCTGCTAATGGGCGGGGTTGTATTCCTGTCTTGCTAGTTTTTTGGCATAGGGTGTCCAGCACCATAGCTTGCTGGTCATTGAGTGGAGCTTGGTTTTGGCGTTGAGATGGAAATCTCTGGGAGAGCTTTTACCATTTGATATTACATGGAACCAGGAGGTTTCTGATGGACCAATGTCCTGAACTCGGCTCTCCCATATCCTAGACTCAGACCTGACACCTGGACAGAGCACCAAGACCATGTCAGCCACATGGCTCAGAAGAAAAAAAAACGAAAGAAAGAAAAAATATATATATATAATATAGTTATTAAAATAAAAAATATTATTAAAAATAAAAATTTTAAAGTAATAAAAAAGAGGAAAAGAAAGAAAGAAGAGAGCAACCAAACCAAAAAACAAATCCACCCATGATAACAAGCACTAAAAAATATAGTAAAAAAAAAAAAGGACAGACAGAACCCTAAGACACATGGTAAAAGCAAAGCTATACAGACAAAATCACACAAAGAAGCATACAGATACATACTCACAAAAACAGAAAAAGGAAAAAAATATATATATATGTTTAAAAAAAGGAAGAGAGCAACCAAATTAATAAACAAATCTACTAATGATAATAAGTTCTAAATACTAAACTAAGACAAACATAAAACCAGAAACAAATTAAATGCAGAAAGCAAACTCCAAGTCTACAGTTGTTCCCAAAGTCCACCACCTCAATTTTGGAATAATTCATTGTCTTTTCAGATATTCCACAGATGCAGGGTACAACAAGTTGACTGTGGAGATTTAATCTGCTGCTCCTAAGGCTGCTGGGAGAGATTTCCCTTTCTCTTCTTTGTTTGCACAGCTCCCAGGGTTCAGCTTTGGATTTAGCCCTGCCTGTGCATATGTAGGTCACCTGAGGACAACTCTTCCCTGCCAAGACAGGACAGGGTTAAAGTAGCAGCTTATTAGGGGGCTCAGGCTCACTCAGGCCAGGGGGAGGGAGGGGTACAGAATGCGGGGCAGGCCTGCGGCGGCAGAGGCCGGAGTGATGTTGCACCAGCCTGAGGCACACCATGTGTTCTCCCAGGGAAGTTGTCCCTGGATCCCGGGACCCCGGCAGTGGTGGGCTGCACAGGCTCCCAAGAGGGGAGGTGTGGATTGTGCCCTGTGCTTGCACACAGGCTTCTTGGTGGCATCAGCAGCAGCCATAGCATTTCATGCCCATCTCTGGTGTCTGCACTAATAGCCATGCCTCGTGCCCGTCTCTGGAGCTTGTTTACGTGGTGCTCTGAATCCCCTCTCCTCGTGCACCCTGAAACAGTTGTCTCTTGTCTCTTAGGCAGTTCCAGACTTTCTCCTGGACTCCTTCTCAGCTAGCTGTGATGCACTATCCCCCTTCAGGCTGTGTTCACACAGCCAACCCCAGTCCTCTCCCAGACTTCACCTGCCCCGGCAGGTGAGCAGACAAGCTTCTTGGGCTGGTGAGTGCTGATTGGCACCAATCCTCTCTGAGGGAATCTCTCTGCTTCACCCTCTGCACCCCTGTTGTTGCATTCTCCTCCATGGCTCCAAAGCTTCCCCCCACTCCCCTGCCCATCCCCCATCTCAGCCAGTGAAGGGGATTCCTAGTGTGTGGAAACTTTTCCTCCTTCACATCTCCCTCCCAGAAGGGCAGGTTCCATCCCTATTCTTTTGTCTCTGTTTTGGGGGTTTTTTTAATCCTTTTGGCCTACACAGGTACGTGGGAGTTTCTTGCCTTTTGGGAAGTCTGAGGTCTTCTGCCATCGTTCAGTAGGTGTTCTGTAGGAGTTGTTCCACATGTAGATGTATTTCTGATGTATTTGTGGGGAAGAAGGTGACCTCCACATCTTACTCCTCTGCCATCTTGAAGGTCCCTCCCACATAGACATTTTTAATTAGTTCTTTTTCACTTGACTTTGCCATTGTTCTGTATGCCAGTTTCCATCAAGTATTGAACTTACTGGGCTCAATTCTTTTCCTCAAGTTATTTTTTAGAGGTTTTTGTGAGGTTTGAGAATTATTGCTGGGATACCTGGGTTTCCTAAAGAAAATTCCAGGTAATCAAAAAGATTCTGAACATAGGGAATTAGAAATATGAAATGGAAAGACATATTCCATCCTCTGAGAAAACATGCAGAATTATCAATTATATGAAGCTAAGCTCCACTTAAAACTTGGTCCCTCAAATATCATATGATATCACTTATATGTGGAAGTTTTTAAATTGCTACAATGAACTTATTTACAAAACAGAAACAGACTCAGAGACATAGAAAATAAACTTATGGTTACCAAATGGAAGGGGAGAGGGAGGGGTAAATTAGCAGCTTGGGATTAACAGATACACACTACTATGTATAAAATAGATAAACAACAAAGTCCTACTTTATGGCACAGGAAACTGTATTCAACACCTTGTAATAACCTATAATGGAAAAGAATCTGAAAAAGAATATACATATATAATTGAATAAATTTGCTGTACATCAGAAACTAACACAACATTGTAAATCAACTATACTCCAATTTAAATAAATAAATAAAACTTGGTCCCTCTCTCCACTGTCAGAGAGAGACTGTCAGAGTGGGGTGGGAATATTCCTGCTCTGTTCCTTGGAACTTTCATAGAATTTCCACTTTCTGGTTTGTTTCCCCAAATACTTGGAGGCAAGTGAATTATTCATGTTACCAAATCCACCAAATCATCTATATTTGAGCAAACTGATTAGATGTTTGATAAACCTTGTTGTGCAATGAACACCATACACTTGGTGATCTAATTTTTTAAGACTTTTGAAGACCTGGTACTTTAGGGTCCTGTTGCAGTGTTAATTTGTGCACCCAGTAGTGGGCTGTATTCATCTATCCAAGTTGGCTCTACTTTGTAATATTTCTATTGTTGGAGATTCAGGCATTGGCCAAGAGGTTGAACTATACCTGCTTGAAACCCTATGCCACCATTAGAAACAAGAACATAATTTGTTTCTCAAAATAAAAGTAATGATCAATATCTTTATAATCATAACAGTAGGTACTTATATAGTGTTTTATATGTGCCAAACACTGTTCCACACACTTATTCTCACAATAACTTATAAGGTTATTGTCCCATTTTCCAGAAGAAGAAACCGAGGCAAAGAAAGTTGAAATAACTTTCTCAAGTTCAGAGCTGCCTGCCTCCAGAGTCCATTTTAAGAAACTTGAGAGCAAAAACCTGTTTCTTGGAATAAAGGAAACACAGCCAAAATTTCACACAAAATTTCTAATAGCATGTCACCTTTTATAAGTTTAAAAGTCTAGAATGGCCAAGATCTGAAACTGACAACTCCAAGTGCTGACAAGGATGTGAAGCAACAGGAACTCTCATGCATTGCTGGTGGGAATGCAAAATATGGAAGACAGTTTTATGGTTTCTTACAAAACTAAACATACTCTTACTGCACAATCCAGCAGTCATGCTCCTTGGTATTTACACAAAGGAGGTAAAGATGTATGTCCACACAAAAACATGTTCATGAATATTTATAGCAGCTTTATTCATAATTGCCAAAATTTGGAAGCAACTAAGATGTCCTTCAGTAGGTGAATGATAAATAAACTGTGGTACAGCCAGAAAATGGGATATTATTCAGCCCTAAAAAGAAATGAGCCATTAAGTCATGAAATGGCATGGAGGAAATTTAAATGCATATTATTAAGTGAAAGAAGCCAATTGGAAAAGACTATGTACTATGTGTTTCCAATGATATGACTTCCTGGAAAAAACAAAACTATGAAGACACTAAAAAGATCAGTGGTTGCCAGGTGTTGGAAGCTCTAGATGGGGGGGGGGGGGGATGAATAGGTGGATCACAGATGATTTCTAGAGTAGTAAAAATACTCTAGATAAAATGATAAAGATGGATACATGACATTATACATTTGTCCAAACCCACTGGCTGTACAAAACCAAGTGTGAATCCTAAGGTAAACTATGGACTTTGATAATTATGACCTCCCAACATAGACTCATCAGTGATAACAAACATACCACTCTGGTGGAGAATGATGATAACAGATGAGGCTATGGATGTGTAGGGGCAGAGGGTATATGGGAAACCTCTCTCTTTTTTCCTATCAATTTTGTCATGAATCTAAAACTGCTCTAAACAAATTAGTATTTTTTTAAGTTTAACATTCCAGTCAAGAGGTGTGAATACCAATATTGTTAAGCACTTGACATCCTTGAACTTGACCTTCAGAGTGTGACCCTCTAAGAGGCAATCTTACTGTTACAACAGGGTCTCTGTTCATAGTACCAAGAGGATGGTATTTTCAGAAGCAAGATGATTAAAACAGAGGATGGCTAAGAGGATATGGCCCTCAGCCAATTTAACTGATCCATCTACCGAGAAATTAGAAAGAGTATATCCAGAGAGAGATTGTGCATCTTTTACAAGAACATCAAACGTGTTTTTATGTCTTCATAACATTGAGGTTTTCTTCCAAAAATTGGCATAATTTCTAACAAAATAGCAAACTGTATGTTTACACACCAAAATAACTAGTTAAGAAATAGAAATAATCAATAAGTCAGTCATTTTATCACTGCTATTTTAACTAACTCATTTGAATGGACCATTGCTTTGCTAAGAAGTAGATAATCTACTCTCACCTTGAAGGTAGAAGGACTAATGGCTAAGTAAATATTTCTGAGACAGTGTATGAACTTATAGTATTTATAACCCAGTGAAGAAACACATTAATATATGAAGGGATTCGGGCATATATTAGGTTAAATTAAGAAAAAGAAAAGCACGTGGAAATCTTATCATAGAATGAGCTTTGGAAAAAAAGAAAAATCTTCTAAGTAAGTATGAAATTAGGTTCCCTTAATATTTTTTCATTTTTAGCTATAAGGTTCTCACTTTGTGTACCACTGTTGTATAGAACATCACAGTACAGTATATGACAATTTAATAGATTAATTTAATAACTGTGGAAATAACCATTGATGTCTACTAGGCCAAACCCATTCTACAGATTAGAAAACAGAGTCTCAGAGAAGTTACGTAACTTTCCAGTTCAATACTGCTCACTGGTATCAGGGCTAAGACTAGAACCTGGTTCAGTTTCTCTTATAAAAAAAACTTTTAAAAGACTTCTTGACAACTGAAATATAGCCGACCCTTAGTTCTTAGTTGAACCACTTTTCAGCCAGCTCTTCCAAACTCTCCATGTTTGGAGACTTCAAAGAGTCTTAAGATACATTAATTCACTATCTTGACACAGGGAAATCCTGAGACATTCTTCACCTAATACTTCTAAGGGCTGTTGGCTTCCTAGCAGACTTACGAATTCTTAAATGTTATTGAAAAGAACGAGCCCTTATTTTGGATGACGCTTGTAAAAACTATCTGCTGTTCAAAGGAACTTCGTTGAGCTTAGCATGATTGAAAGAGGAAGATTATTATAGGTACCATGCACTAATTAAAAACTCCACCATAGATTATTCTAGGAGTAGACTAAAAATATGTTTCTTTTCCTTTTCCTTTTGAAATCATGTGACTAAAACCAGCCATCAGTTAAGGGTGGAGAGATGTTACACTCAAGATTTAAACAGAAAAAATTTAAAGCTAATTTTTTTTTTTTTTTTTTTTTTTTTTTTTTTTTTTTTTTTTGCAATACGCGGGCCTCTCACTGCTGTGGCCTCTCCCGTTGCAGAGCACAGGTTCTGGACGTGCAGGCTCAGCGGCCATGGCTCATGGGCCCAGCCGCTCCGCGGCATGTGGGATCTTCCCGGACCGGGGCATGAACCTGCATCCTCTGCATCGGCAGGCGGACTCTCAACCATTGCGCCACCAGGGAAGCGCAAAAAGCCAATTTTTAACACCTCTGTTCTGTTTATGATCACCATGGGCAAAATTTTTGTTTAAAAAACTTTAGTTCACAGACAGGATATAGGAAGGTAATAACTAGAACAGAACATAATACTCTTTAAGTCTAAAAACAGTTTCTGATATCTTATTTGGAAAATGACTGGTTCCCGCTCAAATTTTCTTAATCTCTAAAATTAAATTGTTGCATTTAACTCCTGAAACCAGTTTCTAATCTACATTTTCTCAGCTCCTATTTGCCAGTAAATAGGCTAAGCAAAAAAGCTCACTCTTACAGAGCTGAAACAAATAGAATTTGAAATAACTGAAAGTAGCATCACCAGTCTGGTTACCTGGGCCATCTCAACAACCAGGAATGAATCCTCTGATCCTCATGACAGTTAAAAGGACTAAATAAACGCTGCTTTTTCAGTAAATAACCCCTCCCCATGCTGTGCCTTGTCTCTGATGTCATAAAGTCCTTAGAAGACATTTTTAACTGAGTTGTGAGACTGGGTTCCAATCATAATTTGGACATAGAAATGCCCTTATAATAATCTTGAAGCTTCAGAAAAATAGAGAGAAAGAGAATCTACATAAAGGAAATAATAAGAAATGTAGACTAAGATTTACATATAAAGATGATCTTAATAGCATTATTATAATAATTAAAAAAAGAAGTAATCTAAGTGGTCAATAAAAATCATCATCATCATCATGCTCTTGAAGATTCTTCCAGAAGCAAGTCTGGAAAATTTTTATTCTTGCAATATAGATACATGTTTTCTTCTATTATAAAAAAAAAAAAAAAAAAAAGAAGAAGAAGAAGTATTTCAATTAGAGACACGTGCTTCCATGATCCTGAGTGCATCTACCCCATCTAAAAACAGAGCCTCAGGACTTCCTTGGAGGTACATTGGTTAAGACACCGTGCTTCCACTGCAGGGGATGCAGTTCAATCCCTGGTCGGGGACCTATGATCCTGCCTGGTGGAATCCATCTAAAAAAGGCAGTGGAATTAAACAAGTTACTAAATATATTCTGATATTCTTATGGAGCACGAAAGTAAAATAGCGCTTTCTTTTCATTTTATTTTTTTTAGGATAGTATATTTTCTGAGAAGAAAGTAGGCCTCTTGGATTTTTATCTGGCATTTTCTAAGATCATCCAGGATGTGTTTGGAGTGCAGTCCTGTTCACTTTCATTTCTACTAATCCCACATCAGAGGTTCTAAATCAGCTCAAGGCCTACGTGCAACTTCTCTTAGTGCCAATGCCAGAGCAGCCCAAGGTCCCCTTCACACAGTTGGATGTATAACCTCATGAATCCAAAACTTCACAGAGTACCTGACCCTTGTATGCAAATGTTATTTCCTGGAGTGAAGAAATGAATGGAAATTCACTTGGTACAAGCAGACTGTCAGTTCCTCTAGTAGCAAAGACTAAATGTATCTGAGGAAGTTCTGGTGAACCAATCAAAAGAGGGGGGGTTTGTTTCTGAACTTGGCTGAGCCCATCTCATGCCTTGTAAATGTCAGTGTGTGTGCTTGTGAGCATCTGACATTACTCAGCAGCACATACTGAAGGCCAAAAATTTGGCCAGAGCCAGGATGATTAGCATGGATAAAAATATTCCATTTTAGCAATATCCATTCTGATTGCCTTCTAGCCTGTTGGCAAAATGCTAAAGCAGCAGGATCTTTAGGAAGCATAAATTCTGAGAGGTTTTCCAAAAATCCAAAATGACACAACCTCATTGTGTAAGACGTAACCCTTCAACTTAAGTTCTTATTTGTCTATTTTTATCCCAACAGATTTTTTTGTAAGCCATGTAAGGTAATGCTCTCTCATTTACAAAACATTTATAAAATGTAATCTAATATAATTCAACAAATAGTTATTGAGAACCTATTACGTGCAAGGCACTTTGTCGGGCTCCATGGGGAATACAAGGTCAAACATAATTATCCTCACTTTGAATTTGCCTGCAATGCAGCAAAAGTTGAGACCTTTCCTGGGAACGAGCTGCTCTTGGGCTGTGAAACCATGATCCATGCTTTAGAAGAGGCATAAACCAAGAGCTACAAGAGTCAAGGAAGAGATTAATTTTGCTGGCGAGGGTGGGCAAAGGATTCTTGAGGACAGAGGCATTTTGATCTGGTCCTTCAAGAGTAGGGAGAGTTGCCCAGGCAGAGCTGGGGAAGGCACAGCATGAGTATGCAAATATAGAAAGCACAGGGCATTAGAAAAACTCACGAAATCTTCAAGTTTCTTCCTTATCACAGGGGATAAGTTTTCCCAAAATGAGAAGGCTAATGGCACCAGAATCATAGCTCCCACAATCTCTGCAATCAAGGAAATGTACTACAGTGGAGCCGTCTCTAAACAAGAGGGAAAATATAATTTCTGCAAAATGGCCAAAACCACAAGAGTGATGATTTATACTGGAGGTAAACAAGGCTTAACCCTAACGTGGGGACAAGTTAAAGAGCTGTCATCTGGGTATCATTTACAGGTACACACAAATGAAAATGTATGTACATCTCACTCTAGGCACTTTGCCTCACAGTCATTCTTTCTTTTTCAGCAACCCAAATCCTCTTGGTCCTGGATTTAATTTAGGTATCTCACATCCCTAAGAGATTTACCAAAAAGCTGTGACTCATGATTTCAACCATGTTTCTACCATGGAGTTCAGGGGAGTAAACCCAAGAGGTAAAGTATCTTGGGTGGTCAGAGATCCGAGAGACTTGCCTAGGAATTACCTTTATTTTTACCTGTAAAATGATAGAGAACCACCCAGGGTTTATGAAGAGAGTGGATTGCCAAGTTTTGACAACACCGGATAGATGTCACTATGAAGGACAATTACATAGTCAATCCACAAGCAGTGACTCAGTACCCTGTGTCTATACACATATGAGATGATGAAAATCATGGCTGGAAATTACCTAGTAAGACTGAAATAAGAGCAATGTTCTTCCCAGAGCAATGACCTTTCTTTGTGAAGAAATGGCACTGCTTAAATTTCTTTATGAAGAAAGGATTGGTCCATCTATTAAAGGATTAAGATGACTAAGAAAGAAAGTGATAGAAAGAAAACAAATGATACGTTCTAGCAAAAAAAGATCATTGAACCAAATATTAAAATAAATGTGTAAGCCCAATTCTTACATTTCTAAGGCCTGAATTGTAGACTGAAATTAAGTTGGCCACAACAGTCGAGATCTTCAAAATGCTGGAGGAGTAAGATGTGGAGATCATCTTCCTCACCACAGATACATCAGAAATACATCTACATGTGGAACAACTCCTACAGAACACCTACCGAATGCTGGCAGAAGACCTCAGACTTCCCAAAAGGCAAGAAACTCCCACGTACCTGTGTAGGCAAAAAGGATTTAAAAAAAAAAAAAAAAAAAAAAAACAGAGACAAAAGAATAGGGACGGAACCTGCCCCTCTGGGAAGGAGCTGTGAAGGAGAAAAAGTTTCCACACACGAGGAAGCCTCTTCACTGGCTGAGATGGGGGGTGGGTGGGGGTGGGGGGAAGCTTTGGAACCATGGAGGAGAGCGCAGCAACAGGAGTACAGAGGGCAAAGCAGAGAGGTTCCCTCAGAGAGGATCGGTGCCAACCAGCACTCACCAGCCCAAGTGTCTTCTCTGCTCACCTGCTGGTACAGGTGAGGTCTGGGAGAGGACTGGGGTTGGCTGCGTGAACACAGCCTGAAGGGGCCTAATGCACCACAGCTAGCTGGGAGGGAGTCCAGGAAAAAGTCTGGAGCTGCCGAAGAAGCAAGAGACCACTGTTTAGGGGTGCACGAGAAGAGGGATTCAGAGCACGGCCTACACGAGCTCCAGAGACGGGTGCAAGCCACGGCTATCAGCGCGGATCCCAGAGACGGGCATGAGATGCTAAGGCTGCTGCTGATGCCACCAAGAAGCCTGTGTGCAAGCACAGGTCACTATGCACTCCACCCCTCCCAGGAGCCTATGCAGCCCGCCACCGCCAGGGTCCCGTGATCCAGGAACAATTTCCCCAGGAGAACACATTGCGTGCCTCCGGCTGTTGCAATATCATGCTGGCTTCTGCTGCATCAGGCTTGCACGGCATTCCGTACCCCTCCCTCCCCCCTAATCAGCTGCTACCTTAACCCCTTCCTGTCTGAGCGAAGAACAGAGCCCTCAGGTGACCTACACACAAAGGCATGGCCAAATCCAAAGCTGAACCCCAGGAGCTATGCAAACAAAGAAAAGAAAGGGAAATTTCTCCTAATAGCCTCAGGAGCAGCGGATTAAATCTTCACAATCAACTTGATGTACCCTGCATCTCTACAATACCAGAATACAAAATGAATCATCCCAAATTTGAGGAGGTGGACTTTGTGTGATTTCGTCTGTATAGCTTTGTTTTTACCATTTGTCTTAGGGTTCTGTTTGTCCATTTGGGGTGTTTTTTTTTTTAGTATACTTTTTTAGCACTTGTTTTCATTGGTGGATTTGGTTTGGTTGCTCTCTTCTTTCTTTCTTTCTTTTTTTTGTATTATTTTTAATATTCTTTATTTTTACTAATTTTTTAATTTTAATAACTTTATTTTATTTTATATTATTTTCTTCTTTTCTTTCTTTTTTCTCCCATTTCTTCTGAGGCATGTGGATGACAGGGTCTTGGTACTCTGGCCAGGTGTCAGGCCTGTGCCTCTGAGGTGGGAGTGCCGAGTTCAGGACATTAGTCCACCAGAGACATCCTGGCTCCATGTAATATCAAATGGTGAAAGCTCTCCCAGAGAGTTCCATCTCAACGCTAAGACCAAGCTCCACTCAACAACCAGCAAGCTACAGTGCTGGACATGCTATGGCAAACAAATAGCAAGACAGGAATACAACCTTACCCATTAGCATAGAGGCTGCCTAGAATCATAATAAGGTCACAAACACCCCAAAACAAACCACCAGATGTGATCCTGCCCACCAGAAAGACAAGATCCAGCCTCATCCACCAGAACAGAGGCACCAACCCCCTCCACCAGGAAGCCTAACACAACCAACTGAACCAACATTAGCCACTGGTGGCAGACACCAAAAACAACGGGAACTACAAACCTGCAGCCTGAGAAAAGGAGACCACAGACACAGTAAGTTAAACAAAATGAGAAGACAGAGAAATACACAGCAGATGAAGGAGCAAGGTAAAGACCCAACAGACCAAACAAATGAAGAGGAAATAGGCAGCCTACCTGAAAAAGAATTCACAGTAATGATATTAAAGATGATCCACAATCTTGGAAATAGAATGGAGAAAATACAAGAAAAGTTTTAAAAGGACCTAGAAGAACTAAAGAACAAACAAAAAATGATGAACAACACAATAAATGAAATTAAAAATTCTCTAGGAGGAATCAATAGCAGAATAACTGAGGCAGAACAACAGAAAAGTGAATAAAGAAAAAAGAATGAAAATAACTGAGGACAGTCTCAGAGACCTCTGGGACAACATTAAATGCACCAACATTCAAATTTTAGGGGTCACAGAAGAAGAAGAGAAAAAGAATGGGACTGAGAAAATATTTGAAGAGATTATAGTTGAAAAATTCCCTAATACAGGAAAGGAAATTTTCAATCAAGTCAAGGAAGTACAGAAAGTCCCATACAGGATAAATCCAAGGAGAAACACGCCAAGACATACATTAATCAAACTATCAAAAATTAAATACAAAGAGAAAATATTAAAAGCAGCAATGGAAAAACAAAAAAATAACATACAAGGGAATCCCCATGCAGTTAAAAACTGATCTTTCAGCAGAAACTCTGCAAGCCAGAAGGGAGTGGAAGGACATATTTAAGTGATGAAAGGAAAACACCTACAACCAACATTACTCTACCCAGCAAGGATCTCATTCAGATTTGATGGAGAAATCAAAATCTTTACACACAAGCAAAAACTAAGAAAATTCAGCACTACAAAAACAGCTTTACAACAAATGCTAAAAGAACTTCTCTAGGCAGGAACCACAAGAGAAAGAGAAGACTTACAATAAAAAAACCCCAAACAATTAAGAAGATGGTATTAGGAACTTACATATCGACAACTACCTTAAATGTAAATGGATTAAATGCTCCAAACAAAAGACATTGACTGGCTGAATGATACAAACACAATACCCATATATATACTGTCTACAAGAGACCCACTTCAGACCTAGGGACACATACACACTAAAAGTGAGGGGATGGAAAAAAATATTTCATGCAAATGGAAATTTTAAAAAAGCTGGAGTAGCAATACTCACACCAGACAAAATAGACTTTAAAATAAAGACTATTGGCCTTGCAACCATCAGTTGCTTGTGCCCTTCTGATCCCATACCTTGGTGCGTTCAGTTCCCTACCCCCTCTCGTCGATTGTTGCTGCATTTTGAGGACTCGCCGCGGCTGGCGGCAAGTGGCTCCCGAACAGGGACTTGATAAGAGGGACATCTGAATCTCGGTAGGTGAATCCCCGGAGTTACGAGTGAAAGTGTGGCCACATAGTAAAGTTGATAGTAACTCGGGGCAATAGTCAGAAGTAAAAACATATGGGACAAAAAGTATCCAAGAACCAACCTGAGATCACTGATCAAGAGAAGGAGTTGTCCACCAGTGCTTTCCAGGCTTTCACAGCTGGAAATTATGATGTCTGTCTGCAACATCTTGCCTGCCTACAAGATATAAAAAAAGATGATTATAAAATAATTTTGAATACGGCAGTAGCTGAGTTTTTCAAAAGTAACCAGACAACAACAGATAGTTTAAGACAGACACTTAACCAGTTGAAGAATCAGGTGCACTCGGCTGTTGAAGAAATGGATGGATTAGATGATGTTGAAAACAGTATGTTGTATTACAATCAAGCAGTCATCCAGTATCATGTCCGACAGTATACAGAAGCCATATCCGTTGGTGAAAAACTTTATCAGTTCATAGAACCTTTTGAAGAAAAATTTGCCCAAGCAGTGTGTTTTTTGCTCGTAGGCCTGTATATATTAACCTACCAAGCTGAGAAAGCTTTACATCTTCTTGCTGTTCTAGAAAAAATGATTTCACAGGGCAACAATAACAAAAATGGAAAGAATGAGACTGGTAATTACAGCAACAAAGATGGGTCTAATCATAAAGCTGAAAGTGGAGCTCTAATAGAAGCTGCAAAGTCAAAGATACTATTTTTGTGTTGAAGTATATGTAGGAGGACAAGGGACTTTATGGGCCGGCCATAGTTTAAAGGTAGTTAAAGCTGTTACAAGCTTGAAGTTTCCCTCCTTTTTTCCTTCTGATTTTCCCCAATCTGATTTTGAATTCTCAAATCTGGTGCACCTTAAATTATAATAATGGTACCATTTTAATTTCTTCAGTTTCTGTTACTAATAATAGTTTGGTTTTTTATAAGCATTGGGATTTTGGGAAGTTTGCATTGTCTTATTCTTATCAACCAGTTATTACTTGTGTTACACCCTCATATGCCTTGCTAATAGGAGATTTACAGGTTGAGTTTACTTCTGGTTCCTTAGGATATAATATAACTTGTCAGAATTGTATTTTTAGTACTTGCATTCTGCCTATGAAAGGAACTTTTTCTGTTATGATGTTAAAACAACCTTCCTATGTAATGCTGCCTGTAAATATTTCTGAACCATGGTATCATAGTACTAGCATGCAAGCTTGGCTAGAATTATCTGAAGCTTTAAAAAGACCTAAACGATTCATTGGAATATTAATATGTAGCATATTAGCCTTAGCCGCTTTAACAGCCACAGCCACTACTGCCGGTTTAGCATTAAGTAAAACTACAACAAGCACATTATGTTAATCAATTGTCTAAAAATACCAGTATTGCATTAGCATTACAAAGTCATATTGATACTCAACTAAAAACTGAGGTTGATGAGTTAAAAAATGCTCTCATATGTTTAGGAGACCAAATTATGGCTTTAAAATTGAAAATGAGTTTGATTTGCCATGCTAAATATACTTGGATTTGTGTGACTCAACACGCTTATAATGAAACTGACTGGGATTGGAACAAAGTAAATATGCACTTTTTAAGTGTATGGACTGGTGGACACATTAGTTTGGACATACAAAATCTTAATGCAGAAATACAAGCAATTCAAGAAGCTCATCTACAAGAAGACGGGCCCCAACAATTAATTCAAGGACTCTTGGATCAGCTTCAATGGTTAAACCCAATGCATTGGTTTCAAAATGGACTCACAGGATTGATTACCGTGGGGTCATGTGTATTGTTGATGTTAATTGCCTTACCTTGTTTATTACGCTTTGTTGTTGGCCGTCTCGCTGCTCTTCGTCAGGAGGTGTATGGGTTGAAGCTGCATTATCAAGCTTTAAAAAATAAAAGGGGGGGAAATGTGGCGAGCATTGCCCTCTGAGGAAGGCGCCATTAAGACCCTCATAAGCCTCAGGGCCCGATTGTACTCTCCTTGGTATGCATCCTGGACTTTATGGTATGAACGTAAAAAAGGAGATGGCCTTTGGCCAAATTGCTCCAGGGACCTGCTCAGTTACTGGGAGTCCCTGGTTGTTCCCTAAAGCTAGGAAAAGCAATCCTGGAGGGGAAATTGGTGCCTTTGAGGGAGAAGCCGAGAAGCCAATCAACCAGCTGATGCCGATAAGGCCTGACTAAGCCGAGAAGCCAATTAACCAGCTGATGCCAATAAGATGGTGACTAAGCAAATTCCCTGCTTTAGGGGTATATATATGGCTATGCTTTGTTATTAAACTTGCCTTGCAACCATCAGTTGCTTGTGCCCTTCTGATCCCATACCTTGGTCCGTTCAGTTCCCTACCCCCTCTCGTCGATTGTTGCTGCACTTTGAGGACCCGCCGCGGCTGGCAGCAGGAAGCCCTTAGATGACGTTTAACATCAAGTTACTTTTCCTTTACGCAATGTGTCAATATCATCCAAATGACCTCATTAATCCTATTAAATTGGAGGGTTTTGATTGAGAGGCTTGAATAGGGAATGTTTTGTCCTTTGAAAAGGATAATGGTTTATTAATATCAATGGCTCAGTTTCTGAATTAACATGGACTGGTGTGAATATTTCACATATATACAGCTCATTAAATGGATAAACATAATCACTATTCCATACTAAAATAGCAAAAGGTTGCCCAAAGAATAAAAATTCATTTTCTTATTTATCATTATCTTCCTCAGCCATTCTCCTTAAATTCTACACATACCTTCCTGTAACAATGGTTCTCCAGTTGTTAGGAAAGTTCCACTTCTCCCTCATAAATGAGGAGAAAAAGTACATTTCTACTTTAACTAAAATTTTACATGATATTTTACAATTTTCAAAACATTGCTTGTATGAGTTTTCCCATTTAAAATAGCACTTTGTGAAAGTCAAAAAAATAAAAAATAAAGACTATTACGAGAGACAAAGAAGGACACTACATAATGATCAAGGGATCAATCTAAAAAGAAGATATAACAATTGTATATATTTATGCACCCAACATAGGAGCACCTCAATATATAAAGCAAACACTAACAGCCATAAAAGAGGAAATAGACAATCATAGTAGGGGATTTTAACACCCCAATTTCACCAATGGAGAGATCATCCAAACTGAAAATAAATAAGGAAACATAAGCTTTAAATGATACATTAAACAAGATGGACTTAATTGATATATACAGGACATTCCATCCAAAAAATACATGATACACTTTCTTCTCAAGTATTCATGGAACATTCTCCAGGATAGATCATATCTTGGGTCACAAGTCAAGCCTTGGTAAATTTAAGAAAATTGAAATCGTATCAAGTATCTTTTCGGACAACAACGTTATGAGACTAGATAACAATTACAGGAAAAAAAGTGTAAAAAAATACAAATGTATGGTGGCTAAACAACACACTACTAAATAACCAAGAGGTCACTGAAGAAATCAAAGAGGAAATCAAAAAATACCTAGACACAAATGACAATGAAAACACAATGACCCAAAACCTATGGGATGCAGCAAAGGCAGTTCTAAGAGGGAAGTTTATAGCAATACAATCTTACCTCAAGAAACAAGAAACATCTGACATAAACAACCTAACCTTACACCTAAAGCAATTAGAACAGGAAGAACAACAACCAAAAAAACCCCAAAGTTAGGAGAAGGAAAGTAATCATAAAGATCAGATCAGAAATAAATGAAAAAGAAATGAAGGAAACAATAGCTAAGATCAATAAAAACTAAAACCTGGTTCTTTTAGAAGATAAACAAACTTGATTAACCACTACCTAGACTCATCAAGAAAAAAGAGAAGACTCAAATCAATAGAATTAGGAGAAAAAGGAGAAGTAACAACTGACACTGCAGAAATACATGATGAGAGATAACTATAAGCAACTATATGCCAATAAAATGGACAACCTGGAAGAAATGTACAAATTCTTAGAAAAGAACAACCTTCTGAGACTGAACCAGGAAAAAGTAGAAAATATGAACAGGCCAATCACAAGCACTGAAATTGAGACTGTGATTAAAAATCTTCCAACAAACTAAAGTCCAGGACCAGATGGCTTCACAGGCAAATTCTTTCAAACATTTAGAGAAGAGCTAACGCTTATCCTTCTCAAACTCTTCCAAAATATAGCAGAGGGAGGAACACTTCCAAACTCATTCTATGAGGCCACCATCACTCTGATACCAAAACCAGACAAAGATGTCACAAAGAAAGAAAACTACAGGACAATATCACTGATGAACATAGATGCAAATATCCTCAAGAAAATACTAGCAAACAGAATCCAACAGCACATTTAAAAGATCAGGTAGGGAATATCCCAGGAATGCAAGAGTTCTTCAATATACACAAATCAATCAATGTGATATACCATACTAACAAATTGAAGGGGAAAAACCATATGATCATCTCAATAGATGCAGAAAAAGCTTTCCACAAAATTCAACACCTACTTATGATAAAAATCCCTCAAGAAAGTAGGCATAGAGGGAACGTACTTCAACATGATAAAGGCCATATATGACAAACCCACAGCCAACATCATCCTCAATGGTGAAAAACTGAAACCATTTCCTCTAAGATCAAGAATAAGACAAGGATGTCCACTATTATTCAACATAGTTTTGGAAGTTTTAGCCACAGAAATCAGAGAAGAAAAAGAATAAAAGCAATCCAAATTGGAAAAGAAGAAGTAAAACTGTCACTCTTTGCAGATGACAGGATCCTATACATAGAGAATCCTAAAGAGGCAAATAGAAAACTACTAGAGCTAATCAATGAATTTGGTAAAGTAGCAGGATACAAAATTAATGCACAGAAATCTCTTGCACACCTATACACTAATGCTTAAAAATCTGAAAGATAAATTAAGGAAACACTTCAGTTTACCACTGCAAAAAAAGAATAAAATAGCTAGGAATAAACTTACCTAAGGAGACGAAAGACCTGTATTCAGAAAACTATAAGACACTGATGAAAGAAAATAAAGATGATACCAACAGATGGATAGATATACCATATTCTTGGATTGGAAGAATCAACATTATGAAAACGACTATACTACCCAAAGTAATCTACAGATTCAATGCAATCCCTATCAAACTGTCAGTGGCATTTTTCACAGAACTAGAACAAAAAATTTCACAGTTTCTATGGAAACACAAAAGACCCCAAATAGTCAAAGCAACCTTGAGAAAGAAAAATGGGGCTTGAGGAAGCAGGCTCCTTGACTTCAGACTATACTACAAAGCTACAGTAATCAAGACAGCATGGTACTGGCACAAAAACAGAATTATAGATCAGTGGAACAATATAGAAAACCCAGAGATAAACCCACGCACATTTGGTCACCTAATTTTTGAAAAAGGAGGCAAGAATATACAATGGAGAAAAGACAACCTCTTCAATAAGTGGTGCTGGGAAAACTGTATAGCTAAAAGAATGAAATTAGAACACTAACTAACACCATACACTAAAATAAACTCAAAATGGATTAAAGACCTAAATGTAAGGCCAGGCACTATAAAACTCTTATAGGAAAACATAGGCAGAACACTATGACATAAATCAGAGCAAGATCCTTTTTAACCTACATCCTAGAAAAATGGAAATAAAAACAAAAATAAACAAATGGGACCTAATGAAACTTAAAAGCTTTTGCAGAGCAAAGGAAAACATAAACAAGACGAAAAGACAGCCCTCAGAATAAGGGGAAAATATTTGCAAATGAAGCAACTGACAAAGGATTAATCTCCAAAATTTACAAACAGCTCATGCAGTTCAATATCAGAAACACAAACAACCCAATCCAAAAATGGGCAGAAGACCTAAATAGACATTTCTCCAAAGAAGATACACAGATTGCCAACAAACACATGAAAGGATGCTCAACATCACTAATCATTAGAGAAATGCAAATCAAAACTACAATGAGGTATCACCTCACACCAGTCAGAATGGCCATCATCAAAAATCTACAAACAATAAATGCTGGAGAGGGTGTGGAGAAAAGGGAACCCTTTGCATTGTTGGTTGGAATGCAAATTGATACAGCCACTATGGAGGACAGTATGGAGTTTCCTTAAAAAACAAAAACTAGAACTACCATATGACCCAGCAATCCCACTCCTGGGCATATACCCTGAGAAAACCATAATCCAAAGAGTCATGTACCAAAATATTAACTGCAGCTCTATTTACAATAGCCAAGACATGGAAGCAACCTAAGTGTCCATCGACAGAAGAATGGATAAAAAAGATGTGGCACATATATCCAATGGAATATTACTGAGCTATAAAAAGAAACGAAATTGAGTTATTTGTAGTGAGGTTGATGGACCTAGAGTCTATCATACAGAGTGAAGTAAATCAGAAAGAGAAAAACAAATACTGTATGCTAACACATATATATGGAATCTAAAAAGAAAAAAAATGGTTATGAAGAACCTAGGGGCAGGACAAGAATAAAGACACAGATGTAGAGAGTGGACTTGAGGACACAGGGAGGGGGAAGCATAAGCTGGGACTAAGTGAGAGAGTGGCATGGACATATATACACTACCGAATGTAAAATCGATAGGTAGTGGGAAGCACTTGCATAGCACAGGGAGATCAGCTAGGTGCTTCATGACCACCTAGAGGGGTCAGATAGAGAGGGAGGGAGGGAGACACAAGAGAGAAGAGATATCGGGATATATGTATAGCTGATTCACTTTGTTATAAAGCAGAAACTAACACACCATTATAAAGCAATTATACTCCAATTAAGATATTTTTTTAAAAAAAGAAAAAGAAATCAAGTAATTTCTGATCATTGGCACAATTTACAGGAATATTGTCCATAACTCAAGAGGACACAAAGCAAATTTGGCATTTGATTCATTACCAATGCCCATAGTGTTTTACCTAATTATTCCAAGCAACAGATGTATTGTTCAATCATGCATTTCCTATGCACTGGGCACCTGCCCACCCTGGGACCACCTAACACCATAACGAAGCTGACCTTTGCCATTAGCACCACCTGGTGATTAAACCACTATGTGTTTTAACTTCCAATCTCTTCCTCATAGCGCCTTCCAGTGCAAGTAAATCTTGCATATACCATGTGCTCAGTTTTTTTTTTTTTTAACTTAAGGCAGAAGAGTCTAGTGGATGCTTTTGCTCTCAACAGTATGGGAGTGTTGGATATATAAACTAAGTAAGTTTCTAAGAGGTTGGGAGCATAAGTACAATGAAGACAAAAAATGAATGAACTAGGGAATTCAGACTGGCTGGTCACTTATTTCTTGATACTTCAGCCATCCAGTGAAGATGGAAGTTTGAAGAGAAGGTCTAGAAAATGAAAGAAATGACAGGGACAGGGAAGGCAGGAGCAATGATTAAATATGAGTTGCATTGTGTTATCAGTTCAGTGGGACAAATGGAGAAAGTCAGTACTTAGATTCCAGGTCTAAAAATTCAGAGGAGAATCTGATCAGAGCAAAGAAGAAAAGAGTTTGGAAATACTGAAAGGAAATTGGCAACAACAAGAATTCATTCATCATAGAGAACCAGAGGGGTTGGCAGCAGATGAGGGAAAGGAAATTTGTGTCAGCGAGAGGCTCAGAAATTGGCAAAAGAGAATTGTGAAGGTGGAGAAGATTGAATTGATAAAGAGCAGGGAGAAGAGAAAAAGACTAAGAATAGAATTTCCTAATGGTTAGACAACAAGAACAAAACCAACGTGCCCTTGTTAATACGTGCGTGTTGCATTGTATCAATATTAAATTCTTTCAAACATTTCCTGTGAAACTCAAAGCTCAGGCATGAAAATTACAAGCCAAACCTCTCCACCACAGGTCACCTAAAAATAATTCGCATGTACTGGGGAGAGCTGAGAGGAGACTAGAGCCGAGTGGCCTGTGGATCCAGACATGCTCTTTAGATCCAGAAAGTGCACAGTGCAGCAAGTCATGCCAAGTCGGAGAAGCATGCACTCCAGGTGGAGCCCCTCTCAATGGCTGCCAAAGTTGGCTACATGCTTACTCCAGGTACTCAACTGAGAAGTGTGGCGTAGCCAGTTTTCAAACTGCAACAGTCATCATCTATGAATAAGTGACCTGTGATGTTGTTTTGCACTCCAAAGTCCCAGGATCAAGGCAAGCTTCCTGGACACAACCTGTGCATTTGCATGGGACCCTGTGCTCAGATGGGTCCTGCACTCTGCAGCTGCCATCTTGAGGCCTCTGAGGGTTTAGTTTGTTAGTTTGTTTGTTTGTTTGCTGTTTTTTATACAGCAGGTTCATATTAGTCAACCATTTTATACACATCAGTGCATACATGTCAATCCCAGTCTCCCAGTTCATCACACCACCACTCCGACACCATGCCACTTTCCTTCCTTGGTGTTCATACGTTTGTTCTCTACATCTGTGTCTCAACTTCTGCCCTGCAAACCAGTTAATCTGTACCATTTTTCTAGGTTTCACATATATGCATAATATACGATATTTGTTTTCTCTTTCTGACTTACTTCACTCTGTGTGATAATCTCTAGATCCATCCACGTCTCTACAAATGACCCAGTTTTGTTCCTTTTTATGGCTGAGTAATATTCCACTATATATATGTACCACATCTTCTTTATCCATTCATCTGTTGATGGGCACTTAGATTAATTCTATGACCTGGCTATTGTAATACTGCTGCAGTGAACATTGGGGTGCATGTGTCTTTTTGAATTATGGTTTTTGCTGGGTATGTGCCCAGTAGTGGGATTTCTGGGTCATATGGTAGTTCTATTTTTCGTTTTTTAAAGAACCTCCATACTGTTCTCCATAGTAGTTCTATCAATTTACATTCCCACCAACAGTTCAAGAGGATTCCCTTTTCTCCACACCCTCTCCAGCATTTGTTGTTTGTAGATTTTCTGGTGATGCCTACTCTAATTGGTGTGAGGTGATACCTATTTATAGTTTTGATTAGCATTTCTCTAATAATTAGTGATGTTGAGCAGATTTTCATGTGTATGTCTTCTTTGGAGAAATGACCATCTGTATGTTTTCTTTGGAGAAATGTCTCTTTAGGTCTTCTGCTCATTTTTGGATGGGGTTGTTTGTTTTTTAAATATTGAGCTGCATGAGCTGTTTATATATTTTGGATATTTATTCTTTGTCCATTGATTTGTCTGCAAATATCTTCTCCCATTCTGAGGGTTGTCTTTTCATCTTGTTTATGGTTTCCTTTGCTGTGCAAAAGCTTTTAAATTCCATTAGGTCTCATTTGTTTATTTTTGTTTTTATTTCCCTCTCTCTAGGACGTGGATCAAAAAAGATCTTGCTATGATTTATGTCAAAGAGTGTTCTTCCTATGTTTTCCTCTAATAGTTTTATAGTGTTCAGTCTTACATTTAGGTCTCTAATCTATTTTGAGTTTATTTTTGTGTGTGGTGATAGGGAGTGTTCCAATTTCATTCTTTTACATATAGCTATCCAGTTTTCCCAGCACCACTTATTGAAGAGACTGTCTTTTCTCCATTGTATATACTTGCCTCCTTTGTCATAGATCAGTTGACCACAGGTGCGTGGGTTTATCTCTAGGCTTTCTATCTTGTTCCATTGATCTATATTTCTGTTTTTGTGCCGCTACAATACTGTCTTGATCACTGTAGCTTTATAGTATAGTCTGAAGTCAGGGAGCCTGATTCCTCCAACTCTGCTTTTTTCCCTCAAGACTGCATTGGCTATTCGGGGTCTTTTGTGTCTCCATACAAAATTTTAAGATTTTTTTGTTCTAGTTCTGTAAAACATACCATTGGTAATTTGATAGGGATTGCATTGAATCTGTAGATTGCTTTGGGTAGTATAGTCATTTTCACAATATTGATTCTTCCAATCCAAGAACATGGTATACCTCTCCCTCTGTTGGTATCATCTATAATTTCTTTCATCAGTGTCTTATAGTTTTCTACAGACAGGTCTTTTGTCTCCCTAGGTAGATTTATTCCTAGGTATTTTATTCTTTTTGTTGCAGTGGTAAATGGGAGTGTTTCCTTAATTTCTCTTTCAGATTTTTCATCATTAGTATAAAGGAATGCAAGAGATTTCTGTGCATTAATTTTGTATCCTGCAACTTTACCAAATTCATTGATTAGGTCTAGTAGTTTTCTGGTGACATCTTTAGGATTCTCTATGTATAGTACCATGTCATCTGCAAACAGTGACAGTTTTACTTCTTCTTTTCCAATTTGAATTCCTTTTTCTTCTCTGATTGCCATGGCTAGGACTTCCAAAACTGTGTTGGATAATAGTGGTGAGAGTGGACATCCTTGTCTTGTTCCTGATCTTAGAGGAAATGCTTTCAGTTTTTCATGATTGGGAATGATATTTGCTGTGGGTTTGTCATATATGGCCTTTATTATGTTGAGGTAAGTTCCCTCTATGCCCACTTTCTGGAGAGTTTTTATCATAAATGGGTGTTGAATTTTGTCAAAAGCTTTTTCTGTATCTATTGAGATGATCATATGGTTTTTATTCTTCACCTTGTTAAGATGGTGTGTCACATTCTTTGATTTGCATATATTGAAGAATCCTTGCTTCCCTGGGATAAATCCCACTTGATCATGGTGTATGATCCTTTTGATGTGTTTTTTGATTCTGTTTGCTAGTATTTTGTTGAGGATTTTTGCATCTATAGTCATCAGTGATATTGGTCTGTAATTTTCTTTTTTTGTAGTACCTTTTTCTGGTTTTGGTATCAGGGTGATGGTGGCCTCATAGAATGAGTTTGGGAGTGTTCCTTCCTCTGCACTTTTTGGGAAGAGTTTGAGAAGGATGGGTGTTAGCTATTCTCTAAATGTTTGATAGAATTCACCCGTGAGGCCATCTGGTCCTGGCCTTCTGTTTGTTGGAAGATTTTAAATCACAGTTTCAATTTCATTATTTGTGATTGATCTGTTCATATTTTCTATTTCTTCCTGGTTCAGTCTTGGAATGTTATACCTTTCTAAGAATTTGTTCATTTCTTCCAGGTTGTCCATTTTATTGGCATAGAGTTGCTTATAGTAGTCTCTTGGATGCTTTGTATTTCTTCTCCTTTTTCATTTCAAATTTTATTGAGTCCCTTCCCTCTTTTCCTTGATGAGTCTGGCTAATGGCTTATCAATTTTGTTTATCTTCTCAAAGAACCAGCTTTTAGTTTTATTGCTCTATTTTTTTCTTTGCTTCTATTTCATTTACCTCTCCTCTGATCTTTATGATTTCTATCCTTCTGCTAACTTTGGGTTTTGTTTGTTCTTCTTTCTCTAGTTCCTTTAGATGTAAGTTTAGATTGTTTATTTGAGATTTTTCTTGTTTCTTGAAATAGACTTGTATTGCTATAAACTTCCCTCTTAGAACTGCTGTTGCTGTATGCCATACATTTTGGATCATTGTGTTTTCATTGTAATTTGTCTCTGGGTATTTTTTGATTTTCTCTTTGATTTCTTCAGTGATCTCTTGGTTATTTAGTACCGTATTGTTTAGCCTCCATGTGTTTGTGTTTTTTATGTTTTTTTCCCTGTAACTGATTTCTAATCTCATAGCGCTGTGGTCAGAAAAGTTGCTTGATATGATTTCAATTTTCTTAAATTTACTGAGGCTTGATTTGTGACCCAAGATGTGATCTATCCTGAAGAATGTTCTGTGCACACTTGTGAAGAAAGTGTAATCTACTGTTTTTGGATGGAATGTCCTATAAATATCAGTTAAATCTAGATGGTCTATTGTGTCATTTAATCCTTGTGTTTATTTTTTCTGGAAGGTTGCCTATCTCCACTTGGCTTAGTTGTTTTTCTGGGGTTTTATCTTGTTCCTTCATCTGGTACATAGCCCTCTGCTTTTTCATCTTGTCTATCTTTCCTCGAATATGGTTTTTGTTCCACAGTGTGCAGGATTGTAGTTCTTGCTTCTTCTGTCTGCCCTCTAGTGGATGAGGCTATCTAAGAGGCTTGTGCAAGTTTCCTGATGGGAGGGACTGGTGGTGGGTAGAGCTGGCTGTTGCTCTGGTGGGAAGAGCTCAGTAAAACTTTAATTTGATTGTCTGCTGATGAGTGGGGCTGGGGTCCTTCCCTGTTGGTTGTTTGACCTGAGGCAACCCAACACTGGAGCCTACCCGGGTGGACTCTGGGAGAGCACATGCTAAGGAGTAATTCCCAGAACTTCTGCTGTCAGTGTCTTTGTCCCCACGGTACACGACAGTCCCCCACCCCCGCCTCTGCAGGAGACCCTCCACCACTAGCAGGTAGGTCTGGTTCAGTCTCTATGGGGTCACTGCTCCTTCCCCTGGGTCCCGATGTGCACACTACTTTGTGTGTGCCCTCCAAGAGTGGAGTCTCTGTTTCCCCCAGTCCTGTTGAAGTCCTGCAATCAAATCCCACTAGCCTTCAAAGTCTGATTCTCTAGGAATTCCTTCTCCCGTTGCCAGACCCCCAGGTTGGGAAGTCTGACATGGGGCTCAGAAGCTTCACTCCAGTGGGTGGACTTCTGTGGTATAAGTGTTCTCCAGTTTGTGAGTCACCCACCCAGAAGTTATGGGATTTGATTTTATTGTGATTGTGCCCCTCCTACCATCTCATTGTGGCTTCTCCTTTGTCTTTGGATGTGGGATATATTTTTTGGTGAGTTCCAGTGTCTTCCTGTTGATGACTGTTCAGCAGTTAATTGTAATTCCAGTGTTCTCACAAGAGGGAGTGAGTGAGAGCACGTCCTTCTACTCCGCCATCTTGACCTGTCTTTTTTTTTTCTTTTTCTTTCTTGAAGGCAAGAGAAGTAGACTGAAGCCTTAATTAAGCTTTGTACCATATTCTGGAGCCAATTATGAGAAATATCCACCCCATGATATGCAAGGTTTTATAACCTTCTGGCATCAGCAAACCTTTTCTATAAAGGACCAGAGAGTACATATTTTAGGCTCTACAGCTCATAGGATCTCTGCTGCAACAACTGAGCTTGCCATGATAACACGTGATAACACATGAAAGCAGGAGTAGGTAACATGCAAACAAGTGGGCCTACCTGTAGACTGAAAAAACTTTAATTACAAAAACAGGTGGTGAGCAGGATTTGGCTCAGGGATTGAAGTTTACAGTCCCTCCTCTAGAAGGAAGAGTCATCTCATTGTATCAAAGATTACAGTAAAAATGAGCTGATCTGAAGCTTGTTCTTTTGGTTGCCTATGTCATATAACTCCAACCGAGTCCTTTACTTCCTTGGTGACTCTTCTTCCCCATCTGCTCTACAAAGATTTTCTTCAATTTATTATTTGATACTTGGGAGGAGCATAGAAAGCCCTGAAGGAAAACCACATAGCCAGGCTTGGAGAGGCTTACCGGCCTCTCTCCATTCTGTCCCCCTCAGTTGCCACATGTACATGTTTTATAAAACTAAATGGAGGTAAAGAATTCCCTGGCAGTCCAGTGGTTAGGACTCTGTGCTTTCACTGCTGAGGACATGGGTTCAATCCCGGTCAGGGAACTAAGATCCCACAAGCCGCATGGTGTGACCAAAAAAAAAACAAGTGGAGGTAAGGGTCAGTGGCAGTTTGCAACAGATTGAATAAAAGATGAGGAAACAAACTGCTGTATGTAAAGTAGGTAAACAACAAGGACCTACTGAAAAGCACAGGGACCTATATTCAATATCTTGTAATAAACCATAATGGAAAAGAATATGAAAAAGAATATATATAACTGAATCACTTTGCTGTACACCTGAAACTAACACAACATTGTAAATCAACTATACTTCAATTAAAAAGAAAAAAAAAGATGAGGAATCAAGAAGATAAAAAGGAGCAAGAACTTGGAAGGAGAGATGTACACCATAAAATGGGGCAGCAAATTGGAAAGAGATGAAGATGGGAATGAAAAGAGTTTGAAACCAAACCACAGAGAATTCAACCCAATGACACCACTAGACTGAGGTAGGGAAAGAAACATCAGGATAGACTTCCAAATGTGTTTCCAGAGTCTACTCATTAGAAATAAAATCTCTACATTGTGTATTCCTTACACTCCCAGATCGTTTGATACTTGCTCTGGGGTAAAATTGAGTATCTTAGCTTGTCCTAAGAAAAAATGTTGCCCTCAGCTTTCTGACAACCTTTGGGAACTCACGCAAGAAGAAAGGAATGCAGCTTCTCTCATGGAGATGCTATCTCTAGTACATTACGTTTCACAAGCCGTTACTGCTATGGCCCTAGATAGTCACATGAGTAGCTATTCCTGTCACACTTTTAAGTCTTTGCACAAGAAGACAAAGAACATGCCCTTGAATATTTGGAAAGGTCAACTATATTTTCTGCTTGACCTATGCAGGTTGTACAAACCACAATCTATCGGAAATAAGTAAGGCTGACTTTTTCCTTTGTATCTAGCCCACTATAAAAAGCAAGTCCTCTGTCACCTGTCTCAGATTGTTAGGGTTTAAAGGGTCCCCAAAATTCACTGAGTGAGAAAAATAAGATCTAAAGAAGGCATGTGCTTGTTCTGAGGTTGCAGAACGGATTGGAATTAGTAGCACAGCAAAGATTTAGAAGAATGATTAAACCATCTACGTAATTAGAGAGAGCTAGTGCACCAGTTTTAGCTTGGGGGAAAAAGGAAGTTCACAAACAGGAAGCCCAGAGAGAAATGCCACAGAAGAGTGTGACCCCTGTTGCCTTAGATTAGTTCAAGGACTTTCTCAGAGTCAGAGCTTCTGCAAGCAAAGTTGCATCGGCCCCTTTCCCTCTCTAGGCAAGTCACTTGAACTTTCTGAGCCGCAGCTTCCTCATTGGAAAAGTGAAAATAATCCAGTAAACTCAAGCCTCAATAACCAAGGAGTAGTGATGCTTGACAGACAGAGGCATTAAGAAGGGGAGCTATGTTGACATAGAAAGAAATGAGGTGATGAGAATGACCATGTTCTTTTCAGGGGACAAACTGAGAAACAGTTAAGCAGATGTGACAGGAAATTCTAAACCAACGGCTTTCAACTACAAGCACCAAAATCTCTCTCCCTAAGGTGATCGCTGGCCATTGTCGCCCATTTAGACCACATGGAACACACCAAAAATGAGAGGGAGTTAATACACCTCAAAGGTAGTCCTCAACCAAAGACGGAAGAATCCCATCTCCATTGCCCTGGGAGTGAGAGCAAGGGCAACAGCTCTGGAAGCACGTTCTAGAGTGTCACCTGACAGAACTGAACTGCTGCCACACAGAGCAGTAACCTGTTTTATATCACACCCTTGGATCGTTTTCTTTTCTTTCCTGTCTCACCTCCCCACTCGCTGCTGCTATTTCCTTGAATCATCTCCCAAATAAACTACTTATATTCAAATCCTTGTTTTAGAATCTGCTACTGAAAGGCTCTAACCCAAGAGAGCCACACAGAAACACCCAGCATGTAGTCCAGGATGCACGCCTGGGAGTTATGTCAGAAGGACACACCGTGTTTGCAAGTTGTTGTGTATGCATGTGTACTGGGTGGAAAAGAGAGTTTAGAGCAAGTTAACTTTAAATAGAAAACTTCTAAAGTAAGGCTGAAGCTTCTAAGAGCAAGAGAGAACTTGAGCAGGAAATATTTGTGCAGAGGCCCAACAGGCAGTAAAAGAAGATCATATCAGCAAAGCCCATTGGAATAAATAAGAAATGTAAGGGACAGAAAGAGAAGCAACAATGGAACCTATTTTAACCTCTAACACATCTATCTTCTATCAGGACATGCACAGATAACACACAAGTCCTTTATTTTTTTTTTAATTTTTATTCTATTTTTTTATTTTTTATTTTTGGCTACTTTGGGTCTTCGTTGCTGCACGTGGGCTTTCTCCAGTTGCGGTGAGCGGGGGCTACTCTTTGTTGCAGCGCACGGGCTTCTCATTGCGGTGGCTTTTCTTGTTACAGGGCACGGACTGTAGGCGCATGGGCCTCAGAAGTTGTGGCACGTGGGCTCAGTAGCTGTGGCTCACGGGCTTTAGAGCGCAGGCTCAGTAGTTGTGGCACACTGGCTTAGTTGCTCCACGGCATGTGGGATCTTCCCGGACCAGGGCACGAACCTGTGTCCCCTGTATTGGCAGGCAGACTCTTAACCACTGCCCCACCAGGGAAGTCCCCTACACAAGTCCTTTAAAAGATAAAGAAATGAGTCCCATTGGCAGGCTGCCAATTGGGCTCTGCATTTATCTGCTGGGGAGAATGCAGAGGGCAGCTGATTCCCTAGTCAAAATTGCCCTTCTTAGAAGTACTTGCAGGTACAAATAGATGTTGTCTCTTGTAGGTTGTGACCATCAAGGAAGAGGGGGGACAGGCTCATCATTCCAGGCGGGCCATTCCTGAGTAGCTGAGGATCAGGTAATATGATAATTCCACCTTTTTCCCCCATGGGCTTTGGCAAAGCATGAGGGTGCAATGACTGCTACATTTACTTCTCATTCTGGCCATGAGTATTATTCGTTGTTAAGTATTGCTAACTGGCAGAGAGGCTCTAAGCTGGTTTTCATGGTCCACCTGACAATCATAGTATCCTTCTGGGATTCAATGCATAGTGTGAACTCCTCCCCTTGGGTGTGGGTGGGGCCCGGGCCTTGCCAATATAACGTGACAAAGATGGTGGGATATATGTGATTACACTACTTAAGATTATAACAGCTGTCTTGCAGGGAACCTCTTTCGCTGGCTTCCTTTGAGGAAGCAAGTACTTATGTTGGGAAGATCCATGTGCCGAGGAGCTGGAGGGAGCCTTCAGCCAACAGCCAGGAACATGTCAAAAGAACTGAGTTCTATCAACAGCCACACCAGCTTGGAAGTGAATCCTTCCCCAGTGAAGCCTCAGATGAGCCTGCAGCCCCAGCTGACACTTTTATGGCAGCCTTGTAAACAGAGGACTAGAAGACCCAGCTAAGCCATGCCAGATTCCTGACCTGTAGCAATTGTGAAATAATAAGTCCATGTTGCTTTAAGCTGTTAAATTTGTGGTAATATTATTAGCCAGCAATAGATAATTAACGTGCTAACTATAATCTTGTGTTGACTTATTATGGGTTCTTAGTCCTAAGAATTGTGCTGTTTATCTTGAATAAGTTCTAACAAATAAACCTGAGATTTGCAAATTGTTGAATTTGGTGTTGCCATTCAAAAACCCGTTATAGTGAATGTGGGGTCTGTCCAACTGACCAAAAAGATTTCCACCATAACTTCTTGGGTGGGTGATAAAAGGAACGCTGACACTGGCCAGATCTGAAGAGCTAGAAAAGTCCCACTATGCCTGATGTGGGTAAGAATCAACCTCCAAACAAAAGGAAATATCAATGCATTGAGTTCTATTTTCCTCACACTTGAGCTTCAGGAAAACTTAGAGAAAGCTGGAAATGTGAACAATGACGAGTTAAAGAGCCATGATTTGAAACAAAAGCATGAGATTTTAAAAAAGCATCATGTTCTTGAAAAATTGGTGAAATTCGCATGCAGTGACCAGAACTAAGGAGAACTCAGCAGGACTTCAGCCTGTATGTAAACCTATCTGATTAAATAAAGGTAGTTGTCAAAGAACTGACAAAAGCCATGATATAGTGCTAGTTGTTGTCATGCTTTCAACAATGAAAGAAAAGGGTTGTAAAATTCATCATGAAATGACTTTGTTGTAATCCATTGTTACCACACAGAGAGCCTAGAAAAGCATATAACATAGGCATTGCTACATATTCAAATCGTGTCTTCTAATGCACAAATGCTGGTACATATGCAACAGTTCACGGGCTCAGAAGTGGCTTCTTTCCTTTCTCGAATTTATCCTTCCCTACTCCTTGACACGCACGGATTCTTTGGTATTGGCTCACGATACTTCCCCCGATGGCCACCTGTCTCAAGCTGGTGGGGATGATCTCTCCCCGGGACCCTCAGTCCCTTCAGCTCCTTTATGTGCCCTGCCCAGTGTCCTCCTTTTTATTCACCCAGCCTCCAATATGCTTGTCTTTTGTCTGTTCCATACGCTTCCTTTATGGATGAAGAGTAAGCAATCAGGGTGTCAGTAAAGTGTGGAAAAAGGGAAGAAGAGAATCTGTCTCTCATTGTATCTCCAAGGGACAGGGTCCTTTCACATCCAGAGGTGACCTCCCCTTAGATTACATTTCCCATGTGGCACTCCCCTACTGAAATAGCAGGTACTTCTCTTACCCTGTGTTTCACTCAGTTACCCATGCACCAAGCTTCGATGGGGGTGTGGGATGCTTTGGAGACTGATGGAAGCAAAAGATCATCCATGGGGCTTCCCTGGTGGCACAGTGGTTGAGAGTCTCCCTGCCAATGCAGGGGACATAGGTTCGTGCCCCCGTCCGGGAAGATCCCACATGCCGCCGAGCAGCTGGGCCCGTGAGCCACGGCCGCTGAGCCTGCGCATCCGGAGCCTGTGCTCCACAACGGGAGAGGCCACGACAGTGAGAGGCCCGTGTACTGCAAAAAAAAAAAAAAAGATCATCCAACTACACCCACTTCCTAGCTCAGAGGTACTTGGGCCTTGCTCTCTCCCTTGTTCCATCTTTCATATGAGAAGTACCCTTCTCATGTTCAGCCTACCATCCACTCCTACATAGGTGTAGGGGGAAAGGGAAGATGCAGACTCAGTCTTAAGTCTCTTCTAGGGCACCACCAATGTACATTGGTACATCTAACGGGTACCAAAGCTGGTGCGTCATGTTCCTTCCCCCACTCATTTCTTGACAGTGTGAGCGCCATTGCTGTAAGATCCAGTTGCATTTTATACACTGCCAAGGATCCTGACTGGTCCACTAGCAGATATGCTATGCCTCCAGAGGTCCATTATCTAAAGCCCATCTGGGACACCCAAGTTCCAGAACAAGACCCAATCTCTGACCTGAAGCTTCTGGCACTGCCCCCTGGTGATGTGAAAATATTTAGGAAAAACTGAAAAGTTGCAAAAGTTTTATTCTGGGCTGTGAGTTAGCTAACATAATATTTGAACTTATATTTTAGCTCAAAAACATATCCAAGTTCTCCTGGTTGTCTTCCCCAAAATGAAGGTCAGGATCGACTAGAACATTTAGCAAAGTAAAACAAAGCATGAGGTTTGGCTCCAAATAGCACCGCATGCGGGCACTAGGACAGCCATATTTGGACTCCATTGTGTTTTCTATTCCAGATGGAAATTTCCTAGCATATCATTAAAGTGAGCTTGTGAGTTCCCTTGGAGATGATACAAAATAATTGTAGATATTTTTATTCCCTTCCTAATTTAAATATTTCCCATTGGAATAAATTCTTATTCTCTCTCACTTGACCCTAATGATTCAAACGAGAGACCAAGTGAACTGAAGGTTCCTCCACAACATCCATGAAGTAAGGCTCTCTGGTCCTAGGTGGAAAATGCCTGCACGTACTAAAATTATTCTGCTCAAGTTACAGCTGCCCAGTTCCAAGGACAAAAATTCAGAGCTATAAAGCTTTCTGATTCTGAATCGTTTCTAAGTAGACTTCTTGTGTGAGCAATGGTTTTTGCTAAATGAATTGCATACCAGGGTCACATTTGGACTAAATATCCTCTGCCTTTGGGTTAATGGGTTGAATAATAATTAAATTTGGATGAATCAAAATTATCATTCAGCATGCTGGGCACCGTGGGGCAGGACTTCTAAGGCAAGAGTAACTACTGTCTGAGCACTGAACTTGTCTTTAGAGTATACTCTAAATCAGTAGCCCCCAACCTTTTTGGCACCAGGGACCGGTTTCGTGGAAGACATTTTTTCCACGGACCCAGGGGGCCGGGGGATGGTTTCGGGATGATTCAAGCGCATTACATTTATTGTGCAATTTATTTCTATCATTACATCGGAATATGTAATGAAATGATTATACGAGTCACCATAATGTAGAATCAGTGGGAGCCCTGAGCTTGATAGGGCTTTGATATGAGTCTGCAAGCAATTGATTTATTATGGTCTCTGTGCAGTCGAACCTCTCTGCTAATGATAATCTGCCTTTGCAGCTGCTGCCCAGCGCTAGCATCACTGCCTCAGCTCCAGCTCAGATCATCGGGCATTACATTCTCATCGGGAGCGCGCAGCCTAGATCTCTCGCATGCGCAGTTCACAGTAGGGTTCACGCTCCTAGGAGAACCTAACGCCGTCGTCGCTGACCTGAGAGGAGGCGGAGCTGCAGGCGATCATGCGAGTGACGGGGAGCAGCTCTAAATACAGATGAAGCTTCGGGCGCTTGCCCCCCACTCACACCCCCCCCCGGAAGTTGGGGACCCCTGCTCTAAATGAGTGATTTTTATTTGCCATGCCTGCTGCAAGGTTTTCTGTTGTCCAGCTCACAAAGGATTCTACGAGAGGCAGGGTTTGGGGACAACGCCTCCACTCTTGTGCATTCCACAATCCCTCCTTCACATCCTACTCCTCAGTGGGCCACCGAGCTCACAGCTGATAGGAAAAAACCCTTTGGGATGTAGGAAAGAGGGAACTTGCCCTCTTTCCTACAACCCATGGCCACCCAGTCTCCTCAAGTGCCTTATTTCCTTCCCTTCAGGCTCTTCTTCTGTTTTTCTCACCTGTTCAGTTTTAGCCCTTTTCAGGCCAAGGGAAGAGGACGGGGAGTGAGGCTTGGAACAAAATGCTCTGAGGGCACTATTTTGGGAACAGTGACCCAGCAGGCCAACTGTCTGTCACTTCCACACCTATCACTTTCAGGACTGGTTCTTCTGGGAATCTAATCCCAGGAAAGCTTTGCGGGGGGGTGGGGGGGGTTGTTACCCTAGAGCATGCTGTTGCAATGGGAAATGTTGAAAGAGGAAAAAACAAAGCCTGTAACCTGATGCCAGTCTCAAATACTCTCCACCAACCATAAATCAAGAGAAAGTGGGGCTTCCCTGGTGGCGCAGTGGTTGAGAATCCGCCTACCAATGCAGGGGACACGGGTCCGAGCCCTGGTCCGGGAAGATCCCACGTGCAGCGGAGCAACTGGGCCCGTGAGCCGCAACTACTGAGCCTGCGCATCTGGGGCCTGCGTTCCGCAACAAGAGAGGCCCGCGCACCGCGATGAAGAGTGGCCCCTGCTCGCCGCAACTGGAGAAAGCCCTCGCACAGAAACGAAGACCCGACACAGCCAAAAATAAATAAATGAATAAAAGGTTACTATTAATTAAAGAAAAAAATAAAAAGAGAAAGTGAGATAATTTCCATCACACTCAAACAGCATGTTCTCTGGGGTTTGCAGGAACAGAAAAGACAATATGGAGAATATGTATTTCTCTGTTGTTCTGAAATCAAAGCCCAATTAGTCAGAAGATAAATCCAAGAGACTTCGGTAATAAAACATATGTCCCAACCATGCCTTATTAAAGCAAGCCCTAAACATCAGAAAAGGATAGACCGTAAGGCAACTGCAGTCGAGAACATCTTTGTTTACATTACAGGATTTACAGGTAAACTTTGAAAGCACTCTATCAACTGAAGAAAATATTTTAATTGGCCTTTAAAATATTCTTATGAGGCAAATTCAGCTTGTTTAAAATGTTTCCTGACTGGTCTCTGGTTATGATAGCTCGTTACGGTGTCTTAACACCGTAAGAATTATTAATCATTATGTCAGTTTTTTAAAAATCATTCCAGATTTTATCCAATTCTGGTAGAGGTTATTTATACCTTAGAATAAGCTGTTCTTAACAGCTTCATGTCAAAGGAAAAAATCTGGAATGAGTTATAATTATGACCTCATTTAATATCTTTCTAAATTATAATGTCTTGGGAAATTTTGCTCATATAATTCTTTGAGCCTGGGATGTCCTTTTATCCCCTTCCTAAAATTCTGCTTATCATTAAAGACCTAATTCAGACACCACTTTCATCCATGAAACTGTTCCTAATTCTTCACCAGCATTTACCAAACGTTCCTCTTTGCTCCAAAGACATTGCATCTATCTTCACTCAGCATTTTATAATGATCATTTTGCTTTATGTTATAGTTACTTGCCTACATCTGTCTTCCTGAGTTAAAATATCTTCAGTGGAACAGACAGGATCTTATACATTTTGCATCCCAGGAAACTGATAAGGTGCCCGGAATTAGTAAGCATCCAACAAAGGTTAAGTTACATGAAATTGAATTGTACGGGTTTGATCTGCTAGAAATTGTTTTTCAGCTTGTTCTCTTCATTTGTTTGAAGCAGTTTGTGCATTTCAATAATTATGAAACCCAAACTTCAATCAGTTAGGACACATAGTTCTAGTGCCTTCTCTCCTCCTGTGTTAATTTTGAGTTCCAGTAAGTGCCAGGAGATAAGCAAAACATCTTCTGATGCATGCTGTCTCAGATTGGAATCGCACCAGGTACAAGTCCAAGTGGGTGAATAATGCAATGGCAATTTGGCCTGACTTCAGCTGCTTGCGGGCAAGCTAGTTAATAATTAATTAAGGTAAACTGTTCTATAAATGCTTTGTTTCAAACTCCCCCACTTGTTCCCTCACTCAGTAACTCCCTCATTTATTATCAACAAATGATGTTTGAGCCCATAGTACATAGTACGCAACTTTAGCAAATAGAATTACAGAGTTCAATAAGGACATAGAACTGAACTCCTATAAAGAAATGAGGGGCATATTAATAGAAGATTCAAACTTTTCATATTCAAAAATCTAAAAGATTGTTTTAACAGAAAATGTTCCTCCAGAATATGCCCTGGGTGAGAAAGAAGAGTTCGTTTTTCAGCAAAGACTGGGACTATTTTAGTAATTGCATTTCAAAACATACATTGTGCCGTTGAGATCATGTAAATAATTCAGACTAAGGTCACCAACCATGCACAGCAAGAGTAATTGCAGACATGTATCCAGAGACAGTGACCGTCTCTGGGAAATCCCATTTGTCATGCTCTACTGAGTTTGCACCAGCCTCTCCACCGTGTCTCCCTCAAAGCCGAGGCCTCACCAATCTGGCTTGATGTTGTTTTGCTATGACCTGAAACCTGATATTCTAGATCTAGAAAACTACTCCCAGGCTGCAATTTGTGGCTGGGATTCTGCTTACAAATATCGAGAGTCATACAAACCTTTCAGATGCTATGAGGTTATTTTTGTAGAAGAAGAAATCAGAGCAAATTCCCAAGTGTTCCTTTTCATTTGCATTTTTAATTTTATGACATTTTATCTATTTATGTTTATTGAAGTATTGTTGATGTACAATATTATATAAGTTACAGGTGTACAACAGAGTGATTCATGATTTTTAAAGTTTATACTCCATTTATAGTTATTTTTAAATGTTGGCTATAGTCCCCATGTTGTACCATATATCCTTATAGCTTATTTTATACATAGTAGTTTGTACTTCTTAAGCCTCTAACCTTATATTCCTCCTTCCCACACTCCCCACTGGTAACCACTAGTTTTTTCTCTATATCTGTGAGTCTGCTTCTTTTTTGTTATATCCACTAGTTTGTTGTATTTTTTAGATTCTACATATGTAATATCATACAGTATTTGTCCTTCTCTTACCTTTTTCACTTAGCATAATGCCCTCCAAGTCCATCCATGTTGCTACAAATGGCAAAATTTCATTCTTTTTTATGGCCAAGTAGTATTCCATTTTGTGTGTGTGTGTGTGTGTGTGTGTGTGTGTGTTTATACACCACATTTTCTTTATTCATTTGCATTTGTAGCCCTGCAACTCTGGCTAGAGCCAGGGGCTTACCTGCCACAGCAGTGTTCAGCTGCCTCAGCTCACCTCACAGTAGCGACAGAACGAGATGCAGTTCAAAGAATAATTGCCCATTATACCCAAGGCTGCTGTGTATAATCCTATTCTGGGAGAAACTCACACAAGTGTAGAAAGAGTAGGCAAAGGACTCTGGACTGTGGTTATTCTATTTACTATTGAACGTTTTTCACTAAAATGTGCTTCTTTGGTTTTCTGTAAGCATTAGGTATATCTGTTAGAATGTTGTTGATACAAGTCACAGAATACCCAATTTGAAGTAGCTCAAACAGTAAGAAAACTTGTGATAGGGAAAGGCAGCATTCTTTAATTCAGTGGATAAATAATATCAAAGCCCCTGGTTCTTTCTATATTTTAGTTTTGTCATCCTCCGTATGTCACGTGACACCCTGTATAGTCAAAATATGGCTGCAGCAGCATCAGATGGCAGCTTTAAACACAACAATATGTAGAGAAGAGGAGGGGAGTTTCCGCCTGTCTCTTAATTATTTTTAGCGAGGAAATTTCCAGAGGCTCCCCAATTGATTTCTCAGCAAGTCTTATTGGTTAGATTTAGTCACGCGCCCATCCCTAAATCAATATCTGTGAAGGGAATGAATTTATTATGATTGCCTTAAACCAATCATAATTCACTCCCTGGGGTCCATAGAGACTGTCACTTATCCTGCACTCATGAGAAGGTGACACCAGGACAAAATCAAGCCTCAAGGGAAAGGGGATGGGGTGGTTTAGGATAGGCAAATAACTGTCACAACAGAATTAAAGAACACATTTGGCAGGGGAAGGAGACTGGTTACAAACGAAGGACTTCTCTATTAGAGTATAAACCAATCTTGACCTCCCAATGATGAAAGAAAAGGTCACCAAACAGTTTTATTTCAAAGAGGTTTTCCGAAGCCTTGCCAGTGAATTCATTTATTTACTCACCAAAGTTAATGAGGCTTTTGTATTTATAAAACACCATTAAAATTCCAAAGCAAATTTCCAAATTCTAAATAGCATCTTTACTTGTGGACAAGGCTTCCAAAATCCCATGAGAACTTTTATTTTAAAAACTAAATTTTATACAGAGAACAGATCAATGGTTGCCAGAGGTAGGGGTGGTGGTGGATGAGACGGGTGAAGGTGGTCAGACGGTACAAACTTCTAGTTATAAAATAAATAAGTCCTAAGGAAGTAATGTACAGCATGGTGACTACAGTTAATAATATCATATTGTATATTTGAAAGTTGCTAAAAGAGTGGATCTTAAAAGTTCTAATTACAAAAAAAAATTTTGTAACAGTGTGCAGGGATGGATGTTAACTAGACTTATGGTGATCATTTTGCAACTTACACAAATATTGAATCTTATGTTGTACACCTGAAACTAATATAACATATCTCAATAAAAAATAAGTAAAAAATTTTAATGTTTGAAAATGATCTCAATAGTACAAAAGAATAGTCCTAAATTTCTAGATTTCATATAATTTTCTTGAATATAAAATTTTCAAAAGGCAAAACACACTTTTTCTGAAATCCACAAAACAAATGCAAGATGTGAGAAATGTAGTTTATCTCTTTTGCCAAGCTCATCTCAACACCTTCCCCTGTTTTTTATCTGCAGCTGTCCCCCTCTCCTCCTCAATATTTTCTCACATTTCTCATTCTTTTCTTCTCCTAGTTTCTCTTCTTTCTCCATTCCTCACCATTTTTTCATAATAATTTTGCACCATTTGCTATCTGCTCTGACCCTCTCCCATCTCCCTATCTGTCTCTATATTTTCCTTTAGTCCATCTCCATTCCTCTTCCATCCTTATTTTCCCTTAACTAGTCCTGCTACTACAAGTGATGTCAGTGCAAATGACCTTAGATGTGAAAAGTTCTTTACTACCTAAAAGACTTTCTTCACATATATTATCTCATTTGATGTGTCTCTTAAATTGCCTGTGTTCTGGTTGGTCACATAGTAGGTATTCAATACAGATTAATTTAATTGAAAAAGACTTTTCATCTTTGCCTATTAATTATGTCTTTTATATTTACATATATAAAATATCTATTGTTGCATAACTTACTGGCTTAAAAGAATACTCTTTATTGTCATAATTTAATAGATTGACTAAGTGGTTCTTCTGTTTATCTTACCTGAACTCACCTGGTACTACATTCAGTTGGTGACTGGGCTGACCTGTAAAGTTCAGGATGGCATAAGCCTTTCAATTGTTGATAGAAGCTTGAATTACCTAAAGAAAAACATACAAAATGAAAATGTAGATAGTTCTTTTGTTTCGACTTCTCTTGATGCTGCATCCATTGATTTTTTGGATGGGGAACAACATAATATTAGAACAAAATCTTTCCCAGGTGGAATTTGAAAAAGCCAGTGATCTAATCTTTTAAAAATTATTGTCATGAGGCGGTTGAGAAGAACAGAACTTTACTGGAGAGCAAGTATGTCTACAGACTTACATAAGCAAAGAAGGAGAGGAAAGCTGTTCAGAGAGCCGTCGACTACAATCTATTCCAAGATGACAAGATTTCTTTCCATTTGCAACAGGAAACTGCTGAGTGAAGGGAGCACAGTGTCAGAATCAAAGAATGAATCCATATGGGACCAGAGTCAATCTTAGTGGGATTCCTGGAGGCCAGAGTCATGACCCTAAAAGTCTTTAGAGAGAGGAGTGAACACAACAACAAATGTGGGAGAAGGGAAGGAATGACTATAATTTTTTTTTTTTTGGCCGCGCCATGCAGCATGTGGGACCTTAGATCCCTAACCAGGGATCGAACCCATGCCCCCTGCAGTGGAGACACACACTCCTAACCGCTGGACGGCCAGGGAATTCCCTATAACTTCCTTTTAGAAAATAAAAACTCAAATTCTATAATAAGTGAAGACAAAACCTCTCTTTGAAAATACACTATAAACTGGCAGTGGCTTTTGGTAATGAAACTTATTGACCGAAACTGATTAGGAGAAACAATATTCAATCAAAACAAATATACCTGAGTAAATAAAAAGCTTGCAAGTAACATCTTTTCTGTCACAGATACAGATGTAAATAATATCAGTGCTAGTCCTATATTAAAAGACCCATGATAATAAAAGAAGCTTTTGTACTGTAAAGCTCTTCATTTTCCAATTAATGAAACATAAGGAGGGGGTTGATCTGGAACTTCTCTAGGGGGTTCAGAATTCAAATTTATTCTGCTTAAAGGGAATCAAATTCACAGCCAAATGAATTGTCAGTGTCATTTTTTATCAAAGCAATCAAAGAAATTTCAAAATGTAGCGTGTTTATTTTTTTAAATTAGTTTCTTTATTTACTTTTTGGCTGCGTTGGTTCTTCGTTGCTGCGCGCGGGCTTTCTCTAGTTGCAGAGAGCAGGGGCTACTCTTCGTTGTGGTGCTCGGGCTTCTCACTGCAGTGGCTTTTCTTGTTGCGGAGCACGGGCTCTAGGCACGTGGGCTTCAGTAGTTGTGGCTCGCGGGCTCTAGAGCACAGGCTCAGTAGTTGCGGCACACGGGATCAGTTGCTCCGCGGCATGTGGTATCTTCCCGGACCAGGGATCGAACCCGTGTCCCCCTGCATTGGTAGGTGGACTCTTAACCACTGAACCACCAGGGAAGTCCCTGTAGCGTGTTTAAAAGTTGAGGAGCACCCACCTAACTAGATGATAGAAGAAACAGGTAAAAATCAGAATAGCCATCACTGTCTTTGGGATTTCGGAGATCTCAATAACATAGATGAGATCCACAAATAAAATAACTCAGAGTCACTTAAGACCAAAATCACTACAAGGAATATATGAGAGTGGAAAGGATGAATAAATGAGGTAAAATCATAGGGAATGGGTTTCAGGCTGGTCATTAAAACATCAGGGCAATAATGATCACTTACCAGTTTCGATGGAAGGCAAAAAAGTAATTTTGAAAAGAAGAAAATGTTTTGTGTTCTTGGAACTATCTTAAGCAAGAAGGAGGCCCATTCTAGTTTCCAGAAAAATATATCATTGTCTGAAGTGGAAGTGGGATGAGAAGGGAAGAGAACTTACTTTTATTGGAAGGTACATGGCCAGACGTGAAGCTTAGCGTCTACATGTACTTTCTTATCTGATCCCAATAATAACCCCAGTAGAAGACGTCACTGATCCCATTTTACAAATATGAGTAACAATTTAATGAGTGCTTCTCGTATGAAGAAACTACGCTTAAGACATCGCATGGACTATCTATCTCATCTAAGCCTTACAACAACTGTTAAGTGAGTGCCAACATTATCCCATTTTACAGAAGTGAGGTTCAGATGTTGAGGCGCAGATGTTGAGGTCACTTGTCTATGGTCATATATACATTAACAGTAGAGCTGGGATTTCAAGAACCCTGGACTCCTTCACAGCACATGCTCTTCCCACTATACTAAATGAAAAATTCCAAATGAGTATGAACTGTAGAAACCATGTTGAAGAGGAAACTGACCCAGACAAGACCAGGCCATCAGTGGCAGAACTTGTCTACTTTCATCTAGTGCTCTTTCTAGCTCCCCACAAGGCTAGAATGAAGTCTGTGAGATCTGCTTTGTCTTATTCCATCCTCACCAAAACAAGCCTTCTGACATTAACTTGATTTTCAAAACAAAGGTTTCTCATCCTAGAAAGAAGAGGCACTATAAGGAAGTTACTTAAAAATAAAGGTGTTAAATGTAAAATAGATAGCTAGTGGGAAGCTGCCACATAGCACAGGGAGATCAGCTCAGTGCTTTGTGACCACCTAGAGGGGTGGGATAGGGAGGGTGGGAGGGAGGGTGACGCAAGAGGGAAGAGATATGGGAACATATGTATATGTATAACTGATTCACTTTGTTGTAAAGGAGAAACTAACACACTATTGTAAAACAGTTATACTCAAATAAAGATGTTCAAAAAAAAGAAGAAGAAATGTGAACACTGAGAGACACAACAGGGGACGCCTGTGCACAAAGGAAATAGGATGAGAAAAGGCAGCATTAGGACGGCCATCTGCAAGCCAAGGAGAGAGATCTAAGAAAAATCAACTCTGCCAGCATCTTGGACTTCAGCTTCCAAAAGAGAGAGAAAATAAAACTTTGCTGTTTAAGCCAAAAAATAAATAAATAAATAAAGGTGTTAAAGGGAAGTCTTTGAAAAGGTCCCCTAAGAATTTTTTTCCTAATCAGATGGCCAGCATCGTTAATCATCAGGGAAATGCAAATCAAAACCACAATGAGATACCACTTTATACTTGTCAGAATGGCTATCATCAAAAATGTCTACAAATAACAGATATCGTCGAGGATGTGGAGAAACGGCTACACTGCTGGTGGGAATGTAAATTGGTGCAGCCACTCTGGAAAACAGGATGGAGGCTTCTCAAAAATCTAAAAATAGAACTACCATATGCCCCAGCAGTTCCACTCCTGGGTATATATCTGAAAAAACAAAAACACTAATTTGAAGATTCATACACCCCAGTGTTCAATTGCCAAGATATGGAAGCAACTTAGGTGTCCATCAATAGATGAATAGACTACTCAGCCATAAAAAGGAATGCAATTTTGCCATTTGTTGCAACATGGATGGAGTTGGAGGGCATTATGCTAAGTGAAATAAGTCAAACAGAGAAAGACAGATACTGTATGATACCCCTTCTATGTGGAATCTAAAATATACAGCAAAGTACTGACTATAACAATAAAAGAAGCAGACCCACAGATAAAGAGAACAAACTAGTGGTTACCAGTGGAGAAAGGGGAGGGGGAGGGGCAATATAAGGGTAGAGAAGTAAGAGGTACTAACTATTAGGTACCAAATAAACTGCAAGGATATATTGTACAACACGGAGAATACAGCCAATTTTTGGTAATAAACCTAAATGAAGTATAACCTTTAAAAATTGTATTAAAAATAAAATTTTAGGGCTTCCCTGGTGGCGCAGTGGTTGAGAGTCCGCCTGCCGATGCAGGGGACACGGGTTCGTGCCCCGCTCCGGGAAGATCCCACGTGCCGCGGAGCGGCTGGGCCCGTGAGCCATGGCCGCTGAGCCTGCGTGTCCGGAGCCTGTGCTCCGCAGCCTGTGCTCCACAACGGGAGAGGCCACAACAGTGAGAGGCCCGCGTACAGGAAAAAAAAAAAGAAAATTTTTTTTAAAATTTTTTAATGAAAAACAACTCAGATGGCCAGTTGGTTTATGGTGTAACGATGCTCAATCACGTCAGCAGGCATGTGTCATGCTGCCCAGACCTGAGCCAGCCCAGGACAGGGGGCACCTACGTTAGATACCATTCACCCCCAGAATCTATAATTTGGCAGATAATCAGGAACTTAAGTCCTGATGCCAGCTGCTACTTCCTCTCTTTGCTTGGGCATGAGTAGAAATTGTTCAATGAGCACATTTGAACAAGAAAGAAAATGGTGATCTTTCTTGAGAATCACTGAGATAGATGCCCACTGATGGCATCTATTCGCCTCACAGAAGTGAGGTCTGAGTTCCCAAACCTGCCAAGGGGCATAGAGGACTCTGGAGGAAAGGCACCACAAGGAATTCCGTAGTCACAATGCTGTCATCAGTGTTAGATCATGTCTGCCCGTGTGGACATTACAACCTAGCAGGGGAGGGGTAGATACTGAATAAACAATTATAAGGACAATAAATGCTATGCATGAGAAGAGTTATGGAGCAGGGGGACCTAACATAACCTGGGACAGGGGTGAGAGGGCAGGGGTAATGTATCCATGAAGGTTTCCCTAAGGAAGTAAGTTTAAATTAAACCTGAAAAGTGAGAGGGTGAGAAGAGGTTACCCAAGCTCGTGTGTGTGTGTGTGTCTGTGTCTGTGTGTCTGTGTGTCTGTGTGTGTGTGAGAGAGAAAGAGAGAGACAAAGAGACAGAGAGACAAAGAGACAGAGAAAGAGAGATGGGGTTGTTTATAGCGGAAATCAACATCCTTGGAAAAGGGAACCACATACAAATAAATTGATAGGAAATAAAGAGCACAGAACATTCAAGAACTAAAAGAAAACTCCTGTGACCGGAACAGAAGGAACAATGGGGGAGAGGCCTGGAGATGCAGCTGGAGCAGGAAGGCAGAGACATTCTGATTTTATTCCTCTGTCTCATGAGCTTATTTAACAAGTCTGCTCATGAGAGATGGATCAGTTCTCAGTGTTCTGCCAAAATCCAATTTAAGAGCCTCAAAGACAGAGGCCAGACCAAACATGACATCCACCAAGGCAACGATGCCATGCTACCAGCCTTGTGAGAAACAGCCCGCCAGCCCTTTACCCCAAGACCAAGTTATGGTTCTGCCAAATGGCTATGAAAGCACACGTTGATTTCCTTTTGTGATTAATCACAGCTTATCAGCATATAGACAAAAGGATTCCTTGTGTTGACTTGTGAAAGACAATTTCTTGATTCATTTTGATAAGAATCTAAATATCCACTTGTTGCTGGGATTTTACACATTGGCCAAATATCCACTGCCTTTAACTAAAATTGACTTTCTAATTGATCCACTTAAATGTCGTTACTTCCAAAATCCAATCAATAGGATCCTTGCAGAAATTCAGAGCATGCCTAGATCCCAATTTCTGTGCCTCTTATATCTACACCTTAAAAATAGTGATTGATAACATAATTTAACTTAGTAATGGTGAATATGTTTATGTCAAGCCCTCATAAGAATTTTACAGAGTATCAGTTAATGAGACCTGAACCAAAAGCGCTCTTTTGCAAGAAAGTTTTATGAAAACTTACACTCAAGCTTTTTCTTGCCGCCCTGCCAAATGTCTGAACAAAAGTTTGAAAAATAAGTTGCCATGTCTAATGCTTACAATTTCCAATTCCACAGATAATTCCAGATGCAGATGCAGCCCCACAGGATATGTTTAAACTTTTTTTCTACATTCTACCAGGCATCCAATGCTAAACACTGAAAAAATGAGTTCAAAATTGATATCTAACATCCAGATCTTGAATGTCTATAGATAAGACACCCAGGATTATCTAACTAAATTTTGCATTTTACAGTTTGTTGTTATTGGCTTTATTCAAATATACGTCAAAAATCAGAAGGATATGGTCAAGCAGAGCAGGAAGATGGGTCCCACTGGTGTCAGCGGCTTAGCAGAGATGGGCCTCAGTCCATGTACAGGGGAATATTCTTTGCTGCATGTTCCCATTTCTTAAAAGAGCCAGGTCAGGCTGGACATTGATGATTTTCACCAGAGTCTGATGAGGGGCCAAAAAGATATAAAACCGTAACTCCTGTGTACTAAACTTGGAACTATCAAAAAGCAAAACTGTAGCTGAGGGAAAATTTTTATTACACACATCAGCTTTTTTTTTTAAAATTTTATTGGAGTATAGTTGATTTACAATGGTTGTGTTAGTTTCAGGTGTACAGTATAGTGATTCAGTTATTCGTATACATATATTCATTTTTTTCAGATTCTTTTCCCATATAGGTTATTACAGAATACTGAGTTGAACTCCCTGTGCTATGCAGTAGGTCCTTGTTGGTTTATCTATTTTATATATAGTACTGTGTGTATGTTAATCCCAAGCTCCTAATTTGGTCAGCTTTTAACTGCAGAAGAATATTGAGTGGTGAAAGATCAGAAAAGCTCTGAAGGTACAGTTAGGGTTGCCAGGTAAAACAAAACATCCAATTAAATTTGAATTTCAGACAAACATCAAATATGTTTCTAGTGTAATCATGTCCCATGCCACATTGGCAGTATTATTATTTGCTAAATCTGGCAACCCTGGTGATAGGAGACTTTTGTTTTTACTGCTCTCCTGCTCTATAAGGATTTGAGGGTGAGGGTTTAGCTGTGAGGTGCTAAGACTAAATTGCCCTTCACATGAAAGTGAGAGATATGGATGCCCAGGGTAAAGCTGGGAAGATTAGTGCTAGCTAGGTGAGGGCAGGAAGACAAGCCACTTGTTAGAGGTTTGAGGGGCTTGAGAGAAAGGACACAAGGAAGGGACATGTATGAAATGTTATGGACATTTTCCTGAAGAGTAAAATCCTCCTCCTTTTCCTCTACAAATGCATCAGTAAAATCTACATTGTTCACAATGCATGGGGGTAAGTAGCTCCTTCTAGAGTGAATTATTTCTTTTTTTATTGAAATCTAGTTAATGTACAATGTTGTGTTAATTTCTGCTGTACAGCAAAGTGACTCAGTTTTTTATATATACATACATTTTTAATATTCTTTTCCATTATGGTTTATCCCAGGATATTGAATATAACTCCCTGTGCTATACAGTAGGACTTTGTTGTCTATCCATCTTATATATAATAGTTTGTATCTGCTAACTCCAAACTCCCGCTCCATCCCTCCCCTAGCCGCCCTCCCCCTTGACAACCACAAGTCTGTTCTCTATGTCTGTGAGTTTGTTTCTAGAGTACATTCTTTCTTGCCACTAAAGGGTCAATTCCTACTTAAAGTTTGGCACAAATCAGCCAACATACGGATGAAATGAATTGGAGAGACTCTTTAAGCAACAACAAGTCTGCATATGTTTGCATCAGCCTGTAGACTGGCAGGTCTGTAAACCCAACGTGACTAAACGTGAACGAAAATAGGGCTTCCCTGGTGGCGCAGTGGTTGAGTCCGCCTGCCGATACAGGGGATGCCGGTTCGTGCCCCGGTCCGGGAAGATCCCACATGCCGTGGAGCGGCTGGGCCCGTGAGCCGTGGCCGCTGAGCCTGCGCGTCCGGAGCCTGTGCTCCGCAACGGGAGGGGCCACAACAGTGAGAGGACCGCGTACCGCAAAAATAATAAATAAATAGATTAGAGAAGGTTCTGCTTAGGGCTAGTGGATGATAGCTCCTGACCCAGACCAGAATAAAATCATTAACTAACCACTCATAGACAAGGGCTTCACTGATACCCTACCCACAGAAGACTACAACAGTACCTCTACAAGGATTTTATTATTATTATTAAGAAATATTGGCCTAACGCTATAAAGGTTAAACGTCAACATAGCACTGCCAACCCAATACCTTGTGAGTTCACTTTAACTTGGTTAACTAAGTTTTTAACTTGGTATTTGCTTTTTTGATGACTTAACAAGCTTGGCCATTTTACAAACACTTTGTGGCTAATCACTTTGTAACAAAATACGTTTACAGAAGTGAAATGAATTTTGGTAACGTGAAGCAATGAACTACACCAGAAAACATCTCTGAAATCTTTCTGAATGCCAGCTTTCAAAATAAAAACTTGGAAATGTGATTCGATTTTGATGATAAACACCTGCAATAAACTAAGAACATTTTTCCAAACCACTCTCCCAGCTCCATGGAACATCAAAATGCTATTTGGTTAGGTTTGGGAGGGTGTTTACTGTTGTTTAAAATGTTTTGTATTATTCAGAGAGAACTTAAATCAGTGAACCCACATTTGTCAAGCACCCTGTGAACCACCACAGGGAATACTGAAGTTCAGGTGTTTTACTGATTCTTTGTTTTGGACATTGTGTGACTGTTCTGAGTACAGCAGTTTCCATCTATCGTTAACCATGGAAAACAGAGCATGAGATTACACCATGGCTGGTGGAAAAAAACACAGCATGAGCAGCTGATAGAACGGTGCTGGGCACAGAGTAGGTGATAGATAAATACTCATTAGATCAATAAATATTTCTCAATCTTCCCTCTAACTTTAGGAAGAAATATTAATGAAGAAAAACTAAACTCTAAGTGTATTCTGGAAATAATCTAAGGGATATTGTATATGTGTACATTCTAAATGCATTTTTGTTCTTTCTAAAGAATATTTTGAAAATAAGGTAAAAGAAATTCCTCTGTCTAAATAGCATTCCTATCTGTGAGTGTTGGTTGGATGTAGAAAATGATGGCTGTACTATTTACAATCGCCAAGACATAGATGCAACCTAAATGTCCATTGACAGATGAATGGATAAAGAAGATGTGGTACATATATACAATGGAATACTACTCAGCCATGAAAAAGAATGAAATAATGTCATTTGCAGCTACGTGTATGGAACTAGAGATTATCATATTAAGTGAAGTAAATCAGACAAAGGCAAATATCATATAATATCACTTACATGTGGAATCTAAAATATGATACAAATGAACATATTTACAAAACAGTAACAGGCTCACAGTCATAGAAAACAAACTTATCATTACCAAAGGGGAGTTCTCCAGATAAACAGAACCAAAGGGGGCTGGGAGGAATAAATTAGGAGTTTGGGATTAGCAGGTACAAAGTACTATATATAAAACAGATAAACAACAAGGTCCTATTGTATAGCTCAGGGAACTATATTCAATATCTTGTAACAAACCATAATGGAAAAGAATATGAAAAAGAATATGATTCATATATATATATATATATATATGAATCACTTTTCTGTACACCAGAAACCAACACAGCATTGTAAATCAACTATATTTCAATTAAAAAATTTTGTAAAAGAAAAAAAGAGAATGATAGCTGTCATTGTGTGGATTAGGAAGACTGTGTAAACCAAATGTTCTCAATCTTAGCTGCACATTAGTATAACCTCAGAAGCTTTTTTAAAATTCTGATTTCCAGGCCACATGGCACACCCATTAAATCAAAATCTGTGTGACTAGAACCAGACATCAGTATTTCTTTATTAAGGGATCTCACCATGTACTCAAGGCTGAGAATGACTGGCATATACTCTGATTCTCCTCTTTGCCCAAGAAAAGTGTGCATATTACTTTGCTCTAGACAAGGAATGAATAAAAACCCAGCCTCCATTTCTGAGACTCTGAGAACTGTCCTTCCTTGGCTGAGAACTATTCATCTCCTGTACTGTGTTCCCAGCTGGTGGTCAAACAGATGATATAATTCCCCAGAAAGGGTGGGGGGCAGTAGGGGAAGCTGAGCAATCTATGTTTCCGCTTCCGACGAGATTTCTCTTATGATGCTCTATTTGACATAAACTTAGAAAAGTTAATGTTTAAAAGAAACACAAAAGTACTCTTAGGAAATCTCAATTTGGGGCAGGCAGGGGCAGAGCTGGGAACCACTGCTCTAGTGGCTCTGGATCTATCGGTGCCTGAGTTGACCATGAGTCAGTCACCTGGTAGCATTAAGCAACAGGAGGAGAATGAGCCAGATCCACTGTGTTCAAGTCCCCTGAGCACACGCACATACGAGGGAAGAGACAAAATAGGGAAAAGCTCAGGGAGTTCACATCCTACCCAGTGGAAGATCTTCTGTGCCCCTGCTCTTGTGGTCACAAGAAACAGAGTCTCACCAGTTGTCTCAAGTCATGAGGACTCATTAGATGGACACCTGGGGCAGTAAGAGAAATGTGAATTCCAAATCACAAAATGGTCCCACTCAACAACAGCTGATATGGCTCTGTCTCTAGGGTAACATGGCTATTCCTCCTGTGTTGGCTTCTACCTTCTCAGCCTTCTTCCCTTTAGTACTGCATCTTTTCTCTACCTCACTATGTATGTTTACTCCAGAACACATTTCCCTGTGCCTCCCCATGAACCTTGCTGCTTTTTATCTCTCTCTGGATCTTTTCAGCCTTTACTCCCAAAGCTCAGGCAAATCAGAATCTCTCATGTAGCATGCAGGCATCAGTAACTTTTCAAACTCCCCAGAGGAGTCCAGGGTGCAGCCAAAGTGGAGAACCATGGCACCAAAAAACAGGGAGTATGTGTAAAGCAAACTGGATTTATGATTACAGCTTTAGCCCCAAATAAAGAAAACTTGAAGACGTTTTCTCCAAATGCCTGAGATTGCTGTTCTTGCATTTTTGTTTTAATTCAGTGCCTAATTTCTCTTTCTATGGAGTATAAATTTATTCACAGACTTCCCTGGTTGGCACAGTGGTTAAGAATCTGCCTGCCAATGCAGGGGACATGGGATCAAGCCCTGGTCCGGGAAGATTCCCACATCCTGCGGAGCAAATAAGCCCTTACACCACAACTACTGAAACTGTACACCTAGAGCTCGTGCTCCACAACAAGAGAAGCCACCACAATGAGAAGCCCGCGCACCACAATGAGGAGTAGCTCCCGTTCGCTGCAATGAAGACCCAATGAAGCCAAAAATAAAACATAAATAAATAAATTTTTAAAAATAAATTTATTCACATGTATGTTAGTATTTTAACTGTGTTGTATTTAAAGGGAAGAAAAAACTGCATTAGGAAGTGGTGATCTCAGTGCAATCACTTCCTGGAGAAACTATTAAGCAAGATTGATGCTTTCTAATGAGCCAAGACAGCCATCTAGTGGTGACTGCCAGTGAATTGCAAACACAAGGCTTCTCAACTTTTAACAAAGCTCCTGGGGGAGTGACTGGTCAATTTCAATAACTCATCTGCCTAAAACAATATGCACCTGTTGGTAAAAGTAGCTTTGCTATTTTCAAGCTGTGTGTATAAATATCTCCAGGATAAATTACTGATATTGAACTGTACTTGTAAAGGAAAACCAACTTCTTCATTCTGTCAAATAAGAGGGTTTTTCAGTGAAATGAGAGGTTATGTGACTGAAAAGATGAAACAAATGGTGGTTATTAAATGGTTTATATACATCCCAAGTGAAATGGCTAGCAATAAAACCTTGGCTTATAGTGCGGTTTGAACAGCAGACCCTGGAAAGACATGTTCACATCCTAATTCCCAGAAGTGTGGTTTGAACAGCAGACCCTGGAAAGACATGTTCACATCCTAATTCCCAGAATCTGTGAATGTGATCTTATTTAGAAAAAAAGGTATCTATTGAAGATGATACAAACAGATGGAGAGATATACCATGTTCTTGGATTGGAAGAATCAACATTGTGAAAATGACTATACTATCAAAGCAATCTACAGATTCAATGCAATCCCTATCAAACTACCAAGGGCATTTTTTCACAGAACTAGAACAAAATATTTCACCATTTGTATGGAAACACAAAAGTCCCCAAATAGCCAAAGCAATCTTGAGAAAGAGAAACAGAGCTGGAGGAATCAGGCTCCCTGACTTCAGACTACACTACAAAGCTACAGTAATCAAGACAGTATGGTACTGGCACAAAAACAGACATATAGATCAATGGAACTGAATAGAAAGCCCAGAGATAAACCCACACACATATAGCCACCTTATCTTTGAGAAAGGAGGCAAGAATATACAATGGAGAAAAGACAGCCTCTTCAATAAGTGGTGGTGGGGAAACTGGACAGCTACATGTAAAAGAAAGAAATTAGAACACTTCCTAACACCATACACCAAAATAAACTCAAAATGGATTAAAGACCTAAATGTAAAGCCAGACACTATAAAACTCTTAGAGGAAAACATGGGCAGAATGCTCTACGACACAGATCACAGTAAGATCTTTTTTAACCCACCTCCTAGAGAGAGGGAAATAAAAGCAAAAATAAACACATGGGACCTAATGAAACTTAAAATCTTTTGCACAGAAAAGGAAACTATAAACAAGACGAAGACAACCCTCAGAATGGGAGAAGATATTTGCAGACAAATCAACGGACAAAGAATAAATATCATAAATATATTATAAATATATAAATATATATATTAATATATAAATATATTATATATATAAGTTCATTTGTATCATTCTTTTTAGATTCCACATAGAAGTTATATCATATTATAATTACCTACTATTCTGCCTTGCAGTATAGGGTGGTGGCTAGGAGTGTCAGCTCACGTCAGACAGACTTGAGAATAAATTTCAGGTCCATCATTACTGACTGAAAAAGTTATTTAAGAGTCTCTCAGCTTTAGTTTTCTTAGCTGTATATGGGCATAAATAGATAAAGCATCTAAAATGATTAACAAGTTACCTGGGGCAAATTAACTTATTAAAATAATTTTTAAACACATATTTCTTAAGCCTCTGCTATGTACCATCTTCATAGACCTTATGGTCAAGAGAGGGAGGCAGACAATCAAATAAGGACACAGGTAGGTAATGGCAGATGGAAAAGGAAAAATACAGAATGTTAGGAGAGCAACTGACAGAGAGATCCAGCCTGATCTGGGGGGCCAGGGAAGGTTTCCTGAGAAAGTGATGTTGGGCTGAGAAGTAGAGGACAACTGGCGGTTAAATACAGAAAGAAGGAGGGGTATGTGGGTTGTATATATCAACAATAATTTAAAGTTTATTCCAGATTTAATTCAGGTTAATCTGATTTTAATGTAGCATCACATGGCAACTTTCTGAGTTCATTCTTGAGATTACTGTTGTGCTTATCTCTGTTTTATACATATGTGTAATCTTTGGCCCTAGGGATTAATATGGGTTTGGATCACAAAGCAGTGAAGAAATGAATATATAGATCCTTTTTGACCCACCTGCTAGAGAAATGGAAATAAAAACAAAAATAAACAAATGGGTCCTAATGAAACTTAAAAGTTTTTACACAGCATAGGAAACCATAAACAAGATGAAAAGACAACCCTCAGAATGGAAGAAAATATTTGCAAAAGAAGCAACTGACAAAGGATTAATCTCCAAAATATGCAGGCAGCTCATGCAGCTCAATATCAAAAAAAACAAACAACCCAATCCAAAAATGGGCAGAAGACCTAAACAGGCATTTCTCCAAAGAAGATACACAGATAGCCAACAAACACATGAAAGGATGCTCAACATCACTAATCATTAAAGAAATGCAAATCAAAACTACAATGAGGTATCACCTTGCACCAGTCAGAATGGCCATCATCAAAAAATCTACAAACAATAAATGCTGGAGAGGGTGTGGAGAAAAAGGAACCCTCTTGCACTGCTGGTGAGAATGTAAACTGATACAGCCACTATGGAGAACAGTGTGGAGGTTCCTTAAAAAAACTACAAATAGAACTGCCATACGACCCAGCAATCCCACTACTGGGCATATACCCTGAGGAAACCATAATTCAGAAAGAGTCATGTACCACAATGTTCATTGCAGGTCTATGTACAATAGCCAGGATGTGGAAGCAACGTAAGTGTCCATCAACAGATGAATGGATTAAGAAGATGTGGCACATACATACAATGGAATATTACTCAGCCATAAAATGAAACAAAACTGAGTTATTTGTAGTGAGGTGGATGGACCTAGAGTCTGTCATACAGAGTGAAGTAAGTCAGAAAGAGAAAAATAAATACCGTATGCTAACACATATATATGGAATCTTAAAAAAAAATGTTCTGAAGAACCTAGGGGCAGGACAGGAATAAAGATGCAAATGTAGAGAATGGATTTGAGGACATGGGAAGAGGGAAGGGTAAGCTGGTATGAAGTGAGAGAGTGGCATGGGTTTATATATACTACCAACTGTAAAAGAGCTAGCTAGTGGGAAGCAGGCACATAGCACAGGGAGATCAGCTCATTGCTTTGTGACCACCTAGAGGGGTGGGATAGGGAGGGTGGGAGGGAGACACAAGAGGGAGGGGATATGGGGATACATGTATATGTATAGCTGATTCACTTTGTTATAAAGCAGAAACTAACACAACATTGTAAAGCAATTATACTCCAATAAAGATGGTAAAAAAGAAAAAAGGTATCTGCAGATGTAACTAAGTTAGGATCCTCAGATGAGATCATCCTGAATTATCCAAGTGGGCCCAAAATTCAATGACCTTGTAAGATATACACAAAAAAGAAGAGAAGATACAGGAAGAAGGAGGAACCGGTCATGTGAAGACAGAGGCAGAGATTGGAGGTAATGCAGCCACAAGCCAAGGAACGCCTGAAGCCACCAGAAGCTGGAACAGGCAAGGAAGGAATCTTCACTAGAGCCTTTTTTGGTTGTTTTGTGTGTGGTTTTTTTTTTTCCTTTGGGTTTTCCGGCTGTGCCACACAACATGTGGTATCATTTTTCCCCCGACCAAGGATCGAACCCGTGACCCCCAAAGTGGAAACACGGAGTCTTAGTCACTGAACCACCAGGGAATTCCCCACTAGAACCTTTAGAGGGAATGTGGCCCTGCTGACACCTTGACTTCAAACTTCTAGCCTCCAGAACTGTGAGAGAGAAAATTCTCTGCTCTTTTAAGACACCTAGTTTGTGGTCATTTGTTCTAGCAGCCGGAAACGAATATAGCTACTCTTCCTTCCTCTTCAGTATACTTTTTCAAGAAACAAAATTAACATGTTTGGAAATATCCTAGATACCTAAAGCTCTTTATGTTTGTTTTTTTGTTTGTTTGTTGTTTACACTGGAGAGAGTGTGAGCTTGACTTGGAGATGTCCCTCCAGGTGAAGTACTTACCTTTTGGCCAACGACAGATAGAATTAAAGATGACTTAATGATTTGCTCCAACAGAAATCAAGGCAAAAAGAGTAAAGCAGAGAATAAACGTTCATGAGCATTTGCCCAATTGGATTGGGGAGCTCTCACCCAAACCTGGGACTGGCTTCCAGAAAGAGCCACCTTTAAACACAATACATGTAAATTCATCAGCCTACAATATTATAGAATGCTATCCAATCAGTAGCATAAATACTTCACTGCCTAGCCATTATTTCCAAAAGTATTTTGGATATCAAAATTTCCATTTCAGAAGTACTCCACTAAAAATACTGAAGCTGTAAGATTCGTCAACTAAAATTCTCTTTCCTAAGAGAAGCAACAAGACTTTTGCCTAAATATAGTGATGTATAATCAGAATAACTCATGTGTCAGGTCCAGTTGGGACAACATTGTAAATTCAACAGGAATGTTCATGAACTGCCCATCATGTGAGGTATTTGTAAGATACGTGAACACAGAAAACAACAATGTCAATACAATTGGACTTGCACATTAATAAAGCTGTCATTCAGATCAGTGGATAATCTTGTAACTGAATATTTGGGAATCTGGGGGAAGGAAATGTACAAAAAATCAAAGGCAGCAAATTCCCTTCAGGAAATGTGGTATCCACACATTGTATTACAGGTTTGGTTTTACTGAATAATGCATGAAGAAGTCTGTTTTAAATTATTCACTGACTACGGAGTTGATAAGTAACCACTGAAGAACCATGGGATTAGCCACTAAGTGCCTCTGTTTGATTCAATGAAGGTTATGTTTCCTCCAGGGCATGAGAGGTTCCATGTAATATGACTCAAGTAACAAGTGCAGATTCTGTGGTCTGCTCACAAAATGACTCCGTTAAATGTGCTGATAGAATTCTGGAGCCCAAGTGTCTACTAACAGGTGTCATTGAGGACCACACCTGATTCTGTAGCACTTTGATGTGTCAAAGAGTTAGGTTCTGCCATTTTTCTACATAAGCATATCCAAACATAACACTACATAAAATATTGAACTATCCTATAGTGTCCTTGGAGCATTTTGGCAAAGAATGAACACTGCCCCTAGGAGACAAGAGTTCTGTCCTTGTTGAATTAATTCCATTATTCTTCATCTATGTTGTTTTCAAAAATTTTAGATACACTGAGAAAGATGGAAGAGGGCAAGAGGTTTATTCAGATAACGGTGGCTCTAATTTATAAATCCACGATAATTATTGAAGTAATAGATGAGAAATCTAAAGCTCAGAATGGTTGAGGAACTTCCCCCACTCCCATTATATAATAAGTAATCATAAGAAAGGTCCTTCTCTTCCAGAGCCTGGCTGATGGCAAAACATTGCCTAATATAAACCTCAAATAAAAGGTTTTCTCATCTATTGACTATTGGTTAAGAGCCTCCCCTCTCCAGTTCCAACTGACTCTTCTAGAAGTTTATTAAAGCCAGGGACTGTGTCTCTTCATCTTTACATCTGCAACACCTAGCACGGGGATCATTCCCTAATTAAGCACTCAGTAAGTGTTTACTGAGTGAACACATAAAAGGTACAGAAAAAAAGAGAAGGATTTGGGGAAAAACAATATAGAACAACTCTGGTACCAGAAGCTGGGTCTGCGAGCCCCTCACTATCACTGCTCCACGTGTCTCTACCCAGAAGTGCTGACCTGCCAGGCAAGGCACGACGAAAGTTCTGGAAGAAGCAGAGGCAGCTGCAGCGGAAGCAGTGGATCCAGCAGTTCAGCAACCTGTGGGTCCAACTGAAGGAGAGGCTCGCGTGGACGGACATTGTGGGTATGCATGCTGGATTTCTCCCAGATGCTTCCCAACTAACATGGATGTCCCACCATCCCTTGCAGTGGAAGGTTGCTCCTTGGCACAGTGAGTGAAGAACATGCAGTGATTGCTAATAGGTTTGGGAAGTGGAGACTCCTTCTCTCCATGACCATGCCATGATCATGTCTAGGGCCACCACTCGACTTCTACCTTAGGATTCAAAATCAGATCAACAGCAGGACTTCAAAAGGACTCGGGGAAACAGAGAATCCACTCTTGGAGCATGCACACAAAGTGATATGCGCATTAGGACCCAGGGGAAGGAGAAGTGACCCCATAGGGGACCGAACCAGACCTACTTGCTAGTGTTGGAGAGTCTACTGGAGACACGGGGGGTAGCTGTGGCTCACCATGAGGACAAGGACACTGACAGCAGAAGATCTGGGAAGTACTCCTTGGCGTGAGCCCTACCAAAGTCCACCATTAGTGGGTAGGCTCCAGTGTTGGGTCACCTCAGGTCAAACAACCAACACAGAGAGAACCAAGCCTCACCCATCATCAGACAAGCAAATTAAAGTTTTACTCAGCTCTGCCCACCAGAGCAACAGCCAGCTCTATGCACCACCAGTTCCTCCCATCAGGAAACTTGCACAAGCCTCTTAGATAGCCTCATGCACTAGAGGGCAGACAGCAGAGGCAAGAACTACAATACTGCAGCCTGTGGAACAAAAACCACATTTACAGAAAGATAGATGGAAGGTCAGAGGGCTATGCACCAGATGAAGGAACAAGATAAAACCTCAGAACAACAACTAAATAAAGTGGACATAGGCAACCTTCTAGAAAAATAACTTAGAATAATGATAGTGAAGATGATCCAGTACCTCGAAAAAAGAATGGGGGCAAAGATCGAGAAGATGCAAGAGATGTTTAACAAAGACCTAGAAGAATTAAAGAAAAAAAAAGTGGAAGAATTAAAGAACAAACAAAAAGAGATGAACAATAAAATAACTGAAATGAAAAATATGCTAGAAGGCATCAATAGCAGAATAACTGAGGCAGAAGAATGGATAAGTGACCTGGAAGACAGAATGGTGGAATTCACTGCTGTGGAACAGAATTTTTAAAAAATGAATGAAAAGAAATGAAGACAGCCTAAGAGACCTCTGGGGCAAATTAAATGCAACAACATTTGCATTATATGGGTCCTAGAAGAAGAGAGAAAGGACCTGAGAAAATATTTGAAGAGATTATAGTCAAAAACTTCCCTAACATGGGAAAGGAAATAGCCACCCAAGTCCAGGAAGTGCAGAGAGTCCCAGGTAGGATAAACCCAAGGAGAAACACACTGAGACAGACACATAGTAATCAAATGGACAAAAATTAAAGACAAAGAAAAATCATTGAAAGCAACAAGGGAAAAATGACAAATAACATACAGGGAGCTACCATAAGGTTAACAGCTGATTTCTCAGCAGAAACTCTACAGGCCAGAAAGGAGTGCCATGATATATTTAAAGTGATGAAAGGGAACAACCTACAACCAAGATTACTCTACCTGGTAAGGATCTCATGCAGATTCAATGGAAAAGTCAAAACCTTTACAGACAAGCAAAAGCTAAGAGAATTCAGCACCACCAAACCAGCTCTACAACAAATGCTAAAGGAACTTCTCTAAGTGGGAAACACAAGAGAAGAAAAAAACCTACAAAAACAAATAAATAACAATTAAGAAAATGGTAATAGGAACATACACATGGATAATTACCTTAAATGTGAATGGATTAAATGCTCCAACCAAAAGACACAGGCTCGCTGAATGGATACAAAAACAAGACCCATATATATGCTGTCTACAAGAGGCCCACTTCAGACGTAGGGACACATACAGACTGAAAGTGAGGGGATGGAAAAAGATATTCCATACAAATGGAAATCAAAAGAAAGCTAGAATAGCAATACTCATATTAGATAAAGTAGACTTTAAAATAAAGAATATGGGGCTTCCCAGGTGGCGCAGTGGTAGAGGTTCCACCTGCCGAGGCAGGGGACATGGGTTCGTGCCCCAGTCTGGGAGGATCCCACATGCTGTGGAGCGGCTGGGCCCATGAGCCATGGCCGCTGAGCCTGCGCATCCAGAGCCTGTGCTCCACAACGGGAGAGACCGCAACAGTGAGATGCCCGTGTACCGCAAAAGAGAGAAAAAAAAAAAAAAGAATGTTCCAAGAGACAAGGAAGTACACTACATAATGATCAAGGGATCAATCCAAGAAGAAGATATAACAATTATAAATATATCTGCACCCAACATAAGAGCACCTCAACACATAAGGCAACTGCTAACTGTTATAAAAAAGGAAATCAACAGTAACACAGTAATAGTGGGGGACTTTGACACCTCACTTACACCAATGGACAGATCATCCAAACAGAAAATTAATAAGGAAACAAAGGCTTTTAATGACACAATACACCAGCTAGATTTAATTGATATTTATAGGACATTCCATCCAAACACAGAAGATTAAACTTTCTTCTCAAGTGCGCACGGAACATTCTCCAGGATAGATCACATCTGGGGTCACAAATCAAACCTCAGTAAATTTAAGAAAATTGAAATCATATCAAGCAACTTTTCTGACCACAGCGCTATGAGATTAGAAATCAATTACAGGGAAAAAAACATAAAAAACACAAACACATGGAGGCTAAACAATACGGTACTAAATAACCAAGAGATCACTGAAGAAATCAAAGAGAAAATCAAAAATACCCAGAGACAAATTACAATGAAAACACAATGATCCAAAATGTATGGCATGCAGCAACAGCAGTTCTAAGAGGGAAGTTTTTATCTATACAAGCCTACCTTTAGAAACAAGAAAAATCTCAAACAAACAATCTAACCTTACACCTAAAGGAACTAGAGAAGAAGAACAAACAATACCCAAAGTAGGTAGAAGGAAAGAAATCGTAAAGATCAGAGCAGAAATAAATGAAATAGAAACAAAGAAAAAATAGCAAAGATCAATAAAACTGAAAGCTGGTTCTTTGAGAAGATAAACAAAATTGATAAACCACTAGCCAGACTCATCAAGAAAAAGAGGGAGAGGATTCAAATCAATAAAATTAGAAATGAAAAAGAAGTTACAACAGACACTGCAGAAATACAAAGCATTCTAAGACACTACTACAAGCAACTCTATGCCAATAAAATGGACAACCTGGAAGAAATGGACAAATTCTTAGAAAGGTATAACCTTCCAAGACTGAACCAGGAAGAAACAGAAAATATGAACAGACCAATCACAAGTAATGAAATTGAAACTGTGATTTAAAATCTTCCAGCAAACAAAAGTCCAGGACCAGATGACTTCATGGGTGAATTCTATCAAACTTTTAGAGAAGAGCTAACACCCATCTATCTCAAGCTATTCCAAAAAATTGCAGAGGAAGGAACACTCCCAAACTCATTCTATGAGGCCACCATCACCCTGATACCAAAACCAGACGAAGATAATACAAAAAAAGAAAATTACAGACCAATATGACTGATGACTATAGATGGAAAAATCCTCAACAAAATACTAGCAAACAGAATCCAGTAACACATTAAAAGGATCATACAACATGATCAAGTGGGATTTATCCCAGGTTTGCAAGGATTCTTCAGTATATGCAAATCAATCAATGTGATACGCCACATTAAAAAATTTAAGAGTAAAAAGCATATGATCATCTCAATAGATGCAGAAAAAGCTTTAGACAAAATTCAACACCCATTTATGATAAAAACTCTCCAGAAAGTGGGCATAGAGGAAACCTACCTCAACATAATAAAGGCCATATACGACAAACCCACAGCACACACCATTTTCAACTGTGGAAACTGAAAGCATTTCCTCTAAGATCAGGAACACAACAAGGATGTCCACTATTGCCACTGTTATTCAACATCGTTTTGGAAGTCCTAGCCACAGCAATCAGAGAAGGAAAAGTAATAAAAGGAATACAAATTGGAAAAGAAGATGTAACAGTGTCACCGTTTTCAGATGACATGATCTTATACATAGAGAATCCTAAAGATTCAGGATTAACGCATATACGTGTAACCTAGAAAAATGGTACAGATTAACCTAAAGATGTTAACAGAAAACTACTAGACCTAATCAATGAATTTAGTAAAGTTGCAGGATACAAAATTAATGCACAGAAATCTCTTGCATTCCTATACACTAATGATGAAAAACCTGAAAGAGAAATTCAGGAAACACTCCCATTTACCATTGCAACAAAAAGAATAATATACTTAAGAATAAACCTACCTAAGGAGACAAAAGACCTGTGTGCAGAGAACTATAAGACACTGATGAAGGAAATTAAAGATGATACAAACAGATGGAGAGATATACCATGTTCTTGGATTGAAAGAATCAATATTGTGAAAATGAGTATACTACCCAAAGCAATCTACAGATTCAATGCAATTCCTACCAAATTACCAATGGCACTTTTTACAGAACTGGAACAAAAAATCTTAAAATTTGTATGGAGACACAAATGATGCTGAATAGCCAAAGCAGTCTTGAGGGAAAAAAATGGAGCTGGAAGAATCAGACTCCCTGACTTCAGACTATACTACAAAGCTACAATAATCAAGACAATAAGGTACTGGCACAAAGACAGAAATATAGATCAATGGAACAGGATAGAAAGCCCAGAGAGAAACCCATGCACCTGTGGTCAACTAATCTATGACAAAGGAGGCAAGGATATACAATGGAGAAAAGATAGTCTCTTCAATACGTGGTGCCAGGAAAACTGGACAGCTACATGTAAAAGAATGAAATTAAAACCCTCCCTAACACCATACACAAAAATAAACTCAAAATGGATTAGAGACCTAAATGTAAGACTGGACACTATAAAACTCTTAGAGGAAAACGCAGGAAGAACACTCTTTGACATAAATCACAGCAAGATATTTTTTGATACACCTCCTAAAGAAATGGAAATAAAAATAAAAATAAACAAATGGGACCTAATGAAACTTAAAAGCTTTGCAAAGCAAAGGAAACTACAAACAAGACGAAAAAACCACCCTCAGAATGGGAGAAAATATTTGCAAGTGAATCAACGGAAAAAGGACCAATCTTCAAAATATATAAACAGCTCATGCAGCTTAATATTTAAAAAACAAACAACCCAATCAAAAAATGGGCAGAATACCTAAATAGACATTTCTCCAAAAAGATATACAGATTGTCCAGAAGCACATGAAAAGTTGCTCAACATCACTAATTATTAGATAAATGAAAATCAAAGCTACAATGAGGTATCACCTCACATCAGTTAGAATGTGCATCATCAGAAAATCTACAAACAACAAATGCTGGAGAGGGTGTGGAGAAAAGGGAACCCTCTTGCACTGTTGGTAGGAATGTAAATTGATAACCACTATGGAGAACAGTATGGAGGTTCTTTAAAAAACTAAAAATAGAATTGCCATATGACCCAGCAATCTCACCACTGGGCATATACCCAGAGAAAACCATAATTCAAAAAGACACATGCACCCCAATGTTCATTGCAGCATTATTTACAATAGTCAAGTCATGGAAACAACCTAAATGCCCATCGACAGACAAATGGATAAAGAAGATATTGTACATATATATACAATGGAATATTACTCAGCCATAAAAAGGAACAAAATTGGGTCATTTGTAGAGACGTGGATGGATCTAGAGACTGTCATACAGAGTGAAGTAAGTCAGAAGGAGAAAAACAAATATCGTATATTAATGCATATATTTGGAATCTAGAAAAATGGTACAGATGAACCTTTTTGCAGGGCAGAAATAGAGACACAGATGTAGAGAACAAACATATGGACACCAAGGGGGGAAAGCGGCAGGGGGTTTGGTGGTGTGATGAATTGGGAGATTGAGATTGACATATATACACTAATATGTATAAAATGGATAACTAATTAGAACCTGCTGTATAAAAAATAAAATGAAATTCAACAAAAAACATAACAAAGGTGGTAAAAACTTGTACACTGAAAACTATAAAATGTTGCTGAAAGAAATTAAAGAAGACATAAACAAATGGAAAGACATCCTGTGTTCATTGATTGTAAGACCTAGTATTGTTAAGACATCCATATGTCCCAAAGCAATCTACAATTTCAATGCAATCCGTATCAAATTCCCAATGGCATTTTTAATTAATTCTTTTTTAAAAAATATTTTCATTCTTTTATTACAAATTTACATCTTAGAGGAAGTCTGAGAAGTAGATTTGTAGTAAAATCTCCTGACCTGGACTTTATTTTGGATGTAGAACTTAGATGACACACAGACGGATTGTTTATGGTGGCAGGGAAGAAGGAAGAAGATTCTTGATTTGAACTTGAATAACTTAGTAGATGGTGGTGTCATTCACTTAGATAGGGTAGACTAAGGGAAGTTTGGGTGGGCATTGAATTCAATGTCCTTCTTTGGTCATGCTAGTTTTGAGATGTCATTGAGATATCTATCCAGTGAGCAGTTGGAGATTTGATCCTGGAGCTCAGGGAGAGATCATGAATATAGACACTAACTTTGGAAGTCTTAGATACAAGTTTAGAGCCCTGAGCTGGATAAGTTTACTTAATCAGGGACCTCAGTTTAGTTCTGGCTTCCTTTCTGGCAGTCACAGCTGCAAATACCAGCAAAGGCTTTGTATTAGCTTCCTAAGGTTGCCATAATGAAGTACCACAAACTGGGTGGCCTAGAACAACAGAAATTTATTGTGTCATGGTTCTGGAGGTTAGAAGTCTCAAATTCAGGAGATGATAGGCCTATGCTCCTTCTGAACCACCTCGGGGACTATCCCTCCTTGTCTTTTCCTAGTTTCCCATGGTCTCAGGTGTTATTTATCTGGTGGCCATATTATTTGAATCTTTGCTTCCACCTTCATGTGGCCGTCTTCTCCCCATGTGTCTCTTCACATAATCATCTGTTTGTGCATGTCTGTGTCTGTGTCCAAGTTTCTCCTTTTTATAAGGACACTAGTCATATTGGACTACAGTTCCACCCTACTCCAGTGTGATCTCATCTTAACTTAACTAACTATGTCTTCAATGACCCTATTTCTAAATAAAGTCATATTCATTCTGAGTTACTTGGATTGGGATGTCAACATATCTTTCTTGGGGATACACAATTCAACTCCTAACAGGCTCCTACAAGGATTTCTACCAGCCTTACAGAGTTAAAAGGATATTCTTAAGTTGGAACCATATTACATATGATTGTATATGACATTTTACATTAATAGGAATATTAAATGTATTAAACCATTGCATTATTCACCTGTTCTGAATAATTATCTATCCTGACAATATTGCCCTTAAAAAGTAAATGCAGAACACTTCAGAACATCACACACTGATCAGGACTGTCAGTGTGGAGGCACAGGGATGTAATTCCTGAAAAACACACTTGCATACCATGAATACAGTACTTGACCAAATTTGTAGAAAATAGTCAAAGAGCTGACTCATGTTTCTGGATTTTTGGAAATCCAGACACTATGCCACAGTACATATTGATGTATGTACTCAAAAAAAATAAAATGAAGGAAAAGAGCTCACAAAACTGCTGAAGATTTGGAGTAGGCAGAAATACTATGTACTGGCTGAGATCTTGGGTAGCCTCAATTTCAACTTTCTGCCAGAGGTTTTGCTTGTTTCAGCGTCATGTCATTTTTCACAGTTGTACAGTTTTAAAGCATGTAGCACCTCTAAATACACTATTTTCAGAGGTAAGGAAGCAGAACTTTTAAATAAAACAATGTGAAGTCATGTAGAAGTGCCCATGGAGACATTAACCAGCTGAAAGATTCAAGGACTTGGGACCGTGTTTTGTTTGAGAAACACCTCAGCTGATGGAAGCCTCCAAATTCTTGACAGGCTTTGTTGATTAGAAATGGCTAGTTGTAATTCCCAAACTTTCTTTCTCTTATAGAGGTATGGCTAGAGATTATTAGGAAATATGATATGGAGCTCATTAGTTCATCTTTTTGCTCAAGCTGCTGAGCAAAATCTTATCATATAATAATCAACAGTATAATTCAAGAGACTCTGTGATGCTGGGTCCTAGAGGCAGGTGATGGAAAGAAAAAAAGGCATCGGGGAGCTAGAGCTGCTATGGACATAGCAGTGAAACCACTGTTGCCAGCACAGAGTGCAAATAGAGTTTCACTGGCCCGTGGCATCAACTAGGGATGAAGTTGGCTTTGAAGCCAACTTCCTTGAGACTGAACACATAGCCTTACCTTGTGTCAGTTGGGTGTCCTAACAAATTGTTTAATTTCTTGGTGCTTCAATTTTTGTTGCTTTTGCAAGATGAGAACAATGACAATCTTTTTACAGCATTGGAACCAAGAATAAATTTCATTAAAAACACAGATTCCTGGGCCCCAACCCTGGTTGTCACTAAATATACAGAGTAGTTTGAGAAACATGAATTACATACAGTATATAAAGTACCTAGAATAGGGCATGTGGCATAACAGGCACTCAGTGAATGTTGGTTATCTTTCCACCTCTTCCCTTATCAAGTATGTAAAGATGAAGGAAATGTGTCACGTAATGTGGTCACAGTTGAGCAAGGTAGTGGAATCATTCTATCAGTATCTCTCTAACTCCTAATTATCAAGTGTTCTGAGTGATAAAATGTTTGGATAGGATTACTGGTTTATGATCTACCAGTCAATCAAGTGCCATGACCTCTTCATCAAATTAATATATTTTTGGAGGCTAACTGAGACTTTCTAGTCACTTCTATTGGTTTGTTTCTCCTTGTGCTCATATCTTACTGCTTTAATTATTAAGATCAGCCCCATGACCCATAACAACATCTAGCAAGAAAGAAAAATCCATGCCAATAAGGACAATCTTTTTGTCTTAATGTCCTGATAGCTTCAGTTAAGGACATAAAAGTACAGTGTGAGCAGAGTTGTGTAAAGATTTTTTTCTGGTAGAAGCTGACTCATAGCAGTAGAAAGTAAAAAGAGAATAATGAGTGTAATTGTTTATCCTATGTGTCAACTTGGCTACTCTATGTTCCCCAGTTGTGTGGTCAAACATCAGTGTAGACATGGCTGTGAAAGTAGTTTTTAGATGTGGTTAACATTTACAGTCAGTGGACTTTGAGAAAAGCATAATACCCTCCATAGTGTGTGTGGGCCTTATCCAATCAGTTGAAGGGCTTAAGAAAAAGACTGAAGTTTCCTGGAGAAGAAGGAAGTTTATTTTACTTTGGCCACACCATGCGGCATGCAGGATCTTCATTCCCCAGCCAGGGATCGAACCTGTGCCCCCAGCAGTGGAAGCGAGGAGTCCTAGCCACTGTGCAGCCAGGGAACTCCAAAGAAGAAGGAATTTTAACTCACAATTGCAACATGGAAAGACTACTTAAGTTTCTAGCCTGTCTAGCCTGCCCTATTTTGGACTCAAGACTACAATGTCAACTCTTATCTGAATTTCTAGCCTGCTGGCTTGCCCTATATATTTTGGACTTTCCAGCTCTCATAATTGCATGAGTCAATTCCTGAAAATAAATCTCTCTATATATACATCCTATTTATTCTGCTTCTTTGGAGATTCCTGACTGAAACACTGAGGGAACTAAGTGAAAGCTGAGATCAGACTTCTTTAAAGAAATCTAATATTTCCTACTAGTACCATGCCCCATCTGTGCAGTTGATTAATGAATGTTTAGAATGTACCCCATGTGCTCAGAACACTTTTGTCAGTTTTACTATGTGATTACAGTTTTACTATAAACGGTACAGATCAGGACCACCCAAATGAAGAGACACATAGAGTAAGGTCTGGGTCCCAAACACAGACCTTCCCTGTCCTCTCCCTGCCTCTACCAAATTTCAAAAAAGATTCTATTATAGCTTTGTTCTATCTAGACTTTTTTAGTGGTTGCATTGGTTTCTCTGTCACAACATTGAGCAATCCAAGATTGTGTAGTTTGAGAATTTCACATGTAAGTAAGCATAAGATGAGTAAGTCTGGTGTTTATATAAGTGCCACTGCTTCAAAACAAAGTGGCCCGCTTGAAAGCAAGAGGCAGATAACTTACATGGCGATAGTATTTTGATTTCCCAACCAATTGTAGGTCTGGACCAATGAATACTTGGAAAATACTATTGTACATAACCACAGCATCCTATGAATAAAACACAATGGACAAAACTATGATGTGAATATCAGAGTGTATACTGCTAAACTCAAGTGTTCTTGGAAAATACTATCACTTGAAGAATCAAGAAAAATGAGTGTCAGCTTATTTGATAGAAACTGGGCTTTCTCATCACTGAACCACAAAAAAAAAAGGAGACTCAAAAGGATATTCCAAATCTGGGCATGCCCAACTTTATACTTGACCAAAATCAAGCTGTCCAGTTTTGTATAAATAAAGCTACCAACATAGAAATGAGATGATAAATAAAAATGATGTTTTCTACATTAAAAACACATTTGAAAACCTCATACAGCTTTTCAAACCTTCAAGAATTCAACATTGAATTGGTTATCACAATACTGCAGAGAGTTTAGGGCTGTCATTTTACATAAGGAGACCAAGTTTATAGTGCAGTGGCTTTCACAGTTTTTTTTTGAACACTATGAGCGTTTTGTCTAAAAAGTTTTACAAATGAGGTCAGGGGTGGGGGATATCAATGCAGAAAATAGGCCAAAATAAATTACTCTGAATGAAGGGATCTGGGTCTTGGAACCCAGGCTCTTGGTCATGCCACCTGTTCCTCCACTTCTCGGGAGATGCCATGGAATTTGGAACTTCCGGTTCAGTGTTTACAATCCTAGGACAGCACTCAAGGGGACCCAGCAGTTAGGCAGACCATCTTAAAAGATTCTCTAAGGAAAAGCTCAAGCATCTCAACTCACGGGGTGAGAGACTAGGCAGCTTTTTGCTGGAAGAGATACAATGGCTCCAGGACCAGCTGCACCTCTAGCTATAAGAGCAGTGACAATGAGAGATGTGATGGAGATATGTGTCCTCAACACAGTCCCTGGCACAAAGCCATCCACAAAAATCAGCTATTACTATTCCTGCTATGACTGCCATCACTACCGCTACTAGTCTCTATTGATTGGTGCTCTGCCACTGCCATTGTTTTCCTGTCCAGGCCCCCCAAAAGCAAAGAGTGGGGATCAAAAGGAAAAATGACACCAGACCCCTTATTTTAGTTCCCATTTACACTCCAAAGTTCCAAAATTTATTGCTGATAGAGCAATAAAAATAAATGAATAAGAATAATTGGTCCCATCTGTCCAGTTATTAGCATTCTGTCTACCTATAAAGTAACTGCTGAGCATATAGTATCTCATTTTATTCTCACAGCAACTCTACGAGGTAGGTACTTTTATTATCCCCATTTTAAGGATGAGGAAACCGAGCCCCAGAAAGGTCAATTAAATTACCCACACTCATAGAGATACCAAGTGAAAAAAGTAGGGCTAAGCATTCTGTTTATATTGTGATCATTTTGGGATTTCATCCAGAAAGGGTCAAGAGGGATTGAGATGGTGGTTTTAAACACCTCACCCAAAACTGTGCCCTGAGGTTTACACACTCAAGAACCTCTCTATCCCAAGTGTGCAGAGAAGCTCTGGCAGTGGGCAGCTGTGGCTTGATGAGCAAAGAGGAGACAACGCAAGCTGGGAGAGCAGAAGAATGGTTTTGGAATGCTCCAGATGGTTTCCAGAAAAACAGGCTCACTTTCCTTGATGAGTGATCCTCTGGACTGACTGTGGCCATTTACCAACTTCACAGCTCTACTGGGAAAAAGACACATTTTTCAACCTGGAAATTTCAGAAAGACCAACCAATGGCCTAGGGAATATTTAGAGGCCACAACAAAACTCAGGGTAAACCAAAAATATAAATAAATAAAATAGAAAAAAATTTAAATCACTTAAAAGAAAACTTTGTCTAACTCTGAGTTCTCACTGCTGAGGGCCTGGGTTCTATCCCTGGTCGGGAAACTAAGATCCCACACGCTGCACAGCATGGTCAAAAAAAAGAAAAGAAAAGACCGAAAAAAAAAAAAAATAGATGCAGGAATTCTTTCAGGGTAATGAAGAGTAATTAGAGCTCTCTTGTGGAACTGTGTAAACTGTAACACTATAATTTTTAATCTTCAAAAAGAAAATCCCAATTTAAAAATCATCAATGTAAAGGTAAAAGTGAAATAAAGTACTAATTATGCTTCCAAAAAATAACTTTGCCTAATAACCTATAATGGAAAAGACTCTGAAAAAGAATATATGTGTGTGTATGTATAACTGAATCACTTTGCTGTATACCTGAAACTAACACAACTATGTAAATTAACTATACTTCAATTAAAAATTTAAAAACTAAAAAACCCCAAAACTTTGTCTAAAATTTATATGGAAGAGCTTTTAATATTATCTTTCACATCCAAGGTAACCACCAACAAACCTTTAAACAAACTGTTTATCACTTCCTAAATCACATTATATATATATATATATATATATATATATATATATATATATATATATATATGTATGTATGTATATTTTTATCACATTTCAAGCAAACCTTCAATACCACTTGAGGGTAATTTATTTTGGTCAAATACTTGAACATTACAAAATCCTAAATCAAACTTCCTTCTTGATCAGCCTCTAAGTTCCCAAAAGTAGGTCTCAAATTCATTTAGTATTTACTGAACATTGGGCTTCTTTTAATGTATTTTAAGAATCAACATGATTGGGATGCTTGTAAATGATTGATAGTTTGATATGGAAATGGCAAATACTCCTGAAATGCTCTATATTGGTTTTTTTTTTTTTCGAATTGTGGAATTTTATTTTTTTTATACAGCAGGTTCTTATTAGTTATCCATTTTATATATATTCGAGTATACATGTCAATCCCAATTACCCAATTCATCACACCACCAAGCCCCCCGCCCCACCACTTTCCCCCTTTGGTGTCCATACGTTTGTTCTCTAAATCTGTGTCTCTATTTCTGCCCTGCAAACCAGTTCATCTGTACCATTTCTCTAGGTTCCACATATATGCGTTAATATACGGTATTTGTTTTTCTCTTTCTGACTTACTCCACTCTGTATGACAGTCTCTAGATCCATCCATGTCTCCACAAATGACCCAAAGTTGTTCCTTTTTGTGGCTGAGTAATATTCCATTGTATATATGTACAATATCTTCTTTATCCATTTGTCTGTCAATGGGCATTTAGGTTGCTTCCAAGACCTGGCTGTAAATAGTGCTGCAATGAACATTGGGGTGCATGTGTCTTTTTGAATTATGGTTTTCTCTAGGTATATGCCCAGTGGTGAGATTGCTGGGTCATATGGCAATTCTATTTCTAGTTTTTTAAAGAACCTCCATACTGTTCTCCATAGTGGTTGTATCAATTTACATTCCCACCAACAGTGCAAGAGGGTTCCCTTTTCTCCACACCCTCTCCAGCATTTGTTGTTTGTAGATCTTCTGATGATGCCCAATCTAACTGATGTGAGGTGATACCTCATTGTAGTTTTGATTTTCATTTATCTAATAATTAGTGATGTTGAGCAACTTTTCATGTGTTTCTTGGCCATCTATATGTCTTATTTGGAGAAATGTCTATTTATGTCTTCTTCCTATTTTTTGATTGGGTTGTTTATTTTTTTAATATTGAGCTGCATGAGCTGTTTATATATTTTGGAGATTAATCCTTTGTCCGCTGATTCCCTCGCAAATAGTTTCTCCCATTCTGAGGGTTGTCTTTTCATCTTGTTTGTAGTTTCCTTTGCTTTGCAAAGCTTTTAAGTTTCATTAGGTCCCATTTGTTTATTTTTGCTTTTATTTCCATTTCTCTAGGAGGTGGATCAAAACAGATCTTGCTGTGATTTATGTCACAGAGTGTTCCTTAAGAGTTTTATAGTGTCCAGTCTTACATTTAGGGCTCTAATCCATTTTGAGTTTATTTTTGTGTATGGTGTTAAGGAGGGTTTTAATTTCATTATTTTACATGTAGCTGTCCAGTTTTCCCAGCACTACTTATTGAAGAGACTGTCTTTTCTCCATTGTATATCCTTACTTCCTTTGTCATAGATTAGTTGACCATAGGTGCGTGGGTTCCTCTCTGGGCTTTCTATCCTGTTCCATTGATCTATATTTCTGTCTTTGTGCCAGTACCTTATTGTCTTGATTACTATAGCTTTGTAGTATATTCTGAGTCAGGGAGTCTGATTCCTCCTGCTCCTTTTTCTTCCCTCAAGACTGCTTAGGCTATTCAGGATCTTTTATGTCTCCATACAAGTGTTAAGATTTTTTGTTCTAGTTCTGTAAAAAGTGCCATTGGTAATTTGATAGGGGTTGAATTGAATCTGTAGATTGCTTTGGGTAGTATAGTCATTTTCACAATATTGATTCTTCCAATCCAAGAACATAGTATATCTCTCCATCTGTTTGTATCATCTTTAATTTCTTTCATCAGTGTCTTATAGTTCTCTGCATACAGGTCTTTTGTCTCCCTAGGTAGGTTTATTCCTAGGTATTTTATTCTTTTTGTTTCAATGGTAAATGGGAGCATTTCCTTAATTTCTCTTTCAGATTTTTGTCATTAGTGTATAGGAATGCAAGAGATTTCTGTGCATTAAATTTGTATCCTGCAACTTTACCAAATTCATTGATGAGCTCTAGTAGTTTTTTGGTGGTATCTTTAGGATTCTATGTGTATAGGATCATGTCATCTGCAAAGAGTGACAGTTTTACTTTTTCTTTTCCAATTTGTATTCCTTTTATTTCTTTTTCTTCTCTGATTGCTGTGGCTAGGACTGCCAAAACTGTGTTGAATAGGAGTGGAGATAGTGGACGTCCTTGTCTTCTTCTTGATCTTAGAGGAAATGCTTTCAGTTTTTCACCATTGAGAATGATGTGAGCTGTGGGTTTGTCATAGATGACCTTAATTAGGTTGAGGTGGGTTCCCTCTACGCCCACTCTCTGGAGAGTTTTTATCATAAATGGGTGTTGAATTTTGTCAAAAACTTTTTCTGCATCTATTGAGATGATCATATGGTTTTTATTCTTCAATTTGTTAATATGGTGTATCACCTTGATTGATTTGCTTATACTGAAGAGTCCTTGCATCCCTGGGATAAATCCCACTTGATCATGGTATATGATCCTTTTTGTGTGTTATTGGATTCTGTTTGCTAGTATTTTGTTGAGGATTTTTGCATCTATAGTCATCAGTTTTATTGGTCTGTAATTTTCTTTTTTTTGTAGTATCTTTGTCTGTTTTTTTAATCACGGTGATAATGGCGCCATAGAATGAGTTTCAGAGTGTTCCTTCCTCTGCAATTTTTGGGAAGAGTTTGAGAAGGATAGGTGTTAGCTCTTCTCTAAATGTTTTGATAGAATTCACCTGTGAAGCCATGTGGTCCTGGGCTTTTGTTTGTTGGAAGATTTTTAATCACAGTTTCAATTTCATTACTTGTGATTGGTCTGTTCATATCTTCTGTTTCTTCCTGGTTCAGTCTTGGAAGGTTATACCTTTCTAAGAATTTGTCCATTTCTTCCAGGTTGTCCATTTTATTGGCATAGAGTTGCTTGTAGTAGTCTCTTCGGATGCTGTGTATTGCTGCAGTGTCTTATAACTTCTCCTTTTTCATTTCTAATTTTATTGATTTGAGTCCTCTCCCTCTTTTCCTTGATGAGTCTGTCTAGTGGTTTATCAATTTTGTTTATCTTCTCAAAGAACCAGCTTTTGGTTTTATTGATCTTTGCTACTTTTTCTTTGTTTCTAATTCATTTATTTCTGCTCTGTTCTTTATGATTTCTTTCCTTTCACTAACTGGATTTGTTTGTTCTTTTTTCTCTAGTTCCTTTAACTGTAAGGTTAGATTGTTTATTTGAGAATTTTCTTCTTTCTTAAGGTAGGCTTGTATTGCTATAAACTTCCCTCTTAGAACTGCCTTGCTGCATCCCATCGGTTTTGGATCACCGTGTTTTCATTATCATTTGTCTCTAGGTATTTTTAAATTTTTTCTTTGATTTCTTCAGTGATCTCTTGGTTATTTAGTACCGTATTGTTTAGCCTCCATGTTTTTGTGTTTTTTACATTTTTTTCCCTATAACTGATTTCTAATCTCATAGCATTGTAGTCAGAAAAGTTGCTTGATATGATTTCAATTTTCTTAAATTTACCAAGGCTTGATTTGTGACCCTAGATGTGATCTATCCTGGAGAACGTTCCATTTGCACTTGAGAAGAAAGTTTAATCTGCTGTGTTTGGATGGAATGTCCTATAAATATCAATTAAATCTAGCTGGTCTATCATGTCATTAAAAGTCTTTTCCTTATTAATTTTCTGTTTGGATGATCTGTCCATTGGTGTAAGTGAGGTGTTAAAGTCCCCCACTATTACTGTGTTACTGTTGATTTCCTTTTTTATAACTGTTAGCAGTTGCCTTATGTGTTGAGGTGCTCTTATGTTGGGTGCAAATATATTTATAATTGTTATATCTTCTTCTTGGATTGATCCCTTGATCATTATGTAGTGTACTTCCTTGTCTCTTGGAACATTCTTTTTTTTTTCTTTTTTTTTTGTGGTACACGGGCCTCTCACTGTTGCGGTCTCTCCCGTTGTGGAGCACAGGCTCTGGATGCGCAGGCTCAGCGGCCATGGCTCATGGGCCCAGCCGCTCCACAGCATGTGGGATCCTCCCAGACTGGGGCACGAGCCCATGTCCCCTGCCTCGGCAGGTGGAACCTCTACCACTGCGCCACCAGGGAAGCCCCATATTCTTTAGTTTAAAGTCTACTTTATCTAATATGAGTATTGCTACTCTAGCTTTCTTTTGATTTCCATTTGTATAGAATATCTTTTTCCATCCCCTCACTTTCAGTCTGTATGTGTCCCTAGGTCTCAAGTGGGCCTCTTGTAGACAGCATATATATGGGTCTTGTTTTTGTATCCATTCAGCGAGCCTGTGTCTTTTGGTTGGAGCATTTAATCCATTCACATTTAAGGTAATTATCCATGTGTATGTTCCTATTACCATTTTCTTAATTGTTATTTATTTGTTTTTGTAGGTTTTTTTCTTCTCTTGTGTTTCCCACTTAGAGAAGTTCCTTTAGCATTTGTTGTAGAGCTGGTTTGGTGGTGCTGAATTCTCTTAGCTTTTGCTTTTCTGTAAAGGATTTGACTTTTCCATCGAATCTGCATGAGATCCTTACCAGGTAGAGTAATCTTGGTTGTAGGTTGTTCTCTTTCATCACTTTAAATATATCATGGCACTCCCTTCTGGCTTGTAGAGTTTCTGCTGAGAAATCAGCTGTTAACGTTATGGAAGCTCCCTTGTATGCTATTTGTCATTTTTCCCTTGCTGCTTTCAATAATTTTTCTTTGTCTTTAATTTTTGTCCATTTGATTACTATGTGTCTCGGTGTGTTTCTCCTTGGGTTTATCCTGCCTTGGACTCTCTGTACTTCCTGGACTTGGGTGGCTTTTTCCTTTCCCACATTAGAGAAGTTTTCCACTATAATCTCGTCAAATATTTTCTCAGGTCCTTTCTCTCTCTCCTCACCTTCTGGGATGCCTATACTGCAAATGTTGTTGCACTTAATTTTCCCAGAGGTCTTTAGGCTGTCTTCTTTTTTTTTTTTTTTCCTTACTTTTTTCTGCTATGTGGCAGTGAATTTCACCATTCTGTCTTCCAGGTCTCTTATCCATTCTTCTGCCTCAGTTATTCTGCTATCAATTTCTTCTAGTGTATTTTTCATTTCAGTTATTGTATTGTTCATCTTTTTTTGTTTGTTCTTTAATTCTTCTAGGTCTTTGTTAAACATTTCTTGCATCTTCTTGATCTTTTCCTCCATTCTTTTTCCGAGGTCCTGGATCATCTTCACTATCATTATTCTAAATTCTTTTTCTAGAGGTTGCCTATCTCCACTTCATTTAGTTGTTTTTCTGGGGTTTTATCTTGTTCCTTCATCTGGTACATAGCCCTCTGCCTTTTCATCTTGTCTATCTCTCTGTGAATGTGGTTTTTTTTCCCACAGGCTGCAGGATTTTAGTTCTTTTTTTGTGTGTGTGTGTGGTATGCGGGCCTCACTGTTGTGGCCTCTCCCGTTGCGGAGCACAGGCTCCAGACGCGCAGGCTCAGCGGCCATGGCTCACGGGCCCAGCCGCTCCGCGGCACGTGGGATCCTCCCGGACCGGGGCACGAACCCGCGTCCCCTGCATCGGCAGGCGGACTCCCAACCACTGCGCCACCAGGGAAGCCCCAAGGATTTTAGTTCTTCTTGCTTCTGCTGTGTGCCCTCCGGTGGATGGGGCTATCTTAGAGGCTTGTGCCCCTCCTTAGTTATGTTTATTTCTACGTATTTTATTATTGTTTTCCTAATTTCCTTTTGGGATTGTTCATTGTTATTGTATAAAAACACAACTGACTTTTCTATGTTAATTTTGTATCCAATAAATTTATTGAATTATTTTATTAGTTATTACAGTTTTTTTGGTGACTCTTTAGGGTTTTCTACATATAAGATCATATCATCTACAAACAGATCATTTTATTTCTTCTTTTTGATTTGCTTGGTTTTTATTTCTTTTTCTTGCCTAATTTCTCTGGCTGCAACTTCCAGTACCATGTTGAATAGAAATGGTGAAAACAGTCATCCTTATCTTGTTCCTGAGCTTGAAAGAAAAGCTTTCAGTCTTACAACATTGAGTATGGTATTTACTGTGCGTTTGCCATATATGGTTTTTATCATATTGAAGTAGTTGTCTTCTATTTCTATTTTGTTAAATGTTTTTCTCATGAAAGGGTGTTGAATGTTGTCAAATGCTTTTTCTACCTCATTTAAGATGATAATGTATTTCTTTGCTTAATTCTGTTAATGTGGTGTAAGAGACTGCTTGATTTTCATATGTTAAGCCATCTTTGCATTCAAGGAATAAATCCCACTTGGTCATGGTGTGAGATCTTTCTAATGGGGTGTTAAACTTGGTTTGCTTGTATTTTGTTGAGGATTTTTGCATCAATGTTCATAAGGGATACTGCTCTGTAGTTTTCTTGTAGCGTCTTTTTCTGGCTTTGATATCAGAGTAATGCTGGCCTCACAGAATGGGTTAAGAAGTGTTCCCTCCTCTTCAATTTTTTGGAAGAGTTTGAGGAGAATTGATGTTAACTATTTTTAAAATATTGGGTAGGGCTTCCCTGGTGGCGCAGTGGTTGCGAGTCCGCCTGCCGATGCAGGGGACACGGGTTCGTGCCCCAGTCTGGGAAGATCCCACATGCCGCGGAGCGGCTGGGCCCGTGAGCCATGGCCACTGAGCCTGCGCGTCCGGAGCCTGCGCTCCGCAATGGGAGAGGCCACAGCAGTGAGAGGCCCGCATACTGCAAAAAAATAAAAAATAAAAAAAAATTAAAAAAATATTGGGTAAAATTCACCAGTGAAGCCATAAGATCCAAGGTTTTTCTTTGTTGGGAGGTTTTTATTACATTTTTAATCTCCCTACTGGTTATAGATCTATTCACATTTTCTATTTCCTCATGATTCATTCCTGGTAGGTTTTGTGTTTCTAGGGGTTTGTCCATTTCATCTAGGTTATCTGATTTGTTGGCAAACAGTTAGTTGTTCAATATGTTATGCTTTCTGGTGTTATTGTAAATTGTTTTTATTTCACTTTCCAATTATTTACTGCTATTATTATATATGAATACAATTCATTTGTTAACATTAGCATTGTATCCTGTGAACTTGCTGAATTTACTTATGTATTCTAATGGTTAGTTTATAGATTCCTTAAGATTATCCACGTGAACAATCCTGTTATCTACAGAGATGGTTCTACTTCTTCCTTCTGATCTTAATCTTTTACCTAAATATATTTTAACTGATTTGAATTTAATAGTTTTAATTATGAAAATGTTATTTTTAATGTTTGCCAAGATGTTATTTTTAAAGCACTCAAGGACAACAAATTAAAACTGTCATTTTTTTTTTTTGGCTTTGGATAAATAACACTTACTTTATCATAATTTTGTTAAGGAACTGTACTGGTTTTGAACTCTTAAATCAACCTACAATCAAAGTAGACAAAACATAATTATGGTACAGAATATAAAATAAATATTGTCTCCCCTAACAAAGGTCCAGTTAACAGCTCTTGAAGAGTGAGTGTAGAAATAGAGATAAGAAATACAAATCTGATTTTTTAAAATGTGCACTTAATTATATGACTTATATTTATACTGTAACTGACAGAAAAACTGTCTAAAATTGGGAAGAGGCCAGAGAGAAGAGAGGGAGTTGGTTCAGGTGACCTAAATTTTAAAATTTCAAACCAGAGGATTACTAGAAACTGTCTGAAAATTATTTTAAGATGAAAGAAATAGCAGAATAGGCTATGAATGAGCGTTTTGCTGGTAACAACCTGAACTCAAAACAGAAAGTTAAAGAGCTGGGGAGGTAATTGAGCTGTGCCTCTCCCTGTGCACTCAAGTACCTTCCTGTTTTTTTTGCTGTATGTGTATTACTTCACTAGATATTAAAACATTATGAAAAAATGTATCTCAACCATAAAAAACTATGAAATTGAAATTACCTCTTAGTAGTTGTATTTCTACCCAGCTCACATTTCTCGACACTTGAGCTCACCATTCCCACACACGATACCATCATGTTACTGCTGGCACCATGTGGGCTTCTTCCATCGTGATAATTCCAAATTCTCTTGACCTCTAATCACTTTCTAGCTGAAAACAGGCATGTTGACTTCTCAGATCCTGGAAGGAAGGTGACAACCAACACTTATCTGAATCCTTGTAGGGAACAACAGTCTCTGCTCATATGATGGTTTCCCAAAAATGTTAGTGACAGCAAGAGCCATTATACTACTGCCCATTTGGAGTCAAGAGCCAGCTCCACTGTTGGGTTAATAATGAGGTTATTTTGCTTTACTTTGGTGCATACCAGTGTCCCTGTGGCTGAACTATATATTCTGGTTAATAATGAGGTTATTTTGCTTTACTTTGGTGCATACCAGAATCCCTGTAGCTGAATGATATATTCTAAGTGTCACAAGATCAATATAACCATTTATGCAGACCACTCGTGTACCAAAAATAATCAATTACAGAAGCATCACTGAGGTTGTGGCTGAGTGTTTTGGTTTTTTTTTTAATTCATCAAATTTTTATGTACTCTCTTCCTAGTATGGTAATAAAGTAGAATAAGATTCTGTCCTGGATGAATTGTCCTAATGTAATGGACAGTACTCCTATAGAAGTGACATATAATTTGTGACTTCAAAAGGTGGAAGGGATTGCAGATCAGTAATGTGAACTGAAGAACTGTTTTTGGAGAATAAGACATCTGAACTGGACTTTGAAGAAAAGGTAGTATTCAGATTAATGGTAGGCAGGATACAGGAATAGAGTAAACTAGGGTACCAGAGGAGAGATTCACAAAATATGTTCCAAAGGTAGGAACAGAGACCAAATCAGACTTCTATGAGGAATACTAGAACCTAATGACAGAAGGTTTCAAATGACAGGATACTTCTTCAATAAGTGATGCTGGGAAAACTGGACAGCTACATATAAAAGAATGAAATTAGAACACTCCTTAACACCAAACACAAAAATAAACTCAAAATGGATTAAAGACCTAAATGTAGGGACAGACACTGTAAAACTCTTAGAGGAAAACATAGGCAGAACATTCTATGACATAAATCACAGCAAGATCCCTTCTGACCCACCTCCTAGAGAAAGGGAAATAAAAAATAAATAAATAAACAAATGGGACCTAATGAAACTTAAAAGCTTTTGCACAGCAAAGAAAACCATAAAAAGACGAAAAGAAAACCCTCAGAATGGGAAAAAATATTTGCAAATGAAGCAACTGACAAAGAATTAATCCAAAATTTACAAGCAGCTCATGCAGCTCAATATCAATAAAACAAACAACCCAATCCAAAAATGGGCAGAAGACCTAAATAGACATTTCTCCAAAGAAGATATACAGATTGCCAACAAACACATGAAAGGATGCTCAACCTCACTAATCATTAGAGAAATGCAAATCAAAACTACAATGAGGTATCACCTTGCACCAGTCAGAATGGCCATCATCAAAAAATCTACAAACAATAAATGCTGGAGAGGGTGTGCAGAAAAGGGAACCCTCTTGCACTGTTGGTAGGAATGTAAAGTGATACAGCCGCTATGGAGAACAGTATGGAGGTTCCTTAAAAAACTAAAAATAGAATTACCATATGACCCAGCAATTCCACCCCTGGGCATACACCCTGAGAAAACCATAATTCAAAAAGAGTCATGTACCACAATATTCATTGCAGCTCTATTTACAATAGCCAGGACATGGAAGCAACCTAAGTGTCCATCAACAGATGAATGGATAAAGATGTGGCACACATATACGATGGAATATTACTCAGCCATAAAAAGAAATGAAACTGAGTTATTTGTACTGAGGTGGATAGACCTAGAGTCTGTCATATAGAGTGAATTAAGTCAGAAAGAGAAAAACAAATACTGTATGCTAACATATATATATGGAATCTAAAAAAAAAAATGGTTCTGAAGAACCTAGGGTCAGGACAGGAATAAAGATGCAGACGTAGAGAATGGACTTGAGGTCACAGGGAGAGGGAAGGGTAAGCTGGGACGAAGTGAGAGAGTGGCATGGACTTATATATACTACCAAATGTAAAAGAGATTGCTAGTGGGAAGCAGTCGCATAGTACAGGGAGATCAGCTCAGTGTTTTGTGACCACCTAGATGGGAGGGATAGAGAGGGTGGAGGGAGACACAAGAGGGAGGAGATATGGAGATATATGTATATGTATAGCTGATTCACTTTGTTATACAGCAGAAACTAACACACCATTATAGAGCAATTATACTCTAATAAAGATGTTTAAATAAATAAATAAATAAAAATAAAAATTGGGGTTAAAAAAAAATGACAGACTACTGAATTTGAAGTTCATGCACTGCTTTCCTTAAGGTTTTTATGCATAGAAGTATGACTCAAGAGAAAATCTTCCAACTAGACCAGCAGAGAAAGCCTGAGGTCTGAAAGGAGATAATGGATATAAATACCACTGGGACCCACAGTCCACATAAAGGTTGAACACAGTTTTCCTTCTGCCCATGTTTATACAAACCAAAATAAATAATATTCCTGACAACATGCTAACTTCATTTTAAATGCTGCAGTTCTGGGACTTCCCTGGTGGTTCAGTGTTTAAGAATCTGCCTGCCAATGCAGGGGGCATGGGTTCGAGTCCTGGTCCGGTAAGATCCCACATGCCATGGAGCAACTGAGCCCATGCGCCACAACTACTGAGCCTGAGCTCTAGGGCCAAGTGCCACAAATACTGAAGCCTGCATGCCTAGAGCCCGTGCTCCGCAACAAGAGAAGCCACTGCAGTGAGAAGCCCGCACACCACAATAAACAATAGCCCCCACTCACCACACATAGAGAAAGCCTGCACTCAGCAATGAAGACCCAATGAAGCCAAAAATAAATTAATTAATTAATGTTAAAAATAAATAAATAATTGCCACAGCTTTAAATTCCCATGTCACTCCTATATTATCAGAGAGACATAATACAAGGAAAAAATATTACAAGCAGCAAGGGAAGAAGAGCACATAACATACAAGGGAATCCCCATAAGGTTAACAGCTGATCTTTCAGAAGAAACTTTGCAAGCCAGAAGGCAGTGGCAGGACATATTTAAAGTGATGAAAGGAAAAAAACCTACAACCAAGATTCCTTTACATAGCAAGGATCTCACATTTTATGGAGAAATTAAAACCTTAACAGACAAGCAAAAGCTAAGAGAATTCAGCACCACCAAACCAGCTTTACAACAAATGCTAAAGGAACTTCCCTAGGCAGGAAACGCCAGAGAAGGAAAAGACCTACAATAACAAATCCAAAACTATTAAGAAAATGGTAATAGGAACATACATATCGATAATTACCTTAAATGCAAATAGATTAAATGCTCCACCAAAAGATATAGACTGGCTGAAAGTATACAGAAACAAGACCTGTATATATGCTGTCTACAAGGGACCCACTATAGAACTAGGGGCACATACAGACTGAAAGTGAGGGGATGGAAAAAGATATTCCATGCAAATGCAAATCAAAAGAAAGCTGGAGTAGCAATTCTCATAACAGGCAAAATAGACTTTAAAACAAAGACTATTACAAGAGACAAAGAAGGACACTACATAATGATCAATCCAAGAAGAAGATGTAACAATTGTAAATATTTATGCTCCCAACATAGGAGCACCTCAATATATAAGGCAAATACTAACAGTCATAACAGGGGAAATCGACAGTAACACAATCATAGTAGGGGACTTTAACACTCCACTTTCACCAATGGACAGATCATCCAAAATGAAAATAAATAAGGAAACACAAGCTTTAAATGATACATTAAACAAGATGGACTTAATTGATATTTATAGGACATTCCATCCAAAAACAACAGAATACACATTCTTCTCAAGTGCTCATGGAACATTATCCTGGATAGATCATATCTTGGGTCACAAATCAAGCCATGGTAAATTTAAGAAAATTGAAATCATATCGAGTATTTTTTCCAACCACAATGCTATGAGACTAAATATAAATTACAGGGAAAAATCTGTAACAAATATAAACACATGGAGGCTAAATAACACACTACTTAATAACCAAGAGATCACTGAAGAAATCAAACAGGAAATCAAAAAATACCTAGAAACAAATGACAATGAAACATGACGACCCAAAACCTATGGGATACAGCAAAAGCAATTCTAAGAGGGAGGTTTATAGCAATACAATTCTACCTTAAGAAACAAGAAGGGCTTCCCTGGTGGCGCAGTGGTTGAGAGTCCGCCTGCCGATGCAGGGGACGCGGGTTCGTGCCCCGGTCTGGGAAGATCCCACGTGCCGCGGAGCGGCTGGGTCCGTGAGCCATGGCCACTGAGCCTGCGCGTCCGGAGCCTGTGCTCCGCAACGGGAGAGGCCACAACAGTGAGAGGCCCGCGTACCGCAAAAAAAAAAAAAAAAAAGAAAAAAAAAAGAAACAAGAAACATCTCAGATAAACAACCTAACCTTACACCTAAAGCATTTAGAGAAAAAAGAACAAAAAAAAACACCAAAGTTGGCAGAAGGAAAGAAATCATAAAGATAAGATCAGAAAGAAATGAAGGAAACGATGGCAAAGATCAATAAAACTAAAAACTGGTTCTTTGAGAAGATAAACACAATTGATAAACCATTGGCCAGACTCATCAAGAAAAAAAGGGAGAAGGCTAAAATCAATAGAATTAGAAATGAAAAAGGAAAAGTAACAACTGACACTGCAGAAATACAAAGGATCATGAGAAATTACGACAAGCAACTATATGCCAATAAAATGGACAACCTGGAAGAAATGGACAAATTCTTAGAAATGCACAACATTCTGAGACTGAACCAGGAAGAAACAGAAAATATGAACAGACCAATCACAAGCACTGAAATTGAAACTGTGATTAAAAATCTTCCAACAAACAAAAGCCCAGGACCAGGTGGCTTCACAGGTGAATTCTTTCAAACATTTAGAGAAGAACTAACACCTAGCCTTCTCAAACTCTTCCAAAATATAGCAGAGGGGAGAACACTCCCAAACTCATTCTACGAGGCCACCATCACCCTGATACTAAAGCCATAGAAAGATGTCCCTAAAGAAGAAAACTACAGAAAAATATCACTGATGAATATAGATGCAGAAATCCTACAGAATCCAACAACACATTAAAAGTAGCATACACCATTATCAAGTGGGGTTTATCCCAGGACTGCAAGGATTCTTTGTTATATGCAAATCAATCAATGTGATACACCATGATAAGAAACTGAAGGAGAAAAACCACATGATCATCTCAATAGATGCAGAGAAAGCTTTCAACAAAATTCAACACCCATTTATGATAAAAACCCTGCAGAAAATAGGCATAGAGGGAACTTTCTTCAACATAATAAAGGTCATATCTGACAAACCAGCAGCCAACATCGTCCTCGGTGAAAAACTGAAACCATTGCCACTAAGATCAGGAACAAGACAAGGTTGCCCACTCTCACCACTATTACTCAACATAGTTTTGGAAGTTTTAGTCACAGCAATCAGAGAAGAAAAAGAAATAAAAGGAATCCAAATCAGAAAAGAAGAAGTAAAGCTGTCACTGTTTGCAGATGACATGATACTATACATAGAGAATCCTAAAGAAGCTACCAGAAAACTACTAGAGCTAATCAATGAATTTGGTAAAGTAGCAGGATACAAATTTAATGCACAGACATCTCTGGCATTCCTATAAACTAATGATGAAAAATCTGAAAGTGAAATTAAGAAAACACTCCCATTAACCATTGCAACAACAACAAAAAATATACCTAGGAATAAAGCTACCTGAGGAGACAAAAGACCTGTATGCAGAATATTATAAAACACTGATTAAAGAAATTAAAGATGATACAAATAGATGACAAGATAAACCATGTTCTTGGATTGGAAGAATCAACATTGTGAAAATGACTCTACCTCCAAAGCAATCTACAGATTCAATACAAACCCTATCAAATTATCAAGGGCATTTTTTCACAGAACTAGAGCAACATATTTCACAATTTGTATGGAAACACAAAAGACCCCGAATAGCCAAAGCAATCTTGAGAAAGAAAAACAGAGCTGGAGGAATCAAGCTCCCTGACATCACACTATACTACAAAGCTACAGTAATCAAGACAGTATGGTACTGGCACAAAAACAGAAATATAGATCAATGGAACAGGATAGAAATCCCAGAGACAAACACACGAACATATGGTCACCTTATCTTTGATAAAGGAGGCAAGAATATACAGTGGAGAAAAGACAGCCTCTTCAATAAATGGTGCTGGGAAAACTGGACAGCTACATGTAAAAGAATGACATTAGAACACTCCCTAACACCATACACCAAAATAAACTCAAAATGGATTAAAGACCTATGTTTAAGGTCAGACACTATCAAACTCTTAGAGGAAAACATAGGCAGAACATTCTATGACATAAATCACAGCACGATCCTTTTTGACCCACTTCCTAGAAAAATGGAAATAAAAACAAAAATAAACAAATGGGACATAATGAAACTTAAAAGTTTTCACAGCAAAGGAAACCATAAACAAGACAAAAAGACAACCCTCAGAATGGGAGAAAATATTTGCAAATGAAGCAACTGACAGAGGATTAATCTTCAAAATTTACAAGCAGCTCATGCAGCTCAATATCAATAAAACAAATAACCCAATCCAAAAATGGGCAGAAGACCTAAATAGACATTTATCCAAAGAAGGTATACAGATTGCCAACAAACACATGAAAGAATGCATTTGCATTAGAAAAATGCAAATCAAAACTATAATGAGATATCATCTCACATTGGTCAGAATGGCCATCATCAAAAAATCTAGAAACAATAAATGCTGGAGAGGGTGTGGAGAAAAGGGAACCCTCTTGCACTGTTAGTGGGAATGTAAGTTTTACAGGAACTATGGAGGTTCCTTAAAAAACTAAAAAAAAGAACTACCATATGACCCAGCGATCCCACTCCTGGGCATATACCCTGAGAAAACCGTAATTCAAAAACAGTCATGTACCACAATGTTCACTGAAGCAGAATTTACAATAGCCTGGATATGGAACCAACCTAAGTGTCCATCAACAGATGAATGCATAAAGAAGATGTGGCACATATACACAATGGAATATTACTTAGCCATAAAAAGAAACAAAATTGAGTTATATGTAGTGAGGTGGATGGACAGAGTCTGTCATACAGAGTGAAGTAAGTCAGAAAGAGAAAAACAAATACCGTATGTTAACACATATATATGGAATCTTAAAAAGAAAAAAAAAGGTCATGAAGAACCTAGGGGCAAGATGGGAATAAAGATGCAGATGTAGAGAATGGACTTAAGGACACGGGGAAAGGGAAGGGTAAGCTGGGACAAAGTGAGAGAGTGTCATGGACATATATATACTACCAAATGTAAAATAGATAGCTAGTGGGAAGGAGCCGCATAGCACAAGGAGATCAGCTTGGTGCTTTGTGACCACCTAGAAGGGTGGGAGGGAGGGAGACGCAAGAGGGAAGAGATATGGAGATATATGTATATGTATATGTATAACTGATTCACTTTGTTATAAAGCAGAAACTAACACACCATTGTGAAGCAATTATACTCAATAAAGATGTTAAATTAAAAAGAAAAGAAAGAAGACCTAATGCAAGCCTAATGTCCATTCAATATTCTAAAATGGGGAAGCACTTTCTGCTACAGTGGATATATTTGTTCGGGAAAAAAGTCTTTCTAACATTTTTCTCTTTTTTTTGAATTTTAGAAATTTATTTTTTTATACAGCTGGTTCTTATTAGTTATCCATTTTATACATATTAGTGTATATATGTCAATCCCAATTTCCCAATTCATAACATATTTCTTAAAATACTCCAATATATTATGCTGAAAACTCATTGTAAGGCTGCTAACTACAGAGAGAATTCATAAGGAGTTGGACCTATCTTGAGTGCATCTAAAAGGAGTTCTATTTTTGAAATACAAAAATAATTCTGAAATAACTCAGGGAAATTCCTTAAGGAATAAGTATCCATTGATACAAACCTTGGAAGATTATCAATATCTGGGTATAAATTTCTTTGCATTCTCTCATTACCTTGATCTCCCACATAGTTTCATGGTCTACAAGGCACATGGATATGACAATGCCCAAAAAGTCTGAATGTCTGGATCCACTGTGGCCATGAGACAAACTGAGATTCCCTTTAGCCCAGTGCCAGTGCCAGGCCCTGCCCTGCCAGAAATTCACTCCTATCTATTCAGTAGCACCCATGCCTCTGGTTCTTGGGGAAACCATCTGTGGAAATGACACCTACTTAGGCTCCCCAAATGGTACACGCAACTTTCATGCCAGTTCAGGCAGCAATCATTTCCCTTTGGTCAGTCAGGGTTCAGTCAGGAAAACAGAAGTCATTCTGGGTATTTCAAGAAATAATTTATATCTTAAAGGGCAAGAATCCCAAGAAATTTCCACAAGCATCAGAGTGAGTAATTCTCAGGACACCCAGTAGCCTTCTGCAAAATCTTACCTCCATCCTCTGGTGATGCTCAGTCACCTGCCTGCCATGACAACCAAAGATCAACAGCTCCTCCTTCTTTCCTACTTCTCCAAATTCATACATGAGCCTCACATTGGAGAAATCTAGACTGGAACCTGCTGACAAGGTAAACTGGGAAATATGATTTTTAACATTTCAGCCCTAATAAGGCAGGATGGAGCTTAGAAGGGCAAGGATGTTGTTGAAAGCCAATAAACAACATCCAGCACACCTTTCTTCTCTTAACAACCCATAATTAAAACCATTCCCAAGAAATCAAGACTCATTCCCCCACAGTATTCTCATTGTGATGATTTCCCTCCAGAGACTCAGAACTGAGTGTTCCTTCTTCCCTGGTCTATGTTCTGCTGGTCCTCTGCTCCTCCTTGAAAACCACATCTCATCTTCCAAAGAGCCACTTTTCCAGAGTTTGAATAACAGTTTGTGCATTTTTGTGGGTGAAGAGGTGGAGGAGGAATGGTGTGGAGAGACTTTCACTAAACCCAAGATTAAGCCCCTAACATGAAAAGGATAGGTTGTACAGTATGTACTGAACAGTGTCCCAGTTAGCCAGCCAAGCACATACCAAAAAAAAGTGTGTACAGTACTTTATTTTGGCATATTCCAACCCAAAGAGAATCCACAGAGTGGGTAGAGATTTGGGATTGGCTTGTCCTTACTATTCCACTCACTCTCTGTATCCATTGTACACACTTCTTTTATAGAAATTCTCACTAGATTTTCAGTTACTTGAATGCAAGTACCATGCTTTGCTAATCTTTGTATCTCTGGTACATAATATAATAATACTTATATGGTAGGATTTCCTTGAATAAGTGGAGCGGTAAGCTGGAGCTTGAAGAGTTTTCTACTGTATCTCCAAATGGCTGTTCAATGTTCCTATGTATATATCACTTAGTCACTTCAAACATAACCTATCCAAAATAAAATCCATCTGTTCCTTAAATCTTTTTCCTCTCAACAGGTCAATAGTGATTTTTTAAATGATATGGTTCATCAAAAAGGTGGGTAAATCCTAAGGTCAAGATGTTTTATGGATTTACGTGGCTGTTGAAGACGTTTAAGAAAAGACGTGAGAACAAAAATGGAAGGAGTAAAAATGTTCTAGAAAGATAGAAATGGAGATTGTTGGGCATTAGACAACAACTATTTGGGATCTAGCCAGAGGAGTTGCGGGCATTTTTAACATATTTGAATATCTACTGATACTGAATGATAATATAATGGCATTTCCAGATTTACTTGATAATAATGTAAAAATTTAGAAGTAATTATACATATTATCACTCTTACCCCAAATTTCATGAAAAGCAAAAAATTAAAAAATAAAAGACATATAATTCACCACATGTTAGAAGAAAAGAAAGTGTACCATCTAAAGACATTTCTGAGGAATCTCTAAAAGGTGGTAAACAGACAGAATCATATCTGAAGAGTCACAAAACTGAAAAAAGCCTCAGGGTGAAACACATGCAGAAGAAGGTGACATGCAGTTCTGGGAGTTCCAGAGTCAACAGATAAAATAATAGGGAAGAGTCTGAAGGCAGCTTTGAAGATGCTAAACTGGTTAGTCCCTCCCACATCCTGCTAAACAGCTGCCAGGAGAGGCATTGGGGACTGAGGTAAAGCACTGACGTCTGCTCCAGGGTCCAAGACCCAGGTGGTATCCATCGACAGAGGAACAGAGAAAGAAGATGTGGTACATATATACAGTGGAATATTAGCCATAAAAAAGAATGAAACAATGCCATTTGCAGCAACATGGATGGACCTAGTAATTGTCATACTGAGTGAAGTAAGTCAGAGAAAGACAAATATCATATGATATCACTTATATGTGGAATGTTTAAAAATGGTACAAATGAACTTATTTACAAAGCAGAAATAGAGTCACAGATGTACAAAACAAACTTCTGGTTACTGGAGCCAAAGGTGGGGAGAGGGATAAATTGGGAGATTAGGATTAACATATACAATACTATATATAAAATGGATAACTAATAAGAACCTACTGTATAGCACAGGGAACTCTACTCTATATTCTGTAATGACCTATATGGGAAAATAATTATTAAAAGAGAGGATATATGTATATGTATAACTGATTCACTTTGCTGTATACCTGAACCTAACACAACATTGTAAATCAACTATATTCTAATAAAAAAAAAAAAGAAAGAAAGAAACTGACCCAAGGAGGAGCAGGGAACCTCCTTACCTCTCATCCAGCAGAGCATTCCGCCCCTCCCATGCTATCATTAAAGGTGATCTACAGTTATGACAATCAGCATCTTCACACAAGCGACAAGGACAAAGATAAGAAAACAACTAAAAATTACTGAACATTTGAGTTAAAGCAATACCACTAAAGAATGGCACGAAATCCAACTAATTGATTAACTAACATCTGAGAAAACAGAATTAATAGAACAAGGTGAGGGAAATGTCTTTAAGTAAAAATTTTAGATAGTCTTTAAGGGCTGAATTCCCCCAAAATTTGTATCTTGAAACCTTAACCCCTAGTAACTCAGAATGTGATTGTATAGAATATGTGGAGATGGAGCCTTTAAAAAAGTAATTAAGTTAAAATGAGGTTATTGGGTGGTCCCTAATCCAAGACTAGAGTCCTTATATAAGTAGAGATTAGGACACATAAGGGAAAGCAGATATGTGCATACACAGAGGAAAGACCATTTGAAGAGGCAGCAAGAGGATGGACATCTGCAAGTGAAGGAGAGAAGCCTCAGAGGAAACAAACCTTGCTCAGCACCTTGATCTTGGACTTCCAGCCTCCAGATCTATGAGAAAATAAATTTCTATTGTTTAAGCCCCCATGTCTATGGCTTTGTTGTGGCAGCCCTAGCAAATTAATACAATAGTGATATCCTCAGAAATCAGGAGGATATAGCCAAAAAGAAAAACAAACTAAAGGGTTTAGAAATTTAAAATGTTATTGTTGAATTTTTTTAAGTTATCCAAATAGAATGGACATAGCTGAAGAAAGAACTGGAGAGCTGGAAGCTCAAGCTGAGCAAGTCTCCCAAAATGCTGTGCAAAAGAAAAATGAGACAGAAGGCATGAAGGAAGAGAACACTTGGAGGACAGATCCAGAAGTTTCAGCGGCTGTCTGATAGGTATCCCAGAGCAAAAACAGAGATCACAGAAGAAAAGGAGATGACACAGAAGTTATTGAAGAAACTTCCCCAGAGATGAAGAAACACATGAATCTTTTCATTCAAAGGGCCCATCAAGTGCCTATGAGAATGAATGAATGAACAACAGTAAATCACATCCACATGGAACTTCAAACCTCCAGTGATAAAATGAAAATCCTAAACACTTCCAGAGAAGGTGGAAAAGGTTGTCAACTAAGGAGTGAGAAGTAGATTACTATCTATCTGTCATTTCTCAGACCCAGCAACACTGGGTGTGAGAAAATGCTGGAGTACTATATTCAAAATTCTAAGAAAAGTTAACAGTTGAACCTAGAATTCTATGCCAGCCAAATTTCAAGTGCAAACACAATAGAAAGATATTTTTAGATACAGAAGAACTCAGAAAACTTAAGTGTTCATCCTTTCTGAAATAATTTTTCAAGATTTACTCCAAAAATTTTTTTAATTAAATATAAAAAGAGGAAGCTTTGGAATACAATACATTGTAGACAACAAAGAAAAAGTAGCTATTTCAAAAATAATTGATTTTTTAAAATTTTATAAGCATTTATAACCAAAATTACAAGTAACCTCAACATGTTAGGTATATATGGGGTTAATCAAAGAGGGAGAAAGAAAAAGGGCACATCTCTTGTTTGGGAGCAACGTTTAGATACTTATTAACTCTAGACTTCACTTGAAAAACATAAGTTTGAAATGGTTCATTTCATAAGTATTCATTTTTGAGAAATATACCTTGTGGGAGTAATTAAATAAGAGAAATAAGGGGCCTTATTAAGATTACTAATCGCACCAAGTAGCTACTAATACATGTCTGATGGAGTGAAGAAAATGGGCCTATGAGAGGAGCAGAGAGCAATGACCTTCCTTAATTGCCTTCCATTCCTTGGCTCTATGTGTTGGGAGATAGACAGTGCATTGGACAAAAGTATAGTGTTTAAGTCCCAGCTTCCCATTTATTAGCTGTGTGAGCTTAGGCACCACACTTACCTTCCCAGAACTATGGTTTGTCCATTGTTAAAGTGAAATTGATACCACCACGTAAAATTGCTGCATAAATACAATAATATAAGCCTCTCTTGGGGACCATCCATGTGCACTTCTGGACAGGAATATTGAATGATGTCTAGACAGAGCTTGAGACCCTCCCCACTCCAAACAACCTTCTGGCTTTCTCTTCTTCCTGTCATTCTGGTTTTCTATTTATTGTAAGTGATATGAATTCAGGGGTAGAATATGCAAAGTTAGGCTAAGAGTATGCTCATCACAGGTGATACCATGTGTATACTTTTCAAAATCCAGAAAAACTTGTGTTAGCAATTTACCTCTTCATAAAAAGTTGTGTACAAAATTTACAGATTTCATCATGATGGCCAAATGCTTTAAAGCATGTAGGTTCAACTTTCTGTTTCTGGCACTTATTTTTTGGATGTTTACAACAGTGAGAAACGTAAAATGCAAGGAATCTAAAGCAATCCTGTATGCTTTTGTTTGCCCTCTATGCAAAATATCCAAGTAAAGTGGCTTCTCCTCAAAAACCTACGTTAGAGGCTAAATTCCAAATGTAGCCCAGTTGTCTTAACACTCCCAACTCCCAAAAAGTATGTTTCCTCTTTGCAGGTTTCCACAAGCCAAAAGTTTTCATTCCTTATATTTAAAAGGCTGTAATTCTTTTTTTTTTTTTAAAGATGTCGGGGGTAGGAGTTTTATTTATTTATTTTTGCTGTGTTGGGTCTTCGTTTCTGTGCGAGGGCTTTCTCCAGTTGTGGAGAGCGGGGGCCACTCTTCATCGCGGTGCGCGGGCCTCTCACTATCGCGGCCTCTCTTGTTGCGGAGCACAGGCTCCAGACGCGCAGGCTCAGTAGTTGCGGCTCACGGGCCCAGTTGCTCCGCGGCATGTGGGATCCTCCGAGCCCAGGGCTCGAACCTGTGTCCCCTGCATTAGCAGGTAGATTCTCAACCACTGCACCACCAGAAAAGCCCAAAGGCTGTAATTCTTAAAGAAATCTGGGCAGGGTAAAGCACAAAGGGTAAAATGCCAGAAATGTAGCTTTGATCTGACTTAGTACTCATTCAATTGTTCTCTTTTTCTTGAGGTTTCCCACCTCACCTGCATCCATTTGTTTCACTGACACCATCCAGAGCCTATTCTAACCATCTAACGACTCGGGAAACTACAGTAGAAGAAAATGTGGGTTCTGGAATCAGCAACCTCAGTTGGAATCTCTGCTGCCCCACTAAGTAGTAGAGTGATATTATGCAAAATTCTTACATTCTCTGGGACTCCATTTTCTCATCTGTGAAAGTGGAGATAATAGCACAAAGTGAGTAATCTTGACATGATTCAATGAGTTGACATGTAAAAGAAACTGGTCCATAATAGACGCTCAGTAAGTATTAGTTTCTCTTCCCTGGCTGAAGGAATTTGGAAGGAACAACAATGTTTGTGTCCATAAACTCATATCACTCGACCACCACAGGTCTTTATATTAACGAACTAAGTGAAAATTCAAGAGCAGAGTACCAAAGAGGCTAAAATGGTTGTCTGAAAAAAATCACTAAAATCCTCCGCCAAACTTCCAGTCTCAGAAGACCCAGAATACTCTTACCAAGAATTTCCACTACCCCTCTTCCAATTGCTAACGATAAGACCAACAGACCTGACATTTGTTTGCTGTTAGAGTATAGTGATATAGCTCAATCTTCAATAAAAATTTTAGTATAATCAAGTGTATTCAAATTAGAGCATAATTTAGTATTTTGTTTACAAGTCAGAGGGTATTTCAAGACCTTGTCCTGTCTCTGTCTGCTAACAGGAACATTTATTAGTAGCTTATTTTAGTTATTTTTACTGTCTATCTCTTTGGAGCTAGATATTGGAAGTTTAGTAATACAAACTGGAGGACCAAAAAGGGACATAAACACAAACATTAGGGTAACTGAATAAGGGAATTTGGACAAACAACTGCAAAGAAGGAAGTTACTTACCTTGTAGACTATCACATGCTCTGTCCCCTTTTTATGGACATTTTATCCTGCAGAATTCCTGTCACTCTAAAAAGCCATTTTCCTACTTGACATTACAGTAGAGCCAATGGATTGAGAAGAATTTGGGAAAGTATTCTAGATAATCTAGGATAAAGAAAATAAGGTCTTCCTTATCTTCCCTAGCAGTTACAAATTTACCTAATGGTATCAATCCAAATTAAGCAGAGAATAAGGTAAAGTTATTTTAGACATTTGGCAATTTGTGTTTTAAGTCCTACTGGCAATATTAAGAAACCCACAATTTAAATCACAAATCATATGAAACAGTCATTTTCTTTAAAAATGCTGGGTTTCTTGGCCTATGTTGTAAAAAAAAGATATTATAAGGGACCGATTACAGCAGGAATTTTATAGAACATTTGTGGAGTGAAATATGTGAAGAATTTCTCTAGTTTATTTCCTTCAAATGAGCCACACCATAAAAGTGGTTACAACACACTTTTATATATGTAAATGTCCCTGGGCCCTCTTAATTGTTGGTAGACTAGTTTTGCTATGAAAGAACTGAAGAACTCCAGCTGGAGTCTGTCCTCAATTGTTACTGAAGGTTTGATTTGATTATCTAGCTGAGCTGCTGTAATTAGCATCCACAAAGCTTTGTCCTATAGTGACCTGAATTAGACTTTAGGGAAGGCTGCTACCATTTGGATGGGCCCTCTGAAATATAGCATTCCACTGGGCAGCTAACCCCAGAAATTTATGTCCATTCATTTTCCATTCCCTCTTCCTAATGTGTTTGTGTACTGTTCAATGACAACTGTAACATGTTTGTAGTACAAACAGTACTTTGAATTGGGGGTTTAGATCTCTTCAGGCTTTCTCATGTGGCTGGAATGTTGGCATGGCTCAGAAAACAAAAGTCAACTTAAAAAAAAAAAAGTTGGTTCTTCCAGGAAGAAAGAGATGACTATCCAGCTTGACAAATGCAGTGGAACGTGAACAGGGCAGCAGGGCTAATTCTGTTAAGCGACTGCTACAGGCCTTTGCTTGTCTTGGACTTCCAGCCTTTTGCTGCATGCAGGGTGGGCCTTGTTAAACTGCCAAGTCGACAATTTTATATCCAAAGGCTTTTGACCATTTTATATCAGGCTTTGCTTCTCTGTTGTGATTTTTCAACAGCAAAGTTCAAAGTGCTCTGGGGCTTTTGTTTCTGAGGCCGTGATAACACTTAGCAGACTAGGTGGCTTGTTGTTTGCAGGATGCGGGCTTAGAAATGGGGTTCTAAGAGGAAAACATAATCGAATAAAATCATTGATTTGGATATGACAGTGGGCTTTGCTAATTTCTGTTGGCTGGTACTTTTTTAAAGTTTGAGTTGGACACTGGATCTCTGTCTCCACTGATCCATTTCCGAAACCAGAATACAAGGCTGAGTTTCAAGGTGAAGAGCAGTGTGGGGTTATCTTTCTACTGCCGAGGGATTCTCCAGCTCGGCAAGGTTCTCGACATTGTGGAGATGTGTATTAAGCGCTGACATTACCTCATCTGTGTCAAGCTTAAATGATCATTTAAAAAGTAGCCCCGAGGGGCTTCCCTGGTGGCGCAGTGGTTGAGAATCCGCCTGCAGATGCAGGAGACACGGGTTCGTGCCCTGGTCCGGGAAGATCCCACATGCTGTGGAGCAACTAAGCCCGTGAGCCATGGCCGCTAGGCCTGCGCGTCCGGAGCCTGTGCTCCGCAATGGGAGAGGCCACAACAGTGAGAGGCCCGCATACCGGAAAAAAAAAAAAAAAAAAAAAAAAAAAGTAGCCCCGAGTCCTGAGGCCCAGTGCTGAAAATCAATGTCACTCGATGGATACAAATCAGCAAGCCTCATTCAGCACACATTTATTAAATACCTGTAATATATCAGACACTCTACTAACCATGTGCCCCATATTGTGCAAAAAAATAAATAAACATCCAGTAAAAAGTTTCTAAAAGTGACCAGATCTCCAACCAGCTCCATCAGAACCCTCAGGCAAGTTTATATACTAAGCAGATTGCTGAATCCTACCCTAGATCTGCTTAACCAGACTGAGGGGGGAGGTCTAATTTTGTATTTCTAACATGCTCCCCAGTGATTCTTATGACTAATGTTCGAAAACTATTCTAGGCCCATGACTCTCAAATCTGGCTAAATATTTGAATCACCTGGTGAATTTAAAACCACCCAAGGGGTGGTGTGATGAAGTGGGAAATTGGGAGATTGGGATTGACATATTTACACTAATATGTATAGAATGGATAACTGATAAGAACCTGCTGTGTAAAAAAATAAATAAAACTCTACAATTGAAAACAAACAAACAAAACCACCCAAGGACCTAGTGCTACAGCAGATGGATTAAATCAGGCCCCCTGGAGGGAAGAGGGTCCCTGGCATCAGTTTGTGTTTGTGTTTGTTTTTGTTTTTTAAGAGCTCTTTGAGTGATTCCCATATGCAGTCAAGGCTGAGGACAAGCCTGGATGGTAAGGCTTACCGGAATTCACAAGAGAGAGAAATGACTCCCATCTGGGGAAGGCGGGTGCTACCTTTAGTTTCTTCTCATATCTTGTTAGAGACATGATGTTTTCTTTGGAAAATGTCTGTGTATGGGTTTATTACTGTTAATAAAATGACATACTTATACAGCATCCATCGAAGAAATAGAGTATTTTTATAGACACTACTTAATCTCATTTAGCCTCAATTCATCCCCTGTAATGTAATTAGAAGAAAAATTCATTACTGTCCCAAATACAGATAAAGCAGAAGATCGGTACTTTGCCCGAGATTACACAGCAAGTTCATTCTAAAAACCTGACTCCACTGAGTTTGCTTCCAAGAAAAGTATTTTTTAAAAAAGGAAGTCTTTAAACAGTCCTGGTTGAAATGAACCTATTCAATTCTGAAAATTATTCAAATATACATTTTGCACATGCATATCCCATAATAGACTGTCTTCCTTTTGGCATTGTTTCTTTCGGTTGTAAATGAGAGGATATCCTGAAGGTTCGATAATCTTTTTATTTCCCGGTTTTACTGTCCCCATAAGTCAATAGCATTGAGTAAACTAATGGGGTTACTCAGTTAAGGTTTTCAGCTGTCCAGTTTTCCCAGAGCTTTCCCAGTTTGAGTACTGAAAGTCCCATACCCAGTAAACCACTCAGTCCTGGGCAAACCTGGACAGTCTCTATCAAAAGTGGAAATAGCTATGCTTTAAGGATCACGGAGCCTGAGAATTTGCATTTCTAAAAGTTCCCATGTGATGCTAATGCATAGATGGGATGCAAGATCATACTTTGAGAACCAGTACTAGAGGGGCTAGGTAGACTTCAAGTTGAGCATAGGTAACAGGTGGTATAGATGGTGTCTTGTCACCAAAGAGCTAGAAGCAGACCACTTTAGGTAGAGATGTAGCCTGCGGACCAAGGCTAACATGGCAGGACCCAGGCTATAAGGACCTGGAGTACTAGACAGATAAGGACAAGAGGACCTCCATCATAAAGAAGTATGACCAAGACCTTTTCTACTAGATGTAGGTGCAAGGTGGCTCCTCAACCTTAGATCAAGGCAAAATTCAGTTCCGGGGCAACAATGCAAGGTCACAGACTTCATGTCCAGTCAGTGAAGCTATTGATGAGGAATCCTTAAAGATCCCCTAAGAAGAATAAAAGTATGTGGACCAACCATTCTGGTTGCCCAGGACTTTCCTGATTTTAGCACTGAAAGGCCAAGGCCTGGGTAATTCCTCGGTCCTAGGACAGTCGATCGCAGGAGACTGGAGCCCAGGTCCACCTCCATCTCTTGGTCAGATGGCTGCAGCCATGGGAAAGGAAGGCACAGGTAGGAAGAGGAGGGGCCAGCGGGAGATAGGGGCACAGAACAAGGATGGTCATTTCAGCCTATGGCCTTCAAGAGAGGGAAAAAGGGCACCCAGAAAAGTAGTCTATAAATGTTGAAATGCATTTGCTTTAAATGGTCAAAAAACATCAAATGACTCCACAGGCCTGCAGTTTTTCTAAACTCATGGAAGTGGAAAAGTTCAGCACAAACAGAATAATCCAGACACCCCATAGATGGAAGTCACTCTCACTGCCTTTTGACAATCATCACGCACACTTAAGATCCCGCTGTAAGTATAACCTTAAAGGGCCCTGATATGTGCACACACACTCCAATAGGGAAAAATTTTTGTAAATATTGGAAGGTATCCCGTGTTATTTTGGGTCCCCACCATAAAAAAAAAAAAAAAAAATTAGCTAAGTAGAGTAAACACAGTTCAAGATGACTGAAACATGAAATATTTAAATCTAGGAAAAGAGTCTCTCTGGTTGAAAAGTGATTTTACCTAAGATCCTTAGTGCAATCAGCTAGCATGCCAGAGCCATTCAAATCTCTCCAGGACTGAATATTAATGAACCTTCCATCAGAATGGCGAGCACGAGGTCACTATGGACAACAGCACACCCTACGAGTAACAATAGATTTTTAAGTCGTTCTTCATGAAGGTCATCCACATATTGTATAAAAATAAATTGACAACAGAAAATTTTCCAACTGTAACAAGGATCATCACTAAGGAAAGTACCGAAACCAGCATAAAGAATCCACAAGCCAATGCTGAACTAACCCATCTTCCCAGTGACCAAGTAAACCTTGCTAAATGCTGCATACATGGAAATGATCTCCTCAGTCATACTTAAAATAGTCACTATCGTGGGCTTTCCTGGTGGCGCAGTGGTTCGGAGTCCACCTGCCGATGCAGGGGACACGGGTTCGTGCCCCGGTCCGGGAAGATCGCACATGCCGCGGAGCGGCTGGGCCCATGAGCCATGGCCGCTGTGCCTGCGCGTCCGGAGCCTGTGCTCCGCAACGGGAGAGGCCACAACGGTGAGAGGCCCGCGTACCGAGGAAAAAAAAAAATTAAAAAGTCACTATGGTGATGAACTTCAGCCTAAATGGATGAGGAAGAAGAGTGCCCCTGTATGCTGATTCTTCATGGATTGAGAAGAAATTGATACAACCGAGGTCTTCAAAATGCAAGTATGGGGACTTCCCTGGTGGTCCAGTGGTTAAGGCTTCACCTTCCAACGCAGAGGGTGCCAGTTAGATCCCTGGTCAAGGAGCTAAGATCCCACATGTCTCGGGGCCAAAAAACAAAAACATAAAACAGAAGCAATATTGTAACAAATTCAATAAAGGCTAAAAGTGGTCCACATCAAGGGAAAAAAAAATGCAAGTATGTTCCTCCTGAATGGGCCAATCGTCTGATAAATTGCAACAGAGGGACCCAAGGAAGACACCCTCACAGAGCCCTAGTGAGAGTTCAGAGCAGACAAGAAGATTGAAAATCTCCCAGATAATCTTGGAAAGAACACCAAATAAACATGAGATTACTCACTCATGCAATCACTCGTTCAACAAATAGCTTTTAAGTGGCATCTATATGCCAGATCCGAGGTGCTATGGATATTCATGTTTGTGTCTCCCCCAAATTCATATGTTGAAGCCCTAATGCCCAATGTGATGCTATTAGGAGGTGAAGCCTTTAGGAGGGGATTAGGTCATGAAGGTGGAGCCCACATGATGGGTTTGGTGCCTTTATAAGAAGAAACACCTGCAAACTTGCTCTCTCTCTCTGCCATGTAAGGATACAGTAAGAAGGTGGCCATCTGCAAACCAGGAAACAGGCCCTCACCAGACACTGAATCTGCTGCTTTCACGTTTAATGTACCACTAAGAAGTAAAGGATGCAGGTGGCTCTAACACCTGCTAGACTCTACGACCTACTAGGTGAATGCTCACAATAGCCATGCTAGTTCTAAACAATACATTTGGGGGAAAAAATTGAAGCTTAAGGGTATTGGGTGTTTTTCTTCCAAATTGAGAAGCTACTGGACATTGAAAATGAAATGTTCTGCTCATTTGGAGGAAATCCCTAGAAAGGCGGCTGGCAGAGGTCCCACCTCCCAGTATGGAAAAGCCTAAGAGCAGATGGTCTGCCGGCTCCCAGCCAGAGAGCAGGCCTTTCCTCCGCCAAGGTCTAAGCCAGGCTTTGCCTCCCTGAATTCTTGCCAGAGCGTGGTCCTCCATACAGGCCTATTAAATTCTTCTCTTAAAACCTAAGTTAAGCAGTGTCAACTTCTGTATTTGAAACCAAGAATCCTGGGTATGGTACATCCACACAATTATAGGAGAAAATATCTTCAAAATATTTTTTAACGGGTGGGTAGAAGATAGAAAGGGGTGAGAGAAGAAGGCAGAGGAAGGGGAAAACAAATATTCCATCCATCAATGGGAAAAAAAAACTTTTGAAAATATGTATTGTCTTCTATTCTGATTTCTTTTGGATGCAACTTATGGGTCCATGAGCCAATGACCACTGGTATTCAGTATATTAATAGACATCAAGTTGTCGGGACAGAAGGGATACAACATGATGTCGTGGCTACACAAACAGCAGCAGGTTGATAACTTAAAGTTACAAAAAAGAACAGTATCGCCTTTCAAACAGTAATTGGTCCCTGACATCTACATGCCAAGTATTGTCAGACTGATGTCCATGGCTGTAGGTATCCTATGTCATTTTCAGTATTTGTGCACAAGTTAATGGAAAACCAAAAAACACTGTTTAGTTCAGATTCTTCTTTTTTAATGCAATCTGCATTGTATAAATGTTTACTTAAAAATTTTTTTTTTGCAGGGGAATAGGGCTTAATTTATTAGCAAATTGCTAGGGAGAATTTATTAACTACACGATTTCTTTTTAAAAAGGTTCATATATTATGCAGCTCTTCCAGACTCTAAAAGCACAAATTATTGTGCTTAAGGCTTTTGATTTTCAGTTCTTCAGCATAAGCCCCACATAGCAAGGCACAGACACTGGGCATTTCTCCCTGGAGTCACTTTGCCTTATTATCAGGGCTGGACTTAAGTATCCTTCCCTGGAAGGGGCACAAAATCTCACATTGTAGGACAAACATTCTGGAGCCAGTACAAAGAGGCACAGTCATGTTGCAGGATGTGGTTTCAGCCAAACGTGATACGATCACAAGGCTAGGTTAAGAGAGGAAATGACAATCAGTTGTCTTGAGTGTGTTCCCAATACCTGGAGTCTTCCTGCTCTTTTTCCTTTCTAACTCTGTAAGTCTCACTTACCACCGATGGGAATAATTAGTAATAAGAGCCGGAAGCAAAAGCTTTGGGACACTTGAGCTCTTTTGAACACAATGTAATAATAGTAATAAACTCACAAAAGCATCACTGAATTGAAGGCAGATTCTATTACACCAAAGAACCTGTACTATGATATTAATTAAGAAGATTGTTCTAAACTATATACTATACTCAGAGTTAAAACTCTCTCAAAACATCCTGCTCCACCTAAGAACCATTAACTCTCCGGTTTTCACACCTGGGTGACAGATATTCACACTCTGGATCTTTGATCTGACTGACTTTTCCATCATTAGAAGATTCAACATACAGGTGTTACACTACATGCAAAAGATTATGTTAATCATAATCATTCATTCATTGATTCATACATTCAAGCAACAACTGTGAACTGTGCGCCTGCTCACAAGGAACTGAAATTCAGATTCAGCTCATATATTCTGGGTAATAACCATGCAATAGGTATTGAGCTGAACACTTTATGTAGGCACCGATCACATGCTAGGTACTGAGCTAGTTACTTTAAGGAGTTATCTCATCTGTCTTCATAACAACCTCTGCAGTAGGCATTAGCATTTTTCTTTTACAGATAGCAAACTGAGACTCAGAAAAGTTAAGTGACTTGTCCAAAGTCATATAATCATCCAAGCTTTAAAATTGGTCTTTTAGCCCTAAGTCCTCTGGCTCTTTCCAATTGGTAATATTTTCTGTCTTATGATCCTGCCTTAACATCCTTGCTCTATGTAAAAGAGTGTCTGATCAGGAAGAAAGAAAGCCACTTATAGTTTGATCAGGAAGAAATGAAACCACTAACTGTTGGAATCAGCTTTTCCCATGAGCTGATAGATCAGTTCACACCACCTAAAGCAAACACAAACCCCAGAGACATGGCACACATCAAATCTTTTCAGTTCTTGGGAGCATGCTGCCCAAAGGCTGCTACTAATAACTGCAGCAGAGACACATAAACAGATGGGTGTGACATAGTCCAGAAATGGCAGTTACATAATTTCTAGGTTTTTCTAACTGACTCTTACAACTTGTCCAAGACTGAGAATGATTTATCAGGTGTACCCCAACAGGATAATCAAAAAGAAATCATTTCCCAATTAAACAAGTACAAATTAAATTATACCTCTTTCTTGGGCTTCCCTGGTGGCGCAGTGGTTGAGAATCCGCCTGCCGATGCAGGGGACACGGGTTCGTGCCCTGGTCCGGGAAGATCCCACGTGCCGCGGAGCGGCTGGGCCCGTGAGCCATGGCCACTGAGCCTGCGCATCCGGAGCCTGCTCCGCAATGGGAGAGGCCACAACAGTGAGAGGCCCGTGAACCGGAAAAAAAAAAAAAAAAAAAATTATACCTCTTTCTTGGCTCCATTATTTTGAAATTTCTAACTCAGTGAGGTTGTTTTTAACTTTAATTTTTTTTTTAATTTGTGGAAAGAGGCCATATACACACGTTTAGGTAAGAGTATAGGTTCTGAAATTAGACTGCCTGGATTCAAACCCTGTCTATTACCTAGTGGTTATGGAAACAAGCATATTGCTTTACTGGGATTCAGCTTCCTCATCCATAAAATGGGTATAAAGTGCTTAGAACAAAATCTGGAATATACTAAATAAATGTTTCCCTTTTTTTAAAAAAATTCTACTAGTATAAAGGAATATACAATTAAACCCATCCATGTCCTCCAGTTTCTCAGTTCTCCTTCCCTGGGATAAACTCTAGTATTACTTTAGATAGATAGATAGATAGATAGATAGATAGATAGATAGATAGATAGATAGATAGATATAGAGATGGGTATAGATAGATAAAGAGAGAATCTATGTATACGTAGTTATACGTATACAGGCATACCTCGTTTTATCATGCTTCAATTTACTGTGCTTTACAGATACTGCGTTTTTTACAAACTGAAGGCAACCCTGCCTCATGCAAGTCTATCAGCACCTTTTCTCCAACATTTGCTCACTTTGTGTCACATTTTGGTCATTCTCACGATGTTTCAAACTTTTTCATTGTTATTGTATTATATTATTATATGTGTTATAGTGATCTGTGATCAGTGATCTTTGACGTTACAACTACAACTCACTGAAGCCTCAGATGATGGTTAGCATTTTTTTAGCAAAGTATTTTCAGTTAAGGTATGCACATTGTTTTCTTGGATATAATGCTATTGCACACTTAATGGACTACAGTGCAAACATAACTTTTCTATGCATTGGGAAACAAAAAATTTGTGTCATTCGCTTTATTGCTATATTTGCTTTATTGCAGTGGTCTGGAACCAAACCCGCAATATCTCTGAAGTATGCTTTTATACAATCACAGACAGACACAAATACATATACTTATATATACACATTTATATATAAGGTGCATATGACTTGCATGCATGTTCTACTTTTTCACAAATATAAGCACACCATACACATGTTGATTTTCTCCTTTAAAATATTTTTGAAGGTATTTCTATATTGACATATTTAGATCTGCCACATTCTTCTACAAGTGATGTATAATATTCTATTTTATGGATATACCATAATTTATTTAACTAGGTTCCTACTGGCAGACATTCAAGGTGTTTCCAATATTTTTCTACCTAAAAAAAAATATTGTAATGAACATCTTTGTGCATACATGTGAGAGCTTATCTGTAGAAAAATCCCAGAAGAGTGAATTTTGGGTTGAATATTCTGTGTATTTTCAATTACTATGGATATTGCCAACTACTTTCTAAAAAAGTTGAGCAAGTTTAACCACCATCAAAACATGAGAGTCCTTGTTTTTCAATACCTTTGTCAAGATGCACTTTTCAATGCCAAACTTGTAGGAGAATACTTATGACATCTTATTATAATCTGAATTTGCATTTAGCCTATGAGTGAATTGGGTGTATTTCCAATGTTTATATATTTTAATTTCTTTTTCAAAATTGGCTTTAGGTTGGGCTTCCCTGGTGGCGCAGTGGTTGAGAGTCCGCCTGCCGATGCAGGGGACACGGGTTCGTGCCCCGGGCCGGGAAGATCTCAAATGCCGCAGAGCAGCTGGGCCCGTGAGCCATGGCCGCTGAGCCTGTGCATCCGGAGCCTGTGCTCCACAACGCAAGAGGCCACAACAGTGAGAGGCCTGCGTACCAAAAAAAAAAAAAAAAAAAATTGGCTTTAGGTCACCTGCTCCAAAGATGGTTATTGATACTTGAATTTTGTAGAAGACTTATGCTGGCTCTCCTGTAGATTCTTCTTCAGTAGTTGAAATTGGCAATACATGCTTCTTTGAAATTCAGGGCTGCTGAGCATAAATTCATGGCATTTATTAAAGAAAAATGTATCAGTGCCTACATTTTTCATTCCTATTGTGAGGAGTTAGAGGTGAGGAGGAAGACATCTATACCTATGTCACACTACCTCAAAAGAGGCTTGACAAGATTTTGACTTTTTGTGTGTGTGTGTGTATTTTTAACAAGGATTCCCATTTTTAATAAGCACTTGAAGGTGATTCTAATGCACTGCTAGGGTTGAAAAGTACTAGTTGCTAGGATTCCCCTGGTGGTGCAGTGGTTAAGAATCCTCCTGCCAATGCAGGGGACACAGGTTCAAGCCCTGGTCCAGGAAGATCCCACATGCCAGCAGAGCAACTAAGCCCGTGTACCACAACTACTGAGCCTGTGCTCTAGAGCCTGCAAGCCACAACTACTGAGCCTGCATGCCACAACTACTGAAGCCCACGCGCCTAGAGCCTATGCTCCACAACAAGAGAAACCACCGCAATGAGAAGCCCGTGCACCTCAACAAAGAGTAGCCTCCGCTCGCCACAACTAGAGAAAGCCCATGCGCAGCAACGAAGACCCAACGCAGCCAAAAATAAATAAATAAATAGATTTATAAAAGAAAAAGTACTAGTTGATGTTACAAACTCACATGGATATATTTATTATAAATCCCCTGCCACCTTTCTGCCAATATACTCTAAGATGTATTCTTTTGACAGTCTTTTTTTAATATTCTTTTCCATTTTGGTTTATCACAGGATATTGAATATAGTTCCCTGTGCTATACAGTAGGACCTTGTTGTTTATCCATCCTATATATAATAGTTTACATCTGCTAATCCCACATTCCCAGTCCTTCCCTCCCCGACCCAAGATTTTGACTTGATCCCATATGACTATAAAGAGAAATTCTCCATCCCACACCTTGGTCCAAAACTTGAGTTAAAAGTACTTCTGAAATTGGAATATGAATTTGAGAATTGCCAGATCTAAATGGTGAAACCTCTCTGAGGTGAAACTCTGCTGAGTTCTTACATACCTTAAATAATTAGTGGACAGAGAGCAAAAGAACATCCTTAATTTTTCTTCCATAGAAGATCTTCCAAAGTTGATGCTGGTAGGACACTTGTGCCCTAGGAAATTCCTTGCTTTCATTCTTCATATTCCTTGAAAAGCATTCTATTGTCCCATTTTAATTTTCAAGAGAGAATTTTCCAAACATCGGAAGTAAAAGAACATGAAGCAAACAATAGTATAAAATTTATTTTATCTGTCTGAAAGAGTGTCTTCTAATATCAAGAGTAAATTCCTTGGGATTGCTGGGTCGTATGGTAGTTCTATTTGTAGTTTTTTAAGGAACCTCCATGCTGTTCTCCATAGTGGCTGTATCATTTTACATTCCCACCAACAGTGCAAGAGGGTTCCCTTTTCTCCACACCTTCTCCAGCATTTATTGTTTCTAGATTTTTTGATGATGGCCATTCTGACCGGTGTGAGATGATATCTCATTGTAGTTTTGACTTGCATTTCTCTAATGATTAATGATGTTGAGCATTCTTTCATGTGTTTGTTGGCAATCTGTATATCTTCTTTGGAGAAATGTCTATTTAGGTCTTCTGCCCATTTTTGGATTGGGTTGTTTGTTTTTTTGTTATTGAGCTGCAGGAGCTGCTTGTAAATTTTGGAGATTAATCCTTGGTGGTCCAGTGATTAGGACTTGGAGGTTTCACTGTCATGGCCCAGGTTCAATCCCTGGTCAGCAAACTAAGATCCCACAAGCCATGTGGCACAGCCAAAAAAAAAAAATGTGTATTTCTTATTTTTATTTTTCCATCAGCTATTAAAAATAAAACATAAAATGTATATTCATATGCACTATTTAGGGTGTTATAGGCATGACTGTTTTTGAAGAAAAAGGTTTTAAAAATCTATTGCTTATATATGGTTTAACATAATATGGTATGGTATAACACCTACTTCCAAAAATGTGAGACTATAAACATGACAAAAAAATTATATATATATATACATACATATACATGGTACATATTCATTCACAAATATCACAAAGTCTATATCCTCCAAAACAGCTGATTTGACAGGCTTTAAGTTTTTAAGTTCCTCATTGGGAATTTTATTCATAGTCAATATTATGCAATTTTAAATAACCTTAACCATGGCTGGTATTCATTCTTTGAAAAAGGGATAGTTTTCTCTAGCTACCTATCTCCTTTCTCTTCACTCCTCACATTAGCTTAACGTTCCATATAATCCCTGACCATATAATCCTATACAGAAATGTACATGTAAATATGTCTACATATATGAGTATTGTTATTTTACAAAAGGGGATCCTATAATTTCTATGTCTTGCTCTCCTCACTCAGAAATATATCCAGGGACTTCCCTGGTGGTCCAGTGGTTGAGACTCAATGCTCCCAATGCAGTGGGCCTGGGTTCAAACCCCGGTCAGGGAACTAGATCCCGTATGCCACAACTGAAGATCCCACATGCCTCAACTAAAGACCCGGCACAGCCAAATAAATAAATAAATTTTTAAAAAATATATATACATATCCAGAAAAAAACATGGTTCAAAAGGATACAGGCACCCCAATGTTCATTGCAGCGCTGTTTACAATAGCCAAGACATGGAAGCAACCTAAATAAATGTCCATCGACAGATGAAAGGATAAAGATGTGGTACATACATAAAATGGAATATTACTCAGCCATTATAAGGAATGAAATAATGCCACTTTCAGCAACATGGAGGGACCTGGAGATTATCATACTAAGTGAAGTAAGTCAGACAGAGAAAGAAAAATATCATGTGATATTGCTTAGATGTGGAATCTAAAAAAAAAAAAAAAAGATACAAATGAACTTATTTACAATACAGAAATAGATTCACAGACTTAGAGAACGAACTCATGTTTACCAGGGGGAGAAGGGTGGAGGGGGAGAGATACATTGGGAATTGGGGAATGACGTGTACACGCTGCTATATTTAAAATAGATAACAATAAAGGACCTACTGTAGAGCACAGGGAACTCTGCTCAGTACTCTGTAATAACCTAAATGGGAAAAGAATTTGAAAAAGAATAGATACATGTATATGTATAACTGAATCAATCTGTTGTACACCTGAAAGTAACACAACATTGTTAATCAACTATACTTCAATATAAATTTTAAAAAAATTTTAAGTACCTTATGGAAAATACTATAGGTCAAGAGATATAACACTAATGCATTATTTCTTTTTTTTTTTTTTTTTTTTTTAATGCATTATTTCTAATGAGGTTTTTGCCACTACAACATAAAGCCTTACATACTGATACATTTCTTTCTGTGGAACAGAGTTCATGGACTGGGCCAAAAAAGTATACATTTTTTTTAAATTTAATAGACGTTGGCAGATGGATTTCCCCAAACCTATAACACCTCCTATTTCTACCAGCCATGACCATGAGAGTAATCCTTTCCCTAAATCACCACCAGTAATAGTTATCACAGTTCTCTTCCATTCCTGTCAGTCTGGTGTAAAATGACATTTTATTTTTACTTTTATTTGAATTTTGCTTGCTTAAGTCATCTTACATGACTTTTGAAATTTTATTTTGACCATGTAAGCTTTTCAGCCATTGGAATTTAAATTTAAATGTAGAATAAGATAGGGACATACTTTTCTTCCAGATGGGTAGTTTGTTATCTAAACATCATTTATTAAATAATTGATTTCTCACTAAAATGATCTACCAGTATAGAAATATATTCAACCATCATCTACACTGGACTCTATTTCTTCACTGTTTCTTCTATGCCTTTACCAATACCACATGACTGAGATGCAGTAGCTTTATAATACATGTTAATACCAGTAAGATAAGAGCTCTCACAAATCTCCCTTGAATATTTTCTTAGCTATTCTGGGACATCTGTTCTTCAGTATGGACTTTAACCTTCTTTGACCAATGATCTTCCCAAAAAGCACCAATGCTAATTTTAGTGCATTATACTTACACATTTATTAGGTGTATGTATTTGATGTTTGTGTTATTAAGTACTCCTGTCCCACAGGTATGCTTTCCAGTGTTCAAATCTTACTTAATTTGTTTCAGTAAGATTTTATCATTTCCCTTACAGAAAACATTTGTCTCTTGTTCAGTTAATTCTTAAGTATTTTACATTTTTCAATGATTGTAAATAGGAAATCTTTCCCATTTCTGTTTCTAAGTATTTTGTTAAAGTACATTTTGAAAATTATTGCTTTTTTAAAAAATTTATCTTGTATCCATGCCCTCACCAAGTTCTTCTTTTTATTTTTTTTTATTTTATTTTATTTTTTTTTTATTTTTTTTGCGGTATGTGGGCCTCTCACTGTTGTGGCCTCTCCCGTTGCGGAGCACAGGCTCCGGACACGCAGGCCTAGCGGCCATGGCTCACGGGCCCAGCCGCTCCACGGCACGTGGGATCTTCCCGGACCAGGGCACGAACCCGTGTCCCCTGCATCGGCAGGTGGATTCTCAACCACTGCGCCACCAGGGAAGCCCCAAGTTCTTCTTTTTAAATCTGGTGATATTTACTAGGACATCTTGAATTTTCTAGGTATAGAATATCATCATCAAAAAGAGATCATTTTATTACTTTTTTCAAAGTTTGTATAATTTTTTTTTTCATTTTGGCTTCGCTGCATGGCTTGCAGGATCTTGTTTCCCCGACCAAGGATTGAACCCGGGCCCATGTCAGTGAAAGCGCCGAGTCCTCACCACTGGACCACCAGGGAACTCCCAATATATCATTTATTTTAGTTTCTTACCTTCTATATCCACTAGCATCTCCAAGATAATGTTTAGTATAATGGTGGTAGTGGATATCCCTATCTAGTAACTAATTTAATTAAAATAGTTTTTGTTTTAAAATTTAAAGCGTTTGCTGAGTGGTTTATATTTTCTTATTTCATGATCTAACACCCTTAATAATTTTATTAGAAATAACCAATTATTTCTATAAAATGCCTTTTAAGCATCTATTGATAAAATTACAATTTTTCTTCAATGTGTTGATATAATAGATTATGTTGATAGATTTCGTGATACTCAAGAACTCCTGGAAATCTGGGATAGGGAATCTGCTCTGTAAAATGCATTGCAGATACTGTTTGGTAAAATTTATTAAGAATTACCCTCAGACTTCCCTGGTGGTCCAGTGGTTAAGACTCCATCTTCCAATGCAGGGGGTGAGGGTTCAATCCCTGGCTGGGGAACTGAGATTCCCACATGCCTCACAGTGTGGCCAAAAATTAAAAAAAAAAAAAGAATTACCCTCTACACTCCTTAGTTGATCTATGGGTTTTTTGGTTGGCCATCTTTAGCAGGTTAATTTTAAAGTTATTTTGGCTTGAAAAAATGGATTTGAAAGATTTCCTTCAACTGTTCAAATAATACTACAGTAATCTACTTTTTAAAGATTAGCTAAATCTCATTATGAAAACATCTGATCATGGTGCCTTTCTCAATGTTAAAATTACAATCATCTTTCCTATATTACCTTTAAAATTTAATCCAATCTTAGGTCAGTTTTGTTAACTTTTATTTTGTTAGGAAATCCTTTATTTTTTTCTAGGTTTTTCAAATTTATTACTCTAGAGTTGCATATATTTTTTGTTTGTTTTGTTTTTTATTTAACATCTTTATTGGAGTATAATTGCTTTACAATGTTGTGTTAGTTTCTGCTGTATAACAAAGTGAATCAGCTATACATATACATATATCCCCATATCCCCTCCCTCTTGTGTCTCCCTCCCACCCTCCCTATCCCACCCCTCTAGGTGGTCACAAAGCACAGAGCTGATCTCCCTGTTCTATGGCTGCTTCCCACTAGCTATCTATTTTACATTTGGTAGCGTATATATGTCAATGCTGTTCTCTCACTTTGTCCCAGCTTACCCTTCCCCCTTCCCATGTCCTCAAGTCCATTCTCTACGTCTGCATCTTTATTCCTGTCCTGCCCCTAGGTTCATCAGAACCTTTTTTTTTTTTTAGATTCCAAGTATATGTGCTAGCATATGGTATTTGATTTTCTCTACATTTTTATATTATAATTATTTTAAATTTCTCGCTATATGTGTTTATGTTTCTTTTCTTGTTCTTAATATTTACTCCTTTTCCAACTTCCTTAATCAGTGCTATAAGGTGCTCATTTATTTTATGGGTATTTTTAAATTTTTTTTTGAATTTGTTTTTTCTTTTTTCTAATTTTTTATTTGTTATTCATTAATTTTAGATTTCATTTCTTATAACATATCTTTTGGTTTACTTTGGATTTCTCTTTCTAATTTCTTAAGTGGAGTTATTATTTTCACCTGTTTTGTTTTCTCCTTTAATAATGACGGCATTAAAAGTAAAAATCTTCCTGGGCTTCCCTGGTGGCGCAGTGGTTGAGAGTCCGCTTGCCGATGCAGGGAATACGGGTTCATGCCCCGGTCCGGGAAGATCCCACGTGCTGCGGAGTGGCTGGGCCCATGAGCCATGGCCGCTGAGCCTGTACGTCTGGAGCCTGTGCTCCGCAACGGGAGAGGCCACAACAGTGAGAGGCCCGCGTACAGTAAAAAAAAAAAAAGTAAAAATCTTCCTGAGTACAGATTTTGATAGCTTTCAAAGGTTTAGATATGAAATGTTCTCCTTTACACTGTTTTCAACAGCCTGTAATTTCACTTTTAATATTTTATTTGATCCAAAGGTTATCTAGAAGTATACTTTTCAATTTCCAAAGAAACTGAAATTTTAAGCCAACTTTTTATAATTGTTTTTCAATTTTATTGAATATGATCAGGGATTTTGAACTACAAAACTTCTACTTTAAAATTATTGTAGTTTAGGGACTTCCTTGGCTGTCTGGTGATTAAGACTCCAAACTTCCACTTTGGGGGACACGGGTTCAATCCCTGGTCAGGGAACTAAGATCCCACATGCCGTGCAGTGTGGCCAAAAAAATTAATTAATTAATTAAAGTATTGAAGTTTAAAAACTTCCAGCCACTCCCCACAGCAGATACTGATGAAATAACAATGGAAGTCACCCTGGGGCCCCTTAATGAGATAGGGTGATAGCTCCATGACGCCAACTAGGTAGGGTCTATGAGACCTATACCAGCATAAAGAAGCTACAGAAGACAGACCTTTACCATTCATCTTCCCAATAAAGATTTCTTGCGGTCTACGTCTGTCAGGTGGATTTGAAGCAGGAGAAGGATGGGCCCCAGGCTGAGCAGCTGGAGTTGTCCCCTGGGGACAGATACTCCAAGACAAAGACAATAGCAGGGGGGCTTCCCGGGTGGCGCAGTGGTTGAGAATCTGCCTGCTAATGCAGGGGACACGGGTTCGAGCCCTGATATGGGAGGACCCCACATGCCGCGGAGCAACTAGGCCCGTGAGCCACAACTACTGAGCATGCGCGTCTGGAGCCTGTGCTCCGCAACGAGAGGCCACGATAGGGAGAGGCCCGCGCACCGCGATGAAGAGTGGCCCCCGCTTGCCACAACTAGAGAAAGCCCTCGCACAGAAACGAAGACCCAACACAGCAAAAATAAATAAATTAATTAATAAACTCCTACCCACAACATCTTAAAAAAAAAACAAAAAAGACAATAGCAGGAGGGAGGAGAAGTTGAGCCCTGCCCAGATAAGAGATAAAGAGACCACATAGTCCTCATTCTCGAGGTCAAGAAGACCTTCCCAACTACACATGCAGAGAAAGGCTCCTCAGAGGTCAAAGGGAGGAGGCACCACCCCATAGTAAGCGATGTCAACCTACCCATAGGCCTCTTCACTCGAATCCATCTTGGCTAGGAGATTCTCGCATGCACGCAGGGGAGGACTCTGAGATAAACCAAATACGGACTCAGGATTGGCCAAAGGAAACCCAGAAGAAATGCCCCATATAAGTGATTTAAACTACCATAAGGGGCTTCCCTGGTGGCGCAGTGGTCGAGAGTCCGCCTGCCGGTGCAGGGGACGCGGATTCGTGCCCCGGTCCGGGAGGATCCCGCTTGCCGCGGGGCGGCTAGGCCCGTGGGCCATGGCCGCTGCGCCTGCGCGTCCGGAGCCTGTGCTCCGCAACGGGAGGGGCCGCAGCGGTGAGAGGCCCGCGTACCGCAAAAAAAAAACTACCACAAGTGTGCGACTCTGAGTCTGCCAGTGTGTGCTTATTCACACATACTCTTTTTCCTCCTAATAAACACTTTACTTGTTTCACTACAAAATAAATAATTAAAAAAATTTAAAAATAAAATTATTGAAGTTTTCTGAGACCAAGTACAGTACAAGAACAAGATCTATTTTGTAAATGTTCTGTAAATATGTGAAAAATATTTATTCTCCCTTAGAAGTATGTAAGGTTTAATACACATCTATTAAATAAAGTTTATTGATTGTATCATTCTTTCTTGTATGTCCTTTTTCTGTTTTTAACTAGAGTTGTCCCAGTATGGAAGATGAATATTTTGTCTTCCACAATAATTTTATTTTTTTCAAATTTTGCCTTTATTCCTAAAATATTTTACTTTGTATAGTTAGCTGCTATGTTATTTGATGTAATGTACTCTTCATAAACATTATTACATAATGTACTTCTTCTGTGCATTTAATTTTAAATTTGACCTTGTCTGTCATTAATATTGCCATTTGTTGCATAAAATAAATTGCACTTGTGTCAGAAAATGGATGTTCTGGGTTTTGTAAAGAATGGCCAAAGAACGCTCTCCTTTGGGAAAAAGGATTCTATGAGATACTGTCCATGTTAAGTCTTCATACTGTTTAACTAGCCTGCATTCATGTCACAAAGCTATATATGTTCTAGGAACAGTGTTTTTGAATGGTCAGATGCTCATTAAAAACTTTTCAGATTCTGTCAGGTATTGTGGTTGGTTTTGACTTTTAGACAGTAACAGACTCTTGTTTTACAGGTCACGCTGATGCAACTCAGCCTGTAATCCCACTATTAAGACCCTCTATCTTTGTTCTTATCTTCATACAACTGGACCACAAAACAGCTGCAAAGTTCCACCACACACTCCTTTCTTTTTATTTGAATTTGTCTCATATCTCTTTGTTCAGTCTTCAATTTTAGCCATTAACACTGCCTAAATGAGGTTTTACTTTCTTGTAAATAGCATATAGCTAGGTGTTATTTTTACCCCAGTCTATGCTCTCTGTCAATGATGCTTTTCCCCCACCAGATTGCTCTAGCTCATCTCTACTTCTTTCTCAACCCCGACAAGATGAGGCCCATGGGGGCTTCCCTGGTGGCACAGTGGTTGAGAATCTACCTGCCAATGCAGGGGACACAGGTTCGAGCCCTGGTCTGGGAAGATCCCGCATGCCGCGGAGCAACTGGGCCTGTGAGCCACAACTACTGAACCTGCGCGTCCAGAGCCTGTGCTCCGCAACAAGAGAGGCCGCGATAGGGAGAGGTCCGCGCACCGCGATGAAGAGTGGCCCCCACTTGCCACAACTAGAGAAGGCCCTCGCACAGAAACAAAGACCCAATGCAGCCATAAATTAATTAATTAATTAATTTTTTTAAAAAAAGATGAGGCCCATAGAATATCTTCATTCCCCTCACTCCTCGCCTCCTTCACCCTCTGCCTCCAATGAGAACCTTGGAGTGCTTCTACTTTCCACTGCTCTCCACAGTCACAAACTTCTAGGTCTTTCTGAGTTAGTGTCATACATACTAGAAATTTCAAATTTAAAAACTTCTACACAGCAAAGGAAACAATCCACAAAGTGAAAAGGCAATCTATAGGATGGAAGGAAATATTTGCAAATCTTAGAGATAAAGGGTTAATATCCATAATGTATAAGGAAATCAAAGCACGAAATAGCAAAAAATCTAAAAAACAAAACAATACAAAACAAACAAAAACCCCTCAAAAAATCCAATTTAAAAATGGACAAATGACCTGAAGAGCCATTTCTCCAAAGAAGACATACAAATGGTCAATGTGTATATGAAAATGTTCTTGACATCTCTGATCATCAGAGAAATACCAATCACAACCTCTATGAGATATCACCTCACACCTGTTAGGATTGCTATGATCAATAAAAGAAATGAGAATATGGAGAAAAGGAAATTTGTTTATGTTGGTGGGAATTTAAATTGATATAGCCACTATGGAAAAACAGTATGGCAGTTCCTCAAAAAGTTAAAAATAGAAATAAATTTGCTCCAGCAATCTCACGTCCCGGCATATATCCAAAAGAATTGAAATCAGGATCTCAAAGAGATGTCTGCATTTCCATGTTCATTGCAGCATTATTCACAATCGCCAACACATGGAAACAACATGTATGTCATCAACAGATGAATAGATAAAGAAATGTACATACACACAATGGGATGTTATTCCACCTTAAAAAGAAGGAAATCTGGGACTTCCCTGGTGGCGCAGTGATTAAGAATCCACCTGCCAATGCAGGGCACACAGGGTCGATCCCTGGTCCAGGAAGATCCCACATGCCAGCAGAGCAACAAAGCCTGTGCACCACAACTACTGAGACTGCGCTCTAGAGCCCGTGTGCCACAACTACTGAAGCTCACACGCCTAGAGCCCGTGCTCTGCAACAAGAAAAGCCACTGCAATGAGAAGCATGTGCACCGCAATGTAGCCCCATTCGCCGAAACTAGAGAAAGCCCACACGCAGCAACAAAGACCCAACACAGCCAAAAATAAAATAAATAAAATAAAATAAATTAATTAATTTTTTTTTTTAAAAAGAAGGAAATCCTATCACATACAACACCGTGGTGAACCTGGAGGATGTTATGCTAAGTGAAATAAGCCAGACACAGAAGAAAAAATACTACACGATCCCACTTATAGGAGGAATTTCAAATAGTCAAACTCATAAAAGCTGAGTGCAGAGGGTGGTACTAGGTGCTGGGGGGAGGGGAAACCAAGAAGGTACTTGTCAAAGCGTACAAAGTTTCAGTTATGCAAGATGAATAAACCCTAGAGATCTTCTGTACATCACTGTGTCTATAGGTAACAATACTGTATTCTCTACTTGAAACCTTACTAAGAGGCTAAGTGTCCTTATCACAAAAATAAAAAATAAAAATAAATAAAGAGGGCAGGAGGAAACTTTTGGAAGTGATGGATATATTTATGGTATTCTTTACGGTGATGGTTTCACAAGTATGCATCTCCAGACTCATCAAGTTTTATACATTAAATGTGTATACACAATAAAGTGGTTTAAAAATAAAGAAAGGAAATTTACTTAAAGCTTATTCTTCCTGTTTCAAAGACCTTGCATGGTACATATGGATCACATTTTGAGCTATCATATTCTTATTCAGATAGATGTATAGAGGGAAACACGAAGGAAGGAAGGAAGGAAGGGAGGAAAGGAAGGAAAAAGACATTTACTGCTGCTCGCCACTGTTACCTTGCTGCTATATTTTCTCCATCTTAAGACTTCTGTTGTGGTTCATTTGTCGTTCAGTTAGAGGATTTTCACAGGTACTTTTCTTTAAGAGGTGTATGGTTGATATAGTCTCTGAATTCTTGTTTATGCTCACATATATTTCTTTCACTCTGACAGGTCAATGATAGCTTATTTGAGAATACTTTGGGTTGCAACTCTTTGACTGGTGCTACTCCACTATCTATCAGCACTCAGTAAATTAATTTGAAATATAAATAAAGGATGTCATTTGTCCAGTGCTTCCTGGATATTTGCTTTGGCTGATTGTTTGTTCCTCCTGCCTAGGACATTATAATATTCTCTTCATTATTAAAGTTGGGAGGACTTTATCAGTATATGTGTCTCTCTCTTTATCAGTAATTGTGTCTTTTCTCATCAGTAAAGCCTGTAATTTGGGCAGCCCTTACAATCGACAGTCTCAAGACTTTATTTACTTCAGATAAATATTTTACTAGTATTTGTTTAATTACGCTTTTCTTCCATCTGGTCTTTTTTCCCTTTAGGAATGTTGATTGTTTCCATGATAGTGATCCTCAAATTATATATCCAAGTTGCCTACATTTTCAATGAGGCCTTTCATTTGTGCTTTGAGTCCTTTCAGCTGATCATCAGCTGACCAATTCAAACATCCACAACAACTATCCTTATCTTCAACTCATCTACTGAGTTGTTTATTTCAGAAATCATGTTGTCAAGTTCAAAGAAGCCTTTTATCTGCTGCTCTTAAGCACATTTCCTTTTTTAATTCAATCATTCTTCTGCTCGTCCAAAAATTCACTTCCGCTGAATTTGTGCTCTAGGTTTTCTGCCTGATATTTTTTTCTCTCTCACTTATGAGAACCTTAGATTTGTGGTTCTTTATCTTTGGCAGTGCACTGGGACTCCAGTCATGGTGTGGAGAATTCTGAATGGCTGGACTCTCATGAGAGTTGGAAGGAGAAGCATCCTCTGGCCCCCTAGGCCTGAGTGTGGAAACCTCAGGCTCTTATCCCCCACAGTGTCTCCCCGTAGAGAGAAAAGGAACCAAATTCATGTCACCATGTCCCCCAAAGCCCTACTGCTATCTATCCTTTTCCTCAATGTTTGTTTGTTTTTAATGTATTAATAAATGAACTCTTTGAGCTTTAGCTTTTGAAAAAAGGTATACTGAGGTTCCACTTTATTCTACTGGGTTGCAACTCTGGGTTGCAATAAGCCTCTATCACCAGGATTTAGGGAAATAAAGGGTTCTTAACTTCTGGAGGATAACAGGCATCAGTGAGAAACTGAACAAAGCTAGACACTGTTTCTCTAGAAGAAAATGCCCTCTTGTACATTCAGATGGTCACCAGATCTCTAGAAGTTCATGAACTTCAGGTTAAGAGACCTCTAAGGTTGAGATCTTTTAAAAGGGCACTCATCCCCTTCATGAGGACTTCACCCTCATGAGTTAATCACCTCCCAAAAGCTACACCCTCCTGATACCTTTGCCTTGTGAGTCAGAATTTCAATATATGAATTGAAGACTCAATTTTTATTCATAAGTCAATGAATTATTCATTGAATTTATGATTTAATTCATATGGTCAACTGACACCATAGCCTTCAGTATGAGGGGGGAAAATAAAAAATATAAAAGGAGTGAGCCTGTCATGTCAGTTACAAATATAAGGAGCTGAATCATTTTAAGTTTTCACTAAATTACTTTTTTATCCATGAAGATTAGGTAGTTGATCTCTAACATGTCTTTCAGTTATAAAGCTTGCTGTATTTGATTCATGCTCTAAAGTTCTGTTATTTCTGCATCAAATATTGTTTTGCAAATCAAATTGTGAAGTCTTTGGAAACAGTAGCTGTGCCTTACACTTGTTTTTATCTGCCACAGAATCTATGGAAATGTCATATACAGAATAGACATTTACACAATGATTGGTCATTCAATATTTTAGTCTCTGGATTTCTCCATATTCCCTTAATTATTTCAATAATTGACATTACCCAAAACCACCAAAGGCGATTATTTCTGGCAGCTGAAAATGTGAGTGTACTACTTCTTATTCATTTACTCTTTTACATATAAACCATTCATTTATCCTGTTTATTTGTTGAACATTGGCAGCTCCATCTATTTCGTGTAAATTTTTGGAGTTGTTATGCCTACTCACAATTATGACTTTTTATTAAAGAATTACTTTGGCTATAAGACTTGGCTCAGGGAAATTTCTGGGGAATAATAGTCAACTGCAAGGAATTAGTGACCTAAAATGAGTTGGTCATTAATTTTGTTGAAATGCCAAAGCTCCTTTCTGAAAATGGTGGGCAAAATAAGCAAATAGGTAACTTTTAATAGGTAGTACACTTTTAATGCTGTTCACATAGAGACTTTCATGAATTTTCACAACAACCAAAATAACTTATTAGCATTCCATCCAATAGGGAAAATAATTTTTATTAGTTTCTAAGCAGCTCTCGCATCCAGAGACTATTTAAAGAGTTTACATCTGATTTAAGATTTATTTGTTTTTTTGGTGTCACTTAAGTATTTCAGTTTGTACAGTAACGTTATGGACTGGAAGGAGAATTTGTAACAGATGATTCCGATTATGGTCTTGGTCACAACAGAGAGTAGCTATTGGCCTTCATGAAGCTACTGATCCCCTTGTACTCTTTGGCACAATAGGAATAATAACCTCCCACTCCAGAGTAATAGTATAAACTCTGATGACAAGAAGAATTTTTACAGATTTGTCTTTCCTGGAAGACATCTCCTAAGGACATAATGTTCTTTCTAGAATGCTGTGTTTCTAATGACAGAGAAAGTCTTGCATTTACTTTGTCAATTAAATCTGTTAGAATAATTAAGTTTATCACAAATATGCCTGTAGAGACAAAGGTCACTGATGTTCTAATGAAGTCACAGATTCAAGTGAGAAAGGAGGGATAGTGAGCTAAGGATTATAGTGCTGGCATGTATATTATGGTTTGGTGGATAAATGTAATTCCTATAACAAACATATTCTAATAAATATAATTTACTTTAACCAACATATGCAACTCCACATAACAAACCATGATGATAAACACACAGTTTACATTCTACAACCACATTTAAAGTCAGAAGTTCACAAAGTTAGAAATGATTGGTCTGTAAAACTATTAAACAAAACTTCTATTATAGGGAAGCTCTTTTCCATTCTTAGCAAACAGACTTGAAAAAGAAAATTCAACGGTATTATAAAAAGAAACTAGATACCAATAGATATAATTTAAATTTCATACATTAAACTAATTGATTCATTAAACTGACACATAGCTGCTAGATTGAGTTATAATTTCTAGTTAGGACTGAATTAAAATTCGAGGCTTATAATTCTCTATTACTGACCTAGTATGCCAATAATAATCACTATAACAATAATAATAATAAAGTACATAACACTTACTGAGTACTTACGATGTGCCAGGATTTCTTTTTTTTTTTTTTTTGGCTGTGTCGGGTCTTAGTTGCAGCACATAGGATCTTTTGTTGTGGCATGCGGGCTTCTCTCTAGTTGTGGCATGTGGGTTCCAGAGTGCGTGGGCTCAGTAGTTGCGGCACACAGCTTAGTTGCCTCATGGCATGTAGGATCTTAGCTCCCAGACTAGGGATAGAACCCGAGTTCCCTGCATTGTAAGGTGAATTCTTAACCACTGAACCACCAGGGAAGTCCCCAGGGTTTTAACTATGAACATTTTGTTTAATCCCCAGAACACCAAATGAGGTAGCTACTATTATGACACTCATTTAACAATTGACAGTTTAAAGAAGTTAAGGTACCAGAGCTAGGAAGAGGGTGGATTCTTATCCAAGCCATGCCCTTAAAAGTTAAACCATTTGTACTTCTCATAATTCAACAACCTGAAATGCCCTTTTTCCATAATATAATTTAATATGACAGTGCTGTTTTTAATGAAGTAATCTGCATCACTGAGGTGGGGTCATCACATGCTACTTTCTGCAAAATACTACTTTCCAATCTTTCTCCTCAGCATACTGCCTTCCTTTATTTCTCTCTCCTTTATCTCTTTTATTGATTATTCCTTCCCTTTACCAATTTCCATTTTCCTAACTTTTCTCCAATTATCTTTGTCTGTGCAATAAGCTTGCCAGTAGCACCCAGAAATACTGAACAATTCCTGAAAGGGGATCCTTGGGGCTTCAGAGGCTAATGATCCTTGAGCCAGAAATTGGAATCAAGAAACAGAAGCTGGGAAAACAGAACTGCTTTCCCTGCATTTTCTTTCTTTCTCTCACTGCTTCCATGTATCTGGAAGTAAATTAAAACAAAAAACTACCTAATATAAAATGAATGGGCTATGGGACTTCCCTGGTGGTCCAGTGGTAAAGAATCCACCTTACAATGCAGGGGATGCAGGTTTGATCCCTGGTCAGGGAACTAAGATTCCACATGCCACGGGGCAACTAAGCCATCGCTGCAACTAGAGAGCCTGTGTGCCGCAAACTACCGAGCTCATTTTCTCTGGAACACACATGCCACAACTAGAGAGAAGCCCACGTGTGCCACAAAGAAAGATCCGTATGCCTCAACGAAGATCCCACGTGCTGCAACTAAGACCCTACACAGCCAAAAATAAATAATAAAATAAATTTTTAAAAAATAAGTCTTTAAAAAAATGAATGGGTTATTTGTAAATTTCTTTGAATTGAGGGGTTAGAATATTCTGACAAAGTAGAGTTTGAAGGGGTCATTTATTGTAGCTCATGCCTTCTGTCTGATAGACAAGTTATTATTGTACTATATCCAGGTCAACCCCCTTATTTCAGACATAAGAAAGCTAAGGCTCAGAGAGGTGAGGTTAAACTCAAGGTGAAATAAACAAGATAATGGGATTTCAAATGGCTAGGAGAGAAGGGGAGAATCCCTTTAGAAAAGGTTGTGGGTTGTATTAGTTTCCTGTTGTATTAGTTTCCTCTAACAACAAATTGCCAAAATCAGAAATTTATTTGCTTACAATTCTAGAGGCCAGAAGTCTGGAATCAAGGTGCCGGTAGGGCCACACTCACTCTGAAGCCTCTAGGGGAGAATCTGTTCCTTGCCTCTTTCAGCTTCTGGTGGCTCCAGACATTCCTTGGCTCATGGCTGCATCAGTCCAATCTCTGCTGCTATGCCCACTTTGCCTTCTCCTCTGTGTGTGTGTGTGTAATCTCCTGCTGCCTCACTCTTATAAGGACACTTGTTACAGGATTTAAGGTCCACATTTTGGTCTGCTGAAAACAAGGAGGGGGCCCAACCCTCTGAAACCAAGGAAGAAGCAGCCTTGCCCCCCTGGGCCTGTGGTGGGAGTGGCAGCCCTGATGGTCTCTGAATCCCCTTCAGGGTTATACAGTTGGTCCTTGAGCAACACAGGTTTGAACTGCATGGATCCATTTACACGCAGATTGTTTGCACTGAATATGATCAGAAGTTGGTTGAACTCGAGGATGCAGGACTCTGGATACAGAGGGTCCACTGTAGAAGTTATACTTGATTTTCGACTACAGGGAGGGTCAGTACCAACTCCCCATGTTGTTCAAGGTCAACTGTACTTTCCTTTTCTTCAATTGTAAACCACGTTTGCAGCTGAATCGTCCAGTCCTGTAGAATCCTAGAAGTATAACAGCCTTCGTTCTGTTTCACTTTCTCTGTCCCCTTTAGTTCAAACTGTCAGTGTCTCTGTTAGTATAATCTCATCGCTATTCCTGTCTTCTGCTGAGATAGTTGATCAAATCCGGAGGCACCCATTATCTCTTTATCAAATGGTTGTTCAGCCACACCCTATTGTTCTTTTCAGAACGCAGTTCCTCATTTTTTGCAATATGAATAAGCTGAGATTTTCCAAATCTTCAAGTTCTGGTTGCTTTTTGCTTAACAATTCCTTCAATTTATCTCTGTCCTCTCCAATTTTACTATACGTGGTAAAGGGAAAGCAAGCTGCTCTCCCAGTCCTTTACTTAGAAACCTTCTCAGCTAAATATCCAATTTCACTTCTCACACTGAAACACAAGTCAGCCAATTCTTTGCCACTTTATAACAAGGTTTGCCTTGCCTCCAGTTTCTAATAACCTGTTCCTCCTTTGCATTTGAGACCTCACTGAAATTGTCTGTAACATCTGTACTTATACCAGCCCTCCATTCACACAATCTAGGCTTTTTCTAGCATGCACCTCAAAACTCTCCCATCCTCTGACTACTACCCAGGCCCAAAGCCACTTCCACATGTTCAGGTATTTGTTACAGCAGCACTCCTACTTCACAGTGCCAAAATCTGTATCTGTATCAGCTTCAGCTGCCATAACAAAATATCATCAGCTGGGTGGCTTAAATAAGAAAAACTTATTTTCCCACAGTTCTGGAGGCTGGGAAGTCCAAGATTAAGGTTCCTGGTTATAGTTCTCTTCCTAGCTCATAGATTGTCATCTTCTTGCTATGTCCTCCCGTGGCTTTTTCTCTGGGTACAAGCAGAGAAAAAGAGAGCAAGCTCTCTGTGGTCTCTTCTTATAAGGACACTAATCTTATCAGATCAGGGCCCCACCTTTAAAACCTCATTTAACCTTATTTGCTTCCTTATGAAAATGAGCAGGACCTTGTGGGGCTCCTGGGCATGGAAGCCTTTCTGTGTCCCCCATTGCTTGTTTATAGGGAGCAGACTCCAGCCTCCATGACCTTCCCTGAGTTCCAAAGGGCAGATTTGAACAGTTGCTAATCAGGGAAGGGAGGGAATGCAGAGACAAGGGAGGAACAGCCAAGAAACAATAGTGCAGTCTTGGGGCAGGGTCCTGGTTCCACCTCAAGGGATACACATAACAATATCTTCAAGCTTTTTATAGAACTAAAACCCCCAACAAATGGAAGATGTCAGCATTCTTCATTCCAGAGAAGACCACCTGAGGCCAGATTAAAGGAATCTGAGAAGCTCATCAAAAGATTACCTGAGACCAGATTAGAGGAGTGCAGGCCCTGCACACACCCTAATCTTACCAGCAACCCCTTGAACCATTGCTATAAAACTCCTAACCAAAACATCCCGGGTTGGGACACACAGTTTTTCAAGGGCTCGAGCCTGCTGTGTCCCCCTTTGCCTGGAAAAGCAATAAAGCTGTTCTTTTTTACTTCACCCAAAACTCTGTCTGCGAGATTTGATTCGGCACTGGTCACAGAGGCCGAGTTTTCAACATCACTTAGAGGCCCCATCTCCAAGTACAGCCACACTGTGGGTTAGGACTTCAGCATGTGTCTTTGGGTGGGAGGAAGCAACATTCTGTCCATAACATACACCTTAACCAAAAAGAAAAAATAAAAACAGAAAGAGTAAAAGTAAAATGATGGACAATGCTAAAACATGCTAAACACCAAACAAAACCTAGTGTAGCTATACTAATATCACACAAAATCGACTTTCAGGTAAGAAGCTTTACCAAAGATGAAAAGGAACATTTCACAATGATAAAGTTTCAATTCCCCAAGAATACATAATTATTCTGAACTTGGTTGTCTATTAACATAGGTTGAAAATCTATAATGCAAAAATTGAAAAATCTAAAACAAAAAATAGAATATTCACAATCATAATGAGAGATTTTAACATACCTCTTTCATAACTGATAGAACAAGCAGACAGAAACAATCAGGGCAGAGAAGACTTAAACAACATGAAAGTTGTCTTTAAAAGGCTAGGACCAGGAATTCCTTGGTGGTCCAGTGGTTAGGACTCAGTGCTTTCACTGCCAGGGCCCAGGTTTGATCCCTAGTCAAGGAACTAAGATCCCACATGCTGCGTAGTGTGGCCAAAAGCAAAAAAAAAAAAAAAAAAAAAAAAAAAAAACAAGGCTAGAACCAAAGCAAAGAAAAATATATTTGCCCTTAGTGACCTAGAATTATTCTAGAAAATATCAGCATAATATATGGGGGAGTGATGGGGGAAGAGAACAAAGTGACATGAGAGCATTACTTGTCTGGTTCAGGGGAAATACAGACACTGAAAAGTTTCAGCACTCAATAGAAAAAAATAAATATGACAGGAAGTTCCCTGGTGGCCTAGTGGTTAGGATTCCGGGCTTCCACTGCCATGGCCTATGTTCAATCCCTGGTTGGGGAGATCCCGCAAGCCACATGGCAAAAAAAAAGGATAAATAAATAAATAAATATGACAATAAGCTTAGGCAAAGGAGTACCCACCATAAGAATGAAAATAGAATATATAGTTTTCTTTTTTTTAAATATCTTTATTGGAATATAATTGCTTTACAGTAGTGTGTTAGTTTCTTTTTTGTAACAAAGTGAATCAGTTATACATATACATATATTCCCATATCTCTTCCCTCTTGCATCTCTCTCCCTCCCACCCTCCCTATGAATGTACAGCTTTTAAGCACAGAGAAGAAAACTCTACCTATCCAATGGAAAGTGGGAAATTGAAATGATATTCATAAACTTCCCCTCTTAAGAAAACACACCCAGATGGTGAGTTCTGCTAATCTTTAAATAAAAATGCACTTCCTAGCGTTGTGGTCGGAAAAGATACTTGATACGATTTCAATTTTCTTAAATTTACCAAGGCCAGATTTGTGACCCAAGATATGATCTGTCCTGGAGAATGTTCCATGAGCACTGGAGAAAAATGTGTATTCTGTTGTTTTTGGATGGAATGTCCTATAAATATCAATTAAGTCCATCTTGTTTAATGTATCATTTTAAATTTGTGTTTCTTTACTTATTTTCCTTTTGGATGATCTGTCCATTGGTGAAAGAGGGGTGTTAAAGTCTCCTACTATGATTGTGTTACTGTTGATTTCCCCTTTTATGGCTGTTAGTATTTGCCTTATGTATTGAGGTGCTCCTATGTTGGGTGCATAAATATTTACAATTGTTATATCTTCTTCATGGATAGATTCCTTGATCATTACGTAGTGTCCTTCTTTGTCTCTTGTAACAGTCTTTATTTTAAAGTCTATTTTGTCTGATATGAGAATTGCTACTCCAGCTTTCTTCTGATTTCCATTTGCATGGAATATCTTTTTCCATCTCCTCATTTTCAGTCTGTATGTGTCCCTAGGTCGGAAGTGGGTCTCTTGTAGACAGCATATATATGGGTCTTGTTTTTGTATCCATTTAGCCAGTCTGTGTCTTTTGGTGGGAGCATTTAATCCATTTATATTTAAGGTAATTATCGATATGTATGTTCCTATTACCATTTTCTTAATAGTTTTGGGTTTGTTCTTGTAGGTCTTTTCCTTCTCTTGTGTTTCTTGCCTAGAGAAGTTCCTTTAGCATTTGCTGTAAAGCTGGTTTGGTGGTGCTGAACACTCTCAGTTTTTGCTTGTCTGTAAAGGTTTTAATTTCTCCATCAAATCTGAATGAGATCCTTGCTGGGTCAATTACAGGAAAAGATCTGTAAAAAATACAAAAAAAAAAAATGGAGGCTAAACAATGCACTACCTAATAACGAACTGATCACTGAAGAAATAAAACAGGAAATCAAAAAATACCTAGAAACAAATGACAATGGAGACACGATGCCCCAAAACCTATATGATGCAGCAAAAGCAGTTCTAAGAGGGAAGTTTATAGCAATACAATCCGACCTTAAGAAACAGGAAACATCTCGAATAAAAAACCTAACCTTGCACCTAAAGCAATTAGAGAAAGAAGAACAAAAAAACTCCAAATTTAGCAGAAGGAAAGAAATCATAAAGATTAGATCAGAAATAAATGAAAAAGAAATGAAGGAAACAATAGCAAAGATCAATAAAACTAAAAGCTGGTTCTTTGAGAAGATAAATAAAATTGATAAACCATTAGCCAGACTCATCAAGAAAAAAAGGGAGAAGACTCAAATCAATAGAATTAGAAATGAAAAAGAAGATGTAACAACTGACACTGCAGAAGTACAAAGGATCATGAGAGATTACTACAAGCAACTGTATGCCAATAAAATGGACAACCTGGAAGAAATGGACAAATTCTTAGAAATGCACAACCTGCCGAGACTGAACCAGGAAGAAATAGAAAATATGAACAGACCAATCACAAGCACTGAAATTGAAACTGTGATGAAAAATCTTCCAACAAACAAACGCCCAGGACCAGATGCCTTCACAGGCGAATTCTATCAAACATTTAGAGAAGAGCTAACACCTATCCTTCTCAAACTCTTCCAAAAGATAGCAGAGGGAGGAACACTCCCAAACTCATTCTATGAGGCCACCATCACCCTGATACCAAAACCAGACAAAGATGTCACAAAGAAAGAAAACTACAGGCCAATATCACTGATGAACATAGATGCAAAAATCCTCAACAAAATATTAGCAAACAGAATCCAACAGCACATTAAAAGGATCATACACCATGATCAAGTGGGGTTTATTCCAGGAATGCAAGGATTCTTCAATATATGCAAATCAATCAACGTGATACACCATTTCAACAAACTGAAGGAGAAAAACCATATGATCATCTCAATAGATGCAGAGAAAGTTTTTGACAAAATTCAACACCCATTTACAATAAAAACCCTGCAGAAAGTAGGCATAGAGGGAATTTTCTTCAACATAATAAAGGCCATATATGACAAACCCACAGCCAACATCGTCCTCAATGGTGAAAAACTGAAACCATTTCCACTAAGAACAGTAACAAGACAAGGTTGCCCACTCTCACCACTCTTATTCAACATAGTTTTGGAAGTTCTAGCCACAGCAAAAGAAATAAAAGGAATCCAAATCGGAAAAGAAGAAGTAAAGCTGTCACTGTTTGCAGATGACATGATACTATACATAGAGAATCCTAAAGATGCTACCAGAAAACTACTAGAGCTAATCAATGAATTTGGTAAAGTAGCAGGACACAAAATTAATGCACAGAAATCTCTGGTATTTTTATACAGTAATGATGAAAAATCTGAGAGTGAAATTAAGAAAAAACTCCCATCTGCCATTGCAACAAAAAGAATAAAATATCTAGGAATAAACTTACCTTTGGAGACAAAAGACCTGTATGCAGAAAATTATAAGACACTAATGAAAGAAATTAAAGATGATACAAATAGATGGAGAGATATACCATGTTATTGGATTGGAAGAATCAACATTGTGAAAATAACTCTACTACCTAAGCAACCTACAGATTCAATGCAATCCCTATCAAACTACCACTGGCATTTTTTACAGAACTAGAACAAAAACTTTCACAATTTGTATGGAAACATAAAAGACCCTGAATAGCCAAAGCAATCTTTTTTTTTTTTTTTTTTTTTTTTCGGTACGCGGGCCTCTCACTGTTGTGGCCTCTCCCGTTGCGGAGCACAGGCTCTGGACGCACAGGCCTAGCGGCCATGGCTCACGGGCTTAGTTGCTCCGCGGCATGTGGGATCTTCCCGGACCAGGGCACGAACCCGTGTCTCCTGCATCGGCAGGCGGATTCTCAACCACTGCGCCACCAGGGAAGCCCAGCCAAAGCAATCTTGAGGAAGAAAAACGGAGCTGGAGGAATCAGGTTCCCTGACTTCAGACTATACTACAAAGCTACAGTAATCAAGACAGTATGGTACTGGCACAAAAACAGACATATAGATCAATGGAACAGGACAGAAAGCCCAGAGATAAACCCACACACATATGGTCACCTTATCTTTGATAAAGGAAGCAAGAATATACAGTGGAGAAAAGACAGCCTCTTCAATAAGTGGTGCTGGGAAAACTGGACAGGTACATGTAAAAGTATGACATTAGAACACTCCCTAACACTATACACAAAAATAAACTCAAAATGGGTTAAAGACCTAAATGTAAGGCCAGACACTATCAAACTCTTAGAGGAAAACATTGGCAGAACACTCTGTGACATAAATCACAGCAAGATCCTTTTTGACCCACCTGCTAGAGAAATGGAAATAAAAACAAAAATAAACAAATGGGAACAAATGAAACTTAAAAGCTTTTGCACAGCAAAGGATACTATAAACAAGACCAAAAGACAACCCTCAGAATGAGAGAAAATAGTTGTAAATGAAGCAACTGACAAAGGATTAATCTCCAGATTTTACACACAACTCATGCAGATCAATAACAAAAAAACAAACAACCCAATCCAAAAATGGGCAGAAGACCTAAACAGACATTTCTCCAAAGAAGATATACAGATTGCCAACAAACACATGAAAGAATGCTCAACATCATTAATCATTAGAGAAATGCAAGTCAAAACTACAATGAGATATCATCTCACACCGGTCAGAATGGCCATCATCAAAAACTCTAGAAACAATAAATGCTGGAGAGGGTGTGGAGAAAAGGGAACCCTCTTGCACTGTTGGTGGGAATGTAAGTTGATACAGCCACTATGGAGAACGGCATGGAGGTTCCTTAAAAAACTAAAAATAGAACTACCATACGACCCAGCAATCCCACTACTGGGCATATACCCTGGGAAAACCATAATTCAAAAAGAGTCATTTACCAAAATGTTCATTGCAGCTCTATTTACAATAGCCAGGACATGGAAGCAACCCAAGTGTCCAACAACAGATGAATGGGTAAAGAAGATGTGGCACACATATACGATGGAATATTACTCAGCCATAAAAAGAAACGAAATTGAGTTATTTGCAGTGAGGTGGATGGACATGGAGTCTGTCATACAGAGTGAAGTAAGTCAGAAGGAGAAAAACAAATACCATATGCGAACACATATATATGGAATCTATGAAAAAAAGAAGTCGTGAAGAGCCTAGGGGTAGGATGGGAATAAAACACAGACCTACTAGAGCATGGACTTGAGGATATGCGGAGGGGGAAGGGTAAGCTGTGACGAAGTCAGAGATTGGCATGGACATATATACACTACCAAATGAAGGGTGGATAGCTAGTGGGAAGCAGCCACATGGCACAGGGAGATCAGCTAGGTGGTTTGTGACCACCTAGAGGGGTGGGATAGGGAGGGTGGGAGGGATTGAGATGCAAGAGGGAAGAGATATGGGAACATATGTATATGTATAACTGATTCATTTTGTTGTAAAGCAGAAACTAACACAACATTGTAAAGCAATTATACTCCAATAAAGATGTTTAAAAAAAAAGCACTTCCCAGCTCCACCACTCGGACTGTGTGAGCTTTGGGAGAGGTTATTTTGCCTCTCTGAATTTTAATTTCTTCTTCTGTAAAACGAAGTTATTGCACATAAAGAAATTAGCACAATGTCAGTGTTAGGCATTCAGTAAATATTAACTACATCATTTACCATTCCTACTAATTTTTACTATTATTTTTACTACTGTTTCTACTCCCATTATTCATGTTTCTTTATAGTCTCCTGAGTCCCAGACATAATGAACGAACTCATGATAAGCCTATCAACATTTGTTTGACTTACGCAAATAGATGTAATTAGATCTTGCAGACGTGGGGAGTGTCTCTTTGCAAGACGAGATCCAGACAAAGAAAAATTTGTGTGAACTCCAAAGTAAGCCAGAAGTAGTACATGGTGGCACTGCTATGGAGCAGAATGCATTAAAGTGTCAGTTACAAAGACCAAATGATTTGCATGTGGAAGTCAAATTCTTGCCCAGTTGAAGTAAGTGAGAACAGCAAGCTGAGAAGAGCTCATTCTTGTTCGTGACTTGCTGGTAGGGAATCAGGAAACACATCACTAACGAGGTCTGTACATCAAGCCCCTACCTCTGTTTAATGGATAGCAAATCTCAATTTGAAGTTGGCTTTGCATATAGTCGGTGCTCAAGAAATGTTTATTTATCAATTTTTCAACTTTGGTCCTTCTGTCAATTTAGCAATTTCAATCATTTTATCAACCTGTCAGTTAGGTCATACACAGCTTGCCACTCTTCTTCAGATCCCAAGCATTTCCAAAACTGACTTGTTTATCAACATCAGACCTTCAGACTAAGGAGATCATACTCAGTGGAGTAAAATCCAAACCAGGAGCTTGTATTATTCATTATGGATGAACAAAATAAAATATGCTTTTATAATTAGTCTCTACAAAGATATGGTGAACCTGTCCTACCGTTCAGGAAGTGTGACTTGAAAATTTAGTGGAATATTTATTGGCAACAAGAAAAATGAACACTTGAAGAAGCTGGAAAACATATCGAGGATAAATGCTTAAGTTCATAGCAAAATATCCGGCAAGAAAAAGAATGTTAATGGTAGCGTGAAATACACAATGGATTCAGTTATGAATTTTCCCATCAAAGTTTCACTTCAAAAAACAAAGAGTGCAGGGTCTTCCCTGGTGGCGCAGTGGTTAAGGATCCACCTGCCAATGCAGGGGACACGGGTTCGAGCCCTGGTCCAGGAACATTCCCACATGCCACGGATCAACTAAGCCCGTGCACCACAACTACTGAGCCTGCGTGCCACCACTACTGAAGCCCACGTGCCTAGAGCCCGTGCTACGCAACAAGAGAAGCCACCGCAATGAGAAGCCTGCATGCTGAAACGAAGGGTAGCCCCTGCTCGCCGCAACTAGAGAAAGCCCGCAAGCAGCAACGAAGACCCAAAGTAGCCAAAAATAAATAAATAAATATATTTTTAACAGTGCAGACTAGTCAGTGTTTCATAATGGAAAAAAGGCATATCTTAGGAACTAGTTTGGGGAGATATTTTAGTTCCCTTGCTTTGTTTTTCAATTACTCATTTGACTATTTTGTGCACTTTCTTTCCTTGGGGAGATATTCTGAATCTGATCTGATTGTTTTCTTAAACTTATTACGTGTGCAAAATACTTTTGGTATTTGCAAATTTGCAAAATGTTCTTAACCTCAAGAGAAAATAAATAAGTTAGAGAAAATTAAAACAAGGTCCAATCATTAAGCACATTTTTTTGAAATCCCTCAAGTGTAGGAAGAATGTAGGTAGAAGAGAACAACAGTCAGACTTGGGCCAGAACCTAGAGAAATCTCTGAAGATGTCAAAAATGATTTCATACGAGTAGTTGTGTTTGTGTTTTTTTCATGAGGATTTCTTAAAAAGAAGAGTTGGGGAAAAGCAAGAAAGAGGCAAGCTTATCAGAATTCAAATTTGGCAAGGGTATTTTGGTGTAGTTAGCTTTCCCCAGCCCATCAAGTTACCACCCAGTGATCATTCAATTTCTTTCAAATCATTGGGAAGGGTCCCAACCTAGCACTAAGGGGGCATAGAAAGATGAACAAGACTGGATTCTAACCCACGCTAACTAGTTAAGATGATGAAACTGGTTAAAAAATTTTAAATAATACTATAATATTGTATAAAATTATAACATAACCATATTATAAAGAGAATTTCTAAGGTCATCTTCTCCCAGAAGTCAAAGAGAGATGAATTCTACTTCTCGTCTGTTTAAATCCTTCTTACCCCTTAGGATTTGGTCCTACATCTGTTTCTTACTCTACAAAACTTTCCAGTTTTCTTGTTGTTAATGCCGCATATGTGATTCCATTATAAATACCCTTTGATTTTTAAAAAATTTTTTGGAGTGTAGTTGATTTACAATGTTGTATTAGTCTCAGATGTACAGCAAAGTGATTCAGTCATACATATACATATAGTCATTCTTTTTCAGATTCTTTTCTCATGTAGGTTACCACAGAATACTGAGTAGAGTTCCCTGTGCTATACAGTAGGTTCCTGCTGGTTATCTATCTTACATATTGTAGTGTGTGCATGTTAATCCCAAGCTCCTGATTTATTCCCCACCCGTACAACACCCCTTGATTTTAGTTCTAAAAATCATGGAAGGAGTGTCTTTAGCCCTAAGGAAGCATAACACGCAGGGGCAACAGAGCATAGTGGTCAAGAACACAGACTTCAGAGCCAGATGATTTTGGTATAAATCTCAGTATCACCAGTGTGCAACTTTGGGATAGTTACTTAATCTCTCTAAGCCTCAGTTTCCCCATCTTCAAAATGGGTGTATTAATAGTTCCTACCTCATAGAGTTGTGAAGATCAAATGAAGCAGCAATTGTACTTGGAAAACTAGTGGATGTAAATATCAGCTACATAAGCAGTAGCTATAATTAATGTTTGATATAGGTATATTCGTTCATGCATGCCACAAATATTTCCCGAGTGTCTATTCTGTGCCAGATAATGGTCTATGCACTGAACTCCAACAGTGAATAAGACAGATAAGGTCCCATGGAGCTTCTGCTCTCATCTCAACAAGGAAATGGGTTCCTTTAGGAAAGAGAGTATCAAATACCATGTTGTATATCCCATGGTTCTTTGCACAAAATAGACAATAGGCGTTTGTGAGGAAATTATAATAAGTGGGAGAAAAAAGGCATGCTTCAAAAATCTTGCACTCCTGGGCAAAGAAAATAACAATTATGTATAGACAAACCACCTGTATTCTGCTAAGAAACTCTGGAATCTAGTCCTTTAACATTTCTTAAAAGAATTCCTTGGTAATTGAAAATATAGACGATTACATGAAGTTTCCACTGCACCATGCCACAGTTTGCTCACAAGACAAAGGAGTGCATGGCACAGAGCACACTTCGGCCAGGTGAGCCCAGATCACCTTGGCTTTTGTGGTCGTTCAGTCTGAAGCATCTGACTGCCAATTAGAAGGCTTGGCATTGCTCTCAGCCTTAGAGCCACAGGAGGAAATCATGTGGCCAGAGCGACTGTAAGAGGCCAGGGAGGCCCAGGAACGCCTAGTTACGGAGTTTCACTTCTCTAAGACTTGAGTTACTAAACACATGTTCAGCTAGGACAGTAATTTATTTAATATTAATTCATTCTTCACAGTAAATAAGAATCACATATTTTCTTTTTGAAAAAAAAAAAAAGAACCTTGGGAATTTCTACTCTAATTATAAAAATATGTTTTGTTCATCGAAAGAAACTAGAAGCTCTAACTTTGCATACCTACACAGTCTTTCTAAAGAGCAAGTTATGAGAATTGTGGAGAAACTTGGAGTTCGCAAAAACATTGGCCTGGGAAATCAGGAGACCTGGGTTCTAGTTTTGGTTGCAATTAAGTTGAACTTAATTGGTTCAACTTAATTGAACTTAAACAAGTGAAATAACATCTCTGGACCCCAGTTCCCACATCTATAAAATAAGAGCTCTTAGGTGCCCCTTCGACCTCTGATTTTTTTAAGTATTTATTAAACAATCATGTACCGTATGCTCATCTCTTTCACACGGTAGTAAAAACAACCTTGTATGATAGCTGCACTTTACAATGAGGAATTTAAGGCTCAGAGAAGCTCGTTTATTTACCCAAGGCACAGGATATGGGTCAAAGGTGTGATTTAGGGGTATCTTCTGATTCTAAATCACATCCTCTTCTTACCAAACTACAGCTGCCTTTAATGTAATGGGGTATAAAATGGCTCTGGGTTGGAGAAGAAAGAAAGTTCCTGATAACAAAACTTCATTGCCCACTTGACCCTTTTGCCCAGGATTAGCTCTGCTCTGTCACTTCCCTGTAGGAAAACCTCTATGCTTTACATTTGTGAAGTGAATAGTTTAAAAAGTTGAGTCTTACCTAGAGACGGTCTCTGAGTTTCACTGAATGGACATTCAGAAGAGATGTGTTCTCAAATAAAGGCCTTTGCCTTATTTCCACCTGTGCCCCAGTGATGGTGGAGAAACTGAATCAGAAAACAGGATGGCATGTAGATCAAATCCAACCACAACCATCTCCCAGGAACCATCAGGCATATCAGTCATTGTGTCAGTTATACCAACAACCCCAGCAAAAGTAAGATATCCACCCATTCTGCTAAAGGGATAGTCCCTTAATTACCACCCAAGTTTGGGGCAAAGACCTGTCCTATGGCTGGCCAATCCATAGTCTTGTCGTTGGACTACAATGTGGCCTGGCCAGTAAATGCTTATCCAGACCAGAATGCCTGTTCTAGGAATCTGAGTAGTGAAATACAGAAAAGGTAGGTCATTTGGTAGCCATAGAGAAGGTACTGGATATACAGTGTCTTCACATGGACACATGGTGTCTTCATATTAAAGTTGGGCACCCAACAAAATACATCAGGAGCTGGGGTGCCAGTTCTGGCCAGGCAGGTGGGACCTGCTGAAGGTCCACAGCCTCCTCCCCATGGCTGTGCTCCCTAGAGAGTTCCTGGACCTTGGCAGACGATGGCCATGGCAGTGCCCACATAACTGTCCTGTGCATCCTGGGTCACTGGTCCCAACTGTGGCCCCGGCCCCCACTTACCCACACCAGAATTGCAGCCCCCAGTAGATTACCACACCAGTTCCATAGCCTGTGAAAGGAGATGCATTCACAATGCAAATGAAAGCCATGGGTGCCCCATCTGGGCAGAGGAAGCCAGAGCCAAAAAAAAAAAAAAAAAAACCTTAGGCACCCAGATCAAAATGAACAGATCCCTAATTCTGAGGATTCCAGACTTGTGTTAGGTTCCAAATCATTTCCCAGTTCCTGTTCCATTTTCTATAGAGATTCTTCTACTGTGAACCCTGTGCGTGGGTTTCTGAGAGACTATTTTTCTAAACAATATATGTATATTGCTACATTAAAACTTTTTAAATTATTGGAATAGATGACTCTCTAGTCTTTGCAACCAAAAGAGCTGAATAAAACTCTGCACCATTATTTTAGTATACTATATACCACTAAATTCTATTTTGTAGACTAGAATTCTATTTAGTAGAATAAAGTCTATTGGGTAGAATAGTAAACTATTTTGTCATACTCTATACTACTAAATTCTGCTGTGTCAAATAAGACGGAAATTAATAGAGATCTGGCACCTGGTTTGCTGATTTCAAGGCCTAATTTATCTGCTGCATTACACTGACTTGTCATTCTTTGGACTGATCGGACTGGCTCCATGATAACCATTGAGAATCTTAAGAATTCAGTAGGACATACCAGGAAGAGACATCTAGCACCATGCTTTATCTATCAGCCCAAAGATCACATTCTTCTAAGGGCAATTCCATATTCTCTGGGAGCAAATTTTGGGCATTTGGTTTTCATTCATCTATACCTTCTATACCAATAAGAAGTGTTTTCAAATGTGATGAAATTATATGTAGAAATATGTGTATTGATTATTTATGAAAGTAATAAATATTCTCACAGTAGGTCAAGCAAGCTTCTCTTTAGAGAAATTTTTTGGCCAATAAAGTTGAGTCAAAGGGTTTCCAACCTCTGACTTATTCAAGGCACTCAGCCCTGTAAATTTCATTTCCATCAACAATAATGAGCTCTGCATGCCTTAGAAAAGAACAAAACACTTTGTTCTTTCCCTGAATTCTGACTCTCAATGCCCCTAATGCATCTAGCTCTTCTGATGCTCATAGGAACATTTTTCACACATTTTAATTTAATGTTAACATTTCCCTCATTGGCTCATTAACTGCCCTCCAGTACAGGTTAACCAATGAACCCCAAAAGAGATCTCCAGTTGCTCTGCAAGGGTGATGAGCAATTCTCACCCTGCACTTCAGCCAACAAAAATGTTGGGCCTTTTTACAAGCAGCAGAAGTCCCAGAAGGTCACACAGTTCCATGGCATAATATATGCAGAAAAAATAGTAAAAAGTTTTATGGCTCTAGGAGAGCCAGCTGGTCTCAGTAATGCCCCAAGGCAGGTAAACTTGCCGTGTCCTCACTCAGCCTCATGCCTTGACAATTAACCAAGGGCACTTAGACTTGAAGTGCTATTCGGGATAACCCCTTGCACCAGGTTCTTCATGAGTGCATTTATATCTAATTGGTGTGTTATCTAAGAAATCAGGAGAATTATTTAAAACATGAAAGCTAAGTTCTTTTAATGAATGAGATGTTTTTATACTCTTGGCAAGCCAAGAAATATACATTCCACTTTTCACTGGGAAAGAAACAAGACCTTTTGCCGATAGAATTTAGTTGGATGTTAGCTTCTGGTAGCCGACTTCCATCCAATCCAAGTATTCCTTGAAAAGCTTTCCCTACTTCCTGAACATATACCACAATGATAAGTGTATACAGGGATATTATCAGAAAGTGGGGAAACCTCTTCAAAGGTTACCATTTCATTACAGACCCCTTTAGATGGTCAATACTCACACCAAGCAGGAGATACTGGGTGTGGTAGCCCCTACAAAATACAGGGGAGAACTGGAGGTAGGGAAGGATGATCCCAGTAATTTAAGGAGAAATCCACCCACTAAGAATCATTTACAACATTTACTCACTTATTGAAATTGTAATGTTTGTATAAATTTCCTTAATACATAGATTTGCTCAGGTTGAGGGTCAAACCATGAACATCTTGTCCTAGGTGATATTTGGCACCCCCAAAATGTCATGAAGTGCCCAGAAGGCAAAGTCTTTGCCTTTTATCAAATATTCATCACTTTGCTTTTGCATTTATATAACTATATATGTATTGTATTAGGAATATGTGTGTATATATATAATGTACATATACACATAGTATATGTATATTACATAATATATATGTACTGATATATATACATAACACATATACATGTACATATAACATGTATTCTTTATGCATAATTATGTATATATACATAATATATGTATTGATATACATTACATATATATTCTTAATACACACATATATAGGTTTTCACTGAACTCTAAGGTAATCATCACCCAAAATATAATTGCTTAAAGACTCTGTTTAGTTTCCTAAGACTTCTTGATCCTACAAACATTAATCTGGTCCAGGAAATTACACTGGCTAGATGCCTTTATGAAACATTGACTGGATTTCAAAAGAAATTCTATTTCTTCAGAAAAAGAAAGATGCGATGTCCATGGGGTCTTTGGGAGAAGACAAAAAAATCTAAGCGATTCAAAACTATCCTTACTGCCTGCAGGTAAAAAGGCATATGTATCCCAAATGTTGAATCTGATTATGGAGATCAGACTCTAGGAGGATGTGACTATAAAAAAATGGAGATATTAATTGTAAAATGCATTAAATGTATATAAATAAACCTATTAACTCTCGACTGCATTTGCATATTCATTACTCAATAATACATTAATCAGCATGTAAATAATCTATATCTTGTTAATTACATCATTAATAGCATTATCTGTTTAGAGCAGCACTATCTAATAAAAACATATGACTCACCCATACATATGTAATGAAAATGTTTTCATTTTCCAATCAAGAAGTAAAAAGAAATTGAAATTTAATTAATACTATATTTTACCCAATATGTTCAAAATAGTAATATTGCAACATGTGATCAATATTTTAAAATTATTAATGAAACATTTTACAGTCTTCTTTACAATTCATGGTATATTTTACACTTGCAGCACGTTTCATTTCACACTGGCTGAATTTTCAGCGCTCAGGAGCCCCAGGTGGGTAGACGGTGCAGGTCTAAGTGTGCTGGGTATGAAAGGACTGCACACTATACCCACTACCATCTCCCCCAGCTTTCGACTGGGGGCCAGTACATGTTAGAACTTTAAATTAGCCTGTCTTTTACATCCGCCATGCTTGTGTCTTTAGAGGTCTGAAATAGGGTCTAAAGTTTAAACTGCTTTTAATTATTAGTTGTACCACACTAAGAAAATAAAATCAGTGGTAATTGATGTATTATTTCCCTATTGCGGCTATAACAAATTAACACAAACTTAGTGGCTAAAAACAACACAAATCTATTATCTTATAATTCAGGAGATCAGAAGTCTAAAATGAGTTGGCAGCCTTCCTTATGGAGGCTTTGGGGAAGAATCTATCTCCTGGCCATTCCCAGCTTCTAGAGGCCACATATGTTCCTTGGCTTGTTCTCTTCTTCCATCTTCAAAACCAGCATCTTCAAATCTCTCTCTCTCTCAATCTGACTGCTACATCCATCACCACATTGTCTACCCTTACTCTGACTCTGCTCCCTCCCTCTTAGAAGGAGCTCTATGATTACACTGAGACCACTTGGATAATCTCCCTATTGCAAGATCATTAATTTAATCACATATGTAAAGTCCCCTTTTGCCAGGTAAGTTAAAATTGTCACAGATTCTGGGGATTAGGATGTGGACATCTTTGGGGGACCGTTATTCTGTCCACCACGATTGAATATATGCAACTCAGGCCTAGAGGGAAAATTCTGTCACAACACATTTAGTTATGACATAGATCTACATATGACAAAAACTAGCTATGTCCTAGATAGCTGTTTCAAGCAATATTTCAAAAGCATAAATACGTAGCACAATAAATATTAGACATGTGCTCGGCATTTGTTTTTAATTAGTAGGATTTGGCAGTTTCTAGAAATAATTTAAGCTGGAAGCATGTACTTTTTGATCACCTTCACCCAATTTAAAAGGTACAAAAGGTCAAAAGGTGCAAACTTCCACCTTAAATTACTTCTAAAAACTGCCAAATTCTACTTATTAAAAACAAGTGCCAGACATTTAAGTTCTGGGATGTAATGTACAACATGATGACTATAGATAGTAATGCTGTAGTATATACTTGGAAGTTGCCAAGAGAGTAGATTTTTAAAGTTCTCATCACAAGAAAAACAATGTGTGACTATGTGAGGTGATGGATGTTAACTACATTTATTGTGGTTATTATTTCCCAATATACACATATATCAGATCATTATGTTGTACATCTTAAAATTATACAATGTTATATGGCAATTACATCTCAGTAAAACTGGGGGAAAACAGAAGTAATTTACATTTATGCTTTGATGACTTACAGAAAGTCAAGATAATAAGTGCCTGAGTCAAGACTGGAGAGAAAAATTCTCCATGTGTACATGAGCTTTTTTTTTTTTTCTTTTTTTTGGCTGCATTGGGTCTTTGTTGCTGCGTGCGGGCTTTCTCCAGTTGCAGTGAGGGGGGGCTACTCTTCATTGCAGTGTGCAGGCTTCTCACCACGGTGGTGGCCCTTGTTGCAGAGCATGGGCTCTAGGAGCGCGGGCTTCCGTAGTTGTAGCACGCAGGCACAACTTCATAGTTGTGGCTCGTGAGCTCTAGAGAGCAGGCTCAGTAGTTGTGGCGCACGGGCTTAGTTGCTCCGTGGCGTGTGGGATCTTCCCAGACCAGGGCTCGAACCCGTGTCGCCTGCATTAGCAGGCAGATTCTTAACCACGGCACCACCAGGGAAGTCCCTAGATGAGCTATTTTAAGCTGCTTTTCCACATTTGCCAGGGCAAATTTTCACTCACATTCCCAAGTAATTAGTGCCACTTCTAGTATAAGTAAGCCATAAAGGAATACTCTCTCACAAGAAAGTAATAAAGTTTCAGAATAGGCCTCCTATTCTTTGCTAAATTTATGCCATGATTTAAAAACATTTTAAATCAAATAAACAAATATTTAATGAGAATAATATGAGGAAGACATAGGGCCCAGCTCAGAACATTCCATAACTTAAACTATCAATTCAACTTTCTTAAGAATAACAACTACTTTAAGAATTTCATCAGCAATCAGTATAGGCAAAAATGATAATTTTACTTACAAACTGTTAATTGATCCCACTGGAATGTTGTCCTCTTAAGGCTCTCTCTTCAGCTTAACCACCTTCTGAGGTTCTATTTATACACTAAAAGAGGCAGTAATTGAAATTGTAAAACGTGTTCCTGAACTGCCTGGAACACCACCTGAATTCCCCACCAGACCCTTTGTGTGCGCTCTGGCTCCAAGTATCTTGTCCTTGGGGGACATATTAGTAAGCTAGGGTTACCATAACAAAACATCACGGACTGAGAGGCTTGAACAACATATTTCTCACAGTTTTGGAGGCTGGATGTCTGAGATCAGGGTGCCAGCATGGTTGAGTTCTGGTGAGAGCCTTTTTCCTGGCTTGTGATGGCTGACTTCTCAGGAGGTACTCACATGGCAGGGAGAGAGAGAGACAGCAAACTCTCTGATGTCTCTCCTTACAAGGACATTAATCCCATCATGAAGGCCTGCTCTCCCGTGACCTCATCTAAGCTCAGTTATCTCCCAAAGGCCCCACCTCCAAATACCATCACATTGGGGGTTATGGCTTCTACATAAGAATTATGGGGAGGGGACACCACATTTTGGTCCATAGGAGGGGATGTGCAAGATCCAGGCAAAGAAGAGTCTCAGAGTGACAGTACATGTTCTGGCAACTATGATCAAAGTCAGCCCTTTAGTCATCCTCCAGCTCTCATGGGGACTTCTTCCAGACTGGGGACAAAGTAAATGTGATTACTGCTAAAAATTCATTTCTCCAGATCTCTAAACATGGCTTCAATGTGCAACCTCCAAAGGGTGTTTTCTACCCAAAAGTGTAGCTTTGCAGTTAAACAATTACATTCTTTGTTGTTGTTGTTGTTGTTGTGGCTTCTCCCGTTGCGGAGCACAGGCTCCGGACGCACAGACCGGGGCACGAACCCGTGTCCCCTGCATCAGCAGGCGGATTCTCAACCACTGCGCCACCAGGGAAGCCCAACAATTACATTCTTGAAATGAGGTTTGTAACAGAGAAGAACAAACCTGACTCCATATTGGATGTATTCCTTTAGCTCTAATCTTTGTGCTCTGTTGCCTGTGCTTAGCCATGCTGGCTCTGCACCTTTTGTAAAAGAAAGTTGTCTATAGCCTGAAATATACAAGATAGCTTATTCTCAAGGCTCTAATCTTTAAAGGTACAGTAAGTCCCCTACATATGAACGAGTTCCATTCTGATAGCACGTTCGTTAAGACCAATTTGTTCACAAGTCCAACAAAGTTAGCCTAGGTACCCAACTGACACAATCAGCTCTATAGTACTGTACTGTAATAGGTTTATAATACTTTTCACACAAATAATACATAACAAACACAAAAAAAATAAAGAAAACATTTTTAATCTTACAGTAGAGTACCTTGAAAAGTACAGTCTAACAGCTGGCATCTAGGGGCTGGCATCGAGTGCACAGGCAAGAAGAGTTACTGACTGCAGGGAGGGAGGTGGGAGATGGTAGAGCTGAAGGGTCGTCAGCAATAGGAGACGGAGGGCAAGCTGCAATTTCACTCACTCACATCCTGGGATTGAAATAAAGATACTGTACTACTGTACTCTACACAGTACTGCAAAGTACACAAAAGCACAACCTCTTGTAGAGGATGCACGCACGTGACAATGTACACCAGACATGTGAACTAACTTACGTGATTGGACATGGGAACGCAGGTTCGCATCTTTGAAACTTCACAACTTGAAGGTTCATATGTAGGGGACAATGTATAACACTTTTCCATTCATATAGAGAAAAAAGTTGCAGGACAAAGAATAATTTGTCTTGCAGGAGGTTTATAGGAACATTGTGACCAGACAACCGTGGACAGCCGCAAAAACAAAGAATCACAGCACCAAGAAGTTTGCAACAATCAGTCACACACCCCTCCCTCTTAGTATAAAAGAAGCCTGAATTCTAACTCAAGTAAGATGGTTCTTTGGGACACTAGTCCACCATCTTCTCAGATGATGGCTGTCTGAATAAAGCTGCTATTCCTGAACTCTTCTCTAGATTTATTGGCTTGTCATGCAGCAAGTTGTACAAGCTTGGGACTCAATAACAATGTCGAGATTGAGTTTTCTTGAATTGACATCTCTACAGAGAAATCAAAAGCCTAGGCAGGAGTATGACTCCTAGATAGAAGTATGACTCCTAGGTAGGAGTATGTAAAGTTTCATAAGCCAGGGGAAAGATTCAGTTAATGATTCCTAAACTAAAATATCACTGTGCAGAAAAGAGAAGTGAATGATGAGTATCCATGATGATCATTTTCATGAAAACTTAGTTTCAAAAAGACCTTGAATTTTATTCACGATTTGTCTTTTTTTAAAAAAAAGGAAAGGATAATCATTAACCACAGAGATTAACTGGAAATGTTGTCTATTTCTGTGCTTTATCCTGTATAAACACAATGTAATTATGACTTCTGTTGGGAATTTCAATAAAACATGACTTAAGACTACAGCAAGGGTGCCATTAAAATGTGAATATTAACTTTCCAATAATTTCTAGAAATTGAAATGGAATCTGTTTGGCAATAACATGACATTTTGACGCCAATGAAAATATTTTATGTGGTTATGTAAGTGATAAAAATGAATGTTTTATACAAATTTACCCAGAAGGACTTGTAACTAGGAAAAACAGTCATAATTAACAAGATTTCATAAAGTACACAGCAGCCAAAGGTAACTTTTAGACCAGCTGAAGGTGATGAGGTCATTGCTGATCCTAAGTTCATAAGATCTGAGCACATGTAGAGATTTTTTTAAAGGACTTTAAAGAATTAATTTTCCAATATAGAGAGGTTGAGAGAGTCTCCCTCTTCTATGTGACCTTGCATTGTGCCAAAGTAATGGACTTGAATGCATACTTGAGCTTTTCTAGCAGCCTTTCCTATGGTGCAGAAGTAAATGTGTCAACCCTACCAGGACCAGCTGGAAAAGAGAGATGAGTCTACGATTTCTGAATGTATTATGGAGCCTAGATTTTGTTTCCAGGGTAGAATGTGTCCAAAGCAACCAAATTTAAAAAGAGCATTGTGAAATTATCCAGTGGATGAGTAACCATCTTAACAGTTCAACTGGCTGATGCTGTATTGGCAGGTAACCATACCGCTTACTGTGCTGGCTGTGCAGTATTGAAGAGATTCTTTTTAACATTTTTAACTGAGATTTTTGTAGCATGAGAATATTAACAACAGGAATGTCAGAAGAACAAAAACCAATTCTGTCACGTATATATATATGTATTTTTCAATGAACATCAATGAACATCACTGATCACTAAATTTATAAGGTTTACTGAGGATTTTTAAGTCAATAATAATTATGATAATAGTAATAATAATAGAAGGCATTTCATTAACTAAAACATGCTTATCTTTGACTCCACATTTAACTGTAATTGTCATTAAAATATTTAAAATTATACTTCTAAATCTAACCAATAACAAATATAAATATATATATATATATATATATTTTTTAGTGTGTCACTGTATGTTTTTTAAAGCTGTTCTAGATTCACAGCAAAATTGAATGGAAAGTACAGAGTTTAAATATACCCTCTTCCCCTACACACATACTGCCTGCCCACAATCAACATCCCCCACCAAAGCGAGATATTTGCTACAATCGATGAACCTTCACTGACACATTATTATCACCCAAAGTCCATAGTTTACAATTAGGCTTCAGTCTTAGTGTTGCACATGCAATGGGCTTTGATGAATGTATAATGCCATGTATCCACTATTTTGTATAACACAGAATAGTTTCACTGCCCTAAAAATCCTCTAGCCTCTGGCTGTTCACCCTCCTTCCCCACTAAACCCTGGCAACCACTGATATTTTTACTGTTTCTATAGTTTTGCCTTTTCCAGAATGTCATATAGTTAGAATCATGCCATATATCACCTTTTCAGTTTGGCTTCTTTCCCTTCAAAATGTACATTTAACTTTCCTCCATGTCTTTTCATGGCTTGATAGTTCATTTCTTTCGAGAGCTGAATAATATGCCAGTGTCTGTGACGTATCACAGTTTCTATATCCACTCACCTACTGAAGGACATCTTGGTTGCTTCCAAATGTGGGCAATTAGGAATAAAGCTGCTTTTGTTTGGATATAAGTTCTCCATTCCTTTGGATAAATATCAAGGATTGCTGGATCACATGGTAAGAGTATGTTTAGTTTTGTAAGAAACCACAAAACTGTCTTCCAAACTGGCTGTACCATTTTGCGTTGCCACCAGCAACGTATGAGAGTTCTTACTGCTCCACATCTTTACCAGAATTTGGTGTTATCAGTGGTTTGGATTTTGGCCATTGTAATAGGTGTATACTCATACCTCATCGTTTTAATTTGAGATTTCCTAACTATACTTACTTACAATCTGTATGTCTTCCTTGGTGAGGTGTCTGTTCAGATCTTTTGCTCAGCTTTTAATTAGGCTGTTTGTTTTCTTTTTGTTGAATTTTGAGAGTTCTTTGTGTATATCTTGGATAACAATACTTTACGTGTCTTTTGCAAATATTTTCTCCCAGTCTGTGTCATAGTGTTTTAAGTGTAGTGAACAACCCTAAAAGGTTGATGCTTTATGAAAACAAACAAACAAAACTTTTTGAAAAGAATTCTTTTGTTGGAAAGATTTAGAGTCATTCTTGAAGATGCACTAAAAATGATCTATCTTCGACTCGTGTGTTATTTCACTAACTACTAAACTATAGTGGAATTAACTTAAATCATCGACATAACCCCCTTACACCAAGAGGAGACTTGTAAACTAATCAAGGTTGCTTCCACTCTTGGATAGCATGAAGAGACCAGCTGCAACTTGTGGTTTCTATTAAAATGCAAGCCAGGCTAAGATGAGACAAGAACCAGCTAAATATATCTTGCCAGAAAAAAAGAGAAGATATTCTCTCTTATGTAAGAGGCTTATACCAAAGCCTTTTTAAGAGTAGAAATATACCTTGTTGCAATTATTAGACTCCATTGCCACTGAGAAACAAGAATTCTCACTAAGAAGATGAAATCAAAATGCCTGACTAAGCATTTGATTTTACTACCATACCACCAAAACCACCAGTAATGATGGAACCAAATATCCTTAAAATAACAAATGTAAAACATCTCTGAAATAAGAAGGTATTATCACAACATACCAGAAAATACAGGGAATCCCCATGTATGTATCAGTGAGGGTTTTGTTGCATACCATAGGATCCACTCCAGTTAGTTCAGGCTAAAAGGCATTTTTTAAATACGATATCCAATGGGCATTATAATCATTGAAAGGTTTAAAGAAGATCAGCTCTGAGTTGAACTTCCAGGAACACCTCCTAAAGGCACATTACACAACTGAGCTACTGGCCTTGCCCCGGTCATGAAACCATGGAATCAGGAATCAGCTGCTGCAGCTGCTAACTGCAGACTCAAATCACATATACCCCCATCCACAGCTGCAAAATGAAGGAACTGTGCTCTGCCTCTCGATACCCATGAAGCTAGAGGCCTAACACTGAGAATCCTGTCACAGTTGTTGCAAAAAAATCAAACTCCTCTACAACTCAGCTTGCCAGCGGAGATAACACAGCCAAGAAGTCAGCCTCTACATCTGAGTGTTCCACTCTTCCTTCCAAAACTTACGAGGCTGTAAATGATTGGTGGGATTTAAATCACATCTAAAACTGGAGCTTCGAGCTCTTATGGGAGATGCGTTGGCGAGGCCGGAAGTTGCGCCCTCACTACTCGCCGTTTCAAAATGCTGCTGAATGTTGCTGCTAAAATGTTTATCTTTATTAAGAGAGGATATGATGCTGATCAGCGGGAATACTGTGAGAACATAATGTCTTTGTGCGTATGTGTGTGTTTCAAAGTTTAAGGGTGAAAAAATTACAGTGAAAAAGGGACAAAGGCATAGTAAGAAAATAGAAACAAAAAGAAAGCAGTGTTGTGTTCTTAATCTTAAGCAAGGTTGAATTCACAACAAAAAGCAGTAAGCAAGACGAACACATTTTATAGTAAACAAAATCCTCAAATAAGATGTATTGATCGTAAATATCAATGACCCAACTGGTATATCATGAAAATTCAGAAACTACCAAAAAATATATAAGTAGACAGAAGCATGCTAATAATGAAAGACTTTTGATTGCATCGATTATAAACAATTAAATCACTTCATTCAGGCCACAGAAAATCAAGTAGATGTAAAATAAGATTCGAGAAGATCTAACGACCTAACTAATAAGGTAGATCCAATTAATATAGTGAAGTCTATACTTTGAAACCAGAACATAAAGAGCAGAGAGTGGGAAAGATATTACTAAGCACAATGCAAGAATCAGAAACTTTAAAAGTAGATTTAATAAATATTTTAAAATATCTGCATAGCAAAAAATATTGAAAAACAAAATCAAAATGCAATAACAAACTGAAGGCAAATAATCACCTAACATATGAAAAACTTTCATGTAGTAGACAGCTCATGGTTTTTGCCCAGCTTCTATATCAGTACCACAATTTTGCTTTGGTGGACCATTCTGGCTCTCTGGTTGTGGTGGGCCCACCCCCTCCAGGTCCCAAGAGAGATGGGGAGAGATCATGTCATCTACCTGGTCACAGGATCAAGTCAATCATTAGCACATGACCTATTCGGACCCAATAAAAAAAGAATGAATGACAAGAACTTTCTGTGCGAGCAACTGGAAAAAATGACTCTTCCACTGAATCTGGTGGCAGGAAGCTGTAAAGATGCAGCCATCTCGGTACCAAAAGGAGGATTAGCCTGAGAATGAAGCTCAAGAGGCAAAACTAAGGAATGAACCCTAGAGCTATATATTGGTGCCTAAATAGATTAGATAGAAATAATCAGTATTCTCAATGTCTTTAAATATATGTGGGGCGGGGTGGTGGGCAGGCAGAGGATAAACAATTAGAAGAGACTTTGAGGCTGAACTTTGATATGTAGAAAACTATGCAAGTGAAAAAGTACTTATCACGAGGTGTTGTGGGTTGAATCATATTCCCCCAAAAGACATGTTGAGGTCCTAAACCATCCATCCACCCCCACCTCTGTGTAGATGCCCTTATTTGCAAATAGAATCTTTCCAAATATAATCAAGTTAAAATGAGGTCATACTAGAATATGTAGGGCCCTAAATCGAATGACTGGTGTCCTAATAAGGAAAGATTTGGAGATACAAAGACATACAGGAAAGAAGGCCATGTGAGGACTAAGGCAGAGATAGGCATTACACTGCCACAAGCCAAGGAAGGTCAAGGATTGCTGGTAACTCCCAGAAGTTAAGAGAGGCAAGGAAGGATTCTTACCTAGAGGCTTCATGGAGAGCATGGCCTATCCAACAACTTGATTTTGAGTTTCTCACTTCCAGAACTACAGGAGAATAAATTTCTGTTCTTGTAAACCCCTTAGTTTGTAGTAATTGGTTATGACAGGCCTAGGAAACTAATATACTGGATAATTATTAACTTTAAGGAAAAGCAAAAAGTTGTACAAGAAAGCAAATGTAACTAGTATATTACACATTCGGTTTTGAGTAGCATTTATATAAAAAAATGTTAAAAAGTCATGATATAATCATATTGAGAACATGGGGAGAGAAGGGGTGGCAATTACATTTGTTTATTTGAGGCAGAAGAATTAAATTCTTGCCTTCTGTCATGAGAACTTTACCTCCTACTATGGGAACTCAACAGATAACGCTAAAGTTGAGAACTCAAGTAATATCATTATAAGCTTGGTACACAGAAAGATGGGAATAAATGGCCAAAGAAACTGCTAAAAGTTGAAAATGGCCACCCCTGGGATATGAGACATGAGAAGTTGGGCGCTGTGGTGCTAAGAGTGGATTGTTTTTTCATAATAAATCATGTAGAATTATTTGGCCTATGTATGTTATCAACCTTGATAAAAATAAAAACAAAACCAAAAAGGAAAAATATGCAAAAATGAACAGACAATTCACAAAGGAAGAAACTCAAATGATGAAACTATGAACACATGCCTAACCTCAGTTAGCAATGAGAACAATTTAATTTAAAATAAACAAAAAATAAATCTAACAATATTAAATATTAAAATCTGCCACAAAGAGGTGGCAGAAATATAAATAAGTACAACTAGCTTGGGGAGAAATGTGGAAATTTGAAAATGTCAAGTAAATTTAAAATGTGTACACATTACAACCCTGCTGATTCACTCTGGGTTGAATCCCAGGAAATTTCTGTAAAAGACCAGAAAAAGCCATGCTTAAGAAAGTTGATTACAGTGTGTCGTTCATAACAGTGAAAACCTGGAAAAAACTAAATGTTTACCAATTGATATTTATCCATGCCAGATAGCAATTGTTTTATAATTTCAAAAAAAACTATGTGGCAATTAAGAAGAGTAAACTAACTTTATATACCAAAACACAAATCTCAGATAATGTTGAGTGAAAAGGAAATTTGAAGAACAATACGTCCAACCTATCACCAGTTACACAAATATGAAAACACATAAACCAGATGTTGTCTATGAATGTATGAATAAAAGCATGAAAACATGGGTTAGACGGATCCTAAATCCATGAAAGAAGTTATTTTGTATTGAGGATTACAAAATGGAACTGAAGGTGAGTACAGAAAGAACATCCACTTCACTTGTAATATTTTAGTTCTTATATTTTAAAACTAATATTTTAAGGAAACATGAGAAAATACTACCAATTGTCAATTCTGGGTGGTGGATATTCAAGATTTTTTAAAATGTTATCCAAGTACTTTGTATTTTTATTTCTCAAATTTAAATATTTCAGTGAGAAAGAAATTTCAAAAACTGACTCAAAAAGAATGCAAATACCTGACTAGTCTAATAACCTATAGAAGACTCCCCCAAACACCAGAGAACCACCCGCTAAAAGCACCAAGTCCAATCAGTTTTATGGGTATTTCTACCAAATGCTCCAGAAACGATGTCCTAAGGAAACATAACCCTGATACAAAACAAAGCTAGATCATTAGCATTTCAAATTCAACAGTGTATTAAATAAAAGAAAAATGCATCGTTTTGTTTGAGTGAGGTTTATAAAAAGAGAGCATTCATGATTCAACATAAGAAAGGCAATTTTTGTACTACATTGCACTACTAAAAAATGAAATAAGGAAAACAAATCTTAATCTTAAGGCGCAACGTTGAAAGTTCAATGGATGTAAAAGAAAAAAAAAAGGTTAAATGTAGTAACTATTACATTATGTATTTTTTCAAATCTTTGCCAACTAGTTATAGAAGGAAACTTCTAAGTGTAGAATAGAGAGAGAAAACATTCACCTTAATCAATAACAATAGAGGCTGCCGCTATCCCATCTGCTGACAACCCGTAAGCGAGGCGACTCTCCGCCCCCCGGTGCCCCGCCCCCACTGCTGGGCCTAAGCCCTTGCACGCACGCATGCGCATTGTGCATAAGCGTGGGCCGGAGGAGCGAAAGATGGCGGCGCCTTGCTTCCCTACGCCATTGTACAGGCATGTGGGCCGTGGCTCCTTCAGCGACGTGTACGAGCCCGCGGAGGACACATTCCTGCTGCTGGATGCGCTCGAGGCGGCGGCAGCCGAACTCACGGGGTGCGAGGAGGGGGAGGGTCCCCGCGGGAGAGGGCTCGGGAGTCCTGGAGAGGCGGCGGGGACGATCAAGGCAAGGACTGTCGCCGCCGTCCCCGAGAGGAGGCGGTGTCGGTCCACTTGGCGACGGTTGACACCAGAACACCGTAACTGAGGATTTTTCCGTGGATACACGTAGTCAGTGTAGCGGGGATCTGTCCGCAGTTGCCAAAGTGGTGTTTTGGTTTCAGGGGCTCCATGCTTCCTCACCACGCCGGGATGTATCTTTTCATATCAGCTGTTAACTGAAGACCCTAAGCCCCTGAGAGTACCGATATTATAACACGTGCAAAAGCAAAACATTCAGAAAACGCTGCGTCTTAATATTACAACTTTTAGTAAATATCAGTGTCGCATGGCATTAATTTACTCAGTACATCAAAGCATTCTCTAGCAATGGAAGGACACAAAAAGGAAATGAGGTTGTAAAATATTGGAGTAGGGGAGTGTATTTAAACCCACTGAATAGCATACTCAGCTGTCTAGCAACAGCCATTAGCCCCATGTGACTACGGAGCACCTGAGATGTGACTAGTACTGAATTTTTCATTTAACTGTAAAAAATTTAAAGTTACGTGCAGCGCTGCCTATAGAACATACCCTGGCTCTTAATAAGTATGGATTTGTTGAAGTGCTCATATAAGTTTTAAATTAATAATATAAAAAGAGTGAATACTTACATTGTCATTATTTAAATGAAGGAAATTTGGATAGTTAGATTTATGTAAAGATCAAGAGTTGAAATGGGTTTTCTCAGGATGAAACAAAGAGTTGTCAGGCTTCAAAGATCCATATTGTGTCTATTTATCCCTCTTGGTCAGATTTTTCCATGTGTAAAATGCCCCAACTATTATTAAACTAGTTTTTCATTGTGAACGATGGAACGTTTGGATTTACTGGAATATAGAATGGAACAGTACTGTGTTATAACTTGTCTTTTATTATCAAGATATCACAGAAAGATTTACAAGCACAAAGTGCCTTGCAAAGTGTGCTGTAAAAGGAACTGATTTTGTTTTAAAGTCTTGGGTATTTCTGATCTTGGAGTTTTAATTATTTATGAGACCACAATAGTTATTTTCAAGTAGAAGCCACGTGTAAAATTCAGCAGACCTCCCTACAGCACAGTAAAGGCTTGTCAGATGTGTAGAAATGGTTCCAAAATTGAGAAACCCCTGGAGTTTGTTGTTTTTGAATAGTTGTTTGGAAAGTTAGGTACTAGAGAGTTAGGTACTAGAGAGGCCTCTAAATCCCATCAAACCTATTTCTATAATGGGGATAATTCGTGCCTTTGATGTATATATATGATTATAGGGAAGGACAAATATAGTAGAATCAAGAATGTATTATATTCAATAGCATTCTAAGGAGTTTTATTAATCTGAGATCAGATACTCAGATATTTTCCCAATTCAGTGTAGAGCTGTACAAATATGGAATTTCTTTGCTGCTCTAACTAAATCTATTATCAGTAGAATGGGGGAACTTTTCTTTCCCTGGGATATGCTGATGGACTTATGAATTATTTCAAAGTGACAGAGAAAATGTTTTTCATAAATAAATATTGTAATAATATCCTATCACTTTAGGAAATACCAAACTGGAAGCTCCTTGTGGGAAGGGCTGATGTCTTCCATATTAATATTTCCAACCCTAAATTAACATTCCATGGTTTATGTAATGTTTTATAGAAATTAATTGAAAGCTACCTGTTTTATATTACTATTTTACAGACTTAAAATAAATTACATACCCCGAAACAGTTTTGAACTATGCAGTATTAAGCACAAACTGGTTGTCAGAAATCAGTTTATTTATAAATTTCTTTTATATTTCCATATATTTGTAGGTGAGGGATGATGCTGGAGAAATAGACATAAAGGTAGCATGAGTTATTTTCCGAGATGTGTATTTTAATACCACTACTATTACTTGTTTTATTTTGTTTTTTTAGAGTGGAAATATGCCTTGAAGTAGGGTCAGGGTCTGGAGTGGTATCTGCATTCCTAGCCTCTGTGATAGGTCCTCAAGCTTTGTACATGTAAGTATACAAATTCTTCCACATCTTGGTCTAAGAGATTCACTATGGATATAACTGCTTGAGTGAAATCATTTCTGTAAGTAAACAATATGTATCTGATAGTGTGTATTTAAGCGTAGTAAGTACTCAGATGCAAGTTATGCTTCCCTAAAAGTTATAATTGCGTGTTCCAAACCATTCCATCATACTGCATAATTATATGAAGCATAATAATTTTAGCTCATCTCTAAATTTGAATCTTTTTTTTAAATTAATTTATTTATTTTTGGCTGCGTTGGGTCTTCGTTGCTGTGCACGGGCTTTCTCTAGTTGCGGCGAGCGGGTGCTACTCTTCATCGCGGTGCGCAGGCTTCTCATTGCAGTGGCTTCTCTTGTTGCAGAGCACGGGCTCTAGGCGTGCGGGCTTCAGTAGTTGTGGCATGCAGGCTCAGTAGTTGTGGCTCACGGGCTTAGTTGCTACGCGGCATGTGGGATCTTCCCAGACCAGGGATTGAACCCGTGTCCCCTGCATTGGCAGGTGGATTCTTAACCACTGCACCTAGGCTACTGGGACCCAGTCCCTCTCTCTCTCTTTCTCCCCTTCCCAGACCTTTGCCCCAGCTTTGCTGGCCAAGTCGTGGGTCTTTCTTCCATCCCTTCATTGCATGGTACAGTTCACTTTGGCCCTTTTCCATCCACCTCATTGCTAACCACACAGTACATTCCAGCCCCGCCCCTCAGAGGCCTTCAGAAGCCTACATTGGTCCCCTCATCCCCATCCTTGTCCTGCCCTCTTCCCTCACCAGCTGGTTTAGAAGGATTTAGAATTCCCTTTGTCTTTTTTTAGTACATTGTACACACCAAAGTGTCAAGCCAGCCGTTAATAACAACCACCACATTCTGAGCTGCCTCCTCACCATTGTGCAGGGCAGTTTGCCTCCCTCCTGCTTCCCCACCTTCCTCCCTACCTCCTTAACCTTGTACTAGGCGGGCCTGGGCCTGCACCAGCTCAGCATCTTCTCAATTTTTTTCATATTATTTATTATTTTAATTTTCTATTAAATTATTGGAATAAAAAATGAATCTTTTTTAGATAAATAAGTTGATTATCAGAAAAAAATTGGAAGTTAATAAAATTTCTCTTTAGAAGACTTGAGAATATAGAAAATATTAAGAAGAAAATAAAAATCACCTTGGTGGTGCAGTGTTTAAGACTCCATGCTCCCAATTCAGGGAGCCTGTGTTCCATCCCTGGTCAGGGAACTAGATCCCACCTGCATGCCGCAACTAAGAGTTTGCATGCCACAACTAAGGAACCCACCTGCTGCAACTAAGGAGCCCATGTGCCACAACTAAGACCAGGCACAACCAAATAAATAATTTTTTTAATCACCTATAAATTTTACCACACATGGTCCAACTGTGTTTCCTCTATTTTTTAAAAATTTCCTATGTTTTTCATTTAATATTGTATGATGAGCATTTTCCTTTTAAATTTCATTTTTGGTAGCTACATAGTATTCTACTGGATTCATAATTTAATAAATTCCTTCAGCTATGTGTGCATGTAAGTGTATTCTACTCTTGGACATTATATCAATATAACAATCTTTTTTGTCAATATTACAAATCTGAGTTCTTTTTTTTATTCACCATTATTAAAGCATTCCAATTTTTTTATAGATCTACTTTATGTAAAAGGAGTATAACATTCCTTGAATTTCTGTCTGTAGACACAGGATGTAGTTGGGTTTTTTTTCTGTTTATAGGTGCACTGATGTCAACCCTGAGGCAGCAGCGTGTACCCTGGAGACAGCACGCTGTAACAAAGTCCACATTCAACCGATAATTACAGATTTGGTAAGCTGTTAGTTCTTGTCCAGTACTGTAATAATTAATTTTCTTTTCAAGTACGTACGTTAAGGTCAAGGTGATTTAGGTCAAAGAAACTTGAGTCATTAATTAACTTTTAACCTGCTGAACAAAGTAAATTCTTGACTGATATAATCCATCCTTTCCACAATTCAAAGGAACTTTCTCTTGGCCTGTATAGATCAGGTATCTCTCAGTCAGAAGAATGCTCAAACTGGATTTAGTAAAAAGAGTGAACAGTTTCAGGAACTCAAATGATGTTACAGGCATCTTTTTCTTAGCTCTAAACTTCTCTCTAGTGGCTGTATTCCTCAGCAGTCGTTCCCTTCATGGTAACAAGATGCTTGCATGTATGTATCTTGTTTCTCAGCAACTTCACAGGGAAAGAAACACTTCCTATTCCTTTACTCCAGCAGAAGCCCCAGAATGAGTACCATTTATATCAGCTTTAGTCATATGCCGGTCCCTCAAGGGGGATTGGAATATGCACATGGCTGGCTTGAGCCTGAGTCATAGTCACACTCCGGCAGCTCAGCTGGGATAATCCAAGCCACTTGGATTGAGAGTGAGAGGAGGTAGAGTTTCCCCAGTGAAAGTCAAGGACATGTAATCAGATGAAATCAGAATGGGTCCTGGGCAGGTAAAAACAACCAGTGACAACTGCAGAACCGTCATTTTAAGTTACACATCGTACTTTTTTCAGTTCCAGTTTTTAAAACAGTTTACATTATGTTAGTAAGATTTGGATGATTCTGAACATTTTTTCAGTTATAAATGTGAATGCCTTTTTATAAGCAAAAATCATAATAGTATATACCAGGTGGGCATAAGAAATATAAAATGCTTTCCATGCTTCTTGACCTGTATTATTCTTGTACTGATAAGGGTATTGAGCATTTCTCTTTTTTAAACTCACAAATGATTTTGCAGCTTAGAAGGAATTAAGCCAAAGATCTAAGAAATTCTATACATATCACTAGAAGTTGTTACTGCCATTGAAAATAAGACTATCAAGAAAGGTACTCAATCAGTGTGGTGATTTTACTCTTTAAATTTTTATTTTATTTATTTTTAAATTAATTTATTAATTTTTGGCTGTGTTGGTTCTTTTTTGCTGCGCACGGGCTTTCTCTAGTTGCGGTGAGCGGGGGCTACTCTTCGTTGCGGTGCACAGGCTTCTCATTGCAGTGGCTTCTCTTGTTGCAGAGCATGGGCTCTAGGCGTGCGAGCTTCAGTAGTTGCAGCACACGGGCCCTAGAGCACGTGGGTTTCAGTAGTTGTGGCTTAAGGGCTTAGTTGCTCCGCGGCATGTGGGATCCTCCTGGACCCAGGGATCAAACCCATTTCCCCTGCATTGGCAGGCGGATTCTTAACCACTGTGCCACCAGGGAAGTCCCTAAATTTTTAAAGTTGTTTCTTTAATGTGTCCATAATTAGTATTATATATTTTTTTGATAGAACAATAAAACTTTAGAGATACAAGAAATTCAGAATATCTATTTTTGTTAACAGAGGTAAGGGACACTTTTGAAAGTCACATAACTAATAAGGTGATAAATCCAGAATTTAAGCCCACATCTTCTGAATCAAAGTCGAGAGGTCTCACAGCTGTTTTATAACATGACTGGTGGTAGTCAGTTCTAAAGCTGTCAGAATCCATTCTTTCAGTAATGAGAGTTGACCATGATGCGGAGTGTTGACTTGTGGCAAAGAAGGTAGGAAGAGATAGGTACGAGCGTAGGTATTGTGATCAGTTTACAAAACTCTTTAAATTTGCTTGTATTTGGAACACTGGACATAGAGTGTCACAGCTATCATATAAAAGAAAATCATTGTTTTGGATAACTGAGTTTGTTCACAAAGTAGTACTTTCATTGTATTTCTTTTTTAGTTTTAGAACAAAATCTTTTCAAATATGTCTTATGCATTTCCTTACATTCTTAAAACAAAATGAACATAATTTTACCTTTTAGTGATTCACGGTCATTAATATGAATATCAGTTATTATTCTGTACTATACGTGATAATGACTAAGGTTTATTCAGGTGTTTCTGCCTTTACATTAAGTAGCTGTAGCCTGCAGTGATTTTGAGTTTTTATTTTCTCTCCTCTTTGTCTGTCTTTTCACTTTTTTAATGTTGTCATGTTTCACTGCTACCCATTGATAGCACTTTCCTGTCTCTTTTCATGTGCTTTGTGCTAGAATACGAAAAATTAATTTAGTTGGACTTGTATTTAAACTAAGAGTTATTTAAACTAAGAGTTAAGGGATTCTGAATAAGTGCTTCTCACACAAAGTACCTTTTGCTGTATGGATTTAAAACTTGCTGTCAGAGGCCTTTTTTGCTTACTTCTTGGGTTTATTCTAGTGCTGTGAGACTATTCAAAAGGTAGATATGGATGAGTTAGGGTTGCCTGTAATTAGACTTTATATCCAGTCCACAGTGACTTCTCATTTAAATCCATTTTCTTTTTAACTCCGTAATTTTTTTTTTTTTTTTTTTTTTGCGGTTCATGGGCCTCTCACTGTCGCAGCCTCTCCCGTTGCGGAGCACAGGTTCCAGACGCGCAGGCTCAGCGGTCATGGCTCACGGGCCCAGCCGCTCCGCGGCATGTGGGATCTTCCCGGACCGGGGCACGAACCCTTGTCCCCTGCATCGGCAGGCGGACTGTCAACCACTGCGCCACCAGGGAAGCCCCGTAATTTTCTATTTTTTTTAGTATCAATTTGTTCCCTTTATTTGAAGTCCAGTACTGAAATGATTATTAGTATGTAGTACCTCAGGGCCATCATAAATAATTACACAGCAAATTCTTTTCTAATTTCCTTACTCAGCATTTCTGGAAAATTACATTTTTGAATTCTTTTTACAATTGGGAAACTTAATTTCTTTATGGAATTGAAAACAAAGCTTTTGGTTATTTCAAATGTACTTCCTCACCAATGTTATTACTAGAAAGAACAGCAGATTAACTAGTCACCTTTCTGCTTGCAAAAGATACACCTGAATTATGTTCCGCAAAATAGTTATCTGTTCTCTTTTTAAATGAGTAGAGGAAGAATTTACCTTTGAAGAATAACAGGGTTGGAATTCATGAGTGAGAGTCAGTGTGAAGTAATAATTGAAGGAAATGGCTTTAGGGGTGAGAACTCATCCAGAAACAGCATTTTGACTTTACTGTGCCTGTGAAGGTATAGGATGACATCATCAGACATAATTTTTTAAACACTTAGTTTTTCAATCCAGAGGGATGGTTTAAATGGCATTTTGCCCTAAATATTCTTTCTTTAAAAAGACATTTTTCTTATTCTGTAGAAAGTTGTATCAGTTCAAATATTTATAAAATGCCAAACAACTGATGTTTTCGGGTCTCTTCCCACTATTTTTAGTCCTTTGTTTCTTTGATATCTAATTGTTTTAGCCAATACATATACAAGTAATTAAAGAAGTAGAAAGAAAAATACAACTCTGTCTTCTGATATTTTTGTCATTGATATACGTTTTCTGTCATCTTGTAAAATATTTCCCTTGGTTATAGAAAATAAATGTTTAAGTTAACAGCTATAACTTTAAAGTTGTGCACAAATCTATGTAGAATATATGAGAGCTTGCCTTCGTCTTATTTTATCTTGTAAAAGTGAGGCCAGAATGTGAACACGTGAGCTGTTGAAGAGCAGAGTATGCATTCTGATAAACAGTTTATTTTCCTTATTTTTAGGTAAATGCATATAATCTTTATCTGAATGAAAGTGTAAAAATATTTATCTCCATTTCTGTCTTAAATTTGGCTCTCTAACACATTTTTTCTAAAAACTTGAGAGAGTATGATCTATCCATCCACTTATTTACTGTTTCTGGGTCCAGCTTAAAATTCTGACTGTTTTGAACATTTTTTAGGTCAAAGGCTTGCTACCAAGATTGAAGGAAAAAGTTGATCTTCTGGTGTTTAATCCTCCCTATGTAGTGACTCCACCTGAAGAGGTAAGACATACAACAAAATTTAATTACTAATATTTTCAGCTTTTTTTCTATCTAAAAGTCAGACATACTTCATCATATGACATCAGTCAGCCGCTAATAACACAGACTGCTCTCATTTTACTCGTAATTGTCAATTATTGGAGACTATTGGCAGACATAGGAAAGGAACCTGAAACTAATGGAAATACAAACTGTGGTCCATATCTAGTCTTTAAAATCCCATCCAAATCAAGCCATGGCATTTAAATTCATGTACCTGTGTGTGCCTTTATCATGAATAACAATTTTGCAAAAAGATATTTTTAATCACCTTGAATTCACATAGGAATTATTTCTGAAAGCCTCAGCTTTCCTTCTTTCACAGGGGTCAGGAAGTGGGGGTGGGGGAAAGCAGTCGTCATCTCAGGTAGGGAAAAGCTATAACCCTGACACGCATCGCTGTAGCATTTCCAGTGATGAAGAGGCAAACCGCAGTAACCATTTCCCAGTTTAAAGAAAGGATGGTCAAAGCAGGCAAAAGTTTAGTGGTGGACCAGCTAGCTTTCCTCTGAATTATTGTACCTACTTTATTCTTTGATGGTAAGGCTGATAAATATTACATTCACCTTTACCAAGATGGGAAGGGTCTATATTGCTGCTGTTACTCCTGAGAAGTTGTTGCTCCCCTGACGTATGAATTCATGTTCACTCATGTTCAGAAGGAAAGTCACTGTCATAAGGTGAACAGTAGTTGAGGGAAATGGCAGCTTAATAAAACTTTTTAAAAAAAATAAATGTATTTATTTTTGGCTGCATTGGGTCTTCGTTGCTGCGCACGAGCTTTCTGTAGTTGCAGCGAGCGGGGACTACTCTTCATGGCGGTGCACAGGCTTCTCATTGCAGTGGCTTCTCTTTGCAGAGCATGGGCTCAAGGCACGCAGACTTCGGTAGTTGTGGCATGTGGGCTCAGTAGTTGTGGCTCACAGGCTTAGTTGCTCCTCTGCATGTGGGAACTTCCTGGACCAGGGATTGAACCTGTCTCCCCTGCATTGGCAGGAGGATTCTTAACCACTGCACCACCAGGGAAGTCCCTGCAGCTTAATAAAACTCTTTAGAAAAGCACTATGGAAATAAATATCAAGCGTAACAAAAATGTTTTAGTCCAATAATCTCAGTCTTTGAGATCTAATTTAGGAAAATGATTAACAATAGAATATAAATTATAATTTACAAAAATACGTTTAGTGCACCTTTATTTATGATGACAAGTAATATGAACCTATATATGTAACAGAAGAGAGACAATTAAGTCAATCATGGTTTATCCGGCCTACAGACTACTGGGAAGACTAGTGAATGAGGAAGAGATTCTGGGGACACGGTGAGCTGAATGGGCTTCCTTTCTCCCACGTTCCTCCTCCTAAGCTGTGTGTTAATTGTGTGGGTAATTGAGTGTGGGCAATGACTTGGGCTTTGCCACAGTTCCAACAGAGAGAGCTAGTGTCATAATTTCCATTAGCTGAGCAGTTAGCCGGAGAGCAGGGTTAAATACAGCACAACAAAGATTTTCTGGAGCCTGAAAACATGTTTTACTGTGTAAAACATTAGGAGATGAATTTAAAGATAATGTAGTCTCTGTCCATACCTGAATTAGTGGTATGGAAACCAAATGAAAATATTTCAGTGCATTGAGCATGAAGATAAAAAGAAGGAAACAATGAAGGTAAAAGTTAAGAGACTTAGAGGTTAGATCCAGGAGACATACAAATAATAGGAGTTTGTACATATAAAAAGTTGTGGCTATACTTACTATTACATCCCTCAACGTGAGGTTAGGTACTGTTGGTTTGTACCTGTGACTTATAAAGGATCAGGAGCAGGCACAGCAAAGCCCAGGGAGTAGGCAGGCAGCAGGCCACCAAATGCGACTCCTTCCAGAGTTGAAAAGTTCCCCTCTGTGGCCTGTGAGAATGTGGTTGTTGCCAGGAGATCCTCCTGGAGGGCGATCTCTACTGCAAGCAGACAAGTCTGGCTGAGCATCCCTGGGGGGCATGTAAACAGGGTCCAGCACAGTGGGCTCCTAGTCCACACTGAAACAGAAATGACAAGGGACAGGCTTGGCAAAAGCTGTCATCACCAAGCACTCTTTCCACAGGTAACTTTACCCTGTGAAACATCCAGAGAATGGGCTCCACCAAAATAAGGGAGTAAGCCAAGAAACGGGACGATATGGGCCCCAGAAAGAGGGAGTTCTTGGAATGTTAGAAAAGGGAAGTCTCCAGGAGGAAAGTCATGGCAAAAAAAGCAGAGGAACTCCTAGTATGATTAGCTATGTGGGAAATTATATTGAGGAGCTTATGATAAATATGAGAATAATTTAAATTAGATACAAAAAAATTAAGCAAATGGACAGGCTGAATGCCCATCAATAGCTAAATAAGAAATGATACTTTTCCACAATAAAATATTATGCAGCCATTAAAAAGGAAATTTAACTATACCTGATCACATGGAAGAGATTTCCATATGGTACTGTTGAGAAAAGCAAGATACAGGTAAGAACGTAGGTATAATCCTTTTTTTGTAAAACACGGACAAAAAAGAAAAACGTGTGTGTGTGTGTGTGTGTGTATGTAAGATGGGAGGGTAGCAGACAAGCAAAACAGGAAAAGGGAAAAGTACAGTTTATTTTTAAAGGAGGTATACAAACATATTTCTGTTAATTGTACATGTATATGGTTATAGGTATAAAGAAATTCTTTTTTACAGCCACGCCATGTGGCTTGCGGGATCTTAGTTCCCCAACCAGGGATCAAACCTATGCCCCCTGCAGCAGAAGCGTGGAGCCCTAACCACTGGACGCCAGGCAATTCCCAAGAAATTATTTTTAATAGGGAAATACATGCCATGATAAATGAATAAAAGCACAATGTATAATTGTATGTAAATAATTTAAACTAAAATGTGGACAAAAACCATTAAAGGTATTAGGAAGAAAATAATTGTATTAGGGTTTAAATAGTTGAGTGATTTCATCAAGATATTCTTTTTTTTTTTAATGTTTTTATTGGAGTATAATTGCTTTACAATGGTGTGTTAGTTTCTGCTTTCTAACAAAGTGAATCAGTTATACATATACATATATCCCCATATCTCTTCCCTCTTGTGTCTCCCTCCCTCCCACCCTTCTGGCTGGTCAGAGAGCACTGAGCTGATCTCCCTGTGCTATGCGACTGCTTCCCACTAGCTATCTCTTTTACATTTGGTAGTGTGTATATGTCCATATATACACTACCACTCTCTCACTTTGTCCCCCTCCCCATGTCCTCAAGTCCATTCTCGAGTAGGTCTGCATCTTTATTCCTGTCTTGCCCCTAGGTTCTTCATGACCTTTTTTTTTTTTTAGATTCCATATATATGTGTTAGCATATGGTATTTGTTTTTCTCTTTCTGACTTACTTCACTCTGTATGACAGGCTCTAAGTCCATCCACCTCACTACAAATAACTCAATTTCATTTTATGGCTGAGTAATATTCCATTGTATATATGTGCCACATCTTCTTTATCCGTTCATCTCTCGATGTATTCTTAAGTTTTAGAAACAATATACAATGTTAAGGATCTAAAGATTTTTTTTTTTTTTAGTGGTACTCAGGCCTCTCACTGTTGTGGCCTCTCCTGTTGCGGAGCACAGGCTCCGGACGCGCAGGCTCAGCGGCCATGACTCATGGGCCCAGCCGCTCCGCGGCATGTGGGATCCTCCTGGACCGGGGCACGAACCCGCGTCCCCTGCATCGGCAGGTGGATTCTCAACCACTGCGCCACCAGGGAAGCCCTAAAGATTTTAAATACTATATAAACTCATGGGTTTTGTTTCTATACTATAATTAGATCATTATAGGAAAAAATGCTTCAATGTACTTTTATGTAATAAATGGGTTCCTAAAAAAGGGCTGTAGTACTCTCAAGTAATCTAGAAGAGAGCCAGATACAGTGGGACATTTTGAAACTTTGTATCTGCAAAGTAGATCTCTTATAATACTAGTTCTCCCTTTTAGTTTCTTCCTAATTGTTCTATATTAGGTATAAGAATTTAAACATTGTATTAATAGTATCAACTACTATTATTATTATTTTTTTGGTGGTACGCGGGCCTCTCACTGTTGTGGCCTCTCCCATTGCGGAGCACAGGCTCCGGACGCGCAGGCTCAGCGGCCACGGCTCACGGGCCCAGCCGCTCCGCGGCACGTGGGATCTTCCCGGACCGGGGCACAAACCTGTGTCCCCTGCATCGGCAGGCAGACTCTCAACCACTGCGCCACCAGGGAAGCCCTCAACTATTATTAAACCACATTATTATGCACAGATCACTGTTCTCAAACTTTAAATATACTTCCTTGTTTATTCCTAAAGGACAAAAATAATTTTTTATCATTTTCCTAATTTTACAGATAAAACTATTGTTTTTCTAATGTTACAGGTAAGAGAGGAAACTAATTCATCAAGATTACAGACTTATCTGTATAAGATTTGGAGACATGAAGGTTCTGTGAGGGAGTTTTCTCCTGTAGTGCCAGCTGCCATAATTAAATGTGAAATGGTGACAGATATTTAGGACCTTTAGCTTTATGTTGCTAATCACACAAAGGTCTATCCCAAGGGCAAAAAAAAAAAAGATTACAGGCTTATGCAAGGTCACACATGCTAGGAAATGGTGGGGCTCAGATTCAGCTTTACTGCTGCCTCCTCAGCAGCAGTAAAATAAAAAGTAAATACCTGTTTGGTGAACGTTACTTGTCAAAAAGATTCAGTTTTTTTAATGTAACTTAAGTCAAAACAGAACCATCTTTCTAATTGGTCACAGGTAAGGAGTCACGGGATAGAGGCAGCTTGGGCTGGTGGCAGAAATGGTCGTGAGGTCATGGACAGATTGTTTCCACTGGCTCCAGAGCTCCTTTCACCAAGAGGATTGTTCTATCTAGTCACCATTAAAGAAAACAATCCAGGTAATACAGAGCAGTTTATCTTTAACCATTTACTTTGCTGAAATCAAGGCTAATTATGTCAAAGACGGTAGTAACCCAGAATGTTAATGAATGTAATCACTGACAACAGATAATACAGACGTAACATTCATGTTGAAAGAGGAGAGAGATTTTTTAGAGGTAGATTTTCAAGAGTATTGTCTTTTTTGGAGCGAGGGAGAGTTTTTTTCCCTAATTTATCAACTAATATTCAAATACAGAATCTATAATTTCTTCTTAAAACACCTCACCCTCAATTCAGCCTGTGAATTTTCCCTCTATATTCTAGTCTTCATGTCTTTGACAGTTCTGCTGCATACTCTTTAGTTCATCTGAAGTTTTACCATGAAAGGTATCTCCTGATATGATTTTTATATCTTGGTTTTCAGATTACTTGGTTAACTAAATCGACCATAATCTTTCTTCTCTTTTCTGTAGATCTCAGGTTTGATTATTATCTTATATGTTACATTCTCAGCCCCTCAAATCACATCATAATTAACTAGGGTTTTTGGTTCGTTTGGTTTTGAGGGGTTTTTTTGTCTTTTGTAACTCCAGTTTCTTGGTTTCATCTTTTTAATGTTACTTATTTGGAAAGGGAAGGTCTTGCTTTTTTCAGTACTCTTGAAAGAAATAAGCTACTTCATTTACTACCACTTTTCAATGTCCGTATATGATTTGCACACACCCTCGTTGGCATTTTTCATCCAAAACGGAGGATGATAGGGCAGAGATTAGAGCCAAGCAACTAAAAAATGAATCATTTACTGTAATAGCAAGTATAACTAACGTTTCTATTGAGTCCAGAGTAGGTTACCACTGCAAAGCAGTTATCCAGTCTGATTAGAAATCTCAGCAACACCCTGAAAATCCAAGGTGCCCTCATCTGTCTGAAGTCCAAGTTCACTTCAATAGAAATTACATGGTATACGCTATTTTCTTAGATAAATAGAATTTGTAAATAGTCTGTGTTTATCATCTTATTAAACTGTTTAGTGATAATATGTACTTCACCATATGATTTCATTGGATTTTACCTTTTGTTTAATTTTGGTTTTAGAAGAAATTTTGAAAATAATGAAGACAAAAGGTCTACAAGGGACCACTGCACTTTCCAGGCAAGCGGGCCAAGAAATCCTTTCAGTCCTCAAGTTCACCAAGTCCTAATCTACAGTGTGTGCTACTGAAAGCTGCATGCATTTGGCATATTTTGAAACAGAAGTCATTTCTTAGTTAACAAGTAAAGTCAGAAATTTGTCATATAGAAAAAGGCAGAAGAGTAAGGCATTTCCTTTTACCCAGGAATCAGGCCTACAGAAATATTTGCACATATGCAAGTAAATATATATATAATTTGAATTTTATATATTATATATATTATATGTGGAGAATATATAATAAAAAATTATATTTTTATATGAAGAGGATGTTCATTTCAGCATTACTTGTAATGGCAAAACAATGAAGTTAACCTAAATGTCCATCAGCAAAGGGATTGGTAAAATAAATGACAGTATATTCATGTTACTGAACATGAGTGACATATCCAGCCATTAAACACAAGTCACTTCTTTATATACTGAACCAGAAGGGGTTCATGATGTACTATTGAGTAGTGAAAAAAATCAAGTTGCAAAATAGTACTAACCTATATGTATATTTTTGAAAAACTAACAAAAGAAAGTTTGTGTGTATGTGTATATAAGAAATTCTCAAAAGGTAAATAACAGGTGGGAATAGAGGAACTTTCATTCTTTTGCGTTGGCTTTTGTACAATGATAGTGTATTCTGTAATTAAACACAATCTTTTATTTAAAATGTTTTAAGTTTACCTTTACTTATTGTCTCCATTCTCTTTCTATTATTTAGAATGGCTTCTGCCTCCATTCTTCTCCTTGGTCACATTTTTCCAACTTTTTATCCTCTATCATATATTTCTATTTTCTTCTTGCATATATATTGCAGACTGCTTTCATTTTTTTCTTAGGTCTGGGAGAGTTCTATGTAAATAAACCCAGCACTCAAATTAATCACATTTTTAAGAGCCCACATGTATCTTTCAAGAAATGTCAAATTACCCTTACTAAATTTAGGAACCTCTTCTGTAACTTCTCCACCATTTAAAATATACAGTTGACCCTTGAACAACATGGGTTTGAGCTGTACGGGTCCACTTATACACAGATCTTTTTCAGTAATGACATACTACAGTAGTTCACAATCAGTGGTTCGTTGAATCCGTGGATGCCATGGAGGGCTGACTGTAGAGTTATATGTGGGCTTTTGACTGTGAGGGGAGTCAGCGCTCTAACCCCCGTGTTGTTCAAGGGTCACCTATATTTATCAAAATCAATTAGCAGGACTGTGTAGGACCAGAGTGAGAGCAATCTATAATTTTTTAATTTGGCTACATTCAGAATCGCCTAAGGAAGTTCAAGATTATACATTCCTAAACGCCACCGTAAATCCACGGAATACTCTGCCGACGAGACCTAAAAACTGTATTTTTTAAAATGTACTTCTCGGGCTTCCCTGGTGGCGCAGTGGTTGAGAGTCCGCCTGCCAATGCAGGGGACACGGGTTCGTGCCCCGGTTTGGGAAGATCTCACATGCTGCGGAGCGGCTGGGCCCCTGAGCCATGGTCACTGAGCCTGTGCATCTGGAGCCTGTGCTCCGCAACAGGAGAGGCCAGAACAGTGAGAGGCCCGCGAACCGCTAAAAAAAAAAAGAAAAAAAAAAAAGTACTTCTCAACATTCTTTAAGGCACCCTATCAAATTTTAGAACTATTGCTTTAGATGGCATGCTCATTTAATCCTTTGGACAATCCACAGACAATAGAATTATCCACCTTCGATATTCAGAAATGTTAATTTGTTCAAAGAAACACAGTAGTAAACAGTGAAAACGGTACGGCAACATTTCAAACACAGATCTGACTCCAAAAGCTGTCTTTTCCTTTGCTTATGCTGCTTTCAGCAGCAAAAATGTCAAAATTAGTATTTACTTAAATCTGATATCTGTAAATAAATTTCCATTCCCAGAAACAGTGCCATCTGAATGAAGTCTTATAGTAAATAACCTCTTGTATCCCAGGAGAAAAAAAAAATTAACCTTGGAATTTTACTGTGGGCTGTTAGTCATAGTTTTGGGGAATGAGGTCCTGAATACTTTTTCAAATAATGTTTGAAATACTTTTAAGTGAGTATAGAGGACTTCTATCAACATAGGAAACTAAACATAGAAATGCTACGTAAAACACCAAGGACTTCACATACACAGCTGTTGCAGATTCAATTGTGTCTCCCCCGCTACCCCACCCCTGTCACCACCACCAAATGCATGTGTTGAAGCCCTGATCCCCTCTTACCTCAGAATATGACTGTATTTAGAGATAGGGCCTTAAGAGAGGTAGTTAAATAAAAAGGCCATTAGGGTGGGCCCTAATCCAATCTGGTGTTCTTTTTTTTTCCTACTGGGGTATAGTTATTTTACAATGTTGTGTTAGTTTCTACTGTACAGTGAAGTGGAGTTCCCTGTGCTATACAGCAGGTTCTCATTAGTTATCTGTTTTATACATGTTAGTGTGTGTATGTCAATCCCAATCTCCCAATTCATCCCCTCCTTCCCCGCTTGGTGTCCATACATTTATTCTCTACATCCGTGTCTCTATTTCTGCCTTGCAAACTGGTTCATCTGAAGCATTTTTCTAGATTCCACATATATGTGTTAATATACAATATTTTTTTCTTTCTGGCTTACTTCGCTCATATGACAGTCTCTAGGTCCATCCACATCTCTACAAATGACCCAATTTTGTTCCTTTTTATGGCTGAGTAATACTCCATTGTATGTACGTACCATATCATCTTTATCCATTCGTCTGTCGATGGACATTTAGGTTGCTTCCATGACCTGGCTATTGTAAATAGTGCTGCAGTGAACATTGGGCTGCATGTGTGACTGGTGTCCTTATAAGAAAAGGAGATTAAAAAAACATCAGGAACGCTTGCACACAGAGGAAAGACCATGTGAGGACACAGAAGGTGGCCACCTTCAGGCCAAGGAAAGAGGTCTGAGGAGAAAACAACCTGCTGCTACCTTGATCTTGGACTTCTAGACTCCAGAACAGTGAGGAAATAAATGTCTGCTGTTTAACCCATTCATCCTGTGTTATTTTGTCATGGCAACCCTAGCAAGCTAATAGCCAAAGACAGGGAAATACCCACATTCTGCAAACAGTCAATGAGAGCAGAGGGAAAAAATTAACTCAGAATTGGTCACCCAAGGAATACAGATACTGGAATTGTTATACAGAATGCTTGAAACGTTTAGAGCTAACATAATCACGAAGGAGACACACAAGAAGATACTGTTTGGAAAAAAGAAATTCATGGCAACTTTTGAAAATGAGAAATAGAATTCCTGTAATCAAAAGCCACTAGGGGGACTTCCCTGGTGGTGCAGTGGTTAAGAATCTGCCTGCCAATGCAGGGGACATGGGTTCAAGCCCTGGTCCGGGAAGATCCCACATGCCATGGAGCAACTAAGCCCACATGCTGCAACTACTGAAGCCTGCATGCCTAGAGCCTGTACTCCACAACAAGAGAAGCCACCGCAATGAGACGCCCATACACTGCAATGAAGAGTAACTCCTGCTCGCTGCAACTAGAGAAAGCCTGCACACAGCAACAAAGACACAATGTAGCCAAAAATAAATAAATAAATAAATTTATTATTTTTTTAATGCCACTATGGAGAGGGTAAAACAGATAGCTAACAAGAGAATTAATGAACTGAAAGAAACTCACAGAATGTAGCTCTGAGAGACAAAAAGAGAAAATATGAAGAAAAATGATTATGGAGGATAGAATGCAAAGGTCTAGCAAAACAAGAATCCCAAAAAGAATGTAAGAAAGAGACTGTTTGGAAAGGTAATGTTTTTGCTAATGTTTTTCCTGAAATGACATTTTAAGAAGAAGATGAGGCCTCTCTCACCTTCTGAGATGGACCACACTCTGTCTTCGGAGTGTGTATCTCCCTGAATAAACCTTTCACTTTACCATGGTTCGCTCTTGAATTCTTTCCCGCAACAATGTGAAGAAATCAGGAAAATATAGACCATAATCAGGGGAAAATCCATCAGGAGAAACAGACCCAACAATGATAGATTATAAACTACTAAACAAGGACCTTAAGATAGTTACTAAAAATATTATGAATAAGTACAAAGATATAAAGAAAAACTTGAATATAATGAGAAGTAAATATTTTAAAAGAACTAAGCAGAACTTCTAAAGATCAAAAATATGATATCTGAAGTAAAATTATCACTACAAGGGATTAGCAGAGGAAAAGATCAGTGCATGAGAAAACAGTGACAGCACAATCCAAATACAAAAAGGAAGATTTGAAAACAAACAAAAAACACTGAAAATATAGGAACAAAACCTCAGTGATCTGTGGGACAATATAAAACAGGACAATATATATGCAGTCAAATTCCCAGAAAGAAGAGAAAGAGTAGGAAAACTGAAAACAAAATGTTTAAAGCTGATAGCCAAAAATTTTCACAATGATAAAATCTATAGGTCTTCCCTGGTGGCACAGTGGTTAAGAATCCCCCTGCCGATGTAGGGGACGTGGGTTTGGGCCCAGGTTCAGGCCCTGGTCTGAGAAGATCCCACATGCTGTGGAGCAACTAATCCCATGTGCCACAACAACTGAGCCTGCACTCTAGAGCCTGTGAGCCTCACCTACTGAGCCCATGTGCCACAACTACTGAGCCCGTGCTTCGCAACAAGAGAAGCCACCACAATGAGAAGGAAGCCCATGCACCGCAATGAAGAGTAGCCCCCGCTCGCCGCAACTAGAGAAAGCCCGTGTGCAGCAACGAAGACCCAACACAGCCAAGAATAAATAAATTAATTAATTAAAAAGAAGATGAATCCTGGAAGCAAAAAATGGATAAAGGAGAATCCACACCTAGACATATAGTAGTGATATTGCAAAACACGAAAGGCAAAGAGATCTCAGAAGGCAATCAAAGAGAAGGAAGGTACACATCGCTATTAAGCAGATGTTGACAAACTGTGTTTGTAAATAAAATGTTAGGACACAGCCACTCCAGTTCATTTCTGCATTGCCTGTGGCTGCTTTGGACTTCAGTGGCAGGGTTGAGTAACTGCAACAGTTACCATTGAAACCATATGGCCCACAAACCACAAAATATTTACTCTTTGTTCCTTTAATATGTTTGCCAACCCCTGCTATAAAGGAACTATAATAGAAACAACAGAGTTCTTGAACAGCTACAGTGGAAGCCAGAGCCAGTGGAGTAAGATCTTCAAAATGTTGAGAGTAGTGGTCCACCTATTGTGTTCCCAGCAAAACTCTTACAAGTGAGGTTTTAAAAAGTAACATTTACAGGTAAAAATGAAGGCGTTTACCAATAAGAGATTTACAGTAAAGGAACTTCTAAAAAGGTATTTCAGGAAAAAGGAAAAACATCCCAGGGGTCTCAAATGGAAAAAATAACTGATGGCAAATAAAATGCGAAAGATGTACATAAATGCAAACAAACATTATATAAAATACTACTAGTAATTGCAGTGTGATTTAACTGGTTTGAAAATAGAAATAAATATTGAACACCTGTGTATAAATTAGGCAGGGCATTTTGATTAGAGTGAAAGTGTTCTAAATTCTTTGCAATGTTCAGGAGGTAAAGATAGTACTTAATATGTATGTGTGGTAGGCTGAATAATGGGCCCCAAAGATATCTCTATTCTAACCCCTAGAACCCTGTGAATGTTACTCTATACAACAAAAGGAACTTGGCAGAAGTGATTAAGGATTTTGAGATGGGAAGATTATCCCGGATTGTCTAGGTAGGCGCTAAGTGTAATCACAAGTGTATTATAGGAAAGAGGCAGAGGGCGATTCTAATACAAAAGAGAAGTTTATTATGACGATGCTGCTGGCTTTGAAGGTGGAACAAGGGACCATGAACTAAAGGATCACAAGGAATCAGCCCTGGAAGCTAGAAAAGGCAAGGAAATGATTCTTCCTTAAAGCCTCCCGAGGGAGTGAGACCCTGCTGACACCTTGATTTTGGCCCAGAGAACCCCATTTCAGACTTCTGTCCACCAGAACTGCAAGAGAATAAATTCCTGTTGTTCTAAGCCACTAAGGTTACAGTCATTTGTTCCGGCAGCCATAGGAAGCTAATACAGTATGGTCAAAGTTCAAGGGTAACCACCAAAATAGTAGAAACAGGAGAGGAAAACAGCAAATTATAAAATAAAAAGCCTCAATTAAAAAAAAAAAAAGACAAACAGAAAAGGGGGGTAAATCAAGGTAATGAGATATAATTTAGAATATCTCAGTTATCCAAGTAATTGAATTAAACTCACTAGCTAGAAGAAAAATATTATCATTTTTAAATTTCAATTACACAGTGATTCTAAGAGACTTATCTGAAGTATAGTACATTTTAAGATTGGAAATAAAAGGATGGGAAAAGATATATTAGACAAATCAACAAGCTGAGATAGCTACATTAATAGTTGCCTATACTGGGTTGAATAGTGTTCCCCACAAAATTCACATCCATCCAGAACCCGTGAATGAGACCTTATTGGGAAATAGGGTCTTTGCAGATGTAATTACGTTAAGGTGACATCATACTGGACTAGGGTGGGCCCGATATCCAATATGATGATTGTCTTTGTAAAAAGAAGGACATTTGGATGTAGAGACACAGGCACAGGGAAAATACCACATGAAGATGAGGCAGAGATTGGAGTGATGAGTCTACCAGCCAAGGAGTGCCGAGGATTGCCACCAACTACCCGAAGCTGGATGGAAGATGCAAGAAAGGATTCTTCCCCAAAAGCCCTCATGGGGGGGGGGGCCCCGGCCCTGCTGACCCCTTGACTTCAGACTTCTAGCCTCCAGAACTCCGAGAGAATCCATTTCCATTGTTTTAAGCCACCCAGCTGTGTGGTGTTTTGTTACAGCAGTTTTGGGAAGCTAATACACTGACAATAAGTTACAAGCGTTATTAGGGATCGAAGTGGACACTAAAGAATGATAAAAGGTGTACAGGAAGATATTCACAGTTCTAAACTTGAATGTAACTGTAAAAGAGCCTCATACTATACAAAATAAAAAGAGAAATGCAAGTTTAAGTTGACCGATCAGTCATACAGGAAGATTTCAAATCCCCTCTCAATTACCACAACATCAAGGAGATTTACAAAAAACATAAAGGTAGATTTGAACAATAGAAATGTTTGATTTATAGACTAACGTATAATAGAACTCCGGAGCCAACAATTAGAGAATACATAAGCATACATGGGATGTTTACAAACATAATTCCCTATTAGGCCAAAAGCAAGTCCCTGTAATAATCAAAGAATCAGTATCATATAGCCCATATTCTCTGATTATAAAGTAATTAGATTATAAATCGCTAAGAAAAAGATAAATTTTAAAACTTCATACATTTGCAAAATTTAAAACATGCTTCTAAATAATTTATAGGTCAAAATTAAGTGATAATGGGCATTTTTTAAATGACTGAATTGTATGAAAATTTCAATATCAGAACAGGGAATTCAGTGGAAGTAAAACTTAAAAGGAAATTTACAGCCTTAAATGCTTTAAAAGAAAAGAAGAAAGGCTTAGAATTAATATACTAGGTGTCCAATTTGAGAAGCTAGAATAAATTCTCTAAAAAAGTAGGAAAATTGGTAATATGATATAGATGAGAGCAAAAATTGATTTTATTTTTTTTTATTTATTTATTTTGGCCGCACTATGCAGCCTGTGGGATCTTAATTCCCTGACCAGGGATTGAACCCAGGCCCTCGGCAGTGAAAGCACTGAGTCCTAACCACTGGACTGCCAGGGAATTCCCCAAAATTGATTTTAAAACAAAGATACAATAATATATCAAAGGACAAATATCTGAAAAATGAGAAATTCTGATTATATCGATAACGAGAAGTCACAAACGAAAAAATATGAACACTTGGATGCCAATACTTTTTAAATAGAGATGAAATGGACAACTTCCTAGAACTTTCTCAATCTTCAGCATTCACTACAATATCCTGTATGGGTTGTTAAACCACAAGATAAAGGTAGTACATGTTTGCATCTGAGTTGTTTTCTCAGGCTGGTCCCTGCTCATGGATGTTTAGAGGTCCAAAATCTCTTTTCATTTTGGATGGTCTCAGTCCAAGTTGTACTTCCGCTGATGTAGTTCTCTTTAAAACTTTAAGGTCTCCTGGAAATCTTTTTGGGGTTAACTCGATTAGATGTATGCCACACACATAAATCTTTTCAAGATAAGCCGTGCTCTACCTTGGGCTTCTGTTGAGGTATCTCAGGGTTAATGCCCTTAAGCTTCCTAGAGGCCCTATTATTTAAGAGAATCTGTGAGGCTCATCCTTAAAATAGTTACAGAGCCTTTATTCTGACTGAAAATGCTCTAAAACACCACCTTTGATCTTTCTGAGGTCTTACTGAAGGATTTTATAGGCATACCTTTAATTTCATCTTTAGGCCATGAATTTGATCTTTGCTCCAAATGGCAAAGTGAAAACAACTTAGGCTGAGTTTCACTGTCATTCTCACGGATCTGTAAACTCCAACTAGATTGGCTTAGCTCATGGGCATAGGCAGGAGAATTGGTAAGAAAAACCTCATGATTTAAGTAAAGAGTGGGAAAGGAGTGTAAAGTACAGGTCACCAGGGAGACTTGTTTCCAACCTATAGCCCTTGGCTGTGGGTCCTATGACAGTACTTTTGCAAACGTGCCATAACAACATTTTGGGGAGTGGATTATCGTATGAAGGCCCATTGGCTCCAGTCAGCCAGCACTAATGGCGGTTCCACAGAAAACACTGCAGGACACGGCACTGCCAAGAAATGTAAAGGATCTGAGATTTTACCCTACTTGTAAGCTAACAGGTTAACCTGACACACCCTCACTGTTGGCAGAAGAAAGAATGCTTCTCGATCAGAGACAAAGAACTTTATTACTCAGCCTAGCAATTAATATGAGCACCAGCATATTTTCATCAGCTTCTCCTTGCCCTGGAGTCCTATGGGAGCAACGTGGAGGGACCCAGAAGGATAACTGGTATACACAGTGGGTTGCACTATAAAAGAGAAACCCTGAACTTAAGGGAACCCCAATTTTTCCTTGCGGGCATTAAGCATGTCCTCCCTTTGCTGTGGAGACACTGTTTATTAGACCGGAGGGTACAAGTACCTGCTCTTTGAGAAATGTCTTCTCTCTGCTTTGGAGAGAGACACTATCACTATTTTCTAAAGGATGGTCACTATACAAATGTATTTTTAAAGTTTATTTACTTTTGGCTGCGTTGGGTCTTCGTTGCTGCGCGCGGGCTTTCTCTAGTTGCAGTGAGCGGGGGCTACTCTTCTTTGCAGTGCATGGGCTTCTCATTTCAGTGGCTTCTCTTGTTGCAGAGCACGGGCTGTAGGTGTACGGGCTTCAGTAGTTGTGGCACGCAGGCTCAGTAGTTGTGGCTGTGGGCTCTAGAGCACAGGCTCAGTAGTTGTGGCACACGGGCTTAATTGTTCCACGGCATATGGGATCTTCCTGGACCAGGGCTCGAACCCACGTCCCCTGCATTGGCAGGCGGATTCTTAACCACTGCGCCACCAAGGAAGCCCTATACAAATATTCTTGAAGAGATAATCCAGAACAAAGGGAAGTTAGTGCCTTAATTTCAAGACAAAGAAACACAAGAGATCCATGAAGATTGATCTTCCAACATGCATCTTCAACCAAGTGGGGGAGATACCAGGGACTAGGAACAGTGACTGCATGTCCATAGGGCCTTCTGCTGAGACACTGCAGTGAATATCATAGCTCATGTGACAAGAGTCCCACAGGCTGGGTCTTCTGGCTCGAGCCCCTGAGCATATAACTGCCACAATAGGGTGATAGTTGAGATTTGGGTTAAAGGTTAGGTCCTACGGGTCCAATCCTATTCAAGACACCACAGCTAGAGCTATGAAAACCAGCTGGTTTCAAACAGGTGACAACTAGTGAAATTGAACCATTCACCATTGCCAGGATTCAGGATACATTAGTGAGTCTCCTGAAGTGTGGTGGCACTGACAGAGGCTTCTGTTAACAGCTTTGGGGTGCTTTTCATGTTGTGTTGATCTAGTTCAAGGGCTGGCAAACTACATACAGCCCACAAGCAAAATCTGGCCCACTACCTGCTTTTGTAAATAAAGTTTTATTGGACCACAGCTTTTCATTCATTCATTTGCTTTTGTGATACACTGGCAGAGTTAAATAGTTGCCCATAAAGCCTAAAACATTTACTCCTTGGCCCTTTACAGGAAGTTTGACAACCCCTGTTCGAGTTAACCAGCGAGAAAATAACCTCACTGCAGACTATAACTGCCTGAATATATTTCAAAATGTACTGATGCCAGGAGCCCCACCATACACCATCAAATCAGAATAATGAGGGATGAGAGCTGGGAATCAGTATATTTTTTAAACTCCCCATATGACTCTAATATGCAGCCAGGATTGATAACCACAGGAATAGAGGCTTTGGTAAGGGATGCCCATCCCCCTTCTTAGGTGCAGAAATGGTTGCAGATGTCTGAGCAACTCCCTTGTCTCAGTAGAGGAAAAGGGGGCACCTACACTGGCAAGGCCTGGGCTTGCCCTGAGCTGGCCCTAGGAATAAAGACACTGGACCTAAGAAGAGAACCTGAACCAATGGCCATTACATCCCTTGCTTCAGTGCTAGCTGAGCATCTCACTAGAGCAGTTTACACAAGACTCAGAGAATTGGCAGATGGTGCCAATCTCTGCTTTCAGAAGGAAGGCATAACCTATGTTGATGGGCTAAGTCAGTCCTTGAGGACCTGGTAGACCTATTATACCTAAGGTACAAGTAATCATTAGTGAAGTATGCTCAAATGGAGGGCACAAGATGCAATGACTGACATGTGTAACATGGCACTAGTGCAGAGTGGGGCTAAACATGCCACAGCTAGGAGTTTAAGTACTAGAGAGCCCAAAAGTGATGATGTAGACTTTTGAGAGTTGGCCATAAAAGGTATTACAGCTTCTGTCTTACTGTCTTGGGTCACTCTCTCTGGAAGAATCCAGATGCCGTGTTTGTAAAACTCAACCCCTTGAAGACACCTAAGTGGTGAGAGGCCACAGTCTCCTGCCCACAGCCATATGAGTGAATCATTTGGAAGAGTATCCTCCAACCCCGATCAAGCCTTCAGATAATAACTGCAGCCACAGCCAACATCTTGACCTCAACTTCATGACAGACCCCAAAATAGAGCCACCCAGTTATGCCAGCCTCAAATTCCTGACCCATAGAAATTGTGTTAGAAAATAAATGATTGTTTTAAATTAAGGTTTGGGGTGATTTGTTACATAGTAATAACTAACTAATAAAACTGTCAAACGGCTTTCTATTCAATGTGGAGCTTTTTAACTTAATTTGTAACATGCACAATGTTGTCAGATGTTGGTTGTATCTTCAAGGAATGAATATCCAAGAGGTTTATTCAGTTCCTTGAATTGAATTTTAAAATTTTTGGACCAATTTTGGCATTGACTTAACTGATTTCTTTTGACATATCTGATGATATTGACATTATTTAACTGCAAAGTTCTATGAATGAAACACATCAACAATGACAGCTTTGCTTTTCATGTGTGAAATAAAAATGAGAACAGAAAATAATGAAATTACTTGGGAATAATCACTTAAATGGAAAGTCATGCTTCACAGACTGATTTTGCAGTAGCATGTAATAAAACAATTGTCTATGAGCAGTCACTTTAAAATAATTATACATTTTTGAAGTAGGTGGATGGCTCCCACAGTGTATGGTAAATATATTTTTTAAATTAATTTTTATTTTTTGTTTTAATATTAGCTTAAATGTTTAATAGTTCAGTTAGTGTAAAGTGTGTGTGTGTAAATTAACTACAGGGCTATTTGGCAGTGTATCACACTTTAGATGTTATAAATAATACAGTCACTGCAACCAATTTCAAATTCACTTCTGCTTCATAGCTTTCATAAATTAGAAAGAACATTGTTTTTAGCACAACATTGTGCTCCACCAAAATCTGTATGTGCATTATCTCCACTGTGGGGATTTTAAAGTATGTCCACAAATTCTTTGACACTCCTCCCTTCAAAACGTGGAGTCTACTTTTTAACCCCTCGAGTGTGAACTTGTCTTAGTAATTCACTTCCAAGGATTAGAGTATGCAAAGGGAAAAACAGTAACCACAACAAAGTAGAAATAATAACCACAATGAAGTATACATAGAAATTTATTTCAAAAAGTGAAAATAAAAATGAAGGCCAAAATGCTTTGTATATTTTTTAAACAACAACAAAAAATTTTAAACCCTCACTTTTAAATAACTGAGTCAAATTAACAGTCATATTGAAAATTATGAAATGATAAAGTACCACATATCAATACTTGCGGAAAAGGGTTCAAGTAATATAAAGAGAGAAATATATCTCTCAAATACATCTATTAGAAAACAAAAACTATAGAAGATCAATGAATAACTCAAGAAGTTACAAAAAGAATAAACTATTACAAGTATAATGAAATAACAAAAAAAAAAATTAATGAAACATGAAAGAATCTGAGTGGTTAAACAAAACAATGACCTGTTCTCTGAAAAGATTACCTAGATATATCTTTAGTTAGGTTGATCAAGAAAAAAGAGAAATAAGGCACAAATCAATAATATTAGGGATGAAAAATCATACAAATAGTGTATAAGTACTAAAAATCATAAGAAAATACCATGAATAACTTTATACCAATCCATTTAAAAACAGATGAAATGAATAATTTCCTAAGAAAAGAAAACTTACTAACTTGTGAAAAAATAGAACATTTTAAAGAGTCTATGACCATTAAAGAAAGTTAGTTGAGTATCTGCCCACTCCACTCCACAAAACAAAAGCACCAGGCCCAGGTGACTTTACAAGTGAGTTTTATCAAACACTCAAGAACCTTAACTCATTTTTTTAATATGAGCTATTATATCATTGATATACTAGTATATCACTGATACCAAAACCAAACAGAAACAATATAAGAAAGAAAATTATAGGTTAATCTCACTTATCAATATACAGTACAATAAAGATTATCATAGGGTGGATTGTGAACAAAGAAGCAGACTTTGAAAAAATATCTTTAAAATCCACAAATATATTATCAGTAATAATAGTATTGATCATGACCAAGTAGGGTTTGTACTAAGAATGCAAGGATGGTTCAAGATTAGAAAATCTATTTAGGTAACCACCACGAGGATAAAGAGAAGGAAAAAAGAAAACCTTGTCATTTAATTAGATGTAGAAAAGTATTTGCTTAAACTCACCATCCATTCAGGACTTAAGATGAGGAAACAAGATGTGAAATTCCATAGGACTGTTCTCAGAACCACTGTCAAGCAGATTATGACAAACCTTGAGTTACACAGGCATGAAAGGGTGTTAAATTAAGGAAAGTGCCTTCCAAAAAATGAAACTACTTAATTGTAATCTTGTGACAACTAAAAACTCACTTCTAGTAAGACAAGTCAAAATGTATATTCTTTTGCTGATAGAAAATGTAACCTTTACATATCTGTGTGGGGCTAGTTTGTTGTTTTTTTTTTTTTTTTTTTAAATATACTTCAACCAAAACAACAGATGGCAGCCAACTGAAAGCAGAAGCAGACATGAGAATCCAGCTGCCTTCTAACAAGTCAGGCATTAAAGAAATTTGCAAAAATTGTAAAACTATGTTGCTCTCTCACTAAACATTTTATTTTGGAAAATATAATTATTTGTCATAAAAATATGCCAGTTCTATATTAACAGGTGATGGATTTGCTATTGTTATTTAACATAAATTAATAAATATGTACTTTTAAAAAAGAAAATGTAAACTTTTCACTTTGTAAAAGCTGTCAGTTCTGTTATTATGGAAGAATTAGGCTTTGATTACATAGAGTTCTGTTTGATTTCTCTCTTTTTTCAGGCAATGGCTAGAATCCTAGCAATATAGCCTTTGAAAGATCTGACCCAAGCAGTACAGCAGTTTCAACATTTCTAGCACCATCACTTGACTGGCTCACCTGGAAGATAGTGTGACATGCTATTCCTGACAAACTCTCCAGCACCAAATCTAAAATTAAGAAACAGTTTTAAATGTCTCTAAAACTGTCAATAAAGAGCTGTCTGTGTAGGTCTCTTTAACTCATATGGGAACCTGCTGCCAACCTTTCTCTTACCATCTGCCAGAACAGAATTTCCCAAACAAATTTTGGGAAGGTATGTACCACTTCACATATTTTAAAACTAATAACTAAAGTTTATCATCGTAAGTTTAAATAAGTATAAATAAGATAATTTCCAGGGGCATACTATAAACACATTTTTAAAAATAGAAACTGTTATATCATTCTCTTAAATATACCTAATAGAATCTAAATGCTATAGCAATTTGATTCCCATCATCAATAAAATAATACAAGAAAACTCTTCAACAGTCAGACATTTAACACCATTCATTGGATCTGTATTTTTACTCCATTTCCCTTACAGAATTATAGTATATTTGGAGTGCTTAAAATATTTTCTTTATCCCCCTATAATACTGCTGTATAGTAAAAATAGGAATATAAATTTAAAAATTTAAATATCGATTTCCTGTGACTAAGCTATAGGTATTAAAAATATTTTTCTAGATTGTTATTAAATAACTATTAGAATTCAAATAATAAAAACATAAACATTAAAAATTTTATAGGTAATTAAGCAGAAAATATTTTAAATCTTACTGGAAATTCTTCATCTCTTATTAGAGTTGAAACTAGTTTGTAGTTTTTTTTTTAGTTCATAGTTCCACATAGATATATATATATATTATTTATAACTATATATTACTATAATTACTTACAAATATATAACTAAAATAAGATAGCAGTTGACATAAATTCTATTCCTATTTTTCCTATTTATAAATAAAATCACTGAGAAAACTCTTCATGTGAATAAGTAGATGAAAATGGAGTTTTATAGTAACTCAAGCTTTGTTACTCAATGTCATTGCATTCATTAAATTTTTCTGAGTAATATGCTAAACATGAAATAATTTCTAATGATGTATTGACTGACAGCTCTATTAGGCGGCATGCAGGATCTTAGTTCCCCGACCAGGGGTCAAACGCATGCTCCCAGCTGTGGAAGTGCAGAGTCCTAACCACTGGACCGCCAGGGAAGTCCCTCTATTAGGCTTTTATTTTATCAAAAGTAAGCAACTGAAAACCACTGAGTTGCAAAAAAGGATTTGTTAGTCCTTACAAACATCTTTCTCAACATATTTCAAATTACCTTTCTAGGCTCCCAGGGGTTTTCTGTTTTCCCTACCTTGGCCACTGTAAAATTAGAGATAGATGGGTGAGAATTCTTTCTTAATTCTGTAAACAGAAGGACAAATGTGCAAGAGATGGCAGGAAGAGAATCAGTCTCAGACAGGTATATTAACAGGGTGCTGAATGTAAAGTACCCCAAATGGCTGGTGCTCGAGCAGTCACCTTGGACCATGAAGTGGAGTCAGACATTGAGAACAGTGGAGCAACAACATAAGAATCCTAGGTCTACATTCATACGTAAGAAACCTAGGTCCATATATAGACATAAGAAGCCAAGGTCCATATACATACATAAGAAACCTACGTCCCCGAACTGCTTATATCTAGACTTCATTTACAAAAGAGATCAACTTCTTTCTTGTGTAAACCATATTTACTTTGAATTTTTTGTCACTTCTGCCAAACCTAATCAATACTGAATTCTCAAGGACTTCTCCCCAAATTAAAGAATATTAACATCCTTCTAAGCTAGATCTTGGTCTCGTATCCAGAATATATTAAAAAGTCTTAACAACTCAATAGCAACAAAAACAAAACTTTACCCCGATTTAAAAATGAGGAAAGGGGCTTCCCTGGTGGCGCAGTGGTTGAGAGTCCGCCTGCCGATGCAGGGGACATGGGTTTGTGACCCGGTCCGGGAAGATCCCACATGCCACGGATCCCACGGCTGGGCCCGTGAGCCGTGGCCGCTGCGCCTGCGCGTCCGGAGCCTGTGCTCTGCAACGGGAGAGGCCACAACAGTGAGAGGCCCGCGTACCGCAATAAATAAATAAAATAAATAAAAATGAGGAAAGGATTTGAATAGGTATTTCTCCAAAGAAGATATACAATCAACAAGTATACGAATAGACAGATGCTCAACATCATTAGTCATTAGGGAAATTCAAATCAAAATCACAATGAAATAATATTACATATGCACTCGGATGGCTATATATAATTTTTAAAAATGCAAAATAACAAGTGTGGGAGAGACTGTAAAGAAACTGGAACCCTCATACCTGGCTGAGTGGGAATGTAAAATGTGGCAGCTGCTGTGGAAAACAGCTTGGTGTTTCCTTAGAAAATTAAACACAGAATCACCTGCAATTCTACTCCTATGTATATACCCAAAATAATTGAAGACAGGGACTCATAAAAATAATTGTACACGAACATCCAAAGAAGCACTATTCACAATAGTGAAAAAGTGAAACAACCCAAACGTCTATCAACAAAAGAATAACAAACCAGTTGTGGTATATACACGCTATGGAATGTTATTCAGCCATAAAAAAGGAATGAAATACTGATACATGCTACAATGTGGAGGAAACTCAAAGACATGCTAAGTGAAAGAAGACAGGCATAAAAGGTCACGTTATACAATTCCATTTATATGAAATGTCCAGAAAAGGTAAATCCATAGAGACAAAAAAAAAGCAGGTAGGTGGTTACTAGGGGTTGGGTGGGAGGTTGGGAGGTAACTGTTTAATGTACTAAATGCTACTAAACTGTCCACTTTATTTTTTAATTTTCTGGCCATGCCCCGAGGCCTGCAGGATCTTAGTTCCCTGACCAGGGATCAAACCCAGGCCCACAGCAGTGAAAGTGCTGCATCCTAACCACTGGACCGCCAGGGAATTCCCACTGTCCACTTAAAAATGGTTAATGTGGGGAATTCCCTGGCGGTCCAGTGGTTAGAACTCCACGCTCTCACTGCTGAGGGCCTGGGTTCAAACCCTGGTTGGGGCACTAAGGTCCCACAAGCCGCATGGCGCAGCCAAAAATTAAAACTAATCTTTAAAAAACTAAAATAAAATGGTTAATTTTATGTTATGTGGATTTCACTTAATTAAAAAAAAAAACTAAATCCAGCAAAAACTATACAGCCAACAAACCTGTTAAGAATAAAAAAGCCTCTCTCTCCAGTCTTGGTAACAGACTGACTGTTCTACAGCCAGTAACAAGTAAATTAGAACCAATTCAAAATCTATGTAATCAACAATGACTTGATTCAGTAACCTTGCCTCTGCAAGCCAATCATTCAGTGACAGTCTCACACTTTTGAAGGTCAACCAGTCAACAATACACTTATCACTAAACCTTCTGAAAGCCAGCTGGCCAACAGGTCTTGCGAGAATAACCAAGACTGTAAGAGTGAGGCCAACCCACTCCACCTCTGTAACCAACACAACATCAGAACAATACCCGAGTCAAAAACCTTACATAAAATTAGCAATTGGACTTACTCAGAATGACAGGCCCAACCAGCATAACTCTCCCTTTCTTAAGTAATACAGGCTTTGTTTCAGATATCAAGTAGTAATCTTGATCTCTTCCTTGGACAATTCTCACATCAAGATTATTTATAATACCTCACTTGACAGTATCCCAACGGACCCTTGGACCAACAGAAAAGATCCGCGGCCTCTTGAGTCCCAAACTCCAAGCCCTCACATCTGTTGCCAGGTGAGTCTCTCAAAAACAATCTGAACTTTGACTAGGGTTCATTGAGCTCTCAATTGCTGAATTTATCTAAGAGTTCTAAACAAATAGGTCTTCATATAAGGTTACTTAGTACATTTACTTCTGTCTTTATGGTAATCAGACCCACCGCATGGTTTGCTTTCACTTTCCTGTACATCTATTTATACGAATTCTTGTCTTATGTTTTCTTATTTTGGCCCTTACTGTCTTCTGTCTGTTGAACATATAAGGAAGTACTTCATAGGGGACAGATGGAGGCATAAGCTAAGTCTCCACATCAACACAAGTTGGCCCTAAAGACTAATGATTCATTAGACTGATGAAAATTGGCTGTTAAGATGATGGGTCCAACATTGTTTTGGGTGTCCCCTATGAGATCCTCTTAAGAGTTCTCCCCAAGACCTGGCAATTTGTGAAAGTTCACTTTGTTTAGTCCATGTGTCAGGATCAGTTGTAGGGGTCACTGATCACTTGGCTCCTTCCTATCCTCTGCTTCCTTGAAGAACCTCATCTATCATTAACAAACACACTCAACCAATGTAGTGCCTTTTTCTTGTTTGTCACTGATTTGTCTGTGTCAAAGACACAACCTCCTCCTGGCACAATTTTCACTCTAATCCTAACTCTTGTGCTTAACTTGATAAAGGCAAATGTTTTGCTAAAAATGTCTTAGAATTACAATAGCCATTATAGGGAACTTCTGATATATCAAAATCAATACATTTCAAAGGAGCTCTAGGAAAATTAGGGGGAAAAAAGCCTAAAGCATTCAACAGTCAACTTTTGATTGGTATGCTGTGGCCTCAAAATGAAACAATGACTCTTAGAAAGCCTCTGTGAAAGAAATACCAGTTCATTCCCATTCAAACCTAAACCCACCCTGCTTGCACCTTTCTCTCTACCCAGCTGCAGCTTTACCATCCACTAAAACCCCTTCTATCCTTCTGCACCTTCTTTTACCTCCAAAACAAGTAATCCTTTCCTCAAAGTTTTTCTTAACACAGATCATTTACATTATATATACTCCTTCAACGCTATTAGACCAGAATGCAGATCTAAACAAACTGATATTTGAACCTTGATCTAGAGTCAAGTTGAGAGCTTTAATCAATAATTTTCTTAACCTTAGGAAGACAAATTTATGCAGAATTCAGAATTCTTTTAAATACACGGACTCCCGTATTTTTTTAAAAATTTATTTACTTTTGGCTGTGTTGGGTCTTCGCTTCTGTGCAAGGGCTTTCTCTAGTTGCGGCAAGTGGGGGCCACTCTTCATTGCGGTGCAAAGGCCTCTCACTATCGTGCTCTCTCTTATTGCGGAGCACAGGCTCCAGACGTGCAGGCTCAGTAGTTGTGGCTCACGGGCCCAGTTGCTCCGCGGCATGTGGGATCTTCCCAGACCAGGGCTCGAACCCGTGTCCCCTGCATTGGCAGGCAGATTCTCAACCACTGCGCCAGGGAAGCCCCAGAATTTTGTTTGATAGTTATTGTCCTGGACTACCAGGTTTGTACCAACCAGTTCACTTAATTGTCAGCCCCTCAGATGAGGGTAAAAAGCTTAAAAGCAGCAAAAACAATGAAAACAAAAAACCACAAGAAATTAGGAGATGGTTTAAATAACTCAGCTCCTCATAATTCAAGAAATGACCTTGAAAGGGTAAGCAAACAGGAAATGCACTACCAAGGCCATTTCAGATGCCTTTCCCTTAGGAAGTCTTAACTCAACAGCAACAACAAAAATTCAAAACTATGAACAAACAAAAAAGATGAATAAATAGCAGACTCCAAAAACAAACCCAGAAAAAATTTCAAACAATATTCTGGAGTATCCTCAAGAGCTAATGTAAAGACAAACAGCCTTGACCTTTTTTTTTTTTCATTTTCAAAAAACAACAAAAAAAGGACAAGCCTATTTGTTCATAGTTTTGAATTTCTGTTGTTGCTGTTGCTAAGACTTTTCCTAAGGGAAAGGCATCTGAAATGGCCTTAGTAGTGCATTTCCTGTTTGCTTACCCTTTCAAGGTCATTTCTTGAATTTTTCTGTCTGAAAAAGAAATTCCCTGGCAGTCCAGTGGTTAAGATGCAGGGCTTTCACTGCCGAGGGCGTGGGTTTGCTCAGAAATGCCAATTTAGAGATGATCTCCAACATGTCATTAAACATTTCAAAAATCTAGAAATCAAAACAAACTTCTGATCTTCAAGATAAACTAACTGATAATCAAAACAAAAATAAGACCAAAACCTTCTCTGTTCTATGAGAAATGGGCAGCTGTGGGTAATAATACCATAAGCAGAAGGGCTAGGAGAAGAATTAATGTACAGTCATGGCTAAGAAACAGGACAACTATCCAAAACCTCTCTAGTAATGTTACTCCAGGAAACACCAGCACTTAACAATTCCCCGACCTTCTTCTAGACCCCTAGGGAGGAAGATCTATAAATACAGATGGACAACAATATACTGATATGGGTAACTTAGCTACTACTAACTTTACCTTCTAATAATTCTATTACCATAGTACATCAGACCCCTCAGAGTACTAAAACCACTCAAATAATGGAAATGTCCAACAATCTATAACTATTATTTCAGGACCATTATCAGAATATAGTACTTTCCTCATGGTACAACCATTTAATAAACGGAACTGCCAGTTAAAATTTACTGCAGAATTATTTTTTAAAATTCTGGAAAATGCTACCTGTGACCAAAGTATAGCTGATTTTGACATATGACTACATTATGTGTGATTCAAAACTTAACCAAAGGATAAGCTATGATCCCAGAATTTTACGGGCAAAAGACTCTCAAGACATAGGTAAAAGTATTTGTAGCTGAGTTTGAGTCCAGAGTGATTCTTCCTAGATTATCAAGAACCTTTCTTTTTGTATGTACATGTAAGGTTAGGCCTGCACTGTCCAATACAATAGCCACTAGCCACATGTGGCTAATGATCACTTGAAACGTGGCAAGTGTGACTAAGGAACTAAATTTCAAATTTTTATTAATTAAAATTTCAAAATAGATCCAGTTATTGGAAAACTGTTAAGTGTGTTTGGAAAAAACTTGGGTATATGAATTTGCTATTTCAATAGTAAATTTCCTGACATCTAAATACAGATAAAGTATTCCTGATGAAAATTTCCTATCTAAATTGAAATGCTATAAATTTAAAATACACTGGATTTCAAAACTTAATATGAAAAAAGAATGTAAAATGTCTAAATTTTAAAAATTGATTATATGTTGAAATAGTATTTTGGATACCAAGTTAAACAAATTGTGTTATTAAAATTTCACCTATTCTTACATTTTTGGCTACTAGCAAAACTTAAAATACCATATGTGGCTCACACTGTATTTCTATTGAATGGTGCCTGATTAGTCCATGCTCTAGGGTAACTGTTGTCAACTGGGAACAATTTTATCACCTAGGTGACATTTAGCAATGTTGGGACATTTTTGCTTCTCATAACTGGGATACTGCACTGGCACCTAGTAAACAGAGGCCAGGGATACTGCTAAACATCCTACAATGCACAGGACAGTCCCCAAAACAAAGAATTTTGCAGTTCAAAATGCCAACAGTAGTGAGGTTGAGAAACTCTGCTCTAATGGTTTTTCAACAGCATCACATACATCCAAAATTCGTTGCCTCTTACAGCCTATCCTTTGATCCAATAGCTTACTTTCTCTTGCATTGAGAAACTGCAGCCTAGACTAATTAGTTGAAGTATCTTCAGAATCTGTACTGAGTTCATCTTTAAATCTGACTGTATCAACAACAGCTAACATCACAATGCTGAAAGACTGAAAGCTTACCCCCTAAGATCAGGAACAAAAAAAAGATATCTGCTCTCACCACTTCTATTCAACACTGGAGTTTCTAGCCAGATGCCTAATAAAAGGTATCCAGAATGGAAAAGAAATAAAACTGTTTCTATGGCCAATGACAAGATCTTATATATAGAAAATTCGAAGGAATACACACACACTATTAGAACTAGTAAACAAATTCAGCAAGGTTGCAGGGTAAAAGATCAATATGCAAAACTAAATCTGATGATACTATATAATGTATATTCTCACTTTCTCCTTCTCATTTTATCAGCTGCACACCAGAACTGCGTGCCCTCTCAAATCCAGAAACTCTCTTAACTTTAGCTGATAAAAGAGATTCCCATGATTATGATTCTGAAGTTCAAGCAGTCTGTGCCTAGAACAGACATTCTGAACAGTCCACTACTGAGTTCCTACAGATGTCAATTGTTCACAGGTCTTACCTTAAAGAGTGAATGTTACCTGGCTCTACAATAGTATCCAGGACTTAACCAGATAGGCTCAAGTGGTCCAACTGATGGTCTTCTATAGGGCACATCACATTACTAAACATAAAAGGGTAAATCGATATACTGTAGCCAGTATTTTTGAAACAGCAAATCAATTTGGAATGCCATGGAAACTGAAGTTTCCTAACCACCTCAGGTACCCCTATAAAATCTGGGCAACAAATATACAAATTATTTGATGCCTTTGTGCAACACAAAGAAGTTGCTGTCCTTAAAAAGAAAACCAGAGGTAAAAAAAAAAAAAAAGACTTTAATTGGAAATAGCTGACCCACATGTCAAACACTCTGCTCAGTCCAAAGTCCTTTTGCAAAAGGACTTTTACAAAACAGAAAGAAAAAATCATGGAGAGGTTCAAGGATTCCATCATAAATACACAAAATTTTTGCCTCCAATTTTGAAAACCAAACAAACAAACAAACAGAATAATTGGACTGTAAAACCTAAAGTATAACATCTGGCAAAGCCCAAAGAGCCTCCTGGTTCCACCAGGTAAAACCTAGGATGGACACCTGCCAAATTCTTCCAGAAGACAACTCAATGTAATAAGGACAAATTGGCCATGATAGGAAACAAGCAGAGGGAAAGGGAGTTCTTGGATGCAGAGGATACGACTATCCAAGAAAAGACTTAAAGAAGAGCGAGAGTAGAAGACTACTCGCCCAACTCCTCAAGATCAAATTATAAAGCCAATTTTTAAAGAAAAAAAAAATTTGTGTAGAATTAACACAGATAAATAGACCAATGGAATAGAATACAGAGGCCAGAAACCAATACACATACAAGATTCGGTAAAATAAGAGAGGAGGCACTACAGAGTCAATGGGCAATGGATGGACTATTTAATAAACGATATTATGAAAACTGGCTATCAATATGGGGCAGGACTTCTACCTTACAACAGTCACAAAATTCAGTTTCAGGTGAATTCGGTATATTTTGAAATTCATAACTTTTAGAACAAAATATATATAAAAGAATTTTTTTAAGCCTCAGGGAAGGAACCAATTTTTTAAATCTAACACAGAAAAGGCTCAAAGAATGATCAATTTAACTGAAAAATTCTGTATAATTAAAGACAGCTACAGACCATGTTAAAGCCAAGCCACCTACTTGAAGAATCCCTGTAAGAGATACAGCCTTAGGATTAAAATAATAATATATAAAATCCATGAGAAAAACAGGCACATAGATAATATAATTCACAAAATAATGACCCATAAACATATGGAATAAAGTTAAGATTCATGGTAGCCAGGGAAATATAAATTAAAACAAACAGCTACTATTCTCACAGCTCTGACTGGAAAACTTCAAAAGTGGTGAGACTAAGTGTTTTAGTGATGACTTAGGAAAACCAGAATTCTCTTACACTACCACTGGGAGTGCAAAGCTGCACACCACTTTGGAGAGCAACTTGACAACATCTAAAGTCACAGAGCATACATATAAAATCACAGAGTATCTACCACCTGAAATTCCATGTGAGTGCATACGTCCAGAGTATCTAGCACATTTCATTTGCATGAGAAAATACTATCAAGAATGTACACATGCAGCGCGGTTCAAAATGGCAAAAAATAACAGCTGACATGACCATTAGTGAGGGAAATGGTAAGCAAACTGATACAATGATACTAAACAGCAGTTACGTTGAATGAGAAAGCAAATTACACAAGAGCACTTGTGACAGGCTATCATCAACTTTTAAAAAGCTGCTATATATTATTTATGGATGTAAAAACATGGTAAAGTATAAAAACTTAAGTAGAAAGGAGTCACACCAACTTCAGAATGGTGGGTTAGCTCTATGGAGGGAAGGAGGAGATGGCCTCGGGGAAGAGTACAAAAGGGTAACATTTTATTTCTTTAAAAATCAGAAGCATATATGGCAAAATAGTTTATGAAGAGTACAAGAGCATTTATATTATTACTATGTATATTTGAAATATTTTGCAATTAAAAAGAATTTTAATGGGCACATATGGTATTAACAATCAAATGACATCAAGTATTCACACCACAAAAACTTGTCAAGTAATAACATTAATTATTTTAAACCACAGAACTTATGTACATACATTACAGCATGTGATAAATATGAGTTAAAAATAAATTCTAAAATTTGCAATTTACATTAGCATTTTAAATTAATAATTTTCCTAATGGGCTTTGAATCTCATGCAATTTTTAAATGTCCTTATGCTAGAATTTTAAGGGATGCTCTCAAGTTATCAAAGCTATATAAATAAACTAATTAATGTGATATTCTGAATTTCAGTCTTATTTTGGAAAGCTTTCTCTTTAGCATATAAATAACAAGTTTTACATTTATATTTACAAGTCTCAAAGAAATGCGCTAAGAGTCCTAAGTATGAAGAGTAAGTACTCCACTTAATTATAGTGTTTCACCAAGAACCTGATGCCCTAAATAATAATGTGGAAAAACAATGCTCCATTATTCCCTTTTCTTTTCCACTTGGGGTTTGGGTCAGAAATCACGATGTACCAATACTGGAAAAAATAAACAAAGTCTTATTATAAAACAATTTTTAAAGGAAAAGTGTGTAATCTTCACAGAGTAACAGAATCCTTTGGGTTTACTATGTCAGAGAGAGACACAGAAAAAGAGAGAATATTTTAAGAAAGGGGTTAAGAAGAGGTAGTAGCATTTTGCTATCTGTACTTCACTTACTGACTCCTTGAGCCTCAAGCCTATAAGATAATAAATACTACAGAGAGAAACTTAGGAGACAGACAAAACTGGGCCAGACACTGCATCTACAAATACAACTCGAGATCTTTAACTCACACGTAATACTTCACTCTCCACTACAATACTGTGACCACATTCATACTATTTCAATAATAACCATTTTACCCAGTTGATGGTACGCAGTAATTTTATTTAACATGAGTTGCTTTTTGCCAATTAAACATTTGCAACAGAGATGATTAGCTGATCCTTCAAGTAACCTTGCTATTAAAGATGCTAATATGTCCCATGTGATGGAAGACTGCAATAAAATTATTCCAAGTTCCAAACTTCCACACTTTTATATTTTGGGCACAATTTTTAAGGGCAATAGTGCTGTGGCAAAAGGCAGGTTTTCACCTACCCCATTTCAGCATATTAAACTGAATTTTACTTAGTATTAAAATTCTTAACTTGTACTTCTGAAGGCTAGAAAAAATTACCTCCCCGCAACTCTCTAATTTAGTGTAACTTTGACCAGTAAGAATAGCAAAATTTGCTTACAAAATTGAAAGCCTCCTACTACATCTTTATATTTTTTGTTTTTTCCACCACTTAAGTTTCAGAAATAACTCATCTATTTCCTCCCTCTTGACAGAGGAATAACTACCACTCTGCTTCATGAATAAAATAATCTAGCTCCTGCTTCTCTCAAATTCTCACCCTCTGGAGACTCACTCCAACTGAGTAATAAATTCACTGACAAGTCTGCAATACAAATTTCACTAGTACAAGGAAATTCTTCTACAGTAAAAGGTCAGTGTTGTGAATTTAATTTTCTGAATTTCATAACCCTTTATAAATGGAGGCACCTTAAAGTTCAGTTTATACTCTTTTATATAGGATTTCAGAGCATGCTTTAAATAGCTTAAGATAAGCTATATTGATAGCTTAATGTCATTTTATCATTAAAATAATCTACAAATATCAGAATACTAATTAATTTTGTTGTCGTAACTAATAAATAAATCTTAAAATATTTGTAAATGTAAATCAACCCTCTCAATTCATTTACCTCACTCAGACTGTTCTAGAACATAGATCAACAAACTGAATGGGTTTATCAGTATAATACAGTTGTACAACGCTTTCACAAAGTCCAGTTCTGTAATTTAGGGTTTTCCCCTATTTATTTTTAAATGTACAAAGAGATTAAACTATTAATATAAATATTTTCTCTCCAGTATGTAATATTCTTATGTAAAAGAAAAGGTTTCCAAACATTTACAAAGCAATCTAAAGGTAAGTAAACCTGATTTTAAGATCATTACATTAACCAAAATAATTTTCCAGAGAAGGTCCTATTTTAAAGAATGCTCACTGCCTTCTCACATCAACACTTCAAGATGAATCCAAATCCACTGCCTTTGCTTGATTTACTTCAGGGATTAATTCCAATGGGGAAAAGAAAAAAATCTCAGAAAAAGGTCTCACGACAGAGCGGACAAGTGGATTTGTTGCTAGACGTAAACCATTTGTACTGAAAAAGAAAAGTGTATTTAAATGTTAAAAACTTATAAAATTGCCATTTTACATACACATCTAAAGTTACCTTCAAATGATAAAGTAAGACAAGGGAGAATACTGAAATGTTTGCTCCCCTCCACTCATCTCCAAAATCAACACAACTCAGTATTCCTTCCAAAGGCCACACTGTGACGCTTTCCACCTAGGCTCATGCACTCAACCACAAAGATGTGTAAGGAAGACCTGCTGTGAAGGAACTGAACATACGGTGGCTTTCTTTCCAATATGCTGTTTAAAAAGAGCAAAAAGCTCTGATGCCAGATGGCTCTCAGTTCCAATTTTTTCAGTCTCCTTTACGGTGTAGATCTTACAAGACCATCTATTTTTTGAGTGCCGAGAGCTGTTTTAGAAACATCCACTTATTAAAGGGCTTTGATGCCACCAGTCTCAGTAAATTACTAATTATCTTTCATAAATTTTGAAAAATCATTTTTAATATGTATCCCATTAACCACAATTAAGAGTTTAACATCTACTGCTTTCCAAGGTTAGATATTTTACATATATAATATATATAAGATATAAATAAGTTAATTTCTCTTTAGCTTACCAAGCAGGCTGAATGGAACTTTTTCTTGCATGTTCTACAGGCTTTTTTGGGAAGAGAATAGTTGAAACCATGAATGACTGAGAAACAAATCATACAATCTTCAACACCCTCAAAACGTTTGTCTACATTATTTTTCCATAATGCTAAGCCTTCCATAATACTGCCATTCTGTTAACAAGAAAAACAGATAAATAAAGTCAATACACACGGAAGACCACCAGTATTATTTTTATTACATTTCACAAATTTTAAAGTTGTATTATAATTTGGAGAGAAGAGAATCTGCTTGGCTATATTCACGATGCTAAGTTTTAACAAAACTGGTTTTCCTCTATGCCTACTTTCTGCAGGGTTTTTATCATAAATGGGTGTTGAATTTTGTCAAAAGCTTTCTCTGCATCTATTGAGATGATCATACGGTTTTTCTCCTTCAGTTTGCTGATATGGTGTATCATGTTGACTGATTTGCGTATATTGAAGAATCCTTGCATTCCTGGAATAAACCCCACTTGATCATGGTGTATGATCCTTTTAATGTGCTCCCACTACGGGGCATATACCCTGAGAAAACCATAATTCAAAAGGAGTCATGTACCAAAATGTTCACTGCAGCTCTATTTACAATAGCCAGGACATGGAAGCAACCTAAGTGTTGATCAACAGATGAATGGATAAAGAAGATGTGGCACATATATACAATGGAATATTACTCAGCCATGAAAAGAAATGAAACTGAGTTATTTGTAGTGAGGTGGATGGACCTGGAGTCTGTCATACAGACTGAAGTAAGTCAGCAGGAGAAAAACAAATACCGTATGCTAACATATATATATGGAATCTAAGAAAAAAAAATGTCATGAAGAGCCTAGGGGTAGGACAGGAATAAAGACACAGACCTACTAGAGCATGGACTTGAGGATACGGGGAGGGGGAAGGGTAAGCTGTGACAAGGTGAGAGAGTGGCATGGACAGATATACACTACCAAACGTAGGGTGGATAGCTAGTGGGAAGCAGCCGCATAGCACAGGGAGATCAGCTTGGTGGTTTGTGACCACCTAGAGGAGTGGGACAGGGAGGGTGGGAGGGAGTGAGACGCAAGAGGGAAGAGATATGGGAACATATGTATATGTATAACTGATTCACTTTGTTGTAAAGCAGAAACTAACACACCATTGTAAAGCAATTATACTCTAATAAAGATGTTAAAAAAATACATAAAATAATTTTTCTTTACTGTAGAATGTCTGAGATACATCACAATGTGCAAACAAAACTAGAGATTTACAATTTGTTTAAAAGGCAAAGGTCTTTGAAAGTACTGTGATTTCTCTAACCACAGAAGGAAAGTTGAAATGTTAAAGTAGCTCAGAAGACATTCATCTGTCCCATGTCTCACAAAAAGATTCCCTCTCAAACTATAATACCATGTATTATTCTGTATCATCTACAATGTCAATGAAGTAAAGTCAATTCTTCTCAAACACCAGAAAAAAAAGCTATAGAGCCTGAAAAATTAAAACAGCTTGGCAGGGGACTTCCCTGGTGGCACAGTGGTTAAGAATTTGCCTGCCAATGCAGGGGACATGGGTTTGATCCCTGGTCTGGGAAGATCCCGCATGCCGTGGAGCAGCTAAGCCTGTGTGCCACAACTACTGAGCCTGTGTGCCACAAATACTGAGCCCATGTGCCACAAACTACAGAAGCCTGCATGTTCTAGGGCCCACATACTGCAACTACTGAAGCCTGCGTGCCTACAGCCCGTGCTCCCCAACAAGAGAAGCCACCACAGTGAGAAGCCCATCACCACAACAAAGAATAGCGCCTGCTCACTGAAACTAGAGAAAGCTCGCACACAGCAAGGAAGACCCAAAGCAGCGGAAAAAAAAAAAAAAAAAAACCCACCAGCTTGGCAGGTTCAAATCATTTAGGCATGTATCTGTTTATCCAACAAAATACAGTATCTATTTCTACTTAAGCAGAAGAGATATATATTTGTTTTATTGCCCTTTCAAATAGTAAATCAGCAATCTCTCTAGTTTAGAAAGCCAAATGTGTACACAGACACTTACTTGATGGGTGAGGTAAGTGCTTAGCTGCAGCATCCAGTTTCGCCACTGCTGAACGGCTACTCCAACTCTTTTCCCACTTTCTACTGTTATTGAACCCAATGGATAATTTGAAGGCAGCTGTATTATAAGTTCAATAACTATATCTTCAATAGTATAAGTGGCCATGACTTCTCGAGTAGTAGCTCGAGCTTTAACCTGCAACACATGGAAGGTAATATTTTTTGCCAAATTTCTTTTCTTCCCTTTCATTCAAAAACCATCTTGACAGGTTAACTGCTAGCAGCCAGTCCTCATTCAAACAAAACACGGGTAAACACGTTCACTTATCTGACATGAGATGTTAAATAAATAGGTTCAAATACCTGAAATGTTTTATAGTGATGTTATGACATTCAAAGATGTTTCAAAAAGAAATGCACTACTCATGAAAAAGTATGTTTTAGTATAGTAGGCTTGTCACATCATAGTTTTGCATAGACCAATAACAGAATGGGTTATTATTAACTATTCCTTCTCTTCCAAAGCTAACGTATCAAATATCACTTCTATTTAGATGTTTTTCAAGTCTTTCTCTACCACAGAATTCTCCTGAGCTTTAGAGCCAACCAGCAACTGCCAGAATATTTATACCTGATTTTGATTCTCTTACTAGCATTGCAAACTCAACATAAAACACAAATTATCATCCTTTAAAGATTTATTCCTCTGGCTTTCCTATTTCCATGCTAAAAACCGTAGCATCATCTTAAAATTCTCCTTCTACCACATTCCAGATATTAACCAGTTGCAAGTTTGGAAAAATCACCACAAAATTTCTCACATCCCTCCCCCTTTAAGGACTATTCTCACTGTTACTGCCTTCCCTGGGCCCTCCTCCTCATAATGTCTACACATTACAAGTCTCCCTAACTATTCACTTGAACCCAAGCTCCATGCCAACAGCCCATGTTATAAGATTTCAGTCAGAGAAATTTCACAGATTATAACTCTGACAGTGTCACTGCCCCAAAAGAAAAATTTCAGAGAATTCCCTGGTGGTCCAGTGGTTAGGACTCCACACTTTCACTGTTGAGGGCACGGGTTCAATCCCTGGTTAGAGAACTGAGGTCCCATAAGCGACACAGCCAAAAAAAAAAAAAAAGAAAAGAAAAATTTCAGTGGCTACATAGGCCCAAATATTTTAGACTGTTACTTGAGGCCTTTCCCAATATGTCCCCAATTCATCATAGAAGCAGTTTGTTCTCTATTTACCTTCATGAATCCTACTCCATATGAATATTGGGCTATTCATCATTTCTTAGGCCATCACAGAAATTACATTCCCATCTTCAAGCTTCTTGCTTTTACCGTACTGTTTTCTCTATATTAAATGCTTTTCCCCATAAAAAAAATCCTGCCTGCCTCAAAGTAAAATTCCTCCATGAAGTCTCACCTAATCCCCTCAGCCAGATCAACTTTTCCCACTCTGATCGCAGAGCATTCTTCCTCTTTTTTTTTTTTTTTTTTTTGTGGTACGCGGGCCTCTCACTGTTGTGGCCTCTCCCGTTGCGGGGCACAGGCTCCGGATGCGCAGGCTCAGCGGCCATGGCTCACGGGCCCAGCCGCTCCGCGGCATGTGGGATCCTCCCGGACCGGGGCACGAACCCGTATCCCCTGCATCGGCAGGCGGATTCTCAACCACTGCGCCACCAGGGAAGCCCCATTCTTCCTCTTAATGTGCCACTTTCCAGTGTCCAATGCAAAAAAACATTATCAGTATCGCTCTTTCCCCTTTATTAGATTGTATGTTATTACAGGACAGGAATCTGACCCTTCTAAACTGTTCATTTTGCAGGTGACTGGCACACAGTGCCTGGCATCTGTAAGTATTCCAATATATATTTTGAGTTAACTAACGAACGTTCAAAAACTATTTGGTGGGGTAAATAAAATTATAACATCATTTAAACCTATGCATTAATTTGAGATACAATATCCAATAATCCGAAAGTAAAGTGGACAATTTCTGTAAATTCTGAACCAAGAGTTAACAATTGTGATGATACTCACTACAACTGATAGACATGACCAATACTGAAACAACTTTTCTAGAAGAAATACAAGACAATACTAACCGTCATGCCATTAAATAGCTGTGTACTTGTTTGCACAGAAGATATTTCTTGAAAAGAGAGAACATTGCTAACGAACTTGCTTGTAAATCTATCTACAATATTGAAAACACGCTTCTCACTACTATTCCACCACAGCCTAACCATGGCGGGCAAGTCTTTTAATGTCATGTGATAGACTGAACAAGCCAAGTGTGGAATATGGTATGGAAGAGTTGAGGTATCTGAGGAAAAAACAAATTCTTAGTTAGTAACATATATTTCTTACACAGAATAACAGACTAATATTACTATTTTCTTAGAAAATCATTTTCAATTCCTTAACACTAGTGCTCATAAAACAAACATACCAAAGAATCCAGAACTCTAGAGTATTAGCTTTTTCTTACACATTCAAAACGAACAATTAGAATTGTAAAAAGAATGAAAATCCTGAATGACACTGAAAAATCTGCTTAGAAATAGCACTCTTTATTTCACATGAAAGATCACAAATACAGTGAAACACACACACTTCAAAGAGGAGGAAGAATTAAAGATTCTTTTTCTTATAAATTATGAAAAAGAGTCTGGCCTCCTTTACTTTTCCCAGAGCTCACTGATGTGGTATGCAAAAGTTCTAGAATCCCACCTCAGTACTCACAAGACAAAGTCCCATCCTCAGATCTCCAAGGCATTTAAAAAATTCCTATTCTCAGGAAATCATTTATAACACTGCGGCACAACTAGATGCATGCATGTCTATCCCTTCAGCTAAAATGTGAGCTCCCGGAGTGAAAAATAAATTTTACTTATCTTTGTTTCCCCAACTGAAGACTATTTACAGGCCTACGAAATATTATTGAGTAACAAATACTTGTTTACTGAGTAAAAGATAATAGTCTCAACAAAGTAAACTTCAAAAATTAATTAAATTCTTAACAACCTTATCCACAAAATCTAATTATATGTCCTATTTAAAGAAATATGGAAAATCTGGCACTTCAACATTCTCATAGCCAGGACACACATCTGGGGTTATTCTCCATGCCCTCGGGGTAACCTGATCTGAACCTAGTCTCTAAGAAAGAACACAAATGCACATCATACTGACCTCTAATACCCAACTGGAGCTCTTCTGTAAAGAATGTTTTAGGGTCCTTATTGGAGAGCTCAACAGCTGTCTCTGCAAAGGTCGGATTTTCTGGCATAAGCCTGAACAGGTGATACAGCAATTTATTCAAGCTTTTTGTTTTTCGAAGGTGCATTGAATACAGAGCTCGAAGCTGGTGGAGAGTAAACCATTTTTGTTAGGAAACCCAATTAAACCAGGACAATCAGTAGATATGAACCGACTAAAGTGGAACAGACTGTACAAGAACACAATACAAAAATGAATTCATTTGAACACTGAGAATGACATGGAAGAGCCCTATAAAATATACGCCACAGTCTTACTTTCCAGTTGTGGAAAGTAAGTGGAAGGCACTGCTCCCCCTTCTCATAAACCAGCAGCAGTCTTCACGATCCCCTCATTATCAGACATATGCCTCTAACATCTTTCTCGAACTGTCTCCCTGTTGATCAGTTCACCCCCACTTGGAGTCTCTGAGCTGAGACAAATCTTTTTGCCCTTCCCCACAGACGATCTGCTCCCTCTCCTCCCAAATCTTCCACACGTTCCTTCCGCACCATAATCTCTAATCTTTCAAAATTCTACTTAAAACTAATCCCATTTTTATGGCTGACCTCATGCTATATCAGACATTTCAGCATCCCTTTATGACAGCACAAACTAGTATTTCCAAATGTCTTGGGGTCTTCTCATTAGTTGTTTTATAAATCAGGACATTTCACAAAAAATATGGATTTTTTTTTTCTGGTTTCTTTTTTAAAAACAGGAAAATGTGGCACCACTGGGTGTACTATAGGTATCTATGTGAGACATGTGCTTTGGACTTGTTCTTCAATGATGTAGTTTTCATTTGTTCACATTTACCTTGTAGCTCTTTGGTATTTGTACCTGTTTTAAAATTATTTCTTACACTATGTTTCTTCATAGTACAAATATACCATTTTCTGAACACTATGAATGGTCCAATACGAAGGTCAAGCCATAGCATTTGGAATTGATTCTTAAAAAATTGATCAAAGAACCTTTACAATGAAGAAATCTGGAGGACACTACCTTTACCAAGTAACCAAACTTAGCATCACCAATAAAAGGACAGATGACATTCTGTGCTCCTGGGTTGAGGTGCTGAGAATATATCACCACTGTGCAGTAAATATTCTTGCTGAAAAGCAACCAGAATCTAATTTTGAGGAAACTACCAGACAAATCCAAACTGGAAGAGTCTACAAAATAACTGATCCAGTGAATGACACCAAAGAAAAGTAGAGGAATTATAAGCTAAAGAAATATGACAGACAAATGCAAACATGACCCTTGATTGAAACCTCAATATAGAAGGAAATAAAAACACATCTATTACCCAGCAATCCCACTCTTAGGGATACAACGCAAGAGAAATGAGAAATATATGTACACACAAAAAAAGTTATGCATAAATGCTCACAGCAGCTTTATTCACAATAGACAAAAAGCAGAAACAACTTAAATGCCCACTGGATGACTAGATAAACAAAATGTGGTATAGTCATACAACACAATATCATTTAGGCATAAAAGGTAATGCCATACTGATACATGCTATACTATGAATGAATCTTGAAAACATTATGTCATATGAAATAAGCCAGACACAAAAGCCTACATATGTGAAAGGTCCACAGTAGGCAAATCCAGAGACAGAAAATAGATTAGTGGTTGCCAGTGGCTGGGGGGTTTGAAAGGAAATGGGAAGTGACTGGAGATAGGTAAGGGTTTTTTGGGGGGGTGTGGAAGGATGTTGAAAATATTCTAAATTTAGATAGTGGTGATAGGTGCACAATTCTGTGAATATACTGCAAACACCAAGCTGTACACTTTAAATAAATTTGATGATATGTGAAATATATCTCAGCAAAACTATAAAAAACACACAGGTGTGTGCACACACACGTGCACACACACACACACACCCCTTTGCTCCTAATGCAGTCTGATTCACTAGTTTTTTTAAGAAGAAAGTTAAAAACAACTCAGATTAAGGACCAAAGTTTTTTTAAAAAATTTTTCAGTTTGTTTTAAGGATTCCTCTAATTAGTGTTATTTACTGGGTTATGCTGGTTTATCTACTGACAGCTCAGTTCAATTTCTAGGCTCAGTAAATGCTGCTGTAATGCTTTGTGCCCCCTCCCCCACTCTGGCCTAATCGGAAAGATGAGGCGTGGCCAGATTCCTAATTTCTGAATTTAAGATAACAAGAACGAAATTCTTACACATAAAAACTTAAAAAAAAAAAAAAAACCTTCAATTTGCTGCAATTTTTTAGAGACCAATAATATTTTAAGAAACAAATTTAAAAGCTTAACAAGGAGCTCTTGAAATACATCATACAGCAAATTAAAATTAGCTCAAATCACAAACATAAGTGGTAGGACTGAAAAGAAATAAAATAATTTGAACATCTAGATCAGTGTTGCCTCTGTGATTTGATTTTCCCCTTAAAAAAATGCAAAATTGCTTATGTTTATATATTTATACCAAGGTATGGGTTATTAGCAACATAAATTATAACTTAAGGATTCTAAAAAATCACATTGGGGGCTTCCCTGGTGGCGCAGTGGTTGAGAGTCCGCCTGCCAATGCAGGGGACACGGGTTCGTGCCCCGGTCCGGGAAGATCCCCACATGCCGCGGAGCGGCTGGGCCCGTGAGCCATGGCCGCTGAGCCTGCGCGTCCGGAGCCTGTGCTCCGCAACGGGAGAGGTCACAGCAGTGAGAGGCCCGCGTACCACAAAAAAAAAAAAAAAAAAATCACATTGGAAATGAATGCCAAGATGTTTAGTCACACTTTAAATATGTAATAATTAAGTCTTTTTGTATTAACCTGTCAAAGAAGCCATCTACTTTATTAAACCGATTCAATCAATGTGCTAATCTTTTTAAAAGTGGGAATCTGTCTAAAAGAATTTTTAAAACTGGAGATTTCTCCAGCTTCCTTCTTAAACATGAGACAACAGAGACACCTAGTGCCTGCTAAAATAATTTGGTCAAAATAATTACAATAGGATATTTTGTTTATTTAGCGATAATGGTCTGAATTATATAAGGTAGTATTTCACAGATCTTTCTCTAAACACTGATTTTCAAGTAAGGTAAATTTCCAATGATGTAGTAATTGACATCGCCACAAGAGTCAGAAGTTGACCAAAGGAAAAAGAACAGCAAGATCCGATTCTTTTGCAACTCTTACTGTGGTAGCACAAAATTAAATTATAGAAATCTGTTTTCCTGCAATAAAAGGACTTGGTGGGGCTTCCCTGGTGGCGCAGTGGTTGAGAGTCCGCCTGCCGATGCAGGGGACACGGGTTCGTGCCCCGGTCCGGGAAGATCCCACGTGCCGCGGAGCGGCTGGGCCCGTGAGCCATGGCCGCTGAGCCTGCGCGTCCGGAGCCTGTGCTCCGCAACGGGAGAGGCCACGACAGTGGAAGGCCCCATGTACCGCAAAAAAAAAAAAAAAAAAAAAAAAAAGGACTTGGTGGCTACATTCAGTTAGAAAAAAAAATTGATTCATGCACATTCCAGAAATTACTTTTGCAAAAAAACTGAGTGTGAATGTGCGTGTGTGTGTGTGTGTGTGTGTGTGTGTGTGTGTGTATAAACCTGTGGGAGGATGAGGAAGCACAGACAGAAATAAATTTAGCAGAATGTCTGAAATTAGCCAGATAAGATTAGATTAAAATGTGAGGCATTTCCCCTTTTTTTCCAAAAGGAGGGGAAGGAAAGGGTTTAGGACAGTAACAGAAATACATATAGGACAGAACTGTCAAAAGTCGTCTCATTTTATTTACCTGAGATGAAGCAGCTTTGAAGAAAGTAAGTATTAATTTCCAAGTGAGGAGGTATCCCAGAACATAGCAGAAGTCTTCACTCAGTGGCTTAATAGTAACTATCTGTCCAACAGGAATACACCCCAAAACATTTTCTAGTAAGTCTTCTTGAGTGCTAAGAAGAGACATCAGTGCTGCTGGTGGTGACCTAAGAATCAATGATTAAACACCACAGTTTTCTTCATAACTTGTCCCTTAACAAATTGATAGCATGTATAAATTTCAAGCATTTAAAAAAAAACCTTTATTTTCCAAAAACCATTTTAAAAGTCCCCCTTTATAGATTCAATTTTGACCCCTAATTCACAGAGGCAGCACAGAATTTGAAAGACATAAAGTATTATATAAATATATACCTACATTTCCATATTTATAAATATAAAAATATAAATATAATTTTTATATTTATAAATATACAAAATATGCTATAAAATATGAACTCCAGGGGTCAGCACTTAAAGGAAAGACCCTTTTAGAAAACATACATTTCAACCTTCTGTTTTACAGACAAAAAAAAAATCAGATACCCAGAGAAGCTAAATTATTAGTCTGAAGTCCCTTGGCTAGTCAGGGGAATGATTAGGGCTAATAAATCCTATCGGGTCCTTTATCATCCTAGAAAGGGTAAAAAGATCATAAGACTGTGTGTTCCTTCAATGAAGTAAATTTTAACATTCACATTAATTCATGACAATGTGAAGTAATTTTCTTCTTTACGGAAGTACTGCACTCATTAACACTTACAGATGAGCTTATAAGAGTCTCAAAAAGTGAAATACTTGTGTGTAATCTCCTGTCAAACTCTCTTCTCCCTGACATTCTAGCTTGGTTCTCTCCTTTCACCTCTGTGATCTTTTTTCCCTTGCGGTTTCCTACTACCAGTCCATAAACAAGTCTTCTTTAAGCTTCTGCCCTGAAGTTTTTACCTTCCACACCACCATCTCATGTACCAACCCTTTTCCATTCCATACCAACCGTCACCAGATTTTACAAACAACAGCTCTCCACTTCCTACACTAACCTCCATGCACTGCTATGACTTCTGGCATGGCGTCCCCCTCTGCTTGCTTCTTCGTACAGTTTAGGCTTTATACTATTGCCAGAATCAGCTGGTGGCATCCCACCTTCTACCAAACAATGCCCCGATTCCTAGAAAATATCATTTTGAAGGCCCTTCATTACCCTTCCAGCTTCATCTTCTACTCTACCCTCCTTGCCTACTACACACATATTCATTTATACTTTTATTCAACAAATGAGCACTATTCATGACTGTTTTAGGCCAAAAAACCTGGGTCTGTGAATATAGTCAGGAACAAGAGACAAAAATGTCTGCCCTCACAGAGCTTATATCCCAGTGGAAGAAGAGCTAGACAATTAAAAAATACGTTAAATGGGGCTTCCCTGGTGGTGCAGTGGTTGAGAATCCGCCTGCCGATGCAGGGGACGCAGGTTCGTGCCCTGGTGTGGGAAGATCCCACATGCCGCGGAGCGGCTGGGCCGGTGAGCCATGGCTACTGAGCCTGCGCGTCCGGAGCCTGTGCTCCGCAACGAGAGAGGCCACAACAGTGAGAGGCCCGCGTACCGCAAAAAAAAAAAAAAAAAACGTTAAATGGCAACTACTCAACATTCCTCAAGCATTTCCTGAACACTCACGCCTCAGTGCCTTTGTACGTGGTGTTCGCACAAGTTTTCCCTGCCCTACTAAAATGCTGCTGAATCTGAAAGGTCCAGCATAAATGTCTCTTCCTCACGAGAATGTCTTCTCTTCCTGGCACAGCAGTTGTGTCCCTCTAACAGTTTCCTTCTTCTTAGCACTTGTCATACACTGCCTTCTATTATAGGGTAATGTCATCTAAATTAGATTATAAATTCTTTAAGAAAAATACTGTTTACCTAACACTGTATTCTCCCCTCAGCGTTGAATTAATACTTTGCACAAAGGGGTGCACAAATAGATTTTTGAATTGATATACTCTTTCCACAGCTCCCATGTGGCCAAAGACAGTTTTACTGAACAGCAGCAAACTGAAAATGACTTAGGAACAATTAAGAAGAGGGAGTAGCTATCTCTTTGGGTGAACTATAAATTTCATCTGTATCTTACAGATAAACTTACAAGATCTGAAGGAACATATACTCTAAATTTAGAGCTTTTGTATTGCCTCAGTCTTCTAAAGTCATTATGACGGACTATGAGAATTTTTTTTTTTTTTTTTTTTTTAAATGTGAAGGAATACTTTATTTTATTGGTACGCGGGCCTCTCACTGCTGTGGCCTCTCCCGTTGCGCAGCACAGGCTCCGGACGCGCAGGCTCAGCGGCCATGGCTCACGGGCCCAGCCGCTCCGCGGCATGTGGGATCTTCCCGGACGGGGGCACGAACCCGTGTCCCCTGCATCGGCAGGCGGACTCTCAACCACTGCGCCACCAGGGAAGCCCTATGAGAATTTAATAAAGCAAACTACAGATGGTCCCCAACTTATGATGGTTTGACTTACAATTTTTCAACTTTGCAGTAGTGTGAAAGCAATAAGCATTCGAGAGAAACCATACTAAGAACTCTGGTCATTTCCCAGGCTGGAGATACGCGGTACATTACTCTCTTATGATGCTGGGCAGTGGCGGCGAACGGTAGCTCCCAGTCAGCCACGCGATCATGCGGGTTGACAACCGCTACACTCACAACCATTCTTACCCAGACAACCATTCTGCTTTTCACTTTCTGTATTCAATTAATTACATGAGATATTCAACACTTTATAAGATGGCTCTGTGTTAGATGATTTTTTTGGTTTTTTTTGGCTGCCTTGGGTCTTCGTTGCTGCGTGCGGGCTTTCCCTAGTTGCAGTGCGCGGGCTTCTCACTGCCGTGGCTTCTCTCGTGGAGCACTGGCTCCAGGCGTGTGGGCTTCAGTAGTTGTGACTCACGGGCTTAGCTGCTCCGCGGCATGTGGGATCTTCCCAGACCAGGGCTTGAACCTGTGTCCCCTGCATTGGCAGGCAGTGGTTCTTAACCACTGCGCCACCAGGGAAAGTCCCCGTGTTAGATGATTGTGCCCAACTGTGGGCTCATGTTAAGTGTTCTGAGGCTGAGTAGGTGAAGTTAAGGTGATGTTCGGTAGGTTAGGGGTATCAAATGCATTTTTTTGTTTGTTTTTTTATTTTTTGCGGTACGCGGGCCTCTCACTGTTGTGGCCTCTCCCGTTGCGGAGCACAGGCTCACGGACGCACAGGCTCAGCAGCCATGGCTCACGGGCCCAGCTGCTCCGCGGCATGTGGGATCTTCCCGGACCGGGCCACGAACCTGTGTCCCCTGCATTGGCAGGCGGACTCTCAACCACTGCGCCACCAGGGAAGCCCTCAAATGTATTTTTAAAAATTAATTAATTAATTTATTTTTGGCTGTGTTGCGTCTTCGTTGCTGCGTGTGGGCTTCCTCTAGTTGCAGCAAGTGGGGGCTACTCTTCGCTGCAGTGCGTGGGCTTCTCATTGCGGTGGCTTATCTTGTTGGGGAGCATGGGCTCCAGGCACGCGGGCTCAGTAGTTGTGGCTCACGGGCTCTAGAGCGCAGGCTCAGTAGCTGTGGCGCACGGGCTTAGTTGCTCCACGGCATGTGGGATCTTCCCGGACCAGGGCTCGAACCCATGTCCCCTGCATTGGCAGGCAGATCCTTAACCACTGCACCACCAGGGAAGCTCTCAAATGCATTTTTGACTCAACACAACACAATTTTCAACTTACAGTGAGTTTACTGGGATGTAACCCCATAAGTCAAAGAAGCTTTGTATTAAAAAAACTTACAAGGCTGGTTCTTCTTCTTCATCTCCATATGACTTTAGATTATCCTGATCATATTGTGGGAATTCAGGCATCAATCTGGAAGTTAGAATATTTCAATTATATTAAATGGTTCATTGTTAAATCATGCTTAAAAGCAGAAAAGACCAATACTTATTTTGTAATGAGTATATTTTTTTTACTGAGTTTTTTCTGAAATAATCCATTATGGCCAGGACTATCTAAATGTAAACTGTGCATGGAGAACAGTGACCTAAAAGATCAAAAACTTGGCATCCCTGTTATTGAAATGCATAGTCAAGCTTACTTTGTTGTTGTTTTAACTGTGACTTTTTTTAATGACTAAAAGTTAAAGCTAAATATATATTCCATTTTTTTAGAACACCACGACATTGATTCAACTGAAAGAATTCTTACTTGTATAGCATATGATAAACAGCAATTTGCACAGGCCGAGCTCTGTAAAGGAGTAATGGGGCTAATGTATTTAACAAAGTCTGGAGATACTCTGGCAAGTTTGTTTTTTGGCCAGCAACCAATCTTGCAGGGAGTTTTTGACTCAATAGCTGATCCTTTGGGATATAAGTTAATGTTTCACACATGGGCTTCAGCATTGCATTCTGAAATGAAGTTTCAGATGTATCTTTGCTTTCTCCTGATGACAAAAAGGAAAGAAATATTCATACCCCAAAACAAAGTGAGTAATAAAGCTTGACCCATTCACAGACAACCAAATGTTACTTAAGAAAATGAAATAAAAACTTGACAAACATTAAAGCAGTCCTAACTAGAAACATGAACTGAATATATATTTCAGATAATATCAACTATTTAATGACTTCTATTATCTCATCCTTAAAAAAAAAAAAGACAAGTGAGTTAAAAAAAATCTATTCTTGTTATCTGAATTGGTATTATTTTAATTTTCAATGGTCTTCGGATGTCTTGCCATTTTTCAATTCTTGTCTGTAAAGCAGAAGCATATATGATGCTTCTGAGATGCCAAGCTTTCTTTCTGGTTCTTTTACTATTTTGTACTGTGTGACTTCAACATACAGAGTTGTTTTTTTTTTAACTTTTCAACAAGTCATTTTCAATGAATCTCACTATTATTCCCCTTTTCACTTGCCTGTAACAGTCACCAAAAGAGGTAAAAGCAAACTGTGGATGCCTGGAGAAAAAAATTCTTTCCATTCACTGATGAGATTTACAGGAAGACTGCCAGTGGTATCCAGAGTTGCAGAATCAAAAAAAGCACTGAGTTCACAGGTCAAATCACAGCTGACACAGGCAAACAGTTGTACAAGTGGAACAGAATACAATGTCTGATTCTCATTTGTTGTCTGAAGAAACAAAATTAAATAAGTAAACAGACTTCTAGAATACTACAAATCAAGGCAATAAAGAAAAGTCCCTTTCATTTCTCTAAATTTGAAAAGAAGCAGGTGAAATGCATAGTCTCAGAAGACATTTATGTATTTTACATTAAAATAACTTCATTTCAAAATTAAATATTAGGAATTATTAATAGAATCAATCCATTTATTCTGAAATGTTCTTTTTTTATTTCTAAAACTATGAAAGAAAATATTATCAATTACCATTTACCAAGTTGAGTACATTAAAAACACATTTATAATCTTCTCAGGAGCCCTAGTAATTGGCCATTGTTAAACTATTTTAAAATAAGGAAACTGAGGCTCAACTAGGTAAACTTTAATACTCTAAGTCACACAGCTAACAGCAGGCAAAGCAGTGATTCAGACAAATTCAACCTGACTGACTTGCTATGCGACAGCCCATAAGTATTACACATCTGGCTGCTTTGGGTCATAAAAAGAACACTAATTCCATCTGAATTTGCTTAATCTTTAATGCATTATTCTGGCAATACTGAAACAGTACATTTTAAGAATAATTTAATTAGAACCAAAAGACCTAAAAACTTGTCATGAAAAGATAAAACCTTAATGGGCTGTACTGTAAATATTATACCAGAATGAGCTAATGGAGAGAACATTTTAAAAGCAATTAGCAGATTTGTTACTGAATGATTTTGACAGACATTAAACCTCAATCACTTTACTGATATGTCAAGGAGTAGCTGGTGTGGAACGTATCTATAAAGTGTTTAAACATTTGCAAAGGAGCTAACTACCATCATTACTTGAAGAAGATTAGCAAATAATTCTGGTACACAGATATGCACGAAGACCTGGTAGCTGTGATGACCCAGCAGGTTAATTTACCTCCAACCAAGCCAACATGGAGCACATGATGAAGTCCCATTCACTCTCTGCCAAAGGAGATGAGCAGTATTTCAGAAATAGGGAAAGGAACCGGATTATTTCTATATTTACACCCAGTATCTCTGGACTGACTTCTGACAGATTACTGTGATAAAGACAAAAACAAAACAAAACATTGAAGACTTATATAGACATTCAATTGGAAACATTTAAATCTCATATATTTACAACAGACTGACTGAAATGTCTACCATCTTATTGCTCTACAAAACTGTGACTATAAGATACATAATCTCAGTCCACATCATAAATAGAGGGAAAAAAACTGTATGAAGTATTTCCTACCAACTGAAAAGAAAAATATCTTCATGATCTTTCTTCCAGGTTATCAGGATTTTTAATATACCATGTAATAGCTCTCCATCATCTATGCTTTTGGTTTGCAGACAAGAATTGAAAATGGCGAGATGTCCAAAACCTCCTAAAGCAAAATAAAAAATTAAAAATGTTTTTAATTGTATTGCTTCTATAAAAAAGAAAGTCTACTTTGAGATAGGTTAAAAACTTTCTTCAGAAGTGTCCAGGTTAAGAACTCTGAAAATTAGGGCTTACGTGAAAGAGTCAACAAATGAGCTTATAAACCCCACAGGGCAGGGACCCTGTCTCCACACCCAGCACAGAAAAGAAAGTGTGGAGGGGAAGCTGGGAAGCAAGTAAATGATACTGTGCATTAAACTAACCTATGCTACTTTTTTGTTTTCTTAAGTATAGGACTTATTCAGCATAACTACCTCTCAAAAAACAAACAAACCCTAGCTAGAGTGTAAAGTTAAAGTTGGAAGATAGAACATACTGTTTCATAGTTCATACATTCACTAAGTAAGCATCTACTATGTCTGAAAAGTTCTTAAGGGTTCCCTACTCTTTAGTATCCCTGGTTCCTCCTTATCCTTCAACTCTCAGCTTAAATACTGCCTCCACACTGAAATTCCCAAGTATACAAAGTATGCACCTCCTCATTTCTCTCATATCACTTATTTGTTGCCTTTATAGCACTAATGTTTGTTTATTTATTTATTTTGGGGGGAGGAGCTCTACTTTTTGTTAAAATTAATATACAATGTTATATTACTTTCAGGTGTACAACATAACTTTTCTGATATTTTTATACATTATAGAATGATCACCATTGCAGTAAGACCAGTTACCATCCATCACCATAGAAGGTTGTTAAAATATTATTGGTCCCCCTAGGATGATGCCTGAGATCCAGAGACATTTATTTTGACTGACTAAATGAGAACAAATAAATGAGTGAATACCAGGTACACTGTTAGATGCTGGGGAGAGAAAGCTGAACAAAATCCAGTCTCTGAAGGGACTCATCTAGCAGTATTGGCAGACTTAAAAACAAATTAGAATATAATATGGACAAAAACTGAGAGCCCGGAACAGGAAATCAGATTGAGTCAGAAGAGGCTTCCTAAAGTTGGTGTGTGAACTGGGATTTATCAAAAGATCAAAGTCTGCAAACCTAGAAAAGGGACACTCCAAGGAATGCTAAGGCACAAAGTTGTAAGAAAGTATAGTGTTCAAAACTCGTGAGAATTTAGCATAGTCAGGGTCCAGGATGGAAGCAAAAGAGGTAAAACTGGAGAAATCAGTTGCAGTAAGATTGTAAAATGTCTTATAGGCCAAACTAAGGACTTCGGTTTTTATCCTGCAGGCAAATGGGAACCAAGGAAAAAAGCACAAATTAATTAATTAATTAATTAATAACAATGTAATCTTCCTTTAAAGGCTGAGGAAGAATTAAAAAAAAAAAAATCTTGGGCTTCCCTGGTGGCGCAGTGGTTGGGAGTCCGCCTGCCGATGCAGGAGACGCGGGTTCGTGCCCTGGTCCGGGGGGATCCCACATGCCGCGGAGCGGCTGGGCCCGTGAGCCATGGCCGCTGGGCCTGCGCGTCCGGAGCCTGTGCTCCGCAACGGGAGAGGCCACAGCAGTGAGAGGCCCGCATACAAAAAAAAAAAAAAAAAAAAAAAAAAAAAAAAAAAAATCTTCCAGACAAAATAGAAGAGGCTCAAGTTTAATCAGAAACAACTGATTTTCTAATAATTGAAAAGCATTTCTTAGCTAATTCTGTTTTGTCACTTTGGCTGGAAGAGCAAAATTGACTGTCAAATCTTAAATTCCCCTTCCTGTTGGCCTCTGCACAGCTGGGCACCTCTGGTCTGCGTGAACATCACATAATCGTGTGGCACTGCGGTCCTGTCTCCTGCCCCTTTCCCCTCTCTGCCATCCTTCAGTTATCACCCGTGCTGGAGAAATCACCTACACTTCCATCGGGTAACCCTCTCTCCCATGCACAGTAAGTTCAACTGTATCCCTGTTCCACAACTGCAAATCCCAACCCAATCCCACAGTTTAGCTACATAAGTGAGCTCAACGGTAAAGTTTAATGCCACAAAAGTTTATCTTTGACACCGCTGGCCCTTTGTGCTACCAAGGCAATTCTGTTTCATTATGTTCTTTGATGGACATATTCTTCCTCTATTTCAAACTTTCCCTACCCTTCTTAAAATCTACAGTCCAGTTTTTACTTATTAAATGACCTAAAGAGACATGAAGCCATGAAGTTCCCAACACCCTCTATGCCTACATGTGCGTCCGTCCTACACCTCTCCTTATATTGTCTCCACCTATACGTGGTTGGTATCTTCTAACTGCTCTAGATCCAGCCCTACATGCCCTCCCCTCTCACCTTCTCAGTGGGAGCTATCGTCAGTTATTCCGTCTCTATTTTCTATTCCCCCTCCATCCCCACAACATATATTTCCCCTTTGACCTTGTGTTCATCTCCAGCTTTCACCTCTTTCAACATCCCTTTCTGCCAAACATGCAGAACAGACTATCTGCTCCCATTTTCTCACCACTATTCTTTCCAACAATGCCAAAGCCAATGGCTGAACTGTGGCATTTAACGGGTGATGAATATTACCTAAAACTCTGCTTTTGCTTATCTTTTTAAATCTTTAGTCCTTATTCTCAAATGTGGCTCCATCCACATACCCGTTAAAATCTATGTACTGGTGTTCCCTTGATGTTCTTTTCACTCTTCACTCTCCCTAAACAAGCTCATACTCATTTACAGGTTATACTATCACCTACATGACATGGACTTTGAAAGCAGTATTTCCATCCAGCCAACAGTCTCTTGCTTACTGACAATCTCCATTTTAGTATTTATTCCAAAGACACCTTAACCTAATGTGTCTAAAACTCAACATTAGCTCCCTGTATACTCCTTCCCCATCCTACTTCCTATCCTCAAGTCTCCTTTCCTATAAGGCCTAATGGTACTTCCATATACCCAATCCAGAAATATAATCACAGAACCCCATCAATTCTACTTCCTACAACTTTCACTTCTACCTCCTCTCTTCCATCTGTGACTTGATTCAAGCTCTCTTATCTCTCATCATGATTATTCCCATAGCTCTCTACCTAGTCTTCGACCCCTTATCTCTCTTCTCTCACATTCACCCTTCACACACAGTTGTCAAAATAATCTTTCTAACGTAAATGTGATAGTCTTACTACCTTCCTACCTAACTTGGGCCAATAGCGCCTCACCTCCTACCACTTAAAGTCCAAACTCCATAACTGACAAAACTAGGCCTGTATGATCTGTTCTTCAAAAATCCATATTCTTGTGCACCCTAACAGCTCTGTCCCCAACTTTCTACCTTAAATGCCAACCAAAATGAACTATCTGCATTCTCCTATGTTTTTGTGTACGTGGAATACCTCTCCCAACTGCGTCCATATGGAAAACTACCTTTCATCACTCTGTTGAAATATTTCTCTTTGTGAAATAGCCAGAACATCTCAAGGCAAAGTGGAAAACTCCTTTTCTGCACTTCCACACATGACATCTTTTTGCTATGTAAGTAATCATACAACTTTATGTCTATCTTCTCTACAAAAGGAACTGCCACACAGCCAGGGTCAGTAAGTGCTTGTTAAATTAATAAGCAAATGAACTAATAGAGTACAGAATGTCCGAAAAGTTTAAAACATAAGAAAAGCTGTTCCTTCTTTTGCCTTTGTAGGTTCAATCACTGGTTAACTAGTTAGAGGTGACGCATAGCTAAAAAAAGCTATACATGGAAAAGAAATGATTAAGAGGATATCTGTGGTTGTGAATCTTCCCGTAAGGCTGCAGCATTTCTGACCTGCAAAATGGTAACAGCCACTCACCAATGACACTTGTCCTACGGAGTCAACTTGTTATATAGCAAAAGCATACACTAGGAGAAAAATTAACTGTAATTCATCTCTGCTAGATTTGGATTTAGATGTGAAGAAACACTTCTTTCGTCTCAAGCAATAATTAGTGAAATATTTATTACCAAGCAACTAACCATTAATACTGCAAACATCTTCCTTGGTCCAGGCCAAAAGGGCAGGTATACATTGAGCAATGAATTCTTTCTTGTCTTCTTTTGACAAAAATGGACAGAGACTTTGAATGGTATGCATATTACCTTCTGTTAGTGGAAAAAAACTGTTTAAAGAAAAAAAAAAGGTATGAATATTTATCCTAAATATTTAGTTATTTCAGAAAATTCTTCTTATTCATACTATTCAGAAAGACTAATATTTCCACTATATAAAATAATTGTAGAGAAAAAAAAGAAACTAGGAAAGAGATTGACACTTGCTGATTCCGGATGACGAAAATGTGGATAATTATTTTTTGCTGCTTCTTTCTCTTTTTCGCATGTTTCTAATTTTTAAAATAACTTTCCCCATGTATAATTTTTAAAAATTATACACGATTATGCTCTCTTTAAGAGTCTACTGATTCAATTTAAAGAGTACCAGTTGCATGTTGTTTGTATGAACTGATATTCATATATGTGCATATATATAGTTGGGTTTTATTCACCTAAGTTTTGTATTATTTGCCACCTATATACTTTGTAGATTGTCTTTTTAAAAATATCTTTATTGGAGTATAATTGCTTTACAATGTTGTGTTAGTTTCTGTTGTACAACTAAGTAATCAGCTATACGTATACATATATCCCCATATCCCCTCCCTGCCATCCTCCCTATCCCACCCCTCTAGGTCGTCACAAATCATGGAGCTGATCTCCTTGTGCTATGCAGCAGCTTATATACTTTGTATATAAGTATATACACTTCTATACTTTGTAGATTGTTTTACATCAGAACATATAGGTATAAAGTATTCTTTCTACTTTATTAAAATTTAATTAATTATTTTTAGCTGCATTGGGTCTTCATTGCTATGTGCAGGCTTTCTCTAGTTGTGGCGAGCGGGGACTACTCTTCATTGCGTTGTGCAAGCTTCTCATTGCGGTGGCTTCTTTGGTTGCGGAGCACCACCTCTAGGCGTGCGGGCTTCAATAGCTGTGGTGTGCTGGCTCAGTAGCTGTGGTGCACCGGCTTAGCTGCTCCGCGGCATGTGGGATGTTCCCGGACCCGGGCTCGAACCCATGTCCCCTGCATTGACAGGTGGATTCGTAACTACTGCGCCACCAGGGAAGTCCATTCTTTCCACTTTAAAGCTACATAACTAGATTAAAAACAAAACCAGGGACTTCCCTGGTGGTGCTGTGATTAAAAATCCACCTGCCAATGCAGGGGACACAGGTCCGAGCCCGGGTCCGGGAAGATCCCACATGCCGCGGAGCAGCTAAGCCGGTGCACCACAGCTACTGAGCCTGTGCTCTAGAGCCCGTGAGCCACAACTACAGAGCCCGCATGCCACTACTACTGAAGCCCGAGCACCTAGAGCCCATAATCTGCAACAAGAGAAGCCACTGCAATGAGAAGCCCACGCACCACAAGTTAGAGTAGCCCCCGCTCGCCGCAACTAGAGAAAGCCCGCATGCAGCAACGAAGACCCAATGCAGCCAAAAATAAATTAAAAAAAAAAACAAAACACCCCCCTAAATATTCCACACTATCATAATTTAACTATTTCCCTATTAGTGGACATTTAGGTTTTTCCCCCCAAATTTTTGCTCTTACAAATAATGCTGTAATAACTGTCCTTGAGCAGATACTAATCTGCATATGTGCAAATACCTCTTTAGGCTAGATTCCTGGAAGTAGAATTGCAAAATCAAAGGATTTGAGTGTATTATATATATATATATATTTTTTTTTTTTTTTTGCGGTATGCGGGCCTCTCACTGTTGTGGCCTCTCCCGTTGCGGAGCACAGGCTCCGGACGCGCAGGCCTAGCGGCCATGGCTCACGGGCTTAGTTGCTCCGCGGCATGTGGGATCTTCCCGGACCAGGGCACGAACCCGTGTCTCCTGCATCGGCAGGCGGATTCTCAACCACTGCGCCACCAGGGAAGCCCGAGTGTATTATATTTTGATAATTTCAAGTTGCTTTTCAAAAAAGCATAATCAATTTACATTTTCACTAAAAATGTGCAAGTTTGGTTTGCTGCACACTTAATGACTCTTTTTAATTCTTGGCAATATGGTAGATAAAATGTACTACTTTTAGGGCTTCCCTGGTGGCGTAGCGGTTGGGAGTCCGCCTGCCGATGCAGAGGACACGGGTTCGTGCCCCGGTCCGGGAGGATCCCACGTGCCGCGGAGCGGCTGGGCCCGTGAGCCGTGGCCACTGCGCCTGCGCGTCCAGAGCCTGTGAAAAAAAAAAAAAAAAAAAAAAAAGTACTACTTTTAATTTGTATTTCTTTCGTATTTCACATTTCATAAATGAATTACCTTTGACTATTTCACCTATGAATTACCTGTTCAAGTCCTAGACAAATTCTTCAATTTGAATAGTTTTATTAATAGAAGCTATTTATGTATTATAAATATGAATTCTTTATTAATTCGCAAGTGTTTTCTTCCATTTTGCCACCTGCCCTTTAACCTTTGCTTACTGTACTTTTATCATACAGAAGTTTTCTTTTTAAATTGTGGTAAAATACACATTATGTAAAATTTACCATATTAAAGTGTACAGTTCAGCAGTGTTATGTTCATTCACATGGTTGTGCAACCAATCCCCAGAACTTTTTCATTCACAAAATTGAAACTCTATCCATTAATTAAGAACTCTCCATCTCCCTTCCCCTCAGCCCGTCAACCATCATTCTACTTTCTGTCTCTATGAATTTGACTATGCTAGGTACCTCATCTAAGTGGAATCACACAGTATTTGTCTTTTTGTGACTGTTTTATTTCACTGAGCTTATGTCCTTAAGGTTCATCCACTTTTTTTTTTTTTTTTTTTTTTTTTTTGCGGTACGCGGGCCTCTCCCACTGCGGAGCACAGGCTCCGGACGTGCAGGCCCAGCGGCCATGGCTCACAGGCCCAAGCCGCTCCGCGGCATGTGGGATCCTCCCAGACCGGGGCACGAACCCGCATCCCCTACATCGGCAGGCGGACTCTCAACCACTGCGCCACCAGGGAAGCCCCATCCACATTTTTTTTAACATCTTTATTCGAGTATAATTGCTCTACAATGGTGTGTTAGTTTCTGCTGCATAACAAAGTGAACCAGCCATACATATACAAACATCCCTGTATCTCCTTCCTCTGGCGTCTCCCATCCACATTTTAACATGTCAGAATTTCCTTCCTTTTTAAGGCAGAATAATATTCCATTGTATCCATTATATGTATATACCACATTTTTGTTTATCCATTTATCTGCTGATGGGCACAAAGGTTTTTGTTTTTACAAAATCAGGTATCTATTGTTTCTTTTATGGATTCTGGGTTTGTGCTTTGCTTAAGATCTTCCCCATACCAAGATGATACAGTTTCATTTTCCCCTAATACTTTTATAGGTTTGTTCTTTACATTTAGTTTTCATCTGGGCTTTACTTTTATGTATAATGTAAGGGAGTGGGTCTCACATTCAAACACATGTCCAATTTTCCTAATGTTATTATTGACTCATCTCACTGATTTGAAAGACCACCTGTATCAAAAACTAAAGTTTCATGTATGTGTGGACTGGTTTCTGGAATCTATATTTTGATCCAGTGATCTGTGTGTTCACCAATTTCCTACTGCTTAATTATTATTTTGGTAGGGCAAGTCCTTTACACTTTTCTCTTTCATAAATGTCCCAGCTATTCTTAAGCATTTTCTCCCTTCAAATTGCATACTATGTTTAGAACAGTTTGTCAAGTTTTTCAAAAAACGCTGCTGAAATTCTGATTGACATTACACTGAAATTATAGATACAACAATTTTTATAATTTATCTTCCCACCTTCTTTTGTGATCTTAAGTTTTACAATTTTAAATTTTTGTTAAATTTATTTCTGGGTATTTACAGTTTTGTTGTCACTGTGAACAGAATTTCTTTTTTCTTATGTCATTTTTTAACTGATTATTACTGGTGAATAAGAAAGATATTGATTATGTCCATCTCATTTGTAATTAGTTTTAATAGCTATTTAGTTAATTCCCTATGACTTTTATAATCATAAAAAAATTAAAAATTATGCTGAATAAAAAAATCTAACATCAGGACTTCCCTGGTGGCGCAGTGGTTAAGAATCTGCCTGTCAATGCAGGGCACACGGGTTTGATCCCTGGTCCAGGAAGATCCCACATGCCGTGGAGCAACTAAGCCCGTGCGCCACCACTACTGAGCCTGCGCTCTAGAGCCCGTGAGCCACACCTACTGAAGCCCACGCGCCTAGAGCCCGTGCTCCGCAACAAGAGAAGCCACCGCAATGAGAAGCCCACGCACCGCAACGAAGAGTAGCCCCCACTCGCCGCAACTAGAGAAAACCCACACACAGCAACGAAGACCCAACGCAGCCAAAAATAAATAAATAAATAAAATTACTTTAAAAGAAAAAGCTAACATCAAAAGATCATATGCTGTATGACTCCTTTATATAACATTCCTAAATGATAAAATTATATAGAGAACAGATTATTGCTTGCCAGAGGTGAGGAGAACGGTAAGAGGGGAGGTGGCTGAGGCAAGAAAGGGTAACATAGGGGATCCTTATGATAAAACTATTCTGTAGCTTGTAATGTGGTGGTGGTAACCCACACAGAACACAAACACGTGAGTGCAAGTAAACTTGGTCAGTGAATTCTATCAATGCCATTCTCTTGGTTGTGAAATTGTACTAAAGTTATGCAAACTGGTACCACTAGAAGAAACTGAATGAAAGGTACACAGAATTTCTTTGTATTTTCTTTAATTGCATGTGAACCTATAATCCACATTAATAACTGAACTCAAAATAATACATTTAGGACTTCCCTGGTGGCGCAGTGGTTAAGAATCCACCTGCCAATGCAGGGGACACAGGTTCGAGCCCTGGTCCGGGAAGATCCCACATGCCGTGGAGCAACTAAGCCATGTGCCGTAACTACTGAGCCCATGCTCTAGAGCTGGCGAGCCACACCTACTGAGCCCACGTGCCACAACTACTGAAGCCTGTGCACCTAGAGCCTGTTTTCTGCAACAAGAGAAGTCACCACTATGAGAAGCCCGTGCACCACAATGAATCTCCAACTAGAGAAAGCCTGCGTGCAGCAACGAAAACCCAATGCAGCCAAATAAATAAACTTATATATAAATTCTTCTAAAAAAAACAGTAATAATACATTTTTTTAATTTTTAAATAAGATTAAAAATATCAAAATTTAGCTTACAACTCTACTGCACCAGAATACACACACACACACACACACACACACACATACACACACACAATTTCTGAATTCTTCTTGGTAAATCAGTAAATTCAAAATGCCTCTTGGTAAATTTCAGCTAGGTGTCTAATTTGAATGCTCAGCTTCTCTAGTATGATCAACTCTAGTAAATCTCTAGTATGTCCAACCTCACTATTTCTCTTAAGAACACATCAACCTCACTATTTCTCTTAAGAACACATTTCTTGCATTTTTAGAATTTACTTCAATAGGATGATCCTTATTTAAGAGTAAGTAACCTTTTTTAAAATTTTTTTAAATTCATTTTTTATTGAAGTACAGTTGAATTACAATGTATTTATTACTGCTGTACAGCAAAGTGACTCAGTTATACATATATATACATTCTTTTCATATTCTTTTCCATTATGGCTTATCACAGGATATTAAATAAAGTTAAGAGTAAGTAACTTTCCTTATCATTTCCATTTAGCAAATAAAGTGATGCAAGAAAGATAGGGAGGGGGAAAAGATAGATTCTACCAGAGAGATTTCTGGGGAAAAGAGAACAAGTTTACGAAATGCTAATTATTTCAAGCACGTATAAAATTCCTCAACAAAATGTTACAAGGTTAAAAATGCTTATTAAAAAAAAACCACGTTTCAAAACCTAAAGCACTTTAAATTGTTAAGTCTCATTTTCTTTAATTTCCTCATTTCCTAAGTCTGTTTTCCTGATTCATTAGAGACTGTTTGTTAGTTTGGGGTTGCCAAAGTGACCACTCATAATAAATTTCAAAGTAAAAGTATTTTCAATAAGAATACCCTTCTTTTCTCCTATAATGCCGTTTAACTTCATCAGATGAAACACTTCGGGAAAGGATCAACTTAGCAATAATAAGAGACCAAAGGGTGCCATTTTCCCTGGATCTAAAAGAGGAAAAAAAATTCCGTTTTTAAAGTGTACTTAAGATTTTTAAACAATGCTTACCTGGATTCCTTTTACAGAACTAAATAAATCACTTTGTAAGGGTATCAATTCACACAGCACTTCTGCACCCAAACAACTGCTGTTACCAAAAGGATTGGGAACTTAACTTCTGAAACTCCTTTACAGCTGATATTGAGCTCTCGTCCAAGGCAATCCCAAAGCCCCACAAGTTCCAATAGGGGAGATGACCTTAAAGATTAAGCTTGAGGACCAGAGGTTGCAGCTGGAAAGAGAACATCTCCCAGAGGACACCGAGGACTGTTGAAGTTGAGAAAGCAAGGAGGTACTGATATCCACTGAGGAAAGTTCTGAGTGTCAAGTATGTAGAGTGGGACTGGAAAGGAAGACCTGTTCAGCCTGGGGCCTCTGATACTGCAAAGCATACGAAAAATACTACAGGCAAGTGAAAAACTCTTCAAGAGAGCAGTTCAACACAGTAATTTCAACGAGCTAACCATCAAACTGCTATAACCTCTATAACAACTCTGTTTTCATACCTACTTCCTCATCTAGGGGAGAGGGTTTTGTGGTTATGATATTAAGACACACCTGCAACAACATGCAAGGTAAAAGGTTAAATTTAGAGTAGTGGAAGGATGGGTTACATATGACAAATTAAAACAACTTCTACGGGATTCTGTTTCTTTGTCATCTGGCCCTTGAATGTATTTATGGATTCAATAACACAGGCAAAGTCCAAATATCTCACCAGAAGAGTAAATCAAGTACTTAGTATCCATAAAGTATTTATCATTAAAGAATTGGGATTAATTTAGATAAACCCTCTGATTCAAAGATTAGCATGAAGTGGGCTTACATTTTAAAGACACAAGCCATAAACTAGCAACAGTCATAAAAAATGGAAATTGAAAGAGATTCTTACCTGTTAAATAACAGCTGCAAAAGGCCAGAAGTATTACCGAGTCCACATAAGTTATCATATGTAATATTCATTTTTTGAAGCATTTCACAAAATCCAGTTAGAAAAATAGGTGGATTGTCTAATTCTTCATACCACTGCAATGAATAGAGCAGTTCTGCAACTAACAGAATGGACAACACATTACTGAGTATACTTTGTGAACAGACCTTTGAACTGTTTTCACTTGTCCCCCCCATTCCCTAACATTCTCGTGCCCACTAATTTCAAAATATCTATGAACTGGGACTTCCCTGGTGGTCCAGTGGTTAAGACTTTGCACTTCCAACACAGGGGGCGCTGGTTCGATCCCTGGTCGGGGAACTAAGATCCCACATGCTACATAGCGCAATCAATCAATCAATAATCTGTGAATTGATTTTCCACTATTTGATGTTCAAGTACGGAGAACTAAGATCCCACATGCCGCACAGCGCAGCCAATCAATCAATCAATCAATATCTATGAACTGATTTTCAACTGTTTGATGTTCAACTATAATGAAAGCTGAGAATACCTGATACAAAATATCACTCCTCTCCCAAACATTACTTGGTCCCTTTTCTGATTAGTTAAGAATGTGACAGCAACCTAAGTTATCGGAGAGAGATACTGGAAGAATCTTCCTACTATTTTTGCCACAAATGATAAGAAGTTGCATCCAGGATAAACAACCATGGGACCCAAGACCTAAGAAGTTCAAGTCAATGTGTTAAGAAATGGGAGAGGGCACGATCTAGTAAACAGGGCATGGGCCTCAGTGACAGACTAGTCTGGATTTAAATGAGCTGCACACATCGTTATCAGCTAGGATAATACAAATCTACCTCACGGGACTACTGTGAGAAGTAAATGACCAAGTATCACAAAACCTGGCATGTCACAGGTTTTCAATACATAATTAGTCACAACTCTCTTTTATAAAGCCAGGTATGGATTTTGGAGTTAGAAGACTTGAAACCTGGTTCAAAAATCAAATCCCATCCCTTGCAAGTTCCAGATAAGAAAAACAACAAAAATTATTACTCTGATTTCCATTGTTGTTTTTGGACAGATTCACTCTGTGAGTAAAGAGCAGGCTAATCTCCTCGACCTCAACTGCATGTGGAGTTCGCTCACCACGAGAGGTGTTCCAGCTTTTTTCCACAGAGTGCAATATTCTCCTCCGCTAGTAACTGTACTCAGCTGAGGGCTCACAATCGAGACTGATACAGGAATTACGCAAGTCCTCCACCTTTCAGACCATTTTGTACAGGTCACACTGCTACCTACAATTCTACACCATTTCCTGGAATGGGGGAATTTTTGAATCCTTTTGAAGTTCAACATTTGAAGCTCCACTTGCTGGGAAAAAAATTATTGCCCTACACAAAGGTAGATTGATTCAAAAATTAATTGAAAATTCAGAATCCTTGATGAAACACAAGACTCAACCATTTTCTTTAGGGTTATGTGCCAAAGGATATGCTTATACTGATGTCATGCCAGCTAGAGTAACATCTTAAACCAAATTCTGCTCTATTGCTAACAAGACTACAGCAAGATATTGAGTATGATGCCATTTGATTTGCAATTTAACATTCATCTCTTAAGTGTCCTCAAGTTTCTCATTGCTAAAATAATTAAAAGGAGCTGAGGATTTTTGATTCTTTAAAGATTTAGATTGAAGTATAATCAAAATTATTTCAAAATTACAATTTAATTACTTCAAGATTTATGTTTATATGTATTTATCTGAATACTCATATATACTTATGTTTATATGTATTTATCTGAACGCTCATATATACTTACTTATTTTCTCAAGCTCATTATTTTCTAGGACTATTTCCTTTTTCAGTGCAACTAATATCATTTTGCTCAATAATGCTGAAGTACACAAATGGCTGGGAAGTTTCTTTGTATCTTGTTCTTTAAAATCTGTTTTGAAACACTCATAATTCAAACTGAGTCTTCCTTCTAAAAGAGGTCTATGCAACCACTGTAAAAAAAAAATACATTATACACAAAAGCATTCAATAGTTCAATTAATTACTAACTCTGCAATTAAGAAGGGAACAAAAATAAAGTTATTAAAATATCTTCAAAATGTTATTAGAATAACTTCAAAAATGAAGCTATTGCTAGTTTACTAGTAAAACCACAGAATCCTAGAAGTTTGGTTTCTACGAACAGAAATTATCAACGTGTGTTTCCTGAGGATTCCTTCAGGACAGAACAAGGTCTTATTTACCTTGTACCATGGCAACTGCCAAGTGTCAACTGGTATCTTGCAAACAGCAAACACCCAACACAGGAGCATTCAAAGGCAGAAACGCAAAGTTAAGATACTCATTTCATTTACTTTTTTTCTTCCCCAGAATAAAATTAAAATATTTAAGCTTGCATGAAATCCAAACTTCAGAATAAAATAAGTACTCTCCAATCTCAAACATACCTGCATAGGAAGAGACTGTCTCATCTTTTCCCATTCGCTGTTGTCTGGCATTACACTTCCAATATAAACTCCCAGAAGATAAGTATCTTCACTCTCTAGAAGCACATTTAGCAAATCATCAACAGCAGACAAGAGGACCTGAAGACTGAAAATAATGCAAATAACTTAACCACTGCAGTTATGTTATAACCAATTTGAACACACTGGTATACACTAAATACCCTACGGCAGATAACAGTTTACCTGAACAAAAAAGACAATTCAAAATAAAAGTAAATGGCCTCTCCACCCTCCCCTCATGACTTTCACACAAACAGGGGATTTTATCCAACATTTTGTAATTGAAATCAAGTGCTGCTTCTATTTCAGAATGAAGGGGAATGACCTATTTCAGATCAGATATTTCTGAAATATAGCTACTTTATTCCATGAAAAGAGTATGATAATCAGAAAAAGATTTAACCCAACCCCAGTAACTCTGGATGCATTCTCTTAGTTTTCATTTTTAGATATGGATTTAGGCATGAGATGTGAAATACATCTGCAATTCAACCCCTTACAACAGTGGCTACCAGACTCCCCCCAAAAATAAACAATGAAGGACAATCATTGTCCGTGGTGGCCATAAGAGTTTACGGTTACAATCCATACCAGCCTAAGACATAGGACAGCAGCCCTATCACATCACTGACCATAAATTATTCTGGTCAAAACAAATCACTTGGGCCTCCCTGGTGGCGCAGTGGTTGAGCGTCCTCCTGCCGATGCAGGGGACGCGGGTTTGTGCCCCGGTCCAGGAGGATCCCATATGCTGCAGAGCGGCTGGGCCCGTGAGCCATGGCCGCTGAGCCTGTGGGTCCGGAGCCTGTGCTCCGCAACGGGAGAGGCCACAACAGTGAGAGGCCCGCGTACCGCAAAAGAAAAAAAAAAAAAAAAAAAAAAAAAAACAAAAAACAAATCACTCTCCAACTAATTGAACTTAAATGGATGATCATTAAAACAAAATCCTTTTGGAAAAATCTGTTTGGATCTTCCCTTAGAATCCTGTAGATTTCTTACATAACAAGTCATTTTTCATAGGCATTCACACTAACCATGGAATCTTATTATGGACAATGATCAATTATTAAAGAGATACTCTGCAACTGAGCACAAAAAAAGGTTACCTTGTGATATCCAATGATGAAGACTGAACTTGGTTTTTCAGCCACAGAGCAGATAAACGCAGGAAGGTACTCTGTTTATATGTGTCGCCAGTTTGATGGACCAATAAATTCACACCAGAGAGCCAAGTATTTTTCAGTTTACTGATAAGAAAGTCTAAAATCAAGATGTCAACAGTGATTCATAATCCCTATGAAGTAACTATAATCAGTACAAAATGTCTGAAAGAACTCATTGCAGATCTGAGATTTGTAAGGTACCATTAAGAAAACATAAAATTACTATTCAACGGCTATAACAAAATAACAATGTCATAAATATGCAATAATATAAGCTAACTCATGCCATATCAATGTAAAAATGCTAAAATTTTTAAAGTCAGCTTTTTTCTGTTCTGAACTTATTTATAAGAGAGTTGACCTTTTGGAGATATGAAAAATATACCTTTTCTAAATAGAAAACTTAGTATTAAAGAAAGGGTTGGAGAGGAGGGCTCTCCATTAACAGCATTTTTTTTTCAAGAGTATTTTTTACATTCCTTTCACAAATAAGTCTGAATTAACATATAAGACAGGAATATAGTCCTTAAAAAGGGAATCTCAATTTCATTTTACTATACACCAAGACTGAATGTCTTTAACTATAAGAGAAGAAGGTATTAATGTCTCCCTTTATGAATATGTAAACTGAGGCATCAAGAAATTAAACAACTTGTGAGAGCTACTGAGTGAAGGAGCTAAGATTCTAACTCATCTATCATGGCCCCTTCCAAAATCGTTTCCTTGATATCAAGTAAAAACTTTAGATATAATGTCTACATACATCTTTAACTTGGTTTCTAAAGCTGAAAGTGTTTAAGATTTGTAGTCCTTTACTCAAAATGCTTTCAAAGTTCAAACACATTATGATTCAATTAAATAAAGCCTGGGCACTTACACTATGAAAGTCAGAGCTGGAGATTCCCAACAAAACATTTGAGCAGTAGGCTATTACCTGGCAAATGTGATTTTTCTTTGCTCTCAGCACACAACTGAAAGAGAGTTAACAATAAATCTTCAGATGATGGCATTAGCAAGCATCCTTTCGCTGAGCTGAAATAGTTATAGGCCACATCACATATAAAAGACACTGATGAGTCATTATTTTCAGCTTCTGACAATTTCTTTGCTTTGGATAAAGTTTCATGAAGTTTAACAATAATCCTTTCAACATATACTTCTCCAATCAAGTAATCTACAGAAAAAAATTCAAACAGACAAAATACAAGAAATATTAACAGTGTGTTTTCCTTTTTTTAATCTTTGTTTTTAATTTTTTTAACCAGTGTATTTTGATACTTTACTTGGGCTTAACATTCCACCTTGGTCTCTCCATGTGTTTTTTTTTTTTCTTTAATGGTGTTTATGTTTTATATAAAAGAAAATCACATCAACAAATCAATCTGTTCCCCATGGATAAAAGCGCTCACATTAAAAAAAGCTGTTCTGGGCTTCCCTGGTAGCACAGTGGTTGAGAATCTGCCTGCCAATGCAGGGGACACAGGTTCAAGCCCTGGTCTGGGAAGATCCCACATGCCGCAAAGCAACTAGGCCCGTGAGGCACAACTACTGAGGCTGCGCATCTGGAGCATGTGCTCCGCAACAAGAGAGGCCACGACAGTGAGAGGCCCATGCACGGCAATGAAGAACGACCCCGGCTTGCCGCAACTTGAGAAAGCCCTCGCACAGAAACGAAGACCCAACACAGTCAAAAATAAATATTAAAAAATTAATTAATTAATTAATTAAAAAAACAAACGCCATATTTTTACCTACCATTTTTAACATGTTGGGATAATACCAAGCTTAAAAGAGACCATCTTTCTGAGAAGTAAGATTCAGAAGATACTGTGGATTCCAAGTCCTTATTACAAAGATGATCTGCCAAGGTTACCAATTTCTCGCCAAGGGTATCTCCTTTTAGCCAAGGAGTTACTAAAGCATGTTTATCTGAACTAGAACATGCCTAAAACCATAAAATTAAAGCAAAGATTAGAAGCAAGATCAAAAAGTAGACTTGCCAAAATATTACTTGTACCATATTACCTCCTTTCATCATCACGGCCTCAACATCATCCCCCATGCCTCCTCCTCAAGTCCTAAGCAGGCTGGTATCTTCCCTATTCCCCACTAGGCCTTGCTTACGTACGCTTCCATGCTTTGTTCATGCTATCTTCCCAAGCATAAATATTCCCCCTCTTCTTTATTTATCAAAAGCACATCCATTATTTGAGATTTAGCATAAATCCCACCTGCTTTGTGAAGTCTCCCCCATCCACGCCAGCCCATACTCATCACTGCTTTTCTCTGAATCTCTAGAGCACTTACTGAGTTGTATTATTATTTATAATGTTTCATCTGTGTATGTCTTGTTTCCAATGAGACAATCTCATTGTAAGTTCCTTGAGAGCAGAGCCTGTCTTAAACTTCTTTGATACCTGCTATCAACACTGCAGATACGTTCAATGGATAATGAATGAACTTTAAAGACGGATTTTAAAATGCTCTACAAATATTAAATTTTTGTTCATTAATTTTGCTAAAATTAAAGAACAATTAGCATATAATAATGGTAGATTACTTCAATATGAACAACTGGACTTATCATTTGCCCAAATTACTTCAATATGAACAATGGGACTTATCATTTGCCCAAATTTTCTGAAATAGTTACTGGGGCAGATAGCTGACAGCAACTAGTTTATTTTCATGGGGTGGGGAAGCAAGGAAAAAAAACTGTAAATCCACCCCCAAAAGCATGCTGATCCATGTTCCCAGAGCTTCTTTTGGTTTAAGGGCTGAGAAGAAAGGAATTTGCAACTTGCCTCATTTCAAAGCAATCAGGAAAAAAAAAAAAAAATCCAAGTGTAGATTGGGGAGTGCCCCCCAAACTGTTTTATCTCCTTATTTAAACAATTGTAGGTAATGAGAGCCTCTATTTTAGTCCAAGTTTTATGACTATTCTGGCTTTATGACCTTAGACAAAGCTCTTAACCAACCTGGGCCTATTTCCTAATTTGAAAAAATGAAGGTTAACTTAGAAAATCTCTAAGGTTCTTTCAGTTACAAAAGTCAGGTTTGTTTTTAAGGAAGTTGACTTTAGGACTCTGCTCATAAAGTATGAGGCTGCATAAAAACAAGAAAAACTAGAATTTAGATGGCTGTAATATTGGCTTTCCTAAGATAGCTTACCAAATAAAACCAATCTATTTTATAGAATCCTACAGAATCCAAAAAGCAAACTTCTGAATAAAATGTCTCTCAGGTTATTAAGACATGAAGTCCAGCTTCTCAATGTTTTAACACATCCACAGAAAGAATCTAACAGGGGTTAAGGAGACTAGTTAGTCACAGAAGTACAGGAAGCAAACACTGGCTATGAACTTCCAAACACTGACCAGGAAGAGGAGTCTTCCAAACAGATGTACCTCAACTACTGGGAAGTACATTCCTAAGTTGGAAATGGATATATCAATCTTTATCTTATCAAATTATTAACTATATACTTTTGCTCTGATTCTATACTTATCAAGCAGCTTTCTCATAACGTGGCTTTTCATGTAGCCTGCCTATAGGGAGAGGAAGTACTGAATAAAGTAATTCAAATGGTGTGCCTAGTAAGTTATATTTCCCATTGAAAAAGAGTAAATTAATACTCTGTATTTATTTTGTAAAAATAAACTATTGGGGGAAATAGGGAGTTATTGTTTAATGGGTATAGTTTCCATTTTACTAGGTGAAAAAGTTCTGGAGATTGGTTGCACAATAATGTGAATAAACTTAACACTACTGAACTGTTCACTTAGAAATGGTTACTATGGCAAATTATATGTTTTTTCAACATAATTTAAAAAGACAGAAAAAAGAAACTTGTAAATTATAGAGTTATGTAAGTGAAATTTTAAAATACTGAAAAAATTCTTTAAGAAAAGGCAGCTAGTCATAACATTTCTATGGTTGGAAAAGTGTTATGTCATTTACATCTTCATTAGGAAAGAATACTTAAGCCATTTAAAAATTTTTCTCAATTATGTTTCTTGATTTCTTTTTATTATTTTCATCACTAATTTTCTTACTTAATCAAATGGCAATTAAATAAAGGTGGGAAGACTTTAGTTTGCCTGTATAGTATTCCAGGGTAAAACAAACTTAATTTCCTGATGCGTTCTACTCAAAGCTAGAACCATTCAATCCATTTCTACAGAAGAAAAAATAACTAGGATTACAGCAGAAACCTTAGTTTAAAAGATTAAACAAAGATAAATGCTTCACTCTTCCTTTGTTAGCCACTAGGGAAGAGACACTGGATCTTCCAGAACCTGTTCATTCTTCCCTGATATTCCTAACCAGAAAAATAATACTATAGAAAGGTGAACACCATGGCTTCTCAAATTATGAGAAGAAAGTTACAATAATAAGGAAGTTCTCTAACAGAGACACCGGATCACATACCATTATGTGAATATAGCTGTGGTTTAATTTTTGTATACCTATAAATACCAAAAAAAAGAGAAAAATCTCTAAGCTACCTTTTCAATGACCTGAAGAATAGAATTCCATTTCAGATCCACCTAAAAGAAGAAGAAGAGAAACAATCTGCTAGAAAACACAGTAACTGGTAAAACTTTTTATAAGTAAATGAAGAGACCATTTAGTCACTTCATTGAAGTGAAGGAACCACTACAAAACTAAAACATTTTTTTAGTGCGTCCAGCTTTAAAAAGTATGGACTGAAAGAACTTACCCTTTTATTACCAAGCTTTTGTCATCTTAACATATTTACTCTTACTGAACAGCTACCCAGAAGTCTCACATACTTCCCAATCCCAATCAAGAATATAGTCTTTAAATTGACATTCACAGTTAAGAAACAATCCCAAAATAACCCCCATACAGGTCTCATTCTACTCATTCATAATCAGTGTGCCAGTGTAAACCATTATAGTTTAAAAAGATACAGGGAACTCCCTGGTGATCCAGTGGTTAGGGCTCCATGCTTCCACTGTAGGGGGCACAGGTTTGATCCCTGGTCGGGGAACAAAGATCCTGCATGCAGGCATGCATGAATGAATGAATAAATAAATAAATGAAAATAAAAAGATACACAACAGTAATACCTCAATTAGATCATCTAAGACAGCTTTTCTTTCCATATGACTATCACAGCAACAAAGGGCACTGTACAAAATGTCCACCAAGAAACTAGCATCCTTCCTGTGATCTTCATTTAGCCAACCTATTACTTTCTGGTATAAAAACTGTATCGCGGGATTTTTTTGTGCAAGTTTGGCTATTTCAAGAGGCTTGGCTTTGACGATACTCTGTTTTTCATCACCTAATAGCACTTTAAATACTTGGCTTGAAGAGAAGGAGTTGAGCAGAGTGGAAAGAAACCTTAGATGTTGCTCCGACTTTTGTTCATTGACATAATTAACACTCATTTCTGCTAGTTTACAGACTAAGTCTTCCAAAGGTTTTTTCCTTAGGGGTGATATAAGGTCTGAGCAACTGTGATTGAGAGAAGGTTCAGCCATTAATTCAGAGCCTTCACTATTCTCTCCTTCTGAGGAGACACACTTCTCATTCTCTTTATTATTTTCGGGCATCTCATCAGCAAATCTAACCGTACCAACGTTTTTTTTAAACTTCAAGGAGCTCTTTGGCTTCTGAAGGACCTGTAATAGGTTAGAAACACCCAAAACTGACTTAACATCGGTTTCTGGCTCATTGATTTTCTCAACACAGATCTCTGACAGTCTTTCCCAGAAATTCAGTAGCACTTTCTCCAAACTGTAAGCTGTTTTATCATCTTTATCCAAATCTGCTTTGGCTTCCCATGAACTTAAAGTTTCTGCCAAATGGTTAAATAGCTGCTCATCTTGCAATCTTGGGTCTTTGAGAACTGCATCAATAAAAGGAATCAACTGAAAGAGAAGGTAGAAATATTAAAGTTCAGTTTTCAGGGAAAATAAAATTTAAACAAAGTATTCATAAAACATTATAAATTTTCATATTTAATAACTGAAAAACATGAATTTTTCCCAGAACTATGAAAAGAATTAATTTGAACCTGTAAATCATCTTCATATCATTCAAAGAGCCTAATGATTTCACTGTATCCCCCCGAATTACTTCTTTTTTATGATATAATTGACCAAGATCATTGGTCATCAACTCTTTGCATCTTCTGAACTTATTCAAAGTTTTTTGCTTTTCCTAAACCAATATGAAAGACGTATAGGACCCACAGAATACAGAATGCTTTCTCTTAAATTACAAAGATAAGAGAAATTAACTGAGACATCAACTAGGATCTGGGCTTATATAATCATATTAATTAATTTCCTACCATAAGGAACCATATTCCACGACCTGCTCTCATCACTAGTTCTAAAAGCCAAGCACAATTGCTCACAAAAGGATAAATGTACTACATATTTTAGAAGGAACAAGATGATTATAATATAAACTAAAATACAAAATGTTGAAAATTGCATCTTCTAAATTGTTTTGCACTGCAACTCTCTAAAACAGAGTTTGTACAACCAGAGAGTGACTAGTACTTAGGCATTATGGTATTATGCTAACAACTAACAATATAGAAATTTTCACTTATTTGTCAGAAATACACATTACTTAATTTGTAAATCATAAAAATGAAATCTTTACAAGGAAGGCTAGTTAATAAAAATGGCAACAAGACACAATGAGCTTGATTCTTTATAGCTAGTGTGCAAAGGCACTGATTATTTTTACATTATAAATACCTGATCATTGACGAGCATCTCTTCTATCTCTTCCTCACCTAAGTTTTGCTGCATTATAAAACGTAAGCATTCAAAAAAAGCAGATATTACTGCTGAGCACTCTGAAAAGCTGGTTTTGGTTCTTTCTGTTGATAGCCTAAGAAATAATAAATACCTGTGGATTACTCCTTCATGAAAAAGAAAATAAGCGATATAAAAATATCAAAAAAAGGCATGAAAAAGAATTTCTCAAAATAAAATTCTTCAATGAAAAACTAAGAACCAAAATACAGCCTAATTAGAATATAAACTTGAAGAACTATGAAAAATAGCATGTCTTCAAAAATGTATCAACAAAAGATAACATATTTATTTTCTATTCATGGACCAATCTACCTGCAAATTTCAAAGAGAGGACTTAACCAAATAAAGATAATACTGTAGTAGAAAAAAATTTTTTAATCATTAATAAAACTGGGTATCTTTTACTAAGTTCAACAAATACACTGAAATGATGTTTTGAGTGTGACTTTAAACAGCTATTATATTTAAGTTAATGGAAAAGTTCACTGGTTCATTTTCTGCACTCAGGCATTTGTATTTATCAACATACCAAAAAATGGGTCACTGAGAAAGAGCCTATTTCCACCTAAGGGCCTTGCCATAATTTATCTCACTTTCTGCTGCATACTACCACTGAAGTCTTGTAAGTACCCCAAAAAAGAATTCCAATTGTAATTCTCTGAAAACCTTAAAAGTGTTTAATGAACAGCAAAACAATTTGGGGAAATTTACATATGACAGTAACAAGTATGTCATTCTGCCCATTTATGAAAATAAGAAAAAATCTATTTTGCTTTAGAGGTCAAGAATTTAAATTCCTTACCCTGCAACTAGGGAGGTGAGAAAATTTTTGAAGAAATCCAACTTTGGATCTGTAATAGACTGAGGGAGTTTGCTGATAAATGGCAGAAGATAAGGATATATGACAGCAGCCAAACCCCGACCTCCTTCACGAACCACAGCTGACAGCTTGGGAAACACACTTTTTTTTGCATTTACATGAAGCCAACAGTCCTTACCAAAAAAAAAAAAAAAAGATTATAATAATTAGAGATCATAAACATACATTTCCCAATTAAGAGAGAAGACATATAGACTCTCAAAAATAAAAATCCAGTATTCTACCTAAAGAGGGTCAAAATCTCTCACCACCATTAAAAATTACAAGTCTGAAATTATAAGAAATTTATTACATTCAGTAATTATGTATACAACATGCTTCCAGGACAATATTGATCAGAAATAAGTATTTAGGGACTTCTCTGGTGGTCCAGTGGTAAAGAATCCACCTTACAATGCAGGGGACGTGGGTTCGATCCCTGGTCAGGGAACTAAGATCCCACATACTGCAGGGCAACTAAGCCCGCACGCCAAAACTACTGAGCTTGCGCACCTCTACTAGAGAGCCTGTGTGCAGCAAACTACAGAGCTCGCACACACTGGAACCCGTGTGCCACAACTACAGAGCCCACACGCCCTAAGGTCTGCGCACCACAACTAGAGAGGAGAAAACCACCCACATGCCACAACTAGAGAGAAGCCCGCACACAGCAACGAAAGATCCTGCATGCCTCAATGAAGATCCCATGTGCCACAACTAAGGCCTGAGACAGAGAAAAAAGAAGTAATATTTAACTGAAAAGATTTCTATAAAAGCTGCTTTCTAAACAAAAAACAAACAAACAAAAAAGCTGCTTTCTAAAAGGGACAGCAATATTTAATCTTAAATATAATATTCAGATATCTTGATTTCATTGGGCCATATAAGTTTAAAGGATATTGGTATTGACTAAACTGAAAGTAAAATAAAAATGCTATACCATTTTATAGTCAGTTTAAGATTTATACAAAGTTTTGGATTAAATATTTTATTCCCAAGAAAGCATTTTTCTAGCAAGTTTTAAATATTACAATCTGATAGGCTCTCTCACATGGTATCTAAGGCTTCTAAAATACAACTAAGAAGACAAATATTCCCAAATGTACTAAATGTACCTCTTTAACCTACCTCAATAGTTGTAAGTGTGTAAAGCACAGCTTCCCAGAGAGCAGGGCATACAATGGGGTCACTGTCATCAATGCTAAGAAGGACAGATGGGCTCACTTTGGATGCTTCATCTTTCATCAACTGTGGAGTATGTTGGCACAAAGCAGAAACTAACTCAAAATAGGCTGAACGGATCTGAAAGAAAAAATGGAAAGCTGAATTAAACTAAAGCCTAGTCAAGGTATGATAAAATTTTATTTATGGTAATGGCAGGTAGGTTATTCAATCTAACCCTTCCACTAATAAAATTAAAAGGGCTAGAAAAGATACTTTTTAAAAATCTTAAGCACACCACAGAGCTGAAAAGACATTAGGAATTACCAAGCCAAAAGTGAAGGCAGAAATAATTCAACTTTTCTATTTCTTTGGCTCAAGCAAATACAAATCCTCTCTAGTGTAAGAAGCCTTCATTTGGGGGCTCAAATTATCCCTATGAATATACTAGTCAGCACAAAGTTAAATATAGCCAAACAAAAAATAAGACACCATGAGCCACGATGCAGAAACAAAAGATAACACAGAGACCTGAGACTTTAAATCTTATATTTATCTATCAGTTACAAACTCCATATCAACAATGTTTATTATATATAAAGACACAAAAATTTAAAGAAATTTGAAGAGAAGAGGATCTTAGAAGAAGCACAGCAGATCTGAAAAAGAACCAAGCACAATTCCTAAACTAAAAATAAATACACAAATAAATAAGAGCACAATTCATACTTTAAGAGCATCATACTCAACATTAAGAGTCTACAACTGTTTCCATTAAAGTAAGAAACAAGAAAAGGATGCCCGCTACCACCACTTCTATTCAACCTATTCAATTAGGTACTGAGAACCTAATTAATACAGAGAAAAGGGGATAAAAAGAAACTAGCAAGTAACCCAAATTACTGTTTATAATCATAGAAAAATAAAAGGCAATAAAAAATATTCAAAAAATCTAAAGACAGGACTTCCCTGGTGGCACAATGGTTAAGAATCTGCCTGCCAATGCAGGGGACATGGGTTCGAGCCTTGGTCTGGGAAGATCCCACATGCCATGGAGCAACCAAGCCTGTGTACCACAACTACTGAGTCTGTGCTCTAAAGCCTGTGAGCCACAACTACTGAAGCCCGCATGCCTAGAGCCCATGCTCCGCAACAAGAGAAGCCACCATAATGAGAAGCCTGTGCACTGCAATGAAGAATAACCCCCGGTCGCAGCAACTAGAGAAAGCCCATGCACAGCAATGAAGACCCAAAGCAGCCAAAAAATAAATTAAATTAATTAATCAATTTTTTAAAAATTTGGGAAAAGAAAATCTAAAGACAATAAGAACTAACAGGAGGAGGAGGAGCTTCAAGATGGCGGAAGAGTAAGACACAGAGATCACCTTCCTCCTCAAGATACATCACAAATACATCTACACGTAGAACAGCTCCTACAGAACAACTACTAAACACTGGCAGAAGACCGCAGGCCTCCCAAAGGGCAAGAAACTCCCCACATACCTGGGTAGGGCAAAAGAAAAAAGAGACAGAAGAATAGGGACGGGACCTGCACCAGTGGGAGGGAGTTGTGAAGGAGGAAAGGTTTCCCACACACTAGGAAGCCCCTTTGCGGGTGGCGGAGGGGGGAAGCTTCGGAGCCACGGAGGAGAGCGCAGCCACAGGGGGGCGGAGGGCAAAGCGGAGAGATTCCTGCAGAGGATCGGTGCCAACCGGCAATCACCAGCCCGAGAGGCTTGTCTGCTCACCAGCCGGGGCGGGCGGGGGCTGGGAGCTGAGGCTCGGGCTTCGGAGGTCAGATCCCAGGGAGAGGACTGGGGTTGCCAGCATGAACACAGCCTGAATGGGGATAGTGCACCCTAGCTAGCCAGAAGGGAGTCTGGGAAAAAGTCTGGAGCTGCCAAAGAAGCAAGAGACTTTTCCGTGCCTTTCTGTTTCCTGGTGCGCAAGGAGAGGGGATTAAGAGCGCCGCTTAAAGGAGTTCCAGAGACGGCAGAAACGGGAGCAAGCCGTGGCTATCAGCGTGGACCCGAGACGGGCATGAGAAGCTAAGGCTGCTGCTGCCGCCACCGAAAAGCCTGTGTGCATGCACAGGTCACTCTCCACACCTCCCCTCCAGGGAGCCTGTGCAGCCCGCCACCGCCAGGGTCCCGTGATCCAGGGACAACTTCCCCGGGAGAACGCAAGGCGTGCCTCAGGCTGCTGCAACGTCACGATGGCCTCTGCCGCTGCAGGCTCACCCCGCATCCGTACCCCTCCCTCCACCCGGCCTGAGTGAGCCAGAGCCCCTGAACCAGCTGCTCATTTAAACACGTCCTGTCTGAGCGAAGAAAAGATGCCCTAAGGGGACCTAAACGCAGAGGCTGGTCCAAATCCAAAGCTGAACCCCAGAAGCTGTGCAAACAAAGAGAAAGGGAAATCCCTCCCAGCACCCTCAGGAGCAGTGGATTAAATCTCCAAAATCAACTTGGTGTACCCTGCATCTCTTGAATACCTGAATAGACAACGAAGCATCCCAAATTGAGGAGGTGGACTTCAGGAGCAACGATATATATATATATATATATGTATATATATATATATATTTTCCCTTTTTCTCTTTTTGTGAGTGTGTATGTGTATGCTTCTGTGTGTGATTTTGTCTGTATATCTTTGCTTTTACCATTTGTCCTAGAGTTGTCTGTCCTTTTTTTTTTTTAGTATAGTTTTTAGCGCTTGTTATCATTGGTGGATTTGTTTTTTGGTTTGGTTGCTCTCTTCTTTCCTTTTTTTTAATTACTTAAAAAAATTTTTTAACAATTATTTTTTATTTTAATAACTTCATTTTATTTTACTTTATTTTATTTTATTTTATTTCTTTTATTTTCTCCCTTTTATTCTGAGCTGTGTGGATGACAGGCTCTTGGCGTTCCAGCCAGACATCAGGCCGGTGCCTCTGAGGTGGGAGGGCGAAGTTCAGGACACTGGGCCAAAAGAGACCTCCCAGCTCCACATAATATCAAATGGCAAAAATCTCCCAGAGATCTCCATCTCAACACCAAGACCCAGCTCCACTCAAGGACCAGCAACGTACAGTGCTGGACACCCTATGCCAAACAACTAGCAAGACAGGAACATAATGCCATCCATTAGCAGAGAGGCTTCCTAAAATCTTAATAAGGCCACAGACACCCCAAAACACACCACCAGATGGGGACCTGCCCACCAGAAAGACAAGATCCAGCCTCATCCACCAGAACAAAGGCACTAGTCCCCTCCACCAGGAAGCCTACACAACGCACTGAACCAACCTTAGCCACTGGGGACAGACACCAAAAAATGGGAACTATGAACCTGCAGGCTGTGAAAAGGAGAACCCCAAAACAGTAAGTTAAGCAAAGTGAGAAAACAGAGAAACACACAGCAGATGAAGAAGCAAGGCAAAAACCTACCAGACCAAAGAAATGAAGAGGAAATAGGCAGTCTACCAGAAAAAGAATTCAGAATAATGATAGTAAAGATGATGCAAAATCTTGGAAATAGAATGGAGAAAATACAAGAAACCTTTAACAAGGACCTAGAAGAATTAAGGAACAAACAGTGATGAACAACACAATAAATGAAATTTAAAATTCTCTAGAAGGGATCAATAGCAGAATAACTGAGGCAGAAGAACAGATAAGTGATCTGGAAGATACAATAGTGGAACTAATTACCACAGAGCAGAATAAAGAAAAAAGAATGAAAAGAATTGAGGACAGTCTCAGAGACCTCTGGGACAACATTAAACGCACCAACATTAGAATTACAGGGGTCCCAGAAGAAGAAGAGAAAACGAAAGGGACTGAGAAAATATTTGAAGAGATTATAGTTGAAAACTTCCCTAATATGGGAAAGGAAATAGTTAATCAAGTCCAGGAAGCACAGAGAGGCACATACAGGATAAATCCAAGGAGAAACATGCCAAGACACATATTAATCACACCATCAAAAATTAAATACAAAGAAAAAATATTAAAAGCAGCAAGGGAAAAACAACAAATAACAAACAAGGGATTGAATCCCCATAAGATTAACAGCTGATCTTTCAGCAGAAACTCTGCAAGCCAGAAGAGAGCTAGCAGCAGGACACATTTAAAGTGATGAAGGAGAAAAACCTACAACCAAGATTACTCTACCCAGCAAGGATCTCATTCAGATTTGATGGAGAAATTAAAACCTTTACAGACAAGCAAAAGCTAAGAGAATTCAGCACCACCAAACCAACTTTACAACAAATGCTAAAGGAACTTCTCTAGGCAAGAAACACAAGAGAAGGAAAAGACCTACAATAACAAACCCAAAACAATTAAGATAATGGTAATAGGAACATACATATCGATAATTACCTTAAGTAATGGACTAAATGCTCCAACCAAAAGACAAAGACTGGCTGAATGGATACAAAAACAAGACCTGTATATATGCTGTCTACAAGAGACCCACTTCAGACCTAGGGACACATACAGACTGAAAGTGAGGGGATGAAAAAAGATATTCAATGCAAATGGAAATCAAAAGAAAGCTGGAGGGCTTCCCTGGTGGCGCAGTGGTTGAGCGTCTGCCTGCCGATGCAGGGGACACGCGTTTGTGCCCCGGTCTGGGAAGATCCCACATGCCGCGGAGCGGGTGGGCCCATGAGCCATGGCCACTGAGCCTGTGCGTCCAGAGCCTGTGCTCCGCAACAGGAGAGGCCACAACAATGAGAGGCCCGCGTACCGCAAAAAAAAGAAAGCTGGAGTAGCAATTCTCATATCAGACAAAACAGACTTTGAAAGAAAGACTATTACAAGAGACAAAGGAGGACATTACATAATGATCAAGGGATCAATCCAAGAGGAAAATATAACAATTGTAAATATTTATGCACACAACATAGGAGCACCTCAATACATAAGGCAAATACTAGCAGCCATAAAGGGGAAAATCGACAGTAACACAATCATAGTAGGGGACTTTAACACCCCACTTTCACCAATGGACAGATCATCCAAAATGAAAATAAATAAGGAAACACAAGCTTTAAATGATACATTAAACAAGATGGACTTAATTGATATTTATAGGACATTCCATCCAAAAACAACAGAATACACATTCTTCTCAAGTGCTCATGGAACATTCTCCAGGATAGATCATACCTTGGGTCACAAATCAAGTCTTGGTAAATTTAAGAAAACTGAAATCGTATCAAGTATCTTTTCCAACAACAATGCTATGAGACTAGATATCAATTACAGGAAAAACTGTGTAAAAAATACAAACACATGGAGGGTAAACAATACACTACTTAATAACCAAGAGGTCACTGAAGAAATCAAAGAGGAAATCAAAAAATACCTAGAAACAAATGACAATGAAAACACGATGACCAAAACCTATGGGATGCAGCAAGAGCAGTTCTAAGAGGGAAGTTTATAGCAATACAACCCTATCTTAAGAAAGAAGAAACAGGGGGTTTCCCTGGTGGCGCTGTGGTTAAGAATCCGCCTGCCAATGCAGGGGACATGGGTTCAAGCCCTGGTCTGGGAAGATCCCACATGCTGCAGAGCAACTAAGCCTGAGCGCCACAACTATTAAGCCTGCGTGCCTAGAGCTAGTGCTCTGCAACAAGAGAAGCCAGGACAGTGAGAAGCCTGTGCACCACAACGAAGAGTAGCCCCCGCTCAAGAGTAGGCCCCACTCACCGCAAATAGAGAAAGCCCACACATAGCAACAAAGACCCAACACAGCCATAAATAAATAAATAAGTAAATAAATAAATTTAAAAAAAAATGAAACAAGAAGCATCTCAAATAAACAACCTAGCCTTACACCTAAAGCAATTAGAGAAAGAACAACAAAAAACCCCCAAAGTTAGCAGACGGAAAGAAATCATAAAGATCAGGTCAGAAATACATGAAAAAGAAATGAAGGAAATGATAGCAAAGGTCAATAAAACTAAAAGCTGGTTCTTTCAGCAGATAAACGAAATTGATAAACCATTAGCCAGACATCAAGAAAAATAGTGAGAAGACTCAAATCAATAGAATTATAAATGAAAAAAAAGTAATAACTCACACAGCAGAAATACAAAGGACCATGAGAGATTACTACAAGCAACTCTATGCCAATAAAATGGACAACCTGGAAGAAATGGACAAATTCTTAGAAACGCACAACCTTCTGAGACTGAAGCAGGAAGAAATAGAAAATATGAACAGACCAATCACCAGCACTGAAATTGAAACTGTGATTAAAAATCTTCCAACAGTGGCGCAGTGGTTAAGAATCTGCCTGCCAATGCAGGCGATACGGGTTCGTGCCCTGGTCCGGGAGGATCCCACATGCCGCGGAACGGCTGGGCCCGTGGGCTGTGGCCGCTGAGCCTGCGCGTCCGGAGCCTGTGCTCCGCAATGGGAGAGGCCACAGCAGTGAGAAGCCTGCATACCACACACACAAAAAAAAAAAAGTGAGAAAGGCCTTCATAAGGCAAAATCAGTGGTTTTGATGTAATCAAAATTAAGATTTCTTTATAAAAGAGGACACATGAAAGGTGACAGAATGGGAGATTATTTACAATGCCTAAAAATGACATAAGGACTAATATTTAAAATATACAAGGAACTCCAGTAAAATATGAAAAAGAGAACTCCAATAGAAAAAAAGAGGTGAAAGATATGAATAAGTAGTTTACAGAGGAAACATAAAAAACTAAAAAGCTTATGAAGAGATGTTAAAAGTCACTAGTTAGCAGAGTAATTAACATTAAAGAAAGGTATCATTTGAACTCCTAATTAGACTATTGAAAAATAGGAAGTTGAATGATGCCCAGTCCTGGCTACAGTATAAGGATATATAGTAGTCATCATTATTGATAGTTGAGCCTAGACTAATGCAGCCAATCAGGTAAGCAATCTGGCACTACTTCAGAAAATTAAGTATGCCTATACTCTTTGACTCGGCAATTCAGAAATTAAGAGAAATTGAGAAAAAGAAATTCTCACAGATCTGGGATACATGAATGAAGATGCTCACTGCTGCCTTATTTGTGAGAGCAGGGAGTCGAAGGCAATCAGGGTGTCTATCACTGGGGAAATGAACTGGTAAAATGGAATGAATGCAAAGTTCTGAATACTACACATCAGTTAGAAGCCATGGGCCAGATATACATAGAGGAATGTAATGGATTTAAGTATATTAGTACTTTTTAAAAAACTACTGGGACTTCCCTGGTGGTCCAGTGGGTAAGACTCCGTGCTCCCAATGCAGGGGCCTGGGTTTGATCCCTGGTCAGGGATCTGGATCCTGCATGCATGCCACAACGAGGAGCTTGCATGACGCAACTAAAAGACCCGGCGAGCTTGGGACTTCCCTGGTGGCGCAGTGGTTAAGAATCTGCCTGCCAATACAAGCGACACGGGTTCGAGCCCTCGCCCAGGAAGATCCCACATGCTGCAGAGCAACTAAGCCTGTGCGCCACAACTACTGAGCCTGCGCTCTAGAGCCCGCATGCCGCAACTACTGAAGCCCTCGCACCTACATTGCAAGGAAGAGTAGCCCCCACTCGCCGCAACTAGAGAAAGCCCACGCGCAGCAAAGAAAACCCAACACAGCCAGAAAAAATAATTAATTAATTAATTTTTTAAAAAAAATCCCACATGCCGCAACTAAGACCTGGTGCAGCCTAAATAAATAAATAAATATTTCTTTACACAAACAAACAAAAAGTACATGTATAAAAATTTTTTTAAAAAAACTACTATGTAAAAAGCAATAAAATGGGATGAAATAGAACACAGTATCATTAGTATCATTTATGTGAATTAAAAACACATGCAAAAAGGCTGTGACATGCCTAACAGAGAAAATTAGATAAACTTCATTCAGGCATGATGTCTAGTGCTGTTGTGTGGGAATTCAAAGTTAGTGAATCAACAATATACATTAAATAAGGTGTCTTTAAACAGACACACATAAAACAAGGTTATGTACTGACCAACTGTCAAAAATGTCGTGACGAGACTAACAGGAGCCTCATCCTGCATTTCCCCTAAGAGCGATGCTTCGGTATTCACTAACTCAGTGTTCGTGGGCTTCACAGAATATAATCACAGTAAGCAATGAGAATCGACTGCACAGACGAAAGCACATACGTTAATCACACTTAGAACGGGCAGCTGGTGGAGGTGGAAGATGGAGACAGACAGACAAAAGGGAAAAAATAAATACATTAAAAGGAAGAGACTTGCACACACCCAGCAGTTTTAAGGTGCCATGAATAGAGGAAGAGGATGATTCAACTCTGAATCTGAGGTCCAAACAACTAAATTAAAAAATGAAAATACAAGAACATTCTAGTAAGAGAGGTAATTCAGTCCCGTCACAAAAATGTGTCTGCAGAATTTTAAAGATAAACAATAAACATGAAGTCTAAATAAAAAATAACAAGATCGGGGAGAAAAAGGAATCAGAGGAATGTCTTAAAATAAAGAAGATTAAGGTACCTGAGGTATACTGTGTTTTCCATACTTCCAAAACTTATTCTGTGATAAAAGAGATTTAAATTTCTCCTCCAGAGAATCAAGCTCATTATCAGGTAAGAGGCAAAGCAATTTTTTCAATGCCAATAAGGAACAAGTTACAACCCGATGGAATTTAGCTTCTCTCTCTTCCTCTGGAATAGTTCTTGATGTAAAAAGAAAATAAATACATATAAGGATTGAGAATAAGACAAACCACATATTCAGCACTTCTATTTTAAATGTTTTATCACTGAATATCTACCAAAGTTGCTTTATCTCTATATTCATTCTCCCTGTGCCAAACCCCCACAAAATGCCAATATACATAGAATTTTAACCACATATTATTCGAATAATACAAGGTGAAAATAAATAGTTGTGGCTTGAAATAAGTGTGCATGTACACTGCTCTCACTAGCAGCTAATTGGATGATTAGAGAATAAATAACACTGCACCTAAGAGTACTTTCCCTTACAGACTCTTAATAGTTTGATTAGAACACAAGAGTAAAAAGTAAATGGAACATCTTACTATTCTTACAATAGAACTATTCATAGTTCTTCAACTATTTTCATCCAGACCTTAAAATGGTTCCTGCTATGACTGTCAAAAGGCAAATGTGGAAAAAACCTAAAAACATCTCTTTGTAAAAGAACCAAACACATGCTCTCTCAGATAATTCAAGTTAAGTAGCGGGACAACTTGCAGGTAAAAGCACTTAAAACAGCACCTGGCAAATAGCACTATATTAAGTATTTTCACCTCTACATGTAGCATCCCTTTTTAAAAAAATGTCACATTGAAATTATTATCTTATTACCTATGAGTGAAACATAGTTTCACTTAATCTGAGTTACACAGAAACAATACAACTTACTGTGGATCACTGAGTGTATCAGGTGTTTCTTTTATAAGATGATCCTGCAGCACCTATACAGGGGGGAAAAATGCCATAGCCTTCAGATTTTATTGAATCGTCAGTGGTGAAGAGACAGAATATAAACTTCATCTTAACTAAAAGTTTTTACCCTTTCTCACAAAAGTAGCAAAATTAAGCAGCAAAACTAAAAGGTTTGAATTTTACCAATGTTTTTCCCCTATCAATCCCCAAGGTTGGCACCTGCTGGGGTACAGAAGGATAAGGTACTCCTTCCAAACACCTCCAGTTTCCACTGAGAGGAATTTTCCCTTCAATACTCCTGGCCTCTTGCTTCTCCATTCCTCTTGCACACAGCAGTGAAGTGAATGGGATGTCCGATTAGTAAGTTTGGGAGTGAATTAGGCTCTGCTTTCCTCGCCCCTCTTTCTTGAGCACCTCCCTGCTCACAGAGAGCACACATTGTGCTCCACTCCACCATGGAGGAAGGTTCAAGGTCCCATTTGCAATGCTGAGTAAGTCTGCTTACTTCTGGGGTACAGTACTAGAAAGTCCACTGTTCCAGTATCAATTTTATCAGCAATAATAATAACCAACATTTACTGAGTTTTTCCATTTACCAGGTACTGCTTTGAGCACATTCCATGCATTAACTAAATCCTCAAAACAACTCGATAAAGTACAAGTTAATTCCTACTTTAACAGATGAGGAAATGGAAGCACAGAAACCTGCCCATGGTCAAACACCCCAACTAATGGCAGAGTGGACTAGAACCCAGTGGTGTGACCCAGAGCCCGTGTTCTCTTACAGACACTATGACATTTTGATCTCATTTGCCTAACTCCTCTCTAATAAATTTGTTTTGAACTTAGGAAAGTTCAAACCCAATATTTGTATATCTGTGACACATCCAACTAAAGGTAAAATAATGGAGAAAATAATCCACATATCCAATGATCAGTTACCCATCCATAATAAAACCAAGAACAAAAAACCAACCAAATAAACAAAACTATGAATAGCCAAATCAATTATCTCAAAAATCCATTTTCTAAAACTCTTAAGTGTCCAAACTCATGATACTTCACTCACAACATTCATCACTAGATATTTTAAAGAATCCAATGATATTTAATTTACAGTTGGGATAGAGAACCCCTTTGAGAGTATGAGTAAACCTACAAACCCTAGGGAATTCTCTGGCAGTCCAGTGGCTTGGACTCAGCGCTTTCAAGGCTGGGGCCCCGGTTCAACCCCTGGTCTGGGAACTAAGATCCTACAAGCCATGCGGTGCGGCCAAAAAAAACCGCACAACTACAAACCATCACCCTAGAAAAACAACTCTGGTACAACAGAAAAATAAAGAATGTAAGAACCAAGAACTTAAAGGGGGAACTAGAATGCGTGCGTGTGTGTGTGTGTGTGTGTGTGTGTGTGTGTGTGTGTGTGTGTGTGTGTGTGATATCAGATAGGTAAGAAGGGATCACATCATGCAGAGCCTTGTAGGCCAAGATAAGAAATCTGGACTTGTAAGTATACTGGGAAGCCACAGAAAGGTCAACTAACTGAAAGGAGGGAAGCAGGGAGAAAATGAGGGAGGAGGAGGGAAGATGTTTAAGTAGGATTATACATAGGGTGCTATGGAAATATGAGTACTAAATAAAGAAATAAATGCAAGCATTTTCTTTTTTAAAAAAATTTTTACTTCTCCTCAATGGACTCACAGTCCATCTATTTTTATTTTATTTTATTTCTATTTTTATTTCTTTATTTCTTAATACTAACAAATTAGTGTCTAGTTTTTTCCAGTCCGTATATCAGGAATAGCAAATAAAGAGAGAAAAAATGAGGAAGGACAGTATTGTGTACAAACTAAAAACCACAAAAGTTATGGTTGATATCGGTCTGGCAAAACTGCTGGCCAAGTGTTGGAGAAATGTGTATCTGTTAATGGGAGTACAAATTTGTATGGCCCTTTGAAGGGCAGTTTATCCATATATATAAAAAATTTAAACTCTTTGACCCAACATATAGTTACTAGAAGTTCTGGTAACTCCCACTCCTACAGGGTATGAAGAAATCTATTCAAGAGTGTTCACTGAGGCAACAGTGTTTGGTATCATAAAAAACCGGGTAAATAAATATTTTTAAAAATAATACATAAATAAACCTATTCTTAAAAAAAAAAAAAACTGGGGAAAAATCCCAAATGTGTATTAAAATGAAAAAAGTTAAATAAACTGTTGTATATCTATATATACAAAGGAATACCAGGATGAAACAGATCTGTATATATGTATTGATTTGGAAATATGGGGAAAAAAAGTTTAGATTTGATTTTTAGATGTATTCTTTTTTTAGATTATATATTACAAAGCATATATCTAAATTTTTTTAGATATGGTAAATTAAAACATTAAAATAAACAGGGAAACCTTAAATCATTCAGAAAGATCCAATCCAAAAAGTTAATTATGTTTGAAAAGCCAAAATGGTCAACTTTGATAAACACCATTTAAAAAACGCAGTCTTCCACTTAAAATATTTCACTTCTCATACCCTCACATGCTAGGTAAAAGAGCTGCCTTTGTAATATGGCTTATATCCCTTAAATACTTTAAAAAATAGATACAGAATGGTTCCAAGGACTTACACTTGTAATTTCATCTTTACAAAATGCTATGGCTTCAGGTTGCTTGCTTGGAGGGAAAGCTGCTTCAAAAGCATCTTTTGCTGCAGATGCAGCTGGTGTGTAAGTATCACACTGAGCCATTAGCCAGTAGCCCATTAAACTTTTTAAGTAAGGAGCCAAGTGTTTCTTAACTTTAAGGATAAGTTTTTCAAAAGCTTGCTGTGTGGCTTCTCGAACCCGGCGGTCATGATCCTATTGAAAATATAATATGGTTTAAAACAGCGCTAACCCATAAAAATAAATACTGACATTTCTGGGTATGTGATGAAGACCCATTAATAAGAATTCACCTATGCACAAAGCTAAACTAAAGTCAATAATTATATTAAAAAACTGATTAATTTTTCCTTTTCCCAATAAGATAAAAATGACTGTATTCAAGACAGAGTCAGGGCTAAGCCTGGAATAAATAAGCAATTCATTCTCATTCTTCTGCAGCAAGTATATAAAGAAATTACATTGTCAAAATTTACTATGACTTAAAAGTATCTAGGTTCTATAGTAAGGACCTAACAGACTCCTTTTTACAACCCAACATGATCCAATCTGCATAATAATATTGACATAACATTCCATAACCCTCACCAAAAATGAATCATATAAATTTGATAGTCCCCACAACTTCAACCAAAAACAAAAAACACACACACAAAAAAAAACAACAGAAATAAACTAGTCAAGTCTTAATACTTACTAGTGAAATTTTGCAGAAAATTCTTGGCCAATATGGAAGAACTCCTTTTACAATTTCCGTGTCTCTCTCTGTACACATGGTTCCAAATTCCTGCATAGCCTAAAATAAATTATTAAAATCGTTAAGGATCAACAGCCATAATATTGGCTGTTGATTATATTTATGCTGTTCTAGAAGCTTAGTCTATTTTATGTAACGTGAGAATACACCATCCCTGTTTGTGCCATATGGAACTAATATGAAGAGTTCCTGTATAGGTTACTATGACAGAAACTTTTCAGTTGTTTTAAAAAATATATAAAATGTACACAAACAAAAAAAAACCCATTTAAAATTATAGAGTCAAAATTACATTACTTAATAGGAAAAAATGTAAAGTCAGAATTGCAAAGTGATTCTAAAAAGTGCAGAACAACAAACTAACTTATAACCCAGAAGATAAATATAACCTAAAGTCTGTGTCAGAAAAAAGTACAATTGTAAAAGTACTTATTAGTGACAATTCTTGATTTAAAAGTACTTATTAGTGATGATTCTTCATTCTTCTTTACATAAAATATGCCAATAACATTTTAACAAAAAGATTTTCTTGATCATTTTAATGAAAACAGTAAAACTTGCTTTTAGTTTTGTCGTGACATCTTTCTTTGAAAGTTTCCGCAGCACCATTCGGAAATCAGAATCCACAAGACTGTCTATTTCTTCAGCTCCTTGAATAGCAGGAACATAGCCTAGGTCACTGTGAAATGTTCCAAAACCAATAAATCCAGGCACTGTTCCCTGTTCCTTAGCAAGGAGTTCTGCAGCTCGGCCACTGTTTGACGGCTGGTAAGAAAGCAGGGAGGAAAAAAGTCAGAGTCAAGGAAGAGTTCAAAATTTAACTTTGAGTTCTTTGGAGTAATTACTTGACAATTCCCACAGTGAAGCAAACTTCTATTTGAGGACTTTTTCCCCCTAGCCTATGCATCTATTGCAATGTTCGCCAAAGATAAATATTTTTGTCACCAAGACCTTAACAATAATGATCCTAGGAGCTATTTCCTTGTTTCCTAAACATCAGAACCATGTTTTTAAAGTTGCGATTACAAACCATTAGAGGCTCATGATATCAACTTAATGGGCCATGACAACATTTTAAAGAAGTAGAACAAAATTTTAAAAATCAGAATTCATCACATATGGTAAGAATAAGTACTGTTTCATGAAATTTTTTATTTCCAACTTTTGTACAAATAGTATGTATACACACATATGTATACTGTGTAGTGATGCAAAATTAACTCATAAATGGATATCTTTTCATTCATCCACTCATTCAACAAATATTTATTAAGCAACTTCCCTAGGACAAGTCTAATGATAGCAACTTCTAGACCAGGAGTTCCTTGTGGGCAGACACACTCATTTCCACATACCCAAAGCCTAACCAAATCTCTTTGGGCTAAAATGGCTACAAATTACATTAGTATGTACATAAAAATCAATACAATGATCGGGATACAAGATACACTCCTTTGTTTTGAAACAGTCAGTGGCTTGTTTGATTGATACACAATATAGTAGCTTCCAATACTAAAAATTAAAGGATTATTTGTGACAAAGAAAGAAAATACTTGAACTGTTGAAAGAAATTAAAATGCCTCAGTTCAATGTCCAGGATGACATCACAGCCATCTAAACTCATCTATTTCTTATTCCTCCGTAAGAATGTCTGAAAATCCAAATGTGTGATTCAGTTTGTTCATACCTAGCAAAATTGTGTTTGGGAAAATCATTTATCGAGGAATAATAATCTGTAATACTTTCTAAACTGAAATGAGTGACCAGAAATGAAAATGATGGACTAGATATTTTCTCAAAACAAAAGCACTTGGCCTAATTTCAAAAAAGGTTCTCTATTTTAAAACGTAATTAAAACGAACTAACATTATTCAGTTTACCTTTCTCAATACTGATACATGAATAAAGAGCTACAAAGGAGGTTAGTGAATTATAATTCTGAAAACTATGGTGACATTAAGACACTGGAATTTTACCTATAATCTCATGTGTAAACAGTTTTATTATGAAACAGAATAATGAAATAGTATAAAAAGCTAAAAGCTAAAGGAGTCAAGGCTGAATTCTGAACTGACCTGAAGACCAGAGCTGACAGTGATAACTAGGTACAGAAAAGGTATCAGATGTCCAGTTTCACAGACACAAATTATTTTCAACTAATTGTATCTGTTTTCAATGTCTACTTTGAACTTAAAATGTAGTTACTGTTTCTTGTTACTTTCTCCACTGTACGTTAGATGCTCATACCCACAGTTCAAAAATTAAGAACCTCGATACTATTTCTGGCAGTTAATTTTCCTATACTACACCTACTTCATTCTTCTGTGCCTGGCTTCTAGAGGTGTAATATTTGAGGTGGCAATCCTGAGTCCACAGTTTGAAGACCAAATTCAGGAAGCTTTCGGGATCTTTCACCATCTGGCCTCGACCTCTCCAGTCATCTTTCTAGCACTTTTTTCTTCCCTTGTCCCACTTCCTCCTCCCTGCTCCCTTTTGTTCCCACCATTTATGTTCTAGTTCCAAACTCAATACAAAGTTCCCTGAATATGTTTTCACAATCTGGTCTTTTTATTCATTTTTTTTCAAACAGCAAACACGTTTCTTCTTTTGTTAATTTTTATTGGAGTATAGTTGATTTACAATGTTGTGTTAGTTTCAGGTGTACAGCAAAGTGAATCAATTATACATATATCCAGTTTTTTGTTTTTTTTTTTTTAGATTCTTTTCCCATACAGGCCATTACAGAGTATTTGAGTAGAGTTCCTTGTGCTACACAGCATGTTCTTTTTTTTTTTTTTTTTTTTTGTGGTATGCGGGCCTCTCACTGTTGTGGCCTCTCCCGTTGCGGAGCACAGGCTCCGGACGCACAGGCCTAGCGGCCATGGCTCACGGGCTTAGTTGCTCCGCGGCATGTGGGATCTTCCCGGACCAGGGCACGAACCCGTGTCTCCTGCATTGGCAGGCGGATTCTCAACCACTGCGCCACCAGGGAAGCCCAGCATGTTCTTATTAGTTATCCACAATTTGGTCTTTGTGTAATCTTTTCTCTCCCTGACAAACTTCCACTTATCCCTGAAAACACATTCATGTTTTCAACATTTGCCTCTCAGGTCAATCACCGTTCTTTTCTGTTCTCCCACTTTGCTTCTACTGATACCTGTATCATAATTCTTTAATATATTACAATTATTTGCTTACTTATCTGTCTATCATCAAACTAATAGTTCAAGAACAGAAAATTTCTCTATCATCTTTGAATACATGGCATTCAGTATTCAAAGTCTTCTGCTGAATGAATGACTGCCACTCTGAAGTTCAAATCCCAACTCCACAACTTCCTGACTACATGGATTTAGGCAAGTTAATTCTCAAAGACTCAGAATCATCATCTTTAAAATGAGACAACAGTCACTAAATCATTACTTAGGTGTAATCAAGATTAAACGTAAGTTTTCAAACCACCATAATAATAATTGATTCCAGCAAGAATTATCAAAGGATGCTAAAAACCGTTAAGTGAAAGTCTATGAGAGAACAGGTTATTCCGAAATTACTACTCCACATATTATTTGTTAATAGCCAATAAAAAGAGACATTTATACAATGGACATCACATTAATCAAGTGCTTAAACATATACCACCATAATGGGATTATGTGTCTCATTAATAAACAGGCATTATGTATCCCCGTGGTGTGAGAGGCACTGAGAAATACACATCATCTATGAAGCATTTCTGTCAAAAATTGTTTAACCTGAATGTAATTATAAGGAACAATTAGACAAATCTAAGTTAAGCAAATCAATTGCCTAGACTCTTCCAAATTGTCCATGTCATAAAAGAATCTTCCTCCAAAAAAAGGCACTAGGAAAACTGCCTAGATCTAAATGATAGCTAAATGGAATGAGTGATCCTTTCATGGATCTTGGATGTTTTTTTAAATGCTATATCTAGGGACTTCCCTGGTGGCTCAGAGGTTGAGAATCCGCCTGCCAATGCAGGGGACATGGGTTCGGTCCCTGGTCCGGGAAGATCCCACATACCGCAGAGCAACTAAGCCCATGCGCCACAACTACTGAGCCTGTGCTCCAGAACCCACAAGCCACAACTACTGGGCCCACGTGCCTCAACTCCTAAAGCCCGCATGCCTAGAGCCCATGCTCTGCAACAGAAGCCACCTCAATGAGAAGCCCGTGCACCGCAACGACGTGTAGCCCCTGCTCACTGCAACTAGAGAAAGCCCACGCACACCAAGAGCCAAAAATAAATTTTAAAAAATTTTTAAATGCTATATCTAAATAAAACTCTTAGAGAACAATATTGAGATGACTATATAAATCTGAATACGATAATGCATATTATTAGATAATAGTATTATACTGAAGTTAAATTTTCTGCATGTTATAATTGCTCACGGTTATGTAGAATAATGGCGCTGTTTTTAGAATATACATGCTGAAGTTAGGAGTTAAGGGTCATGATTTCTGCAACTAATTCTCATACGGTTCAGCAAAATACATATATTTAGAAAGAGAAAGCAAAAGTGATCAAAGATTAACAATTGGTAATTCTAGGTAAAGAATTTGAGTTGTTGTTCTAATATTCTTGCAACTTTCCCTAATATTTGGAATATTTCAAAAGTAAACATTGAGAAAATTTTTTAAAATTAAATGAGAATGCAAGTAAAGCATTTAGGAGACTACTAACACAAGGTAAGTTACTGTTACTATTATTAACCTCCAAAACAGATTAAGTGACAGACCTAAGAAAATGTAGTACTGGAATCACGAGAATTGTTTCAGAAACAGGAAAAAAGCATCTTCATAAAGTTAGACTGTGCCATAATAAACCTAGTACTATAAAAAATATCATTATGACACCCCCAATCCTGTAGGTTTAGTCCACTTTGGTGCTTAAACAAGTATTTAGTGAACTTCTACTATATGCTAATCTTTCTTCTAGGCTCCAAGGATAACAGCAGCAGATAAAAACTCCTGCCTTCATCATACTTATATCCTATACTAATATCCTAGTGAAGCAAGACAGTAGAAGCGGGACAGTCAACTAATATGTTAGAAGTCATAAATGCAATGGAATAAAATAAAGCAGGAAAGGAGAAAAGGGAGCGGGGGGGAGGGCTACAACTTAAAATAGAGTGATCACCGGAGACCTCACTGACATATCTCGGGCAAAATCTGGAGGCACCTAACAAAAGAGCGTCGGGGAGCCTGCCAGGCAAGGTCAAGGTTCGGTGAAGAGATAAGCGTGGCCAGATGGAGTGAGCGAGGCGGAGGGAGTTGAAGATGGGGTTGGGAGGTGGAAAGGGGCCGCAGCCGACCATGCACAATGTAACGTCGTAACGGCTTTAGCCTTTACCCCGAGGGATGTGGGAGCCACAGCAGATTTCTGAGCGAAGAAGCGACATGATCCGAGATAACCTGCACACCAGCTCACCTTAACTGCTTCCCACCCAATTCCCTTGTTCACCCCTGCCACCCTGGCCAGGTAACCTTCCTCATGAAGCGGACACGGAACCAATTCTTAATGAAAATGTTGGGCGGGGGGTGTGTGCTCGGGTGGAGACAGATCCGGCACGGAACATCTTTTCTCTTACGACTCCCCAGTCTGCTCAGAGATAACCCACCCCGCCAGCGGGGACGCACACACAACAGAGAGGTCACACTCGACACGCAAACACACGCCTCCCCACAGCCGCGCTCCACACATCCTCCGGCCCTGCGCCGAGCGGAGCCAGCCACTGCGAGGCGAGGACTCCTAGGTTGGCTGGGCCATCCCGCACTCACCCTCAGGTTCCCCTTGGTCCTCTGCTTGTTCTTTCCGCCCATGATCGCGGTCTCAGTGGCACTCTCACACCTAAGCACCCGAGGCGCCACGGCCGAGCCACAACTTCCGGCCCCTTGCACCGGAAAAAGGCCCAGACGAACTCCTTCCCCTGGCCCTCCCCTTCCGTTACCCACCCCTCCCACATGCCGCCCCACTTCCGCTCCCGCCTCCTGCCGCGTCCCTGGCCATCCGTGGCGGGATATGTCACACTCGGAGCCACGCCCCTCTGAATGACGTAACCCCTGCCCAATAGGAAGCCAAGCATTGGACCAATAGCGCCAAATCCTGCTTCTGCCCTTTTCTGCAGCGAAGATTTGTTCCCTGCTTAGCGGGTAGAAGATCGGCATGGGCCATAAGCGAGGTATTTTTATACTAGAGTAACAATAGAATGACAACAGTAGTGGCTGAAAGAAGATGGGACAATGTTAGACCTTTTAAAATGCAATTATCGGACTTCCCTGGTGGCGCAGTGGTTGAGAGTCCGCCTGCCGCTGCGGGGGACGCGGGTTCGTGCCCCGTTCCGGGAGGATCCCACATGCCGCGGAGCGGCTGGGCCCGTGGCCGCTGAGCCTGCGCGTCCGGAGCCTGTGCTCCGCAACAGGAGAGGCCACAACAGTGAGAGGCCCGCGTACCGCCAAAAAATAAATAAATAAATAAATAAAATGCAATTATCGGGACTTCCTGGTGGTCCAGTGGTAAAGAATCCGCCTTCCAGTGCACAGGGCGAGGGTTACATCCCTGATCAGGGAACTAAGATTCCCACATGCCAGAGGGGCAGCCAAGCCCTCGTGCCACACTACTGACCTCGCTCAGCTCAACGAGAGAGCCAGCGTGCCACAAAGCACAGAGCCCACGCTCCCTGAAGCTGGAGAGCCACAACTAGAGACTGAAAACCCGCAGGCCACAACTGGAGAGGACCCCGCGGGCCGCAACGAAAAGATCCCGCACGCCTCAAGGAAGATCCCGCATGCCGCAACTAAAACCCAACGCAGCGCCTCCCCCCAAAAAGCAGTTATCAGTATCACCTGGGTGTTTCTTAGAAATGCAGACTGTCAGGCCCACTTTGGGACTGTTAAATCAGATTTTGCATTTTTAACAATGTTAAAATTTGTAAAGTGCTCTAGGCAATATTCTCTAAATACGCCCCCCCCGCGTTTTTCCCCCCCATATCAAGTGTTATGTGCAGCTTTTCAAAAAGAGGGTAGTGTGGTAGTCTCTCTTAAAATTTGAAATTTACAGGTTTTGTAGTTAGTGATTTTGCTCCTCAGAATCACAGTAGAGAAACATAAGCACATGTTGTTGATTATTACCTATCATGCCCACACACTCACCCTATTATGATCAACTCCATGATACGGAGGCTCTGCAGACTATTTCTCCTTTGGTCAGCTGGCTTCCTGTTAGGTTCCTTCAACGTGTGGGGGGTGGGGGGACAATGGACTAGAAGGAGATGGAAAGAGAAGAGGAAGAAGCGACTTGCTCCATACTGTTAGTATCATCTCAGCAGCAGCACTTTGCCCTGGTAGCAGCAATTGGATTAGGCAGCAGTTGTTTTCCGTCTCCATCTTTTTTTTCGACAATCAGAGTCAACCTCATTGCACACTTCAGGGGTACCAGCAGCAGCCAGGCAGGACCTTTCCCCTCCGAGGTATGAGTCCTAGCTCCATGGGCCCCCTCCTTTGAGCTCTTAAGACGGCCAGTGGTGCCCCCTTCTCAGAAGTCAGAGCCCCAGCATCACGGAGTACCTTCTTAGAGCGCCAGAGAGCAGCTACAGCCAGGCACCACCCTCTCTTCATAGGCTTGAACTGAGCCCCAGCTTTTCCAGGCCCTCCTCCAAACTTCCAAATTCGGATTACCCCAACCTCTTCTTTCCTTCCTTCCTTTACTAGCCCTAGTGATAGTAGCTGCTGTGCAGTAATCACCTCTGTGTTACCTCAGGATTCTCTTTTTGCTTTTATACTCGTTTTTAACCAATCTCCCATGTTAAATTTTTTTCTCTTTAAATAAGTAGTGAAGTTTCTGTTTTCCTGACTGGACCCTGATTTAAAAATACATACAGAGACATGCTACAGGATGTTCACTAAAACACTATAATAGCAAGATAATTGAAAACCTAGTGTCTATCCATTGGGGGAATGGCTAAGTAAATTATATCTATTCTATGGACTATTAGGCAGCAGTTAAGAGTGGTTTGTCTGTACGTACATGGGAAGAATTCTAAGACATTCTTAAAAGCAGATAGAGTAATATGTACAGCATAATACCATTTGTGTCTAAAAAATTTATAAAACAATATATGGATACATATATATTATGTAAATACACAGAAAAAAAGGCTGTAAGGATCATACCAATCTGATAATTGAAGTTAATCCTTAGGGGAAAGAGGTGGCAAGAAAAGAGATTAGGGTTAAGAGTTATAGTCAAAGGAAATTAAGCCTTCCCTGTAAGATTTTATTTTATACAAGGAGAATATATTCATGTATTAATTATGTAATATTAAATAAAAATAAATATTTAATCAAGTTGTTTGTATAAAATACCTTACATCATCAGTTGCACAAATCATAGTGTCCTCTTAAGAGTTATACAGTAGAGCTGGAAAACAGCTTACCATAAGAAATAGTACTAGATATCAGGCAATTCCCTGATAATTTGGGTGTCACATATCAAAAATGCTACAGGAGGGGGAGAGTAACGTGCTGGAATAGTCAGAAAGACTTCCTGGATGACAACTTCAGCCCAAAGCTTAGACAAAATTAGGAAGAGCAAAACCTAAGGAAGAACACTCTAAACAGGACTAGACAGGGGCAGAGTCAGTGAACTAAGGAATTAGCATGGCCTTTGGAAAGGCCAGGCAAGAAACTGGACTGACTTCTGTGCAGGGACTTTTATCAGGGAAAAACAACTTGAGGGAAATGACCAGGGTGATTATTCATGCCCTTGTTTACTAAATTCTGCCTATTCTTACTTCAAAATATCTCAGGATTTCATTTCTCTCTATTTCCTTGACACTGCCCACATTTCATAACAAGGATCCATATCGCTTGATGTAAACCCTCAAACTATTCCAAACCACGCAGGTCTCTGTTTGATTTTCCTAGAACGCCATTTTATAATTGGTTTGGGCATTCGAAAATAGTCTCCATTACGTAACAGTTCCCAGTGGTTACCTCTTTTGAAGATGAGACCCTCTTAAACCAGAGTACTCTAAACAGTGCCTACCAAAGTGGTAATGTTATGTCAATTCTAATCAAAATATCCATAACTCTAATGTAAACCAAAGTCTTAATGAACTTTGGACACATGATTTAAAAGTTTATCTGGAAGAATAAAAGGAGAATCAAAAGGATATTTTTGGTAAACAATGAAGAGAGAAATCTGTCCTATCAGATTGTAACATCAATTTTGATGTTATAATAAACAAGTTCTAAAAGAAAAGACCTAATTAAAGATAATTATAAAATCCAAAATACATAAAAATTAAAATAATATATAGGTGCAGTAGGTAGGGGAAAAAAGCTACAAAAATTTAAACAGTTATAACTAGAGAGAGGATGGGAAATTACAGTAGCTGAGATGTCAAATATGGAAAGTTGAGTTTGTAACCTGTGTACTCCCAAAAGAATTCTCCGTAAGATTTTGTTTTCAGATATCACAAAACTATCTCAAAAGCTCACCTGAAAGAATAACATGAAAGAATAGCTAAAGATATTTTGAAAAGCAGGCATTAACAATGATTTGTCCTTCTAAACTTCAAAACTCAAGATATTGCCATAACGATCCTAACCGTGTTGTTAGGAATAAGCTGAAATAGAATGGCAAATCCAGAACCCACATTCAGGCTCTGATAAAAGTGGCATCTCAAATGTCTGAAGAATATGGATTATCCAGCATATCTTTGGAACAACTGCTTACCTTTTGAGAAAATAACTTAAGTACCTACTTCATGCAGCAGTCTAAAATGAATTGCTGATGACTGAATGTTTAAAATGAAGCCATAAGATGTGGCACAGGGATACACACACACACGTCATTAAAGTACAAAGAGATATATGGGAGGACTTTCCTGGTGGCGTAGTGGTTAAGAATCTGCCTGCCGATGCAGGGGACATGGGTTCGAGCCCTGGTCCAGGAAGATCCCATATGCCGCGGAGCAGCTAAGCCCCTGTGCCACAACTCCTGAGACTGCGATCTAGAGCCCGTGAGCCACAACTACTGAGTCTGTGTGCCACAACTACTGAAGCCCATGTGCCTGGAGCCTGTGCTCTGCAACAAAAGAAGTCACCACAATGAGAAGCCCGTGCATTGCAATGAAGACCCAATGCAGCCAAAAATTAAATTAATTAATTATTTTAAAAAAGAATATATGGGAATGATAAATACTTTAGGGTGGGGTTAATACTGCCAAGGAACAGAATTGTAATCAGCAGAAGTACACAAGAGGATTTCAACCACACTCGTGTAGTAGAGTGGTAAAGTTTTACTTGTCGGTAAAGTTTTCTTAAACTAGTTGGTAAGATTACGACTATTCAATTTTTACTTTTTACCTTTTTGTATAAGGTAAATATTCATAGTAAGATATATAGTATGAATGTTACATATCTACTTCACAATAAGATTTTTTTAAAACAAAAAAAGTTATAAGGTTATATAGACACATTTTAAAATTATCCTGGAGTAGGGAAAGCATTCCCAGGCAATGCTCCAAAGACAGAAAACCGTAAAGAAAATGATTGATACATTTCAGTAACATTAATTTGAAAGTGTTTTTTTTTTTTCTATGTCAGAAAAAACAAATAGACAAACTTGGGAAACATCTGCAACATTAACTAGGTGTTAATATGCTTACTGTTAAAAAAAAGTTCTTACAAATAAATATTTTAAGTCTTCTCATTTAGGTATAAATAAGGCATAAACAGGCAATTCACCACGGAGGAAATATAATTGACCAGTACACGTGTAAAAAGTATTAGCCCACACTAAAAGTAAACTGAAAATAACATAAACCAATGTAGATTTTTCCATCTATTAAACTGACAAAACAATAATCAGTGTTGGTAAAAATCTAGGGCAAAGGAAATTTTAGAGGTCTTGGAATTTTCATTTCTCAACCTTTCACAAGTGCAATCGGCAAGACAAATCCAGAGTTTAAGAGTGAATTTCCACTTCTAGAAATCTAACTTGAAGAGATAATAATGGACGCTCAGAGCAGCTTTGTTTTTGAAAGCAAACTAAACCAAACCAAACTAAAAATGTTACGATCTCACGACCAAAGCAGTGAACTGCTGAAATCAATTACGGTACACTCAAGACTACCGAATACAAGACAGTCTTGAAAATCTTTAATGTCATGGAAATGTTTACAACCTATTGTTTAATTAAAGAAGGCAGATACAAAGCAGCATGTACAGAATGGCTTGTTTAAAAAAGGAAGACATCATATACATATATGCAAAAGTAATATACTAAAAAAATAAAACAAAATGAAAATTTGTCTTCTTAGGAGATTATGGGTGAGTTTTACATCCAGTTATCTGTACATTTTCTACAATGGTCATCTTTTCTAGTAAAAATATATTGCTTACACTTATTTACATATATTTTGGGGGTGGGGAAAAGCAAGAGAACAAGTTTACAAAATCCAAAATGCCAAACACCCTGGGGAGGGCGGGGAATTAAGCCTCCATACTGTATGAGCAAAATTCCTATATTCAATCATCCAAATCATTATTTAGGAACTATTTGAAAATAGATAATTTGAAAATATTTTAAGAACAAAAGTGATGGTGTATCAAAAATTACTTTTTCCAAGAATGTATGTATACGTATAACTGAATCACTTTGCTGTAAAGTAGAAGTTACCACAACATTGTAAATCAACTATACTTCAAAAAAATAAATTTTTATAAAAGAACTCAGGTAAAATAAGAACTTTAGGCCAATGAACTTAAGAATTTTCTTTCTGAAAAAAATCACTTTTTCCTATCATATTGCATTTTGGGTTAAACTTAGTGTTATTTAAAGAATCATAAATTAGAACCTCAAACTATATCAGGAAGACAATATTGTTGAGAACACATGTCATTTAAACTTCTCTGAAACTACTTAAATTTCTTTCAAAAAATGTTATCCGTTTAAAACCAAATAAGTTTTTTTTAATATTAAAAAAAAATAAGCCTCCATTTCAGTAATTCCCTGGTTAAAATCGAGGGACACCCTGAACCTCGAAGGTGCCACCCAGGTCCCAGAGAGCATCATTCCTGCAATCATCCCTGCTGTTAGCAACATCCGGGAAATCCCGAGAGAGTAAAAGATAAGTATTAAAAAAAACAACAACCCAACAAAAACCGTATCTCCGCACCAGAGCTGCAGCTTGGCACGGTTGCAGGAACCCCGTCCGAAAAACAAGCGCAGGACTCAAGCCAGGGTCAGAATCCTTTCACCAGATCCTAATCCAGCTGTCCCAGCTTCGGTTACGCTACCTGCCCAACTACCCAGCGCTCACCACGTCTCCGACCCTCACTGGCTTGTGCTTCTGGGCGCGCCGACGCATGCGTGAAGCGTCCTAGGGGGCCCTCCCAGCCGCGTTCTGTAGCTATACGAGCGGCGGTCCTGCACGGGGGAGGTGCGGGGTTGTAGGAGAACGCAGTGGTGTCTGTTAAGGCCCAGCGCTCTTGGGAGCCGCTCGGGACCCCGGTTTCCGTAGGTAGCCAGGCAACTGCCTTTCATTATGAGCCGGAATCCTCCCTCGCCAGGCCCTGTTCCTCGAAGGGGTCCGCAAAGGGCATTAAGGTCTCCAATCCTTCCTCCACGCGGTGGGATCAGATTGCCAGATTGTGCTTAAGTGGAAGCACATGCTCCTTGTACCCCCTTTTGCAGAATTTTTGTGGGCCCAGTTTGTACTATGTGGTTGTAATCATTGTTTTGGGGGACAGCGGACTGGCAAGTTATGTACGTGCACCTGTCCTTATATGCCTTTAACTCTTGGCTGCCTTGTAGCTTTAATGGAATTTCACGAATGATACGTTATGTTGGGTTTCCCTGATACACAGCTTTCTAAAACCAAAACCAAACACAAAACGGAGTCGCAGTTATTTTTATACAAGTGCCGAAAGTAATCATCCGTCGTGCACTGCAGCAGATGCAGTTTTTTTGTTGCTTGTTTTAATGCAGTTTATCAAATTAATGTGCAGATGGTAGGACTGGCTTTGACTTTGTTACTCCAAACTGAACATTTGGGCCTGTGAGATTAACTTTAGAATGTTTAAATTTTGTTTTGTTTTACTTGACTCAATAATACTGTTGTTTGTACAGAAATTACTTTTACGAATAAAAATGGACATGTAGCCAATGTTTCCTGCCTCCACTCTTGCTTTCTATAGATGTTTTAATTTTTAAACATGATTTGATTTGGGACTAAGAGTTTCTTTTAAGGGTTTATCATTATTTCTTTATAGATGATTCCAGTTCAAGATATTTTTCAGATTAATACATGACAAACTGTCACTGTGGAATAAAGATACATACTGAACAATTTTATATTTAAGGATGTCTATATATGAAGTACATAATCATTGGTAAAAGTCTAAGAAAGCTATATTGCCTCTAACATTTATAGTTTCTTACAGCTTTTATTTTGTCTCTTACATTATATAATGTAGGCAGGACCATCTAATTTGCTGTTTTCTAATACTTCCATCCACTCTCCAAAAAAATTTACTAATCATGAGGTTGGAAAATCTGTACATCTCTTGGTCACTGTGTTAATAGTCCAATGTCTAAATTTGACAGGTCTGTCTGGGAAGAAAACATAATGATACATTATTGTAGTCTATGTTTTTATATTACACGAGGTCTATATATTTACACATAACAATGTGTTTTTAATTAAAATAATGTACAAAGACTAAAAAAATTACAGCAATTTAGTCCTGCTGAAAGTAACATGTGCATCATCTGGCCCCTCTGGTGGCCTCTAGGGATGTCAGTCTCATGCTCTGTGGGGTATTTCACCTAAATCTGGAAGTGGCTGGAGGGAGTCAGAAACTAAACAGCCAGCTGGTCCAGCTGGCTGTGTGGTGGCAGCAGAGGAAGGACTGGCATTTCCAGGGCAACTGACAGGGCACGGGCAGCATGGAGGGAATCTGAGGAGGCACGTAAGATGTGCAGCCAATATAGGCACTGTGCTATGAATACCACTCGGATCCTTATTTGTGCTTATATTTAAGATCTATCCACATTGCCTTGTTAGTTCCACTTTATTACTTTTGATTTTTACTTGGATAGTATGTAGCATAATGTATTTACTTGATTTCCTTAGTGATGGGCACATACATTGCCTCCAACTTTTTACTACGATAAACAATGCATTATTTCCCCCATGCCCACTCCTCTATCCAAGTCTGACTTTTCAAGGAATACCCAACACACAGTACCAAGCTGAGTGCTAGCAATTAGTAAATATTTAATAAACACTTTGGAAACTGATTTATGGAGGGCCTCAAAATCCAGATAGTGTGTTTATTTGACTCTAGGTCAATTTGCTGAAAATAAATTTATAGAAAGCCACTTCCAGAGAGAAAAATTTGTCAAAATCCAATTTTCCAAGAACGAATACTCTAAATTAGCAGTTTGATGTATAGTTGAGGCCTATTAAAAAGTTGGAGCTCTGCTCGTGCTTCAAAGACTTCTGTGAGGTGAGCCAAGGAGCAGGGCAGAGCATTCAGTAGACAAAAATAGAGATGAACTGAAAACTTCGTTTAAGAAAAATTTCACTAATCGTTGTATCAAATGCCTGGGGTAGATGCAAAACTAATGCTTTGAAAAAAATATATTTGGCAAACTCACTTTTAACTGCTAGTAACAGGCACAGAAATATAAATAAAACTGGTTTTATTTCATAATAAGCTGTCTAGAGATAGGCAGCGGCTAGTGTTCGATCAGTAGTTTAACAGCTTGAGGACTGGCATCTCTGTGGCTCTTTTGGCCTTTCCTTCCCTCGTGGTTGAAAGGACTACCGCAGCTCCAGCCATCACTTTGGTATTTCGGACAGAAAGAGAGGGAAGGGGTGCCCTAGCTGCATCTAATCATTTAATCAGGGAAGCCAAAGTTTTCCCAAAGGTTCCCTGCTCCCCTTGCCCCCAGCTGCAAGAGAGCCCGGACAGAGTGAGCATTAAGCCTTCCCAGGTTCTTAGTGGAGGCAGATAAAGGGGAAGGGGATTGTGAATAAGTGGCAAGTTATCACCAACACTATCGTCCGCAAATAGAATTCTCTTTCAAAATAGGTAGTTTATATGTCGTCATGTCTATCAACAATTTTAAAATTATAATTTAAAACTCAGTTCTGCGCTCAATCATGAATATTTTTAACAGATGCATTTCAGCTATACTACTTTTCCTCTTTTTTTCCCCCTTAACATTTTAGAATGGGACTAAAGTGAAATCACTTAATCTTTCAAGAAAGAGTCGGGGAGAAAGTCAAAAGACCAACAGTAGCAAAACACTTTCAACTCCTCTGCTCACTGTCCTTCCACACCAAAGAACATCTGGAAAACATCCCCACATCCTCTGGCATTTAAAAACTGATACAGTTGACCAAAGTCCATGTGGTTTCCTCTGGCTCCATTAACACTGAATACTTTTTCCTCAAAAACTGAAAATTTTCTTTGTCTTTCCATTTCCTCATTTGTACCATCAAAAGCAATGTCTTCTCGATGGCGAATTAAAATTCTCTTCCAGTTTAATTTTCTGAGTCTGAAAGAAATTTCAGAGTAGAAATTTTGAAAATGTGTTGTGTATTCTAAAGCACTGAAAATAGAAGTTTTAAAACAGATTTCTCAGTGCCTTTTCCTAGAAGTAAAGAAATCTACTTTTATCTCACATGGATTTTATTTTAATCAAATATGATTCTGGTTATAATCCCACCCCCAAACTCACTTATTGCCATTATCACTGCCTCGTATTAGCATTTTAGAAATGTGGAAATTGCTGAACCTCGACCTCCCAAAGGGACTTCTCAGAAATGAGATTAGAAACCCCCTTGTTTCACAGGGTTCACACAACTTACAGCATCACTAAGATGAGGGAATAATCAGATCCATAGACATGGAGGGGACAGTAGACACCATCTTGGGCAGGGGCTCGATTTAACATCTATCTACAGAACATCTTCTTTGTGCCCTGTATCAGGCGAAGGGAGTGATGCTGACCATATGTGAGTGCTGTTTTAGACTGAGTCCCCATACATACTGATTTCTACATCTCTATTATCGTGTTTAGTACTAAAATTATTGACAAGGCATACGAAAGTTGTGAAAGCCAACCTTGACCAGAATTCTTCACAGGCACTTTGTGGGCCTTCCACACAAACAACACCAGGTTTCCCAGGCATGCTAAACCCAGATAGGGAAAGCTCCTTTGCCCACTCTAGAATGTTCTTTCGTTTGCATTTGTTGTAGATGTGATGGCTGTAGATCCAGAGTCTTGTGAGAATGAGGTCAACTGGCTGGACTGTACTTCCTGGAGCAGGGGAAGGTGTGTTGTCTTTGCAGACATAGCCAGAAGCGTGTTCTCTAACCCACTCTGTGGCATTCAATATACAGACATCTCCGAGACAATTCTTCTGTAGGTATGTGGTCAGATCTGCATTCAGCTGAGCCTGCTGGGATCTACTTAATAATACTGATCTGATGGAAAAGATACGGGATTAAAAAATTAAATCAATTTTCTTGGAACAGAAAACAAACTTGAGAATTGCTTTTATTCTCAGAGTTGGCCAGTTTCTGTAACATACCTGACAGTAATTTCAGGCAGAACTGTAGGGTATTTAAAGGGAAGAACACAGGCCAGAGAAAACATCACCTGATTAAAAAAAAAAGAGAGAGAGAGAAAAAATGCCGTAAGTGCTGTTTTAAGTTGAGATATGTTTCAAAAGTAAACATGAGGGCTTCCCTGGTGGCGCGGTGGTTGAGAGTCCGCCTGCCGATGCAGGGGACACGGGTTCATGCCCCGGTCCGGGAAGGTCCCACATGCCGCGGAGCAACTAGGCCCGTAAGCCATGGCCGCTGAGCCTGCGCGTCCGGAGCCTGTGCTCCACAACGGGAGAGGCCACAACAGTGAGAGGCCCGTGTACCGCAAAAAAAAAAAAAAAAAAGTAAACATGAAACATACTTCCAAAAGTAAAATTAAATTACCATTGCTTCCTCAGATATGTCCAGGTTCATAGTGATAGTAAAGTAAACTTTTGAAGATCGTCCTTCCATTGTCCTCTTTTCAATACAATCTTTTAGCTCTGCTAAAGCCAGCTGGTCATTCACTATGAGCTCATTCACACCGGGGAACATACTGGCTAGCAGGTCTAACTCAGAGAGCTGGGCCTCTGCCTGTTCAATCTCAATCATTTTTGGATATCTGTAGGGTTCTAGGAAGATAGGATAATAGAGACATTTACAAGTATTATACAATCTTGGGAGAACTCAATATGGGTACTTACTGAATATGGATACTTATTGAAAATTTGATTTCTTCATAAAATATGAAATTTAATCAGAATACCTTCTGGTTATTCTACTTTCAGTGTAATATGCTAAGGACCCAAAGAACAGGACAATACAATGAGAGCCATAAAACTCTAATAATAAGCAGGCACCAAATTCCTCTGTTTCTAGATAGTTGATGTGGCATCTTGAGCTGCCACAATGAGCAATTACATTGAAGTAAACTAATTATGTACTAATTAGTAAACTAATTATTGATAGTCAAATGCCGTATCAATGATATAACAAGGACAGAGGCTCTGATCGGTTACCTTGGAAAGTCAGAATGAAAAGAATAAGTAAGAGAGTTAGTTATGTGGATGGTTAATTTTTCCCTCTTAACTTAATATTCATTAGTTTTTTTAAAAAAAGTAGAAGAATGTGAAAAAGGGAAAATAAAGGCTAATTATCCCACAGCTCAAGTAACCCATGTTAACATTAAAAAAAAGTACAAGATTATAAAATTCAAATGGCAGAGAAAGGTTAAAAAATGAAGATACAGTTTTCTGCTGGTGATTGCTTCCCCTATCTGTCCAAGTCCCCCATCCAAGGCAGAGTTTTTGGTTTGTCAGAAACAGAAAACATTTTAGGCATTATACATATATGGAAAACACATGTTGGTATAATGTGTAAATAAATGTAGAGAATTAAATATATAATTAAAATGTATCTACAGGGGATCATATGTACACATCTTTTTTCCTTACTTTCTATCCCTCTTCCCCCCTTTTTCCTTACTTTCTATCCCTCTTCTCCCCAAATATATTTTGGAGATCTATTCACTGTCAGCACATATTGTTCTATCTCATTCTTTCTAGTGGTTCACTGTCATACTGAATCATGTAGACAGGTCATAATTTATTGCGTTTGTTATCTACTGATGGGCACTTGGGTTGCTTCCAGATTTTTTCTATTATGAACACTTCTCTAATGGTAGTTTATATATATATATGTGCATGTTGAACTGTGAATACTGTATATTCAAGAATCAGTTTGTAGAGGTGGCTGGTTGGTACAGCATTTAAAAATTTTGGTAGATATTGCCAAGTTGCCTTCCAGAAAGTTGCTACATGGAAGTTTAAAACTTTTACACAGTCCCCTCCTTTAAAAAAAATTCTAAATACACAGTCTTTTGATGGTGTTTTGTGTCTGTGTGTGCCATTCATTAGTTTTTATTTTTAAGGAGGCAAACTCACCAGCCTTTTCTTTTACAGATTCTGGACTTTGAATCTTTGTTAGAAAAGTCTTCCCCACTCCAAGGTTATAAAGGTTACCAGGCTGCTAATCAAAATATGATTTAAAAAATTTTTAGAATTTGATAAATTGATTTTAATTTCATTTGCAAGAAAAAGTGTGGGGCTTTCTAATAAAACACAAAGGCTGAGCACATGTATTTATTTCTCTTTCTCTCTTTTTCCCCCATTTAAACTAGAGTAAAGGAACAGATTCTTAAATACAAAGGGAGAGGAAATAATAGGTAAAAGCTGTCAACAAAATTCTGGAAGATGGAAAGGGGTGAATGAATTATAACAGATTTCAGCTTTCTTCCCTCTGTTAACTGCTTGGTCAGATGGGGAAGGGAGCTGCAGAACTTCAGAAAGGCTCAGTACTGTCAACACCACCTACCTTGGAAAGCAGCAGTGTGTATGCAGTAGAAAACATGAATTTGTTGAAAGTCTAGAGTCTAGACTTGAACTAGACTCTAGTTCAGCATCTCTTAATATTGGCACTATTGACATTTTGGATGAGATAACTCTGTGTGTGTGTGTGTGTGTGTGTGTGTGTGTGTGTGTGTGTGTGTGAATCTCTATCTTTTAATTATAATATTTAGACATTTATATTTAATGCAATATTAATATGTTAGGTCTTAAGTTAACCATTTGGTTTTCTATTTGTTTTCCATTTCTTTGTTTTTCCTGCCTTTTTGAAAATATTTTGCAATTCCATTTTGGTTAATCTATAATGTTTTTGCATGTATTTCTTCTTATAGCTTTTTTAGTGGTTACTCTAAATTATATATACATAACATTATATATATATAATTACACACATATGTATATACAAATTATAACAGTCTACTGGTATCATATTTTACCAGTGTCAGTAAAATACAGAAATCTTATGTCACTTTTACTTTTACCTTCCTCCGTTAATAATATAGTGATCTTAAATTTTTCTTCTACTTATATTTAGAACAACAGCATAATAATTTTTGATTCAGCCATCAAATATGATGTAGAAAACTCAAGGAAAATCCATGTTATTAATTCATATTTTTGCTCAGTCATGATATTTCCTCCATAATTCCTTTATTATTTCTTTTCTGTTTAGAAAACTTACTTTGGCAATTGTTTTAGGGTAAGTCTTACAAATTCTCTTAGTTTTCCTTTATCATAGAATGTCTTGATTTCTCCTTCATTCCTGAAGCATATTTTCACGGGATATAAGTATTCTGGGACGATAGTTCTTTACTTTCAGCATTTGAACAGTATTATGCCTCTTCCTTCTGGTCTCCATAGTTTCTGATGAAAAAAATGCTCTCTTATTTGAATTGTTTACCCTTATAGCTAAGGTTCATTTTGCTCTTGCTGCTTTCAAGACTTTTTTCTTTTAGTTTTCAGAAGTTTGACTATGATGTGTCTTGATGTGGATTTCTTTGGGTTCATCTTGCTTGACATTAATCTGGTCTCCTGAATCTGTGTATACCTTTTGACAAATTTGGGGAATTTTCAGCCATTATTTCTTCAAGTACATTTTCAGTTCTGTCCTCTTTCTCCTCTCCTTCTGGGATGACATGAATGTCAGATCTTTTGTTATAGTCTCACATGTCCCTAAAACTCTATTTTTGGTCTATTTTTTCTCTGTTATTCAGATTGGGTAATTTTTGTTGTAACTTCCAGTTTGCTGATCCTTTCCTTTGCTCCTTTCCTTCTGGTGTTGATTGTATCTACTGTGTTTTTAATTTTGCTTGTTATATTTTTCATTTCTAACATTTCTTTTTAGTTCTTCTTTATATTTTCTGTTTCTCTACTGAGACTCTATTTCTTTCATTTGCTTCAAGTGTGTTTATAATTGCTTGTTGAAAATTTTTATGATAGGGGTTTTAAAATCTTTGTCAGATAGTTCTCCCATCTCTGTCATTCTGGTATTGGCATCTATTGATTTTTTTTTCATTTAGTTTGAGATTGTCATTGTCCTTGGTATGATGAGCGATTTTGATTGAAACTTGGACCTTTGGGGTATTAAGAGACTCTGGATATTATTTAAATCTTCCATTTTAGCATGCTTTATCTGATAATGCTTCAGGAGGGGAAGAGGTGGGTGCTGCTTCATTACTACCAAGTGTGATAGAAATCCAGGTTCCCTATTCAGCTTTTATTGACATCTAAGGTGAGTGGGGGAGTGGAGAGAGTTCTTCATTACTGCTGTAGGGCCTCAACTATACTTACACCCCTACTTCCCTATCGATACTTTTGAGCTTTAAGCTTTTTCGCTGGCAATAAGATAATGGAATGTCCCCGCCCTGGGCAGAAACCGCTCCGAGCAAACAAGTATGGCGGGGGATGAAACCTCAGCAAACCAGTATGGCGGGTGATAAGAATGATTAAGCCAGAGTTTAAAGGTCGCCCTAGCCAACCATAACTCATGTGACTCAACCCCCACTCCGGTAAATGTAAAGTAGGCATCCAACAGCTAACCAATCAAGGAACTAGAGCCAAGACCCCCACTCCGGTAAATGTAAAGCAGGCATCCAACAGCTAACCAATCAAGGAACTAGAGCCAAGTCCCCACTCCGGTCCAGGAACAAACAAACCAATGAGGAAAAAACCCTTGATATATCCACACTTTGCATAATGAAAACTATAAAATGTATGTAATTCCGCTTGGGGGGGTTCCTCTTCGGCCTCCTGCGTGAGGACCAAGGAACCCCGGTGCACCGGCTCCTAATAAACCTCTTGCGTGTTGCAGCGACTCTCGACTCTTGGCGGTTCTTGGGCGAGCTGGGACCCCTCAGAGACCGTTCAGGTCTAACAGATTGGGGGCTCGTCCGGGATCCCCACTCGCCCCGGGTCGCCGGAACCTCGGGAGTTGGAGGTATCAGGTAGGCCTAATTGTCTGTCTGTTCGTCTTCTGTCCTCTGTAAGCCGCCATCAGAAAGAAGCCGCGCGAACCGGTTCTCTGTGAAATCTGTATTGGACTCCTGGCTAGGCAGACGTGCCAATAGCTGGTGTCCACGGACCCTGGGGGACGCCCTGGTGGTCCATCTGGAAGGAGAGACAAATTTTGTCTCCCCTTCATCGGTCCTGGCAGGATATACAAACTGCCATCTGAATCTGAGTTGGTTGCGGTTTTAAAACGAGCTCGCGGCGGCAATATTAATGTGTGTCTTCTGAAATTTTATTGTTCTCCTGTGCTCTATCTTTCTCCTGACGGACGATAATGGGACAAACTATGACGACGTCTCTCTCTCTCACTCTAAGTCACTGGACCGAAGTTAAGTCTAGGGCCCAGCCCGTGGACGGTATGAGGCCGGTAGCGGCCCCCGGCGCGCCGGGCCCGGGTCTTCCCGGAGTCGGGTTGCTTGGGAATGCAGCCCAAAGCGGGTGGTAAACTCCATCTAAGGCTAAATACCGGCACGAGACCGATAGTCAACAAGTACCGTAAGGGAAAGTTGAAAAGAACTTTGAAGAAAGAGTTCAAGAGGTAAACGGGTGGGGTCCGCGCAGTCCGCCCGGAGGATTCAACCCGGCGGCGGGTCCGGCCGTGCCGGCGGCCCGGCGGATCTTTCCCGCTCCCCGTTCCTCCCAACCCCTCCCCCCTCGCCTCTCCCCCCGCGTCTCCGCGGGCGGATGGGGACGGGGGGGTCGCGGCGGTAGGCGGGCGGGGCCGGGGGTGGGGCCGGGGGTGGGGCCGGCGGGGGACCGCCCCCCGGCCGGCGACCGGCAGCCGCCGGGCGCATTTCCACCGCGGCGGTGCGCCGCGACCGGCTCCGGGACGGCTGGGAAGGCCAATGGGGAAGGTGGCTCGGGGGGGCGTCGTCGCGGTCGTCGCGGTCGTCATCGTCTCGGCGGCTGGCCAGCGGCGGCGGCGCCGGCGTCGGCGGCGTCGGCGTCGGCGGCATCGGCGTCGGCGGCGGCGGGCCCACCCCTCCCCGAGTGTTACAGCCCCCCGGCAGCAGGGCTCGCCGAATCCCGGGGCCGAGGGAACCAGACCCGTCGCCGCGCTCTAACACGTGCGCTCATGCTCCACCTCCCCCGGCGCCGCTCGTGGGGGGGCCCAAGTCCTTCTGATCGAGGCCCCTCCAATACTGGCCCTTTTCCTCTGCAGATCTTTATAACTGGGAGATGCATAACCCTACTTTCTCTGAAAATCCACAGGCTCTCACTGCTTTAATAGAGTCTCTTGTTTTCTCCCATCAGCCTACCTGGGATGATTGCCAGCAGCTTCTGCAGACTCTCCTCACCACTGAGGAAAGACAAAGAGTCCTCTTAGAAGCTAGGAAAAATGTTTTAGGCACAAACGGGCAGCCCACCCAGCTGCCTAATGAGATTGACGCTGGCTTCCCTCTTGTCAGACCGAACTGGGATTTTAACACTCCTGAAGGTAAGGAGCACCTGAAAATGTATCGCCAGGCTCTAGTGGCGGGTCTCCATGGAGCGGCCAGACGGCCCACGAATTTGGCAAAGGTAAGAGAGGTAACTCAGGGGCCCCAGGAATTACCAACTGTGTTCCTAGAGCGGCTAATGGAAGCCTTCCGGCGGTTTACTCCCTATGACCCCACTTCTGAGGAACACAAGGCCACCATAGCTATGGCTTTTATTGACCAGGCGGCCCCTGATATCAGAAAGAAGTTACAGAGACTAGATGGTCTCCAGGGTTTCTCTCTCCAGGATCTAGTTAAGGAGGCAGATAAGGTATACAATAAGAGAGAAACCGAGGAAGAAAAGGAAGAAAGGAGACAGAAGGAACAGGACGAGAGAGAGGAAAGGAGACAGAAAGAACAGGAAGCCCATGAATTAAGGCGGGACAAGCGGCAAGAGAGGAATTTGAGTAAGATACTGGCCACTGTAGTCAGAGGAGGAAATATTAGAGACAGGAATAGACAGGAAGGGCGGACAGGAAGGCGACCATTAGACAAGGATCAATGTGCTTACTGTAAAGAAAAAGGTCACTGGGTAAGAGAATGCCCTAAAAAGAAGAATGGGGGAAAACCAACCAGAGACAAAATTTTACCCCTGGAAGAGGAAAATTAGGGAAGTCAGGGCTCGGACCCTCTCCCCGAGCCCAGGGTAACCCTGAAAGTTGAGGGGGAACCAGTTCAGTTTTTGGTGGATACTGGAGCTCAGCACTCAGTCCTCCTGCAACCAAGAGGGCCTCTCTCAGACAAGCGGTCATGGGTCCAAGGGGCTACAGGAAATAAACAATATTCTTGGACCACCCGCCGGACTGTAGATCTTGGAATGGGGCAAGTGACCCACTCATTTCTGGTCATTCCAGAATGCCCCTATCCGCTGTTGGGGAGAGACCTACTCTCCAAAGTCGGGGCACAGATTCACTTCCAGCCCGAGGGACCCACCATAACGGATAGCCAGGGAAGGCTCCTCCAGATTTTAACTATGAAATTAGAAGATGAACACAGGATCTATGAGAAACCCTCACCTCCTCAAACTGATATGCAGGACTGGATGACCAGGTTCCCTCAGGCCTGGGCTGAGACTGCTGGGATGGGGATGGCAAAATACCGCCCCCCGGTGGTAGTGGAACTTAAGGCTACCGCCACACCAGTAACAATCCGCCAATACCCTATGAGCAAAGAGGCTCGGGACGGCATCCGTCCGCATATACAGAGACTGCTGGAATTAGGAATCCTGGTGAGATGCCAATCAGCATGGAACACACCTCTCCTGCCTGTTAAGAAGCCAGGGACTAATGATTACAGGCCAGTACAGGATCTACGAGAGGTAAACAAGCAGGTAACAGACTTACACCCCACTGTGCCAAATCCTTATAACCTCTTGAGTACTCTCCCACCTCAACATACTTGGTACACTGTCTTGGATCTTAAGGATGCTTTCTTTTGTTTGAGACTTTCCTCCCTCAGCCAGCCCTACTTTGCTTTCGAGTGGAAGGACCCTGCCTCAGGAATAGCAGGCCAGCTGACTTGGACACGCCTGCCTCAAGGATTTAAAAATTCTCCTACCATCTTCGATGAAGCGCTGCATCAGGACCTGGCATCGTACAGAGAATCTAACCCCCAGGTAATTCTGCTTCAATATGTTGATGATATTCTTTTAGCTGCGGAAACCCGAGAGGACTGCATCAAGGGGACTGAAAGACTGCTGACGGAACTTGAAACATTGGGATACCGGGCATCAGCGAAGAAAGCCCAAATCTGTCAGCGACAGGTCAGTTACCTGGGGTATTTACTAAAAGAAGGACAGAGATGGCTCTCAGAAAGCAGAAAAGACACTGTGGCCCGAATACCTGCCCCTAAGAGTCCCAAACAGGTCAGAGAATTCTTGGGGACGGCTAGATTCTGCAGGCTATGGATTCCGGGGTTTGCTGAACTGGCAGCCCCTCTGTACCCCCTAACCAAGAGCGGCACCCCATTCACATGGGGTGACAAGGAACAACGGGCTTTTGACCAAATTAAGAGAGCCTTGCTATCAGCCCCGGCCCTAGGGCTACCCGATGTAACTAAACCTTTTCATCTATATGTGGCAGAAAACAAAGGTATTGCAAAGGGAGTACTGACTCAAAAGCTGGGCCCTTGGAATCGCCCTGTTGCATACCTATCAAAGAAATTAGACCCTGTGGCAGCTGGCTGGCCTGCCTGTCTGAAAATAATTGCTGCCGTGGCCACACTGGTAAAAGATGCAGATAAACTGACTTTAGGACAAAATCTGACAATAACTGCACCTCATGCACTAGAAAGTGTAATTCGCCAACCGCCTGATAGATGGCTCACCAACGCCAGAATAACACATTATCAGACTCTACTCCTGAATTCGGACCGCATTAAATTTACTTCAGCCACCGGGCTGAACCCTGCTACACTGTTACCGGACCCTGACATAGAAGGCACCACCATCATTCATGACTGTCAAGAGGTGCTAGCGGCAGCGCACGGAACCAGACCAGACCTGACAGACCAGCCCCTCCCGGACGCTACCCTTACCTGGTTTACGGATGGGAGCAGCTTCCTAGAAGAAGGTAAGCGACGGGCGGGGGCTGCAGTGGTAGACGGGAAAGAAATTATATGGGCTGCCGCGCTGCCGCAGGGAACCTCCGCTCAGCGGGCTGAACTAATAGCCATGACTAAAGCTTTGGAGTTGGCTGAAAATAAAAAGGTTAACATCTATACGGACAGTAGGTATGCCTTCGCTACCGCTCATGTCCATGGGGCCATCTATCAACAGAGAGGGTTACTAACTTCGGCGGGAAAAGAAATTAAGAATAAAGAAGAAATAGTAGCCCTGCTGGCAGCCCTGATGCTCCCAACCAAAGTTAGCATTATTCACTGCCCTGGGCATCAAAAAGGGAATTCGCCACTAATAAAAGGAAATAATATGGCCGATCGAGTGGCCCGAGAAGTGGCATTAGGAGAAATTATCCTGGAACTGACTAACACAGACCCTGAGACACCAGTGCCCACCCCAACCAAGGGGTCCTTGTCCCCCCAGCAAACAAAGTCTATGTTACAGCAAATCCATAGATGGACACATCTGGGCACTAAGAAAATGGTGTCTCTGTTGCAAAAGGCGGGCTATGATACCCCTGGATTAACCAAATTGGCCGAGCAAATTGCTCGGGAATGTATTCCATGCCAGCAGGTGAACACAAACAAAGGAAATGTGGCCAGCGGTAAGAGGCTCCGAGGAGACCGACCTGGAGCTTACTGGGAAGTCGACTTCACTGAAATCCGTCCAGGAAGATACGGTAACAGATATCTCTTAGTTTTCATAGACACTTTTTCAGGATGGATAGAAGCTTTCCCAACGAAAAAGGAGACAGCTACTATGGTGACCAAGAAGATCTTAGAAGAAATTTTCCCGCGGTTCGGGGCACCAAAGGTAATAGGATCCGATAATGGTCCCGCCTTCGTTGCCCAGGTAAGTCAGGGTGTGGCCAAATACCTGGGGACTGATTGGAAATTACATTGTGCCTATAGACCCCAGAGTTCAGGACAGGTAGAAAGAATGAATAGAACTCTAAAAGAGACCCTAACTAAATTGTCCATAGAGACTGGCGGTACTGATTGGACGGTGCTCCTTCCCCTGGCCCTGTTTCGGGCCAGAAACACTCCTTCTCGCTATCACCTCACTCCTTTCGAAATTCTGTACGGGGCACCTCCCCCTCTGCTCACACTGGGGGAAAGTATCAGCCCCGACTGTCAAAATAACACTGATCTGTATGCCAGGCTGTTGGGGCTCCAGCTGGTTCAGAAGGAAGTGTGGTCTCAGTTGGCAGAGGCATACCGGCCGGGGACCCCTGCAGAAGCCCATCCCTTCCAAGTCGGAGACTCTGTGTACGTCCGCCGGCATCGGACCCAGACGCTGGAACCCCGCTGGAAGGGCCCCTACATCGTACTGCTCACCACTCCAACTGCAGTCAAGGTAGACGGCATAGCTGCCTGGATCCACGCCTCGCACGTTAAGGCGGCCCCAACATCCACCGGAGGCTTGACCCCATTCCCAACTTCAGCAACACCAGAATGGAAAGTCCAGAAAACCAGCAACCCGCTCAAGCTCAAGCTCCTGCGATCATCCGGCTCATAATCCTGACTCTGCTGCCTCAGCTAATCGTGAGTGACTTTAGCCCTCACATGCCCCAGCGGCTGACCTGGCAAGTCATCTCCCAGACTGGAGATGTGATCTGGTCGGTTAGTCACACCGCACCCCCTTGGACTTGGTGGCCTGATCTGTTTCCTGATGTATGTAAGTTGGCAATTGGGATGTCAGCATGGGGCATGTCTGATCATTATGACCTAGCTAACACCCCACATGATAACTCGGATAAAATTTTCCTCAAATTTGGGCCGGAACCTGTGACTCTTACCCTGGCTGTGCTTTTAGGGTTGGGAATGGCGGCTGGAATAGGGACAGGCGCAACAGCCCTTATCCAGCAACCTCACTATTATGATAGCCTGAGACAGGCTGTGGATGTTGAACTCCGGGCATTAGAAAGCTCTATAACTCAGTTAAAGGAGTCACTTACTTCACTCTCTGAGGTAGTGATGCAAAACCGGAGGGGATTAGATCTACTATTTCTTAAAGAAGGAGGACTCTGTGCCGCATTAAAAGAAGAATGTTGTTTTTATATTGATCATTCTGGGGCTATCACCGAAACTATGGACAGGCTTAGGGAGCGCCTGGACAAAAGGCAACAAGAAAGGGAAAATCAAAAAGGATGGTTCCAATCATGGTTTGACAAATCACCCTGGCTTACTACTTTAATTTCCACCTTGTTAGGACCCCTCATTATTTTGTTGCTGCTCTTAACTTTTGGACCATGCATTTTAAATCGCTTGATAGCCTTTATCAGACAACGTGTCAGTGCAGTGCAAGTGTTAATGCTAAGACAACAATATCAAAGCTTGCAGAGAGAGACTGAAATTTCATGATTGAAATTAGTTGCAAAAAGAAAAGGGGGGAATGTAGGGCCTCAACTATACTTACACCCCTACTTCCCTATCGATACTTTTGAGCTTTAAGCTTTTTCGCTGGCAATAAGATAATGGAATGTCCCCGCCCTGGGCAGAAACCGCTCCGAGCAAACAAGTATGGCGGGGGATGAAACCTCAGCAAACCAGTATGGCGGGTGATAAGAATGATTAAGCCAGAGTTTAAAGGTCGCCCTAGCCAACCATAACTCATGTGACTCAACCCCCACTCCGGTAAATGTAAAGTAGGCATCCAACAGCTAACCAATCAAGGAACTAGAGCCAAGACCCCCACTCCGGTAAATGTAAAGCAGGCATCCAACAGCTAACCAATCAAGGAACTAGAGCCAAGTCCCCACTCCGGTCCAGGAACAAACAAACCAATGAGGAAAAAACCCTTGATATATCCACACTTTGCATAATGAAAACTATAAAATGTATGTAATTCCGCTTGGGGGGGTTCCTCTTCGGCCTCCTGCGTGAGGACCAAGGAACCCCGGTGCACCGGCTCCTAATAAACCTCTTGCGTGTTGCAGCGACTCTCGACTCTTGGCGGTTCTTGGGCGAGCTGGGACCCCTCAGAGACCGTTCAGGTCTAACACTGCTGGGTAAGGATGGGAGTTCTAGTGCTACTGTAGGCCTCTAAGGATACCTCCCTGGCTGGGAGTGATAGGAGTACCTCATTATTGCTCCCCAGGTGGCCTCCACTAACACCAGGGTTAGGGGTAGCTTTGTTAATGGTAGGTGGTGTTGAGAGCTCTGACTTTCCACTAGACCTCTCTGAGAACACCCCAGAAGGATAAAAGAGGGTCCCTTGTTATTGCTGCATCATGAAGACGTACAAACTCTTCATGTGGTCTGACATGGACCTGACATGGGGCTGACACTGACACTGTAGTGCAGTCTTTGTTACTGCCTAGTAGGGAGGAAAGTCCTGGGTCCCAACTCAGACATTTTTGGCAACTTTCTGACAAGGGGTGGGCATTAGGTGCTTATTACAGCTCAGTGAAGATGGAATCTAGGCTCCCTTTGCTGGTGTTAGTAGGGGAGAGGCCACAGTGTTTTCGTGCGATTTGCCTGGTATACAGTATTTATTATTTAAATGTTTTCTGTCTTGCTAGACTGTACTTTTCTTGATACCTTATTAGATAGAGCAGGTTTTTGTTAGGGCTTAAATTTTTCTTTTTTTTTTTTTTCAGGTTGGTACCCTTGGATTTCTGGATACCAATCCAAAGATGACAGAGAGACACAAAGTGAGCAAATGCTGTTGGAAAAATGGCACCAATAGATGTGCTCAATGGTTGCCACAAACCTTCAATTTGTAAAAATCACAGTATCTGCAAAGTGCAATAAAATGAGGTATGCCTGTATACTCAAACAGTAGAATATTATGAGATAATTTTTAAAATGGATATTAACATTGATGTTCATTTTATATGGTTACCTGAAATAGTAGATTGTAGAGCAATATAAATAATCTTAATCAATAAATAATGATATTACTATTCATTCTTATACCATCACACATACTTGAAAAAACATCACAAAGAGAATTCACCAAGCTATTAACAGTTGGCTAAATGTGGGTGGAGGGAAGAAGAGAAGGATTTTCACTTTTTAATTTGTGTGCTTCTATATTGTTTGACGTTTTATGATTAGCATGTAGTACTTCTAAATTCACCAGAAAAAAAAATAAGGGTTATTCTTCCGAATGGAAAAGAAGAGCTCAATCCCACTGTTGCAGAGGCAAACATGGCTTACCTTCTCAATGAGATTTTACTCCGTGAAATCAAACACCATTATTTCAGCTAGTGGTGTCTTCATGGAATTCCTTTTAATCTTTGGTAAAGGTTTATCAAGCAGCGACTATATGTAGAGCGTCATCCTTCACTCCTTCTTGGAACTTTCTATTTAGTTCGAAGATCAGGACTTATATCTAATAAAATATAGAACAACGAAGGTAAAAAGGCCAAGTGTTTAATGACCAGTATAGGTATTATCACGAGGATTAAGATAAGAGCATAATCAATGAAATAGGTCATCAGGAAAGATTTGAGGAAGGCAGCAGGATATGAGTTGAGCCTTGAAGGAAGGGTAAGACTTAGACAAGGGAGGAGGAGGCATAGTGGGGAGAGAGAACTGGTGTGCAAGGCAGGAAAACACAAGAAAAAACAGCATAGGCCTGAACCTGTCCCTTCTTCACAAGCCCAACTACCAAGGTCTAATTCAGGGACTTATCATTTGGAATATTTCTTCTTGTGCTGGTTACTTTCTGATTATTCTCTAAATCCATTCTTGGTCCTTCTTTTCCCTGCCCTGGACTCTGGACAGCTAACCTCTATAGCCTATAGCACCCAAGCCTTCTGCCTTTCTTGTGGTTGGGTTCAGCCAATGCTCTGTCAGGAAGTGGGAGGATGGGAGGAGAAAGAGGATAGGGTATTTCCTCACTACTCCTTCCCTGCTTTGGTGGTATTCTGACAATGGCTGCGACCCTCTATGACCAAGCTTCTGCAGGCAGCCCTTCTTCTTTAGCTCCAGCAGAACTTTCAGCCTAGGTATAGTCATGGTTCCTTTAAACCTGGCCACACCTCTGTAAATAGCCCCTTTAGTAAACAGCCTATTCAAAGTTTCAGAGTTGAGTGTGTATCTATTTCCTTCCAGAACCATGATTCCTCTTACCTGGCCTCCGCCTCTAATCTCTCCATCAACCATCAAGTCACACTTCACATTGTCATTATACCGATTGTATGCAGCATCTAACGGAAGTATACTGAGACAAGCAAGAGGGCGCCAACTATATATTAGGGAAAAGTTCACATAATCGGTGATTGGGCAACAGTGCTGTGGTCTGGGAGAATGGGGTGGAGGTGTGTTAGGTTCCCCGGGGGGAAAGGCATACTGGCTGACGACCCGTGACAGCTACCCAATAGAGTGGAGACAGGCTGGGACCTGGGACCTTTTGCTGCAGTGCTGGCACGCGGACAAATGTCTCCTCGAGCAAAAAAATACAAAGAAACTATAAGGGACTAAAAATGACTACATGCAGGCGCAACTGGGGCAAATTACGAACAACATACAAAAAGCCCAAAAATCCACACAGCACCACCAATGGGGTGGGCCGACCGCCCCCCGACCCCTGGACCCACCCCTATCCTCACCCCATATAAGGAAACGGCTCTCCCTGCCCCGGAGCGAGCAAGGGAACTTGTTACTTGTTTCCGCTCCCTCCTGCTGCAGCAGCAGGGCTTCCAGTAAAGCCTGCCTGAATTTCTTGTCTGGCCCCTTATCAATTTCTATTGATTAAGGAGGCCAAGAACCCTGGTCAGTAACAGAGTGAATTTATCCCAGTTCACCATCTGGCTGTTAGTTTCAAAGATACAGTATCACAAAATGCCAGCGTATTGAGAGTGGATCCACTTCCCAAAGGGTGCCTTGCATGATCCATTATAAGCCCTCTAAGAACATGTCTCTCTATTTATTCAAGTCTTCTTTATTTCATCCAATATAGTTGAGTCATTTCTTTGACATCAGAAAATGGTATTTGGCCAACAATTTAGCTAGTTCACTCTATGGTACTTTTAAATTTATTTATTTATTTATTTATTTATGGCTGTGTTGGGTCTTCGTTTCTGTGCGATGGCTTTCTCTAGTTGTGGCAAGCCGGGGTCACTCTTCATCGCGGTGCGCGGGCCTCTCACTATCGCGGCCTCTCTTGTTGCGGAGCACAGGCTCCAGACGCGCAGGCTCAGTAGTTGTGGCTCACGGGCCCAGCTGCTCCGCGGCATGTGGGATCTTCCCAGACCAGGGCTCGAATCCGTGTCCCCTGCATTGGCAGGCAGATTCTCAACCACTGCGCCACCAGGGAAGCCCCCTATGGTACTTTTAAAGAGCAAAAAAAGTTCTTCCACTTAAAAAGAAATGCAAACTACTCAGAGGTGTCAGGTCAGTAGCTGCAATGGGTCCTGTCAAAAACACACCAAAGATTATGGGAATGATTAATGTGGTGGGGTGTTGACTTCATTAGGATTAACTGGACACGACTCAGGAAAATATGAAAATAACGTCTTGTATACGATAGGCAGTCTCCACAGATCAGAGTATAAACCAATGCCAACACCACCTAATCATTCCCAATCCCAGTGGTTTACAACTCATGTCCTTAAAACACCTTACCAGGGTGTCAATGCCATGCTGGGGAAAAAAAAAATACATAAAGCATTGTGTGCTTAAATAAATTCTTGAAATGCTGAATGACACAAAGCTCAATGGGTTTCCTTAGGGTGACCATGGGTCATCTTCTTGTCCTGACTGGTTTAGTATTTACCCTAGACAAAAGTGACCCCATTTGTACAATAAATTTTTTTTTTTTGGCCATACCTCGCTGCATGTGGAACTTCCCCAACCAGGGATTGAACCCGTTCCCCCTGCATTGGAAGCATGGAGTCTTAACCACTGGATCACCAGAGAAGTCTAGGACAATAAATTATACGGCACCCTTTTTGTGTGTGATTTCTCAGAGTCTTTATTGTTAGATGCCAATATGCACCATGAATTTCTAACAAGAGGGTTTAGTATGCATAGTATCCCAAACCTATCTGACCCCCAAACATTTTGTTGTTGTTGTTGTTTTTTTTGTGCTACGCGGGCCTCTCACTGCTGTGGCTTCTCCCGTTGCGGAGCACAGGCTCCGGACGCACAGGCTCAGTGGCCACGGCTCACGGGCCCAGCAGCTCCACAGCATGTGGGATCTTCCCGGACCAGGGCACGAACCCGTGTCCCCTGCATCGGCAGGCAGACTCTCAACCACTGTGCCACCAGGGAAGCCCTGACCCCCAAACATTTTTTCCAGACCTAATGATATTTGCTCTTCTCTACACAGTTAGAACTGCACATGTCTCCCTCCTTTAAATATAATGTTTGCTTTACTCTCTAGTGACTTTGTATATTTTTATATCCTACTATTTTCACTTGACATCCTAACTTAATTAAGCATTTGCTCAGTTATTAAAAATATCTTCATATATATTTAAAATTCCTGGATTATTGGAATTCCGTATCTTTTCTAGTCGTGTTGGAGTTGGGAAACTAGGAAACAACTTGTTACATGGTTATTAGAGAAGGTGAATTTACTTTGGTTTTTTTATCATAGTGGTTTAAGTATGTACTCTGTAACCAGACTGCCAAGGTGCAACTCCTGGCTCTGCCACTTACCAACTGTGTGACCTTAGGCAGGTGGCTTAATTTTCTGTGCCTCAGTCTCTCCATCTCCAGAATGGGAATGACAGGATGGCTATGAGGATTAAATGAGGATGTGTGGAAAGTGCTTAAGTAGTGCCTGGTAACAGATTAAGTGCCATAAAGTACTTGCTATTATTATTCTATTCATTCAACAAATGTTTCTTGAGCACCTATTGTGGGTCAAGCATTGTTATAAGAGTATAACAATGGACAAACGTAACAAAAAAACTCAGCTCTCAGAGATTTAATCTAGTGGGAGAAGACCACGACAAGAAAACCCACACATATATGTATGTCCAGGGAATAACGGTTATGAGGAAGATAAAGAAGATAAGGCTCAAGTTGCAGGGTGGGTGGTTGAATTTTACACGGGGTGGTCAGGGACAGCCTCTCTGCTAAGGTGACTGCAGGGAAGAGACCTGAAGGCACAGAAGAAGAAACCCATGTGTTTAACTGGGCAAAAAGTTTTCCAGGCAAAAGGAACAGCATGTCCAAAGTCCATGAAGCAGGATGGTGCTACACCAGGCGGCTGGAGCCGAATGAGCCAGGGGCAGGGTTTTAGGACACAAGGTTAGAAAGGAAATATGGGGCAGTTCATGTTGGAACTCATAGGGATGGCTAGGGTTTGGGATTTTATTCTGACTGATATGGAAGGCCACTGGAGGGGTTTGACTTACTTATGAAGAGGCCCGCACTCACTGCTGGGAAGAGGGTAGGGGAACAAGGATGGAAGCAGGGTGACCAGGTAGGCACCACAACAATAGGAGGAGAGGTGATGGCGGCTTGGATTAAGGTATGGCGATGGAGGTGGTAAGCAACTGTTCATGTTCTGGACATAGATTTAGTATAGAACCAACAGGATTATTGATGAATTATACGTGATACGTAAGAATAACTCCAAGGCTTTAAGAAACTGGAAGAATGGATCTGCCATTTACTTAGATGGGGAAGGTGATGGAAATCCGAAGTTTGGTTTTAGACATACTAGGTAATGAAGTGCCTATCAGGACAACTATTAAGCAGAGATGTCCAGCAGGCAGTTAGATGTACAAGTATGAGATCCGGCTGAAGATATAATTTGGGGAGTAATCGACATTTATTTAAAGGCACGTTTGTTTACTCAGTCAGGGAGTGAGTGAATTTGGGAGGAGGCCGCATTGAGTTTGGAGGTCTGGAAGATGAAATGGAAGCAGCAAAGTTTGGGACCAATAGACCTACGGGTGCACAACTACGGGAGTGATGTCACAAGTAAGTGATTTGTCAAATTATTTTCGTAGATGAGATTTCAGTCCCAGAAACACCCTTATGAGAATTTTCTGACTCGAGATTTTAATGAATGTTGTAAGAACGCAGAATGAACCTTGAGTTTCCTGAGCGGAATCCTCCCCACCCCCCAAGTTTTTTTTTTTTTTTAAGGGCGGAGCGCGTCTCGCTGCCCGAGTCCTAACCGTCTCACAAAGTTGCCAGGGCCACTACAGTCACGCAGGCGCCCTCGCCCCTAACGACTGACCAGGCCGGGGTTGGGGGTGAGGGGAAGGGAAAAGGTGAGGGGGCCGTGCGGGGAGGGTAAAGGGGTGGGCGGGGCCAGTAAACCCCGAAGCCAGCTCTAACCAATGAGCGGTGAGAAGGTCGTGGGAAGGCGGTGCCACCAGGTAGCCAATTGGCCGGGATGTGGAAGGGGCCGCAGCAGCGAGGGACCCCCCCCTAATGTCGCTGAGCACCAGTGGACAGGGACTCACCTCGAGCCATGGACCCCCTCGGTGCTGTAACCCCGAGTTTCCTGGCTGTACGGACAGCTCAATTCTCATCCGGAGGGAGCCTCAGAATTCTGGGCCAAGGCAACCGGAAATCTACGAACCGCTCTGGCCCGGCAGCCTGGGAGAGTGAGAGCGAGTCCTCCGGGGCTGGCGCATGCGCACTCGCAGGCCCGCTCTTCCCGGAAACCCGAGCAGAGACCAGTGGGATTCCTGGGCCCGGCTTCCTTCTCGGTCGCGGAGTTTTTGTTTTACCGGATTGACGTTTCCCAGCTGCTGGCGCTGTCAGTGAGAAGCAGAGCCGGCAAGTTTCCTGAGTCAGGAAATGGTCCATTAAAATAACGCTCCTCAAATTTGCAATTGCAGTGGAATCTTTCGGGGATCTTGGTATAATGCAGCTCGGGATTCGGTAGGTAGTGGTGGGGTCCCACTTTCTGCATTGCTAATATCTTCCCAAGCAGTAAAGATCCTCCTGGTCCCTGAAGGACGCAGAGTAGCAAGGCAGTAGGAACAGGTGAGCGTGGATGGTGGCCTTGGCGACCTTAGGAAGGACCCTGTGCATGCACAGAAATTTGTCCCGGCTAATAAAAGGACAGTTTGAACGCGACTCCAACACGAGAGTAATTAAAAATGTTTTTCTTCACGAACTAAATATACACAATGCACTTTTTTCTTTATGTTAACATATTCATTGTAGAAATCTCATAAAGTTTGTAAACTGATATCCATTGATGTCAGGTACTATTGAAACTGCTAGGTGGCTTTTTTTTGGGGGGGGGCGGCGCTTCCAGGAGCTTTGCTCTTTTATGTCTCAGGGCAGAAAGAATTCATCCAGGGGCAAAGTGATGGATAAGAAGAGACTTATTAGAATAGGACGCTTGTGAGGCTTACAGGCGGGCAGGCGAGCGTTGTGCTGCCCCGAGTACTTAGTGGGTTACATTTTTATAATCAAAGGAAAAGTGGGGAGGGGGAAAAGACCATCTTCTTCCTAATTCTTGAGTAGATGTCATGTTTCCATCATCAGCTCCTCCTCCAGGTTGGGCAGGGGAGTTTTTCTTGTCCCTACATGGTCAAGCCGGGACTGTCATGGCACTATGGAAAAATTATTTCAGGTCTCAGTACAATAAGGGTCTTTCACTTTGAAGTGTCACCTTGCCATAAATTATTTATTGTTTTTTATGTGTGCAGAGAGCATGTCCTAGGGGTCATTAACTTACTGAGCTCACTGGGCAGGATGTGGGTCTCATGCTATCATTGTTTTACTGTTTTGAGGCATGCCTCATACTTCTGTTGCATGGTTTTGTGGTTAGGCAAACCTGCGTTCTTGAGTGATCATTAACTTACTGTGGTCTCCCAAAGCCCCCTAAAGTTCCCTCTTTATCTACAATCCCCTAATGGCATTTCTGAGCTATTTAATTATCCTACTGTATCCCTATCAGTTTTTTCTTTTGAAGTAAAATGAAATGAACATCTTAAATGTATATTTGCTGAGTTTTGACAAATGCAAACACCGTTGTAACGCAAATCCTATTAAGATATAGAACATTACCAGCACCCCAGATAGTTCCTAAATGCTCCTTCCCAGTCAGTCCCCACCCAACCCAAGAGGCAACCACTATGATTTTTTTTCCCACCACAGTTAGTTTTGCCCGTTCCAAAACTTCATATAGATGGAATTATACAGTAGGTACATTGTGTAAGGCTTCTTTCAGTATAAAGATTCATCCATATTTTTGTGTGTATCAGTAATTTCTTTTTTTTGCTTAGTTGTATTCCACTGTGACTATACCACAGTTCTTCCATTCCTCTTTTGATGGAGATGTGGGCTGTTTGCAGTTTCTTGACTATTATGAATAAGGCTGCTATGAACATTCTTGTACAAGCATTTCTCATGACTATATTTCTTCAGTAAATATTTATTAAAGCACTGTGTTCCAAACACTTCCAGGTACTAGAGATACAGCCATGAACAAGACAAAGATGTCCCTTTTCTCAAAGAGCTTATATTTGCTTGTTTCTGTGTATCTGTGGAGGCAAGGGGATAGGCTGGGGGAGAAGGTAAATGTAGGTAACTATGAAAGAAAAATACCAGATAGTGAATTGCTGGGTGAAGTAAAATAAGGTGATGTGAGTGATCGGGTGGCTATGTTTCCTAGATTGCTCAGCCAATTTCTTTGTGAGGAAGTGACTTTTTTTTTTTTTTTTTTTTTTTTTTGCGGTATGCGGGCCTCTCACTGTTGTGGCCTCTCCCATTGCGGAGCACAGGCTCCGGACGCACAGGCCTAGCGGCCATGGCTCACGGGCTTAGTTGCTCCGCGGCATGTGGGATCTTCCCGGACCAGGGCACGAACCCGTGTCTCCTGCATCGGCAGGCGGATTCTCAACCACTGCGCCACCAGGGAAGCCCAGGAAGTGACTTTTAAAGTGTGAACAAAATTAGAATAAGATCAAAAGGGAACAACATTCTAGGAAGAGGAAGCAGGTGGTACAATGGCCCTAAGGCTGTTTTAGGATAGAAAAAAAAAAAGCCTATGTGCTGAATGAAGAAAACTTAAATTATATCAGCAGTAAAGAGCAGGAGAGCCAGTTTTCTCCCAAATTTAACCATCGTTACTCTGGCTGATTGGACAGATTAGGATGCCACTTTCTTTTTATTTGTTTATTTACTTATTTATTTTTGGCTGTGTTGGGTCCTTCTTGCTGCGCACAGGCTTTCTCTAGTTGCAACGAGCAGGGGCTACTCTTCGTTTCAGTGCGTGGGCTTCTCATTGCGGTGGCTTCTCTTGCTGTGGAGCCCGGGCTCTAGGTGTGCGGGATTCAGTAGTTGTGGCTCGCAGGTTCTAGAGCGCAGGCTCGGTAGTTGTGGCTCATGGGCTTAGTTGCTCCGCGGCACGTGGGATCCTCCCAGACTAGGGATCGAACCCGTGTCCCCTGCATTAGCAGGCGGATTCTTAACCACTGCGCCACCCGGGAAGTCCCTAGGATGCCACTTTCTTAACCTAGTTTTATCAGATTACTAATAAGGATGAATATTTCTTCATATCATGCTCTTTTATTGTGAATTACCTGTTTATATCCCTTGCCTGCTTTTCTATTGGCACCTGCATCTTTTTTTCCTATCAATTATTGTGTCTCCTGCATAAGACTGTAGTCCAGGGCGATAAGGCCTATGTTTATTTCACTTTACAGAGGGCTTGTCACTTACCTATTTCTAACGAGTAAACAGTAAATATTTGCAAATTTTACCCTGTGTCGGTAAGGTTAGTTCGACTATTTACATATTCAATTTTAGAAGTCGACTGGACAGCATTAGGGAAAAATGCGTGAACTTTAAATGTCCCCTCTTAGCCAGCCTTCAGATGCGATGTGTTTGAGTAAGGTCAATATCCAGGGGACTCCAAATGACTGCCCACCACCAGGTACCCATACTTTAGCAGTATTTCAATAACCCCATAGTCACACGCGAGGGGGAAATACTCATTGCCAGCCAAGCTTCCAGGGTCTGCCGCGTTCAGACTGCCGGTGTGAGCCCCGCGCAGGCGCTGATTAACCGGCGTCAGTGCCGCCGGGGGCCAAAGCCACTTCCCATAATGCTGCGTAGCGGAAGTTGTTGCTTTCTAGGGGTCACGCTGGCTTCCGCTCTGTCGCTCTCAATTCGTCACCCGGAGGAAGACGGAGCAGGTTGCCCAGCCCGAGGGCCCATTAAGGGATGCAGTTATGGGCGCTGTCGCCGTGGGTGAGTTCTGCTCCCACTGCCTCGCAGTCACCGCTCGCACGACTTCCTGCGCGCCGGGAGTCCGAATTTCCTGCCCGACTTCGTTCTCCTCTCGAAGGCCCTCGTCCTTAAGCACGTTCCCTGGCCTCGGCCTGGTACCGCGTTCTCATTGGCCTCATGTCCTGTCCGTTCCAGGAGCTGACCAATGAGTTGTTGGTGCTAGCACCCTCCTCGACCCGCTGGACCCCGAGGTTCCCCCGTGGGTACGGAGCAGTTGGAAGGGAAGGGGAGGTGTGGCGAGCGCCGCGCGGCTTAGGGGCACCTTACGGATTGGGGCTGAGTGAGTTTGCTGCCGCGTCCCTGTGGTGGTTAGTAGGATAGGCAGCATCTGTCACCTAACCAATTCAGTGGTCCCAGGGTAGGATAAATCTACGCAAAACTTGAAAGCCGTGTTCTAGTCTTGCAAAGTTTTCCAGACGCTTGCATTTTTAATGGAACCGAGCAGGCATGGGAAGACTGGGAGGGCGGAGAGGGAAGGGAACTGTTTAATATGAGAGCCGGCAAAACCAGCTATGATTTAAATTTTGTTTGGAGTCCTGCAAAAAGTAACGCTCATCTGAAGACTCGTCTGAAAAATATTATAGATTTATTGAAGTTTTGTAGCTGATGGTATTCACAGTACTCTCTTCTCACGACTCATTAGATGCCCTTTATAGTTGTCAAAAATTTATTGGAAGGGCTTCCCTGGTGGCGCAGTGGTTAAGAATCCGCCTGCCAATGCAGGGGACTCGGGTTCGAGCCCTGTTGCGGGAAGATCCTACATGCCGCGGAGCAACTAAGCCGTTGCACCACAGCTACTGAGCCTGCGCTCTAGAGCCCGCGAGCCACAGCTACTGAGCCCGCGTGCCACAACTACTGAAGCCCGCGCACCTAGAGCCCGTGCTCTGCAACAAGAGAAGCCACTGCAATGAGAAGCCCGTGCACCACACGAAAAGTAGTCCCCGCTCGCCACAACTAGAGAAAGCCTGCACACAGCAACGAATACCCAGCACAGCCAAAAAATAAAAATAAATAAAATAAATTAAAAAAAATTTATTGGAGATTTTCCACATCATTGAAGCAACCCCCTTACTGTCCTCTGCCTGCAGCAATTACAGTTCGTCTTTCAAGTTTTACTTTGGAGTCTGGGCTACTGCAGTCCTCAAACCAGATTTGCTAGTGCTGTCTTCACTACTGCAGATTTTTTCGTTCTTTACCTTTCTCTTTTTCACTGGAACTTGTATGCTTCATTCTTATGTACCTACTTTTGCACCTTATAATCATCCTTAATGCCTCAGGTACTCTTTTTTTTCTATTTCAATGCAAGAAGTGTTTCTTGACCTACTATGCACTAACACTATGCTAAATGCTATAGGCAATTCAGAAGTAACGCCAAAAACCGTTTCTTGCTCCTAGAACTTCAGATTCCAGATAGAGAAATAACACATGTCCAGGTTAAAGATTTAAGAAGCAGCCCACTTATGTATCTGATTAGGGTACAAGATGAATAGTGCACACTAGCTGGGGAAGTAGAGTTGAGTGGTTCATTTAGAGTAGAATGGTTGCCTAAGGCTCCATTGAAATGGAAATCTTGGAGAAATTGGGAAGATTTGGATAAATGGAGAGAACTATCTGGAGATCAAAGGCTTAGAGGTAGGGGCAGGGTGTTTTGGAGTGGAGGATACTGAAGAGACTGGCTTGATTCTGTCTTGGAACCAAAATATCGGCGTTTTAGTTCCATCTCTGCCACCCAGTGATCTTTCATCGTTTTGCTTGAGTTTCCTTCTTTAGCGAAATGCTACATTTAAAGGGTTTTGTGAAAATCAAATGAGATAATACTTATGAAAAGGCTTTGAAAGAAGCACTATATGATCAAACGTTAGTGGTTCTTTGTTGAGAAGTAATGAGTGTCAGGATTACCACAGCGGCGGGGACAATTTATAAGGGACCATGAGTTCACAGCATAGGAGGGTGGGTTGAAAAACTGTTAAATACTTTGAATCAAGAGGGTGATATGACGAAAATGGCATTATTGGAAGATACGTCTGGTACTGGAATGCAGCACAGATTAGGGGGAGTTGGATTGAAGGCAAGAACTTGGATGTTGTTTTTTTCCCCTAAAACCTGCAATTCTAGATAAGATAAATTATGTTAAATATTGGGGTGAGAAAACTACCTAAAATATACCCTCGTTTTATATCTACCCATATAGTTGTGTTCTTTTGTTAGTAGTTAATTCATTTATTTTGTAAACATGAAACTTTGTTAGGTTTTATATTATCTTTGAAAAGGTTAACAGTTATTTAATTTGTCACTCATTCTTCATACAAACCTTTTGGAATTACCTTTAGTTGCCCTAACCCATTAAGAGCTAAAGGAGGAATACTTCTAATACTCTAAGCCAGAGCAAGATGACAGCTAAGTATCAATTAATTGGGAAGTGTTTTAAAAACGTGTGTCCCCAGGTCCTACTTTCCATTTATGCAATCAGAATTTTAATAAGCATCCCAGGTAAAATAATTATTTTAGTCATTTAAGTGATTTTGACACTAAGTTATTCTAATGTATGTAAAATATACTTTTCAAAATCGCTATTAGGTAGACCTGTATGTACTTTCAGTATTTTTCATGTTTTCTGATTTTTAATGTTGACTAAGGAGGTGCTTTGATATGAACTAGATTTATCATAGTAGTCCAAACTGATTTTATCAAGAATATAATGTAAATGGTTGAGAATGCAGATGTAATCAATTTTCAGCTAACATCCATAGGAAATCCTGGTGTGGAAAAATGCAGAACCGTGTGCCACTTTTTATGTTTGGCTTTGAATTATTTTGTGAATTTTCTAACTCCTTCTAGGAGATTGTCTTCAGAATTATTTTTAATTTTCTTTGAGAAATATCAATCAAATTGCATTCCCTGCAGGAGCTAAGAAAGATGACTTTGAAGGATGAGAAGTTATCTTGTTTCAGAGTGCCACCACCATTCTACATTTATCTAGTGAGAAGTTGAATTCCTAATAATATAAGGGGCTGAGACTTTTCAAGATCTGTGTAAGAAGGTGTAGGTTCTTTCCTGACCTTTATATTTATTGAAAACCTTTTAACCTTACTAAGAATCAGTTTCCTAGGCTATAAAAAACAGAGGTAATACTCTACTTCAGGGTTCTTACTGAAAACTGGATGATACATGTGAATGGTTTTTGTAACTTAATAGACACACAAAATTATGTGGTTTAGTTATGTTACTGTCTCCCAGAGAACTGTAAAACATACTTTTTTTTGTCAAGCTAACTTTATCTTGTTTTCTAGATTGTTATTTTGTGTCAGTAAGTAATCCATAAAGTGCCAACATGGGAAAGAAACGGACAAAGGGAAAAACTGTTCCAATTGATGATTCTTCTGAATCTTTAGGTATATTTCACCAACTAAATCTTTAAAGTACTGTTTGTATCCCTAAATGGACATCTATTTTAATATGTAAAAATGGAATCAAAGCGTACATTATTCTGTAATTTGCATTTTAACTTAATCTTTGTATGGACATGTCATTTAATAGGCAGCACAACATTTTTAATGGCGTGATGTTTATTCCATTGATGTAAAAGACCATGGTTGCACATTTCATAATTTATTTAGGTAATCCTTTACTGTTACAAATGTAGATAAATCTTTAACTTTTCAGTGTTATGAATAGAGTCATAGTAAACATTTTTGTAGCTAAAACTGTGCACATCTGCTTATCTTCTTGGTACAGATCCTAGAATTAGAATTGCTGAATTAAATGGTATAAATATGTTCAAGGCTCTTTTGGATCTGTTGCCAAATTGCCCTTCAGAAATGTTTTACTAATTTACAGGCCCCCTTGCAGCATAACAAAGTACCCATTTCTCTGAACCTTTATTGACACAGGTTAGTATCATTTGTAAAAATCTTTTCCTGATTTGCTAGTTGAAAAAGAGTATTTTCTTTTTTCAGTCTGTGTTTTTTTGACGACTCACTGGGATTTAGTAGTTTTTCACATGATCTCACTTGCATTTATATTCTCTTGGTGCACATTCATTGGACATAAAGCTAATTGTGTCACTTGATGAGTTTCTAAACCTCCAGGGGCCCTGAAAGAACTGAAACCATTTAGAGTGGCTTGCAAAGCCTGGTAGTGATCTAGCCCCAGCGGGGGTTTTCAGTTTCAGGTCCAGCTGCTCGTTTTTAGACATGCGTGACTGCCATTCTCAGGAGACAGCATGCACTTTTACATTTTACGCCGCCATCCCTTTGTTCATGGGATGTGGCCTTTTCGGATTGTTCTTTACTCCATGGAGGTCATAGTTTAAAGTATGAGCGTGAAATAAGAAAGACTTGAATCCAAATTCTGGCATAGCTGCTCAGTAGTTATGTGACCTTGGGCACTAACTTTGAGGTTTCTCATCTGTCATTGGGGATACTAGAGTCTTCCTTCTGGGCTGGTTGTGTGGATTAAATGAGATAATATAGCACAGTGCCACACTCATAGTTAAGTGCTTAATTGATATGAGTTTTTGTTACTGTAAATATCTTCCAAGATTGTACAGACATTACCTCCCCTGTGAAACTTTGGTTGACTTCAACCTTCTCGTGCTGCTATAGCATGTTTCAGAGATTCTTGTATGTTTATTTGTTTATTTGTTTCTCCTGCCAGAATGTGTGCTGCTTAAAGAAAGAGCTGTGAGTTGGTCACTTTTTAGGTTCCCTGGCATCTGTCACAGTGCCGGGTGTGCAGTAGTTGTATTGTTGACTGAATGAGGGACCTTCTCTACAAACCTTTTAAAATAAAGAGAATAATAGATGTGATAAATAAATTGAAGTGGTTTGGGGTGATGGTAGTTATACCTAGGACTTCAAAATTTGTATAAAATCTTTTTCTTACATAATCATCTTATAATCAAATATCAAACAAAAATTTAACTTTTCAGGTTATCTAAAAATTTGTTTATAAATTCATTTTTGAAGTTCAAATCAAGTGTAAGTTTTGAGATTAACTGAAGAAAGACATATTTTACCTCACGTACTCGTTTATTATTTGTTTTAATAGAACCTGTGTGCAGACACATTAGAAAAGGATTGGAACAAGGTAATTTGAAAAAGGCTTTAGTGAATATGGAATGGAACATTTGCCAAGATTGTAAGACAGACAATAAAGTAAAAGATAAATCTGAAGAAGAAACAGAAGAAAATCCTTCCGTTTGGCTGTGTCTTAAATGTGGCCATCAGGTATGCTTAGATTTTGATGGATATGGGATTTTATTATTTAAGTATGAACTTATAAATTTATATAAATATGAACTTATTTTAGAAGATATTACTTAAAAGTACAGTGTGAGTGACCAGAATGTTAGCTGGCATAGGTCATGTTCCCTGGGGAACAGATTCTGAGAGTGAGACTTGTGTGTAGGTGGTTTATTGGGGGGGTGTTCTCAGGTACCACCCAAGGAAAACAGTGAGGGAAGCAAGTTTAGGCAGAGGGAGAGCAAAGAGGCAGTGCTACGGGGCCCCAGCTGATCCCACAGTGAGCTCTGGCCTTCAGAGAGGTCCTGAGGTGAGGCAAGAGGCCAGGCCTTTGTACTTGTGCATAGACCAGCCATTGGATATGGGCTGGCCCTGGGGAGGCGGACTAACCTTGGGCAAGGCAGCGTCCTTCCACTGAGGGTGATTCTTGGGGATGGACAGACTGAGCTGTGAGCCGTCACCAGACCACATCTCTGGCTGCTGGGAGAATGCATACCTTGGGGTTGGGTGGTATCTGGGTTGCAGAACAGCTCACAGGTATTACCTTGGTACTAGGGGCCAGGAGAGCCTCTTAGTCAACCTTAGTGGTGGTAAGTTAATATGTTAGGAAACTGGACTGGTGGGCAGTGGTAACATTTTATAAAACTATAGTATAATATCACAACCAGAATACTAACATTGATACTATCCATCAGTCTTAATCAAGTCTCCCCAGTTTTACTTCTCTTTGTTTGTGTGTGGGTATATGTGTGTTGTACATGTGAGTATGTGTGTATTAAGTTCTGTACAGTTTGTCACCTGTGTAGTTTCGTGTATCCACTACCACAAGTCAGGGTATTGAATAGTTCCAACATTACATGGACCTCTTGTGTTGCCTTTTTAAAATCATACTCACTTCTCTACTGCCATCCCTCCCCCCAGCCCCTCGCAACCACTAGTCTGTTTCTAAAATTTTGTCATTTAAAAAATGTTATATAAATGGAATCATGTAATATACAACATTTTGGGATTGGCTTTTTTCATTTAGCCTAATCACCTGAGGGTTTACCCAAGTTGTGTGTATCAATAGTTTGTTCTTTTTTATTGCTGAGTGGTATTACATGGTATGGGCGTACCACACTTTAACTGTTCACCTGTTGAAGGACATCGGGGCTTATCTCACTTTTCTCATAAAGCTGCTATGAACATTTGTGTACACGTTTTTGCGTGAACTTAAGATTGCACTTCTCTGGGGACAATGTCCAAGAGTGCAATTGCTGGGTAATATGATAATTAAATGTTTAGTTTTTTGGGTTCTTTTGGCTGCCCCACATGGCATGTGATCCTAGTTCCCGGACCAGGGACTGAACCCATGCCCCCCGCAGTGGAAGTGCAGAATCCCAACCACTGGACCACCAGGGAAATCCCCTTAAATGTTTAGTTTTTAAGAAACTCCCAAACTTTTCCGGAATGGCTGTACCATTTTATATCCCTACCAGTAGCATGTGTGATCCACTTTCTCCACATCCTTGCCAGCATTTAGTATTGTCACAGTTTTTTATTTTAAACATTCTGATAGGTGATACCTTATTGTGGTCAGACAGTTAAAAAAATTTTATATGCTAGTAAAGAACATATTTATTGTTTGTTTATATTTGAAAAGTTTTCATTTAACCTGTTAGATCCATATGATGAGGATGAATATATTTTACTACTTCAAATTTTCCACAATACATTTCCTATTATAAATTTTATCTATTTTGCTATCTTTTTAATTCCTAAGGGTAAGACAATATCAGTATTAACTGTTAACTTTTATCCCAGTAGAGTTATCTTTTGCATGTTAGCGAGGGATTCTCAACTGTTGTCTTACGGTAACTCATGTCATGTTTAAGTTTCTGATAATCTCAGATGGTTTTATAATTTTCAAAATTAGTATCAAATGTTAATTAGTTTATTTTACATTTAAATGTTGAGCGGGATAAATTGAGTCAGTAGGTTTGATATCATAGTTAAAGGACTAGAAGCCATTGATAAATATTTCCCCTCCGAAGGCTATTTTTAGTAGCTACAATAGAAACAGGACTCCTTATTGTAGTGCTATCCAAGAGAGTTGGAAGCCTGGTTCAGATAGATACACAGTGAAGATGTATTTCTTAGCTGTTATTTAATCACCTGGAGACACACAATATGGTCATGTTCTTTTATGAATATGCCTATGCAGATGTAGGTCAAAATCTCCCATTTACTTGTTCAATTAATGCTTACTGACCTTCTTCACTTTGCTAGGTTTTTGGTAATAGGTCAATTCTGTTTTTCATGCCTTCAGGATTTACACTCCAGGGGAGGAAGGATATCAACATTAACAACTTTATTATAAGGTAGAAAATAAGGAATGCCACCAGGAATTTATAGCATGTTTTGTAGGAGTGTGTTTAGAGAAAGAATATAGTGTTTTCTTATCTTGAAGGATAAGCACAGGCTTCTGAGAGGAAGTGGCCTTTGAGCAAGATCCTGAAGACTGGGTGGGATTTGATCAGCGGCAGTAACGGTAAAGAATTTCAAGGCAAATGGAATAATGTGAACAAAATTGTATTGTGGGGCTTCCCTGGTGGCGCGGTGGTTGAGAGTCCGCCTGCCGATGCAGGGGACACGGGTTCGTGCCCCGGTCCGGGAAGATCCCACATGCCGCGCGGAGCGGCTGGGCCCGTGAGCCGTGGCCGCTGAGCCTGCGCGTCCGGATCCTGTGCTCCGCAACGGGAGAGGCCACAGCAGTGAGAGGCCCGCGTACCACAAAAAAAAAAATTGTATTGTGGAAGGGCTGTGGTTTTAGCTGGTCGATGATATTCAAATAGGAGATTATGGGAGATAATCCTGAAAAGGTGGATTGGGATCAGAGGGTATCAGGTTTGGTGAGTAGCAGTTTAAGAGCAATTCATCACTTCTGAATTGAATATATGAACAGAGCCTTTGTTTTAGGAATATTAAACTGAAAAAATATGTATATGAAGAAAGGTTGAAGTTAGGAAAATACTTAGAAAGATGTTAAGGAGTCTAAACTAGAACTAGTGAACGACTACATTGGCATGGTTTAGTTGGGACTGGAAAGGACAAGTTGGAGCGGAAGAGTCCTTCTGGAGCTTGGGTTTATAGATACCTTCTTCCTTAAATGTCCTCAGCTGCCTATTCATATTTAAGTTTTAACAAAATCTGGACTCTCTATAGAGTCGGAAGTTTTATTTTCAAAATTATAAGAATGACAGAATTCCTTGACCCACTTCCTTATTCATTGTAGATTATGAATTCTCTCCTGGTGAATTTCTGTGGCTTTGAGGTTTATGATTGTGATTCTCTAGGGCTGCGGCAGAAATTCTCAGGAGCAGCACGCCTTGAAGCACTATATGACGCCGAGGTCTGAACCTCACTGTCTGGTTCTTAGTTTGGACAACTGGAGTGTATGGTGAGTTTCAACTCCTGTGCCCGTTTGCTGGAAATCATTTGAAATGTTGGAGAATGGAGGTGTTTGAAATGCTTAAAGAGCAAGAAAGTTAAAATTTTTGTAGTATTTGTTTAAATACCGTCACTTTCAGAAGGCTAGAGAATGTGATGTTATGAGAAGCTTTTGCTTAGTATTGTACAAACACAAAAATTACAGCATGAAGAAGACATAGGAATTTTCACACTTGTTTTTCTTTCTTGTAATACTACAAAGTGTATGGTAGACTGTTTTTAGTTTAAAAATTGGGACACCAAGAACAAATTCCAGATAAACTGAGAATATAGTAAATGTTGGCAATGAATTTGCATGAAAATGTCAGGCTGGTTCTTTTAACCTCATTAAAATAAAATTTTACATCTTTAAAAACCGTTTAAACAGCAGTGTTCACTGAACATTTGTCAGTTGTAAAATTTGTTAATTTTGATGATGTAGGTCTGTAATTTGAAATATTAGAAAAATCTTTCACTTTAATGTTATAAATAGCCATTTCAGTAAAATGTTTGGAGTATTTTCACAGTATTTATATGTAGCTATAATTCAGGCTTACCTTATTTAGCAGTAAACCAGAGTTAATACGTGTAGTCTCCTTCAAAACGCAGAATTTTCAGTGTCAGTCTCTTTAGTAGAGTAATTTGGGGGCTGCACACACTTTGGGTTCCATGAATTGCAGTTATTGCCCTTTTGTGGTTGTCAGTTTGTTACTTTTCTTCTCTGGGATCTTTTGGGACACAGGTGTTACCTATGTGACGATGAGGTCCAGTATTGTAGTTCAAACCGATTGGGTCAGGTGGTTGATTATGTTAGAAAACAAGCGGGTATTACAGCTCCCAAACCAGGTAAAATCATTTGTTTCTTAATATATACTGTAATGTTGATTTATATAGTCTGCTGATATTTAGTTTAACATACCGTAGCATTACATATAACTGAATAACATTAATTATGATTGATTTCAAACTAGTTTTGGTTAAGATTGTAAAACAGTGAGAATATAGATAATCATAAGGAGTTAGAATTAGAAGGGAATCTGAGAAATAATATAGTCAAATGTGATGTGTAGAGTCTGGACTAAGTAATGGGCAGTAACACCCTATTCCCATACCCTGGCACAGGGGCTTAAGGGAGACCTGCATTATAATGAATTTATTTTGTTACATTTGTTTAGACGATGTGAAAGTAAAGTGCCTGTAACTCCTTCAGAAGGCCAGATACTTCTCAGGTTTTTTTCATAGTAATTAAATTAATTGGGTTGGCTTTCATCATTTGCTTTAAAAGCTTGTTTAGATTTTTACAGTCACAGTGGTATCTTTTGTGGAGCCAGAATTGTTTGTTCCTAACTTCAGGATTGGTTTCTGACCCTCAGACTTCATTTAAAAATTTATTTCATGTCCACATTCTTTATTTGATTGCTTTATACTCTGATTTCACAGGGTAAGATATGCTCATTTGCAGAAAACATTTGTGCATTAAAAAGGGATTTATATTGAAGCATATACTGTTTGGTTTCATTTGTCAAAGTAATGCTTACATTGGTTCTGAATATTTTTTGTTTATTGGTTTTTCGCTCGATGGTAATTTACTTATATTTGTAAGAAAACATTTAAAATCAAACAGGTGGCAAATCATGTTATTAGGTAAAATTCACAAATTCTGGTCCCCAGTATAACTTTGCATTTGGTATGGCTGTGTTATACATTTTGCTAATAAGTCTTTTCTTCTTCTTCTTTTTTTTTAAAGCAGCAAAAGATAGTGGTAATATTGAACTTGAAAATAAAAAACTAGAAAAGGAGAGTAAAAATGAGCAAGAGAGAGAAAAAAAGGAAAACGTGGCTAAAGAAAATCCTTCCATGAATTCTACTTCCCAAATAACTGTGAAAGGACTCAGTAATTTGGGAAATACATGTTTCTTCAATGCAGTTATGCAGGTGCCAATATTAATTTTTCCCCCTTTAAGGAAAGGGGGAAATCTAGTTGAAAGCTAGTGTTTTCCTCATAGGGTGTTTTTGCATATTTGCTACTTGTAGTCTTGAGCTTTTCCTTTGTAAGTAGTTTATTTCTGTGTTTTCAAAAAAAAAACTCAAGGGAATGTTTACTTTGCATGACAGTAAAACACTGTGCTAAGCACTGGGGTGCAGTAGGCCTCAAAACAAACATGGCCTTTGCCCTCAAAGAACTTTCACTTGGGTGGGGGAAACAGGAGAACCAAGTACAGAAACAAATGCCTAGTTACACATAGTGGTAAGTAGTGGTGGTGGTAGAGTAGCTACTTCATATTGGGTGCTTGGGAGAATGACTTTCTGAGGTGATGAATCAGCTCAGAACTGAAGTATTTATGAACCAGTTAGAGTGGGGGGAAGAGCATGATGTTACTTTTTGTTTGACAGTCGCTATAAAAGTTGCAGTGTTGATAGTGATTTTCTGTTTTGGTAGAATAGGCACTTAAAAAACATTTGAATGAATTGGTTTGCCTTTAAATGATTTTCCCTTTCTTTTCCATCCTACATTCCAGAATTTGTCACAAACACCCGTGCTTAGAGAACTACTAAAAGAAGTAAAAATGTCTGGAACAATTGTAAAAATTGAACCACCTGATTTGGCATTAACAGTACGTACTTTAAAATTTTCTTTTATTCAGTACTTTTCCTCTCTGAATAGCAGCATTTTAAATTATTTTAAAGAATTGATGCTAATTTTCACCTCTTTTGTTTATTTGGTTTTAAGCTACCAAGTTAAGGATTTTCAGGCTAATGGAAATTTATAAGGGGCCTTTACATTTGTTTGCTCTGTGTATGCCATGTACTGCTGTGCTGAGTGTTTGGCTTCCTTCTTGGGAATGCTGTTGATGTTTGTGAAGCCCTAGGCATGCCTTCTTATTTTTAACATCTTTTCAGGTGACTTAAATGCTATAGAGCCAAATGAATTTTACCTTATCCCTTTTTATTATTTACATTTTGCTTTGGCTCTTTCAGTTCCTAGGTAGTAAGTTCCTGATAATCTAAAACAGTAGAACTGAATTCTTTATCAAAGTCTGTGAACAGAAGCCTTCTCCATCTTTTGATGTACATTTTGAGAATTTAATTGGGACAGCTCTGTCAGGAACATAGGAATATAGGTTGACTAGTTACATTTTGATAAAATAAATGATTCCAAAATTTGACTGAAGAAAGGAATTTTTATTCCCATATTCAGGAACCCTTAGAAATAAACCTTGAGCCTCCAGGCCCTCTTACTTTAGCCATGAGCCAGTTCCTTAATGAGATGCAAGAGACCAAAAAGGGAATCGTGACACCTAGAGAACTCTTTTCTCAGGTCTGTAAAAAGTGAGTATCTGTTTTGCTTGTGCTTTCAGTGCATCAGTAGGATACTGGGAAATAATATGAAAAAATTATTAACTTTAGAGTTAATTCAGTAGATATATTAAAGCATGGTTTATTTCATTTGGATTAAAGAATATGTACTTTGTATGAAAATTAAATCTACTAAGGATGTTGTTGGACTAAACAAACTTTTGAGAAACTAGAACACTCCCAAGATTTGGGATATGATCCTGAGATTTTATAAAAAATAGTTTCATTTTAGTAGACTCACCATTGTTTTTCTTTCTTTTTCTTTTTCTTTTTTCTGTAGAGCAGTGCGATTTAAAGGCTATCAGCAGCAAGACAGCCAGGAGCTGCTTCGCTATTTATTGGATGGAATGAGAGCAGAAGAACATCAAGTTAGCATATTTTGACCAGTGTATTTTATAATCGGATCTTTATTAACTTCTTTGTCATTTGATGTCTTAAGAACTATTAGAGCAATGAAAACTAGTTGAGGCCATTATATTAAAAAATTTTTTTTCTTCACCAGCCTTTTCAACCAGTATATTTTAATGATTAGAATGAATGAAGGGAGTTAGAAATGAGTCTCCTTTTCATAATGCTCTACTTTGCTTGATGTTTACAGCGTTATTGTTCTTTAAGGGTTCTATTGTACTAGCCTATACCAGGAGAGCTATAAGGTACTGGAAAATGTGTCTCCCCCAAACGATTTCCCGGTGGAAACACATCCTTACTCTTAATTCTGAGTGTGATTTAACACTGCTTTTTGAATCTAGGAAGTATTTTTATTTTGTAAGAGTCAGGGAACATTTGTTGTATTTAAAATTTTTTGTTAATTACCAGGATGTAAAGTAATTTGAGGGGATGTGAATATAATTAATAATAGTAATAGCACAGTGATAACATCTAATATTTATGTTGCTCTTATTTTTTGTCAAGCACTGTTCTCAGTATTTTGTAAGCATTACCTTAGTCCTCACAACCATTCTGTGAGTCATTTTCTCACTTCATAGATTGTGCACTTCGTAGAGAAGTTCAGTGCCTGGTTCAAGGTCATCCAGTAGTGATGGAGCTGGGCTTTGAGCACTGGAGTTTGTCCCTGTAGCTCCCATTATCCACTCTGCTTCTAGGACATGGTATTTCAGTGAACTTTTCAAAGGAGGTTGGCATGTTCTGAAAAGCTTTGGTTTGAATAGGTTAAAATCTTGAAATGATAAGATGATGCCTTTGCTCAGGGGTTAGTGATTGTTTTTTTAAGTATAATTCTTTTTAGCTCCTGGAATTAATTTTGAACATGTGATTTTAGAAATATTAATTTTTATTCAGTAAGTTTGGGGAGCTAATTAATTCTTGATCACTTTCTTGACTTGATTACATACTTTTTAAGGAAAATAACTATAAAATTTAATGGTATATATATCTATTTTATTACTTTTAGAGAGTGAGTAAAGGAATTCTTAAAGCATTTGGTAATTCTACTGAAAAATTGGACGAAGAACTAAAAAATAAAGTTAAAGGTAATGTCTGAATTTTTGAACTAAAGCACTATAGTTGAATTCCTCTGTACTTTAGGACAAGATTGCTAGCACATGTATTTCAAATCCACAGTTATTAATAATTTATATTATTTATATTATTATCCACAGTTATTATAATTTCTCTTTATCTTTGTTGATTTAAAACAATTAGTACTCCAAAGGTAAATACTTTTAGAAAAATTTAACTTCTGGTGTATTCTTTTTATGCAATATTATGGTGAAATTTATAAACATAGAGCTAAGATGACATCACAATTTTATTTTTCAAAAAGTTAGACTTCATTTATTTATTTATTTGGCCACGCCGCCTGGCTTGTGGGATCTTAGTCGGAACGGCTAGTTCTCTGACTAGGGATTGAACCCAGGCCGGCAGTGAAGTGCCTCGTCCTAACCACTGGACCACCAGGGAACTCCCTCAAAAGCCTCGACTTTAATTCACAGTGATTGTCTTTGAGAGTTGTCAGCTGGTTTATTAATCATGGAGACAACTTTATTCTTATTACGTGACGTTTAAAGATTTAGAAAAGGTCTGTCCAGTAGAACTTTCTGTGATGACAGAGCGCTCCCGTCTCTCCGCTGTCCGATACAGCAGCCACGTGTGGCTACTGAACCTTTGAAATGTGACTGGTGCAACTAAGGAGCTAAATTTTATTTTCATTTAATTTTAACTAATTTAAATTTAAGTGGCCCCAGTGACTAGCAGCTACTGTATTGTAAAGCACAGTTCAGAATCAACACAGAGCAACTGTTTACCTCCTTGGTGCTGGCCTGGCCAGCAACAGAGAGAGAATCAAGCCTGTTTGCACTGTCTGTCATAAAATGTGTTTCTGTATAAATGACACCTGTCATTTGAATAAGGCCTACACATTTCATGTAATTAGAAAGTTGGACTACTAGGTAGTAAAATTATGTCACCTTATGCTAAACTTATCAAGGTTATTTCTGGGAACATAGAAAAATAAAAGGAGGATTTTGTCTGAAATATTCTCCTGAGGGCTTTTTGTTTTTGTTTTAAGTGGAGTTCACAAAGCAAGTTACTCCCACACTTGGTGCCAGTGTTAGAATGATAGAGCCGGAAGCGAGCTAAAATGGCATTCTGTCTGTAGCTCGATCTGCTTGTTTTACTAGGTAAGATACTGATAGGAAGTCTCACTGACTCGCAAAATTTATTTTCCACTGACTAGATCTTGGGTAAGAACTTTTTTTTTCTTTTTCACAAGATGTGATTATGTTAAAATGTGTTATGCTTAGAAGTGGAGTATATGCTGCTGACCGTAGCATAAAAATAAAATTGTGGTAATTATGAATAGAGAAAAACCAGTCAATAGTATAGGAAATTAAAATTAAATTTTAGGGTTAGATAGGTAAGTAAGTAGTTTTGATTTATTTCATTAATTATATAAGGATAATGGTAGATTTTTTCCCCTTATAGACTATGAAAAGAAAAAATCAGTGCCAAGTTTTGTGGACCGAGTATTTGGTGGTGAACTCACTAGTACAATCATGTGTGATGAATGCAGAACTGTAAGTAGATGTAGTGCAGACTGGATTTATGCATTAATATTAATAGTGTACAGTTTATCAGTTGTTTCTTTCAAAAACAGAAATGTCTAGTTAGTTTTATAAGATACTCTTTTTGAACCGTCCAAGTATACATAGTGTTTGGCTGGAACTGTGGGCGCTCCTTATATCAGGACGAAGTTATGTAATATTTTAATTGACTTCCCCCAACCCAGAGTCCTCAACACTGTGTAATTTTTCATTTCATTTTCCTAAGCCTTTATTTTAAAATTTAGCACCCCCCCCCGCCCCATGATTTTACTATATAATGTTTAAAGTGAATCTTTTCCTCCTTTTTACGTTTTCTTTTTTGGTTGGTTAAGGTCTCCTTGGTTCATGAATCGTTCCTTGATTTGTCTCTACCGGTTTTAGACGATCAGGTAAGACTATTGCATTTATTTTATTTACATAGATTTTTTTCTTTCCTGTGCTAGATTTATGGGGGAGGGCTTGCTACCTTTTCCAAGCTGTACATTACTAGGCCAAGCATGGGGAAATTTTTCTTAGTGTATATGAGAGAAGAATTTTAAAGATTTGAAAAGAGAATGGGATAAATATGTATATATTTTTAAAGAGTGTATCTAGAATTATTTATAGATAATTGATTAGTTTACATATTGGGAAATGTTTACTTCATATAAATTACTATTTATTTTCATTATTTAAGATTAACCACAAATCCCTTACAGACTTAAGTTTATAAATGTTAAGAGTATCTCAGTTTTAAGCCATATTAATTTAGTTCCTATCAAGTAGTCGTAGGAAAAAGAGAACATATTATGAGTATTGGATAAATCATTATTCAACTTAATATGAATTGGGGGTCCCTTTAAATCACTGTTACTTAGTGATTAAAGTCTTATTAAACTTACTCTGTTTTTTCTTTCTTTAAAACTGTCATTTGCATGCAAAGAAAGAAGAATAAAAAGGAATACCTGTAGTGGGACATGTAAATCACTTACCAACGGAAAGTGCATTTAGAAATAGACGTAATTACAGCATGATACAGCATGTGTCTAATACAACTCATTAAATTCCTTTCTATTACACTCATATGTTAAGTTGCCTTTTTTACTGTTTTATTTGTTTGTTTGCTTGTTTTCTCAGTATATGAAGATTGCTTTCTGGTGTTTGAGATGAATGAATTTTGTCCTGGACATGTTTCCAGACATTGTGAAAAATAAATCTGTTGTAAAATAGGAGTAGAAAACTATTTAGGTAACATGAAATCTCTTCACCAACAATAGTAAAGTTTTATTTTTGGCCCATATTCTCTCCATATTTTAAGAGTGGTAAGAAAAGTATAAATGATAAAAATCTGAAAAAGACCATGGATGATGAAGATAAAGAAAGTGAGGAAGAAAAAGATAATGACAGTTACATAAAGGAGAGAAATGATATTCCTTCAGGAACAAGTAAGCACTTACAGAAAAAAGCAAAGAAGCAAGCCAAAAAGCAAGCCAAGGTGGGTAATTAGGAGGAAAACCATACTTTTCTCATTCTAATTTTTTGAGCTATTGAGTTTAAAGTCTGAGTGACATTGGTAGACATGTCTGTTATTTTATGTACAGCACTTTCATTGGGCAGTTACAGAATTAGCTCATTTAGTATTCTCTGCAGTGAAGTTTCTCTGAGTATATGTGAAGAAAATGTGCTTTTTAAAAAAATTCTGCATTACTTGTGACAACTTTAAAAAAAACTTTAGTTCATTTTCAATAATTTTTTGAGTTGCTAATACACTGACATTCAAAAAATTTTAAATATATAATATAAATGTGTACAATAAAAGTCTCCCTCCTTGTATGACATAGATACAACTTTCATTAGTTTCTTATGTGTCCTCTAGGTTTTTTTGAAAAATATGATCAAGTACAATACAAATATGTAGTCTTGTTTTTCACTCCTTTTAAAAATTATGCACAGTGTTCTGGACCTTGCTTTTTGTTTGTTTCTACTTAGATTGTTGGAGATCTTTTACATTTCAGGACACAAAGATTCCTTTTTAACAGCTGCATGGTATTCTATTTTAGTAGTAAACATACTATTAAATATAGTATAACAGATGTACTATAGTTCATCTAACCGTTTCTCTTTTGACTTAGGTGTATGAACACCTGTAGTCTTTGGCTATGATGGCCAGTGCTGCTGTGAATCACCCTATACGTACGTCCTCGCTAGGGCACATTTTGAGAAGAGGGATTGTATTTGTGGTTTGATAAATTAATTGCCCTCCACAAGAGTTGTACCAATTTATGTTCCCACCAGCAACATATGAGGCTTGCTGTTTCTCCTTATCCTTGACAGCAGAATATTATCAAACTTTTAGATTTCTGCCAGTCTGATAGATGGAAAATAGTATCTCAGTAGTTTTTCCATTTATTTTAATGTAAGAAGTTAAGCATGTTTTTATGTTTAATGTTTGTATTTCCTTTCCTTTGAAGTATTTGCTTATATCCTTTCACCATTTTTCTTTCATATGTACTATTTTTTTTTTTTTAAATTGAAGTATAGGTGATTTACAATGTTTCCAGTGTACAGCAAAGTGATTCAGTTATACATGTATATTTACATATTCTTTTTAAATGGACATTTTAAAGCACTTGTTTCATTCACAAAAGTAGACAGAAATAAATAGAATAACATCAGTGACATCTTTCATTAAATATACTGTATTATGGTTTTCACTAATTACCATTAATCTTCTAAATAGTAATGTTCCCAGAAATGGAAGAATATAATAATAATAATTTCTAAAATCACTCCATTTGTTGATTTTCAGTACATTTTTCTATTGATCCCTGGAAAATAATGAATAGCTTTTCTGATACATGTAAGTGCACAATGAAAACATTTTAAAAAGCCAGCTATACAGGTAATGTAAATCTAGCTCCTAATATCTAGAAATAGGAAGTATATAATACCAATGAGCAGTTTGGATTTTTTTTGCAAGGTTCAGGAATACAAATGAGCGCCGAGCCTGACAGGTTCACTCAGCTCTAAAGTCATAAGTTAAAGACTGAGCACAGTATTTGCAATTGACTTTGGATGTCAATCAACACAGACAAGCAAAAGGATGTTAAAAAAAAAAAAAAACCTTCTCTGGTGCTTCTCATTGTCTCCTCTATATCTTCTGGGGATAATAATGACACTGGTTTCTCTTTATTACTTTTTCTATGTGTGGATTCATGTCCTCCTTTTGTGCTTCTCTCAAGAACTTTCAGCTTCTCCTGCTAGTGTTAGAGGGTCTCCTGCAGAGGCCGGGGGTGGCTCTGTTTCATGGTGGGGACAAGAACACTGGCAGCAGAAGTTCTGGGAAGTACTCCTTGGTGTGAGCCCTCCCAGAGGCTCCATGTGTACTATTTTTAACTGAAGCATATCAGAAAGTTTTTGTGTCCAGAGCCCTATGTCCTGCCCTTCAGCTTTCTGGTATTATGAATTAGCCTCACAGGGACTGTCCTTTTAGTGACAACTCAACATGCTGACCCCTTGAGTCTTTAGGCATTCCATTAACAGAAATCTGGATAAAATGCAGCCCCACCCCCCGCCCGCCCCACAATTGGACATAAGCAGCAAATGGCAAAGAAGGTGATTTAAGTGGGTAGCGTGTTTTGCTGTCCTCTGTGTATGTGGCTTCCTTGTCTCTCTAGATTGGGGCCGTTTGTTTCCCAGAATGCTTTCCTCTGTTCCTTGGCCCATCCTTGTTCTTTTTTTTTTTTTTTTTTTTGCGGTATGCGGGCCTCTCACTGTTGTGGCCTCTCCCATTGCGGAGCACAGGCTCCGGACGCTCAGGCTCAGCGGCCATGGCTCACGGGCCCAGCCGCATGTGGGATCTTCCCGGACCGGGGCACGAACCCATGTCCCCTGCATCGGCAGGCGGACTCTCAACCATTGCGCACGCCACCAGGGAAGTCCCCCCCCCCATCCTTTAATTGTTGGTTTGCTTTTATACATCCTTGAGTTTTCAGTTTATTTTTACCTTTTAAGTGAAACCTTCATCTGGTCATTGTAACTCACATGGATATATCCCTTCCTAGTGTGTGTGTAGACACTCGTCCCCTGCTTTAATTCATGGCTGCTTGGGTTCAACAGCCTTACTGCTCTGTCTGGATCAGAGACCACGTCTTGCACATTTTTATTTGCCCCCGTGTGACAATTTTTTGATGATTGGTGATGTTTTATCCCTGCTTTCAATCAAAGAACTTTTCTTTTAAATTTATGTATTTAATTTATTTATTTTTGGCTGCGTTGGGTCTTCCTTGCTGTACGTGGGCTGTCTCTAGTTGCAGTGAGCGGGAGCTAGGCTACTCTTCGTTGCGGTGCACGGGCTTTTCATTGTGGTGACTTCTCTTGTTGCAGAGTGCAGGCTCTAGGCGTGTAGGCTTCAGTAGTTGTGGCATGTGGGCTCAGTAATTGTGGCTCGCAGGCTCTAGAGCACAGGCTTAGTTGCTCCACGGCATGTGGGATCTTTCCGGACCAGGGCTCGAACCTGTGTCCTGTGCATTGGCAGGTGGATTCTTAACCGCTGCGCCACCAGGGAAGCCCCAAAGAACTTTTCTCTATAATTTATTTGATCCCTGATAGTAAAGGAACTTTTAGGGTCGGAATTCTGGGAGTGAACTCTTCCTTATTAACTTATTTATTTTTGATTGATAAACAGGAAAACCTGATGTGATACGTGTATGCTTTTTCTCTTCCTCTTATTGTTGTTGTTGTTTTTTAACGTTTTGTACTTTTTACACAGAACCAACGAAGGCAACAAAAAATTCAAGGAAAAGTTCTTCATTTAAATGATGTCTGTGCCATTGACCATCCTGAAGATAATGAATGTGAAGTTGAAATGTCACTTCAGCAAGAAGTGGATATTAAATCCAACCATATATCACAAGAGGAAGTTATACATGAAGAATATTGTGTTAATCAGAAAGATTTGAATGGCCATGAAAAAATGATAGGAAGTATAACTGACAATCAAAAATCCACAGAGGAAGTAGGTATGAAAAATGTCAACATGGATAACGATCTGGAGGTTTTGGCATCTCCCGCTGAATGTACTAGGAATTTAAATGGTGCCTACATGAAGGAAGGGAGCAGTGGAGAAGTGGACATTTCCAGTGGGTTTAAGAACCTTAACTTGAATGCTGCTCTTCAACCTGACGAAATAAATTTAGAGATTCTGAATGACGATCGTAGTCCCGGGACGAAGGTATATGAGGTTGTAAACGAAGATCCAGAAACTGCTTTCTGTACTCTTGCAAACAGGGAAGCTTTCAGTACTGATGAATGTTCAGTCCAACATTGTTTATATCAGTTCACCCGAAATGAGAAACTTCGAGATGCTAATAAACTGCTTTGTGAAGTGTGCACACGGAGACAGCATAGTGGACCAAAGGCAAATATAAAAGGTATTCAGATTCTTTCACAGAAAGTAAAATTAATGTTTAGGGGTACATTTTGCACTGTATCAGTAGAGTACGACTGTTTTAATTGTACCAGGGTTTGGATGGTGTCAATAAGTTCCCTTTTTCCAAAATACTGTGTAAATATTTTAATAGAAGGGTGGATAAGCAGAACTTTGATGATGTGGCTAGTACTCCGTGGCATCCCAGCGGCAGTTAAAGTGGGGCAGTTTGCTCTCTGACCGCTCCCTGTCGGGAAATCATCCCACTGAGAGGTTATCACAGCAGGCTCCTTAACAGATAGGGGCTGTTTCTTTGTATCCTCCGTTTCCTGTCGTTTGTGATGACCCTCATCTCCCTTGCATCCAGAAAACCACACTTTAATTCTTTAGCGTGCTGAAGTGATACGTGCCCAGTGCAGGGTACTGGGAGGACAGTGCTTTCTTACCATCTTCTTCAAATACAGAACAGAAAGATATTAATAATTCCCCTCCTACCCCTGCCCCCACCTTGTTGGGTTTTTTTTTTTTATCTTGGGTAAGTGGGATAGGGAGGCATCATAGATTCCTAAGGATTCTTACTAGAATTGTTGAAACATTTAAAAAGTCCAGCTTTTTATTTATTTACTTGTTGATACAAAAAGTAAATTGTGTTGATCTTATAGCATTTCTGTTTGCTTTAGAGCCGGCGTAAGTGAACTATGGTTTGCAGGCTAAATTTGGCCTGCTTCTTGTTTTTGAGTGATCTCCGAGCTAAAAATGTTTTTTACAGATGAACATTTGAAAATGATTTTATAGTAGAAAACATGAACTTTGAACCCTAATTGTTACCTCTCAAAAAATGATTCCATTCTTCTTTTCAGTAGACTGCAGTCATACTCAATTATTTTATTTATAGTTTGAATTCTATAAAATTTGTGGAAATTTTCTCTTGTGTATTAATACCTACAAAATATCCTTGATTTTGCCTCTTGGTCCAGAAAGCCTAAAATATTTATTATTTGGTTCTTTCCAGAAAGCTTACTGATCCTTGCTTTAGACGTTTGAAATGATTTTATAGCAGATGTGAATGCTCGAGGTCTCAAATGATCCTCACTGCTAAAATTACTTTCCTTCTGTAGGTGAAAAGAAACATGTTTACACCAATGCTAAGAAGCAGATGCTGATTTCCCTTGCTCCTCCTGTTCTCACTCTTCACTTAAAGAGATTTCAGCAGGTACCCCTTGTTTGTTACCTAAAATTTGTTTTAAATATGTGATACCTGCTTTATTTGTTGTTGTCTCAACATATTACTATGTTTCTTCTGGCTTTCTGTTATTTCTTAATTCTAACTTCAAAGAGGTAGGAAAGTAAAATAATACATGTGTTTATGTTACCACACAAAAGGGGTTTGATGAAGATGCATGTCAAGGTGAAAGAGAAATTTAGGCACAGTCACGCTTCAGTTTTACTAGAACTCATGTTGCTCTTTTTAGATATATTAGCATCTTACCCTAATCTTATTTTCAGGTTTAAAGAAAAAAGACCAGTTTACTAGTTATATCTCACACTCGGGAAATTTAGTGATCTGTGTGGTGTCTTATTTTTACTGACCCTTGATAAAAAGGCATTGGTTGGTACCTTGGCTTTTCATCATTTTGGTGACTCCAATCTTTTTCTGGAAGACTTTTTCCTATGAGCAGTACAAGTTGTAAATTCAGTTCGAGTCCCAAAGTACCTTCGTAGTGTTTTCTCTTCTGTGATTGGTATGAGTTTGACTAATTGGGTGGGGTCTCTATGAACAGTTCACCAATCTTGGTTAGAAAGTGAGGCTGAAAGTGTGTGCTTCACAGAACAGTATTCTGCTGTTGCTGAGTTGTTTTTTTTTTAATGTTTATTTTTTATTTATTTGTTTTATTTTTGGCTGTGTCGGGTCTTAGTTGTGGCACACGGGCCCTGTAGTTGTGGCACACAGGCTCAGTAGTTGTGGCATGCGGACTTAGTTGCCCTGTGGCTTATGGGATCCTAGTTCCCCGACCAGGAATGGAACCTGCGTCCCCTGCATTAGAAGGCAGATTCTTAACCACTGGACCACCAGGGAAGTACCTGCTATTGCTGAGTTTTAAGCACTCAAAACCCCTTGTCTAATCTGGCTTTTCCAGGTGTCAGCAGAAACATTGAGAGTTTTCTTATAGGAGCAGCTATCTCAATGTGTTGGACTGTGTGTGTGTGTGTGTGTGTGTGTGTGTGTGTGTGTGTGTGGCACTTAGCAAAAACAAATCAACTGGAAATCAATTAGTAGTCAGGGAGATAGAGTCTTCTAAGCAGATTGAACTAGGGCTAGATGTTAGTGTTCTTCTGGGCATTGGGGTGGGACTACAGTTTACTTAACATGTGCAGCTTTTCCAGGAAGAGAACTTAATCTATTATCCTTCTTTTATAGGCTGGTTTTAACCTACGCAAAGTAAACAGACACATAAAATTTCCAGAAATCTTAGATTTGGCTCCTTTTTGTACCCTTAAATGTAAGGTAGGTGGAACTTGCCTTTTTGGGAAAGTCCTTTAAAGGGAAATCATAGCTTATTACCAGATACTCCAACAGCAACTCACATATGTATGAAGTTGATAGGAACTACTGAGTAGACTGGGTCTTTGATCTTTGTACCTTTATAATGTCAAGATCTGTGATGAATCATGTTGAACATTAGGTGGTTATTTCAGTTCAACATTGTTTTGAACCCCCATTATTGTGGCAGGCGTCTTGGGAGCTGAGGGCATATAACTAAAGATGAGCAGATACATTAATGGATCATCTCAGTTTAATATGGTTGAGTGCTAAGATTGGTATACACAGAGCAGGGGTGATACGCACTTAACCCAGCATGGTGGTGGTTCAGGGGAGGCTCTGGAGGCTCTGCCTCAACCGCTACTTCAAGGAGTAAGACTTCGTGTGATGAATCAAGAGGAAGCACGTTTTCCAGGCAGGGGGGAACAGCCGGAGCGAAGGCAGAGCAGTGTCAAGTGGCACGGTGGGCGCCGGGGACTGTCTGTACAAGCAGGTCTAGAGCTTACAGTTCAAGGTCTTGGGAACATTAGGAGATGAAGCCAGAGAAGTGAGAGAGGAATGAGGTTTTGGAAGATTATCATGATGAGAAACCGGGGCTTTTTTATTATTAGGTATGCGGTGGGGAGCCACTGAAGAACTTAAAGCAACAGGGTGACACAGCCAGGTCTGTATATTACATAGGTTACTTGCTGAAGCAGTGGAGGCTGGATTTTAGGAGGACAAGATTAGAGGCAGGGAAGTTAGGAGGCTGTTAATTCAGTCAGTAGATGATGACAGCTTAAACTAGGGCTGGAGATGGGGAGATGGAAGGAACATTTCAGGAGGTAAAATCAACAAGACTTTTGATCTCTTGCCTCTGGAAGATGAGGCAGCGGCCTTTAAATGGATGCGGAGGGTGCCACAGAAGGAGTTGAGTGTGAGTCCCAGGGCCTGATTTGAGTGTCTGGGCAGTTGGAAGTGCCACAAATTGAGGTAAGAAATACAGGAAGAAGAGCAGGTTGGGAGGTGGAGAAAGGAATAATAATAAGTTCAGTTTGGGAAACACTGAGTTTCAGATAGTTTTGAGATATTCACGTGGCTATGTTTAGAAAACATTTGGATGTACCTGTCTGAGGGCCAGAATAGAGGGGTTAGGGCTGGAGATACGGATTCGGAAGTCAATACATAGGTGGTGGTTAAAACTATGAGAGGATAGGATCCCTTGTGTAAACAAGGAGAGAGAAAGAAGAGATGCTTAATGACAGAACTCTGGCGAGCGTCGGAGTGTAAGAGGTGTAGGTGGAAGAAGACACCACTGAGGATATCAGCCAATCTCCATGTTGAAGAATTTGGAGAATAAAAGAAGCTACACTGTTGTTCTTTATTCAGATTTTAAATACTTCAGTGTAAACATATTAAGTCTTTATGTGCAAAACTTGAAATGATGGAAATTCCCCCTTCCTCTCTCCCAATTTAAAATTCTCCAAGAAAGGTGTTTCAGACGTGGTGGGTAGAGTGAATTGTCATTATTTTTATGTTACTACCATAGGCCAGGGCCACTTTTGCTGGTATATGCATACTTCAGATATTTTGGGTTCCGTTCCAGACCACAATAAAGCAGACATTGCAATAAAGCAAGTCACATGAATTTCTTGGTTTCACAGTGCATATAAAAGCTATGCTTACACTGTATTACAACCTGTTAACTGTGATAGCATTGTCTAAAAAAACAATGTACATCTTAGTTAAAAAATACTTTATTGCTAAAAAATGCTAACCGTCATCTCAGCCTTCAGTGAGTTGTAATCTTTAGCTGGTGGAGGGTTTGAAATATTTTGAGAATTACCTGACACCGAGACACCAGGTGAGCAAACGCTATTAAAAAAAATGGCACCGATAGACTTGTTCAGTGCAGGATTGCCGCAGACCTTCAATTGATTAAAAAACGCAGTCTCTGTGAAGCACAATAAAGCAAAGTACAATAAAATAAGATATGCCTGTACATAGAAATAGCTCTGGTTGGATTAGTTTTGAATACAGGGTCATCAAGAATCCATCTTTTGCCTAAAATGCCATTGTCCTGTGTTCAGGTTTCAAGGAAAGGATTAAGTGGCCTCAGTGTCAGAATATCAGAAAAAAAAACTAGAAAGTGTTAGACGGTATAGAGGTCATGGTAAATTTTTTAAGAAGTGTTGGTAACTTCAGTAGGTTGAGAAATGAATGAGAATACTGGAGATAGAGCATATAGCTACGTTAGAGCGTTTGCTGAAAAGGAAACGTGGTGCATCAATGAAGATTTTTGTTTAATACTAGGAGACTTAATGAGGTTTGTAGGCAAAGAGGAAAATCTAGAAGTAAAAGATACAGAAAAGAGAGATAACTGAGCAAAGATCCTGGAGAAGACCAGAAAGGCTGGGCTAAGGACACGAAGTTGGAGAATCTCTGAACTAAAGGGAGAGACTTGATGTTCCTGCGAGTGGGCAACATGCAGCTGGGTAGGTGGTGTCTCAGTCTTCCTGAAGTGGGAGGTGAGGTCAGCTATAAGGAGAGGCTACGAGAGAGTGGTGAAAGTTTGGTCTAGTTGCTGTGGAGGACATCCATGGAAGAGGCAGCTAACTGAGGACACATTATAAAATTATACGGTCACATTGAGGACCTGGTGAGGCAGAAAGTCATGCATTTTCCAGGCTGCATGGTTACAGAATTCTGTTTCCTAGCAATAGCAGCTGTGTATGGGGTCGGGGAAGGTGCATGGTGGAATTCAGAGTTGGGTTATGTGATGAGCTGGATGTGGTGGGTGTTGAGAGGTTGTCTTTAACAGTGATTATGTAGGGCATGTGAATCACATGGAAATCAGTAGGTGGTGAGGCGGGGTCTGAGACTCTGCCGTCCAGTAAGCGCTCAGGTAATATGATGTTACTGTTCCATTACATTTTGAGAAGTGAAGAGACTTTTTTTGGGAATGAGGCCAAAAGAGGCCTCATAGGCCAGGAGAAAACAAGGGTTGGAGGATCCTGTTAGGTTGACTAGTATAGGTGAGGTGAGAGTTGGAAGAATGGAATTGTAGACTGAGACTAGAAAATTATTAAGATTTTTGAAGTTAAAGGGTTCTGAGTGATGACTGATTGCAGGATGTAGTCCTGGCTGTGGTTAGTTAAAATGGAATGGCAGGGAAAATCCCGTGAGGTTCATTGGACACTGAAATCCCTGAGGAAGCTGACGGGATTTGGGATGACATAATAGACTTCTTTAGCAAATAGGGAGGCAAAGCTTAGAGAGTGTAGTGACAGTACTGTTGAAGGGCAGTGATGCTTGTTCAGGAAGACTTTTTACAAGAGAACGTAAGTGAAGTAGTTTTCTGCAAGTGGCCCCCAGCTGGAACACCTTTCCCTGTTGCTGACCAGCCCTACAGCACATATGATCTTAAAATAAGCAGCCTCCATGTCAGATGGGGAAAGTGAGCTCCTGAGAGGTTGCATGTCCTTCTCACCAAATCTGCAGGGGGTATTTGAAAATGTTAAGGGGTGGTCTTGGGTGTGACCTAAATGATATCCTCTTGCTGTTAAACGGCTTACATTTTGGGCTGGAAATAGGATGATGAGTTGTTGAGGTATTTTGGAATGATCTGATCCCAGACTCCTAAAGCAGCTTTGGCAAGTTCAGTTATTTAAGTATCTGGGCCAGGAAACTGATTATAGCAGGTAGACCCTGGTTTACGGTTCTTCCAGCAGGGCAAGAGCAATGGCAACTTTCTAGTAAAAACATAAGCGTGATACCACTCAGTAGAGGCTGAGAAAAGGGAGGGAGAACAGTCCATTTCAGACTCAGGACTTCTGCATTCTCGAAGGTTAGAGACCTGCATAGTTTACAAGTTGTCTTGCTGATGGCATCTGTATAAATGGGACTAGAGCTAACTTTTGATTTCTGTTCACTTTTAAAGAATGTTGCTGAAGAAAATACAAGGGTACTATATTCCTTATATGGAGTCGTTGAACACAGTGGTACCATGAGGTCGGGGCACTACACTGCCTATGCCAAGGCAAGGTCTGCAAACAGTCACCTCTCTAATCTTGTTCTCCACGGTGATATTCTACAGGGTAAGAACGAGGTCTTACAGAATTCTGGTATTCAGCAGTTATTTATGGCAAAACCAAAAAAGGATGAACTTGAATCTTTCCATTTATATATTTTACATTTCCTCCTGACAGATTTTGAAATGGAATCAACCAAAGGACAGTGGTTTCACATCAGCGACACACATGTGCAAGCTGTGCCTACAACTAAAGTACTAAATTCACAGGCTTACCTCCTATTTTATGAGAGAATACTCTAACAATTTCGAAAAGTGCTTTCTCCGGAAACACGTTTATGACTTTTATAATGGCTGTAATAATAAAAAAGTAGACTAACTGTAAGTCATGTTCACTTAAAATTAAATACATGCCAGAAGAAATGAAACACTGAAGGGAAAATACCTAAAAATTTGCAGTGGTTTTGTATTGTCACAGTGGTTTTTATTCCTGCTTCCAGCTTCTGGAAAGGATTCTGAATTACTTAAGTCCTCTGTGCTTATTAATACATCCGGGTGGTGGTTTGCAACACATCAATAAAACGAATTACCCCCAAAACTTGTTTTATTATTTAGAAGATTTTAAGTTGTACTGACATACACTACTAGAAAACATTTAAAAGAAAATGTTTGACTGAAACTTCAAGTGTGTCAGTTAAAGCAAAAAGGTGTTAATTTCATAAGCTTAGGTATTTGACCTTGGTGGTAACATACACAATGCTTCTGATGCCATGCACACTGTGCCTAAGCTGGGGTGTAGGCTGAACTCTGCACTTGTTCTGTGCAACTGTTAATCGACCCAAGGAAGACATTCATTGGAATCCGCTTAATGCCAGCCTCTGCCCAGAAAGTCTGTGAACTGTCCTAATAAATTCCTTTTTTGACCCAAGCCAGCCACTGTTTCCAAGTTGCAAACAACCCTAAGAGCCTTAAGAATACCAAACCTGTCTAAACTTCCTGTAAGGTTCTCTATTAGGATTTCCTTGATGAGTTTATCTAAGACCCAGTCAGCCATACTGCATCCAAATTCCTTTCAAATACCAAAAACAGTATAAAATTTCAGTGTTATTCAAATACCTTACATAACCAAAACATAGAGTAGCACATGTTCTGTAGAACAAGTTAAATTAACTTTTTACTATGGTCTTTGCTGTCTTCAAAACTCCACTGTATAAAAACTGACTTGCTTCATTTATATGGCAGGAGGCATGTTTTCAGCTGCATCACAACTACCTTTGTTCTTTGCTACCAGAATATATGTTTTAAGTCAGCCATTTAACACACCGTTTAATGTTACTGAAGCAAGTCACCTCAGTCTTAGGGATTGTCAGAGCTGTGAAAAAATACAGCTAGTCCAGGGACTGACAGACTTCCTATAGGTAGTAAATGTCTTAGGCCTTGAAGGCCACCTGGTCTCTGTCACAAGCTATCCAACTCTGCCGTTCCCTTGTAGAAAGCAGTCAGTCACAGGCAATATATAAATACCTGATCATGGCTGTGTTGCAATAAAACTGACGTATAAAAACAGGCAGCGGGCCAGATTTATATTGCAAACAGGCCCCTAATAACTTAGGTTGACTTGCCTTAAGTGCCACTGCTCATTTCATAAAAAAGGTTGACACAAAACAGGTCATCCAGATCCAAGAACAGTGGTCCTCAAAGAAGCTTTGATAGTAACATGTTTATTGTATCATCCAACCGAGAATACAAGATACACAAAACACTTCTTAACTTAGGAGAACATGAAAACATGAGGCAATTCCTAGAGCACTACCACGAACACCGCCTTCACCACAGTAAAAATCTAGCCTCTCAGTCATTCTGGTCATCATCCCAGTCCTTCTTCCCACTTGGAGGCTTGGGCCCACCGGCTGGTTTTGCCATGATGATCTGCAGAAGAAAATCCACAAGAGTATACTTTCAAACTCAAGCTTCAGAGTGAAGAGAAAGAATATTTCTCTATTACCCTGCTTCATTATTAAGCAGTCATCACCAACGAGCAATCTGTTATTACACTGCATGTGAAACACTAGCATGTTGTTATTGTCCGGCAGGTGAGTTTTCCGCTCTTTGTGGACATTAACGGCAACAAAATTCACACACATTAGTGAGGTGCATTCTAAGACATGCACTTCAACAACCCAGTGCTCACAATGTGAGAAATATCTGCATGCGTCACTGGCATCAGTCATTTTGGCACCTGATTTGCTATTTATATATGAGATTCGTCTTGCCAACCATCTCTATCCCAATTTCCTTGTGGTTTAGAAGCTTTAGGTCCACCTGCCAGTTTTGCCATTATAATCTAAAGTGGTCGATACATAAAAATATATTAAGTTCAACAATGACATTTTCTCGTACCTATAAATGAGAGCCATTCAAATACAGGAAATGTGTGTTCATAAATGAAAAAAATCCAAGCACCTAGTTGCCTGGAAACATGCCAGAAGCCTCATTTATCTAGAATGCACTAATCCAGCATTTTCCAAGTATAATCATATAGCATTTTTAAAGGATTTATGTTTGGGCAGAAAAAAAAAAAAAAAAAAAGATGTGTGTGTGTGGTAGCTTTGGGCTTAAATAAATTTGGGAGAAGTTAAAGTCAGTTGGCTTTCCCCACAGTAGAATTCTAAAACTCTGATATACATTCTAAATCTCAAAACTGGATACAGTATTCACTGCTTCCCAAATTTATAATTAAGAGATCATTCTGTATAACATCAAGGGGTTTGGCTTGAGTCTCATGCAACACAAACCGTAAAATATCTTCACTACCACCTTCAATAGATTTCCCACCCCTTTTCAGAAGCTGCTTTCATAAAGAAACCTAACCTGAAATTCTTGGAGGAACATTTTACCAACTGAGGATAAATTCAGATTGAATTAAAGGCAATAAGTATAATTTTAGAACCCAAGTATAGTTTAAGAAAAAAGTACCTAAAAACAGTTCTCAAACTTTACTGGGCATCATAATCACCTGAAGGGCTTATTTAAAACAGACTGATGGGCCTCTTTCCAGAGTCTGACTCAGTGGGTCTGGGAATCTGTATTTTTAGTAAGTTCTTCAGTGATGTTGATGCTATTGACTAGGAGACAATTTGAGAACTAGTGAAATCAACTCTTAAAGATTAATCCAGCCCTACTACATTTTCTAATGCTTAAAACTTGATTTACAAGTCCTTTTCCAGAATACATACTATGCAAAATAGGTACAACTATATTGAAGAGTGTTCATTAGACAACTGGATGGGTTCTTCAGATACGTATTTCATGTACAGAGTGCTAAGGGCACATAACAATGAACATCCTCCCCTAGGGTAAAACAAAACAGCCTTTCCAGTTTAAAACCGAAATTCAGAAGTACCTGTGTGAGCAACGCACTTGTGTTATTAACATTACTGTCTTGCTTGGACACTGACATTCAACAAGTTCCTTAGGAACTTCTACTATTAGAATTTCTGCTTACCTCACGCTTCAGTCTACGTAGCTTCTCCTGTCCCCTTTTACTTTTGGTCCTCTTTTTTTATTCTTAGCCACAGGTTAACTTATAGAACAAACATTTCCTTAAGGCATTTAAACATTATTTTTGTTTAAAAACTCCAAAAACATATTCTTCCACTAAAAACTATTTGAGGCACTGATATAAAAATACACTATTAATAAATCCAGTACATAGATACCCAGTCTCTGATTATTTTCAATGTGTTGAAACTGCATCTCCAGGTTCCATTTTTAGTCATCTTACCTAAGAAAAAGTTCTTCCCTTACCAAAGTGAAATTTGTTTTGCTATAATTACAACCAACTGATCTGAGAAGAAGTCTAATTTCCTTTCCATTTCTACCTAAAACTTGCTTATCCCACGATTAATTTGGCATGACTTTCATTTAATGTATTTATACTGTGCCCCTAGCAATTAAAATTTTCTACTCAGTATTTAAAAATTATTCATTGGTTAATAATCACTTCTAGAATTTTGTAGGAAAATACATTTCATAAAGTTTAGAAAACACCTTTTTGAGAAAAACTATGAATTCTGGTTTATCTGTGAATCCAGAATAGTCTTCACCACTTTTCTTCTCTGCCATAATTCCTCAAAAATATTGGCAGAAATACTATGATTTTTTTATACCTTAAGATCTTAGTACCCCAAGACATAATCTGTCACAGAAGAAAAAAATTTTAAATGCCAAGTCCTATCATCTCCACACTGCCTTGAAGGTCATACAGTAGTGCCCCCTTAGATGCCGCCTTCCAAGAATCCCAGTGAATGCCTGAAACTGAGCATAGTCATGAACCCTCTATCTGTGCTTTTTCCCACACATACATACATACCTATGATAAAATATATAAATTAGGCACAATAAGAGAATATCTGATTGGTAGCATCACTCACTACTCTTGCACCTTGGGACCGGTAAGTAAAATATGTTGACCTGATAATTGAAATGGCTAACAGACAGTGCACGCAGCGTGGATATGCTGGACAAAGAGATGATTCACGTCCTGGAGGAGGATAGCATGAGATTTCATCACGCAGTACACTTACAATGGCACACAATTAATTATTTCTAGGATTTTCTTACTTATATTCTGGGATTGCAGGTGACTTGTGGGTAAACTGAAACCATAGAAAGTAAAACTGCAAATAAGGGAGGGAATACTGTAGTCTGCAATATCTGCCTCAAGTCTTTATGGCCCTTCCACATTCCATATTAAACTTCCTCTCTAGATTATGTGTACAAAGGGGTTCTTAGTCTAAAAAGTCTTGAAAACTATGAATCTATATCAGATTTATTGTACCCATTCCAGTTCCCAAATGGCAAAGGATTCTTTCACTGGCAAAATCTTCATTTTAAATTAGCTGAAATACATTCAAAACGATTACAAACTGTAATAGAAGAAAATTAAAACAATTTTTTTTTGGGGGTGGGTACTTTGAATAGAATGAGAACTGTGCTATGTTCTAGTTCCATGAAAATATACTTTGAACTATATAAAAGTATTTTTAAAGATCAAAATTTCACTTCTCACTCACCTGATCCACTCTAAGTACAGTGACAGCAGCATTAGTAGCCAGTTTGATAGCCCAGTATTTTCCCAGGTAAGTATCTAGAACACCAGCTTCCAACATGTCCTTTACAGCAGGAACTTCAGCCTGTCAACACAAAACTATTTTTATTCTTTCACTTTAAATGTTTATGTGAAAATATTTGTACTCAATAGAAACATGGCTACTTAAATAAAACCAGAATAAGTAGCTAGGAAAAAGTACTACTCCATCTACATCATAAAACAAATTTTAATAAAACGAATACTAAATTCTCTATCAGACAAACTATGAAAAAGCTGTTATGAAAATCATTTGCTCACAAATCAGAACATTTTCTGATTTTCCTTTTAAACTTAATACGTCTATTTTTAAGTTGTGCATTCACAAAATAAAACAAGTTCATAGTGTTTTTTTTCAAATACCTCAATATCTAATCCAACATTTTTATTTCCTTCTTGATGTACTGCATAAAGTTTAGAGATTACTTCATTGGCCTTAACTCCAGAGTTTTCCGCCAGTGCCCGGGGAATAGCTTCAAATGCCTCAGCAAACTTCTTAATGGCATACTGTTCAAGTCCAGGACATGTCTAAACAAAAAAGTGCTTATCACTCAATTTTACTCACACGACTACAAGAAAGTCAGTCTGTACACAGAAAGCCATATACCTCTCCATACGACGTGATCTGTCTGGCTAACTCAATTTCTGTTGCTCCACCTCCAGGTACAAGACGTTTATCCTAAAATACGTAGTTTAAAAAAAAAACAAAACAAAACAGAAGTCACCAAGAAGCAATTTCCAGTTTTCTAAATCTTTTCAGATTCCAGTACTCCACCAGACTAGAGATTTTAATCAGGTTCAATTACAAGTTTTAAAAAATTTAAATTCAAATTGGCGTGATTTGAACAAATTACCTTACTGCACCATAGTGTCTGGTATATGAAAAAAAGGACCAAAGTTAAGAATGGGAACATCACTATGCAGTTATCTGTATTTCCAGATATAGCACTAAGAATAGTGCTGAAGCAACTGAAGGTACATTATCATTGAAAACCAGCATAAACCATCTCTTTAAAAGTTAGATTAAAAAACACCCTTGATTTGCTATTCACTCCTTTCCATATTTCATTTTACAAAATTCATCAGCAACAAATACTTAAGTAGAGTCTTAAGGAAAAAGGTGCTTTACTTTACACAAGCCATTCATTTTCAAGTTCTCAGAATGTCTGCACACTGTTTTTGAGGCCTTACAAATACTAAATTAAGATGAATGCTGATACTGACCCTTGTGAGAACTTTGAAAGTATTAACACCATCATCTACTGCCCTCTCTATATCATCCATCAAATTGTCTGTAGAGCCTCGAAGCACTATGGTAGAAATGGCACCATCCTCCTTTTCTGTCAATAAATTAAATATATTTGGGGATTAGTAAAAGGAAATGAACTCCCCACACTTCATATACATATAGTTCACCACTACTACTCACCATGCTTAAAAACAACCACCTGTGTATCTCCAACCTCTGAGAGGTAAACACTGTCACAATGTCCCATTTCTTCAAGGACAGGAGGAGTCTGCGAGAAAATGACCCTTGTAATAAACATAATTCAAATAGGTTCAACTCTTTTAATACTGTCCAAAATACATACCAATCTAGGAAGAGCTGTAGCACCGACTGTTTTACATAATCTTCTGAGATCCCATTTTGAGTTCAGCCTTTAAAAAACAAAATGAAGACCTTAACAGAAGTTTTAATTCCATGAGATACCATAGTAAAGCACAGAGATTAAACAGGAAACTACAGTGGGCCTCAGGTCACCTTCTTTTGACCCTGAAGGTTCAAGCTCAGAATGGGTCTGGACTGCACTTTGCAATCCAGTCACAGGTGTTTAAGGCATTATTCTCGAACTGGGAGAGTTCCAGTCTCCTTAGGATGTCAAGGGTTCATAGTTCTGAAACAATAAGGAAGCCCTGGTATACAGAAATCTTCTGCTTTACTTTAGGCAACTGCGTGTTCTGTGAGAAGAGTGATTTACTCTGCACGTTATATTAAGTGCTCGGAGAGGTGGGAACGGGTAGGTGAACTGTCTAGTGAAACCCACAAATGTGTTCGTGAATTTAAAGCTATGCTCCTGACCCCACACTCCAGCTGACAGTGTGTACCGGGTTTGTGTCTGGTCTCTTAAGCTCTTCCTCTTGCTGGGAATGCTCCTCCCTCTCCCTCTTCAATTAACATCTGTTAACTGGTACTTCAGCTCTCAGCCTAAAGTTAAGTTTTCTCAGAGGTGCTTCCTGTTCCCCTAGATCAAGTTAAGTCCTCTTGCTATGTGATCTAATACCTCATACTTTACCCCTTTTAACAGTCTCATGGTGTGCTGAATTTATTTGCTTGGTGTTTCACCACCCAAAGCCGTTCACAATCCAGGTTAACAGAATGCAGTCCTCTCTTACCTCACCAACATGATATTGTATTTGTTTGCATAATGAAGAGCCATGTCTGCCACTTTGCCACCTGTTACGATGACATTTGCACCAGTACCAGCAATAGCTCTGACTTGCGTATCCATGAGATTTTCTTCTCCCTTACTAAAATTCATCAATTCTTCAGCAGTCTTTATCAATACCGTTCCCTAGCAAAATAAGTGAGGATTTTCTTTGAAACCATTTCACCACGTTGGTGTTCAAAGTCACAGAATAACATTTTATTGAAGAAATAATTTAAAGATTTGGAAGAAAAATATGAAGATAAACATGCACATGTTATGAAGCAGAATACAAAATTTGTATGAAATTAACAGAAATTCAGCTTGTTCCTAGACCAACGCCCCTGCCCCCAACACTGATGCATTTGCTCTCTGACAGGCACTTTGACGGAAAAATAGGAGAAATACACCGTACTTTCAGATATGTCAGGCAGGTATCCTGACATCTGTCTTCTGATGAATGTCAACCAAAACAACGTTGCACTTCTCAAACTTTTTCTAAAACGTGGACTAAGTGACCAGCCCCACCCCACCCCTGAGAAACTTCAAAAACCATCCACAACTCAGATGTCAAGAATTCTAGGGGTGCAATCAACAGTGACCTATAAACATATACTTCAAACTTCTTAACACGTATTTTTAAAAACAAACTTCAGGGACTTCCCTCGTGGCCCAATGCTTAAGAATCCGCCTGCCGATGCAGGGGACATGGGTTCGAGCCCTGGTCTGGGAAGGTTCCACATGCCGAGGAGCAACTAAGCCCGTGCGCCACAACTACTGAGCCTGCGCTCTAGAGCCCGCAAGCCACAACTACCGAGCGCATGTGCCTAGAGCCCGTGCTCCGCAACGAGGGAAGCCACTAAAATGAGAAGCCCGCGCACCGCAATGAAGCGTAGCCCCTGCTCGCCACAACTATAGGAAGACTGTGCACAGCAATGAAGACCCAACGCAGCCAAAAATAAAAATAAATTTGTTATTAAAAATATTTTAATGAACACACACGAATACTCATTTTCTTCACTGAACATTTAACCTGCTGAAATGTGTACGTTCTACTAGAAGTCAAGAACTGTTTATTAGAATATAAACAATACTGTCACCATCTAATGTTTCAAGTTTTGTATTTAGTATTTGAATTAGATATTCAAATGTAAGTCTGATTAAAAAATAAACGTGACCCGGCAATTTTCAATAATTATGCAGTATTCACTGGATTAAGAGAAACTCCACCTCAAAATTTTAGAATCATTAAAACTATCTGAAAGGATAACCACAAATTTTTACCTTTAAGGTTATGAAATCTACTTACCTTAGTTTCTGTTATCATTCCATCAAAAGGACAAGAGTAAACTGCTATTTTTGCATCTTTGACAGACGTTACATCACCTTCAGTTTCCTTCTTAAAAACCATGCCATGCAATACTGAAGAGGAATGGACACCAGAGCCCTAAGGAGTTGGATACCAAAATCACCAGTGATTTCATGAAAATAACATCAGAGCTCATTTGTTGATTCTGCATGCACCAAAAATATTCATTTCTAAATAATATAATATACAAAGGCAGTGACTCCTGGGGATGAATAGGGTGGTGGACATAGAGCATACCAGTCTGCTCAATGCAGGAATCACTGTGGCAACGAGCCACTGTTATGGACGGGGGTCCTTCAGTGTACCGGGAAGAATCAAAGAACAACTGCTGTAAGCCATTCACTCACTCTGTACCAACGTACCAGTGAGAATAGGAATCAAAGCCAAGTTTCTGATTTCACAAGCTTACCATGTGATGCGAAGGGGAAGGCAGTGCATGGATAAAGTCAGAAAACACCCAGCATGTATATTAACACACACACACTTATAGCTAACACATGTACTTATGTAAGCTAAACTCAGCTACATTAACAATCACATGTGTAAAATCACTACAGTTACAGGTTTTACTGTATCAAGCACAATATTTTTATCAAATACATACTCTTTAAGTATTAAAAGTATGAATTTTATTATTATAGAGCAACAGAAAAACTTGAACCTCATTCAAAATTGCCTTCTAAGCTCATTTTTATAAGTCAGCATATATAAAGATTGCAAATAATTAATATTTTGTTTATGCACTATTCTCAACCTTCCAGCTGTCATGGAAAAAGGACTTAAGATAATATGTTGATATCCTTTTACATTTAACAAGTCGTAGTATTACAGTCTAGCAATATCCAAATGTTACAACAAAGGCAGGAAGTCCTAAGTGCCTAAAATCCACAAGGTAAAATTTAGATTAACAGATTTTTTTTTTTGCAAAAAGTAATCTGATCTATCTAGATAACATTAATGCATTTTCTAAACTTACCAGAATTTTACAAACTCTGATGTTATCAACATTGAAGTGGCCAGAGTCAGGAAAAATAGATACTGTTAAGAAAACGAGACATATCAAAAGATATATTGGGACAACAGAGAAAATATCTTAATCACATTAAGACATTTTAATTTTGGATCTTTTCATTTGCTGATATTTACTCACCACATGCCTGAGCAATAAGTTTGGCCAGAAATGCTTCATTACCGTATTGTTTACTCATTATGGAGGTATGAAGTAGAGATGACACTTCATCAACATCCCGAAGATTTTTTGCAGAACAACATACCAAGTCAGGAAGAATCTCATGGGCTTTTTTGCAGGCTATTTCATAACCTTCTATGACCTTAAAGAGCAAAAATGTTTCTTCAAAAGACGTAATTTTGACCTGACTTAAGGTAGCTTATTTTGGTAACCCAATGAATACAAACCTTTATTTTCAATAGAAAAAGACAAAGCACACTTCCAGAATAACACTCAGGGCAGAGCCTACTATTTAAGGGTGCAGGCTTTGGTGAGAGCCCAAATTTGAATCCTAACTGCCATTACTAGCTACTTGTGCAAGGTTTTTCTAACTTAAGGCTCACTTTCCTTATCTGAAACAAAACAGGATTACTTCTAATAGGCCCCACTCACAGGGTTCTTGTAAGGATAGAATAAGATACTGCATGTGAAGCATATGTACTACAATGCCTGGCAGAGAGAAAACTGTTCAAAATCAGCTATTACTAATGACCTTTATTTAGTAGGTATATATACATAAGCAAATATGAAACAGGGGTAGATTATAAAATGAACACTCACCTCTGAAACAGACAGGCCGAGCCTCAGAAGCTCTTCAGCTAATTCTAGAAGAGCTCCAGCAAAAACCAGAACGAAGTTTGTGCCATCTCCAACCTCTTGCTCTTGCATGTGAGAGGCCATTACAATCATTTTTGCAGCAGGATGCTGTACCTGACAGAAGGGGTTCGAATTTGAATATCAAGCTAAAACATTTGATCCTTAAAGCAAAATAAAATTGTTCATTTCCATTTCTTCTTAAATTAATAGACTCCAATCTCCCTATGGGCCAGGTAACTCATTTGATCACACTGCTACACACTACTTATAGTGTAGTCAGAAGAAGACAATCCAAGTCCGCCTAGGCCTATGAACACGAATGCATCACCATAAATGAAAATAACTTCACAGGCACTTTCTTTTAATGGTCAGTCACCCAGTATGTACAACTGCATACATAAGGTTCATAACTTTATTATATATTCACTAAATTAAAAAACAAAGTAATTCCAACCACTAAACCTAAGGCACTTTTAAAAAAGGCTTCAGAAGTACTAAAATAGATGTCATTTAACTTCACAAGTCTCATTTTTTATGTACACTCTTTCATAAGGGGTTATCAATTATGGTTTGAAAGAAGGGGAATATAAAATGTTTCTTAAAAAAAGCATATCAGGACTTCCCTGGTGGCGCAGTGGTTAAGAATCCGCCTGCCAATGCAGTGGACACGGGTTCGAGCCTTGGTCCGGGAAGATCCCACATGCCGCGGAGCAACTAAGCCCATGCGCCACAACTACTGAGCCCGTGTGCCACAACTAATGAAGCCCGCGCGCCTGGAGCTCACAATGACGAGTAGCCCCCGCTTGCAGCAACTAGAGAAAGCCTGTGCACATCAATGAAGACCCAACGCAGCCAAAAATAAAAAAATAAATTTAAAAAAATAAAAATAAAATTTTTTAAAAAAGCATATCAAAATTTTAAGTGATTGTTCCTTAGGATTTAGATACTTTTTAAGAAATAATCACAGTAAAACTGATAGCACTGAGAAAACTAAAAAGCTGACACTATAGTTTATTATGAAGACAGTATCCCCGTCACACTTGAACAACTCCTGTGAACATCACAGAGGACAACGTTCACATTCATAATGACAAGCCCCTCCACAAATATCTTGTGGAATTAAATTTGTTTTGTTCAATATTATTACTTCAAGACTATACTGTTATTTAAGAAGCTGGAGAACTGTTAACTTATCTATGGAGTTCTGTCTAAAAGCATTAAGCTCTGGTGCTTTAAGAGCTAAGTTTAGGAAAATTCCCTGAGACTGAACATATGCTTCAATTAGCAGCTGGCTGAGGAATGGTTCTCTATGTGTTCATGTGCCAGACTGTCCTCATACCTCGGCTGGCAGTATCTATTCTACAGATTCTATAACATCAAAACCGCAGGTGAACAAAGCAAAATTCCACAAACTGATTGTTTTATCTTCACAAAGACAATTAAAAAATAAACAACACACCACTATTTTCAAGTATCAGCTGTTTCTACATTATGAAATAATTCACTTTAGTGTCACACTCTATAGAACCAGACAACATATTCAATTTGATATGATTATGACCAAATATATTTTTTATCACAACCAATCATTCCATAAATTAATAATTTAGGAGATTTAAAATTTGAGTTGCTATGATGTTAAACATTAAGAGGACTCTTTATAATTAGGAAAATCTGTATAATGAATTTTCAAGTTGGGAATAAAAAAATCCCTTATTATCCAATTTGAAATAAAGGTTCTTTTATGTTAAAATATACTGAATTTTTGACGTCACCAAAACATTTCTTGGCTTCTTTAAAGAAATAACTTACTTCTAGCTCTCTTAAAACAGTCGCTGCATCATTTGTCACAAACAACTTCTCCAGGTGGTTGATAATCATTTTGTTCATTCCTCAAAAGTAACAATCAGAAAAAGAAATCCATTATTACTCAAACCCTTCTTCAAATACCGGGAAAATCTAGTCAAGAAATATAAATTTATATCCATTCCTAAAAATAACTCTGTAAGAACTCAAAACATATTATCTATTCTTTTAAGGTTACCTCGTAGCCCTATGGCTTTGCCTGACTGCACACCTGTACTCTTTCCTTTTTAATCTCCTATAATGGTTATTAGCGAGGATGCCAATTTTGTCATATTTTTGTTCAATCAAGACAACATATTAACATGTACATGCTTATTCCATAAATCTGTATCAATTAATTCAGTCGATGGGAGGAGACAAGAGAGAATTTTTCTCCATTAAATTATAATGTCACTCTATGTAAAAGATCTGTTCCACATCTGCAACCATTAACACTAGGTACTGCCTCAATGGTGAAAGTACCATAACTTTTCTATCCTCTCAATAGGACAAAATGTAACATTTGGATTCCAACTTTTCTAAAAATATCTGAATTGCTGATTAAAGATTAGAAACACTGTACTGGTGTCACTGAGCTATGAAATAATTTTCAATGCCATACTACATTATGGCTGAAACTCAATTTACATATAATATCCTCAGAAGAAGTTTGAAAGAGCTAGTGTACAAAATTCTATTACAGTACTGTATCTTTTAAAACATGAATTTAGAAATTACCATTTGGTCCATATGCTGTACGAGTTGTCTGGGCAAGCTCCTTGCAAGCCTGTATGTTCCTGTACACAGCCTCTTCTAACCCTGAAAAATGCTGTCAAAGAAAACTTCTGATTAGGCAGGACAGTGAATTTCATTAATTTCTTCATCTGTAAAATGGGGTAATATAATAGTGCCTGTTTCAGAGGATTGCTAAAACTATCAAGCAAGATTTATATATGTAAAGCATGGTGCTTGGTATTCACAAATGATCCACAGATTTGTCCACTAGTTGAATGAATAAAGCATGACATTTTTAGGGACCACAGGTACCTACTTACACATCAAGACATAAAGCCTGTAATTTTTAAAAAATGTAGTGAAAAGTGCAGGGAAGAGTGCTAAGATTGATTAGAGAAAGCAAATGAGCTCTCGCAGATAAAAATCCCTTTTCAGAGTTTAATCAGTACTTTCTAAAAGTTGAAATGTGGTCATGAATATTTGTGTTAAAACCTGAGCACTGTAAAACCAGCAGTTCTATGCTCACTGGGAATTAACATATCTGCCTCATAAATTTTTAGCAACCAAAGCATACAGATTTTGAATGCTCATTTGAACTGCAATATAATTCCAACGTGTACACACTGAAAACTGCTGAATTGGTCACAGTACTAAAACTCTCGCGTTTTACACTGGACTTCTTTCAGACGTGGCATTTACCTGTGGTCTCAGATAAATTTCAAGAGCCTACTGTTCATGTGAACATTTTTTCTAGAGCTGCTTTGCCCAAGAGGGTAGCCACTTGCCACAAATGGCTATTTAAATTTTAAGTAATTAATTAAAAATTCAGTCCCTCAATTGCACTAGGCACAATTCAAGTGCCCAGTAGCTACTTGTGACTAGTGGATACAATACTGGACAGTGCTGATATAGAACACTTCCATCACAGCAGACAGACAATACTGTTCTAAAGATCCCCTGCCTTACATTCTTGTTTTCCCCCCACCCCCATTCTCTGAGACACAGTCATCTCTGATCATAAATCAGATCCTGTCAAACACTTTAATGACTTCCCATCACTTAAGGATAAAATGTAAAGCCCCTCTCAGGGCAAAACGTGTAGGCACATTCTAACCCTTGCCTACAACTCTTCTCAATTCATCTCTTACCGTTCCTTCCCTTGGTAAGCTTCAGCCCCATCACCTTTCTTCTTTCCTTCTAGCAGGTCACTCATTCCATCCTCAGGGTCTTTGTACTCACTGGTCCCTCAGCCTGAACACTTCTGCCTTTAATCTTGGCCACTAAGCACCGAGCTGAGAGTTCTTTCCTGAACATCTTAATTGTTCTATCCACCCCAGCCCTTCCTTTCTAACTTTTTTTTTTTTTTAGAGGCAGACTTTCTTATTTCCTTTATCATTATTTGAAATTATCCTTTTTGTTTATTTGGCCATTTATTATTTCTGCCTCAGAAAGATAAAAACCATGGACGTTCTTCAGACTTTTAAAAAAATGAGCAGTCAGTGTCATTTTTAGCAAAGCTCTTTCACCAGTATTTACATTAAACCTTGATATTTACTATTTTCACAACATCCCAAAAGTGCATCACGCCAACAAGAACCTAGTTCCCTAAACCTGTTACCATAAATGGAACCACACTACCTATATCCCTTTAACTAAGCACAGAAAATATGGGGGACAAATAAAGGAACACTACCATTTGAACACAAGAGGCACATTTATCAGTAGTGCTTTAAGATATTTTTAAAAAACTAAGCTTCTGAAATTACGTCCAAGATCTCGACATAAAACAAAGCAGTTTTATTTAGGCCAGAGTGTCACTTACCTTGGGTGTTACAAGTGTGATCGTTACAATCTTTTTGTCCAATCTGCTCAATTTAAAGATGAGAAAAGCAAGACCCAGAGGGATAAGTTTTACATCAAGCTAGCTAACCTAAGTTGGGACCAGAATCCATTCTCATTGTAACCACTGTTTATCCTACTATAACGCACTGCTTCTGCGAACTAAGCGGGGAGCCCGCTGTTTCTCATTTAGAAAAAAGCTGCCAAGACAGGCCCTTGTCCCTCTCTTAACCGCACCACCCACTCCTTGAACTGTGGCAATCTGCTTCGCAGTTCCCAAAGCAATTTCACCTATGTTGCTTCAACTATGTCGCGTTCTAAAGGAGACTCCTCACCCCCGTTTTATGAATGGAGGAAAAATGCAGGAGCGGCCTTACATCTGTCCGACAACCAAGTACAGAACGCGGTGTCTGCGGCCTCGTCCCCACTCGCCGTCTCTGCTCGCTCGACCCTTCCCGGGGTCCGTAAAGAGCCAAAATGCCCGCGGGCCTCGGCGGCAGAGCCCTCCCGAGAACACCTCCCTTTCTGGAATCTTCTCTCCCACCGACCGCTGTGTCGAGGGAGCACGCCCGGCCCATTAGTACGCCCTTCTCCTTCGCTACGGCCGCCGCTGCCCTACGCCGACTCTCCCACCTCACTCCTCCTTCCTCCTTTGCTTACCTTTGCTCCCTCCTTGAGCATCTGGGCAAAGCCCGGGGCCTTGGGGACGTGGAGAGCCATGGCCACTACGCAAGGAGCCGCTCACGCGCCCGCTCAGAAGATCCCGGAGGAAGCGAAGGGCGCGCACAGCCTCCTGGGAACGCAGCGTATGGCGGCTTCAAGCGCCTCCTCTCTCTCCAGCCGAGTCCGCCCCTTCCCCCAGCTGCCTGGTCTGAAGCCTCGCGAGATTCAGCACTTCACGCAGTCAGAACTGACTGGACGATCCTCGATCTGGTCGATCGATCGGGCGGGTAGCGGAGAGCGCCATCTGTCTTCCGGCTGACGCACGCGCAGCCGGCTGGGCCGTTGTGCCGCGCTGCCGATTTTTCCCTTTGACTAGACTCGGTGCCCGGGACGTTTGAATTTTGCTGGTTCTGACGTGGAAGGCACACATTCCAAGATTACCTTCCACACTCTCGCATAACATCAGGGCAGATGTGCGCCGCCCCCCCCCTCTTTTTTCCAAGACAGGACACCTGCCTTCATCCCCCAAATCTATCGTTGAGCGTGTGCTCTGACTTGGGTGCTGTAGCAGCTCTGGGGACTTGAAGGTGATAATTAAAATCTGTAAGTATAACTGTATACTGAGTACTCCTATGTGCCAGGCTCTGTTACTTGTTTTATGTGCGGTATCTTAGCTAATGGTCAATCTTTTCCATGGGAAATTTATAATAAAAAATGGATCTTAATTTTAGTAAATTAAAAAGGAAATGGAAATCTGTATGGTAATTTATCAAGAATTGATTTAATTGCTAAGAAGACTGCCGTTTAGATAAAAATTCATTTATTTTGCATTATTTGGGTTAGATGGTGTATTCATAATTACGGAATCAAAACATCAAGGGCAGACTTTTCACTGGCTCCAAATAGTAGGTCAAATATTCCTCAACCAGAATAGAAAATAAACACAAATCCTCAATGTGGCTTCAAGGACTAGGTTCTGGTCCCTGCTTTCAGCACATGTATCTTTGCCCTCTTGGCCTTCCTCTTTGTCTTCTGGCTGTAATAGCCTGAATATTTCATCCTGTCTGCTTTACCTCTTCTGCTTCAGGGGCTTAGCCTCTGCTGTACTCTACCTAGAAAGCTCTTCTGGTCCCTTTTGGCTTAGTTCTACTTCCGTAAACAAACACTTAGGTTAGAAAGTCTTTGATGACTCCCACAACATTCCCTGTTAGTCATTCTCACAGCTTCTGTGCTTCTCCTTCAGACCACTTACCATAGTTATAATGACAAAATTAGTTGCAATCTTTCCCAGCTGGTAGGTAGGTGCTGTATTGCCAGCATCTATCACTGGGCATTGCATGAAGTGGAGACTTAACGGATGACTTAAATGGGTGTCCAAAAAGAAGAACAAAGAACTGGGAGATGAGGTCTGTATTCATCTCTTCCAGATGTACTTGCTATAAAATCAGGGAACAACACAAAGCAATCAAGAGGGTTTGCCCACGAGTTTGCAAAAGGCCAAGGAGACACAGTTCATCCCTAGTATTCTCCATGCTCATAGTAGCTTTTTCGTCCTGATTCATTTATCTGATAAATCGATGAGATCTGCCTTGATGAATGTATTGCCCTTATCAGATCACCCACTGTCTGCTTAGGTGTTGGACCACATTTCTGTCATTTGGGGAATTTATTCTGTGAACCCCATAGCAGGAAGAACCATTTAAACACCTGGTCTGTTAAAGAACAGATGAAGACTTTCCTTAACCTCAAAGCACCAAATGACAGATTTACCTTCCCATGAGCCACTTCTTTGGGGATTTGTTGAATGGTAAATTCCTTACCAACTTCATCTGCATACAGAGACTGCTCATTCGAATGGGATAAACGTGGAGAGGTCACTTCCCTCTACTCTGGGAATAGTGGTATATAAGTTAGGATCTTTGAGGTTGCAAGGAAAAGAAATTCTGAGATCACTTTAGAGGGTATGGTTTATTAAGGATCACAAAACAAGTACAAAAGTGCACAACTCTCCTAGAGCCGGATGACTTTTCATGTATACGGCCATAGGTTGGGTGTCTCTAAGTTACCATTTTCATATTAGTTTATCTCTGTTTCTATGGCTTCCACCAAGGTGGCACCTGATTCTCTTTACCTCTTTCAACTGCTTTTTCTTTTTTCTACATCTTAGCTTTGGCTGGCATCCTTTTCTCTGTGTCTCTTAGTTTCCTGACCCCCTTCAGGTGGGCCTCTGTGTGTTTCATCCTTAAACATCCCAAGAGAAAAAGATCTGGTTCATTCAATTTATTGCTATCTAACAAAAAGCCCCCAGGTCCTGTCAAATTCTCATCAAGGATACTACAAATCTCTATGGCTGCCTTTGCTGAAGCAAGAATTCCTGGTGCCCTTAATCGTGACCAGGGGGCCAGGATCAACTGTGACTTTAGTGTAAGGAATGCTTTGTGGCTGTTTTGTATGAAAATGAGCTGTACACGTGGCCGACATTCAGAGTTTCATCAGTAGTCTAGTCAATCGCTCCCAGGCTATGCTGCAGTTAGTAGCTCTCTTAAAGCTTTCTGGATCAAGGCAGAGTAAAAAGTAATGAAATGTATAGCTAGTTAATTACTCCCTGGTTATTACCATTCTGAGAATGGAGATCTTGCACAGGATGAAAGTGATCATTTCCCCCTCACTTTTTTTTTTTTTTTGCGGTATGCGGGCCTCTCACTGTTGTGGCCTCTCCCGTTGCGGAGCACAGGCTCCGGACGCGCAGGCCTAGCGGCCATGGCTCACGGGCTTAGGTGCTCCGCGGCATGTGGGATCTTCCCGGACCAGGGCACGAACCCGTGTCTCCTGCATCGGCAGGCGGATTCTCAACCACTGCGCCACCAGGGAAGCCCTTTTTTTTTTTTTTATAGATATTTTATTTTATTTTATTTTATTTTATTTTATTTTTTTTTTTGCGGTACGCGGGCCTCTCACCGCCGTGGCCTCTCCCGTTGCGGAGCACAGGCTCCGGACGCGCAGGCCCAGCGGCCACGGCTCACGGGCCCAGCCGCTCCGCGGCACATGGGATCCTCCCGGACCGGGGCACGAACCCGCGTCCCCCGCGTCGGCAGGCGGACTCTCAACCGCTGCGCCACCAGGGAACCCCCCCCCCCCCCCCCTCACTTTAAATGTTGGCTTAGTTGTCCCAGTGACTCTTGGTGCCTGGCCGTGATTGAGCTGGTTAGGTTACGGGGATGAGAAAGGTGAAATGGAGTGAGACAGGGCATTTAAATTCTATTAGTGATGCCTTAGATCTCTGACGATTGATGAAATCTCTTAGAGGACTTCAGAGAGAAGTTTCCCTTCAGCTGTCATGAATGGATTGTCGCTAAACTAAAACTGTGTTTATCAGTCCCTCTTTTAGTAAAATTAGAAGTTACTGCCTTAGTTCCTCTGATGGATGTACTAGATTGGCACACTTGTGCAGTCCTGCATTGCAGAGGCCAGAGAGCTGAAACTATTTCCCGGGTTCCCTTGCTGCTATGGTTCAGGATAGAAATAAGTCTCTACCAGTTAGATACCTTCATGTGAGGGTTGGAAGGTGGTAGGGAGACAAAGCCTATTTTCAAGCTGCTTTGGTAGTTCTTCCAGCAAGCAGAATTATGAGAGGATGCTGTTTTGGCATTACTATTCCAGTAGTTACTCTGTGTGGAGGGGCAGCTGTGGCGATAGCGGAGGCTTCTTATCCTGTCTTCCTGCTCTCTGCGTCACAGCTGTGGTGGTGTGTTCTTGATATCAGGCTGTCCAGTGGTGATTCCTGATTCCCACCTTTCTGATCATACAGAAAGTATGGCTCCCAAGGTGGGTCAGTTCTGTGACATCTGGGGTTTATTCCTGGAGGCCCACCTGAGAACTTGTTTCTCCATCCATCCATGGTAGATTTTTTTTTTTTTTTTTTAACATCTTTATTGGAGTATAATTGTTTTACAATAGTGTGTTAGTTTTCCCTCTACAACAAACTAAATCAGTTATACATACACACATGCTCCCACATCTCCTCCCTCTTGCATCACCCTCTCTCCCACCCTCCCTATCCCACCCCCCCAGGCGGTCACAAAGCACAGAGGTGATCTCCCTGTGCTATGCAGCAGCTTCCCACCAGCTATCTAATTTACATTTGATAGTGTATATATGTCCCTGCCACTCCCCCACTTCGTCACAGCCCACCCCTCCCCCTCCCCATATCCTCAAGTCCATGCTCGAGTAAGTCTGTGTTTTATTCCCGTCCTACCACTAACCTCTTCATGACATTTTTTTCCCTTAGAGTCCATATATATGTGTTAGCATACGGTATTTGTTTTTCTCCTTCTGACTTACTTCACTCTGTATGACAGACTCCAGGTCCATCCACCTCATTATAAATAACTCAGTTTCATTTCTTTTTATGGCTGAGTAATATTCCATTGTATATATGTGCCACATCTTCTTTATCCATTCATCTGTTGATGGACACTTAGGTTGCTTCCATGTCCTGGCTATTGTAAATAGAGCTGCAATGACATGGTAGATTTTTGAAGCATCTGATTCCTTGTATGAAAACCCTTTCTGCTTCTAAAACCTAGAGTGGTTTCTGTTTCTTACATGGGATGCTGATTGAGACAATTCCTGTGTTTATGATGGTTAGGAAGTTACAGTCACGGCCAGGCTTGTGAGCTAACGTGAGATGAAATTCAGAAGTCATTCAGGATCTTGCTAAATCTAACTTTTACTCTTGATTTTTTTTAAAAAAAATGGTTTTTAAAAATCAGTTTTTTTGGCTGGCCCAGAACTGAATCAGAAAAGATTTTGAGATGAACCTGATGAGGAAGATTGAGGAAAGCCAAATATCAAGTGATATGAGAGACCACCCCTTTTCTCATGTTTATAATTTGAAATAAATTGCTTCTCTCTAGTACATGCAGAAAACATTTCTTTTCATAGTCTTACTGATTAAAAAGGTTAAATTAAATATGCTACCCAGTGAAGATTTTCTGTTATTAAAATTGTTTATGGTCTGCTAGTAACTAGCCTTTCTAACTTTGTTCTAATGGATCAAAGTATGGCATATCACTCCCTACCTTCCTCCCTTTTCGAAAAAATAGATGATTTATTATTTGAATTACGGCTTTAACAGATCACCTTTTTTTTTTTTTTTTTTTTTTTTTTTACATTTTAGCCAGTTTCCCATGACAAATTGCAAACCAGATTTCTCAAGCCAATATTTTAAGCAAGGAGCAAGATTTTGACAAGGCTATTCCACACTAAACTACTTTTTCCTTTCTGTATGTTTTATGCAGAAATTTTCAAGAACAAGATAAGATTGTTTACAGCTTTTATTGCTCTTTACTCAGTATTTGACTCTGCGGTTAGGAACCAGTTGTAGCCTAAACTGTATAATATTGAGCTTAGTCCTGATTCTTATGTAGAATTTACATCTTTTTTTTTTTTTAAGAGGATGTTGGGGGTAGGAGTTTCTTAATTTTATTTATTTATTTATTTTTGCTGTGTTGGGTCTTCGTTTCTGTGCGAGGGCTTTCTCTAGTTGTGGCAAGTGGGGGCCACTCTTCATCGCGGTGCGCGGGCCTCTCACTATCGTGGCCTCTCGTTGCGGAGCACATGCTCCAGACGCGCAGGCTCAGTAGTTGCGGCTCACGGGCCCAGTTGCTCCACGGCATGTGGGATCTTCCCAGACCAGGGCTCGAACCCGTGTCCCCTGCATTAGCAGGCAGATTCTCAACCACTGCGCCACCAGGGAAGCCCTAGAATTTACATCTTTAACACCAGTGCAAAGATCTGGGTTTGGAAGGACAGTCTCCTGAAAAGTAATTATTTCAAGATGAGTAAAATAGAGATTTTTGACTACCCCCTTTCCTTTTACTTGTTTCTTAAGATTCAGTATTACTTTTAGATAAGCCAGTTGAATCCCTCCCTACTCCCCCTTAGAGTAAAAGTAATACATATTATCTGCTAATATTATGAAGCTCTGGAAATGACTTTACCAGCTGTTGATTCTCTTTTCCATTACCTAAAGGATTAGCTTAAATTCAGGCACTGTAGCTGTTAGCAACTGCTGTATCAGTTAGCAAAAACAAACCACTCCACAACTTAGTGGCTTAAAGCAGCAGCCACTAATTATTCCTCACATACCTAGGACTGGTTGGACCCTTTGGCTGACCTGGACCAGACATTTCTGTGTTAGGTGGGGATTGCTTATGTATCTGCAGTCAGCTGGCGGGTGGACTGAGAATTGGTAGGTTAGGAGGCCTCAGCTGGGACAATCCTCCTCCTTCAGCAGGCTACCTGGACTGGTGCTGATGGAAATGAGGGTTCCAAGAAAGCAAGCAGAAATGTGCAAGTACCTTGTCAAGTTTGCTACTATTCCTGTTGGCCAAAGTAGGTCACAAGGCCAAGCCCAGAGCCGGTGTAGGAGGGCAGTATCAGAGTGTAGGCCCAAAGAGCATGAAAATTGAGGACAACACTGCATTCTACCATAGCTGTTCAACCCCAACTATCCTTTTTGCAAGAGTTTTCCAATATTGATTTTCCTTGTATTCAATAATTCCACTCAGAAAGTTATCTTAGGAAAATATCAGAACCAATTTACCTTGTAGGATTCACTAGAAAGCAACGTTACTTGAATTAAAATTTTCTTTTGGTGTGCTACTGAGATTTTTTTTTTTTTAAATCCTTGAGCCACAATGAATGGCTGGTAATATCTATATTGAAAAGATTTAGGCTAAAAATCAGTGTGGTCATTCTTTGCGTTGTAGAGCTTTGGTGTCTTACTTTTCCTTTATTTGTATTTTGAAATAAATAAAGAACTTTTGGGAAGGCACAAATTGGTACTTTCTAAAGATATTTACGTGTTTGCCTCAGTTAGTTCCTCAACTTTCTCGACTTTACTGCACAGAATATCTGCCCCCTGGATTCTAGTTTGAGAATACAACTTTTAACCACCTTTTATCAAGTTCTTATCAAAAGCCTAATTGCAAAAATTAACATTTGAGGGAAATTCCCTAAATTCCATGCACTCTCATTTAGATAATAAATTTTGCCCTTGGATCAAGCCAGAGCATCAACATTCTAGTTCTTTGGAGAACTGAGTTTGACAAAATGCATTTTGATATTTTACCATTGTCTTATAACAAGGAAGAGTAAAGGAATGGCCAAGGGAAGGGACTCTTATCTTTACTCCAGGCCTGTTTTTGTGGATGTCAAACATTTCGTTACACAGTGTCCTTTTTATATGACCTGTGGGGGAAACTTACCATCCAACCATTGTTTTTTTTGTTTGTTTTTTTTGTTTTTTTTTTGCGGTACGTGGGCCTCTCACTGCTGTGGCCTCTCCCGTTGCGGAGCACAGGCACCGGACGCGCAGGCTCAGCGGCCATGGCTCACGGGCCCAGCCGCTCCGCGGCACGTAGGATCTTGCCGGACCAGGGCACGAACCCGTGTCCCCTGCATCGGCAGGCAGATTCTCAACCACTGCGCCACCAGGGAAGCCCCAACCATTGTTTTTATTTTGTGATCTCTATGAATCTTACAACTTCTTTGTTTCTCTCTAAATTACTAGAAACTTTGAGCCAATATGTAGCCCAGCTCTACCACGTATATGACTATGGTGTGACATTTCTGTGTACTACTCACTAGTTGGTTTTATTTTCTTCCTTCTTCTTTCTTATTTTGTCCAGACCATCTAAACGTAAAAAAAATTTTTATCAATTTTATTTGTTTTATAAGTCACATCAAATCCTTTATGGTATCAAATCCTTTATGGAATGAGATGGGGTATAAATATGTTTTTTAAAGTTCTGGGCTTCCCTGGTGGCGCAATGGTTGAGAGGCCGCCTGCCGATGCAGGGGACACGGGTTCGTGCCCCGGTCCGGGAAGATCCCACATGCCGCGGAGCGGCTGGGCCCCTGAGCCATGGCCGCTGAGCCTGCACGTCCGGAGCCTGTGCTCCGCGACCGGAGAGGCCACAACAGTGAGAGGCCCGCGTACCGTAAAAACAAACAAACAAACAAAAATGAAGTGCTAATTTATGGATTTACAGATGGTTTGGCGATAATTAAAGGGGTTAGAAGCTTTACTGTAGAGTGACCTTTCCCCTTCCTCCCTCCCTTCCATCCTCCTTCCCTCCCATCCTCTCTTTTCCTTCCTTCCTCCCTTCCTTCCTTCCTTTCTCTCTCTCTCTTTCTTTCTCTCCCTCTTTCATTCTTTCTTTTCTTACTAATTTAAACAGAGGAGTTTACATTTTTGCTAGAAACACAACCACACTGCAAGTAACACAAAACCAAAGTATAAAACAAGTCTGAGACCTTCTTACATTGCTATACATTGATTCCATTAAAAACAGTAAGGGGAGTCAAGGATTGTTGTAGAAATTTTTTCCTTAAGATACACACATCAACTGATTCATGTAAGATGGTCCCCAATTTCTTTTAGTTAGTTAGCCATGAGCTAGTACTTATTTTTGTGGTTGGATTAGCAAGGATGCTTGATGGTGCAAATGTCTATCAGCCACCATCATTCTCACGTGTTCTATTTTTAATGTTTTGGCTATTTTTGTTACAATGTTTTCTACTAGGATTTTTCAATAGGGTCAGTCATTAGTCTCACGGGAATAAAATTACAAAGGATCTTCATGTCTATTTATGTAATGGTTGGCTAGAGCAATTATGTTTGCTCATTGCTACCTGACTGAGCTGTATTCTGTTCCTTAACAGATATTCACTTTTCTGACTCTGTTCCAAACTGCACTGCTGAGGTGAAAGTTAAGCCACACCAGGAATCCTGATGAAGAAGGAGGGAAATGGCTACCAAAAATCCCTTCCAAGAGATCTTTTTATCCCCCTACATCATCATAACAGGGCTTTTGACAACTTAGGAAAACAGTTGAACAACAGTTAGAAATTAACTTCCTGAGATGAATAAGAAAATGTATTTAGAAAGACGAGATACAAGGCAATATGTATTAGAAAATACAAGGCAAAATTTAGAAAATGTGAAAATACGCAATCACTTATCTCCAGATGACTCTCAAACTTCGCAAAAAATTACAAAGGAAAAAGGAAAAAAAATTAGCAAAATTTAGAAAATGTGAAAATACACAATCACTTATCTCAAGATGACTCTCAAACTTTGCCAAAAATTACAAAGGAAAAAGGGAAAAAAAGTTAGCAAGGAAAATACCTATCTCCAAGTCCATGCACTTTCTCCTTATTTGAAATATGGAATGACTCTTAGGCCCTTACCTGGGGCCTTTGGACTGAGAATTGTGAAATAATGCAGCTCATCCCCATAAGCTTTATCATCTGGTTTCTCAGATAGAGCAAATGGGAACAGATGTGAGAAAACACAACCTAAGAGCAGTCCGACTGACAGATAATAGCCAGACAGACAAGGGCCTGAAATACTTAAGGGAGACTTAAAGAACTAGAGCAACATAATTGGTGCTGTTAAGAGAAGCCACTGAAAAAAAAAAAAAAAAAAAAAAAGAGAAGCCACTGTGTGTATCAGTGTTTTGCATTTAAAGTGATCATTGGCTGTCAGTAAGCAAAATAAATAATGATGTTTGCACCTTGTTTAAGTGGTCATTGAACATGTGAAATACATTTAAGTTCTATCAAAAATGATGGCAACATGTGAACATCTTTTGGGGAGCTTCATTTGTCTGGAAAATTCATTTATAAAACAACCTCATTCCTCCGATATTGTTTATGACTGAAAGGCCATTATATTTAACGTTAATTGAATGCTAATGACGTGGTTAGTGTGTTGTTCGAAGCAATGTTGTGATGGTTTTGATGCAGCATCCTAACTCTTTCTCACTCCCTGTGAAAGACAACTCAGGTAGTTAAATTGCTTCTGTGCAAGGTAATAACCGAACCTTTCAGATACTTGTATTCAGTAGTTATGTGGGATGTGGTGACAGATTTTACCCCGTGCCCTCCTCCAAACCTCTTCCTATAAGACTGACAACTGTATTTCATCAGAAATAGGGTAAGGAAAATGTAGAAAAGTAGCAGAGCGAAATGAACCTTGGAAGTCTCTGAGTCAACTACTGCGTCTGGCAACCTCTGGGCAGGTCAGTCGCCTATTTGTTGATCTGCTGATTGAAGCCCTGGGACTGGTTCTTCCCCTTAATACAAAACCAATTTTGAGCCAAGCCATTTAAGACCTTTTGAAAACTGACTCTAGAATAGCATGTGATATCCTGAGGAAAAAATAAACCATGATTTAGCAAACAGAATGATCCACGGAGTAAGGATTGCTTTATATGGTGTTCTCGCAGAAACAGAAGGCACAGATGACCCAGTGTGGCCAGGAAAAAAAAAAAAAAATCCTTGATGCACCCATGTGAGTTCCAACTTGAAATGGATTTCTGGAAGTTCCCAGCCTAGTGTTTGCTGCCCACCTGCTTTGGGAAGTGGGTGGAAGAATTCTCACCGAGCCTGGGAAATAGAAAGTCCACTTAACCCGATGAGGTGCTATAGGAGAAATTAAGAAAGGTTTGTGTCCTTTCACAGTGACCACGGTGTTTGGGATTGTTCCTTCAAATTCCTTTTGCCATAGGCAGATGGCAAAAATCAAGAATGGTGGAGAGTGCTGGCCTGAGATTTGACTTCAGTTTGATTGATGAGAATGGTGACAAGAAAATGCCACAGTAAAACATGCCCCACGGTGATGAGAATTTGGCTTTATGGTGATTGGCAATCGAGTCCTATCCCCTGCTTGAGCCCTGTTCTTGCTACACTAATCTGGCCATATCTTGACTCTGAGTTTCATAAGAATGAGTATTTTGGACCTCCCAATATTATATGTCAGGGTTTAAGGGTGATGATGATGAGGTCACCTCTTGTTGAGTGTTTACTCTGTGCCATGCGTTCCTTGTACTGAGCCCTTTCGTGTTTGTGGTCTCATTTAATCTTCACAGCCGGCCTGATGGAAACCCTCTAATGACTTCACATGGGACTTAAAAGTAAAACCACGCTTTACACCAGGGCTTTCTAAGGCCCAGCATGATCGGTCCCCATCTACTGCTTGCCCCGATCCTTTTTCACTCACTCTGCCACAGCCACATAGGCCTCTGCTTTGTTCTTGGCACATACGAACTCCTTCCCTCCTTAGGGCTTTTCTACCAGCTGTTCCCTCCGCCTGGACGTCTCTTCTCCTAGACCTAAGCATGGAGGATGACTCCACTTGTCATTCAGGTCCCAGATTAAATCTCACCTCCCAGAAAGGTTTTCCTTGACAACGCCAATCTAAAGCATCTCCTCCGTACCTCCTTCACATCACTCTGTTTTTGTTTTCATCATAACACCGAATGGTCCCTGAAAATTTTCATGTTGCTTAAGTAAAACTATCTCTACCAATGTGATGTAAGAATTACATTCCCAGGCAAGCAATCTCCCTGAGAATTTGGACCAAACATGTTCTTTGTTTTTCTGTTTCCAGCTCTGAGAACAGTGCTTGGGCACCAATGTTTGGATCAGGAAGCTGAAGCACAGAGAGGTTATCTGTTTTAGCCCACCCAGCTTCTAAAGGCTTATGCAGTATTTACTCAGGCTTAATCCCGAAGCTCATTTTCTTAACCACCATGCTTTAAGACACTGATTGAGAGATCTCTTTACATCATACCTGGACTCATGTAGAGGTAATAGCTGAAAACTAAACTTAGATGCCCAGGAGAGGGATTCTGGTTGTGTTGTAATCTACTAAGTTAATTACTTAACTGATTGAACCAGTTTATTGAACCACTATGCATTAAATAGCGCCCATATCTCTCAAAAGTGCTGCATTTCAAGACTATGCACTCAGGAGAGCAGAGCTGGAAAAATATTTCAATTTTGTTGTAATGCTTTTGATCAACATAGATCTTTTATCTTCTTCAGCAGTTTAACTATGAAAAGTGACGCTTACATAGACACACAATTTAGGCTGTTCTAAATATGATTAAGGAGTTTAAGCGTAAGCATACACAGCAAATAACAAATACTGTCACTTTTTGTTATGTTCTCCTGCAAGTGTTTATTTTAAAATATGTAATCCATTTTTGACAAAAAAGCACACGTTTGCGGGCTTGCATTACATTTGCATCATTGCAAATAATTTGTTTTGAATTATGTGTAAGGAATAAATGTAATTTCTGGGTTCCTGTAAGTGCCCTGTCATAAGCTCTCCTGAAGTTATTTCACACCCTGCAAAGTTTAATTTAAGCATGCTAGTTTTATTTGATAGGTTAAAAGGCATTAAATTCGTTTTAAAATAAATTATGGTACAAATAATATAAATGCTAATAGGAAATGTATTCCATAACACTAACGCTATATTTCTTAAGGCTGCTGAAGCCCAGTTATTATTATCATTTCAGGCAATCTTAGCCTACAATTGATCAACTTAGGAGATGAGTTTTGGTGACACAGGGGAAAGCATGTGTATGTGTGTGTGGGGAGGGGTATGGGGGTCTGTGTGTTGAGGAACGTAGGGACAGTCCACCTTTTGTGGTCCTGCTTTCTCTGATCTCATGATGATGTGAACTTTCCTTTGTTTCCTTGTTCTTTAGTTTGGAATCTTGGGGTGTGACTGTCCCAGTGAGTTAGCCACCTTTTTTTTTGCAACAGAGAGAATCAACAAGATCCTGGTGCTGTTGCAGAGGGAACTAACAAGATACTGGAGTATTGGGCGTGGGTCTCCCAGAGATACCTCTCCTCCCTAAATGAAGAAGCTGTGGACGGCTGCTCATACTGCTTGGGGAAAGTAGGATGGGCTCCTTAGATCCCAAGTCGGGACTTTTATGGGTCTTTTTGCCATAAAAATACTGTTGTATATTATTTTGAGAAAGTAGAAATAATGGTGTTGTTAGTAGTCTGTCTCAGATTACATTCTTGGTTAATGGGTATTTGTATATTTGCAAACTGGCCCAGGAACAAATGAGAAAACCAGCATATAAACTGCCTCTGGGAAGATAGCCCTTTCCTAAGTTGATGGCTGCTTGTCATTCTGCACTTGACACCATTAAGTTTGTAGCAGGTGAATGTCTGTGGTCTTATAATTTCTTTTTTTTTAAAAAAAAAATTATTTATTTGCTTGCGCCAGGTCTTAGTTGCGGCATTCAGGGTCTAGTTCCCTGACCAGGGATTGAACCCGGGCGCCCTGCATTGGGGGCATGGAGTCTTAACAACTGGACCACCGGGGAAGTCCTAAGTGGTCTTATAATTTCCTGACCTTGTCTGCCAGGTTGGTCTTAGACACAGGAACGAAGTATGAACCTCATAAAGAAATCGTATTGAAATAAGCAGCATAGATCTCTAAGGTGAAACCTCATACTTTCTGTCCTTACATAGGATTTACAAAAAGGGACTTACAAAAAGGGTCTAAGCTATTCAAAGGGTGAAAGAAAAAAGCAGATGGAAGGGAGGAGGGAGGGAAAGACCGAAGGAAGGAAGGAAGGAAAAGATAGTTGGAGGGAAGAAAGAAAGAAAGAGTTGGACATGGCCTAATAATTGTTTTCACATTATTAAAGCTGTTTCCTTGCCCTAATTTCCATCATCACTGCATTCATGGTGAAAGCTGTAAGTTCAATAATGTGAAATGTAACCCATTCATTCATTTGTTTATTCTGTATTATTTTTTCCAGACTCCTCCGTGCCTATTTTTTTCTTAAAATGTTACGAAGTAGCCAGCAGAGGGTGCTCTTTCCTTAATTTAAGTCTTTCCAACCACTTCCCAAAAGGGCATAAGCTGTTTTATAAGATCAAAAACTGTTATCCAGTGAAAAGAGCTGAAGGACCTGTAACCTCTATTTTTTTTTTTTTTTTTTTTTTTTTTTTTGTACGCGGGCCTCTCACTGTTGCGGCCTCTCCCGTTGCGGAGCACAGGCTCCGGACGCGCAGGCCCAGCGGCCATGGCTCACGGGCCCAGCCGCTCTGCGGCACGTGGGATCTTCCCGGACCGGGACACGAACCCTTGTCCCCTGCATCCGCAGGCGGACTCTCAACCACTGCGCCACCAGGGAAGGGAAGGGAAGCCCATGTGACCTCTCTTTTCTTTCCCCTTCCAAATGTTACAAAATGGAATATGTAAAAGGCATAGGGGATGCAGTCTCTTTCAGCTTTTTTGGGTTATAGTAAAACCTAATCTTGATGCCTTCCTTTCTTTTTTTTTTTTTTTTTTTTTTTGCGGTATGTGGGCCTCTCACTGTTGTGGCCTCTCCCATTGCGGAGCACAGGCTCTGGACGCGCAGGCCTGGCGGCCATGGCTCACGGGCCCAGCCGCTCCGCGGCACGTGGGATCTTCCCAGACCAGGGAATGAACCCGTGTCTCCTGTATCGGCAAGCGGATTCTCAACCACTGCGCCACCAGGGAAGCCCAATGCCTTCCTTTCTTTAGTGGAGCTAGGATTATCAAGCCTGTGTCCTCCTTCATGAACTGATGTTTTTTTCAGTTTGCTACATTCTTGGAGATTCCTTTTTTCCTCAGTTTCTGTGTGTGTGTTTGTATTCTTCCTTTCTTTCTATACCAACGTTGTCCAATAGAGGTATAATGCACTCTGCACGTGTAATTTAAGTTTTTCGTAGTCACATTAGAAAAGTAAAATGAAACAGGTGAAATTAATTTCAAATATATTTTATTTACTCCAGTGTATCTAGTTTTCATCATTTTAATGTATAGCCAAAATAAAAATATTAATAAGAAATTTTACATTTTCTTTTTGGTACTGAGTCTTTGAAATCCGGTGTGTATATTATGGCACAACTTACAGCACAGCTCAACTTGGCCTGTCACTTTCAACTGCTCTGTAATTACATGTGACCAACGGCTACAGTATTGGACAGTCCAGCTCTACATCTTCCCCCTTTCCTTCATTATTTCCTCATCTCTGCCTAAACTGGCAGAAATAAGTGCATTACAAAATGATGCTATGTGTGCAGGGACCCTTTAGGTCTAATTATCTACTAACTTGGATCATGAAGGAAACATGACAAGTGACCTGCATTGCTTTGAGAGACTGTCATCTACCAGTTTTGAGATCTTTTAATAGAATGTAAATAATATTTCTTAGCCTGTTGATTTTTAAGTGGCTCTAATTCTCTCTAGCACAATAGGAGGTGTAGATTTGACTCAAAGCCTTCAATTTTATTTTTCTGAGTTTGTTTTCAAATACATGATAATAATTACAATCTACTGTGTATTTCCTATATGCCAAGGACTGTGTGCTAATTATTTACCCAGATGATTCCATTTAATTGTCACAATAGCCCTTTGGGTTAGTTACTATTATTATCACTTCTAATTTCAAGATGAGGAAACGGAGGATGGGAAGGGCTAGGGAGTTGTCCAATGTGATGCAGCTAGAACACAGCAGAGGAAGGCTTTCATGCTGGGTCTGCAGGGCTCCAAATCCCAGCTTCTTGAACTTTATGCATGGTATTTTCCCAAGTTGTGAGTATATGAACTGCAAGTTGAGGATGTCGGTAAAGAGTAGAATTCTGCAAATGGAAGCAATCCTAGAGTTCCTGTAATCACACCTTTCTGTTTTATAGGAAACACACACACACACACACACACAAAACCAAACCTGAGGCTGAGGGAGACTGAGTAGTTTCTCCTTTGAATATTCAGGTCTAGAACCCAGGCCTTCTGATTCCAAGCCCAGCGCTCTTTCCTCTGATTAGAAACGTTTCCAGATTTGGACTCCAGTTTATAGGACCATTAACAGTACTCTCTAAAAATGAGGCAAGAGGTTTCAAATTCTTCTCAGGGCAAAACAGAACTGACATCAAAAGATTTGCTTGGGGTCATTTGTTTCATCGTGACTTTGATTTGGCCTTGGTCTTTATTTAGCATTTCAGTTTTATGCTCTGTGACAAGTTTGGCCATGTCGGAGGACCGTCCAAAGGTCAGAGAGCTGGCTGCTGACGATTGGATGCTCCCTCAGAAGCCAAAGTCTATTACCGTGCAGTGGAAATCCCCAGCTCACCCCTGCAGGAGCACTGCGTCCACTCTCTGGAAGTTGAGGGCATTGCAGGCTTTTCGCACCCTGCTCCCTGGGCGCCTGATGCAGGTCGCCAGCACTTCAGCCTGCTGGGACCTGGGTCACGGCAGGTCGATGGCTCTCTGGTGTTCTGGGCATCCTCTTTCTCTCTCATTCAGTCAATGATTCTGATTTTCCTTCACTTTCTCATCAGGGGCTGTGGTCTAGAGGAGAAAGACTGTTCCTGAATTTGTTAATTGTGCTATTTTTTTTTTTCTTCTCTGATTTGAATACAGATCTCCCTAACATCTTGCCTAAGGCTCATGATAGCTCTCATCAAGCTTTTGTCTCCAAGTACTAGCTCATGCCAACATGTATAAATAGGCTTCCTCTAATGTTGGATATACAACACATTTTTCATATTAAACAGTATATTTAAGTATTCCTCCAACTATTCTCAGCTAATATTGAATTTGTTCCAAGAGCGACGATTTTATTCAAGGCTAGAAATATCCCATCCGTAACCTGTTTAATAAGATCATTCTCTTTATCTTTATGGAAAAGGATGATCTGGGTTTAAGTTCCAGCTCTGCCACTTAGCAGGCAATGACCTTGGGCACATGGAGTAACCTCTATGAGTTTTAGTTTCCTTACCAGTAATACGCGACTGATGATAATTACCTTCCTCATAGGATTAATGTGAAGAACAAATGACACATATGAAAGTGCTTTGTAAAGCGTGAACTATTCAAACTTTAGTTTATGTCACGTTTTCACATACCTGTGAACACGTGAATACATATATGTTGTGGACATGATTGTTTATATGTCATGATGTAGACTTGGACCAGTCCAGGTCATAGTTATCACTCTAGGGCAGTGGTTCTCAACTGGGGGCAATTGTGTATCCCAGGGGATATCTAGCAATCTCTGGAGATATTTTAGGGTGTCACTTTAGGGAGATGGTGTAGAAATTTAGTAGGTAGAGGCCTGAGACTCATCTAAACATCCTCCAATGCACAGGTTAGCTCCCACAACAAAGAATTATGTGTTTGAGAAACCCTCCTTTAGGGCATTGCTTCTCAAACTTTAGCATGTATCAGTGTCACCTGGGAAGCTCGTTTCAACACAAATTGCTGGACTCTATCCCTACATTTTCTGATTCAGAAGGTCCAGGGTGGGGTCCAAGAATTTGCATTTCTAAGATGTTCCCAGGTGATGATGGTGTCACTGTTCCAGGAACCACACTCTGAGAACCACTGCTGGAGACGATTCCATCAATACCCACTGGTTGATTTCAGAGGCTGCTTTGCTTAGCCTACCAAGTAAGCTAGTGTTTTTACTTGTTAAATGGTACAAGATTTGTACCAGCTAGTGGAGGAGTCTGGCTTCAGGTCCAAATCCCTTGTGTGATCTCTCTGTGATTAGAAGCAATTACAAAGCTTTGCTTGGCAGGCCTCATGGAGGGAAGCTGCCCTCCCCACTCCAGACTTGGTGCATTACAGTTTTCTGGAGGGAGTTGCACGCAAGGACTCAGGTCCCCCCACCTCTCCATGATCATAGACATAGCTGCCTTCCTAGCCCAGGTGCCTCCATTCTAATGCCTCTTTACTGAGGGTCTTGGCTAAGACACTTCTCCCCTCGACTCACCTTTCCATTCCTAGCCTTTCCCCTTCCCCCTTTCTCCAGCTTATGGGGTCCATAAAGAGGGAGGAGCCTTTGGTTTAGGGCTCCTTTTGCTTGTGAGTTGATTTCTCTGACTGTCCTGCATGTCGTACCAGCCTCACCTGTGTTGTTTCGTGGCGGAAAATGCAACGGAAGGGAGCTGAAGCCTTTTTTCTTTTGGATCTATCTTGCACTGTCATAGTAAGTGAATAAAGCCTGGATTGTTACTCTCAGTTTGACTCATTGTCCTAATTGACCCCCTTGAAACCTGATTGTTCAACAGTAAGTATTAAGTATTTTCCTTTACCTATAGTCTCCCCTCAACCCACGTGCTGTCAATACAAATGTTATAGTAAAAATATGTGGTGTCACTGCCTGCTCCAGAGAAGCAATTCTCAACCTTGGCTGTACATTGACATTACCTGGGGAATCTTATTAAAATGCAGTTTCTAATTCAGTAGGTCTGAGGTGGGGCTTGAGATTCTGCATTTCTGCAGAGCTCCAAGATGATGTCAATTCTGCTGGTCCAGGGACCTCACTTTGAGTGACAAGACTAAAGTTTCAAGGAAGTAATGATTTCATTAAGAAAATTACAGTAAATACACAGAGACATACAAAATAATTACAGTGATACCACTTAGGTATCAGCTGTTTCTAATATTTAAAAATGAGGTGGGCTTCCCTGTCGGCGCAGTGGTTGAGAGTCCGCCTGCCGATGCAGGGGACACGGGTTCGTGCCCCGGTCCGGGAAGAGCCCACATGCCGCGGAGCGGCTAGGCCCGTGAGCCATGGCCGCTGGGCCTGCGCGTCCGGAGCCTGTGCTCCGCAACGGGAGAGGTCACAACAATGAGAGGCCTGCGTACTGTAAAAAATAAAATAAAAATAAAAATGAGGTGATTTTAGAACAGTGGTACTCAGCCCAGGTGCATTTGAGGAGCTTATAATTTTTAGCACGGAAACTCAAACAGAATGTTTGAGTATGGCTGGAGCCTGTAGAGCGGAGGAGAGTGTGAATTCTTGTGAATCTGGACAGGTACTATATTCAGGACTCATTTGGTTACAGGCAGTAGAAGCCCAACTTAGGGAGTTGAAGTATAAAAGGGAAATTGTTGGCTGGTTGAAGTCCATGAGTGGAGCTGGCCTCAAGGGCAGTGAAATGAGATCATCAGGTCTGTTTCTTTGCTCTCTTACTCTCCTCTACTTTCCTCTGTGTGTTGGTCTTACTCTCCTCCATTTCAGAGGCATGTCCTTCATATGGATGGGAAATGGCAGGGCATGAGTAGAGGCAGCTCAAGGTTTACAGCATCCCAGTTTAGCTACTAAAAAGGAAAGCGAGGTCTTCTGTCTTCCAGAAAATGTATAAAATCCCAGATAAGAACTCTATTTGCAACATATACCATTCTAGCCAGTGACTGTGGCTGGGGATGGAAGGCTTACTGTGATTGGCTGTCCACCAAAAGCACAGGTGGTGGGGAAGGGATATTACCTTAGGGAGAAAAGAGTTACTTTTATCCAGAAAAAAAGGACAAGGGGAGGCTGAGCAGACAGAATCAAAAGATATTCACTAGAAATATCTAGTAGGAATATGGAGGGAGTATACATACCATGATAAGACCTTGAACTTTTTCCCTAAAGGTAGCTTAGATGAAAAGTTTAGTTTTGAATCCATTGTTGAGCTGTATGTGAACTGTATGGTAGCCAGCAGATATTTGAAACTCACCTAAGGAGAATGGGAAAGAAAAGAAAGGAAGAAAAGAAGAAGAAAAGATTTTCAAATAAATTGAAAATATTACTATCGCACACAAAATATGAGATAGAACAAAATTAAAATTTGTTTTGAATTTTAATAACACCACTGCAATTCCCCTTACGTTGACCTTGAGATGTTCGCTAAGTACCTGTAGTTTGATGATAACTCCAGTTCTTAGGCTAGAAAACAGTCAGATTTATTACCAATTTGTTTAGGTCATAGCCTTGCCTTCCTTCTGAATCCTTTTGAAATTAATCATTTCTCCTATAGGCATATGGTCAAGCACATAATATGTAGTTACCACAGCAACTGAGGAGCAATATTCCAACTTAATTAAAACATGCAAGGATATCATTTATATGATGTGTACAGTTGGTCAAAATGGATTACCCATTAATGTTATAATATTGGGATTAATAGAAGCAGAATTGTCTTTTTAAAAAAAATTATTTATTTTTGGCTGTGTTGGGTCTTCGTTGCTGTGCGCGGGCTTTCTCTAGTTGCAGCGAGCGCGGGCTACTCGTCATTGCGGTGCGCGGGCTTCTCATTGCGGTGACTTCTTGTTGTGGAGCACGGGCTCTAGGCACGCAGGCTTCCGTAGTTGTGGCGCACTGGCTTAGTTGCTCTGCGGCACGTTGGATCCTCCCAGACCGGGGATCGAACCCATGTACCCTGCATTGGCAGGCGGATTCTTAACCACTGCACCACCAGGGAAGTCCCATAAGCAGAAGAGTCTTGCTAATTTTTTTTAAGGTTTTAGCTCAGTCAACAGAAACTGGTCAAGCAGTTAAGATTAGATAAGATCATAAAAATGTATGTGAAAGCAAATTGTAGGTTCTGTAAATTGTGTCTGTGTAACTTGAAGGGATTATGGAGGAAAACATAATCTAGTGTGTCTATTACCTAGACTTGTGCTGTCGAATATGGTAACTATATAAATTTAAATTAAGTGATATTAAATAATATCAAAAATTCAGTTCCTTAGTCACATTAGACACACTTCAAGTGCTTAATAAGCGTATGTGGCTACTGTCTAACATATTGGACAACACCTGTAAAGAACATTCCTATCTTCATGGAAAGTTCTACTGGACAACACTAATCTAGACGCCATCAATGGGTCAAGTTCCCTTTCTTTGGATGAAATAAGCCAAATACAAATTTTTTTTTTTTTTTTTTTTTTTTTTTTTTGCGGTATGCGGGCCTCTCACTGTTGTGGCCTCTCCCGCTGCGGAGCACAGGCTCCGGACGCGCAGGCCCAGCGGCCATGGCTCACGGGCTTAGTTGCTCCGCGGCATGTGGGATCTTCCCAGACCAGGGCACGAACCCGTGTCTCCTGCATCGGCAGGCGGATTCTCAACCACTGCGCCACCAGGGAAGCCCTAAATACAAATTTTAAAAGGGATTTTTCTCTCTTCGTGCCCCAAAGTAAGTTCTTTCAACTCCACCTTAAAACACACTCCCAGATCTAACCTCTTCTCTCCTTTTTTTTTAATTAAAAAAAATTTTTTTTGGCTGCAATGGATCTTTGTTGCGGCACGTGGGCTCCAGAGCACACGCTCTCAGTAGTTGCAGCGTGCGGGCTTAGTTGCCCCGCGGCATGTGGGATCGTAGTTCCCCAACCAGGGATTGAGCCCACGTCCCGTGCACTGGAAGGCAGATTCTTAACCACTGGACCACCAGGGAAGTCCCTTCTCCCCTCTTCTGCTGCTATCCTCTGAGTCCAAATCATTATTACCTCCCATTTGCACAACTGCAGTTGCCTCCTGAACTCACCTTGTTTCCATTCCTTCCATTTATATGTGGTCTCCATAGGCCAGCGGGGTGATTTTTTAAAAATAGATCAAATGTAATTTTTTTTAAAAAAGGAATGCAAAAGAAGGAAATCGAACATTTATTGAATTCCCATTATTTGCACCACTGTGCGCTGTTCTTTTAAGTAAACTATCTTCTTTTTTTAAAAATTTTTGTGGTACGTGGGCCTCTCACTGTTGTGGCCTCTCCCGTTGCAGAGCACAGGCTGTGGACGCGCAGGCTCAGCGGCCATGGCTCACGGGGCCCAGCCACTGCGCGGCATGTGGGATCTTCCCGGACCGGGGCACGAACCCGTGTCTCCTGCATCAGCAGGCGGACTCTCAACCACTGCGCCACCAGGGAAGCCCTTAAGTAAACTATCTTCTTTAATCTCTACAATAATACATGAGGGAGATTATTTCTTTCTTCTTGCAAAGGTGGAAATTAAGGTTCAGAGAAGGCAAATAACTTGTGTGTGTTTACCTAGCTGGTAAGGGGCAGAGCTGTTGAAGAAATGAGTGAATGATCAGACAGCAAAGTCCACAAGCTTCCAATGAGACTGACTTGCCAAACGTTCTTAAACCCTAAAGGAGATTTGTTACTGAGCTTCTTTCTTTTGAGGAAGAGAGGGACTCTTTGTATCTTTATCTACTGTATCTCTTTATTTATCTGGACTTTGCATCTTTAGTTGAGAACACCAGTCTCTTGATCAGATTAGAGTTGAAGGTCTCTATTCCTTTAACTTCCAAATATGCCAAAGTGACTGGCAGACTTTTTCTACTTTTTTTTTTTTGTGGTACACAGGCCTCTCACTGCCGTGGCCTCTCCCTTTGCAGAGCACAGGCTCCGGACGCGCAGGCTCAGCGGCCACGGCTCACGGGCCCAGCCGCTCCGCGGCACGTGGGATCTTCCCGGCCCGGGGCACGAACCCGCGTCCCCTGCATCGGCAGGCGGACTCTCAACCACTGCGCCACCAGGGAAGCCCTGACTGGCAGACTTTTGACATGACTTATACTGAAAGGATTCTCTCCCTGACATCATCCTAGGGTTTAAAGCAGTGGCTCTCCACTTTTCTGGGTTTGCAGTATACTCGAATTTTTGAAAGCATACAGAAAGAAGCTGAGAGATTAAAAAACAGCATGCACACAGAAAGCCAGTAAAAATGATAATGAAGCATAATAAAGTAAAACATCTCAATATATGTAAGTACAACCACAATGATCACACTGTCAGTCATGGCGCCCCTCTTTGACACTATGCCACCTCTTTCTCTTCATTGGACTATGTGTGCCATCTGTCACATCACTGTGTTCAGAGTATGCATGCCGCAGCAAAAGTAAGTCTTATTACTTTTATTAACTTTGTTGCTGCTGGGGGATCTTTGCTGTTGCTGTGGCTGCAATATAGCAGTTGGTCAGAGTAGGAGGCTCTTTGTCTTCTAAGAAAGAGACCTCACCCCCCATTCTATCCTCTGAGTGGTAACACTGGAATGTACAGGAAGCTGTCTGCATCAGCTTCTTAAACAATGGAGATTCCCAAGCCTCAGGGGTCTTGGACTTCATGTCTTGGGTTGGATTTTAACTCAAAACAGCTCTGTGGCTCTTTCTCTTACAAAAGACATCTCTTGCTTGTTTTCCCAGTAAGAAACCCTGAGTTCCAGGGGTCATATGATAAAATCAAGGTAAAGAGGATATTTCTGTTTGTCTCTCTTAGGCCCCTTTGCCAAATTCCTCTGTATTACATAGGTTCTCATCCTTCCCAGGTTTCCAACTGTCTGGCCATGCAGCTGCTCTAATTTATGTGGAGAGTTTCCATCAGCACAAACTCTTGCCATGATGCTGTTTACATTTTTTTTTTTTTGCAGTACACGGGGCTCTCACTGTTGTGGCCTCTCCGGTCGCGGAGCACAGACTCCGGACGCGCAGGCTCAGCGACCATGGCTCACGAGCCCAGCCGCTCTGCGGCATGTGGGATCCTCCCAGACTGGGGCACGAACCCGTGTCCCCTGCATCGGCAGGCGGACTCTCAACCACTGTGCTACCAGAGAAGCCCTTTTTCCCTTCTTGATACACATTTTCCTGCAGACCAGTCTCAGACCTTGAAGGCCATGCTACTCAGAGGGTGAGTGTCAACATCAAGTCAAATGATCCTGTAAAAACAACAGATAATTCCACTCTGGGTATTTATTAGAAGGAAATGAAAACACTAATTCAAAAAGATATCTGTACCCCCAAGTTCATTGCAGCATTATTTACAATAGTCAAAACATGGAAACAACCTAAGTGTTCATTGATGGGTGAATGGATAAAGAAAATGTAATATATATATAATGGAATATTATTCAGCCATAGAAAAAAAAAGAAATCTTGCCATTTGTGACAACATGGATGGACCTTGAGGGCATTATGCTAAATGAAATAAGTCAGACAGAGAAAGACAAATACTGTATGATCTCACTTATATGTGGAATCTAAAACGAAAAACAAAAAACAAAAAAACAATTGAGTTCATAGATACAGGGAACAGATTGGTGGTTGCCAGAGGCAGAAGGAGAGGGGTGGGTGAAATGGGTGAAGGTGGTCAAAGGTACAAACTTCCAGTTACAAAAGAAATAAGTCCTGGGGGGCTTCCCTGGTGGCACAGTGGTTAAGAATCCGCCTGCCGATGCAGGGGACATGGGTTCGAGCTCTGGTCTGGGAAGATCCCACATGCCGTGGAGCAACTAAGACCGTGCGCCACAACTACTGAGCCCGCATGCCACAACTACTGAAGCCCGTGTGCCTAGAGCCCATGCTCCACAACAAGAAAAGCCACCACAATGGGAAGCCCACGCACCACAATGAAGAGTAGCCCCTGCTCACCACAACTAGAGAAAGCCCACGCACAACAAAGCAACGAAGACCCAATGCAGCCAAAAATAATAAATAAAATACATAAATTTTTTTAAAAAAGAAATAAGTCCTGGGGATGTAATGTACAGCATAGTGACTGTAGTTAATAATACTGTGTTGTATATTTGAAAGTTGGTAAGTGAGTGGATCTTAAAAGTTCTCCTCATACACACAAAATTGTGACTGTGTGTGGTGATGGATGTTAGTTAGACTTACTGTGGTAACCATTCCAAAACATATACTAATATCTAATCATGTTGTCTACCTGAAACTAATATCATGTTTTATGTCAGTTACATCTCAATTAAAAAACAAAAACAAAACTTTTTCCCCCTCAAGTTTCCTTCTGTTCTACTTTCAGAAACATTCTCCACGTCTCCTCTCAACCAGAGCTATGGTTTACATTTAAACTATTGCTGTCCCGGTAGAAAAACCCCTTTATTTATTTTTTTTAAAAAATAAATTTATTTATTTATTATTTATTTGTGGCTGCGTTGGGTCTTCATTGCTGCACGCCAGCTTTCTCTAGTTGGGGCGAGCGGGGGCTACTCTTTGTTGCAGTGTGCAGCTTCTCATTGCTGTGGCTTCTCTTGCTGCGGAGCATGGGCTCTAGGCGCTCGGGCTTCAGTAGTTGTGGCACTTGGGATCAGTAGTTGTGACGCATGGGCTTAGTTGCTCCGTGGCATGTGGGATCTTCCCAGACCAGGGCTCGAACCCGTGTCCCCTGCATTGGCAGGCGGATTCTTAACAACCACACCACCAGGGAAGTCCCATTTAAATGCGTTCACTCTTCCCCACCCCGTCATAAGAACTGTGTGTTGGGAAGATCACAGTAGTCCTTGCCTTTCCAACATCACCGCAGACCGACCCATAAGCAAATCCTCCACATGGAGGCGAGCTTTGCTGTTTTCCACTCGGTGCTGACCAGACTTGCCCACATATGCTAATTTGAGAACCTCCTTTGCTCAAAGGGAAAGCTTGTCTGGATTAGAAAAGTCCTGTGTAGAAACTTGACACTGTCCGGGGCTGGGCGGGGAGTATTTGGAATCACACACAGGAAAGGGCTGTGTATTTGTTGACCTGCCTACATGACAGAATGTGTGTGTGGCCGTCTCTAATTACAGCCCTCCAGGAAGCATCACCCCCAAAGTAGACTGCTATGAACTCCGGGGCTAATACTCATTAACCGAGGTGGAGATTCTCTTTCTGCCTGTATTGTCTTCTAAACCATATCCTTCCTGCAGTCTTTTCATGCCTTGGAGACTCCCTGGCCATCCTCTGGGGGCACAAGGGCCTAGCTTTGCCCCGATCAGATACATTCAATAGTTATTCAGCAGCTTTTGTGAATAACCAGCTCTCCTAAGTCAAACACTGGGTCCCATTGAAGTACCATGCACAGGGCCCTAGAGAGCCCCAGGTATGATTTCTCACACTGAGAAAAATGTTTTCGGAGGGGAAGGGAAGAAGCTAACCTGTAGGCATTTGATTTCCTCCCAGGTATCCAGGTCCAGTGGGGTCCCATTGCTGATTAGCCTCTGGGCCAATCCTGATCTTCTGCTTTGTCTCTAGGATCCCAACACTGGAAGTAGAGCTTGCCCTGGGGGATTTTAGGTTTAAGAGGCCTTTCTCTCTGATCCTTTTCAATCCTCCTGTAGGTGGTTTGTCCCTTCTCTTGCACCCCTCCCCCGGCACCATGCTCATTGATAAACCTTCAACAGGTCACGTGCTGCCCTTCATTCTGATCTGCTCAATGCATGGAGCTTCTTGTGCTCTGAGCTGGAAGTTGAAATGATAAGGATGAGGTCTTTGGCCCAGAGGAGGGCCTACTTAGTTGTTGAGTCATACCTGTAAACTCATAATCCCAGAGGAAGTGGGGCAGGGGGAGAAGATTCCAGGCCTTGGGGATAAACAGCACATATAGAGGTATAGGGGCACAAAAACACATGGTACACTCAGGAAAGAGCTATAAGAAGTTCACTGACAGGGACATTCTTTTCATAGATCTGATTCTGTAAATTCAGTGTAGATGGGCCAGTAGAGGAACACGGGTGGTGACATTCAAGAGTGCTTTAAATCACCTACCCATGCTGCCTCGGACTGAGGGTGTGTCCTGTCCAGAGTTACCCCTTGGCTGGAAAGCATATGGCCCTGCACTCTAGCTTTGTTGGAGGAAGGCTACATGGAGGGAGATTCCGTTTTACGGTAGCACAGAAAGAAATTTTTTTCCTTAAAATATTGCTGAAGGTAGCTCTGTGAAAGTAGGCTTTAGACAGTCCTTGCTGGCTCCTGGCCTTTTCTTCCCACAACTGGGATCCCTTGAATCTCCCTGTCTTCCCATCGGTAGGTTCACTCCCAGTCCCCAGTCTCTAGGATCAAGCCAGACAGGGCTGCAGGTAGCTCATATGGAATCTCCACTAGTATCAGAAAGAAGCACTTTCCTATGGGTGGTCCAGGGCCTAGCAAGCCTAAGCCTCCTCTGTGAGTACCAAAAGGTGGCCCTTGGGAAGAAGAAGATGCTCCCTTCTTCAGGTAGAAGGAGCTCAGCAATGGGATCATGGCTTAGAGAGCAGAGCTGAGCTGGGTTTTGGTCCCTACCCACTTCTTTTGGTCTAGGGCCCTTGTACTGATCACAGTCTGCACAACTACATGAGGCAGCCCTGAAGCATGACCTCTGGTGGAGAGTCCAGAATTGTAAGACTTGTAATCGAATCACCCCTGCCAATCGTTCCCCTCTAGTCTGATGCCCTAGCTTTGAGCAGGATTTTGCACTAGGATTTAGGGTAGGTGTGTGACCCAGTTCTGGAGAAATCTGCTGAGGGCTTCTGGGGAGGATTTTCCTCCCTCACCACCTAATTTTGGAAGTTGTCATGTGGGGATGTGGGCTATAGAGCTGCAGCAGCCATCTTGAGACCATGAGGAAATAAAGTTATTAAAAACAGCAGCGAAGCTAATAAAAAGCCCTGACTTTACTGAGATGCTAAACTAACTAATCCTGTTTCTGGACTTCTTGTTATTTGAGAGAATAAATGTCCATTGATTAAACCATTTTTGTTGAATGTTCTGTTAATGGCTAATGAAAATATCTGATAAGGAAACTATGACTTGCCAGATACTGTACTAGAGCTTCATAATATTCATAACAACTCTAAGCAGTATGTACTGCTATTATCTCTCCTTTTGGATATGAAGTTCAGAAATATAATGTGTTTTGCCCAACAACACTGAATTTCTGTTGTTTAAGCCCCTCAGTCTATGGTATTTTGTTATGGCAGCTCTAGCTAAGACACCTAATTTTTTTTTTTTTTTTTTTTTTTTTTTTGGCCTTGCTGCACGACTTTCAGGATCTTAGTTCCCTGACCAGGGATGGAACGCAGGCCCCCGCAGTGAAAGCTCTGAGTCCTAACTACTGGACCACCAGGGACTTCCCTAGACACCTATTTTAAGGCTGTTGATACCTACTGCCAAATTGTGCTCCAGAAACATTGTAGCAATTGGCACCCACATCAGTAGCATATAAAAATACACATTCCCTGTACTTATACCAATACTGCACGTAATCTTAGAAGACCTGAATTTGAATGTCAGTCAACCTTCCAGCACCTGGGTATGCTTGGGCAAGCCACTCTCCCCTCTGAGTCCCAGTATTCCCATCTGTGAAATTAACATAACAATAATTATCCCAACTTATTAATGCCATCTCATAGGCCCATTGAGAGTGCCAACAAGAGAAAGAATGAGAAGACATTTTATAAACTGTAAAGTAAAACACCTGTGATAGTGGTTGTATTATTTCGTCTTACTGCCTCAGTAAACAAACCATAGAATGTTTTGGAGGTCAAACAAAACAGTCTGAAATAATATTGCAGTATTTAATTGACTCAAATTGTGGGAAAATTAGTCAAAATGAACCATGAAAAAATACTTAGGGAAGTCCCAAAGTTCTTGAATCTGAATTCAATGTAGGCTGGCCCAAACCATTTTCTGATTCCAGAAGAGTAGCTCAAGAGTCCAAGAAGTTCCCTTTCTTCATTGAAGAATTATATTCCTGTGCTGCTAGTTTGTATCTTCCTTCGAGGCTGACATTCCATGGACCCCATCCGAGAAGCTTCATCTGTCATCCCATCTCCAAATTACAGCCACCACTGGGGCTGGGAGAGGATGCTTATTCTCTCCTCTTTTCTAACCCCTTTTGCTCTAGACCTTTCCTAGAGAAAGCTCTGTGGACCTAGGAAGGGGTCTGGATGAGTATTAAGTGCTCTGAGTTCCAAGAAAGAAGAAATCCCGTTACACACAATGACAGTGCACATTTGAATAATGCTTATTTTACACCCATTTAATTAATGTCATTATTACTATTTCCTCTAGTAATTAATTTAATTTTGATTAGTAATAGAAAGGTAGGCTAAGTCTATTTTCCCTTGAAATTAGAGAAATCTTACAAATTAAAAAAAAAAGCTTGGCCAGGAGGTGTAAAGGCTTTCATATGTGTGAGACTTTGGGCAAAACCCCATCTTACCAATTGTTCTCTCTTGGTCAATGGGTGTAGACATAAATTTAGGAATGGATTTTGATTGGTGATTCCATAAGACTCTCACTTTACTGAAATGCATTTCTCGATTTACAAATTGCAAATCTAACTTAAATAATGCACTTTTCCTTTACACACAGAATTGGTATAGTAATGATGTGTGTTTATAAGCGATAGTACCCTGAATTTGCGGATAAACTGCAATTTATATGGTTGGGCCTTGAACAACGCCGGGGTTAGGGTGGTCAATCCTCTGCACAGTTGCAAGTTCGCTGTTGGCCCTCTGTATCTGAGATTTCTCTGTATCTGAGGTTCTGCATCTGCAAGTTCAACAAATCACGGATCATGTATACTAATGTAGTATTTACTATTGAGAAAAATCTGCGTATAAGTGGACCTGCACAGTGGACCCTCAACAGCTCCTGTTGTTCAAGAGCCAACTTTATAAACAGTTGTGCCTCAAGCTGGCCCTATGCAAAATGGTAAACTCCTTCAGCTTCAGTTTTCTCCTTGTCTTTTCTACACCTCTCCTGTTATTCATAATTCCTCTTCTGCACGATGCCCAGGGAATCCTCTAGATCCCAATATTAAAGTAAGTCATCTGAGGCATGGCACTTAGACCAAATCCTCAACCTTTGCCCTCACAATCGAAACTTACCAAGTCAGGATGTCAAATCATGAGATTCTCTGTGCTTCACAAAGTGACAGTGAATTCATCTTATCGAATCAGTCTCTCCCTTTTTTGAAAATAAAGCAATTTTTTTCCCTATAAATTAAAAAAATGTATACACCTGTGCACAAATGTATAAATGTGATCAAATGTTGCTTCTGTTTTTAAGGGAATTTCTTTTCTTTTCTGCTTGGTTTCCCCTCTCCCCCTCCCTAGTATCCCCACAATACCCACTTCGCCCAATCCATGTTAACAAAAGCGTCCTTTCACATTTTCCTCCAACCTCACACGGTCCTACTCAAATATATACATGCAGAAGCTCACATATCTCTATGCATATATTTTATACAAAGAAATCATACTACACATGTTTTTCTGCATCTTGTTGCTTTTCACTCAACAGTTCCAGGTACTGACCCCTCCAAGCCAGTTTCCATGGCTTGGATCCATTCTTTCAAATGGCTATAGACCCTTCCCTCATATAAAAATAATATGAATGAATCTATTGTTCCGTTACTGATGGGCATTCACTTTGTTTCTATTTCTGCCATCACGTACTGTGCTCCAATAAGCTATCTTTCACATAAATCCTCTGTACTGCGGCTTTCCGATTTTATAATGCAGACTCCCAGGAGTGAGGTTTCTGGGCCAAAGGGTATGTAGAATTAAATTTTAATTGATGGTGTCAGACTGCTTTCCAAGAAGACATTAATCTATCAGTGCATAACTGTGTGTTTTCCTTGTAACCCTGCTAACAAGAGATGTTATCTGTTTTCAAAGGTTGTAAGTCCAGTGATGTATAGAGTGATATTGTATTGTGCATTTAATTTGCATGTCCTTGACTCAGTAAATTTGAGCATATTTTTACTTTGCTTCAAACCTTCTACAACTTGTATCCATTCAAGTTTTTTTTTTTTTTTTTTCTCCCCCTTTGGCTATCTTCCATTAAATTCTGGGATGAGACATTTTACTTTAAATACAAAATTAATCTAGTTTTTCCTTCGTAAGAAACCACATCCATTATATGAACATTTATTCATATTTCTCTGCAATTATATACTTCAATCACCCATATTAATTATAAATTTTAACTAAAGTCATTAATTTTGAGGTACATTTTCTACTTTTTCACCTTCTGAAACTCCTTTATTCAAAGTTGGTGGCACTAGTCCTCAGATTTTCTTATGTCCCCCACCTCTGCTTTTCGTTTTTCATCTCTGTGTCTTTTTGCTCTATCTGCTGGTAGGCCTTAATCTTTCTATTCCACCCTTTCTACATAGTTTTCTCATTTCTACTTTCATGTTTTTAATTTCAAAGAACTTCTTTTCCTTCTCTGAATGTTTCTTTTTTTATGCTATCCATTTTGTTTTATGGATGGATTATCTTCTTTTAAATCTGAATATATATATATATATAATATTCTCTCTATAAATATATCCTGAATGTGTGTGTGTGTGTATATATATATATATATGTATGTATATTTTAAAGTATTTTTTCCTCCCTCATCACTCATCAGTCTCTGTTTCTTCCAAGATGCCTTCTTTGTGGGTTTTTTTTTTTTAAGAGTATAGTTGATTTACAATGTTGCACTAGTTTCTGCTGTACAGCAAAGTGTATCAGTTATACATATCCATCTTTGGTCTTTATCTTCCACATATTAGAGATGTTTCTCAGGTATCTGGTAATCCTCCGTGGTCTGCCCTTGTTTAAAAGTGGGGGGGCTTCCCTGGTGGCGCAGTGATTGAGAATCCGCCTGCGGATGCAGGGGACACGGGTTCGTGCCCCGGTCCGGGAAGATCCCACATGCCGCGGAGCGGCTGGGCCCGTGAGCCGTGGCCGCTGGGTCTGAGTGTCCGGAGCCTGTGCTCTGCAAAGGGAGAGGCCACAGCAGTGAGAGGCCCGCGTACCACCAAAAAAAATTTAAAAAAAAAAAAAAAAATGGGGAACTGAAATCCTGGAGGGCAGCTCCGAGTGTACTCTCAGGCTGGTAGACTGGAGGTGATCTGGCTGTGGAATTTGTTGGGAACTCCTCCTCCTCCTGATATCAGTATCTTTAGATCTGTCTTCTTGGGCCCGTCTCGTTCCCCTGAGAAGACTCTTCCAGTCTCCTGCCTGTCTGGAGAGCAAGGGCTCATCAGCATCGTGGAAGTTGAGCAGGTCAGGAACACTGTGTACTTTGACTTAATCCCTCCGTTTCCAGTTCGTGCACCCACACAGCCTCTCTTCACCCTTCTCCAGAGAACGAAGCCCCACTCTTCCACTAGGAGGGGGACAGGAGTGTGGAGTAGAAAAGGAACTTCAGGACCTGCCTGTGTCTCAAGCAGATTTCAACACATCTTAGTTTAGTTTCTTGCTTTGTCCCCACTTCCAGAGGTACCTGCTGCCACCAATTCCTGAGCCTTTGGAGGATTCTGCATTGTATCAAGTTGGTTCTTTTTTAAAAAATAAATAAATTTATTTATTTATTTCTGGCTGCGTTGGGTCTTCGTTGCTGCGCGCTGGCTTTCTCTAGTTGCGGAGAGCGGGGGCTACTTTTTGTTGCGGTGCGCGGGCTTCTCACTGCGGTGGCTTCTCTCGTTGTGCTTGTTGCAGAGCACCGGCTCTAGGCGCGCGGGCTTCAGTAGTTGTGGCGCGCGGGCTTAGTTGCTCCGTGGCATGTGGGATCTTCCTGGACCGGGGCTCGAACCCATATCCCGTCCATTGGCAACTGTATTCTTAACCACTGTGCCACCAGGAAAGTCCTCAAGTTGGTTCCTGGCCTTCTCTGCTGATGGCTTCCCACTTCCGGTGAGCCAAGCCATCTGTTTTTCTCACATCTGGATATTTCCAAACCCAAACTTCGTCTTGCTGCCTCTCCAATTCTCCATCTCCTTAAGGTTCTGTGCTCATTCATTACAAGACCTTTTGCTGTAGTTTTGGAAGAATTGAAATTAGATACAATCCTCTATCCTTATAGAGGGAAACCTTTCTTAATCACTTTGCTTGGTGTGTCTTTCTTGTAATTAGTATACAGCTAGGATTTCTTTTTTAACCCAGTCTGACAATCTCTGCTTTGTAGTTTAATGATCAAGGCATTCTATTTATTCCACACCTAATCTTACATTTTAAATTTATCTTAGATTTCTATTTTTTTCTTTTTTGTTTCTTTGTTAGATCTGATCATATTGCAATTCATTCCTTTTCCTTTGATAATGACTATACTTTTCCATTGTGTCTTCTCTATGTGGTCCTCATAATTATGTATGTACTTCTTTACCATTGTTGGAAACAAGATATCACTTATTTCTCTTATCAAGATGCTCCTTATACTTTACCATACGTCCCTCCCATCTTGATTAGCTGACTCCTCCAGAATATTTTACTCTTCCTTCCACCTTCCCTCCCAGCAAATGAGACCTTTGGAAGTTTTACTCTAAATCCTCCCTACCTCCCAGCTTTAATTCTCAACTCCACTACTGTGGGGTGAAATAGATGAGAACTTTTGATTTTATACTCCTGTTAGAATTTCTCCTTGCCGTATATTTCTTCTTCAAGTGTCCCTTTTTGAGAATGATGCAGGTTGTTGTGTTTAAAAACATGGGATCTGGAGCCTGGGTTTGAATCCTGGTTCTGCCCCTTCCTTGTTTTGTGACTGTGGTAAAAGTCACAAGTTAAGTAAACTTAGTCACTCTGTGCCTCAGTTTCTTCCTTGGTGAAGTGGGGGTAATACTAGTGCTGTCCTCATAAGGGACTTTGCAAATGTTTAGTTACTGCATGACAAGAACTTAAAACAGCACCTCTTTCATAGTTAAGTAAATGTTAACTTATTTTTTTTAATAAATTAATGTTATTTATTTATTTTCGGCTGCGCTGGGTCTTTGTTGCTGCGCGCAGGCTTTTCTCTGGTTTCAGCGGGGGGGGGGCTACTCTTTGTTGAGGTGCACGGGCTTCTCATTGTGGTGGCTTCTCTTGTTGCGGAGCATGGGCTCCAGGCGCACAGGCTTCAGTAGTTGCAGCATGCGGGCTTAGTTGCTCTGTGGCATGTGGCATCTTCCGAGACCTGGGCTCGAACCCATGTCCCCTGCATTGGCAGGTGGATTCTTAACCACTGTGCCACCAGGGAAGCCCAATGTTAACTTATTAATACTTTTAACTCACTCTTAGATATTAAATCATTGTTCATTTACATATATGTTATCAAGATATATATGTATATAACTACGTGTAACTATATACACATACATATATATAATGTTTTAGTGCTTATACTGACCTATCTATATTATGTATGTATGTATGTATATATTCATAGTTTATTACTCATTTGTTTTTCCTATTTTTACCTCCCTCTGTGCCTTGGAACCTCTGTTATTGTTTTTACTGGCAGGATATTTGGTTATAGAATTCTTGGATTGTAGCCATTTTCTCTCCAAATTCTTTATTTTTCTTTCATGATTTCCACCTATTTATGTTTTTGCTTTGTGCTTTAAGATTTTTCTTCCATTAGATATTTTACAGTACTATTTTGAATCTCAACATGGCCTTCTTTTCCTGCAACTCATCTCATGAAATGTCAGCCAGAAATGATCATTTTTAGCTTCAGATTGTTTTTAAACCTGATTTGGGACTTTTTTCATTTTTTTCCCCTCGGCATTCTCCACCACCTCTATTTCTCTTGGCCTGTGCTAAATCGGAACAAGCCAGTTGATTGCTCTCTCTCTCTCTGACCGCTAAGCCACTTACGCGTGTCAGTTTTTCTTCATTACCCGCTGTAGCGTAGTGCCGCTTCTGGAGGTCTCCAAATGGCAGCAGCCAAGCCTCCTAGGAAAGCAGAATAAATGCAGGCAGACCACTGGCCCATTGCTGAGACACCTGGAAGGACAGTGTCTTTTCCTTCTGTCTCATGCTTTCCCAGCTTTGTGATCTGTGAGCGCTTAGCTCATCTCTCGAGGGTCTCCCTGGGGTCCATAGATCCCTGCAGGCCAAGCTGGGTGCTCCAGCTCTGATTGCCAAGTCCTCTTCCAACCCACAGGAAGAAAGCCCTGCACCACTTCTCTCCTCTGCAACCCCCCACAGAGCCCAAGGCTTTTCTTGTATCCGGTTGCTTATTACTCGGCATGGTGTGAGCAGGGGAGAAAAATGGGTTGGAGTTGGTTGTGGAAGGGAAGGGAATATTGATTACTGAGTCCCTGAAAGGAGCCTCCAAAACTGTGGATAAAGCAAAGCAGAGTCTAAGAAGCTTCCTGGGGGTAAGATGGTAAAGGTGGGATATTTAGAGGGTCTGGGGTAAGGTGGGTCTTTCAACGCGGCAGGGGTTGACTGGGCTTGGGCAAAGTTTGTAATATAGTAACTGAGAACTGGGAGACATAAAGAGAGTTGTGAGACAAGACAGGAAGCATAAACATTCATCTGATAAACCTGGTTAAGGGCACTGTTGCTCTGAGAAGGGGATATTTGCTCTGATGAGGACCAGTGAATGGTCTAGTGCTTGGATAAATGGATTTTTGGAGGAGGTTCCTGAAATGCTCAAGTTATTTGCAACTTCATCTTCCAAGTTTCCTGGAATAGTAGAGTGATGTTAATGTAGATAGTGAGATGTGTGGTTGCAGATGGTTCCTGGATTCAGGGGTCAAGATCAGACAACCATTCTCCCATGCTACCAGCCACAGCCTTCACAGGTGTGTCTTCAGCTCTGCTCTTTGAGGGTCAGTGTTTCTGACTTTTGGTTGCACACAGAGCAATGATGCCACTAAAAGGAATTCTGGGCTAGATTGGAGGGCCAGGTTGTCTCACAAAAGACAAATGCAGAATGGATTTGAGGATGGGGAAGACACTTCCGGAACCCTTACCTGGTCCCTGGTAGTTCTAAGCAGGGAGACAGACTGGGAGACCTCCTAAAGAACACTGCTGTTGGTTAATTGACTAAGTATTAAAAGTCATAGAGGCTCTGTGCTCTAGAGCCCATGAGCCACAACTACTGAGCCCGTGTGCCGCAACTACTGAAGCCCATGCGCCTAGAGCCCATGCTCTGCAACGAGAAGCTGCCACAGTGAGAAGCCCACACACAGCAATGAAGAGTAGCTCCCATTCGCTGCAACTAAAGAAAGCCCATGCACAGCAACGAAGACCCACCACAGCCAAACATAAATAAATAAATTTATTAAGAAAAAAAAACTCATAGAGGCTCATATCAACTAAGCAGAAAATCATACAATAGTCTAAGAACTATGGGATCCTATTGCCTTTACTGAATCCAATCAGAAAATAACATGATTGGATTTATTTATTTAATATGGTTTATCACAGAACACTAAGATTCTTTAAAACCATTCGTTTCATATAAGACTACACCATCAATTTCTGGGTCTGTTCAGTGTTGCTCACACGGTTCTGGTCCACACTGGGCAAGGGCATTTGGCAATGAGGAGTATACTTGGTTTGGGATAGCAGCTTCCATGGTTCTCCTTGGAGATATCATTCTTGCCCAAATCTGGGTGTTTTTTTTTTTTTTTTTTTTTCTTTTTACACTAAATTATTTTTTACTTAAAAACTTGGGTGGCTTTTTAATAAAACAAAAGATTTTTATCCTGATTTAAAAAAAAAACAGAAGCAGAATGCAGATAGAAAACTAAACATTAGCAAATGATGAGGAGGAGGAAGATGATAAAGTTCAGAGCTTACATGATACGGGATCAGGCCCTGGACTCATGACGAATGTCTGCAGTCCATCCCCTTGAGCTCATAGATTTTAGTCAAAGCGAAACACCCACAGTGCCCTTAGATAGAAGATGAAGATGGAAAGGGTCAGGCAGGAAACTCTGAAAGCCAAAGGATGCAAATGTTTCTCTCAACGGGTTACTTGACCTTTGACTCGGAGCCCTCAGGCAGTCTTGACTCTTTTCTTTAGTATTTGATCCTTAGCTGACGCAAGCCTTTTATTTATGTTTGTCCATTGGACCACAGGGCAGTTAAGCTGTTTTCACCTCTATAAAAGGAAGCGCAGAGTGTTTCCTTTGATCTGACCCATCCCTGCTGTGGCATCGCCATCCTCAGCTAACTTGGTCTTACCCATGTATGGCTCTGGATCCCACTCCTAAAAGCTCTAATTTAGGGATCAGAGCTTGAAATAGCTAAAAGGTATTCTGTTTAGCTGGTCATTTAAATAGCTAAGTCCCTGCCATGGCCATTTAAAACCCTCTCACCTTTCATTTAGCTAAGCAGTTCTTTTTTCAAATTAGGTTTTTTTGTGAATGCAGCATCTCTTTTTCTTTTTCTTTTTTTTTTTAAACATCTTTATTGGAGTATAACTGTTTTACAATGGTGTGTTAGTTTCTGCTTTACAACAAAGTGAATCGGTTATACATATACATATGTTCCCATATCTCTTCCCTCTTGCATCTCCCTCCCTCCCACCCTCCCTATCCCACCCCTCTAGTTGGTCACAAAGCACCGAGCTGATCTCCCTGTGCTATGCGGCTGCTTCCCACTAGCTATCTATTTTACATTTGGTAGTGTATATATGTCCATGCCACTTTCTCACTTCATCACAGCTTACCCTTCCCCCTCCCCATATCCTCAAGTCCATGCTCTAGTAGGTCTGTGTTTTATTACCGTCCTACCCCTAGTCTCTTCATGATATTTTTTTTCTTAGATTCCATATATATGTGTTAGCATACAGTATTTGTTTTTCTGCTTCTGACTTACTTCACTATGTGTGACAGACTCAAGATCGATCCACCTCAATACAAATAACTCAATTTCGTTTCTTTTTATGGCTGAGTAATATTCCATTGTATATATGTGCCACATCTTCTTTATCCATTCATCTGTTGATGGACACTTAGGTTGCTTCTATGTCCTGGCTATTGGAAATAGAGCTGCAATAAACATCTCTTTTTCTTTATCCACTGCAATTCTGCATCTATAAAAAGCATTGATTGAAGGAGGAGAGAGTGAAATCAACATTCCTTTTAGTAAATCACCTTAGTTGGAATTGTAGAACTATCAGGGAGCTGAGCATAATGGCTTCCAGTGTCTCCCCCGTGAGTTCAGAGGCATGCAGGGTGTGAATCCTGGCTCCAGTAATGACTAGCTTTTTGACCTTGGGCAAGTTACTTAACCTCTCTTTGCCTCAGTTTCTGCATCTATAAAATGGGAGTGAGAATAGTGTTAATCTTCTAGACAGGACTGGTTACATAACTTGCAGAGCCCCTTGTTCAAATTCCAGTGTTATGAAACTGCTGTGCCCATTGATCCAATTTCAAGATGGCGGGAACAGAGCATTAAACCAAGTGTGGGGTCCTTTGGAGTATGAGGCCCTGTGTTGCTGCCCAGGGAGCTGGCCCTGCTCTTAGGACTGTTGTGAGGATTAAATGAATTATTGTATTTAAAGTCCTCAGAGTAGTGTCTGGCACATATGCAATCTATGTAAATATTAGTTAAATCTAAAAAATGGCGGTGGGTTGATCTGGGAACTGAAGAGCTTGTTACCAGCTCAGGGAAACAGTGAGTTGGTGGTAAAGTGAGGCTTAGCAGGGTTTGTTCTATGGCTCCGTGCCTAGTTTATTTACATATACTCCATGCTTTCTTCAGTGAAGTTCAGTCATTTAATCAGTATTTTTGAATGCTTTTAATGTTCCATGCACAGTGGTAGAAAGTGACAATATGTAGCTCATGAGTTTTTAAAATTTACTTGGTATTTGTTCTTTATTGACAGTGCTGTAGAACTCTAGCATAGACCTCAAGCTATTCTGACTCCGTCATTAGACAAGCCATGAGATTCTAACCTTATTAAGCCATAAGAATTTATGGGAGTCAAGGAAATGATACTGGGATCTTGTCATTAAAATATGAACAAAAGTTGTGAGTATAAATTATTTTAAAAATATAAATTATGGATGAGTTTTCTCATGGGTTAAACCAGGGGATAATTTAGGCGATCTAAAAGAAATCTTCCAATTGCACGGCGGCCTGGCCCGGGCTCGCTGCCTCTCAGAGTCTTGGCGCTCCTGGGCTTGCGTTTCGCCCTTACCCGCCCAGTTGTTGCCGCCTCGCCCCCTCCCCCTTCCAGGTACCTGGCAACCTCGGGCCTGGAAGCCAATTCTTGCCAGGGACATGGGCCTGGGAGGCCGCGGGAAGCCAAGGATACAGCATTACATTTAGTCTTCATGTCTCAATAGGCTCCTCTTGCCTGTGACAATTTCTCATACTTTCCTCATTTTTGATGACCTCGACAATGTTGAGGAGTACTGCTCTGTTCTAAAGCCTCAGAGTTTTCTGCTTCAGTTGGCAGAAAGGGAAAGAGACAGTGGAGGAACCACTTCAGATTCATAAAAACCCAAGCTTGTAGGTAAAGATCAAGATTCTCCATATGAATAGCTAATTATTTCTCTGCTGTTTGTTGAAAAGACTTTCCTTCCTCCCATTGAATTGATTTTTGCCTTTGTCAGAAATCTTTAGAACATATAAGGGAGCTTTCCTTCCTTTTATTTCTGGTATGGAGCAATGGAGATCTCCTCTAGCATACAGTGCTAAAGCAACATTTTCAATTTGAATATTCCATTGGTCAGGCTGCTGCAGGCGGCCTGGGTTTAGAAGACCAGCTGGGTGGCTGACAGAGTCTTGGTGCTCCAGCTGGGTGTCAGGCTTGAGCCTCTGAGGTGGGAGAGCCAAGTTTAGGACATTGGTCCACCAGAGACCTCTCAGCCCCATGTAATATCAAATGGCAAAAGCTGTCTCAGAGATCTCCATCTAAGGCTAAGACACAGCTCCAATAAATGACCAGCAAGCTACAGTGCTGAACACCCTATGCCAAACAACTAGCAAGACAGGAACAAAACCCCACCCAAGCAGACAGGCTGCCTAAAATCATACTAAGTTCACAGACATCTGAAAACACACCACGAAATGCGGATCTGCCCAACAGAAAGACAATATCTAGCCTCATCCGCCAGAACACAGGCAACAGTCCCCTCCACCAGGAAGCCTACATAGCCCACTGAACCAACCTAACCCACTGAACCAACCTTACCCACTGGGGTAAGACACCAAAAACAATGGGAACTATGAACCTGCAGCCTGCAAAAAGGAAACCCCAAACACAGTAAGTTAAGCAAAATGAGAAGACAGAGAAATATGTAGCAGATGAAGGAGCAAGGTAAAAACCCACCAGACCAAAAAATTAAGAGGAAATAGGCAGTTTACCTGAAAAATAATTCAGAGGAATGATAGTAAAGATGATACAAAATCTTGAAATAGAATGGAGAAAACACAAGAAACATTTAACAAGGACCTAGAAGAATGAAAGAGCATACAAAAAATGATGAGTAAGACAATAAATGAAATTAAAAATTCTCTAGAGGGAATCAATAGCAGAATAACTGAGGCAGAAGAACAGATAAGTGATCTGGAAGATACAATAGTGGAACTAATTACTGCAGAGCAGAATAAAGAAAAAAGAATGAAAAGAATTGAGGATGGTCTCAGAGACCTCTGGGACAACATTAAATGCATCAACATTCGAATTATAGGGGTCCCAGAAGAAGAAGAGAAAAAGCAAGGGACTGAGAAAATATTTGAAGAGATTATAGTTGAAAACTTCCCTAATATGGGAAAGGAAATAGTCAATTAAGTCTAGGAAGCACAGAGAGTCCCATACAGGATAAATCCAAGGAGAAACATGCCAAGAAACATATTAATCAAACTATCAAAAATTAAATACAAAGAAAAAATATTAAAGGCCGCAAGGGAAAAGCAAAAAATAACATACAAGGGAATCCCCATAAGGTTAACAGCTTATCTTTCAGCAGAAACCCTGCAAGCCAGAAAGGAGGGGCAGGACATATTTAAAGTGATGAAGGAGAAAAACCCTACAACCAAGGTTACTCTACCCAGCGAGGATCTCATTCAGATTTGATGGAGAAATTAAAACCTTTACAGACAAGCAGAAGTTAAGAGAATTCAGCACCACCAAACCTGCTTTACAGCAAATCCTGAAGGAACTTCTCTAGGCAGGAAACACAAGAGAAGGAATAAACTGACAAAAACAAACCCAAAACAATTAAGAAAATGGTAATAGGAACATACATATTGATAATTACCTTAAATGTAAATGGATTAAATGCTCCAACCAAAAGACATAGACTAGCTGAATGGATACAAAAACAAGACCCATATATATGCTGTCTACAAGAGACACACTTGAGACCTAAGGACACATACAGACTGAAAGTGAAGAGATGGAGAAAGATATTCCATGCAAATGGAAATCAAAAAAAGCTGGAGTAGCAATTCTCACATCAGACAAAATAGACTATAAAATAAAGACTATTACAAGAGGCAAAGAAGGACACTACATAATGATCAAGGGATCAATCCAAGAAGAAGATATAACCATTATAAATACTTATGCACCCAACATATGGGCACCTCAATACTTAAGGCAAAGGCTAATGACATAAAAGGGGAAATTGACAGTAACACAGTCATAAGAGGGGACTTTAACACCCCACTTTCACGAATGGACAGATCATCCAAAATGAAAATAAATAAGGAAACACAAGTTTTACATGATACATTAAACAAGATGGAATTAATTGATATTTATAGGACATTCTATCCAAAAACAACAGAATACACATTCTTCTCAAGTGCTCATGGAATATTCTCCAGGATAGATCATATCTTGAATCACAAATCAAGCCTCAGTAAATTTAAGAAAATTGAAATCATATCAAGTATCTTTACTGGCCACAATGCTATAAGACTAGATATCAATTACAGGAAAAAAAATCTATAAAAATTACAAACACATGGAGGCCAAACAGTACACTACTAAATAACCAAGAGATCACTGAAGAAATCAAAGAGGAAAACAAAAAATACCTGGAAACAAATGACAATGAAAACACAAAGACCCCAAACCTATGGGATGCAGCAAAAGCAGTTCTAAGAGGGAAGTTTAGGGCAATACAATCCTACCTCAAGAAACAAGAAACATCTCAAATAAACAACCTAACCTTACACCTAAAGCAATTAGAGAACGAAGAACAAAAAAACCCCCAAAGTTCACAGAGGGAAAGAAATCATAAAGATCAGATCAGAAATAAATGAAAAAGAAATGAAGGAAACAATACCAAAGATCAATAAAACTAAAAGCTGGTTCTTTGAGAAGATAAACAAAATTGATAAACCAGTAGCCAGACTCATCAAGAAAAGAAGGTAGAAGACTCAAATCAATAGAATTAGAAATGAAAACAGAGAAGTAACAACTGACACTGCAGAAAAAAAAAAAAAGATCATGAGAGATCACTGCAAGCAACTATATGCCATAAAATGGACAACCTGGAAGAAATGGACAAATTCTTAGAAAAGCACAACCTTCTGAGACTGAACCAGGAAGAAATAGAAAATATAAACAGACCAATCACCAGCACTGAGATTGAAACTGTGATTAACAATCTTCCAACAAACAAAAGCCCAGGACCAGATGGCTTCACAGGTGAATTCTATCAAACATTTAGAGAAGAGCTAGCATCTATCCTTCTCAAACTTTTCCAAAAGATAGCAGAGGGAGGAACACTCCCCAACGCATTCTACAAGGCCACCATCACCCTGATACCAAAACCAGACAAAGATGTCACAAAAAAAGAAAGCTAGAGATCAATATCACTGATGAACATAGATACCAAAATCCTCAACAAAATACTAGCAAACAGAATCCAACAGCACATTAAAAGGATCATACACCACGATCAAGTGGGGTTTATCCCATGAATGCAAGGATTCTTCAATATACGCAAATCAATCAATGTGATGCACCATATTAACAAATTGAAGGAGAAAAACCATATGATCATCTCAATCGATGCAGAAAAACTTTTGACAAAATTCAACACCCATTTATGATGAAAACCCTTCAGAAAGTAGGCATAGAGGGAACTTACCTCAACATAATAAAGGCCATATAACCCACAGCCAACATCGTTCTCAATGGTGAAACACTGAAACCATTTCCATCAAGATCAGGAATAAGACAAGGTTGCCCACTCTCACCACTATTATTCAACATAGTTTTGGAAGTTTTAGCCACAGCAATCAGAGAAGAAAAAGAAATAAAAGGACTCCAAATCGGAAAAGAAGAAGTAAAATTTGCAGATGACATGATACTCTATATAGAGAATCCCAAAGATGTCACCAGAAAACTACTAGAGCTAATTGATGAATCTGGTAAAGTAGCAGGATATAAAATTAATGCACAGAAATCTCTTGCATTCCTATGCACTAACAACAAAAAATCTGAAAGAGAAATTCAGGAAACACTCCCATTTACCATGGCAACAAAAAAAATAAAATACCTAGGAATAAACCTACCTAAGGAGATGAAAGACCTGTATGCAGAAAACTATAAGACACTGATGAAAGAAATTAAAGGTAATACAAACAGATGGAGAGATATACCATGGTCTTGGATTGGAAGAATCAACATTGTGAAAATGACTATACTACCCAAAGCAATCTACAGATTCAATACAATCCCTGTCAAATTACCAATGGCATTTTTCACAGAACTAGAACAAAAAATTTCACTATTTGTATGGAAACTCCAAATAGCCAAAGCAATCTTGAGAAAGAAAAATGGAGCTGGAGGAATCAGTCTCCTGGACTTCAGACTATACTACAAGGCTACAGTAATCGAGACAGTATGGTACTTGGACAAAAAAAGAAATATAGATCAATGGAACAGGATAGAAAGCCCAGAGATAAACCCCCCCACACATGGTCACCTTATCTTTCATAAAGGAAGCAAGAATATACAATGGAGAAAGGATGCTGAGAAAACTGGACAGTTACATGTTAAAGAACAAAATTAGAACACTCCCTAAGACCATACACAGAAATAAACTCAAAATGGATTAAAGACCTAAATGTAAGGCCAGACACTATAAAACTCTTAGAGGAAAATATAGGCAGAACACTCCATGACATAAATCACCACAAGATCCTTTTTGACCCACCTCCTAGAGAAATGGAAATAAACACAAAAGTAAACAAATGGGACCTAATGAAACCTAAAAGCTTTTGCACAGTAAAGGAAACCATAAACAAGAAGAAAAGACAGCCCTCAGAATGGGAGAAAATATTTACAAATGAAGCAACGGACAAACGATTAATCTCCAAAATATACAGGCAGCTCAAGCAGCTCAATATTAAAGAAACAAACAACCCAATCCAAAAATGGGCAGAAGATCTAAACAGACATTTCTCCAAAGAAGATATACAGATTGCCAACAAACACATGAAAGAATGCTCAACATCACTAATCATTAGAGAAATGCAAATCAAATCTACAATGAGGTATCACATCACACCAGTCAGAATGGCCATCATCAAAAAATCTACAAACAATAAATGCTGGAGAGGGTGTGGAGAAAAGGGAACGCTTTTGCACTGTTGGTGGGTATGTAAATTGATACAGGCACTATGGAGAACAGTATGGAAATTCCTTAGAAAACTAAAAATAGAACTACCATATGACCCAGCAATCCCACTACTGGGCATATGTTCTGAGAAAACCATAATTCAAAAAGAATCATGAACCGCAATGCTCATTGCAGCTCTATTTACAATAGCCAGGACATGGAAGCAACCTAAGTGTCCATTGATAGATGAATGGATAAAGAAGATGTGGCACATATATACAATGGAATATTACTTAGCCATAAAAAGAAACGAAATAGTTATTTGTAGTGAGGTGGATGGACCTAGAGTCTGTCATACAGACTGAAGTAAGTTCAAAAGAGAAAAAGAAATACTGTATGCTAACACATATATATGAGATCTAAAAAAAAAAAAAAAAGGCTCTGAATTTCCTAGGGGTAAGACAGGAATAAAGACGCAGACATAGAGAATGGACTTGAGGACACAGGGAGGGGGAAGGGTAAGCTGGGATGAAGTGAGAGAGTGGCATGGAAAAATATACACTACCAAATGTAAAATAGATAGCTCGTGGGAAGCAGCCTCATAGCACAGGGAGATCAGCTCAGCACTTTGTGACCACCTAGAAGGGTGGGATAGCGAGGGTGGGAGGGTGACGCAAGAGGGAGAAGATATGGGGATATATGTATATGTATAGCTGATTCACTTTGTTATAAATCAGAAACTAACACAACATTGTAAAGCAATTATACTCCAATAAAGATGTTAAAAAATTTTTTTTAAAAATAAAATAAATCTTCTAGTTCTAACATTAGTAATATACTTACATATGCCCTAATTCTTCTTTCTTACTGCCCATGTAGACACAAGAGAGACCTAGTTAAAATTACTCTACTTTTTGTTCTTAATGTGTCCTTAAAGAAAATTATTAAAAACATCTCAGATCAATGGCAGATAAAATTTTCTTAAAATCTTAGTTTAAATACTTAAATGGAGTAAAAAATACTGTTCTGTCGATATTCTTATTAATCTTCATTTACTTTTTCTTGGTAAAAAAGGAATGTCATTCTTCTTCATTGTGAATTTCAGAATCTAAATTTGGAAAAAGAATTCTGAAGGCACGCTAATTAGACTCTGAAGAGAGTTCTTTAAGATTTTGAATATATAAATAATTTTACCATTCAAAGTGTGAATTAGCTAGTTAGTCCAGCCGGCTTTTTAAAGTAGTACACTTTTTTCATATTCAGGAGTGCTTTTCTGCCATTTTTGTGGAACTCAGACCATAAAGAGCACTGTAGTACAGACTAGTCTAATTTGAATTGTTTGGATTAATTTGGCGGTCTGTGAAGTACCACTTTGATTCTTATCTCGGTCATGCTCACCTTAAGGAAGGCTTTTGGTTGGTTAATAATGCAAAGCTCTCATTTTATCACAAGAGCATTTGTGAACTCTGTCCTAACTGTTGATAGATTTCTTATATTTAATGTATTCTTAAATCTCAAAAGGAGGTGATCTCCTGTCCTTCACTGGGATTTTTCTGTTCCAAGAAAATGTCAGTTTCTATTTGTAGATTCTTATAGGAAATCTTCATTCTCCTTTAGCTGGAGCAATGATGGGAAACTGCCCCTTCTCTGATGGACTTAACAATGCTATTTCTGCAACTCATTTGAGAGGCTGGCCAGCCATTCATTTGTGGTTAATACTGTAATTCTTAAAATGTATTTTTAAGAAGGAGATGGAAATAACTGAAACTCCTTTTTAATTTGAATGCTATCACTGCTCAAGCACATACAGAACTGTCAGCAAAATGTTGTTTGTGTTGAGCAACTCCTATGAATTGAAAGTAGCTAAGCTAAAAAAAGGGAAATTGACAGGTGTCTTATTAGGCCTTAGCTATTCGTCATTTTTGTATCTGCACAAGTAATTGACACTCCACTTCTAAACTAGGAGTGTGAATTTGCATATGCTTTCCGGAAGAAGTCCTGCTGGGTGATTCTAATCCACTATTTTAGGATATGATGGCTTAATTTGAAAAATGTTTTGATGAACAAAACATGATCTCTTCCATGTCACTTTTCTGGACGTCCTCGGGGTTCACAGTATAATCAGGGACTGAATGGATTTTGCTCGGGTATGAAATATCTGATGACTAAGGGAGTTTAGCAGTAAAATTAGGGGTGGTGTTGGTAACCGGCTTCAACAGGAAAAAGAAGAAGGATTATCTTCATTCTGTTCTTTTCTGGACGATTGCTGTAAATGTATTTTTGGTTTATTACAAACCATTTGACTCTTTACTAGGGAAAGAATTCTGGGGATAATTCCTTTTTCAATTAGGGGCTGTTCCACCTCCTAAAAAGAAAGAGTTTAGAACTGTAAAGAATTTCAGAGCAACAGTTTTAAATCTTTCCCTTCCAGATGAGAAACTTGTCCAGAGACACGAAGTGACCATCTCGATGGGGCTAAATGAGTTAGAGACAGAACCAAGATGAAAAGATTACTAAACCAGTTTGATGCCATTTACGGAACTAGACTCCTCTTTCTTCTGTCTTTGTGTTTTGTGACTCTTCCCACAAATAGATGAATTGCTAAACCACATCCCACTCTCCACCCACTGCACTTCTGTGTCGTTTTGCTTTTGACACTACCTCTGAAAACATGGAGTATATCTAAAATGATAATCAAATGGAAAAGTTTGAGTTGGTGATTTGATGAATTAAATACCACTGCCTCAACGATAAAATGTTTCCCTTCCAGCAGCTTCTCATTCAGGTGATTGTTGCAACTCGCCATGCTATTGGTCTTTGTGACACCATTCAGGAATCGTGTCATACCCACAAGTGACTGTGCCCTTTGGGTAACCTCTGTTGTCTCCCCACAACCAACCTATGAGCAGGGTGTGGGGAGACAACAGGGGTTACTCAAAGGGGGGAAAGGGTTCAAACTGTAACGAAATCACCAACGCCCTCTAGGACACATTAATACTGATGAGCTGTCTGGTGGCCCTGAACCTTTGTGCTGTCATGCTGTATGAGTTAGCACAGCGTGCAGTGGGGTAACTTTGGTAGGGATTTCTACGCTGGCTTGGCCAGCAACACCTCTATAATGAGATATAGAACCACATAAATATATGGACGGTAAATGTATCCCCAACTCAATTTCCATTTAGCCAAGTTCTCACACCTTCTCCATTTTCACCCAGTGCAGGTGTGGAAGTGTGACACAGGGGAAGTTGGAATGGTAAGAGACAAAAGTCTTAACCTATGCAATGAAAATATCTTACTTTTGCAAAGCTTACCAAGACAGATGACCATGTGAACCCATTGTAAGGGTCCCACCCGGGGCTTTGGGAGGGGTCTGTGTGAGTGAGGGTCCCTGAAAGCTGTCTCTGCTCAATAGGTGGTTTCCACAGGGTATGATAGTGACCCAGTCCTCTCTTTTTAAAGAAAGGTAAACAATGGTGGCTGTGGGGAGAATGATCTAGAAGAGAGTCAGGGTAGGAGTTTAGTGATGAAGTCATCACCTGGATGTTGTGAAGATCTTTGAGGAAGAATTCACCCCATTTGGTTGCCAAATTCTGCATGCAGAGATGATGGAGAGGAAGTCCTGTGTGAGAAGGATTGGTGAGATTAGGAATTTTTCCTACCTCACTTCTACCTTTCTTTCAAAATCGAAATGTTATAAATCCCTGCCTTCTCAGACTCTCATTCTGCTTTCAAAGGGATTTTTTGGATAGTATTACTGTACTTCTGTATAAATTAAGCTAAAAAATTTAGCACTAATCTATTTCCTTTTTGTTCTCCAGTTCAAAGGCATAACAGCTTTGCTGGGCCTGTTTCCTCAAGAAGGAGTTAGATTAAGATCCTATTCTAGGGCTTCCCTGGTGGCGCAGTGGTTGAGAGTCCGCCTGCCAATGCAGGGGACGCGGGTTTGTGCCCCGGTCCGGGAAGATCCCACATGCCACGGAGCAGCTGGGCCCGTGAGCCATGGCCGCTGAGCCTGTGCGTCTGGAGCCTGTGCTCCGCAAAGGGAGAGGCCACAACAGTGAGAGGCCCGCATACTGCAAAAAAAAAAAGATCCTCTTCTATGCTAATATTCTGTGTTTTTCTGATTGCTAATTATATGGATTTCGTATTAATTCCTTGCACAAGGAATAACTCATGGTCTTATTCATTGGATGAGGTGATCAGATTTGTACCTACCGGTATTAAATTACTAAAATAAACAAATCTCTTTGTATTTCCTGAGACTTTGCACCTCTCTTTCCTAAAGAAATCGCTTTTTGAGACTCCCAGTCTGGCAATAGGAAAAGGTATCTCTTACTAAGACAATTTTAGCCTTATGCTTTAAACAGATTTTGGTTTGTAGATGAAGAGATTTATTTTGGCAAACAAATTGGCTCCAATGCTTTATTAGCTCTGGAACTCTGGAGAAATTACTAAAACTTTCTGAATCTCAGTTTGTTCTTCTATAAAACAGGAATGACAGTAGCTATTTTAAAGGGGTGTTTTCAGAATTAAATGGTGTCATATGCAGGAAAAGAGCTTAGCTGAGTGTCTGGCCCCATTAAGGTCATTTTTTTATCATCATCTTGGAGCTAGAATATTTTCATGGGACACTGACACATCCTACTTATGAGGATATTAGCATAGGATTTTAAAAAATAGATCTTTATTGGAGTATAATTGCTTCACAATACTGTGTTAGTTTCTGTTGCACAACAAAGCAAATCAGCCATATGCATACACATGTCTCCATATCTCCTCCCTCTTGCATCTCCCTCCCACCCTCCCTATCCCACCCCTCTAGGTCCTTACAAACCATCGAGCTGATCTCCCTGTGCTATGTGGCTGCTTCCCATCAGCCAACTATTTTACATTTGGTAGTGTATGTATGTCGATGCTACTCTCACTTTGCCCCAGCTTCACCCTCCCAGCCCATGTGCTCAAGTCCATTTTCTATGTCTACCTCTTTATTCCTGCCCTGCAACTAGGTTCATCAGTACCATTTTTTTTTTTTAAGATTCCATATATATGTGTTAGCATACGGTATTTGTTTTTCTCTTTTTGACTTACTTAACTCTGTATGACAGACTCTAGGTCCATCCACCTCACTACAAATAACTCAATTTTGTTTCTTTTTATGGCTGAGTAATATTCCATTGTATATATGTGCCACATCTTCTTTATCCATTCATCTGTCGATGGACATTTAGGTTGGTTCCATGTCCTGGGGCATAGGATTTTTAAGTGGCCTTTTCTTTTCTTCCCTCCCTCCTTCTTTCCCTCTTTTCTTCCCTCCTCCCTCACTACCCCCCCCTCTCTTTTTCATATGCCCAACATTAATTTATCAGTTTGGAGAATTATTCTCTCTCTACTCATGACACTGTCCAAGTGCTCTACTCCTTTTCCACAGCACTGGACATGGCACTCAAGCTTGACCAGTGACTATTCTAACCAAGTGTTCTGAGGAAAAGGACATTCTCTTTCTGTTGGGCTTTTGAGCTGGGAGGATGTAAGTTTAGGCAGCTGGTAGCTACCTCATGGGGAGACTCCATCTGAGAACGAAGTTAACATAGGAGAAAGCTGACCCAGGAGGTGGAGAAAGACCGATTCCTGATGTCTTTGTGCCTTTGAATAAATCCATTTCTGAAGCAAGAAGGCTTCCAGATTTCCTAGTGATGTAAGCCTGTAAATACTCTTTGTTATTCAAGCCAGTGTTGAGTTGGCTTTTGACTCTTGCAACGAAAAGAATCCTAAATCAGATCTAAAACTTTTTTCTTTCCTCTCATTCACATGGGAGGTTTGCCTGGCATTTGGTCCTCTCTTGCACAGAAGGCTGTTGAAGTAAAGACATACACTAAAAGGACAGAAATCCACCATATTTAATGGATCATACAGCTCAGTATTTGGGATTTTTAGAAATAATTCAATGAGTTTCCTTAATAATTTTAGTAAAAATGTGACCTTAAAATTGAAGCTCATTTGAGAAATGTCAGAAGGGCATTTGGGATACATTGCTTTAGGCCTTTTGATTTTAACAGGCTTGTGTTCATGTATTAATATGGTACAAATGAAGCAGTTGTGGTTAGAAAAATAAAGGAGGCCAATGTTTACAGACCGCAGGTGTTCAGCACTTTCCTTAAATGTGTGCTTGTATGAAGGCCAAGAATGTCATGGGTACCACTCAAACATGGGTTTCAAAGCAGGTCACAGAAGAAAAGTCCCACAAGGAACCAGTCATCATGCCCATGTCAGTGTGGAGAGGAGGAGCCCTAATGTATCAGCACTCGAGGAGTCCTGTGTTCAAGCTGTGTGTACTTGCTTATTTTCAGGAAAGCATTCTGTCATGTTAAATTAATGTGGTCAAATTCCATTTTAGCTTTGGTGCTTTATTTGTATTCAATTTATAAACTTGGTTTTATAAGAGCCTTATAAATTTGGTTTTATAAAAGTTTTGTAAGAAGCTTACACATAGTTTTATGCTGTTCTTACTTAAATAACATTATTAGCAAAATCATCTAAGGTCTTCATTGCTGTGCGCGGGCTTTCTCTAGCTGCACCAAGCAGGGGCTACTCTTCGTTGTGGTGCGCGGTTTTCTCATCGCGGTGGCTTCTCTTGTTGCGGAGCATGGACTCTAGGTGTGCGGGCTTCAGTGATTGTGGCTCACTGGCTCTAGAGCGCAGGCTCAGTAGCTGTGGCGCACGGGCTTAGTTGGTCTGCGGCCTGTGGGATCTTCCTGGACCAGGGCTTGAACCCGTGTTCCCTGCATTGGCAAGCGGATTCTCAACAACTGTGCCACCAGGGAAGTACCCTGTTTTCTTTTAAGAATATTATTCACTGCCGATGAAGTTGTCCACCAAAAAAAAAAAAAAAAAAAAAATCAAGCTTGAACCCGATCAAGTTTCTGGATCTCATTGTCAATTTACAGGTAATCTAGAGGACAGAGAGGCATATTAAATGACAAGATGGGGGTGCAGTTGTGGGAAACTCTATGGTTTTTAAAACAAATAAATTGCCAAAAACTTAGTTGGAGGTGGTGCCTATAGATTTTTAAAAATGTAAGAAAAATAGCAATCTATTATGTATTTGAAACTTGTTTGGGCTTTGATTGACCCAAATGGTAAGGAAATCCAAAAAAGAGGGGATACATGTATACATATAGCTGATTCATTTTGCTATACAGTAGAAACTAAGACAACATTGTAAAGCAACTATACTCCAATAAAAATTAATTAAAAGCAAAAAAAATACTAAAACCAAACAAAAACAGTAACCCCCACCAAAAATTTAAGCCATTTGTGAGAAAACTGGAGGTTTGAATGTTGTTTGGATGTTCGATGATGTTGGAGAGTTATTGCTGAGGTGGGTTGTTTGGTATGACGGTGTTTTTGGTTGTGTTAAAGACGGGAGTGGTCTCACCTGTCGGGGTGCACGATGGGAATTTTACAGATAAGTTTATGTTTTCCTTAGGATAACATGAAAACAATAAACTAAATCTATCTGTACTATAATGACAAGATATAAAACTTGGTTTTAGTAATCCTTCCAGATTGTATTCTTGGAAAAGATGCAAATGTTGATATATAAGATAAATATGATTTCTCATAGTCAAGGATATGAAAGGAAATTTCATCCTCTCTCCAAGAGCCTGATGTCTAAGTTATTTTAGAAATAGAAACATGTAAGTCAAATCTAATCAACTATATATTATATGCTTATAATATAAAACCGTTCAAATTCTACATAAGGTTAAAAGGCAAAACAATGGCTACACACACACACACACACACACTATATTATTCCAATTTGGGAAACCTTAACTTTTCCTTTGCTTGCTTGTTGGCTAATTCTATAGGTTAAGTGTCTAAAAACTATGGACCTTGGTTCAAATCTGGCCCACTACCTGTTTTGGTGTGGTCCATGAGCTAAGAACGCTTTTTAAATTTTTATACCATTGACAAATATTAATAAGAGAATAATATTTGGTGACATTTGGAAATTGTGTGAAATTCTAATTTCAGTGTCTATAAATACAATTTTATTGGAATACAGATGTGCCCATTTATTTACTATTTTTGCAAATGAAGTTTTATTGGCATCCATCCATCCATTTATATATTCTCTATTGCTGCTTTCCACAATAGAAATGGCAGAGATGAGTATAGTCTTATCCCTCAGCAGTGGATTGGTTCTAGGACCGCCCCCCCCATACCCAAATCCATGGATGCTTTAGTCCCTTTTATAAAATAGTGTGGTACAGCATCTGTATCCACGGGTTCTGTATCTCCTTGTTCTGCATCTGAATCCATGTATGTGGAACCCGGAGATATGGAGGGTCCACTGGAAATGCCACAGAGATTGTACAGCTTCCTAAGCATAAAATATTTACCCTCTGGCCCTTTACAGCAAAAGTTTGCAGACCACTGGTATAGATGAAAAAACAGGTCCCAGAGATGTAAAGTGTCTGTTCTAAACTCACACAGCTTTTGAAGGCAGAATCATAATTCAAACCTAGATCTTCTAACTCTTCTAATACTGTTGGGTGTGGTTTTCCCTATGTTTTTTGCCCCCGTGAATTCATAATTTCTACTTACATAGTGTTTATTGTCTTTCTGACATTGTTGTAAGTACTTTACGTATATTGTCTTTTAATTATCAAAACCACCTATAAGAGCTACTAAAATTATTCCCCATACTTGTGGAAATTGAGACACATTCGTTGAGTTACTTTGTGAAAGTCCCACACCAGCAAGAGACAGAGCCGGGTAGAGGAACCAGGGAGCCTGGGTCTTAAATACCTCACAGTGTTCTATCTCTTTCAAGAAGAAAAACACCAAGCCCAGGAAATAGAACTCTTCGAGTGGTTTAAAGCTTCTAATCCTACTCACACCTCTCTTGAGCTTTAGGGAAAAAATGATAGAAAGTTGGTCACTCTGCTGTCTTAAGGCTGAAGCGAACTTGGACTACGAAAGTGGCTGCCAGTCACCTTTAAAATGAAAGGCTGCGGTGGTGTATGATCGGAAGTTCTCGGAGGAGGGCTACCTTGTTTTTGCTTTGGAGCTTCAATCCTCGCTTTGGGATCTTTCACTGTATTACCCTGACAAGGAGGTTTGGGAAGGAATGAAAACATCACTGGAAGTAAGGATTGCAAAGGGACTTCTTTGGGACCGTGGGAAATCTTAGCTGAGGCCTGACTGGGGTCAGGAGGAGAGGAAGAGACCACCCAAAAGAACAGCGGCATGAGACCACCTCACAGCACACAACAGGTCCTTACAACGCTTTCCCGCCCTTCCACTCGCAGTCCCGTGAACCAAGGGAAGAATCTCATCGTCTGAATCTATACAGCTTTATTGTGGTGCATCTCCTAAAAATTTGCCTTCCCCTCATGAGACCAAGGAAACATGCTAAATCCTTGTAGTTACTTGCTTATTTAAGTATTTATTCCCCTGTGTGTTTCAAACAGATGTATCAGTGCTTTATAGAACAGCATGGTTAAGAAAGACCTTTGGGAAAACCATGATTCAAAAAGAGACATGTACCACAATGTTCATTGCAGCTCTATTTACAGTAGCCAGGACCTGGAAGCGACCTAAGTGTCTACCGACAGATGAATGGATATAGAAGATGTGGCACATATATACAATGGAATATGACTCAGCCACAGAAAGAGACGAAACTGAGTTATTTCTAATGAGGTGGATGGACCTAGAGTCTGTCATACAGAGTGAAGTAAGTCAGAAAGAGAAAAACAAGTACCAGATGCCAACGCACATATATGGAATCTTAAAAAAACGGTACTGATGAACCTACTGGTAGGGCAAGAATAAAGACATAGACATAGAGAATGGACTTGAGGACACGGGGAGGGGGAAGGGTAAGCTGGGATGAAGTGAGAGTCGCATGGACATATATACACCACCAAACGTAAAATAGATAGCTAGTGGGAAGCAGCTGCATAGCACAGGGAGATCAGCTCGGTGCTTTGTGACCACCTAGAGGGGTGGGATAGGGAGGGTGGGAGGGAGGGAGATGCAAGAGGGAGGAGATATGGGAATATATGTATATGTATAACTGATTCACTTTGTTATACGGCAGAAACTAACACACCATTGTAAAGCAATTATACTCCAATAAAGATGTTAAAAGAAAGAAAGGAAGAACTTTGGGGCTGTTGAGAAGAAAAGTCTGACATATAAGAGTTTTTCTGTGGGGATGGAGTTGGGAGGGATGAATTGAAGAGAGGCAGCTGAGAGTGGCAAAAAATGTAAAGTTAATTTTCTCCAAGGAGACTCTGCCCTGCCTCTCTGGGAAAGCTATGTCCACTGGGGCTTCACACTGTGGTGAGGTGAGATATGAGCTGGTAAACTATGGCTGTGGGCCAAATCCAGGCTGCTGTCTGTTTCTGTAAATAAAGTTTTATTGGAACACAGACATGTCCATTTGTTTCCTGTTTTTGTAAATAAAGTTGGAGCACCTCCATTCAAGTACTTCTTGTCTGTGGCTGGCTGCTTTTGTGCTACAGGGGCAGAGATGAGTAGTTCTGACAGAGATTGTAAGAGCTCATTCAGTGTAAAACATTTAGTATCTGATCCTTTACAGAAAAAAGCTGCTGACTGAGGGTTATAACGGAAGACTAATTACTTCACCATGTGAAACATTTCTTTTGGAGATTATAGGCTACATACATTACACAGCAGTGGAGAGCTAACTTTAAGTATTGATGAAAATGTCATTTAAACCATTCTCTAAATGCTGTACACAAATATTAGCACTTCTTGTTTAAATTTATAAAACCCTGGACCTACCCAGCGCTACTGAGTCACCCCCATGGCAGAGCCTGGGAATAGGTATTTTTAAAAGGCATGAACCCACAATGAGGCAAATTTGGGAAATGCTAGACTGGCACATACCAAATCTTCCCAAGATGCTTATTGAATTGTATCAAGAAATCTAGATCACAGTAATTGTGATAACAGTCTGTACCATGTGCTTCTATGTGTATTACAGACCATAATTCAGAAGCAAGTCAAGGGTTCATCATTTGAAAATCTCCTTGAATTCCATTAAAAATAACTTTCCATATAACGGTAAAAATCCATTTACTGTTGAAAATGAGAAAATAAAAATTTTACATATTGCTGCTATCCAGAGACATACTGTTAATCTGTTAATATTTTGATGTACACACACTATCCTTTCTGGATTGAATTAGTATAATTCTATTGAATTCTTAAAATACCATGTAGTTATTTTGGGTTACATTTGTGGGAAGGGATTTCACTTGAGTTTCAGATTTGTTACCCTCTTGAAAGTGTTTAGATAAAGAGCCAAGAAATACATCACTGCTCCCATGGGAACAGAAGAACTGGTGAATATTATTATTACAGCCTCGAATTTATGTGATCAGGCTTGGACAGAGCACATTTAGACTATTTAGTTGTATTCTTTTTGTTTCTTTCTTCTTGTTGCTGTCATATTATCCTTTAATGACATCTTTTCCTTTGTATCTCTTTACCAACTGGCATCACCCTACCACTGTTGATGTCATGAGGATGCAGCCACTGACATTGCAGCCCACACAATGGGTGGCCCCCAGGATTGCTGTAAAGGTGCTGGAGAACCCTCTGGATAAAGATCTTTGCTGCATCTGTCAGGTGCTTTTGACTATATCATAGGAGGTGATATTTCCATTGTATTTAATGTATAACTGCCGTGTTCTATCTCTGGTTGGTTCGCCAATGGCTTTGATGATCAGGGCAGAGGAGGAAGGTGCTACCTCATTCTGGGCCTTTCCATTCTGAAGGGTCAGTTTCACTGGAATCCAGATGCTTCCAGTTACTGATTTCCTTGGCAATGTCCTCGTCACCACCAGCTTTTCTGAAGACACACCCATGGGCTGATTTGGAAGTCAGTGCAGAATTGGTATCCACTTCCGCATCAGCACACACAAGATCCACAACTTCGGTTTCCTTGAGGTTGAATTTAGGTGTCACGGTAAAGATGGCTGGTGTCGGATGAACCTGGATGCTAATAGATCATGCAGGAAGTTATACCTTTGTCTCCTTCACTCCAAAAGTTGAGTGTCAGACATCGATAATGAAACAACTCAATTTGATATTTCATACACAGTGCATCCTGGTATAGTGGAAATAGCACGAACTAAAAATTGGAAAACCTGGATCTTATCTGGGTCATTATTCCATAATGATCATTTATCCTTGAACCTTTTACTTAAATTGTTTGAGTCTCAGTTTGCTCATCTGTTAAATAGGGATGACAGTATTGGCCATGTTTATTTCATAGGATTAATGGGAAGATGAAGATAAACTCTTTTGAGTAAGATTCTTTCTGGGGCTTCCCTGGTGGCGCAGTGGTTAAGAATCCTCCTGCCAATGCAGCAGACACAGGTTTGAGCCCTGGTCCAGGAAGATTCCACATGCCGCGGAGCAACTGAGCCCACAAGCCACAACTACTGAAGCCCACACACCTAGAGCCCATGCTCCACAACAAGAGAAGCCACCACAATGAGAAGCCCGTGCACCCCAACGAAGAGCAGCCCCCACTTGCTGCAACTACAGAAAGCCTGTGCTCAGCAACGAAGACCCAACACAGCCAAAAATAAATAAATAAAAATGAAAAAATTTATTTAATAAAAGAGTCTTTTTGATCAATTTTAATGCAATATGTAAGACGATATTATTATCCATAAAATAACATCAAACAGTAATAATAATTCCTGGAAAGATTTACAGTTAGAAATGCGAATAGGTTTATATGTGAATGTTTTTAATCATCTGAATCTATGCCCCTTATTACTGTGGATAGCATAACAAATTAGCCTTTTATTCATTAGACCAAGGAAACCTGTTAAATTCTTTTATTTATTTAACATTTTTTGAGCAGTTTAAGGTTTACAGAAAAAAAAAATGAGTGAAAAGCACAGAGTTCCCTTCTATCCCCTCCCCCACCACTTCTCCTCCCCTATTTCCCCAATTATTAACATCTTGCATTAGCATGGTACATTTGTTACAGTTGATGAGTCAATATAGACACGGACTTATTAACTAAAGTCTGTAGTTTATAACTCTTGGTGTTGTACATTTTATGGGTTTTGACAAACATATGATATATATTCACCATTATCGTGTCACACAGAATAGTTTCACTGCCCTAAAAATCCTATGCTCCCTATTCATCTCCCTCTCCCTCTCCACCCCTCTCTCCCTCTCTTTAAACCCCCGGCAACTACTGATCTTTTTCCTGTCTCCGTAATTGTGCCTTTTCCAGAATGTTGTATAGTTGGAATCTTACCATATGTAGCCTTTTCAGATTGGTTTGTTTCACTTAATAATATACATGTAAGTTTCCTCCATGTATTTTGTGGCTTGATAGCTCATTTCTTTTTCTTATTGAATAATATTTCATTGTCTGGATGTACCATAGTTTGCTTATTCCATTCACCTATGAAAGGACCTCTTGTTTGCCTCCGAGTTTTGGCAATCATGCATAAAGCTGCTATAAGCATCTGTGTGTACGTCTATGTGTGGACATAAGTTTTTAGTTCCTTTGGGTAAATCCCAAGGAGTGTAATGGCTGGATCATAATGGTAAGTACATGTTTAGTTTTGCAGGAAGCTGCCAAACTGTCTTCCAAAGTGGCCACACCATTTTTCACTCTCACCAGTATCTGGTGTTGTTAGTGTTTTGGATCTGGGCCATTCTAAGAGGGGTGTAGTGGAAGCTCAATGTTGTTTTAATTTGCAATTTCCTAATGACGTACGGGGTTCAGCATCTTTTCATATGATTATTTGCCATCTCTATAGCTTCTTTGGTGAGGTGTCTGTTCATATCTTTTGCCCATTTTTAAATTGGGTTGTTTTCCTACTGTTGAGTTTTAAGAGTTCTTTTCATATCTTGGATACCCATCCTTTACCTGGTATGTATTTTGCAAAGATTTTTCTCCCAGTCTGTGCATTCTCTGGATACGTGTTTAATAATTTAACCTCAACATCACCATCCAACTCTTTGAAAGTATGACCCATCTTCAGGTTGATAGCTATTAAAACGTTTGAATAGTTTGAACTTTCCCTTCCTGTTTACCATTGACTCGGTTTGCGGTCGGTTGCATCGTAGATGGGATCAAGTCATCAAGCCCAACAGCAGCTCAACCTCAGACCTCACGTTCTTAAGCCGAATCATCGCTGCTATCATCTGAGAGTCGGCTTGTGGTCTGTCCGAGTTGGCTGGGTCCCGGGGAGCTGACTGGAGCGGCCGACATTTTTGCTGACTGGAGTCATGCTATCTTTGCCAGTTTGCTGGAATAGACACAGACACCGATTGGGTCACGCTGAAGACATTCCTGTCTTGTGAAGCAAGTCTGTTTGTATTTTAGGTTTGCCAGGACTAATGAATTAAAACATTTGGACTCTCCACAACTTGCTGTTTATCAATGCCTCTGACAGGAGGAGGGAATTTCTTTTGCTCTTGCTTTTTCTAGAAGCATGACAACATCCTGGCTGCTGGAGAAACGAGGAAAGGAGAGAGGGGTCGTGGAGGGAAGCGCAACAGGGAGGCCCCGTGGGACGCCGGGGTCTGGGGGACAGCAGGTAGCAGCGAGCCGCCCTCCCAGCTGTCACCGCTTCTCAGATTGTCAGCGGCTGCTATGCGGCAGGTGCAGCCTGCTCTGCCACTAGGTCTGTCCTCCACAAAGGCAACGACCGGCCAAGGCAGTGGCTGGCCCTGGATTACACAAGTGCAGACACTCAACTAAGTGAGGTAAGGCGACAGGTGTGAAAACCCAACTAAACGCTCAGAGCACCAGCAACTTAACCAAAGCTCTGCTACCGCCGAGAGGACTCAGTGGCCCATTTCCCCAGGCGGTGTGATGAAAAGGCAAGTTGGTTCAGGGGCTCTTGTGGCTGACACCGCGTGGAACTCGAAATCCACCCAACTTTGCCGCCGCCATCCTTTGGGAGGCGGACAGATGTTCTCTGCTGTGTGGAGGGGAGGGACCCTAATTAGCTGTGTTGATCAATTCCATTTCCCGTGGCTGGAAACCCTGCCAGAGATCTATTTACAAAATACCAGGAGGCAAACTTCCACCTCTTGTGGTTGATTTCTTGGTGCAGGAGAGCGTTGGGAGATTTAGCCAAAAGAGGAGTGAAGGTTTTCGTCCTCAGATGTTACGATAAAATGGTTTGGGGATGGTACAGGGCATAACAATAAGATTTTTTTCTTTTGGCTACAACTTTAAGGGGTTTTTTTATTGTCTGTTTTGTTAAATTTGAGACAGTCTGTTCTATTCCCTAGGAACAGGTGGCTAACGAGATGGTTGATTCTAAGCAGACGACACTACACAGAAATGTATGTCAGAGCTAAGATAAAACAAATTTTGAGTCAAGTAACAGTGATTTTATATTACCCTTTTCTTGAGTCGAATGTTTCACATTAATACTTCTTTTCTAACTTAGAATGACATGACTTGGAGTGCTTTATGGTTCATTGCTACTTGTAGTGTTCAAGGAATGGGCCAAATATGATTCTAACTGGGTGGTGAACAGTTGCTGGGTTTTCTCCAAAGCTATACTAGGTGTTTAATATAAGCATGTTCTTTTCTCATATACTGGTGATAAGATGACTCCATATGTATGTATGTCTAAATGTATATATTATCTATATACGCATTCGCTTTGGCTCTATAAATAATTGTAAAAACAAAATTCAGTCTTCTAGACACTATTTTTAGATAGAGAAAAGTTATGGGAAAGAATCAGAAAGCTTGCTGTGAGAAAATGTCCTGCTAAAGCAGTTCCCAGAATCTCGCTAAGGATGGTTAGAGAGATGATTTATATTTTGCCATTTTTAGAGACATTTTCTTTAAAAGATCATTCAGAGTTTTTGGTTTACTGTCTCCATGAGAAGGAAAGTAGAGGGCTTAGGGGGAAGCATGACTAAAAATAGAAAAGTTAAAGATATGGATTTACATGACAAAGATATCTTGCGTTTATAATATCTTTTCCTAGTCCCATTGAACAAAAATTATCAAATATCTTGGTTAAATTATTATACAAAGAAATATTCATGTATTTTCACCCACCCCCAACCCATATCATCTGTAGCATGCTTTTCCATCCATTCTATCTTAGTTTATTAAATGGTAATTTAGTAGGTGATGTAGATCATCAATAGGATGTTTTTAGGATGTGTCTTTTGCTCACATCACACAATCTTAGAAATGTTTGGTAGGTTAACAGGTAGTTAATCAGATATTTAAAGCACATACTATTCATAATATAACTGGAGGATATTTTAAAATAGTCTTTGGTATTCTTGAAATAATTCCATGATAGTTATTTGTTACCACTCCCAGATCAATAATTCAGATCCAATTTAGGCTTTTGAGTGTGAAGAGATGTCTGATGCCTTATTAAGACTTCTTTATCCCCCTCAATTAAAAATAAAATACTATATAAGACCTCGAAGGGCCAGGGTTGGACTGGTCAGCGTAAGGGATACTAAAAAAGTGAGGTGGGTGGAGATTTTGCCCCATCTTTTATATTTTGTTCTAGATGTATTTCCAAAGCAAATGCTTTTATAAGCCAGAAAAAGAATTATAAATGGGACAGGTGTAGGGAAAGAAAGCTAGGCGCTAGGGATATCTTTAAAGTAAGAAAGAAGTGCTTACTAACTTTCCCCTCTAAGTTCCAAAGGCCTCTGAGTATTCGAGGGATAAGGTCGGGTAAAGTGACAATGGCTCTCTCTTGTCATTACAGCTGGAAGACCAGGAGGAAGGCCAAGGCTCAGGTGCCCACATGATCAGCACAGCCAGGGTACCTGCGGATAAGCCAGTACGCATTGCCTTCAGCCTCGATAATGCCTCAGGTATGCTCTGCTTTGAGGGAAAGGGTTGCCTCCCCACCCTGCCGCCCTCTTACTATCATTTTTTCTAGTTCTGCAAAGGGCATTTAAAAATGCATTCCTGGGGACTGCCCTGGCGGTCCAGTGGTTAGGAGTCCGAGCTTCCACTGCAGGGGGCGCGGGTTTGATCCCTGGTCGGGGAACTAAGATCCTGCAGGTTGTGCGGCCAAAAAAAAAAAAAAAAAAAAAATGCATGCCTGGCATTATTTAGGCTGTGCCGGGTCTTAGTTGCAGCACTCGGGACCTTCCTGTGGCGTGAGGATTTTTAGTTGCAGCATGCGGACTTCTTAGTTGCAGCATGCATGCGGGATCTAGGTTCCCCCATCAGGGATCAAACCCGGGCCCCCCGCATTGGGAGCACGGAGTCTTACCCACTGGACCACCAGGGAAGTCCCTCTTCTTATTGTTTTACTTTTTCCATTTTAGTTTTCTTTTATTATAAAATTCATGGAGCTATAACAATTTCTAATGAGAACAAATTATGTCATTGTTAAACTGCATGAGGAAATGTTTATTAAGATCTGGCAGTTGGCTAGGTAATATAAAAATATCACTGTCCCGGTTCCAGCAGCATTTCCTGAAGCCTAAGTTCCAAATGCTGGTTTCTCACTGGTGCTCCCACACTTCCGGCTAATAAACAGGCTTCAGTGGGAGTGATGAATGGGACAGGTGAGGCGGACCTTCTTGAAATAGTATGGTCTGAGGTGAGGCTGCCATACTTAGAGCCCTTTGTCATGGCTTCCTTCAATGACCTCTTAACACACATACTCAGTTCCACCGTCTTTGACAGGGGACCTCAGGTGGTGTGAGGTCACAGCAGTGAGGAAGGGAAAGTTTGGATCTCTTCCACTGGTGTCATCTTTTGCTTTCAGTCTAATGTCATCTGTTAAAAATCACATAGTCATATGCTTAAACCACATTATCATTTAAACCTTGCATCTTCTGAGGATTGATTCCCTCCTTCCTTCCTTCCTTCCCTCCCTCCCTCCCTTCCTTCCTTCCTTCCCTCCTACATTGCTCCTGTAGGAAGGAATACTTTAAAAAGTAATGATTGAAAAGGGACAGGTTCTTCCCCAGAATAATGCAAAGTAAGAATCTGGGCTCTGTGAAGTCTGACACTACACAACCCATTTAGACTTTCCTATACCAAGTGATTATGGTGGTGACACCTCTGCCCTGGGGTTCCTGGACTATGCAGCCCCCAGTGGAGAATTCATTCTAGAGTCGGAAGAGGTGAAGCCTTGACTCTTCATCATGTGTTCTTCCAACACTCTTCCCATGGCCGCTGTTATATTATATTCCCAATCAAAGTTGCCTTGCAAGACGATGAAGGGGAAACCTCCCCAAAGGCAAACCAATCCGTCTCAACTAAGAAATGACAACTACCATGAATTGCATTTGTCTTTGCATTAGATCTTCACTTATATTATTCCTGATCTTTAAAATAACCATGCGATGTAGGCATTAGTGTTTCCAATTTGCAGAGACAGAGATCAAGGTCCAGAGACCACACTGTTAGTGAGTAACAGAGTTATGATTTAAACTCAGGTCCCTAGACAGGACTGTCTGAACTCTTCATTATTCTCTAGGAAGAAAAGGAAGCTATGTTTGTAGGGAAAGAGAGTATGTAAGAACTCTCTGTACTTTCTGCTCAATTTATCTGCAAACGTAAAACAGCACTAAAAAAATAAAGTCTATAATTAAAAACAAAACAAAAAAGAAAAGCTCCTTCTGTTTTTACGCATTTCATAAATGCAAGATTTTGAGGAATAATCAGTGCTTGAGTGGCTAGCTCTCAAGACAGACACATGTAAACCCAAAATCCCAAGGGAGAAAGAAGATGTACAATTTTCTTTCTTGTGCTCATGTCCCACATGAGCAGGACAAGTCCTGTCGCAATCAACAGTGTTACAGAGAAAATTTAGTATATAAAGCTTGTTTATTTTAAACGATATTATTATATCATAATTTTGGGCAACACAGATACACATATTGGTCCCTCATATTCATTTTAACAACATTTAATTTATGTACAGAAAAGAACCGTGGAGAGGTGGATCTTGCTCTTTGGGCTACATGAATAGACTCTTCCTTGAAGTACAAGATGTACAACTTGTAACTGATTTGCCACCACCCTTTGAACCGTCTTGGCCCCTGACTGGGAATTCCTGCATGTTTTTCATCAGTCATTTTAGATTGGTTTGTTCCAGTCTCTTTCAAATGTCCCAAGAATGCCCACTTCTGAAATTCACAGTTTTTGATACAGTAGCTTCAAATAAGGATCGTCATTTATTTCAAATAATTCCTGATTTCCAGTTCTACAGAAAGATGCTCATGAAGCCTTATGAAGAACCTTCTAAAATTAAATTTTGTAAAATGATCAATGTGTCCCCATATCTCTCAAAAGGGCACCTAACTAGAGAATCCAAGACAGGAGCTGGGGTTCTGTGTTTCTCCATCTTTCTTAAAATAATCACCCGAGAGCACTCATCAAAAACATATGTTCCATGGCCCCACTCCTCCTTCATGCAGTAGGCTCGGACTGAAGCCCAGCAATCTGTATTTTCCCATGCACCTGAGCTTACAAGTGCACAGAAAGATGCCTTGCAGATATCTGGGGACACTCCCTCTGAATTCTCGAATAAGGAGTGTGTGGAGTGTCACACCAAGCAACACTTGTCATCATACACACTACGCACGCCTTTTGAATTCCAGTGCATGTGGTCCACAGACCACACACTTAGGGGGAAAACAAAGGAAAAATCCTAGGCTTTTACAATAAATGGGAAAACGAAGGTAAACTTTTAGGGAGTAATTCCTTATTCTTGAATTTATTCTTGAGGAGTAAGCAGAGTCCATGAGAAAAGGAGATGTCTTTGCCTGTGAATGTTGACTTGTTCATTTCTTACAAGCCTAATACAGTGCTTATTCCTCTGGTCACGTTAGGACCGTTTCTTTTCTTTTTTTCTTTTTTGTTTTTGCCTATTTATCTGAGTCAATTTAGTGTAGAGGTTAAGGGAATATGGCTTTGGAATCAGTGAGCTGTGGTTTCTAGATCCATTTCCATCACTTTGTATGACCTTGGGTAAGTCACTCAACTTTGCTGAACTTCAGTTTCTCATAAGATGTGTATGGTAATAACTCACAGAGTTGTTGGGAGAATTAAATGACACTATATAGATAAAACATGTAGCATGGCACTTGACATAAATTAAGGACTCAGCTAGCCCCTGTGTTTGTGATGATTGATTCTGGAAAATGAAGGAAAGTATAAACCTTGAAGCAGCTTTGTGTTTCACCTACGTCTCACACTTGTACTTCTTGTCAAGGTAGGGTTTATAGTATGACTGAGCTGTAATTATTTAGGGAGTAATTATCCAGTTGGTGGATTGTGGGTACCTCTGCTTTGGCTCTTATCAGTTAGCTGAGCTTTACTTAGTTTCTATATTTCTAGCATTCTGCCAAAGGCTGGTGATATGTGCAAAGAGAAGTACAATATGATCTCTCCTATGGGTTTTATAAGGCAGAAGTACAATATGATCTCTCCTATGGGGAAAAATCTGTCACCCAGAGCAGATGGGAACAGCTTCTCATCCTGGGCTTGAAGGCGGGTAGTATATAGAAAGGTAGTGTAGCAAAGGTGCCATTTCTGGATACCAGGTATAAGAAAAGGAAGCTACACATCTTCTAACAATTCTTCTTCCTTTTCCCTTCAAACAGAAAGCGTGAGCAAAACCTAAGTCAGGAAGAGCACAATTTGTTCAGGAAATACTAAAACTCTCTTCAGCTGGAACAGAGGTGTGAACTGTGGAAGAGTTCCTGCCATTTACTGGGCCCCTCTCTGAGCTGGGCATTGTGCTGGAGTCTTAGGTAGAATGTCTATTTTAGATAGCAGTAGACTAGAGTTACCAAGTCAATCTTAAAAGTTCAGTGAAAGAGTTTGGATTTGATCAGAAGCAATAGAGTTTCAAGAGTTCTTGTGCAAGGGAGTAATATGATGAAAATGGTGAGTGTTCAGTTGAGATAGTCTAGAATGTGGGGAGATGAGAGAAATGCAAGGGGCTTTTTATCATGGTACACAGACAAAGTGATGAAAGCCTTCTAAAATACAATCACCATTTCTAGCCTACGATTAGAACCCGTCCTTAAGTAACACTTAGCTAGCCATAACTCCCAGAGGCAGCAACGCTTGTCTTTTTTTCTTTTTTAAGAATATATTTTATTTAATTAATTTATTTTTTTTGGCTGCACCGAGAGGCTTGCGATATGTTGGGATCTTAGTTCCGCAACAAGGGATCAAACCTGGGTTCTCGGCAGTGAAAGCATGGAGTCCCTAGCCACTGGACCACCAGGAACTTCCCAGCAATGCTTGTCTTTAATAAACTATGATATGACTGGTATTACCTCCAAACTGGGAATTCCAAAGAGTTGACTTTCTAAATTGGGACCGTCATGAAGTTAGTTTTCTCAATAGAAAACGTGCAGAAGAGAAATAGGAATCCCACTTCTTGGGTTATTAGAGATTCACTGTCCCTTCTCCAATTAGAGAGAATTTAGAGTTAGACAGACGTGAGGATTTGATGTTAATTACTTGAGAATTTTCTTTATGTTCAGCAGAGCCCAAATCTGTCACATTCTGGTGTAAATCTAGACCTTGGCTTAAAAAAAAATTTTTTTTTGGTTGTTATTTAGAATCAAGGATACTGGTATCAGCCCTAGCTGCTAGATTTCAACAATTTGTTTAAAAAAAGTTTTTTCAAGCTATTAGAATTTTTCATATCTGGGCATGAATTAATCATAAGACCTTTAGTTTAAAAAAACTAAAGACCCGGGCTTCCCTGGTGGCGCAGTGGTTGAGAGTCCGCCTGCCGATGCAGGGGATGTGGGTTCGTGCCCCGGTCCGGGAGGATCCCACATGCCGCGGAGCGGCTGGGCCCGTGAGCCATGGCCGCTGAGCCTACGCGTCCGGAGCCTGTGCTCCGCAACGGGAGAGGCCACAGCAGTGAGAGGCCCACGTACCACAAAAACAAACAAACAAACAAATAAAACCCCCAAAAAGTAAAGACCCACTCTGCTTAAGTAATACTATTTTGTCCTCACACATCTGGTGTTTTGTGTGGTAGTGGGAATTATGTGGAGTAGCTGAAATGGCTATCCTTGAATTTCGTTTAACTGAGTATTGTGTGAATGTCTTTTTGCATTACATGCGCAAAGCTGGCTCTCAGCAAAATTGTGATGCAGGTGAAATGTCACTTGTCATTGTCCCTTTCCTTCAACTTTTTTCTCCCTCTGGTACCTTTTGGTGTTATTTCTCTGTCCCTCTTCAGGGCCCCAAAGTTTCCGTACTCTCTTCTCTTCACAGTCTCAATCCTTGCTTTTGGGAAAGACGCTGGAAAACCTCATTCACACTAAGCAATAAGTGTCGAGGTTTACCTTTTAAATCTCTCTCAGGGTGTATTTTTGTGTATCAGTAGGAGGTCTAGGGATAAAGTTCCCGCTGGAATTCTACCAGCCAACTTGGTAAGGATGGCATTTGGGGACATGGGCTGGGTGAGCCTCTTTGAACTCTCCCACGTTGCATTCTGTCCCAACTCTGACCCTACCTTTAGGGCTGTCTCAGCATGTACTGATAACAATAAGTTGGAAACCACTCAAGAGTGGGGTGGGAGTGGGGGGCAGTCTGCTATATTTACATCCTTTACAGAGCACAGAGTTGAGAAGCACAGTAGAACTTAATTATCAAATACTATAAAATCAATAATACAGTATCTATAACCCCTCTGAGTTTGTTATTCTGATATCGGGTGAAGATTCTTTGAGATACGACTGGATTTATTGGTTGGAATCTGTTGCTTAAGGCTGTAAAGAAGGGTCAAAAAGGAAATGAATGCTTATGGAGTCCCTAGGTGCTTCTCCCTGTACTATCTCATCAATTTAGTATAGGCAACAATTCTGCAGGAAGATGTTATTATACCCATTTTACAGGTGTGGAAACATTGGCTAAGGGAGGTTAAATAACTTGCCTCTAATCAAGCAGTTAATAAATAATGGGAAGGGATTCAGAGCCAGGCCCTTGGGGCTGTTTTTACTTTATTGCCCATTTGGATGTAGGATCCGAGTAATAAGAGAAAAGAATGATTGTTCCTGTCAGCAGATAGCTTCCCCAATGGTCCTGGGAAATGATGGAGGAAAGTTAGTTCTGATATGTTTTCATAGAGTAGGAAAGAAGAAAGGGAGAGGTAAATTTTATTTAGTGGTGTCTGACAAATAAATATACTTCCAACGAGTTCATCTTGAAGCAGATGTTTCTGGGTGAGGGAGTATGTTTTTAAGCTAAATAAGTCAAAATATTCTTACAGAAGGATAAATCAATAAGATTCACAAAATGATAGCTACAATAATAGTGACTAGATGAGTGTTTCAAAGAAACATAAAATCTGTCTTTAAACTGAATCAGGTCTCTCCATGCAGAGAAATATCATTCAGTCTATTTGATGTATGATCTTGTTTGCCTGATCGTTTTAGGTACTGGTTAAGGTAACATGGTGATTTTTATTAATTATAAACAATTGACAATCTGCTAGGTATCCTACGAAAGCTCTACCTTTACCATATCCATATCTATAGTTTTAATTTTATGGGCCCTGGAAATTCAGTGTGTATAAGATTCGCATCTCTAATGTTTAACAAGCAGAAAGCAAAGGTTAAAAAAGCTTTTGATGTGTTTCAAAATGATATGATGCTCTAACAAAAACCAAGGTATCCAGAAAGTTTAAAATAGTTTTTTGATGTATTGATAATGTGATTTGCAAACTTATGTCACTTATTTTATTTCTAAAAATAAAATGTGGGACTTCCCTGGTGGCGCAGTGGTTGAGAGTCCGCCTGCCGATGCAGAGGATGCAGGTTCGTGCCCCGGTCCGGGAAGATCCCACATGCCGCGGAGCGGCTGGGCCCGTGAGCCATGGCCGCTGAGCCTGCGCGTCCGGAGCCTGTGCTCCGCGACAGGAGAGGCCACAGCAGTGAGAGGCCCGCGTACCGCAAAAAAATAAATAAATAAATAAATAAAATAAAATGTGAATCTTGATTTAGATTTAAAGGGAAAGTACTTAAAGACCTTTCATGTGTAAGTTAAAAAAATTTTTTTTACAACGTTTTATATAGAAAGTGCTTTGATAAGGAAGTAAAAGAGAAACGCTTTTAAAATTCAGACTTAAATGAAGAGAGCTGAGGTTGTGGCCACACCAGGGAAATCTCCCCTTAACTTGGCCCGGGGAGAACTCAGTAATTAGAGTCAGTGATCTTGACCTTACCGGTTCTCTTTGGATTATTCGGATGATGACGATACCCTCAACCCCCATCATTAAACACATACTCACCTATGTGCATGCGGGCACACACACACACACACACACACACACACACACACACACACACGTGCCTTGCCTCCCCATTACCACCTGGATTGAGTTTATGGTGAAAAGGAATTTAAACTCGATTATATTAAGCATTCATTATTACTACTGATTATTTCCTAGGTGCCAGGCTTTAGGTGAAATGGGTGACATATGCATTCCTTTACTAATAAGTTTCTAAGACAGGGAATACGACATCCATTTTGCAGAGGAGAAAACTGAGTCTCAAAGAGATTATGTTGATTGTCCACATTCACCAATTAAAAAGTGGTCAACCCAGAGATTCGAAGGCAGGTTTATCCATTCTACCAAAGGGCACCAACCTGCTGTGTCCTTAGTGGTTAGGAGCCTTCACAGGCAAACAGTTACCAGGAGAGGTTTTTCATGAGCCTCTGCAGTGCAGCCACTGCCCCAACTCACTTACCTCAAGTGTCAGTTTGCCCCTGGTGCCCTGAACGACAGTCTCCAGGAGACCAGCACTCAGGGGTTGTCCTGGAGGCAGGACCGTAATGTGTAGAGGCACAGTGCAAACATTCTGGGGCTCTTCAGAAATTATTAAGAATTTCAAGACAGTGTACCCGGATCATTAAACCAAGCGCGGACCCGCCTCGGCGAAGAGCTCCTGCGACTGCGCAGGCGCATTCCCACGAAGCCGGCTTCGACTGCCGGAAGCGTAGATGGGTTGAACGGGTTCTGGGCGAGCTGCCTCTCAAAGTTCCTGGTTGGGGAGTGGAGGGAGGTTTGGGGATGTTCTCTGAGCGTGACTTCTCCCTCTCCTGAGGTCTTCTTCTCTGTGTGGGAACCGACACTCATTCTACCAAGGATTTAGGGTTTCCCAGTATAGACCCAGCTGTACAATATTTAGGATGGAAGACCCAGTGGGATGGAGAGAGAGCTGACTCCAAAGTCCAGAGTCCAGATGTTGTCTAGAGCAGTTGTTCTCAAATACTGGTTCGCAGACCTGGTCTGGTTCTGATGACGTTTTCCTCTCTGATGTAAAACAAAAGAAATAAGGACAGCACGGTGAGGTTGTGTGTGTGTGTGTGTGTGTGTGTTTGTCTATAAAGCTAAATTTATCCATTATGATGGATACACGTGCATTCTAAGATTATATTTGTCTTATAATTTTGGTGTTAAAATGTTCTCTGTCATAAAGAGATGTTAAAGATACACGGTCGTTGTTTCTGGAATCTTCACTAGCTGAATAAAAATTTGGACAGTCTAAGGGCATGATTGCCAATGTTTTGGGGAAAATTTTACTGGCTCACGAAATACAAGTGCATCGGAAGCCATGATGCAGAAGGTGAAGGAGGACAGGGCAGCGTGAGAAGAGCCCTGGGTGGGCAGACACCCCTTAGTCGTACGAGACTCTTCCTTTCGTGGGGCCCTTGTCCTCAGCTCTGCTCTGAGAGTCTGGGACCAGAGGACCACCAGTTCCTTCCAGCTGTAGCATTATCCGAGAGCTCTGGCTGCACAATTACTAAATAACAGTGAGGATTTGGATTACAGACCCAATGGGCCTCCCTTATCTGATTCATGGAGAAGCACAGAGCAGACAATTTAAGGCAACCTGAAGCAGAGTAACCACCAAAGCAACCCAACAGCTGCTAAATAGACACTGAGACAAGCCCATCATAAAATGTACTATGGTATGTCATAATGGTTGGGATACCAATCAGAAAGTTCTATATTAAGTACCATTGACTTAGTCACGTTGTGTTTGCAAAACAAGCAGTGAACATCTGCTTATTTAAAAAAAAAAAAAATTCCTCTCTCATTCTTTCCTTTATCTTTCGTCCTTTAACAAATTCCTGAGGATACATTTTTTTCTTGGTCCATCAAGCCCACGGTGCCATTTTGGAAAGGAAGCCTATGAATTATTTTCTTAATGCATTAAAAAATGTGGTAAAATGATTTGCCAGTTTGGCATAGAACCTCAGTCCCTGCCTTGAATGTAATAGGCATTTAATAAATATTTGATTGATAAATAAATTTTGACAAAAAAGTACTTGCATTCTGATTTTTAATCACATTATAGACATATCTAGCAATTACTCTCCTTTTTTTAAAAAAAACAAATTTTCCAAGGGGGTGACTTGCATAGCTACTGTACAATTTACTTTGTGCTTCTGCAATTGTCAAAACAAACTTAACTGCTCTTAGGAACTCCGATCTGATATCACTGTCAAAATGTTTTACAACGATTTGGCCAAATGTTTGTGGAACAGCTGTGCTACTAGTCTGCCTAAGTCATTTTCCTTCTTTCTTTTTGGCCCAATCCTGTGATTCATGATTCTGCTTTTAGAATATTTGCCTATTTTTAAAACCAGTCAAAGAAGGCAGCCACTGTTTAAAAGTAAACACACCACACATCAACTTGGAGCAGCTTTGTAAGCAGCTTTGCAAGCACTGAAATTTCTGGCTGGCAGGGATGCCAGCTAAACCAGATGGCATCAAGCAGTGAAATACAGGACTGGCTTTCAAACTCAGTCATCTCCTTACATCTGTCTTTGGTTTCCTTTTTTTCCAATGCCATTTCCTGCTTGGATTAAATCAACTTTAACAAAACTCTTGCTTTTATTTTGTCTTTCTAAAATATTTATTATATGTTTATTTCTATGTCAATCAATTAGACTTTTTATTTTCCAACTTGAGGAATCTAATCTTAAGCCTTTAATTATCTGCAAAATTATCAGCTTGGTCCCATATATATGCCTTTACATGGTGTGACTATCAGTAATGACAGATTTTTATAATGGGCTTTATTAATTCTGGGTCATACCAGATATTTGCTATTTACTATAGTAATGCAAATGAATATCTGTTTTCCTTTTTTTTTTTTTTTTTATAATTAAGCAGGAAGGAGAGTGACTTCACAGGGAACAAGGCTTCCCAGGAAGTCTTGAGTTCCATTCCTGGCTGTCTTTTAGAATTCTAGAATGTACTATCTGCTCTGTACTTTGTAGAAGTGGTTTCTCCTTCTAAAAAGTGGCTGCTCATCTGTGACTATTAAGGTTGGGGTGCCAAAGTACAAGATGTTCCCATTTACCTGTACCAAGTTGTTCCAGCCATGAACTCAATGAGCAGAAATAATCATGATGTTTGGGTTATTGATATTTTATTGAAGTAAATTGAAATGCACCTTAGACCAAAGTCCATTTTATATACAAACTGTAGGTTTTATAATAAAGTCTCTCTCCAAAGGGTCAGTAGAAACAAATGATTATTTCTGTCTTTTTAAAAAAAAATTTGTTTTTTTGTGCAATTCTTTGAAATGATGGGGTGGATTGCAAAAGCCACAGTATTTGGCAGAAGTTGTCACCTCCGAGTAGAAGAAAACATTCCAAGGGCCAAGGGATTGACTCTCCTTGCTTCCTTATGAAATGGCACTCCAGCCTGCATCGAGAGTCTTGGGAAGATTTCCCTGTTTCTACTTGCTCTCTGCAGCTACATAGCGTCCGTGAACCTGGGGGCATCCATTGTCTGGCAGCTACAGGAACAAATGGATTCACAGTTGGTTCCCCATTGCCATTGTCTGAAGCCACTCAAGTGGGAGTATTATTACACTACTCTTGACTAAAGTATAGCAGAGGCCCTTAAGGTGTTTGGAAGAGGTGAATACTGTCCTTGTTTGAATGATATTTCTGGTGATTATCTTCAGTGCCTTCGAAGAAATGTAATCTCTTAGAAGCCAGGAGCTCCTCGTGTGCTGCGTTTTATTCTGGATAGTACTGTCAGTGAGTAGGGAGAGGATGCTTGCTTCTGTGTTGTGTATGGCCCATATTACTACTTCTGGTTCAAAGAGAACTTCAACAGTTTTTATAAATAAATTTGTTTATGGTAGTGAGAACATAAAAAGCATGGTCTTTCTTTCTTATAATTTAAAATAGATTTGGTATTGAAATTATTCGTGTAGCCTGTATTTCATCGTATTCTCATAGTCATACCTGTGATAGATGTTGTCAACAAGGATTGGAAATCTATGGCTAGTGAACCCACAGAGCCAGATACAGAGGTTCTGCTGACAAGAGGGCTGTCCTCTAGTACCAGAGCTAGGTCAGCAGTATGTTCTTTTTTTTTTTTTTTTAAACTTCCAAGGACAGTCTTTATTAGTGCTAAAATTACTTAGTTAAACCCCAACCTGAACCGCTATACTTCTATCTTTATCTGTAGAAAATAATGGAATAAACACCAATAGCTACTCACTGCTCTAGATGCCATAACTCTTTAAACTTCCTAGTGAGGGTCAAAATGCTCTACTTCAAGATCGTATTATTCTTGAGAAGCACTTTATTCTGACTGTATGCACAGCTTTTCTTCCTTTTCTTTTTTTTTTTTCATTGCAGCATTATTTATTATTACAAAAAATTGGAACTCAATATTCACCAATAGGAAAATGGACAAATACATTCAAATAATAAATGAATGAGTGAATACTGTATATCAGTTAAATGAACAAACTGCAACTAAGTTTATTTAGTTCAATCTCAAACACATGTTAATCAAAAAAAAAAAGAACAAATTTTAGGAGGCTATCTACAATGTGATTCAATTTATAGTTTAAAATCATCCATGCATAGTAATACTATATTACCTATATTGTTTGTGGGTGTATACATACATAATAAAAATATAAATACATATGCATGATAACCTCTAAAATCAGGATAGTGGTTACTTCTGCATATGAAGGGGTAGAAGGGGAATAGAGTTGTCTCCACTCACCTTATTTCTTAAGCTAGGTTCTTACCTTTTCTTACCATATGAATTCAATTGGCATGAATTCCATTAGAAATTCTGCAGTAGAAAAAGTCTCCTCCTTGCCAAGTAATTGAATGGTACAATTCTCATCATCTTTTTAGTCTAAGGAGGTCAGCCTTATGGCTATGGCAAGGGTAGCAGAAGTATGTTCTTGAAGAGATTTGGATAAACTTCTCTCAGGTTTCCTCTGATGCCTCTGTGAACCACCTCTTCTGATCCAGCAACACCTGGCCATTGCCAGTCAGCCCGATGAAGGCAGCTGAGGACAGAGTTGCGGGCTCTCCCGCATCAGGACAGTGTATGGGCCTTGGGTCGGGATCGCTGCCTGGTGCGTTGGGAAGAAACGCCCTGATCGGGTTACTGCTTGTCACCCACTGTAACCCAGAGGAAGCTCTGGGTCAGCTGCCTGTCAGTGGTGGTTTGTGGTAAGAGCGGAGGGCAAACCCATCAAAGCTTGCCACCCTTGGAGTCTTTCAGGGCAGAGCTGACACTTTTTTTTCACTAACACCTTCTTCTGTCCCAGTGAGGTTGTTCTGGTCACCTCATTATTACCTTGTTAAATAAAGCACTTTCCTGAATATCATATTTTTTTGGTTTTGGCTAACGTAGGAGTGTTGAAAGATAAGCAGTACTTCTTAATTGGAGAACTACTAGACTGAACATTTGAGGATTCTGATACTTGTTTGCAAAATTTTGCTCAAGCCAACTACACCTTCTGTGCTTCTGTTTGTACCAAAAAATGAGCAAAATTGCCTTCTGCGTTCTTTCTGTCCCTAACCGATGTATACTGACGGTGCAAGTCCGAAGACGGTAACAGGCAAGGAAACTCTCCTGAGAGAGAGGGCTCTAATAGTGAAGAATCATTTTATTTTCATGTTTTAGATGATACACCTCCTGAAGACGCCATTCCTCTGGTCTTTCCAGAACTAGACCAGCAGCTACAGGTAAGGATTCTTCTGCAGTCTTTCTCCTTTCCTCCTTAGTTTCACAAAATACAGTGAGTGGAAAAGTGGCCTGATTGAGAAAGACTGACCTGGAGACAGAGTGGGTGACATTTCACGTCATCAAGGTTTGCATTTCTAGGGTTGCAAGGTCATGAAGCCCTCAGGTAATGCCCCTGTCTGTTTATGTGGCTATAGCACGAGAACAGCAAGAACTCAGGGGACTTCCCTGGTGGCACAGTGGTTAAGAATCTGCCTGCCAATGCAGGGGATACGGGTTCAAGCCCTGGTCTGGGAAGATCCCACATGCCGCGGAGCAGCCAAGCCCGTGCGCCACAACTACTGAGCCTGTGCTCTAGAGCCCACGAGCCACAACTACTGAGCCCACGTGCCACAACTACTGAAGCCTGCATGCCTAGAGCCCATGCTCCGCAACAAGAGAAGCCACCGCAATGAGAAGCCTGCACACCACAACGAAGAGTAGCCCCCGCTCGCCACAACTAGAGAGAAAAGCCCTCGTGCAGTAACGAAGACCTAATGCAGCCAAACTTAATTAATTAATTAATTAATTTAAAAAAGAACTTAGGGTGTAACTCCTACTTTTAAGGAGTTTTGGAGCCTGGGGACAGGGCTGGTCCCTGCTCTCCTTGGCTGTGGATGTTTCTGGGCTATTGCAGTTTTGGCCCATTTTGGATTAGTGATTTAGTGATAAACCACAAGGGACACTTGTCATGTGTGGCGAGACTTCAGAATAATCTTCCTTTCTCTAATCCATGCTCACCCTCTCCCCAGTTCTCTGACAATTTGTAATAGAATGTAATTATTTTAAGTTAAGCTTCTGAATATTGTCTGGTTTGACCTATGAGAAAAATATTTTGTGTGTGTGGTCAATGGATGACCTATCAAAGATATCTCATTTTAAAACACAGAATTATTTGAAAGAAGCTAATTTATGACACTTTAGTTTTCTTTAGGTGGTATATGGTGATTCCAGAAAGATGGCTTTAGGAAGAGGCTCTGCCTAAAATACCTGGATACTGGCCTTGGGTCAAATGTTCACCTGAGTACTTCACCTTGCTGTCACATTTAGACCAGTCTAATAGGGTTCTCGAATCCTGTGCACAGATATTTGCTTAGCCACCACTTTTTTCTCTAAATACTGATTCTGAAAGCCTTTGGGAGGGGTCTGCCACCTCCAGTTCCCAACTGATATTTCCTCTTGTCTTACACTTGGTAGCATTTCCCATTTGTGGGTGCGTTTGGTGTCCTGAAGTCATTTGAGTTTGGGACCCCTGGACCAGAGCAGCCCTTGACAGAGGTGAGAAGAACCAAGAATGAGCCCTTATGCAACGCAAGATAGAATCCTTTTTTTTTGGCTCCAGTCCTTGTCTCTGTGCCCAGTGCACTGAATTAAAACCTGGAAGCAACTAGGTTGGGTCTGAAGAGCTGGTGCTCCACTGCTGGGATGGTCCCCTGAAAAATCTATCCAACACAACTCAGGTGTGACCAGACCTCTTGGAGGAGCTCCTATCTCATCTCTGTGCAGTCCTGGGCATCGTCACAGCCCTCCGACAGAAAGCCTGCCAACAGAGCAATATCAGGAATGTAGAGATTACTGCAGACTGTTCAGCAGGTTACACTAAGGACCTTGCAGCTATCAAAAGACAGCTCTGTTCTCCTCTAAAATTTCCTCTGCAGCTATCGGCCATCGTATCCCCTTCCTCTCCCATCCCCCATGCAGGGTCTTCAACCCGGGTCTCTGGTTCCTGCTGTCTAACCATATCCCCCAATCTCTCTTCTTCTCACCATGGAGGACGACTCAGCCGTTCCTCTGCTTTTCTGTCTGGCGTGCTTACATGACGTACAACCTTCCTTGCTTGGGTTCTGTCCTCACTGATGGGCTGTGTGTGTGCTGCTCATGGTGTACTTGGGATTGCAAAATAATAACTATATTTTTTTCCCAGTCACAGTTTTTCTCCTTTATTTCACTGTCACCACAAAGCTATTTTATTATCTTAGGGGTCAGCAGAAAATAAGGAGTTAATGCATTTTGAAAATAAAAGAGGGAAAGCATGTTTAGATTAATATTCCCCCACCACTATTATGGATCATTAATTCTACTTTCTTGTGCTGACAGTTTTTTTCCTTTGGGAACACGAATGGTCTTCCCTGGCTCGTGGATCATTCTTTCCAGGATTCATAGCACCCCTGGCAATTATCCAGATAATTTTTCTGTTAAAGCATCGCAAGATCCCTTTGAATTTTATAGCTTTAATTCCATTTGACATACATTAGAAATTAAGTCTACTTAATTATTTTAATCTAATGAGACTATTTCATCTTCATTGATCCTTAATGAATTAGTCAGTTGAGAAGCTGATTGCAGACTCGGGGGTTATGATACCCCCAACTCCCCCACCCTAAAATATGGTATTGCTTTGCCTCTTCGTGAACAGAGAGGACATTCCCAGCACTACCACTAAAAGCATTTAAGTAAGGGCTTGTTTTTTGGTTGAACGATATGATTGAGTTTGTTATAAACATTTACCAGTGGTCAAGCCATTTGGTTAGGTTTGCCTCTGTCTAAGGCTGTTGTCAAGTTACCTTTATTCTACACTCCAGGGTGTGAGTAACTAAAATATAAGGTGGAAGGGATTGAGAGGGGAAAGATAACACAGAAAGCTACATCTAAAAGCAGACTCTTGTTTCCATGCTTAGCATAAGCATATAAATTTAAGACATTCTGCAGCAGGAAGTCTCCGTTGAAAGCAATGAAAATGCTTTATGTATGAAAGGAACAATCCATTCCACGGAGCAGGCTGTCTTTACAATCAGTCCGGTGTGCTTTTATCACATAATAATGGCTCTTGGGATTTAACCAACCATCATAATCCTCTACAGAAAAATCAAAGTTAGGTTACAAAGGCATATGAGGTGCCTTGTGCTTGTCACTATTTGCTTGAGGATGAACTGACTCCTACTATCTCTGCTAGAGCCTTATAAATGCGCCCAGTGAAAAATAATTGACGCCAGCTGACTATTGCCAGCCTTACTCTCTGAATACCCTCAGATTTAAATCCTACCCATGCATATTGAGTACCGCTAGGCAACGGGGGTTTCCCCACAAATGACCTCATTTGATCCCTGCAACAATTGTGTAAGCTAACTATTATGTCTCCACTTTAGGGATGAGAAATATGAGGTCAAATTTTGGTCTACATAAGTTTGCTAATTCAGACTAGATCTCTGATTCCGAATCTAGGTAGCCTTCATTTCTTTACAGCTTTGGTGGAACCTGTGGCCTGCTTAGATTATGTTGATAGGTGGAGAGTTTTTAGTTTCTGGCTTGCGAAGTTGCCATAATGTGGTTATAGAACAACCTAGTAAAAGCTATTCTGGCTTCCTGATATCCATTACATGTTCTTTCATAGTTTATAAAATGCAGCTATAAAGTATCTGTTTGGTAGATACTCTATCACCAATTTGACCCCCCAAGATTTTTCGGTTGCTTTGCCAAGAATGTGGACATGTTTAAGCATGTAATTCGTGGGGCTTCTATTTTCACAGAAGCCAAAAAAAGCCTTGGGCAAGAATAGCAGTGACAAACATTTTCTCGATGTCTCTATTAATGCAGAATGTTGGGCAAGAGACCTTGGGGTAAGGTAGGTGTTAAAATGAACATCTCTTTATAGGCCTCAGCCCAGGGGCAGGTGGTAGGTTGGTTCTATTTTGTGCGGATTCCTTTCCCGGAATTTGGTTTCTAAATTCTTCATGTCCATTAGGGGCAATGTTTGGGTAGAGCTAGTTTAGACCATACGGTCAAAAGAAAGGAGGTTCAATTCTTTGTCCATTTGTAAGAATGAATGAAAAGTCACTGCTTTTCTTCAGGCCTCAGTTTCCTTCTCTTTGAAGAAGAGGTAATGATTGACCTCCCTCCCTTTTCTGAAGGATGGTACAATCCTTTAATAGTCCCAAGGTCTGGGTCAGAACCAAATTTGTCTTAAAATTTAACCGCATAGTTATGTTTTGGAGATTGTGGTTTGACCTATCGATGATCCAAAGCTAAGCTTTGTGGACTTTGTTGCCCCGGAAAGAAGAATATGTTTTATTTGTAATCGGGTGGAGGACAGGCTGATGACTAGATGGTAATAAACTTGGTAATGGGAGTGACAGTGCCTGGGGCATAGGCACTGGCATTAGGCTGGCATGAATTGGGACCTCAGCTCCACACCTACTAGTGTTGTGATTTGGGGCATGTTATTTACTTTCTGTAAACCTCACTTTTCTGACCTGCAGAATGGACATAATATCTCACATCGCTGTGTGGATTAAATGTGATAATGAACAGATAGAGCACGGTGCTTGGCAAAATAATTGCTCAATTAATGTTAATTTCCTTCCCTAGTGACATTGTTTATTGAATGAAATATTTAAGCACTAGTATCTTCATACGTGTAAAATGAAACGAGAGAAGCATCTCTTTGGATTTTGGAGTTAGGAACAGAGATGCTGATGTCCTCTTCTTTAAGCTAAGGCACTTGGAAAACAACATGACTATTTTTTCAAACCAAATTGAGCAATAGCTTCAATCCCTCCTAAAGTCCTCCCGTCTAATATGAGGAGACGGTAACAGGTGTCTCCGTGGTACACATGGAACTTGCTTTTTTCTCAGACAGAGTTTGGTAAGTCCAGAAACTGATGTCACCTCCACAAATAAACAATTTCGTAGCTTTGGTTGTGTACTATAGTATCTTATTGTCCGAGCAGTCACTCCAGAAACTTCTTTTAGGTCTTGCATCTGGGGAACAAAAATGGTAGAAAACGGAGGAGTCTTAGCAGTCTAAGATTCTACTGCACTAGTCTTGCAACATCCAGAGAAAACACTGAAAAAAATGCCTGCCATTTTGTCTCTCACGCACACATGGAAAAGTATCTTACAGTCGGTTTTTTGGCTGCTGGGACCACACAGAAAACATATATAGATATCTTGGAGCTTAATTTGATCCCTTTAATTAATTAATTAATTTATTTTTTGAGAAGGCCAGTTCATTATGATATGCATTGTTAGAAGCGTTTGGGACACTTGAGTTCTCGCTTCCTTTAATATTGCCTACATCGATAGAAATGACTTAAATATCCTTCATTCCAATATTATATCATGTATAAGATGTGTAATATAATTATTACTAGTGCTGACTTGGACCAAAATGTAGATACTATAGAAATGTCAATTCTTAAAATGTTTACAATTCTTGATAACAGAGTTTTCAAATATTGCAATTAGTCCTGTCTGTGTTTTTCCATCTCGTTTTAACGAATGATGCTTGTTAATTTGGGGACATTAAAATGCAAAATAAATTTAAGCCAGACACCCCCATTCTGCCCCCCAAATAAAGATAACACTGAGAATCAAGGAATAAATACAAATACAGTCTGCTCAGCAACTGTAGAATATTTAGCTTCCTAAATATATCTTCTGTGTGGGAAGCTGGGAGAGGAAAATTAAATTCTTACATTTTTGAAGTGGATGGGGCCAGTAGTATTTGAAGAAGCCAAGTAGAAAACGGAAACGCTTAAGCTGGCTTTGCCTCTTGCGGAGAGATGCTTGGCTGGGTCTTTTCCCACGGGGCTCCTTCCAGAGGGCAGAGTCCATTTCGGGAGGAGCTTGCTATAATCCGATGGATGGGATGGTGTGGCTCCAGACAGCATTCTTGGAACAGGAGCCTGTGGTTTCTCTCTTACTTCATCTTGTTAAATTGGTCCAGATGACTGGGGTGGATACCAGAGATAGTAGCAGCTCTCTCACACTGCCATGTAATTTAAAGCCCTTGCAAGCTCCATCCTCAGGCAGTAGAGGATGAGGGGGGATAGAGGAAAGGGGGTGTAGAGGAAGTGCCTCCTCCTGGGCTCTGACCTCATCCAAACCCCAATCTGTGTCTTGGGAAAATGTGTTTCAAAGTTGGCTTGAGACACTGTTAAGGGAAGGTCTTAATTTAACCTTCTTAGAACTGGCTAGGTTGTGAGTAGACCAGATACCATGGTATCAAGTGGACCGGAAAAGTTGTTTCTGTGACCCTACAGAGTTTGTCCCCTAGTGCCTGAAGAATACTTTTACCTTTTCATTTTCACATGAAATATCTCTGGCTTCCTTTTCTTTGAAATTCAATATTTCATTCTTTAAGCAAGAGCGTGTGATAAATGCATCCAAACCATGGGAGGATGTAGGCTAATTGTGGAGAAACTAACAAGGAATCTTTCTCTTCCTGAAGAGAAAAGAAATTCACTCTCAACACGGAGTTTATTTATTGCTTGTCCAGCACAGGATTATAAGTATGAAAATCTCTTGGATGAAATAGTCAAAATCAAGCAATGAGAACTGAAATAAAAAGTTGTATAGATAAACAGGATTTACTGTATAGCATAGGGAAATATATTCAATATCTTGTAATAACCTATAATGGAAAAGAATCTAAAAAAGAATATGTATACGACCAAACCACTTTGCTGTACATATCTGAAACTAATAAAATATTATAAATCAACTATACTTAAACATTTTTTTTAAAAGGTGTTAATTTTTATTCCAAGATGTTAATAGTTGTTTTCATCTGGGTTATCACAGGCATCCTTTTATGTAATTTTTTTTAATGTGAACACATGTTAAATAGTATCTTAAATCCATGTACAGTTGATTAATTCATGGGTGCCAGTGTTTTAAATGTCACATGATGTAAGCCTACTAGTAGCTCCATTTTTAAATTGGAAACCTGATTCTTATGCTTGAATTTTAGGAATCTATTTCCTCGGGTAAACACTTTATTCAGTGAACCCTGTTGGTCATATATTTTCTCCTGTTTTCAGGGCTTATAAGAAGGTAAGAGAGAGTCACCCTCAGTGAGGACCTTATGATACAACACACATACACACAAACCCACATTATATCATGAAACAATGAGAGTGTGCTATGTCATGCAGGAAAATACATTTTACTCTGTAGTCCTACTTTCTGTATCAGGTAAATTCCTGTTGGGATGAGAACAATATGTGTTTACAAAATTCTTTGATGAATTTCCTGAACTGGAGTCAACATCCAATGATGTCAAATGGCTTTCTAAGAACAGTGGGTCCCGCTGACCAGAGGGCACTTTGATTTGTCCAGCAACGTTTGGGTTTAGTGGTACATGGCTTCGAATTATAAAGGGGTGAGAAATTTTAAGTTTCCTGGGGAGAAATTTGGGAAGGAGAGAAAGGTAGGGTGTGAATGAAGTGAGACTCAGATAGGGAATCCCGGTAGCAATGCTTAGAAGATGGGCTGGGGGCAGCAGAAGGGTCTAATGATACTTTTTTTTGCATTAATCTTTTTTTTTTATTGTGGTAAAAACACATAACACAAATGTTATCTTCTTAATTTTAAGTGTACAGTGCAGTAGTGGTAAGTATATTCGTATTTTTTAAAATTCGTATTGTTGTGCAACCAATCTCCAGGACTTTTTCATCTTGCAAAACTGAAACTCTCTAGCCATTAAATAATAATTCCTCATTTACTCCCCTCCCCTCCACCCCCAGCCCCTGGCAACTAATGAGATAATTTTACAGTGTTGTGGTGTGTTGTGCCATATAACTTCCCTTCTTGCTTAAAAAATAATTAATTTTGGGCTTCCCTGGTGGCGCAGTGGTTGGGAGTCCGCCTGCCGATGCAGGGGACTCGGGTTCGTGCCCCGGTCCGGGAAGATCCCACGTGCCGCGGAGCGGCTGGGCCCGTGAGCCATGGCTGCTGAGCCTGTGCGTCTGGAGCCTGTGCTCCGCAACGGGAGAGACCACAACAGTGAGAGGCCCGCGTACCGCAAAAACAAACAAACAAACAAAAAAATTAATTTTGTTCTTTAGTGCTTTCATACAAATTGGAAGAACGTGCAGTGCTGCTGAGTTACGTGTCAGGCTGGGTATAGACAGAGCTTTTAGGAGCCGGAAACTGAAGTGACACCTGGCATCTTTTTACTTCCTGAAACACTGAACACTAAGTATTTTTGGCTTTTTAAAAAATTAGCACTACTTCTTAATTGTGGGCGATCTTGAAAATATTGTGACATATATAGCATGATTTCCTGCTGAGAACATATGTGGATACTGAATATATCCTGAAATACTCCATATCTTAATGTCCCCTTAGCATGATCATGTTACCTGTACATAAAAACATCTTCAAATTTCCCACAATTAAATAGTGCCAATAAAAAAAGAAGTCAGGAAAACATTTCCCCCTTAGTAAAAAGCATTGCGGGTTGGCAAGCCAAGGGGGAAAAGAGGACTCTTCTCTGCTTAAGAAAATTATTATCTGTAATTTTCAGTTTTTCTTTTAAATTTTAGCAGCAAAGGGCATTTCTCCCTTTCCACGGCTGCTCTCATCTGTATCCTCTTAGGCATGCAAACACAGACTCCTAAAATCTTCTGGCTGTCACATAGGTAACTATGCTGAATTTGTGGTTCAGGTACCTCCATGTGGCAAGTTATGGGCTGAACTGAGTGTAGTATATGAGTGTTCATAAGGACGGGAAATAGGATGCGTTGAGTCTTGGGGCTTACCAGTATGCAAATCCTTTAACAGGGCACAGATGGTTTAATAGTAGCTTGGTGAGGGTGCCCAGAGTAAATTGCTTTCATTCCCCTTACTGTTATACCTGGTCATTTGCCAGTGTAACAGGTGAAAATTGATGACGGGGTGGTGATTTCTAGGATTGGAGGAGCCAGGAGTTCCGAATGCCTTTGGCAATGGCTTTATCTCCTGGGGTGAGTTGTACTGTAATACTCCCGGGCACTACTTTTTAAGTTATTTCACTATAGAAAGAGATAATGGCTCCAACAGGCTGAGTTTATGCTGTGAATGTGTTCATGGGGCAGTAGGGAAAGATGCTACGTAATATAATTATTAGATGAATTTCCATGGATTAGAACACAACAGATGTTCCACATAAAGGTTAATTTCATCCAAGTCTATTTCATATTTTATTTCCTTTAGAAGATCTCTATTCAGAGGCTTCATGATAAATAGGAAGGGTCATCTTATTTATCAATCAGATTGAATGGAATTTTGTAGAACTTTCTAGAATTTCTTTTGCATCCTGGGTGAGGTCACTAACTATGACACCCAAAGAAATCTGTGTCCTTGAAGAATATATAGTGAGAGGAGCAAGTAGTAAGAAATTCATTAGTTCTCATTTACTAATATAAAATTAGTGAGACTATGACCTAGTCAGACACATAGTTTACATATAAAGACTATTGTGAAGAGAGGATTAGACAGAAGAGCCTATTTAACAATTAAGTCATATTTCTCAGATATTATATAACATTTTTCTATAAATAATTGAAAAAGGTGATTAAAAAACTCTTTAAAAGACTATTAGCTAGTATTTCTCCAAGTAATGCTTTTAATAATGTACCACTATAAAGCAGAAACTAACACACCATTGTAAAGCAATCATATTCCAAAAAAGATGTTTAAAAAAATAAAATAAAATAATGCGCCACTAATTAGAACTAAGGATTACAAACTCAGGGAAAGCTAGTTCTTTAAAAATAATTTCTGGAAAGAAGATTTTCAACATGTTTCGGTTAGAAAGCCTTGCTTGCTGGCCTTTGTTTCCCTCATGGATGGGAGAGACGCAAAGACAGGAAGCCTTGTTCTCTTTGGCCACACACTTTATAAGCATCGTTTTATGTGGGGTTTTGTCTTTCATATGCTTTGTTAATTCTTGCAAGCATTATTTCCAGGCCAGCATCATTTTTTCAATTTGGATTCCTTTCTTTTTTCTTTTTTTAAAAGTAATTTTTATTGGCGTATAGTTGATTTACAATGTTGTGTTAGTTTCAGGTGTGCAGCAAAGTGAATCAGTTATACATATACAAATATGTATTTGTATATCTTTTTTAGATTCTTTTCCCACATAGGTCATTACAGAGTATTGAATAGAGTTCCCCATGCTATACAGTAGGTCCTTATTAGTTATCTATTTTATATCTAGTAGTGTGTATATCTCAATCCCAATCTCCCAACTTACCCACCCCCCCATTCTCCCCTCGTAACCATAAGTTTGTTTTCTATATCTGTGACTATTTTTGTTTTATAAATAAGTTCATTGGATTCCTTTCTTGTAGGGCTCCTCCACTTTACAAGATGTGATAGAGCTACAGGAACAGAAAACAAGGGAGGATTGAAACAGACAACTGAACTATTTCCCCATTACTAATTCTCTAAAGCAGAGTTTAAGATTTCTGGGGAGAAGTACAGAATTATTAGGGGACTTATTTTTCCTCCAGCGCATGGCAGGTCACTGATCTGTAATGGGTCTCATGGCTCTGGCTTGGGCCTGAGGATGCCCTGGAATAACACTGGAAGATGTATGTGGGGAGGATACAAAGAGACCACTTCTCTATTTGTAGTCAGGTAGAATGAGCTGAACCCTGTCCAATGTGGCTTGACAGTGCTATTCTCATGCAAAAACTCTCCTTCTAAAGAACATCAGTAGAGCACGATGGTTGGTAATTTATTCTGCTACAAGGAAATGGACTGATTTCTTCTTCTTGTTGTTTGTGAAGCCTCTGCCGCCTTGTCATGACTCCATGGAATCCATGCAGGTGTTCAAACAGCACTGCCAGATAGCAGAAGAATACCGTGAGGTTAAAAAGGAAATCGCCCTGCTTGAGGAGAGAAAGTAAGTACTGTCCCGCTGAGCACACCCTCAGCCTGAATACTGACTGCTGGTCATGGACCAGGGCTCCTGGACTGGGAGCAGCAGGGGAGGAAAAGGCGGAGCACGGGGGCAAGAGGGAGGGAGACACACAGGGAGGAGAGCTGACGTTCTGTGGTTCAGAGGTTACATGCATGTCACGTTTGATTCTAGAAATGATCCAAATGGAACTGCGCTAGATGAAATGCTTTACAGAGTAGTGAGAGGAACCACGGGAGTGCTTCCCACTCAAATTTAATTTTTTCATAAGCATTCTTTAGTTCAGGAAATTAAAGATGCCAAAATACCACCTAGAGCCACATTATGTTCCATGTGAATGTGCCCAAAGGCCCCAGAGCACTTCGTCTTGGGGTGAATTTTAATTAATGCTTGAATGGTGGATACCCACCTCAAGTAAAGAAGTCACTGTGATGGCTCTTTGGAATAATGTAAATGGATTAGTTGCCTAACGATAGTCCAGTAAGTTTTTATCTTGATAGCTTCTATTACCATTACAGTTCTGCTATAGGGAATTAGGCAGTTCAATTAATTAAAGCACTATCACATTACTTACTCATAACTTTATGCTTCAGAATTCTCCTCCTTTTGATTGCACTAAATTCTGCTAATGTCTATCCAGTGATCCTCATTGTTTCATACTTTCAAAGCATCATAGCACTGGTTGGTTTGTACTTACACATTTATTAGGGAGATCTTTTGATGAATATTTGCATCTCCTGCTGAGTGGTCAGTGTCATAAAAGGGAGGGTAATCAGGTGTCTCTCACCATCATATTCCTGAAGCCTAGCACAGTGCATGGCATGTAGAGACTGAATAAATTTTTGTTGAATGAGTGACACATAATCCAAGCATACTGTGAGCCTGTAAGTTTCTGCTTCCTCCCTTCTTCTTACTGGAGTGATACATGGTATCACTCCATATTTATATCAATATTTATGCTTTGTGTTTATGTACAACTTAATTTTTAAATGAATATAAATGAAATATATTTTGTTTTGAGAGATTTGTGAAATTCGTGGGACCCTTTGGAGACTCCCCAGAATAGTGGCTGCACAGTATAATATGGTAGAGAGAAGCATGGGTTTTAGGGTCAGACTTCTACATTCACCGTAAGACCACAGTTAGCATGTTATTTTCTTACTTCCTTGCTTCAAACATAAAGTCTCACCTGGACTTTTGGTTATAGGGCACTGAAGGATGCCTATGAGGAGATCAGAAATACAACTTTTCCTTTGTATGGCTGAGACTTTCTTTTTGGCCTAAGAGTTTTCATAAATTGGTCGGAATGCTTAGACTGTCCATTTACACACAATATGAGCCCTAAAACCAGTTTCATAAAGGAACAGAGGAAGCTTACTAATGATGTGACCAGTGATTAAGTTAAAGGAGGACTTGTATAATCAGTAGCCTGTAAAGGTATCTTCTAGTGGGTGTACGTGTGTGTGTGTGTGTGAGAACTGTGGCGGTGTGACAGGAAAAAAAGCCCCAGGTGATTATGTGTTTATTTGTAAACACTTTAGACTGGAAGTACAGTGTTATTTAAATTAACCCCATGTGTAGCTTTTTTGGGTGGGGGCAATGCAAGACTCACCCACTAAATTATATATTTCGTAAGTGTATATTTTTGTATATTGCATTAAAAAATACAATAGGATAACAATATGAGAGTGACTCATCTGCTCTTTCATTAAAACATATTCCTGCTGTTTCTGCAAAATGAGTCTTACTTCCTCCCTAAACCTCTTTGAACTTTGGAGTTTTCTTGAAACCATGATGTTGTTTTTTTTTTTTTTTTCTTTTCTTCCTAATAATTGACTAGATGTGAGACAAAGACCGAATTCTTTGATTTTTTTTTTTTCCTCTCTTTTTTACAAAGTCTCTCAAGTTCCTTTTCTTCACCCCCACTTCTGCCATTTGGGATCAGGACTTGTTACTTCAAATCTTGATCAATGTAATATTATAACTGCTTTCCCTGCCTATGGTTTCCTATTGCTAGAGAAGGGCACCCAGTGCTTGGCCTGCATTGAAAGATCTACCTCGGGCCTTAGTACCTCTGCAGAATGTTCTAGCTCATCCTTCGTCTTCAGCTACGTTATTCACTTTTCCCACCTCGGTGCCCTTGCTCACTCCAGGCTCTCAGTATAGAGTCTCCCTCCTTCCTCTTCACCTGTCCAAATGCTAGCCTTGAAAAGAGCTTAGCCTGTATCCCTAGCCCAACCATCCCACAGTGATCACTGCTTTTCCTGGGTGAAGGAAAAGTCACTGGAATGATTCTTCGGGCACTTTTTGTGGGCTAGTGTTATCAATAGTTATCCACTGAAGTTTCTGTCCTTTCCGACTATGTATAGTTCCCTGCAGACCTGGATACCCTTTTAACATCTCTTTGGATCCTGATCACTGAAGAGGGAGCTGCACGTAGGGTAAAATATGAATAGGGGTGATTTACAGTAGCTGATGATAGGAAACTGTTATGTCCTCCATGTATGTATTTTTTAAATTTGTAATTTGTATGGTCTGTATTTAAAATATGGAGTCAATATCAGCAATAAAGAATTGCTAAGATACATTGTTAAAATTCAAAGTAGGGTTATATTTTATATCTATAAATAAATGAACTTGGTCCTCCAAGGGTTAAAGGTGATCCATGTTTTCATTAACTTTACTGAAGCAGAAATTCATTTCACAACAGGTATTTTCCTGAAGAGTCTTTGTGTTCAAGCAAGATAAATTGGGCCAAATGGATGTGACCCAAGTAAAGTCACTCTCCGCTTTTTTGATGATTTGGATGAGAATTTCTTCCCCATCATTTAATAAAGTGGGGCTGATTATGTTGCTTCCAGAGATTGGCTAGCATACGCTGGACACACAGAGAGTCACTAAATCAGGTGTTTTAAAAGAGAGTTTTTGAATATTGGAGCCGTGTGGGCACAGGTTAAGCTGAACTTCTCTCTCATCTCCAGAGGGGGTCTCCCTGGACCTAGTTTGGGAGACCTCGCAGAGGGGAGACAAGAGTTGATTATAACTATTGTTTTAAATCATGTCTGTTGGGTGGATAAAGAGAATCAAACATTTTCAGGGATTACAAATTCAGCATGGGATGAATTTAATTTCAAGAATAGCTTCTGGCTTATTGACCAGTGATATACAAAAAGCTTGTTCTTACTTTCATTGGAAATTTTCTCTTCTCAATTGAAAAAAATGACAATTTTATTGAAAGCTTTAAAAATTTACCAAGAATTCTGACATCTTTACAGAACTCCTACTATCATTTTTGCCTATTTTTTCTAGGCCTTTTGGATGTGAATAGGTATTTTTATATAATTACTTATATGGTAACATAAAATGTATACATACTTTCTTCAATAAATATTATAAGCATTTTTATAGAACACATATAGATTTTGTGTGTGTAATGGAAACTCATGGAAGTGAGATACAGATATTTTATGGCATTTGATATTTATCACTGAATTGTTTGGCAGTATTAAAAATATATGGTTTATATATATGGTTAAACTATAATTAGTTCTACAAATAGATTTACAATTAGTAAAACTTGCTTTGCGTTTTATCTTGTTCAGAGGAGAGACCACTCTTCTGCTCTATATATGAAAAATTGTGCGAGGTGCTCTGGTGTTTAAAAGATTCACTTAGGGCTTCCCTGGTGGCGCAGTGGTTGAGAGTCCGCCTGCCGAGGCAGGGGACACGGGTTCGTGCCCCGGTCCGGGAAGATCCCACGTGCCGCGGAGCGGCTGGGCCCGTGAGCCATGGCCGCTGAGCCTGCTGCGTCCGGAGCCTGTGCTCCGCAACGGGAGAGGCCACAACAGTGAGAGGCCCGCGCACCGCAAAAAAAATAAAAAATAAAAGATTGACTTAGACTGTCAGAAAAAGATAAAATCTTAGCAAAGTCAGGTTGAAAAATGTTATATAACTTAAAAGAAAGAATTCAGTGGTTTTCAGTAGACTCACAGAGCTGTGAAACCACCATCACGATTTTAGAACATTTTCATCGCCCCAGAAACAAACCTTGTACCCCTGAGTGGTCACTCCCCATTCCCTCCCGCCCGCCACTGGCAACCACTAGTCTACTTTCTGTCTCTGTGTATTTGCCTATTCTGGATATTTGAGATAAATGGAATCATGCAGTATGTGGTCTTTTGTGACTGGCTTCTTTCTTTAAGCATAATATTTTCCAGGTTCGTCCTTACTGTGGCATGCGTCAGTGCAGGCAGACCTCAGAGGTACTGCAGGTTCGGTTCCAGACCACTACAATAAAGCGAGTATTACAACAGAGAGTCACACAAATTTTTTGGTTTCCCAGTGAATTCAAAAGTTATGTTTACACTATACTGTAATCTATTAAGTGTGCAATCGCATTATGTCTAAAAAAAAACCATACATACTTTAATTAAAAAACACTTTATTGCTAAAAAATGCTAATCATCACTTGAGCCTTCAGCGAATCGTGGTCTTTTTCCAATAATGACATCAAAGATCACTGATCACAGGTCACCATTACAAATATGATAATAATGAAGAAGTTTGAAATATTGCAAGAATTACCAAAATGTGACACAGAGACATGAAATGAGCAAATGCTGTTGGAAAAATGGTGCCAATAGACTTGCTCAATGCAGGGTTGCCAAAGACCTTCAATTTGTAAAAAAAACACAATATCTGCGCAACACAATAAAGCGAAGTGCACTAAAATGAGGTATGACTGTACTTCATTCTGTTTTATTGTCAAATAATGTTCCGTTATATGGTTATACCACATTTTATTTAACCATTTGTCAGTTGATGGACATTTGGGTTGTCTGTACTTTTGGCTATTATGAATAATGCTGCTACAAACATTTATGTATAAGTGTTTGTGTGGATGTATCTTTTCAATTCACTTGGGTGTGTACCTAAGAGTAGAATTACTGGCTCATATGATAACCCAATGTGTAACCTTCTGAGGAGCTGCCAGACTGTTCCTAAAGTGGCTGCACCGTTTTATATCCCCATCAGAAATGTATGAAGTTTCCAATTTCTCCACATTTTGCCAACGCCTATTATGTCTTTTTGATTATAGCTATGCTAGTGGGCGTAAAATGATGTTTCTTTGTGGTTTTCATTTACACTTCCCTGATAGCTAAAAATGTTGAACATCTTTTCATGTGCTTTTTGGCATTTCTGTGACTTCTTAAGAGAAATGTCCATTCAGATCCTTTGCCCATTTTTAAATAGAGTTATTTGTCTTTTTATGACTGACTTTAAAAATGTTGTATATAATTTTAGTTGCAAAACATTAGAGAAGAGTTTTCATATGAGAGTACCACAATCAGTATAAGGCCTGTAATTTCATGCCTGTTTTTTTTTTTTTTTTTTTTTTTTTTTTTTTTTTGCGGTATGCGGGCCTCTCACTGTTGTGGCCTCTCCCGTTGCGGAGCACAGGCTCCGGACGCACAGGCCCAGCGGCCATGGCTCACGGGCTCAGTCGCTCCGCGGCATGTGGGATCTTCCCGGACCAGGGCACGAACCCGTGTCTCCTGCATCGGCAGGCGGACTCTCAACCACTGCGCCACCAGGGAAGCCCTCATGCCTGTTTTAAGATACATAAAATGATGATTGATGGAGCAACATCTCATTGAGGGGAACTATTAGGATGCGGAAAAGGGAGCACAAGTAATTTGTAAAAGCATCGTCTAGAAATAGCCCTATTCGGATTTGCTTTTAGTCATGGTATTTACTTTATCCTGAAATTTCCAACAACAAGAGGTTTTTATGATTAATCAGAAACATTTAGTTCTTTATGGGCATTCCTGAAGGCAGAGGCTTTTAAACTGTGTTCTAGGAAACCTCTCAGAGATTGGGGATGGTGAGGGTGACGGGGGGCAGGGTACTGTACAAGGGCCAAACGGGGGAAGTTCAATTTTATGTGTTTTATTTGCTTCACTTCAGGGTACAATTTTCTTTGCAAAACGATACCACCGCTCGAAAACATTGAAAACCAAACCTCGCTTTTTCATTCCAGGCACATTTTTTTGTAAATCTTTACACAGCCCTCAGAAAGCAGGTTTCCACTGTCATAAAGAACCAGTAAGTTGAGGTATTTCTCCACAACTGTTTGCAGGGTATGTAGTAATGTGTGGAAAGTTCTATCCTCTTTCCTAAGATGTCAAATATGGATAAGATGCCTTTTGTATAATTTATAGGTTTTGAGTTCGGTTTCCAACAGTGGAGATCCACTCCCCGAGACTAACTAGTCTATCGAGAATTGAGGACAGGGCTTGGTTTGCAATAGGATTTCAACAAATACTTGTCAAGTGAATGAGTAGGAGTACCAAAGAACTGTCTTGGCTCTTCACTCAGAGGCAGAGGTGTGGACAAGGGGTGTCTTTTTTTTTTTTTTTTTAACATCTTTATTGGAGTATAATTGCTTTACAATAGTGTGTTAGTTTCTGCTTTATAACAAAGTGAGTCAGCTATACATATACATATAACTCCATATGTCCTCCCTCTTGTGTCTCCCTTCCTCCCACCCTCCCTATCCCACCCCTCTAGGTGGTCACAAAGCACCGAGCTGATCTCCCTGTGCTATGCGGCTGCTTCCCACTAGCTATCTATTTCACGTTTGGTAGTGCATATATGTCCATGCCTCTCTCTCACTTCGTCCCAGCTTACCCTTCCCCCTCCCCTTGTGGACAAGGGGATTCTTTCGTTTCAGGATTTAGTTTTATATGAAATCCCAATATACCAGATTTCATTAGACTGTGAGATTACACTTTCCATTTATGCCCCAGTCATAATGATTTGGGCCTTTTATACCTAATTATAGGCAGTCCAGTCTTTTAACTGGAATCTCATTCCCAGGTATCTCTCCACCTAATCCTCTCTGCCTGGAACCACATTAAAAGGGACAGAATATTTATCTCTTTTCAGTGAGAGTGCCTTTAATTGTGTCTCCCTTGCTAAGGAAAGAAACTCCAACCTTTAGGGGAACAGAATGAGGAAACATTTTTCCCTCAGCCAGTTTCCCCAGTCATTAGCGTGGTACATTTGTCGAAACTAAGAAACTGACATTGATATATTACTATTAACAAACTCTAGATTTTACTTGGAATTCATCTAATTTTTCCGTTGATGTATTCTCTTGATTTTTTTTTGTAGACTACAGTCTTCTATTGAAATATATCATCTGTTCTTCTATTTCTTGAATATATTAATCATAGTTATTTAAAAGTCTATGTCTAAGAGAAAGACAAATACTGATGATATCACTTACATGTGAAAGTTAAAAAATACAACAAACTAGAGAATATAACAAAAAAGAAGCAGACTAGCATATATAGAGAATAAACTAGTGGTTACTAGTTAGGAGTGGGAAAGGGGAGGGGCGATATAGAGGTAGGCACGTAAGAGCTTCAAACTATTAGGTATAAAATAAGCTACAAGGATGTATTGTACAACACAGGGAATATAGCCAATATTTTATAATAACTGTAAACGGAGCATACCCTTTAAAATTTGTGAATCACTGTATTGTACACCTGTAACATATAATATTGTGCAGCAACTATACTTTAATAAAATTACTTAATTAATTAAAATAAGGAAACAAACAAAACACAGAACGAGGAAACATTTTGCCTTTCCCCTTATTCCTAACCCAGAATTTAACTCTTTTTCGGGTGATTGATGGTGGAAATCTCCATTTCCTGTAGAGCAGGGGTTTTTAACTAAGCTGATTCCTCAGCCTACTACCCCCAGGACACTGGCAATGTCTAGAGACATTTTTGCTTGTGATGATGTGGGGTGAGGGGAGGTGCTACTGACATCTAGGGAGTAGAGGCCAAGGATACTGCTAAACCTTCTATAATGCCAATGTCTGGGACAGCCACCAACAACAAAGAGTTGGCCCAAATATCAATTGTGCCAAGGCTGAGAAACTCTAGAGCAAATCTTACTTCTTCCTGCAAAGGTAAGGTGTTGCCCTTTGGCTCCCAGAAGATATGGTAAATTTATTCTTGCTGCATCATTCATTTGTAGGGCTTCAATACCAAAGTCTAGACTGTGTTTTGGAAATTCCATTTCAATACCATTTATTGTTCCTCCACCTGCATAAGACGAAGGTGGACTTTCACATCCTTTTTGTCATCTTGAAGCATCTACTCCTCTCCCGTGTATAAATGTTGGTGCTAGAACACACATCTTTCAAGAAACACTAACAGTACAGTCTAAATCACAATTTAAGCTAAAGAAGATATAGTATTTTATTACACTATTATTTTTTTAATTAATTAAGTAAATTTTATTTATTTTTGGCTGCATTGGGTCTTCATTGCTGCACGCAGGTGTTCTCTAGTTGTGGCGAGCGGGGGCTACTCTTTGTTGTGGTGTGCGGGCTTCTCATTGCTGTGGCTTCTCTTGTTGAGGAGCACGGGCTGTAGGTGTGCGGGCTTCAGTAGTTGTGGCACATGGGTTCAGTAGTTGTGGCTCGCAGCTCTAGAGCGCAGGCTCAGTAGTTGTGGCGCATGGGCTCTAGAGCCCAGGCTCAGCAGTTGTGGCGCACAGGCTTGGTTGCTCTGCAGCATGTGGGATATTTCTGGACCAGGACTCGAACTCATGTCCCCTGCATTGGCAGGAGGATTTTTTATTTTTTTATTTTTTGTGGTACGCGGGCCTCTCACTGTTGTGGCCTCTCCCGTTGCGGAGCACACGCTCCGGACGCACAGGCTCAGCGGCCATGGCTCACGGGCCTAGCCGCTCCACGGCATGTGGAATCTTCCCGGGCCAGGGCACGAACCCGTGTCCCCTGCATCAGCAGGCAGACTCTCAACCACTGCACCACCAGGGAAGCCCACGGCAGATGGATTTTAAACCACTGCGCCACCAGGGAAGACCCTTTGTTATATTATTATTCAAAACGCTTTAGCTCCTGGGGGCTAAACTGCCTAGGATTTTGTCTTTTCCAAATAAAAGTCTTTAGTTAACTTAGAAAGTTCCAAGAATTCTGGTCTTTCCAGAAACAGAGAAATACTTGTATTAGTGATGAATCCATTTCCCAACCTCCTACAACATAAAGAATCTCCTTCATTTTGAAACTAGCTTGCAGAAAGTTTTAAAGTTCTCTTTACCGACTCACTTGGATTTCCCCTTCCCCCATTTGTTTTAGCAAATAAAAACTTTTCCAGGCATGTGGCTTAGGATGGGGCCAGCAGATGATCTATGGCGGACCCAAGGTTATGACCTTTTCACTGTTGAGGTACATCATCTGGAAAACTATGGTATAAATAAGATTCCTGTAATGATGGTCTTCTACACCTTTATCACACTACGCTGAAGGGAAATGATAAACAAGACATCAAAGGCAGGACCACATTCTAGCCAATTATACATATTGACTTGCTTCTCAGATATCTATTTATAAGATTATCTTTGTAGGTTGATGTGCTGGGATTTAATTATGAATTGCTAATGAATGAGCATCAATTTGTCTATATAAATAGGTCTTGGACAGGAGGCAACAGACGTTTTGACAGTATTCATTAAATAGATGTGTAACTGTTTATCAAATACATGAAATTAATTTAGAAACCTATCAATTGAGTCTTCTTGATTCCAGTAAGGAAGAAATTATTATTGACTTTCTCCAATGCAAGAAAATTGGATTAGACAATCACGACCATTCCTTTTAGTTGTAAAATCTGTGATTTTGTGATTTATTTTCCCTGCTGGTCAAAACTAATAACAGATATCCTCAGGAATTTTAAATGAGGTCAGATACGGAGCCTGGACAGTAGCCATTATTTGTGTGACAGTTAATTTGAAAGGAGGAAAAGAACAGGAAGGGTTTAGAGGCATGTCTCTTTTTACTTACATAAGTTTTACTAATCAATTTCTTTAAGATAGTTACATAAGAAACGTTACTAATATTTAATTATTGACATTTATTGCTTAAACTATGTTTAGAGGCAAAGAACCTTAAGCATTTAATCAGAAGGATAGGTTCGATTCATGGCTGTTTCTTATTAGGTGTGTGACTTTTTCCAATTATATTAAGCACTTTGAGTTTCTGTTTCCTCATCTTTAAAATATACTTTGTCTCTGAGGTACCTTACTCTTCAATTATATTTATTCAATAAGTATTTATTGGGAGACTTTATATTCTTTTTTTTTCCCCCTTTGGCCACACTGAACCTGACCAGGGATCAAACCCATGCCCCCTTCAGTGGAAGAGTGGAGTCCTAACCACTGGACCACCAGGCAATTCCCTATATTCTTTTTTTTTTTTTTTTCGACTACGCAGGCTCTCACTGTAGTGGCCTCTCCCGTTGCGGAGCACAGGCTCCGGACGCGCAGGCGCAGCGGCCATGGCTCACGGGCCCAGCCGGTCCGCGGCGTGTGGGCTCCTCCCGGACCGGGGCACGAACCTGTGTCCCCTGCATCAGCAGGCGGATTTTCAACCACTGCGCCACCAGGGAAGACCCCTATATTCTTTTTCTAAACCATTTTTAAAAATTGAAGTATAGTTAATTTACAAGGTTGTGTTAGTTTCACGTGTATGGCAAAGTGATCCAGTTTTATACAAATATATATATATATATATATAAATTCTTTTTCAGATTCTTTTCCATTATAGGTTATTACAAGATATTGAGTATAGTTCCCTGTGACATACAGTAGGTCCTTGTTGTTTATCTATTTTATATATGGTAGTGTGTATATGTTAATCCCAAATTTCTAATTTATCTCTGAGAGCCTTTATATTCCAAATACTATGGAAGATTCAAAGATCAATAAGAGCCCAAAGGAACCTTGTGTATATGCATATGAATGTTCCAGATTATCTTCCCTTTGTCCCTGTTGGGCACTTTCTTTTCAGTGCCTGGTTTTGCTCAGTGGTCACCAAATTGGGTACGTAAAAAAGCAGTCTGGGGCTTCCCTGGTGGCGCAGTGGTTGGGAGTCCGCTTGCCGATGCAGGGGACGCGGGTTCGTGTCCCGGTCCGGGAAGATCCCGCGTGCCGCGGAGCGGCTGGGCCCGTGAGCCATGACGACTGAGCCTGCGCGTCCGGAGCCTATGCTCCGCAACGGGAGAGGCCACAAAAGTGAGAGGACTGCGTACCACAAAAAAAAAAAAAAAAAAAAAAGCAGTCTGTTGAATGCAGGAAGAAAATACTAGAACTTCTATTCTGATTTGCTTTTTAACCTTTTCCTGGGGCAACTGTGTGATAGTTTCAAATTTACAGGAAAGTTACAAAAATGGTAAAAAGAACCCCCATATTTCCTTTACTGCATTCATTAATTATTAAGAATTTCCCCAGTTGTGTTTTATTCTCCCTCTCCCAAAACTACATACTACTGGGGCTCTCTCTCTCTTTCTCTCTTAGAGAGATGGGATGTCTATCCATCTATCTATATCACATGCACATATACAATTATATATATGTGTGTAGGTATATATATATATATATATATATATATATATATATATATATATATATATATATCATGCTCCATTGCCCTAAATACTTCAGTGAGTATTTTCTAAGAACAGGGACGTTCTCTCACTTGACATCAATACAATAATTAAAGTTAAGAAATTTAGCATTGATACAGTAGTATTATCTAATTCACAGGCCATATTTAAATTGCATCACTTTCCCAATAATGTCCTTCACAGATGTTTTTTCCAATCCAGAACTGCACGTTGCATTTCATTGCCATTTCTCTTTAGTTTTTCTAAATATGAAGCTGTTTTAACATTTTGAAGCATACAGGCTTCAAATGCTTTTGTAACGTTTTCCTCAAGTTGAGGTTGTCTGATGTGTACGTTTTTTGGCAGGAATACCACAGAAAAGATGTTATGTCTTTTGTGATGCATGGGGCATCTATTGGTCTCATTACTAATGATGTCAAGTTTAATCACTTCGTTCAAGTGGTCTTCCAGGTCTCTGCACTTTTGCATACAGAGGAGAAAGAAGTATGACATACCCTTATGTTGAGGAAAAGGAAAATTCAGTTAAGTCTAGTTTAGAATTAACTGACACATATAAGGGGAGTGGGCCTGTTTTGGGTGGTCATGCTTATTAAATCTAAATATAGACTGCAAATCTTTAACTCCGTATTATGTGTATTTACATCAATGAATTATTTACCAATATTTATTGTTTTAGGCGTCATCACTACAAGTTCCCTCCAATAACCTTAGCTTGCTTCCTAAATTCAGGAGTCAGGCCAGCACCAAACGTAGAGATATTGCTTTGTTAGTTAGGGCGACAAGATATATATAAGGACTAGGGAAAGACATGGAAAATAATATCTGCAGGAGGCAACTGGAATTTCCTCATAAAGATGTGTTATTTTGCTTAGTAAAGATTTGTTAAACTCAGAAATAGAAAACAAAGGAAGATAATAACTGAATTTGAAGGACAAAACTTAGGTAAGGGACAAACTATGATTCACCTACCCGTAAGACAATAGCATCTTAAATTATAAACAAATTTTTCTGTTTTTTTCCTACAAAATAGTCATCATTTTTATCATTTGTTGTACTCTTTAAAAGATCACCCCTTTTGACTGTCAAAGGACTTATTGAGCTTTTTCTGGTATATGTTTGTTTTATTTTATTTCTATTTATTTATTTATGTTTAATTGGAGTATATTTGCTTTACAATGCTGTGTTAATTTCCACTGTACAGCAAAGTGAATCAGCTTTATGTGTATTTACATCCCCTCTTTTTTAGATTTCCTCCCCATTTAGGTCACCACAGAGCATTGAGTAGAGTTCCCTGTGCTGTACAGAGTAGGTTCTCATTAGTTACCTATTTTCTACATAGTATCAATAGTGGATATATATCAATCCCCATCTCCCTATTCAACCGATTCCCCCCTTCCCCCTTGGTATCCATTACATTTGTTCTCTAGATCTGCAGTGGTATATGCTTAATATTTTGGATCTATCTAGACGAGGCGTTGGAATAAAATAAAGGCATCTAACATTTGTGAAGTTGGAAAAATAAAAGTAATTCATTGGAGGCAAGCAGAGATGGGTAAAATTTAGAAGAGTGGAATGACATATTCGACTTCCATTATGCTGTTGCGGTATAATTTAATTTGTTTGCATTACACTTTATGCTGCTTCTTCACCTGCCCCCCTGAATCTTCAGAAAGGAGCTCATTGCGAAGCTGGATCAGGCAGAAAAGGAGAAGCTGGACGCCGCTGAGCTGGCTCGGGAATTTGAGGCACTGACGGAGGAGAATCGGACATTGAAGCTGGCCCAGTCCCAATGTATAGAACACCTGGAGAAACTAAGAATACAGTATCAGAAGAGACAGGGCTCGTCCTAACTTGAAATTATTCAATGTGAGCACGAGAGGTTGGTGGCTGCTATGCACTGGCCAAAAGATTTTTATTTTAAAGGGATAGTGAGTTAAAATCCATCGCTTCTCCTTATTACCCACATGGCCGACGTCTATACTAATGAGTTTAATGCTTGCCTGATATAGTTTGAGAGAAGGGTTATTTTATTTTAAATAAGGTAATTAAAACAAACCTATTACCAGATGTTTTCAGAGATCATAATTCGTTTCCAGAGATTTTTTTTTTTTTCTTATTTAGCAAGATACAATCATACTGTAGATCTGGGTAGAAAATGATAGAAATAGAACATTGACTGATTCTACTAAGAATCATGAACAGAATTCAGCCATGAAACAAACCAGTAAGATGCTCACTGCAGTTTCATATCCGTGTATTTTAAAATTTCACATCTTTAATATTTCTACGGTGCTCTAATCTGAACTGTCAGAAACTTCTCCAAATATATTTATGTTCACCAGAGTTAGGTTTAATCCCTCAATGATTGATTGTACTAAGAATAAATGGTTGCATATCATAAAAGCTTTCTCATGAAAATATTAGCAGAAAGCATGTTTGTGCCAGAAGCACATTTGCCAGTGCTAACTTGCTGTTGTAATAAAAAGCAGATAAGGCTGCATTTTCTCCGTGCCACGTTACCTCCTGGTAAACATCTCTGCCTTTGCTTGTGTGTGTTCTGGGAGAAATGGAAAAGTATTGTTTGGACATTACTTTGGTGAGTTCCCATGAAAACATCCCAGTAATTTGAACAGTAAAATTCTAACTATTACTCTGTTTTGGATTTAAGGAGATGTTTTGGATCAATGATAACTGATAAGAATACATGAGTAAATTTAAGATTAAAATGATTTTTCCCTTGTTCTATCACCATATTTTGCCAAATTGATCTCCTTGTTTTATGTCCATTTCTATTCCTGTAACTTCTTTTTCATTAAACATAGATCAAAACTCTCAAGTCTGTCTTTTGTCTCTTACTTAACCTCAATTTATGAGGTTGGGATGGGTTAACCCTAGTCAGAACTTGCTCTTAGTTGTATTTGGAAGTGCCAAAAAAGCAGTGAAGTCCCTTTTCTTGTAAGACTGTGGTTTCTCATATAAATAACTCAGAGCTCTATACTGAATATGATCATTGGTGTCTTAAAGTATTTTCCCAGAAAACATAAAAGAGAATAGCTGATTAAAACCATAAGATGCCCTGGGATAGACTGGCTGTTATCAACCGGGGGGTGATTTTACCCTCAAGGGACATTTGGCAAAGTCTAGAGATACTTTTCTTGTCACGACAAGGATGAGGGGGTGGGTGCTACTGGCATCTGGAGAGTAGAGGCTGGGCATGCTGCGAGACATCCTGCAATACACAGGACAGCATCCCAACAATTGTTGTGATGAAGAATTGTTGAAGAATTGTTTGTCCTGATATGCCAACGGCACAGAGGTTGATGCACCTTGGGTTAGACTAATCACTGGGTAGCTGGGCAAATGCCAAGCGGAAACATGATGCAGGGCCATGGGTTTCCTGACATATGGTGTGTGTCCATAGGTCCTGAGCGTCCTCACCCTCAGTTTCCTCATTTGTAGAATGAAGCTTTTTGAGAGCTCTCGAAGTTTGAATGTTACATGAGCCTTCTTTTAAAAATACCCCCAAGGCTTATATATACTAATATAAAGGGGGACTTGTTGACTAAATTTATGTAAATCTAAGGTTAATGGAATGGAAGGAGGAAGGGTGAGTTACCTAGCTTTAAATACAACGATTAGTTGTTGATCACTGCCCATCTGAAGAGGGTTACACGTGTTTACAGAATTCAAGCAGTCATGGCACCTTATAGAAAATGGGAGGGGAGGGCATGGAAATACAGTTCCCAAATCTCTCTGCTCTACTAGAATGAAAATAATTTTACCAGGTCAAAATATTTGAACACACTGTTATTATGTTAAGGAGACACTGAGTAAATAGTTTTCATATCTGTTCTAGTCTCAGCCTGGAATTTTACTATGTTTCCAAAAGATATCTATTCGTGACTCAAAAGTAAGTATTTCTATAGGTGTGTGTGTGTTTTAATATTTTTTAATTGAAGTATAGCTGATTTACAGTATTATACTAGTTTCAGGTGTACAACATAGTGATTCAACATAGGAGTGTGAGTTTTAAGCAAACTCTTATTCATTAAAAATATAAAAACATCTACTTTTGTAGCATTATCAGAGAAACCTAAAGGCAAAATTTCTTATATTGTCAGTTTCATCTTTTCATTCATTTGACAAATTTCCTCCAATCTTATTTACTGTTGTCTATCGTCTGTATAACACAGAATCATTTAAGAATTTTATATCTTCAAATATGTTTACAATGTTCTTGCTATCAGCAATAATGAAAAATTTATAGAGCATTAAAAATGAGCACAGAGGTTCTATTAGTATTAAGATGAAGTGCTTGTTTTTGAGCTAGAATTTAAGAAAAATGTAACCCACATTATACCGTGTAATTGCTCTGCTAAAGAATTTGCTATTTGTGGGCCATTTAGTTTATATAGACATAAAAGAATGTGGTTACAGGTGACTAAACGCCCAGTCTCTACTCATTGGTGTTGGTATCTTGATGTCATTCTGGTACCTGGGCTTGGATGTCTCATTAACTCAGTACAAACAAGGAGCTAAGAGGGATCTGGAATTCAAATTCAATTCAACAGAAGTGTACTATTTACTCACCAAGTGCAAGGCAGAATAACAGCAAAAATAAATGACACGATCCCAGTGTTCCACACTTTGGGAGGCAGTAGATAGTCTTCCCAGAGGGTATATGTAGGGGGATAGTGACAAATTAAGTTGAGAAGTTCCACTGGGCCCTGGTTGTGGGAGAGTTTGGACAAAATAAACATTTTGAAAAGAGGAGTGAATGGTCAGGGCTGGTCTTGAAGACAATGAATAGGGTTGCGGTGTACAGGATGGATGGATAGATACCAGAAACTGCCAGGAGGCTAACAGGAGGGAGTGTGCAGCAAGGGAGAGTGGCTGCAGCTGGGTTAGGGGAGCAGACTCGCAGGGCTGGGAGAGACAAAATGAGAAGGAGAGCCCACGCGCCTTGGGATGGATGGCAGGTGTCACTGAAGCAAAAAGATGAACAAAAGTCATGTTTAATGAGCCCTTTCTGTGCCAGAAAAATCCAGGTTCGTCATATAGGCTATATTATTTAATTCTCAGAACAGCCTGAGACGTAGCTATAATTATCCCCATTCCCCAAAGCCAGAAAGTAAGGTTACATAATTTGTACAGTGTTTCTCGTAGGGCTGGGATTCAAATGCAAATTGACTTTTTACCTTCCCTCCCTCCCTCTCTCCCCCTCTCTCTCTCTCTCTCTTTCTCTCTTTCCATCTTTCTTTCTTTCTCTGAATGCTTGTACTTTGCCAGGCATTCTGGAAGGTGTCGGGGACACAACAGTGCACAACAGAAATGTGGGTCCAGTAGTCAAGGAATCCTTAGTCTAGTAAGGAAGGTAAACATTTACTTAAATACCTACCTGGGGTAGTTTTAAATATATCCAAAAATCCCCTCAGAAGGTAGAGCTTATTTCGCCTCCCCCTTAGTGTGGGGTGGACTTAACTTGTTTGTGACAAACAGAAGAAAGCAGAAGTGGCCGTACGTGGCTTCTACACCCAGGTCATAAAGACACAGAGCTTCCTTCTCCTCCATTCTCTCTTGGATCACTTGCTCTGGATGAGCTGGCTGCCGTGTTCTGAAGAGGCTCCAGCAGGCCTACGGAGAGGCCCACGTGGTGAGGACCTGAGGCCACACGAGTGAACTGCGAAGCAAGTCCTCTAATCCCAGCTGAGGCTGCAAATGGCTGTAGCCTCGTGAGGGACTCTGAACCAAAGCCACCCACCAAGCTGCTCCTGTTCCTGAGTCTCAGGAACTTTGAGATAATAAATGGTGTTTTATGCCACTTAATTTTGGGGTGATTTGTTATGTGGCAATAGATTAAAAAATACAACAAATAAATGAGGTAAGTGCCAAACAGAAAAGAAATATAGTCTATGAGTTCATATACAAAAGAGAATCTAACTGAGATGTGGAGTCTGGTATGATTTCCTCAAGGTGGTGACTACTGAGCTGAGATCTGATGGATGAGTAAGAGCTAAAGAGGCAAAGAGGGCAGGAGGAGGAAGGTGTCGAGACAGAGTGAAACATGTGCAAAGGCCCTGGGGCATGTTCAAAGACTTGGAGGGAGGCCCATGTGGCTGAGCATGAAGAGGTATGGAGAGTGTGGTACAAGATGAGGTTGCAGGATAAGGCAGGACCTTGAAGATCACATTAAGAATTTTGGCCTTAATCTTAAAAACACTAGGAAGCCACTGAAGACTTTCAAGTACAGGGACAACATGTTAACACATTATCTTCTAGGGTAACATGTTTTAAGGGTTTTCTTTGTTAAGTTACTTCATTTTAAGTTGCTTAGAGTGCTATACTGTATGGAGTTATTTATACTATACAGATTTAGCTAGCTATACAGTTGATAGGGTTATTTGTATAGGGTTATTATATACATTTTACCTGAGAAGTCATTTTAGTGACTATTTTTCTCCTTAGAGAGAAGGTAAACCCTTAATCGTATCACGTGGCTTGGCTTAGAATAGAAGACAGAATTTACCTCCACTGTCACCATAAACGTATTTAATTGAGTGACACTAATAATCCTGCTTTTTAATGAGATTTCTAAGATCTGTTTTTTTAATGTTTATTTCATGTTTCAAAGTTGCCAAACTCACAGCTTGTAAGAGGATATTCTTAAGCAGTTAGAACTTTTGAGACAATATTTTCCACCTGTCCATGTTATTATTATTATTATTTTTTTTGTGGTACGTGGGCCTGGCCTCTCCGGTTGCGGAGCACAGGCTCCGGACGCGCGGCCTCAGCGGCCATGGCTCACGGGCCCAGCCGCTCCGCAGCATGTGGGATCTTCCCGGACCGGGTCACGAACCCGCGTCCCCTGCATCGGCAGGAGGACTCTCAACCACTGCGCCACCAGGGAAGCCCTGTCCATGTTATTTTTAAGGAATGGTAATAATCAAAGATGCACGTGCAGATCACGTCATACATGTGAAATGTCCACAAGGCAGAGGTGAAATCACCCACAAAGCTGATAGCCTTAACCTTTAGCTTCCTTGAACACCCTTCCAGTTCTAACCTTCTATGTTTTAATTAACCGGGAATATATTATTTCCCATGGTTAGAAACAAATGCTCCCTGAAAGAAAAGTGTCTTATATACTCAGGGGGGGGGTTTAAGTTCTAGTGTTAAAATCATATCGATTTCAATTTGCTCTCTGAAACTTTGAAAATGTTCCTAATCAGTCCTCCTATTTGCACATTTCTCAGACAGCTCTGGGGCAGGGAGATAAAAGAAGAGGCTTTTATGAGAGTAGATTATCGAGGGTACAGTAACGGCCATGAGGTGATGGTCTGAGTCACACACACAAGCTGGAAAACAAAGTTTTCCCCAAGGAGTTTCTCTTCTAAAAACTTTTCGTTCTTTTGGACTAAGAAGTTTAAGATAAGAAATTCTGAGAAGGACTGAGCCAGTGTGAAAAAAAGGAAGAATCAAGTTTTTTAACAGCCAAACAAGGAAGAATATGCGTCTGCCATCTGCTACACTAACATATTGTATCTGTCACTGGACGTGTCTGGGCAGTGGCCGTTCTCTCAGATCTGAGTCTTGAAAAGGAAAAGATAAAGAAATAGTAGGACAAGGTAAAATTATGTATTAAACGGCTTCCCACCCCCGCCCACGCCACCCTGAGCTTTTTAATTGCCTGTTCACTTCTCAAAAATGGAGTAAATGCTGAAGTGCTGACTTTCCCCCATCATTCCTGTAAATAAGGATATGACTCACAAGCCCTGTAATCTCCAGAATGCTATAGAGACTACGGTGATTTGATTATTTAAAAATAGCTGGGAAAAAAAGCAAGAAATCGATTATGGGTAAGGTGGGGTGCTTTCTTTTTTTCAGATTAAAAAAATTTAAATTTAACGTGTTACTGTGTCCAGCCCTAAGTATTCTTAGAACATCTGGCCAGTCAATCAGATTTGGGGGTTTTATGCTGTATTTGGTGGTCTGTTCTCCTTTTCTCTAAAGTAGAGAGAGATGGGTGTTGATGGCATTTGAGTACACTGACCCCCACCCCCAAACCGTTACACAACCATTGCAATATTGTCAATGCAGATATTTAGGGTGCCAATAAGAATACGAGTTGTAGGGATAGCAATAGCTTATATTAAGCCTACTGACTGGCATGGATGGACCTATAGCTAGCTGGTCCAGAAATAAGAAAAAGGGAACCTCTTTATTGTTGGTGCGAAAACCCCCAAAGCAAGACTTTCTGCAAACCTAGGTTTGAGTTTGAGATTTCGGATTAAGGCTCAGGCAAGGCATCTCCATTTGCCCTACATCTCAGTCTTACTGGATATTACTCAGGGTCCTTGTAAGGGAGAGGAGCACAAAACGAGGCCGAAAAAAGAGAACTTCATGGAGAGACTGTTTACAAACTTGGGGGCAGAGGCTTGTGATTTGATTCCAGCGCTCCTTCCTAGTCATAAAGCCCCATTAAATGCCTGGAAATGTGAACCAGGACGAGCAGAAGCGCCTCCTCCCTGGTGATGGATTAGGGGTCGGGTTGCCAGGCAAAATACCAGGTGCCCGGGCTTCCCTGGCGGCGCAGTGGTTGAGGATCCGCCTGCCGATGCAGGAGACACGGGTTCGTCCCCCGGTCCGGGAAGATCCCACATGCCGCGGAGCAACTAAGCCCGTGAGCCATGGCCGCTGAGCCTGTGCGTCCGGAGCCTGTGCTCCGCAACGGGAGAGGCCACAACAGTGAGAGGCCCGCATAAAAATACAAGGTGCCCAGTTAAACTGAATTTCAGAAATCAGGTAAACAATGAATAGATTTTGGGTATATGTAGGTCCCAAACATCACATGGGACATACTTATACAACAAAAAAATTCTTTTTTGCTGTTCATCTGAAGTTCAATTTTAACTGGGAATCCTGTATTTTTATTGTAATACTGGTAATCCTAATTAAGGAGGGTGGTATGGAGAAAACTCCGCAAGTTCAGCCATGTAATCCTCCGTCCCCTGTCCCCAACAACAGTGTCCTACCCTGCAGTATGTTTAGTGAGAAGAAAGTGCCTTCAAAGTAGAAAGTGCTTCTGAAAACATGCTCTTGCAACACCAGTGTTTGAAATGTAAAGTATTTATAAAAAACAAAACCAGAAAAGAAAAAAACCAGAAAAACCAAAATACTGATTCATAGTCACACAAGTTTGAGAAACTCTGGGCTAAATTAAAGAGTTCTTGCGGCTTTAGGATTTCTCCTAGCATTTAATGCTAACATGCACTGTGACACAAATAATAGTGTTTCCTTGCTTTATCTACAAACGATCACAGCAAACAAACAACAGGCTCAATATCCTTTGGTTACACAGTGACCATGGGTTTCCATTGAAATGCAGTTTAAATTTAGCAAAGTCATTTTGGTGTCCATCAGGTTAAAACAGAATGTCACTGTACTAATCTTGTTTTAAGACTTAATTTGCATTTATAAAGAAGTTTTAAAGCTCTCCATAAATGTCTGTAAAGTGATGGAATTCTATTGAATAAGATATTGTTGCCCACTTGACACTGAATGGTTTTGCTTAGCTTAATATGAAGAATCAAAACCAAATTATCGGGCTTCCCTGGTGGCGCAGTGGTTGAGAGTCTGCCTGCCGATGCAGGGGACACGGGTTTGTGCCCCGGTCTGGGAAGATCCCATATGCCGCTGAGCGGCTGGGCCCGTGAGCCATGGCTCTGCAACGGGAGAGGCCACAACAGTGAGAGGCCCGCGTACCGCAAAAAACAAAACAAAAACCAAATTATCATCTAAGCAGGACAATCCTAGATTTTTCAGAGAGAAAAATGAGGATTAAAACATAAAGCTTCTCTGCCTCACAAGGTTATTTTTGGAAAGATATAAAGTAATGTCATGAAAGGCTGCACTAAAGCTTTACGGTGCTGTATAAAGTTTGATTGTTACCTTCACTGTAGAGTTGAGGCCTCCACAGGTCTTAGGGTTTTCTCTCTTTCTAGTCATAGGTATTTTAGCTAATTTGTTGCCCAATCCATCCTTCTCTCGTGTAGTGTGAAATGGGAGAAAAAGGGAGATATATCAGTTAGGATTAGCATCAGCTTTCACAGATCTCCTTTTCCACAAACCATCATCACCAAATAACAGCAGATTAAACGAGGTGCAAGTTTCTTTCTTCTCTGATGTAGAAGACTGGGGATATAGAGTCCTGGGCTGATATGGTGTTTCTGCTCCATAAAATCTTCAGGGCCCCCAATTTTTCTGCCATTATTTAGGTATGTCCCTTGTTGTCATGGTCCAAGATGGTGGCAGCTGGAGGAGGAAGAGACAAAGAAGGGGAGCAGCCTAGGAGTGGACTGATTATCTTGGGAGCTGCCACAATATGCTTCCAATGACCTTCCTGAGATGGTTAATTTTATGTGTCAACTTGACTGGGCCACAGGGTGCCCAGGTATTTGGGCAAACATTATTCTGTGTGTGTCTGTGAGGGCGCTTTTTTTTTTTTTTTTTTTTGCGGTATGCGGGCTTCTCACTGTTGTGGCCTCTCCCGTTGCGGAGCACAGGCTCCGGACGCGCAGGCCCAGCGGCCATGGCTCACGGGCTCAGTTGCTCCGCGGCATGTGGGATCTTCCCGGACCAGGGCACGAACCCGTGTTTCCTGCATCGGCAGGAGGACTCTCAACCACTGCGCCACCAGGAAAGCCCTGTGAGGGTGCTTTTGCATGAGATTTATATTTAACTTGGAAGACTGAATAAAGCAGATTGCCCTCCCTAATATTGGTGGGCCTCACTCAATCAGTCGAAGGCCTGAATGGAGAAAAAAGGCTGACTTTTCTATGAGAACTCTTCCTGCCTGCCTGCATTGAGCTGGGACATCGGTTCTTTCTTGCCTTTAGAGTAGGACAGAAACATTGGCTCCTTCTCAGTCTCAATCCTGCTGGCCTTCAGATGGGAACTACACCTTTGGCTTTCCTAGGTCTTCAGCTTATAGATGGCAGATTTGTGATTTATCAGTCTTCATAATCACTTGAATCATTTTCTTATAATAAATCTCTCTCTATATGTATGTCTATTGGTTTTGTTTCTCTGCAAACTCTGACTAATACAATCTTATTGCCTGGAACTTAGCATTGAAGAAGGAGAGAAGTATAGGGGGTGAAACTTGTAGGGTACAAGTAGGATATTCTGCCACGGGAGGGAAACTCAAACCTTCAGGTCAGTTGTGAGTCAGCAGTGATGTTGGTGCAGTCTTTTATTTTGGTAGCTGGTCAGAAGTATTGCCACATCAGCAGGCCAAGTTCTCCATTTATCAGATTGGGTGGCAGTGCCTTCCTCTGTCCCACCAGATGAGAGTTCTTGGAAGATATTAATCATATTCAAATTCCTGCACTTTTAATGCCTATCCAGAGTATGTTAAATACAAATGCTTCGACAAATGGAAAGCTCTGATGAACATTTGTGTTTATATGAATGTGTTGTCCAAAACCTAGAAATACGATATTTGGTCTCTTTTCATGCCTGAAATGGAAGTCAGGGTGATTATTTTTGTATAGCAAGTAATACACTTGCAGATTGTAGGCAGGTTTTTTTTCTTACACCAAGGGAAGTTTGTCAAGAGTGAAAGATGGCAGAAGAAGGTTTTGACAATGGTGCCAAATTATTTTACTCAGTTCCTCGACTGAGCATTTTGAAGCCATTTCACTGGCGGGGGGCCAATGTCATCCCATTATTAGAGGTTCAGTCCTTGATTTTAGAAGCACTTATCCAAGCTCTTGTAAATACTGCTAATTAACTTGCATCTCTTCTCAAGATCTGCACGAGGACCGGTTGTTACGTAGTTTCTGATGGCTGTGGCTCAAGGTCTTTTCTTGCCTGCTGTTCTTTCCCTCTGTGGGAAGAGCATGGGATGATGGGATTTCAGTTTGGTTTGCTATTATTCTTGGATCCTAACATAAGACCATTAGAATAATCAGTAGGTGGAAAGTTGAATAAACATTTACTTTTAACTTACAACTGGTTACCAAACTTAAAGGAAGATTTACGTAGCACCAGGACCAATTTTATAATTTGCAAGGCCAAGTGCAAAATGAAAATTTGGGGCCCCTTGTTTCAAAACTTATTAAGAGTCTCAAGATGGTGATGGTAGAGCGCTAAAGTCAGTGCAGTGCCCTCTGAGCATCTGTGCAGACGGCACATCTGTGATGTTGGCCCTGCTTAGCGTTGTACATTTAGCACGTTGATGGCCTTGAAGTCCTCACTGAACTCTCACCTCATCCCCTCATCCCATGTCCTTGCATCTTCTATTACTTCTGCAATCTTTACTTTTGTATAATGGTATGGGACAGAAGAGTGTCTGATGAGAAAGCATTACTTGGTTTTAACCTAGTTTTTTACCTTTTATTCCTGAATATCAGAGCTCACAGACATTTCCCTGTCTTCTGACCACCCCTAATATGATGCAGTACCTGAGGCAGCTTTATTGTCATGGATACACAAGTGGCAAACATTGTGGGGCCGTTTGTAGGGGATCGATTCCTACCAAACAAACTAGGAATATTCTTCAAAGGACCTTGACATTTAATATGGAAAAATGGCCTATAAGAATCAAATCACCCACATGTAGTAAAGAGTGATCTAATTACCCAGGGAGAAGGGATGTACCTGGGTCATGAAAAATTTATAAGCTAAATTAGAGTCGGGTATTATAATCAAAGTAGCTTCTGACTACCTTATTTCCTATGATACTGTATTAGGGCCCTCTAGAGAAACAGGGCCAATAGCATATATATATATATATATATATATATATATATATATATATATATATACGCATATATATATGTATATATATATGCATATATATATGTATATACATATATATATACACATACATATATATATGTGTGTGTGTGTGTATATATATATATATATATATATTACTCATGCAATTATGAAGACAGGTAAGTTCCAAGATCTTCAGGGTGAGTCTGTAAGCTGGAGACTCAGTAGAGTTGATAGTGTACATCCCAGTCTGAGTCTGAAGGCCTGAGAACCAGGAGAGCCAGTGGTATAGTTCTTGTCCAAGGCCAGCACATTTGAGACCTAGGAGGGACTGATGTCCCAATTTTATAACTTTCAGGCAGGAAGAATCTCTTTCTTGGGGGGAGGGTCAGCCCTTTTGCTCTATTCAGGCCTTCAACTGATTGAGCGAGGCCCACCCAATTAGGGAGGGCAATCTCCTTTACTCAGTCTATCAATTTAAATGTTACTCTCTTCCCCAAACACCCCCCATAGAAGCACCCAGAATAATGTTTCACCAAATATCAAGGCATCCCGAGACCCAGTCAACTGGACACATAAAATTAACCATCACAAATACCGTGTCATCACAAATTCTATATTCAAATTCCTAGCTTCACACTTATACAGACAGCTAGCTACTGTTCATCATATTTGTTCAATTCTACCACTTGCCATAACTGAAGATTTAATTAGAACAAGGTACATTAGAAAATTAGAAAAAGGCACATTCTTACATCAACAGTTTACTGAGTGCTTGCTTTGTGCTACAAGCTAGGGTTGTGGAAATGACTAAGAACAGCTGGTGAGTCCAGAAGGCATTGTTGAGAAGCAGCTTTACTTCCATGGGTTTCACCTGTGAACTTCCTTTCTTCATTTTTTTTATCCCTCTCACCAGGGATGTGATTTTCTTTTCCCTTGTGATTGCACTTTTAGTGTTGGAACCCTACAAATGTCTCACCACTACTATATGGAATATAGTTGGGTTATGTAGGAAAGAGAGAATGAGGGAATCAGGAATGGGGAATCACCTAAAGAGGATTAGAAATAGCTATGGTTAGAGGCGTCAGTCTCCATGGGAGAACAAGAGTTGGAAGAAGTAAACAGAGGGAAAAATAAGAAGGAACCTTGGATGGAGCAGGGAGAGTGAGACCGATGAAAGGAAGGTGAGGAAGCCAAGACAGCTGGTCACTTTTAGCTCTACGTTATTGAGCAAAATGCTTGGATTACAAGGAGAAAAGAAACCAGCCTAGAGGTGATGAGGTAAGAGAGAAAGAAGAGCTGTCATCATTGAATTCCTTGAGAAAACCTGTTAAGAGGCTTGAGTCCTCAGACAGTGGCATCCATGGGTCAGAAAAAACTTGAACTGAAAGGAAGATTTAATTCAGTGAGTAAACATTGATGCCATGTTCGTTCTTACTTTCAGCTTTTGTTCACGCCACTCTCTCTGTCTGGAATGCCTTCTTTGCCATCCCCTGGTTAACGCTTATTAACGATTAGGTCTCTGCCTCACTGCTGTTTCCTCTCAGACGTCTCCTTGGACCCCTGAAGACTGGGTTTGGTGCCTTTCCCCTGAGTTCTCATCTTACCCTATTTTAGAATTTATCGTACTGATTGAAATGGCTTCCTGACATGCCTGTCTTCCTGAATGAGCTGGGAGCTCCTTGAGGACAGTAGTTGTATCTTGTTTAAAGTTGTATCTGCAGAATATACTTCAGTGCTTGGCAGCTGGTAGGTATTTAATGGATATTTGATAACTGAAGGAAGGAATGAAAGAATGAATGAGGACCCTATCCTCCTCTCTCAGTGGCATTTGAGACACTGGTGTGGAGCATCAGGATGGGTGAGGTACAAGTGGTGGTGACACAAAGGAACTGGACACAGTCCCAGGCCTTCAAGAGCCTGCAGCCTGGATAACACCTATGACTCATGGTGTGATACAAGACGGGTGACATAAGACCATACTACAGCGCAAGACGGGAGAGTGGGGGCGCACAATTTACTAAACACATATACAGGGTGCCCGATTAAAATTGAATTCAAGATAAACAACAAGTAGTATATATACATCTCATGGAATATTTGGGACATACTAATACTAAAAGTTTTTAATTGTTTATTAAAATTAAGATTGGACTGGACTTCCTGTATTAAAGGAACTTGTAATGTTAGGTTTCTTCCAATTTTTTATTATATCTATTTAGCATTTTGTAGTAAATATGGTAATATGCTCTATGGCAAATATATAATGAAACAGACAAAAATAGCTTATTTATGATGTAGGAAAGAGGTGGAAATACTTATATAATCTTATTGAGCACTCACTATGCTCCAGGTGACAACATATGTAATTTCCCTTAATCTTGACGATAATACTATAATACTATTGTACTTATTATATATAATAAGCATACACAATAATACTATAACAATTGTTAGGCACATCTTGCTGAGGTTCATAATGTTTATTTGCTCATCTATGATCACTCAACTAGCAATTATTTTGGAATTCATTATAGATATAGACCCATGTATAATTAGCAATTACTGAGTACCCATGGCATATACACTGTGTGAGCAGAAAGGAAAGAACATTTCTGTCTTGTAGACATCAAGGATTATTTTGCAGGGGAAGTGATGCCTGAGTAGTGATTGACAAAATTATTTCACCTTCTAATAAGTTTAATAACAGGCAATGCATGAAGAATACTCACAAGTAAAAGAAGTATTAATAATTTTAAAAACAGATATTGCAGTTCATTCTAAAAAGCTCTCTCTAGGTTTCTGTAATCTTTTATTAAGTGTTCCACATCGATGACACACAATAAAATTCTCATACTTTCTCCCCTTTTCTATTAAACACCCACTAAGATCATTAGTCATAATCATTAAAAGGTCATTATTTATAATCTTCAGCTACTCATATGATTATAGTTTGATACCACTTTTGTTAGAAACACTACACCTTCCCATAGAAATATGTTTTAAACGTCTTTACAATTCTATAACCTACAGGAATAGTTATATAGCTGGGTTGACCAACTTCCTCCCATATAATTATTTCAATTATATAAAATGTTACTTAACTGGAATGGTATTATAGTTGTAAAATATTCAATTCTGTAATTATGTAAGATTAAAATAAGTTAAAAGAAAGGTCTGAAGTTTTAACAACCTATTTCCTAGAGAAAGGCTGAAGAGTTCTATTCTTATATTAAAAAAATACAACTATAATAATAAAATATGAGAACAAAATGTTTTCAGTGCTTTTCTATCTCAAAAGACATTAATTAAATTTTAATTTAAAACATCAAAGAGTAGTAGCCTTGAATAAACTCTTGTGAGATGGGCAAATATTGCTGTCCTCTTTTAACTTACATCTGGCTTCCATATCTTCTCTCCAGGAAGTCCTTTAGACAGATCTTAACTCATTTTGGTTAAACTACTTCTACGTTGCCTTAGAAACTTTGCAGGTGTGTGTGTGTGTGTGTGTGTGTGTGTGTGTGTGTGTGTGTAGAAGAAGCTATCCAAAAATGCCCAGAGCACTGCTCTTTACTTAGTAAGCTTACACAGCCATGTTTGACTTACTGATTTTCTAACAGTGACTGTTCAGGAACCACAAGAAGATAATTCTGGCGCAAGGGAGGTAACTTGTTTGAATTTCAGATGTGTTCCTCAGAGAGTCATATACATTTGAAGCTTATACTTATTAAAAGATAAATTTTTAATGAGGATAAAATCATGACTTTCATACAATATAAAATGTACATGTATCTAATACTTAACTCAGGAATTAATGAGAGACCAATAGTTTCTGCAACCAGTGCAAAAGAGAAGCACCCATTTATAGTCAGATAAAGGATGTCAATTTAAAAATAGATGCAAAATTGGTAAAACTGGTCAATATCCACAGGAACACAATTTGCATTTTTATGGACAGGCATTACTTGCACTACAATTAATTTTCTCTAAGTTAACGTCTGTATCTAAAAGGTTGTGAAATAGCCTAGTTCGAGGCAAATAAAGGCCTAGATAACCCAGATGTATGAGTTGGACAGGACACTTAGTAAAGTTCAAAATCTTTCACATTTTTTTCTCATACTTTTTCTTTAAAAGGTGTTTTTGGTGCATCTTACATATTTGTATTTATAAATAATTCAAGATTCAGAAATTAGCTAGTGAATACAATTAATTATTGGGGGGGGTCAAAGATTCACATACAGGAATTTGGCACTGAAGTTCATTTTGGATAATAACATGAAAATTAAGGATTCTTTTGAGGGTCTGGTATCGACTAATCATACTTTCAAATACAAACTGAAATATCATTCTATTTTCTGTACATGGTCTATGAGATACAACACAAGCATTCTGAATGATTTGGATCAGTCATCCATTTACTGCAGGCCCTCTGTCACTCTCAGATCCACCTCTATAATAATAACAATGAGTAAGAACAGTAAAAGTAAAAACTATGACAGACAAGTCTTACAGATACATGTGCCAGACACTGTGTTTTATCTGTAGTTTTTTACCTATAATTTTTAAAATTTAATTTTTATAACATCACCTACAGTGGGTTTAATTATACCTGTTTTATGGAATAGCAATTCATGCCTTCCTTACTCTGTCTCTCTTTTTAATAAAGAAGAAAAAATTTTAAGCAAACATATTTCTTTCACTGAATGATCTGAGTTATAGTATTTCAAAACGAGTATGGTTCAATGAACCAAACAGCAATTCTTTTTTGGCTCTGGTTTCAACAACTTGGCTTCTTTCCCCTCCGTTTTAAGCTATGGATAGCATTATATAATTGCTGATGTTTAATCTCTGTGCAATACTTTGAGAAATCTCTCAAGGTATAGAAACCTCAGTTATTCCTCTTTTTATGAGTGGAGAGATCTAGAAAGGACATGAGTGCTTTACTTTAACAGACAGATTTACAGTCTGGAACTGTGGACCTCTAGCCATTCAGAGAGAAAACATCTGAAAGAGTAATGCAGTGAAATTACAAAACAAACATCGTTTGGGGAACTGAGATACTATCTAGACTACCCACACTGGAAAGCTAATTTATGTTCACACTTATCCTCTTCTTTGCACTCCTCTCTCTTCTTGTTTTCCTCTTGGTCTCTTTTCTCTTTATTGGCTTTGTATGATTCAAGAGACATTTAGTACCTGACTACATACAAAAAACAAATATGCTGAGTTTGCCTTTCTTTTTTGCATACACTAGGGAATTAATTTTAGTGTATGTTGCATTTATTTAACAGATGACTCTTCTTGTCATCTTAAACTCTATCTTGTTCTGCATTTTAATTTCCCTGTTTGCATTGTGGCAAAAGGAAAACAAAAAGCAGTCATGGGCTTCCCTGGTGGCGCAGTGGTTGGGAGTCCGTCTGCCGATGCAGGGGACGCGGGTTCTTGCTCCGGTCTGGGAGGATCCCACATGCTGCGGAGCGGCTGGGCCCGCGAGCCATGGCCACTGAGCATGCGCGTCCGGAGCCTGTGCTCCGCGACGGGAGAGGCCACAACAGTGAGAGGCCCGCGTACCGCAAAATAAAAAAATAAAGCAGGCATGATACAAAGGGCACCCTCTAAATAAAGATGGTTTCCCCCAGGCCTGACTGGGCTCTCTCCACCCCACTGACAGAAAATGTTAGAATAAGGAAGTAGCGTGAGTCATTACTATTGCCACGCCCTCAGGAAAACCCCTGCTCATCTTCCTCTTGTGGTCTCTCTGGCCAAGGTCCTGGGTCACCGCAGGTAAGTTTTCAGAACGTATATTCAAGAGTTTCCTGTAGAACTGCAGCATCAGTTTGCTTACAAACAGAAAGAAGGACAGACATAAAAATCTTTGGCTGGGCTTCCCTGGTGGCGCGGGGGTTGAGAGTCCGCCTGCCGATGCAGGGGACACGGGTTCGTGCCCCGGTCCGGGAGGATCCCACATGACGCGGAGCGGCTGGGTCCGTGAGCCATGGCCGCTGGGCCTGCGCTCCGCAACGGGAGAGGCTACAACAGTGAGAGGCCCACGTACCGCAAAAAAGAAAAAAAAAAAAAAAGACTCCCCAGTACCCCTTCCTCTCAGAAGAATTGGGATTATTAAAACTTAGAAGCTTAGGGGCTTCCCTTGTGGTGCAGTGGTTGAGAATCTGCCTGCCGTTGCAGGGGACGCGGGTTCGTGCCCAGGTCCGGGAAGATGCCACATGCTGCGGAGTGGCTGGGCCCGTGAGCCATGGCCGCTGAGCCTGCGCGTCCGGGGCCTGTGCTCCGCAACGGGAGAGGCCACGGCAGTGAGAGGCCCGCGTAATCTTTGGCTGAAGAACAGAAGAATGAATGAGTTTGATCTAAACGTTTATTTATAAATTGGTTGTTTGGAAGTGGGAATGCAGTTTCTGTTTCTTACATATCCTCTAAGATTGTTAGGAGGACTCCTGAGTTAGCCCCCCAAGCATATCCTACTGCCAAGTGGCTGAAGTACGTGTAGTATTATTTCTGTGGGGAAGATACATTCAGTGTTCCAGTTTGGTTAACAGGGACATGTTCAGCAAAATAAAAAGGCAACCTATAGAATAGGAGAAAATATTTGCAAACCATATATCTGATAAGGGGTTCATATAAAAATATATAAGAATTCATACAACTCAATAGCAAAAAAAAAATGGGCAGAGGAATCGAACAGACATTTTTCCAAAGAGTATCATGAAAAGGCAGTCAACATCACTAATCATCAGGGAAATACAACTCAAAACCACCATGAGGTATCACTTCACACAAGTTAGAGTGGCTATTATCAAAAGACACAAGATATTAGCAAGGATGTGGAGAAAAGGGAATCCCTCTGCGCTGTTAGGGGGAATGTAAATTGGTGCAGTTACTATGGGAAATGGTATGGAGGTTCCTCAAAAAATTAAAAATAGAACTATCATATGATCCATCTATCCCACTTCTGGGCATATAGCCAAAGGAAATGAAATCAGGATCTTGAAGAGATATATGCACTTCCACGTTCATTGCAGCGTTATTCATAATAGCCAAGATATGGAAACAAGTGTGTCTACAGATAAATGAATAAAGAAGCTGTAATATATAGTATTATTTATCCAGAGAAGGGAGGAAATCTTGCCATTTGTGACCACATGGATGGACCTTGAAATATGTGTGATCTCACTTATATGTGGAATCTAAAAAAATAAATTAAACTCTTAGAAACGGAGAGTAGAATGGTCGTCAGGGGAAGGGGGCGGGGGAATGGGGAGATTTTGGTCAAAGGGTACAATTTTCCGTTATAAAATGAATAAGTTTTGGGGAATCTAATGTACAGTACGGTGATTATAGTTAACAGTATCATATTATATGCTTGTAAGCTGCTAAGAGAGTATATCTAAGTGTTCTCATCACCAAAAAGAAATGATGATTATATGAGGTGATGGAGGTGTTAACTAAGCCTAGTGTGGCGATCATTTCACAGTACATAGTTGTATCAAATCATGACACTGTAGACCCTGAATTTACACAATCCTGTATGTTAATTATATCTCAATAAACCTGGAAAAAATAAGGTGTACAATTCAGTGATTTTCAGTATATTCACAGAGTCATGCAACTATCACCACTGTTTAATTTCAAAATGTTTTTACCACCCCAGCTGTTACCACAGCTGTTACTCCCCCTTTTTCAACCCTTGGCAACCACTAATCTACTTCCTGTTTCCATGGATTTGCTCATTCTGGACATTTCATAAAAAAGGAATCATATAATATGTGGCCTTTTGAATCTGTTTTTTTCACTTAGAAAAATATTGTTTCGTCCATGTTGTTGCATGTATCAGTACTTCATGCTGAATAATAGTCCATTACATGGATATACCACATTTTATCTATTCAACAGGTGATGGACATTTGAGTTGTTTCTACTTTTTAGCTATTATGAAAATGCTGTCATGGATATTAATTTATAAATTTTTGGGGGAGCCTATGTTTTCAGTTCTCTTGGGTAGGAGTAGGAATTGGTATATACCTAGGAATTGCTGGGGCAACTTTTTTTTTTTTTTTTTTTTTTTTGTGGTACGCCGGCCTCTCACTGCTGTGGCCTCTCCCATTGTGGAGGACAGGCTCCAGACGCGCAGGCGCAGCGGCCATGGCTCACGGGCCCAGCTGCTCCGCGGCACGTGGGATCCTCCCGGACCGGGGCACGAACCCGTGTCCCCTGCATCGGCAGGCGGGCTCTCAACCACTGCACCACCAGGGAAGCCCTGCTGGGTCAACTTTATGTTTAACTTTTTGAGGAACTACCGAACTGCTTTCCAATATGGCTGCATCATTTTACATTCCCTCCAGCAATGTCTGACAGTTTCAACTTTCCCACATCCTTCTCAATAGTTCTTACTGGTCTTTTTGATTACAGCCATTTAGTGGGTATGAAGTGGCATCGAATTGTGATTTTTTTTTTTTTTTTTTTTCGGTACGCGGGCCTCTCACCGCTGCGGCCTTTCCCCCAGCGGAGCACAGGCTCCGGACGCGCAGGCTCAGCGGCCATGGCTCACGGGCCCAGCCTCTCCGCGGCATGTGGGATCTTCCCGATCCGGGGCACGAACCTGCGTCCCCTGCATCGGCAGGCGGACTCTCAACCACTGCGCCACCAGGGAAGCCCTCAAATTGTGATTTTGATTTGCATTTTCCTAATGACTAATAGTGAGTATCTTTTTATGAGTATCATTTACAGGGAGGAAATTCTTCCTCCTTTTTTCGTTGGGTTCTTTTTATTGTTGAGTTGTAAGAGTTTTGTTTTGTTTTTATTCTAGATATAAGCCCTTTATCAGATATATAATATGATTTACAGATATTTTCTATAATTCTGTAGACTGTCTTTTCACTTTCTTTACTGTAAAATAAAACCACAAAAAGGTTTTACTTTTTATGAAATTGAATTAATCTATTTTTTCTTTTGTTGCTTGTGCTTTTAGTGTCATATCTAAAAAACCATTGCCTAACACAATGTCATGGTCAAATTTATGTTAATTTTTATATATGGTGTTTAGGTAGGGGCTCAATTTTATTCTTTTGCATCCAGTTGTTTCAGCATCATTTGTTGAAAGGATTATTGTTTATCAGTTGAATTGTCTTGCTGAAAACCAGTTGACCATCAATGTAAGGGTTCATTTCTGAACTCAGTTTTGTTCCATTAATCTATATGTCTATCCTTACACCAGCACCACATTGTCTAAATTACTGTAATGTTGTAGTAAGTTTTGAAACTGGGAAGTCTAAATCGTACAACTTTCTTCATCTTTTCCAAGATTGCTTTGTGTATTTTAGTTTCCATGAATTTCCATGTAAATTTTAGAATCAGCTTGTCAATTTTTGCAAAAAAGAGAAGATGGGATTTTGATAGGGATTGAATTGAATTTATAGATCAATTAGTGGAATATTGCTATCCTAATGATAGAGTCTTCTGATCCATGAATATGGGATATCTTTGCATTTATTTAGATATTAATTTCTTTCAATGATGTTTTATAGATTTTCAGTACAAGTTTTATGCTTTAAAAAAACTTATTCCTAAATACTTAATTTTTTATACTCTTTTAAATGGAATTGTCTTCTTAATTGTATTTTTGAATTATTATACTTTCATTTAATTCTTTAGACATGGTTTCCTTTAGTTCACTAGATGAACTAAAAAATTCATCTTAAAGTCTTTGGTTAGTAAGTCCAAATCTGGACTTAGTCAGCGAGAATTGACTGATTATTTATTTATTTTTTTGGTTGGGCTATGCATTTGTATTTCTTTGTGTATCTCATTTTTTTTGTTGTTGAAAACTGGACATTTAAAATAATGTATTGCTTTGACTCTTACAATCAGACACTGTCTTGTCCCCAGGATTTGTTGTTGTTGCTGTTTTTGTTTTTGTTATTATTGTTGCTGTTTGTTTATTCATTTGTTTGTGACTTTCCTGGACTAATTCTGTAAAGTCTGTATTCTTTGTCATGTGTGACCATTGAAGTCTCAGCTCATGATTAGAAGAGATTCTCATAAATGCTTTGAACCAGTAACTCTCCCAGCTTTTGTTGATTGGCTATATGTGTATGTTGGGGTATATCTTCAACGATTCTGCAGGCAGTTTACAATTCTACCTTAGCCTTTACTTTCTGCTTGTGCAGAGCATCAAGGCAAGCTAACAATGAGAGTTTAGAACTTTCTTTGGTCTTTCCTGTGCAAACACACAGCCCTATGATGGTCTTCTAGATTCCTAAGAATATGCGTGAGCTTTTAAAAGTTCTGCATGGACCTCTCATTCCCCAGTTGTTCTTTTTTTTTTTTTTTTTTTTTTTGTGGTACACGGGCCTCTCTCACTGTTGTGGCCTCTCCCGTTGCGGAGCACAGGCTCCGGACGCGCAGGCTCAGCGGCCATGGCTCACGGGCCCAGCCGCTCCACGGCACGTGGGATCCTCCCGGACCGGGGCACGAACCCGCGTCCCCTGCATCGGCAGGCGGACTCTCAACCACTGCGCCACCAGGGAAGCCCCCCAGTTGTTCTTTTTAAGTGTTTTGGTTAACTCTGCCCAGTAATATCATCCCAGTGAGCTGCAATATTAAACAACTGTCACTGATTTTTTTTTTTTTTTTCCAGCAAATTCCCTAGAGATGGGACTGTTGGCACAGAGCATGTCCTGAATCAGGTCAAATAAATATAAGCCCTGAGAATGGGGATTTTCAATGAGCTGCTGCACTGGTCAAATCTTAACAACTACAGGGCTTTTGGGAAGTTCTAAATCCGTTCTTCCCTCTCCACTGGTTGCTAGTCTGCTAGTTTGCACAACTACCCTAGTTGTGATGCCTTTTGTTTTCAAGGCTACTATGGAGATGGGGAGAGGAAGATGGGATTAGGTCAAGTTAAAATGCCACAAAGCAGCTAGCTGTTCTTACCAAAATTCAACGATTTTTCTTGATAAACACTCCTTGGAATTTTGCAATCCTTTAGTTAATTTCCAGACTTCCGGAAAAAGTTGATTTGGACAATTTTTGACACTGCTTTTATTGCTTCTATGAAGGAGCTGATTTTTGAAGATCCTTAATCTGTCATTCAAGAAGACTCACCCTTTTGGGGATGTTAAAAGATAATGTTTTTTAAAAAAGTAAAATTGTGATACACAAATCATACAAATATGAAATGAGCACATGCCAGTGACTTTACTTAACTCATTACTTAATGTGGGATCCAGTAAGGTGTTACAAAATCAAGAGAGAATTAAAAGAAACACACACATACACATACACACAGGCAACTGAGAATGCTGAAATAGTTTTACAAATAGAGGCATATCTGGTTAATAACACAATCATCAACTTTATTTCACAAGGCTCAGTTCACTTGCTTTTTTTTTTGCAGTACGTGGGCCTCTCACTGTTGTGGCCTCTCCCGTTGCGGAGCACAGGCTCCGGACGCGCAGGCTCAGAGGCCATGGCTCACGGGCCCAGCCGCTCCACGGCATATGGGATCTTCCCGGACCGGGGCACGAACCCGTGTCCCCTGCATCAGCAGGCGGACTCCCAACCACTGCGCCACCAGGGAAGCCCCACTTGCATTTTTACAGAAAAGAATCATTTGCATTATTATCAGTTTTCTACAACTTTTAGAGTCATAAAATAGCTGAAAGACATTAAAAGGCAAAGATAGACTAGAAAGGTAGATGAACAGGACACCCAGTAATTTTTTGCCCACGTCAAAGTCTTTCACAATTTTTCCTGATACAGGAATGGAGAGGAGGAAAGTGTAGGGAGGAGCTGTGTGACATTCTGAGAAACGACATGACTGAAGCAGCGGAGATCTGGGTCTACTGCAGGGATGGCACGTGACTTGTGGTCAAGGGGATGGTTTCTGGCCCCAGCTTGGGTGCTAAGTTCTTCTGTGTTCCTCAGACTCTGCCTCTGTAAGGCCCAGGTGATCACTAAGGCTCCTTCCATTCTAGGAGTCTTCTTCAAAGTGTGGGTCTTGGACCAGCAGAGCAGCATCACCTGAGATCTTGTTACAAATTAAAATTCTCAGGCCCTCTCCCAGTCCTGCTGAATCAGAAACTCTAGGGTGGGCTGCAGTAATCTGTGTTTAATAAGTTTTCCAGGTGTTGAGAATCATCGCATTCTAGTTCCATATGAGATGAGACTTTGATATCAGGGAGCCTCCTTAGCTATCATGAGAGTATGTTTGCTACTTCTCCTGAAGTTTGAAAACATAAAATTCTACATATGCATAAAAGATAAAGCCAGTTTAGGGTTTCCCTGGTGGCGCAGTGGTTGAGAGTCCGCCTGCCGATGCAGGGCACACGGGTTCGTGCCCCGGTCCGGGAGGATCCCACGTGCCGCGGAGCGGCTGGGCCCGTGAGCCACGGCCGCTGAGCCTGCGCATCCGGGGCTTGTGCCCCGCAACGGGAGAGGCCACAACAGTGAGAGGCCGGCGTATCGCAAAAAAAAAAAAAAAAGATAAAGCCAGTTTGGTTGAAGCTCTTTTCAGTTTTTATGTTAAAAGGAAGAAGTTTATTATTGGCTAACTCAGAATTCACTGAAGGAAGTGGCCCATCAACACCCTGTGTCCATTTGTTGTAGGGAAACCCTCAATCTACCATTTATTTCAAGAGGACCTGTCCAAGTAAACGTCAGAGAAGTATTTCTTGAAGCTTTGGGCTTCACGTATTTCATATAGTTAGAAGCTTCTTATCCAGTCATCATAGTGGGCAAGGGTGAGATCAGACTTCCCAAATCTCGTGCTGCAAAGCATTTGCTCTTAGTCTTCACTTGCAAAGGCAATGATTACAAGGCACTATGCAGCACAATTGGAAAACTTCTGTTTAAACCGTATCCCTGGGTTGGGCACTTCGCGCCTTACTTTTCATGAGTCAGTCCATTTCTGTCTGGTACACAGAAGACTGGTCTGTTCTGTTTGCCACCATCATTTCTTAACAGGTTATAGCTATGTTGTACCGCATGAAATGGTAACATCCTAATTCTGTAACATGTGTTCTGTACATTCTCAGCATCATGCTCTTTCCAGTGTTTTCTACAGAAGTCGCTCTCTGCTCAATCTCATCTGATTGATTGCAAAGATTGCCCTGACTGGCCCGAAGGTGATCATTATTTCTAACCTGATGCTTTGGTCATCTTTGAAAACTCTCTTATCAGCGACTTTCACTTAAGTATAGGTCACCACTTGCACTGAGCAAAGTAGTACCTGTGAACTTAAGAACCAATGAGACCTCAGAACTTGTATTCAAAACCTCATTATTCACAGCGTAAGGAAGCTACTCCAGGAAGTATTAATAGCTTTACTACGAAGAAAGCATTATGTGTGATCAATTCTCTTTCTTGAAGATTCATAATGTACATTTGTGTTAAAGGCTCTGAAAGGTTTGTAGTAAAGGAACTTATCTAACTGTGTTTAACCCAACATTTTTCAAACTTCTTTGAGTGAAGAGCATTTTTATTGCCAGCATATCTAATCACATCCGGTTTGGGAAAGGCAATGTAGGAGATTTGAGGTGACGTATAAGAGCAGATACTCACAGAATCCTGTTTCATTCATTTAGAATCAAATGAAGTAAAACATATGAAAGCCGATCTTAGACAACAAAGCATCAATATAAGTGTGATTTATTTAGTGATTGTGGTAGTTGAATCTATCACAATTTTATTACTCAAAATGTGGTCTCAAAATGGAAGCAAAGCATTGGATTACCTGGGAGTCTGTTAGAAATGCAGAATCTCAGGCTCTAATCCAGACTTATTTTATCAAAAGCTACATTTTGGAAAGATGTGATTCCTGTGCATTCTAAAGTCTGAAATCACTGATGACAGCATTTTGCATTATTACTCTTCCTGACAGAGGTTAGTTCATTCCTGTCACCTCCTTCTCTCCCTGCCTACTCCATCTAGAATTCATTGCAATGCTTCCCTTCCTGGAAATTCAAAACCTTGACCGTTCATTTCAATCCAAACCTTTAATACTCTTTCCTTCCTCTGGATTCTAATATCATTGGTGGTTTATTTTATATAAACACATGCTGGGCCTGGGATAATACTAAGAGGACTGCAGTAAACTTTAGAAAATTAAAAAACATTTTGCATATTGTTGAATATTGTCCGTTAGTTTTCTAAAGTCAGTCTCTCTGTCTTTCTTTAACTGTAAGAAATGGGGATGGGGGGGAGGTGTATGAATCATCCCTTTCCATTTATAAAAGGTTCCTAAGAGTTAAAAAAATTCTGTATATATGAAAAATAACATTCTTCATCACAATAATTTATTTTCAGAAGTCTGGCACCAGAACCGTGCAGTGGTAGCCACAGTCAACATCACACAAGTATGTATGTAGAATTCTCTAGCCAGGTTGTTTCCCTGTGGGCTTCAGTGTACCAGGAGGACATGGAGGTGTTACTCTGTGTTGGCGGCCATATTGCTTATAAAGAAGCTATGCCTTTTCAGTCTCCCTATAAGCTGCTGACATTTAAAAAAAAATCATAATGAGACTTTAGAGGTTAAACACAGATTTTCCCACTCTAGACAGATTAAATAACATATTCTGGCTAAACATTAGATAAAATTTCTGAGATTTGAACATGTCTTCCCTAGACAACGAATGTTGTTTTTGATGACCCAATCTTCCAAGTCTTTCCGGAGGAAGTAATTAGAGAAAAATTTAAACTCTGACAAAGATTTCCTCAGCTTGTTCTTTGGTGGAGAAGAAGAGCTGTATAATGAACTCTAAAATATTCAAAACTCATAATTTTTCTTGTTCCAAGCAAATAAAAAGTCTCTAGTTTTATCAGACTCTAAGATGACAGAATTCCAAAAATGTTCCCGAATGTTCTCTTTTCTGTAATATTCGCATGAATATCTATCCACATCAGCAGATAATGTAGCATTAATACATTAAAATATGTATCATGCAAAAGGGAAGTGAAAATGTCAAATATGGGAAAAGAATGTAATACGAAGATATGCATTGTATGCTTAGTAGAGAAGCCATGAAAACTTCTGAGAAAAAGCTGAATGCATGAGGTTATTAATTCAACATTTTAAATCTCCCAGTGCTGAATTCTTATGGTTTGTAAGCAATCTGAAAGGCATTCAGGCTTATAGGAAAAAAGTTTTGCAGCTTTGGATTTCTATAAGTCTTTTGGCCCTAGTAAGGCGGTTTAAAAATAGAGTTATCAAGGGAACTTGGCCTGTCTCTAAAATAAGAAATAATATTCTGTTTTTACAAGCTTCTGATAGCATGTACCTTCATATTTTATAAAAGCTCAATTCACTGAGGATTAAAATATTAAGAATCTAGTCATGCAGAGGAGAAAGGAGTGTTTTCTCAGTGTCAAAAATGATTGGCTCTGAAACTCTAAAATAGCGCTGTCCAATAGAACCTTGTGTAATGATGAAAATGTTCCATATCTACACAGTCCAATGTGGTAGCCACTAGGCACATGTGGTTTGTGAACACTTGAAACATGACTTGTGTGACCAAAACACTATTTAATTTTTAAAAATTTATTTCTTTAAATTGAAATATAATTGACATGTAACATTGTGTTAGTTTTAGGTGTATAACATAATGATGTGAGATATATATATATATATATATATATGAATGATTACCACAATAAATCGAGTTAGCATCCATCACTGCATAGTTACGAGATGCACAATACAGTATTGTTAACTATAGTCACCATGCTGTACCTGACATCACCAGGACTTATTTATCTTAAAACTAAAAGTTTGTCCCTTTCGACCACCTTCAGCCATTTTGCCTACCCCTCCCACATTCTGCCTCTGGTAACTGCAAGTCTGTTCTCTGTATGTGTGAGTTTTGGTTTTTTTTTTTAAGATTCCACATATAAATTTTGTTTTAAGATTCTACAGTCATATAGTATTTGCCTTCCTCTGTCTTATTTCACTTAGCATAATGCCCTCGAGGTCCATCCATGTTGTGGCAAATGGCAGGATTTCCTCCTTTTTTATTGCTGAATAATATTTTATTGTATATATTACATCTATATGTATATACATCTATCTATCTATCTGTCTCACGTCTTCCTTTCCCATTCGTTTACTGATCCATGTCTTGGCTATTACGAACAACACTGCAATTGAACACAAGGGTACAGATATCTTTTAGAGACACATTTCATTTCCTTTGGATAAATACCCAGAAGTGGAATTGCTAGATCACATGGTAGTTCAATTTTATTTAATTTTTTAAACTTTAGTTAATTCAGATTTAAATAGCTACATGTAATATGTTGAACAATGCAGCCCTAGGAATATTTTCTTTCCTTTGTTAAATTAAAATTTACGCAACATTTTTATTTGTTATTGCTATTCTCTAGTTTATGTATTGATATGTAGGAAAAAAGCCCTTTTGTACCTCAGATGAGAACAAATTTCGTAATATTTGTAGAACCATTGTTTAGAGTTATATTCTTGGAAATAATAATGTAAGTGGTCCATTAGATGATGCTAGACAAATGATAGAAGTGCTTGACATAAAGTCCAAGACACCCTCACACCTGTAGTCTCTAGGGGAGGCTTTACTGGTGTCCAGAAAAAGGACGGAGGAAAATCTGAGTACACTGAAAATCACACGAGCCTGGCGCTGGGAAATCACTGCTGCTACCATAACTCTTCCATCTTCCGCTTCTGTTTATACTACTTTTGAACGACTTTACCAAGACCTTTGGTATATTTTATCCTTTTCTAGCTGGCATTTAAAATTTGAAATTAAAGTAATTAAGAGACTCAGTTTTCAGATGTGTACACTGCTTACTGGACCCCCAGTAAAGACCTCAGAAAATGAACTAGCAGGAATGGTTGGCTCCCTGCGAGTTCTTTCCTTACTTTAAATGGAATGCTAATGGTGTTTAAACATCATCTTCCTTGGGCCTTTCCTTCCGGATTGGTTTATATACCACATAAGGGGACCAGTCCCATTGCTTGATAATTGTGCTTTGGATATAGAACCCATTTTGAATGGGCTGGACTTTTCAGGAGGCAGAGTAGAAAATAATCTTCTTTCAACCCTCCTCCCCCTTCCCCGCCCCCACTTAGCTCAGGTCTGTTGGGCCTGGAGGTCTGCAGTTGGGACAGGGCTGTGTGGTCTGCTTCTTTACTCCCTCCACCTCCACCTTATCTTTCACAGACTACCGGCTCTTTCTTACGCCTCCAGGGTAGGATGCAGGAGGGTGGGGAGTGCCAGAGGAGAGGCAAAGCTTAGCTGGCTGGCACTGCTGCAGTTTGGTGGTTTGGGCCCTCTGGGCACAGATGCTCAAATGCACACTCAACACTTTCTCTCCTGCAGTGGTTTGTGAGAATGCCCAAAGGGCCCTCACGGGCTGCCTCATTCTCTGGCTTTGAGTTCAAGACCTTCCGGTTATGAAGTAAACCCTGTGTCTGGATGACTGCTTAGGAGCTGTGCTTAGCAACCTCCTCTGATGGAGCTCCTCCCACAGCCTCTTCTACAAAGGTTTCTTTGCTCTGTCAAGCAGACTCCCTTCATAGGGTCCACTCAAGACTTCTCAAGATGGTTACCTGCCAGAATGACCATTTAACACATAGAACACTCCCCACCTGGTTCCAGACGGAGTCTGAAAGTGTGGGCCCTCTCTTCACTTCGCTTAGGAGGGAGCCCTAGCCCAGCCTCTCATTAGGTGTTGACAGGTGAGAGTCGGGCACCTGTATCCCTCCCCACAAATCCAGGAAACTCTAGTTCATTTTTCCCTGAGAAACTCCACCCAGGACCCATGCCATTGCGGGGTCCAGGAGTTGCTCCAATTTAGTGGGCATCAGCTGTCGGGGGGTGGGGTTCAGTGGGGAGAGAGTAGTGGTGGTGAGATGTCATAATCCCTCCTGCAAGACACCCCAGTCCCTGTAAGTGGTTCTTTTGGGTGCTATGGACTAAATGTGTCCGCCCCAGATTCATCATGTTGAAGCCCTCGTCCTCATCGTGATGCTGTTAGGAGGTGGGGCCCTTGGAAGGTGGTTAAGTCATTAAGGTGGGGTCCTTGTGATGGGATTAATGCCTGAATAAGAAGAGACACAAATGAGTTTGGTTCCTGTCTCTTTGTCTGCCACGTAACTGGGAGGAGAGCTCTCAGCAGGAACTGAATTGCCTGCCACCTTAATCTAGGAATTCCCAGCCTCCAGAACTGTGAGAAATAAATATGTGCTATTTAAGCCACCCAGTCTACAGTATTTTTGTTATAGCAGCCAGAACTGACTCAGACAGCTTGAGAAAGAGAGAGAAGACTCTTCCCACTCCTTATTAATCTCCTTACTCATCCTGTAGAGAAGCTGAAAGAATGTGGGGTAGATGAGTTTTGAGTCATTTCTCAGTGACTCATGCACAGATACCTTAACACTTCTCTTTAGGACTTGAGAAATAACACACTGTGATAACCCTCACCAAATGGAGAGAATTAAAGGGCATTTGGTGGAAGCAATCCCCAAATTATGGGGTACATGATTTATAAAGAGCAACAACTATATATGCATAAAAAGAAGCTTTTCCTAACCCTTGGCAGATGATGTTCAAAATGGAAAAATATTAACATTCATCTCTTGTTAACCATGAATCACCTCCAAATAGTCCATGTTGTACACTAATATGTGGAAATACCTTCACTAGGCTTAGGATATATTTACCCGCCTTCCTTCCCTCTGTAACCTCTACCCCTGCCAAACACAGAGACGCAGAAGCGCAAACACACAGACACGTATTCCCAGACACTCCATATGGAAAAACAAGCCCTCAGTCTTTATGCTTCCTATTTGTTCTCTGGTCCTTTTTCTATAATTTATAATCCGTTTACATCTTCCAATGCAGTATCTCAAGCTACAGATCCTTCTAGCCTCCTAAACCCTGGCAGGATTTGTGTGTCTTTTGTCTTAGGTTTTCCTTTTCATTTGCTAATCAGAAAAAAAAAAAAAAAAAAAAAATCCCGCTAGTGTTTTTGGTGAAAAAAAGACATTTGTGTGTGATACCTCCTGGGCACCAGATGTACACATCTGAACAGTAAACGGCCTTTGGAAATTTACTGTGTTAATCCACAGGAGTGCCTCTAATGACCAGAATTTAAGGCACTATGGTAGCTGGTGGAAGAGATACTTTTGGTGCTTAGGACCTTCTTTGTTCTCTCCAATTCATACCAAATAGACAAGTTTACAAAGAATTTCTTCTAGAGGTTTTGTGCCACCTATTGAATTGGGGGCTTGGGCAAAAATGAGGTAGAATAAGTTTTATTTTGTACTCCGTTACAATAGTGGATGTTGTCCAGACTTTTGCACATTAAAAAAAATACTCTGTTTATGTTTTTTGCAAGTAGAATTCTTTATCAATAAGGTCTGAGTGGCTTTTAAAAATAAAACTAGAGTTCTGTGGAGACAAGAGCTTCTTTTTACACAAGTTTAATATTAAAGCTTTTCATTCTTTCCTTCCTCTTCATTAGTCTTTAAGTAGTCATTATGATGTCAACTCTGCAAACTATGAAATGTACAAGACACCTCCCACCCACTTGCAGCCTGAGGTATCTATTATCTCAGTAAAGATTGTTACAGCAGAAATGCAAAGAGACAAATTTTGGCTTTTGATGGTCACAATAGGCTCTTGTGCTGTCTGTTTCCTTTCGGCCCTTTCAATGGCTAACTTCTACTCATCCTTTGTCATTTGGCTGAGGTCTGATGTCTCCAGAATTCCTTCTCTAGTTTCTGGTAAGTTCTCCTTTTTTTTTTTTTTTTTTTTTGGTGGTACGCGGGCCTCTCACTGCCGTGGCCTCTCCCGCCGCGGAGCACAGGCTCCAGACGCGGAGGCTCAGCGGCCATGGCTCACGGGCCCAGCCGCTCCGCGGCATGTGGGATCCTCCCGGACCGGGGCACGAACCCGTATCCCCTGCATCGGCAGGCAGACTCCCAACCACTGCGCCACCAGGGAAGCCCAGTTCTCCTTTTTTTGCCTTCATAATATCAGCACATATTTCTATCTCAGTACTTAGCACACACTTTTAAAGAACTCATGTTTCTCAGCCTTTAGAGTGTTCCTGGCTGGAACCTTCTCTTTTTCATCCTTGTATCCCTCTCCCTGCAGTGTCTATTTATTTCACTGCCTATTACAGAATAGGTGCTCCATAAATGAATATTGGGGAGAGGAAAATAGGTAGGATGGGGATGTATTCCTAATCACATATTGCAATCAACAAATCTACGACTCACCAGGAGCTCGCAAACTCTTTGGTGAAGGTCCAGGTAGTAAGTATTTTATGCTTTGCGGGCCATCCAGTCTCTTTCACAACTGCTGGACTCTGTGATTGTAACAGGAAAGTAGTTACAGACAATACATAAATGATAGGGCATGGCTGTGTTCCAATGTAACTTTATTTACAAAAACAGGTGGCACACAGATTTGGCCTTAGGGATCTCAAGTTTGCCAGCTCCTGCACTAAACTAAGAGTGGTTTACTGACTTGACTTAATTCCACACCTAGAGTTTATTTGTATATGGCTGTTCTTCCCCAGAACTCAAAGTATTTTTACGGATTTAAATGATAGTATATTCTGGTGGAATATTTATTTTCTCAATAGTTTGCTAGTGGTCTAGCAGATTTGATGTTCAATCAAAGATGTGTAATTTACGACCAAGAGGTAGCTTCCCACTAACTGTAATGTGCTTGTGAGTAGGAGGATACAATGAATATCAGCTGTTCAGAAAAACAGTACATTCTTAAGAACAATTTGTTCCCCTGGGGTCTCCCAGGTCATCAAGAGATTGGACTCTTTAATGGACAAGAATTATGTACTTAATAAAAGTTTTACACTGGCTCTGTTTATCAAAGGAAATTCTCATTATTCACAGATTTACATTTCTCTGAGTCCTCCTGTTCTCCCACCATTTCCTGACATTTATGGCATCTTTTGTTAGGTCGGCCTCCTCCCAGGGCTCCATTTGGTTCAAGCCGAATCTCTGCTTACATGTCTCTTCCCACCAGGTCAAGATGCAAAGGTGACAGGAGGACAGACTCCCAAGATCTCTCAGGTCCCATCCAGTCCTCAGAGTTATAAGCTTCTTTCTCCTTTCCAAATGCCTCTTTTCCATCCCAGCCCAGCTCTGGTCTTGGCACATTTCCTAAGTTTAAATTAACTGTTCCTTTTCTGATCTCCAATTTCCTCTATAGGCTGCAACACAAATGAAGAGGTTATTTTGAATATTAACCTGATATCTGTGTATTTCCCTTTCTACCCGTCTTACCTTCACTTAAACCCAGGGGCACTCCCAGACTCTAATCAAACACCCACGTAAGCAGTTTCAGATGCTTGCTTGTAAACACTGTATATAAGTCTGGGACTGAGACCAGAGGAGAACATGGCAAAAGGGCAATTGGTACATGAGAGGGAGGTCTGGAGGCCGCAGAATCATCAGAGTGGGACCAGGGAGTAGAAGGAAGGACCAGGACATGGAGGGTGTCAATGCCACACTCTTCTTGAGATCAACTCGCCCTCAGTAATCTGTTGTCCCTGGACAACACACCATCCAAAAGTTCTGGATTTGTCCGCTAAACAGAGGAGGAGTGCTTGCAGGGGAGGGGATTTTTTTTTTTCTGTGCTACTCTCCTGGGTTTTCTGGCGGAGCTCTGTAAATTGGACAAACAAAAGACAGATTAACAAGAGAACAGCAAACAGATTTATGTGCATGTGTTTCACACTTACCCATGGGAGTATTCAGAATGAGTAAGTCAAAAGGTTGGGAGAATTTGGGCTTATATAGCATCTTAGCAAAGGAACATTAACTACATTTTTAGAAACATGACAAGACAAAGGAGAAGGACTTTGAGCTTCTAGGGCAGTAAATTGTAGGAAGGCAAATATATGGGGAACTAATGGTAGATAAAGGCTAATTAGTAAAGTTTGTTATGTGGATCCCTCTGGTACCTTCTCCAGGCTGATAAGAACCTACCTTATCTCTGGTGATTAACTTTTGCCCTTCCTGGTAGAGAAGGGAGAAGGGGATACCTTGGTAAATTTATGTCCTGCTTTTAGGCAAATAGGAGGATTACAGAGAACTTTTCTTATATCTGCTTCTTCTTAACTGCCTTCAGCTCAAAATAATCCTTATGCCAGAAGTGGCATATTTTGGGGTGGCATAGTTTGCCACCCTACGGTCACCTCGTCAGAGCGGGAAGGGTGAAAGAAAAACATGGTGGCCTGGCCTAGATTCACAACTGACCACAACAGTTGTGAATTTCTCTGTGAGCTGGAACTACTGTGGACCCACTACCATGATAACACACATTTGTTTTTAATTACTTTTCTGTTAATACATTTCTTCATCTCAAAATAGGTAGAAGAAGACCAACCTTGCAGAGTTATTGTGGGGATAAAATAAGAGAATGTGTGTAGTGCTTGTAAAATGTTTACGGTTTACCAAAATAAAGAATTATTACCATATGATCCAGCAATCCCACTCCTGGGTATATATCCAGAAAATACAAAAACTCTAATTTAAAAAGGTATATACACCCCAATGTTCATAGCAGCACTATTTACAATAGCCAAGACATGGAAGCAACCTAAATGTCCATCAACAGATGAATGGGTAAAGAAAATGTAGTATATATATACAATGGATTATTACTCAGCCATAAAAAGAATGAAATAATGCCACTTACAACAACCGGGATAGACCTAGAGATTATCATACTAGTCAGACAGAGAAAGACAAATATTATATTGTATCACTTATATGTGGAATCTAGAAAAAAAAAAAACAATACAAATGGACTTATTTACAAAACAGAAACAGACTCACAGATATAGAAAAAAAACTTACGGTTACCAAAGGGGAAAGCGGGGGCGGGGGGGATAAATTAGGAGGTTGGGATTAACATATATACATTACTATATATAAAATAGATAATCAACAAGGACCTACTGTATAACATAGGAAACTATACTCAATATTTTGATAAGGGAAAAGAATTGGAAGAAATATATATATGCATAACTGAATCACTGTGCTGTATACCTGAAACTAACAAGATATTGTAAATTGACTATAATTAAAAATATTAAAAAGTGAAAAAAAAGAATTATTATTACATTAGAAGCTCCCTGAGGGTGAAGCTTTATTCTTCACTTACACAGCATGATGGCTCATACGACAGAATATCACCACTGTATGAAGTTCATTGGAAGTCTTCCTGAAACTACATCGTATTGATGAGCCTTTGCACTTACAAAATTCCTTCTGCCTTGAATGTTCTTATTCTTCTTTCGAGGTTCAACTCCAGTGCCTTCTGTAATGCCTTTGTCTACACCCCTCTGCCCCAGCCTCCACGGTGTTCTGTTTGTACCTCTCATATACATCACATTGTGTAATGATTATTTATGTTCATGTCTCATTCTCTTGTTACTTTGTGAGAACGTGGAGGAGAGAAACACAGAGCTCATGTTTTATTTCTCTCTGTACCCCCAATATCTGGAAAGTTTGAAAGCATAAGTGCTCCATGTGTGTTAAAGCTGGGAGCAGTCCGGCAGCGTCTGGGGCTCTGCTGGTGCTTGCAGGGCAATACAAGTTTGGAACTCTGGTTAGCGTATATGAATGTTCCTTGGGCCTGTAAATTCAGCTTGGGACGAAAGACATATGGTCTACTGTAAAAAATCCTCTGAGTAGTCTCCATTTTTTCATTCTTATCTCCCTTCAAGCATTCTCCAATTACTGCCGAGAACATTCTAAAAGAAATCTATTCATTACTTTCTTGATTAAAACTTTTCGAAGTTAGTCTTCCCTTTGCTAAGGGGTAAAGTTAAACTTTTTAGGATGCCATCCAAGACCCTGCATAACTTGATCCTGTCCCCCTCTCAGGGGTTATCTCTTGATGTATCTTCTCCATTTTCCCCCATCTGCTCCCCCACCAGTACACACAATCACCCCACACCTCTCCACTCCCCACCCACCTACCCACTTTAGAGGTGCTGAGTTCCAAGTAATTATCTAAAGGGACCATGCTGCATTAACCTCTGCTTTTTGTCTTTTTTCATCAGTAGCCTGTTCTCTCATTGTTTCTATCCCTTCTTTTATCTCCTTGGTTATTTAAAACATATTTATTTTAAAGTCTTGCTCAGATCTATTATATCTAGTCGTTGTGGTGTGAATTTTCCATTTGTTAACATTTACTGACTCTCTCTTGTGATGATGGATGGATTCCTAGTGTGTCTCTGTGTGATATTTTATTTTTAATTAATTAATTAATTAATTTGTTTTTGGGCTGCGTTGGGCTTTTGCTGCTGCACGCGGGCATTCTCTAGTTGCGGCGAGCGAGGGCCACTCTTCCTTGCAGTGTGCGGGCTTCTCACTGCGGTGGCCTCTCTTGTGGCAGAGCACGGACTCTAGGTGCATGGGCTTCAGTAGTTGTGGCACACAGGCTCAGTAGTTGAGGCTTGAGGGCTCTAGAATGCAGACGCAGTAGCTGTGGCGCATGGGCTTAGTAGCTCTGTGGCATGTAGGATCTTCCTGGACCAGAGCTCGGACCTGTGTCCCCTGTATTGGCAGGCAGATTCTTAACCACTGTGCCACCAGGGAAGTCCCTGTATGATATGTTTTATTTTTATTTTATTTTGAGATCATCTTCAGTAGGGGTTGATTTTTCCCCCATGGGAGTAGTGCTTTAGGTAGTGGAAGTACCCATTTGACCAGTTTTCTAGTGGTTTCTTGGGTTCTAGACCAGCTTTATGCTAATGCCTTAGCTTGGGATTTTGATACCATGGGGAAAATATAAATTGGACCCTCACATACATGTGTAGCTTGGGTTTGGGGTTTTCAAATTTTTATCCACTCTGACTTTCAGACAGATAGCAAACATACTTGCTACTTCTCTAGGCTTGTGGGTAGAGTATTTCTAGTTGCCTTTTCATAGTTGGCCCTGGCTAAGTGCAGAGATCTCAGTTCAGCTCTCCATCTCACATGCGCTGTATCCTTTTCTTTTTCTTGCCTGGACATTAAAATGCAGCCTCCATTCCTCAGGAGGGCTGACAACCCCTTGGGAGGCTGCTAAGTCAGCTTGATTGACTTCTTTGCATTTGATTTCCCTCTCATGTCTTGAACCTATGGGTTTGTTCCCTTTTCCTTCTTTCAAGCTGAGCTATGTTTTTTTTTTTTTTTTTTTTTTTTTTTTGCGGTATGCGGGCCTCTCACCGTTGTGGCCTCTCCCGTTGCGGAGCACAGGCTCCGGACGCACAGGCTCAGCGGCCATGGCTCACGGGCTTAGTTGCTCCGCGGCATGTGGGATCTTCCCGGACCAGGGCACGAACCCGTGTCTCCTGCATCGGCAGGCGGATTCTCAACCATTGCGCGACCAGGGAAGCCCTATGTTGTTTTTTTAAGGCTCCTGTATTGAGCATCTAGAAGAATCTGTTCTCAAACTGACCCAGACCCCAGGGAAACTTTGCTCATCTTTCAGTACTCAGCTCAAAGGACCCTTCTTCAATGGAGTTTTCCTAACCCTTCTCCAGGGTAGAATTCTTCTTTCCCTCACTCATACCTCCACTGTGCACTGTTCATTCTTCTTTCATAAGACCTGTGACATTGATGTGCTTAGTAGCATACATGCCTTGCTCTTGTTCCCTGAAGATTATATTTTATTTGCCTTTGTGTCCTCAGGGTCCTACACTCTCCAGGGTTCATAATAGATGTTTGATACATGCCAGATGAATAAATGAGTAAACACATAAAGTGAGTGAATAAATGAGGAATAATAGAATTTAATAATTCACCTCTCTTTGCCTTTATGTCAGATTACCATAGTAGGCGACATCTATAAAGACATTAAGCAAATTAAATTCAAACAAAGTATTTTATCTTGGTGAGAAGTGAAAGGTGAGAAGTGCAATAAAAATATAGCAACCATCACAGGTAATGCTCACCATGCACCAGGCACATTAAATTAACGCATTTAATTTTTACAACAGTCTTTTGAGGTGGATACTTTTACAGACAAGGAAACTGAGTCACCAAAAGATTAACTTGACCAAGCTCATAAATGGCAGAGCTTGGATTTGAGCTCAAGTAGTTTGCCTTAGAAGCTGTGCTTGTAGCCATAGTATTAGACAGATTGTCAGTACTAATGAGGGAGACGTATTAAAGTTTTTGGACCCATGATTTTTTTTTGAAAGTGATTATTTGTAAGTCCAGAGTAAATGGTTGTTTTCTAATGACCGTTCAGGATCTTACAACCCTGCCATGTGGGAAGTTTACAAACTCATCCAGTAAATCATTTCTATATTTAACTGATGGGTCTAAACATCCTTCCAGAATTGAATCTAGATCACAGATGTTGCTGTTTAAATACCTGTGTTCCTTTTTATTCCTTCTTTATTCATAATTGAAAAAAAAAATAAAAGAACAAATACATCAACTTCTCCTTGTCTTCCTAGAACAAAAATTTGTTGAGGCTTGATTAGAAATTATTTAGTAGTTCATCCTTTTTCTTTGGAATCCAGAAAGCACCTACCAATATTTTGGATATATTAATACAAATTCACCATGGCCCTTACTCCTCATCACTGACTAAGATGTAAAAATCAAGACATCCTGCAGCAAAGCAACGGGCTTCATTGGCCCAGCCATTCTGACTCCCATATTGCCTTCGGGTGGTTACCGCAATGCTACTCCTGTGGATGCAGACACCGGTGATTCTTACATTGCGAATACAATCTTATATCTTACCTAAACTCCTTTAATGGAATTTTGTGGAGAAGTGATAAGCTCCTCTGAGTCAGAGCATGGGTGAAAGAATATCAAACCCAAAGACTCATTGACTCTAAGCAAAATGGACAGACAGTTTTAGAGTGGCAGAAGTTTCTTACTTAGGATTATTAAGGAATATGCTAAAGAAAGATAAGCAACTTGAACGGTTACTAAATATACCAGGCATGCATGGGGCTGAGATAGGTGGGGTTATGTGCAGCTGAACAAACACAATGACTATTTCTGTAGGGACCCTGAGTGTTTGGCACTTTGGGTTTGATGATGCACCTTACTATTTAAGGAGTGCAGGAGAATTATCCTATCTGAAATCCAGAATAGATTTTTCTCTTCAAGAGTAAATTGTTTTTAAGTATTTGAATGATCTTTGTGTAAATATATCTATCATAAAAATTTACAATTCACAATATACATTACCACCAAGACGACAAAGCCTAAGAACCATTATGAGATCAGAAGGAAATAGATATAACTGGGACAGTATGGGGAACTTCATTTTTCTTCTTCTACGATAAGCTGGTTCTATCATAGTGAGGGCGATTTTCAGAAAATGGATGGTTATTGAGATGAGATTACTTGTGAGGGATTATGGGGATTATTCAGGTTAAAAAGCTTTCCTTTTTTTCTTTTTAGGCCTGAACCATTATATTTGGATTAATGTTCAAATACATGGTAGAAGTTATTAAAAGCATTAATGTTTAAATAGTTAACATTTAATTAATGATTGGCAACTTTGCTCAAGTTGCCCTAGCCATGCATGGAATTGTAAGATTTTTCAAGTATTAAAAAAAGAAATTATCCTGAAAGACAGTATCTGATAAAGGGTTCAGGCAATTTGAGTTCATGTTTGAACAAGTATCAGGCAAAAGATTTATCGTTTTGGAAATTAATCTCCCTTGTAAAAGATATCTGAGTTGTTTATGAGTTACTGGCACTTTCTTATGAAGCTCCAGTTGCTGTTTTTCTCAGAGAACTGGGAAGTCCCTTTTGATTTTAGTTGTGTTCTATGAACAGGACTCTACCTTCAGAGAATGGACTTTTTTTTTTTTTTTTTTTTTCCTAACTAAAGGACTAAAACTAGAGCAGAACTGGTGACTGGACACAATGGTCTTGAGGAAAGGATTTTCTCCCCTCAGTGGTTTTCATGCCGCAAATTCCATTTGTTGTAATTCTTTAGTTTAGGAATTGGCTACCTGTCAAAATGACTTGAAGAGAAAAACACATTCTTTGACTTTGGAGGGATATATTTTTAGGGTCAGATGATATAAGTGGGGATCACAGAGTATCAGGATATTTGACCTGAGATGACCAATGAGCCTAAGCTGAAAAAACAAAAACAGTGGCTTATTTTAAAGTATAGCTAACGCTTTACAGAAAACCAGTATGGAGCTCAGAGAAAAAGCAGGGAGGATTCGGATGGGTCAACTCTGGAGAATGTTAAACCCACATGGCAGATCGTAATTGTAACACAATTGCTTATTGTATACTCTGAAATTTTTCAGTTCCAAGTGAAATTGATGGGTAGAAATATATTTCAATGACCATTTTAAAGAAATGTAATCATACTCATTTTTGGGGATGTGGTTATAAAAAAAAATTAAACAGCAACAGTGAAGGAATACATTAATCCTGTGACATAGAAAAGAATCTGTGAGTAATTTTTTTAAATAAGAAATTTTTTTCAACGTTATTTGAATTGAACTGATAGATAAAATCAAACAGATGAAACGGAGGAAATAAATGAATTTTAGACTGATTTCTTAATCTCCAAAGATATTATTTTCTGTAAAAAGTCCTCTTTAAAGGAAATTATATAAAATTTTAAAATGGATTTTATGTGTTTAAAAAAACAATAGGGGCTTCCCTGGTGGCGCAGTGGTTAGGAGTCCACCTGCTGATGCAGGGGACACGGGTTCGTGCCCCGGTCCGGGAAGATCCCATGTGCCGCGGAGCGGCTGGGCCCGTGAGCCATGGCCACTGAGCCTGTGCGTCCGGAGCCTGTGCTCCGCAATGGGAGCGGCCACAACAGTGAGAGGTCCGCATACCACAAAAAAATAAATAAATAAATAAATAAATAAACAATATATTTCAATTTTAGATGATAGTTTTTAAACACTCGCTATGAAGATGGGGATTCTATTGTACCACATTTCTTTTCCCTTTCCTCTGTTATAAGGTTAGGAAACTACAACCAAATCTGGCTTGCTGCTTGTTTTTATAAATAAAGTTTTATTGTAACTTGCTCAGCTGTTATACTCATTTTTTTTATTGTATTGTCTAGCCTCGCTTTTGGGTTACAGCAGTGAAACTGAGTAGTCTTGATGGGGACAGATGTCCCTGTTTCTGTAAGTAAAGTTTTAGTGTAACAGCCAAACCCATTTGTTTATGTATGATCCATTCCTGCTTTTGAGCTACAGCAGTGAAATTCAACAGTCTTGGCAGAGACCATATGGCCCACAAAGCCTAAAATATTTACTATCTGGCCCTTTTCAGGAAGTTTGTTGACTCCTGTTATATTGTTACTTTTTATATTATCAAGATTTATAATTCTTATAATCTGCTTTGTAACCATAATTCCTGTATTTTTTGGTATTCTTACATTTAAATGGATACAGTGCTCATCACTAGCCCTCTTTACCATGACTTCTTCAATTTTGAGTCCTTATTTTGATTCTTTTATGAATTTCATCAAGGAGTTTCTTCAGTAAAGTTTTATAAGATCTGAATCTCCTTTTTTATATTAAAAAATGTATGCCTGTTAAAAATTACTTTAAAACATCTTGGGTGGTTATTATATTCTTTCCTAAAGAACTGTGTAGGTCAATGTTATCTGATAGACATATAATGTTAACCACATATGTAATTTAAATTTTTCTAGTAGTCACATTAAAAAATAATGTGTAGTCCCAGCTTACCCTTCCATTCTCTAAGTCTGCATCTTTATTCCTGTCCTGCCCCTAGGTTCATCAGAACCATTTTTTTTTTTTAGATTCCATGTATATGTGTTAGCATCCAGTATTTGTTTTTCTCCTTCTGACTTACTTCACTCTGTATGACAGACTCCAGGTCTATCCACCTCATTACAGATAACTCAGTTTCATTTCTTTTTATGTCTGAGTAATATTCCCTTGTATATGTGTGCAACATCTTCTTTATCCATACATCTGTCGATGGACACTTGTGTTTCTTCCATGTCCTGGCTGTTGTAAATTGTGCTGCAATGAACATTGTGGTACATGACTCTTTTTGGATTATAGTTTTCTATTTTTAGTTTTTAGTTCTATTTTTAGTTTTTTAAGGAACCTCCATACTGTTCTCTATGGTGGCTGGGACAAAGTCAGAGAGTAGCACTGACATATATACACTACCAAATGTAAAATAGATAGCTAGTAGGAAGCAACTGCATAGCACAGGGAGATCAGCTTGGTGCTTTGTGACAACATAGAGGGGTGGGATAGAGAGGGTGGGAGGGAGAGGATATGGGGTTATATGTATACATATAGCTGATTCACTTTGTTATACAGCAGAAACTAACACAACATTGTAAAGCAATTATACTCCAACAAAGATGTTTTAAAAAAAGAAAATTTAATGAGAATAAAATAAATTGCTATTGAAAAAACCCAACTAAACAAAAATAATGTGTAGAACAGGTAAAATTAGTTTTAATAATAAATTTTATTCAACCCAATATGTCAAAATGTCATTTTAACATGTAGTCTATATAAAATATTATTAATGAGATTTTAAAATTCTGTTTTGCACAGTAAGTCTTTAAAATCAAGCATGTAGTTTACAGTTACAGCACATCTCAGTTTGAACTAGCCACATTTCAAGGCTCAAAGGCCATGTGCAAACAGTAGCTATCATATTGGACAGAAGATGCTTTGCTTTCCTTTTTAAAAAATTTTATTGGAGTTTAGTTGATTTATAATGTTGTGTTAGTTTCACGTGTACAGCAAAGGGATTCAATTGTACATATACATATATTCATTTCATTTTTAGATTCTTTTCTCATATAGGTTATCACAGACTATTGGGTAGTTCCCTATGCTATACAGTAGGTCCTTGTTGTTTATCTATCTTATATATAGTAGTATACATGTGTTTATCCCAAGCTCCTGATTTATCCCTCCTGCCTCCCACATTTCCCCTTTGGTAACCATAAGTTTCTTGCCAGTATCTATAAGTCTGCTTCTGTTTTGTAAATAAGTTCATTTATATATTTTTTTAAACTTTTAATTTTATATTGGAGTATAGCCTATTGTATCTTTTTCTGCATATGAATGTCCAATGATCCCAGTACCATTAGTTGAAATGACTACCTTACTGAATTGTCTTTGAAACTTTGTCAAAATTAATTGGCCATATTTGTGTAGGTTTAATTTTGTATCCTCAATGGAAATTGATCCTTCAATATGTCTAAACTTTCACTAGTACCACGTAGTCTTGATTAGCATAAATTCTTAGGAAATACTAGAATAAAGTAGCATGATTCCTCCAACTTTATTCTTCTTTTTCAAAATTGTTTTGACTATTCCATATAAATGTAAAAATTGGTTTGTATATATTTACAGAAATTTTGCTGGAATTTAGATTAATATTTCATTGAATATATTGATCAATTAGGGAGAATTTACATCTTTACAGTGTTGAGTGTTCCAATCCATGGACATAGTAAGTCTTTCAACTTATTTAGGTCCTCTTTGATTACTTTCATTAGTGTTTTATAGTTTTTAACAAACAGATCTTGCACATGTTTTGTTAGACTTATACCTATTTATATTTTAGAGCTATTGTAACTGGTGTTGTGATTTTAATGTTGGCTTGGTATTATTTATTGCTAGAAGATAGAAATCCAATTGATTTTTGGGTGGTGATCTTGTATCATGTGACAATGATAAATTTACTTATTACCAGGAGTTTTACTGTTGTTGCTGTTGTTGTAATTGTTGCTGTTGTTTTTGTAAACACCTTGGGATTTCCTATGTGGACAATCATATCATCCGCAAATAGGGACAGTTTTATGTATTTGTTTCCAATACGTATGCTTTTTTGGTTATTACCTTATCATACAGGTTAGGCTTCTAGTATAATGTTGAATAAAAATGATAAGAGTTTATATCCTTGGCATATTTCTCACCTCAGGGGGAAAGCACTCATTCTTTTACCATTAAGTAATGGTATTTAAAGGTTTATTGAACATGCCCTTTATTTATTTTTTTTAGCATCTTTATTGGAGAATAATTGCTTTACAATGTTGTGTTAGTTTCTGCTATATAACAAAGTGAATCACCTATACGTATAAGTATATCCCCATATCTCCTCCCTTTGTGTCTCCCTCCCACTGTCCCTATCCCACCACTCTAAATGGTCAAAAAGCATGGAGTTGATCTCCCTGTGCAATGTGGCTACTTCCCACTAGCTATCTATTTTACATTTGATAGTGCATATATGTCAATGCCACTCTCTCACTTCATCCCAGCTTACCCTTCCTCCTCCCTGTGTCCTCAAGTCCATTCTCTACATCTGCATCTTTCTTCCTGTTCTGCCCCTACATTCTTCAGATCCTTCCTTTTTTTTTTTTTTTTTTTAGATTCCATGTATATGTGTTAGGATATGGTATTTGTTTTTCTCTTTCTGACTCATTTCACTCTGTATAACAGTCTTTAGGTCCATCCACCTCACTACAAATAACTCAATTTCATTTCTTTTAATGGCTGAGTAATATTCCATTGTATATATGTGGCACATCTTCTTTATACATTCATCTGTCGATGGAGACTTAGGTTGCTTCCATGTCCTGGCTATTGTAAATAGTGCTGCAATGAATATTGTGGTACATGTCTCTATCTGAATTATGGTTTTCTCAGGGTATATGCCCAGTAGTGGGATTGCTGTATCATATGGTAATTTTATTTTTATTTATTTTTATTTTTTTATTTTTTTAAATTATTTTTTAATTTTTTTGCGATATGCGGGCCTCTCACTGTTGTGGCCTCTCCCGTTGCGGAACACAGGCTCCAGATGCGCAGGCTCAGTGGCCATGGCTCATGGGCCCAGCCACTCCACGGCATGTGGGATCTTCCCGGACCGGGGCATGAACCCGTGTCCCCTGCATCGGCAGGTGGATTCTCAACCACTGCGCCACCAGGGAAGCCTGGTAATTTTATTTTTAGATTTTTAAGGAACCTCCATACTGTTCTGCATAGTGGCTGCACCAATTTACATTTCCACCAACAGTGCAAGAGGCTTCCCTTTTCTCCACACCCTCTCCAGCATTTATTGTTTGTAGATTTTTTGTTGTTGGCCATTCTGACTGGTGTGAGGTGATACCTCATTGTAGATTTGATTTGCATTTCTCTAATGATTAGTGATGTTCAGCATTCTTTCATGTGTTTGTAGGCAATCTGTATATCTTCTTTGGAGGAATGTCTATTTAGGTCTGCCCATTTTTGGATTGTGTTGTTTGTTTTTTTGATATTGAGGTGCATGAGCTACTTGTAAATTTGGAGATTAATCCTTTGTCAGGTGCTTCATTTGCAAATATTGTCTCCCATTCTGAGGGTTGTCTTTTCATCTTGTTTATGGTTTCCCTTGCTGTGCAAAAGCTTTGAAGTTTCATTAAGTCCCATTTGTTTATTTTTGTTTTTATTTCCATTTCTCTAGGAGGTGGGTCAAAAAGGATATTGCTGTGATTTATGTCATAGAGTGTTGTGCCTATGTTTTCCTCTAAGAGTTTTATAGTGTCTGGCCTTCCATTTAGGTCTTTAATCCATTTTGAGTTTATTTTTGTGTATGGTGTTAGGGAGGGTTCTAATTTCATTTTTTTACATGTAGCTGTCCAGTTTTCTCAGCACCACTTATTGAAGAGGCTGTCTTTTCTCCACTGTATATTCTTGCCTCCTTTATCAAAATTAAGGTGACCATAGGTGCGTGGGTTTATCTCTGGGCTCTCTATCCTGTTCCATTGATCTATATTTCTGTTTTTGTGCCAGTACCATACTGTATGGATTACTGTAGCTTTGTAGTGTAGTCTGAAATCCTGGCACCTGATTGCTCCAGCTCCGTTTTTCTTTCTCAAGATTGCTTTGGCTATTCAGGGTCTTTTGTGTTTCATACAAATTGTGAAATTTTTTGTTCTAGTTCTGTAAAAAATGCCAGTGGTAGTTTGATAGGGATTGCATTGAATCTGTAGATTGCTTTGGGTAGTATAGTCATTTTCACAGTGTTTATTCCTCCAATCCAAGAACATGGTCTATCTCTCCATCTGTTTGTATCATCTTTAATTTCTTTCATCAGTGTCTTATAGTTTTCTGCATACAGGTCTTTTGTCTCCTTAAGTAGGTTTATTCTTAGGTATATTATTCTTTTTGTTGCAGTGGTAAATGGGAGTGTTTCCTGAATTTCTCTTTCAGGTTTTTCATCATTAGTGTATAAGTTTTATCATCTTTATCATCTTTTAGTGTCTTATAGTTTTCTGCATACAGGTCTCTTGTCTCCTTAGGTAGGTTTATTCCTAGATATTTTATTCTTTTTGTTGCAATGGTAAATGGGAGTGTTTTCTTAATTTCACTCTCAGATTTTTCATCATTAGTGTATAAGAGTGCCAGAGATTTCTGTGCATTAATTTTGTATCCTGCTACTTTGCCAAATTCATTGATTAGCTCTAGTAGTTTTCTGGTAGCATCATTAGGATTCTCTCTGTATAGTATCATGCCATCTGCAAACAGTGACAGCTTTACTTCTTCTTTTCCAGTTTGGATTCCATTTATTTCTTTTTCTTCTCTGATTGCTGTGGCTAGAACTTCCAACACTATGTTGAATAAGAGTGGTGAGAGTGGGTAACCTTGTCTTGTTCCTGATCTTAGTGGAAATGGTTTCAGTTTTTCACCATTGAGGACAATGTTGGCTGTGGGTTTGTCATATATGGCCTTTATTATGTTGAGGAAAGTACCTCTATGCTTACTTTCTGCAGGGTTTTTTATCATAAATGGGTGTTGAATTTTGTCAAAAGCTTTCTCTGCATCTATTGAGATGATCATATGGTTTTTCTCCTTCAGTTTGTTGATATGGTGTATCACGTTGATTGATTTATTGGAGAATAAATATATTGGAGAATCCTTGCATTCCTGGAATAAATCCCACTTGATCATGGTGTATGATCCTTTTACTGTGCTGTTGGATTCTGTTTGCTAGTATTTTGTTGAGGATTTTTGCATCTATGTTCCTCAGTGATATTGGCCTATAGTTTTCTTTCTTTGTGATGTCCTTGTCTGGTTTTGGTATCAGGGTGATGGTGGCCTCATAGAAGGAATTTGGGAGTGCTTCTCCCTCTGATATCTTTTGGAAGAGTTTGAGAAGGATCGGTGTTAGCTCTTCTCTAAATGTTTGATAGAATTCGCCTGTGAAGCCATCTGGTCCTGGGCTCTTGTTTGTTGGAAGATTTGTAATCACAGTTTCAATTTCAGTGCTTGTGATTGGTCTGTTCATATTTTCTATTTCTTTCTGGTTCCATCTCGGCAGGTTGTGCTTTTATAAGAATTTGTCTATTTCTTCCAGGTTGTCCATTTTATTGGCATAGAGTTGCTTGTAGTAATCTCTCATAATTTTTTTGTATTTCTGCAGTGTCCGTTGTTACTTCTCCTTTATCTTTTCTAATACTATTGATTTGAGTCTTCTCCCTTTTTTTCTTGATGAGTCTGGCTAATGATTTATCAATTATGTTTATCTTCTCAAAGAACCAGCTTTTAGTTTTATTGATCTTTGGTATTGTGTCCTTCATTTCTTTTTCATTTATTTCTGATCTGATCTTTATGATTTCTTTCCTTTTGCTAACTCTGGGGTTTTTTTGGTTCTTCTTTCTCTGATTGCTTTAGGTGCAAGGTTAGGTTGTTTATTCAAGATGTTTCCTGTTTCTAAAGGTAGGATTGTATTGCTATAAACTTCCCTCTTAGAACTGCTTTTGCGGCATCCCATAGTTTTTGGGTTGTCGTGTCTCCATTTTCATTTGTTTCTAGGTTCTTTTTAAATTTCCTCTTTGATTTCTTCAGTGATCACTTCGTTATTAAGTAGTGTATTGTTTAGCCTCCATGTGTTTGTATTTTTTACAGATCTTTTTCTGTAATTGATATCTAGTCTCATAGCATTGTGGTTGGAAAAGATACTTGATACGATTTCAATTTTCTTAAATTTACCAAGGCTGGATTTGTGACCCAAGATATGATCTATCCTGGAGAATGTTCCATGAGCACTTGAGAAAAATGTGTATTCTGTTGTTTTTGGATGGATTGTCCTATAAATATCAATTAAGTCCATCTTATTTAATGTATCATGTAAAACTTGTGTTTCCTTAATTATATTCATTTTGGATGATCTGTCCATTGGTGAAAGTGGGGTGTTAAAGTCCCCTACTATGATTGTGTTACTGTCAATTTCTCTTTTTATGACTGTTAGTATTTGACTTATGTATTGAGGTGCTCCTATGTTGGGTGCATAAATATTTACAATGGTTATATCTTCTTCATGGATCAATCCCTTGATCATTATGTAGTGCCCTTCTTTGTCTCTTGTAATAGTCTTTATTTTAAAGTCTATTTTATCTTATATGAGAATTGCTACTCCAGCTTTCTTCTGATTTCCATTTGCATGGAATATCTTTCTCCATCCCCTCACTTTCAGTCTGTATGTGTCCCTAGGTCTGAAGTGGGTCTCTTGTAGACAGCATATCAGTAGGTCTTGTTTTTGTATCCATTCAACCAGTCTGTGTCTTTTGCTGGGAGTATTTAACACATTTACATTTAAGGTAATGATAGATAGTTATGTTCATATTACCATTTACTTAATTGTTTTGGGTTTGTTCTTTAGGTCTTTTCCTTCTCTTGTGTTTCTTGCCTACAGAAGTTCCTCTAGCATTTGTTTTAAAGCTGGTTTCATGGTGCTGAACTCTCTGAGCTTTTGCTTGTCTGTAAAGGTTTTAATTTATCCATCAAATCTGAATGAGATCCTTGTTGGCTAGAGTAATCTTGGTTGTAGGTTTTTCTCCTTCATCACTTTAAATACGTCCTGCTAGTCCCTTCTGGCTTGCAGAGTTTCTGCTGAAAGATCAGCTTTTACCTTATGGGGATTCCTTTGTGTGTTATTTGTTGTTTTTCCCTTGCTGCTTTTAATATGTTTTCTTTGTATTTAATTTTTGATAGTTTGATTAATATGTTTCTTTGTGTGTTTCTCCTTGGATTTATCCTGTATGGGACTCTGTGTGCTTCCTGGACTTGATTAACTATTTCCTTTCCCATATTAGGGAAGTTTTCAACTATAATCTCTTCAAATATTTTCTCAGTCCCTTTCTGTTTCTCTTCTTCTTCTGAGACCCCTATAATTCAAATGTTGGTGTGTGTAATGTCCCAGATGTCTCTGAGACTGTCCTCAGTTATTTTCATTCTTTTTTCTTTATTCTGCTCTGCAGTAGTTATTTCCAGTATTTTATCTTCCAGGTCACTTATCCGTTCTTCTGCCTCAGTTATTCTGCTATTGATCCCATCTAGAGTATTTTAAATTTCATTTATTGTGTTGTTCATCATTGCTTGCTTCCTCTTTAGTTCTTCTAGGTCTTTGTTAAATGTTTCTTGCATTTTGTCTATTCTATTTCCAAGATTTTGGTTCATCTTTACTGTCATTATTCTGAATTCTTTTTCAGGTAGACTGCCTATTTCCTCTTCATTTGTTAGGTCTGGTGGGTTTTTACCTTGCTCCTTCATCTGCTGTGTGTTTTTCTGTCTTTTCATTTTGCTTATCTTACTGCATTTGAGGTCTCCTTTTTGCAGGCTGCAGGTTCATAGTTCCCATTGTTTTTGGTGTCTGTCCCCAGTGTCTAAGGTTCATTCAGTGGGTTCAGTATGTTTCCTGGTTGGGGGGACTAGTGCCTGTGTTCTGGTGGATGAGGCTGGATCTTGTCTTTCTGGTGGGCAGGTCCACGTCTGGTGGTGTGTTTTGGGGTGTCTGTAGCCTTATTATGATTTTAGGCAGCCTCTCTGCTAATGGATCGGGCTGTGGTGCTGTCTTGCTAGTTGTTTGGCATAGGGTGTCCAGCACTGTAGCTTGCTGGTCGTTGAGTGAAGCTGGATCTTGGTGTTGAAATGGAGATCTCTTGGAGATTTTCGCCGTTTGATATTATGTGGTGCTGGGAGGTCTCTTGTGGATCAGTGTGCTGAAGTTGGTTCTCCCACCTCAGAGGCACAGCACTGACGCCTGGCTGGAGCCCCAAGAGCCTTTAATGCACATGGCTCAGAATAAAAGGAAGAGACAATAGAGAGGAAAGAAAGAAAGGAAGGAAGGAAGGAAGAAAGGAAGAAAGAAAAGAAGAAAGAAAGAAGGTAAAATATAGTAGGATAAAATTAAGTTATTAAAATAAAAAATAATTATTAAGAAGAAATATTTTAAATAGTAAAAACAAACAAACAAATAAAACGGGACGGTAAGAACCCTAGGACAAATGGTGAAAGCAAAGTTATACAGACAAAATCTCACACAGAAGCATACACATACACACTCACAAAAGGAGAAAAAGGGGAAAAAATAATATATCTTGCTGCCAAAGTCCACCTCCTCAATTTGGGGTGATTCGTTGTCTCTTTAGGTATCCCACAGATGAAGGGTACATCAAGTTGATTGTGGAGCTTTAATCCACTGCTTCTGAGGCTGCTGGGAGAGATTTCCCTTTCTCTTCTTTGTTCGCACAGCTCCTGGGGTTCAGCTTTGGATTTGGACGCGCCTCTGCACGTAGGTCGCCCTCTGGTGTCTATTCTTTGCTTAGACAGGACGGGGTTAAAGGAGCAGCTGCTTTGGGGGCTCAGGCTCACTCTAGCCAGCGGGACGGAGGGGTACGGGTGCGGGGCGGGCCTGCGGCGGCAGAGGCCAGCGTGATGTTGCACCAGCCTGAGGCGCACCGTGCGTTCTCCCCGGGAAGCTGTCCCTGGATCACGGGACCCTGGCAGTGGCGGGCTGCACGGGCTCCCGGGAGGGGAGGTGTGGACAGTGACCTGTGCTCGCACACAGGCTTCTTGTTGGTGGCAGCAGTGGCCTTAGCGTCTCACGCCCGTCTCTGGGGTCCACGCTGATAGCCGCGGGTCGCGCCCGTCTCTGGAGCTCCTTTAAGCAGCGCTCTTAATCCCCTCTCCTCTCGCACCAGGCAACAAAGAGGCAAGAAAAAGTCTCGTCTCTTCGGCAGGTCCAGACCTTTTCCCGGACTCCCTCCCGGCTAGCTGTGGCGCACTAGCCCCCCTCAGGCTGCGTTCTCGCTGCCAAACCCAGTCCTCCGAAGCCCAATCCGAGCTCCCGGCCCCGCCCGCCCTGGCGGGTGAGCAGACAAGCCTCTCAGGCAGGTGAGTGCTGGTTGGCACCGATCCTCTGCGGGAATCTCTCCGCTTTGCCCTCCGCCCCCCTGTGGCTGCGCTCTCCTCCGCGGCTCCGAAGCTTCCCCCTCTGCCACCCGCAGTCTCCGCCCGCGAAGGGGCTTCTAGTGTGTGGGAACCTTTCCTCCTTCACAGCTCCCTCCCACTGGTGCAGGTCCTGTCCCTGTTCTTTGTCTCTGTTTTTTCTTTTTTCTTTTGCCCTACCCAGGTACGTGGGGAGTTTCTTGCCTTTTGGGAGGTCTGAGGTCTTCTGCCAGCGTTCGGTGGGTGTTCTGTAGTTGTTTCACATGCAGGTATATAATTGTGGGGAGGAAGGTGATCTCCACATCTTATTCCTCCGCCATCTTGAAGGTCCTCCAAAGTCACCCTTTATCAGGTTTAGGAAGTTTGATTCTATTCCTAGTTTGCAGAGAGGTTTTTGTCTTTTTTTTTTTTTTTTTTTTTTTTTTTTTGTGGTACGTGGGCCTCTCACTGTTGTGGCCTCTCCCGTTACGGAGCACAGGCTCCGGACGCGCAGGCTCAGCGGCCATGGCTCATGGGCCCAGCTGCTCCGCGGCATGTGGGATCTTCCCGGACTGGGGCACGAACCCGTGTGCCCGGCATCGGCAGGCGGACTCTCAACCACTGCGCCACCAGGGAAGCCCTGTTTTTGTCTTTTTAGTCAAGAATGGATGTTGAATTTTGTCAAATCCTTTTCTGATCGGTTGATAAGATCATGTGGTTTTTCTTCTGTAGGGTCTCTATATGATGGATTGCATTGACTGACCCAGATTTGCATTTCCAGGATAAACCCCACTTAGTCATATTATATAACTCTTTTTATATAGCTGGATTTTATTTGATATTTTAAAAAATTTATTTGGTTTGCTTGCATATTTTCATTTAATTCTTATAGTAACCCTGTGAATTATGAGGTATCTACAATTTACAGAGAAACATAATGATGCTTGTTAGGGTTAGCGGTTTGCCCCAAATCACACAGCTAATAGGTGCAGAGCTAGGAGTTTGCTGTTTGATTTTCTGAATTTTTTTCCACTTTGTCATCAAGCCTGGGATTCAGAAAGAGAAAGAGAGCCTCAAGTGATCTTAAATGTGGTCATGCCTCCAGTATAGATAAATTGCCTCTCAGAGTATAAAAGTCTTCAGGATGTATTGTCAGAGACATTAGGGAGTTGGAGAAGGGAGAGAAACCTGGCAATGTGCAAATGTTTAAAAAACAGATTTGAGAAGTCTAGAACCATTTATTAGATAGGTGATTGATGAACTCTTGGAACAGAAGATGGTAATCAATAAAAGACTAACATATGTTTACTAAGAATAGGTCAAAGTAAACTCCCATTTTCTTTTATCCCAGATTTTATGATCATCATAAAAATAGCAGACAAATTATATACTTAATTAGCTCTGGGAACTCCAGTTGTCATCATTGGATCAAAATCCACATAGAAGATAAAGTAAGAAACAACTTCGAATTAAAACTACCTTTGATAACCAAAAAGGACAAGTCTCAGTACTGTCCAAAAGAATGATCAGCTCTTGTCAGAGTCCATGAAGACTATCTTCCATGACCCAGACAGGTGTCCTCCATGTCTATAATCATTGCATCTAAGTCCTATAACATTTATACTGTGTGTTCCTTTCTCACACCCCAAATTATTTCACAATATTCCTGGGAGAGTGAAGAAGCATGTTTCCTAGAAACATGGACATTTTCTAATGGGATAAAGATTTCTGCATTCTCAGGACCATTTACACAAGATTTGGTGGTGTGCCCCACTACTGGAGCCCTGTGGTTTCTTTATGGACTGTTTCTGCTGTTGTTTGTGTGGTTGGTTCCTCCTTTGGCTTTCTTATCAGTTAGCTATCTGTACAGTTCTTCTTTTTCTTCTTCCCATAGAAGTAATTATAAATAGCACAAATAAACCCTTAGCAATCTTTATTATTGTACTGCGTTGGATTAAGGCTATCTGAATAATCTTAAGAACAAGATGGAGGCATGCAGGATGGCTGATGCTACAAATAGATGCCGTTTCAGGTAGTTGGACAATCACGTGGGAGGCTATACATCAAGGGAGTTTAACCTGGCAGTAGATTTCTCCAGGCATGCCACTGTTCTTTGTTCTTGGACTGTTCCTGTGAACATTTTTATCAGTGACTTGGACATCAACATAAAAGCCTTATGTATAAAATTTACAAATGTCCAGTTTACAAAGCTGGGATGAGAGGCTTGAAATGATCTCAACAGGCTGGACAGCTGGCTATAAAATGACATGAAATATGTTAGTTCCTATTGTCAGCTTCAAAAGGTCAGTTTTACAGTGATAAGATACAGAAAACTTTTTTGACAGCAGTTGTTGAGAAAACAAAAATAAAACATGGACAAATCAGTCAACTGTGAATTTTCTGTAAGACCAAAATACCACATGGCTGCCAAAAACTTAACCCAGTCTTATACTGCAGATATTCCCCAGAAGATCTGAGTTCTAAATGCTGTGTTTTATACCCCTTTATATTCCCAGTGTCTTGCATTTAATAAATACTCACTTATTGTTTGTTGATTAACAACTATAATGGTCAAGACATAGCTGTAGTATTGTGTTAAAATTTGACCATCACATTTTAAGGGTCAGTGGCTAAGCTGAAATGCACACAAATAATGATGGCCCAGCAGGGAGGGTCTGAAAACTATGTTTTAGTAGATCAAATATTCAGAAGAGGAGATTAATGAGAAACAGGCTAATTATTTTGGTCCAGACTTGTTTTATCTTGTCTCTAGGGAAGAATTTGATCGATGTTATAGGGAGGCAGCTTTAAACTCAATATTAAGTAGAACTTTCAATAATTAATGGAGGCAAAGATATGGACTGTTGAATGACCATTTGTTAGGAATGTAGGAGAGGGAATTCCTGCTGATATATATGTTGTGCTGATTTAGTTTAAATGACCTTTCCAACTAAGAGTTTCTATGTTAAGTAGTAAGATTTAGTATAATTATTTTGAAAAATGACAATAAATGTGTGGAATATATGTATTTTTCTATTAACAATACTTCACTAAAAGATCTTTCCTTTTCATGGATTTAGCCAAGCCACAGGGTTTATATATTTTTCTTAGTAAACTACAGCTTTATTTTCTCAATTAGGGATCACTAGATATTTCCATTACTAGTATCCATTCTCTTGTCAAAATGTATCTTTCTGTTGGTTTTTTGAGCCCTTAAATATTTTTCTGAACTTAAAAAGTGATTTTACAGCATTCCTTCATATTCAGCTCATTGTGATTATTTGCAAGGCCAATAGTATATTTCTGTGTGTGTTTCTATGTATTGTACATTTTTTCATACTTAAGAGAACACTGACAACTGTTTTTAAAAATGCTAGTTTTTTTAATCATATAGCAACCCAAATAACTCAGCATTAGAAAGTTGAGCCTGCTGTCATAATAGTTTAATGTAACACATTTCAATTTGCTAACAACACAAATCATCGGTTTGCTATTTCATGTATTTACCACCGTATTCTTAACATTATTTAACCCTTGATCTCTGGTTCTGCTCTTCCTCTCTGGCTTCTTCCCAGATGCCTCTTTTTCATTCTCACCTTAACTGTGGCCCTACTCAGATGAAGTCCTTGTCATTCTCCTGTCTCTTCATGATCTTCTTCGAGGTCTTATCTACTTCCACGCTTTCTGTGGAGGAGCCCCATTATTATTATTTTTTTAATTGAAGTATAGTTGATTTACAATTTCAAGTGTACAGCAAAGTGATTCAGTTTTATATATATATATATGTATATATATTTTTCTGATTCTTTTCCATTTTAAGTTATTAAAATATATTGAATATTGGTCCCTGTGCTATACAGTAAATCCTTGTCATGTATCTATTTTATACATAGTGGTGTGTATCTGTTAATCCCATACTCCTAATTGATCCCTGTCCCCTTTTTCTCCTTTGATAACCACAAATTTGTTTTCTGTGTCTGTGAGTCTGTTTCTGTTTTGTATACAGATTCATTTGCATTACTTTTTAGATTCTACATATAAATGATATCATATAATATTTGTCTTTTTCTCTCTGGCTTACTTCAATCAATATGATAACCTCTAGGTCCAACCATGCTGCTGCAAATGGCATTATTTTGTTCTTTTTTATGGCTGAATAATATTCCACCGTGTATATGTACCACATCTTCTTTATCCATTCATCTGTTGATAGACATTTAGGTTGCTTCCATGTCTTGGCTATTGTAAATAGTGTTGCTATGAAAATTGGGGTGCATATACCTTTTCAAATTAGAGTCTTTATCTTTTCTGGATATATACCAAGGAGTGGGATTGCTGGGTCACATGGTAGCTCTATTTTTAGTTTATTAAGGAACCTCCATACTGTTCTCCATAGTGGTTGCACCAATTTACATTCCCACCAACAGTGTAGGAGGGTTCCCTTTTCTCCATGTGGGAGAGTGGAGAAATAATGGGAGCCCCATTATTTTCCTCCCAGCTCTTTGTTCAGGGTCCCTGTGGGAGTTAGCAGATCTAACATTCAACTCATTACCTTCTTCCTCAAAACAAAACTTTGGGATATTCTCTGCTTCTGCCGGTGATACAGCCTTTCTGTCAGCCATTAAAGCTCAGAATTTATCACAGTGTCTTTTCTCCCTGCTTGGGGAGGTAGTGTCCCACAACAGTTAAGAGCACAACTTCCTTTTTTTAAAAAAAAATATAATTAATTAACTAATTTTTGGCTGCATTGTGTCTTTGTTGCTGTGTGCGGGTTTTCTCTAGTTGTGGCAAGCAGGGCTACACTTCGTTTTGGTGCTTGGGCTTCTCATTGCGGTGGCTTCTCTAGAGCACACAGGCTCTAGGCACGTGGGCTTCAGTAGTTGTGGCACACAGGCTCAGTAGTTGTGGCTCATGGGCTCTAGGCGTGCAGGCTCAGTAGTTGTGGTGCATGGGCTTAGTTGCTTCGCGGCATGTGGGATCTTCCTGGACCAGAGCTCGAACCCGTGTCCTCTGAATTGGCAGGCAGATTCTTAACCACTGTGCCCCCAGAGAAGTCCCCAAAACACAACTTCTGACGCTGGCTACCTAGGTTCAAATACCAGCCCCTCCCGTTTCCAGTTGCACAACATGAACAGGTTGATTAGCCTTTTAAGGCTCCATTTTTCACATCTTTAAAATGGAGATGATAGTAACCCAGTTGGATAAAGTGTTAAGGATTTATAGCCTAAATATCCAGGCTGACCTTGTCATAATTTCAGTTATTCAGACACGGTTCCGGTGAACTGTGCACATTAACAAAACATTAAATGTGAGAGACAGATTGTATTTAGTTTTTAAGTGACTTCTTAATGTTGAATTTTGGGCTTACTAAGGTATGCATTGGGGTATGTATGTAAACTGTGAAAGAGTTAATATACTGTATTAGTTTGCTAGGGCTGCCCTAACAAAGTGCAAAGACTAGCTAGCTTTTTTTTTTTTTTTTTTGTACACGCCTCACAGCTTGGGGGATCTTAATTCCCCGAAGAGGAATTGAACCCAGGCGCTTGGCAGTGCAAACGCTGAGTCCTAACCACTGAACTGCCAGGGGATTCCCAAGACTAGCTAGCTTAAACAATAGAAATGTATCTCCTCACAGTTCTGGAGGCTAAAAGTCTGAGATCAAGGTGTTGGCAGTGTGGGTTTTTCCTAGGGCCTCTCTCCTTGGCTTGTAGAAGGCTGTCTTCTTCCTGCGCCTTCATGTGGTCTTTCCTCTGTGTGGGTTTGTGTCCTAATCTCCTCTCGTTATAAGGACATCAGTCATATTGGATTAGGACCTACACTAACAAACTCATTTTACCTTAATCATCTCTTTACAGACTTTTTCTTCAAAAACAGTCACATTCTGAGGCACTAGGGGATAGGACTCCCAAATACGGATTTTGAGGAGGACACAATTCAGCGCACATTGTATACCCTACCTGAGGTCTTAACTAGTGGGAAAAGAACGAATCTAGGATTAGTTTGGAGGTTATTTGTTAAAGCCCAGGTAATTAAGATATTTTCGATCACCTTTTTATTATTTACTTATAATTTTATTAATTAGGATCAGAGAATGTAGCCTATAAAAATCTATACTTTAATGTCTGTTAAAGCTTTTTTTGTGTGTATGAACAAGCACACATATATTTTGCTATTTCCCATGAGGTAATCTCAAATAACCTGGGGAATCTAGGTGGTTTTTAAAGCAGTTACTTTTGTGGCATTTCATCATGACTTGTTGAATGGAGGGAAATGAAACTCCAACTGACCACTTTGATTTCTCTCACACCAGCCTTGCTCACCCTTCTTGGGGAGGGTGATTTTGAAACTAGAAAAGGCTTTTGGATTGAGTGTGAGTCATGCTGTCTCTGTGACCCCATCATGCCTTGTGATCAAGAGTTGGCTATAAAGTTACTACTCTGGACAAAGACTAAATTTCTATTCTAATATCAATCCTAGCATCAGTATTGCTCTGAGACGTGATGCATGATTGTGTGGAGATAAAATCAATCCACTTAATATTTTCCGTTTTGTAGGTGGGTTTTAGTTCCTTTAAGGAACAGGTTCAGGGTGGCGGGTGGGGCCCTGAGGTAAGGGGACTGACTAGGAGAATGGAGGGAATTACAAAGAATTTGCTTCTAAAATGAGTATGGGCTCAAGTGCCCTCTTGTGTCTGCTTTAGCTTTCTTTGCAGAGGAAAAGCCCGAGTTACATGGTATCACATTGCCTATCTATTTTCTCATTCTCTCTTAATTTTCAAACAGGTTTTGGTGCCTATTAGGTAATAGGTGATAGAATCACTTTCATAAGGATTCAGATGCCTCAGTGATTCTTTGAAACCCTTTAACACACACTGTTGTTTGAATTTTATCACAGCTCAGTACTCCCTGAAAGCTATTCTGAGGTTATGGTTATTGTGTGATTTATGCAAAGAGAAACTCTGGTTACAGTCTGTCCCACGTAGCAAAAACAGGCACCATGAGAGGCCATTCGATGAAGTGACTAAACGAATCCAGCAAGTACCAGAGAAGTGTTTCTTCCTGTGAACTTCACCATTTGGTGACGTCTGAAGGCAAGCAAGTGATAAAGGGAAGAGCATCTTCCACTGAAGCCTGACAATGACTGTAGAATGAAGTTAAGTTGCTCTTCTGAGAGCTGAAGTTGTCTGTTTAGGATGTCATGTATTATATTTTGCTGAATGGTTGTTTAGAATCTGATTTGGGAGGAAATGAAAGCATGGCAACTGGCAAGGGGGAGGGAAATCTACAGAAATTTGCATTTTTCTGTATATTTCTGAGATCTTTCTGTCACTTCAGTGTTTTAAAACAGCTTTCTCTTTTCTCCCTGCAAAGGTTTCAGATGAGTCCTTTGCTTTGTTTCTCATGTGAAAACCTAATTTCACAGCACCCACCCCAGCCAAGTTCTTTTGTTTTCATTATTTGTCAGTAAATGTTTTTGTTAAGCACTTCCCTCATCTTCCTTCCTCTTCTAGGCCCTTTCCTCTCCACCCACCTACCTTCCCTATCCCCCCCCCCACAACGGAGGGTGATGTATCTTATTTATGCTTTATGGAATCCTCATTAGGGAGGCTCCTTACCCCTGACAATGTGGTTGATTTGTAGAATTCTCAAATAATGAAGTTTCAGTGGTTTGGAGGTCACATGGTTTGATTTTCACCTCCACAATACGTAGATAATATCCATACAACAATATCTTATACCCTTATCCTTTTTGGAAATTTAGAGTAGAAAGGTGATCGTCCTGGGCTGACCACTTGTCCATCGCAGCAAAATTCATAAGCCCTTCCTGTTGTGGTCACACCGTGTCATTGCTGACCTGGACTGGACATTCAGCGTTCCTGCAAAGCCCTTATGTTTATTGCAGACAGGCCAGTGTAGGGACTAAGAAAGAGCTCTCACCAGAAGGTGGGAATGTTGGCCCTCAGCCCTGCCTCTGCCATGCTCTCACTGGCCATGGTGTTAGGGGGGCCATTTCACCTCTTTGGGCTCAGCTTTCTCATCTGTAAAAGAAGGAGACTGGCCTGATGGAGGAAACTGGCTCTAACGTCCTTGCCAGCTGTGGCTGCTTCATGGTAGGACTTCCGTGGAAAATACTTGTTTGGCTTCCGTCGGGCTTTGCCTTCCCTGAGTTCCTTCGGCTCATGCTTTCCAGACTTTTCTGCCCCGGAGGCTGAGTCATCGCCTCCAGTGGACGTAGCCAGAGAATGAATCCTCTTTGCGACTCATCTGAAGAATCGCTCCAAAGACGGTAGATATCATCTCTGATGGCGCCAGTCAGCTCATTGCTTGCTGCTCTCATGAGGACTGGGCCCCTCCACCAAGTTGAGCTTGCCAAGGATTGGGGGCAGCTATACTTGTGGTCGGCTTCCCAGCCCTGTCTGTCCTTCCTGGATTAGGCAGCAGCATTCTAGGAACAAATCCCCTCTGCCTAGCCCTGCTTTTCTGCCATCCAACTCACTTTCTTTTTTTTTTTTTTTTGCGTATGCGCGGGCCTCTCACTGTCGTGGCCTCTCCCTTTGCGGAGCACAGGCTCCGGACGCGCAGGCTCAGCGGCCACGGCTCACGGGCCCAGCCACTCCGCGGCATGTGGGATCTTCCCGGACCGGGGCCCGAACCCGGGTCCCCCGCATCGGCAGGCGGATTCTCAGCCACTGCGCCACCAGGGAAGCCCCCGACTCACTTTCTGAATCACAGTTCTTCTCCCCTCCCTGCTGGTCCTAGCAGGATGGAGTTTGTCAGGCGCTGTAAGTTCCTGTGGAGCTGCCCAGGTGGTTAGGACTTTGGTTGCTCTTGGCTTCTGCTCCAGATATTTTTAAATGCTTTTAATTGATTTGAAAAAAAAAACCAAAACAAACAGGCTAACTTTGAGTTTTAAGGTATTTGGAATTGCACCCCAAGGCCACTGGCTTAGCAGTGGAGTTGTCAAACAGCCCATAAACAAACAAATTAAAAAGGAGAGTTGGTACCATAAAGGCAGTTGAAGAACTGGGAGCCCAAACGAGTTGTTTGTGTTTAGTGGCCCTGTAATAGCCCCGACCGTGTGTGTTTATTCTCTGGATTCCAGGAATGGAGGACAAATTAACTTGCTGTGGATTCCAAGAAATGGTTTGTAGTGGGGCAAATATAAACCTGTGCTGTGCTCCATTCCTTCAAGATTGATCTAGCTCATGGCCACTCCCAGAAATGTGTAAAGGTTAATTATGACTTGCCAGGATAACGGTGACTTACCTTATAGCAACCCAGCTCTTCTAGCGTGGTACAACCATTGTTCTCTTATCCCTGGTACTTTCAGACTACAGACGACATAGGGCTTGAACCAATCCTATTTAATCTCCTTTGGCTCATCTTTAGAATAAAATCCAAGTCCCTTAAGGGATGCGATGCCCTTAGAGCTGAGCTGCTTATCCCCATGGAGTTGTACTACTACTCTGTGGTATCAGATATATTAGTCAGTTTAGCTGCAGTAACACACAGTCTCCAAATCCCCTGGGCTCACACTAACACATTTTCATTTCCAACTTGCATTACATGGTGGTAGTGGTGCATCAGTGGCTACAGTTCCGCCCTAGGTATCCCTTCTTTCCAGGAACCAGCAAAAGAGCAGTGCTTAGCTCGGACCTGCTATTTTAGTGGCAGAGAGAAAAACAGAATTGGCTGAAAAATGTGGTTCTTCAAAGTGCTTGCTTGGAACTAGCACACTGTCACCTCTGCTTACATTTCATTGGCTCAGACAAGTCGTATGGTCAAACCTGGTAAGATGACGGAGAAGTATACTCCACCTATAGAGAGGCACTCTGAGTCACCTGGAAATGGGCTGGGATGTGTCATCACCCTACAGGGAAGAGAGCCAATATGGGAAGAATAGCGTAATTCATCACATCAGGCTGATATGCCAGACATGTAAGTTCCTGAGAAAGGCAAGGCTCTCTACAGAAGCCTCTGATCCCCCAGATTTATCTTTCCTATCCTTGAGGGCTATCCTATGAAAGAGACAGAGAAGGTCTCTTTGGTTTTCCCATCAGGGAAGGCCTATACCAGCATTCCTTTTACAAGATGAAGTCTGACTCCGTTCTAACTCCCTTGAGGTTCCCCGATTCCTGCCTTAGACCATGTCTCCTATACTGTGAGCTGCTTCTATATGTTTGACTTCAACTTTTTATTTCATTTGGTGGCTTTGGTGTTTATAAAAGTCCACTTTGTTCTTCTTTTGGCTGACTCTGTAGCAGTGCTCTTGCAGCTGCAAAATCACTGTGGTTTGGAGCCAGGCCAGAAGATTCAGGAATTAACATACCCAGAGACCTGGGCATCAAGATGAGTTCAAGAAGTAGAAGATGGAAGAAAAGTGAGATGTAAGAATAAATGCATGTATTTGTATGATTTTAATGAATTACTTGATTGGTTGATTAATTAAGAACTATTTTTCTTCACTTTTAGACTTTCTGGGAGGATGGGTGCTTCTGACCTGTGGCAATAATTAATTTTTTTTTAATAACATCTTTATTGGAGTATAATTGCTTTACAATGGTGTGTTAGTTTCTGCTTTATAACAAAGTGAATCAGTTATACATATACATATGTTCCCATATCCCCTCCCTCTTGCGTCTCCCTCCCTCCCACCCTCCCTATCCCACCCCTCTAGGTGGTCACAAAGCAACGAGCTGATCTCCCTGTGCTATGCGGCTGCTTCCCACTAGCTATCTATTTTACATTTGGTAGTGTATATATGTCCATGTCACTCTCTCACTTCGTCCCAGCTTACCCTTCCCCCTCCCCGTGTCCTCAAGTCCATTGTCTCCGTCTGCGTCTTTATTCCTGTCCCGCCCCTAGTTTCTTCATGATGATGATAATGATGAATTCTAATAATAAAACTTGAAATGGGAGAAGAATCTGATTTCAGTGTAGAATAATCAGAGAATTTCCCTCTCTTTCAAAAAATAAAATGGTTCCTGGATATGCAAACTATCTTTGCTAATAAAGTAAAATAAACCCTTCTGTAATTATTTCTTTTTATTGGTCTCTTTGAAAGACCGTAAATATTGTAATACATAATGTCAGTAAAATACTTTACCGTATCTACATGTGTTTTGGCATCAAACCTAGTGGTCTTTTATCAGAAATGGAATTGCATGGGAACATTTCCTTAAACCCTTTCCTTTCATCATCCAGCATTACACTTGTCAGTTTCCTTGTCGGTTCCCCTCCTGGATCTTGGGATTTGAAAGCGTTCACCTGGGCTCCCAGCCATTATCTATCCCCTCCCCCACATTTAGTACAATGCCTGGCATTTGTGTTGAATGGAATGAGTAACTAAACACATAAATGAACAGAACACACAGTCAAGTGCCAGAAAAGAAAAGAATATTTAATAATGCAGACCAGTTAATAAGGAGAGAACTAACTGTCCCAGATTCCCCACCTTCTTTCCTCGGTGTCCCTGCCTTTCATGCTGAGATACCTGTTGGAATGCAGCTCCTGTGCCAGGACTCCCTGCATTTGCCACTCTCTTTCAAATCCAAGCAATGACAATATCACCTTTTCTTACTCCACGTTGGCACTTTGGGTAGAGCCCAATATTTTTTTTTTGGCCACCCGGCACGGGTTGCAGGATCCTAGTTCCCTGACCAGGGATTGAACCTGCACCCTCAGCAGTGAAAGCACAGAGTCCTAACCACTGGACTGCCAGGGAATTCCCGTAGAGCTCAATATTTTCAAAGAGAACTTGATTAAAATACCAAGGGAAAATACAAAAAGAAATGAAAAACAACCCCTTCATACAAAAGATGAAAAAGAGTAGCCACCACTGATTGATGGTTTCCTGTATGCCAGACCCTGTGCAAAGGCCCCTCCAGACATAAGAGGAACTGTTCTCTCCGATTCGGAGATGCAGAACAGAGGACCAGAGAGAGAGAGACTAGCCCAGCGCCCCACCATTGGCCAGTGGTGAGAACAATGGTTCTTTGATTCTACAAATCATGCTTGGGAAAAAAGATATTGCTAGGGAAAAAAAGATTCTATTTCATGCCCCAAAGAGATTGATTTAGCATAAAATTCTCTTTCGTGAGATGCAGCCACTTGGGTTGGCATTTTCACAGTCAAATTGCCTGAGTTTTCTGCCCACGCCTCCAGCAGTAGCTCTTCTATGATCCACACACGGCTTTGTTTCAAAATGAACACAACTCTTCTTCATAATTTTTTTCTGGGGCCCCCGCCTACATACCTCACACCTCAACCTAGGCTTTTCCAGAAAGTATCAGGCAGGTGGAGAAGAGTCTCCATCTCCAACGGCAAAGTGGTAGTTATTGATACCATAGAAACTCAAAGCTTGGTTTTTCTGTCTCATTTTAATTTCCAATATTTTCCACTTTCTCAGTTTCTTTATAAATCATTAGGTTCCCTTAGTGCCTTTCTTTCACCCTACCAATGAAAGTAGCAGCCTCTCAGAATTAGGCTTCTAAATTATAAATATATTTGACAATAACTTACTTGCAATGAGGAAATTTTCCTTTAAAAAGAATGATGTGAACACATGGTATAATTATGATGTTTGTTCTTCACTGTTTATATCCTCTTCTAAAAATATACACTGTGCATTAGAGAATGGTAAGAGCTCTCCAAAAGTAAGAAAAACTTATTTTAAGTGCTGCAATTATGTCATTTATATCATGAAACCATGAATTGTGGCTCTCTGTCAAAAGGGGCTGTATTTCCTTAGACATGCAGAAGATGAATTTGCAAGATAACTCACCATGGCGTCTTTGTTAAGCTGACATATTTGATTTAATTTCTAGATAACTTAGAAGGTCAGAGAGATTCTCATTATGCAACTCATCCTTGAGTAAGAGTCGCTGGGGATTTTGCTGTACTGCTCCATGTTCAGATGAGTTTCTGTTTGTTTCACTAGCCAGATCGAAGTAATCCTTTTTCCATGTTATGGTAGCATTCATTTAAAAATATTTATTGAATGCTTTCTATGTGCCAAGACACATTTCCAAGTGTTGGAAACTCACAGTGAATGAAACTGACATATACCTCTCTACCCTTGGGGAGCTTAAACTCTAGCATCAAGACAGCACATTCTAAAACAAAAAATGAGCTTGGCATTTTTTAAGGCTTAAGTAGTTCAAAAGTATCAGAGCATAGTTTTACATGTTCAGCATTTTTCAAAAGGTCTTAGGCACTTGTATAAGCCAGCTTACATTATTCATCTACTGCAACTCTTGACAAATAATTTTTTGCTATTTGTCTTTTGGTCCCCATTCTATATTGTATTTACAAAGTCAGGAAATATAGGATACACTTTTAAAGAATATGTTAGTTATCTTTTCAAATAATAGGCTCAAGATGCTTCCAAGTGAGGTGGATTTGCTCTAGATTTAAAGCAATGGGCCTAATTGCTAAAATGGAAAAAAAAACTCTAATAGAACACTACTGACTGTCCAAAAATTCTGGAAGTACAGGGCATTAGTATAATCATTATACTTTTTAAGGGGTCTGAAAATTGAAGAAATACAGACTAAGCTGTTTGACAATATAACTGACACATTTTTGACAGTGAGTTTTTTATCCTATATTTCCTGACTTTGTGGAACACCCTATATTTTACTTCTATACCCACTGCAATAAGGAAGTAACCATGTCCCACCAGTTCCTTCCAATATTTCCCTTGTTTTATCTCCGCTTTATTCATTCTACATTGTGAAACAAAGGACGAGGTTGAATGCTATGAACCAAAAGGTGGAGTGGAATGCAGATTTTCTTCTAGAACACCATTGACTTACCTTGATTTAGGTAATGGAGGTCTGGTTTAATGGAAAGAAACAGGAAATCTATTTTCTGGTTCTACTTTGGTCACAAAGGGCTTTTTTGACGTGGGCCAAACTGCTTCCCTCAGTGTACTCCTCTATGAAATGGAAAGCTGGGTGGGGGTGTGTGTGTAGATATTTTCTAAGTCCCTTCTTGTTCTAACATTATGTGTTTCCATTTCATATGGGTCCTTTTGAACTTTAGAAGGTGGAGGGGGTCCCATTTCTTCCCATAATTTTGATGTCTCTGCTCATATTTACCATCCCCTTAAGGGTTCGGATTCATCATTAATGGCAACAATTCTTTCATGCTTTATTAATAAAAAATTAGAAAGTCAAGGGACTCCTCTCTCAATCAGTCAGCAGTTGTATGAAAGAGCGAGAAATCCCAAAATTGTGGAGGAGGACAAAAGTAGTATTCCATTACTTGATATTTAGGATTTCATGTCTTGTAATTATTCTTGAATATTTTAAAGACTCAAAAAAAGTAAGTACTTTCAAGAAGGATGGTTTCCAGAACTCACAACCACATTGAGTTCTTATATTTTCATGGTTGAAAAATATAAATCAATTTTGTTAAAAGTGGTGTGTTAAAGATCAGGAAGATGAGGCCTAGGGCATTTCAAGTGTTTTAACACATCGTTCCTCAGGAACCTCCACGTGGATGTCTTGTAAATGGAAAGAAGCTAAACTGGGAGCTTCCAAAAGAAGTCTGTGGCCAGACTGTACACAAAGCAGAGCATACAGCAAAGGGTTCTGTGTTGAGGCATACTCCATCCAGCAGAAGAGTTAAAATATTATTTTCATAGTCAAATGAATAAATAATAATGGTTTATTTACCCTCCCCAAGTGTGGTTGCGAAATACGCTAGACGAAAACTCAGGCAACTGAGTTTCTGTTTCTGATTTGCCAACTACTAGGGTAAGTGGGTCTCTCCATGTGCTGGTCTTGGAAAGCATCTCCTCAGGACCCTTACCAGAGAGACAGGAAACAATGATGAGGGAGCTGGGCAAGACCAGACCTTGCTCATATGAGCCTCCTCTAATTTGGGAGAGTTCTGAAAACTGGACCATCAGCCCTAATTACCTATGTCAGGAATCCTGTACGCAGTAGGCCACATTTCTCAACAGCTTGCCCGAGCCATGCCCCTAAAAACATCTCAGGGGGCTTCCCTGGTGGCGCAGTGGTTGGGAGTCCGCCCGCCGATGCAGGGGACGCGGGTTCGTGTCCCGGTCCGGGAGGATCCCACGTGCCGCGGAGCGGCTGGGCCCTTGAGCCATGGCCGCTGAGCCTGTGCGTCCGGAGCCTGTGCTCCGCTGGGGGAGAGGCCACAGCGGTGAGAGCCCCGCGTACCGCAGAAGAAAAAAAAAAAAAAAATCTCAGACCTGCTCCACGGGGGCATTCATCCTGGCAACCGAAGAGGGTGAACTTGTTTTAGGCATATGTGTCTATAAACATCCAAAAGATCCACCGTTGGAAGCATGGACCTGACCCAGGGTGGTGGAAGCTGCACATGATCTCACACTTGCAACTTCAGAGAAGCTTCCCACTTGCACCGTATAGCAGAGTGTGGGCAGATACATTTCGGTGACTTTTTGCTCTCTGCCAACTCAGCCACTGAAACCACAACAACCTCCACCAGCTCCACTACAACAAAACACATTGTGGTGGTTCGATGACATTCCCGAGCTGTTCCTCAGAGCCATCAAGCTAACTGCCATAAGAACCGAGCTTCCTGTGCCATCAGCACAAAAATCTGAGTTAAATTGGGATTCCGTGTATTTTTTGTACTTCCCACACACCAAACCATGAGAACCATTATTAAGTGATGGCCATTGGTTAAAATCAGTTGCCCAAAGTTACAGCTTGTAGGGACAGAGCTGCCCTGTAAATCCTATATTCTTTCATTCCAAAGGGTGTCAGTCAAATGGTAAAAATATGCACACGAATTTATCTCTACTAATATTTTCTTTCAGACCTAGGATTTTGAGCTTTTTGGTAGATATTTAGTCAAATTTTACGATAAGAATACTACTCCTATCAAAGGTCATATTATGCTGCTACAGCTGAGTAGTAACGTAATATAGTAGTGTGCTGCAAAGATATAATGTTGTGACTTGCCAGTGATTTTGAGAAATGTTTCATGAATATACCTAAAATTTACTATTTCTACCCAATTCAAATTTTGTATTTATGAGAAATGGTTTAAGAAACTATAACCCACATTTTTATTTGATGCTTTTTAGTAATTAATGAAGACAAATGGTTCAGATTATACTCTTTAATGCATTTTAGCAAATATTTATTAAGAACAAACAGTGTGTAGGCTATACTGTTAGCTAAAGGGTATCTGTTTAGAATGCTTGGCTATAAGAGACATAATTATCTTAGAGGTTTATCAGAGGGCTTATCTTGAACAAGCTAAAATGTTTAAATAAGTGATCTTGCGGGAAAAGATGTTGAGAGGAAGCACAGAACCAGGCTACGGAGCAATCTTCACCTGAACCTGGATTTGTTAGAACAAGTATTTATGGGATGATGTCAGTGGGAATTATGGGATGTGATAGTCATCTGGGACCTGTTGATTTAGAAATGAAGCAACTGAGGTCAAGTGAAATTGTGTCTTGCTCAAAGCTTCTAAGAGTGAGCAGAGTGTGAAATCCAGGTTTTCATATTTCAAGCCGTTTGCTGGCTTAGCAAACCCCAGATTTTCTTCTAAAGGAAAGAATTTCTTCACTTGAAAGCTTTGTGAAATTTATGCAGGGATATTAATTTGAGGTTGACCACTCTTGAGGCTGTGCTTTTGCAGAAAAGGATTTGACTATGCTTCTGAGGAGTATTTTTCCCAAGAAGTAACACTGGTTGACATAACACTGTAAATCAACTATATGTCAATTTAAAAGGAAAAAAGAACTAACACTGGACACCTCACCAAAGAAGATATATAGATGGTAAATAAGCATAAGAAAAGATGCTCCACATTACATGTCATCAGGAAAATGAAATTAAAATAATAGTGAGATACTACTACATACCTTTGAAAGGGGCCAAAATCCAGAACACTGACAACACCAAATGCTGACAAGGATGTGGAGCAAAAGGAACTTTATTCTTGGCTGGTAGGAATGCAAAATGGTACAGTCACTTTGGAAGACAGTTTGGTGATGTCTTACAAAACTAAACATACTCTTACTATATAATCCAGGAATTGCACTCTTTGGTGTTTACCCAAAGAAACTGAAAACTTACATTCACACAAAAAACCTGCAGATGTTTAAAGCAGTTTTATTCATGACCATCGAAACTGGAAGCAACTAAGATGTCTTTTGGTAGGTGAATGGATAAATAACTGTGGCACATCCAGACAATGCAATATTATTCAGTGTTAAGAAAAGAAAATCTATCAAGCCATGAAAACACATGGAGGAAACTTACGTGTATATTACCGATGGAAAGAAGCCAGCCTGAAAAGGCTACGTACTGTATGATTCTACCTGTATGACATTCTGGAAAAGGCAAAACTGTGGAGACGACAAAAAGTTCATTGGTTGCTAGGGATCAGGGGAGAGAGGAATGAATAGGTGGAGTGCAGAGAATTTTTAGGGCAAACTACTCTGTATGATACTAAAATGGGGAATACATGTCATTATGCATTTGTTCAAACCCATAGAATGTACAACACCAAGAGGGAACCCTAATGTAAACTACGCATTTCCGATGATTATGTGTTAAAGTAGGTTCATCAATTGTGACAAATGTACATTCTTGGTTGGGAGGGGGGATGTTGATAATGGAGAAGCTGGAAGACTGTGCATGAGGGAGAGCAGGGGGTATATGGGAAATATCTGCACCTTCTTCTTGATTTTGCTTGGAACCTAAAACTGCCCCCCAAAATTAAGCCTATTAAAATAATTTTTTAAAAATCAGAAATTATAGCTATATTCACACTTTACATTTAAAATTCATATTTTAATTGATTGTACAAGGGGAAAAATGAAAAACATTTTTTCATCTTTCCTAAGAAGGTCCACATGAAGCTTTCTCATACTTCAAAATCCTTATGATAAAGAAGGTGAGGAAATGCAGGCAGTGAACTTTATTTTGACCTCTGTTCAGAATGTGGGTTTTACAATCTCCCAATGGAAAACCTTAGGTTTATGCTGTACATCTCAATCCCTCATAACTCTACAGTTCTTGAGCTAATAAAAGATAAAAGTTATCCAATGCTACTTCATGCAGCACCAGTTAGCCATTTCCCCTTTACGATGTAATGATTCTTGTTCACGTAAAGGAAATAGCAAATAGTAGAATGCATAGGACTGAATGATTATTATTTTTTTTCCAGTAGAATTTTTGTCTTTTGGTAACATGAACTTCTAATTTGGGGAGTAAATTTTATGTAAACTTATCTTTCTTGTATCGACAGGCATTAAGCTCCCTGTTTAACAGTTTCTATTTTCAGCTTATTCACTACTAGATACAGTAACACTGAATCTTTATTCACAAGAGGAAGGGCTTATTTCCCCATTTTCATCATAGTTTCCAAAGTGCTTTTTTTGGATGATTTCATTTCTTCTTCCAAGAAGACTGGCTAACCTTCCCTTAAAAATTATATCTTACAGCAAGTGTTCTAATGTTTCGTTTAGTCATAAATGAGCAAAAGAATTTTAACATGGCTTTCTTTTCATTCTTTGTGGAGAGCTATGTGGGTGGAAGCGAGCATCACCAAAGAAAAGGACAAACATTCCTTTGTCTTTTCTCCTTTTCCAGATTCTAGAAATCTGGGGTTCCATCCAAACTCTTGAAACAATACAATTTATAACCATCTTTTCTCTCCTGATAAGAAGACTATATGTAGAGATTTTTAGAACTAAACTACCTATTCAGCTTAAGCTAGGACTAAAAATTCTATTTATTCTCATGTTTAAACTTAACATTTCCAGCTTTCAAATTTTTCCTATAATCTGTTTCTTTGTCCAATGAAGAACAAAACTGAGAAATCAGAACTTGATTTTAAAAAGTACTAATAATGTGTTTGTATTTTTTTTTTTAACATTCAGTGATGACTGATGATAACAATACCCACTTTTCTGTATCTTTATGTAATGAGATTGAAGATGCTTTAATATCTTATTTTATTTGATGTTCCCCAATAGTTTTAACTTTGAACATTCAAAATTCATCTAGAAAATATTTACATATTATTCTTATGATTGGGGTTCTGCATAAGAATTCATTTGAAAATGATTACCACTTCTTTAAAAGTTTAAAACCATGATTTTAAAATATTTCCTTTCTCCATGGTAAAAGTATCATATTCTCATTAAAAGCATTTAGGAAATACAGAGAGTTAAAACATGCCAATAATCCCACCTACACACAACCACTGGTAATTTCTGGTGTTTCCTTTTTAAAAATGTTTCTTCCCCTGTATATTTTTATTTTTTTTATTATTTATTATTTTTTTATTATTTATTATTATTTTTTTTTTGTGGTACGCGGGCCTCTCACTGTTGTGGCCTCTCCCGCTGCGGAGCACAGGCTCCGGACGCGCAGGCTCAGCGGCCATGGCTCACAGGCCCAGCCACTACGCGGCATGTGGGATCCTCCCGGACCGGGGCACGAACCCGTGTTCCCTGCATTGGCAGGCGGACTCTCAACCACTGCGCCACCAGGGAAGCCCCCCTGTATATTTTTTAAAAAATATTTTAATAATCATATTGTGTATGAAATTTTGCCATGCCTTAATATTATATCATCTGTATTTTCACAGTATTATTACATCTCTGGTAAAGAATACTAAAAAGAGTTTTTGCCAAAGTAAACTTTTAAGTTTTGTTTTTTTATTATGAGTAATATAAAATGAAAATGTGAAGTCTCCTATTCTCTGCTCCTTCCAGCAGTCCCTTCCCCCTTCCTGTCACTCCCTAGAGTGAACCACTTTTAAGAGTTTCAGGTATCCTTCTAGAAATTTCCAGGTGTATAAAAGTTTATTCTTATATAATGTAATATTTCCCACATTACATGTTATTAGATGTGCACACATACATTGAGAGAATCATTCATACTTTATTTAACATATTAAAATGTCTTGGTTTCTTTCTCAGACCAGTCCATAAACATTTTCCTCATTTGTCTTTTTAAAAAAAGCTCAGAAGTTCATTTGTATCACTTTTTTTAGATTCCACATATAAGCAATATCGTATGATATTTGTCTTTCTCTTTCTAACCTACTTCACTTAGTAGGTACATCCATGTTGCTGCAAATGGCATTATTTCATTCTTTTTAATGGCTGAGTAATATTCCATTGTATGTCTAACAAAAATAGACTCACAGACATAGAAAACAAACTTATGGTTACCAAAGGAGAAAAGTGGGTAGAAGGATAAATTAGGAGTTTGGGGTAAAATATACACAGTACTGTATATAAAATAGATAACCAACAAGGACCTACTGTATAGCACAGAGAACTATATTCAATATCTTGTAATTACCTATAATAGAAAAGAATCTAAAAAAGATTTATATATATATGTATATGAATCATTTGCTATACATCTGAAACTAACACAACATTGTAAAACAACTATATTTCAATAAAAATTTAAAAATAAAATAAACTATAATTTCTTTAAAGAAAGCTCAATAGCATTCTGTTGTATCATGTACATTAATTCAGTTATAAACATTTAAATTATTTCTGTTTTCTTGCAGTTATAAAATGTGGGTACTAAGATAGCTACCAACTCTGTGACACTTTTGTGTGGATTAGAAAATGACACTCTGCTATGAAGAAAGTTTTCCATGGGCCCCTCCAGTTCCACTCTCTACCATTCTCCACCTTGCTTGTTCCCTGGGAGACTGATGTGCATGTGGATCATATCAATGTGCTTCTAGCTTTTTGTTGGGTGCAGCCAATGGGAGCAGCTGCAGGAAGCTAGAAAGAGGAAGCAATAAGAGGTTGGGGTATTTACTCCGCAGGCTCTTTCTGGTCTGCTTGCTGGAGGCTAGCTTCTTCTCTCAAACTTTCTCTCTCTCTCCCAAGCTCCTACCTTCCTCCTCTGATATCTGCTCCCTTTCTTGCTATTTGAGTCCTAGGATACTGAACTAGCCTTGCTAGTTTCTCTACACTGTGCTCTATCTTCGTGAACAGCCTATTGAACTCTACTCAAATTACCCAATTTGAGTGCACCATCAATTTCCTATTAGGACTCAAAGTGATACTCTTTTCCCTTGACACTTTCCCCCTCCCTCCCTTCCTCTCCCTTTTCTTTGCTTGCTTTGGTGAGGCCACCTGCCATGCTGTGAGTTGCCCTATGGAGAGGGCATATGGCAAGGAAATGAGGAAGAGCTCTAGTCAACAGCCTGTGAGGAACTGAATCTTTCCAACAGCCAACTGAGTGAGCTTGGAAGCAGATCCTTCCCTAGATGAGTCTTGAGATGACCATGTCCCTGGACAATACTTTGATTGTAGCCTTGTGAGACACCCAGAGTTAGAAAACCCAGCTAAACCATGCCTAGATTCCTGACTCACAAAAACAATGAGATAAAAACCTGTGTTGTGTATCTTTTGGGGACATTTGTTATGCAATAGATCACTAATATACTAGTCCTGCCACTAAATGTTTTAGCTCCTGGAATTTTTTGTTTTAACCTTTGATAAAATAAGTCCTTTCTCATTTTCTTTTCTCCAAAAGTTTTTCCCCTGGTTATTCTGGTGTATTTAATCTTCCAGATGAATTTAATATAGTTTTGTCAAATACCTCCCAAAGTCTTGTTCCTTTTTGACTGATTTTCTTTGAAGATTGATACAGGAACATTTATTCAACTTTCCTTTTATGTCTCCTCAGCAAAGTTGTAATATTTTCTTCATATTTGTTCTGCACATTCACTCTTAAGATGACTCCTAATTATTTGTTTTGCTCTTTTGAGAGATTGTTTAATTATTTTTCCCTAAATATCACTTATATGTGGGAAAACTATTCATTTTCATAAATGACATTTTTAACCAGCCACTTTAGTTCAACCTTTTATGCAATCATATAATCTCTAATAATGACAATTATGTATATTCCTTTCCAGTATGTAGAGTCCTTATTTATTTTTCTTATTTGATTACATTGAATTTTGCTTCCAGGACAGTGACTTGTAGTAGTGGTGATAGCACCTTTGTTTTGTTTGCATAATTTGAATGGAAAGCTTAAAAAAGTCTTATCATTAAATTTGATGCTGGCTTTTGATGTGATTATAAAAACTGACCTATTTTGCTTTAAATAAGGATTGGATGTTGGATTTTATGTCATTTATTTTCTGCATTTGTTGAGATGTTTGCCTGAGTTTTCTCATGTGACTATTAACACCACAAGTTATACTAACAGGTTCTGTAACGTTCAGCAGTGCAGGTAATGACTCCAAAACATTCCATCAGGTGAAAGCATCATAGCTTCCACTTCTATGCAAGCCAGTTTTTACTTTTTAAAACTCCACTGTAACAAGCATCCTTATGCCTATATAACTTTGCTCTTTGTTAACAACAATAATGGCTAACACATCTAGACATTTCTATCTCTCAGGCACTCTAACATCTTCATATTTATTAACCCATTTCTTAACAATTACAGCAACCTTATGCACTAGACACTACTATTATGATGCCCATTTTACAGGTGAAGGACCTGAGGCCCAGAAAGGTTAACTAACCTGCCTAGGTAAATGACAGCCCAGACGCACACCTGGCAGACAGCCTAGTCACAAATTAGTGGCCATCAGCACGGTCAAGATCTACAACATTTCCATCACATCCAAAACTGTCTTCCAGCCTTCCAGTTTTCCAGGCGACTACTGATATTCTCTTATGACTGTAGATCAGTTTTCCTAGTGTTTCATTTAAATAGAATCACATAGTATGTATTTTTTTTACAACCAGAGTTTTTTTGTTCAGCATAATGTTTTTCAGATTCATTCACATTGTCAGATATATCACTGGTTTGTTCCCTTTTATTAAGTATATCCTACTGTACAGATTTACTACCATTTATTTATCTGTTCGTCTCAAATGGTGAATTGTTAAGTGATGTATTAATTTCTAAAGTCACCAAGCCACCATCCTATTAAAAATATATAATGTATTACTGAAAAATTTTAAGTAACTCCTTCAGACTCTGTCATCTTGGTGTTTTCATCTACCGATTGTCATTTGTATTTGGTTGGAGGTCTTTCTGGTTCTTGTATGACTCATAATTTTTGATGAAAACCTGGACACTTAAAACACTTTTGTCAAACAATAAAAAGTTCACAGCTGCCCGTTCCCGGTAATATCCTACTCCTAGTCCTAGCTCCAGGCAACCATTTGTCTGTTTTCTGTCTCCAAATATTGCCCTCACTAAAAATTTCAGGTACATTGAATCATAGACTATGTAGTCATTTGTGTCTAACTTTGTCTACTTAGTATAATATTTTTAAGGTTCCTTCATGTTTTTTCATGTATCAGTAGTTCATTCTTTTCATGATGAGTAGCAGTCCATTGTATGAATGTACCAAATCTTGTTTATCCATTTACCACTTGGAGGACATTTAGGTTGTTTCCAGTTTTGGGCTCTTATGAGTAATTCCGTTGTGAACATTCACACATACGTTCATTTCTTTTGTGTAAATCCTTAGAGTGGAATTGCTGGCCTATGGTTTGAGAGACCGCAGGACTGTTTTTCCAAAGTGGTTAAACCATTTTACACTCCCACCAGCATGTGTGAGGGTTCCATTTTCCTCACATCCTTCAGAAGTCTTTTAAGCTACGGATGGTGTGTCCCACAAAAAATGAATACTCTTCCTCCTCTTCTCTCCCACCCTAGGCTTCCATCGCACTGTGGGCACACACACTACACGGGGTGTAGTTTCAATTGTCTGCCTGATCCCTTATGGGGGTTTTGAGGTTTAAGGGGAATTCACGTCTCCTTACGTATGGGTTGGAGTTCTTCACACATATTTGGCTGAAATTAGTGTGGCCTATCATCTCTTTGAGTGTTTTCTCATGTTCTTAATTCCCACCTTTGTTGTAACGCAGTGTTTTCTGCTACCACCGTAACTGAAAATCTTACAATCTCATGTGCAATGTTTACCTATTTGAAGAAAGCGTTCCTAATTTCTTTTGTAGGTAACATACAATTATGAAAACTGACATGATTGTTGATACAGTGATTGGCTACCATTTTCTAATATGTGTAAACTCCTTTAAGTAGAGTCCAAAGGCTGTCAGCTTTCCTTAAATATGTATAGCATGCTGCCATGAGTTGGCTATCATGTTCATAATTGGCTCGTTCTTGAATGAGCAGTTGTGGCTTATTTAAGAGAGTACCTACTACTCACCTGTGGTAGACAGCAAAGGGTGGTTCTAGTACCAAAAAGCCCATCTGTTCACAGAGTCTGTGGACTGTGTTCAAAGCAGGAGCTGGTATGATTCACAGTTAGTATCTCTCTAGGAAAAAGAGTGCAGCATATTGGAACTACGAGCTCTAGGGGAATGCATGCAATCACCTGCTTTCCCTGTCTATTTCAGTTTGTAAAGGACTGTTCAAAACGTTTTTATAACTAGATATACTATTTCAGGAAGTGTCCACTGCTTTCCAAGTAGCACTTATCTTGGGCCATATGTTAAAATAAGAGGCTTGCATACATTCATTTTGTGATCTTGAGAGAGACACTTATTTTCCTAAAATTTGAGACAAGCGGTAAATTATGCTAATGCATCGCAGTATATTTGGCAGGGTTATGTACTAATAAGATTTATAAAGAGGTTTATAACTGAAACTTCTAACTTTTATTTTAACTTTGAAAAGATACCTAATTCAGAATATTCTTAATTAGTCAATGTTTCAGAGGAAACTGACTCTTAAGCCGAGAGGCAAGTATGTGGCAATGGGTCATATTTAAATGATAGATTCCTTGGTCTTTGTCTTCACATAAGTGTATGGATTCCAGTTTCTTCTTGCATATGGAATATTGTTGTAAATGGTTGATCGAGGACTCTCAGAGGGATATGGCGTAAACATAAAACTTTTATTTTAATAACTTCTTCCTTCCCAAATGCCATCTTACCTCCTGCTTGGTATGTTGTCTCTTACTAACATCTTGGCCAGAGTCTCTAACTTCCTGTCACCCTGGGCATTAGCTCAGACCTATTTAGGTATTGGAAAATTCTCCAAGACGCTCTTACCATTGACAGGTGTTGTTTCTGTTCCCTCTCCTTGAATCTGGGTGATCTTGGGACTGCTTTGACCATCAGAGAATCACAGAGGTAATTGCTATGTGATTTCTAAGGTCATAAAATACCAGCTGACACTTTTTTCTTGGAGTCCTAGACCACATAATAAGTTTGACTGGCTGGAAGCTGCCATGCTGCAAGGAAGCTCAAGTAACAGGCAGAAGGCATATTTAACTCTGGTCAAAATCTGAGCCATTAAATTATCCCTGGCTAGGTGTAAGTTATGTTAGTGAAAATAACTGACTGAGACTTTCCAGCCGAGGCCCCAGACACTGTGGAACAGAGAAACGTCCCCATTATGCTTTTCTGAAGTCTTGATCCACGGAGGCAAGCATAATAAAACAGTTGCTATTTTACGCCATACATTTTAGAATGATATGGTACACAGCAGTAGGTAATCAGAATTGTATGTAAAGCTCAGTGTTATTCATTTAAAAATTTCAAATTTGGTGTAAAGGTTATCTTCTCCCTGGTATGGATAAGCCTGTTTCTTTATGGCTTAGAGGAAGAAATGGGGAAATACTCTTCTCCCCAACAAAATTTTTAAAATTCCTGCTACCTTGTTCTTCTCCCTGGTATGGGCTAGCAAGAAGGGAGAGTGGAGTCTCCCTACATGGGATGGGGGTAGACTGCAGACCTCTTTTTGGCAGACTGCCACCGCATGTCTGGCCAGCAATGACCAATAAACAATGCTTCCTGCGTAACAGGTATCCACATGCTACCTTCCCTATGATGTGTCAAAGCTATTAGGAGAGCTTGGAGTCTTCATTCCATCCCCTGCTGCCACCACGATTTACCACCACTACTGTTCTATCCCAGACAGCTTCAACTTTGCAGGACATTAGAATCACATGGCAGAGGTTTTCAAGACGTCAGGACCTAGGCCTCACCTAACAGCAAATGAATCAACATTTCCTGGATGTGCACCAAGGCATCAGTATTTTTTTTTTTTTTTTTTTTTCAGAAGGGCACAAGCAACCGATGGTTGCAAGGCAAGTTTAATAACAAAGCGTAGCCGTATATATACCCCTAAAGCAGGGAATTTGCTTAGTCACGCCTTATCGGCATCAGCTGGTTGATTGGCTTCTCGGCTTAGTCACGCCTTATCGGCATCAGCTGGTTAATTGGCTTCTCGGCTTAGTCACGCCTTATCGGCATCAGCTGGTTGATTGGCTTCTCGGCTTCTCCCTCAAAGGCACCGATTTCCCCTCCAGGGTTGCTTTTCCTAGCTTTAGGGAACAACCAGGGACTCCCAGTAACTGAGCAGGTCCCTGGAGCGATTTGGCCAAAGGCCATCTCCTTTTTTACGTTCATACCATAAAGTCCAGGATGCATACCAAGGAGAGTACAATCGGGCCCTGAGGCTTATGAGGGTCTTAATGGCGCCTTCCTCAGAGGGCAATGCTCGCCACATTTCCCCCTCTTTTATTTTTTAAAGCCTGATAATGCAATTTCGACCCATACACCTCCTGACGAAGAGCAGCGAGACGGCCAACAACAAAGCGTAATAAACAAGGTAAGGCAATTAACATCAACAATACACATGACCCCACGGTAATCAATCCTGGGAGTCCATTTTGAAACCAATGCATTGGGTTTAACCATTGAAGCTGATCCAAGAGTCCTTGAATTAATTGTTGGGGCCCGTCTTCTTGTAGATGAGCTTCTTGAATTGCTTGTTATTTCCGCATTAAGTTTTTGTTATGTCCATACTAATGTGTCCATCAGTCCGTACACTTAAAAAGTGCATTTTTACTTTGTTCCAATCCCAGTCAGTTTCATTATAAGCGTGTTGAGTCACACAAATCCAAGTATATTTAGCATGGCAAATCAAACTCATTTTCAATTTTAAAGCCATAATTTGGTCTCCTAAACCTATGAGAGCATTTTTTAAACTCATCAACCTCAGTTTTTAGTTGAGTATCAATATGACTTTGTAATGCTAATGCAATACTGGTATTTTTAGACAATTGATTAACATAACGTGCTTGTTGTACAGTTTTACTTAATGCTAAACCGGCGGTAGCGGCTGTGGCTGTTAAAGCGGCTAAGGCTAATATGCTACATATTAATATTCCAATGAATCGTTTAGGTCTTTTTAAAGCTTCAGATAATTCTAGCCAAGCTTGCATGCTAGTACTATGATACCATGGTTCAGAAATATTTACAGGCAGTATTACATAGGAAGGTTGTTTTAACATCATAACAGAAAAAGTTCCTTTCATAGGCAGAATGCAAGTACTAAAAATACAATTCTGACAAGTTATATTATATCCTAAGGAACCAGAAATAAACTCAATCTGTAAATCTCCTATTAGCAAGGCATATGAGGGTGTAACACAAGTAATAACCGGTTGATAAGAATAACACAATGCAAACTTCCCAAAATCCCAATGCTTATAAAAAGCCAAACTATTATTAGTAACAGAAACTGAAGAAATTAAAATGGTACCATTATTATAATTTAAGGTGCACCAGATTTGAGAATTCAAAATCAGATTGGGGAAAATCAGAAGGAAAAAAGGAGGGAAACTTCAAACTTGTAACAGCTTTAACTACCTTTAAACTATGGCCGGCCAGTAAAGTCCCTTGTCCTCCTACATATACTTCAACACAAAATAGTATCTTTGACTTTGCAGCTTCTATTAGAGCTCCACTTTCAGCTTTATGATTAGACCCATCTTTGTTACCAGTCTCATTCTTTCCATTTTTGTTATTGTTGCCCTGTGAAATCATTTTTTCTAGAACAGCAAGAAGATGTAAAGCTTTCTCAGCTTGGTAGGTTAATATATACAGGTCTACGAGCAAAAAACACACTGCTTGGGCAAATTTTTCTTCAAAAGGTTCTATGAACTGATAAAGTTTTTCACCAACGGATATGGCTTCTGTATACTGTCGGACATGATACAGGATGACTGCTTGATTGTAATACAACATACTATTTTCAAGATCATCTAGTCCATCCATTTCTTCAACAGCCGAGTGCACCTGATTTTTCAACCGGTTAAGTGTCTGTCTTAAACTATCTGTTGTTGTCTGGTTACTTTTGAAAAACTCAGCTACTGCCGTATTCAAAATTATTTTATAATCGTCTTTGTTTATGTCTTGTAGTCAGGCAAGATGTTGCAGACAGACATCATAATTTCCAGCTATGAAAGCCTGGAAAGCACTGGTGGACAACTCCTTCTCTTGATCAGTAATCTCAGGTCGCTTCTTGGATACTTTTTGTCCCATATTTTTTTTACTTCTGACTATTGCCCCGAGTTACTATCAACTTTACTACGTGGCCACACTTTCACTCTTCACTCCGGGGATTCACCTACCGAGATTCAGATGTCCCTCTTGTCAAGTCCCTGTTCGGGCGCCACTTGCCGCCAGCCGCGGCGGGTCCTCAAAGTGTAGCAACAATCGACGAGAGGGGGTAGGGAACTGAACGCACCAAGGTATGGGATCAGAAGGGCACAAGCAACTGATGGTTGCAAGGCGGCATCAGTATTTTTTAAAACCACTGAGCAGAGCTTCCACTTTTTACTGAAATTCTTTTTTCTTTTCTTTTTTTAAAAATTGAAGTATAGTTCATTTCAGTGTTGTGTTAATTTCTGCTGTACAGCAAAGTGACTCAGTTATACATATATAGACATTCCTTTTTATATTCCTTTCCATATGGTTTATCCCAGGACATTGAATATAGTTCGCTGTGCCATGCAGTAGGACCTTGTTATCCATCCATTCTATGTGTAATAGTTCAGACTGCCACTTTTTACACTTGGCCACGCAGTTGAATCACCCGCAGTCAAAAAATAATGATATTCAACTTACGCCTATAATTTCTGAACACCTATAATATGCCGGGACTATGCTACGCTCTTTACTTCTATTATTTACTCTTCACAGCAAACACACAAAGAAGTTCTATTGCCCACATCTTTCAGAGCTGGGCACTAATGATCCAGGAGGTTGAATAACTGGCCCGAAGCTGTGTAGTTCATAAACTGCAAAGTCAGGATTGCAGGATTTCTGTCTGACTATGGAACCCATTTTCATACTTCTATACCACTGCCTGTGTTCAAGAATACCAATATTTTTCCATGTGGTTACAGTTTTAAAAAAATACCTTAATGAATTCTTAATTAAAGTTCAAAAAAGACCTTTTTACTTAAATTGCAACATGAACAAAATGCAGAGTTCTTGGGATTTTTCAAAGGAAGTGACCTTCATAAAATATTTCCTATTTGGCCATTCTTCAGGGGACCAGTTTCTTTAAAATTTTTCTTTAATCCTATTGCTGTCCTTACAAAGTACGAAGGAAGAAAAGATCATTCTTTTTTCCCCGAGGACTTTAGACTAAAGGACTTTAGAATGTGATGTAGCAGAAAAAATGTAGACTTTGGAATCAGACCGAGGGTCTAGGACTGACTTTGGTAGTAATGATCTGAGTACTTTGGGGAAAGTTTCTAAATGGTAACCTGAACTGTAAAATGGACATAATCCCGCTTCCTTCACGGGATATGAGAACTAAAACAATAAGATACGATATGAAGAGCATCCATCTCAGAGCCTAGTGCACAGGAGATACTCGGCAAATGTCAGCCCTCCCACTGTGCTTCCTTTTGTAGCCATGCTTATTTCATGAACGCTGAGGCATTCCAGTGAGAATAAGGATGGACCACAAAGGAAAGACGCTAAGAGCCAGTCCTGCTCTTCGATCCCTGGTCAGGGAATTAAGATCCCACATGCCACGCAGCATGGCCAAACAAACAAAGCAAAACCACAAATATCATATAATATCGTTTCTATGTGGAATCTAGAAGAATGGTAGAGATGAACTTATCTGCAAAGCAGAAATAGAGTCACAGATGTAGAGAACAAATTTATGGTTACCAAGGGGGGAAGGGGGTGTGGGATGAATTGGGAGATTGGGATTGACATATATCCACTATCGATACTATGTATAAAATGGATAACTAATGAGAACCTACTGTATAGCACAGGGAACTCTACTCAGGGCTCTGTGGTGACCTAAATAGGAAGGAAATCCAAACACTAGTGGACATATGTATACGTGTGACTGATTCACTTTGCTGTACAGCAAGAAATGAATACAACATTGTAAAGCAACTATACTCCAATAAAAATTAATAAAAAGAGAAGATATTATTAAAGATAAAAAGAGCTAGTCCTCTTTTGACCATTTATACATAAAGTGATGCTGTGCAGTGGTATCCACAAATGAGAGACACCCTAAATCAATAAAATTTAGTAAGTATTTAAAATATAATTCCAAAAGTGTAGGAGGGAAGAGGCATGAAGAGACTTGGATGACAGAGGATGGGGCAAACTTAGGACTCGTGACTGATTTCAGGAATCCTGTTTTCTGCTGGAATGAGCCAAGGGAAGGTGGAAGAAAATTTATGTAACAGGAGTAGTTGGAATTTGGGTGCAGCCTCCCGGCACGTGTTTATCCTGTGCTTCAATTTCTGAAAGCTGTGCCTACGTGATGTTGGCTGTTGCATACCTCGAATCAATCATCTCTCTTTTTTTAATTGTATAAATTGTGCCCTCCTTTCTTGTTTGTTTTTGTTAGGATTTCCTTTACCTATCAGTGGCAGGAAAAACGGATCCCTTGAGATTTACTCTGGGACTTGATTATTTGCAGTAACTACAATTTAATGAATTCTTAATGATTTCTTCCTAATTTATCCTCTCTTTTTTCATTCTTAAATATAATCCCTTTGTTCTTGGATGTTTTTCTCTTGGATGCTTTTGAGTAGTTATTTAAAAATATATCCGAGGTGCGTGTGTGTGTGTGTGTGTGTGTGTGTGTGTGTTATAACTATTGTTCATCTTACATATAGTATTTGTGCTTCATTATTTTTGTGCGACCTAGCTTTACATCACAAGACAATAATCTTCCACTTCTTACTACCTCCATTGTCAGCTCAGTTCAGACAATCAAAATCTGTTGTTCCAGTGACCAGATCAGTCTCCTGTCTAGTCTTCTTGGTCCTCACTTTCCAGTCTTTTAACACACGTAAGCCAGAGCAATCTTTTTCTCAAGAGAAAGCTACTCCTATTTGCTTAGCATCTTTCAAGGGCATCCTCAGACTCGGGGAGCATGATCTGGCCTCTGCCTGGCCCTCCAGTCCCTCTCATACATGTTCACCTCTACTCTATGTCCTGGTTACATTGCCTACTTAAGAGTTACCTGTAGACCTTTTTCTCTCAATCTCTCCTCCTGCCCCCTGCACCTGTAATTCTCTCTTCTTTGGGAAGCTCATCCTTACCCCACAGCTTCTTTTTTGCCTGCTCGTTTAAGACCCCACTTAGATATCACTTCTCATTGGGGACGTTCTCTCGTGTCCTCCAGACTGGGTTATGTATTTGTTCATTACTCCCATTTGTCTGTGCCTGTCATGACACCATACTCCTTTCAAATTATTTGACAGCCCCATCAGGGGAGGGGTCTTGCCTTATGAGGTAGGCACTAAATGAATATTTGTTACATGAATGAGTGAATGAATAAAGACACTGCCTTGAGGCAGTGTGGCCCAGTGGGTAAAGAAGCTGGAGTCAGATGACCTGAGTCTGGCTCCTAGCTCCACACCTAACTAGGTGTGTGATATATGGCACGTTACCTCTCCTCAATTTCTTTCTTTTTTTTACATCTTTATTGCAGTATAATTGTTTGACAATGGTGTGTTACTTTCTGCTGTACAACAAAGTGAATCAGCTATACATACACATATATCCCCATATCCCCTCCCTCTTGCATCTCCCTCCCACCCTCCCTATCCCACCCCTCTAGGTGGACACAAAGCACTGAGCTGATCTCCCTGTGCTATGCAGCTGCTTCCCACTAGCTATCTGTTTTACATTTGGTAGTGTGTATATGTCAATGCCACTCTCTCACTTCATCTCAGCTTACCCTTCCCCATCCCCGTGTCCTCAAGTCCATTCTCTCCATCTGCGTCTTTATTCCTGTCCTGCCCCTAGGCTCATCAGAACCATTTTAATTTTATTCCTTATATATGTGTTAGCATACAGTATTTATTTTTCCCTTTCTGACTGACTTCACTCTGTATGACAGACTCTAGGTCCATCCACTTCATTACAAATAACTCAATTTCATTTCTTTTTATGGCTGCCTAATATTCCATTGTATATATGTGCCACATCTTCTTTATCCATTCATCTTTTGATGGACATTTAGGTTGTTTCCATGTCCTGGCTATTGTAAATAGAGCTGCAGTGAACACTGTGGTACATGTCTCTTTTTGAATTATAGTGTTCTCAGGGTATATTCCCAATAGTGGGTTTGCTGGGTCACATGGTAGTTCTATTGTTAGTTTAGGGTTTTTTTTTTAACATCTTTATTGCAATATAATTGCTCTACAATGGTGTGTTAGTCTCCGATTTGTAAAAAAGTGAATCAGTTATACATATACATATGTTCCCATATCTCTTCCCTCTTGCTTCTCCCTCCCTCCCACCCTCCCTATCCCACCCCTCTAGGTGGTCACAAAGCACCGAGATGATCTCCCTGTGCCATGCGGCTGCTTCCCACTAGCTATCTATTTTACATTTGGTAGTGTGTATATGTCCATGCCACTCTCTCACTTCATCACAGCTTACCCTTCCCCCTCCCCATATCCTCAAGTCTATTCTCTAGTAGGTCTGTGTCTTTATTCCTGTCTTACCCCTAGGTTCTTCATTACCTTTTTTTTTGGCCCTTAGATCCTATATATATGTGTTAGCATAAGGTATTTGTTTCCCTCTTTCTGACTTACTTCACGCTGCATGACAGACTCTAGGTCCATCCACCTCACTACAAATAACTCAATTTCGTTTCTTTTTATGGCTGAGTAATATTCCATTGTATATATGTACCACAACTTCTTTATCCATTCATCCGATGATGGACACTTAGGTTGCTTCCATCTCCTGGCTATTGTAAATAGAGCTGCAGTGAACGTTTTGGTACGTGACTCTTTTTGACTTATGGTTTTCTCAGGGTATATGCCCAGTAGTGGGATTGCTGGGTTGTATGGTAGTTCTATTTGTAGTTTTTTAAGGAACCTCCATACTGTTTTCCATAGTGACTGTATCAATTTACATTCCCACAAGCAGTGCAAGAGTGTTCATTTTTCTCCACACACTCTCCAGCATTTATTGTTTCTAGATTTTTTGATGATGGCCATTCTGACTGGTGTGAGATGATATCTCATTGTAGTTTTGATTTGCATTTCTCTAATGATTAATGTGTTGAGCATTCTTTCATGTGTTTGTTGGAAATCTGTATATCTTCTTTGGAGAAATGTCTGTTTAGGTCTTCTGCCCATTTTTGGTTTGGGTTGTTTTTTTGTTATTGAGCTGCATGAGCTGCTTGTAAATTTTGGAGATTAATCCTTTGTCCGTTGCTTCATTTCCAAATATTTTCTCCATTCTGAGGGTTGTCCTTTGGTCTTGTTTATGGTTTCCTTTGTTGTGCAAAAGCTTTTAAGTTTCATTAGGTCCCATTTGTTTATTTTTGTTTTTATTTCCATTTCTCTAGGAGTTGGGTCAAAAAGTATCTTGCTGTGATTTATGTCATAGAGTGTTCTGCCTATGTTTTCCTCTAAGAGTTTGATAGTTTCTGGCCTTACATTTAGATCTTCAATTCATTTTGAGCTTATTTTTGTGTATGGTGTTAGGGAGTGTTTTAATCTCATACTTTTACATGTACCTGTTCAGTTTTCCCAGTACCACATATTGAAGAGGCTGTTTTTTCTCTGCTGTATATTCTTGCCTCCTTTATCAAAGATAAGGTGACCATATGTGCATGGGTTTATCTCTGGGCTTTCTATCCTGTTCCATTGATCTATATTTTTGTTTTTGTGCCAGTACCATATTGTCTGGATTACTGTAGCTTTGTAGTATAGTCTGAAGTCAGGGAGCTTGATTCCTCCAGCTCCGTTTTTCTTTCTCAGGATTGCTTTGGTTGGTTGGGGTCTTTTGTGTTTCTATACAAAATGTGAAATTTTTGTTCTAGTTCTGTGAAAAATGCCATTGGTAGTTTGATAGAGATTTGCACTGAATCTGTAGATTGCTTTGTGTAGTATAGTCATTTTCATAATGTTGAGTCTTCCAATCCAATAACACAGTATATCTCTCCATTTGTTTGTGTCATCTTTAATTTCTTTCATCAGTGTCTTATAGTTTTTTGCATACAGATCTTTCGTCTCCTTAGATAGGTTTATTCCTAGGTATTTTATTCTTTTTTGGTGCAATGGTAAATGGGACTGTTTCCTTAATTTCTCTTTCAGATTTTTCATCATTAGTTTATAGGAATGCAAGAGATCTCCTTGCATTAATTTTGTATCCTGCTACTTTACCAAATTCATTGATTAGCTCTAGTAGTTTCCTGGTAGCATCTTTAGGATGCTCTATGTGTAGTATCATGTCATCTGCAAACAGTGACAGTTTCACTTCTTCTTTTCTGATTTGGATTCCTTTTTCTTCTCTGACTGCTGTGGCTAAAACTTCCAAAACTATGTTGAATAATAGTGGTGAGATTGAGCAACGTTTTCTTGTTCCTGAAATTAGTGGAAATGCTTTCAGTTTTTCACCATTGAGAATGATGTTGACTGTTGGTTTGTCATATATGGCCTTCATAATGTTGAGGTAGGTTCCCTCTATCGGCATAGGTTCCTTCTTCTACTTTCTGGAGAGATTTTCATCATCAGAAAATGGTGTTGAATTTTGTTGAAAGCTTTTTCTGTATATATTGAGATTATCATATGGTTTTTATTCTTCAATTTGTTAATAAGGTGTATCACATTGATTGATTTGCATATATTGAAGAATCCTTGCATTTCTGGGATAAATGCGACTTGATTATGGTGTATGATCCTTTTAATGTGCTGTTGGATTCTGTTTGCTAGTATTTTGTTGAGTATTTTTTCACCTATCTTCATCAGTGACATTGGCCAGTAGTTCTCTTTTTTTGTGATACCTTTGTCTGCTTTTGTTATCAGGGTGTGATGGTGGCCTTGTAGGATGAGTTGGGAGTGTTCCTCCCTCTGCTATGTTTTGGAACCATTTGAGAAGAATAGGTGTTAGCTTTTCTCTAAATGTTTGATAGAATTCACCTGTGAAGCCATCTGGTCCTGGGCTTTTATTTCGGGGAAGATTTTTAATCACAGTTTCAGTTTTAGTGCTTGTGATTGGTTTGTTTATATTTTCTATTTCTTCCTGGTTCAGTCTCAGAAGGTTGTGCTTTTCTAAGAATTTGTCCATTTCTTCCAGGTTGTCCACTTTATTGGCATAGAGTTGCTTGAAGTAATCTCTCATGATCCTTTGTATTTCTGCAGTGCCAGTTGTTACTTCTCCTTTTTCATTTCTAATTCTATTGATTTGAATCTTCTCCCTTTTTTCTTGATGAGTCTGGCTAGTGGTTTATCAATTTTGTTTATCTTCTCAAAGAACCAGCTTTTCGTTTTATTGATCTTCGCTATTGTTTCCTTAATTTTTTTTTTCATTTATTTCTGATCTGATCTTTATGATTTATTTCCTTCTACTAACTTTGGGTTTTTGTTGTTGTTGTTCTTCCTTCTCTAATTGGGTTAGGTGTAAGGTTAGGTTGTTTATTTGAGATGTTTCTTGTTTCTTGAGGTAGGGTTGTATTGCTATAAACTTCCTTCTTAGAACTGCTGTTGCTGCATCCCATAGGTTTTGGGTTGTCATGTTTTCATTGTCATTTTTTTCTAGGTATTTTTTTATTTCTTCAGTGATCTCTTTGTTATTTAGTAGTGTATTGTTTAGCTTCCATGTGTTTGTATTTTTTACAGATTTTTTCCTGTAACTGATATCTAGTCTCATAGTGTTGTGGTCACAAAAGATACTTGACAGGATTTCAATTTTTAGAAATTTACCAAGGCTTGATTTGTAACCCAAGATATGATCTATCCTGGAGAATGTTCCATGAGCACTTGAGAAAAATGTATATTCTGTTGTTTTTGGATGGAAGGTCCTGTAAATATCAATTAAGTCCATCTTGTTTAATGTGTGATTTAAAGCTTGTGTTTCATTATTTATTTTCATTTTGGATGATCTGTCCATTGGTGAAAGTGGGGTGTTAAAGTCCCCTACTATTATTGTGCTACTGTTGATTTCCCCTTTTATGGCTGTTAGCATTTGCCTTATGTATTGAGGTGCTCTTATGTTGGGTGCATAAATATTTACAATGGTTATATCTTCTTCTCTTTATCATTATGTAGTGTCCTTCTTTGTCTCTTGTAATAGTCTTTATTTTAAAGTCTATTTGGTCTGATATGAGAATTGCTACTCCAGCTTTCTTTTGATTTCCATTTGCATGGGACATCTTTTTCCATCCCCTCACTTTCAGTCTGTATGTGTCCCTAGGTCTGAAGTGGGTCTCTTGTAGACAGCATATATATGGGTCGTGTTTTTGTATCAATTCAACCAGTGTATGTCTTTTGTTTGGAGCATTTAATCCATTTACATTTAAGGTAATTATTGATATGTATGTTCCTATTACCTTTTTCCTTATTGTTTTGGGTTTGTTATTGTAGGTCTTTTCCTTCTCTTGTGTTTCTTACCTAGAGACGTTCCTTTAGCATTTGTTGTAAAGCTGGTTTTGTGGTGCTGAATTCTCTTAGCTTTTGCTTGTCTGTAAAGCTTTTAATTTCTCTGTCGAATCTGAATGAGATCCTTGCTGGGTAGAGTAATCTTGGTTGTAGGTTTTTCCCTTTCATCGCTTTAAATATGTCCTGCCACTCCCTTCTGGCTTGCAGAGTTTCTGGTGAAAGATCAGCTCTTAACATTATGGGGATTCCCTTGTATATTATTTGTTGTTTTTCTCTTGCTGCTTTTAATATTTTTTCTTTGTATTTAATTTTTGATAGTTTGATTAGTATGTGTCTTGGCGTATTTCTCCTTGGATTTATCCAAGGGACTCTGTGCTTCCTGGACTTGATTAACTATTTCCTTTCCCATATTACAGAAGTTTTCAACTATAATCTCTTCAAATATTTTCTCAGTCCTTTTCTTTTTTTCTTCTTCTGGGACCCTTATAATTCGAATGTTGGTGCATTTAATGTTGTCTCAGAGGTCTCTGAGACTGTCCTCCATTCTTTTCATTCTTTTTCCTTTATTCTGCTCTGCGGTAATTAGTTCCACTATGTTATCTTCCAGATCACTTATCCATTCTTCTGACTCAGTTATTCTGGTATTGATTCCTTCTAGAGAATTTTTTTTCATTTATTGTGTTGTTCATCATTATTTGTTTGCTCTTTCATTCTTCTAGGTCCTTGTTAAACATTTCTTGTATTTTCTCCAGTCTATTTCCAAGATTTTGGATCATCTTTACCATTCCTCTGAATTCTTTTTCAAGTAGACTGCCTATTTCCTCTTCATTTGTTTGTTCTGGTGGGTTTCTACCTTGCTCCTTCATCTGCTGCATATTTCTGTCTTCTCATTCTGTTTATCTTACTATGTTTGGAGTCTTCTTTGTCAGTCTGCAGGTTCATCGTTCCTGTTGTTTTTGGTGTCTGCCCTCAGTGGGTGTGGTTGGTTTAGTGGCTTGTGTAGGCTTCCTTTTAGAAGTGACTGATGCCTGTGTTCTGGTGGGTGGGGCTGGATCTTGTCTTTCTGGTGTGCAGGGCCCCGTCCATTGTTGTGTTTTGGGATGAATGTGATCTTAGTATGATTTTAGGCAGCCTTTCTCCTAATGGGTGGGGTTGTGTTCCTGTCTTGCTAGTTTTTTTTTTTTTTTTTTTTTTTTTTTTTTTGCGGTACGCAGGCCTCTCACCGTTGTGGCCTCCCTCTCACATTGCAGAGCACAGGCTCTGGACGCGCTGGCTCAGCGGCAATGGCTCACAGGCCCAGCCGCTCCGCGGCATGTGGGATCTTCCCGGAGTGGGGCACGAACCCGTGTCCCCTGCATTGGCAGGCGGACTCTCAACCACTGCATCACCAGGGAAGCTCTTGTCTTGCTAGTTTTTTGGCATGGGGCGTCCTGCACTGGAGCTTGCTTGCCATTGGGTGGAGCTGGGTCTTAGTGTTGAGACAGATCTCTGGGAGAGCTCTCACCGATTGATATTACGTGGGGCAAGGAGATCTGGTGGTCCAACGTCCTGACCTCGGCTTTCCCACCTCAGTGGGTCAGGCTTGAATGGAGCACCAAGACCTCGTTAGCCACGTGGCTGGGGTAGATGCCACTGGATGGACACTTGTGAGAAGAGCTCAGAATTATCAAGGAAGTGGTCATTGGCAAGTGAAACCACAAGAGAAGAGGCCCGTGCTATCCCTGGTCCTGCTGAGCAATTTTCAGACTTCAGCTCATTCTGGCAACAGGACGGCTGGGTCAGCGATGGAGGCAGGACGGGGTCTGTGAGGTGGGTGGGGCTCCGCGGTTACATGGCCTGAGGGGCCCGGTCGAAGTCTCCGGGAAGGCCGACAGCTGCTAGGTCTCCGGCCTCCTGCGACTGTGGCCTCTTTGAGATCTCCCTCCCCGGGTCAAGTTGCTCTCACTCCTGCTTTGGCCGCTGTGCCTTTACCCTGAGCTTCTTCACCAGGCTAGCACTCCCTGAGGCTCCTCAGTTTCTTAATGGTAAGCAGGGATAAGAATAGGAGCCATCTGGTCAGATTATCATAATCATTAAATGTTAACATGTGTAAACAGAATGGTAACTGCCCATGATACAGTTTCAGTTCATGTTAGCTTTACTTATTATTCCCTAACTTTCTTCTGGCAACTTAGTAGCCAAAGTAGAAGGCACAGCATCTGGCATGGTCTATTAGGAATTGTGTACTTAGCTCAGGAAGAGAATTCACGAGAATTGATTTATAAAATGTTGGATTTTTACAACAATGCTGCAAATGATTTTAACATATGATGTAGATATCCTATATTATGATGTAGATAACATATGATGTAGATATCCTATATTATAATTTAATATTATAATTATGCAGAAGGTATATCATATCGTTGCTTAAGTTTTTAAAAAATTAATTAATTAATATTTTGTTTTTGGCTGCGTTGGGTCTTCGTTGCTGCACGCGGGCTTTCTCTAGTTGCGGCGAGCGGGGGCTACTCTTTGTTGTGCACGGGCTTCTCATTGCAGTGGCTTCTCTTGTTGCGGAGCACGGGCTCTAGGCACGCAGGCTTCAGTAGTTGTGGCTCGCAGGCTTTAGAGCGCAGGCCCAGTAGTTGTGGCACACAGGCTCAGTTGCTCTGTGGCATGTGGGATCTTCCTGGACCAGGGCTTGAACCCGTGTCCCCTGCATTGGCAGGCGTATTCTTAACCACTGTGCCATCAGGGAAGGCCCTCAAGTTTTAATATGTACTAGTTGAATATGATTTAAGGAATTAAGATCTTTCATAAGCTAAACTACAGTAACACAGTTTTGATGGCAGAAAGAAATACATATTAGAGGTCTTTCTCTAAAAACTGTATTTGAGATGCTGATCAAAATTTAGCTAGAGGAAGGTATGGAATTTTTTAGATATGAAACATTGATGAAGACTTAGAAGAAAGCTGTCAGGCAGCTCATAAACTGGAAAAAGATCATGTTTCACTGAAGTCAAGAGTGATGGTGTGACTATGTGACTAATATTTCTCATTTTACTGGGTGCAGAAATAAGAGACAAATGAAAGAGAGAGAGAGAGTGTGCGCGCGAGAGAGACCTAGAAGGAATTTTATTTTTTATTATTTTTTTTTTTTTTGTGGTACGCGGGCCTCTCACTGTTGTGGCCTCTCCCATTGCGGAGCGCAGGCTCCGGACGCGCAGGCTCAGCGGCCATGGCTGACGGGCCCAGCCGCTCTGCGGCATGTGGGATCTTCCCGGACCGGGGCACGAACCCGCGTCCCCTGCATCGGCAGGCGGATTCTCAACCACTGCGCCACCAGGGAAGCCCTAGAAGGAATTTTATATTTTTCATCGTAAACTGTAGGATCTAGCTGTAAATCACACTTTTTAAGGTGATCATATGTTGGCTGAAAGCGCTTGCCAGGTCTCTGAACACACAGATGCCGAGAAGCCAGATAAACTCTGGGATACTCGTTTTCCAAATTAAGAGATTCGCCATGAATTTGAATTAGTTAAGCCAGAGGAAAAAAATAGGATTTGACTCAGCAGTGATTCAGAAATGTTAGAGGTTAGTAACTGAGATAACTACACCTAGGTAATAATGTAGATGATACTGGATGTTTGAGTGTAATGTTCTCTAAAATTTATATTTTTGTTATTTTGGGAAAAACATCAACTAAATGAAAATAATCCTCTATTACATTTTCTTGGGTTTGGTTACGTCTGTCTGTAGGAAACAGCTTTTTGGATAGGAAGGCCGTGTTCAACAGTATGAACAGCTCCATGAATAAACAACTAAGAGATCTTGCACTTGCCTTGAAGCATTGCTGGCCAATGGTTAAATGCACCTGAGTCAAATGGCCTAGGTCTACGTCCTACTGCAAGGCAATGAGTTGAAGGGACACTTCTAACTTCACTAATGATATATTTATAAAGCTAAGCATAAGATATACACAATTTTGTACATGTCATAATTGTGATGATCTCTTCCTATTTAATAGAAGTTTGAAGCACATATGGCCTTTTAGGTATGGGGCTTATTTTAAAATCATGTGATATGTTAAAAGTATTGTGTAGTTGCACACCAGGCAGTAAGGTAGATCCCAGACATTGCCATGGCAAGGAGTCTGAAAGCTTTTCCTCACTTTATTGTCTCATTCTTCTTTCAATCTCCTACTAAAAGACTAAGTTTTACAAGAGGGACCAAGCTGAATTCTAATTAAATGAGGTAGTATATAAAAAGCACATAACCCAGAGCCTGGCACACAGAAAATGATCAATGGACATTTTTTGGGCTCTTACTGTTATCATCAGTGGTAGAGATATTTATCTTTGCAATATGTTGGATGCTTTGCTGGGTCATTTATAATTATTATCACATCTACACCTCAAAAGAAAGATGAGAAATAGGTGACATTTCTCAGGGGGCTCAGAAAAGTTCAGGAATTTGTTCTTGAGGGTAGGGGGTAGAGCCAGCATTTAAGCCAGATTGGTCCAATACTGGAGTCCTTTCCACCACACCTCTTTGTCACTCTCCTGCTGATTTCTGGAATTCCAAAGGAGGCTAAGTGGACTTTAGTATGAGGGGCACATGGAAAACTATTCTTCTGTTCAATCTCTGGTTTCCAGGTTTTATATTTGAATAATTTGATTAATAAGCTGGAATTCACATTATATATATCAATACTTCTATTTGGCCCAAAGGCAAGTATATACTTTCATTAAAGTAAATTCTCATATATCAAATTATATCTTTCTTGGAATTTCATTATAAAATTGGTAATCTGTTCATTAAATATTCTGACCACATGATTTAATATACGTCACATTAAAACAGCGACAAAACTGTAAACAGCAACTATTTAAGAGGCAAATTGAATACATTTTGATTAACAAGTTAAAAACTTATTGAGGTAAATCCTAGACATTTTGATTTGAAACAAAGCTTCAAAGTCTAAAACAGTTTTCCAACAAAGTCTAAAACAGTTCAAACGTTAGAATTGTCTTGGGGAGCTTTGACAGGACATCAGCAACAAAAGCACACGGGAGACCCTCCTCCATAGTGTATGTTTTCACCTTCAGAGAACAGGCATTGTTTGGAAGCTCCTCCAGGTAATTCTAATGGGCAGTGAAGGCTGACACTCCGGTCTAAAGGAAAAGCAGGAGTACATAATTGAACAGGACAATAAATATTTGATGAAATGAGTGAAGTACATGGGGCTAAAAACCAAAATCAAGTCCCACATCTGTCCAGCACCCATTAAAGAATCTTCCTTTGATCTTGAAACCTCTTCAAGTGCTATTGCCTTCCCTCAGATACTTGTCTCTAAAGAGCAGAGGCTGCTCCTGTCCTATTGCCTCACTTTTAGATGCATCTCAAGTCAGCAGCCATGATCTCCACCTTGCTGAACCTGAACTGAGCTTCCACCACTAATTGATGTAATATATGTTAATATGTCATCAATACATTATATATAATAATATAATACTAACATGATATAATCAATACATAATAATATCAATATATATTGAACACCTACCTGAAAGCTGCTAGGGGTCATAAGCTGTGCTATTTTAATGCCTCACTTTTTAGGGATTGATACGATTATAGAGCTGAATAAAGCTTTGGACACCACCTTATCCTTTGGTTCTCAAGTTAGTTGTTTGTTTGTTTTTTAAAGCAACACATCACTTTATTTGGGAAGCTTATTTGAAACGTCAATAATGAAAGAGAGGGTAGCGTTGCTTTGTTTGAGTTGGTGGTGGCAGATGGGCAGCTGTGTCGGATTGCTGTGTCCTGCCCACCTGTTCAGCCACCTTTCCCTCAGAGCTAGCCCTTCGAGATTTATACAGATCCTCTGTCTCTCTGAGAAGCACAGTTTAAAAATCACCCATCTAGTCTTGATCCCTTTCAGACAGAACACAGGGCATGCCGACTGCCTTCAGGAAGCTTCTAGGTTTTGTAAATAAAAATACCTATCAGTGGTAAAACATTATAGCTCAAGAGCTCACATTTATATTATGTTTATTATGTGCCAGGCACATTTCTAAGTATGTCACAGGTTGCAACTTATTTAGTCTTCACAACAGTATTGTGATTGTGGTTATTACTACACTCACTTTATGGTTGAGGACATAGAAGCAGGAGACATTACGTCACTTGCTGGTGTCACACAGCCAGGGAGTGCAGATAAGAGTTATGCTCTTAATCACCAGTCCCCTGCCTGATATATACATGTTGTGTATCTGGTAACCTACACGGCATATATACTATATCTTTGTGCAAATACATTAGGTCTTTAGAAGTAATGGCTTATCATGTTGTAGACACTGGAGATACAGGACTGAATAAGAAAGAAAAGGTACCTGCCCTCATGGACCCTGGTAGAAAGACAGACAACACATCTGTAAATAAATAAGGAAATAAGATGATTGGGGTAGGAATAATGCTATTAAGAATGTACTGCAGGGTAAAGCTGTAAGAGTGACTGGGCGGGGGGTACATTCTACCCCATATAGACTTACTAGACCATGCTGCTCAAAGCGTGTCAGCAGCTGGGAGCATCAGTGTCACTTGCGAGTTGGTTGGAAAGACAGAATCTTGGCAACCACCCGGACCTACCCCAGAATCAGAATCTGCACTTCTACGAGCTCCCCGGGTGACTCGTGTGCACAGCTAAGCTTGAGAGCACTGAGAAACAGAGAGCAGGTTTCTGTTGCTTAGTGGTCAGGATTCATTTCCCCCCCACCCCTCCCATTCACACACACACACACACACACACACACACACACACACACACACACACTCTGATTATGTGTATATAAGTGAATAATATAGACTTTGCATTTTGAAATATCATATTATAATATAAAAACATTCCTACTCTATTTGCAATGTATTCTCAGAAACTTCATCATTTAAAAACAGTACTTTGTCATAGGACTAATGATATAATTGGGGGTTATATTGCTGATTCAACATGAAATGATTCATAGCTCTGACTAAAAACATCATAGAAGAAAAGCTGTAAGTAAAATTTCTATATCCCCTTTTAATATAGGCAATTTAATGCTTCAACTCCAATTAAATGAATAAAAACATAACATTAATTATATGAAGAGCTTCAATTCACTGCAAAAATATGCAGTATATAAAAATATGACTACAATATAAATTTGCTCTAAATTAGTATGCCAATTTTAAGCATTATTTAAACATTTAATTAGATGACTGTGTTTGCATTTTGAAGGGAAGATTCATAATTTTCCAGATCACTTTAAAAAAAATCCAATTTTATTTATGCTTATACAACCTTTTTTTTTCCTGAGGAAATTCCCTATAACAAGTAACATTCAGAATCATACCAATTACCTTAGGGTTTTAAGAAATGACTACTCAGAATATGGAAGTATTATTTCAGGAAAGGTTTGTGAGATGTTTCTTATCAAAATCATTTAGAAAACTGAAAACTACCCAACATTCCTCTTCTTTGCACTGCCCAGTTTCCTCCAAGCTTTCATATAGAAAAAGACAAAAGCCACTGGGCAAAAAGAAGTACAATGTCCTCATGTCATTTGAAAGTCAGCTGAATGGTCATCAGTGAAGGGGAACCCCTTTATCCCAGTTTACCCAGGACTTTCCCTGGTTTAGCACTGACTGTCCCAAATGCCAGGAACCCTCTCAGTCCCACGAAAACTGGAACAGTTGGTCACTCTAGGTCACTAAAGACCAATTAAGAAAAAAACTAAAAATGCATTTCAGCACAACAATCACAGAATCGTGAGCACAATATTGTACTTTATTTGCTACTTTCAGTGAAAACTCCAAAAGATAGTTAAAATTCAACAACATCACATAGTATCAAATGAATAGGACAGATATCTGGGAAAAAATATAGAAATTGCTATCCCCTTCTTCCCTTTCTCAATATTGTGGTGTAGCCTGTTTGAGACAAAGAGAAGAAAAGAAAGTAGAACAAAAAGCATTAACTTTCATTATTCACCAGAGCACTGGGCTCCAAAATAGAGGTAAGTTAAGAAAATATTAGAGATTCCAGTTTTATTCATTTAATTTGCCTAAAACTGAAACAGCTTTACTCATATGTAATATACAGATTAATAACACAGAAGTTTCTGACTTAATTTTTGCCAAAGTAATTAAAAGATGTATTAAAAGATGGCATGCATAATTCCAGGAATATAGTTTCACTGACTTTTCCTGTGAAGATAAATGGTAGTTGGAATAATGCTATATAGCACAGATTTTTGACAAATAAACACACTTAATCTGTCCCTTTAAAGTAATTGACATTTCAACATTAAGAAAGTATTTATTTTTCAAAAGAAACATGTGGTATGCAAAAAGTCTTTTGAAACAGTTTGCAAACATTTCCAATGTGAAATCCCCATATGGATATTGAGATCATGCAAGAAAATCCAAGACACACCCACCACTTATAACTGTGCTTCTTAAACTGAGATATATATACTTACGAATATGCTAGTAAGAGCAGATTAACACAAGATAAATGTGTCACATAATTTTGGGTTATCAATTGTACTCAAAGATCAGTGATACAAATATGACTTTATATTGTAATAAAATGATTATATTTTAGAGTAATGACAAAGAATTACAATGAAATATTAAACTTCAAATGAATTTTGAAGTTTGTACCAAGTCCCCAGCTTTGATAGGGAGCGTTGGGAAGGAGGAGTAAGGGGGAATAACTGCGAGTTCCAGTTCTTGTAGCATCAGGGGTACATTCACAAACAAGTCTGAGGTTTACTATCGCCCTATAAGGAGCTGTCATGACATTTATATAATATCTTGGAATTGCTTGCTAATTGCTTTAGATACAATTTTTCTTCTCATTTAGGTTCTGTTCTTCTCCAGGACAGGGCTATATTTCTCATTTGTATTTAAGGATAGTACTAAGGTTATAGTAGCTTTTAATTAAAAAAAGAAAGGAAAAGTCTTGAATAGCTGTTGAATGTTTTATGTGTTACTAGTGAGCATATAAATAGAAGTTATCACTTTGGAAAATAGACTGGCATTATCTCTTAAAGCTGAATATTCATATATCAGGTGACCTGGCAATTCTACCCTTAGGAATATGTCCAAGAGAAACTCTTGCCAATGTATGATGGGCAAGGTAAGAACACCCTGTAAGAATGTTCATAGCAGTAATTGTTCACAACAGCAAAAACCTGGAAAGAACTCCAATGCTAAACAACAGAAGACTGGATTAAAGAACTATTGTATAACCACACAGTAGAATATTATACAGCATTCTTAACTAATAAAATACTGTAACACTTACCACAGGATAAATGTTACAAATTCAATATCAAGTGGAAAATACCAAGTGCCAAGAGATTATCTACAGCTTGTTACCTTTTTTAAATAAAGGTGAAAACAAAAGTATACATGTTTTAGAAATATATACGGATAAAAAGTTTTTAAATGCTTGTTGAATTTAATATAATTTTAAAACTGATGATTTTCTTATGCAGTACTTAATAAGCATTAGATTTTAATTAAGGTTCTGGTAAGCTAAATTTTTTTTCTCACAGTTTTCTACATAAAAAGCATATCAACTATTAATATAACATTTTACTGCTATCCATTTTTTATTCCTTTAATTTATTTTTCTTGCCTATGGAACTGGCTATTACCTCCAGTATATTGTAAATGACAGAAACATTGCAGAGAAATAGTGAAATATATTTAAATAAATACCAAAATATATCATGTTCAAGTATTAGAAGATTCAAGATTAAGATATAAATTATCCCCAGAAATGATCTATAGACAACACTATTCAGAATAAAATCTCAGAATGCTTTAAGAATTTTTTAGTTTCTAAAATTTTTATGGACTGCAAAGGACCAAGAATAGCCAAAAAAATTCTGAAAAAACAAGAAAACCATTGGATAACTTACATGCCTGATTTTAAAACATACTTTAAAATTACCATAATTGAGATAGTATAATATCTGTGTAAGGATAGACCAAAAGAGCCAAAGGAAAGAATAGCCCAGAAATTGTTCCACAGTTACATGGTAATCAATTTCTGACAAAATGCCAAGTCAAATCAATGGGGGAAATAATTTCAATAAATGGTGTGGAAAATTTGGATATCTCTATGGGGAAGAAACTTAACCTTGATATCTACCTCATGCCATCCGCAAAAATCTATTTAAGATGGAAAATAGACCTCAATGTAAAAGCCAAAATGATAAACCTTCCAGAAGAGACATAGGAGAATAGCTTCAAGATTTTGCTATTGGCATAGATTTCTAGGATGGGACTCAAAAAACACTAATCATAAAAAGCAAACTTGATAGGGGGGACTTCAGAATAATATACCAATAAAAAAATTAAAAGGCAAGCCACAGAAAAGACTGGGATCAAATGTTCTGTCTGTCTTCCTCTCTCTCTCACTCTTACTTACACTCTATGTGTATACGCCTCTTGTATCCAGAACACATAAAGAACTCTTAGACATCAGTAATAAAAGTACAAAAAATCAATAAATGGGCAATAGATACTACACAAAAGAAAATATGGGGATGGCAGATAGACACTTGAAAAGGTGAAAAGATTATTATTAGTTGTCACTGAAATAGAAAGACATCTCAATGTTTAAAAGATTGACAGTATCAAGTATTGGAGAGGATGTGTGGAATGCTTACACATTGCTGATGGAAGTGTAAAATGTTACAAAATTTGAAAAACAGTTTGGCAATTTCTTATAAAGTTATACATACACCTATACTACCCCCAGCAATTACATTTCTAGGGAAATAAGGGAGCTAAAAATATATATCTACAAAAAACATGTACAAGAATATTTATAGTAGCTTTATCTACAGCAGTCCAAAGCTGAAACAACCCAAATGTCTTTCAACAGGCGAATGGATAAACAAATTGTGTTCCAGCCATACAAATGTATACTCAGCAATAAAGTGAATGAACTACTCACACATGCAATAAATAACATGGTTGAATCTACTTTCTGATTCCTTTACATAAGCCTTAAGATCAGGCAAAACTAAACTATGATAATAGAAATCAGAGCGGTGTTGCCTGGAAGAGGAGAAGGAGGATAAGGCAAAGGGGCATGAGGGACTTTTCTGACATGCTGGAAATGTTGTGCTCTGTGATTGGCATTACACATGTGTCTACATTGTCAAAAATCACAGAACTGCACACTTAAAATCTGTGCAGCTAATGGTACATAAATTTTATCTCCTTAAAGTTGATTAAACAAAACCAAACGCAATTAAGAGATTGAAAGTCAAGACACAGGATGAGAAAAAAACTGACAAAGGACATATGTCCAGAATGCATACTTGAAAAAAATCTTCTTGGGACTCATTAAGAAAAATACAGACAATCCAATAGAAAATGGCAAAAGACTAAAGTAAGACTTTATATAACAGGATTTTGAAATGGTGATTATATTTATGAAATGGGATTAACATCTTAGAAATGTAAGTTAAAACCACAATGAAATATCATTACATGACTACCAGAATGGGTGACACTTAAAAATGGACAATGCCAAGTGTTTTGATGAATGTGAAACAATTGGAACTCTCGTACATCACTAGTAGGAATGTATTTTAAACAACCATTTTGGAAGATTGTTAGGCAGTATCTACTAATGCTGAACATCTGCATACCCTCTGAACTAGCAATTCTACTCCTAGTTTTATACCCAATACAAACATGTATATTCATTCACCAGAAACATTTATATGTTCATGGTAACTTTATTCATAATAGCCCCAAAGTAGAAACAACCCACATGTTCACCAATAGTAAAATGAATACATACATTGTAGTATATTCATACACAGCAATGAAATATGCATATTATGGCTACTCCTAATAACAGGGATGAATTCTGCAAAAATAATGTAGACCTAAAGAAGCCAGACACAAGACTGTATACCATACAGTCTCACTTAGATGAAGTTTAAAAAAAACAGGCAAAATTTATGGTGTTAGCTTCAGGATAGTGGATATCTTTTAGGGACACAGGTAATTATTGGGAGGCGACACCAGGGATTCATCTGGGGTAATGGGAAATTTGATATATTGATATAGGTTGTGGTTAAATACATGTATTCACATACATGTGAATTAAAAATTTTAAGTTGTACACTTATGATTTGTTCATTTTTCTGTATGTATGCTTCACTTCAATAAAATGTTTATTAAAATAAAAGAAATGATGAAGGCCTGAAGCAGTGGGAATAGAGAGAAGGGGAGAAAAGTACTAGATATTAAGGATATTACAGAGGAAAAATCCGCAGGATTTGGTGATTGGTTTTGAGGAAGCCAGAGGAATCATAGAAGAGAAAAAGTAGACTGGCAGAAGGCAGTTGATACTATTAATGGAAGTTGACATGTAAACAACAAGGAGTTTGAATTGAGGAGGGATATGTGTGTAGTCCGATGATAAGGTGGAAGTACTGAGTTAAGAAATTTTGGGACCATGAATATGCGCAGGGGTAATTGAAAATAAATATCTAAAGGTTAGAAACAGGTTAGGGATAGAGATATTGTCCTATTATCATTATCATATGAGGTAGTTTTTCCATCATTATTATTATTTTTTAAAATTTTATTTATTTTTGTCAGTGTTGGGTCTTTGTTCCTGCATGCAGGTTTCCTCTAGTTGTGGTGAGCAGGGGCTACTCTTCAATGCAGTGCGCGGGCTTCTCGTTGCAGTGGCTTTTCTTGTTGCAGAACACGGGCTCTAGGCATGTGGGTTTCAGTAGTTGCAGAGCGCAGGCTCAGTAGTTGTGGCACACTGGCTTAGCTGCTCTGTGGCATGTGGGATCTTCCTGGACCAGTGATCGAACCCATGTCCCCTGCATTGGCAGGCGGATTCTTAACCACTGGGCCACCAGGGAAGTCTCTCCATCATTATTATATGAGGTATTTAGGTTACCGTTTTTTGTGGATTTCATCTTGACTTTATTATACACTATGGCATGGTGTGTAAATGTATCTCTTTTGACTCTTCTACTTTCTCCTTCCTCATCTGTTTTTGAATTGATTGGATGGAGGTTTCCCACTTCACCTGACTTCCTATATAAGAGCTCTTAATTGTTTGTTTTGAATATGATTTGGGGTGTTATTTCCTTATCCTGGCAACTTTCATGGTAGTACAACCAGTCCATTCTAAATTTGTTTGCATTGTGTGGTAAAATGCCTTTTTCTGTGCTTGAGGTTTGTTGAGTTTCTTGGATATATATATGTCTATGGTTTTCATCAAATTTGGAAAAGTTTTCAGCCATTATATCTTTAAATTTTTTTTTTCTGTCTCCTCCCTTCCTTTGGGAATGCCAGTAACATGTATGTTATGCTGCTGTGGTTGTCACACAGTTACCTGATGCTCTTTTGTCTTCTTTTCTTTCCTCCATTTTTTTCTTTCTTTCTTTCTTTGTTCAGTTGTTTATTCTGTTTTATTTTGGACAGTTTGCTGTTAATCCCATCTAATTGATGGAATTTTCATTTAAAACACTACTTTTTTTCTAACAGTGGGATTTGGGTCTTTTTAATATATCCAATAACTCTACTTAAAATGTTTAATCTTTCCTCTACCTTCTTGGATATATGGAATATATTTACAATAACAGTTTTAATGTCCTTGTCTACTAATTCCATCATTTGTATATCTATTATTTCTTGATCTGTTTCTATTGATTGGTTTTTCTTTTTATGATGGATATTCATATTTTCCTGCTTCTTTGTATTCCTGGTAATATTTGATTGGATGTTGTTCATTGTGAATTTTACCATGTTAGAGTCCTGGATATTTTTTTATTCTCATAAATATTCTTGATTTTTATCAAGATGAAGTTATGAAAACAGTCTGATCTTTTCAAGTCTTGCTTTTAAGCTTTGTTAAGTGAGACAAGAGCAGTCTTTAGCTTATGACTAGTTTTGCCCCACTATTGAGGCAATAACTTCCTAAGTACTCTATTCAAGGCCCCATGAATTATGAGACTTTCTACTTGGGCTTGTAGAAACCTGAACTATTCTCAGCCCTGCGTGAGCTCCAGTATTTGCTCCTTTGGTCCTTTTAGGTGGATTTTCCCCATCCTCCAGCATTTTCCTCACAGGCATGCGCTGACCATTACTAAACTGAGGACTTGAGGGGGATTATATATATAGATTGCTGGAGTTCTCCCTCTGTCTAGCTCCCTTTCTTCAGCATTCTGCTGAAGAAGGAATTCCAGCTGCCTTGGTTTCTCCAACCTACCTATGTCCAGCTCCATCTCCTCAAATAAGTTGACCATGAGGCTCCAGCTGGGTTCACTCTCTCTAGGTAGTAGTCTGGAGCACTCGTAGGACTCATCTTGTGTGTTTCTCCTTTCTCAGGGAGCACTGTCCTATGTCGTCCGAATCCAATGTCTAAAAACCATTGTTTCGTATTGTTTTCCTATTTCTTGGTTGTTTCTGGTAGGAGGGTAAATCTTGTCCCTATTACTCATCTCGGTCATAGCAGAAATTCAGATGACTTCTTTTGCAAACACTTTTTTCCTTTCTTTTAAAAGAATGTGGAGAGTTACTTGTCTCATCCTTTTCCCATTGGCAGTCTCATAAATCTTACATATTTCTATTTATGAATAAGCAGTAAACAGGCCACACCTATGTGTCTTTCTCCCCTGGGGAACCAAAGGAAGCATACCTTACATTTCTAATATCTCTTATCACTGAATTCTATCTGTGTGACTGATACTATTTATTGAAAGAAAGTTTAGTTCTAGCCCTTCTTTTTCTTTTTAATGCCTTTCCAGGTGCTTCTGATACTATCTGATTGAAATACTGAATTTACACTGATGGAGTGGCCAAGAGTACAGACACTGGCATCAGTCAGAGATGGATCTGAGTCCTGGCTCAACTATGCAATAACAGTAATGTTCCTTGAGCTCTTAATACCTGGCCAGGCACCATGTTGAGGGCTTTAACATGAATTATTTCACTTAATTCTCACGACAACACTACCTAATACCAAAGTTGGTATTATTATTGTAAGTTACAAAATAGTGATCAGCATCAAGAGTCAAAATGCCTGAGTTGAATCCTGGTATGACCCCTTACTAATTTTGTATTATTGCGGAAGTCCTTTAACCTCGTAGGGCTGCTCTGAGGACTATAAGGTAAAAAAATATATAAGGCATTTAGCACAGTGATTGGTACACACAAGTGCTCAATAAAAGGTGACTAGTTGAATTACTTTTCTGTGAAACTCTGAAAATAAAAGGGGTCTTACTTTATAATATTCACAGACATTTTAGAAACTCAATAAAATGGCCATGAGAGTGTACCTCCTAGACCCTGAACTTGGACATAATTGTAATGGACCAAAGGTCCCACCTGCTAAGCTTTGGAAGGCAAAAGTACATTTGTTTGAAGCCAGTGATGGAGTACGGTGGGGAATATTAAGGCATACCTATTCATGGAGCCACTGGACTCCTACCAGTGTCAGTTTAGGCCCAAGGACATCCTGATGCCTTTGCTGAACCCTCATTAGGCTGCACCCCATTCCTAGGACACTTCCATGCAAACTTCTCCCATGCTCTCCTTTGCTTGAGGTCAGACTTTTGGAGTGTTAGGACTTTGTCAGTCTTTTCTGGCTCCCTCCTTACTTCCTTTCACATAGGCATTCCTCCCCATCAAATACTTGCATGTTTAATCTCATCTTGGAGTCTGCTTTTTGGAGGGCTTGAACTAACACACTTGAGTTCTTGTTTGGTTTACCCTGGTAATTATGCTAATCATAACTTGCAGAGAGTTTTTTCCTGGCCCCAATCTCAGGGAGATGATCACTACTGTTCTCCTTAGAAGTGTCTCTCCATTCCTGCAGTGGTTCCTTTGACTTCATTCATTTAATTTCCCGCCATATTTTAATACTGAGAGCCCCCTCCCCCAAACACAGCCTTCCCTGATTATCCTTCTTTCACGTTATACTTAGTAGACCATTCTCCATTTGCTCCCTTTTCTCTCGGAATGTTCGAATTGCCATCCTTTAGCAGAATGTTCAGTGGGGTCTGCTTCCTAAACCTCTGCACTTTCTCAACTTTTCCAAAAAATTTGTGATTGAAGAATTTTATTTCTCAGCTTGTTTCTTTTCCACTGTTTTGAAGAGTTGAAAGGGTTTATGAAAACACAGGCACTGATATCTCTCCATCCTTACTATTTTTACACATTTAATACATATGCACATGTGTTAATATCATTGATTTCCACTTAAAGCTAACCATTTGCTGTAAACCGTAGGAAAGAGGTTTGTCTTCTAAAAAATACACCAGACACATAATTGACAAAATAAAAAATCCCCATGGGGGAAAAATTACCTTAAAAATTCAAACACTGTGATTGAATTTCCCAATTATGCCTTTCTTTGATAGCCGCCAAATACAGATATATATTTAAAATTAATAAATGAACTTTTATTCTGCAGCAGCAAGAAGGCTGTCTGTTGAATTCTGTAGTTCAATAAAAGCTATAGAATATGTGACCTCCTTGATCTTTGCTGATTCACTCATGTACTCATTCATTCAACACACTGTCATTGTTTAACTACTGTGTGTGTAGACATGTCAGGTGGTGAGGAGGTGAGAGTAGGAGAGAGACCCTTGAGAGGGAAGTCACTATTGTTTTTTTTTTGTTTTTGTTTTTGTTTTTTTTGTGGTACGCGGGCCTCTCACTGTTGTGGCCTCTCCTGTTGCGGAGCACAGGCTCCGGATGCGCAGTCTCAGCGGCCATGGCTCACGGGCCCACCTGCTCTGCGGCACGTGGGATCTTCCCGGACCAGGGCTCGAACCCGTGTCCCCTGCATCGGCAGGCGGACTCTCGACCACTGCGCCACCAGGGAAGCCCGGAAGTCACTTTTGATTACCGTCTATTTTTGAGAATTTCCATGCAGATATCCTTAATACAGCAAAGTTATGCGTAATAGAATTTTATGTTTTTTGTGATTCCTTTTTATAACTCTACATTCTATATAAGCTTCCTTGAATTTAGATACTCATTCAGTGTAATACTGGACAAATAAATTACTTCTCTGACCCTCAAATTCCTCACCATGAAAACAGGGATGGTCACACTTACACTGTTTTGGTTGTCATGAAGATTAAATGCAGGAATGTATCAATGTACTCTAGCTCTGTGCCCAGCATTTAGCAACCGTTGGTGTGTTCCTCTACCTGGGCAACTCAAAATCTAAGATAGTTCTGGTTGTGTTAAGAAGAACTGAAGCACTACTTAAACTGAAAACATTCACAGATGGGAAGCAGGCACATAGAAGTTAGCACAGCTAAGTGGTAAGGCAAGAGTTAAACTCGGAACTTGCCCCAATTACCAAGCATTTATTATAAAATAAGACAAAAAGCATCCTCACTTAGGTCTTAGGTCAGGTCTCCCAGAAGCAGACCTTGGGACAAGGATTCGTGTGTAAGCGATTTATTTATTATTCATTATTTCCTCCCAGGGAAATTCAGGAAGGAAGTGAAGGAAGAAGAATAGGGAAGGGGAGGAAGACGAGCAAGGGTGGCATGTCAGGCAAAAGCCCTGCAGAAAGTAGCCTCAGCCTGATTCCTTGAGGAAATGTGGAGATCAAGTTGGACCGTGGAGTTGTACCAACTGAGGCAAGGGAGCTGGGCTTTCCTACTCCTGTGCCCCTCAGCTAACTACGACCCACGGGAGGTCAATTTGAGGCATTTCTGAATCTGCAGGTGTGATGGAGTTCGGGGAAGTAGCTTCAGTAGACTGAGGGGAGTCTTCTAAAAAAGGGCTGCAGGTGCTGGCCGTTGGGAGCAAATACACATGGAAGCTGGAGAGATGCACAAGGAAGGTAAAGGGGTCCAAAGGGCCTGGGTGGGTCACCAGCATTGCCCACTATACCCCTAACCCACTCCTGGTTTTGTTTTTACCTTAGAAGATGCTGCTCTCAAAGTACACATATATTCCCCATCCTGACTACTAGAATCTAGCTAGTTAATAACTGAGATTTACATTTAAGTTAGGGTAAAAAGCTCTTGGATCGTCGCACACTAATAAATTCGTATTCCCATCCTATGACTCTGCACAAGGACAAAATCCTCTCTGTCACCATCTTCCTACTTCATCATGCTATCTATTCTCTTCTCAGAATCAGCAAATTGTCTAGATGTCTAAATATTCTTGGCTTCCAGAATAATAAAGTTAATACTTATGCAGTTTGTGCCATGTGTTGTTCTAAATGCTCTCTGTACATTAACTCATCTAGTATTTACAACTATCCTAAGAGCATTACCTTCTTTATGGTTGAAGAAACAAGGACAAATGGTTAAGTAGTAGAGCTGGGATTCAGACAGTCTGGCTCTAGAGTCCACGCCTTGTAACCTCTATGCTGAAGTGCCTTCCTATGAGGACAGGATTCCCTCCAAAAGCAGTCTACATTGATTTGCGTTCCATCCACTCATCAATGATTCTCTGTCAGCCTGAGTTGGACTAATAAGGTCTCAAGACTAATAAATAATTAGTGCCTGAACTTGGTCATTAGCAAGGAAGAGCAGCTTAGTAGGTAACGGGAAGCCCAATTTAGCTTCCTCCCAGCTTCTGTTCTAGGACTTCCCTGGCTTACCATACACCCTTCCAGCAGGACTCCACAGAGGCCAGGATTTTGCCGTTTTTGACCATCATAGGTAAAATTGATTTACAGATCTCCTACAAATCATTCTATAAGAGAGCTGATAGACAATTTTTACAGAAATGATCACAAATCGTACTTAAAAAATAAAGGCTATAAGTGCACATTGTACAATGTAAAGCTTTTAAACATGCATATAAATCAATGTAAGAGGACGATATTGAAGTCCATGGATTCAAATTTATCTACTTGTACTAATTTATGGGAACCTCAGGGAAACTATTTCAGGTAGAGGAGAAGGGCTCTTAGTCAAGGAGCCCAAAGAGCTGCAGGGCATTCTTTGCTAGCTTTTGGCCTGAAAACTCAGCTTTCTCCTTTCAAAAATGGCATAAATACTGTATTATCTACCTTAGAGGATGGTGTATTAAATGAAACAAAATCCATGAAAATGCTTTGTAAATTATCTAGTATTAAATACACACACTAGTATATTGATTGATAGATATAGCTGAATCTTTCCTGTTTTTATACTTTTATGACATTTGTTGTCCTTTATTTTTCTACTAATCATGATGAATTTATAACTTCTTAGGATGTTATTTTCAGCATCATACTTAAAGATGGACTTTTAATAAAAATTTTACTGACTAGGTAACACTTGTTTCCAAAAGCTGTGCCACCTCTTTGCAATAATTCTGAAAAAGTCTCTGTCCGTATCCTACTATTTAGCATTCAATGCCCTCTACTACCCTTCCTGGCCCCATCATACTTCTTTAAGTGGCATGGCTCCCAAGTATAGCTTCAAACTTTCTTCTACTTACTTCCACTTTCCTATAAAAATGAATTTGAACCTCATTCATTATGAGTATTTTTATAAGCTTACCCTCAGTAGAGTAATTGTGACTGTCCTTGAAGGTGGCTTAATGTACTTGCCTTTGAAACAATTTTTATTTTAACAGAGAACTTCTGAACATGCAAAACCTTTATCCCCCAAAATTAATCTCCAAGGGATTTCAGGCACCAAGTAGAGAAGTACAAAAGGCAAAGCTTGATCTCTCTGGATCTGGTAACAGAAATATGGATTTTTGTCTATTAAAAATGATTTAGGGCTTCCCTGGTGGCGCAGTGGTTGAGAGTCCGCCTGCTGATGCAGGGGACACGGGTTCGTGCCCCGGTCTGGGAAGATCCGACATGCCGTGGAGCGGCTGGGCCCGTGAGCCATGGCCGCTGAGCCTGCGTGTCCGGAGCCTGTGCTCCGCAATGGGAGAGGCCACAACAGTGAGAGGCCTGCGTACCACAAAAAAAAAAAAAAAAAAAAAAAAAAAAGATTTAAATGTCTATGATTATTTTCGGTTCCATTCTATGACACATCACGTGGTACTTGCAAATGGTTTTATGCTTGACTTCTCATTGCTAAGGATAAAGCATCAAATTATGTTAGAGCTTGTTTTTAGAAAGCAGAGGGGCACATGTAGTTAATTAGACATGTGTCCTAGGTTTTCTTTCCTTGTTTATCCTAACAGATATAAAAAAATCCCAATAGAGTTTCTTCTGGAAATCTTATTTACTCAGGAGGCAATTTTTTAAAATGTTCTAATCAATTTAAATTGATGCTTTTAGAACTCTTAGCTTAATATTAATTCTAAAGCCTCCTTTTACTTAGGAAAAATTTATCAAATTATTAGTATAAAATGATATTTCCCTTTACTGGATGTAATTCAACATCTCCTAATTTCTACAGTTTCATTGCATAGATGGGGATTTCTTTTTTTTTCTTTTTTTTAACATCTTTATTGGAGTATAATTGATTCACAATGTTGTGTTAGTTTCTGCTGTATAACAAAGTGAATCAACTATACGTATACATATATCGCCATATCACCTCCCTCTTGCGTCTCCTTCCCACCCTTCCTGTCCCACCACTCTAGGTGGTCACAAAGCACAGAGCTGATCTCCCTGTGCTATGCAGCTGCTTCCCTCGAGCTATCTATTTTACGTTTGGTAGTGTATATATGTCCATGCCACTTTCTCACTTCGTCGTCCCAGCTTAGCCTTTCCCCCTCCCCGTGTCCTCAAGTCTATTCTCTACGTCTGCATCTTTATTTCTGTCCTGCCCCTAGGTTCTTCAGAACCCTTTTTTTTTTTTTTTTTTTTTTTTATATTCCATATATATGTGTTAACATATGGTATTTGTTTTTCTCTTTTGAACTTACTTCAGTCTGTATGACAGACTCTAGGTCCATCCACCTCACTACAAATAACTCAATTTCTTTTCTTTTTATGGCTGACTAATATTCCATTGTATATATGTGCCACATCTTCTTTATCTATTCATCTGTTGATGGACACTTAGGGTGCTTCCATGTCCTGGCTATTGTAAATAGAGCTTCAATGAACATTGTGGTATATGACTCTTTTTGAATTATGGTTTTCTCAGGATATATGCCCAGTAGTGGGATTGCTGGGTCGTATGGTAGTTCTATTTTTAATTTTTTAAGGAACCTCTGTACTGTTCTCCATAGTGGCTGTATCAATTTATTTTCCCACCAAGAGTGCAAGAGGGTTCCCTTTTCTCCACACCCTTTCCAGCATTTCTTGTTTGCAGATTTTTTGATGATGGCCATTTTGACCGGTGTGAGGTGATACCTCATTGTAATTTTGATTTGCAATTCTCTAATGATTCATGATGTTGAGCATCCTTTCATGTGTTTGTTGGCAATCTGTATATCTTCTTTGGAGAAATGTCTATTTAGGTCTTCTGACCATTTTTGGATTGGGTTGTTTGTTTTTCTGATAGTGAGCTGCATGAGCTGCTTGTGTATTTTGGAGATTAATCCTTTGTCAGTTGCTTCGTCTGCAAATATTTTCTCCCATTCTGAGGGTTGTCTTTTCGTTTTGCTGATGGTTTCCTTTGTTGTGCAAAAGCTTTTAAGTTTCATTACGTCCGATTTGTTTATTTTTGTTTTTATTTCCATTTCTCTAGGAGTTGGGTCAAAGTGGATCTTGCCGTGATGTATGTCGTAGAGTGTTCTGCCTATGTTTTCCTCTAAGAGTTTTATAGTGTCTGACCTTACGTTTAGACCTTTAATCTACTTTGAGTTTATTTTTGTGTATGGTGTTAGGAACTGTTCTAATTTCATTCTTTTACATGTAGCTGTCCAGTTTTCCCAGCACCACTTATTGACGAGGCTGTCTCTTCTCCATTGTATATTCCTGCCTCCTTGATCAAAGATAAGGTGACCATATGTGCGTGGGTTTATCTCTGGGCTTTCTATCCTGTTCCATTGATCTATATTTCTGTTTTTGTGCCAACACCATACTGTCTTGATTACTATAGCTTTGTAGTATAGTCTGAAGTCAGGGGGCCTGTTTCCTCCAGCTCTGTTTTTCTTTCACAAGATTGCTTTGGCTAGTCGGGGCCTTTTGTGTTTCCATACAAATTGTGGAATTTTTTGTTCTAGTTCTGTGAAAAATGCCATTGGTAGTTTGATACAGATTGCACTGAATCTGTAGATTGTTTTGTGTAGTATAGTCATTTTCACAAAGTTGATTCTTCAATCTAAGAACATTGTATATCTCTCCATCTGTCTGTATCACCTTAAATTTCTTTCATCAGTGTCTTATACTTTTCTGCATACAGGTCTTTTGTCTCCTTAGGTAGGTTTATTCCTAGGTATTTTAGTCTTTTTGTTGCAATGGTAAATGGGAGTATTTCCTTAATTTCTCTTTCAGATTTTTCATCATTAGTGTATAGGAATGTGAGAGATTTCTGTGCATTAATTTTGTATCCTGCTACTTTACCAAATTCAGTGATTTGCTCTAGAAGTTTTCTGGTAGCATCTTTAGGATTCTCTATGTATAGTATCATGTCATTGGCAAACAGCGACAGTTTTACTTCTTTTCTGATTTGGATTCCTTTTATTTCTTTTTGTTCTCTGATTGCTGTGGCTAAAACTTCCAAAACTATGTTGAATAATAGTGGTGAAAGTGGGCAACCTTGTCTTGTTCCTGATCTTAGAGGAAATGGTTTCAGTTTTTCACCATTGAGAACAATGTTGGCTGTGGGTTTGTCATATATGGCCTTTATTACATTGAGGAAAGTTCCCTCTATGCCTACTTTCTGCAGGGTTTTTACCATAAATGGGTGTTGAATTTTGTCAAAAGCTTTTTATGCATCTATTGAGACGATCATATGGTTTTTCGCCTTCAGTTTGTTAATATGGTATATCACATTTATTGATTTGCATACATTGAAGAATCTTTGCATTCCTTGCATGGTGTATGATCATTTAATGTGCTGTTGGATTCTGTTTGCTGGCATTTAGTTGAGGATATTCACATCTACGTTCATCAGTGATATTGGCCTGTAGTTTTCTTTTTTTTGTGACATCTTTGTCTGTTTTTGGTATCAGAGTGATGGTGGCCTTGTAGGATGAGTTTGGGAGTGTTCCTTCCTCTGATATAATTTGAAAGAGCTTGAGAAGGATAGGTGTTAGCTCTTCTCTAAATGTTTGATAGAATTTGCTTGTGAAGCCATCTGGTTCTGGGCTTTTGTTTGTTGGAAGATTTTTGATCACAGTTTCAATTTCAGTGCTTGTGATTGGTCCATTTATATTTTGTATTTCTTCCTGATTCAGTCTCGGAAGGTTGTGCTTTTCTAAGAATTTGTCCATTTCTTCCAGGTTGTCTGTTTTATTGGCATAGAATTGCTTGTAGTAATCTCTCATGATCTTTTGTATTTCTGCATTGTCATTTGTTACTTCTTTTTCATTTCTAATTCTGTTGATTTGAGTCTTCTCTCTTTTTTTCTAGATGAGTCTGGCTAATGGTTTATCAATTTTGTTTGTCTCCTCAAAGAACCAGTTTTTAGTTTTATTGATCTTTGCTATTGTTCCTTAATTTTTTTTCATTTTTTTCTGATCTGATCTTTATGATTTCTTTCCTTTTGCTAACTTTTGGGTTTTTTCTTCTTCTTTCTCTAATTGCTTTAGGTGTAAGATTAGGCTGTTTATTTGAGATGTTTCTTGTTTCTTGAGGTAGGATTGTATTGCTATAAACTTCCCTCTTAGAACTGCTTTTGCTTCATCCCGCAGGTTTTGGGTCATCATGTTTTCATTGTCATTTGTTTCTAGGTATTTTTTAATTTCCTCTTTGATTTCTTCAGTGATCTCTTTGTTATTTAGTAGTGTATTGTTTAGCCTCCATGTGTTTGTATTTTCTACAGGTTTTTTCCTGTAATTGATATCTAGTCTCATAGCATTGTGGTTGGAAAAGATACTTGATACAATTTCAATTTTCTTAAATTTACCAAGGCTTGATTTGTGACCCAAGATATGATCTATCCTGGAGAATATTCCATGAGCACTTGAGAAGAAAGTGTATTCTGTTGTTTTTTGATGGAATGTCCTATAAATATCAATTAAGTCCATCTAGTTTAAAGTGTCATTTAAAGCTTGTGGTTCATTATTTATTTTCATTTTGGATGATCTGTCCATTGGTGAAAGTGGGGTGTTAAAGTCCCCTACTATGATTGTGTTACTGTCAATTTCCCCTTTCATGGTTGTTAGCATTTGCCTTATGTATTGAGGTGCTCCTATGTTGGGTGCATAAATATTTACAATGGTTATATCTTCTTCTTGAATTGATCCCTTGAGCACTATGTAGAGTCCTTCTTTGTCTCTTGTAATAGTCTTTATTTTAAAGTTTATTTTGTCTGATATGAGAATTGTTACTCCAGCTTTCTTTTGATTTCCATTTACATGGAATATCTTTTTCCATCTCCTCACTTTCAGTCTGTATGTGTCCCTAGGTCTGAAGTGGTCTCTTGTAGACAGCATGTATATGGGTCTTGTTTTTGTATCCATTCAGCCAGTCTATGTTTTTTGTTTGGAGCATTTAATCCATTTACATTTAAGGTAATTATTGATATGTATGTTTCTATTACCATTTTCTTAACTGTTTTGGGTTTGTTATTGTAGGTCTTTTTCTTCTCTTGTGTTTTTGCTGCCTAGAGAAGTTCCTTTAGCATTTGTTGTGAAGCTGGTTTTGTGGTGTTGAATTCTCTTAGCTTTTACTTGTCTGTAAAGGTTTCAATTTCTCTGTCGAATCTGAATGAGATCCTTGCTGGGTAGAGTAATCTTGGTTGTAGGTTTTTCTCTTTCAGATCAGCTGTTAACCTTATGGGGATTCCCTTGTATGTTATTTGTTGTTTTTCCCTTGCTGCTTTTAATATTTTTTCTTTGTATTTAATTTTTGATAGTTTGATTAGTATGTATCTTGGCATGTTTCTCCTTGCATTTATCCTGTATGGGACTCTGCATTTCCTGGAATTGTTTGACTATTTCCTTTCCCATATTAGGGCAGTTTTGTTTTCAGCTATAATCTCTTCAAATATCTTCTCAGACCCTTTCTTTTTCTCTTCTTCTTCTGGCACCCCCTATAATTCGAATGTTGGTGTGTTTAATGTCCCAGAGGTCTCTGAGACTGTCCTCAATTATTTTCATTCTTTTTTCTTTATTCTGCTTTGAGGTAATTATTTCTACTATTTTATCTTCCAGGTCACTTATCCGTTCTTCCTCCTCAGTTATTCTGCTATTGATTCCTTCTAGAGATTTTTAAATTTCATTTATTGTGTTGTTCATCATTGTTTGTTTGCTCTTTAGTTCTTATAGGTCCTTGTCAACGTTTCTTGTATTTTCTCCATTCTACTTCCAAGATTTTGTATCATCTTTACTATCATTACTCTGAATTCTTTTTCAGGTAGACTGCCTATTTCCTCTTCATTTATTTGCTCTGGTGGGTTTTTACCTTGCTCCTTCATCAGCTGTGTATTTCTCTGTCTTCTCATTTTGCTTAATTTACTGTGTCTCCTTTTCACAGGCTGCAGGTTCATAGTTCCCATTGTTTTTGGTGTTTGCCCCAGTGGGTAAGGTTGTTTCAGCGTGTTGTGTAGCATTCTTGGTGGAGGGGACTGGTGCCCGTGTTCTGGTGGGTGAGGCTGGATCTTGTCTTTCTGCTGGGCAGGACAGCGTCTGGTAGTGTGTTTTGGGGTGTCTGTGACCTTATTATGATTTTAGGCAGCCTCTCAGCTAATGGGTGGGGTTGTGTTCCTGTCTTGCTAGATGTTTGGCATGGCGTGTCCAGCACTGGAGCTTGCTGGTTGTTGAGTGGAACTGGGTCTTAGCGTTGAAACAAAGATCTCTGGGAGTGCTCTCACTGATTGATGTTATGTGGGGCTGGGAGGTCTCTGTTGGTCCAATGTTCTGAACTCGGCTCTCCCCCCTCAGAGGCTCAGGCCTGATACCTGGCTGGAGCACAAGACCCTGTCAGCCATATGGCTTACATATAAATGGGTTAAATTCTCCAATCCAAAGGCACAGGGTAGCCAGCCTTCTGTGCTCTGCTTTGCCCTCCAGCTGGGTATTGACCTCCAGGCCTGGTCGATATGGAGAGTCTGCTTTGGATCCAGGTCCAGCTGCATTCCCTAGTGTCTAGAAGAAGCAGCCGTCGCTCCCATCCTCCCGTATTCCCACTGCAAGTCCTCATGATCCTGGAGTGCCAGAGTCTCTACCCCTCATGCTGCTTGCGGTGCTTGGACTTCTTTATTTTGGCTGCTGTAAGTGAATATGTCTCTTTCAATTCGTTTAATCTAACTATGATGCAGACTTTGATCATCCAGTTATAAAATGCATAATAAAAGAGGAGGAGTTTAAATTATCAGAATAATTCCATACAATTTCTTATGCTTTCCAATGTTTCTGCAGAGCTAAAATCCATGAAATTGTTTTGAAAGATTTTTAACTTCCTTTTTCTCCCCCCTTTGGCAGCTGTCCCATGTTTCAAAAGAGTGATTTCCTGGAATTTTATCAGAGTATTTTTACTGACTTAACTGCATCTCTGTTTTCTTATTTGTGACCTAGTTATATCTAAGAGGATATGGCAATCCAGAAGTCAATAACATATAATATTCTTTGTAATTTCATAATAATATCAATTCTTTGTCCTTCTAATACTCTCAACATGATTATACTGCTATTCACTGCTATTTGTTCTAGCTTCCGGGGTCATATGCATAGCTTGCCTATGATCATAACTCATTTATTCCCACATAACCTAGGATGCATGACTTCAGGGTTCTCAGTTCATGCATTTAAACAGAATGATATGGGGGACTTGGCAAAGCCTTGAAATTAAGAAAACCTATCAGTTAAGGCTGCATTTGGCTTCATGTAATAGACACCCAACTCTGCAAGCCTTAACTGACTAGGATTTTATTTCTCCTGTATGATAAGAGGAGTGAACCCCACAGCCAGGGCTGGTCAGCTGCTCAAGGAAGCTGTCAAGGACCTGAGCTTTTTTCTAGCTTCCTGGCCTGCTATCCTTAGAGTGTGGTTCTCATACTCAAAGATGAGAGAAAAGAGCCCCACCTCAATCATACAAGGCAGAGAGGGCAGAAGGCAAAATTGCATACTGGCTGATTTGGTCTTTTGTTATCAGGAAAGTAAGAGCTTTCTTGGAAGTTCCATTGAGTGCATATATACCTATATCTGGTTGGCCAGAACTAGGTCACATGACTAAGGGAGTCTGGGGAGGTGTATTCAAGTGTTTTTAAGCACACATTCAATGATAATAGAAAGGAAGAAGGAGGAATGGATATTGAGTAGACAACTAGCAGTGTCTGCCAAAAATGGATTTAGAGAAAGGGACATAAATGGGGGAGTAAAGTGCCCCTGATCTAAAGGTTACTAGTGATGAATACCAAGAGAGTTCCTATGAAGGAGGTACCACCTAGACCAGGTCACCTGGGGCTTTACCTTGTCACACTCAGTACGATTCTGTACTTGCAGATCAGAAACCTGAACTGTGGACGTATCAGTGGTGATTTGTCTTTCAGATGCACACTCACCCAAAGCTACAGAGGCAGGAAGAAAACCAAAAAGTTGATTTATTAGTTTATGAAGAGAGTATTGCCAGCAAATGTACTTGTTGCTCACTTCTCAGATGATCTCTCCCTTTAGGCAGGTGTATATGCAAAGCAAATCATTAGAAAGAAATCAAAGAGCGATGTAAATGGGGTGACCTAGATGCCTATTCTAATGGAACCAAGACATGGGTAGCCCTCAGCTTCCATCCTCCCCACGTCCTGCCTGGGAATAAAATACAGGTTTCCTTGCTTTCTGAGAAAGTTGAGTGTTTCTATGAAACCTTTCGTAAGCTGAAATGGCATAAAGTGAAGAAGTAATTACTTTAGGACACATCTTGCTAATGAATGCACAAAATAAACTGAGATAAAACACAGATGCTCAGACATAGTTCCAAGCTATGGTGGCTTAATGCTGAGAGGCTGAGTATAGTTCCCGGGGAAGGATCTGTGTGGCGCCACTCTTGACATTCAGGATGTGCGCTGCCTCTATAAAGACTCACTGCAAAACAGAAGCTGAATGCTATTTTCATTTTTCTCCTTTTTTGTAAAAATAAAAATCCTCTTTAGATTTCTTTTGGTTAACAAAAATAAGTACTAATGTAGGTATTCTGTAAAATCAAAGTGGTATAAAATGAACTTTTGAAAAGCAGGGGCTACCTCTACTGTGTCCTTGGCTGACCTACCCTCACCCTCACACCCCAGTGCCAGGGATGTGTTGCCTGTGTTCGCACCTCTGGCTCCCCTCTTGTTGGCTTGAGATTTTGATGAACTCCTCTTCTTGGCAGTCACATTCTTTCCTGGTATGTGTTAATATATTCACTCTGGTTATCCCCAAGTCTTGACCCGGTGAATAAGTCCCAGAAGTGGCAGGAAACAGATACGACTGGGCAACTAACCTGCCAAGGGGCAGCGACGCACCCTGGGGCTAACCAAGGTGGGGAGTTATCACCACCCCTAGAAAGATGTTGCTTCGGCTGTAGCTCTACGTAGAGGTTGCCTGGGAGCCGCTGGGCCTTTGTTAGAGGAACATAGCTAGAGCCAACCTACCGCCTGGGATGGGAGACAGCTGCCTTCCTGCTGACACCTCTGGTTTTCCAAGTACGACCAGAAGTGAGGAAGCAGGGCACCCTCTGGATGCTGCGCCTAGAGAACAGCTTTCCGGGGCACAGAGCAGGGTGGGGAGGACTGTACGGGGAAGCAGGAGTGTCCAGTGGAGAAAATCCAGCACCCCCCAAGTGACGGTTCTATCTCTTTATGGCAGTATGCATATCTCTCCTCTGACCCCATAGGTCTATCTTATTGGATAACTTTTAAACCTCAGAGGTTACTCATTCTACTCTATTTCCAAAACACTTCCTACATCTGGCACCCCAGTCCGGGAAATGTGTTGTTGTGATGGGGTTCATAGCCTGTGCCCATTTTTTTCGTCTTTTCTCAGAGTTCAGTACTTCTTCCTCCCATCGTGATCACTCCTATCCAACCCCTAGGTAGCTCGTTATTGACTTAACAGGCTTCCCTTTTGACCTGGCTGCTAGGAGACGGCAGAGAATTCTGGAGTTCATCTTTGTCAAGGATATCTGTATTGTGATATGTACGTTTAGCTTCTTCCCTGGTTTCATTGTGTTTTCTTTCTACTTATTTATTTCCCTTTATTCCTTCTTTTAATTTATGTACACATTTCTCATATTGGAGCATGAGTACATCTAACTTTAGAGCGTTTTTCGACCTTGACATTACTGATGCGTTGGGCCTGAGAATTCTTTGTTGTGAATGGAGAATAAGGAGTCTATATTCACAGTGCAGTCTATCCGTGGGGACTCCCTGGTGCATTGCAGGTGGTTTAGCAGCATCTCTGGCCTCTACCCACTAGATACCAGTAGCATTCCTCCCTGCCGCCCCTGTCCCATATCAATGCCAATATCTCCTGGAGGGCCAAACCGGCCTCTGTGGAGACCCGCTGCTCTAGGTGAATGAAACAGTGTGTGTCAGAGGTGAAAGAGACTATGAGTTAAAATACGGCACCTCTGCTAGTTGTGTCAGTTTTACTTAAAAAAATTTTTTTTGAGAACAATTTTATGAAGACAAATATATTATGAAGTAGAATTTAACACCTGCATGAATTTTGAAAGTAAAAGACCAAAAGCCGCAGGTATAATTCTGGGTGTAAACCTCAACAAATACAGGTAACAAAGCTATCAGGCTGGATCTTTCTGCCCTTTGCAGACATGTGACTGTGCCTGAAGGCTCTACTTGCTGTTTCTGACTCAGCACCAAGCACACACATCACTGGCTCCACAGGAAGGGCACGTGCACCAAACATTTAGTGACTTGACTTTGAACTTGAGGGACTGGTTACATCAAACTCTCTGCAGTCTGCTGCTTCCAACTCCACTCTTATCTCCCCAGCTGTGCGGAGCAGTCAGGCTACACTCAGAATCCTGAGGGTCTCACCTTCTACCCATAAGCATTTATATGTGTGTATGTATATATACATATATATATATATGCCGCCAGCCGTGGCGGGTCCTCAAAGTGCAGCAACAATCGACGAGAGGGGGTAGGGAACTGAACGCACCAAGGTATGGGATCAGAAGGGCACAGACAACTGATGGTTGAAAGGCAAGTTTAATAACAAAGCGTAGCCGTATATATACCCCTAAAGCAGGGAATTTGCTTAGTCACCATCTTATCGGCATCAGCTGGTTGATTGGCTTCTCGGCTTAGTCACGCCTTATCGGCATCAGCTGGTTGATTGGCTTCTCGGCTTCTCCCTCAAAGGCACCAATTTCCCCTCCAGGGTTGCTTTTCCTAGCTTTAGGGAACAACCAGGGACTCCTAGTAACTGAGTAGGTCCCTGGAGCGATTTGGCCAAAGGCCATCTCCTTTTTTACGTTCATACCATATAAAGTCCAGGATGCATACCAAGGAGAGTACAATCGGGCCCTGAGGCTTATGAGGGTCTTAATGGCGCCTTCCTCAGAGGGCAATGCTCGCCATATATATATATATATATATATAGTGTGTGTGTGTGTGTGTGTGTGTGTGTGTGTGTGTGTGTGTGTGGGTGGGTGGTGCGTGGGCCTCTCACTGTTGTGGCCTCTCCCGTTGCGGAGCACAGGCTCCGGACGCTCAGGCTCAGCGGCCATGGCTCACGGGCCCAGCCGCTCCGCGGCATGTGGGATCTTCCCGGACCGGGGCACGAACCCGTGTCCCCTGCATCGGCAGGCGGATTCTCAACCACTGCGCCACCAGGGAAGCCCCATATATATATTTTTTGAGTATGATTTTTAGCATTAGCTTCTGAGAGAATAACAATTTCTCTACTTCATTAGATAAATATATACAGCAGAGAGAAATTGGGGGCACAATTGAGGAAAATCTCAAGTGTCATCTCAGATCAAGGAGCTTAACACAGTTTAAAATTAACCGGTCTCTTCTACATATTTTGTTTTATTTATCTGAACTTTCCTCTAAGCCTTGACCATCGGCCTTGTGGGTCTTCTCACAAAATTTAACTACATTTTCATGCTCTACTTCATCATCAGATATTTTCTTTAACCAAACCACACCAAGACTTAGTGGTTTAAAACAGCAATCATTTTATTATCTTATAATTCTATGAGTTGACTGGGCTTCGTTCGGAGTTTTTTTTTTTTTTTTTTCTTTTGGCTGGGGCTGGAGTCATGTATAAACTTGACTAGAACAGAACGACCAAGGTGGCTCGCTCACATGACACATTTAATGCCAACTATTGGCTGGTTGTTCTGCTAAGGCTGTTGCCTGGAGAGGCTACACATGTCCCATGCTGGGCTTGTCACAGCATGGTGACTTGTCTGTGAGGGAGGGTCCCAAGAAAGAGGAAGTGGGAGATGCCAATCCAAAAGCTAGACCCAGAACTAACAGAGTATCACTTCTGCAGTGTTCTCTTGGCTATGCAGTTACAGGGCCAACTCTGATTCGAGTGGATGGACAACAGATTCCTCTTCTCGATGGAGAGAGTGATAAAAGAGTTACTCCAGTTGGTTTTTGGAGGCACAAGAATTTTTCCCTACTTGGACCCTACACTGTGCCACTTTGGTTGTCATTAAATCTGGTATTCAAGTAGCACCTCTGTCACCAATTTGGTCCCTGTCATGTTAACTTCTTCTGCTCCAATATTGTGTTCTTTCTTTCTCTTTTACTGCCTTTAAAAAAAAAATTGAAGTATAGCTGATGTATACAATATTATATGTGACAGGTGTACAATATAGTGACTCAGAATTTTTAAACGTTATACTCCATTTATCGTTATTATAAAATATTGGCTGTATTCCCTGTGTTGTACAATATATCCTTGTAGCTTATTTTATAATTTCTGCCTTTTTTAAATCTTAGAAGCTGTGAATATCCCAAGTCAGAGGCTACATTCCGTTCACCTTACCTTTCATTTCAGACAGCAGGTAAACACTAGGGTGTGTTTGCCCATCCTGCTCAAGGAAACCTGTCTTCTAATGAAATATGTTCATTTTTTACAAAAATCTTTCAACCTAGGGCTAGGGGTGGTAGGGCCTTAATTCATAATCATTTTTGAGGGAAGAAGTGTGAACTGGCAGTTTTTCAACTTGTGGCGTCCTATTCTTGTTTTATCTTGGTAATTGCTTACAGTTTAAAACAATTTGTTCAACTTCCAAATATCGTTGATTTAATTAGTGAATGAATATTTAGAGATAGAAGGAGCCAAGGCAATGGAAATGGAGTGGATGAGGTTCTCTAGAATTAGCTTCTAAAAACAATCACATGACTTAAATACCTCTACACACTCCCTTCAGCCCATGAGATAAAGTTCAAACTGTAGGCACAGTGCACGAGGCCCTTCCCATTCTGACTTGGTTTTATATCATTCTCTAGTTTTGTTTTTGGCTCTGCACCTAATGTATACCATAAGCTTTAACTCAGTACTTCTCAAGTGACGCTTGAAGACCATTTGCATAACTATTAAAAATAATGCAGATCTTTAGGTCACATTCAGACTTATGAAACCAGAATCTTTGGGGGCAGAGCCCAGGAATCTACATTTTTAACAAGTACCCCAGAAACTCTTTTTTAAAAAAAATTTTTACTGGAGTATAGTTGCTTTACAATGTTGTGTTAGTTTCTGTTGTACAGCAAAGTGAATCAGTTATACATATACCTATATCACCTCCTTTTTTAGATTTCCTTCCCATTTAGGTCACCACAGAGCATTGAGTAGAGTTCCCTGTGTTATACAGTAGGTTCTCATCAGTTATTTATTTTATACATAGTAGTGTATATATATCAATCCCAATCTCCCAATTCATCTCCCCTTCCCCCCTTGGTATTCATAAATTTGTTCTCTACATCTATGTCTCTATTTCTGCTTTGCAAATAAGTTCATCTGTACCATTTTTCTAGTTTCCACATATAAGCGATATTATATGATATTTGTTTTCTTTCTGACTTACTTCACTCTGTATGACAGTCTTTAGGTCTATCCATGTCTCTGCAAATTGCACTGTTTTGTTCCTTTTAATGGCTGAGTAATATTCCACTGTGTATATATGTACCACATCTTCTTTATCCATTCCTCTGTTGATGGACATTTGGGTTGTTTCCATGTCCTGGCTATCCAGAGATTCTTATGAACACTAAAGTTTGAGAGTAACTCCTAACAGCCTTGATATTCTCAACACCTTGATACACCTTTGTAAGACTTTTCAAATAATTTAACATATCAGAGCATATGCTAGAAACTTTCACTGCCATTTATCGAGAGTACAAAAGGAAGAGTTCCTCGCAAAGAGGAAGGGTCTGTTCTTCCTCTCGAAGAAACTGCAAAGGTGTGGGAGGAAGGAAGACTAGAATTCCACTGGCTTTGGGTAGAAGGTGAGTGAAGCCTCAGAAATGCTCAGGTGCATGTAAGAACTCCAGTCCTTTTACGTCTATTTCCAACTGTTCTTTCCTCCTTTCTAACTAAATATTTTTACTCCACCATGAACTCAGGTAGCCTGAAATGCCATCTGCCTCCTACATGTGGACTATTGCATATGCTCTTCCCTCCCTGGACTGCAGGGCCCCATTCTTCCCAGTTAAGACCCAATGCAAATGTTACCTACTGCCCAAATTCTAGGTCACAGTGAATCACTTTACCCCTTGGACTCCCACACGATTTCACTCATCATTTTCTCGTGTATTTTGGATGTAACTCAGATGTCCCTAAGTCTCACCGTCTGTGAATACAAACACAGTCATGTTAGTGATAATACCTGACTTCATTAACTTGGCAGTCTTTTTTTGCCCTGAGAGGTCCAGGGCTATCTTCCTGTGTGCAAGAATGAGCCCACACATCCTGCTGCTGATGCTGTCCAGCCATCGACTTCTTTCTGTCTTTTGACCTGAACTCAAAAGCCAACGGCACAATCCCGTCACAAGATCACAACCCCAATCAGGTCGGCTGGCACAGTGGCAGAGCGCTCGGGTCTCCCTTTAGATTGATCAGTGTAGGCTTTGCCAGGTGCACATCTTTTCACACAGTCAGTGCTTTGAACTCCAGAGATGCTAAATGGCTTGGGAACTTATTCTTTTATTTTTATTTTTTTTGCGGTACGCGGGCCTCTCACTGTTGTGGCCTCTCCCGTTGTGGAGCACAGGCTCCGGACAAGCAGGCTCAGCGGCCATGGCTCATGGGCCCAGCCGCTCCGCGGCATGTGGGATCTTCCCGGACCGGGGCACGAACCCGTGTCCCCTGCATCGGCAGGCGGACTCCCAACCACTGCGCCACCAGGGAAGCCCGGGAACTTATTTTTAACACCAACAACTGGATGAACACTGGAATAAGCAGCAGAAGATGAAAGCCTGACCTGGGCTTGAGATGAGCCGGCTGACACCACTGGGCGCTCAATCTGCTTCCAAGTTTCCTCGCGGCCACCACGTAAAGGGAACACCTGTTAGCCGACGCCACTGTTTTCACTGTCAGACAAAACTAGGGCTGCCAGATGCTTGCTACAAAATCCTGGATGCACTTCATGCATCCCTGTCAGGAAGCTCAAAAACCTTGACAACCTGGGCGCCCCGCCACCCCCAGGAGAAGGCAGAGGAGAAGCTCTGTTGCGGGGGCTGCCAGAAGCTACCCCTGAGGGGGTCTGGTCTGGGGAGGGACGTGGCCGGCTCTCGTCCTCCCTGCTGGTGTCCCCTAGTACTCGATTTCGGGTGTCCCGGCAACACTTAGAGCGAGCAGGCCGTCAAGCTTTTCCTTTCTGCTTTCAGCAGGAAAGGAGGAGGTGGTCCTCGGGTGGCTTTTTCGTTCAGGCTGCGGGCTGTGCTCGCAAAGGGGCGCTGCCCACGGAGGTTGCGGGACCCCGCCGCCGCCTCCTCGAGGCCTGCCCTGCCCAGGGCTCGCGCGATGCCTCCCTGCATCCCCTAGTGTGGGCTTCTGGCTACGCGCAGGCAGCCGCAGGGATCCGCGTACCGAGGCTTCCTGGCTGGCGGGGCGGGGCCTTTAGTGAGGGCGGGGTTTAGGCGCTACAGAGCGGGAAGGGCGGGGTCTCGCGAGGCAGGCCTACGGGGCGGGATCTCGCGAGGCGGGCGGGGCTTGGGCGCCAGGAGGGGGCGGTAGCCGCAGCGGCGGCGGGAAGGGGAGGGAAAGAGAGGGGAAGGGAGGGGAGGCGAGGGAGGAAAGGGAAAGGAAGGAGAGGGAGTGAGTCACCTGATAGCTACCCGCGCGGCCCGCCAGGCTCGCTCGCTGCCGTCAGTCGGGCTGCGTCGCGCCTCGGCTCTGGTGAGTGGCTCGCCTGTCCCGGGCGCCCTTCCCCGGTAGGGTCCGCGCGGCGGCGTCGCGCGCGCGGTCTGGGCCGCGGGCCTGTGAGGGGCGGTCCGCGGGCAGGTCCTGGGGAGGCGGTGAGGGAGACCGGGGCGGCTGCTTTCTGGGCTAGGTACATTAAGCGGGGCCCGCGGGGGGCGGCTGCGGCTCCCGTTCCTGGAAGTGGTCGTGTCCGCCGGAAGGGGCGACGGGTCGGCGCCCCGTGGCCCCGCGCGCGGCCGGCGCCGTTGTTTACGGGCCCGCGCTGTACTTTATCCCGGGCCGGCGGGCGGGGGGCCGGGATGTGCTGGGGCCCGGGCGCCCGCTCCCCTTCCTCCGCCTCTAGGGCCCCTGGGTCCGAGCCCGGCACCCCCCCAACCCCCAGCCGGCGCGCGGCCCGCCGGGGCTGTGACACATCAGCACCGCCGGCGCGGCCGGCCCGACTCCGTTTCGTCCCTCCGCCCCCTCGCACCACCCTCGGCAGCCGCCGCGTCCGGCGAGCTTTTTGCCTCCCGTCTGCCCAGCCTGGGTGTAGGTCGCGCGTGTAATCACGTAAGAAAGGCCGAGTTCGTGGCTGGAGCAAAAAATACCACCCTGCAGGTCTGGGTTTAGCGAAGATTGGTTTGGGGCCCGGAGATCCCAGGGCTCCCTTTGTTGGAGTTTTGCCCGCGCGTTGTAATTAAAGACTCCCACAGTCGGGTGAGAGTGGGTGTTGATCGTAGAGACACCAGCTTTGTGCTCGTCTAATGAAACGCGAGTGCCATGGCTTTCTCGTTCTTGCACGGCAGTTTAATGTCACTGAGTAGAATTGTACAGGTTTTTGTGCAGTGAGCCTTCTGCGTTGAATTTGGGCTGATTCAAGGTATAGCATAGTAGTGATTGTGAAAGAACGTGTGTGGGAAAAACAGGCTCCAATGTCACGCTTGAAGGAACAAAGGCTGTTTTGTAGGGGTGCCTATCTTTCGGGAGAATTCTATCAGTATTGGGTCTGGAGGGTGCCACGACTAGGTCTTTGTTCATGTAGTTTAACACTGCTTATATCCAGGAGGGTTTGCATTTCAAGCAGTTCCGAAAGATAAAGGGTGGAAACACTGGAGGTGTTAGTGTCAGAGCGCTTGAGCGCTTCACATGGTCAAGCAGAGAAATGGGAAGAGGCCGGCTGCTTCTTCCTGGTCTTGTGTAGTGGTGCAAGGGGCTGGGCTGGGCTGGGCTTGAAGGCGCTTGCCACTTAAGCCTTTGGATTAAAGAAGCCTGGGGAAGAAGAACACTTGGTGAGTCAGCTGGGAGTAGGAAGGCCTTGGTTTAAGTAATGGCATGGCATCGTGCATTATTGTTTAACCTGTGGCTCTGTCAAGTGGTTTACCATTGTTCAATATGTTGGTTGGCTAACAAGGTAGATGACTCCTTAAAAAAAGTTGGGTTGCTGAGTCATTCGCCCCAGCCTGAGAGGTAATTAGGAACAGCTGGTGCAGATACTCTCATCACATGCCTCCACTGTAAAAGGCCAAGGAGCACTCAAGAGGGGTTGCATCAGAGGCCTGAAGCTGGGGTTGTCTGTGTTGATACAGGTAATCAGTGGGTGAGGTGCCAGCGCTCTTAGGAAGTGGCCAGGGAGCGCTGAGGTGGTGGGTAAACACAGAGCAGCCTTGTGACCTACTGCCTGAGAAGTTTGTGCTGGAGAGAGCTAAAACTGAGGAAGAAATTTGCAGCTAGGAGTCACCTCCTAATAGTATTGTAACAAAAATATTTACTCTTCTTATTGTACTTAGTTTTTTGTTTCCCTTTTGTGGTTTTGTTGTTTTGTGGTTTATACATTTCAGAAAGTGAACTTAATTTGTTCTTCATAAAGATTTCTTTAGGAGAACACAAAAGGAGCCTTCCTCCTGGTTTTCATGGCCCCTGGCTTTTCATACATACACTAGTAGTTTCTGGTGGCAGAGAGGAGGGGAAGGAGAATGTGGGTAGAATTAACAGGTCTCTTTGGGTCCAGTCTTGAAAGCACTGTCTGAAAGCACTGTCAGGTGAAAGGCAAACCATATGGATATCTGTCTCATTGTCTTAGTGATGGCGCTGGTGTCTTTCCATCTCGTATCATTACTTCTTGCTTTAAAAGTGAGCACAGGACCCAAGCATACAGTCCCTACTGCTAACAGGGAAGTTAGGGAAGGGAAATGTGGAGTGGGGGGGGATCTGACCCTTATCTGTGGTCAGAAGAATGACTGATTCTTATTGATGGTAGCTCATTAAAACATTTTGTAGTAGAAAAAGATGCTTTACGTTTGGGACTAGAAGAGATTAAAAATCATTAATTTTTTAGGGATTAGGGTTTCTAAGGTGAGTGCAAGATGATTCATTTGGAAGAAAATAATAAAACGCTTGATTTTTTGAAAACTCACTTTTATATAAAATAAGAAAGACATTCATCTTAAAGATACAGGGTAACAGTAGTACCTGCATGTTATATAACTTGGGTTTATGCCACCCCTTTTCTGTTGGGGAACATAAAGTTTGTTAACCACTGCCAGTAACACTCTTTCAACAACTGGGGTACTTTTTAAAAAACTTGTGAATTCCTCTTAAAAGCTGTCATTCTTTCAGATGTTCTTAATTCATTTTAATTTTTATTTCATACGTAGTTCTTTTTATGCTGTATTTTAAAGATTAGAAGCTTAAGTGTAAATTTCTTATTACATTGTTGATGTGGAGAATGGAAATAACAAAAAATACATTGTTGCCTATTACATATAATACCATATATTTTGAATTTGGAGACAAGCCAGACGGTTGGTTTGTTTCATGGGTATGATTTGAAGTGTAGTAATAGGTAAAAAGCGTATAATGGGACCACCAGAAGATAATCTGCACATTGGAGTATAATTTGTATATAACAAGTTCTTTGAAATATCACTGTTACTCCTTGAAGTCTGCATTTTGGGGGGCCAAGTTTACAAGGGGCCCCTTTCACAAGGATTAATAAGACTTCATGTCCGGCAAATCACTTGGGAAGTGGCATTCCTCTCCTGACTGCTCTTCACAGCGCTGATCCAATCCAGGACTTAGGTTTTAAGAATCATCTCGTCCTCCCAATTTTCTGACTAATGTTCTGTTAATGGGAGAATTGCTTTAACCCTAAACTCACATTTCCTGAGGGTTCTACTAAATGGAGAGTGTATTTTGTGTGGCTGAATGGGTGACTTAGGAAACGATTTTGATTTAAAAAAATAATGCCAAACAAGGTAATATGCCGAAGCTCAAGGTATGGGTAATTTGAGCACTATTTGCCAGAATCCAGGCCCCTTGGAGAGAGTAAACATTTCAAGACTGCAGATAAAATATAGACTTACACCACCATGAAACCTGGGCTTCTGGCTTAGTGCATAGCATTAAGGAAACTGAATTTGTAGATTTGATCACTGTACAGTTGACAGAGAAGCAGTAAGCAAAGTCGTTAAAAGTGGGCCATCTGGAGCCAGACTGCCAAAGGTCAAGTTCTTGCTTTGTTACTTACCTGCTGTGAAGTCTTAGACAAGTTACTTCACTTAGTTTTGCCTCTTTTTCTCATCTGTAAAATGGGATGATGATAATAGAATCTATATCATAGGAATTGTTGCAAAGTGCATTAATATGTGTTAAGCAGTTAGAACAGTGCTGGCTCCATATTAAACATCAGGACGCATTAGTTGTTATTGTCTGTTCTTCAGAATCAGGGAAGTGCTTGGTTACACACCCACATTTTGCAGCCTCCCTGAGCTGCATTTCACCGACTGATCAGAGGAGAGAGTGAGGAGAAGCGTGGGTGTACAGCACGTGGCTGCTACTGGGAAAACAACTCAAGTGAACATTCTGACAAATCAGTAGCAGCATCTCAAACAAACACCCAACTTCTGAGGGCAAGTAACATAGGACATGGCTTTTTATAAAGGAATCTAACAGTCTCAGCAAAATGCTCTAGAGGCAGTTTTCACCAGTTATTTGGAATTGGCTTTTGAAGAAATAACATTTGCCGTCCTGCATCTAATCTACTCTTCATGTTATAATTGAGGACCTGTGGTCCAGCAGGGTTAGTAACCTGTCTACCCCCTTCCTGCTTTTTAACATCAGGACAGAACTCATTTTTTGATTCTCATTCCTGACTTGTAGTGAACATTTGGAATGTAAATTTACCTGCCAGTTACTTCTAAGTATTGTATTTTCTTTAAATGACATGTTTGTGCTAATATAGAAAAATTATCCATGATAAACAGTAGATATGTTTATCATGTGGCTTCTTGCACCTGTTAGTAATTCAGAAAGGTTGTGTCAAACATTTTGACCATCCTTTTGACTAGAGTGTAAGTTTCTTAATGAAGATACATGTCTTCTGTTTATCCCTATGAAACAGTGAACGTGCTTTGGCTGTGTTTGTTCAGTAGACCGTCAGTTGCTGCACTAGTAGTATAATATGGATTCATTTTAGTTCTGTGGTTTTGAAACTTGGGGATTTTTAGAAGAGTGAAGGAGAACACAGTATATGTTGTACCTCTTAAGTTATTTTAAATATATACCGAATTGAAACCCTTATTTAGAATTCTACTTTCTGTTTCCATCATTGGTGTGAGGATTGAGGAAGCACCTGGATTTAAATCATTTAGTTCATCTCCTGAGATAGAAACAAAATTTGTCTTCTGACTTCTTTTTCTTTGTAATTGACTTAGAATTGGATTGAGCAAAATATAATTTGGGTTGTCTAGATGCTAAACCTCTTATACATCTAATACTTTTCTTTAATATGATCACTCCTCTGGAACAGATCCTTTGTTTTATTTAGGATCAGGGACAGTTTAGAGAATATTAGTAGGATCATAAAAATTGTCCCCAAGCAAATATAAGGAACAAAGAAATAGTGGTTGCCAGCATCTTGGTTGTTAATGACCGTCCTAGGAGCACTGTGGGCCTGCAGTGGAGTTGGCGGGCTGCCAGCTCCTTTCTCACTGCTGGCAACGATTAGAAAATGTTAACATCAGTGCAGGTGAAGCTGTGTGCAAATCATATTCTTTTAAAAATAAATTTAAGTCATTTTCTTAATGCCTTAGGAAAGTTAGTAATCAAAGGATATATTTTTTAAAATAAATTTATTTATTTTCTTTTGGCTGCGTTGGGTCTTCGCCACTGCATGCGGGCTCCCTCCAGCTGCCGCGAGCAGGGGCCAGTCTTTGCTGTGGTGCGCGGGCCTACCACCGCAGTGGCCTCCCTTGTTGCGGAGCACGGGCTCCAGGGGCGCGGGCCCCAGCAATTGCGGCACATGGCTCAGCAGCTGCGGCTCGCAGGCCCCAGAGTGCAGGCTCAGCAGCCGTGGCGCACGGGCCCAGCCGCTCCGCGGCATGTGGGATCCCCCCCTGACCAGGGCCCGAACCCCTATCCCCTGCATCGGCAGGCGGACTCTCAACCACTGTGCCACCAGGGAAGTCCCCAAAGGATATTTTTGTAAGAAAATAACTGTTCCTAGCTTCTATCTGGTAAAGTCATTTTCACTGTTTAAATTTGTCATTTCTTAGATTGAATCAGAGTCATAGTGGTTAGCTGCACTACACTTCCCCATCCCCCATTAAAGTGGAATTACATTAAAAAGTATTTTATATAATGGGTCATTTTTTCAGGTCCTTTGTGCCTGGACCTTGTCAGTATCCCACCTCTAAGGTTATAGACTAAACCTGGTATGGGGAATGTCTTACCTCCCTCTTCTGCCTTTTTTTGTACCCCCCCACCCCCCCCATTAATCTCTTCTTTTTACTGACTGGTCAGCCTCTAGGATTCCCAGGGGAGATGTTTTGGGCCTAAGAAGGTGAACTCTTAGGGTCTTATTGAAGAAATGGGAAGACCCTACTTGCTGGTATCTTCATATCTTAATGCCTTATTCCTTCTCTAAAATGTGCCAACATCTTTTGGAAGTCAGTTAAATCAGTGAGGAGATGTACTTATCCATCAGAGAGTTTGCTATAAAATAGGTGGCTATAAAAGATTTATTAGTCTTTCAGTGAACTTATTAGGTTGTAATTATTAGTTTGTCAATTTGGAGTAAGTGGGTTTTGGTAAGATCAGTAATTTCATTAGTGAGTATTTTGCACTGAACTGTTATTTTATAAAATGTAAAGTGGTTGTCAAATCTTGGCCCAAGGCACTTTACATTTTCAAAGTACCTAATGTCTCTTTACTCTGTTTTTCTGAGGAGTGTTCCCAGCAGGGCTCCTCTAGATAGGATTTACTGCTAAAATCCTATCTAGAAGGGGTAGTAAGAAAAAAGGCATTGTCCTTTTAATCAGTTTTCCCACATTAGGGAGAGACTTTTGAAGTAGAAAAGAATTTTGCCCAGCTGAATAGGGATATTTGCTTCATTCCTTCGTTCCCAGTTGTCATCCAGAGATACCAAAGGAAATGCTGGTTAGGGATGAGTCTGTAGCTACGACCAACTTTGTCTGCTTCATTGTCTCTTGGACTATTGCAAGTACTGTTCAAGCTCTAGATATATTTCTCTGGGTTTTTAAAAAATGTGTTTTGCCTTTGAGCACATGTCTGTTGTCACTGGCCTGGTTTGTTGCCTGTTCCAGACCCCAGGAGGTCTGGGACACCTTTTCTTCTCTGGAGCAGGTTGGCAGCAGTGCGTACCAGTGGCAGAGCTGCTCAGCTACTAGTACGCCTCTCTGCCATTGCTTCTCATATACCAGTGTGGAAACTTCCTCTTCTCTCCTACTGAGTTAACTTTGACCAGCTCTCTGATCCCTGGGGAGTAAAGAATAATTGTGTTTTTAAGTATCAAGGCACTTTGGTCTCTTATCTTCCTGTGCATGCTGCTCTTCTCCCCAGTTTACACTCAAACACGTATTCTGGTGTGAGTAGATAGTAGGGTTGCTAAACTCATTTCATCATTCGTGGTATGTCTATGTGTTAGGTATTGGGTTTACATTTGGTTTATGAAACAAACATTTGTGCCTTGATATGCCAGGAACTTTTCTAGATGTTGGCAATACAGAATTTTTCAGAGGTTACAGTCTGACAGGCAGACCATTACTATAGCATGTGTTAATTGCTAAAATAGCAACATGGAAGATGTGGCTTGAAACCATAGAATATGAGAAGCTTAAGTTTTGGGAAATTAAGAAAGCCTTAGGAATGTCAGTGATGAATGCATAATTTAGTGGAGGAGGCAGCTTGTTTTGACCACTCTTTTCAGAAGCATAGCAATGAAGAGTAGAGAAGAGAGATTTTAGTTGGGGGAGGTTGGGTCAAGAAGGTTGTGTGTCTGTGTCTGTATGTATTTAAAAATAAGGTCAGTGGGAAAAGGTTGAAAATGCAGGATATGTCTTTCTTTTATCTGTGGCTACTTCCTCTTATGGTTGCAAGATGACTGGCACAAGTTCAAGTGTACCAGTAAATATAACTGAGTTTCTTGGAAGAAGACTTTTTTTTTTTCTGTGATGTCTCTTTATTAGTGATAAAAGCCTTTCCCAAAGACCTCATAGTGAATACCACCCCAGCCTCTCCTTTGTGGGGCCAGCATTGCATAAGTTTATGCCATCAGTCAACGTCAAGAGAAGTGGGGCCACTGTGATTGGCTGAAATGCATTGCGATTCATCTTGAGTTGGGTTAGGGTTTGCTACCCCAGAAACTCATGGTCTCAGGTAGAGAGTAGATTTGTGGGCACAATCAGGATGTGGTTAGAAAATGAGGGGGCGAGTGGAACTGGATGGCCAACAGTGTCATCCTTGCCTGCTACTTATATCAACACTACACACAGACACATACTTCTGAGTAGAAAAAGAAAATGTGGTTGTCTTTGGATTTGGAGTTTTTGGTGATTTTTTTCCTCTTATATATATCCTACTATGATCAAGTATTATTTTTACAGTCAGATCAAATGTTTTATTTTTAAATGATTTTAAAGTTGAAAATTTGCCCACCCTATCCAAAAAATTACATGTAGTAGGAATACATTTCTTTCAGTACTGTAAACCAGGGGTCCCCAATCCCCGGGCCACAGACTGGTACTGGGCCAGGTTCGGAACCGGACTGCACAGCAGGAGGTGAGCGAGTGAGCAAAGCTTCATCTGCTGCTTGCTCCCCATCGCTGCATTACTGCCCGAACCATCCCCCCGACATCCGTGGAAAAATTGTCTTCCATGAGGCCAGTCCCTGGTGCCCAAATGGTTGGGGGCTGCTGCTCTAAATAGTTCTGAGGTTCTCTGTTATTCTCCTAATACTTTCAGGGAAAGAAGAATATATAATAATATCTTGTAGCTGCTGAGTGTGTCTATACCAAGAGGACCGCTGTCTCTCTTACTCTGTAGGGCATGCCCATCTGTGATGTCCGTGGCTCTCAGTGAGTGGTGAGGCTAGTCTGGTTTGAATGGAATGGTTGATTCATTGCCTGGATAGGCCAGCATTCTTTGGAACCCACGTTCTTGAATCTGGGATACAAACAGGAACATCACTCCCTCTTTACACACTTATTCTTCTTCTAGGAAGGAAAGCTGTCCTGTGGTTAGTTTATTTGCCATTCCTTTCAGACTTCAAGAATAATTCCACTTTAATTTTATACAGTGTTCCTGTAGCACTCCTAAACTGTCTGCTGCACTTTGATGTGTTCAAAGGACTTGTGTTTCATTCTTGTTCCTTCTTCTCAATCCTAAGTTTTGGTGCTTTGTATGGGTGGGAAAGGCAAACAAATAATGTAAATACATAAATACTTAGTGTTGTAAATTCATAAAATAGAAAATAATTACTAATAGTTTTTTTTCTATTTGAGAATAACGAATAGCTATGATAGATGGTTAGGGTGGGCTTCTGAAATGGTGTTAACTTTTTTGGATAGAATTTAGAAAGACAATACTGCCAAAATAATTTTCATCTCAGGTTAAAAAAAAAATAGTATTTACGTACTCAGTTGTTCCTCAAATAATATTTGAACTGAGAAATATTTCAGCTTTTTCTTTTTTTTTACAGGCCTCAAATGATTACTTATTTGACTAAATCTTGTGACTGTATATTGGAAAGTAGCTATCTGAGGGCTCAGGTGGAAAATCTACAGCTCGTTAATCTCCATTTTAGAGGTGGTAATTTTGACTTCCAAGTTAACATCAATAACAAGAAATAGATTTTAAAATTTTAGTTTTAGCTAAGTATATTGAGATACCTAGCACTATAGTGCCTACCAGGGATTAGTGGATTAGGTTATCTTTAAATAAAGCATTTCAGTTTAGTATCTCTACTAAAATTAAAAAGTTTCATATCTGTGATTCATATTCTAATTGCTCTACTGTAACTGCTGCCTTATGTAATTATAATTAACATTGTTACTTAATACTTTTTCCTCTTAATGCTTTTTTTTGACTCAAATTTATTATGAGTTGGGGTGAGAAGGTGCTTAAGGAATGGTTGGGAATTTGAAGGGCACCTTTTTGGTGGTTTGCTTGTTTTTTCAGTTACTTTGCATGCTATATTTGTCAAGTCTTAGACCTCCAGAGGGGCATTCTGACCTAGATCTAGTTTTAGGGCTTTCACTTCCTCTAGACAATCAGAAGTAAATAATGTGAATCACAGTTATAATTTTTACAGTTTGAAAACAAAATAACATATGAATATTTCATTATGAATGTGGGACATGAACACTTATTATTCTATATGGAAAGTGACTTTTGGTGAAATATCTCCAGCTCTGTGTCCTTCGTTTAATTTTCCATATGTAGTTGGGTATAACTACAAACTTTGATTTAAGTTTAGCATAGTTTGGTGTCAGATTCTTTTTAACAATATATGAGATTAAGTAATCCAATAAGTGTTAATCAGAAATTAATAAACTAAATATTGAGTAATAAGGAAAAATTTCTATTCCATAAATCCCCTTTTAATCTGTTTGTCTAACATTGTTCTCATCACACACACACAGGATACTTGAGACATTTCCCTCTAGTCTTGTTTTTTTTATCCTCCTCACTTTTACCCCCACCCTCAAAACAACCTTGCTCTTCAGGCCATGTCATATGAATTGAAATGTAATATTTGGACCTGGGGCAGAACTTTTTAACCTCTAAGTGACTGACCCTCTAAGGGCTTCAGTTTCCTCCTCTGTAACCAAAGTGTGGAAGTGGGTTGTATTGGGTGAATGTGCTCTTTCAGTTGGTAATTTTTTGGGTCTGTGAAATTATCAGTTTTCTTGAGCAGACTTGTATAATTTTAATATTTTCTTTTTATCTTGTTGAAGTCTTTATTAGGCTTACTGACATTTCATGCTTAAAGGTTCGGGAATCTCTGTATTTTGTAGTTTAACTCTTGGGTTTGTAGAACCTTTGAAAATGCAGTATTCTTTTGGTCATCTTTTGGATAAAGATGGCAGTAATAATAATAAAATGTTAATGATCTCATGCCAGGCACTGTGCTATTAAATGCACACAACCATTCAATCCTTAGAGTAAGTGTTGATGTTGTTTTCCTTATGGGGAACCTAACGGGCTCTGAGGTCAGGTATCTTATAGATCACACCGTTGGTAATGTCTGCAGAAGCTTAATTATATCCCAGTACTTCCCGTTCTTTCCAATACCATGCTGCTCGTTGTTTTAAAATACCTAAAATTGATTTTCTTTTGCATTTCATAATTCTGTATATTTGGTGTTTAGCACTTTATCCTTTTCGAAGGGCTTTGTGACGTAAGTAGGGCAGGGGCTCCTTCCTTAAGTCTCAAGGGTACACATTTGCCCGTGTTCGCAGAGCTAGACCTGACTTGATGGGTTTTTTCTCCTTATTTTCCTGTAACAGGGTTCTCTTTTTCTACATCAAAGCATCTTTTTATTTTAAATTTCTATAAAATTTAATTTATTCTTTTGTATTTACTGTGAAGATATCAGTGGCGGCTGCTGTGTTTTAGAGTTGTCCATGAATTTTCTAGATAGTAACAAACCAATATCCTGATGAGTGGAGGAAATAATCCATTATCAAGGGAGAAAAAAGTAATTGACATCTTTTGGGAGCCTTCAAGACTGCCAAAAGAAATGTGAATTGCGTTTTTTCGAAGGCACATTTTTTTATTTATGGTTTGTTGTCTCTTTGAACATTTTTCTGATTATGAAGTAATATGTGTTTATGGTTAAGAATTTGAATGCAGAAACAAGCAAACAAAAATTACCTAGGTGTAACCATTGTTAATATTTTGGTACATATCCTAACTAGAGGTGGAGGAGCCAAGGTTTCTGGACATGTTAAATGTGAGATGCCTGTTAGACATACAAGCAGTAATTTGAGCACGCAGTTGGATACATGAGTACAAAATTCAAGAGAATAGTCGAGATTAGACCAAATATAAATATGAGAATGTACAGTAAGTCCATGAGTGATTCTGTCCATTCTGTGAGTCTGGATGAGTTCTCGTAGGGAGTGTTACAAAGAGGAGGAGAGATCTGAGGACCAAGCCCTGGCTCTCCAGCATTTAGAGGTTTGGAGGAGAAGGAGGATCCACCGGATTGACAAAGGGCTGCTGGTGAGGAGCTAAATCAGAAGCCAAGTGAAGAAAGGATTTCAGGGAGGGAATGATCACCCTGTTGAATGTTGCTGAGATGCTGTCTGAGAAGACCCAAAATTTGCCATTTGGCGATATGAAGGCCACAGATCCTCACAAAGTAATGCCCATGGAGTTGAGGGGAAAAGGTCTGATTTTAGTGGGCTCAAATGAAATTGGGAGAGAGGGAAGTGGAGATGGTGTGAATATAAACGGCTTTTTTGGGGAGTTCTACTATAAAGAAGAGCAGTGAATTTTACTGTAGTTAGAAGGATGTGGGGAGGGTCAAGAAATTTTTTTTTAAGAAAAGAGCCATTACAGTATTTTTGTATGCCAATGGGAATGTAGTGTATTCATTTTTTTCTCATATTTTGCTTGGTGAGACTTTGCAGAAGTTTGTCAATTTTATTGGTTTCCTTAAAGAATCAGCTCCTGTGGGGAAAAGGGGGGTGGAAGGGATTGGGATTGACATATATACACTATAGAAACTATGTATAAAATAACTAACTAATGAGAACCTACTGTATTATTTGTGTATCTTAGAGACACAGACCTCTGTGTCTCTAAGATGTTTATACCTCATTTTATGTATGAACCTAAGATGTTATCTGTTTACTTTCTGTTACCATAGATGTTGATTTTGTTTGCCTCTGCCATCCCATCAGCTGTATTTATAATCATTCCATTTCTGTTCTTGGTCACCTCTACAATCCCCCATCCACCTTTTTAAAAATTTGGTCTCATTAAGCTAAGGCAGTATCTTTTGACTCTGTACATTATAAGTTATATAGAAATACTACCTTTCCTTTCAGTTCTGTCTGATTCCATCTCTCAGCTGGCCACTTTTATTTTACTAAGGTTAATAATTACATTTCATTTAATAACCACAATTAAGTATTCCATTATTTGTTCTGAAAGTTGAAAACCAGTTAACAGTGTTCATATTATTATACCTATGTCCATATTGGGCACTGGAAAGCTAAGTAACATGCTGTTACACTTTTTTCTTTACAGTTTCACCGTCACCCTGTGCCACTCAAAAACATTTTCTTTTAATTGAAGTATAGTTGATTTACAATGTTGAGTTAGTTTTTGGTGTACAGCACAGTGATTCAGTTATACATCTATATCTATGTATCTATTCTTTTTCAGATTCTTTTTCTGTATAGGTTATTAGAGAATATTGAGTATAGTTCCCTGTGCTATACAGTAGGTCCTTGTTGGTTATCTGTTTCATATGTAATAGTGTGTAGATACACACTATTAATCCCAAGCTCCTAATTTATCCCTCCCCCCCAACTTTCCCCTTTGGTAACCATAAGTTTGTTTTCTATGTCTGTGGGTCTATTTCTGTTTTGTATATAAATTCACTTGTATCTTTTCTTTTTTTTAGATTCCACATATAAGTGGTATCATATAATGTTTGTCTTTCTCTCTCTGGCTTACTTCACTTAGTACGATAATCTCTAGGTTCATCCTTGTTGCTGCAAATGGCATTATTTCATTCTTTTTTTATGGCTGAATAATACTTAATGGTGTGTGTGTGTGTGTGTGTGTGTGTGTATCACATCTTCTTTATCCATTCCTCTGTCGATGGACATTTAGGTTGCTTCCATGTCTTGGCTATTGTAAATAGGGCTGCCCTGAGCATTGGGGTGTGTTTATTTTTTCAAATTGTGTTTTTCTCCGGATATATATGCCCAGGAGTGGGATTGCAGGATCATATGGTAGCTCTATTTTTAGTTTTTTAAGGAACCTCCATACTGTTTTCTTTAGTGGCTGTACCAATTTACATTCTCACCAACAGTGAAGGAGGGTTCCTTTTTCTCTACACTCTCTCCAGCATTTATTATTTGTAGAGTTTTTGATGATGGCCATTCTGACCGGTGTGAGGTGATACCTCATTGTAATTCTGATTTGCGTTTCCCTAATTATTAGCAATGTTGAGCATCTTTTCATGTGCCTTCTGGCTATCTGTATGTCTTTGGAGAAATGTCTGTTTAGATCTTCTGCCCATTTTTGATTGGATTATTTTTTTTTTGATATTGAGCTGTATGAACTATTTGTATGTTTTGGAGATTAATCCCTTGTTGGTTGCATCATTTGCAAATATTTTCTCCCATTCTGTAGGTTGTCATTTTGTTTTGTTTTATTTATGGTTTCCTTTGCTGTGCAAAAGCTTTTAAGTTTCATTAGGTCCTGTTTGTTTGTTTTTGTTTTTATTTCCATTACTCTAGGAGATGGATCCAAAAAGATATTGCTGCAATTTATATCTAAGAGTGTTCTCCTGTGTTTTCCTCTAGTTTTATAGTATCTATTCTTACACTTAGGTCTTTAATCCATTTTGAGTTTATTTTTGTGTGTGGTGTAAGAGAATGTTCTAATTTCATTCTTTTACATATAGCTGTCCAATTGTCCCAGCACCACTTATTGAACAGGCTTTCTTTTCTCCATTGTATATTTTTGTCTCCTTTGTCATAGATTAATTGACCATAGGTGCGTGGGTTTGTTTCTGGGTTTCTATCCTCTTCCATTGATCTATATTTCTGTTCTTGTGCCAGTACCATACTGTATTGATTACTGTATCTTTGTAGTATAGTCTGAAGTTAGGGAGCCTGATTCCTGCACCTCTGTTTTTCTTTTTCAAGATTGCTTTGGCTATTCGGGTTCTTTTGTGTTTCTTGAAACATTTCTAACATCAAATTCAAATAATAGTTAACAATTACAGAACACTTGTGTGTGTCAGGCACTGTCTTAAGGACATTATGTATATTATTTCATTTGATCCTCCCAACGAAAAGTACTATTCTTGTCCCTTACTTCTCCCCCCCCCCCCAAAAAAAAAGGGAATTGTCAGAGAGATGTAAAGTAATTTGCTCAACTGGCAGGGTTGCCATCAAGCTATAAAATAGTATTCTGTGCTGTCCACCTCTGGTGCTCTCTAGAGCAGCCAGCTGCCATGTTTGTGAGGTTCTGAGATAGTCAGTCATAGGTGTGCTCTCTGATGATTAATCTCTGTCTTTCTTATCTCTAGCCCCTGATTGTGGGATCTTATAGATGTCTGGGGTGAATACTTTGAAAGTGGTGTGGGAAAGAGGGTGCTGAGTGAGTTGGGGAATTTTACTCTTCAGGGGAATTGTTGGAAGTTTTCACTCTGCTTTTTTTTTTCTCCTTTGAGTTTCTTATAGGAGTCCTAAGTTAACTGGGATAGTAACCAGTACACCCCCCTTTCTGCCCATCAGTTGCTCAGCTTAGAAAACCTACAGTTAACATCATATTTCATGGTGAAACATTGAAAAATTTCCTTACAGGAAGGCAAGCATGCCCTTTCTCACCACTCTCACTATTCAGTCATTGCAATAAGGGGAAAAAAGAAGTAAGTGTAAAGATGGGAAAGAAGTAAAACTGTCTCTATTTTCAGATGACTTGATTGTGTACATAGAAATCCTAAGGAATCTACAAAGAAACTGTCAGAAGTAATAAGAATTAAGTAAGGTTGCAGAGAATTTAAGGTTAATATTAAAAAAAACAATTTTATGTTTACATAGTAGCAGCAGAAAACCAGAAAATGAAGTTTAACAAATCCGTTTATAGTATCTACAAAATACCATAAAATACTTAGGAATAAATTTAACAAAAGATATGCAAGCCATCTTTACTAAAAAACATCAGAATAATGGTGAGAGAAATTGAAGAAGACCTAAGTAAATGGGGAGATATGTCATGTTCATGCATCAGAAGACTTGTTTGTTAGATGTCGGTTCTCCTAAAATTGCTGTGTAGATTCACTGCAGTTCTAATCAAAATTCTACTGGCTCTTACAACTCAAGAAGTAGACAGCCCAGTTAAAAATGCGCAGAAGAACTGAACAGACATTTCACAAAAAAAGATATACAAATGGCCAATAAGCATTTATAGGGATGCCGAACATCATTAGCCATCAAGAAATGCAAACTAAAATCACATCTCTATACCACTGTATATTTATTAGGAAAGCTAAGATTAAAAAGACAGACAATACCAAGGTTGGTGAGAATGTGGAGCAGCTGAAGTAGTCATACACTGCTGGTAGCAATGAAAATGATACAGTTACTTTGGAAAAGTGTTTAGCAGTTTCTAAGAAGTTAAACAGAAACCCACCATATCACTCAGCTTCTCCACTCCTAGGTATTTAGTTACCCAAGAGAAATGAAGTAATGTCCATGCAGATGTTCACTGAAGCTTTATTACAATAATCCCAAACTGGAAACAATGTAGTTGTCCATCTTTATTACAATAAAAAGTCTATCTACCATTAAATGGATAAACAAATGGTGGTACATACATATAATGGAATAGTATTCAATAAAAAACCCAAACATCTAATGTCTGCAACCTGATCATCATTAAGCTGAGTGAAAGAAACCCGAAGCCAAAGTACATAATGTGTGATTCCATTTATATAAAAATCATAGAAAATGCATGCTGATCGACAGTGACATAAAGCAAATCATTGGTTACCTGGAGCCAGGGGAACAGGGAGGGAGAGACCTCAAAGAGGCATGTGGAATTTTGAGAAGTGATGGAAATTTATCTTGATTGTGGTGGTGGTTTCATTCACTTATACAAGTGTCAAAACTCATTAAATGCTCTGCTTTAAACAGTGCAGTTCATTCAAGGAAAATCATACCTCTAAGTTGATAAATAAAATAGTGACTGACAAGTGCATGTTAGAAAATATATAATTCAGTAAATAAGCTGTACCGGTATAAGCCAATTCTAGTTGCTAGTTCATGTTTTCATAACATAGTCATATTTCATTGAGGTGTAACAGTCTTATTAAGAATCACATAGCTACCAAATCTGTTAAACAAATAAAAGACTTCATTGTTTCTTAAATTTTTTGTTGTAAGAAGGTATAACAGAAGAATCTGTTACTCTTGTTTTAGTTCTGGTACTTGGATTTCCTGTGTTCCTTTTTTCTTCCTTTATTCCCTTCCCGGCTATTTTAAACTTATTACCCAGAAGTTAACAAATTTGAATTTGTTGATTTGGGAAGTAAAAAACCTTTTGTTTCTGATCTGTTACCAGATGAGTCCATAAACAACTATAAACTTCTGTAACCATTCAAACTTCTCCCATCTAAGTATAATTTTAGCTTCATATTTTCACATATGGAATTAGACCAAGTAAGTATAACAAGATCCATGATTAATATATAATTTTCAATAATAGGAAAAGTAAATGGAAAAAAATCCAACTTTCTCTCTATGGAACCTCACATTCGTTGTAATAACCACGAGCTGCAAAAATTGTAGGGATTCCCTCACCCCACCACCTCCATTTTTAAAAAGCTATAGCATCTTTTGTTACATAATTTTAACATAGATTGTCAGGTTGTTTTCCCATATGTCACTGTAGAAGTCCTTAAAACACAATGTCATCGTTTTTGGTGCTGCTGTAAGCACCTGTGCTACTTACCTTAATTCAAACTTATGTTTTCCGTTTTCCTTTAGCTTTTTTTGGTATATGCATCCATGTACCTTATCGAGTCATATTTAAGATTTTTTTCATAAGGCTGAGAGAAGTGGATTTAGAAAATGTGATTATCAGATACAGTGTTTAAACAAGCGTGATATTTAGGATCTGCAGATGATTAAAGAAAATAGCAAATCTTGGGTTCTGATTTATTCCACTGGCTCTTTCTGGCTGGTAAGTCAGGTCTTAGAACATTGGAAGAATGCAGATTTAAGTTATTGTCTGTGATTTCAGCTCCCATAGAATTTTTGATGTTAAGGTTCTTTCAAAATTGGGGATGATAACAAGAAGAGCCCTTATCTTTAAAAAGATTCTTTCCTATGAGCATCTCCACCTTAAATTTAAAAAAAAAAAAAGGTTTTTAAAGGTCTTTAAAGAAAAGATAAAGGACTGAAGGTGTAAACACGCGATACTGTTTGGTCTCTGCCATCCTCTTGAAAAATAGAAGATAAGACTCACCTAATTTAAGAACACTTAAACTCTTGGTATCTTGGGTATATTGTAACAGGTACTGGCTTAGCAGATTTTGAAGCTAAAGAGGGAGCCAAGAAGGGTGGCGTGGTAGGAAGAATTTGCCTGTTTTCCAAAGACCCTGCCCTGAAATTGAGTGAGGCAAAAGTAATTGACAGGATGATGGGCGGTGGCAGGCAGAAGCAGTAAGGAGAAAAGGGCAGAAATTCCAAATGGCTACAAGAAAGAAGGAGAAGGAGAGTTGGGGGGAACTCACCCAGGCTGCCGATGAAGGGCATTGCCTTTATATAAAGGCCAAGACATTTGCCTGTTGTGCCATTTCTGATGTCCAGGGTCACCAGTCTCTCATGCCAAGCCATACACACGCACCCCCTTGGCTAACAACTGTTTTGAAAATAGTCGTTCTCATTAATTGATTATTATGGTTAAATGAGAATTGACCAGAAGGTAGTTTTTATTTGAAGTCTTAGTGCAAATACCTTTAGGGGTGCCCACGTTCCTGTGGAAGTTGTTCCTAGTGATCATTATCATCTCTTTCACCGCTAAGTACCATTTTCATTTTGAACATCTCCAGGTTGTGTTCTTCTTGAACGTAGGGCCTGTCTTTTGTTAGTGTTTTCATGGCACCTAGTTTATTATGTGGCACAGGTAGGCACTTGTAGAAAGAACATTTGTCATTGTTCAGTGAAGACGAAGGATGTTCGGATGATAGTCTTTTATGTGGACCCTTGGTGTTAGGTTACTCCCTGTGCCCTGCTGCACTGAGAGTAAAGAACAGTGAAGTCCTGTGAGACTTGAGGTGAATCAACGTCCAGCTCTTCTGTATACATGGAACTTCATCTTTATTCTGAATTTCTGTTATGAAGCATTGTAGATCTGGCTCCATGATCCAATATTCACCTCAGGATTTTAAAAGTTTTTTTTTAAGTACATTATCTTTAAAGTTATTGAAATGTGATAAAGGAACACCATCTTGTTTCCTTTAAGAAATGATTTTGAAAGCAAAAACATTAAGTAACTATTAAAACTTAAATTTATATTGTGTATATTGAGCAGAGAGTAGAAGTTATTTCCAAATTGAGATGCAGGAAGCTTTAAAATGCCTGTTCATCCTTTATCAGCATTACTGAATGAATCAGCAATTTGCTCAGGTCAGTGAACCTTATCTTGAACTGTAACAGTAGTTTCTATTTCCAAGAATATAGAAAAACTCATGTGTGACGTAGGAATCTGAATTTGGTGTTAAGAAATTAACAGAATTTTAGGTCTGGCAGGCTCTGGGGGGTATTACATCTTACTGTTTAGGTTTGAAAAATGATAGAAGGTGACAGACGTTAGGAGGATGTGTGCCATTTTTACCTGGTTTAGTCATTATTTAGTTATTGATATTTGGTAAAATTGGATTATTGACCACTTAGATGGCTTTCGGAATTAGGAAAATGGAATTTGAGAACAACTTTTTGTAGTGCTCCATGCTAATGAGGCCAAGTTCGGGTAGTTGTATTGGCTGTGTTTATAGTTGCCAACCTTTATTCTCCTTTGGCCAGTTGCTTCCAGAGCTGGGCCTCCCTTTTGCTCCTCCTGACTCTGGAAAACCTATCCAAGGAATCTTCTCTGAGTACTTGGCTCAGCGGCATTATTCGCTTATGTATTGGACTAGCTGACTGTGCTGTGTTTGGAAGAAGATGTAGATGATTGGGGTTCTGGGTTTATACTAAAAATGCCAAGTCATTTGTTCAGAAGCAAGTACCTGCATTGGGCCAGGTACTCTGTTACATGCTTGAGTTATGGCAGAGAACAAGTCAGGCAAGGTTTTGACATTTACGCTGAGACCTAAAGGTGAGGAGTTAGCCAGCTGAAGAGTAGAAGTCCAGGGAGTGGGGAGAGCATGTGCAAAGGTCCTGAGGTCAGAAGGAGCTTGGTGCCTTTGGGCGAGAAGGAAGGAAGGTCAAGCTGGAGAATAGCGAGAGAGGGAGACAAAGGCTTTTGAGGCAAGGCTGGATTAATAGAGAACAGGCAGGTCTGGAGGGCATGCTAAGGATTTAGAATTGATCATAAGAAATTTGGAAGACGTGGGGTTTTCAGCAAGGGAGGCATTGGTATAGGGGAATAAATTGGAGAGGATCAAGAGGGGCTTGAGGAGGCTGAGGCTTTTGTTATTTGTATTATCATCATAATTAATAGCTAATATTTATAATTTGTTTGCTTTGGGCCACTGTGTTCAACCCTTTACCCTCATATTCTTCATGTCAAAACCTTACAGCAACCCAGTGAAGTGCTGGTGAGGAAAACAAGACCCAACGCAGCAAGGTTAAGCAGGTTGTCCAAGGCTGTATAGTGAGTAAGTGGCAGAGCTGGGATTTGAACCCAGACGGCGTATGATTCTAGACCTTGTTCTGTTAGCCAGTGGGCTTGTGTTTTCAATGTATGAGGTCATGGTCCATTATTGGTTCTTGAAATTTGAGTGGATCACAGCTGGAATCTTTTTTTTAATAGAACAGAGTAGAAATTAGACTACTTTGCACTAGTAAGGATAAAATATTGATATGTGAAACTTTATGCCACTTTTCATTTTATATAACTATATTTGTACATGTGTGAGCTTGTAAGACATTGCAAGAGGATAAACAGCGTTTGTCTAGGCAAGAGCCAGTGTGATGGCTTGGACTGGAGTTGTGGCGGTGTAGGTGGAGACAAATGGGTCTCAGCTGTAAGAGGTCGAGGCACCAGGTCTCAGTAAGAGATTGGACGCTGGCACCGGGTGTGGGAGGTGTCAGTGATGAGTCCCAGGTTTCTGGTGGGAGCAAGATCTGTCCACTTTAAGGGAGACTGACCCTTCTTAGAGGGGTCCTCCCAGGTGGCTGTTAACTGCCTGATTCTCAGCTGCAGCTGATGGGACTTGGTGTTGGCATATGGCCCAAATCTGCAAGCTGACCATGAACTTATGAGGGAACCCGTCATACAAAACGGCTCAGCAGGGGGGTTGAGCCAAGAGTAAATTCTCTCTCTTGAATTTGAGGCGGGTAGTGAGCAAACTCGTGGCAGTGGGCCACATAAACACATGTGGCCTAACAGCAGCTCTAGAGTGAAGGTATAGGAATTGGTCTTTGTTTTATGTGAACATATCTCTCCATTTATTTAGGTGTTCCTCAGTGTCTTTCAATATAGTTTTTTTTAATTGAGGTAAAATTGTTATATAAACATTATATAACCTTCAGGTGTTTACCATTATAATTCCACATCTGTGTACATTACAAAGTGCTTACCGCCAAATCTCTAGTTACCATCCATCACCAGCCATGCAGCTGACCACTTTCATCTCTTTTGCTCACCCCTAACCCTGTTCCCTTCTGGTAACCAGCAATCTATTCTCTGTATATACAACTTTTATTTTGTTTTTGTTTGTTATGTTTTCTTTTAGACTCTGTATATGAGTGGGACCATACAGTATTTATCTTTCTCCATCTGACTATTTACACTTAACATTATACCCTCAAGCTCCATTTGTATTGTTGCAAATGGCAAGATTTCACTTTTTATGGCCAAATAGTATTCCATTGTGTATATATACCACATCTTTATCCGTTCATGCACTGATGGACATTTATGTTGTTTCCATATGTTGGTTATTGTAAATAATGCTGCATTGAACATGGGGGTGTGTATGTTTTCCAATTAGTGTTTTCATATTCTTTGGATAAATACCCAGAAGTGGAATGATTGGATTATGTGGTACTTCTATTCTTAATTTCTGAGGAATTTCCCCACTGTTTTCCATAGTGGCTTCACCAGTTTACATTACCACCAGCAGAGTGGGAGGGTAAGATTTGTATAGTTTTAAGGGTTTGCAAGGCAGAGGATAGGGAAGAATAAGGAGGCTGGGGACCTGTGCAGGGACATCGCAAGGCATGTGGTCAGCTGTTGACTCTGGCTTGCCTGGGGAGGGCATACAGTTTCAGATAAAGTGGAGGGCACTGGTCTGTGTGGTATCACACACACAGGACACATAATTTCTTTGAGTAATGGTTCCTCCCCACTACTCCTAACACTAATTCCTTGTGTTGATAGATGAAATATTAAGACCCACCGCTAAAGGGAATTTACTACCCTCTCCTATGGGCACAACCCAAAAGTCGAGTTAGTCCTAGGACGTGATTTTGGAGTTGCTGTGATTTCATGTGGTATGCTGAATCAGTAAATGATAGGCTGTGATTCCTTGACCTTCGGTAGAGTTTAACCACACGGTGAGATATTTTACTGTAGTTGACTATTTCTGAGGAACTTAATATTTCAGCTGTAATGAGCACCTTAAAAATAAACACATAAGTGAAATAGAGTTCATGGGCGCACGTCATGTGTTTGTTACTAAGACACCCTGTCTTTGAGGTGGAATTCACCCATGATTTGGGCCTGGTCTGTCTGAACTTTAGTAGTTCTTTCTTCTCCTTGTATTTTTGTTTGGAGTATAGCAGCTGAAAACAGTAACATTTATTCAGTCACTGAACATTTGCGGACCTTCACGTTTCAGGCAGTGAACGAGGTGTCAGAAGAGCAAAAGTGAAGCACGCAGGGATGACCCCCGTGAGCGCTTTTCAGCCTCCACTCTGGTTGCCGTGCCGTGGTGGGGTGCGCACACACCACGGGGTGCTCGCTGCTGGCCACTGGGGGCCGGAAGCAAATAGTAGAGCTTCTCTTTCAACCTCTTACGTTCAGCCTCTGTGTGTTTTATAGCATATGTAATATATAAGCATGGTACATGTCTGAACTATATGGGCAAACATACATATATTGGGGCTGCCCTTTTTTTTTTTGCCAGTAGTATGCACGGATCAAAAAAGTTTGGAGGCTACCGTATGTTAGTATGTATTTTTAAAAATATACATTTTTGATAACTTGCTCTTATGTTTTAGCATTTTGAGAAAACCAAGAGTTTCTGTGTGTGGTAAACCACGTTCTTAACGGTGGAGTAGTCCTGTTTGTTGCCTACATTTTGTCGTGTCAAGTAAGACTTGTTACGTGAAAAAGACTCATTACTAAGATCTGGCCTGAGAGATTTGAGGCTTTCAATCAAGGGAAGTCCTTTTCTTCTTCATGTTGGAGGGACTTTACCTTTTGTATTATGTGTCCCTTGTTCTGAAGCCCAAAGTGTGACCTCTGGTGATCTGTACACACGCCTATTAATGTCTTAAAGCAACAGGATTGGGATGCCACCCATAAACTTCTTGGCCGCCCTCTTTGCTCTTTGGAGCTATTTTCTCCGTACAAAATGTCTCATTTTCAGAGAGCCCTGAAATCCTTGCTTCAAAAAGGTCTTCCCTCCCTCACCCTAAGAACATTTTTCCTAAAATTAGTTAGAAAAACTGCTTATCAAGAACCAATTTTAAATGAGGTAAAGTGAATAAATGCTTCCAGGCTCTCGAGAGGCTGTTGTTTTCAGTTGGGTTTTAGTGATGAGTATTTTAATCGTTATTTGCTACTGTCACTTTAACAAACCTCTTTACCAAGATTTTCTGCGAGTGACACCTGGCTTGTGTCTTGGCAGGATTAATGACCGTCAGAAGCATGCTCTCTCGGACCCTCCCGACGCCACCTGTGACGCAGAATGTCGCTGGGTGAGAACGCGGTGTTTGCCTACGAGTCGTCGGTGCACAGCGGCCACGTGCTGCGCAGCCTGGACGAGCAGCGCCGGAAGGACGTGCTGTGCGACATCACGGTGCTGGTGGAGGGCCAGCCCTTCCGCGCCCACCGCGCCGTGCTGGCTGCCTGCAGCACCTACTTCCACTCCAGGCTCGCGGGCCAGGCCGACGCCGAGCTGCGCATCACTCTGCCGGAAGAGGTAGGAGAGGTCGTCCTGATTTCAATTTAACTTAATTAAATCTCTCCTGGTTTATAAAGTTAAAAGAAGATCCAGTCTCCCCGTCCTCAGGCCGAGGAGCAGTTCCCGGCTTGTGCAGCAGCATATTGCTTTAACTTTCTTCATAGAAATGATGACGTTTTACACGTAAAATGATTAACTTTGGATGTGCGTGAATATTTGTTCAGCAGTTGAATAACTTGACCCCCTGTAATTTTATTAATTTGCTTGTTTGGCTGTGCTGTGCTGTGCTGCTTGTGGGATGTTAGTTCCCCTACCAGGGAAAGAACCCAGGCCCTCGGCAGAGCACAGAGTCCCAACTACTGGACTGCCAGGGAATTCCCAACCCATTGTTATTTTTAATGAAACGACCCAGCCAGTGGATTACAGACATTCAGAGAGGTCATGCTGGGAGAGGCCATACTGTGTGCTCTTCTCTCGTTTCGTACCTTTTCCTGTGATGGGAAACTGACGGGGATTAGGGTTCTCTAAAACATCCATTTCTCTAGGACCCGCCCTCATGGATATGGCTTGGGAGTGAGTTACAGGTGACAAGCCTCCCTGTGATGCTTAGTTTTATTGTTTTCACTATGAGTCATAGTTGTCAGATCTGTTAGTTTTTCAAGCAGCTGTTAGCTACGGATTTTAGAATTTGGAGGAAACCTAAAAGATTATGCATTCCAGCCTTCTCATTTTGTCTACATGTGGTTGTTTAGGTACTCCAGAAGTGTTCTTTCTCTCCCTTTCTTCTTGAGATTGTGGCTATGCGTTGGTAGAAGAAAGGTGATTTTGTGTCATACTTACAGAGACTAGTCCTTACACACCTTTCGCCCACCAGCCTGTTGTGGAGCTCACGCACCTAGATATTTAAGTTCTTGTTACCATCCTGCCTCCAAGAGACCTCACTCTGGGCAGGAGTGCTGGGTATACACTGACTCTTATAACAGCTTGCTTGATTTCATTAGTAAGTACAGCTAGAAGAATGCTGAGCCTTGTGGCATTGGGACACACATTAGAAGTTGTTAAAAGGAATTTGGACAAAGTATGTAGACCTTCTCTGTGTACGACAGGTGTGTGTGGGCTGCTCTGTGATGACACTAAGTCTACAGTTTACATTATCGCTGGCCGTGCGTACATACATGAAACTGTAGCTACAGTTTGGGGAATCAAAAGGTTGTCAGTTCTGTGGCAGAGGTCAGAGCAAATAATATGATAACCAAGACAATGACAGGAAGGACCAACCAACTATAGATTAGCCACTGTTTTTTAAAAAGTAGCAACACGTATCATAATGGAGATATCCTTATTATGGTCTGTAGTTTCAAATTACTTAATATGACTTTCCAAGTAGAGAAAAATTGGATTCATGTGCATGGAAGGAAAGGTATATGCATGCATGTGTGTGTATATGCATTCATTCATTCTAAGTTGAATGTAAATCAAATTTTCAAATGTTTGAAGTGTTTCATCGTAGTGACAGATTGAAAAGGTCATTGTGTAACTCACTGTCTTAAAAGCCTCTTTTGATTATTTTAACTTATTTAAAAATTTTTTAATTAAAATATTTATTGAGATAATTATAAATTCACATGTAGCTGTAAGACAAAATGCAGAGAGATCCCTTGTTGCACTTTGTCCAGTTTCTTCTAATAGTAACATTTTGCAAAATTATAGTACAGTACCACAACCAGGATTCTGACAGTAATACAGTTCACTCATCTTATTCAGACTTCCCTGGTTTTACTTGTACTAAATTGTGTGTGTGTATGAAATTCTATACAGTTTCATTTTCTGGGTGGGTGCATATATCCACCACCACAGTCTGAACAGTTTCAGCACCCACCCAAGGATCCCTTGTGTTGCCGTCTTATAATCACACCCACTTCCTTCCTGCCCTCTGTCTGCTCTCCCTTACCCCCTTGCTCCATTCCTAATCCCTGGCAACCACTAATATGTCCTTTTCTAAAGTCTTGTCATTTCAAAAATGTTATATAAATGGAATCATAATACTATGTGACCTTTTGGGATTGGCCTTTTTCCGCTTAGCATAATTCCTTTGAGATTTATCAAAGTTGTATGTGTCAGTAGTGTGTTCCTTTTTATTGTATTCCACAGGGTGGGTGTACCAGTTTTTATTTAGCTATACACCTATTGAAGGAAATCAGGCTGATTCCAGTTTTTGGCTGTTACAAATAAAGTTTCTGTGAGCACTTGTACAAACATGAGTTTTCATTTTTCTGGCATAAAAGAACAAGAGTGCAGTTGCTGGGACATAGGGTGGTTGCATGTTTAGTTTTATAAGAAACTACCAAACTGGTTTTCAAAGTGGCTGCACCATTTTACATTCCCACCAGCAATACACGAGTGATCCAGTTTCTCCACATCATCATCAGTATTTGGTGTTGCTATTTTTTATTTTAGGCATGTAAAAGCTAATTAAGTACTCCCAGTTTAGCAGTATTTTAAGAAGATCACAAAAAATTATATGTTGATCACTCTTATGGGAATTCAGTGTTTTAATATTAATTTTGTATTTTGAGCCCAGAATGAGGCTTTCCCTGCACTACAGTAGGTTTCATTTGCCCCTCACTTTGCAGAGGCAGGTTCAGTGTAAATGTGCAAGTTTCTGCTGAAAAGTGTCATTACGTAGAGTCCATGGATCTTTGCTAAAACAGTACTGGGCATGAGTTTTAGACCTTTACTTAGATCATTTTTAAAATCTGAATCTTTAAAAGTTTTGTTAGAAATTTTTGGCATGAAATAAAGATAATAATTACCATTTACTCTGCATTCACCATGGACCAGGACTACTTTAAGTGCCTTGGATATATTGTTTTCCATCCTGTAGTTTATAGCAGTTGTAGTTTATAGTTTGGAATATAGTGACCACATGGGGCTGGGATGGCAACAGACACCTGGCACTTGACTATGTGTTGCAAATTGTATCCATGTTGCTTTATTCCATAGATGATTTCTTTCAGCTCATGTGGAAAATTGTGGTAATGTTTATATCTTTACCTCATACGAGTAAATCATACTCCATGGGTCATTAAGAGTGGAGTCTATAAAGTGAAGGGTGTGGTCCCAATGAACGAGATGTGAGAAGCATGCTTTTCTAGATTCCCTTAGCTTTACATCTCCTAGAAGAATATTCTCTCTTACCAAATGAAAATACCCGTTTTGTAAATATCGCAAAGAGGTTACTCATCTTGCCACCCTTCTACTTCTCTTGTACTTATCTACTAGACAGCTTTCATGTGATGCATTTGTTTTTATTTTGTATATTAACAGGTGACAGTTAAAGGATTTGAGCCTTTAATTCAGTTTGCCTACACTGCTAAACTGATACTAAGTAAGGACAATGTGGATGAAGTGTACAAGTGTGTGGAAGTTTTAGGTGTGCCTGATATTGAGGAGTCCTGCTTTCAGTTTCTCAAATACAAGTTTTTGGACTCCACTGCAGACCAGCAAGAATGCCCAAGAAAAAAATGCTTCTCATCACCCTGTCAGAAACCAGATTTTAGATTTTCACTTTTGGACCAGAGGGATTTAGAAATTGAAGAGGTGGAGGAATTTTTGGAAAATAAAAATGTTCAGACTCCTCACTGTAAACTCCGTAGGTATCAAGGCAGTGCAAAAGTATCTCCTCCTCTGCAAGACAGTGCCAGTCAAACATGTGAATCCATGTGCTTAGGAAAGGATGCTGCTCTGGCTCTGCCATCTTTATGCCCCAAATACCGAAAATTCCAAAAAGCATTTGGAACTGACAGAGTCCGTACTGTGGAATCCAGTGTCAAAGACATCCACACTTCTTCTGTTCAGCCAAATGAGACGTCTGAAAATGAGTGTCTAGGAGGAATCCAGGATTGTGCAGATTTGCAGGTGATTTTAAAATGTGAAGAAAGAAAATTAGCAATGGAACATGAAGAAGCCAAGAAGAAAGGTCCTGCTTCTCAGTGCCCATCAGGAAAAACAGAAGCGACTCCTTTTCCCCCCAGTTCTACAGACCCCCATGGGCTCTATTCTCTGTCTCTTTTACACACGTATGACCAGTATGGTGACTTGAATTTTGCTGGTATGCAAAACACAACAGTGTTAACAGAAAAGCCTTTGTCAGGTTCAGATGTTCGAGAAGAGAAAACTTTCGGTGAGAGTCAAGATTTGAAATCTGACTCTGGCCCCAGGGAAGATAGTAGCCTCGCCTCAAGTGATCTGAGTAGCGTGGAACGAGAAGTGGCAGAACACCTAGCGAAAGGCTTCTGGAGTGACATTTGCAGCACGGACTCTCCTTGCCAAATGCAATTATCACCTGCCGTGGCCAAAGATGGCTCAGAACAGATCTACTCCCAGAAACGGTCTGAGTGTCCCTGGTTAGGTATCAGGATTAGTGAGAGCCCAGAACCAGGTCAGAGGACTTTCACAACGTTGAGTTCTGTCAATTGCCCTTTCATAAGTACTCTGAGTACCGAAGGCTGTTCTAGCAATTTGGAAATTGGAAACGATGACTATGTTTCAGAGCCCCAACAGGAACCTTGTCCCTACGCTTGTGTGATTAGCTTGGGAGACGACTCTGAGACGGATACCGAAGGAGACAGTGAACCCTGTTCAGCCAGAGAACAAGAATGTGAGGTGAGTGGAAAATGAGTGTGTTGTTAAGTCGTTGTTTTACCACCGTTAATTGGGATTCATGTGTCGGCTCCTGTTGCATCACTGGGGACGTGGGCCGGCTCAGAGAGGGAGGAGGAAGCCCATACACAGTTTTACAACCATATGATAAATACCAGGAGCGCGAGATGAAGTTTGAAGGACTTCTGTGCTCTTTTATTTCAAGTAGGTGTATTTATTTTGTGAACCAGGTTATGGATTCACACATTGGCTGTTTAACTGTTTAAATCAAATGCCAGGTCCCGAGAGGAAAAAGAAAAATGATTCTATAACATTATGTGATAACTTCTGGTTAAATACAGCATAATATTCAGTCTTATTCACTGCCACATGGATGTCTAGACGTGGGACTAGTCACTTGGCAATGACTTAGCAGTGACTGGTTGTAAGAATGTGGCTTCTGATCCAGAGTTCTCTTTCTTTCTTTTTTTTTTTTTTTTTTTAAATCACCCCTCTTTTTTATTTGAGTACAGAACTAGTTAATAATTTTTAAATTAATTTTTATTGTAGTATAGTTGATTTACAATGATGTGTTAATTTCTGTACAGCAAAGTGAATCAGCTATACGTATACATATATCCACTCTTTTTATATTCTTTTCCCATATAGGTCATTACAGAGTATTGAGTAGAGTTCCCTGTGCTATACAATAGGTTCTTATTAGTTATCTATTTTTTATATAGTAGTGTGTATATGTCAATCCCAGTCTCCCAATTTATCCCTCCCCCCGCAGAGTTTTCTTCACACTATTTTCTCAGAGCTATGAATTTTTTTCTTTTTTTCCCTTAGTTATTTCATCTATTAATTTAAAGAATGTCCTAATAATTTAGCATGGATTACATGTAGATGGTATGGTATTAATCATACTAAGCTTGATCTGTATACTATGTGTACAAACGTTTGTATTTGATAGATGCTTTTTTGTAAAACATTACTCTAGTTCCAGTAATAGTAAGGGCATGTTAGTTCTTAGCTGTTGGATGACATAGTTTGAAACAATGAAAGAGGTTTTATTTTTTCCCTTGGAAGAGGTTTTATTTTTTCCCTTTTTCCCCCTTCCCTTGGAAGGAGGTGATTGGTAGTTTAATTTAAGAAGTAATATGTATGCATGAGTTACATCTATAGATTTTTATATGATACTTATAAATCCAATGTTTGGAACTGTGAAAAGAATGTTAACAATAAAACATTTAAGAAATTTTAGAGTATTTTGTGTAACTAATTTCTGTCAGCTTGAAAGACTAAGTTACCACAGAAGCTGACCAATGTTTCATTTGTGTTTTTGATAATTAATACAATTAAACTGTCCCACAGTTTTGTTATGTTTTTAAATTATCTTATTTTTTTCAAATTTAAGTATGTTGAAAATGACTTTAAAATATTCATAAGGTTTTTCTAACAATTTCTACATTGGCAAGTGAAATGAGTTATGTGAAACTGCCATTTTTCTGACAGAAAAATAAATTTTCTGAAATGCTTTAGAAATTACTAGTGTTAATATACCAGTATTAAATCAGTGCTACACAGTAATATAAATCAAAGAATAAAATAGATTTTTTTTTTTTGGTTTGGATAAAAATACATTAAAAATACTTTAGAAAGAGCCTTAAAGATATCTATGGGTTATTAACATGCCCTAGTAAAATAATTTAAATTCTGTTTTTTCATCTTAAATGCATTAATATTTGTGTTGATAATGTTTGATTTGCTGAAAAAAATCTTTTCAATTTGTCTTCTGAACGCTCTCTAAAATAGAATCAGAATATCAATTAAATTATCAGTCTTTATTATAAAGGATTGTATAGAAATTGGAAATAGGGGTCTTTTTTTTTTTTTTTTAACGTCTAAATGAAGTTCCCTGGAAAACATAGGTGCATATCTTTCTCTTCCTAGATTTAAGTAGAAACTACAAAATACAGCAACTACTAACGTTTATTTCACCTTCTAGGTAAAACTACCATTTAATGCCCAACGAATAATTTCACTCTCTCGAAATGATTTTCAATCCTTGTTGAAAATGCACAAGTTGACTCCAGAACAACTGGATTGCATCCATGATATTCGGAGAAGAAGTAAAAACAGAATTGCTGCACAGCGCTGTCGCAAGAGAAAACTTGATTGTATACAGAATCTTGAGTCAGAAATTGAGAAGCTGGTAAGTATGCAAGTTTCTTCTTATTCTAATTCCAACAATTCATTCTTTCTTTTTGTTTCAGACAGGAAATAGCTATTTCAATTCCTGTCAGATATAATACTCAATTATACATTAATTTTAAAATTTACCAGTTATCATTTTAAGAAAATTATATGACATTTTCAGAAAGCTTAGGAAATAAAGAAACAATGACGGTTTTCATAGACTGTTTTACTTGAGTAAGTGTTCTACATATTTAGCATGATATACAACCATATGTAAGTTGAAGACTATTTCTGTGTGCTTTTAAAAAAATGATTTATAGATTAAGGATAATTTTACCATCTACCTAATTCTTGGTGGTTGAGTAGGGGTTAAAGATATTATTAATAAAGCACTTTAATCTCTTTGTGCTGTGTTTGGTGTCTATAAAAGCTGATGTTCCAGTTGTTAGTTTTAATAACTAGTAACTTGTTTTGGTTGATACCAAAACAAACCAGCCAACGTGGATCTTTCATCTAAGGGAAAGAATTCATGTGCTGGTATAAATAGAAAATTTTAAGATCTAATGAGATCCTAAGTGAGAAGAATGCTTACTTTATTGAATCTTATTTTCTATTCCAGCATCAAAACACAAATTAACCCCAAAAGTAGATTAATTTCCACCCATGTTTTTCTGCACCCTAGTGGTTGATAGAAGGAAACATTGTATGAAAAAAGATAACTGATAGTGCAGGCCAGCTAAAGCTAAAAATAAGGTTAGAGACACCAGGGAAAAAGTGTCTAGAAGTAGTAAAAAAACATTCGTTGAATGTTCGGTTTGGGGTCTTTGTTAATTATTGGTAAAAGTTTAAAATCGCGATTGTAGCAAATCTTTAAACATGAATGTTCCTAGCTATGAATAGCAAGTAAACAGCAACAATCTAGGAAAATGACACTGCCTTTATATGCCTTCAGAAAAGTGGAAAAATAAAAATTTGTTATTTATATAGTATTGTGATATACTTTAGGCAAAAAGATGATGTTTAACTATATAAAAAGGTGAAGCAAACTGTATAAGGAGATGAAAAAGAAACCATATGTTTTACACATAAAGGCGTGAGAGATATTAAAAAACCTATGTGATATTGCTGAATGATTAGGGTTGTTAAGACCAAAGAAGAAAAGTGACAAATTCAGTAACATTTACCCAGTACTCTTAGGGTGTGTATACATCCATACCTGTAAGCACTAGTGTTCTTTCTTATTATCCAACTTTGGATTAAACACTTACCTGCCTGTAGACAGAGTACAGCATTTTAGCTTTAGTTTTTATTCTGTACTATAATACAGAGATGCTTTCTAGACTGTTGGGTTGTATAATGCTATTTGAAATCAGCATTGAATAAACTTGCACTACTGGAATACTACTATACCTGCTTCTTTTAGTTTTGTCGTCCCCCTCAGCTAGGGATGATTTTTAGCTGCCAGTAGAATTTATCTGGTTTTCTTCCTCCTAAAAACAAACAAAAATGAAAACAAAACAAAAAAACCCTTTGTATCGATTTTGTTTCATCAGTAACTTTATTTTAGACATGTACTATGCAAATATGTTGGAGAGTAACTATTACCCTTTAGAACTAGTCTATTTCATGACTCATAGGTCTTGTTTATATTCTTTGATTGCCGTCAGACGCTGGATTGCTGGGCAGTTGATGTTTTTACTGAATTTCAGGCGTCTAGGATGAAGCGGTCGTGCGACTTGCTTTGGACTTCTGCTCCCTCTGCCTTTGCTTCAGCAGAGAGCAGTGTGAGATACAGTGATTAAAGCGTGCGATTCTGTGCCTGTCTGTGGCACCTTGTAACTCTGGGCAGGCCGTTCAATTTCTCTGTCCCTCAGGTTTCTCCTCTTTACGATGGGATAATACTAATTCTTACTGTATAGAGTGGGTATTCATTTTTGAAGATTAAATGAGTTAATACATCTAAGCACTTGGAAGAGTCCCTGGACATAGTAAGCACTCAATAAATATTACCTTTTTCCTTTTCTTCTTATTGCTATACTATTATTTATCAATTTTCAATTTTCTCTCCCTTAATTGCTCCTTTCCTAATGTCTCTGCCTAAACTGTAAATTCTGGGTTTGGACCTCACCCTTATGTTGCCTCTCTCATTATGGGAAGGTTCCTTTCATATGGTCAGTGGAATAACTCTTGGTTAATTTCCAAGAGAAGGGAATATTTGGTTTTCCTGCAGTTCTTAATGAAATAAGAAACCAGAGTGGTTAGTACCCTATTTACCTGTTGTATTAATTTGGACTCTTTGGTTGCAAGAAACAAACCATCTGAAACATGAATTACTGAATTTGTTGTAAGAATTTACGTGTGTCTCAAGTAGAAGCCAAAGAATGGAGCCAGGCCTCGTAAAGAGTGTAGAACAAGAAAGTAGAAAACTGCCAGGAACCCAGAGAACCTTCTCTCTGGCTGTGTGTTCCACCAAGTGTGTATGGAAAGAGTGGCCACAGCACAGCTCAGGAATAGTTTCCCTCTCCTCCAGAGACCAGTCCAGGCAGTGACTACAGTTCTAGTCAGTTCTAAATTCCCAAGGAGTTAGCCTGTTGGCCTATTTCAGGTTTGGGTGTCCTCTTCTGTGACTAGACAGCAGGGCAAGCAGCAGAAACAGAAAATGTGGCTGCCAGGAGCTCACATCTGGGCAGGTAGAGCAGACAGCCCGACAGGGGTCTCATTACCCAGATGTGTGCCAGGCTGAACTCGGTCTCTTTCCTTTTCTAGAATATCCCCAGGGGAGACACAGTAAATTTTTTCTTTTTTAAAAAAATCAGAATGACCTACTTTGTGTTTCGGCTTCCTTGAATTCTGCTCCGTCCTTCATACTGCTCTCGGTTCTAGTGATTTATACAGGCAACCTCCAGCTGCAGATTATAAGAGGCACACACAAGTCAGTTGGAGGCTTTGGAGTCAAACAGCTGGAAACTCTGCCTGGCCACTGGTAGCTTTGTGGACTGGAGAAATAATTTCACCTCCAATCCCCAATTCCCTCATTGATAACATGGAGATAAGAATAATACCTCCTTCAGATGTGGTGTGAGGATCTGATACCTTCAAGGATGGAAAGCTCTTTGTACTGCCCAGCAGGTGTTCAGGGCTCAAGAAATATTAGTAGTTGTGTTTTCTATAAGCATCTGCTGGTCACTCCATATTAAATGTACTGGGTACCAGGCAATCAAAGATCCATGAGACATAGTCCTTGTCAGTAAAATGCTTGTAGTGTCATAGGGAGCCAGGTTTATGTGTTTTCATTTTTTTCTTGAGATTCATTTTCCTCCTCCCCATTCTAAAAATTTCAAGCTTTCAGAAAAGTTAAATGAATGGTACAATAAGCAGCTGTATACTCCCTGGGTAGATTCAACAGTTATTGACATTTTGCCACCTTTGCTGTCTCCTTGTTTCTGTGGGTCTTAGTCTCTCTCTGGCCAGGTGTGTGTCCCCCTGCTCCACTTGGTTGGTCTCTGGGTCTTTCTCTCTTCTCTGTCCCTCTTAGGCAGTTTTGGACTCTTTCTAACCGCAGTTGGGTGATCTTGGTCTCAGTGTCTTTCTGTCTCTATTGCTCTACTTTTATTTTCTGAATCATTTGAAACCTACCACATTATGACATTTCACCCGTAAATGCTTAAACATAAATCTTCTAGAAATAGACATTTTTATATATCTTTATCATATATATTTACCAATATCTTTGTCACACCTGAGAAAAGTAATAAATCTTAAACAATTATATAGTTCCTATTCAGATTACCATAATTGTTCCCCAAACATATTTCATCTATATGCTTTTTTTTTCCTTTTCACACTAGGATCCTATCCTCATGTGATGCGTTTGGTTCTGTCTTTTCAGTCTCTTCATCTAAAACAAATACTCCTTCTCACCCCCTCCTTTATTTTTTTTAAATACAATAACTTTTTGAAGAGTCTAGGCCAGTGTTCTCATAAAATGTCTTCTCTTAAAGTTTGTCTGATTGTTTTCCCTTGGTTTTATTTAACACCTTCCTTCACTCCTTGTATTTCATGTAAACTGAAAGTGTGAGTTCTTAGGTTGAGATTAAACGTTCATCCTTATGTCCTTCATACTGTGTCAGTTGGGGAGGCACAGTGTCAGGGTGTCCCACCTGAGTGCATGGGAATTGCCAGATCATTTCCAAAATTTTTTTGTTTTTGCCTTTGTAATTGTTTAGTAATCTGTGGAGTGTTTATTAGGCACTTGACGAATATCCAGTTCCCCAACACTCCTGTGTCCTTTGGCTTTAGGCATGCTTTGATGGCCTTTACAATGGGGGTTGCAAAATCTGATTTTTCTAACTCTGTCATTGCACTTACATTTATTGGTATTCCCCTGTAAAAAGAACTTTCCTTCCCTCCTGTTTCCCTCCGTCCTACCACAGCTCTTTAGTATCACTGTGGACTCATGGATTAATTTTTTTCTAATTTAATTTCTTAGAACCCATAGTAGTCATCGGTCTTCTTGATGTTGACATTTTTTCAGACTTGCCTGGGGAGAGCCAGCTGCCTCTGCTGGGTGCTGTGTGATTTTGACATGACCCCATTAGTGCTTCTGTGCCATTTAGAACAGCATGTCATAGGGTCACCTTGTACCTCTCTTGTTCAAAGATTTGGGAATCACTCCTTTCTCTAAAAATCCCTGGTTTCTTATAGCAGGTATTAGACTGTAGAAAGCATGCTTGCTGCTGGAGTTTTGCTTCTTCTGGGAAATTGTGTGTGTGTGTGTGTGTGTGTGTGTGTGTGTGTGTATGTATGTAAAATCATGAGTGCATTCAGGATGTATATTCTTCAATAAATAAAAGTATGTTAGAAATCATGAGTTCATGCAGATATTTTTAGTCAAAATTTAGTAGTTTAGAACTGTTGTCTTTTTGCCTCGATTTTATATCTATATATTTTAAAAAAAAATTTATTTATTTTTGGCTGCGTTGGGTCTTCATTGCCGCACGCGGTCTTTCTCTAGTTGTGGTGCGCAGGCTTCTCATTTCAGTGGCTTCTCCTGTTGTGGAGCACAGTCTCTAGGCATGTGGGCTTCAGTAGTTGTGGCATCTGGGCTCAGTAGTTGTGGCTCGCGGGCTCTAGAGCGCAGGCTCAGTAATTGTGGCACATGGGCGTAGTTGCTCTGCGCCATGTGGGATCTTCACGGACCAGGACTCGAACCCGTGTCCCCTGCATTGGCAGGTGGATTCTTAACCATTGCCACCACCAGGGCAGTCCCTGTATTTATATTTTATCTCTTTTCATTATAGGGAAAATCTTGGCTTCCAATTACATTAATATATTTACTATTTGATAAATACATACATATAAAATATGTCATAAAATTATGTCAATATTACTATCAATAATAAAGAGATTGAGTAAAATTTAAAATTTCTTTGCCTTTTATTTGCCCTTAAATATATACCATAGTACTGAAGTTTACAATTTAAAAATTATTCAAAGTAGTTCTTTATGTTAGCAATTTGATATACAGTTAATTTGTTTCTATTTCTGTTTCTAGGATTTACTCTTCACATTTTTTAAGTTTAATTTTTGAATATGTAAAACATCTGTATGGTTTAAAAGTTAAAACTATGTTTTAAAAAAGCTACTCCAAAGTCTTGATCCCATTTTCTCCCTATACCCTATTCATAGCTATTTCCTGTAGGTAATCTCTAGATTTTTTCCCTTGTGTTTCTTTTCTAAAAACGGGTTCATGTTTTGTATGTATTTTTATTACCCTTTCTGCTACAGAGAAGTATTCGATATATACCATTCTGTATTCTACTGGTTTTGCTCAAGTAGTGATTTCCAGGAAATATTTTTCTTAGTTCACAGTGGTTGTCATTCTGCTTTAAAGCTCCATAGTACTCAGTTGTGGCTGTCTGTAACACACAAAGTTAATCCAAACCAGTTTCTTATTAGTGGACATTTGGGATGCCATACTTAAGAACTTTGAACATTGTTTTCTCTAATGTTTGAGAAGATGTGTCTTCAGGATAGATTCGTAGAAGTAATCGTTGGATCAAGAGTAAATACATATGTAATTTTGTTAGATATTATTGAATTCCCTTCAGTAGCGGTTATGGCATTTTGCTTTCCCACCAGCAGTAATATGTGTGTCTGTCTGCCGACAACCTCAGCGGAGAGTTTGTTGTCAGCTTTTGTTTTTTTCCCAGTCTGATTGTGAGAATTTATATCTCATGGTAGCTTTTATTTTTCTCTCTCTTATGAGTGAAACTGAGCACTTCTATTCATATTTTTAAGGCTCATTTTTATATTTCTATGAACTGTCTATTCAGAGGTTTTGCATCATAAGGGACTATTAGTCACCATGTTCTAGCAGTGAGTACCCTTTAATCTAAAGTAAATTGTCACTGTCACCTGGCTCTTTTGGGGCCAAATTCTTCCACTCTTTATCTTTACTGGGTGAGTTATATTTTGATTTTTTTTAAACTTCTTATATTGAATGAATATTGTACACTAGCTGTTGAAAATGTGGATTTGGATGTAAATTTGTTTTCTTCCCATAAAATGCAGAATACCAGGATTCATTTTAAAAAAATAGATCTGTGATTAAAACCATAGAGTTTCACACTTACTGATTTATAGAGTTGCATTATAAGAAAATTAAAGTATTTTGTAGAAATAGATAGCAGGACACTAGTAGTATGTTTGGGAGGGAGGTATCTTTAATAATGATATCATGAAGTTCTTAAGTTGAATTGCTTTAGTTAAACTGAGTGCTATTGAAGTAAATTTGTATTTTAAAATGAGAGTGAAATGGAAAAATCAGCTAATTGCCTGGAAACTTACCCATGTAGGAGTTAGCTTAAAGTTTGGAGGAACAGAAAGGGAACATTTAATTTCTAGAAATAATTATGGTAGAGTTTCAGGGTTGTACCTATTGGTTTTAATTGTTGTAAAGAAGCAAGCCATCTTGTATGGGACATACTTATAGTCCTGTCATCCTTTATTTAGTGAGGTAATAGTGAGAATATTTAAGGTTGTATTGATATTTATCAAAAGATATGGAAGTATAAAATATTTGTCATCTTCATAGTATCTGTAGGTCAAGTAGTAGTTCTAATTTCTGGGAGGAAGGTCAGATATTCATTATTTTCCTTAACCGTATTTAATTTAAAAAAAACCAGCCAACAGTTGAAATTTTTTCCGTTGCTATTTAGAACAGAGATTTATCTTAACTTTGATAGAGGAGTCAATGGCTGATATTGTTAGGACTAAGGAAAAAGGTTTCTCATTTTCTTCTGGAAGCTTTGTTTCCATACTCATTTGGATTGGCTTCTGAAGGGCCATAAAGAGAAGTGGGTGCTGATTGCTTTGAATGTGTTCTTTCTCTGGTCAGGTGGTAGGCAATGTTCTCTCCCTGTAGGCACCAGCAGACTCATTTTATCAGAAGGCTACAACTGACAAACCTGTAAGAAAAAATGTACTTCCTGAACCTTGATCTTGCTTTTATTTATTTATATATATATTTTTTTCTTGGCATATAGCTATTTTTTCAAACCACAACAAATTGGAGACTACCTTGCAATATAAAAATTTAGTGTTTTGAATTCATTGCAGATTTTCTCAAAATATTAGATGGCCTTGAAATATTTAAAAACTACCAATAGTTGGAGTCACACACAGTTTTGTAGAAAAACTTTTACATAAAACTGCAACAGTACTTTTGTGCAAAGCAGATTTCTTTTTAACCTTTTAGCTATTTTTGTCACAGAAAAGCATCTATTTAAAGGTTGACCATTGTAGATGATTACTATGAAATAACCTGTCTAAATGTTAACATTTAACAGCTCAGCTGTCTGAAGCTGCCAATGAGCAGAAGGCCAAGAGAGTTGCCATAAATTTCACAAGAGAAATCTTTGACCCTCTATCAATATTTATTTACTCTTACCTTGTAAACAGCTTGATTATTTGGTTTTCTAGATCATACTAGATTAGGAGCAATGCAGCGGTAGAGTAGGAAGGATGAGGTGGGGCAATGATAGAAAAAAGACTCACCGTTAGCAGCAACCAGTGATGGCGGACAGAAAGACCGGAACCAGGAAAACTTGAACAAGATTCCATGGTTGACTTTCCTGTAGGGCTAAACATTTAAATGAAAATAATAACAGCACCACTAGTAATAATAGTTAACAAACACAAGTCCCCTCCCCGTCTCCCTTCTTCACAATTTAGTAACTCACCCACTAGCTTTCTGACTCTGGGCATATTAAACTCTGAATCCCATCTGTAAAATGGGTTTGATATTACTGAAATCAACAGAGTCATTGTGAGGATTACGTAGCTGAGGTTACATACTTCAAAACATTCAGCACAATATCTGGCACAAAGTAGATGCCCAGCTAATGTCGGTCATTATTAGAATCTTGGCAGGAGTTATGATCACTGTGCTTGTACTTTTTTTGGTTGCATTCCATCCAAAAAGTTCACACTCATTTACTTGCAGTCCACAAATCCAAAAGGCTCTGAAAATCATATAAGTTTGTCACAAACTATTTTGGCCAAAAAACTGACACAAGCTGACAGGGTATGTAGAGTCTTTATTTAATCTACTTTGTGCATGGATACTTTCATGTGTTTTATTTAGAAATGTGAAGACGTTTGATAGTGGGGTGCTACCTCAGACCCTGCTAGAGGAATTATGTGTGCATCTGTATTTTCTTTCTAAAATATGAAAAATTCTGAATTCCAAGATACATGTAGGCCTAAGAGTTTTGGATGGCTTGTGGACCTGAGGTATTAAATATATTTTTGAATTGAATTGACAGGAAAAATTCCACATGACCTTATATAATGAGAAGACACTGGGGATATCAATGTTTGCTCACCTTAGGAATGCTGATTGAGCTCATAAACACAATTCACTGTATTCTCTTTCTCACCCTCACAGCAAAACGAAAAGGAGAGCTTGTTGAAGGAAAGGGATCACATTTTGTCCACTCTGGGCGAGACAAAGCAGAACCTAACTGGACTTTGCCAGCAAGTCTGTAAAGAAGCAGCTCTAAGTCAAGAACAAATACAGATACTCGCCAAGTACTCGGCTTCCGATTGCCCACTTTCCTTTTTAATTTCTGAGAAAGGAAAGAGTACACCTGATGGTGAGCTCACGTTACCATCGATTTTGAGTTTGCCTGAAGGGCCTGCAGCTGGGCCGCCTGCTGGGGAGCAGAGCCCTCGCTATCCCAGTGCCAAGGGTGGTGAGGCGGGTGGTGCCTGGGGCCCGGAGTCCCGGGCAGCTGCCAGCGCCCCCTCGGAGCAGGCCGGGCCTGGGGAGCAGTGTCGCCAGAGTGGTGGCATCTCGGATTTCTGTCAGCAGATGACCGACAAATGTACTACTGATGAGTAAACTTGCTTCCACTTCCTTCAGACCGTCTCATTGTCTACTGAAGTTTTGACATTGTCTTGAAAGCCTGACATAGCCGTAGCCGTCTGTCTCTTAACAATATCATTTTCCTCCCCCTTGTAGTTTGCCGTTAAGGGAATTCCTCTGAAGTCAACCCTTGACTTCTCCTTGATTTCCACAGGAGATGCAGAAATGACTTGCCTCCTGGATACTGAAAAATCATATGTGGAAATGTAGTAAGGCTTTGAAAACTCACACATCTTAAAGAATAATAGCTATTAGTAATGACTCTTCCCAGTATTAAAAATAAATAAGAAAATGAAAACTGTAGCATATCAAACTACATTTAAACACCTTGAAACGCCGGCAGATAGTTCTTAACTATCAAGAAGTAGCCTGCAAAAGTTTAATAATGTGACCTTCTTACAACATACTGGTCTAAAAGAAAACTTCTCCCCAAGTAACGCTGATAGGGTTCAGTTCTACTGAGAAGTAGGGTGTCAGCTCCTTGGGAATATTGGTGTAGACCTGCAGCGTGAAAACATGATGTAATCGTCTTGCCTGAACCCTGGCACTTTGCTCTTCAGCTCCTCTTAAAACCGTAGATTGGTTAGCCTGCACTGGGAGTCCTGAGCTACGTTGGGAATCGGTAGGAAACGGGCAAGCGGCGGGCTAAGGCAGGGGCTGCCGCTCCTTAGGGTCGACTCTCAGAGAGTTCTGGCTGCGTCCGCGGTAGATGGGTGTCATTTCCCTCTTCTCTCTTTTCTCTTCAGTCTCTTCCTCATCTGAATCCATCATGATCTTTCTGTTTCCTGACATTCTTATCACTTTGGAAGAAGAAATAAGACTCAGGATACAGTGGCATGAGCTCATGTGTTGGGAGCATTGTCTTAGCCTCCCTAGAATCTTGGAGAGCTCCCCAGATACAAGGCTGTCGGCCTTCCCACCATAAGTCACCCATGCAAGGAAACCAGATATCACGGGGTAAGAGGATTGCCTACATTGATGGGGAGTGGCAGTTCATTTTCCATCCTATTTTTTGAAGTCCTGTGGTTTCTTTGTAAAAAGCATTATGATTGATAAAAATGTATCTACAACAACCATGCAGGTTTGTGAAATAGGATGAAACTTGATCTTGTTCCATTGTGGGTTTGAATTTGGAAGCCATATTTAATCTTGTTCTCTTCCCCAAATCTAGTATGTAAGGGCACACAAATCATTTTGGACTTGGGCATTTAAAATTCAGTCTTTGTGTTTATTCAATCCTGTTTTACTATAGTGTTTTGATAATCTGAGCCCCTGCCCCATAACATTTTACCGTGGCTCTTAGCCATCCTGCTGTTGTTACAGGCTTGTTTGGGAGTCAAACGAAAGCTATGGACCTCTCAATGACGAAAACAGAGTTTCATATTCACATTCACAGAAACATTTGCAGAATCCAGTTTGAAAGGGTACAGAGAGTGATTTTTAGTGTTTGGATTAGAAAGTACTTCATTTCACCAAGATGAGACACCTGAGAGGAGTCTTTAGTAGATTGATTGCATCCTGAGTCTAGTGAAGGGCTGTGTAGCTGATGTGGGAGACGGCCATCTGCCTTGTAGGAATGGGTTGCAAGCCAGTAAGGCTCTGTTGTGAGGGGATGTGGGGACCAGGCTTCATATTTCAGAGCAATTTGTCAAATGTTAACCCTTTTTCATGGGGGCGGGTGGCATTGAGAAGATACCGCTGGTATCTTCAGTGGTTTGTATGTTATCTCTGTTATTAGCTTAGTTGTTGTAAGAGAAAACTGGTTGGGCTTGTTTATATTCTAGAGGCTTTTATAAGTACACTCAATTTGTCAGGGAGAATGATAATTCAATGGTAATGCATCCCGTACTACAAAAGAATGATATGTGTACGTATTTGTGTGTGTGTATATATATATATATATATATATATATATATATATATATATATACACACACCCCCATGTAGCTATTTCTTTGATACTTGTAATTTTAAATTTTAACTTCAAAATATAAAAGAATATAAAACCTTTTCTGGTTTACAAAATGCAAAATCTTATACAAGCCAATGGACTCCTTGATTTCCTACCTCAGTGTACACTCAACTGTTTGTCACATCAGTTTGTGTCTGTGCAAATGTCAATCTTTTGCTTTAATTGCTACTGTAAATAACTGCTTTGAAAGATTACTTTCTATTTTATGATAAACCTAGTTGTCTCCAGAGTTTAAATATGATCTTTAAGGCACTTGGTTTAAATTTCTCTCTACATATAAACAGTTTAGCATTAAGGGTTTATTTTAATGATATTCTGATTATTGGCCAAGTGTAATGTTTCATAAAATATAGCATTACTTTTAATAGCCAGCATGTAATACAAGTAACTACACTACCTCATACCTATGTCATTTTCAAGTTGTAATCCACAGGGACAGATAGATAAAAAAAATTTTTATCTTTGTCTTTTGGCCATAAAGTGGGGAAGTTTTTATATATTGCATAGCATTACACATTTATGCCTATTTTAACATTAACTTCTAAAGAAGTTTTTTCTAAGAAAATTTAAGTTGATTTTTTTTTTTTTTTTGAGGCTGCCGAAGACAAATGACAGGATTATGTGTATACAGTGTATATCTTTTCCTTCATGCAGAATTTTGGCAAAGTGTTTTTCAGTTTGTATATTGCATATTTACATGATCATTGTTCCTTATTTTATGAGTTAGCCTTCTCACTGCTTGATGATTTTTAAAAAGCTGTTAGGTCTAACTTGATAAAATAACCATACCTTAAAAGTTTTTTCATTATTTGAATCCTGCAGCTATAGCAAATAATTTGTCGTTAAATTGTCATATTCAGAACAAATATGGATATAAATCTAAGTTCTCCATCTGTACATTTTATAACATAATTTACTATAGCTTAATGCTTAGCTAATTTAAAATAAGGAATCAAATATATTTGGTGCAGTAGACGATACAGGTTGCATGTGGACACTCAGCCACATTAACAACTTGGAAAAAAAGTCAAAAAATGGCAATGTTATAATGAATTCTCAGGTGAACTTTTTTCAGTTATGAAACATCTATTTTGAATTTGTAAATATTTTAACTGTTTTATTAAGGCATGTAATAAACTATTCTTTGAAACTTGTTGGGCAGAATGAAATTTTAAAGCTGTAATGGCAAAGATGGCATACTGATTGTAAAATAAACAGAAATAATAACGGCTATTGATTTTTTTGTATCTTTCATAATATAATTTTCTAACAATGCAATAAAACCACTAAATTAATATATCCATATCTGTTAAGATCACGTTTCCTTAAAAGTGAACTTTCATAGTATTTAATTTACATCTTCTTCCTAATGTGCTTATCCAAATGTAGCAAAGCTAGAAATGTTAGATGTTGGTAATAAAATGACACTTCAATAAAATTCTCTGAAATTGCTTCTGATTGACTAGAGTTGTACATTCCATTTCCATTTTTTCATCTCTCATGAGTTTACTAATTTTGGTCTTTTGATCAATAAACAGTATGACTCTGGCATTTGTATGAGAGAGTCTTTCATTAGTTGATTATCATGCCTGAAAAAAAGAAAGTTCCCAGCAGTCAGGTGTTCAAGGAAGCACAGATTTTAGCCTTGCTTCTGATTTAATTTTAGTCTTTGGCTAGAGCTGTAGGGTTTTTTAAGGGGTAGTATCTCTTTCAGTCCTCAGTTTTAAAAAATTTATCTGCGGAGTCAATTCCACCATGTTACATTCAACTTCTAACCAGGCCCTTGTAATCAAGCTTCCAGCAGCTGCCCGGAGCTATCTGCATCCAGATCAGGGTCTTCTGATCCAATAATTGTGAGTCTCATCTGGGGGTGATATTGCATCCTGTGTGGAGGCTTAATTTTGGCCTTATGCATTGATCGTTTATGGTGGAGAGACTTAACCATTGCATAATGCCTTCATTTACATTTCCCCTTCCAGTGGTATTTCTGGCATCCAGGACAGATTGAGTGAGGGCTCCCTCTAGGGGCTCCGGGGCCGCACTCCTGTGTGAACAAGCATTTTCAGGCCTGAGCCTCAGTGATGTGTAGGCTGCCCCTTGCAAAGCAATGTTTAGACCTAAGAAAGCTGCCTCCCAGGGATATTTTTTTTCCTTTAAAGACAAGCCACGTGGATCCAAAGCTGGTCCCTCTGCATTCCCTCCTTGGGCCTGCGTGCAGAATGGAATTTGGGGCAGTAAGTGCAGTGTGGGTGACACTGGCCTGGCACTACCAGTTAAAAGCTAGAACCTTACCAGTACTCTCTAGGGAATTGGGACCCAGATGCCTTGAAAAAAGCAGGAAAGCAACACATATTCTTCCCAGTTCTGCCTAACAGCGCTGTGGAGTCCTTTTCCCTAGAAACTCAGCAGTGGTGCCTTGAGGCTACCTGCCTGGGCTGAAGGCTGGCTGCTGCTGGGCTTTTGCTTGTAAGGCTGCAGTGCTGCAGCTGTTTGGAAAGGAACCCACAGGCCTGCTGCCTGCAAGTTAATTTATGCCACATTGCGCCCATTTTCCAAGGCCTCTTGCAGTCCACTGGAGTGTGTGTGCGAGGGTGTTTCTGCCAACTGAATTTAAGTTCATAGGCAGTAGATTCTGGCAAGTGGGCATTGACTGGAATCGGGAAAACTGACGCAAGGAATCTCTGCGGGCCACTGAGTGTCTACCATGGCCTTTGGGTACACTGGGTTCTGGGTTCTGGGCATGTGACTTTTCCTGGGATAACTGCCCTGATGGTTGGATGTTGGCTCGTCTTCAAACCAGGTGGCACCAGTACTGTGATAATGTTGTGTGTATCCTTATTAACTGAGTCACTTTAGACTCTTGGCATGGAGCCATTACTTCTGAGTCCCTGAAGGAATGACGTTGATCCTGTGAGGGGCAACCCACACCTCTGCTGAGGCCTTAGCGCCTGTGGCTTTAAGATGCCCACTCAGCCTTTTCAAAAGCCCAAGAAGGGCAGTTGGGACTCCACAGAAAGTCACATTTTATGAGTAAAATGCCATAAGCCACAATGACCCTCCAGGTTCAAAAGGCTCACGGGCTGGTTTAAAACCTCTCACCTAGGCCACCTGTGCTACTGTGAAAACCCACTGGGCCTAGTCCAAGCCTCCAGGCAACACCAAAGTTAAAATTTCCTGGCTTCCAGTGTGTACCATGGGGCCACAACATTCCAGATCACATGTATACTTCACTACCAAATTCTGTTCTTCTGGTCTTGGTTTCTCAGTATCTCTAAACACTGCCCCCCCCCCCCCCGCTCCAACCCCCTGCCCTGCTCCTCTGGGTTTCCAGAGGAGCATTTCATATTCCCTTCCTGGGTTATGAGCAATAAGAGAAATAAAATGAAGGAACGGTGGGTGGAAAACCAAAATAAAACCTCAGTAAAGAGTGGTCGAAGGAGTAGCTTAAGAGAGCCTGATGTGAACTCCAGAATGAGGCACGTTTATGTTATCAGTTTGTTTCCTGTTGGAGGGAATTAACGTTTCCCTACTCCTGGTTTCCGTGAAGAGAGATTTTCCTCTAAGCAGCATGACACCACCTATACTGTCTCTACTCTTTATCAGCAATGGTGGCAGGAATGAGTACAAGTGGTGCTACAGGTGTGTCCCAAGAGGGAGAAGGGCCATGCTGAGTGAAGAACAGCCAGTTATTTTTTTCCCAAATTCATCAATCAGCTCCCACCTCTCCAGGGACAGAGTGAGTAAAGAGGTTAAGGGAGGATCTCCCAGAAGCCAGAGCGTAGGAGGTTAAGGGGAGAATGTGGAGAAGAGTTACATGGAGGCAGCGAGTCTGGGCTTTGGAAAGCTTACAAGAAGAGAAACAACAAGGTATTCAAAAGAGAAGCAGGCTGCGATGAAGGTCATGAACTCACCCTCCCAGCCTCCTAGCCTCCCAGCCTCCCACTCTGCCCCTAGTGGGAACATAGGTTCAAGTTTTAAAACAAAGTATTATATAGGGATATATGCATATGTATAGCTGATTCACTTTGTTATATAGCAGAAACACACCATTGTAAAGCAATTATACTCCAATAAAGATGTTAAAAAATAATAAAAAAATAAAAACAAAGTATTACCTTGTGCTTAAGCCCAAGCACTTCTTTTTCCTCTCCTTCACCTCTGTTATTTGCACAGTTCTAGAAGCTTAAAAGAAAAGAGAATGGAAAACACTTTAAAAATGGATGATCACATATTTCTTTTTCATTTAAAAATAACTGTCTTTTCAGCAGACACTGTTTTCCTTCTCCCCACTTAGTTTACGTTTGCTCACTGTCCAGAAAGCCAGCTGTTTTCCAAACAGTTAATTTCCTTCTTTCAGGAGACTAGACCTAAATAATTTTCTAGATACCATCTTGTTAAGCAGGTTTCTGGTGGGATATTAATCTCTTGCAAGGAAAGCCTATGAATAATACCCAGAGCACTGTTAAATATGGAAATATCCACTAGAATTTAATCTTCCTAAAGTCATACCTCTTAGATCCATCTCAGAAACTTGAGTCTTTTTGCTTTGGACTATTGATTTCAAAGAATTTTCCTCTGTGAAATAAGTATACTCTTTTGCTTGCTTTGATTTCAATGATAACCCTAACTGAACAGGACCACTACTAGTACCTTTAAAATAAATTTTTCTAAAACAAAATAACTTTCTAAACACCGTGTTTTGGGCTTGTCAGAGATTTTTTTATCTGTGTTTTTAGAAGACCTCACCTGCTGTGCTCAACACCTGACATTTGCGGTGTCTGTTGTGGGAAATTGTGGAAAATTTAACCGGCCAAGAAGTCTTCCATACCATTCCTAGAAATCTGGGTATCTGCTCAGACAGCCCTGTTTCGGCCAACCAGATAAATGAGTAACCTCTGGGAGGGAAGGAAGCTTGATGTGGAATCAAGGATGGGGTTTGAAACTTAACAAGAATGAGGAGTGGAGCACATGTAAGTTAAGGAGATCAAGCTGCTAAAGATAAGCAAGAGAATTTGGCTAGTCCAAGCACTTCACAGACTGGCTTTGTGTTCCCTAGGGCCTGGGAGAGCCGACAGCTGCAAACATACTTGAAATAGGCTAAAAAATGAAGTATGCACTTAAGGACTAAAGGAATTGCACAAGTTTAGGCAATGACTCGGGCACAAATCCAGGCCTCTTCAGAAAGGACAATGGGGGCGAATAGAAAGATTATGGACCTGGAGTTAAGACACAGTTTTGAAGCCTGGTTTTGACACCTCATCACTGAACAGCCATAGAAAATTGCGCTTAATTTTTATTCTCCCGTAGTTTCCTTATCTGTGCGTCTTCTGGCCCTTGAGATCAAAGTCAGATTGACTTCAGCTCATTCACACCCTATGGAAGTCCTAATCAGCTATTCAACACATTTATTAAATGCTCTCCCTAAATTGGGAAGGAGGGGTGTATTTCTGGAGAGTGAGCGTGGGTATTTGTGGTTGAATTGGCTTCAAGTCTCATGGTCACCCTGTTTTAGGCACCTGCTTCCATCCAAATAGTTCAGCTTATCTTTTCTTGTGCTGCATTTTACACATTGTTGATGGAGCCGTTAAACTCAATAACTTCCTTTAATTTCACCCAAATGAATACGTAAGCAGGTAATTAAAGTAAGCAAACAAACGAATAAAATACCTCTTGGCTAGGGGATTAAGAGGTACAAACTATTATGTATCAAGCTACAAGGATATATTGTACAATACAGGGACTATAGCCAATATTTTATAATAACTGTAAATGGAGTATATAACCTTTAAAAATTGTGAATCACTATTGTACACCTGTAGCATATAATATTGCACACCAACTATACTTCAATAAAATAATTACCTCTAGCACTAGACTTGTATGGGTAGAGTAGGCTTTATTGAAAATTTGGGAGATATATTTATTTCACAGCAATACAGACAGATTCAGTGGGAACGCTGTTGAGACAGCTCTGTCTTGAGGTCTTCCCCACCACTGGGAGATTTTCACAGCCTGCCCAGCCTCATGTTGGATCTCAGCTTCATGCCACCCCTGGCTCCCCTCTCTTTCCTTCTCCTCCTGATTGCCCTGGGGAGCCCCCATTCAGATCTCTCCAGTCTCAGCCTCTGAGGATGGCTTTGGACCATCTCCACTTACAAAGCCACACAAGGGCTCAGCAGAACAGAGGGCATTTCGTGGAGCAGGATCTGTCTCGTCTAGAAGGCAGCTCATTCATTCACTCGACAAAAACCTAGTAAGCTCCAGGAGGAATGACTGAACACTGTTCTGGGCTCCAGGGATCCATTAGAGAAAGAGATGAAAACCTCTGTCCTCACTGAGTTTACATTCTAGTCCGGATAGATGGACAATAAGCAGAATTATAAAGCACAGAGTATATTAGATGATGAAAAGGGGGCATGAGAAAAATAAGCACAGAAGGAAGAGCAGGGTGGCAGATCTGCACAGGTTGACAACGGAAAGTCATCCGAGAAGATGACATTTGAAAAAAGAACCGAAGGGCATTAAGTGAGTTTTAGTTGGTTATACATTGAAGATTATTTTTGGCTTAAGTTATAAAGGAAAAAATAGAGAAAATACCAATCTAGTGTGGCTGTAGTAAAAATCCAATGAAACGATGTATGGAATAATTCCTTTCAGAAGACCAGTTAGTACGTAGCTAGCATGTAGTAAGTTTTAGTCTTCTTATTATATAGACTGGTGCCCTCCAATACAGTACCTGCTAGCCACAAGAGGCTATTTTAACTCACATTAATTCAAATTAGGTAGTATTAAAAATTCAATGTCTCAGTCTCACTAGTCACATTTCAAATTCTCAATAGCCACATGTGGCTGGTGGCTGACATTTTGCACAGTGCAGACGTGGAACATTTCTATCATTGTCGAAAGCTCTATGGCATAGTGCTAAGTAGACTATTTAATGTTGATAAATCAAAGAAAATACAGTTTTATATATAAGAAGAGTGTCATGGGACTCTGCTGTCTTAGAATTTCAGCTCAAGCCTCATAGCTGAGGACAGTGGGAGACAAGTGCTCCCACATTTTAAAGAGAGAAATTAGCATAGACACATCTGCGCAGGGCTTACTAGTGGAGGCCAAATGAGGCTTTTGGCCAATCTCTGGTCTCCAGCCTGGTTAAGAGAAGCCTCAGGGTTCATTGAGAGACTAGATTCTTTCCAGTGAATTCATCAGAGAGTGCTGTGGAGTTTGGAAGGGGAGCTTCTGATCCTACAAGTCAAGTGAAGGAGCTGCAAGGAGAACCTCACACCAGAGATATGGTGTCTGGTGGAAGAGGAGTCTGACATCCACTCCCGGCTAGATGTGTCTGAGCTGCAGAAACTCGTGTGACCCCCCCACCCCCCTTGGCTGCTCTCAGAGGCAAGTAGGAAAGGGTTCTTGGGTGAACCTGGTTTGTGTTCTTAAGAATTGGAGGGGGTCTGTGTGAACGGAGAGGTAACTGCTTCTCAGTGGAGAGGTCTAATGACGGGAAGGCTGGCTGAGTTGCCTGTGAGAATGGGTTGGGGAGAGACAGCAGAACAGCCTGCCCCGCTGCTTGTGGCCACCACGAGCAGAGGAGCCCACACTGGTGCCGAGTATGTGCCACAGTAGGTAGGTAGGCTAAAGCCGTGTAGGGACCTGCCTTCGTAACAAGGGGCACAGTCTTTGTACGGTGAAGGCATGTGTCTGGGTGGGGCAGTAGCTGTCAGATGTCAGTTGGAATGTGTCTCACGCATGTCGCTGTGGAAGATCTCTGAGGAGACCACAGAGATGCCTCCCAAGGGAAGGCTGATGTCTGGTTGCCTGCCTCGAAAGGGATCAATAGTAAAGAGAAAATTAAATCAGGGGCCAATGAGGAGGAAGCAGAGCCAGGGAGTGAAAGAGCAGACCACATGAGCCGTCCCTGGGGTGGGTCCCAGAGCCATGAGACCAAGCAGGTGAAGTGAATGCAATCCACAAACAGGATGAGCAGGGCTGAGGGCCAGAGGCACTCACCTTGTCCAAAAAGGGACAGGTGCTACTCAGCTTCTACCATTTGTTGCAGTGCAGGTCCGGTGTTACCGGATCTTCAGGTTTTCAAAAGAAGCCAGACTGCTGGATTTTTGTGTGCAACTCATGCCATTTTCAAAATACAGTACATATTTTGAACAGATCCTGTTCTGGGTTTTTGAACACACCTGAAAATAAAACTATTCTTTTAGGCAAAATCAATGGTAAAGTTTCGAGATTTGCCCGAGCTAACCACCAGAGGGTAGGGAAGAGACATCACAGAATATCAGAAGTGATGGAAGAAAAACCAAACCATTATGGGATTTGGCCCATTTAATACAGTAGGTATGTACAATATATAACTGAAAGGTTTAGTTTCTATTTCAAGGTCCAGTATATAGTGTTGCACAGAGGCATTTGCTAGTAAAATGTGCAGATTTTTTTCTCTCTTCCCTAATTATAGTCTTGTGGTCTGACTTTTTAAAAAAAATTTATTTAATTTTGGCTGTGTTGGGTCTTTGCTGCGCGCGGGCTTTCTCTAGTTGTGGTGAGCGGTGGCTACTCCTCCTTGTGGCGTGCGGGCTTCTCATTGTGGTGGCTTCTCTTGTTGCAGAACATGGGCTCTAGGCACGCGGGCTTCAGTAGTTGTGGCATGCGGGCTCAGTAGTTGTGGCTCGCGGGCTCTAGACTGCAGGCTCGGTAGTTGTGGCACGTGGGCTTGGTTGCTCCGAGGCATGTGGGATCTTCCCAGACCAGGGCTCGAACCCGTGTCCCCTGCATTGGCAGGCAGATTCTTAGCCACTGCGCCACCGGGGAAGCCCTTGTGGTCTGACTTTCCTCTCCATCTCCCTCTCGTGAAACTGGTTTCTCAGATTCACTCTACAATTATCGGTTCTTCCCTGCTCTTCAAGGTCTCCACCATCGAACAGGGACTCTGAGAGTATCCTGGGGATGGCCACGGATTCTTTGACACTCCTCCATTGAAAAGTGTGATCTATGTTATGTCCTCTCTTCTTGAATCTGGGTGGACTTGTGACTGCATTCACCACCAATAGAACAGCACTATAGAACTCTTTCTCTGAGATTTCTGAACCTAGGTCTCAAAAGGCCTTGTGGCTGTTTTTTGTTTGTTTGGTTGGTTTTGGTTTTTTGCTTGTTTGTTTTTTACCAGGATACTTGCTTTTGGAACCCTTGCTTTTGGAGGCCCAAGTCACACGGAAATGCCCTGTGTAGGCACGCCCATTGACAGTACCAGCTGAGTCCAGCCTTCAAGTTATCCCAGGCTCGGTGCCAGATATGCGAGTAAAGAAGCCTCCAGATGATCCTAATCCTCAGTCATTCAAGCCATGTCCAGCTGTCTGAGTCTCCCCAGCTGAGGTCTCAGATATCAAGGAATAGAGACAAACCATCTTGGTCCATGACTCACAGATTCCATGAGCATAAAGAAAAATGATAGTTATGCCACGAAGGTTTGAGGGTGGTTACATAGCGATAGATAACTGGAATGGTAGAACATCTGGACTCTAGACTCCAGCTGCCCTCCTGACCTCTCCACTTGGATATCTAATCATCATCTCTAACTTAACCAAGATAGACTTTTGAATACATACTCTTGTGACCGGAAACCTGCTCCCCTTCTGGTCATTTCCACCTCAATAAATCATCCCATTTGCTTGAGGCAAAATCCTTCGAACCATCCTTCTTTTCTCCTTTTACTTCATTTCTCATATCCAGTCCACTGGCAATACCTGTTGGTTCTCCCACAAAAAGTAGCTTTAATCTGATTGAGTGGTCTTCTTACCTGATGTCAACAATCTCACCCGAGCCTTTCCCATCTCTCCACTGAGCACTGAGATGCCTTCTAACTGGTCTCCTAGTTTCCCTCTTGTTCCTTTACATTCCATTCTACACAAAGGAAAGAGAGTGGCTTTTATGACATGTGAGCAGGTCATGTCTCTCCTCTGCTCAAAACGCTTCAGTGGTTTCCCTTTTAAAAAAAAAAAAAAAAATATATATATATATATATATATATATATATATATATATATATATATATAACTCTACCATGGTCTTGCATCCTTTCTATCCCACTGATTACATTTCATATCACTCCCCTCTTTTGTCGTTACCTTTCAGTGAGAGGTCCTCTCTCTGTTTTTTCAACTTGCCAAAGTTTTCCTCCTTCTCCTCCGCAGCATCTGAAAGGAGCTGGCCAAGAACTGGTTTAAGTATCCTTAGCTGACCACCCACCTCCAGCCTAGAAAGGTGGTTGAGAAGACTGACAGGAATTTGTTGGAGAAGATAGAGAATTTCTTTACAAAATGTTGTTATTGTGTTGGGAATCTAACCATCTTAAGCTTAGTGAGAGGGGCCTATGAGGGACCCACTAGGTAAACCTTGACGTAAGTCACCTGGAGTTTGGGGGATGCAGAGGACTGGTATCTGACTCATGAAAACAAAAAGCAAAAATAACCTTGGGGTGGGAGATGGATGGAACACCTGTGGCAGCAGACTAGAGGGCTGCATTTGAGAAGAAGTAGGATTCGCTTTGGTCTGGGTCAGAGTTGTAGGGTTCTAGCTGCTAGATGTGGAATCCAAGGGAGGGCTATTTGTCTGGGGTCATTTCCAAAGGGATCCTATGCAAGAGGGCTTTTGCCAGGTGGTGAGGCAGCTTTAAAAGGAAGAAGCTGAGATTTACCCTCAGATACAGGAGCTGATGAGGGATTGCAAGTAGCCAACCGACAGACGTCTGAAAGATGAGCAGGAAGTTGGGTAAAAAGGGTTGGGGAGGAGTGTCCTGAGGCTAAATGATTGCATGTGCAAAAGCTGAGGGATAAGAGAGGGCTTGATTCATTTGTAGACCTGAAGTGTGTCTGGCATGATTGAATGCTCTGTGTGTGTGGTCAGGGTGATGATGCCTCCAGGTTGGATGAGTGGCACGAGATGGAGAATCTGGGTGAGAAGAGTCCAGTCCTCCTTAGGTATATTATGGGATTTGGAATTTATCTTAAAGACAATGGGAAACCTCTGAAAGATGTGACATGATCAGTCTTGTGTTTTAGGAAGTTTGCTTTGGCTGTAGCGAAGAGAGTAGATGGTGGAGCCAAAGAGGGGAGTTGGGGAGCTCAATGAAAGACGATGGCTGTCGTCAGACAAGGGATCATGGCGGGCTGGACTGAGGACGCGCTGGTGGGAAAACAAGACAGTAGCCAGATTCATGAAACAGGTAGGAAAAAGGTGACTGACTTGAGGTGGGGAGAAGGATTGGTAAAAAAAGGGCAGAAGAATCATGGACTATTCCCAGATTTCTTTCTTGAATAACAGAGTAGAAGACGTTGCTATTCAATGAGGTGGTGAAGACAAGATCAAAGCAGGTTTGAGGAACAGATGCTGATTTCTGTGATGAATGTACAGCATGTGAGGCACAACGTGTGCTGCTGTGTGGAGAGGTCGATTTGGTAGTTGATACATAAGACTTGTGCCCAGGAGGAAGGTTGGCACCCAAGCTTTACATTTATGCATTAACATATGATCTACCTTTGAAGCCATGTGAGTGGAGTGTGTACAGTGAGCAGAGAAGATAGTCCTGGACAGACCCCAAAGGAATAATGATGTTTAAGAAAGAAGAATCTATGAAGGGGACCAGAAGGAACACCAGAGGAGAAGGAAAATTGAGACAAGAATGACATGGAAGAGTGGTGTTGGGAAGGAGAGGCACTCCTTCTGTCAGTTAAGGACCGAACATCTCCACTGGTGATGAGGTGCTCAGGGTGAGTCTGACCATGACCAAGTCTAGGGGGACTAGGTGACCTGGTAAGTGAGAGGTGGAAAAGCAAAAACAGCTTGTATAGAGAATGGTTGTTCTGCTGTGGCCAACAAACTTGTGAAAACATCTTCCAACTCAACTAATAACAAGGGAAGTTGAAATAAAACTATAGTCTTACAGCCAAAGATTTAAATGACTGCCAATCAAAACTGAATGTCAACAAGTAAGTGAAGAAATGAACACTACCAGTTGAGAGGTAAATTGGTACAAACTTCCTAGTGGTGTTTCGATAACATCTAAAGATTTTTTCACAACGTTTTTCAAGATGTTACGGTCTAGTTAGAAACACTCGGCTAAAAATGTATTTCATGGTGGTATCATGGTAGGATGCCAAAGGGCTTAGCATAGGGACTCCCTGTATGTTACAATGAGTTCACTTTTTAAGTTCATTTTTCTTATTGTGGTAAAATATACATAACATTTACCATTTTAACCATTTTCAGGTGTACAACTCGGTGGCATTAAGTACATTTACAATGTTTTTTAACCATTATCACTCTCCATTTCCAGAATTTTTCATCATCCAAACTAAAACCCTCTTGTCATTAAACAGTAACTCCCCAATCTCCCCTCCTCCCAGGCCCTGGTAACCATCATTCTACTTTCTGTCTATGAATTTGAATACTTTCTGTCTATGAATTTGACTACCTACTCTAGGCACCTCATATAAGTGGAATCATGTAATTGTCCTTTTGTATCTGGCTTATTTCACTTCGCATAAAGTTTTCAAGGTTCATCCATGTTGTAGCATGTCTCAGAACTTCATTCCTTTTTTAAGACTGAATAATTTTCCACTGTATGTATATATTACATTTTGTTTATCCATTCATTTGTTTCAGTGGAGGAGTTTTTCCTTTCCTTCCTTCCTTCCTTCTTTCCTTCCTTCCTCTCTCTCTCTCTGTCTGTCTCTCTCTTTCCCCCCTTCCTTTCTTCCTTCCTTCCTTTCTTTCTTTCTTTCTTTCTTTCTTTCTTTCTTTCTTTCTTTCTTTCTTTCTTTCTTTCTTTCTTTCTTTCTTTCTTTCTTTCTTTCTTTCTTTCTTTCTTTCTTTCTTTCTTTTCTTTCTTTCCTTCTTTCTCCTCCCAGTTTCATTGAGATATAATTGATATACAGCACCGTGTAAGTTTATGGTACACAGCATAATGACCTGACCCACATACACCATGGGATGATCACCACGATAAGTTGAGTGAACATCCATCATCTCATAGAGATAGAAAATAAAAGAAAAAGAAAAAAATTTCCTTGTGATGAGAACTTTTAGAATTTACTTTCTTAACAACTTTCATATATAACATACAGCAGTGTTAATTATATTTATCATGATGTATGTTACATACCTAGTACTTATTTATCTTATAACTGGAAATTTATACCTTTGACTACCTTCATTCAATTCCCCCACCCCCAGCCCCCTGCCTCTGGGTAACCACAAATCTGATCTCTTTTTCTACGAGTTTGTTTGTTTTTGAAGTATAATTGACCTACAACACTACACAGTTCCTGGTGTACAGCAGTGATTCAATATTACCCTACACTACAAAATGATCACCATGAAAAGTCTAGTTACCATCTGTTAACACACTAAAGTATCACATTATTATTGGCTGTATTTCCCACACTGTACATTTCATACTCATGACTCATTTATTTTGTAGCTGGAAGTGTGCACCTCTTAATCTCCCTCACCTATTTCTCTCCTATTTCAATGGGGCTTTAAAATAAGGGTGGTTCTAGTATTAATTACTTAAAAAATTATGATATATTTACTGTTACAAGTATAGATAACAAAACAAAAACATCAGTATGTCTTTCATAGGGAATTATAAATAAAATCCAAATTAATATAGTTTTTAGGGGGGGATGTGGGATGCAGATGAGTAAATTTAATGAATATACAGAGTGAGTTATTGGATTAAAATAAGGAGAAAAGCAGTTATGTGTGTTTCTCCATTGACTTCTATATTGCTATGTATTCTTATCCACTAACTCCTGCATGCTTTCAGGAGAGGGGATTTGTGTCCACTTTTAGGCACTGCAATTGCTGCAAACATAGACAAGTCTCTGTAGGAAGACTCCTGCGTGGATGTGCTTCTCCATCCCATGGACTCATGACATTGGAAGGAGGAAGAGAGATGAATGGCTCCAGGAAACCACCATGATGTTTGTAAGACTGGGCTTTCCATTTTAGGGGAATGAGGGAGTGTGGGTGTAGTTTTAGGGAGCTGATGGAATGTCTACTAACTGCATCATCACAGGAGAAGGCATCTGAAATATGGACTAGTTGGTTTGGTAGAGGAATTAGCTAAAATTTCTAGGCATTTCTTTATGTAGGAGCTGAGTAAGTTGAATATTTTGAGCCTAAGTTACAGAAAAACCTCCTATTACAGAAAAATTGGGGGGTGTATATGTATACCATAACTTTGTTTTGAATTAAGATTCTGAATTTAGCTTTTCCTCGGAAACTCCAAGATAACTAGAAATTGCAAAAAGAAATACTGTAGTCCTTTGGTTTGAAGGGGTTAGGTCATGGGCTCTTAAAAAACAGTTTCTTTCTTATTGTTCTTGTTGCTTTTTTTCATTCTATATTTTATATATATATATATATTTTAATTAATTAATTAATTAATTAATTTTTGGCTGCGCTGGGTCTTCATTGCTGCGTGCAGGCTTTTCTCTAGTTGTGGCGAGAGGGGGCTACTCTTCATTGTGTTGCACGGGCTTCTCATTGCGGTGGCTTCTCTTGTTGCAGAGCATGGGCTCTAGGCGTGCGGGCTTCAGTAGTTGTGGTGCTTGGGCTCAGTAGTTGTGGCGCATGGGCTTCGTTGCTCTGAGGCATGTGGGATCCTCCCAGACCAGGGCTCATCCCGTGTCCCCTGCATTGGCAGGCGGGTTCCTGACCACTGTGCCACCGGGGAAGTCCCTACATTATATTTTAAAGACATATACATATTGCATAGAGAGATCTAATTTAAACAACTGCTTCATAATATTACATTGTATTTTGTATTTAAATTATGTGGTTGTGTGGATGGATATATAAATTGTGTCCATTTTTTCTCTATTTTAAACAATGCCACAGTGAACACCTAAACAAACAAACAAACAAACAAACGAAAACAGTTTCTTTTATGGGAAAGCTGTGTCCTCTTATTGAGGCTCTATTAGAGAAATTGCTTTTCAGTAGTAAGGAAGATTTTAGAAGTAGGAAGAATTAATTACATCTAGTTATACTAACTTAGAATGGATTTTGTTTCCTCCTTTAATTTTTTTGCTTGTAAGAGAAAATTTGAGGCCTACTTCTTACTACATAGAACTGTAGAGAGCAATGTGCTTTTAATATAATTTCTGTTAAATAATTTATTCTCCAATTCCTTGTTAGCTTTTACAGGAATTTATTACATATAATAGTTCAATAAGGTGGCTGGCTAGATATGAGATATATAAAATGAGAAGGTTTTCTATTTATCTCCAATAATTGGCTAGAAAATATCCTGATAAAAAGGATTTCCAATACATAATGATAAAAGCAAAATATCCATTTCTAGAAATAAAATTCTGGTGAGAAATGGCTGGAAATTATTCAAAATAAATTGAAAACCTGTTTTTGAGAGTTGTAAAGGAAATTTAAATAAATGGAGCACTGTACCACATTCCTGAATGGGAAGAAGTGTATATTAGTCAGCTTGGGCTGTCATAACAAAAGACCACAGAGTAGGTGGTTTACATAACAGAAATTTATTTTCTCAAAGTTCTGAAGGCTTGGGAAAGCAGTTTGCGATCTAATAGCCTTTAGCCATAAACTAATCCTACAAATTCCTCTATGTACCAAGTAGTTCATCATAGCATTATTTAACCTAGTAAATAGTAGTGAATAAACCTTTAGAAATGAAAAAAAAGTGAATTCCTGTACATCTACTCAAAGCTAAGTTTATCGAGGGTTTATTCTGTGCCAGACACTATATTCAGCTCTTTTCATTTTTTCACTTAATCTTCACAATAACTTCAAAAGGTGGATATCCTCTTTTAGGAGTTTTACTAAGCTAATAAGCTATTTATAATAAACATAGTATAACATGAAAAGTGCTTGTGACATACTAAATGTAAAAGCAAGACACATGTATCAAGAATGATTATAACCATGCATATGAAATATGAATAGAAAAATAATGTGAATAGAAAAATAATGAATAGAATAGAAAATAATGAAAAGAAGTCCGTGAAAGGTTGAACACATTCTTATTTATTCCAATTTGCTTTCCTGGGTACACATGAATCTTGAGACAATAACCACCACCACAACTATAAGACTATCAAACATGATTTTAAAAACAAAAACCAGAAAGAGAAAAATTTCAGGGTAGGTCATCCAGAAATGTAAAAAAAGCAGGAAGTTATATTTCACTCAGCTAAAAGCTGAGATCTTGATGGTGGTCCCCAAGGCCTGCTGTGATGGGCTCCCTCCCCTCCTCTCTGGCCTCATCCCCCAGCTCTCCTCCTCTTTTGTGTCCCCAGCTCCACAGGCCTCTTCTTTCTCAGCACACCAGACACTGTCACTCCATGGGGCCTTGGTCCAAGGGGTCCCTCCTCCGAGAATTCACTTCTTGCAGCTACCTCTAACACCTTTCCAGGTGACACTTACCCAGTGTCACCTTCTCAGTGAGGCTCCTCTAGTCAAGATTGCACCCTACCTCCATCCTACCATGCCACCTCCAACCTCTGTATCTTGTCCTTCATTTTCTCTTTCCATATCACCTGTCACCTTCCAGCATACTAGAGAATTGGCTTATTTCTTTGGCTTCGTGTTTATTACCTGTCTCACTCCACTAGAATGTAAGCATCTCAAGGGCGGGAGGTTTACACACAAATCCTCGTCCACATTGCATCTCAAGTATCCAGGACAATGCCTGGAATCCAAAAATATTTGCTGAATGTTGCCACGGTGCTGTCCTAGGGTAGAGAAAAGGCCTGAAGAGTGAAAAAAAAAAGATCCCAAGGTGAGTTCTGGGAAATACAAGCAGTGGCCTACTTGGAAAGTGATTATAGTAGATCTTACACTGTTTGACTTAGCAGTACTGTTGATCTTATGACACCAGCCCCACCAAGAATAATTGGGTTAAGACTTTGCAGTTGTGACATTTATGGCTTACTTCACCTAGGTTTTATTTTGCTTGCAAATAAGTCAATGTCTTACAATGATTTTAACATGGGGAAAGGTCCACAGTAGTATACTTTCGAACGTATCTTGTCCTAGCCTTTTTTTATTCATACTCTGGCTCTTCAATAGTTGTGGCTTTGTCAGAACTCTCTGCACCTTATCCTTTTTTTCTTTTCAGCCATAGGTGGCAGCACACCACTACCTACAATCAAATGAACGGGCTGCGTTTGTAAGTCAGAGCTGTTGGTCAGGAGAGAGCAGCTAATGAATAATCAGTCCAAGCTGATTGGCAAATTAATGTCTTCATTAAGTGAACTAACCGGCTTCCTTTATAAACAAGGTCAGAGTATTTATAACCCAGTGCATTTCATAAAGCAAAATCCATCTACACTGATGTGGCTTCACTAAGGTACCCATGATTTATCTGCATGGAGCATATGCAAAACCTCACTTGGAAAACCATCTTTAATAAGGACTGGTACCATTCTGATGTAATCATTAATAAAAGGCGCCCTTGCTGTACAGCCTCATTTTTCTCACACAAGGTAAATGAAACAGTGAATACCTTCAACAGGAGCTACAATTATAAGATGATAACGGGTGGCCTGTTCCAAATTGAGTTCTTGGTAATAAAAAATAAAGTGTGATCCTTATTGATCAAATATATCTTTTGTCACTTAGGTTAGACAAATACTTATTTCACACTTAGAGTATGCTGTACAGGTATAAAGTTTGATGTGTACTGTCTACCATATGTCACATTTCAAGTGATTCAAATGCTTAATTTTGCCATCATTGTCAGGGAACTATGTGAGAAGTTCAGAAAATCTTCTCACAAGGTGATCAGGTGTCAGGGACCTGGTGAATTTCTCTTTCTAGAACAGTGATGTACAATAGAAATATAAGTCAGGCCACAAATATGAGCTGTATGTGTAATTGTAAATTTTCTAGAAGCCACATTGAAAAATGTAAGAAGAGAGGAAATTAATCTTAATCCGGTATTATAGTTTCTTTAACCCAATATATCAAAAGTATTTAGCGGGCAATCAATATAAAGATAATTGAGGTATCCTACATTCTTTTTTTCACTCTAAGTATTTGAACTCGGGTGTCTGTTTTACACTCACAGCTCATCTCTGTTCAGACTAGCCACGTGTCAAGTGCTCGATATCCACGTGTGGCCAGTGGGCACTGTGATATCCAGCTCAGCTCTAAAGCTTTAGTATCTGTTATGGATTGAATTGTGTCCCCTGCAAATTCAGATGTTGAAGACCTAACCCCCAGTACCTCAGGAGGTGACCTTATTTGGAGATGAGATCTTTAACAGGGGTAATCAAGTTAAAATGAGACCATTAAGATGCATCCTAATCCAATATGACTGATGTCCTTATAAAATGGGGAAATTTGGAGACAGACTCACACACAGGGAGAGCGCCATGTGAAGAGGAAGACAGGGAAGGGGGTAATGTGCCTACCAGCCAAGGAGCACCAAAGATTGCTGGCAAGTTACCAGAAGCTAGAGGAGAGGCGTGGAACAGCCTCTGCCTCACTGCCCTCGGAAGGAACCGACCCTGCTGTCACCTTGATCGTGGACGTCTAGCCTCCAGAACTGAGACAATAAATTTGTTGCTTAAGTCACCCATTTTGTGGAGACGAATACACTTCCTGCTGTTGGCAGGGGGCACTTCGTTCCATCACTCTGCAGCTTTTCTTTTCCTACCTTGAACCTCTTCTCCTCTTTCTGCACTTCCTCCTCTGTTCTCACCACTCAGCCTCTCAGCATCCTCTCATGGAATCTCCTAGTATTTCCCTCCCATGCAGACAGGCTGGGAGTTTCCCCTTCAGTGAGCATGAGAGGGGCACATCCTGAGCAGTGAGAAAAGAAGGCTGATTTGCTTCAGGTCGCTAGCGGGGATAATATTACCCACTAGGCTGTCTCCCTAGAGCTGCTATAATGCAGGTCCAGTGCTGTTTGAGAAAGTGCTTTGAAAACCGTAAATAACTGCATAGATGAGAATGAGTGTTTTGTAGGTGGGAAAAAGTGTTTCTCAAATTATTTTCATTTCTTCCCCCCTTTAATTATCTGGGCTCCCCACTTCACAGAAGGAAAGGAACCAAAGGGGAAAAGGCCCTGACGCTTCCTTGCCATCTGGCAGCAGTGCGCTTCTGTTGGTCGCCTCTCCAGCACATAATGTGCCTTTCTCCAGACACTGCAGAAGCTCCCTCCTCCCCCATTCACAAACCAGGTGCTGTGGGTGACATGGGTCCCACTGCATCTCTAGAAATGGGCCCCAACCTGTGTGTATATATATATATATATGTAGACACACACATATTCTATTAGTCTGTTTCTGTTTCTCTGGAGAACCCTGACTACATCCATTGTTCCTATTGATTCATGGCAAGGGGTCATAGTGCTTGAAAAGATGAAAGACAAGGGAGGAGACCTCTAGCACTTAACCCGATTTCCTGCTGCAAATATCAAGAGTTGGATCAACATATGCCCATAGTTATAAAGATGTTATATGATCTTTAAAATGTTTAGCAGAATAATCCTGAAGGGCCCCACAATTTCAGTCTTTGCTTTGCTCTAGCCTTATCCCAGCTGTTTCTACTAAGTACTCAATTATCTGCAGGCTGTTTTCAACTCATCATAGGTCCAAAGAGAGACCACGGAAGCAGTATATCAGTAGAACTGTCCTTGGAAATAATGAAATGTGGAAATAATTTTTGTCTGCTTCGTAACTGAGAGCTACTGATCCTCTGAATGCTCTACCCAGGGAGGCCAGGCTGCTCGCCTAGCCTCTTTCCACTTGGCTCTCTTAGATGTTTGGGTTTCAAATGCTGTTGTGTGCTTTCCCTTGACGAAAGCTGCCATTGCTTCCCCTCTTGTGAACTTCATGCCTGTGGATCCTGTTCTTGTTGATCCTGCTTCGATTTTGGATGGATTTCTTTAGAAGCAGGCATCTGACATTCCAGGATTCTCTGCTCTGTTGTGCTCAGCCTTGCTCACCAAAGATTATGGCTGTGGTTGTTCCTAGACCCTTGGAACCAGAATGTATGTGAAATTCTCCTCCTTGTACTCTGCTGTGGGTCCTAATCCTTGTTCTGTTGAATCCTTGTACTGTTTCTTTCTCCTTTGCCTCACTTTTCTGGCTAGCTTCCTTCTATAGCTTCTCCCACTATCTCAGTTCACCTGCCTTTGGTACCAAGTAATTTATTCTAGTCCCTTGCGGGAGATGATGCTGGTGGCCAGATAGCAATAAGATGTTAAAGGCATCCTTTTAACCTGTGACTTGAGAGACAGCTCTCTTTACTTCCCTGGGAAAACAGTTCTTGTTTCTCTCAGTAGTGGTAAATCATATTTTAAAAAACTCTATTTCTTTCTTACTTGGATTTTAAAATATGTTTATTACCAAATTCACATTTTAAGATACAAAATTTATCATTTTTGCCTGAAGCCAGCACCAGTACCCTGTTCTTAAAATACATACCTACTTAGTGACAGATGTGGGCCTCTGAAACAAGGTGGACAAGAGTATTCTTCCCTGGGACTTTTCAAACTAGGGTTTGGAGAGAGGAGCTACCTGTATGAGTCAGCTACTGCTGCATAGCAAAAAACCCCATAAAATCTAAGTGACTTGAAACAGTGAGCATTTATTTAGCTCACACATTTGCATGTCTGCTGGGCAGGCTCTGCTGGTCGCAGCTGGGCTCACCTGTGAGTCTTCAGGCTGGACCTGGGTGGACTGATTTAGGCTACAGCAGCTGGGCTGTCTCTAGTCCATACTTCAGGTTTGCATGTCTACTGCATGTGTCTCTTCTTCCAGCAGACTAGCTGGGGAATATTCCACAAGAGACAAAGTGAGAACATGCAAGCCTCAGAGACCTAGTCTCAGAAGTTGGCACACCGTCATTTCTGCCCATATGTTATTGGCCAAAGCAAGTCGCATGGACAAGCCCAAAGCCAGGGCAGAAGTATATACAGCCTGTGATCAGACCATGGCTAGTGTGTGGATACGTGGAGGGGTAAAGAATTGGGACCAGTCCTCCAATATACCACAGCTCCTTTCCTCTTTGGGTGTAGAGCTGTTGGGAATGAGCTCCATGTGCAGACATCTGTCTACAGTAGGAGAAGACAAAGCCAAAGTCTAGACAGAAGAGATGGGAGAGAGTTCTAATAATATTCCCATTCTTAACAAGGTCTCTGATGATGCTCAGATGTTACACTTCTGAGCTTTTTTTTATTATGGTGTGGGCTATACCCATAGCTCTTCAAACTCCCTTTTCTTGCATAAGTTAGTGTAAGTTTGGTTTCTGTTACTTGCAATCAAAAGGTTATCATCTGTATACTATTTGTCTATATCAGAGGGCCTTTATATAAAAATAAGCTTTCTTTATCCCAATGCAAAGTTTTTTTTTTTTTTAATGGTTGCTTTTTATTTAATTTATTTATTTATTTACTTTTGGCTGTGTTGGGTCTTCGTTTCTGTGCGAGGGCTTTCTCTAGTTGTGGCAAGCGGGGGGCCACTCTTCATTGCGGTGCGCGGGCCTCTCACTATCGCGGCCTCTCTTGTTGCGGAGCACAGGCCCCAGACGCGCAGGCTCAGCGGCCATGGCTCACGGGCCTCGTTGCTCCGCGGCATGTGGGATCTTCCCAGACCAGGGCTCGAACCCGTGTCCCCTGCGTTAGCAGGCAGACTCCCAACCACTGCGCCACCAGGGTAGCCCCAATGCAAAGTTTTTTAGGTTTATTTTTGGAGGGTTAAAATCTCTTAAAATTAGAAGCAAGCATTAATATCTGTATTTCATGGAGTTTATTAGTTGATCAAATTAAACTGGACTACAGAAGTTTCAAATAAAAATGTTATCTAATATTGCAGTAAAAATTATTCATAGTCAGTGTAAATTGAGAAAGGCATATAAAAACAGCTAGTACAAAGTAATAATATTTATATTTTTAACTCAGGAATTTTATCCTGAGTTATATAGTTGTACAGTTTTTACCATGTTAATTAAGACAATTGTATAAAATATTGAATTTTATCCCTGGAAATTTACCTCAGTTAAATAATCTAACAGAAGCAAAGATCCATAAGCATGAAGCAGTTTATGACAACTTCATTCATAACACTAGGTAAAGCAAACTAAATTAAGAGAATGCTTTAATAAATTATGTCACTTTATCAAGATGGAATATTATATAGTTTTTAACCATGTTAAGACAATTATATAAAATATTGAAATATCTTTATGGCCTAAGTGAAAAGGCAGAACAAAAAATAGTATTTACATGAATATTCAAACTATGTATATATGCTCACCCAAGAAGTACCCACTTTACACATGTATATTTACATCCACAATAAGCACAACACACACACACACACACACACACACACACACACACACACATAGAGTCATTATCTTTTGGAGTGCAATGGAGACAAATTGTATTTTGAATCTACCTGTAATTTTATTTTGCCCAGATAGAAGATACTCATCATCTTTGAGTAAAATTACTCTTCAGTGGGCTCATTATTTACGCAAAGTCAAAATTCTATCTTCGAATCAAGCAACTGGAACTATACATACTAAACAACTCTGAATACAATTATCACAGCTGAATTCATTGTGAGCAGAATTGAATCTCTGTGGGGTTAAGATGGTGTTGTTAGGGCTTCCCTGGTGGCGCAGTGGTTGAGAATCCGCCTGCCGATGCAGGAGACACGGGTTCGTGCCCCGGTCCGGGAAGATCCCACATGCCGCGGAGCGGCTGGGCCCGTGAGCCATGGCCGCTGAGCCTGCGCGTCCGGAGCCTGTGCTCCGCAACGGGAGAGGCCACAACAGTGAGAGGCCCGCATACCGCAAAAAAAAAAAAAAAAAAAAAAAAGATGGTGTTGTTGTGAGTGAGGATGTGGTGGATAATGTCCTTCTTTCAGTGAGAGGAAAAGGAGGGTCAGGGAGTGTAATTTGGGGACTGAGGGCTCATGGTAGTAGGTAGGTAGGTGGTAGGAAGAAAGCCTATGGAAGGGTTATGGGTGATGGACTTAATTCAAGAAGCAGTGGTATTTCCTATCCAGTACTACTGTTTTCTTTTCTTTTACTCCATTATAATTTCCTTGTTATTTTCAACCGTTCAATAAATTATCTTAAATGCTCATTAGGTATTTGCTGTACTTTTAGGAATAAAGGGAGGGGGTTGCAACTCTCCTTGAATACAGCAAGAGCCTGGCTTGCATGGAAAAGTGATAAGTGCAGTGGAGAACTGAGGGGAAGTCCCTGGAGCATGGTCTAGAATCAGAGTTTACTTGTGGACCCCATAAGAATTCCATGGGTATGGTCGACTGTATTTCTGATGGCCAAATATCTTATTTTTCCTCCATCTTTTGCATTGGAAGGATTTTACTTTCCTACTGTGCTGAACTCAGGAGAGGCCATTAAATTGGCTGTAGGCAATGAAATGTGGGCACAAGGAACATGTATCATTTCTGGGCAGAAGCATTAAGAATCAGTTGGTCCTGGGGCTTCCCTGGTGGCGCGGTGGTTAAGAATCCGCCTGCCAATGCAGGGGACATGAGTTCGAGCCCTGGTCGGGGAAGATCCCACATGCCACGGAGCAACTAAGCCCGTGCACCACAACTACTGAGCCTGCGCTCTAGAGCCTGCAAGCCACAACTACTGAGCCCACAGGCCACAACTACTGAAGCCCACGTGCCTAGAGCCCGTGCTCCACAACAAGAGAAGCCACCGCAATGAGAAGCCCGCACACCGCAATGAAGAGTAGCCCCCGCCCACCGCAACTAGAGAAAGCCCATGAGCAGCCACAAAGACCCAGTGCAGCCAAAAATAAATAAATACAATAAATAAATTTTTTTTAAAAAAAGAATCAGTTGGTCCTGGAATGTTGCTGCTCCATTACCCTGGGTCCTGGAATGAAGGTGAGTGGGTCAGAGCCACAGCCAACTTTCGGTGACATGTTATATTAGCGTGATGGTTAATTTTATGTGTCAAGTTGAGTAGATCACAGGGTGCCCAGATATTTAACTAAACATTATTTCTGGGTGTGTCTATAAGAGGGTTTCTAGATGATATTAGCATTTGAATGATGGGTCTCAGTAAACTACCCTCCTCACCATGGGTGGGTATCATCCAACCTGAGTAAAACCTGAATAGACAAGAGGAGGAAGGAAGAATTCTCCCATTTTCTCTGTTTCATTTCTTGAGCTTGGACATCTCATCTCATCTTCTCTTGCCCTTGAACTGGGATTTATACCACAAGCTCTCCTGCTTCTCAGGAGGTCAGATTCTAACTGAACTCCACAACTAGTTTTCCTGGGTCTCCAGCTTGCATATTTTGGGATGTCTTAGACTCCATAATCATATGAACCAATTCTCATTAACTATCATCTATCTATCTATCTATCTATCTATCTATCTATCTATCTATCTATCTATCTATCTATCACAATTTGTTCTGTTTCTCTAGAAAACCCTAACTAATGCAGTGGTATTTTTCACAGACACAAAGGAAGTAGAATATGCAAGACAGAACCTCCTGTGTCATCCAGTAGGGGGCGTTGATCTGTATTATTTGGTATCTGAAATTGAAGAACCATGCACCTCTGAGTTACTCTTTGACTTGGACTTGGACTTGGACTATCATGTTCAGGGCAAAAAGTGTATTTTGGCTCCTTTGAAATGTCTTTTCCTCCACATAAGTAGTGTATTTGTTAACACTCTCACCAGCTTCAATCTCAAATTTTGCTTCTAATTTTCTCCCCTTATTTTATGTTCAGGGACTCTAGTGATAGCTGTCAAACTAATTCAGAGAGAGTGTTTGATGAACTTTGGTTTGATTTGTACAGAATCGTCAAACACGAGATTTGAGAAAACAGCTTCGCCCTTGACAAAACCTGAGAGTTTCTATCTTAACTATTTTCCAAATTTGTATGAATATTAGGAAGTCAATCTGAGTATTATGTTTTCCAGTGAAATGATTTGATTTTAGGCTGGTAATTTCATGTACATTAAAAAAACAATCCGTGCAATTCCACAAGAGCGGGGAGCCAGATTGATGAGAAAGGCCTCATTAGTTCCAGTGGAGGGGGAGTTCATAGGCGCTCCCACCGCCAGTGGAGGAGTTCTCTGCACTGGGATGCAGAGCCTGAACCTCCACTCAGCAGGCAGCCCCACAGATACTCACTCTTCTGCCCTGGTGTCTCTTGACAAAGGCAAGTAGAGGAACCAAAGCAATTGCCTAGATAATTAAGGAAAAACAAACCTGTGTGTGGCAGGTAACTTGGGGAACTTCCACTCCATTTTCTAGGCAACCATTGAAATTCTTTGCCTCTCTGTTGTCAGCAGGAATGTAATCTGGCTCACAAGAGCTACTTTAACAATTATAATGCTCTCAGTTGGTAAATATTGCTTCATATTCATGAACTCCTCCTGTACTCATCAATCTAGAGTTTGAAATAACTCCATGAGAATCTCAGGGCTGGGTTGTTCCCACTGAGTCATGGCAAAACCCCCAGTAACTGCTGTGAAAATGTTAGGCTATTTGGGAAACTTTGGAAATCAGCTTCTGGCAACTCTTGTTTTGTGATTCTGGGTAAGATGAGACCTGCAACCTCACAGGCTGGGCAAAGGAAATTCCAGTTGTGATGGAGTCCAAGGAAGAAGATTTGCTGTCAGTCTCTATATGAGGCATTTGTTGCATCTTACCTCCAACACCTGCCTACGAGGCAGGTCCTACTACTCTCGCTTTAGAGATGAGAAAATAGAGCATCAACCAGGCACACACTGGTGAGTGACAAAACTAGAATTTCCACCCAGATCCTTCTGATTCCAAAGCTCTTTATATATACTCTTCCAGTGGCTCTGGGAGAATCCAGGGCACCTATAGTTTTAAAAAGCTCCTAGTTGTTTCTGGTGTCAGTTGGACTGGAAACTGTATGTTAAGGCGATGGTTCTCAAAGTTTAGCATGTGTTCGAATCACCTGTAAGACTTGTAAACACACAGACGCCTGGTACCACACCTGGAGAGTCTGTCTGATTTGGGTCTGGGTTTGGGCCCAAGTATTTGCACTTCTAAACAAGTTCCCAAGTGATGCTGCTGCTGGTACCCAGAGAGCACACGGTGAGAACCGCGACTGCATTCGGGAGCTCAGAATTTGTCGTGAAAGTCAGCATAATGAGAATGAAATCAGATACCTACAAACTCACCTTAGAGAGAATGGTTCAGAATAAGTCCTGACTACTAGTAAAACTAACACTTTCTAGAGAGAATATGCCTATCAGAGGCGGATGGTCAGAAGAGAGGCATTAATTAATGGGGAAGAAAATATATCTGACAGTTTCCCTCTGAAAGGAAGAAGTGATGAAAGGGTCAGTTTCTAGCTTTCCTTCTGATTCTCTGGACACCAGCAACCTCGTGAACATTAATTCAATTAGCTTATTTGATTAACTTATTTTGTTTTCCAGGCGTCTGATATCTGAAGGATGGTTTCAAGCAGGAGTATTTTTTAGGACCACCGCTTTGCCTAATCCCTGCAGGCGCCAGTCATATTGAATTCTATGCAAATGGTGCCCCCTGGAGGAGCGGAAAAGAATATCATCCTAAGTGAAGGATCTAGCATTGTTGGTTAAACATGATTTACGTGCCCCTGGAGTCTACTCCTTTCGCATTAAGCTAGCAAAACTGAGGACCAGTCCCAGGGACCTATGAGAATACTCTCTCAGAGAGGCCTGCCCTTGAGAAAGATTTTCCTAGTCAATATTCCAAGGAACCCAGGACCTAAAATTCTTGAAACAAGTGAAAATGGTAGGAGAAGGTCGTTAACAAATCCAAAGGCTATCAGGATGTGTATCTTGCTTCTCTGTTTTGTGGGGATAAAATTATTTCAAGATTTGACTTACAAAGTAGGAATTGTGACTGAAACTGAAACAAACGTTTGTCTTCATGAGAGAGCAAGAAGTCTCTTGGTTGGAACACTTTGGTACAGCAGGGCTCTTCTACCATGAGCATAGAACCCGGAAGAGGCTCTGCATGAGACCCACCAATGCTCCATGTCTCATGACCCTCTTCCCCCCATTGAAAGGTCAAACTTATCCTTTGTGTCCATGCTTTTCTATGACCTGCAAGTTTTCCAAGAACCCCTGTATTCAAAGTATACGTGTACCACTTAACGGCTTTGCGTCCTTACTTAACCTTCCTGGGCCTTTGTTTCCTTATTTGTGGGATGATTATAAGGCTTACAGATAGACAGATATAGATTGATAAAGCTGAGAGCAGTGATTGACACATCCTTGCGTTCTATAAGTGTTACTCGCTACTGTTATTGTTCAGACATGCTTGTTAAGAATGCCCTGTGAATGATTTGTACATGTTGGATATTTAAGGGATTGCAAAGTATTTAATTAGTGGAGATAGTATTGAGGAGTCCAATCCACATCTACAATGGGTAGAGTTAGAAAGGCATGGAGGATAGTTAGATAAGAGAACCAGTAGAGAGATGTGAACTCCAGAGGAGAGAGCTCATCTGGAAAGTAGGTTATCAGGAATATATGATTCCAATCTGATGATATATAAGGATCTGTGGATGTGGGAGGCATATTTGGGAGAGAAAAAACAAATGTTGTTCATGCTTGTGTTACCTGAACTCTCCCCTCCCTTTTAAGGGTCATCTCCTTCTAATGAGAGTTGTTTATACTGCTGCTTGTAGACTACAAGCATCCAGAAATCAATTTTTTTTAACATCTTTATTGGAGTATCATTGCTTTACTATGGTGTGTTCGTTTCTGCTGTACAACAAAGTGAATCAGCTATACATATACATACATCCCCATATCTCCGCCCTCTTGTGTCTCCCTCCCTCCCTCCCTATCCCACCCCTCTAGGTGGTCACAAAGCACCGAGCTGATCTCCTTGAGCTATGCGGCTGCTTCCCACTAGCTATCTAGCTTACATTTGGTCGTGTATATACGTCAGTGATACTTTCTCACTTCGTTCCAGCTTCCCTTCCCCTTCTCCTTGTCCTCAAGTGCATTCTCTACGTCTGTGTCTTTATTCCTCTCACTAGGTTCTTCAGAACCACAGAAATCAATTTATATGATCTGTGGCCAGCATTTAAAAAAAAAAAAAAACAGAACAGAATATAAACAACCTGTGTCCATTCATTGCACATGGCAAGTAATATTGTTTTATAAAACTTTACTCAGTTATGCATATACATGTGTATAGGGTCATGATGTACAATGTATTTTTTACTGTGGCTTTCAGTACAAGGAGTTTGAAAGTCACTGCTCCAGTGTATTCACTGGGGTGGGGAGTTTTCTCTGCTCTTGCAGGGTCCTTCTTACCTATTCTCCAGGCTGCTTTTTTCTCCCGAGCCTTTTCTGAGCCAAAGCAGATACCTACTTGTTGCCCTTCTAGTGGGCCTGGGGGCTCAGGACACCTTCTAATGCAATCTTCCCACCTCTTCAAAATCCCAGAGATGATGGGGATCTGTTCCCCTCTGTTTTTGTTTCTATGGCTCAGTCCCTCACTTATTTTAAACATTTTATGAAAGTGTTGGGGAAACTATGAGAGAAATAATTTTTTTTTTCTTTTTTTGCGGTACGCGGGCCTCTCACTGTTGTGGCCTCTCCCTTTGCGGAGCACAGGCTCCGGACGCGCAGGCGCAGCGGCCGTGGCTCACGGGCCCAGCCGCTCCGCGGCACGTGGGATCCTCCCGGACCGGGGCACGAACCCGTGTCCCCTGCATCGGCAGGCGGACTCCCAACCACTGCGCCACCAGGGAAGCCCGAGATAAATAATTTAAACTTTGCTGCTTAACTTTACTTTTCCTGAAGTCCAAGGAAAGAGTGTCCTGGCATTGAAAACCTGTGCAGGGGTCACTTCCTAGATGCTCCCGGTTTATCACTGTGATTGCCTGACCTCAGGGCCCCATCCCGCACTGCAGGAGGGCTCTTCTTGCCATTTAAAACCTGCAAATATTTATTCATTTGGGGAGGAAAATGCTGCCTTGTACTCACAGAGTTCCATACATTTTCTATTTACTTCTGAATGTTTAAAAAAAGCAGGTCAAGTTTAAAATATCCATTTCAGATCCATCTATCCCCTCCCCTCCTCCCAGCACTGGCCATGCTTTTTCAAGGAGACTTAGGGGAGGGAGAAAGCTTGGTATGCTTTTTCACTCCTTATCCCCGATTTCTTGGGGCACCTTTCTCCTTGACTGCAGGAGGAGATGGAAAGGGACGAATCTGTCATTCCCGCTGTGCATTGGCCATCTATTGGCTATTGCTTCTTAGGTTGAAATGGACCCGGTACAGATGCCCACTGAGGGCAGGCATTCCAGGCTGCTTCCTTCTTGGGGTACAGGTGTGAGTTCTTCATGGACCCTTCAGGATCAGGACAGGGCTCCACATCTTGTTTGCATCCAGTGCGTTAACAAGGGAGATGAACTCTAGCTCAGCCTCTTTGAATCCTACCACAGCTTTCACCACCAGCAATACACCCTGCTGTTTCCCATTGCTTGGGACATCCACCCTGTACGTGGCCCTCTTGGTTGGGGTACAATACGACAGCTTAAGCCCAGCTACCCTCTGCAGTGTCCACCTGAGTCACTGAAGACTCAGGTTTCCTTCAAATACCAAGTGGTAGGAGGGCTGGTTTCCCCATTGCTGGTCTCTCTCTCTGCCCTCTTGGTTCTCCGCTCCCCTGCTCAGAGATGTTCAGAGAGTGGGCAGATCAGCATGTCTGCTCCATAAGCTGATGTCTCCCTGTGGTTCAAGATGCCCATCTTCTCTTGTTTCTGACACCCCTACTGTCTATGAGAGCTCCCCATTTTTTCTTCCTCTGTGGAAAACACCGAGGCTCTCAACTCTCTACCGATGACTCACAATAAGGAATCTCTCCTCCTTCTCCTCTTCCTGGTTTTCTGCCAGTTTGGGGTGGGGGGAATGGTTGAAAGCAGTACAGTTGGTTAAGTCTGGTCTATTAAAACGTCCTGGAGGGGTTCATGCCTCCAGCTGTTGGCAGCTCTTCTTAGAATGGGAGGTGCTTGATGTGTCTTTGCTTTCTGCTCCAGGTCTTGGTCGCCAATTTTGAGACAACAGAATTAGTATCATTGACACCCCACTGCACGTGGGACGAGAGATCCACATCATCTACCCTATCCATACTTTAAAGAGTTAAGTTGGGTGCTTGCTTCGGCAGCACATATACTAAAATTGGGACGCCGCAGAGGATTAGCATGGCCCCTGCGCAAGGATGACCCAAAAATTCGTGAAGCGTTCCACATTTTTTTACAATGGAATATTACTCAGCCATAAAGAGGAACAAAGTAGTACCATTTGTAGAGGCGTGGATGGACCTAGAGTCTGTCATACAGAGTGAAGTAAGTCAGAAAGAGAAGAACAAATATTGTATAATATCGCTTATATGTGGAATCTAGAAAAATGGTACAGATGACCTTACTGGCAAAGCAGAAGCAGAGTCACAGATGTAGAGCACAAACTTATGGTTACCAAGGAGGGGAAGGGGGCACTTGGGATGAATTGGGAGACTGGGATTGACATATATACACTAATATGTATAAAATAGATAACTAATAAGATAACTAATAACTGCTGTATTAAAAAAACTCTGCCTTTATATTATTTAGTCATTTTAGTAAACAATTTACCATACTTATGGTATGTCATATGTGAATTTTAGATATTTTTTCCCCAAATAGCATCTGTTAATTTACCATCATAGAAATAGGCTTAACTATTGTGAAAAATGCAAATGGTAAAAAAGGTACATTAAATGTCCACCCCTCTTTTTTTAACCTAAAGCAGATGTTACCCTGGAAGGGTGCCAGGGGCAAATTAACATATGAAGTGGTAAGGACGGTGTCTCTGCTCTGACCACACACCCAGAAATACCCCTGGAATGTCCATCACCATGACATCTTGGCCGAGTCAAGGGGGTAACTCACATTATCAGTGGGGGTGGAAGTTCTCTTCCTGAAACGATCAGAATTAATGCCCTTGCTTACAGAGGCAGATGTAGAGAATGGACTTGAGGACACAGGGCGGGAGGCAGGGTAAGCTGGGACAACGTGAGAGAGTGGCATGGATATATATACACTACCAAATGTAAAATGGATGGCTAGTGGGAAGCAGCCGCATAGCACAGGGAGATCAGCTCGGTGTTTTGTGACCACCTAGAAGGGTGGGGTAGGGAGGGTGGGAGGGAGACGCAAGAGGGAGGGGATATGGGGATATATGTATATGTATAGCTGATTCACTTTGTTATACAGCAGAAACTAACACACCATTGTAAAGCAATTATACTCCAATAAAGATGTTAAAAAAAATTAATGCCTTTCTTTATCCTCTTTATTCTCTGCTCTGTCCTGGGGTCCCATTTCTGAAGCTCCTGCAGTGGCTTCAATTGCAATGTTGATATGTTCCCTTCCTTGGCCACAGACCCCAGTGTTTTGCCCTCCAACCTGTGCAGTTGACACAGATGTGTGATTTCATAGCTTCCTCATGGCCCTCAGTCATGAAGAGAAGAGTACCCTCTTCTCATCAGGGGTACTTTTCTTTGATTTCTTCTTTCAGGTTTTCATGCCTTCCCAGCTCAGATCAAGCTTGAGACACGTTACCCAGCACTTGAACTGAAAGGAAACAGCATAGCTGCAAAACTACATCTGAAATCGTTTATTCTTCGTAACCACTAGTTGGGGGTACCTCCTGACGCTCGCACTTTCAAGTGGGGCTCATATTCAAAATACATATTTAATGGCCAGTTGTCTTGGGCACCATGATGGAATGGGGAACTGACCAACTGGTAGGGTCAAACCAGTGCATACAGGCTGAATATCAGATTGGACAGGGGTCCCAAACAGGCAGGCCTCTGGGCCATGTTGCTGGTAGATTAGTTTTGTTGGGTGTGCTGAGTGGTTCTGAAATCTGTTTCTGAGCCTAGGTACGCACTAGGCACTGTTTCTGATCTAGGCACACACGCTCCCATTTTCAGTCTGCTATCGTCTCATGTCTTAGAGCTTGCTGGCTTTGTTTTTTGTTTGTTTGTTTGCTTTGTTTTGTTTTTTAAAATGCCTTACTATATTTTTAATTTAAAATTTTTTTCATTTTAACAGTTTTTAATGAAAGTTATCTAAAAGATTATTTCTGCATCTTCTCAATTGTTTCTTCCTTATTTTTGCCCTTTTCCTTTCCTACTTGGCAAGATTTGACTTTACGCTCAAGGATCTTTTGTTGGTCTTTGCCCAGTTTAGGTTAGTGATAACCTCCTTTCTGGGGTGAACACTCGCACGCTCAGTTGTGCCATCAGCCTTCTCCTGCTGCACCTGTATGGTGTAGATGACATATTTCTTCCTGGAAGCCTGGACTACTTTGCCAATTTGCTGCCCTTTGTAGCGCCCTCGCACAACTTGAACTTCATCCTTTTGGATGGGCATGAATCAAACATTGTACTTCTGCCTCAGCTCTTTGGAAAGAGGGGAAGACGTATATGTATATGTATAACTGATTCACTTTGCTGTACAGCAGAAGCTAACACAGCATTGTAAATCAACTATACTCCAATAAAAAGTAATTAAAAAAATAAAATAATGAAAACTGTGCAGTATAAAAAAATATAGTAAGATCTCTGGCTTTGTTGATTTATCTTACTGTTGCTTCCTGGAAAGCATCTGCCTGTGCTACACTCTTTTCAAACCTTTCTTTGTGGTCCCGTCTCTGTCCAGGGGCTATTCACTCCAATTTGTCTCTTAAAAGATCTAAGATTGTCATTGCTTGGATAGGCCCTCCTACATGTGGGAACTCCTCTGGTTGCTGGGCCTAAATTTCCACAGAGGTGGGCACCCCATTCTGGATCTGAGCTACATCAATATTGCAGCTACTCATTAAACTATAATTGACTTGGAAATGAGAGACTAAACATAGAAACAGACAATGGCCAGACCCTGTATAAAAATAGAACTCTGACCCACAACCTACAGCAACCTGCCAAGGAAACCAACCCTTTCATTGACAATAAATAGTCCAGGAAGCCAGCCTGCCATAAGTCAGACTTGTTAGAATTCAGACTACTATCTCTAATAACATTCTAAGAAGCTAAACAGTAACTTCCATAACAGCCGGCCCCAAATGGGCAGGATTTGATTAAAAGCTGACAGCTTCCCAAATTTTTGTCCCCACTTCCAACTTAGGACCAACTAGAGAAAAACAAATATGCACCCCTAACCAATCACATAAGATACCTTGCTATGAGTTATCTCTCCTCCAGCTTCCCCAAGCCCACAGCCTCCAATCAGGGTACATGTGAAGCCTCCCTTTTTTGTACAATCAAGCTTTCCTACTCCTCTGCCTGACTTTGCATCTTGGCAAAGATGCAAGTGACAGTGGCTGACTCATTTCTTATCCGGGTTCTGAATAAATAGCCTTTGATTTTTCCCATTTGGTTGGTCTTTGTTTATTTCCACAGAAACAAAGTCAATTCTAACTATTTAGATATAATAATAATAAAGGCCTTCAGTAAAATTTAAGTAAGTTACAGTAGAGAGGGAAAATAAGAATTTTTTGTATTCCGTAAAAGTTTAAGGTGGGCGGGGTGGAGGGAGGAGAATGTTCCCTTTAGCATCTTTTGAATCTCTTGGGTTCAATTTTCTGATTTTTCCTACTACCACATAAATTTGTAACAAAACAGCCGACCATAAAATGTTGAACTTTGTTACTTTTAAGCTGAAAATTTTTTTGAAGCTTAAGGCAGTTATTTCTGCAAAAGATGACTTTTGGGTTTATTAATTAAAAAGAAGGCAGAGAGTATTTGAAATATTATCATCTGGGGGACTGTACTACATTTATAAATACAGTCTCACCACAATTAAGAGAAATTGAAAAGAGTTTGAAATATGGTGATAGCTTAAAACTGAAAATAATTCTTTTTAACATGAATAATGTTTTATAACCTAATAAAAATCAAAGTAGAAGAAAAATCCTGGGCATTTTAATTATGAGAAATCACATGTATTCTGGGAAATTAGAAACATAACCCACATATTCGTACTTCAGAATCCTCATTCTAGAAATTCTTTCCCTGGAGATTTTCCAAAGAACTGGATTCCATGAGCTGGCTTCTTTTCAGAACCCAGTAAACAGAGCTCAGTAAGAGGCATACCTGATTTTGAGTCCAAGTTTAGCAACAATATATTTCACATTTAAACTGAGATGCAGAGTAGAAATTCAGTCTTTGGACATTGTTTCCCTTATGTTTGTTCCTTTAAAAATATAGATTTTTCTTCTATACTCTAGACAGAGGCAGAGGAGAGAATACCCTTGTAATTTTTTCACTTTCTAGTAACCCCTTTAAAATTAACTGTAGTATCAGTTGTATACATACACATTACTCATATTATGATTTAAATCTTAAATCCTTCAGAGAATTCCCCAAGTACTCTCTTTCTGGGTGTCTCCAGTGGTTGGTGTGCTTTGAAGAAAAGGACATCAAATGTGTTCAATTAGCACTTGTTGACAAATTGACTCAACCAATGTTAAACCGATGTTAAATTCACCTCAATTTGGAAGATGTGCTGAAACAATAACAGTCATTTGTTAACACTTGTTTTGTATTATCTCACTCCACCTCCATGTTTTCTGTAATGAATTCACATGGACTGCCTGTCTTTTGATTTCTTAATTATTCACTCTCCTCCTTGTGTAAAATGAGAATGTCTTGTACTCACTCAGGTTTTTAAGAATTAGAAGAACCTGCAGTGTTCCCCCAAATTTACCCTTCGTTTGTGGGCATGACACTCCTCTACTTTTCACAAACTTTCCTGTGCACAGGGGTCACCTGGAGGGCTTGTTAAAACTTGGAGTACTAGTCCCCACCCTAGAGCTTCTGAGTCCATAGGTCTGGGATGGGCCCCAAGAACCTGCATGTTTAACTGGTTCCCAGGCGATGCTGCCATTTCCTGTCTCAGGACCACACGTTGAGATCTACTGCTATGATACCATGTGCAAGAAGTAAGAATTCGGCTCTGTGTGTGTGTGTGTGTGTGTGTGTATGTGTGTGTCAGAGGTGGTGGCACTGGTGGTGGTGGAGGTGGTAGTAGGGGTACCGTTTGACCAGGGCAGAGTATGGACATAGGAAAGCTTGCAGGTGTAGATCATTGTGAGAAAGCTGTGGAGTGTTCTGGAATGAGCCCAGGTCCCAAGGTGTGAGAGGGGAATTGAGAAAGAGAAAGCCTGATGTATTCCTGACCGCTGGATGCTTCTCCCATTTGGATTTCATTGGAATGAAACTCCTAAACGGTTTAAGCACCAGAGGGGCTGCTAAATTGTCATGTCTCAGACACACATACAATATTGGTATCTGCAGTTTATGCTCTCAGAATACATATTAAAACTCTGTGGGGTGGTGGAGTAGCTAAATATTTGTACATTTGACTGCACACAGACACTACTGATGTTTCCTTATTCTTCTGTTTTGTCTCAAGAAATCTGAGTCAGATGGTGTAATTGGTTGTGAAGCTTAATCCCATCATCATAGTCATTCACCTGCTTAAAGATGGGCGTGTGTATGGATGATTTAGCGAGTCTAGTAATCTGTTTATTCTCTCCCAAATGGTAAAGACAAGAAGCTCTTCACAGATTGCTGGATGGCTCCAGTTATTATGAATTCTTATAAAGACACGGAAAACAGGCAAATGTTAGTTCAGCAGAATAACAATACACATTGCTATTTGGATCATTCTTGCGTAGTATAAAATTGCAAGTGATTTCAGGTTCTGAAAGGACTTTATAAGCCTCAGGTCTCAACGTTCAGATTTTAATGGCACATTGTCTTTTTCATTTCAACTTTGTTTAAAATATTTTATTACGGAAAATTTCAAACATATCCAGAATTAGAGGGAAGCATATCGTGATGGTACTATCACCCAGCCACAATAATTATCAATATTTTGCCAATTGTGTTTAACCAGTCTGCACTCTTGGGCCACAGTAATTTTACTTATAAATACCTCATTTCTAACAGATAAAGGCTTTAGAACAATATAACCACAAGAGTATTATCACACCTAACAAAATTATTATTTGAAATATTATTCCAATCCATGTTCAAATTTCTTCAATTGTCTCAAAATTTGTTAATTGTCCTATTTGTTCAATCAGGACCCAAACAAGGTCCTTTATAGAATTTGGTTGATTTATCTCTTATATCTCTATTATCATTTAACAGTTTCCTCTCCTTTTTTTTTTTTTTACCAAGACATTTATTTATTGAAGAGATGAGTCATTTTTCCTGTTGATTTCCTACATCCTGGGCTGTTTTGGTTATATCTCTGTGGTATTGTTTAACTTGTTTCTACAGACCCATATTTCTTGTTAACTTGTAGCTGAGTCTAAAACATGAAATTTAGGCTTAATTATGCTGGGGGAGGCAAGAACATTTCACAGGCAGTGTGGGTACTTGCTATTGTGTCACATCAAGAGGGATGTATTACCTGTTTGTCCCACTTTTAGTGACGTTAAGATTGATCAGTGGGATTTAGGTGTCAACATTTTCCTAATGGTCTTAGCAGCCGTTGATGATTATTGTATAGATCCATTATTTCACTGGGTTTGCAAAATGACATTTTTCTAAGTCAATCGTTCTTTCTGAATTAGTTGGACTTCTTTATCTGGTTAATATGAAAAACAGTTTATAAAGGAGAGACAAGATAAATGCTTGATTCTGTACCTTAATCTAATTTCAGAATAATGAGCCAAGCAATATATATATACACATATATTTTTATTTATTTAATTAAAGTATAGTTGATGTGCAATATTATATGTTATAGGTGTATAATATAATGATTCACAATTTTAAAGGTTATACTTCATTTATAGTTATTATAAAGTATTGGCTATACTTCATGTATTGTACAATATATCCTTGTAGCTTATTTTATACATAGTAGTTTGTACCTCTTAATCCCATACCCTTATATAGTCCTTCCTTCTCCTCACTGGTAACCACTAGTTTGTTCCCTGCATCTGTGAGTCTGCTTCTTTTTTGTTATATCAATAGTTCATTTTTTACTTTCCACTTATAAGTGATATCATACAGTATTTGTCTTTATCTGACTAATTTCATTTAGCATAATACCCTCCAACTCATCCATATTATTGCACATGGCAAAATTTTATTCTTTTTTATGGCTGAGTAGTATTCCATTGTTTATGTGTACCACATCTTCTTAATCCATTCCTCTGTCAATGGACACTTAGGTTACTTCCACATCTTGGCAATTGTAAATAACGCTGCTATGAACATTGGGGTGCATGTATCTTTTTGAATTAGTGTTTTCAGTTTTTGTTTTTGTTTTTGTTTTTTGGATATATACCCAGGAGTGGAATTGCTGCGTCATATGGTAGGTCTGTTTTTAGTTTTTTGAGAAACCTCCATACTGTTTTCCACAATGGCTGCACCAATTTACATTCTCACCAACAATGTATGTGAGTTCCCTTTTTCCACATTCTTGCCAACATTTGTTTTTTGTGTTCTTTTTGATGATAGCCATTCTGGCAGTGTGAGGTGATATCTCATTGTGGTTTTGATTTTTATTCCCCTGATGATTAACCATGTTGAGCATCTTTTCATGTGCTTGTTGGCCATTTGTATATCTTCCTGGGAAAAATGTCTATTTATGGTTCTGTCCATTTTTTTTTTCAGGTAAAAATTATGTTTTCCTTTTAATTGACACAGTTTCCTCTCTCAGTGCTACTTTGGTAATGATTAGGTCCCCACCTTTCAAGAACATTGCATCTGAACAGGCTGAGACAGAGCCAGTGTGAACACAGGCCCCCAACCAGGGCTTTTGGAATAACAAGAAGAGCAAAAACCAGCCTTTCTCTTCACTTACAAAGGGAGTCACTCAGAGGGTCCAAAGCTCTGCTTTCCAAACTAGAAAACCTGGAGCTCAATGCAGAACTGGAAACCAAAATGTATCAGAAATGAAGCATAGTGCTTCCTCAGATACTCAAGGTCTGATCATCCCTCCTCTTCTACAAGAAATAGTCCCACTCCAACATTTTTAAAGAAAGATGTTTTGTTTCTGTTTCACTTTCCAACTGGGTGTAAAATCTACTAAAAGGGATACAATGAATCAAAATAAATCAACTTACTCACAAGAGACACTCCCAGATAATGATTTTTGGTTGCTGAGATTGTTCAGCATATTATTTCAAAGTGGCAAAATTCAGGACAATCTGAGAAAAGAATTCAAAAGCAGCAGCTACATTTGCTGATATGTCCATGTGAGACACACATACACACAACCCCAGTTTTCAGTGTATATGTCAAGGGGCCAAGACCCCGATCAGCACAATAAGTTATTTTGTACATTTCAGCGCACAGAAAGACAGAAGGAAAGACACTTTCTCAGAGAGGTTCATATTGCTCTGAAGAAGGCTGGAGCCCAGCACCCCAGAGCCATCATTACCTGGACCCCTCCTCTTCTATGGTTGCAGTGGCCTCAGAGGCAGCTGTTTCCTCTAAACGATCCCCTGGCTTCTCCTCCTCCTTCTCAAAATAGAGGTCCGGGTACTTCTGCACGCACCCTTGCATGGCCCGGAACTGGTCTACACAGTCTGACATCTTGACATCCTCCATGCTGTAGAGGAAGCAGGAAAAGGCCACCTTGAAAAGTTTCCCACACGGACCACTGGCCATCCACCCAAGGCATGGTCAGTTCCAGTTGATGTCTCCATTTGGCAGGATCAGTCTCTTCTCCTCGTACAGGTCATTGGGGTCATTGGCTACCAGCTCAAATTTGCTTGGAGTTTCATCATCTTCTTTGGTGACAAATATGATTCAATCTTCCCTTCCTGCTGGCAGTAGATCATGGTGCAGGCTGGTGCTTCGACCACACAGCAATGGCGGTGGTGGCCTCCAGGTTCTGTCCATTTTAAAATCAGGTTGTTTTTTGTTTTTTTTTTTTTGATATTGAGTTGTATGAGCTATTTATATATTTTTGATATTAACCTCTTCTTGGTAATATCATTTGCAAGTATTTTCTCCCATTTAGTAGGCTGTTTTTTCGTTTTGTTGATGGTTTCCTTTTCTGTGCAAGAACTTTTAAGTTTAATTAGGTCCAATTTATTTATTTTCGCTTTTGTTTCCTTTGCCTTAGGAGAGAGGTCCAAAAAAATATTGCTATGATTTATGTCAAAAAATGTTCTGCCTATGTTGTCTTCTAGGAATTTTATGGTTTCAGGTCTTATATTTAGGTCTTTAAACCATTTTGAGTCTATTTTTGTATATGGTGTGAGGAAATGTTCTAATTTCATTCTTTTACATGTATTTGTCTGGTTTTCTCAGCACCATTCCTTGAAGAGTCTGTCTTTTCTCTATTTTATGTTATTGTCTCTTTTGCCGCAGATTAATTGACAATATGAGCATACTTTTATTTCTGGGATCTCTATTCTGTTCCATTGATCTATGTGTCTGTTTTTGTGACAGTAACATGCTGTTTTGATTACTGTAGCTTTGTAGTATAGTCTGAAGTCAAGGATCATGATACCTCCAGTTGTGTTCTTTTTTCTCAAGATTGCTTTGGCAATTCAGGGTCTTTTGTGTTTCCATATATATTTTAGGATTATTTGTCCTAGTTCTGTGAAAAATGTCATGGGTATTTTGATAGGTATTGTGTTATTTTTGTAGATTGCTTTGGTTAGTGTGGACACTAACAATATCAATTCTTCCAATAAATGAATATGGCTATTTTTCCATTTCTTTGGATCATCTTCAATTTCCTTCATCAATGTTTTATAGTTTTCAGAGTTAAGGTCTTCCATCTCCTTGGTACATTTATTCCCAGGTATTTTATTCTTTTTGGTGTGATTTTAAATGGGATTGTTTCTTGCTTTCTCTTTATGATTGTTCATTATTAGTGTATAGAAAAGCAATAGCTTTCTATTTATTAATCTTGTATCCTAAAACTTTACTGAATTCATTTATTAGTTCTAATAGTCCTTTGGTGTAAATTTTAGGGTTTTCTACATATAGTATCATGTCATCTGTAAATAGTGATAGTTTTACTTCTTCCCTTCCAATTTGGATGCCTTTTACTTCTTTTTCTAGTCTGATTGCTGTGACTAAGACTTCCAATACTATGTTAAATAGAACTGGTGAGAGTGGGCATGTGTGTTTTGTTCTTGACTTTGGATAAAAAGCTTTCAGCTTTTCATTGTTGAGTATGATGTTAGCTGTGCATTTGTCATAAATGGCCTTTATTATTTTGATATATGTTCCCTCTATATCAACTTTGATAAGAGTTTTTATCATGAATGGATGTTGAATTTTTCTGCATCTATTGAGAAGATCATGTGAGTTTTATCCTTCCTCTTGTTAATGTGGTGTATCACACTGATTGATTTGTGACTGTTGATCCATTCTTATATCCCTAGAATGAATCCCACTTGATCATGGTGCATAATCCTTTTTATATATTGTTGAATTTGGTTTGCTAATGTTTTGTTGAAGATTTTTGTGTCTACATTTGTCAGACATATTGGCCAGTAATTTTCTTTTTGTGTAGTGTCTTTGTTTGATTTTGGTATTATGCTAATGGTGGCCTTGTAGAATGAATTTGGGAGTGTTACCTCTTCTTCAATTTTTTGCAATATTTTGAGAAGGATAGGTATTAGCTATTCTCTACATGTTTGTTAGAATTCCCCTGTGAATCTGTCCACTCCTGGACTTTTGTTTGCTGGGAGTTTTTATTATTATTATTATTATTGTTATAAATTCAATTTCACTGCTAGTTTTTGGTTTGTTCAAGTTGTCTATTTCTTCCTGATTCATTCTTGGAAGGTTGTATGTTTCTAGAAATTAGTCCATTTCTTCTAGGTTGACCAGTTCGTTGGCATACAGCTGTTTGTAATATTCTTTTATGATTTTTTTTTTGTATCTCTGTGATACCAGTTGTTATTTCTCCTCTTTCATTTCTCATTTTGTGTATCTGTGTCCTCTCCTTTTTTCTTGATGACTTTAGCTAAAAGTTTATTAAATTTGTTTATCTTTTCAAAAAAACAGCTCCTGACTTTATCTTTTCTATTTTTTCTAGTCTCTAATTTATTTCCTCTCTGATCGTTATTATTTCCTTCTTTATGCTTACTTTGTACTTTATTTGTTCTTCTTTTTCTAATTCCTTTAGATGGTAAGTTAGGTTGTTTGATATTTTTCTTGTTTCTTAGGGGCAGGCCTCTATCCCTGTAAACTTCCCTCTTAGAATTGCTTTTGCTATGTTTCATAGGTTTTGGAAAGTTGTGTTTCCATTTTTATTTGCCTCAAGGTACTTTCTGATTTTATCTTTGATTTCTTCATTGAGGAGTTTTTAGTAACATGTTTAGTCTCTTCATTTTGTGTTTTTCCCATTCTTCTTCTTGTAATTGATTTCTAGTTTCATACTGCTGTGATTGGAAAAAATGCTTGATATAATTTCTATCCTCTTAAATTTGTTGAGACTTGTTTTGTGACCTAACATGTGATCTATCCTAGAGAGCACCCCACATGTATTTGAAAAGAATGTGTATTCTGCTGTTTTTGGATGGAATGTCCTATAGATATATATTAAGTTCAACTGAACTAATGTGTCATTTAAAACTACTATTTCTTTGTTGATTTTTCTGTTGGATGATTTGTCCATTGATGTAAGTGAGGTGTTAAAGTCCCCTACTAATATTGTAATATTGTCAATTTCTCCCTTTATGTCTGTTAATATTTGCTCTATATATTTACATACTTCTGTATTATATTTATATACTTCTGTATTATGTGTATATTTGTTACTGAGTGTTATATCCTCTTCCTTTATTGGTCCCTTTATCATTATATAATGCCCTTCTTTGTCTTTCGTTACAAAATTCACTTTAAAGTCTGTTTTGCCTGATATGGTATTGCAACCCCCGCTTTCTTGTCATTTCCATTTGCATGAAATATCTTATTCCATTCCTTCATTTTCAGTCTGTATGTGTCTTTAGCTCTGAAGAGGGTCTTATGTAAGCAGTATATAGGTAGGTCTTGTTTCTTTTTTTTTTTTAAATCCAATTAGCCAGCCTATGCCTTTGATTGGATCATTTAGTCCACTAGCATTTAAAGTAATTATTGGTAGGTATGTACTTATTGCCATTTTGTTACTTGTTTTCTGATTCCCATCTCAATTTTAAGAGGATTGTTCTTAAGCTCAGTATATAACTGCTTTCATACCATTTTGGTTATTTTTAAAATAATGTACTTAGAACTAAAATGTGCTTCTTATAGAAAATTTAGAGAATAAAGACTCACATAAAGATGAAAATGAAAACCTGTATTCTCCCCTCTCATAAGTACCCTTTAAACCTTTTGTTGAGTTTCCTTCTATTTTTTTTTCTCTTAGGTACATCATTAAACTTCCATGGTCTGCCATTATAATCACACCCTCACATGTAGTCTCAACCCCTCTACTACTCTCACCTTCATCACACATGTCTAGTAAAACTTCAACCCCCCATCTTCTCTGCACCTGTGTCTGAGCAGCTGAATGTTACCAGAGAATATATAACTGAATTGATGTTTCCTTAATTTGATTATCTAAAATCACAACTTGCACATACTATGACCCAGAAACCCACTTATATTTCCCAGAATGATTTTATGTGTTCTCCTCAAACCACCCACAACTCCTCCCTATTTTACCCTCACTCAGCTGTTGACCTTGCCTCATACTTAAGTGAAATAAAAGCCTTCAGATGATAACTCTAAAATTCCTATTGCAAACTTAACAAAGACTACCCTCATCAGCAGTTATCTTCACTTTTTCCCTTCTGTCATTATGGAGAGCCCTTTCTTCATCTTAGCCACTTCCAGGCCCTCCCCTTATCCTATGGATCCAGTGCTCTTTGACTTTTAAAAACACTTCACTTTTGTTATCCACTCTCCTTTTATCAAATTTTCCATTCTTTACCAGATCAGTTTTGTAACCATATTCTAATTTTCCAACTTTATCTTAGAAACAACACCAAAAACAAACAATCAAACCTTAGTTCCATGGCTCCCTGAAGATTGATTTAACTCATTTCCCCATTATCCTGCATAACCAAACTTCTGAAGAGTTGTTAAATGTATTGGTTCCACCTCCTTAACTTTTCTTTAATCCATTCTAATATGGTTTCTACATTGCCCCACAACTGTACTGAAATTTCTTGTCTCAGGATCACTGACAATCGTCACACAGCCATTTGCAATCTACACTTCTCTGTCCTCTTATCCACCCTTTGAGCATTTGATGGGATTGGCCATTTACTTCCTGAAACACTTTCTTCTCTTGGCTATCATTACACTATTGTTTCCTAGTTTTCCAAATGCACTGGCTTATTACATCAGTTTCCTTTTCCAGCTGGCTCCTACGCCTCCTCTGAAGTATTGGCAGTCCTCTGGTTTAAGTTGTGGATCCTCTTCTCTTCTTTTGCTTTTTCTCCCTGAGTGATCCTATTAATTCCCAGTCTTTAAAAAATCAGTATGACTCAAGACTCCAAAGTTTATATCTCCAACCTAGATAATTTTTTTTCTGAGCACCATATACAATTTTGCTTACCTGATATCTCAACCTGTATGTCTTACAGACACTTAAATCATATACATCTAAGGTAAAACTTCTCATTTCTCTTCTGCAACTGAATCCCTCCCCTATCTGTTCTATCCCAATAAATGGCACCATTATCCTTTAGTTGCTCAATTCAGAAACCTGAGTCAGTCCTGATTTTCTTTTCCCATAACCCTTATCCAAAGCATTGGTAACTTCATTTGATTCTACTCCCCAAAATATCTTGACTCTGTCTTTTCTCCATCTTCTTGGCTCCTGGTCATAGCCCATCCTTCACAGACTATGTTGACATCTCTTTGATGGTCTCTCTGATTCCACATTTGCTCCTCTACAATCCATTTCCACATCACAAGCAAGAGTGATCATCTTCTAGAACATAAATTAAACATTCCTTAAAAACTGTAAGTGGCTTTTCATTATACTTGTAACAAATTCAAACTCTTTACAAGAGCTGGATGGCTTTATAGATCTACCTCATTTGTCTCTGCTGATCTCTCCAACCTAAGGCTGCACTACTCCATCACTACACCAAAGTCACTCTTTTTCAAACACATGCGAATCTTTCCCACCTCAGGATGTTCATACATGCTGTTCCCTCTGTTCTTTTCTCTCTACTGTTGCCTTGTATGACTTCTTGTCTGTTGGAAATCAGCTTAAATATTGTATTTTCTGCAGATGCCTTTTCTGGCCAATCTAACTAAAGTAGGTAGAATTTCTATTCCATCCATCTGTGAGTGAAGTGATCTGAATATCTCTCAAATGCCAATTTTTAATCTTTTCTCAGAAAACAGTTTCTTCCCCTATTAGTGATATAAATCCCAGTGATCTATTCTTGGAAAAGCCAACTTAAATATGAAATACTGACTGTGATATGATGACAGTTGCATGACAATAGACTTGGATTCAAATTTGAATTTGGACTTGTTACTGTTAAAATCAGCTCTTTCCTCTTCTGTTTCTTAATTAGCAGATAGATGATAAATCATAAAGAATGGGGCTTCCCTGGTGGCGCAGTGGTTGAAAGTCTGCCTGCCGATGCAGGGGACACGGGTTCGTGCCCGGGTCTGGGAGGATCCCACATGCCGCGGAGCCGCTGGGCCCGTGAGCCATGGCCATTGAGCCTGCACTTCCGGAGCCTGTGCTCCGCAACGGGAGAGGCCACAACAGTGAGAGGCCCGTGTACCGCAAAAAAAAAAAAAAAAAAAAAAGTTACCCAATACACCTACCATACTACCTGGACATTCTCTACCTAAGTGATTTACTCAAGAAAACTGAGAGGCCACTGCAAAAAAAAAAAAAAAAAAAAAGAATGAAATAAAGGGGAGATATAGTACAGTTGCTGAATGATAAGACAGCCTCGTAAGACTTCTTGCATTTAAGGGCAGAAGGATCATGAAGGAGAGGGGCAAACATTCCTTAAATGCTCGCTCTGTATTAGGCACTATACTAGATACTTAACTAACTGTTCTGACTTTAGGGCACTGTTGGCCAAAGCCAGGGACTACTAACTCATAACATTTTAGAATTGGAATCTCACAGATCATTTACTATGTAATGAACGTGCCCATTATGAGATTCCTCTAGTAACACATGATCTAGTGCTTTCCCAGTCTACCCTTGAACTCCCTACTTCCCACTACAGCTCATTCCATGGTTAATAATTCGAATTACCAGAAAGTTTTAGCTTAATGGCATATAAATCTGTCTCCATGTAACTTCCACTCACTATTCCTGTTTCCATCCCCTGCAGCCAGACAGAGTGAGGTGTCTCAGTCCACCCCATGAATCTTCCAGGTATTAGAAGTTGGCCATCAGGTCGCCCTCAGGGCTCCTCCAGGCCAAATGTTATCAGTTGGGTTTGGACTTAGAGTTAGTGTGACTTGAGGCTGATTGGCCACAACCAGGATTCCTGCAGACTTCCTCCCTTCATTTTTCCCTGTGCCTCTGGGCCAAGTGTGCATAGCTGAGATCATTTCACAGCCCCTTCTCTCTAAATAATGACTTCTTTAGGCATAAGGCTGCTCCTATTATTAATATCCATAGAATACCTGTTCTTTAAATGTCAGCATAGTACTTGTGCTATATGTATATTAACTTTAATCCACACAGTATCCTTGGATGGTAGGTACTAGTATGAAACATATGAAATTGTCATTTGTATAGTTTAAAAATGGTTGAATATCAGCAACTTCAAATGGTGCATTTATTATTAATCCGATTTTATAGATGAGAAAAGCAGAGCCTTGGACATGTGATATATCTTGTTCAAGGCCACAAAGCCAAGAGCAGGGTGAGGTCTACCCCTACGTCAGTCCAGCTCAAGAGGTGGTTCATTTGCTGCATGTGTTGCTTCTTTATGTATCACCTTGCCATAGCAGAAGGTAGGATTCAAGGTAAAGACAAAGAGGCCACAGTCTTTTGTAATGCAGCATGGCGGAGTGGAAAGGAAACATTTGAGATAGCTGTATATTTGCTAAATACGTGTATTCCACCACTTACTATTTGTGTGGCCTTGAGAAAGTTTCTGAACCTCCCGGAAACCCAATTAGTGTATCCCTAAAATTGGGTTATTGATATTTAACTTACAGTGCTTGTATGAGGATTCAGTGAGTTGACGTTCTATCAAGCTCCCACCCAATACCTTCCTGTTGCAGGGCATATAGCGCTGTACCGTCTCAGCCCATTCACTCTCTCATTCTCCTACATCAAGGGACAGCTAACTTCTTCCTAAAAGACCAATAGTAAATAAAAATTGCAGGCTTTGTTAGCCAAGAGGAAATATCCTCAGCTCTTCAAGAACCTATTTTCACGGAAAGGCTATAGTTATCTGACCACTTTGAAAAATGTAAAAGCTATTCTTAGCTCACAGGCCATACCAAAACAGGTAGTTCAGGGGGCTGGAGTTTGCCAGAACCTACACTAGCTGACTGTTACGTAGTTTCTTTTCCTCTTCTCAAGTCTCCAGCAGCTTCTAACTCATGTTCACTCTCAATGATTACATTGCTTCTTCTTTCATTGAGAAAATAGAAGCAATCAGAAAAGATGTAGCAGCAGTTCCTCTTGCCTTATTTATTGTGCCTGAATTCTCCTCCTTGTCCCTATACCCAAGGGTCTCTCTGGGCTCCTGACACAATCTAGCCCTTTCTGCTCGTGCGCTTAATTCCATTGTCTCCTACTCTCAGGAACATTGCTCTAACAATTCTCCCCTAGCTCCTTCAAAGCACTAACATTTCTGCCTCCATTGAATCATTCCCATCAGTGAGCAAACATGCTGTGATTTTTCCCATCTTAAGAAAACTCTCCCTCGACCCCACTTCCTCCTGCACTTACCACTCATTTCCCATTTCTTGCAGTAAAACTCCATGAATGAATTAGCTCTCTAGGCTAACTCTAATTTCTCTTGTCCCATTCTTTCTTCACTATCACCCCATCAGTAATGAACTCCACGTTGTTTACACGAATGAGCAGTTCTCAGTCCTCATCTAGAGTCTGATTTATCAGTAGCGTTTGCCACAGGATCATTCCTTTCTCCCTGAAACCCTCCCTCATGTGCCTTGTTGGGTGCTACACTCCACTTCTTTCCCTCCTTAATCATTGCTGCTGCTTCTCAGATTCTTTGCTGTTCATCTTTATCTCAGGGATGAGTCCTTAGGTCTCTCCTATTTTCTGTCTACATTCTGTCTTGTAATGATGTTATATAGCCTCATAGCTTTATCTGTATGTTGTGACTTCAGTATGTATATTTCCACCCTAGGCCATTTCCTGAACTCCAGGTTTTTATATCTGACTGTCCATTTAACACCTCTACTTTGATATCTAACTGAAGTCTCAAACTCACCATGAGTTTGAGCTCCTGATATTTCCCATCAACAAAATAGCCTTCTCTTCTCTTCTTTCTCATTTATGTAAACTGCAATTCCATTCTTTCAGTCACTCAGGCTAAAAACCTTAGCTTTATCCTCTTTAAAAATTTTTACAATCAACTTGTTGAATGTAATTTAAGCCCAGTAAACTTTGTCCATTTCAAGTGTACAATTCAATGAATTTTGACTGATGTATATACAAGGAAACCAGTGCCACAATCAATATACAGAACATTTCTATCTCTCTTTGTCACCCATTCTTCTCTTTTCCCCTGTCCCCTAAAGAGCACTGATCTGCTTTCTGTCACTGTGGGCTGACTTTACATTTTCTAGAATTTTATATAAATAGAACTCTACAGTGTGTACTCTTTGGTGTCTGTGTCTTTTACTTAGAACAAACATTTTGAGATCCATTCCTGTCGTGTGTGTTGGTAGCTCATGTCTTTCAGTTGTGATTAATATTCCCCTATATGGATAATTGTTTATGCCTTCTCCAAGTGACAGACATGTGGGTTGTGTCCAGTTTGGAGCTATTCTGAATAAAGCTGCTATGTACATTCAGTAGAGGTCTTTGTTCAGACATTTGATTTCAGTTTTCTTGAGTAAATCACTTAGGTACAGAATGTCCAGGTAGTATGGTAGGTGTATTGGGTAACTTTTTTTTTTTTTTTTTTTTGTGGTACGCGGGCCTCTCACTGTTGTGGCCTCTGTTGCGGAGCACAGGCTCCGGACGCGCAGGCTCAGCGGCCATGGCTCATGGGCCCAGCCGCTCCGCGGCACGTGAGATCTTCCCGGACCGGGACACGAACCCGTGTCCCCTGCATCGGCAGGCGGACTCTCAACCACTGCGCCACCAGGGAAGCCCTTGGGTAACTTTTAAAGAAACTGTCAAACAGTGTTCCAAGGTAGTTGTGCCCTTTCATATTCCCACCAGCAGTGTGTTACAGCACGAGTTCCTCCACATCCTTGCCTGGCTACATCTTCAACTGCTCTCTTTTTCTCACATCCAATCTGAAATTCCGTCTATTAGCAAATCCTGCCCAAATCTTCAAAATACACCTAGAATCCTATTCCTTCTCATTCTACTACTGCTACCATTTTGGTAAAAGACAGTCTCACTGGGTTTTTGCAATGGCTTCCTGCTTATGCCCTCCAGTGTATTCAAGACACAGCAGTTGACATACACTTGTTAAGTATAAGCAGTTTCTTTCACTCCACTGTTTAAACCCTTGGTGGCTTCCCTTCTCAGAGCAAATGCCAAGAGTATTATAGTGGCCCATTTGGCTCTTCCTGATCTGTTCATTCATAATGCTCTTAACTTTCCATGCTCTTACTTCTCTTTCTCTCCTTTCCTTCTCTCAATGCTACCTTGAATACACCAAGTTTGCTCCCATCTCAGGGCCTTTGCACAGGCTGTTTTCTGGTCCCTTTCTTTCTCAGATACATATATGACTCACATCTTCACTTCCTTCAGATCTTTACTCCAAAAACCCTTTCTCTATGAGGCTCTCCTTGATTCTCCCATTTAAAATTGCACCCATCCTACTCCTTAGTCCATGTTCCTACCTTATTTTTGCCATTGCGCTTATCACCATTTGGTAGTCAATATACATTTGTCGACTCTCATCTATGTGCCAATGACTATTCTAGGCACTTGAGAGGCAGTGTTAAATGAAACAGTCAAAAATCTCTATCATCCTTGAGTTTTCACATATTTTATTAATTGATCTTGCTTCTCAATCATCTCAACCCATCCACAAGAATAAAAGCTCTGTGATAACAGGGATTATGTCTGTTTTGTTTTATGCTGTCTCACTACTGCCCAGAAAAATGCTGGCAAATAGTAGGATTTCAACAAATACCAGCTGTTGTCTTTTAATTTCATTTTTCCAAATAAAAAAGCAAACTCTGGTCCAAGCTTTATTAATGTAGAATAGATTACCACAGTGTCCTACTTTGGACTTTGAGGGAATCTGCAGCCTGTGAAAATTGAAGACACAATTGTATTGCTAATTAAAAAATGGAAACAGTTCAATTCTGTAATCCTCTAAGAGTGGGTTTTTAACTCTGAAGTAGTATTAATATAATTTTCTCACTGCTTATCAAGAAAACCCCATTTCTCTGCAGACAGCCTCCTCCAAGACCTTTGGATTGGTGAGAAGCTGCCTGAGTGTTGAGCAATGAGGTGGGCTATTCTGCAGATTTCCCCTTCTTTAGAAATGCGCCTTTTAACACGTTGTCTGGATTAATGTTTCCCAAAGTGTGTTCCCTTGACCACCTGCATTAGCACTGATCAACTCAAACCACTGAATCAAGATCTCTAAGGGTAGGATTCTGAAATCTTCATTCTTTACAAACTCCTGATGTAGTTGGCTATTTGAAGTTTGCAATTATTTGTTTTAAAATTTGTCTGAGTTAGGACAACTGGGTCTAGGAGGATTGAACCACTGTAACTGAAGGCAGTGTGGCAAGGATCCTCAGCAGGTGGATTGAGATGTTCAGGTGAGGGTTGGAAGATTTGATCAAAGCCAAAGGTTAGTAGTTTTAGTTTTGCCCTTGTTATGGGTTGAATGGTACCCCCCCAATTAAAGTCCCAACTCCCAGTACCTCAGAATATTACCTGGTTTGAAAATATAGTTGTTGCAGATATAATTAGTAGAGATGAGGTCCTACTGGGATAAGTTGGATCCCTAATCCAATTTGATTGATGTCCTTACAAAAAGAACTCCATGTAAAGACAGGGGAACAGGAAGAATGCCATATGAAGATGAAGGATTAGATGTTGCATCTACAAGCCAAGGGACAACAAAGATTGTCAGCAAACCACGAGAAGCTAGGGAAAGGCAAGGATGGATTCCTCTACAGGTTTCAGAGGGACTATGACCCTGCCAAGACCTTGATTTTGGACTTCCAGCCTCCAGAAATGAGTGACAATAAGTTTCTTTTGTTTTCAGTCTCCCAGTTTGTGGTACATTGTTTTGGCAGCCCTAGGGAACCAACATTGCCCTTGTCCTTCAGTTATTCATCAAACAACTAAAGATATATTATTGAGGTGGGATTATAGATAAAAGAAGAAGAGGCCAGAGTGACAACTTCAGGGACTTCTAGAACTCAGGGAATTTTAAATGTAGGCTTGAAAGTTTTCTAGAGGTTAGGCAGTCCAACGGAAGAATAAGGAAGCGAGAAAAATGTTCACACCTACATGAAAGCTGATGTATGACAGAAATGGCAATGTTAGAAAGTGAGAAAAAGGTCAGCTGGTTAGTGTATAGGGGTAGGAAATTTGGCTATCCATATACAAAAATAAAATTAGATCCCTACTTCATATAATAACAACAATAATAATAGTAATCACTTAAATGCATTTAGTAGGTACTGTTCTAAGAGGTTTTTGCATATCCTAGTTGCAACTTCACACTTATCTATCAATAGGCACTACTATTTTTATACCCATTTTACAGATTAAGAAACTAGGGCATGTAGAGGTTAAGCGACAGGCTAAAATGTGATGGAGGTGAGATGTGAACTCAGGCAGTCTGGCTTCAGACTCCATGCTTTTAATCACTATGCCATACTAGTTCACACTTCATAAAGAAATTGAGTCAAGGTATATTAAAAATTTGACAGTGAAAATAAAACCAAAAAATTTAGAAGAAAACAAAGAATGTCTTTAAGGCTTCTAGCATGAAATAAAACAGGAAAAATACAAATTATAAAAAATATGGATGGTATATACTACAATGAAAAACTTTGTTCATCAAAAGACATTATAATAAGAGTGAAAAAGAGGTTTTTGCAGCACATATAATCAACAGAGGATTAAAGTGCTGTGTATATAAGAAATTCTGCACATCAATAAGAAAAGGACAAACAACACAATAAAAAGAGTGGTCCATAAAAAACACACACAGCAACATGGAATCTCACGGATGAGGAAACATAAATGACTAATAATCACTTAAAAAGATGATTATAGGGCTTCCCTGGTGGCGCAGTGGTTGAGAGTCCGCCTGCCGATGCAGGGGACGCGGGTTCGTGCCCCGGTCCGGGAAGATCCCACATGCCGCAGAGCGGCTGGGCCCGTGAGCCATGGCCGCTGAGCCTGTGTGTCCCGAGCCTGCGCTCCGCAAAGGGAGAGGCCACAACAGTGAGAGGCCTGTGTACCACCAAAAAAAAAAAAAAAAAAAGATGATTATAATTTCACACCTATCATATTTGCAGAAATTTAAAAAACCTGCCAACACTATATTGTGATAAGGATATAAAGCAATGGCAATTCCTATACACAACAGGAGGAATGTAAATTGGTGTAGCCACTTGGGAGGTCAGTTTTACAATATTTAGTAAAGTTGAAGATTCCTTTGCCTTATAACTCAGCAGTCCACAGGAATATACTCCAGGGCAACTTGCCCATATAGTCAAGGAGACAGAGACATGTTCACAGCAAAATGATTTGTGGTATGCGGGCCTCTCACTGTTGTGGTCTTTCCCGTTGCGGAGCACAGGCTCCAGACGCACAGGCTCAGCGGCCATGGCTCACGGGGCCCAGCCGCTCCGCGGCATGTGGGATCTTTCCAGACCGGGGCACGAACCCGTGTCCTCTGCATCGGCAGGCGGATTCTCAACCACTGCGCCACCAGGGAAGCCCACAGCAAAATGATTTGTAATAGCAAATGCTTGGAAACAACCTGTTGTCAACAGAAAAGTGAATTAACTCACGGTGGTGTATTTATATAATGGACTACTATGCAGCACTGAAAATTAATAAACTAGAGCCAAATATATTTATAGGAGAACTTTATAAACATAACGATGCTTGAGAAAAGAAAATCACAGAATGTGTAAAAGTTAAAAGCATAAGCAAAACTTATAAATGTTAAAAACAAAAAAGAATATATAAAGGTTAACAAATTTAAAAAAAGAGTATATAAAGGTTAAAACATACAACACAATACAAAAATTGTTAAGGGCCACATAGAGACAGAATAAAACTACCAAAAAAAAGGATTGGAAAAGACAAACCCTAAATTCAGGACAGTGTTTACCTTTAGAATAAAGGGGGCTTCCCTGGTGGCGCAGTGGTTGAGAGTCCACCTGCCGATGCAGGGGACATGGGTTCGTGCCCAAGTCCGGGAAGATCCCACATGCCGCGCGGAGCGGCTGGGCCCGTGAGCCATGGCCGCTGAGCCTGCGCGTCCGGAGCGCATGCTCCGCTGGGGGAGAGGCCACAACAGTGAGAGGCCCGCAAAAAACAAACAAAAAAACACAAAACAAACAAACAAAAATAGAATGAAGGTATATTTGTAATGAGTAAACAAAGGGCATTAAATATAATGGACTAGTACCGTTTTATCTCTTAAAGTAGGGGTGGGTGCATAGGGACTTATTTGTTATTTCCTTTTCTATGTCTTAAATATTACAAAAATACATTTTTAAAAAAGAAAAGATTATCTGGCAGCTATTGAGAGCTATAAGAAGCAAGCAAGTCATCTGAATGTCAAATGCTGGGGCTACAAGTCAGAAGAGGCAGGAAGTGGCCAGTCTTTGCTTCCTCTGACTCCCCCTCACCCCTCCTCTCTTATTCCAGAATGATGGTCAGAAAAGAGAAATGCTGGAAAAATGTCTTCTTTCTTCTTTCTGAGATCCAGGCTCTTCATATTTTGGTCCCTTCGTCTTGGTTGGATAGGGCACTGTTTGGGTAAAGAGCATTGTTTTTGGAGTGAGTACTTCTTTTTTGCAGAGTCGCGGTGGTTTCTAGTCTTTTGTGTTTGACAAGCTCTTTTTGATTTAATATTTTCTAGTGTGCCTTTGATTAACATGCTCTAAGTGAGCAAAGTCTCTCACAAATAAAGTGTGACTGACGTACAGCTAATATTTCTCCTCCACACCACCAAAGTGTCTTCTAGACAAGCAATAAATACGAATCGAAGAGCTTGGTGTCTGGTGCCTCTGGAGGGCCTTATAGCATCTCTCTGGGAATCCATTTGGTCTCAACCAAGAGGAAAAGCTGAAAAGAGGGAGGTGCATTTCACACAAGTTAATAAACAAGCTTGGCATTTCCTATGCTCTTCTATTCAGCAGTGCCAACAGAAAATATCATTTTGGTTGTGGGTGTTGTCACTTAACACTTTGCCACAGTGAGTTTTGCCCAAGTATTTTAGTATAATGGGTAGAACAAATCTGAGTGCAGGTGTTACTCTTTTTGTAGTATTTCAATGATGTTGTTCCCTTACCAGCACCGTGAGTGCTTCCTTACTTGCAAAGGACCAATGGGGAGGAATGAAATGCAGCCACTCAACCGCTTTGTTTACATGAATTTAGAAGGATCCAACCTAGAAAACTCTTTCAAAAACTGGAAAAACAGAAACAATGCCTTACTCTCCCCTGAAAACTTATATTTCATAATAATCATTGTTTTGGTCACAGTGGCAGGGAATTGTCTTCCAGAGAATTTAGTATTTTTTATTGTTGTAGGGATTTTTTGGTTTGGTTTTGTCAATCGCCGTTCATTTAAATTTGGTCTGCCTACTGAAATGGAATCTGGAGCTGAAGAATTGAAAGATTTTAATAACATTCTTAAAATACATGGCTTCATAAAGTGGTAATAGGAGGGAGGTACTGCCTGGATATGGTAGTATTTGGCTCAAGGGACAGGTGTGATCTGAATACTCTCCTTGTCTGCAGGAATATTCCTCTATAGAAGCTGTGATTAAGATAGGCATAGATGGGGGACTTTCCCCTGGAACCCTGTTTATTGTGCATAAAAGATGCCTTAGACACCATTTAAAGCCTTTGTCCGATGATTAAAATCTTGTGATGCTGGAATGGTGAATTTTATCACCTGGTTATCCATCTTCTAACAGCATCCAAAAACATTTTGCCAGACGTGTGACTGGATTTCTCCAGTCAACAATTTGTACTTTGCAGTCATCTGAATGAGAAGAGCTTTCCTACAGTATTATTTAACCCTTAGAAGCGTATTTATTTTCCTAGATCACGTGCATTTGGTTACTTAGCAAAGAATGAATGAAAAAGCCCTTGTTAGGTGCGGTCTGTAAAAGTAGATGTGACAGTCTTGTTCACACTCTTTATTAATATATAAAACAATGCCTGCCACATAATACACACTCTTTACCCATTGAAAGAAAAGAAGAATGAATGAATGAATAGATGACAGACTGAATATAGGACTTTAACTGTTATGTTTTTCATAGTTATTCTTCTACCATTACAGAATACCAGTGCTGCATTCTATAACTACGGCTACTGGGAGATATGAAGAACAGTAGGAAGTACCTAGAAAATAGAAAAGAAGGCAGCAGCTGAGAAGCACGGGCGGGTCAAAGGCCTCTAATCGTCTTGTGTTTTATATACACAAGATTATAGATTCCTTCTGAGTTTTTTGTTTTGTTTTGTGGTACGCGGGGCTCTCCCTGTTGTGGCCTCTCCCGTTGCGGAGCACAGGCTCCGGACGCGCAGGCTCAGTGGCCATGGCCTCACGGGCCCAGCTGCTCTGCGGCATGTGGGATCTTCCCGGACCGGGGCACGAACCCATGTCCCCTGCATCAGCAGGCGGATTCTCAACCACTGCGCCACCAGGGAAGCCCCTCCTTCTGAGTTTTGATTAAGGATGCATAGTTACAAGATTAATCGGCGAGTCAAATTAGAAAAGGTTTAACTTCAATCTCAGAATGAATCAAAGCCCCCCCGGCCACCCCCTCGCTCACACTAAGCTGTCTTTACAACATGGGATTAGAGAAAACCATCTAAGATTTCGCGTCCCCGGGGGCTCTCTGTTACCTCTTCTGTACAGCTGTCCTCATTCAGATCACAAACAATTCTCTTGTCAAGAATCAAAGCTCATTTCCCCTTGAAGTTTCTGTTTATACCCAGGCCTGAATTTATTCTAGTGCCTCTGAACAATATTTATTTATTTTGGCAACCTGCAGTGTCCTGTACCATGCACGCGTCTTATGCTTTGTCACGAAACATATTAAAACTTAGTACACTTGTCTGTGTCCAAAAACACCTCCTTAATCATTCCGGTAATTTTGCAAACACTCCCATGGGGCTGGCTATAAACGTGTCCTTCCCTTCCCGAGGAGACTTCTGACTCTTTCCTTGGAAGCCACGCCGAAGCAGTGAGGGCAGAATACACAATTAATAACTCCACTGAGAAGAGGTTAATGTGGTCATGAGGCACCCAAGAAATAAAACTGCCATTGCTTTATTAAAGGCTGTAATTCAGGCACAAGCTTGCATGGTAACAATAAAACAATTGTAAAGAAATAAATAAAAGGACCTGAAAGAAAAATGTGGATTTTAACTGAGACTGGATTCTAGATTTTGCAAATCTATTTTCTTGACTGAGGAACAATAAGAGCCATTGCCCTTTAAATGTGTCATTGGTTGCAAGAAAACGTAAAAGTCCAAGGAAATTCTATAGAGACTTTGCTACTTATGGCTCAAAACCTGCCCCCAAATTTCCTAAGCACATCGAACACTTGGCGGTCCATATTTGATATGGTCCCATCTCTTCAAGGGGTAAGGCGTTCATGCTTAATCCTGTAAGTTTTCCTTTCCCCTCTGTGGGAGGGACCATGAGTGCAGAGAATCGGCGTCATTAAAAAAGGCCTATATTATCCCTCCCCGCTTTTTCTGCCTTACTTAGTACCAAAGAAGATGAGGAGAAATGTAAAGAGTCAGACCTTAGGTTCTTACATAAGGTTCAGAAACACAAAAGGGAACTCATGATCGGGTCCTGATGTACAATCTCACAAAATGGAAAATGTCAGATATAAAGATAATGGGACTCCATAGAGTGCTAACGTGAGCTCTTTAGGGAGCCTGGGTTAAGGGAGAGCCATAGAATCGGACATGTAGCAGCCAACACTGGCTGTTTATAACCGAGTGAAGGAATGGATGCTTTGGATTGCCTGACGTCAAATCATTGAGGCACCATTTTCATTTCAAAATGTCTGCAGGACATGATGGGAGGATCCCTGAGAAACTAATGACATAGTCCTTCCAACCTCTGAGTTTGGAAGGTAGAAAGAAGAATCATCAGGCATCTGGGACGCGGGCCTCTCACTGCTGTGGCCTCTCGCGTTGCGGAGCACAGGCTCCGGACGCGCAGGGTCAGCGGCCACGGCTCACGGGCCCAGCCGCTCCACGGCACGTGGGATCTTCCCGGACCGGGGCACGAACCCGTGTCCCCTGCATCGGCAGGCGGACTCTCAACCACTGCGCCACCAGGGAAGCCCTGAGCTTTATCTTTTAAACCACCTAGTCAATGGAGAATTTTGGGCAGACGAATAATGGGATAGAAGTGGTGTCTAAAAAATATGGATTTGGGTACAGTATAACTTCAAGGATATCTGGGAAAGAGTCTAGTTCAGAATATTTTTCCAGTAATCTGTGTCTGAGAACATGAAATACTATCGGTTTGTCGGATGAGCTCAACAAGGAGAGAAATAAGGGGCTTTGTTTTTCTTCATCTATTGTATTTAAGCATGCTCTGTCCAATCCTCTCCCCTTACCCTTGGATGAAATCTGGACAAGACCTCATAGCTTTCTTGTCCTTTTGCCTCATTGGACAAGTCCCATTCTACTGTCCAGTCTTACACAGTTCAGTCCAGTCTTAACAAAAACTTCAGCTCCGTATCCAGTTCTGAGTTTCTCTCCTTCCCCCAGCTCAGGTTTGACCTATCACCTAAGGTAGGGGTGCAGTCTTTCCTTTTTCTATTCCTTCTTTTTTTCTCTTCTTCCTACCTCCTGCTACTGGCTCCTCCTGGATTAGAGCATGGGAAAGAAGGGGTTAGAATGAAAGGGAGAAAGAGATTTTTACCTACTTCATGTTATTTGTAGGTTTCTTCTGGCTGTTAATGACTTGTGCGGCAGACCTCCAAATTCTGGCTCATCTGTGGGGTGCTGTGTGGTCTGTTGTGTGTTCCATGTGGACTCTGAGTTGTGTGGCAAGAGATTCCTTCTACAGTGTCTTCTTCCAACCCTCCCTCTACCATCTTCTGCCCTGCATTATAATGCATATCCTTCCGCATCAAGATGGTGCAAGCCTGACTACCTTCAAGTGTTCACTGAACCCATGGGAAAGGCAGGGGTCCTTGCCATTCCAAATTCAGGCTGCTTCTGATGTTCTTATCCTCTCTCCTGTCAGCATCTCTATCTTTTATATTCTCCAGTGGGAGGCAGGCACCAGATTCTATATTCACAAATACCCCTAAACTCTAGTGTTTAGAGTTTACACCGTATTCTTCTCCAGGGAAGTAAGAATTCCTGCAACTTAGCAAACCTCCAGCTGGGGAGTGATATATTGTTATGGGCTGAATTCATATGTTGAAGTCTTAGCCCTAGTACTTCAGAATGTGACTGTACTTAGAGATAGAATTTTTAATGAGGTAATTAAGATGAAACAAAGTCATTGAGGTGGGCTCTAATCCAATATGACTGGTGTTCTTGTCAGAAAGGAAGATTAGGACACAGACACACAGAGGGAAGATACATGGAGAAAAGATACATGGAGAAAAAGGCCAAGGAGAGAGACCTCAGAAAGAACCAACCCTACTGACACCTTGATTGTGAGCCATCCAGTCTGTGATATTTGTTATGACAATCCTAGCACACTAATATAAGTGCCCATTTTCATTTTGTCCCCCACTTCTATAAATTGGGATGTGTCAGGCCATTTCTTGGTCATCTCTTACAGATGCCTCTTGTCTTAAACTTTGGGCCTTCACTTGAAGATCTGAGACCACAGGAGACATTCTACTCCAAGCTTACTTCAGACGGTCTGGATGAAGATGGTAGAACAGATGCTGTGATGTACTCTGCATATGCCCTCAGCCCACCTGATTTCAGGGTAGCTGCCCCATGTACCACTGCCAGGGTCCTTCACCAAGATTGTGTCAAGGGTTTTCTTTGAGTTGTTTTCTCCAAAGCTACAGAAGGCTACTTAAACTTGGCCAGGGGCAATTCAGACTTTCAGGAGAGTAAGAACCCATGGAGGCAGTCTTTACCTTCAAGGTGAATAATACCTCTGCTTCCCATTACCTGGCGTGACAACTCTGAAGAATGTTCTGCACAGTTTCCCAGAGGATCCCCAGAGAGACTGAGCCATAGCTGCCCACCATGTTATCCAGTTCATTAACACACCATGTATTGACTTTTCTCCATTGCCATCTACTTTTCCCTTACTGCTGTTTTTGGGGATTAACTCCTGACTGTGCACCAAGTCCTTGTCTTAGGGTTTGCTTCTTGGGGAGACTAAAGTATGACAAGTTGTTCCTTGGGCTGTGAGATTGAATTAGTGTCTACTTCTGAGGTTTTCCTGGTTCTATGTAGACTGTTGCTTATTGATTTTTCTCTTCATCAAAGGGAAAAGAATTTGAAAAAGAATAGATACACATATATGTATAACTGAATCTCTCTGCTGTACACCTGAAACTAACACAACACTGTTAATTAACTATACTCCAATATAAAATTAAAACAAAAAATTTAAAAAGCAAAAAAAATATGTGTATATGACCCAAAGCTAAGTAAGGTGCCGCCACTATGTTCAAAGTGGATGGATTATATAATATATAATAATAATATATTATATATATATAAAATATATGGATAATATATATAATATATATAATATATAATATTATATATATAATATATGGATTATATAATCCATCGAAGTTTATTGTCACAGATATACTGCAGAGTTCTTTGAGATGCTTCCATAACTCTTGAAATCTTAGGAAGGAGGAAGGATGACGAGGGCACCATGGGGTATTGTGAGCAGTGGGGTGGAAGGTAATCCGACGTAACCATCTCCATGGCACTTCTGACACGGCAAACATGTAACACCTTTCAGTTGCATTCCTTATGCTATTTTCACCATATTCTGAATTTGACCAGCTAGTCTAATGAACTGTTTGCATTCCAGCTAGGATCTCTGAGGAAATGTCCATTTAGTGGTCACTGCATTGGAGAGAACCTTATGATTTCTTTGCTTTGAAAATGAGACTGTTTCATCTGCATGAGCGCCATCTCAGGGAGAGTACAAAGTTGTTGGCTAATATGTTGAGGGTGGTGGGTGATTAAGAGTAAAGCGTTCCAATTCTGGTCCTGCCACTAGCCAGTTTGGTGGTCATGGGCTGGTTACTTAACCGCCTTCCACTTCCACTTCCTCTTCTGTGAAATAGAACAAAATATTAGCACCTGCTGATTAAAGGTGTTAAATGGGTCAAATGAGGCAATGCATTTAAAGTTGTTAGTAGGATGCTTAGAACATGAATGATGGCGCAAGAAATATTAGTAATAACGGGGATGATACTGCTGCAACGAAGAAATGTAGATTTTCTGTGTGGTCCCAGGAGGCAGAGACAGGACTGGTACTTGGCCTGAATAGACCCGCCTGAGGATGGAGTATCTCCTATGTGGTGACCCCTAGCAGAGCCTGGGTGATGAGTTATCTCTCTTAGCCAGGATATTAGAAGGGTTTCAAGGACAGAGTAGAAAGAGAAGACACAGGATGACGCCCAGCCCCAGGGTCTCCCCCTTACTTTACTCCACAGATGCAAGGAGGCATCAGGCGAAGGCACAGATATGAGTCAGGAGTTTTGAAAAATCCACAATGTTCTGTTGAAGTCTGAAGGCAAGAGTGTAGCACTTGTGTGAATGGTACCAAGAACTTGTGCATCTCTGTACTGGGGTATGGCGGAGCTGACTCAAGGAGGACAGCTCCAAACAGAGGCTGTAACCTGAAATTGAGAGGTTCCCTGGCCCTGAGCTTGGTCATTGTTCAGCTATGAGCCTCCTGGGAATAGGTCTCCCCAGTCTGTGCTCATTTGTCCTTTATCTTTACACTACACTGCCTATATCTATGTGTATATTTGTTTTGTTCTTTCAACTCAGATACTCACATTTATGTCGTTTCTATTTCTGACACAGCAGTGAGCAGGATTTTCTTTTGAATGTCGATTGCTTTAAGATAATTTTTCTTTGTTTGTACTTATGTGTGTATTTTTCTCTTTCACATTCCTGTTATTCAAGTTTAAAAAATGAGATGAAACGAAGCATTTATTTGAATTTCAACTTCAGGTTATGTTCCTTTTGATTGTGAGCCTATCTTGAAATTCCAATTTGGATGGCATTTGTTTCATGACTTAAAATAATTCAGGATTCTTTTAGTTGAAAATGTGAAATCAATGGCTTTTTGATGAATAGAGGTTTTACATCTGAATAATAAATAGGCTGTTCTTTGTTTTCATAAATAGCTGGGGAAAAGCATAAACCTCAGTTATCTCCTGTCATTAAACTCATCCTGGAGATGTGTGGATTCTACTTTAGAAATACTTACAAAAATTAGTTCATAAATGTAGATTACCCAAAGAAAAAACATTAAGCATTAAATATAGAGACTTTGAATAATTTATTTGTTCTATATGAACACCAAAGAATCTCACAAGGGAAGCATGAAATAGAGTACGGCATATAGTAATTACCAAATATAAGACACTTCAATAAAGACTTTAGTATTCATGTGCATCTCAGATTGATTTACCAGTTACCACATGGTCAGTGTTCTTCCAGTGGTCATAATGGATGATTTATATTAAGCAAAATGAGTAACACATCCTTTCTGACTGTTATCTTGTTGAGGTAGGGAAATACACTGCCATCAAATCATCACCATTGCTTTAGTAGTTATAATATTAGTGTATTTGGTTAAAGTGTTTTAAGCATGCATGATATCTGGTTGTCTTATTAATTGTGGGTCTGTATTAGCTTAAAAAATATACTTCACACAAATAGAGTTCTTATGAGATTCTGCCTGATTTTTATTTGGAGGAACTATTTGATCCTCCTGGGGGAGGACTTTTATTTCTGCAATTTTCTTCCAGGAACAGCTTCTGGTTCATTCATTTTAGTAGGGTATGTATAACTGATTGTTTTTTAAAGGTCTGCCCTTTTGGTGGAGCACAGGAAAATAGAATTTGGCGAACAAATTATATAATTCATATGAGTTCAATGGAGAAATTATGTAAAGAAAAGAAACATCAAATGTAAATTCTGATACCCAAGCACAATCACTACTATACCAGTAGAGGTGTTTTTCTTTTAAACCACGTTTTGGGGGTGGTATAAGTATGCATGGATTTTCTGTATACGTATTAGGTATCCTGTTTATAATGAGGATTTTTTTGTTATTAAATATTATTTAAAACACTTTCTTTTGAAGTAATTATTTATCCACAGAGAAAAAGAGAATTCCGTGTACCCTTCATCCAGTTTCTGCCAATGGTTACATCTTCCATAACTAGAATGCCATGGCAATATCAGGAAATTGACATCGGTACAATGTGTGTATGTCATTTAATCCCATGCTACAGATTTGTGTAACCACCATCACAATTAAGATACAAAGCTATTCCATCACAATAAATATCTCATGCATGCTACCCCTTTATAGTTACACCCGTCTCTCTGTCCCCCACCATTCCTTACCCCCGCTAAACACTAGTTTTTCTTTGTCTCTATTGTATTGTCATTTTGAGAATGCTGTATGAATGCAATCATCTAGCATGTGGTCTTCTGAGATTGGCTTTTTTTCCTACCCCTTGAGATCCATTCAAATTGTTGCATGTTTCAAGTTCACTCTTTTTAATGCTGAGTGGTATTCCATGGTGTGGAGGTATCACTGTTTGTCTAACCATTCACCTGTTGAAGTACATCTGAGTAGTTTCTGGCTGTTTGCTATTACTAATAAAGCTGCTATGAACAGTCATGTCTAGGTTTTTCTGTGGTCCTAAGTTTTCGTTTCTCTGGGATAAATTCTCAGGAGTGTGATTGTTGGGTCATATGATAAATATAGGTTTAGTTTAATTTTGTTTTTTAAAGAAGCTACCAGGTTATTTTTAAGAAACTGATGAGTCTAAGAAATTGCCAAATCATATGGTGTAAGAGTGGATATACCAATTTGTACTTCCACCAGCAAGGTATTAGAGATACAGATTTTCCACATTGTCATAAGCATTTGGTAATGTCACTATTATTTATCTGAGCTCTTCTGATGAGGGTGTAGTGATATCTCTTCATAATCTTATAAATATTCTTTTAAAATATGATTTTTAGTAGTTGGGGTTATCTTCCACCAGCATATATTTGAGATAAATGTTTTTCTGTACCGTCATAACCAGTAACCATTGTTGCCTGTTGAATGATTTTTCCTCAACAATTCTATTCTCTCTGTACTACTGAGTTATTACCTGGCCAGAGAAAATAATCTACAGGTTGTCTTTTTCTTTACATAAAGAATTCATATTTTGCCTTTGTGTTACCTACTCTGTCATAGGCTTTCAGGGAGACAGAGAGAGAGAGAGAGAGAGAGAGAGAGAGAGAGGGAGAGAGAGAGAGAGAGATGAGAGAATCAGAGTGTATCCTGGTTTAAAATGAACACATCTGGTGCTGCTGCTCGGATCCAGGCTGTGTGTTTAATTGTGTTGATTTTTGCCTGGTGTATATCATCTGGGGGCATTTTAAGTCACAGTTATCCGATCAACATAAACGTTCTTCACTGCCTTGCACCATGAATTCTTGTATTCATTTATCAGAACATGGCTGAGGAGTCGCCTTTGTCCTTCCAGAGACCACAGCTCATTGTCTGAACTTCCTTTCATTGCCAAGTGGGGAGGGCTTCATAGAGGAGGAATATGAGGGTAGGATACCTGAGGAGGTAGGTTTATGTAGGTGATTAATGCAGTTTCATAAAAAAGAGTTTTGCTAAGGGAACAAAGTGTTACTGCATTCGTGGGAAGACAGGATTGACGAGCTCTCCTTAATGCATTAGGCAAGAGTAGGTCGATGGATATAATTGCCAAACTCCCTTCCTAGGAAGAAGCAAGTCCCCCGAACCCAAAAACTAATGGCATGACAGTCAATTTAAAAATGGACATTAGACCCGAAGCAAATGTGATGCTATTAAACTATACAGGTTGCAAAAGTGGAGCCCATAATTAGAGCATTAGTCAGCGAGCTGTGACAGCACAGGGTCCAGGGAAGCTGGATTCACCAGCCTGATGCTGAACTTCCCAGCTGAGTTGAGCAGGTTCACCTCTTGTTGCTGTCGCCACAGATAATCCTCCTGGGACATGAGGTCTTCATGTATAAGTTCACCAAAGTTAGATTTGAGACTTAATAACTCCATAAATCTCTGGGAGATGTTGTTTTCTAATGGACTGCTTAGTAACAACATTTATTGATGATGAGCTGAATTTTTAGAAATCAATTGCTAATTAGTGACACAGACAAGAAAATGATATAGGCAATGCCCAGGTTGCAGAAAAAGCTATGAAAAAGTAAAAGCTGGTGGATAAAGAAACAACTAAAAGGCAAACAAGACCTGAATGAAAAGCAAGCCAGCTTAGAAAAACTCCTCAGGCTTGAAAATAGGAGGCCTAGCAACTAGTTCTAATGTCAGCATGAAATGTGAGAGCCTATCCAGCTGTTTTTATCTTCTTCATGTTTGTTATGTGGACAAAACCAAGTGACCTGGAGAGTCTGATGTGGGTTCATTCTTCTTTTTTAAAGGTAGACTTTATTTTTTAGAACAGTTCTGGGCTCACTGAAAAATTGAGTGAGAGGTGCAGAGATTTTCCATATATTCCCAGCCTCCACATATGCACAGCCTCCCGTACTGTCAAAATCCCAAACCAGAGTGGTGTATTTTTCACAATGGATGAACCACATTGCTATGTCATTGCAATCCTAAGTCCATGGTTTACATTAGGGTTCACTCTTGTTTTAGTACATTCTATGGGTTTTGACAAAGTATAAATGATATACATCCACCTTTCTAATACACAGACTAGTTTCACTGCTCTGAAAAACTTCTGTGCTCCACCTCTTCAGCTCTCCTTTCCCCCAACCCCTAGTAAACAATGCTCCTTTTACCGTCTCCATAGTTTTCACTTTCTAGAATGTCATGCAGTTAAACAGTTTGTACAGAGAGAGGGAGACGCAAGAGGGAAGAGATATGGGAACATATGTATATGTATAACTGATTTACTTTGTTGTAAAGCAGAAACTAACACACCATTGTAAAACAGTTACACTCCAATAAAGATGTTAAAAAAAATAAAAATAAAAAAAATGAAGATATTAAAAAAAAAAAAAGAAAAGAAACTAGGTTCCAGAGGGCACCAAGAAAATATCACCCATTTAACAAAGGCCTGTGACTTCTCCTAGGTCTTTTGCTATCGATTTACCCTCCTTACTGGTAATAAATGCTCTACTGTGGCAGTTAAAAAAACAAAAAAACAAAAAACAGTATGTAGCTTTTTCACTTAGAAATATGCATTTAACTTTCCTGCATCTCTATTCATGGTTCCATTTAGCATTGAATAATATTCCATTGTCCGGATGTACCACAGTTTATCCTTTCACCTATTGAAGTACATCTTGGTTGCATCCAGGTTTTGGCAATTATGAATAGAGCTGCTCTAAACATCTACGTGCAGGTTTCTGTGTGAATGTAAGTTTTCAACTCATTTGGGTAAATACCAAGGAATGCAATCATGGTGCCAGTGGAGTCAGTGTGTGGTGAGAGCCTGCTTCCCAGATGGCCATGTTTTAGCTGAAACTTCACATGGCAGAAGTGGGTAAGGGAGCTTTCACAGGTCCATATAAGGGCACTGATATCATTCATAAGGGCTCTGCCCTCGTGATCTAAGCACCTCCAAACACCATCACATTGGGGTTTAGTTTGCAACATATGAATTTGGGGGCCACAAACATTCAGATCTTAATTTGGGGAAATTCTCAGTCATCATTGCTTCAAATATTTCTTCTGTTCCTCATTCTCTTCTCCTTCTAGTATTCCCAGTAAGGGTATGATATACATTTTGTAGTGGTCCCACAGTTCTTTTTTTTGTGTGTGGTACGTGAGCCTCTCACTGTTGTGGCCTCTCCCGTTGCGGAGCACAGGCTCCGGACGCGCAGGCTCAGTGGCCATGGCTCACGGGCCCAGCCGCTCCGCGGCACGTGGGATCCTCCCGGACTGGGGCACGAACCCGTGTCCCCTGCATCAGCAGGCGGAATCGCAACCACTGCGCCACCAGGGAAACCCAGTCCCACGGTTCTTAAATATTATGTTTCATTTTTTTATCCCTGTCTTTTACTTCTTTGATTTTTTGTTTTGAAAGTTTCCTTAAGCTCACAGATTCCTTCCTCAGCTGTGTAGTCTACTAATAGGCCCATGGAAGGCATTCGTGATTTCTGTTACAATGTATTTTGACCTTTAGCATTTATTTTTAATTCTTTCTTAGAATTTCCATCTCTCTGCTTACATTGTCCATCTGTTCTGGTAGGGTGTCAGTTTTATCCATTAGAACTCTTAGCATATTAGCCATAGTTGTTTTACATTTCTGGTTGGATAATTCCAATATCCTTGTCATATCTGAGTCTGGTTCTGATGCTTGCTTTTTCTCTTCGTACTGTGTGTTTAGTCTTATAATTTTTTCTTGATAGCCAGACACCACGGTCTGAGTTAAATAAACTGGTGCAAATAGACCTTTAGTAATACGGTGGGAAGGTGTGTGTATGGGGTGGGAAATGTTCTATCGTGCTATGATTTAGTCTTTTTAAATGAGCTTGTGCTTCTGGACTGTGAACTTCATAAGGGCTCTCAGTCTCCCACTTAGGTGGGATAAAATGGCTGCAGTCGGGTGTTTTCGTTCCTCCGCCATCCGAAAGGCTGGAGAAGGATGGAGTTGGGTATTTCTCTTCCTCAGGTTGATTAGGTTTTCAAAAAATCCCAGGAGTTTAGGTTCTGGTAAGACAGCTTCTCTTGATGGCTGGTCTTATTAAGAAGAACAAAGCGCTCTGGCATATTTCAAAATTGTTACTTTTCTCCTCCCCCGAATGAAAGCAGGAGGAGATTTTTCTCTGAGATTCATGATTCTCCTATATTTGCTCTGTTCACTCTTTTTATTCTATATTCTCTGTGAGAACCAGAAGATTCTCACAGAGCTCCTGGAGGTAAAACTCATAAAGGTGTGGGAGCTTCCTCTGACTGGGTCCTCCTGGAGTTTTAAACTCAGACTTGTCCACACTGAGCTTCCAGCAATTCATCAATAAGTTTATGTTTTCCTACCCTGGCTCTGGTTCCTGCGAAGGTGCCTGCTCATGGATTGCTGCTCTAGTAAGTAGTGATTTTCTGCATTCATCTATTCTTTTCTCCAGTTGCAAGGACAATAGTTTGCCCTGTGACCTCACTTCTCCCACAGATCTGAGAAGACCTGTTGATTTTTCAGTTCATTCAGCTTTTTACTTGTTAGGACAGAGTGACGATTTCCAAGGCCCTTATGTGCTGGATCGAGTATTGGAAGTTGGTTCATCCTTTAAACAATTAATAGTCTTTAACTTTTAGAGTGGTTTTAAGTTTAAAAATTGAGCATATAGTACAGAGTTCCCATATACTTCCTCGCTCTGTCTCAATTTCCCCTATTATTAACATCTTGTAAGTGTGTGGTACCTTTGTTACAATTGATGAATCAACATGGATACATTATTATTACTTGAGGACCCATAGTGTACATTAGAGTTCATTCTGTGTTGTGTAGTCTTGTGGGTTTAGTCAAATGAATAATGACATGTATCCATCATACAATAGCATATAGAATTGTTTTCACTGACCTGAAAATTCCCGGAGCTCCACCTACTTTCTTTTTCCCTCCTTCCCATCCCCTGGCAACTACTGAACTTTTTACTATCTTCATAGTTTTGCCTTTTCCAGAATATCCTAGAGTTGAAATCATATAATATAAAGCCTTTTCAGACTGGTTCTTTTATTTAGCAAAACACATATAAGATTCCCCTGTGTCTTTTTGTAGCTTGACACGTCAATTTTTATGATTAATTAATTTGACCGCTCGTTATTAGATGCATACTTGAGTCTGGTACCAGCTGGGACCAGAAACACAAGCACAAATAAGAAACAGCTGTGGTCATATGAAGTTTACATGGAAACCGGCAAAGAGACAGATCACTGGACCGTGGCACTGCCAGGAAGATAGGAAGAAGTGAGGTAGAAATTGAAAACAGTGAGTGGTGTCAGGTGACAATTAAGAGAAGAGAACAGGATCCTCTAGGAGTGTAGTCAAGGAGACAAGGTTTGAACATAAGCTGAACCAGTTTCCCATTTTGTAAGCCAGAAAGAGGAAGGAAAGTATGGGAAAAAACCCATCAGTGGAGAAATTAATGCATTAGAGTGAGAAAGTGAAGCAGAAGACAATAAAGAAGAATTTATTTTTAGTTGTAGTGGTTCTGAATTAATACTTGTATGAGCATTTTATATGATTTCTTCTCATAACATGGAATAATATTTCTGGTGCCTGGAACAAAATTAATTCCTTTCCCCTGAATAACCTGAATTTAGATATGGGTCTTTTTCCACTGAAAATTGTAGCATTTTAAAACTGGAAGGAACTTTGATGGAAATTTAGCCGAACTCATTCATTTTGCAAATGAGGAGAATAATGGCTAAAAATTAAGTGATTTTCCAAGTTATTTAGGGGATGGAAGCATGGGGCTAGAAAATAGGTGTCCTAATTCTGATTCTAACAGTCCTAACCCCCATTATTTCTAAAGGCATGGAAAGATGGGAATATATCTGTTCAATAGCAGGTTCTAAAACATTGGTACAAAGAAGAGAGAGAGTGACAGGTGAAACTGTTTCTTACATAAATAAGAGATGAGCCTCGACAGTTCTATATTCTAGATGTGGCTGAAATAAAGAACTATGAATAAAAGGGGAAGATCATAGTTGAAGTGGGAAGAGAAGAAAGGAATGGAAACCAGATAAGAAAGGAGCAGTGGGGAGGGAAGGAGAGAAAGATCGAATGAACACTCATGGTGTTTGATCCTTCATTTTAAAGAGAATGTTACCACGTTTATGGGGTCAGAAAACTGAGTTCTGGGCAACCTGGAATCTCCAGACAGCCCAAGGGTGTCTAGAAATAACATTGATTCAACGAGGGAAATCAAATTCTTGTCATCCTGTGAGAAAATCTCAAGCATATGGTCATTATTCTGAGGTCAACTCACTCTCACAGATTTTCTCAACTTGGCCCTTGTTTCTCCAATTTTCCACGTTGCTTTTCCATGTTGTTCTAGAGTGTTTGGACATACGAGAAACTTGCACGTTGATGGGAGAGTTGCTGGAAGCTTATCTGCTGTTGCTGGGCCTGTTAGTATCCCGCGGGAGGAGGTTAAGATCTGTTCTTTTTCTCCTTTTCCTTCTCTTCTCCCTCTTCTTTCCCCTCTCTGTTCCTATTTCTCTCTTTCCTTGTCTTTTAACTGTAGATTAAGATTGTCTACATCCCCCCAAATTGTGTCCTATGACAAAGACATTATTTTGTTGACTGATGTTTTCAATGGCTTTGCATCTTTTCTCCCTCCGTTCCAGACAGAGAGGTTTTTACTGACTCTGGAGATGGGATATGGTGGAGTGTGGGTGATGGTAACATGGAAAAGGAACTTTTTGAAAATGAAAAGGTAAAATATGGCCACTTAGTTCTCTGAGTGAGTTGCAATGACATACATACATGGAACATGGTCCCTGTAATCCTCCTGTCCAGCAGCCTGAATAAGAGGGGTGCAACATGATAGAGGTAGGGAGAATATGAGTTAATACTTCACAATATATCCCAGCATATATACATTGGACTTAATATCCAAATAAAATGGTAAAGGTATTCAATGCTGAACTTCACACTGTTTTCCAAATACTTTACCCATTTCAATTTTGTCCAGAGAGTGGAAGCTTATATAATTCCTTTATCTGTTGTGTTTACTGATATATTCAACTTTCAGTTGGAATATATTGACACAATCTCCTTTTCCTGACTTTCAACCCCATATTCTAAATGCATTTATCTCTGTTAGAAACTCCGAAACAGCATCCAGTGGAATGGTATGGCAAGAGATTGGAGGCAGAGGCAGAGTGTGGAGGAAAAAGAGCTGATGTGAACTCAGCACCAGTGATCTGAGCACTAATTCCAACACAGAGGGCCATGGAGGGCTTCCTAGAGAGGACCTTTGAAATGAGCTGTGGAGGAAGACTCGGAGTATTATAATCTGGTGTCATGCTGAGAGAGGTTAACTATACCTGCAGTCCATATAGTATGAGAATCAAGGTAACTTAAGGATGGTTTATAGCAGGTGTAGCTTAGGATGACTCTCAGCTCACAAGCTTTCTCCTTTCTCTCAGATGAAGTTTATGACCCAGGGATGAAAGGTTTTCAGGATAGTGTTCCTATTCTGTGACCCTGCCTGGCTATGGGGTGAAACCCTGACTCAGGCTGTGCTTTCCTGGTCCTGAATACCTGGAATTTCATAGTTTGAACTAAGATACAATAACTGCAGAAGATGGGAACTGCATTGCCTGTGACTATGCTTTAGAAGGAACTGTCACAAACGCTGGGATGGAAGCTGTTGGAGCTCCTGTTCTCTATTTCCTGGGGATTGGCTGTTAAACCCTTGGACTTGGTGGTACCCTCATACCTTGGAGATATTGCATGTTTAGTTCCGGACCACTACAGCAAAGTGAATATCACAATAAAGCAAGACACATATTTTTTGATTTCCCAGTGCATATAAAATTTATGTTTACACTATACCGTAGTCTATTAAGTGTGCAATAATAGCATTATGACAAAAAAATGTATATACCTTAATTAAAAATACTTTATTGCCAAGAAATGCTAACCATTATATGAGCCTTCAGAGAGTGGTAATCCTATTGCTGATGAAGGGTCTTGCCTTGATCTTGAAGGCTGCTGATTGACCAGGATGGTGGTTGCTGAAGGTTGGGGTGGCCATAGCAATTAAAAAAAAATAAGACAATGAAGTTTGCTGGATCAACTGACTCTTACTTTCATGAATTATTTCTCTCTACCATGCAATGCTGTTTGATACCATTTTACTCATAGTAGAACTTCTTTCAAAATTGCAGTCAATCCTCTCAAAACCTACCACAGTTTTGTCAATGAAGTTTATGTAATAGTCTCAATTCTTTGTTGTCATTTCAATAGTCTTCACAGCATCTTCACCAAGAGTAGATTCCATCTGAAGAGACCACTTTCTTTGCTCTTCCCCTCCTCTGTTAAAGTTTTATCATGAGATTGCAGCAATGCAGTCACATCTTTAAGTTCCACTTCTAATTCTAGTTCTCTTGTTATTTCCACCACATCTGCAGTTTCTCCCTCCACTGAGGTCTTGAACCCCTGAAAATCATCCATGAGCATTGAAATCAACTTCTTTCAAACTCTTGTTAGTAACAATATTTTAACCTCTTCCCATGAATCACAAGTGTTCTTTTTTTTTTGTGGTATGCGGGCCTCTCACTGTTGTGGCCTCTCCCGTTGCAGAGCACAGGCTACAGACACGCAGGCTCAGCGGCCGTGGCTCACGGGCCCAGCCGCTCTGCGGCATGTGAGATATTCCCGGACCGGGGCACGAACCTGCGTCCCCTGCATCGGCAGGTGGACTCTCAACCACTGCGCCACCAGGGAAGCCCCACAAGTGTTCTTAATGGCATCTAGAATGGTGAATCCTTTCCAGAAGGTTTTCTATTGATTTTGCCCAGATCCATCAGAAGAATCACTATCTAGGGCAGCTATAGTCTTACCAAATATATTTATTAAACAAGACTTGAAAGTCAAAATGACTTCTTGTTCTATGGGCTGCAGAATGGATATTGTGTTAGCAGGTGTAGGGGAGCAAAATTTTCTACCCCAGCATGTCTCTTTGGCATGCATATTATTTTGAGCTGACAACAATCAAGGTCCAAAGGACTCAAGAAGAAACTTTGACATTCCCCTAACTGCCTAAAAGAATGTAGATAGCGGACCTCTTCCAGGAAGAGAGCTATCACCATAGATAACTATAGTATGAACTAAGTATGGTAGACAGGGAACCTAGCAAAGTCTGTTTATTAAAATTCCTCTCTGTGTTCCATTGTCTCTACATGGCCTACCAAACATTTGTTTACCAAACATTTGCTTTTCCATCTCCATGTGAATTGCATACTTTTCTTTGAACTCCCAAACCACTTTGTCTTTAACTGAAGACAGTATTCAAGGTGAGGGTTTCAGCCATTTAGGTGAGTTACTCAGTTTTTCTGCATCTCTCCTATGTATATGTGTTATTAAACTTATGTTTGATTTTCTCCTGTTAACCTGTTTTATGCCAATTTAATTCTTAGACCACCCAGAAGAACCTAGAAGTGTAGAGGAAAATTTCTTCCTCCCTGACCCAGGCATGTAAACAACAATAGTCCCCTGTGCATCTCCATCAGATCTCTTGTATAACCAGGTGCATTGTCAATGAGCAGTAATACTTTGAAAGGAATCTTTTTTTTTTGAGCACTAGGTCTCAACAATGGGCTTAAAATAGTAAGCCATGTTGTAAACAGATGTGCTGCCATCCAGCCTTTGTTGTTCATTTACAGAGCATAGGCAGAGTAGATTTGGCATGAATCTTAAAGGCCTAGGATTTTTGGAATGGTAAATGTCTTAAAGTCACCAGTGAATTAGACCCTAATGAGAGAGTTAGCCTGTCCTTTGAAGCCAGGCATTGACTTCTCCTCTCCAGCTATGAAACTCTTAGATGACATCTTCTTCCAGTACAATGCTGTTTTACCTACATTGAAAGTCTGTTGTAAACACCTGTGTAGCCACCTCCATTAATGATCTTAGCTAGATCTTCTGGATAACTTGCTGCAGCTTCTGCATTGGCCCTTGCTGCTTTACCTTGCACTTTTATGTTTTGGAGATGGCTTCTTTCCTTAAACCTCATGAGCCAACCTCTGCTAACTTCAAATTTTTCTACTGTAGCTTCCTAAACTCTCCCAGCCTTCATAGAATTGAAGAGAGATGAGGCCTTGCTCTGGATTAGGTTTTGGCATAAGGGAATGTTGTGGCTGGTTTAATCCTCTATCCAGACCACTACAACTTTCTCCATATCAGCATTAAGACTATTTCATTTTTTTATCATTCTTGTGTTCACTGGAGTAGCATTTTCAATTTTTTTCAAGAACTTTTTTTTTTTTTTTTTTTTTTTTTTTGCGGTACGCAGGCCTCTCACTGCTGTGGCCTCTCCCATTGCGGAGCACAGGCTCTGGATGCACAGGCTCAGTGGCCATGGCTCACAGGCCCAGCCGCTCCATGGCATGTGGGATCTTCCCGGACCGGGGCATGAACCCGTGTCCCCTGTATTGGCAGGCAGACTCCCAACCACTGTGTCACCAGGGAAGCCCCCAAGAACTTTTCTTTTGCATTCACAACTTGGCTAACTGTTTGCTGCAAGAAGCCTAGCTTTCAGCCTTTTTCAGCTTTTGGCCTTCCTCACTAAGTGTAATCATTTCTAGCTTTTGATTTAAAGCGAGAGACATATGACTCTTCCTTTCACTTGAACACTTAGAGGCCACTGTAGGGTTATTAATTGGCCTAATTTCAATATTGTTGTGTTTCAGGATATAGGGAAGTCCTAGGAAAGGGGAACAGCCAGTAGGTGGAGCAGTCAGAACACACATGACATCTACCGATAATTTTGCCATCTTATGTGAGTGTGGTTCATGGTGCCCTAAAACAATTACAATAGTAGCATCAAAGATCACTGCTCACAGATCACCATAACAAATATAATAATAATGAAAAGTTTGAAATTTTGCAAGAATTACCAAAAAGTGACATAGAAACACGAAGTTAGCATATGCTGTTGGAAAAATGGTGTCAATAGAATTGCTTGACAAGGGTTTCCCACAAACCTTAAATTTGTAAAAAAATGTAATATCTGTGAAGTACAATAAAATGAGGTATGCTTGTATATGCCAGTGCTTTCCTAATAAATTTGTTTTTGATGGTCGTTTTACAATTTCCAGTTGGTTTCTTTTATACCTTACTAATTAACTCCCCACAAATTTGCCTGTCAAAAATATCCCATGTGTTACCAGTACTGTGACTGTGTTTCTTTCTCTTAGATTAAGGAAGTGGTTCTCAAACTTTAGATCACATCAGAACCCCTGAAGGATTTATTAAAACACAAATTTCTGGGACTTCTGTCTGCAGAGGTTTTTATTCAGCAGGTCTGGGGTGGGGATAAGAATTTGCATTTCTATTTCTAACAAGTTCCCAAATAATGCTTATGCTGCTGGTCTGGGAGCCACACTTTCAGAACCACTGATTTATGAAGTAATAACTTTGGAAGAATTCTGTAAAAACAAAATACATCGAGAGATGCATTACACTTAATTGTTTATGCTTGTATGGTAAAAACCTCCAATGTCCAAACACCTAACACCTTAGTATAAATGGGATAATATTCATCTCCAATTGGAAGAGAGCTAGTTTGGGTATAGGTGTGGTGATCATATGCTCTGGATATCTCAGATATACCAATTTCAAGGAACTTTTAAAATTCTTTTCAATAATGTGGGTCATTATGTGCATAATTAAGTGGAATTTAACATTTGTTCTCTTAAGATATTTCATTTAAACATGTTCACAGAATAAAAAAATCTATTATAAGACAACAGGTCCCAATACTTTTGTTCAAGGGACACCATGACTATGGCACAGAAGTAAAACTTGAGTAAAGGGAGAGGGAAAGGGAGGTCCAAAGCAGGAGGCCTCCAGAAAGACAGTCCCAGGTGGGTACAAGTATGGTGGGGTGGGAGGGTGTATCTGTTAGAATTCAGCCAGAGAATTGGGACCAGTAGGAAGGGAGGGACATGGGCAGGATGGATCTCAATGGCACTGGCCCAAACTGGTGTCCACAGGTGGAATTTCTTCTTTCGGGGAAGCCTCAGCCTATATATCTATATCTATGTCTATACCTATATCTATATCTATCTATATCTATATCTACCTCAGCCTGTCTATATATCTATATTTCTGTATATATACCTGTTTCTATCTATGTATCTGTGTATCTATCTATCTATCTATCTATCTATCTATCTATCTATTCTTTTTTCAGATTCTTTTCTCTTAAAGGTTATTACAAAATATTGGATATCATTCCCTGTGCTATACAGTAGGTCTTTGTGGTTTATCTTATTTATATATAGTAGTATGCATGTGTTAATCCCAAACTCCTAATTTATCTGCTCCTTCCTCATCCCCTTTGAAAACCATAAGTTTGTTTTCTATGTCGGTGAGTCTGTTTCTGATTTGTAAATAAATTCATTTATATCATTTTTGGGGGTTTCATATATAAGTGATATCATCTGACATTTGTCTTCCTGTGTCTGACTTACTTCACTTAGTATGATAACGTCCAGGTCCATCCATGTTGCTGCAAATGGCATTATTTGACTCATTTTTATTCAGCCCTGCTTTTTAAGGCCTTCCAACTGATTAAGCTGGGCCTACCAGATTATCTAGGATAATTTCCCTGAATTAAAGTCAACTGAGTAGGGACTTTAAATCTTCACAAATCTTCTCATAGCAATGCTTAGATTCGTGTTTGATTGAATAACAGTGAACTATAGCTCAGCCAAGTTGAGACATCAAAAAAGCCACTACAGAAGGCATGGACTGATTTGAGAGGGAGAGTAGAGGAAGGGTTAAATGGTGGTTTTGAGGGCCAAGAATACAAACCTTCCCCACTTCTCAGTTTCGAGTGTGCTCTGCATTTGGACATTGTCACCTAATGGACTTGGAAAGAAAGACAAAAAACTCAAAAATTGTTTCTGAAAATGTGTGAAGGCTAAATGTGAAGAGAAACGCTTGTTTTCAGGAACCAGGAACTGGCTCACCTTTAAAACGAAAGTCATGGGCTTCCCTGGTGGCGCAGTGGTTGAGAGTCCGCCTGCCGATGCAGGGGACGCGGGTTCGTGCCCCGGTCCGGGAAGATCCCACATGCCGCGGAGCGGCTGGGCCCGTGAGCCATGGCCGCTGAGCTTGCGCTTCCGGAGCCTGTGCTCTGCAACGGGAGAGGCCACAACAGTGAGAAGCCCGCATACCCCCCCGCCCCCAAATAAATAAATAAATAAGTAAAATAAAAGGAAAGCCAGCTATCACCTCTAGAGAAGTGGAATTGCAGTATTGTCCTGGATGGTAATTTGTACTGGATGGAAATATTGATTACCAACCTAGCATGCAAGATACTGAAGACAAAGCTTTTATGTCTCAGTCAGTCAGTAATGCAGCCTTAGACCCACAGGTGAAGGGTATGAGCCTGGAAAGGAAGGTTGCCTGCCCTTTGGTCTTGGGGCATTTGATGAAAATTTGGATAGGTAGATCACAGTTTATTTTAGTATATCATAAAAATGACTATGACCTCCTCCCTACATCTGAGTGAGGATCTCTGGGCTATTAATTAAAGATCCACCCTTATTTTAAAAATCCATGATTGTCAGGGAATCAATCACTTAGCTATAACAAACTCTTAAGAACTTGAAGCACAATTTAATTTCCATCTCAGAGAGTCAGAGATTAATGTGGCATTCATGGCAGCCAGAATGGATAATGATATGCTCAGTAAGAGTCCACCACGACAGCTTAGCATGAGCTGAGGGGTTAGCAGATAAATGTTATTACGGAAGGACAGCAGAAATTGCTACTGTCATGAAGTACACCTTTCAGAGGAAAACTGCCTGAAAAGGGTAGAGTCCACATGAAAACCCTGAATTATAGCACACATACAGGAAAATAATCATCAGGGTTAGGGTAAAGGAAAGGTAGCACTGCTTTATCTCCTCTTTATGTCCTTCTTGGTCCTTTACCTTATAGCTTCCTAGAGTCATTTGATGCCCTCTGGGTAGCCAAAGGTATTTCTCAAATCTTCCATCTCAGGTTTTTGGTCTGCCATTGATTCTTTCCCTCCCAAATTCCTTCTCTTAAAACATAGCTCTCCTATAAATAATACTCTCAGAATTCTATTTTCAATTTTCTGACTTCTGGGAGATGTTCTGATAATAATATTGTTGCTGATGGTGGAATTCATTCATTGATGTTAGATCATAGAATATAATACCGAGTTCCTCCTGGTTTGATATAGAAATTTGTGTTTTAGTTCATCTTCTTTCCTGCAGAGGAAGTGTGTCATGGAGATATTTTCATCCATTTCCTGGGAAAGAGGACTAATTTTTTGGCTGCTTATGATGGACTTTGATGGGCCATCAAATTCCATCAAAAAAGAAAGAGAGAGAGGAAGGTATTTCAGCAGAGACAATGTGTATGTGGGAAGGCATACTTCTCTTCCCCACCCAAGTTCAGAACCAGTTGAGGATGAAGATAAGGAAGTAATAAGACCAAATATTGTCTTTATTACTATTACAGCTAACCTTGAGAATGTGGCATATCTGTAGGCAAGTGGAGTTCTGAACCTGAACCCAAAAAACAGACAGGCTTACCCTTCCTGGCCCAGGCTATGTTGGCCTCCCCAGAGGAGGGGTACCTCTGTAAGACATTTGTCATGGGATGACAGAGGAGGGTGTCAGCCCCCTCTGGGCTGCTCCCTCCAAGAGGGGATGAAGAAGGGACTGGGTAGCACTGTCAGTTTCTTATCTCATATTCTTTAAGAAGGTAAAATTTTCTCTCTCAATCCCTAGGAGACAGAGTAGGTGAGAAAGAGGAAATAGCCAGAAGTGTTATCTATTGGACTCCCTTTCTAGGGGGAGGAATTAATCTCTTCATGAGAAAGAATGATTCTGAGAAGATTCCCATGGAGGCCAAAGGAGAGATCTATGGTTGTTGGAACAGAGGAGATCTGTGCTGAGCTCCTGGCTGCACTTCTGGAAGAACTGAGAAAGAAATGGCTGCTTGTGTGTGTTTAAAGAGGCAGAGCCCCAGGCACCTAACTTATCCGCTTTCCAAAGATCAACACACATGAAATCATGGGCCAGAGGTGGTCTTATAACTGAAGTTGAATTTACCATCAGGCTGTCAGAATAGGGCTCAGAATTGAAATGCACTTGATCTATAGACAACTGAGGAATGGGATATCATATTTTATGAACTCTAAGATGCCATTGGCTCTAAGATGTTGAATCATGTTATGTTCCACCAAGAAAAAATATTGCCGTTAAATTTGTGACATACTGCTCTCATTTCTCTTGGTGTTTTTATTTTATACTGATGAACATGTTTTTCTAGATTTCTCTAGACATAGACTTCTGTCATGTACTACCCCTGTAAACAAATGAAAAGGAAGAATATAAGCAAAATCTATTTTAATCCATATTCATAATAGTTTTTCCCGTTTGGAGTCATGCCCTTCTGAATCTCCTTTTTGATTCAAACTTGTCAATGTTCATGGCTTCTTTTCAGTATCTTCCTCTGTGCTGTGGAAGCACTGGACATGCAGCATTTATTAAAAACATGCTCCTTGAAATTAATGTAATATTTTATGTCAGTTAAAATTTGATTAAAAAAAGAAATAGGAATGAGAGGAAAAGAATGCGTGTCCACCATTTTCTCTGGGACATTCTTCCAAGCCACTTTCCACTTCTTTTGGTCAGGAAGTGACAACTCCACCATAACTGCCCCGTGGTGACAGTGATGCTAAGACACTTTTGATTGTAAGAAGCATTCCAATTTCAGAGATGTAAAGATGTAAATTAAAAATTTGTAGTCTAGGGCTTCCGTGGTGGCGCAGGGGTTGAGAGTCTGCCTGCCGATGCAGGGGACGCGGGTTCGTGCCCCGGTCCGGGAAGATCCCACATGCCACAGAGCGGCTGGGCCCGTGAGCCACGGCTGCTGAGTCTGCGCGTCCGGAGCCTGTGCTCCGCAACGGGAGAGGCCACAACAGTGAGAGAGGCCCGCGTACCGCAAAAAAAAAAAAAAAAAAAAAAAAAAAAAAAAAAAAAATGTGTAGCCTAGAATGGATGGATAGTATTGTTTGTTTGTTTGCACAGCTGAGTTTCATTCCCATTACATTTCTAATTGGGAGATAGCTTAAAGTTCTATTTTCCAATATTTAAAAAAATGATAATAAAACCAAGGCTCAGATAAGTTATGGCTATTTCCCAGGATCACATAATCTTGAGGGTTTTAATATAATACCGCTCAGAGCTATGGCAACTTCATTCTCAGTAACTTATAGCTCCTTGTGGGCTTTGGGCAATGGGGCACAAGATTGGTACTGTAACAGCTGGGGCCCTTTCTCTTATATCTTAAATCACATAAACATGCAACTATTTACTATCTGTGCCTCAAAAGGGACATTTATGGATCATTACAAAGAGGTATTAGATGAATTCAGGAATAGAAAAATAGGATAGTATTTACTCCAACATTCAGTGCCTCTCAGTTTATCACTTGTTTTTTTTTTTTTTTTTGGTGGTACGTGGGCCTCTCACTGTTGTGGACTCTCCCATTATGGAGCACAGGCTCCGGACGCGCAGGTTCAGCGGCCATGGCTCATGGGCCCAGCTGCTCCGCAGCATGTGGGATCTTCCCGGACCAGGACACGAACCCGTGTCCCCTGCATCGGCAGGCGGACTGTCAACCACTGCGCCACCAGGGAAGCCCTATCATTTTTTGAATTAACCAAATGTTAAGTGTTTAATTGATGCATAGGTTAATGGAATTCTTTTACTGAACTGTATGATCTTGAGATAAGTCACTTAATTTCTCTGACTATTGGCTTACTTTCTTATAGAATAGACAGGTTAAATTAGATCATCTTCCAACAGTGCACTTCTATGATGATCTTCCAGTTCAACATGGTACAAGATACAACATCTATGGGAAATAAGATCTAAGTTGGATGGTTTATCTTTGCTGGGGAAATGCAAAGCCAAAATGGCTCTGACAGAATGATTAGCAATAAATTGATCCCTGAAAGGTCAATTATACCAAGATTTATTTATTCATAAGCAAAGGACTATTGGGTCATTCTGGACAATTTTGGTTATTACCTTCAAATGGTATCATCGCTGTAGCTTTTGGTCTTTTCTAAGGGATTTAAATCATTTTTGTGGGGTTTATAATTCCACATCAAATCATGATTAACAATAAGAGGAAGTTCAGAGGCTCAAAAATCACCATAAGATCAGAGAAAGGAACCTGCAGCAAATCCCCCACCTAAGGAGATGCCTGACGCATAAATGTATATTTTCTAAGAAACACCATCCCTGTGAATGATGTTCATCTGAATCTCAGAGAAACAAAGAGTGTCTTGCAACCTTCCTGCTGGCTAATCCGCCAGAAGACTAGCTGACAGATTCCTCAGATACTTGGTTCTGCTTCTTTATTTTTATGTTCCTCTGTCGAGCTTTCTCTCCAGGATGCTCTTATGCACACATTTCCCTTAACTTTCCCCTGCCCTGCTGTATTTGAGGCAAGCCTAATAACTTTTGTGGTTTTTTTTCTTTTTACTGCTATTTGTTTATATTGCGAAGGACTGTGGGATCAGAAACGGTAACAAATCCTGGAGAAAGACTCTCATAATATACAAAGTCTGTAGAATTCGTTGAAATGTAAACAGGGCTACATATACATTCTGGCAGCCTCTTTTGCAGTCTAACAGTCCTGTCTACATTGGGCTCTAGCCCAGGATGCTCAGAAGTCAGCCTAAGGTCCCGGAGCTCTGGCACTGGTGGTCCCTGCGTCACGCTGCTCCTGTCTTTCTTTGTGATATTCCTTCCTTAACCTTTAAGCTACTTTTTTTTTTTGCGGTACGCGTGCCTCTCACTGTTGTGGCCTCTCCCATTGCGGAGCACAGGATCCGGACGCGCAGGCGCAGCGGCCACGGCTCACGGGCCCAGCCGCTCCGCGGCCTGTGGGATCCTCCCGGCCCGGGGCACGAACCCGCGTCCCCTGCGTCGGCAGGCGGACTCTCGACCACTGTGCCACCAGGGAAGCCCTAGGCTACTTTTAAAAACTGACCTTTGGTCCAAATGGTGTCTCCAGAGGTGAGGTGGCCTTTATAACATGATCACGCTTGGGTTTACCTTCGGGTTATTTCCTCTCTTAGTCTTGACCCTTGGGTATCCTTGGGGATGACACTTCTTTGGTTCCACTTCTCGGTCCAGGTCAAAACTTCTTTCCATCCCATCTGAACTCCGAACGAGGGGTTCTTTCCATTGGTAAACGTTTAACAGCCAGCCCTCAGAAGCAGAAGAAAAATCTGAGTTGTAGCATTTGCAATTTCCATGGTGTAGATACTCCCGCTGTGGCTGATTTCAAACTACCTATGTGGTGCCACTGAACTAAGATTTGAGAAGAGTTGCACGGAACTGGCTCTTACTAGCTGGCTCCAGTATCCCACTGGTTCTCCCTCTAACTAATCTATTGAGAACGGTGGTGGGCATGGTGCATGGAGAAAAGAAATTTATTCTTACTCACCGCTGCATCTTAAAGAAAAAAAACCACTTTTGCCATTTTCCCCCCTCCTGGGAAGAAATCCCAGGCAGACCCCACAACTTCGCTGGTAAATCTTAGTGTTAAAATATCTACTCAGTGTACTGCTGATGTAAAAGAGGCTGCTGGTTGGCCTGGTGCTTGGGGTCTGCTGCCCGTTTTCTACCCCAGGTCCTGGTGACATCAGGGGGTCCTTTCGGAATTAGCATGTTGGGAAAATCAGAAATATTTGTTCACAGTCCATTGCGACTTGAATTTATTGATGTGAGCCAATAGTCTACAATCTGGTCAGGCTGTAATGGAGGCTGAATTTCTCTCTTGTTTTGGATAATTTTTAATCTGACCTAGCAGAGAGCTTATGGACTCTGGAACTAGATTTCCTGGTTTTGAATCTTGGCTTTGCCATTTACTTAGCCGTGTGACCTTGACCTTTCCATGCCTCTGTTTTCTCATCTGGAAAATGGAGAAATTAATAGAGCACCGATTTCATAGCCTTTTTAAGATTAAAGGGTTATTATGTATAAAGGATTTACAGCATCAATGACAAGTGGTAGGTACTATATATGTGTTAGCTATTATTATTATCACTATCCAAAAATGATGGAGATGAAAATAACTGTTCCAACTTCCAGTTTGGACTTTTGCCATTCTGGAGTCCTGCCATGGAGAAGAGCCCTGTGGTCAGTTTCATTGCTGTTTCTTACTTTTCTTTTGCTCCACACCTTTGACCACCATGCTGCTTCTGGTTCCTCCAGGGTTAAAGACTGTAGTGGTGGAGGGTGCTGGTAAGGGGGAAAGCAGGTCTTATTTCATTGGTATGGTTGGTAGAGGTAGAGATGGCAGATGTCCATAGCAGACTCTTTCTCTTGGGGGGCATTTTTATGGCTTCCTTGGAGATTTCCCTCGAAGTCCTCCAATTCCAGTTTTCTGGAGATACCTTTTCCAGGTGGCTGCTTCCTATTTTCCCTCAGATCCTAGAGTTTGGTTGTCTATATCTAGCTTCTTTTTTTAAAATGAATTAATTAATTATTGTCTGCTTTGGGTCTTTGTTGCTGCACGTGGGCTTTATCTACTTGCGGTGAGCCGGACTTACTCTTCGATGCGGTGCGCGAGCTTCTCATTGCGGTGGCTTCTCCTGTTGCGGAGCATGGGCTCTAGGCACGCGGGCTTCAGCAGTTGTGGCTCGCGGGCTCTAGAGCTCAGGCTCAGTAGTTGCGGCCCACAGGCTTAGTTGCTCCGTGGCATGTGGGATCTTCCCGGACCAGGGCTCGAACCCTTGTCCCTTCCATGGGCAGGCAGCTTCTCAACCAGTGCACAACGAGGGAAGCCCCTATATCTAGCTTCTTGATTCACTTTTGTCCCATTCTACTCTAGACATACAGGCTACTTCCAATAAGATACTGTCTTTTGGTTCTGCCTCCTGGCAGGTAGAGCAGCGTCTCTCTCCTTTAGGGTCCCCATGAGTTTGAGGGACATATGTCCTCAGAGTGGCTTTCTTATGCCATGTTCTCTTCACTTGGCTTAGGGAGGTACCCCTCACTCCTCTGTGGGTGGGAAGATAAGTGCCACAGCACAGAACATGTGACACTTTCCTCCATCTCTGGTCTCTCGAAGTTCCTCATGAGGTTCATCTTTCCAATAGTTTTTCCTTTTGAACTAACATTTCCATTCCTGGTAATCAATCCTAATGAATGAAAGCTCAAATGATGAAAAAGCTTTCTGCTCAAAGGTGTTCTTTTTATCTCTCTCCTTCTTGCTTCCTTTTATATCCTCTAGCGGGGATGTGGTGTTTGACAAAAGCTCTTAGAACTGGTTTTAGCCACCCCTTTGCAAATCTTACATAGATGTCACTTAAAAATTATGAGGATGCTTGGCAGGGAATGTTCTCCATTTGGGGTCTCAGGTGAAAATGTAAGACAGGAGGGTTGCATTTTAATATCCTGCCACACAGCCTTTCCTACCAAAAACCTCCTTATTAAGTCTGTATTCTGCAAATTCTTCTATCTGGCTAGACATTCATTCCCTTCTGTGACTTTTTGTGTCTTTACAATTATTTTCTAGTGCCAACTTTCTGCAGCGCTTCCAACATTTACCAAATATATCTGTTTTCTGGTTTATTTTAAAATGTGTTCTTTTTAAAAAAATCTACTTTATTTTTGGCCTCTACCCTGGGGTTGCCAGAGTATTTGCTTCCTCTTTTAAATTACACCTGATATCAAGAACATTAAAACCAAGTTTGACATAATAGGTTATTGCTCTGTACATTTTGTGTATGTTACAATTCATAATAAGTTAAAACAGGGGTATTTTCCCAGGCTCCTACCACTGCCAATTTTCATAATCTAATACATAGTAAAGATGCTAACCAGCTAGAATCAAAGTGCTCAAGAAAGACTTTGAAACTGTACTTTTGATTTTAAGAATTTATTTATGGTTCCAATAAATGGCATTTTACATGTATCACAAGTGGCGTTCATGTTAAGCACTATTTAAATATGGGACTTATGAATTACAAAAGAATTTTTTGCTTTACTCCAAGATACTTTGCATCTTATTGGAGATTTATCATTGATTTTATTTGAATTAACTTGTTTGTTGAGAACCTTAAATAATTCCATTTCTATTGGATTAACTTGTAACCTCAGGACTATAAATCTAGCAATCTGGAATAGCTAGTTAATACAGTGAAATATTAAATATACATAAAGGGTTATGAATAATGAAGGGATGAAGCAAGTGATAGTATTAGAAACTTTAAATATATTGAGATTGTTATTTTAATGTACTTATATGATATGTTTATTTATAATTATATGTGGATTATATTATAATAGAGTATATTATTAGAAACCCCAAATAAACTCAAATGAAAAACTATTAAATTTTATAAAAGTGTAAATAATGAGTTTATTTGCAAATTAAGATGACAATAAAATGTCATTTCTTCCCAGCAAATTAACAAACATAATTTGTTTTCAATGAGAATACTTATTGCTAGTAAGGCAGGGGTACAATGGAATGGGTATAGCCATACATTGTAAGAGGGAGTGCAAACTTGCAAATCTTCTGGAAAAAAAATTGGTAACATATACCTTCACATATTTCTTCTCTGAACTAATAACTCCATTTCTGAGAATCAGTCCTAAGGCACTAAGCCCAAATAATTAAAAAGCTTTCTGTTTAAAGAAGTTCTTTTCATGCTTTATGTAATAAAGTTGGAAATCATTTTAACATGCCACATAATATAAATATTGAATAAAGTCAGGTATTACCATTCAATGGGATACTATGTAATTGTTTTAAGGTACTTTTGTAAAAATTTATACTAGGAGAAATATTAATGCCATAGTAAAAAAGCAAGGTACTTTATGTATAAATATATTTATATATATATACATATGTATAGACATATATTTATGAAGTTTCATGTATAGAATGAACATAATTACAGGAAACCAAAAAGAAAAAAAAAAGGAATAAAACAAAACCCCAAATTCTGTTTAGATCCACAAAAAAAGAAAATCAAGTCACCAAGAGTTAACCTTGATATTATTTTGTATAGTGGGAGTATGGTTGACTTTTTTCTCCCCTTTTTTTCTATTTTCCACAATGAGCATATATTCATTTTAGATGGACAAAACAAGAAAGTTTTCAAAAGTAATACACCCACACATAATGGTTTCCCTGTATTAAATTTACATAAACGTGTGATTTCATTAAGCAGAAATCCATTAGCACCAAAACTCACTTCCTATTATAGTGTGTGACTTCAGGCAGTTATTAAGAATCTTTCCCACCTTAAAGAATATAAACCTATTTCTTTAGCTCTGCAGCCTAAGTTAAAAGGTGGGGTAAGTGCTAACATCTCTTTATTTAAGAAAGAACATCAATTTCAGTGCAGACTCTCTACCTAGCACTGAAAATGTCATTAGGAAATTGTAGTCCTTAAACTAAAAGCTTAAAAATCTAAATTATATGGATGTTTAGACTCATGAATAATATGAAAAGTTCTTTTAATCGCAAAAAGGCCTGGACAATAAAACGAATCCCTTTGAGGTTGGCTATTTCTGTACAATATGAGATTTCTTTTCCCCCAGAAATATTTGAAAGAGTGTTGCAGCTGGAAATCATTCCTACAGTGTGGAGAAAACATAGAGCTATAAATAGGATGAAGAAACAAGTGAGCAATTAGGAAATGGAGGAACAAACTGAAGGCAACAATAGAGGCTGGAAAAACAGCAGCAGCAGATTCAAAACTGGGATCTTTAGGTATTTACTAATGGTCTGTATAAGCAGAGAGAAAAGAGACCCTCCATAATGTTTGGATCCATGTGACTTGTAGACACCTTGTTTCAGGTACTATAATCGATTATGAGTTAGGGCCTCTAGAAATAATCTTTTGCTGCCATTTCAAGAATAATAACATAAATAGCTATTTGCAGTAAGAATTTATAAGTCTAATAATAAGAATATATGAAATTAGCTTGTCCATGAGTTTTTTTTTTTTTTTTTGAGTTTTCACATGCAACATCTACAAATTTTAGTTCACATTGCAATTGTGAAGTGCAGAGGAAAGTAATTATTTTTTCTGCAACTGATCTGTTCCTCTTCTGGAGAGCTCATCTTTTGGTTAGTGGGGAAAAAATTACCTAAATGTGCAAGGCAGTTTAAAGCTAAGACCAAGCAGATTAATTAAAAAGCCCTTCCAAGCAACACTCAGACACTGTTGTGTGGTGGTTTTCAGCATTTTAAGAGACGCTTCTCTTCCTTAAGATGGAATTCAGGTGTACGGAGGGAGGCCATTTGCCCCTGGCGATGGGTGAGGGCTCGTTTGGGCTGGGCCTTGATTCTGCCCTGAATGCTGTCTTCTTTTGGGTCCCTTTGGATCCTGCCTTCCTCATACTGACAAGTTTGTAGCTGGAGAACTCCCAAGCCCTCTTTCTTTTTTTTTTTTTTTTTTTTTTTTTTTTTGCGGTACGCGGGCCTCTCACTGTTGTGGCCTCTCGGGCCCAGCCGCTCCGCGGCACGTGGGATCCTCTCAGACCATGTCACGAACCCGCATCTCCTGCATCGGCAGGCGGACTCTTAACCACTGCGCCACCAGGGAAGCCCCCAAGCCCTTTTACTGGTTTAGGAATGACTTGCCATTTCCCTTCAGATCTCAACGGTACTAGGCTTTGATTAAAATATTTCCCTAAACTAAAATTTCATGTATGTGTATATTTGTGTATGTGCATGTGTGTTCAGGCGTATGTATGTATCTGTTTGTGTGTGTGTCTGTTTTTTATTGAGGTATAGTTGATTTACAGTATTAAATAAGTTTCAGGTATATAAGATAGTGATTCACAATTTTTAAAGATTATACTCCATTTATAGTTGTTATAAAATATTGGCTGTATTTCCTGTGCTGTACAATATATCCTTGTAGCTTATTTATTTTATACATAGTAGTTTATATCTCAATCTCCAGCCCCTATTTTGCTCCTCCTCCTTTCCCTCTCTCCACTGGTAACCACTAGTTTGTCTCTGTATCTGTGAGTCTGTTTCTTTTTTGTTATATTTACTGGTTTTAGTTTTTAGATTCCACATGTAAGTGATAACATACAGTATTTGTCTTTCTCTGTCTGACTTATTTCATTAAGCGTAGTATTCTCTAGGTCCATCCACATTGCTGCAAATGGCAAAATTTTATTCTTTTTATGGCTGAGTAGTATTGCATTGTGTACACACACACACACACTCACACACAAATAAGCCATGTCTTATTTATTAATTCATCTGTTGATGGACATGTAGGTTGCTTCCACATCTTGGCAATTGTAAATAATACTGCTATGAACATTAAGTTGCAGGTATCTTTTTGAAATAGTGTTTTTATTTTCTTTGGACATACACCCAGGAGTGGAATTGCTGGATCATATGGTGATTCCAATTTTAGCTTTTTAAGGAATTGCCACGCTGTTTTCCACAGTGGCTGCACCAATTTACATTTCCATCAAGTGTGTTCATGTTTATGTGTGTATCTGTTCATGTATGTGCTTTGTGGGGACAGCAGGAAGGAAACATAGTTAGTAAAATCTATTTTGTGTCTGTAAAGTGTTAGGCATTTATGGGCATTGTTATCATCTTTAATCTTCATGGAAATCTTAGTGATAGTTGCTGTTATCATCTTTTATTTTTTTTCCTCTTTTTTAAAATTAATTTTTATTGGAGTATGGTTGCTTTACAATGTTGTGTTAGCCTCCACTGCACAACAAAATTAATCAGCCATACACATACAGATATCCCCTCCTTTTGGACTTCCCTCCCATTTAGGTTACCACAGTGCATTAGGTAGAGTTCCCTGTGCTATACAGTATGTTTCCATCAGTTGTCTATTTAGTATCAATAATATATATGTATCAATCCCAGTCTCCCAATTCCACCCACCCCATCCCTTTCTCCCTTGTTCCCATACATTTGTTCTTTACATCTGTGTCTCTATTTCTGCTCTGCAAATAAGATCATCTATACCATTTTTCTAGATTCCACATAGATGCATTATTATACAATGTTTGCTTTTCTCTTTCTGACTTACTTCATTCTGTATGGCACTCTCTAGGTCCATCCATGTCTCTACAAATGACCCAATTTCATTCCTTTTGATGGCTGAGTAATATTCCATTGTATATATGTACCACATCTTCTTTATCTATTCCTCTGTTGATGGACATTTAGGTTGCTTCCGTGTTCTGGCTCCTGTAAATAGTGCTGCTATGAACATTGGGGTGCATGTATAATTTGAATTATGGTTTTCTCTGGGTATATGTAGTGGGATTGTTGGCTCATATGGTAGTTTTATTTTTAGTTTAAGGAAACTCCATACTAATTTCCATAGTGGCTGTATCAATTTACATTCCCACTAACAGTGTATGAGGGTTCCCTTTTCTCCACACCCTCTCCAGAATTTGTTTGTAGGTTTCTTTTGATGGCCATTCTGACTGGTGTGAGGTGTTCCCTCACTGTAGTTTGATTTACATTTCTCTAATAATTAGTGATGTTGAGCATCTTTTCATGTGTTTGTTGGCCATCCGTATGTCTTCTTTTGAAAAATGTCTATTTAGGTCTTCTGCCCATTTTTTGATAGGGTTTTTTTTTTTTTTTTTTTGTGGTATGCGGGCCTCTCACTGTTGTGGCCTCTCCCTTTGCGGAGCACAGGCTCCGGACGCGCAGGCTCAGAGGCCATGGCTCACGGGCCCAGCTGCCCTGAGGCATGTGGGATCTTCCCGGACCAGGGCACGAACCCGCGTCCCCTGCATCGACAGGCGGATTCTCAACCACTGCGCCACCAGGGAAGCCCTGTTTGTTTTTTTAATATTGAGCTGTATGAGCTGCTTGTGTATTTTGGAGATTAATCCTCTGTCAGTTACTTCATTTGTAAATATTTCCTCCCATTCTGAGGGTGGTCTTTTCAGCTTGTGTATGGTTTCCTTTGATGTGCAAAACTTTTAAGTGTAATTACGTCCTATTTGTTTAATTTTGTTTTAATTTTCATTATTCTAGGAAGCAGGTCTAAAAAGATCTTGCTGTGATTTATGTCGTAGAGTGTTCTGCCTATATTTTCCTCTATGAGTTTTACAGTGTCTGGTCTTTAATCCATTTTGAGTTTATTTTTGTGTATGGTGTTAGGGCTTTTTCTAAATTCATTCTTTTACATGTAGCTGTCCAGTTTTTCCAGCACAACTTATTAAAGAGGCTGTCTTTGCTCCACTGCATATTCTGGCCTCCTTTATCAGAGATAAGATGACCATACGTGTGTGAGTTTATCTCTGGGCTTTCTATCCTGTTCCATTGATCTATATTTCTGTTTTTGTGCCAGTACCATACTGTCTTGATTATTGTAGCTTTGTAGTATAATATGAAGTCAGGGAAACTGATTCCTCCAGCTCCATTTTTCTTTCTCAAGATTGCTTTTGTGTTTCCATATAAACTATAAAATTTCTTTTGTGTTTCCATATAAACTGTAAAATTTTTTGTTCTAGTTCTGAGAAAAATGCCATTGGTAATTTGATAGGAATTTCATTGAATCTGTAGATTGCTTTGGGCAGTAGAGTCATTTTCACAATGTTGACTCTTCCCATCCAAGAACATGGTATATCACTCCATCTGTTTGTATCATCTTTAATTTCTTTCATCAGTGTCTTATAGTTTTCTGCATACAGGTCTTATACCTAGGAATTTTATTCTTTTTGTTGCAGTGGTAAACGGGAGTGTTTCTTTAATTTCGTCTTCAGATTTTTCATCATTAGTGTACAGGAATGCAAGAGATTTCTGTGCATTAATTTTGTATCCTGCTAGTTTACCAAATTCATTGATTAGCTCTAGTAGTTTTCTGGTAGCATCTTTAGGATTTTCTATGTATAGTATCATGTCATCTGCAAACAGTGACAGTTTTACTTCTTTTTCAATTTGTATTCCTTTTATTTCTTTTTCTTCTCTGACTGCCATGGCTAGGACTTCCAAAACTATGTTGAATAATAGTGGTGGGAGTGGATACCTTGTCTTGTTCCTTATCTTAGAGGAAATGCTTTCAGTTTTCACAATGAGAATAATGTTTGCTGTGGGTTTGTCATATAAGACCTTTATTATGTTGAGGTTGGTTCCCTCTATGCCCACTTTCTGGAGAGTTTTTATCATAAATGGGTGTTGAATTTTGTCAAATATTTTTCTTCATCTATTGAGATGATCATGTGGTTTTTATTCTTTAATTATTAATATGGTGTATCACATTGGTTGATTTACATATATTGAAGAATCCTTGCATCCCTGGAATAAATCCCACTTGATCAAGGTGTATGATCCTTTTAATGTGTTGTTGCATTCTGTTTGTTAGCATTTTGTTGACGTTTTTTGCATCTTTGTTCATCAGTGATATTGGTCTGTAATTTTCTTTTTTTGTGATATTTTTGTCTGGTTTTGGTATCAGGGTGATGGTAGCCTCATAGAATGAATTTGGGAGTGTTCCACCCTCTGCAATTTTTGGGAAGAATTTGAGAAGGATAGGTGTTAGCTGTTCTCTAAATGTTTGATAGAATTCACCTGTGAAACCATCTGGTCCTGGACTTTTGATACCATCTTTTAATCAATGAAGAAAGTGAAGCTGAGATGTGATATCAGAAATGGAGCCCATGTCTGCTTGGACTCAAAGATTATGCTCATTATTTTGTCTCTTGGGTGTGGTAAAAATGGAAAAAAAGTTTTATTTCCCTTGGTGTTCATTTTATGATATTGCCATCCAGATCAGTTTTACCAGTTTGCAATGTGCTGAAAAGTTCTAGTGTGATAACATCTTCATTAGATTTGTGCACTGTTACCAGAAATGTTTTCTTGTTTTGTAGCTGCATTATAGTATTCAACTCTGCTTCAGTGTGCATATCTTTTATATTTAGAGAGAATGAACATTTTTCCATTTGTTTAAATGTATTTGTGTTTTTTCTTGTACAAATTGCTGCCTATTTCAATTTTAATGGTTTTGTTGCTATTCTTGTACATTTTAGTGAGAGGTTATATGCTATAGGACGAAATATTTGATATCAGGTATTGCTCCTATCTACTTGTTTCTTTTCCTTTTCAATTGAGAGGGGTTTTTTGGTAAATTTTTTTTTTAAATAAAAGTTTAAAATTTTGCATACATAAATTTGTTAATCTTTCTTTTGTGATTTTACTTGGTACTTTAACCTTAAGAAAGTTATCATTTCTCTGCAGATATAATAGATATCTTAATTATTCTAATATTTATGAATTTGTTGAAAATGATTCTTTTATAGACCTGGAATTTATTTTAGTGGATAATGCAAAGTAAATATCTAATTTAATTTCTTTTAAAATTGATATCTTTTATCCATATAATTTATTAATAATCTTTATTTTTAACCATTGAAGTTTTAATATAATGCTGCTGCAATTTCTGATTGACCTATTTTGTTCTATTTTTCCTTCTATCTATTTTTATTACAGAACTAAACCTTTAATTTTGATGTTTTATATGGTTTTAATATCTGATAAAACTCAGTTCTCCTAAAGTAACACTCTGCTTTTCATCTATTTAAAAAATCTGTGATAATTCCTTTTTAAAAATATTTCTTTATTTAAAATATTTTTCCAGAATCAATTTTAGAAGTATCTTGTTATCTTTCCAATTGGGAATTTGAGTGGGATTATAATACCTATATAATACCTATATAAATTAACTTTGAGAAAATATTAATCTCTTTATTGAGGTCTAAACTGTAACTCTTCCTTTACTAAAGGTTTTCTTTATATTTCCTACTTAACATTTTTTCATTGTGAAAGTTCTGTGTAGCTTTCATTAAACTCTTTCATTAAAATTTTATAATTTTATTGTTATTGTGAAATGATCTCCTTTATTATTATGTTTTTGCTACCTGTTATGGAATATAAAACTTCTATAAACTTTTTAGATGTTCTATATTTCCATTTCACTATTTTATTATTTCTAATTGATTATTTTTAATAGCAGATTTATTTGGTCTTTTCTTTATGTAATTATTCTAATTGTGCATAATGAATTTTCAGTTGCCAATATAATTTTTATTTCTTATTTAAATCAATATTTATTCTTATAATTTTATTACAAAAACAACTGTAGAAGAGACATTGATTAGTTTCCCTGTCTGTTCAACCTCCCTTTCTTAACTGTTCTGTTTGTAGATTTAGTTCTGCTTGACAGTTGAGCACTACTTGAGTACAGTCCAGTCATGGCTGATTGCTTAAAAAAATGGGCACGTGATTCAGAGAAAGGTAGTTCATTGGACAGTCAGTGATCAGCAAGGACTGGGAGTTAAATGGTGTTCCACGGGAGCCATGAAGTAAGTACCGTGGAGGCTAGAGTTGACACTATGGCAACCCCAAGCCTCCTGTAAACCCCAGGAGCAGGAACTGGCCATCCTGTAGAAAGTCAGGCTGCAGGGAGTTCGCACATGCGTGTGCGCGGGCGCACACACACACACAAAACCCTCAACCCACTGAAAGCAATCCAACACAACATCTAGCATCAGAAAGACAGAAACAGACGCTGCTCGTTATCTTTCAACTTATTGTGGGGAGCAGTTTCCCCTTTAGGCTTTAGATTCTACTATAACAAATCCTCCTTTCTGTGGTCTATCTCTAGTGGGTTTCTGTTTCTCACAACCCCAAATCCTTTAAGACGTTGCTGATAATGGATATCTTTATTATTTCCCTATTTTGAAAATGAATGCCACAGTTTCAACTTTCGATTTCAGATAAACATTTATAGTAAGGTGTATTCCTTTTGTTACTTTAAAATTATTTTTTTTTAGATGTGGGGACTCTGTTGAAATTGTCATATCGTTTTGACTTAGTTAAATGAACATTTGTTAAGTGGAGCACAGGGTGTTGGATGGTGAACCCTAGTTCAACAACAGATCACAAGAGAAATTGAAATAGAGAAGTTTATTACCCACAGTCCTGGAGGAAACACCCTATGCATCCAATGGGGTGGGGGAGAGGTCAAGGCAGAGTGCAGAACAAAGAGCGACAGAGGACCTGGGGCACGTGCCTTTATTAATGTCCGTGGGTGAAATGCTTTGGGGTTCCTAGGCTAAGGCAAAATTGGTCAATGAAAAAGGAAAAAGCAGCATTTTGGTAAGCTCCCTGGGGGTCTTATCTAAGGGGCGCACAAGAGGAAATCCACGTGAGAGACGGGGGAGGCTGCTGAACAAGGGCTAGTGGGGAATTATTTCAGGAGCTTACATTCACTCGTGCCTCACCCACTGGGTGGCCATATAGGGCATGTACTTGCATGAGGGGCTGGTGTCCATTTAAGTCCCTGCAGGCCGAACCAAATGGATGCTGAGGCAGCTATATCATGGAATAGCTCAGCTAAACTCTCAACACACATGCAATTTTTCTTATTTAATCTATATGTCATCTATTACATCTATAGATAATCAAATATGTTGAACTGTAAATTCAATTTTCCTGGCATTTGGTTAAATGATCTTTTCATCACATCACACAATGCAAGCTGTACAATACTTCAAAGGACAGAGACCATGTCTTTCTTATTTTTCCTAGGGGAGAAGAGAATTATAAATTTGTTATGATGTATCTAATAATTATTTTTATGCTACTTAGTATCACTGAGTAACCTAATGGTCCCTTCGATGGTCCCACCTGATGCCAAGGTCCTGATTCTGTCATGGATTCTCAACTTTCTCTCTTATCAAAACTTATGATTCAGACATATATTTCAGATAAATATCTGCCTGCAGCCTGGTGGTGTGTGGACCTGCTGAATGGTCCTCTCCCCACCCCCTGATGCTCTGTATTACTGCCAAGGAAGTGGGCTTGGACACCTTTTCAGTGACACTGACAGCTCAACCATCTTTACAAAACATGGTAATTAAAATGTACATTATCACATGTGATAGCTCAGTTTATTTTCCTCCAAATTTTTAATATGAACATTTTCTAACATACTGGGACACTGGAAGAATGGTAAGATAGATTTAAGGCTTAACACCACTTTATTTTTGCCAAGGCTTCTTCTTTCTCAAGTTTAAAAATTTGATTCATCTATCTATTGGCCAGATTAAAGACTTCATGGATTTTCTATTGCCTCATTTCTTTTATGTTCAAGAATGTCTGCCTGATGCTTTTAAATGTGAACAACCTCTTAGCTGGAGATTATACTCTTGGGAAACCATTTTCTTTCTCTTAGAACATAATAGACATTATTCCATCATCATCTGTCATTCATTGACGCGGTGGATAAATAGAAGGCCAGCGTGATTTTTTAACTGCTGTGGGTGATTTTCACAATTTGCCTGGATTCCTGTTTATTTCTTTATTCTTGATATTTGATAGTCTGTCAGTGTTGAAGGTCCTCTATCACATTTGATATGCCCAATCATGATATGCTTTTTCACTCTAACACATCAGTTTTTTTCTTGGAATCTCAGGGTTTATTTTTTCTTGTACTGTAACTTACAACTTATTTTGGGGGTTAATTTGTTGGATTCTCTACCTCAGAGGCAGCAGTTCGTAGGATGGATTGCTTTTCTCCTCCATAAAATTTAGTTCCTCTCTAGTTGTTTGAATGTTTTTGTCTTTTTTATCTACATTCATTGCCTTTACTTTCAACTTTCCACATGCCAGTAATTTGCTCTTTACCTATGTCTATTCAATTCCTATCTAGTTCTAATATATTTCTTAGTTCAGGAATGATGTTAATTTGGGCATCAATTTATTGCCTTAACTATGTAATCTCCCCTTTCATCTCCTTCTATCATTTTATCATCTCACTGTATCCATTAAATAATCAAGCTGTTTTATAGCATAGCCCAGTTAATAGAGGAATTTCCTCCTGTTCATTGAGTGATGTTTTCCTCCTGGGCTTGGTTCTTTGCCTTTTTGATATTCTGCTTCTTTTACTACTCCCACCCTTTTTGCTGTCATGTGTTTGCACAGTTGCCATGCTGTTTCTTTTCACCTTGCTTATGCTTTGGCAGTTCTATGTTGACATTCTATTTGGTCAGCTGAGGAGCTTTCTTTTAGGATACCTAGGATCTGCTCTGCTTCCACAATTTTTTTTTAACCATGTATGTTCAATACAACTAGCTAGGAGGCATTCACATTTCCATGGGGAGGGGGTATCCTTGAACTTCAGCTTGTTCTTCAATTCAGTATGTAGCTCTGGAACCTTCGTTTTCATCAGAGACTTTCACCCACATTGACTTTTTTCTTCATTTAACCTGCTTCACCCCATGAAAAATTCCATTACTCCGTTGTTAAAAGAGGACAAGTATAAAAATGTGTGTTCAGTCTGCTTCTGTTCAGGTTTGGGGGTACTAGTGAAATATTTCAGGACTTTGTAAACTCACTAAACTCCTGGGATACAGTGGAGTCTGGTAGGAGGGGTGTGGTTAGGAATGAAACTGTCCTGTGTCCCACTCTCTACTCTAGAGTCAGCTGTAACTTTCTTTCCATTACTTTAAAAAAATGTACATTCCTAGTTTAATTCTATTTTTTCTTTTTTTTTTTTTTTTTGGTTGATGCAATTCTTTTTGCTCAGTTGCTTAGACATCAGTGGAGGGAAGTTTTGTGTTGCAGTTTAAATTTGTTGCGTTGACCCAGAAGTCCTGCTAAACATGCTAATCGGGTTGCTGGGAAGAGGGTATTGACATACCCAGCCTGCAGAGCGACCCAGAGTTGTTAATAATATGCTTGTGAACATATAAATTAATAAGTGGAAGGACCATCATCAAACCCATTTCTTTCCATTCCAGACCATTGCTTTTTACACTAGTGTCCCCTAAATATAAAGTTAGTTTGTTAATTATTTAAACATATATATATATAATTAAAATATAAATTGTTTTACTATGCTTGACATGTTTTTAAAAGATTTCAATTACAGGATGAAGGGTCCTTTGGAAAAGAACTACAGGGTTCTTTCTATTTGTTCAATAGACACATTACCAAACAGCTGTGTGTAAAATGAACTCTTCTAGATGGTATATTTAAAATGCACACTGTTGTCACTATTTACTTATTTACATATTTATTTCTCCCCAGCTTTATTGGGATATAATTGACACATAACGCTGTATAAATTTAAACTGTACAACTTGTTGATTTGACACATTTGTATATTGCAAAATGATTACCATGGTGACATTAGCTACCACCTCTATCCCATCAAATAGTTACCATTTCTTTCTTGTGAAAAGACTACTTAGCAACATTCACATATCTGATGCAGTATTACCTATCATCACCATGCTGTACATTAGGTCCCCAGAACTTGCTGATTTTATAACTGAATGTTTGTACCCTGTGACCAATATCTCCTCATTCCCCACATTCCCCAACCCTTGTAACCACCATTCTACTCTGCTTTTTAGATTCTACACATAAGTGATACATTTGTCTTTCTCTGTCTGACTTATTTCACTAAGCATAATGCCCTCAAGGTTCATACAAGTTGTTGTAAGTGGCAGGATTTCCTCCTTTCTCATGGCTGAATAATATTCCATTGCATATATATACTATAGATTCTTCAGTCATTCATCAGTTAATGGACACTTAGGTTGCTTCCATATCTTGGCTATTGTGAGTAATCCTGCAATGAGCATAGAAGTGCAGGTATCTCTATGATATCATGTTTTGAATTCCTTTGGATAAATACCCAGATGTGGAATTGCTGGATTATATGGTAGCTCTATTTTTAATTTTTTGAGGAAACTTCATACTGTTTTTCATAATGATTTTTATCGATTTACATTCCCACCAACAGAGCACTAAGGTTCCCTTTTCCCTACACCCTTACCATGTGCTCACTATTAAAAATAATCCTGTAGAAAATATTTGATAAATTGATAAAGTTTTGGGAAGTTGATTTTTTAAATATGCCATTTGTTTTATTTATAGAATGAAGCACACCCATATCAGAAGTTATGAAGGGGCTTTGTAAAACCTCCCTTGAAATAATTTAAACCAGGATGAAATGTCATCTTGCTGTAATGGTTTATGGGAAGCTGAAGACCAAGGAAATGGACTTAATAATATTGATTTGTCCTAGGTCTATAATTCCTTTAAAAGGAGACTTCTCAAGATTTTAGATTTTCACTTCTCAGTGATACTACTTTTTGTTTCTTCACATTTATTCACTTATACAGATTCTAGTTCAAAAGCTCCATAAAGTTCAGGGCACTTGACCACCTGAAATTGTGCCTTGTGTTCATGAAGTACCTTCTGATTCACAGTGTGTACCACTCGTGGCACAGTTCTCTTCCTCTGTTTACAGCCCATGGTGATTATTCTATGTTTTGGATCTATTCCTATTTCCCAAAGTCATTTTCTACAGGCAGTTATGTGTTTGTTTCCCACTTTTACTGAGCACTGGTACATTTGTTTGTGAGAATATGACAAAAACCAATGTTTTTATTTTTGCCAAAGCTGGGAAGTTTTGTTTTTGTTTCTTCTCTTGATCTCTACTTGGCTGTTCATTTGTATAATGTGTAGAGGGCTCTGTGTTAGTGCCTGAGTCTTATTTGTATACTCACTGCTTTAATATTCTGGTTCAGTTGTTCTTATACTACATTGGACCTAAATGTTGCCTAGGATGCTTGCTAAAATATAGTGTGGACCCACCATTAGAAATTCTGATTCAAAAGCACTAGGGTAGGACTTAAGAATCTGCCTTTTAACAAGGTTCCCAGATGCTTCTAAGGAAGGTAGTCCATCACCCACAGTTTTAGAAACACCACTTTAGATCACTTAATAGTTAGAATTTGGTCAACCAAGGAGCTCTTCTCCCAGTTTGGTTACTAGAGAAGTAACTATTCTTCATGTTTCACAATTGCTGTAATGAGTAGAAACCTGATACAAAATGGGGCTGTAAGTTACATAAAAGGAGAATGTGGGATTCAAGATAGTAATGTTAGAGGTAGACATTTGAATGAATAATTTTATCTAATTAGCTCTTAATTTCACTAGCTTGTTCTGGAAAATGTGCAAAGGCAGATATAAGAATATTATTGAAAACAAAAGTTTTAATTTTTTTCCCTAGAAATGGTGGCATGATGGTTACTTTTACATGTCACACGTGGCTAGGCCGTGGTACCTGGTTGTTTGGTCAAACACTAGATCTGATGTTGTGAAGGTATTTTTTAGTTTTGATTAACATTTATAATTAATTGACTTTAAGTAAAGCAGATTACTCTCCATAATGTGGGTGGGACTCATCCAATCAGTTGAAGACCTTAAGAGCAAAGTCTGAGGTTTCCTGAAGAAGAACTTTTGTCTTTTTTTTAAAAAGATTTAATTTTTACGTTATTTTTGGCTGCATTGAGTCTTTGTTGCTGTGCGCGGGCTTTCTCTAGTTGTGGCGAGTGGGGGCTACTCTTCATTGTGGTGTGTGGGCTTCTCATTGCAGTGGCTTTTCTTGTTGTGGAGCATGGGCTCCAGGCACATGGGCTTAGTAGTTCTGGCATACGGGCTTAATTACTCCGTGGCATGTGGGATCTTCCTGGACCACGGATCGAACCCATGTCCCCTGCATTGGCAGGTGGATTCTTATCCACAGAGCCACCAGGGAAGCCCGAAATTCTATCTTAAAGCTGCAACATAGAAATTTTGCTTGACTTCCCAGCCTCAACTGCCTTGCAGATTTTAGACTTGTCATCTCCCACATTTGTGTGAGTCAATTTCATAAAATCTTTCTCTCCCCCCCCCCCACATGCACACACACAAACATATCCCCTGTTGCTTCTGTTTCTCTGGAGATTGCTAACTAACACAAGTAGTAACAAATTTTATTGTTGTTCTATAAAAGCTTCTTCTTGACATCCAAAGAAATGCCCTGGGTTTGGAATTAGAAGATATGGATTCAAATTCAGTTCTGCCCCTTAATCATTGTTTGATCTGGGACTAGTTACATGTTTCTTGTTGTAGGTTTCCTTGTCTGTTAAGAGGGGATTAGAACACCTTTCCAGGTCATTTAAAAGTTTTTTTTGTGAGGCTCAGTTATGGTAATTCATGATAGTTCATGGACAAGCTCTCTGAAAAACATAAATTGTGATACATTAGAGGTGTTCACCCATCACTGATGTTCCCTGCCAAGAATGCAAGACATATGTGACAATTTTGCTCTTAGAACCATTTCAAAGATTGGTAAGTTGGGGTTACTTGCAATCTTTAATCTTTGTACCTGTATCTGGTCCTCCCCCTTCACTCGTTTATTACATGTCTTGCCTTATCTATTGGCAATGCCTGCAAAGAGCAACTCACATTTCTGTTCTCTTTAGGAGAATGTCATTAGCCATTATTTTCTGTAGCCCACACTAGTTTATTATTTCCTTGGGTGGGCCTTTCAAAATGGGAGCCAGATCTCTTTTCTGTGCTTTCAGCTGAAGGTAGTGTGACAATTTTCTAGAGAAATGAATCATTAAACATTTATTCCGGAGGGAGCCCAGATTTTGCTTAATCTGCTGGTTGCTTTGACATTCACTTTTATTTCCAAAACTCGACTTATTAATACCATCTAGAAGCACTAGGAAACCTCCATTCTGCATGTTTATCAGACTATTCATGCATTCCCACAGTTCAGTGTATAGAGTTTCCCTGTTTTGGACTTAACTTGAGAGATGTTAATGACTGGTCATATTGACCTGGCTTCTGATTATAGATGAATCATTATATCAGCTCTGCAGAGGATTGGCCATCTTCTAATTTCCACATTCCTGAAGTGGAAACAAATATTAAGGTGATCCTAAGAAGCATCGAAAATGTGCCATCATTTTTTTTTTTCTAAGTCTGTCACTAAGACCCTTTTGAATTGGGGTTAGATTGTCAAGGCATTTGAATTAATTGCATTTATTAATCTCTGGACATAAGTGGGAAACTAGGAAAAGACAAATGTACAATCAACATAAAGCAAGTTTGGGGCCTAACAAAGTGGATTGAATTATATTTAACAGGAGGAAGCTGCTGTTTAATTCACAGGCACAGATGCCCGCACTCATCTGTGACACTGAATCTGTTTTCTAATGAGTGTTGTCTTCTCTGAGCTTCCTTCCTGTTACTCCTTTCTCCTTGCTCAAATTTCAGAGTTCACATCTGCAGTTCTGGGAAAGGTGATGTTTCACTTGCCTTCATTCAAAAAGGAGAGGGTATAAATTTTGTTTCCAAATGTTTGATGCTGGTATTATATCCTTTATCAAGTGTTCCTGAAAGAAGTGTAGTGGTTTCACTTTACTTCATAGCCATCAGATACATTAAATCCACTGAATCTTGGTAAATTATTAAGCAACTATTGATTTTGTTGTGGTGAACATCAAGATGTATTGATTTCATCTCAGTCAATACTTTCCAAATGCATAATAAATCTTGATGTTTATTGAAACATGCATCTTAATCTCAGTGTGTAGGTGCATATACACATCAGATCAGTGCATCAAAACTCAGATATTTATATTGTACTTCTTCTGAACATCTTTATAAAAAACTATTTCCCCCCAGAGATGCTACTATTTTTTGCTTGTTTGTTCATTAGTTCTTCTTTTATTCTTAAAATTTTTAACCTCATTTATCCTTCCCTTGGTTGATAATAGTAAGGGAAACTAAGGCTTGTAAAGAAATCTACTGGCCTTTCACAAACTAGTTGGGGTTAGTCTTCCTGATTAGCTTGTCATTAATTGCAAAGTGAGTCTTACTTTCTGTCTCCACCCATTTCAAGTTTAGATGAAACAATGAGAAAGTTAAAGATTTTCACTCTCCACTTTGGTCCAAGAATGCTTTTTATTCCAGCATCGACCAGACCAATACTAAATCAGGGACCACATCTGAGAATCCACTTCATTTCATATCAATATTTAAAAAAATTATATGGTACAAAAAGACAAACATAAGGTCAAAATTGCATTTAGATAAAATTAAGTGATCAACTACAGGATATAATTTAATGGGTACAGAACTAAAACAAAATCCTTATTGTCTCCTGCAATATCTTAAATTCTACCAGTAGGAATTTATTATAAGTCCTCTTAGAAAATTAAAATTGCTCCTGGGTAAATAACAAAATCAATTAGCTGACCAGTAACCATTTATTGACTATCTACTCTATGTTTAGTCCTTTGCTATCCTTCTGAGTTGACACTTTACTTGGTTTACTCTGTGGTCCTTATCTATGCTTCATGTTTCTTTAACCTCACTGCTACTTCTCATGTATTAATTGGCTATTCTGTGGGCAAATGAAATAGTGCCTCTTTAATCATCAGAGTTTTTCCTTCCAGCAAGAAAAATACATATCATTCAAGAAGTGGGTGCTTTGATGGACTGTGAGGAAGGCAAGAAGGAAGGGATACATTTAGAGTAGAGCAAATTGCCATCCTATATACGTGTATATGCATGCACCCTGCTATGGTTTGAATCTTTGTGTCCCCCCCAAATTCATATATTGAAATCCTGATCCCCACAGGTGATGGTGCTAGTAGGTAGAGCCTTTGGGAGGTGCTTAAGTCAGGAGGGTGAAGCCCTTACAAAACTACCTTTTGAAAGAAGCTCCAGAGAGATACCTTCCCCTTTCTGCCATGTGAGAATGCAACAGAAAGTCTACAAACTGGAAGAGGGCTCTCATTCAACCATGCTGACACCATGATCCAGCCTACAGACTGTGAAAAATAAATTTCTGTTGTTTATAAGCTATTTTGTTACAGTAGCCCAAATGGACTAAGACACCCCCTTATGTGTGTGTGTATATATATATCTGAGGTAAAGTGGAGAGCAATAATTCTCCATGAGACAGTTTCTTAAACTGGCATTCCCAGGGGAGTTTCAAGCCAGCTGTAGAGATTTTGAATAATAACTGATGTCCCAAAGGAGAATGAGGTCAAGAAAAGAGAAGATAATGCAAATAGACAAAATCAATCTTTCTCATTAAAACAACTGCCCTAATTAATCAATGATTTGGAATGTTCCATATAGTGGCATGTGGGAAAAGTGCTAGGTAGATAAAAATTTGTTTTTACAAAAGAGAGAAAGCTTTGATAACAGAGCTTTGGTGACAGAGACAGTATGACAATGGCCAAATCCATTTTTTAAGAATAGTGATCTTCAAATCCTTTGCACAGTCATTAAGGCTAATGTGGAGAAGATAAAGGCTTCCATCCTGCTGATGCATATTTAAAGCTAAGAACTTGAAAAATAAGATTTGATGTTCTTATGGTTTTTATTGCTCTACTTTGAGCCAGTATGACTCCTGATAAAATGCATCAATATGGTTTGCAGACACTACCCGGGAATGAAAGAAAAGCCATTCTGAACTTAAATATATGGATTTTCCTGAAGCTTTTATAGTCAAGTTGGCCTTTACACTTTAAGCCTCTAATACAAAGAGGAATTTTGTTTAAAGCATCTTGGGTAGAAGCCAAGTATTATTCCTGTGGAATATAGGGATAATGGCAAGTTTGTTGATGGTTTCTGTTTTTTCTTTTTCATGTTATGTAAAAATTTGGATTATAACACATATAACAATATAACACACATAACAGGATCCTGTTTTTTTCCCCAAATATTCACAGGGATCAGGAAATGTGACACCAAATGTTTTGTTGGCTCTCCTGAAGGGTCCCCATGATAATCATTTTCTTCATGGCAATAGACCCCCTTTAACTTGGATCTGGAGTGGCATTGGTGTTTCGTGGAAGGAGCAGAGAAGTGCTGGCCTTTCGTGTGTCCTTGTTCATTGTTTATGAAATGGCTCATGATGGAGCTGTGCTCCACTCCTAGCTCTCAGCAAATGGTGAAGAAAGTGAAGCTTGATTTCCATATGCAGAGCGTCCAATATGTTCCATTTCAACCCATGCCTCAACATCTCCTGCTTTATGGTTAATGCTCTTATGTTCTTATTTACTATGTTAATATTATTATTATATATTAGTATATTTTGTCTAATAATTATTTAAAAGTATTAAGAGTAAGTAAATTTGTAAAAGTTCTTAAAAGTAACATTTTGATATGAATAACGTAAATATAAGCCAATGTGTGTTTTTTATAATTAAAAGAATATGATTTATTATGTATTTAAATTATGCAATGAAAAGTTGTTCATCATAAAAAGGAATTTTAAGTATGGCACTGGCACAAAAACAGAAATATAGATCAATGGAACAGGATAGAAAGCCCAGAGATAAATCCACGCACATATAGTCACCTTATTTTTGATAAAGGAGGCAAGAATATACAATGGAGAAAAGACAGCCTCTTCAACAAGTGGTGCTGGGAAAACTGGACAGCTTCATGTAAAAGACTGAAATTAGAACACCTCCTAACAATACACAAAAATAAACTCAAAATGGATTAAAGACCTAAATGTAAGGCCAGAAACTAGAAAACTCTTAGAGGAAAACACAAGCACCACACTCTATGACATAAATCACAGCAAGATCCTTTTTGACCCACCTCTTAGAGAAATGGAAATAAAAACAAAAAATAAACAAATGCGACTTAATGAAACTTAAAAGCTTTTTCACAGCAAAGGGAACCATAAACAAGATGAAAAGACCACCCTCGGAATGGGAGAAAATATTTACAAATGAAGCAACTGACAAAGGATTAATCTCTAAAATTTACAAGCAACTCATGCAGCTCAATATAAAAAAAAAGACAAACACAATCCAAAAATAGGCAGAAGACCTAAACAGACATTTCTCCAAAGAAGATATACAAATTGCCAACAAATACATGAAAGGATGCTCAACATCACTAATCATTAGAGAAATACAAACCAAAACTACAAAGAGGTATCACCTCACACCAGTCAGAATGGCCATCATCAAAAAATCTACAAACGATAAATGCTGGAGAGGGTGTGGAGAAAAGGGAACCCTCTTGCACTGTTGGTGGGGATGTAAATTGATACAGCCACTATGGAGAACATTATGGAGGTTCCTTATAAAACAAAAAATAGAGCTACCATATGACCAAGCAATCCCTCTACTGGGCATATACCCTGAGAAAACCATAATTCAGAAAGAGTCATGTACCACAATGTTCATTGCAGCTCTATTTACAATAGCCAGGACATGGAAGCACCCTAAGTGTCCATCAACAGATGAATGGATGAATGGATAAAGAAGATGTGGCACATATATACAATGGAATATTACTCAGCCATAAAAAGAAACAAAATTGAGTTATTTGTAGTGAGGTGGATGGACTTAGAGGCGGTCATACAGAGTGAAGTAAGTCAGAAAGAGAAAAGTAAATACTGTATGCCAGCCCATATATATGGAATCTAAAAAAAAAAAAAGGTTCTGAAGAACATAGGGGAAGGACACGAATAAAGATGCAGATGATGAGAATGGACCTGAGGACATGGGGAGGGGGAAGGGTAAGGTGGGACAAAGTGAGAGAGTGGCATGGACATATATACACTACCAAATGTAAAATAGCTAGCTAGTGGGAAGCAGCCGCATAGCACAGGGAGATCAGCTCAGTGCTTTGTGACCACCTAGAGGGGTGAGATAGGGAGGGTGGGAGGGAGACACAAGAGGGAGGAGATATGGGGATATATGCATATGTATAGCTGATTCACTTTGTTATAAAGCAGAAACTAACACACCATTGTAAAGCAACTATATTCCAATAAACATGTTAAAAAAAACCCCCTATACTTCAGCTTAAAAAATAAATTAATTAAAGAATATGTATGTATGTGCAAAATAAATAAATAAATTAAATTAAATTAAATTAAAAGGAATTTTAGGGATAGCAGCAGACAGAGAGATACTTGGGTGAAGGGACCTTTAACAATGACACTGACCTGACTGGTTTTAGCAGCTACTTTGGCCTATGTGGTTTTGCCTTGAGACCTCTAGAACTGGCACCTCTAGGCTTCCTCCTCTCTTCCTCCTTCTTTTCTTCTTGTTATGTTCGTGGTAAGGACTTCATGAAGAAGAAAGTATAGCATAGAATGGTGGAGCATAGAACAGCACAGGCAGCATGGCAGGGTGCAAAGAACACAGGCTACTTGCCAAGAGACTCAGGTTCTTCTGTGTGCTTAATATTAGTTGTATGATTTGGAAAAATCGCTTTCCCTCCCTGGACATTGTTGTTTCCATCTTTAAAATGAAGATGATGAAGATGGTAAGAACTAACAGCTACCAAGCACTTACTAGATGCCAGGTCGTATTCTATGTGCTTAACGACAATGGACTCATTTAACCTTTACAGCATCTTAATGAAGTAGCTACTTTTTATTTAAATCATTTTACAGATGAGGAAACTGAGACATAAGAAGGGTGCATATATTTTAATTTCTTAAGTTCACACATCAAAGACAATGTTAGAACCATGTAGACCTGCCCTGGGGCTCTTGCTCTTGACAGTGGCTAAAGTTCCTTTAAAGTCTAGGATTCTATTTTATAGAAATCTCACATCTGTGAAAAGATAGGTGATCCAATGTATTCCCATGAGCTTGAAGGCTATTTGATAAACACAATCATAAATAAATATTTTGTGTTTCAAAAATACATATCTGTATCATGTATTTATCTATTGTCTATCTAACATCTATTTTAAGTTAACTTGGAATCAATTTGCTCTAACTGCTCTCCAAATTGTAGTACCTAAATGATGGCTCTTAATAGAAATGAATAATTATAGCCTGTTGCTAACCACCACTGAGATGTATTCCACGGAATCATTTTTCCTCTAATGGCTGTTGGTGTCACAAAAATAACTTTTATTTAAGAAGAGAAAACAACAACATCAAAAAGAATGGCAGGGCAATCAACTCCATTAAAACACTAATGATGTGTACTAATATCATGTAGTTTTGAAACTGTTTTCTCTGAGAGGCTCTGAGAGCTGTAGAAATTTGCTCTTATTCATTCTCATGTTATCTTTATTATTTATAGATTATTTGTAGATTTGGTCTTGTTCTTTCTTATGTTCTCTTAATTGTAGGCTTACCATCGTGTAATCTAGTGATATTTTGTGTATGAGATTTCCCTAGCAGTAGATTCACTGTCACAACCATCTCTGTTTCTTCAGCATCTCAGAGTTGAAAGTTCCCTTTAACACTGTGAATAAAGGGACAGAGGATTTTTAAAAATGTTCTCCCTTCTTTGGGAATGAAGAATTCAGGTTTATTCAGCCTAGTTTACTTACTGAAAACTTCAGTGTTCTTTTAATGCTTTATAGTTAGATGTGGTAAAAATCATCCACTGAAAAAAATGTTTTCCTGTTGGTTTTCTTGGAGGCATCTGCAGGATTTTTGAGAAAGAGAATGGTCTGGACCTAAATGCCTTATACACACCCTTTCAATGAATTGCCAATTTCACTCCACATAGACACTGGTAGTTGGGAACAGGAAAACAGTGTAAGAAACTACTGCAATCCCACTACTGGGCATATACCCTGAGAAATCCATAATTCAGAAAGAGTCATGTACCACAATGTTCATTGCAGCTCTATTTACAATAGCCAGGATATGGAAGCAACCTAAGTGTCCATCATTGGATGAATGGATAAAGAAGATGTGGCACGTATATACAATGAATATTACTCAGCCATAAAAAGAAATGAAATTGAGTTATTTGTAGTGAGGTGGATGGACCTAGAGTCTGTCATACAGAATGAAGTAAATCAGAAAGAGATAAACAAATACCGTATGCTAACACATATATATGGAATCTAAAAAAAAAAAAAAATGGTCATGAAGAACCTAAGGGCAAGATGGGAATAAAGACACAGACCTACTAGAGAATGGACTTGAGGATACGGGGAGGGGGAAGGGTAAGCTGGGACAAAGTGAGCCAGTGGCATGGACATATATACACTACTAAACGTAAAATAGATAGCTAGTGGGAAGCAGCTGCATAGCACAAGGAGATCAGCTCTGTGCTTTGTGACCACCTAGAAGGGTGGGATAGGGAGGGTGGGAGGGAGGGAGATGCAAGAAGGAAGAGATATGGGGACGTATGTATATGTATAACTGATTCACTTTATTATAAAGCAGAAACTAACACACCATTGTAAAGCAATTATACTCCAATAAAGATGTTTAGAAAAAAAAGAAACTACTGCAACTTCATACTTAAATGATAATGTATGTAAATGTACACGTTTCAATCACACGTGATTGAAATGTGTGCAATTAAATCCAAGAGCTAAAGAAGTCTTTGTTAATTTGTCTAGAGAGGCTAGAAAGAAAGGGTGAGTTTATCACACACACATACAAAAACAACCACAAAGTGAAGCTCTGTCTATTAAAGGGTCCCACAGTTATGATCATGTCTTTGAAAATATCTAGTCAGCATCTTTAGTTCTTTTCTTGCAACATTTTGAACCAATATAAGGGAGAAGAAAACCTCCTTGAAATATAATTGATGGCCATGAGTGCCAGTAGGTTTGTTAGATGCTTTTCTGGAACAGGGAGTAAGTATAAAAATAGGCCAAGACTAAGGTTGATACCAAGGTAGAACTTGACTGTGTCCAAAAAGGAAGATGGGCCAGGTCCTGTGTCCAACAGCGTTCACAGTTGTGCTGTCCAATATGGTAGCCAATAGCCACACATGGCTATTTCAATATAAACTAATAAAAATGAATGATAATTGGAAAATTAGTTCCTCCCTCATACCATCCACAGTTCAAGTGGTCAATAGCCATATCTTGCTAGTGGACACCATATTGGATAGCGCAGATATAGAAACTTCTATCATCACAGAAAATTCTTTTGGACAAGAGTGGTTTAGAGTCAGAGCCTTAACTGTTGGAAAGTGATAATTTCTGATTAGAAAGTAAGGGATCACTTGGACCATTGGTTAATTAGATCGAGGGTCAATAACTAAAATTTGGCTAGAGGCATAAGGAGGGGGCGACCAGCTCATGTTCTGGAGGATTGCTCTTTTCTGCTTAATTGTTGACCTAAAGCTGGCAGAAAGTGACATTTTTGGAGGGGAAGATGAGAGCTTTGACTTCTTGTCTTTCTCCTTCATTTGGAAGGAGAAAGTTGTGAAGTTTAAAGATTTGTTTCTTCTTCTGCATCCTATTTTAATATGCTACTACCTACTCTAGAAATTCTCATATCTAGTTTTTATGAAGATTAGTATGCTTCCACATAGGCCTTATTGGAAACTTTAATGCTATATGCCTCAGGCTTTCTTGCCTCTAGCTAACTGTATTTATCAGGGAGAGAATCTCCCTGAGAACTGCCACTCCAGATTAGGAAACCCAGATTTGCCCCTATAGTAGAAAATGCTACACAGTGCTTATGATATAAGGAGACTTAGAAGAGATGAGACAGCTGCAAACATACATTCAACTGCTTAAATAAAAGTCAAGGCAAGAGGGGTGGGCTTAGAAAGAAATATGTGGAGTGGATTTCTGGAAAACTTAAATGGCTTGTGGGGTATTTGCCCTTAGAACTTTTTAATCAGAAAGGCTGAATACTTGTTAAACATCTCTTACCTGGTCAATTACAATCACTTCTAAATAGTCACCTGTCTTTAGCACTGACCATAGTGGCTGCCCCAAAATGTCCATGTCCTAATCCCTGGGACCTGTGAATGTGAATTTATTTGGAAAACAAGGTCTTTGCAGATATAATTAAGCTCTTGAGATGAGATCGTCCTGGATTACCCAGGTGTGCCCTAAATGCAATGGCAAGTTTTCTTAGAAGAGACAGAAGAGAGGACACAGACACACAGAGAAATCCACGTGAAGATGAAGGCAAAGGTTGGAGTGCCACAGCCAAGGATGCAGGCAACCACCAGGACCTGGGAGAAGCAAAGAATGGATTCTCCCCTAGAGCTTCCAGTGCAAGCGTGGCCCTGTCAACACTTTGATTTCAGACTTCTGGCTCAGATTTCAGGCTTCCAGAACTGTGAGAGAATACATTTCTGTTGTTTTGAGCCACCAAGTGTGTAACAATTTTTTATGGAAGCCACAGGAAACAAATTCAGATCTCCTCTGATACATCCTCCAAACCGTTATTAGAATGATCTTATTTAAGACATAAACCTTATGCAAAGTGTAAAGTTCAACTTCCTTAGAAGAGCTTCCAAGGACCCCTTGATATGGTCTCTGCCTGTCTTTCTCCCTAGGTAGCTCTCGGTACCCCTGTTACATGTAATGAGATCAGATTCCTCTGTTCCCTAGATGTATTGTCAGCTTCATCCCACTGTATGTTTGAACACAGTTCTTGTTATCTGTAATGTCCTTCTGAGGCTTGTCCATCTGTTGTAACTCTTGACCATCTTTCAAAAATCTTAGAATCCCTGTCCCCATGCAACTATGAGACTGGTGTTACTCTGTCACTCCCTCCTTATCCATTGTCACCTCTGCATCTTGAATATACACCCATATAACACAGTGTTTTTTTACATTTATCCATTCAATAATTTTAAAAAAATTAAATTAATTTTAGTAGGCAATACATGTGTATGTTTCAAAAATAAAAATGATAAAAAGTATTCATGGAGAAGACTTGCTCCTATTCTTATCCCCATCCATCTTGTTTCTCCCCATTCCCTACAGGTAATTGTTTTAAAATAATGTGTTTCTTTATGCATACGTTTTCCTTATCAAAATGCAGCACACTACATATATTGTTCTGAGCCTTACTTTTTTCCACGGAGTAACATATCCTAGAGATTTTTTTCCGTATCACTGTATAGAAATCTCCATCATTCCTCTTTTTTAATGGATACATAATGTTCCACTAAGTAGATGACCCTGGATAATTTAACCAATCCCCAATTGTTGGACCCTTGGTTTGTTTCCATTTTTTATTATTATACATAATATTTTAATGAAAACTTTTGTACGTATATCATTTCATAGGTATGCAAGTGTAGGATAGATTTCTGGAAGTGAGATTGCTGGGACAAATGGCAAGTGTAAATGTGATTATGTTAGAGATTGCCAGATTTCCCCCCACAGACATTGAACCATTTGGTGTCCCACTGTCAATGTATAAGTTGGCCTGTGGGCATAACTTAGCAACACACAGTATGGCACTCTTGTATTTTTGCCACCATGATTGATGAATGCAATGGTTTCCTATTGCTGCATAGCAAATTACCACAAACTTAGTGGCTTAACACAATACACATTTATTATCTCACCCTTTCTGTGGACCAGCGGCCCAAGCATGGTTTGGTTGGGTCCTCTGTTCAGGGACTGGGGCTGCAATTAAAATGTTGTCTTGGACTCTGCAATCTCATCTGAGGCTTGAGGCCTTCTTCCAAGCTCATGTGGTTGTTGGAAGAAGTCAGTATCTTTTTTTTTTTTTTTTTCCTCTACGGGGGCCTCTCACTGTTGTGGCCTCTCCCGTTGCGGAGCACAGGATCCGGACGCGCAGGTGCAGCGGCCATGGCTCACGGGCCCAGCCGCTCTGCGGCATGTCGGATCCTCCCGGACCGGGGCACGAACCCGTGTCCCCTGCATCGGCAGGCGGATTCTCAACCACTGCGCCACCAGGGAAGCCCAGAAGTCAGTATCTTATATTTGTAGAAATGATGCTCTTAGTATCTCAATGTTGCCTACAGTTCTCAGCCATGTGACCCTCTTTACAGACAGTTCACATCACATCAGGTGGCTTCTTCACGGCCAGCAGGAGATTCTCTTGCTGTTAAGTATAGGATAGTCTAAGTCTGTATAGTCTGTTAAGATGCAATCTTATTTTATGCAACATAACCATGGAGTGTCATCCTATCCCATTTGCCACATAATATAACCTAATCAAGGCAGTGACAGCTCAACACTATTGTCTCATTCTATTGGTTAGAAGCAAGTCATAGGTTCCAGTCACACTCAAGGGAAGGGGATTACATGGCGTCTAACACTAGAGGATGAAAATCATGAGGACTTCATAGAATTATGCCCATCACAGTGAGAAATCTAGTTTTAACTGGCATTTAAAAAATTATGAGTATTTTTATATGTTTAATAGCCATTTGTATTTTTTTCTTTGTGAACTGTTTATGTTCTTTGTCCATATTTCTCTTAGTTTTTTTATTATTAGTTTTTTTAGTTTCTAGGGACTCTTTATATATTAGTAAGTATAGTCCTTTGACAGTGATATGGCTTGCAAATATTTTCCTCCAGCTTATTCTTATGCTGTTTTTGAATGTGAAGCTTATGAATTTTATGCGGTTGAGATTCTCAATCTTTTCTTTCCACTTCTTGCTTCTGAGTTATTGTGATAAAGGCTACTTCCATTTCGTGGCTTTTAAAAGAATTCTACCATGTTATGGTTTTACTTTTCTATACCTAAATCCTAAATCCATTTGGAATCTGAATATGGTGTTACTGATGAATTCAAAGCCACCATTTTCCAGATGGCTATTTGTTTGCCCACAACATAATGTATTAAATTTCATGTTTATCACCACAGATTTGAACACCACTTTTATCATGTACTAAATTCCCATTTAAGTTGGAACAGACCAAATAAGAGAAGAGAGTTTATCTTCTCTTATTTTGTCTGTTATATATGTCCCAATACTACACTGATTTAATTATTGAAGTTTTATAGTGCATTTATTGGCTTGTAAGATTTTTCTATTTCAGAAATTTCCTGGTTATAACTGCTAGTATATTTTTTCCATAGGAACTTAGAATCAGCTTATCTAGTTTCAGAACAAAGTTTCTTTTTTACTATTCTTATTGGGATTGTTAAATTTAGTAATTAACTTAGGGAGAATTGGCATTTTTATAATATTAAGTCTTTTTATCTATCAACTTGGTATATCTTTCCATTCATTTAATTCTTCTGAATCTTTCAGGAATCTATCCATTTTTTCTCATATTGTTTTTCCACATCCTTTGTAGATTTACACCTAGGTATTTTATCTTTTTTTCAGAATTATTGTTGTTACCATTAGAAATGGATCTTTTACATTACATCTTCTAAGTGTTGTTGTTTGTAAGTATGAAAGCTATGGATTTCTATTTATATTACATAAGACTACATTACTATTTAGAAAATATTTGCTGAGTGTCTAACATGTAATGGCTTCTGTACAAGAGCTGAATTCATAATGTACAAGAAAGTCACGGCCCTTAGTGAGCTAATGGTTTAGTGGAGGAGGCAGAAAGTAAATATGCAAACAAACAAATGTACAATGGTTAGTTGTGATCAGTGCTATAGAAGACAATGAAGAGTGTTTAGTAACAAAGAATAATTATTTAAGTGTATCTTTCCCAGTTACAGAAACTTTGAGGATTTGGTCCATGCTCTATTTATCTCTAGGTCTGCAGAGTCTAGTACCCTGACCAGGAAACAAAAGGCAGTATATGTTTCTTGAAATGAATAGAACTCATTTACTTTGAGCTTAGGGGCAATAATGTTTCAAGTCTGTTATCATGATGACCATACAGCCATATTTTTCAAACAATTTCATATTTTAAATACTGTGTTTCTATAAATATATTGTCACACCATGGGTCTTAAGAATTTGTTTGGAAATTGGCCACCACAATTATAGCTTTTGTCCAAAGAATCTTTACATGTCTCAGGTCCACGTGCACAGTAGCCTCTCATCCTCAGCATGAGTTGTCTTGAAGACAGGTTTTGCTGAAAGGGGTGCATCCTTTGTAAAGTTTTGACTGAGGTGTCAAAGTCAAACTAGTTTATGGAGGCTAGTTAGAGCTTGTGTGTTCTCCAATCACAGATGGTAAGATTTACATCTTTTATACCAGTAGGAAAGAAAGAGGATGCTCTAATGGAAAGAATTCTATTTATATCATAGGCTTTTCATTGTTGTTTCATTTTCCCTCTCTGAACATTAATAAAAGGTAAGTCAAGAACCTAGGGTTTAGTCTGTTAATTTTTTATTTATAGTCTTTGTGATCTGAAAAGAATTTAGACCTACTTAAAAGAATATATAAAGTGCTGCAAAGTTACCTACATTACGAAAGTATAAGAAAGAAATGAAGTACGAAACAAAGTTGAAGACATATGATAAACTTGCTACCAATAGGTTCCAGTTTGGGCTCTTATCTATTAGAAAACATATTGAGCATTAACACAATTTACAGTTCAATTAAGATTTTAAAAAATCATAATAATAGCAAAAATATATTTGGTGCTTACTCTGTTCCAGTCACCACGTTAAACTTTTTATTTATTTTTTATTTTTTGGGGTACGCGGGCCTTTCACTGCTGTGGCCTCTCCCGTTGTGGAGCACAGGCTCCGGACGCGCAGGCGCAGCGGCCATGGCTCACGGGCCCAGCCGTTCCGCGGCATGTGGGATCTTCCCGGACCGGGGCACGAACCCACGTCCCCTGCATCGGCAGGCAGATTCTCAACCACTGCTCCACCAGGGAAGCCCTTAAGCTTTTTAAAATGCACTAATTTAATTTAGTCCTTGCAACACATATTTAATGAGATAGGCATTAATATAATTCTATTGTATAGAAGAAGAAAAGCTATTCCTGATTAAGACAAGAAAGGAATTTATTGAGAAGATTCTTATAAGGATGATATTGTGCAATAAATGAGCAGTACTGCTCACAATATCTTTTCAGTGGCTACTGCAGTGAGTTTCCTATTTGTCTTTTGTAGCATCCCTTGATCTAAAGGCCTCTTGCTGAGCTCAGAATGATCCTACAAGGTGGACAATGCAATCAATAAAGCTCTTCTGTCAAGGCTTCACTCAGGGGTGGATTTAGGAGTATCAGGAAGAATACACTGTTTGAATATCCTGTAGACAATTCTTTAAAAATGGTGCATCTTCTAACTAAATGACAGGGAGAAATAGGAAGTGTTGACTTTGACATGGTTTCAAACTCTGGATTGGAAACTGTGGTTGAGATACCAATGCCTAAGTCTGGCAGCCCTTGACTTTGTAAGCATGACTAGTAAACTTTCTTTTCCAATTAAAGGCTGCACCAGTTGGGTGAGAAAAGGTATTTCAGTTAGTAATGCTATGCTGTACTGAGGCAACATAGAACTCTCTGAACTACAGTGGCTTTGTACAAAAATTCTTATTTACCCTCATATAAAGTCCATTTGTGTCTGACAGCTCTTTCATCGTGTAGTAATGCCCCCTGGAGCAAATGGCCTCCAAGGTCAATGTAGCAGGGGGAAAGAGCAATCTCAGAAAAGGAACAGCTGTTCTTACCTTTCTCAGATGGGAACTGGCATACTGTTTCTACTCATGTTCTATTGATAAGAATTAGTCGCCTGACACTACTCTGACTTGTGGGTTTGGGAAACATGGAGAAACACATGGATATTTGGTGAGCACTGACCATCTGTGCCACATAAGAAATAAGTTCTTTCTTCTGGGAATTTCTCTCCTCCTATCTTTCTTCTTACTCCTTCAGACCTCTTGTTCCATGAAACAATACCCTTACGATTCCAGATTCCCCCTCTTCAAGCACTCAGTTCTGACTCGAGGAGGTGTCTAGGAGGGTGGGTGAAGAGGAGGAAAAGTAGGAAGAGGAGAGACAAGTGAAGGGACATTCCTTCAACAGTCACTTCTCATATCTCTATTGCTGGTTTCCATCTCCATCCCTCACAGCCCAGCTCTGGCTGATGGTTGCAAGTGGGAAGGAGGTTAAAGAAAAGAGAGAGAGTTCCATTCTACTGCCTTTAAAAGACCTCAGTTATTTCTCCGCTTTCTAATCCCTTTCTTTAAAAATACTTAACCCATAAACACATATTTTAGCACATTCTGTGAGCCAGTCATGGATAGGCATTGGGTATCCAGAAATATGCAATATGGTGGCCCCTGGGCTCCAGGGACTCTTGGCTCATTGGTGAACACCACGAGCTGCAAAGTGACAGAGAGATAGAGGGCAAAGTAGAAATAAAATTTAAAACACCGAGTTAACAAATAAATGACTGATTTAAAGCTTGACTGAATAGGATATTCAGGGCTTCCACCTTGTGTGAAGAGAGGAGGATACATGAGAGAAGAGGCTTGCCTTGGGGCAGTAATGAGTTTGAAGGCAAGAACGGAAAGGCAAAGGGAGATGCAGGAGTTGCAAATCTCATCACTCTGTGTTACCTCCAGCCTCTTTCTTCCCTCTCCCCTCACCCTTAGCCCCCTCTCCTCTTGCTCTTCAACATAACTGCTGACCCTTTCCCTCACAGCCCTGCTCTAGGATCTAGTCCTCAACCCTCCGGTGCCTGCACATGGGGTGGAGACAGGGAGTGTTCCTGCTCGGGTCTTGGGCCTACAGGAGCTGTGTCTCTGTAGCTGACACCCAAAACTGGAACTAAGATTTGATCCCATTTTCTAAATAAAGACGCTATAATACGAAGTGAAATGATGAAGTATGTGTTTACTATGTGTTTATTGCATATGTTAGGGTACTTTATGATATAAACACAATTTTGTTATGTAATCTGAAGGCTTAGTTACCATTTATAACCTTATTTGTTTGGCAGGGATGATGTAAGAGGTGATTAAGTCTCAGAGCTGCACTTGATTTAAATGATCTGTGAGGCTCTTCACAACCCATAGATGCTATGATTGTGTGGGAATATACATGTGCTCTAAATTCTAAAGGAGGGTTTTCAAAATGAGCTTTTGGAACCCATCAGTGATTAAGAGAGAAACAGCTGGCAATGTAGCAAGTTCTGCTTCCTTCCACTTCTCTTCATTCTTGTTTCACCTATAAATTACTCTCTGATTTTTTTTTCTCCTATTCTCTCTGCATATTCACACAGCATCCTTCCTTAATCCCAAATTGCTGCTTTTTGATTATAAGCAGTTTTGAATCTTCATTGGCTATTTCATTAAGTGAAATAAATATATCCCCCACAGAGCAGAATATACTTCTGAATGAACAACAAGGGAATATTTCATTAATTTGCTTCTAAGTCTTTGCAATCATGTACATTAAAATGTTTGACTGATTCTTTTCCTCTAATAAAATGAGAAGTGGTTGTTAATTTTTTATCACTCCCCTAAATAAACTGGACCATTCCTCATGGATGTATAACCAGAATGAATCTCAAACAGAAATCATTACTGACATGTAAAGAGGATTATGTGAGTTTCTTGCAGGCTTTTACCAAGAGGTATATTTTCCTGAAGATAGTTAACATTTGTATTCAGTCACTTCTGCGTTTCTACTACATATTTTGATTCTTAAAAAAAAAAACAACTTGGGCATAATATTGGATAGAATTAGACTTGCAGAAGTCATCAAAATCATCCCAGCTTCCTTTCAGGCAGATAAGAATTCATTTTGAAATTTCATCTACTCAAGGCTAGGGACTTCACAATCTCCTTTGATAACTGATTTTCATATCTAACAACATTTTATGTCAGGATTTTTTTCTCACAAATAATACAACTGAAATACTTTTTGTCATTTTTTGCTCTTTCAAACCTTAAGGAAAAACGTAAACAGTTGGTTACAATTCTTCCTAAAATCATGAGTTTATAGTAAAATCGTGTGTTTCAAATTATGACTCTTTTATTAAGCTCATCAAACAAAGGTTGCCTTTTATCATTTTAAAAAGTCAGTTTCTTTAAAGTGATCCTTTATTACTTAACTTTTATAGTCAGGGCCATATTTATAAATATTTCATTATAATTATTTATAAAATATTTAGACTTGTGCCGTTCAAAGATATGAATGTAGAATTTTGATAGAAGGCACTTTTACATCAGAGTCTGGCTGAAGGGAATTTCTGTGGGACTGAGTTGAGAAAAGACTACGAATGGCTCTATTAAAAGGAGGAGGAAGGTGAGTCATTGACACAGAGAAGAGATAAGTAAAGAGGTAATTGGATGGAAGGGGCTAAAGTGAAGCAAAAAACATTTCAAGGTCATCATCATTCACAAGAGGAAGTGGACTTCACACAAAAATGAAGGCAGTTTTGACCCTTGTGAGTAGAGGAATATGAGAAGGCAGAAAGCAAAATTACAAGCAGCCCATGAGTGAATGATACATCTCTTGGATGCAGGAAGGGAAAGACCTGCAGAAGTGGACACTCTCAAGTATCTCTATAATGACCCGAATTTATGGTGGAGTGCAAGGCTGAGGACACTTATTATTAGGAAATAACGTGGAGAGTGTCGTAATGTTCCCATCATCGGTCTATAATCAATCAGAGGTTGGTCTCTGTGTGTGTAATTCTCCTGGGAGACTGTTAGGAGGAAAACACTGCCAAGGCCAGACACTGACTCATGGGGGGGCTCATTAACTGCTTACGGGATCAGATATCCTATTTCAATACATGTAGAAGTTCTGTTTATTAGGGAAGCAGGGAGAAATGATTGAAAGACCCTGTGTCTCCTTTGTAGTCTGGTTTCTAAAGGACAGCAAATATTGGAGTGGAACTTAGTTTAACTGCAAATATTTGGAAGAGCTAATGAGATGGTATATTATTCCTTTACTGAAGGCTTTGATGAACAAAATGCATAGTATAAGCAGTCTCCTACTTTATGGAATGTACTGACAAAGATATGTATTCGGATCAACGTATAGAGTTGGAACAAGAGATTCATATATTATGAGTGGTGGGTAGGTGGTGTGGTTCATTTGCAAGGATAAAGAAAATATTATAAAACCATGATTTTTCCCTAGCCTTTTAGCCTCAGTATTTGACAATATGTTTCTAGTACTTTGTACACATTATTTAATTTTTTTCTTTTTATATAACATTAAGGATGCTGTCAACTGGTCTGCATCCAATACGAAGTGGATCGAGGCTACTTCTTCCATATGAAGTGAGTCTCATCTTTGTTTCATCAGTCTTTGCATTGAGGAGAACTGCACTTTTTGTCTTTAGTGGTGGAACTTTTATTTTTTATGTTTTCTATTCAATTCATAATGTAACAAATGCAATAAAGTAGAATTCAAGATACTGTGATGACCTTGGTCGTTTTGATCCAGAGGATGCTGTTGGTAGACTGACCTGTTGGCAGGGAGGCTCAAGCTATGTGCTCACTGATCAGTAGAAGTAGGAGAGTCCCTATGTGTCATATAAACACTTATCTAGTCAGATCAATACACAGTGCATGAAAGTGCAGGTCAAGTCCAGTGCATAAAAGTCAGGAGCTGCCAATATATGAATCCTCAACCCTAGCAAAACCTGATTCCCCGTGATTTAGTGTGAGGATAGAAATAAGGTCCTAAGTACTTTCTGTACTTTGGGGATCTTTGCAACTCATGAGCTGGTAGTAGTTTTCTCACTGTTATCATCAGTGTTGTGATTTGGTATTTTGCTACACTTTCCCTTTCTTTTGGATATTTACATACCAGCAGGTATGTTGTGAGGTGCAAATGATAACTTAGCGACTCTTTCCTGTAAGGCAGGAACATCTACATTAAAGGTTATTTGAAGTATTTACTAAGTTGTTTACTGTCTTTCCACCGGAAGTCAAGATGGGCTGGAGGATAAGAAAGGGGGAGGGAGAGAAATCGTCCTGTGGCTCTCTCTTTTTTCATCAGGGAAGAAACATTACTCCAAAACGATGCCCCTCTTCACTTCTATGGCTAGAACATTGTGACCTGGCCACCTGTTTCTGAAAACTGCAAGAGAGGCTCGAAAAGGGAGTATATGAACAAAGGAAATAAGACAGTCATAGCTGGTGTAACCAATTGCACTGGACTTTGATTATGCATCACTAGAGTTCTGCATGCCTGCTGTGCTGTTTGTCAGAGCAGCTTGCTCTCCTCCCGCAGGTGTGAACTGGGTCCCTAGTGCTACTTTGACAGCTGCTACATGCTAAGGGGCTTGCCACTTACCCTGTGTCTTAGTGGCTCAGGCTGCCATAACAAAGTACTGTAGACTGGGTGGCTTAAACAACAGAAATTTGTTTTCTCATACTTCTGGAGGCTGGAAATCTGAAATCAGGGTACCAGCATGGTTAAGTTCTGGTGAAGACCCTCTTTCTGGTTTGCAGACGGCCGCCTTCTTGCTATGTTCCCATGTGGCCTCTACTCAGAGCCTGCTCATGGAAAGAGAGTGAGCAGGCTGTCTGGTGTCTCTTCCTAGAAGGGCTCTAATCCCATTGTAAGGACCTCACCCTCATGGTCTCACCTAACCCTCATTATCTCCCAAAGGCTCCATCTCCAAATATCTTCATTTAGGGGTTAGAAATAGTAAGCTAGAAAAGCGACAACTCACCTCCTCCCCTTCCCTAACATCAGCTTTCTGCTAGATTCTGTCCTAAGCTGGAGTTGACTCACCTTTAATGCTAGATTGAAATTCTGACCAATACAAGGGACCAACTATTTGATCACCAAATTGCAACAATATTTCTTATAATCAAAAAAGACTTGGGCTGCCTGAAATTTTTTTTTAATTGAAATATAGTTGATTTACAATGTTGTGTTAGCTTCTGGTATACAGCAAAATGGTTCATGTTTTTGGTATATATATATATATATATATATATATATATAAAAGTATAGTCTATATATGTATATATATTCTTTTTCAGTTTCTTTTCCATTATAGTTTATTAAAATATATTGAGAAGAGTTCCCTGTGCTATACAGTAGGTCCTTGTTAGTTACCTATTTCATATATAGTAGTGTGTATATGTTCACCCCAAACTCCTAATTTATCTCTGCCACCCTTGTCCCCCACTATCCCTTTGGTAACCATAAGTTTGTTTTCTGTGTCTGTGAGTCAGTTTCTGTTTTGTATATAAGTTCATTTGTACCATATTTTAATTCCACATGAAAGTGATATCATATATTTGTCTTTCTCTGTCTGACTTACTTTACTTAGTATGATAATCTCTAGGTCCATACAAGTTGCTGCAAATGGCATTACTTCATTCTATTTTATGGCTGAGTAATATCCATTATATATATATATATATATATATATATATATATATATACCACATCTTCTTTATCCATTTATCTGTTGATGGACATTGAAGTTGCTTCTATGTCTTGGCTATTGTAAATAGTGCTGTTATGCACATTGGGGTACATGTATATTTTTGAATTAGAGTTTTCATCTTCTCCAGATATATGCCCAGGAGTGAGATTGCTGGATCATATGGTAGTTCCAGTTTTAGTTTTTTAAGGAACCTCCATACTGTTTTCCATAGTGGCTGCACCAATTTACATTCCCAACAACATTGTGGGAGGCTGCATGAATTTTCATCCTGAAGCGAGGAAATAAAAACCAACCTCATTGAATAAATTCCAAGGGACAGTCGGCGGGGTGTCGGGGGGACATAAATAGAGTTACATTTTATGCGGCATGCTTGTTCAACTTAACTATAAGCTCTATTTTGCCTCCCAATCCATTTTAAGGGGAAACTATAATTTGTCAGAATAATGGCTTGATAGGTAGAGTGATGAAAAATACCAGGACGTGATCTCTATATTTGAGAATTTGCACAGGTAGTTTTCTCCAGGGGAGTCTTTGGAATTAAAGCATTTTAAGTAGCTGTAATACCCAGAGTGGCCTCCTGGTGGCAGCCGTCCACGAAAGCTGCGTCCAGCTCGCTGCCCCTGGAAACCCTGTGCTTCTGTGTGAATAGCATTTTTTGTCTCAGTACCTCCAGAGCTGTGCCTATTCCCGCTTTTGGTGGAAGCTCTGTTTTCCCCGACAATGTTTGCTTTTTAATGGTGTATGCTTTGGCTCAGCGAGGCCAACTTTTGTGATGCTTTCTGAATATCATATATTCTGGTTCTGTTTATGTTAATGCAGTTTGGAGGAAATTTAGCAGTTTGAAATCTCTATTGGTTTGGAGGATCTTCTTTTGTCTTTTCGTTTAATTCAAATGCTGATTGAGGCACTGAGAATGAAAAGCTGCTCTTACTTTTTTCTGGAAAACTTTCCTCAAATAATGCAGACTTCCTAAAATTCCTTACACACATCAGAGACAGAAGACTTTCTCTTGCCCTTTAGGTTTCATTATTCATGTTTGCACATGTCATTAGCAGGGTGAGTTTTCTTTATATTTGTACCAGATGGTGGGGTTTTTTTTTTTTTTTTGAAGGGTCGTAGAAATTTCCTTCATTAAAATGTATCAAAAATGAATCTTTTCTAATTGGCTCACTTCTTTAATAACAAAAGTTCATTTACAAGGACCCAGTAGCCAAGTGCGTCTTCAGTATGCAGAAAACATTTTGATTTTGCAAACCAGTTACCTTTCTATGACTCTGTAGAAATGAAAGTCGGCTATAGTCTAGATGGAGGTGGTGGTATGGGGGGTATAGTAAACCATGCCAGTTGGGTTTGAGCAAGCTGGTTTCTAAAGCTGGACCCAGTGTTTGTGGCTACACTTGCTGTGTGTCCTCAGGCACAGGAACTATTAGGTTTGCTGTGAATTTGAGAGGAACCCATTCATTCAGGCAGTGAATGCTGCATATGTGGCAGGTACAGAGTTGAGAGACATAATGAGCACGGCCAGACGTGTGCCCTGCACTCACGGCGCCTACAATTAGTGGACGGAACAGGGCATGGCTTCAAAGGAAACACTCAAAGAAGTGAATGTATAATCACAGACTCAGGCTAATGCTCAGAAGGAAAAGAATGTGTTGTAGAAATGGAACAAACAACGAACAACAGAGCCCAATCTAGGCTGGAAGTTCAGGCAAGGCCTCCCTAAGAAGTTAAACGTCTGTGAAATCTGAAAGGTAGTCGGCGTTGACCAGGGAAAGGGCAGTGGAGTGGAGAGGGGGCAGTGTGGATGATAAAGAATGGGCACCTGCACGTGCCCGAAGTGGGAATGAGCATTATGTGTCTGAGCCATGGAAGGAAGGTTCTGGAAGTTGGAGCACAGAGTGAGAGGGAGAGAGTTGTGAAATGAGGCTGGGAGAGGAAAGTATGGGTGGATCCTGAGACACATGGCAGGGGTGGAGGAACTGTTGCTGATGGCGGTGGCCATGATGTGTGTAAACATGAAAATAGCCCGCTGGCTGCAGCAGTGGAGAATGGAAGTGAAGGGTGCCCAGGACTCCGATAGAGCAGAAGTGCAGCTGTGTGAATCCTGCCACAAGAAAGGGGAGGAGACAGGGCCAGTAAGCAAGAGACTTGATTCAGGAGATGGGTGGAATGTAAATGGGTCTGAACGTTGAGGTGAACTGAATAGGGAGGGGATATTCAGGCACAGGGAAGCCACAGGTCTGTCTGACTTGAGTACCGAATGTTTGGTCATCTCTTCAATAAATGAAGGAACAGAGGTTGAAGACAGATTCCAGGGTGAAACATGACTCAGATACCTATAACACAGGAATAGAGAAAGACTGGGATCTCACCAGAAGGGTGCAATGGAAAGAGAGAGAAAGACACAGGAGTGTAGGATACATCACAATATTAAATCTCGAGATTAAACTTGTAGTGTAGTGTAAGTCACAAGATTAAACTATTCTGGAAAAGGTGTCTTGCCCACAATGGTTATTTTCCTTCCCTGAGCTGCTTTCTCTCTTTTCTCATCTCTTCCTTTCTTCTTTAAAATTTTTTTTCCTTCCTCCCTTTGCAGAATTTTATCTAAACTTGCTCAAGTCTAATTGCAGAAAAGTCTCAAATTTTTCTACTATGATCCTTTCCAGAATTTTCGGAAAGCGTTTGTACATAGTTTGGTATAATTTAGTAATTTTTCTGAAAGATAGGCTCCCTGGCCCTCCTAATAATTTGCCACAGATTTAAAATATTTTTATTTTTTTTTGCGGTATGCGGGCCTCTCACTGTTGTGGCCTCTCCCGTTGCGGAGCACAGGCTCCGGACGCACAGGCTCAGCGGCCATGGCTCACGGGCTTAGTTGCTCCGCGGCACGTGGGATCTTCCCGGACCAGGGCACGAACCTGTGCCTCCTGCATCAGCAGGCGGACTCTCAACCACTGCGCCACCAGGGAAGCCCTAAAATATTTTTATTTTAATGCATCTTTCACTCTACATTTTTGTATTTCACTGCATCCTTTAACTTTAAATAATTTATAGCACGATTTCTTGCAAATTACTTAACCTGTTTGTTTCCGTTTCTTAATTTGAAAAATAGTTTAATAATCCGATGATATAATAATTGTGCCTTTCTAATGGGTTGTTCTGAAGATTAAATAAGTTAAAAACTTGTAAAGTGCGTTATAAGCATGCAAGAAACATTAGCTATGATTATTAGCTATTATTATGGGATGGGGAAGAGTAACAGACTGCAGGCCCCAGAGATACAACTAGAACTGAAGCAATGGAAGTTAGAAGTATAAACTTTAAGGTACCTGGGAGGTGAAAGCCAGTGTTTCCTAAAGATGCACTTTGCATCTCACAAAGGAAACTCTTCTGTAGTGAGTGGAGAGGAGGGTATGGGTGTTAATGCTTATATGGTGAGGTGGAAGAATAAATGAGTTTGCGGAGTCCCCTGGTGGCCTAGTGGTTAGGACTCTGGGCTTTCACAGCTGTGGCCCGGATTCAATCCCTGGTCAGGGAACTGAGATCCCACAAGCCGCATGGCACAGCCAGAAAAACCCAAAGAACAAAAAATGTTTATACTCCTTTGTGTCTCTTTGGATGGGCCTTCCTTAGTGACATGAGGAATGTTGCTACAGCTTAATAATAGTACTAAGAACCGAAGTTGAGTACTTCCATTGTGCTTACAAGGTGGAAGTAGGCCTCTCTGTCCTTTACACACTTTATCTCGTTGAACCCCATGAGAGTGCTAAGAGGTCAGGTCTATTCTCGTGTCCATCTCAGCAATGAGAAAACAGAGATTATATACTATACTCAAGGTTACATTGATTATTAAGTGGCAAAGCTGGGTTTGAATCCAGACATTCTAGCTGCAGAGTCAAACTTATATGAACAACTCCATTTCTCCAGTTACATTTCCACTCCTAAGATTTTCCCAAATGTCCCAAAGTTTGCACTTTCTTTAAGAAGAAAGCAATCATGCAGCCTTTTCTTTCTTTACTTTAAAAGAGGAGAGTTGGGCTTCCCTGGTGGCGCAGTGGTTGAGAGTCCGCCTGCCGATGCAGGGGACGCGGGTTCGTGTCCCGGTCCGGGAGGATCCCACGTGCCGCGCGGAGCGGCTGGGCCCGTGAGCCATGGCCGCTGAGTCTGCGCGTCCGGAGCCTGTGCTCCGCAAGGGGAGAGGCCACGACAGTGAGAGGCCCGCGTACCGCAAAAAAAAAAAAAAGAGGAGAGTTTAACCAGAGAAGGTACATGTTGCTTGAAACGATCTTTAAGGGCACACGTAATCCTGAGTTTCCATAATGCTATGCATAAAGAAATGGATGAATTCAAAGAAGTCGATAATGATGGAGGTGATAAATGTAGTTGTACCATCAAATCACTGTGTGATGGTTGGTCACAAGGAGTGGGAAAGACATCTAAATGAAAGAAGACAGAACAGATTCCACCTTCCATATGCTGTCCTTTAGTTTTTCGTTCAGTATAAACACATTAAGTACCTCCTATGGTCCAGGCACTGTACTGTGTTATCGTATCAGAATCCCTGTCTTCAAGATGCTTCAGCTTCATGGAGGAGGGATGTAGGAAGAAGTCTTTTTAAGCACATGGATAACAAAGGTTTTTATTGGGGATATATAAATACATTATGGGAATAGAGAGAATCTATGTGCAGTGAAGTCTCATTGGGATAAAAATATGAGTCAACAGTGGTGAGAAGTATGAGAAAGTATAGGTGGATAAGGGGGGCAAGCACATTTTTAGCAATAAAAATAGAGGAACCAGCATCTGGCTGAGAAGAATAAAGAGAAAGACAATTTTAAGAGGAAAGGAAGACAGGAGACGAGTGAGAGTCCTTGCTACGTTGGATCAGAGTTTGATGTTGGAATTGGCTCTCCTCTTCTGGGTCTCTTAAGACACAATGGATGTGGAATCATGGCAAAACCCTATAATGAAACCTAACACATAAAACCAAGGCAGAATTACAGACGAGAATAGTCAAGGGATAGAGACAAAAGGGACAGGAGGCTGTATATTTCTCACTAGCATAGGCGGCCTTCCTTTGACAATTTCTACTTCCATTTTGATCCTGCAGAGACAACAAATGCTGCCCCTTTTATTTGACCCTTGTGTAACTGCAGTGCTCCGTGGGGAAGCGTCAGCAGGAGGTCCACAAATGGGCAACTGCAGTGGAGGTGATTAGGAATGTAGCAGCCTCAGATTAGTCAACAAGACGGAATGCATATACATCTTAGGCTCCAATAGGAGAACAGAAATGTTGCCAAAGACTAGCATGGTTTTTCACTGAATTTTTCTTTGTTTACTCTCTTCCTTTGGCTCTATGGGTACGCTGTGTCTACAGGAAACATCAAGACTTTGTCTTTCATTCATCAACATTTCTAAAAGTGGAAACATTGATGAGCAGTATTTGGGTTTTCTAGCCCTGGCCTCATTTCTGAGATGAATCTTTCTACTCAGTTCGATTGAGCTGTATGAAAGACACTTAGCTGATAATGAGACAACTGTCCTAATTAACTAAGCCTTAAGAACTAATTATCTGAGCCCACAGAGTGGGCTACCTTTGCCCTCATTTACAGGACTGGCAGATGGTGGGTTGAAGCTGATTTTCTTCGGAGTTTCAAAGAGAGTGTTTATTGGAAGGACAGGGTTGGCTTTAAATGTCTATCACTGCACACTTAACCAGCTAGCCGTCTTCACGGGTCACCCAGAGAAATGGCAGTCCAAGGCAACAGAAGGCGCAGGGTTGGAGGGAATAGGCTTGTTCTTCGATTACCTGGTTTATAGAGACTTACTCGACCATTGGATGCTGCTAATGTCCACAGTTCCGCCCCTTTGCCCTCAGAGGAAATTAACATTTTCCTGTCAGCTCCCGGGGAACCCTGTCCATTTCCTCTTCTGTCCACAGGCCCTTCGTGTATTCATTCTCGGCTGCTGTTCCTTTGTGAGGCTCAGAGAAAGATCCTGTGCAGAAAGCAAGGCCTGGTACTCGGGGGTGGGGGGGGGGGTGGGGGGGGTGGGGGGGGTGGTGGTGGGGAGATGGGGGGGTGGGGAGATGGGGGGGTGGGGAGGTGGGGGGGTGGGGAGATGGTGTTTCCCCAGCCTGATTATCATTCCAGCAAAATTCTAAAGGAAAAAAAAATTAAGCAAAGGCATCTGCTGACAATCTTTCTATTGTGTCTAATAGCTCTTTAATATCCTATAAATAAGTTCCTAAGCAGATAAAATAAGCCAACCTGCTTTTCAGGCTGGAATTTGTAGATTGTAAAATAAATAAAATCAGATGGTTTTAGTAATCTTCTGGGAGACATGGATTTTCTTTCCCTTTGGCAAGTGGCTATAGGTACAGTGGCCTTCACATGGAATAGCCACTTTGTAGGTCATTGGCTTCAAAGGCCAGAGTTATTGTTCTCTTTTTGCATTGACACATAAAAAGGAAAATGTAATGGAAGCTTTAAAGCTAGTATAATGAGGGTGACCTAGCTGGGAGAAGTGCTAAAGTTCTCCAGGGTAAAACCTTTTTAATTCAACAAGATGAATCATTTGGAGTCCTGAGTACTTCCAATTAGTGAGTGAGAGAGTCTGATTAAACAATCAGGCCCGGTGCCTGGCAGAGGGTGTTTTGGCTCTTTATTTTGATAAGTGCTTTTAAGTATTTATTATAATATTACACAGTCTATGGACTAATGGGCTGTATTATATCTTTTAACTGCGATAAAGTCTTAAGAAAATGAGGCCTCATTGTAAGCACTTGCAGTTAAATCTTGGTTGGGAAGTAAAATGAGGCCACTTTTCTGATCATAATGATAATGTTTTCTGATTAATGGAGTGAAAAATAGATCTTTTTACTCTGCAGAAATTACAATACTCTGTACATAAGACTGCGAACAAAAGGCATTAATTGCTATTAATGGCCTTGATATCTATCCTGCAGCATTGCATTTAATTGCTTTCTTCAGTTGCCTTATTCAATTATTTGGATTTCCCTTTCAGGGAAGAACAACTTCCCCAATTTTATGGCCAGGTTTTCTATAGTCAGAACTGGAATTCAATTTCCAAGGCTGCTTCCTCTTGCTGTCTTGTTTTGTAGCATCAGAATCTTATCCACCACATATTCCTCTTCTGTCCCTTTCTTTGCAGCTCGCAGCTGGCCAGCTATTGAGGCTTCTGGGACAAGCTTCCGGTGTGTTTAGGGGTCTGCACCTGTCATGCTATCTGTTAGCTATCACCTCAGCCAGTTTTATTTAACCTGTTGCCCTGGCACTGACTCAAGCCGGCTTGTGGATGAAAGTATTCGTGTGACAGGTGGTGGCAAACTCCTCGGCGGATGAACAATCTGCTAACGAGCTTCTTAATGTGTAGACCCACGCAGGTTGGACATGAAGGCAAATCTCTTGGCCTTGATGTGTTTGCCCAGACTGTACAAGAGCTTTTGTCATCAGTATGATTCTTTCCTTGTTCAGGACGGCAGGGAAGCTAAAATATCTCTGCCTCTCAGAAGTTTGCCAATTATTTGAGGCCATTGTGGAATGCAAGTTCCTAAATGATAGTCTACTGTTCTCCTTAGCTATTACGATCCTTACCAGAATGCTTTGAGTTCCCATATGTTACCACTGGCTCTACAAGCACTGGAAGGCTAGTTTTCTTAATAGGCTTTTGTGTAGAGTATTGTTGGGAACAGTGACACCCTCTTTAGCCACAACTGGGCCTTTTATTTTTACACTTTTAACAAGTTACCTATGATTTGCCAGCAAAGTTTTTTTTTTTTTCTTTTAATTAATTTTTATTGGAGTATATTTGCTTTACAATGTTGTGTTAGTTTCTGCTGTACAGCAAAGTGAATCAGCTATACGTGTACATATATCCCCTCTTTTTTGGATTTCCTTCCCATTTAGGACACCACAGAGCCTTCAGTAGAGTTCCCTGTGCTATACAGCAGGTTCTCATTAGTGATCTAGTTTACACCTAGTAGTGTGTATGTGTCAATCCCAATCTCCCGTTTCACCCCACCTCCCCTTCCCCACCGGGTATCCAAACATCTGTTCTCTATGACTGTACAACTGGGTCTTTGAATACAAACTGCCTCCTTGGCTTCCAGTTCCTGCTATCCCACAAGCACTTCTTGACTTGTGCGCCTTTGGGAACAACTTCTCTTGCTTAGTTACTTTGGCCTGCTATGGTTAGCTCTCAGGTATTCCTAGCCCTTCATCTCTGAAGACCTCACTGAAGGGGATACTGTTCCCTGTGGTCTCCAGAGATTTCCAGAGTGAACCATACCTATCCACACCTTCACTAAGATATTGTTAGTGGTGCATCCCTGACATGGATGGCTTTCCCTTGCTTCCTCTGCTGAACATTCACCTGGTCCTGTAGCTCTTCTAGGGTTCTAGAGAAATTTGATGTAAGGGACACTTCTTGTTCTTGGATAAGATTTCTTCCCCCCAGATTCCTCTAGCTCTCTTCCCTAGTAAGCTCGACCACACCATGCACAGGTACAAACCATCTCTCTATGATCTCATCCCTTAAAGCCCAGACAGAGCCCAGCCTGTCCTGTTCTCTTTTCTCTCTGAGACTCTTTGACCTTTCTGAGCTAAAGACTTTCTAATCTGAAAATCTAACCAACCTACTTTCTAAAACCCCAGAGGAGATGACATAAGAAAGATTTCAGAAATGCAATTTATCCTTCCTTAAGACCCACACCCAGGACATTTTCCTCTGGTTGTTCTTTAGTTACCAAAGCTGCAAGTTAGTTGTTTAAGTCACACTGTATGCCTTGGATAGACACGCTTGCAAATAAAAATATTACCTGTCCAAACAGATCTTTTAACGTACCTTCAGCAAGGCTTGTGATTGGATCTTTTTCTCTCAGTCATGAGGATTGTTTCTGCTGATTGACTGGCAGTTTCTCACCTGCTTCATCTTGTGACTTACCGTTCACCTTGAGAACTTGGCTAATTAGAGATGAGGGTGTCCGAAGGGGCTCTGAGCAAAATTCCAGTGTGTATGTGTACGTGTATGTGTGTGTGTGTGTGGGGGGGGAGGTTGCCCACAGCAACAGCAAGCAATTCTCAGAATACCAGCTTGTGTCCTACAATTCAAGTCAACTCCGATACTATCTACCTGGATTTTCCACAAATTAAGCCCCTCCCCCTTTCATATGCCCTCTGCCACCTGTGTTTCTGACCCACTTGGCTATAGATTGGAGGTTCCCACGAATGTCTCCTCAGGTTCAATTAATTTGCCAGAGTGGTTCACGGAACTCAGAGAAACATTTTACTTACTAGATGATTGGTTTATTATGAAAAGCTATAACTCAGGAACAGCCAGGTGAAACAGACCCATCGAGTGAGATATAGGGAAAGGGCAGGAGACTTCCATGCCCTCTCAGAGCACCACCCTCCCAGCACCTCCACATGGTCACCAGTCCAGGAGCTCTGCAAACCTGTCCGTCTGGGTTTTTAGAGAGGCTTCATTGCCTGGGCACAACAGACCATTGGTGATTGAACTCAATCTCTAGCCCCTCTCCCCTTTTCTGAGGTGACCATGGTGGAGAGTGAGACTGACCCCCCAGTCTCAAATCACAGGGTTGCTTCTCCTGACAACCAGCCCCTGTCCTTAGGTTACCTAGAGACTTTCCCAAAGTCTCCTCATTAACATAACAAAAGACAGCTTGATCACTCTCATCATTTAGGAAATTCCAAGGGTTTTAGGAGCTCTGTGCCAGAAAAAGGTTGAAGGCCAAATAGAGATTTCTTATCAGAAATCACAATATCACAGAGTGCAATTCGTGCCACAGCAAAGCCAAAGTCTGGACTTTGGAAGCTTTAGAACAGGGCTCTAATCAGCTGAGCCCACCAGCCACAGGATAAATACACATATTCTGTGTAAATATCTATATCTATATTATCTATCTATTTATGTTTTTAATGTGTGTGCATACACTGGAGTTTGCAAAAAACTGGAAAAGAAAAGCAAATGCATGTGATGATTAATGTCCCCAGAATTTTAAGTGGCTCTTCATTATATATTTGCTATGATATAAAATTTTCCTTTCTGGAGTAGAGAAGCAAACCTCTGGACAGGAAAGAAACTTGGATTATTATCTTCCTTCTAATCTACATAAATAAGAGATTCTAAAACTGTGCTTTCCTAAGTTTACCATGCAAATGGTCACCAGAGATGGAGTGGTTATAGATTCAGAATATTTATTTAATAGCAGCTGCTGCAAGACATGCTTTCGCACCCCAACCCACCCGGTCAAGTTTTATTTCTTGAGAGTAGCCTACCATCTGCCTTAGAAGTACACAAAAGGATTTATTTCAATTATCAGAAATTTCAAATCTCTTTCCTGCTTCTTTTAGGGGCTCCTTAGAAAGTTTACAATGCTCCTTGTGGACTGGTGATAATAGGTAAAAATTTATGCATTATAATCTGAATGTCTTTTCATTTTTTTCAATGGTAATAGCAGTGTAGATCTTTTTGGTTTTTTTTTCTAAATAAAAATGTATCTAGCAGGCTCTTGCTTTTCTTTTGCTGGAAGTTTTAACAAGTCATTTTAAGATTCTATTTTCCAAATGAGGCACAAAGAGAGAAAGCTTTAGTAGTTTTTCTTATCACTAGACTCTGTCTTCCCTCCCTCCAATAACACCTAGCTGGAACTCAGTGTCATTCAATGACCTTTCCTTATGTTAGTCACCTGTTACCGGAAAATGTGTAAAGTTAATAGAAAATTTACTTTCTGTTTACAAAACCAATTCAGTTGCCCAACACAGGACTGTCTTGCGCTGTGGTGATTAGCAGGCAGGATGGATAAAGCTTAGAACATTATTCAACGTCTAAATGAAGGTCACATTCCCTGTGCTAGTTTTAGTGTGCGTGCAAATGATGGTAACTGCTTCACTCTTTTACTCTCACACACACAAAAAAGGCTTTGTTAAATATGATAATTAGTCAGTTGTGAAGGTAAAAGTTTCCTGCAAATTATATTTAAACATTTAAAATAAGTATTATTGTGGAAAAAGAATCCACTATCATTTAGTCTAGTCATATTTAACTAGAGACTGCATAAAAATGATTGCAAAAGCTGGGGCAAATGGAAACCAGGTTGAAACTCTTGATATTAATAATAATAATAAAGGACCCATTTATTGAGCTCCTTTATATACCCAAAGAAGAGCTTCAAGGTTTCAACAGCAAAGTAAAATGAGTTTAAAAAAGAAATGAGATTTATGGCAATGTATTAATTTCTGTGAAAGAATGTTTTAATAGCAGTGAACTGTGAGAGAAGTGGTTGGAATTTTAACAATAGCGTGGTTGCTTTATTTAATCACAATAACGAATCTCTCCTTTTGTCAACGTATGGCTAGTCATCCTCAAGTTATCTTAACGATATCAGGTGAGTGTGCAGTTTTTCCATGCTTGAAAAGTACAAACAGTAGAACAATCAAACTGATTTAACCCTAAATGCATACAGTGACAGAGGGACCACTTTCATCACAGAAAACTGGGTGATTTTTACATCTTGCAAAAGACTGAAATGATACTTTGTATTATTATATATATGAGTTACATCTAAAAAGTTTCACTGACTTGTATTGAAGGTAATCCTCTGCAGAAAGTTCTTATTAACTCTGTATTAAACAGAGTAGAAACTTCTGGAAGAGAGCTATTTATGCTCTATTTATGCAAAAGTGAAGGAAATTCCTGCACAGTCTTTCACACCTTTCCAGAAAAATAAACACACGGACGACTAAAAACCACCAACCAAACGCCAGCCAACCAAAACCAAGTCCCAAGTATCTCACAGATAACAGAGCTTTTTTTTTTTAGGGATCCAAGTAGGTGAATCAACAGCAGGTATGTTTTAAATACTCCTCATGAGCTTAGCATCAGACTGTTAGCAACTTATGAACAGAGATGCTTTTTTTCTCTTCTCATATTTACAGAGCCTAGTAGAGTATCTTTCTTAAGACAGGCATGCTAAAGGGATACATGAATGACTGCACGACCGCATGAGTGAAGACATTCTGGGAGGATTCTAGGCTTGGAGACGCATCTCAAAATGAGCCTTAGTATTTTTATGTGTGTGGGATATGAGTCAAAGGAACATAAAATGAAGCTAATAATGGCATCTCCTTCACAGTGTCTTGTGAATAATGTATATAAGGATCTTAAAACCATACTTGGCACATGGTAGAAGCTATATAAGTGTTGGTTATTATTATTTTATTACATTGAAGGAAAAAACTTACCTAAGGGTAAGTTTCAGCCTGAAGGGGCTTAGAAAGGGAGAACGTACAGTTCTCACTGAGCAGGAGATGGTACCCCCCCGTATTGACTTTGCTGGGTCCTGGACATTTTTGCCTTGGAGGATCCCTTCCTGCATTAAAAAAATATATATATGTTTTATGATTATTTTAGTATAAAGAGGAACACAATCAAGGCTGGGTTAATTATTATTATTATAAAGTTATTATTATATTCATACTTTCTTTTGATTAAAAAAAATAAAATTAAAACATTTTGGTGGGCCCCTAAAAGTTTCCTGGGCCCTGGGCACTGTGTACCTCTCAGATAAAAGGGCCCTGTGGATTAGAGTCAGGCTGGCAGTGCAGTTGTTAGAGAGAGCTGTAGAGCCCAGGCTCTGGCTTAAATCCCAGCCTCTGCCATTTACCATCTGAGTGATTTTGCATAATTTATTTAATGTCTCTAAACTTTAGCTTACTCATTTCTAAAATGGGGTATAAAATCCTATAAAATACTCATAGGATTGCTTGTAAGGAAAATGAGATTATTCATATAAAGCACTCAACATGGTTGCTGGTTCACAGTGAACATTCAATAAATGTGAGCTATTTTATTTTTAGCTTATGCCTTAGTGTATTTTAAGCGTGTTTCCTCTTGACTTTACTCCCATTCCCCGCCCGCCCCCACCTCCCCCAAAACACACACCTTTTGGAGTAACTTCCAGCTTTCTGTGCCTTCGGGGTCGTGGCCAAGATTTTTCATACCTTGGCAATGGTTTTTGTAATTATTCTGGAGTTTTGAAAGATTCAAAGATGTTGACGGTTTGTTTTCAGAGCTCATGGTGTTTATACATCGTTCTGAAGCCTCACCCTATCCTTTAATCTTTGTATATCTTTATAGCATCGATGCCCCTCTGCCCGGTGCTTTGTTCCCAGAGGGTGCTCATTAAATTCTTGCTGAAATGAAGTGACCCAGAGTGAGAGAACATTTGAAGCAAGATAACTCAGGACACAGTGCTGCCTCACAAGCTCTAGGGCAATGTGGAGTAGAGCACTGGAGTACGTTAGGAAAACACTCTACAGAAGTACTAGCATTTTGAGATTTTGAATTTAAGCACATGATTGTATGATTGCGACAGACGAAGGAGAATATTCCTATGATATCTCATCTTTGGGCAGAGCCTTCTCTGTTAACTGCTGCAAAATGTACAAGTTGTCTGGAGGTCTAGTTCCTTTTTCCTTCTTCTTGGAAAAACTGTGCTCTTTCTCAAAGGTTGTCCATTTACGCCCACTATTTCTGTTAAAACACACATGGAAAGGCAAAAAGGATCAGTAAACTGACCAGGCAAATCAACCTTGGTGGCAAATTGTCCTCACATTGAACTGTAAGGCATCTCATCGGAAAGAAGACAAACCTCTACCTGGGTTCATATAAAAAAACAAAACCCAGGGATAATTTAAAAAAAACAAAACAAAAACCTTAATTCAAACAGTTTTACTCTTTTCTTTTGCAGAAACTTTAGCCAGAACTAGTTCCTTGGAGGAAAATAATCTCATTGGAATCATATAGTGACAAGCTTTATTTTATTGAATGAAATTGCCAAGAATTAGTAAGTGAAGAAACAAAGGATAGCGATGATCAAATTCAGGATCAACTTCAGAGGAATGCAGGATTATATGCAATAGTCTTATTTTTTAAAAATAAGGAGTTATATTTGCTTTCAATGTCTTACAATGAACCTTGTACATTTGGCCAGTGGTTGAAAAATAAAGAGATCAGAATATCATGGTTTAATGCAAGATGAGATTCCATAACCACCACCAGTGAGTGAGTACTTTCTGTCATGCCATATAATGTTCTATCTTATCAGAGGTACAGGAATTTAGATATTTGAAAGATGATTTTAAAAGTCTGTCATTAATGAGACCATGTTGTTATAGCATCCATGAGACCACATTGGCTTTGATTTTCTCTTCCCTTCTCATGACTTCTCTTCATCCTTTGCTACCTCTCATCTCTACATAACCTTTGGCTACTGGATTGCCTGAGGGTTTTTTCTAAGGTCTCTTCTCCTCTCACTCCATATGTTTTCCTCTGAGGTCTCACTTACCCTCATGCTTAGGGCTCCTGAAACTTCACCTCTAGTCCAGACCACTCTCTGGAGTCCCAACTGGAATATCCAATTGTTCACTTAACATCTCCATTTAGAAAGTTTCCATGCAAACAAAATTTAACCCAGTTGAAACTTGATTATCTTCCTTCCTCCTTTCCCCCTTCAAAACTGCTGTTTTCCCAGTCATTGCTGTCTCAGGGAATGGCGGACGCCATCCTTCTACTTGTCAGACAATTGGAAGTCAACCTTGACTATTCTCTCTCCCTCATCCTGAATCCAAACATCACTTCTGGGTTGTAGGCTCTGCCTTCTAGACAACTCCACTGTTCATCCACTTGGCTTTTTTCCACACTGCCACAATCCTATTCCGTGCTACCACTGACTTTTTCCTAGATCACTGAAATGGCCTCATAATTGGACTCTTGGTTACCCTTTTCACTCCACTTCTCTGTAAAGGAAACCATGTTGAAATACTGATTTTTTTTCAAAGCCTGGTTCTGATCACATCATTTCATGACTAAAGAACTTTAATGGCTTCTTATCACTCTTAGGAAAAAGAACAAGTTCTTGCTAGAGCTTATGAGAACCTTCTAGCTTACTAGACTCACTTCCCGTGGAGCCTGGAGTGGATACCATCTGTGATACAGCAGTGTGGGATGTCCAGTAGTCCTGCCTCAGCCAAATGGTCTACCTTCACCAAATTCTCTTTTCTTCTTTGCTCACTTGCTGCATCCATTAAGTCTCTTTCTGTTTCCTGAAGATGCTTTGTTGTTTTGCTCAAACATAGATGTTCTCATTGAAGCTACTGGTCACCTTTCATATCTTAATTAACTCTGAACTTTAATATCTTGACTTGCCTGGTGGACTTCTTTGAACTCCCTTCGTTTACTCCCTATAGTAACCTGTATTTCCCCACTTGTCAGACTTGTAATCAGAATTGTAATTATTTGTTTAATGTCATCTCCATGTGGGGAGAGACCATTTCTATCCCCCAAACTTAGAATCTGGTCAAGCATGCTCTGTAACTTTGTGAAATGAATGAAGGAATGAATGAATGCATAACAGAAAGAAGAAATATAAGGTGAGTTTGGGGGAAAGCAATTGAACATTCTGATTAGATATAAAGTCATCTATATATTTCTTCAGTTTAATGAATGCTAAAATAACAATTTCCATTTTGGGCAAGGAAATTATGGCAAGTCAGTTATGTCTAGTGGAATGAGTGTTTGTCTAGTTATCACAAGACCTGGATTGTGTTACCACTAACTAGCTCTGATCTTGGTTAAGTCACAGAACATTTTCACCCCTTGGTATCCAACATTTAAAATGGAAATAAAATGGTTACAACCTTCCTCTCTGAGGTAAAATTACAATTATGACAGTACTTTAAAAATGGAAAGGCACTATATTAATAAAATTATCTTGGGGCAAGCCTATCTCAACTCACAGTGTCTCTTTTCATCCCTGTTGTAAAGCAAGTGGGAGCTGTCAGTCTTCCTCATAGTGCTTTTCAGAGTGTGGCTCGTGGTCACCTCTTCATTTGGGTGGATGGGATATAATTAGAAACTCATATTTCTGGAACTCCTGTGAAGATTTTCTGAATTAGAGTCTTTGGTAGTGGATCCCAGGGAAATCTGTCTCTCCATTCCTTCTTGCTATCCTCCCTTCCTTCCTTCTTTCTTCCTTCCCACTTTCCCTCCCTCCCTCCCCCCTCCCATTTATCATCTGTTTATCTATCTATTATTTATCATCTATTTCCTTTCTTCTTTGTTTGTTTGTTTCTTTCTTTCTTTCTCTTATGTAGCTATCCATCTATCATCTGTCTCTACCTATCTATCCCTACGTATCTATCTATCTATCTCTTTCTACCTACCTAATTACTTATCCATTATCTACTATCTCTATAAAAAACTCCCACATATGTAGGCATATATTAAAATCTGAGGACCACTGTTTACCTTCCTTGATGTGGTTCCCCTCAGTTGGGAAGTTCTATGTTTGTCTCCTACCTATGGGCCTCACATCTTTCAAGACTCATCCTAAGTCACTCACTTTACCTTGAAGCTTTCTCAGATTACTCCAGGAGTTCTCACTGAACTTCTTTTTGATGATATTTTAAGACATTTAAGATTCAACAAATTTATACTGGTATGTTTTGCAAAGTAATTGTTCCTGTGCTAGTCTTATTCCTTTGAACAGATTTTAAGTTCCCTTAAGTGCAGAAATCTGGCTTATTCCATATGCTCTCCAGTATCTGGCAAATGTTGAGCTCAGAGTAGGTGCACAAAATTTGGAGTGGGAAGCCTGGGAGAGAGACCTTTGAATGGATGGAGAATCTGTGAATTCCTCTTGTCTTTTTCTTCTCTGCTACTGTCCTGTTTACACTGGCATTTCGTGAGACAGCCACACTATACTTAAAACTTCCTGCTTAGCTCTTTACAAATCTACCACAAACAGTAGATAGAACACAAATTTAGTTCCTGATGGAGGGTCTACATATGCAGATTTATAGTATGTAGGAAGATTTCCAGGAGCTTTAGTAGAAGGTGCCACGTGTTGGGTATTAGTTTTAGAGGCTGATTACAAAAGTCATTTTCTGGTTGTGATTTTGTAATCTTACTTTCAGGAGAACTGGTCATTTCTGACACTCTGGTTCATGTGCAAAAACCACATAAGGTGTATTTCTTCATCAGTCATGATTTATTTTCTCTTTGCATTGATTATTTTTAAAAAGCATATTGAAGGAAAGGTAAAATAGGATTTGTACTGGGTTGAGACACAGATAGTAGCATTCTTGCAAAAATCTATTCAGAAGGGATTATAAGAAGAGGACAAAAAGTCTTTTCTTCTTTTAAAGGTACTAAAATTTACCAAGGTGTTCTGTTTAGGGCTGCTCTAGTAAAACCGATGAATGCCCAGGGACTCCTGTAAAGTGTGTGTGTGTGTGTGTGTGTGTGTGTGTGTGTGTGTGTGTGTATTGAAAGGGCTTAGAGGGAGCTGGAATGAGAAAAACTGCGAATCAGTAGAATCCAACAGTCAGAGCCATTTGTTACTTTGCTGTTGAGAAACCTCCTACAAACAGTAAGATGGTTATTAAAATTTTAATCAGAAATCTTCTGTGTACCTGAGAGCCTGGTCACGGAATTGGCAACCTAAGTATGTAGTTCCCATGTAAATGACTTTGAATTTTAAAAAAATAATAATTGTGTTATCTTCAATTTGTGAATCTTGGTCATATTTTCACTTTTCTGATCTCACTTTTAAAATAATTTTTATTGGGGTATGGTTGATTTACAATGTTGCGTTAGTTTCAGGTGTACAAGAAAGTGAATCACTTATACATATACATATATCCACTCTTTTTTAGATTCTTTTCCCATATAGGCCATCACAGGGCATTGAATAGAGTTACCTGTGCTATACAGTGGTTATCTATTATTAGTTATCTAGCTTATATATATATTGGGTTGGCCCAAAAGTTCGTTCGGGTTTTTCCATAACATCTTACAGAAAAACCCGAATGAACTTTTGGGCCAACCCAATAGTAGTGTGTATATGTCAATCCCAATCTTCCAATTTATCCCTCCCCCTGTCTTACCCCCTGGTAACCATAAGTTTATTTTCTACATCTGTGACTCTATTTCTGTTTTGTAGATAAGTTCATTTGTAGCCTTTTTAGAGATTCCATATATAAGCGATATCATATGATATTTGCCTTTCTCTGTTTGACTTCACGCAGTGTGACAATCTCTAGGTCCATCCATGTTGCTGCAAATGGCATTATTTCATCCTTTTTTATGGCTGAGTAATATTCCATTGTATATATGTACCACATCTTTTGATTTTAATCCTCATAACACTTCCATGAAGCAAGTGAGCAAGAACGACTGTCCTCAAGTAGAGCCATCATCCATGCTGTCATTCAAAATTTCTCCCAGATGATTCACTTCCTAACATACTGCCAGTACCATCTCTCCTTTTCTGTGCCTGCCTAGAAATAGCAAGAACAGGTATAAAAACACAAGTCTTTTAACAATTCTGTATTATGTTTAATTAATATGAAAGAATATATATTATGTGCATTAAGTACAATTAGGGGGTCTCTCTTGTCTCTCTGGGGGACAAATGATATGACCCAGTGTTGCTTGATATTCATCTATGAAACTTAAAGGTCCCTCTTGAGATCTGGCCCAAGGTGACCTTCTGTCCCAGTCCGCATAAGAAGATGCTGAAACTGCTTTTGCTAAAGAAGAAGAGTAATCTCATATAGGGCACACAATTACACAAATATAAATGTGGACTATATTATGTCCATTGAGAATTCCCAGGGAACCTTTGTTTACAAACCCAGGAAACCTCAGGGTATGTCTGCTTTATGGAGCGATCTTTCTGTTACTGTCAAGTAACCTGGATGTGCTACCTTGGCTTCTCTGCTGAATGTGCTCAGAGCATCTATTCATGGATCTGTCTTTCTTGCCCTCGGACATTGTATCCTCTGCTTTCTGGAGGCAGGAAGAAAGCTGTCTCTGGGGACCTGCTATGTCTCTGGGACTGCCAACTGGATTCTGGGTGCTTGTGCTGTGATCCGTTACACACAGGGCCAGCATCAGTGGCTACTCTGTCAACTCCTGCCTACGGCTGATGCCCAAGCGATCCCTTGCTGGCCCCGCTAGAGGACCAGGAGTCCTTCAGGTGTTTCCTTGGACTCCAAATCCTTCTTTTCCTTTTTGCAGGCTTCACAGAGGCTCCTTTCTAGTCCCCATGTGTCCCTTAAAGGCCCTTCTGTCCACTACTCAGTCCTCTACTCTGTCTCATCTCATTGTATTCTTGGGTTATGAACTCTCTGACTCTCATCTTACAGTTGAAGAAAAGCAAGACTGGGAGAGAGTAACCTGTTAAGTCATGGAGCTGGCATTCTACTCAGGTCTTTCTGATGACAAGATATATGCTTTTAACTACAGCCCCAGAAGATTATGTCTCTTGATGACTAAGGGGGAACCTGGAAGAGGGAGAGACTTTTGTTTTTGGTGGTGTTTTATTAGGCTGGAAGAAATTCAAATATGTTTTTGCTCCAGTGTAGAGCCTAAGAACTGAGGCTTGGTGTCAGAATGCTGAGAGCGTTTGGAATTCTAAAACTCTGGAATGACCTAGTAATCCTTGCTTTGAGAATTCAGACATAAACTAGAACAAGGCGGGCTACTCTTTTCACCTTACAGATGGTTGTTTTGCATGTTGCTAGTCAGGGTAGAGTGGATTGATTTGCAAAATGAGTGGTAGAGTGAAAGAAAATCTATTAATTTTAAGTATAATCATAGGTTGTCGAACAAGTATCTATAATATTAGCAAGCAGAATTGTAAGAAATACAGTCTTTAACTGTAAACAAAATGGTCTGTCAAGAGAAACCAGTTGAAACCTGGGACTGTGCTCAGATAGCGCTCAGCTATTCATGGTTACAAGTGACACCTTTCCTCCCCATTTTTTATTTGCCTGAGCTTTTCATTTTTTTGGCTGAAGTAAGGGGAAGAATAGGTTGAGGATTCAGGAACGAGAACTGTATTCATTTCCTAGGGCTGCCACAAATTACCACAAACGTGGCAGCTTAAAACAACAGAAACTTATTCTCTCACAGTTTTAAAAGCCAGAAATCCTAACTCAAGGTGTCTGCAGGGCTGCACTCCCTTCAAAATCTCTAGGGGTGGATCCTTCCTCACCTCTTCCATCTTCCGGTGGTTCCTGCTATGGCAGCATCACTCCAATCTCTGTCTCTGTCTTCACATGGTCTTCTCTCCTGCATCTGCAAAGATCCACAAACGTTCTATGTCTAGATAAGATCATATTCATAGGTAGCAGAGTTTGAGACCCGGACATATATTTTTGGGGGACACCATTCATCCTAATGTGGGCAAAGTCATTTGGCAAGGAGCAAAGAAAGATCAGAGGAGTATGTAAGGGAGGGGTGGCATATATGTCCCACCCCTTTTCCAGAGTTTGACAGAGCCAATTCTCAAGCCTAATAAGGGAGGAGTTTGAACCAGAAGCTTAAGGGTTTTTTGTGAATTGGAGCATAAACAGAGCAACTTTGGGACTCAGGTAGCAAAAGTGAGCGAGAACATCACCCTAGTATCTTAGGCAGTTTGGGACTTCAGGATGGCCACTGGGTGAGCAATGAATGTGGTACCCAGAGTTGCAGTGGGCATATCCTCAACCCCTGGTCTCTGAGAAAGTCTGTAAGCCATGGAGGGACACCTCTTCAAGATGCCTCCTTCAGTACAGGCAGTGGATGGCACATGTGGCTGAAATCAAAGCCCACAAGCAGATTCGTTTGTTGCTGTCACGTGAGGCAATCCTGGAATTTCTGAAACAACCGAGGAAGCTCTGCGGAACTCCCTTTGGTTCTTCCATGAAGCAAGTGGGAACTAAGAGTTATTGTGATTTAGATATGAATTTTTTTTTTTTTTTTTTTTTTTTTTGCGGTATGCAGGCCTCTCACTGTTGTGACCTCTCACGTTGCGGAGCACAGGCTCTGGACGCGCAGGCTCAGCGGCCATGGCTCACGGGTCTTGTCGCTCCGCGGCATGTGGGATCTTCCCAGACCGGGGCATGAACCCGTGTCCCTTGCATCGGCAGGCAGACTCTCAACCACTGCGCCACCAGGGAAGCCCAGATATGAATTTTAATAAAGCCACATTTGCTCTCTCATGCTACGGAAGCCTGGGAGGGTCAGCTTCTAAAGGTAAAAGGAAGATTAAAATCACATATGGATGGTATGTGGGGAAGCAAGCTTTGGGTTGCTGCTGGCTGTGAGCTTGAAGCTTCATTGTGGCTCATTTGGAAAATCAGGAGGAAAACAGCTTCTGAAACCTGTGGTGAGAAGAGGTCCAAGCTGAGCTGATGGGATCCTTGGAGGAATTTGTAGGAGAAGTTGAGGGGTTGATTGAGAGAAGAGAAAAGAAAAAAAAGGAATGAAAAAAATGAAAAGTAGAAATAATTTTAGAAATCGTCATCTTATGTGATTTCAAAGAAACACACATTTCTGTAAATGAATATGTTAATGGGTTGACAGAGAATGTGGGGGGCACATTTGGAAGGAAACGCTGTGGGATCTGACTTCCTTGGCCTGGTACCAGCCACAAGAAAGAGAAGGAGCCACACTCCACGGCTGACCAGCAAGGGTGGCTTTTGTATAGCTCTTCTCAAGACTGTGATGGAGGGTGATGATTGAGGGAAAACCTTCCCTAACTGGGCACTAGTGTCCCCCATCAGGGCCTCATTCCAAAGGCTGATCCCCTCACTTCCCCAGTGTCCACACTCCTGGTTCTTTTCCTTATTCTTTCAAGCGGGAAAGAGATGAAGACGTAATTGACTTTTTCAGCAGAAAAAAAAAGGAAACAGCAGCACAGCATTTTTTCTTTTCTTTTTAAACCTCTTCTGTCACTTTTCAGAAGAGGTGAACAAAAGTTCTGTGGGTCTTGAGATAGGATGCTAGTGTGGTTCCGAAAAATGTTTTCCTGTAGAGACAAGTAAAACAGAGTTTGTCACTTGTTGATCACTCCCTGCTCACACCTAGGCAAAGAGGTCAGAGTTCATCTATGACTGGTTCAGTGAGCCACTTAGGGTGCCTACAGATCCTGACTTGGGGGTACAGTCTCTGCTTCCTATGGCAGTTGGTTGAATTCAGGAATTGCCTTTCAAATGATGGCAGATGGGACCTTGTTAAGGCCAAGACAATTTCCCTGGGAATAAATGAGTCAGTTCACCATGAGTCCTTCAGGAAATGGCAGAGAGCAGGTGTCAGGCGGGGCTGCCTAGGCAGCTCTGAAGCATTGCATCCCCATCCCTGCTCCAGATGAAGGGAGCCTGGACACCCTCCAAAGAGGACAAGAGGGCAGAGCAAGGGACTTTGGATAAACAGAGAATCTGTGATCCTTCTATCTTTGTAGCTGCTCCTGCTGCCTTCTGAAGGCTCTGAAAAGTCCACATGTGCAAAAGCACTCAACACATTGCTATCACAATAATTAATATACAGGATGTCTCCTCCACCTGACTGGGGCTGCTCAAGGGCAGGGCCTTATACCCATCTTTATGTTTCCAGCCACAAACACTATTCCTGGCACATAAGAAGTGCTCAATAAATATTTGTGAAGTGAAAAAAAGGATGAATGAACTGGTAATCAATTTTAGATTTCACAGTATTTCTCTAACATTTATGATCAGAAATTCTTTCAGATATCCATGATACATCTTGATCAAGTTGGATAGAAAGAACAAAACTGACTAACTATAGATATTCTAAAAAGGAGATGAGTTAGACCTAAGCACTTCAGTGCCTCCTTACATCTAGACAGCTGTGCAATGGTATCATATTCTGATATACTATTGAGCAGGGAAGACTTCAGTGTGGTAAATAGGGAGAAGAAATAATAATAATAACTCATATACTTTGCTAGCCCATTAGGTGATAGTTGGTCAATTTCTGCCCATTTAAAATATGTGGCACTTAATATATCTGTGTCATAAAGGGTCATCTGTGAAGTCACCAATCCCATTTTTCCTCATGGAGAGGAATGGCAAATGCTTTCATGGTGGATGGAATGATATTCACCCATCACACATTTTCACATATGAGAAGACATCACAGGCAAAGATGGCAAAGGATTCTTTTTGCAAAGGAGTCTTGAAACTAGCTACAGTGAAGGCTGGTTTGGGGAAGAACAATAAGAAACTGTCAACTGCACCTCAGAGTGAAGTTCACATTCCTTCCGGCACCAACGAGGCTTCTATTGAGTTTTCTCTCTGTGACATGTTATGGGGAACAAACATTGTGTATGTTTGGGAGAGAATGGGAACAGATTACTTGAAATATTCTGTGTGTCCATGATAACATGGACTTGGCATCCTATCTTTCCCACTCTATCCATTTTTAATTTTTATTTCATCATGAATATTTCTCCCATGAAAATAAGTTCTTTGGGTCTTCCTTGTGCATGAAAAGATGTGGCTGTTAGTTTTAAACTTTTCCTATTTCTTGTAGTTTTCTTTCCCTGAGAAAATCTGTTGGCACAGAAGTATTTTCTGTCACACTTGTCATTTGCAATAATCATCCTGCACATATCTGCCTCATTAACTCCACATTTCTTTTGAGAACTCAGCTTGAGATTATCTTTTCCCTTCTTGTCTAACACCAGTTCATTTTTATCTGATCAGTATTATTATTTATTTAACCTAGTCATATTTTTAAATGAATTTTGTAGGAAAGATGCTATACTAGATAAAAACATATACTACCATATTTAAAAATCACAGACAACTAACTCCTTAGGTGATGGGTGAAACTGGAGATGATTTTGATTTACTGTACTCAAAGTAGAAAAATAATGAATGTTATACAATGCTGCCATTTCTGTTAAGCAAATGGTGAAAACAAAATTAGACGTAATTTTTAAATTTTTTTTTTGCGGTATGTGGGCCTCTCACTGTTGTGGCCTCTCCCGTTGCGGAGCACAGGCTCCGGACGCGCAGGCTCAGTGGTCATGGCTCACGGGCTTAGTTGCTCCGCGGCATGTGGGATCTTCCCGGACCGGGGCACGAACCCGTGTCCCCTGCATCGGCAGGCGGACTGTCAACCATTGCGCCACCAGGGAAGCTCAGACGTAATGTTTTTAACAGCTTTCCAACAATGCTGAAAAAGGAGAGACTTGGGCATTTCCCAAGTGATTGACGTATCTTGCCTTTAGGCTTTCTTCATTAGTTATTTATAATGTTTATTTGTATAGATCTTTTATTTTTTTGCTTTGTAATTTGGCAACAGGAACCACCAGAGATTCTGTTCTTCAGAACACCAGCTGGGTTTCTTTTCTAATAAATGGTCACAGTGTTCTGGGAAATAAGACATCTAGCATAGACATGTGCCCTCCTTTGCAGAAATTGTCTAAATTTGAAAATCACGTTTTCCAAATAGTAATTTGTGGTAGGGGTAAATGTTCACAATCACTTAAAAAAATTTTTATCTATTTATTTATTTTTTTAAATGTTTTATTTTATTGTGGTAAAAGTCACATAATATACAACATACTATTTTAACCATATTTAACTCTATAGTTCAGTGGCACTAAGTACATTCACATTGTTGTGCAACTCTCACCATCACCCATCTCCCAAATTTTTCACCTTCCTAAACTGAAACTCTGTCCCCATTAAACACTAACTCCCCTTTCCCCTTCCCCACTCTCCCCAGCCCCTGGCCCCTGGCATCTACTAATGTACTTTCTGACACTATGAATTTGGCTATTCTAAGTACCTCGTATAAGTGGAATCAAACAGTATTTTTCTGCACCTAATATATATTGGAAGGCATTTTTAAGGTTAACAATATATGTCTTGCAAACAGATTGTACTTTCTTTTTTTTTTCCCCTTCGGTGCTATATAGTAGGCCCTCACCAGCCATCTACTTCATATATAGTAGTGTACATTGAGGATTGAGGATAGGGACAAGTGTAGGGGTATGTTCTCAAGAGATCAGAAGATATGGTAAACTTCCTGAAGATTGGTCTTGTTCTTCATCTCTTTCATTTTCAAAGGAAGAAGGCAACTTTGTTTAGTGGATAGAGGACCATAGTGGTATCATTCTGGAGGCCTGGGTCTGTCCCAAACTGGCCCTAGGGGACTTTTCAGAAAACACTTCTGACTCTTTGCTCCTCCATGAAGAAACTGAGAGGTGAGGATACCAGAAATATACTTTTCTCTTTAAAAGGTAGGATTGTAGTACCTGCCTTTTCAGTAGAAAATCCATGCTGACGGTATTCTACATGTGGCCAGAATCATGGGACCAGAGAATAATGTCATTAATATAATGCTCAAAGGCAGAATAACACTTCAAACAGCTCAGAAGAATAACTGCATCTATATTTAAAGATTAAGAGAAAGTAAAAGTCATAGTGGGGTGTCCAAAGAAGAAGGAATGACATTTAAAAACTTTTAGGAAGACAATAAACATGAAAGAATGCTCAACATCACTAATCATTAGAGAAATACAAATCAAAACTACAATGAGGTATCACCACAAACCAGTCAGAATGGCCATCATCATCAAAAAATCTACAAATAATAAATGTTGGAGAGGGTGTGGAGAAAAGGGAACCCTCTTGCACTGTTGGTGGGAATGTAAATTCGTACAGCCACTATGGAGAACAGCATAGAGGTTCCTTAAAAAACTAAAAATAGAACTACCATATGACCTAGCAATCCCACTCCTGGGCATATACCCTGAGAAAACCATAATTCAAAATGAGTCATTTACCACAATGTTCATTGCAGCTCTATTTACAATAGCCAGGACTTGGAAGTAACCTAAGTGTCCATCGACAAATGAATGGATAAAGAAGATGTGGCACATATATACAATGGAATATTACTCAGCCATAAAAAGAAGCAAAATTGAGTTATTTGTAGTGAGGTGAATGGACCTAGAGTCTGTCATACAGAGGGAAGTAAGAATGAAGAGAAAAACAAATACCGTATGCTAACACATATATATGGAATGTAAAAAAAAAAAAAAAAGGTTCTGAAGAACATAGAGGCAGGACAGGAATAAAGACACAGGCGTAGAGAATGGACTTGAGGACATGAGGAGGGGGAGGGTAACCTGGGACGAAGTGAGAGAGTGGCATGGGGATATATGTACACATATAGCTGATTCACTTTGTTATAAAGCAGAAACTAACACACCATTGTAAAGCAATTACACTCCAATAGGATGTTAAAAAAAATTTTAGGGCTTCCCTGGTGGCACAGTGGTTGAGAGTCCGCCTGCCAATGCAGGGGATACAGATTCGTGTCCCGGTCCGGGAAGATCCCACATGCCGCAGAGTGGCTGGGCCCATGAGCCATGGCCACTGAGCCTGCACGTCCGGAGCCTGTGCTTCACAACGAGAGAGGCCACAGCAGTGAGAGGTCTGCGTACCACAAAAAAAAAAAAAAAAAAAAAAAAAATTTAGGCAGAAAACTGCCTTTTTATTATTTATTGATTGATTTATTTAACATCTTTATTGCAGTATAATTGCTTTACAATGTTGTGTTAGTTGCTGCTGTATAACAAAGTGAATCAGATGTATGTATACATTTTTCCCCATATATCCTCCTTCTTACATCTCCCTCCCACCCTCCCTATCCCACACCTCTAGGTGGACACAAAGCATGAGGCTGATCTCCCTGTGCTATGCCGCTGCTTCCCACTAGCTATCTATTTTACATTTAGTAGAATATATTAGTCCATGCCACTCTCTTACTTCAGCCCAGCTTACACTTCCCCCTCACAGTGTCCTCAAGTCCATTCTCTACATCTGTGTTGTTATTCCTGTCCTGCCCCTAGGTTCTTCATAACCATTTTTTTTAAGATTCCATACATATGTGTTAGCATATGGTATTTGTTTTTCTCTTTCTGACTTACTTCCCTCTGTATGACAGTCCGTAAGTTCATCCACCTCACTACAAATAACTCAATTTCGTTTCTTTTCATGACTGAGTAATATTCCATTGTATATATGTGCCACACCTTCTTTATCCATTCATCTGTCTATGGACACTTAGGTTGCTTCCATGTCCTGGCTATTGTAAATAGATCTGCAATGAACGCTCTGGTACATGACTCTTTTTGAAGTATGGTTTTCTCAGTGTATATGCCTAGTAGTGGGATTGCTAGGTAGTATGGTACTGCTATTTTTAGTTTTTTAAGGAACCTCTATGTTCTCCATAGTGGCTGTATGAATTTACATTCCCACCAACAGTGCAAGAGGGTTCCCTTTTCTGCTCACCCTCTCCAGCATTTATTGTTTGTAGATTTTTTGAGGATGGCCATTCTGACTGGTATGAGGTGATACCTCCTTCGAGTTTTGATTTGCATTTCTCTAATGATTAGTAATGTTGAACATTCTTGCATGTGTTTGTTGGCAATCTGTATATCTTCTCCAGAGAAATGTCTCTTTAGGTCTGCCCATTTTTGGATTGGGTTGTTTGTTTTTTGATATTGAGCTGCCTGAGCTGCTTGTAAATTTTGGAGATTAATCCTTTGTCAGTTGCTTCATTTGGAAATATTTTCTCCCATTCTGAGGGTTGTCTTTTCATCTTGTTTATGGATTCCTTTGCTGTGTAAAAGCTTTTAAGTTTCGTTAGGTCCCATTTGTTTGTTTTTGTTTTTATTTCCATTTCTCTAGAAGGTGGGTCAAAAAGAATTTTGCTGTGATTTACGTCATAGAGTGTTCTGCCTATGTTTTCCTCTAAGAGTTTTCTAGTTTCTGGCCTTACATTTAGGTCTCTAATCCACTTTGAGTTTATTTTTGTGTATGGTGTTAGAGAGTGTTCTAATTTCATTCTTTTACATGTAGCTGTCCAGTTTTCCCAGCACCACTTATTGAAGAAGTTGTCTTTTCTCCATTGTATATTCTTGCCTCCTTTATCACAGATAAGGTGACCAAATGAGCATGGGTTTATCTCTGGGCTTTCTATACTGTTCCATTGATCTATATTCTGTTTTTGTGCCAGTACCATACTGTCATGATTACTGTAGCTTTGTAGTATAGTCTGAAGTCCAGGAGCCTGATTCCTCCAGCTCTGTTTTCCTTTCTCAGGATTGCTTTGACAATTCGGGATCTTTTGTGTTTCCATACAAATTGTTCCAGTTCTGTGAAAAATGCCATGGGTAGTTTGATAGGGATTGCATTGAAGCTGTATATTACTTTGGGTAGTATAGTCATTCGCACAATCTTGATTCTTCCAATCCAAGACCACGGTATATCTCTCCATCTGTTTGTATCATCTTTAACTTCTTTCATCAGTGTCTTATAATTTTCTGCATACAGGTCTTTTGTGCCCTTAGGTAGATTTATTCCTAGGTATTTTATTATTTTTGTTGCAGTCGTAAACGGGAGTGTTTCCTTAATTTCTCTTTCAGATTTTTCATCATTAGTGTATAGAAATGCAAGAGATTTCTGTTCACTAATTTTGTATACTGCTACTTTACCAAATTAATTGATTAACTCTAGTAGTTTTCTGGCAGGATTTTTAGGATTCTCTATGTATATTATCATGTCATCTGCAAACAGTGACAGTTTTATTTCTTATTTTCCGACTTGGTTCCTTTCATTTCTTATTCTTCTCTGATTACTGTGGCTAAAACTTCCAAAACGATGTTGAATAATAGTGGTGAGAGTGGGCAACCTTGTCTTGCTCCTGATCTTAGTGAAAATGGCTTCAGTTTTTCACCATTGAGAGCAATGTTGGCTGTGGGTTTGTCATCTATGGCCTTTATTAGGTTGAGGTAAGTTCCCTCTATGCCTACTTCTGGAGGGTTTTTATCATAAATGGGTGTTGAATTTTGTCAAAAGATTTTTCTGCATCGATTGAGATGATCATATGGTTTTTTTCCTTCAATTTCTTAATATGGTTTATTACATTGATTTGTGTATATTGAAGAATCCTTGAATTCCTGGGATAAATCCCACTTGATCATGGTGTATGATCCTTTTAATGTGTTGTTGGATTCTTTTTGCTAGTATTTTGTTGAGGATTTTTGCATCTATGTTTGTCAGTGATATTTGCCTGTAATTTTATTTTTTTTGTGACATCTTTGTCTGGTTTTGGTATCGGGAATGTTGGCCTTGTAGAATGAGTTTGGGAGTGTTCCTCCTTCTACTATATTTTGGAATAGTTTGAGAAGGATAGGTGTTAGATTTTCTCTAAATGTTCGATAGAATTCGCCTGTGAAGTCCTCTGGTCTTGTGCTTTTGATTGTTGGAAAAAATTTTAATCACAATTTCAATTTCAGTGCTTGTGATTGGTCAGTTTATATTTTCTATTTCTTCCTGGTGCAGTCTTGGAAGTTTGCACTTTTCTAAGAATTTGTCCATTTCTTCCAGGTTGTCCATTTTATTGGCATATAGTTGCTTGTAGTAATCTCTCATGATTCTTTGTATTTCTGCAGTGTCAGTAGTTACTTCTCCTTTTTCATTTATAATTCTATTAATTTGAGTCTTCTCCCTTTTTTTCTTGATGAGAATGGCTAATGAGTTATCAATTTTGTTTATCTTCTCAAAGAACCAGCATTTAGTTTTACTGATCTTCGGTGTCGTTTGCTTCATTTCTTTGTCATTTATTTCTGATCTGATCTTTATGATTTCTTTCCTTCTGCTAACTTTGGGGTTTTTTTGTTCTTCTTTCTCTGATTGCTTTAGATGTAAGGTTAGGTTGTTTATTTGAGGTGTTTCTTGTTTCTTGAGGTAGGATTTTATTGCTATAAACTTCCCTCTTAGATCTGCTTTTGCTGCTTCCCATAGGTTTTGGGTCCGCGTGTTTCCATTGTCATTTGTTTCTAGGTATATTTTCATTTCCTCTTTGATTTCTCAGTGATCTCTTGGTTATTCAGTAGTATATTGTTTATCCTCCATGTGTTTGTAATTTATACAGATTTCTTTTCCTCTAATTGATATCTAGTCTCATAGTGTTGTGGTTGGAAAAGATACTTGATATGAGTTCAATTTTCTTAAATTCACGAAGGCTTGATTTGTGACCCAAGATATGATGTATCCTGGAGAATGTTCTATGAGCATTTGAGAAGAAAGTATCTTCTGTTGTTTTTGGATGGAATGTCCTACAAATATTAATTGTCCATCTTGTTTAATGTATCATTTAAAGCTTTTGTTTCCCTATTGATTTTCATTTTGGATGATCTGTCCATTGGTGAAAGTGGGGTTTTAAAGTCCTCTACTATGATTGTGTTACTGACAATTACCCCTTTTATGGCTGTCAGGATTTGCCTTATGTATTGAGGCATTCCGATGTTTAGTGCATCAATATTTACAATTGTTATATCTTCTTCTTGGATTGATACCTTGATCATTATGTAGTGTCCTTCTTTGTCTCTTGTAACAGTCTTTATTTTAAAGTCTATTTGGTCTGATATGAGCATTGCTACTCCAGCTTTCTTTTGATTTTCATTTACATGTAATATCTTTTTCTATCCCCTCACTTTCAGTCTGTATGTGTCTCTAGGTACAAACTGGGTCTCTTCCAGACAGCATATATACAGGTCTTATATTTGTATCTATTTAGCCAGTCTATGTCTTTTGGTTGGAGCATTTAATCGATTTACATTTAAGGTAATTATTGCTATGTATGTTCCTATTACCATTTTTTAAACTGTTTTGAGTTTGTTATTATAGGTCTTTTCCTTCTCTTGTGTTTCCTGCCTAGAGAAGTTCCTTTAGCATTTGTTGTAAATCTGGTTTGGTGTGTTGAGTTCTCTTAGATTTTGCTTGTTTGTAAAGGTATTAATTTCTCCATTGAATCTGAATGAGACCTTTCTGGGTAGAGTAATCTTGGTTTTAGGGTTTTCCCTTTCATCACTTTAAATATGTCTTGCCACTCCCTTCTGACTTGCAGTTTCTGCTGAAACACCAGCTGTTAACATTAAGGGGATTCCCTTGTATATTATTTGTTGCTTTCCCTTGCTGCTTTTAATATTTTTTCTTTGTATTTAATTTTTGATAGTTTGATTAATATGTGTTTTGACGTTTTTCTCCTTACATTTATCCTGTATGGGACTCTCTGTGCTTCCTGGACTTGATTGACCATTTCCTTTCCCATATTATGGAAGTTTTCAACTATAATCTCTTTAAATATTTTCTCTGTCCTTTTGTTTTTCTCTTCTTCTTCTGGGACCCCTATAATTCGAATGTTGGTGCATTTAATGTTGTCCCAGATGTCTCTGAGACTGTCTTCAATTCTTTTCATTTTTTTTTTTTTTCTTTATTCTGCCTTGTGGTAGTTATTTCCACTGTTTTATCTTACAGGTCACTTATCCGTCCTTCTGTTTCACTTATTCTCCTATTACCTCCTTCTAGAGAATTTTTAATTCCATTTATTGAGTTGCTCATCATTGTTTGTTTGCTCTTTAGTTCTTTTAAGTCCTTGCTAAATGCTTCATGTATTTTCTCCATTCTATTTCCAAGATTTTGGATCATCTTCACTATCATTACTCTGAATTCTTTTTCAGGTAGATTGCCTATTTCCTCTTCATTTTTTTGGTCTGGTTGGTTTTTACATTCCTCCTTCATCTGCTGTGTATTTCTCTGTCTTCTCATTTTGCTTAACATATTGTGTTTGGGATCTGCTTTTCACAGGCTGCAGGTTCGTAGTTCCCATTGTATTTTTGTCTGACCCCAGTGGGTAAGGTTGGCTTAGTGTATTGTGTAGGCTTCCTGTTGGAAGGGAGTGGTGCCTGTGTTCTGATGAATGTGGCTCTTTCTTGTCTTTCTGCTGGGCAGGAGCACATCCGGTAGTTTGTTCTGGCATGTCTGTGAACTTATTATGATTTTAGGCAGCCTCTCTGCTAATGGGTGGGGTTTTGTTCCTGTCTTGCTAGTTGTTTGACATAAGGTGTCCAGCACTGTAGCTTGCTGGTCATTGGGTGGAGCTGGGTCTTAGCATTGAGATGGAGATCTCTGGGAGAGCTTTCACCATTTGATATTACATGGAGCCAGATGTCTCTGGTGGACCAATGTCCTCAACTCGGCTCTCCCACCTCAGAGGCTCTGGCCTGGCACCCGGCCAGAGCAGCAAGACCCTGTCAGCCACATGGCTCAGAAGAAAAGGGAGAAAAAGAAAGAAAGAAGGAATAAAAAAATAAAATAATTTATTTAAATAAAAAATACAAAATATATTATTAAACATTTTTTAAAATGCAATAAAAAAGAAAAGAGGAAAGAAGAGAGCAACCAAACCAAAAAACAAATCCACCAATGGTTACAAGCACTAAAAAGTATACAAAAAACCCCCCAAAACCGAAACCAAAAAATGGACAAACAGAGCCCTAGGGCCAATGGTAAAAACAAAGCTATAGAGACAAAACCACAGAAAGAAGCACACACTTCCACAATCACAGAAAGCGAAAAAGGAAAAAAGTATATATATATATATAAAGAAAAAGGAATAGAGCAACCAAATCAATAAACAAATTACCAATGATAATGAACTCTAAATAGTAAACTAAGGTAAACATAAAACCAGAAACAAATTAGATGCAGAAAGCAAACCCCAATCAGTTGTTCCCAAAGTCCACTGCCTGAATTTTGGGATGATTTGTTGTCTCTTCAGGTATCCCACAGATGCAGAGTACATCAAGTTGATTGTGGAGATTTAATCCACTGCTCCTGAGGTCACTGGGAGAGATTTCCCTTTCTCTTCTTTGTCTGCACAGCTCCTGGGGTTCAGCTTTGGATTTGGCCCCATCTCTGCTTGTAGGTCGCCTGAGGTCATCTGTTCACCACCCAGACAGGATGAGGTTAAAGTTGTTGTTGATTAGGGGACTCTGGCTCACTTATGCTGGGAAGGAGGGAAGGGTACGGAATGTGGGGTGAGCCTGCAGTGGCAGAGGCCAGCGTGATGTTGCACCAGCCTGAGGCATGCCGTGTGTTCTCCTGGGAAGTTGTCCCTGGATCAAGGGCCCCTGGCAGTGGCGGGCTGCACAGGCTCCCAGGGGGGTGTGGATAGTGACCTGTGTTTGCACACAGGCGTCTTGGTGGCTGCAGCAGCAGGCTTAGCATTTCATGCCTGTCTCTGGTATCCATGCGGTTAGCAGTGACTCACACCCATCTTTGGTGCTCATTTAGGTGGTGCTCTGAATTACCTCACCTCGTGCCCCCTGAAACAATGGTCTCTTGCCTCTTAGGCAGTTCCAGACTTTTTCCTGTACTCACTCCTGGCTAGCGGTGGTGCACCAGCCCCCTTCAGGCTGTGTTCATGCAGCCAACCCCAGTCCTCTCCCAGGGAACCGACCTCCGAATCCGGAGCCTCAGCTCCCAGCCCTGACCCACCCGGCAGCTGAGCAGATAAGCCTCTCGGGCTGGTGAGTGCCGGTCGGTACTGAACCTCTGTGCAGGAATCTCTCTGCTTTGCCCTCTGCACCTCTGTTGCTGTGCTCTCCTCTGTGGCTCTGAAGCTTCCCCTCCACCACCCCCTGTCTCTGACATTGAAGGGGCTTCTAGTGTGTGGAAAGTTTTTCTCCTTCACAGCTCCCTCCCCAAGGTGCAGGTCCCTTCCCTGTTCTTTTGTCTCTTTTTTTTCTTTTGCCCTACCCACGTACATGGGGAGTTTCTTGCCTTTTGGGACGTCTGAGGTCTTCTGCCAGCATTCAGTAGGTGTTCTGTAGAAGTTGTTCCACATGTAGATGTTTCTTTGATGTATTTGTGAAGAGGAAGGTGATCTCCACGTCTTACTCCTCTGCCATCTTGAAGGTCCCCCCAAACAGAAATTCCAAAAACTGCCTTTTATGGTGAAGGTTGCTAATAATTTTAGTTTCTGGAGATAAAACTCTGCAATCACTTGGAGTTGAATGTTTTTTGGGGGAGAACATCCTAGGATGGGCCACTTGGTTCTGCCAACAGCAGACTAGTAGCAATCTGTGATTCTTGGAGTAAACCTGGAGATTTCCGCTTGTGTACATCCAGATTCTGCTCTTTGCTCATGTAAATTGAGTATTTTTATCCATTTTTTGTTGTAAAAAAAGACTACTATGTATAAAATAGGTAACTAATGAAAACCTACTGTATATCACACAGAACTCTATTTGGTGCTCTGTGGTGACCTAGATGGGAAGGAAATCCAGGAGGGAGGAGTTATATGGTATATGCCTGGCTGATTCACTTTGCTGTACAGCAGAAACTAACACAACATTATAAAGCAACTATTCTCCAATAAAAAAAAAACTTTTAATAGTTTTCTCCCCATGAAATATTATCTTATCTAGTTATTGCCTCCTACATGAGACTATGTATGATAGAACAACCCACACATTTATTTATTATTTACTTGTTTGTTTATTATTATTTTTATTGAAATATTGTTGATTTATAGTATAATATTAGTTTCAGGTATATAAAATAGTGATTCAAAATTTTATAGATTGTATTTCATTTAAAGTCATTACAAAATAGTGGCTATAGTTTTGTGTGCTGTACAATATATCTTTGCTGCTCATTTATTTTATACATAGCAGTTTTCACTTCTTAATCCCATACCCCTATTTTGCCCTTCCCCCTTCCTTCTCCCCACTGGCAACCACTAGTTTGTCCTCTATACCTGTGAATGCTTACAATTTTTGAAGAGTTCACAAAGTTAAATTGTGGTATAGAAGATAATATAGATTTCATGAATGGCTGAATGTAGGGACTGAGGCTGAGCCATTCCCTTTAAGGGAGGTAATGTACTGGGGCTTCCTGAGGTGGCCTATCTGAGCTTTTTCCTGTTCTTTTGGGAATTGAGAGAGAGAACTATGTCTAAGTTTGGAGGAAATGAGTGCAGAAGATTTGGTTCTGGGCTTAACATGTGGTGATGCTAAAACCTGGTTTGCCCCAGTACCACTCATTCTGAAATGAAGAGTCTGGGTGATAGCTTGTGTGCATGTGTGTCTGTGTTTGGAGAGAGCAGTTATATGTTGAAGTCAGCAGAAAATAATGAGGATTTGGGAACCTGATCATACCTCTTGATAAGATTAACCCAAATGGATGCATTGGATTAGGTCAGCCAATGTGAGCGCTCCTTAAAAATATCTGGGGAGGAGCAACTTCCCAAAAGTCACTCAATGGTGACTCAGCATCAAAACCCACTGATGTCTGTAAGCATGATACATGATTGTACACACAGAAGAGTAGAAATTTTAAAAATCATAGTTGGTTTTGGCTATAGAAGTAAACTTTGATGAGATTAAGATAGACTGTCTCTCAAAATCAATGGCCCTAAATCCCTGGCAAGTGACATAAGCTGGAAACATATTTGAGATATAATAACAAATTTTGTTTTTGTTTACTTGTTTTTCTCCAGGTTTTCATCTTTTACCTTCCACCCCTGTAATCTAATCAGATTGTTGACTCTGATTTTATTGCCTGAGGGGAGAGAAGTAGAGTTAAATGTTTCAAAAAATCTAATACCTAAGGGAAATTCAGAGGATTTGAAGCAAAATGTTATGAAAAATACTACCAGTTAGCTTTTACTGCATGACAAACTGCTCCAAAATTCAGTGACTGGCACAAAAATCATTTATTGTTGCCCTAGTTCTGCTATCTGAGACAGGTTTGGCTGATGGGTTGGCCTGGCTTATGGGTTTGTGGTCATCCGTCAGCAGGTGGCTTCCATCAGCTGAGGGGATGAGAAACTTGGCTCTGCATCTCCCATCATCTAGCAGACTAGCCTTGGACTCTTCACTCACTGGCAGTAGAGTACTGGAGTGATGGCAGATGTATGCAATGCCTCATTAGGCCTGTGTCAGAACTGGCACCACATCACTTCTGCCACATTCTATGGGACAAAAGCAAGTCACAAGGTCATCCCAAATTCAAGGAATTAAGAAAGAGCCCCTCTTCTTGATGTGAGGAGCCACGAGATCACATTGCAAAGGGGCTGCCTACAGAGAGGCGTGCAAAGTTGAAGCTAACTTTGCAATTTGCCACACATACAAGGACAGATTGGGAAACACTGAAACTAAGAGCAGGATTTCACTCTTCTCCGCAGCTCCTCACATGACAAAATACTGGTTTTACTTTTCCCATCCTGGGAAAGGTAAGAAGCCAGATGGTAAGTAATGATGGTAGTGCTTGGAACAATGCTTTTGGGGTAATCCAAGGAAATCTGCAAAACACCACATGGGTTTGTGGGAACAGAGAGAGAAAGGTGCCTTGAGGAAACAGAAGGTCCTAGAGAAGGGATGACTAAAATGTGAGGCTAGGCTGATGGGCCACAGATACTTAATAGAGATTCCTTGTTCCCAGCCAGCCAAAGAAAACAAGGGAGTGAATCCTGTACCTGCAGGTGTGGCAGGGAGCAAGCACTGAGTTACCATGCATGGGAGAGCCACGTGGACAGGAATGGAAGTCATCCACTACTCACTACTGAGGACAGAGAGACACCACGTCTCCCCTCTTGTTCACCCCAACACTTTAGCACTAAGTAAGTCATCCTCCTCAACATAAACATCCACAGGTAGGAGCGAAGAGATATCCTGACATTACATTTCTGCCATTTCCAACAGAATAGGAGCTCAAAAAAAAATAAGAAGTAAAGAAAAATATTTAGTGGCATATTTTTTTTCAGTGGTTGAACTTGGAGGCTGAGATTTCATTATAGTGCATTTCCTATACAGGAGACAAGAGAATATATATGTAACTTTCTAAGAGATTTTTTTTAATGACTCATTCTCATTAAGATCTTAGGAAAGGGCAATATGTGGAAAGCCCCTCCTCTGGGGCTCTGGAGAAGTAGGAGTAGACATTCTGATGAGGCCATGTTCCTTGGCCATCAGAAAAGTTTCATGGCCCCAAGTCTGATCATTCTTCCATAGGTTAATATGTTGTACTCAGCCATGTAGAAGACTGTTCATCTTATAAGAGAAAAAAATCAGGTATTAGTGATGGCTAATTTTATGTGACTTGACTGAGCTAAAGTATGTCCAGATAGCTGAGAAAACGTTGTTTCTAGGTGTGTCTGTGTGAGTGTTTCTGGACAAGATTAACAGTTGAATTGGTAATTATGTGAAGAAGACCCATGTTCAACATAGTGGGTGGACATCATCCAATTCACTGGGGGCCTGAATAGAGCAAAAAAGTGGAGAAAGGGCAAACTCTGTTCTCTCTTCTTGAGCTGGGATATCCATCTTCTTCTGACCTTGAACATCCGAGTATTACCAAAACTCGGGTCCAGCTGCTTGCAGTCGAAAGCCAAAACTTGAGAGGCAAGGTTGGTGAGAAGGAAACTTTGCTTTATTCTGGAGGTCAGCAACTGGGAGAGAGGGTGGACTCATGTCCAAAGGACAACTCCCCACTGACAATCGGGGGCAAGAGCTTTTAAAAGGGATTTTCAGGTGTATATACGTGGAGGGAGGGGGCTACATGCAGAAACAGCACCGTCAGCTCTAACAGTCATCTTGAAATTGATCATGCGGTGGTCTAATCAGCATCATCTTGATTGTTTTGAGTACAGTTAGTCTTCAGTTCCAGGGTCAGTTTGTTCCCATTTCTTTGAGGCCAGTTCTTGGAATTGTGGTAGCTTATGTCATGGCTACAATCTGGTCATCATGTAGTTAACTTTTTCCACTTGGTGGGAGTTTCACTATCTACAAAACAGCTCAAAGGATATGGCTCAGAATATTATTTATAGCCCTTGAGGAGGAACTAAAAGTCCTTGACTTTAATGACTAAACTATTATTATTTAGTCTTGTTTGACTACTTTCCTTTGCTTCTGCATTTTCCCACTTCTCTGACTAAATCTATTCTTTGGCTAACGTTTTTCTACAGACAAAAAAACAGGCAGAGGATATGGAGGGGAAGGACCTTAGGGTCCTGCTCTGTTTCAAGAGTTCTTGATTCTTGGATCTTTGGACACTGGGACTTACATCAGCAGTCTCCGTCATTCTTAGACCTTTGGACACAGACTGAATTATACCACTGGCTTTTCTTGTTCTCCAGATTACAGATAACAGGTAGTGGAATATTTCAATCTCAATAATTGCATGAGTCGATTCCCATAATTAATCTCCTCTTGTATATCTATATATACCCTTTGGTTCTGTTGTTTCTTTGGAGAACTCTGACTAATACTGCATACAATGCAGAAGTTGTATACAGCTGAAGTTCTAAGAAGTGTTCCAGCCTTGGAAAGAGGTCTTTGAACATGGCTGAGGCCAAATGTCATGATCGGACGGGAATGGAAAGGACCAGATAGAAGAGGAGAAGGTTGTGTTAAAGAGTCTCAGAGACACCATGTTTGTTTGTTTTATTTTTAATGTATTTATTTATTTATTTTTGGCTGCATTGGGTCTTCATTGCTGCATGCAGGCTTTCTCTAGTTGCAACGAGCAGGGGTTACTCTTCATTGCGGTGGCTTCTCTTGTTGTGGAGCATGGGCTCTAGGTGCGCACACTTCAGTAGTTGCAGCACTCGGGCTCAGTAGTTGTGGCTCACGGGCTGTAGAGTGCAGGCTCAGTAGCTGTGGCACACGGGTTTCTTTGCTCTGTGACATGTGGCATTTTCCTGGACTAGGGTTCGAACCTGTGTCCCCTGCGTTGGCAGGCTGATCCTTTTTTTTTTTTTGTGGTAGGCGGGCCTCTCACTGTTGTGGTCTCTCCCTTTGCGGAGCACAGGCTCCGGACGCGCAGGCTCAGTGGCCACAGCTCACGGGCCCAGCTGCTCCGCGGCATGTGGGATCTTCCTGGACCGGGGCACGAACCCGTGTCCCCTGCATTGGCAGGCGGACTCTCAACCACTGCGCCACCAGGGAAGCCCCTGGCAGGCTGATTCTTAACCACTGTGCCACCAGGGAAGACCGAAGGCACCATGATTGAAGTGACTTGTATTATCAAGGTGAACAATGCTTTTGATCATGAGGCCAAGGATTTTCAAAATGTGGAACTACCACTGGGGATGTAGAACATTTCTTTTTTTTTTTTTTTTTTAAGTTTATTTTTAGTTTTTTATTTTATTTTATTTATTTTTTGACATCTTTATTGGAGTATAATTGCTTTACAATGGTGTGTTAGTTTCTGCTTTCTAACAAAGTGAATCAGTTATACATATACATATGTTCCCATATCTCTTCCCTCTTGAGTCTCCCTCCCTCCCACCCTCCCTATCTCACCCCTCTAGGTGGTCAAAAAGCACCGAGCTGATCTCCCTGTGCTATGTGGCTGCTTCTGACTAGCTATGTATTTTATGTTTGATACTGTATATATGTCCATGCCACTCTCTCACTTTTTCCCAGCTAACCCTTACCCCTCCCTGTATCCTCAATTCTATTCTCTAGAAGGTCTGCATCTTTATTCCAGTCCTGCCCCTAGGTTATTCTGACCATTTTTTTCTTTCTTTCTTTCTTTTTTTTCCATATATATGTGTTAGCATACAGTACTTGTTTTTCTCTTTCTGACTTACTTCACTCTGTATGACAGACTCTAGGTCCATCCACCTCACTACAAATAACTCAGTTTCGTTCCTTTTTATGGCTGATTAATATTCCATTGAATATATGTGCCACAACTTCTTTATCCATTCATTTGTTGATGGACACTTAGGTTGCTTCCATGTCCTGGCTATTGTAAATAGAGCTGCAATGAACATTTTGGTACATGACCCTTTTTGAATTATGGTTTTCTCAGGGTATATGCCTGGTAGTGGGATTGCTGGGTCATATGGTAGTTCTATTTTTAGTTTTTTAAGGAATTCCATACTGTTCTCCATAGTGGCTATATGAATTTACATTCCCACCAACAGTGTAAGAGAGTTCCCTTTTCTGCACACCCTCTCCAGCATTTATTGTTTGTAGATATTTTGAGGATGGCCATTCTGACTGGTGTGAGACGGTATCTCATTGTAGTTTTGAGTTGCATTTCTCTAATGATTAATGATGTTGAGCATTCTTACATGTGTTTATTGGCAATCTGTATATCTTCTTTGGAGAAGTGTCTATTCAGATCTTCTGCCCATTTTTGGATTGGATTGTTTGTTTTTTTGATATTGAACTGCATGGGTTGCTTGTATGTTATGGAGATTAATCCTTTGTCAGTTGCTTCATTTGTAAATATTTTCTCCCATTCTGAGGGTTGTCTCTTTGTCTTGTTTATGGTTTCCTTTGCTGTGCAAAAGCTTTTACGTTTCATTAGGCCTCACTTGTTTATTTTTGTTTTTATTTCAATTTCTCTAAGAGGAGGGTCAAAAAGGATCTTGCTTTAATTTATGTCATAGAGTGTTCTGCCTATGTTTTCCTCTAAGAGTTTGATGGTGTCTGGCCTTACATTTAGGTCTTTTACCCATTTAGAGTTTACATTTGTGTATGGTGTTAGGGAGTGTTCTAATTTCATTCTTTTATATGTAGCTGTACAGTTTTCCAAGCACAATTTACTGAAGAGGCTGTCTTTTCTCCACAGTATATTCTTTCCTCCTTTATCAAAGAGAAGGTGACCATATGTGTGTGGGTTTATCTCTGGGCTTTCTATCCTGTTCCATTGATCTATATTTCTGTTTTAGTGGCAGTACCATACTGTCTTGATTACTGTAGCTTTGTATTATAGTCTGAAGTCAGGGAGCCTGATTCCTCCAGTCCCATTTTTCTTTCTCAAGATTGCTTTGGGGATTCCCTGGTGGCACAGTTATTGAGAGTCCACCTGCCGGTGCAGGGGACACGGGTTTGTGCCCCAGTCGGGGAGGATCCCACGTGCCATGGAGTGGCTAGGCCCGTGAGCCATGGCAGCTGAACCTGCGCGTCCAGAGCCTGTGCTCTGCAACAAGAGAGGACACAACAGTGAGAAGCCTGTGTACAGCAAAAAAAAAAAAAAAAGATTGTTTCGGCTATTTGGGTTCCTTTCTGTTTCCATACAAATTGTGAAATTGTTCTAGTTTTGTGAAAAAAGCCAGTGGTAGTTTGATAGGGATTGCATTGAATCTGCAGAATTGATTTTGGTAGTACAGTCATTTTCACAATGTTGATTCTTCCAATCTAAGAACATGATATATCTCTCCATCTATTTGTATCATCTTTAATTTCTTCCATCAGTGTCTTATAATTTTCTACATAAAGATCTTTTGTCTCCTTAAGTAGGCTTATTCCTAGATATTTTATACTTTTTGTTGCAATGGTAAATGGGAGTGTTTTCTTAATTTCACTTTCCGAATTTTCATCATTAGTGTATAGGAATGCAAGAGATTCCTGTGCATTGATTTTGTATCCTGCTACTTTACCAGATTCATTGATTAGCTCTAGTATTTTTCTGGTAGCATCTTTAGGATTCTCTATGTATAGTATCCTGTCATCTGCAAATAGTGACAACTTTACTTCTTTTGCAACTTGGATTCCTTTTATTTCTTTGTCTTCTCTGATTGCTATGGCTAAAACTTCCAAAACTATGTTGAATAATAGTGGTGAAAGTGGGCAACCTTGACTTGTTCCTGATCTTAGTGGAAATGGTTTCAGTCTTTCACCATTGAGGACTATTTCGGCTGTGGGTTTGTCATATATGGCCTTTATTATGTTGAGAAAATTTCCCCCTATGCCTAGTTTCTGGAGTATTTTTATCATAAATGGCTGTTGAATTTTGTCAAAAGCTTTCTCTGCATCTATTGAGATGATAGTATGGCTTTTCTCCTTCAGTTTGTTAATATGGTTTATCACGTTGATTGATTTGCATATATTGAAGAATCCTTGCATTCCTGCGATAAACCACAGTTGATCATAGTGTATGATCATTTTAGTGTGCCATTGGATTCTGTTTGCTAGTATGTTGTTGAGGAATTTTGCATCTATGCTCATCAGTGATATTCGCCCGTAGTTTTCTTTCTTTGTGACATCTTTGTCTGGTTTTGTTATCAGAGTGATTGTGGCCTCGTAGAATGAGTTTGGGAGTGTTCCCCCCTCTGCTATATTTTGGAAGAGTTTGAGAAGGATAGTTGTTAGCTCTTCTCTAAATGTTAGAGAATTCACCTGTGAAGCCATCTGGTCCTGGGCTTTTGTTTGTTGGAAGATTTTAAATCACAGTTTCAATTTCAGTGCTTGTGATTGGTCTGTTCATATTTTCTATTTCTTCCTGGTTCAGTTTCAGAAGGTTGTGCATTTCTAAGAATTTGTCCATTTCTTCAAGATTGTCCATTTTATTGGCATATAGTTGCTTGTAGTAATCTCTCATGATCATGTATTATTATATCATGTATTATCATAATCATGTATTTCTGCAGTGTCAGTTGTTACTTCTCCTTTTTCATCTCTAATTCTATTGATGAGTTTTCTCCCTTGGTTTCTTGATAAGTCTGGTTTATCAATTTTGTTTATCTTCTCAAAGAACCAGCTTTTAGTTTTTTTGATCTTTGTTATTGTTTCCTTCATTTCTTTTTCATTTGTTTCTGATTTGATCATTATGATTTCTTTCCTTCTGCTAACTTTGGGGTTTTTTTGCTCTTCTTTCCCTATTTGCTTTAGGTGTAATTTAAGTAGTTTATTTTAGATGCTTCTTGTTTCTTAAGGTAGGATTGTATTGCTATAAACTTCCCTCTTAGAACTGCTTTTGCTGCATCCCATAGATTTTGAGTCATCGTGTTTTCATTGTCATTTCTTTCTAGGTATTTTTTGATATCCTCTTTGATTTCTTCAGTGATCTCTTGGTTATTAAGTTGTGTATTGTTTAGCCTCCATGTGTTTGTATTTCTTACAGATTTTTCCTTTAATTGATATCTATTCCCATAGCGTTGTGGTGGGAAAAGATACTTGATATGATTTCAATTTTTTAAAATTTACCAGTGCTTGATTTGTGACCCAAGATATGATCTATCTTGGAGAATGTTCCATGAGCACTTTAGAAGAATGTGTATTCTGTTGTTTTTGGATAGAATGTCCTATAAATATCAATTAAGTCCATCTTGTTTAATGTATCATTTAAAGTTTGCATTTCCTTATTTATTTTCATTTTAGATGATCTGTCCATTGGTGAAAGTGGGGTATTAAAGTCCCCTACTATGATTGTGTTACTGTCGATTTCCTCTTTTATGGCTGTTAGTATCTGCCTTATGTCTTGAGGTGTTCCTATGTTGGTTTGATAAATATTTACAATTGTTATATCTTCTTCTTGGATTGATCCCTTGATCATTATGTAGTGTCCTTCTTTGTCTCTTGTAAGAGCCTTTGTTTTAAAGTCTGTTTTGTCTGATATGAGAATTGCTACTCCAGCTTTTTTTTGATTTCCATTTGCATGGAATATCTTTTTTCATCCCTCACTTTCAGTCTGTATGTGTCCCTAGGTCTGAAGTGGGTCTCTTGTTGACAGCATATATACAGGTCTTGTTTTTGAATCCATTAGGCCAGTCTATGTCTTTTGGTTTGAGCATTTAATCCATTTACATTTAAGGTACTTATCCATATGTATGTTCCTATGACCATTTTCTTAATTGTTTTGGGTTTATAATTGTAGGTCTTTTCCTTCTCTTGTGTTTCTTGCCTAGAAAAGTTCCTTTAGTATTTGTTGTAAAGCTGGTTTGGTGGTGCTGAATTCTCTTAGTTTTTGCTTGTCTGTAAACCTTTTAACTTTTCCATCAAGTCTGAATGAGATCTTTGCTGGGTAGAGTAATCTTGGTGGTAGGTTTTTCCCTTTCATCACTTTAAATATGTCCTGCCACTGCCTTCTGGCTTGCAGACTTTCTGCTGAAAGATCAGGTGTTAACCTTATGGGGATTCCCTTATGTGTTATTTGTTGTTTTTCCCTTGCTGCTTTTAATATTTGCTCCTTGTATTTAACTTTTGATAGTTTGATTCATATGTGTCTTGGCGTGTTTCTCCTTGGATTTATTGTGTATGGTATCTCTGTGCTTCCTGGACTTGATTGACTATTTCCTTTCCCATATTAGGGAAGTTTTCAATTATAATCTCTTCAAATATTTTCTCAGTCCCTTCCTTTTTCTCTTCTTCTTGGACCCCTATAATTTGAATGTTAGTGTGTTTAATGTTGTCCCAGCGGTCTCTGAGACTATCCTCAATTCTTTTCATTCTTTTTTCTTTATTCTTCTCTGCAGTAGTTATTTCTACTATTTTATCTCCCAGGTCACTTATCCGTTCTTCTGCCTCAGTTATTCTGCTAGTGATCCCTTCTAGAGAATTTTACTTTTCATTTAGTGTGTTTTTCATCACTGTTTGTTTGCACTTTATTTATTCTAGGTCCTTGTTAAACGTTTCTTGTATTTTCTCCATTCTATTTCCAAGATTTTGGATCATCTTTACTATCATTATTCTGAATTCTTTTTCAGATAGACTGCCTATTTCCTCTTCATTTGTTAGGTCTGGTGGGTGTTTGCCTTGTTCCTTCATCTGCTGTGTGTTTTTGTGTCTTCTCATTTTGCTTAACTTACTTTGTTTGGGGTCCCCTTTTTGCAGGCTGCAGGTACATTGTTTCCATTGTTTTTGGTGTCTGTCCCCAGTGGCTAAGGCTGGTTTGGTGGGTTGTGTAGGCTTCCTGGTGGAGGGGACTAGTGCCTGTGTTCCGGTGGATGAGGCTGGATCTTGTCTTTCTGGTGGGAAGGTCCATGTCTGGTGGTTTGTTTTGGGGTGTCTTTGGCCTTATTGTGATTTTATGCAGCCTCTGTGCTAATGGGTGGGGTTGTATTCCTGTCTTGCTAGTTGTTTGGCATAGGGTGTCCTGCAGTGTAGCTTGCTGGTCATTGAGTGGAGCTGGGTCTTGGCGTTGAGATGGAGATCTCTGGGAGATTTTTGCTGTTTGATATTACGTGGACCTGGGAGGTCTCTTGTGGACCAGTGTCCTGAACTTGGCTCTCCCACCTCAGTGGCACAGCCCTGATGCCTGGCTGGAGCACCAAGAGCCTGTCCTCCATACAGCTCAGAAAAAATGGGAGAAAAGAAAAAGAGAAAATAAAATTATCAAAAAAAAAAGTTATCAAAATAAAGTGTAAAAAATAATTATTAAGAAAATAACTTTAAAAAACATCTTTATTGGAGTATAATTGCTTTACAATGGTTTGTTAGTTTCTGGTTTATAACAAAGTGAATCAGTTATACATTATACATATGTTCCCATATCCCCTCCCTCTTACATCTCTCTCCCACATTCCCTATCCCTCCCCTCCACAAAGCACTGAGCTGATCTCCCTGTGCTATGTGGCTGTTTCCCACTAGCTATCAATTTTACTTTTGATAGTGTGTATATGTCTATGTCACTCTCTCACTTTGTCAGATCTTACCCTTCCCCCTCCCCATATTCTCAAGTCCATTCTCTAGTAGGTCTGTATCATTATTCCCATCTTGCCCCTAGGTTCTTCATGACCTTTGTTTTGTTTTATTTTCTTCTTCTTAGATTCCATATATATATGTGTATATATATATATATATGTTAGCATACAGTATTTGTTTTTCTCTTTCCAACTTACTTCACTGTGTATGACAGGCTCTAGGTCAATCCACCTCACTACGAATTTTTTTTTAAGTAATAAAAAAGAACAAAAAACAAAAAATGGACAGACAGAACCCTAGGACAAATGGTAAAAGAAAAGCTATACAGACAAAATCCCACACAGAAGCATACACATACACACTCACAAAAAGAGAAAAATGGAAAGAAAAAATATCGTTGCTCCCAAATTCCACCCCCTCAATTTGGGGTGATTCATTGTCTACTCAGGTATTCCACAGATGCAGGGTACATCAAGTTGCTTGTGGAGATTTAATCCTCCGTTCCTGAGGCTGCTGGGAGTGATTTCCCTCTCTCTTCTTTGTTCGCACAGCTCCTGGGGTTCAGCTTTGGATGTGGACCCACCTCTGTGTATATGTCGCCTGAGGGCGTCTGTTCTCACTCAGACAGGATGGGGTTAAAGGAGCAGCTGATTCGGGGGCTCTGGCTCACTCAGGCCGGGGGGAGGGAGGGGCACGGATGTGGAGTGAGCCTGCGGCGACAGAGGCCAGCATGACATTGCACCAGCCTGAGGCGCACCGTGTGTTCTCCTTGGAAGTTGTCCCTGGATCACGGGACCCTGGCGGTGGCGGGCTGCACAGGCTCCCAGGAGGGGAGGTGTGGAGTGTGACCTGTGCTCGCACACAGGCTTCTTGGTGGTGGCAGCAGCAGCCTTAGCATCTCATGCACGTCTCTGGGATCCGCGCTGATAGCCGCAGCTCGCCCCCGTCTCTGGAGCTCATTTAGGCTGTGCTCTGAATCCCCTCTCCTCGTGCACCCTAAAACAATGGTCTCTTGCCTCTTCAGCAGCTCCAGACCTTTTCCCAGACTCCCTCCCGGCTAGCCTTGGTGAGCTAACCCCTTCAGGCTGTGTTCACGCTGCCAACTCCAGTCCTCTCCCTGGGACCCGACTGAAGCCTGAGCCTCAGCTCCCAGCCCCCGCCTGCCCCAGCAGGTGAGCAGACAGGCCTCTGGGGCTGGTGAGTGCTGGTTGGCACTGATCTTGTGTGGGAATCTCTCCACTTTGCCTTCCACACCCCTGTGGCTGCGCTCTCCTCCATGGCTCTGAAGCTTCCCCCCTCCACCACCCACAGTCTCTGCCCACAAAGGGGTTTCCTAGTGTGTGGAAACCTTTCCTCCTTCACAGCTCCCTCCCACTGGTGAAGGTTCCGTCCCTCTTTGTTGTCTCTGTTTTTTTTTTTTTTCTTTTGCCTTACCCAGGTACGTGGGGAGTTTCTTGCCTTTTAGGAGGTCTGAGGTCTTCTGCCAGCGTTCAGTAGGTGTTCTGTAGGAGTTGTTCCACATGTAGATGTATTTCTGATGTATTTGTGGAGAGGAAGGTGATCTCCGCTTCTCACTCTTCTGCCATGTTGAAGCTCCTCCTTTCTTTCTATTTTTCATCAAGTAGGAGCCAAAGCATCTGTATTTAGGTCAAGGATAGAGATGCTGTAGCTGAATTTGGGAGAAAATGGATCAGTAAGTAGAGGAAACATTGATTACCCCTACGACAGGTGAAAAGTGGGGACATGCTAAGAGGAATTCTTCTGATGGAGCCCAAGTTTTCTAGATTCTTCCAGTTATTGAGCCTGATAATGGGAGGTGGTGGCTTGGATTAAGGAGAAAGGGTCACTGAGTTGAAAGCAACGTCTCTGGGGCTTAGTATAAATTAAGAGTTTGCTGAAAAACTGAATGTTTTGCCCTGCAGGAACTGACTAAAGAGCCAGATGAAAGAACCATTTTTCTCCTGGGCAAAGGGAATGAGTGAGAAAAGGCAAAAATATGCATGTTTATAAAAGTGGGGTGAATGGGAACATAGGAAGAGGGTGTAGACACAGAAAAAGATGAGTTTTCGTGTTTCATTTTCTAGCTGTGAATTATTTAACTTCTTTAAGTCTCACTTTTATTATCTATATAATGGGGTTAATAGTAGTACCGACCTCTCAGAATTTTGGATTCATGTAAAGCATTTAACATTGCACTAAGCATTCAATAAATGTTAGCTGTGGGTTTTCACTGAATAATATAAGATGGTGAAGGAGATGGTGATTCAAGTGGTCTTTCCTCTCCCCTTATTGCCTCTGTTGAGAACCTTCTAACTACTGTAAGGATCTAGCCCCTAGGATTGATGTCACGGTGTAGAGGAAGGAAATAGAAGGGTCTTGCTGCTCAGTGGTGTTAGACAGAGAATTAAACTCTCCATTTAAAAAATGAGATAGACTAGGGTGGCCTCATTTCTTTAGAGAGAAGACTGTTCTTGTCAGGTGATTGTCAGCTAGATTTCTTGAATAACTTGGTGGAGGTCTTGGAAGAAGTAAGTAGTAATACTAACTAAAGTTTGTTGATGTACTTGGTAGGTACCAGGCACTATTCTAAGTTCTTTGTACTTAGTGTGGGCTTGGGTGAATTAACACTAAAATTAATACAAAAAAACCCCTTGATGAACAAAATGCCAACATTTTAAGTAATAATAGCATCACTAAAAGTGCCATGCTGAGCCATTTTGGAGCCTGAGGCAAAAGGAAAATTTAGTAACACTGATCCTGTATTTATTTAAGTTTTTATATTTTGTTAGTTAAGGATTTTTTACATTAATTGTGATTTTTTAAAATATAAGGCACCCAAATCTTATCTATCTCAATTATCGAATTTTTGACATCCCTATTAATTTTGTGTCTAAAGAGAGTGCCTTATTTTTCTCCCCCTCTTCCTGCCACTTCTGTGTATAAGAATTTAATTAACCCCTCTTAAACCACTGTGGCAGATCCTTTGTTAGCCATGTTTTCACATGTGAAAAAACCTGAAGCATAGGGAAGGTACATACTAGTTTCCAATGGCTGCTGTAACAAATTACCACAAACTTGGTGGCTTAAAGCAACACACATTTATTCTATTACGGTTCTGGAGGTCAGAAGTCCGATATCAGTTTCACTAGACTAAAATCAAGGTGCTGGCAGGGTCAAGATACATCGGGATCCTCTAAGGGAGAAGCCCTTTCTTTGCTTTTCTAGTTTCTAGAACTGTATTCTTTGCATGCTTTGGCTCTGTGCCCCTTCTTTTAGCTTTAAAGCCAAGGGCATAACATCTTGCCTCAGTTGACACACGGTCTTCTTCTTCTTTTGTAGTCAAATCTCCCTCTTATGAGGCCACTTGTGATTACATTGAGGACTCACCCAGATAATCCAGGATAACTTACAGCATCTCAAGGTCTGCCCCTTTAGTCACATCTGCAAAGTGCCTTTTGACATATAATGTGATGTTCACAGCTTCTGATGATTAGGCTGTGGCCCTCTTTGAGGGACATTAATCAGCCTCCCATCAGCTGGATGGTAAGTGGCAATGTTCACATCAGACTGAAGCAGACTGGCTTCTGTGCCCTTTTGCTGGAGGCAGTGGATGTATCCTTCCTTAGGCCCAAGTGTTTGGTAAGGAGGCTGCAGGAAGGGTCTTACTTTATACTGTAGTCAGCACCAGGGGCAAGATAATGGGAGTTCTCTTCATCCTTGTCCTACATACAGAATCCTACTTGGAAGACAGGCACAGTGTTTGGAGCCATATTTATTTGACTCTTCCAGGTTACAAGATCTTATTTTATTCCCTGAGCTAGAAAGGCAGGAGGTTCTAGTAACAAGAGAAAATGGATGCCCGTCTTTCTTTCATACGCGTGTTTAACCTTCTTCCATTTGTCAGGAAATTTCTCTTTTGATATATCAGAAATACTTACTGACTTGAGTCCATTTCCTTTAGTTCTTTTGTTGGAAAGATGGAAAATAATCACCTTTTACTATCAAAATGATAGCATTTATGATTTCAGTGACTAGAGAAATTTTGGCCAATTTTGCTTATTGTACACAAAGTAAAATGTAGTGAATATGTGGGAAAAACACTGTGATTTATTGGCTGTTAGATATCAACATATATAGTGAGGATAATCTTTATTTTCTGCCAGCAACTCTTTGCATGGACATCTGAGGAGCCTACCATTTAGGGCTGGTTTAGGCAAACTTCTCTAAAGAGTAAGGTTGTGAATATCTTAGGCTTTGAAGACCATGTAGTCTCTGTACAACTACTCAGCTCTGTTCTATCACAGAAGCAGTTAAAAACAATATGTAAAGAAATAGATGTGTGGCTGTGTTCTAATAAAACTTTGTTTATGAACTTTGAACTTCATGTAATTTGTGATATGAAATATTCTTTTGATACTTTTGACATTTATAAACCATTCTTAACACATGGGCCATACAAAAGCAGGTGGTAGGCAGTAGTTTGCTGATGCCAGACCTGGCAACCCTCATATTCTGTAACTCCCGGATTATATCTTGATGATAAGGTGAAATAGGCTGCTATAACATTATCATAATTGAAGGGTGAGGTGTTTATAGTGTCTCACACTCGATCTTGTCTAATTTCCCATCCTAAAATCCATCAATGACTCTAACATAAACTGTTGACATTTTATTTTATTTATTATTTATTTTTTAAAACATCTTTATTGGAGTATATTTGCTTTACAATGGTGTGTTAGTTTTTGTTTATAACAGAGTGAATCAGTTATACGTATACATATATCCCCATATCTCCTCCCTCTTGTGTCTCTCTCCCACTGTCCCTATTCCACCCCCCTAGGTGGTCACAAAGCACGAAGCTGATCTCCCTGTGCTATGCCACTTCTTCCCACTAGCTATCTATTTTACATTTAGTAGACTATATTAGTCCATGCCACTCTCTTACTTCAGCCCAGCTTACACTTCCCCCTCACAGTGTCCTCAAGTCCATTCTCTACATCTGTGTCGTTATTCCTGTCCTGCCCCTAGGTTCTTCATAACCATTTTTTTTAAAGATTCCATACATATGTGTTAGCATACGGTATTTGTTTTCCTCTTTCTGACTTACTTCACTTCGTATGACAGACTCTAGGTCCATCCACCTCACTACAAATAACGCAATTTAATTTCTTTTTATGGCTGACTAATATTCCATTGTATATATGTGTCACATCTTCTTTATCCATTCATCTGTCAATGGACACGTAGGTTGCTTCCATGTCCTGGCTATTGTAAATAGAGCTGCAATGAACATTATGGTACATGACTCTTTTAGAATTATGGTTTTCTCAGGGTATATGCCCAATAGTGGGATTGCTGGGTCGTAAGGTAGTTCTATTTTTAGTTTTTTAAGGAACCTCTATACTGTTCTCCATAGTGGCTGTATCAATTTACATTTCCACCAACAGTGCAAGAGGGTTCCCTTTTCTTCACACTCTCTCCAACAACTATTGTTTGTAGATTTTTTGATGACGGCCATTCTGACTGGTGTGAGGTGATACCTCATTGTAGTTTTGATTTGTATTTCTCTATTGACTAGTAATGTTGAGCATTCTTTCGTGTGTTTGTTGGCTATCTGTATTTCTTCTTTGGAGAAATGTCTATTTAGGTCTTCTGTCCCTTTTTGGATTTGATATTTTGTTTGTTTGATATTGAGCTGCATGAGCTGCTTAGAAATTTTGGAGAGTAATCTTTTGTCAGTTGCTTCATTTGCAAATATTTCCTCCCATTCTGAGTGTTGTCTTTTCATCTTGTTTATAGTTTCCTTTCCTGTGCAAAAGTTTTTAAGTTTCATTAGGTCAGATTTGTATATTTTTGTTGTTATTTCCATTTCTCTAGGAGGTGGATCAAATAGGATCTTGCTGTGATTTATGTCAAAGAGTGTTCTGCCTATGTTTTCTCTAAGAGTTTTCTAGTTTCTGGCTTTACATTTAGGTCTTTAATCCATTTTGAGTTTATTTTTGTGTATAGTATTAGGGAATGTTCTAATTTCATTCTTTTACATGTAGCTGTCCAGTTTTCCCAGCACCACTTATTGAAGAGGCTGTCTTTTCTCCATTGTATATTCTTGCTTCCTTTATCAAAAATAAGGTGACCATATGTGCATGGGTTTGTCTCTGGCTTTCTATCCTGTTCCATTGATCTATATTTCTGTTTTTGTGCCAGTACCATACTGTCTTGATTACTGTAGCTTGGTAGTATAGTCTGAAATCCTGGCGCCTGATTGCTCCAGCTCCATTTTTCTTTCTCAGTATTGCTTTGGTTATTCGGGTTTTTTTGTGTTTCCATACAAATTGTGCAATTTTTTGTTCTAGTTTTGTGAAAAATGCCATTGGTAATTTGATAGGGATTGCACTGAATCTGTAGATTGCCTTGGGCAGTATAATCATTTTCACAATGTTGATTTTTCCAATCCAAGACCATGGTATATCTCTCCATTTGTTTTTATCATTTGTAATTTATTTCAGCAGTGTCTTATAGTTTTCTGCATACAGGTCTTTTGTGTCCATAGGTAGGTTTATTCCTAGTATTTTATTCATTTTGTTGTAATGGTAAATGGGAGTGTTTCCTTAATTTCCCTTTGAGATTTTTCATCATTCGTGTATAGGAATGCAAGAGGTTTCTGTGCATTAATTTTGTATCCTGCTACTTTACCAAATTCATTGATTAGCTCTAGAAGAGTTCTGGTAGCATCTTTAGGATTTTCTATGTATAGTATGATGTCATCTGCAAACAGTGAAAGCTTTATTTCATCTTTTCCAATTTGGATTCCTTTTGTTTCTTTTCCTTCTCTGATTGCTGTGGTTAAGACTTCCAAAACTATGTTGAATAATAGTGGTGAGAGTGGGTAACCTTGTTTTCTTCCTGATCTTAGTGGAAGTGGTTTCAGTTTTTCACCATTGAGAACAATTTTGGCTGTGGGTTTGTCATCTATGGCCTTTATTATGTTGAGGTAAGTTCCTTCTATGTCTAATTTCTGTAGTGTTTTTATCATACATGGCTGTTGAATTTTGTCAAAAGTTTTTCTGCCTCTATTGAAATGATCATATGTTTTTATCATTCAATTTGTTAATATGGTTTATCACATTGATTGATTTGCATATATTGAAGAATCCTTGCATTCCTGGGATAAACCCCACTTGATCATGGTGTATGACCTTTTTATGTGTTGTTCATTTGTTTGCTCCATTTTTGTTGAGGATTTTTGCGTCTATGTTCATTAGTGATATTGGCCTGTAGTATTTTTCTTTGTGATATCTTTGTCTGGTTTTGGTATCAGGGGGATGGTGGCCTTGTAGAATGAGTTTGTGAGTGTTCCTCCCTCTACTATATTTTTGGAAGAGTTTGAGAAGGATATAGGGTGTTATCTCTTCTCTAAATATTTGATAGAATTAGCCTGTGAAGCCATCTGGTTATGGGCTTTTGTTCGTTTGGAAGATTTTTAATCACAGTCTCAATTTCAGTGCTTTGATTGGTCTGTTTATATTTTCTATTTCTTCCTGGGTCTGTCTCAGAAGATTGTGCTTTTTAAAGAATGTGTCCATTTCTTCCAGGTTGTCCATTTTATTAGGCATATAGTTGCTTGTAGTCATCTCTCATGATCCTTTATATTTCTGCAGTGTCAGTTGTTATTTCTCCTTCTTCATTTCTAATTTTATTGATTTGAGTCTTCTCTCTTTTTTCTTGATGAGTCTGGCTAATGGTTTATTGATTTTGTCTGTCTTTGCAATGAACCAGCTTTTAGTTTTATTGATGTTTGCTATAGTTTCCTTCATTTCTTTTTCATTTATTTCTTATTTGATCATTATGATTTCTTTCCTTCTGCTAAATTTGGGTTTTTTTGTTCTCCTTCCTCTAATTGCTTTAGGTGTAAGGTTAAGTTGTTTATTTGAGATGTTTCTTGTTTCTTGAGGCAGGATTGTATGGCTATAAACTTCCCTCTTAGAACTGCTTTTGATGCATCCTATAGGTTTTGGGTCATCCTGTTTTCATTGTCATTCCTTTCTAGGTATTTTTTGATATCCTCTTTGATTTCTTCAGTGACCTCTTGGTTATTAAGTAGTGTATTGTTTACCCTATATGTGTTTGTATTTTTTTACAGATTTTTTCCTGTAATTGTTATCTAGTCTCATAGCATTGTTGTCAGAAAAGATACTCGGTATGATTTCAATTTTCTTAGATTTACCAGTGCTTGATTTGTGACCCAAGATATGATCTATCCTGGAGAATGTTCCATGAACACTTGAGAAGAAAGTATATCTTGCTGTTTTTGGATGGAATGTCTTATAAATATCAATTAAGTCAATGTTGTTTAATGCGTTGTTTAAAGCTTGTGTTTCCTTATTTATTTTCATTTTGGATGATCTGTTCATTGGTGACAGTGTGGTATTAAATTCCCCTACTATGATTGTGTTACTGACTATTTCTCCTTTTATGGCTGTTAGTATTTGCCTTATGCATTGAGGTGCTGCTATGTTGGGTGCATAAATATTTACAATTGTTAAACTTTCTTGTTGGATTGATACCTTGATCATTATGTAGTGTTTTTCTTTGTCCCTTGTAATAGTCTTCATTTTAAAGTCTATTTGGTCTGATATGAGCATTGCTACTCCAGCTTTCTTTTGATTTCCATTTACATGGAATATTTTTTTCTATCCCCTCACTTCAAGTCTGTATGTGTCCCTAGGTCTGAAATGAATCTCTTGTAGACAGCCTATGTAAGCATCTCATTTTTGTTTCCATTCATCCAGTCTATGTCTTTTGGTTTGAGCATTTAATCCATTTACCTTTAAGGTAATTATTGCTATGTATGTTCCTATTACCATTTCCTTAATTGATTTGTGTTTGTTATTATAGGTCTTTTCCTTCTCTTGTGTTTCTTGCCTAGAGAAGTTCCTTTAGCATTTGTTGTAAAGGTGGTTTGGTGGTGATGAATTCTCTTAGCTTTTGCTTGTCTGTAAAGGTTTTAATTTCGAATCTGAATGAGATCTTTGCTGATTAGAGTAATTTTAGTTTTAGGTTTTTCCCTTTCAGAACTTTAAATATGTCCTGCCACTACCTTCTGGCTTGGGGAATTTCTGCCGAAAGGTCACCTGTTAACCTTATGGAGATTCTCTTGTATAATATTTGTTGCTTTTCCCTTGCTTCTTTTAATATTTTTTGTATTTAGTTTTTGATAGTTTGATTAATATGTGTCTTGGTGTGTTTCTCCTTGGAATTATCTTGTATATGACTCTCTGTGCTTCCTGGACTTGATTAACTATTTCCTTTCCCATATTAGGGAAGTTTTCAACTATAATCTCTTCAAATATTTTCTCAATCTTTTTCTTTTTATCTGCTTCTTCTGGGACCCCTATAATTTGAATGTTGGTGTGTTTAATGCTGTCCCAGAGGTCTCTGAGACTGTCCTCAATTATTTTAATTCTTTTTTCTTTATTCTGCCCTGCAGTAGTTATTTCCACTGTTTTATCTTACAGGTCACTTATCCTTTCTTTTAGAGAATTTTTAATTTCATTTATTGTGTTTTTCATCATTGTTTGTTTGCACTTTAGTTCTTCTAGATCCTTGCTCAAGGTTTCTTTTATTTTCTCCATTCTTTTTCCAATACTTTGTATCATCTTTACTATCATTACTCTGAATTTTTTTTCAGGTAAACTGCCTATTTCCTCTTCATTTGTTTGGTCTCGTGGGTTTTTACCTTCCTTCTTCATCTACTGTGTGTTTCTCTGTCTTCTCATTTTCCTTAACTTACTGTGTTTGGGGTCTCCTTTTTGCAGTCTGCAGGTTCCTAGTTTCCATTATTTTTGGTGTCTGTCCCCAGTGGCTAAGGTTGTTTCAGTGGGTTGTGTAGGCTTCCTGGTGGAGGGGACTGGTGTCTGTGCTCTGGAGGATGAGGCTGGATCTTGTCTTTCTGTCGGCCAGGACCATGTCCTTTGGTGTGTTTTGGGGTGTCTGTGACCTTATTATGATTTTCAGCAGCCTCTGCTGCCTAAAATCTCTGCTAACGGATGGAGTTGTGTTTCTGTCTTGCTAGTTGTTTGGCATATTGTGTCCAGCGCTGTAGCTTGCTGGTCGTTGAGTGGAACTGGGTCTTTGCCTTGAGATCGAGATCTCTGGGAGAGCCTTCACCATTTAACATTATGTGGAGCCAGGAGGTCTCTGGTGGACCAGTATCCTTATCTCAGCTTTCCCACCTCAGAGGCACAGGCTTGACACTCGGCCAGAGGGCCAAGACCTTGTCAGCCATATCACTCAGAAGAAAAGGGAGAGAAAAAAGGAAGAACGAATAAAATAAAATAAAATAAGTTTATTAAAATAAAAATAAAAATAATTATTAAAAATAAAAAAATTAAAAGTAATGAAAAAAGAAAGAAATAAAAAAGAAATAAAGAAGAGAGCAACCAAACCAAAAAACAAATTCATCATTGATAACAATTGCCAAAAAAGTATACTAAAAAAAAGAAAACAAACAAAAAATGGACAGACAGAACCCTAGGATAAATGGTAAAAACAAAGTTATACAGACAAAATCACACAAAGAAGCATACACATACACACTCTCAAAAAGAGAAAAAGGAAATAAATATGTATATCGTTGCTCCCCAAATCCACTGCCTCAATTTTGGCATGATGCATTGTCTATTCAGGTATTCTACAGATGCAGGTACATCAGGTTGATTGTAGAGATTTAATCCACTGCTCCTGAGGCTGCTGGGAGTGATTCCCTTTCTCTTCTTTGTTCGCACAGCTCCCAGGGTTCAGCTTTAGATTTGACCCCAACTCTGCATGTAGGTCGCCTGAGGGCGTCTGTTCTTCGCTCAGACAGGACAGTGTTAAAGAAGCCGCTGATTCGGGGGCTCTGGCTCACTCAGGCGGGGGGAGGGAGGGGTACGAATGCGGGACGAGCCTGCGGTGGCAGAGGCCGGTGTGACGTTGCAGCAGCCTGAGGTGCTCCGTGTGTTCTCCCGGGGAAGTTGTCCCTGGATCACAGGCACCTGGCAGTGGCGGGCTGCACAGGCTCCCGGGAGGGCCGGTGTGGAGAGGGACCTGTGCTCGCACACAGGCTTCTTGGTGGCTGCAGTAGCAGCCTTAGCGTCTCTTGCCCATCTCTCGTGTCCATGCTGATATCTGCGGCTCTTGCCCGTCTCTGGAGCTCATTTAGGCGATGCTCTGAATCCCCTCTCCTCACACACCCTGAAACAATGGTCTCTCGTCTCTTCGGCAGCTCCAGAGTTTTTCCCGGTCTCCCTCCCGGCCAGCCGTGGCGCACTAGCCCCCCTCAGGCTGTGTTCACGCAGCCAACCCCAGTCCTCTCCCTGGGGTCTGACCTCCGAAGCCCGAGCCTGAGCTCCCAGCCCCCACCCGCCCCGGCGGGAGAGCAGACAAGCCTCTCAGGCAGGTGAGTGCTGGTCGGCACCGATCCTCTGCGGGAATCTCTCCGCTTTGCCCTCCGCACCCCTGTGGCTGCGCTCTCCTCCGCGGCTCCGAAGCTTCCCCCGCCACCCCCGCCAACCGCAGTCTCCACCTGCGAAGGGGCTTCCTAGCGTGTGGACACCTTTCCTCTTTCACAGCTCCCTCTCACTGGTGCAGGTCCTGTCCTTATGTCCCTATTCTTTGTCTCTGTTTATTCTTTTTTCTTTTGCTCTACCCAGGTACGTGGGGAGTTTCTTGCCTTTTGGGAGGTCTGAGGTCTTCTGCCAGCGTTCAGTAGGTGTTCTGTAGGAGTTTTTCCACATGTAGATGTATTTCTGATATGCTTGTGGGGAGGAAGGCAATCTCCACTTCTCACTCCTCTGACATCTTGAAGGTCTCCCTGTTGAGATTTTAAAGCAGCCCTTTTTCCATTTGGTTTATTCTTCTGCCTCCATATCATTGTTCAACTCTGACATCCACCCTGCTCCCAGGCTTCTCCCCACTTCTTCTCCTATATGCACCTGTATTGTTTCTGTACATTTTTGCCTCTTCTCTCTCTCCCACTCGAATGAAAGGTCCTTGAAAAGTGAGAGCAAGGAATCAGTAATCTTTGCCCCTTTTGTGCACTTATCACAGTGATAGTTGGAGATCCATGAATGTTACTTACATATAAATTCTCCTCCAAAATGACATGTTGAAGTTGAGACCCAACAAAAGTAAATAGAGACAGTATGCCCTCTGTTTTGTCTTCATGTGTCACACACTTTTGACCCAATTAATAAAAAGCAAGAATGGGTATATCTGCACTTGAACATACTGCTTTCGGGAAACAAGACTTCATTCTCTCAGCCTTGAATCATTCATCATACTGGCTCTACACTCTGCTAATCTGAAAATAAAACAAAACAAAACAGCTGGTCCTGAGACAAACCAGAGTATGAAAGAACACACAATCAGATGGTAAAGAAAGGGTGAAACACACTCAGGCTGATTCATACAGTGGTCAATTTATGGTGTCATTGCATTCTGATTACAAAGATCTGCTTCCAGAGAAACTACTCTTGATGTTAAAAGATCTCCAGTCCAATGAAAAGAAAAAGACTTCTCCAAATACTTAAAATGACTTCCTTGTTATTTGGAAAATATTTTTCTGCAATGTCTGAGTCCTAACATCAACAAAGAAAGAATTTATTCAGAAGTATAAAAGGATTTAGAATTTCTTCAGTTCTCCTTTCATTCTGTTTAAGATGTGGGTCATGTCTTTGAAGAACTGTTATCTATAGGTTGTCATGGGGTGGTTAACAGTATATAAGAGCAGTTGCTACCGTAGTGAGGGACCCATATGTCATAAACATTTGGTTTGGATGGATGTAGCAATAGCACATGTACACAAAATAGTTTATTCATGTTAAGCCAAAGATATCAATGAACAATTAAACAATTCAGCTGCTGTGCAAAGGGAAGTCACCTTGCTCTGTGAGCAGTAGTGCAGGAGGGTCAGGAAATTAAAAGGCTTAACCACACACCCAAAACTGTCCAAGCTCTTTTATTGTTTAAGTGAAATGAAATTCAAACACAAATAGCCAGAAGGGTAAAATACAGGCTTCAAAATCATTTTGTGTTTTAACCATCTATGATGTTCTTAGCACTACAAATAAGTCTACTTTCTTTGGAAGCCTAGAAAAATAATCCAATACATAAAGCTCCCTTGACTTCATCTTCTTCCTTTACATGCTCTGCACATGTTCACTTTGAAATAAAAGTTTGACCAAGATCCAAAGGAACATGATGTAACTACCTAGGAAGAGTTTAGTTTCTAAGCCACGATGACCATTGCCAATGACGGCCTTCTCCAAAATGAGATCTTGTTTCCAGAAAGATTTCAAGCCAAGATTGCTGTGCTTTCACTTGTTAGGTGGCTGCATTGAGAACTGTCTTGCAAAACAGACATCTGCAAGGAAATTATTAGGCTTCCTCTTCACTGCTTTCTGGCTTTACGTGTTCGATAAACATTTCTGTAGACTGTTTTTTCTTTGGCACAGTTGTGTAACTGATTTCCAGTCAGGGGATGGATGTGAATGGACAGGATGTTTCCTGAACAGTTGAGCTTTTATCCATTGAGTCAGAGACCACCTGTAAAAATTCTCCTCTACGGAGGGAGGTGGGGACTTACATTGGCGAGAGGCTCATTGGTCTGGAAACTCCATGCTTTCTCTCTGAGGCCAAGAATCCTTTTGTCTTCTGAAAGGTTTAGGGTCACTCCCCAAAGGAAAATTCAATTTCTAGAAGTTTGAAATTAAGGGAGCGAGCTAAATGTAAAATGCTGAATGGAATAAGTAAAAAGTCATGTTTTCATGGGGGGATATAATCCGGTCATAAATATTACGGGCTGTGAAGTAAAGGTCTCAAGTCTCTCTTCCCCCATAATCCACACAAAAATAAATATTTTCTTGTAGAAACATCTATCATGTGTGTTATATAGATGTTGTTTCTTTAACAGGACTGATAGCATTTAAGAAAGAGATTCATACAGAATTCTATACACAGAATTAGTAGGAGGAAAACACAGGAAAAGGAGAAAAAAAAGAAGTCTAGTCGGCAGGTTTTATGAACAGATGCAGTTCCTTCAGGCAAGTCTGGTGAAAGGGGCCATGGCTGCTTCAGGGCCACCTGCGGAGCACTGGGGTCTCTAGGATGCCTTGCCCACATCAGGCAGCGGTGCTAAGTCACTCAGATAAATTGTCTCCTCAGGCCAACAGAAGTTTCTGTGTTTGAGCCTAGACTTTGCAGTTTTGCCTTGAAAGAATTCTCTGTGCTTATTTCTTTTGACTTGACAGTGCTTTCTCCTTAGGCTGAGGCAAAAAGAAAAAAAATACTTCATAGTAGTCAGGAGAGATGGGAAGAAGTTTCTCTGTGCCTTTGTGACGGAGTGGTTTTAAAAATCCACCTAGAATTGCTTTGATATTCTTATCAGGAAGTGGAGTCTCTGTCTGAACCCTTGAACATCGGCAGAGCTTCATGACTGACTTGGTGAATAGAACAGTTATGCTGTGTGAATTCCAAGCCTAGGATAGTGCTATGTGGCTTCTGTGGTTTCTTTCTGGGACAGTTGCTCTGGGAGTCTTCAGCTATTTTGAGACCACGTGAAGAGACATTGCGTAGTAAAGGATTAACTCAGCAGGTCCAGTTTTCCAAACTCTGAACACTGGGGAGAAAAGTTGGCCTCTGCTTACCTTTTGGCAGGTAACCTCTAAGGCTTTGGGCTATCCTGCTTATCAAGAGTATATTTGTTTACCTGGGCCTTTGGCTATGCCAGGTAGTTAATGCCAGTAATGTGATTTATGCTGGGGACCTTGGGCTGCAGTATCAGCTCTGGAGAGCTAAGGTCATCCATGCACAGATGGCCACTCATGCCGACATGACTGATCCTTAATAAAAATACGAGACGCCAAGGCTTAGGTGAGCTGCCCAGGTTGGCAATACTTCATGAATATTGCCAAAAATCGTTGCTCGAATTAAGTGTTGTCCGCATGACTCCACTGGGAGAAGACAACTGGAAGCTTTTCCTTAGCACCTTCTGGATTCTTTCCTATACACCTTTTTCCATTGCTGATTTCAACCTGTATCCTTCTGCTGTAATATACCGTAATTATGGGTATAACAATTCTGCCAAGTTCTGTGACTCCTTCTAGTAGATACTTGACTTCTACAGAATGTAAAGTTTGGCTATGACCTATGAAATTATTTGGTCCAAACATCTCCCAAGGAACAGCTTAAGCTCAATAATACATATGGTAGATGAGGAAACTGAAAGTTGAAGACATTAGGTGACAATTTCAAACTCATATCAGTCACTGTCTCCTCATAGAACTGCATTGGAACCTCTCCAGAAAGTCCTGCATGACACTATTCCAACGGGGCATTCATGGGTTTGTCATTTCATTTGACACTGTGTTCGCTGTGATTTGGCTGATAGTGAAGCCAAATATATTTTCAGATTTTCAGTATAGTTTTGAGGCCAAAATTTCCCCTTATTTTGTGGCTTGGGATGTCAGCAAGTACAACAGTGACAGGCTTTAACTTTTCATCCAGCCCCCATGGTCAGGTGTACCACCCACTTATTCATGCATTTATTTATTTGTGTTTGTGACAAAGAACACTGCAAAATAATTTTTTTTTAAAGTACAAAAGACTCTGTGTGGCCCATGCTGGACATGATGGTCACTCTTTTCCTCTATGTTTCTGTCTCTGCTGCTGACCCATCAAAGGGTCTACCCCACAGGGGAGGACTGTGATGTTGCTGACAGTTCTTGAAGGGAAGTTTTGACTCCATAAGGAACATTTCACATGTTATTTAAGAGGTTTAGAACGATTTTGGCTAGTAAGTGCCTCTGTCTGTCAGAGAAGGGGGAAGGTTTGCTATTGGAAGAAAAAAAGGCACAAGGAGAAACTTCAGAGGCTGACAACTTCCCTCAACTCCCCTTTCCCCTTTATATAAAGTATATAGCCTCCCTTATAAATTAGGAATCTAATCAGAATGGTATGCTCCACTTAACTGGGACAGGTTTACTTGGGAAATCTGCTTAATCAGGACATCTCCCAGGGAACTGATTTAGGCCCGATGATACATAATGGCTATGATTGCAGCTTAAAGGAGGCAGTAATTCTTTTAAATTGAGACACTTTCAGGTAATTTAGTGCTGCTTGAGACTAGTTGTATGTGAGTGTATATGTCCTTATGGCTTCTCTGATTCAGTTTTTTTTTTTTTTTTTTTTCTATAGTAAGGTGTGCAGGATTGACTCAGTCAACAGCATACATCAGTTCAGCACTGTCCCAGGTACTCATCCCTATTCAAAAAACAAAGGAAATTAGACTCTGCAAAGAACTGCCATGCTCCTCTCAACAATTGGAACTGGTATTTCGGCCCATTTCTGGGTGCTATTATGGACTAATTAGCATTTTCTTTGTAACTAGTTTCAGGGGGTTTTGCAGGCATCAAAAGATATTTCCTTTCCACTCTTTGAGTCTTGTTCCTCCTTTGCTCCTGAGTGGCTTTCCTGCTGTGACATTATACAAAATCCTGTAGGTTGATCTACTTTTGTAGGGTTGAGCAGAATTTGAGAATAATTTTTACCAGATGCTATGTACTGAATTAGGTCCCCCAAAATTCATATATTGAAGACTTAACCCTTAATGTGATAGTATTTGGAGATGGAGCCTTTAGGAGGTTATGAGGTCATGAGGGTAGAGTCCTCATGATGGAAGTAGTGTCCTTTATAAGGACATCAGGAGTGACATCATTACTCGTCTTTGACCTCAAGAAGACATCACTCATTTTTGTCTTCCCCACAACAAGAGTAATTCAGTATCTATCAATAGACAATAGTGTCTCTGTGAGAGCTGTGGGATCAGAACCGTATAGCAAGGGATCCAGGAGGAATCTCACCCTCCTATGTAGCTGGTAATAGGCATACAGATCTTGATCCCTGTTGAGGATCCCACATTGGCCCTTGACCTGGCTCTAGCCCCTCTTGACTGTGGTCCAGGAGACCCTGGAAAACACTCTTTTAGACAATCACCCATGAGTGAGAGAGACTTTGTGGAAACCCAGGTTTCCAGAGAAGAAGTTTCAGCATACTGTTGGAGCAAAAAATTTACAAGTTTAGACACATTGGAGAGGACACATAGTAAAGACTAGAAGAGCTAACTGCTATTTCAAATGTGAAGACAACAATGAAAAACTTCAAGGAACATGAAAAATCAAGGATACATGTTACCACCAAACGATCACAATAATCTTTCTGTAACTGATGTGAAAGGCATGGAGAGCTTTCATTTACCTGATAAAGAATTCAAAATAGCTGTTTTAAGGAAACTCAATGAGCTATAAAACAGAAAGACAATTCAGGAAAACAATATGGAAACAAAATAGAAGTCACAAAAAAGAACCAAATGGAAATTCTGGAGATGAAGAATACTATAAATGAAATAGAAAAAAAAAAAAAAAAAACGTAATGTAGAGCATCTACAGAAGAACGGATCAAGCAGATGAAAAAATTTGTGAATTAGAAGGTAACGCTTTTGAAATTATCCATTAAGAAGAGAAAAAAGGAAAAAAAGAATAAAAGAGTGAAGAAAAACTCCATGATCTATAGGACACCATAAAAGAACCAATTTGCAAGTTATTTGAGTTCCAGAAAGAGAAAAAAGGGAGAAAGGGGCAGAAAATTTATTTAAAGAAATAATGAAATAATGGCTGAGAAATTTCCAAATCTGGAGGGAAATTGGGATATCCAAGTTCATAAAGGTCACCAAACAAAATAAATTTAAAGAGATTCTCTCGACATTATAGTAAAACTCAAAAGTAAAAGACAATGAGAAAATCTTAAAAACAGCAAGAGAAAAGAAACTTGTAACTTACAAGGGAACCCCTCACAAGACTATCAGTGGATTTCTCAGCAGAAAACTTACAGGCCAGGAAATAATGAGATGACGTATTTAAAGAGCTGAAAGACAAAAGAAAAGAAAGAACTGCCAACCAAGAACAATCTACTTGGTAAAATTATCCTTCAGAAATGAAGGCAAGATAAAGACTACACCAGAAAAACAAAAGTTGAGGGAATTCATCACCTCTAGACCAGCCTTACAAGAAATGCTAAGAGGAGTTCTTCAAGATGAAATAAAAGGAAGGTAATTAGTAACATAAAAATATACAACACCGCTGTTAAAGGTAAGTACATAGATTCAGAATACTCTAATACTGCAATGTGGTGGTGTGTTAACCACTTAACTCTAGTATAAAGGTTAAAGGACAAGAGCATTAAAAATAATTATAGCTACAATAATGTGTAAAAAAAAGAAATGAAATATCAGATTAGTTAATGAAGTTGAAACTGAATTAATAGTCCAAAGTTGGTGCTCTTAGTCATGTGATTTTTCTCCAATGGGTGATTCAGGGACCTAAGGCTCCTTCCATCTTGTAGCTCCACAATATTAAACACATAGATCCCATCCTGCTCTAGGGGTATTCTTCATTCAAGCCAGCTGGCCAGAGGAAGGATCAAGAAGGGTTGCACTGAGGAGGTTTTTATGGCTGGATCTGAAAGTGGTCTATTAAATTCTGGCCAAACATTCCTTTTTCTGGAATTCAGCCATGGGTTTACACCTAATCTCAAGGGGATGCTAAGAAATGTGCTTCTTTTCTACTGGAAGATGAAGAAAAAAGCTTGGTGATAAGCCAGCAGTTTCTTATACATGTACCTCCTTTCTAAAGGATTGACAGCCAATTGCCTCCAAAAATAATGCTGCAGTTAACATCCCCTTTCTTATACTCTGTGAGAAAATATTTTTAATTCATTAACCCAGGGATGGAATGGCTAGGTCATTGGACATGTCTACGCTCCTTTTGACCAAGAAGTGTCATTTTGTACTCTGGATGATCATCACCAGTCTGCTCTCACCAGCAGTGAATAAGGTTGACTCTATCCCCACGTCTCCATCAATATTTCTTGTTTCAGCTTTCCTTTTTGGTAGACTAGTATGTATACACAAATATATCATTGTAATTTAAAATTTTCCAATGTCTAATGATTTTGGACATCTCTTCATATGCTTGTTAACCCTTGGGTTTCCACCTCTGTAAATTGCCTACCTGTATTCTTTGCTCATTTTTTTTTTTTTTTTTTTTCCGTTGTGGTTCTTGTCTCTTTTTTGACTTGAAAAATATTTTTGATTTAAATTTGTTTATGTATTCTCTCTCTCTCTCTCTCTCTCTCTCTCTTTTTTTTTTTTTTTTTTTTGGCCACACCGTATGGTATGCTGAATCTTAGTTCCCCTACCAGGGATTGAACCCATGCCCCTGAAGTGGGAGCACAGGTCTTAGTCACTGGACCACTAGGGAAGTTCCTATTCCTTTTTAAAAAACTGCTTATTAAGGAGTCTTTCTTCCCTTCAAGGTCACACTTTTCATATTTAGAGTCCACCCTTCAAGTGTTGGTGTGCAGAGATTCACTTTTATTTTCTCCACATAGTGAAGAATTTTTTACTATGTCATCTATGGAACAATCTTTCCTTTTTCCTTACCCGTCAGTTTATGGTTCCAGCCTTATCATATATTAACTTCTCATGTAAGTGTGCATCTTTCTCTGAGTTCTATTCTGTTTTATTTGTTATTTGCCTGCTTTATTTTTGTTTTGTTTTGTTGTTTTGCCAATATCATCCCAATTTTTCTAACTGTGACTTTGAGGTATGTCAACATCAGGTACATTGAGTTTCCTTTTTCCTCTTCTTTTTTAAGGTTGGCTTAGCTACATGTGGGATTTTATTCTTCCACATATGTGGATATTCAATTCTTCAAAGAAATCTAATTTTGGTAGGGATGCTATTATATTTGTAGATTAAATTGGAGACCATTAACAGCTTTATAATATTAAGTCTTCCTACTTAGGATCCTGAACTCTCTGTCCATAGAACTCACCTTCTATGTTCTTTATTAGCATTTAAACACTTTATCTATTTTCTTGTGAATTTTTGGTTAGCTTAGTTTCAAGATAGTTTGTAATTTTATTATTATTATTAATAAATCTTATCTGTATTACATGTTCTAAGTAATTATTGTTAGTGTAGAACAATACTACTGATTTTTGTAGTTTGACCACATATCTGGCAGTCATGATAAATTCATTATAATTACTTTAATACTTTGTCTATTGAGATTGATGGTTTTCCTAGGTAGATGATTACAGTATTTACAAATAACATTTTAATTCTTTCCATATTACGTATAAGCTCTTTATCTCTCTCTCACTTTTTCTATATTTTCTGCTGTTTAATACTAGATTAAATAGTAATTCTATTCGTGAATAGCCTTGTTTGTTCTCATTCTTATAGGAAATACATGTAAAGTTTCTCATTAAGCATAATGTTTGACGTCTTTAGTCTTGGCATTTAATCTTTATTAAACATAGAGTTTCTTCCTATTTTTCTCATATAAGAGGCTTTAAAAATATACTAAAATAGAATCTTATTCATTGTTTTTATTTTGCATTGCTTGGGTTGTTAATATATCTATTTTTTCACTAGTCAATTAATGTGGTAAGTTATATTGATTTATTTTATATTTGAAAACTCCTTGTATTCCTTAGATAAACACAACTTGTTCATGATATATTATGAACTTCAAACATAAAACAAGTGGTATTGCTGCTGGATGCAGGACTACTAAAAATCAAGCCTATAAAAAGAAGGCCTCAGTTTATCCAATCTTTTTTTTATCCTCCATCTTTCTCTGCATACAACGTTATGTTTTTTTGCCATTAAGAAACGTTTTAAAACACTAAGGCTCAGTTAAAAAGATTACTTTTTAAAAAAAATCTATTTTTTAAAACTTTTTATTTTATATTGGAGTATATTTAATTAACAATATTGTGATAGTTTCAGGTGTACAGCAAAGTGATTCAGTTATACATATACATGTATCTATTCTTTTGCAAATTCCTTTCCCATTTAGGTTGCTAATAATATTAAACAGAATTCTGTGTGCTATACAGTAAGTCCATGTTGATTATCCATTTTAAATATAGCAGTGTGTACATGTGAATCTTAAATCTCTAACTATCCCTTTCCCCCACCCTTCCCCCCTGGTAACCATAAGTTCATTCACTAAGTCTATGAGTCTGTTTCTGTTTGTAAATAAGTACATTTGTATCATTTCTTTTTAGATTCCACATATAAGCGATATCATACAATATTTCTCTTTCTTTGTCTGACTTACTTCACTCAGTATGACAATCTCTAGGTCCATCCATGTTGCTGCAAATGGCATTATTTCATTCTTTATAATGACTGGGTAATATTCCATTGTATATATGTACCACATCTTCTTTATCTATTCCTCTGTCAATGAACATTTAGGTTGCTTCCATGTCTTGATTATACTAAACAGTGCTGCAATGAACATTGGATGCATGTATCCTTTTGGACCATGTTTTTCTCTGGATATATGCCCAGGAGTGGGATTTCAGGATCATATGATAGATCTATTTTTAGTTTTTTAAGGAACATCCATACTGTTCCCCATAGTGGCTGTAAAAAAATCTTAAAATTTTGTATGGAGACACAAAAGACCCTGAGTAGCCAAAACAATCTTGAGAAAGAAAAAACGAGCTGGAGGAATCAGGCTCCCTGACTTCAGACTATAGTACAAAGCTATAGTCATCAAAACAGTATTGTACTGGCACAAAAATAGAAATATAGGTCAATGGAATAGGATAGAAAGCCCAGAAATAAACCTACACACCTATGGTAAATTAATCTTGACAAAGGAACAAGACTATACAATGGGGGAAAGACAATCTCTTCAGTAAATGGTGCTGGGAAAACTGGACAGCTACATGTAAAAATATAAATTAGAACATTTTTTAACACCATACTTAAAAATAAGCTCAAAATGGATTAAAGACCTAAATGTGAGACTGGACCCTATAAAACTCTTAGAGGAAAACATAGGTAGAACACTTTCTGACATAAAAAAAAATCTGGAATATTAGAGATTTTGGAAAATATAGAGAAGTAGGAAGAGAAACATTCACTTAAACCACTGTTATCCAGAGATAACCTCTCCTAACATTTGAGCTCAGGTTGCTACAACATGAAATGCCTTTCCAGCAGAACTATATCCATACAGAAGGATGACTAAATAGGGAAAACCTACCAGACTCCAATACTCACTGCATCTATGAGTACTTCAGGGAAGAGGCTGTTTGCTGAAATCCTGCAGAAGCTGTGGATATTACCTTTGTTATGATACAAGCAGAGAACAATCCTTCTAGTTATGGTGCCAAGTAGCCAGAGAGGGTTTAAGCTCAACTTCAAGTCACATATCTCTCAAGTACTTTAGTAGGGAATAAAAGAGACATAGACCAGCTGGTGAGGCCTGGAGTGAGCTGGGGCTCTGGAAAAGGCATTGAAGGTAGGCCCAGAATATTTCAAAATATCTGCTAAAAAGGCAGAATATTATGAAGAGTTTCTGTTGCTTGGCTGTGTGCTTCAACCAGCTCTGTTAAAACGTGTTGGGTAGCTTTCATTTCCTTGTGTTTTCTCAAGAACTGGCAATAATTCTCTGGTCTGAATATGGAATCCATCTTTTCTTAAGGATAATTTTACATCTGGTCTTAGTTTTAACTTGAATTCACAAAACTTGTGCTGGTTATTCTCTGTCATCCCTGCAGATCTATTCTGTACACTTCTCTGCCCTGCTCTGTGTACTGGAAGGAGGCTGACCTCTCAGAGTATATCACTCACTCAGGTTCCCTGGTCATGTGGCTTCTAGTTGGGCTTGTCCAATGGGAGGTCATGTTACACCATATCCCATAATACCCTCACTCATCCATTCACAGTGGCTTATGGTGTCAACAGAGGTTGTGTTCTTTTACCTACAGCCACAGGTCCTATTAGGTGGTTCCTCTCCTATGGCTAAAGCTGGGTTCTAGTAACTTATTCATTCCCAGTGCCCTTTCTGGATTAAGGATGACAATGTCAGTCCTTACTGGCTTTTCTCCTTCTTGCCCTTACCTTTATAAAGAGTCCCTTCAATAATTCCTCTTTTATTAATTCCTTGAGTGTGCCATTTAAAAAATATTTGAACCCTGACTGAGACATCTGTAGAAAGGCCTAGCCATATCTCACAGACTAGTATATCTGGGAGTTTGGGGGATACTATAAGCTTCGACAAAACCTTCCTGTCTTTTGGAGCCAGGTTACAGCCTGTTTGGCTTTGATGTGCCCCAGAAATTAATGTTGCAATTTAAAGACAACAATGTTAAATGTCCATCAACAGAGGAATGGATAAAGAAGATGTGGTACATATACACAATGGAATATTACTCAGCCATAAAAAGGAACGAAATTGGGTCATTTGTAAAAACATGCATGGACCTAGAGAGTGTCATACAGAGTGAAGTAAGTCATAAAGAGAAAAACAAGTATTGTATATTAATGCATATATGTGGAATCTAGAAAAATGGTATAGATTTGCAAAGCAGAAATAGAGACACAGACATAGAGAACAAATGTATGATACAAAGCAGAAAAGGGGCGGGCTGGGAGGAATTGGGAGATTGGGATTGACACACATGCACTATTGATATTAAGTATAAAATAGACAACTGAGGAGAACATACTGTATAGCACAGGGAACTCTACTTAATGCACTGTGGTGTCCTAAATGGGAAGGAAATACAAAAGAGAGGGGATATATGTATATGTATATGTATGGCTGATTCATTTTGCTGTGCGGTAGAAGCTAACACAACAGTGTAAACCAGAAGCACCACTTTATGATTCTGGAGGTGTTCAGGTCCTTTGGCCACTGAATACCACAATTTAACTTATAGCTGCACATGGAACCCATGGTTGCCTATGTGTTTCCCCATGATTTTGTTTTGAAACCACGTAATGACTCCCTAGTAGAGTTTCAGTCTCTCCATCTTAACTTCAGACTTTAATAATAATAATAACACCAATAATAATAATAATAATAATAATAATAATAATACTTTGGGTCAAGCATTATGTACATACTCTTAACAGTTACACTGTTGATATGAAGTAACTGAGATCTAGGGAGAAGTGAAGTAATTTACTCAAGCTTACACATGTAGTAAGTGGTCCAGGAGAGACTCACCCCAGGTCAGTCTAACTCCAATTCTGCACCTTGAATATGGTTGCCTCCTTCGCCTTCTAGAATTCCCTATACTGATCTTATTCCACTCTTTTTTTCTCTCCCAGAAGCAACTTATAATATCAGGTGTTTGCATGAGTTAAAGTATATTTCAGGAGACCTTGGATTTCACTTTGAAATGCCTAATAATCCTCTAGCTTTGAAAGGTAATTATTACTTATTGATCCATATAAATCTTAATATAGGAGAAAAATATTGTGCTGGGAAGTCTCTCTTGACACCTCCATGTCCATTTTTCAGCTTTCTCTCTAGTTTAGGAAGTGACCTTTGGAGTCAGAATCACTGGACTCTCCTGACTCATGGATCAAACATGGGTTCTGGCTGGATTGAGCCAATATGAGGCCATCAGAAAATCAGAATCTTGAAAAAGTGTAATCGTGGTTCCACTGGCTCCACTCTATCTGGACCTCAGGTTTACAATGAATGCATTTCTACCCTGAAGACCACAGCTCCTGTTGGATGACCTTTTAAGGGAGTCTACAGATTCTAGTAACTGGTCCTTTACACCTGGGGGTGGTAACATCTCCCCATTGTTGCCACCTCTAGCTCTGCCCACTACTCAGAAAATAGGCCCTCATGAAATTGCCTTCATTGCCCCAATGGACAGTGCCAGGGGGTTCCTGCTTTGACCTTAGGTGAGAAAAGTTTATGATTAACCCAAAGGTAAACAAATGAGTAAATGAAAGAATAAAACCAAGATTCAAGACTCATCTTGGGTCCTTGAAAGGAAACTGGAGGGATCTAGTCAAACTTAAAGTAAAAATTCTGTTGGGAGGAATAAAGGCAAAAATCCCACCTAAGGACCAACAGCCCTTCTGTGGTTCACCACCCAGCTTCTTAATCATCTCCTATCCAATTCCTCTAAAGATGCTCAGAGAACCACCAATAAAAGCTGAGCTGATGATGTCAGACGTCTTTTAGATAACCACCCATAAAACTGACACCAAATCTTACCTGTAGAAAAACAGAGTTTTAATATTCTGATCATAAATTGATTCCATCTTTCCCCCTGTTATCACTAAAACTCTCCAATGTCCTAATTATACTGTCAGTAAAAAAGAAATCCTTTAACTTCGACTTAACATCACCATCTTTTCATGATTCATAGATAAATAAATAATTTTAAACTACAAAAGCAATGTGATTTGGAATGAAAATTTTAGGACACAGCTCAAGAAAGCCCAACCCATTGTCTTAGGGCCATATTCTAGACCCTGGAACAAATGTGAGGTAGAAAACGCCACTGTGGTTTCTATTGATGCTGTGATTTAAGGCAACAAAATATCCTTTGAAAGATCTGAAGTGAAGAATAATGCTGTCTTAAAAATGATAGTTTGAGAGAAAACACTCTTGATGAGGACCAGCTCTTTCTCTGATTCAGGTGTTCATTCTCTGTAAATCACAAAACTGCTCTGGTGTGTCCCCATACTAAAGAGTAGCAAGTTCAAAGGCCATCTGCTCTGTAATCTTCTACTTCATCTGTTCAGATGGACACAGGGTCATCTGAGGAAGTCACCTGCAGAAGTATTTGGTGGGGGAGTGAAATGCCTGTCTTCATGCGATTGGTGATGTTGGTAGGGAACACACCTCTCCCTCATAAGGAAAAAGTAGGATAATCTGAAAAGTCTCTCACACTTTACCCTGTAGACCTCTGTTTTCATAGGTTGAAGAGTAGGAAAGGCCAGTGAGAGCACAATTGGAGTGATTGTTAATGAGACCTGAATGGTGTACCTGGCTGCATGTTCTGTGGCATTGGTTAGCAGTTTTCAGCACTCATTGCTAATTCAGGGGTAAAAAGAACAATCACATATGATAAAATTTAAATGGCTTTTAATGCTACGTAGAGCAATAAAACTGGCTAGGTGTTTGGTCCATCTTATAGCCCATCTTTCTACTTTAAATAAGCACAATATCAACTATCTCAGACAAATTAGAACCCCTGTAATCCTTTGATAATTGATGCGAGCATTTTACTGTTACTGTCAGGAGTGTCCAACTCAGTTACAACCTACCTCTCTTAGGTTATAGCATAAAGCCCTCTTTCCTACTTCCTCTGTAGAGGAATAGAACCTCCCGTCTCCACATCACCAGTCTAGCGTTCTTATAAATGCGAAGGTAGTTGCTGTTTAGCTGAACTTGGGAACCCTTCCTCCTCCCCTCCCTTCCTTCCTTTTAGTCTATTAGTCCTAAATTTCAATACATTTTGTGGGTGTGTAATCTCCTTTGCTAGCATGTTATATTTTTTTAGGGTCTGAGTTACACTTGTGTCTTTTAAATTACAAATGACTTCTGAGATTGCCAAGGCAAATGCAAACATTTATATCCAGGAAGAATCTCTTCCATATGGACCCTTGTTTGAAAGATCTGATGTGCTTTGTGAGTTTCTGGGAACTTGCAATATTTTGTTATATCTTTGGGGAGAAAAATAAGATCTGGAAAACATAAATGGGGAGGTAAGGAGGGAAAATATGAATCCAAGTTCTTTCCAAGAAAGTTTAAGAATGGAGGAGATAGGCTTCCCTGGTGGCGCAGTGGTTGAGAGTCCGCCTGCCGATGCAGGGGACGAGGGTTCGTGCCCCGGTCCGGGAAGATCCCACATGCCACGGAGTGGCTGGGCCCGTGAGCCATGACTGCTGAGCCTGCACGTCCGGAGCCTGTGCTCCGCAACGGGAGAGGCCACAGCAGTGACAGGCCCGTGTACCAAAAAAAAAAAAAAAGAATGGAGGAAATGAGTGAAGTTCTATATTTTGGGGGTAATTTTATGGCCTCGGTTGGATTCATTTACACATTTAATAGGGCTAACATCCTGCACTGTGTGAGCCAGTTCTTGGGAGCGGTGGTGGAGAGGCTGATAATAAGGGGAAAATAAAATGCTGCACAAGTTACCGACATGGACAAAATAATTTTAAGGTCAAAGTGATTGAGTGCAGATAAAGGTCACTGGAGAGAGACAGAAAGAAATTAGGGAAAGTTTCAAGTACAGAATTAGTCTGGCACTCTGTATATGTGGGTTTTGCATCTGGAAATTTCACTCTGTGGTTGGTTGAATCTGCGGATGTGAAACCGACGGATATGGAAGGTCAACTGTGTTCATTGTACTTCGCCATTTTGCAGAAGGGACTTGAGCATCTGTGGATTTTGGTGCCTGCTGCAGCTCCTGGAATCAATCTCCTGGCAATACCAGAGAACTGCTGTAATCAGTGGCATCTTACTTGAGTCTTTAAGTCAGGTTTGGATTTGGAGAGATGAAAGTGGTGAGAGAGAGGAGGAAATAAAAAGTTTCCTCATAAACAGGAGGACATGATCCACATGCAAGTTGTAGATGTTGGTTGGTTCTGGGTCAATGAAATTAACCTGGTGTGTGTCTCCTAATAGCATTATTTTCTAGAGGAAGTCAGAAGGAAATCATCCCGGAAATCTATGATGAGATCATTCAACATTTCAGGGAAAGATACCCTTGTAATTTATTTCATTTGCAAGCTGCATGCTTATGAATCACTCTATTTGTTGGAATGTTGTGAAAAGGTCAACACCAATTATATATTTGTTATGATGAGCTTAAAATTCTAGCTGTCATTTGTTACCTCTTTTCCCTTGAGACAATGTAGACTCAATTCCATCCCTACATTGGAGTTCAGAGTGCCGTTTTTTAAAGCTTTAATGAAAATGTTTCTTTCATCACTATAATTTGGCTTATTATGTTTAATGCCACTAAATTACTTTTAAATCTTGGCATGGCTTTATTAAAAATGGCCTTATTTAAATTTGCTGCTCTAGGTACAGAATTCATCATGAAGACAAGTAAAAGCAGCCTGCAACTTCAGAGACAGTCTGGAAGTAGCTTAATGACAGATATAAAAGTACTGAAGACATTATTGACACATTTAAAATTCTCTCTTATGTTGGTGATTTGAAAATCTTTATCTTGTGTGTGTGTGTGTGTTTTCTGAGATTGTTATATTTTTTGGTCTCTTACTGAAGAAGTTGCCAGCATGTATTCCTTGCGGGTAGATAGGAATGCAAATCCTAGAAAACTCAATGGCGTTGGAAATTATAGTCTTTAAAAATCAAGTGTCCCAACAAAATTTCACCTTTGAAATTTGACCTATTCAATTCCAATATTCTCAAAGGCAAGGACTATATCTTCCTCAAAACTTGCTCCAAAGATTCTCATTCATTATTCAGGAAGACTTTGTCTATTACTTGCTATATGCAAGAGGCTAAAAAACCTCTATAGAGTGATTGATATTTCAAAGAAATATGCTCATTCATTCTAGAAGTTTACAGTCAGCTGGGAATTTCCAATCTAATGGTGTCCTTTGCAATTACTGGAAACATGATGAGCCTTGAGATACAGTAATTATCATATCATACCATTCATATGTTTTTATTATGATTTGAATGACTTGCCTTATGAATGAGAAGCGTGCAAAGAGTAATTTCAAATGTGTAATACAACTAATTCACAGATTTGGTGGAGAGTTCATTTTGTTGTGTATTAAGGGTTAGAATGCTTAAATATTGCTTCTAGGAAACAGCAATAGCAAACATCGATAGGTAGAGGAAATTCTTTATCTGTTCTATTAAATGATGGTTCTTTAAAAATTGCCCCATGGATAGTTCTTTAAAATTTCAGTCAAGGTTTGCATTAAAACAAAAAGATAAGATTGTATGGTGTCATGGTTAAGAGCCTCTGGACTCTGAGAGATTGAAGTTAGAATCTTGGTCCTTTAAACAGCCAGCAGTCTGACTTTGGGGACGTACTTAACCTTTGTTCTTACAGTTTCCTTGTTTTGTGATGGGAGAGTATGAACTTTGTAAGGCTGTTGAGAGGATGCTATGAGATCAAGAACACTTGGGACAAAGCCTGAATTTGAGCAATGGAACTTAGCCTCCAAAAAGTTAGGAAAGAACCGCTGTGGTTGTGATGATGGAGCAGAGTTATGCTGCACTGTTTGCCACTTCATGGTTAAGTGACTTTGGGCAAGAAATTTAACCTCTCTGAATTTCTGTTTTCAACTTGGTAAAATATATTTCCTTCAGGGTTACTCTGACTATTACATGAGCAAATGTTGTGAAGTACATACAGTACCTGGATTTAGTTCATCCTTGTTAAATGATAGCTGCTATTACAATCACTAGCACCTGATGACATGACTTTGACATTTACTCACAGCATAGCCTGGATCAGACTAAAACAATGGGATCTATCTATCTATCTTTATCTATCTATCTGTCTATCTATCTATCTATCTATCATCTATCTATGTATCTATCTATGTATCTACCTATCATCATCTATCTATATCTATATTGACATATAACTATATGTGTAAAATTTTTCTCATAATATCCACATGAAACGTCAAAGTCAATCTGACTCCTTCCAGGTCATCCTGGATTACTTTGATGGAGGGTAGTGGTCCCTTGCCTTCTGTTGGCTCCTTTGGATGAGGCTCCTTTTTAACATCAGTAAAGGTTTCAGCTTTGTTAGTGAAACTGTGTGGCTGTCAAGAAGAGGAAACTTGAGACCAATGAGCAAAATGTCCTAGGACTTATTGTCCAAATTAAGATACTCATGTGAAGGTCAGGGAGGAGCTTAAATTGCAGTACTTCACAATTTCAGGCTTAATGCAGAGCCATTCAGGGCAAACTAGGATGTCTAGGCACTCAACTAATGAAAAAAAAGGGATAGGAAATGAGGGGTGAAAGGAAGGAAGTAGGATATGAATGTAAATAAACAAACCAACCAGACAATACATGTCCACGAATCCATTTTGGAGTCTCAGTTAACCTACTAGGCTGTGTAAAAATGGAGTAACTTCTTTAATTGGGTATCTTATGGACAAAGCTGAAAAGCAAGTCTCTCTGGTGAGCCTGTGACTTACTATGAGGACACTCACCTGAAGAGCCAGCCTGTTTCTGGATTTCTAAACATCAGCACGTCAAGACGGTCATTTCACTCCCAAGGCTTATGGGACTTTGAGTGACTACTTGTAAAGGTAGGATATATGTCTCCACTCTGGAGGATTTACTGTGCCTATTTTGTCCTGCTTCTTTCTTCTACATGGTCATTATTTAAAAAAAAATATGACTGGAAAAAAGTTTCCCTCCATATACAGCACTAGACCTGAACAAACCTGAGAACTGAGCGTGCCTTTGAAGTCCCAGCCTCATCTTTAATCACCTCTTACCCACCCCAGTAGGCACCTTCTCTAAGCACTCCATTACCTTAGGTGGAATGGCTTACTCGCCCTAACCCTGTGCAGTGAATGCCTGTCCTCTGACAGTGAATGCCTGCCCTCTCCTTCATCAGTGAACGCCTGTCCTCTCCTTGCTGTAAACTGGAGGATCCAAATAATAAATGACTTGAGCAAGTAGACAATAATTTGAGCTAGTTTGTCACCTAATGCATTGGATCCTCTGATGTTGGAGAGACTCTGGTGGGCTCTACATTTTGGAACTGATAGACTTTATGTTTCTTTAAAAATCACACTGCATATACGGCTTTTAGGGATACCTTTCTCAGAATAGGCACTCTTTTTTTTTTTTAAGCCCCACATTTGTTTATTTATTTATTTGTTTTCGGCTGTGTTGGGTCTTCGTTTCTGTGCGAGGGCTTTCTCTAGTTGTGGCGAGCGGGGGCCACTCTTCATCGCGGTGCGCGGGCCTCTCACTATCGCGGCCTCTCTTGTTGCGAAGCACAGGCTCCAGACGCGCAGGCTCAGTAGTTGTGGCTCACGGGCCTAGTTGCTCCGCGGCATGTGGGATCCTCCCAGACCAGGGCTCGGACCCGTGTCCCCTGCATTAGCAGGCAGGTTCTCAACCATTGTGCCACCAGGGAAGCCCCTAGAATAGGCACTCTTAATTGTATTCCTCCTTTAAAACAACAATCACAGGAGCTTCTTAATTAAGAACCTATTTAGTTCTTTTAGTTCAGGCAATGAGTTAAACTAAAGCAGTAACTGCTGAGATAGAGAAAACAATACTGGTCAAATATAGTTTATCTTCACCTAGTTTTCTTTAACCTACTTCCTTCTTATTTCTGTCTCTCTCCAGCATCTTCTAGACTAAGAATAGAAAACTCTGAGCCCCATATGTATCAGCAAACCCATGGGGTCAATGCAAGTAGTGAATAGTTTCTCTTCCATTTTCTCAACACTGAAGGCAAGAAAGGCTCAGATTTGAAACTTGAAAGGAAAATAAATCTTAACTGTGAACATCGTATTTCGATCAACACTGACTTCCCTTTCTCTTCTTGAATATTTCACCTGAGCCGTCTTTTCCTATTAACATCAAGACATTTCTGAAGGAAGAAATGTTAATCCAGTTTTTAATTAACTTTGCCATTGATTTCTACATAACTGTGTATGAGTCACTGTTCTTTAGAGGAAGGAAGGAAAATCTCAAAGATTAATAGTTGATCTCAGGGATGTTTTCTGGACCAGGTTCCAGATATTCTGTAGTTTCTTCTTTTTCTCTCCTCTGAACTCATTACCTTACTCTGTTCTTCAACCCACCACACACAGACACACACAGAAACATGTGCCCATGTGTACACATCAAATGAGCTTTCAGAATAAAAATATTGGGGGGAAAGGAAGGTGATTATATATTACATTTAGTAGTTAATATAAAAAAGCCCTGTTCTGCAATTTTGCCTAGTTCAATATATTATGCCTTGAATAAAAATTCAGCTATCGATAAGTGAAGAGGAAAGTGGTTAATGGGCTTTAAAATACCTAGAAGCCAGATTGACACACACACTTTGCATATTAGAAGTTGATATACTTTTTTTTTCCCCACAAATTACTATAACTGTATGTGAAAGGATACAGCACTGTAATATTTCCTGAAATGAGAGAAAATATTGTACTGTTTAATTAGAAAATGTAAAATAGAATTCCTTTGGTATAATTTTTAATGAACTGAATAAACTGCATATTTGCCCTGTCATATTTTCATATCATTCTAGTTCATTTTCAGCTAGTTGGATTCATCCTATTTCTATTTGTAATTTTTAAATATAAGCACCTTAATGCAGTTTTATGAGCTACATTGTCTTCTATTTGTTGTTAATAAAACTCGAGGGCTTCCCTGGTGGCGCAGTGGTTGGGAGTCCGCCTGCTGATGCAGGGGACGCGGGTTCGTGCCCTGGTCCGGGAAGATCCCACGTGCTGCGGAGCGGCTGGGCCCGTGAGCCATGGCCGCTGGGCTTGCGCCTCCGGAGCCTGTGCTCCACAACGGGAGAGGCCACAACAGTGAGAGGCCCGCGTACCACAAAAAAAAAAAAAAAAAAAAAAAAAAAACTCGAATTGATCCTAAATCTGAGTGTTGATTACAATCACTGAAAAATATCTGTCCAGTATCTGTTATTGCGATTTTAAAGGTCTTTTTTTTTTTTTTTTCCTTTTTATGTCTGGAACTATTTTTGTACTTAAACTCTAGAGGGACTAGATTAAAAGTTTCTTTTAGTTGTAAAATAATCCTACAGAAACCAATGGGCTTTAATTATATGAAATATTGATCCAATGCCTGATCCTTTCCCATTTTTTCCCCAATTCCTCAGCTCCCCAGCTAAGCATCCCTTCCTCCACACACACTCCTCCACACCCAAATCCTGGTGTTTTCCTTGAACCCCCTCTTCTTTCCCTCATGACCACTTTCTGAATCTCTGGCTGTGTGACCTGTGCCTCTAAGTTACCTCTGTCATGTAGCGGTCTCTCTGGTACTCCGCTGGCCCAGGCTACAATATCCTTCCTCTGGGTTACTGAGCAAGGGAACCTCTCTCTTCTCCTCCTCTCAATTTTCTTTCTCTCAATTCTTTATTCTCAGCCAGAGTGGTTGTTACTGCTTAGCTCCATTGTACCTCCATGCATTTTAGCTACCAAACTCCTTTTTCCTCTGTCATTCTGGCCCTATTTCTCTCTTATTGCAGTGCCTTAGAATAGCTACTTCCTCAACTGGAATGCTTGCCTTCTCCATCTGGTGTCTCTCTCTGCACTAGATTAACTCACCCTCCTTCAGATCTTAGCTGTACCTTCCTGCAGGAAGACTTCCTTGTCCCATCCCAGGTTCAATACTACTGCATGTTCCCACAGCTTCTGACCTCCATTGAGGAAGTGCTTAATCCTGCTTTGGGTAATAGAATTTTTTTTTTTTTCATTTTATTATAATATATGCGAGGGCAGGGACCACATCTCTCTTCCTTGCCATGGTATCCCCAGAACCTAGAATGGTACCTCAAATGTGGGGGACACTTTTATTTTTTGGAATGAATTTTTTTCCCTCTTTAGTATCCTTTTATATTCACACATGTTCCAAGTACCAGTTAAACTATTTATAAAATTAGATTTTAAAACACAGAGATGAATGGTTTCATTTTACTATAATCACTAGGTATTTGGTATAAACTAAAAGAATTTTTTAAACTCAGTCAGAAATGGTTCTATCAGGCTGAAAAGGTAAGAGGGTTCATCAAAATAGCAAAGTAGACAGCTGATGACACTTGGAAACCAAACATTGAGAATAAGAGCAAGTAATGGGGAACAAACCAACACCCAAACTTATTCTGGAAAAAAACCCCTGTAGTTTTATTATTATTTAGAAAGAACACACAGCAATTTATTGGGATGAAAGAGAAAAGGTGAAATAAGTGAACATACAAATTCATTTCAAAAGAATCCGTGCTGCTTCCCAAGTAATCTCGGTCTAGGTGAGCTTTTGAAACTTTTGTATTTCTTATATCTGTATGCATAATCCGAGTTATGTATATAGATATATGGAAACACATAGCACAGTTGTCAGAAATCCTTTCTCCAAAAACCTGTAGTGAGCATGTGTTTTTCTTCCTGAAAGCTTCCTACAGGTGTTTTCCTAGCTCATGCCACACTCTCTTTTCTCTGAGTTCGTCTTTGATGACAAGTAAGGATACTTGTGAAGGAAGATTTCCCCTTAGTTCTCGACTTTTTCTTTAACTTTTTCTGATTTTTGAGTGAGATTCCCAGTTCTTCCATGATGGCATTGAAAGAGAGACACTAGAGAACATGAAATAATAGAGCATCAGTTTAACCCACTATCTCCATGGTTCATTGATCTGTCTTTTGCCTAGGTTTTTATGATTATGAGATATTGTTCTAAGACAACTGTGCCACAGGTAAATCCCCAGCCAGTTCCCACACCTCCTCCTCCACCCACTGCCCACCCCCACCCTTTCTACTTGTGGAAACTGATTCAACAAATCAGCTGGGCAAACTTTGGGGTTTTATTCACAAATGAAGTAGCATAAAACTACCCAGGTAGGCTCTCAAAATAGACAACTTACCTTTTCGGAGACACCAAAATAGAGTTAAATTAAGTCATTTCCCCCAGTGAGATGATCCAAACATTGATAGGATTATCAAGGCATACGGACACTTCAGTAATGCTATAGAAAATGAACAAACCTTCTCTACACCAAGGCTTTGTTTTTTTCTCCCATGAAACCTTACTTTGTTCCTAAAATAAAATCTAATTCTTGATGACTTTCCTTTCTGATAAAAAAAAAGAAAAAAAAAACAATTTTAAATTGTATATTTTCTCCAAAAAAACAGAGAGATCTGGCAGCAGCAATGATGCAGCTGTGTTTGAAATGAAAATAATATGGTACTGAACTGTACAGCAAAGACGATGGCATAATACAAAACAAAAATGGAGTTATGATTATAAAATGTTATGCATATGCAGATGGCATATATATGCATATATATCTATTACAATTACACTATGTCTATTCACATGCACAATATATAAATGGTGTAATAAGACATAATTTGCTGTCATTTCTTCCAGCCAAGATAAGATATTTGAGTGACAAATTTCTGCTTGTATAGGGATTTCTACAAAGTAGTGTTGTTTTTGATGAGATTGCTCCTAAAACTTTCTGTAAAAACCCAAAGGCTTTGGTAAAGTTTATGGAAGTGCAAGCATTATTCCTCTACCATTAACTTACAAGATAGGCATAGTTGAAAGCCAAATGATAACATGTCACCAGATGATTTATTTAGGATGTGAGTGCCTGATAGGAAGAAATTGGTGCCCCATGTGTGCAGAGTATGGAATGTTTTCTGTGGTCCTTGGGTATCAATGTGCAACAAGCTTTTTTGAAAATTTACACTCCACTTTGTTCTATAAAAGAGCTGATGTATTTGATATAAGTAGTATTTTTAATGTATCTACTTGATTTGAAAACCAGACTTACAAATTTAGATTCTACATATAAATTATGTTTACCAGACATACACCTCTAAAAAAAAAACCTAGCTGTTTGCATATGAGTTCTTGTCTCTTTTACACCTAAGTGTTTATAGGATTTGAATTTCATTTGCACTTTCCTATGGTATGAAAAAATGAAAATTCTGGTCACACATGTTAATTTTCTTTCAAATGGTAAGTTGTGGCTTCAGTGAATTGAGAGGGTGTCAGACCACGCAAAGGAAAATTCAGAAATGTTTTCCACGAATTATACTTCCAAAAATGCTATGGCAAGTGTGTCACAAATGAGATATAATTTTTGTAACATTATGTGATGTGAAATTTGTGTCGCTGCTAAGATTTAATGTATATTTTATAGTGTCACTGTGGTAGACATTGTTGTATTGGGGTTTTGCAAACTTTGTTCAGAAATTTATCTGAATGGAAGAAAGTCTTTTTGCACAGGACATTTCTGGTTTCAGAAAGTTCACTAAAGTGGAAAGAGGGGAGAGAGGGAAGGAAGGAGTGTCAAGGATTTTACATACACTGTTACACATAAACCTCACAACAGCCTTATAAAGAAAGAGTTATTATTCCCATTATATAGATGGGGAAATTTACTGTTAGAGATTTAGGCAACTTGCCCAAGAAATATGGCTCATAAGATAAAGAGCTTGCATTTGAACTCAGCCTGTCTGACTCCCCAAACTTAATTGCTTTCACTTGAAATCTGCTACACCATCATTAATTCTTTTTATTAAATTATTATAAAACACTTGCTGTGGATTCTTTCCCCATAAAATATGTTAAGAAATTATAATCTTTTTGTTTTATTTGAACTCTCAAATGTATGATTTTAGACTCTTCACTTTGTTTTGCACTGAAACGACAAAAATGGGTCTCTAGATGTGACTCATGTGGAAGACACAACCAGTTTCACAACCACAATTTCACAACTTGAAATCCTTCCTTAACCTCTTTTGGGTAAAGGGGCAGTCATAGATCTTTTCTTGACAATATGTATCGGTTTTTTCTTTAAAAACAAAATCCTCCTCCAAATTTTTTACTGCCTTAAAATACAACAAACTTCTTCTTCTTTTCTTTTTTTCTTTTTTGATTAACCCTGGGTATTTATTTTTTGCTGTCTGTGTGAGAGTGAATATAAATAGTTTTATCAGTGGTCTGGTTTCTCTGTCTTTGGTCACAAACTGTGATTTCTTTTTGATTCTTACTTTGTCTCCAACTGTCAAAAAGAAAATGGCAAGATATTGGGGCTGACCTTTCTGCTTCCAAGTTTTTGCTGTAGTCACGAAAAAAGATGACCTTTAAGGCCCCTACCAGCCATGAACTTGAGCAAGCCACACACTCTCATATCCACAGGAAATGAAACTGTGAAGGTCATCTTTCAGCACAGACTGGCATGGGAGGGGCTCATATTCATTAATCAATTTGCCTATTGTAATCTAAGAACTAAAAATACATATAACATATAAAGATTGAGCTTCTGAACTAGGATCAAAATTATAGTTGCTTTCCACAACTTTCACTTCTGGACTTGATTTTCATGAACCCCTTCATGTTCATACAGCCACAGAAAAACTATATTTAAAGCATGAAGGTTTAAATTTTGAAACTCCTTCATTAGAAAGTATCAAGCATAATGATGTCCACCTAGCTGCTTTGCTCTAGAGGCAGGGAAACTAGGGGTAGGATACTGCAGCAGTATCCTCCAGTGCTTTGCAGACTCTAAAGTCCCTTGGTAGCTTGGATCCTATGTCCTCCCATTTTTCTCTGGTGGATGGAATTCATATTTTTAGTGGATCTATATATATAACCATGAATTATAGTTATAAGTTGGCTCCTGGTGTCAGAATGCTGGAGTTGAAGTTTCAGCTATGCTGCTTAGTAGCTGTGTTACACTGAACAAGGTGTTTATTTTCTCTTTGACTCAAGTTTTCTTATCTGTAAAATGGAAACAATAGTAGAGTCCTTTTCGTAGAACTATTATGAGAATCATTAAGTTGACATATATAAAACACTTAGCATAATACCTGGCACATAGTAAGTACTCTCTTTAAAATAAAATGTTATACATCACTAGAAATATTTCAAGTCTACAGCACTCACTGATCTATCTATCTATCTATCTATCCGTCATTATTTTTTTTTAGTGAAGTGGAAAAACAGTGACAATTTGATGCTTCTTTAGTTTTAACCTTTGCATGCCCTTCTCTGCATCAATTCCTTTGAACTTTTTATACTAGTGTTTTAGTTCAAGTAGGTTCTATACATGTTTAAAGCATAGAATTTTCAGTGCCTATTATTATTTGTTTTACCCAGCCCATAACATGTTTTGGTGTTTGTGTAATAAGAGGCTTTATGACAGCTTGTATCTTGCCCATGATAAGTGCTCATCTATAAGAAGAGAATGGAAACTAACTGCAGTTCCTTTGCCATTTAAAAGTATTATCACCTTTGTGCATATGGACCCATTTACAATGAATCCCCACGATGATAAGTTTGACAGGAAAATTCACTTATAAATGAATTTACAGTAGTAAACAATGTGACTGACAGTTTTGCTGTTCCTGGTACTATCCAAAGATAAAGTGAGGGTTTTGTGTGTGTGTGTGTGTGTGTGTGTGTGTGTGTGTGTGTGTGTGTGTGTGTGACTTCTCTCATAGAAGAAAGGAAGCTGAGAAATGGTAGTCTATTAGAGACTGTGGCTGAAACGTCAACTAACACTGTAGCTCTCTTGGCTTTAAAAGGAGAAGGAACTGCTTCTTTATTCTGCAGGATGCCATCCTTCTCCACTTCTTCAGTGCCTGTGGTGTGTCCCTCATGAGCCCCCCTTTCTTTCCTTTCTCCTGCCTTCCTTTACATCCCTCTTTGGCTTGTTTCTTTTTATAATTGCTGACTGCATGACATCTCCTTTGGATTAACCCCAAATATTTGATTTCTTGGTACTAGCATGAACCTGAACATAAATTATTCTCCTCTCCTGACACCTTTATCCTTTTATTGCAAATACTGCCCTGGAAGTGTCAGGAGGAACTAATCAAGTTCTTGTTTTGTACTTAAAATAAACTGCCTTAGGAAAAAAAAAAGTCTAGGGTGGAGAATTTTTTTTATGTTGTAGGAAAAGTTGTGTGCTAGAATTTGATTGTAGTTTACAGTATTGAAGGAACTGAGGCTAAGCTTTCATACTGGTTGCAAACTTGGCATCAAGATGTGTATCAGATTGATTCTCGTTGAATATTGAACATTTATGCATTCATTGCTTTCATTCATTGGTACATTTAGGAGAACTACTTAGAATACATAATTTTAAGGGTTTTTCTGGCAAATTATTTTTTAGAACGTCTGGCCTAGCCAAGAATATAATACAGATTTTACATTTTTTAAATAGTTTTCTCCCTTTAATTTATTAAGCTCCTTATTCAAAGACATTTGAAGTGATCTGTGACATTGTCTAGTAAATTTTCACCTTACGCTTAGAAGAAAAGAAGGATATAGATAATATTACTGTTATTTTATAGGTGTAAAAATCTTTCATTCTATGTATAGATCTGTTTTAACTTAAAGGCAGGCTGTGATTTGAAGTCTTTTGTAAAGACCATTCTCAGTAAAATACAGAATATCAGTAAATACAGAGGGGATAGGTTACTGAGAAATAATGCAATTATTACTACTGTTACTATTATTTCCTTGGTTTTGTCAAATTATTGCCATAGCTGTGTGGAGACAGTGTCTCACTGAATTTTTTTTAACAAGAAGGACTAAGCATTCACATCCTTAATACTTGTAAACTCTGAAGTCTAATGTGGTGTAAACCTAGAATGTTCAACATGCTTTGGGCCTAGAGTCAGGAAGTTTTTTAAGGAACACAACAGAAGAATCCTACTCATATGTTTGCTACCTGAAGGCTTTGGGCAGTCTGGTCATCTATCTGCACAAGTGTTTTATTTCTTCACAGGATAATTGATAATCTAAGAACAGAGATCAGACTTTAATCATCCCGCATTAATTACAGGAAGGAATAGGGAGGGGGAGTCTTGGAGTAATTATACTGGCACCATCTTTGTGTGCAGTTCTCGTGTTCCAGAACTCAGAATTTAGGCATCATTTACTCTGGTTTTACCAATTTTCTGGGTTTATTCAGAATCCCTGGTCATCTTTCATGTAACCATCGTTAGGATTTTTAAAAAATGGATCTGTGAGGTTGAGAGCTAGTTACCATATTGGCTTTCAGAATAGTGGTTATGATGAATTGTACCCAATAGCTAATGAGGAAGCAGATTCTCATCTCCTAAGTCTGTGCTAAAAACCTCAGGTGGAGGAAATTTCAACACTGAACAAAAATGTCAAAGTGTGCTTCCCGCCCTTATCCTCACCTATGACCCAGCACCCATTCTTTTCACAGACCATTTCCCTGCTGATGCTTTAAACTGGTTCTTCATTGGTAACCCCTCCCTAGAGCCCTGTCTCCCCTTCCTTTGGCTGTAGCACATAGACATCCCTAACTCATTTTTCCTAGCTCCTTTTAATGCCATGTTTTCACCATCTTTATGTCCTTTCACCTCTTTTCTTCCCTATTTCATTTTTGTTCCACACCTAAGGCTTGATGCTGACATTTTAGCTCTCTCAGAGTCTAGATTTAAGCTTCTAATTCTTTGCATGAAGGCATGCCCTAGAATTCTTTGTTTTCCTATCTGAGGTCTTTAAACCAAAAAATATATCTATGGGGGACACAAGGTTACTTGATGGGGCCAGATACACAAGGATCATCTTTCTTGGGTTCATTTTTATCTAAAGATTTTATTTAGAAAAAATTTCTTCCATTAAATTAGATGTAACTATAATGTTGAATGTTATTTTCTCTCTCTCTCTCTCTCTCTCTCTCTCTCTCTCTCTATATATATATATATATATATATATATATATATATATATATATATACACATTTTTTAAAGAATTCTCACATTTTTCACTTGGGGTGGCTGTCCAGCACTATACCCCCAAGCTCTTAGGGTATAGGAAAATTTATTCTCTTCTAACATTAGTCATAATTTCACAGAAAACTTTGAAATGTGAAGTTAACACTGAGGCAGAACATTTTGATATTGATCTATGTACTTTTTCCAATTCTTCTCAATCTCAACTCTTTCTTCTACTTTTACAGTTGCAACAAGAGCTTTTATATGCATTGCCCACAGGGTAGGATGACATAGAAAAAAAAAAAGACATAAATTTGTAGCTTTGAGTTCTTGAATAAACTTGTATAGACCTATGGAAGCTATTGCCGTCTTTGAAGCAATTAATTACAACAGCCAGGTGTTTGAAAGAAGAACAAAGATGGTGCTTTGAATTGTAAATTTGCCTTAGAACCTTCAGGATCCAGCATATAGGACTGGGCATAGTGGTGAAGATAGGACTGTTCAGTGTCTGCTTTCAAGGAGAAACGTCCAACCAGGTGATGACACATCCTAGACGCGGAGGGATACCTGAGAAGGGCCCCCTTACTTGCCACTTCTGGGGTTAAACTCCCAAGAGGTGGGACAAGGAAAATAGCCCGATAGGTGAGGGGACCTAAGAGCACAGGGCAATTGTGCCCACTCTCTATACTAGACTCTTAGAGGAAGCAGTCACTTGAGAGGAGAACTGTCCTCTGTCTCCCATGGCCTCTGAATAATCTCAAGAGCAGCTGCCCCAGAAAAGGCACAGAAATGGCAGACTGGTATCCCATTCAAGCCTGATGGCCGAAGGACAGACAGTTGTTTCTGCAGTGAGGATAAACTTCAGGTGGGCTCACATACCCAAGGGTGAGCAGCTCTCTTTGCCTAAAAGTGGCAGAAATGCTGGTCTGCATGCCAAACCAAAGTGCCCACAGTGTCTTCTCCTCTCTGGAGTCATTGCCAGAGGCCAATGTAACTTTCTTCTCCAGCCCTCTAGCTTTTCTTTGTCTTCCTTACATCTCCAAAGCCTGCATCAGCCCCTCTTGCAAGCTAGGAGCCTGCATGCTTCCTCTGGATTTGGTCTTATATGAACGTGACCAGGCTCTGTTCTGATAGCCTGAGTTAGTACCATGGAGACTGGAGTTCCCTCACTCCACAGAGAAGAGGGTCTGGTCCTTCTGGCAACTCAGAGGCTGAGTTAGGGCCATAAAAATAAAATTCCAATAAATTCTTTGCATGCCTCATTTCATGCAGAGAATGGCCCTGGCTTTGAGGTAAATTGACTCTGACGTAGGTTTGCAGATCCCCATAGTACCCGTGGACATAGCACAGGGAGTCCTTGGGGTACCAGCTTATACCCACATGTAGTGGATACACTTTTTCTCAAGCTACAAACCCAGATATACAAAAACCAAAAAACTAAAAAAACTACACAATGCCATTAAAAAAATAACAGAATTCACCATAGCTTATCGGTCCCCATCTGCTAGTGGATCTTGTCAACTCAAGGTAACTCACTTTTGGTTTAAAATTAAGTTTTCATTTGGTTAATGGCTCAGTTAATACATGCCTCTTCCCATCTCCCTTCTCCTTTTATCTTTTCCAGGGGTGTCTGGGCTTAGGAGAGGTTGACAGAGGGTCTTGGCATTGGTGATAGTGGGAGCAGCTGGTCCATGGCCATCCTCTATCCTTTTGATTCCTCCTGGGGTGTGACATCCTGCCAGGCCATGGATGCTGCTCTCTATCTCTGCTGCATCCTCTGAGATGCCTGTGGTCTCACCATGGTCCCCATGTCAGGTCTACATATTGAATCGTTTCCCTTCCAGCCTAAAGTCTTCCAATCCACTGCTTCTCTCAGCCCTTCCACAAAGCTCTTTGTTGGGAAAGGCCATGAATTTTTAGATGCTTTCTCTGGAATGTTCTGAGGTTAAGCAGGACTCTGTGAAGCTGTTCAAAGGATCACTACCTAGACATTGATATTCTACCATTCAGGAGACAGTTGGATGTATGATACCTCTGCAAGTCTTGCCATCTCCTGGGTTACAAACTGTGAACACAACAATGGCACTTTCTGTTCAGGATATGCCCTGAAATTTTCTGAGGTTTCTATTTTCCTGTCCCTCTAAGTTAGGACTTGGCTCAGGGGTGGTCATTACGCCTTCTCAGGGATTCAGGTATCTTCTAAGCTTAATGATTTCCCTTTAATAATTTCTTTCTTTCCTAGTGGTCAGAAACAGGTCAGGGATTGGAAAAAGAGGTAGGAGAACATTATTATGTGTATTTCCTCAACCTTGACCCTCTGGGTTTTAGCTTTTGCTAATTAGAGATAAACTTTTTGAATTAAAACAACTAACTTATTTAACAAAGCACTTAGCTGTTGAGATTGAAAGCCATGGTTTTTAAGAATTTTGTCTGTGCTACAAGTTTGTAAAATCCACTTCAAGCTGAAAAGCTAGGAGTTTGAGTCATCTGTAGCTTGGAAGCAATGCATATAAAAATTTTGATGCTTGATGGTGGAGGAAGGTAAGGGTAAAATCAATGGAAAATAAAAGCACATCATCCTTTTCCTTTGTTTCCCTTTGTCTCTTTTTAGCAGAATTATTTAAGTACCACTTACAGAATAGAGAGTTTCCAGAGCACGTCAGCCCCATTGATCTCCCTCTTTCTGGAATCGTGATTAATTGGTTTCATAGCTTCAAATAGCTCCCTAGGTTTATCCCCCCCTTTTTTATACCTAGTCTGTAGGTTCACCAAAGTCAAAAATTATTTTGCTTTGGAAATCTTCCCTGTGTTTGTAATGATTTGCTTATGATTTATTGGATGGGAACCCTCTCAGTCTTTGATGCCATGATAGCTGTTTTTCTCTATATCCAGAGCCAGGCATTCTATCCTAAGTATTGGCAGGGCAAGGTAATTCTGTTTATTACCATAAGAATTTAATGTGTTCAACATAACCACACAATCTTAATAAATATATATTTAATATATATATACACAAATATGTTAATGTATATACATATATGTTTATGTGTGTGTGTGTATATATATATAAATACACATAAATTCTCCAAGTTTTTTTTTTCACTGCTTCTACATTTTAACTTTCTTCCCACTTTCTACTAGAATTAAAAAATACCATGGTTGGAACCCCCTCTTTCCACAGATGACAGAACTGAGGATGAGGGAAGTACAATGACTTGTCTAAAGACACATAGCCATTCGGCAGCAGTACAGAGATTTGGATTCTTGGCTTATGATTCCCAAGTCACCTTCCCATTGGGCCACAAACATCTTTCAAAGTTTGGTTTACATGGTGGTGCCAACTTGTACATTTGAAAAGTTATTTCTAAATGGATGTTAATTGCTTTCTGGCCTCTCTGTTAATGAATGAATGCTTGGGTTTCCAGGCAAAGAAAAGTCTCTTTGCACAATTACAGAAATAACCTGATTAGAGAGACTTTTCCAAATCACTTGCTAAATAAGTTCATCAGACTACAGAAGAAATAAAGCCAAGGACACTTGGATATTTGATAATGTGCTAAGCGACCGTGAGGAAAGATAAATACCAAATGAGAGCAGGCCATCTATAGACAGTAGTTTTTGAGTTCTTATGGTTGGTAAAGACTAAGTGATCAGGAGAACGTTCGTTTTTGAAGTTGGAAAATCGGAATATTTTAATATTTTAAGTCTGAACCCTCCAGTTGACAAAAGCCAAAAAATTCTGGCTAAGCTAAATGAAAAATTTTAATCACTAAGGAGAACTCGAGTAACTTCTTTACATCACTCAGGTTTTACTCATTATTTTTGGGTGTATCTGGATGTATACATTGTAATGTGGAAAATCATTGTTGTGCAGTATCGCCAATTAGCCATGTTTGGGCTGACAACTACAAAGCTTAGATTCTGCGGGGTGCTGAAACCACATAACACATTTGTAACGTTGGTTTTCTATCACAAGAATGCCTTTCTCTTTGCAAAGAGAATTTCTTTGAAAATTTAAAGGAGAATCCCGTTTTCCATGATACCAGTCTCTGTGGAAAGGATTTTGAAAGCAAAAATGATTTTAGTATGCTTGTGCCTCTGGACATAAAATTCCATAACTGTGAGAAGGATAATGAGATAGTTCCTAAAAGCAAGTTAAAACTGCAGCATAGAAGCAGAATTTTCTCATTATCAATAAGGTTAATTAATAATGCCACTTGGCACAGTGAGATGAGCAGAAAATAGTATAGGAAGTAAGAATGCTTTGCTTTCCTTTTGCTTTTCAAGGCTGTTCAGGCTACTTTTAAATTGCTTACTAGCAAATAGACATTAGAGTATAAGGGTCATGGGCTTTGCAACTAATTGGGATCCATTATTTTTCTGCTTTGCCACAGATGGCTCATATAGAACATAATATAGTGTTAGGCAAATGCAGTGAGGTATTTAGAAATAATTTTCCTTGGATAGGTTTATAATCATATAATCCAGTTGATTTTCCTAAAGGCACAGTCTCTATCCAACATGTATTCCTTAGGTAGTTCTAATTTTGCTGGAAAAACTTTAAAATAATTCAATTTATAATTTTAGTCTAGAACAAAATAAGCTTTAGTTTTTCCCTTATTGCATTAGGTTATACAGCCTTGTTAAGAAACAAATTAGACAACATTACATGCTCCATAGTTGTTGATGTATTTTTCAATCTTTTCATACCTCTCTGCTCTCTTCCTAACTTTAAACAATATTTCTCAGAGTATAGTCGACAGATAATCTGCCAGTGTTAATAAAAACTCACACTTATCGCCTAATTTGAAGTCACACTGCTGTATTCAGGTTAATTTTAATAAAAACTCATGCTTACCAACTACTTTTCAGTAAAACAATGGTATTTAGGACTGTTGGGAGAAAACTCATGTAAGAAAAACTATTTTAAAAAAAACCTGTATTGAAGATAATTTTAATGAAAAGTCAAGTACATGACCTAATTTTAGAAAAAAACCTGCTATATTTAAGCTAATTTTTATGCAAACCAGTGTGCACAACTAGTTTTGCATATTCATTTTCAGGTTTAGTTAAAAATTCCAATTCCTGGACTACACTTACTGAGGCGGAACCTCTGGAGTTACAGCCGATAATCTGTATTTTAAATAATTTCCCCAGGTAATTCAGATGTACACTGAAGTCCAAAAACCAGTGACATAAAAAATAGAGTTTGAAAATTGTTCTTTTATGTTCAAGACGCTTTTTTTTTTTTTTTTCTAAATTCACTTAAAATGCAATGGCCCCTCTTGGGGTCACTGTGGTCTTAGTGGTCATTTACTTGATGGCAAGAATTGGTTGTCTGAGAGCATATATTATATAAAAGGAGAAAGAGGAAAGTATAAGAAACTCAGGGTCTGAAATGAATAGCGGATTTCTCAAGGGAGGAAGAAAGCACAGAGAGAGCAGAAAACTACCTACTTGAATATCTTGAGTAGACCTACCACTCATAGCTAAACAGGAAGATTATCAGTTGAATATAATGACTTTTCTATCTCAAAGATGTTCACAGATTCTTCTTGAATTTTATTAAATATTTAATGCTAAATATATGCTGTATCTCTTGCTTGAAATTAATGATCCTGCCTCTAGAATCAATCAATAAATAGCAACAACTTACTGAGTGCCAATTATACACAGAAGAGTATGTTTTAGGTCATTACTACACACTAGAATCAACAGGATACCTTAAAACCTGCTATTGTTCTACCCCCATTCCAGACTAATGAAATTAAAATTTCTAGAGTTGAGGTTCATACCTTCCACTCTGTGTCTTCATAGATTGCCATTTTGTATCCTTCTCTTGGGCGCAATGAACTTGCCATTGATTTTTAATGCTTGTGAGAGGAAAAATGGTCTTAGAGATAGTTTGAACCTCTAAATTGAAAAACCTGTTTTCCAAACCAACTCTGTTTTAAGATGTGTGATAAATTGTATTTATTGCTCATGTTACCAGAGAGCAATACTTAATTTCTCTATAAGGAACTAACATCTGTTAACCAATATTTATTAACAGGCCTCTTATAAATGACTTAATTTTCTATGCCATTATATTATTTTATTTAATTATCAAAGCAAATGAAGTCAGTATATTACCTTCATTTTTCAAATGAGGAAATTGAGGTTCAGAGAAGTTTCAGAAAAAAACCATCCCCGATAATAAATGTTATTGTTTATTGAATGGCAACTCTGTGCTAGGCATGGTATTAGGTGTTTTGTACATTATCACTGGATGAGATACACATTATCATACAAGTGTTCCCTGTAGAACACTGCTCTGTCAAGATGCTTTGGAGGAAAAAAGATTCTGTGATCTAATAGGTTTGGGAAGTACTGGATACTTTTCCTTCTTGTTGAAAATTCTCAGTGTATTGTAACATATTAAACATACTGAAATGTCATGCAGTAAAGGGGCGTTTGTTCTGGAGCTCCATGGGTTACTCGACCCTGAAAATCTTATCTGAGTAACACTTGCCAATGAAAACCAGTTTGAAAAATACTCCTTCAACACAGCCTTATGACCTAGAAACTATATCCCCCTATTACATATTTAAAAACTAAGGCTCTGAGAAATTCAGTTATTTGTCTACAGATATTCAGCAAGTGACTCCACTAGAACTTGAACCTAAGTTTGGCTGATTTAGAAAATTCTCTTTTGATTCTAAGTCTAAGACTCTGGGTCACTGACTCTGATATTTATTTTGGAGTCAACTGTTAGTAAGGCTGAAATAAAATTGTGGAAAGGATTAAATGTAATACAGTAAGTCCCCTACACACAAAGGAGTTCCGTTCCGAGATCATGTTTATAAGTCCAAAAAAGTTAGCTTATGTATCCAATCGGCTATATAGTACTGTACTGTAATAGGTTTACTTTTCACACAAATAATACACAAAAAACAAACAAACAGAAAATAAACGTTTTTAATCTTACAGTACAGTACCTTGAAAAGTACAGTAGTACCAACTACATCACCGCTGCTTTTATGCTCGCTTCCGGACATCCTGGGCTTTAAATAAAGATACTATACTACTGTACTCTATAAAGTACTGTACAGCAAAGTCCACAAAAGCACAACCACTTGTAGAGAATGTGCGCACATGACAATGTACGCCGGATACGGGAGCTAACTTACATGATTGGACATGAGAACGCACGTTCTCATCTTTGAAAGTTCGCAACTTGAAGGTTCGTATTTAGGGGACTTACTGTACTGTATCTTAAAACACTTTGAAACCATAAAATAATATGTAACTATCAGAATTAGGTAGTATACAGTTTAAAGTAGTACATAAATATTAATTTTATCCAAACCTCTGAATGACACTTTTAAAGGATGCTCTCTATAGAAAGACAAGTTTTGTTACCATTAACCCCGATCATCTATACCTCATCAATCACCATTGAACTTTTTGGGTAGCATTTTTGATTTACTAAAGAGTCCTTGGGAATATAAATTTATGTAATTTGTGGTTTCTATATATAGAATCAATGAATTATGTAATATTTATTTCAACATCTGATATTTTGATTATGAGGATGTGAACTCTGATCTAGGGCAAACAGTATGTTGCTTTTACCCCCAAAACAGCTAATAAATGTCAGTGTAATTTATAGATATTTTCTTAAAAGTATACTTATTTAAAGAAGAAACCAAGACTGAGAAACAGTCAGGGCAAGAGTCAACTCTCCTGAACATGTTTTACTGGAGAAATCTAGAGTTGATTGAAGATACTCGTGATTCAAAAATCGGAACCCATTTAAAGCTAAGCAAAGAGAAGACAAAATACTACTTGATTGCACAGATGGCCTATCTCTACTTCTGAGAAATATGTTTTTGGGGATCACTTCACATGTCAAAAGGTAACCCCATTAAGGAGAACAAAGAGCAACTTATCCCATATTGAGGGAAGATGAAAGGCATCTTCAATTCCCCTATTCACTGTGAAGAGGGAAAGAGCTCAGAGGGACAGCAGACATCCTGTCACAACAAATTAAGTATGTAGTTGGCTTTCTATGTCACAAGCTCAGTTAGAGTGAAAATTATTTACAGCATTTTGAATGCGGGTGGGAAATAAATCTACAGAGATCCGTAACTAATGTGTGTGGAAATTCTTTCCTCTATTTATTTTCTCCTCCTTGTCCCCCTCCCCAGTATACTTGGAATGAATTGAAAATGGCAAAGGATCCAGAGGAATGAGTGTGAAAGTGGCGAGGCTCAGAAAAGATTGCTACAAAAACAACCACTCTATTAGGACAGGAATGAAATAACATCTTGTGAAAAGATGTTCTTCAGTGCAAAGAATGAGGGCAAGTGAGTGGAAAATAGAAGATGCTAGGCATTAATTTCTAGCTTAGGACTGTGCCTGGAGCTTGCAAAATATAATCTATAGCTTGAAAAAAAGTCACAGTTCCTTAAAGATTCTGAGCATACTACCTATCTGAACCTACGGAAGATTGTTAAGCTCTACAAGTAAGTGTTACTTGAGAGCTTGATGGAAATGAATTTCTATGTAGGGATTATTTTTGACTATGTTGTGTCTTCCTGAGTGATGTTCACCTTAGTTAATGATCTTCTTCCATGACACCAGAGGTTTCAAGTTTAGTTTTCATTTTCTGGGTCACTTTTTTTAATCTTTAAAATCTAAGACTTCTTGGAATCTCAGTGTAAATAGTACATTTCAAATAGTAGACTCAATTTGTATTAAAAATTAACATTGTTAAGGAGTAATTATGAAAAGATGGGGCTTTGGGTACTTGGAAAGTGTGGATCTACAGAGTGTATGGTACAGGGGGAAGGAAAGAGGAGAAAAAAGGGTTCACAAAGATGAAAAGAATTCCTCAAAATATCATTTTGTTTTCATGCTTTGCACTGTTGAAAGTCTGAATCTACTTGTGCATAAGGCAAGAGTTGCTTATTTTTAAAACATGAAAATACAAGTAAGATAACCATTCTCTTGATGGTATAGTCAATTCCTGTAAACACACATACCTTGTATTCTGTATACCCCTAATATGCTGCTGTTTCAATATAAAATGCACATGTGTCTCCAGTGCATTGAATTCAATGTTCAGAGTACATGAGTTTTGCTATCATAAAACAAGGATAGGGATTATGGCTATTTATGTTTAGTAGATACAGACATCATCAACACCACCAGTTAGCAGAAGCAGTTTCTACTTGGCACAACTTTTTTTTTTTAAATGATTACACAGTGTGAATTGAGGACTGTGTCCGAATCCCTCTCTCCTCTCGAATTAATTTGCCACATTCTAAATCCGTAGATAAAGTGGTTCCAGAAGTGGAGTTGGTTGGATGGGTTTGCTTACACTGCAGTCCATAAAAGAAACAAAAAGCCTTGCATGCAAAAGAAATGAGAAAAATATAGAAAAATGAATAAATCAGAAGCAAAAATGGGTGTTTAAATGAAAATTTAAATCAAATGAAGCTGGCAATTATGAGAAGCACATTAAAGCATAACATATACAAGCTTTTAGTTTTCAAATTATTTGCATAAAACAAGACACCTCAAGAGCAAATCGAAAGTTAAAATAGATCAGTCCATTCTCCCTTTTAATTAGACAGTTTTCTCTAACAAGGTCTCTGAAAATGGTGCTTAATGTTCTCACAATTGCCTTGTAGTTTTGGGAAAATTTTCGGGATGAAACCAGGTTATAATCAATCACCCCCATCTCTGGGAACTTAAGGAGAGTTTCCACTTAAAGGAAGTGGGACTTGTATGAGATTATTAATCAAAACTGGCTACATTATTTGTGGGGTCCAGAACAAAATGGAAATGTAGAGCCCCTTGTTCTAAAATTATTAAGAATTTTAAGACATTGATAGCTGAGCATTAAAGTAGGCCTGTTATTAATAGTTTGTAGTTTCAAAATTCTAACAATACTTTAAAATTGATTGGGTAACCAAATAATCTACAATGGGCATAAGCTTTGTGTTTTGTTTTTTTTTTTATTATCATACGCTTGTGAAGGAATTATCTTTAATCACCGTCATCTTATTCAGAATAGTGTAAGCTCTTGATGTGATTTTCATCACAACTAAAAGTAACAGGCAAAAAATGGTTGACTGTTGAAATCAACCATAATCCTAAAATTTGGAAAAATAGATTCTTTAATATATTTTATCATCATTCTGTACTGTTCATCATTTTTCTGGCAAATTATTTTTTGTGAATTATTCTTTTACAAAACGTACTTTGATAGAGGCAAATGCTCAGTTTCAAAATATTACATTTACATCTTTATATAAATTGCTTTGCATTAGTACATGTGCTCAGTACCTACACTTAGGAGATGTAACATTTCTCTCAAAGATCTTTTTATATATTTTCCAATTTTAGATTTACTTCTTCCTTGCTCTATCTAGGGTTTCTATCTTAAGAGTAAATAACTGTTAAAGAAATTAACTGAGTTTGGAATTTTTGCACTGTCATTCCAAATAGTGATAATTGAATTGAGTGTATAAGGTGCTTCCTTCTTCTTATTAATAAATGATGGGGCTACAGTGCCAGCAGCACCTGGCAGGGATTCAATAGCTCTTAGCTCTAACTCAAAAATAGCCCTTCTGGGCATCTAGTTCAATAGACTGTGACAAATAAAGAGCAAGCATCCTTTAGAACCCCAAACTTAAGACAGATAACACAAACCAAAACCCACCCGGTCCTAAAAAGAAATGACTCACCTGCTCAATATCGTTGTTTTTCCGTGATTTGTATATAAATTCTCCAATGGCTACAAATACAGAAAGGACCAGTCCAGCAGCCAGAACGATGAAGATACCCCCAATATTTTCTACTCCCAGAGCACTGGCCTCTTTGCTGTCTTCCTCAGGGCAGCCATTTCCCCGCCACCATTTCTCTTTCATCATATGCAGTTTCCCCTCTTCTTGTAATTGAAGAATAGCAATAGTAATTTTATCCCGGTAAGGAGAGCCTGTAAGTGAGATCATTTGGACATTGGTCACCAAAAGGCTGAAGAAGATGTGAAGAAGGATTATTGTCTTAGAGGTAACTACTTTATGGCAGTTGGAAAACCCCAATCCATAAGTTGACTGGCAAAGGGCAATCCTATATTTTGAAGGATCTAAATAATTGGACAGCAAAAAGCTGACATGTTGAGATTAACTCTTACCCAAACTGTCTGTTCCCTTTAAACAAGGAAAAGCTGAGCTGGGAATTCCATGACATCCCGCTGCTTCTGGTGAGATTTTTATGAATCTTTTCCCACATTAGAGAATTTCATTGTTTAGATTCCACTTTTTCTAGGCTTTTGCATGTCTAATATTGTGACAGCCTGGCTAAATGATCACCAGTACCATTTCCTCTCCTTTCTATGGGAGTAGCTAGACATGTCCTAGTCTCCTTTACAATTCATTGTGGTGATTGACCGATTGCTAGCCATTGGGAGCTAAAGCGATGTACGACTATTTCCAGTCCTATCTCATAAATGCTCCCAACACGATCCTCTACTCTTTCCCTCTCTTTCCTCAAATACTCAGCATGGGGGAAAGGATTTTAAGTCATTAGAGACAGTGGAACCACCAGCTAGAAAGGAATTGAGTCCCAGGATGACTGCATGAAGGAGAATCTCTGTTTCAACCCACTGTTGGACCATGACAAGTTCAAGAAGTAAATATGTATTGTGTTGGCCACTAAAAATTTGCAGATGTTGGTTATAGTAATTAGTCCGTACTGACTAATACAGCTATTAAGATACTCTTATGAGTAGGTTTTGAATAATTTAAACAAAATTCAGCTAGGTTTAGAAAATTTGCAAGCACTTTGTTGATATTATTTATACTCTATTTTCTAGTAAAGCCATTGAAGCTTTAATTATGTTAGGGCTAGAGAGTATCAACATGGTCCTGCAGCCACAGCTTGTCCAACACTGGATTCCTATGTTAATTAAAGCAAAGGAAGAAATTAAAAAATAAAGATGGTAAGATTTCTTTACCTAATTTCTCCTTGGATGCTAAGGATTTTTGTAAGCATTTCTTCTACTTAGTAGGAAAGTAGTACATTCTAGCTCTTTCTGTTTGTAAACTTTAATGTTCTTCTTGGTGGAAATAGAAAAATGCAAAAAAAGTAGCAGGTAGAAAAATGTGGCATCTTAGAACCAGAAGAGATCTTAGGAACCGTATAGTCCCAGTCTACTTATTTTTAGAATTGAAGAAATTGAGGATGTGAAGATATGGGTGAAAGTAATAGTTGCTGAGAGCCAAGAATTTAACTCAATTCTCCTAACTTCTCTCTTAGTGTTATTTTCATTAAAGTTTCTCCCTTCACCCCTATGTCATCTCCCCCCTCCCCCGTATACCTTATGTTCTAGGGCATGGTTAGAAAAGCAGAAGATTAATATTGTGACACTTGTCATTTTCTCCATTCCTCCCAAGACTTCCTAAAGTAATTGTGAGTCCCTCAGGATCAAGTGTAAAAGAAGAGCAAAACGTTTCAGAGTTAGATTGTGGTTTATCAATTAAGAGTATGGATTTTTGGTGAGAAAATGGCTCTTGAAAGCCAAATTAAAAGATATTGATTGCTTGCTTAAACAACTTCAGAATAATAGTGTCAAAATTAACACCATTAACAATAGTATGTGAACAATTAAGTGAATCAAGAGAGCTTTGCTTTAATGTACATGAAAGTGTTTTGAAGAGTGTGGGAATGATCCATAGGGTAACAATTGCAGCAGTAATCATAGCAGTATACACAGTGGGTACTCAGTAAATGCTGACTGATGCTTTCCTTTTGCCTTCAGGCTACTCATTACCTAAAATATTTCAGGCAGATGGGGATTGGATCTCTGTTTAAGGTGGGTCTCTAAAGAAGGTTATTTCCAGCCTCCTGGTAACCTGTTTAAGCCTTAACTGCTCTTGTTCTCTTCAAGTTTTATTTTAAATCCCTCAGGAGGCACATTTACAGAGCTTCTGTCCTGAGAGTCTCTAAGAAGCAAAGTCTTTGATTTTGTGTTGTGACTGAGCAACTTTGCCAATCTTTGACTGTGAGAAGGGATTTTAAGCCCTAGGGGGATCGCTTCTCGGCCTTTTGGCTAAGATCAAGTGAAGCCTTAAGGGAGTCAGGGCAAGACCAGAAGTATGTGGATAATTTTTCATATCTGAATATATTTTAGCTTCAATTTTTGTTGTTGTTGTTGCTTAAATGGACTGAATGACATCGGAAGTGATTTATTACAAGTCACTTGAAAAAAATACATATGTATACGCGCGGATCTTCCTGAATAGCAGCTGATCTTTCTTAAAGAGTCAATTCATCATAGAAGAAACATCTCACACATTCATCCAACAGCTGTATTCCCAATGGATGTATTCTCTCTGAGGTCTGCCATCTGTTCCAATTATTCCTTCATTGTTTTAGTTTTAAAAGGATGACAGGTTTATAACCACTACGAAAAATTCCTGGAGTGTATTTCTTTTCATCTAGAGAGGGGGAAAAACTCTTCAACTTTGGAATTTGTATGTCAGAGAATGCATGAGGTTGGCAAAATGTAGACTGAACTGGAATATTCAAATCTCTTTATATCATATTATATAAAATATAGTGATACTCATCACAGGGTCTGCCTCACTCACATGGAGGCAGAGTCATTTTTAGAGCACTACATTAATTTAGGAGTGTTTCAGAAAGGACCCCTTGCTTCTTCCCCATTCCTCACCAATATTCCAATATTTTAACTTGAGAGTTGTATTTCATTCAGTAGAAGAAATGCCTATTAGATGTCTCATATTATAGTGTAAATATTCTCAGAAGAAGTGGTACACATTGCTATTTTCTATCATTACTACCAGACTGGAAATTGGGTGGGCAAAGAGGGGAATTAAAAGGTGATGGAGATGGAGGTGAGGATGGAATGGTAAAAGTGCAGTTTTCAACTTTATAATTTAATCTAAAGATGGTTCTGTTAAGAAACTATAGTTGCTTTTCTAAGAAGATGCAGAATATATTACAATAAATCATAAGGTCTTGATTTAGAAAAGATTCAGGCAAAGGCACACAATCCTGGTGTTCTTGTCTGACTGATGGTCCATTTAACTAAAATCAGTAGTGATGGAATATTAAAAAATAACACGTCTAGCTTCTTTCTCCAGTCTTTAAAAAAAAAAAAAAAAGAAGAAGAAGGGTTGTTGCTTGTGAGTTATTTGTGACGTGGTGGAAAGAGGGTTATAAAAATAATAAAATAATAAAATGAGGTGATAAAGCCTGGTTAGGGAGATAGGACATTGTTTCTCAAATCAAAAAGAAGCATAGTATCCTTTTAGTTAGTGTCTAATCATCCCACTGAGTTCTCTGCAGAGCGTGCCAGCTTAGTTTTAGGAGAGCTTACCACTTGAGAAAACAATGTACACTTCCTTTGCAATACTGGCATTTTCATCAGGAAAACTTATTCGAAATAAAGGGGCAAGAAGGTAGTTACAGGTTCCCTAGCCTAATCATTCTGAAGATTTATTTAGAGGACACACATAACAACTTATTTAGAGGAAAAGGAGATCTTACCCAATTGATATAAGTTAATTTCTTTATAGCATATATTTCTAGCATCAGATAGATTGCATGGAGTCAAATTGGTTATGTATTCATGTTCAAAGGTGGAGAGAGTTGACCTTCTTTATCTGGTTAATCAAATTAGTATTGATCAAAAGTTGAATGTGGGCTACATAATCTTTTTTAAAAAATAAATTTATTGCCAAATTAAGCCATCAGGAATATTGACCTAAAATCTGATTTTTTTTTTTCATGAAAAATAGAAGATCTGATAATGTTGGGCTGTAATTCCCACAGCTACTGACCTGAAAGGCAGTTGCCCCCTTTAGATGAGTATGTTGTCTCTAATTCTCCATACCTGCTACCATTCCCTTCTACTTCTTCAAACCAACAAGCTTTATTCAATTATACCTGCTTGGCTTCTGTAAGCGTTTGAGTTTGCGATCCCTGTCTAGTGTTGAGGGAACTGGATAATCCCTTTCAACAGGTGAAAATAATAATATACCTTGGGTCCTTAATCATCTGATTTTACTGTAACTATGATTTCTTATTGGACTAACCCAGGGGTCTAAGGTGGCCTCCAATTCCTCCCCTTGGGAATGCTTAACAGAAAATTACCAATGACTCACTTGACAAGAGCAGATTGCTACCATATCAGAACCTTATACAATACAGTTTCTGTAGTGAGGGAAATAGAGAGTTTTCTATAGGAGGTCATTGTCCCTTGAATACAGAATATAGTTCTATATCCCAGACATGCAAGAAGACCTAGCTGTGTGGGTCTGTATGCCTACAAGGTAATAATATCCTTAGATTGAGCAGTGGTACAAAATCAAGGACTAGGAATATTTGGAGATTTTAAGTATTTATTAATGATTGAATCTGACATATTGCCTGAGCAAATTATAATTTAATCTTAATCCTTTTTCTCTTGACAGATATAGTTTTAGATAAAACTAAAAATAGTTTTATCGATTTACATAGAACACTAGCTCTTTAACTTTGTCATCTATATGTATAGTTAATTTTGTTGTATTCTAATATAATTTAAGATAGAAAAAACTATACAGGCATATATAGGAACTGAAGAAAATAATGAGAAGAGAGTTAATTAGGAAGATATTCTTTTAACAATATTTGGGGTAAAATAATAAAATATATGTACTCAAATGTATATGCAATGGTAGAACTTGAAAGAAACAATGGGTTAAAAGTTTATGAGGTTAAATATCTTGGAATCTTCAATTCAGAGCATGTCTATGATCTGTATTGGCACTTCCCTTATTTATTAGTCCACTGAAGGCATTGTAGCCTTTCTCAGAATGTAGAGTAGATACCTCTGAGCCCATTTCTTTCTATACTTTGTAACTGACATTGCCCATCTCAGTCTTTGCTACTGCCTTGCCTTTCTTACCTATAGGTGTTCCCACTCCATAACCTTTGGAGTCAATGAGGCCCCCGATCTGAGTGAGGTTGCAGTTTCTCTGCGTCACATACTCAATGTTGGTGGACTCCATCAGCAAGGCATAGTCAGTGGTGAGCACTCGTTGGATGCCCTCATCACTGTTTTTGACCAGGGCAGTCTGCTGCCTGCTACTCATAAAAGCCCACATCTTCTCGTAGGTGGATATCTTCGATTTCTGCAGGGAAAGAAAGCACACCCACCAGCAGAGAGTGCTGAGAAAATATGTCCTAAAGCTATTCAAAATCCCTGGGTTTCAAATAGCAAAGGGAGGATTCTTTCTCTTTAGGTAGGAAACCGGTATTGATGATCCTGGGACTTCAGTTTGGTAGTTGAAAGGAGCCCAATTCACTATAGGAAAACCTTTGGAGGCACTGAGGCAGCTATAGAGGAAAAAGAGATCTTACCCAACTGTTGTAAGACATTGCCTCAAGATCATTTGGCTGATTTCAGTAGGGAAGAAAGAAGATTAGTATCAATGACAACATTTGCCTAATGAACTCTGGCCACTTAAGAACAAGTCCTCAAGGCCTACTAGGCCAAGGGGTGACTAGATCACCCCAGGACTCTACTCATTTATTCCATTGCCTTCAACGACTTAACTTCAGTAGGCATTGTTTTGCTTTTTTAAGGTATGTAAGTTTTAATACCTGATTCAACATTCCTTTGCAAGGGACAGCCTTGGGATAAATCACATACATTCTCTGATTTATTTATGAAAGAACTGCCAATTACTCTTATCTTTTCTAGAAAACTTAGAGTGCAAATGCTCTTTTCAGATTAAAATTCAGATCAGAAAACTTCCTACTGTATTTTTATGAGCCGTTTTATATATACATTCAATTTAAAATTGCAATTATATTTTAGATAATGAAGACTGAATTTTCATTTGAAAGTGTTCATGATTTTATCTTTTCCTTTATTCTTCAGTTTCTTGATTCAGTAATAAGCCATATATATATGGTATATATTACATATGCATCTATACCATCCACTATCTCATTATCTTTCTTTGTTAAAATATACTGCCTAAGTTTTCATATTGCTTAGGTATAAATTCTCTATTCTTTTGAATAGTGATCTGTAAATAGTTTACATTTTATTCTGTAATTTCCATATTGTTCCAATTTTTTTCTGTATTTGTCTTCATTTGTATCAACACTCCCCTCCATTTATTTGGAAGATGGAAGAGATTATGAGAACTACTGATAATTCCAAGCTACTCCAGCTCTTGCATTGTATATGGTACACACACACACACACACACACACACACACACACACACACACGAGCTTCCTTTGCAGGCACAGAGCTTATCATCTCAGGAGTGCAAGGAAGTTTAAAACATGATTTGGGGTCACAGAAATAAATGGAATACCTGTGGAATAAACTATAGTGTGGTTATTCATATTCAAGTGTTCCTGAAGCCTCACTCAGTTCCTAGCTCTATTTAAGACCTGGGTTAATGCTGTAGGCTTTATGAGTTAAGGGAGGACAGATGGCTTTATTTTGGATTGTTAGGTATTTGATGAACCCCTTGAGAAAGGTCTCATGAGACAAATAGCAATTCAATATACAGTACCTTATATATATTGGTATTTTATGGAAACCATTTTGTCATGATTAGGCCCCTGTGAATTACTCTTCACCCCCATATACATCTGAAAGTTGAGGTTCATGTCTCCATGAAAAAGGTATGTTTTTGAGGTAGGGTTCAATGTCTCATTTGTTGGGTAATTTTAGCCTGGAAGAGTCTGTTAATGCTAAATTTATAATAAAGAGCTACTTGTACAAGTGCAGGGAGGTCAGTCTGTCTTTTGGCAGTAAATGCACTGTTGGGAAAATTAGTCTTCCACCAGGAAACTACCTTAAGGGAAAATAATTTTCTTAGAATTATGAAATTTTACGGTTGATAGAAACTTTAGAAATTGGCTCATTCATGCTGTTTTCACAGAGGGGGAAATTTTGGTGCAGAAGATTTGGAGACTTCATGAAAATCACAAAACTGGTTAGTATCAGAGCTATTTCTGGACCTCCGGACCCCTGACATCTAATTCAATGCTCTTTCCACTGTACCATGATGATTTGGGGTAGGTGAATGTCAATCTTGCCAAAATTCTTCTGAGAATGATCTTAGTCTTATTTGATCTACCTGTGACATAGCTTATATTCATGAACTCATATTGTGCCCTGAGGTTGTTTGCTATTTGGTATCATGTTAATCCAACTAGGAGTTAGCTTCCATATAAAAAAATCCATAAAACATCTATTTTTTCCACTGTATTTAAATTTTATTAAAAATGAATTTTGTAAATAGTTAGAAAACTGGAATTTTTGGTCTATGGGAGTTGAGGACAAAACAAAGTAAATGATCAGTTCATTTATGGGAAACAAAGTGGGAGGAATCCTTTTAGGAATCCAGGAATTGAAGGACGTGGAAAAAGATGATAAGATTCAACTCAAAACCTTCACATCTGTTATTGAGCCTAATCAGGTGTGGTTCTCAAATTACCTGCAGTGAGGAATGTCTATTTTTTCATTCCATGGCAGACCTATCTGTGGTTCTACCAAGTGGGATTAGGATGCACTCATACCAGATGTGGCTCACCATGGTGGCACTTGATGGTCCTCAAAGTGGTCTACATTCTTGGAACAATATCCATTAATCATGTTCTTTTTTTTTTTTTTTTTTTTTTTTTTTTGTGGTACGCGGGCCTCTTACTGTTGTGGCCTCTCCCGTTGAGGAGCACAGGCTCCGGACGCGCAGGCTCAGCGACCATGGCTCACGGGCCCAGCCGCTCCGCGGCATGTGGGATCTTCCCGGACTGGGACACGAACCTGTGTCCCCTGCATCGGCAGGCGGACTCTCAACCACTGTGCCACCAGGGAAGCCCATATTCTTTTTTTTTTAATTTTAAAAATTGTTTTATTTTTGGCTGTGTTGGGTCTTTGTTGCTGTGCATGGGCTTTCTCTAGTTGTGGTGAGCGGGGGCTACTCTTCATTGTAGTGCATGGGCTTCTCATTGTGGTGGCTTCTCTTGTTGTGGAGCACAGGCTCTAGGCATGTGGGCTTCAGTAGTTGCAGCACTTGGGCTCTGTAGTTGTGGCATGTGGGCCCTAGAGCATGAGGGCTTCAGTAGTTGTGGATCACAGGCTCTAGAGCTCAGGCTCAGTAGGTGTGGCACACGGGCTTAGTTGCTCTGCAGCATGTGGGATCTTTCCGGACCAGTTATCAAACCCATGTCCCCTGCATTGGCAGGTGGATTCTTAACCACTGCACCACCAGGAAAGACCCTCATTAATCATGTTCTTGGTGCCATCACAATATCCAAGAGCTACAGAACTTCTAAAATCTTACTCTCAATTTCTTTTATCTCATCACAGCTTAGTAACACAATGTTCCCTGAGTCAACACGTTTGTCACACCACACTTTAACTAGCACTACTGCTCTGTGGAGCTGAAGGTCACGGATTTAGTTCAACCACACTTACTTCTTCCTTTTTGGAGTAGAAGGTTGTTCTTGGCTTGAACTGTCTGAGGTGCTGGAAGAGAAATCTAGCAGGCATGGAATTTGAACCATTGAACAGCAGAACTTTTTCTAAGAAAATGATCACTTGGGGGACTTGCTGAAGTTGAAGGCATAGGGAACATTCTAAATCTCTTTGACCCCCTCCTACTATTTTTGCTCCAGTCTAATAATGGTAAACATAATGGGACAGAGAATAGCACCCTTCTGCTTTCATTTAAAGTTCTCTTTCATCATTTAGAAAGTTTGCTGTTGTGGGGGTCCATCGTATTCTACATTTGAAATTATAGACTGTTTGACAAGCTGGGGAGCTTAGATAAATAGGAAGACCCAGAATGTGGCTAAGGAATAACCTTTTTAACAGTTAAAGATATCTGTAGATGGCTCAAGCACCTTAGGATATAGTGAGCTTTCCACCACTGGAAACCTACAAGAAGAATTTCATGGATGGATGAGTTTCACTTAAGGATCCTTCAACCTGCAGGTTCTACTCTCTAGACCAACCTTTTCATATTACTTATGCAGGTCCTGACTTCAGAGACAGTTAAGTGCTATCCAGGGGTCATATTGGTTAGTGAAAGAAGCAATACAGAGTCATGGCCTCTTTCCTCCTTATTCCTGAGTTCCATCCACTGTCAAACCATGTTCTGTAATGTTTATTTTTTGTTTGGTCAAAAAGTACTCTTTTAAGAGTAGTTAAATTAGATTTATTTCTTTTTAATGGACTATTTTTAAGACACAGATTTTAATAATTCTTAAAAATAGAAGCATACTTCATGAGAGATTATCATAAATATTAAAAAACTTAGCAAACCATTTGAATGACAGTCTGGATGTTTCTGCACTTGTAAATCTTCTATAGTCTCAGCCTGCTAAATTGCTCTAAATAATATATATATTTAAAAGAAGAAACAGTGATTGCAACTTATTTCACTGAATATGTCAAACGTTAATTAGAATATTTGTAAAGTACTCTGAGCTTCTTATCAAAAGTCACAAAAACTGAAAAGTCCTCATTTATTAAATCTGAAATCATCCAGGTTTTTTTTTTTTTTTTTTTAATCCTAGAGGGGAGTCAAGGTTAAATACATTTACTTTGTCTGGTTAAACCTGATTATGTGGCTATTCTGATGCTGATGAAATGTTGTTGGCAAAGAATAAACATTCTTTTCATCTAAAAATCTGTTATAAGGGAGTATTACTGTATCACCCTCTGATGACTGTTGTTTATGTCTCTTTTTTCTCCCATAATGCATGCAAGTTAAACACTCAATGGGAAATAATTTACAATGGGTCTCTGTGCAGTTAAAAACTACTTATTGAAAATAGTAATAATAACCAGCATGTGCAATGTTTACTGTGTGCCCAAAACTATTCTAAGCACTTTGCATGTATTAATCTAGTTAATCTTCACAGTGTTCATATGAGAAAGATACCGTTATTATTTGTCCTTTAGAGATGAAGAAACAGAATGCCACATAAAGAAATGATGAAGCCAGGATTTGATCCCAGCAATCTGGCTCCAGGGTTTGCGCTCTTAACTAATAGAGAATCAATTGTTTGTTTTAATACACAGAACATCAAACTCATGACTTGGCTAATGTTTTAACATCACTGACACATTTTCTAAAGAAAGAATTTCAGTAAATAGCTGTGGCATCTTTCTATTATAACTGGAGCTGCTGAAAATCTTGTAGTCATCACACAATGCATGGAAACTATTTATATGAATTTAGACAGCTTATATTTGTTTAGACAAAAATTAGACAGTGTTTTAGGAAGTTCAACAGTTGGAACCTGGAAGGAAATGTAGATATTGTTTATATTTTTCCTTACTTTTTTTTTCATATAGTTCCATTGTTTTCAGTTTCAGGGTTTCTGCTATAACAGGAAAAATATGTGTAAATTCTGGAGTGTAATACAATCTTAAGACTGATAGAACCTGCATTTTATAGACATATCCCTCTAATATTTCATTTTTACTGAAATAAACATTATTTATCACTTTATTTCTTCAACCAGGTTATAGGGCTTCTACAGTAAAGATGTATAATCCTATTTTTCAGTAGAATGAACAGCTGTGCAATTCTACTTCAGGCCAACATGCTTAAAGATTTTATATATATACCTGTTTATATGTTTATTTTTACATATATCCATACCCCACACATATACACTGAAGATTGATTATTGATATTTGATTTTTGTTATCTTGTCAAAAATGATCATATAAATATGGTAAATATCTGCTTATTGAACAAATAAAACACCAAATATAATTACATTTTAAAATCTGATCTCCAATTTACTTTTACTTTACATAAATGCTGATTTAAAAAAAAAAACCAAAACACCTTAAAAATCAGTCAAAGACATGGAAATCAGCCATGTAGAAATCCAAACTTATAAAGCAGATATATCAGAGGTGAATAGTTGCCTTAAAAGCAACCATTTCCTCTAACACAAGATCAGATCTATTATTTCATGAAATAATAAATTCTCATGGACACTATTTACAATAGCCAGGACATGGAAACAACTTAAATGTCCATGAGAGTTTATTATTTCATGAAATAATAGATCTGATCTTGTGTTAGAGGAAATGGTTGCTTTTAAGGCAACTATTCACCTCTGATATGTCTGCTTTATAAGTTTGGATTTCTACATGCCAGGACATGGAAGAAACCTAAGTGTCCATTGACAAATGAATGGATAAAGATGTGGCACTTGTATACAATGGAATATTACTCAGCCATATAAAGAAACGAAATTAAGTTATCTGTAGTGAGGTGGATGGACCTAGAGTCTGTCATACAGTCAAGTAATTCAGAAAGAGAAAAGCAAATACTGTGTGCTAACACATGTATATGGAACATAAAAAAGAAAAAAAGGTTCTGAAGAACCTAGGGGCAGGACAGGAACAAAGATGCAGACATAAAGAATGGACTTGAGGACTTGGGGAGAGGGGAGGGTAAGCTGGGACGAAGTAAGAGAGTGACATTGACATATATACACTACCAAATGTAAAATGATAGCTAGTGGGAGGCAGCCACATAGCACAGGGAGATCAACCCGGTGCTTTGTGACCACCTGGAGGGGTGGGATAGGGAGAGTGGAAGGGAGACACAAGAGGGAGGGGATATGGGGATATGTGTATATGCATAGCTGATTCACTTTGTTATACAGCAGAAACTAACACACCATTGTAAAGCAATTATACTCCAATAAAGATCTTAAAAAAATTCTCATGGATTTAAAAATATATGATTTAATTTACAAAAATCACTTTGAAGGAAGACTCTCAGATGAAAGTATTTATACTATAGTGAGGGGCCTGTGTCTTTCAAATGTATATAATATGATCATTGAAGTTGATTTTGCTCTTATCTTGAATTGATAGAAAGTTATGACATTTGCAGAATTTCCTAGGCTATAAATTCATGTGTTCCCTTTAAAAAAAATTCCCTCAGTGGGATTTAAACACCTTTGCTAAAACATTTTTCATGTTTTTCTCCTGTCTAAAGATTGGTCCATTACAGGCAATATAGCAGGCTTTGAAAAAGGTTAACTTTAATTGACCTCATGGATTTCTCCCGAAACAAATACATTTTTAAACCATAGGGACTTAACATTTTGTACACTGAAGGTAAAATTAGCCACATCTTTCAAACATCAGCTAATAGCTCTATGTGAAGAGTGCCTTCTTCCTATACAGAGAAGTTTGTGAAATGTCTTTCACTTTGTGCTTCATTATATGACTATTTTTGTCTGAATCTTGTCTCCCCATAATGGCTCATTGCTTCACGTCCACTGGTGCAGTGCTCAGTAACTGTCTTGAAATGTCTTTTGGGTTAATGATAGCACCTAACCACTCTCTGGAAGGAGGTTATGAAGGTTAGAGAGTCCATTCGCCCAGCTGGTCCAAAGTCCCCAGACCATGAAAGCCAGTAATGACAAGTCTGTTATGATTTTTTTAAACCTATTTTATTCAAGTCGTTTTAGACTGAATCATGATCTAATCTGTGTAATCCTCTGACTTGGGTCTGAGAGGATAGTGATTTTTTAGAGGGCAAGCTTCTACTGAGAAGCATTTCTTACATGAGTATTTTCTACCATTCTGGCTCACAGGGACTTCTGATGTTCACACCACTTCCTGTCTGCACAAGGCATGCTATTTAACCACATGTTGAATTGTATTTAACAGGTCTGTGTACACCTTGTTTCTTTATTGCTATTCAGGTCTTCAAGCCTTGAAAAATTTTATATTTTCCCTTTCCTATCTCTTAACAGTGCCAACATCAAAAACTGGTCAAATTGGAGATCCTGGAAAAAATATAAATTAAACTGAACTGAGTTGAACTGCCTTATTCTGCTTCTCAGCTGAATTCTGAGGGCAGCCTTACCATCTGTTGCTTATCTACCATCTGGAAGTGGTTCTTCTGCTAATTCCTGTATGTGCTCAGCAAAGCTTCTAAGGACTGAGGTCTTTGTCTGGCTCGGCCTCTGAAAGTCTTTGAGATTTTGGGCACTGGCACTCTCTCTGGACTTTTCTGTCCAGTAGCAGAGGGCACACCTCCCAGGATAAGTAAGGAAGCTGAGCAAAGACCAAACTCGAGTGTTGTTGTTTTTTTTTTAAATTCAGAAAGTTGAAAAAAATAGGACTAATAGCTAAGAGTAAGGGTTGGATGTTAATGGTGATGATATTTTTGGTGAGAATTATAATAATATTTAACATTTTTCCCTTTTGTATTTAACATTTTTATTGTTCCAATTTGCCAAATAGTATTATAAGCACACTACCTCTATTAAGTTATTTATTTCTTAAAATAATATTTTGAGCTAGATGTTATCCTCAGTTTACAGACAAGAGAATTGAGGTACAAAGGGTTTAAATAACTTACCAAGGTCTATATAGCTAATAAGCAGCAATGTCAGGATTTGAACCCAGGTTCTAGAACAAAACTTTACTGTAAGTTTTAATTTATATCACAGCATTTTATTACAGTCATAATTCCTGAGAAGACTGGTTGCTATCCCTAATCTCTGAACAATGAAACAAAACCATTATTTCGCTTGGATGTCGGTTTGCAAGAGACATTGAGAAATCTCTTTTTTCAGGCCTCAAATGGTTCTTAAGCTTTTACATGATAATCCTTTCTTCATCAGGGAAAAAAAAAAAAAAATGAGTTCATAAACTGTCACTGTGAGACCAAAGTTTGGGCTATTCCATTTATCCATAAGGGTAATTAATAGAATTACAAGGAGAAAAAACAATTTTTGCACATGTCCTACTTTTTATGAGACGTGGAGAAAATCAATGCCTTAGTGTTCCCTATTAAAAGCAAAAGTTGTAGTTGGATGCCATTGCTGTCAATGTTCTTGGGTATAAAAGAGGAAATGGCCTCAGGAAATCTGTCCTCAAGTCGTGTCCACAGAACTTGACTGTGAACTGACCTACTCTTTGTATCTCTGAAGATGCTGAGGGTAGTCTCAGACAGTGGAGAGGGCAGGAAAAGCCTACATCATTTAAGATTTTGAAACAATTCAAAGGATCAAGCAATTCAGCAGCAGAGAGATAAAAAACCAATATAATTAATCTCATATTATTAATTAGTATTATCCTGAGTAGAAAATCAAAGGGAGTTCGTTAAAAATTCTCTTAAATGAAGTCTCTTGAAATTCTGAATTATTGGTATACTGATTTATAAAAAGATTCTATTTAAAATTGTTAGCCAAGGACAAATAAATGGTCCCCTGATATTTGGAGGATCTCCTAAAATATCTTTGACAGTCCTTGGACTGGTGATGAAACACTCTGCCTCTCTTTAACTTTGACCGGGTAATTGGTTTACTGGTGAATGACACCCTTTCACCAAATAGACATTATATCATCCATAGTACTTAAGTCTTTAAGACTCAGGGTGCAGATGACCTTGAGGAAGTGTAATGTTTAATAAGCATCATTAACTAAGTGCCCTTGGCCACAAAACTTAAAATTGTTCTTTTCTTCATGGGCATCAGCCAGGATCTTGAGGTGTCCATCTGTAAAGCTTTGTGAATGTATGTGTAATTGAATTTATGATTTAATCCCAGTTCTTTGTGTAAATATAGTCCCTGGTGATCACTGTGGTTGTTCTACATACAAATGACTCAATGAAGGAAAACTGTTTCAGCTTCCCTTGTCTCAGACACGTAGTACCTTGACCCAGCAGTTGCTTAATAAATGTCAATTTATTCCCTCAGCCTTGCCTGAATTCAGATGATGGATAGTGAAACCTCACCTGAGCTATTTTTAAAAAAAACAACTTTTTTTTTCATGTTGAAAATCAAATATCCCAATCTGAAATCTAAGATCTTGTTCTCTGCAAGAATAACAAAGTCTAGAAAAAAAAAAGTCAAAGGTTTTGGATGGAAATTTTAGTGAGCAACTTCTAGTCACACTTTTCAAGCAGAGCTTTCACTAAAAACATCCCTCGATTGTGACCAAGAGACCATATATGAGGGGTTAGTGTATTTTGTTTGTTTATGGATTTTGGTATCTTCCATAGTCCTTTCCTCCTTGCGGCTGCCTATTCTTCAGCTGTAAAACAACTTAGAATCATCTTGAAAGCAAAGAGACAGGTTCACCATTTGGGTGTGCCAAAGGGATATTTTGGGGGTACTGGGGAGACAAAAGCACTTTAGTCACACTGTGTGATGAAAAAATGCTTCTTATTAGAAGTTTCCTTGTGATTGAATGTAGATGGGGCCCATGTGAGCAAGGCTTGTGCCCCCATAGTAGATCAGAATGTGCTAGGTTAGACCAGACAAAGGCAGCTTTCCTTATTGATTCAACAGCTTAAGAGAGGATACTGTCTTTGATTAAGAGAGAAAGGGAGGGAGGGAAGCCTCAATGGCATTGATACATTAATGTAGAGCCAGGTCAAAACTGAGTCCTTGTGACCTTAACTGCTGTCACTCAGTGACAGGGTAGAACTACCCTGAGAGCTAAAATGCTGGAGCATTTCTTTCCCTTGCAGAATAATCCAGCTTAAAAATGCTGAGTGTGTATCTCTCTGAAGCTTTCTGACAGCTTGCCTCCCTCAAGGGGGAAACTAAATCGGATTTAGTCCTTGTTCTCTTTTTGCAAATAAATTCCTTCTTGTTGCTAGGCTACAAGATAAGTTGTAAATCGAGGAACATAGGACAGTGTCTCTTCCTCTGTGGATCTCTATGTAGCCTTCCTGCTATGGTCTGAATGTGTTCCCCCAGATTCATATGCTGAAATCTTGACCCTCAAAAATGACGGTATGAAGAGGTGAGGCATCGGGGAGGTGTTTAAGTCATGAGAATGGAGCTCTTATGAATGAGATTAGTGCCCTTATAAAAGAGGGTCCTGAGAGACCCATGGCCCTTCCACCATGTGAGGACACAGCATAAAATCTGCGACCTAGAAGAGAGCCCTCATTCAACCATGATCTTGACTTCCAGCCTCCAGAACTGTGAGAAATAAATTTCTGTTATTTATAAAGTACCCAGTCTGTGGTGTTTCATTATAGCAGCCTGAACAAAGATACCTCCTCACCTCCCTCCTTTCCTCCTTCTCTCTTCTCCTCCTCTGATAGAATCCATCTCTCTTAGATTTCACTAGTGTATTTGTTCATTTATTAAAAACATATTTTCGGAGTGTCTACTATCCCTACTATGTACCTACTATGTGCCCGGTACTGTTTTAGGTTCTGAGGATATAATGACAAAGAAAAGAGACCAGTTGTCTACCCTCAAGGAGCTTACCTTCTAGAACTCCCTGAAGTTTGTCTGAACCCTGACTCTTCCATTGGTAGCTTTATAAATTTGTGGCAAGTTATTTAACTGAGCTATACCTAATTTTCCTCATCATACAATGGGGATAATATTAGCTCTTATCTCAGTTGGCCTTTATAAGGATAAAATGAAATAATATATGTAAAGCATTTAGGAACAGAGTGTGCAGTTATGAGCTAGTTCAGTTGTGAGATTAGCATAGAATTATTTCAGGGAAATGCAATATCCAAGCACACCTTAATATGGTCACTCTAGGGTTGTGCCAGGAAATGTGGGAACCAGCACCCTTTATATTCAAAGGTATGTGAACAGAGACAAATCAAAATGAGATTAAAGGATACTTTGTGAATACACTGATTGTTTGCACAGTGGTGAAGTTAGATCTATGGCTTTTTCAAAGGGTAGCCTCTCCCTCTTTTATATTTATAATGTGCATCTTAGTAGTAGTAGAATCTTCTCTTCCTCTACTCGCCCATTTCCCAATACTTTAAAACCTTTTGATACTGGTGAAAAAGGTAAATCATTTCAGATATTTTTTTCAGACATACTCAGTTCTACTTTGGCAGTGTCTCTCTGTCCTATAAGCCTTGCAGGTAATTTTCCTGGTTTCTGACAAGTGTTGTGATGAATTACTAGCTGCGGGTAACGTGTTTCTTTGCAGTACTGATTTTAGGAAAATTCAAGCTTTCAGAAAGTTGGAAAGCCATACATTTAATGTCATTTGTCCTGAAAACAACACTTGTCCAAAGAAGAAATAATCACCACACTTTATACCTTCATTAAATCAATGTCATATTTCTTAAAATAAAAAAAATGTTTAAAAATCATCTTTTTTTTTAACATAGAGGAAAAGAAAAATCCTAACTTTTTACATTACTCTTTTTTTATAAACCTCTGGGTATAGTTTACTCCTAAAACAAGTAAGTTTTTATTTGTTTATTTATTATTATTGTTAATGTTAAACTGCATTTACTGCATAGGTAATACATATTTTGGTGAACTAATACTGTTACACAAAGAAGTGTTCCTTTTTTTTACCCTTAATTTTTTGTCTCTAAATTAATATTACTCACAAGTCAAAGTAGTCCTCTCAAACCTTGGGTGACAACTTCATTTTCAGTAATCTGGATGTGAAACTTTGACAAAGGTGTTTTTAGAGTTTATTTTGGTTACAGTTGCTGTTTTCCTTTTTTTCACATGGACAAATACCTCTTACAAGAAGGTTTTAGCCTGGCTGTGTCATAAACCAAGTGTGTGATTTTGAGCAAATAATTTAGCTTCTGTAGGTTTTGTTCTCTTCATGAGTAAGGTGAAGGGTGGAACTTTCTGATCTCTAGGGTTTTTTGTCATCTTTAAAGGTCCCTGGATCTATTAAAATCCATTTTTCCCCCATGGGAGATATAGTATCTGAGATTTGATAATAAAAGTACTGCATCTTATTCCGTAAGCAAAGTGGAAATCAGTTTCATCACTCTGGGTAAGTAATTAAAAAGACTTGAACAACAAAATGCACTAGACACTAAAACCATATCGATTCTAACTTAACTCTTCTTTGGTGCCTCGGGAGATACTCCAGGCTATTGGACGGTTTCAGGCTGCGCTGGGAGCACTGTCCCCATTGGTGCAAATGCAATATTAGACTGGAGTCCCCTGGGATATTTTTGGTTTTAATTTTCCAAATAAATGTCAGTATCAACACATTTACTTGTCATCTGCTCCTGTCTCATCCAGTACAGAACAGGAAGAACAAAACAAGGATATTCAAGCATTCTGATTGTCATAATTTCAGGTTAAGTAATCTTTACTTTTGTGGCTTCTATACACGGGTGATTAATTAACGGGTATAAAGACAAGAAAAGATATTGAAGATACTGACCTGTGGATCTGACTGTACTCCATTGGGGATAGAGAGAATGATACCTAGATGGGCACTGAAGAAATTGTTTTATGTGACAGCTGAGGGTACCTAGGTCCCTTGTAATCAGATTTTGTCATTAAACATTTTATTTTATAAAAATGTTGCCTAACATTTTTTGGTTTTTTTTGGACAGACTCTCATTCCACAGCCTCCTCCCCTCAGTATGAGATAACCGTTGAGAATATATTGTCAGTTCCTTACCTTGAAGAAGGTCATTGTTGATCCATCTCTGACTGCCCCATATTCTATCTTGGTTTGTTTTGCCAGGTCATCTGCTGAATCAATGGGGGATTCCATTCGCTCTACTGTCAAGAAGGCAGCCAGATTGGCAGTGTAGGATGAAATGATGATTAGTGTGAAAAACCACCATATCCCTCCAACTATTCTGGTTGATAGAGCTTTGGGCATCAACTCTGATCCTGTGATGGTATCGTCAGAGTAAGAGAGTTAAACAGTTAGGAGAAAAGGGAAGACCCATGATTTGACACTAGCCTAGAGAGATAATGCATTTTTGTAACACAAAACTATAAATCTATCAAGGTTTTACTCTCTTGCGTGTAGGTGAATAGATGCATGTTTTTAGAAAATGAAGCAAAATCGAAATGATCTTTTATCATTTATCAATGCTTCTGTTTAAAATGTGATTTCTTGACATTTGAAGGTATTAAATGGTTTTAATCCTAAGATATTCTATGTTTAAAGTTTATAGATAGTTTAGTTGCTTAGATTTGAGTTTGTTTGCTTGTTTCTGCTGAAAAGTCAATCCCAGACTTCTGGCCTTTTCTTACTCTCTGATATGCATCTTATTGTGTGAAATAAAATGTTCTAGGTTGTACAACTGTGAAAGCTTTGAAATGTTAACTTATTTTTATTTAATCTTAAAGAATGGGAGAGACTTTCAAAAGATTAACATATGTCATTTATCACATGTACTTTAATAAAACACTGGAGTTTTATAAATCAAGTGAAATTGGATGCAGCCATATTTGACAGTAGATGGATCTTTTTTTATTGTTTTATGTTACTTTTGGAGTCAAAATTATTTTTTAAAGTAAATTCTTATTTAACTGAAAATAATACATTCACTGAAAAGGCAAAATTTTGTCCTCAAATAAAGTACTATTTTTAAATTATACTTCAAAGACTGGCTGTTTTGCAGGTGGAAAAGGGCCTTTTCTGGTAAGAACATGCATTTTAGATGTTATCAGATGATTCCTGATTATTTGTAAAAAGGTAATATAGAGACATTTAATGTATTTACCAAAAAAACATTTCTCTCTTAAAGAGAAAGGGTACATGTATGAAGTTTACCTACACAAAGGACAAACATCTGTGAAAACTCTCTAGCTCAAAACTTTTGATCAAACTTATGGAAGGCCATAAGTCCAACAGTAGAATCAAAAGGGACAGAAGGGTATATGCAGCACTTATCTCAATTTTATCAATTCATGGATGGATTTTTGGTTAATCTGCTTGCTTGAAATTCACCATTAGTTGTGTAGTTAGCATTTCCTCCATGAAGTTGGAGGAATGATAGTTTATGGGACCAGTTAAAAAGTGAAAGGGAAAAACCCTAAGTTAAAAAATACGAAGTATGAAGTTCAGCAGGTGAATTACCTGTTTTAAAGGAGTCTTTCACTATTCTGATTGGGTGTTTTGAAGTTTCGTAGTTAACGGCTTAAGATAGAAAGGGAAATTGGAGTTTAAGAATCTACAGATACATGAGTTTATGCTCAAGTTTAATCTATAAACAGATACAAATATTGCTCATGAATTCAAAGCCAGCTAATGGTAAGCAGATAAACGTTGGCAGAGTTTCTTGACTTTGAATTAGATGTATTCTTCTAAAGCTATTAGGTGTCTTTGTGCTTTATTGTCTTTTAATGAGGTTAATGGTTTCACTGTGGTTTTTATTTCCTTCTTTTGTTTGTTTGTTTGAATTTGGGTGTGTAATAATACTCAGATTTATAACAGTTTTCATTAAATTGCCTCTAAGAATTTAGTAGAATAGTTTGTTGCTCTCTTGTTTTAATCTTTCAGTTTAATGGGATTTATATGCCTGTGTGTGTGTGTGTGTGTGTGTGTGTGTGTGTGTGTGTGTTTGATGCTCAAGTTTGTTTCATATCTTTGTAATTCATTGATCTAGCAGCCTTGTGGCAGTGTGATATTATTTTAGATTTTTCGTTGGCTATCATTAAAATACCTTTTATTTCATAAAATAGCCATGGGAAATAGGTAATATAGTTAGCAGATATATTTTCTTAGCTTATAGGTATAGATTTTCTGCTGTAAATTTATCCTTATTTTATTTGGTTGCATTTGTGAAAAGATCAGATTTTAATTTATTATTTGTATAATTATGTATTATATGGCAGTAAAACTGGACAGACGGTTAACCAGCTGTTGACATGTAATGATAAATTCACATCTATCACACTTTAAACTAATACATATTTATATTTTTGGATGAAGTGGTCTTGGAACTTAAAAATAATTTGTAGACACCTACTCAGGTTACATTTCAAACCCTTGGTAGATGGTATGAATTATATTTCTCAGCATTTCATCTTTTAAAAAAATTTCACACAATTTTGTGACTTTCATGACTCTCAACATTAATTTACGTACTTAGAAATGACTTAGCTCAAGTAGAGATGATTTTTCTAAGTTCAGAACTCTAGAGTATGAAGTTATGAAAGTAATAAAAGTAGAATAAGACATCATTAGAAAATATTTGGGATGAGAGACAATACTTGCTGAAGTCTCTTTACTGCCTTTTATGGCAGACATGACAGCCAATCCTGATCCAGACTTTGCTCACGCTCTGTAGAAAAGAGAAAGCCTGATCATCACATTAAAAAAGAAATTAAATAAAATGCTTTCCAACTGAGTACAGTGATAAGCTTCTGCTAACAAAAGCACAACAGTCAATACATAAGTTAGCTACCTGGTCCAAAGCCACATGCTAAAGACAAATGCACTAACAGTCACCAGTACAGCAAATTTTTACATTGCAATATTTGTTTCACCTGACAAATATTTTAAACTTCTTGAAAAACAAGCAGAGTCTGGTTGGGGTTGACTGTCACGTACCCAAGGTAGTGGTAACTAGCAGACACTGCATCCCACGGTTTGCTGTGGATGATGGGAAACTCCAAACAGGTAGAATATAAAAGAGAAATTTTAGGGGTGGATACACTCATATGACAGAAGGCAGTCACAGTCATACGCACATGCACAGACTTGCTGTGTGCTCTATGAAACCCAAGTCTATATTTTTCTATTCTAATGGCACTGGAAGGCAAGCTATAGGGAAGGAGGGGAGTCTCTTTCCCTCTTTGAAAGTAATTGTTCACAAGATAAATGCCTTAACAACTAAATGCAGTGGTAAAGCAGTGTATGTCGTCTAATGAGTTTTCCTGCAGGATTTATAGTTCTGTGCTATGCCCTAAACTCATGCAAGTGATTTCTAGTAAATCAGGTGCTGTGTCTTCACCTATTTGGCAGTGCCTGAAGAAACTACACTTAATCGCATGATGAGAGGTTTTACTCGCTTTCCTCAATTATTTTGTATTTCCACACTAGAAACCCTTGCTCTCTCTCACTGGAATTTTTAGAGGCAGACTATATACACTTCGAGTAGATGATAGCAACTCCTTCATGAAAAGCCTTAGGGTTCACACCTAAGTAACAAACATCTTTAATATATATCCTAGTTGAAATTTCCTTTGCCAGTTTATTTTGCAGCTTGTTGTCAAATGAGCAGATATTCCAAACACAACAGCGTCTGTGACTTATGATTTTCTTAAATTAATGCATTTATCTTGAGAAGGGTTTTCTAGACCATACGTCTGGAATCAAAGCTGAGGAAAATCCACAAAAGAGTTGGATTTCTTTCAAAGGTTAAAACAACTCACTCCTCCTTCCCCACCAAAATCAAAATCTTCCAAATCATAGAAAATGTATAAAATATATTACATTTCCATGGTTTGACTTTCATTTCCCCCAACGTCTCCCGTTTACTGTTGCTATGGTTACCAACTGAAGGATAGAGTAAAAAGTTACTGGAAAGCTAAGATGAATCCCAGTAGAGTCTGTCAGAGTGGTAATTAGGTGACAGTTTTAGGTACTGTGAGCTATTGGAATAATATCAGTCAACCTAATCTTCAAAGGATCCAAACTTTAATCCTTTTCAACCTCTAACTTGTGAAGTTAGGAAAAGACTGATATCTCCATCTATGCCAATTTGTAAACAGTTTCTAAGGTAATTTATCCCTTCCATCTCTCTAGGAAAATTTGTGTTCATTGCTTGATAATGTCTTATTTTAGATATATTGCAAAGGAGTTTCATTTCTGTAATATTTTTGTCTTTTTTTTAGTTTTAGAACTGTCTAGGGAGCTGGCTTCTATCTTTTTGATTCCTGAGATTCCTGAGTTTTTAGCCTACCCTCTATCTCCTTGGTGGAATTTACCAGCATGAAAGCCTGTCAGCAGACTGTGGGATGTGTGTGACAAAGATGCGCGACCTTGTACCTTGTTGCATGAGAGCTCCAACTCCAAACCAGAAACTATTTAGTAAAGTAAAATTGTTTTCCACCACATCTGAGTCAGGATTGCACGGGTGGGGGTTATACCACTCGTAGGGTGTAAACCTGTGGTAGTTAACAGAAACAGTCTGTAAACATGAGATAAATATATGTGGCACCAGTGAAAACCCACTGAACAATGCAGAACACCCAACAGCTAATGATGGATGCATCCAACCAAACAGTAGGCCATATTCATAAACTTACAGCTTTGGTGGGCAAAGTGCAAAGGAGACTTTAGGCATTATATTTACCAGACTTCTGAGTTGTAGGCAAAGATCTTTGGTTGTCTGGAACTGTACTCCTCAGATCTATGTCTACTAAATTGTTCCGAGTTTTCACTCATTTCCATTTTACTGAACAAATAGATGGACTGTTAAAGAGAGGTTCACTCATCCCGAGTATTTGCCCCACAAAGTAACAATGCCAGTGGCACACACACTGTTGCATACCAGCTACGGTATCAAGATTCTGTGTTGCTAGGTGCTGTGGAAGGCACAAAAAAGAGGGGTGACTGGACTTCAAGTGGTATCTATGGATAGAAGTTTAAAGGAGTCTATGTAGTCTAGTGATTTCATAATGCATCAAAGGAGCTGCAAGTCTGAAACAATTAATAAACAAAAAGAATGTCTGGACTGGGATGTATTAATGTTTTTATGATTGTATATGGAGATAAAAATCACAATCCTTAAATGAAGAGATAAAGTTCAAACTTAGAAGTATCCTGGCCCAGGCACAGGGGTTCATTAGTGTTAAGGACACAGCATGTCTCAATGGAGAATTTTAGGTTCAGACACTCCTCTAGATTCATTCTGAATTGCTTCTAGAACTATGAATTGTGGTCACCTGATCACCAACCCTCATTAGTTAGGAAGTCAACCTTGAATAAGTAACTTAAGCTCACTGGCTTCAGTTTCCTTATTTTTAAAGAAGAGGGAATCCAGGTATCTCTAGGGTGTGTTCAAAGAAAAATTTGAGGAACTGAAGAGTTTTGGTTCTTCCTCTGTTTTCTAAACATCTGTCTGACCTCTACAGCCCAAGGAGCTCCCTGCTCTGTGGTTACTTTTTAGGACTATCTTTCCAAGGGGCACTTATTTTCCCAAAAAGACATTAGCAGGTGCTCTGCAAAGTGATCTGGAAATGATTAAAGGCAGTAGTCCTTAGCACTGGAAGCTTTGCCGTTTGCCATTGGGTCTTTTAATGCAAGCAGGAGTAATGTTGAAACACCATAAAGCCAATGAGAACATGTGGGATGCTCTCCAGCCATAAGGTTTCAGCAGTAAACAATAGCAGGTTGCTGACACTTGGGGAGAGTTAGTATTAAAGTGAATACATTATCTAAAGCGAAAAGCAGGGCACACAGTGAATCATGCACAAGGAACTGGGCAGACAGTTCCTCTTAATGAAAAACCATTCACTAAACCCCCAGACACCTTCTGAAAAGTACACAGCGTCCCTCATCAAGTCTTAGGGAGACTGGGATAACAGCCTCGTAGTTTATCCCCCAGTAACGGCATCTGAATCATTACTGCACCTTCTCCACAGCTGCAGGACACACAGTGCAGGTCCCGTGAAGCTTATGAATATAGCTTTAATTGACAATGCCATGCCAATACATTTTAATTACTGTTTCAACAATATAATTAAGTTTTGAATTTATACTCTCTTGTAACCATAGTAGTTTGCTGAGCTGAAGAACTGAATACCACTATTAATGAACCTACTAATTGAAGCAGTACACAGAGTAAAGATGCCATTACTTAAACAATATCATCGTCACTTGTACAATAATTTAAAAATATTAAGTGCAATAAATTAGGCAGATTATGCATTCAAAAGAAGGAGTTTTTCTAAACAGATCATAAAACCTGGCAACCACCAGTCCCCTGATATTCTGGCATTTCTCCCCTGTATATACTCTGATGAATGAGATCACCACTTTTCTCTTTGGAATGCCGCATCTAACTTGATCTTTTTTCAGTATTTCATACTTTGCAGTTCTAAGTGAACAATTAATCTAATTTTCTATGGCAAAAAAGAAAACTGTCTAAACAGCAATGTGATTCTGCCTGCTCTGCAGAGATATTTTAGATTCTTTCTCTCCGGGATTCTGAGTGACTTGGGGAGTGCGTGGACTGAGGAATATTAAGTAGTGATTTGATGCTGTGTTGTAAGACACTGACTTTTCATAATACAATAGACCTACCTGTTGCCTACTGGATGTAGATATTACAGCTTGAAATTCCTAACGCCTGCTTAAAGATACCTAGTGTGACAGTAATGTCAGCACCAGGAAGTCTGGGAGAAAGATTAATACATGACCCACACCAATGATATTCTGAAGCTGCTGTCTTCAACTGATACTGATTTTTAGTGAAATGACAGAGAAAGGGGCAAATGTGCTTAGAATTTATGTTAAAATTTGCACATAGAAGAGTAGCATTATATTGAAATACAGAGGTTCGTTTTGGTTTTATGTTTATATATGCCACGCTTTTACTTGAATGGAAGATATAAAATGCTGGTCATACTGAAGATTTCTAATTAAGAGATTCTTTTTTATGGCTGAGAATAGATATTAGGCTGTATCAAGAAGAGGGAGATCTATTCATCTTTTAATGGAGGAAGCTCTATTCAATCTTGTAGCATAACTGTTGGGTTTGTATTATAACTGTAGAATTATAGTCAAAGGCTTTCTTGATTTTTCTTTGCCAGAAGCCAACTTAAAAAACGTTCATTTTAAGAAGATAAGCATAAATTATAAGATATAATCAGACGTTATATTTGGATATTTGGTCTATCTAAATTGTGTGTTCACGATGGTTATAATTCCTTGGGATTAAATACTTTACAAAAAGTAATTTTAAAAAATGTCAACCACAAAACAAAAACACTGACATGCACATTTGTAACAAGTCATAGTAGCTAAAAAATTTATATGCCTTTTGTTAGTTTATCTAACTTTATAAATTCAATTCACTTCAGCAAATGGTTTGTAAGTCTCTGTCTAGTGAGAGCATTAGCCTAAATGTAGTGATGGGCTTTATTTTTCCCCTTTAAAAAGACAAGAAAGGGTATATTTCAAAAAGCAAATTCAAAAGGCTCTCTAGAGCTAAAGATGATTAGGAGGTCAGTTGTTTTTCATTTCTATTTCACTAACTTTGAATGCAAACCACTAAGGTGGTAACAGAAAGTCATTTTACATATTAGCTTATTGATGCAGAGTGACCAAGTTCAAGCTATGATGATGGGAAGTAAAAGTGAATTGGTACATTTATTCAGTCAGGATTTTGTCTTTGGGAATCACCTCCAAAATATGTTTAGTGGCTTTACGATGTAGAGGCAGGAGTGGATTCAAGGGTGTGGAGAAGCTGAATGTAGCTGAGAGTACAATCCCTATGATCGTGCACCTGTGCACTGCAGGGAGTTATTTTTTATATTTTCTATGTTTTACCACCATGCTGTTTGCAAGTTTGCATTTGATGTATGACACCTCCACTTCCCCAAGACCCAGAGTGAGAGGAAAGACAGTGAGAAGGGAGTGACAAGGAGAATAAGCTAAATAAAGAAGAGCTGGTTTATAAATGATACTTGGTGAGTCGGAATGTTGAGTGGATAGTATTGACTAGGGGAGAAAGGAGGCTGCCTTTTTTTTTTTTTTTTCTCGGTACGCGGGCCTCTCACTGTTGTGGCCTCTCCCGTTGTGGAGCACAGGCTCCGGACGCTCAGGCTCAGCGGCCATGCCTCATGGCCCAGCCGCTCCGCGGCATGTGGGATCTTCCCGGACCGGGGCACGAACCCGCGTCCCCTGCATCGGCAGGTGGACTCTCAACCACTGAGCCACCAGGGGAGCCCAGGAGGCTGCTTTCTTAACAGAAACAGAATGAAGTTAGAAAATGTAGGGCTCTGGTTCATTAGGAGCTTATAGAGGAACAGGCAAAATGAGGAGGGGAAAACTACTGAATGCTACATTATTTTGACATATTCTGGTGGTAAAAATAAGGCCATTTAAAGGCACACTTGGTGTCAAATGTAAAACAGTACTTTCAACCTGTATGCTTGTGAGAATTTCTGGTTGCTGTTGACATGGTTATTTCTTTCACTGCTTTTGGTCAAGTCAGTGGGATAAATAATGCAATTACTTGCTCACCCACATTGTCTTGCCTATTCTACTCATTAGTATCACGGCTTAGACAAAGCAGTGAGCTGAGGAATATGGAAACTCACTTCTCTGTTGTCCTCTGCTGCTTCGATCGCTCTACTATCCCTAGAATCACCCGGCAGGTGTGGGCCCCAAATAGAGGAATGGAACAACAAGCCAACACAAGATTTCTAATTTATTGTTAGAGAGTACACCACTTTCGGGTGGTCATTTATTCAATGACCATTCTAAGGCAGTATTCATTCCACTTATGAGAAATGTCCCTCCCAAGGTGAGTGATTCATCTTTGAAAAGTTGATACTCAAAGCACTATCATCTTTAATTATTTAGAGCATGGTTATTCAAACTTGATGCTATTGACATTTGGGGCTAATTCTTTTTTGTAGGGGGAGGGCTGTCCTGCACCCTGTAGGACGTTTAGCTACATTCCCTGGACTCTACCTACTATATACCAGTAGCATCCTCTGCCCTCAGTTGTAACAATCAAAAGCTATTTCCAGACATTGCCAAATGTTCCCTGGAGGATAAAGTCTCTCCTAGTTGAGAACCACTGATTGAGTATTAATGTATCAAAGGAGAGTATCACTCTACATACTGACAATATACTATTTTCTGAGGTAAGACACATGGAAAGAAGGCTTTGGTCATCATTTAAAAGTAATTTAAATAATAATTTAAATAATGTGAACAAACCTTGGGAAACAGTCTAGGATTTGGTAATAGTACACTTTATAAAGTATAGAGAACTTCGAAACATTCATCTCATATTGAACATATGTGACTCACCCACACGTGAGAGCACACATTTATTTGCTTTGACTATGTCTGCTTTACGGATCTGTAAGACCTTTCCAAACTAGGTTATTTTTCCCAGCTTTCTTTATAATTATTCCAGGGAAAGGGTTACCTGGCATTAATCAAAACCGTACAGTGAACAGTGACAAAGAACTAGCATGAAGAAAGATTTCTCTTAGAAATTCCTGGAGGGAAAACAAAAATTGATTCGGGAAAAAGTTCACTGAGTTTTGTTGAAGGATGACAAAGATCGAAAATGAGTAGAGGACATAACAAAGCAATTATTTTTTTTACAGGGTTTGTCTAGGGATATCAACTGTCTAAGCCAACAGAAAGATAAAGCAGCTGTTTCCAATTCAGTATCAAAAGTATTTAGAAAATATGATTTACTGAATCATATCACAATCCTTTGAAAAACTGTGTACAGCAGAATGGTTAAATGTAGGGTTATCTCAGAAAATAACGTTTAAACAGAATCATCAGGGTAGCATAAAGATTTCATGCCTCCAGACTGGATATATAACTATTCTTTCTTTTTATTGTTGTTTCCAGAATTCTCTTGTTAACTGTCTAATTTTTTAAAAAATAAATTTTATAAAAGTTTCAAAGTATTTGTTTTTATTCCTGAGGATTTCAAAATCACGTTTAATACAGTGCTTCTTATTTACTACAACAATTCCTAGCTAACTTTTTTCTATTTTGCCTAATATTTGCAAATATTCCAGGGATCAAGAATCTGGACACAATTTTTCTCTTTCCTGTTGAAACGTTTTAGATTTATTAGCTAAGCTCTTGCTTTTGTGACAATATAATTCAGGGAAAAATGGATAAATAACCATTTTACATTGCTTTAAGTACTGATAAAATCAAATTAATATAATATATAAAATTGTCTTCCTATTATCTTTTAAAATTACCTTATGAATAATTAGAAGATATTCATTTATAGAGTGGCTTTTATGAGGGAGAACTTGACAGAGTAGAACACCAGGCAAAACTAAAAGAATACTTTGAAGTTCTTGATTTCTGTCTACCTCTAGAGCATACAGGTCAACCTGAGACTGACGTAGATCTTGTTGTAAGTTTAGTAATTCTCTAACTTACCTTGCGATCACAAAGAGTACACAACTGACTCCTAAACAGGCTAAGAGCACATACATCCAAATGTCAGGAGATAGAGGGTTGAGGAAGGAGAAGACCCCCGGATTGGTGCCATTGGGCTTGCGGTAGAGAATGCTGATGCCCAGGGTCATGAAGGGTTTAGAGAAGTCTATGACTTTTTCCCGCACGTAAGTGATGGTAAGAGGAGCCACCGCCAGATCAGCCCTCTGCAAAAGCAAGTTTGAACTTGTCACCTTAGTTGTCTACCTTCCTGGTGAATGTCTAGGCTTTTCCTGGTTCTCCTGATTCCTATTCTCAACCCCAAATGCTTCTCACACAAAAAGCTTCTGTGCTGATTGACTCTAATATAAAAACAGTTGATTTACACAGTTATGTTTATGAAATAGTATTCATTAACAAAGAGAAACCAGACAGTGTGAAACACACACACACACGACATATATATATATATATATATATATATATATATATATATATATATATACACACACATACATATTCTGGAACTAAATAAATGGGGGAAAAAACTGCAGAAGAATGTCTTTAAAAAAGGGCCTGTGAGAAAAGTAAGAAATGAGCAACTAGATCATAAAAGTAGTCGATGAGATTTTGCTCTGAGCTGCAAACTTCAGAACTCTTTATCTAATCTAAGAATCATTCAAGTTTATTCTTCGGTATGAAGGATGGGCCCATACATTTTTATCCTCAACTTTTCCTTACTTGCCCTTCTAAGTGGGGATACTACATTGGTAGGTTTTTTTCCTCCCACTTTTCAAGCCATTTTTATGATTCAAAAAATAAATAAATAAAACATGTCTTCTGACTCTGCCTCAACGATTTTTTCTCTTTTCTTTTACTTCTTCTCATTATGCATTTTTTGACATTTAAGACCCCTATGTAGGAGATATAGTTTTGCTTACATGATCTATAAGTTCTTTGACCATTCCATTCCACTCTCCTTGGTCATTCTGAGCTCCATATTTGCCATCAGGGACAAGTTTAACATCATAAATGAAACCCAGGATGTTTGACAATTCCTTCAATAGATCCAGGCAATATCCTTCAAATCTGTCATTTCCATACAGGGGCTTATCAGATTTCCTGTACATCACATAGGGTTCTTCCTATATGAAACAAATCACATATGAAACCCTGTTATAATGAAAGGCAAAATTTACTTACATAAGCTCTATCAACAGCCAGAAGATATAAAATATTTGAAAATTATTTTTAAAATTTGAGAATACTAAAGAAACTCACTTCCCCTTCTGCCTTTGCTAAACTCATCTTTTGTACATCCTCTACAAATATAGAACACTTCATATATTATTTCTCCCCCTCCACTGCTGAGGGCAGATCTGTGAGTGAATGGTGTCATAGTGACACAATCATTTTTGAACTTTAGGTCTGGCAGAGAAGGCAGGGGATGATCTGATGTCTGGAAGTCTGGCATCCAGCTGTGCCCACACCCAAGCTTCTAGTGCTATACCCACCCTCCCTCCTGGCTTTTATCTATGAGATTCACCTACTTACAAAAGGGAAATCTAAATCAGCAAATATATTCTCTAGTTCTTCAAACTTCCTGTCTACTAAATACTCTGAATATTTTAATTTTCTCCTTTCTCAGCTAAATTGCATCTCAATTTCACTATTCCCTTATTACTTACATATTTTTTCTTGGTTTCATTCGGGATATCTTATTCAAAGGCCATTTCAATGTCTTCTTTTATCATCAGTTCCACTTTCTTATTTGAATGCATCTTAGAGCTCACATCTGGTAAATTCTTTGTTTATACGCTTACGTGATAAATCCCCTATCCTATGAATAATGGACATTTCCTTAAGTCTACATATCTATAATCTTATTAATTCTCATTTGACTAAATATAAATGTATTTTATTTTATACAATCATAATAGTTACTACATTACTGATCTGTCCTTTATGTTTAGGATTATCCTCAAACAAACTGATAGAAGTAAAAAACTCTGTATTTCCATGAGAAAGTTGCAGAGAAAGTAGACACCAGAAAAACAAAACAGTTTTCATTTTGGATGAATAATTCTCTGAAGCTAACTGTTTCAGAAATAAATTGGCCTGACATTATGGACTAAATCAAAACAGGAAGATCCAAAAATGAAGATTTTAGAGGTGGCCACTCCCTTTATTTCTTGGATTAGGATAGAGCAAAGAGGGAGAACGAACAACTTGTGAGTACACAGTTGCTAGATGGGGGCATGACAGGGGTTCCAACACAGAGTAGGAGGTACTTTTCCTGGGCTTTTGAAGAGCAGTTAATAAAGGGGCTATTTACAAAGGAATGAGCAAGACAAAGGGAGGAAACAGGGATGGTGGTGAGAATTGCAGTGGGATATAGACACTCAGGGACCAGCATAATTAGGAAGCTAGGGCTGAGGCAGAGAGGGAGGAAAGAGTGTTCCAGAAGTTCAGTGCAGTTAGCATATGGAAGCCGGATCATTGACAGGATAGAAGCTATGGCTGTGAAGGACAGAGGTTCTGACAATACTGTTGAGAAACAGCGGAAGAAATCTCCTTGGGTCTCTTCCTCCACTTCCCTGGTCTTAGTCTCCCCTTGGTTGAAACCAACCAGCAGCCAGAGAGCAAGGGAGACCAGCTGGGTGGGGCTAGAGAGTGGAGCAAAACAGAGATGAGAATGGATTGGAGGTAGGAGATCTTCAGAACAATGTTGGAAACTGATAATTCAATCTATTATAGGTACACACAAACATATGCTCCTAGTGTCCCAATTAAACATAGACATTTATGGAGAGAGTTGTTGCCATGAAAAGGATAGTTGAGGAATCCTACAAGGTCTAGAGTAAGAGTCTGGATAGGATGCCCTGAATTTCACATAGTCAACTTACCAGAATTGTGGTGACGATGAGCGTTCGGTTGGCGAGTGAATCGGTGATATTATTGGACCTGTCTTTGTTGCCGTCTGTCATGTTAAGCCCACTATTGGAGTTCCAAATCCCAATCTACACAGAACACATTACATCAGAGGCTGCTGGCAGTCAGTGATGGCATTTATGTTAAAGAGAGGTCCCTGGTACACCAGGAATAGGCACAAAAGCTCATAGTCTGGGAAGAGGACAACAGGGCATCACGGTGGAAGCTACTAAATGTGAGAAAACAAAACAATGGAAGAATGAGTGTGTAGACGGAACAGAAAATTTGTGCTATGTGGGGTGGAGTAGGCAGAGGTCCTTTTGTTTTTAATTTATTAAGTTCAAGGTTCTGTTTTAAATTAAGAATTTTTAAATGAGTATTGGATTTTCTTCCAATATGTATTTGTTGAACAACTACTTATATGTCAGGGATTCTTCTAGGCATTGGAGGGCATAGCAGTGAACAAAAGAGATAAAAATTTCTGGTCTTGTGGAGCTTACATTTTATTGATACAAACCTTGTGTTACCAAAGTGTTACCATCAATGTCTTTAAAATTTCTAAGAAATGGGATGGAGGAGGCAGGATGGATAGTGGAGAGATCGGGCAGCTAAAAGGGAAACGTAAATGGAAGAAAAAGTGTGTATGAGCAGTAAACTCAGTTCTAGGCCTATTCTACTGGAGGAGCCAGTGCTGGGTCAGGGTGCCTCTTGTGGATACTAGAAGTACTCTGTTCATACCTTCCTTGTACCTCTGTTCTGGACCTTCTTCTGTTATTATCATCTGTTTACCTGTCTTGTTTGTTCACTTGACCATGAATGCCTTCAGTGAAGGTATTCACTTTTATTGCTTATTGATCTATCTATCACAGAATGAATCATTGTGATTAGCAGTCAGTGAAGCCCAGTGCTCTTTTAAGAAATAATAACCCAAATTTCCTCCAGCGGCAAAGTCATTCCTCAGTTATCAGACCCTGTAGAAGTATATTGATTTGTTTTGCCTCCGGGGACAACCTAGGAAAAGAGCCTCAGAGAATTGAGCTCTTTGTCTGAAGCCTTCTATAGACATTTACTACCAGCCTAGTGAGATGAGATGCAAACCTGGTTGCGGTGTGATCTTGAGCAAGATACTAAACTTTCTGAGCTTTTGTTCTCTAACTATAAAATACTTTATAGGGATGCTGAGAAGATCAAATGAGTAGATGCATGTGACAGTTTTGGTATAAAAGCTGCACAAACATTAATGAAGGACATCTGAATGACTGCCTCAGTAATTTCTTTAAGCTTGTCCTGTTATGAAAGAACTTGGAATTGTTAGTGAAAAATTTTTGAAATTTATAAGCTGATAAAGTAAAGGAGCTATGAAAAACAGGGTCAGTTTAGGAACACCAACCCTTGGACATACTCTGGGATGGGCAGGGTGGACCTATGCTTGATCTCTAAATATACTCTTCCAATGGGAGGACACTGGCTGTCTAGACAGAGTATGAGCTTTCCAGATAGACTCTTGTCTGGATTCTAATTTTGCAATTTACCAGTAATGTGACCGTGGGCAAGTTAATTAACCCTGCTGTGGCTCAATTTCCTCACCAGCAAAATGGAGACATTAGAGCTTTCCTGTTATTTAAGTTAAATTTTACCTGTGGGAATGTTAGGCTTCTTTCCTTTTGTATTTATTTACTTTGATTTACTGCCTAAATGCAACAGCTGAAAATTTATTTAGCTTGACAAGTTTTTTTTTTTTTTTTTTGACAAGTATTCTTTTTAGAAATATAAGTTCTTTGAGGAAGTTGCAAGTACTGTATCACACATCGGTGTGAACTATTTCAGTTTCACTGTCTTCTTTCTATACTTAATTAGAGCTAGTTGGTTGGTGACATAGGAGACAGGTCTAGATAAATGGGGGTTTGGGGTAGTTTTTGCATTTGAAAGTATTCCATCCTGTCTAGACAGAGGGTATTAGAGGTAGGATTAAGCTGTAGGATAACACCTTTAATAACCATTCAGTCTTTCCAGGATCAAGTGCGATGTTCATCACTTAGAATGCACTCAACACATGTCTGCTGATTAGAGAATCTTTTCTTTGTCTGGCTTTAAACCCAAGAAGGGGGATCAATATTTTCTTTCTTCTCTTCTAAGCTCCACCCCTACTCTCACTTTTGGGGGGCAAGGACCCTCACTTCCAGGAAACGCATCTCAGGCTACCACAACTGGGAATCTATTGGTTTTCATCCAAAGCTATGCTTTAGGTTGTGAACAGTTGACTTCTAACTCTATGAAGACTGTGTTTAAATTGGGCCTTGGCTGTGCTTTTAATTAAAGCTTGACTTAGGCACTGGGGAGAATGGAACCTAATTTTTAATTAAGTATTGAAAGGTGGAGAAAATAACTGTGTTTTTAGCCAATTTGTTAAGTAATGAAATGTGTTCTCTGTAACTCTTATTTCTATTAATGTCAAGTGTTTAAAGGACCTATACTAATATTTGCAAATGACAGTGTTGAATGGCCTTGAAACATCACTCCCTTTTAAAATACAAACTTGAAATTGTAGACCAATACACCCCACAGCTTAACATCTGGCTTTTTTTCTTTTATTAACCTCACTAAAAGTGTGGAAAGTCAGATATCATTGCTGATGTAGTTCTAATCAAATGATTCCCAAAGTCCCATTCAGTGTAAACATTCCTCCATAAAATAAGAAAAAAGAGATTATTTTTTCCTACTATCTGTGTAACAGAAGTTTCCTCAAATCTAGACTAAAAGAGTATCAAAATATAGTAACGATCAAGCTATTCCTGGGAAGTGGACAGTCTGGAGTTTGGAGTACATGTGGAGTTTGAATGACCTCAGCATTCTATTTTCAAACCTTTTAATCAGCAAAGCAGTAGAGTGCGTGCGTGTGTGAGTGCGTGTGTGTGTCTTTTAAACCTAAGTTGTCCACTGACTTTACCTGTTAATTGAAGTAAATGAACATGTGAATGAACGTCTCTTTCTGACAAAGCAAGATCCCATGATTCATGTGTACTGGGGGGAGGGACACAGTTACCCAGATTCCAGGGTGTTTAGCATTTCAGTCCTGTTCTCCGACCTTGGAGGAGGGCTTCCAGGAAGCAGAACCTCAGTTTTCAAACTGTAGCAAAGCAGTCAGCAGCAATTCACCAGTGAGAAGTAGTGGACGGTGGACCAATTATTTGAGTAACACTCAAAAGCAAAATTATCTGGCCCTGCCTTCTTTCACTTTGTAAACTGGCATGAGGGGGCAGACATTTATTATCTCAGACAACAGAGGGAAGCATTTGAAAACGAGTGCCCAAATGCCATTAAGCAAACTTTTTTTAAAAGAGGTAATGCAACAAAAGGATGCTCAGAGAGTGACTAATGTGTAGCTCCCAAACCTCGTATGTGATTCACATAAACTCAAAATCCAAAATTGTGGAGTGAAATAATCGAGCATCTAGGGGAAACAAAACGTGTCCATGTTTCGTATATCATGAGCTTTACCAACACATATTTTTAGTGATGGGTTTTGTAAAGACTGCTGTATCCGTGTTTTGGAAAGAATTTCAGGCAGACTATTCTCTACTGAAAAACGTCAGAGTGCAGAGAAGAGCTTTTGGAATTTGAAGACAATGGGCGGTGAATCTTTCTCTTGTAAGATGGAGTCTTGTAGGGAAAGGCCAATGTGTTTGTTGGGTCTCAATAGGTCTCATGTGCTAGCACTCAGGTTACTGTAAGTTGTTGATGAGCAGGCATAACACAAAACAGCACACCACAGTGTATACGACTTGCAAAGTGGGCAACGATAGGTCAGCAGGAAGGAAGAGGCACACGGCACGGGGGAAGGAGGAAAGCCAAGAAGTGCTACCCTGGGAAGTGGGGGTGATTATTGCAGTTTAGTGACAAATAAAGGAAATTCCCCTCCTCTGAGTAAAATTTCAGGGCTTGGATTTCATTCCCTAGTATATTTGGTTTGAATTAATTCAACATTGCATAAAGTGCCTGGAGTCTCAAGCTGGATTAGTGTAATAAGTTTCTTTCTGGGTGCCACAGTTAGGTTCATCTACTTATTAGCAGAGAAGAGACGGGATTGCCTTCCCTGTGCCTTTGGTAGCCTGATTCACTGAAGATTGAAACAAGGTTATTAAACCTGTGCTTTTTTAAACTTAAAAGCAGGACGTTTTGGAGCTCATCTGAGCACTACCAAAAGGGAGGCAAGGTTTTTGACTACAGGGAGAAACTGCTTTCACTTTCTGTGACTTTACTGATAATTCAAAAGGTGAAAGTGAATCTGACAAAACCGTTCAAGTTGCACAGTAATTTAAGGTCCACCTGTCAATCAACAAATAGTTTAGCAAGTGGTTTTAGAGAGAGAGAGAATGAACGACAATGTTTGCATATCAGTGGGACATTTTCCTGATCTGAATGCTTGTAATGTCTAACATTTGCTTCTATAATAAATCTGTGCACATTCTTTGACAACGTGATACTAGATGTTATGATTTACAAGATAATCTCATTTCCCTTTCAAAACCTCTAATGTTTTTGTCCTCTGGAAACTGGGGTTCTAAAACAAATTGCAAAATAATATGCACTGACAAATTTTGCTTTACTGCATAAAAAAGATAGTACTTATGAAAAGGGAATTTCTACAAATGGCTCATATTTTGTGGTGGTGACATTGAAGGAGATGTCCCAGCCCTTCTGAACCTTAGTCTATCTGACTAGTCTGATGGATCAAATCTATTGTTTTTATACCCCGTAGGGAAAAATATTTAATGATTCGAGAAAGAATATCAATGGCCCAGTGTCTGCTTCTGTTGCAGTTACCTGCTTTCAGTCTTAACAGGGACGGATCCTACCTGGGAGAAACTAAAATAATCTAGGGGGAAATATTTAACCCCATCACTATTTAATCCATCTCAAGCCTGTTTGAATTCACAGGCAATGTTGTTGAGAGACAACATATTCAATCATTCCCATTCTCTCTTTATATGGAATATCGCCTCTAAACTGCAATTGGAGAGCTACTGGTCTGGGAAAACTGGAAGGATGCAGGTTTTTCCTTTGGTATTTCCCACCCCACCCCCAGATTTCCTGCAGTTTTTGTCCGTGTACAAACCTTCTTCCACACTTTATATAAGTGTTTAGACAGTTCGCCAGCAACCTTGGTTTTCAGAGGGAAAAATAAAAATAGCACTTAATTAAAATGGAGCATGGAAGCCAAAAGGTATCATGGTGTGTAAGTGTTCACAGCATTACATTCCCCACACATTATTGGGAATCTTGCATCTTAATTCGATATAAAGCCTGACAATAGGTACAGTAAAGAGATGAACCAAATACTGGGTCCCACAGAAGTTACTTTTACTAGGTGATGCAACCTGATTTTCACTTTTCCTTTTGCATGCCAAAAAAATGTCTTAAAGTTCTTTTGAATATGCACATCTATGCTGCAGAGTTAAAAGGTCTTCATCATTCTTTAAGAAGACATGCTAAAGGCATTTTTAACCAGATTAGTCAATCACCAACACACACACACATTATTCCTTAGTGAGAAGAAGGTGTACTTAATGACTTATTCTCTGATTAGGGGCTTCTGCGTGTTAGAAACTTGAGTGAAAGTGAGAAAATAGGCTTTTTCTAACAACTTTCCCTGTGGACCTTGCAAAAGGCTCACATGAAAAGATTGGCCATTTCCTCCCTTGATGCCTGAGATGGATAGGTTGGCTTCCCCCATTGCTTTAAGGTTCAATCAGCCTTCTCAGGAATTGAGCCCAAGTCACCTGAATAAAGAAATGTTATTGCAAACAATGAAGAGATAAAGAAACAAATTGAGAGAACACTTTCATCTAATTCAATTTTGCTTTTGTTGGAAAAACACCAATAGAATGTGCCTAATATTGACGTGTATAAATAGCTGGAAAAGAATAACAATAGCTTCATCTATTTCATCACACATCTGAGCCAAAAAGATGTTTCTTTAACAGCTTTTCTTCTCTCTTCAGTGCTGTACATTAAATGGAGTGGAGAGGGAGAGAGAAGCATGTAAAGAGAAGCAGACATTTTCTTTAAAAATACCATTATAGGCTTTTAGTCCATAACAATATTATTTTCTTTCCTTGTGTTCCCTCTAGCCCAAATTCCACATCCATTATGGAGGCTAGGATGATACCTTGTGCTCTGTCAGAGCACAAGGACAGACAACAGACAAGGACATCAGAGTGAAGAAGCCTGAGAGAGAGAGAGAGACAGAGACAGAGAGAAGAAGAGAGGAGATACAGAGAGAGCGAATTTTTTAAAGGGGAAACCTGCGTGACTAGTGTGAACTCTCAAAGCTGTGAACTAATTATTTTCCCCAGACATTTCAGCACTGGTGGTCACCTTTTACATTCAGCCTAATTAATCTTTGTTTATTTTAATTAAGCTATTTGGGGGTGAGGTATAGTTAGGACCTTAAAAAAAATGTGTCTCAGTTAACAAAAGCAACAAAACAGAAATAAAAACCTTATCTCATTTTAAAAATCAACCAAAATATTTCAACAAAGTAAAACTGATTATTCCCAAAGCCATTCTTTTCCATTAAGCTTTTTGTCCCCTACAGTGAAAAAAATGTTGGCTTATAGAGTTTTGGTGTTCAGACAGTTGTTTTGGGGGCTTCAAAATCTTTTTTTTTTTAAGGTTCTAAAGGGCAAAGTCTTCACACTATAAGTGTTAATTATCCCAATGCATAGCTGTGAATACTAAACTTGTTGTAATAAAGAGGAGGCAAATTATTTTATTATTATTATTATCAATTAAATAGCTTACATTTGCATTGCTCGAAATAGTAACAAGAATGGAATTCAAATCACTGAGAGGTTGAGAATTACAACTAAATAAGCCTAAAATCAGAACTCAACATTAAAATACATTTTTTTGCATATTTCCTCCTAAAATTAGGCATGCAAAATTAGTTTGCTTCAGTAAGCCTTTTCTATCCTACTTTATTTTGTCCCTCTGTCACCAGTCTCAAAATGGAGTAAAATTAAAATTCATTTCTAAGTAACCCTTGGATGCCATTCCAAATATAAATCATTGACAGCTTCTGATTTCCCAAGCCTAAACTCAATTTCTTAAAACCTTTGAGAAATGAGGCTAATGACATCCACCCCTAAGGCTATATATATGTAATAATATAATGATGCTTGTATATAAACCAAGCACTATATAACCATTAGCATTGCTATTAATAGCACACACAATTTAAGAACCTAGCACATCAACATCTATCTGCATATCAGGGAGAGACATCTAGAAAACTGGACGTAAATGAACGTGCTGAGAGAATCACTTTATCCTTCCCCTACTTGTTTGTGCAAGTAAAAATGCATGAGCAGTGCTGTTTTTAATTTTCAAATTTATTATCGAGGAGGTTACCTTTTCAGTTCCTTCCTCTTTGAGACTAATAATGTCCAGATCAAAATCCTTCCTCAAGCCATCGGTTTTATTGAAGGTGATGCGCCCAGTCAAGCCATCCCACTGAGCCTATGAACAAAAGGAACGTGGCATTACTGTCTAACACTTATCATAAGCCTAACACCATTAAAACTGTAATACCTCAAATTCATCACAGTATCCAATTATTCAGTTTCATCAGGGTGTTATAAACCACTGTGTTGGTTCAGTAACTTGATACCAGAACACTTCACTGTTTTATTAGCACTCATTTATTTTGTCAATTCTAATATTTTAACATCAGTCAAATCTGTAATAGTGGCACTTTAAATGGGGAGTTTGGAAAGAATGACTGTAAAATGGTCTGCACATGGAGTAAACAAAATCTGGGAAGTCATAATATTCAGCTTTCTAAGGTCAATCCAAATACTTTTCAAGATACTTCTTACGGGAAGTAACTCCCTTTTTTTCTATGTGAAAAGGATATAATCCAGTGATGTATTATCAAATTTTTAGTGTGTTTGTGATTTAGTCTTTCCAATGTCATTTGGGTATTATATTACTTTCCTGTGGCTGATGTAGCAAATTATTACAAGCTGGTGGCTTAAAACAACAGAAAGTTATTCTCTCACAATTCTGGAGGCCAGAAGCAGAAGTCCAAAATCATTATCACTGAGTGAAACCAAAGTGCCAGCGGGGCCATGCTCTCTCTGGGGACCCAAGGGAGACTCAGTTCCTTGCCTCTTCCTGCTTCTGGTAGCTGCCAGCAATCCTTGTCTTGTGGTTGCATCCCTCCAATCTCTGCCTCTGTGGTCACTTTGCCTTCTCCTCTTCTTCTTCTGTGTAATCTCCTCTACTTCTCTCTTATAAAGACAGTTGTGATTGCATTTAGGACCCATGCAAATAATCCAGGATAATCTCCCCATCTCAAAAATCCTTCATTTGGAGTGACATCACCAAGACGGTGACATAGAATTTTCCTGGCTTCCCTCCTCTTCACAAGGAGAAAATTAACTACTATTCAAGGACAAGACACCACTGAGAGAATCCTAGAACACGGGAGTGAGGCTGAAGCACCACCCCCCGCCCCCACCCCCACACCACAGAGACCAAGAGAAACTGCATTAGAAGGTAAGAGAAGTAGCTACACGTTGACTATGTTGCCCTTTTCCCAGGCCAGCACAGCAGCACACAGAGAAGTCTACCCTGAGCCTCTGGTTCCTCCAGGGGGAAAAGAGAACCAAGAGGAAAACCAGCTCTCCCAGCATTGTGGGTAACATTGCAGGAGCCCCTACTCTGATTTTGCACCTCAGGGATTGCTGGGGAATCTGTGGGGCTGGACCACTGGAAATCTGACTGTGATGGAGATGCGGGGATGTGTTCGCAGTGACCACCACACAGATCTTGGCAGACCAAGTTCATTCCTGCAGTGCCCAAGTAGTAATTCCAACCAGAGGCTTTACTTATCTGAAGAATCTAGCTGGAGGTACATTCTGACCAGAGAACTAGGTAGGGTATAGATATACTTGATTCAGATCCTCAAATGAGGAGCTTTGCCAGTGTTGGAGCCTGGTTTGTCCACATCCAGGCAAGGAGCTGAATCACAGCCCCACCTGCTGTGAAGATTGTCTTGTGACCCCATCTGACCAGAAGGGCTGGAGACAATTCCAGGAAGATATGTGATCCAGTGGCACATGAAACAAGAGGTGAGCAGAGCCAAGAGTTTGCAGAGCAAAGCCAGTGGCCCTGTTCAATTAGGGAACTTGTAATGTAGGTCAGCTTCAGTTAAGACAACAAACAGCTTTACTGGATTTAGAGTTGCTTGTCCTGATGTGCCTGGACAAGGAATCTAATTCATAACTCTACTCATTGCTGAATACAGTCTTCATCTTGTCTGGCCAGGGAACCGAACTGGAGCACACAGAAATAGCCCATCCAACAGCCTTATGTACAGTGGTACTGGAACAGAAAGCAGAGCTTATGGCTTTCCCAGTCTGCAGAGCAAAACTGGTGGCCTCACCTGACCAAGGAATCAGTGCATACTCTGAATTCCCAAATAATTAGGGGGAACCTAGGCCCTGGGTCTCATCATGCTGTCCTGCCAGGGCAAGGATGCTAATTTGTAGCCCCATCTACTACTGTATGTAGTACCTAGTCCTAACCTTCTAATAAACCTTACCAGAGAATCCAGGCAAACATGAAGCCCATCCTGTAGCCTTACTTGGGTAGGAAACCAAGCCAGCAGTCCCATCCTGCTGTTCCCAGACTGTGCCACAGTCCTCATCCTTGTCCTTAGAGCTTGAACTATTGCTTTGCCTCAGAATAGACCATAATAGCAGGCCCCACCTGCCCAAGGACATTACCAGCAGACACACCCAGAAATTTAAACTAAGCTGACTGGTCAAAAGCTGTCTTTGCCAAAGCAAACTTCTAAAGTCTGGAAGAAGAACCCAAATACCCAAATGTACAGATGCCAATGTAAGGAATCAAGGATCACAGAAAATCAGGTCAATATGACACCACCAAAGGAAACAAATAAAACTCCAATAACTAAAAAATGGGGATCTGTCAGACAAAGAATTCAGAATAATCCTCTTAAGCAAGTTTAGTAAACTACAAGAAAATACAAACAGACACTAAATGAAATTAGGAAAACAATGCATGAACAAAATGAGAAAAATGATAAGGAAATAGCAACTATAAAAAAAAAAAGAACAAACCCAAACAAAACAAAAAACCAAACAGAAATCCTAGAGTTGAAAAATGAGATAACTGAACTGAAGAATTCAGTAGTTTCATAAGTAGACTTGACCATGCAGAGGAAGGAAGGTCTGCAAGATAGGACAGTCAAAATTACCCAGTCAGAGGAGCAAAAATAATTTTTAGAAAGTGAAGAAATCCTATGGGAATTATGGGACACAGTGAAAAGAAACAATATTTGCATTATGGGAATCCCAGAAGGAAAGGAGAAAGAGAAAAGGACAGAAAGTATATTTAAAGCAATAATGGCTGAAAACTTCCTGAACCTGGGGAGAAAAATGGACATCCAGATCCATGAGGCCCAAAAGACCCCAAATAAGTTGAATCCAAATAGGACTCATTATACTTAAATTGTCAAAAGTCAGAAAAAAAGGATTTTTTTTATGAGAGGGAATGTTTTATTTTATAGATACATAACTATGGAATATATACAGTTTATATATATATGTCTGTATATATATTATAGTATATATATAAAATATGGTTATACACACACATACATTCAAGACAATACTTTTAGTGGTTCTGATAACATAAAGCACAAAGATTTAAAATAATATTTGTATAATTACAAAAGTTTTCATACCAAACACAGTGCAGATGACTTATGGAAACACTTTCTAAGAACACTCATTTTTACTGATTCAATCTTTACAAACATGATCTCAACCAATACAAAGAACTTAATAATGATGTATATAAATCTCTATAAATGTACTCTAATTTGATCAATAAGGCTGTCAATTCAAAAAAACAATATTCATTTTCTTCCTCCTGGAAGTAGGATTATCTTCAGAATGGTTTATTATTTGTTGGTAACTTTCATTATCTTATGTTCAAGTTATACTTAAGAATTAAATAATTATATTGAATTTGTATTTTTCATTTTTTGTTGAAGCATAGTTGATTTACAATATTATACTAGTTTCTGGTGTACAACAATGATTCAGTATTTTTATAGATTATACTCCATTTAAAGTAATATGAAAACAATGGCTATATTTCCCTGTGCTGTACAATATATCCTTGCTGCTTATCTATTTTATGCATAGTAGTTTATATCTCTTAATCCCATACCCCTATCGTACCCCTTCTCCCTTCCCTTTCCCCACTGGTAACCACTAGTTTGTGTTTTATATCTGTGAGTCTCTTTTTGTTTTGTTATATACATTATTTGTTTTATTTTTTTAGATTCCACATATAAGTGATAATGTAGAGCATTTGTCTTTCTCTGTCTGACTTATTTCACTAAGCATAACACCCTCTAGGTCCATTCATGCTGTTGCAAATGGCAGGATTTCATTCTTTCTTACATCTGAATAATATTCTTTATCCATCCATCTGTTGATGGATTTTATGTTGTTTCTATATCTTGGCTACTATAAATAATGCTGTTATGAATATTGGCATGCATGTATCTTTTCAAATTAGTGGGTTTTTTTCAAAGAATTTAAAGAACAACAAGAGAAAGAGAGAAGTTACACACAAGGGAAACCCTGTAAGACTATTGGTGGATTTCTCAGGAGAAACTTTTCAGGCCAAGAGAAAATGAGATGAAATATTCAAAATATTAAAAGAAAATAACTGTCAACCAAGAATTCTATTCCTGGTGAAGCTGTCCTTCAGAAACAAGGTAGGGATAAAGACTTTCCTGAGCAAACAAAATCTGAGGAAGTTAATTACCACTAGAACTGCCTTACAAGAAATGCTAAAGGGAGTTCTTTGAGTTGAGAAAAAAGAATGCTAAATATCATAAAAACATAAAAAGATGGATGTTAGCTGAATCTACTGTGGTAATCAGTTCATAAGATCTGTAAATTGAACCATCATGCTCTTCTCCTTAAACTTATACAGTGATGTATGACAATTATTTCTCAAAAAATGGGGGCAAAAGATATATGAGAGAGTTGACCTGTCTCAGCCATGTGAGGACACAGCAAGAAGGTAGCCATCTGCAAACCAGAAAGAGAGCCCTCACCAAGAACCTAACATTTCTGGCACCCTGATCTTAGACTTCCAGCATCCAAAACTGTGAGAAATAAATGTTTGTTGTTTAAAGAAAATGTCCATCGACAGATGAATGGATAAAAAGATGTGATATATATATACAATGGAATATTACTCAGCCATAAAAAGGAACAAAATTGGGTCATTTTTAGGGATGTGGATGGACCTAGAGACTGTCACACAGAGTGAAGTAAGAAAGAGAAAACCAAATATTGTATATTAATGCATATATGTAGAATCTAGAAAAATGGTACAGATGAATCTATTTGCAGGGCAGAAATAGAGACACAGACATAGAGAATGGATGTGTGGACAGAGAGAGGGAGTGGGATGAATTGGGAGATTGGGACTGATGTATGTGCACTGCCATGAGTAAAACAGATAGCTAGCGGGAACCTGCTGTGTAGCGCAGGGAGCTCACCTGGTGCTCTGTGGTGACCTAGATGGGTGGGATTGGTGGGGGGGGGGGTGGGAAGGAGGTCCAAGAGGGAAGGGATATATGTATACATATAACTGATTCATTTTGTTGTACAGTAGAAACTAACACAACATTGTAAAGCAACTATACCCCAATTAAAAAAAAAAAAGAAAAATCCTTAATTTAGTCACATATGCAATCTTTCTGCTGTTGTTGTTATATAAGGTAACAATTGCAAATTCCAGAGATTGGGACATGTGTATCTTTGGGGGGGACCACTGTTCAGCCTACCACATGTATTAACGTCATTTGAGGAACTAAAAATTACAGTAGTCTGCCCTTCACAGAACTGACATTGGAGATCTTTGGTAGGTTCATTAAATAAAAAATAGTGGCCCCAGAGGGTCTTGAGCTTCAATCATTAGGTGATTCTTTGTAAGCTTGTCTATTTGAGTTGACTTACAAATGAGGATAAAAGAGGACTCCGTCCTTTGTATACACTTAGCTATTTTCCCTCTCCTGACTTTACCAAATTCATCAGATATGTGTAAGATGTGAAAAAGATCCTGAGAGTTACACTATATCCACAGTGTTCACACCATGTGTGTATGTTGAATATATTTACCCATTTGGCCAAGAGGCAGAAGCAATGCAGTGGAAAGAGTATGAGTTTATCACAGAGCTGCTTTTAAATCTCTGAAGTATGACTTCAGGAAGGTTATTTAACCTGAATCTGGTTTATCTCAGATTTCAGTGTTTATCCATGCAGGGTTTTTGAGAGACTTAAATGGCACTTAACACAATTCTTAACACATTGAATACATTTAACAGTTTAACAGTGATTATTTTTATAACTATCTCTTATTTTCCTTCCCCACATTCATAACTCTAGAATTTGGCTTTTATTACCTCCAATGTCAGTACTCATTTGTGTAGTTTTTTCTGGTCTCTTCTGTATTTCATTTTACAAAGTAATATCAGATTCATTGTCCTGAAATGTAATTTCATATTCATGCAATTTCCCTCACCACATAAAGTACATACTGAATTTATGTCACCTATAAATGAGTCTAAAGCTTGACTTTACATTTGCAGTTGTGATGGTTAATTTTATGTGTCAACTTGACTGGGTCATGGGATGCTCAGTTTTCTGGTTAAGCATTATCTCCAGGTGTGTCTGTGAGGGTGTTTCCATTTGAATCAATAAAGCAATTGCCCTCTCCAATGTGAGTGGGCATTATCTAATGCAATGAGGGCTGGGATAAAACAAGGAACAAAGAGGCAGAGGAAGGGAAACTTTGCTTTCTCTGCCTGACTGCTAAGACTGGGACTTATACCATTGGTGCACCTGGAGCTCATCCTCCTGGTGCCAAGACGTATCTGGGAATACAACACCTAGTGGTTTATAGTTTAGTAGGAATAAGCACATTAATGTATTTCAATGAAGCACCCAAGTGTGAGGATAAAAATTCACACATAGTAACTAAAGAAAGAAGTATGGATCATATTTATGCCAACTGCAAGGAAAAAAAGAGAGCCAGTGACATGTTCCTGGAGGAAAGAATGCCTGAACTCTCAAAGGATGAGAAGTTAGTTGACCAAGCAAAGACTCACAGACTGAGTAAAAGCATGAAACACAAAATAAATTATGTTTGCCATGGATCCATCATGTGAGGTAAGGAATGATGAGAAATGAGCCTGGGAAGGACAGTAGGTTTCTGTTCATAACGGTGCTGTGAATCATAATAATGAGCTTGGACTTTGCTCTATAGACATTTGGGGATCACTGGAGCGTTTCAAGCCTAGGAGTGTCATGGGCAAGTGTGCATTACAGGAAGATCATTTTGTCAGAATTGAGGAGGATGACTCACAGAGAGTCAAGACTGTAAGCAGAAGGTTGGTTAGCAGGTAGTTCTCATAGAACAAAATTTATGGAAATATATTCTCATGTCTATGTATGAACATAGGGACAGCATAGTTCCTTCATCTTCCTGTCCCAACAACTTGTACACCATTAAGTATTAATAGAATGAGTTCCACAGCAGGATGGACAGAGTTTCTTTTTTTTTTTTTTTTTTTTTGCGTTACATGGGCCTCTCACGGTTGTGGCCTCTCCCTTTGCGGAGCACAGGCTCCGGACGCGCAGGCTCAACGGCCATGGCTCATGGGCCCAGCCGCTCCGCGGCATGTGGGATCTTCCCGGACCGGGGCTCGAACCCGTGTCCCCTGCATCGGCAGGCGGACTCTCAACCACTGCGCCACCAGGGAATCCCGGGACAGAGTTTCTTGATTAAAGCATTGCTATTAAAGTTCCCACATAAAGAATATGTTATGGAACCAACTTGTCAGGAGCCAACACAACTAGCACAAAACTAACTATTTTCTAACTACCATTCAGATGGAATGGATATCATGACAGAAGTACACTTTATCACTTGATAATACTGGAAGTTAAATCAAATTACTGTCAGGAAATGACATTACAACTCTCATCTAAGCAGCTTATATGGTCACACTAGATGTGAGTTAAAGTGCTGTGACACATGAAGAGAAAGGCTTTTTATAGATCCTAGAACTTTGGCTTCAGAGTTTATTGCCAATGGAAACCATAATGCTAAACATTAGCACCGGCTTTAAAAAAGAGATGGCATATTTTTATGGTCAATAGTAACACCTGTTGTTACACTTTCTGAGATATAGGTAATCACATTCTCTGCATTGGGACACACAAAAAATCAATATCAAAGGCACGTAGGGAGCATCATCTTGTGTATATTTAAGTACACCTCCTGATATTGCAATTTCCTTTTCCTCCTCATCATACCCCAGTCATACTTTTTGTACACAGGTCACTCCTCTTTATTTTGCAAGTCAAAGGCTGGCTTCATAGGTTGATGGGTTAACTGAGAGTTGCTAAATAAGCTACTGCATTCAGGTTATAGCATTTGCCTGAGAGTGGAGAACAATTTGTCTATGACTTTGTTTCAGTGGCAATCTCTACTGGGTTAAGGGTTTGGACTAAGCCAGTTTTCAAATCCCTTCTTCATGCTTCTAAAAATGTGTGCAGTTCTAACCCTCTTCCTGATATGTTTGGAAAGAAGTAGTTATCTCCATTAAGTTCTATAGGATTTTCAGAAAGCTTTTTCCTAAACGCAACTTTTCCTTCTGTGGGGGTCATGCTGTGAGTCAATTTGATACATTGTCCAGAGTTTATGGAGCTCTCTGAAAATGTACAGAAATTGGTAGCATTTATCTCTTGATGTAGCATATAGCTCATAGCAATGTCTTAAAACCCAGGTCAGAAATCCAATTTTATTTCCACTAAGTGTGTCTATTGTGTCCCTTTGTTTGGATCCTGTTGTGCTGGTTTTATTCTTGGATTTAGTGTTCCAATAACTGGTGCAGAGTAACTCCCATTTCCCGTTTCTCTTCCCTGCTCATCCAAGTGGTAAAAAGTCTCCTTCTCATGCTCTAACAATGCTTCTTTTCCTGCCTCAATATCTACAAAGACACCCTGCCTGGTCCTTTACTGAACTGAAATATTTTTTGACCTGCGAAGTCAGGTTTCCCCAACTGACACAATTACCTGTGTCTTTCTTCATCCCAACTCTAGATGAACATTTTGTATATGTTCTTTCTTCTAAAACTAATTGTTGATAAGCTTTCATGAAATCACCAATGCATTATTGATCGGGGTGAATAGACAATGACTAATTCCTGGATATGATGAATAAGATCCATAAGGAATCCATTTTCTGGGCCAAGGCTGAAGCATACACAATTTAGATAATGATATATAATTATATTAGTCATAATTACAATTTGCTTGCCTTATGTAGAAGCATTTGCACAGCGGACAATTATAGTATACATAACTGAAAACAATACTTAAACTATTGTCCCTATTTTAGGAAATAGCTTTAATTTCTACTCTGTATTAGACCTCTTGACAACAACTGCTTAATAGCAAGTGAGTCAAATGGTGTGACTTTCTTCTCTCTTATCAGACACATAATTTGATGGCCAAGAGACAAAAATTAAGAGATAAAAGAAGAAAAATAAAGGTTTTCATTAATGTTTCATTTGTATGCTCTTTCCCAAGATGATATTTATGGTCCAAATAAAATATATATATATATTTTAGAATTGAGGAAGTAAGTGGCTAGCATCTAAATTTAGGCTCTTATAATAGTCAGGATTTTTGTTTTTAATTTTATTTTATTTCTTTGTTATACAGCAGGTTCTTATTAGTTATCTATTTTACACATATTAGTGTATACATGTCAATCCCAAACTCCCAATTCATCCCACCCCCACCCCCCCACTTTCCCCCCTTGATGTCTTGTTCCTCATATTTAGAACCAAGATCTAGAAAGCCCTCTTAGGAAACTCATCTGTTATTTGTTCTATGGTTTCTATAAATCTCATGAGGAAGGTCATTTACTGGCAGGACAGGAAATCTACCAGAGGTTGGGCCCCTCAAAGAGAGAAAAATTCACCAAAATGTGTAGGTAGTATAAGAATACTGTGCAGATGAGTTTCTTGTGTTTAGTTTCTTACCCTTGTTTGGTAGGGTGAATAATGGTTCCCTAACTGCAAGTGTGCAGATCCTAATCCCCAGAACCTAGACTGTAGCAAAAGGGACTTGTTGATGTGATCAGGTTAAGTATCGTTTTTTTTTGCGCTACGCGGGCCTCTCACTGTTGTGGCCTCTCCCGTTGCGGAGCACAGTCTCCGGACGCGCAGGCTCAGCGGCCATGGCTCACGGGCCTAGCCACTCGGCGGCATGTGGGATCTTCCTGGACCGGGGCACGAACCCGTATCCCCTGCATCGGCAGGCGGACTCTCAACCATTGTGCCACCAGGGAAGCCCCAGGTTAAGTATTTTAAAATGGGGAGATCATATTGCTTTATCTGGGTGGGCCCAATATAATCACAAGGGTCTTTATAAGAGAGATCCAGGAGAAGTCAGACAGACAGAAGGAGAGGGACACAGCAAAAGAGATTGAAAGATGCTTCATTGCTAGCTTTGAAGATGGAGGAAAGGATCCACAAACTAAGGATTACAGGAGGCCTCCCAAAGCTGGAAAAGGCAAGGGTACTGATTTTCCCCTCGAGCTTCCAGCAGGAACCCACCGTGACAACTCTTGACATTATCCCAGAGAGATCCTTGTCAGACTTCTGACCTCAGAGTTGTAAGAGAATAAATTTGTGTTGTTTTAAACAACCAAGTTTATGGTGATTTGTTTAAGCAGCAATAGGAAATTAATACACCAATAAGAGTCACAAAAACACTTCTGGAACAAGAGAGGCTTATGAAAATACGATCAGAGATTCCTTTTGAAGTTTCCATATGGAAGTTAATTTTCTGACCTTAGTAGCTGCTAAACAGAAGCTCTGAATTTGCTGGCCATACTCAAAGAAACTTATGCAGTTAATCAAAGTTCTTATTGCACCCATGTACATTAATTAGGTCCAACACAATGACACCAGACTTTCTGTAACAAAAATAATCTTCAGAGATTACTTATGATATGAGAGGGACTGTTGAGAAAATTATCTAACACCTGGAAATAAAACAAGAGGATGAATGCATGTGCTTTTAAGGTCATTTGGGATCATTGTTTAACTGGCCCACCCAAGCATGATTTAACTCTCTAGGAGATTGTACTTTTGTTTGTTTTACTATTTCCTATTGTTCAGGGTCAAGACTATGAAATTATACGTTAACTTGTAGATTTTTTTGCACAATAGAGATACAAATAATTTATGTCTGGTACAAAAGATAACCTCAAAAGTTATGGTTTTATTGTTCTGTAGGACAAAAAACAGTTTCACCTCTAATTCAGCATTCTTACTTCAGTTAGTCTCTCTGGGTGGACTGTATAATCACTGTTCCTTTAACTCTCCTTTGAACCACCTTTACTGTCCTGTTGGTTCAGTCATTAAGGAGTTTACTTCCATCATTATTATTCCATCAGTGTATTTATGGCACAGGCTTACTTTACATTTGCATGAGAGTCATTTAATAACTTTACAAAGTTATATATTGACAGTTCCTAAGTGGTATACTTGTATTATCTTATTTGATCCTCACAGGAGCCAGATAAGGTAAGTAGGATTGTTCTTACTTTAATGAAGAGGAAAGAAATCCTATAGTCAGTAAGATGCACTGGAGGGATTCAGAACCAGGCATGTGTTTTATTCTTTCTCCTGCACCACTCTGTATTCCCCAAGGTGAGGTCATGAGAAAGAAAATGAAAACGAGTGGGTTAATCTCTCCCATTTAAAATCCTCACACTGGATTTTGCATGTGTCAAAAGGAGAAGATATTCTCACACCAAGAAAATTAAAAAATAAAATTGAAATATAAATGCAAACTAAATCAACCCCAAAATCCTGACTTCCCACTAACTCAGTGACATGTTAGAAGCCTGAGTTGCTCAGCTGACCCAACTTGAATATGCTGGGTTTAATAAGAAAGACAAAAACCTCTGCCCTAGCTTCCAGGATCCTATTTCTCAGTTTCTGAGCTTCATCTATGCAGAGCAGCCTCTCCTGAAAGTCAGTATAGCATAGCTGGAGAGTGCTGTCAGCCTGAGTCAAAATAAAAGAAGTCATCAGCTTCTTTTTTGCAGTTCCCTCCATAGAAGTCCTGGGGCAACTGGAATTTACACACAGAATTCTGATGGACATCAGGGTTCAAGGCAAGAGGAAGGTCTAGAAAGTGTCTAACTCTTGGGTTTATGCTAGTTTGGTTGAAATGTCCCAAATTTTCCCTCTATCACTGACCTTTATTGCTCTTCTGAACCTCATTCTACTCGTCTACAGTGGATTAAATTGGTGCCAGGATGGTCTTACTTCCTAGGATTTCCATTTTGGATTTACTTGTGTGTGGCTGTTCACTGACTCTTTACTGTAAGTGTTGGTGACTTTTGCTGACTTAAAATGGAAAGACTGGGGAACATGTTTTAAAGTCCTTTATCTCCAGTCACAATGAGTCTCCTCTTTTGGAACCTTCTTCCTGGACATCCCTTTGATTCCCTTCTCTTCAGTACCTTGATTTCCTTATTTTTAATCAAGCTAAAAATACCTCTTTCTCTGTTATCCTGAGATATCAATAATGCCTTGACTTTTATAAAGCACATCACATGGCAACACGTGACAGAACCAATTGTGGTTCAGAAAGCTATATGGAAAATGAGAAGTTTTTAAAGAAAGCAGGAAGACTTAATAAAATAGTAAATTAATGTGCTTCTAGCAGCCTATGCAACAACAAAAGATCACATATTGCATTTAAAAATTAAAAAAATACTGCTAAAAGGCACTTCGGTGGTTTTCAAGTATTGTTCGCAAAAAAATTTTAGTCACAAACCCAGCATTGTAAATAAGATACCTTTCAACACAGTGATAGTTAAGTTTAATTGCTAGCATGTTTTGATGTCTGAGCATGGTGTATTAGGAAGGGCTTGACTTTGGGATCAAATGATGTGGGATTAACTGGGTGACTATTAGCAAGTTGCTTAACTTGAACTTCAAGGTCCTTTTGCAAAAATTAATACTGTCTTTGACATGTTGTTGTAAAGATTAAGAGAGATAATTCTTCAAAGCTTCTAACAGTACCATCAGTGGGAAGCTCAATAAAAATCCAGTTCCTTTATTATCTTGACCTAGGTAGAAACTCCTCAGCTCTTCTCACAGATACAAAATCACTCAAAGACCATTTTGCAATGATCCTCACTCTTTGTCAGAGCCTTCCTTTATGCTGCTTGTCAGTAAAAAATGAACTGCCTTCCTACATCATTAATTACATTAATGCACTGGCTGTCAATTTCTCATGAGCACAAAATCATTGGGATACTTGTGTGAGATCTGTATTTTTTTTTATAAGCACTCTACTTGGTTTTGATGAAGAAGGTCCTCATACTAAACTCTGAGAATCACTGAAACAGGGTTCAATCCTACCTGTATTTGCTGAACAATCTCACCAATTACCAGTCAGTCATCAAACAATTACGGAGTCTGATTTCAGTGACAGACTTTGCACTCTGATGATTAAGGTATCTATTTATTATCTATTTATCTATCTATCATCTATCTATCTTGTATTTATCTATCATCTGTCTATTTATGTGGAGGGAGTATATAGTATATAATTGAAAAGTAAATGAGTGGCACTGATAAAAGTTTTACAGAATTGGAAAAAAGAAGCTGTGACTGGTATGGCCAGTGCAGTTTTTCGAAGAAGAAGGAGATTGAACTAGTCATTGAAGATAAGCAGCATTTGAAAAACTGCATATTCTTAAATCTCTCAGTACAGTATTGATCTAGCAAAATACTGTCATCATGCAGTTCGGCATGTATTGATTGCATCCTATACCCTTATATTCTAAGAAATTTTTAGAAATTATACAGACCTCTCTGGGACAAGACTTTTTGGTGTATTGTAGGCAAAAGAGATCCATTGAGTCTTCTCAAAGTCCGTGCTTGCTGAGAAAATAGATTTGTCCCCAAAGATCCTGATTGTTATAATTGTTCTTGGGGTCACACTGACCTCATAGGTCCTCTTTCAGAATCTAGCATCAATCCTTAGCATGGCCCCAAACCAGTTTATTTTTGCCGGTGTTCCCTCCGTGGAGTACTATCCTAGTGATAGATTAGATTCCTGGCATGGTCACACAGTCCAAAGCTCATACATTAATGTGGAGCTGAACTAAACCTGGAAATTTCAGCCATTTGCCCATGGTCCAGGGACTCCCGCATGCTGCCAGTCCTGGAAGCATTTACACAGATCTCCAGGCATTTCCCAATGCTACTGAAAAACAGCAATCATAGCAGTTGTATATAGGTACCCAGGTGTTTCAGAATCCTCATTAGAGCACTTCCTTGAAACAATATTTTCAATTGCCTAGAGAACAAAACCCTGCCTCTCTAACATACTCTTTACTGCTATTCCCTACTATTTCCTTTTCACCCTCTTCTATGGACATGTTTTACCCCAATGGTTACTGTGAAACTTATGTTTCAATTGTGGGGATGCCTCCCCAGACTCTGTGCATATTCATAATTCATGAATTTGTTCCTGCTACTTTCTTCACTTGGAATTTTCTCCCTTGACATATTCTTAGACACACTGCTCATTGTTAGAGTATAAGCCTCCCAAGGGTAGGGATGGGCATCTGTTTTGTTCACTGATATAACCCAATCACCAAAGATAGTGCTTGACACCTAGTAAGTAGTACTCACTCTATGCTTGTTGAATGAGCAAAAGAATCTATCAAGATCAGTTCAAATATCACCTCCTCTCTGAAGCCATTCCCAATCCCTTCAGTCAGAACACATAACTTTTCCTCTGGGATTTAATGGTATTATACGTATTATTCTGTCACAGCCTACATCACAACAGTCTTGTATTACAATCAGGTGTATGTATTTCCCTGCAGATTATGCCTTTTTTAGAGTCAGAGGCAGTGTTGTATTCATCATTTCTTTCATTGCTCACCACACTTCTTATACCTAGCAGTGCTGCATGAAGAGTACATACTTAGTACTTGTGAATTAAATTGAATTTCTGACTAAGATCTTCCATAAAAACTTATCTTTAATATTACAACTTCAGAAGATGCAAAAATGAATACTTTAATTAGAAATTGTTTAGAAGCAACTTGAGCCCCCGTCTGTTCAATCTTCCAGTGTCAGAGACTTTTTGTGGTTCTACTTGGATCACAAAATGATAGCCCTATTTTGCTCAACCTCAGTACCCCGTAACTTTGGATTCCTTGCAAGTAGCAAGATTTCTGTTGCTCTGGAAAAATCATCTCACCTCACAGGACTTCTGTGTCTTCTATAAAAGAAGATGTTGAATGGAACAATCTCTAAGATTCAACCATTCTGTTACTTCCTCTGTCTGGCTTGGAAATTCACCCAAATTCTCAGCACATGCTTAAACAAGTCTCAGTGCAACAAGTCTTAGGAATCCATCCCGGACCTCTTTGAAAACTACCACTGCACTTTTGAGAGTCAAACAAGAAAGATGGCCAATCTGTGGAGGAATATCCAGGTCTCTAATCAATCAGAATGTAATGCTTAGAAATCCTTCTAACATGGGACAAAATCCAGTCCTGTCTTTTGTCTCTCTACTTACCCTACTCTTTTCAGCTTCAGGAGACTTGCTGAATTTACTCCTAACTTGCCAGGCATACCACTTTCTTATCCATTGAGGAAATAAACTTATCTTCTTTAAAGATTATTTTTTATTTTATCACCTCACACCAGTTAGAATGGGCATCATCAGAAAATCTACAAACAACAAATGCTGGAGACGGTGTGGAGAAAAGGGAACCCTCTTGCACTGTTGGTGGGAATGTAAATTGATACAGCCACTATGGAGAACAGTATGGAGATTCCTTAAAAAAACTAAAAATAGAATTGCCATATGACCCAGCAATCCAACTACTGGGCATATACCCAGAGAAAACCATAATTCAAAAACACACAAGCACCCCAATGTTCATTGCAGCACTATTTATAATAGCCAGGTCATGGAAGCAACCTAAATGCCCATTGACAGATAAATGTATAAAGAAGATGTGGTACATATATACAATGGACTATTACTCAGCCATAAAAAGGAATGAAATTGGGTCATTTGTAGAGACATGGATGGATCTAGAGACTGTCATATAGAATGAAGTAAGTCAGAAATAGAAAAATAAATATTATATATTAATGCATATATGTGGAACCTAGAAAAATGGTACAGATGAACCAGTTTGCAGGGCAGAAATAGAGACACAGACGTAGAGAACAAGCATATGGACACCAAGGGGGGAAAGAAGCTGGTGGGGGAGGGGGTGGTGGTGGGATAAATTGGGAGATTGGGATTGATGTGTATACACTAATTTAAAAAAAAAAAAGAAAAAAAAAGATTATTTTTAATTTTAGCTCTAGGGGTCTTTTTTCTTATTCTTTGACAGGATATTATACTTTAAATCCCAAGTGCTCACCTACCTACAACTTCTTAACTAACCCTTTTGCGGCTGTGCCCATCAGAGCACAAAGAAGTAAAGGGAATTGCCTAAAGCAATATCATGATATTTTGGCAGAACTGCTGAGTAAGTCCTTCAGCTTTGTTTTTCTAACATCACATTAAGCAATACTATTTCAACCCAAATACTTTGCAACATTTATTTCCTCAGGATAAGGATTCTGGGGTTTAGATTCACTCAGCATCAAGAACTTTCAGTCAAGTGAAGAAATGAGTCAAATAAATCCCATGGCATTTCATGAAACTGCCTCAAAACTACAAAAGACTTAATTAGACTATGGTTATTTGACTTAACGATGTTTTGAAACAATATTCATAAATCGTGGGTGAGGAGAAAATTGCTTGGTGCCATACTTCAAAGATGTCATTTCTGAAATTGCTTTAAGCAGGAAGCAACACATTACTCACCCTACTACAGAATAATTAAGCTTGAATGGTAGAAGGTAGTTGTTTTGATACCATTACAGTTCAACTGAATCATGTTAAGTAGAACAGGTTGGACATGGCCTCATTTAGATCAGCTTAGCTTCCTTCTCTCTTCTTGTATGGAGCAAAATTTATTATCAGCCATCACTGAATAAAATCTTTTAAAATAAGAAAAGCCAATTATAAAAGATGGGCTTTCCAGATCTCTAATTATCAAACTACTTTGAAAGTATAGTAATGAAAGTACACCTGTGGTTTAATTTTTAATAATGTTATTACCACTGCATTAAAAATACATAAAACATCTTTCTGAGAAGGGGAACACAGCAACACAGGAGCAATGGAAGTGTCGCTGCTGCTTAGCACTGACAATGCTGCAAGTGAATTTGTTTTTTTTACAGCGTGAAATCTCATCCTTCAACAATAGAGTTGCCAAAAGTCAGTTTCTTTGTCCAACATTTGTGACATTAACAGCAGTACACTCTAAGTTTTTGTCAGATTGTACCGCCAGGCAAGTTTGAGCAATTGATACTAAACATGACTGATTTTGGAAGAGACATGAAAAAAATTACACAATCAAATAGTTCATAAAAAGATGCTCTTAAAAGATGTGTACCAGGTACTGATGGTCTCACCTCTGCACGGCTTCCACCCAAATGCCACCCAGTGCAGTTACCATGGGGCAATGGCCTTAGAAACACTCCTGGACAGACATGTCAAAAGCTGTTTGCAAAGGGGTCACACTCCAATTACTAAGACAGGCTATTGATTTCCATTTAATGTAAATTCACTGAGCATAGGGAATAAATGATCATCACACATCTGCCATCAGTATTTTGCTTAGCATGAAAAAAATTACATACTGGCAAAGGCTTGAAGTGTGGCATCAGTTTCACATATCCATGGATTCTGCATCCACAGATTCAACCAACTGCAGATTAAAAATATTAGGAAAAATTCCAGAAAGTTCCAAAAAGCAAAACTTGAATATGCTGTGTAATGGAAACTATTCACATAGCATCTACATTGTTTTTACAATGATTTGCATACTATTTACTTTGTATTAGGTACTTTAAGTAATCTAGAGATGATTTAAAGTATAGACGAGGCTGTGTATCAGTTATATGCAAATATTACACCTTTTTGCATAATGGACTTGAGTATCCACAAATTTTGGTATCCATGAGGGTCCTGGAACTCATGCCACATGGATACTGAGGGATGGCTGTATTTCCTCCAGTATCCTTTGTGTAATTCAAACCAAAGTGCCTTCTGAGGACCCTTTGGGGCTGGTATTGCATAGCCTAGTGTTTGAGAATTTGCAGTGGCTTATTTGTTTTAGGATATCTTTATTACAAATCCATTTCTTCTTTATTGCTTCATGATCATTTGCATTTTCATTCCTTTTCATTGTACTATGGCATTTGGCTTAATTCTGCATATATTCATTTACCTCTCAGTTGCAGGTTATCATTTACCCTGTCTGGAATGCTTGGGGTAACCCAATACCCCAGTGTAATCTTGATAATCTCTAACTGCCCTTTAGATTTTATATTTGATGTTCCTTCCTCCAAGAAACTCGAAACCTCAAAACTGGGTTAGGAATTCTTCCAAAGTTTCCCCATAGTGTTCCATAATTTTTGCTATGAAACTATGCATTGGATTGGATCAATTGCTTACTTGTCTTCCTTTCCTATTTTACTACTGATTCATTGAGGGCAGGGTATCAGTGCTTCATAAGACTTACATATTCTTACCATGCCATTTGTGAATCTGTCAGTTAAACATGTTGAATGGAAATTTATCTAATGGAGGCAGTTTTGGTATAACAGAAGCAGCATGGCTTTTGGCATCATAGAGCCCCACAGTTAAATCCTTTCTACATTTTACCAGTTGGACACGTTGATCAAACAATCTGAGTTCCACTTTCCTCATTTGTCAAATGGGAATACAAAAATCTATCTTGCAGGAATGTTGAGAGGATAATAACCTAACCTTACACCTAAAATGTTTTCATATCCAAGCACCAAAGGATGACCAGAGAGAGTCTGGCTCTTTTTACCCCTCAGAAATGTCCATGAAGTTCAGGGATTGAATTCAATCTCTGTCTCTAGAGATGCTGTGTTTCTGTAAAGTGAATCTCCTTAGAAAGACAAGCATTTATGAAATATGTAGAAAGCATGTGATGTTATGAAGTTATTTGCCAATTAATTTAGGATGTGTGCACCTGCAAACAGCAAGCTTGGATGTGGATAGGGGCCCCAATAATATTGAGTAGTTCACCAGGTAAAAGCAAGCATCGGCTCTGTAGTTTTCAAGTGTTGGATATTAACTGAGATGTAGCAGGTACTTCTGCTCTGAGTGGAATTTTTCTTGCAGGCAATCACTAGGTGATCTCATGCAAGGGTTACAGCAGTTTTAATGAGACAAGGGTATCACATGTGAAAGTGCTACAAGGTAAGAATAAAATTGGAATTGGAACCCAATCGAGCAATTTGTTGAAAGAGATGACTTGCTTCTATCATGGCCCTTCTTTAAACTCCCTTGAAATAGAGAACATGCCCTAGCCTTTGAGGACAAGCACTTTGTCAGACTTGTTCTAGAGAGATCACCACCTATTTTCATTCTTTTGTGAATAGTCCAGTCTTTTCTGAACTTAAATCTTACTTGTGCTTTACACTCTAGCTAGAACGTTGTCAGCAGTTTTTCTTGGATCAAAAAAAGCAGTAAAACAGGAACCTCACAACATGATCCAGGCCCTAGGCTGTGACCGGAAATTGGCAATGTTCTTGGGAGACACTGAAGTTGAGATAAAACCAGGTGTTTACCTCCTTTTTTAGGCTAAGCATAAGTTCCTTAAATGTTATGAAAGTTAACAAATCACTTACAATTCTATATTCTCTCTTGACTTCACATGACTACAAGCTTTGGGTGTACTGACAAATCCAATAGTAAATTGACTTAGCCAAGAGCATACCTTCCTAAATTATGGAAAGTAGAAAACCAGCTTTCAAATTGGGAGAGGACTAAATCCTAATCTCACAGCAGCCACAAAGAGAAAGAAGCAGGAATGAATAAAAAATTACCTCTGAATCAAGATAAAGCTTTGCTTAGATACCTACTAAGAGAAATCAAGGATGACCTATAGAAACTGGTAAGAAATTTTACTTTCTGCTTAAGAACAAACAAGTGAGACACCTGACAGAAATCCTGTCATTTAATTAGGAACTCCATCTAAAAACAACTTTTCAGGGAATAGGTATGGGGTGGGGAGGCAGTGGAGAAGATCTAAAATCTGCTACTGTTTGTTTCATTCCAAATTTTAAATGTAGAGGGGGCACAGGATGCGACCCTGTCCATCAGAGGGCCCAGGACCCAGTCCAGCACAAACACAAAATTAACAAATGGCAATAAAAACATACACATCAATAATTACTTTAAATATAAATGGATTAAATGCTTCAATCAAAAGACATAGAGAGGTTGAATAAATACAAAATACATGAATTACTTTACATTTTACATTTAAGGTCAACGGACCAATTATCCAGACAAAAGATCAATAAGGAAACACTGACCTTAAAAAATATACTAGATCAAATGCACTTAATAGATGTATACAGAACATTCCATCCATTTTCTGGTGTACATGGAACATTCTGCAGGATGGATCACACACTGGGCCACAAAACATGTCTCAGTAAATTTAAGAAGATTGAATCATATCAAGCATCTTTTCTGACCACAACACTGTGGGCAAGAAATCAACTACAAGAAAAAAAATATGACAAAAAACACAAACACTGGAGGCTAAACAATATATGACTAAACAACCAAAGAAGAAATAAAAAAACAAAACCTAGAAACCAATGAAAACAAAACCACAATGATCTAAAATATATGGGATGCAGCAAAAGCAGTTCAAAGAGGTAAGTTTATAGAGATACAAGCCTACCTCAGAAAATAAGAAAAATCTCAAATGAATAACCCAACCTTACACCTAAAGGAACTAGAAAAAGAAGAATAAACAAAGCCCAAAGTTAGTGGAAGGAAAGAAATCATAAAGAGCAGAGCAGAAATAAATAAAATAGATGCTAAAAAACAATAGAAAAGATCAACAAAAGCCTGTTTCTTTGAAAAGATTAAGAAAATGGATAAAACTTCAGCCATACTCATCAAGAAAAAAAGGGAAGGCTAAACCTATAAAATCAGAAATAAAAAAAGATATATTACAAGTGACACCACAGAAATACAAAGAATCATAAGAGATTACTACAAACAATTATACATCAATAAAATGGACAACCTAGAAGAAATAGACAAATTCCTAGAAATGTACAATGTCCCAAGACTGAACCATGAAAAAATATAAAATATGAACAGACCAATTACCAGTAATGAAATTGAATCAGTAATTAAAAACCTCCCAACAAACAAAAGTCCAGGACCAGATGGCTTCACAAGTGAATTCTACCAAACATTTAGAGAAGAGTTAACACCTGTTCTTCTTAAACTATTCCAAAAAAATTGCAGAGAAAGCCAGCATCACCCTGATACAAAACCAGACAGAGATATCACAACAACAACAAAAAAGAAATTGCAGGCCAATTTCACTGATGAACATAGATGCAAAAATCCTCAACGAAATATTAGCAAATAGAATTCAACAATGCATTAAAAGAATACACCATGATCAAGTGGGATTTATTGCAGGGATGTAAGAATGGTTTAGTAACTGCAAATCAATCAATATGATACACCATATTAACAAATTAAAGAATAAAAATCATATGATCATCTCAATAGATGCACAAAAAGCTTATGACAAAGTTCAACGTTCACTTATGATAAAAACTCTCCACAAAGTGAGTATAGAGGGAACATATCTCAACATAATGAAGGCCATATATGGTGAACCTACAGGTAACATCATGCTCAATGGTAAAAAGCTGAAACCATTTTCTCTAAGATCAGGAACAAGAGAAGGATGTACACTCTTGCCAATTTTATTCAACATAGTATTGGAAGTTGCTAGCCACAGCAATAAGACAAGAAACAGAAATAAAATGAATCCAAATTGGAAAGGCAGAAGTAAAACTGTCACTGTTTGCAGATGACATGATAATTTACATAGAAAATACTAAAGATGCCACCAAAAAACTACTAGAGCTTATCAATGAATTCTGTAAAGTTGCAGGATATAAAGTTAGTATACAGAAATCTATATTTCTATACACTAACAACAAACTATCAGAATGAAAAATTAAGAAAACAATCCCATTTACAATTGCATCAAAAAGAATAAAATACCTAGGAATAGATCCACCTAAGGAGGTGAAAGGCCTCTATTCAGAAAACTATAAGAAAACTATAAGATACTGATGAAAGAAATTAAAGACAATACAAACAGGTAGAAATATACTGTGTTCATGGATTGGAAGAATAAATATTGTTAAAATGACCATACTACCCAAAGCAATCTACAGATTCAATGCAATCCCTATCAAAACACCAATGACATTTTTTGTAGAACTAGAGCAAATAATTCTAAAATCTGTATGGAAACACAAAATACTCTGAATACCAAAATAATCTTGAGAAAGAAGACAAAGCTAGAGGTATCAAGCTCCTTGATTTCAAACTATGCTACAAAGCTACAGTTATCAAAACACTATGGTACTGGCACAAAACCAGACATGTAGGTCAATGAAACAGAATAGAAACCCCAGAAAAGAGCCCACACTTTTATGGGCAATTAATCTCTATGACAAAAGAGGCAAGAATATATGATGGGGATAAGATAACCTCTTCAATAAATGGTGTTGGGAAAACTGTATGGCTACATGCAAAATAATCAAACTGGACTCTCACATCATGCACACAAAAAAATTCAAAATGGGTGAAAGCCTTAAATGTAAGATCTGAAACCATAAAAAAAGAAGAAAACATAGAGAGTAAGCTCTTCGACATTGATCTCATAATATGTTTTTGGATGTCTCTTCAGGCAGGAAACACAAAAGCAATAATAAACAAATGGGACTATACCAAACTAAAAAGCTTTTGCAGAATGAAGGAAACTATCAAAAAAACAAAAAGGCCACCTACTAAATGGGAGAAGATACTTGCAAATGATATATCTGATAAGGGATTAATATCCAAAATATACAAAGAACTCATTCACCTCAACATCAAAAAAATAATCTGATTTTAAAAATGGGCAGAGGATCTGTATAGACATTTTTCTGAAGAAAATACACACGAAAAGATGTTCAACATCATTAATCATCAGGGAAATGCAAATCAAAACCATGATGAAATATTACCTCACACCTGTCAGGATGGCTATTATAAAAAAAGACAATACATAACAAGTGTTGACAAGGATGTGGGAAACAGGGAATCCTTGTGCACTATTGGTGGGAATGTAAATAGGTGTAGGCACTATGGAAAGCAGTATGGAGATTCCTCAAAAAATTAAAAGTAGAACTATCATATGATCCAGCAATTTCACTCCTGGGTTGTTATCCAAAGGAAACAAAAATACTAATTAGAAAAGACATATGCACTCTTATGTTCACTGCAGCATTATTTACAATAGCCAAGACATGGAAGCAACCTAGGTGTCCATGGAGTGATGAATGGATAAAGAAGATGTGGTATATCTATATCTATATCTAATCTACAATGGAATATCACACAGCCAAAGAAGAATGAAATCTTGCCATTTGCAACAACATGGATGGACCTAGAGGATATTATGCTTAGTGAAATATGCCAGAGAAAGACAAATATTCTCTGGTTTCCCTTACATGTGGAGTCTGAAAAAACAAATGAACAAACATAAAAAAACAGAAACAGAATTATAGATACAGAGACCAAACAGGTGGTTGCCAGAGGGGAGGGGGGTGGGGGGAGTAAAACATAGTTGAGGGAGATTAAGAGGTACAAAATTCCAGTTGCAAAATGAGTCACAGGTATGAAATGTACAGTGTGGGGAACATAGTCAATAACTATGTAACATCTTTGCATGGTGACAGACTATAACTAGATTTATCATGGTGATCATTTTGAAATGTATAGAAATACCAAATCACTATGCTGTAGAGCAGAAGCGAACATAGTGTTGTAGGTCAATTATACTTCAAAAACAAACAAACAAACAAAAACTCAGAGGAAAAGAAATCAGATTTGTGGTCACCAGAGGTGGTAGTGGGGGGAGGCAGAATTGGATGAAGGCAGTTAAAAGGCACAAACTTCCATTACAAGATAAATAAATGCTAGGGATGTAAAGCACAGCATGATAAGTATAATGAATGCTGCCGTATGTTACATATGAGTGTTGTTAAGAGAGTAACTCCTCAGCATTCTCAACAGAAGGAAAAACAATTTTTTTATTTCTTTAATTTTGTATTTATATTAAATGATGATGGTTCATTAAATTTACTGTGATAATCATTTCATGATGTATGTAAGTCAAATCACTATGCTGTACACCTTAAACTTATATGGTGCTACATGTCAATTATATCTCCATAAAACTGGAAGAATAAAAAAGACATATCTCATGGCAAAACAAGAAAAAAAATGGAGAGGGGGCAAATTATGTACCTATTGATGAATAAGCCAAAACTAAACAACCAAATACTCTAATATCTTAATTCATAAGTATAAGGAAACTTCCTGCTATAAATTTCAGGTAGGGTGGCCAATCAGTCTCAGTTTGCTCAAGATTGTCTGGCTTTTAAAACTGAAAGTCTCATATCCAGGGGAAACCTTCAGTTTTAGGCAAACCAGGACGGCTGTTCAGCCTAATTACAGGACAAGTCCAATACTGAACTTTTTTCTCAGTAAGTAGCTTCATGGTATCAGTCAAGGCATCCTACTTTCTTTTTTTTTTTTTTTTGAAAGTTGAAAAAATGTTCTTTATTTATATAACTCAACTAAGAAAGTTCTTTCTGAGTCATGTGTTTCAATGTATTTTATTTCTTTACGTTATATTGGGGTAATATGACAATTGAAAATTGTATATATTTAAGGTGTACACCTTGATGATTTGATAGATATATACATAAGGTGTCCTAATTCCTGAATCAATAAAATTTAGCATCTACAATATAGCTGCAGTACAGTGCACTTGATGGATTCATAAGATCATAGAGCTGGAGATCTCAGAGATAATACAATTCCTAAAATGTGTGGGGAAATCAAATATATATAAATCTACTTCAATGTGAGATGTTCTAAGAATATTTTCTGTTCAAAGAATCCTTTAGTTAACTTTTTTAAAACGTGAGTACATAATTGTTCTCGCATTTGGTTTTGAAAAACTGAATTGTCATATAGTTCTTGTTCAAGTTGCCTATGTTGGACTGCATGATTTAGAATAAAATCTATGTGATTGAACTCAGTCTTTTTCCTCCTTCCTATGGTGGTTGTGATTGGTGTCCCACCCAATTCCCCTGGTGCCTTGTTACAGGGAGTGTTGGTTGCCCTAGTCCTATAGGAGCTTACTAGCTGGGAAATGCTGGAGAGGATATGCCCCAAACTTCCAGGAGGGTGGTGGCCTATAGCCAATGAATGAGTAATATTGGGGCATGTTAGACTCCTAGAGGGCCCATACATGCTGGTGAAATACATGTTCCAAAAGTCCCCTGGTGGGATAAGGATGAAGGTAGATTTCTCCTAGCTTCTTTCTCTGTCTTACTCACCTTCCCCCACTCCATTACCTGCCTCTCTTGAGAATGCTCTCTCAATAAATCATACAAGTGTCCCCATCTTAGGCTGTGCTTCCAGGGCAATAGAACTTTACTGTAACTTATATAAATCTGTAATTTACTATAAGTTTATCTACAACTGGAAAGATTGCTATCATTTAGTTGGCCATTCATATTTTCAAGATAACATAGAAATTTTCCATTAGGTCATAGAGGGGTAGGAAGATGGGAATTAGCATATTGACTGTCTATTAATTTATATCATCTCCTTTAATCATGATCAAGACTCTGCAAGGTAAGAATTTTTATCTCCTTTGTTATCCACAGGAAACTGAGTCTCAGCTAGGTCAAGAGAGAATCATTAGTTAATGGGGAGTCCAAGCTTAATTCAGGTTGTCTCATTTCAAAGACTCTTCTTGTTTCTTTTCTTTTCTTTTTTTTTTTCTTCTGTCTTCCTTTACTTCTCTTTCCTTTTTCTTTAGTTCCTCAATTTATAATGTCAGTTTAAAAATTATTAAAGTACATTTATTTCCCTAATAGCCAGTAATCTCATCACTAGTCAAAGTAAAAATGGTTGGACTTGAGTTTTGCATAAGCTATGATTAATTTTAAAATTCATATCTGAAATAATAAAAATAGAATGAATAAAAAGCACTTGTATAATTTAGTTGGTAAGTTTGATCCTATGTAATCATCAACATATTATGCACAAAAGTCTGAAGTATGAATTCTATCAAGCTAAACATATGCAGAATAATTGTCTAATGCTCAGGCAACATTTCATAGGGAGATTTTCATTTATTGTCTTTATTTTCAAAATGTTTTTTTGGCAGATCTTGTTGATAAAGTGTGAGAGCTGTGAGGGTAATTGCAATTCTTGGCTAGATGTGTCACTTTGTGTAAAGATGCTCTATTTCCATTTCTAATAATAGCAAGATGAAAAGAAAATGTGTAATGGTTGAATGGAGAAAACTTAGTTGAGGTTCAAAATTACATCAACAATTTGCCACATTATTTCTTTAAAAGTAAATCCCTTGCAATTCATTATTTCTTTAAAAGTAAATCCCTTGCAATTGTTGGAATTGTCTTTTAAAATATTTGACAGTGATGACACTCATCACATATATTGATTAAGGAAAAAAATGTTTATTTTTCAGTTCTTTGCCTCAGAAGAATTTTAATCACAAATACTGCCACTCCCTGATTAGATTCTTTTATTTTTTTGGTCATAAATCATGACTAGGTTATTTGAGTAAGTCTAGATTATTTGGGTAATTAGATGATGTTGTTATCAGCCTGTCTGAATTTGGTTCAGAATATTTACTTTAAAAAGGTACAGGATATTTAGAATGAATTTTTTTAAAAAGTGTTTCCCTTAAAAGACACTGCCTTTACTCTTACTTATCATGCCACATAAACTTTAAAGCTGTATTTACCATGGAATCAATGAAAGGAATGAATGAGTAAAAAAACCTCTAACATTTATACCCAAAAGGTCAGTTCCAGTTATTAGTGTCAAAACCTGACTTGCCCAGGCAAACCTTAGGATCATCAACTAACATAAAGCCAACAATGAACATTTGCATCCTGTTTTTCTGAGTGTTCTTTTGTAGGCTGCACCCAAAGGGAGTCAGCATTCACGTATTATTTTCCAGTGATAATTAGCTTGACCTTGAAATGACTGGTATGTAATTTCAATAATGTCGACAACTATAGCCTGGCCGTGGGCTGAACTTGCTGTTTGGCCCTGATAAGACTGGGAAGAAAAGGTGGAAAGATGTTGAACAGGGCCTGCCCTGCCCCTCTGCAGCACCCACACTTTTCCTCATATCCCCACCTCTCCTGCTGTTATGAAAATTAGGGAAAAAGAAAGGTTGGACCCAGGCCTTTCTCCTTTCCTTCCTCCTACTTCCTCTTCCTCAGCATGAGTTCATGGCTGCTCTGTGTTGCTTTGTTAGATCTTCACTTAGATCTGACAACTGGAGGGCAAGAGGCCATGCTTATTTTGGCTTTGGTCTGCTCATGTCTCTTTCAGTCTCTTCTTTATTGTGAACACCGATGAAAGTTTACTTCTGAATAATGGTACAATATAAAAAGCATGACTATATCTCACATCATTAGTTAGGGATGAATTATACAAGACACAGGGGACAGAGGATGGGCAACATAGTTCAACTTCATCTTGATACCTCAAATGCCATCTTTCTCAAGCTGGCATAAGAAGTATCTAAGTCTCTGGAGGTTGAATGAGGGAAACAATTGTTTTCTTGGCAATTTCTTCAGGTGATTTTTGTGTGCACTACATTTTGAGAATCTCTAGCCTACAGAATTGCTTGGAATCATTAGCACAGCTTAGAAGGTACTTCGTGAACTGGCCTCTACTCATCATCTACTATTTGACCTCCTACCGTAATTCATTCTTAGCCACCAACCATTCTCGAAGAATGGAATGGAATGGAATGGCCTTTCCCACCATGCTGCCTGCCACTGTCCTCCAAATGAGGCCAACCTTCATTTCCTCTGAAAAAGCTTTTAGAGCAACTCAGATGGAAGAACACTATTGCCCTGTGACCCCCTCTGCACCTTAAAGATGCCTCTAACCTATAACTCAGTCCAGACTAAGTCATATATTTGTCTTCATGTCTATCTTTATATTGGAATCTCCTATTCTTGAAGTCAGGGACCGGGTCTCATCTGTTTATGGATACAGTTCTTGTCACAATTCCTAGTCCTTAGTATTGATACTTCTTTCTCGGTACTGATTATAAAATAAACGTTTCAGAGCAATCTTGGTAAATGGTACGTATTAGTATTTGTTATTTTATTAATTGGTTCAACTCTGGAAGAATTCTCAAATATAGGTAATGTGGTTGACATCCACTTCTTTCATTGCTGTAAGAAATCCTAACTGTTAACCCTCACTCTCAGTGATGATCTTGCTCTCTGTCTTACTGAGGAAGCAGGAGCACTAAGATTCACTACTATGTCCCAGCATCTATGCTTGCATTCTCTGCTTTCCCTCCTGTTACTAGAAATGAACAGTACATGTTCATATGCATGTGTGCACCAGACTCTCTTTGCTCTCACCTACACAATGACATTGTTCCAGCAGTTTCTCTCTGTCTTTCATTAGCAACTTGTCCCTCTCTGACTGGGTCTTTCCAATCAGCGTACAGACAAAGCTATAAAATATCTCATCTTTGGGAAACACTCTCTCCATCTCTTGTCAAATGTACTAGACACTTTCACAAATGCTATTTCCTTTTGTTCTTGCAACTGTGTAAGAATCATTAGCCTTGTCTTATGAGATGAGGGTGTGAGGATTCAGATCCATACTTTCTGGCTCCAAAGATAGCACTCAGCTGAGAAGATGACCCAGTGTATTAGAATGGTATCCAAGAAAGAACACAGAACCAGTGTGTATCCCAAAATGTTCTTGCTGATCTGTTTTTTGGTGCTCCGAGACTGCTGTGCCTACCCCTCTAGCTCAGTCTCCCCAACTTCAGTATGAGGGAATTGAACATCCTACCATTCTATACTGCCAGTTAGGGGGTATAAAGTAATTCTGCCAGAGAGCTGAAGTTGTTGAATCACTGAACTTTCAGAGAAGTTATGGGTTACTATATTTTCAGTCTAAGGCTTTCCAATTTTTTTTTTTTTTTTTTAGTATTCTGTAAGTGTAAATGAGATTAATAGGAATTGTAATGGACACGGTCATATTTTGCATCGAAGAATTCTGAATCCTCACTGATCAAAGAGAGTCAGATGCAGTAAAACCCCTGATCATTTTATTATTCAGGGCAGAGCAAAGCTCTGGACCATTGGCATCTGTGCCTTTTCAGGCACTCAAGGGGTAGAAGCACAGCTGTGCCACAAAGGATTCTGAGGAACTTTGCTGAATGCTTTGAATTTCACAGGATTATCAGATATATTTTAAAATAAACAAAAGCACAGATATGAATAAAGTATAGTCAAGGCTTTGAGGGAATGCTAGTTGGATACCACTGGGTAGAGATTAAGGCTCTATCTAGCCATGTAAAAATTCCGAAATCTTAGATTACAGAGGCAGTGTAGTACAGAGATTGAGACCACTGGTCTGCTCATGTTCTACCTGGATGGATCATGATCTAGCTTGTAACCTTTGGACAATTATCCAACCTTGCTAAGTCTCTTGTTTCCTTATGTAAAGTGAAAATAACACTCATAGGGCTGTTGTGAGGATCAAGTGAGCAAATAGATATAGACCATTTAAACCATGTATGTTCCTATTCACTCTTGTCCAATAATTATTATTTCCCTGTTAAGCTTCTGAACACTCTCTAACACTTGACTTGAGAGTAACTGAAAAAGGTTTGCACCTTGACCCAACAGTAGGCTTTGGCGTTAGTTTCCTTTTCCTGAGCAGTGTGTGAGATTTCTTAGAACAGTCAGCCTTTGGTACCTGGAAGGATTAACCCTACATCCCTCCTGCACTTTGGGTGGGCAGTTAAGTGAGGAGGGTTCTCTACCAGTGGGCACCAAAAAGACCCCTGGTTCATCTGGATACACCTACCAGTCACCACTGATGCAAGATCTCTTCTTCTTTCTTCATATTTCCTTCCTATTGCATGTCTGTGATTTTATTTTATTTTATTTTTGCTCCTGATAACTTCAATTTAATCCAATCTGGGTGGACAAAGGGCTCCCAGTGCAATTTGCTTTCAATCCTCAAAGGTATCTTCACCTTGCTACTGTCCTAGGCCCTTGTGAAACATTCAAGGCTGTCCTCCTCCACCTTGCCGGCAGGGACCACAGTGAGCTTTGCATTGCCCACAAGACAAGCACTTGAAACCACTTAGTTAATAGAGAAGAGAAACTTTATATTCTAGTACTCTAAACTGTGAGCTGAGTTAATAGGTCAGTTCTTATAACTGAACAGGTAAATACTCCAGGATAAATCTGACCACCAACTTTATGTAGACTTTATTCCAGTGGGCTGCCCACAGGTTGTGAGTTTTTCTCTCTGTACAATGTTCCTGGGTTGTCTGACATGAGGCACAGAAGAAGGTACTCAGGGAGTTGGTGAAACTATTCAAGAGGAAAAGTAGTTGATCAATCTCCCACTTTTTAGGACATTTAAAAGGCATATTAATAGAATTTTGAACTCATGGAGACAAAGTGTTGATGTGATTTACTCAAAGTTACATAGATCATCAATGATAGGACTAAGTTGACACTGGACTTTTTCTTGAATTCCAAGACTCACATGTACTGGTGTGTGTGTGTGTGTGTGTGTGTGTGTGTGTGTGTGTGTGAGTACATATATTAGAAACACAGCACCTTTACACATTATGATAAACAGTAAATGGAGAGTTGTTATACATATATAACAATGCACATTATTAATCTTTCTTTCTTTAAATGGGTTATTCTGCTTCAAAGTCATGGAAAACAATTGACTTGCTGAGTCAAACACACAAATCTAATAAAGGAAAATAGTGCTGCTGACTGATTATCTGTGTTAAAAAAAATCTGAATTTAAATTTTAGTGTTGGAAACTTAGCTTTAAACTATGGCTTCTTTAGACTGATTACTGAGTTGTAGGTGTCAGTACTCGGCAGACCTGAACACAACTGGAAAGCGTTACCTCTCTTTTTATTTGTAAGTCCAGTAGGACTTTTATTAGTAGGGTAATGTTTGACAATCCTCTCTCTAGCTTTCATTAATTGATTCATATACCCTTTCATAATTTTATTGATTGATATCAATGTTTAGCACCATCAATTTTTTTATGCATTGTTGAGCACACTATTTCTAGTCTGGGAATTCTGAAAAACAATCAATAAATTATACTAAGTGAATCACTCAGTACATTTTCAATGTTAACCTTTGGCAAGGAGTCTCCCTTTTTGCCTTGAGTACCTGAAGAATGGGTTCCATTAGCAATGCAGTATTTGCAAACAAACGCTGCATATTGAAATGGCTACCCAGTCACATTTCAGAAGGTTGCAGTCATCAGGGGGCTTATTCTAAAATACGCTGCTGTTCAAGTTGGAGTCGTGAAAAATCTGGAGTTAGGGGATGCAAATCTTTTAAGAGAGAAAAATGTGGTTATGGTCTCTGTTCTTGTAGAAGGATACTTCTCTGGTATACTTTATTAGGTCCTGTATTACGTTAACTGTTAACTATTTGTATTTTGTCAACTGTGTATTTCTTAGGTATTTATATATAATAATTGTATATTATGTTAACTATTTGTGTTAACTATCTCTTCTCCAGTTGATTGTTAATTCTTTGATGGCAGGAAATGGTTTACTCATCTTTGAAGTCCAACACCTGCATTTGATAGATATACAAAATATATGTAGAAAGTATGGTTGAATAAAGTAGCACTTCCAAAAGTTACACACTTTCTAGTAGTAGGAGAAATGCAGTGGGAATGTAGCAAGACTGGGAATTAGGATTTTCTTCCTACTGGCTGTGAGACCTAGGAGGAGCTACAGGATTACAATGAGGAGAAACATATCTTCATGCCCCACCTCATCCTCCTGTCCCCTTTCTTCTTCTTCTAGAAAGATCTGGACAAGCAGACTGTACAACCTGCAGGTCAAAGAAGTGAACTCATGTGACCTTCTAAAGGTCATGGTGCCTATGGTGGTGGGACTGGAGGGGCAGTCAGATTTAGTTTACTTGCATCCCCAAAATCAGCTCTTATACAGCAATCCAATTCTAAGGAGATTTTTCTTTGAGTTTTGAAGGCTTTCCAAGTTTAGGAATTGGCCTGAAGGGAATGACATGAAGGGAATGACAATTTTAAGCATTTACTGACTCCATAATTAATACAGTCATTCATTCATTTAGCAAACCTTCATTTTGCTAAAACTTTATCATGAAATTACTAAGAGTAAGATCAAGAGATAAAGTTATCTTGGGGGAGATGGTGCAGAGAAAAGAGAACAGAGAAAAGATTTTATGTGTTTCAAAAACTTGTCTGCACCTGACTCTGTTTCCTGAATAGCAAAGTTAACAAATGTGATTCATTGTGGTGTTATTTCATTTGTTTTTAATTAAAGGAGGCCCACTCTATATCCATTGAATAAACATAGCCCTGATGGACTAACTGTACAATTATTGTCTTACTCAGGTCCCTGGAGTATAATACAATGACAAATATCTGAAATTCACCCTCCATCTAAGCAATGTGATCTCTGTCCCGTCACCCACAATTTTAAGCCAGTTCTCAGAAAAGCTATTTAAAACAAAATCTGAAGTATACAAAATAATGATAATGAAAACAAACATTAAGCAAAGGAAGAAATGATAAACATAATCTTTAGACCACATAACTTCTTTGGATGTCAGCTATTTAAGGAACTGAAATGATGCATTTATCATATTCTCATCTGTTCAATATATAATTATTTTAACTATTATGTGTATTGTTTATAACCCATTATCTTGCAATAACAGCTTGCATGGATCACTGCATAATTTAAAAATATAGTGGTTTTTCTTGCCAATATTTGATTTCCAACTTGAAATATGCTGACTTTATATCTTTGCCATGAACTCTGGGTAAACTTGTTTTATTTCCTAAGGATTTACCTTAGAATGTGCACCTTCCTTTTCTTTTTTCATAAGCTAGTTTCCTTTGGCACTGGCTTGTGTGATGGCATGTTTTCCAAAATAGAATGAATTGGCTTCTGTACTTGCAAATCAGCTAAATGGGCAGGAATACAAATCTGAGACCCAGGGGGTGTGAAGTGGGTGGGAATAAGGTGCTTGTCTAATTATCTAGATTATGTGATCAATTTAATCTGGAAATCAAATCATTGTGTCTTGAATTACTTATATTACTTTGGTCACGTCAATCAAATTTTGTCTGTGTTGGGTATATACTTATTATAGCTAATCAATATGTTCTTTGTCTATGAAGACAAAAATGTGGATTCCACATGGGTTGAATTCACATCTTTCCCGAGTTAGCCTGATTGGGTGGGATATTGTATTATGTAAACGTTTATTAATTTAGTCACCAAGTTTATTGAGGACTTGAAATGTGGCTAGTACAAATTGAGAATATAAGTTTAAAATGCAAACTGAATTTAAAAGACTTATGAAAAAAAGTAAAATAGTAATTTTTATACTGATTACATGTTGAAGTAATAATATTTTGTATATATTGGGTTAGATAAAATGCATTATTAAAATTAATTGTACCTGTTTATTTTAAGTTTTTAATGTAGTTACTAGAAAAGCTATGTGACTCACATAATATTTCTACTGGACAGTGCTGCTCTAGAGCAAATCTTGCATTTGTGCCTAGAGGTTATTACTTAGATGTTCATCACAGCATTGTTTGGATGTGTAAAAGAAAAGCAGGCAGCCAAAATATCCATTCATAGGGAAATGGATAAGTACCCTGAAGTATATTTAATGCATGAGTTGTTCCTCTGCATGGATCCTTTACACTCTTAATATTTACATGTCCTGCTCCCTCTTTTCTTTTAGGACGTTACTCAAGTTTCACATTTTTTGTGAAGTACTTTCTAACTAGCCTATGTAATACAGTAATGCCCATTTCTGTGTTCAAGACTCCTCCTGCATAGCTTACCTCTCCTGAGCTTTGCTTTTCTGATAATCCTTGTCATCATCTGAAGTACAATATTGCCTTTTATATATGTCTGATTCCCCCACTAGAGTATCAGTTTCATGAGAGCAAGGTCTTTGTTATGCTTACCATTGCATTCTTGGTGTCTAGAATAGTGGCTGCAACATATTGAGTATTTAGGAGATATTTGCTGAATGAATGAATGGTGGAATACTAGATTTCAACAAAAATGAATGAACTGGATAAATAATAAATATGCATCAACTTAGATATATTCCAAAACTTAAGTAAGATTGACTGGAAAAGAAAATTGCTGAATGAAATATATATGCACACACACATAAAATTTATATATATCCATACAAACATGTACACACCCACACATCCCCATATCTCTCTCTCTCTGTGTGTATATGTATACACACATATATATGTATATCCACACACACATGTATATGAATGCATGTACACATGCACATATATGTATGTGTATATACATATATGTATACATATGTGTCTATAAAATGGCATTCATTTAAATAAATTAAACACATGTGTACATGTGCACCTGTTCACATGTACACACCTATGTAACAGACTGTAGTATAGAAAGCAAATTCTTCAATCAACCTTGCAGAGCCAGGACATTAGTAGCTGAAAGGAAGGAAGATAACTGACATGAGTTTTTGAATGCTATCTCATAAATAAAAATGTTATTTAGAATCATATAAACTAAGGAGAACTTGGCAGACCTCCCATTTTATGCTGACATCCCCTTTCAACATTTCTGACAGGTGATTTTTCACCTAGCCACTGACTGAATATTTCAGAGGCAGGTATCTTAGCACCTTAGTTATAAATGAGACAATGCATATAATTGGTTAAAATTGTAAACTTCGAACATTTAGAAACGGGTGTCATTTCTTTTCTTTTTTTTAAATTTGTGGTACGTGGGCCTCTTACTGCTGTGGCATCTCCCGTTGTGGAGCACAGGCTTCGGACATGCAGGCTCAGCGGCCATGGCTCACGGGCCCAGCAGCTCTGTGGCATGTGGGATCTTCCCGGACCGGGGCACGAACCCGTCTCCCCTGCATTGGCAGGCGGACTCTCAACCACTGCGCCACCAGGGGGGGCCCGGATATCATTTCTTCGTCCAGAGTTGTACAGAGAACTGAAGCAAGGACCTGAAGAATTCTCTCTTCCTTTAGGTCTAAATGTCCTAAATATGAGAGAATGCTGGGATGGATGGGTTTCACGTACACAGTGCAAGCTAGGAGTCAGAATGCAGGTAATTTTCAATAGGTGTAATGAAAATTACAAATGGAAATTTTTCTGAAGAGTGGAAATTTGACTGAGTTTGCTGCCAGATCCAATGTCATCTAATTTATCCAAAGGACAGCCTGTCCTGGCAATCAAAATCAAATGGTATGCGTAACGGGAAGTGTTACTTACTGGAGCCACAGTAGGATAAAATCATGTCAAAGCTTATGTTTCTCTAGGGACTTTTTTTACAATTCTGTAATTTTCACCTGGATTCCATTCAAAAAAACAACAACAAAATCCACTCAATACTGACATACTAAGTAAAAGTCCAAATAAATATCAAAGCAAATATAGGTGCCTCAGTGGAGAATTTTAACTTCTACTCTTTGATTTTTAAAAGCTTGAATTTGAATATTTTGTTTATGTATTCAAATTTCTGATCTTCATTCCATCAAAATAAATCAATAAATTACATTTTCATAACCAAACAATGGCAGAAAGCTGTCCATATTTTATATAGTTCTCAGTGATATACCATATACTTTGGCATTTGTAAATAATGTTTCACTCTTATGTAGGAAATTTATTTTGGACCAGATCAATTAGGAACTATTTACATGGTTTAAAATCAGCTCAGTGAAATTTAATAAAAGTTTGGTAGATTTTAGCTTCCTGGGTTCCGTTCAACAAGCATCTTTTAAATGCCTGCCATGTACTGCACAGCGACGTGAGGACACAAAGATAAATTGACTTTGTCCTTGTCCCAGGGAAAGATCTTACAGTGCCTGAATGAAGCATGTAAAATGCAAACATAGAGATGTACAGGAGCTATGAAGTCCAGTGGAGAATCCATCCCCAAATAAAGGTTAGAGAGAGGCTTACTGGACTAGGAGAATTAACTCTGAGAGAGAGCTAGCCGCATGAAAAATGGGAGGCAGTGCTTTTCAGACTGAAAGGAGTATGACAAAAGTGGTGTTGTGAGGTCAGTTTTGCCAGGAAAAGAGAAACTCACCTGTCTTTACAGTATGAGAAAAGCATGGTGAATGTAGGAAACTATAAGCAAGTTCGTGTTTCTAGAGGGTAGAATACCTACTATGTGCTCTTGTACATCACTTTGCTTATATGGTGACAATCGTTGTAGAAGGGCTGACAGTCAAGATATGGGCCCTAGTTAGAGGGTATTTTAATGGTCCAGGGAAGAAATGATGAGGGCAGTGGGCAAGGACGTTTGTTCAAGAATATTTAGGATAGAAAGTCTGTTGGGACTTAAGGCGATGAGTGTGCCGAGTTGGATGAAGAAATTTAGACAAACTTGTAGAGGTCTGGTTTGAGTGATATGGGATGTGTGTGTGATGTGTGATGTGATGTGTCAAGTCAGGTGCACAGATGATGGATATCAGGATACTAGAGTGGGTAGTTAGACACTCCCAAGTTTCCTATACATATGTACAGAGGAAGTCCCCTCAGAGATTGTTCTAGATCAAGGATTTATACAAAGGGTCACACGTGTGGTAGAGGTGGTTGCTGAAGAGATTCCTCTGGACAGAGCTGTTGCCTCTCTGTGAGTTCACACTCCTCTGCCTTTAGGATACTGTTTTCTCATTCCATTCCTGGTGAATGGAGCTTCCAGCGGGCCATTTGGAGAAATCTGAAATAGGTTGGCTACAGTTGCAGATGCAGAAGACCAATGGCTGACTCAAACATGAGAAAGTGGAGGTAGACTATGCTGTGACTCCCAAGTGACAAAAGAAGTCTACATAGAGTTGACCAGTTGAAATGATGGGCCAAGCAGAAGTCTGCTGCATTGCAATTAGATGTATTCCCTGAATTACCAAGGAAGGAATGAGTAGGTATTTCCTGTGTACCAGATTTGTATCCATGGTACCTGGGTGGGATAGTCTTGGACTATAGTCAATAGGACTGTCTAGAAGTGTGAGGAGACTTCAGCAGAAAGAGCAAGAGGTGTACTACTGGATTTCAAGGGGCTGAGAACTCTCCATACCCTTCCATCTGAAACAGGGATCCACTGGTCTGAGTCAAAGAATCATCAGGAGAGCCTGCCCAATAGGAACTCTAAGCTTTAAAAATCTACCAGGCTTACGGGGGCACCAGCTTAATGTAGGAATTTCCTGCTAAGCTTAGAGAGTACTGAGCAGCCCAACCAAGAAGGAAGTGTCCTAACACAGGGGTTCTTAACACCCAGGCCACAGACAGGCCCGTGGCCTGTTAGGAACCGGGCCGCACAGCAGGAGGTGAGCGGAGGGTGACTGATGGAGGCTTCACCTGCCACTCCCCATCGCTGGCATTACTGCCTGAACCATCCCCCGCTCCCCTGCCACCACTGTCCGTGGAAAAATTGTCTTCCAAACCGGTCCCTGGTGCCAAAAAGTTTGGGGACCATTGTCCTAACACTTTCTGAGCCTGGTAGGAGGTCCAGCTGCTAAGGGTCTGGTGAGGAAGTCAGCAAGGAAAGGAGAAAGAGGAGAGCCCACCATCCCTCCATTTCCCTAGAGTCTTCCAGCAGAGCTCAGGGAGAGGAGAAATTTGATGTTATATCAAGTAGCACTTTTGATTAATGTCTTAGACTAGATAGTCTAATTCATAAGTTGAAGTTCAACTTAAAAAACCTCTAGGACTGCCATTATCTTAGTAAACAAAAAATCATAATCTCTATGCAATTTTCACTAAATAATTTTAAATGTGCAGTAGGAATAAAACAAACTGAGTTTGCTGTCCCACGAGTTGTGTTTATATGATATACTGGTTACATCATCATTAATTGACATTGGGTCTACAGTAGTGCTAATAATTTTAATAGATAAAACTGATGGGTTCTATTGGGGAATTTGTTGATATGTGGGTGGCAGCAGGACATCCAGATGGATTTTTCCAACAGGGAAGTAGCTGAATGAATTTAGACCTAAATTCATTTTGGTCTAAATTTTGGAGAGAAATTAGGGCTAATTCAAGAAGCATTTGTTTATTTCTCTTGAACATTTTTTTTCCCATTTAGCTCTTTATGAGTGATGATTACTTCTGAACCAAGATGTCCACAATTCCTCAATAATCAGTGTAGGTTTCTCTGTTTCAATCAAACTTACACATAGCTACCAATATAGACTGTCTAAAATATCATTTTGTTTCTGCCTAAAGAACAGTGACTTCTTTATCAATCATCAGTAAAATTAAAAATTCTCAGCAGAATTTCTCAGGTGGAAACCAGTTGTCTTTCCATATTTATGTAAACTCATTTCTCACCACTTCCACATGGGACCACTCCATCAGAGCTCCTTATGTTTCATTTATATTTTTGCTGGTCACCATACTGGAACAGGATTTCAACCAAATTCTGCCTTAAATACTCAGTTCAGACACTTTTTTTTTTTCATTTCATTGAAGTATAGTTGACTTACAATGTTGTGTTAATTTCTGTGGTACAACAAAGTGATTCAGTTATACAAATATATATATTCTTTTTCATATTCTTTTCCATTATGGTTTATCACAGGATATTGAATATAATTCCCTGTTGCTATACAGAAGGACCTTGGGGCTTATCCATCCCATATGTAATAGTTTGCATCTGCTAATCCCAAACTTCTGATCCTTCACTCTTCCACTCTTTTCCCCCTTGGCACCCACAAGTCTGTTCTCTGTATTTGTCAGTCTGTTTCTCTTTCATAGATATGTTCATTTGTGTTGTATTTTAGATTCCACATGTAAGTGATATCAGACAGTACATGTCTTTCTCTTTCTGACTTACTTAGCATGATAACCTCTAGATCCATCCAAGTTGCTGCAAATGGCATTATTTCATTCTTTTACATGGCTGAGTAATATTCCATTGTGTGTGTATAACATGAGTTTCAAGGAGACCAGCATGTTTGTTAGGCCCCTGAGATTGTAAACAAATCTTTGTGTGGGAATAACAGACACATGGTTTAAATCAGTTTTAATATAGGGTCTGTAACCCAGAAAATAGTTAAGAACCCCTGATTTAACCTAAAATCTGATTCATTTTGCCATACCCACCGTTTACTGCTATTCTCAGCCCATGTGATTTCAAACTCTCTTCTTCCCAGATGCTTTGATGTGCCTGCTCCTTCTCCAGCTCTTCCCATTGATTTCCCCATGGCCAGCTGGAACTTACTCTGGGTCCAGACTAGTAACTCTGGCCACAAACAGGAAGTGTTTCAGCTTCTTCACCCCACATTCAGCTATCATTTCCCAGACTGACCTGAGATGTGGTTTGCCAGGGTTTTCTATTACCTCAGCATGGCTGATTGTTACCTAATGTCTTTGGGTCCCTCCTGAACAATTGTGTGTGCTTGATGATTGAAAGCTCCCTCCATCCCTGGCATCATAGCATTTGGCTGCTTGTATGCTGCATGACTGTCTCCATTGAACTACTGATTTTCCACTGCCAGGTCCTGTACTGCTTTTTATAAGCACCGCTACTTCATCTTAGGCTCAGTAATAACACTGATGCTGCCAAATAACAACAGCAAGAATGCGGTGCTTACATATGCTAGGCAATACACTTAAAGTTTTATACGTGTTGCCTCATTTCTTCCTGACCACCACCTTATATGATATACATTTTAACAAGGACTTTCCAGTTAATGGTAGCTACCCTTTCTTGAGCAATCACTGTAAGCCAGACATTTTGCTAGGCTGTACATATATGAAATGTACTCCTTACAGACATGTGAAGTAAGTATTTTATCTCCAATTTATAGAAGAGGGAACTGAGAAAAAAAAGAGGCTAAATGCCTAGGTTTACACAGAGAGAAAACTGATTAAATCTCAAGGTCTACTCTCTCAGTTCACAGTTAAATAGGCTGGTCTATTCCTAAGACCCCTGCCTTACTCTCCCACTAGAACCTAGGACCCCAGTAGACGAGTCTAGCCCAGGCTCTGGTTTCTGCCTTATTGAATTGTGTCTGAATATGATATTCATATACGGGGAGTTTGAGCGATAATACTTGCTTATAGATTGTATATGTTTTTCAGTTCCTTTGCTGTTCACTCATTCACTTATCCATTCATCTACTTGTTTGGCATCTATTTATCAGGTTCTCATTCTACATTCAGCATTGTGCAAGGACTAGGGAATCGAGACTAGAAAAGGACAGCTTGGAGACAGACATGCAATCAAATATCACGGTCTAACAATAGACATAATAAAGGAGAGGAGCCTGAATTTGTGAGTCAGGGCCAGCAGATGGGGGCTAGTGCTTGAATTGGGTCATAAAGGATGACCCGGAGGAGGCACTTCAAACAGAGGCAAGAGAATTTGAAAGGAGCATATGACAAGTTCAGGGAGCCACAATAGGTTCAGCAAGTGCTGGGATTGAGGGAGGAGATAAGAGAGATGGCACAGGAGGTCAGGAACCAGATCACTGGGGGCCTTCCTTGCATATCCTGCTGAAGAGTGTGGGTTCAAACGAAAGCTTCAGATGAAGCCTGCTATTCCTCCACTACGTCGAATTTATATTAGTAGACAGTAGAAACCACATCTTATAATTTTGGGGAAATATCCCCTATAGCACCAAGTTAATATTACTTATATAATGGAGTCCCACTCATGCTTGTTGAATGGGAATTTATAATTTCTTAATATGTATTTGCTTAGCAAATGCCCAGCGAGATAACACCGTAACACACCCTATCATGCTTGAAATAGTCTTTAATTCTTTCTCTCTTTCTGGTCAGCCTAAAAACACTGAAAAGTGGATAGCCTGAGAGATCTGTCTAAAAGGCTTACTGATTCTAAATGATGTGTGGAATTATTAAGGGTTAGTGCACACACAAATACCTCTCTGCTCGGGAAGTTTACCTCGTGACGAATTTGATCTTCACCCCACAAATTCAATCTGCTGACTTGCTTCTTTACATTATTTCTGATTACAGTTTTGGAAATCATTTAGAAAATGATAGTTACTAAAAGAAAGGACCAGGGGAAGTTTTAGGACCAAGTGCTTTATTTCATGTTTCTTAATAAAACCTGATAGCTGCAAAGTTTTGTTGTATTAGGTACTCACTGAAAGAAATATCTGCATTTTCTCACTTCTGCATGTTTTAGTTTGTCTCAGAATTTCCTCAGTGCCAGTCTTTCAATAGGCTGGGGCATTACTCCTGGTCAACCCGCTTTCCCATTTTCTCTGCAGATGCCTACACCCTGCCGAAGGCAGTATAAGGCATTGTGACTCAGGAGACAAAAGAAAAGATGAACACAAGGTTTCTAATGCATCTCCCCTTCTACCCCCAGCTGTGGAGCCTGAGAATGGGGAATTTGTTCTTTGGAGTAACGGAATGTAAAGTGCTTTCTTGCTTTCAATGTGGTCCCTCATCTTAGAGCTCATTATTTCTTTAAACATATCTAAAGATCACTTGGCAATTTCACCTTCTTGTGCAACTTAAGTACAAGAAAAAAGGTGCTTAGGGTGTTCCAGAGTGTTTGATCCCAAGCTTTCATGTTGTCTCATGCCTCTCCTTGCACGGGTATGAGATAAAAGGAAACCAGCTGTTTTCTTGTTAAAGATCAAGGTGATCAGGATGGTGATTCAGGACATAACCATGATTGCTGCAGGGAGAGGAGAGGCTGTGTGATGTTTTCCTATTAGGCACTGTATGTCGGATGTATGTAGCTGTCAGAATGGGTCATTTTATGCCTATTTATGATTTCTCTGTTGTTGTTTCTGTTGCCAGTTTTAAATTCCTGGCATCATCCTCAGTAGAACTGAACAAGGGCTGTTACGAGTGGTCCATTCCAACGGTAAGAGAATAGCTAATGTTTCAGATTCTTACTACGTTGCTGTACTGTTCTTCACAAGTATTACCTTTACTCTTTATCCTCACAATAATGCTGTGAGATAGAAGATGTTATTCCCATTTTACAGGTGAGAAAACTGAGACACAAGGAGTTTAAGTAACTTACCCAGGTTACATTGCTCATAAGTGTTGGTGGAGCTGGAATTTAAACCCAAATAACCATGCCAGGAATAGGGTGAGATAAGAGAGGGACCCAGGGCACAAAATTTAAGGAAGCACTCTCTCTCAGTCTCTTGTAAGTGCAGGGTTCAAGCTTGAGAGTATAAGTGCCTCCTTGAATTGTGTACCCAAGGCACTTCTTTGCTGTTAGCCATACTTCAGTCCCAGCCTTGTAAATAACCTTAGTTTGGAGCCTAGGTAGTATTAACCTTCATACCGCCTGTCTCTCTGGTCCTGACCCTTACGAACAGAGTCAGCCTTCAATGAGGAAGTAGATTGAAGAGACTGAAGAGGGGTCTGTAGGTGCTGAAAAGACTAGCAGAGATAAAGACTTAAGTAGGTATCTTTCTTAGATTTCTCCCTTGCCCTTGGCTGGGCATTCTTCTCTTGCACTATTTTCCCTGCCACTCTTCTCTTTTATGGCTTTGTCTCACCCCATCCTATACTCTTCACTTGAGAGGTAAATCTCTGCATCCCATAGAGAAAACATGAGAACAGCATCACAGCATATGGTGCATCCTCAGTCAGGCCCGGCTGCCCTCAAGTACCTTATTTCATCTTGTCAAGTCCAGACACACTCTGAAATGTGTGTTGGGGTCAAAGATAATCCAAGAATACATATCTATAAGGCATCTCAGGATCTTAGAACAGGGTCTGGTGAAGGGAAGTCAACTTGCCTTAGAGAAAAGGAATGGGTACCTAAGATTTCAGGGCTATTGCCCTGAAATAGCAGTGAGAACTCTTTTCTTTCCCAAACACTGTACTCTTGAAAATCCTTTAGTACATGTGGTAGTTTTTGAAAGGTACCAGACTTTTCCAGTTAGCTGACAAATGGTGAAATAATCAGTATATCATTAGAACAAAGAGGTCCTTCTGTTCAGTCCTGTAGAACCCAAGACTTAGGAAACCACTGGGACTAGAGGCACTAGAGGCTGACAACACGGGAATTATTTCTGGTACTCTTCAGAGATGGACCAACCTATCCCTTGACTCAACAGGCCATAGAATAAGCACCTGTGAGCTATTTTGAACATGTGTGGAGGGCCAGCAGCAGCTGGGGTTATAGCTGAAATGAAGGATGGTGAATGTTATGATCTGGTAGCTTTTTAAAGCTTCTCAGCATCACACTGGAAAGTTCCTGACAGTTCTTCTAGACAAACTTTTAACAGTGAATTCCCAGTAGACTGGCTGATGATGCCTTCTCATCTCTTATAGACATCATGCCCATAGAGCCAAATGGGAAGGACCTCACCACATGGACAAGTCCAGCAGCGCTAAACCAAAGGAAGAACTGAATTGTGAGTAAGCATCACTTGCCTCTTTGATCAGGTTCATAAATCTGGGTCCAAGGCGCCATGGCTTGTGTCGATGGCACTGTAGGGAGGTGACAGTCAGCTGGGAAGCCCGGTGGGAGGCAATGGCCACCATGTACACAGCATCATACATCAGAGCAGCTTCAGTCTGTGGAGAAAAACACACACCACATCTTCAATTCCACCTTTGCTTAGCTTCCTTTACCTGTGTAATCACTCGGCCTGCTTCCTTATCTTCTATTTTTCTGATCCCAACAGCCATTGATTCTCCAGCTGAACACCTTTCATTCTCCAATAGCTATTTTTCTCTAAAATAAAACCTCATAGGCCAGAGAAAATCGTAGTCATAGCTCTGCTTTGTTTTAAGTTCTTAAAAAGAAAAAAGAAACGGAACTTGGATCAGCCACAAAAGACTTGACTCAGGGAACAAATATTTTTGGAGTGTCTTATGTTAAGCCCAGTATTAAGATCAACTACATTGCTTTAGAGGCTCAATATTTCAATATTGGATTCTGTTTCTCCGTATTTACCTATCTATCAGTCTATTTACTTGTTTATATTTGGTAGAAAGAAAGTGCTGTGAGTAAAATTAACGTGTGATTTTCAGATAAAGATACTCATGTTAGGACACTTCCATTTACCAGAGTCAAGAAGGTTGTAGTCGTAGAGTGAAATTCAATGGCAGATTTGAAGAGACCTTCTGAAGAACAGACGTGTAACTTCCTCAGAGAATATGTACTCTTGTTATCACTTACTTTCCTGATAGAGATTATAAGTAGTCATTCCTTTGGGGAGCTGGGCATATTCTTCAACGCCTCATGAAATTTCTCTCATTTGCAAAATTTCACATAATACTCTCAGCATTTTATAAAATATACTGCCCTGTGGTTTTCTTTAAGGATAAAATCTTATAATACCTTCATATTTTACTTGAGGATTTTCATAGCAACTTCAAATATATTAGCTCATTTGAAATTCTCAACAACCCCGCAAAATAAGCAGAATAGATGGATTAAACTATTTATTATGTAGAAAACTGACCTCCAGACAGTATATTGTTTTGTGTAGGGTCATACATATAGCCAGTAATTGGGTAGTTAAACCAAGAATCTAGGTCTTATAATGAAGATTGTCATGCAGTTTTCTGAAATCAGTTGATTTATTCAACATATATTTATTCATCGTTTATTGAACATGTCTTGATGGAGATAGAAAGCGAAAATAAGGGGAACTACATCTTGCATTCTATTAATCTTTGAGTCCAGAGAATATCTCTACTTTGAATACTTATTATCCTGTGCAATCTCTATCACTGCATTTTCCATATGGTACGTTTATAGTTATTGTTTTTACATCTCTTTCTTGATAAAAGTGCTCAACTTCACTTTTTAGTGGCTAGCACAGTTCTTGGCACATAAAAGTTGTTTAATAAATGTTTGCTGAAGGAATTAATATTATTTCATGCTTATAATAAAATACACTTTTGTGAGAACCGTATAATCCCAAGGTTTTATGATGTATTTCTAATATTAATTGCTTCACTCATACTTCATATGAGTAATATATAGAAGTTGTGATAGCGATAATTGTTAAAGCTTAAAAATATTCTGATCATGTCAGTTCAAGACTGATTTAATCCATTTTATAGATCAGAAAGCTGAAGTTCAGGGAAATTAAGTGACTAGTCTAAGGCTAATCTATTGACAGAATGAGACTGTTAAAAATGTAATCTATCATAATAGCTGGCATTTATTGAGCACTCATATGTCAGGTGCTATTTCAAATATTTTGCAAACATCTAATCTTCACCATAACTTCTACTCCTTTATGGATGAAGAATTGACAAGGTTAAATGTTGCCCCCAAACTAGTGGTGGGAAAGCCAAGATTCAAATGCAGGAAGTTGGTGTTAGAGTTTATGCTCTCCACCACAAAGCTGAACTGCTTCTAAACCAACTATTTGTCTGGTGATTTAATGATTATAGTAATAAGTCAACAGTGGTCAATATCCATTGATGATTAACTACATGCCAGGTACTATAAGCATTTTACACGTTATCTCCTTTAATTACTGAAGTTAAACCTTTGACGTAGGTATTGTCCCCATTTTACAGACAGAGAAATTGAGGCTTGGAGATATAGGAAACAACTTTAATAACTTGCCTAAAGTTATGTAGCCAGTAAAGCAAGGAATGAAGATTCCATCTCAGGATGAAAGTTTAGATTTCAGAGCTCATGCCCTTAACCACTATGCTATGGGGACCTGGACCTTTTTAGCAGTGCAATATGCCTTTCTGAAACACTTTTGTATATATATTCACTAACGGGCTGATTGATTTGATAGAGAAGTGTGAGGAGAGGAATTCCAATGATCTAACTTTTTCATAAACTTAACGTAGAGACTAGGATTTTAACTTTCTTTGTCAAGGTTGTCTCTACGCTGGGCTGGGTAATAACAAGGTTCAAAACTATAGGCCTGATCAGTGCTTTCCAAATTCAAGCAAGAAAACCATTTATTCTTAAACTATGCTTTCCCTTGTCATAAAATGTTTTCTTAAATTGAGGAGATATTTAAGTATTTTATAGCACAAATGAACTACCGCTGAATTTCCTCCCCTTTTCAGTTTGATGCTGGAGGCCTGCTTACCAAGCAGCAACTCTCAAGTCATTTTAGGTAAATGTAATAAAATACTGGCCTGTGTTTCAAATGTTATCCTTCCAAATATGTTTGTGTTCACATTTTATTTGCATCTAAAGCCTGGAAGAGACCACAGTGCTCAACGCCTGTAAGAGAATCTTTTTGCAACAACATGTATCATGAAACAGGCATATTGAAAGTGGGTTTCTTGCCAGTGCACAATGGTTTGGTTATTACAATGATGTGCAATAAAGGATCAACTCAGAGGGCTCAGGATGCTCAATCTCTGCACATTCCGAAGAAAGGACTAGCCTTTGACTGGCTTCTGGGAGATTACCTCCTTAGAATATCCTGTCTGATCAGAGTATCTTTGCATCCCTGGGGTCTTGGGTAATGCAAATAGTTTATGCTAATAGTGTGATTTGTGGTGAATGCCTGTTTTTGTTCACTTGGGGCTCTGGACAGTGCCATATCAGTTTGACTTCTGGAGTGGCTGGAGATGAGCTAAAGTCAACTGTGTAGGTGCTCTATGCCTATGTGACTGATCCCCCCATAAAATCCCTGGACACCAAGGCTCAGATGAGCTTCCCGTTGGCAACACTTCATAATGTTGTCACACATCTTTGCTGTGAGAATAAAGCACTGTCAATGCAACTGTCATGGGAGAGGACTCCTAGAAGCTTGTTCATGGTTTCTTCTGGACTTGATCCTTTGTGACTTTTTCCTGTGTTGATTTTAATTTGTATCTTTTTACTGTAATAAACTGTAACTGTGAGTATAACACGTTTTCTGATTTCTGTGAGTCCTCCTAGCAAGTCACTAAATCTGAATGTGGCCTTGGAGACCCCAATACAAAACAATGAGAGGCTATGTCACCTTAGGAATGAGGACTAAAAACATGATATGGACCTATGGAGTCTCCACATTTTTCTGCCTGCCTGGTATGTAACTGTTGTTGGAGAAAGCTAGAGGAGATTAGGAGACCTAGTCCTTGGAAAGCAAATGAGCAAAAATTATAGATTTCCCATTTTCTCTCCAAATTTAGAAACATTCTCACTAGCCTGATATGGATAGACAAGTCAGCTCTCTAGGAGGGAAATACTTTCAAATAATACCTCATCCCCCTCATTTTCTGAATTTCTGTTCTTTCATGGTGTTAACAGTTTCCTCTATTACAATGCAAATATCTCACCCACAGCATAGAGCTAACAGATATTTGCCTCTTAGTATGAATTAGCTGGTTTCCCTCTTTTCTGAGACATGTCTCTTGAAGTGATGAGGATTCTGATAAGGGTGAGAGGACTAGTGTTTTGCCTACATGAGCCCTGCTAGGGAGCAAAAGCTGGTGGGGGTGGATGCTTCTGAGGGAACGAAGGTGCTAGGAGAGGTGCTGAGCACTCAGGAAGTAGGGGAGAGCAACTCAAGAGAGAGCTGGGGTTTAGAAACAGGTTGTGGAAGGTAGCAAAGATATCACCATGTACTCACAATCTAGAAATTCAGTAATTAGGACTGCAGCTCCAACATGTCCAGTGAGGACTGGCCCAGAAGTTGGCATGTTGTGAGCCTCAATGAGTATTTGCCAGCTTTTGAGAAAGACAGGAATAGGGGAAAGAGGACTATATGTGGAGTTGGAAAACAGACCTGGGTGATGCCACTGGTCATACAAGGTCACACATATCCCAGGGAATAAGCCACCTTGGCCTATATGTGCAAACTGAGGAATGTCTCTTGTAAATAAATTGATTCTGGCTTCAATAAGACAGAATAAGAATTCTGCCTCTGTATTTCAGAATGTCTTTTGTTCTTCTTTGATTGACTACAAATTGGCAAAACAGCAGGTATCATCAAGGAAATTCAATTCTATGGCCTAAAGGCTTTATATATGTTACCTGATTTAATTTGTAAAGTAACACTGTAAAGTATTGTTATAGAGATTTACAGATGAGCTAGGAGGCTCAGAAAGGCTAAATAATTTAGGTTATTTAGTTATTCAGGGATATAGCAAAGACTAAAAACTAGGTTTTCCTTATCTGGAAAGATCTTGCTTTTTCTACTGAATCCCACTGCCTATTGTCTTTCATCACAAGGGTAACAGTGGACACTCAGGGTGGACACTCAAGTTGGACGCTCAAAGCGGTCTTCTCTGTGGATCATTATAGGAAAGACTTAGATGTAAGATAAGGGTACTGACTTAACTACTCATCGTGAATGCATTTGAGGAACTGGGAAGGCAGATGACATCGATGTTTTGCTGTTTCCATGACTCTGCAGTATTGAATCATACACAATTTTAGGTTCAAAATCAGAGAAGAATCCATCTGAGAATGGGCCACTCCATTACTCTAGTCTATCCTCAAAAGCCAATAGATCAAATTAGCCCAAATGCTGAGAGAAATTTAAACATAGAGAAAAGGAATGAAGTAGATTTTACAAAATCACTCTAAACTTCAAGTAAGTTAATTAACATTTTGGTTGATGAAACACTTTTTTAAATATCTCAAGGTGTTTTCAAATAATGAGTTTCACTATTTTTGAACTTTAGTGACTCAGTAACAGTTTTCTTAACTCAATTTTAACCGTTTTTTAAAGTCAATATTTTTTCTCTAATTAAATATATGTTTCTTAAATCTGAAGTCAAAATTTTTGGACTGGGCTTCCCTGGTGGTGCAGTGGTTGAGAGTCCGCCTGCCGATGCAGCGGACATGGCTTCGTGCCTGGGTCCGGGAAGATCCCACGTGCTGCGGAGCGGCTGGGCCCGTGAGCCATGGCCGCTGAGCCTGCACGTCCTGGAGCCTGTGCTCCGCAACGGGAAGAGGCCACAGCGGTGAGAGGCCCGCATACTGCAAAAAAAAAAAAAAAAAAAAAAAAAAAAAGAGAAAAAAAAATTTTTGGACTTAGACATGGCCTGCTTCTTCTTATTTTCAGATTTGGATGTGTTTTGACATGATAATATTCTTTGAGGATATTTTTAGTGTATGACATTCTAAGAAATTCTTAATAGTTAAAACTTTGAAGAGGAAAATAGATAAGCAGGTGGAAAGTAAAAATACATAGGTTAGAGAAATTCCTATATTATATATTCATATGTGCATCTGTGTATGTATGCGGCACACAGAAAAATATGACTATAATGGCTACAGGGGAATTCACTTTGGAGAGTGGTGGGATAATGCGTGTTATTTAGGAGAAAGAAATTCTATTATAGCAGGGTATTACTTAAATCTTAATAGTGGTTAGTCTATGGCTAATTTTTGAAATAATATTATTACTTTAGAATAATCTCTCTCTTTACTAATCATGTCCATTTCTTGTTTATAGAAGCTCTCTTTGGACTTTTGCAGTATTATTTCAGGCCTACATGAATATTTTTCATTTAATATCTTGAGCCTTAGTAGACCTCAATTCATATTTATTTAGTACATTAATTCCTTAATAAATATATATTTATTGAAGATCTGCTATGTGCCAGCCCTTTCCTAGTGTTGTGAATGGAGCAGAACACGAAAACACAACATCTCCAGCTTCGTGGAGTTTATGTTGTTATAGGGAATGACAATGAACAGATATAAATATGACATATTGTCATAAGGGCTACAGAGAAAGGTAAAGCAGGTTAGGGTAGGGGGAATAACAGGAAGAGGACTACTATATTAGGTGGCAGGTTCGTAGAAGGCCTCTCCGGTGAGGTAGCATTTGAGCAAACCTGAATAGGGGAAGGTTCTACGCACTGGAAGCAGCAAATCCTGGAGATGCAAGAATGAATGGAATGCTGGACCTGAGATATATAGGCCCAGTGGAATTGAAACCAAAGGACTTTTGAACTTTAAGGTAGAGAAGAAAGAGTTTGAGTACAGAGGCAATTTGAGAACAAAGACCTGTTAGCACTGGGCCCGGGCTTGGGGACTTGGGGTGTGCTCTCTTGACTCAATGATCAGTCCATTGGATGCCCTTATACTTGTCCTTTAACCTTTCTGTGACTCTGTTTCTATATCCCCAAATTAGCTGCCTCTACTAGAAGCCAAAAGGAAACAGTGAACTGCAAAATGGACTCTGGATAAATAAAGGTCAACAGTGCTTCACAGGAGCAATTTCAAGGCTCTATCTGCATGACCATGGGATCCGACTACTAGTGGGCAACTGAGTGCTACCGCTTTTTTCGACTAATGATGTCATACCCTAACATAGCTACTGTACTCAATTTCAGACCAACCTGGGGACCCACCGTCTTCTGTCCTAATAAATCCCCATTTCCTTTTTATACTTTATTATAATAACAATAGCAGCAATAATAACAGAGACCCCTCTGGTTAGATAAAAAGACAATGACAAAGTCTAGACCGAATGGGATCTCTCATCCACTGGGACTTGGCTCTGCCATGTTTCCTGTCCACAGGACCACTGGGCCTGATTGGGTGAGAATGGAATGGCTCTATCTCCCTCATTCAGTGGTTTGCCTCATCTCAGTCAATATGTACAAACTGTTGTGTCAGCTCAGTATAACTGAAGGGAACAGACACTTTGCTAAATTAAGTTATACTTGTGATGAAAATTTAATGTTTGTTGCGAATCCACAATCTGTGTTAATATAGCTCTAAATTATAACTCTTTTAGGCATACATACCAAGCATAGGTAAAAATCTCATCCTGTGATAGAGATCTTGTTTGGGAGGTGGGGTTGGGGTATGGGCAGAAGATTTTGAATCATATTTGAACACACTGGAATTATAAATCCAGCAGGAAAAAAACCCCACAAAAATTAGCACTCCTCTCTCTCTCTCTCTCTCTCTCGCTCCCTCTCCCTCCTTTTCTCTTTCTTTAGCTTTTCTTCTTCCTTTTCAGAAGTCTAGTATTTCCCTGGATATTCTCTACTTATTCTTATTCAAAGCAATGTTTCAAATCATCCTAAGGCTCATTTGTACCAAAATGCTTTCTATCATTATCTTTCAGATCTCTTTGTGTATTTTGAGTCATTTCAGGTTTAAAAAACAGAGACCTTGAACATGGGATCCTCCAGAACCACTTCATTCATTCATTCATTTTCTTTTTTTGTCATTTGTACCTCATTTTAAAAAGGTAGCAAAAGAAGAGAAATCCCAAGTTTATTTCTCTGTGTGATGATACCTTTCAGTTATCAGTAAATTGCATCTTAAAAGCAATAGTGTTTCTCCCAATGATGGGAACAGAGAATGAAATACTATGCCAATTTAAAATGCTATTACCTGCCCACATTCCCAATATCTTTTCCTTTGGATGACACTGTTCCGGCACAGAAATCTTTTTTCTTTCTTTTTTTTTTTCCTGCAATTTTCTTCCATCACATAGGGAGCTTCATTAGAGAATAAAGCAAGGGTAGGTGCATTTGACAACAAGAGACAAATGATGTTAGTGAGAAGCTCTCTGATGAGGCAGTTTGCAATTTATCTGTTCAGCAGAGTATCTGTCTCTCCTTAGGAGGCAGGCTTGGCAACTGCTTCGAGAGCGACATATGGCTGGTATAAAGCACTGTCAGTGTCTGCAAAGTTGTACCTCCATGTACCCAGGACGGGAAGAATGTGAACACACCAACTCTTTGGAAATCCAGATTTTCCACATGTGCTTCTGCTTGCTGAGATGTAGCAGAAGTGAGGAAGGGAAGCTGGTTCTGCAGAACCTTTATAGGCACATGGCTCCTCCTCTTTCCCTCCCTCCTTCCCAAGGTCACATTCCCAGGGGCAACCCTCTCCCCACTTACCCTTGCTTTTGTTTATGCTTTGTCTCCATTTGGCTGACAGTGGTGGCTACTCCTGTTAACTTTTTTATCTGAAGCCATTACTCTCAGGAAGCTGAAAATAGCGGTTTTTGATAGTAGCCATGCACAGGCTTTCAAAGTAGTAAGTCCCCTACATATGAACCTTCAAGTTGCAGACTTTCAGAGATGCAAACGTGTGTGCCATCAACGTCAGGCATGAGTGGAATTGCAGCTTGCCCTCCGTCTCCCGTTGCTGATGATCTTTCAGCTCTACCATCTCCCACCTCCCTCTCTCCTGCAGTCAGTAACTCTTCTTGCCTGTGCACTCGATGCCAGCCCCCGCATGCCAGCTGTTGTACTGTACTACTGGACTTTTCAAGGCACTGTACTGTAAGATTAAAAAGGTTTCCTTTATTTTTTGTTTGTTTGTTTTCTATGTATTTTTTCTGTGAAAAGTATTATAAATCTATTATAGTACAGTATTATATAGCCGATTGTGTTAGCTGGGTGAACTTTGTTGGACTTACGAATGAATTGGACTTACGAACGTGCTCTTGGAATGGAACTCGTTCATATGTAGGGGACTTACTGTACATAAAATGTTTTCTCCTCTTCTCATACAAGTCAAGGCACAGGTTATAACACTTTTTCCTCTCACAATGAAAAGCATAGGAGATTCTTAACCTAACCTCTAAGGAAGTCAAACATTATCACAAATGATTTTATTTTAAAACTACTTACTGGGCTTCCCTGGTGGCGCAGTGGTTGAGAGTCCGCCTGCCGATGCAGGGGACGCGGGTTCGAGCCCCAGTCCGGGAAGATCCCACATGTCGCGGAGCGGTTAGGCCCATGAGCCATGGCCGCTGAGCCTGCGCGTCCGGAGCCTGTGCTCCACAACGGGAGAGGCCACAAAAGTGAGAGGCCCGCGTACCGCAAATAAATAAATAAATAAATAAATAAAAATAATAAAAATAAAACTACTTACTGTCATCATGCCATCCAAAAGGCCAGTCTCGGGCCTGGGTGGGGCCTGCAGTCTCTCCATGGACCACTTCTCAATGATGGATGACACGTGAGGATTGTCAACATTAAGCAGGCGAAACCCGGTCATATTTACACCACTGTACCTATAGAGTTCCAGATCTAAAGCAAATAAGTCCTGTGCAGTATTAAAAATGATAAAAGTAGAAAGAGTTAACATTTTTTCTGTGCTCTTTAGGCAAAAGAGAACTAATGACTGCAGAAGCAACAAATGATTAAAACAAGAATAGCAGCCATCATCACACTGCTTCTATAAAAGAACACTTCCTCTTGTTTTTCACTTGCATGCTGCCTGACAAACTCTAAGTAATCAGTTTTCATTTTCATCCTTTTTTTTCTTTTTTTTTTCAATACCGTTAAAGTTGATATAAACCCAAAACAAGAATTTAGCTGCCAATAATTAGTATGCCCTTGTGCACAGTATGTGACATTCTGAGAAGCTAGAGAATTCTGTTCCTAGGATATAGTCTTTGGGGAGTTGAAAGGGATCTTTGTTTCCATTTGATTCATTGCTTTTATCTTCTAGATGAGGAAACTGTGGTTCTGAGTCATGATGTGACTGGCCTGAGAATGATCCAGTTGTCAGTGGCAGTACCACCTTTCTCCCTCATAACTTGCTGTCCCAGGCTGCCTTGAATCTTGCAAAGGAGGTGAAGTTTGGAACTTGCATATACGTTTGACGGAAAGATAACTCTCAGCAAAAAACCAAACCAAACCAAAACAAACCATTCCCTTGCTCACTGAAAATAACCCATGTCCCATATAATGAGAGCATAAAGAATGCCTGGGGCAAATAAGTCCTGAGCAATATTAAAAATGATAAAAGTAGAAAGAGTTAACATTTTCACAAGCTCAGAATAAGAACCAAAGTGTTCTCTTCAGAGAATAAACTGGAGCCTATGGTTGTGTTGATGTGAGTATCTTAACAGTAGTATTTGTTCCCTTTTAGATAATGTTGCAGGGAGAAAACTTGAACCCACCCTAGTAGTTTCCATTACAGGTGAAGCTGAGTGTAAACCAGAAGTTTATGTTGGATCATATTTAAAATAGACTTAAGTGATAATTTCAACTTTTTCCTGTAAAGAAATGTTAGACACTAAAACATATTATTAAAATATCTCACATTTATGAATAAACCAAACTTTCAAAATAGCATTTAACAGTTAATAAAAGAAAAAAAATTCCATAAAAATTTCTTACCAGTGTAACTGCTTTATGAAAGAACAATACAAAACAGTACATTATTTGTGATGATAGTGGTTACTAAAGAGAAGTAGCTTCAGAAACACTCCATGATTTATATGTGCAGAAAATGCATGTAGATGTATTCTTTTGAATAACTCCTTTCTACATCACTAGTTCTTCCCAAGATAACTTTGGATTAGACTGTAGAACCGTAAGAATGCTTCTCTGAACTCACTCATGTAAGAAAAAGTATACTGCCTTTTAAATTGTTATAATTATTTCCCTTGCACTAACTAATTTTTTCTTTAAGTTTCATTAATACTCATGAGCAAGAGTCATAGGAATATAAAAGCAAAGCATGGTAGAATGCAGATGAAACCAAAGGATATTGCTTAAAGAAGCAAATTTAAAGAATAAGACCCAGGGAAGAATGATTCCTTTAGCACACTCAATGAATAGAAGGAAAGTTACTCAAGATACAGGGGGTTCAGACAGAAACTTCAAGGATGCATACTGAATCCCTTATTAATTCAACAGTACAAAAATACAACGTGCTAAAATGGATACATTAAGCATGTGCAAAATTAGCTTGGTTTCCAAATTGTTTCTATGCAATATACAATATGGAAAGTTTGAGGCCCAATTTTCAACATCCCCTTGTTAGTGGAGGATGAGGAAAGCAAGAGTGTGAGGGCAACTGGTTTGCCTTCCATTGAAGACCAACCTTCTTAGGTTTCTTTGTTTATATTTTTTTCAAATTTCAACAAAACCAACTCAACTGGTGTGTACACCTGGGAAGGATAGGAAATTCTAAGGCAGGTGGCAATCTCACCTTGAGTAAGACCTACGTGTTCATGGTGATGGGGAAAGGACCATATTTGTGATCAGAGTAAGATACTTTCCAGTTCTCAGGGTCTCCCTCAACTGTTCTGACAGAGGACCTGATCAGGATGTCAATGAAGGAGGGCAGAGCACGGAAACTTTAGTTCAGGAATTTCTGCCCTGCATCTCACTCCCTAGTTCCAAGCTCAGGATCAGTGATAATTTTGACAACTGCCCCAAAGCATTCGTCTCATGGCATCCTCTGCAGCCCTTCATGCTCTTAGAGATACTTGAGTTAGGAATGGAATTTACTACTTCTAGAAGTAGTATATACTACTAGTACTATTCTTCTAGAAGTATGTGTATGGTAGCTGCCTGATCCTTGTTCCAAATTCTTTGATTTCCCTAACGTACTAGCCTGCCTTGCCAGTTTTATTTGGTAAATTGATACTTTTACTGAATCTCCCCAAATCTGGGTAGATTTTAGTTGACACACTTTTATAGGTTAGAAATGGATGTTGGCCCTGTGTTTTCTTCTCACATAAGAGTGGAGTGTGTGTGTTGGGAGGGGTGTATTGTGTGTGTGTGTGTGTGTGTGTGTGTGTGTGTGTGTGTGTATGGCGAGAGCTATCACATCATTTTGATTTGTTAACTCCCTAAATCATTCTCCTTGATCTGATAATCTGTCAAAATTTAAAATTGTCTAGTTTCTTTTGAATTTCTCCAGCTTAGAGCCATGATTTTTCTTATGATGAAAAATGTTCAATGTGGAAAGCATCTCCAAAGCTCTTTATCTTGATGGTCTTCAAAACACCTGACAGGTGAACCTTGGCTAACCCAGCTATCCACTGGACACAAGTGGGGAAATCACATCAGATCAAAGAATGCCAAGATACACTTTGGTGTGCCCTCTAATGTATATAGAAAATGTAGATGATTCTTCTTTATTAATAGTTTGTACTTTGGCAGTTTCTATTTAATGAAAGCTTGATTTTAATTCCTTTCTGGGTGCACCTGCATTGATGCTAGTTAAGAAAAGAGAAAGAAAGAAAGAAAGAAAGAAAGAAAGAAAGAAAGAAAGAAAGAAAGAAAGAAAGAAAGAAAGAAAGAAAGAAAGAAAGAAAGAAAGGAAGGAAGGAAGGAAGGAAGGAAGGAAGGAAAGAAAGAAAGAAATGAAGGAAGGAAGGAAGGAAAGGAGGAAAGAAAGAAAGAAGAAAGAAAGGGAAAGAAAGAATGAAAGAAAGAAAGGAAGGAAGACACTTGCTGTTCAGCATTTCTGGATTTAGAGGGTTCTTAGGAAAGTAAAACAGATCTCCATGACAATAACTTGCCTTGACACTGGTGGGGCTGATTTAAAAATAACTGAAGATGTTTTTAATAGTGTGGAATACATTTCCACCAGATGTGCTTACCAGGGTTGTGAAAAAGTAATGATAGTACTCAGTCATCATGCCCATGAACAGGATCTGCAAAAGAGAAATAAGAGAAGAATTAGAAAGAGAATTATAGTAAGAAATAGATAATTAGTAGCTTGACTGCAATAGCTTGGAGACATAGAATAGGAAGGGGCTTTGGAAATCCATAGACTCAGTAGATCAGAAACCTGAGACAAACCAATGATTGATGTGGAGCTGGATCCAGGCCACTGACCTCCATCCAATGCACTTTCAGTATGCTATGTTTGACCTTCATGGAAGTCATTGGTCTGACAATCAAATTTTAAAATAGTTTATGCTCAACAAATTTTATATCTGGTGTTGTCCATAATGGCACAGAGTTTTGCACTTCCTACTCCCTGGGTTTCTGAGTAATCCCATGCTTAGATATATATTTTATTGATCTCCTTAGCTTTAGTACTTATCATAATGCCTCAGAGTAAAACTCATTAAATGTTGAACTGGCAAGACTGATATGTAGATATATTTAAATGCGGATTTATAAATATGTATATCTCTGAAACCCTTCTCTCTACCCCTTTCCCATCTTATCCCATAGAGTGAGTAGGAGAAAAGAGGATTGTTTATAGATAGAAGGATGGGGACTATTTTTATACCTATTCTCACTGCCTCTTAATTCTGAGTTTGTTGCCTAATTGGGATCCTAACAGTTCCAAACATCCTGTGTATATTGTTTTTATTTGGTGGGGAGGGGCAAAAAGGAGGTAGACAGAAAGGACAGGGGTTCTAGGTAGAGGTAGTTTCTTAAAACTGTGATCTTAGTTTTGGATTCCTGAAAATGGTGTCCACTGAGAAGAAACAGTTGCAAATGTTTTGGAGGTAAGATATTGTCATCAATCTTTTAAATCTAGAGGATCACCTTCCTTGGCGCAGGTCACAAAGGACTGTTTGAGTGCTGTCTTTTTGGTATTTGCATAGAAATGAATGGAGAGGACTCAGAAATGAAACTTTCAAGACAGTTTTCCCCACAACTCTGATATATTCTGGATGCAAATGAGAATCCCCTCTGGAAGTTTTAAAATCAGATATTCTTAGGCTCCATCCCAGAGACATCCAGAATTAGAATTTCTGAGAGTTGAGCTTCTGTATTTCACAGCAGTGGCTGATAATCACTGCTCGATAGGAAACATGTCCATTTGCATTAAGGAACAAGGACTTTCATAACTTCTGTTGAAGAGATGGATTGAAAAGTTCTTCAGAAAAGCAACACAAGTTATTGGAGGTTTTATAAGGTGTCTAAGATATGTAAACTAGAATGATTTTACATGAAAGGGGATAAAAAATGGGGAGGGTATTTGGAGACGACATGTAACATACACGAGCACAGATCTGACACTTCTTATGCCCTCTCTGCTAACATGGAAACCCGAGGAATATTTGGGGAAATTGTAATGTCATGAAGGTAAGACAAATGACAGGAAACTCTCTCTATGAATCATAAGCCCACAGTATGTAAGTCACTCCTATGGTGATAACAAGATCAGGTGCACAAAAGGATTTTTCAAAGGGTAGGATTGCTTTAGGGCCATCAATAACATTTAAAAATCATGCATGGTGAGGTCTTATTAGCTGGTCTCTTATATCACTGGAGCATAAAGAGCTAACCTGCTGGGTTCAGTCAGGAATTCAATTTTTCATTTAGGTTGTTAGTATAATTGCAGCCAAGACTATCTCTTGAAAGGGAACTGGAAAGTTTTATGTCAAGATATAGACCTGGACACTGAGGTTTAAAATATTGTTTCTGAAGAAACACAAAGGCACCTGAGTTTCCAGCTTTTCACATAGGCTAATTTTTCTTTTTAAACTTTATTGTGGGGGCATTTGATCACCAATTGAGAGTATAGGCATTTTTTTAAAAGCAACCATTCAACTAAATATTATCATTATTATTTATAATTTCTGGAAGCAAATATTCATTTGTTATGTCTCTTACTTAATGTTAGAAAAGAGTCATGCAGATGCAGTGAATAAATAGCTAGTGGACCTGCTTTTGTTGCAGAAAGAATCCTTTCTTCCAGATACACTTTTTATTTGTTATACTAGAAAAATCCCCATTCTTGACTTTCCTATCTAGTGCCTGGGTCAGTGATTCCTGGTTCTTCCCTTGAATTTCCTAGAAATGAAAATTAAGAAACAAGTATAGTCATGGATCACTGAGCTGTTAATTTTTGGACTCTCTAGGACATGGGTGAATGAGACATTTTTAGATAGAAATAAAGCCAACAGCACCAAAGCTCTTTATAATGGTTTGTAGACTGATTGAGACTGGCTGCTCTGTTGTCATATGGTAGTATACTTTATTCTTTACAGCACTCACACCACAATTTTCTCTCTGAGTGTTGCTATTTCAGCTAAAAGTCATTAAGGGATTACAAAAATATCATCTAAAGATAAATGTCAGTTTTTCAAATTGTGTAATCATGATATGGGGATTTTTAAACGGTTCTTTGCAAAACTGACTTTTTCCTAACAAACGCTACCTTGTTTGAATTTTTTACTGTATTTTGCTGGATTGACCAGGAGGCACTGACTTAGGCAGTGTACACTTTACAAGACAGTATTACTAGGAACTAGTTTTGGCTCTATTTAAATCATTTTTGATGGTGCAAAACACATCACATCACACACACTAATAAGTAATAAACGTGGCTGTCAATACTATTTGTACTGATGGCACATTCCCCTTAATTACTTCCACCAATACTTTAATAATGGTTGTTTCCTAACAGAATTATTCTTATTAAATATCCCGTTGAAACCATATTATTGACATAGATTGATAGACTGTGAAAACCTAGCCCTTTCAATAACGTTTTATATCTTCAGTAAGGATGTATTTAATACCTATTAGTCTTCTTGATTTGGGAAGACCCATAGTTTGGACTTCATTAGTGCCATTTCCAATTTTCCAATGTGATGTGATTGCATTTCCTGGCTCCTTGTGCTTGGGTGGAGCCATGAGCTGGTTTTGGCCAAGGAAGTGGGAAGGATACTGACATATGTTACCCTCCAGAGATCTCACTCACCCTGACAGGTGACTACCATGATTATCAGTGCCAGACAAGTCATTATTTTTGTTTTTGTTTTTCTGAATAATTATCTGTTTCTGAACAATTATCTGCTTCATGAATACTGCAAGGTATGTCATGACTTTCTTTTGATTACTAGAGACTTTAGGTTCAAAATTGTGGGTCCTCTATTAGCAACTACTCAGGAACATAAGGTATATATTCTATGTGCTAATGTCATTCAGCTTTATGTTTTTCTTTAATTTTTCCCTTGGTACCAACTCCGCCCCTTTCTTAAAAAATATTTATGACTCTTTTCAAATGTATTTTTCTAGGCTGCTTCAGTTCTTTGTATAATAAAGATATAACATGAATAAATGATCATGGTTGGGAGAAGCAGAATAATTTTTTTTTTTTTCCATAAAGAGAGATGAACTATTCAGACCTGATATAGCTGGGTTGCATTAGGGTAACAAAAAAGGCCCCTAACAAAATACTATTCATAGTTAATCATATTCTATATCCTTGCAAAATCAATGATAAGAGCTCAAAAGTTCTTGTAGATGGTGGTCGTTCATTTTACGTGTCAACTTTACTGGGCCGAGGGGTGCCCAGATTAAACGTTATTTTCTGGCTGTGTCTGTGAGGCTGTTTCCAGATGAAATAAGCTTTTGAGAAGGCAGATGACTCTTCCCAATATGGTGGGCATCGTCCAATCCACTGAGAGCTTGATTAGAGTAAAAAGGCAGAGGAAGAAGGAATTCACCCCTTTTCCTTCCTGCCTGACTTCCTGAGCTGGGACTTTGGCATTCTCCTGCCCTTTGACTGAGATTTTCACCACTGACTCTTCTGATTTTCAGGCCTCTAGTTTCAGACTGTAATTACACCACAGGCTTTCTGGGTCTCTAGCTTGCAAATGGCAGACTGTGGGCCTTCTCAGTCTCCATAGTTAAGTGAATCAATTCTTCATAATAAATCTCTTCATATATATTTCCTATGGGTTCTGTTTCTCTGGAGAACCCTGACTAATACAGAGAACAATACCAAAATATTAAAAGTCCTACATACTCTGCATACGTTTGATATTCCTTTCTATCTAGATAACACAGTCCTTAAACAAGTGAGAGGAAGAGAGGCTGGTACCTGCATGAAGGCTTTCTCTGTATTATTCTATTATAGAAATGCCACAGACTATTCTATTGTTTCAGTGGCTAGAAAATAATTACTGTTTTCTTTCTTTTGTAGTCTACATCTTTTGTAGTCTACATCTTTTCTGATGTAGAATCATCAGAAAGCAGAATAAAACTCATTGACATCTTTACTCCTGTCCTGCCCCTAGGTTCATCAGAACCATTTTTTTCCCTTAGATTCCATGTATATGCGTTAGCATATGGTATTTGTTTTTCTATTTCTGACTTACTTCACTCTGTATGACAGACTCTAGGTCCATCCACCTCACTACAAATAACTCAGTTTTGAGAATGGACTTAAGGACATGGAGAGGGGGAAGGGTAAGCTGGGACGAAGTGAGAGAGTGGCATGGACATATAGACACTACCAAACGTAGGGTGGATAGCTAGTGGGAAGCAGCCACATGGCACAGGGAAATCAGCTCGGTGCTTTGTGACCACCTAGAGGGGTGGGATAAGGAGGATTGGAGGGAGACTTAAGAGGGAGGGGATATGGGGATATATGTATACATATAGATGATTCACTTTGTTGTACAGCAGAAACTAACACACCATTGTAAAGCAATTATACTTTAATAAGCATGCTTAAAAAAAAAAAAAAAAAGAACTCATTGGCAGTGACTCTTCGAAGGACATCTCTAATGACCCCACTGTTATCAAGGTTCTCTGAAGCACAGTTGTTGTTCATTAACTATGATGACTCCACATTTGCCCAGCTGTTCTCTGGAGTTTTTACAATAGAACTCTCATGGCCTTGTTCACAGTAGTATTGACTCTTCCTGGTCTAGCTCTGTTGTTCTTTTCAAAGACGGCCTTTTGGATTTAGATGAGTAAACGTATCACATACAGCCTGAGCATCACAGAGACCATATTTTAGTTTGTCTTGAGAACCCTCACCCAAGTCTAGATGAAGAGAGTTTGTGGAGTCTAATTCCTATGGTTGGTGACAGAGTTGGTCTATAAGACACTTGGAAAGTCTCTGAGAAAAATCTTCTCATAACATGTCCTGGTATAAAGACGCCAATGTCACATTTCAACAGGATCACTTTCCTGAAGGCAATGCAGAGCTATGGAGACCGCAATTCTCCACAAACTCTCAGCATCCATTGCTAAAAACAATTCATACATCACAAATAATTAGCATAATACTGCTATCATAGTAGCAGAAACTTGAGATGGAACCTGGAGTCCTCCTAAGCATTTCTGATTGATTCTTATAATATTTATAAGGGTTTTTATTACTGCATCTTTCCATTGAAAAATAGGTGTCTTAGAAGTTTATATTGACTAACCTAAAGCATATTGTTCCTTTTATAGCCTTGTCAATATCAGGATAATTTCTAAACCATCAGACATGATTTCTAGTCAATAATTTCAAGTGAACAACTTCCAAATGTGTGACGTACAATGTGGCTAAAATAATGTTTTTACCTCAAGATAGAAATAAGTTATTTCAGCATAAAAAAAATCTTCAGGAAACCAGTTGAATAATATCAAGCCTCAGAGAAGCAGTTTTAAGAAGAAAGTTTGAGCTCTAGGATGTAGCTCTTTCTCACCTGCCAACTGTGGTACTTTAGGCTGCGATCGCACTATCCTCTGAGTGTAATGCTCCTTTGGCAACATAGTTTTTAATGTTGGTCACCAGTAGAACAAGCTAGGTAAATTAGGCCTTTAGATCAGTCTTTATTGATGCAAAAAAAAAAGACACTCATACAACACTGAATAACTGTAACATATCTACAAATGTAACAGTGGAGTATATAGAAAATAGCAATTGGATCCCTGAAAACCCTGACATGTAGAAAACTACCCATATCCTTATGGAATAGAATGAATAATGGCCCCTTAAAAATGTCCACATCCTAGTTTCCAGAATCTGCGAATATGTTACTGTACGTGGCAAAAGAACTTTGCAGATGTGATTAAGTTAAGGATCTTAGTTTATGGGAAATTACTCTGGTTTATCCAGGTGGGCCCAGTGTAATCACAAGCATTCTTATAAGATGGAAGCAGATGGTCAGAAGGTGGAGAGGTGATGTGAACATGGAAACAGAGGGAATGAAAGGCAATGTGATGTGGGACCAAAAGCCAAGGAATGAGGACAGCTTCTAGAAGCAGGAAAAGACAAGGAATTAGAGATTCCCTGAATCCTCCAGAAGGAAAATAACTGTGTCAACAGCTTGATTTTAGACTTCTGACCTCCAGAATTGTAAAAGAGTAAATTTGTATTGTTTAAGCCACTACATTTGTGATAATTTGTTACAGCAGCAATATGCAACCAACATTCCACATTTGCTCATCTTTCTGGGATTATGGCCTATGAGACTGCACAATTTTGGTGTATTGATATCAAGAGCATACATCAGAGGAAAAATGACTTGTTTGAAGTTGAAAACTCTAACTTTCTTTGTGCCCCTCCATTCACATACAAATGCTAACCACATGCATGTACACAGATACAGCTCCCCACAAGGAGTCTAGGGTTTTCCTTCCATTCGAAGATAGTGCTATGCCATTTACAAACCCAGGCCACTTTCTTCCTGCCTCCAAGTGAAATCAAAGGAAAGAAAAGAGTATTCCACACCGTGTTGGTGAATGGAATAGCTACACTATTTGAGAGTGTCTTTCAGTCTTAATTCCTTTATAAGCTTCTCTCTCCAGAGGTATGGTCAGAAGAAGAAGGGAAGCTGATACTAATAGATATTAATAAATGGAGTGGAGCCCAATGGGTTTAGTTTAGCTTCAGAAGATAATCCTACTAGAAGAGCCACATGGCATCATCCAGGTGCACAGCAGAAGAGATTATGCTATTTATGGAGTACAGTCTGCTGACAACAGAGCAGGAAAAAAAACGATTTCCCCTAGCAGAATGAAATAGGCAACCTGGCAAATAGGAGAGAGTGGAGCTTTGGGAGGATTACATGAACCCAAAGAATAAACTCTCTGCAACATCCAAGGGAAATTGGTGGAAATATGAGGTATAAGAAAGACTACAGTAGAAGAAAAGTTTTAACAGCAAAGAGCTGAATGAATCTTGAAGTTGGAAATTTAACAGAGAACACGTTACATACACTGTAATCTTTTTGCAATAAGCTTCTTTCGTAATGGTGGTAATAAAAACTATACCTCAAATTTGTCTGAGGGTAACCTTTTAAGGGAGAGATTAGTCAAGTAGTCACTAAATGGTGGTCTTGCTGGTCTCATGATGCCTCTGTAGCACAATAAAGTTATCAAAATTTGGGTCCTGTTTCTCAGTTTTTTGGCTTTTTAGATGACTTTATTTTGTCAATTTATCTAGTAGCTATCAGGTTTAGAAAACATTTATTTTTTATCAGTGTTTCTCAGTGCATTAGTATCTCCAAAGAACTCTTTAGAAACACCCATGACTGTACCCTATCCCTAAATATTCTGATTTATTTGGTCTAGGGTATGTTCTAGGCATTGGTATCTGTGATACCAAGACTCTCCAGGTGATACTTACATACAGACAGAGCTGAGAACCACTGATTTATATTAACCAAACTCATATTTTAAAGGGATAACAATAATGATCAAAACTATTATTTGATGAGTGCTACAACATGTCCACTTCTGTAATAGGTTCTTTATCTACTATTGGAGAGGAAGTGTTATCCTCAGTTTATAGATGTGAGCATAGTTATAGTACTTGGACCCAGGTTTGATTTCAATCCTGGGCTCTTTGTGCTATATTTATAATAGGAGGTATATGTGGGAGGAAAGTCAGTAATTTGTACAAAGTTCTTCTGTACCTTGAGAACCCAAATTAAAACGTATGGTTCTTTGGTGAGAGCAAAGTTAGAAGGACAGGAATTGGGTCTTTATCTTAAGGAATGAATCCATCAAGCCAAGAGAGCTTAATAAGTTGCCCCTCTATTCTTGTTCAGAGAGCTGGCCCCCATTATGAAAGGTTGTACCATGGACGGTGCTGCAGGTATTATGAGGAGGAGCCTCACTCACTTTTCCTCCTTCTGTCAGGAATTCAGACCTACATAGCTCTTCTATTACAACATCTCTTTAGATATTAGAATTAATTAGATTCTAATTTTGAATCCCTTTAGTGAGCTTTCAGGAAGAACTTCAGTCTCTTTAATGGGTCAGCTTTCATGAAGAAAAGATAGTTTGGGACTTCCCTGTGGCACACTGGTTGAGAGTCCACCTGCCAATGCAGGGGACACGGGTTTGAGCCCTGGTCCGGGAGGATCCCACATGCTACAGAGCAACTGGGCACCTGTGCCACAACTTCTGAACCTGTGTGCTGCAGCTGCTGAAGCCTGCACACCTGAAGCCCGTGCTCTGCAACAGGATGGGAGGAGCATCTCAGCGAGAGATCCACGCACTGCAAAGGAGACCCAACACAGCCATAAATAAATAAATAAATAGATAAATAAATAAATTTATATCTTCAGAAAAGTTAAAAAGTACTACTTTAAAAAAAAGGGAAAGGATAGTCTGTAAAAAAAAATTGTAATGCAATTGTTAAAATTGTGTGATACACATAGTAATAGATATTTTTGTGTGCTTGATGTTATAATGGCAGTGGACACAGGTGCTTAGGGCTTTGCATGGCATGCTAAACAATGCGGCCTTTATACTTAAGGCAATAAGGGGGTGGGGTGGGCACTCAGGAATTTCAAACTTAAGAGGCATAAAATTAGATATTTTATTGAAAATGAACAGTTTTTGAGGTCACATGGAGGCTGGGTGGAGAAAAGGAGAGGTAGGAGACTTGTGACCGAGAGATCAATTGTTCTAGCACAGGAGGAAGATGATGAAAGTGATGGAGAAAAGGAGGTAGAATCTGAAACATATTTAGAAGGCAGACTCTACAACATTCGGTAACTAATAAATAGGAAAGGTGAGGGAGAGTCAAGGAGATTCCCAGGTTTCTGGTTTGAGTCATCGAATGGTATTTCTGGTTGGTGGGATGAAGAATGGGGAGGAAGATGCAATATGTTAAGTCTGGCATGGAGATTTAATGACATCAGATGAGATCCTCATAAGGTTGGGAGACTTGGTAATTCAGACTGAAAGGAGGTTTGGGAACCACTATTGTGATATGATGGAGGAGGTGATGCAGTGATAGAGTTAGGATTGGGAAGCACTGTATCACTCTTGTAGTTTGGCCTAGATACCATATCACAGTAATACTTATGATGCTAATCCATAATGTGTGGAATACTTCATGCATCAGTGGTGGGCTGCTTAGTGTCTTATAGGCATTGTCACATTTAACTTTTCTCAAAACAGCATGAGCTATGGGCTATGACATTCCCATTTTACAGATGCAACAAAGAACAAATAACTAAGTCCTCTACTAAATAACCTCATTCAATACATTGAAGTTTTTCACGGCACTTTATTCTCCCTTTACCCTGGCACAGCCTTCAGCACATAGAAAACAGTCAATACATGTCAACTGAATAAATGGTGAAATTTAGATCTTACAGGATCATGCTTATAACAGAAAGGATGTGACTAACAGTCATGGGGAAAGTAGGGTAGAGGGATCTTTTTGGTAAAATCTTGCATCTATGAAGGGTTGAAGAAGCAGGTATGGTTAACATAATGAAGTGATTTTTAACCTACTTCAGTCTTCAGCCTTCTTTAGGGAATCAGATAGAAGCTATGGATCTTTTCCCCTGAGAAAATCACGCCGAGGGGCACAGACGTCCTCAAAATTTTGAATAGAGCTGAGGATCACTGATCCTGCTACAGGCTTAAGACATGCTTTTTGTTATACACATCTTCAAATTCCTTACATGACTCCTTTTAAATCACCCCCACTTCTCTTGCAAAGATAATTTCTCTTATTGCCTATTACAGCCAAATTTTGATGTAGCTGGAATTAAGCATTAGAGCATTTCTGAGGCATATATGTGATTTTTATTACCTCTCAATTTGGATTGAAACAAATCTAAGTCCTTTTCCAAATCTACTCATTGGAAGTTTCAGAGCATGCTCAAAAGGGCATCCTGTACACTAAGAACACAAACAAATTGCAAACCCTTTCAGTAAATTTTTGATTATTCATAAAGGTCAATTAATTCTTGTGTATATTAACAACATACTCATATCTATGTACTGCTCCTTTCAATCCAAACTAACTATGTGCTCAGGAAATTTAAATAGATTTTAATATCAGCCTGAGAGAAACATAATTAGAATAAGGATGTGGTGTCAAAAAAATTATATAACAAACAGCAAATTATCATCCAGTTAGTATGAACTGAGATTCATCATGATAACATTGTCAGGATTTATCCAAAGTAATTAACTTCTCATCAATTAAGTATCTTAAAGACTACCAAAGGACTCTAAAAAACCTTAAAAAAGAATGAACTGCTTAATTATTTCCCCATTTCTTTGAAAGCCCACTAAGTACAGGCAATGTGCAAGTTCTTTATGTCTAGACGCTAGTAAGAGGATTCTTGATCGCTTGTATGCATGGAAGTTCAGAGCTGAAGGGAAGCTTAGCAACAATTAGAATCTAATCCAACAATCTTATTTTACAGGTGAGGTGACTGGGTCTCAGAAAAATAAACAGACTTGCTCAAAGTAGCATATTAAGATGGGCTAAGAAACTCAGATCAGAGGCACATTAGACCCTGGTTTGAAATTCCAGCCTTGCTGTTGAGTGTATGCTCTGGAACCTCATTCTTCTCATCTGTAACATGGGATATTTTGAGGCAGTAAAAAGATAACACTTCAGTCAAATACATAGACTATTCTGGCACACAATGACTACCCAATAAATGGCATTTATTTTATCCTATTAGGGGAAGAGCAGAGTTTGCAACTGCATCTCCCAACTTTCAGTCTAAGACTCTAGTCACAGTCCCCTACTGCTTTAGAAATTAGCTTCATGGTTTCTGACCAGTAAATTGGCATTAGATACGTAAACTCTTGTGACATTCATTTTCAAGGTCTCTTTTTGCCTTAAGGTGGCAGAGATTTGGGGTTTTGTTGTTGTTTTCATTGTTGTATCTTTATCACCTTCAATCAGGGCTCAACAAATATGTGTTGAATGAAAAAGTGAATTTCTTTACCATGTCCCCACTACATTCACTACTTGGCTTCAATATAAACATTTCTTGAGAACTTGTGTAAACTAGAAATGATTGGATGTTTGAGAATCAAAGGAAATAACGCATCCAAGAAGTATGAAGCTTAACTAAAATGTGCTCCAGGTTCCATTACTTGGAGAATCAGTTGACTTCCTGGTGTACATAACAGTAGCAGAAAGGATACTTTCTTTTCCTTTTAAATCCTGAGATAAGTTTCAAATCCCAGCCTAGCCACTTGCTGGCTCTGTGACTTTGGGCAAGTTACAAAATCTCTCTGAAATCTGTCAGTTTCTTGTGTGCAGAATTTTCTCATAAAAATTAAATGAGTGATGCATTTCACTTGCTTAGCACAGTGCCTGACACATAATAAGGGTTGAGTAAAAGGTAGCCCTAAGGTCTTTGGCTTCTTTTATGTGTTTATGATTAGAAATAACAGACTTGGGGATCTGACTTAGCTTGTGCAGGTTCCAAACACAGAATTGCAACCTTTTAGCACATCACAGCTGTACTGCTTGACTTGATGTTTTCTGTCCTAAGAGATGAAGGCTGATGGTACTTCTGTCCTGTGAAAACATGAAATGAAACCCATCTAACTACCTCTGCTTGCCTTGGTCAGAGATGTTAGGCATAACTTATATGGGCAAAAAAAATCCATGCACAAAATTATTTGATTAATCAGCATTGCCATTGCACTTCCTAGCTGAGGGAAACCAAGCGTTTAACAAATACATTTTCTGCCTGGTCTTGTTTTTATGTTAATTGAAACAAAATAAAAAAAAAAAAAAAGAAACAAAAGCACACAAATGTTGACAGGAGAAAATGCAATATAATTCTACAAACTATTTTGGTACTAAAATGTTCTATGGAGGCTAATGGCTCAATTATAGCTTAATACTCATTGCCACAAGTGTTGTAAGAGGAAAAACATCTCCCCTCTGATTCACTTGTTCATGTAAACAAGACAGCAGTTTTCCTGAGTCAGAAACAGTATGTTCATGCTTATCCACTGGCCACTCTCTAGCTCAGGGAATTGGCCCAGCGGTGAAACAGCTTCCTTGCTAGATGAAGTGCCACTGCATCCCTTCCCTCCCTATCAGAGAACCATTAGGTTTCACTATGCTTGAAATAGTGACCTGCTTTCTCAGTCTTATTACAGGATTTGAAAACGACTCTGCAGTTCTCCAAAGAGGCAAATTTATTTTTAGGAAGGAGAATCATTAGCTCAAATGCACTACCGTTCTTAATAATACAGAATTTCAGGCTTGAATGAAACTCTCCTTTTGAGGAAACTGAGGCACAGAGGGATGACTTGTTCAAATGTGCTTGACAGAGTTGAGAGTTCAGCATACTGAGTAGAGTGGAAGAAAGGTGATTTGGGAGATTACTGATTAAGAGCTTCTAAGCACGGTTTTTGGATCATTCATTTCATCTATTCATTCAACAGAGATGTATTGGTCACTCGTTGTCTGTCAAATAATGTAATAGGTGTTGGGGATTTGCGAGAACAAGACAAAGAAAGCTCCCATCCCCTTGGAGTTTACAGTATAGTAGGGGATAGAGATAACAAATGAATCAATGTCCTTAATTAATTATAGATTTTTATTAGGGGTACAGAGCAACTAAGTAGACTGAAACGTCATAAGGAACGAGAAAATAGTTTCTTCTCCTTTATCTCCCAAGAGTTAATCATGAAGGCTTAGGTGAGGCAGACTTTGGAAAAGAATGGTGCAGGTGTTGGCAACTGCAAGTGCAAAGGCAATAGAATAGGGAAAGGAGGGCATGTTACATGACCAGGCCGAGTGCCCTTGAAATACTGTATTGGAAGCTGGAGGCTGGCAGGGAGGCTGGAGGGGGCAGATGGGTCACATCATGCAGGTCACAGATTTTTGCATTAAAAGCATTCTCGGTAGATAAAATTACCACTGTCCCTGAGCTTCAATTTTCATTTCCAGAAAAAAATAGATAGTACTAATGATATCAATGATTATTATGTCAATGAAAGGATATGGTTGCTTATCACCCAGCATGGCACTAGGCACATGTTAGGAATTCCCTACCTAGAGTCGTCCTACCCTGTGCCTCATCTTTATTTGTTTTGTCTTTGTTTTTGTTCCTTTGGCTGCGCTGTGTGACATGCAGGATCTTAGTTCCCCTGCAGTGGAAGCGCAGAGTCCTAACCACTGGACGGCCAGGGAGTTCCCCCGTGCCTCATCCTTAAATTCATATTCCATCAGCCACTCCCTCGGCAGAACCATACTCAGTAGGAGCGAGTGAAGGTGTACATGTGGTGGATGGTGAGGAGTCAGTGGGAAGACAGAGAGACTTGGGGGATGTGGGAGTCAGGGGGAGCTGGGGACCTGGGATTTACACATTAAAGGCAGGTTAAGGAGAGATCAGCATCCTCTAAAAGCAGCAGGATGCCTGCTGGGAGGTGATGCATGGACAGGGAGAGAAGAAGACATGGAATGACCTGACGGGTCCCAAGTGTGTGTTGCTGGTTTTGGGGGCCACTCTCAGACTGCAGAAATTCACGAAGACCATTTCTTGTTATGAGAGCCGTGCTCCCCTGTAGCCTAATCAAGTCTTGACATTTGAATTTCTAACTAATTTGGGGGAAATAACTTTTCAGATTCTCATCATATAGTACTTGTTCAATATGAATAGAAATAATCATTTTGCTGAAGTGATTATCATGCTCAAGAATAATTATAGACTTTTTCCCAATTTTTACTTTTAGATAAATGTCAAATATATTTTTTTAAAGTGCATTTGATTTCTTTTTTCTTAAGAATCGTTAAAAAGTAGTAAGATATGATGTAGGTGCAGGGAAGTACCGGGAAATAATGGGAAATGCGCATGAGAAGAAAGATGTTGACCTGGCAGAGAAAATTTTCTCAGCAATGATTTTAGTCACCAAAGAAGTAAGAGCTATTAATACTAATTTCATCTAAAGGAGACCAGCAGCAAGTGGTTGTGTTTTCCCCAGACATTTCTGGAAGCCTAGTTCAGAATGGTTATCCATTATGAAATGGAGGGCCCCTTATGGTAAAGTAGGCATTCAGGATCTGAGATCATAGGGCAGGATGGCTATTCAGAGAGTGACCTTGTATGAGGTGCTTAACCTATCTGAGCTTCAGTTTTCTCAGCTCTGAAGTGAGAATACCAAATTTACTTCAGGATAAACTGAGATGACATGAGATGACATACAGGGTGCGAGACACCATCTTTGGTACCTCAGTAATAGACATAAGTCTCTTTCCTTCCTTTCTTTCCCTCAGGAGAAAGATTGGTTTAGCAGTGATTGGAATCAGGACCCTGAACTCCTGAACCCTCAGATTCCCTAGAGACACTCCACAGACAGATTCTGGAAAGGTCTCTGAAAGAGTTTCTACATGTTGTTGTCCAGGACTAATGGAGCAAGTTAAAATTGAATCACACAGAGTACTAGTGCCGCATCTTGACTAGAATAGAAAGTCCCATGGTCTTCATTATAACTTTTCAAACCATAACAGCCTCTTGGAGGTCCAAATTAAGCTCATTAAGCCAACTGGATCCTTTGCTGTGATGTCAGAATGAGCAACAGTTCTTTCACATGCAATAAGGTAAGGGTTTCATGCTGGAAGCTTTTAAAAAGGTTCTCCTCCCTTCCCAATCTTTTCAGATCATGGGTCTAGAGCAAAGAGGGGATGAAGAGTCTTTTAGTCACTTCCCTCAAGCTTCACAGCCAATCGTTCAATTCACGTGATTAGGAAAAGCAAACACAAGCTAAAACATGGTAAGACAGGATGGAGAAAAATGTTTGTGTCAATGGCTTGTGCAAAGTGGAACTAATCCTACCCCTCCTTGCCCCTGCCAGACATTTCTTGAGAGGGCTTCTCTTAGATGATTTTCTGTGTTTTTGTTTTTTTTTTAATTTTCCTTTGAATGATGTAATCTCTATGCCACAAGGAAAGAACCACTTACATCAAAGGAATTTTATATCCACATTTATCAAAATACAGGAGAAACTCTAGCAGCTCCTGCCCATGGCCATCAGGCACTTTCCTTGCCTATTCCAAGCCTGTCCTTTGAGAGAGAAATGACCAGTTATGTAAGCCAAGTGGATTTCTAACTAAGAGAAGCCTCATCAGCAAATCATTCTCTTAAAGGTAACAGAAGTCCCTAGCTTCTGTTATGAAAGACTCTTGGGAAGGGATACTTCTTTGCATTTTGAGGGCTACGCATAAAATCTGGGTGCTTTTCTCAGTTCTGGCCCACACTTCATTACACACTTTAATGACTGTATTAAATTCTCAAATGAAGTCTTAAGATAAAAAGCAGCTGATTATATTTATTCATCTTTCAAATTCTTTAGTTGCTTACATCACTGCAGCATGCTTGCTTTCTTTACTGAGAGGTACTTATAATATCTAAAGACTTGTCAATGCAACTATAGTCTAGAAGGAAGTAGCAGATAGTCTGCCTAACTGGAGAAGCAACGTGTCACTGTGGAGAAAGCATCAGATGGGATAAAGGAGGCTCAGTGCCCATTCTTGGCTGTGTCACTCTGGGAAAGTTATTTTATCTCCCATAAAACGAGAGGATTAGCCTTGATGATGTCTATGATTGTTTTCAACCACAATTTAAAATATGTTCTATGACTCAGTGGCTGCCGAAAAATTCCCTTCCAGTGTGAGATATAGCACTGGAGAGTCAGGCTGGATGACTGAACCCAGAGAGTTCTTCTAAGTGATTCCGAAACCCACAGTTCTGCATTTGTATGGAGGGGTTGGTCTACTTGTGAAATTAGTGCCCATTACCAGTCAACCCAACAGTACACCCCAGACATTTTAAACTAGGGAGTGTAACAACACCTTGTGCCATTTTAGGTAAGAACATTGCCTCATGCCACAGTAACCACTTAAATACAGAGACACCCATTAGGCCAAGTAAGTATAACCTGGCTATTTTTTTCCTACTTTCCCTAAAATTCAATGCCCTGATTTTTTATTAGTACTTTTATTTTAAACATCTGGCTTGCCTTTCCCATTTTCTCTGTCTATGCTAGAGTTTCTCAACCTCAGCACTATTGGCATTTTAGGCTACGTAGTTCTTTGTTGTGGGGTGGAGTTGGATCCTGTGTCTTATAGGATGTTTAGCAGCACCTCCAGTTACTAGCTCTCAGTAAAGTGCCACCATCCCCAGTATGACAACCAGAAATGTCTCCAGACATTGACAGAAGTTTCCGAGGGGGTGAAATCACTCTGAGTTGAGAACCACGAGTGTAGGTTTAATCTTTTTTATTTTCAATTTATTTTTAATATATTTTTTATTTTGATTCTGAGTTTTCCTTCTTAGACATAAGACCAGTGCTATATCCTGAACTGTCCAGAAAGTATTAACTCTATTGTTATCATTCTTAACGTTATTAAGATCTTTCATTTATATAAGATTTCACGGTTTATTGTTTCCATCCATATTATCTGTGGAGATTAATGTGTGGCAGCTCATTGTCTGTAACAAATTAGAAGAGAGAAGCATCTTTTCCGTGACTCTCTCCGTGCCCCTTTTTCACTGTGCTTGGAATCTTGCATGCTTGACAAAAGAGGTCTTGCCATGACGAAGATATATTTAGGACAAGTCAGGCATTGTGTAAATGAAATCTAGCTTGGTTATTTTCAAAAGACATAAAAGAAGAGATGCTTAATCAACTTGAAATGATACTCTTCTCCTCTCAATCTCTGCTGGCAGGATCTGTATATCTCCGAGTATGTACACAGGACCACACATCTACAACTACATATGAACAGGTGGCTTCAAAGAAGTCTGAGCCCTATGACTCTTTAAAAGGGTTCTGAAATCTGCAATCTTCAGCCCAAACTGGACTGCTGGCATTTTATCATGCTGCACTAAGTGAAACCAGATGGCATGTCTGAGAAAGATAAATGAACTCGTCCCCCAACATTTTCACCTCCTTCCTACCCCTCTTACCTGCTTAAGGATTTCAGCGGCTGTTTCATGTGAACAATCAAATATCACATAGAATTCCTTGCCTTTCTTCATCTCCTTGAGTAAAGGCTTGGCATCTTTATTCCCAGAGGGTAGCTGGCGGATTTTGATTTTAATGTTATATCTGGAGGGAGCTTTGATGAGCTCTTGCAGACGAATGAGACCTAGAAAATGACATTCAATCATGCAACAAACTGTTTTGTCCAAAGGATTTGTTTATTGCCATTTATAGGCAAACTCATCTCATTACCAAAATGTATCAAGAGGCCATCTACCTAAAGGTTACATTATTGACTTCTAATTTGTCATTCTTCTTTCTATGAAATTCCTCTTTCTATATGGATTATACTGTATTTTCCTTTTGTGGGTATGTGAGGCTGGAAGCACAATTTTCCCAAGAGGATTCTGAATTTTTTAGAATGCAATTGTCCTCTCCAGCTTTCACCATAAACCTTTAACAAATCAAGTCAATACTGTAAAACTTTTGTAAACAAAAAGTTGCTTGAAGTTTCCAAAGATGCTTTTTGAAATGGACAACACCCATTCACTTCAGAGAAAACCAATAAAACACTAGAATTTCTTGGGGCTATAAACTTCTGTAAACCTTTCAGCAAGTATTTATATCTAACATACTGTTTACCAGCTAATTGGTTGGACTGTTCTATGTAATCTTCCAGTTCCTGCCATATAAGCTATTTATAAATGGCTTATTGTATTTTCTTTCTAATAGAATTGAACATCGAATGGGAAAATACTTTCTTGATTTAAAAGAAAAGACGATAGAATTTTAAAAGATTATGATAATAAGGGCAGAAACGAATTCTTTAAAAATACATCATTGGTAATTGTTGGAAAGTGTATACAGCCCACTAACTTGATGAAGAATGTTTAATTAACCACAAATATGAATCCACCGAACTGCACCATTTTTTTAATAGAAGTGCTTTAATAGGGCAAGACCAATAGCTATATGAAGTTTCCATCTTATTTCCCCTAATATTAACTGGTGTTTGCTACACTGCATGATGTTGGCTCTTACTCAAGGACTACCATTGTAAAATTGAATATTTTGTATTACACAGTCTGTGCCTTCAGGATGTGTCAGATTCAAGTAATCAATAGGAAATATTAAGCTTTATCAATAATCAGATAGAAATTGTGGTATGCACTGTGCAAGATACAGCATGGATGCCAGCTACCTCTGGACTTGATGCACTTCTTTTATTTTCTTGTTTTATTTATTTAGTTATTTGTTTTCCCTAGAAGTTATATTTTTGTGTCTAAGTTGTTATAAGATTCCTCTGTACCTTGGGTAGGTGTGGTCCTGAAGTACAGTAAATTTGTAAGCTACTCTTCAGAGTCAAATGGACCAGGGCAAGGAAGGAAGGAGTTGTAGAACCTTATCAAGATTTAGTGCTCATTATCCTTTTTTTTTAAAAAAAAATATTTATTTTATTTTTGGCTGCACTGGGTCTTTGTTGCTGCATGTGGGCTTTTCTCTAGTTGAGGTGAGCGGGGTCTACTCTTCGTTGCGGTACGCGGGCTTCTCATTGCAGTGGCTTCTCTTGTTGGAGAGCACGGGCTCTAGGGGTGTGGGCTCTAGAGAGCAGGTTCAGTAGTTGTGGTGCACGGGTTTAGTTGCTCCACAGCATGTGGGATCTTCCTGGACTAGGTCTTGAACCCATGTCCCCTACATTGGCAGGTGGATTCTTAACCACTGCACCACCAGGGAAGCCCTCATTATCCTTTTTCATTTCTTTATCATAAAAATAGAAACTGTTAGAATGATAGACTTCCTGGATTCTTGCTTCTTTTCAAATCAACCAATGTGGCTGAAGGCTCCTAGGTACCAGTGAGTCACTTGTCCTCTTACTTCCAGAATCACTTGTCCTGAGCAACTGATGAGTCCTAATGGAAGAAAACTGAACACATGGATTTGTGTATTTATTAATCCTAACAATAACCCTACGAAGCAAGGGTTATCATCTTCATAAGTTCAAGTAAGAAAACCAAGGCTTGGAACAATTAAGTAACTTACTCAGGGTCACAAAGATAGGAGGAGCTATGGATTCATATTGCCTGTGAGTCTAGCACTCTGTCTTTCCATGTCACCATCATGCCTTACAAATACAAATTGTTGGTGCTTGAGTGACCAGATATAGCTTTGGATTATTTGATAAGAGAGGTCAAAAGTAGAAAGAGGTATCCATTCTCCTTTCTTCTTTACTCCAGTCTGCTTTGTGAGTCTCCCTTGCTTTTATTGTTTGTTTTTTGTTTTCTTCCTATCACCCTCCTGCTTTGCAATCGCTTCTTTTTTTTTTTTTTTTTTTTTTTTTTTTTTTTTTTGAGCATGACCACTAGGGAGATCAATGTGGCCTTTAAATAAAATGCAAAAAAATATTTAAGAAGTACATTTCATATGCTGCAATAAACTGCTCTTTTGTTCTTTGCTAAATGGAATGTCAATCTTGAAGTTCATCTTCCTATCATGATGACTTAGACGCATGTTAATGGCATTTAGAGTTGAATACATTCTCTCCCTTCATTCATTCATTCTTACGGGAAAACATTTTCTGGATGTTCACTCCATGCCAAGTCCCATCCATGTTAATGGCTGGAAATACAACACGAACACATCTTGCTTTAAGGTCCACACAGCCCACAGAAGGAGTTCATCCCATCGAACCTTGTATTATGCATGGGGCATCACTTATTACTTAATTTGATAAACTATGACCTGAGGCTGACGGTGGCTGGAGCAACTTGCTCAAGGTTGTGTAAGGCTATTAAGTGGCAGATCTAGGGTTTAAAGCTAGGTCTACCTCTGACACCCCAAGCTAGGGCTCTTTTCATCAAATCAGTGGCTCCTCCTGACTTTGAGATTTAAGATCAACTAACTAACTGACTGAATGACTAACTAACTATATAAATAAATATCTGCATAAATAGAGAAAAAAATTAAAAAATTTGGACCAGCATAAAACATTCAGCCTTTATTTGGCAAATTAAGCCGTTAATAAACAGGGTCCCTCCTCAAAAAAAGTAACTGTGAGCTTTCACAATTGTTTCACACAAAAAAAGTTATTTTAATACCAATAGAGGAGAAAGGAGAACTCAGTGCAAAAGATTAGTTTTTAATTGGACTAAATTTACCTTTCAGGAAAACTCACTACGAAGCCCTTATTTTCTCATTTTGTCCATATGTAGGTGAACTGGCTTCAGGAAAGGAGAAGATCAGCAGTTTTAAAGATTACAGACCCAAGATGTAGAGGGAACAAAGAGCAAGAAACAGGGAGGTTTACATTTCTCTTCCGAAGCAATTGTTTGCTTAAAAAAAGCCTTGCTGCCTTCATTAGCAAACATCACAGAATTTACAATTAGAAAGGCTTTTTAGTCCACAAGAGACAAAATTTAGAGAAAGCTTTCTCTTTTATTTGCATTTTACAACAATCCGTCAATCCAGCAATCCATTACACTTCATTGTAAAAAGTTAAAACTTGTCTTTAAACAAGTCGTTACTTCAGAGAAAGAACATTGATGTAGGCACAATTCCTAACTTTGCTAATGGCCCTCCTGTGTGTGGATGCCAGCCCTGCCAGAGTGACCCAGTGCTTCTAGGATGGGACTCCAATTGCAGAGAATGGTAAGGGTGTGTGCAAAGCTGTCAATGGTGATGGATTTTCTAGTCCACTGCAGGAGAGACACTTTAAAAATGAAATGCAGTAAAGGAGGCAACTAAACAAACCGAATAGAGGGACATTCTACAGTAAAACTGGTATGGACTCCAAAAATGTGAAGGTCATGAACAACAAGAGAAGACCAGACTGCTTTAGACCAAAGGAAACTAAAACGACCTGACAGCTAAATGCAGTGAGTGATCCTGGATTCAAAAAAACTGCAATTGGGACAATTAGGGATACTAGAATATCATATATATACATATATATATATATAGATAGATAGAGAGACATTAATATTGATATAGATGTTAAAAACTGTATCCGTGTTGTTTCCTGTGTTTGATAACTGTAGTGTGGTTATAAAAGGGAAGGTCCTTGTTCTTAGGAAATATACACTAATGTGTTTAGAGGCAAAATGGTCATGCTGTCTGCCACTTACTTTCAAATCAACAATACTACTACTACTTGTTGTTGTTATACTGAGAGAAGCATAGAGCATTAAAGCAAATGTGGCCAAATGAAGACAACTGCTGAACTTAGATGCAGGATGTACAGGAGTTCATTGTACTTTTCTTGCCTTTTTTCTCTAAGTTCAAATCTTTCTAAATAAGAAGAGAAAACATGAGCCTCCTTTCTCTACTCCCACCTCTAGTAATGCAATTAGAAACTGCACCTTTGGTTTGAAAAGTGCTTGAGAGCAAGAAGTCTGTTTATTTCACATAAGTTTGATCTGGGCTCTGCATGTAGAGATAACGTTCAAAAGTGCTCAAATTCTAAACTCTTTCTTTGGCCATCTATCTACTCTGTGAACTCAGATATGGCACAGAAAAGTGCTGATTTGTATGCACATTGACTCTGGGAACAGGTGGAGCATATGGAGGAGAAAAAAAGAACATGCTATTTCCAGTAGCTGTTTAAAATGTTCCCCGTCTTCTCCTTAAATAATAATAAACTTTGCTATTTGCATTGCCCCTTTTTATGAAGTATCCTACGTGTCTTATAAATAGCTCAGTAAACCTCAGAATATACCTCTGAGGTGGATAGGTGTCAGTGCTGTTTTACAGTAAGGAAAGTGAGGCACAGTGAGGTTAATTGTTTGGATTGGCCTTGAAAATGAGTTACAGAAGCCAGAAATTGGAAGAGACCTTAAAGGTCAAACCCCTACTTGATGCATGAATTCCCACTACACAGCTGCTGCTGAACACCTCTTGGTTCGAGAAATTCTCTACCTCACTTTTTGCAACTCAATCCATTTCTGGACAGTTTTAGTTATATTTAATGAGCAGCAGTTCAAAAGAAAAGTACCTAGGTTTTCTTGAGTCTTAGTCCAATTCCCTTTTCATTGTACCACAACAGTGGATTTGATGTCATAAAAATGAATGTAATAAACCACTGGGACCCAAAGATAAGATCGCACATTTTAAATGTTAATTTCATCTTCACTTGAACTTGAAAACATGCAAAATGGCATTTCACAAACCTGTTGGTATATTAATGTATCCAAATCTAATAGGATTCTTAAGGTGATCTATATACCCTCCAGAGGGGAGGAAAAAAATCAGAACTGAGAAAAGGAGATGGGTAAGTGAATAAATTACCTGCAAAAATATCGCACTTTTAAGTGCAGATCTCCATACATACGATTTTTCAAAAGTGCATCAAAAAAAGCTAAGGACTTCCCAAAAGAAAAATTGTGTTCCTTGATCACTAAGAACCTCATAGAAGAATCTAGTCAAAATATTTGAGATTAACTATGTTGCATTTAGCTCTACCCGTATGTTTTGGTCCTAAATTCTGGCCAATATCAATGGTAGCTAAAAATAATAAACCACCATGTAATATCTAAAGATTGATTTCCTGAGCAGAACTCTGAAAATTTGATAGGGTTCTGGTCAGGGGACTGGAGTGGGTAAATAGGAAGGGTAAAAAAGAGTAAGGGCAGAAGAAGGGGAACTATAATATACTATATTGTTGGTGCTGAGTTCCAAGGACTTTCCATTCTCCAACTATTTCAGGTGGAATTGTGGGAGGGCATGTAGTAGAGTGTTTTGGCTAGCATGAGTCATCATAACTACACAGAGGTGTGAATTGTGATTGCTAAGGTGAAACGATTCACTTATTCTTTTACTTGGCACTGATTATTTACATTTTGGCTTAATTGCCTATGTCAAAATGTTTAATTTTCTTCAAGTCTAAATTTTAGGGCTCTATCAAGATTCTTGTTTCTGAACAATATAGTCTTTCTATTTTCTATGGGGAAATGAAGGAAAATATAATAAGAATAACAAATCTAAGTCACTATTTAAATATAGTCCAAAGAGTAGCTATTGCACTTATTTACAGGGTGGTTGAACATATTAAATGAGTTAATTATATAAAATAACTATAACAATGCATGGCTATCAGTCAGCACTTCAAGAATTTAGTTATTGTGATTTTTGTGGTTGTCATTTTTCTTGGGTTTTCTTTCTTGGATTCAATGGTTCTTTCAATCACTGACATTTTTATGTATATTAATCTTATCTCAAATGAATCCTCATTGTAAAGTTTTGAGACTATGTTTTAACTAAGTGACAGATAATAGTTCTTTATGGTAGGGTGCATTTTATAAATCTCATGGCTCTGGTGTGTTGAGAAAAGTGATTTAAGGCAACGGTGGAGGAAAAAATCCCTCTTAAGTACTATGTGTTATGAACACATCTGGCTGGAACTCATTTCTCTGATGGCCTCATCTAGTCCCATGTATATGCTGAGGACCCTCAGTTTTGTATCCCCAGCCTACATCACATTCCTGAACTCTAGAGTCATATATTAATTGCCTACTCATTGCCTCTTTTTGGATGCCTAGTAGACATTGCAAAATCAAAATTTAACATATTCATGACTGAACTCCTGATAGCCTTATTTCTCCAAACTATGTCCATTTATCCATTTCCCCATCTCAGGAAATGGCAACTCCATCCTTTGGCTCAGACCAAAAAGCTTAGTGCCATCTTTGACTCCTCTATTTTTCTCACCCAGCCTCCACCCCTCAGAGAATTATTCCAGCTCAACATAAAAATATTTCCAGAATCTGACCATTTCTTACTCCTCTGTTGCTATTGCCTTCATCTCTTGCCTTGATTTCTCTAGTAGCCTCCAATTTTATGCTTTCCTCTCTATGACATTTTTATTAATACAAGGGCCAGAGTAATCTTTTTATGGCATAAATCTGATCATGTCACTCCTCTTCTGAAAACTCTCCAATGTCTTCCCATTTCATGAGGAACTAAAGCTCTTCCAATAATCTACAAACCCTCCATGATCATGAAGTCCTTCCTCTCTGACCCCACCACCCTTCCCCTCTCAGTCTGATCCAACCACACTGGCTTCCTTGTTTGTTGTAAATAAAGGTTTATTGGAACACAACATACCTGTTCATTTATATTTTGCCTGTGGCTGTGTTCTTGCTACCTCAGCAGAGTGGGATAGTTGTGATCAAGACTCTATGGCCCATGAAACTTAAGCTATATAGTATGTAATCCTTTGGAGAGAAAAGCTTCCTGGTCCCTGTCCTACAAAATCAGCTATGGCTACAGTTCACTAAGATTAGCCTTGAGAAAGCAGGAACTGTTGAATATTCTCCACACTTCATTTGGTGCTCAGCTTCTCAGCTCTTATTGAAGTATGTGAAGGGATAGAAACCAGGCTTCCACCAGCGGTCTAATGAAGCAGAGGGGATGTGCAATGAGCAGCGATCTCGCATTGCCTAGGGTCACCTCTGAATGAGGGAGTCAGAGAGAAGTAGGTGACTGATGGGAAGAATATACAGGCACCACATAGAGAGATGAAGTGAGGCAAAACTCCCTCCGACAATTCTCTAGGGTCTTTCTACATTTGCTCTTCCAGAGGACAGAATTATGCCTGCTAGTATTTAGTGATTTGGATTTTGTCCTTAGAGACATGCACAGTGCTCCCATTGACTTCAATGGGAGTCACGGACCATTTGGTCCCTTAGACATCTGCGCTGGCTTCAGGTTATTTCACAAACTCCTAAACAAATCCCAGTAAAGCGCTCTTTAATGGGTAGTTAATTCTGGTGTAAGGGCAGGTGCTGAACACACCTAAGTCCTTTCTTTTCCTTCAGTTTTAGTAAGTTTTCTTTTTATGACTTGATAATTACTGCAATCAAAACCCTGAGTCAAGCAGTATTAAACCCAGTCATAGTCAAAAGATGTCTGCTTCTATTCATCTCAGTTGACCTGTTTACTCTCTGGGTTCCAATTTAATGGCTCAATTGATTATTCATTTACATTTTTAATGTCTTTGGGAGTAAAATCATTTTAACATGAATCGTGTCTAACTTAATGGGCAAAATACAAACTCACTTGGATTTTCAATTTCAGCAAGTATATATTGAGCAACTGAGTTCAGGTGAACTTAACAGGGATGAAAGGAGATTTCAGTTTCTTGTAAAAGGAAATAGAAATGATAGTTCGAATTTCCTCCTATGCAAAATGGCTGTCAACTATGGTGCTCACTTGAAATCAACAGAGTGGTTAGGATATCAACTTTTATGTTATCCTTTTGCAAATTATAATTTTTCTAAATACAATTATGTTCACACCTTTAGTTGAACTCTTTCTTAAATTAGATCCAGATGCCTCAATATTATTCATTGATTTGTTTTCCTTTTAGATGGCCCAGCATTGCTGGAAATGTTAGAAATAGTGAGAGAAAATTATGCTATAGAGTGTACTACATAATGAGAAATAGTATTATTTTATTAACTCATGGAATTCTCTGTTTACAAAGGTAGACAACATGGAAGGCCTTACCATACGTATATGTAATATAATCTATAACTTAAGGCTCTTTAAATATACTTATGAAGTTTCTTTGATAATATATGTTCTTCCTTCACAGCAAGCAAGTGAAGTTCTAAAAATATGACTGCCTGTGGCTTATCCTTCCCAGTAGGACTGTTTTGAATATAATATTTATAAATTATATATACCATCACTTACCTTCACTTCCTTCTCAAATGAGATGAGGTATAAGAAAATACATAAATGTATAATTCCAACCACAAAAGTCACTTTTATCTGACAGTTTAAAATGGAACCAGAATTTAGTGCCAACTAGAGGAGGCTCACTATTCATCCTCTGAGGAAAAGTAAATGCTAGTGTTTGGTGGAAATGAGTGAAAAAAATGAAGTACTATTAAAAAGTTCAAAAGTGCTTTACTTTGTTGATTTTCACTGATAATTTTATTAGTCTTATTACCAAATGTGTAGATTAAGGGAAGGAGCTAATTTCAATTCTTGAAGAAAAAATATTCAGAAAGTAAACAGTACTGTGTTAGGTAGCAGATTATAAAAATAAAAAGATAAAATTCCAACTTTTTGGAATTTCTTGTCTCAAAAACATTTAAACAGATAATTGAAATATGTGATATAATGCTTATATTTACAACGTGCTGCTAACTCGTAATGTGGTCTCAGTGAGCTTTACAAAGAAATGATATTTGAGTGTGATCATGGAGAATGAGGGAGCTTATCACCTTGGGGGTTATGTGGAGGATTATCCAAAGTGAGGGACCAGCCTCAGAAAGAAAGAGTAGGGATGGACTTGGGGGTATTTAAGAAGTGATGTAACAGTACAGGGATGTAGAGCAGCTGGTGCCTGGGTTAATAGAGATGAAAAAGGTTAGATGGTGAAGAGCTTTAAATTAGAGTTGGACTTTCCTATGTGGACAGTGAAGAGTCACTGGAAGAATTTAAGTGAATAAAAGGGGTCTTAAACTCCAACAAACCTCAAAATGTAAACAGGAGGCAAAGGGGGAAGGTGCCAGTTAGAGAAACTTCAAATAGGAGAGAGTCAGAGAAATGTCTAGTGAGGCGCTGAGTACCCCATGTATGTCCTTCATCCTAAAATAAGCAGGCAGAAAAAAGCAAGCTTCACTAAGGGCTCATTACTGGGGTTCTTAGTCTTTTTCCCATGAAATGGTCAGATTTTATTGATATAAGCTCTAACAGTATTCCTTTGTGTATGTACTTTAGAAACTTTTCAAGGCATTTATGTAGCTACTTATTGAATTGGAATCATACTTCATGGTCAATTTCAAACTTTCTCTGTATTATTTAAGAATGGAGTCGTGGTCAGTCTTAACAGAGTTGGATACATTAAATTACATCTTTAATATTCAGATTGGATTACAACATGTATCAATAAGGTGATATTTCTTTTAAAAAAGTGCCTTAAGTTTGATGATGAAAGGGTCATCAGAAAGGGTCAACTCACCAAAAGGAAAAGGAATTAGCTACACATGGAATTTCCCAATTAGAATATTCAATTAGCTTCATATAAAAGAACATGTTCATGCACTCTGCCTGATGAGTCAAGGCCTGTAGCAAATACTGGTTCCCTTTTTCCAGACCAGACATGGCCATGTGAGGGCTTGTGTGAGTCCCATACCTGTGCTGTCTTCATACACCACAGTCACTGTTTTCCAGTTGTAGTAGAGGACCAAATCCAGGACTGCCCTGCTGATAGCCGCATAATCTGGGTAGAGGTTGACGTAAAACAGGTCTTTGTTGTCCACTGAAGGGTGTTTCCAGCGAGTCTGTATATGTGGAACTTCGAGAGCATTGCAAATAGACTGCACAGCACTGACAGAGGAGCTATGGGAAGGGCCAAAGAGAGCAGCCACACCAAGCGCCAGCTGGTCACATGCTGATATCCACAGACAAGGAGCGGGTGGAGAGGGAAAGCAGGGAAGAGGGGAGAGAAAGAGAGAGTTCTGTGAATTTAATCTTCCCTTTCATGGTTCCTCCTTATTTTCGCTATTGGAAACTATTATCCACTCTCCATCTGTATGCTGAGGAAATATGCTTCATCCAACTTCCAATATCCCTGAGATACTAAATATTAGAGATGTAAATGGAGAAATGATTAGCAATACATCACAAGGCCAACTCCCTGCAAACAAAAGTGAGTTGTTGGTCTCACTTCATTACTTTTTTTTTTCTTTTTAATTTGGTCACGCCACGCGGCATGTAGGATCTTAGTTCCCCGACTAGGGATCGAATCCCCAGCCCCTGCATTGGAAGCACTGAGTCTTAACCCCTGGACTGCCGGGGAAGTCCTCACTTCATTACTTTTAATCAGATGGAGTCTAAATCTCTTGCTTGGTGTGGCGTTACCCAGAAGCACTCAGAGCTATTCTTTAAGCCATTTGCCAAGTGAATGTCATATATATCAAATTCTGTCATCTGGCAATGTGGCAATGAAGATATTAATGGGTCAGAGAATTCAGAAGACTCTCTGGGTGGCTGCAGAGTACTTTAGTTCCAGTCCTTCCCAAAACTCAGAAAGGAGGTCCAGGGTATTGAAAAATTGCTAAAGAATGTTAAGTGATACTGATAGCTAATTAATTATAGAATAATAGATTAGCATAGCTTAAAGGGATCTTAGAAGACATTTTCTCCAACCCACTGATGTCACAGGCAATGAAGTGAGTCAGGGCCACTTGACAATGGCAGAACTTACTAGAGCCCAGGGACCCAGCTCAAGGACAGGCTTCTTTCTATTTCAATATCAGCCAACATGTAGCCAAACAAAATCAAGTAGATATGTACATAAAAATTCATTTTTAACATTTATTTATCATTTGCATTATAAGATTATATACACACATTGAGATAATTTAGAATATTGAAAAGTGTAAGGAAGAAAAAAGGTGCTGAAATTCCAACATTGGGATAATATCTATTCATACTTTGGTGTTCTAATTTATTAAAAAATTGAACATTTGCAGCTCTATTTACAATAGCCAGGACATGGAAGCAACCTAAGTGTCCATCAACAGATGAATGGATAAAGAAGATGTGGCACATATATACACTGGAATATTACTCAGCCATAAAAAGAAATGAAACTGAGTTATTTGTAGTGAGGTGGATATACCTGGAGTCTGCCATAGAGTGAAGTAAGTCAGAAGGAGAAAAACAAATACCATATGCTAACGCATATATATATGGAATCTAAGAAAAAAATGTCATGAAGAGATTAGTGGTAGGACAGGAATAAAACACAGACCTACTAGAGCATGGACTTGAGGATATGGGGAGGGGGAATGGTAAGCTGTGATGAAGTGAGAGAGTGGCATGGACATATATACACTACCAAATGTAAATTAGATAGCTAGTGGGAAGCTGCCGCATAGCACAGCGAGATCACCTCTGTGCTTTGTGACCACCTAGAGGGGTGGGATAGGGAGGGCGGGAGGGAGGATGATACAAGAGGAAAGAGATATGAGAACAAATGTATATGTATAACTGATTCACTTTGTTGTAAAGCAGAAACTAACACACCATTGTAAAACAGTGATACTCCAATAAAGATGATAAAAAAAATAAAAATAAAATAAAGATTAAAATATATATATATATGGGGCAAACCTATTCGACACTTAATTATTTCCACTTATACTGTTAAAAAGGAAGGATATTTTCCAGCAATAAATAAGAATGATGCAAAAAAAATTGAACATGATATAGATACAGTTTGATACACTGCTTTCTGTATTTAACACTAAATTTAATGCTAAAAGCACACCCTTTCCCCTAAGTCATCACAAATTCTTCAAAAGTATATTTTTAGTGTCATAGAATAGCCTAATCTATGAGTATGTCATTACTTATTTAACTAGTCCTGTGATACTGAATATTTAAGCTTCTTCTAATTTTTGGTTATTATAAGTAATATTATAAGCACTTATCTTAGTTCTTATATTTTTCTCTAAATTTTACATTATTTTCTTTCAGTAGATTGAAATCTGTAATTAAAGGGTATTGATATTTTTAAGTCACTTGATACATATAAATCAAATTCCCTTCCAGAAATATTGGGACAGATTATCTTCTGTAACAATGTAAAATAGTGCCTACTCATTTGATGCTGGCATAAATTTATGCTGGCATTAAATATAAATGTAAAAACATTTCAAATTTATATGTTAATTCTAGTTTAAAGGGATTTGGAACTGCCAAGAAACAATAGTTGAATATTTGAATTAAATAATAACAAAATTTATAAATGAAATTGTCAATTTTTATAATGCCATCACACAAATAAAAATAAGTAGAAATATTATATGGCTGTCAAAATTATCTGACTTGATTTAGAGAGAAAAATTAATAAGTAATATTTGAGAGCCATATTTAAAATATCTGTGGGACAGCAAATGTTCACAAGGAACTTTCTGACACTGTGCTCTTCAGTACTGAATTATCACATGAAGTATGAGGACATAATTTTTCTGTATTAAGTGCTAGAAGTGAAAACTGTCCTCAGAAGCTCATTTTCTGGATGTGCTTTCATTGGTTAGCAAGAAAAAATGAGGGCATGTAAGTATATGAACTATTATTTCATCTAGCGTAGGTGGTGGATTGAGATTCCTGCTAATATTTAGCTCTGGAATGCTAATATTACTTGACAAAAAATCAATCCTTTTGAATTCTGTTTGCCAGCAAATTACCAGTTTTAAGAAGTTTTGGGGGTGTTTAATTTACAAGTATGGCAGGTACTTCAGGTCACAAAAACGCTTTGGATTTTAAATGTGGTTGGCTTTCTGGGTATTTATTCAGCAATGTTTTGTGTGAGTGTGTGTGTGAGAGAGAGAAACAGAGACAGACAGAGACAGAGAAAGGGAGATACGGAAAGAGGAAGATAGAGATCTAATGCATAGAGATAATTTATGTGAAGATGCCTTGTAAACTTTAAAGTGCTGTATAAACGTAATGTTTTATAATTTGTCATAGACAACTCTGACCTGTATAGTACCTACAACTCCATCCATCTTTGAAAAGAAAATATTCATATACTAAGATCATGCTATAGAGTTAAAAAAAAAAATCATTATACTATTCCGTTTTCATCTGTGCTCCCAGGAGAACAAGTTTCATATTTTATGTGTAAAGGACACTAAGAATCTTGCAGAAGAGTCTACTAGGTGAACACATCCTGCAATCCAAACTGGGTTAATTCTATGTGGAAACAACCAATATTTAGTTACTTAGAAATCAGCATGAACATGGCATTCACTGTATTTCATTTACTTGTGTGTGTTTGATGGGCAAAGCTTTCCTCTAGGAGAGAAGGAGCCGCTCCTATTCTGGGGTGATGTATCCACACAAACTCCTGTATGGAGGTCCAACAACTCCCTAGTTAGAGGCCAGCCTTCAAGTATGTCAAACGTGGCTTCAAAGAGTTGTCTTGGAAGTGTCTGAAGGATGTGTAAACAAGCCCCACCCTTCCAATGACTCTTTCCATGAGACAAACTTTGCAGCCTCTGTACAAATTAGATTACTTTTTAGGAACTTGTCTTCTGTTCAGATGCAAAAGGGAATCAAATGTGGAGATTGTTCTCCTAGGTTTAATTTTCTTTGACCCCAAGTCCCTCGCTTCCTTGCTTGATTGATTGCTTGTACTGTTCCATTAATTTTTTTCTTAATTTTTCCTTTTTAAAAATTGAGGTATAATCAACATATAACATTATAACACTTCAGGTGTACAACATAATGATTCAATATTTATAATCTTCACATTTCTATGATCTTGTGGAAAGGGGTTAAAAAATTATTTGAGAGGATGGTAGGTAAACCCAGTAGCTCACAGCCTGTTAAGATTCAGGTTGTGAATTCTGTGTGTTGTGGGCATTTCCACATGCTCCATGTGTATGACCTTCCACAAAGTTTTATTTGACTGCACTGTACAATTTCATGGTGGTATCTCAGCCTCAGGAAGGAAAAACAGATCAAGCTTGACATTTTCCATTCACAGCTGCACCAGTTAATCATAGAGTGGAGGGCACTGAAGGCTAAGCTAATCGGAAAGGCCCAGAAAACAGAGCTGGGCAACATCCATTAGGATGGTTCAGATTGTGCTGGACAGTAACATCTTGCACCGAGATTCCCTGCAAAGCGATTTGCACAGAGATGTCCACTTTGAAAAAGGGCAGGTAGCAAAAAGAAGCTGACTTATAGAGCAGACATATCACCCAAAGAAGCTTTTAAAAGTGTGAAAATAGTTACCTCTCCGTGAGGCTTCAAAACTATCAAAAAGGTTAATTTTCTGAATGTCATAGGTTAATGTGGTGTTAGGCATCAGGGTTCGATTTCTGTTAACGCTGGTGACTGCAAACTTGAACGCTAATTCTTCAACATTAACAGGTTCATTTTCCACAGTTTCAAAAATTCCTCCTGCAGAAGCAAAAGAGATGCATGAGAAGCATTAGTTACATTATTCATGTGCATTTTTAAAAAAGAAGAATATAAATGATACAAACAAAAGGCCCAAAAGAATAAAAGCAGGAATGGTCAGAACAGATCCCAAACCCAGTGTTAAAAGTTAAGTGTATCAGCATATGTCAGATGCAGATAAGATTTCATATGTGTGCTTAAGATTTCAAATCCAATGCTGGACTGTGTAATACCTATCAGACGGTGAATGAACTCTAAATATTTAGTACCATGTAAAGTATGACTGATAATATGGTGGAGGATGATTTTCCACAGTTTGGACATGAACCACTCTGTGGTTGATCTAAGCACAATTTGAGTTGTATCCTGGTAGAATCATCCTTCCTTAGAATGAAACTCCTGCTATTCAGAAGCAGACACTCTAGACTCCAGAAGCATCGTGCAGAGTTCAATGGAGTCAAAATGAGTCATATAGGCATTTTTTTCAAAATGAAAATCTCTCTTCTTCTTTGTGGCTCAGAATGCTGGGGTCATACGCTAGAACTTTCCAAAGTGCATAGGCAGATTCAAAAAACTATGTTTTTCATTTGTTTTGTTTTGTTTTGAGAAACTGGTCCTGCCCCAAAGCAAACCTGTATCTTATCTCTGGAGAAATAAATTCCCCCACTCAACAAACACATGCATTAAGCCTCTGATATCTTAAAAATGAGGACCTCATCACAAGCAACAATACAAAATATCAGCACTTAAAGCTTCATCAGAGAATTCAGCTCTGGCTTTGTTGTTGACAGAGGCAATTTAAGTATTATTAACTGCACATTCTTAATGTTCTTTAAGGGCTGTCCTGGGATTATCAACAGACACAGAACATACAGTAGAGGTTCATAGCTGGCCTCCGCTTAGCTTACTCCTTGATTGACCAATAAACCTCATTTTATTTGAAAAAAACATATGAATTGGTGTCCATAGAATGCTGAATACTTATAACTAGTAGATTACTTTTATCTACTATCACCACTGAGTAATTCCTTACCAAAGGCCAGTTGTAGGTTTTTAGCAAACTTGTATGTTAGATTGGTTTGCGAGTGCTTCAAGTTTTCCCTCCACTCAAAAAAACAAGACAAGGGAGCTTCAAGATGGAAGAAGAGTAAGACGTGGAGATCACCTTCCTCTCCACAAATACATCAGAAATACATCTACATGTGGAACAGCTCCTACAGAACACCTACTGAATGCTGGCAGAAGACCTCAGATTTCCCAAAAGACAAGAAACTCCCCACGTACCTGGGTAGGGCAAAAGAAAAAAGAAAAGACAGAGACAAAAGAATAGGGACGGGACCTGCACCCTGGGATAGGAGCTGTGAAGGAGGAAAGGTTCCCACACACTAGGAAGCCCCTTCGTGGGTGGAGATGGGGGTGTGATGGGGGGGAAGCTTCAGAGCCATGGAGAAGAGCGCAGCAACAGGGGTACGGAGGGCAAAGCGGAGAGATTCCCGCACAGAGGGTCATTGCCAACCAGCACTCAGCAGCCCGAGAGGCTTGTCTGCTCCCCCAACGGGGCGGGCGGGGGCTAGAAGCTGAGGCTTGGACTTCGGAGGTCGGATCCCAGGGAGAGGACTGGGGTTGGCTGCGTGAACACAACCTAAAGGGGCTAGTGCACCACAGCTAGCTGGGAGGGAGTCTTGGAAAAGGTCGGGACCTGCCGAAGAGGCAAGAGACATTTTCTTGACTCTGTTTCCTGGTGCGTGAGGAGAGGGGATTAAGAGTGCTGCTTAAAGGAGTTCCAGAGACGGGCGCGAGCTGCAGCTATCAGCGCGGACCCCAGAGACGGGTGTGAGACGCTAAGGCCGCTGCTGCCGCCACCAAGAAGCCTGTGTGCGAGCACAGGTCACTCTCCACACCACCCCTCCCGGGAGCCTGTGCAGCCCACCACTGCTGGGGTCCCGTGATCCAGGGACAACTTCCCTGGGAGAACACACTGCGCTCCTAAGGCCAGTGCAACATCACGCTGGTCTGTGCTGCCACAGGCTCGCCCCGCACTCTGTAGCCCTCCCTCCCCCAAGCCTGAGTGAGCCAGAGCCCCCGAATCAGCTGCTCCTTTAACCCCATCCTGTCTGGGCAGGAACAGACGGCGTCAGATGACCTACATGCAGAGGCGGGGCCAAATCCAAAGCTGAACCCCAGGAGCTGTGCCAACAAAGAAGAGAGAGGGAAATCTCTCCCAGCAGCCTCAGGAGCAGCGGATTAAATATCCACAATCAACTTGATGTACCCTGCATCTGTGGAATACCTGAATAGGCAATGAATCATCCCAAATTGAGGAGGTGGACTTTGGGAGCAACGATATATATATATATATATATATATATATATTTTTTTTTTTTCCCTTTTTCTCTTCCTGTGAGTGTTTATGTGTATGCTTCTATTTGTGATTTTGTATGTATAGCTTTGCTTTTACCATTTGTTCTAGGGTTCTGTCTGTCCATTTTTTTTGCTGTTTTTTCTTGTATAGTTTTTAGCAGTTGTTATCATTTGTGGATTTGTTTTTTTGGTTTAGTTGTTCTCTAATTTTTTCTTCTTTTTTTATTACGTTAAAAATTTTAAAGAATTATTTTTACTTTACTAACTTTCCTTAAATTTTATTTTCTTCCTTTCTTTTATTCTTTTCTCCCTTTTATCTAAGTCGTGTGGATGAGAGGCTCTTGGTGCACCAGCCAAGAGTCAGGGCAATGCTTCTGAGGTGGGAGAGTAAAGTTCAGGACACTGGCCCACAAGATACCTCCCATCTCCATGTAATATCAAATGGCTAAAATCTCCCAGAGATCTCCATCTCAACGCCAAGACCCAGTTCCACTCAAAGACCAGCAAGCTACAGTGCAGGACACCCTATGCCAAACAACTAGCAAGACAGGAACACAACCACATCCATTAGCAGAGAGGCTGCCTAAAATCATAATAAGGCCACAGACACCCCAAGACACACCACCAGATGTGGACCTGCCCACCAGAAAGACAAGATACACCCTCTTCCACCAGAACACAGGCACTAGTCCCCTCCACCAGGAAGCCTACACAAACCACTGAACCAACCAAAGGCACTGGGGACAGACATCAAAAACAATGGGAACTATGAACCTGCAGCCTGTGAAAAGGAGACAACAAACACAGTAAGCGAAACAAAATGAGAAGACAGTGAAAAACATAGCAGATGAAGGAGCAAGGTAAAAACCTACCAGACATAACAAATGAAGAGGAAATAGGCAGTCTACCTGAAAAAGAATTCAGAATAATGATAGCAAAGATGATCCAAAATCTTGGAAATAGAATGGAGAAAATACAATAAATGTTTAAAAAGGACCTAGAAGAACTAAAGAAGAAACAAACAATGATGAACAACACAATAAATGAAATTAAAAATTCTCTAGAAGACATCAATAGCAGAATAACTGAGGCAGAAGAACAGATAAGTGACATGGAAGGAAAAAGAGGGGAAATAATTACTGCAGAGAAGAATAAAGAAAAAAGAATGAAAAGAATTGTAGACAGTCTCAGAGACCTCTTGGACAACATTAAACTCATCAACATTTGAACTATAGCAGTCCCAGAAGAAGAAGAGAAAAAGAAAGGGACTGAGAAAATATTTGAAGAGATTATAGTTGAAAACTTCCCTAATATGGGAAAGGAAATAGTTAATCAAGTCCAGGAAGCACAGAGAGGCACATACAAGATAAATCCAAGGAGAAACATGCCAAGATACATATTAATCAAACTAACAAAAATTAAACACAAAGAAAAACTATTAAAAGCAGCAAGGGAAAAACAACAAATAACATATAAGGGAATCCCCATAAGGTTAACAGCTGAACTTTCAGCAGAAACTCTGCAAGCAGAAGGGAGTGGAAGGACATATTATAGTGATGAAGGGGAAAAAACTACAACCAAGATTACTCTACCCAGCAAAGATCTCATACAGATTTGATGGAGAAATTAAAACCTTTACAGACAAGCAAAAGCTAAGAGAATTCAGCACCACCAAACAAGCTTTACAACAAATGCTAAAGAAACTTTTCTAGGCAGGAAACACAAGAGAAGGAAAAGACCTACAATAACAAACCCAAAACAATTAATAAAATGGTAATAGGAACATACATATCGATAATTACCTTAAATGTAAATGGATTAAATGCTCCAGACAAAAGACATAGACTGGCTGAATAGATAGAAAAACAAGACCTGTACATATGCTGTCTACAAGAGACCCACTTCAGACCTAGGAACACATACAGACTGAAAGTGATGGGATGGAAAGAGATGTTCCATGTAAATGGAATTCAAGTAAAGCAAGAGTAGCAATTCTCATATCAGACAAAATAGACTTTAAAACAAAGACTATTACAAGAGACAAAGAAGGACACTACATAATGATCAAGGGATCAATCCATGAAGAAGATATAACAATTGTAAATATTTATGAACCCAACATAGGAGCACTTCAAGACATAAGGCAAGAATGAACAGCCATAAAAGGGGAAATCGAAAGTAACACAATCATACTAGGAGACTTAAACACCCCACTTTCACAAATGGACAGATCATCCAAAATGAAAATAAATAAGGAAACACAAGCTTTAAATGATACATTAAACAAGATGGACTTAATTGATATTTATAGGACATTCCATCCAAAAACAACAGACTAAACATTCTTCTCAAGTGCTCATGGAACATTCTCCAGGATAGATCTTTTCTTGGGTCACAAATCAAGCCTTGGTAAATTTAAGAAAACGGAAATCGTATCTAGTATCTTTTCCAACCACAATGCTATGAGACTAGATATCAATTACAGGAAAAAATCTGTAAAAAATAAAAACACATGGAGGCTAAACAATACAATACTTATTAACTGAGACATCCCTGAAGAAATCAAAGAGGAAATGAAAAAATATCTATAAACAAATGACGATGGGAACAGGATGACCCAAAACCTATGGGATGTAGCAAAAGCAGTTCTAGAGGGAAGTTTATAGCAATACAATACTACCTTAAGAATGAAGAAACATCTCAAATAAACAACCTAACCTTACACCTAAAGCAATTAGAGAAAGAAAAACCAAAAAACCCCAAAGTTAGCAGATGGAAAGAAATCATAAAGATCAGTTCACAAATAAATGATGCCGGAAGCCGTCCAGCATTGCCAACTATTGCCTGAGCAAAGCTCGGCGAGAAGTTATGGCATGAGGAAGCAAAGCTCCTCTCCTGGTGGGCGGCGGAAAGCATCTCTTCTGATTCTAGGAAAATTCTTGCTAAAAACTGAGGGGGTTTCTGGAGGGTTTAGGCCAAGAAGATGGAAGTATTACAAAGCAAATCCCCCTCGGTACGAGACCACAGCAACCCCTGTAACCACAACAGTAGCTATACCTACTGTAAATAATTTACTTTGGAAAAAAGTCCCTTGGTCAGGCAACAAAGGAGTGTTTCAATTTAGGAGTAGAAGTTTAAAGGAAGAATTAGATGAGTTATGGCCCATAGAAGGAATAAGGGATATAGAAGGGAAGCAAATAGTGGGGTATTATGTACAGGATGCCCCCAAATGGTAGATTATGTGGCATGCCCCCTCTCCGGTATATTGGAGGAAAAAGAGAGAAGCGGAAGGACTTTACTGTAAATATTTTACGAATGAATTATATGTAACTATGAAAGTTAAAATTGATTGCCTTACGTAGAAAATAGAATTGTATTTTCCCACAATGTGTTTTGAACAAGGTACTGAGAATACTGGCCAATATATGATGTTAGCTGAAGTAGAAAAGAATAATTAGCTTTCTAGACCTAAACATCCTGTTTGCGCGAAAAGATCTTAAGACGGAACAATGCTTGCTAATGTTTCTGTGTGTAGGTGTAGAAATGAAGTAATGAGTCAAAAACAGGAGTTACATAGAAAGTGCTGATGCTATTGTTTAGAAAATCCTATATTAAGAAATGATGTGTCAAAAATAAAGCTGTCAGAAGCTTAACAGAAGCTCCCCAGGAGAGTTGTAAATATCTTGGGAAATACCTGGCTATGGTGACGAGGAAGTTTTGTGCAACAGTGGGTATATTCAATAAGTTTACGGTACAATGTCCGCCCCCATGGCCTCCTAGAAGTATAAATAATGATGTACATTGTTTTGATTATAATAATAGGGTTAGAAAATCTGTGGATGAAATGTTGTATTATTGTTTTTAACATGTTTAAGTTTATGGCTTGATATTATTGTTTTTAACATGTTTTGAGCAGAATGTGCAGGTACAAAAACACCTTAATCTTCTGAGAAAAATGAGGAAACCGCAGACAGAGTTCCTGACCTTTTGTGAATGTACACAAGAGACGAAAGAGAATGGAGACAACAAGAAAATTACTTAACTTGTTTAACCTGCTGATGTAAACTACTTTTGTTTTTTGGTTTATGTAAGGGACCTTTTGGCATGGGAATATTGTTGTTAAGATTGAAAATGAGATTATTTTACAGTATAAATGCTTTGGAATCATGATATTAAATTTGTCAGATCCTTGCATCCTCTGAGGTGTCTTGTGATCTGTCCACGCCGACTCCGTCTCCCCTTTGGGTGAAACCTGTTCAGCTGGGGCTGGTCCCCGGCAAAATGACAAAGAAATGAAGCAAATGACACCAAAGATCAATAAGACTAAAAGCTGGTTCTTTGAAAAGATAAACAAAATTGACATTAGCCAAACTCATCAAGAAAAAAAGGGAGAATCAATAGAATCAAATCAATAGAATTAGAAATGGAAAAGGAAAAGTAAATACTGATACTGCACAAATACAAAGGATCATGAGAGATTACTACAAAAAACTATATGCCAGTAAAATAGACAACCTGGAAGAAATGGACAAATTCTCAGAAATGCACAACCTACCAAAACTGAATGAGGAAGAAATAGAAAATATGAACAGACCTATCACAAGCATTGAATTTCAAAACGTGGTTAAAAATCTTCCAACAAACAAAAGCCCAGGACCAGATGGCTTCACAGGCTAATTCTATCAAACATTTAGAGAAGAGCTAACACCTATCCTTCTCAAATTCTTCCAAATTATGGCAGAGGGAGGAACACACCCAAACTCATTCTACGAGGCCACTGGTTTTAATAACAAAACCAGACAAAGATGTCACAAGGAAAGAAAACTACAGGCCAATATCACTGATGAACATAGATGCAAAAATCCTCAAAAAAAACCACTAGCAAACAAAATCCAACAGCACATTAAAAGGATCATACACCACAATCAACTGAGGTTTATCCCAGGAATGCAAGGAGTCTTTAATATACATAAATCAATCAATGTGATACACTATATTAACAAATTAAAGGAGAAAAACCATGTGATCATCTCAATACATGCAGAGAAAGTTTTCAACAAAGTCAACACCCATTTATGATAAAAACCCTCAGGAAAGTAGGCAAAGAGGGAAGTTTCCCAAACATATTAAAGGCCGTATATCATAGCCAACATCATCCTCAATGCTGCAAAAGTGAAAAAATTTCCACTAAAATCAGGAACAACACAAGGTTGCCCACTCTCACCACTATTATTCAACATAGTTTTAGAAGTTTTAGCCAAAGAAATCAGAGAAGAAAAAGAAATAAAAGGAATCCAAATGGAAAAGAAAAAGTAAAGCTGTCACTGCTTGCAGAAGACATGTAACTATACATAGAGAATCCTAAAGAGGCTACCAGAAAAATACTAGAGCTAATCAATGTATCTGGTAAAGTAGCAGGATACAAAATCAATGCACAGGAATCTCTTGCATTCCTATACACTAATGATGAAAATTCGGAAAGTGAAATTAAGAAAACACTCCCATTTACCATTGCAACAAAAAGAATAAAATATTGAGGAATAAACTTACCTATGGAGACAGAAGACCTGTATGCAGAAAATTATAAGACCCTGGAGAAATAAATTAAACATGATACAAATAGATGGAGAGATATACCATGTTCTTGGATTGGAGGAATCAACATTGTGAAAATGACTCTACTACCCAAAGTAATCTACAGATTCAATGCAATCCCTATCAAATTACCACTGGCATTTTACACAGAACTAGAACAAAAAATTTCACAATTTGTATGGAAACACAAAAGACCCCGAATAGCAAAAGCAATCATGAGAATGAAAAATGGAGCTGGAGGAATCAGGCTCCCTGACTTCAGATGATACTACAAAGCTACAGTAATCTAGACAGTATGGTACTGGCACAAAAACAGAAACATAGATCAATGGAAGAGGGTAGAAAGCCCAGAGATAAACTCACGCACACATGGGCAACTTAATTTTGATAAAAGAGGCAAGAATATACAGTGGACAAAATACAGCCTCTTGAATAAGTGGTGCTTGGATAACTGGACAGCTGCATATAAAAGAATGAAATTAGAACACTTCCTAACACCATACACCAAAATAAACTCAAAATAGATTAACAACCTAAATGTAAGGCCAGACACTAGAAAACTCTTTAGGGAACACATAGGCAGAACACTCTATGACATAAATGACAGAAAGATCCTTTTTTACATATCTCCTAGATAAATGGAAATAAAAACAAAAATAAACAAATGGGACCTAATGAAACTTAAAAGCTTTAGCACAGCAAATTAAATCATAAACAAGACAAAAAGACAACCCTCAGAATGGGAGAAAATATTTGCAAATGAAGCAACTGACAAAGAATTAATCCCTAATATTTAAAAGCTGCTCATGAATCTCAATATCAATAAAACAAACAACCCAATCCAAAAATGGGCAGAAGACCTCAGTAAACATTTATGCAGAGAAGATATACAGATTGCCAACAAATACATTAAAAAATGCTCAACCTCATTAATCATTAGAGAAATGCAAATGAAAGGTACAATGAGATGTCACCTCACACTGGCCAGAATGGCCATCATCAAAAAAATCTAAAAGTAATAAATGCTGGAGAGGTTGTGGAGAAAAGGAAACCATCTTTCACTGTTGGTGGGAATGTAAATTGATACAGCTCCTATGGATAACAGTATGGAGGTTCCTTAAAAAACTAAAAATAGAGCTACCATACGACTCCACAATCCCACTACTGGGCATATATCCTGAGAAAACCATAGTTCAAAAAGAGTCATGTACTACAATGTTCATTGCAGCTCCATTTACAATAGCCAGGACATGGAAGCAACCTAAGTGTCCATCAAGAGATGAATTGATAAAGAAGATGTGGCACATATATACAATGGAATATTACTCAGCCATAAAAAGAAATGAAATTGAGTTATTTATAGTGAGGTGGATGGACTTGGAGTCTCTCATACAGAGTGAAGTAAGTCAGAAAGAGAAAAACAAATACCATATGCTAACATGTATATATGGAATCTAAAAAAAAAAAAAAAGGTTATAAAGAACCTAGGGGCAAGACAGGAATAAGGACACATACCTACTAGAGAATGGACTTGAGGATATGGGGAGGGGGAAGGGTAAGCTGGGAGAAAGTGAGAAAGTGGCATGGACATATATACACTACCAAAAGTAGAATAGTTAGCTAGTGGGAAGCAGCCGCATAGCACAGGGAGATCACCTCTGTGCTTTGTGACCACCTAGAGGGGTGGGATAGGGAGGGTGGGAGGGAGGGAGACACTAGAGGGAAGAGATATGGAGATATATGCATATGTATAACTGATTCACTTCATTATAAAGCAGAAACTAACACACCATTGTAAAGCAATTATACTTCAGTAACGATGTTAAAAAAACAAAGACAACAATAAAAAAAATGAGACAGAAAGTCACAAACATCACAGGCACAGGTATGATTTTTGATTATTCTTTCCAAGAAAAATAACTCAAAATAGCAGACTCTCATTCAGAAAATTTACTTTGATCCTATCTTGAAAGAATAGTAAATAAATACTCATCTGTAATTTTTAAGTTAAAATTATTTGGTGGAAGGGCAATTTCCTTCTTTTTTAACATTTTTTATTGCTGGGTCAAAATATATACAAAATTCTAACATTTTTAATGGTTATTTATTTATTTATTTAAAACATCTTTATTGAAGTATAATTGCTTTACAATGGTGTGTTAGTTTCTGCTTTATGACAAAGTGAATCAGTTATAGATATACATATGCCTCCATATCTCTTCCTTTTTGCACCTCCCTCCCTCCCATCCTCCCTATCCCACCCCTCCAAGTGGTCACAAAGCACCGAGGTGATCTCCCTGTGCTATGCGGCTGCTTCCCACTAGCTATCTATTTTATGTTTGGTAGTGTATATATGTCCATGCCACTGTCTCACTTTGTCCCAGCTTACCCCTCCCCCTCCCCGTATCCTCAAGTCCACTCTCTAGTAGGTCTGTGTCTTTATTCCCGTCTTGCCCCTTGTTCTTCATGACCATTATTTATTTATTTTTTGGGATTCCATATATACGTGTTAGCATACGGTATTGGTTTTTCTCTTTCTGACTTACTTCACTCGGTATGACAGACTCTAGGTCCTTCCACCTCAATATAAGTAACCCAATTTCGTTTCTTTTTGTGGCTGAGTAATATTCCATTGTATATATGTGCCACTTCTTCTTTACTCATTCATTTATTGATGGACACTTAGGTTGCTTCCATGTCCTGGCTACTGCAAATAGAACTACAATGAACATTGTGGTACATACATGCCTCTTTATGAATTATATTTTTTTCCTGGGTATATGCCCAGTAGTGGGATTGCTGGGTCATATGGTAGTTCTATTTTTTGTATTTTAAGAAACCTCCATACTGTTCTCCATAGTAGCTGTATCAATTTACATTCCCACCAACAGTGCAGTAGGGTTCCCTTTACTCCACACCCTCCCCAGCATTTATTTTTTGTTGATTTTTTGAGGATGGCCATTCTGACTGGTGTGAGATGGTATCTCACTGTAGTTTTGATTTGCATTTCTCTAATGATTATAGATGTTTAGCATTCTTTCATGTGTTTGTTGGCAATCTGTGTTTCTTCTTTGGAGAAATATCTATTTAGGTGTTCTGCCCATTTTTGGATTGGGTTGTTTGTTTTTTTTGATATTGAGCTGCATGTGCTGCTTGTAAATTTTTGAGATTAATCCTTTGTTAGTTGCTTCATTTGCAAATATATTCTCCTATTCTGAGAGTTGTCTTTTTGTCTTGTTTTTGGTTTCCTTTGCTGTGCTAAATGTTTTAAGGTTCATTAGGTTCCATTTGTTTATTTTTGTTTTTATTTCCATTTATCTAGGAGCTGGGTAAAAAATGATCTTGCTGTCATTTATGTCATAGAGTGTTCTGCCTATGTGTTCCCTAAAGAGTTTTCTAGTGTCTGGCCTTACATTTAGGTCATTAATCTATTTTGAGTTTATTTTTGTGTATGGTGTTAGGGAGTGTTCTAATTTCATTCTTTTATATGCAGCTGTCCAGTTATCCAAGCACCATTTATTCAAGAGGCTGTATTTTGTCCACTGTATATTCTTGCCTCCTTTATCAAAATTAAGGTGCCCAAGTGTATGTGGGTTTACCTCTGGGCTTTCTATCCTGTTCAACTGATCTATATTTCTGTTTTTGTGCCAGGACCATACTGTCTTGATTACTGTAGCTTTGTAGTGTAGTTTGAAGTCACAAAGCCTGATTCCTCCAGCTTTGTTTCTTTCTCAAGATTGTTTTGGCTATTCACAGTCTCTTGTGTTTCCATACAAATTGCAAAGTTTTTTGTTCTAGTTCTGTGTAAAATGCCAGTGGTAGTTTGATAGGGATTGCATTGAATCTGTAGATTGCTTTGGGTAGTAAAGTCATTTTCACAATGTTGATTCTTCCAATCCAAGAACATGGTATATCTCTCCGTCTGTTTGTATCATCTTTAATTTATTTCTCCAGTGTCTTCTTTCTCTGTAGGTAAGTTTATTCCTCAATATTTTATTCTTTTTGTTGCAATGGTAAATGGGAGTGTTTTCTTAATTTCACTTTCCGAATTTTCATCATTAGTGTATAGGAATGCAAGAGATTCCTGTGCATTGATTTTGTATCCTGCTACTTTACCAGATACATTGATTAGCTCTAGTATTTTTCTGGTAGCCTCTTTAGGATTCTCTATGTATAGTTACATGTCTTCTGCAAGCAGTGACAGCTTTACTTTTTCTTTTCCATTTGGATTCCTTTTATTTCTTTTTCTTCTCTAATTTCTTTGGCTAAAACTTCTAAAACTATGTTGAATAATAGTGGTGAGAGTGGGCAACCTTGTGTTGTTCCTGATTTTAGTGGAAATTTTTTCACTTTTGCAGCATTGAGGATGATGTTGGCTATGATATATGGCCTTTAATATGTTTAGGAAACTTCCCTCTTTGCCTACTTTCCTGAGGGTTTTTATCATAAATGGGTGTTGACTTTGTTGAAAACTTTCTCTGCATGTATTGAGATGATCACATGGTTTTTCTCCTTTAATTTGTTAATATAGTGTATCACATTGATTGATTTATGTATATTAAAGACTCCTTGCATTCCTGGGATAAACCTCAGTTGATTGTGGTGTATGATCCTTTTAATGTGCTGTTGGATTTTGTTTGCTAGTGGTTTTTTTTGAGGATTTTTGCATCTATGTTCATCAGTGATATTGGCCTGTAGTTTTCTTTCCTTGTGACATCTTTGTCTGGTTTTGTTATTAAAACCAGTGGCCTCGTAGAATGAGTTTGGGTGTGTTCCTCCCTCTGCCATAATTTGGAAGAATTTGAGAAGGATAGGTGTTAGCTCTTCTCTAAATGTTTGATAGAATTAGCCTGTGAAGCCATCTGGTCCTGGGCTTTTGTTTGTTGGAAGATTTTTAACCACGTTTTGAAATTCAATGCTTGTGATAGGTCTGTTCATATTTTCTATTTCTTCCTCATTCAGTTTTGGTAGGTTGTGCATTTCTGAGAATTTGTCCATTTCTTCCAGGTTGTCTATTTTATTGGCATATAGTTTTTTGTAGTAATCTCTCATGATCCTTTGTATTTGTGCAGTATCAGTATTTACTTTTCCTTTTCCATTTCTAATTCTATTGATTTGATTCTATTGATTCTCCCTTTTTTTCTTGATGAGTTTGGCTAATGTCAATTTTGTTTATCTTTTCAAAGAACCAGCTTTTAGTCTTATTGATCTTTGGTGTTGTTTGTTTCATTTCTTTGTTGTTTATTTGTGATCTGATCTTTATGATTTCTTTCCTTCTGCTAACTTTGGGGTTTTTTGGTTCTTCTTTCTCTAATTGCTTTAGGTGTAAGGTTATGCTGTTTATTTGAGATCTTTCTCGTTTCTTGAGGTAGGATTGTATTGCTATAAACTTCCCTCTTAGAACTTCTTTTGCTGCATCCCATAGGTTTTTGCTCATTGTGTTTTCATTGTCATTTGTTTCTACGTATTTTTTTTATTTCCTCTTTGATTTCTTCATTGATCTCTTGGTTATTAAGTAGTGTCTTGTTTAGCCTTCATGTGTTTGTATTTTTTACAATTTTTTTCCTGTAATTGATATCTAGTCTCATAGCATTGTGGTCGGAAAAGATACTTGATATGATTTCAATTTTCTTAAATTTACCAACGGTTGATTTGTGAACCTAGATATGATCTATCCTGGAAAATCTTCCATGAGCACTTGAGAACAATGTGTATTCTGTTGTTTTTGGATGGATTGTCCTAAAAATATGAATTAATTCCATCCTTTTTAATGTATCATTTAAAGTTTGTGTTTCCTTATTTATTTTCATTTTGGATGATCTGTCCATTTGTGAAAGTGGGGTGTTTAAGTCTCCTAGTATGATTGTGTTACTTTCGATTTCCCCTTTTATGGCTGTTGGTACTTGCCTTATGCCTTGAGGTGTTCTTATGTTGCATTCATAAATATTTACAATTGTTATATCTTCTTTGTGGATTGATCCCTTCATCATTATGTAGTGTCCTTCTTTGTCTCTTGTAATAGTCTTTGTTTTAAAGTCTATTTTGACTCATATGAGAATTGCTCCTCCCTCTTTCTTTTGATTTCCATTTGCATGGAACTTCTTTTTCATCCCGTCACTTTCAGTCTGTACGTGTCCCTAGGTCTGAAGTGGGTCTCTTGTAGACAGCACATATACAGGTCTTGTTTTTGTATCCATTCAGGCAGTCTATGTCTTTTGTTTGGAGCATTAATCCATTTACATTTAAGGTACTTATCAATATGTAAGTTCCTATTACCATTTTATTAATTGTTTTGGGTTTGTTATTGTAGGTCTTTTCTTTCTCCTGTGTTTCCTAACTAAAGAAGTTTCTTTAGCATTTTTTGTAAAGCTGGTTTGGTGGTTCTGAATTCTCTTAGCTCTTACTTGTCTGTAAAGGTTTTAATCTCTGTCAAATATGAATGAGATTCTTGCTGTGTAGAGTAATCTTGGTTGTAGGTTTTCCCCCTCATCACTTTAAATATGTCCTGTCACTCCCTTCTGGATTGCAGAGTTTCTGCTGAAAGTTCTGCTGGTAACCTTATGGGGGTTCCCTTGTGTGTTATTTGTTGTTTTTCTCTTGCTGCTTTCAATATTTTTTCTTTGTATGTAATTTTTGATAGTTTGATTAATATGTGTCTTGGCATGTTTCTCCTTGGATTTAACCTATATGTGCCTCTCTGTGCTTCCTGGACTTGATTAACTATTTCCTTTCCCATATTAGGGAAATTTTCAACTATAATCTCTTCAAATATTTTTTCATTCCCTTTCTTTTTCTCTTCTTCCTCTGGGACCCCTATAATTTGAATGTTGGTGCGTTTAATGTTGTACCAGAGGTCTCTGAGACTGTCCTCAATTCTTTTCATTCTTTTTTCTTTATTCTGCTCTGCAGTAGTTATTTCCACTATTTTATTTTCCAGGTCAGTTATCCATTCTTCTGCCTCAATTATTCTGCTATTGATGTCTTCTAGATAATTTTTAACTTCATTTACTGTGTTGGTCATCACTGTTTGTTTGCTCTTTAGTTCTTCTAGGTCCTTGTTAAACGTTTCTTGTATTTTCTCCATACTATTATTTCCAAGATTTTGGATCATCTTTACTATCATTATTCTGAATTCTTTTTCAGGTAAACTGCCTACTTCCTCTTCATTTGTTACATCTGGTGGGTTTTTGCCTTGCTCCTTCTTCTGCTGTATGTTTCTCTGTCTTCTCATTTTGCTTAACTTACTCTGTTTGAGGTCTGCTTTTCACAGCCTGCAGGTTTGTAGTTCCCATTGTTTTTGGTGTCTGTCCTCTGGGCCTAAGGTTGGTTCAGTGGGGTGTGTAGGGTTCCTGCTGGAGGGGACTAGTGCCTGTGTTCTGGTGAATGAGGCTGGATCTTGTCTTTCTGGTGTGCAGGTCCACGTCTAGTGCTGTGTTTTGGGGTGTCTGTGACCGTATTATGATTTTGGGCAGCCTCTGTGCTAATGGATGGGGTTGTGTTCCTATTTTGCTACTTGTTTGGCATATGGTGTCCTGCACTGTAGCTTGCTGGTCGTTGAGTGGAGCTGGGTGTTGGCATTGAGATGGAGATATCTGGGAGATTTTTCCCATTTGATATTACGTGGAGCTGGAAGGTCTCTTGTGGACCAATGTCATCAACTTGGCTCTCTAACCTCAGAGGCACAGCCCTGACACTTGGCTGGAGTACCAAGAACCTGTCATCCACATGTCTCAGAAAAAAAGGGAAAAAAAGGAAGGAAAGAGAAAGAAAGAAATAAGAAAGAAAGAAAGAGAAAGAAAGAGGAAGATATAATAAAATAAAGTAAAATAAAATAAAATTATTAAAATAAAAAATAATCATTAAAAATTTTTTTCTAAGTAAAGAAAAAAAATAAAAAAGAAAGAAAGATATAAAGAAGAGAGCAACCAAACCAAAAAACAATTCCACCAATGATAGCAAGTGCTAAAAAGTATACTCGAAGAAGAAAAGAAAAGAAAAAAAAAAGGACAGACAGAACTCTAGGACAAATAGTAAAAGCAATCTATACAGACAAAATCACACAGAGAAGTATACACATACACACTCACAAAAAGAGAAAAAGTGAAATATATATATATATTGCTTCTCCCAAAGTCCACCTCCTTAATTTGAAATGATTCGTTGTCTCTTCAGGGATTCCACAGATGCATGGTACATCAAGTTGATTGTGGAGATTTAATCTGCTGCTCCTGAAGCTGCTGGGAGAGATTTCCCTTTCTCTTCTTTGTTCACACAGCTCCCAGGGTTCAGCTTTGGATGTGGCCGTGCCTCTGCGTGTAGGTCACCTGAGGGCATCTGTTCTTCACTTAGACAGGATGGGGTTAAAGGAGCAGCTGATTCGGGGGCTCTGGCTCACTCAGGATGGGGGGAGGGAGGATCACGGAGTGTGGGGCGATCCTGCAGCAGCAGAGGTAAGCATGACTTTGTACCATCCTGAGGCATGCCATGCGTTCTCCTGGGGAAGTTGTCCCTGGATCACGGGACCCTGGCAGTGGTGGGCTGCACAGGCTCCTGGGAGGGGAGGTGTGGATAGTGACCTGTGCTTGCACCCAGGCTTCTTGGTGGTGGCAGCAGCAGCCTTAGCGTCTCATGCCCGTCTCTGGGGTCTGCGCTGATAGCCGTGGCTTGCGCTCTTCTCTGGAGCTCGTTTAGGTGGTGCTCTGAACCGCCTCTCCTCATGCACCCCAAAACAATGGTCTCTTGCCTCTTCACAACTCCAGACTTTTTCCCGGACTCCCTCCTGGCTAGCTGTGGCGCACTAGCCCCCTTCAGGCTGTGTTCACGCTGCCAACCCCACTCCTCTCCCTGGGATCTGACCGAAGCCCGAGCCTTAGCTACCAGGCCCTGCCCGGCCCAGTGGGTGAGCAGACAAGCCTCTCGGGCTTGTGAGTGCCGGTCGGCAGTGATCCTCTGCGGGAATGTCTCTGCTTTGCCCTCCACACACCTGTTGCTGTGATCTCCTCTGTGGCTCCGAAGCTACCCTCCTCTGCCACCCCCATCTCTGCCCTTGAAGGTGTTTCTAGTGTGTGGAAACCTTTCCTCCTTCACAGCTCCCTCCCACTGGTGCAGGTCCCATCCCTATTCTTTTGTCTCTGTTTTTTCTTTTGCCCTACCCAGGTACGTGGGGAGCTTCTTGCCTTTTGGGAAGTCTGAGGTCTTCTGCCAGCGTTCAGGAGGTGTTCTGTAGGAGCTGTTCCACGTGTAGATGTATTTCTGATGTATCTGTGGGGAGGAAGGTGATCTCCATGTCTTACTCTTCCACCATCTTGAAGCTCCCACAATTTCTTTCTAAACTGACTTCCCCTCTTAAATAACCAACTAGTGTTAGTTTTCGAAAGCTAAGATGTTTGTATTCAACTATTTTGACTCCTTTTGGAAATGTCTCTGGCTTTTATAGACTGATGAGATGAGATGCATGTGAAGATTATTTCTCTGTTCTTTGAGAAGCCAGAGGTGAATATTATGTTAACATGTAAATATTTCCTATGGAATCATATTGGATATTTATTCTGAAATTAACCTTAGGAAGAATTTTGCTCTTTGATTTTGTCTTTTTCTTTTTTAAGACAATGGTAAGTAGGTCCTGGGGTAGGGGGACTTTCAGTTTGTCTCAGAAGTTTTAGTAGATGTGCAACAGTGAAGTGGTAAGCTCACACAATAGACACTTTTTCACCAGAAGAAATGGACATATGGTGTTTTACTGCCGCAAACTAGCTGACCCACAATTGGAATAGCCCCTACTTAAGACCAGAAACTGTTTGATGTTAGGGCTTCCACAGTACTTAATAGCAATTATTTGTTTATTTGTCTATCTTTGCAAGAACATGGTGAGAACCCTCATGAAGATGGACTGTGTCGTATTCAGAATCACCATCCTTATGAAGATCTAAGTATCTTAAGATGTTCAGCCTGCAGCTCTTTAGGGGAAAAGTTAACCACTGGCTCAGATGTGAGCACCATTAATCTGTATAAGGCAGGCTAGAACAAATACCTGAATTGGAATTGGAAGTTTTCAATTTTGAATCTTGGTCCACCTACTTCCTCTTTGAGAAAAAATTTAAGTACCAGGAAGAAAGTTACTATGAAATAGCTCCTTCACTCTTAACATTTCATTTAAGCCTTATAATAATCCATGTAGGAGGTAGTGTTCCTGTTTTTATAAATGAAAAGATAAACAGAGAGGTCACACATTTTGACCAGATTATTCAAAATCACAAAGCCTTGTCTTTAACAAACTCAGTTATTTGATTCATTATAAATATATTTATTTCACCAGGTTATTTCTGATGTACTTCATCTCTAAATATTAATTAAGACTGCTGCCTTGATTACCTTGGAGGACTTCTCTATAAAGGAAATGATATAATACAGTGAAAGTACCCTGAACACTCAATCATGCCTCAGAAATAAGTATTATTACACATGGATAATGAGGATAGAAAAGGGATTTGGCAATTGTAGAACTGCCTGCTCACCTCAGAATTGTTTCTTTGGTATAGGGTTGTCTTTTACATAAAGCTGGATATACCTGGGTTTAAGAGAATATTAAGTGCTTTTGTTACGTGCTTAGATGGTGTGTAAGTAGACTCTGTTTTGTCATTTTGGGGGTTATTTTTTTTCATTCCTTCACCAAGCAAGCATTATAAATGGTGTCATTAGCTCAACACCATACCACTATCTCCTTTTTTTCTTTAGAGATGGTTGCTGACAAATACAAAAAAACCTATAGTGAAGTGAGATATATACAAGACTGGGGAAGTGCCAAGAAAGTAAAATATGATAGAAACAGGAGAAAGCTATTAACAAGTGTCAGACCTCACACAGAAGTAGACTCTTTCAGCATTAGCCACTTCCTCTCTCCTCCCATAGCTGCAGTTTTACAAAATTGAGTTTCAGTGTCTCTGACAGGGGAGTAGAAGGACACATACATAATGACACATGTATTATTATTACTACTATTATTATTATTTTAGTTTTGTTGGTGTGAGCTTGTCAATGAGACATTTCAAGTCTTTGGGGTTCTCCATATAGACAACTTCTGGAGGCCTGGGTTCCATGGTTTCCAGAGGAGGAATCCCTACTTTTTTCCTTCTTCTGTTCCTCTTCCTTCTCTGCATTTTCTCTCCCTTCACCACTCCCCACTTCCCGTTTTTTCCTAAGATCAATGCTTCTCTCTCTTTCTATTAGTTAAGCTGAGCGGAGCATGACTTCTCTTAAAAAGTCAATGGGCCATGGAAGGGTTAGAAAAAGCAAAACTAACAAACTAATTTAGGCTCAAGGGAGAGAAGTTAAGTGGCCCCTTCCACCCTTAACCATCATATTTTTTCAAAATTGTCCCAGCCAAGTCAGTCCATGAGGGAAGAAAACAGGAATTTGAGAGTTCCTCAAATGAAGGTAGGAACCAAATGAAGATGAAGACCCAGCTTTCTTTTTCTTTTCCTTTTAACTGAACTCCTGAGAAGTGGAGCATGGCAGATGGAGTGCAGGAGGGTGATAAACCTCAAAATCCATGTGCCTGGCTTTTCCATGTTCACTTTCACCACCCACCGTCACACGTCATATGTACCCAAAGTTAAGAAGTATTGTTCGTATTTTTTACATAAACTATTTTTCTATTTTTAATTATGTGAATTATATAAAAACATTTTCTGTTTTCTGTTAACTGAATCAGACTAAGTACAAATTATAAATCAGTCCGTATAGATTGACTGATATATGTGATATTGTGATTTATAATAAGAAGTACAGGGCTTCCCTGGTGGTACAATGGTTAGAATCTGCCTGCTCAAAAAAAAGAATCCGCCTGCCAATGCAGGGGACACGTGTTCAAGCCCTGGTCCAGGAAGATCCCACATGCCACGGAGCAGCTAAGCCCGTGCACCACAACTACTGAGCCTGCACTCTAGATCCCATGAGCCACATCTACTGAGCCCATGTGCCACAACTACTGAAGCCTGCACCTAGTGCTTGTGCTCCACAACAGGAGAAGCTACCACAATGAGAAACCCATGCAGTGCAACGAAGAGTAGCAACAACTAGAGAAAGCCTTCACGCAGCAATGAAGACCCAATGCAGCCAAAACAAACAAACAAGTAAATAAATAAACAAACAAATACATAAATGAAATTTATTTTAAAAAAACGAAGTATATATTTGGTTTTTGACCTCATTTCTGGCACTAAACTCCTAAAACCCTTGAAATTTCTTAAGTGTTGAGAGCAATTAAGGTGTCTTTCATTATATTAATGAGGTGGCTTTTGGAAAATATCTAAGGATGGAGGCTGGTTGCTAGGAGAACCAACGATTATGACTAGAAGGTTGGAACTTTCAGTCCCCCCTCCCCCAACTTCTGGGAAGGGGAGAGGGGCTGGAGATTGAGTTCAATTTCCAATGGCTAATGATTTAATCAATCTTGCCTTTGTAATGAAGCCTCTATAAAATCTCAAAAAAAAAAAAACACAGTCAGGAAAGCTTCTGGGTTGGTGAACACATGGAGATTTGGGGAGAGTGGGGTGCCTGGAGAGGGCATGGAAGCTCCGCACTCTTTCCTTGTACCTTGCCCTATGCAACACTTCCATCTGGCTTTCCCTGAAATATATTGTTTTTAACAAACCAGTAATCTAGTACGTAAAATGCTTCTCTGAGTTCTGTGACCTGCTGTTGCAAATAAATCAAAGCCAAGGAGAGGGTCATTGGAACTCCAACCTACAGCTGGTCAGTCAGAAGCACAGATGATAATCTGGGTATATCTGAAGTGAAGGGCAGTCTTGTATGACTGAACCCTTAACCTCTGGAATCTGACACTATCTTTAGCTAGATGGTGTCAAAATTGAGTTGAATTGTAGGACACTCAGCTGGCATCAGAGATTAGCTTGGTGGTGTAGGGAAATCCCTCCTCCCCCAATATACATGTTGGAATCAAAATCAGAACCCTCTTAATATGGTTAGGAACCAGCCTCTGTCTTATCACCAATAGGAAGCTTGAACGAGGGTCAAAGGTCATCATCAATGTATACCCCCAGACTCTTGCCCATCTTACCCACCATTTTCAGGCTGAGGTTATGGCAAATGATAATTTAGAACACATTGTCCAACCAAAAGGGAAAGGTCAGAAAGTGGAAGAGGGTTTTTGTTGTTGTTCTTGTTGTCTTTGTTTTGAGTCAGGCTCTGACTTCCTGTGTGAATGTTCATACTACTTAAAATGATAAGGATAGCATCATATAACCTATACACAGCAAAATAGGTTGCATTCTGAAAAACACTTTTTCTTAATGAATGTGTGTATTTGTGCTTGGTTTGCCAGGGCCTATGGGTCCCTGTCTTGGTTTTTACACTTATACTCTGCTGGGAAGAATAGATGTTGGTACAAATAAGGCTAATGTGAAACAATCCCTTTCACTCTGTATCCCTCACCTTAGAAAAGGCACCACACATGTTCACTCAAAAAAGGGTGGGAAAAAATAAGATGTGTGCCTACCTTCTGGAGTAGTTTTGAAACTCAAAACCAACTTTTTTTGGTACGGAACAACTTGGAGATCTGGGAGCAGGGCTGCCCAGCGAAACTGTGGGGTGTGACCTCCTTGGGAAAAGCTGGTAAGTGGCCCAGGCTCCACAGTGAGCCACTGAGCACTCCAGTGAGCTGTGGGTTGATTTCGCTACCCCAGTGGGTCCAAATGGCAGAGCATTGAGCCAAAGAGGATTATTCTCAAACCTTAAGTTCTCTTGGAGTTTGCCTTGCTAGCCTTCAGACTTGCTTGGGACCCATCACCTCCTTCTTCTTTCTGATTTCTCCCTTTTGGAATGGGCATAACTGTCTTATGTCTGTCCCAACATTGTATTTTGCATGTAACTTGTTTGGTTTCACAAGTTCGTAGCTGGGAAAGAATTTTACCTGGAGCTTCACCAATATCTGATTTAGATGAAATTTAGATGCGATTTTGGCTCTAGATTTTAGAGCTAATGCTGGAAGAAGTTAAGAACTTTGGGGCTGTTGGGATGAAAGGCATGCATTTTTATGTGAGAAGGAGATGAATTTTGGAAGGACCAAGGCCAGAATGCTATGGACTGAATATTTGTGTTCCCCCCAAATTCATATGTTGAAGCCTTAATGTGACGATGTTTGGAGGTGGGGACTTTGGGAACTAATTAGATCATTAGAGTGGCGTTCTCATAATGGAATCAGGGTCTTTATAAGAAGAGGAAGAGGGGGAGAGAGAGATCTTTATCATGTGAGGATAGGAGAGAAGATAGTTGTCTACAAGCTAGGAAGCCTGTCCTCACCAGACACCAGATCTGCCATCATCTTGAATTGGACTTCCCAGACACCAGAACTGTGAGAAACAAATGTTTGATGTTTAAGCCACCAGTCTATGGTGTTTGTCTTAGCAGCCCTCACTGACTAAGATATACAGCATCTTCATTTTTTACCCCAAGAGCTTTGAAATTGAAAATGGACAATTCAACAGAAATCACATCTATGCATGTATCATTCTCTTGCAACAGGATTCTGAATTCATGGCACAGTGATTTACAGTAAGCAGAGAAAAACTCACTTGAAATTGCAGTAAAACTTAGGTAGCAGAGTTCCATTACCATGAGAGTGTTTCTCTCTCTATTGGGTAGACTCCTGCACCAATGAGTTCAAGCTAAGTCATAGACTATAGTGTTTTGTGACTACAGGGACACAGCTGGTAACCACAGATGGTATACCCTGCACATGTAGCACGTTGCTTTCAGTGGAGTATAGTGGTGGGGAGATGTGGGACTAGTCAAAGCTAGTGGTTTTCATCACATAGCTCGATCTAGACTTCCAAGAGAACTGTTCATAATCATAAACCCTACTACTGTTGGGCCAACAGCATAATCACTGTAGGCAAAAGACGGCACTTAGAGAAGGCTAAGACCAAATTCTGTGCTTTTACAAGGATACCTGAGGTAAACCCAAAGCAATGGTTTCCAAACATTTTTTAGACCCCATTCCACACAAAATCCAATAGAATCGTAATGTCAAGGAATAAGGTCCAGAAATCTGTGTATTAAAAGGACTCAGCCTTGCTTTAGGTACCATTGATTGAATGTTTATAAATTAAATTTTTTTTCTTAGTTTCCAAGAATATTTAATAAACTGCTTCCTAATCTGCTTTCAAATCACTGCTTTCCTCTAAAGACCTTTCCTCTAACTTCATGGCTTACAGTAGTTTAATTCAGTTCAACACACATTTATTAAATACATATGTGCTTTTCCTGAAGAAAGCTGTGTTTAGCATTGATGAAAGAGAACCAGGCAGTTCCTAGTTTTCTGTGGAGCAGGGAGGTATCCTAGTCGAGTCAGTGTAAATATAAAGCAGTGGGAATTAAGACCTTGTTACACACACATATTTTATAAAGAAGCATTTCTCCTGTTGCCTATTGTTTCCACTCCATCTCCCTCTAGATGGAGCCTATGCTGGATGGTGAGTGGAAGTATAAAATGTACATCATTCTTCCCAAAAGGAATTTAAGAAAAACAATACTCCATTGTTCCAGGGAATCCGGCTCATTTGATGATGAGAGGAAAAAAAGCAAACACAAAAATAATAATACTCAATCTTGTTCCTATAAAAGGAATATACTGTTTTGATTCTACTTACTTTGTAATGATGAATATATTGCAATAACAAACATTTCAGAAATGCAGTAAAATTACACCCCACATATCTTTGTTTGTTTTTTACTTCAACTGGTCATTGCTTATGTTATGTCTATAAATCTATTGAAGAACTCATTCATTCATTCAATGATTAATTCACTCATTCATTCATTCATTTATAAAATGCCTACCCAACTGTGAGCCAGATACTGTACTAGGCACAGGGGAAACAGCAGTGAACAAAATAGACAAAAATCTGACTTTAGGGCTTTACCTTCTAGAAGGGGAACTGATCATGAACAAGAAGAAGACCATTGGCATGTCAGGGTGAGAGGCTGGGAAAGATCTCACGGAGAGGGCAACTTCTGAGTAAAAACCTGAACAAAGTAAGGTAACTGCATTGATTTAATGGGAGAGCATTCCTGACGGAGGGAACAGAAGTTCTATGGTGGGAGCTGGCTGGCGTTAATTTTGAGAAATAGTGAGGATGAACGGGGGGTGAGCCACTTTTGGACTAGCAGAAGATGAGCTGAGGACAACGATGGTGATGGATTTGAGTGGATCACAGAGGGCTTTATAGGACATAATAGGACTCTGGGTTTTACACTGAGTGAGATGGAAAATTACTGGAGGGTTTTGAGCAGAATAGTGAAATGACAGGACATATTTCAAGAAAATCACCCTGTGTGATACAGTGATTTATGATAAAAGAAATATATATTCTTTGGTTTTCATTGCCTTTTCTGGAACCGTGCTCCTAAAGCCTTTGGAATTTCCTAAGTGATGAGAGCAATAAATGTGTCTTCTGTTATGTTAATGAGGTGACTTTTGGACAGTATATAAGGATGGGGGCTGGTTGCCAGGAGAACCAGCCAAGTGATCAGATGGTTGGAACTTTCAGTCCTACCCCTGACCTCTATGAAGGGGAGAGGGGTTAGATGTTAAATTAATCATCACTGGCCAATGAGTTCATCAATCATGCTTATGTAGTGAAGCCTAAATGATGGGATTCAGAGAGCTTCCAGGTTGGTGAACACATTCATATAACAGGAGGGTGACACACACCAACTCCACAGGGACAGAGGCTGCTGGGTTAGGGGCCCTCCCTAACCTCACCCAAGATATCTCTTCATCTGGTTGTTCATCTGTATCCTTTATCATATCCTTTAATAAACTGGTAAACATAAGTATTTCCCTGAGTATGTGAGCTGCTCTAACAAATAATCAAATCCATGGGGGAAGAGGTCAGGGGAACCTCTGATTTGTAGCCAAGTCAAACAGAAGTTGTGGGTAGCCTGGGGAAGTACCATTTGTGATTGACATCTGAAGTGGCAGGGCAGTCGAGCCCTTACCCCATGAGATCTGACACTATCTTCCAGTTGTTTCAGAATTGAGTTAAATTGTGGGACACCCAGCTGCTGTCACAGAGAATTGCTTGGAGTGGGAAAACCTCCACACACTGGGTGACCAGAAGTATCAGAAATGTTGTGATTTTGGCAGTAGTGTGAGATTAAAGGAGAAACACAGGGGATGGGATTTGTCCAACTCACCTTGGTTTCTGTATTAAGAATGGACTGAAGGGAGGAGAAGGGCAAGAACAAAAGCAGAGAGATCTGCTCCCGGAGCAGGTGCAATTATAGGTTATTGTAATAAGAGGCACCGCAATAATCTAGGTGAGAGATGATGATGGTTTGATACAGGTATTGGGGTGTGGCAAAAAGTGGATAAGTTCTAAATAAAAATTGAAGAAAGAGCTGGAAGGATTTGCTGATGAACACTGAGAAGAAGAGTGTCATGAACGTCAACAGGTTTTTGGCTTGAAATTGCCATTCACCAAGATGAAGAAAAACATAGGTGCTTGATTTGGACTATGATGATTTTGTGATGCCTATTACAAGCAGAGGTGTCAACCAGGGAGTCATACATATGGATCTGGATTTTATGGGAGAGGTCTAGAATGAAGAGAGAAATTCAGGAGTTATCACCAAAGGTGACATTTAGGTGGTATTCAAAGTCACAAGACTGGCTTACATCATTCAGGAGCAAGTGTAGACAGAGAGAGGCAGAGATTGGAGTGGAACAGTCAGAAGTCTAGGAATGTCTGCAGCCACCAGAAGCTGGAGAAGGAAAAAAATTGAACCTTCCCTAGAGCCTTTGGAGGAAGTGGGACCCTGCTGACACCTTGATTTTAGACTTCTGTCCTCCAGAACTGTGAGAGAACAAATGTCTGTTGTTTTAAGCCAACCAGTTTGTGGTAATTTGTTACAGTAACCACAGGAAATTAATACAGTATCCAAATTGTCTTAAGAAAGTTTCAATAGTGGCTGCTTTTAATTACTGTATTCTTTTCCTCTTTGTAAAAGGTTACTTTATTCAGTACTTCAAATAACAATCTCTATATTTCTAACCTGATTTTGCAAATAAAGTTAAGTAACTGTACCACACAGCACATTGGGTTTCTTTGTTTATTACATTTTCTTTGGACATGCAATAAACATGGAAAGTGGGTTTCTATGAACTCTGCTTAGTGCCTTAAATAGCTGCTGTGTGCCTGTGGTGACAGATTGTGAGATCACCCCAGAAGGAAGGATAAAACTATCACCTGACAATCGAGAAATGGAAAGCTTCAGATTGTTGACTCCTGTTTTGCATTCCCATGGAATAATAGCCTTTCCAGAGCCATCAGCAGAAAACAAGATGGTGGTGGGAGAACTTCAAAATGGCAGAGAAGTAAGACATGGAGACCACCTTCCTCCCAACAAATACATCAGAAATATATCTACATGTGGAACAACTCTTACAGAACACCTACTGAATGCCGGCAGAAGACCTCAGACTTGCTCAGATTGTTGACTCCTGTTTTGCATTCCCATGGAATAATAGCCATTCCAGAGCCATCAGCAGAAAACAAGATGGTGGTGGGAGAACTTCAAAATGGCAGAGGAGTAAGACATGGAGACCACCTTCCTCCCCACAAATACATCTGAAATATATCTACATGTGGAACAACTCTTATAGAACACCTACTGAATGCCGGCAGAAGACCTCAGACTTGCCAAAAGGCAAGAAACTCCCCACGTACCTAGGTAGGGCAAATGAAAAAAGAAAAAACAGAGACGAAAGAAAAGGGATGGGACCTGTATCTCTGGAAGGGAGCTGTGAAGGAGGAAAAGTTTCCACACACTAGGAAGCCCCTTCACTAATGGAGATGGGGGGTGGACAGGGAGACAGCTTCAGAGCCATAGAGGAGAGCACAGCAACAGCGGTGCAGAGGGCAAAGTGGAGAGATTCCTGCACAGAGGATCAGTGCTGACCAGCACTCACCAGCCCGAGAGCCTTGTCTGCTCACCCGCTGGGGCGGGCGGGGGCTGGGAGGTGAGGCTTTGGCTTTGGAGGTCAGATCCCAGGGAGAGGACTGGGGATGGCTGCATGAACACAGCCTGAAGGGGGCTAGTGCACCACAGCTAGCTGGGAGGCAGTCCGGAAAAAAGACTGGACCTGCCTAAGAGGCAAGAGACCATTGTTTCAGGGTGCGCAAGGAGAGGGGATTCAGACTACTGCCTAAATGAGCTCCAGATATGGACGCATGCCACGGCTATCAGCATGGACACCAGAGATGAACATGAAATGCTAAGGCTGCTGCTGCAGCCACCAAGAAGCCCATGCACAGGCACAGGTCACTATCCACACCTCCCCTCCTGGGAGCCGGTGCAACTCGCCACTGCCAGGATCCCATGAACCAGGGACAACTTCCCTGGGAGAACACAGAGCATGCCTCAGGCTGGTGCAACATCATGCCAGTGTCTGCAGCTGCAGGCTCACTCCGCATTCTGTACCCCTCCCTCCCCAGGGCCTGAGTGAGCCAGAGCCCCTGAATCAGCTGCTATTTTAACCTCTTCCTGTCTGAGCGGGAACAGATGCCCTCAGGTGACTTACATGCAGAGGCAGGGTCGAATCCAAAGCTGAACCCCAGGAGCTGTGAGAACAAAGAAGAGAAAGGGAAATAATTCCCAGCAGCCTCAGGAGCAGAGGATTAAATCTCCACAATCTACTTGATGTACCCTGCATCTCTGCAATACCTGAATAAAGAAAAAATAATCCCAAAATTGAGGCAGTGGACTTTGGGACCCACTTTAGACTAGGGGTTTGCTTTCTGCATCCAATTTGTTTTCAGTTTTATGGTTTCTTACTTTAGTTTTTAGAGTTTATTATCATTGGTAAATTTGTTTATTGATTTGATTGCTCTCTTCCCTTTTAATTATATATATATAATATATATATTTTAAATGGTACATTAAACAAGATGGATTTAATTGATGTTTATAGGACATTCTACCCCCCAAAAACAGAATACACATTCTTCTCAAGTGCTCATGGAACATTCTCCAGGATAGATCATATCATGGATGACAAATCAAGCCTTGGTAAATTTGAGAAAATTGAAATTGTATCAAGCATCCTTGCCAACCACAATGTTATGAGACTAGATATCAATTACAGGAAAAAATCTGTAAAAAATACAAACACATGGAGGCTACACAATATATTAATAAATTACTAAGAAATCACTGAAGAAAGCAAAGAGGAAATAAAAAAAAAAAAAAACCTAGAAACAAAGGAAAAAGAAAACACGATGATCCAAAACCTATGGGAAGCAGCAAAAGCAGTTCTAGCAATAAAAACCTACATTAAGAAAGAAGAAACATCTCAAATAAACAACCTAACCTTATACCTAAAGCAACTAGAGAAAGAAGAAGAGCAACAACAAAAAACCAAAGTTAGCAGAAGGAAAGTAATCATAAAGATCAGATCAGAAATAAATGAAAAATAATGAAAAATAAATGAAGGAAACAATAGCAAAGATCAATAAAACTAAAAGCTGGTACTTTGAGAAGATAAACAGAATTGATAACCATTAGCCAGACCCATCAAGAAAAAAAAGACTCAAATCAATAGAATTAGAAATGAAAAAGGAGAAGTAACAACTTACACTGCAGAAATCCAAAGGATCATGAGAGATTACAACAAGCAACAATATGCCAATAAAATGGACAACCTGGAAGAAGTGGAAAAATTCTTAGAAAAGCACAACCTTCCGAGAGTGAATGAGGAAGAAATAGAAAATATAAACAGACTAATCACAAGCACTGAAATTGAGACTGTGATTTAAAATCTTCCAACAAACAAAAGCTCAGGACCAGATGACTTCACAGGTGAATTCTATCAAACATTTAGAGAAGAGCTAACACCTATCCTTCTCAAATTCTTCCAAAATGTAGCAGAGGGAGGAACACTCCCAAACTCATCCTACGAGGCCACCATCACCCTGACACCAAAACCATCAAAGGATGTCACAAAGAAAGAAAATTACAGTCTAATATCAGTGATGAACATAGATGCAAAAATCCTCAACAGAATAGTAGCAAACAGAATCCAACAGCACATTAAAAGGATCATACACCATAATCAAGTGGGGTTTATCCCAGGAATGCAAAGATTCTTCAATGTATGCAAATCAGTCAATGTGATGCACCATATTAACAAATTGAAGAAGAAAAACCATATGATCATGACAATAGATGTAGAGAAAGCTTTCAACAAAAGTCATCACCAATTTATGATAAAAACCCTCAGGAGAGTAGGCATAGAGGGAACTTTCCTCAACATAAGAAAGGCCATATATTACAAACCCACAGCCAACATTGTTCTCAATGGTGAAAAACTGAAACCATTTCTTCTAAGATCAGGAATGAGACAAGGTTTTCCACTCTCTCCACTATTATTCAACAGAGTTTTGGAAGTTTTAGCCACAGAAATAGGAGAGAAGAAAAAGGAATCCAAATCGGAAAAGAAATAAAACTGTCATTGTTTGCAGATTACATTATACTATACAGAGAGAATCCTAAAGATGTTACCAGAAAACTACTAGAACTAGTCAATACATTTGGTAAAGTAGCAGGAGACAACATTAATGCACAGAGATCTCTTGTATTTCTATATATTAATGATGAAATATCTGACAGGTAAATTAAGGAAACACTCCCATTTGCCATCGCAACAAAATGAATAAAATACCTTGGAATAAACCTACCTAAGGAGACAAATGACCTGTATGCAGAAAACTATAAGACACTGATGAAAGAAATTAAAGATGATATATACAGATGGAGATATATACCATGTTCTTGGATTGGAAGAATCAACATTGTGAAAATGACTCTACTACCCAAAGCAATCTACAGATTCAATGCAATTCCTATCAAACTACCACTGGCATTTTTCACAGAACTAGAACAAAGAATTTCACAATACGTATGGAAACAAAGACCCCAAATAGTGAAAGCAAATTGGTGAAACCAAAACGGAGCTGGAGGAATCAGGCTCCAGGATTTCAGACTATACTACAAAACTACAGCAATCAAGAAAGTATGGAACTGTTACAAAAACAGAAATATGGATCAATGGAACAGAAAAGAAAGCCCAGAAATAAATCCATGCACATATGGTCACCTTATTTTTGATAAAGGAGGCAAGAATATACAATGAAGAAAAGACAGCTTCTTCAATAAGTGGTGCTGGATAAACTGGACAACTACATGTAAAAGAATGAAGTTAGAACACTCCCTAACACCATACAAAAAAAATACACTCCAAATGGATTAAAGACCTAAATGTAAGGCCAGACAGTATAAAACTCTTAGAGGAAAACATAGGTAGAACATTCTATGACATAAATCACAGCAAGATCTTTTTGACCCATCTCCTAGAGAAATGGAAATAAAAGCAAAAATAAACAAATGGGACTTAATTAAACTTAAAAGCTTTTGCACCATACTGCTTTTGGCAGTATTCCATTACATTTTAACATGTGTTTTTTGCATTTTTGTTATTTAAAAGATTTTTTAAAATGCATACATTATATCCTCATTGACTCAAAAGTTAATCAGAGTTATTTTTTAATTTCAAAGTTTGAAGTTTCTTCAAATATTTATTTTTCTTAATTTAAAAGAAAGCAGATCAAGTATATTATTGGAAGTTTGGAAAATCTAGAAAAAAGGAGAAAAAATAATAATTTCAAATTTTACCACTCACAGAGTTAACAATATCAAGATTAAGTGTATTTTATTCCAATCTTTTTTTCTTTTCAATGTATAGATCTATACTAGAATCACATTGCATGTATGATTTTTGTGTTTTTCTCTTAATGACATTTTTATGTTATTTAATATTTAGTAAAATATAATTTTAATGGCGTGTACTATTCCATCTCAAAAAACAAAAGTTTATTTACATAACTGTTGTTAGACATATCTTTATTTCCAATTCTTGTTATCAAAAATAACGTTTCAATAAATACATCCTTGTGAGAAAGAATTTGCCCATCTATTTCCTCAATTATGTTCATTTTAAAAGATCTTGGGCTTCCCTGGTGGCGCAGTGGTTGAGAGTCCGCCTGCCGATGCAGGGGACACGGGTTCGTGCCCCGGTCCGGGAGGATCCCACATGCCGTGGAGCGGCTGGGCCCGTGAGCCATGGCCGCTAAGCCTGCGCGTCCGGAGCCTGTGCTTCGCAGCGGGAGAGGCCGCAACAGTGAGAGGCCCGCATATCACAAAAAAAAAAAAAAAAAAAAAGATCTTGATGCATATTACCTAACTGCCCTCAAGAAAGATTGCATCAATTCACATGCCTACAATGAGTTTATGAAAAGTGCACATTTCTCTGAATTTCTCAGCATTGTAAATTAAAAAAAATCAATTCCCTAGGCAAAAACTTCATAAGTGATGGTTATTTAAATTCACATTTCATTAACTATTAATGAACCTGAACATCTCCTCACAAGGTCCTGTTGTATTTCATTGTAAGTGTTCTTTCTCCCATTCTTAATTTCTGGTTCTTATCCATTTTGAGTGGAATATCTATATTTATCTTATACATATATGCATTAAGGAAAAAAATTATCTTCCCATGATTGTTTCAGATAAGTTTTCTATTTTGCTATGCCTTTTAATTTTATTTAACATTTTTTCTGATCATGAAATATTATATTTTAATGTAATTTTATCTATCTTTTTATAATGAAGATATTTACTCCTTTTCTTTTTGGAAACTTTTTCCCACTTATGCTTCCATACCATTCTTGTGGTGAGACAGGAGTGGCCATATTATGCTCTAGTGACAGCTGAGTGTTTCAGCATATCCTCATCACTTTTGCTGGGCTTTTATATGAGGACCAAGAGAAAGTAAGTCCATCTCTCTTCTGGTACCCAACCCACAAAACTGGAAGCTCAGCATCTGTCAGCACACTGACTGCCTTTCACCATATTAACAGAGAAATGGAGGGATGATGTGCAGTGATTAGAATGAAGGAGATATGCAGAGGAGAGCAGAGATTAAAAATATCTTAATGGGGGGCTTCCCTGCTGGCCCAGTGGTTGAGAGTCCACCTGCCGATGCAGGGGACACGGGTTCATGCCCCAGTCCGGGAAGATCCCACATGCCGCGGAGCGGCTAGGCCCGTGAGCCATGGCTGCTGAGCCTGCATGTCTGGAGCCTGTGCTCCGCAACGGGAGAGGCCACAACAGTGAGAAAAAAATATCTTAATGGGGTCAGGTCTCTGCTTCCAGTTATTTCTGGGGTCCAGCCACATCCTTACTTCTGCATCTCAATATACATATAATAAATACCCCTTTTCAACTTAAACTAATTTTATATGGGTTTTTGCTAAATTCAACCAGAGTTCTAACTGATATTTTATCTTTATAATTTTTGTCTTATTGCTGTAATGCTTAAAAATATTCTCTCTATTGTAAGGCCAGAGAAATATTGCCTACTAATTTTTTCTGTTGATTTTTAAATATTTAATGCTCTAATGTATTTAGAATATATTTTGTGTATGGTGTGAGGTAACCATCCTTTTTTGTAATATATAACTAGTCATGAATACATTAATGCATATGCTATACTAAAATAAATTCTAATTGTGGAATTTTAGACAAATGAATATTTAATCTTGATTGGGGTTTAAGACATGTTTCCTACAACTTTTGGTTTGGCTATGAAGGATGTATAGAATTTTGACATGTATAGAAAACACAGGCAGGGCATTAGAAAAGACTTTAAAATTTGGAAAATATTGGCCAAATTGGGACAAATGTTCCTGGACATAAGTTAAACATTTCCCCTGCATTTTTATCTCCAGCTGTACAGACTTCACCTATGGCACCTCTCACTCTGTATTGCATTAATTTTAATCCCCCTTTTTGAGCTACAAGCCTGAATTCTCTTATTTGCCTTTATAGTCTCTGTAACTGTACAGTGCATTGCACAGAAAAATGATGGTCAGTGAACGTTTGAGAAATGGATGAATAATGGAATATGAGTTTTAACTGACAAGAGCAGCATTGGGGAGATAGCCGAGAGATTCACCTGGAATGTTAACATGATATAACCTGCATTTTAAGCTGGTGGTTATATAATTATAATTTCATAATATATATTTAGAGCATCTTTAAATTTTGCTCCATTATTTTTTGTGGTTGTTTTCAGACAAGACAGGTACAGTTTGCTATTTCCACACTTTTTCCCATGGTTTTCTTTTGTATTTCAAAGGCTGATCTCTTATCATAAATTCAAAATATTAGCTAAGAGTAACGATTGATTCATTTCTGAATACGAAATGCTGAAATTACACAAGTGTTTTTTGGGTGAATCATTAAAAATGTGAATTAACTAAGAAGAATAGTGAGGAAAGAAAAATCAATGTGCATTTGCAAGCTGGAGGACATTTCTGGTTAGCAACTTTAGTGACTAACCATCCCAGTCTTCCTGCATTGCAGGATTTTCAGAGCTAAGACCAGGACAGTAGGTCACTCTGTAACCTGACAAATATGAGCATCTTTGACTTTGCCAAAATTAGGTGGATATCTGTGGGTGGGACTGGGGAGCATAACTCATGCCACATGAAAGCATTGTGATAACTTTTTATTCTTCTTACACTGGAAATTGGAGAGCACCTCAAGCAATGTAATTGCAAGGGTTAGGGAAAGGACTAAAAAATCTCAGATGTAAAAGTTAGCTCTAGTCATAAATGCTTTTTATAGCTTTGATTCTAATTTCCACTGGGATTCTTTGTAAATAAATCTCTCTGCCCTTCAACTTTTTAACTTATCAAATGGGACTGATAACACGAAGTGACAACAATCAGAGCTATGATAATGCTGAATGATTGAAAGCATTCTCTAAGTATTGTGCCAGTTTTTTTTCCAATGCCTAATCTTCCCTAAGGATGGAATTTAGTTAGATATTTTATTATTTTCATTAGAATTCAGAGTCCACATTTTCATAGGACAAGGGACAGTGACTGTAACCTGAGATTAGATGAATTCTTAAATGTTCTATGGCAGGGGTCCTCAACTCCTGGGCCACAGACAGGTAGCAGTCCGAGGCCTGTTAGGAACCAGGCCGCACAGCAGGAGGTGAGCAGCAGGTGAGCAAGTGAAGCTTCATCTGCCGCTCCCCCTCACTTGCATTACTACACCCTGTACGTGGAAAAATTGTCTTCCACGAAACTGGTCCCTTGTGCCAAAAGGGTTGGAGACAGTTGTTCTAGGGGACTGAAGATCACTGATAACCTTATCTCTCACAAATATCCTACGGAGTTGGGTAGAAGTCCCTTCTCATTGCCATATAACTTGATAGAATTCAGGAATACATGCCTGGGTGTAGACACTGGCTCACACAGGGCACCATAAATTGAGCTAAAATTGCACTCAGTTTCAGAGCACAGGAGGATCATTAATGACTGCTGATGATGGGTCTGATGAGACAGCAATGAGCCGGGGGTCATCATATTCAATTGATGAAAGCTAGCTCAAGGGGAAAAGGAACTCACACCATTCTAAATGTGCTAGGGTGAAGAGAGAGGGGACCATAGGACTCAGGAGTCAAGCTTGGAACTAGGGTGAGGCAAGTGAGGTATTCGTTTAGGCTATACAATTTGAGCGGACAACAAAAAAAGATAGGAATCAAGATAAATAACATTTTAATTCAAGATCTTAAAAATCTAAAATGAATGCAAAAAATATCTATGATGAACAAAATATCTGAATTGTCAATAAAAATCAGAATCCTACACAGTACCTGAAGCCTTAGCTCACTGGTCTGCTCCTAACCATGACTCTGCTCAGCTCTATACTGAGAGAGCTGTGGGTCAGAGTCACATTGCAGAGTAGCCTTCTCACCAAAGTGTTGATGATGGTTGTAGATTCAGCCACCTGGAGTGCAGTGTGTCTACTTTAGTGCTGAAGTAGAAAAGTTAGCGCCACTTCCCAAGGTACTCTATTCTAGTGGAGAATAGCTTAGTTACTAGAAATTTTTTACATATATATAAGCTGAGCACTCTGTAAGTCCCAACTACTGTGGTAAGTGCTTTATATATATTATTAGGTTATTATAATCCCTCCAGTTAATTATTTTATGAGATAGATGTTACCATTCTTATTTTTTTAGAAGAGCAAACTAAAGCTTAGAGATGATAAACTGCTATCCCACTTCCACATAGCTGGTAAATATTAGAGTTTGCTTGGAATTGGGTCAGTATGGTTACAAAACCTTTGCTTTCATTTATTACTCATCTACTTACTCCAAAAAGCACAGAATTAAATGAAGTAGATAAAAGCTTGCAAGCAAGTGCCCATGTGTGTCTAAAATATGAATTCCTGAATAAGAGAAGAAACACACACAAAAGCATAATTCCCCAGGAAATGTATCCTGAGAATTTATTGAAAGGCAAGAACCAGAATTTCTGTTACTGTAAGTCATTCAGAAAGCGACAGCAAGAGGCAGGACTGTTAATAAAGTGGTGGTGAGAGATTGGACAACTCAGGGTCTCAGCTTTATTGCCAGTTTTCTGACTCAACAGTGCCTCAAAGGAATGTCATGGACCATGTATCTTGCAAAAATTTACCTTTATTATGACTTAGACAGAGCTTTGAAAGTAGCAGATATCAGTAGCACTTGACAATGGCAAAGCATGATCACATATGCTGTTTATTGACCACATAGACCTGAAGTGGGTGAGTTGTCTGTTTTGAGAGTAAGTATAGAGTCCAAGTGCTTGTCAAAATGTCTCTGTTACTGGGCATACTGGTGCTCTGAGTGTATAGTATTCCTTATCTCAGTTCTTGTCACTCAAAGACCCCTTTTTAAATTTCTGCATGGAGCAGTTGGGAGAGAGAAATTGTGAAACCCGTTTCTGTAAAAGATTATAATGTACAAAACTCACAGCAACATTTCTTTTTCCTTTGCACTTTGCTCCAACTTCTGTTGAAGTCAAAATAGATTTTACTTTGGAAATATAAAAGTGGATACAAAATTCACACCTTTGGGCTAGTATTTATAGCAGGAAGGTATGTTAAAGCATTTACTTTACCCAGATGGAATTTTTTTTTTTAATGATAGTGTATTTTACAGTCTTACAGTTTCATTCACTCAAGACTTGAGGAATTGTTCCCTGAGTTTATTTTAAGAGTAAATTGACAAGGCAAGATCCTGAAACTTCTGGGACTTCTCATCAAGAAAGGCACAGTTTTCAGCTAAGCCAAGCAGAGTTTATACCTTCATCTCTATCAGTTTTTATGTTTCTTTGTCAGAGTATATTTTTTGTAAAATTAGGACTTCATTCTTTCAGGAAAACTTAAAATATATAAATTTTATTAAGAAGACCATAGAATCTTATGGAAAAAAACAAGAAAACTTTTTGGCCAACACAATAAATATCTAACTAAGTCTCAAAGAAGAAAGATAGGAAACTGAGTTCAAGAGATTCTTTTTCTTCAGCTAGCATGGTCTGTATTCCCTGTCAGAAATCTTAGCTTTGCTCAGGGGCTCCAGGATGGTGATGAGTTGCAGCAGGGAGGGGAGGGTGGGGGCTATGGCTGCTTCTTCTAATGCTAGGGAAAGCAGCTGAACATGGTTCCAAAACAGGTTCTCCATATCGACCAGCCTGGAAGACAATGCCTGTATGGAGAACAGAGTGGAGTGCAGAAGGCCGGCCAACCTGTACCTATGGATTGGAGAATTTAACGCATTTACATATAAGCCATGTAGCTGACAGGGTCTTGGTCCTCCAGCTGGATGTCAGGCCTGAGTCTCTGAAGTGGAAGAGCTGAGTTCAGGACAATGAACCACCAAGGACCTCTTTGCCCATTTAATATCAATGGGCTGAGAGCTCTCCCAAAGATGTCCATCTCAAGGCTAAGACCCGCCTCCACTCAATGACCAGCAAGATACAGTGCTTGACAATCTATGCCAAACAACTACAAAGAGAGGAACACAACCCCAGCTATTAGCAAAAAGGCTGCCTAAAATCATAATAAGGTCATAGACACCCCAAAACACACCACCAGATGTGGTTTTACCCACCAGAAAGACAAGATACAGCCTCATCCATCGGAACACAGGCACCAGTTCCCTCCACCAGGAAGCTTACACATCCCACAGAAGCAACCTTACCCACTGGGAGCAGATCCCAAATACAACGGGAACTATGACCCTTCAGCCTGTGAAAAGGAGACCCCAAACACTGTAAGTTAAGCAAAATGAGATGACAGAAATATGCAGCAGATGAAGGAGCAAAGTAAAAAATGACCAGACCAAACAAATGAAGAGGAAATAGGCACTCTACCTGAAAAAGAATTCAGAGTAATGATAGTAAAGATGATCAAAAATCTTGGAAAGAGAATGAGGAAAATACAAGAAACATTTAACAAGGACCAAGAAGAACTAAAGAGCAAAGGAACAATAAGGAATAAATGAATGAACAATGAACAATAATGAATGAACAATAAATGAAATTCAAAATTCTCTAGAAGGAATCAACAGCAGAATAACTGAGGCAGAAGAACAGATAAGTGACCTGGAAGATAAAATAGTGGAAATAACTACCACAGAGCAAGGTAAAGAAAAAAGAATGAAAAGATTTGAGGACAGCCTAAGAGACTTCTGGGACAGCATTAAGCACATCAACATTCAAATTATAGGGGTCCCAGAAGAAGAAGAGAAAAAGAAAGGGACTGAGAAAATATTTGAAGTGATTACACTTGAAAACTTCCCTAATATGGGAAAGAAAATAGTCAATCAAGTCCAAGAAGTGGAGAGAGTCCCATACAGGATAAGTCCAAGAAGAAACACACCAAGACACATATTAATCAAACTATCAAAAATTAAATACAAAGAAAAAAAATTAAAAGCAACAAGGGAAAAGCAACAAATAACATACAAGGGAATCCCCAAAAGGTTACCAGCTGATCTTTCAGAGAAACTCTGCAAACCAGAAGGGAGTGGCAGGACATATTGCAAATGATTAAAGGGAACTACTTAAAACCAAGATTACTCTACCCAGCAAGGATCTCATTCAGGTTCAACAAAGAAATTAAAACCTTTACAGAAAAGCAAAAGCTAAGTGAATTCAGCACCACCAAACGAGCTGTACAACAAATGCTAAAGGTACTTCTCTAGGCAGGAAACGCAGGAAAAGGAAAAGACCTACAATAACAAACCAAAAACAATAAATAAAATGGTAATAGGAACATACATATTGATAATTACCTTAAATGTAAATGGATTAAACGCTCCAACCAAAAGGCATAGACTGGCTGAATGGATACAAAAACAAGACCTGTATATATGTTGTCTACAAAAGACGCACTTTATACCAAGGGAAACATACAGACTGAAAGTGAGGGGACGGAAAAAGATATTCCATGCAAATGGAAATCAGAAGAAAGTTGGAGCAGCAATTCTAATATCAGAAAAAATATACTTTAAAATAAAGACTATTACAAAAGACAAAGAAAGACACTACATAATGATCAAGAAATCAATCCAAGAGAATATATAACAATTGTAAATATTTATGCACCCAACACAGGAGCACCTCAATACATAAGGAAAATGCTAACAGCCATAAAAGGTGAAACTGACAGTAACACAATCATAAGATGGGACTTTAACACCCCACTTTCACCAGTGGACAGATCATCCAAAATGAAAATAAATAAGGAAACACACACTTTAAATGACACATTCAACAAGATAGGTTTAATTGATATTTATAGGACATTCCATCCAAAAACAACAGAATGCACTTTCTTCTCAAGTGCTCATGGAACATTCTCCAGACCATTTCTTGGGTCACAAATCAACTCTTGGTAAATTTAAGATAATTGAAATTTTATCAAGTATCTTTTCCAACCACAACATTATGAGACTAGATATCAATTACAGGAAATAATCTGTAAAAAATACAAACACATGGAGGCTAAACAATACACTACTAAATAACCAGGAGATCACTGAAGAAATCAAAGAGGAAATCAAAAAATACCTAGAAACAAATAACAATGAAAACACGATGACCCAAAACCTATGGGATGCAGCAAAAGCAGTTCTAAGAGGCAAGTTTATAGCAATACAATCCTACCTCAAGAAACGAGAAAGATTTCAAATAAACAGCATAACCTTACACTCAAAGCAACTAGAGAAAGAAGAACAAAAACAACCCAAAAGGTAGAAGAAGGAAAGAAAACATAAATATCAGATTATAAATAAATGATAAAGAAATGAAGGAAAAACTAACAAAGATCAATAGAACTAGAGCAAATAATTTCACAAATAATTTCACAAATGCAATTCCTATCAAACTACTAATGGCATATTTCACAGAACTAGAGCAAATAATTTCACAATATTTCACAAAATAATCAATGCAATCTTGAGAAAGAAAAACGGAGCTGGAGGAATCTGGCTGCCAGATTTCAGACTATACTACAGAGCTACAGTAATCAAGACAGTATGGTACTGGCAGAAAAACAGAAATATAGATCAATGGAGCAGGATAGGAAGCCCAGAGATAAACCCATGAACATCTGGTCACCTTATTTTTCATAAATGAGGCAAGAATATACAGTGGAGAAAAGAGAGACTCTTCAATAAATGGTGCTGGGAAAACTGGACAGCTACATGTAAAAGAATGAAATTAGAACACTCCTTAACACCATACAAAAAAATAAACTCAAAATGGATTAAAGACCTAAATGTAAACCTAGTCACTATAAAACTCTTAGAGGAAAACATAGGCAGAATACTCTATGACATAAATCACAGCAAGATTCTTTTTGACTCACCTCCTACAGAAACGGAAATAAAAACAAACAAATGAAACCTAATGAAACTTAAAACCTTTTGCACAGCAAAGGAAACCATAAACAAGACAAAAAGACAACTCTCAGAAAGGGAAAAAATATTTGCAAATGAAGCAACTGACAAAGGATTAATTTCCAAAATATACAAGCAGCTCATGCAGCTCAATATCAAAAAAATAAACAACCCTATCCAAAAATGGGTAGAACACCTAAATAGACATTTCTCCAAAGAAGATATACAGATTGCCAACAAACACTTGAAAGGATGCTCAACATCACTAATCATTAGAGAAATGCAAATCAAAAATACAATGAGGTATCACCTCACACCAGTCAGAATGGCCATCATCAAAAATATCTACAAACAATAAATCCTGGAGAGGTTTTGGAGAAAAGGCAACCCTCTTACACTGTTGGTGGGAATATAAATTGATACAGCCACTATGGAGAACAGTATGGGGGTTCCTTAAAAAACTAAAAATAGAACTACCATATGACCCAGCAATCCCACTACTGGGTATTTACACTTAGAAAACCATAATTCAAAAAGAGTCAAGTACCACAATGTTCATTGCAGCACTATTTACAATAGCTAGATCATGGAAGCAACCTAAGTGTCCATCAACAGATGAATGGATAAAGAAGATGTGGTACATATATACAATGGAATATTACTCAGCCATAAAAAGAAATGAAACTGAATTATTTGTAGGAGGTGGAGGGACCTAGAGACTGTCATACAGAGTGATGTAAGTCAGAAAGGGAAAAATAAGTACCGTATGCTAACACATATATATGGAATCTAAAAAAAAGAAAGGTTCTGAAGAACCTAGGGACAGGACAGGAATAAAGATGCAGATGTAGAGAATGAACATGAGGACACGCGGAGGGGGAAAGATAAGCTGGGGCAAAGTGAGAGAGTGGCATGGACTTATATATACTACCAAATGTAAAATAGATAGCTAGTGGGAAGCAGCCGCATAGCATAGGGAGATTAGCTCCGTGCTTTGTGACCACCTAGAGGGGTGGGATTGGGAGGGTTGCGGGGAGATGCAAGAGGCAGGGGATATGGAGATATATGTATATGTATAGCTGATTCACTTCGTGATACAGCAGAAACTAACACAACCATGTAAAGCAATTATACCCCAATAAAGATGTTTGAAGAATCAAAAAGAAATCTTAGCTTTAAAAGCTCTGCAGTATGTCCCTACACCCTTTGACAACAGCTTCTGTACTATATAAAAATCTCATTATGCTTATTAAGAAATGAAATTCACCGTTCCCCAAGGGAATCATTTTGAGCTAAAAGAGATAATTCCTATAGGACAATTTGGCATAATTCACATTTCAAGACTTCTAAGCAATCTGTTCCTCTTCCCCTTTTTAAAGAAAAAAAGGTTATTTATCTTGATTTACTTACATAATGTATTACATAAGCCATAGCCTACTTCAGAGATACAGGTTAAAAGCTAATTATATCAGAAATTCATCCCTGAATTTTCTTCTCTTTCATTTAGAAATATTTTTAAGTAGAAAAGAAATTTGAGCTACTCAAGAATTCACTGAAGTTTGGACAGTGTGATTTCTAATTAGATTTCTACTGATCATGTTTTTACATTTTAAAAGAAGAAAAGAAAATTATTTATCCAGATAATACTGCCCTTACTATGGTTACCCAGTCCCCAAGCTACGTTGGTCATTATTGCTATGTCATTAATTTCAAATATGGCTTGTGTCATTTAAAAAAGTGTATACATATTTCTCAGATAATTCTTTTACTTCTCTGTATGACATACAGTTTCTTTAACTTTCAGCCATTTGTATCCTGTGGACATATTTCCTTGTTTACAAATTGGTGTCAATTATGTCACATCAGCCTATCTTTGATTCCAAAAAATCCTCCTATCTCTTAATGCCTCTGTTAACTTACATGTTTCTGGAGTACAGATCCTTCCTATCAGAAATTGAATTTAGCTTGTTCATTTTAGGTTGATAGAACAACTGTGGGCATGTAAACAGCAGTGGTGTATGGAACTCATTCTACTAGAATGGACTGCAACTCTCAAGCAGCCCCTGGAACAGCTGGTGGGCTCATGGAATGTCAGGGGTGCCTCTGAAGGATGAGAATTTGGTACCCACATGCAAGATGAATCTGCAGATAGTTATACTATCTATCCCCCTGCTGGAACATTCCTATGTGGCTCAGAGTCACCTCCATGAGAAATCACTGCTTCCCAAATTAAACATGAGCATCCCGGGACTGTTAGAATTCACATCCCAATGATATCACAAGGATTTCATCATTTTCACTAACTGCATGTTAACTTAGTAGATGTTTATATAAATTTATAACCATTTACCAGATAGAACACTTGATAAAATTTAAGTCTTTGGGAACATTTTTGATGAAAAGGGCAAAGAGACCTGCCATCTTCTCTTAAAATGTTCACAGCAGGTTGCACACACAGTGTTCCAAGCTGTGGGATGGACTTCTAAGTATTTATTCCACTCAGAGGGCTTGAGAATGCTGAGTTGAAAATGGGCAAGAGATGCAAGTGACTGAAAAGAAATTCATTCATGTTAGAAAACAAATCAAAGAGAATGGCAGAAAATACATGTAAAAAAAGAAAGATATACAGGTGTCCTGTATAGAGTCTTAACCCTTAAATTTATTACAACTATTTATTTTTTTAAGAAAAATATTGTCATTTGATTTTTCATTTTGTTTTACAGATCTGGTTAGATATTGGCCTTCATTTCTCTTATCAGTAGTTTTGGAATAATTTTTCTCAAATTTCTCAGATCAAAAGAATCATGAGGGGCTTCCCTGGTGGCGCGGTGGTTGAGAGTCCGCCTGCCGATGCGGGGGGCGCGGGTTCGTGCCCCGGTCCGGGAAGATCCCACGTGCCGCGGAGCGGCTGGGCCCGTGAGCCATGGCTGCTGAGCCTGCGCGTCCGGAGCCTGTGCTCTGCAACGGGAGAGGCCACAACAGTGAGAGGCTCGCGTACCACTAAAAAAAAAAAAAAAAAAAGAATCCCGAGGCATGGGGAAAAAAGAGCTTATTAAAACACAAAACATACATTCAAAGAATCTCCTAGTGAGCCACCGAGAAATGTGCTTTGTTTTGTTTATTTGTTTTAGTAAGCTTCCCAGTTGATTCTTATCAAAGAAGTTGGGAAACACTATTTTAGAGTGCAAGTTTCCTAACATTAGATAATTCTGTAAGCATATTCACAATGAATGCGTATGGAACAATGGACCAGCCTTTAAAAATATTTCTGGGGCTAGATAGTGGAATAATTGTATTCCTGATAATTTTACTCTTTTCTCTTGTTCTAACTACAATATTGTTTTTATACCATCTACTTTCTAAGCTTACGTAAGTGAAGAAACTGCCCTTTCTTTCTTAGCTTTAGTCATGTAGTTTCACTAGTGTGTAAATTAGACGTTAGAATAACAGTTTGATCCACAGGTCTTATCCTTCACTTTCCACACACAAACCAACGTAATCAACAAGAATAACTGCCCAGAAATAGTATGCCTACTTTGTTTGAAGTGCTGTGACCTTTTTCAGAGATATACATAGGTAATGTTCTTAAGATTCACTTGGGCTATATACACAGCAGAAGATAGCTTTAATGTGAATATAACTTCAACTACCAAATCAATACTTATGGCTAAGCAATTAACCAGATAATTCCTCTAGCACAAAATCAGTCAAAATGGTTGCTTAAATGTCCAAAATTTTGCAACTGAATCATTTTTAGGATGTGGATAATTATAATGCAATAATACCCTATAAAAAAAAAGCCTACTGGTACTTCCTGTGTTGTAGGAAAGAGTTAGGTCAGGTGTCTGAGATTTGAGTCTTGCTGGGCAATTATCAATATGGCAGGATTCATTTCTTCATCCACTGGGGACTGTTTATGTATTTGGAATTACTCATTCTTGTCTTCATTAGTGAGTTCTATAGCATCGAGTAAAAACAGACTGCACCCCCCCTATTTACAGCTTTTATGGAAGTGTTAAAATATGCAAGAACTGAGAGTACTTTAGATGGAAGCCAAATGGATTCTGCAACCAAACATGGGTGAGATATTTTTATGATTCCGTAGACTTCTTTTCAAAGAATACGTTGTATTTTTTTAGAAGGCTGCATTTTCTCAGGAATGATTTAAAAATACTTTGCTCACATTGATGAAATTAATACTTTCCCAGCGATGTGGAACAATTTGATAGAAGACCGTATGGGCTCTAATTCCTATGCATAATAAGGCCTGAATTAGGAGGCTACAGGAGTCCTAACTAAGTGCTTCTTCTCACATTCTTGCTTTGTGGGAGGCACATAATGCCTTCTCAGTGCATTTTTTTTTCTCAATTGGATTTTCTTCGTTTTTTTCTTGAAGGTCATTTAAATTGGAAAGGAAATTTGGCATTCAGCATTTAATTCTGTTTTCATATCGTTACATAATTCTTCATTGACTTCAGTAGAATTCCTTTACACAGCTACTGAAACCTTGGCCACTTTGTCACCTATGATAAAATTCTACTGCCACATGGGATGTTTAACATATACTCACTATTCTATATAAAATAGATAAACAACAAGGACCTACAGTGTGGCACAATATCTTGTAATAAACTGTAATAGAAAAGAATCTGAAAAAATAATATATATATGTATTACTGAATCTCTTTGCTGTACACCTGAAACTAACACAACATTGTAAATCAACTATACTTCAATAGAAAAAATTATTGATTATACCTTATTCAAGAGTCTACTTAGCCCACAACCCAGCTGGAAAATATGTTCTCATCAAATGCTTCAGCTGCAGGAGATTGAGAATAAGGTGACTATTTTCCTTTTTTTTTTTCGGTACAAGGGCCTCTCACCGTTGTGGCCTCTCCGGTCGCGGAGCACAGGCTCTGGACGCGGAGGCTCAGCGGCCATGGCTCACGGGCCCAGCCGCTCCGCGGCATGTCGGATCCTGCCGGACCGGGGCACGAACCCGGGTGACCTGCATCAGTAGGCAGACTCTCAACCAGTGCGCCACCAGGGAAGCCCAAGGTGACTATTTTCAACAGCCTTCAAAACAGAAATAAGAAACCAAAAGCATAGTAAATATCATAAATACTGTGAAAAAGGGCCCTGGCACCTGCTAACAGATCATTTCTAATAAGTAAACATTGGAGAGTAAACAATAACAGGTCAAAGCGGCTCTCTCACGTCAAGGGAAAAGGATGAGTGACTCACTGTGGTTTACGTTTTCAAACTTTCAAATTGTCTTCCTTGGCAAAAAGAACTTGAAATCACCAGGGTGATTTTTCTCTTTGGTGGTTTTGTGGCTCAGTGAAGCAAAAAGCTTATAAGTTATTTAAATACAAATGGATTGATAAATCTACATGTCCTGCTGGAGCACATTGTGAGGTAAGCAGCTGGGGTTTCAAACTCCACCTTCCTCCCCCACCAATGGTTTATAATCGAAAAATGGAGAGAATGCATACCACCAGGTGTAGCCATAATGTAGTACTATTAGAGCTTTAGCTTCATTGTCAGAAACTTCATTTAAATGTCCATAAAACCATCCTGATACAAAGAATGAACTGTAATAGCTTCTAATTATGATAGTGCATAAAGTATGCCTCACAACCCATTACAAAGCCATAATTTTAGCATAAAAACCGTAAACCAGGAGAACAAAACTTGAGAACTTCAGAATAAAATTACAGCTTTTGTAACAGCCCAATAGAGCATACCTTTTTTCTCCACAATAAATGATTGTCTCGTCTGATTTCCACATGCAAAACAAGGGTGGATTTCTGATTTTTCAGACTTTATACTGTAACACTTTCCCTAAGATATCTTCAAACTGGAGCAGAATACATTTTCAAAAGAGGTTTTAATACCCTTTAGAATGAGACCTAGTTCCAGGTGGAAGGATGGTTATTATTCATTCATGTCAAGATGGGGAAATTAGGAGGAAAAATATTTTGTGCTTGGTCAGCTTAAAAAGCTCCCTCCTGTCATGAGGAAGGGGAAATGCCTGTTTGGATGATGAAACCAATGCAGTGGGTCTGAATGAGATTTATTAGTCTTTATGTGAACAGAGGAAAGTGAACATTTAAGAATTGTATTTTATGAAAATAAGCAAGGTCTCAATGCCATAATATTTAACTTTTTGTCAGCTTTCTTGATGCATTTTTAGGATTTCTTTAATGCACTCTGATTTTTCTTAGCTATATAGATGATATACAATTCACATGACATTAACAAGCCAAAGCACTCTTTATATATAATCACATATATATGTGCATATGTATACTTTTTCTGAAATTAAAAGTCAAAATATGCATGCTTCAAAATGTGCTTTTAAACTATACCATTTATTATTTTTTTGAAATGATATTACACACAAAGAATAAAATTAAAATCTCCTATAATTTCATCACTGAGAGATAAACTTTAATAATTTGGAGTATATCTTTTGGATGTATATTTTCAAAATATTGTTAAATTCTATATATAGTTTTATATAATTTATTTTTCAAAAAGCATTACGTTGTGATCATTTTCATGGAATTAGAAGTCTAATATACCATCTAATCGTTGTGTAAAAACTTTATAATATAAATTTATTATAGTATATCTAATCCTTATGGATGAGTATTTAGCTTATTTACAGTTTTCTGCCATTATTTATATATGTGTACATATTACCTGAGTCTATCTACTGCTCTAATTATTATTTTGAAATCAATTTTTAGAAGTGCAGCAAAAGATAAGAGCATATTTTTAGGTCTCAGTATAATTTACTAAATTATATTTTTGAGGTTATTGTTTATCACATTGTTTTTTTGAAAATGAAGTTTCAGTCATATAAAATACTAGAATTTTCTTTAATTGTAAAACATGATGTAATGGTACTACATGTTGACAATGAATTTAGAGTCCTCTCTAATCTATGCTGTCTGGAGTAGACACTACTATCTTTGCTCTAGTCCCAATATGGGTCATTTGGTCAGTATCTGAGGATCAGACCACCCAGTGTGGGAATGCAAAGAAAGCCTATGAGCAGGGGATGTGGGGAGAGATAAGTTGGTAAGTGAAGGTAGGTGAAAGTTAAAGAAATTCACACCTGATAGTTTCTACTTTCTCTTTAAAATATGAGATGAGGTCTTTCCTTAATGAAAAGTGAAGGGGGTCAGGGAAGGTTGGGATGCTTGAAATGTAAATGTCTGTAATTGCCCATGTAGAGGAATAGAGGACAGGACAGAGAACATAACAGTGACAAGCCCAGCCAAGCAGCATTGAGGTCCCAGCTGAAGTTTAAAGCTGTAACATTGTAAGAGCATCCACAGAGTCATATTTTCTCCCATGGTTATTGGCTGCTCAAGGACATAAGATAGATTCAAGGATGTAGGTTTGGGCAACTGCAAATTTGGCCAAAATTAGCAGGGTTTAGTGAACTGGGGAGTAGAAATTTGACACAAAGGAGAGTGGGGTCTAGGTTGAATAAGGAGGAAGGTAAGAGTATAATGACTTATAAACTTGGAGATGAGGGAAGCCCCAAAAGATGTGGACTGCTAGACAAGATCCATGAGCAAGTGCTGTGAGAGTGAAAATGTGAGACTTAGCCCTGTCAATCATATTTCAATGCTGTAAATCATTACATCACACTGTAGATGAAGAGGTGTATTATAATAGTTCATAAATGGACAGTGCAGTGTGTCAATTAGATTATTCACTCCTTCAGTCAACGAGTAATTACTGAACATTCACCATATGTCAGGGACAATTCTAGGTCCTGGGGTAACAAAACAAAGTCCTTAGCTTCATGGAACTGATATTCTAATGGAATAGGGGAAATAATAAACAGAATAAATGCATAAAATATGCATCTGACATAAAATATCTCAGATGGTGTTAAGGAAGCAGGAGAGGAGAATAGGGATTATTGAGATAAGAGGCAGTTTGCAATTTTAAGTAGCATGGACAAGGAAGAAGTAATTAGAAGAATGTGAAAGAAGAGACAAGGCCATATAAGTGGAACGCAACTTATAAATGGGTTGAATATGTCACTTTCCAAATTGTCCTCAGCATTTTAATTAGTTGAAACTCAGAGTCCTTTATTCCAAAGAATTGAGGTGATTGTAACTGGGGACCCAGGTGATCCTGACCCCTCCCCTTTCCCCAAACTTTCTTTAACTCATCATGTGTTGGAAATATCATCCTTTGTAGCCCTGAGCTTTAAGCCCTTTCAAGATGCTCTGCCCCCAAGTCTAGATGGTTTTTTTAATGCTGAGGAAAGAAGGGAGTTGGATGAATGAAGAAGGCTAGGAATTTCTCATTTCATTACATTTGGAGGAAACAGAGAAGTGAGAAGAAGGGAGGTGGAAGGGCACTCCAGAGCTTGGAGCCCTGGTTGAGTTACTGCGTGGGTGTGAATAAAAGCTAGAGGGAAGCTCATAGGCTCTGAGAACAACTTCCTAAGGACACCTTGCAAAGAACTCCTGGGCACAGGGAAGACACCCGAGAGGACCTTGGCAGCAATGGTTCCCTTTTGAAGCCTGGTGTTCGGAGTGTGGGATGCCCCGCCTTGCCTATCCTCCCAAAGCCCACCACTCAAGATTTTCGTGTAGGGAATTCCCTGGAAATCCAGTGGCTAAGACTCTGCGCTATTACTGCCAAGGGCCTGGGTTCGATCTCTGGTTGGGGAATGAAGATCCCACAAGCTGCCCAGCGTGGCCAAAAAAAAAAAAGACTTTCATGTAGGAGGGACAGAAGCCATACCACCAGTCATGCTGTATTCTTTGTTTATTTGTTATATCCATCATCATTTATGCAACAATTATCATGGAACACCTACAGGTACATCTTGGGATAATCAATGAGCAACACAGAAGATTGAGCTTACATTTTAGGGCAATAATTAATAGGGCAATAGAAAGAGAAATTGTAAATACGACAATAGAAAATCTATGCAATAAATATAAGATATATAGGCTATGTGAGACCAGTGGGTTAAGTAATAGTAAGACAGCAAAGGCCTGAGAATCTCATCTATGAAGTGAAGTACCTGGGCTTCTTCAGTTTTTACCACTTGGAGGTATTTTTCATGTCTATAACTGCAGTCAAGAGAAACGAGGTTTCTGAAAGTGTTACCTATGTATAAAGGGTGATTCTGTAAATTTAAGATTGAGTTTTCACCACAAGCTTAAAATGACTTTGAGTGTCTAAGAATTCTGGAGAGTAGTTTTGGCTGCTTTTAAATGCTTGTGGATGTCTATAGAAAGAAAAAATAAGATGTTTTAACAACCCATTTTCAGTCTTTACTCACCTTTTGAAATGAGAGGAAAAGGTAAATACTATGATTCATGGCTTTGAAATTATTATACCAAGCATGTATTGTAATCATTACATTTCCTTGATGGCTTTATTGCATTACTTGAAGGATGGTCTTCTTTTCCAAGAAAGTAGAATTTATAAGAGTATGGTAGTACACCCAGTAATTTGCAAACATTGCCCCATACCCTAGTTAGCCAGTCTATATATGAAGGAGTCTATATATATGAAGGAGATGTTCAATTTTAAAAACAACATAATAGGTGTTTAAATTTATTTTTCTACTTTCTACAGCCCAAATGAACCACTTATGATAATTATTATATTTTTCCACCACCATTCTGAAGAAACTTTTATCGTGTAATGCAGAGTTCCTTACAGAGAAGTAGGTGTTTTAAGATAACATGTAGAACAGGGTAAGCAGAGGGAACATAAATCTCAGCACCATCCAAAAATATCTCAGGAAGGATATATAATTTTTTTGAAGAAAAGTATTTGTATTAATAAAATTCTAAAGAATATTTTCAATGTAAATGAGCTTTTCAAAGTAAACATTTCTTATAAACTGTATCTAAGATTTCAAATAGCTGATTACACCAATCAAAGAGGAATTTCATCTGTTCATGGATAAAACTTTGAGTTGCCATTTGTAAGAGAACTTACCTATAATTTTGCATACCTCTTCCCTGGCTCTCTTTTTATCTCTCTAACTTTTAGTTTATTTTATTAGCTTCTCCTTCTCAGCCTGCTCCATAATGTTGGTTGTCTTGTGTGGTGTATGTCATGTTTGTTTCTTTTACCATTCTCTTTTTCCTGTTCACAAATCTTGGACGATCTCATTTACCCTCATGACTTTACAGCTATTAACTATATCCTAACCTCCCCCTTTCTCCTATGTGATCCGTACTTTAACTTCATTTTGGATCTCTACCGAGAGTAAGGTAACGAACCATACCAGTTTACCAGGGACTCTCCTAGTTCAAACACTAATAATCTGACATCCTAGGAAAGTTCCTCCCCAAGATGTGAAGAGTCAGGTTGTGGGAGTTGGAGAAGACTGGGAGAAAGGTATAAAATCCATATAGCACTCCCCAAATTAGGGGCTGAAAGCAACACTCTTTTCAGTGTCACATGGATACAGCACAGATTATCTACCTTCCATTACTGCCACTACTTTTTCTCTGACCACTGAAGTTGGTGACCATGATTTGCAGTTCACAGTAATGGATCATTAATTGTTGCTTCTCTTCAAGTGATATATCTTAAGAGGGCAATTTAAGTGGATTTCAATTAAGAGTATTAATAATCCATATTTGACTTTGCCAGTGGAAATAACTATTGTGTTTTGTATTAAGAAACAGAAGCTTTAATTTGTTAAAGGTCAAATATGTAAAACATAATTAGAGGGATATACCAGTGATGTTACCCCATGAATACCAAGAATATATTTAAATAAGAAAGTTCTCAGAGAATTGGGAGATAATTACCTCAGTCCATTGGAAGATTCTTTGGGACTTCCCTGGTGGCTCAGTGGTTAAGAATCTGCCTGCCAGTGCAGGGGACACAGGTTCGAGGCCTGGTCCAGGAAGATCCCACATGCTGTGCAGCAACTAAGCCCGTGTGCCACAACTACTGAGCCCACGTGCCACAACTACTGATCCCCCGTGCCACAACTATTGAAGTCCACGCACCTAGAGCCCACGCTCCGCAACAAGAGAAGCCACCGCAATGAGAAGTCCGTGCACCGCAATGAAGAGTAGCCCCCGCTCACCACAACTAGAGAAAGCCCACACACAGCAATGAAGACCTAACACAGCCATAAATACATAAATAAATATTTTTTAAAAAGAAAATTCTTTGAGGATATGCAAGTACAGAATAGGGCAAGTGGAAAGGTGAGCTAGTATATTTGCTTCACTCAGTATTGGATCAAAACAAAATGTGGTCTCTTTTACCATGGGGTTAATATATTCCTTTAAACATATTCTAGTTCTGTGTGGCTGCAGGTCACAGAAACTCAAAATAATAATAATTTAATAGGCAATATCTGTGGCTGATTTTCTTAGTAAACAAGGCATGCATAAAAAATGGTCATGGGAGTTGGTACCATATGAATATGTTACATGGTTTAGATTGAGAAGTGTTTCCATTTAAGAAGCATGTGGTGTTGAAGTTAATTTATGTGGAAGAGATGAGTTCAGCTCATATTCTACTCCTACAGCAGGTTACATTTGGCTGAGGAGGACCATTTCTCAGTGTTGCTCCTTGGGTGCTTGCTACTTATTACTAAGTAAACATTTGCCCCATATTCTGAGATTTTTCTGAATTTTGATTTATTACATATAATCCATGTGCCTGATTTTCAAACTCTAAATGCCAATATAAAGGAGCCTTATCCAGAGGTCTGTTGGTACAACCAGTTCTCAAAAAAATATATGTGTATATATGTATACAAGTTTCTTATAAATCTTACTTATATAAACTTTCACAAAAGTTTACAATTAATAATGAAATACACTATACTATTTATTGTAAATGCCATATGGCCAATGGTTTTTTGTTTTTTGCTGATTTTACTAAACTTATATTTGTAGCCAACCAAGAATTGAAATTTAACCATGATTTTACGAAAGTGTTGCATCCCAATTCACTGTTTACTCCCCCCAAAATATTGTAATTAAATATGTGATTTACTGTTAAACTATTTCTCACACTTGCACAAATTAAATTCATTAAATGGAAGTTTCTTTCAGCTTCAGACTTTAACATGGCACATTTTAAGTCTACATTATTAACATTTCTCCATCACTTTTAAAAAAAATCTAGACAATCAAAAAAACAGTACATCAACCTATGGTATTAGTGTTTATAGATACAGATTTACATGGGGTAAATACTTCTTCCATCATGGCCATTTTTCTTTATTTTTGGCTGCACCATGGCTTGCGGGATCTTAGTTCCCTGACCAGAGATTGGACCCAGGCCCCTTGCAGTGGAAGCATGGAGTCCTAACCACTGGACCTCCAGGGAATTCCATGACCAATTTTTAGAAGCATTTTATTAAGGTATGATTGACATTCAAAAAGCTGTACATATTTAATATACACAAACTGATGAGTTTGGAGATAAGTGTACACACATGAAACCATCACCACAATCTATGCCATTAAACCAACCATCACCTTCAAAAGTTTTTTCCATCCTCTTTATTTATTATTATTATTTTGGTTTTTTGTAACCATTTTTGTATTTTTTAATAAAAACACTTAACATAAGATCTACCCTCATTGCAAATGTTTAAGTATACCATACAGTATTGCTAACTATATAGCTCTATGTTGTGCAGGTCTCTACGATTTATTCATCTTGTATAACTGAAATTCTGTACACTTTGACAATGCCTCCCCATTTCTTTCTCCCCGCGGCCCTGCTTCTATGAGTTTGACTGTTTCAGATTCCTCCTATAAATGATATCAGATAGTATTTGTCCTTCTGTGACTGGCTTATTTCACTTTTTTCACTTTTAAGTTCACTCACGTTGTCACAAATGGCAGGACTTCCTTCTTTTTCAAGGTAATAATATTCCATTGTAGGTAAATACCACATTTTTTATGACCATGGCTAATTTTTTTTTTTTTTTTTTTTTTTTTTTTTTTCCGGTATGCGGGCCTCTCACTGTTGTGGCCTCTCCCGTTGCGGAGCACAGGCTCCGGACGCTCAGGCTCAGCGGCCATGGCTCACGGGCCCAGCCGCTCCGCGGCATGTGGGATCTTCCCGGACCAGGGCACGAACCCGTGTCTCCTGCATCGGCAGGCGGATTCTCAACCACTGCGCCACCAGGGAAGCCCCCATGGCTAATTTTAATCTACTGATATGATGCCACTCAACACACTGTTGGGAAGAGATGTGCACCATTGTACAGTACTTTTACCGTATGAATACAAGAGATATTTTTAAAACCCTAAAGACTAGGTCTAGGTAATAGTAAAGCAATAAAATAATTAGGATGTGGTGTATTTTAATATTTATTACCTTTGTTTTAAATATAATATATTTAACTATAAATTTATATAATTTAATTTTTTCTTAGTAGTTATGTTTAACAATAGGCTTGTAACATTCCCGAAAATTGAACAATTGGCTCTTGTGAGCTGGTACAAACCAGCTTCAGCATATCATTGGCCTAATCTGAAGAGGCTTCATTGATGAAAGAAAGCAACATACTCCACCTCTAAGCTCTGCCACCACAGCCACCCCCTCCAAGCTGCTGATGTTCCTCCCAGAAGTACTGCGTGGCCTCTACTTTGTCTTTTCCTCTGCCCTCCTGCCTACCAGTCCACTTCTCACACTGCAACCAGAGTGATCCTTTCAATGTCCGTGGGATATATAGAGTTCCTCTTTTCAAAGTTCTCCAATAGCTTCCCCTCTCACTCAGAATTTAACCCAACATTCTAGCCACTACTGCCTCTTTGACTTAGCCCCATTGAGGACCTTTCTGGCATGTTTTCGAGTGACTCTGCCATTGGCTGCCACCTCACCAGCTTCCTTGCAGTTGCTCCCACATACACAGAGCTCCTAGCTTCGTACCCTCACACCTTGCTTCCTTAGCTTGACATGTAGAGACCTCCACCCTGCACACTCCCTAAATTGCCTTGTCTCTAACCCAATGTTACCATCAACTGACAGTAGAAAGCATTTCCCCAGTCCCTAGAATGTCTGTTTTCTCCTCTGTTACCCTATGTCTCATTGTTTTTCACAGCATGTATTAGAACCTACTATATTACATATTCATTCATTTATTTTCCATCTCCCCAAGAAAAGATGTTTTTCATGAAAGAAGGGACTTGCTTTATTCACCGTTGCATCCTGGAGCCTAGAAAACTTTCACATGATAAACACTGATAAGTATTTGTTGAAAGCATATGTGACTCCTCATTGTTGTTTACATGGAAATTTGTTTATTTTGGGTGAAGTCCACTACCATCTCTCTCAGGATAAGCTGATCAGTGGGTCGAGGGGGCAGAAAGGGGCCAAGTTCCACAAGTTATGTAAGGCTATATCCCCTCAGAGGGGAGTCTGTTTCTAGTTCTCACAAAGGCGTCATATGGGCTGGTAGGGACCCTGATTTCATCCCATTGACAAATTATACTCTCCTATCCTCAGTACATTAAAAAAATTATTTCATAACTAAAATGTTTTCTTTCCTCACTGTACCCCAAATATTCTAATGACTTAGGACAACTTGCATTTGCTAACCACTTCTCTGGGAGAAAAGAGGATATATGAATATGACAAAGCAACCAGAATATCACACTTTTATTGAAAGACACTTTGATTGTCTGTGGATAATTAAAAATTGAAACGTCTGTGAAGAGATTGATACAATGCTAGTTCCTAAGAAAAGATGACAAGGGAAAGGAGTCAAAGAAAGGTCATAATTGTTTACAATATTTCAAGAAGTTTAAGTTAAATATGCAAAGAATCAAGAAAAATATTATTTCTTACTATGGCCCAGAAATGAAATTAAGTCAAAGTTTCTAGGAAGCAATTAAAACTCATTGTGATGATTGCATTCATAGAATATATGTAAACACCTAATTCAGAATTTTACTGTTGTCTCATTTTTCTTTGACATGGTCTTACTTTATCTATGGCCAGAAAATCACATAGAAGGATAAAAAGACAGCAAGAGAAACTACCCCATTCTGATTCATTTCATAATAGCAACATGGCTACAATACCAAGGGATAGTTTTATCCAAAGTTTAAATTGCTGCCTGTGGATATTTCCTTCAAGATCTTGGTTTCTTTATCTTTGAGGTGGGCATAGTAAATTTATTTCCTGAGAAAAAGTTATAAAAATCAGATCATACCTGAAAACTGGTATTATTAGGCTTAAGGATATGTATCATAAATTACTTTCAGAGTTTATTAAATGGGCATTTTTATGAAAGGGTATATTTTCTTAAAATTTTAATGATGCTTGCATTGCTCACAAAATATTTATTATCGTTCACTTAAAGAAATGTGAGTTCTTTCAAAGAATATGGTGTTCATACCTTCAGATGTACTCTTTATGTTTTATCCAAAACTGTATATAAGTCATGAATATTTCCCACTTTCAAAAGGCAGTTCATCTTGGGAGTTTGGGATTGACATATACACAGTGCTATATTTAAAATGGATAACCACGGTTTCTCTGGTGGCGCAATGGTTGAGAGTCCGCCTGCCAATGCAGGCGACACGGGTTCGTGCCCCGGTCCGGGAAGATCCCACATGCCGCGGAGCGTCTGGGCCCGTGAGCCATGGCCGCTGAGCCTGCGTGTCCGGAGCGTGTGCTCCGCCACGGGAGACGCCACAACAGTGAGAGGCCCGCTTACCACAAAAAATAAAAAATAAATAAATAAATAAAATGGATAACCAACAAGGACCTGCTGTATAGCACAGGGAACTCTGCTCAATATTCTGTAATAACCTAAATGAGAAAAGAACTTGAAAAAGAATAGATACGTGCATATGTATAAATGAATCACTTTGCTCTACACCTGAAACCAACACAACATTGTTCATCAACTACGCTCCAATAGGAAATAAGTTTTTTACAAAAAAAGCAGTTCACCTTTCCAAGAAGTCCCCTTTCAAGTGTGGCCTGCCAAACCTCACTCTGGTGGCTTATCTGATGGTCTCAGCAAGACTGCGGCCTGGGTGATAATTCCAGCTCCCACTGTTCTGCCTTGAAGCACAAAGAAACTGAAGGCTCGTTTCCCGGAGGATGGGGGAAGTTGTAGCTCTAACTGTTTAAAATTGGATTTTAGTGGGTAATGCTTCAAAGCGCTCACTTTGCATTTCTGCTAACAAAGCTGAACATTCAGCCAAAATATTGGAAAGGAAATCCTCCAGCAGAATGAAACACAGAGGAGGCTTGGGAAGTGGTGAGCCAAAGCCAAGAATGACAAAATAAAAGGGGCACATTCCAGAAGGAGAAGTGAAAGAGAAAACTGTTTTTAGCTCACTGGCTAGCTTCTCCTTGTCCTAGAGCCATACCCGAATCTTGGAAATAACCAATTCTTTAGTCATTTTTTTAGCTTTTCCTCTCATATACGCACTTTAAATCCTAGGCTATTACATTAAAGAAAACTTCAGGAGCCCTTCTGGGCAATCCAAGCTTTTAATACAAATTGGTGTTTACGATGTAACGGCAGGTGCCAGCCACGGATGGAGATCACAGGAAAGTTTTCTACCCCCGACCCTGGAAATAAAACGACTTCAGCTTTCATACAATGAATAACATAGGTGTTCTGAAAAAATATTTCTGTCAGAAGTAATCCTCTGAAACACAGTTCTGAGAAGTATTTTAAGTTCCATAACATGACTCTGAAGGTGAGCATATCTACTTGTTTATCTCCTACTGGGATAACTTTATTTATACTACATTGATTTTGCAGTAAACTCTTCTGCTTCTTGAAAAAACACTGTTTATTTGAGCACTGGAAGCCAATGCCACCCAAACTGCCTGAGTGGCTTATTTAGAAATGGCTGAGAGCAGTCACAGAGACAGCCCAGGAAGCCAGTCGCAAAGGGCAAATCAGAAAAGAGGACAGAGCTAAGCAGATGTTGGTTGTGTCGGGCAGAGACGGGGGCCTGGGTGGACTGATTTCTGAGAGGTTCTGGCATTGGTAATTTTGCCAGTGATGTCTTGTTTCCTAATCCCTCACCGCGTTGTGTATGTGTGTGTAGGCACGTTTGTTTTATAAAATCATCTTTATTAATTAAAATAGGTACCACTTTTCCACCTTTGAGGAGATTGCAAATTGACATTCAGAATAAATAAACATGGATACTCCATCATACCTAAGAGGACAGCAGTCAAATCTTCCTACAACCACTTGGAGACAGTTAATTTCTTTTTCAAGTCTCTTGCATTACTAAACGACCCACAGAAATGAAACTGGAATTGCTAAAAGGCAAAACATGATACTTTGTGCTGAAGACATTTCTAAAAATGGAAACAATTAATGCTAAATTTGAAAGAAAAAAAAAAAACCAAAATGGCATTTTCTTTTTCTTTTAGATTTTATGTCTCCAAGTGGTTTCTGCAGAAAAGTTATATTTAAGAGAATAGGAATATATAGATTGTACAAGGTGATTGCTATTATTATTATTATTATTATTATTATTATTTGCGGTACGCGGGCCTCTCACTCTTGTGGCCTCTCCCGTTGCGGAGCACAGTCTCCGGACGCGCAGGCTCAGCGGCCATGGCTCACGGGCCCAGCCGCTCCGCGGCACGTGGGATCTTCCCGGACCGGGGCACGAACCCGCGTCCCCTGCATTGGCAGGTGAACTCTCAACCACTGCGCCACCAGGGAATCCCAAGGTGATTATTTTCAATGTATGTCTCTGTCTTAAATTATCATAAAGTCCAAGGATTTAAAGGGAACTTGGTCATCTAGTAAAATTCATGCTTGTAACTTTGGTTCTTTTAGAAACAAAGCTATTTAGATATTGCTAAAATATCTTCAGGTAAAGAGATTAGACATTGTTCTTGTAAACAATAACACAGACTTTTGTACTATATTCAAGTCAATACATATGCATTGCAAAACTAAGCTGTGCCAGGGATACAGAATCGAATATGACACTTTCTGGTTCATGTATGCATCCATTTACAGCTTTTATTGGATGTCTAGAGTGTGCCAGCACTGCTTGGAGGTAATGATACACAAGTGTTAAAATAAGTAAGACCAAGTTTCTGCTTTCATGGAAACTATAGCCTAGTGGAAGAAAAAAAGACATTAAAAAAAAGATATTTAATATAATGACAGGCAATGTAAAGTGATGTGCTTACACATAAAGTAAGATGAGGGATCAAGGGTGACAGAGACAAGGGTGCTATTTTAGATGGGATGGTCCAGGTAGACCCCTCTGGCAACGTCCCATTTTAAACGGGGCCCCTAATGGGAAGAGAATGAGAAGGATGGCATTCTGGGAAGAGGAATCCTGATGCTAAAGGTACCCCAGTAAGAGAAGAGGGTATGCTGAGAATAATTCCTTTGGCCAGTGCTCTGTGTGGATGGAACATGGAGAAATTGCAGAAGAGGAGGCAGGAAAGGGATGGGGGCTGTAGTTGAAGGGACTGTAGACTGGGCTGAAGGATTTAGATTTTTCTTAAGGTAGAAGGGAATTGAAGAAGTTTTAGAAGAGACAAGAAGTCAGAGCTGTGTTTTCACCAGTTATTCTGGCTGTGGAATGGAGACTGGGAAGAATGGAGGCAGATGATGCATTCATTCTATATGGTATAAACCAGAGGCCTCTGAATATATCTGTTCACTCCAGGAGGGTTAACTTTGTGAGTCAATAAGACTGGGCCATGGTGTGCCCAGATTAACCATTATTTCTGAGCAAGTATGTGAGGGTGTTTCCAGATGAGATTAACATTTGAATCTGTGGATTCAGAAAAGTAGATCACCGTCCTTAATGTGGGTGCACATCATCCAATCCATTGAGGCCCTGAATAGAACAAGAGGGGTAGGATGGAGAAATTCACCTTTTAAAATTCTTGCCTGATTTCTTAAGCTCAGACATAGGTCTTCTCCTGTCCTGGATGCTCCTGGTTCTCAGGATCTTCAGGCCTGAATTGGAACATATACCATGGGCTCATGTGATTCTTAGGCCTTTGCACTTGGACTGAGTTACACCACAGGCTTTCCTGGGTCTCCAGCTTGTAAATGACAGATTATGGGACTTCTCAGCCTCTGTAATTATGTGAGTCAATTCCTTATAACAAATCTTTTCCTCTCTTTATATATTCTATTAGTTATATTTCTCTGGAGAATCCTGACTAATACAACCTCCCTCCCCAAAAAAGTAATTTTGAAAAACATTTTTAAATGTTCATAACATGTCTGTTGGCCACCTGCATTTCCTCTTTGGAAAATTGTCTATTCAGTTCTCTTCTGCCCATTTTTTGTTTGTTTGTTTGTTTTTTGGTGTGTGTTAAGCAGGCTTCTCACTGTTGTGGCCTCTCCCGTTGCAGAGCACAGGCTCCGGACACATAGGCTCAGTGGCCATGGCTCACGGGCCTAGTCACTCCACGGCATGCGGATCTTCCCGGACCGGGGCACGAACCCGTGTCCCCTGCATCGGCAGGCGGACTCTCAACCACTGCACCACCAGGGAAGCCCTTCTGCCCAATTTTTAACTGGGTTGTTTGTTTTGTTGATGTTGACTTGTATGAACTGTTTATATATGTTGGATATTAACCCCTTATCAATCATATCATTTGCAAATATCTTCTCTCATTCAGTAGGCTGTCTTTTTGTTTTGTTGATGGTTTCCTTTGATGTGCAAAAGCTTTTAAGTTTAATTAGGTCCTATTTGTTTATTTTTGCTTTTGTTTCCTTTGCTTAGGAGACATATCCAAAAAATAGTTGTGATTTATGTCAAAGAGTATTCTGCCTGTTTTCCTCTGGGAGTTTTATGACTTTACACTTAGGTATTTAATCAGTTTTGAGTTTATTTTTGTATATGATGGTAGAGAATGTTCTAATTTCATTCTTTTACATGTAGCTGTCCAGTTTTCCTAGCACCACTTATTGAAGAGACTGTGTTTTCTCCATTGTATATTCTTGCTTCCTTTGTCATAGATTAATTAACCGAAAGTGTGCAGGTTTATTTCTGGGGTCTCTATTCTGTTCCTTTGATCTATGTATCAGATTTTGTGCCAGTACCATACTGTTTTGATTACTGTAGCTCAATATTGCTAATCATCAGGGAAATGCAAATCAAAACCACAGTGAGGCGCCACCTCACACCTGTCAGAATGGCCATCATCATGAAGAACACAAATAACACATTTTGGTGAGGATGTGGAGTAAAGGGAACCCTCCTACACCATTTGGTGGAAATGTAAACTGGTGCAGCCACTGTGGAAAACAGTATGGAGGTTTCTCAAAAAAAAAAAATAGAACTACCACATGACCCAGCAATTCAACTCCTGGTTATATATCAGAAAAAAACAACACTAATTAGAAAAGATAAATGCACACCAATCTTTATAGCAGCATAATTTACAGTTGCCAAGATATGGATGTAAACTAAGTGTCCATCAACAGATGAATGGATAAAGAAGATGTGGTGTGTGTGTGTGTGTGTGTGTATATATATATATATATATATACATATACAATGGAATACTACTCAGCTTTAAAAAAGAATGAAAGTTTGCCATTTGCAGCAACATGGATGGACTTGGAGGGCATTATGCTAAGTCAGACAGAAATAAGTCAAACAGAGAAAGACATATTGCGTTGTCACTTATATGTGGAATCTAAAAAATACAACAAACTAGTGAATGAAACAAAAAAGAAGCAGACACACATGTAGAGAACAAACTAGTGGTTACCAGTGGGGAGAGGGAAGGGAGAGGGACAAGATAAAGGTAGAGGATTTAAAAAATATGTTTATAATGCGTTTAAATACTTGTAAAAGTATAATTGTCAGCATACTCAAAATATCGGCATTTAAAAATAATCATTTCACTCCATTTAAAGTATCCACTAGAATATAAACTTGGAGGTGATTTGCTTCCCCCCATCATTCATGTAAAATCATAATAAGTTAGTTTTAACAGTTTTACATTAGTACCTTTAACTTTCTCCTCAACTTGTTCCACAGAATTTTACTCTAAAATAACTTATATTTATGATTTGGAAATGTTTTATGCATAATCTTTCTGTGTTTTCTGCAATGAACGTGTACACATATACACACATGTGTATAGTATAACATTTTTAATGTATTAATTTTAGTAAATATAGTTCATTATAACTAATATATTTTATAATTTATATAATCATAATTTATTTAGAATATTTATAATTATACATAAGTAATATATTTAGTTAATACAACAGTAATAATAGCAGTCCCTCATGCAGTACTTGTTATGTACCTGCCACTGTTCCTGGTGCTTTTCACATTTTATCTTAATTAATTTGATCTTCACAACCACCCTATAAGGTAGCTCAGACATCTTATTCAGATAAACAGGGAGTGAAAATGGAGGCACTTTCATTAACAGCAACATTATTCAATCCTTTGAACACCTTCAGTATTACATGCCAAGATTAAATGGTGAGGCATTATTAAAGAGTGCTATTAGTTAATTCAAGTAGATCCTCTAATTTTTTAGTAGCAAAATATTTGAAAGCACCCCACCTGGGAAGGGATTTGTTGCCAACTCACAGGACCACAGTTACCAGTGACAGCAGTTATTACAGCTTCAAGCACTGCAGAAAGACTAGATAGTGAGTAGACCAGAGGTTGAGCTTTCTTTTCTTAAGGCAGAGAGGTTCAGTTCACCAAGGGGACACCTTGACTGTGCTGCATTCACAGGCAGATCGGTTTTAAGAAATGTAATTATGGAAGCTGAAGCTCTAGAAGCCAGCTTCTCCTAGTCAGTCCTGTTCCCTCCCCTTGTCACTTTGGCAAGGCCCTCTTGAAGGGATGCTCAAAGCTTCTCTAAACTCTTCTTCTTGTTGCCTTTCTTGTCCATAAGAAACTTCTTGTCCTTTTCAAAATGTGCTTTTCACAATTTAGGAAAATGAGTCCCGTGGTATTCAGTAGCTGTCTCTGGCCATGATTTGAGACTAGAGACCAGATTTTTATTATGTTGATCAGATCTCTTAACGACATTCAGTCCTTGACAGGATAATTTATGTTTTATTGGAGTATTGATCCATTTTTTGTTCCTGTTAAACAGCAAAGTAACATTTTAAAATGGTGCAGACTGTGAGTAAAAGTGAGTGATGGTGGGGGGCAGAACTGAAAGACTGTGGCTGCAGCTGCTGCTAAGTATCATTTCACCCAAGAGAGAAATTTTTAAAAAATTGCTAGGGGGGAAAAAGCCTTTCCTATTTCTATCCTTGGAATCATTTTAAACTCATGTTGATGAAAAAAATAAAATAAAATTTAGGCAGGCTATGGTTCTCCTGAAAGACACATTTCTTGAAGGATACAGAAACCATTTTCATATATTAATTTTACACCAGAAGTTTTCAAAGCTTGCTGTTTGAATGATCTGTTAGAACACGATCATTTTTATTAAACTATCATATTTTAACTTATCCAACAGTTAACTTTGTTAGTGCAAAATCTCATTAGGGATTTTACATGTTTCTACAGGTAGACTGGTAGAAAATTTATTGCTGTTGTATCATTTGACAAATTCTTGAATCCTCATATATTTTCTTGCTTTTGCCCATCACCAGGAAATGGGCTCATCACTTTCCAGGCCTTTGCTATGGGAAGGAAACAGAGTGCTTTTGAACGCTCTGGGCGATGTTTGAGAATATTTAATCATGGAGGTGGTACAACGGCATCATTTACAGCAATATGTCAAAATTAATTTCATGGTATTCTGTCAAGGAAAGAATCTTACCATATGCCCTCAAATAAAAATAAATGAGTTAGGAAAACTCTGACAAAGAGTTTACCTAATTCTGCAAAATCTTTGGATGCAAGAGTCCCTTAAATGAAAATAGAATCATTCGTGCAAACATGATTGAGTTTAATTTATTTCTGTTGTTAAAAAGAAATTAGAAATAAAAGAGGTTTCTACCTTCTCATGTTTCCAAATTCATGCCAAATATCTTCAGTACAGAGTCTTGTGTTTTTATTAGAAATGCGTTAAATGAAAAATAAAGTATGAAGACAGGAAGAGCAAGAACTTGACAGACATACTTAGAAGGATGTCAAACACTTGGATTGGAGATGCAATGAGCAGATTTTCCGAGTACAACATCGGTTCCCTGAGACCAGGACAATGTTACGTGTCAGTGAGTCACCCAACAGATGTATAATGGAAATCTCAGAGGAAAGAACTTACCTCTGCCCGAACACATGGAAATTTAGTCACCATTGAATAATAAACCTCACTGCTTGGTTCAATAAAAGTGTGGAACACAAGTGGGTTTATGGATGAATTTCTTAAACAAATTTCAGTTTTTGCCATGTGATGTTTTAATATTTTTGTTGCAGGCACATTTGTCAGTTTTTGAAATTGTACCTGGATTTTTTTTTTTTTTTACACCTAGGTTCTAAAGAAATTCATTTATTATTATTATTATTATTATTATTTAGTATTATACTTTTTCACTGTTTGCATACTGAGATCTGATGCATTGGGAGTGTTTTTTTACATATGGAGTGAACCCAAGTCTACATTTTCCAAATAGCTATTTAGTTTGCCCCACACTATTAAAAAGTAGTACATCTTTTCCTCACTGTTTTGAGATGTCACCCTTCTTGCTTCTAAATTTTCATATGTACTTGAGTTTATTTCTAGGTATTCTATTCTGTATCATTGGTATGTGTGCCTAGTCATGTTCTAGTACTATACTGCATTACTTAGAGAGAGCTTATTGTATGGTTTAATCCTGGGTAAGGCTATACTTCTCCCAATCTCCTCCCTGCTCTCCTTTTCCAAGGTGTTTCTAGCTGTTTCTGCATGTTTATTTAGAAAGATTTAGGGGTAAAGTATTTTAATTTCTGTAACCAACTCTGAAATGAACCTATGTATATGTACACATACAGAGAGAAAGAGATAAAGCTAATTCAGCAAAATGTTATCACCTGGTGAATATTAATGAAGGGCACTGGGTGTTTTTAATAACATTATTGCAACTTTCCTGTGGTCTGAAAACTTTCAAAGTAAAATGTTGGGAGAAAATCAAAGAAATAACTTTGGGGAAAATCAGTTATTTCCCATTAACTTTTGGGGGCGAGGGTAGAAAGACATGGGGATGGGAACAAGAATCCTCAGTGTGTATTTTGAGACAATATTTTGTCTTATCTTGAAAAATATAAATATATTTGCAATTCAAAGTAAAACATCAATAAAGTCTAATTTAAAACAATGCCCTATAGATATGGGAGCTGTGAAATGGATTTCAAACTTTATGAGTGTTTAGCGTTGGGAAATTTAAACAGTAGCAAAGTTCCTGAGAATGGACCAGCCAAGGAAGCTCATCCTAGTGGTCTGGCTCACCCAGGTCCAGGAGACCACTACTTTATAAAGACCAGGAGCAGGATGGCATCTCACTTACAGAAGAGGCATTGCCAGAAACTCAGGACCTTTTGACCTAGAGATGATAATTCTAACTTCTCTTCCTATTCTCCTCCTTCTCTCGCTAGACATTTCTGCATTAATTAAAGGTCATGTGCACAAAGTGTCATTGTGTTGGAGCTTGATGGTGTATGTGCACATACATTTGCGTGCTTCTGACATTAATTTTACCTTCTCTCTGTGTCCCACCTTTCAGGCAGGAATGCCAAAGAGGAGAGGGGTAATCCGTCCTGCACAGTTCTCAGTCTAGCTGGCAATGTCACTCTCTCTGGTTTCTAGGGCTTTCTCTCTCCCTGGAATCCCATTCTCTTTCTTCTTATTCCTTAGCTGGCTACTTCTGTCCTATATCCAAGCCTCAGTGTAGACTTCAACTGTTCTGAAAAGTTTGTCTCTAATTTTCAAGATGGTGTTAAATGTTCCTGTCATGTGGTCCCATAGTTCTTTGAATAACCTGACCACAGGACATGTCATGGTGTGTTGTGCTTACCTAATGAGAACTAACATTTACTGAGTTCTCACTATATGCTCTGGGCTTAAATGTACTATTTGATTTTCGCATCAATCCCGTGAGGGAGGAGACATTTCGTCTTCTATTTTAGAGAAAAAGGAAGTAAACTTAGAGAGATTTAGTTATTTGCTGTAACAGACAGCCTTTAAGATCACCCTCAATGATCCCCACCTCCTGGTATTCACAGTCTTGTGTAATCCCCTCCCTTTGAATATGGGCTGGACATAGTAAGTTGTTTCTAAAAATCAGAGTATAGAAAAAGTGATGGGATGTCACTTCTGTGACTTGATTATAAATGACTGTGATGTCTAACCTTGATAATAGATTCTCTTTATTGCCTTCTTGGCTTGCACACTTTGATGAAGTAAGATAGCTTATTGAAAAGGCCCACATGGCAAGGAGTTGAGGGTGGCCTCCAGCTAACTGCAGTTGAGTTTCTCAGTCCAACAATCCTCAAGGAATTGAATCCTGTCAACAACTGCTGCCCCCTCCACAGTTGAAACTGCAGATGAGACCACAGTCATAGGTGTGAAAGACTCTGACACAGAGGGATTCCTGACTCACAGAAACTGTGAGGTAATAAATTTGTGTTCTATTAAGCTGCTAAGTTTTGGGGTAAAGATAGATAACTATAGATTGCCATCAATAGATAACTAATACCCTTGATTTAAGTCCCACAGGTAGAAATATAGAGTACAGGGTTAAAATCTGGCAATTCTAACTCTCTAATGAATCTTTGTCATGCTGTTTGGTTATTTCCCAACTGTTTCTTCTTCTTCATTTAAACATATTCCAATTTGCATTTCTAGCATTTAGCCTTGTATTTTGTGTGTCTTCAATAATTATGGAATGAAAATTGGGTGTATATAAAACAAAATCTTGTATGATGAACCAGCCAGTCAAAGCAAAATTTTTTCAACTTTGTGTTTCTTAAAACTGGGTAAGGAGAAGAGATACACATAACATAGCATGCTGGTTTGGAATTTGTTTATGCACTCTGCATGCTCACTGTAACAACGGCAAACTCAGTTTTAACATCTTTCTACCGTAGAATATAGATCAGGGAGTACACATGGGCCCTAATTTGTTGTTAATTCCTTTATTAAATATTTTAAAAATACTTTCTGAATTTCTGCCTCTGTGCCAAGCTCTTGGAATACAAAATTGAATAGAACAATGTAAAGGGCAAGACCAAATGCAAATAGTGGCGCTATTGTGTGACATGATAAGTGACTTATTTGAGGTTTGAACCAAGAACTGCGTGAATACAGGGCAAACCAATAATTTAGTAGGGTGACCATCCATTGGTGTTTCTGTCTATTTCTCTCTGTCTACACACACATACGTATACACATACACATACACATACATGCTGGTTCAGAAAACCATAAATAGTCATTCAGGAGAGTTAGAATTTTACTCAATGATTTTAATTATAAAGTGAGTATGAGAAAAAGTTCATGTGAAACTACTAGGCTGATCTGAAGTAGGGCATTATTGATTTTAGTGACTCACTGAGCAACACAGTTTAGAGACTTGACATTAGAGGGGGTGACACACCAATAAAAACCAGGGAATTGCCAACTAGGGAGAACAACTGGAGAAACAATTTAAAGTGTGTTGTTCTTTTGAAGTTCAAAGTAACTTCTAATGGTTTGTACACACTCACAAATCTCTCTTTTTTATTTTCCTATGTCAAGATACTGCCATACAAAACAATCAAAAGGCAAAATTATCATTTGCAGTTAGCCATCTTCTACATCCCATTCAGGTCAAAAATTAATTTCCCATAGGTTTACTTATAGTGAATTTGCATCCTGCATCTCAACTAACTATTTTACAGTGTTCCTTCTTGTCAGCCTATGTGGGATACCATAAGGTATCTCTCAAGATCTTAGAAACAATGGAAATAAAATTGCCCTCTGAGAGTTAAACTATGAATCAAACAAATGATGAATAAAAGTAGAGAATTGCAGTTATCTTAGTCAAGAGTTCCCAGTGCTGCAAGACTTGATTGTGACCTGCCTGAATGTATTAATGCACTAAAGAAGAACATATGCTCAACAGGTGCTTGTGCAACCATGGGAAAATAAAGGAACAGAATCCCAGAAGCAATATGGGCCATGCTATATAAGCGCTATCCTAGCTAGGGAACAAGGCCATCCTTTTCAGTTGGGTGTATTCAGCTCTTATGCATTGGATTAACCACCCAACTTCTTATTGTGTTCTCTTTTCACGTTCAGTAAGGAAATTTCCAATTTCTATCTGACTTCCTATGTGGGTCAAGGTTAGTGAAGCAGACTCTGAGAAGAGGGGAAGGAAGAGACGCATTGTGAGTTAATTGGGGAAAGATATAAAAGTGTGAACATTGATTGCAGACAACAATTTCAGTAGCTCTCAAAGGAAATATTTTTTGACTTATTGCCAGGGTTTCTAACTCTGAACTTCGGATCACTCTTTTCACCACCAAAGCTTAAACATATTTAATCCTCTCTCATTTTAAACGATAAAATAAACATAAAACATCCATTTGTACAACACCCCACCCCCAGTCCCAGATAATACTGTGAAAGCAAGCTATATGTTTATGAACTCTATTCACTTAACTTGGATTTATTTACTTATTCTTTCTCCATAGCACTGAGAAAAGTGTTATTTGAATTTCCTGATGGCATTTCAGTTGTGTTATACAGATTCAAGAGAAGTGTTTTGTCCAAGCTTGTCCAAGTCTGTTTAAGGAGGACCAGCTCCCAAAGAGTTCATTAAGGAAGAGGTCAATGTCATTAGTGGAACCTCAGGGAAGGGAGAATCACTGGGTGGGTTCAGCACCACAGGATTCTGCCACCTCTTGTTATCAGGAAAGTCTCCTTTCTTGGCCAACTTTGTCAGTCTGCACAAACCCTTTTAGATTTTCAAGTTTGGAACTTTCCCGAGCAGCTTAAGAAAACATAAGATGCTAAGTTTCCAAAATGTAGAAATAACGCAAATGGATGACTCCTTTTATTTTCATAAGTTTGTCCAGATACACGACAACTTGGGCAACTGTGTACAGTGTTTTACATTTAGTGACTTTTATGGCCCAAACTCTGCTAGGCAGAGTGGTATAAGCACTTGTAATCAATACAAAAAGAATCCACCTTGTATAAAAATCCAAATTTCAAAAATTGGGTAAGACTGCATGTTTGGAGCCTATCAAGATACTTGCATGCATACGAATGCAAAATGCTGAAGCGACCTGTGGAGGCAATTGTTCTTTTCCTTGCTGTGAATGTGAAAGTGAGAAGAAGCAAAGAATCATCAACAAATGAATACCCTTTTCATATTTCTCGTGACAGCTACCTGGAATAGGCAGGGAAGAAAAATGCAGATAAGAAAATAAGAAAACCACAGGCTCCTGGGGGCCAATGACAATAGCTTTCTGATCCTAATTTGATCTGGAGTTTGGAACGCTGGGAAGTTCTGTAACAGTTTCTTCTGCATGACAGAGAGCTCTGACTTTTCCGGCAACAGTGTTTCCCTGGAAGCTACACAAAGTCCCCTTTGACTGCTCATGATCAAAGTTGTGAAAGCACTCCTGCAACATCTTAGCTTCAGAAAGCCAGGAAAATCAGAATGCTGAGAGTGTATTAATAATTTCTAAGCACATTTTAAAGGTGAGTGGTACTTCTGAGAGAATTTCATCATTATTAAAAAATGATTTGTTTCTGCCCTTCCTGTTGTACACCTGGGAGAAAGTTAGCTTTAACTCTCCAATTAGTAAGTTGCATGTCATGGAGGATATTGACAATATGTTCAGTTGTTCTACTCAGAATTTATGCAGCTGACAATAGAGACAGATAGGATTCAGTGACGGAAGTCTCTCTAAACTGCAAGTCAGGGCACTCAGCTTTGTCATTGACTAGTGGACATGACAAACAGCCTTGGCCTCAGTATCCCCATCTGTAAAATGGAGTTAGAAGCTGGAGCTCCGTGTTCTCTGCAGCACCTTTGAAGTGTCCTTGTTAATGAGGCTCCAATTTGATTGATTCCTTACACCCAAATTTATAGCCATGGTTGACCTTGGCAAGATTGCCGAGTACTGAGCTTTCTCCTTGGTTTTCTTTTCTTCTCTTTGTGTGCCCTTTCTGCTATGTTTGGTGTTTCTGTCAGGAGAAAAGGAGCAGATATCTCAATGTGAATTAGTATGTAGCACCCGGACAAGAAAGGTTTGTATTTGTTAAAAAGGCAGCAGTAGAAAGAAAAAGAGGGAAGGAAAGAAAGAGAGAAAGAAAGAAAGAAAGAAAGAAAGAAAGAAAGAAAGAAAGAAAGAAAGAAAGAAAGAAAGAAAGAAAGAAAGAAAGAAAGAAAGAAAAGAAAAGAAAGGAAGAAAGGAAGGATGGAAGGAAGGAAAGAAGGAAGAAAGAGAGAGAAAGAAAGAAAGGAAGGAAGAAAGAAAGAAAGAAAGAAAGAAAAAGAAACCTGATATATGTGGAGAGAGAAGCACATTTTAAAGTCAGAAAATCTGCTTGTGTATTTCAGCTGTGCAGTTTATTATTTGTGTGAATTAAATTAAATCACTGAACTTTTCTGAGTCTCAATTCTTTACCTATATAATAAAACCTAGTCCATAACGTTGCAATAACATTAAAAAGGTGAAGCACTTATTAAAGTGTAAATTTACATTTATTACATAAAGTACATAATCCAAATTGTAATTTTATTATTTTTTACTATTTATTTACAGATTTCATGAATTTTGGTGGTAGTAGTAGTAGAGGAGTATTAGTAGGAATAGTTGTAGTGATAAGAGCTACAAAATTATATTTTATTTTTAAAAAAAATTTGGTAAAGTATAGTTGATTTACAGTGTGTGTCAGTTTCTGCTGTACAGCAAAGTGATTCAGTTTCAAATTATTTTTTAATGATATGTCATACACAGTGAGGAACCAGGTTAAAAGAATTAACTGGGGGGAAGATAGGGCCTTTCTGATATAATTATGTATATCTGTTTCTAGTATAATGTATAAACTAGATACCTGGAGCATTTGTTTGTTTGTTTCTTCCCTTCTTCTCCTCCTTCCTTCCTTCCCATGCACCCACTCTGCATTGACCAACTCCAACCCTTGATGCACTCTAAGGGAAAGGTAAGCCGACTGCAGGGTAAAAACACTGCCCTGGACCAGAACTCTGTGTCAAGAGTGACTGCAGGGGCTTCCCTGGTTGCGCAGTGGTTGAGAGTCCGCCTGCCGATCCATGGGACACGGGTTCGTGCCCCGGTCCGAGAAGATCCCACAGGCCGCGGAGCGGCTGGGCCCGTGAGCCATGGCCGCTGAGCCTGCGCGTCCGGAGCCTGTGCTCCGCAACGCGAGAGGCCACAGCAGTGAGAGGCCCGCGTGCCGCAAAAAAAAAAAAGGAGTGACTGCAGGAAGCATCTGGTAGGGGTGAAGGAAGTAGTTATTTTATCTGGAATCTTGAAGACCTGCGGCTCAGAACCAGAGCTGACATTTGGGGACCTAGCAGGGGTGTGTAGACAACATATGGCACCAAGCCTGTTCTGAGCAACTGCTTACGGAGACAAATTTTCTTCTAAACGTAGGACCCGGCGGTATGGTCGAAACTCTTCCCATTCTGACCAGAGTCAGTAGTGAGAGCACAGGGAGAGAGAAGGAGAGAAGCACAAATTGGAGACGGTGGAAAGTGGAAAAGGAAAACCTTTTGATGGTGACTCAGATTTCAAACAAGACCAGTGGGCAAGAAAGCTTCCTCCCACCACCTGACCCTAACCTCAGCCTTTTGCACGTCACCAGTACTTATGCCACCTCCCTCTCATCCGGGGGTTGGGCCTTTCCTCCAGCTCTTCTCCCTTAAGCTGCCTCTTGGTGCCACCTAAAGCTTCATCATGACTTCATCTCTGTCCCCTGGAGCAGGGAATGAGCATATGTGATGGTGCAGGGTCCAGAGAAACTCAACTGTGCATTCCAGAAACCCTTCTTTGTTCCTTCTAGGCACACAGCAGCTCTGCTAACGCCTGCCAGCTTAACACACCCAGTCAATGTGAGGAGCGAGAGAGTTTTTACTGCAGTGGGAAAGAATCTTTGCACATAACTTGGGGGGTTCTGCTACATCTTGATTTTTACATAGGTTACAGGCAATTGAGCCAGTTTATTTAATGACCTTCTAATGAACATTTGTCATATGACTATTCTTATTACTTCACATTCCAATGCCACCTAAGGGGGTTTTCACTGGAGGAAAACCCAGTTTTTCACTGCCCTCCCTACCTATGGGTATCACGTTCACAAAGTTAGTGAGCTCATGTACACATGGTACTGGGTGTCATCATTTTATTTGCTTCCAAACTGACTGGCATAGGTTGTCTCAGCTGTAGAAAATCTGAATTAAAATGGTAAGCTTTTATAGTACTGGCAAAAGATAATAGCCACCACAGCTAGGGCTCTTCCGAACCCATAATGCCTCCAAGGTCTCTTTAGAGTTCAAGAATATTTCAATTTTTTTCCATCACAGCATCTTGCTCTGTGGCTCTCATTTACCCCAACTCAAATTAATTTCTATTAGTATGATATTTCTTTCTATTCAAACATGGATTCTTGTTGCTTTTTAAAACACTTTTCTGGCTTTATTTCTGGAAAGAATTTTTAAACATTTCTTCCTATGGATTTATGTTGCAATTGGATTTCAATTACCAAGGATCCTGGCCCCCACGTGCTCAGTTCTTTCCTAATAAATTGGATAACCTCATTGTACTAGAACTTTCTTTCAGGGAAATTTAGCTTTATTATCCTTGTGATCTCCTTGGACTTTTAACTTTTCAGTAAATAGTGATCTAGTGACTTCCCTGAGATGAGGTCAGGGCTACAGTGGACTGTTACTTTGCTTTCATTGGCATGTGTCTAAACATTTAACCTTGGAATCTTATCCTTTCCAATATCTTTTCCCATTTAGTCATTTTCCCCTAATTTAACTCTTTAGAGGAACAAAGAACTTTACTGTATTGAGGTGGATAATCAGGAAATTGTACTTATTCTTTGGCTGTAGCCTGTGAGCACAAAGGACATGTGAACGTTTGTAAAAGATAAAATCTGTTCCTTGTCTTTGAGAAGCTTATCCTTTTCTGGAGGAGATCAAATACCCAGAAAAGAAAGGGGACTTAAAAATATTCTACAAAGCAAAATCAAAGAAAAAGTGTATGTGTATAATGCATCTGTTGCTGAGCAATATTAGGGAAGATGGTCACTTGAATGATTGGAGCAGAGGACTCTGCACGGGATGGTGGGAGAAGTTCGTATTTGAGATGACAGGCTGCTCTAGTTCCTATTTGAACTTGGAAATAAAGAACATAACACACTATGTTCTTATTAGAGGACAGCATGCCAAAGGCAAGAGCTCTTTCTCTGGTGAGTGCATGTATGTGTGTGTGTGTTTATGAATTTGCATACTATGTTCTTTCATCTATTCTTAGTGGAAAAAAATATTGGTTCAGTATATGAGCTAATAACAATTTCATGATATAAATTATCTAGTTCAGTGTGAGAAATAGATACCCTTTTCTTCATTAATAGTAAAATATACTTTGATTAAATAAAACAAAATAACCCAAATCCTTCATCTGCCTTACACAAAAAGGTAAAAGGTGATTAAGGGGAAGATTTTTTATCCCTTAGAGAAAAATCAGTTGTATACTTGGTTTCCTCAGCTTCCTGTCAAGAAAACATCTTAACTCTCCATGCGCTGAAATGTCTTAGAGGCAAACGGTATGTGCATGACATGAAGACCACACAGGCATCAACATTGGATCCTCCACAGACAGTGGGCCAGCTTAGTGAAGTCCTCTGATGTAGATGGGCTTCTTATTACTGTCAATAACCATAAATTGTCCCTACCAGAGAAAACCAGAGTATTTCACCAAGCCCCATATAGATTCAGGGCAAGAAAAGAAGTGGGAATAAGATATAGAAAACAAATAACTCATGCTGTTCTAGAGTATAAAAACATGTTGTCAGGCTGTTTTTTAAACAAGTACCTTTAAAGATAACTCCTTTGCTTTACTAAACAGAATTTTTGATTTTGTGTACAGGTGTATGGAATTTTTCAGGTGAACTGTATGAGGGTCTGGGGAAATATTCCATGTATCTCAGAAGGGGTAATGGTGTGCATGATTGGATAATAGTATAATCTGTGCACTTATGCCGAGGTGCATATATGTACATTGAATAAAATCCACTTGGATCTGGATATACAAAAATCTAGATGAACCAGAAATAGATGTTAGGATCCTTTTATTTATTTATTTTTTGAGGGGGAAAAATCCTTCAAAGTCAAGTATACTTTGCTGGGTAAACTGACTCATTACCACAACTGTACTATGCAGATAAGTCTTAGGTGTTCAGAACTGGACCCTGATATGGGGACATTTCCAATGTATAAATTTGTCTGCATAGTGTAATTGTATCAATTAATCATCTTTCCTGCATAGTAAAATATCAGCTGGAAACTCAGACAGTTTTAAGTTTGAACGAAAGGAATGTACCTAGAGAGAGGTGATCATACATATGCATCATACCTGCTGAAAGAGCCCAAGGCCCAGGTAGGAGATCAAGAATGTGGAAGGAAAAGCTGAACTTCCTACAGAAATTATACTTAAGGTAGGTTTCTGAGCCAAACAGGTTAAGTGTTCAAATCCTCGTTCTTCCCACTTAGTTCAGTTACACAGTATCTCAGATTACAGAATGTATTTTTCTCACCTGTGAAATGGGGAAAATCCGTACCCTGTGAGATTTCTATGAGGGATAAACACAAAAGCACTTATCCAACCCCTGGTAGTGTGACGGTCAGTTTTTTTGGGTTTTTTTTGCGGTACGCGGGCCTCTCACTGTTGTGGTCTCTCCGGTTGCGGAGCACAAGCTCCGGACGCGTAGGCTCAGCGGCCATGGCTCACGGGCCCAGCCGCTCCGCTGCATGTGGGATCTTCCCGGACCGGGGCACTGAACCCGTGTCCCCTGCATCGGCAGGCGGACTCTCAACCACTGCGCCACCAGGGAAGCCCCGAATCAGTTGGTTTTAAGTAAAGGGGATTATCTTCTGTAATCTGAATGTGTCTGATCCAACTAGTAGAGAAGATTTAAAAGAAAAAGAGGTTTTCCTGAGAAAGGAGATCTGCTTATGGTCTGCAGTGACAGTTCCTGCCCGAGAGTTTCCATCCTAAATCTATTATCATCTACCTATTTTCTTTCTGTCTATCTATCTATCTATCTATCTATCTATCTATCTATCTATCTATCTATCATCTATTATCTATCTGTCATCTATCTATCTATCTACCTGTCTATATTGGTATCTATTTACACAAAGCTAATATTATGATGGCTAAACTTAGTATTTAAGTGTATACTAAGACTTAAATTAACCAGATTGCCCTATTTCTGTGAGTAAAAGATGTTTGTTTTTTTTAAATTTGCCAATTGATTAACTAGCACAATTTGTTAAATATAGAAAATTTGAAACATACATGGTGACTACCTCTATGACACTGATTTTCTCCCTAGTAGGTTCTTCTTTAGAAGATTGTTGGTATGAGGATAACATCCTTATTTTTTCTTAAGTTCTTGCTCAGAGTCAGTCAATCAGTGAAAACATATTGAATATCTACTAGATAATCATTCTTTCAGAGGACTTAACTTTAACCCTGGTTTTTCACCCTTGGCTCTGGTGACAGTTTGGGGCTGGATAATTCTTTGCTGTGAGGGTGGTCCTGGGATTTTGGATGCTTAGAAGCATCCCTGACCTCTACCCATTAGCATCAATATCACCCCTCCCCCTGCTGTGACCACCAAAAATATCTTCAGACGCTGCCATATAATCCCAAGGGGGCAAAATCACTCCCAAGTGAGAAACACTGCTTTAAATCCATGAAGTAGATTGTATTTGACATGCAATGGATTGTAGGCTATCTGTGACAAACACTTCCCAGATCTTAGTGGCTTGAGACAACAAAATAATTATTTTTCTTTGCTCAGATTAGAGTGCAGTGAGGGTCATTATGCTGGGAAGGGGAAATGTGTTCCATGTCAGAAAGCCTTCCGTCTTGCAGTTGCTGGGGTCACCGGCCAGAATTCAGTCACGTGGACCCACCTAAATGCAACAAGCCTGGGAAACAGTATCATGCCAAGGCAGACAAGGAAAAAGGTTAGTGAGTAATTGGAAGTTTCTGTCATACAGATTATAATAAAATGAGGCCAACAGATTTAAATAAGACAGACATTAATGTGACGGCTTTGGAAGGGATTCTCACCAAACATCATCAGAAAGGTTTACTTCCAGTCAAGGAAACCAGTATTTGCTTATATGGCTCTCAACCACTGAGTAAAAATATGAATGGATGATCTCAAAGCCAGGGTCTCTGCTCAGGTCATTAGTGGGCATTTAGTGGGATACCAGAGTCTTTTCTAATCCAACATTCTCTTTGGGTCTTTCAAGCCATCTCAGATCTAAGAGGGTTACATCAACAGTGGTGCCTCTGAGCTGCTTTCCCTGGATTCACATGAAGCTCAGAAAAACAACCAGGAAACAGAACAAAATAGTAAACACGTGGCTCTAATTTAGGGGCGTCTGCTAGGATGGCTACTCCACACTAGCACTGGGAAGGTGATAGATGAGCCTGATTCGGATTCTGGCTTCAGAAACAACTCTCTATGAGACCTTCAAGAATCTTCTTAACTTAAAAAGAGTTCCAGTTTTCTGATTTGTAAAACGGAAAAGGCTATGCTTTCAAGATTGTTGTTAAGCTTAGTTGAATTAATGTATATAAAACACCCAGTGAATATAGTGCCTGGTACACCAGTACTCATTTTTAAAATTTACTTCTTGCTTTTCAGCAACCATAGGTGATATCTTACCTACAGGTCGACAGACAGACATGCAGGAATGATCAGAAGGAGAACAGAGAGAAGAAGAAACAGAGAGAGGCTAGAGGCCAGAAGTCAGAAACCAGAACAAGGGAAGAGCGCGTAGAAATGCACATGGAGAAGTCAACTCAATTTTAGTAGAGAGTTTAGTAGAGATGGAATATCGGGCTTAATTGTAAGTAGGATGCATTCTTAAATCCTGAGAAAGAAAGAGGTCCTTAGCTTTACCTGGCTTGCTCACTATGTGATCACTATGTGAGGTCAGCTCCTATTCCCTCTTTCATTTACTTGTATTCCCCCTTGGAAGACAGGCAGGGACAGATGCTAAGATTCGTTTGTCCTGGACAATCTTAATAAACACATTATTTTTCTACAGAATTTTAAAATTCTGTGTAGCCCCAAACCAAAACTTTCAGCAGTTGTTCAAACTTTTTCAAACTGTAATAGAGGTACTACCCATATATTGGGTGTCTATAATAATCATTATGTATCTATAATAATTTTTATTATGTATCTATTCCAGTTCTTACAGCTCCCTGCATGAGAGGGATTTATTACCTTCCTGTTTTGGGGTGTGGAATAGGAAACCTAAAGACATTAAGTGATTTGTCTTTGATTCTAGTTTTTCTGACTTAAAGACTTCCCTGGTGATGCAGTTGTTAAGGATCCTCCTGCCAATGCAGGGGACACAGGTTCGAGCCCTGGTCTGGGCAGATCCCACATGCGGTAGAACAACTAAGCCTGTGAGCCACAACTACTGAAGCCCGTGCGCCCTAGAGACCACACGCTGCAATTACCGAAGGCTGTACACCTAGAGCCCGGGCTCTGCCGTAAGAGAAGCCACTGCAATGAGAAACTGGCGCATGGCAACGAAGAGTAGACCCCGCTCCCCCAACTAGATTAAGCCCACACGCAGCAACAAAGACCCAATGCAGCCAAAAATAAATAAATAAATTTATATATATAATAAAAGCCTGCCTTGTTCTCTTTAACATGGTTCCTGCCTGTCCCAGGTATATGCAGTGTTGTTAAGGCCTGATGTTGTTCCAGCGCATCTTCTTTTCACCTCCAACACGCTCACATTCGTGGCCTGGTTGTCAGATGACATGCCCTGGAAAACTCTCACTGATGGAGACAAGGTGGCAAGTGAGTAAAGGTGGCAATTCCCTGCGTGGCTTAATTGTGACTCAGGCATGCCCCCTAAAGTATAAGCCAAGAGAGTGCCAGGCCATTAAATAAGAGACACTGTGTGTTTTCTATAACTTAAATACAGTGAGTTTAACGATAGAGGGGGAAGTTATTTTGAGGTTGACAGTGTTTAGAAACTTTCCCATTTCACCATTAATGGTGGCACATAATCCAATTAGTCTTTAAGAGCCATCAGCACTCCATGGGGTGGCACCATGGTATACTGAGGTGCTTCATAGATTTTAATTCTCTCTAACAACTTCCAACAATGAAACAGTTACTGAATTTGAAAGCCATCGGGGGTAATTCCAGTAGGTCTTGTTTATGTACCATCTTATGGAGACTTCTCAAAACCTAGTGGCTATAGATTGAATCATTCTCTGCATTCAAAGTTGTGGATATAAGCACAGACAGAAAACTACATCTGTCAGTGAGTCACACTTCATACAACCTTAAGATTCAAATTTCTCTTGAAAGGGATTCTAGTAATTCAGATGGAGAAACATTCCAGTTTCGAAGTGATTGTGTTTGGAAATTGCAATGGAGGAGACTCCACAATTTCATGGACTGATTTAGTCTAGCAACACGCAGCCTTCCTGTATAGCTCTTGTGTGATGCTTGGTGAGTACAAAGCAATGTCATGCCTTGGGGAATCTACTGTACTATGGGCTAGGCAATGATCAGTTCTGCAGTGAGCCCTAGGATTTGTCTAATTTGCCAGAAACTCCCCATTTCTCCATAAGCACTTTGTCAGGCTGGTGTGTACCCCTTGGAGCCATACCCCTCTTTCCATCACCCATTTGGCCTTTTTCACTAGCTTCTTACCCATTCCATTTGCATTTAACTCATGCTCTGATGTGGACCTCGAAACCAGAACCCACATTCTTAGACGTGTAAGAATCTCCAGCATTCTTTGCCACTGCAACCAGCTTGCTAGAAAGAATATAGTCCCAGTGTGCAGAGTTCCAGAAAGAGAAGGTGAATACAGTGAAATACCGTTTCTTTCTTTGGGGCACTAAAACCATGTCTGCCATCTAGTCTTATTAAAGATTTAATACGTGTTGAGAAAACATATCAAATATTATCGTATAACTTTCAACAAGAAAACCAGCCCTGAAATGATAAAGAAAACAAAACAAGACATATATATTTATTTATTTATTTCCCCAAATTTCTTATTTTTCAAGAGGATTCACTGCATGACCACTTCAAGGAAGTCTTTTAAGCTGGATTGCACTTATGCCTTTATAAGTACAGTTCGACTTTTAGAAAAGTTTCTATTACATGAAATAAAGTAAAACTGCAGTTCAACATTTTTCCACAAGGAGATTTTTGAAATGTGAAGATTTTTTTTTTCTTTTTTCATCTGTTCACAGCTTCCTCCATGTAATGCTCTATCCCAGTTAAGGGTATATGGTTTCTCCAGTTAACAGATAGTTTGTCTTTGGAAATTACTAATCTAAATGCCAATCTTGGGCTTCCCTGGTGGTGCAGTGGTTGAGAATCCGCCTGCCGATGCAGGGGACACGGGTTCATGCCCCGGTCCGGGAAGATCCCACATGTCGCGGAGCGGCTGGGCCCGTGAGCCATGGCCGCTGAGCCTGTGCGTCCGGAGCCTGTGCTCCGCAACGGGAGAGGCCACAACAGTGAGAGGCCCGTGTACCACAAAAACCAAAAAAAAAAAAATAATAAATGCCAATCTTCACATCTTTCCGAGAGACCATCATGGTTGCAAGGTGCCACTATGCATAATATCCTGAGATCTCCTGAAAGGCTAATTTAAAAGAAAAATCAGACATGTACTAGAGTTAATTTTTTAAATTACATCCTTTCTTTCATTTTTCAATTATTAATTTATCATAAAAGAAACAATGGGTCCACTGTCTCATTCGGCAAATTGCTGGGAATTACTTTTGAAGGTAAGCAGGTCACTTACAAGTTCGCCATTCTACTCTTCAATTACTACAGCTATTTAAGTAATAATTGCTACTATAATTCCACTTCAACTACAACTATGATTGCAAAAGAGACGAATAACTTTTCAGGGGCACGTATTTGTATTTCTTTGATTAATCTAAGAGTCAGGAAGATGACGTGTGAGTTTGTGCAGTGAGAATTTGATTGCAGTGGCACCAGGAGGACAGGGCCATCCTGCATTCACTTTGGGAGTCTCTATGAAGTCACCTTTAGACTGCACAGTAATGTTTTTTCTCACAGAACCAACCAGTCCCAATTTTCTTTCTGTGTCATTTGATTTCATTTCAAGGTGAATCAATCCCCGTCAACATGTTCGGTGTAGTGCTTGGTGTGTAAGTTCGTGATGTGTCACAGGGATAGCTGAGATTATCTTCTGAAGTTTGAAGATTCTGATTTATAAGGAAAAATATAAGGCCAGATTCTTCTCCCACTTCCTCCAGACTCCTAGCTTGGACTTTCATTTCTGAAGATAAACTACCTTTCCTCCTCTAACTTAATGTCAGATTCCTATATACTAAGGGGTTTGACTAGCCTTCAACATAAAGCCTTCAAAGTATTGCGGCTCTCTGTTCAGTGATGGTCAGATTATTTATGGTGGGTGCAAGGTGGGCTTGGGGTTAGTATTAAAGCCCTGTCTTTGTACTCTTGTCCTGCCTTTTCTCCTGTCCTAGAAGTGTCAGAGCCAGGAGGGTAAATTGAGTCTGATGGTGTAATAAGAACCAAATATATACTGCAGCTTCAGTAAAGTGTGACCTTTACAAGACTGGAATTCCAAGCCCGTAAAACAAGGCATGATAAGGAGACCAGAGCAAGGCTGAGCTGGGCTGGGCTTGAGCCTCCCACAACATTAAATCATTACCTTTGAATGACTGTTGCTAATACAATTGAGTAAATAGAATTTATAGTTGTATGACTAAGGTATGCACAATTTAAATTTTATTTCTGGCTATTGATAGATTTCCAGTTGGAATGATCCCTCACTGTGGAAGCTGCCAATGTGAAATGAGATGTTCAAGAATTTATGTATTTCCTGAAGATGAGGTAGATGCCAAATAAAATGTTGGTTAAATGAATAAATGGGTTAATTTTCCAAGAAAGACACCAATTATTTTTCTCTTTTTTATTATTATTATTTTTAAACCAATTACTTTCAGATTCTTCTGCTCTCTTAAAGAGATGTGTACACTTTCAGGAGCATAATTGGGAGGGAGAAAGGATGGAGGGAAATATGGAACGGCTGGGGGCTCAACTAGGAACTGAAGATGATGGAGGGAATTGTTTGAGAGGACCATGTTGGGAGTCTGGGAGCTGAGGCAACAAGACACCAGGGCTTCCTATCTTTTTATGGGTTGGCAGAATAAAGAAAGAAACATGGATGGTGAAAACATGGTCTAGGATCAAGTACCACTTTCTAGTTTAATAGCTCAGAGGAGGCACTGTTTTTCGATTGAAGTTCAGAAACGTTTACTGCCTCCTTTCCCTGACCATTGTGGCAAGAGAGCAGGGGCTTTGTAGAATAACACTGTGCTAACTTCATACAGCTGCTGGGACTCTCTCTAGGCAGAGTTAATTAATATTTGTTAACATCATAAGCATCTCCATATCCATAAAAAAGTAATTTCTCTATTGCAAAGTCATCTAAAATTTTGTGTCAGCTCAGGCTCTCCTATTTCCCCTGAATGTCGTTCAAAGGGAACACCACCTAAAAGAGCTAATTAACTTCCACAGAAATGATCCAAAATTTGATGCCCAAATTCCCTAAGCAAGATCAGCATTGGAGCCCCTCAAACAAAGCTGATAACCTATATCCTCAGGAGCTAGTGATCTTATGGTAAAGGTCCTGAGGTTATTGATTGCTAGATTTCGGCAGTGTTTAGTTAAGTTCAGGAAAATACTTGCCCTCCAGGAAAGTATCAGAAATAAAAACATTGTGCACTCACTTTTGGATGGTTTGGGCACAAAAATTAAATTTATTGTAAACTTGAATAGACTTCATTTTATCTAACTTCACTGGACTAAATAACGGAATCCAGAGATATTAAAATTGTAGATTCAAAAAAAAAGAAATCTAAGGATTTCAATCTTCAGTTCCCAGACTACTTGTAAAATGTGTTCCAAGCCCTCTTAGAAATTTTATACTTTATTACCGGGTTTAAAATGAAAAGCTAATAACTTGAAGTGAAACATTTTCAAATAGGGAAAGAAGTAGTAGAATGTGTTCCTTTTAGAAGACCATGACCTCTTTGCACTTCTGTCTCCCTTCTAATGACCCCTGCCTCTGGCAAAGGCAGAGGAGCTCTTAGAAGAATATAGGAGTATGCTGATGTAGTGCTTGAGAAGTCAAAGACCTCTGTTTATTTTTAAGTTATTTGAGCACCTTGCATGTATTGCACTAGAGTCTGTAGCATTTTTTCCCTTTCCCTTTATTTTGTAATAAAATCTAATAAATATATTTTTTTGGCTTGCTTTAGGGAGTACAGATTACACTTTCAGGTAACAGGGAAATCTCACTTCTCCACTGTGCATTTTCCTTCCAGTCTTTTCTTATTTTCCCACCTTGAGAGGTCCCCTTGCTATCTCATACTCTAATACACTACTCAGTGCTCCACAGACACAGCCACAGATTTTTTTAAGCTATCACATTTCTTCTTCCTTCTATCATTCAACTTCACATTCTGTAAAATTCCTCTCATTCTGGCCCCAAATTTAAGATTGCTTTCCCCAGTAGTTACTGAGAGGCCCTTCAGAGAAAAAGATGCTCCCTGGACCACCGTCTGCCTGGCGATGGTATAATGTGACTTGAATGGGAACTAAGAGGGAGAGGGACAGCAGGGTGGGAATCCTGTTGGCAAATACAGAAAACTGGGATTATAGTTACATAGTAATATAATAAGAGTTCTATATTTAGTCTTCTTCACAGTTCCTAGCACAGAGCTCCTAAAACTTTTGTAATTTCCTGAGTGATAGGGGTGATAGGATTATCTTTTATTTCTTTTTCGTTGTTGTTGTTGGTCATGAATCTTTACTTTTTTTTTTAACATCTTTATTGGAGTATAATTGCTTTACAATGGTGTGTTAGTTTCTGCTTTACAACAAAGTGAATCAGTTATACATGTACATATATCCCCATATACCCTTCCTCTTGCATCTCCCTCCCACCCTCCCTATCCCTGCCCTCTAGGTGGTCAAAACCACCTAGCTGATCTCCCTGTGCTATGCGGCTACTTCCCACTAGCTATCCATTTTACATTTGGTAGTGTATCTATGTCCATGCCACTCTCTCACTTTGTCCCAGCTTACCCTTTCCCCTCCCCATATCCTCAAGTCCATTCTCTAGTAGGTCTGTGTCTTTATTCCTGTCTTACCCCTAGGTTCTTCATGATCTTTTATTTTTTTTCTTAGATTCCATATATATGTGTTAGCCTACAGTATTTGTTTTTCTCCTTCTGACTTACTTCACTCTGTATGACAGACTCCAGGTCCATCCACTATCTTTTGTCTTAGTATTTGTTCACTGTCCCAGTTCCTAACACAAGTGTTTCTAAGTGAATCTCTGGAGTGATAAGCATGTCTTTTGTACGCTACTGAGATCATTGGTGCCTGGGGGCCCCTAGATAGCTTAGGACTGGTGGTTAGAGAGACCAAAGGTGTGATTAGATGGTTGGAACTTTCAGCCCTACCCTAGAACCTGCGAAGGGAGAGATGCTGAAGATGGAGTTAATCACCGATGGCCAATGACTTAATCAATCATGCTTATGTATTGGAATGCATTGCTGTGCTGGGGAGGGCTCCATGCACCTTTCCACATGCCTTGCCCTATGTATCTCTTCCATCATGCTGTTCCTGAGTCCTAGTTTTCACAATAAGCCAGTGATAGTAAGTAACATACTTTGCTTAGTTTTGTGAGACATTCTGGCAAATTACTGAACCTGAGAGGGGGTTGAGGTGACCCCCAAATTATAGCCACTAGGTTAGAAGTATGGGAGGCACAGAGTTGTGACGGGCATCTAAAATGGGAATTTGCTGGTCATCCAGTGGTTAGGAACTGTGCTTTCATTGCCAAGTGTGCGGGTTTGATCCCTGGTTGGGGAACTAAGATCCTGCAAGCAGCACAGCCAAAAGTAAAAAATAAAAAATAAAATAAAAATGGGACTGTGCTCTTAATGTGTGGGATCTCCATTCATTCCAGGTAGTTTGTGTCAGAATAGAATTGTAAGACACTCAGGTGTTATCCAGAGACTTAGGGACTAGGTTGGTGTGGGGGAAAAAGAAAAAAAAAAAAAAAAAACACACATTTGGTGTCAGAAGTGTCATGAATAAAAAAATATTAGATTTGTGTATATGTGTGAGCCAGGAGAATGCTTCTCCATTTTCCATCAATATTCCTTTATTACTGGTCTGGTTAGCTCTAAATTTCATCTAGGTAAATTATTCTTTAGAGAATTCAGTATTCTCATGGCATATCTTATGTCCAGACACAGGCCTTAAAACAAAATCCTTCCAAGAAGGGTGTTGTTAACATAAAGCGGGGGTTCTTAATCAGGGATGATTTTGCCCCCAGGAAATATTTGGCAGAGTCTGGAAATGTTTTTGATTGTCACGAATGGGTGGGTGCTACTGGCATCTAGTGGGTAGGGAATAGGGATACTTCTCAACACCCTGCAATGCAAAGGACAGTCCTCATTACCTCAAGGGATAGTCTGACCCTAGATGTCAAGAGTGCTGAGGTTGAAAAACCATAAAGTAGAGGTCTGACTCTCATCTCTTGAAACCAGAAATTAGATCAGACCTTGTTGAGAGACATGCAAAGCTTTTGAAAACATCATGTTTTAGATTTTATTTTACTGGCAAAACAAAAGTAACAGTTCATCAAGGACTTGAGAGCAGACACTAACATTGGTACAGTAAAGAGCTACCTGCTTCTAAACACTCTTTCTCATACACCAAGGCAGCTGTCCATGAGCATGGTAGGATATGCCTCATCATAGGGACTCCTCTGAAAACTTGTCTGTATAAGAGAAAAGAATAAAATGAAGTTTACTTTATCCCCAAGGGAAGCATGTGCTTTGAAAATAGGCTCTTTGAAAATAGGTTTTTTCCCCCCTTCTAAATCTTCTTGAGGCTACAGCACAGAGTACTTTCTTCGAAGTTACTTCCATCTGTCTCTCTTTAAGAAACAAGCTCCCCAAATGTGTGAAACGCTGTATTACTGCATTATTTCCCAATGACTAGGGATTCTCAGGTCTTAACTGGCTTAACATCACATTAGGAGTATATTTTGCAGGGTCAGGCTTCTCCTAGCACTTTCCATGGCAATTTCTGTGTAATTACAGAAATCTCCATGGTAGCTGGACAGCACCCTTCTCCATGGGGCTGAGTGATTCTTATACACTTCAACCATAGGAGAGATAGAATTTAGCCCATGGGAAAGAGAGGAGGAACATAAGAGAATTATAAAGTGTATTAGAGTTACAAAACCGTTGAGTATTAATGAATCATTAAATCAGGAGAATAAGTCATATAAAAGGATAGGATACTTCTTTTTTTTTAACATTCTGTAATTTTAGGTTTTATTCTAGATATTTCCAAGATGTCTATGGATGTCAATTGTGGGAAAATAAGATTATTATCTATACATTACAGTATCCTAATGGAATACACAATGATAATGGAATTCTTTTGAACATCTTCTATAATTAATCTAGATGGCAATTCACTCATATGTATAGCTTTTGGTATCATTAAGAGCATGCAGCCTCCCTGCATTATGAGCCTTGGGATGACCTTCACAGAAAAAGAATTTGTTCAGCAGAAAATTGCAAAAACAGAATTTCCAAACAAAAATCTTTTAAAAATTATAATTGTATAAAATACAGGGCTCTGGGCTTTATGGGAGGAAGCACCTCATTAATACACTTATTTTTCTACAGTAGAAACATCTTCAGCAATAATCACAGAACAATTGTAGAGGTCTCAAAAGGCTCCTGTGCTTCGACTTTTAATTGGTGGGGGCAGACGCAATCAAGCAGGCCTGCCTTTGAGTCAGATGTCTCTACTCTTCTCCCTTTTCTTTTTGGTTCTAGTTAATTTCTCCTCAGTTGAAATTCTTGTTTTTTATATAATGGGAAGACCCTAAGAGACAGAACATTTGCATTTTCTTCCATGACTTGCTTTTATAGTTTCACTTCAGATAAAATTATTCTCATGCTCCTCTTAGAGAAAACTGTTCTGTGGTGCTAGCAGCTGGGCTCAGCTTCCCCTCCTCGGTGCCAGAGGTGAGGGTATAGAAAGGATCGGAACTGCTTCCCTGCAAAGTACTTTAAGGTGCTTATACCTGAAAAGCGGTAAATGAGAATTTTTAAATTGGATGACCTCTTTTACAGGGAAGATCTTCAGGAAGCCAAGAGACTTATATGCTAATTCTGGGTTTGCCTAAAAGTGCATGACTTTGGAAAAGTGATTTATAAATAAGTTGTTTCCACCTCTGGAACTGGGAAAATAAAATCTGATATCAAATGTCTTAGATTGGATTCCCTTGAAAGTAGAGCCTGAGGTCAAGGCTTGCACACAGAGAGTTTACTTCGGATTGTGAGTTTTGGGAAGCAGTAGGATAAGACGAGAGGGTAAAGTAAGGAAGAAGGGAAGGACAATAGGATGTATTATTATTATTATTTGCGGTACACGGGCCTCCATGTACACTGTGGCCTCTCCCGTTGCGGAGCACAGGCTCCGGACGCACAGGCTCAGTGGCCATGGCTCACTGGCCCAGCCGCTATGCGGCATGTGGGATCTTTCCGGACCGGGGCACGAACCCGCGTCCCCTGCGTCAGCAGACGGACTCGCAACCACTGCGCCACCAGGGAAGCCCAGGATGTATTATTGAGTTGGCCACCACTATGGTTAACTGGTGCTTGACTCCTTTGGGACCTTCTAAGAACCCCGTGAATGGTGTTTCAGAACTGTTCACCCAGGGGATGAAAAGGGGCAGCATAATTTAATAGGTTCTATGCCCATAAGTTTAAAATATCAGTGGGTATTGACATCCTTCTACTCCTGGGATGTATGGGCATGAGTATAGGGCTGATGCCTCCTGAATTCCATGCTGCAGATCAGGGAAACCCAGGCAGGAAGTGAGAGGTGTATGGCACCCTGAAGAATTATCTGGCTGACCATCTCTGTCTCCTAAAACCGTATTCGTTTATTCTCTATTCCCTATACACACCCTTTCCGCCCTCACCTCTGTGACTTCACTCATGCAGTTTTCCCAACGTGCCTTCTCCTTTGACTGAAGAATTCCTAATCAATTATTCATGCTCAAGTCAAATATAATCTCTCTTTGGAGCTGTTCCTAAATGAAGGAGAAAACCATGCTTACCTCATTGTGTTGTTGTAGGATCATGAGAAAATACTTTAAAGCATTTAGAATAGTCTCAGGCATAGAGGTAGCAACCAATCAATTATTGTTGTTCTATTAAAATGTTTATCTCAATGATTATTATGTCTGCTAGATTATTAAACACAATAAGGGCAACAAATGTGTCTTAACCATTTGTAAATGCCTCACATAGTACCTGGTAGCTAGTAGGTGTTTGTTATGAGTTGAATTGTGTCTCCAACAAAAAGACATGTTGAAGTTCTGACCCCCAGTACTTGAAAATGTGACGTTATTGGGAAAGCAGGGTCTTTACAGAGGTAATCAAGTTAAAATAAGATCATTATGGTGGGCCCTAATCTGATATAACTGGTGTCATTATAGAAAGAGGAACTTTGGACACAGATAAAGACACATATAGAGGAAAGATGATATGAAGACACAGGGAGGGTACCATTACCAAGGCAAGGAACAACTGAGAAGCTAGGAGAGAGGCATGGAGCAGAGCCCCTCTCAAAATTCTTAGAAAGAACCAACCCTAGCTACATCTTGATTTAGGCTTCTAGCCTCCAGGATTGTGAGATAATGCATTTCTATTATTCTAACCTCCCAGTTGTGGTACTTTGTTACAGCAGCCCTAGGAAACTGATACAGCACTCAATGAATATTTGAATTAACTTGAATGGATAGGTGAATGGCTAAGACCTGAGTAAATTTCATTTCTGTAGTGGTTTATCCTATTGATACATATCTTTTACAATCCAGAGAAATTCCCACTAGTTCCATAGTCCTTCCCTGACCATTTAGATTAAGGGAAAACTCTTTTCTCAGCAAATACATAGTCCTTCTTATTTTGCTTGATACAAGTACTGTTTTGTGACTTTTCTTGAATGGCTAGATAACTCATCTTTTAAAATTTATGCTCCAAGTATATAGGCAAGTCTTTGTCCTGAATTGGAAATATGCTGGTCATCCACAGCTTCATCTAGGGTACTTACTAAACGCCCTGAGTGTTAATAAATGCCCAAATCTGCTTCTCAACTAGTGTCCATGTCTGGGTATGAGACTCTGCTCTCTTCCCCGTGTAAAATTTCCAACAGCAGTGTGATGAATGAGAGGGTTCCAGGAGTGCCGATGGCTCTGACAATAAAGCTCGGCAGCACTTGTGTTATTGGGACAAATGGCTACTAATATTTACATATACTTATATGAAACATGTGCATATAGCCATCACTGAGTCTGGACAGACAGCCGACCTCAGGCACAGCTGGCCAGCAGAGAAACCTGCTCATTTCTTAGACATAGACACACTCTCCCATAACTTAACAACAGGCTTTTTAAAAACATGTGATTCAAATATATCTAGTCCTTTACTGTTGTGCAAACAGTAAGATGAGCATCTGCATTACCGCCTTTTGTCCAACTTGTCTCATTAAGAACAACTAATAGAAATATTTTATTTCAGTATATGTTCATGGTTTGAGTAAACATCGTCTTTGGAACAATCATCTCAAAATGCTTTCATGAGAAATTCATGAAGGCAAAATACTTACATGCCTAAGTCCTAGGTAGTAGTTGATGCAAAATTGAACAATTACTACCACTTTATTCCAGCATGAAACAGAAAACAGAGTTATTTTCTTTTTAATAAGCCTTCTAATTTAGGAAGTAGGATGGGTCAGGAGGGAATTATGACACCAAATCATTAAAGATGATTTAATGAATATGGATGTGCTAGAAGAATTTAATTAAATATGCTTTCATATTCTAATTTGTTCTGATATTTTATTAACATATTTCCACATGCAACCATCAAAATATGCCCACAATCACGACAATGTTTTTTAATCATTTGAGGTTTACTCTAGAAAAGTATTTAACTTTAAAAAATGCCAACATTTTCTTTTATTGGAATTAGTATAGCTTCTGTAAAGTTTGTGCAGAACCCAAAGCTCATACTGTGTTATTCTCCTCAAAGAGTGACTCGTTCATTTTTCTCCCAGAGAATTTCTTACAAACATTTGGTAGAATAGGGACTCCTTCTTATTATTCATAAATATAAGTGCCTCAATGTCTAGCAGAGTGTAAGATATGAAATACAAGATTTATAGGGAAAAATGAGTCTATTAAGGGACTAGTCATATTTACCCCTATTTTCATTTGATGGTGGTTGACTTTTGCCTCAAGATCAGCAGGGTGATACTCTTGTGTTTGGGACCAGCTATGGTTTTGGTCGAGGCAGAGTTCACACTGGTTAGAGAAGTGTCATTATGGAGCCTTGATTTTTTATTTTCTATAACAAATGAACTCCAGTCATGGAATTCATGGAAAAGTTGTTCATATACCTGAGGCCACACCCGCATTGGGGAGTAAATGACATCCCGTTGAGAATCACATCAAGTGACAACAACCAGTAAGCACCTTCTGGCTCTACCAATAGTTAAAATATCAAAATACTTCTGTACTAGCTGATAAATAGCTGCTGGTTTAAGCCTATGGGAGCTCCCTCTCTTTATCCTCCAGCACTAATCCAGCCCCCCAAATCCCTCCTGTGAGGTCACTTACATTCCTTGAGTTCGAAACACTTGAACAGATAGCCTCCTGCTTCAGCTCTGGGACAAACAGACGCATGCTTATTAGTTGATACCAAGCCTCCAAGTTGTCAAATATTTTGAATATTACTCCTGGAGTCATAATATCAGCCTGCTAGTTTGTTAGTTGAGACTTACCTATTCTCAAAGGGTGAGGGCGTCTTGTGGTCTAAAAAAGGATCTTTTTTTGGAAGACCTGTTTCTTTTCACAGGAATATTCCTTTTACTCCATTGAATCTTTCTAAATGGGAATGTTTAAACACCCTGGATTTTTTTGTTGTTGTTGTTGCAGTTCGAGGGCCTCTGACTGTTGTGGCCTCTCCCCTTGCGGAGCACAGGCTCTGGACACGCAGGCTTAGCGGCCATGGCTCACGGGCCCAGCCGCTCTGCGGCATGTGGGGTCTTCCCGGACCGGGGCCCGAACCCGTGTCCCCTGCATCGGCAGGCGAACTCTCAACCACTGCGCCACCAGGGAAGCCCTGGATTTTTTTTAAAATCAAAATGTATGTCTTGGTCCATAAGGTAGGAAAAATCAATCAAATACAATTTTGTTCATTACTGGAAAAGACCTTAAGTCATAGTTCGAAAGTGCTTGCTGCCCTTTCATATTTAAATTATGAAAAAAAGATTTTTTGATTAAAACTAGTTTTTGAAAGTCTATGCGTAGTCCGTAACAGCATTATCACTCTTAGGAATGGATCCCTCTTGCCGTTATCTTGGAGCTTATTTATAATTTTTCAATAAGCTGGTGTACATAACTTTTTACATTTTATTTCAACAGAGTAAAAAAATCAATGGTGAAATTTTCAGGCTACAGGGACATGGTCTTGCATGTAACCAAGGGCAAAGTTTTATCTTTCCTATCTTTTTGGAGAGGAACACAGTTAATTACTTGTCATTCTCCTTCCTTTTTTTTTTTTTGAGTGAAAACTAATTGCAGGCATACAATTTTTTCTTATTAAAAAGGGCACTGGTTAAAACCAGGTTGTAAATTCTCATATTTGAAACCCAAGGAAGAGATCCTTAAAAGGTTCAAGTACTGAAAATGTGCAAAGAGACACAAACAAATTAATCAGAAGAAGCTCGCACAGTAGGTGGGCCCACTTGCTTCACCAGTGTAGAGTTATGTTGGCACTGTTAATTACAGGTATCATAAATATTATATTCCGGATTTTTTTTTTTAGTTTATATGAGTTTTGCCACTGTATATTTCATATATTCTTCTGGGTCAAAGTTTATGTCCCATATTTAAATTTCCTTGAGATTGTAGTCCTTGCTCTTTTGTTTAAACCTATATTTCTTCATTTAGGAGTGAGGCTGATAAAGATAGATAAAGTGTAGTACATATAAAGTATAGATGGAGCATTTAGTTAAACTCCTCATTAGGAAGCCTGGGAAGCCAATGCGTTATAACCAGTTACAAAAATATCTTTTTGCATTAGTTATATTAAGACAAAGCAGTAAGGAATAGGACTCTTGCTTGCTCTGCATAAGTTCTGCTTTTGAACATTCTGCATGCAAAAGAACTGGCAAAAGATAAATTGCACAGGGCACAGAAGGTCCTGATTCTTCTAGGTTTCAACTCATTTTGGCTTGGGGCAGTGTATCCTGGAAATATTTCAAAATGAGCCCTGGCAAAAGTTCATGTGACAGGGCTGGTCTTTCCTCAAGTGTGTTTAAGGTAATTATCATCACCTTTAGTATTCCCAAGGTTTCTTCCTCATCTGCTGAAGCTGTGCAAGCTATTCTTTTCAATATATGTCCATCTGTCTTTTGCCAAGGTAGAGTCATGAAATGTTTCCTTCCATCTCTTTATCACACCCTACAAAGAGCACACACTACTTCATCAAACTAGATAATCCCACTTGGGTTCCTATATATCTCTACAAGTCATAGCCAGTGCTTTCCAACCTCTTACACACTACAGCTCGTCTAGAAAATGATAAAAATGTGTACAGCATGCACCAAGACAAAAAAAAGAAGGACAGGATGGGTTCAGTATCCCAGCACATTTGTGACATATTCTGGGGACATGCACGCACGTGGTGGGGAATTCTGTCATAAACTAAGGCACTTTGGATTGCTTTCCTTCAGCTTGAAATAATAGCAGAGCAACATACCTTCTCAAGCCTTGTGCATCCTTTTTTTCCATCTGAAAAATCATTCATTTATTCAGTCTAACATGGTAAGCTATGCACAGCCAGACTCTATGCTTCTGTGCTAGATGACGAATGCAAAAATAAGAATGTCACATTTTCTTCTACTTAGTGGATTTACATATTTCTAAATATAAACTCTACCAGCAGGACATTCATTTTTCCCCCTGCTTTCCCCTCCAACTCTCTGTCTTTTGCAGTGAATTATAGTATTCTTATACCCAGTTGGTTCTTGATTTATCAACAGAAAGCATTTTTGTCCTCTTGGGTTACTGAACAGGCAGGCTGCTTCTCTTTTCTGAAATGTATGAGTACAACTTTAAGATATTATCAAACATCTTAAGCAACTCAAACTCTGTTAGGAAAATAGAACTTTATAAATTTTAGATACAGATTTGTTCTAATATGATATCACAATTGAAACCAGACATCTATTGAGTGTCAACATATAGAGCAATGTGCTGTTTCTTGACCTCCTTGTTTTTCAAAGCTGGAACCCTTGATCAGGGTATTTCTCAAAATTTGATTAAGGGGTTGAAATTTAAAACTATACAACTGGGGCTTCCCTGGTGGTGCAGTGTTTGGGAGTCCGCCTGCTGATGCAGGGGGCGCGGGTTCGTGCCCCGGTCCGGGAGGATCCCGCGTGCTGCGGAGCGGCTGGGCCCGTGAGCCGTGGCCGCTGGGCCTGCGCGTCCGGAACCTGTGCTCCGCAACGGGAGAGGCCGCAGTGGTGAGAGGCCCGTGTACCGCAAAACAAACAAACAAACAAAAACTATACAGCTATGTATCACCCCAATTAAAACAAGAGAAAAAACTGGAAAGATAGGAACCATAATATTTCTTAGTGTAGAACAAGTGGATGGTGTTTTATAACTAGTGACAAAGAGGAGGCTATTTTTAACCTTTTACTTCCTGTTGATAAAAATAGATGAACCTGAAGTTTAGAAGAGGTTCCACTAATTTGCCATGCATTGGATATCTTTTGTGTAGGAATAACTTTTGCTGCAGATATCCAGCTGACAAAGTAAAGGTACTACAATTGGTAAAGATTTATTACTTCTATGGTTGTGACCTGCACAGGCAAGTGCAAAGAGAAAGAAAAGCCCATACCTGGATTTTCTTCTTAGAGAGCTCAATGCTGAGAAATAATTGAATTTGAAGTTCAGCTTTGGAACTCATTAGTTTTGCAGTCTTGGTTAAGTTATCTAACTTCTATGACCTCATTTACTCTGGTAAAACTGGGCTAATTATACCTATCTCCTAAGTAGATATTACCCTTAATTAGGAAGAAGCAATGAGATAGAATATGCAAAACGTTTATGAGGGGCTAGCTAGTATCTTTGAAATTACTAAATGTTACTTGGAATTTCCTGAAACGTAGCTGTGGGGAATACCATTTTTTAGCAACACCACTCTTTTCAACCATGTCCATGAGATTAGAAGGGACCTCCAAGATTGATACATTTTGGATTTAAGCTAAATGTACCCATTTTGGGCATACTTATCCATTATTTTCTAATAGCATTATTGGAATATTTACAAGCATGGTGACATAGACAATTTCAGGGCATTAGACATTTCAAGAAAAGAAAGTAGGTGCTTTCACTTCAATTGTTCAGTGATCAGATGCCCCAGAGGTTGCCTAAGGCTTCATTTCACTTTGCTCGGGGTACACCTGCCTCAAAGAGTGGAGCCTTTGCTAGGAGGCCCGGCCTGCAAGAGCATATGTATAACTGAATCATTTTGCTGTACACCTGAAACTAGTATAACATTGTTAATCAACTATGCTCCAGTATAAAATAAAAATTTTTTAAAATGTAACAAAGAGAGTAGGAAGAGAAGCTGCTCAATTGAAGCAGGCAGAAGAACAAGCAGTTTCAGGGCAAGCATTTGGGCAAGCATCCCTTGTGGACTTAGCATCATTCTGTTGCTTGGTTTCAAGCCAGGAAACTTGTTTCTGATATTGTTTTTAATTACAGAAGAAGCATCTTATGGATTTCCTGTCCATCTTAATAGTGCATTTCAATATTTTATAACTAAATCACTATTGCTTCTGTCACATCTGCCTTATATTTGACACACGGGAGGGTGAGCGAGAAATGATTAGAGACAGTGTTTATATGAAAGTAATGTCAGGGGATCTGCTATGCCTGGATGCATTATTTCTTCCCGCATTTGAAATTATGCTATTTCCTCACCTCAAATTATAGATATAACACATCATCTGGAATAGTCAAGCAACACAAAAGAAGTATTAAAGAAAAATAAAACTACAATCTCACTCTCGGGCATGACACTGATGAACATTTCTATTGACCATTGTTTCAGACATCTCTTTGTACACATATGCACACACGCATCTGTATACACATGCACGGACACTGATATATATGCAAATTTATGTATAAATGGGATCATATTATATATGCTTCTTTGCAACGTGCTCCTTTCTTTTCTCCTTCCTTCCTCCTTTCCTTCCTTCCTTCCTCTCACCCTCTGTAAATTCTGTCCTCTCTTCCATCCTACCCTCTCTCTCTTTCTATCCTTTATTTCTCTGTTCAGGAACAGAAAGTTGAGTTAATTATATACATCCATCCATGGCATATTATTATCATTAATAATTATCATTATAGCCCATGCTATATCCCTCTTCATAAGTTGTATGTATATTTGATTACATCATTGTTATTTCTATATTCCACTCTCATTACTGTCTTCCTCATCCAAAGCTGATGTTCTATAGGTTTAATGCACATCTTTTTGTTCCTATCTGAAAGATGTGTATAGTTGTATGTTTGCATGCATTTTTCAATTACTTGAATGTTATTGCTTTGTTTTTCAGATATTCTTGTTTCTATTTTGCTCAGAACTATCCTTGCTATTATCTGTGTGCCTAATCCATTGTTTCTAACAGCTGCCTGTTAGACCATGGATTGCATCCTCTATTCATTCCTCCATGATGGGCATTTGGTTATTGCCAACTCACTACCCCGTGCACAATGCTGCAATAAAAGTTTTCTTATTTTTTTTCTTTTCCATTATGGTTTATTACAGGATATTGAATATAGTTTCCTGTGCTATACAATAGGACCTCATTGTTTATCCATTCTATATATAATAGTTTGCATCTGCTAGACTCAAACTCCCAGCCCATCCCTCCCCCATCTCCCCTTCCTTTTGGCAACCACAAGTCTGTTCTCTGTGTCCGTGAGTCTGTTTCTGTTTTGTAGATAAGTTTGTGTCATATATTAGATTCCACATATAAGTGATATCATATGGTATTTGTCTTTCTCCTTCTGATTTACTTTACTTAGTATGATAATCCCTAGGTCTATCCATGTTGCTGCAAATGGTATTATTTCTTTTTTATGGCTGAGTAATATTCCATTGTATATGTGTGTGTGTATATATATATATATATATATATATATATATATATATATACCACATCTTCTTTATCCATTCACCTGTCGATGGACATTTAGGTTACTTCCATGTCCTGGCTATTGTAAATAGTGCTGCTATGGACATAGGGGTGGATGTATGTTTTCGAATTATAGTTTTGTCCTGATATGTGCCCAGAAGTGGGATTGCTGGATCATATGACAACTGTATTTTTAGTTTTTTGAGGAATCTCCATACTGTTCTTCATAGTGCCTACATCAATTTCAAACGTTTTCTTAGATGCTCCCTTATGGGTTTGTGAGAAAATTTCTTTGGAGTGTATATAAGGAACAGAACTGCTGAATCATGGAGAGAGTTTATGCTTAATTTGACTAAATGTGCCAAGTTTCACTTGGTCAACACTAGTGATTCTAATGTTGATGGAGACTCTGGCCTTGCTACACAGAATCCAGAGTTCTCAGAAGGACAAGAGGTGGTCAGTCACCTGAGATGAGCACCAACCCTCTGTGATCCCCTGAGACTGTGGGCAAGTTACTCTAACTGGTTCAGTGTATACCTGTTCTAGGCTAGAAGACAGAGCCTGGGTCATCCATTCAACACATTTGAAGACTTGAATTAGTTATTTCTCACAAAATGGGCAAAGACTTCCCCATGGGTAAGGTCATAGATTTGAAACTATTTTTTCTTCAAAAGTGAATGGATATCTTTTCAGTTAATGAATATAACTAAATTATCTCCTTTTTTAATAGCTCCAGAGAATTACTTTGCACTTACTTTTACTTTGCTTCATTTTCTCAACTCTTTAGTGATACACAGTGAGGATTCGTTTTACTTTTGTACTCATAAACAAAGCTGCAGTGAACATCCTCACCCATATAAATTCTTATGCACTTGATCTTTTTTCTCCTTAGTGAAAGATATTAGATATGCAGTTGCTCCAGTAAAAGTCATACATATTTTACGTTTTGATTTTCATTATCAAATTTCTCTATAAAAATGCAGAACATTTTCCTACAGCCTTGAACACAATGTATGGAAGCATCAATTTCCTCCGTTCTTGACAATGCTGAATTCATCTATCCTTGGTAATCTGATATTAGTTTTTACAGTTATTCTTCTAGTGAAGGTGAATATTATAAATATATTTATTGACTGTTCTATAAATTTTTGTCTTTTGCAAATATTTTTTATTAGACCATTTGTATTACTTTATTTTTTATGTGCAATACATATATCGTATAAATACAAAGTACTTAACTGTGCAAATCAAAGGAAAGCAGACAATGCACAATTTTTTTTTAATGGACAAAAGACTTGAATGCACCTCCCTAAAAGAGTATAATCAAGGCTGGTGGGCATATGAAAATCTATTCAAAATAAATGTTCTCCATAGCGGATATATCAATTTACATTCCCACCAAACACATGAACCTATTTTTAAAGTAGAAATAGAGACACAGAAGTAAAGAACACACGTATGGACACCAAGTGGGGATGGGGGCAGGTGGAGGGTGGAATTGGGAGATTGGGATCGATATATATACAATGTGATGTATAAAATAGATAACTAGTGAGAACCTGCTGTATAGCACAGGGAACTCACCTCAATGCTATATGGTGACCTAAATGGGAAGGAAATCCAAAAAAGAGGGGATATATGTATATGTATAGCTGATTCACTTCACAGCAGAAACTAGCACAACATTGTAAAGCAAATATACCTCAATAAAAAAAAAAATCAATATTCTCAAGGACATAAAATGAAAACCATAAAGAAATACCAGTAAACATCTAACAAAATAGATAAAATGAACCATAACACAATAGCTAGTGTCAGTAAGCAAGTGGAATTCTCATAAGCTGCTGGTGGGAGAGTAGACCAGGCAGAGTGCTTGGCAGTATCTACTAAAGCTAAGCATACATAAACCTTACACCCCAGTAATTCTATTATGTATACACCCAACTTGAAATAGTTATATACGTTTCCTAAAAGAATTTATAAGAGTGTTCTTAACAACATTATTGCAATTGCCAAAAACTGGAAATAATGCAAATATCCACCAAGAGCAGAAGGGATAAATTAACCATGCTATAGTCATATAATAGAGTACTATACAGGAACAAAGAATTAAAAAAAACTTTTGTTACTTGGGACAGCATGGAAATTCAGAAATACAAATGGTTAGGGAGTTGGGAATTGACAAGTACTCACTGCTATATTTAAAATGGACAACCAACAAGGACCTACTATATAGCACAGGGAACTCTGCTTAATATTATGTAACCACCTAAATGGGAAAAGAATTTGAAAAAGAATAGAGGACCTTAAAGAAGGCACAGGAGAAAGACGTGGAGATGACCTTCTTCCCCACAAATAGATCAAAAGTACATCTACATTTGGAACAACTAAGAACACCTACTGAACACTGGCAGAAGACCTCAGACTTCCCAAAAGGCAAGCAACTCCCCATGTACCTGGCCAAGTGCCTGAAAAGGTCTTGGAGCTCTGGCCAGATGTCAGGCCTGAACCTCTGAGGGGGGAGAGCAGAGTTCAAAACATTGGTCCACCAGAGACCTCCCAGCCCCACGAAATGTCAATCGGTGAGAGCTCTCCCAGATTTATCTATCTCAATGCTAAAACCCAACTCCACTCAATGACCAGCAAGCTCCAGTGCTGGACACCTCATGCCAAACAACTAGCAAGACAGGAACACCACCCCACCCATTAGCAGAGAGGCTGCCTAAAATCATAATAAGGTCACACACACGCCAAGACACACCACTGGACGTGGTCCTGCCAACCAGAAGGACAAGATCCAGCCTTATCCACCAGAACGCAAGCACCAGTCCCCTCCATCAGGAAGCCTACATAACCCACTGAACCAACCTTAACCATTGGGGGTAGACACCAAAAACAATGGGAACTATGAACCTGCAGCCTGTGAAAAGGATACCCCAAACACAGTAAGTTAACCAGAATGAGAAGACAGAGAAATGCACAGCAGATGAAGGAGCAACTTAAAAACCCACCAGACCAAAAAAATGAAGAAGAAATAGGCACTCTACCTGAAAAAGGATTCAGAGTAATGATAGTAAAGATGATCCAAAATCTTTGAAATAGAATGAAAAAAATACAAGACATGTTTAACAATGACCTAGAAGAACTAAAGAGCAAAAAACAATGATGAACAGCACAAAAAATGAAATTTTCTCTAGAAGGAATCAATAGCAGAATAACTGAGGCAGCAAAACAGACAAGTGACCTGTAGTGGAAATAACTACCACAGAGCAGAATAAAGAAAAAAGAATGAAAAGAATTGAGGACAGTCTCAGAGACGATTGGGACATCGGTCCTCCCAGGGAGGATCTCATTCAGATTCAATGGAGAAATTAAAACCTTTACAGACAAGCAAAAGCTAAGAGAATTCAGCACCACCAAACCAGCTTTACAACAAATGCTAAAGAACTTCTCTAGGCAGGAAACACAGGAGAAGGAAAAGACCTACAATATCAAACCCAAAACAATTAAGAAAATGAAAACAGGAAAATACATAGCAATAATTACCTTAAATGTAAATGGATTAAATGCTCAACCAAAAGACATAGACTGGCGGAATGGAGACAAAAATAAGACCCGTATATATGCTGTCTCCAAGAGACCCACTTCAAAACTAGGGACACATACAGACTGAATGTGAGGGGATGGAAAAAGATATTCCATGCAAATGGAAATCAAAAGAAAGCTGGAGTAGCAATTCTCATATCAGACAAAATAGACTCTAAAATAAAGAACATTACAAGAGACAAGGAAGGACACTCCATAATGATCCAGGGATCAATCCAAGAAGAATATATAACGATTGTAAATATTTATGTACCCAACATAGAAGCACCCACAAAAGGCAAATGCTAACAGCCATAAAAGGGGAAATCAACAGTAACACAATAATAGAAAGGGACTTTAACCAATTGAAAGATCATCCAAAATGAAAATAAATAAGAAACCCAAGCTTTAAATAACACATTAAAGAAGATGGAGTTAATTGATATTTATAGGACATTCGATCCATAAACAACAGAATACACTTTCTTCTCAAGTGCTCGTGGAACATTCTCCAGGATAGATCATATCTTGGGTTACAAATCAAGCCTTGGTATATTTAAGAAAATTGAAGTGTTATCAAATATCTTTTCTGACCACAATGCTCTTAGACTAGTATCAGTTAGAGGAAAAACACCGTAAAAAATACAAACACATGGAGGCTAAACATTACACTACTAAATGACCAAGAGATCACTGAAGATTTCAAAGAGGAAATCAAAAAACACCTAGAAACAAATGACCATGAAAACACAAACCGAGACCAATGGGACGCAGCAAAAGCAGTTCTAAGAGGGAAGTCTATAGCAGTACAATCCTACCTCAAGAAACAAGAAACATCTCAAATAAATAACCTAACCTTACACTGAAAGCAATAAGAGAAAAGAACAAAAAAACTCTAAAGTTAGTAGAAGGAAAGAAAGCAAAAATATCAGATGAGAAATAAATGAAAAAGAAATGAAAGAAATGATACCAAAGATCAATAAAACTAAAAGCTGTTTCTTTGAGAAGATGAACAAAATTAAGAAACCATTAGCCAGATTCAGTAAGAAAAATAGGGAGAAGACTCAAATCAATAGAATTAGAAATGAAAAAGGAGAAGTAACAACTGACACGGCTGAAATACAAAGGATCATGAGAGATTACTACAAGCAACTATATGCCAATCAAATGGACAACCTGGAAGAAATGGAAAAATTCTTAGAAATGCATAACCTTCCGAGACTGAATCAGGAAGAAATAGAAAATATAAACGGACCAATCACAAGCAATGAAATTGAGACTGTGATTAAAAATATTCCAACAAACAAAAGCCCAGGACCAGATGGCTTCACAGGCAAATTCTATCAAACATTTAGAGAAGAGCTAAACCTATCCTTCTCAAACTCTTCCAAAATATAGCAGAAAGAGGAACACTCCCAAACTCATTCTACAAGGCCACCATCACCCTGATATCACCAGACAAAGATGTCACATTAAAAGAAAACTACAGGCAAATATCACCCACAAACATAGATGCAAAAATCCTCAACAAAATACTAGCAAACAGAATCCAACAGCACAGTAAAAGGATCATATCCCATGATCAAGTGGGGATTACCCAGGAAAGCAAGGATCCTTCAATATATGCAAATCAATCAATGTGGTACACCATATTCACAAATTGAAGGAGAAAAACCATATGATTCTCTTAACAGATGCAGGAAAAGCTTTTGATGAAATTCAATACCAATTTATGATAAAAACTCTCCAGAAAGTAGGCACAGAGGCACATTACCTCAACATAATAAAGGCCATATATGACAAACCCACAGCCAGCGCATCATTCTCAATGATGAAAACTGAAACCATTTCCAATAAGATCAGGAGCAGGACAAGGATGTCCACTCTCACCATTATTATTCAACATAGTTTTGGAAGTTTTAGCCACAGCAATGAGACAAAAAGGAAATAAAAGTAATCCAAATCGGAAAAGAAGAAGTAAGGCTGTCACTGTATGTAGCTGACATGATACTATACATAGAGAATCCTAAAGATGCTACCAGAAAACTCCTAGAGCTAATCAATGAATTTGGTAAAGTAGCAGGATACAAAATTAATGCACAGAAGTCTCTTGTATTCCTATACACTAATGAGGAAAAATCTGAAAGAAAAATTAATGAAACATTCCCATTTATCACTGCAACATAAAGAACAAAATAGCCTGAAATAAGCCTACCTAAGGAGACAAAAGACCTGTATGCAGAAAACTATAAGACACTGATGAAAGAAATTAAAGATGATACAAACAGATGGAGAGATATACCATGTTCTTGGATTGGAAGAATCAACATTGTGAAAATGACTATACTACCCAAAGCAATCTACATATTCAATGGAATCCCTATCAAACTACCCATGGCATTTTTCACAGAGCTAGAACAAAAAATATCACAATTTGTTTGGAAACACAAAAGACCCTGAAGAGCCAAAGCAATCTTGAGAAAGAAAAACAGAACTGGAAGAATCAGGCTCCCGGACTTCGGACTCTACTACAAAGCTACAGTAATGAAGAGAGTATGGTACTGACACAAAAACAGAAGTATAGATCAATGGAACAGTATAGAAAGCCCAGAGATGAACACACGCACATATGGTCACCTTATCTTTCACAAAGGAGGCAAGATACAAAATGGAGAAAAGAAAGCCTCTTCAATAAATGGTGCTGGGAAAACTGGACAGCTACAAGTAAAAGAATGAAATTAGTACCCTCCCTAACATCATACACAATGATAAACTCAAAATGGACTAAAACTTAAATGTAAGGCCAGACACTATAAAACTCTTACAGGGAAACTTAGGCAGAACACTCTATGACATAAATTACAGCAAGTTCCTTTTTGACTTACCTCCTAGAGAAATGGCAATAAAAACAAAAATAAACAAATGGGACCTAATGAAACTTAAAAGCTTTTGTACAGCAAAGGAGAACATAAACAAGATGAAACGACAACTCTCATAATGGGAGAAAGTATTTGCAAATGAAACAACTGACAAAGGATTAGTCTCCAAAATTTACAAGCAGCTCATTCAGCTCAATATCAAGAAAACAAACAACCCAATACAAAAATGGGCAGAATAGCTAAATAGACATTTCTCCAAAGAAGATACACAGATTTCCAACAAACACATGAAAGGATGCTCAGCATCACTAATCATTAGAGAAATGCAAATCAAAACTGCAATGAGGTATCACCTCACACCAGTCAGAATGGCCATCATCAAAAAATCTAGAAACAATAAATGTTGGAAAGGGGTGTACAAAAGGGTACCCTCTTGCCCTGTTTGTGGATATTTAAATTGATGCAACCTCTATGGAGAACATTATGGAGGTTCCTTAAAAAACTAAAAATAGAACTACCATAAGACCTAGCAATCCCACTACTGGGTGTATTCTCTGAGAAAACCATAATTCAAAAACAGTGATGGGCTTCCCTGGTGGCGCAGTGGTTGAGAATCCGCCTGCCGATGCAGGAGACACGGGTTCGTGCCCTGGTCCGGGAAGATCCCACATGCCGCGGAGCAACTAAGCCCGTGAGCCATGGCCGCTAGGCCTGCGCGTCCGGAGCCTGGGCTCCGCAACGGGAGAGGCCACAGCAGTGAGAGGCCCGCATACCGCAAAAAAAAAAAAAAAAAAAAAAAAAAAAACAGTGATGTACTACAATGTTTATTGTAGGTCTATTTACAATAGCCAAGACATGGAAGCAACTGAGATGTCCATTGACAGATGAATGGACAAAGAAGATGTGGCCCTTATATACAATGGAATATTACTCAGCCATAAAAAGGAACAAAATTGAGTTATTTATAGTGAAGTGGATGGACATAGGGTTTGTCATACAGTGTGAAGTAAGTCAGAAAGAGAAAAACAAATACCATATGCTAACACATATATATGGAATCTAAGAAAAAGAAAATGATTCTGAAGAACCTAGAGACAGGACAGGAATAAAGATACAGACATAGAGAATGGACTTGAGGACATGTGGAGGAGGAAGGATAAGCTGGGACGAAGTGAGAGAGTGGCATTGACATATATACACTACCAAATGTAAAATAGATAGCTAGTGGGAAGCTGCCACATAGCAAAGGGAGATCAGCTCGGTGGTTTGTGACCACCTAGAGGGGTGGGATAGGGAGGGTGGGAGGCAGACACAAGAGGGAGGGTATATGGGGATATATGTATATGTATAGCTGATTCACTTTGTTATAAAGAAGAAACTAACACACCATTGTAAAGCAGTTATACTCCAGTAAAGATGTTTAAAAAATAAAAACAAAAAAAAACAAAACAAAAAAACAAGTAAGACATAAGGATGTAATGTACAGCACAGACAAAATAGTCAGTATTATATAATCACCTTATGTGGAGTATAATTTATAAAAATATTAAATCACTATGTTGTACACCTGAAACTAATATAATACTTAACTATACTTCACTAAAATAAAAAATTTTAAAAAGGAAAACAATAGATACGTGTATATGTATAGCTGAGTAACTTTTCTGTACACCTGAAAATATCACAACATTGTTAATCAACTATACTCCAAAATTAAAAAAAAAAAGAAATATAAATGAATGAAAGACAGACACAAAAGTGTACAAAATATATGGTGCATCTACAATTTTTTTAAAATAACAAACTAATCTATGGAGTTTGAAGTCATAATATTGGTTACTACTAGTGAAAGCATGATGGCTGGGAGGGGAGCATGAGAGAGGTTTCTGGGGTTCTTACAATGATCTTGATTTGGGTGACATTTAAATGCATATGTTCAGTTTGTAAAGTTCAAATTCCACCCTTATTTGTGCACTTTTCTGTACGTATGTCATAATCTCACTTAAAAATTTAGGCAAAAAAGCAACTTGACAAAATCCAACCAAGTAAGACAAGATTCAAAATAAAGAACTCAGTAATGGGGTATCTAAGGAGAGAAAGTCTTAGTTCCCACTGAATCTACTTAGATACAGAACTAAGGCTAAACTACCATTAAAAAACAGAAATGTATCAACTGCAAAAATCTAAATTTATATAGTAAAATACAGTTTCTATTATTCTATCACACAAAAACACCTAGATAGGTCTTCACTAGATTTAGATGGCATTATATATTTGGGGCAATCTGACTTCAAGTATAGGCTACATGGTGTAATTTTTTTAATATATTTTATTTTTTTACAGTAGGTCCTTTGTGGTTATCTATTTTAAATATAGCAGTGTGTACATGTCAGCACTTGTATTATTATTATTTGAAAGATCTCCATGTGAGCAAAGGCTGAGCTAGTATCACTGACCACAGCTTCTCATTTTTTAGTACTTAGTAGCTGCTTGATAAACAATTTATTGAATAAACGTTAATGTTTGTCATATATTTTTGCAGTTTTTATTGTTTGCTTTTAAATTCTATTTTGTTGACTTTTGCTACATATCTCTATCTCTAACTACATATATTTTGACATAATCAGTTTTTTCCCTATGATATTTCACTGTCATGTACTTTTAGTCCTCTTTATTCCCAAAAGTATAAGCATATTTGAGGCCTATTTTATTCTAGTACTTTTGTAGTTTTATTTATTAACATTAAGTTTTCCAATCCATGAACTTCATGAGATTAGTGAAATAGGGTCTTGGTTTACATTTTTCCAACCACTTTTATTGACTAGTCTATCTTTTATATATAAGGTCACAATTATATTATACTAAATTCCTATGCATACTGGATCTATTTAAGAATTCTATAATAACTTCCACTAATCTGTTACTTAGGCAATCTTTCTTATAATTTTGATTTTCTTTACTTTGAATACATAACACAATCATATGGTCCAAAACTCAGAAGACACCAAAGGGTATACAGGAAAATGTTTTTCCTATCCTGTTACCCATTACCTTACCAATCAAGTCTTATAAGCAAACAACTGGGGCCCTGACCAGTCTTTTTGAAAAAATAGTATATTATAGGGATTGTTATGCATCTTACCTTGTCTAAAGCTTAACGATAAATCCTACTATGTCACTACAAAGGAGCTTCTTCAATTGTTTTATTGCATGAATGGAACATAATATATTCAGTCTCCTATTGATGGATGCTAGTTTTTTTCCAAACTTTTGCTGCTACAAAAAATGCTGGAATCCATAACCTTGTAACAAACTTCTTTTTGCATGTGTGAGTATATGTGAAGCATATTTCTAGAAGGGTGATTACTAGGTCAAAGTGTAAATGCATTTGTATTTCTAGCAGACATTGACAAATGGCCCTCCATAGAGGTTGCTCTAACTTTTATGTAGTAGTTGCTATATTTTGTAGTAATTGTTTGGTAGTAGTTTTGTTTTGTAGTTGTTTATTCTATCAATAATGGATAAAACTGTCTACCTCCATCTTCTCACACACATGCTGCGTCTGTTATTTGGTAGCATTGTATTTTTACCTAGGTTACTTTTAAATACCATTACATAACTAAATAGCAGATTTTTTTTTTTTAATTCAGAGATTTATGGGCTATGAGACATTTCTACTTAATGAAACATTCAAGACATAAGAAATCTTTTGAATTTTAATTTTAATTTAAGTATGCATTCATTTTAGTATCTGTAGTTGTTTATCTTGTCTACTTCTAGTATGATTGACAGATATAAAGATTAAATATGGACTGTCCATTGCTTAATTAATACTATCTAATACACATCTATTTCTCACACGTCTAATACATTCTTTCTGACAATGCCTTGAATGTTTGAAATTTTGTGAGTTTCAACTCTAAAATTTAGATGTTTTAGTAAATTAGAGTGCAATACCAAAGAGAAAATGAAGAAAAAAGGTTATAAATCAAAGATCTTCCCAAATTGTCTGATTTTTATCTCTAAAGGTACTTTTATCTCATGAGCAGAATATGGGAAGTGTCATGTAGGAAAAAAGTAAACCAACAAGTCTTCAAATAAATCCTACTCAGGACAAATAATAATTTGGCTTATGGTTTTAGTAATTATTATCGAATTGCAACAAGAAAAACATGGAATGTATGGTCAAGTCACAACCAGTTCAGAAATGATTCCCTCTGACATGAAATATTTCTAGTCCATTTTAAGATGTGTAATTATATTTTTAAAAATTCTACCTAACAAAACATTGGTAGCATACCATTTTCTAAAGAGAGACTTATCCTAAATACTTCTATCAGAATATACTTAGCCTGCTCAATAGATTAGAATTCACTTTGAGGATTTATTTTCACTTTTAGAAAACTACTTCATTTTGTATTATTTTACTTTGGTTTCCAGACATATCATACTCCTGAAAAGAGTGAAGTCCAACATTAAGGCATTGTCAGTACTGTACTCCCTCTGAAGGCTCTAAGGGAGAATCCTCCCCGGCCTCGTCTAGTCTCTGGTGGCTCCAGGCCTTCCCTGGCTTGTGGCTGCATCACTCCCGTCTCTGCCTTCATCTTCACATGGCCTACTTCTTTCCAAGTAAGGCTCTTTCTGTCTCTCCCCTGTGTGTCTCTTATATGGACATTTGTCATTGGATTTAGAGCCCATTTGGAAAATCCAATATAAATCTCATTTCAAGACCTTTAATTATATATGTAAATACCCTTTTTCCAAAAAAATTTAAAAGTCACATTTAAAGATTCTGGGGCTTAGAATGTGAACATATTTTGCGGGGAGGGCACCTTCAACCCAACTGCACTCCTATTTTGATTTCTATCACTATAGTTAAGTTTTGCCTGTTCTAGAACTTTATAAAAATGGAATAATACTTATACCCATCTCTGTGTCTGGCTTCTTTCACTGTTTTCTTTTTAAAAAAGAAATCTGCACAGAAGAGGCTTCTGGAACATCTCTACAGTTAATCTGGTCCCCTGTAAGACCAGAAGGACCTGAACAGAGCAGTGATGACTCCATTTGTCCATGGATGATAAAATCTGGCAACTTCTGCAGAGCACTTGCCAGTCCAGCCTTCCCATCTAGCACATCTTAGAGCAAAATCCTACATTTGCTTTAGGGATTTTAACTTGAGATTTATCAGTTCTAGGAGAATTGGTATATAGGAATTGAATTCACTCCCACTTAACTGTCGTATAAGAGTGCCTCCGAAGGAATCAATTGAGGTGTAGCCTTTCTTTGAATAATAATATCCTCAAAATCACAAATATAAAGAGGCTCTGTCATAGCTCTAGATTCAGCCCTTTTCATTTACCTGAGATTCATTGTAATGCATTTGTTTCCTCCTCTTTAATGGATGGATATTGATTCCCTAAAATTTAAATTTTGTTTCAAATACATATTTATGATATCATTGTCTGCATTCAAGCAGGCGATTTAAAGATGATCTATAAGGATAACCATGCAAATCCATTGCTCAAGTGAATTCTGCCAAGATATTTCTCATTAATCTTGTGAACATTGCAGGTGCGTTTATTAATACAGAGGACTTTGTGTTAGAATGCCATGATCCTTTATGACATATTAAGGCATTTTTAAGTTGCTCTTATCATTGAAAGCCTCTCTTTTTCAAAATTATTGGATAACTCTAGGTTGTTAAGCAACATAAAGTTATTTAGGGGTGCAAGGAAGAGGAGGAGGGGTTATTAATCTTATGCAAACACCTAGCTAATTTTCAAAGGATCCAAGTACCACCACAAATGAGAGGATCCATGGACTATCTGGGGGGAAGATAATTTCCTGTGTATTTAATTGACCCTCTGTTACTTTTCTCTTGACAGATATAGCCCACTAATGGAATTTGCCTAGTGCCACCATTATTAGAATTGTCAGTGTGACATTTGATTAATCTAGTCTATTTTGACTTGGAACACAAGCCATGTATTTATTCGAACAACATAATTAATTACTATTCCCTCTTTTTGTTTTCAATATATTTAACATTTCCATCTTTAGCCTATATGTGCATTATACCTTTCCAGTAGGTCAGGTCCATTCCGTGGGTTCTGTCTATGAGATACCACAGACTGGTAGAACATCAGAAACTTGAATCAATTTTGTTACCGGTTTCATTTAAATTTTAATTGGATTTCTTTGGTGATTTCTAGCGCTAGGAGTTGAGTGCAGGGTTTTATGACTCCCTTCGCTTTAGGGTTCCTCACTTTGTTTCTCATTTTCCATAGGCTCCTAAGAGAAACCACTTCTTAAACACTACTGTTTTTTTTCAGCAAAGTTTCCCAGTCTGCGATAATACTGTATAGTTTTATTCATTCACTCATTCAGTCTTTTGTTAGGTCATTCAGTCATCTAACAAATAATTAAAGGTAATAATAGTACAGTAGGGAATAAAAGATACAAAGTCCCTGCCTACTTGAGCTTACATTTTAGTGAAGGGAGTAGAAGCCAAATCAAGCCAAAGCGTATAATTGTGATGAATGCCATGGAGTGAAATGTAGCAGGATGAGGAACTTGGAGGGGTGAGTTATGAGGAAGAGTAATTGTTTTATTATGTAAAGGTGGTCAAGATGGGCTTTGTGAAATGATGGCATTTGAGTAGACATCTGAAAACAATGAGGGAGAAAGCTGTGTAGATATCTTGGAGAAGAGCGGTCCAGGCAGAGGGTGAGGAAGCCCAGAAGTCTTGGAGGGGGAACAAGCCTAGTGTGGAGCCTGAGGAGGCCATTGAGCACAAGTGGGATGGGTTAGAGATAACTCAGATAGTTGGTGCAAGTCAGATCACGTGGGGCCTTGTAGACCACTGAAAAATACTAGGTTTTACTTTGGGTGAATTAGAAAGCCACTGGAAGTGACCATGTTAAACTTAACCTGAGCCTTGTGCTCCTGGAAATCAGCAACAGTTCAAGAAATAATTTCTATTTATAATATTTTTCTATAAAAAAAGGGGTAGCACTAGGAAAAGAGGTTTTATTTTGTAAGCAATCATCTGTGACCTCAGACATTCTCTGGTTAATATTTTAGTAAGCTCACAGATGATTTTTCCAAGATCACAAGATCATGTGTGAGGGGTGGTACATGTTGAGATCTAAATTGGCATAAAGCTGCATACTTTGTCTAGTTCTGATTTTGTTTTTTAATATGGTGTACCAATTTTGTGACTGTAATCATGTGAAAGTCCAGGTGAAATGAAAAATTATGTTTGACCCCCAGATCAAAGAATTTATGTTAAAATAAAGTGTGAATAAAAATCTCATATCAAATGTCAAGCTTTTACATGAGAATGGTTTTCTCCAAGAACACATAAAAGTCAATGAAATCCCTCTTCTTTTGTATCCTGGGAAATGGCTTACTGCAAAGAATGGCTTACTTCCCCTCATGACTAAGATAAGACTTGGGGATGATGTCCTTGTTTACTTAGGGAAAGGCCAGATACTGACCCTCCCCATTCTTATTCCTTGTCTCATAAATGATTTGCTGAACTATTTGTCCCCTCTGACCAATTGGAACAAAATGCCTGTTGACCAAACTTTAAAGTTTCTCTCTTCATCACATGGTCCTGACTGGACTCACCTGTAAGGCAAAACAAACGTAGCAATTCAGAACAATCTCTTCTTAATGACCTCTCCTGAAAATTGCTCACAAGGAAAGACATCTCCCACTCAGCTGTCCCATCAAACTATCTGCTTATCCCACTCTCTCAGGCCTGCCTCTTTCTTGCCTGATTTATTCCTCTTCATAAAATAAAAGCCCCTTTCTGCTTGACTTTGATTTATTTGTAGACCTCATGGTCTGGGATTTCTTCCTGTTGCAATAGCCCCCTCCCTCTATAGAAGTATCCCCCTGCCTTTAGTGCAATTGTCTTTTTGAAAACTTTTTCCTTAAGTCCAGATTTGTTTTTTATTTGATAGAGGTTTTGAGCAGAGGAGGGACATGGACAGTGGTGGTTTATGAATAAAGGCTCAACATGGGTGCTGAGTAGAGGAAAGTATATAGATATGTATAGAGGCACAAGGGAGCTAGTGGGGAGATTACTATTTATTTGCACGCCAAGGAATTTTGCGAGGTTAATTATAAAACCTCCAGTGTTTGCTAAGAATTTGTCCTGCCTACAGGCTATGTTTGGTGCTCAAAAATTAAATTTTTGTGAAGCTCATAGATAAATGAAGATTGCTGGGTGGAGCAGGCAAGCTGAGTGACATGCTCACATAAGTCTCCTTTTGCCATATTTGAGATTGATGTTTTCAGTGGGAAGGTGCAGGGAATGATGTAAGTTAAGATGTACAAAATGATGAATGTCCACCTTAGAAGAGTCATCTTATTCACCATTTTTTTTACTCAACAAATGTTTAGTAGATACCTCTTTTACAGATTCCACGTTCTAGGAAACTGCAGTCAAGAAAGACCCACACTTCGGGGAGATATGTATTCTAGTTAGGGGATATGGATTCTAAATAACTAGTCAGTTTTAAAGAGGTGCAGATCGTGGTAGGAAGGAAGTAAACAGAGTTATAGAATTATAGCTGAGGAAGATGGGGACCAAATTTAAATTGGTTGGTCTGAGGAGACCTCTCTGAGTAGGTGACCCTGGAGCTGAGAAGCAGCTGGAATAGTTAGTGCGAAAGTCTTGAGAGGCCAACAATTGAATACAGTCCAGGTATCAGACGTAGGTCATTGTGGGGATCTGGAAGAAAGTGTGATGTGAGCTCTGGTCTAACAGAGGAGCTGGGTCCAGATCCTGTGAGACCTTGTAAGACATGGTAAAGAGGTGAAATTTTATTCTAAGTGAGATGGAAAGCCAGAAAAATCTGTGAGACACTGATGCTGAAGGCTCTTCTTCCTACTAGAATTTTTCCAGGAGCAGAGAGGGTAAAAAATGGGATGGGGGAGTATTTCTTGGTACCAACAACTGGGGAAAGAATACTGCTTTACACAAATGGAATAGTTACTTCAGTGAGTGTTATAACTCCTGTTGAATTCCAGCCTAGGCCTATCAGATTCAGTTCTACACAAATATGGGGGATAGATGGAGAAGGAAAGGGAAAGGTTGGGGGAGAGAAAATGAGAAGAGAAGGGAGAGGGAACAATTTAAATAGCATGGTTCAGGTAATTCAATAAGATTGAAAGGATAAATGAATGATGTTGACCCTTTGAAAAGGAAGCATCAAGGATTTTAATGAATTTTCAGCCTTGGTAAAGAAGGGAAATGCATTCTTCAGGTGAGTAGGTAACTGATTAGTGATAGTTTTGTATTAGTCTAGTAAAAGCAGTTGAATGTCCTGGAGAAAGATTAACTAATGAAGAGTTGGAGGCCTGATAAAACACTATATAGGAGAGGATGAAAATAACCATAAATAGGAAGAACTGACAAGTTGAAATTTTGATATATGTGTTGAAATGTTCTTTTTTTTCTATTTTATAGCAGATTTCTTTCATGTTTGTCTCCTAACATTTTTTTAAACATCTTTATTGGAGCATAATTGCTTTACAATGTTGTGTTAGCTTCTGTTGTATAACAAGGTGAATCAGCTATACATATACATACATCCCCATATCTCCTCCCTCTTGCATCTCCCTCCCACCCTCCCTATCCCACCTCTGTAGGTGGACACAAGCACAGGAGCTGATCTACCTGTGCTATGCGGCTGCTTCCCACGAGCTATCTATTTTACATTTGGTAGTGTATATATGTCCATGACACTCTCTCACTTTGTCCCAGCTTACCCTTCCCCCTCCCCATGTTGTTGAAATGTTTTAATTAGAAAACTCTTAAATAAATAAATTTCTGATTATGAGCTCTCTCCATAGAACTACATACTCACAATATTATAAATATAATATTTACACATGTTAATGGACTGGATTATATATTGCAAAACTATATATTTGGAACTTTTTGGGTCACTCATGGGATTTTTTCAACTGATTATATACAATTTTTGCTTTATATTCAGTTTTAAGAATATAATCTTCCTAAATTAGAACTGTTAATTTATAACATTGTTGATAGGGAAAAATATGTTTCAAGTTTTAATAAAATAATTTAATATACATTTTGGAATTTGATTAATTTGTAAATTGTAAACCAACATAATATAAGTTATATATATAATATACATTTATTATAAATTTTAAAATTTATATATATGCATACATGTATATGTTTTTGGCTTGGGTAGCTACAACTTTTGAGTTTATTGGAATATAAGATGCATTTTCCCTTTGTTGCATCTGAAAGAGAATGAAAGGATCCTGGTGGTTGCCATGATTATATGAAAAATAGTGGAATTATGAAGTCAGTGTTAGGTAAGTGCTCATGACCACCATTATTTGAAATTTCTTATGGGGAAAGGTGAGAGAAATACTTTCTGAAGGTGCATTTACTCTTTTAGGGCACTGGTTTGTCATTCCCCAACATTATGAAGTAATTTCCTAAAAGGCAGAGCCCTCTCAACATGTGAAATCCTAGAGCATCACCAAAAGCAAGTTTTGTCCTAGGTGCACAGTAGGAACTCCATAAATGTATTCTGAATGGCTACAATTTGAACAGGTGGTGCTGATGATTATGATTTAGCTGTAACCAAAATGTCCATTATGGTTAATTAAATATGCCTACTCTGAAATGTTCCTTTCACTTGACTCAATGCAACACAAAGCACAGACTTCCAAGGCATTGTGCAGACTCATTGCTAAGGTCGTAGTGCATATTGCTAAGCAAATCTATTCCTATTCATGATGTGTCTTGGTATGAAAGTGACAGTAAAGGTGTAAACAACCGCATTAGCAGCAGTTATGAAACTTAAATTTATAGCATAAAGAGTAATTGTTTTACCTGCAGAGAAAATAATATGTACTTTTTAATTTTTAATATTTCCTTAGGATATGGGTGGAATAATTTCTACTTTTGTCTCAGTACCATGTAGTGTAATCAAATTTATTTAATGTCATTATTTCTTATTATTCTACATCAATTAATGCACCTCCTTTGCTTGTTAACACATCCAATTCTCCCCGTTATACTCACGTTGTAAATGAAAGCTGGTCTATGTAAATGGCCCAGAAAAGCAACACACAGAAGCATGTTAGAGGGCAGCTATCCTTAATATATACACATACCACATTATTGTACTCAGACCTAGCATGCAATACAACATACAGGATCAAGGAAATTGAGCCAAATGACATGAGCACAAGATGACATTGATTATGGATAACCTTGATAGGCACATCTTTACATGTGTGTAATGTGAATTACAATTATACTACTGTTTAGGGCCACACCCTTTGACAACCACAGGTGGCAACCACTCAAAGTGTAATCCATGTGAACGGTTACCTCTGGAGTTCTACAGTGCATCTCCTGGAGCTGTATATGATAGCCCTGATATAGATAATGCACCAGTGACAGTATATTGTCACTAGTGATGACTCTTCTCTCTCTCTTTCCTTTCTGTTTCTTCTAATGTTTCCTCCTGGTTCTCTTCCTCCTCCTTTTTCTTGTTTGTTTGTTTTCCTCTCTCTATTAGATACAGAAGGTGGTAGAGGAAAACAAATTGAGAAAGAAAAGAAGACTTCTACTGGAGGGGAGATAGCCAAATAATTTAGTCATTTGGTGGATAGATAAATAATTCAGGTTAGCTAAAAAGGGTTAAGCTAACATCAGTGAATTAGCTGAATTAAAAAATAAGTTTTACAACAGAATATACTTTCTTCTCAAGTGCTCATGGAACATTCTCAAGGATAGATCATATCTTGGGACATAAGTCAAGCCCTGGTAAATTCAAGCAAATTGAAATCATATCAAGTATCTTTTCTGACCACAATGCTATGAGACTAGAAAATAATTAGAGGAAAAAATCTGTAAAAAAAACCAAACAACAACACATGGAGGCTAAACAATACACTACTTAATAACCAAGAGATCACTGAAGAAATCAAAGTGGAAATCAAAAACTACCTAGAAGCAAATGACAGTGAAAACATGATGACCCAAATCCTATGGGATGCAGCAAAAGCAGTTCTAAGAGGGAAGTTTATAGCAATACTCTCCTACCTCAAGAAACAAGAAAAGTCTCAAATAAACAACCTAACCTTACACCTAAAGCAATTAGAGAAAGAAGAACCAAAGAACCCCAAATTTACAAGAAGGAAAGAAATCCTAAAGATCAGGTCAGAAATAAATGAAAAAGAAATGCAGAAAAGAATAATAAAGATCAATAAAACTAAAAGCTGGCTCTTTGAGAAGATAAACAAAATTGATAAACCATTCCCCAGACTCATGAAGAAAAAAACAGTGAAGACTCAAATCAATAGAGCTAGAAAATAAAAAGGAGAAGTAACAACTGGCACTGCAGAATTACAAAGGATCATGAGAGATTACTACAAGCAACTATATGCCAATCAAATGGACAACCTGGAAGAAATGGACAAAATTCTTAAAAAAGCACAACCTTCCGAGATTGAACCAGGAAGAAATAGAAAATATAAACAAACCAATCACAAGCACTGAAATTGAGACTGTGATTAAAAATCTTTCAACAAACAAAAGCCCAGGACCATATGGCCTCACAGGTGAATTCTATCAAACATTTAGAGAAGAGCTAACACCTATCCTTCTCAAACTCTTCCAAAATATAGCAGAGGGAGGAACACTCCCAAACTCATTCTACAATGCCACCATCACCCTGATACCAACACCAGGCAAAGATGTCACAAAGAAAGAAAACTAAAAGCCAATATCACTGCTGAACATAGATGCAAAAATCCTCAATAAAATACTAGCAAACAGAATCCAACAGTGCATAAAAAGAATCATACACCATGATCAAGTGGGGTTTATCCCAGGAAAGCAAGGATTCTTCAACATACCCAAATCAATCAATGTGATACACCATATTAACATACTGAAGGAGAAAAAAACATATGATCTTCTCAATACCTGCAGAAACACTTTCAGCAAAATTCAACAGCCATTTACGATAAAAACCCTCCAGAAAGTAGGCATAAAGGGAATTTACCTCAACATGATAAAGGCCATAGGGGAAAAATCCACAGCCAACATCATTCCCAATGGTTGAAAAACTGAAAGCATTTCCACTAACATCAGGAGCATGACAAGGTTGCCCACTCTCACCACTATTATTCAACATAGTTTTGGAAGTGTAGCCACAGCAATCAGAGGTGAAAAAGAAATAAAAGGAATACAAATCAGAAAAGAAGAAGTAAGGCTGTCACTGTATGTAGCTGACATGATACTATACATAGAGAATCCTAAAGATGCTACCAGAAAACTCCTAGAGCTAATCAATGAATTTGGTAAAGTAGCAGGATACAAAATTAATGCACAGAAATCTCTTGCATTCCTATTCACTAACAACAAAAAATCTGACAGAGAAATTCAGGAAACACTCCCATTTACCATTGCAACAAAAAGAATAAAATACCTAGGAATAAACCTAACTAAGGAGATAAAAGACCTGTATACAGAAAACTATAAGACACTGTTGAAAGAAATTAAAGATGATACAAACAGATGGAAAGATATACCATGCTCTTGAATTGGAAGAATCAACATTGTGAAAATGACTATACTACCCAAAGCAATCTACAGATTCAATGTAATCCCTATCAAACTACCCATGGCATTTTTCACAAAACTAGAACAAAAAATTTCACAATTTGTATGAAAACACAAAAGACCCTGAAGAGCTAAAGCAATCTTGAGAAAGAAAAACGGAACTGGAAGAATCAGGCCCCCGGATTTTGGACTCTACTACAAAGCTACAGTAATGAAGAGAGTATGGTACTGGCACAAAAACAGAAATATAGATCAATGGAACAGTACAGAAAGCCCAGAGATAAACATACACACATATGGTCACTCTATTTTTGATAAAGGAGGCAAGCATATACAATGGAGAAAAGACAGCCTCTTCAATAAGTGGTGCTGGGAAAACTGGACAGGTACATGTAAAAGTATGAAATTAGAACACTCCCTAACAGCATACACAAAGATAAACTCTAAATGGATTAAAGACCTAAATGTAAGGCCAGACTCTATAAAACTCTTAGAGGAAAACATAGGCGGAACACTCTACCATAGTAACACATAAATCATAGCAAGCTCCTTTTTGACCCACCTCCTAGAGAAATGGCAATAAAAACAAACATAAACAAATGGGACCTAATGAAACTTAAAAGCTTTGGCACAGCAAAGGATACCATAAACAAGACAAAAAGACAACTCTGAGAATGGGAGAAAATATTTGCAAATGCAGCAACTGACAAAGGATTAATCTCCAAAATTTACAAGCAGCTCATGCAGCTCAATATCAAAAAACAAACAACCCAATCCAAAAATGGTCAGAAGACCTAAATAGACATTTCTTCAAAGAAGATATACAGATAGCCAAGAAGCACATGATAGGATGCTCAACATCACTAATCATTAGAGAAATGCAAATCAAAACTCCAATGAGGTATCACCTCACACCAGTCAGAATGGCCATCCTCAAAAAATCTACAAACAATAAATGCTGGAGAGGGTGTGGAGAAAAGGGAACACTCTTGCACTGTTGGTGGGAATGTAAATTGACACAGCCACTATGAAGAATAGTATGGAGGCTCCTTAAAAAACTGAAAATAGAATTACCATATAAGCCAGAAATCCCACTGCTGGGCATATACCCTGAGAAAATAATAATTCAAAAAGTCATGTACCACAATGTTCATTGCAGCTCTATTTACAATAGCCAGGACATGGAAGCAACTGAAGTGTCCATCGTCAGATGAATGGATAAAGAAGATGTGGCACATATATACAATGGAATATTACTCAGCCATAAAAAGAAACGAAATTGAGTTATTTGTAGTGAGGTGGATGGACCTAGAGTCTGCCATACAGAGTGAAGTAAGTCAGAAAGAGAAAAACAAATACCGTATGCTAACACATATATATGGAAACTAAAAAAAGAGGTTATGAAAAGTCTAGGAGCAGGACAGGATAAAGATGCAGACATAGAGGATGGACTTGAGGACACAGGGAGGAGGAAGGGTAAGCTGGGATGAAGTGAGAGAGTAGCATGGACATATATACACTACCAAATGTAAAATAGATAGCTAGTGGGAAGCAGCCGCATAGCACAGGGAGATCAGCTTGGTGCTTTCTGACCACCTAGAGAGGTGAGATAGGGAGAGTGGGAGGGAGACACAAGAGGGAGGAGATGTGGGGTTATATGTATATGTATAGCTGATTCACTTTGTTATAAAGCAGAAACTAACACACCATTGTAAACAATTATACTCCAATAAAGATTAAAAAAAAAAAAAGAAAGTGGAACCACTGGGAAGTTGGATAAAATAATTATGCATCAGGAACTCATTTTTTTTTTAATGTCATGATTCTTCCAGAGACATGGAAATATGGTAGATTTACTGGGCTTTTTGGTTCTTCTTTAATGTTTTTCATGGAAAGTAAAGAGCTTGAACAAAAAGAAATCTGTGTCTAATGCAACTAATAAACTTGTTTACTGCTAATTATGCCATTCTAGTATCCTGCTCAGAGAAAACTACTGAAAGAAGGTTTCCTCTGCATTCACTTTCCTGGAACGGTGACAATTAGTTAATTTATCATCCCAACCAGAACATTTTTAAGTGCTCAACAGACATAAATTGGAGCATAAATATGTGCATTTTGTAATTGTGGTCTTAGTTATTAAGGAATTTTATGCAAGCACATACCCACACATCTAGAAATTTCAGAAATTAAGAAATAAATATCAGATTTATTCTAAAGACTCTAGAAGAATTTAACTTTGCCGGTAATCACCACCTCCTACTCTTCACTATACTTCCAAGGTCTAGTGTGGTTAGATCATTGCAGGTCCCAATTAATGTCTATTTTATTGACGGAGAGCCAAGTAAAAGTTGAAGGAAGATTCAATCTCCCCAATCAACTTGGTGATAATGGGTACAGATGAGCTTTCTTCTTGTACTTTAACTAATTTTCATCCTTGAGAGAATTAAATTTATATACTGTAGATATATGTTCTAATACATATCATATATTGTAAGCTATTTTATAACTTTAGGCATTCGGCAATTGATCTGATTTCTATTGTAATCAATTCAGTTTATCTGTTTTTGTTTACTACATAGTTAACAAAACTGCATCTGAACTAGTATTAAAACAGAATTTAGTTAGTTCTTAATGTACTAGTGCGAAGGTAAACATGCCAAATAGCCAGGGTAGAAGAGGAAATTTCCCTAATATCAGGAAATCAGGTAGCCTATCATCAAGCTGCCAGCAAGATAGTGAGTGTTGTTACCTATGAAGAAAGAATATGGAATAGAGCCCAGAAATATACTGACCCTTTGTGTTGTGTGGGAAAAGCAGAAATCATTTTCTTAAGTCTGTGTGAAAAATGTTTCCAGTAGACTTTGTGTCTTTGTCCAAGGGAGGAGGGCTCGAGGGAGCCACACAGAAGGCATTGATGGCCATAGAATAATTGCTGTCAATCATGCCTTTCCCTCCAGGAGTTCTGAGATGGAGGACTTGTCACACTTATAAATGAATTTCTGATTTGACAGTCTGCCACCAGCAGTGTTACTTGGCTTCTGCCTTCCATTGATTATATTTTAAATCTATTTCTGGAGTGTAGAGGTGGAGTGACATTGAAGCCCTATACAGAAAAAGCTGTGCATTATATATGCACACCTTCATTTTTCACTCATTGATAAATTTCTGCATGGGCAAAGTAATTCCTTCCTGTAGTCTCAGAACTCATTTTAGTTAACCTATGACAGCTGTGCAATTAGTTACAGTTGTCAATACTCTAATAAAGTAGATGGTTGAATTTTCAAGGCTAGTGGGCTAAATTAATCACCAATTTTTTGATCAGTTTGGAAGGACAGTTCCATTTAAAAGCTGTGGAATGCCATTTAAAAGCTGTGGAAAGGCAACACTGTGCTTGAACTTGTTCTCTTTTTCTTTAACTATGTCTTGCCTAGACCTCTTTTAGCAAAAAAGTACAAGGTTTTGTCTCATTGGATGAAGTTTCATCTTTCAATGTTCACCCATCCCTTAAATATTGTCTCCTCTGAGTAGATATAGTCTCCTTTCCTCTTCATGAAATCCAGGTCTTTCTTTAGTGTGATTCAAATAAAATCTGCTTTTAAGTTTGTTGCTTTTTAGTCCCAATGACTAAAACATTGTTTTCTTTTGCTTCTGTACTCATGAGTTTCCAAATGAGTTTTTAAACAAATTGTAGAGGGTAGATGGCATTTATACACCATGCTGAGCCTTGAACACAGACTGTAAGAAATTGACTACAATTACTGAATATCCTTTCTATCTACTGTCTTTTATAATATACTTGGCTCTTTGTCTTGTATTGATCCAAACTCATAATAAGCTTTATTAGGTTTCCCCTTAGAATATCCAAGGATACTATTGCTAAAAGGTTTTAGAGAAACAGGAAGAAATGACTTAACTAGATTCTCAATTTAGGTTTTCCTGATAACTGCATAGAAAAAGCTAATAATAACATTGATAATATTTAACCCTATTAAATTACTGAGATTATCTTTCATTCCTTCAGTGTAAGTGATACTAAATAGTTTAGTGTAATTTTAATTATGCTAGTTTTTTTTTTTCTTACAACTCTATAGATTAGCACCATAAGATGATTTGGATATTTAGATTTTTTCTTCCCTAAAGTTCTTTAACTTACATAAATATGAAAACTGCAAGAGGCCCAGCCTTACTGTTGTATACATTAAATTGAAGAAGGAAAAGCAGGACAATAACTAAAATAAATTTAAAAAAATTCTTCACTCACTACTTGAATTTCTGGAAGAATTTTAGAGTGACTTCAATGAACAATCCACAGAAACAATTTCTAAAGTCCACGTTCCTCTCAGTTCCAATTCCCTAATACAATTCAGCATTTCCAAAGCCTTTTTGGTGTTTGGAATGATACTGATCTCCTCACAAGTTCTAGAGACTATGTAGTCATTTGTTTTAAGCATTCATTAGCTAAAAATGTCATCATCCATTCCGAAGCCATCATAAGACTGGTTTGCTTTATTTGACTGGTTTAGTTCAATCCTGTGTTTGGTGGAGATGAGATGAGATGAAATGAGAGTTGGAGAGAAGTTGAGAAAGATCAGTCAATGTCATTTGTCCATTTCTGACAATCAGCAAATGGAGGTAATCTATAAAAAATACTGACTCAGAGACTTCCTGAGTGTTTTGAACATTGCCAGACATTGCTGTATTCCAAGAACACCACCGATAGGGTATACCAAGAACACCACCGATAGGGTGTACCCCATAATCTACAATAAAAGTTATCAACCTTTTCCCCACATCAGTTATATTACACAGAAATAGTTACATTTTTTTCCCTGTCCTGTCTTGGACAGGGATGTGCTATCAAACTACTAGATTTTAGATTCTGTCTTGTTTTTATTATCAGTAAAAATAAGGAAAAAGTAAACCCTGCAACTGTCTTAAGATATTGAATCTGAAATGGGCACTGACCACATGTAAGGCACATTTTATGCTGTACATGCAGTATCTCATTTAAGGTAGAGACTAGAGTGTCTTTTATTTAATGGGTAAAGTGAACAAGTGTTTAAAGACATTAGGTGACTTGGGATTTGACCCCAGATGCATGTGATTACAGAGCTCAAGATTTAGGGCTCCTTTTTTATTGGAAACATACTGAATATTTATATTTGGATACAAATCCCTTTTATGGGAATAATAAGCTGGTTATTTTAAAGTTAAACCGTTGGTTGCTCTACATTGACATATAAAACAGTTTCGTTAAGTGGAAAATGATAAATTTAATCACAAGAGGGCTTGCAGAACTTCTTCTGCAGATGAGATCGTTGTACTAGACAGTCTCATAGCTCCCTGCCAGCTAAAAGAGTGCATCACTCTCTTAATGCCATGGCATGAGAATTTAGACAATTCCTTTTTATGTGGATATGTCAAAGCAAATCCCTTATAAGTTATCTGGGTCACAAAAATGAAATACATGACCTGGCTTCCTTAAAGCCTACATAGCCAAAGGCACTGACTCTTTTGCTGCTCCCTGTAGACAAGCAGTAATTCAATACTAACAGTTGTTTCCTTTCCTATGTGTCAGAGTTGATCTCTGAGAATAGCAGAGAGGGATTGTACAAATAGAAAGGAAGACAACCTCTCTCCAACATGTGAGTGTGCATACAGACCTGTCCACCCACCCATTTTCCCCACTCCAGCTTAAAAGATTTTAAAAAGAAGGCACCCTTATCAGGTAAACTTTACAAGTCAGTGCCATTGTATTCTCATACATATGACAGAATGAGCTGTCTTGAAACTATGTACTCAGGTGTTACAACTTAAAAAATGGACCATGTTTCCAGTGAATAATGGCTTATATATTGTATTTGATGGATTCTTGTTGAAATTTCTGTTAGCCCATCAGACCAAAGGTTCTTTGAGTGAAAATAAAGTATCTGTTAATTAAACAAACAAATCTGCCCACCCAGCTTTTACTAAACACCTGCCATATGCCTAACGCTACATCAGATAGTGTGGAGAACATGGCAAATATAAGACAAGGTCTATACCAAGGAGATCTTATAATACATTGGGAGATAAAAGGCTATCAAAAAAGTAGTGAACAAAAAATATATAACACGCCATATGCAGACAAAGGAGGGTAGAGAGGCTGGTGGAGTTTGGAGAAGGAGCTCTGAGTAATGGCTGGAGCTTCTGGAAAAGTGGATTCCATGCAGGAAGGAGGGCTACTCAGAGAGCATGCTGGAGAGTCAAACTACTGATGTGACAGGGCAAAGGGCAGTGATGGCTTTGGTTTTTTCACACCACAACTCTCAGGCCAACAGCTGGTTTGCAAAAGGAGACCCATGATCTCAATAAAAATGAATATTATGGGGGATTAACTGTGACGATCATCACTTTGAATTCTCCCACTTTAACAAGTGAGGGAACTGAAGCAGGCTGGCATGAAGTGTCCCATTCAAGATCACATAGCTGATTAGTGACAGAAATGGACTTAGAAACCCATGAAGAGTGACTTTTTCTTGCTTTTAAGTGTACCATTTCCTTCACACTGCACCCCAATTCAAACACTTATTCTTTTACTTACTCTTTTCTAAGTGGTACTTATCTTTTTATAAACTTAGCTGACCGGGTCTAAAGAGTGGAAAAGTCACAGTCAATTCTTTTCAGTTAGTCTATTGATTAAGGGCTTGGTCAATTCAGACTTCACTAATTTGCTGAAGCCTGAAATGGAACAAACTCGTAGTTAGTGGTGCCTGGATCTGATTGTCATTTTGCTTGACTACTGACATATACTAATTGGCTGTATTTTCAATACAATTAAGATTAACCACTTTTTATAAGACTGCATGAAGATATGGGGGTATAAAGTTCTGCAAATGTTTGGATCTATTTTCAATTGATTTTCTTATATACATAGAGATATTTACAACTATTCATGTATAGACAGAGGCACATTTTTTTTCAGAAACAATTCTGAACTCAGAAATTATTAAAGAAAACAAATGTTGATTTTCCACTAATTATAACCCAGCAATAATTACAACCTAGGATTCTATCAGACATTATTTTTCACCAGGAATTTTTATCATTTGTCCTTTTTTTCCCTAGAGGTAGCATTCCCTCAAGTCCCACTTCATCAGTCTTTGTGAGAAAATATAAACCATGTTAGAAACTGGACATGGCAATTCAAAGGTGCAAGGGATTCTTCACATATATCTTGACATTTGTTTCTCTCTGATGGAACAATGGATGGAGCCATTTCAGAAACTGAGATTTTTTTTTTTTTTTCCAGTCACATTGATAATGAGCGGAAACAGCTCCTCTCAACTGTTAGACACTTAGAAGGAACCAAGAGGTACCTTAACATGAACAGCAAAATCTGAATTTCCAGTTGTCTCCCAATCCAAAAACTGTGGAGTCAGAGCTCTCTCCCTCTTTTTATCCCCCAGTGCCATTAAGCCTTGCCATTGTCTTTTTAGAAAATATTTTTATGACCTTCCTTCCTGATTACGTCTCTGTCATCACTTTCACTTAAGGCTTTGTTATTACATGCTTTCAATAAGCACCAGGCTGGTTCCTTTTGTCTCTTGACAATTGACTTGATTTCCCTACCCCATGTCTCTCTTTCTCTCTCTCTCACACACACACACACACACAGAGTGGAATGACTTATTTTTCAAAAGAATATTGCTTTTATTACTTTCCTGCTCAGCAAACTATTGTATCAAGTGAAAACCATTTTCTCAGGATTGCATCATCCCCCACTCATGGATCTTGACCAATCTAGCCAACATAAAGTACATACTGACTTATTTTCTCAGTTAAAACTGAGAATTCAGTCCCTTATCTTTACTTAATATTTTTATGTGACTCCTAATAAGTTGTATGTTTCTTAAGGGGAGAACTAAATCATTCAGAGTGTTTAGCATAGTTTTAAAGATAAGAAGGTTGCTTATTAATTGATTATCAAAAACCTCAAGCAAACAGTACCATTTTATTACATAATGCTGTAGTTTTATTCAGACCCTAAGACTGGATGAGATGTGGATGTTTGGGAATGAGGCCAATAGATGCATGGAAACCACCCCTTAATAGACAGTGTTGTGGTCAGATGCAAGATAAGGCTAGCACAGGAATCTAGGGCCTCTTCTTGTAAAGAAACCACAACTCCATCCTCCAGCTGTTCCATGGTCTTCTAGGTGAGGTTGGTCCACAACTCCACCTTTATGTATTGGTTGATTTTAAAAAATAATGCATATATGGTATTTTGACAAGTCAGAAAATGCCATAGTTATGGTTCCTGCAAGGCTAATGTATTCATCTTTCACAAGGTAAATGTTAAGGAGTACATCTAAGTACCAAACTAATTAGCAATTATGTGCACCTCATAAGCAAACGATCATCTCACAACTACAGTCTTTCCAGTTCCAGGTTCCTGTCCTCAGGGCACAATTCAGGAAAGTATCAGCAAACTGCAGGGCAATGCTCTGTGTTGAGTTGAGAGATATTTCTGAGACTGGGCTGTTCTGTGAGCCCTGAAGGTAATGCTGGTTGTAGGTTGACCAGAGAGATCTTGGTGGCTCTTCTTTGGGACACACCTTGGGGCAGTACATATCTGGCTGCACTGGGTTATATGAGTACTCTTATATGAGTACTCTTATATGAGCTGTGGAGGGTGCGTTAGCTACCTTCTTACCTCTATGAAGATGTTGTTCAGCTCTTTCCAAATCCACAATTGGCTCACAGTCTCAGAGAATTGGTAAATTAAGGGAAAATCTCTTCTATCTTATGAGCTACAATGGTTATAATTTTCCTAAACTCAGCATCCTTCCCCACCCCTTTATCCAAGCAATAGGCCCCACTCCCAGCCACAAGGATGTGCACGTGTTTGAGGCTGGCCCTTAGGGACTCATTCTCATGGAATTTTTTCTATCTGGACTTGTCAAGAAAGATATACTTCCTGCTTCCATCATGGAATGTGAGGAGGAGGAAAAGAACTGATTGCTATCATGTGTCCAGCATCAAGTGGATAAAGCTTGTCTGGGAGAACAAAGCTGATACATGAAGGCAAAGGATTGGCAGATGGACAGAAGGTTATGATAGCATTAGAGACCCTGATGCTCAAAACTTTCAGCCTTTCCAAAGTCTGGGCACTCAGCTCTTCTTTTGAATGTGGGATCTACCCCCTTTATCTTGAAAATAACTCCCTCAAACATCCATTTTCCCCCTAAGTTACATCTCACTCATAATAAAAAAAAGAAATTTTCTAAAACATTAGCCAAGGCCAGTGGGAAATTTTTTAAGCTAAATATTCACCTGAGAAAAGGAGATTCCAAAGATTTGCTACTTATCTTTTTCCATCAGCATGTTGAGTTTCCATACCTACCTTAAAAATGCTTGCCCCAAAGTGCTTCATGAGAAAAAATTTTGGGCTTCAAGGAGACAGCTTTAATTAGACAAGAGAGTATGGCCCATTTTCAACTCTGATTAAAAAAAATAATAAAAACAGAACACAAAGCTTTCTTCAGTAAGGGCAATATTATTTGAATGGAATGAATATAGAATCTGAATCTAATTACAAAGTCACCAAATGATAATATCAGGATAATGTGTTTAGTACTGTATGATAGTAGGGCAAATTACTTTTCGTTTAATTGTTAGTCTTTCTCTACAAAAGAAATGACACATTCTACATTACTGATTCCTACTAATAAGTTCTAAGAATATGAATCACTACTAGTTTGGAAACTTCCCTATGTTATCATACTAGCATGTAAATTCCATTTTGTATGGGTAAAACTAAAGGCATCTGAGGGAAGTTAATTATACATTGAGGCCATCAAAAATAATAATAGCTAAGAATTTTATAGTATTTACTACATACCAGGTAGTATTCTAAGTTTTCCACATATATCATTTCATTTTATTCTCATAACTCTCTTGTAAACTATTATTATCTCCATTTTACAGATTAAAAAACTAAGGAACTGAGGTAGAAGGAGTTTAAGTTGGCCAAGAGTATGCTTCCAGTCAGAAGAAGAGGCAGTGTTCAGATGCAGGCAGTCTATAGAGCCTGTGCTTCTAACTGATTTTACCTCTCAAAGGTAGCTCTTAGGTCATGGAATAGACGGTTTTGGCTACTTATCCAGAGTTCCATTCCCCCCACCCTTTGTTTTTCTCACAAGTTCCTAGATTTTCTGAGTGTATGCAGTACATAAACTTTATGGGAAGCTCAGCTTACTTCATGCTACAGAAGTGAAAACTGGATGGTGAAATCCAGTTAGCACACACCATCCTCCCAGCCAGTCATTAGTTCTGGAGTGGTCTTGGGACCTAAATGAGACACATAGGCAAATCCCAGCCTTGTTGTCAGAATGCTAGAGCAGACCCTCACTCTCCCAGTCACAAGCCGTGATGTGGTATATGGCTATGAAGCCCGGCACTGCTGCAGCCACTTTGCCATCATGAGGAAACTGGTCTAGGGTGAAGCTGATGGTGTGGAAGGCAGAGAAAAGTGACAGAAGTCACCATGTCCTTCATGACATCATTGAGCCACTGATGAAACTGACAGTGAAGTCTGACCTCCCAAGAGCTTCTAGTTTTGTGTGAGGAATTAAATCACCTTGAAGAGTTAAAGCTAGTCTGAGCAGAACAAATGTAGTCTAATTCAGGTGAATTAGATTTTTTTCCTTGTGAGGATTGAGAAGAAATTAGTAGTGTTCTTCTAGATGATAAACAACTCCACTGAAGTGAGTGGAGTAAGAATTAGATACTTTATAAAGCCATGTTAATTCATGTGAGTAGCATGGTCAGTAACATACATTTTTGCTTTTTAAATGTTTGTTAATGTAGGTTTGAGATGGCAAATACATAGGGTGCCAACCCTTCCCCTCCTGACACCCATAGCAGACACTGTGGACCAGCCACCACCGTGCTTCTACTGAGCCAGCATTCCTCTCAGCATTGTGCTTCAGGTAACCACAATCAGGAGATCAGAGTTTGTAAAGGAAACTCGGGGTCACTGATCTAGGTAATCACTGATTTTTACTACAACATAAACTTGGCAATTTTGTGAAAGCACTTCACTGTAAATCAGCGTTACTCCATAAGAACACTACTATAATTGGGAGTTGCATTGTCATCTAGGGAAGCAAACATGCTATAAATCAGAATAATGGGAAATGTGACATGAAAATGCAACTCAACTATAAACCTTTATAATAATTTAAAATAAATAATAAAATTGTGCTCTGAAGCCTTTAAAAAGGGCCTACATTTACTGTATACATTTATTTTATGAGGCATCTCAATATACTATGAATAATACCTTCAGATTATAAAATTATAATTCTGTTGCATCATACATTTTACATAAAATGAATCTGTAAGATGATATAAATAGTAATTGAATTTTTAATTGACACTGATATTTTCATTTAGATAGGGCTTTTTGGTTTGATTGGGTGGCCATTCAACAACTAACTAATCAGCCCATAACAAACTAATTATCCAATTAAATTTCCGAGCTTTCAATAAAAAGACCCTATAGAAGGTAAACAAATCCAGAATCATTCCCCTGGTATTACATCAATACTTAGATTAGTAGGTTTATGCTAATGGTCATGACATATTTTCCATTGAAAATAATTTCAAAACATAATTTGTTTTGACCCTCTCGTCTCATCAACTATAGAAGTAGCTATTCCACATAATTCCAATACCAATCTTAAGGAATATCATATTGTTGACAAATCACTGTTTAAAGGTCTTTTAAACAATTTATCTGGGGAACCACACTATACTCCTTCATTAAGTCAGTATAGCAGTCCAGCATTAATTCATATGTCCATACCTACCTTGGGCTGGGGGCTATTTTAGGCACTGGGGACATGTAACAATAAACAAAGCACACATACTCCCTTCCTGTATGGGAGTTATCCTAATATTTGTTCAATGGAACAAAAGTTAATAACAGCAAAGATTCATAATTGATGTCTATCCATACTCCATTTGGAGTTTTTGAAGATTTCAGAAAAAAATATTTGCTGTTACTGTTGGACATGACCAAGGATATATTGAGATGTATTTTATTCCCAAACCATAGTTTAAGCAGATTTCACCTTTTCTCATTGAGCAGCTTCCTCATCTCCTTTTCCACATCACTAGATTAAGATACACAGCCCAGTCCTCACAGCCTTCCTGCTCTAGAGGACATTTCAGCAGGGTTTGAACACAGCAGAATAACGCATATCCACAGTCTCAACAGCTCTTTAAGAGATGAATTCAAGCTTCTTTTAAAAGCTCTGGCTCATGACCTGACAATTAACTGTATTTATGGAGATCCAGTGATGTATGAAGTAGTCTGATAGACTGCCAGCAGAGTGTCACTTCCCAGTGGCAGCCGTGGGGTGGGAGAAAGATTTGTAACTGTGTGTACAATTTTCCACTGGAAGCACCACTTTGAGCTGATTCTCAGATCCTTCTAAGCAGCGGTATCTTTGGTTGTGATGGAACTGTGGAGGCAAGAGAGGAAGTTATCCCAGAAGGAGCCCTGACGTCTGAGGCTACGTTCTTCTCCTTGCAGAGGTTTCTGTTGAGTCAAGCTGCTAGTACCTCTCTCTTGCTCGGATAGTAATAGTTCCTTCACAAAGTCACCTGCATAGTTGATCTTGGTGATGTTCTTATTCTAAGGTACCTATTCTATGGTGACATTTTCTTAACCTCAGTGTTTCTGTTTTGTTTTGTTGTGTTTTTTTTTTTGAATAAATTGAGCTCAAAATTTGAGTATTCTATGAGGAAAGTATCCAAGAATTAATTAATTAATTCCTCCTTACTTCCCTTTGTTCTCTCTCTTTCTCTCTCTCTCTCCCTCCCTCCCTCCAACAGAATTCATGAATCATCTATTCTCACCTTTCTGCTCATGACATTTAGATTCATACAGGCCTTTTTTGTACTCAAAAGGTTGATAGAGATTGTACTTTTGTTTAAGGAATTGAGAAAAATGCATAATATACGTAAAAGTGGAATTGTTATTAATAGTTTGTGTCAGACTCTGGCTAGCTGTTCACCAATCTAATTTCCTTTCTCAAGTCAACAATCTCAGGATATTTTGGCTATATGCTTACTTTCCCTGCTTCCTTTCTAGTTAGGTGTGACCATTTGATTGAGTTCTGGAAAAATGTAGTGCGTTCAGAAGTGATGTACACGACTTCCATCCTTGGCTTATTAAAGTCTTTCCAGTCATGATCCACCAGCTTAATGCAGCATGGCAAAGGTGGGAGACACACAGTACAAGGGACCAGGATTTGGAAATCACAGTTGAAGGAGAGGTAGATGTCGATTAGTATCACCTGCTTTGAACCTCTGGGAGCTGGGAAAGAAAAGACTGTATTTGGTCTTTAAATATTTTGGAATTTGTTTGTTACAACAGCTGGTGTAATCTTAACCAATAGAGTTAGTACCTATAACTATGATCAAAATCTAGAGATTAAAAGTAGAAGCAATAGATTGACTTTCAAGTGGAGATGTTTACTTTTTAAAATACGTTTCAAAAATCTATCATGACAACAAAACATAGCAATGAAGCAGAGAATTCCAGAACCAATGTGTCATTACATATTTATATACAACAAAACAAGTAGTTTGTTATTACATAAGATCTTCAGATCCTTCCTAGGACCAGACCCATCCACTGTTTTTCTCTCATCATTTAAAATTGGTGAAAACACTAACAGTCATTTTTATTACTTCCTCAAGCCAGGGCTGGAGTATTGGCACAGCAGTGAGTGTCTAAGTTGAGTTATGGATTCCTGATGGCCTTGTCTGTGGCTGTGGGCTTCCTCATCAGAAGGCTTAGCCAGTTTCCATGGTGATAAGTACTGGGTACACCTGAGGTCTCTTCATCTGGGGGCTTGGTGAGGGGCAAGGTGACTTTACAAAAGGAATATGTTAAAATCCTAGGATGGGGGGAAGAAAGGGTCACTGGGTGGTCAGAACTGGCCTCTTCCCCACTGGATTTGATGCTGCCCTACTGGGAGTGACAGATTAAAAACACCAGGAAGGCAGTACAGCATGGATTCCCACTGTCACAGAAATTTCCAGAATAAAGGAGGGAATTTTTGTTTTCAAGTCAGAGCTGAAGTGACTGACAAGGATTCGTGATGCCCTGGGGGAAGCCAGAGATGGATTGATTCTACTCCCCAACCCTTGTGGCTTTGGCTCTCAGACGTGAGAGCAGAACCTATTGGTGAGTCCCAATGATCTCCTCCCACACTGAATGGCTGGAAATGAATCAAAAGCTGGCAAGAGCTGAAAAGTGAGTGGGCATACCTCTGGCTCACATGCATAACATACAGTTTCTGAATACATACAGATTGGCAGCCTTGAGAGTGGAACTTGTCACTGTGGGCCAGCCTTTGAGGGAGATTATTCTCCCACCAATCTGATACAGTATATATTATATATATATTAGAGCAATTACCAGGACATGCAAAGAAAGGACCTGTTAACAAAAGATGTGTTGTTTTTGTAGTAGCAGATGACTAGGAGTCACATAAGCAAGGCCAATTTCTTTATGAAGTTCTAGTAACATTCAATGCCAGTGTTCCTCATTCGTGCTTTGGCTCCTTCCAGAAGCACTAAAGGGAATTATATGCTTGAAATGCATGGTGTTTATCCATAGTTCCTTTTGAATATGTATCTTTCTGATTTTCAGCTTTCAGAGTTAGCCAGCACCTCCAACAGCCTCTGCCATTCAAAGTGTAGTTTGTAATTTTCCTCAACCCTCCATTCTCCTTCCTCTGCAACGTGCTGTATGAGTTAGTACAAAAATGTGGGAAAGCAATGTACATACTTGAAACACACAGAGAAAGTCAAGGCTCCTTCCAGTTCAATGAGCCTAATGTACCCTTTGGATCTCACAGGATTGGCTAAAGATTGCTCTCTCCATTGTGTTCCTATTTTTTCCCTCTCTCTCAGACCATCTTTTTCCTCAACCCCAATTTTTCTTAGTTATCCTAATTTATCAAATGTACTTTTTTTTCTTTAATACTTCCCTTTCAATGCACTTTACAGCAACATAATGGAAAGTGGAAAGAAACACTACAAAAAGCATTGTAATTTCATCTAATATTTAAAAGCTACAATTTTGTTACAGGTAAGACAGTCTAATCAGACATAATTGGCTAATATAGTTCCCATTTTCCTTCTTAAATTCAATTGATCTTGTTTTGCTAGTCATGTCAGTCTTTGGGAACACAAGTACCCTATTCCTTCTTAATTCATGCTTTCTTCTTCCATTTATTGAATCCAAGAGGGAGAAACACATGAAGTTAGAAATCTCAGGAATTTAACACAGTATCCGTGTCATAGCAGGGAAGCTTAGAGAGTGAGTGAAGAAAGGTAGAGAAGTGGCAATAGCTGAGTCAAAATTCTGCTGTGATGCTTGGTTTCAGCCCCACCAGCTTGAAGTCTTCATTAGGCATCTATTATCATTCCTGCACATGAGGACACCCCTGTTGCCAGAGTTACAGGCTTTGACAATAGCAAAGGTGATATGGCAGCTGTCTTATTCTGGGAATGGGAACACAACATGCTCCCAAAGTAATAACATTTCTTATTAAAAGGGAAGATATCTTTAACTGACCCTTCATTTCCCCCCTGAGACTGACAGGCAATTTCGACTGTTTATTTTTACTTAGCTCTGATGAATGACTCTATTTCATTCAGCTTCACAATGATTTGGTGGTGCATGCTGCTTGCTGGCACCGAGTGGAAGTGTAAGTGAAGGGCGTCATTAGAGGCATTCCAGAACAATCTTGGTGAAATTAGATTCTTTGGAAACTAAATTAAGCCTTAGTTTCAAGGAGGGGAAGCTGGACAAGAGGAGAGTAATGTAAAATTGGCTGAATTATCCTTAGCTTCAAGGCATTAGACAAGGTCAGAAAACCAAAGTTTAAATTCTATTTTCACTCATGTGTGCATTCGGTCCATAATAACTAGTTAATGAGTATATTGATACTTACACCATGTCTGTTTACTTTTAGAAAGCACATTTTCATTAAATAGTGCAATTGTGGGTATACAAATATAGTGCTAGTTGATGAATTGCTTTATTCTCTTTACTTGAACTATAAGTAGATTTTATTTTATTTTTAAAATTTTTATTGGAGTACAGTTGACTTAAAATGTTGTGTTTGTTTCAGGTGTACAACAAAGTGAATCAGCTATACATAATCAAATATCCACTCTTTTTTAGATAACTTTCCCATATAGGCCATTGCAGAGTATTGAGTAGAGTTCCCTGTACTATACAGTATGTCCTTATTAGGTTAACTATTTCATATATAGTAGTGTGTCTATGTCAATTCCAATCTCCCAATTTATCCCTTCCCCCCTTAACCCCTGGTAACCATAAGTTTGTTTTCTATATCTGTAACTCTATTTCTATTTTATAGATAAGTTCATTTGTAACCTTTTTTTGTATTCCACATATAAGTGATATCATATATTCGTCTTTCTCTGTCTGACTTATTTCACTCAATATGACAATCCCTAGTTCTATCCATGTTGCTGCAAATGGCATTATTATGTTCTTTTTTATGGCTGAGTAATATTCCATTGTATATAGAAATACACATCTTCTTTATCCATTCCTCTGTTGATGAACCACATCTTCTATCCATCCCTCTGCTGATGGACATTTAGGTTGCTTGCATGTCCTAAATAGTGCTACAATGAACATTGGGGTGCATGTATCTTTTCAAATTATGGTTTTCTCTAGATATATGCCCAGGAGTGGGATTGCTGGATCATATGGTAGCTCTATTTTTAATTTTTTAAGGAACCTCTATACTGTTCTTCTTAGTGACTGTACCAATTAATATGAGCAGATTTTAAGTATAGCCTAGCAAATACTAACTGGGGCCAAAGAAAACATTGCTTTCTATTTACCAGATCCTCCTCTCTATTTTGATTATGTTTAATGAGGTTTCATAAACTTTTCTATTTGCATCCCTCCTACCAGGAAAACTCTTCCCATACCCTAGATGGCTTGCTTTCTTCCTATACCAGGTCTCAGCTGAAATGTCACCTCAGCAAAAATGCCTTCCCAAACTGTCCCATTTAAAATGGTTAATGAGGCTCAAGTCATTTTTTATGCTCACCTAATTTATTTTATATGTATCGGTTATTTCCTTGTGAAACAACGATATATTTAATTTCAATTACTTTTAAAATTTTGAAGTATAGTTGATTTACAGTGTTTCAGGAATACAGAAAAGTGATTCAGTTATACACATATCTATCTATCTATCATCTATCTATCATCTGTCTATTCTTCTTCAGATTCTTTTCCATTATAAGTTATTACAAGACATTGAATAGAGTTCCCTGTGTTATATAATAGGTCCTTGTTGTTTATCTCTTTTATATACAATAGTGTGTATCTGTTAATCCCAGATTCCCAATTTATCCCTCCCCTACTTTCCCTATGGTAACCATGTTTGTCTTCTATGTCTGTGAGTGTATTTCTGTTCTGTAAATAAGTTCAATTGTATCATTTTCTTAGATTCCACATATAAGTGATATCATGATATTTGTCTTTCTCTGTCTGACTTACTTCACTTAGTATGATAATCTTTAGGCCCATTCCTGTTGCCACATCTTTCTTCTTTATCCATTCTTCTGTTGATGGACATTTAGGTTGCTTCCACATCGTGGCTATTCCAAAATATGCAAACAGTTTATACAGCTCAACATTTAAAACAAACAAACAAACAAACAAACAAACCAATCAAAAAATGAGTGGAAGACCTAAATACACGTTTCTCCAAAGAAGACATACAGATGGCCAATAGGCACATGAAAAGATGTTCAACATTGCTAACTATTAGATAAATACAAATCAAAACTACACTGAGGTACCACCTCTCACCAGTCAGAATGACCATCATCAAAAACTCTACAGGGTTTCTCTGGTGGTGCAGTGGCTGAGAACCTGCCTGCCGATGCCGGGAACACTGGTTCGTGCCCCAGTCCGGGAGGATCCCATGTGGGAGGATCCCACATGCCACAGAGTGGCTGGGCCCGTGAGCCATGGCCACTGAGCCTGTGCATCTGGAGCCTGTGCTCTGCAACAGGAGAGGCCACAACAGTGAGAGGCCTGCATACCAACAACAACAACAACAAAAGTCTACAAATAACAGTCCCTCCCATCAGGAAACTTTCACAAGCCTCTTAGGTAGCCTCATCCACCAGAGGGCAGACAGCAGAAGCAAGGAGAACTGTAATCTTGCAGCCTGTGGAACAAAAACCACATTCACAGAAAGATAGACAAGATGAAAAGGCAGCGGGCTATGTGCCAGATGAAGGAGCAAGATAAATCCCAGAAAAACAACTAAATGAAATGGAGATAGGCAACTTTCCAGAAAAAGAATTCAGTATAATGATAGTGAAGATGATACAGGAGCTCAGAAAAAGAATGGAGGCAAAGATCAAGAAGATGCAAGAAATGTTTAACAAAGATCTAGAAGAATTAAAGGACAAACAAACAGAGATGAACAACACAATAACTGAAATGAAAAATACACTAGAAGGAATCAATAGCAGAATAACTGAAGCAGAAGAATGGATAAGTGACCTGGAAGACAGAATGGTGGAATTCACTGCTGCAGAACAGAATAAAGAAAAAAGAATGAAAAGAAATGAAGACAGCCTAAGAGACCTAAGGGACAACATTAAATGCAACAACATTTACATTAGAGGGGTCCCAGAAGGAGAAGAGAGAGAGAAATGACCCAAGAAAATATTTTAGAGATTATAGTCAAAAACTTCCTTAACATGGGAAAGGAAATAGTCACCCAAGTTCCAGAAGTGCAGAGAGTCCCATACAGGATAAACCCAAGGAGAAACATGCCGAGACACACAGTAATCAAACTGGCAAAAATTAAAGACAGAGAAAAATTATTGAAAGCATCAAGGGAAAAGCGATGAATAACATACAATGGAACTCCCATAAGGTTAACAGCTCATTTCTAAGCAGAAACTCTACAAGCCAGAGGGAGTGGCATGATATACTTAAAATGATGAAGGGAAAGAACCTACAACCAAGATTACTCTACCTGGCAAGGATATCATTCAGATTCAATGGAGAAGTCAAAAGCTTTACAAACAAGCAAAAGCTAGGGGAATTCAGCACCACCAAACCAGCTCTACAACAAACGCTAAAGGAACTTCTCTAAGTGGGAAACACAAGAGAAGAAAAGCACCTACAAAAGCAAACCCAAAACAATTAAGAAAATGGTCATAGGAACATACCTATCAATAATTACCTTAAACGTGAATGGATTAAATGTTCCAACCAAAAGACACAGGCTTGCTGAATGGATACAAAAAGAAGACCCATATATATGCTGTCTACAAGAGACCCACTTCAGACCTAGGAACACATTCAGACTGAAAGTGAGGGGATGGAAAAAGATATTCCATGCAAATGGAAATCAAAAGAAATCTGGAGTAGTAATTCTCATATCAGACAAAATAGACTTTAAAACAAAGACTATTACAAAAGGCAAAGAAGGACACTACATAATGATCAAGGAATCAATCCAAGAATAAGATATAACAATTGTAAATATTTATGCACCCAACATAGGAACACCTCAATACATAAGGTAAATGCTAGCAGCCATAAAAGAGGAAATCAACAGTAACAGAATTATAGTAGGGTACTTTAATATCCCACTTTCACCAATCAACAGATCATCCAAAATGAAAATAAATGAGGAAACAGAAGCTTTAAATTACACAATAGAACAGATAGATTCAATTGATATTTATAGGACATTCCATCCAAAAATCACACTTTCTTCTCAACTGTGCATGGAACATTCTCCAGGATAGATCACATCTTGGGTCACAAATCAAGCCTCAGTAAATTTAAGAAAATTGAAATCATATCAAGCATCTTTTCTGAACACAACACTATGAGATTAGAAATCAATTACAGGGAAAAAAATGTAAAAAGTACAAACACATGGAGTCTAAACAAAATGTTACTGAATAACCAAGAAATCACTGAAGATATCAAAGAGGAAATCAAAAAATACCTAGAGACAAATGACAATGACAACACGACATTCCAAAACCTATGGGATGCAGCAAAAGCAGTTCTAAGAGGGAAGTTTATAGCTATACAATCCTACCTCAAGAAATAAGAAAAATCTCAAATAAACAATCTAATGTTACACCTAAAGGGACTAGAGAAAGAAGAACAAACAAAACCCAAAGTTAGCAAAAGGAAAGAAATCCTAAAGATCAGAGCAGAAATAAATGAAATAGAAACAAAGGAAACAATAGTAAAGATCAATAAAACTAAAAACTGGTTCTTTGAGAAGTTAAACAAAATTGATAAACCATTAGCCAGACTCATCCTGAAAAAGAGGGAGAGGACTCAAATCAATAAAATTAGAAATGAAAAAGGAGAAATCACAACTGACACTGCAGAAATACAAAGGATTATAAGAGTTTACTGCAAACAACTATATGCCAATAAAATGGACAATCTGGAAAGCAGCAAGGGGTGGTGGTGGTGGTGATGAATTGGGAGAATGGGATTGACATGTGTACACTAATGTGTATAAAATGAATGACTAATAAGAACCTGCTGTATAAAAAAATAGATCCAAAATTTTTTTAAAAAGATCCAAAATTTTTAAAAAAAGGCTACAAATAATAAATGCTAAAGAGAGTGTGGAGAAAAAGGAATCCTCCTACACTGTTGGTGGGAATGTAAGCTAGTGGAACCACTGTGAAGAACATTATGGAGGTTCCTCAAAAAACTAAAAATATACAATGGAATATTACTCAACCATAAAAAGAAATGAAATTGAATTATTTGTAGTGAGGTGGATGGACCTAGAATCTATCATACAGAGTCAAGTAAGTCAGAAAGAGAAAAACAAATACTGTATGCTAACACATATATATGGAATCTAAAAAAAACAAAAAAAGGTTCTGATGAACCTAGGTCAGTACAGGAATAAAGATGCAGATGTAGAGAATGAATTTGAGAACATGGGGAGGGGGAAGGGTAAGCTGGGACGAAGTCAGAGAGTAGTACTGACATATATACACTACCAAATGTAAAATAGGTAGCTAGTGGGAAGCAGCCGCATAGCATAGGGGGATCAGCTTGGTGCTTTGTGACTACCTAGAGGGATGGGATAGGGAGAGTCGGAGGGAGACACAAGAGGGAGGAGATATGGGGATATATGTATATGTATAGCTGATTCACTTTGTTATAAAGCAGAAACTAACACACCATTGTAAAGCAATTATACTCCAATAAAGATGTTTAAAAAAACTATACTTCAGTTTAAAAAATAAATTAATTAAAGAACATATATGTACCTGCAAAAAATAAAAAATAAGATAAAATGAAAAGAAATTTTAGGGATAGCAGCAGATAGAGAGAGATACTTGGGTGAAGGGATCTTTAACAATGACACTGACCTGACTGGTTTCAGCAGCTACTTTGGCCTATGTGGTTTTGCCTTGAGACCTCTAGAACTGGCACCTCTAGGCTTCCTCCTCTCTTCCTCCTCTCCTCTTCCTCCTCTCTTCCTCCTTCTTTTCTTATTGTTATGTTTGTGATAAGGACTTCATGAAGAAGAAAGTATAGCATAGAATGGTGGAGCATAGAACAGCACAGGCAGCATGGCAGGGTGCAAAGAACACAGGCTACTTGCCAAGAGACTCAGGTTCTTCTGTGTGCTTAATATTAATTGTATGATTTGGAAGAATCACTTTCCCTCCCTGGACATTGTTGTTTTCATCTTTAAAATGAAGATGATGAAGACGGTAAGAACTAACAGCTACCAAGCACTTACTAGATGCCAGGTCATATTCTATGTGCTTAACAACAATGAACTCATTTAACCTTTATAGCATCTTAATGAAGTAGCTACTTTTAATTTAAATCATTTTACAGAGGAGGAAACCGAGAAAAAAAACAAACTAAAAATAGAGTTACCATATGATCCAGCAATCCCACTCTTGGGCATATATCCAGAAAAGACAAAAACCAATTTGAAAAGATACATGCATCCCAATATTCAATTACTTTTTAATTTTCTACTTCTCCCAACAGAAGATGAGTTCTATGAGATGTTGCCTGTCTTATTAACTGCTACAACCCCAGCTTCTGGAATAGCACCTGATGCATAGTAGGGTTCTTCATTTATTCAGCAGCTCAAGGAATGGATAAGGGAAAGAGAGGCATGGTACAGCAGCTGGAAATTTAAAGTTAGTGCTTATCAAATTCCCAAACAAATAACTCTAACTCTGTCTTTCATCAGTTCACTCAAGAAAGCAAAGCAGAACATAAGTGAATTAGAGTGAAAGCAATAGAAGAATATCCTTGAATCCTCTGCAATTTTTTAAAGACGACCTTGATTTCAAACTTTATTTTTTAAGTTTCACTGGTAATGATTTTCTTCTAATAGTGATAACAGCATGTTCTAACATCTGTCTTAAAAGCCCCATGGTGTGAATGTAATTGCAACTAGATCAGAGTGACAGACTTGTATTCTCTTCCTCTGTGAACACTGTACCTTTGGATTCTCACAAATAAAATAGTCAACATCTAGCATCCACCACCAGCTCATTTGTGAAGCCACTAGGAAACACACAGATGAGTGAATATGCTGATTTTGAAACTTGCTTGGCCAGGCTAAGTCAGCGTGGAAGGGATGCTGTCAGTCTGTTCCCTCGTGTCTCATTGTAGGTTCTGCCCAGATCAGTGTGCTAACATTTCCAAAGGCAAGAAATTAGCAGTACGTCTGGTTGATGCATTTGACATCTCCTTTAAGCATTTCATCCTTAGTGACTGAGTACATGGACATAACGGAGAGGGTTTTTTAATTCTCAGAGAAAAAAATTATACCTAGGAAAGGAAGGTATTCTGGGTGGAGGAGATAGCCTAGTCTTTTCTGTGCCTTTGTGTCAGTAAAGTTAATACAGCGTTCTGATCATCTGCGGCCACATGGTCTGCTCTAGTCAGCTCTTTCAGAAGCATAGGAGAGTAACTTCTCTTCTCACATGCTTGTCACATCCATGTAAAAGCTAGCATTATTGAATGATGTGTTGCCAAGCTTTGGTGACAATGAGCATCGTGGAATTGCTAATACCACATACTTGAAGCATGATAAGTATTAACCTGAGAATGATTTGGATTAGGGTGCTAATAAACAGTTTGAAGTACAGACCCCCCAAATTAATTCTTTCCATAAGAGGGCACTTTGCACTTTATCCAAACAATGTGTTGGTTCAGTCTTATCTTTTTACCATTAGGATGTAAGTTAAATTACTGTCTAAATAAGTGGGGACCCTTAGCTGATCAGCATCAGAGACTATGGAGGTTCAGAATCTCTGAGAAAATCCAATTATGATGGACAGTGACAGTACACTTGTGTGTTTTGTTGAAGAACCCGGTTTCATACATATTTTTTGTATCAATATACAAAATTAAACTTCTGAAACCAGTAATGCTAAGTATGATGGAGATTGAGATAAACAAGGGTGTGAGGCATTAAACAAATATGGAATGTGTCTTAAACAGCTATGTCTAAAGAATGGGACAAGCAATGTAACCTGTAGATTAATATATCCCATATATTGAAAGGCAGTAATTCCTTCCCAGAGTGCAAGGCTCATGATTTAATATAGGCTTTCCTTATTTGATTTGATCTCCTCACACGATACTGTAATGCAAACCAGATTCATGATCAATCCTGATTCCAGATGAATCATCAGAGACCCAGAGAAATGAAATGGCTGCCTATCCATCCCATAGTGAGCATTGAGGCCACAGGTTAGACCTAACATCTGATATATAAATGGTGACATCTCAGGAAATGATGCTGGTGTGCTTTCACCTGGTGCTTATGATGTGCTTTTTTGATAACCAGAGCTATTAACAGGAAAAAAAGTGGTTAATGCATATCCCTTTGTCATGGAGAAAATTCATAAATTAACGTGAAAGAAGGCGCTCAATACAAATGGGGGAAAAGCTACTTTTGGTCCTCTGATTAAGGGGCAACACTTCCTAGGGCCAGTTTGCCTCTAAGTGTTATTATTATCTTTGTTTTTCACTCTGGGCAGTGCACTGATTTCTGGTTTCTTCATTTTCTGAAGTAAGGAGAAGGGTCATTTCTCCCATTTGCTATGGAAGTTTGTGGTGCCTTTGTGATAAAGGAGAGATAGGCAGATGCCATCTTTGTTTTTTCCTTACTTACTCTGTATAATTTTTTAGGTAACTTAGATGCTCCTCCTGCTCTGACTTTGGGATTCTGGATGAGGGAGAACACACATATGGATGTGAGATGTCTTACTGGGCTCCCACAAGCCAGGAGTGCACAGAGACAGCTGGACCACTTCCAACCTACTTGGCAGTGTCATAGATCACGGGATGTCCAAAGTTCACCAAGAGGAGATAAAGATGTCAGAGAGGACCCTTGAAGAGATACATCGAGAGCTTCTCCCTTCTGCCTCTCTCAATAACGGTTCCAACTGTATATTGCAGGTTGTGGGTTGTTATGGTGACAGGAAGTGGATATAAATTGGGACGCAAAGAAAGAAAATAATTTAGCCAGGAACTCATCTCTAAAATGTTTGCCTTTGAGATAGGTTTAAAATATTGGATAGCCTGTAGGATGTACAGTTGGGCTGTAGAATGGAGAATGTGTGTGGACATTTTTAGATTAATGATGCTTTCCATCTTTTTTTCTAAAGGCAGTGGTGCATGGAGCCTAAGAAAGTAAACTCTGAGATTAGAATGCCTTGTTTCAAAACTAGTCTTCACTACATAACCACTTCTGCAATCTTTGTCTTAGTTACTTTAACTCTCTGGATCTGTAAAGTGGGGATGATGATAACATCCATTTTATAAGTGTGTTTTGAGGATTAATGACTTAAGCATGAAAACAATGTCTTACTCATAGTAAATGATCAACATGTGTGACTGTCATAATTATTCCAAATTTTCACAGGTGGTTGTGGAGCTGAACAATACCAATCTGAACTGTGCAGGTTCACTTATACATGGATTTTTTTTCAATAAATTCAGCCCCCTTAATGTTGGGGTTTCAGCATTTCCAGATTCAACCAACCACAGATGACAAACTTAATAAATGATCCATGGTTTGTTGAATCTGCCAGTATGGAATCTGTGTATTAGGAGGGTCAGCTATGGGACTGAGCATACAGGGATTTTATTGTCCATGCTGGATCCTGGAACCAAACCCCTGTGGGGATGGCTATATAGTATATGGGTTACATGAAGGCTGTGGAGTCAACTGCCTGGATTTCAGTTCTTGTTCAATCCCTTGCTTGCTGTGTGACTTTGAGCAAATCACTTAACCTCTCTAAGCCTCAACTTTCTCATCTGTAAAATGGAGGTGCTTGTAGTGGACATTTCATAAGGTACTTTTAGAAAACATGGGAAAACCCCTGCAAAGTAACAGCACCCATTGGATTATAAATGCTCAATTGATATAAGCTGTCATTATTATTTAAGGAAGCTATGACTGGTGAGGTGACAAGACACCAGGAGTGGGGTGGGATAGTTGTACCAGCCATAATACTGTGGTATAATATAATTCAGGGTTCTTCTTGCAGTACCAGAATAAGAGTTTCCACTGACTAAAGAAATTAAATCCACAAATTTTCCCTTCTCCATTCTTGTTGGTTTACAACCTCCAGAGCTTCCTGGGTAGAATCTGAAACTGGCCCCCTACCAGGAGGACAGAGAGAGGCAGAAGAAAAAGGCAGGTCACTCCGGATTGGTAGGTAGCAAGTTTAATAAACCAGGGAACTTACACAGGTGGCTTGTCTTGGGCAGCCACAAGGCCAGTAGATCTCTGCACCCACCTGCCAGAATCTTAAAGGTTTATATAGAGGATTTAACTGGATCCAGTCACGTATACCGTCCAGATGGTCTCAACGACACATTGCTGTCTCAAGTCTATGTCCTTGGAATGGCTCCCACTGTGGGAAGAGTAGGTAGTACATACATTCCAAGGACAGGGAGAGGGGGAGGAGCCTCTGATTGCCCATGTCCAACTCAAGGGTCAACCGTGGGTCGTGTTCTGTTGACTACCTCCTCCAACAATGCTTACATACTATCGTGAACAGACTACATATAAGAATTGTGTATGTATAAAAAGAATGTCCTTATCTCTTGATCAAATGATTGTGATGCTTCCTGCTGTGAGCACAATTAAACATACGCAACCATCACTGGCAAATATTTATAGAATAAGAATAACAGATATTAAAATGTACTAACGGGAAATACCTCTTAAGTCTTAATTACCACCCAAATTGAAAAGAAACTGAAATTGTATGACTCCACTGCTATCACGTAATAATAGTAAATTATTGTATGCATACTGTGCTATTGTTCTCAACTATTCACTGCCTCCCAAGAGGTAGAGCACACTTTCCTGTCTTGATAATTTGGGGTTTGGCCATAGGTCATTTCTGATCAAAAATGGATCCAAAAAAAAAATAAAGAAACAAAAAAAAGGATCAAAAAAATAGATGAAAGTGATGATATACTGGTCTGAACAGACACATTAAGTGACATCTCAGATTCTTGCTGCTCCCTTGAGTTTCTGCCCTCCGTTATGCCAGCAGCAGACTCCAGAGAATGGCTGCTCATTCAAAGAAGTTATATGCAGCCCAATTAAGCCCAGAAGAACCTGGCAAAATCACAGCAGATCGCAGCCATTGTGAAATATGAACAATAAATTAAATATTTGTTTTTGTAACTCACTGGGATTTGCGAGTTGTTTGTTGCTGCAGCAAAAGCTGAATAATAAATGCAGAACCATTTATAGAGGACTTGCTATGTGCCCAGTGCTTGGGTAAGCATTAGACATATTCTTTTATTTTATCCTCTCCCTATTCCTATGAGCTGGGTATTATTATTCCTATTTAGCAGATGAAGAATAGAGTCAAAAAATGTTGAATAATTTTCTATATAGGTTACTAGGGACCAAGGTGAGATTCAGCTCAGGGCTGTCTAACTGCAAAGACTGGATTTATAGGCAACATGGTATGCTGTATTCTAGGGGCAGAAACTATTAGGGAAAACCCTATAAAATGGTTGGATTTAAAAGCAAAACTTGTCCAAATCCCAGCCTTTCCATAGGGTTCAACCTAAGAATTCCTGATACATTTTTTACCAAATGAGAAGCAATACACACAGTATTTTCTGAACAGATTCAAAAGTAAATAATAAATGTTGAGAAACAACCAAAATTTTCTAGGACCAAAACTTTTATGACACTGGATTTACTTAGGTGACTCCAGCACAACCCAAACCGCACTGGATTGTATCCAAATGACTTAAATTCTCCTGGAGAAAAGAAGCTAGGTTTTTATTCTAATTCTTCTAAATTCTTAGCATAGTCTCCATGGCCCTTTCTATATAACCCTGGCCTTAAGAAAGGCCCCCGGGCCTCCTTGACTTTCTCTCCCTAGTTGAGCTTTGAGGATTTCTCTCCATTTGAGAAATAAATAGTTCATAATTAGAAAGTCTACAACATGAACCCCACATGGTCTTACCCTTCTTAGCCTCCCAACTTGGTCACATCCTCATTATGGGAGAAGTCACTCCAACAGGCAAACAGATTTTCATAATTGTTATTTAATGGATATTGCTTGTTCCTGGGATTTCTTTCTCAGTATCTATTTGTAATTCAAAAGTCAGCATAATACCACTGGCGTACACAAGGATTCTGAGACAGATGTTCTCCCTGCTTGAAATTCAGATACAGTGGTACAGTAGATTATTACTCTAGGAGCCTCTTATGTGGTGTGGGTCACAGTTAGGATGAATCTGACCTCATCTTTTTGTTTTTAAATTTTATTTATTTTTTTGGCTGTGTTGGGTGTTCATTGCTGTCCGCGGGCTTTCTCTAGTTGCGGCAAGCAGGGCCTACTCTTCGTTGCGGTGCCTGGGCTTCTCATTGCAGTGGCTTCTCTTGTTGTGGAGCACGGGCTCTAGGCATGCAGGCTTCGGGAGTTGCAGCATGCAGGCTCAGTAGCTGTGGCACATGGGCTTAGTTGCTCTGCAGCATGTGGGATCTTTCCAGACCAGGGATCAAAGCTGTGTCCCTTTTATTGGCAGGCGGATTCCTAACCACTGTGCCACCAGGGAAGTCCTGACTTCATCTTAAGTTTAGCTCTTCACCAGTCCTCAGAAAACTGACCTATGAATGTGGACTATGACTGGGAGCTTTTGCCCACTGGCCTGGCATAAGGGAGATGTTACGACGTGGAAAAGTTTCATGCTCTGCCATGGTCATTATTCCTCCCCTTAACTGGCCCTACTATCTCCTAACTGGTTTTCTCCTTAAGGTAATTTAAGCAGGAAAAGGTGGCCCCAGAGAATAATTTAGGCCTCATGTGTGTACATACTTGCAGGATTTATATGGCAAGCTACATTTAAATTAGTAATGGCAGTCTCATTTCAAGATATTATATATTGAAATATAATTCCACAAGAAAGCTGTTTTCCAAGTAGGCATAGATGATGATTATTTATTAGTTTAAAATGCATCCCTTCTTCTCATCTCACAAAACACCACTTCCATTACGAATGAGCAGTTTATGTATGAAGATTGGCTGCTTAGAAGCACTTGTGGCTTGAGCCACAGGGGAGAAAAATACTCCCATAAAGTTCACAGTATTTATGGTAGATACTTGTTTACTTCAAAAATAGAGTGAAATTAAAAACAAGAAAGGACAGATTCTAGGGCATCCAGCAGGGTTTGTGTGTTTGTATATATATGTGTGTGTGAGAGTTTTTTTTCTTCTTCTTCTTCTTTCTGCTTTTATTTTATAGCATGATATTTGGAGTTCGCTGTTGAGGCTATTTCCAATCATATTGCATTAAACTCTGGAACAATGGATAGATTGTCAGCACAGATGACATGGGTTATGGGCCACAGTTCTCTAGATTTAAATGGAAGATATAAAACTAACGTCTTTAAGGTCAACATTATTCCTCCTCCCCCAGAGAAAATGTGACAGTAATTTTGAGGATAGAGGCTTGAAGGGAGCAGCCAATAGCATTTGAAATAAAAGCTCGGAGAAGAATTAAAACTCTCTAATAGAGTAAGGAAGGTCAGGGGCTCAAGTTTCCTCATGAGACCCTGACACCAATGACAAGGATGACCCTCCAACAGCATCCCCCTGCCTCACTGCACTTTCACTCCATCAAGGAGTCAACTACTCATCTGTGTTCAAATAGTAGCTTACACACTGAGGCTCGGATGAGCCTGCGACAGAGTCTGATCTTTTTTTTTACACATTAGATATACAAGACTTTGAAACATGATGTGACAAAAGAAAGTTGTTTTTTTCTTTCTTTTTTTTTTTTTTCTCCTGGAGCTTTCGTTAAAGTTAAAAACAACTGCAAGCTGCCATGCAGAGCACTCACCACATGATAGATGCTGTTTGTGCTTTAACACATCATCCCAGATATAGAGAAGAACAGTGGTTACATAGTAACCAATGGCACACATGTGCAGGGCACTGTGGGACACAATATTTAGTAAGCAGTTAATGCTTGAGAAAGCTGTCTAAACTCACTGTTTCCATTTTTTCCCTCTTATTCTCACTTCTAATCCACTAAGATTTTTAACCCTATCGTTTCACTCTAATTCCTTTTATCAAGTCCATCAGAGACATCTGTCTTAGCAATTCCAATGGTCATTTCTCAGCATGTACCTTTATTGACCAGTCAGCAGCACTTGATGTACTATTTTTCATAATGATGATGAAGAATGGAATGAAAGCCAGAGAAGAGATGTTTCCTGAGAAATTCTTTTTAGAATTGCTTAGCTGAAGAAAATGGAGAGGATATGCTGGCATAAATAGATGGTAGAATGGAGGTACAGAAACCATGGGCTTGAGGTGCTATGTGGCTGAGTGAGGGCTACAGGCAATCACTGCAAGACATCAAGGAGCATTGTTGTAATAATCATGTATCCCATTCACTTGTTGGAAAGTTATACAGACTCTGTGCGCCTTAGTTCTCTCTCTAATGGTGACTAAGTTAAAGCTATAAACATTTTTGAGAGGGAGGACTAGGTAGGATTATTGAATGTTTTTATGTGCCAAACACTGTTTTAAGGTAATTAATGTGCATTAACTGATTTATTCCTAAACAATCAGGATTCGCATCCCAATTTTACAAGTGACAAACCAAGGCACAGAGAGTTCAAAAATCTTAGCCAAGATCATCCACTTAGTGAGTAAATATGCCAGGAGTTGGACATTGCGAGAAGGATAATCATAGTTCTTAAGCTCATAGCATTTGGAACATCCAACTTGGCCATTTACCTGGGACACTCTGATAAACATCTTGTAAAGTTGAGACCCATGAAGATGTTAAAAAATATGGTTCTTCTGCTGTACCAGACAGTGTGCTATATTTCCTAAGCGTTTCAAATGTGCTAACCTAATCCACACAATAACAATATAAGGTTTATATACTATTATATTCCCCATTTTATAAATGAGGAGACTGAGACATAAGTAATTTGCTCTACTTCTTCTAGCTAGCTAGTGTAGAGCTAGATGTAAACCCAAGTATATCCTATGATATTACTGCTGTGCAGGTACATAATTTATATTATGCGGCTCTCATTATGTTAACAGAGTTGGATAATATTAAAAAATTAGAGTCTATTTAAAAAACTTGAGCCTACTGATCTAGAGCAGGGATCAGGAAACTTTTCCTATAAATGGTCAAATGGTAAATGTTGTAGGGTTTGTGGGCCATACAGGCTCTATTCTGACTACAGCTCTGCTAAGGCAGCCATAGACAGTATGTAAACAATTAGGCATGGCTGTGTTTCAATAAAACTTTATTTACGAAAAAATGGTGGTTAACTGAATTTGGCCCATGTAAATTCCTGAATTCTGAATATTCTGTTTAATGAAAATAATCCAAAGTTCTTTCATGACCATGGCAGAGATCGCTACTTGATTCTAATATACCCATTCTAATGTTATTTTTTGAAAATAGAATCTGTATTTTTTTTAGCTGGACATATGGCTGTCCAGCATAGAAGTTACCCCCATTCCCAACTACCTGAAACAAGCTGTGACCATGTGACAAGTTCTGGCCAATGGGAAATAAGCGAACATGGTATGTACATCATCCAGGAAGTACTAGCAAAAGGAGAGACTCTCCTCTTTCTTGTGGGATGGTATTTGGATGGAATATCTGGAGCTCCATCAGCTATTTTGGACCAGGAGGTCACCTTTGGAATGAAACTGTACATGATGGAGCAGAAAGATAGAAGAAACAAGTTCTTTAAGCCATGGGACACCAAGGCATCCTATATCCAGACTTCTTTTATATGAAAGAGAAATAAGCCTCTATCTTAATTAACTTCCTATTTGGGTTTTCAGTCACATTCAGCCTAATCTAATCCTACTGGTGCAATGGTCATGTATCTTTCTTATATATATCAAGAAGATGAACTTGTTCCATGATACTAGGGAAATGACAGGATGAGAATGTCATGTGACATAAGAAAAGAGATCTGAACCAGAAGTCATGAAACCTAGCTTTGCAAGTTACTGTGTGATTCTGGGCAAGTTGCTTTAATATCACTGCCAGCTTCCTCATTTGTAAAATAAGAGTTGGCTATACCTAATTCACATGGGTGTTGTGAGGCTAAAATGAAATAAAATGTGTGAAAGTGACAGGGTAATATTTATCCAATATTTGTAGAAATAATAAATGTGTATGTATATAATTTGTATTACCATGGAAATAATATACTAAGAAGAGCAAGGACAAACACTAATATAATTACCATGTTTCTTTAGCAGTGAGATTAAAGCTATTGTGAGGGAAATTGTAAACTTCATCTTTATACATCTAAGTATTTATTACAATAAGCATATTTATTGAGAAATTAAAATAAATGGAAACAAAAAGAATACATATACATAATGTATATATTGATATATATAGCATATACATATAATAAACATAATATATAAATATAGCCCAGTGTAACACCAGACAAATATGGGGTTCATCTTTGTTCAAACTGAATATGACAAAGTACAAAATCCACCAGTTGTGCAAATTTATTATTATTATTATTATTACTATTTACAAAGTAGAAGGAGGGAGGTGTTAGGGAATTTGACCAAGAAGTATTGTTTCAAACAAGGCTGACCTGAATATATGCCACCCTTGCTGTATGAGTCACCATTTCCTGAATGTGCTAGACATCTTTTATCTCTCTGTACATTGACCTGTGTTGCTTTTTCTAACATGTATGCCATTCCCTGCTTAATAAACTTTTGCTCATTTTTAAACTCAAATATCTTTTTTCCCTTTCTAAAGTCTTTGGCAGCTCTCCCAAGCAGACTATATTTCTTCTTGTAATTCTTCCACACGCTATAAATATGTTTGTCCTAGCATTTCATAACCACTTATTTATATGCTTTTGTTCCAAAGTAGAATAAAACCTTTAAGACCTCTTCTATTTATCATTCATTCACTGAAAATATTTTTTGAGTGTTTCTCACACATCAGGCACTGTTTACATTCAAGGGTCACTGTAATGTACAAATAGACAAACACTCTCTCCTCATGAAACTTACATTTCACTGGGGGAGACAAAAAAAACCCTAAAAGTTAAATATATAAAATGTCAGATGGTGATAAGGATGAAAAGCATGGTTAGTGGGTGGGAAGTGAGCAAGGAGGTGCTTTTCAGGTAGAATGTTCAGAAAAGGCATCTCTCACTGGATGTCCCTGTGTCACATGCACACAGAACTCAATAAAGAAAGGGGTGAGCTTTACATGTGAGCAAAGACCCTGAGACAGAAGCATACTAGTCATGCTAAAAAAGACTGCAAGTAAGCCAGTGAGGATGGAGCAAAGTGAATGTGGAGAGAAGTAACTGCACATCAATTCGGACGAAAAGGGGAAAGATCATGAAGGTTCTCATAGGGCATGGTAAGGGTTTGACCTTTATTTTTAGTTTAATGGGAAGACTGTTTAGGGTTGTGAGAAGGCAAGTGACAAACAATCTACTTAACAGGATCCCGCTGCTTTCTTTGTGGAAAATAGATCAAGTGGGTAGAAGGTCAGAAGCACAGAGCCAGGAAGTAGCTCAGGTGAGGGGTGAGGATGGTGGAAATGGTGAGAAGTGGTGTGATACTGGATATATTTTGAAGTTAACTGGAAATTAGTATCTCCAATAACAGAACAAATATTTAATATGAATTTGTGGCAAGAAGCAATCATTGAAGTAAGTGATTCAAGGTTAAAGCTAGAGAGTCTTATTATTTAAATGACTATAAAGAGATAATTCAGTTTCAGTTCCTAAATGGAGAGTCATCCAAAAAAAGCAAAAATAATGCTATGTGTTTCTTGGGTTTTTGTTTAAAAGTTCCAGATTTTCTGTAAAACTCCTAAGCTTGCAGTTGCAAAAAGAAAGGCTTTAAAAACCAGGGAAGACTTTATGCTATATTTCTAAATGTTAAAACAATAGTAAATTATGATATTAAGAGTACCACGAGGGTGATTAAGAAGTCAGTGATGTTAAAAAAGCAAAAACCTTTTTACTTCATACAACCCAAAACATAGTTTAAATTAAAAAGAAATGATAAAAAAATGTTTACAAAATCTCTGATATCTGTGGTTTTGGAGAGAAAAAAATATTCTGGTATTTTCATTATTTTTAGATGATATAGTATATCTTTGGATATTATATGGAAATATTAATAATATGCAAAATGATGACAAATGATGTTTACTGGCTTTCTGGCTAAAAAGGATAATGCAGCTAAGCTTGTGATGGGATATTTTACTAGGGGGACTTTAAATTTCCATGAATCATTTTGAGAGATCACATAAAGAAAAATATAAAAGTTGTAAGATGATCAAAATCTCACATTATTCTTGGAGAATAAAAATGTTGGCCTTAAGAAAGAGAACTTTAAGAAATGTGTTTGGGTTTTCTGAATTACTTCCAATAGCATCCTTTACATCATTTTAAAGTTTGGAAGGCACATACAGTCATATCCTGGATCAAGATTCTTTAAACTTGAAACCAGAATTGTTCTGAAACATATTTGAACACTGTTTTGGGGAATAATCGTCTCCTTCCCCACTCAAACCTGCATGATCTTATGTAATAGGAAATTCCACTCCTTCAGAATAATTTTTTTTTTTTTTTTTTTTTTTTTTTTGCGGTACGGGGGCCTCTCACTGTTGTGGCCTCTCCCGTCGCGGAGCACAGGCTCCGGACGCGCAGGCTCAGCGGCCATGGCTCACGGGCCCAGCCGCTCCGCGGCATGTGGGATCCTCCCGGACGGGGGCGCGAACCCGTGTCCCCTGCATCGGCAGGCGGACTGTCAACCACTGCGCCACCAGGGAAACCCAATACCACACATTTTAAAGCAGATTTTACTTTGGACCCAAGCTCTAGGTGAAAGTTATGTTTTGCAGCTTTAAAGAATATGAGAACCCAACAGAAATAGAGATTAATAGGGAATGGGGGGGTTTTATGAATACAAATATATATAATATTTTACAATGCCTAAATCATGATGAATCAATAATGAGTTATAGCAAGTTGCAAAAGAATGAAAAGTTTGGGGTGATTGAACGTTCATGAAACTGGACTTAACAGAAAAGCTCTCGTAAACCTGTATTCAATGCAATGTTCAGCCACTACAGTCAAGTAGGTTGAACTCTCAGGTTTTCCTGAATCCTATTGTCTTTTAATTAACATGTGTTATAAATGCTATAAATGACTCAAGAGTGGTATTTTTGATCAGCTTACAAGGGCTTCTATGGATGGACCAACTGTCAATCAGGGAAAGGGGGACGTGAAAGAAGAAATCTAAACAGTGCCTGTCATGGGACAGGGAGTGAAAGGAAGGGAAATAACCCTGTTTCAGTTTATTGCTGTTCAAATAAACCTTCCAAATCTTAGCGTTAAAAACAAAAACTGGTTCATTTGCTCACTATTCTTAATTTGGGCTGGGCTCAGTTAGATGGTTTTTCTGCTGGTCTGTCCAGTGGTTACTTGTGTGGTTGTGTTTAGCTGGTAGGTAAGTTGGGGGCTTGAATCAGTTGGGACACGGAGATTATTGAACCTGTCTCTTGCTATATCTAATATAGTATCAGGACCTCTTTCTATCTGCACTTTGCCTCAAGCAAAATAACAGGATTTCTTACCTGGTGGCTTGGGACTTTTTAAAAGAGTAAAAGCAGACACTGTGAAGCTTTCTTAAACCTTAGCTTTGGAATGGGCACATTGTCTTTTCTGCTAACTTCTACTGATTAAAGTGAGTCAAGGAGCCAGCCCAGATTCACTATACATGGGCATGATTACCAGCAGGCTTTGTTCATTGGAGGTCACCAACATAGCAGACTGCCACAAGCCCAAAGCCTTTTGTGCCTGAAAACCTTAGTGATTTGGGTATAGGCAAGCCTATGCTTTAGATAGATTTAAATATTGCTAAATTAAAATTAATATTATAAATAAGTCGATATGTTGCTAGAATCCCTGACATTATTTGACACTTTATAAAAGGCAGGGATCGTGCAAAGTACTTTATATAATTTCTTTATTCTTAGACCACCTCATAAGATAAATTTTTATTATTAGCCCCATTCCAAAGATGAGGAATGGGCTTAATCATGTTAAAAACTTGTCTGAGGTCACACAGCAGAGCCAGTATTCAAACTTAAGCAGTCTTACTCCAGAGCAAACATTTAAACCAGTTCCCCTTGCTGTAATTTAGTCTAAGATGTCTGGTTTCCAAAATTCCAGGGTCTGTCACCATGAAGTTGGTTGATTGATTCTCTCTTCTAGGCCTAGATTGAACCCATTTCCAAAGTGGCTTATTGTAAGCTATGGCTTATTGCCATAGCTGTGTAAGTTTCATAGAAAGTGGTTTTCTAGGTGAAGAAAAAGGCACGAGTTGGTAAACTTCTCACCACATGTTGCAATGAACTCACTGTGACCCTGGTAAAAGGTATGCCTGACTGCTCTAATCACTAATTTTAAAAAGAACCTGTTTCTGGACCATTATGTGGTGGTATAGCCTCCATACACTCTCTTACTCAAATCCTTCTTGAACTGTAGGCAAAGTATTTTGGCCAACTTGTGGCCTCTGTATAACATAGATCATAGTGAGATGTAATTATCTTACTTCATATATCTCGACCAACAGAGTCAGACACTCACTGTATTATACTCTTTTTTTTTTTAATTTTATTTTTTGAACCCTCAACATTGAACATACTGCAGGAGCCAAGAAGGAACTCAATCAACATTTGTTGAATGAATGTTTGGTGGTGACAAATACCTACATATTTTTCTATCTATGTTAGCAAGCAGTGCCACTGAATGTCATTTCACTCATTCTAAATGATTAATTCTGTCACCCAAGCAGAAACACAATGAGCTAATGCAGATGAATTTAAGAAGCCTTTGAGGACCTCTCTGCTGTGGAATGTTGCCTGATAGAACTCAACACTGCATGCTGTCAGATATGAATTATTCACTGGCTCTTCACTCCTATATAATTATACCTTTCCTTCTGCTGTGTCTGCACAGATAAGATTGATTCACGCATCTTACCCTGTAACATTTATAATCAGAAAGACTGGAAACATTTCACAGAAAAGAGAAACACATAAGTATACACTTAGGGTAACCACACTGGTAATTGGTTCTCCAGTTCCCATCTATGCAAGAGAAGTGGTGGAAGAAAGAAACAGTGTGTTGCTTTTTGTCAAAATTTTCATTGTTCAAGAAGTAATTGCAAAATAGAAACACCTATCTTCAAAAAGCTTAAGAACTATGAATCAATTGTGAAATCTTATACCACATGTTCCAAAATAGGATATTTTGCTGGCAATATTGGAAAGCACTGGCTTGGAAAATTTGCACATAGAATCATTCCAACCATGGAAATGTATAAATTACGAACACTGTTTTGAATTAATTACAGTGTGAGTGCATTTGTGTGTGTGTGTTTTGTTGTCTTTCCCATGGGAAATTAACCAGGACTGTTGAATTAGAAACACACACGCACACACAAACACATACATGCTTACACAAAGTAAAACAAATTAAATCAGAGATGAGAAAATGTAGACTCATTCTACCTCTTATTTTAATTTCCTTTCATTTATATGAATAAATAACTATTTATTGAAAAACTAATAGGTGCTGTACACATCTTGAGGTACTGGGAACAGAGGAGTGAACAAGATAGATATAATGCTTGCTCCATGAAGATTAGTGTCTCCCTGATCACAGCCTGTAGTTAACCTGATATATCTCCTTACAATTTATTTTCATAGAGTTCTAGAAAATGCTTCAATCCTTCACATAATAATTGCAGAGCAAATACACATTGAATAAATCCGAAGAACTCGGAAAACTTAGAGCTGTAGGAATCATTTCAGTTTTTAAAATTTAGATGTTAATAAGTTTATAAGTGCTGATAGGAAGATAATTATTTATGTTATTGTGTGATGTGCACAATAATCACAGAGATTTCAATAAGGATACAAATGTAAGAATTCAAGGTCAATAAATAATGCAACAGAGGTGCAAAGATATTTATGACATTAATTTGAAGCTAAATCCCACAGAAAATCATATCCATTTGGTTGGGAGGGGATGTGTTATAACACAAACAGAAAAGGGAGCTCCCACAGGTCTGTCTATATGGGCATTAACAACAACAACAACAAAAAACAACTCATTATGTGCTTATGGTGAAAATCTGCTCCTTTGATGTGTGTACTGTAATATTCTAGTACCACAATTTATCTCAAAAGATAAATATATTGGATACTGAAGTGGTGGTAGATTTCACGGAAACACACAGTATTTGCCAGAAGCAGATATTTTGTGCCTAAACTGTGTAAGTGAGATAAAAGCAGAAATGCTGACTGGCCACCTGGTGCCACCTGCTCTGGGCTCCTCTGCTTCTCCAGCTTTACCTCCCACCATCGCACCCCTTGAGTCCCATTGGCCTTCTTTCTGTCCCCTGAATGTTTTATGCTCCCACCCACCAAAGGGCCCTTGCAAATGCTATGCCATCTTGCAGAAATGTTCCTTCTATTCTCTCACTTTCCTTCAACGAGCTAACTCCCAACCACCCTTCAGATCTCATATCACACACTATTTTCACTGGTATCCATTCCTCAACTGTGTTGATTATGGAGAATCTCCATCATACACTCTCAAAGCACCATGAACTTCTCCCTGGCAATTATGGCAGCCCTAATTTTATATACATAAATACAATGTTATGTATAAAATTAATTTGATGTACAATTTTATATATAATTTTATCTACTTATAATATAGGCTTCTCCCACTATACAGGATTTACTGCAGCTTTGTCACATAGTAGGTTCTTTTTTTTTTTTTGAATTTGCTACTTTTTTTTTTTAATACATGTCTATTGAATAAATAAATGAGTGGGAAGGAGGAAGCATTAGGAAAATAGAATTGCCTTATCATAAATTTTGAAGACCAAATAATTTTGCAGTTTTAATATTTTTTAGAGCAATGATTTGATAATTTTTGTAACCCTGGGTTATACAACTATATAAATTTCTACCAAAGTCTAATGAGGTATTCAGAAGAAAATTTATGTTTTTTGGAAATTACTTAATAGAAGTGACAATATTCTAAACAAATTTGCTGCACAATCCATTACCACTACTGACAATCAATAAAAATAGCAATTGGAAGAATTGTGATAGATTTTCTTTTTTCACCCTCATTTTGTTCTTCATTCCTTGGTTAATTCATGTGTTTACTTGGCCCTTCACCTTCCACTTGATCTTATAAGAGTGGTTAAGATAGTGAGCTCGGGACTGTGACAGACATGGGTTTGAATGATGGTTCTACCAGTATAGTCTACCCTATAACTTCTCTCCCTCTCAGCATCCTAATATATAAAATAGGTATATATCCTGCTTCAAGGTTCTTGTATTTAATGAGGTAATGTATGTAAATTGCCTAGGGAGTTTTTTTTTTAACATCTTTATTGGAGTATAATTGCTTTACAATGGTGTGTTAGTTTCTGCTTTTAACAGCGTGAATCAGTTATACATATACATATACATATATTCCCATATCTCTTCCCTCTTGCATCTCCCTCCCTCCCACCCTCACTATCCCACCCCTCTAGGTGCTCACAAAGCTCCAAGATGATATCCCTGTGCTATGCGGCTACCTCCCACTAGCTATCGGATTTACATTTGGTATTGTATATATGTACATGCCACTCTCTCACTTTGTCACAGCTTACCCTTTCCCCTCCCCATATCCTCAAGTCCATTCTCTAGTAGGTTTGTGTCTTTATTCCAGTTTTGCTCCTAGGCTCTTCATGATCTTTTTGTTTTTTATTTCTTAGATTCCATATCTATGTGTTAGCATACGGTATATGTTTTTCACTTTCTGACTTACTTCACTCTGTATGACAGACTCTAGGTCCATCCACCTCACTAGAAATAACTCAATTTCGTTTCTTTTTATGGCTGAGTTATATTCCATTGTATATATGTGCCACATCTTCTTTATCCATTCATTGGTTGATAGACCCTTAGGTTGCTTCCATGTTCTGGCTATTGTAAATAGACCTGCAATGAATATTGTGGTACATGATTCTTTTTGAATTATGGATTTCTCACGGTGTATGTCCAGTAGTGGTATTGCTGGCTCATATGGTAGTTCTATTTTTCGTTTTTAAGGAACCTCCATATGGTTCTCCATAGTGGCTGTATCATTTTACATTCCCACCAACAGTGCGAGAGGGATACCTTTTCTCCACATCCTCTCCAGCATTTATCGTTTGTAGATTTTTTTCATGATGGCCATTCTGACCTGTGTGACATGATACCTCATTATAGTTTTTATTTGCATTACTCTAATGATTAATGATATTGAGCATTCTTTCATGTGTTTGTTGGCAATCTGTATATCTTCTTTGGAGAAATGTCTATTTATGTCTTCTGCCTATTTGTGGATTGGGTTGTTTGTTTTTTTGGTATTGAGCTACATAAGCTGCTTGTAAATTTTGGAAATTAATCCTTTGTCAGTTGCTTCATTTGCAAATATTTTCTCCCATTCTAAAGGTTGCCTTTTCGTCTGGTTTATGGTTTCCTTTGCTGTGCAAAAGTTTTAAGTTTCATTAGGTCCCATTTTTTAAATTTTTGTTTTTATTTCCATTTCTCTAGGAGATGGGTCAAAAAGGATCTTGCTGTGATTTATGTCACAGAGTGTTCTGCCTATGTTTTCCTCTAAGAGTTTGATAGTATCTGCCCTTACATTTACGTCTTTAATCCATACTGAGTTTATTTTTGTGTATGGTGTTAGGGAGTGTTCTAATTTCATACTTCTACAGGTAGCTGTCCAGTTTTCCCAACACCACTTATTGAAGAGGCTGTCTTTTCTCCAATGTATATTCTTGCCTCCTTTATCAAAGATAAGGTGACCATATGTGTGTGGGTTTATCTCTGGGCTTTCTATCCTGTTCCATTGATCTATATTTCTGTTTTTGTGCCAGTACCATACTGTCTTGATTACTGTGGCCTTGTAGTATAGTCTGAAGTCAGGGAGCCTGATTCCTCCAGCTCCATTTTTCGTTCTCAAGATTGCTTTGGCTATTCGGGGTCTTTTGTGTTTCCATACAAATTGTGAAATTCTTTTTTCTAGTTCTGTAAAAAATGCCAGTGGCAATTTGATAGGGATTGCATTGAATCTGTATATTGCTTTGGGTAATACAGTCATTTTCACTATGTTGATTCTTCCAATCCAAGAACATGGTATATTTCTCCACCTATTTGTATCATCTTTAATTTCTTTCATCAGTGTCTTATAGTTTTCTGCATACAAGTCTTTTGTCTCCTTAGGTAGGTTTATTCCTAGATATTTTATTCTTTTTGTTGCAATGGTAAATGGGAGTGTTTTCTTAATTTCATTCTCAGATTTTTCATCATTAGTGTATAAGAATGCCAGAGATTTCTGTGCATTAACTTTGTATCCTGCTACTTTACCAAATTCATTGATTAGTTCTAGTAGTTTTCTGGTAGCATCCTTAGTATTCTCTATATATAGTATCATGTCATCTGCAAACAGTGACAGCTTTACTTCTTCTTTTCCTATTTGGATTCCTTTTATTTCTTTATTTTCTCTAATTTCTGTGGCTAGAACTTCCAAAACTATGTTGAATAAGAGTGGTGAGAGTGGGCAACCTTGTCTTGTTCCTGATCTTAGTGGAAATGGTTTCAGTTTTTCACCATTGAGAACAATGCTGGCTGTGGGTTTGTCATATATTGCCTTTATTATATTGAGGAAAGTTCCCTCTATGCCTACTTTCTGCAGGGTTTTTATCATAAATGGGTGTTGAATTTTGTCAAAAGCTTTCTCTACATCTATTGAGATGATCATATGGTTTTTCTCCTTCAGTTTGTTGATATGGTGTATCACGTTGATTGATTTGCGTATATTGAAGAATCCTTGCATTCCTGGAATAAACCCCAATTGATCATGGTGTATGATCCTTTTAATGTGCTGTTGGATTCTGTTTGCTAGTATTTTGTTGAGGATTTTTGCATCTATGTTCATCAGTGATATTGGCCTATAGTTTTCTTTCTTTGTGACGTCTTTGTCTGGTTTTGGTATCAGGGTGATGGTGGCCCCGTAGAATGAGTTTGGGAGTGTTCCTACCTCTGCTATCTTTTGGAAGAGTTTCAGAAGGATAGGTGTTAGCTCTTCTCTAAATGTTTGATAGAATTCGCCTGTGAAGCCATCTGGTCCTGGGCTTTTGTTTGTTGGAAGATTTTTAATCACAGTTTCAATTTCAGTGCTTGTGATTGGTCTGTTCATGTTTTCTATTTCTTCCTGGTTCAGTCTTGGCAGGTTGTGCATTTCTAAGAATTTGTCCATTTCTTCCAGGTTGTCCATTTTATTGCCATAGAGTTGCTTGTAGTAATCTCTAATAATCTTTTGTATTTCTGCAGAGTCAGTTGTTACATCTCCTTTTTCATTTCTAATTCTATTGATTTGAGTCTTCTCCCTTTTTTTCTTGATGAGTCTGGCTAATGGTTTATCAATTTTATTTATCTTCTCAAAGAACCAGCTTTTACTTTTATTGATCTTTGCTATTGTTTCCTTCATTTCTTTTTCATTAATTTCTGATCTGATCTTTATGATTTCTTTCCTTCTGCTAAATTTGGGGTTTTTTTGTTCTTCCTTCTCTAATTGCTTTAGGTGCAAAGTTAAGTTGTTTATTCGAGTTGCTTCCTGTTTCTTAAGGTATGATTGTATTGCTATAAACTTCCCTCTTAGAACTGCTTTTGCTGTATCCCATAGGTTTTGGGTCGTCGTGTCTCCATTGTCATTTGTTTCTAAGTACTTTTTGATTTCCTCTTTGATTTCTTCAGTGATCACTTCGTTATTAAGTAGTGTATTGTTTAGCCTCCATGTGCTTGTATTTTTTACAGATCTTTTCCTGTAATTGATATCTAGTCTCATAGCGTTGTGGTCAGAAAAGATACTTGATACGATTTCAATTTTCTTAAATTTGCCAAGGCTAGATTTGTGACCCAAGATATGATCTATCCTGGAGAATGTTCCATGGGCACTTGAGAAAAATGTGTATTCTGTTGTTTTTGGATGGAATGTCCTATAAATATCAAGTAAATCCATCTTGTATAATGTATCATTTAAAGCTTGTGTTTCTTTATTTATTTTCATTTTGGATGATCTGTCCATTGGTGAAAGTGGGGTGTTAAAGTCCCCTACTATGATTGTGTTACTGTCGATTTCCCCTTTTATGGCTGTTAGTATTTGCCTTATGTATTGAGGTGCGCCTATGTTGGGTGCATAAATATTTACAATTGTTATATCTTCTTCATGGATCGATCCCTTGATCATTATATAGTGTCCTTCTTTGTCTCTTGTAATAGTTTTTATTTTAAAGTCTATTTTGTCTGATATGAGAATTGCTACTCCAGCTTTCTTCTGATTTCCATTTGCATGGAATATCTTTTTCCATCCCCTCACTTTCAGCCTGTAAGTGTCCCTAGGTCTGAAGTGGGTCTCTTGTAGACAGCATATATATGGGTCCTGTTTTTGTATCCATTCAGCCAGTCTGTGTCTTTTGGTGGGAGCATTTAATCCATTTACATTTAAGGTAATTATTGATATGTGCGTTCCTATTACCATTTACTTAATTGTTTCAGGTTGTTCTTGTAGGTCTTTTCCTTCTCTTATGTTTCTTGCTTAGAGAAGTTCCTTTAGCATTTGTTGTAAAGCTGGTTTGGTGGTGCTGTACTCTCTCAGCTTTTGCTTGTCTGTAAAGGTTTTAATTTCTCCATCAAATCTGAATGAGATCCTTGCTGGGTAGAGTAGTCTTGGTTGTAGGTTTTTTTCCTTCATCACTTTAAATATGTCCTGCCACTCCCTTCTGGCTTGTAGAGTTTCTGCTGAAAGATCAGATGTTAGCCTTATGGGGATTCCCTTGTGTGTTATTTGTTGTTTTTCCCTTGCTGCTTTTAATATGTTTTCTTTGTATTTAATTTTTGACAGTTTGATTATTATGTGTCTTGGCGTGTTTATCCTTGGGTTTATCCTGTATGGGACTCTCTGTGCTTCCTGGACTTGGTTGACTATTTCCTTTCCTATATTAGGGAAGTTTTCAACTATAATCTCTTCAAATATTTTCTCAGTCCCTTTCTTTTTCTCTTCTTCTTCTGGGACCCCTATGATTCGAATGTTGGTGCATTTAATGTTGTCCCAGAGATCTCTGAGACTGTCCTCAGTTCTTTTCATTCTTTTTTCTTTCTTCTGCTCTGCAGTAGTTATTTCCACTATTTTATCTTCCAGGTTACTTATCCGTCCTTCTGCCTCAGTTATTCTGCTACTGATCCCGTCTAGAGTATTTTTCATTTCATTTATTGTGTTGCTCATCGTTACTTGCTTCCTCTTTATTTCTTCTAGGTCCTTGTTAACTGATTCTTGCAATTTGTCTATTCTGTTTCCAAGATTTTGCATCATCTTCACCATCATTATTCTAAATTCTCTTTCAGGTAGATTGGCTATTACCTCTTCATCTGTTAGGTCTGGTGTGTTTTTATCTTGTTCCTTCATCTGCTGTGTGTTTTTCTGTCTTCTCATTTTGCTTATCTTACTATGTTTGGGGTCTCCCTTTTGCAGGCTGCAGGTTCGAATTTCTATCTATTTTTGGTGGCTGTCCCCAGTGGCTGAGGTTGGTTCAGTGGGTTGAGTAGGTTTCCTGGTTGGGGGGACCAGTTCCCCTGTTCTGGTGGATGAGGCTGGATCCCGTCTCCCTGGTGGGTAGGTCCACGTCTGGGGGCGTGTATGGGGATGTCGGTAGCCTTACTGTGATTCTAGGCCGCCTCTCTGCTAATGGATGGGGCTGTAGACCTGTCTCGCTCTTTGTTGGGGATAGGGTGTCCAGAACTGTTTGTTGCTGGTCCTTGAGTGAATCTGGGTCTTGGTGTTGAGATGGAGATCTCTGTGAGATTTTCGCCGTTTGATATTACGTGGAGCTGAGAGGTCTCTTGTGGACCAGTGTCCTGAGGTTAGTTCTCCCACCTCAGAGACACAGCCTTGACACCTGCGGTCTGAGGTCTTCTGCCAGCGTTCGGTGGGTGTTCTATAGGAGAAGTTCCACGTGTAGATGTATTTCTGATGTATCTGTGAGGAGGAAGAGTGATCCCCGCGTCGTACTCTTCCGCCATCTTCTCGCTCCCCCTATAAACCAATCACATAGGCTAGTAACAAGGCCAAAGTCACTGTGATTGCAGTGGCGCTCAAGGCTGTGCACTTCCAATTGCAGCACCTGTAGGGTGTATTTAATTTTTGATAGTTTGATTAATATGTGTCATAGTGTGTTTCTCCTAGGATTTATCCTGTATGGGATTCTCTGTGCTTCCTGGACTTGAGTAACTATTTCCTTTCCCATATTAGGGAAGTTTTCAACTATAATCTCTTCAAATATTTTCTCAGTCCCTTTCTTTTTTGCTTCTTCTTCTGGGGCCCCTGTAATTCGAATGCTGATGTGTTTCATGTTGTCCAAGAGGTCTCTGTGACAGTCTTCAATTCTTTTCATTCTTTTTTCTTTATTCTGCTCTGCAATAGTTATTTCCACTATTTTATCTTCCAGGTCACTTTTCCTTTCTTCTACCTCAGTTTTTCTGCTATTGATCCCTTCTAGAGAATTTTAAATTTCATTTATTGTGCTGCTCATCACTGTTTGTTAGCTCTTTAGTTCTTCTTGGTCCTTGTTAAACTTTTTTTTTTTTTTTTTTTTTTTTTTTTTAAATTTTCTCTACTCTATTTCCAAGATTTTCGATCATCTTTACTATCATTATTCTGAATTCTTTTTCAGGTAGACTGCCTATTTTCTCTTCATTTGTTAGGTCTGTGGGTTTTTGCCTTGCTCCTTCACCTGCTGTGTATTTTTCTGTCTTCTCATTCTGCTTAACTTACTTTGTTTGGGGCCTACTTTTTGCCAGTTGCAGGTTTGTAGTTCCCATTGTTTTGGGGGTCTGTCCCCTGTGGCTAAGGTTGGTTCAGTGGGTTGTGTAGGATTCCTGGTGGGGGGGACTAGTGCCTGTGTCCTCTTGGATGAGTCTGCATCTTGTCTTTAAGTATAGTTTATTATAACATTAATGTGGAATCTTAAAATGTACTGTGATGTTCCAAGGAAGAGCTGAACTTGATGCAAGAAGATCAAAGAGCAAACCAGTTGGATAATGCATAATATGGTTCTGCCTCCCGTTCAGTTATCTCTTCCTGATAGAGGGTGAAGGAAGTTGGAATTCTTCTGAACCACACATCTTGAAGCACATCTTTGTCATCTGTCATTCTTCCAGTGGTTAAAGCAGTACGTATAGGCTAAATTCTTTTCCAGCCAAAGCCAAACAGAAGCTCAGGCTTCTCCTCCAGCTTCCTGCACTGGTGAGGACGTTTGGGTCTTGGGCTCTGGCTGGGTGGCGGCAGGGAGTGCCAGACACACTGTCCCACAGAGATACACCAGCCCAGAGTCCCGCTGGCCTGCACAGCTGCAGAAGGCACATGTGTGGAGGTAGGAGTTGAGCCCTGCTGCACCTCCACCCTCCCGTATCCAGCAAAGACAGCCTGCAGCACTGCACCACCTAGTGAGTTTTGGGCACCAGTTAGAATTCAATAAATAGTAGTGAGGGTGGTTTTTTTTTTTTTTTTTTTTTTGTATTATTATTATTACACTTGTCTTAATTTCATTTCCTCTCATCTTGATTATAGCTTTAGCTTTTCTGATTTTCAGTCTTCCTGTGACCATCATGTTTCTATGCACTTTTTTATCACAAATGCTTCAGGTAACATGCCATGCATGCTGGTATGTACTGCTTAGGCTTACTTTGGTCCTCACTTAACTCAAAGTAATATTCCTTCTTTAGTTGTCTCGCTTTTAGCTTATGCTACTGTAGTTGTATGTTGTAAATCTTTGTAAGCTGTCTTGCAACCTTTCTGAAATAGGGTGGTTACTTGCCCAAACTAACCTACAGCACCCAGATGCTTATTTTTTAGCACACCTGTTGATTGCTGGGGTCCTCTATCCAGGACAAGTGAGAGAGGAGAGAAATACTAGACTTCTTTTAGGAGATGCTGGCTGTGGGTAAAATCATGCCTTGCCAGGCCTTCTGTCTTTGTTTTTGGTCTTTTCTCTTTGTTTCCTACATGCTTTCATATTGTTCTGAAACTGTCCATCAAATCCAAGCATCTAATTCATCAAAACCTTGTTGAGAATGCAATTATCTTTTGAGAGTTCTCTAGAGCCTCAGAATCCCATAATCAGAAAACTAGTTGAGGATAATGTACATCTCCAAAAAATTGATCATTTGATGAGGATATTTTGGCATACAAAAAATCAACCAGGGCAGAGAGGAATTTTGAGAGTCAGGTCCTCTTAGGAATTTTGAAACTACATTTTCTATTTCATTAGTACATTTGGTCCTGGACCCTTAAACACAGGTAATATTCCTTAGCCCTAGGGATAAGACATTAACCCTTAATAAACCATATTTCTAAATAGCTTGAAGTAGAAGAATGATTATGTCCTTTCTTTTTACTTCTTAACTTGCTGTTTTGTCATCATTTCTAAAAAGCTCAATCAAGAGCTAGCTGTTACCTGATGATTTGAGTCCTGTTTGGTTCTATAATTGTGGCCAAATAACCTGTTCCTCAACAGCAGATGTGTTTTCCCCAAACCACCTGAATGTTTGTTGCCAACCCACTTCATGACAGCAGGCACACTTGGTCAAAGAATGCTATAGGAAAAGCTTATCCCCTTGAAGGCAGTAGCACGTTGCACAGTTCACAACCCCAGTAGGCTGCTGCCCACTGTTCTGTTATCATGCACATTCATTTCAGGCAGCCAACACATTGCTCTTTCCAGAGTAGAGAGTATAATTTCTTAGAAATAAAAGTAGGAAGCAGATATCAACCAGCAGAAAACTGAACTGAAACCCTGGAAAATTTGAGAGAATTGCATTATTTCTTCATTTTTAATACAGTGAAATAACCAATCATGAGAAATAACATTCTTTTGAGGCCAACCAGGAAAGGGATAGCTGTAAAAGTACTAAGTCAGATTATCAATCTCTAGAAATGATGATGAAATATGGTGTTCCCTGGTTTATTTGCAGATGTTAATTTTGTGTTGTTTTTATGCAGTCCAGCTTCTTTTTTCCTAACCAATTTAATCTGCTTTATGAAAAATCCCTAGGTACAGTGGAACAGTTATTGTGATAACTGTAGTAAGACACATATTAAACAATAAAATCTCTGCTAGATTCAGATTAAAAATAAGATCTGCTCTGATTTGCCATGGTTTCACATGAATCACATGTTTATAAACATGAAAATTGATAAGTATATGTAAATAGCTAAATAATACATACATACCTATATCTATATCTATATCTGTATCTGTATCTGTATCTATATCTAAATATGTATCTGTAAATGTATCTAGATCTGTATCTGTATCTGTGTCTGTATCTATATCTATATCTGCATGTATATCTATATCTATGTAGAGATCTTTCCTCAGATACTAGCAGGCACTCACAAATCTCATATTATGAGCAATCAGACAAATGTTAGGCTGAACTCCTAGTCATGTGTTCATACTTTTTTCTTATGCTAAAAAAGCAATAATTTTATTGGTAATGCAGAAGACATGAACTTAATTGTCTTCTTCTAAGACTCACCTGGGGCCGAATGATCTTTGGGAGTGTGTGACAGATGGGGGGAATAAAAATGAAGATGACCTTTATATTTTTGTGTTGCGAGGAGCACAGAAAATTTTACTTTCAAAAGTGCCCATGGTTTTAGAGATAAAGTCCAAACTCGTAGCTGAGACACAAGGGTCTTCGTGATCCAGCGCCTGTTTCTCTCTAGCCATTCTAGCAAATGGGGACCATTTGCTCTAAGCACAACCTGTAATCTTCAAAACTTGAAATTTTATTTCATACTCTTCCCACATGTTTTTATGCATAGAATGCTTTTTTCTCCAATTTTTAAAAATAGCTGACTTGGAACTATTATTCAAAATTAACCTTTTGATTTTAATATTCCTCATGTGTACATCTCATATTTTCTTTTTTTTTTTTTTTTTTTTGTGGTACGTGGGCCTCTCACTGTTGTGGCCTCTCCCATTGCGGAGCGCAGGCTCCGGACGCACAGGCTCAGCGGCCATGGCTCACGGGCCCAGCCGCTCTGCGGCATGTGGGATCTTCCCGGACCGGGGCACGAACCCGTGTCCCCTGCATCGGCAGGCGGATTCTCAACCACTGCGCCACCAGGGAAGCCCCATCTCATATTTTCTGATATCTTTCTCCCTTACTAGAAGGAGAGTTTCTTGAGTTCTTGGGCTTGATCTGCAATTACCTCATGTTTCTGTGCCCGGCCCAGGCCTGGCCCATTGAAAAGGCTCAGTATGTGTTTGTGGAGTGAAGGAATAAGTGAGTGATTGACATTGAACTTTCAATCCATCTTTCCTCCTGCTAGTTAGTAGTGCTTTCAACAACATCTGATGCCTGTTAACATAGGCATATCCAAGGAAAAGTAACATCTGGCTATTTATACCTCATTATGAATAAAGAAATAAATGTGTGACTGTATTTAGTTAAGAGTCACAGGAGGGAGGACTGAGAAACTGAAAAACAGGGCAACCAGGCTAGCACTGAGGTGGGGAAGGCTGCAGCATAAGGCGGTCTGAGAAGACAGAGACAACCCTCCTATGTATTGTTACTTTCTTCTGAGTCAGCCTTACTCCTGGACATGTATTTCACATTTAAATCTAAGTATTTCAAAATCCATGAAGAATAAGCAAAAAGAAAATCAACTTACTTATAATTAAGTCAAACTTAAAAGCAGACCCATTACGGTAATAAGTTTTAGAATATCAAAAGTTATGGTTTAGAGAAAAGTTAACTGCTCCACATCAGTGGTAACTGGAACAAAAATACAATAGCCCTATACAACACGGCCTCCAATGGCTTGAGTATGGAAAAAACCCAATATTCTATACTTTACCCCAAGGAACATCATATGTCTGACCAATAAAATTTAACTTCCAGTATTCTAACTAGGAATGCAAATTTAAACATTTCAGCATGGGAATAGGTTTGATTATATACTATTAGATTCTGGAAAGGAAGATGGTTCAAAAGTTAAAAAGTGAAAACTTGTCTCTTTGCTCCTAAAAGATCTCAATAAAGGAGAAAAGGGGAAACTGCTTAAAGTAACAAGCAAGTTTGCAAAAGACCCATTCAAAGAGCTCAGATGTTAAGAGCTCATCCCAGGCATATTAGGAAAAGAGGAACTACATGATTCAAGGGTGAACACAGATTTATATAAGCCCATAGGGTGGGTGCCAGAAAGTCAAAGAGAACATCTAACCACTGGAGGCAGTGGAAACTGAGTCTGATAACCAAAAGGATGGTTTAGTGTTTCAGACTGTGAGGAGTGCCAATGCTCTCTGAAGAATTTGGTGATGGTGAAATAAAGATGGATTCCTCAATAGTCATTTAGCTTCTCTTTGGTTTGTGTTAAAAAACAAAATCAAAGGTAGAACAGTTGTTAGTAAGTGGGAACTGAAATCCAAGATGGGTCCAGATATTACAAGTGACCCTCTCCCACGAGACACCTAGGCACCCCTCCACTGCTCTCAGGAGTTCCGGCTCCTAGCTTAACTGTGTTAAATCAGAAATTGCAGAACTGCTAGAATCTTAGAGAAATCACAGCAAATAATAGAGGTATCAGAAGGCTGGTGAAGGGCAAATTGCTATCTGGTTTTCAACAACATGTGGATTTTACAAACCAAAGCATTGAATTTGATGTTACTTACAGTAAATATTCTAAATTGGATTATTGAAGGAATGCCCTGTGATCTCCTGAGATGAAATACTTATTACAAATATCTAGCATGGTTTGCCTCAGTAAAAAACATGAAAATAAGACTCATCTCCTTTTCTGTCAGAAATATGAGGCCCACAGATCATAGAAATTTAGTTGACAGTATTTAGATTGCATAAAGGAATCTGACACAATTATGTGGACAAGATGTGTTTAGGCAAATCATTAGACTAGTTAAACCACTGTATTTGAAGAGTACAAATTAGTGGATCAGTATCATACTCTAGGTAATTTTCTGGTTGTGGTTTCATTCAAGACTCTGTGAAGTTACTGAAAATAGTTGTACAACTTGCAGATAACGAGATGAAAGGATCTGAATCTCCCAAGTTTTGGTAGACTATATAGATGATCTATATCTGAATGTAATTTCAGTGATAATTGTGAGATCCTATTCTTGGATTAAAAAAACAAGAAGACAGCTACAGAAGGGGGAAGATGAGATTTGTTAGCAGCATCGTAAGCCTTAGGGATCTGAGTCAACAGTAAATTTAGTATGAATCACCAGTGAGATGTTATGGAGACAAACAGTCCAGTACGTGGGAAGGGACAGTCCCACAGCAACTTTATTTGCTCAGACCATATCTGGAATAAGGTAATACTCTGTGGGTTTTCCATTTCAGGAAGAATTTAAATTTGTAGGACAGGCAACAAGGATAGACATCAACACCATATCTTATAAGGAACATTTGATGAAACTGGGAATATCTGGCATGTAGAAAATTCATCTCTCTGGTGGCAGGGCAGGTTATATTTGGCCTTCACTTACGTGAAAGCTTTTCATGTAAAGGAGATGTTAGACTCTTCTTTACAGTCCCAAAGCCTTAAATTAAGACAAGCAGTGGAAACTGAAAGAAGTTTCTTGACATTATCAAGAAGTTCTTAAATGATGTGTTTGCTTTTCTTGGAAGTACAAGACAGCGTTCCAAATGTTGTAGAGTGGGAACTGAAGATAGGAATGTTGAACTTCATGAATCAATGTCCTTTTTCAGCTTTGAGATTAGATGATTCTATGATTTGAGGAAATATGTTTTCATTACTGTCCTATTTCTTACTCTAAGTCACATCTTAAAAGAAGAAAAGAAAAAAAAGAGAGATTAGAAGACATACAGCAATGCAGACAGGACTTTTAGGAGAGAGGAATTGAAGTCTCAAAGTGTTCAGAAATATTAATACTTTTGTCAGGCAGATTCTTCTGAAAGAAACCACCCCTTGCAATTTCACGTCCAGAAAGACATCAGAAGGGACTGTTTGAGTTTCATGTCTATAAATAGCTATTCTTTCATGTATGACTTTTTTCATATTACATCATCTTTCAACATCTTTGAAATAGAGCAATGATAAGGCATAACTACAGCTATTTAACCAACTGGAATTCCTGAAATTCACTTTCTAGGGAGATCTCCACAGTTGATTTTGAGGAATCACTACTTAACCAGTAGAAGCCATCATTTCAAAACAGTTACTCAGAGGATGGATCAGGCTTGACAAGGGTCTAAAAGCAGTGAGAAAATGATTTCATGAGAAATAACTTCAGTGATGGTTTTGGCTCAAAATAATTTGTTTTACACTGTGCCTTAATGACATTTTCTAATATTGTCTTGCTGAAATATCAAGATGATTCTCAATGTAGAACAAGAAAGCTTAAGTCTGAATCCAAAAGTAATGAATTATGGAAAACATCTCAAATACAGCCACCCTGATAGCCACAATTTTATAAAATACAAACAACCAGCTGGAAAAAAACATAATGGGAGGTTTGACTTGGTGAATAAATAGGAAAAGGATATGGCTTAACAAGTGGCTGATTATATTGGTTGGCTGAATTTAACTTTACATCTGGATGATTTGGCATAGTTCAGCTAGCTAGCAAAAACATACAATATTTGGCTTCTCTTATTTTTTTAGTTACTTGCATAAGCAAATAAGAAAGTTATGGCACGTGCATTTTAATTTTTCTGAAACTGTGTAATACACATAACTACCATGAATTGGACAGTGAGTTATATTTAACTTGACTATGATGACAATAATAACTTTCCACTATCAATTGAAAATCATTGCCTTTATTGAATTCAGCAAAAAAACCCAAACGAACATGTTAGCTGATGGAATACCTCCAAATTTGTAAAGTGTGCATCAAAATTATATAAGCCTGTCCATTGCTCTTTCTGTGACAAACGATGCAAATTTAGATTCTGTGGCAGGGATTTTTTTAACGCTTCATAATTACTTTAATTTCTGTCTGAGGCTGGCAAGCTGCTTCTGATTTGAGGACAACATTTCTGACACCTTCTAATGACTGAAGTAGTTGTTCTTCCAATAATGATAATAAATGTGACCTGTCGTATTCACTCTTTTGCTCCATCTCCTTTGAAATAGAACAATGATTCCATCTACGGCCATGATAGAGTTAGCGGGTCCACATATGGCCAGGACTCACAAACGGGTTGAAATTATTCACAAATAAAGCCAAGATAAGTTATGATTTGATATCTTTTACCCCTGACAAGGCAGGTCCCTCTCCATGTGGCTCTCTATACTAGGATCATGCTTCCATTGTCACAAGAAGATTGAGAAGGTCTACACTGATTTATACTTATAGTTTCAACAAACTTCCTATATCTTCTACAATTACTTTCTTTTATGGGCCTTTTGGAGACTTCTCCTGGAAATAAAGGCCAATGGTTTCTTGGATCTGTTGCCTCATGACAAATGTCCACCTTTACTCCTGCTACAGATGACCAGCACTCAACTCTGTATAAATACATTGAACTCATCCTCAGGCTCAACATTTTATTATTTCTGGGTGAAGTATTATAGGATGTTCTAAACCTCTAGTGGATCCCTTTCTTTTCTATGTGCTTTGCCTTAGCAAACCTAACGGTCTGATCTGCCAAAAACACGTAGTGCATTACAAAGCCAATTACAAATAACCTTGACACATCCATCGTTTGGAATCACCCAGGCCATTGTTTGCTTCCCAAAGTGACTATTCAAGAGATTATACATCTTTTGGTTTCGGTTGATGGTCCAGAGAGGACATAGCCAGAAACGTAATATAGTTTACCTCCCTATTTCTGTTTATTGTCAGGGTGATTTGAAAGTGTGCTGAGAATGAGAAATAGAATATTTACTGCAAAGGGTACTTATGTTCCTTTTTCTTAGGAACATAGAGTGAAGTTAGAACTGGTGAAACAAAGCAAAAGAAAGAAAGGATTGCTTTGCTACATAGGGGTCAATATACTTCAAATTCTGACAGCTCACTAGAGAGTTTTTAAAGTTTTGTACACATTTTGGGAGGGTCAGTTTATGACTATTAATTTCAGAAGAAAGGTCTTGTATTCAGTGTGTAGCAGAGAAGGACTTAGATTTTAAAATATATATATATATCTGATCATGATAGGAGAGTCTATTCCAAATTAAAGTTCATTCCTTCCCATCATTATAATCAAGAAGAAAAGGGCAAAGATTAGGCAGTGATATCTGAAAATTATCTGATGGACAAGTCAACCTCAACTTTTTATAACATTATTATATTAAAGACTTTATCTTTGCAGTGTACTTTACAACCTTGCAGGCAACTTAATATTTTGACATTAAATACAGCCAGGATGCTAATAATTTTTCACTTTCTATGAAGAGCTCTCTCTCAGTTTCACTCACAACTTAAGATCTACATAGACTTCTTGGATGACCCTTTCATTAGAGATCATATATTTTATTTAATGACTAATTTTAGAAAAATAGCACAAGAATAAGGTATAGCAAGGGAGATTTAAGAGAATGTCTCATATATTTCTGACCTACATTCCGATTCCTTGTTTACTTCCCTCTTTTCTCATCTGTATCCCTATTTCTTGAGCTCCCTAGCTTTATGGATGGCATACGTGTAGTTAGGCTCAGTAAATATCCACAGAACATAAAAATAAATCACTGAACAGTTTCTTTTGAGTACAATCATGCTGTCAAGGTATCACTTTTAAAGGATTTGTTGGATTGGTTCATGGAAGGGGGCACTGAAGCTCTCAAGGGATCCAAGGTAAAGACTGTTACAGCTCAAAATGGTGGCAGACACTCAGAATCTGAATCAGGACCCCTGAGTCCAGTCTAATTCTGCTCTTATTGTAATTTGATTTTTGAAGGACTTAATTATTTAGGTTTTGTTTTGGTTTTAAATTCAATTTTCTCAAGAACGTAGATCAATAGTATCTTTTTTTTTTTTTTATAGAACCAACTGCTGAATTTAATGAGAATGAATGATACACAATGAATATATATTAAAAATTGTTTTTACATACTAGTAACAATTGGAAAATAAATTTAAAATCTTGTCTATAGTGAAGATCGAATGGATGCTTTGAAAAATATGAAATGTCATACAGATATTTTACTGATGTTTGATGCTAGCATAACTATTTGTGCCAATATTTTGAAATTTGTTGAAAGTGAGATTTTTTTACATGAAAGGCATTAGATATTTTTCTTATGTGTAAGAGATGTAGCCCAGACTTTTTAAAGGATTTCTTTTTTTTTTAATGTTTATTTTCTTATTCTTTATTATCTTGGAACATTTAATAGAATGGCTTATGTTAGAGATTGATAAACACATGTCATTTAAGATCCTCAAAATGTCAATGTGCATTTTATTTTTTTACTTTTATTTTAATTTTTTAAAGCATTTCTTATTTTAGAATTCTGGTTCCTGCTGAAAGCTTTAGAGGACAGCTGGGCAAGAGAAACCTCCATGTCTATAGGAGGAGAAAATCCAGAGAGAAGATAGATGCATTTTAATTTAGCAGGAATAGACCTACAAATGAATTCATTTGTCGGGGTTAGGAAGGGTGACTGGCTAAGGGAGAGAATTTGGAACCAGATCCCCTTCCTTTAGAGGAAGCTCTGTTTTGCTGCTGATTTAAATATATAGGCTCACTCTTTCTAGAGTGATCATTCTTCCTTTTGACTGATTCAGTCCCCACAGACTCCTAGTTGTAGGGCAGGAAGCTGGTTCTGTCATGTCCAAGGTTTCAATCTGTGCTAGTGTACTGGGAGTAGAGAGGATACAGGCAACTGTCATTTTCTGACAGGAGAGTGACAGTGGTAGTTGGACTCACCCTCATTATGCTGTTTTGAAAGGCATAATGTCTCAGGAGTAAACACTTTGATGTTTGCTCTAATAGATACCTCTGTCATCCCATTTGTTCCTTTTGCCTAATTTTGTTTTATTTCCTATAAATATGCATTTTTTTTCAATTTGAAGGATCTCAAGCTTTAATTTGTTTTACCTCTGAAAGTAATATAATCTTGCAGTTCTCAGACGATTTAGCCAATGCTACCAAATATCTGACATCACCTAATACTTAGTAGAACTAAAACCTGAAGGACAAAATTACACCCTCAACTGGGATCTGCATAGAGTGGTAAGGGTATACCTCAGGCCTCAACTTTTGACTTATGATTTGGCCATTCACTTTAATAAATCATTTAGATTTAAATTAAATTTATATGCATTTAAGTAAAAAGAGGCTGAGTTGAAACTAAAAGAATGGTTTTAGTTTTTTTTAGGTACATGCTTTTTCAAAACAAGTTAATTACTAAAAATCCCTCTAGATTTAAGAAAAATGTAATGAAAAGCAGAAAGTTTGGAATCATTATGGATTTTTAACTACAGAGTTCAACTTCAGACAGTATCTCTCACTGCTTTACAGAAGTATCATTAATAACATCACTTGTCACTATCCAGAAGAAGTATTAAGTGTATTTACACATATTCCTCCCTCCTGTATTTTGCCACCTGTCCATTTTGGTGAATTATATCATGTTTACATTGTTGAAGTTCATAACATTTACATACTATTCTGTCAAATTATTTTGACAGGTTGATAGATCTCTGCTACTCTTAAAAGATTCAATGCTGATAACTAGTTTTGTTACTACAGATTTTCTATTCCCTATGTCTTTATTTTGATATACCTATTCTTTAGCTGGATATTCTTTTTTTAATTGAAGTATAGTTGATTTACAGTATTGTTTTAATTTCAGGTATACAGCAAAGTAATTAAGATATATATATATATATATATATATATTCTTTTTCAGATTCTTTTCCCTTATGGGTTATTACAAAATCTCGAATATAGTTCCATGTGCTATACAGTAGGTCCTTGTTGGTAATCTGTTTTATATATAGTACTGTGCATATGTTAATACCAAATTTGCAATTTATTCCCCTCCCCGCCCCCTGCTTTCCTCTTCAGTAACCACAAGTTTGTTTTCTAGGTCTGTGGGTATATTTCTGTTTTGTACATAAGTTCATTTGTATCATTTTTTACATTCCACATATAAGTGATATCACATGATATTTGTCTTTCTCTGTCTGACTTACTTCACTTAGTATGATAATCTCTAGGTGCATCCATGTTGCTGCAAATATTATCATTTCATTCTTTTCTATGGCTGAGTAATATTCCATTTTATACATAAACCACACCTTCTTTATCCATTGCTCTGTAGATGGACATTTAGGTTGCTTCCATGTCTTGGCTATTGTAAATAGTGCTGCAATGAACATTGGGGTGCATGTATCTTTTTGAATTAGAGTTTTCTCCAGACATATGACTAGGAACAGGATCCCTGGATCATATGGTAACTCTAAATTTTCTGGAAGGTTCTGAGTTCTTGCATGCTCCAGAATACTTGCTGATACTTGATGGACAAAGACGTGAATAATAGTCTTTCTCTTACTTTCAAAACTTTCAAGGCTGTACACTGTCTTCAGACAAAGAGTGATAGTAAGGAAAAATCAAAGGACATTCATGTTATTCCTTCTTTATGTTCATGTAAATACTTTTTTATCTTTAAAATTAAGTAATGTCACTAGAATATTTTAAATTTGATTGTTTTAATTTTTTTCAGGGAATTGGGGTGACTGCCTAGAATGATTTTTGCTTTATTTGAGGTAATTTTTTCTTTATATTCTTGGATGTTTACCCTCCTTTGTTTAAGATTTCTTTTTCAAGAATACTCATTAAGCAAAAGATATGTGGTATATCTTCTCTTCTGTGTCTGTCACCATTTTTGTATTCATTAAAAAAAAAAATCCCTGTTTTTTTCCATTTTGTTTTGTGAGATTTCTCAATCCTCTTCACTACATTTGTACTGTCCTCATTCTTGTTAATCCTGTTTTATTTACTCTTTCATTCCTTTGTTAGTTAAGTTAGCTGCCTTCCCTTCTATCTCTGATTTGCGTGCTTTTTTAATCTCCTCTCTACATCTTCCCTGCCCTTCCCTCAGGAGATCATCCTGTCTACAATTTATTCCAGAAAACAGAGTTGTCTAATATCTGTTTTAGTTTACTATTGAAGTATTTGTACTCATTTGCCTTTTGCTGATTTATTTATTTATTTATTTTGTGGTACGCGGGCCTCTCACTGTTGTGGCCTTTCCCGATGCAAAGCACAGGCTCCGGACGCGCAGGCTCAGCGGCCATGGCTCACGGGCCCAGCCGCTCTGCAGCATGTGGGATCCTCCCGGACCGGGGCACGAACCCACGTCCCCTGCATCGGCAGGCGGACTCTCAACCACTGCGCCACCAGGGATACCCTCTTTTGCTGATTTTCATTCTTCCCTTTTTGTTTCTCCACATTATGTACACCTATGGTTGGATCTTTCAGATTACTTTTTCTTTTTCCAAAGGGTTAGTAGTTTGTTGAAGAACTGTATGGGAAGGGGCAGCAAGATAGGAAGTTAGTGGGCAGGCTGCAGTCTTAACACAGGTTGAAACTTCGAAAACCCTCTCTCTAACCTTGTTATATGCTTTGTCTTAGGGGAACATCTCTGGTTTTGCCTTTCAAAAAGGTATTGGTTAGAATAAAGTCCCTTGATTCACGGGCCCTTTGGTTTTAATTTTGATGGTCTCTGCTTTCCTTTCCCTTCTTTAATCTCCTTTGCCTCTGGGCCCCCTCTTCCCTCTTGGCTGAAATACCACGTGGAAGACAGACCGACTCCTCACATATTTGTCCTCTCTCGTTCTGCAGAGTTGTACCCAGATCATCTGAGGATATTCCCTTTTTGTTTTTCTGTGACCTATCTTGTATACTTCTGCTTTACTCAAAACATCAGAACATGACTTTTCAGGACAGTGACTTTTTTTTTTTTTTTTTTTTTTTGCGGTATGCGGGCCTCTCACTGCTGTGGCCTCTCCCGTTGCGGAGCACAGGATCCGGACGCGTAGGCCTAGCGGCCATGGCTCACGGGCTTAGTTGCTCCGCGGCATGTGGGATCTTCCCGGACCGGGGCACGAACCCGTGTCTCCTGCATCGGCAGGCGGATTCTCAACCACTGCGCCACCAGGGAAGCCCCAGTGACGTATTTTTTAGGGACAAATCTTTGTCCTGCTTAAAGATCAAGAAGATACGTTTTTCTTCTTGTTATCCTCCTTCATTTTAGTTCAGATCTGACGGTGCTTGGCAAATATTCTTTACAGTTTCTAGATTGGGGTTATAATTATTTCCTTGTATTTTCTTGTTTCCTTCATAATGACATGTTTTCTCCATCCAGTTTCCATTTATATGTATGTATGTATGTGTATGGGTGTTTTTGATTTTTTGAATAAAAATGTGTTTTTTTGATTTTTTGAATAAAAATGTGGCATAAAAGTGTGATTTCATTTAAGCAAAGTCCTACTCTCTTCTTAACACTCCTCCTTTTTGGTTTTACTGGCTCTTCTTCCTTCTGCTTTTCTGACTCTTTGTCCTTCCCCTTTCCCTCTCCTTTAGGGAATCATTTTCGTCTTCTTCGTAATGTTAGGGATTTCTAAGAGCAGAATTCTCAGCCCTCTGCTCCCTTCTGCACTATTATTGCCCTTTTCATTATTCTTTCCATCAGTTCTCTCTTCTGGGGTCTTCCTCTCTGCTGTCACCTCCTATTTCTTCTCTGCACTCTCCCTCAGCACTCCAGCGACTGCTTTTATGCAGAATACTCCCGTATTTATATTTCTTAGCTTGATCTCTCTGAAGCTCGATGTCTGCGCTACAATGGCTGGTTGTCTTTCTAGCCTCCAATCAAACATCTTCAAACAACTTATCATCTTATCTTCTATATTTGCTCTTTAGCTGGACTTTCATTTTTCTACCAGTTCCATCTAGATATTAGATAATGGTCTCAAGAGCGTATATGACCTTCCCTAACAGTATTGCCATGGTTCTATGGTTCTGCCTAATTACTTGGTTTTTTGTTTATTCAGCTCTCAATATTCTTTCTTCCTTTCTCTCTCTCTCTCTCAGACACAGAATTCACTATCACCCTACTTAGCCATAAGTAACCAGCAGTAACATTAACATTTTCGCAGTTACTCAGGGTTACACTTAACTTTTCTTGGACTTTTCCTTCTATCTTGATCCTCACAACCAATTAGATTCTAATATTCGTAGACTTTGCCTTGGCAATGACCATCATATCTGTCCCCTGTTTCTCATTCCACTGTCACCACCCTAAGACACTAATGCCCTGTTTACTGCTTATCACTGTAGATTTCTTGGGACTCACTCGAAATTCCCTTCCCTTCTCTTCCAATGTATAACACATGCTGCTGCCAAATTAGACTTCTTGAACCAGAACTACAATGATATCACTCCTCAGCAGTAGTATATTGCCTGTGACTTGCCCTCATTCCTGGAATGAACCATTAATTTCTCTGCGTTCTCCATAATGCATTCCAACCTGTGCCTCCAGCCTCTACATGTACCACCCAACTGTCAGAGCACTATCCTCCACTTGTTAGGGTAGAAACCAGACACAAACTGTCATTTCTGTGTCTAAGCTCATGCAGTTGTTTTATCCAGAAGGCCTGCTTTCCACTATCATGCTTTTCAAACTCTCCTTCATTTTCTCTCAAATGGGAACCTTCTTTTTGGAGCCTTTGTTTCCCTGTGGCGAGATGTGCTCTTTCTTTCAGCCCCTACCATCCTCTGCAAGGCTCTGTATGACCTGGTCCTTTGCATACCATTTATTATACTCCAGCTTGCTTGGCCTTCTTTGGGTTCCTTTAATATGCCGAGCTCTTTCCTCTTTCAGGGTCATCACATTAGATCTTTAGTACACCTAGAATTCTCTTTCTCTTCTCCTTAGAATGCATTGCTCCTTCTTAAGTGTCAGCTTTTAAGAGAGTTCTTTCCCCACCTTCTTTAAATAAAATTTTCAGAACTTCTTCACAAGCCAAAGGATTCTTTGTCATATCACTCTATCATCTGTTCCCCAATTGACTGACAAGTCCATGAAGACAGAAAAGAACCCAAATCTGTTCTGTTAACCAATGTATATTCAACATATATAAATGACACATCATTTCCTAAATAAATGAATGATTGAATGACTAAGCACTTTGTTCATAAATTTTCTTATCATGTTCTACTCTGTATTATACTTTCTAATATACTTGCCTTACTATTTTTATAAAGTTTTAGGTCCTCTAAAGTAAGAAACTTTGTATTGTTCATCTTGGTATCCTCTAGTCCCTTTCATGATGGCAAGCATCCATGAGATTAATAAATGTTTGCTGAATTAAATGGATTTGAATTAAACCATCAGAACAATATTAAGTTACTGCCAGGATATCACAGATGGTAAATGGCAGTCTCCTTTGCTAATAGTTTCCAAGGTTGATGATGAGATAAAATCAGTCAAGCATCCATCAATATGGGAAAAGCTCCTAAATACGAAATCCTCTTTTTAAAAGTCATATTGTTGCCTCATTGTCATATTAAAATCGTGTCTCGTGTGCCCATCCTTAGAGCATCAAGCACAGTTCTTATGTATCAATGTGGAGAAGATAGGTATGGGGTGATGGAAGGAAGGAGAAAAGGTTATTAAAAATAGGCCGTTTGTTTTTGGCAATGTTCTTGACCAACAACGACTCACCAGTGTGGTTTTTCTCCCTGCTCCTTTCTTACCTCCTTGACTTCAGTTTCTCAACCTACCTCTAATGAGAGAATGCACATTAAATTCAAGGTGAGTACCAATGAGGGTTTTTAAAATCTTGTGCATTTCAAGTGCATGTTGAGAAAGCTACTCCAGTAGCTTTTTTTTTTCTGCAGGTGTTAATTATGGTAGAAGCTATTCTAAAGGTGGAGAGTACGGAGGGGCATGCGCCTCTGGTCTCCATGCCTTCTAGTGCCCTCTAGTGCCCGGAAGGGAGAACTACTGAACCAAACAGGTGGTCTGACTGCAGGAGATGCTCTTACCTTGGGTGAAATGAGAAAACAGGGGCCCCAACAGAAACATGGTTTTAGTGTGCAAAAATCTGTGTTAATCCTAAAAGAGTGTATTCCCATGAAGTTTAAGTTTGCTCTTTTTGATTCTTTTTCAATCACCGACCTTCAGAAAGATCACAATATTTTTCTCACTTCATTAACTTTAGCCAATAGGAAATGCTCAAAAACTATCTCAAATATTTAAATAATCTTTCATAATCAAAATAATCTCCTACTTGTCATAAGGATGAATATTCATGTGGATCTTAAGTAAGATTTCTTAATTCCTACAGGCATAAACATAATTCAATGGATGTAACATTTTTCTTTAGGGATACAAATTAAGCAGGTTGTACCTTTTTAAATCTCCATTTTTTAGATATGTGGCAATGCATGTTACTCATTTGAAGCTGTTCTACTAGTTTAATGTTCTAATCACACACACACCCTGGACCCAATCTCTGACATCCTCTTTTGTGACCACTCCTGTTCAAAGCAACATTAACAGACACAACAATGACAACCACAGCACACAAACAAATTAAACCTAGGAATGGATAATGTGGTCACAGGCACTAGGAGGTTATTGATGAATGTAATTTTTTGAGTCAGTAGTTTGTTCTTATAACATCTTGTGTTTTTGTTCTCCATCCAGACTCTGACAGTCCTTCGATCTTACCATGTACCAGGCACATACATTCTCTTCATTAAGAACTGGAACCACTGTTCTCATTTTGTGTAAACTCATCAGTCACATCCTGATGATAGCATATTCCAGCTCATTCCAAGTTGGAAATCACCAATGTAAGAGGAAAAGTGATACATATTACATGGTAATTAACAAGTAACAATGTTTGTATAAAAGCCAGAGAGTATCCCCAAATGAAATTTATTATTTTAATACAGCATACCTAAAAGAAAATTTCGACTTACGATATCAACACAAGGTAATTTAGAAGACGGTAACAATACAATCATACTTTGTATAGCTGTCAGTTTGTACAAACCTTTAGCTTATTTTAATACCAATGAAAAGATGACTCGATCATAACGACTCAACTACAAATGATTTTCTGAGACAAGAGAGTAGCATTCCTTGTGCCAAGCAGCTTGGTTACAAACACAGTAAGAGACAAAAGGTAAACAAATTAACAGTTGTGAACAGGATCCTCTTTGCATAATTGGCATCCTCTAGGATTCTACTTTCAACCTGTCCTTTGCTTTTGCTCCCTCTGTTAACCAAATAACACAGAGTTGGACTGACCTTAGCTTGAGTCCTATTCTGCTTCTTACCAGCTGTGTGATGAAGCATTTCTGACCAAGCACATTAATTAAAGTTCCTGAGACACATTTCCTCTTCTGCAAAACAGGTATCTAATGACTAATTTACTGAGCTTTGAACTTAACTAAAGAAACCGTATGTACAGAACCCAATCCGAGTTAGGCTTACTAACCTATCCTGCGGCTTCAGCAAATTTAGCAACTAGGACATTTCCAAAACATCATCTTTAGCACTGGCCGGCCTCTCTCCTGAACTTTTGTCCCCCATTGCAGCATCAATTTTGATATCTTCATTTGGATAAAATGTCCCATGTTCAAATTCAACATGTTAAAAAATCAAACATATTTTCTGTTGTCCTAAGTTTGCACTGTTTCCTAATATCCTGGTTTCCCTTACTTAGCTATCAGAGCCATCTTTGACTCCTCTCCCTAACTCCCTACCTACATGGAAGAGTTGTCAAGCCCTACTGTTTCTCCTTCCACAAAGTTTCTTAGATCTATTCCCATCCGTCCATTCCCATTGTCAGCATCCCAGCTCAGATAGGCTACTTCTTTTCTGAGCTCTTTTGATGGACTACCAACTGCTCTGACTGACTTCAGCCTCTGCTCACATCACCTCATCTATACATTTCCTTTTGAAGGATTTTCTTTAACACCTCTTACCAGGTCAGTGCTTTTCTCTCATCTATCTTGCTCTGCATGCCAACACCTTGACATTCAAAGTCTTCAGGAATCTGACCCAACTTCACTTAAATAACCAATTCTCTCCCTAAGAGCACTTTCAAAATGTCTGATGCACTAAAAAAAAATGCAAATAGTCATACCTTGGGCACCTCCATCCATTAAGACTTTGATCATTCTGTTACTTCTACCAGGAAGGCCTTCTACCTGTGGAAACTCTACTCATTCCCCAAAGCGTGGATTAAAAACCACCCACTCTATGCAGACTTCCCTCATCCTGCCTCCCCTTGCTCAACCTCTTTTGCCCTTTATCATGTCCACTTTAGTTCTCTGTACATACACCTTATCTGTCTTACTAGATTGTAGGACACTTGAGAGCACTGTTCATATCTTCTTCATAGTAGGCACAGAGAAGGCTCTAAATAAACATGGCCTGGAAGTTGAAGTGAATGAAGGAACAACCACATACTATGCAAGTCATTTAGGGAATTTTACATATGCCAAGTATTTCTCAGCTGATGAATGCTTTATACAAAGTAAAGTGTGAGTCACCTTATGATATAGAAGAATATTTTCTTCTGTCATCTTGAGAACTGTATTTTTTAAATTTTAGCACTTGTGTCAAATTAATGTATTTCAGCAGTAGATCTGAGAATGCAGTAGGAATATATTTTTATTGTAGTGCTTCTTAATTTATATAGCCTCCCTGATAAATATACCATATTTATCAATAAACTATTTTGAGTGTCTAGATAAAAATGTTTTGGAAACACAATTCATGCTGATCCCATATCTTAAAGCTTCAAGATTTGCATAAAATCAACATATCTTCTCACTCTTAAAGTACTATTCTATGCCACTCTAAAAGTAGTAAAAATATCAAAGAAATTCTAGACTTATTGAACAGTTTAAGTAAAGTACTTTTTCTCTTCCCTCCACTGGCAAATATTTTACATTATCTTTAAAAATCCTAACAATTCAAAGGAAGTGACTATGAAATTTGTGTCATAATGAATCTTTCTTTCAAGTAAGTAAAAGCTCAATACTTAAAACAAGAAAACACTTAACATTTAACATTTATACAGCAATACACAGTTTCTCAACCTCAGAACAAATGACATTTCAGTCTGAATGATATTTTGTTGTGGGAGCTCTCCTGTGCGTTGTAGGATGTTTAGCAGCAACTACTTACTAGATTTTAGTAGGAACCCCCACTATGAAAACCAAAAATGTCTCTAGACATCACCAAATATTCCTTGGGGGAAAATTGCCCCTACTTGAGTACCACTGCAGTAGTAGAAGTATTTAGTACTTCTACTTGTTGTTTTTTATTAATTAATCTGTCCATTCCATTTTTTCAGAGAAAAAAAAAAAAACCGCACCATGCTTTTTCCTTAGTCAACTATATAGCATTCATGGAAATGCCTGATTCTTCTCATTTGTTAGAGTACCGGGGGTAAGTATTCAGTGAGTGTCCGTTGAGTGAGTCTCTACTGTCTGCTATGCATTCTTCTAGGCACTGCAGAAAGAAATGTAATAAAATCAGGCAAAAATCCCTGAAACTCACATTCTAGTGGACGAAGCAAGACAATGAACAAATACATAAAATATATGGTATATCAGGGGGAGATGATAATAAGGCGAAAATTAAAGAAGCAATAAAAGGAGTCAAGGAATAAGCAGTGCTGCCGGAGCAGTGAGTACCTGGGGGTGAGGGTGGGGTTATAATTTTAAATAAGATGGTCAGGGCCAGCCTCACTGGGAAGATGATTTCTGAACAAAAGACCTGGAGGAGGTAAGGGAATGAGCCTTAGGACACTTGGCAGAATGGTTTTCCAGTGGAGGGAACAATTGCAGAGGCCCGGAAGAGAGAACATGCCAGAAGTGATGAGGGATAACAGAAAATTTGGGGTTCTTGGAGTGGTCTGAGAGATGGGGAGAGAAGTGGGGTGTATTCCCGGAGAATGGGAGCATGCATGGCCATCACATAAGACCTTGGAGGTCACTATCAATGGTGGAAAAGTAACTGTCATGGAAAATCATATATAAAATAGTGGAAAAATGTTTTATAATTATTTTCAATTGCATTGAGAATACTGTTCAGGATGGTTCAAGTACCCCAGGAAAGATGTCAATCTAGGCAACCTTCCCCAGAAATGTCCACACTCCTGATCATTCCTTTCCCTCTTCTTTGGTCCAAATTAAACAGTCTAGGGGGTCAACCATTTAAAAAGATCTTGCTAAGAAACTTGCTTATTTAACTGATGTAAAAATGCCTATGAAGGTGTTAATGGTTTAATAATGCTTCACCCAGGGATATTTGCATCTTAGAGGAAAGCATCTTGGATAACTGACTCTTTAAATTGATTTTTGAATTAAAAAAGTAAATTACTAGCTTGAGAACTGAAGTCATTTTAACAGGCCAGGGAATGAACTAAGATGTTACAGAAAAACCTGAACAAATTTTCTGGCCAACCCAGTACTTAAGGTACCTGGATCTTTTCAAGACTTGAACTTGAGTTCTGGATCTAAGGTCACCGACAGTCATCTTGTATTATCAACTAAATAAATATTAATTGAAATCCTATGATGTGCCACTCATTGTCTTTAGGGCGGGAGAGGCATTGGTGAGAAAGTTAAGTCCAGACTTTCACCAAGCTATTTTTTATAGAACGAAAGAGACACAAAATAAAGTGGTAAGTTAAAAGAGAATACTATTAGTTACTGGTAAGCACTATTGAGAGAATTAAAATACAGGGATATACTAACCTGTCTGCCTACAACTTTAGAAGGGCAGTTAAGAAAAGCTTCTACCAAGAAATGATTTTTTTTTTTTTTTTGCGGTACGCGGGCCTCTCACTGTTGTGGCCTCTCCCATTGCGGAGCACAGGCTCCGGATGCGCAGGCTCAGCGGCCATGGCTCACGGGCCCAGCCGCTCCGCGGCATGTGGGATCTTCCCGCACCGGGGCACGAACCCGTGTCCCCTGCATCGGCAGGTGGACTCTCAACCACTGCGCCACCAGGGAAGCCCAAGAAATGAAATTTAAGCTGAGATCTGAATGAAGAGAAGGAACAGGAGAAAAAAACTTTCCAGAAGAGGAAATAACTAGACCAAAGGTAACAATAAGCTTGACATGAGAAAGAAAACAACCCAGTGCCTCAGGCCAAGTAAATTATGGTAAAGTATGTAGTCAGTAGAGATATGTAGTCAGAAAAGTAGGCAGAGGCCAGAAGGCCCTGGTAGAATATGATAAAGTTTTTTATTTTTATTTTTTCTCTCTGTAATGGGTACTTTAGGAGGGTTTTAAGAAGGGAAATTAAATGTTCTATTTGTGTTCTAAAAATATCATGGTTAAAGGTTCACCTGGGGGAACAGGCGTAGGAAAGAGACTGAGACCAGTAAGAGACAATGGTGGTAGTGAAGGTAAGGAGAAGTGGATTGACTGGGGGTAATTTTTGGAGACAGAGTCAGTAGGCTTTTCTGACGAATTTGATGTGAGGGATAAAGAACAGCAAAGAATCAAGAGCAGCTCCTAAAGTTTCGGCTTTTGAGCAACTAGATGATGTGGTATACATTTAGTGAAGTGGGGAAGACTGGAGATGAGGAAAGACATTTGGGGAGAAAAGGAAGAGTTCAATTTTGGAAATGTTACGTTTCTGATTCCTGCGTGGACATTGAATAGAGATGCCAAGTCGGCCATGATACACAAGTCTGGAGTTTCTTGGGAGAGGTCATGTCTAAGTTACAGATTAAAAGTCAGCAGCAGTGACTGGTATTTAATATCATGGGACAGGGGAAGTCACCCAGAGAGACTATACTGCTGGAAATAAGAAGTCCTTATGCTCATGTGTGGTCTACATCCAAAGATTTCACAGAGGAAGATGAGCCAGCAAAAGGGACTGACAAGGGCAGGTAGTGATTTAAGAGGAAAATTATTAGCATTATAGCATCAGAGAATTCAAGATAATGGAGTAGCCAATGATGTTGAAGTCTATGAGGAGTCAAGGGAAATCAGAACGGAAAAGTGACATTTGATAAGACTACATGACAGCTACATAGCCTCTCAGAGGTATGCAATGCCCCTTGGCTACTGTAGTTTTTTTTTTTTTTTTTAAATGTGGCCATGCCAAAGTAGTCCATGGCGAGACAATGGGGAAAGTGTTATGAGATGAAGTCAGAGAGCTCAGAGGGGGGAAGACGGTACAGGACCATGGGAAGGACTTTGAATTTTATCATTCAGAGTATAACTGGAAGTCATCAGAGGGGTTTAAGCCAGGGGATTATATGTATACAACCTGGTTTCAGTTTCAGAAAACACGAGTGCTGGTGTAGGTAATGGATCATAAAGGGTGAGCAGCTGTGTGGAAGCGGAAAGACGGATTAGAATGCTACTGCAGTGGTCCAGGCAAAAAAAGATGGTGGCTTGAAATAAGTGATAGAAATGAAGAAAGTGGTAAATGACAGAGCGGGGACTCCCACAGTGGGCCTGACTTCAAAACCATGTTCTTTTCCATTGTTTCACACTGCCTTTTAAGCCCAGTGATCCGTCACAATTTGGCAGTAATGCAGTAGTCAGTTCTGCAGATGCATGCCAAGTCACCAAGAAATTTCTCTTACAACAATACATAAATGTGACAAGCTTGGCATTTGTAAAAGGAGCTTACATCAGATCTATCTGGGAAACAACAATAGAAATGGTGACTTAAAACACAAGTAGGAACAACGTAAAGACTTAGGTGGGCATTTATGACTTTTTTTTGTTAGGTATCTAGAAGAAACCTAACAAAGTCTTCCATTGCTAGAAGACGTCTATCCATCAATAAATTATTTTTTTGTTAATAAAAGGGTACATTTTACATTGAAAACTTAAAGAATTCATGTTCATAGTAAAATGATAAATAAGGTATTTCAATCATAAATTGACCAATAAATTATAATCCTACAATTATATACTGCAACATATTTCTTTTCTTTGGATCTAATCTGGCCACTTATGGATCTAAGATTTAAGATTTGAGTTAACTTGGCAAGACCCTAACCACAAAACCAAATTGTAAAATGTACATCATCATTTGTGTCCTGTAAAAGTACTAATTTTTCAATTCTTAGACAAAATAAAGGCAACAGCATAACCATCTTTCGGCAACCCCTAAGAGGCAGATAATGGAAAATGACCCCATTCCAACCCGGAAAGGCAACATTCTTCAAAGCACATTTTGGCCATGATACTCTGCACATGTTCCTCCTCTGCAACATGTCTTTTACAGCAGCATCTCCCATGTCAGGGGCACCCAGTGTCTCCTGGAGCCTTTTAATAGTAGCACTTAGCAATTGTCCTTGTCAGCTCTGGTTTCTGTAAAAAATGACTTCCCAGAGGTTGCTCCCATGGGGCCTCAGGTATTTCTTACTTCCTCTTGCTGCTAGAAAAATACCCAGGTCTCCCGGTGGTGGTCAGGCTGTTTAGTTCTAAACTATCAGTGCAGTTCGCAGCACTGCCCTTCAGAACAGTTTTCACGAAGGTCTTTTGAGGACCTTGTTTAAGGAGTCATAGAGCTGCAGGAGAGAAGCAGCCAGCTTCATGAGACACCACCTCATGCCAAGTCATACCTGTAGCTCCTCTCAGAGGCAGAGTCTGGCCTTTGGTTGGTACAAAACCTTATTCTCCTTAAGGGAGATTTACTGCTATGGAAAAGCCCTTTATTCCATCCTAGCAGTATCAGAACTCATGCAATCGAGGGGCCAAACCCACAACTTCTTCTTCGCATACTTCCCTTGGGACCAAGAGGTGCTAGCCACAGCTTTGGCTACCCAAAACTTGCTCAAAAGAGTAATACAAAGTTAACCCCAAAAGGGTCCAAGAATCATATTAGTTGGAGGAACGTATTTCAAATCACTGGCAGTCCCACTATCTTCCTGCCCTCTTATAGTCTCAAGGGATAATAGTAAATATAGATATGTACATACACACACACACACACACACACACACACACACACACACACACACACGCACAGTGGAATATTACTTGGCCATAAAAAAGAATGAAATATTGCCACTTGCAGCAACACAGATGGACCTAGAGAATATTATGCTTACTGAAATAAGTCAGACAGAGAAAAACAAATACTATATTATAGCACTTATATGTGGGATCTAAAAAATAATACAAAACAGAAACAGACTCACAGACATACATAGAAAAGAAACTTGTGGTTACCAAATGGGACAGGGAGTGGGGAGGGACAAATTAGGAGTATGGGACTAACAGATACAAGCTATTATACATAAAATAAATAAGCAACAAGGATTTACTGTATAGCACAGGGAATTATACCCAATATCTTATAATAACCTACAATGGAATCTATAATATGAAAAAAGATGAATCACTATGCTATACACCTGAAACTAACACAACATTGTAAATCAATTATACTTCAGTGAAAAAGAATGTAGGAGACTGTCTTGGAAGTATTTGAATGTAGAAGGCACTTCTGTCCCCTCACACTGTGAAGGTGGAATGGAAGGATTCTTTCAAGTTCAAGGGTGATGCTCTTGGCTAGCTGACGTCAAAGACAGGGCCTTAGACTGAAAAGGATGGCTTTGATTTGTCAGCACTGTGGGAGAATCATCTGTGACCCCAGTTCTCTGATGACACTGCACTATTATCTCATCATGCCTTAAAATTATGGAATTTCCATGATACTTTGAAATTTGTCACCATACAAATCAGAGTTTGAATTCTGCCTCTGCTATTTTCTAATGGGGAAAGCTCAGCCAGGTATAGTAACTTTCTGAATATCTCAACTCTGTTTTATGTACTGTGAAAATAAGTACACATAACCCATAGGGTTGTTGTGAGAAGTAAATGAGACAACATTTAGAAAACTATTGTTCATAATGGTGCACCGTGGATATTCAATAGATAGCAGTGATTATAATATATTTTTCTTCATTCACAAAGGGAGAAAGTGTGGTACATAAAGGAAAGTCACTTGATGTCTCATGAGGACATGTTGTGAATCAAAGAATAAGAATCAAGGACTTCTAATATTTGCTTCAGGTGAAGGTTTGTTAAGAGACCAGTTGAATACAAGTAAGATGTACTGCTGTCTAAATGATCCTTCCAGTTAGCACAGGGACCCCAGAGAAAATAATAGGCTCTTTACTCAAGTTCTTTGTGCCTTGGGCACAATTACAGGCTGCTGCTGTCACTGCCAACCTGGGGAAGCAACAGCACAATTGTATCTGTCTCTTGCTGTCTTTTGGCTCAAGGCAAGAGAGATGGGGAATGCCCACCTGCAGGGAGGATGGAGAGTCAAGGAGACAAAGAGTCTGGCTCATAAGAAATTCATATGCCCCTCTCACCAGCCTTGCTCCTGCCCTTTCACCTGAGCTCCCCTCTTGAATGACTGAAACCACAAGGGACAAATTATGTCCACAAATGTGTCAAAATACAGTGTCCAACACGAGGTAATACGTGTGACTTTTGGTATTCAAATTACTCCTTGACAAAACATGTGATGCTTTAGATTGCTTTTAATGTAAAGCGTGTAGCTGAAACATGAGTGTGATCTGGAGGAGGAGAGGTATTGCACCTCAGACCCTTAAATATTTATATATCTTAGAATTTTAAAATTTTAGAATGAGAGAGAGAGTCGCAGAGATCATCTAGACATGCACTGTTCAATGTGGTAGCCACTTAGCCTCACATGGCTCTTGAGCAGTTGAAATGCAGCTAGTCCAGACTGAGTGCAGTATAAGTGGAAGATAGGAATTTTAAAGACTTAGTACAAGAATAGGAAAATGTTGATTTTTAACATAATTATATGTTGAAAATGATAATATGTTGGATATGTGTTAATAAAACATTATAAAATTTATTTCACCTGTTCCTTTTTACTCCTTTCAAGGCGGCTACTAGAAAATCTAAAATTACATATGTGACTTGCTTTGTGGTTCTTACAATATTGAAAAATGCTGTTCTAGACTCATGCCCATATTTTATAGATGAGAAAACAGAGGCCCAGAGAAGTGATATCTGGAATCATATGGTGTTTTACAAATTTTCTGCCAGGCTAGATGACCACTCCATGTATGTTATGAACTAGTTAAGTTATTGCATTCGACATTTTTGTAATTATTTTATTTTGTGTATATATGTGTTCTGTTGTTCTTAAAATTGTTAAGAAGTGTGTAAAATGCCATTCACTCCCATCTGATAAGTTACAAGTTCAGACACTAGTATGAAAATTTATATTTTTGCTTTAACATTTATTCATAAATTGTAACTCTGTAATTGATTTTTAATTGAAAATTTTGAGACCACTATAGTTTTACCTTAAGTTGTAGGAAATAATATGGAGTTCCCTTGTATGTTTTGTGCAATTCTCTACCATGTTACAATGTTTTGTAACATTTTACAAAACCACAGTATAATATCACAACCAGGATATTGACAGCGATACATTATACCAATCTTATTCAGGTTTCCTCAGTTATGCTTGTATTTAATTTCATGTGTTTGTGTGTATGTTAATTTTCTTTTTTTACAATTTTATCACCTGTGTAGGTTGTGTATCCACTGTGACAGTCAAGATACTGAACAGTTCCAACACCACAAGGACCCTTCCTGCTGCCCTTTTATAACCACACCAACCTCCTCCTAGCCCTTCCATGCCTTTCCCAAACACTAATTACAGTAATTCCCCCCATCCTATTTTTCTCTGTCAAATTGTTTTAGCTACTCTAGGGCTTGTTCATTCACACACAAATTTTAGAACAAGCTTGTCTATGTCTAAAAATAAAAACCTTGCAGAAATTTTCATAAGAATTGCATTAAACCTATAGATCAATTTAGGAAGAATTGGCCAATTTATTATGATTTTGAGTCTTCCAATCCATGAACCCATTATCTTCCCCCATTTGTTAGGTTCTCTTTGGTTTCATTCATCAGCATTTTGTCATTGTCAGCAAGCATATCCTGTACATGTGTTGCTAAAGTGTACACCTAAGTATTTTATTTCTTTGGAGCAATTGTAAATGGTATTGTTTTAAATTTTAGTTCTGTATGTCCCTTGTTAGCATATTGAAATGTGATAGATATTTACCTATTGATACTTTCTCCTGTAGCCTTGCTGAACTCACTCATTAGTTCTAGGAAGGCTCTTTTGGGGGATGGGTTGAGGGGAGAGGGTAGATTTCTTTTGGAATTTTCTACAGTGATAAGAGTTCTATTTCTTCCTTTCAAATCTGTGTGCCTCTTCTTTCTTTTCTTTGCCATATTACAGTGGCAAGTACTTCCAGCCATATATTGAATAATAATAATGAGAGTAGACCATTCTTCCCTTGTTTTCAATATTAGAGGGAAGGCCTTCCGTCCTTCATCAAGTAAGATGTCAGCTGTAGCTTTTCTGTACTTGTTCTGTATCAAGTTAGGGTCATTCCCCTCTTTTCCTAACTTGCTGAGAGTTTTTATCATGAGTGACTGTTGGTTTTTGTCAAATGTTTTTTTCTGCATCAATTGATTTGATTGTATGCCTTTTCTTATTTAGCCTGTTGATATGGTGGATTACTTTGGTTTCTTTGTGAGTATTGAACCAGCCTTGCACACCTGCAATAAATCTCACTTGGTCATGTTACATACTTCGTTTTGCGTATTGTTGGATTTAGTTTGTTGGTATTATGTTGAGAATTTTCATATCAAAGTCTTTGAGAGATATGGTTCTATAGTTTTTGTTATTGTGTATTTTATGCTGTCTTTGGTTTTGCTGTCTGGTTAATACTGGCCTCATAATTATTATTTATTTTTATATGAAAAATTTTTCTTCAGCTTTTTTCCCTCCAAAATCTTGATTTTAGGCTTTTGCAACCCACATTTTATAATAAAATCTTTTCTTTTTAATTCTAGGCTTTTATGAAGATTAAATTTAAAAAGCATTCTAGCAGTGTTTCATTTATTATCTAATTTATTATTCATCACTGAACAATAAAATACAATTTATTAACTTCCCATGACCTAAAAAAGTTTGAAGATCAAAACCCAAGGTATCTAGAGATTGCCTCAGCTCTCCAAAGTCATCAGTCATGGAGGGTGGGTAGCACTGCTCATCCTTCTTCAACCTTCCTTATTTACTGTGACACCAGCTGGACTCCAAATCACCTGCTTTGTACAGGTGCTTATGTTCTTTTGTTTACTGTAAGAAACAAAGAACTGACTGATGGAGAGGCAACAATAAGCAAATATTCAGGGACTGTCATATACTTTTAATAAATCCCTTGTTTGTAAAGACAGATAAGTCAAATGCCCCCTAGGCAGAAAGTTTTTATTTATGATACAAATATCCAGGGTCTGGAATTGAAGATTTATGTGCTATACTAAGCACAGAGTAAAGCTGAGTACCCAGCAGGTAAATTTTTTATGACAGCATAGACCTTAACATTTGGTCTGCTGGCAGTATTCCAATGATGATGGACAACTATATAAAGATATATATGCCAGTGATGATAGACATTCTCTCTCTCCCTCTCTTTTTCTCTCTCTCGCTAAATATATATATGGATCTATGTATTGAAATGTTTCACACATATTGAACCATAAAAGTATTTTGATATTGTTTTTATAAATCATATCTTGAAACTTTAATACCTGAACATCATATATAATGATTTCCATAAGCATCAATTGGGGAGCTTTATAAAAATGCTGATTCTTGGGCTCAATTGCTAGAAATTCTGATTCAGTAAGTCTGAGATAAAGACCCAAAATCACACATCGTGTTTCACTGTACCCCAAATACTTTTTCTGTGTGGTTGCTCAGAATTTTCTAAAATCGAATTGTGCTTTTTGAGTTAAACAAACACAAAATATAAACTTATTGTACAAAAGAGAAATTTCTTATCCACTCTCCAGACTCCTCGATTCTGATCTTCAGATCCAGTGCTTTTAACTCTTAGCTATTTCATTTGGCAGTTACACATATTTCTAAATACATTTACACTACTATGTTTTGGTTTTTTCATCGACATTGCCTCATGAAAAAAGGAGGCTATAGCTCACTTAGAAACAAACCACTGACATACTTTTTCTTATACCCTATTCTTCTAATGTTGTTTTATCACAATTTTTTAAAAATGAGGAGTCAATGTTTTCACTATTATGCTTGTTTAAATACTGCTCATGGCTGAGACATGTAACAAACTATTTCATTTCTCTCACAGCCTTGTTTTCTCTGCAGGTCATAATTTTTTTCATTTGTTTAGTTTTGTATAGACAGCAATCACGCATTCTTCCCCATCTTTCTCACAGAATTGCACAACCTTTTTCAATAAGATCAAGCATATGAAATAATCTATTGGTTCTGTTTTTTTTTCCCCTTGGAGATACCACGTTTATATATATACCACGTTCATCCTCCTGTTCCAACATGAATGAGTTGTTCTCTAGGTCTGCTATGTCATAAAGACTCCCTTCAACATTATTTGAAAGATTCTCTTTGGCACTCTCTTTTATTTGGATCTCTCATTTTATAAAGTTTATTCAACAGAAGTTTTCTGAGATAGGATGTGTTTAAGATACATTTTTGAGACCACATATTTGTGATAATGTCTTTATTTTGCCAACACATTAGACTGATAACTAGGCTTACTACAAATATCTGATAAATATCATCTTTTGCCAAATTTTTAAGGCTAGGATTCCATTATTTTTTATTTTCCTTTGCCGCAAGAAGTCTGATGCTGTTTTGACTGACAAGCATTGCATGCAGCAAACTTCTCTTGTATTATTATTTTTTCTGATAATTTCCTCTACCCTATTTTCTCTGAAGTTTTATCTTCTAAATTGATCCCCAAATCTTACCCTTTACTCCATTTTCTATTTATTTACTCTTTTGTTGACTTTCTGAAAGAATTATTAACATTACCTTTCAGTCCTTCTATTGTTTTATTTCAAACATCATAATTTTGATAACCAAAAGCTATCTCTTATTCTTGTATTTTTAAATAAAAGGCTGCATTTATTTCATAGATGCTATCTATAACCTAATCTCTCTGAAGATATTAATAACAATATAGTTTGAACTCTTCTCCTGCTCCTTATATTGCATTTGTTTTCCAACTTTTTGCTCATTTTGCTCTTTGTCTTTAATGCAGAATTTTCCATAAGTGTCTATTGATCTTTGTGTCCATTATTCTTCAGCTCTGTGAGCCTGAGGTTTGGTGGACTTTATTGTAGGGCAGTGCTTCTCAGCTCAAGGTTTTTCTTTTTTGTTTTTTTTTTTTTGTTTTTCTTTCCCCAAGTGGATGTCTACCAATATCTGAAGACAAAAAAAAAAGCAATCTTCGGGCTTCCCTGGTGGCGCAGTGGTTGAGAGTCTGCCTGCCGATGCAGGGGACACGGGTTCGTGCCCCGGTCCGGGAAGATCCCACATGCCGCGGAGCGGCCGGGCCCATGAGCCATGGCCGCTGGGCCTGTGCATCCAGAGCCTGTGCTCCGCAACCAGAGAGGCCACAACAGTGAGAGGCCCGCGTACCGCAAAAAAAAAGCAATATCTGAAGACAGTTTTGATTGTCTTGGCTGGGTATGGGGTGCTACTGGCAACTGTGTGCAGAAGCCAGGGATGCTGCTAAACATCCTACAGTACACAGGACAGAACCCACAACAAAGAATTATCCAGCTCCCAATGCCAACAGTGTCACTGTTGATAAACCCTGATGTAGAGTGATGAGGAGACAGGGTCCCAGGCATTCTGCCCAGTACTCCTGACATATTAGTGTGCATAGGACTTTATTTTCTTTGTGTCAGTTTTTATGAAGAAGAATTCTCCAGACTCCTGCCTACCTTAGCTGAGTCAAATGATACTTTAGAAATGCCATTATAGTAGTACAACATTCGTAAAGCAGATTAATATTCCATTTAAAATTCTGTATACTATAATTCATTTCAAATATAATTGTTTACTATAGATTTCTCTTCTCCACTTTTCTCTCCCTTCCCACCCCCAAATAAAAACAACTATACTCTGTACCTCTATTCACCTACCATTCTACATTACCTAAAAATATTCATAAATTCTTTAAATTCGACCTTTTTTTCTGAAAATACTTTCATGTTATTTTCCAAAATAAATATGTAAAATTCTAGGTTCAACTTGAGAAGTAATAATCAGCCTTGTTAATTCTATCACAATGAACACAGTGAAATATGTCAACACAATGAAGAGAAACAGATTCCAGCAAGGACACATTTTACCAACATTGAGAACCTCAAAAATCACATAAATGAGGGTATTGTTGCATAAATTATGGGGCACATGTGCAAAAAAAATGTTATTCAGCTATTAACAATGGAGTTTTTAATTAATGATATAGGAAATATGTGTCATAATATTAAGTGAGAAATGCAACATAATTTTGAAACATTTTGATAATGATTTTCAAAATAAAGTATGCACATATTCTTTGATCCAGCTATTCCACTCTTACAAATCTGTAGTACAGGCGTGCCTCCCCACAATATGCAAATATATGTGTATAAAGATTCCCCATTGTGATGGATGGCAAAAGCTGGAAACAGTCAAAATGTGCATTAGTAGGCAACTGGTTACATAAAGCTTACAAATCGTGGTACTTGCATGCAATGCCATACACTGCAATCATCTAGAAGAACAAGGAAGATTAACATGTGCTGATAAGGGAGCACATTCCATGTTGTCATAAGTGCCAGAAGAGGCTTTTTTTTTTTTTTTTGCATTTTTAATTGCTTTTAACTGCATAGATTTTTTTTTTTTTTTGAAAGGAAGCTCATGAAATTGTACCTGCCTTTCTCTCTGAGGTGTGAGGATGAGAGTTAGAAGGACACAAAAGTTTTACTTTTCAGTTTTGTCCCTTAGGTACTGTTTGCAGTTTTCGCAATGAACATTCTATTTTATTATTAACAAGGAGAATCACGGTCTGGAAACTTGGCTATGATGGTGGTGCAGAAAGCATGGGGGATTTACGGATCTAAAATTTGGGAAAGGAAACAAAACCAGTGGGGAACATACTTTATAAGGACAGAATATATACAAAGGAATGAAGACATGAAAGATTATGGCATATGCCATTAGGAAGAATATTCAAGCATGAGTATGGCACATATAATTGAAATGATGTTCAAAGTATTATTCTTGAAAAAGAAAAGTTTGAGGTCAGTATTTGAAATCAGTTCTGACGTGTCTTATCACAAGAAGTCAAGGTGTGTCTAGAGTGCAAAAAAATAAATTTCTTCAAACAAAGTGCACTTGAGTATCTACACGTTCTTTCAAATCCTGTGCTCGCTTTGGCTCTTTCAACTGCCCAATTCATTCCGTACGTGAGCTTCACGCAGCTGTGTGAACCCAGCAAACAGTAAATAGATTTGTATTTTGCTTTTATATCATTAATAAATGACAAACAAAGCATTTGAGAACAAAAAGTGGAATGATATTGTTAGCATATGTTCAATAACCTTTTATAAAATACTCCCAATTTCTTGTTTCTGGTGCAAGGAGTGTCTTTTAAATCTGTTAGAATTTAGAAAAATCAAGATCCCTTGCTTGCTTCTTTGTGTGGAGCTGCCTTGGTGAGTTAGAATAAAAGATCCTTGGGGACAAAAGCTATAAAGTTGTTTCTTACAACGAAAGAAAAAGAGACGATGCACTAAAGATGAAGAAGTGAAACATAAACTAAGCTTACGAAAATAGAACAAAGTGAGGAAAAATAAAGAAAGAAGAGGGAAGATAAGAAGGGTTGGGCAGGGGACTGGATAGAAGAAAGGACAGACTCTCTTGGCATGTACGTAATTTTTTTCCCTTTAGAAGTGCTCCTGCAGCATCATATTCAATTACCAGGACTTCAAAAAAAAGCTAGGGAGAGAAGAAGGGGAAGAAGGGGAGAGAGAGGGACTTGAAGAAAAGCAGGTGTGGGGAAAACGAATGCCTGAGAGACCCCTTCACGTAACATCTGCTTTTCAATAGGCTTCTCACAGAGTTCTACTCAAAATCAAACCTGAAAAGACAGTGGGTTGTTTGTTTGCTGTTGGTTTGTGTAATGCTTATTCTATGATAAGTGCCTAAAAAAACTGAAAATACCGTGGCACAAAAAGTAAATCTGTTTTAATTAAGACATTCTAGTATATAGCTGTCATCCTCTGAGTGGGCGATAAGACCCTACAAAAATCTCCTTTAGAGAAAAAACACTGAAGCCCACTTGGGAAACAAATCTGGAAACTGTAAGATGTTTTGGAATCTTTTCTTCCACTTTTGTTGTTTTCATAGATCTTTCCAGAATCCCGAGTGCACTAAAGTTTCTCTACAAACATATCTTTTTACTGATCTTTATTTTTCTTTATTTCCATTTTTATGGAGCATGTAGTTTCTACTCTAGTATTTGTCAAAGCAATCCTGTGAAGCCATTAAGTTATGCAACTTTGACCAACCTATATATCAGGGTAAGCCTAATGAGAAATGCCAGCTAATGTTCCCACTCTTATTTCTCTCTTTAATTCATTTACTCTAGTTTTCAACAAGTACATACTGAAGTTCTGCTAAGTGGTTTGGAGGAAGACACGCAGTCTGGTCTGGACTAATGGGAAGGTGATTGACGGTGGGGGTGGAGGAGATTTGAGAGAGGGTGCATGGAGAAGAATTTACCAGTGGGATGACACTTAATGCTGAAAACTGAATCATAGTCCTGGTTTTATGCCATAAGATCTGGGGGTTACTTGAGAAAGCTTTGTGTCTGATAGTAATTTGGGAATCAGTATGTATCCTAACTTACATCACTCATAAATGTGGACCACTGCCAATGTTAAAAGTGGGATATAATTATACATGAACATATAAAAGCACATATATACATTTTCCTGCTTATAAAAATAACTCACTGTAGAAAAATATAAAGACAAAGAAAACCACCAAAAACTGAAAAAAAAAAAAAAAATTGTAATCAAACCCCACCACAGCTAACGAGCACTGAGTTAAGTTTTTCGTATTTCCTTACAGTCTCAAGTCATACCTCGCCACCCCGCCCCCCCATAACTGAGTACAATTAATATATTTTATCTTACATTTCTAAATAGTGTAAACTGCGCTTTTGCAGGTCCTTTAAAACTAGGGTCGCCAGATTAGGCAAATAGAAATACACAACACCCAGATCCATTTAAATTTCAGATAAACAACAAGTAACTTTTTAGTTTAAGTATGTTCCATGCACTATTTGGGGCATACTTATACTAAACAAATTATTCAGTTGTTCATCTGAAATTCAGATGCAACTGAACATCCTGCTTTATCTAGCAACCTCATTTATTTTATTTTATTTTATTTTTTTTAGCAACCTCATTTAAAACACATTGTGATTGTAATTTTAAAAGTCTTCAGAAGATTAGATTACATTGATATATCATAACTGAGGCCTTTGCCATTCCCTCTTTGCTGGAAATATTTATTTCCAATCCTTTAGTCTCTAAGGGTTGCTGAATTTTACAATATTTCCCAAGAGAGATGCCTAGAAATGAAATTATTGGGCCCAAGGGCAAAAACAAGCTTTTCAATTCATGATAGCAATTATCAACTTATACTTGCTTTCATCTTTCCTTTGCCAACATTATAATTATTTTTAACAATCCTAGCCAATTTAGAAGGTAAACAATAGCACACTTATTTTGCACTAAATAAAATATGTGATGTAACAATTTTATGTTCAAAGAAACTCTTTATTCACATTAAAAAAATTTTATTGGCGTATAGTTGATTTACAATGTGTTAGTTTCAGATGTACAGCAAAGTGAATCGGTTTTATATATATATATATATCCATTCCTTTTTTTTTTTTAGATTCTTTTCCCATATAAGCCATTACAGAGTACTGAGTAGAGTTCCCTGTGCTATACAGCAGGTTCTTATTAGTTATCTATTTTATTAAAAGTAATTCCTTCTTAGCTACTCATACCTGTGCTTCTTTTCCAATATATAAGTATATTTAACAGACTGCTGTATCCCTATTCAGATCCTCCTCATATTTCCCTTATCTCTTCCCTAAGTCCAGTCTTATCTTCTACCAATCTCTATAACATAACCAAAATTACATTTATAATATAAATCTGATCGTATTTCTCTATGCTTTAAATGCGTCATTGACCTATTCCCGCTCACCCCATTAGCAATGGGATTATGCTTAAGTGCGTTAAGACATGTGAGATTTTCAACGGCTGCTCATGTAGTTTTCCAGCTCACTTTCTAGCCATCACGTACCATATTTTAGACACTTGCACTAACTTGCAGTTCCCCAAGTGCCCCGAGCCATGCAACATATCCCGGACCCCTGCAAATGCTTCTCCCTCCACCAGCAATGCCCTCTATCTTCAGTCTGTCCTTCAGGGTTTGGTCAGTTAGATGCCTTCTCTATGACCCTTCTCCTGCTCTCCTTGGATAGAGCTGCCCCAACTCATCTACCTCGCTTGCACTCTTTTTCCTCCCAGACACAAGCTGCCTGAGGGCAGGCAGCTGTACCATCTTCAATTGGTTTTGTGATATAGTGAAATGCCTGGAACATGGCAGATAACCAATTTACAATAACAGCAACAATAAATCCATAATTCTTAGAGCACTTAGAAATGGTGAGGCACTCTGCAAAGCCCCCTTTATCTGTTTTAAGTCCTTTCATTTCATACACATCCAGTGAATTAAGTACTATTATGTCCACTCACTTTACAGGTGATGAAACTGAGTCCTAGAGAGACTAAGCCACTTGTTTAAGTATATAGCTTATAACTGGAATAGCCAGTTAGCAACTGAGTTTTGAGCTAAAGTTTTCACCATATAAGTGGATCAGGGACAGAAAACCCGTCTGATCTCCATCATGAAGGAGCTTTCAGTGTACATCAGGAGAGAGACATACATATGGTGGTACTGCTGGTGGTCCAAGGCAACGTATGCTGCTGTGGGGAAAGAAAAAGACCACAGGCCTAGAATTTTGAACCATCCCTCTCGGGGTTTACTCCAGATCTGCTCACAGGAAGAAATGAGGGGAGGTGACTCCTAGCAAAAGCCGATTATTGGCATAACAATTGTAGAACATCTCTTTTGTACATGAGTATAACTCAAGATCCCCTCAGCCCAGTGTTACAGAAAAACTGAGAAAGACTAAACTCGATATATATGTGGGCAGTCAGGAAAAGGCTTCAGAGAAAAGATGGGATTTCAGATGTACTGAGGGTACCAAAGATTTACCTTTGGCATTTATCTCATTTTCATTCAATTACAACTTTTTGAGGCAGGAATTACCATGTCCATTTTGGATATGAGAAAACAAAATCTCAGAAATATCCACTCGGATTTTGGAGCCTGGGTGACTCTAAAACTCATATCTGACTCCTGAAGACAGTGGTGACGACTTCTCATATGGGAGACTCCTTGTTGTAGCACGTGATAGCCTCCTCATGAGGTGTTGGGATGGTCCCTGATGGAAAAAGCTGGGACACACGTCTGATCTCTCAGTCATTTAAACAGCACGCAGCTCTCCTGGACCTCCACTCAGTGCAGACTCCCACCTGAGCTGTCACTGCTCCATGAAATGGTGAGCGGTTCCTTCAAGGGTACCTTTGTCAATTAGGTACAGGGTCACCTTTGATGGTTTTGACCTTTTCCTTTTTTTTTGTTTTCCTATTACCCAGTCCCAAGGGGAGGGGTGGAAAGGTGGAGGTATATATATATATATATATATATATATATATATATATATATACACATATATATATATTTATATATAGTATTAGGGTTCTCCAGAAAAACAGAACCAATAGGATGCATACAGATATATATAAGAGGAGATTATAGGAATTGACTCACGTGATTACGGAGGCTGGGAAGTCCCATAATCTGACCTCTGCAAGCTGAAGAACCATGAAAGCTGATGGTGTAATTCAGCCTGAGGCACAAGGCCGAGAACCAGGGAGTCGCAGGTGTAAGTCTCTGCGTCCAAAGGCCTGAGAACCAGGAGCGCCAATGTCCAAGGGCAGGAAAGGTCCAACGTCCCAGCTCAAGAAGAAAATGAGAGAATTCACCCTTCCTTTGCCTTTTTGTCCTAATCATGTCCCCAGTGGATTGGATGATGTCACACTGGGGAGGGTTGGTCTTCTTTTCTCAGCCTACTGTAATACATCAAATGCTAATGTCTTCCAGAAACACCCTCACAGACACACCAAGAAACAGTGTTTTACCAGCTATCTGGGCATCTTTTATCCTAGTCAAAATAATCATCAAATATATATGAGCTATATATGAGAAAAAAATGATATATATAAGATTATATATGTAGGATATACATATGATTATATATATATGATTTCATATTTGTGTTTTTTTCTATGTATGTATGTATGTATGTATGTATATACCTATCTATCTATCCTATCTATATCTCCTGGCAGCTGTTGGTGCTAGGTACTTGGATGCTTTGAACAGTCATTTGAATTTAGTTTTTTATATATAAAAACATGGCTAATAATACCTACTTTACAGGACCATTGAGCCATTTCATAAAACAGCTTATTGAAAGTGCTCTGCGATACCTGGCATTCATTGAGTAATCAGTAGTTGGTAATAATCTCTCTTTCCCTTCTCTTTTTCCTTACATCAAATACATTATTTCTCCCAAAACTACAGCAATTTATTTGCATCTCATTGTCCCAAGTTTTGAATGCTGTAATTATCTTGATTCCACAGATGCTCTGACTATATCAGAATCTACCCCCTACCAGTGTGAATTTTTCATCAATTTGTTCTTTGAAAATTATATTCAGCATGCGTGCTTTTTATGCTGCCTTTTCTATATTTGCTGGAATTCACATCTTATGATGCTTGCACTGCCCTGGGAAGGGTTAGCTTTTGGAATTACACCAGCATTAACCCAGTGCTATTAAATCATATAGATGTGCTTCTCTGCCATTTTATCTAATATCTTCTTTGAAGTTCATTTTGGAATCAGAATTAGAAACTCATGTAAGCATGCTTTATTTTTTAAAGAATCTATGACATTTTGGAAAATTCTTCACTTTTACCACATACATAATTTGAATAACTAAAGTTTAATCATTTCTTTAGCTTTTGGAAAATAATTATGGTTCATCAACTATGCTTCCTAGAGGAATCACTGAACCAAGAATACACTCTACATGATAAATTACAATCTATTTAATAAGCTGAAAATTAAGAAGAGCTAGCTCAAAGGAATATAAATAAACAGGCTCTGAACATAAAGCTTTCTTTAACACAAAATGAGATGTTCTCTAAAGATACATGGTAAAAGGTACACTTTCAACTATATTTAGAGTAAAAACTTGCTAAAATATTCTTAAACTGTATCTTTTAGAAATCTATATCTCCATATGCCATGACAAACATCAATATTTATTTATGCATTTATAATAAAAGTGGTGTTGACTTTCTCCTCTGAAGCCTACAGAAATAAAATGTTTTACAGTTCCTTTACATTTTATAACTTTAAAATGTCATTGAAGTTAGTTGAAAAATAGTACAAAGATGTAGTCTTCTTTGTGAAGGAATTTTAATTCTTAATTAATCATTTTTTCAAATTTATTGCAGAGGCGTCTTTTGAGGATTAATGAGAAAATATTTCAAAGCATTTTCTCACTAATTCTCAAAATCTTGGATAAGCTTTAGATAAAATGAGAAGGATTATATTACTATTATTCACAGTAAGGAAGCTACAGTATCAAGTAGTTCCTTAGCTAAATTTTATAGGATGAAATATATAAATCACTAAGAGTTGAATTATTAAATCTAAATGGTACCCAGTCCACAAATGATATCTCATGCTACATTGCAGACTGTGAATTAGATCTTTTCACAGCTTCAAATGAATCATATTAGAAATATTTAGTGGCAGGTGTATCTCCTGTTATTATTTTATGTGGTCAGTATTGTTTTGTACATCAAGATTTTATCCATAATATGTTTATTGGAATACACACTATCCAATTCAACCTAAAGCTTGTTATTTTGTGCTTATGTCTAAGTTAGTGGAGAACCACTAAATCAAACTCAAGAGCAGTTTAACTGAACACAAAACACTTTGTACCTAGTAAGTATATGGGAGACAGAGATGAGAATGTCACCTTTTGTACCTTCCACAATCAAGTAAGAAAATCAAACCTGGCAAGATATCTTGAACAAAAGAACAATTAAAGATACAATCAAAGCAGTAGGAAAATGCTTTTGAATATAGGTGAGATGTAGTGAGATTAATTCTGTCTAAGATATGCTCTGGGAAGGCTTTTTGGAGAAAACATTAGAAAGGTATTAAGCAAAAAGAGGGCACTTCCATAAGAATATGTGGAAGTAAGGATTTTATCCTTAGAACAGGTGAAAACAGAGAGGTAGGAAAGTAAAAATTAGAGGGTAGGAGTAGTAGGAGAATGGGAAGTCAGCTTGGCTAGTGATTAAATAAATGTCCATGTTTGCTTGGATTGTTGAAAGAGACAGCAGGAAGAGAGGAGCTATAGCCTCTCAAGAACCCAGAAGGAAGTGAACTTGAGAAGTGACTGGGAAGGTTTGCTCAACAAGCATTTATTGGGCATGTCATGAGTTCTGGGAGATGGGGACAGGAAGATAAAAGAAATTACACTCTAGTGTGAATGGGGCTATGATGGATGTAAGCTTAGGGTACCACAGAAACATTTAGGAGGAGCTCTTCTCCTGGAAAGGGAATAGAAAAAGCAGTCAAAGTGAAATGGAGGATGTCAGAGAAAGGTAAGAGACTTCAAAGATGAAGCAACAGAATCCAGCCACTGAATAGTTGAAGGAAGATCACAAAAAAGTTTGCTAGCACAGGGAGATCAGCTCGGTGCTTTGTGACCACCTAGAGAGGTGGGATAGGGAAGATGGGAGGGAGACGCAAGAGGGAGGAGATATGGGGATATATGTATATGTATAGCTGATTCACTTTGTTATAAAGCAGAAACTAACACACCGTTGTAAAGGAGTTATACTCCAATAAAGATGTTATAAAAAAAAAAAGATGAACCTGAAGTTCCTGATTTGAGACAGGAGTGTCTAAGACTGCTACTGCTGTGAACAGAATTAGGAAACATAGAAGAAGGAACAACTTTGAATAGAAGACAGAGGGTTCAGCTATGGACATGTCAGGTTTGAAACATTTGAAGAAAACCTATCTGGAAGTTTTCAAAATACCTAGGAATTGGTGGTCTGGAGTTCACAGGGGAGATATGGAGGCATCTACGTGGGAGTCACCAACATAGACAAAGGGCTGAAAATATGGTACCCAGGAGAAGCTTAAGGGTAAAGCAAGGTGCCAAAGAGGAAGAAGAGCTAGTGAAAGCAATTAAGAAGGTGCTATGTTACACCAGCCATCCAGGTATACATGACACATCGTGGAAAGCTACAAGATAGCCTCGTGTTTGTTAGGATGTGCCTAAGCATATCCGATGGCTTTAAGAGAAAGTATTTTCTTCTCTATTTTTCTTTTAATTAGGTGTGTTTAGGGTTGGCTCCAGACTTTTATTCATCTTCTTAAAAACTGATGATTGTAATGTTGATTCATGGTTCCTCAGCTAGTGATGATTATTTTTTCTCAAAAGTTAAAACTAGTAGAAGAATTAGCAGTCCCAGTATTCCATCTAGAGATATTTCAGGAAAAACAGTAGCTCATTAAAGAGTTCTTTTATTCAAAAGAAACAGGATAATAAGGCCAGGCAATTTTGCAACTGTCTTCATTTCCTTTAGATTCGAGGTAATAACAACCTCTTCACACAGCTCTACTTCTTTGATTTTTTTGAAAGTAAATGCTTGAACTTAAATAGGAGATAAAGGAAACCTCAAGCAAACAATCTGAAGGACCTATTAACATTTAACCTCTTAATATTTAGTGGTGAAAAGAGTTTACGTGTGCAATTGTTACAGTAATGATTCCCTGAAGCTCTTGGGGGCCTCCATATTGCAGTGGGGCTAGATTTTCAAAATACAATTTTTATAATAACCCAAATCAGGAAACAAAATTACTCATGCTTCACTGTATTTTAAACATAGCACTACTTACTACTTCTCCTCTAATTTAATCAATATTGTGTTAAATACAATTATAAACTTTACATATTTATTATTGAATATATCACATATCCCTTAAGCACTGACAAGAGGAAAATATTTACCGTTTTTTTGTCAGCAACTTTTTTTTGAAAGCCATTATTAGAAAAATCTTTACCAAGTCATTTCTTATTACTTTGAATCAGAATGGTTTTATTTCCCTGCCAAGGAAATGTAACCAACGTCAGCTGTGCATTAAGAATAATGGTCTAGCAAGATAGCAAATTCCAATTTCTTATGATCAGAGAATCTTATTACCTTTATCCTCTCACTGCCTTCCTGTTCACATAGGAAGTTAAAAGATGTTTTTCAGTTTGAATTTGCTTAGCTCTACTTTCTTCTAAGTGGAAGGTGATGTTCCGGGGACGGGCCGAGCACTAACTACATCTAAGAAATGTAATTCCAAAGCCCAATTTTATTTCCGGTTGCTGTTGAATTTCCCCATTTGTTGTTAAAAGTGCAGATTGCAAAGTAGCATATTGTTCATGACAACTTTGCACAATGGTGAGATCTGCAGATGGTGTGTCTTTTCAAATACGATAAATGCCTAATTGAATGCTGCTGTGTGGCAATGAGCACAATGCTGCAGGCTTCTAGGGCTCAGGAATGTCTAGATAGTAGATTCAGGGAGAGCAGGTGGGCTCAGGCCCATGTGTGAGCTTGTAACGCCACATAGCAAATGTCACCCACTCTAAATCTTAAAACGTTGAAGCTAGAGGAGACCACCACTTCTTATGGAAGTCCAGGAGATTTAGGTGATAGGGTTAAGGCTTTGGGGTCTGGTAGTACCCTGGGTCAGGGGTCACTGGGCAATACCAATGTGATTTGTTCTGAGAAGCATCCAGGTCGACAACCATCTCAAGACTGAATTTCTATAGACAAATCTAAGCCTGATTTGTTTTATAACCCAGCATAGATTCTGATGCACTGTAAATATCAATAAGTGTTTAAAGAATGGAAGTGAATTAAAATGATTTAAAGTACTCTGAACCATTTTTACCTTTTGCGAGTGTTCTCCCCTTTATGATGCCTTTGCTGTGTTTCTCTTCTAATTAATGGCCAATCTATTTGCCGTATCTGAGTGCTAGATACCTTCCTGCTGATCCTAAAATGCTATGGGGTGTATATTTATTTGTGCTTATTAAGAGGATTAAGTTAATTGGATTAAAAGTGGTATTTTATTTTTCTAGAATTCAACCACAAGGCAGAGTTTTTAAAAGAAAGTGAGAACCAGAGTCTGAATATTCTCAGTTTTCAAAGAAGAATTAAGGATCAGAGAGGCTGAGAGGCTTGCTCTGGACCATACAGTAGATGAGTGTCTTGTTCCACATGAGGGTTAGCTTCATCTAAGGCATGTGTCTGGGACTCTGTTGGAAATATTTACATACAAAATTGTGTTTAACAATTACTAGGTTCCTCATTTTATAGACTAGGAAGCCAATGTCCAGAAAGGTTAAGGCACAAGTAGATTTCCCTGTAAATAGGAGGTGAAATTGGAATTTGAATCCAGATCACCTGATTTCCTATGCCTTTCTCTTTCTATTCTACCATGACTCCTTTGGCTAGGGCGGGAATTTGGGTGGTTACATGAGTTGAACTCATTTCTTGATACAAAGGACTACAGATATTAATTAGCTTTGGTAATCAGGTGTTTCCCAACATGGTATCAAAATACTATGTAATTTTTCATTCAGAAAAAAAAAAAACCTGTACTCCTCTATTGGTGGTACATCTTCCATATTCTTTGCACTACTATCCATTCATTTAGTTCTTCCATTCATGGTTGAGACCCCGTGATAAGCCACACATACCAGTGGAGATGATGGAAATTCAAAAATTAATAAAACTTAGTTCTTGGTGTCACGGGATTTATAAAACAGAAAGGGGAACAAAAGGGTGGGGTGAGGGTGTTCGGAGGAAAGACTTTAGGGATACAAATAGATAAACAATAGTAACAATAAATAGTGAAATAAGAAAGAGGCTCTAACAGCCACTTCTAGGTCGTCTAGGAAGAGATGGAATATTTGGGTGGTTTTACTGTTTGGAAAAGGATGAACTTATGTATGATAAAACTTTGGAAGATCTATTGTAAAATATATTTAAGAGGCTAGGTTGACTGCCATACAAACTTGGTATGAATTTCACTTTCTTGGTTTTATTCCTGTTCTCCACACTCAATTAATTCCATGGTTTCCTCGTAACCACCATATTATTCATAGGTACATGTTTTGGCTTTTGAGAAGGGCTAGCCCACTCTTGATATTTTTCCCAACATTCACTAACATCAAAGCCTTCATTGGCTATTTTCTTCTTTGTTCATTGACCTTCCCCTCTGTCACTGAGGAAATACTTTAGTGTTAGAAATATTTCTTAATTGAGAAGGACGTTGAAATAGAAGATGGATACTGGGTAAGAATTGCTCATGATATCTCCTTCTCAATTCTGTGCTCTCACAGTGACACTCTAATTTTTGGTTCACAGAACGTGACAAAGATCTATACTTAGTATTTATAATGATATTTTGCAAATTGGAATAAACCTTAAAGTTTTATTCAAGAGTATAAGGATTGGCCTTGCTCTTATCTGTATTTCTCAATGTATTTATCCAACATATATTTTGTAAGTACCTACTGTGTGCCAAGTGTTTTACTTAGCTCTAAAGATAGAGCAATGATATAGGCAAGATTCTCACTATGAATAACTTAAGAAAATGTAAACGTGATCATAACACATCACAATGTGTAGTGAGCAATGAAGAAAATAAGCAGAGTGATATAGAGAGTATACATTTGGTGAAGGTGGGGAGAGAATATAGAGAATGGAGAGGTAAGAGTTTTCCAAAGAGATGGCATTTATATGATGAAGGGGCCAGGTATGTAAAGACCTGCCTGAGAAGCACTTTAGGCAGTATGATGGATTAAAGACAGCCACAAATTATTTGCATCTCTTCTCTTTAGTTTTTTGCTTGGCTTGTGATTTGCTTTGATCAGTAGAATGTGGTGGATGACCCCATGTAACTTCTGAGACTGGTCCATAGAGATGGCAGCTTCCTTTTTCATGAGTTGGGACAGTATCTCTCAGACCCAACACTTATTCTTTGAGAAGTCCACGCCACACAGAGTGATCACAGTGAGGAGGACAGCCTCAGGTAAGCTCCCAGATGACAGTCAACACCAACTGCCAGCCATGTGGATACGCCATCTTGGAGGTTCCAGCCCATCTATGTGGTCAGATGACTGCAGTCTCAACAGTACCACATGAAGCAGAACCACCCAGCAGAACTCATACACGTACAGAATCAGGGAGAGAACGCATGATTTTTGTTGTTTAAGCTACTGAGTAGTGGGGTGCATTGGTAAGCACTGACACCTGAAATGTGTAGTTAAGGAAACGTGTAAAAATCCTATGAAGGGAAAGAGCTTGTCAGATTCATAGAACAAAAATGAGGCTCCTTGAGGACAGGGAATTATTTTACCTGCATATTCCCCGGCCAGTTATAGGTACTAGATTAATATGCATGAGTAATTGAATGAACCTGAAAAGCTTCTTCCCATTTCTCCACCCTTCTTATTTATTCTTTATAATTTAACTAAAAGTTGGCCTCTTCCTGAAGTTATTTTCTATCTACCGCAACTTATATACAGTTCTTTCTTTTTCTTACCTATTTTTATACTAATAACCAATGACATAAGTTGCTGCAATTTCTTGTGTCTAATTACTTCATGTGTGTTATTTTTTTTTCTTCTCAACCAGCTCACAGGGTCCTTCAAGGCAGAAGTCTCTTCTTATCCTCAGTAATTATCTCCTTATGTCTAACATGGTGCCAGGCTCATTAGATCACTGCTTGTCTGTTGCTAATATCTAAGGGACTCAATTCAATACTAATTCAACAATGTTATGCTCACATGGAAGCAATATTTAATATATAGGAAAGGTAGCTTGATTCATTTAATGGTTTTCAAATATGGAGGATGGTAGAAGAATATGTTTGTATATTTTGGATGTGGTTCCACTTACCTAACTTTCAGCAACCACTTAAATTTACCTCATGTAAGCCCCGAGGTTCCATGTAACAGTGTAACACTTAATAAGTGAAATAGAAGCCGGGAGTCAAATAAAAATAATACCTTCACATCCGATCTTTAGCAGATAAAGAATTCTCAAGTAGATAAATTTGCAATGGTTCTACTTCATTAGGTTACTCAGTGATGCATTGACTAATGGTTGTTTCAGGAAAGAAAGTCATAACTAACAAACCAGAGTCCTTAACAATTGTCTCCAAGGTTCCAGATTAACCACAAAGGCAAGCTGTGCACATCTTCCTCCAAATGGAAAAAATAAAAATAAAACATGAAAACTTCTTTGAAAGTCCAAATCTGGATCTTATTTCGATACACCAGAGACACCCAGGAAGGTATTGGCATTAGGAGGTTTAGAGTTATAAAGAAATCAGAGTATACTCTTGTGACATACTGAATGGAACTAGAAAGTTTGGTTCACAATAATTTAGACATTTTTAAAATATTTGTGCATTTCTTCCTAAAGCACACCCCCCCCCCCATTACAAGAAAGTTAGAACAGACACATTTCGAAGGCTCTCAAATTAGCCTAGCTGTGTTCTGTAGTGAATGACAAGGAGACAACAGAATAACTACAAAAGGAAATATTTAAGCCAAAACCAATCAAAACAACCCCTACAGGCTTCAACAAGCTTCCTTCAGGCACGAGTCTTCCTAAAAGGGGGAATGCATTTGCAATCTATTGATAAGAAATGAGACAGACAAAACTCCTATTGACTCCCAACTGCTGCTCCATTTCAGACAGAGAAGCACATTGTCTACTATTAAAAAGGAATTTTTCTTTGTAAATAATATGATTCTATTATCTGTCCATATCACTGCTCTATAAGCTGTTATGAATAAAACAGATTATTTATAATAAAAGTTGAACAGATGGGATGAATTTTCAAACACGCGTGCTTTCAAACAAAGCCATATTCCAACATGTGATGTCATCTTCTAAACAATAAGGTTGTCCATTTATTTCCAGGACAGTTTTTAAAACAAATGTTATATTACTATCCTATTGTAAAATGTTTTTGGATCAAGCAGTTTCTACTTAAACCATTTAGCATTTCTCTTAGTATGATAGAGTGGTAGATTATCTTGGGAATTTTTTTTTCCCATATGAGAGGCTAATTTTGATTCCTGCAATCGCCCATGTCCCCCGCCAAATTCTTATTTTTTGTAGCTAGAGAAGCAGAAGGGAAATTGATGATAGAGTCAGGGTGAGAATTACCTGATGGCCATTCTGATCTCTGTCTGTCATTTGATGACATAATACATGAGAAAGCATGAGAGGAGGGGTCGATTTTTTTTTTAACTTACCAGATAAAGTTTGCACACTCCTGAACCAATCATTAGGGAGTTCTGAGCCATGTGGCATTAGTAGAAATAACTGTAAACATAGCGTATGAAATGCCAGGTAGCATGCAAGTTATAAGATCAAAGATAACAAAGCCTACTTCAAAGACAAGTGTGTGTATCCAGTGTAGATGTAGCTGGAGCAGTTAGTTAAGAGAAGGAGAATAGTAATTATGCCCATCTTAAAGATGAGACTACTAAGATTTAGAAATTAAGTAACTTGGTTGGTTAAAACTGACACTAACTCCCTTGCTTTTAACCCACTGCTACACCCATAAAGCTATGATTATTGATTGCTGGAAGGGAAACTTAACTGAACACCTAGGTTTCATTCACAGAGGTATCCAGAAAAATCCCCTAATCACAGGAAGACCCCAGTTCACTTGACATCATATTTCTCAAAACTGTTCCATAAAAGAGAGTAATATTGACCAAAGAGTTTCATTATCATTTACATTATTGGAAAAATCTCTTTCTTCTGGGTTACATTGAATAAGTAAGAATAAACTGCATTTGACCATAGATTTGCTTTCATGGAACCCTACATGTATGCAAGAAATCACTTTCAGGGAAATGGGCATTGTGTGGTTTAAACAGAGACTTCAACTTTTTGTTCTGAGCTTTTGCTACATAGATTCCAACTAAACACAGGCATATTACATGTTATTTCCCCATATCACAACACCAATCAAGCTATGATTATTCTAGGTAGGACTCTGATGGTTGGGGCTATTTTTTTTTTCTTACATAAGAAAAATAAATGACTTCCTAAAGATCTGAAACATCTTGTGATATAGAATTGAAGTTGAGGGTGCAGAGAGATAGAATTTAGTCCTGGATGAAATGCAATACCTATTTTCCATTTTGAATTTTAGGGAATAAATTCTTTGCCTTATGAAACTGGCTTCAAAGAAGATATTAATGAAAAGGTAGGGATAAGGACAAATACTGCCAACATTTCGACTTGACATCAGTGAATACATGAACTAATGTACTGATGCTGACCTGCTGTAAATGCCGTCATGTCAGCAGCCTCTCTTTGACAGGGAGGACCACTGTGCTATCTCATATTAGGCACTAAACTTCAGGAGATAAATGAAAGGTCATAATCCATCGAGATCATTCAAAGCCATTGCGAGTTTGAACACTACCAATTATCTAGATTTTTAAGTGATCTAAACAGGAAAACCTAAATTAAACCTTTAAATTGCTACCTCTCCACCGTCTGGTCTTCTTTAGTTTTCTCATTAGAACCATTGTTAGTCTAGCAGGCTTAACTAATTCAGAGGAAATGTCAATAGAAGGTCAATGTGTGAATCCCCCATGGCCTATTGATGTTAAAATGTTCCTTTTATGAAACACTCTTTCTATAGACATAGAATGTGTTATTGCCACGTTTTCAGAATGAACTGCAAAACACTCAGCAAACAATGCAGTTTCTTCCCTAATTACAGGGGTCCTTTGCATGCTGGACAAAATTTGGTTTGAAACGCTCATTACAACTTGAGATTATCTGAACAGAACTTGAATTAAAATAGGAAATGCTTGCAAGTTTCAAGGGGTCATAATTAATATAAATGTATTTTGCTTTTACCTGGAGATAAAAATATAAAGTCCATTCTCTTTTTTCCTCACCTCATTCAACACTTTCTCAGGTTGACTCTGTTCTGTGTGTTTGTACATATTTGCCATGGAAACCAATACTGGGACTGTTTGGGGGATATAGAATCAGCCGAATAACTCAGTATGTTCACTGCATAGGCTGACAGTCAGAGCCCAGTAGGGAAGAGAAGCATTCCAACGTTGGGATTGTAAAGACGGAGGCATGGGGCAGGCAATTGTTTTCTGTTGAATCCAAGACACTGCAGAGGACTACAACTTCGTCCTAAAAATACATCCTTTTTCGTATACAACAACTTCAAGGGTAAATTCAAAAGACCTAAAAAGTCTCCAATTTTTGCTTCCCTTTTCCACTTACAGTGAGTCCTTTCTACACTTTTTTCCGCGTTATCACACCCTCCCTTATCACCAGGTTAGCAGACGTCTAGGCAGGGTTGACAGCCAAATATAAGGGTGTTTGCATAAACATAAATCTTTATATGTGCATGTAGACTCAGAAACAAAGAGAAAGAACTGCGAGTTATGAGATAAATGATAACAAATCCTGTTTCAAAGATAAGTATGTGTTTCAGAACACAGGAGTAGCTGGAGCAGTTAGGGGAAGGAAAAACAGTAAGTGAGAGTTAAATACTTTATTAGATTTATTTCAGGCTATGATTAAGGCAGAACTCATTAAAATTCCCTGAGTCTTTCTTCTCATTTATTTTTTTCACCATAGGCATGTGAACTTATGCTAATTGTATGGTGGTTTTATAAATATTGAGCAAGATTTTCTAGCCAAATAGTCAAAAGTACTTTGATTCTAAATTGGACAACTTTGAAGTTTACATTAACTCTTTCATGACACTGAAAGAGTCAGAAAATTATGAGGTTTTGGACCACTGAGCTATTGCTTCCACTACGCATTTACTCTGTTTCTTCCAGAAAACTTCAGGTAGTTTTCAATTTATTTCCCAGGAAATGAACTTCACTAATTTACTTGTTGGGAAGAGTTTGGGCATTTGGAAATTCGAAGTTGGTAATCTAATTTATTCACATACCTATGGCACCCATATTTCATTTATTTTTAGTTATCGAGAACAGACATTGAACTTTCCCAAAGGAGCCCATTCAAGTCTTCACTTTCATCAAGTAGTCACCTGGGGACTTTAGACATTGATAGATCAAGACATTAGGCAATCAAATTAGCACAGCTTTTTCTACTATACCAGAGGTATCATTTAGAGCTGTGTTAGGCTGCCAATAGCAAAATACATAACCAACAGTAGTTTAAAAACAAATTTGGAGTAATTTTTCTCATATAACAAAAAAGTCAGAGGGAAGGGCTTGCTTGCATGGGCTCAGCTGCTCACGAATGCCAGCCTGGACCCAAGTTCTTACCATCATCCTCTCTTACTTCCTCAGCATGTTCACATTTTCTCTTATACTCCAGATATCACGTCCATGTTTGTGGCAGGAGGAGGAAGGGGGAGTGGAAGAAATTCTCAGAGAATATCTGCTTATGTCTCATTGTCCAGAACTGTACAATATGACCAATCCAAGGAAGACTGGGGACATGAGTATCTCACTCTACCTAGGGGTGGGTATAGTGCTTTCCTGAACAAAACCAGGGTTCTGTCTGCAGGGAAGAAGAAGAGAATGGGGTTGGATTGGAAACTAGGAGTGACAGGTGAGCTATGGTGAAAACTAACCCATTAAGTACTAGAAGTGAGATGCCTCCAAAGAATCAAGGGCACTTCAATGAGGAACCTTCCCTCCTTGTCTTCATTTAATATCCCCTCCCTTTTTAAGCTTTCATTATAGACGAGTCCTTTATTTCTGAGAAACTATGGTCCAACAGCTAAGAAACACCAAAAGTATTCTTAAATCCACTAACTGGACTATTCAATAATTGACAACTGATGTGTAGCACTGAAGAGCCTGGAGTCCTTTTACATACACTTGCAAGCACAGTGAAGCAGGTCACAAAGGCTGGAAATTTGTACTGACCAAAGACAACCACCATCTTGTCACCACTGAGGTGGTGTTTTAGATGAAAAGAGTTTATTTTCCATTATCCTTTGAAGAAGAGGTGGTTGTCTGACCTTCCATCATAGAGAGGTTTCCCTTTTTATATATGGTAACTCAAATGATCCTATCATATTTTTTGTAACTCTCTCCTGAAGTCTTCACAAAAATGTCCCAAATCTGTTAAAGTTTCTGATTCTTAAAATAGCTCTGAAGAAGCTTGACTAGAGATATTTTGACTGAAGAAGCTTGACTAGAGATATTCCGAAGATGTTTGACTTCTCAAGGACAGAAAATTTTGCATGGATCTCTTAACATGAGGCAACTAGACTTCTAAAATCGCCTTATGTGAATCAGAAGTAGACCAACTCTTTAAAACCATATTAGAACTTTTGGAACACGTAAAGGAAAATAAACTTTAGATAATTATTGAACTGAATAAATATGTGTGAACAAGGTAATAAAAAGTGGAAATGTTATGATACAATATGAGAGTGATTTTTTTCTTCAAAATATTTTTAAGGATTGGCTTATATGAATTTTCACCTTACAAAGGGTAGAAGAGATATTTACTCTTTTTACCCATTTAAAAAATTCTCTTAATGTATAGAGGAAACCTTTATATCTAAATCAAATGTGGCACCCTCTGATTAGGATAAATCAAAAATCATAAGCAAAATCTTCCTTCTTCTATAGAAATTTCCTGATTCCGGAAACTCTGGCTTTTCCTTTTGTTCCTGTTTCTCCTCCTCTTCTTCCTCCTCTTCCCTTTTTTTCCTATTCCAGCAAATGTCCTGCTATATATTAGATATTTCCCCGTGGGCTATCAGATGACATTGCATTCTATAAATCTTGTATTCATTCAACAAAATTTTGTAACATACATGATCTAAATTACTACTAAATAGGGAAAATCATCCCCTATTTTAGAAACCTCTAATTTTCCATGGCTTGTGCTGTTTCCCTTTCCCCAATTTAATTTAGTTTCTTTCATTAAAGAACAAATAGAAGAAGTGACTTATAGACTGATTTACTTTATATTTTGATGCCCTGTTCTTAGATAATGTCTAAATGCACATATATAGAATTATCACCAAAGAAAGAAAGAAAAACTCAATGTAAGTACATAATACATGTAAGTCATAGATATAGAAAATAATAGTATGTATTTTGAGTAACTATGGTCTTCTTAGAGTTTTTTTTTATTTTTTTTTAACACCACCACAAGTCCTGTCTCATCTGGACCTCTTGGGCCAGAGTAATTGTGTCCAGGTTTAAATTCAATATTTGCCTTTTATTTGACAATTAGTCATGTGACACCTCTTGTCTAAATTATATTTTAATTTCTAATGTCATAAACATTTTAATGTATTCCTTTATCTGTCCAATCAGACTGAAGATTTCACAAAATATTTTTATTTTCCTCAGTGCCCTCCACATAGTATGTTCTCAATTGATTACAAATTGGTGTTCCCAAAATTAAAAGGTAGACTTCTCCTTTAAAAATGATAATCTTGTTCAGTGCATTTGGAAATTACCTAGTACCGGAAATCAACACGTAAAGTAAATCATTCTTTGACTCACTTCCTAAAGGATTTTCACCATAAATTTCCTTTCAGCTCTTGAGTTTGACTTTCTGCTGAGATTTCAAGTTTTTAAATTTTCTGCTCAGGCTTATCGTGCATTCTCTTCATCAATACTCAAGTCTCAAGGAATCAAGGAACCAGCCAATAACTATTACCCCAACCAGAGGAAATCAGGCTCACATTTCTTGATTTCTGTGCAAGTACACAGCTGTAGATCTGTGTTTCATCCAGAAAATATGATAATACAAATTGTGTGTTACTAGTATAATTGAAGTACAAAGTGAGATATTTCTGAAATGCTTCAGAGTTAAGATGTCAATGTTCTAACAGGAAGTAGCCCTAGTTGTGCCAATCTGGTATTAGTTATCAGGTTCTCCAGAAATCTACAACCAAGACTATAATTAGTAGGCACACAATATAATGTATAATAATATATTGGCGGATCACACACACACACACACACACACACACACACACAATCACTTATAAACACATAAAGCTATAAGAAGATGCCTTTGCTATACAAACCGGCAAGAAAAGGGTGGAGATAAAGAGAGCTCCTTTATATCATCGTGTCAGAAAAAGAATAACACAAACGAGACCAGTTGATCTACTCTTCTTCCAACCTATAGCTTACACAGTACAATTACCTGTAAAGTGCTTATCTATATCAAGAAGCTATTCATTAATATCTGGTGACTTGAATATCTTAAACTGATGCACACAAAGTTTCAGATATAACATTTCTTTTGACATTTAATTCTAAAATTAACTAAAAGTTCGTGCCTCGATGGACATTAATAAGTTCTGCCAGAATGAAACTAATCATTTTTAGATCATTTTGATAAGAATGGTCCTTCCATCATTCTCTTCGATCATCATTTTTGTTAAAAAAAAAAAAAGAAAATGCAAGCTCTTAAATCACTCATTCTAAATGAAATATCTCTAGTATGAATCCAATCATTCAGTCTCACACAAATATACATAAAATACTGTCATTTTATGAGTCAAACATGGAGAAGGGAATGGGTCTATCTCGGTATAGGAAGGTAGCTGAGCACTTTATCAATATTCATTAAAATCTGGATTTCATTCCATTATAATCACAGTGATAGCCTGTGTGGTCTTCACAATGCCTTCTACATCTAGAAAATGGTTATGTTTAAAAATTCCATCCCTTCCCCTTTCTGTGATAAAGATTTGTTCTCAATGTCATCAATAGCTGAAGTGATGCTCATCTGTGACCATCTGTTCTTATTATAAAACAGTAGATTTTGGCAGAATTTTCAAGCATTGAGCTTGTCCAAACATTGGAACACTTGTTTGATCTTTACCTTTCAGATGGCTGAGTGTGGGTGAGAGGTTGGGCATAGGGAAAGGAAGGTTTCACAAATTTCTTTGAATTGGGAAATATCAAATAAATGAATTAATTTTCTCTGTTGATGATTATTCATCCTCTATTGTTAGAAAAAGTTATTGTAGTAATGTTGAAAACTGTGATTAATATTGAAGCATCTATAGTTAAATGTAGAAATGGGGAAAATACACAAATATATTTGTGATCACATACACATGAAGGGACTGTTGTTATCACTTCATGAAGAAATACCTTATTCCCAGAGCAGTGTCAGCACATAGTGGGGTACTTACTATACATGTTTTTTAGTAAATAAAAGTATGTTTAATTCTCATAAGGCAGTGGTGTTTGTATTAACATTTTCATTATACAGATGGGTAAGACTGAGGCTAAAATAATATGCAAAGTTGTAACTCAGAGCGATTCCTTCTGACTCTTATTCACATAGTTTTCCCTTAGACAATGTGGGAAACTTGGTCTCAAATGTGTTTTCTCTATTAGTAACTTCTCAATAGATACTAGAAAGCCTTGAAATACCAAAGCCAGGGATATCTGTTTGGAAAAGCTAGCTAGAGGCAGTGACTTTTGATGAGTTTTGAAAGCAGAAGCAACATGTTTGAGAAGCCAGGAGGGAAGGGAAGGAGATAACATAAATTCTTGGAACAAGTATGTTTATGAGAGAAGTGTCACAAGCAGACAGTGAGAAGGGATGATTCTATTTATATGGAGGGAAGAATAATTGGTAGAGAGATTTGAAACCTACAATTAAGGGCTTGGATTTGGTACAAAGCAGAATTAGGAAAGTGACTGATGTGATTAAAACATCAGTGGTGGGTGAGTACTGCTGCTGGGTGAAGAATGGACTGGCAGGCCTGGGGTGCCTGACTGCCTGCAAGGCTGACACAGCAGGACCCAGCCCAGATCAGCTGCCGATGGCACTCGATTGAGCCAAGACCAAGATGCTATTGAGACAGAAGTCATGAGTTTGAGCCAGGTCTCCAGGCTCCTCTATGCCCTTCAAAAAGCCCTGATGAGTGATGAAGCTCCTCATTTTGTCTTTTCCTTAAAACATAGTTTTTTTAGTGTTATCGTAGGATATCAAATTTGCACTTGAATTAAAAATATTTTGTTCTGTCATTGAAGTTCCTCCAAATCAAAGAAAAGCTGATTTAAAACTAAAACTAAAATAATGTATTTGTTAGATTTGGATGGAAATGTAAAGATTATCTTGTCTGACTTTTTTTTTTTTTTTTTTTTTTTTCAAACAAGGAACTTGGGACTTGCAGTGATGAAGTGATTTTATTTGTTGATTCACTTAGCATAAGCTCTGGAGTCAGATTCATCTTAAATTTGATTTCAAGCTTTCCATTTATTATCTGGGTAACATTAGAAAAGCCATTTGACTTTCCCTGTTTCTTCATGTATAAGATAAAGATAGATACAGTGCAATAATCATTATAATCAGTATAAAACATTATTTTTCAAGGCACTATAGAGTGATGATTAATGGTACGTGCTCTGGAGCTAGACTGCTTGGATTTAACACCCAAATCAACCATTCACAAACAGTGAGAACTCGGACCAGCTGCCTAATCTCCCCAGTTCCCTCCTCTGAGAAATGGAATATGTCTATTAATATTTAGATTGTATTAAATGAGAAAAAAATATATATATACATAGTTTATCTCTCTCTATATATATATGTATATATATACATATATATGTATACATATACATATGTATATATGTATGTATGTATATATATATATATATATATATATATATATATATATATATATACACACACATATATATATATACATGTATCACCAGACTTCACCTCCAGCCAATGGCATTGGATATATGTTAGCTATAGCTATGATTGTTATTATCCTCCTTATTTTTTTTGGTTAATACCCACTACATTTTGTGCAGTGCATCAGATGAAGAATATACAGAAAGGAGAGACACAGCTTCTTCTCTCAAGCAGCTCAAGAGGCTAGAGAGGTGACATAAAGTAATCACAACTACAATCCAGTATGATAAGTGCTACTATGCATGTTTCCCTCTCTATCTTTCCTAGAGCTCAGAACGGCCTAGGTGAATGGGGAACAAGTGGCTGTAGGTGAGTTAGTTGAGTTGAGACTTGACAAATAAGTAATTATCAGGTGATCTTGGAGCCATGTTTGTATGTATTGAGAGCGTGCGGAGCAGTGACTAGGTTAGCTAGACAGAAAGCATGAGTTTAAGGTTAGAGAAAATCCAAGTGGTCGTTCTGTACTGTCAATAGTAGATTGAATATGAGGAACAGTGAGAGGTGAGGCTAAAAGGTTACACAGTAGCTTGATGAAGAAGGGCATTGTTAAGTGCACTGCTAAGTGATGTGCACTTTATCTTGAAGGCACTGAAGTACAATGAGATGATTTTAAGCAGAGGGTTCTCATCAAATATTGATGGATGTCCCCTGGGCTCACTTCTGAGTATGTTGGTACTGCAACACCATTACCTGTTGACCTGACTGCTTTCCTTTCTCCTACAAGGTGATAAGTTCCTTGAGGGCAGTCACTTGTCTTTCAAAATTCCTAGTATTTATCATGATGCCTGGAAGAAGTAGGTGCTTAATAAATACAGGTGAAAGAATAAATAAATGAAGAAGACAAAGCAGAAATTCAGCTGAGGCTCATTTCTCCCTAATTCATGTGACTTAATAAGGATGTAATATTGTCAGTGCCAGGAGACACAGAAAGGGTACAGGTTCAAGAGATATTTGAGTAAGAACACTGACAAGTATTGGAACTAGATACTTAATTGGAAGCAAGAAGAACATATCTAGAATGACCTTTAGATTTAGCTTTTCATTAACTCAGTGGATGATGGTAATATTCACTAAGAGTGAATATCCAGGAGTAGGTTCTTAGCTGAAGATAATGAGTTTACGTGTCTAATTTTAGGACCAAATGAAGGAATCTCTAGGAGGCAGGTGGATGGAGAGATCTTGGTGTTTTTAACTCAGAACCCACTGTAACTTTCCTATGTAATGCTTTTTTTAAAAAAGCCAAACAAACCAACTACTAACTAGAATGTCAACTACTAGCTATTAGAATGTTAACACAATTTATACATAATGACTTTTTAGTGGTTATAAAGTCAAAGAGGATATTTTTCTTGACCATCTGTCTGAAATTCCATAAACCCTTCTTTGTTTGTGGAAATGATACTCAGCCACGAGTGCACAAGTGGAACCTTGTCACACCCTTCCAGATACAATGGACACACACATAGCATTTCATTTAACTTTGACTCTAAACTTGTGCCAGAGTATTCAACCTTTTGTGTTCATCTTCCTTTAATACATGCAAGACAGGGTCATGATTAATATTGTGGATTTGGGAATCAGACAGGTAAGGTTTTAAAATCTCAACTTTGTCACCTAGCTGAGTGATCTGGGGGAAGCAGCTTGCCTTAGCTTAGCCTCAGTTTTTCTCATGTATAAAATTCAAAGGGCACACCTAGAAGGGAGGGATAGGGAGGGTGGGAGGGAGGGAGACACAAGAGGGAAGAGATATGGGAACATATGTATATGTATAACTGATTCACTTTGTTGTAAAGCAGAAACTAACACACGATTGTAAAGCAATTATACTCCAATAAAGATGTTTAAAAAAAAAATTCAAAGGGCAGCACTTATCATGAAGGTTTGAAACCCTCCTCTGGCTTTTTCATCACATTCAGTGTTGGCATTCTCACCTCTTTCCCTTTATTCCAGCCACACCGACCTCCTCACTGTTCAGGGAATAACCCAGGCAAGCCCTTTCCCAACTACCTGCACGCTAGCTCCCTCACTTTGTCAAACATTTTCACAAAAGTTATCATCCATCACATGGCTATAATAGAGAGAAAACCACGGCTCAGTCTGCTATGGAACACATGCATGCAAACTCACAAAGGCGGCAAGAAAATTCCCTCCAAGGAAATTATAGCAGAGGGAAGAGTTTTGTGTAAAATGTTCTTCTTGTACATTATCACCTTTGATGTAACTTTGACATTTGAAATGCAATTAAAAGTTCAATTCCTTCAGCAAGATCTTCCCTGGGTCCCTTATGTAAAATTTCACTTTCACACTGCAAGACTTCATATCTCCCTTCTCTGCTTTATGTTTTTCCTCCATAGCATTTATTACAATCTAATATGCTATATATTTTACTTATGTTTGTAGACCAAACCAGAAAGTAAGCTGCTTGAGGATGGAAATTTTGGTCTGTCTTGTTCACTGTTGTATCTCCAGTGCCTAGAATAGTGCCTGGCACACAGTAAGCACTCAAAAAATATATACTTGGAATGAATGAATTTATATATGTAATTGTTTTGTATAGTATCTAACATGTACCAAGTGCTCATGAAGTGGCAGCTATTGTTGTCAATTTTGCTAACATTTTGCAAGATCTTCACAAGTCATAAAACACACTGTGTTCAGTATATTATTCTACTACCACAGATACTTTGTGGATGAATGAATGAAAGAACCAACCAATCAAATGTAAAGGTTAGTTACTTGGGTCATTATTGGTAATATGGTGTTGCTTCCAAAGCAACATTCCAGAGCTGAGATAGGCTGGAAAGCAGAATGGGCTCCACAAAGTGGCTCTATAACCCTGAGTAACTCCCCACCTTACCCCACCCAAAAGTTCCCTCATTTCTAATGAGTGGGTTATTATCAAGGGCTATTTGCAACTCTCACAGACTTTCAGTGTGTGGGGGCCAAAAACTGAGGTAAGTGGTAAAATATTTTACTTCTTTAACTTTCTTTTAAATTGAATTGCCTTCACAGAAAATGAGAAATGGATTTCAATCGGATTGTACAACACTTCTTTCACATAGACATGTACACACACACACGAACACACATACACACACACACACATGATTTTGACTTGATAATTAAAAAAATTTTTCCTGCCTTTGTCTCAGTGATTTGTGAGAAGTCTGTAGGTATTTCCAAAGTGTTATTAATGACTTAGAAAGTGGGAAGTGTGTCTGTCAAAACCAAGCTTAGCTAGTCTGGTGGCAGGTGGTACCAAGAGGCATAGTGAATTCCAAGTTTAAATTACAAAGAACTATTGATCTTGACAGTAAAGCATGCCCACAAATGAAATTGACATGGAATGAATCTGACATTAAAATATTACCTTAAAATCTTGAAAAGCATGATAAAAATTTCAACTATATAACAAAAGGGAATTGGAGAAAATGAATAAATTGGTAGTGATCTTTCCTTCAAGTGTGTATTTTTCTCTATAGGTCAAGCTCCTGTTGCACATAATCAGTTACCCTGGTTTCTCACTTCTTCACTTAATCAGTTTCAATAATGATTTAGCTTAACAATTAGAAAGTTCTAAATTCATGTTAAAGTCAAAACAAAACAAAATAGCTGCAGATGTAGTTTGCAAAAAAGAACTTTAATCCAGGACTTGAGGTGAATTAATATGACACTAAAAGCTCTGGGTGAGAATCCAGGTTCTACAACAGAGAACCATGAACAATGGGCAAATTATTTAATTTCTGCCCTTAAGTTCTTTAGCTGTAAAGAATGAGCATGATGATATCTACTCCACTGTAGTTGTTCTGAAGAATAAAAAAAGATACGTGCTTGGGTCAGGCATATAAAAAGATTGATAAAATTCATTTTGACATATGTTTGAATAAGACTGTCACAGATCTTACCTTATGGGATGAAACAGCTGTGTAAAGCCAGGAGGAGAAATGTTTGAAGTTAGATTTTATAGATGAGGAAACATGCTCAGATGAGTTAAGTAACTTTCCCTAGACACCAAACAGGGGTTAAAACTCATGTCTTCTGATTCCTGGCCTACTGTTTCTCTTCATTCAACCACTCCTCTGTATTTCAATAGGCTATTCTTGAGTGAAGATCATAAGTATCCTAATAGAATTTTTTTTGCCCTCTTTTTTTTCCCCAAAGGCCTAACTACACACTTAATAACCTCCTTATTCATCATATAATTTAGGAGTAACTCCTATGTGCTAGGTGGTATTCTGCCAGCAGCAAACAGTAGAACAAAATTGTCTACCCCATGAAGCTTATATTGTGGTAGACTTGATTCATTCAGTCAACATACATGAGTGCCGTTACATCCCAGATATAGTCTAGGAACTAAAGATACATAAGTTCTTGTCTTGATGTTGTGGGTGAGGACACATACCAGAAAAGGGTGAATGAAGATATAACAGGTGAAGAATTCTGCAGTCTCAGGCATGGTGAAGGGTTAGGGGGTTAGCTCAACCCAGATTTGTCTAGAAAGTCTTTCCAAGGATGCAGACCAATGAGCTTGGTCTTGGACCATAAGAAAATAATCCAGCTACCTGAAACCATTGTAGAAGCTAGCACCTGGAGAAGGGCCTCCCCCTTGCTTTGAAAAGTGGTATGTTTGGTTTAATAACTAGGAAATGGCATACTCATTGGGTTATTAAACCACGTGAGTTTTCTGAAATAAGTGGGCTTCTTAATGAAAGAGAAATTTATTGTACTTTTACATAATGTTCTTTTTTGTGTATTCAGAAATCATATTGGTAGATTTATGCATTACTGTTATGGGCTGAATATTTGTGTCTCCCCAAAATGCATCTATGGAAGGCTTAACCCCCAGTGTGATGGTATTTGGAAGTGGGGTCTTTGGGAGGTAATTAGTTTTAGAATAGTGTGGGATCCTCATGATAGAGGAAGACAGAGTGATCTCTCTCCTGGAGCATGCACCAAGGATAGCTCATGGGATACATAGCAAGAAAGAAGCTGTCTACAAGCCAGGAATTAAATCTGCTAGCACCTTCACTGTGGATTTCCCAGCCTCCAAAACTATGAAAAAAAAAATGCAGCCTGAGCATACTAAGAAATATGACATACTTCTCTTATTGGATCCTGTGAGGGCAAAAAAAGGTACGGGAAATTATACATTAGCAGACAAAGGTGATAGGGACACAAAGAGGAATTCAAAACTGGATTTTATATATTTAACCTAACATAATAGCAATTCAAAACTGGATTTTATATATTTAAACTAACATAATATCAATGAGAAAAATTATTTTCATAAATTGTGAAAACTACTTATTCATAGAATCTAATGGTTTTTGCACATTCTTACCATAATATAACACACTTAAGCCCTCTCTAAGGCAATTTCTAGCTGGTCCACTTTAAAATGATATGCCAAAAGGAAATAAGAATTAAAATTTGAAATCAGCTGAATACATGTAATATTGCTCAAAATGTCCTAAAATTACTCTGAAGGGCTAAGCGTTAACAATACGTAAATTTATGATTAAGTCTGGGGAATATCATGGCTTTGTGTTACCTCAACACAAAGGTCTTGATTTTTTTTTTTTTAAGACCTACTAAAGTTTATCTTTGATTAAGTATATAGTCCTAGAGTCCTAGGATTTCCTGATACATTTCTGTATAGTAACCCTTTCCGAGCCTGGCTATTACAGCAGCTTTCTGTGCTTATGCAGTTTTGTCTGACTGGCCTAGTTTACATTTTTAATCCAGTCCTCAAACTTTTACATGCATCTTGTCATTCTTGCCCTGCCATCCTGACACACAGTAGTGTGTATCTGTCATTTAAGGAAGAACAATATCTATCAGAGTAAAAAGACACATTGCTTTATCGTTTCTGTTTGTTTGATTTTGGGGGGTATGTTTTGCTTTTACTTGTAGTTAACATATTTACATACCATCCCCTGAGCAGGTAAGCCTAAGGCCGTTTTTAATCTCTTAGGATAAAATCTGGAGAACAACCTCAGGGGGTTGATTACAGATGTGTCATACTCAGGTATAATCAAGGGGAATATTTGGGGGACATCTGGGTGGCATATACTACATGCTCCTTGTGCAAAGCTGCCCCGATCTGAAGTAAAAGGAAGTGACACAGCCAGATTTGCTCAGGTGGACTGAGGCTAGAGAGGTATTGGCAGGACAATTTTAAGGAAGAATTGCCTTCCCTCCTGTCCAAATCACATGTCTAATTAAATGGTTATCATGTGCTCAGTACAAGAATATAGAATTCATTTACTTAGCAAATATTCCTTAACTACCTACTACATATTAGGCATTCTGCTGGGTGCTGGGGACACAAAGATTAATAGACACATTCTCTACCTAAGAGAACTCACAGCATTGTGGACATTTCTTTGCTTAAAAAAGGGGGGGGGTACTCAAGTACAAATCTCAGTTTGTATGTTTGTTTTTTTAATTGAAATTGGAACTACTTTGAGCATATAAGCAGGTGAGTGAATACTGTTTGCAGAATCGGCAAGAGCAGATACTGAGAACCTATTGCTGACTTTTCTGTTCCTAGTTTCACACAATCCAGCACAGAGCATTGAGTAGCTCAGTGTTCATGGAAAGAATTGATTGATTGATCCATGTGCTGCTTGATTGATCAGTCCTCACTGAGCCACACTTCTCAGAACTACGACAGTCCACTTACATGGGGTTGGCATTATTTTACACGTGCTATCCTCTTTTCATTGATTAGTCTCACCGATTGGATCGTACACGTCTAGTACAGGGACCCGGCAGGGCCCTCTGAACTCCTGGAAGCACGATGTACGTGGCATAGCTACGAGACACACTTTTTGAGTGCCCGAACCAGAAAAAGTTGGCTTGAGCCAGCACACTGGTTCCTGAGCTCTGTTCTAACAGACTAAGCCTTCTCACTTCAGGGCTCTGTCAGGACCCCTGCTCCTCAAGGCACTTCTCTGGGGAGAGCGTCTAAAGATTCCTCCGCCGCCCATGTCATTCACTTGGTTACACCATGGGTTAACTGACTCGCGATGGCCGCAGAGCTCCAGAGGGTCACCCTGGAGCCACTGTCGCTGCAGCTGCTCAAGGTCCTCTCCCAGCTTTCCAGCAGCTTCCCCATCCCGGGTGGGGCGAGACGTGTTGGAAATTCAGAAGCAGAGGGTCAGAGTGCCATGGTTTAAACCAACAAATTTTAAACCTGGATCAATGACAGTGGCCCAGGCAATTTAGAATAGGATTATTTGCTTACTGGACGGAGCTAAATTGTGGCTCTTTCCTTACTTGATTAGGACAAAGTATTTGGAAATTCAAACCCGAAATCATCCATTATCACAGAGTTTCCATTCATGGATTAAAAAGCAAGTGAAGTTGGATTACACTGTCCTCTCCCAGATTCACTAAGGATGAGAAGGACTGGGTCCTCCTAGGGCTGGAAAAAGAACAGATGCCAAAATGGCTGATGCAAAGGGCTTTTCAAAACTAATTTTTAAGAAACATATCTTTTCTTGTGTGTATTTTTTGGGGGGGGATTAAAAAAATCAGATTCTCTAAGAAACAAAGCGTCTGAGGAATATCAACTGAAAATAACACTAGATAGCAAATAAAGCACATTATTTTTCATCAATGTATGGAATATCATTGCAAAGATGTAAGAAAGGGAAAATAATTTTAGCTGATCCTATATATTTTTGTTCTTTGAATGCTACAATTTATTGCTGAGTGCTACACCATCAGACTTTGTTCTAATGAAATATAATCCTCAGACGCCTATGAGAAATCTAAGAAAGCTATGTATTTTCCACTGTATACATGTACAAATCCAATTAAATGTTAAAAAACACTTCACAAATTATTATACGTTATGGTATATGTAAATTAATGTTCTAGAAAAATAATATAACTTAAGAAATAAGATACTTTCCTTCAAAAATATTTTGTAAGTTGTTTTGTTTTCCACCGTGGGCAGTATTTGTTTTTGTTTTTAGTAGATTGACACTCGCTATTTTTTCTGTTGACTAAGTTATATTCAATTCCTCATTTACCTTTATTTTATTTCATTTTGGTTTTAAATTTTACACCTCTTCACATAGGCTCCAGGCTATGGGCTTGCAAGGTTTAAAAATGTTTATAGGTAATAGACAAAGGTGAAGACAAAGATGATTTAAGAGGGAAAATAAAGAGACAAAGTGGTTTAAATGGTTCAGACAAAAGGGTTAAAATAATATTTAGAGGAAATTATGCTTTACAAATTAATTTATCTCTGGGTGTCATGTTTGATAGGCTTATGTTCTTGAATTATCTGGAGGATGTTCCGTCTGTTTTCTCCCAGGTACTCTATTTGAGTAGCTGTTACTTCTGATGAAAAACTTCTTTAGGACTGGCTAGCCTCATGAAGTGACTGCAACATATTCAATATTATATGGTGCTTGCTACAGTTAAAATTGAGCAGAGAATAAGATTTGATGTACTCCTGAAGAGGAACTTATTATAAACCTGACAATCCTTTGCTTCTTCTTTAAAGAAGATTTGAGAATGAAAGAATAAAAGCAAAGCAAAACAAATAGTATCCTGAATTTCTGCAAAGCACACAGCATGCATGTCCCAGCAATCTACTTACAGGAAGTTTGCATCAATGAAATGTGATCATTTCTGGGATTTTTGACTACTTTTACATATAAAGGATTCATATAAAACCTTCATGTAAAGGTTTCCTGGACCTTCTTAAACCTTGTCCGTTTCTCCCATTTAACGAGCTCATAAACCATGACCCTCTCCTTCCTGATTTTTTTCAGTTTACAGTTAAATATTTATTCATGTGATCATTTCATTCATGTTCATATGCCTTTTCGACACTGTAAGCTAGGATGTTTAGCAACATTCCTGACCTCTAGCCACTAAATGCCAGTAGCAGCTTCCCTACCCCCAAGTTGAAACAAACAAAAATGTCTCCAGACATTGCCAAATGTCCCCTGGGGAACAAAAATTGTACTCAGTTAAATATCAATGTCGTAGAGGAAAAACCTGACAGATTCAAATGAATATATCCGTGTAATGGAAAAGTGCTGTTAGAATACTAGCATAAAGTTTTTGCAATACGCTTCACAATCAAAAGGAATGGTTCGGGGCTTCCCTGGGCTTCCCTGGTGGCGCAGTGGTTGAGAGTCCGCCTGCCGATGCAGGGGACACGGGTTCTTGCCCCGGTCTGGGAAGATCCCACATGCCGCGGAGCGGCTGGGCCCGTGAGCCATGGCCGCTGAGCCTGCGCGTCCGGAGCCTGTGCTCCGCAACGGGAGCGGCCACAGCAGTAAGAGGCCCGCGTACCGCAAAAAAAAAAAAAAAAAAAAAAAAAAAAAAAAAGGGAATGGTTGGCATGTTAGTCTTCATTGCACGGCCCACTAAAAGCATTATGAATTCAAATTGCTGCCATTCTTAATGGTTATATTTTACAGATTAAATAATATCTTAATCACTCCCTAGGGGTTTTCAAATAAAAACTGAGTCTTTATAAATCAAATAAGTCAGGAAATAATAGGCCAGCCTAGGTCAGACTCCTAAATCTAAAATTTCACTCAGGTTCCCTACGCTGTTAATTAAGACTTTTGAATTTGGTTTGGTTTCTCAGCACAAAAGCTCACTTCAATACAGTTTTGCAAATTAACGTACACGAAAAGCCTGCAAAATAGAATTAGACAAAGTTCTAAGAGAAACCTAGTTGTAGTAAATTGAGATTTTAAATTAAAAGCTACTACTCACAACATGGTTCTTGTATTCCTTCAGCTACCAGATGCTATTACCCTAAGGCAGGCTAGGATTGATTTTTGAAAATAAATGGATTTACCTTTTCATTCGATGACATACTAAAATAGTCCTGCTAGGGCTTCCCTGGTGGCGCAGTGGTTGAGAGTCCACCTGCCAATGCAGGGGACACGGGTTCGTGCCCCGGTCCGGGAAGATCCCACATGCCGCGGAGTGGCTGGGCCCGTGAGCCATGGCCACTGAGCCTGCGCGTCCAGAGCCTGTGCTCCGCAATGGGAGAGGCCACAACAGTGAGAGGCCAGCGTATCGCAAAAAAAAAAAAAAAACAAACAAACAAACATAAAATAGTCCTGCTGGGTGATACTCTTATTCTGTACATAAAAGCAGATGAAGGAAGTGTTGGCAGTTATAAAAAAATAGACTATGCCAGCAATAAATTCGACAATGTATTCACAACAGTTATTTTCCCTTGCTGAGTTAAATACGAAACTGTTTTTCCATTGACTTGACTTTGTGCATGAAATCTGGCCTCAATTTCCATGTCAACAAAATGGTTATATTAGGAATACACCTTCTACTTTGGAGTAACAGTAAAGATATGGTATATAAACATGTACATCATATGATTTGTGTCCAATAAATATTATTTAAAGTTTAGAATGAATAGACAAAACAACTAACATTTTAATTTTGAAGTGAGTTTCTTATATATTTATTTCTTCAACACATGCCAAACATTGTGGAAAAATAATATCTATGACTGAATAACACTGATTTCACAATTATTATCTTACAAATGCATATCTTTCTATTGTTCTTCATATCCTTGAATAATTTAATATACACTTTGGTTTTCATTATACAGAAATGGTCCTGCTTTAACAATGCTGCATGAACCCTGTGAATCTCAGGGAAAACAATCTTAGAGAAAACACCCACAAAATATATTAAGAGCAACCTATATACCCATGTTTTCATTTTCTTCCCTTTTAAACCAATTTTCGTCATGCCTCCATGTTAAAAATTATATTTACTTAAATTATCCCTTAAAAAATAGGTGGAAACAGCTTTTTGTTTAAAAAAAAAAACCTAAGGTACAACTCCATTACCTTTGCTGCTGTATTCCTCACTCCTTTTTTACTTAATTGTAATTATTGGGTTCTGCATTTTCATGCCCCTAAACAAATCACTTTCTTGAGCAGCTTTTGAGGATAATTGATAGGATTGCAGATTTTTTTTTTTTTTTTTTAACAAAAAGAATCTTAAATTTTAGGGTTTGGTACATAAGACCAGACTAGAAAGTGATCGCATTTTGGTGGCTTCACTGGACTTTCATGTTTTTAATTTACATGATTCTGTGCCATTTGGGTGTGTTTATTTGTGTGTGTGAATGGGTGTTCCACAAGTAATTTTACAACAGTTCCTTTTGACTATAACTTATGCTGTCTACAGATTTAAGAAATATAATGTTGATTTGGGTGGTCATGAATTGATTTACAATGTAACAATTTTTCTCTTTCTAAGGCCCTGAAGACTTTTTTTCCCCCTCCATTCTGTATATTACTTTTTTTTTTTTTTTTTTTTTTTGCTGTATTCTGGCCTCTCACTGTTGTGGCCTCTCCTGTTTCGGAGCACAGGCTCCGGATGCGCAGGCTCAGCGGCCATGGCTCATGGGCCCAGCCGCTCAGTGGCATGTGGGATCTTCCCGGACCAGGGCACGAACCTGTGCCCCCTGCATAGGCAGGCGGACTCTCAACCACTGCGCCACCAGGGAAGCCCTGTATATTACTTCTTAATGGAAATGCCGTTTCTAGCTTTTCTCAGAGACCTATAATGGGGAGATTCTACTTCTGTATAACTTTGTATGTACTGCATTCACATTAATGTTTGATGGAGAGGAAACTAGATAATGATTTTGAAAAATAAAACTTTTGCCATGATAAACACGTGAAATAGAAGGAAATTATCATTAACTCAATTTGTAGCTCACCTTGTCATTTTACAGATGTGACAGAAATCTTTAGTTTTATCAAATTATTTTTCAGCTCAAAGTGTAGTGGTATGGGTTTAGAAATAAAGTATATCATGAGGTTTTTGTTTTGTTCTTTTTTTTTTTTTTTTTTTTTTTTTGCGGTACGCGGGCCTCCCACTGCTGTGGCGTCTCCCGTTGCGGAGCACAGGCTCCGGACGCGCAGGCTCAGCAGCCATGGCTCACGGGACCAGCCACCCCGCGGCACGTGGGATCTTCCCGGACCAGGGCACGAACCCGCATCCCCTGCATCTGCAGGCGGGCTCTCAACCACTGTGCCACCAGGGAAGCCCTATCATGAGGTTTTAATGAGAGTTTCCTTTCTCCCAGAAAAAAAAGGCGAGAAATTCTACAAAATGTAAAGTTGTTCTTCAAGATTCACAGAGAAAGATCAAAACCTGAAACCAAAAACACACAATGTTTCAGGTTTTGTTTCCTTGTTTTTAAATCTGAAAAAATATTGTAGTGCTTCAGAATAGGGACTCTAAGGAGAACACTCTATGACATAAATCACAGCAAGATCCTTTTTGACCCACCTCCTAGAGAAATGGAAATAAAAACAAAAATAAACAAATGGGATCTAATGAAACTTAAAAGCTTTTGCACAGCAAAGGAAACCATAAACAAGAGCAAAAGACAACCCTCAGAATGGGAGAAACTATTTGCAAATGACGCAACTGACAAAGGATTAATCTCCAAAATTTACAAGCAGCTCATGCAGCTCACTATCAAAAAAACAAACAACCCAATCCAAAAATGGGCAGAAGAACTAAATAGACATTTCTCCAAAGAGGATATACAAATTGCCAACAAATACATGAAAGAATGCTCAACATCATTAATCATTAGAGAAATGCAAATCAAAACTACAATGAGATATAATCTCACACCAGTTAGAATGGCCATGATCAAAAAATCTAGAAACAATAAATGCTGGAGAGGGTGTGGAGAAAAGGGAACACTCTTGCACTGTTGGTGGGAATGTAAATTGATACAGCCTCTATGGAGAACAGTATGGAGGTTCCTTAAAAAACTATAAATAGAACCACCGTATGACCCAGCAATCCCACTACTGGGCATATACCCTGAGAAAACCATAATTCAAAAAGAGTCATGTACCAAAATGTTCATTGCAGCTCTATTTACAATAGCCAGGACATGGAAGCAACCTAAGTGTCCATCGTCAGATGAATGGATAAAGAAGATGTGGTACATATATACAATGGAATATTACTCAGCCATAAAAAGAAACGAAATTGAGTTATTTGTAGTGAGGTGGATGGACCTAGAGTCTGTCATACAGAGTGAAGTAAGTCAGAAAGAGAAAAACAAATACCATATGCTAACACATATATATGGAATCTATGAAAAAAAAGAAAAAAAGGTCATGAAGAACCTAGGAGTAAGACAGGAATAAAGACACAGACCTACTAGAGCATGGACTTGAGGATATGGGAAGGGGGAAAGGTAAGTTGTGACAAAGTGAGAGAGTGGCATGGACATATAGACACTATCAAATGTAAAATGGATAGCTAGTGAGAAGCAGCCACATAGCACAGGGAAATCAGCTAGGTGGTTTGTGACCACCTAGAGGGGTGGGATAGGGAGGGTGGGAGGGAGGGAGATGCAAGAGGGAAGAGATATGGAAACATATGTATATATATAACTGATTCACTTTGTTATAAAGCAGAAACCAGCACACCACTGTAAAGAAATTATACTCCAATAAAGATATTTTTTAAAAAATAGAAATTAGAAACAAACAAACAAAAAAGAGTTTGGACATATTTGACTTTCAGGACACAGACTGAAAAAATCTGAAATTGCTCCTTTTCACCCTTATAGAAGCAATGGTCCTTTTCCATGAAATAAGCTTTTCTAGGAAAAGATGATTGGAATTACAAAGGAGTAGTTGAAAAATTCAGAGAGGAAAGGCAAGATGTAAGCTTTATTCCTGTCCAAGATTTACCCAAGATATGCCAAGCAGATTCTAATTAAAAACAAAAACAACAAATAGCACAGATAAGCAAATATAAAACACAAAATCTAAGAAAACAAGGTAGTACAAAAACAGCAAATTATTTTCTGAACGGTCGGCATATATATAGTCATGAAGCATTGACCTCATGAGATAGCAAGTTTTTTTCTACGTTTGCTGTGAGAAAAAAAAGGGCTTAAGATCAACTGCTCTGAAACCCAAATCATCATGGTGGACAGATTATACTGAATATATTATTGGCTTATAGATGACCTTATAGGATGTCAGTGTGTGTATGGTTCCCATTTTATCTGTATCAGAATATACCTGAAAAACATATTATTTAAATTTGATATCTCAAAGAGATTTATTTTTCCTCTGTATGCCTATTTTTTTTTTCATGGCTCTGATCAATATTTGATGATATTTGCAGCCTTGTCCTCTAGTGCAGACAAATGCATATGAGCCATCTGTACATTTAATGTGATAAACTCAGAAGGGTTTTCTGAACAAAACTTTGGCCCTGCTTCCAGGTGTTTCCTCTACCGGAAGTGAGGTGGTCTTCTATTCAAGGATGTATCTTTTTAGATTTCTTAATTTCATAGAAGGGCTTCATCTTTACATTCTGATTTTTTTAATGGAAGATCTAAATATAATTAATAAGCTTAATCAATGAGATATGTATACACAACAAATAGTGTTTTGAATACAATGTTTCTGAATACAAATGGAACATTTACCCCCCAAAAATATATTAGATGATTAAGGATTAATATCAAAAGACTGTGTTCCTTCGAGCATAATGCAACAATAACAAAATAATAGTGATTGCAAATGGGTAACTTTAAAAATCACATATGTTTGGAAACTAAATACATAATATTGAATAATGCTTTGGCTGAAATAAAATCTGTTTCTTCAAAACTTTTCTATGTCTTACAAAGAAAATTTATTGTCTAGTTTTCTTCATATAAGACTAGTGTTTATTAGGTTTATCCTTATATATTTTATGACTTCTGCTGCTATATGTATAGATCGCTTTTTCCATTACATATTATGGTTAGGTATTACTGGTGTATAGGCACCTCCTAATTTTTGTATGTTGATCTTGAATCGTATTTTACTGAGCATTCTCCTAATTTTAAAAAAGTGGTTTAATAAATATTAAAATAAGCCTTCTGAGGTTTATGATTCGCCTTTCACCAGAAATACATACTTCATCACAATCTCTTTCCATTTAACTTTCTGTTGCTTACCTTCCAATAAACCTCAGATTCAAGGATCAATAATGATGAATAATTGTGAAGAGATACACTGTCCATCCATTCCCCTAGATATTATAAATTTTAGTCTTCAGTCAAACCAAACTACTTGAAATTTCCATTCCAAGATGTTTTGCAGAATTGTTTTTATTATTTTTTGGTTTCTGCTCATAGAGTTATATGGAGCACTTTATAAGAAACAAATGAATGGAACACAATCTTTCATCATAAGAATGGTATCTACAATATCACATCATTTCCCTTCATTGAGACCACAGGATACATTTCTTTCATGTTTTTTAATGTAAAACCCTATAATTTGTCCAAACTACTACACTCTCTGAACTTTGTGATTTGTCCTGTTTCCTTTCTTATTTCTGCTGCAAGAAAGCTCAGCTAAAATGTTCCAGTCCACTTTTGGCATCTTCTCAAGGACATTGCCCCTGCTTTATCTTATTTCACCTTTATCTCCATCATTTTTGTATTTGTATCAGGTTATAATATATGTATTTCTGTAAGCCTTTGAAATAACTTTATAAGGCAAGCTATAAATATACGAATGAAGAAGCAAACGATGGGGAGTGTGGAAAAACGTAAATTAAAACTTCATCCTCTGAAGGGAAAAGAAAAGGTCAAATGTTACTCTTGGAAGCCAGAAGTCAATTTGAAAGATTACTTCATATGAAACAAAAGGCAGTCTAGACTTCAGGAATAGTAGGTCAAATTTATTTTAGTATTCTCTCCAGGAATTGTTTACTGATTTCATTTTTTATAAGCATCACATTAATTACTCATTCCACTTTACTTTCCTATATCTGATATAGAGGTGGGAAGATGAATTTCAAAGCTCCACACTATAGCCTGCCTTTCTGATTTTTGATGACATTCTCAAAAAGTGAGCAATAGTATTACCTTTAACAGTCTTCCCTTGTATGCCCTTGCATTTAACCTAACTGGAGGCTAATACTCATTTGAATTAAACTAAGGTAATAAAAAATAAGGTTAGTACATGCTAATTATTCTAAATTTTTATGCTAGAGCCCACTCATTTGTAATTGTTCTTTCTAGTTTTTTTTGTAAGAGTCTTAGCAGATATGAAGACAGTTCTGTAACTCAAGTAATTGTAAGACAAGGTGACCAGAAATGCCCAGGTCACACAAAGTTGAAAAATAAAAACTGTATATACAGTTTAACACCTTTTTGTTAAGATTTCTCTATTGATATTTTCCCTACATGTCAGAATTTCTCTGGATTTTAATCTTTCAGTAGTTATCACCACCTGGATTGTATTTCACCTCCATTTCCTATGTCAACCCTCTCCCTTGAGACACACCTCAAAACATAACTTCTTGGGGCTTCCCTGGTGGCGCAGTGGTTGAGAATCCGCCTGCCGATGCAGGGGACACGGGTTCGTGCCCCGGTCCGCGAGGATCCCACGTGCCGCGGAGCGGCTGGACCCGTGAGCCATGGCCGCTGAGCCTGCGCGTCCGGAGCCCGTGCTCCGCAACGGGAGAGGCCACAGTAGTGAGAGGCCCGCCTCGCACACACACACAAAAACAAACAAACAAAAAAAAACACATAACTTCTTTACAGAGCATCCAGATTTAAAGAGACCGCACTGATAGTTCTGTGATCTCTCTATTTTGGAACTTTTATGTATTTTACTGGTTAATTACAATACCTCATTCATTCAAATATAGATTTTTAACAACTGTCAAATGAGTTGGGGGAGAAAACAAAGTTGCAAGAAAATAACATTGAGATGCAGTTTAAGAATTGTGGCTCAGCTACCTAGTATCTACATTGGTTTCATTCTGGGATCTCAGTGTTCTCATCTATTAAGTCGGAAGTTAAGATCTTTGAAGTCCCTGCCTGGTCTTAAGTACTATTATTTTAAATTTATATATATATATATATATATATATATATATATATGTGATATCTTTATTTGTATGTATGTCACATGAAAAATATTTTTATATTTATATGCTTTCTATAGCTTGTTCAAAGGAACTTCTGGGTCTGACTTCTCTCTTTACCTTTTGGCTACATAGAAGTCCCGGAAGAGTATACTGAATGTAATAAACTAGTTATAAACAATTATTTATAAAATTTTTGGATATTTTTCTAGTTGACCACTATTGTTCCTTAAGATATTTATTTTGTAGCTTAATACTATTTTCTGACAAATGATCCACAGATCTAGCAAAAATATTATCAACCCTGTCATGTTACTTGGGACCTAGGTGATGTCATGTGAACCTTACTGTTCAATCTGACCAACAGGGATATTCTCATAGGTCAGTGAACAGATGTTTTAAAAGCCCTTGTAGTCTGAGAACATTTGTCATGTCTACGTGATTCCTATGCCCTCCTCTCTACCTTTCTGTCTGCCTCCTATCATCACCAGTCACAGACGGGGTGTTTATACCCATTAACCTTTCCTCATTATTGTGAAATACAATAATAGTTTGATATGTGATTTTTCTCCAGGTACAATAAATAAAGCACAGAGGGAAACATAAATTGGAATTTTAATATATATATGTAGGAATTTATCTATTAATATGTGTATCTTATATAAGTAATATTACATATAGTAATGTGTATAATAATATAGATAATAATATGTGTATGTGTGTATGTAATACATATGATATATATGAATTATATAATTATGATATAATGTGTACCATCCAATAATTAGAGAGAGAGAGATCTTAAAAACCTAGACTTTCTGTTGCGAAATCAGGAAACGGAATGAAGTTTGTTTTTATTGTTGCTCTTGTTGTTGTTGTCTTAATTTTAAAAACTTTGCTTTAAATACCACCATAGTGCTTAAAGCCTGAACCTCAGAGTTCAGATAAATGTGTGACATGGTAAGAACCCAGCTCTGTTTCCCCTCCTTGCAGTTGGGAAACCTGGAGATGAGATAGAAGGTCAGTAGACCGCCTAGGATTGGGGGATGGCCTGCACCCATGTACAGTTGTGTACTCTGGGAGTACACTCTGCACACTGCTGCTCAAGGCTCATGAGGGAGAATGGAGACGGAGACATCGTGTGCTTGAACAGAAAGGGTCTGAGATAATAATCGGGGCTTGAAGGTAACTTGATGCTGATTGCTGATGTGTGAAACATGGATTCTTCCTTGATGAGGTTCTGGGTTAACAGCCCACTTGAGAAACCAGACAGAGAATGTGCTGGGTTTCAAAGGGTGAAAGTGAACCAAGGTGGGCCCTCCCATCAGGGTCGTGGGCAGCGGATGCCATAGAGTCAATACCCAGGGTCAGACAGGAGAGCTGCACCACAGTGGATGTCTTGGAGGAATGACAGCAAATGTCTGTCTCTGAAAGACAGGGGTCTTTGATCTCTGTAGCGAGAAGGAAGAATGGAAATTTCTAAACATTTACATTTTAAATCAAAAGTGAGGACCTTGATATGGTCCTGGTGGAAATAGGGGAATATATGCCTAGTCAAGCTTGATTTCAGGGAAACGAACAAAGTTCCATTTCCACACACGTGATGCTGCAGCTATAAAAACTAAGTATAATGGTGTTGCACATCTTCATGTAGTTTCTCAGTTCAAACCAATGACAATAAAGCAGAACCAACGCTGCAGAGGGAATTGAGGACCAGGAAGGGGTTAGCTGTTGCACCCACGTACCTGTTCACCACCAGCTGCCTCAGACAAACAAGGAAATGGATTTACTAAAAGGTTATATGACATGGCCAAAGCTAAGAATCACCAGAGCTGGAAGTATTCTCATTTCAGTGCACTTCTCACTCTGACAAACTGCATGCAAATGACTGCTAGAATAATCTAGAAAGTACAGAATGGCGACTTTAACCAATCATTTTTAAACTGGGCAAAGAAGAGTAATAGGAATCTAAATGAAAGAAAAATTCACCTGTAATTCCACCATATTAACAAAACAAATGGGCTTCCTCTTTCCACTTTAATTCTTTTAGTTCTTATCTACAAGCAAGGATGAATTGTATACATTCCCAATTCAAGGTATGTAAAACCATATATTACTTTCTAAACATTTTTCATTTTAATACATACATTTCATCATAAGGTTTATATTTAATAGCTATTTCTTGAGTTTAAACTATTATTTTCTTAACCATTCCTGCCTGTTGATCATTTAGATGATCCACAATCATTTATAAAGGCTTTTGCCAATTCAGTGGGCATGTACAGAAATAGCCTTAGAGTTCAAATATATCCTGAAAAACAAGAAACACATACATTTGCCCAGAACTCAAAAGGCAAATAAATATTGCCTTTAGACTGGAAAGATGGCTCTGATAATCTCTTTTTAGGAGATGAAGTATGATAGCAACTTATACAATATAAACATAGGCAGGTCATCAGAATGCAACTTCTGTTTATGGTTTGCCAAAGTATGCAATCCAACACTTTGGAAGTTCAAATTTTAAAAAAGAAAAGAAAACCCTTAAAAGTTGTAACTGAGTCTTCACAATGAAAAGAGAAAAACACTTGATTATTACTATCCTTTCCCCAATTTGAATTATAAAGTACTCTATTGGCTCTGGGAATTAAATATTGATTTTTTAAAGGTAGATTTAGAAAATTTTGCTAAGAAAAGGAATCGTGCAAATAGTTTACTGTGAGTATTCGTTCAAAGACATCGGCACTTACTGCCTCTAGCAGAGTATATTACAATGCTTGAATCAATATTCAAAGTTAAATTATGTTTAAGTAAGTACAAAAAGCATATAATAGTTGAAAACCTAGATACTAATGGATAGAAACAGTTAATGCCTGATTTTCTACAAACTTACTGCAGAATTCTAAAGCAGACATACAACCATTGCATTTTATCAATAGCAATTTTTATATAAAGTTTATTTTTTAATGATTTTTTCTGACATTATATGCTGTTGTCTTTATTTTAATGATACTCTAGAAAACTATTTACATAGCATATTTTATGTTTTTGTCTATTTTCCTTTATGCAATTAGTTATAGACTTTTATGTAATACAGAGTAGGTAGGAACTGTAACAGCAGAAGAGATATTTATTTATTTATTTATTTATTTATTTATTTATTGGGGCTGCATTGGGTCTTTGCTGCTGCGTGTGAGCTTCCTCCAGCCTCAGCAAGCGGGGGCCACTCCTCTTTGTGGTACGCATGTTCCTCACAGCAGTGACCTCTCTTGTTGTGGAGCACGGGCTCTAGGCACGCAGGCTTCAGTAGTTGTGGCTCGCGGGCTCTAGAGAGCAGGCTCAACAGCTGTGGCGCACGGGCTTAGCTGCTCTGTGGCATGTGGGATCCTCCCGGACCAGGGCCCGAACCTGTGCTCCCCGCATTGGCAGGCGGATTCCCAACTACCGCGCCACCAGGGAAGTCCCCAGAAGAGATCTTGATATGGGTTGAGGGTTGTTTTTTTTTAAAATAGACTTTATGTATTTATTTTTTAGAACAATTTTAGATTTACATTCAAGTTGAGAAGGTAGTGTAGAGAGTTCTCATATACTCCACATCCAGTTTCTCCTGTTAATCACACCTTTATATGAGTTTGGTGCATTTAACATTAATGAGACAGTGTTGATACACTACTATTCGGTAGTATCCATTTTTATTCAAATGTCCCTCGTTTTTACATAATGGTCTTTTTCTTTTCCAGGATCCCATTCAGAACATCACAATACATTTAGTTATCATGTCTGCTTAGACTCTTCTTGACGGTGACAGTTTCCCAGACTTTGTTTTTTATGACCTTGAAAATGTTAGCAAGTATCGGCCATGTATTTTGTAGAATGCCTTTCTATTGCTATTGGTCTGATGTTTTTCTCATGATTAGAGAGTGGGGATCTGGATTTGAGAGATGAAAACCAGATAAGAAAAATGCCATTTGCATCCCATCACATCAAAGGTAAATACTATCAATATGATTTATCCGAGGTGAGGCTGATCTTCATCACTTGGCTCTTCTGTTTGGGAGATATGTCTCTCCTCCCCCATTTATTTATTGAATCATTTATTTATATCAGTATGAGCTCATGAGTATTTATTTTATACTTTGGTTATAATCCAGCACAACTTTTAAAAATTTTGTTTCTCACATCATTTCAGTTTTAGCCATTGGGAGCCAGTACTTGGTGCCTGTGTGCCTTTAACATACTCCCATCAATGGGATTTTTTGGACCACTTAGTTTTCTGGCATTACAAGATGCTCTAGAATCATCTTGTATATTTTTTCTTTAGCCCCCCCAGTTGTCCATTTCTACAAGGATGCCTGGCTGCTAGTTGTGTTCACTGCTACTGGGGTGTCATTGTTTTTAGGTCTTCTCAGCTGACAGAACTAGAAAATTTAGTATGTGAATACCAACCCATTTACAAGTTGAGTTTTAGTCAATCAAATACATGTTTTACCCTAATGTAGTCTGTAATCTTGGACTTACTCGGTGTAATAAATAATGCATTTTAATACACTCCTTTTTGCATGTTTTAAGAAAAATAGTAAGCGGTAGTGAAATTTCAGTCTCCAAATTGATAACTGATGATAATAGTGACAATTAATCATTGGATCTCTATTAAATAAAAACAAGTTCTAGTATAAAATATGTGTTGGAGAGGCCCTTTTGAAACAGTATTCAGTCAAAATTTTAGTGTTGATAGACTTTTGTATTTTATTTTATTTTGTGTTTTGTTTCCCCCAGTCAGGGTAGCAGTAAACTAGTAATTCATCAAAAGCTGTAAGATAGGCCAGTCTTTCAAAAGTATTTAGTCAACGAATGCATCTAATAACATATCAAAAGAATTTAAAGAGTTAAAAGAAAGTGTTTTTACTGTTCTATGGTATTTCTGTGAGATTAATTTTTGGTTACTAGGAGTTTACTCTTAATTTAGTCAATGTCATTGTTTCTTAAATCCACTTTGTAACTAATCTTACCTTGTATTTAATAAATGTGTTAACATAACATTATACAAAATTACATGTTTTAAAAACCTCTAAATTTTGAATAAGAACAAAAAGAGAGTAAAATATTGCCCAAGTCATATAGGAAAGGTTTTTATTTTTTAGTAGTTTACAAGTAGCATAAATAACAAAATAGAATATTTTTATCTCTTTACTTTTTCTTTTCTGTTTTCTGCTCCACGATAAACCATTTTTTCCAATTGACTTACAATTACTAATATTGGAGTGCTGATGTAATAAGAGGTTAGGTTTTTCCAATTTGATATCACAACTTGATCTCAGTAGAAGATCAAGATGAGAAATTTATTTAGTTCATGTAGCTGGTATACATTCCTTTTAATTTAAATGTTTCCATTTCTCTTTGAAAATCTATAATTGAAAAAATCAGATACACATCTTAAAGATAAGTAGTTTGAACTTTAAATATAAATAGAACTTTAACTTACTACAAATTATATTCTTGGAAAATATATTATCAATCTAATATAATATTTTTCCATTTAAAACAACGTTAGAGTAAGTCTAGTAAAAGCAAAAACAAGAAAACAGGCCCATATCACATTTTAAGCTAATAAAAATGATATAGCTTCAGAATAGGTAATGTGGTTCTAAGAATGTTTTCTTTATAATAGAGAACAATAGGTAACTAAACATTTTAAATCTAGTCTTAAAGTTTTGTGAAAAAGTTCTGAAATAGGGAGTGGGCAGAATTTGGGTGAGACTGAAGAAGCAGTAGGATGAGAGCTCATGTAAGTTTTTGTCTATATTTTGTCTATATATTGACATGGTTTTATTGTCCAGTGTTTCCTTAAATATGTTCTGGCCAGCATGAGTTCAGTGAGACCTTAATAGCTGTGATTTAAGTAAGGGTCCTCTGATAATTAAAATGTAGGAGATACCAGATTAAACAACAACAAAACAGATTTCTTTGTGCAGAATTACAAAGATCTTTTAATATACAAACCTGCCTCATGAGTCTCTAAGGGAGAGCATTTTCCCACACTTACTTGACCAGACAAATAAATTATTTTTCAGCACAAAACTCCTACCCTGTTCATTAACCAAAAAAAGATCAGGAGGTAACTTCATTAACCCTAACACAGACCATGAATTTTACATATGATATCACATTTCTTCTTTGCAATAAACCCATGAGTTTCTTATTATTATTTCTCCTCTATACTTAACAACAACAACAACAACAACACACACACTTAGTAATTTTCTCGAGGTCAGTCAATTAGAAAAAGGAAGTTAAAGATGTGAATCTGGACTTCCCTGATGGCGCAGTGGTTAAGAATCTGCCTGCCAATGCCCACATGCCGCGGAGCAACTAAGCCCATGCGCCACAACTACTGAGCCTGCATTCCACAACTACTGAAGCCGGTGTGCCTAGAGCCCGTGCTCTGCAACAAGAGAAGCCACTGCAATGAGAAGTCTGCACACTGCAAGGAAGAGTTGCCCCTGCTTGCCGCAACTAGAGAAAGCGCTCGCCCAGCAATGAAGACCCAACCCAGCCAAAAAAAAAAAAAAAAACTTCTTAGAAAAAAAAAAATATATGAATCCCCTTCTATCTGGAGTTCTCCATTATTCTTTCTCTGAACTGAAATGACTTCTGGGAAATTTTAGGACATAGATAATATTTTATATATTATATGGATAATTATCTGTTAACAAAAGAGGATTAAGTGGCTATAGAAACTCACCACCACTACTATCTCTAACAACCTTCTTTCAAAACCATTCGAATTAAGTGTCCAATCTAATTATAGTGTGTTGGTTAGGTATTAGGTAACAAGGTTTCCCCTCCAACTAGATTAGATTAGATCTTCCTTAACCCCTTCTTAAAGAGAAATTCTGGAGAGTCCAATGATAATACCAACTTTCCTCTTTGCTAGTTGTCTAAAATATACTCAAATGTAAATCACATTAACTTTTCTTTATGTATTTACCTCTGAATAACTAAGAGCAATAGTTCATTTCTCTGATATTTGACTTCAGCTTAGTTTAAACAGTTACGTAACTACATACACAAGTCCATACACAATACAGCATAATTTAATGCAAGGAGTTTGAAACTTGAGATCAGAATGTCTAGCTGCAAGTCCCAGCATTTCTACTAACTAGCACTTGAATTTAGGCAAAGTCACCAAGTCATGGTCTTCTCAGTGAAAACTGTAGATTAGAAACCATATAAGAAAAGTGCTACAGGTCAGGTCTACACAATATAAATATTAGTCGTGTAAAATCAATACTAAAGAAAAAGGTGAATTATGCAGATAAAATAATAAGGCACAAGATCTGCTCATTGCAGAAATATGTTCACATTATCCAGAGACTCTCTTTTCATCATCTATCAGATAGCTTCTCTCCCAGATTTTTCTCCCAGGGTCAGTGGAGTTTTCAAGTTAATGTTGAGAGCAACATGCTGTCTCAGGGTGAAATCTACCTCATGCCAAACAGATCTTCCTAAACAGAGGCAAACCTGCTCTACGTTTGGTAGCATGAACCCGCTCTGTCTGTCCCCTGTGCATTTGAAGGCTTGAACTTATTCCGTGTTGGCATGCCATTGATAGAATCAACTGAGGGCAGAAGATGAATGGAAAATGCTCCAAGATGAAGAGAACACTCTCTTCAAATAATATTTGAAATTAAAATATAAAAAGTATCTGCATTGAAGGCTTAGTGAAAAATTTCAGTGGTAACATAGATTGTAAACCCCTAGAATACAAGCATCAAGGGGGCAGATGTGTTTGCCCATTTTGTTCACTGTGCCATGTCCTGCATGTGTGTGGTTCATGGTAGGGGAGTAAGCACTTAATAAATATTTGTCTGTTGAATGAAGAATGAATATTAAAATGACAAAAGAATTCAGTGATTAAAGAATAAAGCTGTGAGCGTTTATACAATTAAGCAAAAATATGAACAAATATGTAGTAAACATTACTTGGAACTTTGGAGGTAATTCGGATTAAATATTTTAAAAAATGATGCTACAGCCAGCTTGATGACTGAAATGAAATACATCTGGATCTCTCTTAAGGAGATAAAAACATTTGAACAATTACATTGCCATTTAAACGTCCATGCTATTCATATAAATTTCCACAGTATTTCTCTTTGCACACTGTATTTACTTAAATAATTGTAACACATTGTATTTATTTAGTGGTTTGTTTGCAAATAACAAAAATTAGTTTCTTTGATCCTCCCCTGTGAAATAGGGAAGGCAGATATCATTACTGCTAATTCACAGATGAAGACATCTGGGCTCAGAAATATTAAAGATCATAAAATATGACCACATTAACTATTAAGTCCCTGTTGAGGAAGACAATTTCAATGATAATCATTTTAAAAAGTAAAAACAAAACAACAAAACAATTATAATGCAACTCATGAATCCATACACTGCTTAAATCCCTTTCATAGTGTATTTTCTGTACTCTTACCAATGACATTGTGATGTTGCAATTGCTTTAATTTTATTTTTCAGATGCAAAACAAAAGCCTGGTGAGATTGAATGTCTCCCTGAGACACATTTCTCGTAAGTCTTGGAGGTGGCACCCAAGCCTGTGCTTTCTGACAACACATCATGTGTCAGAAAGCCTGGCTACCCACCACTTACCTCTTAAATCCTATGCTTTAACCATCACCTCAGTGATTGTGTATGTTGAAATGATGCATAAAAATATACTATATAGATGGATATTTCTGTTCGTATTATTATTAGAAATATGATACATCTGTCCCAGAAATTGCATATGCATATGGAATTGTTTTTCTTTTTTTTTTCTTTTTTTTTTTTTGTTCTCTAATGGTGGTACACTGCCATCTACTCAGGTCATCTAGACCCAGCTAGGTGGGTCTGGCTGTGTGAGAGAGAAGTCTGTGACTGAAGAGTGTGTGTGTGTGTGTGTGTGTGTGTGTGTGTGTGTGTGTGTGTGTGTGTGTGATTAATTTGTTGTTGACAAATATTAGGCTATGAGACAGAAAGACAAGAATAACCCCAGCATCTTCTAGATATTTTCCAGAAGCCAGCCATATTTCTCTTCCATGCTGGCTGCTGGAAAACCTTTGAAGTGTAGTTATTAATAATGCTTAGGGCTCCTCCATCCTATAGAACTCCCTTTATGACTATAAGCTGTGGTGTAAGATTGTAAACTTTTCAACAGACATCCACAATACGTACAAGAATCATGCATATGTTCAAATACCCCTCTAATGCTTAGGATGCATTAATTTTATACATTTCATTCACTTTTTTCTCAATGGCTGAAGTTTAGGCAGGCACTTTTGCAAGAGAAGTAGACCTGTAATTAATTCATTCAAGATTCAAGTGCCTTCTTTATGTAAGCACTGTGCAAAGTGCCAGAGAGTTATGTTGTACTTTACATTGGGCTATTTTAAGTTATTGGAACACTTGTAATATTAATGCACATTAGTAATCAAGAGCCCCTTTTTGTTGGTTGGTTGGTTGGTTAATGGTTTGTTAGAAAGAGAAAGAGATGAAAAATAAAGAATTTCAATTCTTCTCTTTCCTTCCCTCAACACGCACACACACACACACACACACACACACACACACACACACACACACTTGCTCAGTCCCCAACTCCTTTGATATTTTGTATTCAATGTTAGACTTGACTGACATAAGAAACTCACTGTAGAGAGGCACGTTTCCTCTGAGCTAAAGCTGGTTTCCATGGTGCTGATGGAGAACGGACATGAGGACACGGGGAGGGGGAAGGGTAAGCTGAGACAAAGTGAGAGAGTGACACGGACATATATACACTACCTAACGTAAAATAAATAGCTAGTGGGAGGCAACCACATAGCACAGGGAGAGCAGCTCGGTGCTTTGTGTCCACCTAGAGGGGTGGGATAGGGAGGTTGGGAGGGAGATGCAAAGAGGGAAGAGATATGGGGATATATGTAAATGTATAGGTGATTCACTTTGTTATACAGCAGAAACTAACACACCATTGTAAAACAATTATACTCCAATAAATGTTTAAAAATAAAATAAAATAAAATGAAATAATAAAATAAAAAGCATAGTCCTTAGGTATATACAGGGTGGTGTTCATGCCAAGCACAGGTCAGTAAGAGCCAGAAGGAGTAAGCTGTTTGTACTGCACATAAATAGCATCAGGCCTTGCAATTTTACTTTATTCAGTTTGGCTCCCATTTAGAAAAAGGAAATCTCATTATAGTGTAGCATATATTTTAAGGTCAGTGAATCATGCTGGATTGTTTTCACTTTGAAAACTACTTTCAAATGGATGAGTGTGATTGCATGGAGCTTAGATATGTACTCAGATCTGTGAGTAGATATGTCTTTAAACATCCTTTCTCACCCTCTCCCGGAACTCCTTTAGATTTGGGTAATGTAGGGGAGGAAAATGCTATCTAAAGTTTATTGTACAAAAAAGAGGGCTGTTGGCTGGCATACCTTGTTCAAGTATGTATATATTTGTCTTTTTTTAAATACATAAAATATATAGAGAACTTCAAGATGGCGGAGGAGTTAGACGCGGAGATCACCTTCCTCCCCACAAATACATCAGAAATACATCTACTTGTGCAACAGCTCCTACAGAACACCTACTGAACGCTGGCAGAAGACCTCAGACCTCCCAAAAGGCAAGAAACTCCCCACATACCTGGGTAGGGCAAAAGAAAAAAGAAAAAACAGAGACAAAAGAATAGGGACAGGACCTGCACCAGTGGGAGGGAGCTGTGAAGGAGGAACGATTTCCACACACTAGAAGCCCCTTCGTGGGCGGAGACTGCGGGTGGCGGAGGGGGGAAGCTTCGGAGCCGCGGAGGAGAGCGCAGCCACAGGGTGTAGAGGGCAAAGCGGAGAGATTCCGCAGAGGATCGGTGCCGACCAGCACTCACCAGCCTGAGAGGCTTGTCTGCTCACCGGCCGGGGCGGGCGGGGGCCGGGAGCTGAGGCTCCATCTTCGATTGGAAGCAGGGAGAGGACTGGGGTTGGCGGCGTGAACACAGCCTGAGGGGGGCTAGTGCGCCACGGATGGCCGGGAAAATGTCTGGAGCTGCAGAAGAGGCAAGAGACTTTCTCTTGCCTCTTTGTTTCCTGGTGCGAGAGGAGAGGGGATTAAGAGTGCTGCTTAGAGGAGCTCCAGAGACGGGCGCGAGCCGTGGCTATCAGCGCGGACCCCAGGAATGGGTGTGAGACGCTAAGGCTGCTGCTGCCGCCAACAAGAAGCCTGTGTGCGAGCACAGGTCACTGTCCACACCTCCCCTCCTGGAAGCCTGTGCAGCCCGCCACTGCCAGGGTCCCGTGATCCAGGGACAACTTCCCCAGGAGAACACATGGCGCCTCAGGCTGGTGCAACATCACGCCGGCCTCTGCAGTGGCAGACTCGCCCCTCATCCGTACCCCTCCGTCCCCCCAGCCTGAGTGAGCCAGACACCCCTAATCAGCAGCTCCTTTGACCCCGTCCTGTCTGAGTGAAGAACAGACGCCCTCAGGCGACCTACATGCAGAGGCAGGGCCACATCCAAAGCTGAACCCCAGGAGCTGTGTGAACAAAGAAGAGAAAGGGAAATCTCTCCCAGCAGCCTCTGGAGCAGTGGATTAAATCTCCACAATTTGATGTGCCCTGCATCTGTGGAATACCTGAATAGACAACAAATCACCCCAAAATGGAGGCAGGGGACTTTGGGAGCAACTGTAGACTTGGGGTTTGCTTCCTGCATCTAATTTGTTTCTGGTTTTATGTTTATCTTAGTTTAGTATTTAGAGTTTATTATCATTGGTACATTTGTTTACTGATTTGGTTGCTCTCTTCCTTTATATATATATATATATATTTCCTTTTTCTCCTTTTGTGAGTGTGTATGTGTATGCTTCTTTGGGTGTTTTTGTCTGTATAGCTTTGCTTTTACCATTTGTCTTAGGGTTCTGTCTGTCTGGGTTTTTGGGGCTTTTTTAGTATAGTTTTTAGCACTTGTTATTATTGGTGGATTTGTTTTTTGGTTTGTTTGCTCTCTTATTACTTTCTTTTTCTAAGGACTTTTAAATTTTTAATAACTTTTTTAATTTTAATAACTTCATTTTATTTCACTATTTTTTTTCCCCTCCCTTTTCTTCTGAGCCATGTGGCTGACGGTCTTGGTGCCCTGACTGGTGTCAGGGCTGTGGCTCTGAGGTGGGAGAGCTGAGTTCAGGATATTGGTTCACCAGAGACCTCCCAGCCCCACGTAACATCAAACAGCAAAAGCTCTCCCAGAGATCTCCATCTCAATGCTAAGACCCAGCTCCACTCAACGACCAGCAATCTACAGTGCTGGACACCCTTTGCCAAACAACTAGCAAGACAGGAACACAACCCCACGCATTAGCAGAGAGGCTGCCTAAAATCATAATAAGGTCACAGACACCCCAAAACACACCACTGGATGCAGTCCTGCCCACCAGAAAGACAAGATCCAGCCTCATCCACCAGGGTACCAGTCCCCTCCACCAGAAAGCCTACACAACCCACTGAACCAATGTTACCCACTAACGGCAGACACCAAAATTAACAGGCGCTAGGAACCTGCAGCCTGTGAAGGGGAGACACCAAACACAGTAAGTTAAGCAAAATGAGAAGACAGAGAAACTCACAGCAGATGAAGTAGCAAAGTAAAAGCCCACCAGACCAAACAAATGAAGAGGAAATAGGCAGTGTACCTGAAAAAGAATTCAGAATAATAATAGTAAAGATGATCCAAAATCTTGGAAATAGAATGGAGAAAATACAAGAAACGTTTAACAAGGACCTAGAAGAACTAAAGAGCAAATAAACAATGATGAACAACACAATAAATGAAATTCAAAATTCTCTAAAGGGAATCAAAAGCAGAATAACTGAGGGAGATGAACGGATAAGTAACCTGGAAGATAAAATAGTGGAAATAATGACCACAGAGAAGAATAAAGAAAAAAGAATGAAAACAATGGAGGACAGTCTCAGAGACAACTGGGACAATATTAAACACACCAACATTCAAATTATAAGGGTCCCAGAAGAGGAAGAGAAAAAGAAAGGGACTCAGAAAATATTTGAATAGATTATAGGTGAAAACTTCCCTAACATGGGAAAGGAAACAGTCAATCAAGCGCAGAAAGCACAGAGAGTCCCATACAGGATAAATCCAAGGAGAAACATGCCAAGACACATATTAATCAAACTATCAAAAATTAAATACAAAGAAAAAATATTAAAAACAGCAAGGAAAAAACAACAAATAACATACAAGGGAATATCCATAAGGTTAGCAGCTGATCGTTCAGCAGAAACTCTACAAGCCAGATTGGAGTGGCAGGACATATTTAAAGTGATGAAAGGGAAAAACGTACAGTCAAGATTACTCTACCCAGCAAGGATCTCATTCAGTTTCAACAGAGAAATTAAAACCTTTACAGACAAGCAAAGCTAAGAGAATTCAGCACCACCAAACCAGCTTTACAACAAATGCTAAAGGAACTTCTCTAGGCAGGAAACACAAGAGAAGGAAAAGACTTACAATAACAAACCCAAATCAATGAAGAAAATGGTAATAGGAACCTAAATATCGATAACTACCTTAAATATAAATGTATTAAATTATCTAACCAAAAGATATAGACGGGCTGAATGGATATAAAAACAGACCCATATATATGCTGTCTACAAGAGACCCACTCCTAGGGACACATACAGACTGAGAGTGAGGGGATGGAAAAAGATATTCCTTGGAAATGGAATTCAGAGGAAAGCTGGAGTAGCAATTCTCATATCAGACAAAATAGACTTTAAAATAAAGACTATTACAAGGCAAGAAGAAGGACACTACATAATGATCAAGGGATCAATCCAAGAAGAAAATATAACAACTGTAAATATTTATGCACCCAACATAGGAGCACCTCAATACTTAAGGCAAATGCTAACAGCCATAAAAGGGCAAATCAACAGTAACATAATCATAGTACAGGACTTTAACACCCCACTTTCACCAATGGACAGATCATCCAAAATGAAAATAAACAAGGAAACTCAAGCTCTAAATGATACATTAAACAAGATGGATTTAACTGATATTTATAAGACATTCCATCCAAAAACAACAGAATACACATTCTTTTCAAGTGCTCATGGAATTTTCTCCAGGATAGATCATATCTTAGGTCACAAATGAAGCCTTGGTAAATGTAAGAAAATTGAAATCATATCAAATATCTTTTCTGACCACATGCTATGAGACTAGATACCAATTACAGGAAAAAATCTGTAAAAAAATAAAAACACATGGAGGCTAAACAATACACCACTTAATAACCAGGAGATCACTGAAAAAATCAAAGAGGAAATGAAAAAAATACCTAGAAACAAATGACAATGAAAACATGATGACTGAAAAACTATGGGATGCAGCACAAGCAGTTCTATGAGGAAAGTTTATAGCAATACAGTCCTACCTAAGAAACAAGAAACATCTGAAATAAATAACCTAACCTTACACCTAAAGCCATTAGAGAAAGAAGAACAAAAAAACCCAGTTAACAGAAGGAAAGTAATCATAAAGATCAGATCAGAAATAAATGAAAAAGAAATGAAGGAAACAAGAGCAAAGATCAATGAAACTAAAAGCTGGTTCTTTGAGTAGATAAACAAAATTGATAAACCACTAGCCAGACTCATCAGGAAAAAAAAGGGAGAAGATTCAAATCAATGGAATTAGAAAAGAAAAAGGAGAAGTAACAACTGACACTGCAGAAGTACAAAGGATCATGAGAGATTACTACAGGCAACTATATGCCAAAAAACGGACAACATGGAAGGAATGGACAAATTCGTAGAAAAGCACAAACTTCTGAGACTGAACCAGGACGAAATAGAAAATATAAACAGACCAATCACAAGCACTGAAATTGAGACTTTGACTAAAAATCTTCCAACAAATAAAAGCCCAGGACCAGATGGCTACACAGGTGAATTCTATCAAACATTTAGAGAAGAGGTAACACCTATCCTTCTCAAACTCTTCCAAAATATAGCAGAGGGAGAAACACTCCCAAACTTGTTCTACGAGGCCACCATCACTCTGATACCAAAACCAGACAAAGATGTCACAAAGAAAGAAAACTACAGGTCAATATCACTGATGAATATATATGCAAAAATCCTCGACAGAATACTAGCAAACAGAATCCAACAGCACATTAAATGGATCATACACCATGATCAAATATCATTTATCCCAGGAATGCAAGGAATCTTGAATATACCCAAATCAATCAATGTGATAAACCATATTAACAAACTGAAGGAGAAAAACCATATGATCATCTCAATAGATGAAGAAAAAGCTTTCAACAAAATTTAACACCCATTTAGGGTAAAAGCCCTCCAGAAAGTAGGCATAGAGGGAACTTACCTCAACATGATAAAGGCCATATATGACAAACCCATAACCAACATCATTCTCAATGGTGAAAAACTGAAACCATTTCCTCTAAGATCAGGAACAAGACAAAGTTGTCCACTCTCACCACTATTATTCAACCTAGTTTTGGAAGTTTTAGCCACAGCAATCAGAGAAGAAAAAGAGGTAAAAGGAATCCAAATAGGAAAGGAAGAAGTAAAACTGTCACTCTTTGCAGATGACATGATACTATACTTAGAGAATCCTAAAGGTCCTACTAGAAAACTACTAGAGCTAATCAGTGAATTTGGTAAAGTAGCAGGATACAAAATTAATGCACAGAAATCTCTTGTATTCCTATACACTAATGATGAAAAATCTCAGAGAAATTAAGGAAACTCTCCCATTACCATTGCAACAAAATGAATAAAATATCTAGGAATAAACCTACCTTAGGAGACAAAAGACCTGTATGCAGAAAACTGTAGGACACTGATGGAAGAAATTAAAGATGATACAAATAGATGGAGAGATATACCATGTTCTTGGATTGGAAGAATCAACATTGTGAAAATGACTATACTACCCAAAGCAATCTACAGATTCATTGCAATGCATATCAAACCACCAATGGCATTTTTCACAGAACTAGAACAAAAAATTGTACAATTTGTATGGAAATGGAAAAGACCACAAATAACCAAAGGAATCTTGAGAAAGAAATACAGAGCTGGAAGATTAAGGCTCCTGGACTTCAGACTATACTACAAAGCTACAGTAATCAAGACACTATGGTACTGACACAAAAGCAGAAATATAGATCAATGGAACAGGATAGAAAGATCAGAGATAAACCCATTCACATATGGTCAACTTATTTTGATAAAGGAGGTAAGAATATACAATGGAGAAAAGACAGGCTTTTCAATAAGTAGTGCTGGCAAAACTGGACAGCTACATGTAAAAGAATGAAATTAGGACACTCCCTAACACCATACACAAAAATAAACTCAAAATGGATTAAAGACATAAATGTAAGGCCAGACACTACAAATGTCTTAGAGGAAAACATAGGCAGAACGCTCTATGACATGAATCACAGCAAGACCCTTTTTGACCCATCTCATAGAGAAATGGAAATACAAACAAAAATAAACAAATGGGACCTAATAAAAATTAAAAGCTTTTACACTGCAAAGGAAATCATAAACAAGATGAAAAGACATCCCTCAGAATGGGAGAAAATATTTGCAAGTGAAGCAACAGACAAATGATTAATCTCCAAAATTTACAAGCAGCTCATGCAGCTCAATATCAAAAAAGAAACAATGCAATCCAAAAAATGGGCAGAAGACCTAAATAGACACTTCTCCAAAGAAGATATACAGATGGCAAAGAAGCACATGAAAGGATGCTCAACATCACTAATCATTAGAGAAATACAAATCAAAACTACAATGAGGTATCACTTCACACCAGTCAAAATGGCCATCATCAAAAAATCTACACACAATAAATGCTGGAAAGGGTGTGGAGAAAAGGGAACCCTCTTGCCCTGTTGCTGGGAATGTAAATTGATACAGCCACTATGGAGAACAGTATGGAGGTTCCTTAAAAATCTAAAAATAGAGCTACCATATGATCCAGCAATCCCACTACTGGGCATATACCCTGAGAAAACCATAATTCAAAAAATTCACCACAATGTTCATTGCAGCTCTATTTATAATAGCCAGGACATGGAAGCAACCTAAGTGTCCATTGACAGATGCATGGATAAAGATGATGTGGCACATATATATAATGGAATATTACTCAGCCATAAAAAGGAAAGAAACTGGGTCATTTGTAGTTAGTTGGATTGACGTAGAGTCTGTCATACAGAGTGAAGTAAGTCAGAAAGAGAAGAACAAATACCATAAGCTAACACATATATATGTTATCTGAAAAAAAAAAAAAAAGTGGTTCTGAAAAACCTAGGAGCAGGACAAGAATAAAGACTCAGACCTAGAGAATGGACTTGTGGACAATGGGAGATGGAAGGGTAAGCTGGGACGAAGTGAGAGAGTGGCATGGACATATATACACTACCAAATGTTAAATAGATAGCTAGTGGGAAGCAGCCGCATAGCACAGGGAGATCAGCTCAGTGCTTTGTGACCACCTAGAGGGGTGGGATAGGGAGGGTGAGAGGGAGAAGTAAGAGGGAGGGGATATGGGGATAAATGTCTACACATAGTTGATTCACTTTGTTATAAAGCAGAAACTAACACACCATTGTAAAGCAGTTATACTCCTATAAAGAGGTTAAAAATTAAATAAAATAGAATATATGCAAAGCACCAATTAAGTTAATGAACATTGTAAACTGTAACACACTGATTGTTTACTTCATGTTGTGTCCACGGGAGTTTTGTTACCAGAGAGTGTAGGGTTGATTGCATCCAAGGGGAAAAAAAAAAAAAAAAGAAGAAGAAGAAGAAAAGAAAAGAAAAAAGGATTTTAAGGTTAGAACATATCTAAAGTGAAGGATATTTTAGTTATGAGTGGTATTTTTTTTGTAAAAGGAATACTTTGGGACCTTTTAAATGAAGTCTAAATTAACCACCAAAATGTGCATTATCATTATCCTTAATCTAGAAAAAGATGCCTGCAGTAAAAGTTAGTATTTGAGAACCTTTCTTTCCTTGAAAATCAGATCCCACGTGCCTAGAGAAAATGCACTTCAGCGTAGTACACTTCTTTTTTTTTTTCTTTTTTCTTTTTTAATGGGCATATTCAGTGACAGGAACTGCGTTCTGAATCTTTGGAAAGAGGGTCTTCAATTGCAGGTCGGAACTAATAAAGTTATTGCGAAATTTCAGCCACTTAGGGGCGGCATTAAGGAGTGCACTTTCTGTCAGTTCCTGGAAATGTTGAGTTAGAAGCCCTCAGAGGTGAGGACTTCACTCTTGGTGCCTAACGAGAGAAACTGGCGAAGCTGGGAGCCCCGTGTGGTGTGGTGTCAAGACTTCACCTGTGGCTCTCCTCGCTCACTGGGTCTTTGGGGGAAAAGGACAAACTGAGACTAAAGCAATAGAAATTGGGTTTAGTTTGCAAGGGAGAACACTAAAGTAGTCAAAGGAGCTTTTCAACCCCCAAAGCTGCTCAGAAATCGCTCAGTGCCTCCAGAGACCAAACCCTGGCGGTGGGTGCGTTTAGGTACCTGAATCCACAGACTAGCAAAATTCCCACCCTCTCCCTGTTAACTGGGCTTGCCTTTCACCCGCTTTAGGCTGCCCCGGGATTCCTGCATTGAGTTTTCCAGTCTCTTTTTATCCCCCACCACCGCCCCCCCCCCCCCCCCCCGAGACGGAAGTCCAGAGTCTACCAGGGAGTTACCTTGACGGGTCTGGGTCATGCTCAGTGGCAGGCTGGCGGGACGGATTGAGGGGCAGGTGGAAAACTTAGGTGCCGGCTTACGGCACTGACTTGACGGTCCTCCCTACTCCTGGAACCCTCAGTCAGAAGTAAGATCCCGACTGAGCCCAACTCTCGTGGAATCCTGCAGACTTTGGAGACTCCTTGCGGAAGAACCCAACTTAAGGATGAAAACTTGGAGGATAGGGGCTAGCAGGCTCAGGGAGGTCGTCGCGTCCCTAGTGGTCCCCAAATTCTACTGCCGAGATCTGAGCATGCCCGCGAGTGCCCAGAGCCCCGGTTGCCAGGGACCCGGGCGGCGGATCCGGACAGCGCGACGCCCACCGAGGTGAAGGGGGAGAGCGCTTCTCCGCTCGCAGACCGACTGGCTGTAGCCACGCGCGACCCCACACCCAGAGTAGGGTACCTGTGCAGGAGAGCCTCGATCCCTTGTTCTCTTGCCCGCGTGTCCGGAGCCCAGATGAAAAAACCCGCCAACCGTACCTCGCGGGGAAGCCCGGCACTCGCCAGGAGAGGAGCTGTGACGAGGCTTCTCCTCTCCCGGAGCCTCCCGGGTGAGCCGACTTCCACCCCCCCAGCAGCTCCTGCCCCGGCGCCTACGCGCACTGCCTCGCCCGGGATCCGCTGAGCCCGCGCTGGCCGCGGGGAGAGAGCACATCCCCCGAGCCTCTCGGCAGCCTGGAGCGTTCCCCGGGTTTCACTCACCGATCCTGAGTACTTGCGGAGCCGTCTGGGGGAGGACGTAGCAGAGGAAATAGAGAAGCGCCCAGCTGGTGTCCCTGGTCCAGAGCCCGGGCTGCGCGAGGAGTGTGCGGCGCTCCATCTTCCCGGCTTCTTAATTCATGCCCAGACCCAGCCGCTGTCGCACGCCCTCGAGAGGCAGCCCGCTCAGGTCGGGTCCCCGCCTCATCCTCCCTGGGATGCTCCGCGTTGGCACCCTGCGCTCCTCACCCCACCCCACCCCCCTCCGCCCGCGCCAGCCCCCCGGAAAGAGATCGAGGGAACCGGCGTGGGAACGCGGAGCTGGCTGGCGACGTTGGGCTCGCTCGGGGCTGGCTCCTCGTTCCTGCCGCTAGCCCATCACTGCCGCGGCTCTCCCTCCTCCTCCATGGGCCGCAGACCGCGGGCAAGCAGCGCGCAACTGCTCCCGGAGCCGGGAGACCAGCTGAGGAAAGTTGCTGCCCCAATTTGCTGGAACGTCTCACTCATTCGTCCTCTGGTCAGATGAGAAAGTGGAGGGGTGGGGGGGGTAGGTGGAGGGTGCAGCGGAACAAGGAGGGGAAAGGGGGAGAGAAGGCGAAGGAGGAAGGAGAGGGGGTACTGGGTGAGTAGGTGCAGGGGCTCTGAGCAAGCCCGATGAGCTCCAGCAGGTTCACTAGGATCCGAGGCACGCTTTTGCTTCTCAATTCTTGCTTTCCTCTTCCCCTTGCCGGCCCCAGCCTTTATTTACTGCCCGCTCCAATACCCTGATCCAGACACTCATACGCGCACACACGCACGCACATTCTCCCTCTCCCTCAACTTTGCGCTGTGATGCTGGAAAGTCTATTGAGTATTGCATCCTGAAGACAGAAATTTTATCGTGCTGGTCAGAGCAAAGGCAGCCTCTGCTGTGGGCTGTGAGTAGCAGAGGCGCCTCCTTGGTAATGTCCCCGTGCGCCTGTTAGGGGGGTCGTACAGGTGGCCAACTACGACGCTTCCCATCACTTGATGGAAAATCGCCATCTCGGACGCCAGTATTCAGAGAATAGAAGAGCTCTTATTTTAACTCTGGCAAAGACGAAGAAGAGGAGGAGGAGGAAGAGGAGAAAAATGAGATACTTTCAGTACTCTAAGATTAAAGTGCCTTCTTTCCTATTCAGACCCAAGATAAGCTCTTGTAAATTGCTTCCATTTACACGTGCAGAACTGGGAAAGAGGCAGCTTCCAGCGCCGCTCCTTTTCTTGATTTCTTTTGACTGTCACGTCTGAATGCTGGAAGAGAGGCTATTTTAGCACTGTAGGTTTGGAGACTATTTCTCTGTAGAAGGACAAGGACACTTCCCTGGGGAAATCATCATCATTTGATCCTTTTGGCTTAATTTCCTCTGAGCTTTGTGGAGGAATGTTCTGTATAAATGTTTGCTAGTTCTGCGTTAACATTCATAGAGTTTCTGGTTTTGTTTTGTTTCGTTCTTTTCCCTCTGAGTATGGATTTTGGAGAACTGACGTAAATTGAGCTAATTCATCTGAAAAAAACATGTCCACAGGTATATAGACCTATAATAGGAAAGAATTACAAGAGAAATCTAATATAACTTCAGATGCATTCATTCATTCACCCTTATATGTGGTGCCAGACGCCATATATATATATATATATATATATATATATATACATATATATACTTTTTTTTTTTTTTTTTACTGAGGACCCTATAGTGGGAAACATGCACCATCAATCCTCCAAGAGAGCTTATAGCCTCACTGTTGGAAGCTAGTCAGTTCATACTTGAAATATTGTGCCTGGTTCTGGATACTTCTGTATGATAGTTGATAGAACATATCCACAGATAAGAAGAAGGGTTGATCTGGATTTAAGAATGCATCTTATGCATAGATTGATGAAACCAAGGAAAATTAGGAGCATATGCAGGTTATCTTCAGAAATTTGAAGAGCTCTGTGTTGAAAGAATGTAGTCATAGTATTAGGCAAGTGAGAAGAAATAAGAAAAATAAGAATGTTAACTGGAAGTTGTAAATGAGTAAATTTCATTTATTTGGCCGAGGAATATTTCTAAGTCCGGAAAGTGTCAAACAATGATATGACTTGCTTCAGAAAAGAGACAAACTCTCCTGTCATTTATTCATTCATTCATTCATTGACTCATTCAATGCATATTTGAGTGCCTACTTTGTGGGAGGCATTGGGCCAAACCCTGGATACACAGTGGGAATATGGTTGCTGCCATAAAGAAACTCAGGTAGTAAAGAAATGTGATGAGTTTTACAAAATGGTACTTAGGGCGTGATGAAAGGGAGAAATTTAACCTCTTTAGGAATTTGGGAAAAACTTGATAAGGAAGTGATGCTTCAAAATTCAAATAATGGGTACTTTATAATTCCTTAGTAGGTATTATTTAAAGTGGGAATAAATACAAAGCTTGTTAGAGGATTTTTTTAAACCTAAAGATTTGTGTAAAGCATAATCAGTGGCCTATTTTTCTTGGTACATATGGGGTTAATAGATATTGCAGGTCTAGATCTTGAGATCCCAAACTCCAGAATTAGGTCAGCTTTTGAACAAGCTGTTTGAATCCTGGTTTTACCCTATTCTGGATTTGTAGCCTTGGTTAAATTACTTTATCTCCCTATAGTAGAGATTGCTGATGCTTACCTATATCCATTTCTCTTCTTCCGGGATATATTAAAACCTGTACCTTTTCAGTTAGAAGTAAAATATATATATTTAACCAATGAAATGTGAGTAGAAGTAGTATGTGCCATTTCTGGGTGAGAAGAAAAGCGGTGAAAGGATCTCCCATTTCCCTCCAGCACTATCTTCTCCTGCCAGAGTAATTCTGAAAGCTGCAAGTTCTAGCAGTCAAGATGGAAGCAGCCTGGACCCCTGAGTCACCTTTTGGGAAGGAGTTGCTTCAATCGTTGTCAGATCAGCAGCAAACTGTTGACAAATCAGTGAAAACAAGTTTTGTGTTGTAATCCATTAAGAATTTGAGATCTGTTTGTTATTACAGTGAAACCTACTCTATACTAATTGTCACACTCTCTCTAGTATTTGATAACTTCATCTGTATAATGAGAATGATAATAACGCAGCAGCACCATTGGAGGATTATATGAGCTACTGCATACAAAGTATTTTCCAAGGCTTTCATTACTCAGTATATATTAGATCATTTGTGGTAATTTACTTTTTTGGTTAAATTAATCTACACATACATTTCTAGTTTAAATATGCCTCAGATGGCAAAGACTAAAATATTTTGTCTGTTAGGAAATGACTCAGTTAATAGTGTAGTAATAGTAATTTGGTCCAATACAATGGAAGGAAATTGTATTACTTTTACCTGCATTACCCTTGGTCTTAAGTTCTTTTTGGTTGGTAGAAATATGAGAAAGATTGCATTTCCTAAAGTAGGCTTCTTAAAGAATACATGCACACTTAAGTTACTTTTCTGTATCATCTGTAAAATCTGTAAAGCTTAAAACTGAAATGTATTTCCTTGTTAAAATGCTTTCCTCCACTGCTCATGTACACAGGCTCATGGTGTAAGTTACTCATGAGTGATCAGCAGCTGCTGTTAATTTGTTTTGTGCTTTTTAGAAGCCCTGTATCTTGTGTATATATGCATCTAGTTATTTTTTTGCCCCAAATGACTGTTAGTCACTCTTAATTCACATTTTCTTAGTGCCCTCTTAAGAATAAAAATTTCCAATTGAACGCATTTGGTCTTTTCCCCATTTCCCAAATCTTAAGCTTAAGTTGCTACACCGTGGTTAATAACGAAGCAATACGGTAGTGAGCAGCATTCTGTATCTTGTGAGAGCTGGTGACATGACTTAGATAGCAATCCATTTAAAATTACTTAATTTTAATAATATAACTAGACATAAAGAAAAATGGCTTAGAATAAACTAAGGAACCCAAATGTTATAAACGTGTTTTCCCAGTGGTGAATATACTTGAGTTTACTTATAATGTTACCCAGAGTACTGAAAGCAAAAGACCAAGTGGCTTAGAGCTTCCTAAGAATGTGCAGCTGATTTGGGATCAAAATCCTCCCTTCTGGACAACTTCTTTATCTCTACTTTTTTCCGTAGGTGATGTCATGTGTTTCTTCTAAGACACTGAATATCTTTAAGCAAGGATCCCAAATTTTCTCTTTTATTCAGACTTGCCTCTGAACTCCAGATTCACATAACCAATTGTAGTTACTGTTTCCTACTGACTAAGCACGTCAATCTCTTAATTCTGTGCCATATTTTTGCTCCCTCCCAAGTCCCCTCCCAAAGTTTCTCATTTCGGTACCTGTACCAACTTCCATCCAGTTATTCAAATGAGTAACTCAGGACGTCATCCTTACTTTTCCTACTACATCCAGTCTGTTTTCATGCACTATTGGTTTTATGCCCCAGACATTTCTTTAATTTGTTTCTCTGCAGCTCCACTGCTGTCACACTAGCCTGGGGTTTCTCAGCCTCAAAACTTTTGACATTTGGGGCCAGAAAATTATTTGTTGCAGAGGCTGTCATGTGCCTTACAGGATGTTCAGCAACTTCCCTGGACTCTATCCACTAGATGTCAGTGGTACCCTCCTCCCAAGCTGTAACAACCAAAAAATGTCTCCAGACATTGCCAAATGTCCTCTGAAGTAGAAATCACCCCTAGATGAGAACCACTACACTTGCCCAAATCACCATGGTCTTTCATCGAGTCTGTTACAATAGATTCTTAATTGTTCCTCTCCTCCATTGCCTCTTTCGATCCATTCTGTCTGTCTGATCTAAATTTGTTACATTAATTTCCCTCATAGTGCCCTGCTCAGTTCCCTCATGGTCATTATCAACTCTCTAAATGTCTGTTTACTTTATTAGAAACTCAATGATGGCAGACTGCTCTGTTTACAGGAAACCTCAGCATTCATCACTATGCCTGGCAGTTAGGGGAAACTTGAGAAATGCTCATCGAATGAATGAATGAATGAATGTAGTCATAATCTGTACAACCTACAATTCATAAGTGCACATTTGTAGGACTGAACTGAATAATGAACCAGATTTCTTTTTTGATTTCGTTCAGAGCTCCTACATAGATCAGTTTATATTTAGTGTCATACTCAGGATGTTAATATAGTACCCTGTGTCTAGAAAATCTCGAGTATAATCTTACATGTCAAATGTCACAAAATGCTATATTCAGTAGGGGTTTCTCCTAACGTTTGAATTTTCAGCACCATGGCTACCATCACACACACACCTTAACAATTTTACTGTAATTTTCATACTAACACTGTTCCATTTGTGAAAGCACTGTGGAAAGCAACTGTAGTAAAATCTTTGAAAGAAAACATGTCTTATTTATTCAAATCTTTATGTCCTATTATTACAACCTGAGAGTATAAAAATAAATCCATCATGTGAAAGGTCTGAACCAAGTTGGTGTTTAGCTACCTCCATATACATTAGGTCCCCAACATATGAACGAGTTCTATTCTGAGAGCACGTTCTTAAGTCCAATTTGTTCACAAGTCCAACAAAGTTAGCCAGGTACCCAACTGACACCATCAGCTCTATAGTACTGTATTGTAATAGGTTTATAATACTTTACACACAAATAATACATAAAAAACAAACACAAAAAATAAAGAAAACCTTTTTAATCTTACAGTACAGTACCTTGAAAAGTATAGCAGTAGAGTCCAACAGCTGGCATGCAGGGGCTGGCATCGAGTGCAGGGGCTGGCATCGAGTGCACAGGCAAGAAAAGTTACTGATTGATGAGGAGGGAGGGAGGTGGGAGATGGTAGAGCTGAAGGGTCGTCAGCAATAGGAGACGGAGGGCAGGCTGCAATGTCACTCACGCCTGACGTTGATGGCACAGGTTCTGGTTCCTCGCTGTTACCAGATGCACGTTCACATCTTTGAAAGTGTGCAACGTGAAGGTTTTGTATGTAGGGGACTTACTGTATAAGTAAGGAGAGTAAAGAAGAAAAGACCCAGGCTGGGCAGTCAGGATATCAGGAGACCTGGGTACCAACCCTGGTCTGATCACTAGCCATGACTCACTGCTCATAGCCAAGTCCCATCACCTCCTGAGGTCCGACCGTAATGAATGGTTGGACCGCTGTCTAAAAGCCAATGGGGACTAATGTTCTCCATTTCTCCTTCTAGCTCCAAAAGTCATTTTTATAAAGGAAGGGCTCACAAATCATCTCTGTTGTCTTTTGGTTATAAATAAGCTTTTCCTTAAAATAATGAGTACTTGTTTTGTATTTTATTATATATCCCTTCTAAGACACTCTTAATACTGTTACATGTATTAATGGAGTCAATACTGATAGCGACCTTGGGAGGTAAGTACTACTTTTTTTTAAAAATTAATTAATTAATTTATTTTTATGTTTGGCTGTGTTGGGTCTTCGTTTCTGTGCGAGGTCTTTCTCTAGTTGCGGCGAGCGGGGGCCACTCTTCATCGCGGTGCGCGGGCCTCTCACTATCGTGGCCTCTCCTGTTGCGGAGCACAGGCTCCAGACACGCAGGCTCAGTAGTTGTGGCTCACGGGCTTAGTTGCTCCGCGGCATGTGGGATCCTCCCAGACCAGGGCTCGAACCCGTGCCCCCTGCATTGGCAGGCAGATTTTCAACCACTGCGCCACCAGGGAAGCCCAGTACTACTCTTATTAAAGTGCAAAAGTACAAATCCTGAGTTTTGAGCGCAAAGATGAATTATCACAAAATGAACACTGTCATGTAATCAACCACCCAGACAAGAAACAGAACTCCATCAGAACCTCTGTGGTCCCTCCCGGCTACACCCCCTGCCCCAATGGCACAACTATCTAGACTTTCAACAGCAAGGATTCGTTTTGCATGCTTTGAGACAATATAAATACAATATATATTCTTTTGTGCCTACCTTCTATCAAATGAGAGCTAACATTACTGAGCCTTTACCATAGGCCAGGCACTATCTTTTGTGGTTTATATTTGAGTCACCATGAACCCCTGAGGTGGTCGCTAATATTACTCGGCTCACTTTGCAGAGAGCACATTGGGGCACAGAGACAGGATGCAGGTGCCATGAAGGGAAGCAGAAGTATGTGATAGATTTGAAAAGTGAAACTTGCGTTGGGGTAGGAGCTTAGGAAAGAGTGCTCCGAGGAAGAAGCCTTTAAACCTTGCCTTAATGGCTAGCTGGGAGTTACTAAAGGGGGAAGAAGAACATTCCAGGCAAGAGAGGGCTCCAACTATGTAAATGTTTGCAGTAACCCCTGAGTGGTTGATGTGAGCTGGAGAGAGGGTAGCACCGGAGGAGTCTCATATGCATCTGAGAAGCCCAGATCCTCCAACGTCCTTACCAGCCTTCCTGAAGATCTGAGAATTGATTCTAAAGCTGATGTGAAACCTTTGAGCCTGGCTCTATCTTTCCAACTGACAGTCATTCACCCACTCAGCTATATGCTTCCTAAGGCAGAGTCCTCACCACCAAGGCCACAAGAATATCAGTATCTTCACCTCATGTTTGCTTCTCATGTTCCTCCTCATTTCAGCCACGTGGCGGGGAACTCCCCTTCTCACTTGGATCTTGTCGAACTAGTTCTCTTCCCGTCCTTAATCATGTCCAACTCCGTGTATCAGGACATTTCCCCAAGCTGCTCTCAGCATCTTGAATATTCCTTTCCTCACACTTTTCCTAATGAAGCATTATTCGTGCCTCATACCTCCTTACTCAGTGGGGCTTTCTTTGGATCCACAATTAAAAATATGTCCACCCAACTTTACCCTTCCATAACACACTATACTTTTCTTTCTTGGCATTTATTACCAATTTTAACTATTTGTTCATTTGTTTAGTGTTTCTCTCTCCTTCTAGATTGCAAGCACCAGGAAGGCAGGGTCTTTTCATATGGGGTCGAGGCTCTGGATACATTCAGAGCCTTTCCCAACTCCTGACACATGACTGGAACTCAATTTATATTTGTAGACTGATCAGATTTGAATGCTTGGAATGCCAAGATATCTGTAAGACAGAATGAAGAAATCTCAGTTCAGAAAGGGAGGTGTAAAATGGCATATCTTATACACATACCTAATGTAGTCAAAGTTTGCTTTTGCACAAATTTTAATAATCATTATTTTCAGCAATCTTATAAGCTCAAATTACTTCAGTTTTGTAATGATTAAATAAGTAAGCAGAAACCTTAAAGAACCTGTGTTAGAGAGCTGGTAATTGCCTTTAAAAATCCAAAACTGAATCTCACAACCATTACAACATTCTAATTTTTATTCAGCTCAGCCTTCCTTATGGATTTTCAATTTAAGTTTCCTGACAACAAAACACAGTAAGCTTCTTCATATTTAAATCATATAAATTAATCCAAGTTTCTAATTATTACATCTTGGTTTAATTTCTTTCTTCATAATCTCTTCCTGGAAATATCCTGTATTTATTAAACTATTGCTTTTATTTATCAAAGAAATACGCGCATATAGTTTTAGAAGTTAGCACTAAATAAAAATGTAACATATCAATACCACTTCTCTCTGCTGCGCAGTGTTTCTTCTTCAACTATTACCGCTATTTTGTCCAGCATTTACACATTCCATGTTTCTACATAATATATATAAATAGTTCTTGTTGGCTTCATGAGTTGGAGGTATTATCCATCATTCTGTCATGGTATATGAGATTTTCACTTTTTAACACCTTCATTCCATTGGCTTCCCTTTCTCCTCTTCTTAATAAACTAAGGTTTCAAATTCAATCATTATTCAGGGTTTTATTTGACTCTGAAACACAATTGAACACTGGGATGCACTGTGATTACATTTTTCTCTTCCTCATTTTTCCTGAAGATTTTTTGTTTTGTTTCTGTTTTTTGTCTTATTTTTTCATTGGCTTGATTTCTCTTTATTGCTCACTTTTCACAGATTCCAATAACCTCACTACACAATTTTCACAAATTTGCTTGCATCAATTTATTTTCCCTTGGAGTCATCCTCCATGGACACCTTCATTTTCCTACTCCCTGTGCTGGGCACTCTTGGCCTTCAAAGCAGCTGTCATTTTGGTACTTTCCTTCCATGTTTATCTAGGATATTCCTGACTTTCCCCTCAGAGACATTTCCTGTTTTCTGGATCTCATGTGCCCAGAGCTAGCCAAAGTCTCAGTTTTGAGGGCATAGTTCCCAAGACTTCTCTCACTTCTGACATGAACTGCAAGTTTGGGGGATTTCCAAAATCACCCTCAAGCTCAATTATTATCATTAAAGCTATTATACTCATGGTTATGATTTATTATAAGGAAAGGATACAGATGAGAATCAGCCAAACAAGAGACTATATGTCTCTTGCCTATATGTCTCCTGCCCTATATGGGCAGGATCTGGGAGAGTTCCAAGTGCAGAGCTTCTGTTGTTCTCTCCTCCTGCAGTTAGGACATGTTACCCTCCTAGCTTTGACCTGTGATGTGTCAATATCATGAAATATTGCCAACCAGGTAAAGTCATCTGAGCCCAAATGTCCAGAGTTGTTATTGGGGCTTCATTCCATAGGCATGATTGATTGATTGATTGGTTTCCAAATGATTTGACTCACTGTCCAGGGCAAGTGATACTTGCAGCCCAAATCCCAGTCCCCTCCCAATGATATGGTTGGTCTTTGTGCCACGGTCATCTTCTACACTAAGACTATCAAGTATGGCTAGTCCCTGCCCTAAATAAAGACTTTTTTTTTTTAAATCAAGTATAACATATACTACCTCCCCAAACCCAGGGTAAAGGTCAGATCTCTCTCTCTTTTTAAAAATATTTATTTATTTATTTATTTGTCTGTGCCAGGTCTTAGTTACAGCATGTGGGATTTTTGTTGCTGTGTGCGAGATCTTCCTTGCTGTATGCAGGATCTTATTTTGTTTTTGTTTTTATTAGCTGCAGCATGTGGGATCTAGCTCCCTGACCAGGGATTGACCTGGACTCCCTGCACTGGGAGCTTGGAGTCTTAACCACTGGACCCCCAGGGAAGTCCCCAGAGGTCTTTTTAGACAAGACCAAATTCTTTAGTACATACATGTGGTCCTTGGTTTACCTCCTTGTTTTGCTATAACAAGTAATCCAGAAGCTCTTTCACATTTTATAAAAAAGAAAAAGAACAACAGAGCATTGGAAGTGATGCTAGTGATAGGCATTTACATATCTACCTCGTGAATTAATGCTGCTTTAATCAGGACAGGTGGCTCTCTACAGGAAGGTCAGTTTCCCTCCTGGAATACTGCCTTCACTGTCACTTTGGGATTCTCCTCCTTTTCCCTGTATTTAATGTCTGGTGCTTTTTGGTTTTGTTTTAATTTTGAATCCTATCTTTTCTGCTCCTCTTCCTCTTCTTCCTTCTTATTTCTTTCTCTAAGTCTCTCTGTCTCTGTATCTCCATCTAGTTCATTCTTTCTTCATTTCTCTCAACACACACTTGAGTAATTTTCTGAGCAAAAGTGCTTCAAAAATTATCTTTCTTTAATTCAGTTTATTCAGATATTGTACCTGTTGCATGAGTCCCTCTCTTTGTCAACCTGTATAACTTTTTGAGGCATTTTCTCAACTTTATTTTTTAATCCTTTTATGATCATTTTTTTCATTTATGCTATTATGTTTTTATTTTATTAGTTATTTTTTTCCTCTCAATGTTAAATATCTTATTTTTGTTTCATAGATGTAATATCTATCCTTAACACTCTGAGGATATTACTGGGGGATTTTTCTACCCTAAATACTTTCTATTGCTTTCAAGATACTTTTTTTTTTTCCAGTGTTTTTAGTCTCCAGCTTTCATGGTGGGAACTTTCTCAAATGTCCTACAACCCTTTGTTGTCTGTTCATCATTAAGGAAAGAGGACTAGAAAGCTGATTGCAAGTATAGAGTCAAATTAGGCAGGGCATGTGGGTTCTAAGCTTTGCTAGAGAATAATGTGGAGTGACATCAGGGAACCTCTGATGTCAGCATTTTTAAGAGTATATTTAAGAGATTTCTACAACAAACTAATGAATATAACAAAAAAGAAGCAGACTTACAGATATAGAGAACAAATTAGTGGTTACCAGTGAGGAGAGGGAAGTGGGGAGGGATAATATAGGGAGGGGGTGGTAAGAGATACAAACTATTAGGTATAAATTTAAGCTATAAGGATATAGTTTACAACATGGGGAATATTGCCAATATTTTATAATATAACTATAAATGGTGTATAACCTTTAAAAATTGTGAATCATTGTATTATACATCTTTGACTTACATAATATTGTACCGTAGTTGTACTTCAATAAAAAACAAATGAGAAGGGCTTCCCCCTGGTGGCGCAGTGGTTGAGAGTCCGCCTGCCGATGCAGGGGACACGGGTTCGTGCCCCGGTCCGGGAGGATCCCACATGCCGCGGAGCGGCTGGGCCCGTGAGCCATGGCCGCTGAGCCTGCGCGTCCGGAGCCTGTGCTCCGCAACGGGAGAGGCCACAACAGTGAGAGGCCCGTGTACCGGAAAAAAAAAAAAAAAAAAAAAAAAAAAAAAAAAAAAAAAAAAAATGAGAAAACAAATACTAAAACAAAACAAAACAAAAGGATACTATGTAGATAATATAAAATCATGGCAAAGAAATATCACAATGTTGGTTGCCTTTGGGGCAGGCAGAATGGGAATTCAACTATATATGTATTTCTCTTTAATAAATAAATTTGAAGGAAACAATAAAAACTTTCTTTGGGGCTGATTACATTTCCAAGAGAAGACTCTCCTGGTGCCCTTCCTTAAGAGTCAAGGTCTAACTGTCTGTGAACTGGGAGGCTTATAAATGAAGAGAGCCACCAACTCCAACTTCCGTTTGCATCTGTGTTTACTTAATCCCTCAGTTCAGACGGTTAATTATGTCTCTTTTTAAGTCTGGCATCCTCCTATCTAGAGAGCCTGAGTTTTACCCTCTCTAGAGAAATGCCCCCAGTTTTATATGAAAGTCATGGGTAGAAGAAGTTATCCTGTAGTGTGGATGTAACCACTTCTTAAAGATCTTTCCAGCAATCCTTCCTACATTAGCTCTCCTTGTCCCCAGGTCCTGGAGGCACTGCAGACTGCTAGCTTCTAGCCATGAGACTTTTCTACCCTGAAGAGCAGGTTGACTCTTGCCTTTTAGCAATGATAGTACCATATTTAGTGTTCTCTAGTTGGCCAGGTAAGTTTTCACTCCTCAGTGATTGCATTTTCTCCCAGTCCTTGCACTGTAGTTTTAGTGAGTTTTCTGGAGGAAATGTATTCAATCTTTCACCTTTATCCAGAAGCACTTATTTTATAAATTTTAGTATAAATTGCAGTAGCAGATGCTTTCAGTGCCCCACTCATATGCTCTCAGCATTTAACTCTGCCTGTGAACCTGGCTTCCTGAGAACAGCTGGGATTCTTCCTGAGGGCTTTTTTTCACCTTTTCTTTCTTTCTTTCTTTCTTTCTTTCTTTCTTTCTTTCTTTCTTTCTTTCTTTCTTTCTTTCTTTCTTTCTTTCTTTCTTTCCTTTCTTCTTCTTCTTTTTTTTTTTTTTTTTGATGGTTTGGAAGTTACGTCTATGTCCAGTATCTTGGAACCAGCCCCCTCAACTGGGAGAACTCTGAAATGTGTTCTATAGTTTCTCTCAAAGTTCACCAAGGGAATTCTGTTCCAGTTGCCTGCAGTGATCACTTGCTAGGTGGGTAATGCATCTTTCATCAGCTTCTTCTCTTTTCCTGCCTCATACCTTGGTTTTTCCTTGAATTAACTTCCCAGCTAATTTACAATAATAGAATTCTTGCCTCTGTCTGCTTCTGAGGGGACCTGGAAGTATATTTCCCTAGCTATTTCTCAATCTTTTTAGTATATTTTACCTACCCTGTTATTATTTAGCTAGCTTGTAATTACTAGATATTTATTACTTTTGATAGTTCGGTGATTAATCTTATCCTTACTGTTCTGGTCACAGCAACATAGACCACAGTCACAAGAATCACTTTTGATAGCCTGGTTCTTAATGGCAAGCAATTTCCTACTTCAGGAAGGTAGCGTACCTCTTTATGTAGGAAGCAGTCATGTTGTAAGACATTACTTGATTAAAGTGTCCTGAGTTTGTCCACAACCAGTCAATTTTAAAAGCATCCCCAAGCCTGTGTACTAATTGCCTTTGAATCATCTGTAGCATAATAGCAGGGAGAGAGCAGGGTGACCACAGTCATAAAAAAGCCACTAGATCCTAAATGAGTGAAAACAGAAAATGCATTACTCTGTGCAACTCAGATATTTGGGGCATATGAAGTGATCTCTAAAAGCTCACTGCATAATGAAGAAAGAACAGATAAAAGCCCAGTTAGATGGATATTTATCCCAGCGCAAGGTAAACAAATTTCTTCCCACCACAGTGCAAATTATTGACCTGAAAATTCACACGGGGAGCCATACCAGTTTATCAACTGATTTTGTTTATTTTTTGAAATCCTCAAAGAGAAACTCCTTTGTAAAGTACTATTACAAAGTACCTGTATTCTTATAAAATTACTTAGACAAGGAACTGACTTTCTTAGAATAATATTGATTTTTTCATTGAATAGTTCTACAGTAATCAGTGAGAACATTTTTTTTCTCACAGCAGTAGACATTATCAATGTTTTAACTCTCTCTACATTTTTTCCCTCTGACAACCATAGTAGGCAACTTGAAATATTGAAGGTCTTTGCTCTTCAGTGGCCAATTCATTGCATTCCGTATTCCTCTTTTTTTATATTTTCAACATAAAACAACTTTTTCTGTTGTGTCCTCTACACAACTGCCACAGACGTTTGGAACCATATGTTCCTGTCTGGTGCACACCATGAACAAGAGCAGAATGTCAAAATATGGCTTACAGAAAATCCTCCATGACGTGTTGCTGCACCCCAGACAGCAGTAGAGATGGAAATTTATCCAGGATATCGGGGAAAGAGTACACTGTGGCCTCAATTTTCTCTTTTGGAGTCACCATGATGATGCTACTTCCAACTCTGCTCGTGTCTATGGAATCAGGGCAGTTCCTCTTTATAGCCTTACAGCACCACTTCAGTGGTAAAAACCAAATGATTGACAAGAACCAGATACTTGTGCCTTTACTCTTCTGCCCAGCCCTACACAAGTGATATAAAATCTGTACAGTACCACGACGACCCTCAACCATCATTGAAAACAATTTTTCAAATGGATTATGTTCTTGCTAGTTGGGAAGAGGGGAAATTGAGTCACTAAGCAGCTCCAGTATTTTTGTTCTAAATCACAAAGCAGATTTAGTCTTCCTATACATGACTTCACCAACTACATTGTGCCACTTCTAAACATACAGTTTTATTTATTAATCCATTAATTTACCAATATTTGTTCTATTCTTAACAAGATATGATGACTCTTCTGGGGAACTGAGAAAATGTATATGATTCAAAAATGAGCCCAACATTTTAAGGTCGTAAGCTGCTTTGTTAAATCAGCTACATGCCTTACTTCAAAGTCGGATCAAAAATAACAATTAAGTTATTCTTTGTATTTGTTCATGGGAGTACAATCATGGTTTCCCCTTTCTCTCTCTCACATGGCCCTATCAATTCAGATGTTCCTGCCTGTCTCATTCATGTTTGATTCCCTAGTCATATTTATTCTACTTATATAAATGGTCATGGTTGACTTTAGGAAGACATAGCATGAAAATCTCTAAAAATAAATTGCTGTTATTCTATTACCATTATGCTCCATTTTTCTTCATCAAAAGAAAATAGAGAGAGAGATCCAAACATTCAGTAAAATACAACTATTATATACAACAAGGTGTGAATTTAGGCCATAAAAATATACAATGGACATTTCTTATTTAGTAGCAGCAATTTGTGGGCCCTGGAGTGTGGCAATGATAAAACTGTCCAAAGTCACAAATACAGTATATATTCCCTTAACCACATTCAAAATTAGAGAGGAGTGATGAGAACCAGTAAGAAGACAAAGCAAACTGCTCATGGAATCATAGAAGTGTTCAAGTAGCCAACTAAATTCATTGCATATCTCAACCACAGAAATCTTTCAGGTGACTCTGTTTTGGACAAAACGTGGGAACCACAGAATCTACAACATATACAAGCAAAGCTCAACAACTCTAATAATAGTTACAGATATGAAAGCCAATTTGGATAAAGTAAGACATTGACTCAAGTCCTCTGAGAAAAGATTTTTGAAAACAAAGTTTTCAAAAATCTCATTTTGTGTCTTTTGGGAATTGCATTCCTCTCTACACCTTGACTCTTTTGCTGGATTTCTTTATTATTTGGAGAATTCTCTTGTACCATTTCTCCATCTGACATCATGAAACGTGATATATTTTTTTTCTTTTCTTATCACAAAGTGACTAAAATTCTATTTCGTGCTCTGGCTATTGACTGAACATGTACTTTGTAGCCCACCTTCCCTAAAGAAGGACATGGGTGACATTAGTGTGGGGTACAAGTGAATTCTGTGTTTCATGGGGTTTACTGTCTCAGTGACTATAATTTTCCTAATAATATATCCAGAAGGTAGCAGATAAAAATACAACCTTAGTGTCTATCAGCCCATTCTCTAAGAAAGAGAAAGTTTGTATGGAATTAATATAAACTATTCTTCATTGCTGCCTCTTTTTTTATACTACGGTTGAAGTCCATCAACTGCTTCATGGCTGCATGTAATCACAAAACTTAGTAGACTGTTTTGTGCTGACATTATTTCCAGAATGTATAAGGTGGTTCTCCTCCATGGGTACCAACTGCCCATTTATTGGACTTAATATCTGAATCATTTTTATGCCTCCTGTTTTTCTCAAGCCAATCTTATATGTGCTTTGTTAATTTGAAAAATAATAATAAAATAAGTGAATTTTTTTTTTTCAAGAGTCAGTGAAAAGGGTGACAGCACAGTTCTAGACACCAAGACATGAGGGATACAAGGAAGAAAACTAATTACAGAATGAAAAACCTTTGTTCTGTGCCTGTGTATCTGTTGGGCAAATTACATTTGTTGGCCGACTGGACCTCAGACTCCTCCTGATAAATGAAGGATCTGGGATCAATGTTCTTTGAGATCTTTCTGTTTCCAATTTTCTATCCAGAGTCTCCAGGTTCTTCTATCTTGCCAGTTCGCTCATTCTCCTCACCAGCTACTCCAAATCTGACATGATCGAATTTGTGTTTCAGCAAGGTCACTATGGTTGCAATGTGGGAAACAGCTTGAACGGGGGTATGAGGTTGGGGAAGATACAGGTAAGAGGTGAATGTAGTAGTACTTGAGTAAATTGATGGGGGCATGATTTCATGTGGGGTAGACAGAGGTGAACGGAGTTAGAGGATATATGTGCTGTTAAGCTGTCTGGATGCACCTTTACTGATTTGGATTTGGTGAGTGAGGAGAGAAGAGATGTCAAGGTACTACTCAGGCTTCTGGTTTAGGTAATCAGGTTGGCATCTGCACACTTCACTGAGATGGGGAACACTGCAAGAGCATCAGCTTTGAGGAACAGAGATAAAAGTTTGATTTTGGACATGGTGATTTGAAATCCCTTTGGGACATAGTCACTTGACTGTTACTGTACATTTAAGGGCTATGACCTTCACCTAAAACATATCTGAGGCCTTTCTCACCACACTTCACAGAACCTAGAAAAAGATTCAAATCCAAAAATAATTTTAAGAAGCAATTTAGATTTTTATGGAGGTTGCATTGGAAAGACAGGGGAATGGAGTTACATTGCATTTCGCATATTAAAATTTCTTAAAAGTCATCCTTACGTATACCTCTTTATCTGAATATCAGCTCCCCGTAACAATTTCTAATCATATTCTTTTCCTCTCTTTAAAAAAAGACTCTCTTTTTTCCTCTATGATCCTACAAAATGCCAAATTGGGGCCTTCTTCATTCACTTAGGCATGAAGCTTGGGAGCCAGTCATGGTCTTGGTGAATTTCAATGCATCTGGTCACACTTACTTCTCAATTTTATTACTAAACACACCATATTCTTATTAATTATATATCAGCCTCCTCTATTCCTCTATTTGATGTTGAGCCCCTGAGGGGCATGGCTAATATTTATTTATTTAATGCTAGAACTTAGGTTAGACTTATATTAGGCAGGAAGAACATAATTATTTAGTGAACAAAATTATATTATTTTCAAACCATACTTTTTTAAATGAAATATCCCTGCACTTCCCAGTTTGAAATAATCTCTCCCATACAGGCTGCCAAAAGAAATTAATTTTACCTCTGGTTTTTGAGTTCCACTTATCATGTGCTATACCATATTAAGGTAATTTCAAACATACTGTATCTCTATTATGCTAATCAAAGTTTATTAGTCTTTGTATTACCAACATGCACACTATGATTTAACTATATCAGGTGTTCAAAAAGTATTTTTTAAGTACACTTGAGAAGGGATAAATGAACAAATGTATAATCTGGGATTTAGATGTATGTCTGTGTACTCTCCGTGATCTCTATATTTTCTCTTTCTCTATAAAACACATCTGATTCTGATCATTCATCTTATACTGTATTCACTCAGTTTTATTTTGCCTGAGAAAAAAGGAACATTTCTTTTCCTAGTTTGTATCCTTTTATTCTATTCCCTGCTTACATATTTTGTTAATGCTAATTGCTTAAAATATATCCATTGAATGAAACCATGCGGTCACGGTCCTATGGGATATCCAATCTACCATCACAGAATGTCATCATCAAATTTGAAAAATAAGCACCCTAAATAGTTGAATAGAGTTTGTAATGTCTTAATGAGGAAGAAGAGACAAAAGCTATTTGGAAGACCACTGATTGTGTCTCCTCACACAGGATGTTGCATATTCTCAAAAACATGTTTAAGATTTTGTATCTGTTCACAAGAAAATTTTTTTTAAATATCAATACTTGGTTGTACTAGCCTGCGTATTTATGTTTTAGCAATACGTACATCTGAGGGATTAAGTGCTCTAGCAAGTATATGTGGCTTATCTTACATACCACCTGCAAGGAATTTTAAGCATTTTAATTTTAATCTTTCAGTTAAAAAAAAAAAAAAAAAAACTTCACTGACTTTAAAATGCAAAACACTTCTGGAAGATTATATGGAAATAGTTTGACTGCACCAAAACAGGCCTTCTGCACAGAAAATGAGAGATTTCCTTTTAATTAAAATGACAGCAGGAATTTAGGATGATAGAATTTAATGTAATTAAAATTGGAAAATCATTATTTAACAAGAGTCATGCTACATTTCTTGAAGAAAACACAGTGAGGATCTTTTAATTTCAGATGAGTCAATAATTTTATTTTTATGTCTCTCCTGAGCCTGTTCTTATTAAAAGAGTATGGAAGATAAATTTGAGGAAGCATTCTACACTTTCCTAGTCTCAACTGCAGTCTTTTTCATGTGAAGTGTGTTTACAACATTAAGATAAATTTCAAAAAAATGACATAAAATATATGAATATATGAATATAAAATATATGAATATGGGGAATGAAGAATATTGAATAAGCAATAGAGATTCCAGGAATAAGGAATTCATTCATTAAAGAATGAAAGATGTATCTGTGCCAACTCATTCTATATTCACTGCTGCTTATCCACTTATTAACATTTTTTTCATTATCAAAAAATGTTTACCATGAGCATATCCTGAACTTACATGGTGTATTTAAATTTTAAGTTGCACCTTACTGTTATATGTCAGGTTTTACAGCTTTGATTCTCCTAATCAAGCATAATCTTAAGATTAAATGGCTCGGTTTATTAAACAGAGGAAACAAATAAAACAGTTGTTTTACTCCGTGTCAGAAAGGGAAAAAAAAATGCTGCAAAATAAACTGTACTTTATGAAATATTAAATGAGAGAAAACATGCTTGAAGAGAATGAATTTGTTAGTATACCAATGGAAGGAAGGGAGTTTTTAATTTGTTGTAGTAATTACACCTTAGATATGGATTTAGATGTTAGTTTTCACCACTACTGATGGCGTGTGATGCATGATGGGGAGAGTTTTGAACCTGGGATTTCTCCACCGCGGCTACTTTGCCAATAATAAAACGGAAATTAATGTTTATTGAGTTTAGTATGCACTAGTTACTTTATATCCCTTTGGATCCTCTGAGCTAGGTCCTATCATTTTATTATTATCTGCATTTTTCAGATGAGGATTTGGCAGCAAGAAAAAGTTAAGCAAGCTACCCAAAATCACATAGCCAATAAAATGTGGATCCAGGATTCAAGTGAAGTAGTATAACTCACGAGCCTATACTCTTCAGAATGTAATGTTCTATAGTCTAGATTTATGTTTGTATACTATTATTGACCTCTATATTGTCTCTCTCTCTATAAAACACTTCTCTTCCTATGATTGTTCATCTCATGATTATCCAGTTTTCTTTTACTTCAGATCAAGAACCATTTCTTTTCTTATTTTGTATACTTTAATTACATCTCCCATTTTCACATTTGTCTAAAGCTAATAGATATGCTAATACAGCCTAACAAGTAGGTGGAGCTAAGATTCAAAGCAAGTAAAGAAATTACTTGACCCTGTGTTCTTCACCACTAGGTTCCACGACCCGAGAAAAAACATTTATCTCTCTCCTTCAGTTTCCTCATCTATAAAATGGAGAACAGGGGGAGTTAAAAGGTCTTTTAGGACTTCGTCATCTTGGTAGTTTAGTCCTCACATGTGGCAGTTATGCTAGGCTAACACAGGGCTAAGGAAAATAGATCTCTGAATGGAAAAGAATAATAAACATTGATTTACCAGAATGCTCAGTGGTTGGGCTTGGTCTTGGTTTCCATTCCCATAGAATCTTACCTTGAGCAAAGGATTAGAATGTAAGAAGTTTGGGAGGTGAACCCAGGTCCTACTAGTAGAAAAGTGGACTGGGAAAAAGGAGAAGTGGACTGGCCATATGGTATATTAGGAAGCAAGTTGCTTAGTATTTCAGAGGAACTCTGAGAAAAGCATAGACTACAACTAGGGAGGTCTATTACCGAGAGGGTTGCTGCTGGGACACTTATTTTTGTCTCCAGGGGCTTGCTTAGTACTTACACGGGCTGGTTTAGTTTTGCCTGTAGATAGAATAGGCTCAGGAGACCAGAGGGAATACACAGGCAAAGAAGAATAGGTGCACTGGCCATTCAAAATCAGACCTGCCCACAATGAAGGAGAAGGGCAAGTGGATATACCTGGAACATTTTCCACAAGGGTATGCTGACAAACTTAGCTTTTAGATTAAGAGTAACCCTGAAATATTTGTTTATTTGTTGTTTTTGTATGGCCAGCCTGGTAGAGTTAATTTTATTTTCTGGAACAGTACAATCTTCTTTCTTATTTTAGTAAATAGAGTGTAAATGACACAACTGAATCTCTCTGATGATTTTCTTGTCATCACTCATGGCCATTATTATGACGAAAGTTAGTGTTTTCATCCAACCTGAGAAAATGGTTTCACAGTGTGATGTCTCAGAGAAATACTTCATGATATCTCTGCAAATACAATGGAAGAATTTAGAAGCCCAAATGATGGCTGTTACCTTTTTTCTGCTTGGGTTTGGAGGAATGCATTGATCATAGCTGCAATTTTAATCCTTTGAGAACGATGACTTCCAACCTTATTTTTGTGATATTCCAGAGCACCCTTGGGAACACCATAAATTACTCAGGAGAAAAACAACACATAAAGACAACAGCTAACAAAATCCTGAATCAATATAAATTTAATTTGATTTTCAAAATGTAGGCATAGCATGAAACACTTTTTAGGAAGCAGTTTGTCTAATGAAATAAAACCAAAATAATATGTGATATAATTTGCAAAGCTTGTTAGCAACTGCTTTATTGAGCCAAGAGAGAATATAAACATGGACACTAGACACCTCACGATGAGAATTAATGTACTAATCAAAAGTGGTAGTTTCTGGAACCAAAAGAGAAATTCACTGAGCAAAGGGAGGCAGTAGAGAAATTATCACACACAAGAACAGGATTTTTCTGTGAACTCCAAATTTATGTCTCTAGCAAACCAGATTCACTGTTGCTCTTGTACCTCTCCACTTCTTAATAAATTTATTTTGTTATGTGAGGTTCTCTCTCTCTCTCTCTCTCTCTCTCTCTCTCTCTCTCTCTCTCTCTCTCTCTCTCTTAACCAGTGTGGGGCAAGAAGACACACACTGCAATCTCTCCTGCAATCCTAAATATTCTCTAATGATCCCAGAAGAGAGACTTTCTAGGAAAATCCATAAACTTTGCTTTCCTGATTTGTCCTTTCAAATGTATTAAATGATACCCAATTTACTTGCCATATTATTTTTCAGGATACTTTCAAATGGAAGCTAATTTAATCTTAAAATTGGATATCAAATTTTGTTTTGAAAAATGCTTAAATGTTACTAATATTGATAAGGGATAGCATGACATCTTTAATGCCAGTATTATTATAACTAGAAATTGTTTCAATGTCTTTTGTAGGTTCTCCATGTACTGTTAAGTCATTTAAGTTCCTGATAGAAAACAAATATTTCAGTTTATATTGATAACGTCTCTTTGGAAGAGACTGCTACTGTTCACTGAAATTCTTTCTAACCTTCCTCTGTATGAAAGTCTTAACTAGAAACATTCCTGCCCAGGGAAAATCTATATTTCATAGTCCCTCTTGAAGCTAATGTAGTCATATGGGTCATGTAATTAAGTTCTTGTCAGTGAAACATGAGTACATGTGATGAGTTCTAATTCTAGATCTGAATGTTAGATAATCAGGAATATGTTCCTCCATATCCCTTCCTCTGCCCCTTGTAAGAAACATAGCTTTGAACATTCAGATGAGGATAATGCACTAGGAGGGAGAAAACCAAAAAAATGAGAAAACAGTGGACACTAAGCGACTGCATGGACCAGAGCCGTCTTCCAATCTACATTGTTTACTGCTGAAGTAAACAGTGAGTGAGCAATAAACTTATGTTTCCTTTAAATCCTGTATTTTTGGACCGCTTTGTTTAACAGCTTAGTCTTCACACTATCTAATGCATTACTCAATAGGCAGGAATGTTTAACCCCTGAAACCACACCAATTATCTCAAAAAGATCTTATTCTCTTCATCAGACAAAGGAGGTCCGTGAGCACAGAACTGTTTAGAGCAGCTATTTGTATTAAACTTTTGGTGGCAGACACTTAAAAAAAGAGAATAAAGAATCTTTTTTCCTACCAAATGGAAAACGTCATTGATTTGAAAGTAACTTAAGACGAGCTTTAAATCTCAAAAATGAAATGATCACATTTCCATAATTTGCATGCTTATGGATTCAACTACAAATACTCTGCTGGCAAGAGTGGAAAATTAACATCCTACTATTTGCTATGAACCTTACTTAATCTCTCGATGACCACATGATTTTGGAGATATCAATCTAAGATAGGATTGACAAAGATAGGACTCAAGTCTTGTCATGATGAAGATGATAATGATAATGGCAGATAAGGAAGGAAAATATTGAGAGATAAATAAGAGGAAGAATGTGTATGATTACCTCTAAAGCAAAAGGAAAGCAAAGAGAGTAAAGACAAACAATTGCTTATTTGATAAGTAAGGATTCTAGCCACAAAATTGCTTGAGGATGGTAGAGGAGGTAACAGCTGGTGGCTGTGTGACCTTGGGCAGATCTCCAAGGAATATCTTCTTGAATGGCTGCATTAATAAAATTTGAACATTTGTCAGAGTCACTGTAATAGTGTCCTAGGTCAATGTCACAAATGGCCTCAACCTAGGAGGCTTAAAACAACTGAAATTTATTGCCTCACAACTCTGGAGGCTAAAAGTCCAAAATCAAGGTGCCTGCAGGCATGTTCACTCCAAATCTTCTAGGGGAGGAACCTTCCTTGCCCATTCCAGCTACCAGTAGTCCTAAATCCTAAAGTCGTAAATCCTTGGCTTATGGCAACAAACTCCAGTCTTTGCCTCTGTCTTCATGTGACTATCTTCTCTTGGTATCTGTGTGTCTATGTGTCTTCACATGTGTTTCTGTCCTCTTCTTATAAGGCTGTCTTCCCTCTGTGTCTCTTCCCTGTGTGTCTTTCCTCTTATGAGGACACCAGTCATATTGGATTAACTCACATTAAATTAACCAATTACATCTTAAGTTAACTAATGTAATCTTCAATGACCCTATTTCCAAATAAGATCACCATTTGAGGTACTGGGAGTTAGGACATCCACATATCTTTTTATTGGAGACACAATTCAACACATAACACTGATTACAGGGACTTAGGTTTCCAAAATGAAAAATAATACTTTACTAAGGTTGGTCTATTTTTAGTTCTTCTTTTTAATAATTAAAGAACTAAAAATCTGACTCTATGGCACATTGAAAATAATTATTAAAATATGTTACTGAGAGCTAAACTAGTCATTTTTACTTTAAGATAAAAGCAAAATTGTGTCAAAAATTCTAAAAGATTGTTTTCACTGTCAATTCAGTGAACTCTGTATCTGCAAGCTTTCTTCCTTTCTTAGAAATGGCATTGAAGACTGAATGGGCCCAAATAAAAATGACTTGGACACTCCACAATCAAATTGTACTTGGCAAATAAAAGATTTCAATATGCTTTTTAAAAATATTGTGTGCATGGAATCATATCCATAACATACAGACATTAAAGCTGTCAAGGCCACAAATAAAAATCCAACTGTAATAGGTTAAACCTTATATTTCTTAATGACTCCTTAAATTGATTTCCAAGTAAAGCAAGCTAAAATATAAAGATTCTCCAATATTTATAAATATCAAAGGCTAATAGTAGCAGATTATTTAATCTTTTTGGTCTTCACGTATTCTATTTGACCATATTTTTTCTTTTATAATGCTTTATTTCTTTACAGGTGCTTTGAAATAAAAAGATCTTTCTATTCTCTGTTTCCCAAAACAGCTTTATTTCTGTGGGAACCAGCGAGAATTTGGGCAAACCTTCGCTTTCATGAAACTGTGAGAGTTTTAACAATCTGGCTGCTAGCATGAATTTTGTGGCACATCTGTAGTTATAAATATAGAATTTCAATTATGCAAATCACCTTGGCAATGTCTTTTTAAAAGTTAAAAAAGAATACTGTAGTTTATCCCCTGTACATTTTAGTGATATTCTTATGATTTAGGTCTGTGCTATCAAAATCAAATTAAAAGCTACATTACATGTTAGTTTTATTTTATTTGTTTAGAGGGGAGCTTTATAAAAGCTTCGAGTTTCTTCAAATGAAAAAAACAGACTACCTCATGGTGTTAAAGGTTTAGAAAAAAGAGGGAAAACATCCTTATCTCTATCTTGCTATTATTATTATTGTAATCTAAGACCAGAACAATAAAATAAGCAATAAGATTAACAGTTTCACTATAGAATCACAATTTCACTATAAGCAATCTTATTCCTTTTTAAAAATTTTTCTCTTTACAAATAATGTCAGTGGCTACCAATGTATTATCTATTTGAGAACAGTAATATGACTTAATTTCCTACAATTCTCTTTGAAATTACCTTTGGGGAGATCTGTCTTTCAAATCTGAATCTCTAGCATAGATTCTGGCATATATTATATGTCCATAGTTGTTTGCTGTGTAAATTAGAAGCCATGGAAAATGAAAGGGGAGAAAAACAGCCAGTGAAGGAGTTTTCATTGTAGTGAATCAAACATACACTAACATCTCCACAGGTCAAGTTTCCCAGTGTTGCCCTATTGATCCTTGCTTTGTACCAGTAGCTATGTACTGACGAGTTGCATGTGTCTCAGAAAGGTTCTCTTTCCTGACAGTATCATAGATTTTTTTGCAAGTGTTGAAGGCAAAGGACGTTCTCTGCATTTTCAAAATCCATTTAGAAATCAAGTTTTCTCTAAGGAAAACAAATTAAAGTATAGCAACCTCCTCTGGCAGGAGACCTTTATTTGCTTGTACTTTGGATGATTCTGAATCTGTCAATGTTAGTAATATATTCTTTTGTAATGTGGTCCATGGACACAGGACACTAGGCCTTCCAGTATTGTGTGGCTGTTGTTGTTTTCCTTTGTATTCCTTGACTTCAACCTAATTCACATTCTGTCCACTCTGTTCTGTTGCTGCATGAACGCCTTGCCTTCCACTAACTGATGACTTTTCTGTTACTTGACCCTGAAGAAACACTTTACTGCCTTTTTGCTACAAAACAAGACAGGATTATATATCTCAGTCAAAATATCTCATTTCTCTCTGAATGTATCTGAAAATGCATGTTTCCATCAACAATCCCTGAAACACTCACTTGGAGAAACACTGAAAATATCCTCACCAAGAACACACTAGTGGCTCCAACTGTGCCCTCACTTTCACGTGTTTGGTTCAATGTGCAGTGCTTCAAGTCCAAGGGAATTCAAGCTTCCCAAACATTTCCGAATGAAGTCATCTTTGAAACTCCTTGGATTGCTCCTGAATTGTGACAATAACTAAATCAATCATTTGCTACTGAACAACTTCCACAACTGCAATTTGGATACATAATGCAGTGTTTTAATGATAATAAAGTGATTTTAAAGCTAAGAAATTAGATAATCAGCATAGATATGTCATCTTTTGCATACATAATATATATTTTTCTCCTGAACCCTAATATCAATAACCTTTAATTCATGCCATAAGACATAATGAAAACAAAAAGGGGAAGTGCTATTTTATCAGTTTTAATGAGTATATCATTTCCTTTAATTATACCTTATAGGAACTTTTGAAGTGGCAAAGGTACTTCTGATTTTATGTCATTAAGAAAGAGGTTTAATTTTACCTTTTAAAGAAGTATTCAGGTGATTTTTCTAATTATTATTCTTTTTCTCCTTTGAATTATAAAATTGTTTAAAATCAACTAATTGTTCCTCCTTACTTGAAATGAAAATTTGTCTTGGTCAAAACTTTCTCAATTAGGTTGAAATTGATTTTTGGATCACAGTATAAAATTGTGTTTTCATAAATTCTCTGGAAGAAAATATTAAGCAATACCCCATTGCTTAAAAAATTACTTTTGATCAACAATCAATTATGTCTGTTTTTAGTTTAAAGTTTTTTTAAAGAAATAGTTAGTTTTTAATTACTTTAGTGGGAGGCATTGAAAAAAGAAATAATTCTATAAAATATTTTGAAAGAGTATAATTATTGATATCCCTCATCCAAGAGTAATGAAATCTCTTTTACCTTTTTTTTTTAACATCTTTAATGGAGTATAATTGCTTTACAATGGTGTGTTAGTTTCTGCTGTATATCAAAGTGAATCAGCTATATGTATACATATATCCACATATACCCTCCCTCTTGTGTCTCCCTCCCAACTTCCCTATCCCACCCCTCTAGTTGGACACAAAGCACAGAACTAATCTCCCTGTGCTATGTGGCTGCTTCCCACTAGCTATCTATCTTACATTTGGTAGTGTATATATGTCCATGACACTCTCTCACCTCATCCCAGATTACCCTTACCCCTCCCTATGTCCTCAAGTCCATTCTCTACATCTGCGTCTTTATTCCTGTCCTACCTTTAGGTTCTTCAGAACCATTTTTTTTTTTTTTTAAGATTCCATATATATGTATTAGCATACAGTATTTGTTTTTCTCTTTCTGACTTACTTCACTCTGTATGACAGTCTCTAGGTCCATCCACCTCACTACAAATAACTGAATTTTTTTCTTTTTATGGCTGAGTAATATTCCATTGTATATATGTGCCACATCTTCTTTACTCCTTCATCTGTTGATGGACACTTAGGTTGTTTCCATGTCCTGGCTATTGTAAATAGTGCTGCAATGAATATTGTGGTACACGTTTCTTTTTGAATTATGGTCTTCTCAGGGTATATGCCAAATAGTGGGATTGCTGGGTCATATGGTAGTTCTATTTTTAGTTTCTTAAGGAATCTCCATAATAGCTGTATCAATTTACATTCCCACCAACAGGGCAAGAGGGTTCCCTTTTCTCCACACCCTCTCTAGCATTTATTGTTTCCAGATTTTTAATGTTGGCCATTCTGACTGGTGTGAGGTGATGACTCATTGTAGTTTTGATTTGTATTTCTCTAATGATTAGTGATATTGAGCATCATCTCATGTGTTGGTTGGCAATCTATATATCTTCTTTGGAGAAATGTCTATTTACGTCTTCTGCCCATTTCTGGATTGGGTTGTTTGTGCTTTTGATATTGACCTGCATGAGCTGCTTGTAAACATTGGAGATTAATCCTTTGTCAGTTGCTTCATTTGCAAATATTTTCTCCCATTCTGAGGGTTGTCTTTTCATTTGTTTATGGTTTCTTTTGCTGTGCAAAAGCTTTTAAATTTCATTAGGTCCCATTTGTTTATTTTTGTATTTATTTCCATTTCTCTAGGAGGTGGGTCAAAAAGGATCTTGCTGTGATTTATGTCATAGAGTATTCTTCCTATGTTTTCCTCTAAGAGTTTTATAGTGTCTGGCCTTACATTTAGGTCTTTAATCCATTTGGGTTTTATTTTTGTATACATTGTTAGGAAGTGTTCTAATTTTACTCCTTTACATGTAGCTGTCCAGTTTTCCCAGCACCACTTATTAAAGAGGCTGTTTTCTCCATTATATATTCTTTCCTCCTTTATCAAAGATAAGGTGACCATATGTGCGTGGGTTTATCTCTGTGCTTTCTATCCTGTTCCATTGATATATATTTCTTTTTTTGTACCAGTACCATACTGTCTTGGTTACTGTAGCTTTGTAGTAGAGTCTGAAGTCAGGAAGCCTGATTCTTCCAACTCCGTTTTTCTTTCTCAGCATTAGTTTGTCTATTCGGGACATTTTGTGCTTCAATACAAACTGTGAAATTCTTTCTTCTAGTTCTGTGAAAAATGCCATTGGTAGATTGATAGGGATTGGATTGAATCTGTAGATTGCTTTGGGTAGTAGAGTCATTTTCACAATGTTGATTCTTCCAGTCCAAGAACATGGTATATCTCTCCATCTGTTTGTATCACCTTTAATTTCTTTCATCAGTGTCTTACAGTTTTCCACATACAGGTCTTTTGTCTCCTGAGGTAGGTTTATTCCGAGGTATTTTATTCATTTTGTTGCAATGGTAATGGGAGAGTTTCCTTAATTTCTTTTTGAGATTTTTCATCATTAGTGTATAGGAATGCAAGAGATTTCTGTGCATTATTTTTGTATTCTGCTACTTGGCAAAATTCATTGATTAGGTCTAGTAGTTTTCTGGTAGTGTCTTGAGGATTCTCTATGTATATTATCATGTCAACGGCAAACAGTGACAGTTTTACTTCTTCTTTTCTGATTTGGATTCCTTTTATTTCTTTGTCTTCTCTGATTGCTGTGGCTAAAACTTCCAAAACTAGGTTGAATAATAGTAGTGAGAGTGGGCAACCTTGTCTTTTTCCTGATCTTAGTGGAAATGGTTTCAGTTTTTCACCATTGAGAACAACATTGGCTGTGGGTTTGTCTTCTATGGCCTTTATTATGTTGAGGTAAGTTCCCTCTGTGCTCACTTTCTGGTTGATTCAATGGGTTGTGTAGTCTTCCTGGAACAGGAGACTATGTTCCAGTGGATGAGGCTGGATCTTGTCTTTCTGGTGTGCAGGACTGCATCCAGTGATGTGTTTTGGGGTGTCTGTGACCTTATTATGATTTTAGGCAGCCTCTCTGCTAATGCGTGGGGTTGTGTTCCTGTCTTGCTAGTTGTTTGGCATGGGATGTCCAGTACTGGAGCTTTCTGGTCATTGAGTGGAGCTGGGTCTTAGCATTGAGATGGAGATGTCCAGGAGAGTTTTTTCCATTTTATATTACAGGGCGCCGGAGGTCTCTTGTTGACCAATGTCCTGAACTCAGCTCTCCCACCTAAGAAGCTAATGCCTGACACCCGGCCAGAGCACCAAGACCATCAGCTGCATGGCTCAGAAAAAAGGGGAGGAAAAAAAAGGAAGAAAGAAAGAAAAATAAAATAAAGTAATTAAAATAAATAAATTTTAAAAATATATTATTAAAAATAAAAAATAGAAAAGTAATAAAAGGAAGAAAAGAGAGCAAACAAACCAATAAATAAATCCACCAATGATAACAAATTAAAAAAAAAAAAAAGAAAACGACAGACAGAACCCTAGGACAAATGGTAAAAACAAAGCTATACAGACAAAATCACACAAAGACGCATACACATGCACACTCACAAAATGAGAAAAAGAAAAAAAAAATATATATATATATATATATATATATATATATATAAAGGAGGAGAGCCAGCAAATCAATAAGCAAATCTACCAATGATAATAAACTCTAAATACTAAACTAAGATAAACATAAAACCAGAAACAAATTAGATGCAGAAAGCAAACCCCAAGTCTACAGTTGCTCCCAAAGTCCACCTCCTCAATTTGGGATGATTCATTTTCTATTCAGGTATCCCACAGATGCAGGGTACATCAAATTGATTGTGGAGATTTAATCTGCTGCTTCTGAGCCTGCTGGGAGAGATTTCCCTTTCTCTTCTCTGTTCGCACAGCTTCCGGGGTTCAGCTTTGGATGTGGCCCTGCCTCTCGGTGTAGGTCGCCTGAGGGCATCTGTTCTTCGCTCAGACAGGACGGGGTTAAAGGAGCAGCTGATTCGGGGGCTCAGGCTCACTCAGGCTGGGGAGAGGGAGGGGTACGGATGCAGGGCGAGGGGCGAGCCTGCGGCGGCAGAGGCCGGCGTGATGTTGCACCAGCCTGAGGCGTGCCCTGCGTTCTCCCGGGGAAGTTGTCCCTGGATCCCGGGACCCTGGTGGTGGCAGGCTGCACAGGCTCCCAGGAGGGGAGGTGTAGACAGTGACCTGTGCTTGCACACAGGCTTCTTGGTGGTGGCAGCAGCAGCTGCCTTAGCGTCTCATGCCCGTCTCTGGGGTCCGCTCTAATAGCCGCAGCTTGCGCCCGTCTCTGGAGCTCATTTAGGCGGTGCTCTGAAGCCCCTGTCCTTGCGCACCCCGAAACAATGGTCTCTTGCCTCTTCGGCAGCTCCAGACATTTTCCCGGACTCCCTCCCGGCTAGCTGTGATGCACTAGTCCCTCTCAGGCTGTTTTCACGCCACCAACCCCCGTCTTCTCCCTGGGATCTGACCTCCGAAGCGCGAGCCTCAGCTCCCAGACGCTGCCCGTCCCGGGGGGTGAACAGACAAGCCTCTCGGGCTGGTGAGTGCCGGTCGGCACTGATCCTCTGTGCGGGAATCTCTCCGCTTTGCCCTCCGCACCCCTGTGGCTGCGCTCTCCTCCGCGGCTCCGAAGCTTCCCCCCTCCGCCACCCACAGTCTCCGCCCGTGAAGGGGCTTCTAGTGTGTGGGAACCTTTCTTCCTTCACAGCTCCTTCCCAGAGGTGCAGGTCCCATCCCTATTTTTTGTCTCTGTTTTTTCTTTTTTCTTTTGCCCTACCCAGGTATGTGGGGAGTTTCTTGCCTTTGGGGAGGTCTGAGGTCTTCTGCCAGCGTTCAGTGGGTGTTCTGTAGGAGTTGTTCCACATGTAGATGTATTTCTCATGTATCTGTGGGGAGGAAGGTGATCTCCACTTCCTAATCCTCTGCCTTCTTGCAGGTCCCCCCAGAATAATGAAATCTTGATGCTAAACCAAAATCACTCAATTTCCACTCTAGGATGTCTCGTAATAGATAATACATTTCTTTCCAAGGTCTGCCAATGCCTAAAAATCTTGGCTTCAAATTATCCTATGTTTTATGACTAATTATTTTAATAGGTACGTTTACATTTTGATCTTCAGATACATCTTTTCTGCAACTTTGACAGGGATCAATAATTGCAAAATAAAATAGCTCTAATGTGTGGGTTAACACCCTACATTGGACTGCTCCCATGAAGCGTGAAGGCCTTAGCCAAATTCATTCTAGGGACTTTAAAGGAGCATGCAGACCAAAGAGGCCCAATTCTGTGCAACTTAAAGTCCTCATAGCTTCCCAACATGACACAAATACTCTGCCTCAGGCCTCCCCAGTTCTTGAGATTGACTATGTCCTGAAAGATTAATAATCATCAAAGTGACACTTCATATATAGTGGTTACCAAACGGCAGTCTTTGGATTGAGTTCTTTCCATAGATGATCTTTAATTCTCCCAACAATCTAATGAGATAGATGTCATTCCATTTTAGGAAAGGAGAAACTAAGGTTTGGAAAACTAATTGGAAAACTAAAGTAATGGGTCCAAAGTATCCAGCTAGTAAGTGTACAAGTCATTCATTGATTCCAGAATCTCTTCTTAAAATATCTCATGTGAGTCCCAGCTCGGTGTTGGAGAAATCAGCTGCTGTGTGCTTGCAAATGAATGGGAATACTTAGTTGTCTCAGCTCTGAGAAATGTGATCCTGTCTTGTTCCTTCATCTTCCTCCAAGACTCTGTCTTGCGTTGTCCCTGTCTTGACCTCCCACACAGAACCAAGTGACCTACAGAGAGATGTCCTTGATGTTTCCTCACTGCCTGCCTCCCAGGACATGTTGATGTCACTCACTCAGTGTCCATGTTCTCCATTTGCTTATTACTTTGTATCAGGACAACTTAAGAGCACATGCACTGTGATACTATAATTTATTTTCTGAACACATATCACCTAAATACTGTTCCTGATTTGCCCAAATGGACTTATGTCTAAGATTCATGACTCAGTCTTCCCCATCCAATCATCCTAATTGCTCAACAATAAAGCTAAATATTATCATGACTTACGAGAACAACTCTAATTGACTGTTATGATTAAGTTTCACATGCAATCATAAGCAGACTACTGAAAAAAGTAAAAAAAAAAATGTAGTACAAGTTATAGAAAAGGAAAATAACAATTACTGCCATTGTTCAGGTCCTCCTTATACATTGTCTCTGAGATGGAACTCACCTCCACTATTATTTCCCTAATTACCACCTTTTATCAATTTCACAATTTAACATATAGTTATTCAGTCTTTTCTTCTTGTTAGGGACTGTTCTAGATGCCAGGGATATATAAGTTAACCATCGAAAAAGATCCAGCCTTCAAGTATTTAACAATTCCTTTGAATATGGGATGGGAACTGAGGATTGGTGACTATACAAGTAAATAGGTAAATAAGTAAACAAACAAAAGTATTGGATAATGATTTGTTCCATGCAGAAATTTAAAATGAAGAGATGTTACAAAAAAATAGCTATTTTAGTTTTGCCATTTGAAAAAGGTCTTTTTGGAGAATTCAGATTTAAGTGGATTTCGGAATGACCAAAGAAGACAGTTGTACAAACATCACAGGCATCCCAATGCCATATGTGCAATGGGATTTTTATCAAGATTAGTGAGTCAACAAAGAGGTCTGAGCAGACATCTTAAACTTTGTGTAAAATATCTGTGAAAATAAAAATTTTTTGTGGATGTCTTTCACCAAACCTACCTCCTTCCTGACTATGATGATCCGAAGTTGTTCTGCCAGATTTGGTGATATTAAACTGTAGATTATCTGTGTAGGATTCTGTATGTAGCTGTTAATGAAATACTGTGATAAACACATGCATTAAAAAAAGAAAATGTGTGCCTATTTGTGGTGCTTTTTAAACTGTATTCCTGAAGACTATATTTGTAGAAATGACCCTTATGTTTTACTTGACAGCAATACCTACGTCCAGATTAGGTTCCTCTCATAATTTTTAATCCTAGTACATTTAAGGCATACCTGCCTTATTCAGAGAAATGATACAGGCCATGAGTACTCAGACATAGACAATAAAATTATTTTACTAAAACGCATTCTAATTATCTTGGACTTGTATAATTAAAATGATATTTGTGGCTTTTATTTTTAAAGGTGCTTTTTTCTTTTTAAGTTTGGTGAAAATAATGCTTTACCATTTCTGTGACAATAAAATTACAAAGAAAGTTCACAGCTTGTTGAATGCTTTACAATTAAAGGATCACAACACCAGAAAACACCTTCAGTTTTTAGGTAGATAAGTATCTCAAGCATTTGATGCTTATTTTTCTTAAGGACTCCAAGGGAAGATGACTCCAAAGTTTGGATGGAAGATATCTTTAACATTTTCTCATGTGAAAGAAAAGAAATAGTCTTTTTGTTAAACTTAAATCTCCTTTTATCGCCATCTGTTGGGGCCAGGAAAAATTGGAAAACTTGTTAGCTCTTCTCTGGGTCAAAAATATTCTTTTCCATTTCTTCAGAGTATTTTTTATTAATTTTTTATGGATAATTTTATAGAATATATACATTTATATTACAAAAGGATATGACATGAATTACATTATTAAACAGAGTATAACTAAAGGTATTAAAATAATGCTAAGCAGACCAATGACTTCTACTTCGGCCATGACAAAGTGACTGGTAGTTGACTTGCTCCCTTGATGAAAAACAACTAGAAAACTAGACAAATTATATGAAACAACTATTTTCAGCTACTCATCAATAGGCAGCATAGGACTGCGGGCCCCAAGAAAAGAGTAATAAACTAGGTGAGCCCTACAAACATGCTGACTTGCTGCCTGGAAGCATGTTTTGTTTCACAGAGCAAGGAGGGGAACTCAAACAAAACATGGATTCTAAGTCAAGAATAGAGAAATTAATGTGTAGGGGGCTGAGATAGCTGGGATTTGTCAAGCAGAGTATAGAGGGAGTTACACAGAAATAGCACTCAGGAAATCTGCACATGGGTCTCTTTGAGTCTGCTACTGACTACTGAGCCACATATGTAGAGAGTGAAACACCATGAGACAAGACAAAGAACTACCAGGAATGGCAAATGGAATGAATTCTAGAGTTTATATAAGACGAAGTGATGTGTGAGTTCTGACTAGCTTGTTAAATACCACAGTTATTTAGTAAAGGTCCCAGAAACATTGTGGTAGTAACACCTAGCCCTAGAGTAGAGACTATTTTAGCCCCACCCTAACACAGCTTAAAAACAAATTTTAAAATGGTCAAGATGAACTTCCAGTAATTTAACTGAGCCAAAACAGAACTCAACATTCTTTGAAGGAAGAAAACAAAATCCAGACACTCCACAATTTAACATAGGCAATATTGAGAACTGAATAAAAATCGCCAGATATAAAAACAATTTAAAAAACAGAAAAATGTAACTGATAGCCAGGAGAAAAATTAGTTAATTGAAATATTCTTAGAAATGACAGAGATGATGAGAATACCAGGTAAGAACAGGCAAACTGCCAAGAATTTAAAATAAAACATGAACACAGTAAAGAGCAAAGTGAAATTGCTTTTAAAAAAGAGAGGAGGATCAAATGAAATTTCTAAGGGAGAAAGTTACAATATCTGAAATGAAAAATTTGTTCTGGGTGGGATTAACAGCAGATTAGAGAGTGCAGAAGAAAAGATCAGTGAACTTTAAACCATAGCAATAAAAACTAGTGAAACTGAAGCACAGAGAGAGAGAGGAAAAAAAAGACTTAAAAAAAGTTTAATAAAGCTTTAGTAAAGTGACCTGTGGGATAATAACATAAAGGAAAAAAAAAAAAAAAAGAGTCCTGTGGAGTACAGTTTAAAAAATATTAAAAAAATATTGACCATGTTTCCTTCTCTTTTTTTAATCTATAAATTCACAGAACCAAAATCAACAAACCCAAGCAAAATGAAGACAAAGAAAATTATGCCGAGGAATATCATGTCGAATTTCTGAAAACAAGAAATAAAATAAATTATAAAAGAAATCCAAAGAGAAAAGACACATTGTCTATACAGAAACACATTTGAGAATTACTACAGAAACTTCATTTAAAAAATATAAAAGTAAAATGGACAAAATTTTAAAAGTATGATTCTAAGCAAAAGAACCCATGAACAAAGAAACATACGGTATATTTCCATGTATATGAAATTCTAGAATGAGCAAAAGCAAATTCTAGTGACAGGAAACAGATTAATGTTTGCACCTGAAGTAGGACAATTGAAAATAAAGGTACACAAAGCAAATTTTTAATGTAATGTTAGACGTTCTGTATCTTGGTTGTGATCACATGGTTGTATGTATTTGTCAGAAAAATATCAAAATGTATGCTTAAAATGGTACATTTTATTGTACATAAATTATTCCTTAACAAATTGATTTCCAAAACAAAAGCAGAAGAGAGGTCATTTAAAAAGAACCAGGGATAGACATGAATATGTGCTTGGCATGAGCAGATTACTACAATCCATCACTAAATTTGCCTATAATTCTTTTGGAAGCCAAGGTAAAAGAGAACACATAGGTTTACATTGTTTTCTTTGTCTGACAACAGAAATCATGAAAATTCATTACTGAGATATAGCTGGTTTTTGTTTTTTGTTTTGTTTTGTTTTTTCCTCCAAGAAACTAACCATGGGAAGGAAGGTGGTGGTTATCTAAAAGAAACTTTTGATAACACAATGACTAATGTTTTCAATCCTGGTTTTAGCAAAAACACAAATGCAGTTCAAATAAACAATGCATGAACTGAAAATCTTTATACAAAGTACAAAGCATTTTGCAACATTTGAGACAATATGGCTCAGGAACTTCTATGTACCTACTGTAATTCATTAATGGAGTTTATGGGATCTAGGAGAATGCTTAGTTAATATGGCCATTAGACTAACTCTTGAATATCTTATTTCTTAAATGAATCTGTGAGAAAATCTACATAATAATTAATTAATAAGTGAATATTTTGAGAGGAGTTTTTAGTACAGTTATTCTAAATTGTTGACTGAAGAGAAAACCATACACTTTAAACACCACATAGATGGGCAACAAAGTTGCATCCCATGTGAACTTTAAAAACTGTACTTTTATTTTCAGACGACCAGAGGCCATCACTCTTTAACCAAATGTAGATGGTAAAAGTAATTAGGACTGGCTTTTTATTTCTGAAAAAGAGAAAGAAGCTTTGGTTTGTCTCAATGCTTTAAACTATAATTGGTTAATATCCCAGTGCTCTGTACCACGTGATTGAAAAAGAAAAATATCTATTTTTTTAAACTTTGATTCTATGTGTGCTTGCAAAGACTTCTGAAATTTACTGTCTTTTTAAAAAGGGGTTGAGGCTTTAGGTGCTAGCCAAGGTGGAGTAATTCTACAAGAGCCTACCTCTCTCACAGATTACAGTAAAAATTCAGGACAGACAAAAGACACAGAAGTGGGTTATATAACTAAAAACAAAAAGCATAACTTAATAATGGGTTCTTTGCATAATTTTTACAGAAAAAATTCTAGAGTAGCCAAGTTTATTAACTTTATTTTCTGTCACACAGTTTTTCTTCTGAAGCAGCAGCTCAGTCCATTGTGTTTCTGTTGATACCTGGATTTTTAGACTTCATCCTATGTCTAATTAGTATGCAGAGCATATACTGAAAAGAAAAGTCAAATAAATTGATTTTTAAATTAGCATTTTTAAACATTCAAAACAACTTGAAAGTCACTTTGCTGAAAAACAATTATGTAATGTATTTCACACCTAAATATTAATTATTTGTTTATATTTTGCAATGTTAGTGTTGTCTAAATCTGTCAGTCTCTAGTAGAACATCAAGCCAAATTTTACTTTTATTCATTTCTGATTTTCTTTTTTAAAAAGAAAATTACTCCTTTGTCTCCTGAGTAACTTATCAAAATAAGAGTGTTGAATTGACTCAGGACAGTTTTTAATCACCAGAGAAAAATGTCCAGAACTCAGTTTATCACTTTCCACACAGTGCTTTAATATTTATTTCTAAAGCTAATATTATTTTTTACATGACCCTATGATTAATCAAGTCTTTAATAGAAATAGGCCACATTTCTTTGAGCTTCATTAGCCTCATATTGATGTGTCCTAGTACAGGCAGAAGTCAAAGATAGTATGCGTTTGATTCCAGACCACTACAATAAAGTGAATATTGCAATAAAGCGAGTCACACAAATTTTTGGTTTCCCAAGCATGTAAAAGTCATGTTTACACCATATAGCAATCTTTTAATGTGCAATAGCGTTGTGTCTAAAAAATAATGTACATGCCTTAATAAAAGATACATTTGTTGCTAAAATATGCTGACCATCATGTGAGTCAAAATCTTTTTGTTGGTGGAGGGTTCTGTCTCGATGTTGATGGCTCTGACTGATCAGGGTGGTGGTTGGTAAAAGTTGGGCTGACTGTGGTAATTTCTTCAAATAAGACAACAGTGAAGTTTGCATCAATGACTGCTGTTCAGGAATGATTTATCTGTAGCATCCAATGTTGTTTGATAGAATTTTACCTACAGTAGAAGTTCTTTCAAAATTGGAGTCAATCCTCTCAAATCCTGCTGCTGCTTTACCAACCAAGTTTGTATAATATTCTAAATCTTTTATTGTCATTTAAACCATCTTCACTAGGAGTAGATACTATCTCAAGAAACCACTTTCTTTGTTCATCCGTAAGAAGTGACTTCTCATCTTGAAGTTTTATCGTAACACTGCAGCAATTCAGCCACGTCTTCAGGCTCCACTTCTAATTCTAGTTCTCTTACTATTTCCACCACATCGCCATTTGCTTCCTCCACTGAAGTCTTGAGCCCATGAAAGTCATCCAATGAGACTTGGAATCAACTTCTTCCAAACTCCTGTAGTTGCTGATATTTTGACCTATTCTCATGAGTCACAAATGTTCTTAATAAAATCTAGAGTGGTGAATCTTTCCAGAAGGTTTTCAACTTACTTTGCTCCGATCCAACAGAGGAATCACTACCTATTGTAGTGATAGCCTTATGAAATGTATTTCTTAAAGAATGCTTCTCAATATTCTGTAATGATCTATATGGAAAAAGAATCTAAAAAAGAGTGGATATATGTACATGTGTTACTGATACACTTTGCCATACAGCAAAAACTAATGTAACATTGTAAATCAACAGTAATAAATTTTTTTAAAAAAAGACTTGAAAATTGAAATTACTCCTTAATCCATGAGCTGCAGAATGGAAGTTGTGTTAGAAGGTATGTAAACAACATTAATCTTATTTTACATCTCCATCAGAGCTCTTGGGTGACCAGGTGCATTGTCAGTGAGCAGTAGTGTTTTCAAAGGAATCTTTTTTTCTGAGCAGCAGATCTTAAAATATTCAAGAAACCATAATGTAAACAGATGTGCTGTCATCTAGGCTTTGTTGTTTAATTTATAGAGCATGGACCATGTAGATTTAGCATATTTTGAAGGGTCCTAGGATTTTTCAGAATGGTAAATGAGCATTGGCTTCAACTTAAAGTCACCAGCTGAGTCAGACCAAACAGACTCTAACAGTAGAGTTAGTCTGTCCTTTGAAGCTTTGAAGCCAGGCAATAACTTCTCCTCTCCAGCTATGAAAGTTCTAGTTGACAACATCTTCCAGTTTATACTGGCTGTCCCATCTACACTGGAAAATCTGTTGTTTAGTGTAGCTACCTTTATTAAAAATCTTAGCTAGATCTTCTGCATACCTTACTGGAGTGTCTATGTCAACACTTGCTGCTTCATCTTGTACTTTTATGTTATGGAGATCGCTTCTTTCCTTAAACCTCATGAACCGACGTCTGCTAGCTCCAAACTTTTCTTCTGAGGCTTCCTCACCTCTCTCAGCTTTCACAGAATTGAAGAGAGTTAAGGCCTTGCTCTGAATTAGGCTTTAACTTAAGGGAATGCTGTGGCTGGTTTGATCTCTCCAGAGCACTAAAACTTTCTCCATACCAGCAATAAGGCTGTTTCACTTTCTTACCATTTTTGTGGTCCCTGGAGTAGCACTTTTAATTTCCTTCAAGCACTTTTCCTTTGCATCTACAACTTAACTATTTGGCACAAGAAGTCTAGCTTTCAGCCTATCTTGGCTTTAGACTTGCCTTCTTCACTAAGCTTAATCATGTTTAGCTTTTGATTTAAAGTAAAAGATGTGTGATCCTTCCTTTCACTTCAACATTTAGAGGCCGTTGTACGGTTATTCACTGACCTAATTTCAATATAGTTGCATATCAGGGAATAAGGAGACCCAAGGAGAGGGAGAGAGATGGAGAAATTGCCAGAGGAGTACTTAGTACACACACAGTATTAATCAATGAAGTTTGTAGCTTATATGGGTGTGATTACGGGTGTGGTTCAAGGCACCCCTCCTCCAATTACAATAGTGTTCTTAAAGATTACTGATCACAGACCACTGTAACAAATATAATAATAATGAAAAAGTTTAAGATATTGTGAGAAATGTGACACAGAGACACAAAGTGAGCAAATGTTATTGGAAAAATATGGCCAATAGATTTGCTCAAGGCAGGATTGCCAAAAGCCTACAATTTGTAAACAACACAATATTTATGAAGTGCAATAAAGAGAAGTGCAAGAAAATGAGGTCTGCCTATATGAAACAGTAAAATGTATGTAGTTGGCCTCTTTGTAGGAGGCATCAAATTTTAACAAAACTCCCTGGTCTGTTTTGTCAGATTACATACACCAAGGAAGGTCAGAGAAAGATCAAAGGAAGATCTGCCATCTTCCTCTTCCATTTTAATTGTTTCCTTTCTGTTCCAAAGGCCATGGAATGTTTCACACTCACATCTTGAGAAGCTCATCCAAGGAATTGGTGACATTGGAATAAATAGACTTCAGAACACCAACAACAAAAAAGTGGTTCACAAAAAGCCAAACGTTAGCTAGGCTTTGCATTCGGCTCTAACAGTTTTTGCTTTTAGTACAAGTAATGTGAGTTAATGTGACTGTCTTTATAGTGACATGAAGGTGATTCTCTCACGAAAAGAACTTCCAAGGCAAGCAGGAGATTGAACAGTAACTTCAGTTTCTTCCTCGGGAAGGGGTAACTTGCTTACTTGATGAGAACTGGAGATGAATGGAGACTTTTACTTTGTCAGCTAAAATTAATTCATACTACAAGGGGAACGTATCTGGATGGTATTTGGAGTTGCTTTAAACAAACACAGGAAGGTGGAAGTGCTTATGAGGAACTTTTATCAGGGAGCAGTTGGCAATTTTACACTGATTCCTCTCTACTGTTTTGGTTTATTTTTTCCCTCTAGAAATTTCTCGTATATGCTTTGCTTGGCAAGTTTGTGTGGCCGAAGTAATATGTATCTTCTTCGTGTGCACGTTGCTGGGGAGGTGAAGAAAGAGAAGGGAAGTGACAGGATTAAGTACAATATGTAGAATTATGATACTGCAATCCTATACGATAAAGAGTTTCATCAAATGAATAAAACTCTCTTTCTTTAAATATACAGAGACATAACTATTTAATAAGGCTCTTCAAATGCAGAGGCTGAGGTAATTGAAGCAAAGTAGCACTGGTTGCATAATTAATGTGACTATTCTGGCCTCAAAAACAGTATTTTTGTTATAAAAGCTCCTTTTCTTTCCCCGGTTGTTGGGATTTTTCCCACATTCAGTACAGTGTTTCACATTGAACTTGGGGTGAATGGATTCATTAGGATTGGAATAATTTTATCTGTAGGGTGTTTATATTTTTAGGCAACCCACAGGAATTCCTAACGAGTAGTGTAATCGGTAGTAAGTTAAAGTATGACTTCCAGTTTAGTCCCTATTTTTATTGGGGTCTGTAACCATATGGGCCATCAGCTGAAGAATGTACACCTTCATAGCAAACATATTGCCATATGTATTGGATACAACAGAATTTTAAACAACTGTCCTAAGCTTTGTCCTTCAGCCAAGTAAGAACAAAAATGATTTGTTCTCTCACTGTGAATTTCTTTACTTCTTTTGATTTTAGCAAATAACAAAATTGCTTTCCCTTAAAAGAAGAGAAAGCTATGAAAACTCTGTAAGAAACTTGACTCTCCTACTATTCTTTTTTTTTTTTTTTTTGTCTGCGTTGGGTCTTCCTTGCTGTGTGCGGGCTTTCTCTAGTTGCGGTGAGCGGGGGCTACGTTTGGTGACGGTGCACAGGCTTCTCATTGTGGTGGCTTCTCTCGTTGCTGAGCACGGGCTCTAGGCATGTGGGCTTCAGTAGTTGTGGCACACGGGCTCAGTAGTTGTGGCCCACGGGCTTAGTTGCTCCGTGGCATGTGGGATCTTCCCGGACCAGGGCTCGAACCCGTGCCCCCTGCATTGGCAGGCGGATTCTTAACCACTGTGCCACCAGGGAAGCCCCTCTCCTACTATTCTTGTTTGGCTGGAGTGGGGTAGGATGTGGGAATGACAAGGATCAAACTGCCTTTTTCTTTGGTTTCATTTATTTATTGAAGTATAGTTAATTTACAATATCGTGTTAGTTTCAGGTATAATATATATATATATATATATATTTTTTTTTTCATTCTTCAGATTCTCTTTGCTTATAGGTTATTATAAAATGTTGAGTAGAGTTCCCTGTGCTGTACAGTAGATCCTTGCTGGTTATCAAGGATCAAGCTGCCTTAAGCCCTCAATGACAAAGGTAGTGAGAAGGAGTAAAAGTCTAGAGCATAGCTCCAGCTCCCTCCCTTTTTCTCCAACAAAGGCGTGAATGTGATGCTATGTGCCATTCCACTGTCCTGAGGTGAAGTGACGTGTACCAAGCAGGAGGCCTGAAAGAGCATGGCCTACCAGCCAGTGTGCAAAGAACACACTAACAACCATACAACTACTTTGTATTCCTTCAGTTAGATAATTATGTTGCTAGAGAATCAGTGTGGGTTCTAGAATTCCTATGTAGGGGGACTTCAGACATGAAAATCTGGTTTGAGAGGTGACTAATAAAAGCATTACTTTGAACTTGCATACAATTTTTACTTTATGTTAATTTGGGGTTGCCTTTAGTAGCTGGAGTAGTGCATGGGACAGGTTGTCCCCGAGAGCCAAATATACAGAGCAAGAAAAGTATTTATTCAGAATGAGGGTGTTAGCTGGGCAGGCATGTGTTGGACTCTTGCTTCCATGTTGCCATCCTGTCTAAACCCTTGGCGATGTCCCGGAGGTGAGTGTACTTTCTCTCTGTACCTCACAGTCAGGAGTTTATGTTGCGTTAGTGCTCACAGTATTGTAATTTCCATTTTTTCTCTCGTATCACTAAATAATAAGCTATATGGCCATCTGTATTGTTAAATACCTTTACAGTGTTTTAGCGCTTTTTGAAATATCCCTGGGAGACAGTCAGTTGCCATCACTTTTATTTAACCAGTAAGGAAACTGAGGCACAGTGAAACTAACTGATTGTCCAAAGAACTAATACTCACAAGCTTACAGCTGAGTCTACAAAATTGAATTAATTCACCCTTGAGAGAAAACTATATATTTCTTCCAAAGGGATTCTTAAAATAAGTAAATGTTTATCATTTATTTATAGGTATGAAAATCTTAAAATTTTTTGTAGAAACGAAGCATCTTTATTACTCTCCCTAAAATGAACTTCAGCTCTTATTAATGTAAATGTCTATGAAGGGAACTTCAAAGTCTAAAATATTTAAATGTCATTCAACAACATAATAAAATCTTGAATGTGCAAGGAAAATTTATTTTTGTTAGGAGGGCGTGTATGTTGGTAACAGATCTTATTGTTAGGAAATTCGCATTAGGTTTTTTTCAAGGTCAGGTTTCTTTTTTGACACTTTAATTTCTTAAAGGCTGAAGGATTTACATTACACTTAAGGGGAAGTTTTGTGAGATGGTAGTTATCACTGAACCAGAGCATCAAATACTTCTGTCTGCTTTGCATACTTCAATTACTTTAATTTAGGTTAGGAGGTGGAGGCACCTAATGCTATCATTACTGAGATGTTACTAGAAAGCTACCTAATCAGTGCCATACATTAAAAGCAAACATCAATGAACTCGCATCCTTTAAAACGCTTTTTATCTCACTGTCATACTTTCTTCCTTTTATTTCAGTAATCACCTTATTTAATAAAGTATCAATTGTAGCCTGTGGAGCACTTGTGAACTTTGACTACAACCAAAATGGTACTTGTAAAACGCCTTTAAGAGGGATTTATTTCCTTTAGATTCTGACTGGGAATGGTATCACCTATCTGGTCCATATAATCATATCTCACACTTGAAGTTTACAATCGTAAACTTCAACAATGAGTAGTATTACAGGGGTCATGTAGAAATTTATCAGTGTTATGCGATCATTTCACACAGTTTTAAAGAAGAGTTTCTCAACCTCAGAACTTTTGAAATTTTGGAACGCTTAACTCTGTGTCTGGGGTCTGGGGGTTTTCCCGTGCCTCACACATTAGAAACTAGTAACACGTGTCCAGTTTTGCCAACCAAAAAATATCTCCAGACATCGCGAAACGTTCCCTGGGACTCATAATCAGTCCTACAATGAAGAGTATTAAATGATTGTGGGTTCCTGAGAAGGTGTGTTGCCCCTGACCACCCCCTAGAAGGCAGAACCTTGTAGGCACTGCGGGACCCTCAGATGAAGTTGAGATTCCAAGAACAGAAAACACCCTGCTTTGCTTCCGGGGTGACAGAAAACTTTACAGAGAACACTGACCCAGTGTGGTTCTGGAGCAATAGACTTAAGATGCCTGGGCACAATCTGAGTCAAGCGATTCAAACCCAGCCTCAGGATCCCTGAGCACTTTAGCATAGTCTTGTAAGGAAAAGACTCTCTCCTGAGGTCTCAGAGTATGCCAGCAGATGCTGAGAATGGGCAGCCTTGTGGTCAGGGGGAGATGGGCCTAGAAGGGATCTATGGGAACCTAGAGTGTCTCTGTAGAGGCCCACGGTGATAGATAATGATAATTTGGGACTGGTTTCCATTCATTCCGCCGATACAGCTGATACCCTATATATGATCCCTAAACATAGATTAAATACGCTACCATACAGTAAGTGATTATTAATTATCCTAAATTAGGTGAGATTATATTTTAACCAACCCAGTGGAATGGGGACTCCAGATAAAATTAATTTGAATTATAGCAAAAAGTCAAACGTTTGCATAATTTATGCATTAATGTTAATATCTGCTTTTGCTGAAATGGTATGCAGAGATGTCGAGATACCTCCCAGGGTCAGTGTAAATGTCTTCTTTCCCCGTGACTCTCTTTTCCAGCAACTAAAATCAGGAGACACTTTTTTATTTTGTATCTGTATTCTTTCCAAAGAATTGTTTAATCTTTGAGCCAGTCAGTATTTCAGAAGCCAAGATTTTGACTACTTTGATCTCCCATATTTCTTTACAACCTGAGCTAATATATTCTAAGTGGAGGGAAGAACAAAGAAGTAGAAAGAAGATATGCATAGGGATCAAAAAAAATCTAAGACTATATAATATATACGAAATCTTATGCCACTCTTTGCCCTTATAAGTCTTTTAGCAGGACAATAACTGGAAGGATGGGACCCAAAACATAAAACTTCCTCAAAACACCAGGCACTATCCCTTGGACCCAGGTAAGGCAGTAACTCCAATAGAGGTGGAAGTAATGGTGACAGATTTATCAAATAAAATATAGGATGCCCAGTTAAACTTGAATTTCAGATAAAAGACACATAATTTTTTGGTGTGATTAAGTCTAAAGAGATATTTGGGACACAGTTAGAATTAGAAGATTAAGTCTAAAGAGATATTTGGGACACAGTTAGAATTAGAAAAAAAAAAAATTGTCCTTTACTTAGACTTTTTTTTTTTTTTTTTTTTTTTTTTTGGTGCTAGGCGGGCCTCTCACTGCTGTGGCCTCTCCCATTGCGGAGCACAGGCTCCGGACACGCAGGCTTACCGGCCATGGCTCACGGGCCCAGCCGCTCCGCAGCATGTGGGATCTTCCCAGACCGGGGCACGAACCCCTGTCCCCTGCATCGGCAGGTGGATTCTCAACCACTGTGCCACCAGGAAAGCCCTGTCCTTTACTTAAATTTCACATTTAACTGAGTATTCTGTATTTTATCTGGCAACCCTAGTCTGAGACTGAGGTGGTTTCAGAAGCTTTAGGAAACTTGGCCTTTTTCTCAAATAAATCAGAGAATCTTTTCACTCTATTGTCTTTTCTTTCTCTCTCTTTCTCTCCCTCTCTTCTTCCCTTCCTTTAACTTCTAACGGCCTCCAATATCAGATCCAGTGAGAACTGCTACTAAGACTACTCCAAAAAGATAAATAGGCAAAAAAGATTCACTCCCTCTCTCCTCTGTTTCTCTCTTTCTCTTTCTCTTTCTCCCCCTCTCTCCCTCCTCACAAAACCTTTAGAAAAGACTGGGGCTGTTCAGGCTATAATGACCTATATAATCGAAATATATTTCATTTAGATTTTAGTAGAAAAAGTAGTTTCTAGGTGTCTTCTCTGTGTGTTCAGTGATTTTAAAATAATACCACGGGGCTGAAGGTAGGTGGATGCTATACTGAAATGCAATCAGGATAAGTGGTACTGCCTCTGTGCCTTTGGCTGGGGGGGAACAGATAACTGGAAAAGGGCAATGAGGAGGATGGAAGAGGCCCCACTCTCTGCGCCTCCCCATCTTCCCTCCGTCAAATGGATGAAGGGCCGGGACTGGGGTCTCTAGAGATAGATGATTCCAGTGTGGGAAAGGCAGGGAGTAGGTAGTGTGTGCAAAATGAATTTTAAGCAGGGAGAGAAGGTGCATCTCTATGTCTCCACAGTCGCTGTTCCTCAGAAGCACTGGTAGGAAGGAATGCCAGTCACTAAGCCTATGTAGGCACATTTGAAACTCTCAAAATGAGCTTAAATGCTAATGCTGGGCACAGTTGGGGAACGACATAAGAATTAAAACCGGAAGTAATAAAATATCAATATCCACTTACTTGGGGTCATTGAGTACTACATTTGTCCTATCAGCACTGGAAGTACCTCATTATATAGACATGAAAAAGACACTATGATATTTTATTCCCACTTTTATAGTCTACACTCTTCCTTTCTGTGTTGGGACCTGCCCTCTCCTCTTGCTATTTGTATCTATTTTTACTCACTAGATACACTTCACGTCTTTAAGCTGTTTTACACTTTTCATTGAGTTCAAATATATGGAAACTATTTCAAGGAAAAAAATCGTCTTTTAGTCACTTCACTAAAAGAAAAAAAAACACAATTACTGAAAGCCAACTTTCCTGGCTATGTAAGATATTATCCTAGGCAATAGGGCTTGAGAGGACTTAGAAAGATTTTTTCTAAAAAAGTAGTGGAAGTGCAAAGAAAGAATATAGCCAGAAAGACTGGTTAACTTACCTCTCTGCTTAACTTGCAGCTTCAGCTAGCTAGCTAAATCACAGCCTTCTCTAGAAGGCATGATGATTTCATCATCCCCATGAATGCGAATGTTCAATTCTCCTTTACAAACTTTAAATGAACAAAAGTTCGAGTGGACAAAAGATAATAGAAGAAATTAAGTTTAAAAAAAGGAAGGCTTTTTTAAAAAAAATTAATTAATTTATTTATTTTTGGCTGCCTTGGGTCTTCATTGCTGCACGCAGGCTTTCTCTAGTTGCGGCGAGCAGGGGCTACTCTTCTTTGAGGTGCTCGGGATTCTCATTGATGTGGCTTCTTTTGTTGCAGAACACGGGCTCTAGGTACATTGGCTTCAGTAGTTGCGCCTCAAGGGCTCTAGAGCACAGGCTCAGTAGTTGTGGCACGTGGGCTCAGTAGTTGTGGTGCACAGGCTTAGTTGCTCCGTGGCATGTGGGATCTGCCCGGATCAGGGCTCGAATCCAGGTCCCTCACATTGGCAGGCGGATTCTTAACCACTGTGCCACGAGGGAAGTCCCAGAAGCCATTTTCTTAAGTGACAAAGAAGACAGCAGATTTGCAGAAAACATTTGGTGTTTCAGCCCCTATAGATTCTTATCTGAGCCAATGCCAAAATAAAGACAGCTCTTGGAGGGCTTCAAGTTATGTCAGCTCTCTCTGAAATATGGCAAATTGCTTGCTTTGCACTTATGTCAGGAATGGAGATAAAATTTTTAAAAAATAGTGTTAAGGGAGGCAGTTGAATTCTGGAGCAGAATACAAAATTTCCAGTTTAATTGGAAGGTCAGAGAGAAGGAAAGAAACAAATAAGCTCAAAAAGTACACTTATGAGCTACACTGACTATCTTACAGACATCATCAATTCATCCCAGGCTTTCATAAAGATAACATAAAACACATGGTTAAATTAATGAGAAAGATTGAGCAGTTAAGCCAAACATCTATGAAAGACCAAAACATAAAAAATATATAAAACTGAAATTCTTGTAATACAGCTGTAAATTGTTTTCAGTACCCACAAAGGAGTATATGTAACAAGATGTCAGAAGAACCAGTTTAAGTAAATAGAAATTCAATTAAGGAAGAAGAGAATGAAGGATTCTCAAGGAAACAGAAAAACAAGAATGTATATAGCAGTGCTCAGTGAAGCCTCTCTTATCAAAGCTACTGGTTTACTGTCCTCATAATACTATATACAGATGCCCTCTGCAGAATACCTTGTTTACACCATGAATCACTGAGCATCAGACCTTGTCCATCACTGCTTTAGATCTGTGAGCTCTTTCATTTTAAAATGACAAGCAGTAAATAAAATAAAATAAAATAAAATAGCTAGTAGTGATTGGCATATTTTATCCCAACTTATTCTTAATATGTCCAAGAAGTTTATCCCAACTTATTCTTAATATATCCTCCTCATTTGCAAACAACACCACAAACTAGGGCTGTAAATTAACCCATTGCCAGAATTTTGAAAGGATTTCAATTATCTTAAGGGTAATAGATTACTCAGTTAATTAAGAGTAATGGGAGTGAATGTAAAACACAAGAGTGGACCATACCCATTCTAATATCCCCCCCCCCCCCCAGTCTCTCCTTTGGATTAGAAAATTGGACAGTAAAACATGGCTTTGTAGCTGCTATGTTCTGAGTGAACCAGAATATTTCTTCTGTCCTCTCACCGTAGTACCTTTCTTCATATGTGGAGAATGCATGTTCTAGTAATCGTCTAAGCCAGAAATAAGGATTAGATGTTGGGAGGGAAAGGGTGACAGCAACAGATTAGAAGTTATCACTCTGGAAAGCAAAGGCTTGTTGGTGGGAGTGGGATGGAAAAAATGATATCAACAATGCAGTCTGAAGAGTACACTTTTACAAATATTTATATTAGAGACCACTTCAGCCAAATGGGTTCATACTAAATAAAAGCCTATTAGACAGTGGGAGTTATGAATATAGATTCATATTCAAATAGAGAGTAATGTCAATGAAAACCACACATTCTGCTTATTGGCAAACATTAGTATAGGTAAATCTCCCTTTTGCTTGATAATTAGTGAAGACAAAAAATTTGAAGCAAATCTTTGTAATTCTAAGTTGAAGCCTAAGAAACAATATAGCAAAACAAGTGAAAACATTGGGTATTTATTTATTTTATTATTATTTTTATTGGGGTATAGTTGTTTTACAATGTTGTGTTAGTTTCTACTGTACAGCAAAGTAAAGTAGAGTCCCTTGTGCTATACAGCAGGTTCTCATTAGTTATCTGTTTTATATATATTAGTTAGTGTATATATGTTAATCCCAATCTCCCAATTCATCTCACTCTCCCTTTTCCCCCTCGGTGTCCATACATTTGTTCTCTACATCTCTGTCTCTTTTTCTGCCTTGCAAACAGGTTCATCTGTACCATTTATGTAGAGTCCACATATATGCGTTAATATATAATATTGTTTTTCTCTTTCTGACGTACTTCACTCTGTATGACAGTCTCTAGGTCTATACATGTCTCTACAAATGACCCAATTTCGTTCCTTTTTATGGCTGAATAATATTCCATTGGACATATGTACCACATCTTTATCCATGTGTCTGTTGATGAGCATTTAGGTTACTTCCATGATCTGGCTATTGTAAATAGTGCTTCAATTAAAGGAAGGACACATTTGACATCTTCAATAAGATACACAGAAATAGGAGGTGGGATGAATCTACATGATTGTTGTCATGCTCTAAGATCAAAAACAGCTAGTAGTGGTTGAGAATGAAGCTCCTACAATTACTGTTCCTTGGAAGAATTCCATGTAAGAGAGGGGCAAGCATTCCATGCAAGACAGGGATGAGGGCAAGAGACTGAAGTCAGGCTCTAGAGAGTGCTCTGCTACCCCTGTGAGGACATTGAAAGAAAATGAGCCTTCTATTGGCTGGACATACTGTATAGTTTATCAGATACTTTGGGCTTAGGGAAGTGGAAGGACAAAGGAAGATTCTCCCAACAATGAACTGACTTGATATTCCATATCACTCACGCCACAGTATAGCTGGAGGCCAAATAGGAAGTCAAGCAGAGCCAAAAGAGAAGGAACACAAATTCTAAAATCTCTGGTTCAGAATAATATTGAAGGCAAATAAATCTATTGCTAAGAATGACAGCCAACAAAATAAAGAATCAAAATATTAATTCACCCAAGATAAAATTGATTTTCTGAGAACAGAATGACATAGACTTTCAAGTAAGTGCATTTAGGATACTCAATAAAGGAAAATTTGTGTTATGAGTGAACAAGAATATATGAAGAAAAATAGATAGGTATGAATGAAACAAATACACACCAACATAAAAAAGAATCAATTTAAAATTGTCAATGAAATAAAAAACATTTATTGAACAACTGAAAACAAAACCCTGGAGAATAAATTTAGAGTTTCCAAGATGCACCAAGAGAAATTCAAGAAAAAGAGAATGGAGGGAATGACCAGGAGGATAGACTTGAAAATAAAAAGCAGTTTTGTTTCTTATTTTTGAAATGAAGAAACACTAGAATCCTCAGATGTAATTGCCACTCTAAGTACTGAGCAGTAAAGAAAAGTATATTACCATGTTCATGGGCAAGAAGACTTAAAATAATAAAAGTAGCCAGTCTTCCCAAACATATCTTTAGATCGAATATAATTCCAAGAAAAATTCCAGCCAGGTTTTTCATGGAACTCATTAAGATGATTCTAAAACTTCTATGAGTGCTGAATTTTACCATTATTAATTTTTTACAGTATTTCCTAGTAGCCTCTTCCTTGTGTGATTTCCTGTTAGAGTTGGCCAAAAGAGAAATTTTTGCAAAATTTGAGAAGCAGAAGTAAACCCACAGCTATTGCTTTCTGAAGGTCACCACGGTTAGATGTGGTCATAGGCAGACATAGAAGTGCTTGTCCTTGTTCTCCTAAGCTTTGCGACCAGCTCTTTTTTTTCTGACTGGTAGCTCTGGTGACCAGATATGATGCCAAGCCCATCACCAGATATTTAATGTGACCCAAAGAGTTGACAGCTTCTTGTAGAATTTTCTACTAGCTTCCCTTTTACATTCTAATTTCAGAAGCTAGATTTGCTTGATTTCTTGACAGATGGACTGTAAATTTCTCTTATGCTTCAGCTTCCCCTATTTCAGTTATCTACTGGTACTTAACTAGTTATTCCAAAAGAACAATTTTATTTTGATCACTTTGTGTGAGTCAGAATTCAGGAAGGGCTTAGCTATACAGTGTCACTGTCATTTTCATTATAGAGGACCCACTTTCGAGTTGGTGTCACCTACTCACATGTCTGGTGTCTTAGGCTCCTTGGCTTTCTTTATCCACATGACATCTCATCTTCCAAGGACTCTCCATGTGGCTGGACTTCTTCTAGCATGACTGTTTCAAGACAGCCACTTTTTACATAGCAGCTGAATTCTAAAAAGCAGGAAACAGAAGCTACCAAGCTCTTTCAGTTCCTTCCACATTTTCTCTCACAGACATTTCCCCAGTACTGCCTTGCGTGTTTCATCCCGTCACCATGTCTGCTTCAAGAAGGTCCAGGACTAATACAGACTCAGCCAATAAATTCAGCAAGTTAGATAAAATGGATATAATCCTTGAAATACACTAGCAAAGCAGATGCAAAACATAGATAATGTGAATAACCTTAAATGAATTTAGAAACTTAAATTTGTAGTTAAAAACTTTCAAAGAAAAGTACTGACATGGATGGATTCGCTGGTGAATTCTACGCAACATTTAAGTCATAAATATACTGATTCATACATAAGAGGAGAGAACAATTCCCAATTCACTTGATAAGGCCAGCATTACCCTGTTACCAAAACCAGACGAAACCAGACCAATTCCCAATGAACATATACATAAAAGTTCTTAACTAAATTTTAACAAATAGAATCTAGAAATATATAAAAATGATACCTGTGATAGTTAATTTTATGTATCAACTTGATTGGGCCATGAGGTGTCCAGATATTTGGTCAAACATTATTCTGGGTGTTTCTGTGAGGGTGTTTTTGAAAGAGATTAACCTTTAAATTGGTCAACTGTTGGCCATCGAATTCATTGGTTCTTTTCTGCTCCTTTTAATTAAGAACACAGTAAACTTTCAATAATATGGGAAAAAATTAAGATACTGAGCTTCAAACATTTATGTTTTTCAGTAGAGTTAAGTAATATGAAAAATGAAACATACTTATTCATAATAATTTTAACATTGTTGAAAGTAGTGTTTATTTTCTCAGTTGAGATATTCAATCTGATAAAAATAATGAATAAACTTTTTGAGGTACTGTTTTTTTTTTGACTCTTTTCCAGAATGTGGTGCTCTGGACACTTGTGAATTTAATTCCATGGTTCTATAATCCTTTCAAATTAGTTGCTGAGCTTGAAAAACTTGCTTTTAAAACAATATTTAGAGTATTACCCCATTTTATAACTGGAATGTATCTCCTAATTTGACTCCTTAAAGAGAACAGAGCTTTTGAGAAGTATAAGGTTGAATAGAGACAATTCATCAAAATCAGCATTCCGATATATATTAATGATAATTTTGCAGTTGTTGACATCACTGATAATGCTTGCCTGATAGGGAGAACTTTCAAATTAATATATAAAATCCCTGGGTTTAATTGTTATGTACTTCATCAGGTACCCAATTTGTATTTTTTCTTAGTATACATGGATTATGTATATGTACTCCTAAGTGGTAGAGCTGCTGTTTGGATATCGGCAATATACAGTGTGTTTTTGCAGGATTTTTTGTATTTTTGTTGTTCCATACAACTGTAATAGTCCTTTGTCAAATATATTTTTCATCACTGGACATAAAAACTATGTCTTTAATTTCTCTCATTGGATGTAAAAGTTTATGATGTGCACAATAATGTGATATTTATAAAAGATTTCATGTTTTACTAAGATAATTTGAAATCACTATTATACATATGCCATCCAATGCTTCAATTGTTTTCATTTTTGACATTTAAATATAGAAATTTCATATTACATGATTTCTGCACAAGAAATCTTATGTATCTAAAACTAAAACAGCAACCAGCTCAGCTGTTTAGACTAAGGATTTACTCACTTTTCTCTGATGATTTTGATTTCCAAAAAGTTACCTGATATGTATATCAATATCTTTGTTACTATCATTTTCTGTTCTTATTTGAACACAGGCAATTTAGACTGTTCAAATTTCAGTAACATATTCTTCTGTAAAATAGTGACTGTAATCTATCTTTATATCATAAGAAAACTTAAACTCATTGCAACCTTTTGTCACGCTGAAGTTGTTCCTCTGCTACATGTGAAATTTAGTCTAAGTATTGTGAAATATTCAATTTAATACTGAATATTTATGAAACACACAAAATCCATATTTATGATGAGCATATTCGTTCAGATCAAAGAGAAGCTTTATAAGAACTGATAACGAAGTGCAATGATCACATTTGTCAGGGTCTGAAAGACGAGTGGTAATGTTGCTATTTGTGTTTGAAGTTCAACTCTCAATCTAGTATCACAGGAAACTGAAATTTCTTTTGGAAACTATTACACATTTTAATCTGATTTCTCCATATAACGTAGTTAGCCTCAAGCCTGTATCGTGGTGAGGCAAATAGACTCTGTAGAGAAACCACTCTCTTCTTCTAAAAAAGATGACCAGGCCACTACTTTCTAGGAGCAGTATCAGACTTTTGAAATAAATGCTTAAAAAGTATTAAGATTCTAAACTAGTTCTGTATGGGGCTGGTTCCTTTGGCTTCTGAGGGCAACTGTGCACATCTCATCTCTCAAGTCCATGTTCAGCATCACCATGTTGGGAGCTTGAAATCAATCATGGTGGGACCATTGAACTCAGAAACATTACAAATCAGGGCTTTTAAAAACATAAACACACTACTGCTCTGACCCAAACTTCTTAGGCTGGTTTTCAAAGTGGGACCATTCATGAAAAATATATAGGATTTATCAGTGATTGATTATACAAAGCAAATACAACCAACATTATAAAGATAAATGAAATGTGATCACAGAGAATTATCTCTTTGCTTTTAGACATTGTATTACACACTTGTCCATGTGGGGATTTTTGAAGTTGATTTTATATAGAGATTTGTATTCTTCAGAATAGTTAAATGCCCTATACAGTATGATAGAGTTCAGTGTTTTTCCAGTAGAATGGACCATATAATAGATTTCTGTAGTTAAAATTTAAAAACCAAAAGAAAAAATACTAGCCAAAGAAACTTCTTACTAATGCCCAGGGAGTTATGGAGGTGTTGGTGGTAATTTAATTACAATTTGCTGATTTTAAAAATGCATTTCCATGAGCATGTGTTTTTATCTAATGGAAGTTTTTGAGCATAGTCTTGTTCACAAGCAAAAACTTTGCTTTCTACTATCTATAGACATACTAGTCATGTTCTGTTGCTTTTTAAAAAGACAAAATGGAGCCAGTATGATGTTCACTCACAAGGCAAAAACATCATTTGAAAAACAGACATGTCATCATTTTCTGACCACTCATAAACTGCAATAATGTCATGAGAACCATATTTTTTTTCTTGCCCACTTTTAGCACTATTTCCTTCATCTGCAAGTCCAGGGATTGACGTTTTCTGTAGAGTCAGATAGTAAATATGTTAAGCTATGAAAGTCCCATATCATTGTCACATGCATATTTTACTGTTCTGCTTTTCTCTTCTTGTATTTTTTTGTTTTCTGTTTTTTGTTTTTTTGGTTGGTTGCCTTTTTTTGTTTTGTTTTGTTTTCTTCAACCTTTTCAGTCTTAGCTTGCTGGCAGGATTTGCCCAGGCTTTGGGCAAATCAACTCAGTTGTGCCCATTTTCACTCTCTCATGTGTATTTTCCCCAAAATATCCTGCCAAACCTCCCATGAGTTCTATTCATTAATCCTGCTATCATTGTCATAGATACCCATATTCTCCTATCTTATAAACACTGCACCCTCTCATAATTATTTTTTCAAAATCGCTTCTTAATTTTCTCTTTTGTTCTTAGTATTTCTTTCATGACTGTTTTTTATTTTTCTAATTCTCTGCTACCCTCTCTTTTTAGATATTAGATATTTTACATACTATAAAGTTTCCTAGTTATCCTAATTTCTATTAGTGACTCATTCTCATTTCTTTTCTGTAGAGTGTATTATTTATTTCTTTTCTTTCTCTCTCTCTCTCTCTTTTCAATTGGTGGTCTTTCTTGACTTCCTCTCTATTATTTTTCTCACTTTTTGTAACAGTCAATCTTTTTTTTCTACCTTTATTCTGTTGTTTATTTTTGTTTACCCTATTCACACCCCATATAGTGTATTTTCTGACAGCTACACAACAGTTCTTTCAAAAGTAAAGTAAGAGAGAAGTTACCAGTGAAAACCTCATTTACTATCAATGCTTTACACCTGATAACTTTTATCATTTACACTTTACCATTTGTGCAAAGAAAACACATAAACAGCCCATCTAAATGCTTCCCCCTTTGCCCTAAATGGAATTATTTTGATGTCTTTTGAGCACCCGTAAAAATTTTGATAGATGTTTAGCAAATTATTTAAAGAAAAGCTAGAGATGGAAATCTACTGTTCAATACTCAGATTTTTCTTTTGGAGATAATATCCTGGAAGGTCTTTGACATTTGTTTTAAGGGGAGAGATTATGATTCAAAACAATAAAGGCCATTTAACAAAGAATAGAAAATAAAACCAATTATCTTTCTACATTAAGGAACAAAAAGAAACAACTGTAATTTTGAAAACCTGAATAGTCAGTATATGTATAAAATTCTCCACAGTATTCTGTATATATCGATAGACATTAAAACAATGTTATATAATATTCTCATAATTGTTCAAAGAAGTTTATAAAGAGGTCAAAAACATTTTATTGATTTACATTTTTTTTTTCATTTTTTACTAATTATTTATGTATGTGTCTTTTAGATGATTTCTTTAGTAAATGTTTCCCTACAATTTGAATGCATTTTTACTGAATACATCAAATTGGCTTTGCTTCATAGATATTACCTTAAGAGAAGTTTAGCAGATTCAAGACCATTTTTTATGACACGTTTTCAAATAGGAATCCATTATGTTATCAGACTGCCCTTTGAACTTATTTTAAAGTTTGTGAAAAGTAGCCATGTTACCATTTCGTTCCTTTCCAAGTCTTTGAGGAAGCATTTAATCTGGTATATTTTAAGAAGTAATCAGTACATAAAAAGTGTTGAAGAATTGTCTGTTTTACAATACAGCAGTTTATTGGACTAGATAAGAATTGGATTTTAAACTTAGATGATTAATATATAATTCTTTTAATAGACTTCTATTATTTTGTCAGAGTAGTTGATGTGAAATCTTTGTTAAACACCTTTACATGATAAATCTCCAAGTGGCACATACCTTCTAAAATAAATTCTGGTACTGGAAGCTCAAATTCTCTTTCCTCTAGTAACTTAATAAAAGTATATATTTCAAGTTTTCTTAACTGTTTTTATGTAAGTCAACACTTCTGGATATTATAAAGGCCATAAGTTATAAAATGGCTACTTCAAAGTAGATTAACAGATTATGTAATGCATGGGTCTAAATTGCATTGATTTTAATTACTTTAACTTGATAAAGATTTCTGGTTTTAATATTTCCTATTAAAATTAGATATTGATTTATAATCACTTATTTCTCTTAAAGATAAAATACTTTAAAATAAGCAGTACAGGGTAATTTTTTTAAAATAACTTAATTTGTTTCAATCCAGTCATTTAAGCATCTTTATCTAAAGTAATTTCCTAAGTATCTACTGAATAAAGTTCTCTAGGCTTATTTTGGATTGACAGAAAACTGCAGATGGAAACACATTTTTAAAAGATTAAAAGATTAAACTGGGGAAGGTTTGGAAAGAGGGGAGGATGCAGATATGATAATGGTAGTAATACTGTATGATATTAACATCAGGATTCAAGGATGTGAGTTCTGAAGCTTATAGACTCTACTTGAGCACAAGAGACTGTTCAAGTCTCAGGGAAAAGATACAAATCTTTGCCGTGCAGAAGCTTTTTAGTTCAATGTAGTCCCATTTGTTTCTTTTTGCTTTTGTTGCCTTTGCTTTCAGTTAGATTTAAAAAAATCATCATCAAGACCAATGTCAAGGACTGCCTGTGTTCCTTTCTAGGAGTTTTGTGGTTTCTGGTCTCATTTTGAGTTAGTTTTTGCATATGAGGTAAGACAGTAGTCTAGGTTTAGTTTCATTCTTTTGCATGTGTCTGTCCAGTTTTTCCAAAACCATTTATTTAAAAAACTGTCCTTTCCCCATTGTATATTCTTGGCTCCTTGGTTGAAAATTAATTGACCATATACACATGGGCTTATTTCTGGGTTCTCTATTCTGTTCCATTGACCTATGTGTTTGTTTTTATGCCAATACCGTACTGACTTGATTACTATAGATTTGTGATATAGTTTGAAATCAGGCACCATGATGCTTCCAGGTTTGTGCTTCTTTCCTAAGATTGTTTTTGATATTTTGTGGTTCCATACAAAGTTCTTATCTCAAGAAAAAAGAAAAAAAAAAACAAAAGAAAAAGAATTTTTGTAACTATGTATGGTGACAGATGGTAACTCGACTTACTGTGTTGACCATTTCACAGTGTATACAAATATTGAATCATTATGTTGCACACCTGAAACTAATATAATTTTATATGTCAATTATACCTCAATAATAAAAATAAGGGTACAAACCATTGACCACTATAAGGCAACATTAAATAAAATGTACATTGAGTAGATTGCCATAGAGATATGATTGAGATACTAATGCACTTCTAAGTGTTTTTCCCCACAAGTTTTACTAAAACACAACTTTACCATTACCTAAGATTGATACTTTCCCTGGAAGAAGAGTGGACCTACTTATTAGTAATATCTTCAAGGTAAACTACATTTAATACTATCTGACTACATACTCTTTTCATCCAGCATAATAATAAATGTGAGCAATGGAACATAATATTAAATCATCCATACCTAGAACTTAAAGAAGAGCACCATCAAAATGAGCATCTTCATTTTTTTTTTCAAGTAGAAAATCAAACAGGTAGAAAGAGGCAAATGCAGCAACCATTTTATCCTACATAGACATTAAATAACTCACATTAATCCTTTAGTCTTCTCCCATGCTCCCCAAAGTGAGAATAAATCCCTAAATTAGAGCTAACACATGAGATTTTAATAACACTAAATTCTGATTATATGTACTTAGGAAAAAAATCCCTTAGTTTATTTTTACCTTTTTTAGTTGTTATTTATATAGAAAACGTATAGTACTGTTTTCAGAACACATTATTAGGACTTCTAGACAATTTCTCTACTTATAAGAAGAATCATAGTTTTCTACCATGTTAATTATTAAAAGTGGGGACAAAATTATGGCTTAATTGTTTAACATTATTTTTGAGTATCCATCACGTTCCTCTTCTTTTCTATTACCAAACTGCCACAAGAGTAATTTGTACTTATATCTGAATTTTTTAACCATCAACTTATTTTAAAAACATTTCTATTTTAGTTCCTTCTCCTATTCCTAAATGTTAACAGTTCATCCAATACTTGAAGCGTTGAATTCTCATTTCCTAAAATGGACAATTATGGACTTTCTCAATCTGACTGAAGTCAAGTAGTCTTCCTTTTCTTCTGTGACCTTCCTAAGTGAATGACTGTGCGTCGCCATTCTAGTGTTTATTGAATAGTTTTGTCCAAATTCCCATGCCTGGAAATGCTTGCAGAGGTAATTCTGTTCCAACCCTACCCAGTGAAAAGGGTCAGCTTGAGTCACACTTAACTATCAGTCTTTCTAAGTCTATTCTTTCATCTACAATGTCTGAAATCTAATCTGTATTATCAAATATGTTAGTCTATGTTCCTTTACTATTGTGTTGTCGGATGGGTATATTTTAGTGCATTTATACAAGTGGTAACAAATCTAAATGTCTCTGATGGTCAGGGTGATAAGTTAGTGAATCAGCCCAGTGTGACTGCAGTATGTGTATATTGTAACAGCGGAAGGAGCTGTTGTGACTTGCAGAATGTGCCACCCCATTCAAGGAAGCAGTCCTTTCTCAGCTCCACCCAAATGGTCCTCTATAAAGATACAGGGTTCATGTTGCCAGATCTTTTTATTAACAAACAAATAAATAAATAGATAAATAAAGTCTAATAAATAAATTGGAACTTCGAATTTTTTTGTACTTTTTTTGATTTTTAGAAGTTGGCTCAAAATTTTGAAAAATATAGGATGAACTTCATTCATCCATAGATCACACAGTGTGCATGAAAATTCTTATTCATATCACTACTGAATCCATTCATCCACACATTTAACAAATGCATTTCTATGTATCAGGCCCTGTGCCGATTACTAGAAAGAGTGGTGAATACGGTAATGGTGAATAAGGTAAGGATTACCTTACTCTCAAGGATTACTCTCAAGGATTACAATAAAATGAGCACACATTATAATATTTTCCAGGCAGACATATCCTGATACATGTTTAGTATTTTGATTTGCTTGAACAATAAATCCCATGACTAATAGTAAACCTTTGCTACAATAAAACCAAAAACAAAATAGCAACAGAAAAATTTCATACGAACCAACAAAGGTCAAAACAATAACTGTCTTCTTCACACACATGCACATATGTGCACACATGTGGATATGGGTGAAATAGATCAAACAATACTATATTCTGACACTGAATCTTCTGTCATGCTCACCTGCAGCTGAGGAATATATATATATATATATAACTATATTGTATATATGTGTGTGTATATATATATATGTATGTATTAATACTGCACTTCAAAGCAATATTCTGTAAGAATATTATTGTACTGTCTCAAGTTAGCACTGATTTCAACAGTGTCTTTATGACATTCATGAATAGTCTGTGATTTTTTTCAAATTCTCAGATAAGGTGATGGCATTGAAACATGAAGTGGCTTCACTAAAGAGACAAAAGAGTGTGCAATAAAAAATAACCAGGGCTTCCCTGGTGGCGCAGTGGTTGAGAATCCGCCTGCCGATGCAGGAGATACGGGTTCGTGCCCTGGTCCGGGAAGATCCCACATGCCGCGGAGCAACTAAGCCCGTGAGCCATGGCCGCTGAGCCTGCGCGTCCGGAGCCTGTGCTCCGCAACGGGAGAGGCCACAACAGTGAGAGGCCCGCATACCGCAAAAAAAAAAAAAAAAAAAAAAAAAAATAACCAATAATTCTAAATTCTGTTATATTTTTTTAAAAGCAGAACATATCACCTACAGGGTACAGAAATAACCAAATTCTCCAGAGACTTTTAAATCTATGTTTCTCAGCTGGTGTTTTCTGAAAATAAGGGACATATTTATGAGACATATGCAAAACTTGTCCTTCCACAAATCTATGGAAACTATTTTTAAATTGCTTATTTCTGTTTATTTATTTATTCTCATTTTAAAATGTTCCACACGTCTGTCGTGTGAAGCAGTTGAAATAAATGTACAATAAATAAAATAGGAAAACGTGAGAGTGGGGAAGGAAAAGGTACATTTAGTGTATAGTGTATACTGGAGAAAGTCTTTTTTGTTTTCCATTATCCTTCTCCTCCAATTCATCCTCCTCCTCCTCCTCTTCTTCTTCTGTCCCAAATATGCCTTACTAAGCAAAATAAGGATTATATGGAAAAATACAATTTATCTCTCACATTTAAGTACTGGAAGCAAAATGGTTTGTGAGTTTGATTGATACAGAATATTCTACAAAGTAATCAATAGCCAAGCAGTTTCTTTAATAGATCAAACATAAGATTCAACAAATTATAAGGACTGTATTTATTACACAAGAAATCATGAGAAGGGAAAGATGCTTTCCCCTCCTTTAGAGCAGCTCCATGCAACTGGATTACAGCTAGAAGGTCAATGTGTCCTCCCAGTGGACACAAATCAGTCCTGATTTGAGGAGCTAGAAACAGAAAAGATTAAACTCTGATTACTTCTTTGAGGATGAGATGTTTTTAAATCAGAGTTGGCAAATCCTGCCACAAGTGCATCTGTTAGGGAATCAAACTCTATTGACATTAGCGGCTCAATATAAAATCCAAAATGCACTTCATTAAGTATTTTTCTTTAAAGCTATCATGCAGACTTCCATTTACACTAAGTGCATAAGGTTTTGAAGGGCTTTAATGATCAATTTTTAAAGTTCTTTGATGTCTAGAAATTTCTTGAAATAAAATCTTTTAAAATTAATTGAAAGTGAAATTTACTGAAGGCAAATGTTCACACAAATCAATTAGTTCAACTTTGATCCAAAAAGCTAAATCCACAATTTCTAAATGGAGTCTAAACTTTGAAAATGAGTTCTTTCCTCCTGTAGAATGAATAATTCGGGAGAGAAATCTAAAAATAAGATGATGTAATTAGAATTAAAATTCCAAGCCATAACATTCATGGGGTATTCCTATTTACTAAATTCTTCTGACGTGTGACTTATAAACGCTCCTCAAAAGTGAAATTGATATGCAGACACAAAATTTTCCAAAGCTTGAAGTAAAAATGGTCACCTAAAGTAGTACAGGATGAAAACAAATGGAGATTCCCATCACTCTAGTTTAGAGCATTCCAAGGTATTGGACTCCGATTTCTGCTCCAGGAGCTCTGCTGGTGAAGGGAACCTTCTGGTGAAAAATCTGCCAACTTGTAGAAAATACAGGATTAGAAAAAGAGGAGGATGTGGTGGAAAACTGAAGAGGAAACATTTACAGAAGCCTGCAGTTGCTCTGCAGTTAGAATTGTTAGAAACTATAGAAAGATTTAGGGATTCAGCTTATTCGCTATGGAGAGAAGAGACTGGAAAACTGGCTAATAAGAAACATGGAGAAAAATCATCATGAAGAGTTGCAGAAGTGCTAAGCACAATGAGATTTATGTAGTTTAATACAATAATACGAATTTTAAACATCTGCTCTATGCCAGACACTCTTCTAAGGTACTCACATATATTGATGTATTCACAGATAGCAGTCCTATGAAGGAGGAACAGAGGGTCAAGAGAAGTGAGGTACTTGCCCAGGGTTCACTCACCAAAAAAGTCTAGCTCAGGATCGAGCTCTCAGCTATCAACCACTATTGTATTTCATGGACTCAGTCTTCTGGAAAATAGATTGTCAAACCCAGAAATCAGTTAAAGAGATCGGGCTTCTATGAATTAGTTCAACCAACATCATCAAACCATTTTGTCCTCAGGACATTTTGTGACTTGTATTCAACATATGTACTGTAATTTTACATCAAGGTAGTAAAGGATGTGTTTTACGCCATCTAGCTTTCTTCTCTAACAGTAAGCATAACTTCTCTGACCCCTCTTTTGCCATGTTCCCACTCTGCTAGAATCATGTATTTTCTATAAATTGGCAGATTTTTCACCAGAAGAGTCCCTTCACCAGCCGAGCTCCTGGAGCAGACATGGGAGGCCTCCACTTTATTTTATTTTATTGTTATTTATTTATTTTTTAAAATTAATTTTTATTGGAGTATAGTTGTTTTACAATGTTGTGTTAGCTTCTGCTGTACAGGAAAGTGAATCAATTATACATATACACATATCCACTCTTTTTTAGATTCTTTTACTGTATAGGTCATTACAGAGTATTGAGTAGAGTTTCCTGTGCTATATAGTAGGTCCTTATTGGTTGTCTATTTTATATATAGTAGTGTATATGTCAATCGCAATCTCCCAATTTAAACCTCTCCCCCCCCATAACCATAAGTTTGATTTTTACATCTATGACTTTATTTCTGTTTTGTAAATAAGTTTATTTTTAGCATTTTAAAAAATTCCATATATAAGCAATATCATGATATTTGTCTTTGTCTGACTTACTTCACTCAGTATGATAATCTCTAGGTCCATCCAAGTTGCCACAAATGGCATTATTTCATTCTTTTTTATGGATGAGTAATATTCCACTGTATATATGTACTATATCTTCTTTATCCATTCCTCTGTCGATGAACATTTAGGTTGCTTCCATGACCTGGTTATTGTAAATAGTGCTGCAATGAATATTGGGGTGTGTGTATCTTTTTGAATTATAGTGTTCTCCAGATATATGCCCAGGAGTGAGATTACTGGATCATATGGTAGCTCTATTTTTAGTTATCTAAGGAACCTCCATACTGTTCTCCATAGTGGCTGTATCAATTTACATTCCCACCAACAGTGTAGGAGGGTTCCTTTTTCTCCACTCCCTCTCCAGCATTTATTATTTGTAGATTTTTTGATGATGGCCATTCTGACCAGTGTGAGGTGATACCTCATTGTAGTTTTGATTTGCATAGCTCTAATAATTAGAGATGTTGAGCATCTTTTCATGTGCCTCTAGGCCCCCACTTTAGAATGCTCTAAGCCAGAGTAATGGGGACCTCTTGAAATGAACTTTGTTTCTCATAACAATTGTCAAAAAGTAACCGAGGTGTTCAGGACCACCTATAAAGAAGTTGACTCCTGACCATATGTTGTAGAGACAACCCCTCCATCTCTGTTGTTGTGACTGTTGATCAAAGTACTCCTTTGCAAATCTCTTCCCGTGGTCCACACTGTAGCTGTTGGTAAATATCAGGAATCACCAGGATTCTCTATGGATTGCAATAAGCTCATAATTAATTATAATTTTAGTTTTTAATACTCAAAAGGAAAGTATGGAGAAAGGTGGGAGTGACAATTCAGCAAACCCCAAATGTTGAAATATGAGCACTGAGAACTTCTTTCTATCTAGAATGTACTATCAAATAAGACTTCCCCTTCAGTGGGAGAGTTGACACAAAAAGAAGCCAGTGTAAACTCTCTAGCTGATATCCTTATTAGGAACTCAGTTTACATTGCAAGAAAATAACTTGCTCAAAAATGGCATTAAAATTAAATAATAAGAAATATTTAAGGGCATATAAACCATTATTAATACTTAACTCACAAAACGATAGACTTAACTGAAAACCTATCTATGCAACTAAAAGGTAAAGCATAAAAATATTAGTTAGGTATTCAGTGTAATTTTTCTGTCTTAAACTGTTTGAAAACATCAACTACTTTTATAAATGTTTTGAGCTATGTTGGAAAATATGGACCCAGATTTTTAAGATGACTTGACGGTTTACAAAGAACTGACTTCGGAAAGAAGAGAAGTACAACTTGAAAGCAGAAAGCTTCAAATTCTTCAATTCCTTGACACATCAAAGTTATAGTCTTCCTTTTATACAGGAATATAACATAAGATCTTTTCTAAGAATTTGTGGTCAGCAGGGGTGGGGAGATTTGTAACACTCTAGGTTTGTACGACTTTATGACACTCTGATAAGGGAAACCTTGAAGAATCATTAAGGGAGATAGCAGAAAAGAAAAATATTAGTCTGCTGAAATTTTAACTCTTTCTCTAACTGGCAACATACATGATGTGTAGCTGCATTTATCATGAGGACCACTTTCTTCTCTGTATCACCTAGTCTCCCTCCAAGCTACTGGCAATTTCAGGATGAAAACACTCCCTGTTACCTACCAGGGGCAAGAAAACAAGAAATACTAGGACCCTGTCTCCCACAGATGCCTTTGCAATTTCTCATTCATCCCTTCTGCAGAGATGGAGACAAAATTCCCTGGAAAATATCCAACATATATTGATGTTATTTATGCTAATCAGGCAAACAAAGAAATGTGTGTCAAGGGCCATTGAATCAACCGTGTGCATTCTCAACTTCCGTTTCAGAAAGTCTTTTGGTTTACATTGCTGATTTGGTTGTTTTATTTTTCCTTCCAAATATAAGAGGTGTAATTTCTGTGGCCCTGCCTCAGTGTATGTACTGTCTTTGCCTTGTTCCAAATGGATGCAGACTCTCTTTTATTGATACCAAATCCATCTGTTAAACCTGAAATGCAGAAGACTCATGACTGGTAAAGATGCTTTGTTTCTTAACATCCTAAGTGAAGGACCATAAATTAACACTCTGATTTTCTGTTGTAAATCATCTGTATCAAGGGCAACAGTGTCCCAATACTTCATGTATTTTCCCTATAATATAATAATATAAAGAGAGAATATATGTCTTAAGTTAAACAAGTACAGCTGTTTATTGACTAGGTCACCAGGAGTTGAATTCTTATCGTGTGTTTTAAAGAAAAATAATGCCAATAATTATTAATTTTGTCAGAGTTTCCTTTCCTATCTCTAAGATCTGACCTAGAGGACATGGGGGTGGAGATAAAGGTGGGGATGGTATATATGGATAATTCGTGAGTATCATGTCAGGGTTGGATTTTGATAACTTAGGAAAAATTGGTTATCAACTTCTATAAAGAGTCACATGGAAGACAAGGAGGTACCTTGAAGTTGCTTCAGAAGAGTATGGATTTGGGGCCAAATATTATGAAGTTGCTAATAATCCTTCTCTCCCTTCATCAGAACAGAGAGAGAAATTTTATCAGGAGAGATGAGATCAGTCAGCTTTTGCTCCAGCCACACAATTCTTTGTCCTTAGAGAAAAGCTTCTAGTGCCTTTGATACTAGGCGTCTTGCAGTTATCTGTGCAGAACCACTGAAGGATAAAGCTTTCCTTATCCTTTTAGTTCCTTACCATGACTGACAGCAATATGTTAATTAAAAATACTCAAAATTACATAGACCTCATGTAGCTATTTAGGAAGATATAAATAATTCAAATCAAAGAATGGTTACACTAATTGGTTTCTTTAATTGATCATAAAATATGGTGTGTGAAATGTTCTTATTGATTGGTCTTGGGGTGCAACTAAATCTGGAAGCTTGATACTTAGGTGGAGAACTCACAATATTTGTCCAGTTCTTACTAAAAGCATCTTTACAGTTAATCAAATATTTTGTTTGTTTCAGGCACCTGACTAGAATAAACACAAAAGTTCTATTTCACATTGAGAAAGCAAATTTGGATTTACCCAAAATAAGAGCAATGGAACTTATTTGTAATGTATTTTATTATTTCCAGGGCTTAGGTACATCAAATAATAACAATAATAATACATTATTATTATTATATTATTATTAACATGTCATACTTACAATGTTCTAAACACTATTTCAAATGTTTTGTACATATTACATTAACTTAGTTAATCTTCATAATAACTCTGTGAGGCTGATATTATAATCTTTACAGATGAGGAAACTGAAACATAGGTAGGTAAAGTAAAACACCCAAGATCATAGCATTATTAAAAAATAAAACCTGAATTTGAACCCAGACAGTCTAATTTGAACCCGGAGTCTAGGTTCCTGATCATGACATTGTTATTGCATCCTTTGGTATTTTTGTTTTTTTATCAACACATAACCTGATAAACTCCAGCCTGGACATTACGATTCTAAAAGATTTCACCTACAGTCAACTTCTTTTATACTTCATTGTATAAAAGTTAAGTATTATTGGGTTCACTATTATTAATGACATTACATAGCTATTTGATATTATTTTACTATATTGACAATTTCTCAATTATGATAGATCTTGAAAGAGCTATCTCTAATATTACATCCTTGCTTCCACATGCTTAGCTCTCTTCTTGATGATTTCAAACAAAGTGATGAGTATAATTAATAATTGATCTGATTTTGAATCATGGCAAATATGTATATTTCTATGGACAGGAGCTTCAGGTCAAATTTTGTCCTCTAAAGGAATGGGTCAAGACATCCACCTTTGTGTAAAATTCAAGCCTCCTGTCTTCTCTTCATATATTAAGGGTTTTTTTACCTAAACCTTAAAGATCCATAAAATTTCAGTAAATGTTACTACTTTATTTGCTTTTTTTCCTCTCATTTAATTGAATTCTGGAAGAGTGTTCATTATCAAGATAATATATAATTGGACCACTATGTTACACTATAAACAAAAATTAACTCAAAATGGGTTAAAGACTTGAATGTATGACTTGAAACTATAAAAATCTAGATGAAAACTTAAGCCATAAGCTCACTGACATAGGTTTTGGTGATGATTTTTTGAATCTGATACCAAAAGCAAAAGAAACAAAAACAAAAATAAACAAGTGGGGCCGCATCAGACTAAAATGCTTCTGCATTGTAAAGGAAACCATCAACTAGATGAAAAGGCAGCCTACTGAATGGGGGAAAATATTTGCAAATCTGTATCTGGTAAGTACTAATATGCAAACTATATAAAGAACTCATACTACTCTAAAGCAAGCAAACAAACAATCAGAAAACAATATCATTAAAAAATGGGCAGAAGATCTGAATAAACATTTCTCAAAAGAAGACAGACAGATGCCCAACAGTTATGTGAAAAGATGATCTACATCATGAACAATAAGGGAAAAACAAATAAAAACACAGTGACATATCACCTCATGCTTATTAAAATGACTATAATCAAAAAGACTAGAAATAACGTGTTGGTGAGAAGAAAAGAGAACCTTTGTACACTGTTGGTAGGAATGTAAATTAGTGCAACCACTATGGAAAGTAGTATGAAGCTTCCTCAAAAAGTTAAAAACAGCTTCATATGATCCAGCAATTCCACTTCTAGATATTTATACAAATAGCAAAACAATAACTTGAAAAGATATATACACCCCCATGTTCATTGCAGCAGTTTTTACAATAGCCATGATATGAATGAGATCTTGCCATTTATAAAAACATGGGTAAATATTCAGGGAATTATTCCTAGGGAATTAAGTCAGATAGAGAAGACAAATATCATATGATCTCTCTTATATATGGAATATTATCTATATACTGTTGTCCCTCATTATCTATGGGGGATTGGTTCCAGGATCCCCTGGGTATACCGAAATCCATGGATGTTCAAGTTCCACAGTAGGCACTTTGTATCCATGAGTTCTGCATCCATGAATTCAACCGACCTCAGATGAAAATTGCAATCCACAGTTGGTTGAATCAGAAAAAGCAAAACGTGCAAATATGGAGACCTGACTGTATATTTATTGAAAAAAAAATCTGTGTATAAGTGGACCAGTATAGCAGTTCAACCTCATGTTGTTCATGGGTCCACTGCATATAAACAAACAAACAAACAAACAAATAAAAGCAAGCTCATAGGTACAGAGATCTGATTGGTAGTTGTCAGACCTGGGAGACCTGGGGGGGGGGTGATGGAGAAAGGGGTAAACTGTTTTTGTTTTCTAGTTTAAATACACTTATAATAAAAATGATATGTCCCTTCACTTTTAGCATTGATTGAAGAAATCTCTAAGCAACCTAGTTTCAGGGAACGGGACATAGAATCCCTCTTGATAGGATACGTATAAGTGGATCATGACACTCTAAGGTGGTTTCCTGAATGCAGAGAGAAGGGCAGGAATGAACTCTCTAAATATATGCAAAGTTTTGTCTATATGAGCACTTTAGTGAAGGAAATATGCATAGCTTTCATTAATTTCTCAAAGATGTGATTAAAAAAATAGCATCTCCCTTAGGATGTCAAAATTCTTTGTTATTCCTCCTATCACAAGAGAGGTTTATGGTTCCCTCCCCTGGAATCTGAACTAACTTGGACTGCTTCACCCAAAAGAGTATGGGGGAGATGATGCTGTATTACTTTTGAGGCTGTTGTAAAAGAGGATGCACTTCTGCCTTGTTCACTGGAACAGTCAAGCTTGGAGCCTGAGTTGCCTTGTAGGCCACCTGACTACCTTATGACTGCTATTCTCTGAAGAAGCCAAACCACTTGGAGAGTCTACTTGAAGATACTACAATCAGGAGACCTAGCCTTGGAATCATCCCATCACAGGCACCAGACATATGAGTGAGTAAGCCTTCAGATGGTTCCAGTCCTCAGTCATCAAGTTACCCCCAGCCTTCGATTCTTCTTGACTAATGGCCTCAGACATCATACACCCTTAGATATTAATCTCTGAATTCCTGATCCAAGTAATCCATAAGCATAATAATATTATTTTAAAATTATTATATTTCATGGGACTATATTATTAGTAGAAGCAAAATATGTAAACAAAATCACAGAGAATGAGAGGATGATATTACACAGTTCTAAGGTTTTAACATTATATGTGAAGTGGTATAGTACTAATTTAAGGTAGATTAGGATAAAGGGAATATGTGTAGTGAAATCCCTAGAACAATCATTTTCTTAAAAATATGTATGAACAAAAGCCCAAGGAATGAAGAACCAATGGAATAAATAGAAAAATAGCAATTTGGTAGACTTCAATCATATCAATAATTACATTAAACACAAATGGACTAAACACCCAACTGAAAGGAAGAGATCATTGAACTGGATAAAAAAACCAAGACCCAAATTTGGATTCTAGTCTGTGCTCTGGGATAAGTAGCTTAGAGATATTTTTTGACTCTCAGTTTCTTATCTGTAATAAGGGGAAAAGCAAAACTGTCTCACAGCAAATGGGAAAGTGGGATAAAACAGGTAACCACAAATTTATGTTTGTGGAATGAATGAAAGTGAATGTAAACATGCAAACATATTTATTATGTATACAAAAATTAAAGTCAAAGTTTTGGTGAGCTCTTTATTTTTCTTGCAAACACTGGGAGATATAGCCAGGGAGATTTTAATAGTGACCGATGGAAAATAACCAAAAGAGAAAAAGGCTTTTCTGTAATGGCAGCAAGACTTGATGCTGGACTTAATGGAGAAGTGATCATTTTCTTAGCAAGAGCCAGAGGACAATAAAAATCTCCTGCTGTGGCATTCATAGACACAGGCGTATGTGGAGTCAGACTCTATTCAGGGAAAGCAGCACTTCCAGCAGTGAACACATTTGTGATGCAGGAGGAAATCACAGTGTCCCCAGAAGGGAAGTTGACACAATGGACTTGACCTACAAGGTTCAGCACTTATTACTGGAGATAACTGTGCTTATTTCAGTCACCACTTGCTACTTGGGCCGTCAAATTCAATAGCTAGAGACAAAGAGCTAATCTGAAATGCTCAAAAATTTTGAATGCTATCTTTGCACAGTAACATGCTTTTTTAGAAAGAATGCTATATCTATAATTATTAGCTTAGAAACATATAAAAATAGTTTTCATTTTTCAATTACTGAACTTTTGGCAGTTGATAGAAATAATCTTAGCAAGATTTTGTTTAATACTTGTCCTCCATAAACTCTAAACTATAAGGAAATTTCTTTTTAAACTATTCTTATAGAAACCTGTTCAACCCAGAAATTGGATCAGTGAGAACAAAATGCATTTTGATACCTCAATTATTTTTCTTCTACTTTCTTCTTTTCTTCAAATTCTTTATCTCTTTAGTGACATTTACATAAAAGATGATTTATCATAAATGATGCTTAGTTACCCTTTTTTTATCTTGTAAAACTTTTAGATAACAAAGTATATATTCTGCTTCTAATATATCTTCATAGTGTATGAAAAATTTCCTGTAGGACTTTTAAGATTCATGATCTAACTAACATGAAATAAATTTAATACATTTAAAATAAAAAGAATCTTTAAAGTTGATTTTGCTTAACATTATGAATAGTATTGTAATAAGCAAGTTTAAAAGACTAGAATATAAATTTATATCTAATCTATAAGTCTGTCTTGTATTATTTACCTTTTATATACATTTGTTAAACAATATATTATTCTTAAAATAATTTAGCTAAAGTATTATTCTTAAAATTATTTAGCTAATATATTTTCTCTTATTTTGTAATTATTATTTTATTTCCACATTTCATTACTTGAATGTTCTCAATTTGATATTATTCATTTAAACATCTGAGTTCACAAAAATCATTAATTTCCTGCAGGTAATGATAAATCATCATTATACGTTATGACTGGGTTTTTTTTTATACTTTTCAATATAAAAAACAAAAAATGAGATATTTAGTCCAGGCTATCTAGAATGCTACTTAGCTTTATATGAGAATTGTCAAATATTACTAGTAAATCTAAATAAAATGCTTTGTTCACATTAATGTGAAATAAAATTTATATTTTATGTCAAAGCAAGAAAAATTTAAACATAAAAAATTCTTCTCTGTGCTTTGGCCTCCCCTCTCCCCCACACTGTGTATTGTGTATCTGCGTTATGCATCGACCAGACTTTCTCCATCTGCAGGAATACCTGTTCAACAATAAAGAGCAACATTTTTCTAGCATCAACAAGACAACTCCTTAAAAGATAACATTCCTTCTTGGTTTCCTAGGGGTCACATGACCCAGCACGATGACACTTAGACCTGGATTACATAAACTGTCAATAATATGTCATTTGATGTACAGCCCTCTGTCTCAAAAAAACCTTATATTAAGTGTACCTTGACTTCTAACGGGCAGAACAGCTCTCAGAGCTTTATGAGATGCTCTTCCCAGTTTATAATCCTCAAATTTGGCTCAAATAAAATTTTCCATTTCTTTCTTAGATCAACTGATTCTTTTTTTATCAACATTACTTACGCTTTTTTTTCTGATAAAGATTTGGTGATTACATATGCTATCATGGATCATTAATCATGCAAAGGTCAGTTCAGGCAGGCCAGAAATGGCATTGGAAAAGGCATCCAGAGCTTCAAACTTCTGAAGGCTGTGACTGTAAATGAAGATGAAGAGCAGATTTTGGTCAAATCTGTGACTAAAGTCCAGCTCCATGCATCTTTAATATAAAATATGTTAATAAAACAAAAACACTGGTTAAGAAAATACTTTGAGTTGTGTTCAGAAACTTTCAATTCAACCTAGTAACTGAAACACGTGCTCTGATACCAGAATTTTTGCAAAATTGGTACTCCTGGGTCAAGACTAATCTGAATCTAGCATAACTATGGATATACTAGACCTATGTACCAGTACCTCAGGTGTCTGTACCAATAGGGTGTTTTGCCTTATTGGAGATAGTTTAAGTTAGATCTTCTGCTACCTGTGCAACCAGAAGAATCATAATAGAGGGGGAGATTTTGCAAATGTAAAACATTATAGGAATAAAAATAATATAGAAAACAGAGCCTCTAATTAAAGCCAAATTTGTTCTTTAATTAAAGATCTTTATTTATAAAGTTATAGGGACATAAAAGAAAGTAAAGTTAAATGGACGTACTAACTTAGGGGGGAAAGTAACAACTTTTCCTTAGGAGTTGCGAGATAGTGAAGGTAAAGCCTAGATTACTGAATGATACATTGGTACCCCAAAATTTTTTTTAAAGAATTTGACTTTATGATGTGTGAGCAGGGTTAAGGGAAATCATCAAAGAATGGGAAAATATCCCATTTTGCTAGCAGGAGTGAGAAACTACCATTACCCCCAGATCTGAAGATAGGAGTTGTTAATAGAACCTAGTGAAACCTACAGGCTAAAAAAGTCTGACAAGAGCTGAAGTTGTAGCTAGAGGAATGTAGCTACTGAGAAACTAAAGAGAGGTCTAGGCAAATAGGTATGCAAAGCTGTCCAGCTAAATGGCTACTTCCTGTTAGTCAAGTCCAATCAATATGGCCAATGTGTTGGACTAGAGTGATGGCCAGCAGAAGAGAAATCAATCAAGTTGCCTGAACACTAGACTATACCACAAGGCTGGAGAGTTGCTACAGCCTTGAGGTAAGATTGTGAAAGTTACTACTAGCCCTGCTAGAAGAAAGCAAACTGGTCCAAGGATCTTTTACTAGCAGAAGCATCATTCACCAGCTTGATAGATTCATATCAAGTGGTAGAGAGTGTGTTCATTTTCTCCATCAACATAACCACATCTGGAACAGCAGCTGTGTTGGAATCACCACCAGGTAAAGTGTGCACTCCATTTTATTCTGCAAGATCCACGTGTCTTATGCCTAGGCCAAATTATAACGTTGAATAAATATGTGGTAGGAATCACCATCCCTGAACTCTTCAAGTTCCTGATGGTGGTCTTAATCTTGGCAGTCCCTCAAGTAGTGCAGTAGTGCTTTTAGTTAGTTATATTGGTAGGTAGAGGCAGTTCTAGTGGCTTCTACTGGGCCTTCCTAATCTTAACAGACCTTGGTCCACAGGTCAAGAAATCAATGTACGCATTCTGCCAGTTGCTGAGTATGTCTATTCCAACCAGGCATTACAGAATTGGAAAGTAACAATGGGTTGAGTTTGGAACCCATTTGGCCTACTGACAGTTATAATCAAACCCAAACTTTGTCATTGCCTCACTTCCATATATTTCCAGTCTGATTGGTAGACCACAAAGACATTTTAGACCTCTAGGATATAGTTGGTTCAGAGCCAGTGACCAGTAGTCACCAAAAACCTAGTTATTTTCTCTTCCCTTGTGTATAGTCACTCTGCTAAATGTCTGCAGTTCTCTTTATGGAATGCTGACAGGAAGATTCATATAATAATATTTTGGTAATATACCAGGGTCCTTCATCAGGATGACCCAGTTTTTCCTTCATTCAAGGGACTCTGGAACTATGAACTGACTCAAGATGGGAAATTGTTTGAAGGCCTATCACTCTCTATTGCAGTGATTTAAATTAATCTCCTGTTTCTCAGACCTAGAACATTTTCCCTTATACAAATCAGCTAAGACTTTAAATAAGCTGACCACCTATTTCCTTATGGACACAATGACTAATGAACTAACATTAATATTCCAGTTAAGTCAAAGCATTCTGATTACTGATTTTGCCCTGCTGCCCAATATAGTAACCATGCATCATAGAGCCTGGCAATTGAGTGTCAACACTTTACCCCTAGTCCAAGACACATTATCCCCATTTAATTTAGAAAACTCCATTTGAGGGCAGCAATTTACACTCTCATTCCTGGCTAGCAGAGAATAATTACTATAGAACTCTTCAAAGAGGCTGGTGCTCTCTCACCAAGTTGTCTCAAAGCTACCAAATTATTTCTCAAATATAATGTCCTCTGGAATCTGCTGCAGAACATGGTTAGAAGATGAGTGAGCAGATCTTATAATAAACCAACTTCAGCATGTTAATTTTCCTAGGCTTGTGATACCCTACAATCCAGCAAATTTACTCCTAGGTACATATACAAGAGAAATGGAAACATATGTCCACACAAGCACTTGTGCACAAATGTTTATAGCCGCATTACTCATAATAGCCAATAGACATTTGAAATAATCCAAATGTCTATTAACGGATGAATGGATAAATAAAATGTGCTATATTCACACAATGAAATCTTATTCAACAACATAAAGAAATGAAGTACTGTTATGTGCTACAGTACAACGGAGCTTCGAAGACATTAAGGGAAAGAAGTCACTCAAGAAGGATTGCACATCCTATGGTTCCATTTACATGAAATTTCCAGAATAGGTAAATCTATAGAGAATAGATTGGTGGCTGCCTAGAGGTGGGGTCTAGAGCAATGGAGGAGTTGGAGGGATGATAGCTAATGGGTGGGGTGAGGGTTTCTTTCCGTAGTCATGAAAATATTCTAAAATTGATTGTAGTGATGGTCACACAATGCTATGAAATATACTAAAAGTTACTGAGGTACAATTTAAGTGAGTGAATTATACAGTATGTGAATTATATCTCAATTGAGCTGTTAGGCAAAGCAGATGGTGAGGGTGGGTAATAAGGAAGGATTTTCCCTGCAAGGAAACTACCTCATAGGAAGGAAGGAAAGACTGCTCCCACTGATAAAAGAAGGTCAACCAACCAAATTGGGGGTTAAGATCCTCAACCTCATCAGAAACTACCTACATGTCTCCATTCCATTTTTAAGGGTACCACTTCCTTCCAATCAGTACCTTAAATTTAACATAAAAGACACTGTGAGGATTTGAAAATATTTTGGGGGGGAAAATTCTTCAAAAATTTTGGCATTGCAGCTTCAGGAAATAAGGATTTCTTTCAGGGCAGTCATAGAAGATTTATGGGTTATAATTTCACCTTAATCTGGGCAATTAAAGCCCTGCACTCATCATTTTCTTTTTCTTAGTTCTCCAGCGTATTTAAAAACAACCAACAAAACCCACATTCTTTATTTTTTTAGTTCCCCTATAATATTCTATGTCAGTAGTTACTTGGTCATACAGAGTCTTGCCTTCTGAAGGCACTTGATCCTAGGTGACTACAGGTGATAACTTAAGTATTGTTTATCACTGCATGCCATGGACTAACAGTTTACCATTTACCGTGGAAATAAAATAATCCATGTCTTTGTATCTAAGCAGATGAGAAAACCAATTCCACATTCTCATCTTTAAGGTGTTATTCTCCTGGAAACACATTTGGGAATAATCACTGTATCTGTTAGAATTCAAGAAGGAATTCAGAGCCATTATTACTGTTATGGTGTTGGGATTTGTTATATGAATTAGATCTCTCACATTTGTGAACAGGACCTATATAAGTGAAAGTTCAGAAGGGGAATTTGTAGTATCAGATAAAAGCCACCAGCCATTCCTCCTGAAGCTTTGACTAGGAGACAAGTTAGAGGGGATGATAAAACCAAAAATGTACAGTGACCAAAGTGGAACAGCAAAGGCTGAGTTTAGGTAGAGGACTATGGAAAGCTGTTGCATCTGTGTGATTATTTCCTCAGGGTTCAGAGCTAAAAATTCCATGGTCATCCTGGGGATACAGTTATTCAGCTAGAAAAGAGCAGTTGGGATAAATATCTGAAAATATTATATAGCAGAGGGGAAAAAATGCAGAAATTGGAGAATGTACATCCAAGATTATCCAAGTTGACTTCAATATATTTCAGCACATTTTCATCCTGAGTCATTGGCCATAGTGTTCTCTAGAGGAGTGGGGTAGGCTGGTAATGAGAAGAGATAAACAGAAAGAAACCAGACCTTTTGATTTTACTTTCACCAGTTACACTAGGCCAGTTATTCAAAATCCAGGACCTCTGCAGTCATTGGTTCCTATTGCCAAGTCTTGAACACTTGATGCTATTTTTGGTTTTCTCACATCTCCACTAGGTAAGATCTAAAACATAAGAGGTCCTCAACATGTATATGTTAGTTGTTTGAATGAATTCACGACTGAATAAATAAGGATTTGGTTTTCAAAGTCCTCTAACTGCTTTTTAGCTTCATGCTCATGTTATTTTTGTACCCTGTACTGGTAATAGCCACTTGCCCTAGAGATAAGGGACTCAGGGACACTGTGGTTGATGCACGATGAAAGAAGAAAGGAATAAAGTCAAGCGTTTCATGACTGAAGTGGAGATTCTGCAGACTGTACAGTCTAAAGAAAGTGCTTTCATTCAATTGGAAACATCACAACCTTCTTTATTAAAGAAAAGCATGCTCTCTCCTGAGCTATTGTGGAGAAGTGGCCACCAGGAGCCATGATTTTGTCTACCAGAGGAGAAAATTAAGGAGTGGATGATCTATAAATTAACCTCATTTCTTTTTTTCTTTATAAAGCACCTTTGAAGGAAACAATATGTCCTGAAAACCATTTCTCTACAGTCTGGGGCTAAAATGGATAAGTCTGAAATGCCCAAATATGGACTAAGGTTACCCAAACTCTCAGAATCTGGAGAGGATTCAAGTTTTTGTAGAACTTAACACATAGTTAATATGAGGAACTCTTTTTAAGAAAAATAATACAAAACTGTGAGGAAAATTAAATGCTTACTTAGAATAATACATCAAAAAATTACAAATTTTAAAAGCTAGTAGCTACCAAAAATATAACAAATCCCTCCCCCAAAGAAAATGTAATATCTTTCTTTAGATATAATCAATTTTTTTTTTTTTTTTTTGCGTTACGCGGGCCTCTCACTGTTGTGGCCTCTCCCGTTGTGGAGCACAGGCTCCGGAAGCGCAGACTCCACGGCATGTGGGATCTTCCCGGACCGGGGCACAAACCCATGTCCCCTGCATTGGCAGGCGGGCCCTCAACCACTGCGCCACCAGGGAAGCCCCTATGATCTTAATATTAATTAACTTCCCAACCACCTGTTTAATACTTTTTCCTACATAATCTGGCTACTTTACTTTTTGAATTCTTCTTCACATGACAGTGATCTTGACATATTTTCTATGGAGAGAATAGAAAGATAATTCTGCCTTTAGAATGATTGAATGAAATTTGTTTTTATTACTGGTAATTTAGACCATTTTATTTTATTTTCACAATTTGTTATGGTAACATCTTTTAAATGTTTTGAATTTTTGTCATGTTTGCAAAGCGTTCTGTCAAATGTTCTTCTTATATGAGCTGTATAATTTCAGTGCATTTCACACGTTCTTGTGTACTGACTGGTATTTTAAATTGATGACATACATGAAACAGTTTTCATCAATGTCCTCATTGCAATGTCACTGACATTTTCAACATTTCATGTCAAATCAGCAGTCTTCATTAATTGGCTTATCAAACAATTTAAGAGCTACTCATTACTTCCATTTAAAATTTTATATAAAATAAAAATAATATTTTAATTATTATAAATTTATTATAAATTATTATATATATTATATACATATAAATTTATATATAATTTATAACAAATTTATAATAATAAAAATAAATGAACTTTTAATAAATGAATGAATTTTTAATAAAAATTTTAATGATCTGAACAGTTTTTGCTCAGTTTTTTCATTATATTAACATAATTCATATTAATTACATCACTCATCTTAGCTCTTTCACTTCACATTTAATTCATTTTATTTCAATTTTCCCCAAAGCTTTAATAAATACATTTAAAGAAGACAAAAGAAGGCACTCTTCATATGCATCCAAATCATCCAAATAATTTGTCACTTATTTTATCAAAAGATTCCAAAATAACTTTTCAAGTATAAATAAATTTAAGCTTTATCAACTTTTGAATAAAATTTTGCATCTTGTTTTTTTCAAGCTTCTTTCAAGTATTCAAAACATATTTTTGAGTCCTTTAAGTTTTGTAACAGCTTCATAAAGAGTAGGCCATCTTATTACACTTGACTTTTTAAAATATAAAAAGCTGGCAAGGATTTTAAAATATTCCACTGACAAGACCTGTTGAGAAAACACATAAAGTTAATAAAATAGTGAAATAGTCAACAACTTCAGGTACCACGGGGGCAGGTCTTTTCCAAAGATTATGTCCTATAAATTTTAAAACTTTGTTCAATGGTTGGTTATAATTGTCCAGGACTAGTTTCATTTTGTTGAATGACATCACAGATGCATAGTCTTAAATTGGTGAAAAAGTTAAAATCACTTACAGGGTTTTCTGCTCTAACAGAAGCACACAATGATTACAAACAATCTGCGTTTATAACATCTACTGTGGAATCTATGGCAATGCCATGATATTTGATGTCTGGTTTATTTTTTTTTTGTTACTTCATTTTATGGAGACTTCCAATTATTTTGATTAATTCTTTTGGGCAAATGAGTTGCATTTTGTCCATTTTGATATTTTCCTGAGTGCTTGTGCAAAAATCAATCAATTCAGCAATTAACTTGAAGTTATCCATTATTTTAGGATTGCAAATTTTCATAGTAATCTCCGAAGAACAAGTCTCTTTAACCTAAAAATGTAGTAATTGCAACTACTCAATTAAAACTGATACTGTTCTTTCTTGTGTTTAAGACATCGTCCTGGTGCATTTTTATTTATTTACATGAAATCCAAGAAAACACCTGCTTAGTCTTTGTGGAGTTGTGTCGAGAGCACACATGAGCTGGAATGGAAAAATTTAGCAGAGTTGAGTGATTGCAGTTGACATATTTTACTTTGGCAAGTTATACAAAGACCTGTGACCAAGGGAATACATGTGGGGGGCTTCTCCCAGGGCCTGGCTAGAGTTAGTGTATATGAAGGGCCCTGTAACTTAAGTTCCATTGGCTTCGTGGTATATCCACCTCTGCTCAAAATTCTTTCATCTTTTAGTTTTCAACTTTCACCTGGGTAATAGTATACATGATGTCTCACGAAACAGTGTGGACCAATTCTAATCAGACAGATCAGAGGGCATTGTAGTGACACCAGTTGTAAGGAATACCAAAGAAGCTCTAATCAGAGGAGTTTTTTAAGTTTAAAGCAAAATGGCATTTCTTTCATGATACCATTCCCTGCTGCCATCTTTATATCTCTATTTTCTTTTCACCACATTATAAGTAAGAGTGTGGGTCCTGGGCCCCTCTTGCCCCTAGGAAGAGCACGTTTTAAATGAACAAATTTTATACCTCTTCACATCTAGTACTTGGAAGTTGGGGGTTGGAAAAGACGAAAAAACTTGCAGAATTCTGGGAAAAAAAGGACAAGTGTTCCTATGTTTTCTTTAAAATACTAACCTATTATACCCATTTGCATACTTTATTTATGTGCGTTTCCCTTTGCCAATTTCTCTTGGACCCTGACTCTTCTGGGCTAAGGCGTGATTCCAAATACAAAGTCACAGAAGCAGGGTAACTATTGCATTGACCAGGTAGTGAATCAAAGCCACTTGCTGCAATTGTAGAAACTGACGCAGCCTCAGTGACGCAGTTGGAAATTTCTACCAGCAATGTCATTCCTTGGCACTAAGATTTAGTTCTTCTAGAACATTCTCACTGAAGCACTTCCAAAAGCAGAGGAGAGAGACAGTGTAAAAAAAAACAAAAACAAAAAACCAAAAAACCCTCTGCGGACACCCCATGCCCAGCAGCTGTATGGATTGGGATCTTTGTGTAAAGCAGACCCACTCCAAATAAGATCCTTCTGTAGATCTAAATTTTACATTGCATTGAGCTTTTACATTAAAAGTGTTTCCTTGCATACTCTTGTCTAGTATTATTAGTATTATTTCTCCATCTCCAACTAGACATGGGAAGGGATAATGACCAGTGTTTGAGACAGGCATACCAAGTACCCAAACGAGTATCTGAGTCAAAACACGCATTTTGTTGAGGAAATACAATATTCAAGTAAGGTTCATGCTCCAGAGAGATGTATTATGTTTACTCTGTGGATTGGCAGACCTATAGTTCTAACCCTCTGCATCTATGCAAGCATAGGGCAGCTACATCATGTCTTTAGAAGGCATCAATTAAAATATTTTTTTCTGTTACTAGTGAGATAAGATTTTAATACAGATTAACCTAAGTTAGCTGTCAACTAGCAGGACCTTGAAGGCATATGACACAGAGAAGCTATTAATCTGGAGGTCAGGAATGAAAAAGGGAGTATATGTGTTACTGGTACCCAAAGTGGGGATCGAGATGCTAAAATAAATTAGAGTGACCTCCCATTTGTTTGTTTGTCTAAACATTGCAGGCACTGGTTCTGCTTTGGTATGATTACAACATTTTCCTCAATTCATAATTTTATTTTGGAAGCTTGGGAGCTTATCTTCTTCAGTCCATCCATATCTTTGAAGCTGAAATTGGAAATTCTGACTGCCATCTGAGCAAAGCTTCACAGTTGATTTGCCCTTTTTTTTCTGAAGCAAAACCAGTTGAGAAATCCCATGCTGCAGACCTTGTCTTTTCTCTGTGATGTGTTAAATATTTTGACTCCATCTGCAAAAGTTTAGTCTGCAATTTATCCCTAATATTTTAAATGTTTATGAGTCCACTAAAATTTTAAGTATTTTCTTCAAAGTAAAGTCAAGTCTCCCAACTTAAAAAATTTTAAACTTTGGTTATCAATGACACTCTAATTCGGACTACAGTTAGTTTCTAGATTCAGGGAAGCTGTACACAAAGGACTTCGTCTCTTAACTGAAGATCAAATGCCATCATGGTCTGACATCAACCTGTGTAAGAATTTCTGCTATTTGTCCAAATGGTAAGCAGGGCAGGCACCTGAAATCTCCCACACCATTAGTTTAATTTTACCCACATATAAGCATTGAATTTCAGGTCTCGTGTTTCTGGTAGATGACTATTACATTTCTTGATGTTCCAACTTGATTATCAGTTTGCTGATTTTAAGGTTAAACATACCATTAATTATAGAGAGGGCTAATTGGTCCAATTTGGAGAAATGCTGATGATCAAACTGGTGTACCTTCTTGTATTACAAATGACACTTGAAACAGTTTCCAGCTTTTAATTATGGTGAGATTGCATTTCAAAAAACAAACAAGGTACCTTATTGTACCTTTACCCCAAGGCTACCTAGGAAGAAAAGACAAAGGCAGAGATCAGCAGATTTTTTTTAAAGTTTTTTATTCTTTTCTTTTTTTTTTTTTAGAACCAAATTGTCATTTTTTTTCACTGTTTAACTTTCTATTTTATTTTATTTTATTTTTTAACGTCTTTATTGGAGTATAACTGTTTTACAATGGTGCGTTAGTTTCTGCTTTACAACAAAGTGTATCAGTTATACATATGCATATGTTCCCACATCTCTTCCCTCTTGGTCTCCCTCCCTCCCACCCTCCCTATCCCACCCCTCCAGGTGGTCACAAAGCAATCAGCTGATCTCCCTGTGCTATGCGGCTGCTTCCCACTAGCTATCTATTCTACATTTGGTAGAGTATATATGTCAATGCCACTCTCTCACTTCGTCACTGCTTACCCTTCCCCCTCCCCATATCCTCAAGTCCAAGCTCTAGTAGGTCTGTGTTTTATTCCCGTCCTACCATTAATCTCTTCATGACATTTTTTTTCTTAGATTCCATATATATGTGTTAGCATATGGTATTTGTTTTTCTCCTTCTGACTTACTTCACCCTGTATGACAGACTCCAGGTCTATCCACCTCATTACAAATAACTCAGTTTCATTTCTTTTTATGGCTGAGTAATATTCCATTGTCTATATGTGCCACATCTTTATCCATTCATCTGTAGATGGACACTTAGGTCGCTTCCATGTCCTGGCTATTGTAAATAGAGCTGCAATGAACATTTTGGTACATGACTCTTTTTGAATTATGGTTTTCTCAGGGTATATGTCCAGTAGTGGGATTCCTGGGTCATATGGTAATTCTATTTGTAGTTTTTTAAGGAACCTCCATACTGTTCTCCATAGTGGCTGTATCAGTTTACATTCCCACTTGATTCTTTTTTCTTTCTCTGTTTACCATAAAGGCTATATGTTCCGGATGTAGCAGTCTGGGCAGTAGCCCAAGACTACTCCTTGGATTCTTGGCACTCCAAAGTGCTTTAGTGGTGGTTTGATAAGTCCAAATAGATTTCTTTGGTAAATGAGTGAACAATAAGAATGAATATGTATTTATTCATTCATTCAAGAAATGTTTGTTGAATGCCAACCAGAGGCTAAGCAATGTTCTATGTACTAGGGGTAGTAGCAATGCACAAATAAAGTCTTTGCCCTTCTGGGAACTGCAAAATTGTGGAGGAAATAGAAAATATATATGTAGACAAATGCCTATATTTTCTGCATGTGTAGAAAAAAATATACATATAGATAAATGTGTAGAGAAAATACACAGGAAGCTTAGTTATTATTACATAATTTCAAAATTGTGAGATGGAAGTAATTTGTAACTTGCTCAGAGATATATGCCCTCTATGGAGGACGCCTGAAATGAAGTCCAGCACCACACTATAGAAATAGAATGTGAGCCCTGAACCTAAGACACATATGGAATATTAAATTTCCTAGCAGTCACATTTAAAAACAAATAAGAAGAAACAGGTGGAATTAATTTTAAAATTACATTTTATTTATCCAAAATATCATCTCAACAAGTCAACCTAATAAAATATATTAGATGTTATACATTCTATTTTAGGACTAAGTCTTCAAAATTGGGTATATAATTTCTACTTACAGCACATCTCAATTCAGATTAATTACAATTCAAATTCTCAGCTACCACATGCACCTACTACTGGCTACTGTACTACACAGTGCAGGTCCCTGTCTCTAGGCTGTCAGTTCTAGTTGTCACTACTTATTTCCGGTTCCATATATTTTCTCTGTACTATGGGTTGTTGTCTTGATAGATGTATCCTATTTATTATTCATTTATTGCACTTTTAATGAGTATTTATTGAGCAACTGCTAGTTGCTCGGTGTGATTTAGATGCTGAGTGCTTTATAGTGAATAAAAACAACAAAAATCCCTGCCCCAATGGCATTTACCTTCTAGTGGGTATTGTTACCTGGGACCATCTCAGATCCCGGGTTATATTTAAGTGTTAGCCCTTCTCAGCGAGTTTATTCCACAGTTTTCACCAGGTGAGCCTAAAATGCATATTCTTACTACAACCAGAACCCCACTTTGCATTTCATCATTTCCATATATAAAAACCTAATACATATTATTCCCATTCTGTATCAGTCTGAATCAGAAGCGTAGTTTTTACAAATGGTGTTGAGTGAAAAAGAGTGGAAAGGAGGTAGAAAAAGTGACACCTAGTACCCCAAACTTTCAGTGCCATTCCTTTAGTGAATGGTATTTCCAATGTATTGTAATTTGTCTTCTCTCTATTAGAAAATCAAGTGAGGAAACTGTTGGTAGAGTTCTTGCTCTGGGAAACTGATTTTCATTTTCTTCCCCACTCACTATCGCCTTTGTTATCTCAAACGGTCAAAGAAACAAACAAGAAAAAAATATTTCCAAAGCTACTCAACTAGCAGTAACCCATTCAATGAACGGGAAAACACATGTGTTCAACCATGTGTTTTCAATTTTCTTTTGTTTATTTCTTTCGTTTATTTGTTTATTATTATTTTCTTTTAGTTATTAATGAAAAATGTGCTAATATAACTTGAAATCAACCTATTAGACTGGGCTTGTTCTATGTTTCAGCAGTGATTCTCAACCTTGGCTGGGCCTGGAAATCACCTGATTGTATTTGAAAAATTCTGACATTACTTTGAAATGCAGGTTTTAAAAATTATTTACATAGGACAAGGTTAACAGATTAGGATATTACAGCCATTGAAAATATAGTTTTTAAACTCACAGATCCTAAGAGGAGAGGGCATGCCATGCCATGGGGGGACCACATGGAGAAGCACCAGGGTTGGCAAGAGGAAGAGAAAGAGGGAAAAACGTGGGTAAGAATATTTATTATGGTTCCCATGGAAAGGAATGGGTGAGGTAGAGTAAGCAGGCTTAGGGTTGGCTAATTTGAACAATGTCAGCATGCTCTGGGACATAGGGACTGTTCCTAGTTGGTGCTGGGTGATTCGGGCAGGTGGTCCACTCTGGACCACTATTTAGAAATTAGCTAGCCCTGGGAGGTGCAGTCCCTCCAGAGTCAGCAAATCCTCGAGAGTTCAAAGCATGAGAATATAGAAAATAAAATGCACGGGCAATGAGGATGCCCAGGATAAATCATTTTGATGTGGCGTTTAATTATGATTTAAGTATGATGCAAACTCCTTTGAGAAAGTGGAGACGGCCCTAAAATTAGTTACAAAATCCACTGACTTTCTGAAACCATTCAGAGCCTGGGTACTCAAAGCATGGCCAGGAAACTGGCAACATCTGCATTCCTTGGACATTCGTTACAAATGCAGATGCTCGGGGTCCGCCCCAGACCCATCGGATCAGCTTGTGCATTTCAACAAGTTCCCTAGGGGACTAGTGTGCACACTGAAGTTAGAGAGGCCAAGGTTAGGTATCACTTAGAGAGAGGGTGTCACAAACTTAACTAGACATATTCAGTGTCCACACTAATTCCAAGTGATCACTCCATTTCCACGTATTTCTGCTCAGACGTGCCAAAGCCTGTGTGGCACACACCCTGCAGACCTCCAACAGTCTTTCTGCTGAAGAATCTCTGTTCTGAAGCAACTAACAAACGGGATTTTTTTTTTCCTGAAAGAGCAACGGAGGTCAAAATATCTCAGTGTGAGCTTACCAGTGGGTATGGGTTCTTTATATGTGTCTCCAGATCTGTTCTAATTCATTCCAGCAGCCTCCTTAGATGAGGTTTTTTTTCCTCACTTCCGTTTTCCCTTTTTTTTCCAGATTTTGCAACCAAATATGCCTCTCACTGAGAAGTTAGCAATTATAGTTCTCTTTCCTTCAACACGGGCCTGAACATTAGCAAGGATCATCTTGACCTTGTTCGCAGGCAGAGCTTCTCCCATTTATTAGCCCTTCCATTTTAGGGCTAACATCTCCCATTGATTTTCCTTGCCATCATTTACCTGAATTTGTTAAATACAGAAAAGCATTAGAAATAGAGTTGCAATTACATATCCCAAATAATGAAATACAAAGTCATTTCTAAGACCATTTTCTCCTCCTTATTCAGCTTCACTTCCTAGAAAGATTACTTAGTTTGTTCCTGCCTTAGTACTTCTTTTCTGCCTCTAAAACTATCCAGTGAAGAGGTATGATCAATCAGCCTTATCTTAGTTGGGGGCAGGGGGGAAGGCAGAAACAAAACTCTAAAATTCTAGCCCTCTGTCCTTGCCTATACCCCGCAGGGTGATGTAGTGGTCCTTGTTTCAGTAATTTTTTTTTTTTTTTTTTGCTGACTGTCATGCTAACGTGTTCCAAGTTCTCTGGTTTTAGACTCTAGACACTCATATGGGGAGGAGGTGAGGCAGGCTTCACCATGTCTCACACTGTATATTCCATCATCCTGGCAATGGTATTTGGATCAATGGTGGGGGTCCTCCCTGGGACTGCAGTTCTTTCTCCATCGAGGATTCCAAGAGGAGGCTTGCAGCAGTGATATCTCTTGCCCTGTGGAGAGGGCCTGTTGGCAACCGAAAGAAGAAACAAAGAATCAGGAGCAAAGTCAAGCAGAGATGAAAGAGCAGTGAAGAATCCCTGGGGACATACATTTCTGTAGCTCCCTTTCTCTCTGGCATTTTTTCTCTAAGGGGTGGGCCAATAATTTAGTCTTTTGCTTAAGTTGACTTGAGTGGGACTTTATCACTTGCATTTGAAAGAGCCCCAACCAATGCCAATGTATTTTACATTGATATTTATACATTTCCTATTCCGCTGGTCTCCACTTTGCCAAAAGCTTAGCATGTGTTTAGTGGGTTACACTTAAATTCACAGGCAAGTATTCAAGGCGTTCCCACGTTAGGCAAAAAAGTGAAAACTACTACTGGACCAGATCAGGAAATGAGCTGTTTTATGATGGAAATACAGATTTAATTCTAGACTCTCAACAAGCTTCCTGCAACTTAACTGAGCAGTGAAATTGCCATAGTGAAATCTTGCAAAGGGTCTAATGGCCCTGTTAAACCTACACTAACTGCTGGCTGATTGCCTGGATTCAGATCCTTTCCCCACTACCACCACCTTGTGCAATCTGCATGATGTCTTCTTAACTTTCTGTTTCTTTGTCTGTAAAATGGGATGATAGGTTTCTTATGAGGATTAAACAAATATTTTGTAAAGCATTAAGGACACTGCTCTGTACAAAGTAAGTGTAATACAGTATTTGCAAAAACAAGCAGGTGGACCAGTTTTTTTCCCAGCTTGAATGTCACCCACTCTTGAAAAAGATGTAGCACCCAGTCACAGAGCCCTTGATAATCCCATCTTCAGTGTTTCCTGAAAGTCATCTGGTGGGAATCACCTTAAAGTATGGAGATCAGAGGAAATCATAGTCTCTAGCTAATGTCAGTGAAATCTCAACAGATGGAATGCCATAGACATTTCCAGTCTTACTTTGAACACAGATGATACTTCCGAATTCCTTTGTGAGAAAAGAAAGATAATGTGAAGATAAAGGCGGACATGGAATTTTAAAAAGAAAAGCAATGCGATTTCAGTGTTCTTTTCTGACATGTTCTTTCTAAATCCATTTGGAAGATGTAAGCAAACCTAACATATATATTTCAGGGACACAGATGGCACATGAACAATATGAGACCCTAACAGTGACTTGCCTATCTTGTTTAAATTATTGGCTTGATTAGAGCCCAAGCCCATGTTCCATAGCAGGGAGAATTTTTTGACCTCCTCCAATAGATTCGCCCCCAATTCTAATTTCGATTAAATGAGGGAGGACATTTTCTATTAAGAAGAAAACAGTCCTATTTTCTTTTCGGATTACTGTGGGTATACTACCTCATTACTTACACATTGCTATTCAAAGTGGTGCCCACTGGCAACAGCGCCAACTGGAAACCTGTTAATCATGCAGATCCCCGTGTCCTTGTCCAAGGTGACAGTTGTACTGGTTGGTCCAGGCCTATACTAGTCTTCAAATTAAAATTCATGCATCCTGGAGACTCCTACAGTCCTGGGAAAACCAGCTTCCTGGTCATCTTACCCCAGACCTAGTGAATCTGAGACTCTAAGGATGGACCCAGGAATCTAGGTTTTACCAAGTCCTCTGAGTCATTTTTCTGTTCACTGAAGCTTGAGGAGTGCTACTTTAGGCTATCTGCTCAACACACAGAAGAATGAGCCTCCGTGGACACCGAAGTCACCTAATTTCTCTCAGTGCTCTCTTTACCTTCTAGTTTTAGGTAGCTTGTGTATCTGCCAAGACAAACCACTCACCAGCATCTGCTGTGCCATCTGAGAACAGTGCCTTCCTCTGCAGAGCCTGTACCATGGTCCAGCCACCAGCCCCGACACTGCATTTTAGATCCATTGTCTGCACTAAGAAAATGAATATATTCACTGCCTGCTGGCAGGGCTGGAGGCCAGGCTACCTTTGCATTCTTTCAGGGGATTGTCCTCACGGTTCGCACAGAGTCACTCAGAGGAACATCTTCACTGGTGGAAACTGCTGCCTTTCCTTTGGCTTTCCTGATCTCTCTCTGCATGAGCCCCGTGGTTCAGTAACTTCCCACACGGTTTCTCAATTATCCTCTTTGGCCTGAATGTGTGACTTCAGGTCTTGCTGTGAGCTCTCCCTAGTGTTGTCTCAGGTCAAGCCCTAGCAGTCTGCAGCAAGAGTGGCGGTTTTTAGTCATAGTTCCAGAGCCATCCCCAAATAAAATTGTGCATTGGGCCATGACTGACTTTGTCACCTACTAGTTTACCTTCCTTCCTTCCTGAGAGTTTCTCACCCCAGTCTCCATCTCAGGCACTTGTTCTGTGTTGTCTTTAACTGACTATCAAGGAATCCAGGCTACGATTCTAACCGATAGACGAGGTGTTCCCTCAGAATAAAAAGTGTGAAACTTCTTCCTCCAACTCAAGTGGAAAACAACGTGGGGATCTCAAGGAAAGTGATGGTCGTAGCAGAATTAGTGAGGCAACATATTGGTGCTCAAATAGTCTCCTGTGGTAACCTGGATGGATATTGGCCCTCAAATGCATCCAGGGCCAAGTCCCTGGAAGCTGAGAGTACTACCTTGCCTGGGAAAAGAGATTTTACATGTGTGACTAAGTTAAAGATCTTGAGACAGGGAGATTATGCTGAATTTCAGTATTTGGGTGGTCCCTAAATGTAATCACAAGTGTCTGTATAAGAGGGAGGCAAAAGAGACTTGGCAGCATAACAAGAAAGCAATGGGATACTGATGCAAGATGCTATACTGTTGCCTTTGAAGATGGAGGAATGCACCACCCATGGAATGAAAGAAATGCAGTTCTTGAATCTGGAACCGGCAAAGAAATGGACTTTCCCCTAGGGCCTCCGGGGAAAATGACACCTTGATTTTAGCCTAGTGAAAACCATGTGTATGAATGAAACTTATATAGTTATACATACTGATCCCTATAAAATAATAAATCAATGTTGTTTTAAGCCATTAAGTTTGTGGTAATTTGTTATGTCATCAATAGTAAACTAATACACTGACCAACTACATGAGCTTATGCTCAGACATCAAGAGAGAATACCCTTGCAGGGTTGCTTCTTTTGCTTCTCCAGCAAGGCCAGGCCAGACCCCTTTCTCCTACAGCAAGACTACAGGTAACACCTGCTGAATGACCACGTGAAGGCTCAGTTCTCCATGTCTGAGAATCAGACACTTCCTGCAGTCCAGCAGTGTCTTGAGCCCCTGACTTTTTATCTCTCAAGTTGTGCAAAATAGAAAAAATATCTACTACTAACTTAATCTCCTTGTCTCCTTTGCCAGACTCTCTGCTTCACTTCTTGGTCACATGTTGTCAGATCCCACGTACCCACATTTATTGGTGATAATTGCCAATGACGACTGGCTGCAGCTTCTACTCTGGGACTAAATCTTGAATCTAGTACTAAGATCTTATTCTTCTTTAGGACAATGGTTCTCACTTCCTTTACTACAAAGCTGGAAAGCTCTGTCCTATATACCTTTATTCTGGTAGATGTGAAAGAGAACGAGATTTGGGGGTCATACAGCTGGATTTGCATCTGGACTCTGCCACAGAGTAGCACTCTGTTGCAGGATATTGAGCAAGTTTCACTTCTCTGAGTTATAAGTTTTCTTTCTTTTTATTTATTTTTTATCTGTAAGAAAAAATGTAATAATGCCTACCTCCTTGGAGGAATGTAAGGACTAACTAACTGAGCTAATACACACTGTATTAGTGAGGGTTCTCCAGAGAAACAGAACTAAAAGGAGAGAGACATATGTGTATACACAAACACGTGTGTGTATATGTACACATAAATATACCTATATGTATATATATGTGTGTGTGTGTATACCCCCCCACACACACACACATATGGAGATTTATTGTATGGAATAGGTCACATAATTATGGAGGCTGTTAAGTTCCACAATCTTCCATCTGCAAGCTGGAGAACCAAGAAAGACAGTGGTGTAAGTTCTGGTCTGAGTGCAAGAGAAGACCAGTGTCCCAGCTTGAAAACTGTCAGAGAGAGTGAATTCTCCCTTACTCCTCCTTTTTTTTCTATTCAGGCCTCAAGAGATTGGATGAGGCCCACCGAAACTGGGGAGGGCAATCTGCTTTATTCAGTCTACCAATTCAAATGTTAATTTCTTCCAGAAATGCCCTCACAGAGACATCCAGAATAATGCTTGACCAAATATCTGGGTACTCTATGTCCCAGTCAAGTTGACACGTAAAATTAACCATCACATGCACAAAACATCTTTTACATTCCAGGAGCACAACAAATGCAATTTGTCTGTATTAGCAGTCTTACTTGAATCCAGTCAGTAACAGGAAAGGAAGGAAGGGAGGAAGGAAGAAGGAAGGAAGGAATGAAGGAACGAACGAAGGAACGAACGAATGAATGAATGGAGGGAGGGAGGGAAGAGAAGGGAAGGGAAGAGGAGGGAAGAGAAGAGAAAAGAAGTTAAAAGAAAAAAGTGAAAACTCAGCTAAGCTGCCCTAAAAGGCTAGGCATTGTGTACCAGGTAAAAGAAGTGAAAACAAAAATGATTCTTTGGTGGATACATGTCATTACACATTTGTCAAAGCCAATAGAATGTACAACACCAAGAGTGAACCCTAATGTAAGCGATGGACTCTGGGTGATATGGATGTGTCAGTGCAGGTTCATCAGCTGTAACAAATGTCCCACTGTGGTGGGGGATATTGATAATAGGGGAACCTGTGCACGTGCTGGGAGAGGAGAAGGACACATATGGTAAATCTCTGTACTTTGCTCACTGTGAACCTATGCTTACCCTAAAAAGTAAAGTCTATAAAAAACCATAAGCAATAACTATCAAATAAAAATATGGTTCTCCTAAGTGGTAGAAATGGATTTCAATACAGTGAGTGTCTCTTATGGGCAGTGGGGTAAATAGCAGTCGCAGAGAAAGCTGAAGGACCCTTTGCTTCCTAGTGTCTTTTCTTTTCCTGCAAAAATGTTTGTTCCTTCTTAAAAGATGTTATTTTTCATTGTTTGCTGAAAACCACCAGAATACAACTACAAATCAAAGCTTACAGAAGGGTTCATGACCAGGGTAACTTTTCAGCTCAGTCTACATTGCTTCAGCCCCTCACCTAGAATATTTGCTCTGCCCTAAGAACATTATAAAATCTGTTTAGTATGTTAAAAAAAGTCACAGAATGTTAAATGTTCTCTTCCTTAAGAAAATTCACCCCACGTGCTTTCTTATTAATATTTAACCACACGGAGACGATGTAAAAAATATATGGAGAGAACATTATTTCCTCCCAATATCAGGCAAAATAAAATGTCTAAAGGAGAGTTTTTAATAATATTGAGTTCACCTCAATAAACTCGACTTAAAGTAGAGAGTTTATCTGTAAAGGACCAGACAGTAAATATTTTTGGTTGAACGGGGAGATATGATCTCGATCACAACTACTGAACTCTGCTGTTGTAGCACAGAAGCTGTCATAGACAAAACACAAATAAATGATCTGGCCTGTCCCGTGTGTGGTAGTAAACCTCTGTGCACAAGAACAGGTTTGTGGGCCAAGGCCCATGGACCACAGTCTGAGTACCTTTGATTTAAATCCTGGTACCATCCATTACCATGTCACACACTTTTTCTTTTTTTTTTTGGCTGTGCCACTCAGCATGCGGGATCTTAGTTCCCCTGACCAGGGGTTGAACCTGTGCCCCCTGCAGTGGAAGGATGGAGTCTTAACCACTGGACCACCAGAGAAGTCCCACCTTGTCACCCATTTTGCATCTTCGTCAAAGCAAACAAATAAATATGCGAGAAAACACCCCATGGCCCAAACATCTCAGTTACTTCTCAGCCCCAAGACATCAGCAAATACTTCTTCAGGGCTCTGTAGCTTCTTGGCATTGAGGTAATAGATCTTCAAATCAACGGAATTCAAAAACATTCATTAATATCTGGCTGTACACAGTTGAAACTCGTGATAAGACTATTGACACTGAATCTCAGCTCCTAGAAGAATAATATCTGTGAGTATTTGAAAAGTTAAACTATAGAAGCACCTTCCTAAGTTTTTATCCTTAAAGTAGATCACAGGTTGTGTTAGCAAACCAGGTAGCTTGTATGTGATCCAGAGTTGCTTGTACTTGCTCTAAGCAAAATGAGGTTGGGAACCCCAGTTTCTCCTTTTTTGTCAGCAGCCACTCAGATCTCTTCATAAAACTTTAACCCTCCTGTTCTGAAGACATCCCACTGGCATCTCTATCCTGTCTTTTAAAATTCAACTCTAAGACCTAGGCCATGTGATGAATTTGTCAGACTAGTTAGGCCAGAAAATATGAGAGGTGTCAGAACAATTTATTTCACTTGGAAAAACAACACTTTAAAATGAAAAAAATTCAAAATCTATTATGTCCAGGAAAGCTTTTGGTGACTTTCCAAAATCTGGTGAATATGGAATAATTGACAAATGGAGCTTGTTTATTCATGGAGTGCAGCAGAACGGCTAATTGAATAAATCTCAGGCTGAAATGTATTTTCATAAACAACTTCCTAATTCAATTCAGCATTTTAATGTCTTGTTGCTTACTTTCATTTGAGCTATGAAACAGCTAAATCTTTTTCAATTGTTTCACAAAAATAACCTTCCCCTGTGTAAGTCACCCTATGCTTCATCAATTGACTCTCCTCTGGTCAAAAAGCAGATAGAATTGACTGCTGGCAATTCTCACACTTGGACCAGAAGGTACCAATTTTCTCAGGTTAACCAATCAAAAGGTCAAAGACACAAGATCACAGGGATGAGGGATACAAAGTGAGGGAAGCTGGACAAAAAATATCACTAAATGGGCTGATGGGTGAAATTGATGGATGCTTCTTCCTTTCTTCTGATAGTAGATAAGCATAATTCTGAATCCTATTCCTGCACCTACCCACCCACTTCCAAGTATGATTTGGAAACAAGGTGCTAGCTGATATCCCCCTCTGCTTGTCATGTGTATATAACACATGGATTCTACTGTGAAACAAAATTAAATTTTAATAAAGCAACATAGGCTATACTCAATAGAATTTATAGTACAAAGCCGGGATAGGGCAAATTCGCTTTTTCACAGCAGTTAATATTTTCTACTTTGTCAAGGATGATGTAAATTACAGGTAGTTTGACTTTCAATTTTCCAAATACTGCAGATAGTCTTAAATTTTGTTATCGACGTTCTTTTCCCTCAACATGCTGAGACATGATTTCTTGATTTATATAAAAAAGTTAGTCCTCATTCTTTGGATGATAAGGAAAGGTCAACTTAAAAGAGTCATGCCCCTCACAGGCAGAGATAGAGCCCTTTCTTGCTGGAAGGAAAAGGAGAAGAAGCAGGTTAGTATCCTATTATAAATGTTTATTGATTTAAAATGGTCCCTTCTCGCTCCCTCCCTTCATTTTTCTTTTCTCCCCTCTCCCTTTTTTCCTTCCTCCATTTCTCTCTCCTTTTGTTTATTCCTTAGTAGTTCAGTACAAAAGCCATTGCTTGGAAATACGTACAAAGAAGCACCTGCACGGATGGGAGGTTGCAGCAGTGTGCTGGAGGTGTCAGGACGGTATGACAAGGAGGGCATCGTTGCAAAGTTAGGGTGCAGAGGATGGGTCACTGCAGTGGCCAAAGAGTGGAGAAGGAGCCTGTGTGTAAGGAAGAGCAGATCTATGCAAAGGTGAGGGCAAATGTGGCTTTGGTCCAGAGTGGGGTGCACAGCCAAAGAAATTCGAGGAGGGTAGGTACACAGAGGGGTTGCAATCACTCAGCCAGAGCTGATTCACCCCAGTTGTGACAAGGAGGACATTTGAGTAGAGGGTATCACAGATTGACATGATTAGTATAAGAAGAGTAGGGTGAGGAGGTCTATGTTGGGGAAAGGCAGCCAGAGGTAGAAGCTTGGGCACAGGGCAGCAAAGCCTGACAGGGTAAGGAGGGTGTCTTAGATGTGGGTTAAGACCCTTAAGTTAGAAAGCTGGTGCTGCTCCAAAGCAAGGTGTCAGAGCCTGAGCAAGGACTACAGAGCATGTGTTGGGGGTTGAGGGCACGACCGATTGACGGTAAAATGGTTACATTCCAAGGTGATACATACAATAAGTTGGTATTTTAAGGTTAATGGGAGACAGTTTCTCACAACTGAGAGAAGAGAATTGAAATGTATGAAAAGAAGGCAAATTAGAATGAACCCTTTTTGTTAATTCCAAATTAGAGTTACCAGTGTTAACTCATGATTTTCAATATGTATAGAAGTAAATAATGATGTAAATGTGCTCATTTTTTAAATTGAGTTGTCTTTTTATTGTTGATTTGTAAGTTCTTTATATATACTAGATAGGAATCTCTTATTCAATTATATCATTTGCACATACTTTCTCCCAGTTCTGTGAGCTATCTTCTCTTTCTTGGTTATGTCCTTTGAAGCACAATGTTTTTAATTTTGATGATTTTTTTAAAAATTGAGATATAGTAGATTTACAATATTATATTAGTTTCAGGTATACAATATAGTGATTCAAAATTCTTACAAATGATACTCCATTCAAAGTTATAAAATATTGGCTATATTCCCCATACTGTACACTATATCCTTGTAGCTTATTTATTTTGCTCATAGTAGTTTGTACCTCTTAATCCCCTACTCCTGATTTTGATGAATTCTAACTTACCAAGGTCACTTGGGGTTTTGTGTTATATCTAAGAGACTACTTCTTAATCCAAGATCACAAAAATTTACTCCTCTGTTTTCTTCTAAGAGTTTTGTAGTCTTAGCTCTTATACATAGTTCTATAAAATTTTAGCTAATTTTTGAAATGGTGTGAGGTAGGGAATCAACTTCATTCTTGCATCAAAATAAATTTTGACACTCCCACTACCAAATTACGGGAAGATTGGTTACACTGGTGGTGAAGGGTGGGAGGGAAGACTCAGACCCTATCCTCACCATCAATGACACACAATAAGAAATGGATAAATAGCTGTGGGTGGTCATGCTGCAGAGATGATATAGCAAACACTGACAACACATGAAGGGGCACAACCCCTTCACCTCCCAAGCTGTCTATAGTTGGGTAATGCTTTTTCAACACATTGTGCTAACCTCAGCCTTATGTTTGGAGTGTTTAACCATTCACATTTAATATTAATATTGATTAAAAAGGATTTACATCTGTCATATTGCTATTTGATTTTTATATGTCTAAAGTCATTTTATATTTCTTTATTTCTCCATGACTTCTTTCTTTGTGTTAAGGAGATATTATCTAGAGTTATTTAAATTTTTTTTTTTATTTTGCTCTACTTTTGAGTTATATTTTTAATTATTCTCCTGGGCATTACAAACATATATTTATACTGTCTTTTCTATTTATTTACATAGTTACTTTTACCAGTGCTATTTATTGTTTTCTTGTGAGCTACATTTACTACCTAGTATGCTTTCATTTCAGTCTGAAAGACTTCTTTCAATAATTCTTATGGGAAATGTCTTCTAGAAACAAATTATTGGTTTTTGTTTATCTGGGAATGTCTCACTATTTCCTTCATTTTTGAAGGATAGCTTTCCTAGATGTGGTTGACAGGTTTTTTCTTTCAGTACTTTCAGTGTCATTCCATTGTCTTCTGGCCTCCATAGTTTCTAACGAGGTGAGCTATTCATTTTATATAGGATCCTTTGTATGTGTTGAGCCACTTTTGTTTTAGTTCTTTCAAAATTCTGTCTTTTGTTAGTTTGGCTATGATGTGTCTAGATGTGGATTTGAGTTTATCCTAATTGGAGTTTGTTGCACTTCTTGAAAGTATAGATTAATGTTTTTCATCGAATATGGGAAGTTTTTGCTATTATATCCTTAAATATTCTTTCTGCTCTTTTCTCTCTCTCTCTCCTCTTCTTCTGAGACTTCCATCATGTATATTTTGGTACACTTGATGGTATCCCACGGGTCTCCAAGGATCTTTTTTTTATTCATTCTTTTCCTTTCTCCCACCGGACAATTTAAATTGACCTATCTTCTCATTCTTTTTTTCTGCCAGTTCAAATATGCTGTTGAGACACTCTAATGAATTTTTCATTTTAGTTATTTTACTTTGCAACTCAAGAATTTCTATTTGGTTCCTTTTTATACTTTTTTCTTTTTTTTTTTTTTTTTTTTTTTTTTTTTTTTTTTTTTTTTTAGTATATTCAAATGTACCTGTCTATTTATTTCTGGCTGCATTGGGTCTTTGTTGCTGCCCTCAGGCTTTCTCTAGTTGTGGCGAGCGGAGGCTATTCTTCATTGTGCTGTGTGGGCTTACTGCAGTGGCTTCTCTTGTTGTGGAGCATGGGCTCTAGGCTCACGGGCTTCATCAGTTGTGGTGCACAGGCTCTAGAGCACAGGCTCAGTAGTTGTGGCACACTGGCTTAGTTGCTCCGTGGCATCTTCCTGGACCAGGAATTGAACCCGTGTCTCCTGCATTGTCAGGCGGATTCTTAACCACTGCACCACCAGGGAAGTCCCCTTTTCATACTTATATCTCTTTATGGATACTCTCTTTTTGGTGAATGTATAATGTACTCACACTTTCCTGTAATTCTTTAGACAATTTTTTCTTTGTGCTTTGAACATATTTATAATATCTGATTAAAAGTCTGTTTCATAATTCCAAAATCTGGAAATCTTCAGGACTGTTTTTTGACTGCTTTTTTTAACTTATGTAAGGATCTACTTTTTAGTTTCTATGTGAGTCTCATAATTTTTTGTGTTGTTGATAGTTGGATGCTTTTAATATCAAGTGGTAATCCTAGAAAGTAGATTATCCTCTTTCCCCAAGGTTTGCTGTTGTTATTGTTAATTTGTTTAGTCATTTTCCTGTACTAATTCTGCAAAATCTGTAAACCTTGTCACCTGCAGCCATGGTAGACTCTGCTCAGCATGAGTGGTCAGGTAATGATCGGATAGAGATTCCCTAAATTCTTTGAGCCAATATGTTCTCCACACTTTGCTGAAACACCTGGGTTCTGAAACACTGTGTGTGTTTTGAACACACTGTCAAATATTCATCTATTTTCATCTCTGCCTTAATCCTCACTTCCTATTTGTGCTGTACTTCCAAATCTGCCTGAGGTGAGAGATTAGGGCCTGCTCAGGTCATTCTTGGGCATACATGCAACTCTGCACATGCGTATGGACTTCTAGACTTCCAGGAATATGAAGAAACTTTTTGAAATCCCCTATGGGCATCTCATGCCCCCAATTTGCCATTTAAATGTTTTGTCCAGACTCTGGTTTGACCAACTGGCATCACTGCATTAGGCGGCTGCAATGTTTAACAATTGCTCCTGGATTTTTTTTTTTTTTTTTTGACAAATGCCCTCAAGCAGGATTTTTCTCACTGAACTATCTCTGAGTCTGGTTAAATAAAGACAAGCTCTGTGAATGAGACTTTTGCAGGAAGCTTCCACATTGTATTAATTCTGGGGATGGGTTTTTTTGGGGGAGCTTGAAACCCATTCTACTCCCCTTCTGGTCACTGCTAAGCTGTTATTTTTCACAGCTACCATGATTATGAGGCTTCTGAATTTCCAGAAAGAAAGGGAGACAAGAATAGAACAAGTAAAAACCCCACAAATCTCATTATCATTTATGACATGTAGCTTTTTTTTTTCTGAATAAAGCTGCTGATATCATTGCAAGCACTTGGATAATTTCAAAAGTCTTTAAAAAGTTGATTTTGATCATTTTGGGCAAAGTTCTTATTGTTTTTATACAGTGGGTTTTCAGCATTTCTTACTCTACCATCCTAGAAGTGTTTTCTCTAAACCCTTTATGCAACTTTTCTGTTAGTTTGTTTCAAAACAAGGAAACAAATATTAATTTTGTTATTTACCCTTTATCTCACCTTTAGTTCCTTGCATTTTCCTCCTTTTTAGACACATACAGCCTACTTAGTTGCATAAGCATTGCTATTTCATTAGTCAAGATTCAGAAGTGCTTGGAACCTATACATACTTCTACAATGACATCCATGGAAGCTTTAGTTTCTTATTTTTTTCCATTATTCATCAAACTTATGCCAGCCAACTTTATCTTTCTTGTAATACCCATCAATGCCATGATCTTATTGGGAATAAGACACTCTGTTGTCTTTTAATTTTTTTTTTTTTTTTTTTTTTTGCGGTATGCGGGCCTCTCACTGTTGTGGCCTCTCCCGCTGCGGAGCACAGGCTCTGGACGCGCAGGCTCAGCAGCCATGGCTCACGGGCCCAGCTGCTCTGCGGCATGTGGAATCCTCCCGGACAGGGGCACGAATCCGTGTCCCCTGCATTGGCAGGCGGACTCTCAACCACTGCGCCACCAGGGAAGCCCACTCTGTTGTCTTTTAAATTCACATTTTTGTCTTCTTCATTAGCAGTTATATTTTTTAATGTGAACTACATTTCAGATATATACTCTACAATTCACATTGCAGAGAGAGCTTCACTAATTTTCCATTTCAATAGGAATGGCCATCACAACTAATTTACAAAAGAAGATATTCCCCAGTCATATTTATTATTGACACAAGTTAATCAAGGGTAAACTGGTAATTTTTGAACAAACAGCCACAGGTTTATGTGACATCAGAATCTTGAAAAGTAAAGACAGTATGGATTATAGTTTTTACTATATACCAATGCTTTTTTGCATCTCATTCTTAAATTGTCCATTACAGATGTTGCAAACATATTTATTTTTTAACAGATGACTAAAAGAAGCGTTCCCCATCTTCCTTGTCCTTTCTCTTTCTTCTGTTTCAGCCTTCTTTATTTTCTTGTATGATACTTATTTCTAAGTACGAAAAGTCATGGTCCAGTTTAAATCCCTGCAGTGCTGCTTTGTTCCACAAGAGGGCACTCAAAAGACTTTCATTTTCTGGTTTTCTGTTTTCTCACTTGTTTACCACATTGGACTGTGGGACTGATGGATCCCCAAATCCTCTACCAAACCAAGACAATACATATATACATGCAATTAAAGTTAAGTTCTTGTGAAAGGTGAACATTTATATGCTCTCGAAATAGAAAAATAGAAAGGAAGAGACTAAGATATCCCAATATGTCATCCATGACAATTTCATTCGCTTTCCCGGGGAAGGTTTTGGATATGGAGTACACATGATTCCTGAAAAGGAGGTGAGGCACATGTAAAGACTTATATATTCTGCACTGATGAAATATCACTGATATTTGATCATTTCCAAAGTAAATAGAATAGGTAAAGTCTTTTTTTCTTTTTTCTTTCTTTTTTTTTTTGATAAAGCTGACAAAATAAATTCACATGGGTAAATGAGATGATTATAGGTAAAGAGATTATGAAAAACAATACCTGAGTTTTGTCAGAATAACAGGTGAGAAGATGCTGAGGAAATATTTGCTTTGCTGACATTAGGATGGCAGAAACATAAAGAAATGAGCTCATTGCTATTATTATATTTTATATCACACCTTAATGCTACCACGGGAAAGTATTGGAGCAAGACTTAATCCATCCAAAGATGATCAAAGTTGTCTTTTTCTAAAGGTTAGACTGGTGAGGAGCTGAAGTGGCGTGGAGAGATGCGGAGTGATGGGGTGAGGAATACGCTATTCAGTCATTCCAGAAACTCCATGTAGTATTCTGACTCTATTAGAATTTTTCTGGTCTACCTGGTAAGAGATCAAACAACACTAGATGCCTTTAGAAAGGACTTTGCCTAGGTTGAAGATAACCAGGACTGACTATTAGAAGAAAGATGTCTCTTTTTGAGGGAATATTGCAGAAGATACTGGGGGTGTCAAAGTACAGCATTACTGTCATAGCTTTTGTATTCGACCCAAAGAACCACATGTTACAATGTCAATGCTGAATTCTGGATCAAATCTGATAGCCCTAGAAACAATTCTTTGATAACTCTATAACCACCAGGGAGCAAAGGGCAGTATCATAATCTCAGCATGAAAACCGTACAAAGAAAATGCAATTTTTAGATTTTGTTTATTAGATATTGTGCTTGTTATTTTATTTTATTCTCTTTTATGCCTTTATCTTAGTTGAAAGCCATTGGGTAGTGGCTTTCTAAAACAATTGTTTTAATTACTACCATTGGTAGTTCTCAAATAATCAGCTGTTATTTTAAAGATGATTACTTTTTCAAATAGAGACAATTAGTAAATGATTAAAATTATCCATGCCTGAATGAACTAGAAACCAGTACAATCTGATAGATTGCTCGGGAAATTTAATCCTTATTAATTTTTAAAAAAACTCAATATCCCCTTTGGGGCAATGAATTTGACACTTTTATTAACTTAAATGTCTTCATATCAATTTCTAAACAGGAAAAAATAAGGAACACAGGAGAGTCTTATGAATAATTTTGACACATTTTCTTCAAAACGTAGGGGAAAATGATGAAAGACTGTATATTTTTTTAACCACCCATTTTATTACTTAGCATCCTAAAGACCTGCTTTGCATCTGTTATTTTTTAGTTATCTGTGCTTCCTACATGAGTTTTCCCAGCAGCATCTGAGGGAGTAGAGAGAACCAAAGTGCTCTCCTTGGTAGCCGATCACCCTGCTATTGCAGGTTGGCTAATTCTGTGCATTAAGCCCAAACACCAAAGCTGATCCTGAAGTCTGCAGATATTGCTTCTCCAGCTGTTTGAAGCACAAATGACATCCATCTCATTCAGGGTGCAGCATCACCCTGAATCACTTCACAACGTGGCACTTGGCTTATTTGACAAATCTCTGGCAATAGATGACAATCAGAAGAACATTTTAAAATTTCTATATTTTTGGAGGCATTTCTTAATACATTAACCATTTCTGAAATTAATCAATGTGAGGGCAAAATAACCCCAAGGACATCCGGGTCATGTGTGTGCACCCGTGCGTGTTCACGCGTGTGTGTATTTAACTAGAATTTGGTAACAACGCTACTATTCCATGATTATGTTTTTTTCTTTCTTTTTAATGTTCTATACCTTTCTCTCAAAAAACTGAATGGACACCAATCAAGGAAAAGCGGGGGTTTAATAGCATCATCTCTATGCCTGCAAGATCCACCATACCTTAAGAGAGAAGAAATTAATCTTTGAGGTTAAGTTTACTTACCATGTGATGTCAGTGTTGCACTATAAGAGCACAACTAACGGGGTGGGGTTTGCAAGGGTTGTGGAAATAATCTAGTGGGGAGCAAGGTTAATTTGAGAGTTGAAGGTTATCAGTTTTAGATAACCCATCACAATGTGAACCGTCTTTATGGAGGCTGACACAGCTTTTCTTTTGCAGGGAGTCAAATGTCACATTCAACCACCTCTCATTCAAATTCAAATCATGACACCTGTCAAACACAAACTAATTATATTTTTCTTTTCAAATAGAAGCCCCCTCAAGATGCTTGCTAATCTTAGAGATCTAAAATATCTTCCATCACTTTGAATGAAAACGTATGCATATTCTATTTCCAGATGAATAAAATGCGATTTAGCCATGCATAATCAACTTGAACTCTGTCCCTGCATTTAATTTCTCAGTTGTTTGTGTTTACAGGAAGCCATTCTCTTCAAGGACAGATTTGATAAAGACAGTTTAGGAGGTTATAGGAAAGTGGCATGCAAAATGGAAAATGTGAGGTGATTTCAATTTAGATAGGTACTTAGCTGGGTATGTGATTGCAAAAGGTACCAGAAGGCAGCCCCTCTTACAAATCAAACATAGCTATAGATGTTTGTTTTCTAGTCCTCTAGGTGTGCCTTTTTACTAAGAAGAATGCATACCACAGATTTGCTTTTTGTACAGGTAAGTAGCTACTCTCTTCCTCACCAACACAAAGTTCACCACTGCGAAAAATATATTGCTATGCGCTTGAAAGAATGAATTCCTCTAGATTAGTTACCTGCCCTGGCTTGGAGGATGCAGTGTGTACGAACTATTCCAGAGTAATCAAGACTGAAGCTTGTCAGGGCTTGAGGAATTTTGTTTTTTAATATTCAAGTTGGCTTAGATCTCTTATGTACACTTAATGAGAATTCCAGAAGGTCTTGAGAAACTACAGAAATTACACCACAGATACAGGCAAATCCTTCACTCACGAAGGATTCAAATACAGTCAATATCAGTGTACTAGCAGAAATTATAAAATGTAGGGAAACAATCTTTCCATAACATTTCATTTTCTGCTTCCTGCAAATCAAATTACAGACATATGCATTCAATATTGAATTACTTTTGTAAAGTGCTTTCTTCTTTGACACACCATTCAGAGTTTTCTTAGGGTGACAGCTTAACTGTTTTGAAATATTATTTTTATTGCTGCCTCATTCATCTCTCTAAGCTATCAAAATATATCCTTCTCACCCACCTCTGTTCTGTTATACTAGAATATTAGCCCCCCAAAGGAACATCAATAAATTCTTCCTCTAGAATAGCAGGTATTTAAAGGCTCAACCATGAAGCAGTGAAAACCCATGTAGGCAAATCCACAACAGTAGGATCCTATACTTGAAGGAAAACCCCATACTGTAAGGTCCCACCCACAACAATACATAGATAAATAGATAGATAGATACAATAGATAGATGATAGGTAGGTAAAATAGATAAATGATAGATAAAATAGATGATGATAGATTGATGACAGTTAGATAGCCAGATAGATAGAAATTAGAACCTATAGAACCAAGACTTTTTCAAGGTTTGGCAACTTTTCTGAGCTGCCTGTCAAGTACTTCTTAGAAGTAATGACTCAAAAGAATTGCACAGGCTGAGGGTGGTGCAGAGAAAAGAGAGAGAAAAAAGTCAAAGTTAGCTCTCTCAGACTTTCATGTGCACAAATTCATGGGAATCGTGTTAAAATTCAGGTTCTGATTGAGTTGGTTTGGGTGGGGAGGCCTGGGATTCTGCATTTCTAGCAAGCTCCCAGCTGCTGCTGTTGCTGCTGTGGGTTCATGAACAGCACTGAGCAGCAAAGACCTAAGGCAAAGAGTTTCAAAAGAGGATCAGAGGACTGGAGAAGTCTTAGCTTCCCCCTTCTCACTGGGAAATAAATACAAATACAGATTCTGAGGCTTTGTGCTTCTTGGTTTGAGTGAGTAGAGCTTTATGAATCTGCATTTCTAAAACATTTCCCGGGAGACTCTGACACAAGACTGGGCTTGAGGTCTGAACACCATGAGATTTTCTCCAGTGAGCAGCTTGCAAATGAGGTATTAGTTCACCCATCTGTAATTGTAATGGCATCAATTAACTCTTGAAAAACAGGGTGGGAGAGAATTAGGCTAATTCAGATCTGTCATCCTCCATGCCCCGGAGATTAAGGGTTGCAGAATATGGCCTCAGTGGAGACGAGATTCTGTGAACTATTAGAAAGGGAAACTGTCTTTGATAAGCTGAAACTCTTAATTCAAAAATAAAAGAGCCTGAATTGAACCCAGTGTGTTCCAGGTACATTATGTTCATGTTCTCATTAAATTCTCACGTCATCTGAGAGGTAAGTAATACTATATTCATTTTACAGTTAAGGAGCTGAGAGAAAGGACTATTAAGTCAATTGCATACGGTCATAAAGCTAAGGAGAAGGAGAATTGGGATATGAACAAAGGTTTTTCTAACAGTGATCTTAAGTCTGGGACTTGAGGTTTCAGATATCTTGGTGAGGCAAGACGGTACAAATGTTACTGACCAGGGTTCTTGGCCTTCCTCAATCAATAGAAATTGATTAGAGGCCAGAAAAAAAATTCAGGCGAGGCTTTATTGGGGCTCCTGCTGCAGCAGCGGGGAGCGAGAACAAACAACAGTTTCCCATGCTGGCTCACTCCCTGAGTGGGGCAAGCTTGTTCCTTATAGGGGGTGAGGGGAGGGGTGTGTCCAGGGGTCGGGCCGGAGGGGTGGCTTAGGTGTTCTGCCCACATGCGCAGTACCCGGCGTTTGCTCCCGACGACAACGTGTTTTTGCTCCAGGCTCTTCAAAAGTGGCAGTTGGGTTTTTTGGTCTCTGTAACTTTTGGATCCAGAATTTGCCCCAACCGCATGTGCACAGTTATTTTTAGTCCCATACAGTTTCTTTGTATTTTATTACTCGAGGAGAGGTGTGTCCAGGTGAAAGCATTGCAGCACTGCAGCAGAAAGGTCCCAGGTCCCAGCAAAGGATCCCAAGTCCCAGCCTGTCTCACAAAGACTAATTCAAAATTGTTGAAACTTTGCAAATTGCCATGTGCATTATTTTTGGCACTCCATAATGAGAATGGCAAAATTTCCAGAAATTGTTCCCATGCTGGTGTAAATGCATACATGTGGGCATAAAATGATTAAAGAGAAATACCCTCTGAGCTGTCTAAACCCATTTGTGATGGTGGCAGTGATAGTAGAGATGTTTCGTAGAAATCACGTGGTTGTTGAATATCTTCACACCTTCCTCCCCTTCTCTGAAAACCATGTATCTCCATATTGCTGAAGTGTGACAGAAAGAAATCCATGTGGCAGAGAGTAGTCATGATGATAAAGCAAGACATTTAAAAGCATCATTGTTTTGACATCAACCCTTGAATCTGCAGACATTTAGAGGGGTACACTAAGAGAACAATCCTCTAAGTAAATAAGTAAAGAACGGCTTGGTACACTGTGATCTTCGAATACTAGTATGCATATTCATTTATAATTTTTTGCAACCCTCAATATGAATCTCAGTATAAATTAAGGATGCCTCAGAACATGGAAATTTTTTTAACATCTTTATTGGAGTATAATTGCTTTACAATGGTGTGTTAGTTTCTGCTTTATAACAAAGTGAATGAGTTATACATATGCATATGTTCCCATATCTCTTCCCTCTTGGGTCTCCCTCCCTCCCACCCTCCCTATCCCACCCCTTTAGGTGGTCACAAACCACCTAGCTGATTTCCCTGTGCTATGCGGCTGCTTCCCACTAGCCATCCACACTACATTTGGTAGTGTATATATGTCCATGCCACTCTCTCACTTCGTCACAGCTTACCCTTCCCCCTCCCCATATCCTCAAGTCTATGCTCTAGTAGTTCTGTGTTTTATTCCCATCTTACCCCTAGGCTCTTCGTGACATTTATTTTTCTTAGATTCCATATATATGTGTTAGCATATGGTATTTGTTTTTCTCCTTTTGACTTACTTCACCCTGTATGACAGACTCCAGGTCCATCCACCTCACTACAAATAACTCAATTTTGTTTCTTTTTATGGCTGAGTAATATTCCATTGTATATATGTTCCACAGCTTCTTTATCCATTCATCTGTTGATGGACACTTAGGTTGCTTCCACATCCTGGCTATTGTAAATAGAGCTGCAATGAACATTTTGGTACATGACTCTTTTTGAATTATGGTTTTCTCAGGGCATATGCCCAGTAGTGGGATTGCTGGGCTGTATGGTAGTTCTATTTGTAGTTTTTTAAGGAACCTCCATACTGTTCTCCATAGTGGCTGTATCAATTTACATTCCCACCAGCAGTGCAAGAGTGTTCCCTTTTCTCCACACCCTCTCCAGCATTTATTGTTTCTAGATTTTTTGATGATGACCATTCTGACCGCTGTGAGATGATATCTCATTATAGTTTTGATTTGCATTTCTCTAATGATTAATGATGTTGAGAATTCGTTCATGTGTTTCTCGACAATCTGTATATCTTCTTTGGAGAAATGTCTATTTAGGTCTTCTGCCCATTTTTGGATTGGGTTGTTTGTATTTTTGATATTGAGCTGCATGAGCTACTTGTCAATTTTGGAGATCAATCCTTTGTCAGTTGCTTCATTTGAAAATATTTTCTCCCATTCTGAGGACTGTCTTTTTGTCTTGTTTATGGTTCCCTTTGCTGTGCAAAAGCTTTAAGTTTCATTAGGTCCCATTTGTTTATTTTTGTATTTATTTCCATTTCTCTAGGAAGTGGGTCAAAAAGGATCTTGATGTGATTTATGTCATAGAGCAGTTCTGCCTATTTTTTCCTCTAAGAGTTTGAAAGTGTCTGGCCTTACATTTAGGTCTTTAATCCATTTTGAGTTTATTTTTGTGTATGGTGTTAGGTAGTGTTCTAATTTAATTCTTTTACATGTAGCTGTCCAGTTTTCCCAGCACCACTTATTGAAGAGGCTCTAAGAGCTATAAGTTGAATTAAGCAGTTGCAAGACTCAAATTTAGTCTATATCTGTAAAGTTCTTTAAACGGTGCCTGTATAGGGTACTTAAATATTAGACATCATGAGAACAAATTATGTGAAGATGCTAGGCACTGTGGTGTATCTAAATGTTGTCCCTGCCCTGAGGGGTATTTATAACTTTGAAAAATAACGTGTTCCCTCCATAGCATCCATATCGTGGTTTGACAACCTGAATAAATGTCATTTGCCATTTGGAAATGAGTATTTAGAATATAGTAATAAGCGAACATACGCATTTTACAGCAAAGAGTTAAATATACTGTTATTTGGTTAGAAGCTATCTTCAGGGGCAGAAATGGGGTATTAACGGAGGATAGGGGGCACACTCTGAACTACGTTTCGGTAAAGTTTGCATTCTATCCAGTCATCAACAAAATTATTTAACACAGAAGTGAGTGATTCAAAATCGATATTATTGGTCCTTGTCTCAGCTAATGCGGCATTCCCGCCCACTTTATTTAGTATAGGCATTTTTTTCTCTGTAATTCTGGTCTGCCTTGCAGTCTAGTGCTATAGTTGTGTCCCCAAGAACACCCTGAATAGAATTTAAGTCATTGTGGAGTCGACCCCTTTCTAATGGTCTTTGGAAAGTCTCAATATTCTCCCTGGAGAATAGGAATGCAGATAACTGCCCATTTCAAAGACTTGTTGCAGAGATCAATTACCTACTGCTTTTGCAAATGTCTTTGAAGATTAAGTGCTTTCCCAAATTAAATAGTGTTATTAGGCATCCTAGAAATACTCCCCTAAAACATTGACTCACAATGACCAATAATAAAATACATGAGCCTCAAACACACACACACTTTACCATTCCCATCTCTGGACACAACTGTCTCCAAGATACAATCCTTTGATTTATGGATATGGCCTGAAGAAGCAGGGGAAAATGCCACTTGAAAACTTATCTAAATTTAACCATCATTATAGTCATTCAGTATAAAGCATTGGGCGCTGATGTTTAGCAGAAAATGGAGAATAATACTCTAATCTGATCTTCAAGAAGTTTAAAACCTAATTTGTGAGATTAGATATCAGAAATGTATACGTCCACAACAGAAATGTTAAATCAGTGGTAGTCAAACATTTTTCTTCCACAGATTACATCTTAAATGAATCTTGGAAGCCCAACATGTAAAAGAGATATACTTGCAGTGGTTCTGATTGGAGCAGTAGAGCCTGAAATGCTGATTCCCACCTGCCAATGTCCTCCATTTGAAAAAATTCCAAACAGCACACTTTGAAAGCCACTGATTTCGTTAACCATTGCAGACACTACAGATGAAATGCTGTGATCCTGTAGGAGATTTCAGCAAACGCTGCTGATTGCCTTCCCAACATCCATTCTCCCATCTTCCACCCTTCTTACAGGGCCCAAGTTTCCGTTCCATCCTTTTCCCGGTAATCATGGCCTCAGGAGAGGCTGCTGTACCTCTAGTCGCAAAGGGGGATTCCTGATTGGCCCATGGATTCTCAGACTGTTTGTTTCCAGACTCCTTTATATCTACAAAGATTGAGGACCCCAAAGATCTTTTGGATTATATATCTATCAAAATGTAACATATTAGAACTTAAAACTGAGAAATGTTAAAAATATTCATTAAATATATACAGTTAAATATTTATTAAAAATAAAAAATAAGGTCACTAATATTACATTAACAAAAATAAAATATTTCATGAAAAATTGCTGCATTTTCCAAAGCAAAAGCAATTAGTTTAAAAAGTGGCATTGTTTTATATTTTCACAAACCTCTTTAATATCTGCCTTAATAGAGGATAGCTAGATTCTCCCATTTGCCTTGCATTCAATTTGTTGTATTATGTTATTTTGTTTGAAGAATATGAAAAAGACTACCTCTATGGTTAGATTGTTGGAAAGGAAAGAGTGTTTTAATAGCCTTTTCATATAATTGTGGATATTCTTCTTTGATAGAAACAAAACTTAACAAGTGGTCATTGCTTAACAGTAGTGTTGTGAAATTTGAAAAGATATTGGTGAAACGTTTGGTCATGGTTAAATTTAAATTCTTTAATTTATATACACTAATAATGAATCCTTTATCCATGCATAGGTTTATAGAAATATTCACTGGTCATTTAGAAAATGTTGCTTCAGTGAGTTATGCAGATCTTCCAAATTTTGATACATTTCATTTTACAATAACAAAAATCACATTTATTGACATAATCATCAATCTCATCAGAAAACTCGTTAAGTATTAGAAAGCTATACAGCTCATGGTAACAAAATAGTTTTCTCAAATTCCAAGTTTTGTTTGGAAGATAATATCTGCAAATGCCCAAGTCTGAAAAATTGCAGTGTGTCCACCAGATTTCATTCAAGAAAAAGTGGCGATCTATGAAAATAGTGGCTGGTTCAGCTTGTAACTCAAACATTGCGTAAGAGCTTTTCCTAAACATAAGCACCATACTTTGGTCCACAACAGAATGGCTTTAAGTATACTTCCAATTTTGTCACACAAAATAATAAGACATATAAACAAGTCAAATTTTTGTATTGAGATATATTTGATATACAGAAATTTAATACATTAATAATTTTTCCTTGCTTTGTCAAGGACATTCTTAAATGAAACAAGCTCTTAACTTATTTGTTTAATTCAGTTTTTTATGAGCGTATGGGGGTGAAGAATACGTGACTCCTAGTACAATTGGGTGTTGCTGCTTCATTGGTGCTAAGGCACCAACTGTTTTACCCACCACTGCCTTTGCACTATCAGTGCAAATTTCACCAACAGAAGAAAGGCAAATAACGCCAATATTTTTATGACACTAGTTTTGATTTTGCCAATACCCTGAAAGAATTTTGGGGACAGCCAGTTTTCCGTAGACCACAACTTATGGACTGCTCATCTAAGCCAGTTGTGAGTATCTTAGTCACAGGGCAATGATTGATATAGGATTCAATTCTGGCCAGTGAGATATCAAGGATGTAGGCTAGGAGTTTCCTCAAAAAGTTCTCCTTGCTCATAGAAAGACTTATTGGCAGAAGTAGCCCTCTTCTTCCTTTGAATTTTGTCACATCTGTATGTGGCATCTTGAACTGCGGCAGCCACCTAACTGTGGGATAAACTAGGCTGTGAGGAGGTCATCACAGACAGAATGGCAGAGCTTACAATGCAGAAGAGCCTTCATCCTTGACGGTGTGTGAAGTCACTGAAATTATTAATCACAGAGTCATTGTCTCTGAACTTCTTGTTTTGGAATTTAGTAAATTTCCTTTTTGGTTTTCTTAGTATTTGTAATCAAAACCGTCCCAACTGGTACTAAGATACATTTTCTTATTTTCCTTTTGGCTGGGGCCACATTATGAATGAAAGACACTAACTAGCAAAGGAAAAATATCAGGATTTATATAATTTTCCCTTAATATTATGCAAGAAAAGAAATGTGATACTTACAACATTTTGAGGTGAAAAAATAGAACTTATTTCAGCAGATGGTCCTCCTTACAATACCCAGCTGGCTAGAGTTTCTTTAGAGGGCACCATGTTCTCTCTTCTGAACAAATTGAATATGTCACAAGAGCAAAATAAATATTATAAACCTATAAAATTAGGTTTCACTGATCTAAGTCGGAGTTATTAAGGTGCTCCCTTCCTGAACATACTTCTCTTTTTTATGAAGAAGTTAACTGATAAAGTAAGTGCAATCACTTCCTGTGGTACTTTTTTTTTTTTTTTTTGGTCACATATTAAAATTGGAAGGGGACCAGTAGAAGTGTGAAAGAAAAACAAGTTTGTGAACGCTAAAATGTGTTTCAGGTGAAAATACCATTTGAGCAAAATATTGTAGATCACAATGTCCAAACTGTCTGTCATATTTATTTCAAATATTTATCTAAAATATCTGAGAAGTAAAACTATATCCCAAATTATAAAGCCAGCAAATTATGACATTTAGAATCACCATTTTAGTATTCATTCCATCCTTCAAGAAAAGAAGAGCAATCAGCAAACCACGCTACTGAATTGATGAACCCCCTTCCCATATGTTTTTCAGAAACCAGAATTACTACATGGAAATGAGACAGAAAATGCTTTTAAGGTAATATTCAACTTTGTTATTAAAACATGGCTCATTAAATGTCATTCTTAATTACCTGAAGTTTTAATATCTGAATCATCCTTAATAAACTTTGCAGCTACAGGGCTCTAAATTTTTTTTTCCTTTTCTCATATTACTTATAAATATTTTTAAATATAATATATAGAATAGTTACTTTCCATGAGAATAATCACCAAATTATGGAATTACATTTGATGTTAAAAAATAACTTACATGAATTATATTTAAAATTAATTATATTAAACTAAATAAAATTAATTATATCAAAATTATAGTACTATGTTAAATGTATTTAATATATATGTTAACTCTAAAGACTTCCAAGCTTCATGTGATATTTTCTACACCTTCTTTTCTTCTTATGTAGAATTATACATTGGGGGAGCATTTTCTTTTCATCTATAAAATGAGAGAATTTGTTGCTCATTAGAACTGACTCCTACTTAATAATCTTTTGTTTTTCACTTGTAAGACAGTTGAAAGCTAATTCCCATTTCAAGATTCAGTTCCTCCTAAAAAACCTAACAAACTACTGTGCATTGAGATACAATTAGGTAACCAAAGCATGAGGATGTTATCTACACTAGACACCCAATGACCAAAGCTACAGATATATTTTTTATATTAGTCTTAATTCTTTCTAGTATTAATCAAGATACTTAGCAATGTGTTCAGCTCCAAGCTCAGCTCTCAGTGTTCTGAAAAGGAAGAGGAGGAAACTAATATTTATACAGAATTTACCCTCTGCAAGGAACTCTACCTAGACAATCTAATTTACTCCCCCAAACAAACCTATGAGGCCACCAAAATTTCTCTTAGAAATATTCTTTGATGCAGGCCATAGTAAAAGACACTGAAGAGGGATAGTCTGTTGCTTTAAGTATAAAAGAGTAAAATAACTTAGAAAAAGGTCAGGAAAGGGAGCTCAAGGCTTAAGAAGGCACAGGAAAAACTGCTACGGCTTCTAGATCATTAAAATAGTCCTGTTTTCTTCTAGTTTATACTATAGATTTGTGTGTTTTATAAGATAAAAATAATATTCCTCTAATGCAAAAATAAATGCTAAAACAAAACAAAACTCCCTCTCCTCCTCCCTAAAAAATATGTCTCACATATATTTTGAGCACAGGGGACCTAAAAAATGTCATTGATAACTGAGGAATAAGTTATCGTTCCTTGCGGCTAAGCAAGTGTTCAAAGACTTTTAAGTTCTCTTTCTAATGAACAAAATACAATCTCATGGAAAATCTCACGTGGCTTTTTGGTCTTGCATACAACAAGAAAACGAACCTACGTATTAGTCAAGCAGTCTTTGCCTGAATTGAATTACTTTTGTCCTTAACTGTTTATTCAGCCTGTAAAGTAAATGGTCTGGACTAAGGAAGGAAACCCCACTGGTATTATGCCCTGGCTTCTGAAGGTTCTAATACGCTTGGGCACAAGCATTTCCCCTCATTTCTGGGGGACAGTAACTCAGGGTCAGCGAAGCTCTACAATGAGCTGCCCACATTATTATAATTTGAAAATTCATTTCTTCTTACATCTAATTCCTGATATTTTGTTATGTCTATTTTAAAAATTTCTCACTTTTCCAAAAAATGTACAAAAGTAACTCCTGTCAAATTATAAAAACTTTTGTCTCACCCGGAGCTTTTTTTTTTTAACCTTTCGATCTTCCCTGCTCCACACCCAATGTGGTGCCCTAAATCATCCTGCCAATCACCAACCTAGTCTCTACAACTATCCTTCACAATATTGGCACAATTATTTTTCAATGTACATACATATTTCTCTACAGGAAGATGTTTGGCTTTCTCAGTCTTATAGTCAAACCAGCCAACATGGAGCTCCTCCTTTATTCCAGACTTATGTGTTTTTGTTTTTTTAAAATATTTATTTATTTATTTATTTTTGGCCGTGTTGGGTCTTCATTGCTGCGCGTGGGCTTTCTCTAGTTGCGGCGAGAAGGGGCTACTCTTCATTGCGGTGCGTGGGCTTCTCATTGCGGTGGATCCTCCTGTTGCGGAGCAGGGCTCTAGTCTCTTGGGCTTCAGTAGTTGTGGCATGCGGGCTTCAGTAGTTGTGGCTCACAGGCTCTAGAGCGCAGGCTCAGTAGTCGTGGTGCAGGGACTTCATTGCTCCACGGCATGTGGGATCTTCCCGGACCAGGGCTCGAACCCGTGTCCCCTGCATTGGCAGGCGGATTCTTAAGCACTGCACCACCAGGGAAGCCCCAGCCTTATCTGTTAATAAAGTCCCCCTACCTCCAACCTCCATTGGAGGCTTACTCTCCACCCATTGTCTGTGGAATAAATCCTGTGTTCTCTCACTTCTAAGTACTACATCCAGAAGGCCCTGTTGGCATTCCTACCTGTCCTTCAAAGCCAATTTGAATTCCACCTCTGCCAGGAAGCTTCATTCAAGCTGTCCTGAGGGGGGCATAGACCTCTCTTTCCTATAATAATCTGGCACTTTGTTTACCTTCTTATTTGGTATTTACTACAGTCTTCCTTGAAACTGAGTTGTTTATGAGTGTCTTCTCCCATGCTGAAGTACAAGAGCTCAGGGACCATGCATAATTTATCTGAACAAACACCCACATGCTCAGCATAGTCCTTTGTATATGATATCCATGAACAAGTGTTTGTTGAAATGAACTGAACTGAATTTGCAGTATTTTAAAATTTGAAACAATCTTACATTCAACCACAAGAATAAGGAAACTATTGTGAAAAACTTTTTATTTGTTTTGCACTAATATTAGATAATGCATCCTCCAAATCACTTGTCAAAAGATAGGGGCCAAAGTGAATTTGGGGACCTAACTCTTCCTCATCTCCACCAACTTTCTATTCACACTAATGAAAGTAGGTAGAATTTTATTTTCCTCAGGCTGCTCATTCTTTAATAATATCTCAATATTTTTGCAACTTATGAACCAGTGTTGATGACATCACCTGGGAGATCATTAGAAATGCAGAATGTCAGGTCAAGTCAAGACCACCTGGATCAGAATCTGTATTTTAAAAAAAAGTCCCCAGTGATTTTTGTGCACATTGTTTGAGAAGCATTGTTATCATATATTCTATAAGAAACTCTCCCCTCATCCTCCCCTTCCATTGCCCCCTCATGTACAAGTCCTGTTTGCCTTTTGAGACAATTTCTGGCTTCTAGAACCTTAATAGAGATAGTAAACAATTTTTGTTTCAGTTTTTATTAGATGATCTTCACTTGGGTATGGACTGGAGGATGCTTTGATGTTATTAAAACTTGTCCTTTATCTTCAATGTTACTTCAATTCCAGAGCTCAGTATAAGGTTAAGTAAAACATCCTGTCTGTGAAGCAAGAATAGTCTAGATGTTTAAAGTTATGTAATACATTTGGACTTTTCATCCTTCAAGAATTATTTAGATTTTCTTCATGCCTGTGATTTTCATTGCTTCAATCAGGTAAATGGTGATGTTTTCTTGCACCTCAATTGTAATAACTAACAGGCTAAACTTCTCAAGCTTTATATTATAGGGAATAAAGCACTCACTAAATACCAACTGTGTATCAGAAATTCAGCTTAAAATTACAGTAAGTTCCCTACCTACGAACCTTCACGTTATGAACTTTCAAAGATGCGAACGTGTGCTTCATCAAAGTCACACGTGAGTGAAATTGCAGCTTGCCCTCGGTCTCCTATTGCTGATGAACCTTTAGCTCTACCATCTCCCACCTCCTCTCCCTCCTCCAGTCAGTAACTCTTCTTGCCTTTTCACTTGATGCCAGCCCCTGCATGCCAGCTGTTGTGCTGTACTAGTGTACTTTTCAAGGTACTGTACTGTAAGATTAAAATGTTTTCTTTATTTCTTGTGTTTGTTTTTTTATGTGTTATTTGTGTGAAAAGTATTAAAAACCTATGATAATACAATACTATATAGCCAATTGTGTTAGTTGGGTACCTAGACTAACTTTGTTGGACTTATGAATGGACTGTTGGAATGGAGCTCTTTTGTATGTAGGGGAATTATTGTATACTCATACTCAAGTAGATTTCTTTATTTCCATTTTACAGGTGAAGAAAATTATATGTTTTATGGGGGATTGGATGATTTCCTCAAGGTCACTTTTGATATCATATATTTGACTTCAAAATTTATGATCTATCTAGTATATTCATACATCCAATGAATACCAGTTTATTGAACACTTCATATTTTCCTGTTCTAGGATTACAGATTAACAGTAAGTAAAACACACAGAGGCTTTGCCCTTAAAAGCCTGCATTATACTAGAAGAGCTGAAAAATATTAAAGGCATTTAGTAAATTAGTTAATGGTGCCTATGAAAAACACTTTGAAGGAGAGTTTCAGTAAATAATGAAAGTGTGCTACGTGGGAACCTAAATTAGTTTGAGGTGCAGAGAAGACTTTCCTGAACTGTCTTCTGAGTTGAAATCTGAAAAATGAGTAGTAATTAACATGGCAATATGGTCATGTTTGTAGAGGAAGAGGGCTATCTTAGAAAGTTGAACTTGTATATGACCCTGGGACAGAAAGAGGCATTGGTCTACCACCACACTAGAAAGGCAGTTTTAAATTCTGGGATTTGATTCAAAGTTTGTGGAATAAAATTCCAGCTTTGCCACTTGTAGGCTTTGAGATTTCTCTGATTACTACATTTATTGAAAAGGGGATAAAAGCCATAATAATAATGACAAAACAATAACAACAATCACAACCACAAATCAACAATAATAATATCTACTACAAAGTGCCTGGCACATAATAGATACTCTAGAGATATTCATTGAATAAATGAATTATTATCATGAGGCTCAAATAAGACAGTAAATGAGGCAAAGCCATTCATTTATCCCTTCATTTATTTGTTCTTAATTCGACAAGCATTTATTGAGTTCTTTTTGTGGGCCCAGTAATAAAACGTTGAACAAAAAAATCTGTATTATATAGATGATAGCTATTTTTGCTATTATATGTTATGATATTAATAAGGCCTCCGTAAATATTAATGAATCATAATTTCCAACAGTCACATGCTTTCTTAAAATGGGGTTACCATGTGGATAAAAATTTTAGTAATCACATATTTTGAAATCTATGGCCTTAGTATTTCCTTCCGATTTAAGTTTTGGTAGGTATTAATCTTGGTTTCGTGTAACCTAGACTTTCCCAACTGGATGAAAAGCTACCTATACTGATGAACAATACAGCTTTGTTCTGGAAGACTGCCATTCAGATTGTTTCCCGCTGAGAAGAGCAGCCAATTGGCCTCTTATCTCAGGACACCATATTCTTTACTACATGGCTTCACCACTAAGGTAATAGCCATTTGGACCAGCAACAGATAATTGACTCAACATCGTCCACTGATTTGTGAAAGGGACTAGGGTGAAAGCTAGACAGGGCACTCTAGATTGGATGGCAACTACGAAAACCAAAGCAAGCCTCTCTTTTGGAATATGAATGCAGGAGTTACAGAGAATGAGTAGTCGGTCAGTGTGAGTGGAAACAATGGAAATGGAGGGAGAAGCTGAGTCATAATAGGTATAAATTAGAATGAGTGAAGAAGAACATCAGTGTTTGAGGAACAAATTACTACAGTTCTAATGAAGCCTTAGAGATGATGTCGATAATTCTAGCCATCTAGTTCTCAAATTATATTACAATCTTAAAGAAGCTTGGTTATCTTGTAGTTCTATTTTTTCCCATAAGAACTATGTGGTAATACTGGATTTTTGAGTTCTCCACATAACTTTAAACAAATGTCAATTCATTAAGTTAAACCTAAATAGTATACTCTGCCAGATTCAAGTTTTTTAAATCAGGAGCCCATGTTGCTACTCCTACTTTTTCAGAAAATGCCAGAAGGTACTTCAAAACAATCTGTTTCAGTAGTGATTTCTATTTTTTTCTCAAATATCATCAGAAAAATTTATGACTGTTATAAATGATCAAGAGAGAGGTTATTGTTCTAATTCATGAACATGCGGTACTAACTGACATTCTATTCTCTGCCTTGTATACATGGAACATGTACACCAGATTGTTTTCAATCAGCTGTATTTCTACCTAACAGCTAAACTTGCTGACTTAAACTCTAATTTTCCTTGGATAATGGTTAATCACCATTGTAAATCACCAGCAATCACAACAGGTCTTCAGCAAAATATTAAACTTGTTTCTATGCATTTCAAATGAAACGTGTCCCATTTCCTTCCAAACACTAAAAAACAAACACAAAAAGAAAGAAAAACACCACTGGACATGATTTTACAGGTTTTTAAAATAATAATCTTCAAAGGTGTCTTCCCATTAAGGTAAAATATGAAGTGAGAAAGGAAGTAAGCTCTTGATATTATAGTTCCCATATGAAATGTATTCCTATTGATAAAATAACGTAACAACTGAAAATATAATTTTCTATAATTGTATCATTTTAATTTAGGTAAATCAAAATCAATTAATTTACTTAGGTTAATATTTCCTATAACATTCAGTGCCTGAAGTATAAAAATAAACACAGGTGAATTTATCTGATATTTATTCACTTAGCAACAAACTGAGACTATGTCCAAGAACCTTTACCAGAAGATCAATAGTAAAGGTCTTTATCAACCCATTTTTGTCACATTTGCAATAGTGAAATAGAGCAATAATGGGGGGGAAAAAAAACATTGCTTATAACATTAATGAATTAATGCCCTGCTTTATTTATCTATTAATGATTTCATTTGAGCCATGAAAAATTCATGCAAAAATATGAATATAGACCATAGATAATTATTCTACAATTGCACATCCATTCTCCCATATCCTGTTCTCACTCCTTGTATCATAATCCACAACCCACACATGGATCTGGAGTAGTATAAGCTGAAAGTTTCACATTCAGAATTTAAAAGTTCTAAAGAGCTTGGGGCATTAACAGCTATGGCATCCCCATGTTGGCTGGGATAACCAACAAGAACTTTTAGCAGGAGGTGACACTTGAAATCTATCTTTAGCCAAATGTTGAAAATGCTGGGTGGCCAGGGAGGAGGAACTTTGAAGGAGGAGTGTGGTAAAATCACAGAGCAAGGAAAATTCATGTTTCAAAGTTGAAATAAATTGGACAGGTAGCTAAAAAGACCATACAGTTTCAATTTAGAAAGATCCTGATTATACCAGGACTCGTTTATAGTAAAGTTACTCTATTTAATCTCTTAGATTCTATTATAATTTGCACAATTATTTCTTATTTCAGTAAGAGGGGAGCTGTCAGTTATTATATTTCGCACCATTAATTATAAGATACCTCTTAATTTCAGAGATTTGAAGTAGGGAAAAATATATAAACAAGAAATGATGAACTATCGAAATGAAAAAATCATAGTCTTTACATGTATCCATAAAAATATTCAACTTTCTTTTCTTTTAAGTTATCTTTAAACAAGCAGTTTATTTGAGAGTTACCAAGATGCCAACTTGCATAAAGTATAATGGCTATCCAGGTAGTTTTTCAAATAATTTCTGCCAACAACTTAGTTGGAGTTAGATATAACATTACTTTATCAAACAGCAGGCAAGAGCAAAATGTTAACATTACTGTGTTCTTGGAAAATGGTGAAAGCATAAAAGCTATCAGTTCAATTCACTTGTGTGATGCTAATATCATAGTCTAAGAGGTCTTTTTGTACCCCTCCTGAATTTCAACAGTTCCATTCACTGAGCAGTACCACTTCAATGCGTGGCCAGAAAATTGACAGAAAGCCAGTTACATTTTTCTTTTCTCGATTACTCTATTTCCCTTCATCCACTCAGAAAGTAACAACCTTGAGAGACTAAAATTTTACACTGTAAATGCAAATTTCCAATTAAAAGTTTCTCTTCCTATGGCTCTGAAATGTTTTTCTCTATTTTCCCCATAAATTAGTGAACCTGTGGGCTCAACTTTTACATAACAACTCCAAGGGTCTCAGCATATGTCATTTTGTCTGACAGTTTGGGGGAAAAAAGCAGTTTGATTATTTTTCCATCAAAATAAAAAGGCAAAACCATCATTATATTTCTGGAAATAACAGGGACTGCACAGGTTGTAACACAGCCTCAGAGAGTTAAATAGCCTTTAGGTAGTTATTATTTTGTTTTGCTTTACATCATCCACAAGTGCATTTTAAAGTGATATAGTAGATTCGGTTTTTTCTTTTCTCCTGTGGAAAATGACAAACATGCTTTTCCAAATAGATACAAATGAAAAAACGAGTAGCTAATGGAAAATTAACAGCTGATAAATTATAAATGGATGCATTCATTCATTAGTTTCTGTCCAGGATATGCATACGGCCACGTGGATAAATATACATACTGAAACTAAGAAGTTACGGGAGACAATGCCATCTAGCACAAGAAACTCTGTTCTAGGAATTAGGAAATGCAGGTGAACTTCCAATTCGTTGATGATATGGCTATTTGACACTGAGTCAGTGATAAATGGATATTGAATATCTATCAGATGTTTGATCTACCTAACATCAACTGAACAATGTGTGCTCTTTTTCATTGTAAGAGTTAAAGATTGAACAAACCCTGTGTCACTGATACATGTCTCTAATTTGAGGTCAAACTTATAAAATATCCCGTCATCAAAATATGTATTTATGCAATTTAATATTTTGTCTTCTTTTTATTTACAGATTATGAAACTTTATATGTGTCCCAAGATTTTAAATCAAATATGTGTATTTGATTTAGCCAACTTGTAAGGAAAATGCCAAATGCCACCATCTATATACCATTTCAGTTGAAGATATTTTTGTTAATTTTTAAAATAACAAGTGAAAGAGATTCATTATGCCTATTTCCAGTCCATATATAATCCCTAGAATTATTTTTGACCAGTGGTGTCACCCTTCTAGTCTATCAACTCTTTGAATAAATGGTTAAATGCACTAACTTGACTTCCATGGATTTTCATTGCCCTAGTGTCTCATCATATAAAAATGTTAATGAAGCATGAAGTTGCCAAATAACAAATACAAGGATATACTAATTTGGATGTGTTTGGACGCATGCAATAAGAAACTCAACTCAAAGTATCTCATATGGTGAAGAAAATCTATTACAGCACATTGCAGTTCTGTCAAAGGAGGGTAGCTCCTAGGTGGGTGAAGTTAGTGGCTCAAAAACTACATCAAGGATCCAAGTCTTTGCTGTTCTTATAATCTGCCATATTTCATGGATCAGCTTACTTTTCAAGGCAGCCCTCCTTGTGATTTCCACTGCAGTTCCATAGGAAGACCTGACAAACCCTATGAGAAGAAGAGGGTTATTTTGATCCAGTGCTCAAATTCTGAGAGGTAAGGGGAGGCAAGACATCTTTCCCAGAAGCCTCCGCATTCTTCTCTGTCTCTTTATTGACCAGACATGCTCCTGTGCTCATGCTTAAACTGATTACTGACAAGCAGGAGAATCACAGCTTCCCGGTGAGCACATGACCACGTGAAAGATGTTGGATGGCTGAACAAAATGGATACTCTATAAGTAAGAAAGACGGTGGTAAATATCTGCTGAGTGGGCACAACATTTAATAAGAGGCAGAGAAAGAAAACAGCGGATAAGTTTCAAGCAGTACAGCTTGACACTTTGCCTTTTAAAGGGTATATGTATTCGTCCAATATGCCTTGTGGACCAGAGTCAGGCGGCTCCTTACTGACTTGGCCATGATTCCAAAGTTCTATCAGCTCCACTATGCCTCGTTCTACACTGTCCTATTTTATTCTATATCGCTTTAACTTATTATTTTAATTCCTTTAACATGTGTCTTACCTCACCAGGTAGATCGTGAGCCCCCCTGGGCTCAGGGCATTATCTCCCTTGCCCTTTCTTGCCTCTTTCCTGGCTCTCACTCTTACCCACCCCCCTTTGTTTAAACTTCTTACTGGTCGTTTGCTTATTTTGATACCTTAAGATTCTGATGGATATTAAAATCCCGTATGACCTTGTCAAAGGATGGGAGTAAATTCTTTCATACATGCCTTCTCTGAGTTTAGCCAATGCCAAGTTCATTATAGATTCTCAAAGAACTGCTGGTTGAAGAGTACATATATGAAAGAGGCCAGTTAGCGGTGCCCATGGTACACAGAAATAAAAGAGGTTGCTTATTTACTTCTCCAGGCAGCCCAGATTTTAATGTTTTATGGTCTAAAAATTATCACGAAAATGTATCTTTATCTAAAGTTAAACGGACTCGTCACTAAAAATATACCATTCTGGTGCTTTACTTATCCTAGTTTAGAATGGTCTACAGAGAATATCTGTTCCTGTCACCATTCAGTCTTTCTGTCAAAAAACTTACATTAATGGCTTCCCTGGTGGCGCAGCGGTTGAGAGTCCGCCTGCCGATACAGGGGACGCGGGTTCGCGTCCCAGTCCGGGAAGATCCCACATGCCGCGGAGCGGCTGGGCCCGTGAGCCATGGCCGCTGAGCCTGCGCGTCTGGAGCCTGTGCTCCGCAACGGGAGAGGCCACAACAGTGAGAGGCCCGTGTACCACAAAACAAACAAACAAACAAAACCTTACATTAAATATTGAAATAGAATAAGCAAGTCCTCTGCATGATACAGCTGACAAGGGTTAAATTCCCTGGTCCCTTAATCTGAGAAGCTAAAATATCTGTTCTTGATTTTTAGAAGGTAAGGAGCTTTGCTTATCCTGAATGTATTAATCAGCAAACAAATAATAAAGAATATTGATGCCAGGTTAAATGTGAATTATGAGAAACTGAGCTTTTCTTATAAGGGAAAGAATATACTTGGCTAGAGAAACAAGCATTTCTCATAAAGTTACCTAGCAGCAGTGTCCAATCCAGTAATATATGTGACTCAGGTTTGCTGCCAAATCGTGTAACTTGAAGCTATTGGTCAGCAGCATCCTTGTTGGCAGATATTGTCATCCAGGTGTGTGAACACCAAGGGCAACGACACTTTTTTTTTTTTTTTTTTTTTTTTGTGGTACGCGGGCCTCTCACTGTTGTGGCCTCTCCCATTGCGGAGCACAGGCTGCGGACGCGCAGGCTCGGCGGCCATGGTTCACAGGCCCAGCCGCTCCGCGGCATGTGGGATCTTCCCGGACCAGGGCACGAACCCGTGTCTCCTGCATCGGCAGGCGGATTCTCAACCACTGCGCCACCAGGGAAGCCCAACGACACTTCTTAGAGACAATTCTATTCCTCTACTCCATCTCTCAGAACCTGCTCATCCTCAGGTCTTTCACATCAGTATGTGTCTTGGTGATCCTTTCGAATAATATCAGGATATAGAGATCGAGGGCAAGATAGCTTGAGTTAACATTTTCATGTAAATGGAGTTGATAATTGAACAGTACTGGTTGGCAAACTATACCTTCAGCTTGGGTGCCTCAGTCTTCCTGGTGGGACTCCTGAATTTAAAAATGAGCAACGTTATTAATGCATTATGTTTCTCTAACTTGATTCTCTCTTTGTCTTACTCCCCAATTCTGACACAGTGACAGGATAGGAAAAAAAAATAAAAACACTCAGAAAATTTAGCTTCTGTATCTTGGACCTAGAAGAAATCCAAGGTTAGAAATTCTTAAGAATTGATTTAAGATCTATAATAAGTTTCCCTTGAACAAGAGGTAATGGTTTCTGAATAAATGTTTTTATAGAATATCTTTTTCTTTGTATAGTTTACCAATATAATATCTTTGTTCTCAAAAGGGAACAATAGATTGACTGTAGGTAAATTATAGAACTGACGTTCTCCAAAGGCTAAAATTCCAGAAAATATTTTATACCAGTTTATGGATGGAGAATCAAAAATATTGCTCAGATTTAAGCTTGAATAAACTTACTACAAGGCACAGATATTGATTCATCCAGGGTTAATATTTAAAACTATTTTCCCATGGTTTATTAAGTCATGGGTCAACCCAATCCAAAACAATATTAGGAAAAGAATGTCCTTATGTTAATGACTACTCAAATAATTTGAAATCTTATAAGATTTTTAAGAATTATCTTAATATTTGAATGATTAACTTTTAACTGAAAAATTTATACAAGTAGAGGGGTATCCTTATAAGAACTTTAGTTCTGTAAAATAAATTATGATAATAATTTATTTAATTTTGTATAAAAGGGAAAGTAATCCATATCTCATTGAGCTCTATGAGGATGAATTGAATAGTGTATGGGAAGCACTTAAATGGTGCCTAAAACACAGTTCATGTTCAAAAAATTGTTCAGAAATATGTTTCTGCTTACTCCTCTGTGGTAGGCAAAATAATGGCTCCTATAGAATTCCACAACCTAATTCCTGGAACCTACGAAAGTCACTTTATATGGCAAAAAGGACTTTGCAGATGTGATTAAGTTAGGTTCTTGTGATGAGTAGGCAAAATAATGGCTCCTATAGAATTCCACAACCTAATTCCTGGAACCTATGAAAGTCACTTTATATGGCAAAAAGGACTTTGCAGATGTGATTAAGTTAGGTTCTTGTGATGAAAAGATTATCCTGGTACGCGGGCCTCTCACTGTTGCCGCCTCTCCCAGTGCGGAGCACAGGCTCAGCGGCCATGGCTCACGGGCCCAACCGCTCTGCTGCATGTGGGATCTTCCCGGACCAGGGCGCGAACCCGCGTCCCCTGCATCGGCAGGCGGACTCGCAACCCCTGCGCCACCAGGGAAGCCCCTACAGAGGTCCTTTTAAGAGGGAGGCAGAAGGGTCAGAGTCAGAAAGAAGTCAATGTGATGACAAAGCAAAGGAAAACAGAGCCAGAGAGAAAAGACGCTCTGCCACTGGTTTTGAAGACAGAGTGAAGCGGCCATGAGCCAAAGGATGCAGGCAACCTGTAGAAACTGAAAAAGGCAAAAAAACAACTTCTCTTTGGAACCTCCTTGCTGGCACCTTGATTTTAGCCCTGTAAGACCCAATTTTGGATTTATGACCTCCAGAATGATAAGAAATAAATCTGTGCTGCTTTCAGCCACTAAATTGTGACAATTTGTTACAACAGCATTAAGAAACTAATATACTCCTTTCTGTCAATATTCTACAATTTCTATGACAGCTTTTCAATTCTTCAGTATTAAGTATCTCTCTGCGGGTGAGTCCATTTTCACAAGCTTTGCCAGAAAATAGAAAAAGCTTTCTTCCGTGGCTTTTGCAATGCAGAAAAGGGAAAGTGGGAGAGGGAAGGAAGGAAGAAAGGGAGGAAAAAAGAAGGAAAGAAGAAAAGAAGGAACAAGAAAGTATAGGAGGGAAGGACAGAGTGAGAGCTATAATAAAAAGGTAATATGAGCTGATGAGATGTTTCAGGGAAGAAAAGGTGAACTTTATTGCTACTAGTAAAAAAGTTGAATTTCTGTACAAAGAGATACTTCAATGTCAAGTATAATCAAGTCTTAACTTGTATAAGTGATATCCAGCATTGCTTTAAGAATGAGAAAAATAAAACACCTGTGATCTTGTTCTTCTGAGAAGAAGGCTGATGACAAGGATGACTCAGTCATTTCCAAAAAGTTACAGGCATTCTTCTAGAAAGGAGGTGGAGCTCCTACCATTGTTTTCCAGAGGAACTCTACCTGTGTCAAATGTCAAGGATTCTTATATTTTTGTGCTGGGAGGAATAATCCCTCTCAGTCTCAAGATGGGAACTGAGGGGGATTTAGGAAATACTACCAGAAATAAAGTACAGTAAGTCCCCAACATACGAACCTTCAAGTTGTGAACTTTTAAAGATGTAAACATGCATTTGCACGTCCAACCATGTAAGTTAGTTCACGTGTCTGGCGTACGTTGTCACGTGCGTGCGTCAAGCAGTTCTGCTTTTGTGTACTTTACTGTACAGTACTGTATAGAGTGCAGTAGTAAAGTATCTTTATTTCAAGCCCAGGGTGTCCGGAAGCTAACATAAATGCAGTGGTGATGTAGCTGGGACAGTACTACCCAGACATCACTGGATGGTTTTTAGGAGGGTAGATAGAATTGAATCCAGCAAGGAACCAGAAACTGTGCCATCAACGTCAGGCATGAGTGAAATTGCAGCCTACCCTCCGTCTCCTACTGCTGATGACCCTTCAGCTCTACCATCTCCCACCTCCCTCCCTCCTCAGTCAGTAACTCTTCTTGCCTGTGCACTCGATGCCAGCCCCTGCATGCCAGATGTTGGACTGTACTACTGTACTTTGCAAGGTACTGTACTGTAAGATTAAACATGTTTCCTTTATTTTTTGTGTTTGTTTTTTATGTATTATTTGTGTGAAAAGTATCATAAACCTATTACAGTACAGTACTATACAGCCGATTGTGTTAGTTGGATACTTAGGCTAACTTTGTTGGACTTATGAACAAATTGGACTTAGGAATGTGCTCTCGGAATGGAACTCATCAGATGTAGGGGATTTACTGTACTTTAAATGATCAAAGAGCAACCGATGGCTCACTGTTTCCTTGCTTCACCAGCCTGGGGCCAGGACAACTAGCTCTGCATTTTCTCCACCATGAGACAACCTTCAGAGACTTCTCTGGCATGCAGAAATCAGACTACTTAGAATCTAAGTGAGTTGTGGCCTACACACTTCTCTTCCTCAAGAAAAAATCATGTGTTTTTCATCTCCTTGCTGACTGATTTCATTTAGCACTTGATTTTGCTTTTCATTGATTCCACTTAAGAGACACATCTTTGTCATGGAACTGTTTTGTCTTCTGCCTGATCCCCAGGGATAACTTTGCACTGTCTCTTTAAATATTTTTCACACTTTGGAAATTTTTCAGTGTGTTTGGCTACATAACTTTAAAGAAAATGAAAGAAATCTCATTCCAGTGGTTTTGTGTATAAATCTATCACTGCTTTCCTGTATTGGTTAGCTATTGCTGTGTAACAAACCAACTCAATGTCAGTGAGTTAAAACCAAAAGCATTTAGTATTGTTCAGGAGGCTAAAGGTCAGCTGGATGGTTCTTCTTGTCTCAGCCAGGCTCAGGCACACATCTGTGGTCAGCTGTCAGAGGGTACTAGGTGGTTCTGCTGACCTTGGCTGGACTCTTTCACATGTTGCAGAATCAGCTGGCCACAGACAGGTTTAGGACAACTGAGCACTCTTCCGCACGATCTTTCAGTCCATCAGGCTAGCCTGAGTTTGTTCACATGGCAGCTTCAAAGTTCTGAAAGAGAGAGAGTGGACACACATAGGGCCACTGGAGTCTAGTTTGGCCTTGGCACATCTATATTTTCACTGTATTCTATTGTCCAAAACAAGTCATTAGATCAGGCTAAGCCAGGGGAAATACATTCCACCTCTTGAAAGGAGGGGCTGCAAAAGGTCTCTGAGGGGTAAAACACTGGGGATACTTTTAAAATTAAATTGACACCTCTTCCTATGTGGAAAAGCTAGCCCTTGCCATGCTGCTGCTTTAACAAAGAAAATTTTCCTAAACTTGGACTCTGGCTTTAAACACTGAATTTGGTTCAATAGCTTTCACAATCCAGATGTAAATCTTTGAAAACATGGTCTGTCACTTAACTCTTGCTATTTAGATCTTCTCCCAGTTAATCAACTGCTTACATATATATAAAATAATAAATAATAAAAGCACACTATGTGATTTTAATACTTCACGTTCATCAGAATATACCTTTGCTTCTGTAGTGCATTTTATTTAAAATAAATTTAAAAAGGAAAACTAAGATACAAAACCTTTGGTTCTTCTTCAAATTAGCAAAGAAGTACACCCTTTGCTTCGTTTCAACAAGCTTTCTACTAATACTAATTATTATTATTATTAGTTCTTTTGTCTGTGGTCACTTCCAGATGGAAAAGTTTCATTATCTCATGTATACAACAAGTAACTAAGCTGCTTCAAGTAATAAAGCAAGGAAGTTTTGCAAGAAGAACCATGAATGGTTTTGTTTGTTTGTTTGTTTCCCTTTTAGTGCCTAGAGAGGCTATTTAGCACCTAGAATATACACTTTGTAGAACACAGCAATTTCTTCCTGTTTCACAATGAGTTTGCCATTGGTTTTTGTTTTGGGGGTTTTGTTTGTTTGTTTGTTTTTGTTTTGAATTAGTATAAAGTTTCTTCTCAGAGATCTCAGGCATTCATTTTTCATTTAAAATTTCAGGATGTTTTCTCCTAATAAGGGCGCCAGCCTGAGTCTGCAGGTCACCAGTTTTATCCCCAGCTTCCAGAGGCTTTCTGTAACTCTCAGTGTCATTTTTTATGTGAACAAGTTTTAAAGGAACAAACAGTTTTACATAACTTTTGCACATTCATTTCTCTGGAAATTTGTCATTTGTCTCTCAGGAGACGGACCTGCTCCTTACAGTGTGGCCTCATATAACTGCAGAGCAAGGGATTGTTATGTAAAAATGAGATAAAAATCGCACCTAAGGGACAAACAAATAGCTCATAAATTCTTTGTCTTCTCCCCTTTCCATATTTCCTTTAAGTACTTTTAGTTACTAAAGTCTTATTTTCAAATATTTATGAAAAAAACTGCTGGAAAAGACTTCCTTTAATTACAATACACTCTCGTTAATAGCTTGGAAAGGGCCACTGGCCCCTCTGGGCTTTCTTTGGAGTTGATTAATTATGGATACATTAGAAGGAAAGATTCAGTTAACCAATGGGAATATTTTTGATTAAGGCTCCTAATCTTACAAAACCTAACTTCTGAATTCCCCTTAAGTGGTAAAGGGACACATACTCCTTTATGAGGCCGTAATCCTGTACCCTGGTGGCTAGACAATAAAAAGCAGCTGCAATGCATGTTAGAGTTCCTTGCCCCCTCCCAACTCACTCCCCCAAATTTTAATTTCTCAAGAGATAAAGTCCTGAAGTTATGCTAGCCAAAGGCACACACATCTATCTTGAACCCTTGCTTTCTTTTCCATCTTAGAGAAGCAAGTTGGAACAATAACATATCTCTTTGTTGAGCTACCACATAGAAACACTCAAAGAACATTGTCTCCACTGGGTCTGACTTACTGCTCTAGTATTAAGAAGTCTGTTTCTCATTATAATTATAGCTAACCTTTTTTGAGCTCTTACTGTGTGCCAGGGAGGAAAGCTGAACTGGATCTTTGAGTGTGTGAGTACTCAAAGGCTTTGCTTTAGGGCAAGATGTTGAGAAATCAGTTCCAGTTAGAACCACTACCCGGATCTGGTTTACCTGGTGGTTCCAGGCAATCACTCCCTCATAGCTGCCTTATTCCTGCCAAACAGGTCTTTTGATTTCTTTTTGAAAAAACTTTTTATTGCTATGGATATTTTTGTCACATTGCTAGGAGATGTAAAAGCTCTGCTGTCTGCCTTTCTTCAAGTGGTGCTGGGAGGTGTAGAATATCAGCTCTTCAGGATACAGACTTTCTGTTAATTTCTTCCATATTCCTTAGTCCAGAACTTTCCAGGGTGCTGTCAAGGAGGCTGGCTTCTTTGCAGGCATTCTAGGCTGTAACTGTTTACAAAGTGCTTTACCAATATTATCTCATCCACTTTCTTTCAAGTGGAGTTTCGTTTAACTTTCTTCTTCTTCTCCTGATGCCTCCATCAACCTCCCAGCCAACACACATTCTCTTTGCAATTGTGCATGTTACTGGAAGAAAGACCCCTTCCAGGACCTGAGTGTGGGCTCTTGTCTAACACTCAGAAATCAATTGTCTGAGGAGACACTTGCTGACAAAGCAAAAGACTATTGCAAAGGGGTACTACTCGAGCATCGAATAGCAGGGTAAGGGAACTCAGGAGAACTGCTCTGCCATGTGGCTTGCAGTCCCAGTGTTTTTGGTGGTGAGTTTAGCCTTCTGGCTTGTCTCTGGCCAATTATCTTGCCTGTGTCCATATTTGGTCTGATTCAAGGCCCTTTCTGCAGTGTGCATCTCTCAGTCAAGATGCATTCCAGAATGAGGGTTTCTGGGAGGTTGGCAGGAAGTATTGTAGGCTGGTGTCTCCTCCCTTGTTTTGGCCTCTCCCATATTCTTCCAGCTGGTGGCAGACTGTCAGTTCTTCTTCCTTATTGGGAGCTCCTGTTGTGAGATAACTCACGCAAGAGGTTATTTTTGTGCCTGGCCAGGGCAGGCGGTTTTGGTCAATGGTTCCCTACACATTTATACCTTTTTATTCTATTTTCTGAAAATTTAAAAGGACCCCAAGAGGGGGAATAGGGTTGCCCAATTTGACAAATAAAGTACAGGACACTCAGTTACATTTTAACTTCAGGTAAATAACATTTTTTAAGTATAAGTATATCCTATGCAGTATTGGGGATATACTTATATTGGGAAAAGAATGTGTTTATCTGAAATTAAAATATAACTGGATATCTTATAGCATATCTGACCACCTTTAGAGGGGTGTCTCACTACCTGCACATACAGGCTGCTATGTTTAAGGAGAACCTTCTCTTAGATTTATGATACTTCCTTTCACATCTGTAGTGATCCCAAATGCCAAGAATCGATGAGCATTGACTCAAGGTAATTTTCAACTTCCTCGCAGTCTCTTCATTTCTGTGGTTGCTCTTCAGCTATATTCCTTATCACTTTGTTTGAACAAAATATAGGTTGTTACTCTAAGTGACCTTTCGTCAGCCTTTTTCTCAGACAGTAATAACGCCAAGACTAAAATCCATGCACTTATAGAAGCATGTTTATTAATGTTTACACAGAATCCCTTTTGAAGTTCAGGCTCAGTAGAAACAATTCTTTCATAGTTCATGCAATTTTACCAGAAAGATAAAACAAGGACATTGTTTCTTTTTCACTTAATTAATCTGGATTGCTGTCATTTAGCGCATGCATGCTCCTTCAATATAGCAAGTAGAAACAGAGCATAGTTATACAGTTACACATGCAGATGGCATGGCTTTATTGTCATGAAATAGAATGGACTTAATTGGCAACTAGCCATGCTATTCAATTACTGCCAGAAAAAAATAAAATAAAAGGCAATCAAGTATTCCAGAAACAACTTCATCATTTGAGGAAGATAATAATTTGTCCAACTAATATGCCTAACTGCTTTAAACAACTTATGAATGCTTTCATTTATCTTTGAATTAATTGGAAAATTTAGTGGAAAATTTTAATTTGGAGGAACACCTTAAATTTACATTGCTTACTGTATGACAGACTCTGATTGTTAATAAGTTGTGTGCGTTGTTTTTTAATGATCTAAGATAACTATTTGGTTACACTGATTACAATTTTTCTAGAGTCAAGTTATTGCCACAGGCACTGTGGTGCTGAACGCTGCACTGGTCGTTGATTTCTTTGTTAAAAGTAAAGCCCATGCGACAAACTAGATAGCTAGTGGGAAGCAGCCACATAGCACAGGGAGATCAGCTCGGTGCTTTGTGACCACTTAGAGGGGTGGGATAGGGAGGGTGGGAGGGAGACACAAGAGGGAGGAGATATGGGGATATATGTATATGTATAGCTGATTTACTTTTTTTTTTAAACATCTTTATTGGAGTATAATTGCTTTACAATGGTGTGTTAGTTTCTGCTTTATAACAAAGTGAATCAGTTATACATATGTGTATGTTCCCATATCTCTTCCCTCTTGTGTCTCCCTCCCTCCCACCCTCCCTATCCCACCCCTCTAGATGGTCACAAAGCACCCAGCTGATCTCCCTGTGCTATGCGGCTGCTTCCCACTAGCTATCTATTTTACATTTGGTAGTGTGTATATGTCCATGCCACTCTCTCACTTCCTCACAGCTTAGCCTTCCCCCTCCCCATATCCTCAAGTCCATGCTCTAGTAGGTCTGTGTTTTATTCCCGTCCTACCCCTAGTCCCTTCATGACATTTTTTTTCCTTAGATTCCATATATATGTGTTAGCATACGATATTTGTTTTTCTCCTTCTGACTTACTTCACTCTGTATGATAGACTCCAGGTCCATCCACCTCACTACAAATAACTCAGTTTCATTTCTTTTTATGGCTGAGTAATATTCCATTGTATATATGTGCCACATCTTCTTTATCCATTCATCTGTCAATAGACATTTAGGTTGCTTCCAAGTCCTGGCTATTGTAAATAGATTTGCAATGAACATTTTGGTACATGACTCTTTTTGAATTATGGTTTTCTCAGGACATATGCCCAGTAGTGGGATTGCTGGGTCGTATGGTAGTTCTATTTGTAGTTTTTTAAGGAACCTTCATACTGTTCTCCATAGTGGCTGTATCAATTTACATTCCCACCAACAGTGCAAGAGTGATCCCTTTTCTCCACACCCTCTCCAGCATGTATTGTTTCTAGATTTTTTGATGATGGCCATTCTGACCAGTGTGAGATCATATCTCATTGTAGTTTTGATTTGCATTTCTCTAATGATTAATGACGTTGAGCATTCTTTCATGTGTTTGTTGGCAATCTGTATATCTTCTTTGGAGAAATGTCTATTTAGGTCTTCTGCTGTTTTAAAGCAATTATACTCCAATAAAGATGCTAAAAAAAAAAAAAGAAGGAAGCTCAAATTAGTTCTGGATGACAACTTAGACCATGTTGCGAGTCCTTCTTGGGATCCCTTTGTATGAAAGCTGGGTGACTTTTGGTTAAGCCTTCTTCTGCAGCAGGTTCTTCACTGCTCAGAAGATTTGCATATGGGCTAGCTACATTTCAGATTCTCACAGGATAAGAGACCTAGAGCTTGTCAGTACTTAACACAGTGCCAAAGTTAAGGCAAGAGAAATACTGTGAATGGACAAATACCAAGCAGATGCATCATCTATCTATTCCTCTATGCTCCACACTCAATCTGCATGGAAACCAGGACTGTAAGAAACCTGGAATTTATCTAGGCCATTTTATATTTTCCACCTTAAATTGGCATCCTCACTTTGTCATACTTTTTTTTCCTCATGTAAATAACTCTCAGAGAAATAGAGTTATGCAAATCATGGTTGTATTTACTACCAGAATATTGTTAGAGTGGTGAACACTCCATTACCCAATGTTTTCCTTTTACAAAGACCCAGAGATTTCTCTTGGACCCTAATACCAGGATTAACTATGTTTATCCTTGGAAATCCATTTCTTTGTATCTTCTGAATACTGTGAATCTGATGACATGTTTACATCTTTTCAATGGTTGCTGGAAAGCTCAGAGCAAAATCTGCCGATGTTGAGCATAGTTTAGCTCAGAGCCAAAAATCATTTTTAGCCTTAGGTACAACTCCCAAGGCATACTTTATTTATTTCATTTATCTCTTCCTAGGTTTCACTTTATTTTCTTTTTTTCTAATTTTCTCACCTATTCTCTTTGTAGTAATTTTATGTTTACAGCAAAATTAAGAGGAAGGTATAGAAATTTTACATATATCTGCTGCCTCATGCATGCACAGCCTCCTCCATTATCAAGATCTGTCACCAGTGTGGTACATTTGTCACAACTGATGAGCCCTCATTAGGGTTCACTCTAGGTGTTATACATTTTGTGGGCTTAGACAAGTGTAGAATGACATGTAGCCATCATTATAGTACCACACAGAGTATTTTCACTGTCCTAAAAATCCTTTGTACTCTGTCTATTCATTCCTCTGCAGCTATGCATCTTTCTACCTCTCAATGGTTTTGTCTTTTCCAGAATGTCATATAGTTAGAACAATGCAGGATGTAGCCTTTTCAGATTGGCTTCTTCCACATATTAATATGAATTTAAGTTTTCTTCAAGTTTTTCCATAGCTTGATAGCTCATTTCTTTTAAGCACCAAATGAATAATATCTCATCTCGAGGTACCACAGTTTATTTATCCATTTACCTACTGAAGGACACCTTAGTTGCTTCCAAGTTTAGTTGCTTCCAATTATGAGTAAAGCTGCTATAAACACTTGTGTGCAGGTCTTTGTGTTGACATAAATTATCAGCTTCTTTGGGAAAATATCAAGGGCATGACTGCTGGATTGTATGGTAAGAGTATGTTTAGTTTTGTATGAAATTGTTAAACTATCTTCCAAAGTGGTTGTAATACTTTTTAAAATTATATTCTCACCAGCAATAAATGAGAGTTCTTGTTGCTCCATATCCTCATTAATGTTTGTGTTATCATTCTGACCTATTTTTAATACCTTTCATTTTTTAGGCACCAGGATTAAAGACATTATATGTAAGACATTTTAAAAAATACAAGAAATTAAAATAAATTAAATCAATTAAGATAATTTTAATTTTTTTAATTAAAAATATCAATAGCAGAAAAACCTTCAACAGTTTTATCATGTACCTCTCTCTACATATGTGTGTGTGTGTATACACACATATATGTAACCATGCAGGACCCTATGGGACCTTCCTGGTACAGACCCCTCCCCCATATCATCTGCTTTAACTCCTCTCTCAAGTATCCAGATAACAGTACCTGATGCACATTTCCTGAGTTGTTTCACAGATGCTAAAATCCCCACCAAGCGGTAGATGTTAACTACTTGATGACCATCAACACATAGCCCCCAGGCCCACTGGAGCCGAAGATGTCACCCTGTGACACCACCCTATTACCTCACCATCAACCAATCAGAGAGTTGTGCAGGAGCTGATCACATAATGACATAATGACAACTCTTTTTGCACTTTACCCTGAATATGTCTTTAGGTCAATAGTCTTAAACGTGACTACACATTAAATTATTCTGCTTAATAATCTCTTTTCATCTTTTGAGACCAAACAAATTCCACTTTTTCTAGAGAGAATTTCTAGGGGGGCCTGACCCACCTTACCTAGAGATAATTAATAATATTCTCCTATATGTTCCCATAGACTTTGTATATATCCTTGAGAGATGTTAAACTTTTTTTAGTATATTTATTTCAATAACTATGTATTGTGCTAAAAATCATTTTAACCAGAAATATGCATTAGAACTTTACCCTTGTGGACTTAAAAAATACTTTCTGAGTTTTGCTTCACCTAAGGATGTAGAAAACTTGAAGAGAACATCATTCTCAACCTGACAATGAGAAAAAGCTGGATAATCAACTAAATTTTAACTGTATTTTTGAGTTCATCAGAGAGTTGATGACCCCCTTCACCACACAAGCAAAAGAGGAGATGGTGGCCATTATAGAAACTAATAAGAAGAAATCAGCTAAAACTTTAATAAATTCATAAAGGTCAAGTGTGGGCTAGTGTTTCCCTTTGAAATAGCTGAAAGCCACAGGCACAAAGAGAGTTTGTGTCCACTTCCAAGCTGTTTTCAAGGGCTTCCACCAAGTACTCAAATTTGGAGCAAAGAGAGAGAGTCCCCTCAGTGGTACGGGCATGCAAGTGGCGATTAGTGGGCCCTGGAGGACAGGCATGGCTCACTGCTCACTTCTCCAGACCCTTCTCTCATAGGAAAGGGCATGAGACACCCTTATCTCCTGGACTTAAACAAAGATCCACTGCATCTGTGCAAGGGGTAGAAGTAAAAGCCTCTAGCAGGCAGGAAACCCTCATAGGACCTGGATCCTACAGGAATACAAAACAGAGTTCTGCTCCCTCTAGAAAGAGAAAGGAAAACCTCTCTTGCCCCCAATCTACCACAGGTACAAGAAAGAGTTTTGCTGACCTGGGAAAGAGAAGCAAGAACACTGAGAAAGACCCTACCCAAAGCCCAGGTGTACAAACTGGACAAGGAAAATCAAGAATTCCCCTGTTTCCACCACAAGGCTAGCACCAGATAACAAACAACAGTACCTAGTCTGTCACTGGGGAAGGAGCAAAAGCATGGAAAGAGAGCCCTATGTGGGGTAAGCATACCAGGAACACTAAAAGTTGAGAGGGTAGAGTAACACTGAGAAGACCCTTTTGCACACTGGGTCCTAATTTAAGCAGAAGGTAACAGCAGTTCACTATAAAGAGACTATGAAATCTGTGGAGCACTGAAGACAACGATAGAAACACAAGTCCCAAACCCAGTGCAACTTGTTAATAGATTGACTCAAACGTCCCTCCCCATGCTCACACAGACATACACAACAATCTCTCCAAAAGAAAAGTCATACCTTTCTCCAATAATAAAAACGATTTGCCTCAGTTTCTACTGACTTTCTAAACACAGAATTTAGCACTCAAAAAAAAAAGATTAGAATACAAAGAGGTGAGATAAAAAGTCAGACTCAGAGATGTTAGAGCTATTGGACAGGGACTTTATGACTTATATGTAAAGGGATCTAGTAGAAAAGGTAGACAAAATTCATAAAGATTTAGAGAATTTACCATAGAGATGACAGTCACATGACAGTGCTAGAAACAAACTACAGAGTATTCAAGATGAAGAAATTCTTTGATGGGTTCTTTAGTCTACTGGATACAGCTAAGAGAAAAACAAGTAAATTTGAAGATAGATCAATTGAAATTAACCAAACTGAACTACAATGAGAAAACTTAAAGACTAAACAATAACAAGGCAAAATAAAGCATCCACAAACTGTGGGACGATATCAAATTATCTAACTCATGCATATATGGAGTTCCAGAATGAGAAGATGAAGAGATTAGGACCAAAAGGATATTTGAAAACATTATAGTCAACAGTTGTCCCAAATTAAAGAAAGACCACAAACCACAGATCCATGAATTTTAAAGAAATATTTAAATACTAAGCAAATCAAACTTAGATGCATCATACCTAATCTAAAAACAGAGATAGGGAGAAAATCTTGAAGGCATAAGAGGAAAAAAAACACATGTAGAGAAACAGATAAAAGTTAATTTAGACTTCTTTTTGGAAACCACATGTATTAGTTTCCTAGGGCTGCCTTAACAAATTACCACAAACTGGGTGACTTAAAACAACAATTTTATTTTTTTCATACAGCTTTGGAGGTTATAAATCTAAATTCAAGATGTCAGCAGGACCACGCTCCCTGCCTTGGAAAGCTCTAGGGAAGAATGCTCATCAGCAACTTCCAGCTTCTGGTGGTTGCTGCAATCCTTGGCATTCCTTGACTTGGAGTTGTATCTCTCCAATTTCTGCATCTGCCTTCTTCCTCCTGTATGCTTCTGTGTCTCTAAATTTCCCCTTCCTTATAAAGACACCAGTTCTTGGATTAGGGGTTACACTAATTCAGAATGGTGTCATAACTTGATTACATCTCCTAAAACCTTATTTCCAAATAAAGTTTTATTTACAAGTATCTGTGTTTTAGATTGTCATGTATCCTTTGAGGAGCACAATTAACCCTCAACAGATGTCCAAGAAGATTTAATTAAATGAATGTGTAATCAAAGTTTAGATATTGGGGAAATTTATTTGTTAAAGCCCTAAATTTTGATTAGTTGCTTATGTAAATATTCTGTGAATATTTAACAAAATGTAACTTTAGTGTTTAAAAAGTATGCTCTTTGTTTAATACATTGACAGATAAATAACTTTTCATTAAACCAAGCAAAACTAAACAAAAAGTACACTCCAAACCTTTTGAACCTGAATCTACATGTATGGGGTTTATTATCTGTAAATTGAATGTTCTCAGAGGATGTTGATGTACATATAGAATTAAGAACTATTATACCAGGCTGTGGGTCTATAAAGAGGCAAGGACCTAATTTGACATTCCTGAAGCCTGGCATTGAACTTACTAGTTATTTGTAATGAATTAATGAAGCAAAGGAAGACTTGGAGTAAGAAAAAAAAAATCACCCATTGTTGTCAATTTGAGTACAAATAACTGAAATCGATTATTAAAAAGGAGGCAACAGGCCCCAAAAGGAATCACTTGTGCCAAACCCCATGTCAACAAACCAATACTTAATGCCTAACCTAACTGCAGTTTCAACTTCCGTAGCAATGTAACATTTAACCAGTCGACCTGGAATTACCTGGTTGAATTAGTGAGGTAATTCACTTGACAGACTCCTTCCCTTCCCCTTAGAAGGGAAACCTTGTCTGAAACAATGCATTCTTTGCTAATCATTTCCTTGTTGCACCCTCTTTCTGCCATGAAAACCCTTTCCTTTTCTACAGCTCTGTAGATCTCCTTTCTATTTGCTAGATGGGATGCTTCCCAAATCATGAACGTTTTAATAAAGCCAGTTTGGTCTTTAAATTTACTCAGGTGAATTTTTATTGCTTAACACAATTCTATCAAACACTTAGAGAAGAGCTAACACCGATCCTTCTCAAACTCTTCCAAAATATAGCAGAGGGAGCAACACTCCCAAACTCATTCTACAAGGCCACCATCACCCTGATACCAAAACCAGACAAAGATGTCACAAAAAAAGAAAACTACAGACCAATATCACTGATGAACATAGATGCAAAAATCCTCAACAAAATACCAGCAAACAGAATCCAACAGCACATTAAAAGGATCATATACCATGATTTAGTGAGGTTTATCCCAGGAATGCAAGGATTCTTCAATATATGTAAATCAATCAATGCGATACATCATATTAACAAAACGGATGGATAGAAAACATATGATAATCTCAATAGATGCAGAAAAACGTTCTAAAAATTTCAACACCCATTTATGATAAAAACTCTCCAAAAAGTAGGCACAGAGGGAATTTACCTCAACATAATAAAGGCCATATATGACAAACGCACAGCCAACATCATTCTCAATGGTGAAAAACTGAAACCATTTCTTCTAAAATCAGGAGCAAGACAAGGATGCCCACCCTCACCACTATTATTCAACATAGTTTTGGAAGTTTTAGCCACAGCAGTCAGAGAATAAAAAGAAATAAAAGGAATCCTAGTCGGAAAAGAAGAAGTAAAGCTGTCACTGTTTTCAGATGACATGATACGATACATAGAGAATCTTAAAGATGCTACCAGAAAACTATTAGAGCTAATCAATGAATTTGGTAAAGTTACATGGTACAAAATTAGTGCACAGAAATCTCTTGCATTCCTATACAATAAAGATGAAAAATGTGAAAGAGAACTTAGGGAAATACTCCCATTTACCATTGGAATAAAAAGAATAAAATACCTAAAGAGACAAAAGACCAATGTGAAGAAAACTATAAGACACTGATGAAAGAAATTAAAGATTATACAAACAGATGGAGAGATACACCATGTTCTTGGATTGGAAGATTCAACATTGTGAAAATGACTATACTACCAAAAGCAAGCTACAGATTCAATGCGATCCCTATCAAATTATCAATGGCATTTTCCACAGAAATAAAACAAAAATTTCACAATTTGTATGGAAACACAAAATATCCTGAATGGCAAAAACAATCTTGAGAAAGAAAAAAGGAGCCAGAGGAATCAGGCTCCCAGACTTCAGACAATACTACAAAATTTACAGCAATCAAGACAGTATGGTACTGGCACAAAAACAGAAATATAGATCAATATTAAAACCCACGCATATATGGTCACCTTATCTTTGATAAAGGAGGCAAGAATATTCAATGAAGAAAAGACAGCCTCTTCAATAAGTGGTGCTGGGAAAACCTGACAGCTACAGGTAAAAGAAAGAAATTAGAACACTTCCTAATACCATATGCAAAAATAAACTCAAAATGGATTAAAGACCTAAATGTAAGGCCAGATACTATAAAACTGTTAGAGGAAAACACAGGAAGAACACTCTATGACCTAAATCACAGCAAGATATTTTTTGACCCAGCTCCTAGAGAAATGGAAATAAAAACAAAAATAAACAAATGGGACCTAATGAAACTTAAAAGCTTTTGCACAGCAAAGGGAACCATAAACAAGATGAAAAGACAACCCTCAGAATGGGAGAAAATATTTGCAAATGAAGCAACTGACAAAGGATTAATCTCAAAAATATACAAGAAGCTCATGCAGCTCAATATCAAAAAGAACAAACAACCCAATCCAAAAATGGGCAGAAGACCTGAATAGTCATTTCTCCAAAGAAGATATACAGATTGCCAACAAACACATGAAAGGATTCTCAACATCACTAATCATTAGAGAAATACAAATCAAAACTACAGCGAGGTATCATCTCATACCAGTCGGAATGGCCATCATCAAAAAATCTATGAACAATAAATGCTGGAGAGTGTGTGGAAAAGGGAACCCTCTTGCACTGTCAGTGGGAATGTAAATTGATACAGCCAATATGGAGAACAGTATGGAGGTTCCTTAAAATGATAACAATAGAACTACCTTATGACCCAGCAATCCCACTACTGGGCATATGCCCTGAGAAAACCATAATTCAAAAAGAGTCATGTACCAAAATGTCCATTGCAGCTCTATTTACAATAGCCAGGACATGGAAGCAACCTAAGTGTCCATCGTCAGATGAATGGATAAAGAAGATGTGGCACATATATACAATGGAATATTACTTAGCCATAAAAAGAAATGAAATTGAGTTATTTGTAGTGAGGTGGATGGACCTAGAGTCTGTCATACTGAGTGAAGTAAGTCAGAAAGAGAAAAACAAATACCGTATGCTAACATATATATATGGAACCTAAAAAGAAAAAATGGTTCTGATGAACCTAGGGGCAGGACAGGAATAAAGATGTAGAGAATGGACTTGAGGACACGGGGAGGGGGAAGGGTAAGCTGGGACGAAGTGAGAGAATAGCATTGACATATACACTACGAAATGTAAAATAGATAGCTAGTGGGAAGTAGCTGTATCACATGGGGATATCAGCTTGGTGCTTTGTGACCACCTAGAAGGGTGGGTTAGGGAGGGTGTGAGGGAGATACAAGAGGGAGGGGATATAGGGATATATGTATACATAGAGCTGATTCACTTTATTATACAGCAGAAACTAACACAACATTGTAAAGCAATCATACTCCAATAAAGATGTTAAAAAATAAATAAATAGATAAATAAATAAATTTACTCAGTTGTATTTTTGTTGTTTAACACAATCTCTCAATCCTTAGATTACTTCTATTCTGTTTTCTTTTCATTATTGAACCATAATTTGAACTCTACTTTTTCAGGGTTCTGAAAAACTATTCTTTCCTTTTTTGAAGTGCTGTTGAAAAACAGTGTGTGTGTGTGTGTGTGTGTGTGTGTGTGTGTGTGTGTGTGTATTAGTTGTGTATACATTGAAGATGACCTGTAAATATATAATGAATGTGTTGTTGAATTGATCCTTGTTTCTAGCCTTATGAGCAGCTAGTGTGATATATGAAAAATGACCTTAATGAAGAGTCTTTCTTTTCCAGGCCCTGTAGTTGTGTGTGATGATGTAGCCCAAGGTGAGGTTGTCTTCACTTTAATGCTGTCTTTTGTCCCAGAGGCAATTTTTGCTTTAGTTACCCCAACTGACATTGGAAAACACTCAGTGATGTTTTATTCATGAAAGTAGACCTTGTGAATATAGCTCACAATACACCAGAGAGACAAAAATGTCGCTACAATTGCACCTAAACTAATCTGTAGTTGTGTAACAAATTGACACACAAATTAAATTACCACTGCTAATGCCTGACTTAACTCCATAATCATTCTCTGGTTTGGAATTCTGTTAACATAATTAGTTTAGCTCAGATTTGCTCATCAAAGATTACTGAAAATTGGAAGATATCAGGGTTTCTTAAGCAATATCTGTCATACCCACGGAAGCTTTTAAGGTTAAATCAACAACCTTGTATCTATTCTTTTACATTGTATTAGATTTAATGAATTTCTAGGTAGTTTTATTTTTCCTTGAGAATTGATTTAACCCACTATGGACATGTCTCTACCTCCTATACTTTCCCTTCATGTTCTATGGTAAGTCATTCTTCTGCTGAAAAACTTTGTTTTCCATACGATTGATCTTTTAGGTGGTGGATGTGACCTGGATGAAACAGAAAAATCACACTCTTTCATCTTTGGTTTCATCTTCTGAAAGAAAGAAGAATTGAGCTATTTACCAGTTGTTGTGAACTGTTCAAATTTCCTCTGGGGGGAAGAAACAGTTGCTTTCAAAGCTCTGAAGAGTCTAAAAAATGCTCCTGGGCTCAAGAAAGTAAATAAAGTGCAGTAAAGACTCTCAAAGTCTGCTCTGGGGGCTTGAGATAAAAGTTTAGTCACTGTGAGAATCATTGAAACAGAAACTTGTGGAAAATACAGACAAAATCAGGAAGAATATCTGTTCAGTTAGCTTAAGTGTAGCAATACCATTCATGATTCTGATGAAGTAATAGACGGAAAGAAAATATGTGTGATTTCTTTCCAGAATCTGTGAGCTTGCAGGTTAAAAATAAAATGTACTGATTCTTGAGCTACATTTATTAATATAAACTCTCACATTTACTCTTTAAGCTCTGGTTTTTTTCCTGTTTTTACAAAAGGCTCCTCCTTCCTTGTCTTTTGGATTCTGGACTCACCACTGCAAATCTATCCTGCATGTTCACATAAAAATTTTAAAAGTTAAAAAGTAATGGAAGATACTATTTTCATAACATTCTGTGGTACACAGACCCCAAGATGACCTCAAATCTTCTTCTGGGAGTCACACACCCATGTAGACCTTTCTCACACTGAAATAGTGTTTATTCTGTGTGTTATGAGATTAAATGTGGGGCGGGGATCTTTTTTCTTTCTTTTTTTCCCTTCCTCCCTTTCTTTCTTTCTTTTTCTCTTCCAGGTGTGCCACTACATTCTTATGCTATTGCTTCTACTTGAAATATGATTGATAACATCTTAACTGCTCTAAAAATCCTTAAAGTGATATTCAAGGCCTTTCAAGTATGGACTCTTACCTACCATTTCACTTTTATCTCCCAGTGAAACTGTACTGCTTCAGATTTAATTATATGCCTCGCAAATAGGATTGCCAGATATAACAAACAAAAAGCCAGGAAACCCAGTAAATTTAAATTTCATATAAACAATAAATAGTGTTTCTTCAGTATAAATATATCTCCTGTAATATATGGAATATATTTATCTTAAATATTATTTGTTGCTTGTCTGAACTATAAATTTAAGTGAACATTCTGTATTTTATCTGGAAACCCTATCAGTGCTCATGTTTTTCCCTTTATCTTTCATATCTCTCTCCATCTCTATATTGAAATCTTATCTATCACTCAAGGAAAAGCTTAAATGCCACCTCTATTCCTGACTGTTTAATGGTTGTCCTGGAACAAATAAAAGGTTTCCCATATCTCAACTTTTATGGAATTTGTATATTTTGAACTTAGAAATAACAGAATATAAATCAACAGACATTAGGGGTAATTTGGTTGGCTGTGAAATATCACCTGATTTATTGAACACAAGTTCTGATAAAGAGTTTTCTGTAGTATTGTGATAACGCAATCTCTATTATCCTGGTGAAATATTTGATTAGCTGGCAATCTCCTCACTAGTTCACTGTGGTGTAGCAGTTTTCACTCTTAGCTATAGCTCAACAAGAGTTAGTTTCATTTTTTAACCTCCAACCTGTTTGTTGTAATCACATAAATTAACTAAACAATGAAACTTGAAGGTGAGAGTTGTTATTTTTATGAAAACTAAAATATGTGTTTCAAAAATCTCCATAAAGGCAAGTTGCTAACAAAAATATTATTAAATTGGATGTGGAATTAAAAACAAAAACTGCAAAAGATTGAGAAAACAACAACAATAAGATGCTGAATGATATCATATTCAGATTGCTTTAACTATATTTAAATTCTAATTCATTTTAAAAGAGTCAATACTGGAAATTCTAGGCGACATGTTATTAATACAGTTTATGTTAGAAAAAGGAAAGGAGTTCCCGTTGGTTCAACTATACTCACACACAAAAGAGTCCTGGCTATACCACAAAGTGTGGATGAAAGAATATATCTTTTTAGGTGTGGGTTCAAAAATAAAATGATTACAGTAAATAGGTATTCATCTATGCTATCATTTTAATTCAATATTTTATTTTACTTTTCAATTGAAGTATAATTGACATATATTATATTAGTTTCAGATGTACAACAAAATTATTCATTTGTATACATTGCAAAGTGATCCCCACAACAAGTCTAGTTACAATCTGTCACCATACAAAATTACAACATTTTGTTCTTGTGATGAGAACTTTGAAGATTTACCTTCTTAGCAACTTTCATATTTGCAATACAAAGTTATTGACTATAGTCACCATGATGTACATTAGATCCCCATGACTTTTTCTATAACTGGAAGTTTGTACCTTTTGATTCCCTTCACCAATTTCACCCAAACACCCTTCCCTCTGGCAACCGCCAATCTATTCCCTGTATCTATGAGTTTTGTTTTGTATTGTTTGTTTGTTTTGTTTTTTAGATTCCACATATAAGTGATATTATACAGTATTTGTCTTTGGCTGATTTATTTCACTAAGCATAATACACTCCAAGCCCACCCATGCTTTTGCAAATGAAAAAAAAAATTCATTCTTCTTTAGGACTGAGTAGTATTCCATTGCATATAGATACCACATCTTCTCTATCCATTCATCACTTGATGGAGACACTTAGATTGCTTCCATATCTTGGCTATTGTAAATAATGCTGCAACAAACACAGAGGTACATATATCTTTTCAAATTATTGGGGGGGGGGTGTTTCCTTTGGAAAAAAAATTCCACTACCCAGAAGTGGAATTGCTAGTTCATATGGTAGTTCTATTTTTAATTTTTTTGAGGAAACTCCATACTGTTTTCTATAGTGGTTGCACCAATTTACATTCCCATGAGCAGTGCACAATTGTTCCCTTTTCTCCACATCCTGGCTCACATTTGTTATTTATTGTCCTTTTGATAATAGCTGTCCTGAGAGGAGTGAGATGATATCTCATTGTGTGTTTGATTTGCATTTCCTTGATGATTAGTGATATAGAGCATCTTTTCATATGACCATCTATATGTGTTCTTTGGAAAAATGTCAATTTTGAACCTATGCCCATTTTAAACATCAGATTTTTTTTTTTTTTTATTGAGTTGTATGAGTTTCCTATATACTTTGGATATTAACCCCTTATTGGACATATGATTTGCAAATATCTTCTCCCATTCAGTAGGCTGCCTTTTTATTCTGTTGTGGTTTCCATCACTGTGCAGAAGCTTTTTAGTTTGATGTAGTCCCATTTGTTTATTTCTGCTTTAGTTACCCTTGCCTTTGGAATGAGAGCCAAAAAAAATATCACTAAGGGTGATGTCAAGGAGCTAACCACCTAGATTTTCTTCTAGGAGTTTTATGACTTCTGGTCTTGCACTGAAGTTTACAATCCATTTCAAGTTAATTTTTGTGTATGGTGTAAGATAGTAGTCAGTTTCATTCTTTTGCATGTGGCTGTTCAATTTTCCAAACACAATTTATTGAAGAGACTGTTTTCCCCATTGTATATTATTGGCTCCTTTGCCATAAATTAATTGATCATATATGTGTAGGTTTATTCCATTCCACTGATCTGTGTGTTAATTTTATGCCAATACCATATTGATTTGATTAATATAGCATTGTAATATAGTTTGAGATAAGGGAATGTGGTACTTAGAGCTTTGTTCTTCTTTCTTAAGATTGCTTTGTCTAATCGGGATCTTCTGTGGTTTCATACCAACTTTAGGATTGTTAGTTCTGTTTCTGTGAAAAGCGCCACCAGAATTTTAATAGGGATTGCATTGAATCTGTAAATTGCTTTGGTTAATGTGGACATTTTAAAAATATTAATTCTTCCAATTCATAAGCTTGGACTATCTTACCATTTATTTGTGTCTTTTTCAATTTCTTTCATCACTGCCTTATACTTTTCAGTGTACAGATCGTTCATTTTTTGTTTAAATTTATTCCTAGATATTTTATTCTATTTTTTTATTCAGTTGTAAATGTTATAGTATAAAAGTGATGCTAGGGCTTTCCTGGTGGTTCAGTGGTTGAGAATCCTCCTGCCGATGCAGGGGACATGGGTTTGCGCCCCAGTCTGGGAAGATCCCACATGCTGCGGAGCGGCTGGGCCCGTGAGCCATGGCCACTGAGCCTGTGCTCCTCAATGGGAGAGGCCACAACAGTGAGAGGCCCGCGTACCACACACACACACACACACACACACACACACACACACACACACACACACACACACAAAAAAAGTGATGCTGGCTTTGTAGAATAAGTTTGGAAGTGTTCCTTCCTCTTCAATTTCTTAGGAATAATCTGAGAAAAAAATAGATGTTAACTCTTCCTTAAATGTTTGGTAGAATTCAGCAATGAGGCCATCTGGTCCTGGACTTTTGTTTGTTGGGAATATTTTTATTATTGATTCAATTTTATTACTGGTATTAGTCTCTTCATGTTTTTTATTTCTTGCTGATTCACTCTTGGGAGATTGTAAATTTCTGAGAATGTATCCATTTCATCTAGGATGTCTCTATTGGTTTTCAAAGCCAGACCTTCTGGGGGCTCACCCAAGGGTTTGGGTGCCTGAAGTGGGGTGTAAACCCCTTGCTCTTCAGGGATAAACTCTGTATTTGTGAGTCTCCTGATTGTGGGTCTCTGCATTAGGAGTGGGGTTTTGACAAGACCGTGTCTCTGCCTCTCCTAACCATCTCCACGTGGTCCTTTTATCTTTTGTTATGGATGAGCTGTTAAGCTAGTTTTCAGGCCTTTTCTGCAGGAAATTGTTCCACATGTAGATACAGATTTGTTTTGTCCATGGGTACAGGCAAGTTCAGGGTCTTTCTATGCCACTATCTTGAACTACCTCCTTTGATTCAATATTATACTCAAATAAGGTATACCAAAGTTAAAATATTTATTGGAAAATTAAATCTATTTAATAATACTAACATATCTCAAGAAAAAAAGGTATAAATAGAAGATTCTCATTCACAAAGATACTTTGAAATAAAGAGTACAGAATATTAAACTCAGTAAGGGAATATATAGATTTGCTCAGGGCAGAAAAATTCTTAATTTAGCCACTTAGAGCCTTTGCATTGCATTTATTGAAGATTCTATAGTCCCTGAACTCTTTCACACTATCTAAGGTGAGGACCTTGTGTCAATTCATCTCAATTCCTTTCCTATTGATAATTATTTTTAAGCCTTTTATTTTGATTTTTATTTGACATACTTCCTAACCTATTTACTGAGATAGATTGTGGCTAAGTGGATGATGGAGAATTTGAGTTTCACTGTTTTCTGAAAGTTATCTCATACTCAAACTAATTTTCTAATGTCTATCATGTTTATTTTTTGTATGTATATTAGCGCATGAGCATTGATTTCACTGGTTCTCATAACTCTTTGAGAGAAATTAGCCCCTGGTTCCTTCAAAAAAGAAAACAAATTTTGCAACTTGACAACCTATCTTAAATAATTCTGTTTCTAGACAAATTCAGAAGTTTCCCCCAATAGCAATGCCATCCTGGCAAACTTCTGTAGTGTGGCTGTCTTTTATAGTAATGCTCATAGTACCTTCTGATGTATAATTATCTATGGACACACTTTATCTCCCCTACTGTTTTGTGAAGTGCTTCAGGGCAGAAATTTATGTCTTCTACATGATTTTGTGAAGTGCCCGGCACATAGTGAGTTGCATATTGAATGTATTTGAGTTAAACTCAGCTGATAAACTTCTTGATGTCCAAATCTAGCGCTTAAGGCAGGAGATGCCTTATACTTGAGCATATACAGTCACAGCTTGGTTACTGAAGGAAAACTTTAGGAAAAAGACATTTCACATTAGCATACTGTAAAGAGATTTCTTCCTCTTTCCTCAGCATGCTGTCCTGTTAAAATGAAGCATTTTTCCCTTTAGGCCCATGGACAAGCAAAACAGCATACTTAATTGTAAGACAGTGATGACCGCCCTTGAGCCATCTTGGCCTTGAAGGCTTTTCTTTTCCCTACAGAAGAACACATGTGATTCTAAGATAGAAATGAAAGCAAATACAAGAGGTAGAATTTTGGGTCTGACTTTTATCTGACAATCAGCTATTTTTGTTCCTATTAGGGAAATGACTTTTTGGCCAGGATTTATTTACTTAAACTTGGCATAACAGGTTTATAAACACAAACATAAGCAGGAACATATATTAATCTTAGAATATGGATATATTTAAAGAGTTTTGCATAAGGTGTCTGTTAATTCAGATCCAAAATCTCCCTCTGTTCTCCACTCTTGTGTCCTGTCATTTGATGCTTTGAGGCATGCCACAATGAGAAAATTACCCTAACCTTTACACCATTTTCCTCTGGGAACAGTATTTCAGATGGCATCCCTTAAGTTCAAGAGCTTAAATCTATTTTTATATCCTCTCTCATTTTTAATGTAATGTCTTCATCATTCTTATCTCTATTTTTTCCACTATTTTATTTTACATATTTTCTACCTCTATTATCAATTTTAAAGCATATATTTTGTAGAAATAGTAAATCATTTTGTATCTTTATGATTCAAATTTTTGATTTATTTTAAATATTCCTACTTACTGCTTCATTTTTCTCTATTGTCAAACCGCAAATCTTGCATTTACCTCTGCTGTTTTAAACAATCTTTATGCATTTTTCCCCACTCATTACCTTTTATTTCTACTACAGGTGAAATTTGAATCCCTCTCTTATGCTATGCTGTGTTAGTAAAAGTTAATCTTGATTTTACTCAACAATTATCGAGTCTAAAGTTCCAAAAAACCCCCAAGATTTGACATGCACATACTCATGTACATTTATGGAAACAACTTTGGCTTTGTGACATCTGTACATAGATGAAATTTCAAGAATCTTTCATTGTATATTTCTGTCAGTATTTATTTAACTAAAGCATGCATTTAATTCATTTGGAATATTTCTAGGTCCCAAAAGAAAGAATTATGATTTAGTAAGTAGGTCTGAGATGGAGTCTGGAAACAGATGTTCTTTAATCAATATCCTAGGTCATTTTGGTGAATACATGCATTGACAAACACTAATTATACAGTACCCATGAGAAAATTCTATACTGAAAATCTGATACTTTCAATGAATATTAATCAAAGTATTTTACAACACTTTTTGTTTTATATAAACTTTTTAAAGAGTCTTTGAAATCTTCGATAAGTTTATTCCTATAATCATTCATATAAACATATAAACATTTATTTTCTCTAATGTGATAGTCCTTGTAAATATAGTAGTCAAAAAAAGGAAGCAAAAATTCCTGGTCTCATGGAGCTTTAGTGAAGTGATAGACTATAAACAAAATAAATTACTGAAATATGTAATATATTAGTTAGTGATAAATCCAAAGGAAAATAAATCTGGGAAGAATCATGGGGTAGAGTTTGAAATTTTAGATCAAGAGGTTATGGAAGGCTCCCTAGGAAAGTGACTTTATTGTGTTATCTTCTACAATGCTAGGGTGACGTTTAAAATACCTGTTAAAAAAAAATGTGGCGGGTCTGACTGGGAAAGACTAGCTCCAACATCCTCCAAATTGCCATCATCCTTTCTCTGACCTTCTCACGCCTGCTCCAGTACTGAGTTTCTTCATGGTATCTGGTTTCTTTGATTATAAGGAAAAGATACTGATAAGGCTATCATCAGGTAGTTTACAAAATGAATGGGAAACCACGTCTGTAGAACAAGACTCAGAAACAGACCAAGAACCAGAGCACCAGAGATCACCTGACTCTCTCATCACAACCCTTCCTCTTGTAGAAAGAAACTTAATTAAATTATTTCCCAGTTTGTTTGACATTCTTCTCTACATCCAAAGTCTAACAAGAACCACCTGACAACAGTCAAGTCACGTGCATACTTTTTGGTCATACCGGGGTACAACAAGGAAGCACTTGGCAGAGGGAATAGCTTAAGCTCTTGTACAGGCAGAACCTCTAGATTTAGAGACTCATCCAGAAAGTACACACTACAGGAGAGGTCATACCCATTCTCATCATGATTACCCCAGCTCTGCAGGCTCCACATCAGTATCTATAAGCACCTGGTTTAATCTCATTAGACACACTCTTTCTATTAGTGTGTTGTATAAACTTTTCTGTGCTAACAGACTGGTGAATATAATGAGTTATACATCAAATGACAACTCTTACAATGAATCCCATTGAGAGAAATAACTTGCAGAGTGAAACACATTTTCTCCTTCAGGACCTCTTTAGCTGTTTAGCTGGACTAGAAGGCTGTGATTGGACAAATGCCAACTTATATGATTGACATCTAGGGAACAGAAGACATTGAAAGGGAAGAGGCAAGAAAATTGGGACTAGCTGACTACTTAAAAAAATAGGAAAAATAGATTAATAAGAATTTTCAAACTGTGTGCCTTACCTTCTTGTTTTGAACGGACAAGAAAATTTCATTTCTTTTGGGCACTTTGTTTTTCATAACAGTTTTCTGATCTCAGTGACCTCTCCTTTCTCTGCAGTCGGCTTTGTGCAAAGCCTGATCTGGTTCCCACAGGAGTGTTTGCAGTAGTGGCATTTGCAGTAGGTGGAGACGTCATTTCTAAAAATTTCTGTCTGTGCTGGAAAATAAGACATATGCACTGACATTTCCATTTTGAGCACAATAGCTCTTCTTTAATTCTGTATTGTAAATGCCACTTCTGTATTTAATTTCCTTTGATTTTTCCTGGTGCATTCATTTCAATAATTCTCTTTTCTACAGATCCTTCTTATTTTTGGTATGTTTATTCTAGCATTTTTCCACAGACCCATTTTTATAATTCTATGTTATTTAATTTACATATGGAAAAAAAGGGAGTTGAGCTGTTATACAATGGATTTACTTTAGTGTGACAGGCATATGTTTTAAAGTGTAAACATTCTGGGGAAAGGCAAATATATTTAGATTTACTTGCGTTCATAATCAAAGAAGTACTCCCTTTACTCAAACAAATGATTAGAGTATAAATATTGGAACAAAAAGATATGTGTTATGAATTATCTAATTTTGCCTCCCCATCTGAACATTAACAAGTTTTTCTGCTTGAAATTGATACCTATGGTCTCTGAGTGTGGATAGAAGGTACTGGGAATTTTTTCAGTAGTAACTTATTGAATTTTGAGATTTTGGAGGAAAATTTTCTGTTCCTAAATATTTCTGTCCTCATTCTCTCTGGGAACCTAGAACTGTGATATACTGACTCTCCTCTGAAGCAGTATGGACCACAGAATCACCTTCTGATGATTTGTTAGAGGGCAGGTACCTAAGCCCTACTCAGAACATAATGAATAATAAGATCTAGATATTAGCTTCTACATTAAAAAATCTCAGATGAATCTTACATTCTCTAGAGTTTGAGAAATAGTTACAGTCCTTCTTTCCCCATAGCTGATATCATTTGATCTGCAAATTCAGAAACTTTTCTTATCTCTAGAACACATCCAGAAAGTAACCTTGAAAACAGTCAACACAAAACAGGGAAAGGATAGTCTTTTCAATAAATGGTGCTGGGAAAACTGAATATACATATGCAAAAGAATGAAACTGCATCCCTATCTTACACCACTCGCAACAATTAACCTGAAATAGATTAAAGACTTAAATTTAATATCTGAAATCATAAAACTCCTAGAAGAAAGCATAGGGGAAAAGCTTTTTGACATTATCTTGAAAATAAATTTTTGGATATGATTCCAAAAGCATAGGCAACAAACGCAAAAATAAATAAGTGGTATTACATCCAAATAAAAAGCTTCTTCAAGAAAATAAAACCATCAACAAATGAAAATTGAATAGGAGAAAATATTTGCAAATTATATATCTGATAAAGAGTCACTATGTAAAATATATAAAGAACTCTCATAATTCAGTAGAAGATAAATCTAATTTAAAAATGGGCAGAAGATCTGAATAGATATTTTCCCAGAGAAGACATATAGATGGCCAACAGATACTTTAAAAGATGCTCAACAGCACTAATCATCAGGAACATGAAAATCAAAACCACAATGAGATAACACCACACACCTGTTAGAATATCTATTTTCAAAAAGACAAGAATTAACAAGTGTAAGTGAGAATGTGGAGAAAGGGGAGTTAATAATAGGAGGTGATGGATGTGTTAATTAACTTGATTGTGGTAATCATTTTACTATATATATATAATTTCCCCTTTAAAAATATACAATTTCATTTGTCGATTATTCCTCAATAAACTGAAAAAAATAAAAGATATTGAAGAGGGAAAAAACAGTCAATGCATTGAATAATTTAGGATTCAGCATCTAATCACTCATGTTTTTCCTTCTTGTCCTATTTTCTCTCCAGACAGTGTCCAGTATGTTTTATAATCTGCCTAATAACCTTGCCCCTAGAGGGTTAAGACTCTGGAACATTCAGTTCCCAGGACTGCATTCCTCTTTGTGACCTAGTTCATAGATTCTTTCTATTTTTCATTCTCTACCCATGTTCAGATTGACTCTATTGGTTTGAGATCCTTCAAGTCATGGCACCTTAGCCATGACTTCAAGTCATGGCTAAGGTGCCATGTATTATCACAAGAGGCATGCTTCAGTCTCTCAGGCTGAGTTCCACCTCTGGGCTTCTACCTGCCCCTACCACTAAATTAGCTTTGTCCAGTTACAATGAAGTGCCAGTTGGTTTCTAGGGTAGGTTTCCTTACTAGACAATAAGGAAATCTAAGGCAGGCATTTTATTGTATGAATTCTTGCATTTGCAGAGCCTATGAATTACTTGACTTCCAATAAGCACACCATAAATACTTGTTGCACTGATAGGAATGGAAGCAACCACAGTTTCTGTGCCAGAGAATGATTATGATGAAAAATCTGATCCTTGCTGTGCTATTTCACCATTTAATTCTATTTTTTGCTCTTTGATTGTAACTTAACATATTGTAGCAAAAAAGAGAGCCAGGAACATTTTGTTTTCTGACTAAATAATGTTTACTTTAAAATTCCAGAGAATTGAGAGCTCCGATTTTCTTTAAACTTAATGAAAGTCCATGATTTAAAATAAACTAATTATTGTTGAAGTCTAGTTTTCAATTTGAGTGAAAGAAAGTGTGACTTTTTAAAATCTTCATTTAGCCACTGGCATAACAATAATAATCATTTTCTTTTCACTGATTATGTCAGAGAGCTCTGACATCTTTTGTCAGTGAGTAAGCCACAGATGGGCACAAGAGGTTTGATAAGAGTGATGTGCTAATGGCTTTGAAAACAAATATTTATTTGAATTTTCTTGAACATTTGTGAGCTCCTGAAAGTCCATTATTCTCAAAATTCTGGATTTGGCTTTAGCTTAAAAAATGTTAAATGTAAATTACGTAAGATGAATTGAAGTCATTGCTGTATATTTTTCTTTGTTGAAATATATGTGTGCTTACCCCATGTGTCATCAAAATAAGATCTTGAAAGAAAGTATAAACTTAAGTGATAGAAAGTATTCAATTGAAAAATCATGCCAATTTCTTCTGCTTTTAAAACTGCTTTACCAAATTATCTACTATCTTACTGTGATAATAATTAGGTCTGCTAAAATTTTAACTAAATGTTTTGAATTAGTGTGTTATTTATATAATTTCCATGGGAGAAAAATTGGTAGAAACTTTTGGAGGGAAATTTGACAAAATATAACAACACAAGTATATATACTCTTCGAAGTTTTTATGTATAGATTTATCCTAAAATGTGCTCAAATATAGGAAAATGTTTAGACAAATATATTTATTGTAGATTTTTAAAAATAACTGTCCAAACTTGAAAAAAATTGAAAGTTCAGCAGTTGAACAAGATTACCACTTGATTTAGGGATTGTGGTTACTCTTGATTATTTTTCTTTGTATACCTTTCTTATGCTTTTGAAAATGGTTATGCTGAACAGTTATTTCTTTGGTAATCAAAACCAAATGAGAAAATTTTACAGTTACTTGAAAAAATATAATGAATTAACAGTTTACTTAAAATGGTTTCCACTATGTTTCTAGTTATAGTTCCACTGAGTATTAAAATTGTTTATAAATTACCTTGTTTGGTGTTGGGTCTTGACCAAGCTATTCATCCTTTTAGCGTCAGCAGATCCAAGGACAGAAAAAATCAACTTACCAAAGTTTTACTAAACCTTAGACCCCATACTAAGATGTAGGAAATATTAATACATCAGAAATCCCCACTCATATCGGAAGCTACTACCTCCAAGATTAGGTACCTACAAGTTATCTTTCTACTGCATGAAAAATCACACAGACACACACATACACATACACACACATGCACATACACACACATTTAAATTGATACATTTTCATATCCTTGGAGAATGATGGTGCCAGCTTAATCCATACTTTTTCTGAAAGAGTAATGTGTAGCACAGAGAAATATATTTAGCTATCACAACATTCTATGAAAGGGAATAATTTGCTTCCTCTTGGAAATAATTGATGCTGAGATGGATCAGATTAGACACTGTCTATGTCTACGTCTACGTCTATACCCAGGTCTGCCTATCTATCTATCTATCTATCTATCTAATCTAACAGTTCTTGAAAGGGCTCTTTAACTGGGCATTTTATCACAACAAGCCCTGCTTAGAATCCAGAAACTATATTCCACTAGAATTACACATGCAATCTGGATGTTTACTGACATGCTCCCTTCAAAATTAGCATCTTAAAATATATGGGATAAGAACGATATTAATTTTCACTAAGCCTATTGAATTTTCTTCTCTGAAGTACCCCTCAGCTTGGGTGCCTCCAGGAGACTGTTTACTGCTGCTCATTGGTCACTTCAGTTTGTTCAAATGTTACTCCTTGGAATCATGTGTGTTCTCAAAAGGAGCCAGTAAGGAGGTCGGCTGGAAGGAGACACTTCTCTTTACCTTGTAACATGTTATGCAGATATACTTGCTTCTTAATTTTCCTAATGATTAACTGAAGATTTAATGAAGGGGAAAGCTAAAGTGTTTTAAGGACAAGAATGTCTTCTGGTGTCCTCTGTCCCAATATTTACATACTAGTTTTAGATCTCATTTCCACTGCTTTCCACTTAAAATTTTCTCATGAAAAAGTCCTCTATTTCAAGGCTGCCTAAGTCAATCTCTCCACCACCCCCGCCAAATTGTTTTCCAATGGGGAGGAGCTCTTGGCCCAGATAAGTGATCAAAAGTATTGGCTCTGGAACCTATAATTTGGATGTTTTATTTAGCTAACACAACTTGAATTAAAGAAGAAGCTGACATTTCACAATAAAAGAAATTTAAATAAAAATCCAAAATTTTGTCTCTTCTAGTAAATCCAGAATCTCTGACAATAATTCACTAGAGTTGAGTAGGAGCTGGTTCCTGTAGATAGAGCAGCTGATTTACTTGTTTAGTTACCTGATCCCTATAGACATCTGAGTTTGAGATCTTTGCCCAAGAATCTTCTCCCTCTTCATCCACATTGAAGTTGGAACCATTGACTATGTACTGTTCCCTTGGGCTTCAGGCCTGGTGGTCACAGTGAATTTCAGTTTATGGTGCAAATCCAATAAAATGTTGAAGGGAAAAGTGGGAAAAGAGGAGATCCAGTTTTCCCCCAGTGAGTGAAACTATTAGAATACACACACACACACACACACACACACACACACACACACAAAATAATAATAATAATAAAATTTAAAAAAGAATACACACACACACACACCCCTAAAGGGTAAAATTGATTTTTATGGAAAACAGTGCACTCAAGAGCCTAAATAACAAAAGAAGGCAGCAAGACCCTTTTTTTTTTTTTTTTTCTTTTTTACCTTGGCACCTCCTGAAATAATAAAGGAGCTATATGACCGTTTTATCTGAGCCTCCTTTAATTTCCCAAGGTCTTCTTAATCTCCCTCTGAGACTTGGGGCTAGCACCATAAGGGAATAATTCTTCAGTTACTTCTATTCCTTTATAATATATGTAAAAGCATATTTTTATATGACACAAGATAAGGAATAAAGTAGAAATAAAAGGACAGGTTCAGATATAAAGGCCCAGTTCTTCTCATTATTGAATTGGTAAGAGAGGCTTACATTTAGCTTTCCGTTTTTTGGCTTTTTGAATTGCCTCTTCCTGCGCTTTCCTGAGGCTGGTCTATGCTTGGATGTTAGTTTTTCATGCAAGGTCTCACTAAATAATATTTGTTCTGTGTTCTCAGGCTGTGTTTATGCCATTGTTCACACTTCCCTTTATCACCAAGATGTTTATATTGCTGTGAAGGAGGTCTATTTTCTCCAACAGCCTTGACAAAATGATAGCTTCCTGCATTCATTATTTGCCTGGGAGAGCTGCAGTTCTATGACCTACAAATCTGAGACTTCAGCTATGTGTGTTTAACACTCTTGGTTTTCTCTCTGTTCTTTGCCCTGACTGGAAAGCATGCTTTACACTTGTTAGTGAAGAAGTAGGGTCCTGGTTGAGACAAGGTAGAGAGAAGCACATGGGGATTGTAATTTCATTGTAAACCCCCAGGTTAACCTCAAGAACAACCATTTCATGCTCACTGTCAAATGGGATACAAAAAGGATCAGTCTTCCTAATTATATGCTTTCAGACTCATTGTTTTTAATGTCTTCCAATGTAGTATAGGAATTATATTATCTAGAGCTAATATATTTTCTGAACCTGACCAAGGAAGACTATGCTTTTCACTTGATTCTTTGACCTTCTTGCCCTTACAAACCCGAAGAAAATTTTCAGAAAAAAAAAAAAAAAAAAAGAAAATGGGTAACTAGTGATTAGGGCTTTATTGATATGAAGACCAAGGAGTTATAGGCAGGGACTTCACAGGATCTCATGAAGAGGACACTTAACAGCATTAAGAGCTGAAACCTCCCTAAAACATGAGGGCACAGGTACTAGAATTTTCAAAAGTGTTAATAGGGGACAACAACTATGTTTCCTGGTTTAAGAGATGATTGTGGAAGCCAGTACTACTTGCTCATAGCAATACAACCACCTAGAAGCTGAAAGCCCACAAAGCACTCAAAGACCCGAAGATATTGTTACCAAGTGAGTCCCAGATGGACTGAAACTGTGCGGTAGCAGCAAAGACTGTAATCTAGTGATGGGATTCAACCTGGAGTGAGAAAACATGGCAGCTGGGAGGCTATTTGGGAGCACCCAAAAGCCCTTTGGAGCATCACAGTATAGGCAGTATTTGATCGAGTCTTGGCTCTCAATGAGTGTGGATAGCACAGGTAGGAAGGATACGCAAAAGAAGAGTGAAATGGTTTTGTGACTTTGTCTTGGATGTATTTTCAAGCTGGTGTGGATTAGCAAAACATGGGGTTTTATATGAGCTACCATAATAAAATAATAGCAGAGATGACTCAGTATAACCCAAAATGTCCCCATGATGTATGCTTTGTGGAAACAAAACAGTTACATTAATATTAATATCTGAATTTCATTAATGTGGGGTGCCATCTCCAGCTGTTTCAGGTTTCAATTTCTTTTCTCAGAGTTTCCTTCATTTATATTTGGGAAAACTTCTTACATTTTCTTCTGAGAAGCCAATGCCTGGAAGAAATTTTTTCTGGAAATAATTGATGACAGTAGCCACTATCCTTGCTCCTCCATGAGTAAATTGTTCAGCCAGGTGACACGTGTCGAGCTGATCATTGTGCAATGGTTCCACATGTCAAGGGAAGACTCCAACTACATGAAGGCAAGCAAGTCCATCACATGCAAGCCACCAGAATCAGAAGTCCAGACACTTCTGCCCACTGAATCTTGGTACCTGAGTTGTCAAGAAAAACACAATAGTCGAGCACTGGATGAACAATGTTTTTACTCACATGCAGAAGAGAGGGCAAGAAGAGCTCCAATAATATGCAGTTTCATGGCCAGCAGGTTCCCCCAGCAGCTGATGCAGGGAAGTTGGCCTATGAGCACAGCTCTTGTGACACGTCAAAAAGACACCTGTCCCTCCCCACTAGAGTCTGAAATACTGATAATTGAGAGCATGCCTGAAGGCCACTGATGTACATGTTTATGCAACAAAGGAATACTCATTTAGCCTGAAACAGGAAAAGATATTCCCACACAAGGTGATAAGCCCTGCACAGGCCTTATGGACTCTTTATCTCTTGGTAAGGAAGTTTCAGGCTCAAGGCACATTCTCACATGGCCAAGTGGAGGTCAAAAGACTGCGTACAGAGACTACTTTTCCCAACAAGATTACTATGATTCTTCTGGGCAAAGCATTTCTCTGGAAACAACTACCCAGGGCATGTAGACTGGCAAAGTTCTATGATAAACTATGGTAGAATGAAGGGAAGGGTTCACTGCTCAACTCTGTCCTAAATATTCTCACCTAGCCTCTAGAAAGAAGCAGTCCTGGGTCTGTGTGTTTCCTTTCCTTTGTCTAAACAAATCCTCTAGTTTTATCCAATATCTTTTTTCAGATACGAGGTCAGAGCAAGAGTCTTCGGTTAGATTGAAAACAGAAAATCATCATGTTCTTCTTTTTAGTCACCTTTCCAGGGTGCCTAAGCAGAAGAACATGCTTTATGCTTTCCAAAAAAAGTCATCATCTAAAACAAAAAAACAAGTCCTCTATTCCCCACAACACACACATTAATTAAAGAAAACCAAACTACAACAGTGTAAAAGTGAAAGAGAGATTTTCTCCATTATAGCTTAGAAAACCGTGGAGGAGGGGGTGTTGCTTCTCTCAAATCCAGACCAGACTTTGCTTAGGCTCCATCAAGCCTACCTTAGCTACCTAAAGTAGCTCACTCGAACTCTGATTTCTTTCATCATGCTTATAAACTGAATTTACAAACTTAGTCCTCTTTGTCTGGTTTCCTTAATTTTGATTCTTTTTCTGCTTCTCTTATTCCCCTCCAACATTCTCCTCATATTCAGAATTTCTTTTTCAACAGTTTCTATGTATTTTTCTCTCTAGCACATGGACTTGAGAACAACTTTAATATGTGAAGTCATATGTGTGCCTATATGTCAGAAAGGATTCTATGTTATGCATAATGGAAATAATTCAAGCTGTCTTGGGGTGAAAAGGGAAAAGTTGGGGAAAATGGGTGAAATATGAAGAGTTCTGGTGTGCTGGACAACAGGACTCATAATGAAGATCATGCTAAAGGAAAAGTCTGGATTACCAGGCAGTTCGCTTATGATGAACATGATGTCTAACCTTCCCCATATAGTTATATAATTTGTGCACGATTCAAAGCCTGAAGAGGAAGGCTGAAATTGTCTGATCCTCATTCACTTGTCTGACTGACTCCTGACAACACCAGGGTGTGGGAAAATGGTCACTACTTCCAAAGTCTATACATGTTAGATATTCCCCCCAAGGGAAGATTGAGGTAATGATATAAAAGAAGCTTAGTATCGAGTGGCCAAAAAGTGACATATACTCACCAAGAAAGGCAAGCTCAGTGGTCTCACAATTTTAACTGGACTTTGTCCTGGAAAATACTATACACCTATCAAAAATATTATTAATCAGGGCTTTCCTGGTGGCGTAGCAGTTGAGAGTCCGCCTGACGATCACATGGGTCACATGGTCTCGTGTCCCCGTCTGGGAGGATCCCACATGCTGCAGAGTGGCTGGGCCCATAAGCCATGGCCACTGAGCCTGCGCGTCCGGAGCCTGTGCTCCGCAATGGGAAAGGCCACAACAGTGAGAGGTCCACGTACAGAAAAAAAAAAAAAAAAAAAAAAAAATTATTGATCATGTTTTTAAAGATATTGGCCCAATATTCTGTCTTTAGCATCCAAGAATTTATCCTACAGTTACCTATATAAACTGAAATAAGGTTTGCGTGACTATTATTAGACTAAGGGAAATCTTAGTATAAGGACTTGTATATCTTTAGCATTTCCCATGTTTTTATACAGTCTTCATATCAACTGCTTTGATGGTTCTATAATTTCATCAAACACATAAGTCATAATTTGCTTATGACCCCCTGCCTCAGCCCATGCTCACCCTATTTGCCATTTAGGTTATTTTTGTTTTGCTGGCTAACATAAGTAATAACATATATACTTATGTATAAATTATTTTCCTACTTTTGGATTATTTAAGGTTAATAGCCAAGAGAAAAATTACAGTGTTAAATGTTATAAACATGTTAACATATCTTGATCAGTATTACCACATTACTTTCTAAATATAGTCAATATTTCTAAGGTTGTTTTTAATGAGGCAGTGCAAAGATAAGATAGTTAAAACTTCAACTAAGGTAATGTAATGGTCATTTAAAAAAAATTTATTGGACTAGAGTTGACTTACAATGTTGTGCTAATTTCAGGTGTATAGCAAAGTGAATCAGTTATACATATACAGATATCCACTCTTTTTTAAGATTCTTTTCTCATATAGGCCATTACAGAGTATTAAATAGAGTTCCCTGTGCTGCCCTTATTAGTTATATATTTTATACATAGGAGTGTGCATGTGTCAATGTTAATCATCCAATTTATCTCTCCCCACTCTTTAACCCCGGTAACCATAAGTGTGTTTTCTACATCTGTAACTCTATTTCTGGTTTGTAGATAAGTTTATCTGTACCCTTTTTTTAGATTCCACATATAAGCAATATCATATGATATTTGTCTTTTTCTGTCTGACTTACTTCGCTCAATATGACAATCACTAGGTCCATCCAAGCTGCCACAAATGGCATTATTTCATTCTTTTTTATGGATGAGTAATATTCCACTGTATATATGTACCACATCTTTACCATTCCTCTGTTGATGGACATTTAGTTTGCTTCTATGTCCTAGCTATTGTAAACAGTGCTGCAATGACCTGAGGTGCACGTATTTTTTTTGAATTATGATTTTTTTCAGGTATATGCCTAGGAGTGGGATTGCTGAGTCAAATGGTAGTTCTATTTTTAGTTTTTTAAGAAACCTCCATAGTGTTCTCCATAGTGGCTGTACCAATTTGCATTACCATCAACAGTGTAGGGGGTTCCCTTTCCTTACACCTAAAGCAACTAGAGAAAGAAGAACAAACTAAACCCAAAGTTACTAGAGGGAAAGGAATCATAAAGATGAAAGCAGAAATAAATTAAATAGAGTTGAAGAAAACAATAGCAAAAATCAATGAAACTAAAAGCTGGTTCTTTGAGAAGATAAGCAAAATTGATAAACCTTTAGCCAGACTCATCAAGAAAAAAAGGGAGAGGACTCAAATAAATAAAATTAGAAATGAAAAAGAGAAGTTACAACAGACACCACGGAAATACAAAGGATCATAAGAGACTACTACAAGCAAGTATATGCCAATAAAATGGACAACTAGAAGAAATGGACAAATTCTTAGAAAGGTACAACCTTCCAAGACTGAAACAGGAAGAAATAGAAAATATGAACATTACCAATCACAGGTAATAAAATTGAAACTGTGATTAAAAATCTTCCAACAAACTGAAGTCCAGGACCAGATCTATCAAACATTTAAAGAAGAGCTAACACCTATCCTTCTCAAACTCTTCCAAAAAATTACAGAGGGGAGGACATTCCCTAGCTCATTCTACGAGGCCACCATCCCCCTGTTACCAACATCAGAAAAAGATATCACAAAAAAAGAAAATTACAGGCCAATATCACTGATGAATATAGATGCAAAAATCCTCAACAAAACACTAGCAAACCAAATCCAACAACACATTAAAAGCATCATACACCATGATCAAGTGGGATTTATCCCAGGGATTCAAGGATTCTTCAATGTATGCAAATCAATCAATGGGATACACCATATTAACAAATTGAAGAATAAAAACTATATTGCATCACCATAGATGCAGAAAAAGCTTTTATAGTTCTTGTTTGAGGAGAGAAGCTGATTGCCCCAAGCTCTATAGAGGGATCAAAAAACCCACCTCACACACTTATTACATTCACTATAAAGAAATACTATCTGAGGGCTTCCCTGGTGGCGCAGTGGTTGAGAATCCGCCTGCCGATGCAGGAGACACGGGTTCGTGCCCTGGTCCGGGAAGATCCCACATGCCGCGGAGCAACTGAGCCCGTGAGCCATGGCCGCTGGGCCTGCGCGTCCGGAGCCTGTGCTCCACAACGGGAGAGGCCACAACAGTGAGAGGCCCGCATACAGCAAAAAAAAAAAAAAAAAAAAAAAAAAAAAAAGAAATACTATCTGAATCTGATAGATGGTATAACTGTACAATAATCTTGACAGAAATCTGGCCTTGGAGCTCATAAGTAGTAACATGTTAGCACTTCATTACGTATTATTGACTTTCACTCATATTTGCTAAAAAAAATTCCAGAATCATCTGCAACTGAATAAAGTGTTCAGTCTACATGTTGGGAAAAGTATAAAAAATGACTGCATGAAAATAAGGCAACATCTGAGGCTGCTTATCACTTTTAAAGTTGACAGTATGGGTCTCAGAAAGCAGCAGAGTTCCTTATGGATAAACACTGCTGATAGTAAGAGAATTTAAATGCCAAAGATCATTTTAACTTAGAAAAGAGGTAGAGAAGCAGTGACGAAACTAAAGACAATGCTTAGGGCCTTATTCCTTCAAAACAATTTCCTTTTTTAAAATGTCCAAAAAATTACTTTAAATAATTAATTGATGGAATGGTATGTAAACTATTCAATTGAGCTAAAATTATTTTGGGTGTCCCTCCACACACTCACAATTTTTAGGTAGGTCCACATAAGGCAAGGCAGAGAGAATTCTAAACAAGTTTGCCAAGACTTAATTGTCCTTTTAGACACCAGAGTTTACCTTTCTGATATATGATAGTGAAATGAGATTGTGAGATCCCTGAAACATGGCTTATATCATATTAACTTTATTTTAATTAACCAGATCTATGTATTTAGAAGACCATCCTTTACCCAGTGTTCTTCAGTATGACATTTGTTGTAAATAAAGCATTCCTATGTGTCTGTTTCTAAAAACTCTATCCTTTTTGATTGGTCAGTTTGTCCATCTTTGCACCACTATCACACTGTGATTACTATGACTCTATAAATATTGATATCTGGTTGAGCAAGTTCTCTAAACTTGTTTTCCTTTATCAAGAATTTTTTAACAGCTTTATTGAGATATAATTCATACACTGTACAATTCACCCATTTAAATTATACAATTAAATGGTCATTAGTATAGTCATGCATATGTCCTACCATCACCATCCTTAATTTAGGACATTTTTATCATCTCACCAAGACACCTCATACCCGTTACCTGTCATCCCCTTACCTTCACATCTTCGTCCCAGCCCTAAGTGACCACTAACGAATCTAATTTCTGGCTCTTTAGATTTATCCACTCTGGACTTTCATATGAATGGGATCATAGAATGTGTGGCCTTCTGTGGCTGGCTTCTTCACTTATTATATTTTCAAGGATTATTCACGTTATAGTATGTATCAGTATTTCACTATCTTTTATAGCAAAATAATATTCTATTATATGGATATACCACATTTGTTAATCCATTCGTCAGCTGACTGGCATTTGGGTTGTTTCCATCTTTTGACTATTATAAACAACACTGCTATAAACATTTGTGTACAAGGTTCTATGTGGATATATGGGTCTTCTTTTGGGTCTATACCTAGGAGTGAAATATCTGGGTCATATGGTAGCTCTATGTTTAATTGTTTGAGGAACTGCCAGATTGTTTTCCATTCTCATTTCCCACCAGCAGTGTATAAAGTTTCCAATTCCTCTACATTCTCACTAACACTTGTTATTATCTTTTTTTTTTTTTTTTTGAATTCTAGACATTCTAGTTTGTATGAAGTGGTATCTTGTGGTTTTGATTAGCATTTCCCTAATAACAGTGATGCTAAGCATCTATTCATGTGCTTATTGGCTATTTGTATATCCTCCTTGGAGAGACGTTTATTCAGATCCTTTGCCTATTTTTAAATTGGATTGTCTTTTTATCATTGAGCTGTAAAAATTCTTTATGTATTCTAGACAGAAGTCCCTTATCATGTATATGATTTGGACTTCTTTTCTCCTGTTCTGTGTGTCTTTTTTCCCACGTTCTTAATGGTGTCCTATGAAGAAAGAACCGTTCTTAATTTCAATGAAGTCCAATTTATCTTTTTTTTTTCTTTTGTTAATCATGCTTTTGGCTATCTAAGAATCTTTTGCCAAATCCAAAGCCATGAAGATTTACTCACATAGTTTCTGTCTTATTCATTCTTGTTTCTTAAATACAGTTTTGTACACAAGTAAAATCTGCTTAATGCATGTTTACTCACTGAATTTATCACTAGAACATCAAAAGGAATGGATGTAAAAAGTATAGTTTTCTTTTTAACACTGGTAAATTTCCACTGTAGATTATGTAGATCGTTTATTGGGTTAATCACTATTTTAGAGAAAACATTACAGTCCAGTTTTATTGCTAATATAGTTTAGCCTTCTTTCTCAAAACTGCAACTTGTTAAACTTTTTAAACATCTTAACAAAGGCATTAAATTTTCTAAAACAGAAAAGAAAGAAAAAACCTGCTTTGGGGCCTTGTTCTAATTTTTTATAAAACTAATGATTTTAATAAACTCATGACATGTAATTTATAAAATCTCTATCAGTACATTATTCCTGGAATGCTCCTTTTTTTAAAAAAAATATTTTAACAGCCTGGTGTGTACTGGGGGGGGCAGGGGGGGGCAGGTGGTCTGCAGGTTCTGGGCTGGAGTGTTAAGATGAGGCATGCTGAAGAGCAGGGCATCATCGTGGGGGCTTGCGTTTCATCGTCTATAGACTGGGGGCAACCACAGATCTTAACTCACAGGGTTGTTATGAGGACTCGGAGTTCATACTCGTATAGTGCATACCTAGGGGCCTGGAACGTGGGGAGAACTCGCTGTCAGCCATAGGATTGCTTATAGATGTGTGTGGCAGGAAGACCCATTTTTAAAAAAATTATTTATTGTTTTATTTTTGGCTGCGTTGGGTCTTTGTTGCTGCACGTGAGCTTTCTCCTTTGTGGAGAGTGGGGGCTACTCTTCGTTGAAGTGCTCGGGCTTCTCATTGCGGTGGCTTCTCTTGTTGCAGAGCACGGTCTCTAGGTGCGCGGGCTTCAGTAGTTGCAGCATGGAGGCTCAGTAGTTGTGGTGCACGGACTTAGTTGCTCCACACCATGTGAGACCTTCCTGGACCAGGGCTCAAACCCATGTCCCCTGCATTGGCTGGTGGATTCTTAACCACTGCACCATCAGGGAAGCCCTTGGAATGCTCTTAAGAAAAGAAAAAAAAATTATATTTGAGCCTTATTTCATGTATCAGGGTATATTTATTGGGGGGAAAAAAGCTATAAAATATGAGTAAACAAAGATAAGTGAACAGTTGAACAGCCGATACTACAACACAAGGAATAATCAGTAAATTATACAGATACATATTTTAAGTAATTAAAATTTTCAAAGCATTCCCTTCTTCTACACAATTCCATTTACATTTGGATAAAGCTAACTGGAAAGGGCAGCTTGTAGATTTTCAACATTACAGCAATGAGCACTGGATTATAAAATATGACAAACTCAATATGTAGGCATCTTATATCAGAATTAGGTTTAAGGCTGAATGTTGCATTAAAAAATTGACAGATTAGAATAGATGCTTATAAAGAAGAATTTACAGAATGTAAAAGTTCTGACAAGTATTTTGTAGAGGAAGAGTTGAAGGCATTGAGGTATATTAATCTAACAAACAGATACCAGGTAACACTACAGTTCTTTTCAATTTTTGAAGGGTTACCCAATAAAAGACTGAATTATGTTTATAGCAAAAGACAGATAGATGTAGGGTTAATGTATAGAAAGTAACCAACATAACGCAAAGATTCTCATAATCTTTTCAGAAGTTACATAGCTGCCTCAAGGAGTAGAAAGGAGACTGAACTCTCCTCCTTGGATGTTGTTCAGGGTGATACCTCTGACCAGGTGACCTTTAGTAATTTGTCCAACTTGTAGGCCCTACAATTCCATAACCTGTCTTATATCACATTTTAGAAATTCTGAAGATACTATTGAAATGATTTGCTCTGATCTTTTTTCTTCTTAAACTGGAACCAAATTACTAAAATCTTTTGATTAGTTTTGGCTAGTATCAGGCACAATCCCATGACCACCAGCCCCTAGAGTGCAATTGAACAGGCTTTGTTATTTTGGGAGTTTGATGATGCTTCTGATGCAATCACAGAGGTGAACAAAATGTTCTGTATTCTCAGTGTCACTGGAACTTAAAATAGTTGACACTTTATAAAGCACTTAGCTGCTTGATGAGAACCCATAAAGATTTTCCCTTAGGCACTAGCATTAGATAGAGACTTTGAACAGGAAGCTATGTATGACTCAAGTTGGATAGATCATTTTATTGTAACAGGTGCATTCCAATTTGAACCTGCACTTCCTTAGAGAAATTGCTGATTTCTCAACAATATTCTTTATTATAGATAGCAATATAGAATATTTTTGCCTGATTTAAGGTCAAATGATTACATGTGTAACTTTACTTTTCTTCTCTTTTTTCTCTTTTTCTCCACTCTTTCCTTCCTTCTTATTTTAGTTAGTGATTGTTTTTTGTTTATCATGATGAAGACTGAGCCTGGGGTCACGAATTATTTTTAATATCAAGATGGGCCATGTGTATTCACCCATTATGAACACCTTAATGACAAATAGAGGGACACCAAAGCTTGGAATATTTTAAGAGGGTACAAAATTTATGAATTTTCTTAAGATTTTAAGGCAGTTGATTTTAAAACACATGGTGAAATTCACAAATCTTTTCAAGCTAAAGTGGAATACAGAAACTAACTTTAGTGATTTACATGTAATGTTAGGTATTTAGGTGAAAGCTTGATGAGTTGAATTTAATATTTGGTCTTTTGATGTTCTACTTTTTTCCCTAAAATTCAGATGGTTTGGGAAATGTGTTGTTGAGGACACAAACATACTGGCAGCTTCCACTGTTGTACCCTACTACCTGGAACAAGGTAGCGTGCCTTCCAAAAGTAGAACATGATTCACTTGGGAAAATAGAGCTTCTTGAACCCCTCAGGTATTTCACAGTTTATTGTGTTGCTACACCTTCGCGAATCCCTCCTACTCTTCCTATAAAGAGGAACTGCCAGAAATTTGACTCTTTTCCAAATTGCTATGGGTCCTGTTTACCTTTGTATTATGTAGAGCCACACTGCAATATAGGTGCCATTTTTCATACTAAAATGGAATGATTATATTTTAGGATCACATTGATAAAACTGTGTGTGCATTGGATAACACTACACACTGATTTTTCCAAGAATAAATCTCTATTATAAGTGAATCGCCAAGCTATTTCTTAAGCCATTTTAACTGGATAAGTGCCAGAGGAATAGTATGTTTCAAATTCTTTACATTGCTTTAACTTGTGTGTGTGTGTGTGTGTGTGTGTGTGTGTGTGTGTGTGTGTGTACATGTTTCTCATTAAAAAGAAATACTGTTTATTCCATTGCTTGGAGTTCCCTAACATGGGAAGAAAATGTCACACTTTACTTATTTCTGACCAGGTCCCTATGACAAATTTTATGCTGTGAGAGAAAATTCCAAAGGCCTGTGGCACCAAGGATGGCATTGAACAACCTAGCTTCTGATAGTCCTTATTTTATGAACTCACATCTGTGTCTACATAGTTCTAGGATTATGACTGATTATCAGATCTCGTGACACTAACCTAATAAATTCTTTGATTTCACACAACTCTTTCAACAAGTTTTTATTAAATAACTTAGTCATATTCCAAACTGTCCTAGCTAGTGACAGAAATATGTGAAATAATTACTGTCTTTATATTCCTCATTTTTTGAAGTAACAAGATATACTAAATTAAAAGAAACAAATAGTATAATTATATATAATGAAGGACCAAATTTAATGTAAATTTAAATGTCCAAATTAGTGGATAAATAATGAAAAAGTTCACTTTGACTGGAGTTTTCTACAACACTTCAAAGAAGGTGTAGGACTTGAGATAAGTAAGGAATTACAAAAAGGAAAAACACTATTGAAGTTTTAGCAGCAAAGATGCATATGAGTCGTACATCGTGTGGTGACAAGCTAGTCTAGAGTGAAGCCAGAAGTTGAAAAATAGTGGAGAATAGTCTAGGTAAGTAAAATGGAATGGAAATAACCATGAAGCTTGATGTAGAGTGTGGGAATACAGACCTTGATCTGATAAGGTCATGGAATTCTTGATAAAGAAAATGTCATGGTAAAAATGGCTTTCTGAAAATCAAATGTGGTGATGATATGCAAGACAGCTTGACTTTGGGAACATTAAAGTTAAGAAATCTTGTAACTTTCTATGAGTTCATTAGAGCTGGGACTAGGGTGAAGCAGGGAATATGTGAAGAAAGAGTCAAACAGTCGAGATGTTATTAATGCATAAGATTTGGTGGTGGCTTAGATAATAGAAATGAAAGACACACAGCTGAGTCTAGTAGAGCTTCCATATTTTGTGCCTGCAGTATTGTGTTTTCAGGGACAGAAGTGGGTAAACTAGGGACGGGATCACAAAGAGGGAATGACCATAAAGTCAGTGTCTGGCCTAAAGAGATACAGTCGGGGGACAAATGAGGGGAATGCTCATGAAGGTGATTGTAATTACAAATCAGAATGAGGTTAGGATGGTGAAATTGCTTTGGGAGAGGACATCAAGGTGAAAACTTAACTGTCTAAGTGAATAAGCTCACCAAGGGGAAAAAAAAGATAGAGAAAAATGAAGGGCAGTCAATGAATAACGTCCACCATTAGGAAATAGAGCATGGATGACACATCAAAAGGGGACTGTGAAAAAAGCAGAGGATGTTCCAAAATAACATCATGGAAGTCAAAGTAAGAGGGAGCTGTAAGAAAGAACGTTGAGTTAAAAATACAGGCCTTTTAAATATGAAGTCATATAAGAAAGAAGAGGAAGAAACATCCCTTGTGACGAGGAGTTAAAACTATTGACTTTTTCTAGAGATATTTAGTTTAATCCCCAGGAACAATATCCTAACTGCAGCGTGATAGTGAGGAAATGGAGGTAGCGGATAGAGACAGCATCTTTGAAGCTGTGTGTAAAACACAGGGTGTCAACAACTAGAAGACTCAGAGGATAAAGAGTGGACATTTCCTGCCAAATGAGGGCATTTCTCTACATATTTGTAGAGAAAGTATCCAAATGGAAGGATCTCTGAGAAAGTTGAAGGAGTTAAAGCACAGATGGAGGGATAAGATATCTCTTTGCCCTGTTGCCAGAATTAACTGCTTTCTCTGGATCCTTTAGAGCTTTTTCTATCTTCCAAAACTTTGTGTCATCAATTATTACCTTTGCGGTTTGCATTCCCAAGCAGTCCTCTGCACTGGCCCCTTGCTTGTCCCTGAACACATTCTCTGGTCTCCCAATCCACAAGCTATTTTCTTTTATGTTTGCTATACCTCTCAGCTGCAGACTCTCTCAGTTTTCCTCTTCAAAACCAAACTTAAGTAGAGTTTCCCCCTATCGCTCTTACTAAATCTTTCTTATTCACACCCTCTCCACACCCTCTCTGCCCCATGACTCCACTGACATAGCTCTTGTCAAGATTATCAATGCCCTTTTGCTATCAAATCAAATTGCTGACACCTTTTCCCCCTCTTTTTAAAAGAAATTTTTATTGAAATATAGTTGATTTACAATGATGTGTTAGTTTCAGGTGTACAGCTATATGTACATATAGATAGATAGATAGATAGATAGATAGATAGATATTCCTTTTTAGATTCTTTTCCATTATAAGTAATTACAAGATATAGCGTATAGTTCCCCTCTCTTAAAACATTCTTTTCCTTTGGCTTTCATGACACCTCACTCTTGGCATTCTTATCTCTCTGGTACCTTTGCTAACTCTTTCTCCTCGCTCCTCTTCTAACTCAGTCTACACTTCTGCATGTTGCTCTGTGGGGCTGCAGCCATCATCCTCATGCAGGTGAATCCCAATTCTGGATACTGGCCCAGATCTCTCCCTTGACTGGCAGCCTGGATACTAGATTTCACAGAAGTTTCAAACTCATGTATCTGTGGCTAAAGCCATTTCGTCCCCACACCCCCGGTCCTGCTCTTGTCCAGTGTTCTGTGTCTTAATGGTAGCCCCTCTCCACCCAGTTAGGCAAGCCAGGAACTTCACTGTTGTTCTTGTTCCTTCCTTTTCCTTGTTCTCTCCTATCCCATCTATTAGCAACTCCTTTTGGTTTTATTTCCTAAGGATTTATTAAATCTAACTATGTTTTCTCACCTCTATGCCACCACACTTATTCAGGGCACTATACTTTTTGCAGAGATTGTTGTGGAAAGCACCATAACTGATGCCTTTGATGATAATTTTTGTTCTTTTCCACTTCTCTCTTCCAATCCACAAGGCAGCTCTAAGATATGAATTAAGTCATGTCCTTTGCCTGGATAAAATACTTTCATAGTCCCCTACTGGGCTCTGTATTACATACAAGCTCCTTCATATGCCCCATATTAGCATTTTTAAGGTATTAAATACCTGTGTACCAGATATTAGCTCATTTAACCCCTATGATAGCTGTATGAATGATTAAACCAGGGTCTTTTCTCAGTTAGTTTAACTGATTTCCATGCCTTTCATGGTGGACCCCTGATGACTTCTCCAGGAGCACCTCTTATCACTCCATCTTTAGCCAGATTGAATCTCTTGCTATTCTGTATATATGCTGCCTCTTGTGAACATGCTCTTTCTTATGCCTGGATCTCATTCCCTATCTCTTCTCACACCATTTTCCTGGTTAATTCTCACTAACATCTCAGATCTTAATTTGGATGTTCCTTACTCCAAGAAGGTATCACTAATCACACAACTAATTCCAGCTTGTGTGACAATCCTATGTGCTTCCATACTGAACTCGAGGCATTTATAACACTTAATTGCAATCTCCTGTCAACTCCAATAGAAGGTAAGTTTTCTGAGGGCATTGCTTTTCTTGTTCACCATTGTGTCTGTGAAAACAGAGGCCAGCGTATTTGGTGACTGCTCATTGAGTGCCTGAATGAATGGCTTAGATGCAGATTTATATCAATATAAAAATCAAAGAAACAATTTAGGAATGAATGTCCTTCATGGAAATATGAGATAAGAATATCTGCTCAGAATGAAAGTTCGGCCACAGGAAAATATAAACAAATGGGAGGAAAAATGAAGATGTGAAGTGGCCTTAAACATTATCAAGAAGGAATAGGATTGTTGAGAAGGGTAAGGGAGCCACATTAAAATTGGATAGCAAAGACCAAACAACTATTTCTTTACCTTTCTCTAGAAGGTTCTGTGCTGCTAAGAAAAACGCTTAGAAGTTGAATGGTAGAGGCCTAAGCTTGAAAATTGATCCAATGTTGGGTGATGTGTGTGTGTGTGTGGGGGGGGTATGTGTGTGTTGGGTAGGTTGCTGATTGTGTGATGGAGTCTAGAAAGAATATAAAGGTGGTTGTGAAGTCAGCACTTACATAACCAAAACTAGAATTTGGGCTAAAAGAGACCCATTATACTGGAACAAAGTAGATGGTCTGTGTAAATAGGAGGTATGGAGTGGAGAGGTTTGGTGGAGGCACAGTAAGTGGAATGAAGGAATCTGGGAGAAGATGAGCAAAGCATCACTAAAAGAAATTATTAAATTCACTATTTATGAGTTGATGTCATTGCCTATAATGATAGGAATCTACTTTTCACAAGTATATGTATTTTATCAAAATCAGAACTGATCATATGGTATGGTAATACGAAATTAAAAATTGTCATCATTATGATGGTTGGAGTTTCTTCAAAGGAAAAACCATAAAGGCTAAGGAGCCCTTTTGTATACTCCCTTTCTTGAGTTCAGTCAGTGTAGAAAATTAACACTGGAAGACTTGTTTTCCCCATAGCAACTAATTATTCACCTAGTACACTTATTTGTGGATGGATCAATCATTCTCCAAGTGTTTATTGATCCCCTATTGTGTGCCCAACATGATGATAAATGCTGAGGGTAAACAAGAAAAATATAAAGCATGACCTCTCCCCTCTCAATCTGCAGTGTGCTGGGAAGTCACTTAATCTACCCGGATTTCACTCTTGTTTTACATCATTACACTCTTCTGTTTTAGTAGTGGTATTAGTGACAGAATAACTTTTATTGATAATTCCTTGCTATTTAGCTGTTCTTCTATACTGCTTATTTTTTTTCCTATTTGTTTACATTTTCTTGTGGCCAAACCCTGATTCTTAGCAGATGTTGTCTAAAAAGCCAAAATCTCTGTCTGGGAGATATTTGCAAACTGCACAGTTCCTCATCTGTGTAGAAAGGGTTATATGAATCTTGATCAGTGTTACTGGTCTCTGAAAAGTTGTCTTGGAATCTACTTCTATTTGTCTAGTATTTATTTGACATTTGGGAGAATCCTGGCAATAAGAATTCCTAGGTTCTAACTTTACATCTTCTCTTTCCTTGGATATTCTGTTTTCAAGCTTAGATAAAAGGGATAACTCCTTATAGCTGTTAGTAAACAGCACAATAGAAAAATCATTGCTGATCCCACTCCACATTTTGCAACATGCAAACTGATTACCACAGGAGCATTCAAAATGTCAACATTCACTGGCTTATTCTCTGCAGGATGTGCCTAAATGGGGCTTCCTTTATGAGGCAGGAAACTTAAGCTGAATATTTAATATTTCATGAATATCACATGAAACTCCAGTTAGGAATGAAAACATGAAGATAAACAATGGGTACACTTATGAAGTCTGGGTGATGCATATATTTTTATTTCGTTCAGTAGCACATACAGGGTCTCCTGGTTTTGCTTTCAACACTACTCTTTGCATAGTTGTGAGGCAGTTTGTATTCAGCATTGCACAGCTACATAATTATAAATGCTGAACAAGCTTTTAGATCTATATGCTCTGCCCCACAGAATAGTATAACAAATTTGAGATTATAAATCAATTTAGTTACTTCCAAGTTGGAGACTTTCACAAGTGAATTTATTTATTTAATAGATTTTTCTCTGTGCATTTGAATCCTTTCCCTTTGATTTATTGGGTTTTTGTTGTTGTTGCTATTGTTGTTTTTCAGGAAATGTATGGAGGTAGTAACAGGAAGTAAATGCTTATTCGGGATCCAATTGTTATATATATATTTTTAGGACACTGGAAATTCAATATAAGTGTTTGCTTTTAATGAATAAACATTGCTCATCAATCTGTCAAACAAATAATTTTCCAACAGAAGAAAGAAGCTAATTTAGCCATCATTTTTGACATATGAAAATTTTGTACAACTTTACTTTTCAGCCACACAAAATTCGGAAATTAAGAATCTATATCTAAAATGTGGATTTAGAAATACTAACATAATTATCTATGATACAAATATACGGAAGAATTTCTGTCAGTGGATGCAAGACTCTTTCTTTTTAAGTTTTAAAACTTTTTCTGCTAAGTACTATATCAGAATTTTCATATCTCATAGGATCTTTGAGGTGTCAGGCATAGTCTGTTAGACACATTTCCTGGCTTATCTAAATCTGTGTAAAAGGTAGATCATTTTACTTCTCATTTTCAGAAACAATTCCTAAATACCAACCCCATGGATGAATTTCCTAATTAGAATTTGTGGTTTGTGGGTGTGGAGCAAACCATCCTATGTCACATTAGCTACTTCCAGGATCATGCAATTAAGTCAGATAATTGTCTTCCATATTTAGGTAACATAATTTTGTTGTGGATGTTAAACTCTTTTAAAGTTGAATTTTTCAAATTATTAATGTTTACAAAATGAGTTTATTGAGACACGATCAGATTTAAAATTAAGATGTAGACTAGAATATTAAAGAATAGAATATAATGTACATTGCAGAGAGGAATAATAATCTGTTTTTTGAAACTTTTAGTTACACTGTTTGTGGGCTATAGTTGCAAAGTTATATATATATATAATATATATATACACACATATATGTGTAATATATGTATGCATGTATATATATACACACAATATATATTACATATATAACATATTATTATGTTATATATATTATATATGCATATATACATATATGCATCTTTCTTTTTAACTGTGGGTAAAAGTAAAAATTAATTTGAAAGCAATTATTCTAAGGGTATTTCTTTTATAGTGTTTATATCTAACTGAATCAGTTATATATTATTAGTTTTTCTAAATTAAGTGAATTTTTTTTTTCCAAGTGTCAACTATGACCCAATTAATGTGTGGATCCTTTAACATTTTTATCTCCTGTCAATACTGATGACTCTTTGAGATGATAGTTAAAAACCATACCCTGTTACAAATTAAGAAAATAAAACATAGAAACACACAAATGACTAGAACTTGGAACGTTGCAAAAAAATACGTTAATATCAGCATTTTCCAAACTTGAGTTTCCAGGTTTTTAAAAGGTATTAGTTCAAATAACTGAGTTCTATGGCTGATGGGCTTTGGAAAATTGGGTTAAACCTATTAAGTTTTCTTTACTGCAGCAATTCTTTGGGATTTTAATATACTAATGGCTACTTCAAATCACCAAGTATTGAGTTATGAATATAATGTACTTTTCCCAAACCTATTTAACCACAGAATTATTTTAAAGTATTATTTATTTGGAAAATTGTTTATTGGGACACACTTTGGGAAATGTTTAATTTAATCATGTCAATTGATGGGAAGTTAAGAGACAAGGCCTTACAAAGTAAGTTTGAATGATCTTATGATATGCAATAGTGTTTCCTAGAAATCATACTAAACTCTAATTTTCTTTTTATCAAGAATTGTTTAATGGGAACATTTGGTATTGTAGTAGCTCAAGATTCACCTTAAATGTACCTATTCTGGTCTACTTTCTTAGGGAATTCACTTTAGTGAATTTAGAAGTAGTAAATGTTTTGTGTTTATTTGCTTTTCTTACAATCAGTAATGTTAATTATTCATTACTATTTCTATTTTAAAAGTAATGTGTATGGAACTATGTAGGTGTTGTCTTCCCTGGTCAGTGTTCCAATATGCTTCAGATGAGACTTCCATGTGAGCTAGATTGATTTTCAGTTCTGTTCGTACACAGTTTCCAAAGGTGTCTATATCCCTGGAGATATTTAGTGAGACAGCCATCTGGTTTCTTCCTGGTAAACCTCTCTCCCTAGTCACTTGCCATACATTCAGGAGAACTGGTAAGGGAATGTGGGTCACTTATAGTAGACTAGTTGTACTCTTTCCCCTAGAAGAGCCCTTTCCTTTGGACAAAGTTCATGAGGATTCCTTACACTTTCCTTGGAATGAATTCACTTCTTTGAGGGCCACCCTGCTGCTTGTCACCTGGCAGAGCTGCAGGGCTCACCCTAAGACATGCCTGAACATGCCTGCTCACTAGAAAAAAGAGAGTTCATTAATAAGGCAAACATTGCTTCTACTCTCTCTACTGCTATAGCAATGTTGATGCACATGCTTTGTATAATTATCACATTAGAGCATAACAACATATCTTTAAGACAGGTTTGCTCACTCTCACTTTTTATTGGATACTGGTTATATTTATTTATTTTTCATTATTTTTTTATTGGGGTATAGTTGCTTTACAAGGTTGTGTTAGTTTCTGCTGTACAGCGAAGTGAATCAGTTATATGTATACCTATATCTCCTACTCTTGGACCTCCCTCCCACCCCCCGCCCCATCCCACCATCTAGGTCCCCACAGAGCACCGAGCTGAGCTCCCTGTGCTATACAGCAGCTTCCCACTAGCTATCTACTTTCCACATGGTAGTGTATATATATGTCCATCCCAGTCTCCCAGTTTATCCCACCCCCTTCCGCACCCCATGTCCACACGTCCATTCTCTACATCTGTGTCTCTACCCCTGCCCTGCAAATAGGTTCATCTATCCCATTTTTCTACATTCTCATTTTGTAAATTAGCTTAATGAGTCACAGAGGGGTTAAATCCTTTCCCCAGGATTATTCCACCCAAATGTGAACCCAGAGCTATGTCATTCTCCATCAAGGTTAGCCTTGGGGTAGGTGTAGCTAATGGACAGTTAACACCTCTTTATGAGGATGTCCTAACCACACCAGCTAGCCTTATCTGGTCCCTCTTTACTCAAGAACAGAGTTTTATTGTCATCTTTATAAAAGTCTATTGGGCAAGGTCACAGGATTTCTTCTCTACAGGTTTATTTTATAAACCAGAAAAAAAAAAAACCAGATACAAAACAAAAATTTTACTAAACACTGTTGGATGTAGGCCTGCCAAGGGAACAGAGTGGCCTGATGGGGCTGGGGAAAAAGACAAGGGTTGCCATCTGAAGTCTAACTGACTAATAATTCAATTGGGAGTGTCAACAAAGGCAGGGAAGTGAAATACAGGTGCGAGGGAGAAGGAAATAGGGAGGGTTTGACATTTTGGTGAGGATTCAAGTATTATATGAGTCACTGAGTAAAACCCAAGAAGGGAGAGGCTAATTAACGAGAAGGGAAATGAATCAGTTCCATATTGCAGAGACAATGATTATAGGATAAAGGTGGAAAATCAGAAGGAGAAACTAGATTAAATTCAGGTAATCTTTTGATAAGGCCTTGAATTTATTTTTCTGAAATTGTGGAGTTCACGTACATTTACAAAAACGCCAAATTAATCAAACAAATTATTCTGCTATTGTTAGTGCCTTACACACAATGCACTTACTTCTCATATATTTGAGGGCACTTATTGAAATACATGCTGGACCAAACAACACAGAAAAAAATAAAGATTTTACTTTAGACTGTTTAAAGTCCAAAGAAAGAGGAATCTGTGTATAAGCAGATACCCTCACCACATAACTCTGAGCGAGAAAGAATGTATTCATCATTGATCATAAACGTTTTATCCAGAAAAAAAATAAACTATACAAAAATATTCGGACAGGTGCTGGCTTAAGGGTAACAAACAAAATTTTCTGAAAAGGAAGTCTAAGTAGCAACTCAGTCTGGCTCGACTAATTACTCCAGGAAGACTTGTGAAGGTGGGTGGAATCTGTTCTTGGTCTTCAAACGAAAGTTTCGTTTGCAGACAATGAATAATACCATTTAAATATAGAAACACTCTGGCTAGAAGTGACAGAATGGTAAGATATACCATGAAAACACTAATCATAAGAAACCTGAAGTGGCTATATTAATATCCAGCAAAGTGATCTTAAAGACAAAGTATCACTAGAAACTAAGAGAGTCATTTCATAATGATAAAACGGTCAATTCATCAGCAGACATAACAACCCATAATATATAGGCACCTATGAACAGAGTTTCAGAATACATGAAGCAAAAACTTACTGAAAGGGCTTGCCTGGTGACGCAGTGGTTGAGAGTCTGCCTGCGGATGCAGGGGACACGGGTTCGTGCCCCGGTCTGGGAAGATCCCACGTGCTGCAGGGCGGCTGGGCCCGTGAGCCATGGCCGCTGAGCCTGCGCGTCTGGAGCCTGTGCTCCGCAACGGGAGAGGCCACAACAGTGAGAGGTCCGCGTAGCGCAAAAAAACAAAACAAAACAAAAAAACTTACTGAAATATATTACAAAATAAATCCACAAATAAAGTTAGAGATTTTAGCACTCGTCTTTCAGTAACTGATAGCAGAAGTATACTAAAAAGACGGGAATAAAGGCAGACCTACTAGAGAATGGACTTGAGGATACAGGGAGGGGGAGGGGTAAGCCGGGACAAAGTGAGAGAGTGGCATGGACATATATACACTACCAAATGTAAAATAGCTAGCTAGTGGGAAGCAGCCGCATAGCACAGGGAGATCAGCTCAGTGTTTTGTGTCCACCTAGAGGGGTGGGATAGGGAGGGTGGGAGGGAGGGAGACGCAAGAGGGAAGGGATATGGCAACGTGTGTATGTGTATAGCTGATTCACTTTGTTATAGAGCAGAAAATAACATACCATTGTAAAGCAATTATACTCCGATAAAGATGTTAAAAAAAAAAAAGCAGGAAGTATATAGCAGATTTGGGTAATATGATCAATTAACCTGATCTGATTAAATATTTAAATTTTCTTTTATATAACAGAATACCCAACAAATGAAGAATGCACGGTCTTCTCAAGAGAGCAAGACAACATTCACCAGGATAGTGCATACGCTGGGTCATAAAGCAGCCTGGTAAAGTGCCCTCACCCACTGTCTTCCTTGCTCAGAGACCTTGTGAATGCCTCAGGCGGCAAGACATCTTCACATTTTCTCTACTGCCAAGTGATCTATGTGGATCAATAGGAGGGGGATGGGCATACAGAGCTCAAGAATCCCACCTTTGCTTCCACAAAGCAAATTTTAGCTCTTCTCAATTTTAGCTCCTCTCCATCTAATCATGAATTGGATGTACTTTCTTTGCAAGGTGGTATTTCTTCCTCCATGATCTGTTTCTTCCTATATATTTACCCTCTCCTTCAAGACACAATTTAAATTTACTTAGTTTGTTGTCTGAAATCTTTCCAATCCACTCTTCTTTCTATCTGCTCTGAACTATGTAAGCACAGACTACATATTATTATTTAACTCTTAATGCATTTGTATTTTATCTCCCCCATTGGATTAAAAGCTCTGTGAGAGGGCTCCCCTGGTGGCGCAGTGGCTGAGAGTCTGCCTGCCTATGCAGGGGACACGGGTTCGTGCCCTGGTCCGGGAGGATCCCACATGCCGCGGAGCTACTGGGCCCGTGAGCCACGGCCGCTGAGCCTGCGTGTCCGGAGCCTGTGTTCCGCAACGGGAGAGGCCACGACAGTGAGAGGCCCGCATACCGAAAAAAAAAGCTCTGTGAGAGCAGGTGTCACATTTTATAATTTTTCTGGAGATATTGCCTAACTAATTGCTCAATAATTGCTTGCAAAATAGGTGTGATGAGTGAAGGCTGAATGCTACTTTTGTGGTTTCATAACTTTCTTTCTTGTGAAGTTAAGGTTTCATAACTTAACTTTCTCGTGAAGACATATTGTACAGGTGTTTCACATGTGGCATCTATAGGTCACAAAGACATATGTTTTAACAAAAGATGAATTGCTATTTTAGATGAACTTTGTTCTACTGTAAACATTCAACAGACAAAAACTGAGTGAGGAATTGGAACAAGGGAGACAAAATTTTTAAAATACAAGGGAAACAAGATTTTTGAAATGATGTTTCACATTTACTTTCAAAATAGACATCATAGGGCTTCCCTGGTGGCGCAGTGGTTGAGAATCCGCCTGCCGATGCAGGAGACGCGGGTTCGTGCCCTGGTCCGGGAAGATCCCACATGCCGCGGAGCAACTAAGCCCGTGAGCCATGGCCGCTGAGCCTGTGCGTCCGGAGCCTGTGCTCCGCAACGGGAGAGGCCACAACAGTGAGAGGCCCGCATACCGCAAAAAAAAAAAAAAAAAAAAAAAAAAAAAAAAGACATCATAATATTTTAAACTTAAAAGTCCCTGATATGGGTCCTATCACACAGACCCTAGGACTATGATTCTAGGTGGTTTCTAATCATTCCCCATGGGAAAGAACATTTGACTATGAGTTAGGAGCTTTGAGTTTTAATATTGTCAGCTAATAAGGAATTGTGTCATTGCATTGCTCTGAGATTTTACTTCTTCACATTTAAAATGTGTAGTTACACTAAATGTCATGTAAGGTACCTTCTAGGTTTAACCTTTTTCTGTCTTGTGTAGTTTACAGTAGAGCCTCCCACTTGAAGTGTTGTCATGAACCAATAGCAGTGGTGTCACCTGGGAGCTTGTTGGAAATACAGACTCTCCTCTCAGACCTTAGCCCAGACCACGTATTCACATTAAAGTTAAAAAAGCACTGTTCTAGAGTGTATGGCAAAAAAGTTCATTCGGGTCTTTCTGTAAGATGTTATGGGAAAACCTGAGCAAACTTTTTGGCCAACCCAGTACATAGGGAAGCATGGCATTTCGCTCTTCCAAACTTCCATCTTCACTTGTCTATTTCAGGTCTAGGAATTTTGGGGAGAATTTGCTCTTAAAAGGACAAAAGCAATACATGCTTTTGAGATGATAATGTTTTATGTCTTCATCTCAGCTAGGGCTGCGGTCTCTATCTCTTCTGCATATCCTAAGTCAATAATAGACTACATTATACTGGCATGTCTTTCTGAAATGAGTGACATATCTGGTTTAATTAGTTTTTCCTGTTACATAACTTGCTTGACATTAGCTATAATTAATGTGTAAAACTGGATGTTACCATTCAGAGTTTCTTAGTAAACAACAGCCCTGAAATTCATCCTTTTTCCTTTTCCTCTTTGACAGAAGGCTTTGTTAGTTACTTAATGTTGTTGGTGATTTTCATCATGTTATGTTAATTCTCTCCTTGTATGATGTTTTTCTGCTCAATTTCTTATAGGATGTACTACATGACTTTTAACTAATAAAACATTAAATCAAACATTTATTGATTTCACTGTTAAAATGGATTTCCTTCAATGAACTATTTATTTCATTGATCAATTGAAACAACAAACTGATTGATGGACTGTTTTGACAGCATGTTGACACAGGCTTTGTAGTTAATTTCTCCTTTGCTATTCTTACAAACGAAACTGAGAAGAGTGTGCTTCAATCTGCCTATATTTCTGTGTTAAAAAATCTTCATGGGGCTTCCCTGGTGGCGCAGTGGTTGAGAATCCGCCTGCCGATGCAGGGGACACGGGTTCGTGCCCCGGTCTGGGAAGATCCCACATAAAACTTCATGTTTGTCAGGTTGTTGACATTTTTATTATTCTTCAATTTACACCACTTTGTTCCTATACATTCAAGTGAGCTTATTTTAACACTGCTACTAAGATCTTTTTCAGCAAGTCCCTCTTCCATCAGTTCAAGTGTAAATGAATTAGTTACAAGGCATAGTGTGCTCTGATAGAAAGCCATAACCATCTGAGTTTAGAAAGCAGGACAATGAGATTTAGAAAGTTACTGAACAGTATGCTTACTCATGAGAACCCAAGGGCTAAAATCAGTGGACCACTATCCTCAAATAATCCATGTATGTAGTACATCTCTGGCTTTGGAGTGCTTCCCTCTCTCTCTCTCTTTTCTCCCTGATACCTGGAAAGAAACTTGTAGTTTATCCATTCCATCAAGTACAGCAAGGCAAAGACTCATTTTTACTACCTAGCCCACCATTACATAAATTAAATTGCCATCACTCACTCACTATGTGTTATTTCCATTTGGACTTTAGAGATAAAATTCCACTGATGGGAAATGAGAAGGATCCAAGCAAAGTCTCTAACTGAGTGATTATCCATTTCTGTATTCACAGGAAATAACCACAATGGCTGGATCTTGTCACCATTTTATAAATAAGCTTACAAACAAACATAGATGTAAACCTATTCCAATTTATGAACAAAAATAAAAATGTTAATGTCCAAACTTACTTAATAGGGATTCAGGGATAGAAATCTCCTAATTTGGGTTAATAGCATCATCTTTTTCCTTTGTTAAAGGTTAAAAAGAGTAATGGATTAATAATAGAGATCAGTGTTTCAAATCCTGAAACAGCAGGTTTTCTTACCGGCTGGTAAGAAAACTGAGTAGCATTTGAGAACTGATGAATGAGATGATTCTATAACAGTCATCTTCAGTTGGACCCCTTGGTAGGTATCCTTTTTTTATCCTAATTTAAATTTTTATTGGAGGCTTGCTACAGATTATACCGTTGAAGAGTTGTCACATATTACAAGGTGGCTCCACTCAAAATACAAAACAATCATTATTAATATCAAATAGTGGCCTATATAACATCTAGAAATATTCATCGTATGCTTTAAATCCTGTATTTGAGGTATATAGACATGTTCTAGGATAGTATTGTGGGGATACTGTTTTTCTGACACTTTTTAAAGTATATGCAGATTTTAACAAATATCTAATGAAGTACTGAGCTATTTTTTAAAGGAAAGAAAGGGTTTAGAGGAGGACTGGAAAGTATAGAAAATTTTTTATTTTCTACGGTTTTTACCACATGGGCATTGTAATGAAATAACTTTATGGACAAAACGCTGATTTTAAAATATAAGATTTCATTCTCATTTTTCTTAGAAGTCAGATTCAAAGATTTAGTGTTGAATGGAAAATATATTACACAGTGTAACATGTAAACACACTCTAGAGTGTTTTCTGCTATCAAAATGTGTAATCTTGATTTTCCCGTTAATGACCCTCCCCATCTACAACTCCTCAAATGCCACACGATTCCTCCATTTCAATGACTTTCACTCAGTTCCATTTTCTCATTCTTTGTGTAGTCATTCCTTAGATATCACTTGAACTGCTTTCATTTCATATCTTGTACACAAAATTTTTCCATAACAACATCTCATTTTCAATTCATTCCCTTTCCTCTCTTGAACCATATCTTCATTTTCATTATGATTTTCAAGTCTTTTATAAACATATTTTCTTCCCACCTTTTAAGTCCTTTTGATTTTACTTATTCATCCTGAATTTCACAGTCAATCATTTCAACAATGATTTTAGTAAGGACTTAAAATTCCTCATCTCCTTAGCCTTCTGTCATATCTTATAAGTATATGCACAAACTTGAGTACATTCTTCCTTTACCTACATTGGCTATCAAGCATTGATATGAGAAAAAGAGGTAAATAAATAAGTCATAGTAAGCAAGTAACAACATCAAACATTTAACTTTTTAAAATACAGCAGGTTTTTCAATTGTTTTCAGCAATCCTACTGAATCTCTGTGACAATTAACTGAGTTCTTATTTTAAAAAGACAGAATAGACTTTGTTTTGCTTCAGAAACAATCTCAAAACAAGGCTTAAATTAATGCAATGGATTTCATGCTAGTTCATGTGAGTGGGGGGAGGCTTTACCGAGCAGACAGAATCTTCAGCCTTTAATGGTGCTTTCATCATAAGACTTCCGGGTTCTGTACAAGAGGAAAGGTGAGATAGAAGTATGAGTCAGAAAGATAATTTAAAAATTTAGCAATCATTAGAATTATCTTCCACAATGTTCTGACTCCTCTCACTCTGCCCAAATCCTAGGACTCATTTTCATTTTTCTCATTCTGAGTGAAATGTTTTCCCCCTTTATTTGGCAAACAGATGCTAAACAGCACATGTCGTCAAATTCCTTTCCACTCCACATTCCTCTGCATATTCACTCATCCTTTCTTCTTTTCTGGCATTCCCAGCATCACTTCAATTACAAACTTGTTTAGAAACAGGGGCTTTCATGGTTGATGGAAAAACAGAGAATGTCTACTAGAATAATAGGACTAATCCATGAATCAAAAATGATGAGAACTAGTTCAGTGTAACATTATTATGTTAGGTCATTAATAAAACCATTTAGGTAAGGTGTAAAACCTGTAGTGCCCAGTAGGAGTAAAGATCAGGGACTGGGACATCCCATTAAAGAAATTGGAGACAAGGACATGAGAAGAGTAGAGACTATACTGTTCCCTCCACAGCAGTAAGAAATGACCCAGAAACTGTGATCAAATTTGTTATGGATTCTTGGATTTGTTCTACCAGTACCCCCTCCAATCCTTTACAGAGTGCAGGAGATAGATAGAAGACCAAATTAACAAATGCAATTTGCAGTGACGTGGATAGACCTAGAGATTGTCATACTGAGTGAAGTAAGTCCGACAAAGAAAGGCAAATATCATATGATGTTGCTTATACGTGAAATCTAAAAAAAAAGTGTACAGATGAACTTATTTACAAAATAGAAATAAAGTCACAAATGTAGAAAACAAACATGGCTACCACGGGGGAAAGGGGAGGGGATAAATTGGGAGATTGACATTGACATATACACACTACTATATATAAAATTGATAACTAATAAGAAGCTACTGTATAGCACAGGGAACTCTACTCATTACTCTGTAATGACATGTATGGGAAAAGAATCTAAAATAGAGTGGATATATGTCTATGTATAACAGATTCACTTTCCTGTACAACAGAAACTAACACAACATTGCAAATCAACTATACTTCAATAAAATATTTTTCAAAAATCCCTTCCTCCACTCATAGATAGAGTTTGGGATCTGATTTTGATTATATTTTTCATGTGTACCCCCATAAACCTAGATTAGGAACAGTATCACTGAGACATACAAGGTGAGATATATCCATTTTGTTGACTCAGATCATGGCAGCAATGACATATGTAGCAGCTTTTTTGATTCATCAGCTAACTGTAGAAGGAGCAACAGCTCTGCCAGACATGGCACACAGAGCATGGCTTGATGATTAGCAGAAGTAGGAGCTTCCTGATTGCTTCTCACAAGGGAGAGGGCAAACTGAGCAGAAAATGAATGATCAGTGGATGGGACCAATCTCATGCCTTCTCTGGCCCTTCTGACAACTTTGTAAATTCCTCAATCTTTGTATCAAATGTGTGTCCATTTAAACCATCGAGAGTAGATTGTACCGCTAAAAACTCAACACGGACCAATGTGGTTATTGATAGCAGATTTGGTTAAATGCAATAGACGTTCAGGAAAATAGGATTTGGGAATGTCTACATTAACTATTTGTATCTCAAATTAGTGAGAAACCACTTACCATTAGAAAGTAAGACCAGTATGAGATGCCAAATAAAGGAAAGGCATTGGTGGACAAAATTACTATTAAAACAGACCATTACTTGGATCAAAAGGAAAAGAAGGACCGTAGGCGGGGATAGAGAATTTAAAGATAGAAAGAGACAAGGTCAACATTTTCAATTCTTAACTCAAGACATTATCAGAAAACCTAACATTTTCTAAGACTGACTGAATATCTTAACTTCTTTGGTCTCAAGGCTGGTATGGCAAAAAGTTAACTTCAGAATCTGATCTTGTTTATTACTCAATTATAACACAAATTGAATTCATTATGTTAGGTGATTTATTAGGGAAGATTTATTAGGGAAGGTTTATTCCTGAGAATTGGAATAGTGATTTGAGAATATTTAGATGACTCGTTAATACCCAGATCACATAAACTCTGTCAGGCCTGCCAGCAGAAGCAGACCTTCTGGTGCTTTGAAAAGAGGCTGGTCCTGCATTGCTTAAAGTCTTAGTTACAAATTCATACAGAATAGTATCTTGCAGGGGGATGCAAGATATTTATTATTTCTCTCCATGCTTCATCCTTACCAGTTATCAATGCTCCCACATCTTGAACAAGCTCAGCATGCTCTGGGAGAAAAAATATATATATAACTCTAGAGAGAAAAGTGCTTAGCACCAAGATCTTGCAAGGTTTTTTATTTGTTTGTTGTTTAGTTTATTTCATAAAAAAAAGGATGGATATAGGTAAGAATGGATTCTAAGTGTTAGACTAGAAATAAACATAATTTTTGTGTTGGCTGAATTTATTGAAACGGTTGTGCTTACCCAAGGTTGTGGATGCAAAGTATTGGCTTTAGCAGCTGAGAAGAGTTTTTATTACTTATTCATTTTGTTGCCTGAAAACTGGATTTTCATGCTATCTTTGGGGAATGTTACAATGAATATGTAAATGACTCTCCTAAATATGTCCTCTGAGGAAGTTCAGAAGGCACCCCCTTCAGCACTAAATTTGAAGCTACAATGATAAGGGGAAGCTTGGGCATCCTTGAAAAGATATGTAGTGCACAAGCATTCTTTTTTCCACATCTTTGCCAATATTTGTTATCTTTTGATGATAGCCCTGTGAGGTGACATCTCATTGTCCAGGTGTGAAGTATTATCTCATGGTTTCACTTTGCATTTCCCTGATGATTAGTGATGTTGAACATCTTTCCATGTGTCTGTTGGCCACCTGTATACCTTCCTTTGAAAAACATCTATTCATGTCTTCTGTCTATTTTTTATTGGGTTGTTTGTTTTCTTGATGTTGAGTTGTAAGTTCTTTGTTTATTTTAAATATTACCTCCTTAGTGGATATATTTTTTGAAATATCTTGTCCCATTCAGTAGACTGACTTTTTGTTGATGTTTCCTTTGCTGTGCAAGATTTTTAGCTTGACGTAGTCCTACTTGTTTTTGCTTTTGTTTCCCTTGCCTGAGGAGACAGATCCAAAAAAATATCGCTAAGACCAGTGTCAATGAGTGTCCTCCCTTTTTGCTTTTATGGGTTTTATGGTTTCAGGTCTTTCATTTAAGTCCTTAATCCATTTTGAGTTTGTTTTTGTATATGGTGCAAGAAAGCAATCCAGTTTGATTCTTTTTAGCATAGAGCTGTCCATTTTTCCCAATATCGTTTATTGAAGAAACTGTCTTTTCCCCGTTGTATATTCTTGCCTCCTTTGTTGTAGATTAATTGACCGTATAAGTGTGGGTTCATTTCTGGGCTCTCTATTTGTGCTGGTAGGTGGGTCTGGCCTCCACCTGGTTGGTTGCAAGGCCCTGCCATGTGCAGTGACTGTGGGCCTGCTGGAGAGCAGGACAAGCTTCTTGATGGCTGGCTACCCGGCCCAGGGGGGCTCAGCACTGCTGCTGGTCTGCTGGTGGGTGGGTAAGCCACTGGCACTAATAGGCTAGAGAGAGGATTTCAAAATTGTTGCTTGTCAGTGGGTCTGATCCAGGCTCCTTTCAAACTACCACTTATGTCTCTGCTCTGGGACTCACATCACATGAGAGTTTGTGTGTGCCCTTAAAGAGTGGGGTCTCTGTTTCCCGTAGCCCTCTGGCTTTCCTGAACAGAAGCCTTGCTTGTTTTCAAAGCCAGACATTCTGGGGCTTGTCTTCCCAGTGCAGACCCACAGGCTGGGGCATCCAATGTGGGATTTTGACCACTCAGTCCTTGGGAAGGACCTCTGCAATTGTGACATTTCTCCTGTTTTGGAGTCACTGACTAGGGGGTGTGGGTCTTGACTATATTGTGTCTCCACCCTTCCTACTTGTCTCATCATAGTTCCTTTTCTTCTGTCTTTAGCTGTGGAAAATCTTTTCTGCTAGTATTCATGCAGTTCTTATAGATAGGTGCGCCATAAGAAGTAATTTTGTTGTACCTGTGGGAGGAGGTGAGTTCAGGGTCTTTCCACCCTGTCACCTTGGCCACTCCCCTATCCCAGATAGATTTTAAAAGAAAATAAGTTTTCATAAACTTAAACAGGGATGACTGCTTTAGAGCTGCTGTTTTTAAAGTGGTCCTTTTTCTAGAGCAATTCGACATAGCCTGTGGCATCTGGTAAATTTATATTCTATATTCCAATAAACAGGGAATAACTGAAGTTATTTGCTTTCACTTGGAAAGGAGAGTAAAATATCTTTGGGACCTTACTTCAGAAGTGCTGTGATTTTGCCCAAATTATTCCTTTGGAATTTTATCTATTTTTCTGCAGGGTACCACACCAGTCTATATTAGCTGATTTGATCTGATGAGCAGGGAAAACTTGCTTTATCGCATAGCCTTTATCACCAAGTGGATCAGATGCTACGTAAGGTTTATGGAAAGCTTTGAGAGGAGAACAGGGGTGAAAAACCCTAGAACTGGATGTGAAGCTGTTCTGTTGTCAGAAACTAATTTTTCTCTTTTTGAGATCGCTCTTGGGTTGCTAATGTGCCATAGCAGAGACTGCAAACATGGGTTCAGTGGGACCTGAGGTGCTCAGTACCAAGTGGTTTGAACCACCACTTCATGAAATGAGAAGTTCTAGCAGCATCCCACCATCAAGCAAGAAGAATAAAACAGAAAGAGGTTCAAGTGATTCCTGAGAACACAAGTAATGCAAGTAACTAGAAGACTCATCTTTCTTCTCTGCCTGCTTCTGCAGCAACAGCATTATTCCCTCGGCCGGCCTTATGACCTCATTGAGAATTTCCTATGACTGGCTGATAAAGGAAGAAAAAAAATAATTGAGTTTGCTGACAAATATTTTATTTATTCATTAATTTAAACAAACAAATATCAAGAGAGTCTATTTTTCTTAGGTGTTATTCTAGACTCTGAGATACAACAGAGAATCACACAGTTACTGCATCTTGGAACTTGCAATTGACTTAGGAAACACAAATATTCCTCACTATCCAAACTCATTATATCCTCTATTTCCAAACTCTCCTTTACTGAATTCAAGAATTGTCCTTATCTGATTTTATTGTTTTTAATTTTCAGATGATTTCCTCACCAACTCAATTCTTGTTATTCACTAGACAAACCACAGTAACCTGTAATATTCCTACTCTCATTCATAAATTAAATATATTTGGACAATAAGAGATGTTTGTGTATAATATATTAGCTTCAATAAATGCTTTGGTGGTAAATAAAGCGGAGTAGGGGAGAAGTAATTTTCCAGAGTTGGGATGGGAGATTGATATTTTATATAATAGAAGGTGACATTTGAGAATATGACATTTGAATAAAGAAACTGAGGAAGTGATCTTTAAAGATATCTGTGTGGGGTGGGAGTAGTAGGGAGGTAGCATTCCAGACTGAGTGAACATCAAGTACAAAGTTCCTGAGTCAAGCCAGATTCCTGTGTTTTAGGGCAACAATGACGTTGATATAGTTCTAATGGTTTAATGGAAGAAAACTGTCAGAGGGTGATGTCAGAGAGTTTGAGGGGATTGGGATTATGAAAGACCTGAGGACCCACTGTAAAAATGGAAAGGAAAGCCAACAAAGGGCTTAGGACAGAGAAACAATATTTCTTTAATTTACTCAAGTAACTTATATGCCAGACATTCTCCTAAGCTTTTTACACATATCAAATATTCTTCATTGCAACTTTAATGTTGATCACATTTTTATTTCTATTTTATAAGTAAATAAACAGAAGCCGGCAAGATTAAGTAACCCATGCATGGTTACATGGTGGGTAAGTAGTAGAGCCCAGAATGTCTATCTGCAGAGTCCATGCTGTTGGCCGTGAGTCTAGGTTGCCTCTATGACCTGACTTAGATTTTAGATAAGGGATTGTGGCTGCTGAGTTGAGAATTGTTTGTAGAGGAAAAACAATAAAAACAAGGAGACCAATTAAGAGGCAATTGTTAAAATCTTAGCAAGAGAAAAGAGTTGTATGGGTAGTGTTAGAGGTGATGGAGAAGCATGGTGGCCAGATTCAGGATATATTTTAGAAGTGGAACTGACAGAAATTACTCAAGTGTGAGATGGATTCAACAATAACCCCAAGGTTTTTGAGTTAAATGATCAAAAGAATAAAATTACCATATGCTGAAATGAGAAAAACTGGGAGAGGAGGTGAAAGGAAAACCCTATGGAAAAGAACGAAGGCCATCGTCATCTCTTCATCAAGAATTGGATTTTGGGGGCTTCCCTGGTGGCGCAGTGGTTGAGAATCCGCCTGCCGATGCAGGGGACACGGGTTCGTGCCCCGGTCCGGGAAGATGCCACATGCCGCGGAGTGGCTGGGCCCGTGAGCCATGGCCGCTGAGCATGCGCGTCCGGAGCTTGTGCTCCGCAACGGGAGAGGCCACAACAGTGAGAGGCCCACGTACCACACACACACACAAAAATAAATAAAATAAAATAAAATTGGACTTTGGAAATGTTAAATGTAATATACTTATTGGATACTCAATAGAAGACAGTTGTATATGTGAGTATGGAGTTTGGGGGAGAGGTCTGGCTGGAAAAATATATGTCAATTTTTAGAACACAGATTGAAAGCCATAAGGATGGAAGAGAAAACTTTGGGAGTGTTATTAAAAGAAATGAAGTCCAAGAACCCCAATATTTAGAAGACTGGCAGGTGAGGAGAACACTTTGCCTCCCCTCAACAATGGGGCCTGGGGGTTAGATAAGAAGGCACAACCTAGAATGTAGGAGGAAAGCCAAGACACAGTAGAGCCTGAGAAGTTAAATGAAGGAATTCTTAAAGTAAATGGGAGTGACTGAGTTAAACCTACAGATAGAGTAAATGAGATGGAGACTGAGAATTAAGCAATATCAGTGATCTTTATAAAAGCTGTTTTTTTGAAATGGTAAGAATGAGGGTCTGCTTAGAGTGAGCGTAGAGGGAATGATATGAGTGGAATTGGAGATAGCAGGTATTTTCAGATATTCCCAGAAAAATGGAAGGAAGCTAGAATGTGATATCAGAAGAAAATATTTTCTTACATGTTTGTACATTTATGGCAATGATTCAACCAAGAAGGTAAAAATGATAATGTAAGAGAGGCGGAAGAACATTTCTTGAGCCACTTCACTAAGTAAGCAAGATAGGATGAGATGTAGAATCCAAATACATGGGCTCTTAGATGGAAAAACAGTTTATCACAAGTACAGAGGAAAAAAAAGTATATGGACACATACACAGGTAGATGTGAACTGTGATCTAGAAAGTTTGTGGATGATTTCCTTACACTTGAATGTTTTTCACTGGAGGAAGCCTCTCAGCTAGAGTGAAGATGGAAGAGGAGATGGTGGTGATTAGCTTCATAATTTAGTTCATAGGTTATGTGAAACCAAGATGGGATTGTAACCTAACGAAGGAGACATGAATGTCACCAAGATATGAAGGTAGTAAGTCTCTGAATCTCATACTGTGATGATAGGACAAGTTCCTAGTTGCATTATAATAGGTGAAAACATGTTGTTTTTGGCTGGAGTAAAAAGTTCATATGAGGAAGTCTGAGAGAAATCAAGTTGGAAAGGTAAGCAGAGGCCAGATACGAAGAGCTCAAGGTCATTTGACAAGTAGTTTGCACTGTATCCTTCTGTTCAGGAGGAAAGTTGGAAGAAGATCTTAAGCTGGGGGATGACATGGTTAGATTTTTGTTTTTAAAAGAAAAGATTAATCTGTCTATTGTGGCTAAACGATTTTAAAAAGAGAAGGCTAGAGGGCTTCCCTGGTGGCGCAGTGGTTGAGAATCCGCCTGTCTATGCAGGGGACACGGGTTCGTGCCCCGGTCCGGGAAGATCCCACGTGCTGCGGAGCGGCTGGGCCCGTGAGCCGTGGCCGCTGAGCCTGCGCGTCCAGAGCCTGTGCTCCGCAACGGGAGAGGCCACAACAGTGAGAGGCCCGTGTACCACAAAAAAAAAAAAAAAAAAAGAGAAGGCTAGAAATAAAAGAATTGAAGTGATCATGAAGCAAGGTATGTGATAGATTTGAAAAACTCATCTAAGAGAACGGTAGTAGAGGTAGAGGCAGAAACAGCTTCAAGACACATTGAGCATGAGGGCATGACAGGGACTATTGATTAGAGTGGAGGTGGACGAAAGGTGAGGAATCAAGGAAGTCCTTGAATGGCTGTCTTTTGTGACTCAGTGGAAGGTGGTGTCCTTCATCAATTTAGGAGATAAAGCAAGAAGAAAAAGATGGAGGATAACACAATTATTTCTGTTACATGTAGGTAGCATTGACAGTGCATAAAGGATGTGTTGATGGATATGTCTTATAGACTCATAGCTTACAAATCTGAAGCTCTGGAAAGTAATCTGGGTGATGAAAAAGACTTAGAAATTTTTAGTTCATTGGGGCATTCGAAATAATTGGTGTAGATGAAATGCCTGAGAAAGAAAGTAGAATGCAAGTAGAAGAGGACCCCCGCCCCCGCCAAAAAAAAAATCTTGGTGAACATAACATTAAGAAGCTCTTGGAGGGAAGGAAGTCCAATGAAGATGACCAGGGAAAAACGGTGAGGAAGAAAAAAAGGAAAACAACCAAGAGGCATTTTAGAGGAGAATTATTATTTGTGAGTGTCAAATGCAGCCTGGCAAAGGCGCTAAATAAACACTGAAAAGTGTTACTTGGATTTGATCATCTTACCATCAGTAGTTTCACTGGTATGGTGGGGTGGAGACAGAAATCAGTTGGTAGTTAAGTAGAGCACTGAATGGGAAGGTCAGGAGGATAAAGAATAATGATATATGAAGAATAATTTTGACTATTAAGAGAAGAAAATAGGAAAAGAGTCGAAATTTTATTTATTTATTTTTTGGTGTTACGCGGGCCTCTGACTGTTGTGGCCTCTCCCGTTGCGGAACACAAGCTCTGGATGTGCAGGCTCAGCGGCCATGGTTCACGGGCCCAGCCGCTCCGCGGCATGTGGGATCCTCCGAGACCGGGGCAGGGACCCATGTCCCCTGCATCGGCAGGCGGACTCTCAACCACTGCGCCAGCAGGGAAATCCCCCACCAAATTTTTTTAATGATGAAAGAGTTGAGTGTATGTATATGCTCACAAAGAAAAGAGAGGGAGAAATGAGAGACTCATAATGCGAGGGGAATAATTTGGTGGATGAGGCCTGGACAAAGTTGGAAGCAGACAGGATGTGTAACAAATGTATAGAGATTAGCCATGAACAAGAGAAGAGATTCTCTTTATTTGACATCAGAAGCGAGGCATAAGTGCATATGTAGAAAAGACTCTAGGTACAGGGAGAAAGTTGATAATTCTGAAAAAGGAAGAATTGAAGTATAGAAGAAGACAGTAGTAAAACCAGTCTAATAGTCTGGGAGCCAAGGGAGAAGTACAGAGAATGGATGAGGGAAAAACAAAAAGTAAGTGTAGTCAGCAAGCAACAACGGTAATATTATATGTTCAGATACATATTATAATTTTCCACTTCACCTACAATCTGACATTTTTCTGGTAACTTCAATATAATGGTGATTAACCTATCAACATCAATCCTAAGACTTTGACCTCTTTTTTTCCCAATAAACTTGATATCCTCTCAATCTGATCTTATGTGTATCTCATTTGTCTTTTTAACCCCAGACTAGCTCATCGTATGGCATGAGTGAGCCCTCAATATAAATGGACACATGAAGAAGACAAAAAGTGAAAGAATGGAATTAAAAAGCCAGGATGGAATAAAATAATGTTAAAATTTATGAAGTCTCTCACCCTATTTTTAGAGGGTGGGTCCCAGAATTTTAAAATATCTTCCTATTTATCTTGATGCTCGCACCAATTACTTGCTAATATCTTTTAAAAATTAAATTGTGTTTTTGGTTAAGACTTCATCAGTTAGTCAGATGTAGAAAATATTTCAATAGCATATTCGCTATAAATGAGTTTTTCACTTTTTCATTAAAAATCTGTAAATTGAGTGCATATTTTTATAGTTTTCATTGATTGAAAAATATCGAATAGTGTGTCAATGAATGAAGAAGAAATAATTTTACTCTATGTTCATTCATTAATAATGCATGGCAACATTTTCAACTGTGCAAATTCAAATAATATTAAATAATCTTCTAAATTATTCTAATTTAGCTATAATCTAAAATACTTAGGTAAACGAATAAAGTAATAAACATCTATGAAAAGCAGTTAAGTGGAAGACTTTCATTATATTTAAAACTGTCCTTTCCAGTGTTTTAATAGAAGTTAAGTTTTTGATCTGTTTTATGAATGTATAAATTTAAGAATATATATATATATAAAACAGATCTTTAGATATTTCAAAACAGTCTCTGACTCACTCTTAATAAATTAGAAAAAATGAGATATTCTTCTTAAAATATGAAACACTGTATACATAAGTGGAAAACTGTGACAAATACCATTTGGTGTCACACAAAGATGTTTTGAGTAGTAAAAAAATTATACGATGAGTAAAATTTCCCAGAAGGTTTAGAAACAACTGGCTGGGAAAGCCATGGTTCTCCAGCATCATGCCCTCTACACAAAGTCAATTATCTATTAAGTCATCTGCATTCATTTTCCAGGTTAACCAGGAAACCAGGATTGCCTGAGGGAGGGTTTGCATCACATACAGCGAGAAGTTTGAACTGTAGCCAGACATACAATTAAGATATTTCAGTAGAGCTATTACTCTTGATTCAGACAAATGCCACTGGCATAAGTACTCAGTAGGAGGAGTACTCCAAATACTTCATGTTTTAACTCATAGGGTTAATACTGTCATAGTTCATGTTTTAATATTTTCTAGAGTTTTATCCAATTTTATAGTGTTTTCCTCAAAAATAGTTTATGTTTTAGCTCATACATTCTTAACGTTATGATGTTAGAAGACAGGAATGCAGATAAAGGAAAGCTGTTGTCTGTGTTTTACAACTATTATCTTCATGAAATTTGAATACTAAAGGGAATAATTGTATCTATGTGTTTACTATAATTGTTCCATATTTACGTAGGTCTGAATCCCATCAAATTTAGGGTATATATATAGATATCCTTGCATTCAGTAGCTCAATTAGCATGATGTCAGAAAATCTCCATTGTGAAAAGCTACACAAAAAATAGCAAAATCATGGTAAAGTTAAAAAAATAATTCAGAATGCACTGTGGCAGTACAGACTATCTCTAATGTAACATTTCATCTGTCTGAGTTAAGGTGTCCTTCACAGAGGCTGGACCCAGTTGAGGAGACACCTGGTCAGGTCTCACGGAAGTATCTCTTGGACCCTCTTCTTGAACTTCTCTGGCAGAGGATGTGATTGGCATCGTATGCCATGGGAGATGCTGTTAAGATTTGGGTTAGTGCTCGTTAATTATCAGATCTTGCAGTTAGAATGATTTTGCCATGCTTATTTAAAAACTACTCAGAAAATTAAAAGAAAGCAACTCTGAGTGCCTTATGATTAAAAGAATGATATCCCTCTAAAGTAGGTGAAACTTCAAAATGTGTTACATAGCAGAAACACCTCAATAATTTATGGAGAGAAAATAAATATACATTTTTCAGTTATAGGTAACCCCAGTTCATTTGTCTATAATGGTTTTTTTTGCGGTACACGGGCCTCTCACTGTCGTGGCCTCTCCCGTTGCGGAGCACAGGCTCCAGACGCGCAGGCTCAGTGGCCATGGCTCACGGGCCCAGCCGCTCCGTGGCATGTGGGATCTTCTCGGACCGGGGCACGAACCCGTGTCCCCTGCATCGGCAGGCGGACTCTCAACCACTGCGCCACCAGGGAAGCCCTGTCTATAATGTTTATAACTCTACAAAATTGCATAATAACAGCAACAACAAAAAAATGAAAGGGTAAAAAATAAGAGATTACTGTAGTCTGAAATATGGATTGCTTTTGATATATACATGCATTTCCTAACTCCTAATAGTCTGTCCCTTGTGCTACATTTATAGGAAGGATACATGAACCAAGGCCAATCATCATGTTTTTCCCATTTTCTGCACAGAGTTATTGGTTCAGGGGTGGACATTTGAACCAAGCCAGACAAATCCGTTCAGAGGTACTGCTCCAGAGCTTCAGGTGATACGGGTCTTCCTTCTGGAACTACAGGGCTAGGTAGATGAGAAGTTGGGACCATGTTGAGAACCCTTGTCTGCAACCGGGGAGATGATAGAAACAAGCAGAGATGTGCCCTGGAGGTCCAGCCCAGCCAGTCCTTGTGTCCGTGGTTAATTGCAGATCTTCTTTTAGTTCTATCAGCTCCCTCAGAAACTCTCTCAGCTGCAGGAGCCAATGAAGTAGATCTAGGTCATGAAAAACAGATGTGGGAGAGCATTTACACGTCTTCATATAATTGAGTAATGTAGTCAAAGAATTAATGCAAGAATGTTACCTAAAACAGAGATTCTTGTGATGTGTGCCTCACTAGTCCACTTAATCAGTTATATTAAAATATTGATTGTTGACCAATGACAGAATCTAGGGCCAGTGAGGCATCCCTTTGACCACTGATGTGCTATTTCAGGTCCTCAGGAAGATGTCCAGTAAAGAGTGAGTGAATGTCCATTTACTCCCCTTTAATGGTGTTGACTTCACAATCTCACAAGGCAGAATATTTTAGTGTTTTTAGTTACGTCAAAGATTTCTTCCTCATATTGAGCTGAAAGTGTCGCTTTGTGACTTGATTCTAACTTTATTCCTGGTATCAGCATAGAACTATTTGAGTTCTATTACAGAGTCTATTTCTTATGGTATATAACAATTTTGAAATTTTTGGAAACAGCTCTCATATTTCTTCAAATGATCTCTTCTCTAAGATAAACATGCTCAGTTATTCTAAACATTTCTCAAATAAAGAGGACTTAGAACCAGATGTCAGATATCACGTTTGGGTAAAACCTGCCATAGACAATTGAATTATTCAGTTCTAATTCCTAACTCCGGAGGTGCTAAATAAGTTAGATCTTTGAGTATATTAAAACTTGATTAAGTTAAACAAAAATAATACTTATATTTTCTGATTACAAAATTAACATAGACTCATTGGAGAAAGCTTGACAATTTGAGAAAAGGATCCAGAAAAGACTATTGAAAGTGTTAATTCCATAAACATGATTTAAATGCCTTAAAGTTATAAAAGGGAACACTCAAAGGTTATAGCTCAGATTTCTTCTCTATAGAAGAGATATAGTTCAGTCCAATCTGCTACCATCTCTAAACTCTATCACAGCTGCAGACATATGACCAAAACCTCTACTCAGGCCATCTTATTTTCTTCCCTTTTTTTTCTTTTCGTTATACAATTTCTTTGTGTCTGACTTTTTGGCTTTTATAAATATTTTACTATGTATAAAATTCTGGATTTTTTTAAGGACACTGGGTTTAAAACATGCAACATACCACATAAATCAGATTCAACACTGGTATGAATTATCTTTAGCAAATTACCCCCAACTTTGGCAGCTTAGAGCGACAAACATTTATTATCTCACAGTTTCTGTGGGTCAGGAATCTGGGAGCAGCTCTGCTGAGTGGTTTTGGCTCCATCATCTCTCACGAGGTTGCACGCTGCATCAGCTATGGCTGCAGTCTTATCTCGAGCCTTAACTATGGCTAGAGAAACTGTTTCCAAGACCTCACACGGTTACTGGCAGACCTCAGTTCCTTGATAGCTATTGGCCAGAGAAGGTTTCACTTTGTTGCTGCTTGGGCTGCTCACAAAATGGCGGCTCATCTTTCCCAAAGTGGCCGAGATGGAAGGTACGAGCTTCTATAACCTACTCTCTGAAGTGACATGCCATCATCTCTGTCATTATTGGTCACACAGACCAACTCTGAGATCATGTGAGAGAGGACTACACCAGGGTGTGAATTATAGGAGGTGGGGATCACTGGGGGCTGCCTTGGAAGCTGGTGACACCAAAACTGATTAAAACAATATTATTTTTAATGATGTTAGGAGACCAGAAATCCATTTTAACTTATTGTCTTGATATAAAAGTTAGCTATTAAAAAGCATGTATTTCTTCTGAGATTTGAATAATAAAAGTAGATCCCTCCCCACAAAGCTGTAGTCTCATAATTTGAAAACTGATAAATAACTAATAGTGAAAAATGAAATACATGAAAATAACTCTTTTCACCAAAAAAAGACAAATGTTTCTACCCATGAACTACTTTTGCAACATTTTAAAAGTGATAATACCCTGAGAAAAACAAAATCTTTTTATTTCTGGAATTTGAAAATATTGAAAAATTGACAACCAAAAAGCTGAATCTTTAAAAGTGAATTTTTTTCTGAACTTGGATTTTATTACCCTTAGTCTATATCAGAAATTAATTTATTTTGTTGATCATCTTAAATACGAGGGCTAACATTTACTGGGTCCCTAGGTTGTTTCAGGCACGTTCTCTGCTTGGCACCTTACAATGGGTCATCATCTCCTTCAATCTCCAAATTATGTAATAGAACCAAGACCAGTGACCATAACGATACAGCCAGCTCCCTGCGCCGCATCCAAATGTCAGAGGACTCAGGTTTTCTGATGCTAACCTTTTGCAGGACTTGTCTCCATTCCCAATTCACATGATAGGCAGCCTCAGACCTGATCAGACTTAGGTATCAAAAAATGAATCTTTAAATTCCCTCCCTTCAGTGGAAACCCAGGTGACGTTTTTTGCAAGCGCAGCAATCACAGAATGTCTCATCGGCCTGACATGCAATCCGACCCAGGGCCAAGATGCTTCTGGAGCCGAGGGCGTCTGCACGGGGAGCTTCCCCTTCTCCCCAGAGGGAACCCCTCCCAGCCGGAGATGGAGTGCGTCCTGTCTCCTCGGAGCATGAACGGAGCCCCCCCCACACACAGCCTGTGCCCAGATGTGAGGGTGATGACAGAGGAAGGTGGACAAACTCGAGCACCAAAGAACCCGAAGAGAATTCCTTTCCAGTCTCGCCCAGCCCCCTACAGAGCGCGCGTGCCAACGCCCCCCAGACGAGAGGGGGAGGGGACGGCTGAGCCTTGTGTGGCCTTCAACAGAGGACGTGTCTCTGATTCACAGAGCAGACATGAGCAGCCTGCCCGGGCTCCTCCTGACCCCCAGAGCCCCAAAGACTAGCTGACCCCTGGGCCAGAGACGCTCAGCGGGGAAGGGTCGTGACTGCGGCCCGACCTGGCTGGGGTCACGAGGTGACCCCAGTGCCCTCCCTGGAGCAAAAGGAGAATTAGGGGAGAACTCGGTATTGACAAGCTTTCCCGCTCGCCTGGGCTTTCCGGGTGGGGAGTCAGGTTTTTGCGACAATAAAAGGGACCCCGACACGTTTTTGAGCAAAAAAAAAAAAAAAATGAATCTTATTACACATCTTTTTCATAATTTCATTTGAAATAATTTTGCATCTTTATAACATGATGCATTTTTAACTTGTCATGTTTATATTCAAGGTAAAATATAATTTAATTATCTATGATATCATGCTTCTTAGTGGTACTAAAGTTAGCCTTATACAACGTATATCCTCTACATCTATCTCCACAGTCTGGTATCCACAGAGAAAGAAGCAAATAGCAAATAGCAACATGTGGCCATTACTGTTTATCAAGTCAACCAATAGATTTGCTGGGCACCATGCTGGGCTTTAGAGCCAGAGGAGTGAAAAAAATAGAATCCTAACCATCAATGAGCTTGCATTCAAGAAAATCAGCAGAGACTATTAAACAAATAACTGAGATCCATGCATAGGGATAGTGCTAAGAAGGATATGGACAGGCTGTCAGGATAGAGAGTAATGAGAGGAGGCCACTATAGCAGCAGCGATCCTGGAAGACGTTTCTCATCAGGTGAGAGCTGACATGAGACCTAAAGCGATGAGTATGAGTCTGCTTTTCGATAAGCCTGGGGTGGGCATTCCAGGCAGAGAGAACCACCGGGATGAAAGTGAGAAAGGGTCCTGGGTGCTCAAAAAGCAGAAGGAAAATGGAGCAATGTGTAATGAACTAAGAGAAGAACGAAGGGAGAGAGACTGGAGAAGTAGGCAGGAAGTGAATCAGTGGGAAAACATAGATCAGAAGGCTGACACAGTGAAATTTTCAATTAAAAATGGAAAACAATGTCATCTGCCTACACCATGAATAGGAGGGGCCAAAAAGAGAGCTGTGAGGTCAGAACTACAGTAAATGCATTTATATCATTCAGGAACATACGAGAGAAAATTCTTAACTCATCTGGGAAAGTCCAGAAAGACACTGAGGTGTGAACTCGACTTTGCTAGGGAAAGATGGGGATGGTAGAGGGAAGAGAATTGCAAGTAGCAATAAATGAACATGACTTTAAGTTTGGGGTGTAATTCAGAATGCTAGGAGGTGACATTTTAAAAGCAGGTAAGGATGACCTCATAAAAGCCCTGGATGCCAAGCTGCAGAATTGGAGCTTTATAGGATGGAAAGGATGGAAAAAGGATGGAAACACCAGTGAATAGCCCAAAGTAGGGATATAATCGGATTTCAGTCTTGGAAAAGAGTTGTGGTTAAAAACGAGGATAGTAAATTTCAAAGGATCAAGACTACAGAAGAGGGCTTCCCTGGTGGCGCAGTGGTTGAGAGTCCGCCTGCCGATGCAGGGGACGCGGGTTCGTGCCCCGATCCGGGAAGATCCCATGTGCCGCGGAGCGGCTGCGCCCGTGAGCCATGGCCGCTGAGCCTGTGCGTCCAGAGCCTGTGCTCCGCAACGGGAGAGGCCACAACAGTGAGACGCCCGCGTACCGAAAAAAAGAAAAAAAAAAAAAAGGGAATTGTCAGCAGGGTGCTTTATTCATCCAGTTAAGAAGAGGATCAAGATTTGGCTTCAAAGAATAGGAGATGGGTTCCAGCATTATTCAGGAGGAAGCGTAGACAGTAACATAAACTCCATTAGAATGTGAGCTCAATAAAAACAGAGATTTTGACTACTTTATTCACTGGTGTTATCTCTAGGGTCTAGAAAAGTAGCTGGCATCTGAAAAAAGTTTAATGAAGTATTTGTTAAATGAATGTATGGATGGATTAATTAGTGACCAATTAGGGAGACCACACTTTTATTTATGAAATATGTGTTAATCACTAACTGTAATATAGATATAGAAATATAAATCTATCTACCTGTCTATCCATTTCTTTCTCTCTTCCTCTCCCTCTCTCCTATCACCTATTTCCATATATCCATCCATTCAACCACGATTTTGTCACTTTCCTATGTGTCATTATACTTACCTATATTGTGGGGAAAGTTTTTAAACACCAAACTGTTTCTTACTTACAGAGATTGGAGCTAGAGGATAGAATAAACTTTTGTCACTGCAAAATGAAAACTAAAACTGAGAAATGGAGCTTAAGTTTTTCTATATAGGAAAATCCACAAGAAATGAGAAGAGATTCTGGGAATTAAAAAACTCAACAGATCATTTGAGGAGTGGGGTGGATATATGAACATAGAAAATTGGAGGCAGGAAAAAAAAGTGGCTGGTGAAAAATTTCTGCTTATTCAAGTGATTGAAAAGGCTCTGCAATTAGAGATAGCTAGTATCAATTAATTTTTAAGATTGGTTTTCATTTGCATTTTTGTTACCCAGACCCTCCCTATCAAACCTCTGGAGGTGAAAGATTAAGAAAAATGAATAGTAATCCACATCTGAGATAGCAGGACAGAGAGAGAAAAGGATCAGTCACGAGGGTAAGATGTAAGATCCAGAGTTAAAGGTGTCTAACAAAAAGAAAACCTTCAAGTTTGCAAAATATCTTGTGGAAGGTGATGGGTTTCCCTTCCTCAAAAAATATATGCTAGGAATTGCTTTCCAATTATATTTAATCCTCACTAGACAAATTAATTTCAGCTAGTATTTAAGTTTCATATCTTCGTTGTTCCTTTAGGTAAATAAATATATCTTGCAGTAACATATGATAGTGTGTGTGTATACATGTGTGGTGGGTGTCAGTGGAGCTTAAGGGGCTGGTGTGATAAAGGAAGGACATTTCTTTATCCAGGAGCTTCCAGGGGTTCTTATTCAATAAAAACACAGACTCATACTGGCAGCCAAAATGTGGGCACAATCACAGCTCTGCGGTAGGCAAGCTCCCCCAAATCAGCCAAGATTCAAGGATCAGTCCTGTTCAGACATAATCCAAGGGTAATTGTCACAGTTCCCTTCCCAAAGTCCTGCACGTTTAAACCACTCCTCTAAATCAGACTGCTGATTAAGCTATAATAACTCCAGCAGAAGTGATGCAATAGCAGTCTTTATGGGCAGACACGAAAACATTCATTTAAAGTTGCTCTACTAGTTGCCATAAGTGATTTTTGAAGACATTTGGAGTGTAGTTTTGCATTTGAGATGGCATGAGAAATACAAAGACAGGGACTTCCCTGGAGGTCCAGTGGTTAAGACTCTGTGCTTCCACTGCAGGGGACACAGGTTCGATCCCCGGTCAGGGAACTAAGATCCTGCATGTCGCATGGGGCAGCAAAAACAAACAAACAAACAAAAAATACAGAAGCAAATCCACCAATAGGAAGGGGAAGCAAAAACAAGGCTAGCTCCAAGGAACTCCTGAAATTCAGAGTGGATCGTTAATTAGACTAACACTTTTGGCAACATCTGTAAGACCTACTCCATTTGCTTACAGGTAATTACAATGCGAGGGAGAACACAGGTTTGCCATTCCTATTGATTTCTTAAACTCTAAGCTACGTGGAAAAGATGATATGGGGGTGTACATAGATAGAACATCCTGAGCTCCGTCGTAGATAATCTGATAAAGTACATCTGGGAAGGGGTGCAGGAATGTGCATTTTTACCAAGTTTCTCAGGTGTTTCTGATACCCTCATTTCAGGAAAACATTGGCATACAGTGGAGATTTCAGAATTTTAGAGGGTAGATGGATTCCATATTTTCCAAAAACACTTCCTCATCAGCCCATGGATGCTTGAAATTCCTTTAAGGGCAGCCAGATCTTATCAATCCACAATTAGAGATGGAGATCTGTCTGGTAGTTTCCAGATCTAATGTGATCTAAATGTCTTGCAGTATCCTGTCCTAAGCCCATGTTGTAGGGATTGTGGAGAATGTTCTCTGAAAATAAGAAGACTGCAGGTATAGCTGGGGTTCTCAAGAGAAACAGAACCATTAGGATATCTTTATCTCTTTCTCTCATACGTACTTATAAAAAATTGGCTCACAAAATTATGGAAGTTAAGTCCTACCATCTGCTGTCCGCAAACAAGAGACCCAGGAGAGTTGGTGATGTAATTTCATCCAAGGCCTTCGAAGGCCTGAGAACCAGGAGTGCAGACGGTGTGAATCCTAGTCTAGAAGTGGAAGACCTAGACCTATGTCGCAGCTCCATAGTCAAGCAGAAAAAAAGAGAGAGAGAGAGAGAGAGAGAGAGAGAGAGAGAGAGAGAGAGAGGGAAATCCTTCCTTCCTCTGCTTTTGGTGTCCAGACCTAAATGGATTGAATGATGCCCACACACTTTGGGGAGGTGAGATCTACTTTACTAAACCCACCAATTCAAATGTTAGCCTCATCTGGAAACCTGGGACAATCATAGTGTGTGTTTTTTTTTTTTTTTAATTGTACCAGTGAAGCAGAGTTTCCTAGTAAGTGTTCCTTAGTGTTTCACCGTTTGATCACGCCATCAAAAATATATGCAAACATTTATTTTATCCAAAAAATTGTTCTTAAGTGAAAGTCACAACTTTTATTATTGACAGTTTTTTTGATTTTGTTTTGTTCTGTTGTTTTACTGCAGGATATGTTTTAGAGACCTAACAGGACTGAGCACTTCTTGAAAGAAGATGTTTCCTCTTGGTCACCATACTTTTGTTTTTAAATGTCTCATGACATCTAACCCAGCTCCTTGAATAGTGTGTGTGCACTAAGTACTTGTTAATATATTGATGGCTTTGACCAACTTACTAATTAATAAGGCAGACCATAATAAAGTCCGTTAAAATGAAAGAAGCTTTCTAAGAACAGTTGTGGCAATATGACTCTGTTGTGCAAGTTCCTTTGACAGATGACAGATAAAGAACTATCTGTCCTAGTTTTCAAGGTCTTCCATATGCTGAGCACTTAACTTTTCCAAATATATCTCAGATTGCTCCCTATTGTGCATGCCTGTATTCTGATTCACGTTTCTCTGGACCTACCTAGGGTGTTTCCATATTTATAGCTCCATTTTGACATCTTTTGACAACCTTCTTTCACTTATTTTTACCCCTGGGAAGCCCCTTCCTCCCAAAGGTCTGTCTCAATTTCTGTCTCTTCCGGAAGGGTTTTCTGCTTAGGCACACTCTTAATCCATATTATCCCTCTCCTCTTCACTTCCAGAGAATTTTGTTGTTCAAATGGCAGTTATCACTGATTGCATTTCATTTGTTTCTTTGATTTATTTTGTTTCTATGTTTTCTTGGAGTGACTTCTCCATGGTACAGGAGACCTTATGGTCTCTATTGGATCTAATGAAAAATACTTATTGCATATGCTATTGAAATAACAAAATGAACAATTTAAATTTTGATCTAATTATTTATGAATTGTCAGATTTTGTTCAAGTTGCTTAATGTCCTTGGTGATGGGTGTGCTTATCCAATAAATAAAGATGGCAACACCTAAATTGTGGGGTTGGTGCAAAAATTAAGTAAGATTTTTTAATGCAAAGCACACATATATCTTTACAATTTTCCAAGATATCCCTATCGGTGAAAAGAGATAAGAAAGATAGAAAACAAAACATATTATATTGATATACAGATAGTCATATGAAAAGAATGAATGAAGTAAAGTGAGGCTTCCAAATATCACTTGTCCAAAATTCTGTGAGGCAGAAGTTGGAGCTGGGCTCAGCCAGGATGGGTCTTCTCTGCTCCACATGGTTTACTGGTCTCGCTCCTATTTCATGGACCTCAGTTGGGATTACTGGAATTACTGGGATGGCTCAGAGAGCTGGACTTCTCTCTCTATCTGGTCTCTCATCCCCCATCAGGGTGGTCTGGACTAAAAATGTGGTAGGAGCATTCCAAGAGAGCAAGGCTGAAAGCTGAAAGACTCATGAGGTCTAGATGCAAGACTTGTTTAATGTTACTTCCTTTCTTTTGGTGAGAGCTAGTCATGAGGTTAGCCCTCATTCTAGGTCTGGAGAAGTAGTTCCTTCTTAACAGAAGGAACTGCAAATGGTTAATGGTCATTTGCAATCTACCAAAACAGAGATGGAGAAGAGAAGTGTGGAGAAGGCATGGATTACAGAAGCAACAGAGAGTGTGCTCCAGGTTTGGAGCAAACATATCTGTGATTAATGACATATGGGACAGGTTGAACCCAGTTGTGTGTACTCTAAGTAGTAATTAATAGTTATAAAGAAAGAAAGCTGAGGAAAGAAAAGTAAAGAAGACAAGGGATAATTGAAAGCAAGCAATGAAGTTTAGGATTAGAAATTTAAATACCTTTGAGCTCTAATGAAGGAAGTGACGTGATATTAGCCATGGTTGGAGGTAAGAATCTGTGTTTCTGTATTTCAGAAATATGGAACAGAAGTATTCTTTACATGAGCAGAGGAGAAAAAGGACTAGCTCAGTAAGCTGAGTAAGTAGCAATTGGATTAGCATTAATGAATGTAAATGGGGAAGGGACAGGGGTTTGGGGTTTTTTTTTAACATCTTTATTGGAGTATAACTGTCTTACAATTGTGTGGTAGTTTTTGCTTTACAACAAAGTGAATCAGTTATACATATACATATGTTCCCATATCTCTTCCCTCTTGCATCACCTCTGTGCTTTGTGACCACCTAGAGGGGTGGGATAGGGAGGGTGGGAGGGAGGGTGACTCAAGAGGGACGGGGTTTTAAAACATCACGATGAGCAAGAATGGAGACAATAGGGACCATAGCAGGAGACACCTGAGAGATCTTAGGTGACCATATAATTTATCATCCACACTGGGAGTTCTGAGAGAAAAAGAGGGTGCTATTAATTATTACTCCAGGACCACAGCAGTTAAAAAACCAGAATGTAGAAGTCATCAATGTTTTAAGGGGAAAGATTAAGTTGTGATACTTATGAAGGAAAAAAATATGGGAGAAATATGAAGCTTAGGCAAACATAATGATAATTATGTTTGCCTAAGTTTAAGGCCAACAGGACAGACAAGTTAGTTACTTTATGGGCAGAGAAAGCAAGTGAACTATAAAGACCTTAAAGACTTGGACTGCTGGGAGATAATAACAATAATTATGTATTACATTTACATAATGCTTTATGATTAAAATGCTTTCACAGGCACTACCCGATTTTCTCCTTTCAGTAGCCCTTCTAGGTAGAGAAGATGGTTATTATCCTCTTTATGTGGGGAGATGGAGAAGGAGGGCACTGCATGGAAGAAAGCATACTCTTTCAAGATGCATTGATGTGGGTGTGGACAGTGACCGGGTTATGCCCTTGGAAAGGTTAGGTGACCTCTTTGAGCATCAGGGTTTTTTTTTAACCTATAAAAGAAAAATAAGAAGAATTTTGTGTGTGTGTGTGTGTGTGTGTGTGTGTGTGTGTGTGTGCGCACGTCTTTAGTCTACTTATAAGCATATAGTACGTGTTAAAAAGTATTTATTCACGGTCCACATTTTGTAGATGTGAACACTGAGGCTCAGTTTGAATGGAAGAGCTATGTTATAAACTCAGATCTTCTTGTCCAGTGCTCTTTCTACTAATCCATTTGTCATTTACTGGAAGTTGCAAAAACAAGGATGAATGAGTTCTCAAAGGAAGTCGATACACGTGGGATCTAGGGAAGGAATACAAAAGCATTGTATCTTAAAAAACCTTAAAGAAAGGAGTTCTCAGCAATAGTTTAAGAAAAATTAAGTCAGAAAAAATTGGAAAAAAAGTGACAAGATTATTGAAACAAATCTTTGTCAATCTTCAGGAGCCCAACGTCTTCAGAAGAGTCAAATCAGAAGACGTTGCAAGGGGTACAAAGTGCAATACGGATGGAAGCTCAGTGCTCCATTCTGTGCTCCTCACAGGTGTGAGGTCAAGTTGAGGGTAATGCAATAGAAGGAGTAAGAGGTGGTGCAGAGGAGGTGAGTGGAAAGTTGAGAGGCAGATTTTTCCTGAGGGAGGCAGGTTTAGGCCTGGAGAATTACTGAGGGAGGGTAGGGAGGCCCTTGGTCAGACCACATTGAAGAGGAGTTAACTGGAGAGGCTCACCTGTCTTGGCCTTAATTCCTTCCATCATCCTTTTCAACCTTACAACTCTATGATTCTAACCATGTCATCATCAGCTCCGGGAGAGGATGGAAAAGAGCTTTATAAATAGCAGTGGTGTCTCCAATGCTTCTGAGAATGTTCATCACAGGTTCAGTGTCAGCTCTAAGAATTATTTTCCTCCTGGTAAAGCTGAATGTTCCTTTGTTTCTCCTTCTGTACCAGTTGAAATTTTCCCTCCCCTTCCAATCACCATAGCCTTTCCTCCCACTCCACCCCTATTTTGGTTTGCACTGTTTCCTAGTTGTGCCTTGTCTTTATTATCAGCTGTCTTTTATACTTTCAGATCTCCTTTATTATATCCTATCATTTTTTTCCCCAGAATCTATTTGACAAATTCATTTCTGCCAAATCCACATCCAGAACCAACCTTGTTATTCAGAGTGTGTGGGAGTTTTTGTTCCACTGATGAAAGCGTTCTTCATCCCACAGGGAGACCAGCCATGATACAATGTCTGACACATCTTTATTGTGGTAAAAGTTTTAGTCATTTTGCTATAACCCTATCCATATTATGATTGGCTTCTTACTGAATATTTTACTAGTCATTTCTACTAGTAAATTCTGAGCATTACTAAATTACAGTCTAAATTCAGACTTTTGCCCAGTTTAAATGTATTTTCTTGGTGTCCTGTTTTGTCTGCAATAATTCTTTAATGGGCAATCCATTAAATAAATCTTTTCTTGGAAATTATCCTGCTAAGAGTATCAAAACCACAAAACTCCTCTAGACCCATTTAGGAATTGAACTTTGGATTGCCCCCCAGGTAAGGTACTTTATATTGTGATTTGCTTCTTATTTTCTTCCTTCATTAATTCATCATTTATTCATTCTCTCAGCAAACATTTGCCATCTCCTAAGTGCCAGGTGTTTTGCCATGCAAATATTTTTAAAAACTGAACTTAATTTTGGTTGCAAACTCCCATGGAATACAAACTTCATCTTATTCAGTGAGGGTCCCTCATTTTCTCAGAGTTGTACCTAAGTTCTCTAGAGCCAAGCTCATGTGAAGCCAAGTTATTGATCTGATACTTATGACCTTTATTTGTTCACCTTGGATTTGACTGAGATGTCCCATTTCGGATGATTTTCAGTTGTTGTGTCTCTCAGGTCCAGCCAAGAAAAGTGAAATCATTCTCTATTTTTTTTTAATTAGTGGAATTTAATAGAGTGACATGGTTAGGCAGGTTATAGGGAGATTTAAGACCAAGGAGAGGACCATGGAGCCTCCCAGACACTAATAATAGCAGAAAACTGCTGTTTTCCTGAAGATGGGGGAATTAAAAGAAAAGCAATGATTGTTGGACCCAAGAGATGATGTGCAATTGGCAGAAGCTGGACCTACAAGTGGCCCATTCTGGAAAAGCTGGGAAGAAGACACAGTCATGCCTGGAGGCATCTGCCCCCACAAAGAGAAAAGGGGCGGACCACTACTGCCTTCCTGTCTCTAACCTGTGCCTCTTATTGGCCAAGTCTAGTGGGCAGCAGCTGAGCACGGGGCTCAGGAAAAGGCAGCCTCAGTGGTCTATCTGGCCTCTCTCACTCCCAGATACAAATTATTTTTTCTTATACCCCCTCCTCAGTAAGAGAAATTGTTTGCAGTTATAAGCTTCAAGTTAACACATTTTTATTATTTATCCTTTAATGAACTCTGTATTCTTTACAGACATAACTCTGAAGAAACCCCAGTAAGTTCATTACAGGTTAGACTCATTGGAGCTAGCTAGTGTATACATAGTGTGTGTCTCCAATTTCTGTAGCAGAGACACTGTCAAGACGTAGAAACAGAACTCAAGTTACTTAAATTTTGTCATTTTACAGCAACGGGGGGGTTTTATTTGTGTTAAAGAAATTAAAACAATAAAACCAAGTAAACAGAGTGACGATTTGAAAAATAAGCCCTGCTGAATGTAAGGAAAAATTCTCTCTTGAAACAAATACATATAGCCATGAGTCAAGGCTCACTGTAGGTTTTCTATCTATTTATCTATCTATCTATCTATCTATCTATCTATCTACCATCTATTTATCATCTATTTATATCTATCTAGTTTGCTAGGGCTCCTGTAATAAAATACCATGGATCTGGTGGTTAAAACAACACAAACTTATTTTCTCATAGCTCTGGAGGCTAGATGTCCAAGATTGAGGTGTTGGTAGAGTTGGTTCTTTCTGAAGGCCGTGAAGGAAGAAGGCTCTGATCCAGGTGTCTCTCTGTGGTTGTAGATGGCTGTTGTCTCCCTGTGTCTCATATTGTCTCCCTTCTGCTACTGTCTGTGTCCAACTACCCTCTTCTTTTAAGAACACCAGTCATATTGAATTCAGGTCCCACATTTATGTCTTCATTTTAACTTTATCTCTTTCAAGACCTTATCTCCAAATATGGTCACATTCTGAGATACTGGGGGTAGGAATTTAATGAATGAATTTTAGCAGGTGACACAATTCAGCTCTTTGCTGGCTCTATCTACCTATCATCTATCTATCTATCTGTCTATCTATCTATCATCTATCTATCTCTCTGTATATTTTCTACATCTACAGTAACTACAGTGATTTGCAGGACTTAGACCAACACATTTCTTTTTTTTTCTGAGCAGGAGTGCTTCATCACTGACATTTTTTAGAAAGGCCTTTATGTAAAGATAATAAAGAACAGATCTGATATTTAGGTGGATTTATTATTGCTTTTAAATTCTCTACAGATAGAGTTACCCCTTATTGCCTATACCTGGTAAGGACAACTGCCACCACCCACTCTTGGCATACCGCTGCACAACCTGCAGGGAGCAATGTCCTTAGGATACAGATTAGAGCAGAGGAAGGCAGGGAATAGATCTGAAGACAAAGAGGCCATGGACACCCCACCCCCCAACCCTTGTCCACCCGTGTGTGTTACTGCTGTGTTCTCACGTAAGCCCAACAAACAGGACTTTTTGAATGCTCTGTTCCATTTTAAGGGGAGTAGGAAATATTCTTCTGTTCCCATAGTGTTCTAGCTGTGGAAAACATGGCAAGACTATCTCTTGGCCTGACAGACTAAACACATCACAGAGTTGCTTCTTATCTCCCAACACTGTGAGCACGTGAGGAAAACTGTCAACATCCTTTGTTCCACCTGGGTCAGGACACAGATCATTTCTGTCCTTAAATTCTCAAACCCATCTGAGAGTTTGTCATTTCTCTGCATCTCACTCCCCAAGAACTGAACTAGGGAGGGTCCATAGGTTTCTTCCCAGGGACACACTGAAATCTAGACCATCTTAACTCTGCTCCTTTTTATTTTACCTTCATGCAAAGAAATCACTGTATAATCTTAAGATTCAGAAAAATCTGATTCTGACTGAGCCATTTTATACTTTGCCCACAGTCTCCACAGAATTTAGGCTTTTCAGACTAAGAAAACAAGAACTGTCTTTAAACTTCTGAGTTCTATTGTTTCATCTCTTCCCTGTGGGAAGAGGAGCTTCATATTAGCTAAAATCTCAAATTACTATACTGACGTATATAGTTTCTTGATCATTCCTCAAATATTTATTCAGTCTCTACTTAGTATGGCTGACTTCTTGATTTCACAATGTTGATATATGACTTTGGCCAAGTCATACAACCTTGTAACTTTCAGTTCTTTTAGTTAAAATATGTTGATAATGCTCTCTGCACTGTCTACAGTATGTGGTAGCTGCGGAGAGCAAGTGAGCCCAACAAATTTTTTTTTTTTTTTTTTTCCTGCGGTACGCGGGCCTCTCACTGTTGTGGCCTCTCCCCTTGCGGAGCACAGGCTCCGGACGCGCAGGCTCAGCGGCCATGGCTCACGGGCCCAGCCGCTCCGCGAAATGTGGGATCTTCTCGGACCGGGGCACGAACCCGTGTCCCATGCATCGGCAGGCGGACTCTCAACCACTGCGCCACCAGGGAAGACCCCAACAAAATATTTTTAAATGGATCAAGATCTTTCTGCAAAGAAAATCATTATTAGTGTGCATTTAATTAAATTTGTAACCTACAAAGGGTTAGTCTTTTAACCATGTGTGGCTGGATAATATTATATTTCCCCCCTCTCTCTGGTCCCCATTCCAGAAGGCTGTTAGCAATGCATTTCACTGGTTCTCTAGATAGGGAGTAGATAGCAAAATCGCCTAGAGAAGTTTCAGTCTTTATTTATGCATTTTTGCTTCTGAATGTCTAAGCGTCTATGAAATTGTATAAAATTTTTGACAATGGAGGAGATTTGTGGAGGTGATATTTTTAGAAAAATTCCAATGGGAGAAGGCAAAATTTGCTTTACCACTGTTTGTAGACAGCTGGTAACCAAGTCAGGAGGTCAGATTCCTGCCATGACTCTGGGAAATGATGTCATAGGTCATCTGGACACTGACTGCATTGGTAGTTTTCAAAGTTCCTCTGGCAATTCTATTAATATGCAGCCAGGGTTGAAATCCACCAATCCAAGCAGCCAAGAACAAGAGAGTCTCAAGAAAAGATTGCCAAGCATGACAGAAACTAGACCGAGCAGAGAAGCCTACAGGGACCTTGTGGGCAGGTATAAGAGACATCTTTTCATTACATCTATGGAGTGATGATCATGGACTGATCCCTTGAACCCACCACTCAGCCACTGCTTATCCCTGCAGAAGACCCCCAAAACTCTGTAATACGTGGGAAAATACCCAAGAAGTTGAATTTAAATTGGATTTTTTTTTTCAAAAGATGCATTTCTTCCACACCTGGGTTTGTGGTATGATATTTACATCTACAATGCACCTTGAAATTCATTGAAAATTATTAATGTTTTTGGTGTAGAAGAAAAAATAGTGCAGCAGAGAGAAGGAACAATTTTTTTTTTTTCTAAAGTATACTTTGATTAATAAAAGGGCAAGGAAAAGAATTCTTAGTCCCTAAAACTTTGCCCCATATTCAGTAGCTAATGTTGTCTCTAGTAATTTTATGACTCTACCTAGAGTTACACAATTTTACTCTTTGATTCTCTGACTAGCAGGATATCATGCCTCATTTAGATTCTGGAACCCATCCTGCCAGACTAATAACCTCTTCCAGTGAGCCAAAGTATAAGACAAATGATTCCATGACAACCCTTAAGCATATATCTTGCTTGTCCTGATGTCTTATGTATTTGCTTATGTAAGATAAATGACTCCTTTTCAACACGCCCAATATTTTGGTCTTTCTCAATTAAGTCTGAAAAATAAAGCAATCTTTGGAAAAATCTATCTAAATTATAGGTTTTCTTGTTTTTATTGCTATTATTTGAAGACATTTACATTTATTTGGCCAATGTCATTAATGTATCACTAATTTTTAAAATACAGTTTTATATTGCCAAGGGTTTGCCTTATTGAAGTCTTGCTGGTGGTTTGTACAATGGAATGAGGGTTTGACATTAACATCTAGGCTTGAGTTATCTCTGATTTAATGCTTCAGAGTTATTAGATGATCTTTTGAGGACAGAACTTCATTTTCAAATTAATCCCGCAGGGAAATAGACAACATCATTGAAAATATGTAACTATTTTATTTTATTATAATAAGCATGGACCTAAAATAAATATTGGGTGAACAAATTTAATCTCTTCACTGAAATTATAAATGTTGTAAATGAAATACATCTTTCTTATAAAATAAACACAATATTTGAAGAGCTAAAATTGAATATATAAACATTCATTGGTTCACAAGACACTGGAGATATTCAGAAGCATCCCATAGGGGTGGTCTTGCCCCACAAATACTTGTCTATCCATCTCCCCCAAGACCCACACTTATGACCCAATATTGGCATGTTAAATACATGGGAAGTGAAGGATTGAGAAAATAATGCATATAATTCAAACAAAACAAAATGCTTTATCCATACCTATTTATTTATTAGAGAATACAAACGGAGGTACTTACTTTGGCCTGGCTAGCTGCCTGAATCATGACCTTGATTATTCATTTTACTTTGAGTGTGTAGACCTGTGCAATGACTAAAGAATAAAACAAGGAACAGAAACCACTCCCTTCAACACCCAAACCTCAATCCTCCGATTGGGACTGTATTTCCTGTTGATGAGAATTGAGTGTTCATAGCATTCTATTGATATGTCTTATCTAGACAGATAATTCTGTTTGTTTGTAGGTGCACATCATAGGTTCTGAAAGCATATTATTTTTCATTTATAAATTATTTTCCTTTGAATATATAATTCTAAGCAAGTTTAACTGTATAAGTTAGATGCTTTAATATCCTCTTCTTAAATATCCTAACAGAAATCAGAGCTCCCTTCTCCCTAAAAGTGTTGAATTTCTAGTACATTTGAGTTTCCTAAAGGAGAAACAACTCTTTTCACTGAACAAACATTTTCATATTTTGATAAATTCAATTAAAAGTCCTTATTTGATGTCTATTATTTGCAGCTTGTTTTAAAAAGAAAACAAGTCATCATTTTAGTTGTTACCATGTGAGTATAAGAAATAATTTGGAGAAAAAAATAAGTTAGGTTATATTTTAGAATATGTTTTATTGTTAGGGCTTATCAATTACAATAGAATTCGGATTTCTTAACAGAGAATATATGGTTGTGGACAAAAAAAATGTCTATCATTATACTAAGGATTATGGACATACTTGATTTTAGACTACACAAATTGGAATGGGGCTTATTTGAGTCCAGTAATAGTAAATGCATTTAATACACATGAGGTCCGAATGTCTAAAGCAACTCATTTTTATTCCTATCACAGGTGACTACGACCTATATGCCCTTTAAACTTTTCATCTCAATTTAAAAACAGTCATAAAGCAAGTTCTCCTGACTGACGTACTTACAGTTTGTCTGGCAAGCCTCTATAAAACACATTGATCATAACCCACAGTTTGAGTGAAAAGCAGGTGTTAGACGTAGCTGGTGGCGGTCTCACTAAGCACTGTCCCGCTCTGTGGTAGCTTATCTGTTTGTGGCGCAGGATGCACAGTGGATGGATGTCTGTGCTTTTGCTTCTTTCTGTTGCAACAGCAGAACCCACAAAGCAGACCCCCTCCGATGAAGAGGACAGCGGTACTTGCCCAGCCAAGGAAGAGTGCCGCCCCCAGCTCTCGTTTCTGAGCTATGTGGACGGCTGGATTGTAGAAATCGCTGATGATGATATTGGCTGTCCAGCACACCGGAATGAGAACGAAGATGCCCGTCAAGATAAAGAGGACGCCAGAAATCCCCAGAAGATATGCTTTAACCCTCTCGTTAGAGCCTTTGCACTGAATCTTCTTCAGGCCGGAAATGCCAATAAGCAGAGCAATCAGAGATAAGGCAACAGCTACACACATGAGGGCGCGGGCTGCTACCAGGGCAGGTGGGAGAGCCAGCAAAGAATTGTAGAACTTGCACTGCAGCCTAACCGTGACTTGTCGGATGCAGTTCATCCAGAGCCCTTCCCAGGTCCTTTCAAAGACAATAATGTTGCCACCAACAAAAGCTGATACTTTCCACTGAGGCAGAAGTGCTGTGGCCAGAGTCCCCACCATGCCGAAGAACCCAAGAACCAGTCCAACGATTTGCAGTGGGTCAAATGCCATCACCTCTGCTTTGCATAAGGATCCAATCTGCAAGGGAAGCTGCTCACGACCCAGAACGGGGAGTCCTCTGTGAAGGTGCAGCGATCTCTGATGATGTTCTCCACGGTTACTGCCCAGAACATTTTAGTCCAAACCGACAGCAGTGACTGAACGTGGCTTAACTAGAAGTACCTGTTATACATGCATGCTGCCCTCATACACTCGCATTCACTTCATACTACGTACGAATTACTTACTAGTCATATATAATTGTTTCTCAGCCAATAAGAACGTATCCAGAGGTGTGCCAAGAAATACTGCATTCAGCTTCAGTATTTCTCATATTATTATTGTCTAAGCAATGCTGTAATCATGTGTCAAAACTTCCATTGTGGACTGCTAATTACAGAGCTGAAAACTTCTTGTCTAAAAATCACTCTGATATAAAAGTATAAATATATGTGCTAAGCCACCACAGAAGAAAACACCAATACCTTGCCAGTTCTTTGGAGAGTGTTTGCAAAACACTTTGGACTTCAGATGATCTTTTATTTTCTTCTAATCTAAGCCACCTCTCTTTAATATGGTTCATGAATCCTGGTTTTAATAATGACTTCTTGAATCAAATAAATGTTCAGGTATTATTTTCAAGACTTCTACTAAAATCACTGATACTTTATGAAAAGAGGCATCCTAAGCAAGACATGCAGATTTCATCGTTTATTTCTAAGATCCAGAAAGCAAGAACAAGGAGAAGCACTTCTTATTGAAGTTACTGGTAATTATTATATTATCTGTTGAGTAACACCTTTCTCTCTGGTGAAATAATGTTGAGGTTATACATGTTCATTAGATGTTTCTTCAACAGCAGCTTGGAATATATCATATTTATCAAAGCTAAAAATGTATATTCCTTTTTTATGGAGCAATATGAAAGTGGCCCTTTGGATTAGATGTGTAATTACTTAAATCCAGGTAACAGAAAAATTTTTACAGATAGAAGGCAGCTTCAAAGTCATCAGGCTTAAGTCTCTCATTTGCTAGATGAGGAATGTGAGGTTTTAAGAGCACCTGGCTAGACTAGCTGCATAGTAACTGATCCAGGAATAGATATGGTCTCTAACTTATGATGCTTCCTTCCTCTTTCTAGTCTGACTCAAAAACAGGAGGATAGAAAAGAGTTCATAAGAATTTTCATATGAATGGGATTAAACCTGAAATTTAGTGCTATCCCTTCGATAGTTTTCAAATTTTCAAAGCAAGTAAAATTCAATTGAGATGGTTTCAAAATCTGAGGGTCAAGTTGTCATTTTTGATGGTCACATCCCTGCCATGGTTCAGACATGAGGTGGGGAGTAGGCTTAATTTGGGATGTGTGAATTTTTCCTCTTTTTCTTTCACTTTCTACTGCAAGGAGTTCATTCCAAGGATGAAAACTATTTGAAATCAGGCACACCAAGCATGTTCCAGGTGGGAGGAATGACAGTTTCCAAAAGGTCCTCCATTTTACTCAAATATAAGTCAAGAGATGGTGGGTGGTCCAACACTATCCAGGTTTTAAAAACCCATTAATTTAATTAGAACATGTGAAAACTATTAAGTTTCCAAGAAGGGTGGTCCATCGATGTATGTATATATGTATGTATGTATCTATCTATCTATATCTATCTATCTATTTATCATCTATCTATCATCTACCTATCCTTGTTGCTGATGCTGTTGCTTTCTTAGTACCATCCTAGACCAAATAAGAACTTCTTCTCTAAGAAATTGTGAATCACTGAGGAAACAGATGACTTCTGTGTAGTTCATAGTTTCCTAACGCCAACTAAGGATGAAGGGTTTTCTCGGCCCTTTGTTTGAGGTTGCTGAGACACAAGTTTAACCATTCCCACCCTGAAGGGATTTTCCAACACTACTCTGACTTATTACTTCTATTTCCTCTTCCTCATTCTACCTAATTTTTACTCCTGTCTTTATTTTGTCCTGGAAGTTTCCAACTTCCAACTGTTTGATTTTTTATCAGACAGAACATCTGTTCTGTATTACAGATAAACACAAGTAAGAGCATATGTTTACTTAGAATATGGAGGCACATCCTAAGTATAAGTATAATATGAGAAACATAAATAATGCAGGAGCTTTAGTTTTTGTTTTGCTCTCACAGTCAAAGCCAATTGTCAATACCATCTTTACTTTCTCTCCTTTACATTTAAGCGGAGATATTGTTTTCTTCTTTAACTTTTCTGTGAATCTCATCCCCTACTTTCTCAGGGTCCCTTGGTCCTTTGACCATCCCCTACTTTCATTGTACCTATACCCTCTTTGTCTCTCTGAATTGTCCTTTAGAATACAAACATACTCAATTCTCTTCCATATTAAAATTCCATCTTGTCAGATCTGTATTCCCTGCTATGTATTCATATACATCTTTTGGTCCACCTTCACATTTTCCCCTTGCTAGAAATGTGACAGAATTCTGGGACTTCCTAGCTGCTGTCTCCAAAGAACACTTCCATATTCTTGCTTAATTGTCCTTTCTGTAAAGTTCAAAATAAACCACCATCTTCTAGATGAGGCAGTAAACAGCACATGCTTTGGAGAGAGGTTTGTGTCAGTCTTGGCTTGATGGCTTAACCATCAAATTTGGGTATATTTTGAACCTTTCAAAGTTGCCTGTTCTACAAAAGTAGGATAATAATGATACCAACCTCATAGGGCTTCTTTGAAGGTTAAGTTTATGGAATATGTTCAAAGATCTGGCTTTGACAAGCACCCAGGAAATGTTTGCTGTAATGTTTGTCTCTTTTGCCTTTGTTAAATTATCCTGCTCACTACTTCTCTACATGCTCATCCTCAGTCTTTTCATTCCATAGGTGCCCTGACCCAGGTTTGTTTTGTCTGGTTTTTTCAGGCTTCCATATATACCTCAATACTCTTTTCTCCCAGCACAGGCTTTCTAGGGAGTTTCACCAAGGGCCATAGCTTCTGCTGTGTCTTATTGTTTCTAATCTTTTATCTTCAGCCCAGGCCTCGCTCTGTTTATCACCCAGGTTTCTTTGTTTCTCTCAGCCCCTCAGTCAATAGGAACCTGTGGAGACTTATGCACCCAAATGCCTCTTCCAACTTCCAACTGCTAAGAGTGCCAACAGAAAAAGATCTCACCTATCATCCACCTTCAGGTATTGCCTGAAAATAGCCATCTCACCCAAAGCATTCCCCATTCATCGGGACAGCCTATATCCAATGAATGACTGATTAATACAGGAGTGTAAAGGTCTAGTCCACTAGCCCCAACTAGGGGTTAACTCTAAGGGGCCATCCCAGCTCCAGAGTTCACTGTGGGGTTAGCTTAGGCTTTCACTGAGTCTGTACTACAACTTGACTTCTTATTTCCAATTCTCTTCCTTCCCTTCTTTCCCTTAGGGATTGATCCCAAGAGCACTTTATAAAACCCAATGCACACTGTAATCTCCACCTCAGAGTCTGCTTCCCTTGGAGCCCAACTATTGATTGCCACCTTATTATAATTCATTAAATGTTTCCTGTTCTAACATCACTATGCCTTAGTTTGCCTTTCAACATTGCTACTTGAATCATTTCAATAACGTTTTACCTAGTCTCCTTGTCTCTGGTATTACTCTTATGTTGCTGAACCTCCACTAGGGACCATAAAGACTTTATGAATCAAATTCTGAACACGCCACCACCTTGTTTAAATTTTTTCAGTAGTTCTCGATTTCCTCCAAGATAAAATCCAAATCCCTTAGCACAACGCATAAGAGCAATCCTTGGCTTGACCCCTGCCCAATTTTAACACGTATCTTCTAAACATTACTCTATCCCATGTCTTCATAGAGCTTACATTTTGCTGAGAGTAGTAAATATTAAACAAGCAATTGCAAGCACAAAAATGTGTAATTACAAATTGAGATATAGCTATAGATAAAAAATATAGAGTATAGAAAACATAGGGTATAAAGAGAGTGTAAACAGATGAGACCTTAATTTTAATTACAAGGTGAAGAAAAGGCTCTCTGACAAAATGATATTTAAGCCATAACCTGAAGGTTGAGTAGGAATTAGCCAGATCATCAGATAAAGAGTGGGTTAAAGAGCATTCTGGGCAAGAGAGACTGTCTGGGTGAAGGTACTGAGGCCAAAGAGAGCTTGGAGCCAGTGTAGCTGGAAGACCTTGAGCAAGAGGGAAGTGAGAACTGCTGGTGGGCAGATGAGGCTGCAAATATAGGCAAAGTCCAGATACGCAGGGCAAGTGAACTATTTAATAATCTTCTCAGAAGATCAAAGCAAAATCAGTTAAAGATTTTAAGCATCGAACTGACATGATCGAAACTGCATTAAAAAACATACTAACTATCAAGGACCAACTGTATAGCACATAAAGCACAGGGAACTCCACTCAATACTCTGTAATGGCCTATATGGAAAAGAATCTAAAAAAGAGTGGATATATGTATATGTATAACTGATTCATTTTGCTGTACACTTGAAACTAACACAACATTGTAAATCAACTAGACTCCAATAAAACTTTTTTAAAAACATCGCTATTTGGTGGGAATAGACTAGAAAGGCATACAGTTGAACATGAAGAAGCCAGTTAGAGGGCTACTGCAATAATCCAAATTAGAGATGATGGAAGTTAAGTTAGAAGTATCAATAGTGAAATGTAGAGGACAGGATGGATTGTGCTATGTATAGGAGTTATAACTGACAAGGGTGAGTGATGGACTAGAGGTGGGGAAATATGTAAGAGATGACTGTCATACCATTGGTATGAGCACCATTGTAACCACAGATGCATGTACTGAGGTAGGAGACACTGAAGAATCGGTGACCTTGTAGAAACATGTCAAGAGTTAAGTTTCAGATGTGAAGTTGAGTAGCCAGTGAGCCATCCCAGTAAAAAACATAGAAAATCAGATTTTGTGGAGCTCATAGGAATAGTCTGGACTACATATATGTAAGAATCCACAGCCTCCATCCTGTCCACAAATTGTCTGTGATTAGATCACTATCAGTGAGAGGAATCTGACAGTACAGACTGCTGACTTACTCTATCTTCATGTCCTCTTGAGACTTGTTCTGAGGTCTTAGAGAATCTAATTTAGGTTGAGGGACTTTTGCAAAAATGTGTCTGAGTTTTACTTGCAGCATCAGCTTCAAGTAAATAGGAGTGGAGGTAGAACATCAGAATGAAAGAACTAGGATTCACAAAGCTTCAAGAGTTTCACTCCTTAAAATGTTCAGATATTCTGCTAACTTATTGTATTCTATTTTGAAAGTTACTGTTATGTCTCCCTCCTTGTCCAGTTCAAGTTTTAACAGTACAAGTGAATGGAAAAAGTTTGAATTGAACGTCTGTTAGATTGATTTGAAATTGTATGCAAGTAAATGTATGAATACACATGCATATATAGAAATTTTTATTCTTTTATTGACTTTAATATATGCTATCCCCTCTACATAAAGAGCTTTCCCAATTCACCTCACCCATGTCAACACATACACATTGCCGACTTGAGAATTATTCATTCTCCTTTAGATTTTGATCCACATTTTGTCACAAGAGAAACTTCTGAATTATCAGAGTATATTACACTCCAATTCCACCCCCATCTCTGCCATTGTTTTAGTCTTTTATAATAATATGCATTTTCTCCACAACATTTTTCACTAGTTCTAGATAAATATACATTTCTACTTATGTTCATTTAAGTCTGTTTCCCATCTAGAGTATAGATTCTATGTGAACAGAGACCGTCTATTTTGTTAACCGCTAGAATCACACTGTGTAGCAGAGAGGCTGACCCAGAATCGGGCAGTAGTAACCTGCCCAGGAAATATTGTTTGAATTAATAATGAATTAATTAATAAATGCAATACTTCATTTAGTTAGGCCATCCACTAATTTAAGGATCAGCATTTCATTATATCTTCCTAAATTATAAATTCACAGTTTGAATACTTTTCTACAGAGTTAAAGACTGGATTTATGTAATGAAATATACTACATATCAATTTAAACACCTATTTGTTAAAAAAAAAAAAAAAGTGTTCTATTCCAGGAATACACTTGGGGGTAATCTAAAATCCAACTAAATTAGGTTTAATACCACCAAATAGTCAATCAAATTTATCCTATTATCTTGCATTATTACTCAAATTCCAACTGTTTTAAGGCTACTTACATGCCAGTATTTCAAATGGACTTTTCTGTGAAACCAATCAGGTAAATTAGAGTCCACTCTAACGCAAACCTGTGTTAAATGTATGTCTTTTTGCTTCTGCACACAGTTGAGTATATGCTATAAAAATCCTTGAATTTATCTTCCTCCCTCCCTTTTCCTTCTCTCCTTCCTTTTTTCAGTCTCATAGGGCAGCAGAAATAATTGAAGAATCACAAGAATCCTTGTGATTAATTAAAAGCAAATGGAATTTGGGGGGACAGGGTACAACCAGAATAGAAAATAGAAGATAAAAATGACATGACGTTTGTCCACAACATATGTTCCTCATTTGCTAAGCATTGGCTGTGAATTTGCACCTAAGCCTTTTAGCAGTAATGCAGAGTATCCAGGCAATAAAAACAAATACATTTCTTCAGGAGTTGCATAACTCTTCTTGCTTATGACACCAGAAAGAAATCTCTTTCACTGTGGAATACAATGAACAACATCCCTGCAGTAAATATAGTAGACACATTTGACCAAATGTTCTTCTTCTATAGGAGTCTAAATAAGGTGGCCCAGGCCTTGGAGCTATGGTTCTCAACCCTGACTTTACATTAGAATCACCTGTAGGAGCTTTGAAACAATATCAACAAATTGGGTCCCACCACAGACCCATTAAACCAGAATCAGGGGGTAGGGCCTTAGTGTCAGAATTTTTGTTTTTGTTGTATTTTGTTATAGTTGCATCACTATTTTGAAAGCACCCCCTGTGATACTAATATGCAGGCTGGGATCAGAAGCACTGTTTTCTAGTTTCCATTCCAGTGGTTCTTGTTTTTGGTTTTTAATTCCAATCATAGAAGGGAACTTATTAACCATATCAAGTCCCACATCCAACCAATTAAATCGAAATATCTCAAGATGGGAGCCAGGCATCAGTATTTTTTAAGTGTCTTAGGTGATTTTAGTATGCAGCTAAGACAGAGTCACTGATCTATATGAATGGATGGCTTGTATATCCTCAAGGTAATTTTACATTAATATTAATTCTTTCATTAGAGCTTTTGAGACTTGAGAGTGAGTTTGAGGTTATACTCCTTGACAAGAACCTGCAGTGTAAATATTTTACATTGCTGGTTAAACTCAGTCTTATGTGAGTAGGTGGTGAACGGCTTTGAAATAAAAATGATGAATGTTTTGCTCTTATCTCTCTGCAATGAGGCAATATTATTTCTTAAAAAGCAGGGTAAGGACATGACATTTACCAATTATAATTGAAAACTCCTCAACTGGAGTATTAGCACATTACTTCTAACTGTAAATTATGTTCAAATACCTTTGAAAAATAAGTTAAAATTTTTATATTATAATACAGTACTACTTCAATTATGTTCAGACATAAATGTGGTACAGACTTTTATGCTTATGGTTCTTACAAAAACCATGAAACCAAAATAAATTAACAAATTAATTACAAGCAAGACTGCACAATTGATAAATTTTAAATTATCATTACTTTTATAAAGTAGATAATATCAAATTTTGAAACTAAATTCTTGATGTTAGAAATAGTAGCAGAAAGCTACACTTCCATAATTTGTCCTCCACTTGTCATTTTTTGTCAGATTTTGAATGTGATGCACCATTACTTGAATAATTCATTTATCATTATCATTTTTTAATTTTAACAATAAAATTATTCTTAATCTGATTTAATATTTTAATAAGTCAAAACACTTGAAAGCATGCCCCTAAGTAAAATATGGCAAATTGAAATGTACTGTTCTTTACTGCCTATTTATATCTATGTTTATTAATGAGCTACACAAAGATCAGATCTGCTTACTACGTTTGATCCAAATATGAGAAAATTTCAGCAAGTTCTTTCTTTCATTTGACTTTGCCTGAATGTCTCTGAATATTGTAAGGCTCAATATCCCACTAATTGGCTTTTTGACTATGAACTCTACATGTGCACAGTGTACCATGACCACATTTGACCTTCATTTTGAAAATTATTCCCGTGTAAAATGTCATTTTCATGAAGGCAAATCAATGTCTCTACCACGTGATTTAAAAAACTAAAACCTAGTGTTGAATTTCTTTAAATTAAAAATTATCACTGCAAAAAATCCTATATCTGTACAAATAGTAAAAATAATTCAACCAGTAACTGTATTACTGACCAAACATTCTAACTTTAAAATTTGGACAAGCCAACCTGAAAGAAGTCAGATGCACATCAAGCACATTACATGTTTAATTTATTTTATTTTTTTATTTTTTTTTGTGGTATGCGGGCCTCACTCTTGTGGCCTCTCCCATTGCGGAGCACAGGCTCCGGACACGCAGGCTCAGTGGCCATGGCTCACGGGCCCAGCCGCTCCGCGGCATGTGGGGTCTTCCCAGACCGGGGCACGAACCCGTGTCCCCTGCATTGGCAGGCGGAATCTCAACCATTGCGCCACCAGGGAAGCCCTAACATGTTCAATTTAGATAATCATTTGCGTCAATCACTTGGGTCAGTCATAATTGCAGTTGTCATCTAGATAATCCATCATAACTAAAAACTCTCATTGAGCAGATGTGTCTGCAAATATTTTGGAGACTCTCAGGTTCACACGGGTATCAGTTTAAACAATACCAAAGGACCTTTCTAACCCTTGGTTTCCTCTTTGGTATAAATTGCAGTCTTCATTTTTATTTCCCTTATGATTAGTGATGTTGAGCATCTTTTCAGGAGAGAAATACGTTCACTGGTCAGCCTGGCAAGGGAGTCTGTGGCTCTCTCACACTTTTTCTGTGCATGCACCTGCTTCACATTTCCTGTTTCCTCTTGAGGGGGAATTCTCAAAATTGTGTGCTTTCTTTCAGTCCTACAAAGCCAGGCTAGGTGTTGAGAGTCTCCAGTTTATTTTCTCTAGGGGAGTGCCCTGAAATGCTCACGTTTGTATACCTTCTCCCAATTCTGCAGAGCTGGACCTGCTTTATGTACGTATGTGCTCCCAAACCTCCTGCAAATACTCACACTCACTTCTGTGGGGACTTGTGTAGGGAACCAGCGACTAGGGGGTGCATGAAGCATGTGGAGCATTGGGGGATGCTTATGGGCCAGCTGTAGAGTGGGGGGGGTCTGCTGGTGATGCAACTCAAGTAGCTGGTGGGAAGGCTTCCTAATGGAGTCCACGAAACTGTTAGTAGAATCTATGCCCTTTGTTGTGTTCTGAGCCCTGGTTGCCGTGCTCCCAGCCTCTTCCAGCTACTCAGCCATGCCAATCACCTCAGTATACCGGGTAGGGTGAGATAGAAATGGGTTTCCAGGTCAGTATCCCACATGGCTGGGGAAGCCAGGCATTCATTCACTACACATCCACTTTCCCCTGTAAGAGAAATCACAGGTCAAGAGCTTCTCTCTTGGCCCTGAGATGTCCTCTTTGGGGCAAGGGTCACGTGGGGAAAGTGAAACTGTTCTTCTTACCCTCTGCAGGGTGTTTATTCAGTGTGCTGGAGCTTCTCAGCTAGACTCCTGGACTCCTACAAAGATGCTCTCATCCATGTGTGGCTGTCAAAATCAGTGCTTTGTGCGGGGGATGATAATAGAAAATTCCTATTCTGCCATCTTCTGACCTGATAGCTACCTTTTCAATAGCAGCAATAAAGCTAGAAGACAGTGCAATCATATCTTTAAAATTAGGGAGAGATTTTGCATCTAGGGGCAAAATTTAATACCCAACTTAAATTTAAAACATGATAAGCTCAATACGAATATATTTAATTAATTTTATTTTGAAACTAACGTCAATATAAAGTGTGATGAGGGGTTTAACAGAAATCTAATGTGTTATCTGTTCATTCCTCTGTTATAATATCTAAGGTATTATTAAATAATGCTCCCAAAAGGTTATACCTAAATTTACCAGTCATACAAAATTACATCTGCAGTCACCTAAGAAAGTAGAGTCTATTCTTAAGGCATTTCAAGTTTTGTCCTTTTAAAGCAACAGGAGGGCATTATTCCTACAGGCAATTCTGTGTTATGCCTAGAAAATAGCAGAGAGCAACATAAATCAGCTGTACTTTTTCATATAAAATTTTTTCATATAATTAGATAAATGTAATAATTTGAGAAATGTACAATGTTGCATAGAAACACACATACGTAAAGCCTGAGAGAATTTCTGATTACAAAAGGTTTCACCATACTCAATATTTTATTTTATTTATTTTTTAATAACCATTTTTTAAATTGAATATAGTTAATTTACAATGTTGTGTCAGCTTTAGGTACACAACAAAGTGGGTCAGTTATACACACACATATACTCTTTTTCAGATACTTAATATTTCAGATGTGACAATTGTGATAAGTCAAAACGGCTCAGGGTGGGTTGGTGGGATAAAAAATAAATAAAGAAAATCCCTACAAAAATCTCAATGAGGTTTTTGCTTAAAAAAATAAATATTGCAATTGCTCTTTTTGTTGTGCTTAATGTGGTTATCCACACAAGGAAAAACCTTCAAAATTCAATCAAGTGCAGAACTGTAGAGTACGGTATTTTCTAAAGAATATCCAAAACCACTAGCCATAATTTTTTTTAAACAAAACTCTTAGCTGACTATAAATTTACTAATCAGTGATTTGGGGAGAAAATATGTAAATGCTGTGTACATTTTTTATATTAATCATAAATCTTGCCCAGATGATGTGAAGGGTTATAAAATAAGCTATTTAGGTTCACTAGAATCTTATCAGTTGAGTGTGCATAAGAGGTTGCACTGAAACATGTTCTGCTTCACCCTGGGTGCTCTGTTGGTATTAAACATGTGTTTGTAAATAGAAGGGCTAAAAGCTTATGCAATTTCTCAGATACGTAACCCATGGATACAGGGTAACTTCACACTTTACTTTTTTCTTATAATTGAATATCTAGCAATTAAAGAACATTTAAAAATACATGAAAATACAGTGTTCTCTGGTGCATATCAAATGTGAATTCAGAAGCCAGAATATGAAATTATTATTTTTCTTTTTTTAACATCTTTATTGGAGTATAATTGCTTTACAATGGTGTGTTAGTTTCTGCTTTATAACAAAGTGAATCAGCTATACATATACTTATACATATATCCTCATATCTACCCCGTCTTGCATTTCCCTCCCACCCTCCCTATCCCACCCCTCTAGGTGGTCACAAAACACCAAACTGATCTCCCTGTACTATGTGGCTGCTTCCCACTAGCTACCTATTTTACATTTGGTAGTATATATTAGTCCATGCCACTCTCTCACTTCATCCCATCTTACCCTTCCCTCTCCCCGTGTCCTCAAGTCCATTCTCAACATCTGTGTCTTTATTCCTGTCCTGCCCCTAGGTCTTTCATAACCTTTTTTTTTTTCTTTTTTTAGATTCTATATATATGTGTTAGAAAATGGTATTTGTTTTTCTCTTTCTTACTTGACTCTGTATGAAAGATTCTAGGTCCATCCACCTCATTACAAATAACTCAACTTCATTTTTTATGGCTGAGTAATATTCCATTGTATATATGTGCCACATCTTCTTTATCCATTCATCTGTTGATGGACACTTAGATTGCTTTCATGTCGTGGTTATTGTAAATAGAACTGCAATGAATATTGTGGTAAATGACTCTTTTTGAATCATGGTTTTCTCAGGGCATATGCCCAGTAGTGGGATTGCTGGGTCTTATGGTAGTTCTAGTTTTAGTTTTTTAAGCAACCTTCATACTGTTCTCCATAATGGCTGTATCAATTTACATTCCCACCAACAATGCAAGAGTGTTCCCTTTTCCACACACTCTCCAGCATTTATTGTTCATAGATTTTTTGATGATGGCCATTCCGACTGGTATGAGATGATACCTCGCTGTAGTTTTGATTTGTATTTCTCTAATGATTAGTGATGTTGAGAATCCTTTCATGTGTTTGTTGGCAATCTGTATATCTTCTTTGGAGAAATGTCTATTTAGGTCTTTTGCCCATTTTTGGATTGGGTTGTTTGTTTTTTTTGATATTGAGCTGCATGAGCTGCTTATAAATTTTGGAGGTTAATCCTTTGTCAGTTGCTTCATTTGCAAATATTTTCTCCCATTCTGAGGGCTGTCTTTTCATTTTGTTTATGGTTTCCTTGGCTGTGCAAAAGCTTTTAAGTTTCATTAGGTCCCATTTGTTTATTTATCTTTTCATTTCCATTTCTCTAAGAGGTGGGTCAAAAATGATCTTGCTGTGATTTATGTCATAGAGTGTTCTGCCTATGTTTTCCTCTAAGAGTTTTATAGTGTCTGGCCTTATATTTACGTCTTTAATCCATTTTGAGTTTATTTTTGTGTATGGTGTTAAGAAGTGCTCTAATTTCATTCTTTTACATGTAGCTGTCCAGTTTTCCCAGCCCCACTTATTGAAGAGGCTCTCTTTTCTCCATTGTATATGCTTGCCTCCTTTATCAAAGAAAAGGTGACCATGTGTGCAGTGGTTTACCTCTGGACTTTCTATCCTGTTCCATTGCTCTATGTTTCTGTTTTTGTTCCAGTACCATACTGTCTTGATTACTGTAGCTTTATATTAGAGTCTGAAGTCTGGGAGCCTCATTCCTCCAACTCCAGTTTTCTTTCTCAAGATTACTTTGGCTATTTGGAGTCTTTCGTGTTTCCATACAAATTGTGAATTTTTTTGTTCTAGTTCTGTGAAAACTGTCATTTGTAGTTTGATAGGGTTTGCGTTGAATCTGTAGATTGTTTTAGGGAGTATAGTCATTTTCACAGTGTTGATTCTTCCAATCCAAGAGCATGGTATATCTCTCCATCTGTTTGTATCATCTTTAATTTCTTTCATCAGGGTCTTATATTTTTCTGCATACAGGTCTTTTGTCCCCATAGGTAGGTTTATTCCTAGGTATTTTATTCTTTTTGTTGCCATGTAAATGAGAGTGTTTCCTTAATTTCTCTTTCAGATGTTTCATCATTAGTGTATAAGAATGCAAGAGATTACTGTGCAACAATTTTGTATCCTTCTACTTTCCAAATTCATTGATTAGCTCTAGTAGTTTTCTGGTGGCATCTTTAGGATTCTTTATGTATAGCATCATGTCATCTGCAAACAGTGACAGCTTTACCTCTTCTTTTCTGATTTGGATTATTTTATTTATTTTTCTTCTCTGATTGCTGTGGCTAAAACTTCCAAAACTATGTTGAATAATAGTGGTGAGAGTGGACAACCTTGTCTTGTTCCTGATCTTACAGGAAATGGTTTCAGTTTTTCACCATTGAGAATGATGTTGGCTGTGGGTTTGTAATATATTGTCTTTATTATGTTGAGGTACGTTCCATCTATGCCTACTTTCTGGAGGGTTTTTACCATAAATGGGTGATGAATATTGTCAAAAGCTTTTTCTGCATCTTTTGAGATGATCATATGGTTTTTCTCCTTCAGTTTGTTAATATGGTGTATCACATTGGTTGATTTGCATATATTGAAGAGTCCTTGCATTTCTGGGATAAACCCCACGTGATCATGGTATATGATCCTTTTATTGTGCTGTTGGATTCTGTTTGCTATCATTTTGTTGAGGATTTTTGCATCTATATTCATCAGTGATGTTGGTCTGTGGTTTTCTTTCTTTGTGACACCTTTGTCTGGTTTTGGTATCAGGGTGATATTGGCCTCATAGAATGAATTTGAGAATGTTCCTCCCTCTGCTATATTTTGGAGGTGGGAGTTCTATATTTTCAGAAGGATAGGTGTTAGCTCTTCTCTAAATGTTTGACAGAATTCTCCTTTGAAGCCATCTGGTCCTGGGATTTTTTTTTTTTTTTTGGAAGATTTTTAATCACAGTCTCAATTTCAGTGCTTGTGATTGGTCTGTTTATATTTTCTATTTCTTCTTAGTTCAGTCTCGGAAGGTTGTGCTTTGCTAAGAATTTGTCTATTTCTTCCAGGTTGTCCATCTGATTGGCATATAGTTGCTTGTAGTAATCTCTCATGATCCTTTGTATTTCTGCAGTGTCAATTGTTACTTCTTTTTCATTTCTAATTCTATTGATTTGAGTCTTTTCCCTTTTTTTCATGATGAGTCTGGCTAATGGTTTATCAATTTTGTTTATCTTCACATAGTACCAGCTGTTAGTTTTATTGATCTTTGCTATCGTTTCCTACATTTCTTTTTCATTTATTTCTGATCTGATCTTTAGGATTTCTTTCCTTCTGCTAACTTGTGTTTTTTTAATTCTTCTTTCTCTGATTGCTTTAGGTGTAGGGTTAGGTTGTTTATTTGAGTTGTTTCTTCTTTCTTGATGTAGGATTGTATTGCTGTAAACTTCCCTCTTAGAACTGCTTTTGCTGCATCCCATAGGTTTGGGGTTGTGGTGTTTTCATTTTCATTTGTTTCTAGATAGTTTTTTATTTCATTTTTGATTTCTTCAGTGATCTCTTGATTATTTAGTTGTTTATTGTTTAGCGTCCTTGTATATGAATTTTTTCCATATTTTTTCCTGTAATTGATATATAGTCTCATAGTATTGTGGTCAGAAAGGATACTTGATAATGTTTAATTTTCTTAAATTTTCCAAAGCTTGATTTGTGACCCAAGATATCATCTATCCTGGAGAATGTTCCATGAGCTCTTGAGAATAAAGTGTATTCTGTTGTTTTTGGATGGAATGTCCTATAAATATCAATTAAGTCCATCTTGTTTAATGTATCATTTAAAGCTTGTGTTTCCTTATTTATTTTCATTTTGGATGATCTGTCAATTGGTGAAAGTGAGGTATTAAAGTACCCTACTATGACTGTGTTACTGTTGATTTCCTCTTTTATGGCTGCTAGCATTTACCTTATGTATTGAGGTGCTCCTATGTTGGGTGCATAAATATTTACAATTGTTATATCTTATTCTTGGATTGATTCCTTGATCATTATGCAGAGTGTCCTTCTTTGCCTTTTGTAATAGTCTGTGTTTTAAAGTCTATTTTGTCTGATATGAGAATTACTACTCCAGATTTCTTTTGATTTCCATTTGCATGGAATATCTTTTTCCATCCCCTCACTTTCAGTCTGTATATGTCCCTAGGTCTGAAGTCGGTCTCTTGTAGACAGCATATATACTGGTCTTCTTTTTTTTATCCATTCAACCAGTCTATGTTTTTTAGTTGGAGCATTTAATCCAATTACATTTAAGGTAATTATCAATATGTATGTTCCTATTACCATTTTATTAATTGTTTTGGGGTTGTTATTGCAGGTCTTTTCCTTCTCTTGTATTTCCTGCTTAGAGAAGGTCCTTTAGCATTTGTTGTAAAGCTGGTTTGGTGCTGCTGAATTCTCTTAGCTTTTCGTTGTCTGTAAAGGTTTTAATTTGCCCATCAAATCTGAATGAGATCCTTGCTGGGTAGAGTAATCTTGGTTGTAGGATTTTCTCCTTCATCACTTTAAATATGTCCTGCCACTCCCTTCTGTCTTGCAGAGTTTCTGCTGAAAGATCAGCTCTTAACCTTATGGGAATTCTCTTGTATATTATTTGTTGCTTTTCCCCTATAAGTCAAATGTTGGTGCATTTAATGCTGTTCCAGAGGTCTCTGAGACCGTCCTCAATTCTTTTCATTCTTTTTTCTTTTTTCTGCTCTGCAGTATTTATTTCCATTATTTTATCTTCCAGGTCACTTACCCGCTCTTCTGCCTCAGTTATTCTGCTATTGATTTCTTCTAGAGAATTTTTTATTTCATTTATTGTGTTGTTCATCATTGTTGTTTGCTCTTTAGTTCTTCTAGATCCTTGTTAAATGTTACTTGTATTTTCTCCATTCAGTTTCCAATATTTTGGATCATTTTTAGCATCATTACTCTGAAATTTTTTCAGGTAGACTGCCTATTTCCTCTTCATTTGTTTGATCTGATGGGTTTTTACCTTGGTCCTTCAACCGTTATGTGTTTCTCAGTCTTCTCATTTTGCTTAACTTACTGTATTTGGGGTCTCCTTTTTGCAGACTGCTGGTTCTTAGTTCCCATTGTTTTTGGTGTCTGCTCCCAGTGGCTAATGTTGATTCACTGTGTTGTATAAGCTTCCTGGTGGAGGGGACTGGTACCGGTGTTCTGGTGGATGAGGTTGGATCTTGTCTTTCTGGTGGGCAGGACCATGTCCAGTGGTGTGTTTTGGAGTGTCTGTATCTTTATTCTCTTTTTAGGCAGCCTCTCTGCTAATGGGTGGGGTTGTGTTCCTGTCTTGCTAGTTGTTTGGCATAACATGTCCAGCACTGTAGCTTGCTAGTCTTTGAGTGGAGCTGGGTTTTAGCATTGAGATGGAGATCTCTGGGAGAATTTTTGCCGTTTGATATTACTTGGTGCCAGAAGGTCTCTGGTGGGCCAATGTACAGAACTTGGTTCACCCACCTCAGAGGCACAGGCCTGACATGTGGCCGGAGCACCAAGACACTGTCAGCCACACACCTCAAAAGAAAAGGGAGAAAAGAAAGAAAGAAAGAAAGAAAACAAAACAAAATAATATAAAATAAAAAGTGAATAAAATAAAAACTAAAAAAAATATTAAAAATTATAAAGTAATAAAAAAAGAAAGAAAAATGACAGCAACCAAAACATAAAACAAATCCACCAATGATAACAAGCTCTAAACCCTATCCTTAAAAATCCCACAAAAATCAAAACCAAAATGGACACACAGGACCCTAGGACAAATGGTAAAAGCAAAGCTATACAGAGAAAATCACACAAAGAAGCATACACAGACACACTCACAAAAAGAGAAAAAGGAAAAAAAAAAAAAAAAAAAAAAAAAATATATATATATATATATATATATATATATATATATATATATATAAAAGGAAGAGCAACCAAATCAATAAACAAATCTACCCATGATAATAAACTCTAAATACTAAACTAAGATAAACATAAAACCAGAAACAAATTAGATGCAGAAAGCACACTCCAATCTATAGTTGCTCCCAAAGTCCACAGCCTCAATTCTGGGATGATTCATTGTCTATTCGGGTATTCCAGAGACACAGGGTACATCAAGTTGATTGTGGAGATTTAATCCATTGCTCCTGAGGCTACTAGGAGAGATTTCCCTTTCTCTTCTTTGTTCGTACAGCTCCTGGGGTTCAGCTTTGGATTGGCCTCACCTCTGTGTGTAGGTTGCCCTAGGGTATCTGTTATTCACTCAGACAGGATGTGGTTAAAGGAGCAGCTGATTAGGGGGATCTGGATGACTCAGGCCATGTGGAGGGAGGGATATGTAATGCAGGGCGAGCCTCTAGTGGCAGAGGCCAGGGTGACGTTGCACCAGCTTGGGGTGCGCCATGTGTTCTCCCGGGGAAGTTGTCCCTGGATCCCAGGACCTTGGCTGTGGTGGGCTGCACAGGCTCTCAGGAGGGGACGTGGGGATAGTGACCTGTGCTTGCACACAGGCTTCTTGGTGGCTGCAGCAACAGCCTTAGCATCTCATACCCGGCTCTGGGGTCCGTGCTGATAGCTGCAGCTTTTGCCCGTCTCTGGAGCTCGTTTAGGTGATATTCTGAATCCCCTCTCCTCGTGCACCCCAAAACAATGGTTTCTTGCCTCTTAGGCCATTCCAGACTTTTTCCTGGACTCCCTCCTGGCTAGCTGTGGTGCACTAACCCCTTCAGGCTGTTTTCACACAGCCAACCCCAGTCCTCTCCCTGGGATCCGACCTCCAAAGCCTGAGTATCAGCTCTCAGCCCCCACCTGTCCTGGCAGGTAAGCAGACAAGCCTCTCAGGCTGGTGAGCGCTGGTCAGCACCAATCCTCTATGCGGGAATCTCTCTGCTTTGCCCTCTGCAACCCTGTTGTTGCATTCTCCTCTGTGGCTCCAGTGCTTCCTCCCTGCCACCACCACCCCTCATCTCTGCCAGTGAAGGGGCTTCCTAGTGTGTGGAAAGTTTTCCTCCTTCACAGCTCCCTCCCCGAGGTGCAGGTCCAGTCCCTATTCTTTTGCCTCTGCTTTTTTTCTTTTCTCTTTTGCCCTACCCAGGTATGTGGGGAATTTCTTGCCTTTTGGGAAGTCTGAAGTCTTCTGCCAGCGTTCAGTAGGTGTTCTGTAGGAGTTGTTCTACATGTAGATGTATTTCTGATGTATTTGTGGGGAGAAAGGTGATCTCCACATCTTACTCCTCTGCCATCTTGATGGTCTTTCCTATGAAATGATTTTTGACTGCGAGTAAATGAGTCCAACATGAAAAATAATTGGAGACTGATTGAAGGTCTTCTGAGTTCTAGAAATTCACTCCACAAAAAGCCCTTGAGCATTATATAATAAATTTAAGTACTATGTGGATAATAATAACAATCAATAATGGATCTCCCTAACATTGAAGGTAAAAGTCTTTTTTGTTGTTTTTGTTTGTTTATTTATTACAATAACAGAGTATATCTTGTAAAACATTAGCCAATGAACTTAAGAAGGAAAAAAGAAAAAATAATAATATTATGATTAAAAAATATTTAAAGTTGGTTTCTTGAGATTTTCAAGGATAAACATGTGCCATTTTTCTTCATTACATGCAGCCACTAACCCCAGACTTTGGAGACTCATGTTGTCTTTGTGTTTCATAGACTAGTTCTCCAGATACATCTCCTCCATGGCTTGCCCTTTACTACAACTATGACTTACCACAATAGACCTGAAAAGAAAAAATGGATAAGATTTAGGTGAAAATAAGTTGGACAAAGCCTAGTATACATCTTTTTTTTCTCCACCTAATACTCTATCATGAACATTTATGTCATTACACACTGATGTCCACCTCATCACATTTATAATGGTGCTGTATTCCATTGTATGAATGAGCATAAGTATAATTTAAACATAATTTACGTTATCTACTGATTAAATGTCTTTTTTTTAACTTACAACAAAGGATAAAGGAAGGCATTTTGTAAACTCTCTGTTTGAAGAAAATTATATTTTCTAAAAATTACACTTGGCTCTATGTTACACATATTCTATTAATGTTGCTTAAACAAGTAAGATGTTTATTATTCTCTAATAAAGCAAAGGGTAGAGTTTGGCACCTCAGGGCTGGCACAGCTGCTCTGATAATTCCTGGAGGATGGAGGCTCTGTCTAGCTTCCTGCTCACAGCAACCCAGCAGGTGGCACTTGTTCCCAAAGTCCCAGGATGGCTGTGTCACCTCCAGGCAAAAGGGTGAAATGTGTAAAGGAGCAAAGACCCAAGCTCCTGAATCTGTCTCTATCAGAAGAAAACAAAACACTTTCTGAAGCCTGACCTAGAATGCTCCCATTTAGTCTCACTGGCCAGATATAGGTCCCATGACAAAACTAGGACAAGGAAATGTTGGTAGAGGCGTGTTTTAAAAAAGCAGATTTCTACCCTAAACAAAATTGAGACTCTCTTAGCAAAGAAGGAAAAGTAGATTCTGGGCATGCAACTCTTAGTATCTATTGCAGAAATATACACATAAGAGTTACATCTTATTCACCAGTTGATTAAGTGCCCAGTGATGTCTTAGGTCTGATCTTGTTACAGCTGTTATGTCTCTAAACAAAATTACTGTTACACATAACTTGTAGTTTAGGTCTATCTATTTGTCAAATATTTAAAATTAGAATGATATGAACATTTCCCATATGTAATAGAAACATCTATTTCTTATTCCTTTAACAACAGTCAGGCAACATTCTGCCCAAGATTCCTTAGCAAAATAGTTAATTCAGTTGTCCTTGTGCTAAAAAGACAAAGGCCTAATTTATGATAATGGTGAAAGTTTCCATAACTATATCATAAGACAGCTGAGGTTACCCTATTGCTTTGCCGAGGAAGAGTTCAATTCCTGATTACATGTTATGTCATTCATCTTTACAATATACATATCTCCTGTGCTTTCAATGGTACTGCTTTTCACTCCATCTCAGCCACTCACTTTCATGGTACTCAACCTGCATATTATCATCATATGTGAAAAATGTAAGGAAATACTGATGACTGGGCTCCATCCCCAGAGACGTTAATTTAATTCAGCTTTGATTTAAACTCCCTAGGCAATGCTAACATGCAGCCCCAGAGAAGAACAGCCTAGACATTTTTATTCTCATTAACTACACTCCCTCCATAGCTTATACTCAAGCTTCTCACTCTCTGACTTTCATCATCTCCCTATACTATACAATAACGTTTTTGACCCCACTGAAATCTACAGTTGATTGATTCACCACATTTTCAATATCTCTAACTTTTACCATGTCCACACTTCCTCCCTCAAGCACCTTAGATTCCCTTGCATACACCCGCACTTTCTAACCCCAATTTTCTCTGTTTTACTCTTCTGGCAAAACCTCAGCGTGATTAAATCCAACTCTCCATGGACTCTGTAGGAAATCCAGGAGGCTAAATATGCCTGAAGAAAAAAAATTAAAAGAGACAATCCACTGCCGCAAACTTCAGGCAGCTTCTTATTTCTGCCATACAATCATATTACTCTTTTCTAGTCTATTATTTTCCCACATTCCTGAAGGACTATTGTTTACTTTTCATCAGCATCTCTCCCCACTTCTCTAATTTTAGCTGATAGCATTGATTTTAGCTTCAGTGAGTTAAAAAAAAAATGGAGGAAATTCTTCTGCCACTGAATCTATCAACTGATTACAGCTGAATTTTATTCTAAGCCTGTTCCTATTAATGAAATCCTGTCTACGTCCATCCCCCATGTATCAGATCCTATTTGATGTCTCAAACATATAGGTTGAAAGGCAACCCTCCAGATGTTGGCCATGTCTTTCTTGCATTATCATCTTCCCCTCTCGATTGTATCATTCCCAATAGCACTGTATTAGTTTCCTATTTCTATTACTACAAAGTACAACAAATTGAGTGGCTTACAAGAATACCAATTTATTATCTTACAGTGCTAGGGACCAGAATGCCAAAATAGATTTGCAGAGCTGTAGAGACTCTAGGAAAGAATTCCTTTTTTTTTTTTTCTTTTTTCTATTCCACCTAGAATAGCAACCTAGAGGCTACCTGCATCCTTAGCTCATGGCTCCTTTTCTATCTTCAAGTACATAATGTAGCATCCTTGCATCTCAACCTCTCTCTCTTTGTCTCTGTCTCTCTGTCTCTGTCTCTCTCTCCTCCACTTGCATCACTTCTCCTTCTCTGGCCCTCATGCCTCCCTCTTTCCCTTATATGGACTCCTGTAATTGCACTGGATCTGCCTGGATAATAATTACATTGGCTCCATGTGGATAATGGGACATCATCTCCCACATCACAAGATCCTTAATCAGATCTGCAAAATTCTTTTTTTGCCATGTAAAATGACATATTTCAAAGGCCTTGGAGATTAGGACACAGGCATTTCAGATGGGTCGTTATTCTGCTTACCATAAATATTCAAACCGATTGCAATACAACCAAATTAAAAAAAAGAAAAACACAACTTTCTCCTGACCACATAGTCCCTCCTTCCGTTTCTCACCTCTTTTTTTTTTTTTTTTTTTTTTTTGCGGTGCGCGGGCCTCTCACTGTAGTGGCCTCTCCCGTTGCGTTGCGGAGCACAGGCTCCGGACGCGCAGGCTCAGCGGCCATGGCTCACGGGCCCAGCCACTCCGCGGCATGTGGGATCCTTCCGGACCGGGGCACGAACCCGTGTCCCCTGCATCGGCAGGCGGACTCTCAACCACTGCGCCACCAGGGAAGCCCTCACTTCTTTCTTTAAACTAAAAATTGACAGGAGAGTTTCCTCTTCTTGCTACCTTTACTTTATCCCCTCCCATTCTCTTTTCAAACAATTTATTTTATTCTTCACAACTCCCATAAAATATATTCTAAAAGTCACTGGTGATGTCCACGTAGTTAAATCCACCAGCAGTTCTTAGTTCTCAACCTACTTAACTGATCAGATATGTCCTAGCTGACCACTTCCTGATTCTTGCAGTGCTTTGTTAGTGTAAAAGGTGCCACTTTCTCTACTGGTTCTTTTCCTATCTCTCTGGTCACCTTTACTCGTTCTCCTTTGTGAGATTTTCCTCATTCCCTCAATTTCTAAACACCACAGTGTTCCAGAGTGACCCTATGGATGGCTTTAATTCTTATCTGCTACCACCCAAATTTTTTACCCTCAATCTGGTGCTCTCCATAATTTCCCTTGAAAAATCGTTCAGGCCTCTCAAATTCAGCACGATTAGAAACACATTACCAGTTGCTACAAACAACCACCCAAAACTTCTATATCCCCTTCTCAATGGTAACTCTCCTTCTGAGTTCATGAATCCAAAAACCTTGTTTTTTTGTTTTAATTTTTGTTGGAGTATAGTTGCTTTACAATATTGTGTTAGTTTCTACCATACAGCAAAGTGAATCAGCTACACATATACATATATCCCCTCTTTTTTGGATTTCCTTCCCATTTAGGTCACCACAGAGCACTGAGTAGAATTCCCTGTGCTATACAGTAGGTTCTCATTAGTTATCTATTTTATACACAGTATCAATAGTGTATGTATGTCAATCCCAATCTCCCAATTCACCCTCCCCTTGGTATCCACACATTTGCTTTCTAAGTCTGTGTCTCTATTTCTGCTTTGTAAATAAGATTGTCTATAGCAGTTTTTTTTCCGATTGCACATATATGGGTTAATGTACGATATTTGTTTTTCTCTTTCTGACTTAGTTCACTCTGTATGACAGTCTGTAGGTCCGTCCACCTCTCTACAAATGACCCAATTTTGTTCCTTTTTATGGCTGAGCAATATTCCACTGTATATATGTACCACATCTTCTTTATCCATTCCTCTTGATGCAACTATACTCCAATAAGTATGTTTAAGAAAAAAGGAAGAGGTGTGCAGAATTGGCTCAGAAAACCTAGTATAATCTGGCTCAAAATACCACTATAACTGCTATCCAAGACTTGTTGTTTCATTCCCAACTATGATTTTTGTTGCCATGACTGTATATGTATTTAAAATATATAGCATGCTTTAACTTATTTCAAACATGGCATAAATCGTATCAACATTTTACAAGTTTATTAAACTCAACATTGCTTTTGAGATTTATAGCTCTACTTTGCTTATTTAAACTGCAATGTAATATTCCATTGGGGGATACACTACCTTGCATTTTGCCAATTGCAGTAAGACTAAGCCTCTTTTCTTGTTTTTTGGCCACTTTGATTTCTTCTGTGAATTTCTGGCTCATATCTATTGCTCACTTTTCTGTCAGGATGTTTCTTTTCCTTATGGTTGTATAGGAGTTCTTGATGAATTCTGCCTGGAGATCTTTGTGGATTATGTGAGTTGTAATCCTTCCTTAGTATAAGACTTGTCTTTTAACTTTAATTATGGGTTCTTTGAAAAGAAGTTGTAAAATTCATAAGTTTGACTACTCTAAGTAAATATAAATTTTATAGTATGTGGAAAAAAAACCAAAAAACAAAAACCTGGGCTTTTATCCTCATGTTCTCCTTTTATTTCACCTTTCAGATCCTATTTATCAACACATCTGTCAGTTTTGCCTCCAAACATACCCAGAAACAAATGACTTTTCCCCACCTCCACCACTATCCCCTCGATCCAAAACATGTCATCTTCTGTCTACACGACGGTAATCTTCTCTTCCAGCTTCTACCCTCGTGCTCTGCAGTTACTTCAACACTACAGCCAGCGTAATCCTTGAAAACAAAGTCAGATCCTGTCATGTCTCTGATTAATGCTCCAAAGGCATCTCTTCTTACTCTGAGTAAGAGCTTACTATAGCTCACTACCTCTCCGAACTCATACCTGGCCACTCTCTCCCTTGCCTCTATTGCCAAGTGAAGATGAAAATGAGAATTAGTCAAACTGCCTGAGCAGCTTCCCCTTCCAGGCTGAAAAAGGGGAAGCTGCTCTCTCCTCTCCCCTCTGCACGGAGATGCCTCTTTTTGGATATCCACAGGGCTCAGACCCACACTTTCTTTAGGTCTTTGCTCAAAAAGTCTTGCCTGACCACTCTAAATAAAGTAAACGCTCTCCCCAACAGGTGCTCCTATTGCTTGATTCTGTTTTATTTTTCTCAATAGTTCTCCCAACTTGTTATATTCTATATGTGGAAATAAGTGAAGACTGACCAAAGGAGAAAAACGAAATCTAATTATTCAGAGCTTGCTATAGCAAAGGAAGTCAGCCACTGCCATTTGTATTTTGGCAGAGACTCAAAGGCAGGTAGAGGAGAAGGAAAGCTTTATAGTGGGAAAAAGGAAGTCTTCATGTGTGTCCGGAGGGAAGGTTGTTGGCAAGGGGAAAGCAGAGGTAGGCTCACTAGAAATGGGACATCCTATGTGATCGGTTAGTTTGGTTTTCTCTGGTTGGTCTTAAGTTGGAAGCAAGGACAAAAATTAGGAACGCTGTCAGTGATTAATCAAATTCTGATCATTTGGGGCCAATTGTTAAAGAAGTTATTGTTTAGCTTCCTGGATTAGTACTAGAGTTAGTAGTTTGACTTCCTACAATTCTGACTTACGGTAGGCTGTCTTCCACAACTATTTATTATAGATCAAGGAGTTGGTTTCTTGGGCAGGTTGCTCCAGGTTGTGGGTCAGAGTTCTATTTTTATATATGGTTTGGCCATTGTCATTTGTATATTCAGTTTCTGATATATTTGCCTGTATAGATGTCCATTTTCTGTTTCTCTCCACTAAAATGTAAGCTTGGTGATTTTTTATGTGAGGGACTGGGATTGCTCTTTATGAATTTCCTAATCCCTAGTGTCTTGTACATAGTACAGGCTCAATAAATATTTGCTGAATGAATAAATAAAAATAGGGCAGATATGCTCTTAGCTATTTTCATGAAAGGTTAAATGAAGGATAAGTCACATCAGGGAGAAAATGGAGACTGAATTATTTAAAGTAATTTCAGAAGCCGAGATTCAGCAAATACTCTCTCCTCTATTTTGTTTGTATAGATACATTATCTCTTTCCTGTAAATGACTTGGAAATGACCTTTAAAACTACTGAGTATGGAAAGGGAGTTTAAATAAATCCATGTGGTATAAGTTGTGTTATACAACTGTTGCCCTTAATAATTAGAAATAGTATTACATTGTTTTTCCCCCTCCTATGGCTCTCTTTTGAAAGTCAAAGGCATAAGGAAAGAAATAGACTTGTGACAAATTCTGAATATTATAAATCACAATAATGAATTGTTCCAAAGGCCTTTCCTAATCACTAGCACGTGTTGACCTAAATCTTTCATCTTCTCAATTTACAGTGGAAACGGGGCCGTTTTTTCCCTCACAGAGTAAACCGGAGCGCCCCCTAGTGTTTGGGTGGCATTACTACTTCCCCTTTAGTTTACTTCTCAAAAAGACGCTTCTAAGTTTCCATCGTGTATATGTAAATAAAGTCTCTTGGGTCTGAGCAAGAGAGAGGTTTTGAAGTTGTAACCTCTGACACTTAATGCTGAACGCTGGGCCTTATCAGTTGTTTTATGACCATTATGATTTTAGGGCAACATTGATCTACTAATTCTTGTCTGAGCTCAGAATTCTAAATGCTTTTCCCCAAATCTTACCCTGTCTTCATCCAAAACACCCTAACATCTATGTATAATCTTTAAGCAGTATACAGGAATCCGCTTTCCTTTCAAGAGGGCTATATATAATTCAATATTATTGGAAACACCTGCACTCTTTTGGACCCTGGTTAAGTCCTCTACAGGCATCATTATATTGAATCTTCCCAACTAATTTATGAGTTTCTGATATTATTGCAGTTTTGCAAATGATAAAACTGACTCTCTAAGAGACTTAATAACTTGCCCAGGTTTGCACAATTGGTGTGTTACAAAGGTGGAATTTGCATCTGGGTCTATATAATTCAATGACCTAGATAGCTTAACCAGTCTACAATATGGTCTCATTTTTAACATGTTTTATTTTGATTTGTCCAGAGTCTTGTCCTTTTCATGAATATTTTGGTCATTCTCCCAACAACAACATACACATGGATTCTTCACTTTCTAAGGATGATCATGTGGTCCTCTTAATTAGAACTGAAGTTCCAGCACTAAAGGACTCATCTGGTCCTAAGGAAGATTGTGAGATATATCGATCACTTAGGTCCCAAGAACCCTGAAATTCCAATCTGTACTCCATCATCCATTGCCTGATTTATTTTTTTCTTGTATGCTGCAAACCTGATGCTCTTTTGAGCACCATGGAATCCAGCAAGAAACTGCCTTAAAATTAATGAAATAAAACATATTTTAATTTCAAAAGGCCCTTTAAGCCAACCCAGGCAGTGCTTCTTAAAAGTTGAGATCTAGAATGGTAGATACAGAGCAGATTCTCATTAATTATTTGCTGAATGAGTGAATCATGCATGAATGTAATCCATTCGGGGTAGTCTATAAAATTGGGTAATTTCTAGAAAAAGGAAATTTTAAGAGATTGATGTTAGGATTGGGCAAAAGAAGGAGAAGGGGTACATCAAAACCAGAACATGGGAAAATAAAGAGTATTAGAAGGACCTCTCATTTTTTTTTTTTTTTTTTTTTTTTTTTGCGGTACGCGGGCCTCTCACTGTTGTGGCCTCTCCCGTTGCGGAGCACAGGCTCCGGACGCGCAGGCCTAGCGGCCATGGCTCACGGGCTTAGTTGCTCCGCGGCATGTGGGATCTTCCCGGACCAGGGCACGAACCCGTGTCTCCTGCATCGGCAGGCGGATTCTCAACCACTGCGCCACCAGGGAAGCCCGGACCTCTCATTTTTAACCAGATTTTAAGTTCTTGGAGAGAAAACTTCACCACTGTTTAAGATTCCCTAAATTGTGAGTTTTTCTCAAAATTCTATGCTCTCATTCTATACTTTTTTTCTCCTTTTAAACAGTGATAGGTGGTATTTCTCTAGTATGAATACAGAAAATCTTCAGGGTTTCTCTCTCTCATCCCAATAACCAGAACAAGCTAGATAAGTTACAAAACCACCACTTATTCTTTTTTTTTCTTTTTTTTTTTTTGTGGTACGCGGGCCTCTCACTGTTGTGGCCTCTCCCGTTGCGGAGCACAGGCTCCGGACGCGCAGGCTCAGCGGCCATGGCTCACGGGCCCAGCCGCTCCGCGGCATGTGGGATCTTCCCAGACCGGGGCACGAACCCGTGTCCCCTGAATCGGCAGGCGGATTCTCAACCACTGCGCCACCAGGGAAGCCCCACTTATTCTTTTTAAACCTGATGATTATATAAAATATTGGGCCTGCTTCTGCAGCAGCAGATATCACCTTATATTAGAAATTTGCAAAACTCTTTTTGCCAGCCAAAACCCATCTCTGCTCCATATTTTCTCACTTACATATGAGGTCCAATTCTGCAGAGATTCTGAAGCATGTTAATGTATCAAGAGATTCTGTTTACTGGGAACAAGTAATAATGTTCATATCTACAGTAAGAGCCCTTTAATTTGCCTCCTACAAAGTAGTGTAGTTTGGGAAACCACAAAAAATGTCAAGAGGAAAGAAGCAAACATTGGGAGGTAGAAAATGTTTTGCTAAAATTTTAAAGAATGTTGGCTTTGCATTAGTTCCTGAAATGAATCAGCACATTAATTTGTTTCTACATATACATTAAGTTAACCAAAAATCAGTTCTTCCTGTTTCCACTATATAACTATTGAATGGGTATTTAAAGGGTATTAGTTTGAGGTGTCCAAATTATCAGCGTGTCCAGAATACAAATCAGCTCCGCCTGCCAAAGAAATGAGAGTGATTCCGGTATATCTACCACTAGTAAAAAGCACAGAGAGGTGGAAAGGGCATGGGCTTAGATTTGGGGATATTTAGATTTGTATACTGCTCCTCCACTTACTACCCTTGTGATCTGGAACATGTTCTTTAACCTTCCTCAACATCATTTTCCTCAGATGAAAGAGCTTCTTTTCGGTGTTTATGTGACAATTGCGGGTGATTTTGCAAACTCAAGCACAGTGTGTGCACCTCATTAAAAGATTAGCTACCATGATTTTTAATATGTTCATATTTCCCTCTCTGAATACTGGTTATAGTTGGAAGAATGATAATTTAAAATTAAATACCAAAATGCAAATATTTCTCACCTCTTTGAGGAAGGGTTGTGGATGATTTGCATTTTTTGTACACTATTTGTTTAAATTTTAAATGAAAAGTACCACGTATAATTTTATATTATATACACACAGATATGTGATATATATATATAATTTCAAATACTATACATACACATACTATATATATTTATATATATAATCAGAAACACAACCAATTAACAAACTGATTTTGATTATGAAACAATAAAAATAAAGATATTCAGGCTATAGATTCAAGGGACCTCAGCAGAAAATTTTGGTCTGGGCTAATCCAGCGTTTATTTGCAAATAGGACATGGTTTCTCCTCACCATCCCTTATTATTAAGGAATTTGTTATGCTATATGCTTGAGACCCAAGGTCATGTAAACTGAGATGACAGGCCAGTTCCATTCTATCCACAGTGATTCAGAGAAACTTCACAGTAACCCCAGGTTTTGAGTGTCCTAAAGACGTAGCAGGCACAAATTGATACTTCAAGATAGTTTCTCAGTCCATCAGGTTTTCAAACGACTTACTATATAAAAGACTATTGCTTGTATAATATGTTTTCAATAAACACTGGCTTTCTGGGTTTACCAGTTATGTGCTTAAACTTTATGAACAAAAACTAGCAATTTCTTCTATCATTTATGGATGTGGATCTTATGTCAACGTTCTCCAGATACCTGAAAACACTCTCCAGGTCCCTGAGGAAGGGAAATAGCAGGGATCATTATTTGTTGTCAGAGATACATGTATCCTAAAGTACGTAGCATTGCCACAGCAGTAGATAACTACTTGTGTGTAAGTCTTAGTGAATCAAGTATACATTTGTTCTTGGGTGAAGTCTCCAGATTATCATTGTAAAAAGGCACACATGAGAGCAAAGGGCATAGACAGCTTCTGGTTCCAAAACAGCATTGCTGATCTATTTAGGGCAGCTGGCAAAAAGAAAGTGAGATCCTTATTTCTGAACCTGATACCTTCCCCCCAAATTCAGACTTTTAGAGATTGTTTGGGTTCTAATATATCATATAGTCCATCTCATCAATTTTTATTTTAACAGTGAGGAAATAAATACAGGAATTAGTTATATACATTGCTCAAAGCTACTCAGTTAGCTGGAGAAAATGTTGGAATCCTGGCTTCCTGGATGAGGTTCTGGTCGTCTACATTGTGCCTGATAGATTTTTTGGTGAAAGGCCTTTTGATTTAGTCTTGATTTATAAAAACCCTCTCCATCTGAATAATGCTATCTGTGCTTTTTATGTTACAGTTGATTTGAAATTTACAAGAATAGATGGGACCAAGATAGTACCTGAGTACACCTGTCACAGTTTCTAAGATAAGAAAGAGAAAGAGAGAAAGAAAGAAAGAAAGAAAGAAAGAAAGAAAGAAAGAAAGAAAGAAAGAAAGAAAGAAAGAAAGTTTTCATCTGCGTCTCCTCATTATTAATGTGATGTTTTCTTCTCAGCACTTATTGTGCAGTGAATTGGGGAAAGCATCCTGTGAAAGTATTTCCATTAGAAGTCAGTAGAATATGAAGTAGTATATTGAAGACAAGTATCCACAGACTTGATAAAACCACTGGCATTTGCACCAATTAGTGATAATCTACTTTTAAAAGATCCAGGATCAATGAAGCAGAATAAATTGCCCAGAAACAGATAGTGAGATATGTATGCATTTACTACTTGATAAATAATGCATCAGCAAACTATGGAGAATGGATTATTTAACAAATGGAACTGAAAAACTAGCTGCTTGGGAAATTTAAAGTTTATATTTGCCTGTTGCATGCTAAAAAAAATGTGAATTCTCTCTATGGAATAAGGATGGCTTAAAAGGGTAAATGAAAAACTTTAAAGTCAAAGGGCAAAATGAAATTTAAAAAAAACCTACATTGTGTTGTTATTTAAGGGTAGAAATCAAACATACAACTTACAGTTGTTTAACTGATTTTTTTAAATTTGCATATTTCCAAAATCCTCTAAACTTAAAATATAAAACTTTATTCAAGCTAGATCATTAATTTTTCCATTTTTTCCCATATTTTTATTATTTTCCTCAGAATTTTCTCATCCCTTTCCTCAACAGTCTTGTTTTGATTTTTCTGCCAAGTTATCAACTATCTACTATTTTTTATATACTTCTATCCTTAAAATATGCTTTTATAAGTTTATTAATTTTTTTCACTGTGAAAATATTTTCTCATTTAAAAATGGAAGCACAGAAAATTTTTTTAAAGAAAACAGTAATCACACAGAGGTTTACAGTTTAACAAGGCTGGAATATGGACACTATGGACCTTGTGGCAGAAGATGAAAAGACACAAGAAGTCTGAGGCTAGATTTTTAGATTTTTTTTTTTTTTTTTTTTTTTTTGGTACGCGGGCCTCTCACTGTTGTGGCCTCTCCCGTTGCGGAGCACAGGCTCCGGACGCGCAGGCTCAGCGGCCATGGCTCACGGGCCCAGCCGCTCCGCGGCATGTGGGATCTTCCCAGACCGTGGCACGAACCCGTGTCCCCTGCATTGGCAGGCGGATTCTCAACCACTGCGCCACCAGGGAAGCCCGATGTTCTTTGTTTTGTTGTGTTTCCCATGCTGAATATGTTGAACTTATCCGCAGGACTGGGAAAGAAGCAGTTTAGAACTTGAGGATCAACCTTGACATATTTGTAGTGGTTTCCTGGACATTGATGTTGAGAAGAGTTCCAGAAGATGGCAACTGGAAACCTTCAAACCCTCCTCTCGATTCTTGTCCAACCAATTCCTTCTGTCTACTGCAAGAGTCATGGCCAACCAAGGTTCCTCTCCTTTCCAACTTCCCCTCCTTGCAGTCTCTTTAATGATTCATTATTTCAGTATTTCCTCCAGATCAGCCATATATGAGTGACACAGCTGCTGGATCTTGGGCTAGCCACAAAATATCTTTCTTTCTCATTAACAGGAAAATGTAGTTTTTGTTTGGAACAGACTTATTGGATTATGGTCTTTGCTTTCTCATTTTCTTTAATTTTTAATCCACCATCATCAAGCTTCTAGGTTTGTGGTTGAAATATTTGCCAGAAGTAGTATGTTTTTCTTGTTTTGGCTGTTAAGTAATTTCTTATGACTGGTGAAACCTTGCATACTTTCTTTATGAGCTTGGAATTTAAGACTTTAACTAATATTTTTTTTCTTAGTTTTCTCAGGCCCTCAATGAGTCTTTGTATTTGTAAGTTTGAGCCTTTTTTTTTTTTTTTTTATCATCAACCTTTTTTTTTTTTTTTTTTTTTTTTCCCTTTAAGTGATTGCCCCTGCTTTCATCTGTTTTTTATTCCTCTCTCTGAATTTGCCCCTTAGGTCCTTGAATTTGTTCTCCAAGTTCTTTATATTATTTTTCCTTATGAATTACATTTTTGTGTGTGTGTGTGTGGTATGCGGGCCTCTCGCTGTTGTGGCCTCTCCCGTTGTGGAGCACAGGCTCCGGACGCGCAGGCTCAGCGGCCATGGCTCACGGGACCAGCCGCTCCGCGGCATGTGGGATCTTCGCAGACCAGGGCACGAACCCGTGTCCCCTGCATCGGCAGGTGGATTCTCAACCACTGCGCCACCAAGGAAGCCCACATCTTTTTCTATGTGACTTTTTCTATGATTGCCCTGTGTTTGGAGCTTTTCTTCTACTTGATCTTCCAAACCTCCAGTTTTTCCCACAGCACTGACCTCCCTCAAGGCTTCCTTCCCTGCAGACTTTTTAAATGTGAAAGTTATGTTATTTTAGGAAAAAGAAGCTCTTTAATTCCATGATTCAACTTCCCTTTGGCTCTTACAACTAGAGTTTCTTTGTGTCAGACATCTTCTCTCTTTCCCAGGAGATCATTTCCTCAAAGGTCCTCTGCCAGTTATGGGTACTCAGTTTACACTTCCTTTTTCTGGTTGTTGAGTCCCATTTGGTGTTAAGTGATTCTAGGGTCTCTTTTCTTGTGGAAGTTAAGTTGTTGTAATTAGCAATAGCCCACAGTAGGGTGACAGGGATTCTCATTGTTGGCTGGTGCTCTAATCTGAAAGTTGCTGTCTCTCTCTTGGGGCCCTGGGATGTACCCTCTCTGCCTTCTTCTCCCTCTCTCTCTTCTTCTCCCTCTCTCCCTCTCTCTCTCTCTCTCTCTCTCTCTCTCTCTCTCTCTCCATATCCTCACTCTCAGTGACAGTTCTCTCCGAGGCCCCAGGACAAGCAAGAACCTACCCTGTACTTGAGTCTCCCACAGTTTTGCTGGCCCTGATTACCCACCTTGAGACTACGCAGGTGTACAAATGCCACCCTCCTTCAAAGACTATTTTTGAAGCATGTAAGGCCCACATTTCTCTTCCCGCCTGTCTCACCCCAGCACAGGGCTTCGGGCCTGGCCTCGGGCCTCTGCACCAGGAATCTCTTGCTTCTCATGACTCTCAGAATTGAACACAGTACTGCTCTTTCCTTCTGGAATCTGGCAGGGCCTGAAGCTTTGCAGAAAGCTGGTCTCTTTGCTCTGCCTGTTGGCTGGGTCCCAGCTACTTCTCTGCTTTGCACAGTGGGTGGTGGAATGCGAGTGGGGAGGAGGGGCTTGCAGGGGTATTGTGCCAGCAGCTCCTGGAGGCCTTTTCAGGAAAAGGAAGGAGGCCTGGTGAATTTGAAATAGGATAGGAGTCTAAAAAATAGAATATATTCCAAGGGGAAAGGTAATGGATGTCAGGAACTGAGAAGCAGTAAATTATGTAGAAGTTGGGAGGGAGGAGAGAGAGGAGCTTAGGGGTAGCAAAGACTGATGATGAGGACCACAGTGAAATGACATTTATTGTGCAGAAAGTTAACTCTGGGAGAGATGTCTCTGGACAATATTACAGTAGGAAGAGTACAGGCTTGCAATGAAGGCTACATTTCTTGCTCTTGTCTCTGGTTAGACTGCAAATTCTTTGAGAACAAAAACTGTGCCTTGGCCATCCCCATATCCCTAGTACTTAAGGTAATGCAGCTTAATACCAGTTTTTGCAGTGTGGGAGGGGGTCATTTTGGATACAGATTCAGCAGAAGTGGTTCAGGGTAGGGGCTGCAGGTGGTACGGTATGAAAGAGAAAAAAGTCCAGCTGTAAGCCGAGGGCATAAAACTATACCCCCACCTCCCTGTGTTCTTTTTGTCACACCACATTGTTTCTCCATAAGACTACAATATCAAACATCCTTTTTGCACATAATTTGCCACCAGTCAAACCACTTCCTAATACCAGTGCATCTTTCTCCGGATATTAAAGAAGACATTTGGCATATGAATTATTCTGGTTTCTGGACATCCATTTTATAATTGTTATCATACTTGTTATACACTGATGTTACTGTGTGATAAAGTTTGCCATGAAGATTATAAGACAGATTTTCCTTCTTGTCTCTTATCATCTGCTAAGGCATTTGGATTTACCTTACAGGCAATGGAGCATTCCTACAAGGATTATGGGCAGGACGTGATGGGGTCTGACTTGCATTCTAGAAAGAACTAAGCCAGGAACATGGAGGGTAGCTGGAGGAAGGCAGTAACACAAGTCTAGAGGGTAGGAAAGAGAGATGTTAGTAAGGTGGAAAGTTGGAGAAAGATTTCAGAGATACTCAAAAGGTGATGCCACAGAAAACTAGTAATGTTAGAATTCTGCTTTAGGGAGAAGAAGATGAAAAGAATAAACCGAGTTTGGGATTTTCAGGAGAGCTTTCTAAGTAAAAAGGATGTTTGATTAAAGGCTGGTGCTTAGGGCTTCCCTGGTGGCGCGGTGGTTGAGAGTCTGCCTGCCGATGCAGGGGCCGCGGGTTCGTGCCCCGGTCCGGGAAGATCCCACATGCCGCGGAGCGGCTGGGCCCCTGAGCCATGGCCGCTGAGCCTGCACGTCCGGAGCCTGTGCTCCGCAACGGGAGAGGCCACGGTGGTGAGAGGCCCGCGTACCGCAAAAACAAACAAAAAAACAACAAAAGGCTGGTGCTTAGAAGACTGGACATTTTTTTTTTCTCCAAAATGCTTAGTTAGTTTTTCTTTATTTCTGCTCTTATGAATGTTTTGACACAAAATTGCCTAAGGTAAATTAGTATTAGGCTATTGGAAAATCACCAATCTCAGAAAAAACACTAAAAGTTTTCACAACTAACAGTAGTTAAGCGAGTCATTTTCACATACAAAAATCAGTTTGTAAACTAGACATTGATGAAGAAAATCTACTTGCCCTGAAGAACAAGAGCATGTACTGTGAGGTCAGACAGTCCTTATTTTTCCTCCTGACTCTATTGGGTAATCAGTAAACTGTTCTGAGGGACCCTCATCCATGATTGAGCTAATCATATCAATCTCATAAAAGATTTAATGATATAATTCATATAAAGCAGTAGAGGTCCTAGTATATAATACATGTCCCTAAAACATTACCCACTGTTATTAATTAATACTATTTCTCAGAGGTAGAAACATATTTAGCTATGGAAATTTTTAACATAAATGGCTATTACAAACATAATATATATAGGATATAGATTTTGGGGGGGAACCTATAGTACTATCTTAATAAATTACAAATATATTATCTGCATCAAATATTAGTATGGGAATCCAATTGTAAGGTTGTTAAAAGATATATGATACTTTATATTCTCAAAAATTAATGCTGAATCTATCTTTATCTTTCAGATGTGACTTTGATAGTCTTTTTTCACAATTGCAAAGCTGAAAATGTCAAGTTTTTTAACTCTACAAGTTAAGAAAACAGAAAAAGTGGAGAATAATGAAAGAGTATAAAAATATAAAAAGGCACAATTTATTAATACAAAAGACATAAAGCGGGTAACATACATAGTCATTTAAGGTAGAAACATGTAGATACAAACTTTCAAATCAGATTAACTGTTGGATCAAATTTGGGGAAAACACAAGATATAGTAATTCTATGCCTTAGTAAAGTTGAACAAAAATGGAACAAATGGGGCTTCCCTGGTGGCGCAGTGGTTGAGAGTCCTCCTGCCGATGCAGGGGACACAGGTTCTTGCCCCGGTCTGGGAAGATCCCACATGCCACGGAGCAGCTGGGCCCGTGAGCCGTGGCTGCTGAGCCTGCGCGTCCGGAGCCTGTGCTCCGCAACGGGAGAGGCCACAACAGTGAGAGGCCGGCGTACCGCAAAAAAACAAAACAAAACAAAAATGGAACAGATAAAAAATGTTATCTTTGAAAGACTTAAATGACCATTTTGACTTAAGTATCCACATAGGAGAAGATGCAGTTCACAAAGGACAGCTCAGTTTTGTTTTTTAGTAAGCAAATAAAGACATATTATTTTTCTCTTCTGTTATTTACATTAAAGAAAACCCAAAGTCTGTATACAAATAGTTATTAAAATATTCATATACATATATGTTTTCTTGTCAAAATGTATCCTTCTCCAGCCACAAAAACTTAAAAAGAAAAAAAAAAAATTCACTTTCCTGAAGTCTTTAATGTTTCTAAGACTATAGTTTTACCTTCCTTCTTAGTATAGCTCTGGAAAAGCAGTTTGGATGCAAAGCCCCTTGACAAAATATCTGCCTGTTAAAAGCTGTTCATTTAATATACAAGAAAAGGAAGGCCTCTGGGGAATGAGGATAAAGGAGTTAGGATTTCTAACTCCTAGGCTGAAAAATAGGATCTCAAAAAACCATTTCGTTCCCTTTACACTGCTGATTAAAGCCTTCATTTTAACCTTCATTATAAATCAAGTGCATTCATCACTAAGCTGTTTTTAAACAATTAATATTAACCTTCTTCAATCTTATCCCTGGTTCCCCTGAAAAGCAATAGTTGAATTCTATTTATTCAGTGTAATGAATCAGTGTGTCATTTAAAATCGAACGATATAAGCCTGTCTCTATTTATGCGGCATAAAAATGTCACTCTCATCTACGTGCATAACGCTACGCCATAAAGAAATCACAATTGTTAAATAATCGTCTTTAACAATGTCATTTTAAAGTAACTGATTAAAGGAGAAAACAGCATGAACCATTTTAGAAAACAAATGACTGTACTTTCTAGAACAATCAGAGCAATGTGTATAATATCTCATTCGGCTGAAATCGCTTATAGAATCATAAAGAGCTGATGCACAGTTCCTGTAATTAATAGCAAGCAGTTAAGAAGAGCAAATCAGTGGTTTTTTTTTTTTGGGGGGGGGATCCATTTTTAGAAAATAGTGGATATTTTTGTCATCTGCATGGCTTTATAGGTAGTTTAAAAACATACACAACTACACATACTGACTTTTGGAGTACACACTCGGTGACTTCTTTTCCATGTGATAGCTTTTCTGGGTCGTTCGATGGGAAGGTATGGAATATCTGTAGCTACTGCCCTTTTCACTGCAACAAGAAACACAACAGAACAGTGCCCCTCCAGCGATCAGCACCAGCGCCGTGGTCCAGCCTATGTAGAGGGCTTCTCCCAGCTCACGTTTCTGGGCAATATCCACTATTGGGTTGTAGAAGTCTCTGATGATGGAATTGGCAACCCAGCTCACAGGGATTAGCACCACGAGGCCAGTGGCGATGAAGACCACTCCAGCCGTTAGTAGGATGTAACCCTTCACCTTCTCGTCGTCCCCGGTGCATCTCGTGCACTTCATGCCAAGGACTGCCGTCATGAAAGCCAGGAAGGACAGCACACAGGCAGCACACATCAGTCCTCTGGATGCCTGTAGGTCCGGAGAGAGAGCCAGCAGGGAATCGTAGATTTTGCACTGCATTCTGATGTTAGCGTGCCTCATGCAATTCATCCACAGTCCTTCCCAGAGGTTTTCAAAAACCACAATGTTGCTCCCAATGAAGGCAGACACTCTCCACTGAGGCATGACTGTGACAGCCACCGTGCCCACCATTCCAACGCCACCAAGCACCAGTCCGGCGATTTGCAGGGCATAGGTAGCCATTCTCCTCTGGGATGGGTTTTATCTGACGGGACTCCTGAGCGGGTAGGACCACTCTGAAGCAAGGTTCTCTGCGCCCCAGCGGGGAAGAGTTTTCCTGTAGTAATGAACTCAGAACTCAGTGGTTTTTCAAATAAGAGCAGCTCTGCTACTTCTAACCAGATTAAATCCAGTGTTGGCTGGCCGAGGTGCCACTCACCCACACTCCACTGCCTACCGCAGGTAAACTTACAAATCAGGTGGGGCAACTTTCTCGGCCAGTAACAGGGGGATGGTAACTCAGGTGTGCCCAAGCCCTCAAGAGATACTTTGGAACTGCTAGACCTGCGCGTAAACATCCTTTGTACTTCTCAATTGTCCGAGAAGACAGCGGTATATTTACCTGGAGGCATAATTAGGAATGTTTGCACTATCAGCCAGAAATGCACCAATCCCTTGAGATGTGAACGTTGCAACTTGTACTGGCAATGCAGAAACTTTTAGTAAGAGCTGCTGTGACCAAGACTCAAAATAAAATCTCTGCCTAAGAACTTTGCTAGGACTGGCACAGTGCCAAAGTGAAAGGAGACCAGAGGATTGATAGATTGCTCATACCTGAGAAACCACATTCTTTGGGACACATATGATCCAAGTGGTTGATTTAATTTGTCTACAACTTCAAAGCAAGCTTGACTGTAGTGAAATCAGGGAACAGATCATGCCAAAGGACAAAATAAGGCTAAAGTAATAGAATACACAACGTTGGCCTCCTCCATGGCACCCAACACATGTTGTTTTCTTTTGAGCCAGGGAGACTACTCATTAGTATTTTCCTGATAATCTTGATTTCTAAGGAAAAAAAAAATTGCAAAAACAAGAAGAAGGAATCCATGTGATTTTCTTCTGGTTTCTTCTTCTGGATTCTTCTGTAGCAAGCACTCACAATAGCAATTAAATGATGCAATCGCTTACAGGTTGCTAGCTTATTCCGTGGCTCTATCTTTACTACTCTGTCTTCCTAGACCTGAGCAACTAGAATTCTACAGATGGTACAAGCATCCTAAGTCTATACAAATGGCTGATATTTCTAAATAAGTATTTACAGGACAAAATGACTATATTCATTGAATCAACTAAATTTGTCAATTACACTTGTCTTTAATGCCATGTCTGCAGGAGTAGGTAGAAACCCCTAATGTAATGCATGTTCAACGATCTCATCTCAAAATAATAACGATGACAACAGTGGAGCTAAAATAAACATACGTGTTGATCTGGGAAAACTCCACTAGCAATTTTCTTCTGGAGGGCACCTTGAATTCACTGTCCTGTCTTTCCAAACTTCAAACGCTAATTTCCTTTCATTTTTGCATCATAAAAATGATCTCTTTTTTACAATTTTACTTCTTCTCTGCTTCCTTGTACTATCTTACATCTGAGTATGGAAGAAAGCATCTCCTGCTCACTTGGTAAACTTTGAAAATTTAATGGTCCAAAAAATCTTAGTGGTTTACAGAGATTAAAACAAAAGTACTTTGAAGGAGGGGAAGAAAAAGAAAAGGAATGTCTGGTAGGCCTAGTTGTTATTATTTTATTAGACTGGACACGTTAAAATTAAGAAAAAATAAAAGCTGATATTTACAGTAATTTTCCTCATTTGTTGGCCTCATTTAAGGATGAACCTAGAGCATATCCCTTTTGCTAACAGAAAATATCTAGCATTTTCTCCTTCAGGTCTGTATCAGTTACAGACTTGTGGTGGAGGGAGAAATAAGTTAACCTTGGAAAAGTAATCTGTAATCCATAAAAAGAGAGTTGAAATCAAAACAGCAGATTATTATTATTTTTATCTTGAATTGCCAACCTGGGCAAAGGGAATGACTTGACAGAATTAGAAAATGAAAAAGGAATGACATAAGTGGTTGAGATAATGACAAACTAAAACAATGTGGATTGATGTACCCATTGCCTTCGTGCACTATCAAACCTCTCTTCCTTGAAGCATTAAACTTTACCAAGACTTTATTTCACACAAAAATATTTCCCCCATTTCAAAAATATTAGTACTTTACTCCTGAAATTTTCTTAACCAAAAGATTACAATCAGAATGAGAAATCAACCTTGGGTTTGCATTAGAATAATTATAGAGTTAGCTGTCCTATCAGGACCTAGCCCAGGGCCTTCAGGCAGGTTTCTTATCACACAGCGATCAGTTAACCTCATGATATTCTGAAATAACTGTGCCCTAAAGGTCAGAGGAAATGAGAAAGACAGGGAAAAATGGCAAAACTAAGTTTTCTAGGGACAGAAAGCCCTAAATTCAGAGCTTAAAAAGTCAAGTTCACTGTTGACTGACTTTTCTGTAATACTATGTCCCTGAGGTGATTAACTTGTCTACAAAATTCAGATAGCAATAATGCTTAGAGAATTAGCTGATTAATAACATTTTTTACTCTTCTTTAATTTATAACTACAGAGCAACCTACAGAGATTGTTCTATCATTTGTATTCCATTTTTAGGAAGAACCAAAATATTACCAAGAACCCAAGAAAGAAAAGCATGCCCATGTTGACCCACTTTGCTCCCCTGGTCTCTAGAGATTTCCCTTTTGTCTACATTATCAGAAGCATGATTTAAGTTTGGCAATTAAATTTACAAAATTAAATTTAGTCCTGACAGCTACATAATACATGCAAATGCTTCTTCTTTATAAATGATAACACAGAATGTCACTGTCAGACTGCCCTTGTTTTTGTCATCCGTACTGTTACAGCAGTTAATCTTTAACCAACAACTCTTTAGTGTAGGGTTCCTATTAATTCTCATCACTACTTGAAATAATCTTTGTTTCTGCCCATCAAGCCATTGCCAATTTCTATTGTTTTCTGAATTTTTTCTTTTATTTATTATTTATTTATATTTTTAAAAGATTTTTATTTATTTATTTTAATTTTTATTGGAGTATAGTTGATTTACACTGTTGTGTTAGTTTCTGCTGTACAACAAAGTGAATCAGTTATATATATGAATATATCCACTCTTTTTTAGATTCTTTTCCCATATAGGTCATTCTTTTTTCTCAGTTGTGTTGAGAGTTTTCAACCTGGGTTTATTTTTAATTATTTTTCACTGTTAATTAACTGTACTTGGCTGACCATCTTGTCCTGAGAAAAGAAGATTACATATCAATAGGTCTCTTTGCTGTTCCCAAAATAATCTTGGGCATTGCCACATGTTCTTGAACTATCGTCCTATTTGTCTTAGTGATGTTCTCTGCTCTCAAAGTTCTGTGGCCATTAGCAGTTCTCTGTATTCATCCCCTCTCTATGGTTTATATTTGTTCTGCTTAAGAATGAACTCCTTTCTATATAATAATTGCTGTATCTTAGTTCAGGCTGCTTTAACAAAATACAATAGACTGTGTGGCTTAAACAACAGAAATTAATTTTTCACAGTTCTGAAGTCTGGGAAGTCTGAGATCAGGGGGCCAGATTGTGGAGTTCTGGCGAGAGCCCTCTTTGTGGTTTGCAGTCGGCCGTCTTCTTGCTGTGTCCTCTCATGGCAGAGAGAGTGAGAGAGCTCTATTCTCTTTCCCTTCTTATAAGGGCACTAATCCTATGATGAGGACCATACTCTCATGACCTCATCAAACCTAATTACCTCCCAAAGCCTCAGCCTCTAAATACCATCACACTGAGGAGTAGGGTTCAATATATGAATTTGAGGGGGACACAAACCTGCAGTCACTAACATCTAGCTACTAACAAATCCAAGCAATTAAGTTCACATAATTCTGAAAAGTCTTTTCTTCTTGTCTCAGGAGTCCTTTTTGTTCCAAGGTTAATAAAGAAATAGAGTGAACATAAATAAAAAAATACACAATGGGAATAATGATCATTGAAAGGTTTTTTTTGTTTCCTACTTTTCCTTGCATTTTTTTTTTTTTTTTTTTTTTTTTTTTTCGGTGATACTCGGACCTCTCACTGCTGTGGCCTCTTCTTTTGCAGAGCACAGGCTCCGGACGTGCAGGCTCAGCAACCATGGCTCACGGGCCCAGCCGCTGCGTGGCATGTGGGATCTTCGCGGACTGGGGCACGAACCCGTGTCCCTTGCATCGGCAGGCGGAGTCTCAACCACTGCGCCACCAGGGAAGCCCATTTTTCATTGCATTTTTAAAACATTAAAATCTGAGTTGCAGTGAATTCTGACATATTTTGGGAGATAGGTCCACATGTTTTTATTGCATGTAGTGTATGTGATAACTCCGCTAAAGGACAGGAAATTCGGGGAGATTTTTTTTTTTTTCTTAAATTAAGCTACATACTGTGGGAATTCTTTTCACTAAATTAATGAGCAATCTCTGTGGACTAATTGACATGAACCATCCTATTTCTAATGATTTGTGAAAATTTCTTTTAAAGCTGCTGAAATTTCCTAGTAATAACAATAGTTACAGAGTATTAAATGATCCCTATGTCACAGGTTACTTACATGCACTACATCTTATATTTAAAACCTCCCTATGAAGTAAGGGTTATTAGCCACCTTTTATAATCGAATAAATTAAAACTCAATAGGAACTGTGCCTTTTCTAAGGTCACACAGCTTTTGCTTGCTGAATCCGTAGAAATAGAACCTAGATTCAGACCTAAATTCCATGGTTTTTTTCTGTATTGTCTACAATCTCCCGTAGGAAATTAGAGAAAGGAAATCTCTTATATAAACACATATGATCAAAGTTAATGAAAAACAAAATTTGTTCAACACATTTTTTTCCATGTAGTGCATTATTGAGAACTATTTGCATGGCCAAACTTTGTGATTTTTTTTTTTAATATCTGATTCATTGATATTTGAAATATATATCTTTTGATACTCTATTCAGAGAAGTTTCTCCTGGGGAAAACACAGCACAGTTATTCCTTGTTTAGAGTTTCAGAGAGTCCCCCACTCAGAAATCATTATTGGGCACCCCTTTCTTATCCATCTCTCATTATCATCTTCATCTTGATGGGTTCTTAACTACAGACTAGGTCGTGGTACTTAATGATCTAGGCATTGCTGGACACATATTTGGCTAAAATGAGAATTAAACAATTTTAGTGCAATGAAGCGAACAGCTTCATGTATCAGCACCCTCAGCTTATTGTAATACAAGACAACTTTCCTTTGTGTTTTACAGGACTTGTTGGTGATCAACAGAGGTAGGACATGATACCTTTATTAGTTCACTAAAATTGTTCTTTTCAGTGACTCAGGAACAACTTTTCTGTCTTTGACAAAAAGCCAAAATGAAAAACATGTGTAAGTTGCATAAAACTGCATTCCACATGGTTATTTTCAGAATTGCTTGAAAACAATTTTCTTAAACTTTTCATCTCATGTGACAATTCTTTTTATTGAAATGTAAAGAATGATGTGCACCTTTGAACCAGGAAAACAAAGCACCCATGACAGAATTTATTTATTTACTTATTTTATTTATTTGACTGCATCGTGTCTTAGCTGCGGCATGAGGGATCTTTGTTGCGCACGCGGGATCTTTGTTGAGGCATACAGGCTCTTCATTGCGGCACGCGGGCTTCTCTCTAAGTGTGGCGTGCGGGTTTTTCTCTTCTCTAGTTGTGGCATGCAGGCTCCAGGGCACATGGGTCTGTAGTTGTGGTGTGTGGGTTCCAGAGCGTGTGGGCTCTGTAGTTTGTGGCACACAGGCTCTCTAGTTGTGGTGCGTGGGCTTAGTTGCCCCATGGCATGTAGGATCTTAGTTTCCTGACCAGGGATCCAACCTATGTCCCCTGCATTGTAAGGTGGATTCCCATGGGACCACCAGGGAAGTCTCCGTGACAGAATTTAGAAACAAAATCATCGTCTCCCTTAAGAAGGGGAGACAAATTTCTGGCCAGGTGGAGACATTAATTGGGACTAGAAATGATAACATCTGATAATGAATAGGGCCAAAAAAGAACATTTCTCATAATTTAATTTTGAATCCACAGAAATTCACATCAAGTTTAACTCACGTTAACTACAAAAAGGAAAAGAAAAGACAAAGCATGTAGGATAATATCTTCAATATGATTACATATGCTTAACATAATATATTTTTTAAATATTATGTAATACTATTATGCTAATAAGAACTATTCAATAAACAATAAGTTATATTAACAATTAAGATTATTAAACTATATAATATATTAATTAATTATATGATTTGATCCTTCCAACTACCTTATTAGAGCAGTACTATTATTATATCAGTTTTATTAAGGAAACTCAGACTTACGAAGTTTAAATAAATGGTCCAAAGTCCCAAAGCTAACTAGTAGAAAGGCCAATGTAGGAACTCAAGTCTGTCAGAAGTCTGAGGCCATGCTCTTGAGCCAGTATGTCCTTACAGACCTGCCTCCAAATCAGACTCATTGCTTGCATCATTTTATAGTTTTATGTCTTGCTGTTCTCTGGAATAATGCTCTGCACATTGTGGGTTTTCAATAGCATTTGAAGCAGGATGGAGAGTAGTAATAAGTTGTCTCCTTTCCCTTCAGCAAGAGCCATTGTTCAATATGAGAATCATAAGATGAAAATGTATCAGTGAAAAGGCCGCACACGTGGAAAACACACAAACACACAGGTCCTTATGAGCAAACAGTGAATATGGGAGCTCAAGAAATGACTTTCTCTTGTAAAGTTGGAGTTAACAGGACTGGGCAATGTAATTAACCAGGCAAATAGAGCTAGGCCTGTTACTGATTAATTTACAAGACAATTAACCTTCCACTTAAAATTCAAATTAAGATTCTGTCTGCCTTAGGCAATCAGTGTTTGCAAATTTTGATAGGTTAGAGGTTAACTGTTTTACTTAAAACCAACTTCAGACCACACTGGGTAAGAATATTATTGGAACAAGCAGTGCATGGTATTCTTGAGTTTTAGTTATTAAAAGAAAAAGAAAATATTACAATATACTGGACTTCCTAATATCTTTTTTTTGTTTGTTTGTTTGTTTTGTGGTACGCGGGCCTCTCACTGTTGTGGCCTCTCCCGTTGCGGGGCACAGGCTCCGGACGCGCAGGCTCAGCGGCCATGGCTCACGGGCCCAGCCGCTCCGCGGCACGTGGGATCCTCCCGGACCGGGGCACGAACCCGCGTCCCCTGCATCGGCAGGCGGACTCTCAACCACTGCGCCACCAGGTAAGCCCCCCTAATATCTTTTCAATGAGAATATGAGAAAAATTAAAAGCTGTACCATTTCTATCTCAAATATTGATAGAGAATTTGTAATTTTTGCCAAATTTTCAAAATGATGACTCATGAAATATCTTCTGAACATTTCCAACCATCCAACAAATATACTATGTACAAGACTCCATGATAGACACAGAGGATCAAGAAATAAATCATAGTCTCTGCTTTTTTTAGTTTTATATTTGCAGAGCACTAAGAGGCAGTGGGAAAAAGAAATGCTGGGTCAATTACAATTGTCATAATAAACCAAGTCTTTTAAAATGATATTAATAACATCTGTTCACAATTATACAGCTCTAAAAATGCCTGATTTGTTTGTTCCAGAATGATAAACAAAAGCACATCCTTTGGTCTTTTAGGTGTATGTCCATTTCAGGGATTTGCAAGAACACTACCAAATGTTGCTTTTGAGGACCTTTTGATAGAGTGGCTGTGTGTTTTTCTACTTTTATGGTGTTATTGCAATACTGCAGCCTCTGGTCTCCTCAAGAGCAGGAGCCTTGCCCTGCTGTACATTCCCAAATTTCACCCAGCACTCAGACCATGAAAGGGACTAGATAATTTAGTGCTGACTTGAGTCAGGGTCAGGAGTTTGCTGCTGATCTGGTCAGTAGGTCTCACCTTGCTCATGGTAAGGCACTCTACCAATGATCCAAAGCATTCTTTTGACTTTGAAAAGGCACACCACTAACTGCACAAGTAGGTAAGGAGAACAGCCTGTCTTCACTCCATGTGAAAGCAGCTCCAAGGCATTTGGGGCCTTTAAATGAAATCAAACAACCCATAAAAAGCACCTCCAGGAGACTGTAAACATTCAGCAGAGGCAAGTCAACTGTCTGGGGTAGTTACACAACTTCCTGGCTCATTAACCCTGCTATTTCTTGTTCTTATCTTCCCTTTTCTCTGACCCTTGCTCCTTTAGGATCTTCTTAAGGATTCCAGCTCCAGGGACTTGTATGTGACTAGTGAACTGGCTTCTGGAAGGCTCTCTCAGGCAGTTTCAGCTAGCCCTCTGGTCTCTCATACTCCTGAACATTCCATCTCTTTCCTTTCTTACTCAACTGGTTGGTCCTGCCCTGTCAGGCTTCCCTCCAGGTTAAGAGCTTGGAAGAGGGAAGAGTGTCTTTGTATACAGGAGCAGTATGGAAAATAGATCCAGAGCAGGTGTGAGTGATCCTCTGTGCACCTCATTCTATAGCTGAGGATTCATTAAAAAGATCCATGAAAAACAGAAGCCATCTCTGTTCTACCTACCCTTGTAGCAAAGTATTGTATAGTGCCTGGCACATAAAAAAACTCTCCATACTTATTTAATATCACACAGATAGTGCTGATATCTCTATGCCCCAGTTTTTGATATCTCCTTGGTGACTGGGTAACTAGGACACTCTGCCCAAGAAAGCTGCCTATTGCTCACCTATGTATTTGTTTATTTTTATTATTGTTTGTTTTTCCCAATAGAATGTAAATGCTATGGGCAAAGTGACTTTGTCTTGTCCCCTGATCTTATATCCAACCACTAGACATTACCTGGTTCATAGTAAGAGCTCAGGAAGTATTTGCAATAAATGAATAGTATCATTTAAGAAAAAACTCTAAGCACATAGAATTTTGTTAATCTCCTACATGTAAGTTACATCACTTTGTCAGACTCTTTCAGGTCAATACCTATGCAGGGAAGAATCTAAAATACTGCTCAGCTCTGGCTCTATCAGCCTTTCACTACACATTTAGCTCTACCCTTTAAGAGGTGAAAATAACATCCCAGTGGGCCCATGTATTTTGCTTCAGCATTCATCAAGTTTGAGTATTTTCAGCAAAAGACTTCCATTTTCTTATTTGTTCTACCTCCCTTCTCTTTTCTCAGTACACAGGTCCCCATTTTTTGGTAGCGCTTACTATTATTAATTGAATACTCTTTCAGTTATCTTGGCAAATATTGGTAAATTGGGAATCTAGGTTACCATTTTTGTTAAATATATAATTTTAATCTACTGGAAAATTATCACTTATTATTATCTAAATATACTAAAATAATAGAAAAAAGATATAGACTGTTAGGAGGTTAAAAATAATTATATATTTTTTTAACTTTAGAAAGAACCTGTATGTATCTTTCATGCATTTTCTCAAATGGAAAAAGCAAAATTTATTCCCTTCCCTACTATTTAGGAGTGGTTCTGATGTCTCAGGAACTTTACTTGACTTTGCCCGTCTTCAAATTGGAATTCTTATGAGTCAATGATGTTGCAGGAAGGGGTTTCATTTAGGAGTATTAAGCTATTTCAGTAGCAGTCTCAATTGCATCAGCCTGCCTTCATCAGTTTGCCTTGTTGTGATTTACTCTGAACTCAGAAAGGGAAGGGAAAGAACTTCCACTACCAATGAGTGTATGATCAGTCCATAAGTGAGCTATTACTGGGGACTTCTTTGGCTTCCCATGAACAGACTAACCTAGCTATAAACCTTGAAACAGTGATTTTATTTGAAAATAATTAGAAATGTGCATGGATTACTGTTTAAGTGTGTGTGTTTCCCTTATTTTTCAGTCGAAATTTGTCTCAAAGTTTACACTGTTTTGAGCAAAGATTTTTAGAATTAGCAAAACAGAAAGAAACTTTTAAAGTATGCTTTTGGTACCTCAAATTGTGGACAGTGGCTCTCCTACGGATTGTAACATAGATGTGCTTATATGTGTATGAGTGGGGTTATAAGGGAAAGACTTTCAGATTCTGTAGATTCTATGTTGTTTGAATTCTGTACATGAGAATATGTCCACGTAGTGCAAAAAATAAATAAATAAAGTTTTGCATGTAGCATTTATCTAAATATAATATGGTTCTTATGGTTCCCTTGAGATTCAGATTCCATTTAAATAACATGTATTGATCATCTAACACATGCTAGAAACATTACATATACTATTGTAATTGAATTCATCTATTCTTTAATTTGGAGATGGTAAACCCCCTTTGGCATTAAAAAAGAAATAATCCCTGGTGGTACAAGTTTCATAAAGGAAGGGGCATTCCCCTTACAAAGCAATTCACAGCTGACTCTCTGAGGTTGTGATGGGAACACCCAGAGTAGAAGAGAACAGACTTACAGTGAATAAATAGACTTATTCAGTGAATAGACTTATTCCTACAGTGAAAAGATCAGAAGAATACGGCAGCAGTTCGACTGGATTTTGACATCCGCAAGCTCTACTCTCACAGACCATTTTCTCACTGTACATCTTGACACACTTAACTCATCTACATATTTGTTATGTTCTGTGGCCACACTCTCCCATCCTTCACTCTAGGCTTGAAATCCCAATTACAATGATTCCTTTGTGTCAGGCACTGGTCAGCATGGAAAATGTTAAATCAGTCAACAAAGTTCAATTCAGGAAAACCTCTCAAGTCCATTTTCCCTCTAAGGAGAAAATTTCCTGCGATAAACAGTCCCAGTAATTAACAGCTTGACTCAAATGTCATTTTAAGTCCTTCATTTGTTTATCCCCTCATTAATTCATCAAATATTGATTACCCAGTGACTACAAGACCGATGTTGCTCTAAGAACTGAAGATTAAAAAGGCACAAGGCACAGTCCCTGCCTCAAGGAACTTATGGGCTAATTAGGAGAGAACACTTGCTGCAAGCATGACTCCCATTTAGAACCACCATTTCCGTTGATTGTAAAATCTTAGGATTTATGACATGGTGTCCCAAACACAGATGCCTGCTGGGACCAGGATGGGGAACCAAAAAAAAAAAAAAAAGCAGGGCAGGTAAGGACAGTGCACGCTCCCCTAATGTAGCAAAAGCTGCCCAAATCCAGCTGATGTTTGCCACAAGGGAATGCACCCTTGTGTTATGAGAACTTTCCATGATTAACAAGAAGACAGAAATCTGGGCTTTTAAATGAAATTCTCCAATTTTTAACATTGCCAACAGTGTGATTGCTGAACAAAACGTGTGGAACAACTTTGGTACAAGGTTTGTCAGTTTCTAACCACGTTTCAAGACACCGTGACCTCCAAGTATCAATTGCCATGAAGAAAGCTGACCCCACCCATGTTTCAGTTTCTTTGTCAACACCAGGAGTGCAGAACCTGCTGGCTGCTTCCGTGGAATGTTTTAAGAATTAATGGCCCTGTGAAGGACTTAGATCTCTTTAGATAAAAGTACTATACAAATAAACATTGTGACCACCAGTATTATGTTTCACCCTGAAGAGCTGCACTGGTCGTCCCAAACTATGGTAATTCAGTTCTGCACACTACACAAACATAGTAGAGGAGAAAGTACTTAGAGCTATTTAGTATCCACCTCTAGATTTTCCCTTGAATAACACACATTTTTTTTTTTTCCTTTTTGTAAACTCCCGAGAACATTTGAAAGGCTCCCGAGGAAGATATAAATCTATTTTCAATATCAGTCTTCGGGGTTTCCCTGGCGGCACAGTGGTTAAGAATCCACCTGCCAATTCAGGGGACACGGGTTCAAGCCCTAGTCTTGGAAGATCCCACATGCCGTGGAGCAACTAAGCCTGTGCGCCACAACTACTGAGCCCTCATGCCACAACTCCTGAAGCCCACGCGCCTAGAGCCCGTGCTCTGCAACAAGAGAAGTCACCACAGTGAGAAGCCTGCGCACCACAATGAAGAGTGGCCCCTGGTTGCCTCAACTAGAAAAAGCCTGCACGCAGCAACGAAGACCTCACGCAGCCAAAAATAAATAAATAAAATAAATTAATTTAAAAAATCAGTCTTCATCTTAAATGGTAAGCTCAATAATTTACGAGCTGCTCATCTTATTTGTTCCCACGTTAAAGAAACTGTGAGGACTGGAAGTGTTATTAAAATATCAGAAAAGAAGACTGGCTGGTACGTGCCCAAATTCTCTTACGGAACACGAGGTACCGAGCTTTTCCATTCCCAGAAGGGCACTGGTTAGCCTGGAGGAGAGATGAGTGGAGGAAAACCCTTCTGCTGATCTTTCCTTTGCTTAACAATCCCTGGAACAAGGAGAATATAGCAAAGGATGCTTCTGTAGATTCACTATTTCCCTAAGAGAAATTCTGTTTTGATAGCATTGTTGGTCAGACAAAACCAATATTTACCTGTGCTGATGTATTGCATGCTTTCCTTGTTTCTCTGGTTCTACTGGCGCTTAGGAAACAGAGGCCAATGTCACATGTTGGTTAGCCTGGTAGCTTGAGATATGCTCATTCCTCAGGTTCATCTTCACTGTGCGCCTTTGAATATTGCACAACAGCCCATGACAGAGACGTATTCCAAAGAGATCCAGATGGCCCAGTGTTGAATAAGAAAAAATTAGCATATGTTGGATAAATAATGCAATTTAATCAAATTCATCATTCAGTGATTTTTTGAAAGTGTTCTCTCAATTATTATGTATGAGGGTAATAAATTAATCTAGATCTCCTTTCCCCCAATAAATGATGATAGACAGGTTTGGGTAAAATCTGGCTAACAGCACATTTGGTTCCAAGGGGTTGCTGAGGCCTCTGTCTTGATAAAACAATTTTGTCCATCACCCAAGTTGTACTATAAGTGAAAATAGAAGATGTTAGCTCTTGGGCTAGACAAACACAGGCTCCTGAAGCATTTCAATTAAGATCACTGTATAGGGGACTCCCCTGGTGGCACAGTGGATAAGACTCCACACTCCCAATGCAGGGGGCCCAGGTTCGATCCCTGGTCAGGGAACTGGATCCCACATGCATGTCACAACTAAGAGTTCACATGCCACAAATATGGAGCCATAGAGCCACAACTAAAGAGCCCACGAGCTGCAACTAAGGAGCCCTCCTACTACAGCTAAGGAGCCTGCCTGCTGCAACTAAGACCCGACGCAACCAAAAAAAAAAAAAAAATCACTATGTAACATTGCTTCCCAATAATATACCAAGTTGAGAAATAAAGGCTCTTCCCCAAGCTAAAGAAATAATAAACCTTGGGAAGATATTGGTCCTATAAGAACATATATGGCTACTTTTACCTTATTATAAAATTATATTAGATGTTAATAACCCATAAAAAAAAAACACCTCAGCTAGACACGAAGGAAAGAAAGAAAAAAAGAAAGAAAGAAAGAAAGAAAAAGAAACAGAAACAGAAAATCAATCTCTTCTAGTGTCATGTGCTTAAGATATAAAATACCCAGTCTTGGAAGTGATTTAAGAACTATTTTTAAACATTGATATCAAGGTATGAAACCTAAGATAATTCAAAATTCACATGGAAAATTTGAAGCAGAGCAAATAGAAAGAAATATCTTCTGTTTTTTCCTATAATAATACTGCATAATATAAGATTGCTATATACAATAATGGGCTTAGGATCTGATGTATTCCAAACAGCGTTGTTCTCACAGGACCGATTTATTTCACAGTTCCCATACAGTCATGATGACCATTAAAGAACAATATGAACTCACAGATAAAAGAGTACATTGGGATTCAACTGGCTGAGTTTCATATACTTATCCCTGACTTTCTTAGCAGTGTTGGAAAAGTAATGAAGAATTACATTTTCATTCCCAAAACACAGACCTATTGGGTTATAAGTTCATTAAAATATGAGGTATTCTTAAAAAAATACTATCATTATTCTTTTAAAAAAGACAAGATTATTAAAGTACATGACAATTAATATTCAAATTCATGTTTCCTCTGTGAAATTGCACCTTGGATGACACCTTGATTTGTATCCATTACTGTGGGTGTAGAATTTATTAGTCTTAGCTCTAGGGAAAAAGGCTGCTGCCTCCTGAAAAACAGTGGTGTCTTCCTGGAGCCCAAGGGCATTTCCTTAAGAAAGTCTACTGCTATTGTGGCCATTCATGTTTCTGAATGATATGAAATGAAAACTGAGATGCCATGGTCTTCTCTCTAGTACTTAAACAAACAAAGAAAGGGCCATACATATATGAGGCTGAGTAGCAAATGTGTTTTGTGTAGGGAGGGTCAAGTCAACTGTAGAGTGGGGGTGAAGGGTATGGGGGGATCAGTAAAATATAGCACTTATCACTATTGAAACCTATGATTTGCCAGGTGTTTTAAAAGGAATATAGTATTAATCCTGTGCCATACCTCCAAGATAGATATTATTCTCTTCACTGTCCAGGTTAAGGAACTGAGGCCCACAGAGATGAAGAGCAGTACATGGCAGGGTTGGAACACCATCTTGAGTCTTTCTTCCTCCAAAGTCCATACTCTTTCTACTTCACCATCCCTCATTCATTATAAAAAAGCAACCCACGTGGAAATTTTTTTTAAGGAATATAATACATTCAACTAACTCACTATCTGAGGATTAAGAATAAAATAATAAAATTACTTTCAATAAGTATTTTAAAATCTCTAAAATGTATTTTTCTTAGAGTTTTAGATAATAGATTTGGAAGAAAGAAAGTTTTAAAAAAATCTGTTGGTAAAGTAAAATACTAAAAAGATGTAAACAATGAGAGAAATGGGCAGAAAATGAGAAACTCTGACAACAGAGACCACAAAAATATAGACAAAAGAGAGGAAGTGAGACAGAGGTAGAGGGCAAAGAACAGAGAGGCATACATAGACCTGAAGAAGGCAGGTATGGAGTTGACCCAACACCTTCCAGCCATGCTCTGCATGTCTCCCTGTACTGAAGAGGTTGGAGAATGAAAAGTTAGTTTTTACATATTCCTTTTCACGTCATTCTGGATGCTACTTAGGCTCCAAAACTTAGGTAAACTTCTGTGAAACTCATTTGGGCTTTGAGTTAAACACAAGAAGAGAGTGGATGGTTGCAGCATATCCACCTTGTTGGCATTGATAATGACAGAGGAGATTTATTTCTGTGGTGGTGACTAGTTAACATGGAAAGAAGCCTCCAGATGCTTTAAGTTTTACATCATGGCAAGAGCCGCTCCTCCCTTGGTGGCTCAGATTTGCTTCGTGGTTCTGGGGATCATTCCTAAAGTCCTAGGCTAAAGTCTATTTGTTCACTCTTCCAAACAAATCGATGGGCTGTCTATCTCTTTGAAAATAATCCTCTCTAGATTCTAACTAGAGGGGATTTATGAGTGCCAAGCATGAATTCTGAGTGTTGTTGAACGGGGCTGTGAGCTTGTTTTCCACTCGGTTTTGAAACGTTGACAGATGAATCTCTGTTCACAGGGCTCTTTAACCTTTAAATTTTCAGTTGGTCCACTTTAAACATGATAATGCTTTGGGCTTTCCTGGTGGCACAATGGTTAAGAATCTGCTTGCCAATGCAGGAGACATGGGTTTGATCCCTGGTCTGGGAAGATCCCACATGCCACGGAGCAACTAAGCCTATGCACCACAACTACTGAACCTGCGCTCTAGAGCCCGTGAGCCACAACTACTGAGCCCACATGTCACAACTACTGAAGCTCGTGCGCCTAGAGGCCATGCTCCGCAACAAGAGAAGCCACTGCAATGAGAAGCCCGCACACTGCAACAAAGAGTAGCCCCCGCTCGCAGCAACTAGAGAAAGTCCGCGCACAGCAACAAAGACAAAACCCAGCCAAAAATAAATAAATAAAAACACATACATTTATTTTAAAAAATAACATGATAATGTTCATACCCTATTAGTGGAAAAATTCATTAGGATCCATCAGTGAGATTCACATGTTAGTCACATAAAATCAAGTCAGTGTGCCAAAGATTCTTGATTCCTGGTGGACATTTAAACATCTTTAATAGCTTTTATTTTGTTTTTAAAGATCAATTACAAAATCAACTGGTGGTTTTACTGGGAATAGAGTATCAGAAAGTGGTATGATTGAGAATAGAATGCCAATTTGAATGCAGAGTCAGTTAAGATATGTGGGAAAAAGCTGAGTGCAATCAGAGGCAGAAACAACGAGTTTCTGCCAGTGATGGAGGAAAGAAGAATGACTTTCACCAGTATGTCAAGAAATAGAACTACTCAAGAGGAAATAGGAATAGGTCCATAATAAATGACTGGATAAAATGAATACAGCATGTGAGACATATATATATGTAGATACAAAGTAATAACTACAGGTCCATTAAAAGAAAAAGTAAAGAAAGCTAAGAAATGCACTGTGATTGACTGACTGAGCAGAGCTGTTCTCTCCAAGTGAGATAGAAACAGAGGATTTTGAGCAAATGTTCATACAGACACTCAAATGCCTCAAGGTAATGTCAGCATGTTCTTCCCTCAGGCATTGTAGTTAAAAAAAAAAAGTAGTATTTACGTGTCCCAAGTCACAGGTTTCTTAGAGGAAGTGACAATTTCAGGGGCTCAGTTACTTCATGAAAGGGAATCCAAGTAGATCTCAAATGGAAAAAATTAAAATCATGCTGAAGCCACTACATTTCTTTGCATCTATAACGTGATAATGGCTTCTGATATGGAAGAGGATTTACCTCTGGGAACATTAAACAGTAACAGAATGAGCAAAAGCAAAATTCCACCCTTGGACTGATACAGAGATTTCCTGTAAAAGTCAGTAGGACTGGAAAGGGGTTAATAGGTCATAAAATTTGGTTTTATGGCTTTTATGGTATGTGAATACCTTTAGTGGGAGAGGAAGACTGCTGGTGTGGCGGAGGGTAAGGAATGAGGAAGGGAACATGCTGTTTGCAAAAGGGCACACCTCTCAGCTTAGGACTTCTCATGACTATGTGGCTTTTCCCAAAGCTATTTTCTTGGGCACAATCTTAATTGTTACTCTTGTGTAAACCAAACACTATTATGCGTGGTATGATTTAACACAAAAATTTAACTCTTCCCATTAAGATTGTTAATCATGTGATGTTTAAGTTGTCATCTCTCTGTGCAAAAGGGAAGATGATGTTATTCTCATTTCCAAGCAGGAAGGAGATCTTCCTAGCAAAGGGACTTCAGCCATCTTAACGCCTTTTCTCCCTAATGGGAAACAGATGCATATTGATTCCTGAAGAGAATGTTAAGGAGTAGGTCCAGTTAGGAATGCCATGTAGCAATCCATGGACAACGGGAAAGTTTTTCAGAGATATCAGAAGGGAGAATCATTTTCCATCTTTATCTCCTAATTAATAAAGACTTGAGCAAACATATAAGCCAAGACCAAAATTTAGGAATAAGTGTCCCAAGGATAGTGGTAGAAACCCCTAAGTGATTAAGTGAAGCAAGAACAATGTAAAATTCAGCATAGGGAAGGTTTATTTAATTACAGTAGCTATGGATTTTTGCCAGATCCTTAGAAAGAAGGAACTGCAGAAGAATTCTATGTTCTTCTAGATATCCTTTATGGAGCTGTAGTCTATATAAATACATAAACTATCTACAGGTTTTATTGCAGTAGGAATACAGTAAACCACCATCTGACTGGGGTAGACAATAGAGTTCAGGCTCTATGTCATCGTGGTCTTGAACTTTGCCCATGTCTTTGCTGCAAGTACAATCTTTGTTTGTTGAGTTATCTCTATTTGCTTTCTAGAAAATACATGTGTTTCCCTCTAAAATACTCTAAATGTAGGCTGGGAGTGTACAATTTCATAGTTCCATCATTGTAATCTAAACTATGTTCCTACTATATCTTGTTAAATCTGATGGGTCAATTTTCTCCCTGGAATCCCCAGTCTTTTTTGGTTATGAGAATAACATTTAATTATCTTTAAGAAGAAGAGTATTTTTTTAACTTAGGCTTTGGAAAAATGTTATTTGTTACTCAAAAACAGATGACATCTTACTATTACACGATTACTACTGTTTATTGAGAACATATTTTGTGCTGATCACTATAGGCCATTGTGTACATTATCATTGCTAATCAACGGACCTCCAGTTGGTATTTTTTATTATTATCCCCATTTACATATGAGGAAACTGAAACCTAGTGAATTTAAGCAACTTGCTTATGGCTACACAGCTTGTAAAAGTTGCACGTAGATTTGAACCCAGCAAATCACCCTTTATGGCCTACTTCGTTCTTCCAGAGGAAGCGATAACTTACAAGTAATTCAGAGGCATTCTTGTTTAATAAATGACTAATATCCTTAACCACACTTTCACATTTTAACAGATAGGTATATAGATGTCATTTCACATAGATATATTTTAGGCTTAAAAAGGAACATAAATATCCCATTTCATCCTCATAACATCTATTAGGGTAGATATGGTAGGTTTTATCATCTAAAATTAATGAAGGGGGTATTGAAACTGAAAGATATTGTATAAGTTGCTTCAAATCACACAGTCAGTAATTGACAAAGCTTTTATCTTCTAACCTTAGATTCATTTTTTTCCAACATACATGGTTCACCCAAAGTGTAGTCTGCCTGTTAAATTATGTTCACCTACGTTAATCCCAAAGCGCTAACCTCAAGAGAGATTTTTACATCATGAAACACTTTAGAATAATTAGCTAGTATGTATAAACTAGTGAGCAGTAACCACCTTCGGGAAGGAGTTTGAGACATTTGTCTTAAAAAAAAGAAATGATCAAGTCATTTGTTATCAATTTGGCCCCTATGATGACAGGGGCATTTAAAAAACAGAATGTTTCAAATGTTTATTCAAGTCACAAAGAAGATTGATCCGTCTACATTCCATCACATTTGTCAAGAGAGATTATGACCTGACTTTTGCAAATCAGTGTCATTGATAAAATGGAGGAAGAAATCAATATGAAAAATATTCTTCATGTTTATGTCATTAAACATCAAAAGTTCATGGTTTTACCTTTCAAAATGAACTTGCAAATGTGGCTAGAAGTCCACAGTGGTATGCTGGGGGTGAGCATATAGAGGAGGAGACAGGATATTTGTATGCTGGGAAACGACAGGAAGTATCTTCCGGAATTGTCAGCTTTCTCAGAGACTTGGGAAAAATCAAATTAAGTGACTTAACTAGTGATTTCAAATACCAGTTAATATATTGCAACAAATAGAGGACATGATAGAAAATGAAAAATATTCCATTAATTAAAACATATTAACACATGAGATTTTTAAGAGATTTCATGACAGCAACTGAGGGCTTAAATATGAATTCATCTTCAGTCTTTCAAAGGCATGACTTTGTGTTTTTATGTTATCATTAGAGAAGCTGAGAAGCACTGATTTAGGGGGAAAAGGAGGACAATTTAACGTAGAATATTGAGCTTTGTGCGTGTGTGTGTGTGTGTGTGTGCTTTCCTAAAGAAGTTGGTGGAGCAGAGCATGGAAATTGCAGGGAGACAATGTTCTCAGATAGAAACATTTTGATGTTGCAGCACCCTCTGAGACCCATGTTTGTAGGACTTCCAGTAACTTCAAACCGTTTTGCCTTTTTAGCTAATATTATTAAGAATCTGAAGACACTGCATTTAAACCTGGAAGGAAAATAAAAAGAATGCTCACCAATGATTTATTTATGAAGTTCAGGTTTTCAGAACCCAACTAATCAGAGCAGGTGGCAAATAGAGGCTTTGCTCATTTCACACAGCTCAACATCCAAACCTCAGTGGAGTGGGCTTCCCTGGTGGCGCAGTGGTTGAGAATCTGCCTGCTGATGCAGGGGACACGGGTTCGTGCCCTGGTCCGGGAAGATCCCACATGCCGCGGAGCGGCTGGGCCCGTGAGCCATGGCCGCTGAGCCTCAGCGTCCGGAGCCTGTGCTCCACAACGGGAGAGGCCACAACAGTGAGGCCCGCATACCACAAAAAAAAAAAAAAAAAAAAAAAAAAAAAAAAGCTCAGTGGAGTCATGGCTTCTGAAAAGCTGCACAATTATTTTGTAGACTCAAAGCCTCAACTCCAGAAAAGATTCACAGTCCCTAACGCATACACACCTAAAAGCACGTCTGAATTACAAAGAATCTGTGCCACCCTTTCTAAAGAAACCAAGCAGAGAGCCAGTTTTGACCAACTAGATGACAAGTACCATAGAATATTTGGGATATGTAAATAAAGTACAAAATTCTCCTGAAACTTAAGACAATGTTTTCTCCCCAGGTAGCTGCATAAGAGTGTGAACTAAGAATGTCACCTGCCATATCAGTAAACAAAGGAGGTTTCAGCCTTCAAGCCAACACATTACAGCCACCTCTCAAGGTGAGCCCTGAGGCAACTCGTGATGAAAACAAAGAATGCCTGCCATCTAGCAGTCAACTGCTGCAGCCACCCCAAGGTGCACCCTGAAGAGACTCAGGATGAGAAAGCACAGGATACTGGCCACAGATAGCTGAGGTGCATATCAAAGGAATTATTTCAATAAGCCCAGACATGCATCTTCCCATACATAGAAAAGTGCTAATTTTATTAACTTGAGACTACAGGTGTCCTTTTACTAACATTAACTTTTGGACATTTTGACTACCTGCTGTTGTGACATAAACTCCTATATATCCTAGCTTTCCCCTCTTTGGAGCAGTCTCTCAGAAGTATCTGCGATGCTGTGTCCCAGGCTTAAGTCCTCAGATTTGTCCATCGACTAAAAAATAACTCAACTTTTAGGGTGTGCATTTTGACAACAGCACAGTAACGGCTGGTCTGGAAAATGAGAATCTCTGCCAGTGATGTACCCCTCAGCTCAAATGATCTAGACCCTGGCTGAATTCACCTCAAGGTGCTCCATAATGACTCCAGTAAATATGAGTAGAATCCCTGACATGATCAGTAATAAAAGTGAGTAAAGGGGGGCTTCCAATTTTTATATAAATGAAGATGACTGTAGATTTGGTTTGAGGCTGACAATACTTTTAATTTTTAAAATTTCTAACTGACCAAATAAAAAGGTAGTTACATGATCTATACAAACAAGATTTTCTGATCATGTGACCCACCGCTGACCTTAACATAGGTACTTTTTCATTTGTGCCCTGACGCTGTCTCTGCCAAGAATATAAGAACGAAATTATGAAGCCCCTATTGCATGGCAAACACTTTCCAAAAAACTATTTTGTTCAACTAATTACCACATCTATACTGAGAGGTAAATAGCATAATTATCACTTGAAAGGTGAGAAAACAGACTACTGTTTAAGTAGCCTAAGTTAAAACTGTAGGAAAGAGGTGATTTCAGTAGTCTTTTGACTCCTAACTCAGTCATCTTTTTCTGTCTCTTCAATGAAATGGAACTCAAATCTATGGTACATAAAACACGAGTTCAGGAACAAATCTCTTTCGCAGTCCAGCATCACTTTGTTCAATTAAAACTGCAACTAATAGTTGTATTTAGTATATAGTTTGTACAACACCTACTATATGAGTGCTTAATAAATGCACCTGGTTATAAAAATTTATCATATGAAAGTATAAAATACATAGTTTATGCATTACTTTATGTAAATTATAGGGGTTGAAATATCCTCACATACAAATACCTAGCAGCTAACTGTTGGTGCTTAGGTATTCTCTCGAATGAGGGAAAATGAGATGTTGCTATGAAGAAATTTTCACAGATGATTGCATACTATTTGAGAGAACTAATGCTTATTTTCTGTGCTCCCAATTAAGCATAATTTATCAAAGCTCCCTTAACTACAAAGATAAATACTGAAACTAACTTCCTTAATTATAACTAGTTGATTCTAAAGAAAATCTTAGGTTACATGCATATGCATACGTCTTTACTTAATATATATAAAATTTGTGCCAAGGAGTGTACGCTTATTACCTATCTTGTTGCACCTAATGAAACAATAATAACAATAATAATAATAAATGTATATAGTCAGAAAGGAGATGTCAGTTCTGAAAGAACATTTTTCAAGATCACATACTAAACATGTGTTCAGAAAATAGCTTCAGAGAAAATATAATGGTGGTTAAATAATCATAATCTCTTCCTGTCTACTCTAATTCCTTTCATTTTTTTCTGTAATTAAGGAGTGATGTTTACCCTGCTTAATTATTACAAAGCTTTTCTCTAAATGGAAGCAATTACTTTTAAGCCTCGTTAAGAAGAGGTATTTTCATACTTACAATGTATTATGTAACAAATCATTAAATGTATTTTATTCCTCACCCTATTTTTTGTTCAGAACAGGAATTCATTTTTCAAACCATAACATATAAAGATGACTTTGAAGGAAAGAAAACCTAAAGGAAAATTTAGAATTAAAGATTGTTATAAAAATTAATATATGTATTTTGTTTAAGTAGAATCATCAAATTTGTTATAGAATACTGTAATGTCAATAGGAGACACTCTCAGTGTTTAAATGCTTGATAGGTATCCTACTAAGAGTTTATTCATTTGCTTTATTCTCTTAACTGCTACCTGCAGAGAAGACAAATTCATATTTTCCTTTAAGTGATTCTAGAGTCACTGATTGGCAAAAATGTGCAAATTCACAGGTTTTTACACATTCATCTATAACATCTTTTAACCCTGCTAGATCTTCCAAATATGGAAAAAGTATATACATATTACCTTATATAAATAATTTTAAACTAAAGCAAGTAGACTTCAATAGTGAATTACTTAATTATGTTTTTCAATTTGCTACACTCGTCCTCAAGTTGACTATTGCATTGGATAGAAGTATAGTGAAGATTTATTGTCCTTTGTACTTTTAGGTAAAATTAAAAGTACATAAGTAAATAAACAACATTTACTTATTTATTGAACTCATCCTTGCTCCAAAATATGCTGTTTGCTGGCCTATTTAAAATACCGTTCTTCTTCAGGTAACCCCAAATATTTGCTTGTAAGTAAACCTATAAATTTGGGATGGAAAATATGTGTCATCGTGGTGGCACTTTTTCTTCCTATACTCATAGTTTATTGCCCAATGATTTTACTCACTGACCCCAGATTTGGCCTTAGAATTCTTTTCGCAATAATTCTCTGGGCAGCAGTTGCTATTGTGTTCTAGAATCTAATTGCCATCACTGATGTCAACTGCACAAAGCTAAAATGGCTGAGACCTGCCTTTCACAGATAGCAAGGCCAACCACAGGATAAATTACAGGAAGTGCCTGAGCTGTGCTCTTTGATGAGGGAGCCCTTGTAGACTGCGGAGCAAGACTCAGCAGATACCGAATGAGGAATTAATTGGGGTATGCCCAAGAGTTCCAGAGGTTAGCCCTGAATGCAAATTGAATTATATTTAATGAAGAAATAAACTATTTATTTTGTAATCTTAACACTGCCCTCAGCATCCTCAACATCGCCATCCCTACAAGTCATGGGTACCAGTATTTCTGGTCATAATTGTAGTTTATGTAAAAGAGCCTATTCTCTTTTGAGCATACTGATCATTTTGCATTCATGAATTATCAAAAATATTACAAAGGAATAGCTATCAGTTACCTCTGCTTATTTGCAGGGTTTTTATTTTTAACCTATGTCTAGTCTGATCTATTTCCTCATATTTGTATTTTAGAAGATACTGTGCTTAGTGCACAGAGAATCACAACTCTCTCCTCCCAGGGTTAAAGGATCCAGCTGTTCACAGAAAGTTCTCTCTTCAAACACAGGGCGGGGACTGGCCCATGCAGACTAAAGCAATCTTAAGGAACAGTGTGTTTATGAGTTTAGGTCACCTGGTCCTGTTTCCTTTGCCATATTTAAGTATACTAAAACCAAATAAAGAAGAAGACAAGAGCATTGATCCATTTTTAATTAATAGTTGCTAAAAATTAAGTTAGCCAAGTTATGCTTCTATCAGCTTGTTTCCAGAGCCCATTATGATAAATCACATCTTTAAAATCATAAATTACACTCTGAGGTTGTGTAAGAAGTAAAGTAGGATAGTTGGATTCTAAAAATGATTCTAACTTATAATCTATGACTATTTTACTTGGTTTCTCATAATACCCACTTTAAAAATTAAAATAAAAATTCAGTTTGCCCCTTGCTAAAACATTTCATTTTGAAGGATTAGGTGTATATGGACATCATTTCATGAGCGAGGGCACTTTGTTTTTCTACGTAACACTGACGTCTCCCACAGGAATCTCTCTTTTTTCCTTTTTTAAGCCAGGTACTTAATTATGTCCTCTTAATTATTTATCTTTGCCAACTCATATCAAAACAACATAGCTGCAAGGATTTTTCCTTGATTTGAGAGCATGATTAAATAGAGTCAATTCATGAGCCACCAGCCTGTTGAGTGGCCTTTCACATCCTGACACCTAATTAATGTCAAACAACTGTTTCTGATCTGGAATGTGATTATGGTGCATTGAATCAACCAACTTTGCTCAAGGGAAACAATGAACAAGGTTATTGAAAAACAAATCAGCCTTCTGGTCCTTTGTATGGGTGTGTTTTTCTGAGCACATTCATTTTGCCAGGTCAGAGGCCAAGGTTAATAACTGGGTGTTGTGGAAAGAGCATACATCTGCAAAATAAGGCGGAGCTCTTGCCTTACTTCTCATTTAATAAAAACTTACTATGTTCCAAGCTCTGTCTGGATTGAGCACTGAAGGCACAAGGTGACCTGGAGGAAACACGTGTGCATCTTAGTGTTTCAAATGAGATTATTTTATTTCCTTTATTCTCTCAGTAAACCTATGATGTAATGGGATGCCCTGGTTTACACTGGATCCAAGTTATACTGACATTTTAATGTTTGGCAGTGGGAAAATTACCTTTTTAAATTTACTAGGATGGGAGTCGTGTTTTTTAAGTATTAAAAATGTTTTCCTGAAAGTGGAGTCTTGAATTTACTTTTGAGAGAAGACTGCTCCTTTGTTTTGGAGGTGGAAGGAGGCAATAAAATGGGAATTTAAGTTTAAGTAAAAGCTCTATTGTGAAGTTGAGATTCCAGAAACAGAGTGAAACTGCTCAGCATAAAAATGTAAAAAATGATCTTTTTAATGCATGAGGTTGTGTTTTCCAACATTGTGTTTCTTCTGTGGAAAACTGTTTTGTTTATGTCGACAGTGTTGAAGTTCTAACTTGGAATAGAAGATGAATGCTCAGGGTGAACCCCTGTGGGAAGGAGAACTGGAAGATTCCTGGAGGGCAGGGCATGTGGATTCTGGGAGCTGCTATTTTGTTTATTGCTTTGCGATTCCTATGTGATATCCAAACACATACACACACACACACACACACACACACATTGTTCTTAGTTGTTTAGAGGGGATATGAAATACTGCATATGTCTATACTTAAAGGTGTGTGTGTGTGTGTGTGTGTGTGTGTGTGTGTGTGTGTGTGTGTGAGTACTATGGGCCTGCTTCTTTTTTGAAGGAAGTTGACTAGAGATTATGGAGGTATCCTTAAGAAAAGCTGAACTCCATTCTGAAGCTACTCAAGGAGGGAGAGATATTTGGTATGCACTAGAATTTCTAGAGTCCAGTAGGGTTCCCAGATCATGAAAATTTAGGCTTGAAAGAGATATATGACTGTCTAAAACTTTATGAAGCCTTATAAATGTAGAAATTAAGTTTTAGAGGCAAGAACATAGCTAGTAAGTGACACAGAAATAATGTTCTTTTTCAAATCCCAATTGTTAATTCTGATTCGGGTTATGATGGGCTAGCTTGCAGCAGAACAATCTTCCTGTTAAAAACAACTTGATCAGCTGGGTTAAGGAAAAAAAAAAAAAAAATCGGTTTAAAGATATCAGAGAGCTACCGAGGCAGCCAGGACTTGATTGGCCGATAATCCAGAGAGAAGACATCTTCATCAGAGTGAGGTAAAAGTTCTACATCGTGTTTCCCTCAAGATATTTGTGAGTTCATAAGAGTGGAAAGGCTGAGAAGTACAAGCTGAAGCTAGTACTAAAAGGTGAAGATACTGAGTAGAACTTTTGATAGTCTTTGGGATTGGAGAATCCAAATGGTATTCAGTGCTACCAAACTGGCCAGTGATTGGGAACCCAAGATCCTGGAGGGAAGCAAAGCACAGAAAAGTGAGCCTAATAGCTGACCATCCATTAAGAAGTGGCTCAGGCCAAGAAATGGAGAAGCTTTGCAAAACAGCTGCTCCTAAGGGGTTGAAAAGCTATGCAGAGATGTTGAGAGCTCTCAACACTTGATAGCTAAAAGTTGAATTTTAGTGTGGACAGTTCCTGGTAAACAAGCCAGGCTTTCAGTTGGTACCCCTAAAGGATTACACTCTGGAAGATAGAACATACATCTATCAGACCCTAGAAAGACTGCAACCAACCTGAAATCAGCTAGAACACTGAGAGTACTAACATTATCAAGTGTCCATTTACCTGCCTACCAGAAACTAAAAGGAGTCATCTAGAGAAAATAGCATCAATGCAAGGTCTCTGCAAAGTCTCGTATTCAATTACAAATACCACAGATCCAAGAAATGTGACCAAAAAAAGAGAGAGACAATGGAAACATCCACAGGTGGTCCAGATAGTGATATGAAAACTGGACAATTACATTGCAAAAATGTAGTAGGCCATTCTCTCATATGAATTTAGGTGTAAAAATGTTAAATCAAATATTAACAAATTAAATTTTGCAATGTTTTAAAAAGATAACATATCATAGAAAAAATGTGTTCATTGTAGAAAGAAAAAATATTGTTTAAGATTAAAAAATAATCCCCTAAATTATCCATATGCAGAAATAAAAGAGGCAGTCTAGGATATTCTCAATAGATATGGTAAAAGCATGCTACTAGACTCAGTCTTCATTTATAAACAAACAAACATTGCAAACTGTAAATAAAAAGGGATTTTCTTAATTTGATAGAGTGTATCTACAAAAATTAGCTACAACAAACCTTTTGTTCAGTAATGGCATATAGAAATCCTTCTCCCTCAAGACTGAGAATGGATCAAAGAAGTTAGAGTCAGCTCTGCTATTTAATTTTGTACTTGAGGTCCTATCCACAACAATAATTCAAGGAGAAAAAAGTATGAGAATTGAGCAGAAATAAATAACACAAACTTTATTCAAAGTAATATGACTATATGCATAGGTAATCCAAATATCCTATAAACTATTTCAATTAATATACATGAACTCAGCAAGGTCACTGAATACAATGAATACAAAATCAATGTATTTCTTTATACCAGAAATAAAGTTTTGAGAAATTAAATACAGAAATAGAGTTTACAGTTGCATTTAAACAAATATCTGGCTATGATTTAAATTAAAGAAGATTTGAATAAATGGAGGTGTTCACCACATGTGTTGATTGGAAGATGCAATACTTTTAAAAAGCCAATTCTTCCTAAATGATTTATAGATACAGTACCATCTCAATCAAAATCTCATAAATATTTTTAAAGAAATTACCAAGCTGATTCTAAAATTTGTAATGGAAATGCAAAGGCAAAAAGTAAATAAGACAGCATAAAGAAGAACCAAGCCATAGAAATTACAAAATAAGATACCAATACTTTTTAAAGAATTATAGTACTTAGAGTAATGTGGGCATTGCTGCAAAACTAGATAAACTGACCAGTGGAAAAGTAGAGAATCCAGAAATAGACTTGCATGTGTGGACATTTGATTTATGACAAATATTTTACTGTAGAGTAGTGGAGAAAGAATAATCTTTCAGTAAATTGTTAATACAATTGGATATTCATAAGGAAAAAAATTGGAACTTGGCTGCCACACAATGCACGAAAGTAAAGCACAGATATGCTCTAGGTTTAGGTGCAGAAGTTAAAATATTAAAACTTCTAGAATACAAAAGACAGAATACATTCATGACTTTAGAGGTGAGCAACAATTCTTAAGTAGATCCGAGTAAGCACTAACATCAAGAAAGAAAATGAAAAATGGACCATATTATAAATAAGAACTCAAAAAATACTAGTAAATTGGTGAAAATACAAACTTCAGAGCATAAGAGAAGGTATTTGCAGTATATTCAAAAGCATATGTGAAATATATATATATGATATAGTGGGAGATAATTTGAAGAATCAGAAAAATTTTTAAAAATTTTTATTGGAGTATAGTTGATTTACAATGTTGCGTTAGTTTCAGGTGTACAGCAAAGTGAATCAATTATACATATACATATATTCACTCTATTTTAGGTTATTTTCCCATATAGGCCATTACAGAATATTGAATAGAGTTCCCTGTGCTATACAGTAGGTCCTTATTAGTTATCTATTGTTTTTTAAATTTGTATTGGGATATTGTTGTTTTAAAATGTTGTGTTAGTTTCTACTGTACAGTGAAGTGGAGTTCCCTGTGCTATACAGCGGGTTCTCATTAGTTATCTGTTTTATACATATTAGTGTGTATATGTCAGTCCCAATTTCCCATTTCATCTCACCCTCCCCTTTCCCCCCTTGGTGTCCATACATTTGTCCATACATTTGTTCTCTACATCTATGTCTCTATTTCTGCCTTGCAAACTGGTTCATCTGTACCACTTTTCTAGATTCCATATATATGGGTTAATATATAATATGTGTTTTTCTCCTTCTGACTTACTTCCCTCAGTATGACAGTCTCTAGGCCCATTCACATCTCTACAAATGACCCAATTTCACTCCTTTTTTTGGCTGAGTAATATTCCATGGTATATATGTATCACATCTTTATCTATTCGTCTGTCGATGGACATTTAGGTTTCTTCCATGACCTGGCTATTGTAAATAGTGCTGCAATGAACACTGGGGTGCATGTGTCTTTTTGAATTATGGTTTTCGCACAGTGTATGCCCAGTAGTGGGATTGCTGGGTCATATGTTAGTTCTATTTTTAGGTTTTTAAGGAACCTCCATACTGTTCTGCATAGTGGCTGTATCAATTTACATTCCCACCAGCGGTTCAGGAGGGTTCCCTTTTCTCCACACCCTCTCCAGCATTTATTGTTTGTAGATTTTCTGATGATGTCCATTCTAACTGGTATGAGGTGATACCTCATGTTTTTATTTCCATTACTCTAGGGGGTGGGTCATAAAAGATCTTGCTGTGACTTATGCTAAAGAGAAGAATCAGCAAAATCTTGAACAGACACTTTGCAAAAGAGAATGCATAAAATGGCCAATATTCATAAGAAAAAGCTACTCAACCTCGTTAATGTGCACAGAAATGCAAAGTAAAAATCACACACCTATACCACCTCATGCATACACAGAAGCATGGCTAAAATTAAAAGAAGAAAATCAAGTATTGCTGAGTATGTTATGTGGACAAGTAGAACTTTCATATACTGCTGGGCACATATAAATTAACACTGTGAAAGCATATTGCAGTATCTACTAAAGCATGCCTGATATCTCAGAAATTCTACTCATAAGTGTATGCTACACAGAGATGTGGATGTATATGCACCTAAACGTTTGTACAGTAATGTTCATAACAGCACTATTTGCCATAGTCAAAAAAAATTAAAACAATGTAAATGCCCACGAAACTAGAAACACAAATAAATTCATTGTACAATCAGTGGTATACTATTCAGCAATGAAAAATCAAACCAGATGCATGAATCTTGCAAACATAATTTTGAGCAAAAGACAGGTAGACATCGAAGAGTACATACTTTATATAAAGCTCAAAAATAGGCAAACCTAATTCATGGAAATAGTCAGGGCTGTGTTGCCTTTGAGAAGGAGAGGTGGTTAGTGACTGGGGGAGTCTCTGGGTTGCTAACAATGTCCCGTTTGCTAATACAAGTGCTGGTTACACAAGTGTGTTCACTTTTTGAAGATTCATCAATCTGCAAAGTTAAGATTTTTCACCTTTCTCTTTTTATATAGTGCTTTAAGTAAAGATATTTACTAAAAAATATTAAACCACAATGTGGTGAGTGCTATAATGCCTTCCGAGAAGAAGGCAGTCAATACATTCTTGTCAAATGGAAACCTGCCCAAGGAACACAGACACACTGGGTCCTGTGGGATTAACTCTGCACTATGGTGTCTGGGAGACACTCAGCTAAGCCTTAGATAGGACTGTGGCAGGGATAAATAAGTATTTTCCAGGCTCAAAGGGAAAAAAACTGTAAATGAAAAGAACAGCATGCACTGAGAACTTTTCCAAGGCTAAAAACTCTGAAAATGTAGCAACTTTCTGCGAATGCTGAATTAATTGCTAAAGTTTTGCTACTTGAAGTCCTTTATTCCATTTGACCAGACTAGGAAAGAGAAATGTAGTGAAAGAATATCTGCTCTTCATGAGGCTGATTACCCATTTCCTCCCTCCCACTGCTTACTATTAGGCATGTGGCTACTCATTAGCCCCAGCTAGAGGGCTCCGGAAAAGAAAGGGGGAAAAGTCAAATAAGTTAATGAGGCAGCCAGGGCTAGAGGTTTAGCAGGAGAAAGGGTTTGAAACTAATGGCTAAAATGAGACTGTTAGATTTAATGAAACTTAGTGTTGGCTTCCTCATGACCATATGGAGAACTGAGAATTCACTTTAATTTGCTTTTTAATAGTGTCCCATCTGATACAAGCTCTTTTGCACTTAATGAAACGACTAAAAGTTTTAATGTATAAAAGATGCTCAGGAAAATAGCACCCATTTAATCTTTCAGTATTGATTCTCTGAATAAACACAAAATATGAAAACAAAAACTACCTTAATAAGTCTTTTTTGTGTGTGTGTGTGTGTGTGTTACGCGGGCCTCTCCCGTTGCAGAGCACAGGCACCGGATGCGCAGGCTCAGCCGCCACGGCTCACGGACCCTGCCGCTCCGCGGCATGTGGGATCTTCCCGGACCGGGGCACGAACCCGTGTCCCCTGCATTGGCAGGCGGACTCCCAACCACTGCACCACCAGGGAAGCCCGGAAGTCCATTTTTTTAACAACCAACTCTGTGCGGTTACAAAAGGGCAATGGAAAAACGACAGGTGCTTTCTGAAATGTATGTAGCAAATGACATTACAATTTATTTTTAAACTAAATGTTACTGATTTTTATTTTCAAATTACGGTACAGATAACAGTTTCGAAATAACAATGTCTTCACTCATCAGAATTGTTCACTGGATCATTCAACTTTAAGCAATGCGTTCCAGAATAGAGAAGATTTCATTAGATTGGAATATGGTTCAAGGATACCCCAAAATATATTTACTACATTAGAAAGCAAATTTATTGGCAAGAGACTTACTCAACACTGAATATTTTATTTTAATAAATCTTCAGAAAACAACCATATGATTAAATAGCGCACTTCTCATGTCAACTTGGTCTGCTAACTCATCTTCAGTGAATGTACTTTTCACTGACCATTTGGGGCCTCTGGCATGTTGGGACCCACATATGCATAGGTAAAAAATGGTGAAATGGTTAAACAGCAACTTTCCAATGAGGCACAATTGGGAAATATTCACAATAGAGAGGTGGCAGAGGAGGGGCGAGAGGGTGTATGAGTGAGCTAAGAGAAAGTAACAACAGAGAAAATAGCACCATTAAATAGAAGTCCTCCATTTCTAGAATCTAACAAGGTCTGTAAAGAGCCTGTAGGAAAAAAGTCATATTGTTGTTGACACATTTGCAAAGCATGCACAAAAATAGATAGTACCCATATGAATCTATGAAGTAGTAACTTGTCGGAGTAATATGATGTTTATGGATGGCTGATGGGAACTCTGAAGTCAGAGGTTTAAGCAAATTATGACTTAGACCTGAGTCTGAAATATCATTCAGTCTCTGAACCTAGGAGGTTACTGGTTTACTTAGATTTGTTACCAGCAAGTTTTCAAGTGTTCTGTATAGCATATCAATGGACGGTCATAAAAAATGAGGTAATGATTTGCTTAATTATTTCTTTCAAAATGAATTTTCAGGTATGGGATGCACGGTTAATGAACATTACTATTACCTAGGTATGGAACTATTTGATCTAACAGAGCAATAATTACACTGATTTCTACCCTAGTAGTAAGAACAGGGTGGCACTGGGAGAGCGCATTGTATATATCTTGTCTGTAACTATTACAGCGATGTTATGCTTCCCAAACTACTTTATTATTGCATTACAGATAGGAAGGTTATAGTTTTTTTTTTTTTTTTTTTCTTTCGGTACGCGGGCCTCTCACTGCTGTGGCCTCTCCCGTTGCGGAGCACAGGCTCCGGACGCGCAGGCTCAGCGGCCATGGCTCACGGGCCCAGCCGCTCCGCGGCATGTCGGATCCTCCCGGACCGGGGCACGAACCCGTACCCCCTGCATCGGCAGGTGGACTCTCAACCACTGCGCCACCAGGGAAGCCCAAGGTTATAGTTTTTGTTGACCTGCTCTCAAGTGATCCACCCTAGCTGCATTTGTCAAGGTTCTCCAGAGAAACAGTCAGCAGTAGATAGTATAGATATAATCTATATATAGATATATAGAGAGAGCTTTCTTTTGAGGAATTGGTGGCTTACATGATAGTGGGGGCTGGCAAGTGCAAAATCTACAGAACAGGCCGGCAAGCTGGAGACCCAGGGAAAAGTTGATGCTGCAGCTCAGGTCTGAAACAGTCTGGATGAAGAATGCCCTCTTCCTCAGGAGACTTTCGTCCTTCTTCTCTTCAGGTCTTCAACTGATTGGATGAGGCCCACCCACATTAAGGAGAGTAATCTGCTTACTCAAAGTTCACTGATTGAAATGTTAAACTCTTCTAAAACATATGTTCCCAGAGACATTTAGACTGGTATTTGACCAAATAACTGGGTACCATGGCCTAGCCAAGTTGACACATAAAATTAACCATCACACTAGCACTCATCCTTCTCAGTAAGAAGAATCTGATTTGGTCAGATATCACTTTCCAATATGGAGCACTGCACTGGGAAAAGTATTTTTCCCAGCTTATTTAAAGTGTTAGAGGCTGTTGGCATCTTTCTCACTCGGTATATATTATTTATCTTTGATTCTTGCACTGATCTCTGTTACCTTTGATTGTGGGCAAAGAATTAGGTATGGTTTTACTAGATGCTCATGAATCATGACCAATCATGCAGAGAGAATTGCTGAAGTCTGCTTTTCTTAGAAATGCTCCAAAAAAGGCAGGCACCTAGAGTTCCAGCAATTCCTCTTCATCATACACCTAAAATATGTGTGTTGATTTACAAGCTATCAGCAATGAATATGCTCTAAAGAGAAATTTGGGATATTATCACTCCCCTTTAAATGTCCTTATTTCTCTCCTAGGTATACAATGACATTCCACATTGTTTTAATTTTCATTTATTTGAAAACAAGTGAAAAAACAATCTCCGCAAGTGTTTGTATCCTGTTCACCTTGAGCAAATTTTTTATTCATATGATTTATCCATTCATCTGTTGAAATCTCACAGTTTTCCTTATACATTTGAGTAAGCTTTTTATGTAGTGAAGATATTAACCTCTTTATGCCTTTAGTATATCAAATATAAGCATTTCATGTTTAGATATTTTCCTTTTATTTTAGTAATATTTATTTTAATCACATGGACATAAAATTGCTTATTTTCAAATCTATCACTTTTCTTCATTGATTTCTTCTGTTATTTCAAAACATTCCTTTACACATCTAATAAATATTCTCTTTTATTTTTGGTTACTGTGAGCATATATTTTTTTTAAATTAAGTTTTAAGACCATCTTTGGTCTATTTTAGAGAATGGTATCTAGTATGGATCTAACAGGTATTTTTTCTCCAGTTACTTCAAGGCAGTTTACTAAATACTTTAAAAAAATATTTTTGTAAAAAATTATTTAATTTATTAAAAAAAATACGTATGTGCATGTACAAATATAAGTATATATGTGTGTATGCGTGGGTGTCTCTCCACTTACACATATGTATATATAGAGAGATATGTACTATAATCTACCTATATCTGTCTGTCTATTGAGAAAAACAGAAGGAAAGATATTTCTAGTTGTCTACTCAATGCCAGTTTTCAAGGTGTATGTTAAGGTTGGAAGCACACTAATTTTTAAACTTACGCAATTCCTATTTTGTTCTGGGAAACAATATGTTTAGTTATAAATAGTCATCTCCCCATACTTCCTTGCAATAAGAATAGAAATGTCACCAAGTTCTGACCAGCAAGATGTAAATAGAAGGCAAGGGATAGGGAACCTGAAACTGCAATTTAAAAGGGACTGTACTTGGCTGGCATCTCTCTGGCTGTTTAACCTTCTCCTTTTTCCCTTCATCCTGTCTAGAATACAGATCTGGTATCTGGAGGTAGAATTGTTTTTCCTACAGGGTTAGGAAAGCCACACATTGAAGTTGGTGGAACAGAAAGCTTGAAGCACCTGAGTTTTTAATGACATCTTGAAGCAGTTGTACCAGCTCTGGCTTGCCTATCTCTCTTCCATCCTTGGGATGTGAGGTGTTAACTGCTAGGTCAACCTGAAGTCATGTTTCTGTTATCTGTAGCTGAATGCAGGCCTAATGAATGCATTTAGCTCTATTTAGGATTTGTAGAGCTTTCTCTATACTGAAAATGACAAATTAGTCATGCTTCTAAAACTTAATCAGTTTTGTTTTTAAAAATACCATAAAATAATATAATATTTTATAAAGATGCTTTAGTTTTAAAGATAAAGGGGATTTAAATAAAACCATGCAGAATTTAAAGCCTGATATAGAAAATTTATTGACCCAAACAATGGGCCTATAATATGATTAAGCTATGGCCTTGACACAAAGAGTTCATGTTCTAGTGGGTTAAGCAAGTGTGTATGAATAATTAAGATGACCTCTGAGAAGTGTAGTAGATGTAAGTTTCCCAAAGTTCAACACAAGGTCTCCTCAAAATCTGTTTTTCTGTATTTCTTGTTTCATTATAGGCAGACCATTAACTCATCCAAGATTCATATTTCAGAGACTTCTTTCTTCTTTTCCCTCACAATCGATCCAATTTCTAGACTGCTCTGATTTGTGTCTGTCTTCGTTTATACCAGAGTTTGTATGTGGCAAATCATAAGGTTTACTGCACTACCTTAAATGGTAGGCTGGTTTGCCTACCATTTGTCTTTCTCTACTCCTTTCTATTTTTGTGCCTGCTACCAAAGTCATCTTTCTAAAATTTTTGACAATGTCATTTTTCAGCTTAAAAATATTTTGAAGTTTCACATCGTCTACCAGATACAACCTAACTCTTTCACATGGCCAGTCAGACCCATCACCCAGCCTGTGTACCCACCTCACAAGTTCCAGCCACCAAGGACAGCTGGAAGTTTTCTGAAAGTGTCTTGTTCTTTCTGGCCCTCTCCCTATGCCACAGAAAGCCTTCTATTCCTTTCTCTGTCTAAATTATAACTTCCCAACTACTCAAGATAACATGCTTTGTAAAAGCTTTCCTTATCTTCCCTGCTGATGTTAGTTGTTCTGCTTTCTCCTGGCTCACGGGGATTTCTTCCTTTATTCCCTCCCTCTCTCCCTCTCTAGCCACTCTCTTCCCCCTCCTCATTCTTCCCTCTCTCTCTGCTTGCCCCTTCCATTCTTCCTTTCTTGCTTCCCTTCTTTCTTTTTCTCCCCTCTCATTTCTTTAATTATATTGACTCATTATACTGTAATATTTGTTATTATATTTGTACTTCCAAAAAGTCTGTATTACCTGTAACACAGGAGACTCTGTGTTACAAGGGTGCTTTTCTACTGCAGAGGATAGGTTCTAATTTCATAACATAAGGAATTACTGTTAAAAGCCTCTTAAATGTCCATAAAATATTATTATTATTAAGAATAGTAATAAGTAATATCTATAGTAGCATCATTATGTGACAGGCTTTATGTATAAGTAACTATTCAATAGGCATTGGTTTGAGTGTATACAACTTGGACAGTGATATGTATTTATAAGTATGTAATGTATATGGTAATACACCTTATGTAGTAGAACATTAGAAAATGGTAAGTCGTTTTTTCAATTTTTACACTTATTTTGCTCAAGTCTGAGTGTTGAATCTGTGTAAATTAAATACATATATGTGGTAACTCAATTGTATTCTATTTCCTTTATTGTTGAAAAAGTGATTAAAATTTATTCTTTAATTTTCCTGAAAATGAGTTTAGTGCACAAAATTAGGGTACATCAGATAAAGCTATTCAGGCTTCTCCAACGTTTCCCTAATAGGTCCCCACCTCCAACGGCTCAAAACCAGGCCTAGATCTCCACAATGTGAACATCTGAAAATTGTGCCCTTTCTAATCTCTGGGTAATCACAATGGGGCAGAAAGCCTTCTCCTTTTCAGTTATCAGCTCCTTCATCCCCACTATGCAGCTTCATACAGGCCTTGATCAAACAATAGATTTTTTTTCTGCTCACGGTATCCTGGATCTAACTCTTGGAAACAGAAACACTTGCTTATGAGCTATTTGCAGGGCTGTCCCGCTCAAACTCAGAAGGCTAATAACTGCCCCCTGGTGGTAAAATTTATACACCTTTAGGAAAGCAAAGGCTTGGCTACCTTCCTGGGGAGGTGAAAAATAAATTTTCATTCCTTCCTAAAGAGATCATGGTCACAAAAACAAAGTATAATGCAATCTCTCAGTAGGTCACTCTGATATTTTACCCTTTCTTTTACTCTCTCTGCTCTATATTTCAACTTTAAATTCTGCTTCGGTTATTCTGATTACCTGCTCAAACAGCTCTTGGGCCAAGCCATTCAGCTGGAACAGGTAGCAAATATGCTTGGGGAAAGAGCAATTCTAAAGGCATGTCGGACAGACTGGGCACCAAACTTTATGATCAAATCCTTTTATTCCTGAATCTCAAACTCCCAAGTGATATGGAATTGAAAGGTATGGACAAAAAGTTAATTAAGTGTTTCCAATAAAGCCCAACCTGCGTTCAGGGTCTTACCATCTAAAACGTCCAGGGACCACCTGAAACATCTTTTAAATGGAGTCTATCTTCCCTTCTCAGGTGAAGAATTAGTTGGGAACAGTATAGTGTCAAGTAGCGGTTCTCAACCAGAGTCATTTGGCAATGGCTAGAGACATTTTTAAAAATTTATTTTATTGAAAGATAGTTGGAGACATTTTTAAATTTTCATATCTTGCATGGGGTAAGGGGTTGCTAGATATCTAGTCAGCAGAGGCCAGGACAGTTGCTAAGCATCTTACAACGCACAGGAAATCCCCTCCCATAAACAAATGAGTGAGTCCGAAATACCATTAGTTCCAGGGAGGAGAGAACTTGGTAGAGAGGATCAGAGGTCCTGGAGTCAATCAGACTTGCTTCATATCCTAAATCTGCTATTAGATTCTCTAAAGCCTAAGAGTCTTCACATATAAAAGAATAATGACTTCTTTTCTTAGAGTAGTGTGATAGCTAAACAAGATAATGTATACAAAGCCCTTATCATGGTGTTCCCAGAATAAGCATTCAACATATGTTATTATCATCCCTATTTTTATTACAATTTTCAAGTCAAGAGGAATAAGAACTTTTCAAGTTAAAATGAGAGAAAAATATATTTAGGAATGCTAATAAAGATATAAGTTCTATACACAAAAAGTTTGTATACAATTATAAGCATCCTGCATGAGAAGCGAGATCTTTCTTGTATTCCCACTCATGGGTGGCAGGCAATACATGTTGGAAGATGCCACGTGCCGCGGAGCGGCAGGGCCAGTGAGCCGTGGCCGCTGAGCATGCACGTCCGGAGCCTGTGCTCCGCAACGGGAGAGGCCGCAACAGTGAGAGGTCTGCGTACCACCAAAAAAAAAAAAAAAAAAAAAAGAAGTAGTTCCTTTAATGTCTCTTTTTTTTTTTCCCTAGTCCTCATTTCTTATAAGAAACTTCTTGTGTGCTTTAAAGAAAGTTCCTCTTCATAGTAAGAAAAAATCACCCAGACAGAGTTCTGTGTCTACACCCCTTAAAAAAAATCTCTCTCCTCTGGAACTTCATTCTAATAAAAACTTCCAAATAAAACAGTAACTCTAGACATAATGTTTGATTAAACATAATAATTTACATTCTCAATAACCAAATAACTTTATATTTTCACTACAAACTACTAATAAGGTATTAGAAACATGCTTTGTGTTTGTATAGCTAAAGTTCTTATTCTGGTGATTTATGGAATACAAAAGCACAAACTGCCCTTAAAGCATATTACAGTGTCTGTGTCTGAGGATAGAAAATAGATGACTGTTTCTCTCTCCTCTCTGTACCCTTCCCCAACCCCACCCAATGTCAGAATCTGATTAGCTAGAAGATCTTATTGGGTACACATTCATTTAGAACACACTAATATAGATTTTGTATGCTGCTTTCACTGTTGACAGGGTGGCAGCAATATCCTACTTCGTATTAGTTTATAACTCCTGCAGATGGAAGTCATGAGATCACAGAATTCTTCATTGGAATGAGCCTTGTAGATCAAAGAACACTGAATTAGAATGTGTCTTGTAGGCTACTGAGTTCTAAATTTAGATATAAGGAAAGTGAAGGGAAAGAAATGAGGTGACATTAAACAGACCCCACAGCTAGGTGGTGATAAGTTGATAACTCCATCCCAAGTCTCAGGCCCAAGCAGAGAGGAGAGAGGTATGACTAACTGAGGAAACACACACACACACACACACACACAAAAAAAAAAAAAAAAAGAAAAAAAAAAAAAGGAAAAAAAGAAAACTGTACTATAAACTGGCTTACTTAAGAAAGAGGTCTAATACACACTACTATATATAAAATACATAAATAACAAGGTCCTACTGTATAACACAGGGAAGTATAGTCAATATATTATAATAACTGATATTGGAAAAAAATCTACAAGAGAATGTCTATCTATCTATGAAACTGAATCACTTTTCTTTATACCTGAAACATTATAAATCAACTGTAATTCAATTGAAAAAAAAAAGAGGTCTAAGAGATGGACCTTGAACAAAGAAGTATAGAGACTGAATCACAAACACATACCTTCTGGGTTATTGACCTAAGTACTGACTTGCTCATTTAAGTTTAAAGAAACGCCTTAAAGGTTATATCCTCTACTCTCTGTCATCCAGTGGTTGGATGTTCTGTACTACATAAAGAAAGAATATTCAGCCACTATTTTGAATCACTCTGGAAAAGATACATTTGGTCAAATATCTAAAAGTCACCACCCCCTCACCTTCTATCTGCTGGTGGAGTTTTCATTTTCAAATGATCTCTTCCCCAGATCTAGTAGATTAATTAGAGATGTCCTCAATATGTAATATAAATACAGAAACTGATCAAAGGTGCTAGAAAGAAAAACAGGACATGCATTTACCTAGTGAATATGCTTAAATATATTTTTATGTAAAAGTGGCAAGTTTCCATTTATTTTCTGCAGTTGTCATCTTCATAAGATTTAGATGTGTCAATAACGTTTAAGGAGTATTCTATTTCTCTGTTGTCTTAAGTCATAAATACAATTTACAAATATTTTATGTAGAATTATGCATTAAATGCCCATCAATTTCAAGAACATAAATATTTATTTGAGTTTTTAGAAGGTAACATTGGAAAATATAATTCTCTATCCTCTGATATAATTGGGGATCTTATGTTTTAAAATACTAAAACAGTATATATATGTATATATATACTATACATATAATACAATGTATATATAGTATATATGTGCATATATATGTGTGTGTATATAATACACACACATATGTACATAGTATGTTGACTGGTTTCCTAGTCTTTTACCCTCCTAAGTTTAAGTTCTTTCTTAATTAACTAATACTTTGCAACAATTTGACATTCATTATTCAGAGAGTGGTGGTCAAATGGCCTGCTTCATTGGTTTAGCTTTGGGGTGCAAGGCTGGGGAAAAGATCTATGAGAATAATGAATTATCTGTTGACACTATTGTGGTGAGGGGCAAGAATGGGGAATATGTTTTTTAATTTTAAGTATTCAAATGATTACAAATAAATGGTAAATATAAATAAGTGGTTTAAAGTCATCTTCTTAAAACCAGGTATTTTGCTTGCCTGAAAGAAAATATTTCCAGGTTCATGTCATCTGACTAAAGTAGATTTTTGACACATAATAATAAGCAAATTATTCTTAAGTCTGTCCAAATGTGCCATTGAATCATACTTGTTCAGGAATAAATTGTTTTTTTCACCATGAGTTAAAAAATCAAATGTGGAAATTGATGGCAGATTTCTAACATAAAGAGCTTATGTAGAGCAAAGATTTTTGGAAAGAGATATAAAAGTATGTGGTTAATTTATTTCATTTACAGGTAGTATTCACTGTTTTAAAGCAACTGAGACTCTCCCATTCTTCAATATTCCTTACCAATGGCACCTGTCATGGCTGAATGAATACTGGTCTTCCTATTGCTTTGGTATCTTGCCCTGATCATATCTCTAAACAGTACTAGTATATCCAGTAGGACCCAATGGAGAGAGTTCCCATATCCTAAATAACTAAGTCCTCAACTATACTTTATTGCTGAGGAATATATGAAGGCAGCACAGGTGAAAAATAATAATAAAATAAGTTAAACTCCAAACTCACGTTTAGAATCCTTATGGCCTAGATTGTTGACTGAATCCCCAGATGCTATGAAAACTCCTCTGACCTGGGTCAGCCTGGTATAAACAACCCAGAGAACAGGTAGACACCCAGGTCTTATTAGGTCCCTTTTCTCTAAGTCTTCATTCTATCCTTGGTCTATAAAACTTCATCACTCAGCCACTGAAAAGAATATGACATTAAGCAATTAATTTCAACTTCCTTATTTATAAAATTGTGATCATGGTACAAACCTCAGAGGATTATGTTGTGGAATTAATTAGATATTAAATAAGATATGACAGCATACAGTACTTAATTTATAGTGGTTCTAGTATTTGCCATAAGCAGATATTTACTAAGTATTTATCTCTTTATTTTAATTTTAGTTACCTAAATTTTCTAACTTGGATTAATATTTTTCTCTTTTTCACTCCAGTACTTTCACTCCAGTTCCTTTACCACAGCATGTATCACTTTCTTTTATTGGAATAATCTATACAAGTGTCTTGATCTTTCTAATTCTGACTCAGAATACATATATATGGCTCATATCTGATTTAGTTATATATCCTGATAATACTTTTAGATGTGCTTTGAAGATAGTGCAAATTCAAAAAAAGTTTGGAAATTTAATCTCTAATGAAACTTTCTTATTTCTATGTTTGTTACTTAGTCTTTCTAGTTAAAGATTAAATTTGATGATAACTGTCACAGCTCATCAACAAGTATATCTGAAGGTGCAAAATACAGATATTGGTTACTATGAAGATTAAACAAGTGAAAAAAATAATCCCTAATCTCAAGGATGTTTTAGTAGGGATGGGGATTGAGGGCCTGCAAAGAACAAGAACACAGGGCAGAATGATATAAGGTACAGATAAAAACCCAGGCAAAAGTAACTACTGATTTTTATTTTATTTTTTTTTTTTAATTTTTTTTTTTTGCAGTATGCGGGCCTCTCACTGTTGTGGCCTGTCCCGTTGCGGAGCACAGGCTCCGGACGCGCAGGCCTAGCGGCCATGGCTCACGGGCTTAGTTGCTCCGCGGCATGTGGGATCTTCCCGGACCAGGGCACGAACCCGTGTCTCCTGCATCGGCAGGCGGATTCTCAACCACTGCGCCACCAGGGAAGCCCACTACTGATTTTTCAATGCCTAATCTGCCTTGGACATTCAATTTCTAAGTCTTATACGAACACTTCCTGGGGTATTATTAACTATATTTTACATTAAACAAAAATGAACAAAAAACACCTAAAGCTTAGAGAGGTTAGGGAACATGCTGAAACTCACATCAGTAATAGGACCAGTATTTTGACCTGGATATTTCTCATTTCAATGCCTGCATAACCACCCATTGTTTTTTTGATAAGGGAGCATATAGTAAGAATTTATTCTGATTGTCTTTGGACAGATATGTCCAACAGATGGCATTTAAACGATGCCATTGAAATAACTTGGAGTGAGGACAAGTAGAAAGGAAAAACCATTCTGATAAAGCTCCACGAATACAAGGAGTGGAGAGATGTGACAATGGAAGATATGTTTTCATGATGTTCTAACTTGTTTTCTATTTTAGTTCAAATTCTAGACACCTCACAGAAACTCTCAAGGACTTTCTAACAGTGATACTTAGGGAAAAGACAGTATATTCTATAAGATTCTTAGGAAAGGACCATGACGCAGGGCAAGGAATTCCTGAAAGGTTCCTATCCCTCAAATAAGTGGTTTTCTATGCTTTGCATAGAATAAAACATGCATGTCAGTGGACTCAGGTTGCTCCTAGAAAGCCAAGATCAGATCCAAATAATCTTTTCACCTCCATAGACTCTGGTGCAAGGTAGATCCCTAACAGATATATGTTGAATGAATTATCAAACCCAAAGAATAGTTTTTCTGTGTGTGTGTGTGTGTGTGTGTGTGTGTGTTAAAAAAGATCTGCATCTCTGTCTATAAAATATCTGAGAGAAGGTTAGCATTTTGTAGGCTTTCATATCACAAAAGTTTGATTTTTAAAAATAATTTTTATTGGAGTATAGTTGATTTACAATTTTGTGTTAGTTTCAGGTGTACAGCAAAGTGAATTAGTTATACATATACATGTATCCACTCTTTTTTATATTCTTTTCCCAAATAGGTCATTACAGACTATTGAGTAGAGTTCCCTGTGCTATACAGTAGGTTCTTATTGGTGATCTATTTTACCTATAGTAATATGTATATCTTAATCCTAACCTCCCAATCTATCCTTCCCTCCCATTCCTCCCTGGTAACCATAAGTTTCTTTTCTACATCTGTAACTCTATTTCTGTTTTGTAAATAAGTTCATTAAAAAAAATAAAACAAAGGTGAAAAAAGAAATTGTATCTTACAAATGCAAATGAAATAGACTTATTTAACAACTAAAAAAAAAAACCCACAAAAGTTTGACTTTTGTCTATATTATTTTTATGTCTATATTGAACTAACAGAATGGCCATACTACTGTTTTCTTATTGTCTACTGTGACCATTGGGTGTCATAGGGAGAGATTATCTGAAATATATTATCTGTTATATCTTTTTTCTTGTTCACCTCACATACTACTGGGCCTGATATGACATATACATATCATATATATACATATAAAACAAATATTTGTTAATTGAATAAACAAAGAGCCAGGGACAGATGAAAATAAGGCTTTGAGATGTCAAGAAGAAGTTGTCTAAAGCAAATTATTTTTCTTGAATTCCGAAGTGAGCAGGCAAACAACAAATAATTTCTCATGTTTTGCAGCCTCAGGTTTAACCTGAGCATTACTGGGTGTATAGAGTAAGTCTCCTCATTTCCCTCCTCTGTATCTGATGCTCACCTACTTCTTCCATCTTCCAATTATTCCTTTGCAATTGTGCTTAAGACACAACCGTGAAAAACTTATAGGTACATTATGGAATTATTTATTGAGTTTTAAGAAGATAATTCTACCCTATTAGCTTTTGCAGTGAAAACTTGAGAGTCTATAGTCTCTTTAAAAGGCAAATAATTTAGCAAGGAAAAGATCTACTTTACTCTGATTAATCCCCTTCCTGTCATTTGACAGAAAAAAAAACTTTGAATAATTTATTACCAAAGTTTCATAGCAGTATATCAATACACAGATTAAATAAATGGCTTTTTGTAGCTATAGTTGCCCTTCTCATTAGAAATAAGTAACCAAGAACTTTTAAACTTGGCCTAAAACTAGTGTTGTCCCGGATACTTTAACTTCTTAAATAAAGTTAGGTGTCTATGGGCTCTGCTTTAGACACTCTGTCTTAGGTACTGAACATAGGCAGAGGGGGAAAAGTATTATTATCGATTAAATGACCCCAGATATCTCAGGCAATGAAGATCTAGGATAGCCAGAATATAGGAAGCATTTTGAGATGTTAGATACTGGGTCAGGTATGTCAATGTAGGCATTGTCCACTTTAGGACAGGATACATAATAGTCTACCTGCTCTGCTTACTGCATGTGCTTAGTAAAGATAAAGGGATGAAAAGTTGAGCGGAAGAATGAATTAAATTTTAGATGATAGGTTTTTCTTCAGAAAGATCACCGTCATGGCAGTTCTACATAGATTTAACACAGACTAACATGATTCACAACTTCTTTCAGGTTTTATTTAATACTTTATAAGAATGGTGTTAGAATTCCTATTCACAATTTGAACATTTAAGACACAATATTTTTTTTTTTAAAGATCATGTTCCTGGGGCCTTGGGCAGAATGTGACCTATTTGCACAATCAGTGGAAACTTGCAGTGGCTCAAGGAAATTTCTTAATGAAATCAACTCCCTCATTAACTAAAAGTCTAAAAGGAGAATTAACAGATCAACTTAAGTTCAATTCCATGGACAGATGGAATTTTTATTTAAAATTATTCCTTAAAATGTTTTTATTATATAAATAATTCAAGAAGGCATTTGCACTGAAATAAATTCACACACACTGATAAAGACAGATAAATTAATATCCCTACCTTCCCATCTCACACTACACTTACCTCTCTTCAAATTCCTCACTTCACAGAAGTAAACAGTCTTCTGGTTTGCTGTGTATCCTTCCAGAACTTTTTCTATGCATTTTCATATATTTATGAATATTTTTAAAATTATAAATATTTGGGGTTTTCTTCTCTACATCCTCCTTTTTCACATGCAATGTGTATTGTCTACACTCTTCTACCACTTTAAAAAAATTAAGAGTATCTCCTGAAGATCATTCCTTGTCAATACGCATGGACCTCACACATTCTCATCATGGAGGTCTGTTATTGTATAGTATGGCTGTATTTTAAATTAATTAGTTTATGTCTTTATTCTTTTATGGAGCAGTGGGTTGACAAATTATCTTTTCTAGTTTATAGTATATTATCATCGGTCGCTGCAACCCCTCCCTAGTTGAGTTTTGATGTATCTTCCTCCTGTTCTGATTTCCGAGAATGTATTGGGCTATTGTGGCTGGATCTTTTCTGTCATGGGGAAAGTGATGATCCTTCCAGGACATTTAGAAATAAGAACAGTGAACATATAAATCAATGTCCCTTGACCTTTCCCGCTCTCTATTTTTGGCTCAAAAATTCTGCTGTAAGTTTTCATTTTCCTACTTATGGACAGAATCATCTTATTCCGCAGGTGTTTCTCGGAGTTTCTACATAACTTCCTCAATGGCATCCCCATCCCTTTATTTTCCTAGTTACATCCCCGTGGTTGGTTTTGAGAGAGTTAACAACACATATTAATTATCTATTTTCTCTCATCTTTCTGTCTTAATTTCACCATCAATGATAAATTAGCTGACATTATTTGCCTAAAAGACACTGTTGAATGAAAATCCTTAAAAATGTATCCTGTAAACATGTTCTTATATTCATCAATAGTAGTAATAACAATAATAATAATAGTAATAATAATAATAACTAACATTTATTAAGTGGCTACTTTATGTCTGCTACATTTATAAACTCTTTAAGACATGTGTATTGAATCATTAAGCCTTTTCAACCATTCAATGGCGTGTATATGATTGTAATTCCTGTTTTATAGATAAAGAAATTGACCACTGAGAGGCTAAATGAATTGCCCATGGCCATATGGTAGAAGAAATACAATCCAAGCCCAGCCAGTTCAGTTCCAGAGACCATGCTTTAACCACAACTCTATACTACAGCAAGGTGTAAGGGCTCTGATCCAAAGGGTCTGAATTTTCTAAATTTTAACAGCTAATGTCAAATTGCTCTTAAAATGGCTCTCTATAAATTTAGCTCCCAGTAAAACCTAACAATTGGTACTTTTAATCCTTTATTTTTGTCTATCCAATTTAGAAAAAAAGTGTTCAAGATTTAAAATTTGTGTTTCTGCTGGCCAATATTCAGCTATTCAAATATATTGAATTCTCTAGAGTATTAGCCTGAATTGTTGAATGTTTGACTTGAAAGAGAATATAAAGATATACTCTAGTCTCTTATTAATGAGAAACCTGAGTGTCTGAGAATTTATATGACTTCCATCAATTCCCACTGAGAGTTGGTTACAAGGTATGAGGGGAGCTCAGATGTTCTGTCTCTCTTTTTTTATGCTATTTCTGCTAATCTGCACTGCCTGCTATAACAGCTTCCCTTGGTAATCACACTTACTTATAGGATCCCATGTTAATTATCATATAGCTGTACCAAGACACTGTACTAGGCTTCCAATACTGTACTAAAGCACAAAGAAGACACCTGGAAGGTAAGTTCTAGGATAATAGTACTGTTTTCTAACCTTTAGTGCAATCTTCCTAAAGCATAAAATTCTAAGAGAATGGAGAATGGAGGACACCCTTATACATAGAATCAGCCCACATGTTTCTGGCTATCCCTTAAATGTGTTTAACATTTGTATAAGTTACAGGCTCCATGATTACAAAATCAGTCATAGATTATCTGTAGCATTAACGACAGAGAAGGTTCATAAAATTGTGGAACTAGAATGGATCTCTGAATTTATTTAGGGTTAGGCTTATAACTCCACATGACAGATGAGTGTTTGAGTTCTAGAGATGTCAAATGACTTGTCAAAAGTTACATTGCTGGTTAGTATCAGACCACGATTTGAATTTAAGTTTTCTAATTATAAATTTCCATCCAACTAAAATTACTACCTTCAACTCACTCAACAAAGGTTTATTAAAGTATTATTCATTGCCACACATTGACCTAGGCATTGAAGACTTGATGGCAATGAAACCCCTCAACTCATTCAGATATGGTCAATGTCTCCACAGAATGGATTATCTAGTGGGATAAGGCGATGTGCAAAATGACTTGCACTCAGCTCTTGGTGTTTACTTCTGTGTTGCAAGAGTTCTTTAAGGTAACACTCTTGGCCTCCCTTTGTCCATCAGGCAGGTAGAGGGAGATTTTCTCATCTGATTGATGAGTTTAGATAGGAATCTGGCATGCCTTGTTCAGTACCTTCTCTCCTTCCTGTCAGGGAACTTATGTTCTTCCCTGCTCCTCTCCTAAATGTCATGAAACCACCAGTTCATTCACTGCTTATTTCTGGAATGAATATTAGGATGCCACTTACCTTCAGATAGAAGCCCCCTTCTCCAAGAGTAATTATATTTTAGTAGTAAACGTGGTAGTTTACTCTCATTTGCTGACCCTTTTTTCTTAGTTTTCTATTGGTTCAGAAGTTGCTAAGGGACAGGGATGTTATATTTTGGGTCATCATTAAACCCAAACAAATAAATTCAGATCAATTTCCATGACAGCAAAAGTCTGAGGTCCTATCGAAACATGTAGGAGCGGTTCAGAAGATATGCAAGTGGCACTTATAGCTAATTTTAGGTCATTCGATTGGGGCCTATGATTTATTTGTTTGTTTTTAATAATGAGTCAGTCTTGCATTAGAATCAGTCCCCTTTTACATTAAAATAGCATTATGAGTCATTAGAGAGGAATTTTTAAATAATATATACCTATCCTGAAACTCACCAAAGAAATTCTTTGCTGACATAGGTATGGGGTGCTGATCCAGAGCGTGAGATGTTTTAGCAGAGTTACAGCAAAGGCCTAAAGTATTTTCCTCCTTAGGAAAAAAACCAAAATGTTCTGCCAGACATACACTATTACATGCACTTATGACTTTATAGATGAAATCTAAAATGACTAATATACAGGATAGACCCAGAGGTTACGTAGACAAGTGCAGAGTCAGGCTGTGATGATTACAAAGCTCTTGTCTCTTAGTTTGAAATGTACCATTCTATACTTTGCTTGGGAATGCTCTGGCTGAAAATCTGAAAACCACACTTCTCTGTCAACTGTCCCCTGTCAAGTTCTGTCAATATTGGGCACTAGAGGGCAACTGGAAAGCTGGAGGGGGAAGAGGCATGCTTCTTCCTGATTTGGTTTTCTGTCCCTGTTAACATCACCCTGGCAATGGCAATTGTTCCAGTCTCCCCATTGAACCCCACCTCCCCGTTCCTCCAGAGAGACAAACACTGCTGAGCAGCAGTGCTCCCTCCTCAGAGGTCTCATTCCCAATTCCACAAGGCTCTCCAAGCTCCACCAGGGACCAGTGCCCCCTTCAGAGGTCTGAGTCTCACTCACCTGGATTTACTAGGCTCTAAAACTACAACTTGTCTTGGTCCCCCAGTGCTACGTCGGGAGCTGCTTGCTCTTGTTACTCACACTGTCTGCTTGACATTTCTCTTTGCCTCTTCTGTCCTCTAATACTTGTTTAACCACTTCTCTGTATGAAATTGGCATGGTTTCTGCTTTTCTGCATGGACCCCGAGCAGCTGCCAAAATGTCAGTCACACCTTGTACATTCAGGACAAGTTGAAGTCCCAAAGGGTCAATCCTCAACCTTTCTAGGTCCACAGTTTTGGAAGATGAAAATACATTCAATATCCAAGTAAACTCTAGAACATGTCAGCATTCCTCTTCATGGGATCAGTTAATCCTGTGAACAGAGTGGTGCTTGGTATCTCTTCTAGAAGGAAAATGCTTAAAAAACAACTTGACAAGCTTATCCACCGCACGATGTTTGTATCTGCAATCAGAGCCAGGGAAGAAAGCAGAGATCTCAGTAACTGACCTGCTTGCTGAGAGATTAGCTTACAGTAATCACGCACTCTTAAAACTTGCCTCTCAGATACATTAGTTTACAACTAATATTGCCTCCAGACATGAATAAATCTACAGAGAGAGAGAGAGAGAGAGAGAGAGAGAGAGAGAGAGGAAAAACCCTACAGTCAGCTCACCAAACCTACAGGTTCCATATCCATGGATTCAATCAACAGAGGACTGAAAATATTTTTTTAAAAAACCCAGAAAGTTCCAAAAAGCAAAACTTGAATTTTTCTCTTTCCAGCAACTGACAACTACTTACATAGCATTTATATTGCATTTACAACTCATTTCACAGCATTTACTGTGTAATGGTAAGCTATATATAGTAAATTATTATAAGCAATCAAGAGATGATTTAAAGTATACAGGAAGAAGTTCATAGATTATATGCAAATACTATTCCATTTTATATAAGGGACTTCAGCATTCTTGGATTTTGGTATCCACGGGGGTCCTGGAACCAATCCCCTGGAGATACTGAGGAATGATTGTACTTGGTCCTGCTTTACAAGGAAATATCATGACTTGGAGTGATTTTAGCAACCAAAACCACACAGGAGTTTTAGAACCTAAGTAAAAATTCTTCACATTGCTTTTTAGCCTGTAAAAGATTACACTATTTGAAGGTAATCTACTCCTGGAGTCTTCCTCTGCTATCTTCCCCTATCTGCCCCTGCAATCAGGTTATATTCTGGTGCCTGGTTAAAATAAATGTTTCATTTTTGGAATTCCTTGAGTTTCTAAGTAAGATGAATGCATCGATCAGCATGACCCTCTTTTCTTTGTATCTTCCTTTTATTTTTTGCTTTTAAAGATAAGCAGATGATATCTCTGGATCTTCACATTAGGAAAGAATGTATGAATTAGTAATCCTTTTCACCAACTGTTGCAAGCAGTCCAGATCCCAGCCCAAGTAAACCAGAGCTAATATGTTGCTTGAAAAAATATGTCAGACTTTTGTTATTTTACTCTTTTCAAAGGTTAATAAGTTGTAGGGATTAAATGGCCAACATTAGCTTGTACCTTATTATTACATCAATGTCTTCAGTTGTGAAATACGATCCATCAGACATCAGGGGCTGGTGTCTAGTGCAAAGTTCAACAAGCTGGCCTGAGGGCCAGGCAGTTTTACTAGTGTACTTAGGTGTACATGTTTTACATGAGGGGTGGAGTCTCTGAGTTAAAATGACTGCAATTTTCAGCTTCTTCTCAGAAAACTAACTCAGAGGAAATTCAGATCTCTTATGGGCGCTTCTTCTTTTTTCCTTCCCTTCAAACATAAACTAGCATTAGCCAAAATGCAGTGTCTTCAGGAAATATGTAAGTTAGGTATAAAGCTTTTATTACTAACTCTTGGCAATTTAATAATTAGGGCGTACCAGAGCTAAGTGCATCTCTTGTGATTAAAGGGCTTATTGATCACATGTAATTAAAAGCTGCCTGTATCATTAGAAGATATTGGCTGGGCTTGAGTGTATCTCAATAAGCACTTTGGTAGGGGAACATAGGGAATGAAGGCATAGTCAAACACCATAAAATATATTAACACAGGTTTTATCTAGAATGTTTGAATCACCCTATTTTAGAGGTGTAAGGGCGCATTAAATTCAACCTTCTCATTTTACTGGTTAGGGAAATTGGGGTCTAGAGAGAATATGTGTTTATATTAGTCACACAATTAAAAGGTGGCAAAATCAGGAGTCCAGAATGGTCTTCTGACTCCACGGCGAGTTCCCTTGTATGATCATGCACTACTACCTCTGTTCCTAACTATCTGTCTACCCTTACTTCAGTGACAGGCCACACTGTAATTATTCCCACAAACATGCATACTTTCCCAGAGGTCACCAGATAGCCATCCAAATGACCTCTTGATTTTGTTTGTTTATTTGTTTGTTGTTAAATTTTTATTTTATGTTGGAGCATAATTGTTTAACAATGTAGTGTTAGTTTCAAGTGTACAGCGAAGTGAGTCAGTTTATACATATACATTATCTATTCTTTTTCTAATTCTTTTCCATTTAGTTCATTACAGAATATTGAACAGAGTCCCCTGTGCTATATGGTAGGACCTTGTTGGTTATCTATTTTAAATATAGTAGTATGTACTCTAGTTTCCCTACAGGAGAGTTGAAGGACTATTTACTTAAAAATTCATTGGTTTTGCATATTAAAGACATGGGCATAAATGGCTTTGCTAGAATTGCTTTTTTGGTTCCATGTTCTCTTGCAGGATGGTAAAATGGTTAGAGGCCTCTAAGGAATGAGACACAGGGAGAGACTTCCACGTGATCAGACACAGAAGTTTTAAAATCAACACATTGCCTCTAAAAGTCTTGTTTGTTGACATTCCCTCCTATTTGGGCAGTGATCACAAAAACCATGATCTTAGCAGCTTATTTGAGACCACGTTTCATTGACATTTCTAACATTTCTTACAAGGCAATAATGGCAAATATCTGCCAATATTCAGGTACAGAATAAATTTACTAAACAGGTCTTGATGGCATGAAATGTTTTGCAACCACTGGAAACAAGAGATCTTCAGGGCTTGGGGCTCTGGAGTTGAGGTATGCTTATGCTTTTGATAGAACATGGATCACATTGGAATCAAAAGAATGAAATAGTATTCTGTATTTAGATTAGAGATGAAGGATTAGGGCTGCTTTTGTGTCTGGCTTAATTGTCATCACCTAAAATTCCTAAATCACCTAAAATCCTTGTTTCAGTGTGTGCTTCCCAGGAGTACTTCTCCCAGGAATTGTGTATATGAGTTTCCCTTCCATCATTTACCTGTGGTTGAGGCTTCGCCTTCACTACGCCTTCACGTTCAGGTTGATTAGAAGCTTTTCAGACTAATGAGTTCATGTTACTTCAGGAATAAACAGAAACGACTTCCTTAAAAGCCACCACAGCTCTTTCTGTCAAATAGACCTGTCAGACCAGGTCAGTGGAATACTTGTGCTTTTATATTATGTTTTTATTAATATTTTATAACAGCACTAGATCTTACCTGAAAGCAACAAGAAATGTAGATTTTCTATGCCTCAGGCTGGATTGTACTGTTATGTTTAACATCTCCATTATGGATATTTCAAGAGAGACAAGAAAAAAAGGAAAAAAATATTCTAGCTAAATTCTTTTTATCAAGTTTTCTAAGTTATGGCGATGCCATATTTATTTTTATTATCATGTCCAAGTGTTAGACAGATAGTTAAAGCAGAGCAAGTGGTAAATACGTATTTTCAAAAGCACTAGAATTATGACTTCAAGATATACACGCAAGTTTAAGAACCATGATAAAAAGAAATATATCTATATACACATAACAAGCACACATTTATTCACAATTACTCATAAAGTTGGCATAGTTATTGCCTTTATCTAGTTCCAGGATAATTGTTAAAGAAGCCACTGGCTTCAGTAGAAAATCAAACTTTATTTGGGACCCACATTTATAAATTTGCAGGAGATAGATTTCTGGGAGTCAGATGTTGTCCACCATGGCAAGGAGGCCCAGAGCAGTAGGAGATTGGTTTCCAGTTTGAGGGCCTCTCTAGTTTATTGGGATGCCCAAGTTAATGGTTCTCATATTGGGGTAGGGAAGGTTATTTTTTGGGGGGTTGGAGAATGGATTATACTATCCTCTTCCATTTCCTTCTCTTTCTTTCCCTATTCTTTCCCATTTCTTCTTTTGCCACCCTCCCCCCACCATTTCTATCCCACCCCTCTCCCTCTTCCTCCTTCTCTCTCTCTCTCTCTCTTCTCTACTGCCTCCCCTCTAATCCTCCCTCCTCTCTCCGTCCCTGTCTCCCTCACCCTCTTCTTTCATTGTTGATGGAGGTAATATATGCTGTGTTCCAAGCCAGAAATAAGAGTTTCATTGACTCAAGTTAAGTCTTTTTTTAAAAAATTATGTAATTTGAAATAATCACATTTTCAAAAATATTTATTTATTTATTTATACCTATGTTGGATTTTAGTTGCAGCACACGGGACATTTCATCCTTCATTGCAGTGCATGATCTTCTCTCTAGTTGCAGCACTCGGGTTCTCTAGTTGTGGCATGCAGGTTCCAGAGCACATGGGCTCCATAGTTGCGGCACGCGTATAAGATCAGGAGTACAAGTTCTAAGTTCTATATGGTTCTATCCAAAGATTTTACTTCTGTCTGGGATCAAAGTTTTAAATATTTTTCTTCTACAGGTATAACACCATTTGATTCATTTCCATATACTGTCTCACTCTGTGTTGCAGAATGTAGATTCTATACAGAAAATAGCCTGTAGTGTTGGTGAATTTGAGCATCTCTTTTCTTCTTAACATGATAATGTTGCTGCCATTTGTTGTGCACCATTACCAGGCACTGTGTCATGGTATTTTATATACTATCTCACTTAATTCTCAGAAAGCCCCTCATTTTATAAAGGCTCAAAGGATTAAGGAGCAGCTTAAGCTATACAACTTGTGAGTGGCAGATTCAGGATTAAAAATCAAGTTCTTCTGCAAATCACTCTGTTACACCCATGATATGTGAATCATGATGCCACACACAATAAAAAGCACTTAGTATCTCTCTTTGAGTCTGTAGACTGAAAAGTGACTCATGATTCACATAGCACCCAGTTCTTGTAGTGCAAATAAGAGATACAATGTGTTCCCCGATCCAAGAGAACAGAGTTCAAAAAAGTCTACTACTTATTAAAGATGACTGAGTACACATGCAGATTGATAAGAAAGAGCAGATTCTGTGTTAGTATAATTTGTAATCTCCTATTCTCAATGCCCACACCCCAGATGAGAAATGTTTCACAGTAAAATGTAATGATGACAATAGTAATTACTTTTACCATAATTACTTTTGAAAGAAAGGATTCTGGACTTAAAAATCTTTATTCTTTCTTTTTGAAAAGAATAATTCTGGATTTAGAATATTCTTTAGATAAAGAAACTTTAACATCATTCGTTTAAATAACAGTATCTAAATGCAAATTTGGGAGTCACATATATATTTGTTAATTAAGAGAATTACTTGATTTTTTGAATCTTTGAAATTTATCTTTTTAATTTTTTATACAGCAGGTTCTTATTAGTTATCCATTTTATACATATTAGTGTATACATGTCAATCCCAATCTCCCAATTCATTCCACCACCATCCCCCCCACCACTTTGCCCCCTTGGTGTCGATACGTTTGTTCTCTACATCTGTGTCTCTATTTCTGCCCTGCAAATTACTTTGTATTTTTGAATAATATTCCCTTTAAGTATGTGAGAACCTGGAATACTTAGGTTACCTGGAATACTGAGGGCAGTCAACAATAGTATCATCTACTGTTTTCAGGACTCCAGACAACAAGGCACAGAAAACAAAAGTATGACCTGAGCTTCTGTTTTCTTTTGATCTGTCAGTGACCTGACTATAGATCCACAGCTCTGTGATTTACTAAATCTCAACTGTCAGTCACATTAAAATAACAAGACAAAAAGAACAAGCACAGGCAGTGTAGAGAGTAGTTGAGGAAATAATTTCATTAGGTCTGAGACACCATCTGATCAAGGATTCACTTCCTTCTGATTCACTTCTGAAGTGAATCTCAGAACTGTGATTTCAGCAGGCACTGGTGTAGGTGGAAAGTTTAGCATGGAGTGTACAGTGTTGTTGCTTATGAATAATTATAGAGTTATATGGTTTTGAAATAGTCTTGTGTGATATTGGGAACGACAATATCGTTAATTGAACTGTCAGGTGAGCCCGCTATTCATCAAGGGCCTCCTGGAATATCGGACCCACTTTCCTAAAGTGAATCATGGGTAACACACTAACTGTATACTGAGAACTCTGATAGGCATTTTGAACAGAACTCAAAGAAAAAGACACAATTAAGAAACTCAGTGGACAAAGTTTTAAAAATCTATCAGTGTTTGCATTGGTATTAGAAACTATGGAGATTTATTTCTTATCCATCAGAAAATAAGATACATGAAAGAAGGATTCCAAAAGATACTGGCTAAAATTGATAGTTTTAAGATAGCAGACAGAAACAAACATGAAGATCATACAGTTATGAATATAGCATACCCTTGCTAACATACCAATTGTAGTAGCTTTAGTAACTCATCAAAACTTTATTATAAAGTAAATTGGTAGTCACCGAAATATAAACTTTTAAGAATATGAATTAAAACAGAAACTTTAATCGGCCTTTAAGTAGGTTGTGTGTTAAGTAAATTTCAGGGTAGAGTTTTGTTTGATTTATACCCCTTAGGATAATAGATGTACATGTGAATTTGTTGTATTCCTTTCTCTGCTTTGTATAAAGGAAGGAGATAAGATAAGCATAAAGACTTGAATGCTTATATTTAGATTGGTAAAATTTTTACAGCTTATAAAGTAATATTCTAAATCTATAGCTAATTTTTTAATAAAAAATAAATGGTCTCCTTTTATTTGAGAGGCAGAAAGTGTTGGTCAGCTATGCAGTGAAAAGTATGGGAGAAGAAGTGATTTATTTGGTATTTATAAGTACAAATATAAAAAGACTTCTGCTGGGTTCTACAAATTAGCTGTCATTGGAGTTATGAACAGTGCATAATTTATTAATCATATTTTGTGGCTAACTGAAATTGAACAGGACAGACATATATGAATCTTCACATTCTTTTTTTTTTAAATTAATTTTTTTTTTTTTTTTTTGGCTGAGTTGGGTCTTTGCTGCTGTGTGCAGGCTTTCTCTAGTTGCAGCAAGAGGGGGCTACTCTTCGTTGTGGTGTGTGGGCTTCTCATTGCAGTGGCTTCTCTTGTTGCAGAGCACGGGCTCCAGGCGCCCGAGTTTCAGTACTTGTGGCACATGGGCTCAGTAGTTGTGGCTCGCAGGCTCTAGAGCACAGGCTCAGTAGTTGTGGCACACGGGCTTAGTTGCTCCAAGGCATGTGGGATCTTCCCGGACCAGGGCTCGAACCCTTGTCCCCTGCATTGGCAGGTGGATTCTTAACCACCGCGCCACCAGGGAAGCCCAAATCTTCACAGTCTATGATGTTCTAGAAGGCAATGTGCTACAGAAGACTGATGCCTGTTTCGCTTTGCTATTCAACATTTTTATTGAGTAGCAGCATAGAAGAGGTTGTTGTTTATACAGTCTACAAAGTCAGAGGGTGGGACCCACTTTATTTCTCAGTACTGTCGTTTTATTTTGCTTTTAATTTTTTAAATTACTTAGGGAATCAAAGTAGAATGGTTTAGTCGAAAAATCACTCTTAGAATCACCAACTACCATTCCTAAAACTCCTGTAAGCCTAGCACAACTTAGATTGTGTTTTTCTAGCATTTTTATTCTATTCATATGTATATAGATAGATTGATAACATGGAGAAATGTTTGTTGATACATGTGTGGTTATACATGAAATATGTCACACTTTATGTGGACCTATTAAGTAGAAAAGTACAGAGATTTCTCATTTGCCCCCTAAACACCCTGCACACACTCATGCTTTATTTTTAATGCCTTTATGAGACCTATATCAGGAGCTTTTGACTTTGCTGTAGTCCATATTCACAAATCTTTTATAACTGTTGCTTATTTGTTTATCTTTAATTAAGGAAGTCTTTCCTATCCAATATGTTTAATCTAATTTTCTGTATTTTCTCCCAATTTTTTCTCATGGGGGAGCTTATGTTTGCTTTTCTTGGGACAAGGTAAACTATACTTTTTTTTCAAATTTATCTCTTACCCCCATTCTTTTTTTCCCCTCTCATTGCATTCTCATATCTTAGTCTCCTCACAGTTCAGGCATAATTCCAATGCCAGTTCTTCCACCAAATATTCTTTCATTCTTCCATTTAGAGTCCTTCCTCTGGTTTATTTTATATTGTACTTAAAAAGGTTGAGGCAGTATTATGTTTGTTTCAATATGTGACTTCTCTGAATAGTTCTCGAGAGCAGGATCTATAAATCTTGATATTCCCAAAGAATTTCATTCAACACCTCAAAGAATAGGTTTTCTATCAAAGTTTGTAAAAGAATGTGTGCTTAGTCTAGACAACTGAATACTCAGCTGGGACATAGTAATTATTTTCAAACATTTGAACACCTGTCCTATGTAAAAGGAGTTAAACTGGCCCTGCATGGTTAATGGATAGTTGCTAAGGACAATTAGATTTTTCTCAATGTAAAGAAGAAATTTTCAACAAATAGAATTCTCTGAAAATAGAATGAACTCACAAAGGAGTGATTTGACTGTCCCCAAACATGTCCACACAGGAGCAATACATTAGTATTCTTTCTATAAGCCTTTTCTATACATAGTAGGCCTCCTGACTGAATAAATAAAATGGTAGCCCCATTCGTACACTTCATGAGTTTTAATCGTATTCATTGACTATTGATATTGACGATCCTTCCTCATCTTTCCACTCTCCAGTTACACCCGTCTCCAGGGGCCATTTTATTTGACTTTAAATGTAATTTGCTTTTTATATACAAAAAAAATCTTAGGATGGATTTTTTTTTTTTCTTTGTCATCGAAATGGATGATTTTATTTTCAATTTTAGAAAGCTTTTTAGGAGTTAAATCACTTCTCAGAGTTCAAGATTAAATTTATTCTAAAGTCCAAATCTTATCAACAAAATTAAATACACATATTTTCAGGGAAATATACATACATTTAATATTTTAGAAAATTTTTGTTAAATTGATTTATTTTATAATTTCTCCCCAAATTTCCCTATGTAAATATCAATCACAGGCACTCTAAGAGAAATATCACTTAATGTGTTAAAAATAGGGAGAGGGCTTAAAGATGGCGGAAGAGTAAGACGCGGAGATCTCCTTCCTCCTCACAGAGACATCAGAAATACATCTACACGTGGAGTTTCTCCTGTAGAGCACCCACCGAACGCTGGCAGAGGACCTCGGACCTCCAAAAAGGCAAGAAACTCCCCACATATCTGGGTAGGGCAAAAGAAAAAAGAATAAACAGGGACAAAAGAATAGGGACGGGACCTACGCCAGTGGGAGGGAGCCGAGAAGGAGGAAAGACTCCCACACACTAGAGGCCCCTTAGCGGGCGGAGACTGCGGGCGCCGGAGGGGGAAGCTCCGGAGCCGCGGAGGACAGCTCAGGCACAGGTGTGCGGAGGGCAAAGCGGAGAGATTCCCGCAGAGGATCGGTGCCGACCGGCGCTCACCAGCCCGAGAGGCTTGTCTGCTCGCCCGCCGGGGTGGGCGGGGCCGGGAGCTGAGGCTCGGGCTTCAGTCGGATCCCGGGGAAAGGGCTGGAGTTGGCAGAGTGAAGACAGCTTGAAGGGGGCTAGTGCGCCGCGGCTGGCCGGGAGGGAGTTCGGGAGAAGTCTGGAGCTGCCGAAGAGGCAAGAGACCTTTTCCTCCCTCTTTGCTGCCTGGGCGCGAGGAGAGGGGATTAAGTGCGCCGCTTAAAGGAGCCCTAGAACCGGGCACGGAGCTGCCGAAGAGACAAGAGACTTTTTCTTGCCTCTTTGCTTCCTCGGGTGTGAGGTGAGGGGATTAAGAGCACCGCGTAGAGGAGCTCCAGAAACGGGCGCGAGCCGCGGCTGTCGGCACGGACAGTAGAGACGGGTGTCGGACGCTAAGGTTGCTGCTGCCACCACCAAGAGGCCTGTGTGTGAGCACAAGTCACTCTCCACACCGGCCCTCCCGGGAGCCCGTGCAGTCCGCCACTGCCGGGGTCCCGGGATCCAGGGACAGCTTCCCCGGGAGAACGCACGGCGCGCCTTGGGCCTGTGCAGCGTCACGTCGGCCTCTGACGTCGCGGACTCGCCCCGCCCCCGTGCCACTCCCTCCCCCCAGCCTGAGTGAGCTGGAGCCCCCGAATCAACTGCTCCTTTAACATCGTCCTGTCTGAGCGAAGGGCAGTCGCCCTCGGACAACCTACACGCAGAGGCGGGACCAAGTCCAAAGCTGAACCCCAGGAGCTGTGCGAACAGAGAGGAGAGGGGGAGATCTCTCCCAACAGCCTCAGAAGCGGCGGATTAAAGCTCCACAATCAACTTGAAGTGCCCTGCATCTGTTGAAAACCTGAATAGACAACGAATCATCCCAAGTTGAGGAGGTGGACTTTGGGAGCAAGATATACTATTATTTTCCCCTTTTTTTTCTTTTTGTGGGTGTGTATGTGTGTGCTGCTGTGTGAGATTTTGTCTGTATAGCTTTGCTTGCACCATTTGTCCTAGGGTTAGACCGACCCATTTTTCTGTTTTTTGTTTGTTAGTTTGTTTTTTTGTTTTTTGGTTTTTTTTTGTTTTTGTTTTTTAAAAGGAAATTTTTCTTCTTAATAATTATTTTTTATTTTAATAACTATACTTTATACTACTCTGTCTTCTCCCTTTCTTTCTTCCTTTCTTCCCTCCTTCCCTCCTTTCTTCCTTCCTTCCCCCTTCTTTCCTCCCTTCCTCTCTTCCTTCCTCCCTTTCTTCCTCTGCACCTTCCGTCCTTGCTTTCTTGCTTCCTTCCTTCATTTCTTCCTTCCTTTCTTCCTTCCTTCCCTCCCTCCCTCCTTCCTTCCTTTTCTTTCCTCTCTATTTATTCTACCTTTTATTTTGAGCCGTGTGGATTAAAGGTTCTTGGCGCCCCAGCCAGGCACCAGGGCGGTGTCCCTGAGGTGGGAGAACCAACCTCAAGACACTAGTCCACAAGAGACCTCCGAGCTCCACGTAATATCAGACGGCGAAAATCTCCCAGAGACCTCCATCTCAACACCAAGACCCAGCTTCACTCAAGGACCAGCAAAGAACAGTGCTGGACACCCTATCCCCAACAAAGAGCAAGACAGGTCTACAGCCCCATCCATTAGCAGAGAGACTGCCTAAAATCATAATAAGGTTACCAACATCCCCAAACACACCACCAGACGAGGACCTGCCCACCAGAAGGACAAGATCCAGCCTCATCCACCAGAACAGAGGCACTAGTCCCCCCAACCAGGGAATCTACTCAACCCACTGAACCAACCTTAGCCACTGGGGACAGCCACCAAAAACAACAGGAACTACGAACCTGCAGCGTGCAAAAAGGAGACCTCAAACACAGTAAGATAAGCGAAATGAGAAGACAGAAAAACACACAACAGATGAAGGAGCAAGATAAAAACACACCAGACCTAACAGATGAAGAGGTAATAGCCAATCTACCTGAAAGAGAATTTAGAATAATGATGGTGAAGATGATGCAAAATCTTGGAAATAGAATAGACAATTTGCAAGAAACAGTTAACAGGGACCTAGAAGAAATAAAGAGGAAGCAAGCAACGATGAGCAACACAATAAATGAAATTAAAAATACTCTAGATGGGATCAATAGCAGAATAACTGAGGCAGAAGGACGGATAAGTGACCTGGAAGATAAAATAGTGGAAATAACTACTGCAGAGCAGAAGAAAGAAAAAAGAATGAAAAGAACTGAGGACAGTCTCAGAGACCTCTGGGACAACATTAAACGCACCAACATTCGAATTATAGGGGTCCCAGAAGAAGAAGAGAAAAAGAAAGGGACTGAGAAAATATTTGAAGAGATTATAGTTGAAAACTTCCCTAATATAGGAAAGGAAATAGTCAATCAAGTCCAGGAAGCACAGAGAGTTCCATACAGGATAAACCCAAAGAGAAACACGCCACGACACATAATAATCAAACTGTCAAAAATTAAATACAAAGAAAACATATTAAAAGCAGCAAGGGAAAAACAACAAATAACACACAAGGGAATCCCCATAAGATTAACATCTGATCTTTCAGCAGAAACTCTACAAGCCAGAAGGGAGTGGCAGGACATATTTAAAGTGATGAAGGAAAAAAACCTACAACCAAGATTACTCTACCCAGCAAGGATCTCATTCAGATTTGATGGAGAAATTAAAACCTTTACAGACAAGCAAAAACTGAGAGAGTTCAGCACCACCAAACCAGCTCTACAACAAATCCTAAAGGAACTTCTCTAGGCAAGAAACACAAGAGAAGGAAAAGACCTACAAGAACAACCCGAAACAAGTAAATGGTAATAGGAACATACATATCGATAATTACCTTAAATGTAAATGGATTAAATGCTCCCACCAAAAGACACAGACTGGCTGAATGGATTCAAAAACAAGACCCATATATATGCTGTCTACAAGAGACCCACTTCAGACCTAGGGACACATACAGACTGAAAGTAAGGGGATGGAAAAAGATATTCCATGCAAATGGAAATCAGAAGAAAGCTGGAGTAGCAATTCTCATATCAGACAAAATAGACTTTAAAATAAAGACTATTACAAGAGACAAAGAAGGACACTACATAATGATCAAGGGATCGATCCATGAAGAAGATATAACAATTGTAAATATTTATGCACCCAACATAGGAGCACCTCAATACATAAGGCAAATACTAACAGCCTTAAAAGGGGAAATCGACAGTAACACAATTATAATGGGGGACTTTAACACCCCACTTTCACCAATGGACAGATCATCCAAAATGAAAATAAATAAGGAAACACAAGCTTTAAATGATACATTACACAAGATGGACTTAATTGATATTTATAGGACATTCCATCCAAAAACAACAGAATACACATTTTTCTCAAGTGCTCATGGAACATTCTCCAGGATTGATCATATATTGGGTCACAAATCTAGCCTTGGCAAATTTAAGAAAATTGAAATCGTATCAAGTATCTTTTCCGACCACAACGCTATGAGACTAGATATCAATTATAGGAAAAGATCTGTAAAAAATACAAACACATGGAGGCTAAAAATAGAACAATACAAAACAAATAAAAGTACTGGGAATTCATAGTCTATTTTCTTTATATTTTTAATTAAGCTACAAACTAAGCAGCAGGAAACTACTGTTTCAAAAATATTACGTATTTTTCCCAGAACACTGACACAACTTTAGTGAATATGAAATAAAGCAAAATGAAAATCATTATTTCCCAACAGAAATTTGCTTATTAACTATGTACCAGGACTGTTTCGGCAATCAGAAAGCAATAAGTCAACAGGGGAGAATTTTAGCAGAATCAGGAACATAGATTATTACTACTCATGAAGCATCTATAAGAGCATTTTGTCATTCTTTCAATAATGTTTGTGTTTCTGCTACTTCTGAGGCTCTCTCCTAGGCATTGAGAACAAAAGCCAAGTGCCAGCCAATCCAATGTGTTATGTCTTCTTTGGAAGAGAAGATTTGCTGAAAGTCTTCTGATTTTAAACTCTAGTTGGACATTTCTGCTTGCAAATCCTTATATTCATGCATTAGGGGAAGGATGAAATAGCCCAACTCAGAATGTTTAAGATTTGTTATCTCATAGCTTATTAGCAAGATACTAGTTAGGCAATCGGCAAAACTATTGATAAAAAGCAGAACAATCTTGAAAGAATGTGCTGGAATCACCAGTCAGACCAAGGAGGCTCCACTTTATCAGGAAAGATCGGGGATAGTTGCATTGGCAGACAAGGACAGTGACAGCCCAAATAAAAAAGCTGTAAGGCATTGTATTTCGTATGGAATCTCTTCAGTGTGTCTGCCATATTCAATGTCAGAAACAATAATACTACCTTCAGGATTCGCCTTCAACGCAAAGGGCATTAAGAAAGCAACAGAAAAAAAGCTAGCAGGTGATAATGTTTGTGGTTAATAAGTCCTGGAGTTATATTTGCGGTTAATGGAACACGATTCTTAAGACACATGAAGTAATTCAGCAGAATATTTGAGAGGGTGACAGCATAGTAGAACCTGCCCCGTTGGACAATTTCTAGCAGCTATAAATGCAATAAGTTGATCAATTCAGAGATCTTCAGCCACTACCTAAATACCTCACAAGAGGAAAGGTACTTGGTATACAGCTCAGAGACCAGAAGTTTCTTGAAAAACAGCTCAGTGGTTGGCAGCTCCTGGGTCAATAATACAGGTATTGGCAATTTCTTATTAAATAGTTTGGGGATTGGCAGCTGTTGGTAATGTAACATGATGGTGGGAAGTCACTGTGTATGAAGCCAAGATTTTTGTAGCTTCTATACCCCAAACTACCCAGTCTGTAGCTGTTTAGGGGCCAGAAACTCTTGGATAAACAGTTAAGTTGCCCAAAGAATTTGAAGCCGTTGCTGAGGGTTTGGCAGGCTTTGGATGTACATAGCTGGGTGTGCAGCAATCGGATACATACCCCTTGGTCTGAGTGCACGGGTTGCAGCTGGGGCTGTGTCCCGTGTTGGTAGTTTCACAGGCACTGCATATTCGGCCTACTGTTGGAGAGTTGGAGGGCACAGATGAGTTTGATTGGTCACAACTTGTGGTGCAGGTCTTGGTCTCACAGTTGGGAGATTCACAGCTTGGTGCTTCAGCATAGGTTTCTTGGCAGTTATCCAGGAGCCAGAGATTTCCTTGGTAGTTACTGGGTAAGCCAAGCCCAAAGGTAGGGCTTACATCACTGGAGCAAAGAGCAACAGAAACATAGCAGTGAGTTCTGTAGGATGTGCCACTGCAATTCCCAGGATAGCCCAGAAGAGACGTGGAGCCTGAGTGCATGCTCAGTGATGGCCGTGAAGGTATGGCAAGCCTGTGGCTTGATGACCTTTTATATCTTCCCTGGTGATTTTCTGCATCCTCTCCAGACTCTCTTGCTTCTCACTGCTTGGGATAATAATAACATAGCAACATTTCATTAGTGTGTTGTTTAGCTACAGCTGCTGATGTCTTCACATTCACATAAAAATAAGTTTATTTTGATTCTTCAAAGTATCTATAATCACCATTTTGACCATCACCCATCACTCATCATCTGCAGACCATAGTTTTGGTGATTTGTGATTTCAGTGTTAATAAGCAAACTCTCATATGTCGATCAGTGGTAAACAAAAGATCATGTGTCTGTGGGCTTCTGCAGCATGGCTGTCAAAATGTTAATGAGAATCCACGTAAAACAAAGAACCTGGACTTTTCCACTCTTTTGACTCCTGCAAAATATTGCAGGACTTGATCCTAAACTCTAAAATAAGCTGAATACTTTGACTGTCTCCACATTGTTGCTCAAAAGAGAGGGTAAGGCATTTAACTATTAAGATAAAGAATTGCTTCCCCCAAATATGTGCTATCCTCTTAACTGTGCCAGGCCATGTACTAGTGACAACTTCTCATCTGTTTGGGAAATTCCATCTGTAAGACTCACAGCTATCCCAGTGAGACTTAGTAACCTACACAAGGCCAAAAATGAACTTGTTCCAGGGGTCAGTGGTTGCTAAGTAACCAAGCCTTCTATGAGATCCCTTTCTTAAAGAGTTTCTAGAATATGTAATATCAAAGAATGCCAGATTCTCAAGATTGTACCTTCCTGATTGACTAAAATTACACATTATACATTCCATTGTCTCTGTTGTGAAACCCAGCTGCTCTCAGATGTATAATATTTTTCTACCTTTCTTCCCAAACAAGTTTTATTTATTCCTGATTTGCTTTTTTTTCTTCACATGGACTTCATTCCTCTGTTGAAGAATATAGTTATTTTTAGTCTATACCCACAAAAGGGAACGGTTATGCTTAAAATTTTTATTTGAATAACCTGTATAGTTCTTATAGGCACTGTACATATTAAATAACACTTTTCACTCCTTATAGGGAAGGCTGAAGGAAATTTTTTTAAAGAGTTTAATTTAAACTAAAGAACTGGCATTTTGTTCTTAAAAATACAAACTATAATTCACACTTACAGCCTCCACTGAACTGGGAACGACAATGCATTTATTAACAGTGAGGAGTTCAGACAGGGGACAGTACCGGCTTCTTCAGGTAGGATAAGCTATAGGGTTAGTTTTTAAAATACATTATCTTCACAGAAGACAGTTTGATTTCCCTTACTTCTCTCTGCTTCTCAGCTAGATTTTTAAAATGCACACCAATTTAAAGTGACAGTATTCTCCAATTTTTTTTAATCTGAGTTTTCTCAGAGTTCCTCTCAGTATTTATTCAATAAAGGTATGAATTTATTCTATGAGTAACTTTTTTTTTTTTTTAATTAAACTGTTTGTGAAGTGTGTCCCAGGTGAAAAAGGTCAGGATTAGGGAGCCATATTTTAAGGAAATTGCTCAGCTATAGAGAGTCCTGGAGTTTTGCACAGAAATTTTCAGTCCTGAGACAGGCGTATGGGAACTAAAATACATAAAGCAGTTGATGGCCTCCATATACATGCTGGAGAGGGGGTAGACAAAAAGGAAACCTCTGCACTTTGGAGGGAATGTAAATTGGAGTGGCCACTACTGAGAATAGCATAGAAGTTCCTTAAAAAACTAAAAATAGAGTTACCATATGATTGAGCAATCCCAGTCCTGGGCATATATCTGGATAAAATTCTAATTTGAAAAGATACATTCACCCCAATATTCATAGAAGCACTATTTACAGTAGCCGAGACATGGAAACAACCTAAATGTCCATTGATGGATGAATGGATAAAGAAAATGTGGTTTATATACACAATGGGATATTACTCAGTAATTTAAAAAAAATGAAATAATGCCACTTGCGGCAACATGAATGGACTTAGTGATTATCATACTAAGTGAAGTAAGCGGACAGAGAAAGACAAATATCATGATATCACTTAGGTGTGGGATCTAAAAAAGATACAAATGAATTTATTTACAAAACCACAGACATAGAAAACAAATTTATCATTACCAAAGGGGAAGGGGTGGGAGGCATAAACTAGGAGTTTGGGATTAACATATACACACTACTGTATATAAAATAGGTAAACAACAAGGACCTCCTACTGTATAGCACAGGGAACTATACTCAATATCTTGAGTTTATACCTATAATGGAAAAGAATCTGAAAAAGAATATGTAAAAAAAAATAAATAAAGTCTCCTGGGCTTGAAACAATACACCAACCAGGCAGTTGGTGGCCAACTTTCCATGAAATTACTGGCTTCAAGTGATATATAGAAGAGTCCAGGGCTTGATAGAGGTGTATTGCTGCATCCCTTTATCATACCATGCTTATCTCTAGTCCTATTTTAAGCTTTCTTATAGCAAATTTGAGGGAAAACAAACAAAAACCAGAATGAGTAGGCAGTCAGTTGTAAAGCCCACATACTCCCTTTCCAACTTTGCATTAAATGGCAGAGTATTTTAAATTAATATCATTCACTCTAGTGTGAAGTCTAACAAATAATGTAGAACATCACATAGTGTAATCAGTGTTCACAGCATGAGAGTTTACAACATATTTAAATTTATTTTGGTACAATAATATTCTAAACAATCAAACACTGAGGTTTGCAAAGTCAGAGTTAGCTCAAAGCTTCTCATTTGCTTTTGTTTTACCTTCTTATCCACTCATCACCCTGATAGATAACCATCACTCCCTATTCACCCACCACCTTCTGTGAATGATACCTCTACAGAACTATCTCCTGCTTTCGTCTCCATCTTGGCAAGAGATGGAGCAGACAATATCAGTAACACAGCAAATATCAAGTTCATATCAGTGGTCGTTTTTAGCAGAAAGTAAGGATCATTGTTATTTGGGTGACATTGTCCTCTGAAGTCTTTGGAGAAGCATATGCATTACTCTGGTTTTACTTAACTACTAAATAATCTTTCCTTCCATTAATTCCCCTATTTGTAAATATTTTCTACGTGTGGCAAGCTGAATAAAACACAACACCCACTTCCTAACCACCAGAACCTGTGAGTATTACCTAATATGACAAAAGAGATTTTGTAGATGTGGTTAAGCTGAGTGTCTTGAGATGGAATGTCTGGGTGAGCCTGATGTGATCACAGAAGTCCTTATAAGAAGGAGGCAGTAGGGCTTCCCAGGTGGTGCAGTGGTTGAGAATCCGCCTGCTGATGCAGGGGACACGGGTTCGTGCCCCAGTCTGGGAAGATCCCACATACCGCTGAGCGGCTGGGTCCGTGAGCCCTGGCCGCTGAGCCTGTGCATCCGGAGCCTGTGCTCCGCAACGGGAGAGGCCACAATAGTGAGAGGCCCGCATACCGCAAAAAAAAAAAGAAGGACGCAGTAGATTAGAGAGAGAGAAAGCAATGTGATGACAGAAGCTGGAGTGATTCTGCCATAAGGGAGGGAATGCCAACAAACTCTAGAAGCTGGAAGAAGCAGGAGATGGATTTTCTTCCAGAGACTTTAGGAGGAATCAGCCCTGTTGATGCCGCGACTTTAGCTCAGTGAAACTGATTTTGGACTTCTGGCCTCCAGAATTGTAAGAGAATATTATGTCAGAAGAATACGGGTACCGGCTTGGCCAGGAAGTTCATTCGGGTTTTTCTGTAACATCTTACAGGAAAAACCCGAACTTTTTGGCCAACCCAATAACTCTAATAGATAGTCTTTATGTAGCTTGAGGAGTTTGTGCTCTGTATCCAAGGCAAGTTTAAGATGAAAGGAATGAACTTTCTACCCATCAGATAATTCAGAGAAATTCCCAGGCCTTCTGAAAAAGAAGAAGCAAACTCCATTTATCTAATGAGGTAGCAGATTTTTTACAGCTCATTAAAAAAGAGTAATGGAACCATTTCCCAATTTTTCCAAGGGTAAAAATCATTTACAGTAAACACAGAAGATCAAAGAAAGCTAAATTTTCCAGTAAATAGGCCTTAAACAAAATAATGGAGGTCACCTTCTAGCCTTTCAGGTCTTGATAAAATTTTATCTCCCTTTTCCCCACCATATATATATGTATATATATATAACTGTGTTCTAATTCCACTTGCCCGAGCATTGTTAAATGATGCAAAAGTGAACCCGTGATCTGAAAAAGCAAAATGTATGCAAATCCATACTTACATAGCAATTAAATTGTAAACATTGAGTCAAAATTATTCTTAAATTTAGCAGTGGTAAACTAAAATGGTGTAACCCAGCTACATTTACATTGCTGGCTTCATAAATCTGAATGGTAGATGAACAAAATTTAAAAAAATAAGAAACAGGAGTAAGGGAAGATAAAGCATTTGGGGTTTTTTTTTTTTGCTTTCAAGCATCTTGAAACATATTTAGTAGACAAGACTAATACATATGGAAAAGAGGATGGGAGACAGAATACTGCCAAGTGTTCAATGTGTGGTCCAGATAGTTATATTTTCTTTTCTTTTTATTTCTTTATTGAAGTATAGTAGATTTAGAATATTGTGTTAGTTTCAGGTGTACAGCAAAGGGACTGAGTTATACATACATATATATCCTTTTTCAGATTCTTTTCCATTATAGGTTATTACAGCTATTGAATATAGTTTCTGTGCTATACAGTAAATCCTTGTTGTTTACCTATTTTATATACAGTAGTGTGTATTTGTTAATCCCATACTCCTAATTTATCCCTCCTTCCCACCTTTCCCCTTTGGTAACCAAAATTTCATTTTCTGTGTCTGTAAGTCTGCTTCTGTTTTGTAAATAAGTTCATTTGTATTATTTTTTAGATTCCACATATAAGTAATACCATATGGCATTTGTCTTTTTCTTTCTGCCTTACTTCACTTAACATGATATTCTCTAGGTCCATCCAAGTTGCTGCAAATGGCAATATTTCATTCTCTTTATGGCTGAGTAATATTTTATTTTATATATATATAATTCAATATGGAGAAATTGAATAAGTTGAAGGTATTTCTTACCATCTACATGGGAAATAAGACTCTTAGAGAGGACGAAAGTGTATATAACACTAAAATCAATCAGCCCAGAGAGAAGGATGCGCTGTGAGGCAGAAGAGAAATGTGGTTTTTTTAAAAACTTTTTTTTTTTTTTTTTTTTGGCTGCACTGGGTCTTCGTTGTTGCAGTGAGTGGGGGTTATTGTCGTTGCGGTGCGCAGGCTTCTCATTGTGGTGGCTTCTCTCTTTGTGGAGAACGGGCTCTAGGTGCACAGGCTTCAGTAGCTGCAGCACGTGGACTCAGTAGTTGTAGCACGTGGGTTCCGTAGTTGTGGCTTGAGGGCTTTAGAGCACAGGCTCAGTAATTGCAGTGCACGGGCTTAGTTGCCCCGTGGCACGTGGGATCTTCCCAGGCCAGGGATCAAACCTGTGTCCCCTGCATTGGCAGGTGGATTCCTAACCACCGGACCATCAGAGAAGTCCAAGAAATGGTTTTATTTGCAGTTTAGATTTGGCAGTTCTAGAGTTGAAGATCATGGTCACCAAGTTATTGACAACTTCCAAGTGGTTTCCAGATTAGTCATTACTTAAACAAAGAAGACTATAGGTAATATGGAAGATAAAGAGAAGTCTTTGGAATCCAACTTAAGTGGGTCTTTGAGCAGATAGCTTGCCCTGTTTGAGTTTTCTTATCTGTAAAAATAGGGAGAATAATATTTTTATAGGTATGTTCATAGGAGATTATCGAATAGCTAGTGGAGTGTTGGCACATTGAAGGGGGTCAGCATGGTGATAGGAGAAGTTGCTTGTTGGAAAAACCCTTTCCCACTGAGCACATGAAAGAACTGAATTAGTTAGTTACATACGTACATGAAAGAGGGAAATAAGTTCTAAGTAATAGCGATGTTCTCCATGCAAGGATCCGTGAAGGGGTGGGAGAAAGTACTTCTTAAGTTTGATTCAAGTGGAAAAAACAATGCTGCACTTTCTATTGTTCAGAACTAAAATTTATGTAACTTATTTGTGATTAATCTCATAAGGTAGGGTGGACATTGTGACTTGCTCTGTTCAATGATATATTAGAAGACGTACCTAGACATGGTGTGTGCTTCTCTTGTTATCTTCCCCTGCCTCTACTAGCAATATTCCAGATAAGGAAGATTCTCTACTCCTGGATCCCCAAGTAAGAATGATTTGGAACTTGAACAAGGAATGGGTCTGACAGTTGACAAAAACTGCAGAGATAAGAACTGAAGGGGAAACAACCAGCTGCTCTGCAGGGCCTGGAGACACTTTAAGTAATGGAAGGGTAGCACAAACTTTTATAGGTTGTGGGCACACAGCTAGATGGTTGGTAGCTATAAGGCTTACTACATGTGTCTGGGAAGTTGTCCAGAAGCCAGGTTCTGTTTTGGCTGGGCAAGCCAAGAGCATCACCACAGTTCACACCAGTAGAGTAGAGAGTAGTGAACAAGATAACAGGATCATAATAATAACACCCAAGAGAGCAGGAGCTATAGTTTCCAGAACAGCAGTTGTTGGATGACATAGTAGAATCTGAAGTAAATATTTCAGATAAGCAGCAAAGAACAGCTTGTTTAAGTTGACATAAGTATATATGACCAGATTGCTTATATACTTGGGTGGATATGTATCCAGATTCTCCTCCTCCCCATATTTTTGATCAGTTTACATCATAACATCTCATTAGTTCATTGTGCTGCCTATGAAGATGACTTCCCACCCATCCATAAAATAAGTCCAGTTTGCATCTTCCAAATATCTGTCATCATAATCTACCCCTGTTTCTCAAGCTTGAGAATGTATGATGTAATCACCTGTGCTTTTTTTTTTTTTTTTTTTTTTTTTTTTTGCAGTACGCGGGCCTCTCACTGTTGTGGCCTCTCCCATTGCGGAGCACAGGCTCCGGACGGGCAGGCTCAGCGGCCATGGCCCACGGGCCCAGCTGCTCTGCGGCATGTGGAATCCTCCCAGACCGGGGCATGAACCCGTGTCCCCTGCATCAGCAGGCGGACTCTCAACCACTGCGTCACCAGGGAAGCCCATCACCTGTGCATTTTATCTGCTTTGCTTCTGTTCTCACCCCTCAATAATGCATGGTTAAATACAGTCCAGTTGAATGGAAGTTTATTCTAGTCATTATCCACAAGGAACAAGGTGGTCACAAAGGCATAGTCTTCATCACTGAATAAGAGACTTAATGTTACAATACTTGGAGGAAGTGCTGATGTGCTGAACTAGTTCCTACATATCAAACTTACTGGACTTGCCAGATGGAAAATCTCATACTATTCTATGTTTTTAATACCCAGTTGAAAATCTAATTGTGTGATGCTGTTCTCTGTATATTTGTCCTGACAGGTGATTTAATGCAAGCATCTTAGAATACATTTTAAGGAGTTCTACCCTGACCATTTGATATTTTTCATATTTAAAAGTTGGGTTTGATTTCCAAAGACTTGAGGAAATGTATGTAATATTTCTACAAGGTAACATTGATGACATATACTTGCTTTTATTGTAAAAGTGGCATACATTTCTAATAGTGACATTCAACTAAAACTATAAACATATCAAAAGCCATCAGGTTGTTCACTAGCATACCAGAATTGATAGATGTCTTTACCTGAAATAATTTACTAAGACAATTTGATCTTCAGGCAGTTAAAGTGAGCAAGAATTAAGAAAAATTATAATATCACATGAAGAAAGATGTCTGAAAATTTCTTACCTGGACAGCATAGAATGAATGATCTCTGTGCCTTATTTTGTGTTCTCCCCCAAAGATACAAGTTAATCTTTACAGACATCTATTTCCTGGAGTCAGTAGTCTAGCAGAACCAGAAATATCTCTTTTCAAGCTCTTTCACAGATGGTCAAAGATGAGGTTGGGAATGAATGCAAGAGAGTAAAGATTCCAAGTGGCCACCTGTCATATGAGAGTTTCATTGATTATTCTTTTGGTGGATGCTTTCCTATTGTACAACAGTCCCAGTTTCTTTGGGGAACATGGCTTGAGGGAGCCATGGTGACATCAGTTACCATGAAGTCACTTCCTCTCTGCAGAATCCTCTTTTCCCATCCATGCCCATTTTCCCTGTATTGCCCATTGATAAAAGACTGATTGTTTTTTTTCTGAGGAAAGATATTGAAAAATGCTTATAGAGATTTTCAAGTAAGAATGAGGAGATCTCAAACAGCCATATAAACATGCACAAAGGCAAGAAGGGAAAAAAAGAGCAAGGATGGTGGTGCAAGCACACTTACGATTTTTTAAAATATAATATTTATTTATTTTTAAACATCACAAAAAACATGGTATTTGGTGCAGGTGGAATGTAAGGTTTCTCTCTTCTGAATTTCACTTTTTTGTTTTAGGTAGTGGAAGAAAAAAATAGTTGACATCTCACATGAGGAATTTTCAAAATCAATGTACTACATTCTTCCTCAAAGAAAGTGTCAGATCCCATTGGTGTGAGGCCTATTAATGGTAGAAAATAATAGAAGAGATTGGAATATTTTTTTTTTAAATTTATTTATTTATTTTTGGCTACATTGGGTCTTCGTTGCTGTGTGCAGGCTTTCTCTAGTTGTGGCGAGCAGGGGCTTCTCTTGTTGTGGAGCACAGGCTCTAGGTGCACGGGCTTCAGTAGTTGTGGCACACGGGCTTCGTTGCCCCGCAACATGTGGGATCTTCCCAGACCAGGGCTCAAACCCGTGTCCCTCGCATTGGCGGGCAGATTCTAAACCACTGTGCCATCAGGGAAGTCCCTGGAATCTTCAAGAGTTGAGAGTTTGAGAATCTTCTTGACAATTTTCACATTTCCTCTAAGAACTTTAAACCCTACAGATAAATAAAATACTCAAACTCTTATATGCTTCCAGAGGAGATTCCTTCTCTTACCTTGATAAGTCCCAACCAAAATATTTTGTTGTTGTTGTTTTTACTTTTTTGAATTCCTCATGTTTTATTTTAAGATTCTGTTCACCTCTTTAGTTCTTTGTAAAGTTCAAAAACAAATGATAGAGATTGGTTCAAGATGGCAGAGTAGAAGGACGTGCCCTCATTCCCTCTTGCTAGATCACCGAATCACAACTAACTGCTGAATGATCATTGACAGGAAGACACTGGAACTCACCAGAAAAGATACCCCACATCAAAGACAAAGGAGAAGCTGCAATGAGACAGTAGGAGGGACACAATCAATAAAATCAAATCCTATAACCACTGGGTGGGTGACTCACAAACTGGAGAAAATTATACCACAGAAGTCCACCCACTGGAGTGAAGGTTTTGAGCCCCACATCAGGCTTCCCAACCTAGGGGGTCTGGCAACAGGAGGAGGAATTCCCAGAGAATCAGATTTTGAAGTCTAGCGGAATTTGATTGCAGGACTTAGACCAGACTGGGGGAAACAGAGACTCCACTCTTGGAGGGCACACACAAAGTAGTGTGTGCATTAGGACCTAGGGACAAGGAGCAGTGACCCCATAGAATACTGAACCAGACCTACATGCTAGTGTTGGAGGGTGTCCTGCAGAGATGGGGGAGTGGCTATGGCTCACGGGGTGGCTATGGGACAAGGACACTGGCAGCAGAATTTCTGGGAAGCACTCCTTGGCATGAGCCATCCTAGAGTCCACCATTAGCCCCACCAAAGAGCCTGTAGCCTCCAGTGCTGGGTCATCTCAGACCAAACAAGCAACAGGGAGGGAACTCAGACTTACCCATCAGGAGAAAAGCAGATTAAAGTTTTACGGAGCTGCTTACCAGAGCAACACCCAGCTCTACTCACCACCAGTCCCTCCTATCAGGAAGCTTGCACAAGCTGCTTAGATAGGCTCAGCCACCTGAGAGTAAACAGCATAAGCAAGAAAAACTACAATCCTGCAACCTGTGGAATAAAAACCACATTCACAGGAAGATAGACAAACTGAAAAGGCAAAGAACTATGTCTCAGATGAAGGTACAAGATAAAACCCCAGAAAAACAATTAAATGAAGTGGAGATAAGAAACTTAAAGAAAAATAATTCAGAATATTGTTAGTGAAGATGATCCAGGACCTCGGAAAAAGAATGGAGACAAAGATCAAGAAGATGAAAGAAATGTTTAACAAGACCCAGAAGAATTAAAGAACAAACACCTAGAAGAATTAAAAAACAAACAAACAGAGATGAACAATACAATGACAAATGAAAAATGCACTAGAAGGAATCAATAGCAGAATAAATGAGGCAGAAGAACAGATAAGTGACCTGGAAGACAGAATGGTGGAATTCACTGCTGTAGAGCTGAATAAAGAAAAAGGAATGAAAATAAATGAAGACAGCCTAAGAGACCTCTGGGACAACATTAAATGCACCAACATTCACTTTACAGGGGTCCCAGAAGGAGAAGAGAGAGAGAGAGAGGAAGTACCTAAGAAAATATTTGAAGAGATTATAGTTGAAAACTTCCCTAACACGGGAAAGGAAATAGCCACCCAAGTCCAGGAAGTGCAGAGAGTCCCAGGCAGGATAAACCCAAGGAGAAACACACCAAGGCACATAGTAATCAAATTGACAAAAATCAAAGAAAAATTATTAAAAGCAACAAGGGAAAAATGACAAATAACATACAAGGGAACTCTCATAAGGTTAATAGCTGATTTCTCAGCAGAAACTCTACAAGCCAGAAGGGAGTATCATGATATATTTAAAGTGATGAAAGGGAAGAACCTGCAACCAAGATTACTCTACCTGGCAAGGATCTCATTCAGATTCAATGGAGAAATCAAAGCTTTACAGACAAGCAAAAGCTAAGACAATTCAGCACCACAAAACCAGCTCTACAACAAATGCTAAAAGAATTTCTCTAAGTGAGAAACACAAGACAAGAAAAGGACTTAACAAAAATAAACCCAAGACAATTAAAAAATGGTAATAGGAACATACATCTTGATAATTACCTTAAATGTGAATGAATTAAAGCTCCAAACAAAAGACACAGGCTCGCTGAATGGGTACAAAAACTAGACTCATATATATGCTGTCCACAAGAGACCCATTTCAAACCTAGGGATACATACAGACTGAAAGTGAGGGGATGGAAAAAGATATTGCATGCAAATGGAAATCAAAAGGAAGCTGGAATAGCAATAGTAATATCAAATAAAATAGACTTTAAAATAAAGAATGTTACAATAGACAAGGAAGGACACTATATAATGATCAAGGGATCAATCCAAGAAGATAAAACAATTATAAATATATATGCACCCAACAAAGGAGCACCTCAATACATAAGGCAAATGCTAACAGCTATAAAAGAGGAAATCAACAGTAACACAATAATAGTGGGAGACTTTAACATCTCACTTACACCAATGGACAGATCACACAGACAGAAAATTAATAAGGAAACACAAGTTTTAAATGATACAATAGACCTAATAGATTTAATTGATATTTATAGAACATTCCATCTGAAAATAGCAGACTACACTTTCTTCTCAAGTGCACATGGAACATTCTCCAGAATAGATCACATCTTGTGTCACAAATCAAACCTTGGTAAATTTTAGAAAACTGAAATCATATCAAGTATCTTTTCCAAACACAATGCTATGAGATTAGAAATAAATTACAGGGAAAAAAACATAAAAAACACAAACACATGGATGCTTAACAATACATTACTAAATAACCAAGAGATCACTAATGAAATCAAAGAGGAGATCAAAAATACCTAGAGACAAATGACAATGTAAATATGATGATCTAAAACCTATGAGATGCAGGAAAAACATTTCTAAGAGGGAAGTTTATAGCAATACAATCCTACCTCAAGAAACAAGAAAAATATCAAATAAACAATCTAACCTTACACCTAAAAGAACTAGAGAAAGAACAAACAAAACCCAAAGTTAGTAGAAGGAAAGAAATCATAAAGTTCAGAGAAGAAAAAAAATGAAATAGAAACAAAGAAAGCAATAGCAAAGTTCAATAAAACTAAAAGCTGTTTCTGTGAGAAGATAGACAAAATTTATAAACCCTTAGGCAGACTCATCAAGAAAGAAGGAGAGGGCACAAATCAAAAAAATTAGAAATGAAAAAAAATGAAATGAAAATCAAAAAAAAAAATAGAAATGAGGGCTTCCCTGGTGGCACAGTGGTTGAGAGTCTGCCTGCTGATGCAGGGGACATGGGTTCGTGCCCTGGTCTGAGAAGATACCGCATGCCGCGGAGCGGCTGGGGCTGTGAGCCATGGCCACTGAGCCTGCACATCCAGAGCATGCACTCCACAACGGGGGAGGCCACAACAGTGAGAGGCCCATGTACCACAAAAAAAAAAAAAAAAAAAAAAAAATTAAAAATGAGAAGTTACAACAGACACCGCAAAAATACAAAGATCATAAGAGACTACTACAATCAACTCTATGTCAATCAAATGGACAACTTGGAAGAAATGGACAAATTCTTAGAAAGGTATAACCTTAAGACTGAACCAGAAAGAAATAAAAAATATGAACAGACAAATCACAAGTAATGAAATTGAAACTGTGCTTAAAAATCTTCAAACAAACAAAAGCCCAGGACCAGATGGCTTTGCAGGTGAATTCTATCAAACATTTAAAGAAGAGCTAACACCCATCCTTCTCAAACTCTTACAAAAACTTTCAGGGGAAGGAACACTCTCATACTCATTCTGCTATGCTACCATCACCCTGATACCAAAACCAGACAAAGATACTACAAGAAAAGAAAATTATAGACTGATATCATTGATGAATTTAGATGCAAAAATCCTCAACAAAATACTAGCAAACAGAATGCAACAGCACATTAAAAGGATCATACACCACGATCAAGTGGGATTTATCCCAGGGATGCAAGAATTCTTCAATATACACAAATCAATCAATATGACACACCATATTAACAAACTGAATAATGAAAACCATATGATCATCTTAGTAGATGCAGAAAAAGTCTCTGACAAAATTCAACACACATATATAATAAAAACTTTCCAGAAAGTGGGCATAGAGAGAACCTAACTCAACATAATAAAGACCATATACAACAAACCCACAGCAAACATCATTCTCAGTGGTGAAAATCTGAAATCATTTCCTCTAAAATCCAGAACAAGACAAAGGTACCCACTCTCATCACTATTATTCATCATAGTTTTGGAAGTCCTAGCCATCAGAGAAGCAAAAGAGGTAAAAAGAATACAAATTGGAAAAGAAGAAGTAAAACTGTCACTGTTTGCATGTGACATGATACTATACATAGAGAATCCTATAAAGATGCCAGCAGAAAACTACTAGAGCTAATCAGTGAATTTGGTAAAGTTGCAGGATACAAAATTAATGCACAGAAATCTCTTGCATTCCTACACACTAACAATGAAAGATCAGAAAGAGGAATTAATATCAATCCCATTCACCATTGCAACAAAAAGAATAAAATACCTAGGAATAAACCTACCTAGGAGGTAAAAGACCTGTAGTCAGAAAACTATAAGACGGTGATGAAAGAAATCAAAGATGACACAAATAGATGGAAAGATATACCATGTTGTTGGATTGGAAGAATCAATATTGTGAAAATGGCTACACTACCCAAAGCAATCTACAGATTCAATGCAATCCTTATCATATTACCAATGGCATTTTTTACAGAACTAGAACAAAAAATCTGAAAATTTGTATGGAGACACAAAAGACTCCGAATAGCCAAAGCAATATTGAGGGAAAAAAATGGAACTGGAAGAATCAGACTCCCTGACTTCAGACTATACTACCAAGCTACAGTAATCAAGACAATATGGTACTGACACAGAAACAGAAATATAGATCAATGGAACAGGATAGAAAGCCCAGAGATAAACCCACACACCTATGGTCAACTAATCTATGACAAAGGAGGCAAGGATATACAATAGAGAAAAGACAGTCTCTTCAATAAATGGTACTGGGAAAACTGGACAGCTGCATGTAAAAGAATGAAATTAGAACAATCCCTAACACCATACATAAAAATAAACTAAAAATTGATTAAAGACCTAAATTTAAGACGAGACACTATAAAACTCTTAGAGGAAAACATAGGAAGAACACTCTTTGACAGAAATCACAGCAAGATCTTTTTTAACCCACCTCCTAGTATAATGGAAATAAAAACAAAAATAAACAAATGGGACCTAATGAAACTTAAAAGCATTTGCACAGCAAAGGAAACTATAAACAAGATTAAAAGATAACCCTCCAAATGGGAAAAAATATTTGCAAACGAATCAATAGACAAAGGATTAATCTCCAAAATATATAAACAGCTCATGCAGCTCAATATTAAAAAAACAAACAACCCAGTCAAAAATGGGCAGAAGACCTAAATAGACATTTCTTCAAAGAAGACATACAGATGGGCAAGAGGCACATGAAAAGCTGCTCCACATCACTAATTATTAGAGAAATGCATATCAAAACTACAATGAGGTATCACCTTGCACCAGTTAGAATGGGCATCTTCAGAAAATCTTCAAACAGCAAATGCTGGAGAGGGTGTGGAGAATAGGGAACCCTCTTGCATTGTTGGTGGGAGTGTAAATTGATACAGCCATTATGGAGAAAAGTATGGATGTTCCTAAAAAACTAAAAATAGAATTATCATATGACCCAGCTATGACCCACTGGTATATGCCCTCTGGGCATATACCCAGAGAAAACCATAATCCAAAAAGACCCACACACCCCAATGTTCATTGCAGCACTATTTACAATAACCAGGTCTTAGAAGCAACCTAAATGCCCATTGACAGAAAAATGATAAAGAAGCTGTGGTACATATACACAATGGAATATTACTCAGCCATAAAAAGGAACTAAATTGGGTCACTTGTAGAGACATGGATGGACCTAGCGACTGTTATATAGAGTGAAGTAAGTCAGAAAGAGTAAAACAAATATTGTATATTAATGCGTATATGTGGAATCTAGAAAAATGGTACAGGTGAACCTGTTTGCAAGGCAGAAATAGAGACACAGATGTACACAACAAACGTATAGACACCAAGAGGGGAAAGTATGGGGTAGGGGTGGTGGTGTGATGAACTGGGAGATTGGGATTGGCATACACTAATATGTATAAAAGAGATAACTAATAAGAACCACCTGTATAAAAAAAAAAGAAAAATTAAAAAAAAAAAGAAAACAAACGATAGTCAACTAGTCTGTAAAATCTCTTCCTCAGCATGTAGGCATGCTACGTATGAGTTTTATAAAGAAAACAAAATCTTTCTTTTGGTCCATGGTGAAAATAGATTTGTCTTCACAGAACTTCTATTAAAATGTATCTGATAACTGGGACACCATTGAGGCTAGGCTAGTTATTGAGCTAAATATGATCTCATCAATAACCATCAGTAATTAAAATGTAAGTTAGATGCAGGACTTGTAACTGAGAGAAGCCTGGAATCATCAATTATTTATCATATCTTTATGCCAAACACAGGAGAGGCCCAAAATACATACCTAGCTGACATGTGTCCTACTTCATTTTTTGTGGTTCCATCTGTAATTCCTCCCAAAACAAAGACTTTCTTTACATTTATTACATGTTCATGCAGTTTCCTGGTTCAGTAGCCCGAGATAAAAACAAACACAAACAAAAACCTGCTGAGAAGTTATATCTTTTGTTAGAGATGATTGCTTGCGGGTATAATAAAATTAACACAAAATAATAAAAATTACATCTGAGAGTTTGTGATATTTCATTCTCACATAGTTTTGAGTTCACATTTTGACTCTCTCAATTATTAGTAATGAGAGCTTAGGCAAGAAGTTTAATCTCACTGAAGCTGTTGCTTCATCACTAAGACAGGTGAGACCTCTCAAGTTGTGAGAAAGATTAGGGTTAATATTGACAAAATGTCTGTCACTTGAAATGTAGAATAAATGATATATCTTTTTTTCTATAATTTTTCTTTGGGAACTGGTATACAGAAGACCTGAAATATTTGAAAATCAAGTAAATTATTGTAAAATGGGACATAAGTTCTAAAACATACAGATGTGGTTTGAATTTCAACTATTCCCTGAAGTAATTTAAAAGCATAATAATAATTTTGGTACAGGAGAATGGTGATGAGGATTAACGTGGTAATTTAAAGAAGTGACAGACATGGTAGTTCGCCTTAATCCTCATGCAATAGTAAATACTTATGTCAGCATTGATTGATCACAATCAAGCCCTAATGCCTAGTTATAAACATCAAATACTTTTGGCAAAGGGTCATATTAGTGAGATATGGCAGTTTTAAGATGAGATGAATTTTAAGTTATGATGAGTTTTAAGTTAAGAAAAACTGGGATTTAAAAAATTATAAGTTTAGGAAATAGGTCTATAGTCCTCTAATCAGAATGCAAGTTAAAAACAATACAGAACACAAAAAGATTTGGTAAACTGAAGCAAGAGCATCAAATATCTGAATTCTGCAAAACAAAGTTAATTTTTTCAGTTATAAGTTGGAACTTAGATATAATGTGGCAATAGGTGGGGATTTTCTTTTTCTACCCAAATTTATCTCAAATTAATCCTTGTTCCAGAGACTACTAGAAGATTTACCAATTATATGTTCCCCTCTTCTCCCTGGACACATGATTGTCTTGGATCTAACAGCCTTTCCTGTGGTTATACAAGGCAAAGGGACTGAGTTCTATGCATAGCTAAAATGGAATGCAACTCCTACGGCCATCTTGAAAGTCACACCCTAAAGAGTAAGGTCTCTGTCAGCTAATTTCTAAATGACTGCATGAAGGAAGTCTTCCCTGCTGACCTCTTCCCTTGTCCAGTATTGTTGGAAAAGCAAGGATGTGTTTAGACCATTACATATTTGGAGTCTTATTTGTTACAACAAAAACCTACTCTAAATAGTAGAGTCCTTCTGAGGTTAAATTTACTATTACCTGAAGGATTCTAATATGAAACCCCAAATGTAGCTATATACTGCATTGACACTGTGAGAGTCACTAATTCACATTGCTCCATATACTTTAGTATTTTTTCATAGATGCTTTTTTTTTTTTTTTTTTGCTGTATGCGGGTCTCTCACTGCTGTGGCCTTTCCCGTTGTGGAGCACAGGCTCAGCGGCCACGGCTCACGGGCCCAGCCGCTCCGCGGCACGCGGGATCCTCCCGGACCGGGGCACGAACCCGCGTCCCCTGCATCAGCAGGCGGACTCCCAACCACTGCACCACCAGGAAAGCCCCATAGATGCTTTTTAATGAATCATTTTTTTTAACCTCTGGACAATTTCAATATTCTCCATAATTAATCCAGAATACAAAATTGTCAGTGTTGCATAAAACAGTTGACATAACCCAGAGGAATAACTAGACATAAAATAAGGTACATATAATAACACATGAAAAACATTATCTGTATGCCAAGCCATACTTTAATTAGCAAGAAAATAGAGGAAATTCATTACATCTAGGTCAAGAACAACAAACTTTTTTTTTTTTAATGAAAGTAATTTATAAGAACTTCTAAAGCCAAGAAAAGTCTTGTTAAGGAGATTTACTATAGAATCACAAGAGATAACATAACCCAAGTAGAATAAGAAGAACCATTGATATGAAGCTGAATGAGCTCTCAAAGATAGTAGGCATGAAGTGTTTCCAGCTTTTCATGTTGATCTTTAATAAGGATACTGACAGTCTATCAAGGAAGAGGAGTATGGTTAAAATCACTGTATGTATAGTTTATGGGTCTGTAGTAGTCAGGCAAGTATCTAAGAGTTTGGCATCTATAGGGAAGGTATCTCAGGGGTTGACAATCATAGGAAAGGTAGTTCCTGGGTTGACAGACATAGGTCAGGTAGGTCAGGGGTTGGAGGCCATAGGTCAGGTAGCTCAGTGGTTGAGAGCCAAAGGACTGGTAACTTAGAAGATGGCAGCTCAAAGGTTGTCTACAAGAGGCTGGCTGACAGGAACTGGAAACATGGGCTGTGACAGGAAGAAAGCTAGTTTCTTGATGGGATCTGGACACATCAGAAACAATTGGAGAAAATCCAGGAGGGCTACAGGCACTGCTCTCACAACTGGTTGGTAGGCAGGTCATGGGTTTGCCTCAAGTCTCATGGCAGTTGTCATGGAGTGTGTTGCTGCCCAGGCTGCTATGAAGAGAGGAGGGGGCATCTCCACAACTCACCTCAGTGGAGCAGAAAGCCCTGAGCGAGGTAACAGGAACATGGCAGAAATTCCCAAGGAAGTGAGAGCTGTAGTTTCTGGAGCATCAATTGTTGTGAGACATAGTGGAGTTAGAAGGTCAGACCTTACTTAAATTGCAAAGAACAGGTTGCTGAAGTGTGGTTGTTTGTTGGACCTATTGTTTGTCTTGGCTGCTGGGTGTTTTTTCCTTCTATAGCCCATCCTCCTGCTCATATTTCAGAGCCATTTCTGTGGAATCTCATTAGAGTATTTTTTAATGTCTACCAAGCAGTCCTCCCACGAACTTATAAAATGTGTTTTACCTATATCACATCCTTCAGATTCCTTATCATTCCAAAATCAATCTGTCTTCCTTGCCCAATCTCTCTTGTAGTATAGGTCAATTGCTTCTTTAGGAATCATATTTGCTCATAAGTCTTGACAATCCCTTGAAGTTGCTGTTAAAACCCCACAAATGGAGCTGCACAATAGGGAAAAATCATTTATGGCCATTTTTTTTTCATAAAATGAAAATATATACATCTAAATGCTTAATAAGATTAAAATGTATTTTTAGAAGTGATAACATGTTGAAAATTCTTAATTTGGGAATTGAAACTTACTTTGCATTCTTTGGAAACACAACCTAAATTCAAAGTCTAATTCATTTTTCTGAGAAACTTGGCATGAATGTCATTTCAGGTGTATCTTTCCCAGTGAAGAATGGTGACCTGGGAAGCTTCGACTATCTTTGTTAAGATCCACACCTAAAGAGACTATATGTCACTGTTCTTTCATTATCATAAAACTGAAGGTGTTAGCACACATATTTTTATAGTTGTTATACAAAAAAAAAAGGACATATATCTCTTGGATGTTTAAGTGAATTTCAGCATATTATTGCACATATAGAGTGTTAATATTTGTAACCTCTTTCCGTATTGCTATTTTTCAGTGAATATCTTCCACATATATATAAGTCATGTTTTTGAAATAATTAATATTTTGGAAATAATTCATATTTTATTATTACTTAACTAAGAAAGAGAATCTAACTTATGATTGAGTTGTTTTCTAAAGCTTTATTCATCTGTTGATTATTTGGAATTGGAATATATTTATATGTGGAAATGGAAAATTTCTAGACTAGTCTGCTAAAAAGAAAAATGTTTTACTAATAATAAATAACTCAATCCAGACCACGTTATTCAGATAAGTGGACTTTTGTGAGTTCCTTGAATAGTTTCATTTAGGGAGACTACTTATATCATTGCGTCTCTGGAAACATGTTTTGGTGGGAAAATAATAGATCTTTTACATAGTAGTATTCTTGCTCTGAGTTGCCTATATGGGGATTGTCGTTATGAATGGCGAAGCAACAAGAGCTGGCATGTGTAGTCGAAGTGAACAGAGCCAGATTCGTGACTGACACCATCTAGTTATAATAGCGTAGCATGTAACTTTCCTGAGCTTTACTTTTCTCAAATGCGAAATGGACCTATTAAATACCATCTCACTAGTATCTTTCAGGATTTAATGAAAAAAAAAAAAACAGGGGTATGTGAAAGGCCACGAGCACTGTCCACCTCACACAACCTGAATGAAGTGGGTTTGAAGTTACTCTGACTGAATTGTGAGGCACAGCTGTCATGGTCAAGGTGGATTTGACTGAGGCAATTTCTTAGATTGCTGACCAATGCTGGCTTTTTAAGCTACAGCTTGTGGAGAAGACATTCTTTTTCCTTAAGAAGAGAGGCATTCCTCAGTCAAGAACACACAAATAGCTGAACGTTCCTACTAGAAGCTCCAAAATCTCTCATGGCTCATTTATGCGAATTTAGATGAGTCATTTCCCCATTTACGACATGAAGAAACTTCCACTCTGGCATTGAGTACACAGTTACTCCTGCGTAGGTGTATTCGAAGTCACATTTATATGGAATCCCTATAATACTGGAAGCACTATAAACACATTATAACACTATATAAACACTATAAACACATGATCTTTGGATAAACTGAAAATGGAGTGAGTCAGGTTGTAATTCTCTTTGCTGAGCAGGGGAGTATCTGCCATAACTAACAGCATACTCCACCTTCCTTGCGTTGATGTTTAAGGAATTTATTTTTTTAAAGATAAGTCAACTGACCATTTAATCTATAAATGGGTACCACAGGCAACATATCTTTTCTAATTCTGGAACATGATATTCTCTTATCATATGTGACCCTCAAACCAGTTAAGTTCCCAGATACACACAAAAGTTGGAGCGTTTCCATGATGAATGCCACATCATGGATTTATCCTTTAAATATATCAACAGCCAACAATGGAATTGTGCTGTTGGGTTATTGGATTGAGGATATTCTGAATTATTATTCTCCACCATCAAATACCCCTGTCACAACTAATTGGACTTCATTGTAAAATAAGGAATATCTTTTTTGTTGTTACTCAGTTAGTGCACAAGTCTATATTTAGTGAGGTAAATAGTGCTGACTTATCTCCAATATAACATATTTACAAGTTCCTAATGTGGATAAAATGTCACAAGTAACAAAGAAATCAGAAATATTGTTCTCTCTCCCCTGAGGCCAAATATAACAAAATAAAACAAAACAAAAAACACTATTCATAATCTAGTCAACTGCCTTCTAAAATGGATTTACGGACAAGGAGGTCAATTTGTTAGTTTGAGCACATTGATTAGCCTAGATGTGTAAGTTTAGGAATAAGATCCAGAGGGGGTGGAACTTGTTTTCATTGGAAATTAAAATTTTGTAGTTCTCAGAATCAATTCAAATAAGAATGAAATGGGGAAACGAGAACAGAGGAGCTGGTATGGGAAGGGGATATGATATATATAATGTTAAATGACCCACCATTTGACCTATCTTCCCAGTAATATTATTCATTTATTTCTTTTGGAAAGTAGAGAAGGGTTGTGTATAGTTTTTGGGTGGATAATTAGTGAACTAGTGACAACAGGAGCAGTAAGCAGCAGGATTACAACCCCCAGGAAATTGTAGAAATAGCAGGATGGTACAGGATTTTCATAGGTTATGGAAATGGCAAAGATTAGAGTAAGTTATAGCCACTTGTGAGCGATGACAAAATTCTGTACTTTATTATGGCTCTATCTGTATTTCATGTTATTAATTTGTAAAGGTAAGAGAGACCCCAATAAATCACCCTGTTTTTTCATTTTATTCAGTACTTTTTCTCTATGTTTCATTCTGGATAGTTTCTATCGCCATGTCTTGAAATATATTAATGGTCTCTTTGATAGGGTCTAATCTGTTAATGTATTTTCTACCTAGTTTTCATCTCCATTTTATTTCTATCTTTCATTTCTCTATTTAATAAGAACAATCTTTCCTCTAGCTTCTGAAATATATGTAATACAGGTATACCAACAGTTTAAATGTCCTTGTCTAAAAATTCTAGCATCTGGATCATGTGTGGGTTAGTTTTGATTGATTGATTTTTCTCCTTTACTATAGGTCTTATTTTCCTGCTTCTTTGAATGCCTGGTAACTTTTGATTGGATGCCAGATATTACGATTTCACTTTCTGTGAGTTGTTTATTTTAGTATTATTATAAATACTCTTGAGCTTTGCTCTGGGCCAGAGTTAAGTTATGTGGAAACAGTTTCATCTTTTTGGATGCTGCTTTTAAGCATGTGGGGCTAAAGCATGGTTTAATCTAAGGCTACTTTTGCCCTAGCACCATGGGAAAACCCCTCTGAGTTCTTTACCAGTTTTCTACTCTGTCTGGTATGAGGACAAACTATTCACAGCCCTCTGTGAGCTCTGAATATTTCTCCATCAGTTCTTTCAGGTGGAAGAGTTTGGCAATTTAGTGCAATTTTCTCACGTGCATGTACTGATGAGTAAGATTCTGAGTAAGGCTTTGGTGGACCTGCTGCCGATCGCTGGAAATCTCTTTCTGTTCAACTCTCTCCTCTCTGTCATTCATTCTCTCCTCATGCACTTCTTTGCCTATCTTCCAATGTCCTGAAAATCCATGTTTCAAATGTGTTGCCCAGTATTATGATTACTTTAAGTAGAAGAATAAATCCTGTCCCTGTTATCACATCTTGGTTGGCAGCAAAAGTCCAAACCACCTCTTCTGAACCTCTGCTTTCATATAGATAAACATCTAATAAACACACTAAAAAAAATCAATTTACTTTCTTTTTGAATATATTTACATATAGATCTCATACTTTTTAACCTATTATAGTGATATTCTTTTTTCTGTAAAAATCTTATTTATGTCTAACAATCACCATTCCTGTTTAATCTTAAGCCATTCTTTTCCCACATATGGTCATTTTGAGCATAGAGAACAATTTCTCAGGATACCTTTGATGGAAAAAAAAACCCACCTCAGGTTCCCCCTTTAGACTAAAGTCCCACTTCTTTAACTTTTATCCACAGAATGGAGATTATACACACACACACACACACACACACACACACACACACACACACACACATATTCACTCTTAAGCAGTTTCTTTTCTTTTGTTTTTCAAGTAAAACAAGTAGCAATACTCTGTCAACTGTCCCTTGAATATGAAAGGAATGTAGCTTTTCAGCTAACAAATATTTACTTCCCTGTTAATACAAAACAGAATGATATTGCCAGTGTAAGTATCTATATATGCATTATGTGATCATTTATGTTCTTGACATTTTTTTCTCTTCTTTTTCATAACAGTTTCTATTTAATATATTAAACATGATATCATAGCAGGCATCAAAAACTGGTAAGCAATTATGAGATAAGCATAAGTTTATTATTAGGAATACCTTGCTGAAGCATACCTATGCAACACCTCTCCAAGACCAAATACCCAATGAGTCTGCAAAGTTAAAACATAACATGCTCATGTGGAATATACATATATCCCCCAAAGGTAATATACAAGATGGACCTTGTGCATTTTCTCATGCCAGGAAATAAAAAATTCTCAGAAACAAAGGTAAAAGCTAAACAACTATGAGGATATGTCAAAGAGACACAGGAGCCAACTGTAAGAACTCTTAATAATCAATACTGGAATAATTCAAACAACAAACTAAATAATATAATATTAGATTATATTCCAAAGTATAAAATACACAGCCATGTGTCCACACTGATATAAATAAATCATTATAAATAGGGAAGAGTTAAGAAATCTCCTATGTGGAAGGATTCCAAATAATGTATGTAAATGTTTCTCCCTTGAAGAAGTGGAGCATCACGTCCACTTAGGTAAGAACTACACACAGTGACTTCCTTTCAAAGAGCACAGTTATAGACAAAGAGGAAAAACAAATACTTTACAGCAGAGTATCCTGATGGACATTCCCTCTGACAAGCAGTCAAGGTTGATATCAATAATGATGTCACGTTGATTGTATGTACTCTCGATATGGAACTTTACTTCTGTGGTGTTTCTCCTTAAAACCCATAAACCCAGTCTAATCCTGAGAAAAGTATCAGGCAGATTCAAATTGAGGACATTCTACAATGTTCTGAGCAGTCCTCCTCAGAATTCTCAAAGGAATCAAAAACAAGAAAAATTTGAGAAACTGTCACAGCCAAGAGTAGCCTAAGGAGACACGATGACTAAATATAATGTGACATCCTGAATGGGAACCAGGAACATAAAAAGGATTTTAGGTAAAACTAAGGAAGTCTGAACAGAGTACGGATTTTAGATCATAATGATAACTTCATTAATTGTGACAAATGTAAATACCATTGCAAGTTATTATTAAACTTGGTGTGGGAAACTAGGTGTGGAGTATGTAGAACTCTCTGTATCACCTTTATAACTTTTCTGTAAATCTAAAAGAATTCTAAAATAAAATATCTATTTAAAATGCAAACTACAAGCTAAATTACTTACTACTCAAAAATTAAAGAGATTTGTTTCTTTCATGTCTTCATCAGTTTATGCCACAGGCTATTGGGATTTAACTTCTTTTGTCAAATAAGCTACTATTTAATAACTTACATTTTGGTACCATTCAGGTATCATTCTAAAACACTTTATCCTATTTATCTCTTTTAATTTTTGTAGCACCTTTCTGAGGCAGGAAGATTTGATTTCCTCATCAAAAGATAAATTTTTAAATCTACACAAGGGACTTCCTGGTAGTCCAGTGGTTAAGAATACACCTTCCAATGCAGAGTATGTGGGTTTGAGCCCTGGCTGGGGAATTAAGATCCCGCATGCCATGGGACAACTAAGCCCATGAACTCTAGACCCCACGTGCTGCAACTAGAGAGGCTGTGTGCCACAATGAAGATCTCACGTGCCAAAACTAAAGACCCGCCACAGCCAGATAAATAAATCAATAAATAAAATATTTTTAAGAATCTACACAATGTGTCCATGTCACAGAATTATTAAGTGGAGCTGAGTCTATAAACCAGCTCTTGTGACATCTCCCCCATCATGAAAATGTTTGTTTTGGTTTCGCTTTCATTTGATTATGGTCAAAGACAAAAAAAAAAAAATGTTACTATACTATTTTTGGATATTAAATAGCACCTCTGTAGCCTGAAAACTCAATAATTATAATATACTTTCCTAAGTGAATCCCCCATATATAATCTACTGACCCTGTACTAATAAGAGCAGGGCAATTGATTATAGCTTTTCTTATAGTTTATTTTTCAGGAAATGAAGCAAATCCAATGGTCTCCATGGTGAAAATCCTTTTTATTAAGTTTCCAACATACCACCAGACAGTATCCAAGCAAAGAAGAATTTAACACTTGTGACAATTTAGTGGCTCTATTTGTGATGAATAGACAGTAGATGTAAATGCACCATTGGTAGATATATCTCAATGTCTTCACGAGTTCTGGAAGCTATTGCTTCAAAAAGCACATGGTTTTCTGCTTTTTAGCTGATTATAGAAAACCAATACATTACTGGAAAGCCTAAATGAGACTCTTGTGACATTATTCTGTACCAACTCATGTGACTAATTTACCAGTACTACTGAAAAAACACTGAGAACAATTGAACCATTTATACACAATATGTTTACTCCCCTGTTAAATTGTACTTCTATTTAAACTCTCAGAGTGCACACTTTTCCATGATTGATACAATTAGTATTTTAAAAATATCATTTTGAATATAACTTTATCATATTTTTCTCATTTGCAGAAGAGTTGATGGAATTCCAAACACACACTGATTCATTATGAGGGACTTACACATACATTTTACTCAACAATCACTCACTGCTCTTCCACACCTACACCACTCCCACCATGTGTACTTAGCAGGTCTTATGTTTTAAATTATAGTGACTACTTGAAGACTCAGCAGCAAGATTGTACAAGTTTAATTACCTGACATCCTTGAGAGCCATGATAATGTAGAGTAAACTCCAAGTACTGTCCTCCTTACTGGTAGCCTGGGGGTCACCACTGAATGAGGTTTCCTCCCTTCTAGTCCTACGCCCATGAGAGCCTCAGAATCAGGGCCTGAGAGTGGCTTTAATCAGAGTAGCTTATAAATGATAAAATTTAAAGAAACCAAAACCTTAGGATACCAACATCCAGAAGGATCCAAAGAAATTATTACAACATGGTACTTGGCATAATTTTGAAATTTAATAAATACTTACTTAATAAATCCATGAAGATATCAAAAATCACTCAGGTTACATTTGCCATTGTTTATCAAGTGGACAGAGCCCTCTCATTAATTAAAAATACCATAAATTCACTATAATAAACTCATGAATGTTAAAAAAAAAAGCCTTATTTACAGCACCTGAAAAAACATATTTACTAGGAGTTAAAGCAACTCTTTTCTCACATGCTGGAAGACATGTGAACAAAAACCAAGTTAAAGACCATGCTGTCCAGGAGCATCTTGAAACAACTAGTATAAAAAAAGTCTATTTATTTATTTATTTATTTATCTATCTATCTATCTATTATCATCTCTCTCTACCTATTTTCCTATCTATCTGTCTTTGGAACATTTCTGTAAGAAGTGATAGATGGAGAGACATTTTTAGCAAGAAATCCCAATCCTAATATTGATTGTGCTTAACCAAACTTACTGGAAGATAAATAATACCAGGTGCTCCCAGAGCGGACACAAGCATCAGAAATTACCAGATTCATAGATCAGAGGTCTAAAGTGACTGGACAATAAGCCTAGTGGTTGAACACTGCTATGCACCTAGTCAATGACTGCAACAACAGGAGTCATAGATCAAAGGAAAGCCACAACCAGACCTATACTTGAAGGGCTAGAAGACAAAGCAGAGGTAGGTGAGGCAGTGACAGCTGTTAATCTTGGGCAATTCGGGCATCAGGTGTAGGTTGGTGGGTGGCCTGTACTGGACACACAGGAAGCAGCAGGAGCAAAGTCAGTTTCTGCAGGTCTAGAAACATGGCAGTCAGCGGAAAGGTGTCAAGAGATTTCACAGTTTCTGGGCCTGCATTTGGCTGGTTGGTAGCTGGTTGGCTCACCACAGGGCTCTGGGCAGTAGTCCAGGAGCTAGGTTGACAGCTACTGATTAAGCAGAGGGCACCTCCACACATCACTCTTCCAGAGCAGAGAACAACAGATAAGAATAAAGGAATATAGCAATGACTCCCAAAAGAGCAGCGCTATCATATCCAGAGCGGCAGTTATTGAAAGACATGAAGTTAACAGACTGAGTTTCAGAAGAGTTATAGAAATTTTCTCAGATGTGATTGTCTCCTCCTAAGTAAATTTTCTATATACCCCTACTGCTTTCCAGCAGTTCCATACACATACTCATTTCTTGTCTTGCTCAGATTTTTTACTTGATAGCATTTTATTAGTAGTTGTTCAGATGCCAGTGAAAATACCCTCTAACCTTCTCATAAAGTTTTACTTGCATTTTCAAACACTCCTGTCCCAGATACTCTCATTCTGATTACTTCCAGCAAAGTGCGAGGGTTATAAATAGTTGACATGGAATTCCTTCTCCAGGGTATGGTGCAAGAAGGGAGGGAGAACATAGTAAGTGTTCTTATCCATAAACTGTGGGTACAAACAACAAAGAATAGGCTAGTGGCTCCCAAAGCAAGAATGACTTCTCATCCTTGAAGTTTTCACAATTCTGGTTGTCAGCAAAATGAGAAAAATATACACAATGTGATGGGATTTTGTAAATTAAACTCTAAAATAAACCGTTGCACTTATTCTAAAATTATATCGATTATATCCACATGTAAATCCCCCCATTTAAAAAATCTGGCATGTAAAACTCAAATTAATTGGAATACTCACTGCCTGAAGTAAAGAGTTTTCCAAAAACCTGAAAGATTTTGCAAATATTTTCATAGATCCCCATGACAACGGGTGAATTCAGAAAGATTTGTTTGGAGGCTGCTCACCTTTCTGCTTTACTCCTGTTTAGTTTATTATTTCATAAAAAAATTTTAACTTATATCACACTATATATTTTTTTAAATAAATTAATTATTTTATTTATTTATTTTTGGCTGTGTTGGGTCTTCGTTGCTGTGCGCGGGCTTTCTCTAGCTGCGGCGAGCAGGGGCTTCTCTTGTTGCAGAGCACGGGCTCTAGGTGCACGGGCTCAGTAGTTGTGGCTCACGGGCTCTAGAGCACAGGCTCAGTAGTTGTGGCGCACGGGCTTGGTTGCTCCGCGGCATGTGGGATCTTCCCGGACCAGGGCTCGAACCCGTGTCCCCTGCACTGCGCCACCAGGGAAGTCCCCACACTATATTTTAAAGGCTTTTGATACATGTTTCCAAATTCACACTTCTAATACAATGAATATCTGATTCACCAAAACCTGAGTACCATTGGAATTGCTACCATTATTTACTTTTGCCAATTTGATATGGAAAATAACATTTTATTATTAAACTAATATGCATTTTTAGATGACTGGTGAGATTTCCTATTTTGGTATATTTAATTATTTGTTCACCTTCCTAGTTTTTCGATCTTGATTGTTAATTTTACTATCATTTGTTAAGCATATTTCATAACATGAGATCTTATTCTAAGAACCCAGAAAAAAATAAGCATCTAGAAAGGATAGTTCAGATTGTTTATTGCCAAACAGAACTTTGCTTTGAAAATATGGTGAGTTTTTAGGGAAAAAAATAAAGCAGATTCTTGGACTTATCAGTTAGAGGCTTATATTCAGAGTTGTAATTGGACCCAAGAACCTGATTTATCTTGCAGATGTCTCTACAAAGCCTGGTCAGGGCTCCACTGGACAAGAAAATCTCCTAGGCATCCACCAATTCTCAAAGTCACTGATTAGCTGCACTTACATAAAATAAAAACAATCTCATTGCATTCCAGAGATTCTTAAGACATATACTCTTTTCCATTGAAAGTGAAAGTGAAAGCTTTCATGCAACTTTCTGAAAATTTTATCTTTTTCACAAAATACTCCCCAACACCAAACACATAACAAATTTCTTTGACATTTGGTGGATAGTTTGCAGAGTAATCCACCAGATTTAAGCTTTATTTGAGTTTTGCTTCCAGATGCCAAAGCATTCACGTGGTAACTAAATTTCCTGTTTAGACAGAGAAGATTCAGTAGTAAAGGCACCCAAGCAAATAAATTGTGGTCAGCACCTAGAATAGTACCCTTCATATAATAACAACTCAAAGATATTTATTGAATACATGATGTTGAATGAATGTATTTGGAGATACAATCTGAAGCAAAGATATGAAGTTGTATTTCATCAACATAGTTTCAGATTCTATCCCTGGCCAACCTTTTTTTTCCCTTTCAAGTCCTCCCTATCTATGTCTTTCTTCTTTTCCACCCTCTCCCCACACCACTAGAAAGAAAACAGAAGCACTCTGTGTACTGCACTTCTTCAACCTAATAATAAATAAAGTAATAGAGAATAGGGTTTTCTACAAGAAACAAGACATCAAGTATGCTTTAAAATATAGCAATCTTTTCACCCTGCAATCGAGAAAGTTCTGTAATCAATTCATAAATTTGTATTATAGATATATCTTGCAGGCCATCATCACCTCCCGAGATGCAGCTCGTGCTGCCTTGATGATACCAGATATTTATCAACCAATAAGAATTCCATAAAGAAAATGGAAAGTACGCTTCTGTTTTAATGGAGAATGAGGGCTCATCAATGCAAGTGCTGTTAACACAAACAGGAACAGACAATGTGTTATGTGTGAGCCACATAATATTTCTTTGTGTAGTCTTTCTTTTCTACTGTGTAGTTAGATCTGACAATGGTCTATTTGTATTCGGAAACAAAGGTGGTTTGTACTCACATATGGAATTTTTTAAAAATAGAAAGGTAGAGAAGCAGCAAAATACGTTTTTGTGTCCTCTCAATATGCCTCTGAAACCATTGACCTTAAGTGCCTAGATAAAGCTAAATTGTTCCTCTGGAGGTTCTATGCAAGATGCTTTATTAAGTAAACTCTATTTCTTTGTCATAGAAATAAAAGGATTTTAACAGTTTCGATAAAGCTTTGGTTTGAATTCAGAAGAAAACCTAGTCTATGGTCGATTCTGCTCACTTAAGTATATCCTATAGTGCAATCCTTATAACCCTTCCATTAATTTCTAAATAATTGTCAAAAGATGCAAATATTCAAAGAACAAAATATATTATTTTGACATTTTTTTCCAGAGAATAGTAATGTGTCTGGATTTTAGATTAGAATATAAGACAATTGTAGAGGAAATACAACGCTAAGACACCTGTGATCCAGTACTCACTGTGAGTTAAGAAACTTTATAGGTTCATGTCTAAAATGAGCTGATTAAAGTAGAACAAATGCTTCAAAAATGATAACCGAGACTTATGCATATGGAAATATGAGCTCCTATCATTTAATTTTCTATTGCTCTAAATTTTCATGTGGGCCTATTTCATAGGATCATTTGAATGTAACAGTTTCTGTTCAAAAAATATGTTATGTTTTGCTAAGTAATTTCACATACACATTGCAATAGAGCTTGTCAGCATGGCCGTAATGAAGAAAGCAAAACATGATGTGTTCAATATTGCATTCATTCACAGGTAAATTTTTAAATGCTTGGTGCTATCGTATGTTCTGCAATAAGGCATTAAATAATGATACGGTGTTTATTATTAAATTCACATTTAGATGAATATACATGGGACTTTAAGAAATTTTCTGAGTTAAGATTACATTTTTTGAGGGACCACAGAGTTTAATGATCCTAAGATTAGCTTAAATTACTATATAATGTTTGTTTGTATTAGTTTTCTAATACTGAAAAATTCTAGCATCTGATTGACAGATCTATATACCGAATGTCCAATTTGCAGCATTGCTTCTCTGGATTCAAGTGAGGGACCTTTAACAAGTGACATGTTTGACACTATTCTGTCTATACAGAAGTGCTGTTCTTCATCCACCCTTGCTGGAATATGATAACTTGGAAGATTTTGTGTAAGTTCATCCTACAGCCTCTCACTAGCAGCATGCTTTACATGTGACACATTATGTAGGTTCCTTGTGGGCAGTAAACTGTCTTCTCATGACATCCTGGAGGCCCAGATGTCACGCAAAGGGCACTCACCCACTTGGAAAAGGTCACTATTTTCCACAATACGAAAATGTTAGAGTATGCATAGGACATGGATGCTTTCACCACCCACAGGATTTTTCCTAATTAATCCTATTTTAAAAGGCCATTGCTAGATACTTCAGAGTACCAATAACCTCACGTATTTTGTAAGTAGATCTTTAGTTTTCATTTTTAGATATTTCCCAGCACAAGCTCGATAAGTAAGAGGTAGAACAACCTGCTTTCCTCTCAACGTACAACCCCAAATTTGAGAATCTATATATACAACCAAAAATAGAAAAATGATCATGGTCAATGTATTAGCAATAATAACATAAGAAATGACAAAAGATTGCATTAAAATATGATAAGCAATTTTCTATACAAAAAAGTAATGCACAAAGGAGCAGAAATATCTAAATAATTTGAGAGAAGAAAAGTCCTTGGACCTTGAAAAATGTCAAGCAAATATTTAAGCGCCGTCAGAAAAGTTACAGAATTAAGAATGTTTTCTTTTAAATATTTGTTTTGAAGCTTACAATTAGGGTTACTTTCACATCTCAGTATATACTTTTTGTGATTCGTTAACCTTCAAAAGATGAGCAAGGTGTTTGTTAAGATATTGGTTAAGTAGCGTTCTACGGAAGGTCAATAACCACCATAGCCAAATTTGGAAGATATTGGACATCACAAGGGAAAAATAACCACATTTCCTTACTTAGCTAAGAAGGGCACTTCCATATCTTGTACTATAATCTCAAATTTGCTATGCTTCTTGTTTCTATTGGTTTGAGAGTTACACACATTATATATTCTCTGTCACATAATAGCTACAAAGGAGCTATCTGAAAGTTCAAACTCTGCTGTTCTATTTTTATTCATCTGGTGAAACAAATGAATTAATAGAAGTAACAGATGATGTTAAAACATCTAGAGGACAATACTGTTGCTTATTCCTGCATGGCTGCTGACATTTCACAAAGCAAAAATTCTTACTGGACTTCCTGCTTCTCCTCCTCAGTGGTGTGTACGCTACAAAATCTTAGGTCAAACCTAGAGTTACTCCAATGAAACATTAGATTAATGACTGATTAACAAATACTAATATTTATGGTTGCAAATTATTTTTAAAGATTGTCTTCCTGGACATGGAAGCAACCTAAATGTTCATTGAGAGATGAATGGATAAAGAAGATGTGGTACCTATATACAATGGAATATTACTTAGTCATAAAAAAGAATGAAATAATGCCATTTGCAGCAACATGGATGGACCTTGAGATTGTCATACTGAGTGGAGTACGTCAGACAGAGAAAGACAAATATATGTTATCATTTATATGTGGAATCTAAAAAAAGGTACAAATAAACTTATTTACAAAACAGAAATAGAGTCACAGATATAGAAAACAAACTTATGGTTACCAAGGGGGAAAAGGGGAGGGATAAATTGGGAGATTGGGATTGACGTATACACACTACTATATATAAAATAGATAACTAATAAGGACTTACTATATAGCACAGGGAATTCTACTCAATACTCTGTAATGACCTGTATGGGGAAATAATCTAAAAAGAGAGGATATATGTACATGTATAACTGATTCACTATGCTGTACAGCAGAAACTAACACAACATTGTAAATCAAGTATACTCCAATAAAAATTTATTTTAAGAAAAGATCGTCTTGGGCTTCCCTGGTGGCGCAGTGGTTGAGAATCCGCCTGCCAATGCAGGGGACACGGGTTCGTGCCCCGGTCCGGGAAGATCCCACATGCCGTGGAGCGGCTGAGCCCATGAGCCATGGCCGCTGTGCCTGCACGTCCGGAGCCTGTGCTCCGCAACAGGAGAGGCCACAACAGTGAGAGGCCCGCGTACCACAAAAAAAAAAAAAAAAAAAAAAAAAAAAAAAAAAAAAAAAAAATCGTCTTGTGAGAGAATTATATAATATGAAGAACTTTGAGTCTTACTCTCTCAGCAAGATGCTATGATTCATGATAAGTATACATGAAATCTTCATCTCTAATTGGATGCCCATCTGGCTGTGTTTACTCTGTTTTTGGAAAAGAACGAATGCTTGTTAAATACATTTTAAACATACCTGAGAGATTTGATGGCCCTGTTGTTGGCAAAAGTATCTAATACGTTGAATATATTGGTCAATTCTGGTACTACTCTCAAATCACTCACTACCCTCCATTCACACAAGCTTCCTGCTCTGAAAACTCTCCAAATTTGTGCTTTTGATCTTATTCTCCCTGCCTAGAACACACCTGCTTCAGTTTATCACAGGATGCTCTCCTAATCCTTCTAATTACAATTCATGTGTCATTCTTTAAAAGACAAAATGCCTCTGACCTTGCTGAAAGTAGCTGCCCCCCGGTTTATAATACCATTTCACTCCCTTTATACTACCTTATACGCTCTAATAGTATCATATCTTTATCAGTGTTTACTCTTATTTTCTGTTATTCCCCCAGATAATGTGTAACCTCCATAAAGGAAGGGATAGTATCTGTCTTATCACTACATCTCCATCACCCTTTACAGAAGTTGGCATGTAATAGAAATTCCTTATTATTTACTGAAGGATTATGAACACTGAAATAACTTCAAATGATGCAAATGTATTAATCAAATGATACACTGAAATACTGAGTTGTAAATCTGAAACAGTTATTTTATTCAAATAGATTTTTTTCAATCATTTCAGGGACTATATATTAAAAAAACAAAGCAAGAGACTGGTTTAATAATTTAAATGATGAAGGGAACAATGATTAAGTAGTCATGTTACTGTGTACATTTCTTTTGGATCAATTAAGATTAAGGAAAATTAAAGAGATTATTTCTCCACTGTTCATCCTTTCTTTATGAGGAGTTGAGCTTCTGACATATATAATTCCTTCAGCTCTCTGATGGTTTCAGGAAAACTCACTGATTTTCAAGTTGTTCAACTTTTTCTTGTTTTAGACAGAAGTGTTGACTTCTAAGCTCTTTACATGTTGGGGCTGAAACTGGAAGTCCATACATTCCTTAAGAGCCACCCCTAATGGCTTCACCTTCTCTAATTTTTAGAAGATATTCCAGTGGAGAAGAAAGAAACTACTCTCTATATTGAGACGTGATTATTCAGAATTAAGCTTTGAGTAAAGACTCAGATTCCAAAATCACAGCTCAAAATATCTGAACAATCTGTTAGACTAACCCTACATTTTTTTCCTTATGTGTGCTGCTTTAAAGCCTAACCTAATTATCATTCAAGTGTAAATATTTAATTTTCTTCAGTCTATCTTAGGCAAGATAAGGAAAAGATGATTCTGTCTGATTTTGAACTCCATGGACAATGCTTCATGATTGGTTATGATGGAGACCTAAAATGCTGTCTTGATTGGAGTTCATTAAAGAAGGGCAATATATTATTTGAGTTCATGGTTTGATAGAAGGAAGACAGTCCTCTGATATCCAGTTTAAAGATAACTATACCCAGAGGGTTAATCACAATCAACACATTGGTGCTTAGACGTTAATAAAGAATTTTTAATTTTTTGTGGAAAAAAGAGCTTAAATACCTACCTTCCACTTATTTTAGTCAGAGGAAATATATCTATGAAGCTATAAGTCAATAAATATCAGCTAATATCAATATATTGATCTGGAATTAGTTGGCTAAACAAAATTTTTTGCTGTAATCATAATGTAATTTACTAGAGAAACATACACTTTGAGAAAACTTGGAACTAAATCTCAGATCAGTAATTTACAATCTGTATGATCTTGGCTAAACTAGGAACAATTATCACTACCTTGCCAGATATTAAAGTAATTAAATTAATTAAATAAGAAACATGACGCACAGCTGGCAACACAAAATTATTACATGTGAGCTAATGTATAACTATCAGCAAGTCCTATCTAGTCATGGAATATTGGTTATAAAATTTCCCTTATTATCCAGCTCTTAGAATTTTGAACTATGGGGAGATGAGAAATGAATATTTGTATCCACCCACACAGAATAAAACTCCAAATGGAAAAAAAAATACAACATGTAGAATTTCTCATCAGTACTATCCTAAATCTAAATACCACTTTCCCTAGATTTCACTACCATCTGACCCAAAACATAATTTATTTAAACTCAAATCGATAAACCTTTACAGAAATCCTAGTCATATACTGACCAAAAGGAACCTTCAAAGAGCTCAAATTCTGGAGAAGAGTTCAGAAATACAAATAAAACAATGAAAAATTAAGCATGACATTGATGTAAGAATAGAAAAATAGTGAATAGAACAGAATAAAGAGTCTAGATATCGACACACCCATATATAGATACTTGATTTATATACCAAGGGCATTGAACTGCAGTAGAAAATGGAGCAAGGTTTTAGGAGATGGTGCTGGATCAACTGCAATTTTGGCCCCTAGGACACACACACACACACACATCAATTTCACATTGATGGTATATTTAAACGTTGAAAGGAAAAGAAAAAACATTTTCTAATGTTATCATATGGTATCTTCATTAATTTTCTTAATAAGGACAAAAAAGTACGAACCATAAATAAAAGATTGATAAATTGGACTAACTTAAAGTAAGGAAACTTGTACCAGTCTAAAGGCATGATTGAGTGAAAAGGCAGGCAGTGATATGGGAGAAGATATTAAATATATATATCTCCAATAAAGACCTAATATATGGACTACATAAAAGACTCTTCACATCCTAAAAGCAGACAACCAACTAAAACCATGAGCTAAGGACCTGAATGTCTACTACACACACACACACACACACACACACACACACACACACACAAATAATATTCAAATGGCCAGAAGCATTTTAAAAATGTTCTCAACCTGATGAATCAACAGAGAAATTCAAAATAAAACCAATATTTGTTATAACTACATACTCACTAGAATGGCTAAACTTAAAAGAACTAACAATTATAAATATGGATGAGGATGTAAAGCAAGTGGAATTCTTATGCTTTTGAGAGTAGAAATCAATATTGGTATAATTACAGAGCATAACCTTGTCATAGTATAAAATAAAGCTGAGCAGGCACATTTCATACAATTTGTCAACTTTACGCCTAAATATATTACCCAATAGAAATATCTCCATTTGTATATCAAAAGATATGTACAAGAATAAAAGAGTGTTTTATACATTATTTCTAACAGATCCAAGCTTGAAGGAGCCCTTCTGACCGGCAACAGCAGAATGAATAAATACATTTTGTTGTTTTGGTACCTTGAATATTATACATAAAGGAAAATAAACAGGCTACTGGTATGTTTAATAGCATGGAAGAATCACACAAACACAATATTTAATAAAGAAGCCCAAGACAAATTGGTAGATACTATATAATTTCATTTTAAAGTTCAAAAACAGGCAAAACTAATATATGGGTTGGAGGTCAGAATAAAGGCTACATCTGTGAAGTAACGATTTATGTACAAATTCATATGTATGTCACATTTTAACTAAAATCTCATATAAAATTATTTTTAAAAATCATCAGTCCAACAAGGTCAGCAATAGAAATATGTCTGAGATAATAGGAAAGCTAAGTCAAGGTATGATTTACTCATTAGGGGAAGAGGCAAGGAGAGGGCCCGGGAAAAGCTTCAAAAAATAAAGGGTACAGATGTCACAAACTAAAAATATCTAGGAGAGCCAGGCAAGTAAGGCAAAATAATGAACTAGAATGAATGGGTTTTGAAACAGTAGCATGAACATAGTGATAAGAGAAACCAACATTCAGCACCCATCAGGAGAGATGGGTTCCGGGAACCAGAGGCACATGCCTTCTCCAAAGGGAACAACCACTAGTTAACATCTAGAGAACACTGTCTTTCTTGCACAGTGACAAAGTTTCTAAATATTACAGTTCCTCAAAAAGGTGAACATTCATCCCTGTACACTTTAGTTTTATTTTATGTATTTATTTATTAAAATTCTATTTCTGCTTGCTGATAAAGCAGCACTTTTTTTTGGTTTTGTTTGATTTATTTTTGGCTATGCCCCATGGCATGCAGGATCTTAGTTCCCTGACCAGGGATTGAACCCGCACCCCCTGCATTGGAAGTGTGGAGTCTTAACCACTGGACCACCAGGGAAGTCCCTTACTTTATTTTTTGAAATATATACCCCTACACATTTTATGTTGAATGAGGAAAAAAATTGTACCTTTAATACAGCTATCCCATAGTATGTGACTTCTGGTAAATACTGAGATAGTTCAAATTTGTCTTATTCACCTCTGTATCTCTTGTGCCTAGCACAGGATGGCTTGGGATGTAGTAAGTAAGTAATACAAACTTTACTGAATAAATTAACAGTTTAATAAAGTTGGGCTGTGTTTCTAAAAGTGACTCTGAGTCTTCAGGGTAGATAGATCAGAAGTTCATCCTGGTCTTGATGATGACATGCAAAAGTGTGGATGCTTATAAAAAGCAGCATGTTTGGGGAACTATGTGTAAGTAGAATCATAGGAGCTTAGAATTTGCAATACTGAGAAGATGAAGCCAAAGAAGTGGGAGGGAGAAAGACAATGAAAAAAAAAAAAAAAAAAAAACAGATGTCATGATAAGGGGTCTGTATTTTCATTTTACAGGAGTAGATCATAAGAAGCCATCAAAGACTTAAGCAAGAGTGAAATATGATTCAGTTTGCAATCAGAAAGGACATTCTGGTCGAAGTATGTTCACTGGAAGAGAAAGATAAGGAGATCATTCCTAATCTTGCCTTTTCAATATAACTTCCACCAAGGGCTTTTTGGGTCTCTTAAGTATGTAGGATCAGAGATATCAGCGATCTATAAGTCAGCTTGAGGAATAAACCATCAAGCTATTCCCCCACTGTAGATTAAAAACATATGGTTGAGTGTACCATGCCCTAGATACTTCTGCAGGGAGTCGAGGTTGGCCGTGTGTGTGTTAAAATAAAATAATGAAGGACAAACTGAAGAACCAGATTCTTAGTTCTGACTTAAACTCATTTATTACAACCCAAACCGAATAAAGTCTTCCCACACCTAAGCGACATTGAATAGCATTCTAAACCAAATAATTATATGGCAACGAGAGATGAAAAAAAAGATAAAAATGTAAAAGGAACAACTTTCATTAAATCAGGGACAGGAAAATCAAGAAAAAGCAGTCACTACATACTAGGAAAGAAGAAGCAAAAGTCCCTGGAGTTTAACTTTTTGTCTTGGATCTTCAGCGTGATTATTAGCTGGAATAAGGAAGTTACAGGCCTCCCCAGGCAGAGCAAGACGGGTGGCAAGTACTAAACACACGTGTCAGAGGCTGGCATCCACTGAGGAGAGGATGCAGAGGTCTGAGGCTGCTGGACACAATGCCAAAAGAATTATCCCAAAGGAGAGGAAGGGTAGGGTGAACAAGAAGATGATATGAAATGAGGGCAGATGTGGAGTAATTGGAGACATGAAGCAAATATAGAGAATCTCTATTGGGAAGTAGAGGAGGGCAAAACAAGTGTTTGGACAATTCTCTGTGGGCAAAAGAGAGTTATTGACATTTTTGAGTAAGAGTCATATGATGAAATTAATTTTAGGAGTATTAACTCTAAACACAGTATTCAAGCTAAAGAGAAGACACTAGTGATAGGAGTCAAGATGGCAGTAAGAAATGTATGTATTCACCAAAGGGAAACTCAACACAACCTGAGTGATGACGGCGATAATAGAAAGGGTAAATGTATGAAAAGACAATTTCAGTGGATCAAGGGAGAAAATAACCCAAGGGGCGGCATCCGTAAGTGAGGAGTCTCAGGGGTTGGCAGCTGCTAGACACATAGCTCAGAGGTCTATAGCATACTGGGAAGCAGGATCCAGAGATGCAAGAAGAAGCGGGAAGAAACCTGGTGCCTTGGCAGGGTCTGGGCACATAGCAACCAGAGGGAGAGCAGCTGGAAGTTTCACAGTTGCTGGGCTCACAGCTGGCCGGCTGGCAGTTGGTAGGTTCACTGCAGGTCTCTTGGCCGTTGCTCAGGAGCCAGATATGGTCTTGACAGCTGCAGGGCAAGCAGAGAACATTCCCACCGCTCACATTCATAGAGCAGAGGGCAATGAGGAGGGAGGAGGAACATGACAGGCATTTCTGAGGGATCCCAAGCTGTAGTTTCCAGAGCAGTAGTTGTGACAAGGCACAGGGAGATTTCAAGAGCAGGCAGCGGTTGATTTGAAAGAAGTGAGCGTTTCATGTTTCTCGTTCGGCTTGCTCCCTGAAACACCCGCAGAAGGTGGTGATTCTGTACACTCTCTTCCTCCTTGCTGCCTGAGATGGCATCGGAACTCTGTTATAGCCCAGGACGTGGTGCCACCACCTCCCATAACACTGGGTGCTCCTTGCAATGCCTTCCATTGATTAAGTATATCTATAAAGCAGTGTCACAGAATCTTAACAGTACCTCTGCTTCTTAAATTATCCAACCTAAACAGGTATTTGAAAGGTCATTTACTTATTCTAATTATAACCACCGCTACATAAACATTCTTAGAATTCCTCTCTTGAAATTGACTTGAAGAGTGCTAATGAACTTCTGTAAAACAATGGCAAATGATGTCTCTTTGAGGGGGAATTCTACGCTTTTTGGAAATTGCCAAAGGTAAAAAACTTGAAAGCAATTATGGCGTAAAAGAATGAAAAATCCTATAACCTATACGATTTGGGGCAGAGAGAGTCTAAAAATAATATACCATAGAAAATTTCAATGTGCCGAAATTTGTGCTTTGCTCTATTTTAGAATCCTGGTGGAAAGTGACTCCCCACTGAAATATATTTAAAAAAAAAAAATCATGCTCATTTTATTCATTTCAATACATAAATTGAGTCAAGTTGAAAGTTTGATTTATGTGTATTCTTAATACAAATAAATAAATTGGGTTCAGTTTAAATTATGGATCTCACTGCAAACAGAAGCAAATAAGTAAAACCCCTTTAAAAAAAAAGATGGTACAGGGCTTCCCTGGTGGCGCAGTGGTTGAGAGTACGCCTGTCGATGCAGGGGACGAGGGTTCGTGCCCCGGTCGCGGAAGATCCCACATGCCGCGGAGCTGAGCCATGGCCGCTGAGCCCGCGCGTCCGGAGCCTGTGCTCCGCAACGGGAGAGGCCGCAAGAGTGAGAGGCCCGCGTAACGCAAAAACAAACAAACAAAAAAGAACTATGAAAAATGTCTTTTTTTTTTTTTTTTTTTTTTTTTGCGGTACGCGGGCCTCTCACTCTTGTGGCCTCTCCCGTTGCGGAGCACAGGCTCCGGACGTGCTGGCTCAGACGCCATGGCTCACGGGCCCAGCCGCTCCGTGGCATGTGGGATCTTCCCGGACCAGGGCACGAACCCGTGTCTCCTGCATTGGCAGGCGGACTCTCAACCACTGCGCCACCAGGGAAGCCCTTTTCATAGTTATTATAGGCTTATCATTTCATAGTTACTCATGTTCCAACTGAAAACTAAAGTTCTTGGTTAAAAAGAAAAAAGAAATTAGAACAATGCTTAAGACATAGAAATGGATTTGGTTTTGCTTTTTACATTGATTCTGATGGCAGTTTCCAAAGAGGAACATTTAAACTGCTGTACATGGGCAATTGCATCAAAATAAATGTAGAGTTTTCCTAAGTATGAATACTTTGAAGGTTATTTGGAGATATATTTTCTGGTAAAAATTTGTTTAAACGATGCATGATTGTGTTTAGCCTCGACCATCCCGCTGTATTTTTCATATACCATCATATCTAGTGGCTCCAAGGGCTATTGAAAAAAAAAAAAATTATCTACTGGATCTAAGTTCCAATTCCCCTTAGCTAAAAATTCAACGTAAATCACAGCACTTTCTTTTATTTTTATGTTCAGTGAATATGCTTATTAATTCTCCCTCTGTCCTGGAGTAGAATCTGTGAAATAGATTGATTTCTCTGTGAGCCAATACAGGACTATTTTACTACCAGGGAGAGAAATAGGAAAAGAAAATGATATAGCCTCTGAGGTTCTGTGCTAACATGTTGAGATTATCTCAGTATTTTAGGTCAGAGAACATGACCCTTTGACGATTTGTACCTGATGTGTTTGAGGAGTCCCCCCCTCACTCCACTCCCCACCCTGCCAGCTTCCGTTACGTGATACAGTTTGTACACGTTGCAAGAGTCCTCTTGTGAAATCTGGATGCTTCAGCTGAACGGCATTAGTAATAAGTATAGCCATATTTAATTGAATGTTTATCAATTTTATAGATCAATGCTCTCTATGCCTGCTCTTCTCATTTATAAGCAAGAGTCCAACATCTGCATCATAAGTACATCAATATATTTGTGTGTACGTATGTATACGTATTAGTGTCTATTCTGGACAACACCTTGCGTTGTGCATGCCCACATGTGCAAAGTCAATTTATCCTCACAATTCTTTACAGTAAATTTTAAAATTTCAGTATTCATATGAGAAAAATTGAGATATAGAAAGTTTTGATATGAAGAGAAACATTTAAACAAAGGGGGTTCAAACATTTGAACATTTTCTTGGTTGTCCTTGACCCCTAAAATGTTTGATTTCCCATTATCCAATATGACAGTATATACAGATACAATGATACCATCATTTACTAACTGGGCAATTTGCATAATCGCTCTGATCCCCAGTCACTATCAGTATCCTTTCATGAAACAACAGGAATATTTAAGTCTATTTTCAGTGTCATTTTAGGATATGCTGAGATGTAAGAAAAAGTAAGTGTAAACTGCAAAACACTACCGCAGAATAATTAATTTTCTTGCTTTGGAATTCTTAACCCATTCCAAAGAGTACCACCTTGGGTTTAATTCCTTTAGAGCACCTCCACGAGACTCCCATTTTTCTGTTGTGAGTAGGTAACACTGCAAAAATATTCATGGATTTCAAAAATTAGAGGTGCCTTGAATGTAGGTTATCCCCTAATATAACAAATGTTGAACTGATGTTTTTTGATAATGACTCTCTCAGTATACAAGTGGAACTCATGCAGACATAACTGCAGGTACCTCATTAGTAAACTTTTATAAACGACATGTTTCAAGCTCTTCTTCTGATGCAAGAGCCCAAGAAGGGGCTGAGGAACTGGGTATCCTGTGTGTTCCTCCAGATTTACACACTTCGTTGCTTTTCTTCAATGAACTAGGGGTCCTTACCTCTCCCGCTCTAGAAAAAACAACCCCAATTTTCCCTTTTTCTTGGACAGAAAGAATCCTCAGAGCATTGCAACCATAAACTTATGCCAATAAATGACTCCCTTGTATTCACTCATTCATTCAACAAATATTTACTGAACATTTTGTATCTGCAAAACTTGATAGACGTTGACAATTATACCAAGATTCTATTGATTTCTGCTTCCAGACACATCTAATCTTGTAGATGTGATAAGATGGATGCACAATCCATGTCACTGTTTAATAAGTTCTATAAATGGTATATGGAGAAGGGCAAACGTTGTTCATGGGCTTTACCTAAAGTTGGCTTTTGATATTAATTTTGAGGGATGGGAGGGAATGGCAGGTGTTTAGGAGAATATGAAGACAAGTCAGGTTGTGGCAAAAGGTATAAAGACAGAAAAAAAATGTTGACCGTGTTTTCAGTGGGGGTTCTTACAGGCAATTTGTAGTAGGTAAACTTAGATTCACATGCTAAATCTAATTCAATCATCAAGGAAGTAGTTAAGATTTTGTCCTACAGGCACAGTGATCCAGTAACTGATTTCACGAAGAGAGAGCTATGATTAAATTGCAGCACAGATTGGAAAGAGGGAAAACCCATTGTTTCTTGCAATGCAAAGAAAGGAGTGTGTGTGTATGTGTGAAAACACGCACACACACACATACACACACATGCTCGTTTCTTTGCATTGCAAGAAAAGCATTCTTTTTACATGACTTATTTTCTGAATATATTACAGAACACTTATTAGCTATTATTTACTGGGTCCTTATTATATACCAGACATTGTTCTAAGTGCTTTACATGTATTCACTGATTTAATCCTCACTACATCCCGTTCAGGTAGGCGTGATCATTATTCTCAATGCATGTGGAGAAACTTAGTTGATCCTTAATAAATATAGCATTCACAAAATATAACTTAGATTTTCTTTATCAAATAAAAATTGACCATTGCTTAGTCAAGAATCTCTTTTACATACTTTTATCACTATCTATCCATTTTCACCAGGGAAAGTCAACTTTCAAGGAATATAAAAGAACACAAAGACAGAAAGAGATTCAGGTGGACTGAACACCCTTCTGTCAAGTATTTTTTCTCCTGCCCATCCTAATATTCTGATTTATATTCATCTTAGCTTGGTTTGGAGGAGACAACCAGTTAATTATCTGAAGTCAGTACATTGCAATCTGCAACATAATGAAGCGTTCTAATTTAGCACCCCCTGTTGGATGCCATGTGCAAAATCACAAAATTATAATCAATTGAAAGAATTAAGTAATGTAGAGTTTGTGGTAACTGATAAAGTTGTCAGGCTGTAATCTACTTTCAACTGAATTTTTACTGTAATATTCTTGAGTATGGAAACTATGGCTTATGCATGATTTGAACAAAATTTGCTACACTCATTCCTACTTTATTCATACACAAGAACTTTCCCTCCATAATGTTAGAAAGTCGTTTCATCCCTGTATTAAAGACAGTGTAGGTGGAGGTACCCCTTCCACAATTCATATTTAATCCTTGTATTGTGTCCCTTTCACCTTATTAGTTACTATTGACTGAGTCCTCATTACATACCAGACATGGTTTTACATGTTTTACATGTATTAACTGATTGAATCCTCACAGCGTCCCTATTCAAATGTTTTGATTTCCTCTCTTTGCCAATATATTTTATCAGCTTTATTGAGGTATAATTGACATACAATAAGCTGAGCATATTTAAAGAGTACAGTTTGATAAGTTTTGACATTTGTTTAAACCCAAATCAAGATAATAATTATATTCATCACGCCCCCAAAATCTCCTTATGCCCATGTACTCCTTCCCTTCCAGCCTTCTCTACCTCATTCCACCCCTACCCCGTCCCCAGGCAACCATTAATCTTCCTCCTGTCGTTTTGTGTTAGTTTGTATTTTCTAACATTTTATTAAATGAAATGAAATTGTAGAGCATATATTCTTTTGTTCTTTCTTTCACTAAGTATACTTATTTTGAGATTCATCCATGGTATAGGTGTTCCTTGAATTGCTGTTCAGTGTTCCATGATACGGATATAATATAATATGTTTACCTACTCATAAGTTGATGGACAATTGGGTTGTGTGCAGTTTTTGGAAAATACAAACACAAATATGCTATGAACATTTGTATACAAGTTTTTGAATGGACACATGCATTCAATTCTCTTGGGCAGACAGTTTGAGTGGAATGATGTGATCATATGATACGTCAATGTTCAACTTTTAAGGAACAGACTGTTTTCCAAAGTGACTGCATCATTTTATATTCCCACCAGCAGTGTATAAGAGTTCAAGTTGTTTCAGGATTTTTTCCAACATTTGGTATAGGTACAGTTTTAAAATTTTTACTCATTCTATTAACTGTATATAGTAGTATTTCATTGTGGTTTTAAATTGCTAGTGACTGATGATTCTGAGCATAGGCATTGCTTATTTTCCATTTTCCATCATTGCTTATTTTATATTTTCTTTAATAAAGAAACTGCTCCATGTTTTCTACATTTTTCTATTGGGTTGTTTGCTTTCTTATTGTTGAGTTTGGAGTGTTTTTTAAATATTTTAAATACAACTCCTTTATTAGATATATGATTTAAAAATATTCCCTAACAGTCTGTGGCTTGTCTTTTTATTCCTGTAATAGTGACTTTTTGAAGAGCTGATATTTTAAATTTATTTTATTTTTTTTTATTTTTATTTTTTTTTGTGGTACGCGCGCTTCTCACTGTTGTGGCCTCTCCCATTATGGAGCACAGGCTCCGGATGCGCAGGCTCAGTGGCCATGGCTCACGGGCCCAGCTGCTCCGTGGCATGTGGGATCTTCCTGGACCGGGGCACGAACCCGTGTCCCCTGCATTGGCAGGCGGATTCTCAACCACTGTGCCACCAGGGAAGCCCTATTTTAAATTTTGATGAAATTCAATTTATTAATTTTTAATTTGTAGATGGTGTTTTCGATGTTGTATCTAAGAAATACAACCTTGTGTCTTAAAGACATTTTCGCCTATGTTTCTCCACTCATTTTCTTTTCTGAAATCTAATTTCTATCCTCACCAGCATTTCAAGCTGTTATCTTAAAGATTACCAATGATTAATTCCCTACGCAACGGCTATCTTGGCCCTCGTTCTGAACTCCATGGCACATTTGACATTACTGCCCATACTTTCTATTTTGAAACATTGTTCTCCTATTTCAGCAATGCTCTAATCTCAAGGTTCTATTTCTGTTCCATGGAATATCTGTTTTGTCTTTATCTACTTCCCTTTTCTCCTTCTATTCCCCAGAATATGATCCTTCTTAAGCCTCTTCTTCTTCTGCATTCTTATCAATCTGCATTCATTAATCTTAAGCATACGATTAATAGCTCTACATGAATTCCTCTGAATTAATAATTATAGGCTTGCTCTCTTTCCCGATATCTGTACCTGCATTTGCAATTGTCTTCTAGATCATTCCACTGGGGCACCTGATACTTCAAATTAAATATTTATATGTACACAGTGCTTTCTCCCAAGTTGATTCCTCCTCCCATGAACTTTATATCTGCTTATGGTACCATATTCTCTTAGTCACATGGGCTTAAACTTATAAAATTATCCTCATTAATACTTCTATCTCTATCATATTCTCAAAGATGAGATTAATAGTGAAATTTAGCTCAGGTAATGTCTCTTTCTTGGTTGCACTTATCTTGAACACTTCTCTATTGCCCACAAAAAAAAAAAAAAAAAATCAAAGATCCCTAAATTGTCATTCAAAGCTATTCATAATATGGGTCCAAAAAACATCCATTGCTAATCATATGTCCTTCAGTTTTTTTTTTTTTTTTTGGATGACCCTATCTGCCATTCTCAGTATTTACTGAAAATGAATGATTCACTAACATTGCTGGTTTCCTCTTTGCTTCTTAGATGCTTTTCTACCCTGTCGCTCCTTACCCATATCCTACTTATTCTTTACAGTTCAAGTCAAACATAACAGTTACCAGGACACCTTCACTTCTGCCCAAGCAGAAGTAACTTCTTTTCCCTTTGAACTCATTTCTACATTACCTATCTCCTATTATACTAATCATTTCATACCTTATATTTTATTCGGTATACATCTTATTTTTGCTTCTCAGTAATAATTATATTAAAGACATTATAGCCTTATTTATGTTTGTATTGCTAAAAATGCCCAACATGCTGTTTTTTTGTAAACATTTATTTTAGAAATGAATGAAAATGCTTTAGTCAATTTTTTCTTTATTCGATTAGTGCACTTTATTATCTCTTACTTTATCTCAAATATTTCTTTTTTTATTGAAGTATAGTTGATTTACAATGTGTTAGTTTCTGGTGTACAGAAAAATTATTCAGTTACATACATATATATATATATATATATATTCTTTAGATTCTTTTCCATTATAGGTTTATATCAAATTGAAGACTTGCATGTAGTTCACTGTATGTGATGGTGAATGGCTGTTAAGGAAAATTTATCAGGGACTGGCAGGGTCTGTCTTAAGTCATACTTTCCAATGTTTCCTAATCTGTCCATTGGATGTAGGTGTATATCTTCGACCTTTTGGCCATTAGTCTCATAAATTAGAACTAATCGTTGTGTTTGGTTCCTTGAGAGCTTTTCCCAGTGAAAGCAAAGATTTACTCTTATATTTACTCTTATAGTGCTTGTCTTGGATTTTTCCCATATAGTGCACTTTACAGCCAGGGGTATTCAGTTCACCTCCTGGTCACAGAAGACCCTTGTTCAGCTATTTCCTTGCATAGCATTAAGCACCTCTCCTGGCTACTTTTTACCCCAGACTCTAGGCACATAGGAACTCCAGAAAACTATTTTATAAGAAAAAATTATTTTAGAGTGTAAAGTTTTTCTAGTTGTTTTTCGTTTGTTTTTAATAGAACATGAGATCAAAATAGCAATGCTATGACTTGTCAGCGGCTCAGCAGTCCCACTAAAATCAATAGCTGCTTTCTGGGAGTTTGGCTCTAGCAAACCTTTATCCTGCCAGAGAGAACAGCAGGGACAAGTGAAGGCTCTGAGTTCCCTAAAACCTTTTTTCCTCTGAAGCATTATTTTATAACACTTCATAAAATAGAGAGAATCACTCTTCTTCAGTTAAAAGACTGACATTTAATTGATTCAGGTCTTTATCCTGGTCGCTATTAACAGGCTATTCCCCGGTTCTGATAGAATAGTTTCTTGCTTTCTTTTTCCCCAAGTTGAAGAGGTTTTTTTATTTTCCTAGAAGTTTTCTCATAATATTTAAAAACCTCTCATCTCTTTCTTTGACTAATACCTCTAGAGATGGTCTTATTTTATATTCAGATAAGTTAATCTGTGATGAAATACTCTGAAAACCTGAGAATTGATTACCATAAATAGTAACCATATATATATTTTTTTCATGTTGGAAGTAGGAAAAGGAGATATGTTCCATTCTCATCTACCCTATATCACCAGGAGTTCTTCTCCAGAGAAATTCAAGTCTATTCTGGGGGGAAAAAAAAAAATAATGGAGTACTCTTTCCTGTCTGAAATACTTATGGATTAGATTATGTAGCAAATGGTCCTTTACCTTTAAAAAAGTCCTAAATCAGTAAGTTCCTTGATAATGATATTGAAACATCACTAAGACTATGGAAGACCTAATTTTATGATAAATAAAACAGTACCTTTCATAATAATCATCCAATACCTAGCATTTCAACATTAGACTTGGGCATGAATGAACTGATTTCAGGTTTTAATCTTCATGCAAAAAATTAAAGAAATGAAGAAACTGAAAGAAAGAGAAGATAATGTGACCTTGTAGGTGGGGCCTTTTGGGTCCATTCAATGTACTTTTGTTGCTTCAAGTGTTACAGGCCTATACTTCCCCATTCTGTCAATTCCAAAGGAGATCCCCCTTGATTGTGAAGAACTGTATGTATAGAAGTGCTAGTAGGTTCGGGACCCTTTTCAGCTACAATATCCCGTGACTGATGATTATGCTGATTGGAATCTTTGTCAAAGGGAGTCTCTACCCATTTAATGCTGCTTGGGGACCTATTAATAGTAACTTTACTGAAATACAGAGGAAGACATATTGAATAGATTTGCTTGTAACCTCTGTTGGTCAGATTCATCAGAGTAGCCAGTGGAATGACATACTCACAGGAATATTCATGAGAAGTGTTGCAGCAAAAATAGAACTGAACTTTTCCCTTCCCTGAGAACAAGGAAAATAAAGGGAAGAGTGAACAGGTTAGAGAAGAAACATAATCTGGCCTGAAATTGTTAATCACTCCTTGTTTTACTTCAACTGTCACTAATTTGTAGTAACTACATTTGTACTTACAAAGCTAACCTCACTCCCTGACACTATGTAATTTACATTTGGCACCTATCACCCCAACTCCGTGTGAGTTACATCCTGTGCCTCTCACTCCCTAACCTTATTATGTCCCGGCACTTACGTTCCATACGTCCCTCATAACAAATCACCCCTTACAGTTTTTGCATTTCAGAAACAAGCTCACCGGCCGATAAACCAGAGGCAAACAGACACAATTACCAGACTGCTGGACACCCATTTCCAGGCCCCCTGATGCTAGCTATGACCGTTTTGAAATAATGCAAAGGAAGGGAATAATGCAAGACGTTCACTACTTTGATCCTTATCATATACCCCGGACAGCGAGCCCCACATATAAAATCTTCCCTGATTTCCAAGGAAGGGGAGACACGGTTCTTGAGATGCTAGCCTGCTGTGTCTTCCCTTCTGCCTGGCAGAAAAATGAAGCCATCTCTCTCTTCCTCCCAAATCCCTGTCTCCGTATTTCTGTTCGGCCTCAGTGCACAGGGAAGCTAATATTTCAGCAACAGAAGCAGCGCAGTGTAGAGACGTGTTGGCTATTGGGCGGAAAAAGTCCCCATAGGTCTTTTGCATTTCTGTCTGTCTTTAGAGAAGTCACTGATTCGGTCTGTTTTTTTTTGTTTTTTTTTTTTTTTTTTTTTTTTTTTTTTTTTCGGTATGCGGGCCTCTCACTGCTGTGGCCTCTCCCGTTGCGGAGCACAGGCTCCGGACGCACAGGCTCAGCGGCCATAGCTCACGGGCTTAGTTGCTCCGCGGCACGTGGGATCTTCCCGGACCAGGGCACGAACCCGTGTCTCCTGCATCGGCAGGCGGATTCTCAACCACTGCGCCACCAGGGAAGCCCGATTCGGTCTGTTTTGAATTATCTTTGCAAGAACATTTGTATAGCAAACAACCTTGGAAAATAGATGTAGTATTTCTGGGGCAAGTGACAGGCATGCTTATTGTCCATTCTCATGTCCATGATTCAGGCTTCCTGAGCTCAAGATTCCTCTCCTATAAAACAACTCACTATGTAGACAAATATCATCTGGCCGTCTTACTACTGGCCTTTGTGAATTGAGGCTCAGGAAACTGCTGCAAAGGCTAACACTCTGGCTCTGCTATTGCCACGAATAATAAAGTCCTTTTCTCTGATCCAGGTGCTGCATGTCTTCTGCCAGCATCCATGAAGCTGTGACAGGCTATCTTGTTAGCTTGCAAATAGGGTAAACTCTTGGACATTTTATGGTTCTTATTGGCCTTTCTGACCAGTTTCTCCTTTCTAGCTGAAACTGTGGCACTGCAATGTCCTAACTAACTCTGTTTGTTTTAGCAATCATTTATTGCCAGAAATTTTTAATAGACACACAATCATCATGATAATATGGAAATAATGATGACAAATTTATGCAGCAGTAACTAGTGGAAATCAATCAACGTTATCAGAAGGTAAAGTAAGCAGCTTGATGCCATATTGAAAACATATCTTCAAAACGTAAAGGACATTTAAAAAACTGACAAATTAAAGGAACAACGGTAAATCATGGTTTAGTTAATAAACAGTCAATAGTGAAGCAATAGTTAGGTACAGCAAATTTTTCTTTAAAACAATGTAGCCATATAACATGTCTTTTAAAAGAGTCCACCTCTCTCAACCAGGTTAAGTAGTACCGTTTAGCTACTTTATTTAGGAATTGGCAACTATGAGGGATTACTCAGAGCACCTCCAAGTGTAAGATATGGAACTCAGGGGCAAAAGTCGTTGAATAATGCAGCTCATTTGTTAACAAGCAAAAGCACTCCACTAGGAGTCAGCGCTGCCGAACCTCAGTCATGGATGAGCCATAAGTAACAGCCCAGGGATGAATAGCCACGATACCTTGTATGAAGCCTTGTACTGTCCATGTAGCCCAACGTTTCGAGTGCAGGCTGCTGGGTAGTAGGGACTAAAGACCTCAGAAGATAAAGGCAGGTGATGATTGCATGGCAGGCTCTGAACATACCATCAGCAGAAAGGGGTAGGACGTGGTTTCACAGGAGCTGTGTACGGGCATGCTGGTTGGTAGCTGGTGAATCCCTTCCAGTTTCTTGGCAGTCCTTCAAGAGCTCGGTTCTGCCGTGACTGCCCCTTGCTAAGCAGAGGACACTGATACTGAGCAGGGCCCTGTGGACTCCTGGGCACAAAAGCCTTTCTGTGTGCCCCATTTCTTGATTACAGGAAATAGGCTTTATTCAGCCTCCATGTCCTTCCCTGAGTTCCAACCAGCAGATTCAAAGAGTTGCTAATTAGGGAAGGGAAGGGATGTGGAGACAGGGACGGGAAGTCAAAAGAAACAGTAGAGCAGCCTTGGGGCAGGGCCCTGGTGCACCATCAAGGGATATGCATCAAAATATCTTTGAGCGGTCTTGTAGATACTGAAGCCACCAGCAGGTGGGAGAAAATAACAGTAAAGGATAGTATGCTGCCCGCAGGCATGTCGACCCCAGACCGGTTGGAACAAGAAGCTTGATGAGGCTGACCCCCCACTTACCTCACCACCAACCAGTCAGAAGCTTGTCTACCAGCTGATCATACCCTCTTTGAACTACTACTATAAAACTTCTCACTACCCCTCCGCCCAGGTTGGGACACACAGTTTGGGGGGCATTAGCTTGCTGTGGCCCCATTCGCCCGGCAAAGCAATAAAGTTATTCTTTTCTATGTCGCCCAAAACTCTTGTCTCTGAGATTTAATTCCATGTCAGGGTACAGAGGCCAGATTCAGCTTCAACGCCTCTGAGGATCTCATGGAGGAAGAGTTACTAGAGGGGACAAGGAAACATGGCAATCACCTCTGAGGGAATGACAGCTGTAGTTTTTAGCTGAGCAATTATTGAAAGACAAGATGACCTTAGTGTGGATTCTAAGCAAATGACCTACACTTAGTGCTATTTCCCTCTTGTGCTGGGACTTCTAGGAGTTTTTAAGTGATGAGCATTTGCATCCAGTGCAGGCTTTATTCTGACTCACAGTTTCAAAAATGTTGATAAACATAACTCAGTTATTTAGAAGTCAGAAAATATGACTAATTACAACCATAGAAAAGTACCCACTGAGTCTCAAAAATAAAGAAATTATGGTCTTATTTACCATTCAGCAAACCATGCATTTAGAAAAACAACATTCCAACCTTCATTAAAAGATACTTGAAAATCTGAGGAGAGATTAATGTTTATATTAATTTAAGATAGGCCACATTTATGATCCAGTAAAGGTTTATTATGTGTTATGTACAGCCTTTAATGTACAAATAGGGGTCATTAAAATTATTGTGCTTAGTACATTTCAATATTTTTAATAAATTTCTCACAAGGGATACTTTGGATTATGGCCAGTGCTGCACCAGAATGAGAGTCACTAGGCCTGAGTTCTAGCCGTGACACTGCTTAAGGAAATCACATAACCTCGGCAAGAATAGTTACTAACTGTATGATAAGTGAAGCTCATTAAACATCTCTTAAAAGTTTAGAAATATGTGTGATTCTATGAAAATATAATTGTGATAGCAATGAGGGACCATAAGAAGAATTCATGTCCAAATGGGCAATTGGCCTTTACAACAAATACTTAGGGACTTCAGCATTTCACTCAGCTACCTGATGGATGTATGGGAGACACAACCCTGATTGGACGTGTTTCAGAACAGAACACAGCTTCGGATGGCATTTGTCCTCCAGAGTGGCTCATGGGTCAGAGTGTAGCATACTTTTTTTGGATTGCTTAGCATTCTCTTCGTAGCCTGAGGGCCCCAGAGAGCTGGCCTTACATTAGAAGACCCTCCAGTACCATCTCAAGATCAATGCTTTGATCACCATAGTCATTTACTGCAGGAAATTAAACCAGACTCCTGGAGACCAAGCCACCGTCAGCTGCAGCATCTGGGAGACAGGGAATGGGAGTAGGCCCAGTTTAAACAATCTGCTGAACAAACATAGACTTGAAAAATGAAAGAACTACACTGACGTCTGTTTCTGTTTCCTGAGAAAGATTTCTGAAAAATATTTCACTCAGTAGTAATGGATATTCTAATTTTAACATGGTAAGTACACCTGTGATCATTACAAAGCTTTACTATGATTTACTGTAAAGCCAATCATTAAATAAATACAGCAGAGCACGTGTGAGTATCAATTTAGCTAACATTTTAAATGTATTTCTTTCACTGTCTCCTGCAACTTCATTTAATAAAATATGAAGTCCAGAGGAAGACACTTTGTTCTTGAGAATCTCAACATGCGTTGTTATATCGGTTCCCTAACATAGAGAGTGTCAGAGTGAATGTAGCTCTTTCCAAGGGGAAACAACAACAACAGTTAATAACCTTACTGCAAAGGTTGACAGGATTTATGGTGGAAGAGAGCTTTTAAAACCAAGTGTTACAAACTGCACATTCAATTTAAATAAACAGCATGCTACAGTCCATGAAGCAATAGTGACAAGGCAGTGAACTGCTCCGGGAGGTGTTATTCTTAGCCTTTTATTGAATTTTCAGTCTTCTTTTCTCATTATCTTTGACAATTAGTAGTTACTGAACTCCTGCTGGGGCATTGGCCCTGGACTTGAAGCAGTACCATATTGAGAGATAGAAGAAGAGTAATGGACCATTTTCAGTGTTTACCTTTGAGATTTCTTTGTTCTTGGGTCTGGATGCAACCACATTGGTTCTGCCTCTTGCCTCCCAGGAATAACTCCCTTTGAATGCCATTAATGAATTTGTTTTCATAAAGCCAGAGAAACTTATGTAAAAGTCAGGCAAATGACTTAGTACTACACAACCACGAAAAGGTATTTTTTAATTCAAAATTTAATTTTTAAGTGTTTAGTCTATTTGTACGTATCTGCCTATGGTATATTTTATTGCTTATCAAAGCCATCGCTCGATCTAACTAGTAGTGATGAGTTATCAATTGTCCAGAGAAGTATAGTGCTTTTGCTTTGTGTCGGTTGGTTGTTCTTTTCTTAGCTTTTCTTTTTTCAATCAATTATCATTCTTTCTGTTTGGATCCTAGGGCAAGAATATGGAACAGTTCCTGACATGAAAGAATTGCTAACTGAGGGCATAATAGGATTTCTCTGAAGGTAGAAATGGGAAACAGAACTAGAGAAGACTATTCTGCCTTCAGGAAAGGTGTCAGTGACTCTGATGCAACATGGAACAAAATACTCTGTCTTATCCCATTAGTGTCTACGACAAGTTCAACATTTTCAAAAGGATAATTATTTAACTAAAAACAGGTAAGGGGGCTTCCCTGGTGGCGCAGTGGTTGAGAATCTGCCTGCCAATGCAGGGGACACGGGTTCGAGCCCTGGTCTGGGAAGATCCCACATGCCGCAGAGCAACTAGGCCCGTGAGCCACAACTACTGACCCTGAGCGTCTGGAGCCTGTGCTCCGCAAGAAAAGAGGCCGCGATAGTGAGAGGCCCGCGCACCGCAACGAAGAGTGGTTCTCACTTGCCGCAACTAGAGAAAGCCCTCGCACAGAAACGAAGACCCAACACAGCCAAAAATTAATTAATTAATTAAAAAAAAACAGGTAAGGATTAATGGGTATGAAAAACAGAATTGCTAACAACATTCAGACCATCGATCTCATGTTTTAGAAAAATCTGACTCCATACCATCCAAACACCTTCCTTGACACCTAGGTTATGTCAGTTTCATATGATTTGAAGTTCATGCTCTTTTCTAAGATGTTGAAAATCTATAACATTTTATAGAAATATGCATAATTCCTTTCTTGCATTTATTCCTGAGTTCCAAATGAAGCATCCAATCAACTGTACTTAGTTCTCTGACTGTAGCCTCTATAGACTCACAACAATGTAATATACCAGACCAAAAATTTTCAATCAAATTCTGTATGCAGACCTTCCATATGACACAGAGACTTTACCAAAGTTTCAGCTAGTCTAGTGACAAAAAAAAAAAAAAAAAAGTCTAATATAATCAGGTAGTCAAAACGTATAGTTCAAACTCTGAAATCCAACTCACAGGATTAAAATCCTGGCTACACATTTACGATCTGTATTATCTTGGACAACATATTTAATTTATCTGTGTCTTCATCTTCACTGAAAAAATAAAATGGAAATTAAAAAATAGTACTTATCCAACTGGGTGGTTTGAGTTTAAAATGATGAAGTATATGTACACAGTGATTGGTAAATAATTAGAATCAAATTAATAAGAGGTATATTATGGTTCTTGGCACAGTACTGAATAGAGAAGGAAATGTTCTTTAAATTCACTATACTTGGCTTCTAGGAAAAAAGCATGTTGTTAAGCTATCTACATTTTGAAGAACCTAGGGCAAGCAATGTCAATACGCAAATCCTACCAAAGCCTTTCTGTTCAGGCAAGAAGAGATTCCTTGATCTATGAAGAATATTCTGTAGCATGTACCCAGTGAATCATTTCTACGGCTTTTGAGAATGCTACACAGATTATCTGGGTCATGTTCCATACTACTTATGTCCTTTGCACCTATAATGAATAGCTTTTCTTGGTCTCTGTCCTAAAATCTAAATTCAGTATAGAGAAATCATGAGAATGAGGCTTAGGCCCAAGAAGCAAATATCATATAAAGTACCAAATGATATCTTGCATATTTTTGACACAGACATTGTAGTAAGCATTCGGTGGGCATGATATCATTTAGTTGTGACAATCTTCCAATGAATTAGGCATTATCTCCATTTTACAATTAAGGAACTGAGTCTTAAAAATGTTAATTACAATTAAGGAACTGAGTCTTAAAAATGGTAACTTGTCCCAGGGCGTATAGCTAGGAAATGGCAGAATTTGTATTTAAACAAGGCCTAGTTGTAATCTAAGACCAATTCTCTTCCCACTACACTAAATTGGCTATGAAGCATTTCTTCACATCTCCACACCAGTCTTCATTCCAAAACCAAGAGTCTTTAGGCCCTGAGTCCACACAATTTCTCTCTATAAAGAGTTCCAATGTGCTCCATGTAGGGTTAGATTAGATACTGGTTTCTTCTTCAGCTAACTTCTCCTTAGATGAGTGATCATGCTAAGCCTGGAAAGAATGACTGGCTCAGAGGAGTGGAACGCTTCCTTATTTGAGTTACATTAGTAATGTCTGCACTGTGAATGACTTTTGTGTATGTCCTCATGATTGGCTGTGACTGGAATCCTGAGAAGCTGCCATGCAGATGAAGTCTCTTTACCATTTCCAATGCTGTGTTGCTGCCATTGCTGCTATGGCCAGAAGCTTTATGTCAGTGTTTCTTGCTGCATGGATACTCTGCTGTTGTGACTGCCATATGCTCTGTTGCTGTTGATGGGATCAAACAGTGTTCATTCAACCTCTTTCAGACCTGCCTCAACTGCCTCTCAACTCCATCCCTCTACAGAAGCACCTGTGTAAGTGGTGGTTTATGGATTTTAGGTTTAAATCTTCCTTTTTGGGGTGACCTCTGCCTAACCTATTCACAGAGCTGGCAGGTTAATCAACACTAGCTTTTTCATAGATTCAGAGATACTTGCCAGCCCACTTCAGCAAAGCATGGCATGTGGTTTTGAAGCATTTTGAAGCATATAAGGTGCTGCTTGCAGCTTTCTAGATACAAAACAGCCTAATCTCTCATTTTTTGGATGAATAGCTTTCCTAATATGCTGTAGGTTTCTGGGTTTGTCTACACATCCCTGCCTCCACCCTTCATATCGAGTCCCCAAGCCTGCTAATCATGTTGCTAAATCTTAGCATTTCTTATAGACAAGGTCATGTGCTGAGCACTTTCAAACGATTAACTTATTGGGTCTCACAGTGGTCCTACCATTATCATCTCAATTTTAAAACTGAGGAAACCGAAGTGGAGAGTGGTTTAAAAACTTGCACATAGTCACACAGCTGGGATTCAAACAGCCTTCACCAACGCGGCTAAGATCAGACCAAGGAAATCTGATTTCAGAGTCCATGCTCTTAGCCACTAATTTATGTTGCCCTGAAAATCAGAACTCTATTTAAGAGCACATCCGTAGCTTCCCAACAGCCAAGCTGATCGAAACAAAATTAATGAGTCTTCACACATTCAGACTCCATGGTTTCATGATCTTCAGAGCGTGTTCCCCACCCTCTGGTGACTACCACCGATGTGTCATTTTATTCTGCTCCATACTATACAAACGATGGTAAGGGAACATGTTCTCTTTTCTTCTTCCAAATATTTAGACTTTTCATTCAGTGGGGGAAAAAAAATATATATAACATAAACCCCACAAACGTGTTGAATAAAAATAATAGTGACAATTGTTTTTAATGTAAATAAAGTGAATTTATTTAATACAAAGAATAAAGCACTAAAAAACACTTCAACAGCGAAAAGAGGAAGAAAAATGCATGCTAAACTTGAACTTCTCATATTCAAACATCTCTGGCGCCATGGTTATGAAGTCCATGGAGGTAAACTTTAAAATTATCTTGTGCTTGTCAAGCAATCGATTCAATCTCATTGTTAACTAAAGGAGTGCTGTAATACAAATAATACAAATAGTGATGGGCAGTGAGGAGACACAGTTGTGAGCTGTGGTTCTGATGCTATTAACTATGAGCAACCTCTGATAGAGTTGAACCCATCAGAATTCACAGGACTAAATGGGCTTCAAGGTGTCTTTAGACTCCAACACTACATGGATTTCTGATATTAGTAGCACATTACCTTTATTTATTGTAATATAACATGTCATATTATAAGCCAGATTCAATGCTAAGTGTTTCCACGGATAATAATCAGTAGTCAAAGTATAATGTGGACTTTTAAAGTATTCATGTTAGTCCCTGGTGGCAACTGTCATTGCTCTATAACAAATAGTATCCTAGTGACTTAAAATAGTTAACATATTTTCCTATCCCAGCTTACCACTAGAAATGCCCCAAAAAGCAAAAATAAAGTAAAAATTCTTCTCTTTGGAGACAGCCGAGGACCAAGCACAAGCAAAAAATAATTTGTGTTAAGAGAAATAAAAATTCCTAGGAATCTCAGAAATCAATTTACCCAAATTAGAATAAAGCTGCCCTAGACATTCTTCACTTACTAGGCAATTGCAAACCACCAGTAACACAGCAAGTTGGCTCATAAGTGTTAGAAGATGATTCCAGGAGTTGTGGCTCTGGTGCAACATAGACTGGAGGGCTACAGGAACTGGATTCAGGGCTCTGAGATTGGCATTGGCTAGAGTCACATTCCAGAGTTTGGCAACTCTTAGACACGTGTCTTGAGTGGACAAGATTTTGCCATGTTGCTCACAGGTTGGCAGCTGAGGACTACAAAACCCATTTGCTGGCTACTTTCTGACTAGCAAAGCTGAGAAATACACTCCAACACAGCTGAGGAAATTCTTGATTGGCATATTGTCCTTTCACATGGCCCAGAATTAAAATACCTCATTTGGACAGCCCTGGGGAGGAAGGCACTTTGCACACAGCTGTCCTCTGTGCATAATTCCTGTTCACCATTGGGTACTTTGCAACTGGTGGTTTCCCTGGAGGTTTCTTGAAAGTTGTCCAGGAGCCAGGTCCTACCGTGGCAGTAAAAAACCATCCATCTTCAAAGTTTATAACATTCGATTCATGTATGATGGCAGAGAGAGGTGGGACATTATAGAAGCTCTTGAGCGAATGGCTGGATCTCTGGGTCATACTGTGAATATCCTTGATTGAAGTTGGTCTCAAGGATCCAACATGCTGATTTCAAGAGTAAATTCATTACTGAAGAGGTTATATGCTCAAAAAACTGGGTATTGGCTTCTTCTCACAACTCTTTCTACCTCATTGCTTAAGCTAATTTGAAGGATAACATCTCATTAGCACTTTGTTTAGTTATATATGAAGATGATGCCTTATTAACAAAGAAGCCAGTCCATTTTGAATGGTCAAAGTGGCTTTCATGTTAGCCCCAAGGCTGACTGATCAGGGTGGGGCTTGTCGAATATGAGTCCCAACATGTCACCAAGCTAACATTTTTTTTGTTTGTTTCCCTTGGTCACCATGCCTCTCTTTACTGGTAAATGGACAATAAGAAATGTATGTGGAAATGGCCAATTGAATACTGATTAATACTCAGGACTGGAGTTTTGAGAAATGGCACCTTGGCAGAACTTGATAATATGTTCAAGACATTTTAGGTAAGAGGCTGTTTTGATTGAGCCCCCACCCTCATTAACCTTCTTACTCTTCACCCAAAGTACCGAATGGGGCCATTGCCCTATAAACGTCTTTCCCTTTGTCTGACAAGTTTGTTCCCCTCATCTTATTGAAAGCAAAATTTAAATGTTGTCTTTTTATAAAGCTTTTCCCTGATTTTCTGGTTAGATGTTATTATTTATTCCTCTGAATTACCAATGGATTCTGACACGTTCTTTATCATGATTGCATTTTACACCAAGTAATGTGTTTACTTATAGTTGTGCTTGATCATTTGTTTTCTAACAAACCTGTTTCAGTATGCTTTTCATTTTTGTTTACTCAGTGTTTTGTTTTTGATGGCAGAATGATGAACTCCTACATTTTCACATTATCATGCTGCATTTAGCATAGTTTCAAACTCATAGCACAGAACCTACCAGCACAATTTCTGTAACACATTCTATGATTTATTTAGCTCAGCTTCTGACAGTGAAACAACAGAAGTATATTTTTAGCATAGCACTCTGGTCTCCGTTTCTTGGGTCTGAAGCAAACCAAGAACATTGAGAAACTTTGAACAATACTTATACAAGCTCCTCATTGATGTGTAATGGTCTGGGGATATTATATTTTTAAAAGGACGCTTCTGAGTGTCCACATTCAGCTTGACAGGCTGTAACTCAACTTGTGCATAATGTCTTTGTAATAGATGCAAATCATTTATAATTTTGAATGACCACTCTTGTGTGATGAAAGATCCCAGTATGTCCTCCACATGATCCCTACAACAACTAATTTAATTCTTTGCACATTTATATTTATCATTACACAGAGGTTTCTATTGCAGCTATGACTCTCCTGCTTAAATGCATTAAATGGATTCTCATTGCTCTTAAAATAAGATCCATTCCCGTTAGCCTGGCCTACAGCTCCTTTTAAGATCCAGCTGCTGCCTACTTTTCTAACTCCAAATCTTATCCTTCTCTTCTGCCCAATACGCTTTATTCTCCCAGGTCTCTACTCAGCTCCTTGACCATGTCAAGCCTTTTCCTTTCCTCAGTATTTTGCACATGCAGCTGCCTGTTTCATTCCTTCACTCCCTCTCCCCCTCTTTATACAGCTCCCTTCCTCATTTGTTGTGTCTCAACTGAAGTGATTTCCTTCATCATCTCACTTAAAAAAGATACCATTCTCAGAGAATCATTGTTTTGCTTCACAAAACTTATCTCAGTTTATAACCATTTTACTTGTTTCTTCGTTATGTGTTTGCCACTACACTGTGAGTTCCATAAAGTCAAGAAGCATGTATATCTTTCTCACTATTATATCCCCAACACTGAACACCATTTCTGGCTGTTACATAATAAGAACTCCATGAACATATTTTGAAAAATTAATGAAGAGAAGGTGCTCAATGAAGATTCACTCAGATTATAATTTAATGTCTGAAGGAATACAGTTCTGAAACCTGAACATACCCAAGAATTGGCAAGGGTAGAGAGCTTAAGGAAAAAGAAATAATGATAACCATGCCTACATTTCAACTACCCCTTTGTGAAATAAGAACAAAATCATTAAGGAAGCCTCTTATTAACAGGCCACAAACTGAGTCAATTATTTTAAAATAACATTTGATTGCACACAGGAATGTTTTTGAAAGCTTTTACCAAGAAAAAGGGCACCGCTATTCATTGTCAACACAGAGTCCTGTTGCTAATTCTGAGGGACAAAGACAGGACATCCTCTAGGCCAACATTCACACAATTTTCCCCAGCAGTCAGCCTCCTTATTAACCTCACAATGTGTAGTAAATTAGTAAATGTCTGTGCAGTTCCAAATCTCCACGTGTAAGATAGTGTCATTTGTGAGTAGGTCTCTCATTTGTGAATAAAGCAACTCTGTGAGTTCTTTTCTCTTTGGGATGAGACACTAACTTGCACATTCTAGTTAACTGAGTGCTGAATTAGTAGGTATTTCAGCAAACAATTTTGATTTTGACTGGTGCTGAATTTTTAGAGGGAGTTACCTGGCTTAATACAATGGAATGACGTAGATGAGGACAGCTGGTCACTTTGCAATTGTTTTCATTCAACCTACTAAAAACTAAGTATTAATTTTGTAGACACTTGAATAATGATAATTATGTAGTCTATTTTGTAGAATTCTTGAGAAATAGGTAGAAATAATTACCTGATTTCTTGTGGTGACTGGATACTTTGCTGCTAAATGGTTTAACAACAATTTCCTGGTCTTGAAGTATACATGATTGCAGCTGCAGTGGTACCACCTAACCACCAGAGGGTGGAATATTAACATTTGCTGTGGAGAAGTGATTAAACATAAGGGTTTTACAGTCAGACTGTCAGCATTCTAAGCCGAGATCTACAATCATAAACTATAACCTTCCATTTCTGAGTTGGTTTCTTCGCTTTTAAAATTAAATTTATGAGTATCAACCCCATAAGTGTGTTTTAATGATTAGATGAGATGATATATTATATAAGATACTAGATTGCCTGCCACATATTGAGGGATAACTGAGTAGCAATTATTTGTGATCAGGTTAAGGCTCATCATGCAGATCAAGGTGGTGTTGTTATGGCAGCATCAATCTGGAACTGATATCATACTATAAGGTAAAGTTAAAAAGTCTCTTTTTTGTGTTTGAGATTATGTTGTTTGTGCCTGTAAATGTTGCACATTCCACCCTTTTAACGGTTGGATTGTGTTTATTGTTACCATTAAAGGTCTAGACAACCTGTCTCCATCTCTCAAGAGCTTGGCCCTTGGTAGCTATGAGGTTGAATGGTTTATATTGCTTTTATATTTGATTATGTGGCTATGTTGGACTTTAATCACTTGTTCAGCTGTATTAAAGTAAACAAAAATTCAAAAATTAGAGTTACCCTTCAGTAGTATGATTCACTTAAGTTCTTCCACAATTTATTTCCTCTCTCCTTGCCTTAGTTTTATGGCACCAAACAAACATGCCAAAGCACCTAAAGTTAATTGAAATCCATTCCTCTTTTCCGACCCTAGATACAGTGTCTAGCAATGCAATACTATGCTAAGAGTGAAAAAACCTGGCTTCTGGCCCTGTTGGTTCTGTTAATTCACTGCATGAATTTGCACATCACTCTGCCTCTCTGGATATCCTACAACATAATGAGTTTAAATGAGAAGATCTCCAAAGTGCTTTCCAGTTACCACATTCTATGATTTTCTAGCAGAATCTCAATATCTTAGAGTTGAAAAGGACATTAAATGGCATCTTGTCAAACCTACCTACTGAGTGAAAACCACACTTTCATTTAAGCCATATAATCTTTATTAAGAGTATTTATGAAAAATTTTAAAGGACAGACAAAAGGTTGATGTTTGTAGACAATTAGATGCCCTGCTTGCTGGTAGAAATCCACAACTGTAAATTAATAGTTCTATTGTATTTGAGAATAACTCCAAGAATAAATAAAAAGTATGTTTCTCTGGCCAAGAACACATTGGTCTACCTCAAAAAAGTGTGCTGAGTGGAATGTCCAACTTCCTTTAGATATAACATTCTGTAAAATAAGTTGAGTACCATGTAACACTTCTCAGACACTGTAATGCACACACAAAAAATTTTAAGCTCTGGAATACTCAAAATTATGACATTATGACCATAATAATGATCCTATGTGGAATAGGGAAATAATCTCTTGCCAACTTTCTCTGTTTATAATGATAAATAGATTCTCTTAGAATGTGATAATAAAAGGATTCACATGTGACAACATTTCTTCTCTGAATCTATTTCTAAATAATTGTGCTTCTTGGAATAATCCTTGGTCACTGACAATTAGATTAAATCAGACTTTGATTCAAAGAGCCAAAAAGAAAAAAAAGAAAAAAATCAAGAAAACTTAGTGTCTATGTAGCCTTTAATGATGAGTAAGTTTTAAAAAAGAATGAACCATAGTATCTCAACCATCTAAGCATTAACTCCCATAATTTCCACCCCTTTGTTCATATGTCATGGATGTGAAAGTGTCATGGCTTATTATAGTAATTATACAGTTGCTTTTGTTCCTTTCCCCAGATGCACTTATTCTGGTCTACTTCTGAGGTTAGCATTTGGTGAAGTTATTTTTCTGCCTTTGTGTGATCCAAAAATGTGAAGTTTTTTGAGTTCTTCCACTTCTACCATGGGTACCTGAAGCTGTGATAATATGCCATTGAGATGGTACTAAATAATTTTTTATGATAATGATGACCAGAGGATTGACGACATTGATGGCAAGTAGCTTAACTAGAGTTCAACCAGTAAAAATGAATGTATGTTTGATGTCACTGACGTAGTATGTATCCTGCAGACTGTCACCCTAGCTCCATTTTATTCATTCATTCATTCATTCAATTAACTTTTATTGAGTCTTTATTACTTGAAAGATTCTGTTAGATAAGATTCCATCATATTTTTTGAAAATATGACAAGGGCAAACAAACAGACAAAACAGTACTAATTAAACAAAATAATAATTTCAATGAAACATTAAAAATAGAGACTTTGTAATTAACAGAATATAAATATATATAATGCTGGCATTGTGTAGGGAATGATCAACTCTATTGATTTTGGAGTCTTTTTAAAAGAAGAGAGAGAAGAGATAGTATTTCCATGGGTTTTGAAGGTTAAGGGAGATGTGGCATTAATTCTAGAAGTACTAGACCATATAAGAGCTCAGATCTACACCATGTGTTCAAGGAAATGGGAGTAGTTAGCATTGATGGGGTACATGTTGGTGGAGTGTATGTATGCGGGGAGTGGTGAGAAGAGGACCTGGGAGAGGGCAGAGGTGGGCTGCAAATAGACTTTAACACTGTATTAGAGAGGCTTTATTGGGAAAGGGGTTATTTCAGGTTTTAAACGAGTGTCTCATTTAGGAAAACATTAGTTACAAGTAACAGAAATTGTAATTCAAAATGGCTTAAATCACAGGTCCACAACCTTTTTGGTACCAGGGACTGGTTTTGTGGAAGACAATTTTTCCATGGACTGGGGAGGGGGAATGGTTCAGGTGGTAATATGACTGACTGATGGGGACCAATGGGGAGCAGCAGATGAAACTTCACTCGCTCGCCCACCGCTCACCTCCTACTCTGTGGCCCGATTCCTAACAGGCCGTGGACCACTGCCGGTCCGCAGCCCAGGGGTTCGGGACCCCTGGCTTAAATAATAACATTTACTGTCTCATGTTTACCAAAGTCCAGAAATAAGATGGACGGGGCTCTGTTCCTCAGCATTTCTCTTGGTTTTTACCTTCTTTCATGTGATGGTTTAATTTTCAGGCCACATGCAAAATGGATGCAGCATTCCACATACGATATGACAAAATCCAGAGGAAGACATGGTTCCTTCACAAAACTTCACAAGGGAGTTCCCTGGTGGTGCAGTGGTTAAGAAACTGCCTGTCAATGCAGGGGACATGGATTCAATTCCTGGTCTGGGAAGATCCTACATGCTGCCGAGCAACTAAGCCCATGTGCCACAACTGCTGAGCCTGTATGCTACAACTACTGAAGCCCGTGTGTCTAGAGCTCATGTTCTCACAACAAGAGAAGCCACTGCAATGAGAAGCTCATGCACTGCAACAAAGACCCGACACAGTGAAAAAAAAAATAAAGCATTTAAAAAAAACCAAACGTATATACACTACCAAATGTAAAATAGATACCTAGTGGGAAGCAGCCACATAGCACAGGGAGATCAGCTCGGCGCTTTGTGACCACCTAGAGGTGTGGGATAGGGAGGGTGGGAGGGAGACGTAAGAGGGAGGAGATATGGGGATATATGTATACATATAGCTGATTCACTTTGTTATAAAGCAGAAACTAACACACCATTGTAAAGCAGTTATACTCCAATAAAGATGTTAAAAAATTAAAATAAAATAAAATAAAATAAAATCTTAAAAACTCCACAAGAACTTTACCATAAGCACTTCTCCAGATCACTCCTTTTTTCTCATTGGTTTAAGTCAGATCACATGCTCCATTCTGAACGATTCACTTTCAGTAGGGATTGGGGTGCCAGGTTCAATCCTGAAACCTGGGACATAGTCATGCTGATATAAAGAAATGATTGCAGGTAGTTAAGAAGAGATACACAAGCAAAATTCAGTTCTTGTGGGAAGAGGAGAGAGGAGAAAAACAACTATGAGGGCAATGAAAAATAGGCTACCCTCATACACTTACCTATTTTCTTTCCACTTACGTATTTTCAAATATAGATATATGCATTCCCCCAAACAAGAAAACTTAGTAAACTATCTAGTTATCATATCCAAATATAAGCCTATGATATCAAGGAGTCCTCCCTTTCAGCTATTTCCTACTCATGACACTGCCATGTTTCCAGAAGTTCTCGGGAGACTTCTATGAAAACAGCTGACCTTATACTGATCAAACAGAAGAAAGAGAATGATGCATCAACATTAAAAAATGACTCAGAAATTGTATTCCTTTTATTATAATAAAATGAATATGTGGTCAATTTCATCCATACTTAACATATTTGTTTCATTACACAGGTTACTGCAGTCAGTTAATATTGTAACCTCAGAATTCCGTTAGGGCTTTCATAAGTCTGTAAAAGGGTCTTATAAAAAGTATTTTGACAATTCCTTCATCTAAAACAGCCAAGCTAGTACTTGCTGAAGCATACTGCTGTCTCTGGAACTTTTATTCTTGGATCTGACCCATGACTAGTTTAAGCAAAGTAAGGTATCCTGATAAGGCTGAAATGACCACTCATAGAAGAGTTTAAGATAATCTCCTGCCCAAAGTCTGATTCCACGTGCCAAAAATTCCAGGGAACTAACTATGTATTGGCAGATAATTCTTCCAATCAGGGAATCTGCTCCATAAATTAAATACTTCTTTTTAGACAAATAACAGTAGATTTGGAATTCCCAACAGACATCTTTTTAAAAAAAATAATAGTAAGATTTATGAACTGATATCAGATTAAATGAGTTTATTTGAAAGGAAAAGAGACCTCTTGTACTATTTTTAACTAGAAAAGTAAGGGGGGAAATAGAAGAAAACAGAATGGATACTCTTTGAGATAAATTATTTTAATATTAATAGGATTTTTAAAAATTATCATTTGTCTAGGTAGTAGAATATAGACTCCAGCCAGATAATAGTTGAGATTAACTTTGAGGGCTATAACTGTGAAGTCACAGTCTAGAACCCTTAAGTTGATTGATCAGCAGTAGAAGCCAGATATACAGGTTGGTTGGTAACAAGAAGTCTGGCGGATCCTAGAAGCCACATATGTTGGGTGGCAAAATCTGGATCCATGGCTCAGGGAAGGGAAGCCACAGATTCCAGAGCCCAGGGGTCTGAAGCCATAGGATCCACAGCCTAGTGAGTAGCAACTTCTAGAGCCATAGCCCAGGCAGTAGCCTCTGCTGGACCCACAGCTCAGAAATTCAGTGTGAGTTGACTGACAAGGACTGCAGGGCATGGAGGTGCTTGGATGGTAGCAGAATGTCTGGCAAGGGCTGGACACCACACGGTACATCTGGCACCTGGTGGGCTCATCACAGGTCTCCTGACAGATACTGTAGAGAGATGAGTCCAGCTGGCAGGAGATGGAAGAGCTGAGGTCAGTGCTGTAGACCAGGTCGCTGGGGTGGAAGGAGCCTGGGTAGTGCAGATAGCCTCTAGGGGAGTGGGAGTAGAAGTTTCCAAAGCAGCAGTTGTAGGACATGTGGACAGGAGATGTGAGTTCAGCTGAGTTACTGTGAGAAGATGTTCTGATATCCTTAGCTTCTCCCAGCCCTGTTTATATATATATTCTCAGTCCACTGGATGTGATGCAGACCCTCCCTGTTCTTGTGCATGTCTTGTCGTGAAAATAGTTAATTCACCTAGGCTATAATTATAACTGAACACATTCCTGTGTTTTCTTAACTGCTGTTCAATTATTCTGCTTTATAGAAGCCACTCTGCTCCTCTCTTTTTTCTTTTTTCAGAAATTAGGTGTGGTTTGCGTTCAAAGATGTTGGACCTGATGCATAAAGATGGTGCCCTTGCTTCCTCACTGAGATTGGCTGATTTGGTGCCTGAGTGTGTAAATTGTTTCTCCTAATGGTCATCAGCACCTCCCTCTCAGATATTTATATATGTTTTATGGAGGCTTTACTATGTGTAAAACATTGCAGATTGTGGGATCATTTAATCCTTGCCACCACCTTATGAGATAGGAATTAGCACCGATTTAACAACCCAGGTGTGACTCCCTCCAAAGCCAGCAGGAAGAGCAATGCTGTGCTGAAGCTTAACCTTTCAGCTCCCAGAATCACGTGCACAGTGAATACCAAGGTGAGAAAAACATTTCAATGCGATAACATTTGCATTTTGTCAGATGTGCCTACCTATACATTCTTACCTCTTTTATGGAAAACCAAACACAGCCACCAGATTCTTAATGCTTTCAGTTATTTTTTTTAACATTCAAAGTTACCATGGAGATGGTTATTTCAAGCTCTTCTTCTATTTGTCCTCTCATTTAGCTTATCATCATTAAGCAACTCATGTTTGATCCTGCATGGAGTTATTGAATTCCTTTTCCACGTGACGCAGAGATTCTTTGGCAAACACACAGACTATCACTGAGAATAACTGCTAAAAAGTAGTATACCTTGAGTGAGTTGACTGCCGATGAAATACATTTGCAACAACTTGAATTTTAATAGTGTGCTAACCTTTGCCAACTCAGTTGGGAGTGAGAAATGAGACACCTTAGAGAGTGATTCATTTCACTCCCTGCTGAGCTTCTCTTTGTGTTCACCGTTCTAGAAAGACAAAGCAGCAAAAAACGTACCTTCATATTAAGTAGTTAAAATTAACCTTACCCCTATAAAAAAATCAATGATAGAAAAGTCTTAGAATTAGAAATGTCTTTTTTTTTCACTTATTGTAATATCCAACTGCTGCCTTAAAGCATCTTTTAGAAATGGGAAAGCAAAAACCTATTTATGTAATTTGATCTTTTCTCTTTGCTTCCCGGTGATTCTTTTCTCTAATCTTTACATCATCTGCTTATCTGGCAAGAATGGAATAGTCTGCCCATTGTCTTACTTGCAAATTTCTACCAGATATCTCCCTCGCTTCCCCAAATCCTTCTCATCCCTCAAAGCCAAAATCAAATTCCTCATGTCTGACAGGTGTTCATCTCAACTGTTTAAACTCTTCTGCAATAAGGAACTTAGTATCTTATTAGCTATCCATTTGGGTGAACAAACATACACACACACACGCACACGCACACGCACACGGAGGAATTGGAAGAGATGTCTTTTGAAATGGATTGTGCAGACTGAGTAAGATTTCAGTCGTTTGAACTCGCAGGACAGTCACATACATTGTAAGAGTGGAGTACCCAGAAGTTCCTCAGGATCAGCAACAGGGTTTTATTTTCTTTGATCAAGTATCTGGCACACAGTGAGTGCTCCAAATTATTTATGAAATGAAGGAATATATGAAATCATTAACTTTTTATTTTTACATTCATCTAAAATAAGTGTTGCACACTAATTTTCTTTTAAAACTTACCTTGAATACAACATTAAGTGAATATAAATATCTCTTTCATAATTAAATATAATCCCCAAATTAATCATAACCAGGTTAGTGCTTAAGGTGACCCTAGGTCTCTGCCCCTCACCTCCAGACCAAGCAAAATTACCTTGGTGGCCTGGATCAATCATTTCTTTCTCTGTCCAACAGCTTCAACCCCATCCATTCTAATGGTTCTGTTTTCTCAGACTTACGGACATAGCTAACCATCTTCAACCCAAAAGTTTTAGTGTCATTTTCTCCATGATTATGTAGCTCTTCTTGTTTTTAAAGACAAAATTCTCTAAAGATTTGTGTGATCAGTTTGTCAACTATCTAAATTCTTATTGTCTTTTCAATAACCATGTTGTTTTTCTCTGGTTGAACTCTCTTCTGAAATTTCACTGGTATGGTCAGCAGTGACCTTTATGCTGCTAAATGTGGACGTTTGGGGGATGATCCTATGCAAATGTTTAACCACATTTAACACAGTTAACTGTGTCCCTGATCTTGAAGTATGTTCATCTATCAATTTCTGTGAACATCACACTCCTGATTTTCTATCTAACTTCCACCAAATTCAATTTACCATTAGTTGGCTTCCGGTATATGTTTTTTGAGGCTTCCTGCCGATCTCACCACTTATTCTCTCTGTAAGGGAGGTAGCTCCCATTCATGACTTGAAATACTGTCCATATTGTGTCATTCAAATGTATATTTCCAGTACACACCTCCTTTTATTAAAATTCTAGACCCAGATATCCAATTACCAGCCATTTCCATTTAGAGATTTTATAAGGCTGTCAAAATTGTATGTGTATAAAAATGAAATTTTATTCTTCCCTAGGGAGAAAAAAAAAATGTTTTTTCTCAACTGAGTAAGCAGCATATCAAACCACATAGTAGTTTAACTCAGAAATCTTGTAATCCTCTTAATATATGCAATCCACTCTAAATATGACCCATTCTATCTTCTAAACTTATCATAAATCTCCCCAGTCCTCTTACTGTCTTCCTTCCAGTCTAGGGTTTCACAACCTTGTCATCACTGACATTTTGAACTGGGCATTACTTTGTTGTGGAGAGTATCCTGTTCATTGTTAGATATTTGGCAGTGTCCCTGGCTCTATCCACTAGGTGCCAGTAGCACGTCACACACAAACACACACACACACACACACACACACACACACACACACACAAATTATGCCAATTAACAATGTCTTCAAAAATTGCTTGAGGGCTAAAGCAGTTCTGGTGGAGAACCACTGTTCTAGTTCAAGGTAGTAGCCTGTCTTGGTGGGACTACTGAAAATGTTCAACATGGCCTATTTCATTTTCAAAAAAATGTCTCCTCCAATCTTTTCTATCTGTGTCTGATCAATCTTCTTAAAACAAAAATCAGGTCCTGTCACCGTCCTGATTAAAACTTTCCCATTGCATTCTAATACACGTTTGATACACACAAATCCTCTGCATGGTATGTAAGGTTGCATGACCGTGTCTCTAACCTCATCTTCACACCATACCCTTTCCCTCTCTCCCAAACACACTGCCTCTGTTCCATAATTAACATAGCTCAAGCTTTGTCCTACCACAAGGACATGCTGTTTCCTGTGCTCTGAATGTTCTTTCTTCATCTGGATAATTAAGATAATTAAGCCTTTCCTTACTTCCTAACCACCATATCCCAGAATAAATTAGGTTCTCCTGTTATGATAGCTATCATCCCTGTAATTAATTTTATTATTTTTATAACATATTTATTTTTTAGACTGTCTTCTAGGCTAGAGCAGTGCAACCTAAGCAAACCAGTCTATGGGAGTCAGTTACCATCTGCCATGAGACAAATAATGTATGTCAAGTAAATGAGTGCATCGCTTCCTTCATTAAGAATTCCTGCATGATTAAAAGATGTCAGCTTAACTAAATCATAGGTTTGATAACACCATTGATTCACCTGGTCTATGACCCTTCTTAAGTGACACATCTCTGACTGTAGTCTCTTGAGAGAGACAAAAAATATACTCTTTGCTGTTCAACAGTGAATCCTCAGCTCAAGAATAATCAAAGTTACATAGTTGTTTCTCAACAAATACTTATAAATTAGGGAATTGATGGGATTATCATCAACTATCTTCTATCTTATCCTGTCTCTCTCCCTCCAAACTTTTGTTTGATCTACATATCCCTTTGGATCTTTCACAAAAACATTAAACCCAGCAGAGGCTCAACTGCTCTCCTAAGCCATCTCCTAAATTAGAAGAACTTCTAATTCTTTTGCACACTATTATAGTTACAGTAACCCATCTATGCAGTTCTTGGGATATATCCATGACCTCCCTTTTCGTCACTTCCCATATCTGATCTTGGATAAGCCTACCTTGCTATTTTTTTAATCTCCAAAAATGGTAAAAGCCTTTGTTTTTGTATCTGGCCATAACTCAACTATTTGTCTGTTATTACAGGTGGTCTCCAGAGCATCTGGTCTTGCCTATCTCAACTCTATTTCCTATGCATTTATCACAATGTTTTTTTTTTCTAAAGTCTATGTTGGTCTTTTCAAACTCGAATTCAATTCCCTAAGTCTTTAATACAAATCATCTTATGATCTGACCCACAATTAGTTCATACCTAGTGTCTCTGTGCCCTAATTTTATCTTCAAAAGATACTAGATTGCTTCCACTCAGCTTAAGACTAAAGGCAAAGGAGTCAGTCAGGCAAGAGGATCTTTTGTCAAGAAACTCAGCCTCAGCGATGAGTGTTAGAAGAGAGAAGATGAAAGGCTGGGCTGGAGACAGACAGGAGCCAGATGACAAGGGGCTCTGGACATTCTTCAAAAGTCCAAAACACTTTGAAAATCAAAAACAACCTTTAGAACTAATTTGGTGGTGAAAGAAGGCATTCTCTCTCCTCTGGATAGAATGACATGATCAAACTAATGGAAACTATGCATATACTTTTTTCTTCCTCTTTTTAGTGTGGATATATTGTGCCTCAGAAATAAACAAATATGTTTGATTATAGGGTTTTTTCCCAGATACTACCTGGGTTATTATATTATATACAGTTTACACATTCTATTATCATTCTGAAGTCTGAAAAGACTGGAGTCCAAAACTCATCTGTCCCCTTTGGCTTGGACAAGGGAATGCGGATCTGTAACAATGAGAAGCCACTGATAGGTTATAAATATGGACATAATTAGATCAAATTTGCCTCCTACAGAGATGACTCTGTCTGCAGTGGGAAGAATGGATTGGAGGGTCACATAAGAGTATGAGTGGGCCCCCGGCCAGGTTCAGACCCTGGCAGTGTGATTCAATAGCTTATATTCTTAACTACAGTGCTTGACTGCCTCCCATAAAGATGGTTATTAAAGCTCCACAACATGTTATATGAGATGAGAAGAGGGCCTCGGATGGCACCCTGAGAAAACCGTACATTTAAGGAATTGGCAAAGTAAGAGGAGCCTACAAAAGACTGCGAAAGAATAGCCAGTAAAATTTAAAGAAAATTGGGAGTGTAACAAAATCCAGGTAAAAATGCATTATAAATAAACCAAAGCAGTCAAAAGTATCCAGTGTTGGAGGGAGGTCAAGTTAGATGGTCCTCCTAGATTTTAAGCATGTCACTATCAAATATTATATATCTATATGTGTATCTATATCTATCATTTTGTTTTGCTTTGTTTTGTAATTTAATATGGTAATGACCACAGTTTCAATAGTGCCCAGTACATTGTAGAAGCTAAAAAATAAACCCTTGTTAAACTAAACCATCTTGTCCAACTTTCTCAATGTACTAACATGGAATTTGAAAGCTAGAGAGAGTCACTTCAAGTCAATTCAGCAAGCACACATTAGAGCACAAAGCACTGTTGTGGGTCGTGAGGATGATAATGGGACCAAGAAAGGGCCCTATCCAAAAAGGCATGCCTTCATCTGATTCTGGAAAATGAGAAGTATGTTAAGAGAAGATAGGTGACTTTAAAATGTGTTACATGCAGCTAAATCTAATCACTTTTGTTCTTCTTAAAGACTCCTCAGCTACTAAATAAAGCTGAATAGAATCTTATGCCCTTTGCATTTACACATGTTGTGAATTATTCTGAATCTTATGTTTTACATAGGAAATAATAATTCTCTAATTAGAAGTCATTTTAGACTATAATATTTTTCTACTTATACAAATGGTTTGTCTTAACTCTGGTTTTACAGATTGCTTTTTATAAAATCAATGACCAAAGTTATCCAAGTAGTAATTTTTCCAAGTAGTTAAAAAAAATGCAACCCCAGTCAGCCAAAAACTCTTTAAAAAATTCAAGAAAAAATGAATGTGTTTGAATTCCATGAAAGTTTATTCAATAACAACATTTCTGTCACATTGCAGGAGAACAAGAACATGTGAAATAACCTCATGATTTCTCTTATGTATAACTTCTTTTAATATCTAACATATAAAACTCTGAGGTGGTTTCCCAAGTTTGACTACTCTGATTGAGTAATGATGACAGAACATGTATCTCTGAGAGAAACTAAGAACTTGGTGGTCAGTCCATCTTGAAGTGGGGATTGTGCTAAATGAATAAAACAGAAAACAGCATTTCATGTAGGAGCGTGAAGAGACATTAAACTGCTTTACAGAAGCCAGGCTTCTAGGCTGATCTGTATTAAGTTGGCAGGACATCCCTAGTAAGAAAGTAGTTTACATGGCAGAACCCGGGAAGATAATTCAGGTTTGGGGAATCAGAGGATGGACAATTTAAAGACTGGGAGCCTTTGAATTCATAGTGTCTGGAAAACAGATGATTACTGGCTGCTGATGGGCTTCTAGCAGCTCTCTTGAGAGTCATTAGACAGAAACTTTCCTTGGAGGAGACCGGGAGAACAGATGTCAGTGAGTAGACAAAGTGGCTGAGGTAAGACGGGCCACAGGACAAGACTGGGTAGACCAGGAATTCTCTAAGAGAAAAGGTGGTGCATAAAAGACAATGATATCATTGCCTGATCATGATACTCTGTAAGAATCCAATGTTTTATGGAAAAATAATTCTGTTTGGCTCTCTTTACCAGCTGGATGAATATGGAATGCCTCATCTAAGTGGACTTAAATTATATTAGAAAAGAAGATGGCAATTTTAGCCCAAATACTTTTAAGAAGTAATCTACTGTCAAATTTATAGCATGTAATTTTTTTTTTTTTTCCAGTACATGGGCCTCTCACTGCTGTGACCTCTCCCGTTGCAGAGCACAGGCTCCCGACGCGCAGACTCAGCGGCCACGGCTCACGGGCCCAGCCGCTCCGCGGCATGTGGGATCTTCCCGGACCGGTGCACGAACCCGCGTCCCCTGCATCAGCAGGCGGACTCTCAACCACTGCGCCACCAGGAAAGCCCTATAGCATGTAAATTTTTAATGGCCCCTTAGGGGTTGTGTTTATAAGCAGTAAAGCAAATACCAAATTATTTTCTTCAAGCACGTTGAAAATTGCTGAACAAATTTAAAAATTCCAAAGCAATGTTTCAGATAGTCTCATTTCTGTATTATATGAGGGTGGGCATTACACCTAAAGATCCTTGATTAACCTAACTATAGGAATTTGGTGGCTTGAGGGTAGACAGACACTAGTGAAGACCAAGAGTTAAAGGCACAGAGATAAGATTGCCCAGGAAAATCACAGTATAAAAGAAACATTAAATAAATAAATAAACAAATAAAGCATTAAGAAAATGCTAAATTAGGTTACACCCAAGGTAAAAAATTAGATAAAGAAAATGGATTAAAACATATTTATTTGCATGTTTATGAGTTTTGGGAGGGAATGGAGTATACTGTTGTGTACTTTATTGTGTACTTAAAATGTTTAGGAATTGAGAGCATAAATATTTGGTTTGGGGCCAAATGAAAGATATGAAGTTTATGGCTCACCAGAGATTTAGGTCAAGGGAGCCATACGCATTTATTTTTTTGGACATAAGTTACATACATTTATAGTGTAATAATAGGTAACATTTATAGAGTGGTTTCTGTATTCAAGGAACTCTTCTAGTTGCTTCACATATCTTATCATTTGCTCCTCATTGTAATCTAGTGATATAAATACTATCATCATTCTATTTTACATTTAAGGAAATTGCATTTTTGAGAGGTTCCACAATATGTAAAAGCAAATAGCCAATAACTGTTAGAATCAAGGGATTCAAATATACATAGTGTTTCTTCTTAAACCGAGTTTAAATGAGTTCACTCTCAAAGCAGACAAACTGATGTCCAACTGAAAAAAAATTATTATCGAAATGCTTACATATTCTAAGGACTCACTCTGAAGCATGAAAACTCGGAGATTCTCTAGGTGGGGAAACCAAAGTGGGGACCCAGACTGAGGCATCGTGAGGATCAAGTGATCTCGTTATCTGGAGGGTGGCAAGGGAGCACGGGCCCAGATTGGGATGTCAGTTGGTTAATAGACAGGACAGCACCGATTCCTTTGTCTTATTAATGGGCTTGGTCCCTCGTGACTCTGTACCTAATATCAGATGAGCTATCCTAGTTGCAGTTGCCTTTTGAGAAGAAGGAGTCACTGCTAATAAACACGTTATGACTTACCAAAGAGGCTATTCAGGAGCCATGTGCATAACAACAGGCAGGCATTCTTTGGACAGTATCAATTCTACATTGTTTCAGCAGGTTGAAGGCAATGGGCCTTCATTCTCTACTCATATTGGCAAGACTTCAAAGTTCAAGAAGCAATGATAATAACTCATGGTATTCGTTTGTTTTGAACTTCAAGACCATTACTAAGCAATTTTCCGTTTGGCATCCCCAAGAGAAGCATGATAGAGACATGACAGGTACTGTTACCCCCAAGAATAGGATCTGGTGGGCTAATGTGTGGAGCTTTGTTTCCAAAGTCATGTTTTTCTGACTTCAGTGTCTCTCATCATATGCTACAGTGATTTATAGAGATTTATCCAAAGTAGTGTCTCAACTGGTAAGGACCCTTTTAAGGAAGGTTTGAATATTTTTTGCCTGTTTTGCTCTCACCCAACATAGCAATCAGTGAAGCTTTAGGCAAGAAAATATATCAAACGAGTTACAAGTAAACTTTGGAACACACATTTATTTTTCTCCATATTTGAAAAAGCAGTAGATGTTTTGCTCATGCTTGAAATAGAGATGCCCTTTGCATACATTTTGAAATCTCAGTAATGCAGACCAAAGCCTATTGCATGCTCTTCCTGCTTGCTAAAAGGAGATTAATATGTTAACACTAATTGCCAAATATATGATAATCACATCATATATCAAGGGAAATGGGCTCATATGAACAAAGATGTCTGAGGCACAATACCTCCCATAAATTCAAAATCTAAACACTCCTACTCTTCATTACATAATTCTCATATATATTCCTCATAACAGCTCTATTAATTAAGTAGCATTATTTTCACTTTTCAGGAAAAAAAGCATATTGATATGTTAAGTAATGTGTAAGAAATTATTTTGATAAAAACTTTATAAAGCCAGAAAATGAGAGCAAATCTCTCTGTCTTCAGATATTTCATTACCCAAGCCTACCTACTGTTTGTTAAGCCACAATATAAAGCTGGCAAATGCTGAGGACCAAATGCATGACACAGACGAGTCGAAGTTTTATTACTAAGCTCTTAAACACTTAAAAATAGGATTAAAATGGAGAAAAAGAGGATAATATCCTAGGCAAAGTGTTAAACCACATGACAAAAGGTGTTGGGTAGGAAAGTAAAGGCAAGCCATTTTAGAATTCACACCACGTTCTTGTCTAGAATTTGAAAATGAAAAACTTGCTGGGTAGAATTCCATCTTATGACTTCAAAAAAGACAGGCTTGCTGCACAAAGCATTCCTCCCCACATGTCAACAATCGATTAAGAGAACATTTCCACATCACTATCCCAGAATGAAGTTTGTAGCTCCAGAGGATGTGCTAAATGTGGTTTGACTGTTTTTCTTGCTTTACCTCGTGCAATAATAGACCGTGAAAAATCACCCTAAAATTGTTGAAGCAAAAGCATTTTTCAAATTTGGTTTATAAGCTGGAGAAGATGAACAATCAATGACACCGTTTCACCTTGCAATATCCAATATTCATCCACAGAAAGTGTAGTCCCCTGGAATCAATTTTATGGTCAAGACATTAACCTCTGTGGTCATTTGCCCATCAGGAAGAGTAAGCTGTTAAAATCACAGAATCAGCCACTATTCACTTCTTTTTATGATTATGAGTGTGATAACAGCTTCCCCTTCAATTACGTGACTGGGATTATTTTTCTGGTAAAGTACCAAAAGGAGTGTGTATTTCAAAAACAAATTTAGTTATTATCTCTTGGCAGAAATTCCCTGAAATAAGAGAAATAACTCATTACCTGGAGTTTGGATTTTGATTAAAATTAATTTTTACTAAAAATTACAATATTATCTGGATGAAAAAACTTAGGAAATCTCATGCTATGTCTCTGCCAACTTCACCATGGAGAAGAGAGGGAAGGAAACACTAATTCTCCCCTCTTCATTTGGAAATTCACAATATGCTTAAGCATAATTAAAAACTCTGAAAGGGGAAGAAAGCAAACCTGATTAACTTGGTTAGTCCAATATTCGTGTATAAATGCAAACACTGTATCTCATCTACTAATATCCCTTAAGAACAGTGTTCCAAGAAATAAACATTGGCAAGTGGGGCTTTAGTCATTTGGGATTGATGGGAGTGGAAAGATTTGACTGATTCCATCAGGAAACAAAATAGAGATTCATGGGGTAATCTTACAAATTCTGAAATAGACACGAATGGAACATGGAAGAAAAGAAAAACTCTGGGCAATGTCTAATCCTTTCACTTTATTGCCAAGGCCCACATTCACCCTTAGCAGATTAGGAGCTCCCATACATCAGTGATAACTACATCTTGTCACTTTAACTGACAGACTTTAGTGTGCCTATATGAATCTTCCAGAAACATCCATTACACAACTTATAACACATTTTACCAATCAATAGCCTACTTATGTTCTCAACATATGGTGAACTTTCATCAAAATTTTTTTTAATACTTATAAGTTTACAGAAATTTGCAAAAATAGTTCATAGAATCCCTTTAACCTTCACCCTGCTTCCCCCAAAAGTGACATCTTATCCAACTGTACTACAGTACCCAAACCGGGAAATTGACATCACTGCAATACTGTTAGCTAGATTACAGATCTCATTCAGTTTTACCAGTTTAAACATGCACTCATTTGTGTATGTGTATAGATCTATATAATTATATTTCATGTCTAGATTTCCCATAACCATGACCACAATCCAGATGAAGAACTGTTTCTTTAATGGTTAACTTTTTAATGTTAGAAAAATTAAAAAGTGTAATGAATCAGAAATATGGACCTCCATTTTGCTTTTTCATATTTAAGTATGTTATTTAAGTTAATTAAATCCGAGGTTTTTAAAGATGAGTAAAGCTGACAGTAGTAGTGCAGGGATTGAGGTGACGTGAGGGATGGACTAGGCAGGAAGAAAGATCAAGTCAAAATATTGCACCCCTATGTAATCATCTTTGCCTCCAAATTACAAGCAGATGCAGTACCACTAGAAAAGAGTACACTAATAAAATAGACTAGATCCTTCTATGATATCGTGTAATTTCTTTTTTCTCCTTAGTTTCTATATTGAAGAAAAAAATGATGTTTACACTGTTGCAATACATCTATTACTATGTTTCACAGTGAGTGTTACTGATTAACACATTCTGTTGTCAGACAAAAAAAAAAAACTCTGAGACTTTGAAATGAGGGACATTAGAATGAATTACCCTGTGGCCGATCTAGTTCATGTTTCAGGGTCTTGCCCCTTTTCATTGCTTTTCATCTCTTGTATAATTCTATACACTGTAGAAAATTGATAATATTGCAAATGATTCTTGTCTGTTAAAATAAAAATCGTTTCTTTCTAGTGGAGTTCCATTGATTTTTTTCCTCTGTGTACGGTAACCACTTTGTATCTATCTTTGTAAATTTATTTCAGCACCTCTGACTGCCTATATAAGTGTGTTCTTTGAATTCCCTTTGAACCAGTTGTGGCTTTTTAATGGTGATCCCCTCATTCATTAATGAGTTAATTAAAATATTTAATATGTGTGTTTTTCATTTGCATGAGGATCTTGATTTTACTTTTTTGAAAAGTTCTCTTTTAACACTATTATGTTTTACATTGCATCACATTTTAAACATTTTCCTTCTGTTTTTTCCTCCCCAGACAACATAAAAGAATTTAAACTATTATGGGGGACTTAACAGCTCACCTCTCACATACCACTATTAACCTACTATTATCATATAAAATATGGATATGTCAGTAATGTTGGACTATTAGGGATCACAGATCATCAAGGACCATCTCATTTTACATATAAGGAAGATGATACCCAAAGAAGTTAAGTGATGTGTGTATGATCAAAATATATTTTTTTAATATAATGTCTCCATTTCTTTTTTTTTTTTTTTTTTTAATTTATTTTTGACTGCACTGGGGCTTCATTGCTGTGTGCAGGCTTTCTCTAGTTGTGGAGATCCGAGGCTACTCTTCAAGTGGGGTCTACTCTTTGTTGTGGTGTATAGGCTTCTCATTGTGGTGGCTTCTTTCATTGCAGAGCACAGGCTCTAGGCACACGGGCTTCAGTAGTTATGACACATGGGCTCAGTAGTTGTGGCTCATGGGCTTAGTTGCTCCATAGTGGGATCTTCTGGGACCAGGGCTCAAACCCATGTACCAGCATTGGCAAGCAGATTCTTAACCACTGGGCCACCAGGGATATCCCTAAGATCAAAATCTTATTAGCAGAAGAATCAGAAATAGAGCCTAACTCCAAACATATTTTTTACTTTATTTTCCTTTATATGGCATCATAAAAAAGATAGAAAATTAAGAGATTTCAGAACTCTAATCTACCTATAGTAATCCTATATATAACCTCATTCTTATAAGTTGAAAATATAGCATATATTTCACAGGAAAAGCAGTATTTATTTAAAACCCAGAGTATTCAAAGAATACACCAGAATACACACACTAATGACAGTTTTGGTGCCAATGAGATAAGTCTCCACAATCTTATTTTTCTCTGTCATTTTCTACTTTCTTGTAAGGATCTACTTCATTGCAAAAATAAGCCTTGATATAAAACATTCTAAGATTTAATAATTTTTAGTGGATTAATCAAATGGAAGGGTTAAAGGACAAAGGCTAGTTTTCTCTAAGTAGATGGCTACTTATCCTATTATAAGGAGGATCTTAGAACAAGTACAGCTGATCCAGGGGAAAAACCACAGTCCAGTAAGAGAATGTTCATATTTGACAACAGTTGATCGTGTAGGAAGGGTTTAACATCACTAGAAGCTTGTGTAGCCTTTGCATGAAAAATGTGATCACGCAGCAGTTTGATGAGTAATCCATATATACAGACTTCTTAGTAAAATATACATACAATTTATAGAAGAAAGTGTGTTCATGCAAAATGGCATTATTTTGTTCTTTTTTATGTCTGAGTAATAGTCCAATGTATGTACATATCACATCTTCTTTATCTATTCCTTTGTTGATGGATATATGTATATGTATAACTGATTCACTTTGCTGTATAGCAGAAACTAACACAACATTGTAAATCAAATATACTCCAATAAAAATTAATTTTAAAAAGTAAGTAAATAAAGGGAAAGTAGGTTGGGCAGCAGAAACAGAGTCCACAACCCCCAGTTGGTAACCATGTGTCCTTAGACCAAAGACTCTGTGTCCGGAGTTTGGCAGGGACTGCAAAATGCAGCAGTTCTCAAGTGACATGCATGTGACAGCCAACACAGGGCGTGATTAGAGAGCAGAGGTATACGTGGACAGGGACCAGGGCTAGGGTGGGGCCAGTGGAGACACTGAGGTGCAACACTGAAGGATGCCATCACCTGCACAACCCTGAAGTGAGTGTCCCCATAAGAATGAGATGCTCCCAGAAACCAAATTGATGGGATGAGAACAAACATAGCAGGACACTAGGATATCAGAAGATCCCTAAGGGCACAGTTAGGGGAACTCCCAGAGCAGCACTATGTGAGACGTGGTGAGAGGTATAATTTCCCATTGAGTAGCTGGGTATAGTGTTTTAAACTGGAACTGTAACTCACATTCTCTTGGAGTGCACTGTCTCTCAAGTTATAGACTGCATCCCTGAACTCTGCCCTGTGTGTGTTAGCATTTTATTAGACTGCTATTTGCAACGGAATGAGTCCCCACTCACATTAATAATCACATTGATTTTGCAACCTGAGAAAAACACGAGCCCCCAAATCATTCCTGCATATTAAATCTGAAGGTTAATCATCGACATCTTGTCACCCCAGACACAACGCTCCGGTTTTTTCAGGCATAAGCGTTGCTTCTGTCTCTTTTCCTGGACCTGTAGGGTTAGGCAATCGCACTTTTAATTATTATGTCATTTCTTACCTTTTATTGTCCACATCTCACAGTTGAATGAAAGAAAGATCTTGCAGTTTTCCTCCCTAAACCCCACATCATATTCTTTCAAGCAACTGTGCCGTAGCTTATGCAGTTGGCTCTTCCTAAAGGTCTCTTCACACTCACCCTTCACACCCACCCTTCCCACCAAGATAATGGGAGTAAATCTGTCTCTCACTAGATGTGAACTAACTCTTGGAACACAAAGGTCTTGATTTTTTCTATGTTCCCTTGTGCATTTTTCAGAGGAGAACTCTGGGTAAGGTTAAAGTTCAAAACGTATCTAGTGAACTGAGTTCAGAACAAAGAGCTGATGTCAAAGGGCATTAGACTTGGGGTAGTTGTGAACGGACAGAGTGAGCTGGAGAGGCAAGTGCCCTATGTCACTCCGAGCTCTCTTGTAACGTCTGATAGACTCCAGTCTTCCCTTACACTCTCTGTCACCATCATCCAAGTCAGTCACCCACCGAATGTTAGCTGGTACCTAGAGGGTGGACGTGGAGAAAAACAGAGTGTACATAGGTGATGGAAAATCACTGGGAGAGAGAGAGAGAGAGAGACGGGAGGGGGGAGGGCGGGAGGGATAGGTAAGACAAGAAAAATGGGAAATATAGAGAGATATTAGCAGTGATGTGATATTAAGAAAATATTGCAATGCAGAAAATGAAGGATGCAGAGAGTATTCATCTTGCCTGATCCCTGCAATCTTCACACTATACTTTGAAAAGTTTAAATATTGAAGCATTCTAATGTATGCATTTCCTCTCCTACGCTTTGGTTCCTTGTTTCTATTTTTGACCTCTCACCTCAAAGATTCCATTAGAATGGGAAATTCTCCAAGTCATTCCAGAACTAGATCCGCTATGTCACTAGGTATCCCTTCCTTCCATCTTGTGTTGTTCTCAGTTTTAAACGTTTCTCTCTACTCACCACTCCTTGGTGGGCCTGGGACCTTCCTTTACTTGAAGTTAGAAGCTTCTAGTTCCATTACGTTTGCTGAATGTGTTCCCAGGACTTTCTCATGGGCCATGCTAGTGTGACCCCTTTGAATTCATTTTCCCAGTGGTTTCTTTTTTTTTTTTTTTTTTTTTTTTTGCCGCTCCGGGGCATGTGGGATCTTCCCGGACCGGGGCGCGAACCCGCGTCCCCTGCATCGGCAGGCGGACTCTCAACCACTGCGCCACCAGGGAAGCCCCCCCAGTGGTTTCTTTAGTCCACATGTTACTCATTCCCCATGGCTTCAAGAAGAATTCTTGCTCAATGCTAACGGCAATAATTCAGACACACAGGATCTTTTCATCTTACTAATAAAAAATTTCAATGCCTTTTTATACAAAAGTCAATGAGTAACTCTGCACCTGGATGACATATTATTATTAATTAGATAATTTTTATGTAATTATAATTATTACATTAAATGTATGTAACAGAAATCTTATATTATTTTAATTAGTTTAAACCAAAAGAAGACTTTATTGGTCCATATAATCAATATACATGAAGGACTAGTAAAACTAGCTTAAAGGATTCTGGGAACCAGAGACCCCTGGATCAGCAGGAACCTTTGTGTCCCTCCTCTCCAGTTCTTTATTTTCTGTCTCTTGAGCAGATTTCTGTACACAGGGGACCTGGTTCCCACACCCCTATGCTTAGCCATGATTGTCTTTGAGTATAAGTGAAAAGAGGCCCTCTTTTCTCAAATTCACTTAGAAAAAGTTTGAGGACAAAGGAAGACAAATTAATAAACATTCATAGCACATGATTGGAGCAAATGGTAATCTTTGATATTTATTTTCCCACTCATGGAGAGTTATTACTAAGTATGCTATGAAAAAGTTTTAACTGAATTCTGGCCCTACATTTAGCTGCTGAGACAAATAATTTGTTCAAATTAAAAGAAACCCAAAGTGTATCCTGTCTCAGATCTGAATAGATCTCCCTCTCTCTCTCACACACACGCACACTTAATAATCCATTTCCTATATATTTAAAGACAACCATAATGTCCTTCAACCCATGGTACTTCATATTTTCATACTAATATATGCAATTTATGTAAATATTTGTTATACTATAACTATTTCATCACCAGAAGTGACATCTTCTACACAAACTCTAACTCAATACTGTTTTGAAAATGAAAAATAAAAATAACATACGGTTGTCGGCACAAGGGATCCTTCTTGAAAACATAATGAGAATATTGACTTAATTACAGGCATACAAATAATAAAAATCCTACCAGTTCTGTTGGTAGAAGACACACACACTTGTTAGCTCTTAGGCAATGGAGTGCCCAGAAAATTTCCCATGAACCAGGCTTGACACCATTTTCTGAAGAAATCCAAACCCATTCCTAGAAAGAAGTATTCTGAAGGCCTGAAGCCTCAGAGATAGATTATAAATCAAATTTAAAACCATTAAAGAACCTATCAGTTGAAAGAGTGAATGAGCTTATTAGGTCAAACAAAACTGAATTTCCAGGTATCTTGTAAGAAAAAATGTATGTAATTCTGAAGTAATTGTTTCAACAAAATTACAGACATGGACTCAATATTTTGTCATTCATTAATCTCACTGAAAGAACTAGTCTGTCATCCAGTGCTTGATGCTAGAGAAAGGATGAAGAGCTGATGGAGAGAGGAGTTAGCTAATATTCTTGAAAAAGGTTATGATAGCAGCTTTAAATAGAGACAAACATTTTGCTCACAAGGTCTGGAAACTCAAAAAGTTGACTGACAGAAGGCTGATCTATAGGTTTCCCTGTAACAAGAAGACTGAAAGCTCCTAGAAGCCAAGTTTGTTGGGTAGTAAAATCTGGATCCATAGATCAGGGAAGGGAAATCATGAACTCCATAACACAGGGGTCTGAATACACTGGATCCACAACCCAGTGAGGAGGAACTTCTGGATCCATAAACCAGGGAGTAGGAGCTTCTAGATTTATAACCCAGGGAGCAGCCTCTGATGGACCTACAGTCCAGAGACCCATAATAAGTTATCTAGAAGGGTCTGCAGAGCATGGAGGTCCTCAGGTGGTAGCAGGACATCAGGCAGGGACTGAACACCACACACGAGGGCTGGCAGGTGCTGGGAGAGCAGCAGTCAGTGCTGTACACGAGGTCGCTGGGGTAGGAAGAGCCACAGGAGGAGCCTGGGTAGCTCAGGTGGTCCCCAAGGGAGCAGGAGAAGTTTCCAGAGCAGCAGTTGTAGGACATGGTGACAAGAAATTTGAGTTTAGCTGAGTCTGAGGAGACTCTCTGAGTTTTAATGTCATGATGTGGACTTCAAGTATATATTACTCTTAGACCTGGATGCATCACTGTCCAGACAGATGTTCTCTTCTCCTTGCTCACAGTTTTATACAAGCATACCTCTCTAGGTTACTGCTTAAATTTAATTCATCACATCGTCACATAATTAATTATGCTTTAAGCACTCAGATACACTAAGAAACTACTCAGTTTCTTTTCCTTGGAATTTGCTGTGATTTGATCTTCAGAGTTATAGGTGATAACATTTTCAGATATCCTCCCCTTCTTATCCATGTGTGCAGTGTGTCCTGGTCTTACCAGGTAGAGTTACATAAATTTTCCTTCACTTCCATTAGGTATCAAGAGCATCAGTGGTTATTATTCAAAATAGTTTACTGTTTCTTCAAAAGGGTATGATAATGGATTTCTCCAAATACTAACTCTATTCAGTAGTCTCACCAATCTATCAATTGAACCTTTTACTCTTTTTCTGTTTGGATAAATTCATACAGTTCCTGAAGAATCTGAAAAATAATATACATTTGTATATATATATATATATATATATATATATATATATATATATGTATGTATAACTGAATCACTTATCTGTACACTTAAAACTAGCAGAACATTCTAAATTAACTATGCTTCAATAAAATATCCATATAATTCGTTTTTTAAACATCTTTATTGGAGTATAATTGCTTTACAATGGTGTGTTAGTTTCTGCTGTATAACAAAGGGAATCAGCTATACGTATACATATATCCCCATATCACCTTCCTCTTGCATCTCCCTCCCATCTTCCTCATCCCACCTCTCTAGGTGGTCACAAAGCACCGAGCTGATCTTCCTGTGCTATGCGGCTGCTTCCCACTAGCTATCTATTTTACATTTGGTCGTGCATATAAGTCCATGCCACTCTCTCACTTTGTCCCAGCTTACCCTTCCCCCTCCCCGTGTGCTCAAGTCCATTCTCTATGTCTGTGTCTTTATTCCTGTCCTGCCCCAGGATCTTCAGAAACTTTTGGGGTGTTGTTTTTTGCTGTTGGTGGTGTTTTAGATTCCATATATATGTGTTAGCATACGGTATTTGTTCTTCTCTTTCTGACTTACTTCACTATGTATGACAGACTCTAGGTCCATCCATCTCACTACAAATAACAATTTCATTTCTTTATATGGCTGAGTAATCTTCCATTGTATATATGTGCCACATCTTTATCCATTCATTTGTCAATAGACACTTAGGTGGCTTCCACATCCTGGCTATTGTAAATAGAGCTGCAAAAACATTCTGGTACATGACTCTTTTTGAATTATGGTTTTCTCAGGGTACATGCCAAGTAGTGGGATTGCTGGGTCGTATGGTAGTTCTATTTTTAGTTTTTGAAGGAACCTCCATACTGTTCTCCATAGTGGTTGTATCAATATACATTCCCACCAACAGTGCAAGACGGTTCCCTTTCCACCACACCCTCTCCAGCATTTATTGTTTGTAGATTTTTTGAAGGTGGCCATTCTGACTGGTGTGAGATGATATCTCATTGTAGTTTTGATTTGCATTTCTCTAATGATTAATGATGTTGAGCATTCTTTCATGTGTTTCTTGGCAATCTGTTTATCTTCTTTGGAGAAATGTCTATTTAGGTCTTCTGACATTTTTTGATTGGTTTGTCTATTTCTTTGATGTTAAGCTGCATGAGCTGCTTGTAAATTTTGGAGATTAATCCTTTGTAGGTTGCTTCATTTGCAAATATGTTCTCCCATTCTGATGGTCGTCTTTTCATCTTGTTTATGTTTTCCTTTGTTGTGCAAAAGCTTTTAAGTTTCATTTGTTTTTTTTTTGTTTTTATTTTCCTTTCTCAAGGAGGTGAGTCAAAGACGATCTTGCTGTGATTTATGTCATAGAGTGTTATGCCTATGTTTTCCTCTAAGAGCTTTATAGTTTCTGCTCTTACATTTAGGTCTTTAATGCATATTGAGTTTATTTTTGTGAATGGTGTTACAGAGTGTTCCAATTTTATTCTTTTACATGTAGCTGTCCAGTTTTGCCAACACCACTTACTGAAGAGGCTGTCTTTTCTCCATTGCATATTCTTCCCTCTTTTATCAATGATAAGATGACCATATGTGCGTGGGTTTATCTCTGGGCTTTCTATCCTGTTCCATTGATCTATATTTCTGTTTTTGTGCCAGTACCATATTGTCTTGATTACTGTAGCTTTGCAGTATAGTCTGAAGTTAGGGAGGCTGATTCCTCCAGCTCCATTTTCTTTCTCAAGATTGCTTTGGCTATTCAGAGTCTTTTGTGTTTCCATACAAATTGTGAAATTTTTTGTTCTAGTTCTGTGAAAAACGCCAGTGGTAGCTTGATAGGGATTGCATTGAATCTGTAGATTGCTTTGGGTAGTACAGTCATTTTCACAATGTTGATTCTTCCAATCAAAGAACATGGTATATCTCTCCATTTCTTTGTATCATCTTTAATTACTTTTATCTGTGTCTTATCATTTTCTGCATACAGGTCTTTTGTCTCCGTAGGTAAGTTTATTACTAGGTATATTATTCTTTTTTTGCAATGGTAAATGGGAATGTTTCCTTAATTTCTCTTTCAGATTGTTCATCATTAGTGTATTGGAATGCAATAGATTTCTCTGCATTAATTTTGTATCCTGCTACTTTATCAAATTCATTGATTAGCTCTAGTAGTTTTCTGGTGATATCTTTAAGATTCTCTATGTATAGTATCGTGTCAGCTGCATACAGTGAACACTTTTACTTCTTCTTTTCTGATTTGTATTCCTTTTATTTCTTTTTCTTCTCTGATTGCTGTGGCTAAAACTTCCAAAACTATGTTGAATAATAGTGGTGAGAGTGGGTAACCTTGTCCTGTTCCTGATCTTAGTGGAAATGGTTTCAGTTTTTCACCATTGAGAATGATGTTGGCTGTGGGTTTGTCATATATGGCCTTTATTCTGTTGAGGTATGGTCCCTCTATGCCTCTGTGCCTACTTTCTGGAGGGTTTTTATCATAAATGGGTGCTGTATTTTGTCAAAATCTTTTACTGCATCTACTGAGATTATCATATGATTTTTCTCCTTTGTTAATATGATTTATCACATAATTTGTGTATATTGAAGAATCCTTGCATTCCTTGGATAAACCTCACTTACACATGGTGTATGATCCTTTTAATGTGCTGTTGGATTCTGTTTGCTAGTATTTTGTTGAGGATTTTTGCATCTACGTGATATTGGCCTGCAGTTTTCCTTGTGACATCTTTGTGTGGTTTTGGTATCAGAGTGATGGTGGCCTCATAGAATGAGTTTGGGAGTGCTCCTCTGTCTGCTATAGTTTGGAAGAGTTTGAGAAGGTTAGGTGTTAGCTCTTCTCTAAATGTTTGGTATAATTCTACTGTGAAGCCATTTGGTCTTTTGTTTGTTGGAAGATTTTTAATCACAGTCTCAATTTCAGTGCTTGTGATTTGTCTGGTTTTATTTTCTATTTCTTCCTGGGTCAATTTTGGAAGGTTGTGCTTTTCTAAGAATTTGTCCATTTCTTCCAGGTTGTCCATTTTATTGACATATAGCTGTTTGTAGCGATCTCTCATGATCCTTTGCATTTCTGCAGTTTCAGTTGTTACTGCTCCTTTTTTATTTCTAATTCTGTTGATTTAAGTCTTCTCCCTTTTTTTCTTGATGAGTCTGGCTGTTTATCAATTTTGTTTATCTTCTCAAAAAAACACCTTTTTGTTTTATTGATCTTTGTTATCATTTCCTTCATTTCTTTTTCATTTATTTCTGATCTGATCTTTATGATCTCTTTCCTTCTGCTAACTTTGGTGGGTTTTTTTTTTTTTTTTTTGGTTTGGTTTTCTTTCTCTAATTGCTTTAGGTATAAGGTTAGGTTGTTTGAGATGTTTCTTGTTTCTTGAGGTAGGATTGTATTGCTGTAAACTTCCCTCTTAGAACTGCTTTTGCTGCATCCCACAGGTTTTGGGTCATAATTTTTTCATTGTCATTTGTTTCTAGGTATTTTTTTATTCTGTCTTTGATTTCTTCAGTGAACTCCTGGTTATAAAATCCATATAATTCTTGATATCCATTAATTTAGCTTAATTAAATTGTGGATTCATTGGCAAAGCCCTCATCCTGCCTCTTCTGTGATACACTTGGCTTCCTCATGTCTGAGCTCATGATCAGAATTAATGGGTGCAGATAGCATCCTTGGAGTTCAGGTCAATGGATTGTCTTAAAAAGAATGGAAGACTGAAATGTTTCCTTGGAGGATGTTCTTTTAAGAAACAATAAATATAGCTCTTTGAGAGAGATTTTGAATAGAAGTGTTTGGTAGACTTGAATATCTTCATGTATTTTCTGATACATATCTTGTAGTAGGCATTATTCTCTGCTTATGCCCTAAATCAACTCGTAGTTTTGTTTTGTTTTGTTTTTTGATGGAAAGGTGGATTCTTAGCAGCAATTATTTATACCTTAAGTAAATTTTCAGAAATGGTTAACAGTTTCTGAAACAACTAACTTGAAGTATTAGATCTACATGGGTCTTTACCATCCTCTGACCAACGTACACATAAAAAAAAAAAAAAGTCCTAGAGAATTTTAATAAATTTCCTTTAATTGTTCAGTAAGATTGAATCAAAATTAAAGCTTGAACTATGATTTCCTTATGCAGTCAAGATTCAAATACTCTGCAAATTAAAAAGCAAGTTTAACTTCTCAGAAATTAATCTTAAGCTTATTTATACTGATACAAATGCCTAATAAAGCTTTATTTACTTCACAGAATATTTACATTGAATAGTGTTCCAGAGTAGAATTCTATGATTCCATTCATCACTTGTCTTTATACATTTAAAGTATATTTTACTTTCTAGCCCAAGAAAGAGAAAAGATCCTGTATAATCCATACTTAAATTAATGGGAAAAAATGAAGAAGAAAAAGGGCTTTTTAAATCTGGTTTTGTGGCCATCTGTCTTCTTTTAAATCTAACATTTTATTTGGTTTAACTAAGTGAAATGGCATTCACAATTGTCATTAGAAAGAGAGTTTCTTAACTACCTAAAAATTAAGTTGCTTTATTCCAAAGCACGCTGCTTCAGAGCACTTAGTGACTTTGTTTTATGATTATCTCTCCCTTGCAGAATCCAAAGTGTGGCATGCATCACATGAAGTGCCCTTGTGTAATACTTAAACCATCATTCTGATTCACTGAAGTAAAATAAGCTATGCTCTATGAATGGATACCTATTAAATTTACTAAAGAGGTATATGTCACCCCCAACACAGGGGATTCCTTATAGTACCAGCTTTTAACTCCTTTAGAATGGATAATATTTATCTCTTCCTATTAATAGTAGGCTTCTGCGTAAAAAAAGAAAGATGTTCTAATATGAAGAAGTCCTTGCTTTTCCAGACCAGCTCTCTGTGTCTGGGAATTAATATTAAAATAATTCAGGAATAAGTCAATTCTAATTAACATTCCCCCCAGCCTATTCCTAACAGGTGAACACTTTTCATTAGTCTTTTGTGCACTTTGTACAAATGCTAATTAGTAACTCATGAATGCTAATAAATGTGTCCCTCTGAAAGGAAGAAAAAGCAAAACAAAACTAGAGTAGTTTTAATAGTTCAGAAGTACATCCTGGAACTAATAAAATACTCTGTGTGCTCTGTACACACAGGCAAAGTGTTTAAGAGAAAAAAAAATATTACTATCTGGATAAGTCAGAGGAAAAATGCAATACTGGAAAACTTTTTTTTTTTGAGAAATAGAGGAATACCAACATTACATAGGATAGAACAATATTAGAGTACCCACTAATCATAAGTAGCTTATGATCTGAATGACTTGAATAGTGATGTTTTTTTCAGGTCACCATATTAATGTAGCTCGGTCTTAAAGATGACAATCTCCTTTGCAATGAGTTTTCAGAGACTTTTGAAACCTTTCTAATTAGGCAAATACTAGGCAGTAATAGAAAGAGTAGAAATCCATATGCTCCAAACTAGAACTTTTTACCTTCCTGTTCACTTTTCTCCTGTGTCCTCAAAACTTCCTTGTTTAGACCTACAAAACCCTTGTATTGCCCCTTCCCCAAAGGCTCTTTTTCATAACAACTATTCTTCACTAAGATTTTTTTAAATTTTTTCTAAAGTTTCAATTTTATTTCTTTGTTTCCAGTTTTTTACTCATCTTATTTTTTTATATTTTATTATTTTTTTGCCAGATCACACAGCATGTGGGATTTTAGTTCCCCAACCAGAGATTGAGCCCGGGCCCCCTGCAGTGGAAGTGTGGAGTCTTAACCACTGGGCCGCTGGGGAAGTCCTTTCACTAACATTTTACTTTCCAAATTTTCTTAGTAGATGATCCATCTGTTAAGCATTATTGCTAGGTATGGGTTGAAAGATCATTTCTCGGTAAAGGACTTGAGATAAACCACTTGACCACTCTGCTCTGGTCTCTCTCCCAGGCACACCTGGACATCTGCCCTTGGCTCCTGCTTTTCCAGAGGTCATCCTGCTTCATTGTTAGAGATTCTTCTTGATACTGGTACTCCACTTTCATGACTGCAACTTTTTCCTGCTTCAAATTGACCCATTTTACATCTGCAGAACTGCATCATCCATAACTTTTATTTGAAGTGAAAAGGCCAGGACAGCTGATTTCTAAAGCGTTCTTTTTACAGACCTCTCTGATCTTACACTTGCACTTACCCATCGAAAAATGGAAACCATCTTTTAAAAAAAACGTAATACTTATATACCTGCCCTCTTTCAGATGTTCATTCAAATCAAATTTTATTGCTTATCTTTATTAAAAGTTTTTTAAAGAAACCAAACATCTTTTAAATCCTATTAAATGTTATTGCTTCAAAATAGAATACACACTCCAGCTGAATAGATGCCCCAGTTGTCTTATTGCCATCATTTTTTATGGACATGCCTGGCCACTTTTTTACCTCACTTCCTCTTGCTGCCACATTTAGTGGTGTGTTACTAAGGGGCAGAAGTTAGTGATAGGTTTCACCTTGTGTTTGAAGTGAAGATCCTTTCCTGGGGGCTGGATGGATCATTTAACTGGTAGAGGTTAGTGGAAGTCCTCAATCTCCAGTTTACCGGTCAGTTAATAAACACTTCTGACTCTTCTGAGAGGATAGAAAAATATCTAACTCCTATTTCCAAACCTTAGTTTTCAAATCTCCATCTTGAAAATTTTTAAAGATGTGCATAATCTGGAAAAAATTGTTAAGGGGTCAGAAAGGGAGTCCAGTATCATATTCAACTCTAAGTTTTTTTTTTTTTAATTTTCTTGTTTTGTTTGTTTGAATTCAGCGTCGTGGACAAAACAGAAAAGCACCTAACTAGGAAGTGAGCAAAGCACAGACTTATTTCACAGAATTAGATATTACTGAACCTACCAAGAAAATGCTAGTGTGTGAAACCATGGATTATAAAGTCTAATTTCTTACACTGACAAAGGTAAGTTGTAGTGTATTGTGATGGGAACAACATTGACTTACAGCGCTAGCTATCACATACATCAGAGGCAGGACTAGATGGCTGCAGAAGGTCCTGACAATGACAGAATTCTATGACTCTAAGGTAAAATTCATGTTCTGATAATTCAAACTACACCAGTTTTCATATGACTACATTTTGTTCTTTATTTTTTTCCATTTTTTATAAATTGAAGTATAGTTGATTTACAATGTTATATTTGTTTTAGGTATACACAGTAAAGATTCAAAATTTTTATAAATTATACTGTATTTAATGTTTTGAAATATTGGTTTTATTCTCTATTCTGACTGTGAATAAAGGGTACATTCCCTCCCTAGTGAAGTTCAAGCAAAATTTGAGAAGCACATGGTCAATTTGATTAGAGAGGATAAGGATAACAAACATTAAGGAAATCATCTATTTCTTGAAGAGTGTATTAGAGTTCTCCAGAGAAACAGAACCATGTGTATGATGCATGTATATAATGTATATATGAGTATATGTGTGTCTTTATACAAGATATGTATACAGTATACATACTTATCTGTAACATGTACATATATGTGAGTGCATGTGGAGACAGAGCAAGAGATTTATTCTTAAAAATTGGCTCATGTGATTGGCTCTGAAACTTACAAAACAGACCAACGAGTTAGAAATTCAGACTGATGAGGAAGTCTTAAGTCTGAATTCTATAACACAGCAGGCTGGAAGCTCAGGCAGGGTTTCTATGTTGCAACCTTGATAATTTCTTCTGAAAGAAACCTCATTGTTTGCTCTTGAGGCCTTCAATTCATTGGTCGAGGCTCACCCACATTACGAAAGGTAATCTGCTTTACTCAGAACCTACTGATTTATATGTTAATCACAGCAGCATCTGAACTGGTGTATGGCAAACAACTGGACACCATATCCTAGGCAAGTGGAAACATTAAAGTTAACCACTAGAGATGGGTATTAAGGCTTTAGACAATACCTGCAAATCAAGTATTTTCAGGCATTAAAGTGTTAGCAAACAATGCTTTCATCAGAGAAATGTAATTATTTATTGTTGTACCATGTTCTCCTTTTGTTGATTTAGTATTTATTTGTTTGTTTCAATAATATTGATAATATAGAACTTGTGGAAATCTCAATATCTTTGAGTCATCAGGATGAAGTTATATTTCAAGTTAAAGGCTTTAAAACCTCAACAGCACTTAAAAAAAAAAAATAAGAAGAAGCTCTTGATACAAGTGTTTTGTAAAAGTAAAGCACCATCTGGGAAAGACGAATTCATCTTGCTTACATATATAAGAAAGAATGTTTCAGAATATTCATATACCAGTGCTATTAAATGTAAACTAAATCTATATATACTCTAAACCTCATCATAAAGTTGAATTTTGTGTATTTATTTACCCAAAATTTTAAATTAATTTCCCATAATATTGAAATGTTTGTTATAATAGTTTTAAGAACTCTTGACTTTGAAACATGAGACTCTAAGTCTTTGTTATTATATAGGAAGTCACATTTGTTAAGATATATTTATTCACTTAAAGTTGTAAACTATATTTGCCATTTGCTGTAGGATGTGAATTTTCCCTCACCATACTTGTGATTATTAACATTTTAATTATGACATTACTGAATTAATTATCATTAACTCGTGTAAGCAGTGGGAAAGCCCTGGAGAGATCTTTGAAACTAGAAACATATAGGAAAGCGTTCTTAGTTCTTAAAAACAGAAAAGCAGGTAAAATAGATTGAATGGTCTAATGACTAATTTTTTAACACAATGCCTAATCTCAATTTTCTCTCTTAATAAAATAACACTAGTGAATTATATTTAATAAGTGTTTTATATAGGCCAGACATTGTGCTAAGCATTATACACGGTGAATAAGGAACCCTATTTTACTCACAGTAATTCTATAATGATTTATATCTTCTCACAGATGAGCAGAGACTATATACCATTATAGATTTATCTGAGTCTACACTCTTAACCGCATACTGTCTCAGTAACAAGGAAGATGGATAAGGATGGTGGGGAGGGTCAAGAGTAAAAGATTGGAGGCAGGCTAAAGAATGAGAAAATATTAGAAGAAAAGTGAGAAATATTGAAATAATTAGGGTTGAGGAACACTTAGGATCTATTTTGGTTGCAGTTATCCAATTCTGTTGAAAATAAATTTAATTAGACTGTAGTCTGTGTATGATTGAACCAAACCAGAAAAACCAATACCTAAGATCTAAATACTACAACTTCATGCTACCCTAGGCTTCAATGACACCAAAAATGTTCTATATTCCTTAATAGAAAAAACAAAATCTTCCATCCTGATTCTCTACTTATTACAAATTCTTGAATCTTTCTTGAATATATTTGCCTTCTTTTGATTCAACTTTTGATTTCAAGAGTTGTGGGGCGCGGCAAAGCGTTGCCGCAAAGCAGGATAGAAAAAGCTGAGTCATCCATCCTGTAGCCAGTGCGCATGCGTTGAGATATGCTAACAAGGTTTTAGAGCAGTAACCAGTCCGAAGGCGACGCGTAACTATGCCTTCGATATGAACCAGTCAGAGACTTGCACAGTATCCCGAATCTTATATAGGCAGCTGCCGTTACGGCTGCGGGGTCTTCCTTCCATCTTTCTCTAACCGAGCTGTACTCCAATAAAGTGTGATACGAGAAGAATCTAGCGTGTGGCGACTGTTATTCTGCTGGTCAGACGCAGCTCGCCATAAGTGGTGCCGAAACCCGGGAATCGTTGCACCTCGCATGGAGGACCGATTCAGAACTCGACACACGGAGTGAACCGTCGGAGTGAGCCGTCGGTGAGTAGTCCAGTCAGGTAAAATTTTCGCTTTCAGTTTTGTTCCTTTTGTTGTCCTCGCGTTCTTCCTTTGTGTGTTGTCGGCGTGGCCGAGTGCGCACCCCTGGTCGGTAAACAGTTCGAGTGTTCTCCAGCGGCTTTCAGTAGGAATCGGCGGTATGGGGAATAGCTCATCTGCCGAAACTGCCATTGAGTTTCATGAACCCATTCAAGCCTTATTGAGAGATCGGGGACTTAAGCTGTCACAGAAAGCCATAAGCAAGTTATTACAAGATATTGATGGCGCTGCACCCTGGTTTGCAGTGTCTGGCAGCTTGACTGTTCCATCATGGGAAAAACTCGGAAGAGATCTAACTGAGCACAGTAAGCTGGGAGAGCTTTCTCGGGGTACCCTCCCGTTGTGGAAGTTGATACACTCGTGTCTCAAGGGGGGAGGATGTGAGGATATAATTCAAAGGGGACGCAAGGCTCTTAGTATGTGTCAAGATAGTGCGTCAGAAGGCGAAAATGTAGGGACTACTGTAAATAGGCCTAAAAATCCAAGAAGAAGAGAAGAAAAACAAGCAGAAAAACAAGGGCCGGCGCCAAGATTGTATCCGCTCTTAGATGAGTTTAAAGCTTTACATTTATCTCAGGAAGAATTGAATCCCAAAGAAGAGGCAGCTTTAGAAGAGGCGGCTGCAGAGTATGAACGGGGACAGTATGGGAGTTCCCCGTGTGCTCGTCCGCCATTATATGCCCCCGCTGCAGCACGAGCTTCCGCGCTTGTACAGACCCCTGCTTCAGCCGCTAATGCCCCCTGTGTACCTCAAGGACCATTAAAATGTACTTTTATCCCTCGGGAGGCATGGTCTCAGGTGCCCATGGCCTTTCCCGCATTTGAGGATCCAGCCACTCGTCAGAGATATTATGAGATGATAGATCATAAAATAATCAAGGATCTTGCAGAGGCTGCCAGAGGATATGGAGTCACTGCTAATTATACTCTGATGTTATTGCAATGCCTTACCCGAAATGCATTGACGCCCACAGATTGGCAGGACATTGCGCGTGCTTGCTTATCAATGGGGCAGTATCTGGACTGGAAATCTATTTTAACTGACTTGGCATATGGTCAGGCACGAGAGAATGCCGCTCATGGGCAGCCTGCCTGGAATGTTGATATGTTATTAGGGCAAGGTCAATGGTTGAATAACCAAACAGTGTTTCCTGTGGAGGTCTATGGCCAAATAAACCAAATTGGTATGCAGGCCTGGCGTGCCCTCCCAAATAAAGGAGAAGTTTCAGGAAACCTGACTAAGATCATACAGGGCAGTACAGAAGCATTTTCTGATTTTGTAGCCAGAATGATGGAAGCTGCTGGTAGGATTTTTGGTAGTGTAGAAGATGCTATGCCATTAGTGAAGCAATTGATTTATGAGCAATGCACGAAGGAATGTCGTAGAGCAATCACACCAGTAAAAGGAAAGCCTTTAGATGTCTGGATGAAAATGTGCAGAGAAATAGGCGGGCCATTGTCTAACACTGGTCTTGCTGCAGCAGTTCTGGCCGCTGCCCGAAATACAACTGGTACCGTGAAATCAGGGGTTTGTTTCCAATGTGGACAGTCTGGGCACATTAAAAGGCAATGTAGAAATTTAGGCGCGAGACCTAAAACGTCTTCGCCCCAGAAAATGCCAGGGACTTGCCCCCGATGCAAAAAAGGAAAGCATTGGGCCAACGAATGTAGATCTATTAAAGATATAACTGGACAAGTTATTCAGCCTGTTGCATCTGCAGTTAACCCTAGATCCACCTATGCTTCCGAGTCAAAAAACGGGAGAACGGGCCCATGGTCCCAGGGCCCGAAAGTTTTTGGGGCCCACGAGAATGTGACTTTTCAGCCACCCCGACCCCAAGGCGAGCCACGACAGGATCCGCAGGGTTGGACCTCCGTGCCACCTCCAGAGTGGTATTAACAGCATCTATGGGTATACAACCTGTAAGTACAGACATGAGTGGACCACTGCCAAAGGGAGCAGTTGGGTTGGTGATTGGCCGTTCCTCTTCTACTTTGAAAGGACTTATAGTCCAACCTGGAGTAATTGACCCCGATTATACTGGACTCATTAAAGTGATGTGTCAATCCCCTAGGGGGGTAAGTATCATAAATCCTGGAGATCGGATTGCTCAGTTGTTAGTTTTATCATCTCTCCATGAGAATTATCCTGCATGCCCTAAGGAGCGGGGAGCTAACGGTTTTGGATCTACAGGAGTTGATTTTGCCCTTTTGTCATTGTCTCTTGACGATCGTCCAATGTTGGATTTGAAGATTGAAGGGAAGATATTTCCCGGATTAGTGGATACTGGGGCAGACCGTAGCATCATCACCCTCAAGTTTTGGCCAAAGTCCTGGCCTTTGCAACGATCTTCCCAGACGTTGCAGGGGCTAGGGTATGCACAGGCCCCTCACATTAGTTCCAAAGAATTGACCTGGATCTCAGGAGATCAGAGAGGGAAGTTTCGTCCCTTCGTGGTTGAGGGTTTACCGCTTAACTTATGGGGAAGAGATGTACAGAGTCAATTGAAACTTAGGCTTACTAATGATTATTCTGAGGTTTCTCAACAAATTATGTTGAAGTCAGGGTTCATACCAGATAGAGGGTTAGGAAAAAGGTTACAGGGGATTACTGCCCCTATAGAAGCCCATGGGAATCCTCATCATCGAGGGTTGGGTTTTTCCCAGGGGTCACTGAGTTAATGATTCCGATTACTTGGATGACCACGACACCAGTGTGGGTACCTCAGTGGCCTCTATCAAGGGAAAAACTGGAGGCAGCATCACAGCTAGTGGAAGAACAGTTACAGTTGGGGCATTTAGAACCCTCTCATTCACCCTGGAATACTCCCATTTTTGTTATTAAGAAAAAGTCAGGGAAATGGCGTTTGCTTCATGATCTGCGAGCAATAAATCAACAAATGCAGGTCATGGGTCCCATACAACGCGGGTTGCCAATGTTGACAGCCATCCCGCGAGGCTGGCCAGTTATAGCAGTAGATATAAAGGACTGTTTTTTCTCTATTCCGTTGAATAGGCAGGATAAAGAGAGATTTGCTTTTACCCTACCCTCTGTTAATCATGAAAAGCCTGATCGGAGATATCAATGGGTTGTGCTTCCTCAAGGCATGGCTAACAGTCCCACTATGTGCCAGCTGTATGTTGACACGGCTTTGCAACCTGTACGAGACAAATTTCCCGGGGTAAGAATCATCCATTATATGGATGATGTGTTATTAGCGGCCCGTAGTATGGATTTACTTGATAACGTTTTAGGTGAATTAACTGAACATTTGAGAACGAAAGGTTTGTTTCTTGCCCCAGAAAAGATTCAGAAAGGAGATGCCATAAAATTTTTAGGGACCACTATTGATGAGACTACAATTACTCCCCAAAAAATTGAAATCCGGACCAGTAGCTTAACTACTTTGAATGATTTCCAGCGGCTTTTAGGAGACATAAATTGGGTTCGACCATATTTAAGTTTGACTCGATTGGAATTGAAGCCCTTGTTTGAAATATTAGAAGGCAATCCTGATCTTAACTCTCCGCGTCGCATGACTCTTGAAGCTCGGAAAGCACTCCGTAAGGTGGAACAGGCCCTTATGAAGGCACAATTGCTGCGCTGTGAGCCTACCCTGCCTATTTGGATGTGTGTTCTCCCCACCTTGGAGTTTCCTACTGGTGTTCTATGGCAAAATGGACCCTTGCTTTGGATCCACACTAAATCTGTGGGGATGAGAACCCTGTCGCACTATCCATCCATGGTTGCTGAGGTAGCTCTATTAGGTATTAAACAATGTGTTTCCTCTTTTGCAAACTCACCAGACAGACTTGTAATCCCCTATACGAAAAATCAAATAGAGGTTTTAACTGCAACTACCTCTGAATGGGCTATTCTTATTTATACCTTTTCCGGGGTAATTGATAATCATTTGCCTAAAAGCGAGCTTTTGGAGTTCATGATTCAACAACCTGTTATTTTTCCAAAAGTTACTGTGCAACAGCCCTTGGATGATGCCTTAACCATTTACACAGATGGATCTAAATCAGGAAAAGGAGCTTATATGGTCCAAGGACAACAGCCGGTGGTTATGAACTATCGCCCCGGCACTCCTCAGGTTGTAGAATGTCAGGTGGTGTTGGAAGTTTTTAGACGCTTTCAGGAGCCCTTTAATTTAATTTCTGACTCATTATATGTAGTGAATGCAGTAAAAATCTTGGAAATTACACCCTATGTGAAATCATCTAGTACAGTAGCGACCCTATTGACAGGTCACAGATATTGTCGCGTGTGCAGCCCTTTTACATTACCCATATTCGAGCACATTCCTTGTTGCCTGGCCCTATGGCAAAAGCAAATGAGCAGGTTGACCTGGCTACACGTGTTCTGGTAGCGCTGGATCCCGTAGTGCAAGCTCAAGAATTTCATGACCTATATCATGTGTCATCTACTGTCTTAAGAAAAAAATTTCATATTACCAGGGAATTAGCCAGACACATTGTGAAAAGTTGCTCTGCCTGCGCTCAGTTCTTGCCTGCCCAACATGTTGGTGTTAATCCCAGAGGTGTTGCTCCAAATGAGTTATGGCAAATGGATGTCACTCATGTCTCTTCGTTTGGAAAACTACAATATGTACATGTGTCAGTAGATACTTGCTCGGGAGTATTTCATGCAACTCCCCTCTCTGGGGAACGGGTTCAACATGTTATTACCCATTGCCTTGAGGCCTGGGCAGCCTGGGGTAAGCCCACCAAGATAAAGACGGATAATGGCCCAGCCTATAGTTCTAAAAGTTTTGCTCTTTTTTGTCAACGAATGCAGGTGCTGCATGTTACTGGCTTGCCCTATAACCCACAAGGCCAAGGGATTATAGAGCGTGCCAATAGGACACTCAAAGAACTATTATTTAAACAAAAAGGGGGAATAGCAGAGAACTGCACCCCCAAACAGAGATTATCACTTGCCTTATTTACTATAAATTTTTTGAATGTGCATGATGATGATAAAACTGCTGCAGAGCGTCATGTGGCATTGACTCATAAAGAATATAGTACAGTGATGTGGAAAGATGTATTATCCAACCAATGGAAAGGCCCGGATCGCGTTATTGCTCGATCCAGGGGATCTCTTTGTGTCTCTCCACAGGATCAGGACCCGATTTGGGTGCCGTCAAGATTGACACGGAGCGTGGAAGAGAAACTCGAAAGGGATGCCGAGTGTCGCACGGATGATGCAACAATGGATGATCGTAATGTTTCTTCCCTTGCTCAAGGCAGAGAACCTGACCTTTTGGGGAATCAGCCGGACCTGGCCAGTTCCCATGCCGGTGCATTCCCAGAGTAGAGTGCTCCCTATGCTGTATTCCACTAGCTGTGACATGAATGCGGCATGCACCACGCCATTAAAGCTTGATTGGGTGCCTTATAATGCTAGTAATATAGTTTTGAACAGAAGTCTTTGTTTCAGTTTCGATACTGACAAGGATTGTATTATTTTGAAAAAAGGAATATTACAGGCGTGGGAAAGCCCACTAAGGCATAGTATAGTTCCATTAAAGGTTTTGACGGAAGCGTTACAGCAGATTGCCTCTGGAGCCCAACAAGGTCAGGGTACGGGAATCAATGGCACTGACGAGGCAAATGTCACTACCTTTGCCTTGGAGCATACAGGCATAGTTCCAGTAAGGAAAAACTCTTCTTGTGTACTGGCTAATAGGACCATTGTTGCTCCCTACTGTGAGCCAGATACGGCATCACCCCCGATTTTCACCCAATGTCAAGATAGAACCCTAGCGAAATATGAAATTAGCTCAGGTTTTCGATTTTCCCCTGATTTGAAGTCTTATATGGGTAGAAAGAATAAAATCACTAATGAGCGTTGGGTTTTTGAAGGGTGGCCATTTTACTCCTGGCTGTTGATTAATGAAGTGGGGGCCAGCATGGATATCTCTGCTTTGGCCATGTTGCAGCAAAGTAATGGTACCTATTACAATGTTTCTGGGACGGTGCAACATTCCAATGGGACCAGATATAAACTTAAGATCATGAAAACATATGAATCAGTGTATAATTACACCAGATCAGCAGCAGCGGTTTGTGTGAAATCGCCCTTTGTGCTGCTGCTTACTAATAACAGTGCAAATTGCACGAGATCTGGCCACTGCTGGCTGTCTGAGTGTTGGAATGGGACTCAGGTTACCACTGCCATCGTGGTGCGGGTGCCTACTTTCGTACCTATTCCGATTCGGGCAGATCCAAACAATTTCCCCATTTTAAATTTGCTTCGTATTAAAAGAGATTTTGGCATCACTGCCGCCATTGTCACAGCAATAGCCATTTCTGCCACCGCAGCGGTTACCGCAGGTGTAGCAATGGCGAGCCAAGTTAAGGCCGCAGGAGAAATCAATGAAATTGTGACAAAAACTTCACAGATTTTGGAAGAACAGACTCGATTTGATGCTCATATTGTGAGTGGCATTTTAGCTACCAATGAAAGAATCAATCTATTGGAAGAGGCCATGGATGATTTATATGGCCTCATACAAGTGGGCTGCATGCAGCATGTAGGCCATGTGTGTGTCACACCTTTTCTCGTTCCAGATGCACTCAATAAAAGCAGAGTGATCGGAAGATTCCTAGCGGGAAATTGGTCCCGAGAGGCGGAACGGATGATACTGAAACGGAAGATTCAAATATTGCGGCTTAATGCTACCAAACTGGAGCCAGTTACTTTCGGGGACTTTACCTCTTGGCTCTCCTCCGCTTTCTCCTTTTTCAAAGAGTGGGTGGGAGTAGCTACGTTTGCAGCCTGCTGCCTGTTTGGGATTGTGCTATGTCTCTGGTTGGTCTGTCGAATTCGTATCCGAGCGCGTCGAGATAAGGTTCTGCTCATTCAGGCGCTTTTGACTATCGGTGAAGGTGATTCCCCTGCAGCCTGGCTCTCTGCCCTGAATAATCCCAGATGACTGCCCTTGCACGGAGAGGCCTTGCTGCCATTGCACCTCCATAGGGAGCTCTGTTTTAGGTCTCGACAGCCCTTGCACCCTGCAGCCCTATGCTGGCATTGCACGCAGGAGGGTGTCGTAGATGTGCCATAGACAGCCCTTGCACCCTGCCGCCCTATGATGGCATTGCACGCAGGAGGGTGTCATAGATGTGCCAGTGAAAAACTGCCGTTGAACCGTGAGCACACCATGGTGTGAGCATGTGTACCGGCAAAACTTCACTGTGCTATAGTAAATAAATAAGGGGGAGATGTGGGGCGCGGCAAAGCGTTGCCGCAAAGCAGGATAGAAAAAGCTGAGTCATCCATCCTGTAGCCAGTGCGCATGCGTTGAGATATGCTAACAAGGTTTTAGAGCAGTAACCAGTCCGAAGGCGACGCGTAACTATGCCTTCGATATGAACCAGTCAGAGACTTGCACAGTATCCCGAATCTTATATAGGCAGCTGCCGTTACGGCTGCGGGGTCTTCCTTCCATCTTTCTCTAACCGAGCTGTACTCCAATAAAGTGTGATACGAGAAGAATCTAGCGTGTGGCGACTGTTATTCTGCTGGTCAGACGCAGCTCGCCATAAAGAGTTGAACTTTAGATCCACCTCAAATAATGGTACTCATGAGGACTTTCTAGCTTTGCTCTGACAAGATCCCCTCGGTTCAAATATATTCATCAGCGTTACCCTTTTTTGTCAACTCTGAAAATTTTAGTTTCTGATTTACATGCCATAGATTATAAGCATACAAAAATCATAAAAAAGACAAGTTCAGGACTACTAATAATAAGAAGCAAGCTCATACAGGAGAAAGCATAGACACAAATAATAAGAAGCTGAGAAAATTTAATCCAGAAAGTCTTTCTGGGTACAGAGAGATTAAAAAAAGGAGATATTGAGTAGCATGGAGGTTAGATGGAAAGGAAAGGAAGTAGAAGATTTAATATGTATTAAACAAACAAATAAACAACAAAATAACAACTACATATCAGGAATTTTACATATACAAACTAATTTAATTCTCTTAAGAAATACATGCCATTATCACTCACATTTTCCAGATGTAGAATCAAATACAAACAAAATTTAGCAACTTATGTTAAGTCATTTCTTATAAGTGATAGAATTAAGATTCAAGTTCAGGTTTATTTTACCTCAAATTCCATTCTTTTCATTAATTCATTAACTTACTCCTTCTACTCATTTAATTTGCTCTCATAAGTATGAGTTTCTTACACAGAATAGGTATTTTGTTAACTTTGAACAGATGAGTTGATATATAGATACACAAACAATAGAGCAAATGAAGAAAGTCTGAATTATTAGTAGCAAATACATTCCCACATTCTCCCAAACTCTGACTTTGTTAAGAGCCTGCAATATATTTCAGGATGACAAGAACTGTATTCTGAACTTAGTTTGAAGTTGCATTCTGCTTCTTTGAGATAACACTTAGGTCTCAAATGGAACAGCTAGCATGAAAGAAAGATCTTTCCTCAGCACATTTCTTAAGTTGTACTCATTGCTTTACCTCACAAGGGATGGGGAGAGGCTAATTATTGTTTGGACTTTTAAAAAATATCTTGCTTGGAGCTCCCAAGTTTGGATAGAGACCAAGAGAGGAAAATAGAGAAAAAGGAGAGATGATTAAGAATCTAACTATAACAATGACTTCAATATCTGGGGCACCTGGCTTGCATTTTCTCCAGAAACTCTATACCTTGCAATTACATGGTATTGCTTAGGGGAAGCAGTACCAATGTATGTTCATGCCAAAGAAAACTGACCAAAGGCACACAGAACACACTGAAATACATAAATAGAAACATAAACCTGACTTTTTATCTTAAGTTAAGCAAATTATTGTAAAATAAGTTGGAATCTTTCTATTCTTTTGTGACATCCTAAAAATAGATGATCCAGAAAGTAGGGAAAATAAAATGTGTTCTGGAGGAGAGGACCTTCAAGATGGCGGAGGAGTAAGACGTGGAGATCACCTTACCCCCAAAAAATAAATCAAAAATGGATCTACATGTGGAACAACTGCTACAGAACACCTACTGAGTGCTGACAGAAGACCTCAGACTTCCCAAAAGGTAAGAAACCTCCACGTACCTGGGTGGGGCAAAAGAAAAAAGAAAAAGCAGAGACAAAAGAATAGGGATGGGACCTGCACTTCTAGGAGGGAGCTGTGAAGGAGGAAAGGTTTCCACACACTAGAAGCCCCTTCACTGGTGGAAATGGGGTGTGGGCAAGGGGGAAGCTTCAGAGCCACAGAGGAGAGTGCAGCCACAGGGGTGCAGAGGGCAAAGCACAGAGATTCTCACACAGGGGATTGGTGCTGACCAGCACTCAGCAGCCTAAGAGGCTTGTCTGCTAAACCACATGGGGCTGGTGGGGGATGGGAGCTGAGGTTTGGGCTTTGGAGGTCAGATCCCAGGGAGAGGACTGGGGTTGGCTGTGTAAACACAGCCTGAAGGGGGCTAATGAACCACAGCTAGCTGGGAGGGAGTCCGGGAAAAAGCCTGGAACTGCCTAAGAGGCAAGAGACCATTGTTTCAGGATGCGCAAGGAGAGGGGAATTCAGAGCATTGCCTAAACAAGCTCCAGAGACGGGTGCAAGATGCAGCTACCAGCAGGGACCCCAGAGACGGGCATGAGATGCTAAGGCTGCTGCTGCATCCACCAAGAATCCTGTGTAAAATCACAGGTCAATATCCACACCTCCCTGGGAGCCTGTGCAGCCCACTACTTCCAGGATCCCATGATCTAGGGGCAATTTACCAGAGAGAACACATGGTGCACCTCAGGCTGTTGCAACGTCACATAGGCCTCTGTCACCACAGGCTCGCCCTGCATTCCATAGCTCTCCCTCCTGCTGGCCTGAGTGAGCCAGAGCCCCTTAATCAGCCACTCCTTTAACGCCCTCCTGTCTGGGTGAAGAACAGATGCCAGAGGGCGACCTACATGCAGAGGCAGGGTAAATCCAAAGCTGAAACTCAGGAGCTGGGCAGGCAAAGAAGAGAAAGGGAAATCTCTCCGTGCAGCCTTAGGAGCAGTGGATTAAATCTCCACAATCAACTTGATATACCCTTTCTCTGTGGAATACCTGAATAGACAACAAATCATCCCAAAATTGAGGCAGTGGACTTTGGGAGCAACTGTAGACTTGGGGTTTGCTGTTTGCAACTGAATAGTTTCTGATTTATATTTTTTTCTTAGTTTAGTTTTTAGTGCTTGTTATCATTGGTGAATTTGGTTATCAGTTTGGATGCTCTCTTCTTTTTTTTAAATTACTTTAAAATTTTAATAACATATGTTATTAATTTTTATTTTAATAACTAATTTTATTTTTTTCTCCCTTTCTATTTTTCTCCCCTTTCTTCTGAGCCATGTGGCTGACAGGGTCATGGTGCTCTGACTGGGTGTCAGGCCTGATCCTCAGAGGTGGGAGACCCAAGTTCCAAGTTCAGTACATTGGACCACCAGAGACCTCCTGGCCCCACGTGATATCAGTCAGTGAGAGCTCTCACAGAAATCTCTGTCTCAACACTAAGACCCAGCTCCACTCAACAGCCAGCAAGCTCCAGTGCTGGACACCCCATGCCAAACAACTAGCAAGATAGGAACACAAAACCATCCATTAGCAGAGAGGCTGCCAAAATCATAATAAGTTCACAGACAGCCCAAAACACTCCACTGGACTCTATCCTGCCCACCAGAAAGACAAGATACAGCCTCATCCACCAAAACACAGGCATCAATCCCTCCGCCAGGAAACCTACAAAACCCACTAAACCAACCTTACCCACTGGGGTCAGAAAACAAAAACAATGGGGAAAATGAACCTGCAGGCTGTGAAAAGGAGACCTCAAACACAGTAAGTTATGCAAAATGAGAAGAAAGAGAAATGTGCAGCAGAAGAAGGAACAAAGTAAAAACCCACCAGACCAAGCAAATGAAGAGGAAATAGGCAGTCTACCTGAAAAATAATTCAGAGTAATGATAGTAAAGATGACCCAACATCTTGGAAATAGAATGGAGAAAATACAAGAAATATTTAACAAGGACCTAGAAGAACTAAAGAGCAAACAAACAATGATGAACAACACAATAAATGAAATTTAAAATTCTCTGGAAAGAATCAGTAGCAGAATAACTGAGGCAGAAGAACCGATAAGTGAGCTGGAAGATTAAAAAATGGTAATAACTACCACAGAACAGAATAAAGAAAAAAAGAATGAAAAGAATTGAGGACAGTCTCAGAGATGTCTGGCACAATGTTAAACACACCAACATTCGAATTGTAGGGGTCCCGGAAGAAGAAGAGAAAAAGAAAGGGACTGAGAAAATATTTGAAGAGATTATAGTAGAAAACATCAGTCAAGTCCAGGAAGCAAAGAGAGTCCCATACAGGATAAATCCAAGGAGAAACATGCCAAGACACATATTAATCAAACTGTCAAAAATTAAATACAAAGAAAAAGTATTAAAAAAAGCATGGGGAAAAACAACAAATAGCATACAAGGGAATCCCTAAGGTTAACAGCTGATCTTTCAGCAGAAACTCTGAAAGCCAGAAGAGAGTGGCAGGACATATTTAAAGTGACAAAAGGGAAAAAGTCTACAACCAAGACTACTCTACCCAGCAAGGATCTGATTCAGATTCGATGGAGAAATTAAAACTTTTACAGACAAGAAAAAACTAAGAGAATTCAGCACCACCAAACCAGCTTTAAAACAAATGCTAAAGGAACTTCTCTAGGCAGGAAACATAAGAGAAGGAAAAGACTTACAATGACAAACCCAAAACAATTAATAAAATGGTAATAAGAGCATACATACCAATAACTACCTTAAATGTAAATGGATTAAATGCTCCATCCAAAAGACATAGACTGGCTGAATGGATAAAAAAAATACCCATATATATGCTGTCTATAAGAGACCCACTTCAGTACATAGGGACACATACAGACTGAAAGTGAGGGGAGGGAAAGAGATATTCCATGCAAATAGATATCAAAAGAAAGCTGGAGTAGCAATTCTCATATCAGACAATATAGACATTAAAATAAGACTATTACAAGACACAGAGATGGACACTACATAATGATCAAGGGATCAATCTAAGGAGAAGATATAAAAATTGTAAAAATTTATGCACCCAACATAGGAGCACCTCAATACATAAGACAAATGTTAACAGCCATAAAAGGGGAAACACAATCATAGTAGGGGACTTTAACACCCCACTTTCACCAATGGACAGATCAACCAAAATAAAAATGAATAAGGAAACACAAGTTTAAATGACACATTAAACATGATGGACTTAATTGATATTTATAGGAAATTCCATCCACAGACACCAGAATACACTTTCTTCTCAAGTGCTCATGGAACATTCTCCAGGATAGATCACATCTTGGGTCACAAATCAAACCTTGGTAAATTTAAGAAAATTGAAATCATATCAAGTATCTTTTGAGACCACAGTGCTATGAGTCTAGATATCAATTACAGAAAAAAAACTGTAAAATATAAAAACACATTGAGGCTAAACTCTATGGTACTAAATAACCAAGAGATCACTGAAAAAATCGAGGAAATAAAAAAATACCCTGAAACAAATGACAATGAAAACATGATGGCCCAAAACCTATGGGATGCAACAAAAGCAATTCTAAGAGGGAAGTTTAAAATAATACAATCCTACTTCAAGAACTGAGACAAATCTCAAATAAACAACCTAACCTTATACATAAAGTAATTAGAGACAGTAGAACAAAAAACCCCCACGAAGTTAGCAGAAGGAAAGTAATCATAAAGATCATATCAGAAGTAAATGAAAAAGAAATGAAGGAAACGATAGCAAAGATCAATAAAACTAAAAGCTGTTTCTTTGAGAAGATAAACAAAATTGAAAAACCATTAGCCAGACTCATCAAAAAAAAAGGGGAGAAGACTCAAATCAACAGAATTAGAAATGAAAAAGAAGTAACAAGTGACACTGAAGAAATACAAAGGAGCATGAGAGATTGCTACAAGCAACTATATGCCAATAAAATGGACAACCTGGAAGAAATGGACAAATTCTCAGAAAAGCACAACCTTCTCAGACTGAACCAGGAAGAAATAGAAAATATAAATGGACAAACCACAAGCACTGAAATTGAAACTGTGATTTAAAAACTTCCCACAAACAAAAACCCAGGACCAGATGGCTTCACAGTAGAATTCTACCAAACATTTAGCGAAGAGCTAAAACCTAACCTTCTCAAACTCTTCCAAACTATAGCAGACAGAGGAGCACTCCCAAACTCATTCTACAAGGCCACCATCACCTTGATACCAAAACCAGACAAAGATGTCACAAGGAAGAAAACTACAGGCCAATATCACTGATGAACGTAGATGCAAAAATCCTCAACAAAATACTAGCAAACAGAATCCAACAGCACATTAAAAGGATCATACACCATGAGCAAGTGGGGTTTGTCCCAGGAATGCAAGGATTCTTCAATATAAGCTAATCAGTCAATGTGGTACACTTTATTACTAAACTGAAGGAGAAAAACCATATGATAATCTAAATAAATATAGAAAAAGCTTTTGACAAAATTCAACGATTTATGGTAAAAAAAAAATCCTCTAGAAAGTAGGCATAGAGGGAATGTTCCTCAACAGAATAAAGTCTATATATGACAAACCCACAGCCAACATCATTCTCAATGGTGAAAAACTGAAACCATTTCCACTAAGATCAGGAACAGGACAAGGTTACCCACTCTCACCACTATTATTCAACATAGTTTTGGAAGTTTTAGCCACAGCAATCAGAGAAGAAAAAAGAAATAAAAGGAATACAAATCAGAAAAGAAGAAGTAAAAGTGTTCACTGTATGCAGCTGACACGATACTATACATAGAGAATCTTAAAGATGTCACCAGAAAACTACTAGAGCTAATCAATGAATTTGATAAAGTAGCAGGATACAAAATTAATGCAGAGAAATCTCTTGCATTCCAATACACTAATGATGAACAATCTGAAAGAGAAATTAAGGAAACACTCCCATTGACTACTGCAAACAAAAAAATTAAATACCTAGGAATAAACTTACCTAAGGAGACAAAAGACCTGTATGCAAAAAACGAAAAGACACAGATTAAAGTAATTAAAGATGATACAAACAAATGGAGAGATATACCATGTTCTCGGATTGGAAGAATCAACATTGTGAAAATGACTCTACTACCCAAAGCAATCTACAGATTCAATGCAATCCCTATCAAGCTACCAGTGGCATTTTTCACAGAACTAGGACAAAAAATTTCACAATTTGTATGGAAACACAAAACACTCCAAATTGCCAAATCAGTCTTGAGAAAGAAAAACGGAGTTGGAGGGAACAGGCGCCCTGATTGCAGACTACATTACAAAGCTACGGTAATCAAGACAATATGGTACTGGCACAAAAACAGAAATATAGATCAATGGAACAGGATAGAAAGCCCAGAGATAAACCCACGCACATATGGTCATCTTATCATTGATAAAAGAGGGAAGAATATGCAATGGAGAAAAGACAGCCTCTTCGGTAAGTGGTGCTGGGGAAACTGTACAGCTACATGTAAAAGAATGAAATTAGAGCACTCCCTAACACCATACACAAAAATAAACTCAAAATGGATTAAAGACCTAAATGTAAGGGCAGAAACTATAAAACTCTTAGAGGAAAACATAGGCAGAACACTCTATGACATAAATCACAGGAAGATCCTTTTTGACCCACCTCCTAGAGAAATGGAAATAAAAACAAAAATAAACAAATGGGACCTAATGAAACTTAAAATCTATTGAACAGCCAAGGAAACCATAAACAAGATGAAAAGACAATCCTCAGGATGGAAGAAAATATTTGCAATTGAAGCAACTGACAAAGGATTAATCTCCAAAATTTAAAAGCAGGTCCTACAGCTAAATATCCAAAAAACAAACAACCCAATTCAAATATGGGCAGAAGACCTAAATAGACATTTCTCCAAAGAAGATATCCAAATTTCACAAAAATACATGAAAGGACTCTCAACATCACTAAACATTAGAGAAATGCAAATCAAAACTACACTGAGGTATCACCTCATACCTCATATCATGTCAGAATGGGCATCATCAAAAAAATCTACAAACAATAAATGCTGGAGAGGGTGTGGAGAAAAGGGAACCCTCTTGCACTGTTGGTGGGAATGTAAATTGATACAGCTATTATGGAGAACAGTATGGAGGTTCCTTAAGAAACTAAAAATAGAACTACCATATGACCCAGCAATCCCAATACTGGGCATATACTCTGAGAAAACTATAATTCAAAAAGTGTCATGTACCACAATGTTCATTGCAGCACTATTTACAATAACCAGGACATGGAATCAACCCAAGTGTGCATTGACAGATGAATGGATAAAGAAGATGTGGCACATATATACAATGGAATATTACTCAGCCATATAAAGAAATGAAATTGAGTTATTTGTAGTGAGGTGGATGGACTTAGAGCCTGTCATATAGAGTCAAGTAAGTTAGAAAGAGAAAAATAAATACTGTATGCTAACACATATATATGGAATCTTAAAAAAAAAGGTTCTGAAGAATCTAGGGACAGGACAGGAATAAAGATGCAGACGTAGAGAATGGACTTGAGGACACAGGGAGAGGGAAGGGTAAGCTGGGAAGAAGTGAGAGAGTGGCATTGAAATATATACACTACCAACTGTGAAATAGATAGCTAGTGGGAAGCAATCACAAAGCCCAGGGAGATCAGCTTGGTACTTTGTGACCACCTAGAAGGGAGGGATTGGGAGGGTGTGAAGGGGATGCAAGAGGGAGGTGTTATGGGGATATATTCATACATATAGCTGATTCACTTTTTTATACAGCAGAAACTAACACAACCATGTAAAGCAATTATACTCCAATAAAGATGTTAAAATAACAAATATGTTCTGACAAAGGGAGTGGAAGAGAAAGGGAGAGAGAGCAGTGGGGAGTGAGAAAGAAAGAAAATGAGAGACAGAGAATTTCAGAAGTAATAATTTGCAGATTCCTAGTTGTAGCTTGAATTATTGGTGAATTAAAAAGTTTGAGTTAGCGATTAAAAATGGATTTTAAAAGTGTAATTTCTTGGAAATTTATAGGCAGCTCCTGAGTTAGCAGATCTGAAATTTCCTTAGTAATAAAGTTTTAAAAAATTAGTTCTTTGAGATCTTGGAAATGTGTCACATGACCTGTGTACTTCTGAACACACATGGGTTGGAGACAAGGTCACCCAACCTTTCCTGGAGAAACAATAGGACTGTCCAGGAACCGCAGTCCATCCCTAGAGGTGAGGAAGGTCCCTGATCCATAGCGCAGAGACTGGAAACCACAGATTCCACAGCCCCAAGCACACAGTCTCATATTCCAGATACACTCATGTGGAAGAGCTCTCATATGTGGTCACAGCATGGCTGGAAGGTTCCCTGGTGGTCAGGAAAAACTTGGCAGACACTGGGCATAGGAAGTCACTGTGTTCACTCAGTTCCTGGGAAAGGAGGATCCCCCCGTTTGACAGTAATGTCCTCACTATAATTTGATTACATCTGTAAAGTCCTATCTTCTAACAAGGTCCTGTTAGGACTTCAACCTATGAATTTTTGCAGGGGCACAATTTAACTCATAACAAGAGACAGTCATTAAAAATGGAAAAAGAGGGCTTCCCTGGTGGCGCAGTGGTTGGGAGTCCGCCTGCCGGTGCAGGGGACGCGGGGTCGCGCCCTGGTCTGGGAGGATTCCACGTGCCGCGGAGCGGCTGGGCCCGTGAGCCATGGCCACTGAGCCTGCGCATCTGGAGCCTGTGCTCCGCAACGGGAGAGGCCACAGCAGTGAGAGGCCCGCATAACACACACACACACACACACACACACACACACACACACACACACACACACAAATAAATAAAAATGGAAAAAGAGGCACTTTACAAAGTTGATCCAATACAGTTTCCCAATTTCAGCTTTCTTTGGGTTTAATGAGGAATTGGGGTGAATTTTCTACTAAAGAACTTTATAGACCTTTACCACTGGGTATGGTATATGCAGAAAACATCCTGGCAAAGTCCTCTGAGGTCTCACTAATCAGTTATACAATTAAAATTAAATTAATTTTCCCCTGCACAGACATGGCTGAATATGTTTTATTCACTTACTTAAGAGACACAAATCATCCTTTTCTCATTTTCAAAATGAAGGTTGCTATTTTCATGGCCAAGAATCCAATAATCACCGTGCAACAAAGCAGCGCTCCCTGGTCACTGTCCGCTCTCTGTCATCTTACATTGACAAGATACCACACTCTTTTATTTCTGTTTCCTAAGGAACAAGGCAGCACAATCTCAGTTCATGAAGAAATGATCAGGTATTTTCAATTGTCAACAAGTAAAAATAATAAAGTCAATACTAAGAATTCTGATAGTCATCTTTTTAATAAACATTACTGAAAGTCCATTGTGAACCAGTAACTGAGAAAAGGACATCATCCTTCTCACCTAGGTCCTTCCAATCTGGTAGATTAAGACATGATGACAAGGGATTATTAATATCAAAAACACAAACCAACAAGCAGCCCCAATCAAAATATGGGCAGAAGACCTAAATAGATATTTCTCAAAAGAAGATATACAGATGGGCAACGAGCACAAGGAAAGATGCTCAATATCACTAATTTTTAGAGAAATGCAGATCAAAACTACAATGAGGTAGCACCTCACACCAGTCAGAGTGGCCAACATCAAAAAGTCTACAAATAATAATTGCTGGAAAGGGTGTGGAGAAAAAGGAACCCTCCTACACTCTTGGTGGGAATGTAAATTTGTGCAGCCACTATAGAGAACAGTATGGAGGTTCCTTTGAAAACTAAAAATAGAGTTACCATATGATCCAATGATACCACTCCTGGGCATACATCCAGAGAAAACTAATTAGAAAAGATACATGCACCCCAGTGTTCATAGCAACTCTACTTACAATAGCCAAGACATGGAAGCAACCTAAATGTCCATTGACAGATGAATGGATAAAGAAGATGTGGTTTATATATATTATGGGATATTACTCAGCCATAAAAAAGAATTGAAATAATGCATTTGCAGGGACATGGATGGACCCAGAGATTATCATATTAAGTGAAGTAAGTCAGACAGAGAAAGACAAATATCATATGATATTATTTATATGTGGAATCTAAAAATATGATACAAATGAACTTATTTACAAAACAGAAATAGACTCACAGACATAGAAAACAAACGTATGGTTATCAAAGGGGAAAAATGGGGAGGGATAAATTGGGAATTTGGGATTAACATATACACACTACCGAATATAAAAGAGATGAACAAAAGGGACCTGCTGTATAGCACAGGGAACTATATTCAGTATCTTGTAATAATATATGATGAAAAAGAATCTGAAACAATATATATGTGTATATACACATGTATATGTATATGTATGTATATATTTGTGTGTATAACAATGACTTTGCTATAAACCTCAAAGTAACACAATTTTATAAATCAACTATACTTCAATAAAGAAAAAATGATTGAAATTCTAAAAAAAAGACATGATGTGCACAGCTGAAAATTCCTAAAGCACCCTGTAAGAAACAGACTGATGCCCTGGAAACCAGATATGTACAGTTATGAACTCAGTTTAATCAGGGCCACAGTTGCAAGTCATCTTGAAATTGTTTGACTTTGGGAATATTGGCATTATTAGACTGAGATTTCAACATTTAAAATGAACACTGGAAATTTTTCATTCAAATATTTCTATTCTAAAATTAAATAAAATAGCAATAAAACTAATTAAATTTCAAGCATTCTAAGAGAAATGAGTAGAAATGTTTACTCTTGGAAATGACATAAAGAAGCGTCAATTCTATTCAACCCATGAAACAAATAGAAACATTTCCTTGAGAGTATTACCAATTTAGAAAGTTAAACCAAGATGGACGGCAAATAAAATAAAAAGAAAGGGGAAAAAGAGAGTATGGAAAGAAGGGGAAAGTAAGAGATGGATGGAGATGAGAAAGAAAGGAAAACTAGAGAAGGAAGCATAAAAGAAGCAGCACATCATGTGAGCGCAACCTGAAATCATTCAGTTAAGAAGTCGTTTATCACTGGTTTTGAACCGCTGATTAGTCCCATATAGGTTTAAAACAGTGCTTTCTGCATGAGGTTGCAGTTGGTATGCTCTTAGTTTTAAGCAAGTATATTTTTTGAAATCCCAAGTTTCTCATTTAATCAGAGACATTTGGCTTTTTCGCTAAAGAATGACTCATGATAAAAATGTACTTCAGAGATTTATAGCAGTGATTCTTAAATTTGATTCCTCAACACTATGTGGGAAGTATTTGCTTTGCTTATTTGAGCAAAGATTTACATATATTCCTTACTAACTGTCAGGCAGTACTCTGGATATTTTACATGCATTATATCCTTTAATTCTTATAATAATCCAATGAGGGAGGTACTATTATTTGCATGTCACTGGTGAGAAAAGTGGGGCATGAAGTTCTCAAGTCAATGGCACAAGATCCCAGTACTAGAAAAGGCATTTCCAGGGTTTGCCTCCCAGGGATTCTGATGACAGAGCCTGTGCTTTAGCTTCTACCTTACATTGTCCATCAGTTGGGATGGGAGGTCCCCTCCCCAGAGCTTCTCACTGTGCTGGTGAGATTCTGAGATCTATGTTTTATCTCACCAGAGTTTTATATCCTGAGTGGTATATATACACAATGGAATATTACTCAGCCATAAAAAAGAATGAAATAATGACATTGGCAGCAACATGGATGGACTAGAGATTATCATACTAAGTGAAGTCAAAGAAAGACAAATATCATGTGATGATATCAAGTGATGATATCACTTATATGTGGAATCTAAGAAATAATACAAATGAAATTATTTACAAAACAGAAATAGACTCACAGACATAGAAAACAAACTTAAGGCTACCAAAAGGGAAATGGGAGGAGGGATAAATTGGGAGTTTGGGATTAACAGATACACACTACTATATATAAAATAGATAACCAACAAGGACCTACCATATAGCACAGGGAACTATATTCAATATCTTGTAATAACCTATAATTGGAAAGAATCTGAAAAAGAATATATATAACAAAATCATTTTGCTGTATACCTGAATCATAATAAATCAACTATACTTCAATAAAAATTTAAAAAATAAAAAATGAAAAAAGTGAAGAATAATATGTTATCAGTGAATGGTTTTGGGTGATAAGATTCAAGTGTTTCTTACATATTTATTTGTTGCTTATCCGTACTTTTCAAATTTTATGCATGAAATACTTTTGTAATAAGAAAAGCACAATAAAAACATTATAACTTTTTAAAAAATAGGTAAACATCAAGGTCCTACTATATAGCACAGGGAACTATATTCAATATCTTGTAATACCTTATAATGGAAAAGAATCTAAAAGGGAATGTTTACATGCAACTGAATCTCTTTGCTGTACACCTGAAACTAGCACAACATTGTAAATCAACTATAGTTCAATAATTTAAAAAAATAAGATTCTGAGTGATCAAACATACTTCATTCCACAGTGCCCTATATGTTTGTTTGTTTTATTTAAATTCCAAGTTTTTAGAAATAAATCAAATAGTGGTTTTAGGATAAGTTTAAAATTCAATATCAAAACAGATAACAAGAAAGGAAGAAGGAACCCTGTGCCTAACACTTCCCTGGAAATAAATGGACTAAGCTATGCTTTACAGCCCTTTAACCACTCTTATCAAAACCTTAGTCTACTTCGTCTAGGACAGAACTCTCTGAGCAACAGCGATGTTGCCAGAACCAAATTTTAGCATCACAGAATTTGAGCGCTGCAATGGGAAAATAAATAGAGTTAAGCAGCTTACCCTGCAAGTTAAGCGAGAAAACCAAAACAAAGACCCTAAATTAGAGGTTTCTCAGGTGTCAGAGCTCTCTCCTGTTGTCTGCAACAGACATTGGAATACCATGGCCTCTGCTATGTCTGTACCTCCAATCATCCAACCACTGCTGTGTTCAGCTAACCTAGCACTACAAAACCAGTCCGCTCAAGAGAAAATCGGGCTCCATTCCTGTCTAGGGCTCCACCTAATTACAGGGGTGAACAGCCTAGAAACAAAGAAGTCTCACGTATCCTCTAATTTTAAGGCTCTGAAAATCCAGAAACATCTTGGGATAAACTTCTCCACTCCAGCATCCTTTTTCCTGCTCTCCCCTCCAGGTATTACCCGCCCATATTCCCCCAACGCGCCTACCCCTACCTCTGGAGATGAAGAGAGTTTATGAACAGGAAGCTCATCCAATCCTATGTTACCTTCCAGAGAGAGGTTAGATGACTAAATACAGAGTAAATATGGGTCTGCTGTCTGTATGCCACTCATCATGCCTTCAATCAGCAAAGGCTTTGGGCAAAAAGAAATGAGGAAGGGGATGGTGACAACCCCAGATCACGAAGAGGCCAAATGTCCACAAGGTGGCGGGAGAGGAAATGTGCTCACACACACGTCTTCTAGCATTTTCTCTTTCCCCGTCTCACTACTCTCCACTAGCTCAAGACTTGATACCAGCTCGATAAATCCAAGCCTATGAGTCTTATCTGAGCATGACTTCTGAGGGGAAAAATTTCCAAATCTGTTAATAGGTATAGTCAACCTTCACTCAGCTACCCGATCAAAGAAAGAAAAAAACAAAAAGTAGCTAATATTTGCGTAACCTTCTTACATGCTTTATTTCATTTAAGATACCTGCTATCTAAATTCCCTTTTCAGTCAATCAACACATATTTATGGAGTGTCTACTATATTCCATGGACCGTTTCAGTTCCACTCATATATTCAACATGCCATTCATCTGATTTTTAACTTAAAAACCCTTTTTATTCCACCTCCCAATTGCAGCTATCATAGTCTGTCAAAATTGCTCTTCTCTCCTGTATTTATGGTGAGTCATTACTAATCATCATGAGGTCATCTGCACTGTGTCACTGGGTAGTGACACACAGCCTTTGTTCAATCCCTAGGATCCCGCATCTTGCAGGATGGATATTAATGTTACTAAATCCATCTTTAACATTCCCAAACAACAGTGTTCCTAACAGCTATTATATTTCTGCAGTAACAAGAAGAAGGGATACTGCATATTATTAGCAGAAACTTCCCATTACAAGAGAATTATGATGTTATAAACAGAAAATAGATTTCCCTTTCTCTCTTTTTATTGCTCTGCTTTATATTCTTGGAAAGACAATTCCTATACAAAAGTGGTTACACTTGTCAGGCATGTAGTATGATTTCATACAGCTATAAGCACCTCCTATGGGCTACTAGCTAGATGTTAAACCTTTAGTTTAACAATGGTCAGATTCTGATTTAACAATCAGAATCACATGTGGAGTGGACTGGGAAGGAGTTCAATCATCTGGGTTATTTGTAATTGTTTATGTATTTTTCAGGATGGTTTGTTGCATATTCAGCAGTAAGACACCACTGAATTAAGTCTTTGCCCAGTATATAAAAGCCAACTCAAATTCTGCTGGCATCTGAAGAATTTAAGTCAGAGGATCATCAACATAAGTGAGGTGGTCCAACTGGCTTGTGATTTGTTCCATAATTGATGTTTTATATTCCAGCTCATCAACAGAGAAACGTGGTATTTTCCTATTAAACACGGAATAATCTCCTTCCAGTGCACAAGGGAGTTGGTTTTCACAAATTGTCTTAACACCCAAAGCTTCTAATTCATCTCTCATTCTCCTATTTATGATAGAGGCATTAACTAACACAATAAAATAGTAGTGCCAGCTCAATGACTAATGGTAACTGAAATTAGCAGAGTGGTTAGAGTTGTTGGGAATTAGAGGGAAGCACACCCCATACGAATGGAGAAGCTTGTATGCAGTTCCAGGCAACGACAAGCAAGGGAGTCCGGTGTAGCCAGAGTTTCAGAAATTTTGGAAGTCATAAATCCACATTTTATGTGAAGTCTTTTGATTTTTAAATATAGGCAACTGATTTGGAGTTTAATAAAAAGCCTATGGAGACTCGCACTTGTGCAATAAACAAACCTATATAGGTTGGATTCGATAGAGGACCTGAGAGTTTGTGATGTATTATTTCAACTGGTATCATTGATTACCACATTGATATAAGGATGGTTAGAGGTGTACTGAGGAGAGAAGGGCATCGTTGCAGCCAGAAAGTTGTGTCACTACAGGCAAATTTTGCTGAATTTATTATTTGACTTAACACTGGTCCTGGCTTGAGCCAGTAAAAAGTCATTCTTACTTGTGATAAGGCAACTATTTTCAAGAAAGAAAACAGAGATTTGAGAAAGGCATGGTCGTCACAGCATTGCATGGGCTAGGATTTTTACCCCAGTGGCTAGAAGTCCATACGAAAAAAATTTAAAAATTAAAAGATCATAAGATAAGCTTTTAAAAAGTAGCTGTTTGATGTGGGTGCAGCTACTTCATCATTCCTTTGACTTATAAAAATTCTGGATAGTGCTTTCTTTTTTTTTTTTTTTTTTTGCGCTACGCGGGCCTCTCACTGTTGTGGCTTCTCCCGTTGCGGAGCACAGGTTCCGGACGCGTAGGCTCAGCGGCCATGCCTCACGGGCCCAGCCGCTCCGCGGCATGTGGGATTTTCCCGGACCGGGGCACGAACCCTCGTTCCCTGAATCGGCAGGCGGACTCGCAACCACTGCGCCACCCGGAAAGCCCAGTGCTTTCTTTTTTTAAGTGGCAATTAAACGTATTTTTACATTGAGGAAAAGTTGATAATTTAAGCATATATAGTATAATTTTATTGTATTTTTACTAAATAAAGCTGCAATTCAGTGCCATAAGCCACGACATTAACTTCTTGAGTTCCTGATAACACATATTTGACCATTGGTGTGTGTTACATCAGTGCATTTCTCTTGAAATTGTCAGAAACATAGCAATATACTCAAAGGATATGATAAATCTGTCAGACACTTTCCTATGTATTTTAACTTGGAGTTAAAGAAGATCAGAGACAAATAACAAAAGCAACAATAAATTATAACAATGTAATGATCAAAGCTTAGATTGGAGCACTGCAGAGAGACATTGCCATGGAAGGTATCTTGGAGGGAAATCTGGGCACTCCACATAGATTCCTGATATCGCAAAGAGAACATCAATAGCACATATTCAGGCATCTTGGGCAAGGCATCTAAGGTAAAGACAGAGACAGATATACACACTACCAAAAGTAAGTTAGATAGCTAGTGGGAAGCTGCCGCATAGCACAGGGAGTTCACCTCTGTGCTTTGTGACCACCTAGAGGGGTGGGATAGGGAGGGTGGGAGGGAGGGTGACGCAAGAGGGAAGAGATATGGGAACATATGTATATGTATAACTGATTCACTTTGTTGTAAAGGAGAAACACACTATTGTAAAACAGTTATACTCAAATAAAGATGTTTAAAAGGCAAAAAAAAAAAAAAAAAAAAAAAAAGACAGAGACAGATTTAACCTAATGAAGCTTAAGTGTGAGGGTCCTGATGAGGATTCTTTCGCCTAACTTTTTCCAAAGCTCTCTTGGCACTCCTCCAGGGAGGCTTGGAGAAAGCTGCTGCTCCAGCTGGGCTGCTATGGACTGGGTGTCACTTCTGTGTCCTTGTGGTAGTGCTGGGGCTGTGGATGAATCCAGAGAGCTGCCTCTAATACCTCCAGCCAACAGAGTCAACCTGATGAACTGCAGGACCTCAGGGAGCTTTGACCTCAAGAAGAAGGATTTGAACCAGGATACTGCTCTGCTACCTGCTAGGAGGCCACTAAAACCTAGGGTCCACAGCCATTTGCAGCTGATCCTCACACAAGCTCCCAAACCCCAGGGCCAGAAGACTTGGAGGGGAGGTGAACCAGGACACCTGGGAGAGCTAAGCATAACCCCAGGCTTGAAGCTCTGACCAAGAAGAAGTAATGGAGGATGTTACAGGTGCAGCATTAGTAATAACAAATGGCAATGTCGAAAGAAAATTTTCCATGTCATCAAAAATAATTTAAGTGTTTTTTGATACACAGTTCTAGAGAAAAGCTGAATTATATTTCTATTCTTTCCAAAGAAAATCATGTTGATAAAACCATCATCCTACGTAGAGGTGATCAAGGACTGTGTAGCCAAGAAATGTTGGGGAAAGTTTACAGATGATATATGAATGTCTTGATTTTGTAATATTTGTGTCTTTAGTCAACCTGTAGGGTTTTTTTGGGTTGATATTATCTTTATTCTAAAGTAGTATTCATATTTTATATCTACTATTATATTCACAGTGTTGTATTCTTTGTGCTAAAAAAGGACCCTGAAGTTATAAACGTCAAGGTTTTCAAAACCTGGGTCCACCTTTAGTAAGAAAGCTGGGACAGAATCATGTACTTAAGTAGGGATCTACCAAGGCCTTGGAAATGCTCAGAGGCATTCAAAATGTTGTGATGGGGTTCAGAAATATCGTGGGAGGAGAAACCCTAGGACATTTTACAAATATAAATGTATCTACAAAAATCATGAATTGAGCTCATTTTGAAACAATTTTGATTTGGCTGAATTAAAAGTAGAGTATACATAAGTTGTCCACTGGGTTAGAAGAAAATCCTGGCAGATTGGTCCCTATTTCTACCACTGTCACTAGTTTCCTCACTTCATCTCCATAGTGTCTCCCACTTTGTTTTTCTTCACATATGTCCATAATGGTCTGTTCTTGCTTTAGAACTTTCTTCACATATGTCCATAGTGGTCTGTTCTTGCTTTAGAACTGATTAACTTTTTAAACAATTTAAAAAAATTTATTCAAGATTATCCCCATTCCTAATGATCTCTCTCAATCCCTTTGGCGTATTTTATATGGCTCTTCTAGATTGGACGTAGTAAGCACTGCTAATAGTTAAGCAAATTGGAAATAGTAAGTAAGATGGAAAATTATGTTGGAGAGTGAGAATCAATGGTTTGCTATAAAGGCAATCTTTGTAAGGTTTCTCATCAAGACCCGATTTCTGCCTCTTGACAATTGGCACAAAAAGGAGATGACAGCATTGCGGTGCCCACTCTAGGAAGAAAATCTTCCCCAGCCAAACCAGGAAGAGATATACAAGTAGTTATTGCCCAAGAAAATAAGAGGGGCTTCCTTGGCCATGATGAAGTACACATTAATTCCATACTGTCAGACCATTCATAACATAGACGTAATTCATTGACATAGAGCTATAACAATGAGTTCACTTATAAATGTAAGATGAAGGGAGCTAGTTAACTGCTATTACAAAAAGAATTGCTGAGTTACATGTAAGCAAATGAGTGGGCTCAAATATGGAAAAGATGTTATTGTAAGGTGCCACAACCATTACTGTGAATATATAAATACCACAGTCTAGGAGTAACATTCAAACTCAGAATCTTCTCACTGTATTTCAGCTGAACTCACATTTCCTGTCAATATGTCCTAAAACCACTGCTCTGGAAACTTCTCCTCTCTCTCCCTTGGGGACCACCTGTGCTATTCAGGCTCCTCCTGTGGCTCTTCTTACCCCAGCAACCTGGTCTACTGGGACTGGTACTGACCTCTGCTCTCCCACTACCTGCCAGCTGGGCTCCTCTCTCTACAGTGGCTGTCAGGAGACCTGCTGTAAACCCACTAGGTATCAGACATTCTATGTGGTGTCTAGACCTAGCCAGATATCCTGCTACCACTCAAGAACCTCCACACTCTGCAGGCCCTCTCAGACAACTTATTCTGGGTCTCTAAGCTTTGGGTCCAGCAACAGCTGTTCCCTGGGCTATGGATCTGGAAGCTCCTACTTACCAGGCTGTGGTTCCAGTAGCTTCAGACCCATGGCTTGCAGAGTCCAAGGTTTCCCTTCTCTAAACTATGGATCTGGATTCTTCTACCCATCCTACTTCACTTCTGGGAACTTCCAGTCTTTTTACAGACCAACCTGTGCATCGGGCTCCTACTGATCATCTTACATAATTTTTAATCTTGTCCAATGTCTTCAATGACTCTATTCATAACCTTTATTGTTTTCATCATCTTCAGGAAGAATTACCCTCTTATTTCTAATTATCAAATTGTCACCTTTTCTCTGGCCCTAAACATTGGCTGACAAACTTTATATAAAAATTTTTATTATTAAAGTACTAACTCAAAATGAAGTCTAAAGTCTGCATCAGAGATTGAATTGACATTGTATTTTCTTCCAAAATTGTGTGAAAAGTCATTATAATCTAATAAATTAATTGATCATGATATCCAGCTATGCTTACTGTTGTTAGTTGTTTATTATTATTGCTTATGTGATTGTAATAGATAAAAGTGTTTATTGACTAGGGTTTGATTGTGATAGATAAAAGAGATAATATGAAAAGATCAATATAATATGCACACGGGAATAGGTTCTGAAATCCTACAAAGTTGGGAATTTGAACAAATTTTAGAGGACCTCAGATATTTTTCTTACTCAGACTATAACTGGTGGAAGAGTATTATTTGAATAGAATATCTCAGAATCAGAAATTAGATTGATTCCCTTGTAGGATGTGGATCCCCACATAGATACAGTTATAGATATAGTTTTATATAGCTATAATTACCAGTGAATATATAGCTATAAATGAATATGTAAATATAGATGAATATATAGATGATACAGATATAGTTATAGTTTGATATCCAAGGACAATTTATCAGACTTCAAGAAGTTAAGAAATTATTAAAACCAAAATATGTGTTATGTGGTATAAACAGACTTACAAGGGATTCAGTAAATGGAAAGGCAAGACATAGCTCTTATAATAACTATAATCCATATGCTTAGGAAATAAAGAGATAGAAAATGTGGTCAGAACATTGAAATATATTAAAAGAATCAAGTAGAAATTCTAAAATTTAAAAATGCAATAAAATAAATGTAGAATTGGTTACAATTGGATTAAAAATAAATTAGACATAGCTGAAGAAACAATTAGAGATTGTTCAGAAGAGTATGTTCAAACTAAAAAGTTAAGAAAGCATAAAAATATTGAACAGCACTCCAGAGTATATGGAACATGAAGAATATGGAAAGGTCTAAAAATTTCAACTGGAGTCCTAAAATAAGTTGTGTGTGTGTGTATACATACACATATATGTATATTTATACACAAACACACATATATATACATATATACACATTGATATAGAATGAAAAATTAACAGCCATTGACAACTCAAGACATCACCAAATCTAAGAGAAGAAGCATGAAATAGAAGCAGATCCAGAGAGAATTTTCCAAATAGAGGAAAATCAATTCACAAATTCAAGAAATGTTACAAATCCCACGTATGACAAATATGAAGAAAGGCCCACACCAAGACACAATGGAGTCAAACTGATGAACAAGAAAAAGAAAAAAAATATGTAAAACAACCCACGGGGAAAAAATCAAGTTATCTTCAAAAAAAGCAACAATAAAATTGACAACTGAACTCTAAACATATTTTAATTGTTTTCCTACCAGGGGAAGGTAGGAAAACAATTAAATAGCCTCAAATTTGTGAAGAAAGAACAATTTAAAACTAGAATACATGACTAGTGAGTATCTGTTTCAAAAAGGAAATAGAAATACAGATATTTTCAGACAATTGAAAACTTTGAGAACTTGTCACTAGCCTTCCAGCACAAAAATATATAGTTCAAAGTTATACATAGTCAAAAGCAAAATGATCCTAGCATATAGCAAAATGATGTAGGAAGGAATAAAGAGTAAACAAAAAATATATATTGGGTACATTTAAGCAAATTTTGCCTGTAAAAACATGGGGACAAATATTTATCAATATGCATAAGCATAGATAAAATGAAAATACTAACATAATAATACATGAATTGGGGTAAGGATAAATGGCCTTAAGATTTCTAACATTCTTGCATTGTACAGAAAACAGTAAAAATGTGAATTTATATTAGCAAATCAACAATCAGCTGTGATCTTTAAGGCAGCACTGCCCAATAGAACTTTCTTTGATGCTGAAAATATTTTTTATTTTCAATTTCCAGTATTTGGTATCCATTAGCCACATGTTATCTGTTGTGCACTTGAAATGTGATGAATATGACTGAGGAACTGAATTTTAATTTAATTTAATGTATGAAAACTGAATTTGATATATGTGGCTAGTGCCTACTCTATTGGATGGTGTGGCCTTAGTGTAACATTTAAATAACTAATGAAATAATGTGTATCCTCGTGGTAGTCCGACACATTGATTGTTAAGAAATATCTTGCTTAATATACAATAAACTTCTTAACATATAGCAAATTTTGAGATTAATAAAGTAGAACTAGCATTTTTGTTTCTTTTGCCAGTTCTAACTTTTCTGTTTCCTCATATTTAAGAAAATCTCTTTTATGTAGAAAATAGTTTTGATTTTCATTCCAGTCTGATATTCTAAGTCTTTTATATGGACTATTTGTCATATTATATTTAACTTAATTATTGATACAGTCAGATTTCTACCTACGTATTTACTATTTTATTGTTATTTAATCCATCTTTTATGTTTCTTTTTGTCTTCTTTCATGCATGTGAGGAGTAATAAAATGGTTTAATGCTATAATTTTACTCTTTTGTCCAGGCTTTTAATTTTTAAGCAAAATCTTAGATTTTAATGATCATTCTTAATTTATTACTGTTTACTTCTTCTTATATATTAAGAACCACTTTATCAGTGCTGTGTACAATGTGTATTTAGACATAATTCACTCCTATTTCAGTCTTCTTTCCCCTCCTGCAATTCCAAATTTCCCTCTGAGATTATTGTCTTTTCAATTTGAGAAAATCCTTCAATATTCATTTTAGTTAAGGTTTACCTGTTACGGAAAGCTCTATAAAAAGAAGATATTCGGGGCTTCCCTGGTGGCGCAGTGGTTGAGAGTCCGCCTGCCGATGCCTGCATCGGGTTCCTGCGGGTTCGTGCCCCGGTCCGGGAGGATCCCACATGCCGCGGAGCGGCTGGGCCCGTGAGCCACGGCCGCCGGGCCCGCGCGTCCGGAGCCTGTGCTCCGCAACGAGAGAGGCCACAACAGTGAGAGGCCCGTGTACCGCAAGAAAAAAAAAAAAAGATACCTTTCGGGCTTCCCTGGCGGCGCAGTGGTTGAGAGTCCGCCTACCGATGCAGGGGACACGGGTTCGTGCCCCGGTCCGGGAAGATCCCACGTGCCGCGGAGCGGCTGGGCCCGTGAGCCATGGCCGCTGAGCCTGCGCATCCGGAGCCTGTGCTCAGCAACGGGAGAGGCCGCAGCAGTGAGAGGCCCGCGTATGGCAAAAAAAAAAAAAAAAAAAAAAAAAAGATATTTGGATATTTTACAGTGGAAAAATAATCTTAAAGGAATAGAGTAGATAAAAAGTATATTTTACAGTGAAAAAGAAAATCATATTAAAGAATCTGAAGGTAGAAATGTTCAGAAATTATTGCTTGATGGGAGTTGTTCTAGAGAAGAAAGACCTCTAGAAAATTTTAAATATAGATAACAAAAGGGACAATATATACATGAAAAACCATAAACTATACTCATATTGAACTTTTTAATTTAAACTACAGAGATAGAAAACCCCATAAAGTCACTATTTATCTCCTCTTACCTCTAAAATTTTTTTTTTTTTTTTTTCCGGTACGCGGGCCTCCCACTGTTGTGGCCTCTCCCGTTGCGGAGCACAGGCTCCGGACGCGCAGGCGCAGCGGCCACGGCTCACGGGCCCAGCTGCTCCGCGGCATATGGGATCTTCCCGGACCGGGGCACAAGCCTGTGTCCCCTGCATCGGCAGGCAGACTCTCAACCACTGCGCCACTAGGGAAGGCCCAGGGAAGCCCCCTCTAAAATATTTGATTCTGAGTCTTTTCACATGTGCACATATTGGCATCCCCTGAGTCTCTGCTTCAAAGTGGACTTCTTTAGTCATTTTTGCCTCTAAACATTTGTTCTGGTTTATCTCCGTGATCCACCATATTTCTTTTTTTTAAAATTTTTTTAAAATTTTTCTTCTTTTTTTTCATATTTCTTTTTCAATTTATCCGATCTATTTTATCTTTCTAAAGAATTTGAGAAGCAATTTTATAATAAAATATATAAAAATAATTTTAGGCAATGAAATAAATTTAGGGAAAGAAAATCATTGATGGCAAATAGGGTGCCTTTATTACACTGACAAAAAAAAATTTACTTCATCTTAATCCCTTCCCTTAGAGCTAAGCATCCCCCAGCCAATATACAGTCAAATGAACAAAGAATCTTGGCCAGTGAGAAGAGTAGGGGATTTTCTGGTCATGATGAGATAGCATCAAAGGCATGTAGTCATAGAATTTCTGACTTTGGAACAGGTCATTAGCTTAGTGCTTTAACAACACGGTGAATTCACCCATGAATATGAGATGAAAGGAATTTTTCATCTTCAATTACAGAAAATATTATTGAATTACGCATACAGAGATGAGAGATTACAAGTATGAGAAAGGTGACTGTGTAGAATGCCACACCCATGGCTAAGAGTATAAAAACACCCCAGTCCGGGAGGTGACATTGAACCTCAGAATCTTCTTATTGTCACTCATTGGAACTCACATCTCCTGTCAACATGTCCTACTACCGCTGCTATGGAAACTTCTCCTCCCGCTCCCTTGGGGACCACCTGCGCTACTCAGGCTCCTCCTGGGGCTCTTCCTACCCCAGCAACCTGGTCTACAGCACTGACCGCTGCTCTCCCAGCTCCTGCCGTCTGGGCTCCTCTCTCCAGAGTGGCTGCTATAAGCCCATCAGGTGCCTTACATCCTGTGTTCTAACCAGTCCCTGCCAGACATCCTGCTACCGCCCAAGGACCACCAAGCGCTACAGTCCTTGCTGGACAACTTATGCTGGGTCTCTGGGCTCTCGGTCCAGCAGAGGTTGCTCCCTGGGCTATGGATCCAGAAGCTGCTACACACTGGGCTTTGGATCCCATGGCTTCAGACCCCTGGGTTATGAAGCCTATGCCTTCCCTTCGCTGCGCCATAGATCTGGGTTCTGCCTTCCATCCTACTTTGCCTCTAGGAGTTGCCAATCACTGTGTTAAGAGACCAGTCGGTGGATCTGCCTTCTACTGATCAGCTTGTGGAACATTCAGACGTGAGCAATGGGTCCAGCCTCTATGCAGCGCTTCTATCATCTTCATGATCTTCGGGAAGGTCAACTGTTCTTCACCTTTTTTCCATTCGTAAAATACTGACCAAAAAACTGTCTGCCACGTATACTGAACTTAATGATTAATTTTATGGAATAAATGAATGGAATTAGTAAAATGAATGAAATATATTACTAAATCAATTAATGAAATTCATGTTAACAAACAATGAATTAATGTTAATGAATTAATGGGATCCTTGTTCATGCATCTTATTCACAAAATGGATAAAACCCTAAATGAATATAATCTAATAAACTCATTCAATCTGGCTTGCAAATATGTTACTAATTTTATTGTTAGTTGTAACTAGTTAAGTGGGGTTTTTTTCTTTTGCTTATTTTGGAGGCTGTTTTTGAGTTAATGTTTACTATACCTCTGAAAACAAACTTTGAAAGACTAATATTGGTAGATTTGAACTAATTTATTTGAGGGTTTAAACATTTTCTTCTTCAAAACTTCTGTTTTCTGAAATCCTTACATTGCATGCATAAACTTCATGTAAATAATAATCTCAGGAGTGGCATAGAGCACATTTTCTTCAAAAGATATGGGACCTTGATGTTTGCTGACTGAAGGAGAAAAGCAAGCAACTTGGAAAATACAACTGAATGGGGAAAAATTTTAGGTTATATGAAAAGTTTTGTACGTTAGTTTAGAGAGCTTTCTTTGATTCAGTCGATGTTGGGTGGCAAAAAAACATATCCCTTCATCTCACTGAGTACCTGTGTATGTAATTGATTTCTTCACAGGTGTAAAGAGGAAGCCAATTATATCTGGTGAGAATTAATTAGGTTCATGAGATGTAGAGTCTCACCTTCTTGTATCCAAGATCCAAATTAAACATGGCTGGAGGAAACAAGGTTTTCAAACCATCAGAAGTCACTATTTCATTCATATCGCAACACACATTTACACACCCCTTGTTTTTATGTTTTATGTTGCCATTCTGACATTTTATAGGTCACATATTTCAGAAAACAGCATAGTGCTAAGACAGATAACATATTGATAAGGTCTAAAGCAAATAACAAAAAGACAGTATCTTTATACAGAGATGAAGAACAAGGTTCAAAGAATTTTCCTATTCATCATTTTTCAGATCGCTATAAGAATCATGGGAAACACACATTTTATGAATGTGTGTTTTTACACAGAAGGAAATGAAGACTCAAAGCAGATTAAGGGTTCGCTATAGGTCCCCGTGTTACAATAAAACCAAATAAAACCATCTATCTATATGATAGATGAGGACTAATATAAGAAGTGAAGACGTAAGCAACATGGGAGAGAATAAGGAGAATTCTGAGAAGGTGAAATAAAATGATCAAAGCAGAGAGGTACAAAGGTACTTGTGTTCAGGAAATTATTGAAAATCAAGTTACAATTTATATGGATTAGTAATGGAAAATCAGCTAGAGAGGTATAATAGGTCTCTTTCACTTCATTGTTTTGGATATCTTGAGTTTTGGATCACATTAATCTTAGGATTCGTCTTCTCTTATTCATACTGTTAAAATAGCTTTCTGCCTGCTCATTTTCATTCTATTTTCTACTTATTTAAACATTTTAAAATACTTTATAAAATAAAACTTTTGTCAAATATTATGTAAAATAGTATGTTGTTATATTTCCTCATTTTATATAAATATATTCATATTAAATATATAACATAATATATAAAATATATAACAAACAGTTAAATCTCTTAAATCCCCTACTACAAATAAAGTAGCAGAGCATCTGGTAGGTTTTTTGGGGTTCTGGAACAAACACACTCCCCAAGTAGAAGTACCTCTCTGCACTATATACAAAGCTTCCTTTAGACCAGGAGCAGGAAAAGATTCTGTAGGTCTAGTCTCAGACACAAGCAACCCTACTGGTTGGGTCAAACAATCTGGCAGACCATATGGTATTGGTGGCATCTGTGGTATTGAAAAAAATTAAAATAAAATAAAAGTGCAATGTGGAGTTTACGGCACACCTCAGTGGGAAAATCACAATGCAGGCAAATAAAGTTGTAGAACAAGGTCTTATAATCTGTAGTTGAAAATTAACATATCTTTGGATAATCAGATCCTTGGAAACTACTTGGACCTGGTAGAGATACAAAACTTGACTGTGGGACAAGTGATCATGCATCTGTAGCTGTCCATCGTGAGCTGCATTCTGCTGAAACTTCCAAGTCATGAAGTCAGGTGGACTCAGTAGCAATCCATTGTAAGACAGAAATAGCTCATACAGGAACGAACACTAGCAGAACAAGAAAGCAGCCTCCATGAGCAGAAGCCCAGACCCCCATGTCACCGACCAGTATTGCATCACCACCTCTTTCTCAGATCACATGTGTGGTCACAGTTGGTGCCTCAAATGACCAGCTGAAGTAGGAAGGGAAAAGCCCAAGCCAGATGGATTGACTCATTGCATGGATGCCTTTAAACACAGAGAGAAAAATATATTTTCTCTCTGTGTAGAATCATATGTCTAGCACCTGGTTATCCACTTTGTATAAAAGAGAAAAGTGGTCCCAGTTGCTGATACATCTAGATTCCTGGACAGTTGCAATTGACCTGACCAGCTGGTCAAAAACCTGGAAGGGAAAAATATATAATATTCAGACAATAAAATCTGGTATAGAGACATATGGATGGATATATGCAAGTAGGTCCAAAGTGTCAAGATCTTTGTATTTCTTCTTAATGCCCACCAGAATGCATCTATCATGGAAGAGGAATTTAAAAATCAAGTTGACAAAATGACTCCGTCAGTCGAGCTAGCTTGCCTTTGCCAGAAGTCCTCACAATGCTGGCAAGATGAGCATGTGAATAAGTGACCAAAGAGGCTACGAATGGGTCCAACAGCCTAAGCTCCCACTTACAAATATGATATAATTAATGCCGATACAAATGTCCAATCTGTCAGCAATGGGGGCTAATGCTAAATAGTCCCAGTATGGCACTATTCCTCAAGGAGACCAACCGGTCACTTGGTTGCAAGTTAACATGGGCCCCTTGTGGCCTGAAAGGATCAGTGGTTCATCCTCAAACACATAACTACCTATTCAGAGTAAGCCTCTGCTTTTTGTGCTTATCTCAGCAGCAATATTATTCAGGAGCTAATGAAACACTTGATCCACCAGCATGGAATTCCTCACAAGACAGCATCTAATCAGGAAATCCACTTCATAGTAGAGATAGCAAGAAGTAGGAGTCACAAGTTATATCAAAAACCACAGGAGCCTGAAGCTGTCTGCCTGATAGTGCATTAAATAGCCCCACTGACCGCAAAGCTGAAGTTTGCTTGGAGCATGGAGGCAATGTCCTCAAAGATTGGGTCCCAAATATCCACTTACTATCATCCTCAATGACCCATTTAAGAACTTTGTGCTTCCTATTCCTGCAACTGGAATTTCCAAGGATAGAAGACCTGTTCCCAAAGACAGACTTTCTAATGGGCATATCAAGGGTCTCATTGAACTACAGTTATGGCTGCTGGCTTGGCACTTTGAGTTCCTTGTTTCAGGTACCAGCAAGCAAAAAAGAGTTACCATCTAATCCAAGGGTAGATGCTCCTGTTTAGTAGAAAATAGTAGGGTTACTGTTACACAGTGAGGGTAAAAGGGAGTATGTGTAGAGCTCAGTCGATCTACTTGGATGGCCCTTAAAAATTCCTGCCCAATTGAGGATGTGATTTGTCATATTCAATAACTATAGCAAGAAAAGGGTATGGTTATCAGTGTTCATACCTCTTAGGAAAGGGCATAGGTAATACCAACAAGAAATCCACTAAGACCAATAGAAGTGGTAGCTGAGGGTGAAGCAAATTTCTAATGGATTGTGAAGGAGGGAAATAATGGGTACCCACCTCAGCTCCAAGATCAAATGCAGTGACAGTCTGCGTTTCATCCCACCCAGTCACTCTTGAATATTTCCCCTCAGGAAGAGAGGCCAACCAGAGCTACGCAGAATCTCTCTCCTGATAAGTTGACCCTCAAGGTGAAAATGATGGACTGTGACAGGTACAGATCTGCACTGGAACTCACATCACATCACTTCAAAAAAGGAATAGCTATCCAGATGTGACAGGTGAGGTTAGCTGACAGCCTTTCTCTGTTGGCTTCTTTTGAATCTGCCTCGGATTTCAAGCCAAGGTCAGGTTTTTCTCATGGCAGCCCCTTGTCAATGACTGAACAAGGTGGTAGAATGGCTTTTTTTTCTTTCACAAGTGTTACTCTCTTACAAACTTTTTGTTCTTCCATTCCTGTCTCAGTGCCTGCTTCCTGGAGAATCCAACTAGCAAATATTCTATTCTTTCTTGAAATTTAATGTTTCCTTTTAAGATTATTTTCCTTCATCCTAAAGAATTTCTGTGTTTATTTCAGTGCAAGTTTATCTGATATAATCGGCCCACTGGAAATTAGCACTCAGCTATTATATTATACAACAGAAAAAATAAAATGGAGAACCAGGGTGACAAAGGGAAAATATTTTATGTTTTTGGAAGAAATTACAGGAAAGGAACTGACTTTGAAAAATGCACAAAAATCATTCACAGTATGAGCAGAGAAAAGCCTGAGTAGTTCTAGGATGCAGAATCCAGGTTCTTTTAAAATTTTGATGAGGTAAATAAAAATATATGAAAATATATAAATTATATTCATTTTTGAAGTGTTTTTTTTTAATGGCATTTAGATCCATAGTCTCAAAGCAAGTAGAAGAGATACCTGAAATCCCTGTCTCTTCATCCCTTATCCAAGTTTCTCAAACTACCATCATTATCCGCACTCCCTCTTCACATGCCCCAGATCAGTTTCTTCCTGTGGTTCCATCCCAATTCAGTCTTCTGGAGTCACTTTGTCTTTAAATGTTTGCCTGGTTCCTTTCTGTTTCTAGCCATTTCTCATTATGTGTTATTTTTCTTCCCTCCACTGGATATGAGGAGCACTGTATAATAATATGTGATAGATGGAAAATAAATGTGAAGAATGTGAATCAGGAGTGACAAGTACAATCAATCATTAGAAGCATCCTTATAAAAATCAAAGTTATGCCGCTGATCACTTGACACGGTAGAAAAGTGACCGAAGAAATCCCAGAGCAAAGCAGGAGTAGATATACATGGAGTCATAGCTAGGAAGTAAAAAATGGGCTTTCCTGGCCTTAATAGGATGAAGATAACTGACTAATTGTCCTAGAATTTCTGTATAGGAATGGTCATTGGCTTTGTGTTATAATAAATCATGGCACCAGTAAATACAATAGGTAGGAAACTAGTCAACTGCAATTACAGAAACGATTGATGAATTACACACATGCAGAAAAGGAGTGAAAAATGTGAGAGGATTGTACCAGTACTGTGCCGAACCATTGACAAGAGTATATAATTACCCAGTCCACAAGATGACCTTAGACCTCAGAATATTCTCAGTGTAATTCTGCTGAACTCACATCTCCCATCAGGATGTCCTACAATTGCTGCTCTGGAAACTTCTCCTCCCACTCCCTTGGGGGCTACCAGTGCTAGCCAGGCTTCTCCCGTGGCTCCTTCTACCCCAGCAATCTGGTCTACAGCACTGACCTCTGCTCTTCCAACACCTGCCATCTGGACTCCTCTCTCTACAGTCAGGAGACCTGCTGTGAGCTCACCAGGTGCCAGACGTCCTGTGCCCAGTCGCCGCCAGACATCCTCCTACCACCCAAGGACCTCCACACTCTGCTGGAAAACTTACCCTGGGTCTCCGGGCTTTAGATTTCAGCAGCTGCAACTCCCTGAGCTCTGGATCTGGAAGCTGCTACTCATTGGGACCTGGATCCAATGGCTTCAGACCCAGGGTTCCCTCTGTTAGTAGCTTTCCTCCATTCCATTTGTAACATTGCTGGGCCTTCTCCATTGGATATGAGATCTCTGCATTAATATTTAATACTTGGAAATTCATTTTGGAGGACAAAAATGAAGAGTCACAAGTAGTTTCAATCTTTAGAAGGCTTTTTAGAAGGCCAAAGCTATGCCTCTAACTAAATAAAAAAGAAAGATGGTACCATTTTGATCTCCACCCTTAGAAGGAATGCATACCCCAGCAAAGCCAGACTCAGATACACATGCAGTGTATACCAGGAAGGAGGGACATCCTTGGCTGTGATGGGATGGTCATTAATATAAAATGGTCATAGCATTTGTTCCATGACTAGTTTATAGGCTTTGTGTTGTAACAAAAAACTAGGATAACACCCGTAAATACAATGTGTAGGAAACTATGCAACTGCAATTACAGAAATGAAGATTGAGGTAATACTATGCAAATGAGGGAGCAGACATGTAGGAATGCTGACCTTGTAGCTGTAAACACGTATTTCTGAGAGTATACAAATGCCACAGAATACTGTCAGTCTAATTCAGCTGAACTCACATCCCCTGTCAACATGTCCTACAACTGCTGCTCTGGAAGCTTCTCCTCCAGCTCCCTTGGGAGTCATCTGTGCTACCCAGGCTCCTTCTACTCCAGCAACCTGGTCTATAGCACTGACCTCTACTCTCGCAGCACCTGCCAGCTGGGCTCCTCTCTCTACCGTAGCTGTCAGGAGACCTGCTATGAGCCCACAATGTGCCGGGCATTTGGTGTGGTGTCCAGTCCTTGCCAGACATCCTGCTACTGTTCGACGACCTCCACCCTCTACCATCCCTGCTAGACAATATATGCTGGGTCTCTGGGCTTTAGGTCCAGCAGAGGCTGTTCCCTGAGCTCTGGATCCAGAAGCTTCTACTCGCTGGTCTGTGGATCCAGTGGCTTCAGACACCTGGGTTATAGAGTCTGGGGCTCTCCTACCTTGGGCTATGGATCCCGATCCTGCCACCCAACCTATTTTGATTTTCAGCCTATCTGTGGATCTGGCTTCTAAAGATCAAGTTATTGAATGTCCAGATCTTTTCGCAGAATGACAACTATTTTATTCTCACAAGAAACAACCCGCTTCATGGTCCCCAAAGACTGGCTGTTCACTCACTCTGCGGCCACCCAACCTAACTTACAGACTGGGTCTTGTAGAATGTAAAACTAAGTGACAAACCTAAACTTTAAATCATATACTTGCATTGGTGATGGAAATCATCCAATTATTCGATATCCTTCAAAATTTAACAGTATCTAATTATCTTAAGTAAATAAACACATTTATTCTGGCATCCATATATGTTATTATTATTAGACTTAGTATAAATAAACATCTCAAGAGCTATAAAAGCCTTGTTCTTTAAATCATGTGTCCTTATATCTCTCTTCACAGGAGAAGAAAAGCACAAAAGTTAGTGGATATATACGGAATGCAGAGAGAAAGAATAAAATTTAGATAAACGGCTAGGTTTGTACATAAAACAAAAATTAAATATAAATCTAACTTGTGTCTGTATATTTTCAGAAAATACTAAATATAAAGCTTAAATAAATTCTATTAAGTTCATCCAAAGTTGGTTGGTAAAAGTGACCGAATTTTTGAGTCTCAGTAAGTACTTTTCCATGAAAGTCATTTTTTTACAGCATGTAAGAAGGAAGCCAATTATTCTTGTTGTGAAGAACTTTGATTCAGGATGTGTGGGTTTTTATCTCTATGCTTTCCAGTGGCTCAGGCTATATATGGCTGAGAACCACAACATTTATGTCAGCAAAAAATGGATATCTTTTACTTTTTTTTTATAGTCATGTGCTAATCTTCTTTATAGGACACAGATTTCAGAAAATGGTACATTGCTGTTGGACACATTTTGAAAAGGAGACAAATCTAATAATAAAAGGGCATTATCTTTGTGATGAGCTAAATAAATGTTCAAAGAGATTTTCAAGTCATTATTTCTTTAGAACTTTAAATAGCACTCAGAGGAACATAAATTTTGTGTGCTACAGGTTTGTTTGTTTGTTTGTTTTTTAAACATGAGGCAATGGAAGTTCAAAGGGACTCAAGATCCGACCAAAGATCCCGGTCTTAGAGAGAAATTGATGTTCACAATTTTCCTAAAAGATGGAACCTGCTATGAAAAGCAAAAATAGAAGTAGTATAGGATAGAATAGAAAAAGTTTGGAAAAATAAGATGGAATGGACAAAGCAGAGAGATATAAAGTTACCTGGTATGTTCAGGGAATATTGGGGCAATTATGGGCAATTAAGTCATTTGGTAAATAGGTTTAGATAGCATTTCTAATGGCTGCACATTACTCCATCTTTTTTTTTTTTTTTTTTTGGCACGTGGGCCTCTCACCGCTGCGGCCTCCCCCGCCGCGGAGCACAGGCTCCGGATGTGCAGGCCCAGCGGCCATGGCCCACGGGCCCAGCCGCTCCGCGGCACGTGGGATCTTCCCGGACCTGGGCACGAACCCGTGTCCCCTGCATCGGCAGGCGGAGTCTCAACCACTGCGCCACCAGGGAAGCCCATCCTGCATCATTTTGAAGTTTGAGTTTTGAATGACATTAATCCTAGGTTTCCTATCCGCCTATTAAATTTACTGGAACAGACTTCCAGTGATAACTCTCACACCAGATTTCTTGTCTATTCTAAATAATTTTGCATATATTGTAAAATAAATATCTTTACCAACCATCCTTATACATAGAAGTGTAACATGGTATTATTTACCAAGTATAACTTTTGTCAGCATCAGAGTGGGTAGTTCAAATCACTACTAGAATGCTAGTAAAACTGGATAAAATAATCTGTGCACAAACACTGGAGCATTACCAGGCTAAGAACTGCTAGATCAAAGTTAGGAGAGGTTTTAAGTCAAAAGAAATGTTGGCATTTGGGCTGATTTCTTCCTAGAGTTACCCACTAAATCCAAAAACATCAATGGGTTCATAGTGTGAATGAACAGAATTAGACTCCCATGGCATTGTAAGGAACTGGAGATATTGGTAAACATTCTAGGATTTTGAAACATTATAGGATTTTAAAGACTCCACTAGAATTTTTAGGGTATGGAAGCAGAATATGTTTCACAGGAACTGAAGTCAACCTTTGAATTACATCAATCTTGATGATATGTCTATATTAGTAATCTTACCCCAGCTTGGTACCTCCAGAGTAAATTCTTCTGCAAACAGACCTCAAATTACCTATAGTAATTGATTAAAAACTATCAACACTACAAAAAAAGCAAGACAAGAACAAGAGACAACATAGAGTACAAACAAGTCTACAGGAGATCCAGATAATGAACATATTAGAAATATACACAAAAATAATTGTGGTTATTTTTCTTAAGAAATTAAAGACAAGCTTAAGAATTTTGACAGAGTGCTTGAATATATAAAGATGAAAATGAAAAATTCCAAAACTGTAAAATACAGTAACTAAAATGTACAAAACTCAAATGACTTCAAAGGCAAACTAAAAGAGCCTGAAACTATGGGCCAATATCCCTCCCAGCTGAAATAAAATATAATAATGAGCTCAGATCAGGGAGCGTCAGGATACCTGGTCAAAGTACAGGCAAACTAGAGGTTCAATAAAGCTGATTAAAATTAGATGACATATATACACTAATATGTATAAAATGGATAACTAATAAGAACCTGCTGTATAAAAAATAAATTAAATTATATTAAAAAAATTAAAAAAATATTAGAGACAGTGCCTGCCTAACTCAGTTATTAGAGGAATATTACTGATAAGCCCTTGACCCATCTAACATGCAGAAAAAAGGACTTACATTCTCCTGAAAACATTAAATCAAAATATTTTCATATATATATTTGTATGTATATATGTGTATCAATTACATAATTATATAATCATATGTGTACAAAAATATAAATATTTATACTACAAGATACATTGTTCTTTTATATACAATGTCATAATGCAATAAAACATTACAAAAAAAAGTCAGAAAGCATGTAAGTGTTACTACCCCCATCAAAAAAATAACAATCATTAAGAAGAAATTCACATTTAACACACTTATTAGAATTAGTTGGCTAAAATGCCCATGATGAATATGTGAATAATTTAAGAAAAAGATGGATATAACTAATAAATATATAGGGAATTTTAAGAGATATGTACATTTAAAAACAACCACAACAACCTAATGGATATTCTCAAACAGAAAAATAAAGATTTAAAATTTTTTAAAAAGTCAACCTATATCAGCTCAAAATATCCTCCAAAAATAAAAATAAATAAAAACGTTTTCAGAAAAATTTTATCCTCAAAAATTTTCTGTAAAATAATTAATTTGACCCTGCCTGATTTGATTGACAATTTCTAGAAGTGGGTGCAGTTGAAAAAGTACTATAATCTATCGATAACACTTCTCATATCAGAAAGAATTGGATCCATATCTAAGGAATACAGACTCACAAACAAAAAAATTGCAAGTCAATATTTCCACAGTAAAGACCACACATATTTTGGAAATGCCCAGTTTTATAATTAAGTTCTTTTCTTAAAAAAAAAAAAAAAAACACTGCCTCTGGAAGCCTACACTGTACAGAATAATCAATACAAAACTGGAGCTGGTTGACCAGGTTCTGAGTTCCTGGCAAGTCTCCTTCAACTGATGACCCTCATCATTCACTTTAATACAAATGTAGAATGAAAGATGAAAATAAATTAGTAAAGAATGAGGCCATGAGCCTCTTTGATTGGTACAGAGGTTATGAACTAAGATTCTATACCCTTTGAAAACAAATGGATTAACTTTCCACTTTGTCTAAGTGTAGTTCTGCTCCCTGCTCATCCTGTGGTTACTCTTAAGTTTGCCAACAGGACTATTTTGAGGAAGTGTTTGGAAAAGAGGGAGAATGAGGAAGGCTAAGATATTTACCTCGCTTACTGGAAAAAATGAAAAAAAAATTAATTTTGCTTTGGAATATAGAAAAATAAATATTTTTCCAAATAATTATGTAAATTTTGTGAAGCTATTGGTCACTTCTTTTCTTAAATGATGTTTCTTTTAAAAATTAAAATAATTGATTTTCTCAAAATCTAAATTTTGACCTTGTTTTGTTTCCCTTGTTTTATATTTGACTTCTATTTCATTGATTTCTGTTCTTCCCTTTCTTATTTCTATCTTAAATTTACTTTCGGTTTAAATTGCTATTTTTTTCTAAGTTCCTCATATACAGTACTAAAAGAATTGATTTCAAGCTTTCTTGAATTGTTATATATACTTTAAAATCTAAAGTTTTCCTTCTAAACAGCTGTACCTCTCAAATTTTACTGGGTTATATCATCATTATGCATTTTAAAATATTTCCAAATTTTCATCCATTTTTTTCTTTGATGTTTGAATTTTTATGAATGGTGTTAATTAATTTACAGCCATATGAGGTTCTTTTTATTTAAAATTTGTAGTTTATTTTTATCTTATATCTACTGATTTCTCACCTTTTAAAAATGTATTGCCAGCAGTAAACTGAACAATAAACCAAATTTTAAAAGTCTAATGTCATCATTTGCAATAGCATTTATTTCAATAGATTTTCTCCTCAAAATGAAATTCACATGAATTAAATGTAATAAACCCCTTAATCCAAAAACAATGTGGTGGTTTGTTATCTGTTTATTTTCTAATTTTGTTCTCTTGTCCATTTGTGGGATTAAAACAAAAGATCAATATTCCCCTGTGAATGCGCTTTGAAATCCTAACTCTGTGCAAGGTCTTAACTGATGTGTTTAGAATTTTAAGTGTCTTAATATGATAATTTCCTGGAATTTCATTGAAGGCACAACTTTCTCTGACTATAAATCTCCAAAGCAGAGGAGAGCTGAATTCACTCATGAACAATTGACTATGTGTTTGTATCTGCAGAAGGACAGAATTAGGAAAGCAAGGAAATAATTTAGTTCATATGTTCTGGTTCATACGAAAAAAAAGTAAATGAAGGACTAGTATACATTTGTAAACTTGGGAAAAAAATGCTTATGATCTTTCATTGATAATAATTGAATTAGCCTCATTTTGGTTGGCAAAAGTATCTGAATTTTGCCTTTCAACAACCAGTTTCTAGTCTGATTCATTTCTCTTAAGTGTATGTAAGGAGATTCTCTCTAAACCTAGGTGAGATAAAACCAAAACAGATATATGGGCTGCTCTAGAAACTCTAGAAGGGTCAGGTTCAGAAGACATGTGTTTCATCTCAATGCCTTCCCAAGTCTCAAACTCAAAGCAGCTGAAAATGAGCTTCTAGAACTGCCCATATGTCTGTTCTGGTTGCATCTCACCATGAAATTTGATACTATTTGATTTTTTAGGGTTATTTTCTAAGTTTTTATAAGTATACATATAATTTCAGGAAATAATAAGTTGCTAAAAATATAACTTGCTGTAAATGAGCCAAACGTAAAAATAAAATGCTATCTTTGTGCAGAGCCAAGGAATCTAAAGAAATTTCCTAAGCGTTATTTCATTACACCCTCAAGCAGACCTGTGAGGAATTTGCTCATTATAGTTTAAGGTCCTTTTAGCATTTAAGAAAAGAGAGGCTCAAAGAGAACCAGACTTGCCAAAGACAGCATTTCTTTAAGGAAATGAAAATGTCCCACTCTCTTCCTAAATACATTAAATATAAGTGACACAAGTAACTGTATAGATCCCCAAGCTGAACTTACTTATTGTATAGATGTAGAACTTGAGAACGAGAAGCATTCATTTCTCCGTCTCTCGGGAAGTTAATGGTAAGGCTAACAACAGAACTCCTAATGCCTATTTCATTTTAATGGAATTTCAGTTGTGCTACATGATCTCATCTTCTCTCCCCTTTAGTCACTTCTCTCTCTTCTTCTCCTCTCCATTATCATCACTATTAGAATGCTTGGGGGATATTCATGGTTTTTAGACTGTTACTGGGAAATCGAAAGGGATCAAAATAATGAGAGAAAATACAGAAATTTTATTTGGCATCCCTGACAGAAATTGAAATAATAATGTCGGATTGCTCCCCTGTGAACGTAATCTTATTTTGTTCATAACTTCCATAAGCTTTGAAAACGTGGTAATCCAAGTTATCCCCATATGCAAATGCCCACTTTGGTTAAGTAGGAGCATCCTCTGATGATTAAAAATTACCTGCATAGTTCAGATGTGAAAGTGGTTCTCTGGCCTCTGGAAGTACTCTAGTTAAAAAGCAAACTTCTTGTTAAAGAAGAATCAGGGATAGTTTCAATAATATTTATACAGCCATAAAGTGAGGTACTCACACACAACTAGTAATTATAACGTTGGAAAGAATAAATTTGTAATATCCCAACTGGTGATGAAGTTAAATATAATAAAGTCTCATTTAAAGATATAAGTATCAAAATATAAAAACGTTTATCACTATTTCTCAAGAAACTGTCCCAATCCCATACAACAGCTGCTCTAGAAACAGCCAACCCCTACCTCTGAAACTGAGCAGGACCCTGTGGAGTTCCTGGGCACAAAAGCCTTTCTGTGTCCCCTTCCCTGAGTTCCAAAGGGCAGGTTCAAACTCTTGCTAATCAGGGAAGGGAGGGGATGCAGAGATAAGGGAAGAGCAGTCAAGAAACACCGGGTGCAGCCTTGGGGCACGGTCCTGGTTCCCCCTCAAGGGAGACACATAACAATATCTTTGAGCTCTTCTGCAGAACTAAAACCACCACCAAATGGAAGATGTTAACTACTTGATGAAGCATTCTTCATTCCAGAGAAGGTCACAGTTCAAACCCCATCACCTGACGCCAGATGATCTCTGGATTGAGGGAATGTGGGCCCTGCATGCACCACAATCTCTATCAGTAACCCTGCCCCTTGATTATAAAACTCCTTACAACCACTCCCCTGCCCCCCAGTTCTCGGGACACACAGTTTTGAGGGCACTAGCCTGCTGTGGCCCCTTTGCCTGGCAAAGCAATAAATCTATTCTTTTCTACTTCACCCAAAACTCTGTCTCTGAGATTTAATTTGGTGTCAGGATACAGAGGCCAGATTCAAATCTTTTTTTTTTTTTTAACATCTTTATTGGAGTATAATTGCTTTACTATGGTGTGTTAGTTTCTGCTTTATAACAAAGTGAATCACCTATACATATACATATATCCCCATATCTCCTCCCTCTTGCGTCTCCCTCCCACCCTCCCTATCCCACCCCTCTAGGTGGTCACAAAGCAACGAGTTGATCTCCCTGTGGTATGTGGCTGCTTCCCACTAGCTATCGATTTTACATTTGGTAGTGTATCTACGTCCATGCCACTCTGAATTTATCAGGATCAAGATAAGGTTCTCCCTATATTCCAGCAACAGTGATTCTGGGTCTTCAGTTCCCTACAAAAGCAGCCCTGCTCTCTACCAGATTCCCATTATTTCTTTCATAGATCCTGCCCCAGCTAGACTTCTGATTTCCTCCTGCTGCATTCCTTGTCCATCTGTTACACTCAATGTCTCTATGAAATTTGAACTTAGGGGTTCAGCTGCCAACCTCCTGCTGCCAAAGCAACTTTATTTCCAGGAATTGCCAGTCATCTTTTTACCAGCCAGCATGTGGTTCTTACTTCTGGGGATTAATGTATTTAGTTTCCCAGGAAACTCATCATGAGTCATTTCCATGCAATTGATTTCACCAAGTTTTATTTATTTATTCTTGTCACATTAGTGATTATAGGTAACAGCTTTGTTCTCCCCAGCCTTAACTCCCATATTTTTTATTAGTCATGCCTCAGTAGTACCTTGTCAAACATCTTGTCAGCACCAGTCCTCAAAATAATATTCATTTAGCTCTGTTATTAGGGAATGCATGATGAACAAATGTCCTATTACATTTTCTTTTCAGGGAGAATCCATTCATTCATATACTTCTCTATATTAAGAAAAATTTAAAACGGGTTATTAAGTGGGATTCCCATTTCTCTGAACTTACCAACTAGCAAGGTTAACCAAATAATGATTTAATTACAACAATAAGTAAAGCTGTAAAAGAGCAGTTCTTCAACTTATAAGTACATTTAACAATGAGACCTTAATAACAATCTGAGATGTTAGCAAAGCTTCCCAGAGAAACTATTTTATAAGCTAAGTCTGGAGAATGAGTAAAAATGGCTTGATCCACGTGAAACTGGAGCAAAGATACCCAATTAGATGATTGTACCAATTTGAACAGAAATAATAAAACCTATAATTAATGAAGTCAGCATATCCACATGTACCCATCCTATATTGCTATCTCTGTCTCTCATTTCTACATAAATTTCTCCTTTTAGTATAAACCAATTGAACTTCAATTCTTCCCTGAACACGTGTGTATTTTTCCCCTCTGCTTTGGTCATTTCACTTCATCTTCATATATTTCCCCTATCTATTCTCATAGCTTTTATGTTTTCTATATTTAAGAGGGTCTCAACGTTTAGATTCATTTTTAAATGCCATTTCCTTTATAATTCTTACATCATCGAATAAAAGTTTTCTTTCCATCTTCTGAAATTGGAACTGAACTGAGTTACAGTGAAATGTAAAGAGTGAGGTAATAGGGATAATATGGTAGAGTGAGTATGGCAATCTTGAATTAGACATTTAATTAGTCAATTTCTATGTGTAAAGACCCATTTCCTGATCTCAGGAGAGTTTGAAAATGGAATTCCCAGGGTCATGGGGATAACAGAGCAGGGATTTTGTTGCAAATGTCTTTTAAATGAACTAGATTAATAATATCAGTCATCTTTCACTCACTCCCTTGGTCAGATATACTTAGATAGGCTCGTAAAACTAAACAGATACATATTTATCATTGTGAATAGAGAAGGTAGCACACTGCCTACTCATATAAACACACACAAAATCAGCCACATTACCATATCCCCACAACATTTCCAGTCATTATTGTACTATAGGTCTTAGCCAGAGCAGTGAACAAGAAAAACAAATAAAAGGCATAAATATCAGCAAGAGAACAGGAAAGTTGTCTTTATTCACAGGTATAATGATTGTCTACATAAAAAATCCTAAGGAATGTACCAAATTACTACAGAAAACTCTTTTATTTCTATATACAAACCAAAAGTACATGAAAAATTAAGTCTAAAATATGTTATAATGACAACAAAACATATAATCTAAAAATACATTTCAAGATTCCAGATTCCCATATTAATACTTATAAAATACTGCAGAAAGAAATTAAATAAGACTCAAATAAATAGAGACATATCACAGATTGAAAGCTGTTCAATAACCCTAATTTATAACTTCAATACATTCTTTTTCTTTAATTAATTAAATATTTTTTATATCTTTATTGAAGTATAATTGCTTTACAATGTTGTGTTAGCTTCTGCTGTATAACAAACTGAATCAGTTATAAGTGTACATATATCCCCTCCCTCTTGAGCCTCCCTTCCATCCTCCCTATCCCACCCCTCTAGGTTGTCACAAAGCATAGAGCTGACCTCCCTGTGCTAGGGAGCAACTTCCCACTAGCTATCTATTTTACATTTTGATTCAATATATTCTGAACAAAAATGCCGGCAGGCATTTTAATAGAAATTGGAAAAACTGATTCTAAAATTTATATGGGATCAGGGATAGGCAAAATAATCTTTAAAAAGAGAATTAAATGTGGAAGTGTTTTATTATCTCATTCCAGGACTTAATATAAAGATATATTAAGATATTATGGTACCACAAAAAGTATAGGTGATTATTCGGGGGAACAGAATAGAATTCTGAAATAAATTCACAAGTATACTGTCGATTTCTTTTTACAAAGATGCCAGATCAATTCAAATGCAGAAAAATGTATTTTCAACAAATGTTATTAAAATCACTGGATACATTTAAAGAACTAAAAAAAAAAAAAAAAGGGAAAAATGTGTTGTGCAATAATCTTATACCTCTGCTTAAAACCATTCAACAGCTCTTGTTGCTTTTAGAAGAAAGTGCAATGCTGAATTAGCACTAAAGACCTGGGGAAAATGGCCCCAAAATCTTTCTGGTCTAATTTCAAGTCATTCCTTCCTTTCCCCTCAATGACCAGACAAAAATGGCTTTCAGTTTTATAATGCACATCTCAAGACTTTGGTCCTAAAAACACTTCTGCAAGCCCCACCTATCTATGCCCTACTTATCCCTTAGACCTGTTTCAAATGCAGTTCCTCTGGGAATCTTTTCTTGACTTCTAAGACTAGACGAGGTTCCCTTAATGTATGTTATTGTAGCATCAAGGACTCATTCACAGCTCATTATTTTATATTTGTTTTCTCTGTTAGACTTTCAGACCTGTTAGAACAAAGAGCACATATTTTCTTACTCTATTTTTCATTATGGAGTAATACACAAAACAATTTTATTTTAAAAGATATATTCAACAATATATTTCCATAGCAGAGATTTTGGCTCATGGCAGAGGTTTAATGAAAATATTGTGAAAATAGTAATCCTGGCAAAATGTTTGACAATGTGTTCTGAGGTGTGACTAATTAAAAAAACAAAAAACCAAAAATCATGGGTACAGGGAGTTGGGAAGGATAAAGCTGTTCTCTGTGATTACTAATGAGATAAACATTGATAAATAGAAATTGTTATATCAAGTGCCTAGAAACGATTCATGAGAGAATTTCCTGGGAAACTAGGTATATTTATTCTTGGAAATCAGAACTGGAAGCAGTTGATAGACAGATATCTGATAGACAGATAATCAGCAGCTTCTGGAAATTTAGTTGTGTGGGCAGCAGCTTGGGACTCAAACCCCTGGGTTCACAGTCCATGGTGTTATGCATCTGTGGAAGCATGTAGCAGGAGGAATTCGGAAGCTAGAAGCCAGATAAGTGTCAGATGGTGTCCTCTTAGTTGTGCAGAGTGGGATTAAGTTAATGAAATCTGGATGACCACTGTATTATTCACTATACTATAATTAATTGATGAAATAGAGAAAGAATAAAATCTTTACTCTGGGAAATATATAATGTGCCAGAGACTTGGGAGAGAGGAAGATGCAGTTTTCTGAGTGATGAAGGCAAGACATCAGTTCAGGAGTTGTGTTTCTTGTTGTAAAAATAATACAGTTTTCTTATTTTAACTATCTACCTGAAAAGGGATATTTTATTTAATTTCAGACATAATTATAGTATTATAAATTCATTGTCTCCACCATTGAAGTTTAGTGTTTGTTTGTGATCACTTCATTAAACTGCTAGTTACACTTAATAAATCTTTGAGTTGTTTTTATACATTTGCTTGTTTACTAGTTTTGGTAGGGAGAATAATGGCCCCTTAAAGTTTTTTATATACATTTTGAATATGTTATGTTATGTGACAAAGGTAATGAAAGTAGCAGATGTAATTACAGTTGCTAACCAGTTGATGTTAAAATAGAAACTGCCAGGTGGACCCAACACGATTATAAGCATCCTTGAAAATGGAAGAGAGAGGCAGAAGAGTGGAGCAGAGTCATACATTGTAAGAAAGATTTGACCCACCAGTGATGGCTTTGAAGATGGAGGAAGTGGGACATTGGCTAAGGAATTCGGATGGTCTCTAGAAAACAACAACAACAAGTAAGTAAACAGGTTTTCCCCCTAGATCCTCTGGAAAGAAATGTAGTCCCTCCAGCACCATATTAGTCCAGTGAGACTGCCTGAATTTTTTCCTACAGAATTATAATAAATTGTTGTTTAAGCTATTATGTGTATATGTATATATATGTATATATATATATGGCTTATTTGATATAATTTGTTATAGCAATAATTTAAAAACGAAGATATTAGTATATTCCTAAAGTCAGAAAACTTTCCACTCCTGCATCTCAAATTGAGAGACATTAATAGATGAGGCATCAGCTTGGCCAAAAACTTCAGTTGTTCCCCATGAGTCTTCTGCAGTTGCTTATGTTTTGAAGTTTAAAATTTGATTATTTCTTTGGTTGGAGATTATGCACATGAGATGAACTTGAATCATTAAGATTCATGAGCAGGACAGTTTACAGAGGTGTTTACTGTTTATCATTTAAATTTTTATAATGCAGTGGCTGACGAATTTTTTCCTAATTTCTTTTCATTATTCCTTTATTTTTTTCCTTCTAACTATACAGTCACCATAACTATTTCCTAAACGTGGGGGAGGAGAGGGAAGAGGGATAAGAAGATGAGGAAGAGAAGGAGCACATGAGGGAAGAGAAAAGAGAGAATGATACAGTTGGATGGAATAAAGTCACTCTACTTCGTCACTCTACTATAACTTGCTGTGTATCTTGTAAAATTCTATTTAACTCCTGTATGTTTTATATTTTATCATGTTGGTAGTAAAGGAAGAAGTAAAGAGAATGTGATGAGAAGACTGAGAAATATTTATAAGGCTAGATTTTGCTAAGCCTCTCATACCCTGCAACCCATTTTCTAATTTCAGGGATGTTTGAGAATCTTATAAAATAAAGATAGGAAAAATAATTGAACATTACTTGTTTTATATGGATATTAAGTTTCCAGTTATTATTATGCTATGTCATTTTGTTACTTTGTGTAACACTTGGATGTCAGAAGAATGGCATAAAGTAAAGAATATCCAATTTTATTTCAATATACAATTGAAACATTCATTTTTGATAATATTAAAGCTTTCTTGTTTGCAGTTAGATTCAGTTGCTACGTTGACTAGGAACCCAGGTGCAACCTCACACCTGCTAAGCCTAGTTCCTTCCCATCTAAGTTTGCTGCCTGCCTTCTTATACAAATGGTGATAATTAGAGCAGACTGAAAATAGTAACTGGGGTACAGGGATTTAGTCAATTTAAAAGATGAGAAAATTTCCACCACTGTGATTATCTAAAGCTCAGAGGTGCTCCTAGTCTGAAAATGTACACCCACACACTAGTCTTCCGTTTTAATACCCTTTATGCACGTGCCTCATCATAGAAGTCTAAATTTTATTCCGACACTCTTAAAACCATTCTCGTACATAATATCTTTAGAGATGCATGGTCCATGTTTATTGTGTGAATAAAGATATTCAAATCACTTGGATTTTCTTTCAGGGAAAGTCTGTACCAAGAAACTGTGGGCATCCGGGGAAAACTCTTGCTTAAAAAAAGAAAAATATCTAAGCCTAATCAAAATTAGTGCATAGGGCTTCCCTGGTGGCGCAGTGGTTGAGAATCCGCCTGCCAATGCAGGGGACACGGGTTCGTGCCCTGGTCCGGGAAGATCCCACATGCCGCGGAGCGGCTGGGCCCGTGAGCCATGGCCGCTGAGCCTGCGCATCTGGAGCCTGTGCTCCGCAATGGGAGAGGCCACAACAGTGAGAGGCCCAAGTACAGAAAAAAAATAAAATAAAACAAAATTAGTGCATAGTCCCCCAGATCTGAGCTTACCAAAGCCCATTAACAGAAGCAACGACAATACAAATCCTAGCTGACACATTACTAGTAAATAACAATAGTCACAGCATATTTGGATAGCAGAATAAAGAGTTTATTAAAATCAAATTATTTGACTTTCCATCTATCTTTGGGAGAAGTACAAAACCATAAATTCTACCAACAATTCAATTTGAATTTCTCCTTAATTTTGTAGCTTGACAGAGTTAATCTACCACCCAGTGTTCGAGGGCTGGAGAGGTAGAGTTGCGGGTGATTGGGGAACATCAGAATACTTTTCAATGGAGGAAATTAAGATAATACATAATCAGAGTACAGAATCTAAATTTCTTAATGGATTTGGCTCTTCTACAAATTAATCAGTAGAAGCCAGATCTACAGATTGGCCAGTAATGAGATGAACGGAAACTCCTGGAAGGAAAGTTGGTTGGGTGCCAGAATCTGGATCCACAGCCCAGGGAAGGGAAGCCACAGACTCCATAACCCAGGGGTCTGAAGCCATGGGATCCAAAGCCCTTTGAGTAGCAGTTTCTGTATCCAGATCTCAGGGAGAGGCAGCTGCTGGACTTAAAGCCCAGACACCCAGCATAAGTTGTCCAGCGGGAACTGCAGAGCCTGGAGGTCCTTGGGTGGTAGCAGCATGTCTGGAAGGGAGAGGACACCACACGAGATGTCTGGCACCTGATGGGCTCATAGCAGGTCTCCTGACAGCCACGTAATAGAGAGGAGCCCAGCAGGCAGGTGCTAGGAGAGAAGAGGTCAGTGCTGTAGACCAGGTTGCTGGGCTGGAAGGAGCCTGAGTGGTGCAGATAGCCTCCAAGTGAGCAGGAGGTGAAGTTTCCAGGGCAGCCGTTGTAGGACATGTCGACAGGAGGTATGAGCTCAGTTGAGTTACAGGGAGAAGATTCTGAGTTTGAATTTAACCTTCTGGACAGGTGTGTATATATATACTCTCAGCAGTAGGTGTGGTAAACTACAGGGTCATTTTTTACATATTTGTGCTCCCTCATTTACAGGTAACTCAGTAATCTTCTCTGTAATTGCAGTTGGAATTGTTTTCCCCATATTGTATTTATGAGTGCTATAATTTTGGTGTTATAGCCAAAGCCAATGAACTACACTATGTCAGAAATCCTATGACTGTTTCACACTAATGCTTATCCCATCATAGTCAGGAAATGGTGAGATAAGCATCATTTTCCTTTTTCTCTTGTCATAATCCTTGGATGTTTTGTGTCTGGCAATGATGAGAAAACACTTTGCTCAAGTGGTGCTTAAGTAAGATAAAATTATATCTCCTTTGTCAACGGATCAGAGGTGCAACTTTGGCTTGAAGGAGGAATCTACTAAATACTGACCTTACTTGTCCCTATGTTTTCTCATTCTCCAAAATTAGTGCACATCTATTACATTCTATGACACATGTGTCTCAGATACAATGGAGAGAAAAAAATGTCATCCAGGACAAATTGAATATCACTGATGGCTACAACCAGAGAGAAACCTGGACAATTATTTGGAGACATAGTGACAGTGAGGGACAGAACCAAGACAGAGTCACAAGTGCAGGCCAGTTTGGACCCTTTTGAAGAGAATCAAAGAGCTAAGAAATATTGAGATGAGGGAAGGAAAAATTGAGTTTTATATTCAGTGTATCTGATATGAGATCTGTAGTCTTAACAGATTCTCATCTGTATGTGTAGCAGCCCTGAGAATTTACTTCTCAGATCTTCATCTGCAGGAGGCTTGATTGACCAAGGGCCCCCCATGCTATGGTCTGAAATCTAATACTTCATTGGCATGGAAGCCTTTCTTTCCATGGGGCTGCTCCAAGGCAATGACTGAGCATAGCAGAGACACATGGAATCCTCTGATGGCCAACAACTGAGGATTCTCCAATGACCTTGAGGAACTAGCTTTAATCTATGGCTACCTGGGGCATGTCCTTCCCTCTCTTCTTCACTCTGGTCAGACTCGCATGGAAGTCTGACATCTCCTAGCTTTCTTCACTCCCTCCCCCAACTCTTTTCTCCCACAGACATTTCCCAATAAAATCCTTGTACCTTTAATTCCATCTTGGTGTCTGCTTCGTGAATGACCTGTACTAACACAGTAAGTTATGGAGTGACTTTGCCAGCCCAATTATGTCTCTTCCAGGCCTTACGGATTTGTTGCCAAGAATCTATCTGGTGTTACTGATTTTCCATTTCCTTATTTTTTTAACGGTAAATTCTGCCCTTTTGTTATTTCACTCTTTTGCTTAATCTGGGATTAATGTACTTTCCAATTTTCACTCCTTAGTGTGGATATGGATTCAGTGATTTTCAGCCATTCTTCTAAAATGTATGCATTTAAGGCTATAACTTTCCTACTAAACACAGTTTAATTTTGATATTTTATTGTGCTTTCTTCTTTGAGGATGGATGGTTTACAAGCATAATGCTTAGTTTCCAAATATATGAGGATTTACTAGTTAATTCTGTTGTTCTAGTTGCTATTGCTTCTTAGCTTATACCACACTACTATGATCAGCATATGATCTATTTTGGTAAATGCTTTGTGGGCACTTGAACATAACTGATATTCTGAAGTTTTGACCGCAATGTTTTATGCATGTTACTTAGGCCATATTTGCTAATCATGTCGTTAATATTTTCTATGCCCTTATTGTTTCTTTGTCTGTCATCTGTTTCTATCAGAAGTGAAAAAAGAGTGTTAAATTTTTAGTTGTGATTGTGGATTTGTATATTTCTCTTTGTAGATTGTCTTTTTTTTTTTTGGTGTGACAGCCTGAGCCATCTTTTTCTTTGTATTTGTTGTATCTGAAATTTGTGATGGTTCCTTGATCAGTGTGTCAAAGAATTCCCAGATGCACTTCTCTGTTTTGCATGTTAAACATTCTAAATACTTCCTTTAAATGTAAGGGAGACAGTCATTAAACTTTGTCTTAAAGAAGCAAAGGCAAGATAAGATTTAAAATACAAAGGGTAGATTCTGGTGAGGCAAAAATGCAGGTAATCTTAGTATGTTGAATCTTGTTTACACATTTTTGGAATTAAACTAATTGGCTGGTGGGTAGTAAAACATTCAGACTGGACATTCTGTCTTGTACATGACAACCCAGGTTAACAAATAAAATTATTTCAGTTATTTAATAATTAAAGAAAACAGTTTGGAAGTTTCGCTTTGGAGTATTTGTTGCAGGCTGTCTCTGGGTAACGTTTGCTAAAGCCCATCTTTCAACCATCTCAACCTTAGGCCAGCTCTTCTTATTTTCCTCATTACTATAGTCTCTTCAGATATTTTTTCTGTCCCATTCTTATTTCCTTTTTTCCCTGAGATTCTAATTATAAGCAAAATACACTAATAAACTATGTTATATATACCTCTTACAGTCTTTTCTCTATTTTCAATCTTTTTGTCTTTTTATGCTTTAGTTTGGGAATTTCCTTCTATTCCAACTTTTAATTCACTAATTGTCTATTCAGCAATGTTTAATCCCCTGATAAAACATATAAATTAGGTTTTCCAAATCAGTTATTATTTTGTAAATTTCTAAAAATTTCAATTAGTTTCTGTTGTTTAGTTTTCAGTTTTCTGCCAAAATCTTCAATCTTATCTTTAATTCTTTAGACATAACTATTACTTGATAATAGTATTTTCCTATTTCCTATTGTTAAATTCTTTACGTAGGTATTTTAATGTCTGATTTTGACATGTCCATTATATGGATTTTGTATTTCAGATTCTATTTTCTGCTGTTCTGTTTTGTTCCAGTCTTATTTTCTCATTTTCCTGCTATATTATTAGAGTAATAGATATTTCATATATATTTTAAAAACCTGGGTGACTTTACCTCCCTCCAGAAAGATTTGCTTATGTTTTTGGAAGGCTGCTAGGATAAAGATGTCAGAATTCTAGATTATTTTAATCCAAAGAGGGATTGAGAGAATTCAAACCTGGGTTTCAGTTCTTATAGGAAGCTGTCTATTAGCAAATCAGTTTTACTTCTAGGAACTGGTTCTCCATGGTCTGGGATATTTTCCATGGTCCCAACTCTTTGTAAGCCCAAAATTCTAATTTTATTTCTCTAGCCCTGTTAGTTTATGAAAATTATCTCAGCTTCTTAGTCACTACTTTCAAAATCAACATATAATTTGAAGGGAATAGCAACTTCAGATATAGGCTCATTTCTGTTGATTTCAGTTCTGACCCATATAGTGTCTCTGTGACTCTGGAACATTTTGGTATGTCTCTGAAGTTTTCAAACACAGATTTTTTTTTTTTTTTAATTTCTCCAGCTTTTCTATTCTCATTGAGAGGAATTGTTCAATATTTTAAACAATGTTAGCTTGCTAATTTTATGTAATTTTGAAAGGTTTATTTATGTTTAGAATACATAAGAGCATTTCAAATAAGGGAGTAGCTACAGTGAAGGTGACCATTTAAAAGTCTGTTACAGCAGTTTAAGTAGTAATAGATGACACCAGAAGTCATGGACTTTAAATGCTGCTGTTGTGAGTATCAACCTTTCTTTCTAACCCTGTCTCCCACCCCTGTACCACTTCCCGTGCCTTACACTGTTACAATACGGCCTACACTCACCACGTGCCTTCATACCTTTCTGATTTTCTTATCCCGTTTTAACCTTCCAGACCTTATCTTGTTCTGTTCCATATTTATTGCATATTTGCTTTTCTAAGTGACACCCCACTCCCAACGGAAGCTGTCCACACCCTGCCTATGTCTCCTGGGTAATCATCTGTACATTCTGAAGGCTGATTCTTCGGGGCACCTGTAAAGCTCTGCCTAAGGACTTTTTCACTTCCCCGGGCATGCTGAGCCCCTGCACAGGGAATTCTCCACTAGAACTGAGATCCAGCTCTCTACAGTGGTACCTGGCCTCGTAATGCACGCTGTACTGCCTTCGTTCCATTCCCTGTCAATCTTCCTACCCCCTGCAGGTGTTTACTGTGATCACCTCCCAAGTAAAACACTTGCCCTTGAATCCATGTTCTTAAGCTTTGTTTCCAGATAATTTATAGAAAAATACTTGGATGCCTCATTAATACATTTACTGAAAAATCTTCAATGTTTCTCCACCTTGTAAAATTGTAATTATAGCACAAGGAACTATACTCAATATTTTATAACTTATAAGAGAAAAAATCTGAAAAGGAATATATATATAATATGTACATTATAAGTGAATCTGTGCTGTACACCTGAAACTAATGCAATATTGTAAATCAACCGTACTTTAATAAAAATAAATAAATTGTAATTTTAAATTCCTAGGGAAAAATACCAAGAATATATTACAAAGGGAAATGTGCTTTAGTATTGCATGTGGCACATTTAAGAAAGGCAGCCATGATATCTTTATGCAATGAATATATTTTTAAGAACACAGAATTCAAAAGTCTGCTAATCTATGTTGGATAATAATAAAGAACATATTTTGTGGCTAATCGCTAATAATAGATAGTGATTAAAGGGGATCTTTATATAAGAAGTATTGGCTTTTGTTTATTGTTTCAAGCCGAGATGATTAATAAAAGAAAGATCCCCAGCAAGTTAGTGACAAGTTGACTGGTAATTTGGAGAAGAGCAGTAGCTGGGTGCCGACCACTGTAACTTTCAACCAGGGTTGAGATTCTGCTGGAAACACACCTTACATATCAAAACTATTTTGTTCAGAACATAAGGGTTTAGACTCTGCAATTAAAAAATCAGAAGTCACTGGATGCACAGCTCAAAGTGATAAATTTTACATGAAATACATATCTCAATTTTTGTTATAAATATCTCAGTTTTAAAAAAAGAACAAAAATAATGGTGGAGGTTTATGTTACATAGAACAAACAATATAATCTCTGGGCTTAATTTAGTCCACATTTAGGGAGTTTACAAATTCTTCTTGAATTTATATTAATTTAAGGTAGATGAAAATTTAGCAATTTAGAGCAAAGGGAAGAGAAGAATACCTCTTCTCAGGGAATAGTCCTTGAAAAAGGAAACTGGAGTAACTGAAGACAAATTCACTCAATTTCCCAGTTTTGCCAGATAAATGTATGCTCCCCTTTTAACTCAGGTATTTTATATTCAAACATTTTAAAAATTTTGTCCAGCTTTATTGAAGTATAAATGACAAATAACAGTTGATATATATAGTGTAAAATGTGGTGTTTTGCTATAGGTATATATTGTGAAATGATTACTGAAATCAAACTAACATATCCATCACTTCACGTGGTTACAATTTGTGTGTGTAGGTGTGGTGAGAACACTTAAGATCATCTCTCTTAGGAAATATCAAGTATACAAAATAGTATTAGTGGTATTATTAACTATAGTTACCAGGCTGTACATCAGATCTGCAGAACTTATTCATCCTGTATAATTAAAGTCTTGTACCCTTTGGCCAATATCAGAATAATTTTAGAGTTGTGTTTGAAAACAGAAAAAATGGCGAAGGAATAGTGTCCACAATATTGTATCAATTAGACATGTTACCTACTTGCTGAGGCACAAAGCAAGGAGAAATGAATTCTGGTCTTGAAGAACAGAAAATAAAGGATTCGCCAAGTAACTATTTGAATTGGGTGTATTTACTTCTTTCCTCGGTCCTCTTCCTTCTAGAAGGTCTACATTATGTTACATTTAAAGTTGCCATAGATTTTATGGATAAAATTCAATATTTTTAACATTATTATTTTCTGTAAGTTTATAACTGTTTTATTAGAAAATAAAATAAGAAAATATTGCTATCAACCATAACACTATATTTCCTCGAGTCTGGAATATAATTTAACTGGTTTTATTCTAACATTGAATATTTTGTGAATGAACTAGAAAGTATCAGTTAATGCTCTCAGAATATGAAAAATCTAGCAAACTTTGTTTTTAAACTTAGAATCTGTAGTTAAGGAGAGGCTATATATATATATACACACATATATATGTATATGAAAAAACAGAAGAGAAAGTCTAAGTTAAGCACAGAAAAAGGAGGAAAGAAAAATGCTACTGTGGGGACAGAAAGAGAGAAGAGAGAGAGAGATTCATACGTTCTGCAGAGGAAGAGAGTGCCAGTAAGTCATTCAAAGACTGTGCAGAGAAAAACTAGAGACATTCCAAGACAATAGAAGTCCTAGGTATTTATAAATGTAGATGATAAAAGGAACAACATATCAAAATTCATAAAATATACTAATTTTGAGAATTTTAATTAAAAAGACATTAGGAAACAGACAGTAATTTGAGTGCAGTAGAAAAAAAAAATTTCCTGAGCCTTCTCTGTTTCACTTTCATTTGTTTCCTCCCCTCATCAGACTAGTGTTTCCCTCCTGGCTGAATAGAGATGGGCCCAGATTGAGCTTCCCTGGTACTATTTCAACTGAGCCTTTTTTTTTTTTTTTTTTTTTTTTTTTTTGTCATCTTATCTTTACATACACAGCAAAGTGTCTTTCAGTTTCTAGCCATTTCTCTCTCAGTCTCTTTGTTTTATCTATTTTTGGTCTCTCTTCATTGGATTAAAGTCACACTGTGACTGTGATACTTGATGTATTCATTTTCTATTGCTGCCATAACAGATTACCACCAAGTGATTTTGGAGAATGGGAATGAATGTTGACAAGCTGGATCATTCCAGGAAGGATTCTATCCAGCTAGAAACTGTGCCTCTGATCCATTGTACCAGAAGAAAATAGATTTTGTCTCATTCTCCACTCTTAGGAGGAAAGCATCTACCAGCAAAACCAGATGTGGATATACAGGAATCAGATTAGCATAAACCAGAGGAAAAGCTTTCCTGGTCTTGTTGCTTTCCTGGTCATGATGGGGTGTGCATTAATGTAAAACAGTCAGCATTTCTGACACAGCAGTAGTCCATTGGCTTTGGCTATAACAACAAAATTACAGCACCCATAAAAACAAATGCGGAAAACTATTCAAATGCAACTGTAATTACAGAGAAGACTATTGAATTACACAGATGCAAAAGAGGAAATCTAATGTAGGAACCATGACCCCATAGGTGTCACACCCATTGCTGAAAGTATATAAATGTCATAGTGCAGGAGTGACAGTCAAACTTAGAATCTTCTCCCAGTAACTCAGCTGAACTCACATCCCCTGCCAACATGTCCTATAATTACCGCTCTGGAAACTTCTCCTTCCACTCCCTCGGGGGCCACTTGTGCTACCCAGGCTCCTTCTACTCCAGCAACCTGGTCTACAGCACTGACCTCTGCTCTCCCAGCACCTGCCAGCTGGGCTCCTCTCTCTACAGCCAGGAGACCTGTTATGAGCCCATCAGGTGACACACATCCCTTGTGGTGTCCTGTCCCTGCCAGACATCCTGCTACCGCCCCAGGACCTCCAGTCTCTGCAGTCCCTGCTGGACAACTTATGCTGGGTGTCTGGGCTTTAGGTCCAGCAGCGGCTGTTCCCTGAGCTCTGGATCCAGAAGCTGCTACTCACTGGGCTATGGATTCCGTGGCCTCAAACCCTGGGGTTATGGAGTCTGTGGCTTCCCTTCCCTGGGCTGTGGATCCAGATTCTGGCACCCAACCAACTTTGCCTCCAGTAGCTGCCAATCATCGTGTTACAGACCAACATGTGGATTCGGTTTCCATAGTTCAACTTGTTGAGGGTCTAGATCCTTTCGAGTATTGAGATCAAAGTCTTTACTCAGTACAGCCATCATTTTCATTCTCACCATTTACCACTGTTCTTTTATTCTTAAATCATCAGTTTCTTGCATCATCAACTTTTGAGAGACTCTGAATTTAAGGAATAACCCAATATGAAGTCCTAATATCTGTACTATTGATAGAAAATATGCTATTGGATTTTCTTAGAAGAGCAGTTGAAAATGAAAATCTTAATCTAATAAATTTATGTTGTCATCTACCACCAAAATATATAGTTCATCTTATTATTATTTGTCTATAGTTTATTTAGGATTTGGGAATTTAAAATAAAGATCAATATGACTCTGAAACTGGGTTTGGGAACACACATTTTGATAGATTTGAGCAAATTTCTTTTGTCAATGCATATGTTCCCTACTGGGAGTATTTATTTTGTATGTCTCAATATCAGTGACACTTTGCCTGAGAATGGAGGCATGGATTTCTGCTGATAAAGGAAAACAGAGAAATTGGCACATAACTAGAAATGCAGGTAACAAGAATACAATATAATTTATAAGATAAGGTTACACATAGACCAAAAACATACCTGAAAGTCTACTATCTGAGTGTGGATTTTCAGCTAAGAGAAAAGATGAGCCTTAAACAACTGCTAAGATAGATGTCTTGCTCCCTGTTGGTTGGCATAAGTGCCATGATCCTTCCCTGAGCCTGGTCCCTGAGAATGATCCATTCCTGAGCCATCCCTATGAACATATGTAAAGAGATGCACAATGACCTTAAGTGGGGAATACCTAGGTTAAGGAGGTGTGGGAAAAGCTCCTGATGCTTCTCCAAGGTTCAAACTGCATCAACTAAGAGCAACACACCTGAGCAATGCTGAACAAACATTTGTATCCATTAGTCTTAACCTGAACCCCTCTCTCCCCGAAAGCAGAGCTAAAGTCAAAACCTTGGGTGCAGATAGTGTATTTGCCAGGAGACCCCAGGGAGCTAGTTTGGGAGACCATGGAAGGTGAAAGAATCAAAGATGAAAATTTCACAAAGGGACATATTTTTTGGTCGACTTTATGGTGGGCAATGGGGACTCAATCATTCAGGGCCTTTTCAGGAATGTATAGAATGACTTTTGGAATTGTCCACCCCAGGATCTGATCAACAGGGGGCAGCATTTATGCATCAGCTTCTGTCTCCCATTGCTAGAATGTGGTCCCTGATGTTTGCCATTTTCCTGGAACCTCATTACCTGCACAAAGAAGATTCATAATGTGTTCCTTTTGTTTTCTTGGCTGTGCCCTCTGAGAAGCCCAGGTAGAGAGTGAAAGAAAAGTTGTCTATGCATGAAGGGAGAGACTGTCTGTGCAAAGAGGGTTGAAACCTGCATGAAATTGTCCACCATAGCTGTGCCTGGGATCATAGGTGAGAAAATGAGGATATAACAGAGAATACAAGGGTACCAGATACACCACTTGCATTTAATGCTCAAACATCCTTCTGAGAAAGACAGACATTGTGTCATATAGATCTTTCTAGACATGAAGGAATGAAAAGTCAAAAAGAATTAGAATCTTGCCCAAGGTTATACATCTAGTATAACCTGGTTAAAAGTTCTAGTAGAATCCAGTCCATCTGGTTAAAGATTTAGTAGAATCCAATCTCTTGAATTAATCTTTTCGTGTTCTTTCCTGAAGTTTTTAAAAACTCCTTTTTTAAACCATGATCCTTGAGTATTTCTCTACAGAGATTGCTTTACCTGAATAGACTTCAGCTCCTATTGGATTTAGTTTCATTAGCCTCATAAGTAGTATTCATAATAAAGAGAAAAATAAAAATAACTGTAGCATTTAGGAGGAGGAAGCTAAAGAAAGCTGAGCTCATTTCTCTTGAAAACATTTGCATTAACCATAATATTTAATAATAGTCCAAGAGAAATACTTGATTACCCCTCAGGAAGATATTGCTAGAAATCCTGAGTGCTATGACAAATCCTATATTAATTATCATTATTAATGTCACATTATAATGTTCCCTTTCTCAATAACTAATGCTATGAACAAGAATAGAAAACAAAACAAAATGAAACCCTCTCTTACACAGCCACACATACACAATTTCAATACCAGCAACCCAAAAGCTGAAGATAATGGGCTTATTGTTAAAAATTTAGAAACATAAGAGACAAAGATGATTCTTATATAACTTGGCAGGTTTCTTATCTTCCCTCCAAATTCCCCCAACACAATCACTGTCACTCCTAGAAGATTTTCTCTGAAAATTAAAAAAAAAAAGTGAAATTGCCAAACTGTGACATCTCACTAATCTGTAAACTGCATTCCCATTTTAGTGAGTCAGATTGAAGGAGCAAGGAGTCAATCAGGATAAAGTCATGGGAAAGTTACTGCAGAGAGAAAAGTAGTATAATTGGATACAAAAGTAACATAGAATGTGGAAGAAAGATTGAGAACCAGGCATTGAAGAATGTATAGCCCAAGCAAGAGACAAAAATAATTTCCCTACGTGTGTGCGTTGTTATGTAAAATAACATATTAATGACATAAAAATCAACAACACAAAGGAATGAGGAAAACAATAATACAACAGAGGTGGAAGAGGTGATTGATGAAGTAGGGAAAAACATGCCAAAATAACCTACTCTGGGTATATACAAAAATGTTTTAAAACTACAGCTTCTACTCTGAGTAGCAGAATATTACAGCATGTTTGGATTCAATTATGGGTCATATGTTTACAGTAATTACAACTGTATTTTTTGTCCATGGGAATCTTACTCTATTGTTTTTACCATGATGTTGTCCTTCACCAAAATTTGTATTTTTATTGTTACTGAGACAACCAATAATTTTATCTTTGATGTTGAACTTTTTAAATGATTTTACATTAGCATTGTCAAATAGAGTATTATGAACTTTCAATAGCTTTACATGGATCCTTTGGACTGCATGAAGAAATCAAACCACCATTGGAATTAATTCATTTTTGATTTGAAGCATTTAACAATACTGACATAATACTGGCATCATTAATCCTTAGTGAAGTTTTTCTTTTGCTAATGGAAGAGCATATCGTCAGCTACTGCTTCATTTGTTGTTTTGTTTTGCTGTTGTTGTTGGATTTTTTTGTTTGTTTTTACTTGCACAAGAAAACTGAGGATTTAACAGGAGTGAAAATGAGTTAGAATAGTTATGTGACCTAAATGAAATGTACGCATCAGTGTGATATATTAACACAGCTTTTGCAACTACTAGTGACAAATAATTATCTTTGGAAGTAATTGTCTTAAAATTTCTATCTTTTGAAATACATACTGATGCTTCTTCAGTAAATTTGCCTCTTTTATTTTTCATGTGGTAAGTGATATTTCTGACCCCAGTGGTGGAGAGTAAATGTTATTGAATTGCTGTACAAGTTATATATTCACCATCAATTTGCTTTAGCAATAGAAATTAAGTAGTCACATTTTAAAATTAAATATGAACTTTTAGTTTTAGCTCTCTGTTCTAAAAAGATATTTTTTTTGAAAAGTTTAAAGAAGAAAGATGTTCCCAAACAATAAAATGAATAGTTGTAGATTTAAACAACATGACATGTGGCCAAGCCACTGTAGCAAGAGCATTTAGATTAATATTTATATGCTGTGTGCCGCCCTCAATTTTAGGCCCATATTTTATGTACACCTAATCAGTAATTCTAAATTATCCACTATCTCCATCAACTGGTAGTTTGGGGTGTATTATTGCATCTTGCAGGCTGTGGAAATAGCCACAGCAGTACTGGTTAGGTTAGAATGACAAATGGCCCTCCCCCAAGTTTTGAACATGTGAACTGTCCTACTGCTTGTATCTGAGTGTAATTTGTTTTCCATGATCCCTCTGCAAAAAAGGAGTAGTTCCATTTTGTTCAGGCAGGATGACCAAAGAAAGGATAGGATATGGTTTGTCTTCTTTCAGATTTAAGGCTAGTTAACGTGAAAACTCTGTACACTATACATGTATGTCATACTCCACTAGATGAAACCGTAGCAAAAGCAAAGTGGTTTCCTAAACTGATCATCACTTATGTTAACTCAATTATTCATTATAAATAAAAAGTGAAAAATCTAAGATAATTACCAAATGGGACTGGATGCTGAGACAAATGGAATAAACCAAGACATATGGTTACCCTATGGGTGAGAATCTAGGTCATCTGTGTCTTTCAGTAATGTTGTCCTTGACATAATGGATAAAAGTTTGGAGCATAAGTGTTGATTCAGGAGTGATCAGCTGCTTAAATATTTAGTTGAATGTTGTAACAAGAGAATATTTGGATCGTTTTTTCGTTTCATTTTCTTTTTGTTTGTTTTTTTCCAAACAAATGTTATTAACAGAACTAAAAAAATAGTAGCAATTGGGACCCCATCAAACTTGTATAACGGATTGTATGGAAAATGTTGGGCTTACTTGCTAGTAAGTACTGGAATGTGTTAGATGGTTCATTTATAAATCAATTAGAAATTTCATTTGATTTCTTATATGCCTGTAAAGCTGGGAGAACTGGAATTCTCACCAAATCTAACTCACTAAAATCTAAGTTCTTACTGAATATCCCCATTTCAATTTCTCAAATATTTTAGAATGTATTTATGATTAATTTTCCTTCCAGAATTATATAATGTAGTCAATTTAATATACCTTACAATTTGTAACTATTTTATATAATAATATTCAAGTTTCTAACCCACGACAAAACCAAAGGTCACAGTTATTTGTTTGTAGTCTTAAAAATGTATTTTCAGGTTTTATCATATGAAGGTGTTAACAGATGGAGTAAACATAAAAGATGAAATAATTTCTGCCAAACCTAAAGGACACTGGACAATTTTACATTTTAAAATAAAGATTTTTTTAAATGATGAATACAAGATACAGAAATATCCAGCCAGATATTTAGAAGTAGTTTTGAAGACAAAAAGTAAACAAATAATGTTAAAGCCAATATGTGGATGTCATATACCATATTCTTATTTAAACTTACAACATTTTTTTCTACTAGTAAAATTTGAAATAGACGCATTAGGAGAAATAAATAGGAAATAAATGTGCTTCAATATTTTTGGCATGTTTCTTCAATGAATACATTTCCAGTTACTGGTATTCAATTATCCCTAATCCATAGTAGGTTACAGTGAAGTCAAATTTGTAAGCTAAATGTAGGACAAAAGGTCAATAAATAGTATAGATATTGATATAGCAGGTATTGCATTAAATTTCTAGATGTAGTAGGTATTGTGTTCACGCATAATATTAGTAGAAGCCAGGTCCACAGATTGGTTGGAAAGAAAGAGACCGGCAGCTCCTAGAAGAGAGGTAGGTCAGAAGATAAAAGCTGGATCTACAACTTAGGGATGAGAAAGCATTGGGGCCACAACCCGCTGATCGGAAACCACTGGATCCAAAGCCCAGAGATGGGAAGCCACAATCAAAAGATTGAAAGTTACTTGGAACCAAAGTCCAGAGGCCCAGAGACACAGAGTAAGTCGTCTGGCAGGGAATGAAGAACATGGAGGTCCTTCAGTGGTAGCAGGACATCTGGCAGGGACCGGACACCGCATGGAATGTCTGGCTCCTGATGGAATCACAGCAAGTCTCCTGACAGCCAGTGTAGAGAGAGGAGCCCAGACGGCAGGAGCTGGGAGAGCAGAGGTCAGTGCTGTAGACCAGGTCGCTGGGGTAGGAAGAGTCACAGGAGGAGCCTGAGTAGCGCAGGTGGTCCCCAAGGGAGCGGGAGGAGAAGTTTCCATAGGAGCGGTAGTAGGACATGTTGACAGGACATGTAACTTACAATGGGAATACTCTAAGTTTGAATGTCACTTTTTCGACAGGGGCATTTATATAACCTTATCATTGACTGTGTCATCCACATGGTTTATAAAAACAAGTCACCTTCGTCTTTTTAATTGAATTGGAAAGATCAGCATAGTTATACATATGTAGTATTTGTGGTTTTACAACTGGAAAGTGCAGTCATGTTTGTGCCTTGGAATTCAGGTAATAGTACTGAATTTTCAAAGCTCTTAGTCATCCTTCTCTACCAAAGGTCACTGAGCAGATCACTCAGAAAACTTTAGATGTAGTGTCTGGGCTGAGGGAAGCTGGCTTAATTAAAAATAACTGATACCCCTTTCAAAGTCTGTCTCAAAATCGTTGCCATCTGGATAGCAAAGTTGCTGACTGATCTACTCAAAGTCATTTTTTTAGAAACAAAAACATACATTGATTGTTACCAGGAAGTGAAAAGTTTACCTAATGGACAAGTGCCATCAGAGAGCAGCAATGGTAACATGCAGATCCAAATGAGAATTTTTTTTTAATTGGATCTCGATTTTAATGGCTTTAGTGAAATATTAACTGAGAGATTCCCTTATTTCTGATGTCCCTGCTTAAAATTGTATGCAAACTAATGAATCAGTCTTAGTTTTACTGTCTTCTGTGTGTGTCTTTACTGTAGAATGAGTTAAATAGTAAATATAAATGTCTTTATATTATTTTGGAATGTTAGAGGTTATTTATCTAAGATGCTGGAAAAAAAAAACCATTAAAAATGTGGCAAAAATGCCTAGTATTTCTCTCTCTAATCAGAAGTGATATTTACCACTGAAAGGATTCCCCAGAATCTGAAAAATACCCCTGTTCTATAGAAAGTTTATAAGGTAATTGCCTTGAACTTCTGGAGCAAACGAGTCATCTTAAGGAGATTCTTCCTTTGCCTCAGAAAGTGGCATATATCACTTTGACTTAAATTGTTTTCAGGTGTTTCTGACAAGTATTATAAAATTTCTAAAATAATGGTCATTTTTTTTTGTTTTTGTTGTTCTATGACTCGTATTCCACCTCTGTGTAGCAGGCTAATGAAGATTGACAACCTTGAAGAAGAGGAGAGATCAAGAAGGTCTATCTTTCTGTGGCTTCTATGCTGTTTGATTTCTTCATTTCATAGAAAAACATTTCCCTTCTACTTTTGAACAAAAGTGCTTGGGTGCACAAACCTCCATTTTGTTGGGAAAAGGATGTTCAAAATTACATAATATCTGATCTCAGAATATTCTTCCACAGAAATAGCTTATATAAGAGTGGATGACATTGAAGCAAGCAAATTCAATTTAGCTGAGTTAAATATTTATATGGATGTTTTGATGTTCAATAATTTATTAACAAATAAAACAGGAAGCTTTGGAATCTACTAGAATGTTTTTTTCTATTCACAATTAAGAAGCCTAATAATAGAGATTTTTTTTGAGAATTAAATTTATTGATGAGTTCTTCCAAGAAGCAAGTCAACTTCAGAACAAAACTTTCTTGACTTAAGTATTTTTATAATGTAATCTTCAAAGCACTCCTGCAAATACTGAACCCTTATTTTTAAATCAAAAACTCATGTACACAAGAGCAGCTTGGGTACCTGTGCTATAAGAAAACTAGAATGTAAATGTGTTAAACACGCATTTAATGTTTGTACCAATTGAGGATTGTAAGTGGGTTATTTCTTCTATAAGGTCCACAAGATTTGGGAGACGGAGCAGATACTGAGGGTTTCTTTTACTCACTTTGGTTGCTAAACTTTGAACTAAATAAATGTCCCCTCCAGACTACAAAGTAATTTTTAGAGCCTTAAACACAACAAAATTCTCACTGTGTTACCCATTCAATACAATATCTTTAAGGATAGGATGAATAAAATACCAATCTTATAGGTACAATTATAGTACAATAACATTTTTGCTTCATGAACAAGTACTTTGAAAAACTAATGCAATTCTTTCATTTAAAAGTCCACATTCATAAAAAAAAGGTCTTTGAAGGTTAATGCATTTCATTTTGACTAGAACCTAATTAAGCGTTCTTATTAAACTGGGCACATGCTATTACACCCATTGCTAGAGTACAGTATATAACTGTCCAATATAGAATGTAACATTCACACTCACAAACTTCCCTCTGCAACTCAGTTGAACTTAAAACTCCTGACAACATGTCTTTCAACTGCAGTTCTGGAAACTTCTCCTCCCTCTCTCTCGGAGGTTGCCTGGGGTACCCAGTTTCCACCTATGATTCTTTCTACCCCAGCAATATAATCTACCCCCACCCCAGCACTTTCCAGTTGGGCTCCTCTCTCCATGGTGGTTGTCAGGAGACCTTCTTTAAGCCCATCAGCTTCCAGACACCCTGGGCTGTGACCAGATCCTACCAGACATCCTACTTCCATCCCAAAAATACCATCTTCCATAGTTCCTGCCAAACAAATTACACTGGATCTCTAGGTTTTGGAAATACTGGCCTTGGATCTTTTGGTTATGGAAATACTGGCTTCCAGTCTCTGGGGTGTGGATTCAGCTTCTGCTGCCCAACTTAATTTTCTTCCAGGAATTGTCAGTCATCTTGTTACCAACCAGCCTTTAGCTCTCGTTTTTTTGGATAAATTTACTGAATGTCTCCCGTTACCTCATGTTTATATCTGCACTTTATGAAACGAAGTAACAAAGTAACCTTGGCCTGTAACCTTTTCTAAATCAGACATATGAGCTACATCTTGAATTTTCATTCCTATGCCAATGCTCTGAATCATTTCTGTTACTATCTTAATAAGATCCTTATTTTCCTCCTAAGAGTCTTTCACTTAAGTGTATTTCAAATAGACATGGCATTTAAAATAAACTTATTTCTCTAGCATGAATTATGGCATTCCATTTTTTTATCCATATGGTACATTTAGTGAATGCATCCAGTAACTTCAACTGTCTTCATTAGCTAAACATCTTGTCGTTTTCTTTGTTTCATAAGTTTCATTAATATTTTGCTGGGTAGAAAAGAGGAAGTTCAGAGAATCTAAATATATGGCATATCTTATGTCTTAACAGATTTATATCCCTCAGTGGGTGCATTTGTTCATCTAATTGCTTTAGAAAATTTTGGTTTTAGGTAGGCATTCGTTGAAAAATATTTATTGTGTTCTGATTCTAGACCAGGCATTTATGCTGAATGAAGACATAAATTCTCTGCCTTCACGGAATTCACACACACACTATTTTAACTCACTGCCATGTAGCAAGTGCAAAATGGTGATAAAAACATGTTTCAAAGGGAACACAAAGAACAGGAACTTCAAAGAAGGGTGAGAATATCACACGAAACCCATTATTGACAATAGTAAGTGTAAATTACCAGTTTGCATAAAAATATAAATTTTGCTGTTCTAATGTGTTAGTTGTGGTCCTTTGAGAAATAGCTGCTCTCTAGGATTTGACATGACAGATATTTATTGGGGAAAATACCTGTCAGTGAAAATGGGGAGGTAGCTGGAGAATTCTGGGAGATCCAGCAGACTACAATGCAGGTCTGAACTCAGGAGGGAAGGAAGGAAGTTTGCATTAGAATAATATTCTTCAGGCAGTTCCAAGAAAGTTTGGGTAAGTCACCCGCAAGTCACAGAGGTGGGCCTACCTGAGTATCCCTGCCAAGCTCAGTCACTGGCCAAGAACAGGGCACAGCATGACCTTGGCATAAGCACAGGGGTAGATTCAGAGACTGGCAGCTGGGACTGTAAGTCAGTTATGCTCCCTGAAGTGGGAGATATGAGAGCTACATTTTTTTTTTAATTTATTTATTTCTGATTGCGTTGGGTCTTTGCTGCTGCCTGCGGGCTTTCTCTAGTTGCAGTGAGCAGGGACTGCTCTTCGTTGTGGTGCACAGGCTTCTCAGTGCAGTGGCTTCTCTTACTGCAGAGCACAGGCTCTAGGTGCACAGGCTTCAGTAGTTGTGGCAGGTGGGCTTCAGTAGTTGTGGTACGTGAGCTCAGTAGTTGTGGTGCATGGGCTTAGTTGCTCCGTGGCATGTGGGATCTTCCTGGACCAGGGCTCGAACCCATGTCCCCCGCATTGGCAGGCAGATTCTTAACCACTGTGCCACCAGGGAAGTCCTGAGAGCTACATTTTCATAGCTTCCATGTTCATGAAATTTATTCTGATTTCAAATAAGCCAAATAATGACAAATAGTAATATAATAACTGAAAACAGACTTTTCCATGAATTAAGTTCAATATACTTTATTTTACTTTCATCAATCAAAAAAATTAATTACTATATTAGACCCTATATAGGATTCACTGAGTGAAAGTCAAACCTTACAACTGAATGTGAAAAACAATTGAGAAGTATTGGATGGCCATCTTTGATTTTAAATGCCAGTGATGTATTAAACAGATTGGACCCAGAAGGGCATAATTAGGAAAGTGTTTCATTTTTCTCATGCTATGGAACTTCACTCTTGACCTGCAGACTCTAATTTCCCTGAATTTCTGAATAATACCTTGTGCAGATCTATGATCACATTAAGATATTAAGAAACATTTTATTCGGTATTAGTAGTTAAGTTTACTCCAGTATAAATTAAAAACCAGTCTTACAGCCATATTAAAGCTCCTCCCTTTTTCCTGGGTTCAAGCCTGTCATGTGATTACGTAGGCCGCCTGTGACTTGGAGGGGCCCAATCATTTTATTTACCTGCTTTGCTCTCCCTTGTTTTCCATTAATATGCTCCTCCTGGCTTCTCCTCTTCAAGCCAAAGAGAAAGGATGGGAGGAAAGGAAATGACAGCTGAGCCCATCTGTCTCAATCTGCTTTAGACCACCTGTGTCAGCATGAGCTAGTTGATTCAGGAAACTTTTCCTTGGAAAAAAATGAGACTAAACCAATAAATCATTTCACTGTATGCTTCAGGAAACCCCTGTAGTATTGAATACAACAGTCTGCAGACCTGAAAAACAGCTCTCTCATTAAGCAACAGTTAACTTATCAAGACACTCGTGTTGGTACCCTCTCTTTGCCAGGCCCATCAATTCTAAACTATCAGCTAATAAATTTGCTCAGTGCCAATCAATTCTGTGCCTTGAAACCATCTGAGCCCAAGATCTCACTTCTAATGTCTGTCTATAGAGATGCAGCTAAACGCCTCCATGAAACGGTGTTCCCTTTTCTGCAGGAAGCTTGAATACACTTCCTTTTGCTTAGTTAACAGATTGTCTGGTGATATTCTGAGACGTTCAAAGGGGACATCAAAAGTCTTTCCACTTAGCCAGTGCTAAGTGTCCCCTATGGTTCTGTCTTTGCTGTTGAATACCCTCACTTATCACTCATGTCTGAATACTAGCTCTTTTCTGGTATGTTTTCCAGAAACCACCGTCTTACCACCCACCCCACTCCCTGGGACCCTCTGCACTGAACCGTCACCCTGACAGCACACACTTCCATAACTTCTCCTCGCCCTCAGTTCCTGCTCACCACCAGCGCTGCACGCACCCATCTTTCCTCTGCAAGGATCCATTTGCTGTGGCACCAACCCTCTTAGCCTAAAGGAAACACACACACTCTTGCTACACTACTCATGAAAGCAGTCTGGCAGCATGCTTCTGATATGCAGAATGTCTTCTTCTCTGAAGGTCTTAATTGGTTGAATGAGCCTGCCCGTATTAGTGAGAGCAATCTCCTGAAAGTCAACGGATTATAAATGACAAACTCATCTGCAAAATGCCTTTACAACGAGAACAAGACTAGTATTTGACCAAACAACGGGGCACCATAGCCTAGCCAAACTGACACATAAAATTAACCTTCAGAGTCTCCGTTTTCAAGAAAATCTGGGCTCACAGTTTCTGTTTCATCAAAAAATATAGTTTAAATTACTGCACGAGACTGAAGGCGAGAGTAAATTAAATTTTTACTTAGAAGCAATCTTCCTCTCAGTTTATAAAATTATTTTCATACTTTTTAATAATCACTTTCTCAGATTCTTATGTCTCATTTGTAAGAGAGATTTCTAGCACAATTTCATGATCACTCACTAGAATAAGTAAGCCTCAATAAAATGTCTATATTTGTTCACAAAAATAATTTCTTTTCTGCTAATGAGCCCTCTGGCCTCTTAATGTGGTTCTGCTAAGAACACAGCTCTCACCCAGCTGTGCACAAGAGACTTATTAGGGCAGAGGGCAGTGTTCAGAGAATTTATTTCCAAGATCATTTTTAATCTGTTTGCTCAACTTATGCTATTTCTGTCATCATATTTCTCATATTTGCTTCTTTCACGCCCCCATTTTTTGTCATGCTCTTCTTTTATCATTTTCTACTTTTCTGCTTTGTTTCCTGCACTTTATACATGTATTCATTCTCTTCACAGTTTCCATAACTTTTGGCACTATCAACATTTAGGATGGATACTATTTTGTTAGGATAGGGCTGTTTTGTGCACTGTGTGTTGTTTAATAGCATCCCTGGTCTCTTCCCACTACCATCCCCTCTTCACCCCGGTTGTGACAAACAAGTATGTCTTCAGATATTATCAAATGTCACCTGGAAGTGAAATTATCCCTTGTTTAGAACCACTAATTTAGATGTGTATTCTGAGAATGAGCTGTTTGGGATAGTTCTTCACTGCGAACACTGGACCTATCCCACCTTTGGGATAGGGCTAGAACAGTAAAATTGTAATAGTACTTTATTCCATGGATTAATGAAGTGTTATGAATGATGACTACCCAATAAATATATTTATACTTCATAAATCTAAAATAATGTCAAATACTTACTTGGCAAATATTATTCCACTATTGCACATAAATATAGTAGTTGTGATTATGTTTACAACTATCACAATTATAATGATCTGTTCAAATGCAATTAGAGAAAAGAAAATGGTATGTTTGTGACAAGCTTCTCAGCTCTAGAATGTCTGTCTGTTGGGATCACATCTATTCTGATCATCCTAGACCAAAAAGTAATAGTAAGACTTAGTTATCTTCTCACTCTGTTTCAAATAGTCAAGACCAATCTAGGCCAATTGCTGGTTTATAGACTCTGCTGCAATATCTCTTGGACATTCTGAGAGCTTTCTTCAATTTGTCTGACTCATTCTGTGTACTCCACAGAAAAGACTTCAACTCTTTTAGTACCTTCCAACAGTGATGAAGTTGATCATAAACTACATTTCTTCAATTTGAGGTTTTGAAGCTGACATCACAGGTTTTAGTCTCTAAGTATCTCAACATCTCAATTCAATTCATCATATGGGTACTTTACTATGAACTTCTTCAGTTGTTATCTACCAAATATTTCATGCTAAATATTTCATCTACTCAAAGAGATTCATATTTCAAACACAAGAAAACAAGTTTATTTAAACAAACATTTATTTGTTCCTGCTGTATGACAGGGTTTATGCTAGGCCCTGGAGAATACAAGTTTAAGTAATAATGTAATGAAACTGACACACAGCTATGAACAATACTGTAAACTAACTATAATTTTAGTTAGACTGACATAATCTCACAAGACAAGACAAGAAGATTGGAAGACATTTCCCAGAAAAAGTAAAGTTCAAGGTAGGACTTAGAAGATAATACATTTGAAAAGGCAGATTAAAGTCACAGGAACTAGAACAAGTGAAATAGGCAAAGAGTATGTATGAGGATACTCCCTTGCCTTTGTGTGTGGAAAAGAAGCTTGAGCTTGAACTAGAAAGGTTATTTGGCCATGGGTATCATAGTTACAAATGTAGATTATATTATATAAGAAACTGGAGATCAAAAGAAATTTCTGAGTAATAATTTTAGAATTTCATTCTGTCACCTCAATTTAATGTGCATTTGGGGGGGCAGATTTTTAAATGAGAACATTCATTTGATCGTTTTAGTCAATATTATTTTTGCAATATACTTGCAATTCACTTTTTTTTTCATGTTTTATCATTTGGAATCATTCTGACCAGAAAGGTATTAGAAATATTTTGTAGTTAAGGGGTTATATCCTTTTTATCCAACTCTTGCCAAGTTGCCTGAAAGGAAGCCACAAGACAAGAACTGTATCTTCTTTATAATTTGTTACTTTCAGAGTATCATTTAATAAAGTGCTAACAATTGAGTCACTCTTCTTTTAAGGGAGCACAGCACCTTAGTTATAAATTATTTATTAAATGTAGAAAACTACCTTGATATCTTCTGTCCCTCAGAAGTTGTCTTGATCGACAAAAATCTCTGTTATTTCCTGGTGTTTCTGACATGTATCTTATGTTGCAGTCAGGTCATTCTTCCTGATGAACAGGAGAAAATTTTGGAGACAGAGCAATCCTCTCAAAGGAACTGAATGTTCCATCTCAGAAGCAGCACATATTTCTTATTAATGACAATTTCAAGCATACTTGTGTATAAGGACATTTTGAATGATGTCGCTCCATTAATACCAAATTATATTGTTAGGCTTTTATTGCTGGCTGAACAAAAGATCACAGCATTAAAAAAGTTTCATTGTAGACAAAAATAAAAATTATTTATCACAATTACAATCATTAATTCATCCACTTTTATGTTACTTTTAAAAGCAGTAGTCTAAATTTTGAGAGCTTTCATTTTTAATAATACATGTTATAACAATATACTCTTATAATCCATAAAACAAGACAAAGAGTTGGGTTGGGTATTAGTTCAGTTTTTTGTTTGTTTGTCTGTTTGTTTTTGTTTTTGTTTTTAAATAATGTACAGAGAAGTCAATTTGTCCAAGATCATACAGCTAGTTAGTGATGTATTACAAACTCAGTTTTACTTTTAAAATTTTATCTTTTTAACATATCATCCAATGCAAGGAGTAATAATTAATTAATTAATTTTAAAAGAACACATCCTGATGATGGTGAACCATCACAGTCTTTTAGGTAATAAAGTATTTTTTTTTCCTTATTAATATTTTCTAAGCTTTTGACATCAAGGAAATATTGAGCATTACTTTTTCAAAGACCTTGAAAAATGTAGCATTTTGTTATTAAGAATCTATGCCTTTGGGCTTCCCTGGTGGCGCAGTGGTTGAGAATCCGCCTGCCGATGCAGGAGACACGGGTTCGTGCCCTGGTCCGGGAAGATCCCACGTGCCGCGGAGCAACTAAGCCCGTGAGCCATGGCCGCTGGGCCTGCGCGTCCGGAGCCTGTGCTCCGCAATGGGAGAGGCCACAACAGTGAGAGGCCCGCATACCGCAAAAAAAAAAAAAAAAAAAAAAAAGAATCTATGCCTTTAACAAATTTCATTTCTTCAAATTCATTTTGTAAAGCCCAGTAAAAGCTAAAATGAATGCTGAAAAACACTCTGAATAATTATAGCCATATGCATGATGAGTAACTAAGAATATTTTTTGAGCAAGTGAAGTACAAATTGAGAAATGATGACATGAAAGAAATAGTGTGGAGAATTGGACAAAATTGCCTGCAATTGAAGAGAGGCTCTATTTTACTTAGATTGTGACACCTCTATGCAAAGACAAGCGTGTTCATGCAGAAGACCCAAGCACAGAGCAGGCTTTCTTACATATGACACAATGTAGTCTCATTAAACCCATGTGGCTACCACGTTCTCATAACAACTAAATTAGAGATTTCCAACTATTATGAGATCGACTTAAGAAATCAGATTTCACATAATTATAGAAGGAACACAAAAAGTACCAACAAGAAAAGTAAAATTATGAAACATTTTAATTTGCTCTTTTGTATGTCATGCACAGAATAATTTTTGCTGCCTATTGAAACAGAGGAATGCAAGTCTGTAATGATAAATTCTAAACTGCTTAAGTTCATAATACCAGGCTCCTGTGAAGCAGTGGTCAAGTGAATGCAAATTCATTCTAGCCCCTTAAAAATTATGAAATAGGCCAATTTTGTACAAATTCTATTATGAGGAATTAGGATTTATTTAGTTTGTTGATTCTTCACCTCAATCCCAAAAGATGCCTTATATTTCAATGAGTACACATAACTAATCATTATTTGTCTATAGTTCTTATTCTGTTGCATATACAACCATTTAATATTTATACATAAAATGAGCTCTATTAAGAATAAAAGTGTTTTCCTTTTTAAAAAGTGTTTTCTGAAACTAATAACACTAAGTAATATATATAGAGAGAGGCTATTTTTATTGAGAAACTGACATCCTGAATATCCTCTGAGCTCAGTTATGGTAGAAGTATGACCCGTCTCTCAGTTTCCACCTCTTCTCGAGAAATCTACTTAATTTTTTTTTTTCCTTTTAAACTTAGTTATCAGGGGTGATTTTTTCCTGACATACAAACTGGTGACTCTTGGTGACTTACCTCCTAACCTCAATTTCTTCATTTTTATATTTGAGTAAAATTTTGTATTTGGCAGGTTTAGACTAGGAATTAAAGGAGACATTATATAAAAAACACTTGTTATCTAATGGAAGGTAGCCACAAATGTTAGGTCCTTCCCGTATTATTTTTACTAGTTTTAATTTATATGTCCTAAAGCATGGAGATTTCTTCAGTGGATACTTAACTCTGAATGTCAACAGTGTAGCAGTCACTGTTCTGGCCTTGGGTTTACAAAATGAAGAGACATAGTTCTTACCCTCAAACAACTTACATGGCAATTAGAAAAACTGTAGCAGAAAGAAAGAAAATCCCCATGTGTATTTAAGTGCATTAGAAACAATAGACTCCATCTAGAACAAGAAGAAAATTGTTTTCAAATGCTGGAAGAGTAAAATGGACACTCTGCATAGGAATTTTACTATTTCTCTTTCTATGTATGAGTCTTTAAAACTGTATCCAGAACAGTATCCAGAACTGTATCTGCTCTTCTACTAGCAGATTTTCCACACCATTCCTGACACAGTGGCCTTCACTATGCAGGCAGGGCAATGGGAGACAGGGAAAGTTCTTGTAATATCAGAGCCTTTCAAATATGTGTGACGCTGACCGATACTGAGAAACACATTTTACTTCAGAACCTATTTCTCCTACTTTCTTTCTCTCTCTCTCTCTCTGTATGTGTCTCTGTGTATGTGTGTGTGTGGCTCTTACTCTCTCTTAAAAACCAAACTTTCAGAAAAAAATGTGTGAGATAACTCTGAAAAATTTTTCCCATCCCATCCCATCCCATCCTATTCTGTTCTATTATTCCTCACTAGAAGTACTGGTCACCATCAAGAAATAGATTTTGTGACCCATTAATGATACAAAACTCACATATAGAAACTTTTGCTAAGGATATTACCCACATGGGAGTTACTGAACCAGCTAATGCCATGTCTTTCTACTTAACCTTTTCTCAAACATTTTCCATTATTTTATATAACATCCCACTATCTCTCTCCCAGTAAGTGGAACAAAATTCCTATTAAACAATGGTTCTACCACGGGTCACTAGATGGTCATAGAAGGAATCTTAGATTTCTGGACATGTTTTTTCAGATGAAATTACAAAACCTTAGATGGAAAGATAATTTAGGACAAAATCAGAGTTGCTATTCTAAAAGGAATAAATAACAATTAGGAAAGTATATTGATGCAAATTTAAATCAATTAAAAAATAACTCATATATATCTCTGCTTATATTTGTAATCAAAACATTAATCAAGTACCTATTCAAGTTTGAATTATTTCAAGTAAAACTCTTAACAAAGTTTAATGTTCCTTAATTTTCATATCATGTTTTACAGTTTATATGGTACTTTAATACACATACATTACATTGTGAACACCATCTACTGTACTGTAGAAGATACAGGTATTTACTACTTTCTCAAAGATATTGCATTACAATGTCCTCATAATGGAGAATTTGCAGATTGCTAATATTCAAAACCAGAAGAATCCCAACAAAAGGGCCAACACATTGATTGGTAATTCCCACACATTCAACCATAGGTCCTGGACGCTCGTGTATCAATTGCAAGGTGACCAGTTTCTCCACCTGGTGAGATATCACAAGGGATCATAACTTAAAGATGGAAACCCAGGGGATTCTCTGCTCAGATGGTAAAATCCATTTCTGTAATCCCACTCTCTGGTATAAATTCTTTGTCAAGAATGAGACAGGGAGAAAGTTTTGGCTGGATACACAGGGGCTGAGCACAGACAGTGAATGGCATTGCAGAAAGAATCATGGTAGCCTTCGTGGATTTGGGAGCCATCTTGAAAAGCTTGAAGAAAGAATAAAGTAGCTTGGATAGGAAGAATGAAGGAGAGAAGCTAAAGGGAACCCTAAGGACCTGACTGAAGTTTCCAGAATGTCAGCTGATAATGGTTCTGATGCATTCATTTTTAGGGAGTGGTCTGAGAAAGTATTTCACCCAGTATTCTAACCTTTGTGCCTTACTAATGGATGCGATGTCCAACCAGGATATTTGGATGAATCTATCACCTTAATGAAACTGCAGGCAGAAATGTCACGAGCATTAATATTTAGTTGAATTTCCTAGGATCTGGTGGTGAGGGAGACTTACTTTATGTTATAAATCTAATAAAATACTTCACTTTCAGAAACGTTTTATCTTTTTAAAGTAATTATTTCACATAATTTTAGCCGTTAATTCTCAAAACACTGAATTAGAGTATGTGCCATGACTAAGCATCTAGGGCAACCTGAGATAACTGGATGCCTAAAAAGTAGGCCTTTAAAAATAGTCTGATAATATAGTTTTATCAGATATTTTTCACCTTATAATTTAATCTAATTGCCACCCACCCTTCTGGAAACCTCTTAAGAATATCACATATCTTCAAAGTAACTGAGGGAAACCAAAAGAATTAAAAACTGACACCTCTCACCATTAAGGTACTTAGAATCCAGTTAAGGAAGTAGATATGCAAGTACAACGTTAAAGCAAGTGAGTCAGAAGGGGGTTCTACATCAATCAGTCAATCAGTCAACATCCTTTGACCCATTATGTGTCAGACATGCTGGGTATAGAGTGTTGAACAAGATATAGAATATTCCTGACTTCGGAGAGCTTACATTCCACTGACATTACCAGATCTAGTCACTAGAACAATAATAATTCAAGGAGCTCATGCCAATAATGAGTTTACAATCTAGACTGACTCAAAACAATCACAATACAACCCATCAACTTGTAACAAATAAAAAGTGTAACGTTAAATACACATATTATGAGAACAGAGAAAAAATGAACAAGTTAGTGAAATCTGATTGCCTGACCCAACCCCTTCCCCTGCCTCCATACTAGTTACATGTCCCATTGCCATTTTTCACCTCCATGACTCTTACCGACATCTACAAACAAACTTTCTTTTTATTTTATTTTTTAATATTTGCTTATTTATTTGGCTGCGCCTGGTCTTAGCTGCGGCACACGGGATCTTCGTTGCTGCGTGCAAGAATCTTTAGTTGCGGCATGTGTGCTCTTAGTTGCGGCATGCACGCGAGATCTAGTTCCGTGACCAGGGATCGAACCTGGACCCCTGCATTGGGAGCACAGAGTCTTAACCACTGGACCACCAGGGAAGTCCCTACAAATAAACTTCATATTTGATGTCTCTTCTTTTTTTTACCTGCTCACTCTTTGTTGGCCACCGCCACTTCCTTTCTGCTGAAATGCTAAGTTAGTGGTCACCAATGCCCTGCTAGTGATCAAACTCAGAACTTTTCTTCTCATTCTTAAACTTACCTGCCCTTCCTAAACTGTGTCATAGGACCATTCTTCTACATTCTCTTGAAATTCTCTCTTCCTTTGAACTTCTCGTGAAACTATTTATTTGATTCTGTGCCATTCAGATCTCTCACCATGCACCTGACCATAAGTTCTCCATTCCCATGTCCTTCTATCCAGTCCTCAAATGTAGGCATCTTGCAAGATGGAGTACCACGCTCTCTCTTTTTATTAAGCTCCATATTCCTTCGCAGGACAATTGCATCTTCTTTCATGTTTTCCACTATCAGTTTTGCAGATAATTTTAAAATTTGCATTCAAAATCTTAACTACTTTCCTAAGAAAAGTCTTGAATGTCAACTAATTCCTAGATATCTCTTATACCTCTCGCCATGTAGTGTTTTTTTTTTAGATCTTTTGATGTGGACTATTTTTTTAAAGTCTTTATTGAATTTGTTACAATATTGCTTCTGTTTTGTTTTGGTTTTTATGGCCCCGAGGCATGTGGGATCTTAGCTCCCCAACCAGTGATGGGACCCGCGCCCCCTGCACTGGAAGGTGAAGTCTTAACCACTGGACCACCAGGGAAGTTCTGTCTTGCCATGTATGTTAACCATCAATATCTCAAATGCAGCTTGTTAAATTTGAACTCGTTGTTATATCTTATTTCTATTAAGATAAACCATTACTTCTGTAACCAAGACTCAAAAATCTTGCTCTTGGTTTGATTTTTATCTTTCTCTTAACCTTCATTCACAACCAATCAGATCAGTCTGTACTTTAAAATGTTCTGAATAGCTACCACTTCTTCTCATTTCTGTCCTACTCTCTTATGTAGGCCTGTGTGACTTCTTGTCAGGCAATACTGCAAGAACTTCCCTGCCTCTGGTTACTTTCCACATAAATCTAGTCTCTGCATTGAATAAAACAGAAGTTAATTAATAAAACAGAAGTTAGTTGATAAAACGGAGTTGTGTTCTTAAATCAGTTCAGATAATATCATTCCTTCCCTTAAAGATGTTCAGTGGTTTGCCAGTGATAATGACAAGAATAAAGATTTATTGAGAACTATTTGTTGGCATATATGATACATATTTTACTTCAGAATTCAACAACTGTGGGCCACATTGGTCCTTCATTCATTGATTCAATCAATCATTCATTCAGCCAGTCATCATTTATTCATTCAATAAGTAGTTATGGAGAATCTCTGTGTGCCAATGATTCTTCCAAGTTTTGTTCAACTGACATATGTTGATGGCCCTAGTATTTTTTTTATTTGAATAGGTTTTCAAATTTTAAAAGGGAGAAATTAAAAGATATCTTGGTACTCGGTTTTTTTTTTTTTTTTTTAAATCTGGTAAGTCTCAGACTGACTCCTACAGGACAATCGATTAAAACTATAGCTATATTTCCTTTTATCCTGGGATATGATCCTCACTTTACGGCAGCTCACCTCTTTCTTTTAAACTGAGAACTAATGTGATTAGAATTTTTTAATGTACTTGCACTGTTTTCTATCATAAAGTAAAATTTAAAAAGCGGTGAAATATTTCTTGAACCCTAGTCTCTATCAAAAGTGAAAAAAATACCGAGAGGTTTCTATGTTTTGTTCTGGTTTTTTGCGGTACGCGGGCCTCTCACTGTTGTGGCCTCGCCCGTTGCGGAGCACAGGATCCGGACGCGCAGGGTCAGCGGCCATGGCTCAGGGGCCCAGCCGCTCCACGGCATGTGGCATCTTCCCGGACCAGGGCACGAACCCGTGACCCCTGCATCGGCAGGCAGACTCTCAACCACTGCGCCACCAGGGAAGCCCCGATATGTTTTTAAAAATATTAAAGCACATGCTTCTTTGTGAAAGATTATTTCTACATACTGAATACACTAACCAAGTGTGTTTGTGAGGAAAAAAAAAAATGGAACCTAAGACACCATTTGAAAAAAGATATACTGAATCCTTATGTGTGGCTCTCTTGTACTCATTTATATAAAGTGCCTGGCTCTCATTGCTGTTTAAATATGACGTCTCATCTTTGCATGAGGTACCTTAATTCTCACAACTCTGTGTGGTTGGTACTAGAAGTCAGGGAAAACAAATAACATGCCCAAGGACACACAGCGTTAATCATTTTTGGAGCCAGGATTCCTAGCTCAGTCTGAATCCAAACTTATCTTTTCAGTACAGTTCTTTCACATAATAATCTATTATTTGGTTCCAACCTACTGTTTCCAGTTTATTTCTTGCCACACTCGGAATTATTCATCAAATTCCTCTTATACTATGCTTTTATATACATTTGCTTTTGTTTTTGACCTTGGTCTGTTTTTTTAATATATTGAAGTGCTCGACTCTTTCTAAGCCTGTTCTTACTTTCACCCTCTCAGAAATGTTCCTCTGTTCTATGATATTGCTACTTATATTATGACAACCATTTTTCTCTTTGTATTGGGACATTTATGTATGTTTGTTTCCTACCATTTGAGTACATACTTCGTTAAAGATCTAATACAGCATCCAACCCAGGTTTCTTTTTTTTATTGTTATATACTAGAAATTTCATTTTTATTTATTTCATTGGACTTAATATAATTAGAGAAGGCTACCTAGACAAACAATGTTTTAAACAATGACCCCCACCCACAATATTGCTCTTCTCTCCAATTTTATGGCCATTAAAAAATATGGAAGTGTATGAAATGGTAATCATTTCATGTGTAATCTGCTACTTCTTTAAGAGATAATGGGGCTTCCCTGGTGGCGCAGTGGTTGAGAGTCCGCCTGCCGATGCAGGGGACACGGGTTCGTGCCCCGGTCCGGGAAGATCCCACGTGCCGCGGAGCGGCTGGGCCCGTGAGCCATGGCCGCTGAGCCTGCGCGTCCGGAGCCTGTGCTCCGCAATGGGAGAGGCCACAACAGTGAGAGGCCCGCGTGCCACAAAAAAAAAAAAGAGAGATAATGGATGTTGTTCTGATGAAGTGAGATACTGACATCACATTTGGAGTGCACACTTAGCCTGTAGCAGATGTTCCCAAAAATGTGAGTTCTTTCATGAGTAAATAAATATTGGAACTTACACATAAGCATCACTAGTTTAGCATCAACAGTGGGGTCAAAAGTGTTTGTACCTTTTTCCAATTTTCTCACCTTTCCACTAAAAGCACTGGACTACGGTATACTCACAGTGATGACTTTCTGAAAGGTTCAATTGGCTTTTCCTTATGAAAACCATGTTGCTAAGCAACACTTGTGCATTGGTATATTTCCTTCCACAACCTTCTATCATGAGAACAGTCCAGGGTTTTTTCACTTGTAATTACCAGAGTCCCTTGAGAAATAAACCACAACACAGCCACTAAGCTTTGCTTCGCATTCTGCATTGATTTAATAGGAGATGAGTATTCCACTTGATCCCCAAATGCAAAGGCTGTTGCCAGCAGACACATTTCCAAAGTGAAATAGAATATGATTTATGGCATGCCTCAGAAACCACGTCAGCTGCTGTTCTCCATTATGTTGTTTAAGTCTGATCTGTATGAGGGATTCACCTTACAGAGACTGTGCCTTGCAAGGCAAATTGAAAATCATGTTTTCTATTATTGATACACAGCCTCTGTTTCCTTCAGGTTCAAATGTTAAAAATCAATTGGCTGAGAATGCTCGGTTTTTATATTCTATTTTACATTTGCATTTCAATTTGTCTTGAAATTGTAATAAAGATGTGTGTGTGTGTGTACAGAAAAAGAGCAAGTGAGAGAGAGAGAGAGAGATCTCCTTTTCTTTTTGTTGACAAAGGCAAAAAGGCTGCAGTAGTACCTTCTGTACACGAAGGGTTATGATTCAGTAATTTCAAAAATCTATACTCTTTAATAACTAAAAATAAAGGATTTTTGCTAATGAATATATTTTCTTTAAGAAGCATTAGACAGTATTCTAGGACTTTTTCTATGTGTCCTTAAGTATCACTGATTTGGCACTGATTTTCATGGGAATTGTTCTAAGTAAGGTCAGAAAGATCCTCAGCCATCCGAAGCACGTAAAATTGGGTCGTGCTCATCCTAATTTGCAGCAGTTTCTACCTCAACAGAAGTGTCAGGCTTAAGAGAACAAAGAATTTAGGTTTTGAAATAAAGAAAGTTTGAAGAGATTTATTCCAATCTTAAAATGTCTCTCAGTCGGCCTGTAAACGACACTCGCAGTAGAAACTCCCAGCCAACTTCAAGGTCTTCGGACTCCAGGATAAAATTAAAAGAGACCAAAGGCAGTCTTGAAAGATAACCAAATGATCAATGAGCTGATGAACAAGAGAGGGAGTGAATGAGAGTTCTGAAAATTACTTCAGAAATTTCCTAAGTAGAAAGTGGAGAGTAAACAATGGTGACATGCCCCCTGGTGGACAGAGGTACCTCTGCAGCCGTTTGCCTGTCTTAAAGAAAAAGATGTCTGCCTGTATCAGGGATTTTTAGAGGCTCTTGAATCGTGAGAAAATCAAATAGTCTTTCCACAACCTTTTTTTTTTTTTTTTTTTTACTTTCAAATATTACTTTATTTACAACTACATTTAATGAATGCTTCATTTATATGACCTCTGCTGTTCAAACCATCTGCCCTCTAATAATAATCCAACCACTCAGCACAGAGAAGCTAGACTTTACGTGTTAGGCAACATTGCACATTAGGAAAATGTTCCATGAAGAGAAGACTCCATCTTCCCTTTTCTTGAGAATCTGTGCTCCATTTGGATTATACTTTCAAATTTTCTCCTTCCGAATACCTAGGCTATCTCCCACGAAATGTCTTATTCCACCTGGGAGAATTTTTGCAAAGTTTCCCTTCTTTAAAAGTTAGGGTTTGAGACATTATATATCCCATGGTGAAAGAGAGCGCGTAACAGGAGGATGAAGAAGGATTAGAATCTGCTGCTTACGTGACTATTCTTCCTTCATCCATATCCCACTAGACGGAGTCCCACTGTTGCAACCCTGAGCCTTACGAATTTTCCTCTATTAAAGTGATTTTCTGTCCATCCTCTACTTAAAATTATAGACCTTGTTCAACAGCTATACACAAAATATTTATTAATATCTATTTCAATTTATGTAATATTTGATATGCTAAAACAAAATGCTATAGAAAACTACTCACAGTTGGCTTATACTAAAGTTTCCTAAATTTTTCCCAGGTATATGCCAAAGAAAAGCGTATGATCTTACGCAAAATTCATTTTCTCTATTTTTTTTCTGGTTTCTAAAACTCCATTGAGTTTTACCAATTAATGCTCAATATAAATTAACTAGTGAAGACTACAAAGTCAATCTATCATCTCTCACAGTCCACAATTTATCCCAGATATCACCACTGATGCCTCTCTCTGGCAACAGCAGGGTGTAGCATAAAGAACAAACATGGGTTTTGAATCCAGATTCAAATCCTGACTTTACCACCTACCAGCTGCTTGGTCTTGGACAAGTCACTTCCACTGTCTGATCCAATTCTCTTATCTTCACAATGGGGATAGTAATGTTTTCAGAGTTTATGTAAAGTATTCAAAATGCCTGACTTAAATTAGGTAATTAATAAGTGATGTCTATAATATTTTTGTATATTATATTTCTCCTATTGTACTTGTCTCTTCTAAAGTTCTTCGTATCTTTAATGCTAACTAATCTTATGTCTTTTCTTCTCTGCAACTACATTTTTCTCCATATTAATTTTTTTATAAGGTCAATGCTTTATAAAGTCACCCATGGAAACTTCAGTATCTTTCACTCAAAATAGAAATAGCAGTATCTGCACTCGCATATTTATTGAGCATTAGTCAAGACAGAAGCAAACTAAACGTCCATCTCCGGATGAATGGGTTAAGAAAATGTGGTATATTCATACAATGATACTACTATAATACTGTTTCTCAATCTTTGTATGACCAGAACTAAAACAATTTAGCAAAACATTTCTTCTCTTTTCTCTGCACTTCTCATTTTGATTTCTGAAGACTCAATTCTCTTCCTTAAGAGACTCATAGAAAAGATATGGAAGAGGATGTGTTTAAAATTATGTCTTCATAATTCAGTAACACTAACTGATGAACACTCAGACTGAAACAACCAACTTTAATATTTTATCAACTCATATTAAAAGTACTTTCTCCTTTTTATCTGCTTGGAGGTTAGATGTTCAAAAACCTTTCAGTCATATTCAAAATTGAATGCATTCCTCTTAATTCTGATGCAGATAAAGATTAATACAAATTTCATTTTAAATAGTCTTCAAGATGGTCCTCACATATAGAAAGTTCACAATCTACATATGCATTTGTTCAAATGCAAACACATACTTGATATTTACCCCAAAAAGGGAGTTTTTTTTTTTTTTTTTTTTTTTTTTTTTTTTTTTTTTTTTTTTTTGCGGTACGCGGGCCTCTCGCTGCTGTGGCCTCTCCCGTTGCGGAGCACAGGCTCCGGACGCGCAGGCTCAGCGGCCATGGCTCACGGGCCCAGCCGCTCCGCAGCACGTGGGATCTTCCCGGACCGGGGCGCGAACCCGCGTCCCCTGCATCGGCAGGCGGACTCTCAACCACTGCACCACCAGGGAAGCCCAGGGAGTTGTTTTTGATATTTATAGTTTCTGTCTAATCTGTCAAGGTATGTTTTAGTTGATACTGTATGTTTTTCTATTATTTCCTTTTAATTTAGAGATATAATGTAGGAAGAATTTAAGGAGGTAAACATGTTGGAAAGGAATTATTTTTTGTCTTTTTCAGTAAATGAAATGTTTAGAGAAAAGAACGGGAAATTTGGACAAAGGTGATTAAAATAAAGTGACCTAAAGAAGATATAATGAAGGAAGAAATTGAACAAATAAAAAAAAGTTGATGAGTCCAAAGGTACTTTTGACAGCTATTGCCTAGTAAGGAAGGGAATAAAACCTTAATGAATTTTATGAAAGAGAGGGGTTTTCTTTCTTCCTCTTCCCCATCTATAGATATATGAGGAGGATAGAATGTTTAGTGTGAAATGGCACATTTAAATGGCAACTTTTTTCTAGCTTTATAGAGGTATTATTAACAAATAAAGACTGTACATATTTAAGGTGTACAACGTGCTGTTGTAATATACATATACATTGTGAAATGATTACCATAATCAGGTGAACTAACATATCCATCATTTCACATAATTAACTTCTTTTTTGCACTTGGAAAAATTCAGGTATACAGTACATTATTTGGAAAATTTCAGGTATACAATACATTAATATTAGCCATAATCCCATGCTATATATTAGGTCTCCAGAAATTATTCACCTTATAACTGAATGTTTATACCATCTGACCAACATCTGCTCATTTCCACCAGCCCAAAGACCCTGGAACCACCATTCTATTCTCTGTTACTATGAGTTTGACGTTTTTAGAGTCCACATGTAAGTAATATCACACAGTATTCGTCTTTCTGTGTCGGGCTTACTTCACTTAGCAAAATGTCCTCCAGGTTCATCCACATTGTTGCAAATTATTCAGCTTTAAATGGTTGATTTTTTATTAAATTCAATTTAATTGATCCCAGGTCATTAAATTTGAGGCCAGCCAGACTAACTGCTAAGGACTGTAGCTCGAACTCATCAAAAAGCATATGCTCACTTGTTTTATTTTTAGCAATAAAAATCAATTCGTGAAGGGTAAGAAAATATCTTGAAAATAAAAATCAGTTAACCCAAGTTATTTCAAGTCATGAATTTAAATACTCAGATTCTTCATTAAATACTAAAGAGCAGTTATCTTTAATGCCTTTGTACATTAGGTAAAGCTGGAAACATATTTGGCTTGAAAGTTGTAGCATTTTCCTTGAAGATTTTATAGGCTACCTATTAGATAATCAGACATCTAATAGAGACAGGAAATCTCAACTTTGTAATAATAATAGTAAAAATAGTGTCTATTCATACTTATTATGTGCCAGAAACTTTAGATGTATTAATTCATTTAAGACAATCATCCTGTGAGGTAGATATTATTATTACCCCCATTGCACAGATGGCACAGAGTACTTAAGTAATAGCATGCCTCAAAGCATTACAGCTATTAACTGTATAAGTTTTGAATTTAGCTAAGAGACCTGAGAGCTTATCTGGTTTTCACTTGCCTGAACTGCTGATTTAGAGTGTCCCCAGAAGAGAAATAAGATAGACACTTCTTGATGGTGTTTCTACGGCACACTTAGAACAAGTAAAAGCTTGGGGCATAAGTTTTGTAGAGGTGATTGATCTTTGGTGACTTCTCGGCCATTTCCTTTTGGTCACTGTCTCTCACCCCTGTCACATCTGTTCTTAGGATCTCCCTCACCAAATGCTGTCCCCTGGGTTTGTCGACTGAAAAAAAAAAAGCACAACCTAAAAGTTGAGAACTATGTTTTATTTGGAGGACTTTCTGAAGACTTCAAGCTGGGGAGACAGCCTCTCAGAAGAACTCTGACGGACTGCTCTGAAGAGTTAAGGGAGGATCCAGGATGTATAGGGGTTTTTGCAACAAAGACAAGGTAGTCGGAACAGCAAAAGATTACTATTAATTAAAGAAAACCAGATACCTCAAGTTAATGAATTTAGCACTTTTCTATATATGGCAAGACACAAGAGTCTGGGCTCATTGAAATTATCCCTTTAATATACACCTTAGCTATCCAGGGTCAGTATCCTGTGCTTTCTCATCCTGAGTCCCCTCGGGGTGCAACCCTGGAGAGCTGCAGTGGCTGAGGGCTTGGCTGGGCAGCCCATTTGTCTCCATCCTGAGTTCCCTCAGGGCTCACTGCTGGGGATGACTGTAGTGGTTTGATGGCTGCAACCTCCTTTGTTTACTGATATGGAGGGCAACATTTTTCATTCACAGCTTCCAAGGCTCTTGCTGTGTCACTCCACATGAGTCTGCCCTCTTGACAACGTATCTCTTGCTCCAGATTTAACTCTGTTTTCTTCTTTCCTCTTCCTCCCAATATTTTTGTGTTTAGTGTTCCAGGGACAGGTGGGGAGGAATGTACCACCTGTGCACTCAAACCCTGGGAAATAAATTGACAGTTCTAACCATGATCACATGTCCTAACCTTAAGCGCTAAGTGGTGATTTGATTTGATTTAGGGAAATTTTCACCACCTATAGAAAACTGGAGGAATTGTTTGGAAGGTGCATCTTCGGGTCTCCAGATAAACTGAGGTAAAAGTATATATATATATATATATATATATATATATATACACACACACACACACACACACACATCTACCCACCCCCACCCCACACACACACTCAGGCTGGAAATTCAGGCAGGACTTGGTACTGCAGTCTTAAAAGCATTCCAAGTCTTTCTTTGGGAAAACTTAGTTTTTGCTTTTAAGGTTTCCAATTGATTGGTTTAGATCCACCCACATTACACAATTATAAAAATCACAGGGCTGGTCCCTCCACATCAGTCCAAATGTGACAGTAATGGATAAAGTGATATTGTAACAAGACTATTGCTGTAGCATTGGTTTGCTTGCTATTCCAGCCATCTTTACATCCCTGGATCCTGTATGGTTTGTTAAATTAATCTCCCTGCTTACCAGCAGGTTCTTTGAGTTACCTGTGTTCTCAATAAATTTATTTTTTAAGTGGTTTCCATCTCTTCCATTCAAGAACTATGTTAGATATATCCAATTTCTCCTTACATTCTTTACTTCTGGAAGAAAAGTACACGATGAAGACAATGATAATGACTTGGTAATCTTTCTTTTAACTACTTCCTTGCTTAGTAAACAGTGCTTTCCTAAGATCTCTGAACAGAACCTTGGAGTAGACAGGCAGATAGAAGAAGTAGACTGGTGGAGAGAACGTGGGTTTGAGCCTCTTCATATGGTACAAATGACCGTTGGAATGTGGGTTCTGATAATTTAATTGTGCATTTACTGTCTACCTAGGAAGCAATGCAGTGTTTTATATGGGCTGTTTAAATCTTTTTAGCAAATTATTTTAGTTCTCATTTTAGCATAAAAATATAGCATAAAAAATTCAACTTATAATAAGATCATATCAAGTTTAAGAACCATCTGGTATTATAGTCTTAATAGGAATCTAGTATTAAAGCAATGAATGAAAAAAGAAAGACATTTCACTGTATGAGTCTGTAATGAATCTCAATGTAGCTGCATTAAACTTGAGTAAATCTAGACTTCAGTGAAGGAGCTCACTATTGAGCAGGGGAGAAAGATAAGCAAACATCACATTATAAAATAACAGTTGTTGTGAAAAAATAAAACATGTGAAAAGAATATAGTTGAGGACAGATTTTTTTTTTCGGGACCATGATGTAAGAATAGTTTTTATATGCTAGACCTTACAGGATGAGGAGGTGCTTCTATGGAATGAAATAGAGGAAAAATGTATTATACGGCAATGAAAGTATTAGAGTAATAATTATACATATAGCTCAAGTCTATTGTTTACCCTGGCCATTCTTTGGGCTTTACAAACATTAGCTCATTTAATCCTCACAACATTACAGGGAAAACAATGAGATCATCTTTAGTTTTCAGATAACAAAAATGAGACTTAATGAGGTAAAATAAATTGCCCGAGGTAATAGAGTTATTCGACACTGACATTGTAACCCAAGCAGTCTGACTTCAATGGATGTAGAAGAGAATGGCATCTTAAGATGTGAATGGAGTAAAAGTTGATTTAAGAAGACTCTTAATGGAGAATATTGTGATGAAGAGATGAAAGATGTCAAGTAAAGGAGAAGAATTGGTGATGAAGAAGATGAGATCTCTTTTAGGAAGATTTAAATGGCAGAATTAAAGATAAATCAATGAATGAGGAGAGGAGACAAATTGAGAATTATTTTCATGACTGATTTTTCAGTCTAGTATTAGTATTTATTTAGTATTTATTAGTATTTTTCAGTAGTATTAGGTGGATAGAAATACCAGAACAAAGGGTCTGGAGGCCAAAAGGGTACATGTGTAAGAATAAACTATTAGACCATGTTGAGGTTCAGTTGCCTACATAGATACACATTTGGAAACATTCTTCAAGCAGAAAGATATCAGAAGAAAGGCTAGATTAAGACAGATACAATATAGTGCAAATAAAAATAGATGTGCCAGTTAAATTTGAATTTCAGGCAAATGATATTTTTTTAGTACAAGTACATTCCATTTGATATTTTGCACACTCCTATTTTAAAAATGTATTTTTTGTTTATCTGAAATTTAAATTTCACAGGTTGTCCTGTTTTTAATTTGGCATCCCTACAAACTGGAGATATAGATTTGAGAGTCATCAGCTTGCAGAGAAGAGATCACTGATTGCCATGAGTAATGACATTACCTAAGAAAAAGAATTCTCGAAGGTGAGGGTAGACAATGGGGTCCTTGATAAAATACCAAGTTTTGCCCCTTGTCTCATTGACTTTCTTTGCCTTATGACTTTTTAGTGTTCTCCCAGTCTGACCCCTAGTTCAGCCATATAAGATGCTTTGACCAAGAAAATGAGATAGAATTAATGGTGTGTCAGTTCTAGGTTTGGGTATCCAATATCCTTGCAGGTATTTATTTTGCTCTCATGCCCCTGACATTTGCATGAAAACACATCTAGTCTACCCTATTGGAGAATGAAAGATGTGTGGTGCAGAGCCAAGTACCCACTTACCCACACCAACCCCCAGTCATGTTAATGAACCCAGCAAATCTAGCTCACTTCCCCCAGCTCTCGGATGAGCGTTAGACTTATTTTTGTATACAATTGAGGTTTGTAGTCATTACCCAGCAATGTGATGGTAGCATGGAGGTACATTCTTATAATCGACCATCTTTACTACATGTATACGAACTTGTGCTGAGGTTGACAATCTTTTACTTTTTAATTTATCATTGATTATTATTATCTCACAGCTCACTATTGTGTGATTTGGAATAAGTAATTTAGCCTCTCAAACTATAATTCCCTCACTTATTACACTAGAATAGCAACAATCTCTTAAAATTCTGAAGTTTAGGTGTGACAATGACAGGCAAAGTAAGAACACAATAAATATGTTATTTTTACTAGTAGTTATATTGACGTTGGCTTATGATTATGCCTTGGTACCAAGCAGAGTGCTTAGCATATTGTAAACGGTTAATAAATATCTGTGAAAAAGATGATGAAGCATGATGTTTAAAACAAAAATATAAGTTTATTTTTCATTTTCATCAATAGAATCATATTATTATAATAAATGACTTCTCATTTAATGAAGAATGTGACATAAAAAATAATTGATAGATTAGTGCTAACAGAGATTTATTCAGTACATACTTTATGAAATACTTTAAATGGATCAAACATTGCTCTAGACACTGAAGATTCAGCGGTAAGTAAAACATATTAAGTCGCTGCCCATATGGAGTTTACATTTCCTGGGGAAGACACATGATATATGTGAATAAATAAGCAAATATATAATATCCATTGGTGATAAGTGTTATGAGGAAAAAGCTACATAGGGAACTAGAGGTCAGTAAGGTAGTCAGGAACGGGCATTTGTACATGATGCTGTTAGGTGCCTTGTGGAATACAAGAAGGCATCCCAACAGAGATAATAATTAGGTTGATATTTGAAGATGAGTAGGAGCTCATCATGAAAAGTGGAGACCATACCAGCTGAGGTAAGGAAGGAGCTAGAACAAAGGTAATTATTTGAGAAAGATTATGGATTATTTAGGTAATTACACATATTCATTCAGTCAGTGTTTACTGAGCTTCCTATCTGGTGGACCAAATTTATGATCCATGCTCTTCTGCAAATTGATTTTTAATTGAATTCTTTCCATATCAGCACATTGGGAGCTGAATTATTCTCTTCATAAGAGCAGCATAATGTGTCATCCCAAGACAGATAAGAAACCATTTTAAACAAAGGGCTTTCAACAAAGGGACCAAAGGATGAAAGGAGGCTTTGAGGGCTCTCCTGGTGGCGCAGTGGTTAAGAATCCTCCTGCCAATGCGGGGGACATGGGTTCGAGCCCTGGTCCGGGAAGATCCCACATGCCGTGGAGCAACTAAGCCCGTGTGCCACAACTACTGAGCCTGCGCTCTAGAGTCCGCGAGCCACAACTACTGAAGCCCACTTGCCTAGAGCCCGTGCTCCGCAACAAGAGAAGCCACCACAATGAGAAGCCCGCACACCTCAGCGAAGAGTAGCCCCTCCTCGCCACAACTAGACAGAAGCCCACGTGCAGCAATGAAGACCAAAAGCAGCCAAAATAAATAAATAAAATTAAAAAAAAAAAGAAAGGAGGCTTTGAGTCCTGGAAACCAGACCTAGAGACTGGTCATACAGTCATACAGAGTGAAGTAAGTCAGAGAAAACGAAATATCATATAATGTCGCTTATATGTGGAATCTGGAAAAATGGTACAGATGAACTTATTTGCAAAGCAGAAATAGAGACACAGATGTAGAGAACAAACTTATGGATACCAAGAGGGGAAGGAGGTGGGATGAACTGGGAGATTGGGATTGACATATATACACTACTATGTGTCAAATAGATAACTATTATCTATAGAGAACCTACTATATAGCACAGGGAACTCTACTCAGTGCTCTGTGATGACCTAAATGGGAAGGAAATCTAAAAAAGAGGGGATATATGTACGTATAACTGATTCACTTTGCTGTACCACATAAACCAACACAACATTGTAAAGCAATTATACTCCAATAAAAATGAAATTTATAAAAAGAAAAAGATAAAAAGAATAGATGAGAATGTATAGCCATAACCCAAAAGACAGACGATGACTATAGACTTTAAAAAATGAGTAAAATGAAGTACATACATTAAGTAGGTAGCACAAAATGGTTACCAATTGGATATGGATGAGAGAAAAGACATGTGAAGCCTCTCCAAATTCTGACCGGAGTGGCTGTGTAGATCACTGTGCCGTTACCAACAAATTGGACAATAGAATCCACATGGTTTCTACAGCCCATAGCAAGGTGCTTGGCAAGAACATAACTAAATATATGCCAATATTAAGCCTCAGAATCTCCAAGTTCATAGCTATAGTTATAGGTGGATTCATAGATTTAGCTTAGGCCCCCTCATTTGGAGACCAGCAATTATATTTGTTAAATATATTTTTAAAAAGTAAACTTTGATTCAGACTTGGAAAATGGACTAGGTGTACTGAAATTTTATTCTATACACACATATGATAAAATATTTATTAAACTGCCCTTTCATATTAATAGAGTATTTTTCATTGATTAAAGAGCTCTTATATTTATTTTTATCATTAGATTGCCTGTGACCAATTTAAGCTGTAATGAGTTGTGATCATGAATGTTATGTCTCTAAAACCCTTTTTAGTGAGGGTAAGAAATTTTACTTTTTGTATCCACATTTCAAGAAATTATTCTCCCTCCACTCTATCCTTTAACATTAATCTTGGATCCTGAATTATGCAATCTTTATTTACTAGCACACCAGGGATAAAACTAACACTATTATGCCTTCTTCAAAATTATGACCTTATTTTTAATCAAGAGATTTCTCCCCTACTTATCTTCTAATGTATTACTGACATAATAGATATAAACAAAATTCTCTCAACAGAACTATTTAGTGACTGCAATCTTAAAATATTTCATGTTCCTGGCTTCCAATTCTTTTACAATCTAACCAAGGACATAAACGTCACTTTTGCAATATGCTTCTAAAAGATATGACATTCAGGAGAATCACTAATTATGTTTGGGCCCAAATCCAATTTAATAGCGTCTAGACAGTTCAAAAAATCAGAAACACCTTCAAATAAGGCCAATATTTAAACATAACATACATGGTATACAAGGTCATACTTAGTAGGAGGTACTATCTGTCTGGAGAAAATTAAGTTGAACAATCACTTACTATATATTCCAAGTAATAGTCCTCCAGAAGGCTCATATGTTTTGTATGTTTATCATAGTACATGCAAATCAATTCACATATTGTTAAATTTTAGACAATAGAAAATGAAAATCAAAGATATAAATCATATAGAACAAGAGCTACAATTATGATCATTATTAATCTACAAGGATCATTCCATTGCCCTTTTTAGTTAAAGGACAAAATAATTATCTGAAGAACTCTTCTATTTTATTGCAGGGATTTAGAACATACTAAGTTTTATGCATGAAAATGCAAAGTTTATATATCACTAGCAAGGTTAAATGCATACAAAGGGATCTTCTAGAGATTCTTTGAGTTGATGCCTTCCAGCTAATATCATTTGGGTGTGTCTTCACTCTGAGCTTCATGTCATCCTCATGATGTAAGCCATCTTCTATGTAAGTCACTGAGACCTTGATCTATGAATTCTTCTTTTTCATTTATTTTTTTTCTTTTGCTTCCCATGTTTGTTTTTTAAATTTGAAATCTAAACTGCAGTGTAGGTTAAAAAGTAATACTTTTTCAGTGGGAAATTGTTCATACAGTAATGCTCTTCCTTTAGATTTACAAAAGGATAAAAAGAATTTCTCAAGAGTTAAGCAATAGTGGTCCAAGTATGAATTTAAGTGGATTCAGACATGTCTGGTCATGTCGGACAAACTGGTGAAACAGGCTGCTCTGGCTTGTTGGCTAAGAAACCTAGAGGAGGATACAATCTGTGTTCACACTTTTTGCTCCAAAAGGCTTGTTCTAAGTGGTGAATGACAAAATAAGCCAAAAAGAAAGTCCCTCTAGAGAAACTGAGGAATTTTCTGGGAGAGAATAAATCTTGAAAGAAGAAAGAGCCAATCAATTTTTTTGACCTTGACTGAGTAATGGAGCCAGAGTTGACAGCCATGAGAAACTCTTATCAGCAAAGCATCTTTTGTGTTACTCAGGTTTGACTAGTACCATCATCCATTCATGAGAAAATGTATAGAATATTAAGAACACTCTAATAGAATGCAAAAATAAGTGAGAAAAGATCCCCTACCCCTATTTTCCATAGAACACTGTACCTCTATGTTCCATTGCATCCTGGCAGTGCTAGGTGGATCAGCCTTGTAAGGGAAAATGGCCCTCAGTAGATGCCAACTATAGAAATGTAGTTCCTTCCCACAAAATGAGTGGTACTTCCCCATCACCTCCCCTTGTCCAAGAAAAAGTTTGGAAATAAAGCAAAAGCATGTCTGGCCAGTGGTACCAAGAAGATATTCAGTGGAAGAAAGGATGAATAAGAGTAGCATAGAAGAGATTTAGGACAGTGAAAATACTTTGTATGATATTATAATGATGGATACATGCCATTGTATATTTGTCCAAACCCATAGAATGTACAAGACCAGGAATCAACCCTAAGGTAAACTGTGGACTTCGAGTGATTATGATATGTCAATGCAATGTCTTCAGTTGTAATCAGTAAACCACTCTGGGGAGATATTGGTAGTGTGTGGGAGCAGAGAGTATGTGGGATATCATAATACCTACTTTTCAATTTTGCTGCAAGCCTACAATTGCTCTAAAAAAAAGTCTTAAAAAAAGAAGCTATTTAGCTAACAGCAATGTCACACAGAAGAATGCACTTGAATGCAAATATGAGAACCAGAGAATCCTTAGTAATTCTAGGAATATTTGAGGGACATTTGAGGGGGCTGATATCCTAAGTGAGTAAACAGGGACATGTTAATTTCATTTAGTGTTAACTGACTCCCTAGGTGTTCTCAAGCTTATATAATGTGGTGAACTAGAAACATTTGCATCATACTATAACATGTAACCACAGCTCTCACTGCTTCATAAGTAAATTTTTTAGATTAGTTGCAAAAGAAGGAGTTAAAATAATAAAAATAAAAGCATCAGAAAGAAACATTTATATTTTATTAAAGTATCAGTTTATTAGACAAAAGCAAAATACAAGTTTTGTCTGTGGTCTTGCTAGAAAGAGAACATCATGGTAATGGTGGCAAGAAGAGTAAACCAAAATGAGGATATCAAACTAGAATGGCGATACATATTTTGTGTGTGTGTGTGTGTGGTACGCGGGCCTCTCACTGTTGTGGCCTCTCGGACGCGCAGGCTCAGCAGCCGTGGCTCACGAACCCAGCCGCTCCGCGGCATGTGGGATCTTCCCAGACCGGGGCACGAACCCGTGTCCCCTGCATCGGCAGGCGGATTCTCAACCACTGCGCCACCAGGGAAGCCCCTGGCGATACATATTGACTATGCATTTAGACGGCAGCTTTAGAGGTAAAAAGTCACCAAATATTCATAGGGGTAGTGTAACCATTGATAAATGCTATTAATTGAGCCTGGATAAAATAGGGTGGATGCTTTGGGGATGAAAGCACAAAATAGGACCAAACAAATTTGGAGGTTTTCCCTCTGCATCCAATTTCCATTTTCTTTAGTAAAAACTAAGGAATCCATATCCTCCATAGCACGATGGATGGTGACAGCATCTGTAACTGTAGCTTCCATAACCAGAGCCATATCCATAGCCTCTAAAGCCACAGCTAGGGCCCAGTCTTCGGAAGCTACCATGTCCACAACCGTGGCCATAGCCCAGGACACCAAAGCCTCCATAGCTGAAGCCCAAGCCTCCATACAGTTGCTGTAATGACTCATGGTATCAGAGATGGTGAGTTAGTTTGCTGTTCCATGCAAGATACAGAGTGTGAAATGTCGACATCTTTACAGGGAGGCTTTTATACCCTGGTCAGAGAATGTGATAAAACAGGTGCCCATTCTTTGGTTTCATTCATGAATTATACTTGACTAAGACAACTCCTTAATCTATGATGCCCTGACCATACTCGTTAAGAATGTGTTAACCAGCTTGGCTCCCTAGTTAGGTTGCTCCTGAGACAGGTGCATTAATTTTCTTAGAATGAATTGCTCTTTCTTTAAAGTATAGGCGTACCAAACCTTAAATTGAATTCTTTATCACCAGTCACTTGACATCAGTTATATTAAATGTTGTTGAATTACTAATTCTCATCACGGGCATTTGAGGGTTGTCATAACTGATTCTAAGAAACATCAAGACTCTTAAATTGATCAATTTTGTCAAAAAGCACACATATTTTGCAGCATGAGAGACAAAGGATGCACCTCTCTTCAGAAGATAAAAGAACATTCTAAGTCCAGAAAGATTTGGTTCGCTTGCTGTGTATACCAGAAAACGACAACAAAAGCTTACTTGATTTCTAGAGTTTTAGAACTTTGACCATGTACTATGATAGATGTATTTTTGGTTTTACACACCAGCATACTTGTTTTGGTTTAAAAACATAACAGAATTGGACTCAGAAACGGAGAGACTGTCACAGTGATCAAAAATCCATCTTGTGAAAAATGTTTGTGCAGTTATTTGTTTTTAATATCCTGAACCGTTTCTCCAGAATAAGTTCTAGTCCAACTGCTGCTCCAAATGCAGATTATACTCACCTCCACACATCATTTTCTCTCTTTCTCTGCTCTTCATCATTTATCCATGTACTTTACATCTTTTTACAATTCCACTTTGAACATCATCCAACTTCCTCCCTCCATGATTCTTTACGCATTCAGGTAAAAGTGTGAATAGAGAAAAATGGTTTGGGTTCCAACCTACATACTCAAATCAACACTGCATTCCTTCCATCTAGATCTCATAGGCAATATATTACATTTTGCCTTTGTCTTCTCTTTACCTAGTCTGTGCCAATTTTTTGTTACTAGCCTTTCCTAAGATATCAACTAGACCTTTCCATAAGATATTGATACTTGTTTAAAACATATTTCAACTCCTAAAATCATCTGAGTTTTGAAAGGACTTGTACAATCTGGAATACTTAAATTATCTAAATATGCAGCATAATTGTAAAAATGGACAGAGAATAAGGAGACACTCTTTGGAAACGTTTGGCCTGATATTCACAGAGTTCCTCACCTCAGCCCAGAGAGGTAGTTACTAATACCCAAAGCTGATCCCATACCTGAATAAGCCCTAGGTAAATGTGCCCATATCTTGAAACTTGGGACTCACAAAACATGTCTTATATGACTATAGCCATATTGCTAAGCTTTTGCTGAGATTTATAAGTAATATTTGGATGCCATATTTTTTGACAGGTTTGTTCACTAAGCTGACCCTAGTGTCTAAATAAAGCAGAGCAACAGTTATTTTTTAAAGAATTATAAGACCTTAACTAACATTAAAACAAGGAATATATCATAACCTGAGCAATTCACTGGCTATTCTAGAAATATTTTAAGGTTGACATGAGTTCCAACAGGCTTTCTGGTTACAGACTAGCATTTAACCCAGTATAAGGCTTTAAACTCCATACTACTCTAACCTTACTTTATTCCATTTTTATCCCTCAATTCAGAAAATCAGCTAATTGAAAATAAGAATATTTTATATATTAAGGATTTCACATTCTTCTTGAGTAAATCTGTCAGAGCATGCGACCATGATCAGGAGCTATTTTTTTAAATGTATAAGACTGTCTCTACTTTATATATGGAAAGAATATGGGATACAAATGAAAATCTTCAATAACAATAATGCTAAATGTGTTTTCAAAAAAGAAAACATGTGACAAAGGTATGCATATTTTATAAATGTCCATTAGTTGCAAAAGCAAGAAAAAACAGTTTGAAAAACATGGAACAAATCTGTTTTTTTTTTTCCGCCACATGCACAAGAGAAAGAGTCATGTTGGAAATTTCTTTGGGGAGTTATTATTTTTCTGTCCAATCAGTGGATCAAAAGCAGATTTGGATTATCATTATATTTTTTAAAGTTTTAACTCATGACCTAAGTTTCTGTTCATGGAGTGAAAAATGTTCTCACATTTTCCCTGGAAGTAAAGAAGTCTTTTGTTATAAATTCAAAACATTTTCTCTCACCTAAGACATAGATCAGTGCAATCTTAGCACAGAATTATGATAATATTGATTATACTAAGAATGTCAACAATAATCATATTGTTTGATTGTATTGATTAGTTACTCCTTGTCAGCCCCATGGATACTGTCCCTAGAGTTATTAACCAAATGAAAGGAAAATAGAAATTTTGTCCTCCTGGGTCAAAGTACATAGTCTGATCCTTCAGTAGAGTAACTTGCCTTTATTTCTCCTGCTCAGCCCACTGTGAAGCTACATAGAACTCTTAGGTAGCAATGACTAAAAGAAGAAGTCATGGGTTTTTTGTTTTGTTGTGTCTTGTTTTCACTTGAGTTTTAACATTGCTCATTGTTTAGTTACATTCAACAGCAGATAGACTAGAAAATTATAAGTACAATCTCTGTCTCAGAACAATAAAAATGTTAAAGAAGCATAGGTGTTAATCAAGGTAAAGGGACGAATCTTCAAAAATCAGTTGTCATAATTTAGCTCTTCTTGTAACCATGAACAGAACATTTTAAATGGTCTATTTGACAACCTTCAAAGAGAAAATACATAAAGAGAGAGTCAACATAGTATAGTTGTCCTGGGACTCAGGACAACAGGGTTCCGACCCTAGTCTTACCACTAATTTTCAAGAGAAAATCATTTATTCTGAGATACCCTGCCTGCAAGATTATGAGGCAGCATTATAGAGTTCTAGCATCCGTTTTGGTTTTTTAACTCTATGATTTAATTTTAGTCCTTTTTAAAAATTATATTTGCTCAGTTTATACCAAATATTATTTGGATTATATCATTACCTGATGATATCATTCAGTTTTAGGAAAACAAGGTAGGAAATCTTGTATTTTACCTATTCTATTCCTTATTTCTTATGTTGCAATAAAATGATTGTGTTTGAAGAGATAATGTTTGACTGAAATTCCTCTTTATATAAATTTTTAAAAAATTATTGAATGGTAATTTTGGTCCGTTGAAGGTAAATAGTGTTTTGCTCCTTGATGATATTTCCATTCATTTATTGTTCTTACTGGATTACAAATACTTCAGTGTAGTAATGATGGTGAAGATGAAGGACAATGTTTCCATAAAAAGATAAATGAGATGAGTTGAATGTCCAAAGTTCACATTTTTATTATCCAATTGGTCAATGACTTTTAAGTCATTTAAGTCAGTCTTATCTTACATGCATAACAAACTAGATGAAAGCAGAATGTTATGAATAAAGGAAGATAACATATAATTCAAAGATTCACAGAAAAGCAGAGCTTACTTTCTCTAAAAATTTAGAAATATGGATTATAATATTTGTGAAATACAAGTATGTTCTGACTACAGTTTTAATAATACAGTTGGCTAGCAACTATAAATGGGTGTGTCTAACATGACTTGTTTTTATAAAAAAATTAAAGGAGATAATCCTTGTATTTATAATTGACAAATAGCAAAAATACATATAGGTATGTACACAAAGCTGAGTTAAATGAACCGCAAAGAGCCATATTTTCTATTTCAAATTAGGTCATTTATTGGTAGTCAGCATACATCATCTGTTAGTGCCCAAGCTAACAGATGCCTGAAGACATAAGGCAGACATGCTTATAAATAACAAATTCTCTGAAATTCTTGTTTCTCTTGCTAAATAGGTCTAGGGTAATCTCAATTCATTGACTGAATAATGTTGTGTCAAATCCACTCATGGTAGCAGATATTGGGTTACTAGGGCCATAGTTTAGTAGAAGCTAGAGAATTCATAACCTCCATAGCGCGATGGACCGCAATGGCAGCCATATCTGAAGCTTCCATAACCAGACCCATGTCCGTAGAGTCCGAAGCCACAGCCATAGCCCAACCTGCAGAAGCTGCCACATCCACAGCCATAGCCATATCCCAGGCCACCAAAGCCTCCATAGCCACAGCCCAGGCCTCCTTAGTAGTTGCTGTTGGGGTGGTGAGTTTGGTTTGCTGCTCAAAGCAAGAACCTAAATGTGGATATCAGTATGTGTAGAAGGATGTTTATATACGCTGGTCAGAACATGTGGTAAAACATGTGGCCATTCTTTTGTATCATTCCAGATTATTCATTTACTTGAGGCAAATTGTTAATCTGTTTGCTGACACAAGGAGAGGCACACACTCATTAAAATTTTTGACCTTGCTTAGCTGCCTGGTCAAAAGGACCTTGAGGGCTTCCCTGGTGGCGCGGTGGTTGAGAGTCCGCCTGCTGATGCAGGGGAAGCGGGTTCGTGCCCCCGTCCGGGAGGATCCCACATGCCGCAGAGCGGCTGGGCCCGTGAGCCATGGCCGCTGAGCCTGCGCGTCCGGAGCCTGTGCTCCGCAATGGGAGAGGCCACAACAGTGAGAGGCCCGCGTACAGCAAAAAAGAAAAAAAAAAAAAAAAAAAAAAAAGAATGATCAAGCATTACTAAGCATATTACATCATTCATATTTGATGGAGTTTTCTCATTAAATATTTTCTCATTTTCATAGCATTCTTTGGATTGTTGTGTATTAATTCCACCTAGACTTAAATACACTGATCAAGATTAAAGTTTTTAAATCTATAAAATTCTCCAAATAAATATCAAATTTATTTCCCATTTGTATATACATATAAAATATATGTACATATACATATATATAATATATATATATACACACACAAAACAAACTCACCTTCAAAACCAGTCTGTCTGAAAACCATTAAAAAAATATTCTCTTTACATAATTACCCACTTTTCCAGAATGTACAATACCCAAAATATGATCTAAAAATGCAGATAATCTTGGCTCTATGCTACACAGTTACCATTTTTCTTCTCTTCTCTATGCTTCTTCATAATCCATATATCATTCTCTTATTAAACATCTCTTTAAATCTCATTCTATGTTCATTCTCAATACATGCTTGCACCAGCTAGGTCTTTTGTTCTTATCCACTTTTTCCAATCAATATTTTATCCCCCTACTCATGTCTCTAATTTTATCATAATATTTTTGCTCTTAAATTTTTCTTTTCCAATTCTGTGTGTACCAGACCCTTACTTTTTCTCAGGTAATCAGGAAATATTTTTTTTCATAATTACTTATTCATTAAGGTTTTAAATTTAAGATAATATATATGTTTATATGCTCTTAAAATCATACAATATTTTTTAACAGGGCTTCTTAAAATCCTGTTGCCTTGAAATCTCCAAAATGAATGTGCAGTGATGAAATGACTAAGGCAGGAATCAGGTATATGAAGTAGTAGGCCAGTCTTCTGCTGTTTCTCAGTTCACTCTGTGAAGATAGTAAACCTATTCCAAGTTTAAGCGCCACTGGAGGTGACCGTATCTTGGACACACATATATATGTAACACATTTTCTTTATCCATTTATCCATCACTTGTCTCTTAGGTTGATTCCATGCCTGGGCTATTGTAAATAATGCTGCAGTGAACATGGGAGCACAAATGTCTGTTTGTTTTTTTTTTTTTTTTTTTTGTCCCGCTGCACAGCTTGCGGGATCTCAGTCCCCCGACTAAAGGCTGAACCTGGGCCTCAGCAGTGAAAGCCCAGAATCCTAACCACTAGCCCACCAGGGAACTCCCTGCAAATATCTTTTAGAGTTAGTGTTTTTATAACATTTGTTGAATTAATGAAAAAATAAATTCTGCATGACACACAACTTGTAATAATTCTCTAAGTTGAATTATGGACTCAAATGGCTTTCAGGTTTTAAAGGAATATTTAAATCAAAGGAATAATTAATCCTACTGTTAAATCCTGTTTTTTCCTTTAGCAAACATTATTTCATCTTTAGTTTTTATTCTGAAAAAGAAAATAGTTGGCAAAAACTAGCTTTTTTCCTCAGTGAGTCATTTTGAAGTCAAATGATCACAAATAAATCTAACAAGTTTAAGAATCCCACGAATGATTAAGTAATTTGCTAGACTGTCTGTGATGAGAGCTAATTTATGTTATTTCCAGTGAAAATAGCTATGCTCACATCAGATAAAATCCAATAGATTTTATAAATTTTTTAAAAAGCTCAATAATGAAATATACCATGACTTGTTTGTGTATTTCCAAAGAAAATAATATTATATAAATATATAATTAAGAACAAAAAATTGTGAAACAATTCTGTGAAATATATGAACCAAATTTTTTTTATTGATTTTTTTCTGGGTTAAAAAATAAAACAATTGTAATATCCTTTGCATACTACTTATCTTTGAAAACTGAAAATTGTTTATTTCTTTTGAGATTTTTTTTTTTTTTTTTTTTTTTTTTTTTTTTTTTTTTTTTTTTTTGCTGTTGTTAATTCAGTGGACTCAAAGACTTGTGCAATTCTTTGTTAATCTTTTTGGGAGCTTTCTACAGGAAGACAATCAGTTGATTGTGAAGCTCAGATCCTGTGTTGATGTGCTAAATGATAAAAATATATTCTTCCACTGGCCAAATTGTAGCTTTTATTAGGAAGCTAAGGGCACTTCTACCATGAATTCAAAATGTGTTTCTTAGACATAATTAATTAAATCATAAAATAGGATGTAATAAAATATGATAATGTATTTCACTAGGGGTATCATGCACACTAGATTGTTTCTCAGTCTAATGACATTAATGGCTATTTTTATTTTTAGACCTATAGAGCATGTCCATAGACTGTGGAACTACTACCTCATTAAGTGTGCAAAATGGAGCCACACAACTCTATCTCATCTGCTCTGTACACTGAAACTCTACAACACCCAGACTGAATTGACTGAAAGGATAGGTGATAACTATTGCCTGAGCAAATTTCTCTTTATGTAGGGTAAGTAGGTACCTTTCAAATGAAGACTTTGATCTTGTATAAATATAGATATACATGTATAAATATAATAGATATACATATAGATATAGGTGAAATCTAGATAAAGCTAACATTGAAATTGAGTTTTATTTTTTAACATATTCTATAAGAATAAAATGTTATAAAAATGGTAATTCTATCTAAGAAGGTAGATCCTCTTTCATACCCCCCATAAATTCAGCTAAGTTCATGGAAGCTGAGCCAAGCTTTCGAGATACTCCATTTGCTTGTATGAATGCGGAAAATACACTGAAGAAGGCGGGTGCATTCTGGTACCTAGATTCAGAAGATCTTGGCCTTGGTCCTGATGCTATCACTAGAGATAATATATAATTCTATAGAAGCCAATTACTTTTCTGATTTTTTTTAAGCTGAGAAATGAGGTACAAAGCACGGCGGACATTTAATGTTTGTTTATGATACTGCTATCTGACTGAATCAAGTATATTTGACCAATTTTGACCGGTTTAAACAAAATATCCCCTCATAGATACAGAGAATAGATTGGTGGCTGCCAGAAGTGAGGGGGTTGGGAGTGGGCAAAATGAGTGAAGGAGGTCAAAAGCTGCAAACTTTTAGTTACAAACTAAGTAAATCACGGTGATGTAATGTACAGCAGACTCACTATAGTTAATAATACTATATCGCATATTTGAAAGTTGCTAAGAGAGTAATGTTAAAAGTTCTTATCACAGAAAAATATGAAACTGTGTGTGGTGATGGATGCTAACTAGACTTATTGTGGTGTATACAAATATTGAATCATTATGTTGTATACCTGAAACTGATAGAATGTTATATGTCAAGTATACCTCAATAAAAAAATATTAATTTTATATTATTACCTGAATATATCATTTGATTTTAGGAAAAAAATTGGTGTTTGCTTACATATTTTTCTTATTTCACCAATGAAATGTCTCCTCCTGTCCATTTTTATGAGGGGAAATTCAGATTTAACTGAAATTCAGATTTATAGGAAAGCTCTTTGGATATAACTGGGCTTGTTATCAGCTTAAGCTAAAAAATAAATTAGTTCACGATTATGTCTTGTTGTTTCTTTCCCTTCTTAGGTTGAAAAAATGGCCAATATAATGATGGCAGTAAAGAAGAATACCATGTCAAGTCATGAAGATTCAGTAAGAATGTAGGAAAGCTAACAGAAAAGTCTTAGTTAAAACGTTTTGAGTTAAATGACCTCATATGAAAAACATTACCCTAATTCATTATTTACTTATAGAACAGCTGCTTGAGGAACATATCAAAGAAACTAATGTGTAGAAGACTGATACACAGGGTGGATTATACTAAATATAAACAATTTGGAAAGGTGGTTTACTTTCATAATTAGCCTCGTGATGGTTTGATCTATTACCATTTATTTGCATTTACAATAAAAAACCAAATAGATTTTGAATAAATGGAAGGATTCATTATGCATTTGGACTGAATTGAGTAATGTGAGTTAAGTTAAATAAAACACATGTATTTGATAAATAAATATATAGATATTTTAAATTGGCATTGCTTTTTGTTGTTGACTTAAATCTGAATATTATCTAAAAAGCAAGAGATGTAAAAATATTAAATCACTAACAGTTTTGAAAAAATCTTTTCACATTATTCTAGAATTAGTCTTTATATCAGTTGTTCTATCTGTATGGATATTTGTGATGTATATGGAAAAAAAATGATTCTAAACCAAGGAGATACCATCCCTTACTGACAATTGAGTAAAATGGAATCATCATCACTTCCAGATAATTGAGTTTCATGAACAAGACAAAAAACATATTTTGTTTTCAAATTTAATGTTTTACTGAAAGGTAAGCAGATAATCCAGTTAGTTTTAAAAGAAAAATTAGAGGATTCTAGGATTATGATCAAGGTATAGGAGTGCATTGAAAAATTGTCCAAAATTCTGAGAAGCTAGATACTTCTGTGCAGATAACTGCAGTATGATCTTTGTGGTCCAGTTTTTGAGATCAGATTGGAAAGTCCCCTGTAATTTCAGATATTGGGCTCCTAGGGTAAGATTTCAGTGGAAGCTAGAAAATCCATATCTATCTTCCACAGAAAAATGGGTAGTGATGGCAGCCATATCCAAAGCTTCCATAACCAGAGCTATATCCATAGCCTCTGAAGCCACAGTCATAGCCTAGTCTGCGGAAGCTGCCACATCCACAACCGTAGCCATAGCCCAGACCACCAAAGCCTCCATAGCCATAGCCCGGGCCTCCGTAATAGTTGCTGTAATGGCTCTTGGTGTCAGGGGTGGTGAGTTTGGTTTGCTATTCAAAGAAAGAAACTGAGTGTGGGTATCAGCATGTGTAAAAGGATGCTTATATACCCTGGTCAGAGCATGTGATAAATCATGTGTATACTCTCCTTTTATGTTATATTTACATTATATATACTTGGAACAACTCATTAATTCTTTGTCCCCTGACACAGGGAGAAGGCCTCACACTCATTAAGATATTTGGGGCCACTCTTTTACCTAGTTGCGTGTCTCTTAAAAGTTATTGCATCACTTTATTAAATCATCAATTGGCACACTTTAAATATACACAATTATATTTGTCAATTATGCCTCAAGAAATCAGGTGAAAAAAGTTATTGCACCACTTTATAAGAAGAAATGCTGTATCTTCAAAGTCTAGACATATCAGACCCCAAATACTATTCCTCATAGCCAGGCGTACCAATCAGGTTTGATCGTGCTGTGGGTTTCAATTAAATATTTCATCATCTCTGGTTTTCTTTAGATACTTCACTTAAGAAAATTAAATCAAAGAAATTGGTCAAAGTTCTATAATCGATAATATCTTTTTAAAGCATATTTTCCTCTGTCCCAAAACTGATTTATTTATTTATTTAGAAATAAGAAAACAGAAACATTTGAGAGCTGGAAAGAATCAGCTTGACTGTTCTGAACACTAGTAAGGAACTTTAGAAAAATAAATCTACTTTTTATTTAGTTTTAGAACATTGACCATCATAACTGACATAATTTTTACTTTTCATGCTACTTTAAAAAATAAAAAACACTTTTGCTTTTTACACTGATGAGCCAATAATGACATGTAATTATTAGTTTAAATCCATAGTTTACTCTTCATTCTTTGTGTTGTACCTTTCTATGGGCTTTGACAACCATGGGATAAAATTGTTCAGAAACTGATGGCAAATCACAGTAATCAAAAATTTATTCCATAAGTAGCTTTAAAAGCATATTAAAAGTTATCTTCTCAAATCCTGACTTATTCTCTGGCATGTCATCTTTCCAAGTTGCCTCCAAAGTGTACATCTTCCTCTCCGTCTTTACATTCACCATTTCCTCCTGTTTATTCATCCATATATCTATCTCATACAATATCCTTTTTTTAATTAATAAACTTCATTTGAAGAATAGTTTTAAGTTTTCAGATTAATTGAGCAGGAAATACAGAATTCCTATATGCCACCCCCCATACACACACATACACACCAATATTAATACATTAATAATTAAAATCTATAGTTTAGATTAGTGTTCACTCTGTGTTGTACTGTTCTGTGGGTTTTGACAAAAGCATAATGTCATTAACGTCTATTACAGTACCATACAGAATAGTTTCACTGCCCTAAAAATCCCCTTTACCCCCTCTATTCTTCCCTCCCTCCTTCCAAACTCCGGCAAACACTAATCTGATGACTGTCTCCATAGTTTTTTCTTTTCCAGAATGTCATAGTGGAATCATACAGTATTTTGCCTTTTCACGTTGACTTCTTTCACTTAGCAATAAGCCTTTATGATTCCTCCTTATCCTTCTGTGGCTTGATAGCTCATTTCTTTTTATCCCTGAATAATATTCCATTGTCTGGATGTACCACAGTTTATTTACCCATTCACCTTTTGAAGGACATCTTGATTGCTTCCAAGTTTTGGCAAATAGGAATAAAACTTCTATAAACATCTCTGTTCAGGTTTTTGTGTGGACATAAATTTTCAAGCCATTTGGGTAAATACCAGGGAAAATGATTACTGAATCTTTTCCATAAGACCATATTTAGCTTTGTGAAAAACTGCCAGACTGTCTTCCAAAGTTGCTGTAACATTTTTCATTCCCATCAGCAATGAATGATAGTTTCTGTTGCTCCACAATCAAGCCAGCATTAATTGTTTTTAGTGCTTTAAATTTTAGCCACTCTAACATATATGTTACAATCTCATTTTACATATCATCTAGCCTCTGTCCTCCAATTAGCCATTAGGCTATGGTGGCTAGGTAAAATTGTGATGTACATAAAATTTCTCTTTGGCACCCATCAATTTTCACTCAGTCTATAGTTAATTAGTTAATCTCTTCCTTTTCCTTCTTCTTGTATCTTTACTTTTATGAAAACAGTTTTCTCTTTTATTCCTTTGCTTTCTCTGTGCCTTATTTATTTATTTTTTTGGTTCCCTTATTCTCAGGAAATACCATACTAGTCTCACTAAGATATTAAATGTTTGTTAAGGTTTCTGATGTTAAAAAAATAATACAAATCCAAGGGCTCTATCAACTTCAATAAGATACCATTAACATTGGAAATGTCTTCAGTATCTCCAAATTGTAGATGTTATGTTAAAAGATAAGGGATGGAAAAAGACAATTGAGAGCAAAAGTCCCTCAGCTGACTCTAAGAAGTTAGTCACTTATAGCCGAAGCTGATCCCAAACCTGGTTAAATTTATCTAGTTTTGCGTTTAACATTCGGCTCTAGTCCTTAAGTTCGTGTGAACTTTATATAACCTCAGATGTATTGTTCAGGTTCTTTTAGTCTTTTAAGTAATTTTCAAATGATGCATTCTCCCAACTGGATTTATTTACCTCTCTTAATAGCTACCATGTAATAAGAACACAACAAATATGTGTTGAAAGGATGAATGAATTCTAAGGTCTTTAAAATTAAGCTTCATGCTTCTGACAGGCATGGGTAACTCTGTGACGGCATCTAAACAATAAAGATTTAAAGGAGGAATAAGCTCAAATGGCTTTCTGAATTTAGAGGAACATATAACCATCATTTCACTCGCACTGGGTTTTTTTTTAAGCATAATAATGAATTATACATTATATACAAATTTCAGTGTAAAATTTGATGAATTCTTATAAATAGGCATACACCACCCATACTAAGCATGCCTTAATGCCTAAAGTGTCTCTACTGCTCCTTTTTTTTTTTTTTTGTCCTGACTCTCTAGCGATAACCATCCTTCTAGATTTTGACAGCAGTTTTTGTAGATCTAGATCTTGTCAATAGTTTTCCAAAATGATTTTCAGGTTTACAGCCCCACCAGCAATGTAAGAGAGTTCCACTTGCTCTAAATCTTTGACAACACTTGCTATTTTCAGACAATTTAATTTTGATCATTCTTGTGGGAAAGTAGTAGTAGCTGAGTATTGTTTTAATTTGGCTTTTACCTGATGAGTAGTAATACTAGGGACCATTATATACATGTATTGATCAGCTAGATAACCTTTTGGAAATGGCTGTTCAACTATTTTGTTCATTTTTAATTGAATTTGTAATATTTTAGTATTGATTTGTAGAGTACTTGGGTACAAGTATTTTGTCAAATCTGTTTTTAAAGTATTTTCTCTCTGTATGTGGCTCGTTTTTGCACTTTAAACTCATGTCTATTTATGAACAGAATTTCTTAATACAATGAGTCCAGTTTATTAATTTTTAAATTTTATGTTTAATGCTTTTTTGTCTTACTTAAGAAACTCTTGGCTACCTCTTATTTTTTAATGCCTTTGTCTCCTCTCTTCAGAACTTGTTCCATTTTCTATTGTTCATCCTAGATTAAAAAACAGTTGTTACTTTCAATATTTCATTCTCATTAAGTCAACAGAAAGCCATAAAATCAGAAATAACTCAAACAGTTTTAATGATGTCACACACTGACCATTTAATTCTGCCATATCTTCCCTCAGCTGTGGTGCTGATGATCTGTGACGCATTTTCTCCAGACCAGTAACAGCTTTTCCCTAAAAGAAGATTTTTGAGCTCTTCTGTTAAGTCCAACACAAATCAATATAATTTACCAGTAAGAGGTATAATAATAAAGCTGCATTATACTAAGAATGCTAAGTAGCTTCTCCAAATAGTTATACTGATTATAGTTTTTCTTTAGCTACATAAAGTCTTTCTTTAGACTATGATTCTATTGTCCAGTTAGGGGGTAAAATATTTTCATATGAAATTATGTTTTATTTAGTCAAATTGGAGATTATCATCTTCCAATGGTGACACTGAAATATATCTACCCTGGCCTATTTACTATGAAGCTTCGATTCCTCTCCTGAGTTGACTAAAAGGATATGATCTGGCTGAGTAAATCCATCCATATGTTTAGTAAACAAGTCTAAGCTTTTCAAATGCATTATAATAATTTTTTAAAAGTAGAGTTGGATTTAACACTATTTACTAGAACCTATTTTTACAAAGAAGCTCAAGTAGAAATTGATAGTTCAGAGGAGGAGCTTCAAGATGGTAGAAGAGTAAGACGCAGAGATCACTTTCCTCCCCACACATACATTAGAAATACATCTACATGTGGAACAGCTCCTACAGAACACCTACTGAACGATGGCAGAAGACCTCAGACATCCCAAAAGGCAAGAAGCTCCCCACGTACCTGGGTAGGGCAAAAGAAAAAAGAAAAAACAGAGACAAAGAATTGGGACGGGACCCGCATCAGTGGGAGGGAGCTGTGAAGGAGGAAAGGTGTCCACACACTAGAAGCCCCTTTGCAGGCGGAGACTGCGGGTGGCGGAGGGGGAAGCTTCAGAGTCGCGGAGGAGAGCGCAGCAACAGGGTGCGGAGGGCAAAGCGGAGAGATTCCCGCAGAGGATCGGTGTCGACCGGCACTCACCAGCCGGAGAGGTTTGTCTGCTCACCCGTGGGTACAGCGGGGGCTGGGAGCTGAGGCTCGGGGTTCAGAGGTCAGATCCCAGGGAGAGGACTGGGGTTAGATGCGTGAACACAGCCTGAAGGGGTTAGTGCGCCACGGCTAGGCAGGAGGGAGTTCGGGAGCAAGTCTGGAGCTGCCAAAGAAACAAGAGACCATTGTTTCGAGGTGCGCGAGGAGAGGGAGATCAGAGCACTGCCTAAACGAGCTGCGGAGACGGGCACGAGCCGCGGCTATCAGCGCAGACCCCAGAGACGGATGTGGGATGCTAAGGCTGCTACTGAGCCACCAAGAAGCCTGTGTGTGAGCACAGGTCATTGTCCACACCACCCCTCCCAGGAACCTGTGCAGCCCGCCACTGCCAGGGTCCCGTGACCCAAGGACAACTTCCCCGGGAGAACACACGGCACACCTCAGGCTGGTGCAATGTCACGCTGGCCTCTGCTGCCGCAAGCTCGCCCCACATCCGTACCCTTCTGTCCCCCCAGCCTGAGTGAGCCAGAGCCCCCGAATCAGCGGCTCCTTTAACCCCGTCCTGTCTGAGTGAAGAACAGACGCACTCAGGCGACCTACACGCAGAGGCCGGGCCAGATCCAAAGCTGAACCCCAGGAGCTGTGCGAACAAAGAAGAGAAAGGGAAACTCTCCCAGCAGCCTCAGGAGCAGCAAATTAAAGCTCCACAATCAACCTGATGTACCCTGCATCTGTGGAATACCTGAATAGACAACACATCATGCCAAATTGAGGAGGTGGACTTTGGGAGCAATGGTATATATATATATATATATATATATATATTTTTTTTTTTTCCCCTTTTTCTCTTTTTGTGAGTGTGTATGTGTATGCTTCTGTGTGTGATTTTGTCTGTATAGCTTTGCTTTCACCATTTGTCCTATGGTTCTATCTGTCCGTTTTTTGTTTGTTTTTTATTACTTAAAAAATCTTTTTTTCTTAATATATTTTTATTTTTTTTATTTTAATAACTTTATTCCATTTTATTTTATCTTCTTCTTTCTTTCATTCTTTCTTTTTTTCCTCCCTTTTATTCTGAGCCATGTGGAAGGGGACAGGCTTTTGGTGCTCCAGCCCTGCGTCAAGGCTGTGCCACTGAGGTGGAGAGCCAAGTTCAGGAAACTGGTCCACAAGAGACCTCCCAGCTCCATGTAATATCAAACAGCGAAAATCTCCCAGAGATCTCCATCTCAATGCCAAGACCCAGCTCCACTCAATGACCAGCAAGTTACAGTGCTGGACACCATATGCCAAACAACTAGCAAGACAAGAACACAACCCCATCCATTAGCACAGAGGCTACCTAAAATCACAGTAAGGCCACAGACACCCCAAAACACACCACCAGATGTGGACCTGCTCGCCAGAAAGATAAGTTCCAGCCTCATCCACCAGAACACAGGCACTAGTCCCCTCAACCAGGAAGCCTACACAACCCACTGAACCAACCTTAGCCACTGGGGACAGACACCAAAAACAATGGAAACTACGAACCTGCAGTCTGTGAAAAGGAGACCCCAAACACAGTAAGTTAAGCAAAATGACAAGACAGAAAAACACACAGCAGATGAAGGAGCAAGGCAAAAACCCACCAGACCTAACAAATGATGAAAAAATAGGCAGTCTACCTGAAAAAGAATTCTGAAAAATGATAGTAAAGATGATCCAATATCTTTGAAATAGAATGGAGAAAATAGAAGAAACGTTTAACAAAGACCTAGAAGAAATAAAGAGCAAACAAACAGTGATGAACAACACATTAAATGAAATTTAAAATTCTCTAGAAGGAAGCAATAGCAGAATAGCTGAGGCTGAAGAATGGATAAGCGACCTGGAAGATAAAATAGTGGAAATAACTACTGCAGAGCAGAATAAAGAAAAAAGAATGAAAAGAATTGAGGAACAGTCTCAGGGACCTCTGGGACAATATTAAATGCACCAACATTCGAATTATAGGGGTCCCAGAGAAAGAAGAGAAAAAGAAAGGGAATGAGAAAATATTTGAAGACCTTATAGTTGAAAACTTCCCTGATATGGGAAAGGAAATAGTTAATCAAGTCCAGGAAGCACAGAGAGTCCCATACAGGATAAATTCAAGGAGAAACATGCCAAGACACATATTAATCAAACTATCAAAAATTAAATACAAAGAAAAACTATTAAAAGCAGCAAGGGGAAAAGAACAAATAATACATAAAGGAATCCCCATAAGGTTAACAGCTGATCTTTCAGCAGAAACTCTGCAAGCCAGAAGGGAGTGTCAGGACATATTTCAGGTGATGAAGGAGAAAAATCTACAACCAACATTACTCTACCGAGCAAGGATCTCATTCAGATTTGACGGAGAAATTAAAAGCTTTACAGACAAGCAAAAGCTAAGAGAATTCAGCACAACCAAACCAGCTTTACAACAAATGCTAACGGAACTTCTCTAGGCAGGAAACACAAGAGAAGGAAAAGACATACAATAATAAACCCAAAACAATTAAGAAAATGGTAATAGGAACATACATATAGATAATTACCTTAAATATAAATGGATTAAAGGCTCCAACCAAAAGACATAGACTGGCTGAATGGATACAAAAACAAGACCCATATATATGCTGTCTACAAGAGACCCACTTCAGACCTAGGGACACATACAGACTGAAAGTGGGGGGATAGAAAAAGATATTCCATGCAAATGGAAATCAAAAGAAAGCTGGAGTAGCAATTCTCATATCAGACAAAATAGACTTTGAAAGAAAGACTATTACAAGAGACCAAGTAGGACACTACATAATGATCAAGGGATCAATCCAATAAGAAGATATAACAATTATAAATATTTATGCACCCAAAATAGGAGCACCTCAATACATAAGACAAATACTAACAGTCATGAAAGGGGAAATTGACAATAAGACAATCATAGTAGAGGAGTTTAACACCCCACTTTCACCAATGGACAGGTCATCCAAAATGAAACTAAATAAGGAAACACAAACTTTAAATGATACATTAAACAAGATGGACTTAAGTGATATTTATAGGAAATTCCATCCAAAAACAACAGAATGCACATTCTTCTCAAGTGCTCATGGAACATTCTCCAGGATAGATCATATCTTGGGTCAAAAATCAAGCCTTGGTAAATTTAAGAAAATTGAAATCGTATCAAGTATCATTTCCAACCACAATGTTATGAGACTAGATATCAATTACAGGAATAAAATCTGTAAGAAATACAAACACATGGAGGCTAAACAACACACTACTTAATAACCAAGAGATCACTGAAGAAATCAAAGAGGAAATCAAAATTACTTAGAAACAAATGGCAATGAAAACACGACAACCCAAAACCTATGGGATGCAGCAAAAGCAGTTCTAGGAAGGAAGTTTACAGCAATACAATCCTACATTAAGAAACAAGAAACATTTGAAATAAACAACCTAGCCTTACACCTAAAGCAATTAGAGAAAGAAGAGCAAAAGGACACCAAAGTTAGCAGAAGGAAAGAAATCATAAAGATCATATCAGAAATAAATGAAAAAGAAATGAAGGAAATGATAACAAAGGTCAATAAAACTAAAAGCTGGTTCTTTAAGAAGATAAACAAAATTGATAAACCATTAGCCAGACTTATCAAGAAAAAAAGGGAGAAAAAGCAAACCAATAGAATTAGAAATGAAAAAGGAGAAGTAACAAGTGACACTGCAGAAATACAAAGATTCATGAGACAAACTACAAGAAACTGTATGCCAATAAAATGGACAACCTGGAAGAAATGGACAAATTCTTAGAAATGCACAACCTTCCGAAAATGAACCAGGAAGAAATAGAAAATATGGACAGACCAGTCACAAGCACTGAAATTGAAACTGTGATTAAAAATCTTCCAACAAACAAAGGCCCAGGACCAGATGGCCTCACAGGAAAATTCTATCAAACATTTAGAGAAGAGCTAAAACCTATCCTTCTCAAACTCCTCCAAACAATAGCAGGAGGAACACTTCAAAACTCATTCTACGAGACCACCATCACCCTGATATCAAAACCAGACAAAAATATCACAAAGAAAGAAAACTACAGGCCAATATCACTGATGAACATAGATGAAAAAATCCTTAACAAAATACTAACAAACGGAATCCAACAGCATATTAAAAGGATCATAAACTATGATCAAGTGGGGTTTATCCCAGGAATGCAAGGATTCTTCAATATACACAAATCAGTCAATGTGATACACCCTATTAACAAATTGAAGGAGAAAAAACATATGATAATCTCAACTGATGCAAAGAAATCTTTTGACACAATTCAACACCCATTTATGATAAAATCCCTCCAGAAAGTAGGCATAGAGGGAACTTTCCTCAACATAATAAAAGCCATATATGACAAACCCACAGCCAACATCAACCTCAATGGTGAAAAACTGAAACTATTTCCACTAAAATCAGGAACAAGACAAGGTTGCCCGCTCTCACCACTATTATTCAACATAGTTTTGGACGTCCTAGCCACAGCAATCAGAGAAGAAAAAGAAATAAAAGGAATCCAAATTGGAAAAGAAGTAAACCTGTCCCTGTTTGCAGATGACATGATACTATACATAGAGAATCCTAAAGATGCTACCAGAAAACTACTAGAGCTAATCAGTGAATTTGGTAAATTAGCAGGATATAAAATTAATGCACAGAAATCTCTTACATTCCTATACACTAATGATGAAAAATCTGAAAGTGAAATTAAGAAAACACTCCCATGTATCATTGCAACAAAAAGAATAAAATATCTAGAAATAAACCTACCTAAGGAGACAAAACACCTGTATGCAGAAAATTATAAGACACTAATGAAAGAAATTAAAGATGAAACACATAGATGGAGAAATATACCATGTTCTTGGATTGGAAGAATCAACATTGTGAAAATGACTGTACTGCCCAAAGCAATCTACAGATTCAATGCAATTCCAATCAAGCTACCATGGGCATTTTTCACAGAACTAGAACAAAAATTTTCACAATATATATGGAAACACAAAAGACCCCAAATAGCCAAAGCAATCTTGAGAAAGAAAAACAGAGCTGGAGGAATCAGGCTTCCTGACTTCAGACTATACTACAAGGCTACAGTAATCAAGACAGGATGGTACTGGCACAAAAACAGAAATTTAGATCAATAGAACAGGATAGAAAGCCCAGAGATAAACCCACACACATATGGTCAACTTATTTTTGACAAAGGAGGCAAGAATATACAATGGAGTAAAGACAGCTTCTTCAATAAGTGGTGCTGGGAAAACTGTACAGCTACATGTAAAAGAATGAAATTAGAGCACTCCCTAACACCATACACAAAAATAAACTCAAAATGGATTAACGGGGGCTTCCCTGGTGGCGCAGTGGTTGAGAATCCGCCTGCCGATGCAGGAGACACAGGTTCGTGCCCTGGTCCGGGAAGATCCCACATGCCGCGGAGCAACTAAGCCCGTGAGCCATGGCCGCTAGGCCTGTGCGTCCGGAGCCTGTGCTCCACAACGGGAGAGGCCACAACAGTGAGAGGCCCGCATACCGCAAAAAAAAAAAAAAAAAAAAAAAAAAAATGGATTAACGACCTAAATGTAAGGCCAGATACCATCAAACTCTTAGAGGAAAAAATAGGCAGAACACTCTATGATATAAATCACAGGAAGATCCTTTTTGAGCCACCTTCTAGAGAAATGGAAAAAAATAAAATAAACAAGTGGGACCTATTGAAACTTAAAAGCTTTTGCACAGCAAAGGAAACCATTAACAAGATGAAAAGACAACCCTCAGAATGGGAGAAAATATTTGCAAATGAAGCAACTGGCAAAGAATTAGTCTCCAAAATTTACAAGCAGGCCATGCAGCTCAATATCAAAAAAACAAAGAACCCAATCCAAAAATGGCCAGAAGACCTAAATAGACATTTCTCCAAAGAAGATATACAGATTGCCAACAAACACATGAAAGAATGCTCAACATCATTAATCATTAGAGAAATGCAAATCAAAAGTACAATCAGATATCATCTCACACCTGTCAGAATGGCCATCATCAAATAATCTACAGACTATAAATGCTGGAGAGGGTGTGGAGAAAAGGAAACCCTCTTGCACTGTTGGTGGGAATGTAAATGGATACAGCCACTATGGAGAACAGTATGGAGGTTCCTTCAGAAACTAAAAGTATAACTACCATATGACCCAGCAATACCACTACTGGGCATATACCCTGAGAAAAAGCATAATTCAAAAAGAGTCATTTACCAAATGTTCATTGCAGTTCTATTTACAATAGCCAGGACATGTAAGCTACCTAGGTGTCCATCAACAGATGAATGGATAAAGAAGATGTGGCACATATATACAGTGGAATATCACACAGCCATAAAAAGAATGAAATTGAGTTACTTGTAGTGAGGTGGTTGGACCTAGAGAGTGTCATACAGAGTGAAGCAAGTCAGAAAGAGAAAAACAAATACTGTATGCTAACACATATGTGTGGAACCTTAAAATAAATGGTCATGAAGAACCTATTGGCAAGATGGGAATAAAGATGCAGACCTACTAGAGAATGGACTTGAGGATACAGAGAGGGGGAAGGGTAAGCTGGGACAAAGTGAGAGAGTGGCAAGGACATATATACACTACCAAATGTAAAATAGCTAGTGGGAAGCAGCCGCGCAGCACAGGGAGATCAGCTCTGTGCTTTGTGACCAACTAGAGGGGTGGGATAGGGAGGGTGGGAGGGAGACGCAAGAGGGAGGAGATATGGGAACATATGTATATGTATAACTGATTCACTTTGTTGTAAAGTAGAAACTAACACCATTGTAAAGCAATTATACTCCAATAAAGATGTTAAAAAAATAAATGGATAGTTCAAGATTCTGTGTCAGAATATTTGCAAATCAAAATAAATAGAGGTGGTCAACCAACTGTGAAAATTTAGCTTTTCAAAGACATGGCCAGAATTTTCAAGATGTTTTATTTGATAACACTTAAAAAGGAAGTGCTCAAGGAATGGAAAAGAAGCACGGTGAAGCAGACTGTCTAGTATTCAGTAAAACTGGTTCTCATCTTAGGCTGTACTGCTCATGCCATTTTTGATCCTTAGCAATTCATTTTACTTCTTGGAGGTACCTTTCCATCTAAGATGATGTTTTGCTAAGTTTTACAGTACCCCAGCCAGCTTCACAATTCTGTCATTATATTATTGCCTTGGTTTTATTGAATTTAATAACTCAAACATAAGATATTCACTTTTTTTTCACTACCTAAATATATAACATTTTTTTGGCAAAATGCTGATATTTTGTTATGTGTTTTTCATGGTCAAATATTTATTTGAAGTACTAAAAAGAAATGACCCACTTTTTGAAGGTCAGCATTTTAAAACACTTGCTAGAATGTATAAAAAGCTTCAGATCAGCCATAGCCTCAATACAGATTACTTCCCAAGGAATGACAGTGATTTTTAAATTTCCCTGATGAACTGCAAAATATTTCAATGTGCTGACAATACTGAAGAACAATGTCATGTCACACCATGGCAGACCATGAGGAAAACATGATAGAGATTCACAAAAAGAAGTTCATTTTTCAGTGTATATTTAGAGAGATGTTTTATGCTATCATCATGTTTTCTTATCATTGAAAGAGCTAAATAAATATCAATTTTGAACAGAACAGAAAAACAGTTATTCTTCATGTTAGCTTCACTTTAAATATGAAAATATATAAAGTTGATATTTCAGTGCTAGTTTTAAATACCAATGTTATCTAAATAAAAGCATTGAATAAGATCTGGTTTAGCGTTCAGAGAAAAAAATCTTTATTTCAACTGAAGGTTATGGTTTATGTGTATCTGTCTAGCCATATGGGTGAGTGTAAGATCTCCTATTACCTTAGCTCTTCATGGAGTAGTTTATTTTTTTCATTGTCAATTAGGTTCAATTACAAATAATCACACTGATATTGTGAGTTAAATTAAAAAATAACAGCAATGTATGCTGTTTTAACTTAGGACAATTTATTGCAAAAGGATTAGAGAAATCCCACAGTTAAGAAAACATGAATAAGAGACAACAAGAAACATGAGGCAGACAATTATGAAATGATAAACATTCCTAAAATCTTAGACACTAAATACTTTTTATCTTGGCTTGGTCCTGGGTGATCTTGTGTGGTATAGTTATTGTAGTCAGACTTAGATAATTCTTTTATGGCCTCAAATATTGGGCTCCTGGGGTAGGATTTCAACAGAAGCTAGAAAATCCATATCTTCCATAGAAGAATGGGTAGCGATGGCAGCCATATCCAAAGCTTCCATAACGAGAGTCATATTTATAGCCTCTGAAGCCACATCCATAGCGCAGTCTGCAGAAGCTGCCACATCCACAACCATAGCCATACCCCAGTCCACCAAAGCCACCATAGCCATAGCTCAGGCCTCTGTAGTAGTTGCTGTAGTAGCTCATGGTGTCAGGGGTGGTGAGTTTGGTTTGCTGTTCAAGACAAGATCCTGAGTGCGGATCTCAGCATGTGTAGAGGGAACCTTATATACCCTGGTCAGAGCATGTGATTAAATCATGTGTTATTCTGCATATTACCTGTATAGCCTTCCTATGTGTCATTCTGCATATTACCTGTAATGTTATAACTCATTAGTCTGCTGTCTCCTGACACAGAGAGAGGTCTTCATTCTCATTAAAATATTTCAGGTTACTTAGCTTCTTATTTAAGAGGTTCTTGAGCCTGTTGCTTTGATTTTATGGGAAGAAATGTCTGACTCTTCAAAATTTGTGCATTCCAAACTCTAAGTTGAATTGTTTATTATCAGGTATATTACACCATTTACATTGGATGGCATTTTTTTTATAATTAAACATTTCCTCTGTTCTGTCATCTCCTGAATGAATAACTCCATCTCCAACTAAATTCACAGATACTTTTTCGATTTACAGATGTTAAATCTATATTTTTTAGAAAGCAAACTTATGGGGTGAGGACTGAAGAAAGTGCCTCTTTTAGAATATATGAAAACATTTTAAATTTTTAAAATAGAAGTCATATGTTGATTTTTAGCATTTAACTCACAATAACCTTTATAATTTTTGGCTTTACACACCATCTTCAGAACCTTTTGGTTGCAGAACATGGAACAATTAATTTCAGAAATTGAGGGCACAAAATCCATCTCAAAAGCTGGCTTATCGGAGTAGCAGTTCAATTTTCATTTCAAATCCTAAAACCTTACTCCATAATTGGTTCTATTCAAAGTCCTACTAAAATTTCAGATTGCATCTGCGTCTATGTTTTTGCACAAGCCAGCCTATTTCTCCCTTTCTTTACCCTTCTTCAGTTATCCATATATGATCTCTAGTTTCATTCTCACTTTAGCTCCCATTCTTCTTCCCTTCCTCTCAATACTCACGAGGAACAACCAGGTAAATTTTTTAAGTTAACAATATTTCCCCCTACCCTAGTCTTCCACTTGCTATTCCAATACATGTCTTTCTTTCTACCTCTTCTTTATATTTACCGTAATATCTTTCCCTTTGTTTATATGTGTGTCCTGTGCCCCTTCATCTTCAGGCAATTTCTTACCACTTACTACTAATCATTAAGGTTCATTAAAGTCTTATCTCTTAAAACATACAACAAACTCCTAGGTCCTTCTGAATGTTAAAATAATATCTTAATATTGAAAATATCTTCAAATTTTTGAAAATGAGAACACAATGTCGAAATAACACAGAACCAAGAAACAAGAAATATATGTGAGGACTTTCAGCTTGGACTTCATGGAGTTCCTCTGCTAATTTCACTGAGTTAATCAATGAGGTCTAAGGTTGACCCTACACTGGATTAATCTCCATGTAGCACCTGACCCTTGACTTGGGTCAGTAAAAAGTTATTTAATTTACACGATCTTGAACATGTAGTTCAACTTTTGTAAGATTTCCAAGTATCTTATCAAAGATGAATTTCTTAAAATGGATGTTTTCAATTCTAAACAACAGAGTAGGGAATTAAAAATTGTTTATAGAACTAATAAAGTATAATTAAATTACATTTACTATCATGGCTACCACAATCTGTGCAACTCTCTGACGACACCTTAGCAAGCTACCCTTTGAAGCCACAATATGACTCAGTATGCCATAATCCATGTGCCATGTGTCTTTTATCCAAATACTGTTTCATGACTTCTCATTCTGAACTAGAAAGAGTTGATAAGCTCAATTTTCATTCTCAGTGAGTCCTTTTGAAGACATAGAATCACAACAAATTGAGACTGAGTTAAGGATATCACATTTTGCCCATATAACTCAGCCATCTCGTGTAAGAGTAATTAATGGAGAGTCTTGTTTGTTTGGAATAAAAAGGATGCATCGTCCTGAGATAGAACACTAAACAAAACATAAATGGAAAACTTCAACAGTCAAATAAAAATCGAAATAGTTTCAAGGAATAAAATGTGAGAGTTTTGCATAAACCAATTCGATTCATGATCATTGGCAATAAAATATCAACACGAAAATATTATAGACTCTATAGAACAAATATTTGCCTTGTTTTTTTCCTAAGTGAAAAAAATAGCAAAATGAAAGTATCCATTGGAAAATGAGCGATATATATTTCTTTAAAGAAATATTGCTTTTATGCTTCCTTGTTAGACTCTAAATAGACTGAATGATGATCTTTTTTTTTTTCCTTCATTTCACTTTTAGGAAGTTTCCTTTGAAATTTATGTTAAATAATTCTATGGTAATGGATGGCAAAGAAGAAAATGTGTTTTCTTTTGGGGTAAGTAATGGTCTTTACTTATATGTAATGGAAATTTTGTTATACATTCCATAGTTTTTCTTAAAATTCAGACACAAATCAATAAAATATGAAAATGTAGGTTACAAAAAATATTATATTATACTAGGAATGCCACACATGCATATTTCTCATTCTAATTTTTTTATAATTATTTTTCTTTGCAACTTTGCAACAACTTCCTCAGGCTGTGAAGATACTGACCTGTGTGAGAATAGAATAGTTTCAAATGAAATTTGGTTATATGGGTCAAAGTTCCTTTAATGGAATGACCAAAATTTAACTAGCATAACCTCTCCTATGACAGCATAACATATGATTGGACAAATGACCAGAACTGGCCGAGTTTTATTTTTTTCTATCTTCATATAGTTTAAACAAATCTACATCTAATAAAAAGTCATAATCTTGAGAATTGAGCCTTAAAATTATTCATTCTTCATTTGCCTCGCAGCAAAACTAAATTAGAAATTGAGAAGTAGGAGATTACATACAATAAAATAAAATTGTAACAATAAAAATGTAAAAGGAAACACAATAAGAGGTAATCTAAGAGGAAATTAATCCCCATAAATGTAGCTATAAAATTATAGCTGTTCATGAAAATATGATGAGAACTTTCCAGATGGTATTCAAATTTTTAAAATATACAATGAAAAAGAATCAGCATGATGGAGCAGAACACCAGAATTCAGGTGAACTGTTTTCTGATGTTGGTTCTGACGCTTGGGTTTGTGACTCCAGGCAAGCCATTTAACCATTTGCAGTTTCCCTAGTTGTACTATAGGGGGCAGCACTATATAATCTTAATGCTAGGTCCAGCTCCTATTTCTGTTGTCCTTATTAGATTTCACCAACTTAAACAACAACAACAAACTTCACTGTATATGAATTATTCATATTCATATTACCTGAACATGCCATTCAAATTTGAAATGATATATTTATATTGTATCATTTATATACCCAATTATGTGAAACACCAGCAATAAAATGTTTGCTTTTTGGTGTGTGTTAATTGGTTGAAATTCCACTTAAAAAAAAAAAAAAACAAAACTCTTTTGATGATTCTCCTCAAGTAAAGCTGCAGAGTAATATATTTATTGGTTATAACTAGGTGTTTGCATTCATTTACAGTTGCAAAAGAATTTAATGTCATGATGATGATGATGATAGTGAAAAAGAATATCGTTGCATGCCACAGAACAGTAACAATAAAAATCTAAACCAATTTATATTTTAATACTACATATATTTTAATTAACTAGCTTGTAACACTTTCAGTAAGATTATAAAATAACTATTTTCATGAGAATACCAAGTGAAATAACAGGAAATAGAGAAAGATGATATATATAATCACGAAATTTATTTAACAAATATTTTTCTTTCCTAGAAGTTTGGAGTCTGCCACTGTCCTTTAATTACCACAAAAGGACAAATTTTGAAAGAAGGGATGGATTATTTACATATTTTGGACTGCATTGATAAATAAAATTGCATCAGATATAAAACATATAAATCATTTTTATTTATTACCATAGATATGTTGCTCAAAATTGTTAAAATTGAATTTTTTATTGTTGTTGAAATAAACTCTAAGTATTATCTGATTAATATCAAGGAAATAAAAATTCAAGAAAGTATATTTAAATATTCCTTCAATGTTGACTAATATTTATACTGAGTTATATGTATATATAGTTGAGAATAAATGAATTAAATCAAAGCTATACTTGCTGCTTCAAATTAAGAGACTTTATTAAGGAAATTGAGGAGACCTGATGTAATTATAAATGTACTAAAAGTCTTAAGCATTAATTATATTGAACAAATGGACCCAGCATAATCTTGATTGGCCCAATGATTGAAATCAGATTAAGCAAGTCTACTTATGGAGCCAAATATTAGATTCATAAAGAAGAATTTAATAGAAGCTAGAGATTCCATATGTTCCACAGAAAAATGGGTAGCGATGGCTGCCATATCTGAAGCTTCCGTAACCAGAGTCGTATCCATAGCCTCTGAAGCCATAGCCCAGTCTGCAGAAGCTGCCACATCCACAACCATGGCCATAGCCATAGCCCAGCCCTCTGTAGTAGTTGCAGTAGTAGCTCATGGTGTCAGGGGCTGAAGTCTTGGTTTGCTATTGAAGGTGTGTTTCCTGTGTATGGATCTCAACACCTGTGCTGAAGTTTTTATACCCTAAGTTACAAGTGTAGTAAATCATTCAGAACTACCTCATTTTCATTCCTCAGAAGAAATTTTATGAAACAAATGTTATTGGCTATTTGTTTTGTTTAATATGCATGGAGTCATCTCCCATCATAGTAAAACTTTTAAATTAACTCTTTAGCTCAATTAGGATTCCTCTGATTAAATTGTGTCTATAATAAGAACTATTATTTGCAACTTCAAGACTGTTCTAACATAAGGGCTGACATAACGTCCACGTCATTTAGGCTTCTGAGAATCTCTCCAGTCCAGTTTAGTGGCTGACAACACCGTGAAGATGAGACTTCTTTGCTGTGAAGCCTCTCTGTTTTTATTTTTCCATAATAATGACTAGTTCTTATCATTTGAGGTAATCAAGGCACTAATTATACTCCTAAATCCATGTCTCATTTGAAATTAAAATCACTTAGATGTCAAATATCTAAAAATACTGATATACAAACAAGTTCTACTTGGTTGTGTGTACTTTGAAGCCAACTTAGAACCAAGCTTGTTTAAAGTGTCCAGCATAGACCTATTTCTTAATTTTTAATGGACAATACTTAAAACCTTGATGCCGGGGCTTCCCTGGGGGCACAGTGGTTGAGAGAGTCTGCCTGCCGATGCAGGGGACACGGGTTCGTGCCCTGGTCCGGGAAGATCCCACATGCCACGGAGCAGCAGGCCCGTGAGCCATGGCTTCTGAGCCTGCGCGTCTGGATCCTGTGCTCCGCAACGGGAGAGGCCACAACAGTGAGAGGCCCGTGTTCCACAAAAAAAAAATAAATAAATAAATTCAAAAAAATTTTTAAAAAATCCTTGATGCCTCCTTAAAGAAGGCATTTCCAAACCTGAGAAGAGATAGAAAGAAGAGAGAGAAAACAAAACAAATAAATGTTCCTTCTCACCTATATTTAAGCCTAGTCAAAACTGATGGTGCCCCAGTTAAATAAATGTTGACAATCCTTTGCAATAATAACCTCAAAAAACTCAAGAGGGCATTCTGGAAATTTAGGACGGCTTTCTGGAATCCAGGATTATGATATCATGCTGAAAATAAATAAATGGCTCTATTGATCTTCTTGTGCAGAAACTGGGAAGAGGAACAAAGTTGTAGACAATGTGAGCCTACAATAGCGATTTCTTTCAGAGATTAATTATGGATATCTTTAATATTACAGATTTTTTAAAAAATTTGGACACATTTTTAAAATTCATCACCATCGAAAGATGAGCAAATGAAGGAAATATTTGTTAAGGGTTTACACATAACGTTAATGGGATATTTGATATTCCACTGTCTGATATCCATGTGATTCATTTTTGAGAAACTGCTGCTAAATGACTGGAAACATATTTGAAGTTCTCTGAGGTGAGATTACCACAGAGCTTCAAGATAATTATGGTGACTTAAAAAGTCACAAAATACTTCATGCCATTGCTTTATTCTACTGTCTCAATTTTGGATTTTATTGAGCTATATCAATATGATTACATATATAATGACCAATTGCTCAAAACATAGTATTAGTACTGGTTCCACCCAGGACAGGACTAATACAATAGAAAACAAACAACCCTGATTTTCCAAAGGCTTTCTTTTTTTAAAAAAATTAATTAATTAATTTATTTATTTTTGACTGTGTTGGTTCTTCATTGCTGCACACGGGCTTTCTCTAGTTGCGGCGAGCAGGGCTACTCTTCGTTGCAGTGTGTGGGCTTCTCATTGCGGTGGCTTCTCTTGTTGCAGAGCATGGGCTCTAGGTGCACAGGCTTCAGTAGTTGTGGCACACGGGCTCACTAGTTGTGGCTCATGGACTCTAGAGCACAAGTTCTGTAGTTGTAATTCATGGGCTTAGTTGCTCCGTGGCATGTGGGATCTTCCCAGACCAGGGTTCGAACCCAAGTCCCCTGAATTGGCAGGCAGATTCTTAACCGCTGTGCCACCAGGGAAGTCCTCCAAAGGCTTTCTTAATACCAAGTAAGATAAAAATCAAGCACTCTGTACTGATGTCTAAACTGCATACTGCTCGGAAGAAGTTAACAACTTCTTCAAAATAAAAAGTTTCCTAAAACTGACACAAGAAAAAAATAAAGACTTTAAAGATTATGTTTCTTAAGAAAATAAATTTGTAGGAAAAAAAAATAGACTTCTAATAAAGAAAACACTAAGTCCATATTGCTTTAATGATGAATGTTAGCAACTATCTACATAATTCTAATTAGTGCAATAAATAATATTAATTTTACACTAATTCTTTTATAAAATAAACCCAAGTTTAATTATATACAAATTAATAATACAATTATACATGAAAAATTGTAAAATAAAATGTAAAAATACCTTTGAAAAAATAAACTCAATCTACAAATCCAGTATGAAATTATACATTAAAAATTAGAAAATAAAATGCAAAAATATCATTTAAAATATTATCAGAACACATAAAATAATTAGAGATTATTTTAAAGAGAGATGTGCAAGACCTAGTCCTTGATAGTTACAAATTAATGCTGGAATAAGTTAATAAATATATATATGTTTATATATAATGTTTGTGTATTGACAATAGATTGAATACCTCAAAATTATATATTAAATAAAATCTTAATCAAAAAGCCTGTACAAAATATATATTTACAAAGTATTCTAAAACGTATAAGGAAATCCAAGAGACCTAGAATATCCAATACAATCTTAAAAAAACTGCCTTAACTGATTTTAAGACATTAAATTAGTATAATCAAGAAAGTGTGATATTCAAGTGAGGATACACAAATAAAAGAATGGAAAATATTAAGAAGTCTAGAATTCGACTTTTTCTTCTACAAAGATTCCAGAACAAACAAAAGACTTTTCATTAAATACTACTGAAACAATGAAATACTCATATGAAAACAGAAAAAAAGGCTTAATTTATTCAAAGTATACATAAAAATTAATTCAAAATGTATTATAGACTGGCGCATAAGAGCTAAAATTCTAAAGCCTCTAGACGTTTTCGTTTTGTTTTGTTTTAAACACAGAAAGCACTGACTATAAAATAAAAATTGTGAAATCGACGTCATCAACACCAATCCACAGCCTGGAAGAAATAAAGTATAAATATAGATATAGATATAGATATAGATAGATATAAATGATATAGATATAGATTAGACACAGGGAATAGAGATGCAGATAGAGATCGATATATTCATCATAAAATCTCCTACAACTCGAATGTCCAAAGACAAAACATCACTAAAAACTTAGGCACACTGAAACAAAGATATACAAATGTCCAATAAGTAAATGAAATGTTTGACATCATCAGCTGTCAAAGTTATCAGGAAAATGCAAATTAAAACCACAATTATATACTCATCCACTAGAAGTGCTAAAATGAAAAAATAGTTATTTTTTTTTTACTCAGTGGACTATAATTTAGATTAATTGTGATTTACAGAAAATTTCCTATCAGGTTAATTTTTAAATGTTTCTAATTTAAATTAGTGTGACTTTCAATTAATTTCCCAATTAAGGTTCTGGTGCAGAGTACCAAATAGACTCTGTGAACATGCTTTTAAAAGGTGGAAATAGCAAAGATTTGGAGAGAGAAAATCAATCAAAATTTCTGGCTGATGAGCAACTTAAGTAGTCCTCACCCTATAAATAAGTCTGAGTCAGCTAATTAAAAGACAACAGGGTCTGTGTGATAGGATTGGTAGACTCTTTGATTCAGTGGTTCAGTATAAAGCTCTCACACAGCTCGTTGATATCAATTTCCCTTTGGTGATTCGGAATACTATCTGTGGATATAATCAGAGTCTAGGTGGCTAAAGAAATTAAAATCAAGAATGTTTATAACCAGAATCTCAACCCAGGGATTTTAGCACACAAGATCATTGCCATAAATTGCAGTTAACACAAATATTTTGATTAAAAATTCAAAAATCCATTGAGGCCATATTTACTGACTAATAAGTACTTCAGTGATGACTGATGAAACTACTTAGGACTGGAAGTCTGGATTCTCGCTCACAAAAAGAATAGAGAAGAAAAAAAGCAAACCAGGAAAGATCAGCAATCTCTCCCTCTCAAACTTAATTTGTGCTATTTGTTTTCCACTGATTTAATAATAGGAATAAATGGTGTCTTCAGGAAGAGAAGCAGTTGCCTTCATTTCAAATACCATAAAACAAAGGAAACTTATTAAGATAAATGACTAAAGTTAAAACCATACTATAATGCCATCTTAAACACGTGTATTGAAAAGAGATTATAGAGATCTCTCCCAGTGTAAAATACACAAAAGATATTTCAGATGAAAAATCATTATCTTGAGAGTGCAAGGAGAGATAACTGTTGTGGTAAAATATCCAATATTTACAGAATAAGTCCAAATTGCTATTGAACAGCTGTACCTATACAGACAGCTCTTAAATCTTATGCCAACAAGTTTGTAAGCTTGCAATTCATCTTCTCTGCTTGTTACAAGCTGGAAATAGAATTGATAGGATTGAAAAGTTTGATTTTGAAAAGTTGATCAATCAAACTTGAAAAGTTTGATTTTGTTGTTGGATCATTCTCCCAAGAATCTTAGGTCCTAAAACTTAGTAGAAACCAGAAGGGTCTTCCATAACAAGCTAGATGGCAGCATTCATATCCACCATCACCTATGCTCAAAAGCTGCCGTATCCACAGATTAGCAACACCCCTGGCCGCAGAAGCCACAGCCCAATCTATTTTATTGGCCAATACTTTTTCATCATATTAAATGATGCAAATGATTTCTATCTCTTCAATGTTCAAGATAGCTCTTAGACCTGCTAGTCACTGAAGTTGCAATGCTAATAAAATTATAATTAATTTAACATGACAAGAGGGCAATTACTTAGTAATATATATGTTTTTTAAACATTTATTTCATTCAAATTTTGTAAACTATCTGATGCTACATTTTACCATTTATTTTCTGCATCATGGTTTAATCTTTTGGTAACACAAAAGTATTTCATGGGTGAGAATTTTGATCTTGGCATTTTAGTAGGCAATAAACAAGACCAGCATTTAATATTTAAAATTATGTTCTGGTAATAGCAAGAAATAGTATATTTTCATATTCTTCTGTCAATACTACTTCAATTTCTTATATCAAAAGGTAATAACAAGTAATTAAAGATTACTTGTAATCCTTAATTTGAAGTAATTCCAAGTAATTAAAGATTTCTACCAAAATCTATCTTTACATTTGTAAGGCTAAATAATTTTATAATTGTATTGTGGTTTCTTGGTTATTAAAGAAAAAATTACTTTTTATGTATACTTTATTTACACAGAGCTATGCCTGCCTTCCTTCCTTTTTTTCTTTTTCCTTCCTCTTTTCTTCTATCCACTCTTTCTATTAACCTCATTCTAATTTATATATTTGTATATATATAGTCATGCAATATTTAAGAACTGTATATTTTTGGACAATAAATGATGAATAGTACCTAGTTTTTACTGTAGTTATAGAATTCACTATTATGGAAAATAAATAGAAAATGAAATATATGTTTTATAATTCAATATTGTCATAGTTGTAGAATATAAAATCTCTTAAATATAATAAGAGTATTAAATTTCAATATTTAAGAGAGCAGAACGTGGAAACAGCTGGGGTGACCAATTGTCCTGGTTTGCCTGGGACTGTGCCAGTTTGGGCACTGAAAACCCGCAGTCCCAAGTAAATTGGGATGGTTGGTCACCCCAGAAGTAATTCATATCGTAAGAAGCTCAAACCAGCAAACCTCTTATAAACATGATTGCATATATATGTTTTTGCAGAAAGAGAAATTAAGAATTTAACAGGTGGAAGAAAAAAGGAAAAATGACCTTCTATAATGAAGAAACTTTAAGTAGCACGCTATAGAACCACAATACTTCATAATTTGTATGTAGAATAAAGTTTAATGATGTTGGAATAAAAAGCGTCAGGGAGCGGGGAGGTATTGGTATAACATAAGGTAAAAAAAAAGAAAACCTTTATTCCTAAAAACCTTACATACCCATTAAAGTATTTTTATTTTATCCTTTAGGTTTGATAATATAAAAACTATAGCCCATGAGCTAAATTCTGCCAGAGTTTATAATTGTAAATAAAGTTTTATCCAACAGGTACACTCTTCATTTGTATATTTTCTGTGACTACTTCCCTACTACAACAACGGAATTGAGTAGCTGTGTTAGAGAATATTTGACCAGAAAGCCTAAAATATTTACTGTCTGGCCCTTTACAGAAAATGTTTGTCACTGACTCCTGCTGTAGATATGGGAAAGCCCACAGAGGTATCCAAGAAGAAGGGGTATGATCAGCCTTACCCAATCTTTGCATTTAAGTAAAGATACTGCCAATACACCAGGAGGTTATCTCCCAATGAGATATTTAAGGAGAATATGGGTTATTTATCCTTTTCATCCTTGAAGTGTGAGTCAGCCTAGTAATAACTTGTTCCCTCTAAACTACTATTCCATTTTGTAACTTATTTCATACTCCTGTGAAATGAATTAAGATCAGAATTGGTGGGGAATGGGAGAAATATGTCTCTTTGAGATATCACAAGAAATTTAACAAAGTCTATTTGTTTGTTTAAGCTTAGGGGAAATAGCAGTAGTTTATAATAACATACTCCAAGTCTGTAATTTAGAACCAACATGAATGAGGATAACTCATTTGAATAGAGGCAATTTTGAAAGTATCTCAAAACTTTTATCAAAGTTAATTGCTGTGGGAAAAAAGCATGTGAATATTCATACCTAATGTGGGATCCATTTGATCTCTTAAAGGGAAAACAGCTGAGTCAACCTGTATAAAATAACCCAATCTTAGAATTAATATATTGAGAAATGGAATATTGCCTGCCATATGATATGTACAGAGTAAAGGAAAAAGTAGGTATTTAAATAGTTAATCCCACTAAGGGATTGTAAGAAAGAAAAAAGTGTAGGAGACCCCTGTAATTGATGATTACTCAAGAAAACAGGTTTACTTAACCACAAAACAAAGAAGGCTTGCTTAGCAACAAAAACCATGCGACAGAGACACGAGACATGCTCCCAAACAATAAAACAATGGTGGCATGAGACCCACATCCTGCCCAATAAGCTCATTAATTTAATGACCCCCAAGACATGCTCTCTGCACACATAAAAAATAATACTTTCCATAGTGCCATGACAGTCCTGACCTGACCATGTAGGGACAAGAGACCCAATCTGGAGGAAGAGCTCATAATGAAAGCATGATGTCTACTCAAGAATGAAGAAGATAATGGTCTTCGCCCCCTTCCCTCTCTTCCTTTGATTATAAAATTGTAGCCCACTAAGTTCTCCGGGGGGCAGCACCTTCTCACCCACCCACTAGTAAGACTCACAAGCATTCTATTCTAATAAATCACTTATCTATCATTTTACCACTCGCTGAATTCTTTCTGCACTGAGGCATAAAGGACCGAGCTCCTCAGAGCCTCTGGAAACGACACCTCACCATTTCAATATCGGTAAACAAAGGACGTCACAGTCATTAGAGATTGCAGCCACCAGCTGAAGGTGAGCTGGTGAGCCCTGAGGGAACTCAGGATGTGAAAACACAGGATACTGGTCCCAGATACCTGAGGTACATATCAAACGAATGATTTCAGTGAGCCCAGACTCTTGAGTCTTTCCATACAAAGTGCTAAATTCCTTAACTTGACATATCTGGTTTTCTTTAATTAACAATAATATTTTGATGTTCAGACTACCTGCCCTTTGTTGCAAAACTCCTATATATCCCGGCTCTCCCCTTCGCCTCCTCAGAGCAGTTCTCTCAGGGTTACTTGACATGCTGCCCCTCTGGATTGAAGCCTTAAAAATTCCAGCTGAATAAAGCATAACTCAGTTTTTAGGTTGTGAATAATTTTGTAGTTGACAGTCTCTAGTTTCTAATGATTAAGTTAGCAATAGAGGTTTTTTTCTTACCTGTGATTTATCAAGTTGAAGAAGTTCTACTCTGTTCCTAGTTGGAGGAGAGTTTTTAAATATAATAGAGAATTGCATGCCCCACATCCATTTACATGACCATATGGTTTTGCTTCTTTGTTTATTTGTTTTTGCCTTGATGACAGATTGAAATCATAACGGGATAATCATAGTTCAGGCATACAAAATGGAGCCGGGCAGCCACTGAGTTTCTGGTCTCAGATACATTTCTGCACCACTGAGAACTTGAACTTTCTGAACTGTACCAAACCCAAGGCAACCACCAGCCATTTTTAGTACAATATCTGTTAGCTATAACCTTGTTGCAAATATGCAACCATTTCAGACCCCAACTAATCCTTCCTTAACAAGCATTCTTACTTCTTGCCTCTCCAATCATAATTCTGGACAAATAACATGTAACTGGAGCCTTGCAGTCTTTGCCCTTATAAGCTTCCTCTATTTTGTAGTCCAGTGAACCACAATTCAGGTGCTTCTTGAACCTGTGTTACTGGGCTGTAGTGTTAACCAATCCCAAATAAATGTCTCTTTATTTCAATCAAATCTTTTTTTCTGAAATTTTGGTTAACAGTTCATTGATAGGGTGGACTACATAAACTGAGTTTCAAATGTTAAACCAGCCTTACATACTTAGAATGAATTCTACCTCATTCATTTTTTTAAAATAAATTATTAGATTAGATTTGCTTGAGGATTCTTGCAGCAAATTCCATGAGAGACATTGTTTTATAATTTTCTTCTCTGCTAATATTCCTGTCTGATTTTGATATTAGGATAATATCCCAGCAGAATGAGTTTGTAAATGTTTTCTCAGATACTATTTTCTGGAAGTGATTGTGGAGAATTTGTAATATTTTTTCCTTACGTGTTTGTTAGAATACCCTAGTGAAACTGGAAAAGCACTGGGCCAGGTGTTTTCTCTTTTGGAAGGTTTTTAATTATTGCTTTAATTAATTTAATAGATATAGGGCTATTTAATTATCTTTTTTCCTTGTGTGAGTTTTGATAGTTTGTACCTTAAAGTAATTTGTCAATTTTATCTAAATTTATGGGTGTAGAATTGTTTGTAGAACACTTATTATCATTTTACTATCCACTGGATCTGTGGTCATGACCCCTATTTCATTTCTAATGTTAGTAATGTGTGTCTTATCTTTTTTTGTCTTGGCTAGAAATCTATTAATTATTGAACTTTTCAAAAAATTAGCTTTTGGATTTGTTGATCTCCATTTTCAAGTTTATTGATTTCTGCTCTAATGTTATTCTATATTTTCTTTTGATTACTTTGGCCTTAAATTGCTCTTCTTTCCCTAGTTTCCTAAGGTAGAAGTAAGGTTATTGATTTAGACCTTTTTTTCCTCTGTCATATACATTTAATGCTATAGATTTCCCTCTAAGTACTGCTTTTGCTGATTTCACACCTTTTAATAAGTTGTATTTTCATTTTCATTAAGTTTAAAATATATTTTCAACTTCTCTTGAGACATATTTTTAATTTATGTGTATTTAGAAGTATGCTGTTTACTTTTGAAACATGTGGGATTTTCCAGCTATCTTTCTGTTATTGATTTTTAGTTTAATTCCTTTGTGGTCTAAGAACATAATTTTTTATGATTTTTATCCTTTTAAATTTATTAAAATGTGTTTAATGGCCCAGAATATGGTCTATCTTCATGAATACGCCTAGCAAGCTTTAAAAGAATATGTATTCTGCTTTTAATGGATGGAATATTTTGTAAATATGAATTGTATCAAACTGATTATGAAAAGATATGAACACATGTCATCTATATCCTTATTGATTTTTTTGTTTGATTTATCTATCAGTTATTGACAGAAGGTTGTTAAGTTCTCAGCTACATTACTGAAATTGTCTATTTCCCCATTAAGTTTTATTGGTTTTTGCCTCATATATTTTCACATTCTTTTGTTAAGTGCATACAGTTTAGAATTATGCCTTCTTTGTTCTTGATCATTTTCCTTGTTCTGAAGCATTTTTGTCTGAAATTAATACAGGAACCCCAATATTCTTTAGATTTGTGTTTGCATAGTGTATTTTCTCCATACTTTTACTATATCTGAGTCTTGATACTGAAAGTGGGTTTTTCTTTGCAGATAACATGTAGTTGAGTCTTGGGTGGTGTTTTTTATTTATTTGTTTGCTTTTAATCTGTGTTGACAATCTTTGTCTTTTCATTGGTGCATTTATATCATTCACATTAAAAGTGATGTCATCCCTCTAGACCTTGGTTTTCCCTATGTACCCCTCCTCAGAGAGAATCTGTGTATTACACCCCTTTCTGTTTGAATCCATTTTAATTTATTACACTGAAGCCCTTCAGTGTTTTGCATTGGCCAAAAGTTTTGTTTTCTGTAACATCTTACAGAGAAACCCAAACAAACCTTTTGGTCAACCCAATAATAGTTTGGTGATAAGACGTGGGGAAAAGGATCATTCTACAATCTTCTGATTAAATATCAAATTTTTCTACAATCTTCTTGTTAAATTTTTCTTCAAGTATATGGTTTCACCCCCACTTCTCTCTACTCTCTTCCTTGACTGCTGCATTCTCCATCTATTTCGTTGAAATTAGATCTATTTCCTTCATCTATTTCTTGTTATTTATTCTCTTCAGTCTACTTTAGGTAAGGCAAGAAGGCTGGAGGAAGCAGTAGTCATGAGAATTTCTTTCCCTCATCTGGGGTAAAGTTTCAGAATTGCACTCTGGCAAAGTTTTTGGTTTTGAGTTTTTGTTTATTTTTCTCCTGGAGATTAGACCTTTTTTATCCAGAAGACTCTGGGAATATTTTACTATGGTTACTCTTCCCTTTCCCTTCCAGAATCAAGAAGAGATCCTTCCCATTTTCACAGTGAAAACCTGGTGAGGTTCTTGGAGGGAAACCCAAAAAAAGTATGAGGACTTCCACACACTGTTCCCCCAGCAGTTTCTCATTTATGTTTGTATAGAAATTCACAAAAATATCACCATTTAACTGTTCCCATCAGTTTATGACTTGCTCAACTTCTGCTCCAGGTAAGCAGATTTTGGTAGCTGTGTTTTTCTGAAGGTACACATCTTTCTCGTTTTGGGGTGGTAGTTTTCCCAGTAACTTTAGTTCTCTGAAGAATCCAAGAAAATTGAGTCTCAGTTTGTCTGAAGACTTCCGAGCTCTTTACATGCCAGGACTGAAACTAGGTGTCCTGTATATCACAGGATATTTTCCAAATAATTCACCTGAAGGTCATATGACTGTTTAGTGGAATAAAACTTTATTTGAATAATGGATTAGGGCCCAGCATTTTCCAACTATAAAACTGAGGAAGTGTGATGGGGCTGTTTTCACGAGCGTAGAAAACTACAAAGATTACTGTTTATTGCCCACTTGCAAATTAATCATTTTTTGGTCTAACTTAGCTATCTCAGTATTTCTTTTGTCGACTACTAATGAATGTCTTGGTTTTTCACATATTCTTTTGAACCAGTTTTGCCATTCTGTTGGTTCTCTGATTAATGCATAAAGGAAAATTTTGTGCATGCTTACTGTCTCTTTTTATAAAAATTACAGTCTTTAACCTTTATAGAACCTATGCTTTGATGGTACATTGGTGTCAGATTGTGAAAGGCTTTATAATATGATCCAAAGGATTACTAATTTTATGGTGCACTTATTGATGAAGAACGTTACACTATACCATAATTATACAGAATAATTTGCATGGCTTATGCCTGTTTGGACACCATTTCTCATGCTAATAAGGACGTCTTGTTTCTTTTTTTGTTTTGTTTTGTTTGTTTGTTTTGTTTTTGCGATATGCGGACCTCTCACTGTTGTGGCCTCTCCCGTTGCGGAGCACAGGCTCCGGACGTGCAGGCTCAGCGGCCATGGCTCACGGGCCCAGCTGCTCCGTGGCATGTGGAATCTTCCCGGACCAGGGCACGAACCCACGTCCCCTGCATCGGCAGGCAGACTCTCAACCACTGCACCACCAGGGAAGCCCCACGTCTTGTTTCTTTCAACCTTCTTATTTGCCAAAGATGAAATACATCTTTCAGTACTTAACTGAGGCCTCACAACTTTTTTTAAATGCAGATATCTTCTCTTTTTATTGAAGTATAGTTGATTTACAATATTGTGTTAGTTTCAGGTGTACAGCACAGTGATTCAGTTATACATATATGTGAAGAGTTTTCATCCAATGTTAAGGTTAAAAATTATTGTATTAAAACAGACTTTTCTGTGATGTATTTTCTCTCCTCAAAAATTGCATAATATTTAATCTTTCTTGAAATAATGAATTTTAGCTTGTTCATCTTAGGAGTCCCAGTAGTTACCATTGCTTTTAGAATGCAGTAGAAAAAAAGTAAAGTGTCTACTAAATTGAATGGAATACAAAAATAACAGAAAGATGGTCCTGCCTCAACATGTTTCATTCCAAATGGAGAGATAAATGAAGAATAAAATTTATTTTAATAGATGTCAGCAGGTATATGCTTAATGATACAAGCATAGATAAAAATATACTCAAGTGTAGAGGAAGGTATAACTCATAATAAAGAAAATACTTAATTAGAGTCCATTGAAGGAGCAGACATTGACCTATGTTTTGAGAAGTATAGACACTGAGAAGAAAAGTCATTTAAAAGAAAGAAAATAGTAATAAAGAAAATACTGAGACACTCAAGGAATGTATATGTAAGACAAAATACATTTTTCCACTAAATTTTACATTTAATTATTTAGACCAAGTAGTTCTAGAGGTCAATAATAAAAATTAAAAACTATATAAAATAGGAATCAAATAATAAAAACTTTTTAAATGATATTGTAATTGAAAAATTATTATATGCAAGAATTTTACCTGGAAGACTAATAAAAATGAAGTATTTTTTTTGCTATGTGAGTTACGGACTTTTTTTATTAATCAGCAGAAAATTCACACAGGAGACCCTTGTGTTTAAGAACAGTTTGACAATGATGGCATGGTAGAACATTTTCCCAATAGCACAATCCATGAGGGTGTTTGAGGCATGAGATCCTGCTAACACAATGTGTACTAGCACTTATTCAAGAGTATGCATTCTTCATCATTAGGCTTGCTTGTGACAAAGATTCTTTTCCTGACCAAAATTTATCCAGGTTCCTCTGAGCTCCCTTCAGAGCTAAGCCTTAGACTTGACTTATAACCAACTGCAACTCTCAGCCTTCCTAAACTCAGCGGTGCCCAAAGTATTTGGCTGTTCCAGCCAAAAGCTGACCACAGGCCCCTGACCACCCTTTTCTTAGAAGCATTTACTTTAACAAGTTGTGACTGTAAATCCCTTCTCTGTCACTTTTAGATGTATCTTCTACAACTCAGGACTGTCTCCTCGTGGACCTGGGAGTCATCTATTTGAAATGGAAACCTCCAAGGTTTTCCGTTGTCCTACAGGAGGGTAAGGGCTTAACTTCACTGGGTTCCCTGATACAATTTGCAAAACTTCCTCTTGCCCTGAAGATTTGAAAAGTTGTTTTTCCTTCAGATAGCCCAATGAACAAACTCAGATGGGCTCATCACAGTAGTGAACCCTCTCTTCCTGTTTTTTGTAATTTTCAACTGCTCTGACTCTGCTCAAGGCCACGTTTGTTCCTTCACCCTATTCCCTCGTTCTCTCTCTAAAGCACCCTGTCATTTCTGCATAGATTGGAATTCAGCTCGGTTCTATGAAACTTTTTCCCCTACCCCAGTAGTAGTGAATAAAATCTTTCTGACTACCTTTAATCAGTGCCCAGCTTTGTTCTTTTTTGTTTTGTTTTGTTCTGTTTATTTATTTTTTTGTTTTGCCACTGGATGACAAATAAATAGCTACAAGCCAAAGAAGATAAATCAAATATGAGGTTTATGATGCAGAAGAACATGCAAGTAGAGGTACCACATGATTGTGTGTAGCTTCTAAGGGCCCAAGAGATCAGCAAGTTCTACGGAAAAAGTAGAACCCAAAGGACCAGTAATTTCCATCAATAGAGGAGAGGTAGTAGAGGTAGTACAGCCAGAACCACTATAGCCTCCAAGTCCATTGCTGGAGCCAGAGACATAAAACAGGCCACCAAAACTAAATAAGGCCACTGTAGGTGTTTCCATAGTAACTCATCATATTAGGGGTTGAAGATTTGGTCTGATGGTGAAATAAATGTCCTGAGAATGAAGACTGCAAAGAAACCAGTTCATTTTGGCATTCTCAGTGAAACGTGTGGCAAACCCCTACGTAAGCTTCGTTGTCTTTGAAAATGAATATCTGATTAAAAAATAATACGAATCGGACAAAACTTTATTACTAAGGGTAGTTTCAAACATGGATGAAGTCAATTTTTCCTTTGAATTTATTTAAATGTTGTGTCTAAGAACCAGTCTTTATATGGAAGAACAGATTTTATGTTCAAAGCTAATGATTACACCTATTTCTACATTTAAAAGGTAATCATCAAATCCCATGCATCAGGCAGCTTGTTCCTGTTGTTTTCTGAGAGTTTGGATTTGTCCAAAGATATTTCCTTCACTTTGCCTACAATAGAGTTTCAATTTGTACCAAATATCATGTTTTCTTTCTTTTTAAAATGGAGTAAACTAGCATAACAGTTATAAAATCACCATGCATAATTATATAACTTTAAAACAGGAGAGAGAATTTATTCAGAGACTGCAACAAATATTTGACTATCCTTCTGTTTGCCTTTTCTGCAAAACAACATTCTAACTTCCTGCCTATTGTGTTGGTCAAATTCTATTAGATTATATTCAAGCCTAACTTTCTTCTCACTACTACCTTGCATGAAGCATCCATCCTATATAGAAGGATTATCCTATTGTTTCTAAAACTGCAATTTGTATCTATAGTCGAAGCTCGTTCTTACACCTTTCAACTAAATGTTCCTACACCTGTGGAATATATTCTCCTTATAGTCTCTTTTGATATCCCAGACCACAGTCACCTATTGAATTGCTCTCTTTTTGTATTACTGAGTCCTGTGGGGCGCGGCAAAGCGTTGCCGCAAAGCAGGGTAGAAAAAGCTGAGTCATCCATCCTGTAGCCAGTGCGCATGCGTTGAGATATGCTAACAAGGTTTTAGAGCAGTAACCAGTCCGAAGGCGACGTGTAATTATGCCTTCGATATGAACCAATCAGAGACTTGCACAGTATCCCGAATCTTATATAGGCAGCTGCCGTTACGGCTGCGGGGTCTTCCTTCCATCTTTCCTTAACCAAGCTGTACTCCAATAAAGTGTGATACGAGAAGAATCTAGCGTGTGGCGACTGTTATTCTGCTGGTCAGACGCAGCTCGCCATAGAGTCCCTATCATATAAAAGGTAATTTATCATACTTTTAGACAAGAAGATGATAAGTGAGAAAAAAAATAAATGATTACTTCATGATCCTAGAAAGCTTACCCTTTCATTATAGACCCTAGGGGTGTGTGTGTGTGTGTGTGTGTGTGTGTGTGTGTTATGTGCATGTGTATGTGTTGTATGCAGGTACAAAGCTAAATATATGGAAGTAGAAAATTAAAGGAAGTTAAAATTTATGTTTTTTTAGAGAAAGAAAATCTATAATGGGCTGGATTGTCCTGTAAAATAAATTCTGGAGAAGGTTTAAATTAGGCTGAATCAAAAATAAATTATAAGAATTCAATAGGGAAGAGAAGAGATTTCCTCAAGATGCCAGGGTTTTAACAAATGCTGAGGAGGAAGACTAAGCAAGATGTGCATGCAGACAGGACAGAAAACTTCTGCGAAGAATAACTGAAGATTAAGTAGTATGCCGTTTCCAGAACCATGAGGACATTTGCATATTCCCTGCTGTTTATGGAGAGTCAATCATTCTATGGTTTTATCCAGGGTACTGCCACAAAGGTATGACATTTTAGGAACAATTATTTGATGCCAGGATTAATTGCTTGTAAAGCCCTGAATCATTTAGATATTTGTGTGGTCTTTTGTGCTTCCACATGAATTGTACAAGTGTTTTTTTTTTTCTATTTCTGTAAAAACGACATTGGTTTTTGATAAGCGTTGCATTTAATCTGTAGATCACATTGGGTAGTATGGATATTTTAACAATATTACTTTTTCCAATCCATTAACACAAGATATCAACCCATTTGTTTGTGTCTCCTTTAATTTCTTTCATGAGTGTTTTGTAGTTTTCAGTATATGTCATTGTCTTTCACCTACTTGGTTAAGTTTATTCTTAAATAATTTTTGTATCATTAAAACCCATTTCTGGGCTTCCCTGGTGGCGCAGTGGTTGAGAATCCGCCTGCCGATGCAGGAGACACGGGTTCGTGCCCTGGTCCGGGAAGATCCCACATGCCGCGGAGCAACTAAGCCCGTGAGCCATGGCCGCTAGGCCTGCGCGTCCGGAGCCTGTGCTCCGCAACGGGAGAGGCCACAACAGTGAGAGGCCCGCATACCGAAAAAAAAAAAAAAAAAAAAAACATTTCTTTGCATTTCAGTTACTAAACTACACTTCTAGAATTCTTCAAATATACCTAGTTAGGGAAAACTTACTTATCAAGTTTAAATTAAAACTTTTTAAATATAACATATCCATTTCATATTCAGAAAGCATCAGCTGTTGTGTCATTTGTTATGCCTTTGATCAACTAGTTCATGTCTCAACAATTTTGTAAGGTTCAGGTAAACTATACTCTCCTCTGATTACTTAGTTTGGTGTGATCTATCTATCCAGGTTCTTGAAGTCCTGTAGTGCATATTTTTCCATGATAGAAATTTTAATTGAGGTATAGTTTTCATATACTTTTCATAGAAAAGTACAAACATGGATTATGTAATAAACCCATAGATGAATGTCATTCATCCTCAGCTATAATCAATTCATTGACAATTATCTTTCATTTATACCTATACTAACTCCCTGTTTTTATAATTCTGAAAAAAATCCAGACGTCATACCATTTTATCTAAAGGTATGTGTGTATATAATATGTATGGAACATGGAAACATAATATACAGAACATAAGGACAAATTAAAAATAATGGAACCAATTATTTTATAATAATGGAACCAAATATTCCAATAATGGAACCAACCAACTTTGATCTTCCTTATTTCCTGGTAAAACAGGCTTTCATTTGTAGGGTCACTTTTTAGATTCTGCTGCAGTGCTGCATAAATACTTGCTACTGACTTGGGTGAAAAACTTCAATTCTCTGTGGAATTGGTGAGTAGCATTCCTGTAATCATGCATAATTTCTCTAAGTTATCAAAAGGAATCACTACTGACACTCTTTTTTCTTGAAATCATTGCTGAATTATTGTGAGAATAGATTATGACGTATGAAAACACAATACGCTCACAATCGAGTGAATGGTAGGTCAGGAGAAACATTGTGTGAGATCGAGGGATAAGAAGAGAGATCTTAGGAAGCTAAACATGAAGCAGAAGTTCACGGCCCCTCTCACGGATGAAGACAGAAACCAAGGACAAGATCTTGGAAGTAATTCCTGTGAAGTGGTTTTTTTTTTTTTTTTTTTTTTTTTTTTGCGGTACACGGGCCTCTCACTGTTGTGGCCTCTCCCGTTGTGGAGCACAGGCTCCGGACGCACAGGCTCAGCGGCCATGGCTCACGGGCCCAGCTGCTCCGCGGCATGTGGGATCTTCCCAGACCGGGGCACGAACCCGTGTCCCCTGCATCGGAAAGTGGATTCTCAACCCATGCGCCACTGGGGAAGCCCATCCTGTGAAGTTTTAAACAAGGAGAAAATAGTAATTGAACAGCTGAAAGTCACTAAGAGAATTAATGTGACTTAGAGGTGATGGGATTTAATCAATTCATCATAATGCCTTTGGCTTCTAAGAAGACACATTGCATCAAAGTATCCTGAAGACACAGCAATTGTTCACAGCTACCTGTTTTTTGCATCTCTTAGTAATTCAACAAAATCTGATGTCACCAAGAAAGGCATCCCACATGTTACAGCACTGAAGATTCTTAGTAATGCATATAATGATATTGAAAATAAAACAGGTGTTCCATGGACCGTTGAATTTTGTAGAGGAAAAGTATCTTCATAGGAATTCAAAAGGTCTAAAACTATTTGGTTCTGTGGGATTTCCAATCAAATGGAAATATGCACTAAGCAAAACGTGTATCACTGGAAGGAGTTATAATCTTAAACATCAGTGAGTGTCATGTATAAGGGAACATAGTAGGAGGTAAATAATTGCACTTGGAAAAGAAATTTGATGCAAAAACATTATTATTACAAAGCTTGAAAATCAATTATGTCAAAATGAATGAAAGAAGACAAACCCAAGTTTTTATGCTTGTGAAAAATATTTATTAGAAACTATGCCCAGAATTATCACAGAATAGATTATGAAAGAAACTACATGTCAGTAATGTTGCAGGAATGAGAACGTCCAGCATGAGTGATGAAACTCTGGTTTAGATTCATATGTCTCCATTGATTCAAAGTGTCAATTTTTATTGCAATATCTTCAATGGCCTCTCAAAAATTTCACTGCTTGCTTTGAAGGAAACAAAACAACTAATTTATTTAAAAATTATTTTAAAATAATGAGTAACAGAAAAAAAAATTCAGAAAAAGCCAGAGGACCAGTATCTTCTATAGAAAGTAGGATCGAAGTAGCCACAGCCATAACCACCATATCCTCCAAGACCATAATAGCCCAGGCCTCCAAAACCACCAAAGCCATAGCCAAGGCCACCATAGTAGTTGCTGCAGTGGTAGCTCATTGTGTCAGGGGTTGAAGCTTTGGTTGGATGTTGAAGGTGACTTTCCTGAGAATGAATATCACCAGCTGCACCCCGCCTTTTATACTCCCTCCGTGTGGGTGTGGTAAACCGCAACACAGAAGTGTCATTCTCTTTGAAAATCCATCTTTGGTGAAACACAGTACTATTAAGCCATACCTTTCTTTACGAAGGGTAGTTCCAGAGATGCATAAATATGTTTTTTCTTTGAATTGAATTGAATTTTCATTCTTCAGAAACAGGCTTTGTGTTAATAATTATTTTCATGTCTTCAAAGTTTGTTTTTACATATTTCTATACCTACATCATAATGATCAGGCTTCCTTATTTTGGATAATTTGAGATTTTGATCTTTGTCAATGATATCTCCATTTTGCCTCAGATAGGGTTCTCTTCAATGATGACTTTTCCTTTTTATTTATGATGAAATAAACTAGGGTAAAATTATTAAATAATCCATAAATGATTGAGAACACATATTTTTAGAAAGGAAATATGCACAAGTATATGGCTTTTCTTTCTTGTTGCACATTTGTATGATAACCTTCTAAGCTTCTTTATATATTACAAGTGGCAATAAATCTCCACTCTAAATAGGTGAGCCCTCTTCAATTGTTTCTTGAAACTTAGTTGCCTTTCTCACTCTAATCTTTGTATCAGACATCCTTTCTCACTCTAAAATAAATCCCTCTCCTCATAGCTTTCTTCAACAATTCTAGTCCACATACATCTACTGTTTTAAGTTGACACTGCCTCTTACAAAATTTTTCATTTTTTGACTGGTTACTGGAACTGGTCTAAAAGCACTTCAAAGGCATGAAGCTGACACCTGATACAATACCTTGTAAAAGGAAACAACATACGTATTTGCTGATTTTTTAAATTTCTTTTTGCCTGAAATGCAAATTCATATTGTATGAGTTTTTTGTAAATAGAGAAGTATTTATATGAAGGGATATAAATATTTATAGTTATATACTTCAAATTGTAAAAAATCAATTAAAATAAATATACTCAATAAAATATTCATATTTACATTATATTATGAGAAAGAAACAATGATAAGCCTTTGGGAAGGGAGATGATAGATGATAAATATATAAATGATAACTCCATTGACTTTAAATCCCACAATTTAATTGTTTATTCAGTTGTGTGTGTGCTTGTGTGCTTGTCTCTTTATGTTGTATGTATATATGTGTTATTTGGTGTATGTGAACGAAGACATATGTGTTTTTTCTTATAAATACCATAAAGCAGTATATGGAGAAATAAAATGATGGATAGTTACACTGATTTCAAGGGTAATTTAGAGGAATTAACTATTATGGTGGCTGCAATGTCTTGCAAGTAAGAATTCTGTAGAAATGTAAAATGAGCTGCATCTAGAGCATGTGTATAAGAATTTTACAAAGTGAGAAGAGAAGTTTCCACATGGAAACTGGTTTTAGCTTATGATCAGATACAAAGGTAAGCAAGTTGTGTCCTCAATGAGCAAAGCATTATGGTTGGAGCACAGAGTTTAAATAAAGAATAATTGATGGTTGGGAAGCATTTTAACTTCCCTGCAGGGTGGGCCATACATTATATTCTATAGTTTTGTTTCAGGCTATGGGCTCAAAGAAGTGATGTTTTAGGAACACATATTTTCTCTGAAATGTGGATTGTATGGTGAATCCTTGAAAGCAAGAGGACAACTTGAGAAGCTCTTACAATATACCATCATAGTATGAAATAAGAAAAATGGACTAGAAAGGATGAACATAAAGTATATTATTAAATATCAGTAGTATTTGTGCAGATTTTAGAGACAAATATGAAACTTACAAGACATAGTTATTATTTTTCCTTGTTTAAATGTGTTATCCTCCTTTAAGTTAACTTTATTAAAAATTAAATAAATAAACAGTATCAGGCCCCAAATATTTTTCAGTACCAAATAATTATGACAAAATCCATTTCATTGGAATTCTAGTCAGTCAACAGCCAATTGGAGGGGAAATATATTTGTAAATATCTGGGAATGAGAACACATGAACGCAACCTAATTATAACAATAAAAAGAAAACTCTAAAAAAATAAATATTGTGGTGCTAAGACCAACTTTGGAAAGTCACTTTGATTCCTTTACTCTGTATTTAAGATGCAATTATCTACTGTGCAGAAAGTAAATTTTGAGGCATTTCTTTGTAATTACAAATAATTTACAAGTAAAAATTTCATGATAAAAACCTCAATCGTAATAGTCTGTCAAAAAAGTATCTTCATTTGGCAATCAAAGTGGCAGTGTAGATGCAAAAATTCTGGGGTCAAAGCTTCTTGTCTTTTACTCATACATATATCTATTTCTCTGCTCATAAGCTCATGAGCAGGAACTTTATTCAGACCTCGAGCCCTGAAAATGTGAACACAGCTCACATTCTTCTCCTGTATCATCACTCAGATGATCAGTATGCATGACATTCTTTTTTTTTAACAACTCTCCAAGAAATTTATTTTAGCGTATGCCATATATTGATATAATTGATATAATAATTTTATATGAAGAGAACCATTGCAGAAGTAACTAAGGTGGTGCCCTTACAAGGAAATAAAGGAAAGGCAATAAAGAAATTCTTCCATATAAAGACTTTCGATCTGCATCATTTTTTCAAAATATAAAACCTTAATATTAGAAGCAAAGAGAAAAAGAGCAAAAAACCAATAAAACAGAAGACCAAGGATAAGGAATTGCTCTATGCAGATGTTTGGCATATGTAGTATATATGTATGGACTGAGTTATAATAAAAATACTTATGTATTATAGTCAATTTTCATATAGAGTTAGAAACAGCAATTTTCAATCAAGCATGACCGGACTGATATTTTCTCAGTCTTCAATTACATGACGAATTACAACTGTATAGCAGTCACTGCTGGTCAGCAGTATCATGATAAATGCTTGATAAGATACAATTTTTCTCCTTGTTCACTTGTAAAAACTGGTGCCTTTTTGTAATGTTCTACAAGTTCTTCCATGGTGCTGAATTTACTCTGCCCAATGCAGTAGACAGTCCCTTTTAGTTGGGCTTTAAAATGCTTGTTTTTCCCTTGTGCTTTTAGTGATACTGAAAAATCATTTGCAGATTCACTATCATGAATGAAGAAATCAACTTCATCCCCTCTTTCATTTAATGCCATTTCTGCTTGGTGCCTGGTGACTTTCCCATAATACCATGGATTGCCAGCAAGCTTTCCAGTGAGTGAAAGCCTAAGGTAATCACACTGTGGAGGCGGTGGTTCCAAACCTGAGGTTAATGGATTATTCTGCATGATGGTAACATAGCTTTTCGGCACCAGAACAACCATTCCATTGATCTTCCTGCATTTCCACCACTCAGGGTTATTTTCAAGTTTTTCAATAACTTCCATTACATCGCCTTTCTCAAAATTAAGTTCTTCATCATTGGACGAGCTGAATGGGTAAAGAGCCTGTACCACATGTAACACTTGCCCGGTATTTAGGTTACTGGCGACTGCTGCTAATTTCTCTGACAAAGAACCCACATGGTCACCCAAAGGACTGTCGCCTTCCTCAGTCACGTAGTTTGAAGGGAACCATCCAACATGTCCATTGTAGCTACGCCACCACCACCCATCACTGCATTTCTCCATGACGATCACCTTTGTCCCTCGTATCAATGACAATTCATCCTCTCTCTCTGCCATGTAGTTAAATTTTACATAAGCAGGCATGTTGAGGTCATACAAACGTTCCCCTGGGTCAACAAAGCTATCATCAGCAGGAGGTGCAGAATCTGGCACACTAGGTTTCCTTTTCACTTTTCCAATGTCTTACGTATCCTTTAGGTTTTTTACAATCGATGCTTTCCAAGCACTGTTTTTCCTTTCCACGTAGTTAGAAGGCACAAAACCCGTTTTATCCATGGAATTTCGAACTTGCCAACCAGGACTTAGAATCATCCAGAAGCCACAATCTCTCATGCTTCTTGATGTCCAGCTCTTGTTCTTGTTGGGCCACATAATCAAATTTGGCTACTACCACTTCCTCTGCCATTTTTCAGCAGCTTCTGCACTGTTCAAATCCATACTTACTGCTCTTTCATCTGATAATCAGTTAGCATTAAGGCAATTGTCTTTATCACCTTAGGAATCCCCTTTGTCCCTCTAGAATTTGATTTCCTGTTTCCTATATTCTGCATGACATTCTTGAAATAAATCTCCTCAAACTGCTTTCCTTTCTAGTGCAGACCCCATATATGGGCACAGTGTTTGAGCTGGGACTTCTTGGGCATGTGCCAAGGTTACAGTATTTTATCTGTATTTCAATTAGTTTCTTTTCAACATTTGTTTCTGTGTCACTATTTTTTTAAATTTATGGCAGTATGAAATGAAAATCATTTTCATTGTTTAAAGATGTCCATATACTATATTCATTCTAATAATCCAAAAATGACCCTAAAGCTCCAATTCCTTCTTTATCTTATGGAAAATATTTTTCTTCTCCCTCCCCATGACAATGCACATGCTGTTCTCTTCTTCAACTCTGCCCTTCTCTAATTATGTTTAAAATACCATTTTGGCAGGGGGTACATGAAGTACAGTTTTATTCAATACATCTCTCCATGTTTCTTAAGTCCTAGAGTCCTTCTCACAAAATAAAACACTTAATTGTTTCTGAAAATATGGTTATGGAAAAAAAATTAAATACAGAAATATAGTAGTACAATATAAACAACTCCCACCAATCATTCATTCATGTTAATAAATTAACAAGTCAAAGTCAATTGTATTTCAAACATAGCCTCACATGCCTCCTTCACTGTTGCATCATTTTGAGATGCCCTGCTTTTTAGGTCCATAAATATTTCAGTATATACCTGATAGATATAAAGATTCTTTCTTTAAAAAAAGGCATTGGGTGTGTGATTTTTAAATTACTATTTATTTCCTGGAATTTAAGCCCCATTATTTAAAATGTCCTGTCAGGTTGGGTTTAGTGCTATGTAAGTAACTGCTAATAACTGAATTGAAGATTCTGATTTCTAGCTTAAATCAATGAAATTCATCCTCCAAATCATTTCTCCGTTCACTAAATCAGAAATAAGTCAGCACAACTATTAGTTTATTAACACATTACTGAAGTATTAGTAAGAATCACTGGGGATCCATGAAAACTTGTGCAACTTACCTAATTAAATGAGAGTTATATTGGGAGTCCCATCATGTATAATTTAAAGATGAAACTTAGGGATCTTAAGACTCTAATTATGAGAATATGAGATAAAAATCCATAACAGTCTCAGGTTTGAAGGAAGCCACCCCCCCAAAAAAAAAACCTGCAATAAAATCCCTCTCAAGACTTAAATGAGGAAAGAATACTACTCAACCTGAGTTGGAAAAATTATAGAAACATTGATTCAAGCCTCAATTTTTTTTTTTAACTTATGAAAAAAGTAGGGTAAAACCTGAAAAGTTACATATTAAAATGTTAAAATAATAAAGAAAGTCTGAACATAGACAAAGAAAACCCAGGCTCTCTATTTCTTTTATAAAAATTGAAGCTGCTGGGACTTCCCTGGTGGCACAGTAGTTAAGAATCCGCCTGCCAAGGCAGCGAACACGGGTTCGAGCCCTGGTCCAGGAAGATCCCACATGCTGTGGAGCAACGAAGCCCGTGTGCCACAACTACTGAGCCCATGTGTCACAACTACTGAAGCCCACGCGCCTAGAGCCCGTGCTCCGCAACAAGAGAAGCCACCGCAATGAGAAACCTGCGCACAGCAACAAAGAGTAGCCCCGCTTGCTGCAACTAGAGAAAGTCCACGCGCAGCAACGAAGACCCAACGTAAACAAAAATAAATAAATATATATATTTTTTAAAAAACCACACAAAGCATACTTTAAAAAAATGATTGAAGCTGCTGGAGTGGGCAGTGTGTATGTGTTTGACAGCAGAGGATGGGGAGGGGGAAAAGATTCAAACAACATGTATCCTTATCATTATTTTCTAAGGAGGATCCTGGCAGAGGGCACACTGAACAAAGACCGAGCAAAAAGGTACAGACAGCTCTTCCTTACAAGCTCATAAACATTAACAGTTTCTAAAGAGTATATTAGGTTTAAAAATATTCTTTCCCTGATATACTGAGTGTAAAGTAGTTATTATATTAAACTAATAACTTTACAAAGGAAGTGTTATTATATTCATAAGAATTAGTTTATGCCTAAATATTTTGTTTTTATAGGGTGTCAAATCAAAAAGAGAACAATATCTGAGCAAGTTATCACATGAGATGTAGAAGTTACAGACTAAAAGTTAATAAGATCAGTTCTAAGGAAGTAAATAATTGTATGGGAAAAATACGTTTCAACCAAATACATTAATCAAGTATGCAAAACTTATGAATAAAAAGTGCATTTAGGTAGGCAAAAATAATGAAACAAGGTCCTGAATGTTGACAAATTTTATTGGAAAATACTTCCAGAAATATCACAGGAGGGATGAAGGAGGAAGTTTCATGTCAGTAACATAGCAGGAGTGAAGATAGGCAGCCTGTGTGATGGATTCTGGACGGGGGAAACAGATCATTGTAGAAGTAGAAGGCTTTCAGTAAAATCCAGATGATCAGTATCTTCCATAGAAAGAAGGATGGAAGTAGCCACAGCCATAAGCACCATAGCGTCCACGACCATAGCTGGAACCATACCTATAACCCAGGCCACCAAAACCACCAAGGCCATAACCAAGGCCACCATACTAGTTGCCGTAGTAGTAGCTCATTGTGACAGGGCTTGAGGATTAGGTTGGATGTTGAAGATGACTTTCTTGAGAATGAATATCACCTGCTGCACCCAGACCTTTGTACTCCCTCCTTGTGGGTGTGGTCAAGCACAACACACAAGTGTCATTCTCTTTGAAAATCCATCTTTGGTGAAAAACAGTACTCTTAAGTCATAACTTTCTTATGAAGGGGAGTTTCAAAGATGTATGAAATGTTTTATTTTTCCTTTGAAAACATTTCAATTTTTATTTTCCTTTTGTCATAACTTAAATTACATATATTCCTACAGTTAAAATATCAGCCTCCTTCACAATAGATAGATCATTTCTGGTACTTCCTGAGATCTTCGTCATTACCAGACAATATCTTCTTCATGTTTTGTTACACTCAATTTTTGTGTATTTTAAATATCATATTTTCTCTTTTTCTCTTTGGCTTTCAATAAATCAGTGTACCAAGTATTAAATAACCGTGAATGATTGAAACTAATCCAAAAATGGAAGACAAATTATTCAGAATAAAAACTACATTTCAGTGACTCTAATTTGTAAAGACAAACTCCATAGAAGGATATTCAAGTCACAATAGAGATAATACTTCTGGTATTAGTTTCCTAGGACTGCTGTAAAAACTAACCACTCATTGGTAATTTTTTTCTCAAAACAGGAGAAATTTAAGTTCTCATAGTTCTAAAAGCTAAAAGTCTAAAATCAAGATATTTACATGGCTATACTCCCTATGAAGGCTCTGAGGAAAAATTATTCTCTGCTTCCTCCTAGTTTCTGGTGGTCCCTGGTAATTCTTAGCATCTCTTGTCCTGCTGCTACATCTTTCCAATCTCTGCCTCAATCATCACAGGGCCTTCATCCCATCTTGTGTGTGTGTGTGTGTGTGTGTGTGTGTGTGTGTGTGTGTGTGTGTGTCAAAATCTCTGTCTTCTTATAAGAACACCGGAAATTAGATCTGAGGCCCATCCTAATCTGGTATAAGTTCATCTTAACCTGATTACATCTGTAAAGACCCTCTTTCCAAATAAGCTCACATTCACAGGTTAGAACTTTATGATTTCTTTTTAGGAGACATAATTCAGCTCCTTAACACTGCCTTTTCGATGAATCATACATCTTTTGTCAGATTGTATTTTGAAAATTAAGCTAAATTGAGATGAGTTTTCAGAAAATCACCTTCTTATATAGTTATAGGTTAGTTAGGGTGGAAAGAAACATTTTGCATAAGATTTGGAAGGCAGGTGATTAAACTAAAGCTTCATCTCTCAGCCTTCCCTTTTGCAAGACAGGAAAACTACAGGGGAGTTGGAGTGAGAGGGATGCCCTTTTCCCAGGGCTCAGAGACAAGGCTCTGCTCATTCTCCTTGAGTTGAGACATTTCCAGTTACGGGAAAGACGCTGGGTATCTTTCACAAAGCTTGCTCTTCCTCTCCCACCGCCAGAGCAAAGAAGGGACCTTTCTCAAATTTTCACCGTGTGAACCTGGTAGAGTTCCTGTAGATAAAGCCCATAAAAGTGTGGGCCCCTCTAAGACAAAAGCCCCTTAGAGTTTCTCACTTTTGCATGAACCCACACTCAGCCTCTAGTAACTTGTCACAATGAGAGTTTGAGTATTTGTAACAGTTTATGACTCCAGAGGCTTCTTCTGTTGGTAAGCAGATCTCAGCTGTGACTACAGATTCCCCCATTTCTCCAGATTTTAGGAATGGTTTGTCCTGAAAACTCAGTTTTCTGCTAGATTCTAGAAAAGTCATTGATCTTTAGTTTTTGTAGCTTTATCTTGTTGTAAAGACCAGAGTGAGAATTTCCAAGCTCTTGCCATGTCAGAGCTGAAACGAGAAGTCCTAAATTTTTATTTAATAGAAAATAGAGCAGTTATTTCATTATTTAAAGAATGGAAGCCTTTAAAGTTTCGATTGCACACAGAAAGGAGTACAGGTGAAATGAAGATTCATTCAATCAAATGATAAGTTTGATTGAATATCTGGAATATTAAAGTTATTTCACTTGCTTTGAACAAAGTATTTTATAAAAGGGAAAGATATAAATGGCCACTCATCGTCTTAGAAAGCCTGCCCTTTAGCTGTGGTCTAAAAATATCTGTGTCTTGTGTGTCTATGATTTTCTGAGCATTGTAGCCTGGAGGCAGGGCAGAGGATGGGGAATAGATTCAACCACATGAGGGAGTATAGAGAAATGTAAAATGAAAGGTAGCGACTCCTATTTCAAAAGCAGCTTAAAAGAGCTAAAGATTTCCATGGGCTAGGTTCATTCATCAAAGAATTCTGGAAAAGGTGGGGCACACTGGATGTGAAGGATGTGTAAGATTCATTAAACATCAAAGAGAGAGACAGAAACTAAAAGAGGCAATGGCTTTAGCTAACGCTCTAAGGCAAGACTTAACCACATGTATCCTCGATGTGCACGTGTAGATCAGTGTATCTGGAGCAGAGTTTATATACAGACTAATTAAATTTGGGAGGTACACAGATTACAGTGCAAGAAGGGTCTGGGCAGAGAAAGATAAATATTGTATGATCTCACTTATATGTGGAATCTAAAAGAGCAGAATTCATAGAAACAGAGTAGAATGGTGGTTACCGGAGACTGGGGGCTGGAAAAAAATGGGGAAATGTTGTTCAAAGGGCACAAGTCTCCACTTATAAGATGAATAAGTTCTGGGGATCTAATGTACAAAGTGGCTATAGTTAACAGTATTGTCACATACTTGAGAGTTGCTATAAGGGTAAATCTTAAATGGTCTCACCACACACAAAAGTGGCAATTATATGAGGTTGTGGAAGTGTTAAACTAACCCCGTTGTGGTAATCATTTCACAGTACATATGTGCATTAAATCATCATGTTGTATGTTGTATTCCTTAAACATATACATTCTATTTTGATCATATCTCAATAAAACTGGAAGAAGTTTAAGTAACATAAAAAGAAAAGAAAGGCTTGGGATTTGAGATTGAAAAGTTTGTCATTTATGGAGTAATCTTCTAATTTGGGGTCAGGGAAGTACTACAAGAAAAATGAAAGTTTAGAAATACTTGGTTTTTGGTGCAAGCTGGGTGGTGTGGGGAGATGTGGAAAGTAAGGAGATGAGCTAGATAATACGTCAATAATTATAGTATAGTATGGTAAGAGCTGGAATTAAGGTTTTTGTAACAGGGATGGCTGGGAAAGGATGGATATAAGATGCATAATGTTAAAGGAGTAGCACTCATATGCTTCACTGACTAAAAGTAGAAACGTTACCAAGCTACAAATTTGTATTCTTTATATCATTTTATTTTTAACTTTTAAATGAATATAAGCTGATAAAAATGGATTTCCTGTCAAAAGTAAAGAGCATTATGACCAATGTTTGCTTTTTAATAAAATGAGTGAAATACTTCATGTGTGTTTTAATACATATGCAGAAGTCCACTGCATTTTATTTATTCAGTAGCCCATAATTTTTTAGATAAAAGCATTTGAGAACAAAAAAAACAAACAAAAACATGTTTGTGATACCAATCTATATTTCAGAGTGGAAGTCACCGAGAGGCAACTTTAAAAGTTCAGTTATTTAGAGATAAATAAATATTTCACCTCAAGTCAACTTTTGGAACTTTACCATGACTCCAATTACCAATACTCTCCTCAAATTATGAAGGGAAATTCTGAGATGTTTGCTAGTGAACAAAGTGAATATTAAGGTAATAATTATAAACCATAAAGCAAATAATATTTTCCTACATGACATCTTACCTTTGAAATTTGAGTGGTATGACTAGCATATTTGATAGTAGCATCAGATCATTACTCAATATAATCAAATTATATTCAGTAATAATCATAAAATAAAGTTATAATGGCTAGAAACAAAACACACAATGACAAATATTGTTTTATTAAAATATATCTATAAATTTTATAAATTATTGTCCATTAACTAATCAGTGAATTTAAACAATAATAAAATACCTGTAAAAATTTGCTTTTACCAAACAAAAATATTATTTTGTATAGTTTTGCAGGGTTTCATTGTTTTGAATTTGAAACACACACACACTCACACACACATATACATACACACTGCTCTAACTGAGCCATGTTACTACAGACTTTCTTTCTCTCTCTTTCTTCCTCCCTCCCTCTTTCTTTCTTTTCTTCCTTTCTTTCTTCCTTCCTTCCTTTCTTTCTTTCATTCCTTCCTTCTTTCTCTCTTGCTTTCTTTTTCTCTCTTTCCTCCTTCCTTCCTTCCTTCTTCCTTTCTTTCTTTCTTTGTTTCCCTCCTCTCTGTCTCTCTCTTTTTTTCTTTTTTACTGGAGAAGCAATATGTCTGGATAACAATGTGATTTTCTAAATTTAGTTTTTCTTTGCTATCTTTCGCTCAAAGCCTACAAAATATGAAAAAGTCAAATCTCTTTGTCAGTCAGTTAAAGCTCCCTCTAAGCTGTATTCTTTTTAATAAGTCAATACTTGTCCTCTAATGACAATCTCTCCATTATTTCATGGATACTATGTTTTCTTCATGCCCGTGACAATGTCATATTTTCTAATGAATTTTATTATATAAACAGTTAAGTAAAATATAAGAATAATATGGTAAAAGGAATCATTATATACATAACTCATCTTCGTAAATTATCACCTTGTGACCAATCATATTTCCTCTGTACTTCTGTCTTTTTCCTTGTTACCAGCTGTGAAATTTTTAAGCAAATCCCAGGAATCATATCATTTTATCTATAAATATTGTCATATGACTCTCTAAATGATAGGGACTTTTAAAAAGCACTGTCAGTAATTTTTTTAATCTTATTTTTGAACTGAAATAGAATATTTCAAGTAAGGTTGCAAATTAGATTTATTTTGAGATTGATTGAAAAGTTAAACCTTTATTCAGAATCTGTGTGATTCAGCATTCTCAGCATTCCTAATTTCATAAGATCATTAAAAGAAGTGAAAACAAACTTTACACTAGAAAGATTTTTCTCTTAAGCACAGTGCTGGAAGTACCTGTGGGACTCACTGGAGACTCATGAAGGCCCATGGGATTCACCCAGTTTATTGGAAGTGATACCAATGAACATCTTTATGTAGGACTCAAAGGTGAAGCCTAGTATCCAAGGAAACCAAGACTCCGCACAGAAGTCAATGACCCATCTCTGGAATAGAATTCTGATCAAGGTATAAATGAAAAACAAAATCCAATCCCAAACTAGAGTTGGAAAAAGGATTAGGAGCATTAAATTAGAGTCAATTTTAAGTTTTAAGTGAGTTTAAAGAGAGTTTATCTTAAAAATTGATTTGTATATGCTATAATACTGAGATAACCGAGAATGCTAACTATGGTGAATTCTCAGGTTTTTCTCTCTTTCATAGAGCAAATGAAGGCTATCAAGTCACATGTTTTACCACATTTAAATTATACAAGGATGCACACTACTATATATAAAATAGGTAACTAATAAGGACCTAGTATACAGCACAGGGAACTCTACTCAATACTCTGAAATGGTCTATATGGGAAAAGAATATAAAAAAGAGTGGATATATGTATATGTATAACAGATTCACTTTGCTATACACCTGAAACTAACACAAAATTATAAACCAACTATACCCCAATAATTTTTTTAAAAAATAAATTAATTTTAAAAATAAATAAATTATACAAGGAGGACACTGACACAGAAACAGTTGGAATAGTGAGCTACAAATCAAGGACACTACTTTCTTGATGAGCTCAGAAAAGTAGGAATACCTATTAGGTAAGTATAGCACCAAAAAGAGCCTCTTCATACAGTGCTGAAAGTCTCCTGACTTTTCATTAAACGAAAGAGAGAATAGATGGTCCATCAAACTTCACATATTTACATATTGTTAATGAAGGACATATCTTCATAAGTATTAGAAATGTCTGAATATATTTGGTTCTATGGGATTCCATATTTTAAAAAAGAGGCATCAATTTAGCAAACTAAATCATCTAAATGAGTTATATACTTAGTTGAACAGTAGGGTTATTTCTAAGGAAACATGAATACAAAGTAAATATGTTCCATGGGAAAATATTTTTCAATGCAAAAATACTACTAAAATTTTGGAAAACATAAACGTCAAAATATCAAGATAAAGTTTGATATTTAATTTTCACCAAAAAATATTTATTCAAAAGTAAGTCCAGAAATATCACAGAAGTGAAAAAGAGCAAAATATAGGTCATTTTCCAGAAGAGTTGACTATATCTTGGTAGAGCATTCAAATCATTCATCAGAAACATGAGTGTCTGCTGATCCAAAAAGTTCCAAGTGCAGGGTGATAATGTCTTTGAAGAAAAGTAATAGATAATAAAAATTAGACAAACATTCTGAATCCCCAAGTAATGATCAGGTCTTTCAGAAGAATCCAGATGACCAGTATCATCCATAGAAAGAGGGATAGAAGTAGCCGCAACCATAACCATCATAGCCTCCAAGGCCATAACTAGAACCATAGCCATAGCCCAGGACACCAAAACCACCGAGGCCATAGCCAAGGCCACAATAGTAGTTGCTGTAATGGTAGCTCAATGTGTCAGGGGTTAAAAGTTTGGTTGGATGTTGAAGGTAAGTTTCCCAAGAATGAATATCACCAACTGCATCCAGACTTTTATACCCCTTCAGTGTGGGTGTGCTAAAGCACGACACACAAGTGTCATTCTCTTTGAAAATTTATCCTTGGTGAAAGATAGTACTATTAAGTCATACCTTTCTTATTAAACATAGTTCCAAAGATGCATGAAGACATTTTTCCCTTGAATGTAATATAATTTTTCATAACTCAGAATTAATATTTGATTTTATTATGTTTGTCATCAAAACTGGATTTTTTTCATGTATTTTTACATTAAAATTGAATCTCCAAGTTTTCTTCTATCAGATAGACAATTCTTGGCATTTTCTGACATTTTTAATATTGCCAGATGTTATTTCTTTTTTCTACCTAAGACTTTTTTTACCTTTTCCAAAAACCTGTTTTTTTTACCTATTCAATAATTGAATCACATAATTGTTAAATTTAATTATGAAAAATAAAACATGTCTGTCATCAATTAAATTAAAAGATGCCATTTATTTAGAAAAAATTGGGCAATTTTTGATTATCTTCCTTATTGGATATTATGTATCACAACATTTTAACCACCTTTATACTTGAAAATACCAAATTCTGTAAGAGGAGTGACATGTCCTAACACAAAATGCACAATTTTCTTCTGTACCCTTACAAAGAAAATCTCTCCTGGCCACATGTGATATATCAATGTTTCTTGAAACTGGCAGTTAGCATCTTTGTCATATACTTTTTCTCACATGTATTGAATACTTATTCTCTTGGAGAAAAAAATTTGTCTCTTGTTCTTATGCCATTTTCACCCATTCTAGTCCACAATCCTACTAGCCTACTATTATGTAGTCCTTCCCCCCTCCACACCGCCACCTAGTGGTCTGATTTCTTTATTTTTACGTTTTATTAATTTATTTTTCACCCTACTCTGTGGTCAGCATTTCTGTTCTTTGAGAATCAAACACTATGACGGAGTTAGGAATGCTATCGAGGAGGAGCAGGAAAAGAAAAAGGAAAAGAGAATAAGTAGGACGGAGCAGGGGAGCCGTGAGACCATAATACAGACCCTACAAACTCTCTGACGACCCAGCTGGAACTCTGCAGGAAAGATTGCTTTCAGAGGAGGCCCACATTAAGCAGAAACGTTGTGCCTAATTATTGGTTGGCAGCTGCCCTAAGAATAGTGCAGCTCTGGCTCAAGGGCTGAGGTAGACCCTGACAACACTGACATCTTGTTGTACTCTGGGTAGAGACTCCTTTCTGGAAGAAAGATTTGAGAGGTTGATCTCCATGTTTGCCACGTCCTACAGTTTGATTATAAACAATTTGAAGGCATGGACCGTGATTTAGTATGACTGAGGCTTAAAGTGATGTAATATCTTATAAAATAATGTGTATATATATTTTTAGTATATTTGTTTTAGAAATACTATTTTAAGACCTTAAAATGTTATATTAACAAATAACAGGTATGTCATATAGGATACCTCAAACTTTATTTTTCAAAGGAATGGGAATATGATGTATATCATTTTCTTTAAACAAATTCTTACCGAATGCCTGTTATATGAAAATATTTTGCTATACATTTGACCAGAGAGATGATGGGTTGGAGATATATAAGAATCTAATCCCTAGCCTTAGAAATGTACCTTTTAATTTAAGTCATAGTTGTGTGTGTGTGTGTTTATGGTTTGTGTGTGGGAGGGTATGTTCCTGTGTGACAAATGCATCTTTTCTATTTGTGTATATGGATAATGTAAAGCAACTAATCAACAGTAAAATAAGAGGTAGTGACATTTATTACAAAAACAGTAAAATGTTAGAGTGGGTTATATTGATCTGCAAATAATTTCTTAAAAAGGTGGACTTGAGGTAGGCTCTTGAGGGACAGAAGTTATTCAACAGAAAGAGAAGAAAAGAGGAGACAGCATCTTGATGCAGTGAACAGAAGTGAGACCAAGCAAGGTGTGTCTTCCACATGCAGAGCAGTATGGATATAGCGGAAGGTTTACAAAAACAGTAATTGAAGGTTGTGAAGATGTTGGATCCCATCAGGAGGGGACTTCATTGATTATTAGGCTGAGGATTTTATATTTAGTTATGTCCTGTCTTTATTCAAAGACAATGACATGACAGAAGTAATATTTCAGAATTACTTTTTGGTGTTCAGAATAGGTTATGTGGGCAGAGCTTGGGAGCAAGGAGATCAGTTCAGTGGCTATAACATTGTCCTGGAGTTGATAAAAAGGGACGGGAATAGGTTTGTAGTAAAGTGAATGCCAGGACATAATGGACATAAGGTATACTAAAAAAATTCAAGAGCAGATATTAGCGGGAAATAACATTAGAAAAAGAAAAGAAAAAGTCACCTAGTTGTATAATTTTTGCTGTCCAAATATAATATATTTTACCCACTATAAAATTACGATATATCATAGGTAAACAACATCACACCATATGCTTTCTCTTGAATTTTGTTTAAAATGTTTAAGACCTTCAAAAATAATTTAATATATATGCTTAACTCCATTGCACTTGACATTTACTCAGTTCATAATCGCTGGGAGGAAAAAATATTTGAAAGAGAAAAATAGGTTTGGGGTTTAACAGTATTTCATAATAGAAGGCTTCAAAAGACTGCTTTAAATAACTGGTAAATCAATATGTTGGCCCCAAATCCAGTTTTGGAAAGTCTTTATTATCCCCAAGTTCACAAGCTCTGAGCTGCCCATGAGGCAGTGTTTGAGAGGCTTTCTGAATATATTCTGAAATGTTTACAATGAATAGATATAAAATAATTAGATTGAAACATTAACAATGCCATCTTAAAATATTTTCATTTGGCAATCTAATGCACAATAAAAATCCAAACTATCTGAAAGCAAATTTATTTTCTTTCAATGTAAATGTGTTTCTTCTTCCAATAGTCTTTTCATTACCAGTCATACTAACTTTCTGGAAAGTCACTGAGTCCCAGCACCTTCATGCTACCTTCACATCACTTTTATGATCAGACTGATTAACTATTTTGAACAGTTTCTCCTTAAAACCACCTTCTTTTTTCTTCCAACCATCAAACCTCACTAGAGAGAATGAGGTGGGACCTGATTGCCACATGTCTTGAACTCTGCACAGCAGCTTTGCTGGTTAAAAGTTATTTTGTAAACACACTCATGTTCTTGTTACTCCTTCCTCCAAAAATTCCACACAATATGAAGGGAAAATATCCCTTTACATAATGTCTGAGGTTTACCACTCTAATAAGTTAACATTGAACCTCAAGCTTCACTTCACATTATTACAGTATACTCTTTGTCCCCAGGAAATGTACCTGTTGATCTTTTTACCCATTGTGACTTAGGCTGCTAGTTCAAATTCTAACCTTTTTCAAGGTCCACATGAAATAATAATTTTTTAATATTATTTCATTCTTTATTTTTAATTCAATTGTCCCTGTTCTTTATGTCCTACAGACACATAAAACGACACAAAAGAGAGTTGCTTGTGTCTGTATTGTGTAACTATTTTGCTACGGAAAAAATATATACGGAAAAAATAGACTAGTATACGCTACCTAAATGTCCTGTCTTAAACAACTGACATCTCATGGCTTATTGTGTCTCCTTTAAACCCTTTACCACTCTACTCCTGGATTAGTTTGAAGTTAAGTCTCAAGCATTATATAGTTTCATCCATAACTATTTAAGTATATATTTTACATATTAACTAAGGTATAAATACCGTTTATTAAAGTTATTTGGTGGTGAAATACTTGCTTCAGTGTTGACTGAAAAGCTTAAGTTTGGGGTTAAAACAGTGAGAAGGAACTACCTTAGCTTTCCTAATTACATGGAATCATCAAAAGTGATTATTAAAAACTGTTACTTTAATACCTATTTTTTGGTTGTCTTTGAATCCAATGTTAGGAGTGCATGTAAGAATCACTTGAGTACCACAGAGGCCTGTATGTCTCATCCAGTTGAATGAGGCTTCCATCAGTGCTTGCACTTGTGATAGCAGGGGCATAGTCTAGCCTGCCATACTTGTTTACCACAGTAGCTCACAGAGGCTAGAGTTCAGTTTTGATTATGAAGATGCACTTTCTGTATCAATTTACATTCCCACCAACAGTGCAAGAGGGTTCCCTTTTCTCCACACCCTCTCCAGCATTTATCGTTTCTAGATTTTTTGATGATGGCCATTCTGACCGGTGTGAGGTGATACCTCATGGTAGTCTTGATTTGCATTTCTCTAATGATAGTGATGTTGAGCATCCTTTCATGTGTCTGTTGGCAATCTGTATATCTTCTTTGGAGAAATGTCTATTTAGGTCTTCTGCCCATTTTTGGATTGGGTTGTTTTGTTTTTTGATATGGAGCTGCATGAGCTGTGGAGAACAGTATGGAGGCTCCTTAAAAAACTAAAAATAGAATTACCAAATTACCATATGACCCAGCAATCCCATTACTGGGCATATACCCTGGGAAAACCATAATTCAAAAAGAGTCATGTACTACAATGTTCACTGCAGCTCTATTTACAATAGCCAGGACATTGAAGCAACCTAAGTGTCCATCGACAGATGAATGGATAAAGAAGATTTAGCACATATATACAATGAAATATTACTCAGCCATAAAAAGAAATGAAATTGAGTTGTTTGTAGTGAGCTGGATGGACCTAGAGCCTGTCATACAGAGTGAAGTAAGTCAGAAAGATAAAAACAAATACCATATGCTAACACATATATATGGAATCTAAAAAAAATGGTCCTGAAAAACCTAGGAGCAGGACAAGAATAAAGACGCAGACGTAGAGAATTGACTTGAGAACACAGGGAAGGGGAAGCTGGGACAAAGTGAGAGAGTGGCATGAACATATACACACTACCAAATGTAAAATAGACAGCTAGTGGGAAGGAGCCACATAGCACAGGGAGAGCAGCTCAGTGCTTTGTGACCACCTAGAGGGGTGGGAAAGGGAGGGTGGGAGGGAGGGAAACACAAGAGGGAGGAGATATGGGGATATATGTATATGTATAGCTGATTCACTTTGTTATAAAGCAGAAACTAACACACCATTGTAAAGCAATTATACTCCAATAAAGATGTTAAAAAAAAAAAAAGATGCACCTTCTGAGTTCAAAGGACACCATCTACAGAGGGATGTCTACAGTTCAACCTTGAAAAGAGTAGCCAGTATTACCCTGTTATTTTTTATTAATTTCCCAAGAAAAATGAACAAAAATATTTAGCTGCTTTATGACTTTAAACTTGGTTTAAATTTTATTACAATTTATTTTATTTAATGCTTTTCATCATTGACATTCCTCATTTCCAGATTCTTTCTAATTCTTGCTACTGCTGTACCCTTATTAGCTGACTTTCAGAAAATACTGTTTTTCTAAAAAAAAAGTATTTTTTTGTTTTTTATTTTCTTATCTGTTTTTTATCTGTTTTCTTATCTCTTTGTTGAAAAGATTTCTTTTCCTGAAAGACTAAGTTGTTAATGATTTAATTAAATAAATGAATTTTCAATAAGAAGCTAAGGGGGAAAGCAACATTTATATGAATTTTCTCTAGTTGTATACAGCTGCAATGAGTTTGACCTTACTTGATGACAATTATTCCCAACAAAATTTCAAAACATGGCAAGATAGTGAGGGCAGGACTCTTCGTAAAGTGATAAGACCAGTGAAAAATCTGTGTTAGTTAAAGTGGCCAAAATAACAAATTATATAACAATGCTTTCTTAGTGTTAGTACCAGAGTCTGCAGTTCTGTGTAATTTATAGAAAGGAGGGAGAAATTATGAAGATCTAAGTCACAGTAATGAAAGTCAAGGAAAGTCACTAAATTCAAGTTTTAAGGCATTTTCCAAGCCACACACCTAAAGTTAGAATACCTGTCAAGGGTATGAGGAGCACAGGCTCTCTTTCAAGAACGTGTCTCAGGGGCTTCCCTGGTGGCGCAGTGACTGAGAGTCTGCCTGCCGATGCAGGGGACGCGGGTTCGTGACCCGGTCCGGGAGGATCCCACGTGCCGCGGAGCGGCTGGGCCCGTGAGCCATGGCCGCTGAGCCTGCGCGTCCAGAGCCTGTGCTCCGCAACGGGAGAGACCACAACAGTGAGAGGCCCGCGTACCGAAAAAAAAAAAAAAAAAAAAGTCTCAGCTAACTTATTCTGAGAACAATTTCTAAAGAATTCTTCCTAAGAAAATTAATCCTGGAGGAAAAATAATTGTTCAATATGAAAATATGTTGTTTAGATATTTCAAAACTTACACATGTTCATCTTAATGCATGGACAAGAAGCCAAATTTGCAATGGTAACAAAATAAGCTTATAGGAAATATGAGCAGGATTATTATCATAAATAAGGAGGTTAGCACTATGTTAATAAGCCACAATAATGAGAGAAATCAGTCCTTTGTATGGAAGCTATTTCCAAGGTAAGCGTTTTTTTCTTGAGTTTTTACCTTTTGCGGCCAAACATCGGCTCCAAATAAAGTAGTTAAAACTAAATAAGTCCAAAATGTAAATAACATTGAAAAGATTGAAGAACTCAGTAGAATAAATATTATTGTGCTAATGATATAAAAGATCTGATCTTCTTAATATAAGTTTTTCAGCAGAATAGAAAGGAAAAATATCTTTCAAAAAAAGAGGAACAGTGGAAGCCGAAGCCATATCCACGATGGCCATCAATCCATAGTTAGGGGCAGAGACAGAGAGAGACAGGGCTCAGGCTATCATAGTAGATTTATAGAAGTTCATGATTCCACCGTCTACACGGTGCTTTTTATATTCTCCCATGAGTGGGAATGGCCACCCCATATCCAGAAATTCTTATTGAATTGGAATAAGGTCAAAGCATCAATATTTTTAAAAGCTCCCAGAAGATTCTAGAATGCAACAAGAGTTGAGAACTAACAACTTAGTGACATGACAGGATCCCAACTGGATTCCATCAGTTTTCCAATAATTATTTATTTAGAGCTCCCTGTATGCCAATGTTCTACGTTCAAAGGCAAAGCTTAAAATAAAATTAAAAAATACCTGTCCTCATTAGGATTACATTCCAGGGAGAAGGCAAAAGAATACATTATGTAATAGAGATAATGTGTATAAAGAAAGTAATTATATACAGAGTGACAGCATATGGGGAAATGTCACTAACATAAGATGATCAAGAAAAGTCCCTTTGAAGAGATATTTGAACACAAGGATGAAGTAAAGGAGATACATTTGTTAAGTGTATAAGTCAAAGAACAAGCTAGGCTGAAGGAAATTCGCATCTAAATGTTCTAAGGTGGGAATTATTTTTGCATAATGAAGCAGTGAGAAAGTTATCGTGGCTAGATTACAGCTAATAAAGGAGAAGGTGTGGGGAGATAAAGTCACAAAGTTAGGCGGGGATTAGATTATCCAGGGCATTCTGGGGCTTGATAATGAGTTTTAATGGAATTTTAGGTGTAATGGGAAGCTATCGAAGATGTTTGATTAAGAGAAGAAGGTGATCCGATTGACGTCTTGCTACTTACTGTGTGGTGCATGAATTGTAAGAGCTCAAGAGTGGAAGCTAAGAGTCCAAGGTTATTGCAGTAATTCAGGCAAGAGATAGTAGTAGACTCTCTAAGGGCATGCTGGCGGGTAGGATTTAGATGATAAATCGAAATAAAAAAAGAATAAAGGGTAACATTCTTGGTTTGAGACTTAAGAGTTTGTTGAATGTCTGTGACATTATATTTAAAGGGAGCCTAGATGGGGGCAGAATGTTAAAATATCAAGAGTTATGTTGTGCATGTATGAGATGTCTTTACAATGTTGAATAGATAGTAGGATATGTAACATCAAGCTACAAGGAAGAGGTTAGGAGAGAAGATATAAACTGGAGAGACAGTTATTAAAACGGTGTTCACAGCATGATACTGCATGGGATAATTGGAGAGAGAGTAGTTAAGAGTTCAGCCCTGGGGACTTACAGCATATAAAGGTAGGAAACAGAAAAAGAATCCAGCAAAGGAGCCTTGGCATCCTCTGCACAAGTGGAAGAATAGCTGTTAGACAGGTTAAGAGTGTCCATGCACTGTAATATGTAGAAGGTAGATTACATGTTGAGAAATGATTGTAGTGGACAGAATTCTAAATACATACCATAAGCGTTTTCTCTCTCCTGGTTATTTAATTGAAGATGAATCTAGGTATTGCTGTGGAAGGACTTTGCAGATATAATATTTTAGGTTTTTTTGGCCACACCGTGGCTTGCAGGATCTTAGTTCCCTGACCAGGGGTCAAACCCTGGCTCCGGCAGTGGAAGCGGACTCCTAACTACTGGACCACCAGGGAATTCCCTTTGCAGATATAATTAGTTATTAATCAGCTGAGCTTAGAATAGGGATATTATGCTGGATTATCTGGGTGAGCCCAATGTAATCACATGAACTTTTTTCTTATGGAAACATTTTTTTTTTTTTTTCGGCACCGAGACAGTATTTTTTTAATTGAAGTATAGTTGATTTATAATATTGTGTTAGTTTCAGGTGTTACAGCAGAGTACTTCAGATTCTTTTCCCTTATAGGTTATTACAAAGTATTGAGTATAGTTCCCTGTGCTATACAGTGGGTCTTTGTTGGTTATCTATTTTATATAAAGTAGTGTGTATATGTTAATCTCAAACTCCTAATTTATCCCTCGCCAACCCTCTTTCCCCTGTGGTAACCATAAGTTTGTTTTTGATGTTGGTGAGTCTGTTTCTGTTTTGTAAATAAGTTCATTTGTATCATGTTTTTTAGATTCCACATATGTGACATCATACGATATTTTTCTCTGTCTGGCTTACTTCACTTAGTATGATAATCTCTAGGTCCATCCATGTTGCTACAAATGGCATTATTTCATTCTTTGTTATGGCTGAGCAATACCCCAATGTTCATTGGGGTATTTACGATAGCCAGGATATGGAAGCAACCTAAATGTCTATCAACAGATGAATGGATAAAGAAGATGTGGTATATATATATACAATGCAATATTACTCTGCCACATGAACCTTTAAAAGCAGGAGAGAAAGGCAGAGAAATCAGAGAGATATGTCAAAAGAGAAAGGCAGAAGAGGCAGGTCAGAAATGGAGCTCAAGTATTAGACTTCGGAAGAGGATTTGATCTGCCATTTCCAGTTTTGCAGATAGAGGAATGGAATCTGTGAGCTAAGGAATACCTGCAGCTTCTAGAGGCTGAGAAATGAAATGGGGATTTAAACCCTATAACCACATGGAACTGAATTCTGCCAACAATCAGGAGTTTTGAAGCAAATTTATCCCCAGAATTTCCAGAAATGAATGCATTTCTGCCTTGTAAGACTCTGTACAGATAGACACCTGAGCTACTCTGTACCTGCACTTTTGACCTACAGAAACGACAAGATAATAATTTGCATTGTTTGAAAACACTAAATTTGTGAGAATCTGTTACAGCAGAAATAAGAAACAAATGCAGTGATGATGGGTAGATGTTTAATTCTCTATTGTTCCTAATTTTTTGTGACATTTGAAACAAGCCATAATTGGATGAGGAGTAAGGCAGGTTGTGTTAGAAGTTTGAAAAAAGATAAGGAATGAAATAATTATTTTAGAGAGTGGGAGAGTGAATTTAATAGGAAAATAGGGAAGAATGTCTGGGGAAGGCAGAATGTCTAAATAAGAGTTAATATAATCAATGTAACATAAGACAATTCAACAAGGCTGTATTTCTGTAGCCCAAATCCCCTGTATATGAGCAAGCAGAGTAGGCAAAGAGTTGGATTTCAGCAAGGGTTGGAGTTTCAAAAAACTGATACCACTGGGAAAGTAAGGCAAGTTATATAAGGATGTAGGCAAGTGGATACTCTTGTGGTAAAAGTAGAAGTGAGAACAACGATGACATACAGTAGAAATTTGATGCGGTTCATATTTATGGTTGTAATAGGGGAAAATAATTGTTTAAAAAATGAGGACAGTTACATAAATCCCTAAAGTGGGAAGTAGAAAACAAAAGCAATTGAAAGTTGAATATAGGGACCAGAGCATGTCAGAAATCTGTCAAGGATATATTGAGAGATAAATACCAGGGTTAAAAAATAAGCAGAAAATTGATTCAGCATCTAAATCCAAATGTATGAATAAGAAAAAGTTTCAGTAAAGACAAAATAGCTCTCTACTTATTGTAGGCATAGCAACGGGACCTTAGGCAGGGTTCAACAAGTGAAACTACCTTCAACTCCTAGAAAGACAAATACCACTCAAAACCGCAGAACACAAAGAAGATGTCTCCCTTTAGGAGATGTAGGTAAGTCAAGGAGAAAATGTTTCACAGAGGAAGACTCCTCTCCTATATAGCAATGAAGATTAATAGTCATACTATAATTATACTAAGACTGGGAAATGATAAATTAAACTTTATAGTTGTGGGATGAGAGGGCAACATTTCAGAGGATATGAGGAATATTTGTCGATTCTCTTGGATGTCAAATCAGATAGAGAGCATCATTCTGAGCAAGATATTATAGAATAAATGTTCATTTTAAACACTTCTATGAGCATAACTTTTAGAGAAGTATTAATAATAAAAATAATCATATCTATAGACATAAATATTAACATATAAATGTATGTTTCAGAAAATTATACTTAGGTTTTGCAAAGAAAACCCCATACTTGTGTGTATATAAAAATCTTTAACAGAAACAAAAAAAATGAAAGCAGGGCTTCCCTGGTGGCGCGGTGGTTGAGAGTCCGCCTGCCGATGCAGGGGACGTGGGTTCGTGCCCCGGTCCGGGAAGATCCCACATGCCGCGGAGCGGCTGGGCCCGTGAGCCATGGCTACTGAGCCTGCGCGTCTGGAGCCTGTGCTCTGCAACGGGAGAGGCCACAACAGTTGAGAGGCCCACGTACCGCAAAAAAGAAAAGAAAAGAAAAGAAAGCAACATTGCAATGCCAATGAAGAAACTTTATTGGGAAACAGGCATAGAGCTGTCACACGGGATCAATGAAGTAGCAACAGTTCCAAAGTGCAGCCATTCTGAAAGGAAATCCAGTTTCTTTGATGACATTCTTCTGAGAGGAGTGTGTTTTTGCTCTGCTTTCTTCAAAGGGCCTTCAGTAATGGTGTGTGACATTAGTAGCCTTTGCAGTTAATAAGGTTAAAAATGTGCTTGACTTTGAAGACAGGAAGAAAAAAAAAAAGAAGTTCTCCAGTTAGAGTGATAGAAAGTTTCTAATGTTTTAGTGATTGAAAGATTTTTTAGTGGACCCCAGAGGGCAAATATATTCTACAAAAAGAGGGACCATAGCGGCACTAGCTGAATCTACCATAGTCAATATAGCCAGAGTCATTGCCACAGCTACATCGCAGGCTTCCAAAGACATTAAGGCTATAGCCAAGGCCACCAGGGTAATTGACATGGCAGCTCATTGGTACTATGAACTTCAAATTAAATTTGTTTTTATTTGTTTTTGTGTCTGTTGTTTTCCTCGAGGTCCAGGAGCCTTTGGACAGAGTCCTGTATTACTCTGAGGTTCTCGGAGAATCTGGGGTTATTCTTTACTCTTACCTTGGGACATAGTATCCTGCTCTTTTTGTACTTTTGCTGCTGTTGTACCATGCTGGCACAAGACTTTTCTCTATTGGAAATAGTAGAAAGTGAAGTAGCTAGTCCCCTACACTTCAATTGCCCTCACCTCACCTTCAAAATTCAGCCAATTAGAAAAAGGTGAGACATTGGATGCATTTTCATAGAGCCACTAAAGTATAAGCTCAGGCCACATCTCTAAAAATTTTCCTCATTCCTAGTTTAAGGTAGTTTATGAGCTAGGTGGGTTTTTTTGTTTTGGGTATTTTTTTTTAACCAATTCACTTCTTTGTATGTTAGTATCTTTTTAATTGGATGTACTGCACAATTGATGAAAAAGATCTGGGGAAATATGATATCTAATTTATTTATAGGATAACTTATTTATAACTTATTTACAGTATAACTTGATTCCTTTAGTTATTTGCTTTTGTTTAACCATTGCAATCTATGTGATCTTTCTACACTCACTTATTAATTCTGAAGTTGTTTTGTAGATACTTTAGGATTTTCAACATACACAATTATGAAATATATGAACAGGGACAGTTTTATTACTTTTTTTCTAACACATATGACTTTTATTTCATCTGCCATATTTTACTAAGTCTTCCTGTTTGATATCAAATATGGATACTGAAACTGGACATTTTTCCTTGTTCTTAATCTTAGGAAGAAAACATTCAGTCTTTCACCATCAAGTATGATTTTAATCAGGATTTTTATAGATACATTTTTCAACGTGAAACTGTCTCCTTCCTAATTCACTGAGTCTTTTTTATTAATGTATGCAGAATTTTGTCAAAATATTTTCTGTATCAATAAAAATGATCATGAGGGGGCTTCCCTGGTGGCGCAGTGGTTGAGAATCCGCCTGCCGATGCAGGAGACACGGGTTCGTGCCCTGGTCCGGGAAGATCCCACATGCCGCGGAGCAACTAAGCCCGTGAGCCATGGCCGCTAGGCCTGTGCGTCCTGAGCCTGTGCCCCGCAACGGGAGAGGCCACAACAGTGAGAGGCCCGCATACCGCAAAAAAAAAAAAAAAAAAAAAAAAAAAAAAAAAATGATCATGAGGGTTTTTCCCCCCTTCTTTTCCTGCTAATATTGCTTTCATTAACTTATAAATATTGAACCAGCTTTGCATTCCTGGGATTTGTCATGGGATATTATTATTTTTTAGACTGATGGATTGCTAAAATTTATTGAGGATTTTTTCATCTAGTTTCATGAGGTGAAATGTTATTTAGTTTTCTTGTATTGTACTCTCTGTTCAGTTTTGACATCAGGGAAATGCTGGCCTTATAAAATGAATTGGAATGTGCTCTGTCCTCCTTTCCTTTTAATATCCATGAGATCAGTAGGATTTCTCATCTTTCATTGCTCATTTTTGTATTTGTGTCTTCTCCCTCTTTCTCCTCCCTTGTTTAGCATGCCTAGATATTTATCAGTTTACTTTATGTTTTCAGTGTGCCAGATTTTTGTTTCATTGATTTTCTCTGTTGTATTCCTGTTTTCAATTTCACTGATTTCTGCTCAGATTTTTATCATTCCCTTCCTTCTGCCTGTTTGGGGTAAATTTCCCTTTTTTCTGTAGTTTCCTAAAGTGAAAACATTGATTTCTCATTTTAGAGCTTTCTTCATTTCTAAAATATTCATTTAATGGTAAAAAATGCCCTCTAAGTATTACAATAGCTGTGTTCCAAAATTTTGGTATATTGTATTTCCACTTTTGTTTATTTCAAAATATGTTTAATTTACTTTGAGACTTCCTCTCTAACCCATGGGTTATTTAGAAGTTTAATTTAAAAGCATTTTTAAAGTATTTGTTGATTTTCTAGTTATTTCTTTGTTATTGGTTTCAACTTGATTCTGTTAGGTTTTGAGAACATATTTTATATGATTTATATTCTTTTAAATGTCTTAAGGTTTGTTTCATGGCCTAACACATTTTTTTGTTGGTGAACATACCATGCACATATGAAGAAACTGGGTATAGTGTTATATCAATATTAGGTCAAGTTGGTTGGTAGTGGATATCTCTATATCCTTACTGATTTTCTGCTTATGTGATCTGTCAATTATGGAGACAGGAATATTGAAGCCTCCAGCTAAAATTATGCATTTGTCTGTTTCTAATTTTGAAGTGACCCATTCTTCATTATGTAATGTTCTTCTTCATCTCTGATAAATTTGCTGTACTTTCTTCACAACTTTATTTTTAAGTATGTAAGTCTCCATATTTAAATTGGGCTTTTTGTTCACAGTACATGGTAAGGTGTTGCTTTTTTCATCTACTGTGACAATCTCTGTAAGCTGGTATGATTAGACAATTCTTATTTAAAGAACTTTTAATATAGTTTGATCTCAATCTGTCAATTTTTTACCTATTTTATGGTGATTGCATTTTTTTTCTTTGTTACTTGTTTCCTCTTATCCTGTTCTCTCTGGTTTTTATTGAGTATTATTTTTGAGTACATTTTATCTCATCTATTGATTTGTAATTTGTGCTTTTTGAAAAGTCTACTTATTAATCTTTCTAGAGTTTACAATATTCATGTTTAAGTAATCTGAATCCACATTCAAATAATATATACTGCTTCACATGTAATGTATAAGTCCCTACAACAGATACTCCCAATTCCTCCCTTCCATCTTCATGTCATTGTCATATATTTTACTTTTACAAAAGCTATAAATATACAATGCATTGTTATCATCTTTGCTTTAGTCAGTTATCTTTAATAGAAAATAAAATTAAGAAAAAAATTTTTAATACTTTTTTTACCTTTATTTGTTACATTTTTACACTGTTAAGTTTTTTTGTGTGTGGATCCAAGTTTCTCACCTAACTCATATTCCTTCTGCATGGAAATCTTCTTTGAAAAATTCTTGACTTTCCTCAGTTTGTTTTTGTTGTTGTTGTTTTAGTTTTGTTTTTGTTTGTCTTATTTTTAGAACGTCTTTATTTCTCCTTCATTTTTAAAGTATATTTTTGCTAGACGTAGATTTCTGGGTTGATAGTTTTATTTTACTTTCAACATTTTAAATATTTCAATTAATTTTCTTGCTTGTGTGGTTACTGATGAGAAATAAGCTGTAATTCTTATCCTATTGCTGTGTAAATAACCACCCCTCTCCCTGGGTGCTTTCAAGGTATAGTTTGTCTCTCTTTCTGTCTCTGTCTCTCTCTTTCTCTCTCTATTTTTCATCTGTTTGAGTATGCTATGCTTTAATACACTGGGGTTTTTGTTTGGTTTAGTTTGGTTTAGTATTTATTCTGCTTGGCATTTTATTCTCTAAGCTTCTTGGATCTGAGGTTTGGTGTCTGTCACTAACTTTGAAAATGTCTCATCCATTATTTTATCAAATATTTCTTCTGCCTCATTCTTTCTTCTTCTGGGTTTCCAGTTATGTGCATGTTACACCATTTAATATTGTCCCACAGGTCTCAGAGGCTCTATTCTTTTTTCTTTTTTACATTTTTTCTATTTGCAGTTCAGTATTTTTAGATTTGGTTACATTCTCTTCTAGCTCATTGATTCTTTCCTCAGCTGTGTTGAGTCTGCTAACAAGTATGTCAAAAGTAGTCTTCATTTCTGTTGTACATTTTTTTATTTCTAGCATTTCCATTTGATTCTTATATTTTCTATTTCTACACTGAAAGTGTCTATCTGATCTTGCATTTTGTCCACCTTTTCCATTACTGCCTTTTACATATTAATCATTACTTTATATTTCCTCTCTGATAATTTCAACACCTGTGTGATAACTGTATCTTGTTCTGATGATTGCTTTCTCTTTCAAGATTGTAATTTTTTTTTCCTTTTGGTATGCCTAATAGCTTTTTACCAAAAGCTGGACATATTGCACAGGATTGAAGATACTGTGGTAAATGTAGGATTTTCTTGGAGATAAACTTGTTTCCTTTAAGGCCATTAACGTGTAGATTTGTGTTAATATAGGCCGGTTTAGACCTGTGTTTGAACATATTTTTTGTTGCTCTAATAACCAGAGTGAAAATTTGTTATTGATAATGGCACCAGAGACCTCAAATTCCTCCTATTTGTGCCAATAATTGGACTTGTGTCTTACATTTGCGCTGGTCTTTAGAGTATCTCTTTCTTTCATTTCTTTCAGCAGTATTCCACTGTTATTTGTACTCAAGTTTTGTTAGTGTGGCTGTGGGAGTGATGAAAAAGAGTGAGACTGATGTTTTAATCACTGACAGATTTTGGAGTCTGGGTCTCAGGGGTGTGGCCTTTAGAAGAGTCTTATCCTTCTTTAGATGTGAAGCTTCTCTTTTTTTAATTGTTTCCATTCTTTCCTCCTGCATGCAGTGGTTATCCACCAATGTCCTTTAGCTATGGGTTTGAAGCACCTTCCCTTGCAGATTGAGGGTTTTCTCTTTTACCTAGGGGTGATTAAAAAAAAAAAAAGTTTGGGGGTAGGATTTTGGTGATGTCTTCATGTTCTTTTTCTGGTTACAATGATGTTCCACTAGTGTGTTCAGAGTATAAACCTCCTTGTTCTTCTTCCTACAGGTTAAGCGTTTTATTCATCTGCTGTTCCCCCTTCCCCAGGCAACACCATGGGGAGGAGGAGGGGGAGGGGGAGGGGGAAGGGAGAATCCTTTCTATGGATTCTCCATAGTTCTCTGTAATTATCATGAAATTCCTGAAAGAAAAACAAGCAACATTGTTTGAACCCCCTATGAATGTGACATCCCAAACTTCATACTCTCAAGCTAGCCCACACTCGGCCTTAGTCAAAACATCTGATTTAATCTTCTACTGACTTCAATGCATCTTGTGGCATCTTCCCAAGGGAAGAAAATGCTTGGAGCTTGTTTCTTTCCAAAGGCACCGATCTCCAAATTTCAGGATGGTCATTTGACTTACAACTTTAGTCTCTAATAGGTCAAGAAAATTTTGGTTTTCATAGTTTCCTACTTTCTAACCTTCTACATCTCTATACTAAAATCAGGAGGCTAAAAAATTAATTATTTTTAATTTAATTTTCATTAAATTATTGTATATTAAAAGTATTTTGTTTTATTTTGGTGTGTAGATCTGAGCTTTTGTACATGTACATATTTGTATAACCACAACCACAATAAAGATACAGAACAGCTCCATCACTCCCAAAACTCCCTTGTACTATAGCTTTATAGTGACATCATCTTCCTGACCATATTCCTTGTCAACAACTACTCTGTTTATTATCACTATAGCTTTTACTTTTTGAGAATCTCAAATAAGAGGACTCATATGCTATGCAATTTCTTAAGAATGGCTTTTCTCATCCAAAATTATGACTTTGAGGTTTGTGCAATTTATTCAATTTATTGCATCTTTTCTTTTTACTGTAAGTAGAATTCCCTTGTATGTATGTGTCACTGTTTATTCACCATCTGAAAGATATTTAGGTTGTTCCAGCATTGGGCAACCAAAAATAAAGCTGCTATGAATATTTGTGTACCTAAGTTACTTGTAAATATTTTTAAACACCAAATTTACCCTCACTAGAAAAACATAGCTTCATCACTGAAAGCATTCCAAAATTGTAGAAAAATTATAATTACAGAAAAAAAATCAAACACACTAGCTACATATCTATTTAGTACCTCAAAGGAAAAACTTATGCAGAAGTATATAAATCAGTATGTATTTATAAAGCCACTATTAATATGACAGAGTCTAATATTGCATGCCCAATGGTACTCTTGGCTGCAGCAAAAAATGGTTCCACGTTGGTTCCATCAATGAGTTCTTACTTGGATTTTGTAAATTACACATGTATTCTTTTCCTTATGGTTTCCAGTATTACTGCCTGATGCCAAAGTAGCCTCCTTTCCTTTAGTCCCATTATCAGAGGAGCCAGACTAAAATCGAGAGTCTCTTACCCATTAGAATTAGTCCACAGATAATAGTCAGACCTTTATCTATTGTGCACATAACTGAAGAAAAATAATATAGTGCATTTAAAATCCTGCTCATTCAAGTAAGGGAGAGAGAATACCTTATTTCTCTTCTGGAAGTGGACTCATAGGACACTAATATATTTCTTCCAAAATAAATAATCTGGGGCTTCCCTGGTGGTGTAGTGGTTAAGAATCCACCTGCCAATGTAAGGGACACAGGTTCGATCTCTGGTCTGGGAAGATCCCACATGCCGCAGATCAACTAAGCCCGTGCTCCACAACCACTGAACCTGCGATCTAGAGTCCGCAAGCCACAACTACTGAGCCCACGTGCCACAACTACTGAAGCCCACAAGCCTAGAGCCCGTGCTCCGCAACAAGAGAAGCCACCACAATGAGAAGCCTGCACACTGAAGTGAAGAGTACACCCTGCTCACCGCAACTAGAGAAAGCCCATGAGCAGCATCAAAGGCCCAATGCAGCCAAAAATAAATTAATTAAATAAATAAATTTATAAAAAATAAAAAACAATCTTTGCAAAATCCACATTCATACTTTCAAACCATCTGTCTCTATTTTTTGTTAGCCATTTGACTGATTCTTGGACACTAACTGAAGTTACTGATACTCACTTGAAATATCACATTTATTATACGGTAGTCCTTCAATAGAAGCTTTTAATCTAACAATTCTACCTTACAAGGTTGGCAGCAGCAGTTATAGTCACAGTCACCCAGAGCTATAGCTGTAGCCAGCAAAGGAATGGTCCAGGTCTCTAAGCTTTCATATCCACAGCCATAGCCCAAGAGACCACCATAATTGCTCTTAGTAGCTCATTTTGGCAGGAGTAAAAAAATGAAAATAATCTATTGAAATAAATGAATGGAAGCAAAAGCCATGTTTGCTTACAATTTTTTAAACTAAGTGTCTTATTAAAGAAATGAAACATAATGGTCATTTATTGCTAAGTCCTATAAATATCACATTTTTATTTAAAATAAAATAAACAACTCAGTTAAACATCACAATTCCATGATTAGGAGCCACCTCTAGTTAACTGTCAAAACCATATGAGACAGGCACTGAACACAATGCACAGAGGGGAAAATGAAAGCATATAGAGACTAACTTGCCCATGTTCACAGAGTTAGGGAGTAGTGGGCCAAAATTTGAATCTATCAGGCTAATGGTGATCTTGTAGTGTGCAGTTTACTCTGTCAAGCCAGCTTCTGGTAACCAGTTATCAGATAATCATGACAGTAATTCTGTAGAAGCCAGAGAACAAACAACAAATTGTATGATAGCCACTACACACAGAGGCACATCCATATACCAGTCTACGGAAGCTGCCGCATCCATCTCTACACTCATAACCCAGAACTCCTTAGTAATTTCTATTACAGCTCATGATGTTAGGAGATAAGGATTTAGTTTGATAGGGTTATCTACATAGGGTAGGTGAAGAAAGATGTGGAGAAAAGCATACATAATCTAAAGAAGCTGAAATCTTTTTGGCAATGAAAATTTGGGGAAAGATCTTGATTTACATCGTTAATTTGAACAACTAGTGAAAAATCACAAACCCATTCTCTGAAATCAATTATAAGCTACCTTGGGCTAATACCTCTGCTTTTGCTGATGAGGCCGTTTCACTGTACATATTTATGAGAGGCTATAAATTAAACCACAAGCTCTCTAATGGGCAGTTATAAATGGCTGTCTAATTGTCAGTTTAACCACACTCCATTCTAAATCAAAGTCATCATTTTCTCTTCTTAAATCTCTTTCAGTTATAGGAAGAGATGCTTAGAATTGTGGAAGGAATTTTAAGACTGAAATCAAAAGTCTTATGTTGAATTATCTGCTTCTATTCAATCACCTATTAATTACATGAACTAAATAAAGTAATGTTAAACATAGAATATTGATCAATAATCTTGGTTAAACTTTGCCCCCCCCCCAAAGATATATTCAAGACGTAACCTGTCCCTTCATACCTGTGGATGTGACTTTATTTGAAAATTGGGTCTTTTGCAGACTTAACCATCTTGAGATGAAGTCAAGATCATTAGGGTGGGCCTTAATTCAATGCTATTATTTAATGACTGTTGTCCCGATAAGAAGGGGAAATTTGGACACAGAACAGACATTTACAGAAGAAGATGTAGAAACACAGAGGGAGAACACCATGTGATGATGCAGGGAGAGATTGGAGCTATACAGCTGCAAACAAGGGACGCCAACAGCTGCCAACACATCACCAGAAACTAGGAAGAGGCAAAACATGATTCTCCTGCAGGTTTCAGAGGGAGTGTGGTCTTGCTGACACATTGATTTTGGATTTCTAGCCTCCAAAACTATGAAAAAATAAATTTATCTTGTTTTAAGACACCCAAGCACTGGTACTTTTTTACAGCAGTCCTAGGAAATTAATACAATCACCTACTGTGTCTTATGCACCATAATATACTAATTTGCTTGCATGCATGTGTGTGTAGTGTAGGGTAGGTTTATTTTAAAACAGTATTTTAAAATAAAAATTATCATCAGATTTGATTAATTTAAAATATATCAAAAAAGTTAAGAAACTTGCCTTATATCATACAATTAGTCAGTAGTAAAAAGAGGATATAAATCTAAGTCTCTTTGCTCATAGATCCATATTTTCCCCAATATTCTTACTTTTTAGAGTTGTTTGAAGATTTTTTTATACTTTTAAAAAGAAACTTTTTTATACTTCACTTCCTATGTTTTGAAGTATTATGAAAATCAAACAATAAAAAATATATAAAACACCTTGCAAACTATCTCACACATAGTAGGTCAGAAATTTTAATTACCTCCCCCTTTCTCACTAATCAGTTCTTTTATACAACAGATATTTATCGAGCTCATGTTATGGTTCAGAGCAGCTTAATCTCAAAAACACCTGCAAAGGGCTTCCTTTCAGTCTTTGGTTTTTCCTTTAGTTCAATCATCTTTCAACTAATTCTACATAAATCTTCAGGTAAATAAAGACCAATAATCTCTCTCACTGTTATCCTATTATGGCTTATGAGAAAGAAAAATAAAACACAGTCACATATTATAAACAGTCTAGGAAAATCTTTGTCAAATCAGTGTTCTCCCTTCTTGCTGAACTCAGAGTTACCTCAGGTGGTGAGAGCAGCATCTGAATTTTGATGGAAATAGAAAGACTTGAAAGAAGAACAAACAGTAGGGTTGTATCAGGATTCTAAAGTCCCAAAGCACCAGTCTTTTTTCTTTTTCAATAGAAGCCAGAGAATTGATATCCTTCATAGCACAGGGGTGGCAACAGCTGTATCTATAGCCTCCCTAACTAGAACCATAGTCATAGTCTCCAAGGCCATATCCTAAGCCCTAAGCCTCTAAAGCCACCACAGGCACAGCCATAGCTCAGGCCACCATAGTAGTTGCTAGGATTGGGGATATATATATATATATATATATATATATATATATATATATATGTAATATGAATGTTGTTTTTCAGGTATGAATTTTATTATCTGCCCAGAGACTCTTATATACCTCAGAAAAGGGTGTGACAACAAAAACAGACTTGCATAATTCTCATTCCATGGCTCAATGACATGAATAAAATCTCATTAATCTTTTGTCTTCTAAATTTAGGACTGTCAACACAGATTCCAATGAAATGCTCTGTGTCTATGCTGACAATGAATGTGGTATCATCAAAGACTACACATAAGATGACTGACATTTATAAAAACCTCTAGCCAGGTATCATATCTCATTGCTATTCAAAATAATAGGTACGCTCTTCACTGAATGAAGTCAATGTCATAGGAAACTATAGCAAATTTTCCAGTTTTTAAGATTGAAAAAATGTTGGTGATGCTTGTTCAAAATCCCCAAGTATGCCACTTTTCCACTTCACTCTACTCCATTAAGAGTTTGAACAATTTATTTTCTTCCTACTAAAATTGAGTTGCTTAAAAGTTCGACCATAATCAAGTTTCTCCTCTTTTTATAAAAGAAATTGTGGTATTATTTTTGACAATACACTTAATAGTATTTTCCCAAAGGCCTGACAGTGAATTTTGCATTGAATGTCCATTCAATTTACTTGATTCGTTGGGGTCATATGAGAATTCAGCACAAATTCTTTTTTTTTTTTTTTACTTTATTCTTTTTAACATCTTCAGCACAATTTCTTTTTTAACACTTGATCTTCAGTTTACAAAATCATCAGCAAAGGAAACATGACCAAAAAATCATCCTAACACAACACTCTTGTTTAGATATGGAATGAAAATAGCAATTTACCTCTGCCACATTCCTTGCAAACACCATAATTCCACTCCAATCATGAGAAAAACGTTGAATGGATCCCAGCTGAAGGACTTTCTACAGAACACTTGACCAGTTCTGCTGGAAAATTGTCAGGGTGACTGGGGCTAGGGAAAGTCTGAGAACATGTCTCGTCAAGAGGAGCAATGACTAAATGAAACAAGGTACCCTAGATGGTATCCTAGAAAAGAAAATAAATAAATTAAATAAAAACTAAAGGACTTTGAATAAAGTATGGACTTTAGTTGGTAATTCTGTATCAATATAGATTTTTTATTAGTTGTAACAGGTGCACCATACTAATGTAAAATGTTAATAATAGGGCAAATTTGGTGTGGGATTTATGGGAACTCTCTATGCTATCTGCATAACATTTTCTGCAAATCTACAACCGTTCTACAAAATTATCTTTTTAAAAGTGTATAGCCAGGGCTTTCCTGGTGGCGCAGTGGTTGAGAGTCCGCCTGCCAATGCAGGGGACATGGGTTCCACGGATCCCAAGTGCCGCGGAGTGGTTGGGCCCGTGAGCCATGGCCGCTGAACCTGCGCATCCGGAGCCTGTGCTCCGCAACGGGAGAGGCCACAGCAGTGAGAGGCCCGCGTACCGCAAAAAAAAAAAAAAAAAAAAAAAAAAAAAAAAAAAAAAAAATGTATAGGGAAATGTATATCAGTCAAAGGAGAATGCATGTGGGATCCTCCCGGACCAGGGCACGAACCCGTGTCCTCTGCATAGGCAGGCGGACTCTGAACCACTGCGACACCAGGGAAGCCCTCAAATGAATTTATTATTTTTTTTATTAATTTTTTTTGTGTGTGGTACACGGACCTCTCACTGTTGTGGCCTCACCCGCTGCGGAGCACAGGCTCTGGACGCGCAGGCTCAGCGGCCATGGCTCACGGGCCCAGCCGCTCAGCGGCATGTGGGATCTTCCCGGACCGGGGCACGAACTCGCCTCTCCTGCATCGGCAGGCGGACTCTCAACCACTGCGCCACCAGGGAAGCCCGAGGAAGAGGAGAATGATAAAATAAAGGAGAAGAAGATGAGGGAAAGGAGAAGGAAGAGGTAAGGAAAGAAGAATGGAAAAAGAAGGAGGAAGAGATAATTATGAAATAAGACATATTGGTAAATTTCTTAGCTATAAGAAGAAAACGTTGCCATGATTGATGATTGTATTAATGCATCACAGCAATTTTAATGTGATTAAAAAATTGAAGCTTAAAACACATTTACTAGGTGAGAAAAAGTTTATTATTAGACATCGGAAGCTAAAAGGCAAAGACTTGCTAGGGTATAATGATTCTTCGTCTTATATAGAAGGAGAATCCCTGAGAGCATCACTAAACAAACACCAGCATCTAGTTCATCAAGTTGTCTTCACATTAATGTCCGAAACCAGGTGGTCCAAATAACAGTTTCAATATCAGGACAGGATAAATGAAGCAAGCAGGTTATGGAATCAAGTTTTCTAGATGAATCAGAGTCTCACAGAAGACGAGGTCCACAAATTGTAAATCTTCATACAATTGTTCAGTAGAAGCCAGAACATCAGTATCTTCTATAGTAATGTGGATGGTAGCAGCCATATCCATAGCCTCCATAACCACAGCCATAGCCCAGCCTGCGGAAGCTGCCATATCCGTGGCAGTAGCCATAGCCCAGGCCACCAAAGTCTCCACAGCTGTAGCCCAGGCCTCGGCAGTAGTTGCCGTAGTAGCTCATGGTGTCAGGAGTGGTGCGTCTGACTTGGTATTGTAGGTCAGCTTTGTGACTGTGACTGCACAAGAGCATTTATATATGCTGGTGAGCGTGAAAGCCACGCCTCTAAACATCACCCAAAAGAACACATTATTTGAAAACTATGTCAACTATCTTGTTTCCTAACTTCAAACCACGCCTTCCACTTCTTTTCATGACTCCTTATTTTAAAGTTATGTGACACATTTTATTTTCTGTTTTATTTGAATTCCTAGAAAATTATTTCACTGCTAATAAGACACTATTGTGTTTATAATCCCTAAACTTGTTTGGGTTTCTGAGTTTCAAGCACCATAAACAAATTTCTATAAGCTTCCATTCTTCAAATTGCATCGCATGAGATTGCATTTACCCTCTAATTATACCCTTCCCTTTGCTGTTCCATGGCTGTTGACTCTTTTCTAAATTATGGGTGTTATCTTTCTTCTCCGAAGCATTCACATAAATTGAACCATAATTTCCTCCAAAATACCAGTCCTATGAAAAATGACAATCAACTATGTTGTATGTCTTAAAACAAAGTGCTTTTTCCCATTTAGTAGTGCAGTGATGTCATTTAATTTTTAAAAGAGCCACAAACTGAAGGCAAAGGAATTTCTCAATCATCACATTTCCGGTACAGTAAGCATGCTTGGTATATACCGTTGAAGATTGCATAAAAAGAGATCCTCCTAATCACTATGAATAGCTCCCTACCCCCAACTCTATTCTGATTCCAGATACTAAATTCCCTATTATCATAAGATCTTAAAATTGCAGGATTCAGAGAAACTTGGGGTACCATTTATTTGTGTCCTTTATTATTTTATAAACAAGTGAGAAACCTGCAACCCAGACAAACAGTTATCCAACAATGATCTTTAGTGACAGTTGAGGACTAAAATCTTAGTTCATCAGGTAAATTTGAAATTCCCGCACTGCAGTTTGGGGAGTTTATTTTCCCATAGTGCACAGCTGCCTTATATTTTTGTTTATTCCACTGTTTATTCCCACTATCATTAGATATAGATGCAAGTGACCTGAAACCAGTATATTCAGCTTGTCCCACTTTAAAAAAAAAGCTCAAAATAATTGAATATCAAAGAGTATTGATGATTTTTGAACTTCTTTTACACTTACTACACTGGTTTTCCCTACCAGTTAATTAAGAGTAGAGTGTGATTAGGTGTTTATATATTTCTGTGTTGATGGAACTTTGCAAACTACAAACTGAAGGAAATTATTAGTGGTAAAGAAGTGCTCTATTTGAATCTACTTTAGCTGGAAGAATTTAGTTTCAGTACAATTTACGGTAAATTTTTTAAAAGACTATTGTCTTTGGTCCTGGTCATAACCCAATAAGATCAGTCATTTTGCTTTATCCTCAATAACAGAGGTTCTCATGCGATTCAACCAAGGAATTACTTCCTATGTTCTTCTACTTCAACTCCTAAAAGAGAAGCAAACCTCCAGCCCTAAATTTTGTCTGTACATGAAACACCAAGTTATCTGCCTGCTCTTCTCATTCTCATCCCGCACTGCCTCTTAGCCAGCACAGAAGGGACCAAACTCTCCCCCATTCACTCTATGACACACTGGTTCCTGTAGAAAGACACTCTTTCCAGTCTTTTGTCTTTGTGAGATACTACTGCCCTAACATCTTAAGATTTTGACAAATATCCATGTTTAGGAATCATTTTATTTCTTATAACAGTGATTTATTTTGTCTTTAATCCATATATGCCTTTTAACTATATTCATATAAAAGTCAGTCTTATTCTGTGGTTTTGAAACAACTGTGGAAAAATTGAACAAACTGTAATGGGTAAGGAGAAAATCCAATTCCCTCAAAATGTCTTTCAACTCAGTAGACTCTGGGCATCAGCCAATTTGTCAAGGTAATAATACATAAGCTTTCTTTTTTCCATCGTTGTACCTCCAATAGCTGCAAAGGAAGTGCAAGAACTTGTAAGCAATTTAAAAATTGCCACAGATCTTTGGGGGTCCAGAAAAAGGAAGTTTTTTGGATGGTTCTCGATGGAGAGTACACAGGTAAATGACACATTGATTGGAAAACAACCAGATAGGATGCTTCTAGACCTCCTGTGTCATGTATACTTTCATTTTTAAAATAAACTATGATAATAGATAATATTTAATAAGCAACTGATAAGAGCCAGGCACTATCTGAAGTTTTTTTCTTTTAAGATTTTTTTTTTTTTGATGGGGACCATTTTTAAAGTCTTTTTATTGAATTCATTACAATATTGTTTCTGTTTTGTCTTTTCGGCCCCGAGGCATGTGGGATCTTAGCTCCCTGCCCAGGGATCGAACCCACACCCCCTGCATTGGAAGGCAAAGTCCTAACCACTGGACTGCCAAGGAAGTCCTCTACTATCTGAAGTTCTTTACATGTGTTGAACTCAAACTCAAAACAATCCTTTGTAGTACTATTACTCTCCTGCTTAATTATCTGCACAAATTCACACAGCTAATCAGTGGCTGAGAGGAGCTTCAAAACCAGTTTTCTGGCTCAAGAACCTGTGTTTTTGGGGTCACAATGTGCTTCATACAGGATACTGTCTCTATTGCCAGGTGAGGGTAAAGTTGTTTGACCTTCAGAAGGAGAACAACTTCAGAGAAAACTCTTAAACGTTTAAACAAGAAATACTTAAACTATTTAAGAAAAAGATAATTGCTTTAAAAAAGAAATAAAAAATAAAAGTTTTAAATATTTTGTTTTAAATCTACTTTAGTTGACTTAATAAAACAAAGCATGCTACTCATAGCTTAGCTTTTCTTAATTCTATAGAAACCCCGTCATGAGTATTGATTAATGTAATATTGGCATTTAGAAACATCTAAGGGAGTTGTTAGCCTGCTGAAGGCAGCCTGCGCAACCCTTTGGGGTTAATCCATTCAACAGATATTTACCTCGGGCTTCCCTGGTGGCACAGTGGTTGAGAATCTCCCTGCGGATGCAGGGGACGCGGGTTCGTGCCCCGGTCCGGGAAGATCCCGCGTACCGCAAAAAAAAAAAAAAAAAAAAAAAAATGTATAGGGAAATGTATATCAGTCAAAGGAGAATGAAAAAGCAGTTGTTTGTAACTCTGTTATCAAAGTAGAATCTAACCAGATGATAAAACAAAATGGAAGCCATCCTATAAAGTTAGACACTTTAAAATAAAGAAATAATGGCTACGACTGTATATGAAAAAACAACACGGCAACCACCTTTACAGAGTAAAATATACTAGAGATGCGTGGAGATGTAAACAACACAGCAATGTCAGAACAAGACAGATAAAATGGAAAAGCATAAGTAATAATATGGAGGACCAAAATAATATAAACCATAGTGACTGACTTTAAAATTATATATAACTTTACATTTTGATAATAGAAAATAAAAATTATTCTCTTGCATGTATGAAACATTACAAAAACGTATTATATCACAAAGAAAGATTAAAAATTCCATGAAGGAAATATTATAAAAATATTCTCTAATAATAATGTCATACAGTAGAAATTAATAATTATAAATCAATAAAAACCCAGAAATTAAAACAAACACAAAACTATCAAATCTTGAGTGAAAAAAATACAAACAAATCACAGAATTTTTAAATGGTAATAATGATAGTGAAAATGCTACATATTATAATATGGTGTATACATTACAAAGATAGCAGAAAAAAATTTAGTTTTAAGCACATATATAATTAAAATACAAGTATGCAATAGAGGTACAAACAAGTAAACTAAAAGAAAGCAGAAGGAAGGTATAATAAAGATCAAAACAGCTATTGATCAGATAAAGCACAGAAATTTGTAAAAAAACAATAGAATAATTAATTACTCAAAACTATGGTCATCAGAAACAAAAAATAGAAAAACTACCAGCTAAATTAATTTTTTAAGGAAGAAGAAAAATATAAATAAAATGAACTAATATATATAATATAATTTAAATGTAAGTAAACATGTATAATTGCATAAAGAAAGAGAGAGAGAGACAGCGAAAGAGAGGAGGAAAACTTCTTTGTAGACTTTTACTCAAATAAATTTGAAAATCCCCTCAATACTCTGTAATGACCTATATGGAAAAACAATCCTAAAGAGAGTGGATATATGTACATGTATAACTGATTCACTTTGCCGTACTGCAAAACTAACACAGCATTGTAAAGCAACTGTACTCTAATAAAATTAATTTAATATTTAAAAATATTTTAAAAAATTGAAAACCCTGAATAAGATACATAATTTTCTAGGGGAAATGTTTTACTAGAATTGAACCCATCAGAGATAGAAATATTAAAGACTAATTTTTGAGAAGAAAAAGAAAGAACTGCTCCACACACAAAAAGCTGGAGGTTCCATTAGTTTCAAAGGCTAGTTTACCAAAAATTCTAAGACATAATCCTTGTGCAACATAAATTGTTCAAGAGCATTGAAAATGAATGAAGTCTCCAAATATGTTTTCTGAATCACTTATCTGACATTTGTGTAAATTCAATGAAGAAAAAGGCACACATGAAAGAAAATTACACACTAATATTACTTCTGACTACATATGCATAAATTCTGCATAAAATATTAGCAAATAGAATATAATACCATCATAAAAAGAATACATCATAAGGAAATGGAATTTACTTGAAGAATATAAGTGATGTCGATATAAGGACACTCATTAATATAATGCATCACATTAATTGATTCAAGGAGAAAAATCATATTACTATTTCCATAAATGCTGAATAACTTTTGGCCACTTTCAACACTCATTCTTTATAAAAGCATTCAAGAAGATAAGAATTGATGGTTCATTTTCTAACATAATAAAATTGACTTAAAGTTAGCATTTTAGGTAACTGTGAAACCCTAGAGGCATTTCCACAAAATTTAGGAGAAAGGCAAAGATGCCTACCCTATGCACTAGTAGTAAACTTTGTCCTGGAGATATTAGCAAATGCAGTTGGGCACAAAATATCGATAGATGAGTAAGAACTAGAAAAAGATTTTAAAAAATTAAACTATACTTGCCGGCAACACAGTAGCATATCTGGAAAAACCCTTGCGAATCAATGATGAAACGAACTCAAAAGCTAAAATGATTCATCAATAACACAGTATAAAATTGTCAAAGAAAATGAATAGGTTTCATATACACAAGGAAGTAAAAGATATCATGATAGAAAAATACCTATTAACAAAAGTAAAAAAATATATAAAATATTTCAGAATACACTCAACAAAAAATTGCAAAACCTATATTCAGTGTTTTAATTCCTGAAAGATTTAAAAGTACACTAGAATAATTCTTTTTAATTCTCTGTTTGTTGAATGGATGATTCAGTATCATAAGGATGTAATGTTAATGTACTAGATCAACCGCTTATAAGGCTAGTAAGAAGGTTAAAAGACAAAAGTAGTAAAAACTAATTCTGTTCAGATTTTTTATTATAACGGCACTGAATCTAGAAATCAAAGTTAGCAGATAATAATGATTCTTCTGATCCACAGTCATGATATATTTTCCTCATATTTAGACCTTCTTTAACCTCTATATGTTTTAATATTTACTATTAAGAATTGCACACTTCTGTTATATTTATTAGTAGGTGAGCAACCACAAAGGTTTGACTTGTCATATTTTCATGGTACACAAGTCTGACACAGCATCAACATCACCAATGGCGAGCAAAGGACTCAAAAAAGGAGAAACAATATTCTCTGTATCAACATATGACAGACCTCAAACTACCCGATATGGTTTTCAGAATCCACTTTTCCACAAAAGACACATTTTTCATTCCAAGTGAGGAAATCTAATAGGCAAGAGAAGGTTTCAGACATGTCAGCATCTAAAGTTTGATATTCACATAGCCTTCATCTGGCTACATTGGTAATTTCCAATCTTCAACAGAACTGTGGTCCATAAATTTCAGCTTCATTTACAATGAACAATCTAGATAAACCATATCTAGCATTTTAGGAATGCTAAAAGCATTTACACTTTTAGCATTCCTAGAATAGTCAACTGTTGGATAGAATAATCCATTCAAAATCCTCATGAGTCATTTTCACTCTTAGTCAGTAAATTCCATCACTCACCGAAGGACAAACTTGCCTCAGATACCTCTGGCCTTAAATTAGTATTTTGGGGAGAGGTTTTTTTATTTGTTTTTTTTGTTTTTTTTTTTTTGCGGTACGCGGGCCTCTCACTGTTGTGGCCTCTCGCGTTTCGGAGCGCAGGCTCCGGACGCGCAGACTCAGCGGCCATGGCTCACGGGCCCAGCCGCTCCGCGGCACGTGGGATCTTCCCGGACCGGGGCACAAACCCGTGTCCCCTACATCGGCAGGCGGACTCTGAACCACTGCGACACCATGGAAGCCCTCAAATGAATTTATTATTTTTTTTTATTAATTATTTTTTTGTGTGTGTGGTACGCGGACCTCTAACTGTTGTGGCCTCACCCATTGCGGAGCACAGGCTCCGGACGCGCAGGCTCAGCGGCCATGGCTCACGGGCCCAGCCGCTCCGTGGCATGTGGGATCTTCCCGGACCGGGGCACGAACCCACCTCCCCTGCATCGGCAGGCGGACTCTCAACCCCTGCGCCACCAGGGAAGCCCGAGGAAGAGGAGAATGATAAAATAAAGGAGAAGAAGATGAGGAAAAGGAGAAGGAAGAGGTAAGGAAAGAAGAATGGAAAAAGAAGGAGGAAGAGATAATTATGAAATAAGACATATTGGTAAATTTCTTAGCTATAAGAAGAAAACGTTGCCATGATTGATGATTGTATTAATGCATCACAGCAATTTTAATGTGATTTAAAAATTGAAGCTTCAAACACATTTACTAGGTGAGAAAAAGTTTATTATTAGACATCGGAAGCTAAAAGGCAAAGACTTGCTAGGGTATAATGATTCTTCGTCCTATATAGAAGGAGAATCCCTGAGAGCATCACTAAACAAACACCAGCATCTAGTTCATCAAGTTGTCTTCATATTAATATCCGAAACCAGGTGGTCCAAATAACAGTTTCATTATCAGAACAGGATAAATGAAGCAAGCAGGTTATGGAATCAAGTTTTCTAGATGAATCAGAGTCTCACAGAAGACGAGGTCCACAAATTATAAATCTTCATATAATTGTTCAGTAGAAGCCAGAACATCAGTATCTTCTATAGTAATGCGGATGGTAGCAGCCATATCCATAGCCTCCATAACCACAGCCATAGCCCAGCCTGGGGAAGCTGCCATATCCGTGGCAGTAGCCATAGCCCAGGCCACCAAAGTCTCCACAGCTGTAGCCCAGGCCTCGGCAGTAGTTGCCGTAGTAGCTCATGGTGTCAGGAGTGGTGCGTCTGACTTGGTATTGTAGGTCAGCTTTGTGACTGTGACTGCACAAGAGCATTTATATATGCTGGTGAGCGTGAAAGCCACGCCTCTAAACATCACCCAAAAGAACACATTATTTGAAAACTATGTCAACTATCTTGTTTCCTAACTTCAAACCACGCCTTCCACTTCTTTTCACGACTCCTTATTTTAAAGTTATGTGACACATTTTATTTTCTGTTTTATTTGAATTCCTAGAAAATTATTTCACTGCTAATAAGACACTATTGTGTTTATAATCCCTAAACTTGTTTGGGTTTCTGAGTTTCAAGCTCCATAAACAAATTTCTATAAGCTTCCATTCTTCAAATTGCATCGCATGAGATTGCATTTACCCTCTAATTATACCCTTCCCTTTGCTGTTCCATGGCTGTTGACTCTTTTCTAAATTATGCGTGTTATCTTTCTTCTCCGAAGCATTCACATAAATTGAACCATAATTTCCTCCAAAATACTAGTCCTATGAAAAATGACAATCAACTATGTTGTATGTCTTAAAACAAAGTGCTTTTAAAGTCAGCTGAGAACCCCAGTTAGTAGTGCAGTGATGTCATTTAATTTTTAAAAGAGCCACAAACTGAAGGCAAAGGAATTTCTCAATCATCACATTTCAGGTACAGTAAGCATGCTTGGTATATACCGTTGAAGATTGCATAAAAAGAGATCCTCCTAATCACTATAAATAGCTCCCTACCCCCAACTCTATTCTGATTCGAGATACTAAATTCCCGATTATCATAAGATCTTAAAATTTCAGGATTCAGAGAAACTTGGGGTACCGTGTATTTGTGTCCTTTATTATTTTATAAACAAGTGAGAAACCTGCAACTCAGACAAACAGTTATACAACAATGATCTTTAGTGACAGTTGAGGACTAAAATCTTAGTTCATCAGGTAAATTTGAAATTCCCGCACTGCAGTTTCGGGAGTTTATTTTCCCATAGTGCACAGCTGCCTTATATTTTTGTTTATTCCACTGTTTATTCCCACTATCATTAGATATAGATGCAAGTGACCTGAAACCAGTATATTCAGCTTGTCCCACTTTAAAAAAAAAGCTCAAAATCATTGAATATCAAAGAATATTGATGATTTTTGAACTTCTTTTACACTTACTACACTAGTTTTCCCTACCAGTTAATTAAGAGTAGAGTGTGATTAGGTGTTTATATATTTCTGTGTTGATGGAACTTTGCAAACTACAAACTGAAGGAAATTATTAGTGGTAAAGAAGTGCTCTATTTGAATCTACTTTAGCTGGAAGAATTTAGTTTCAGTACAATTTACGGTAAATTTTTTAAAAGACTATTGTCTTTGGTCCTGGTCATAACCCAATAAGATCAGTCATTTTGCTTTATCCTCAATAACAGAGGTTCTCATGCGATTCAACCTAGGAATTACTTCCTATGTTCTTCTACTTCAACTCCTAAAAGAGAAGCAAACCTCCAGCCCTAAATTTTGTCTGTACACGAAACACCAAGTTATCTGCCTCCTCTTCTCATTCTCATCCCACACTGCCTCTTATCCAGCACAGAAGGGACCAAACTCTCCCCCATTCACTCTATGACCCACTGGTTCCTGTAGAAAGACTCTTTCCAGTCTTTTATTTTTGTGAGATACTACTGCCCTAACATCTTAAGATTTTGACAAATATCCATGTTTAGGAATCATTTTATTTCTTATAACAGTGATTTATTTTGTCTTTAATCCATATATGCCTTTTAACTATATTCATATAAAAGTCAGTCTTATTCTGTGGTTTTGAAACAACTGTGGAAAAATTGAACAAACTGTAATGTGTAAGGAGAAAATCCAATTGGATTTTTCAATTTTCAAGACATTTCAAAATGTCTTTCAACTCAGTAGACTCTGGGTATCAGCCAATTTGTCAAGGTAATAATACATAAGCTTTCTTTTTTCCATCGTTGTACCTCCAATAGCTGCAAAGTAAGTGCAAGAACTTGTAAGCAATTTAAAAATTGCCACAGATCTTTGGGGGTCCAGAAAAAGGAAGTTTTTTGGATGGTTCTCGATGGAGAGTACACAGGTAAATGACACATTGATTGGAAAACAACCAGATAGGATGCTTCTAGACCTCGTGTGTCATGTATACTTTCATTTGTAAAATAAACTATGATAATAGATAATATTTAATAAGCAACTGATAAGAGCCAGGCACTATCTGAAGTTTTTTTCTTTTAAGATTTTTTTTTTTTTTGATGGGGACCATTTTTAAAGTCTATTGAATTCATTACAATATTGTTTCTGTTTTGTCTTTTCGGCCCCGAGGCATGTGGGATCTTAGCTCCCTGACCAGGGATCGAACCCACACCCCCTGCATTGGAAGGCAAAGTCCTAACCACTGGACTGCCAGGGAAGTCCTCTACTATCTGAAGTTCTTTACATGTGTTGAACTCAAACTCAAAACAATCCTTTGTAGTACTATTACTGTCCTGCTTAATTATCTGCACAAGTTCACACAGCTAATCAGTGGCCGAGAGGAGCTTCAAAACCAGTTTTCTGGCTCAAGAACCTGTGTTTTGGGGGCTCACTATGTGGTTCATACAGGATACTGTCTCTATTGCCAGGTGAGGGTAAAGTTGTTTGACCTTCAGAAGGAGAACAACTTCAGAGAAAACTCTTAAACGTTTAAACAAGAAATACTTAAACTATTTAAGAAAAAGATAATTGCTTCAAAAAAGAAATAAAAAATAAAAGTTTTAAATATTTTGTTTTAAATCTACTTTAGTTGACTTAATAAAACAAAGCATGCTACTCATAGCTTAGCTTTTGTTACTTCTATAGAAACCCCATCATGAATATTGATTAATGTAATATTGGCATTTAGAAACATCTAAGGGAGTTGTTAGCCTGCTGAAGGCAGCCTGCGCAACCCTTTGGGGTTAATCCATTCAACAGATATTTACCTCGGGCTTCCCTGGTGGCGCAGTGGTTGAGAATCTGCCTGCCGATGCAGGGGACGCGGGTTCGTGCCCCGGTCCGGGAAGATCCCGCGTACCGCAAAAAAAAAAAAAAAATGTATAGGGAAATGTATATCAGTCAAAGGAAAATGAAAAAGCACTTGTTTGTAACTCTGTTATCAAAGTAGAATCTAACCAGATGATAAAACAAAATGGAAGCCATCCTATAAAGTTAGACACTTTAAAATAAAGAAATAATGGCTACGACTGTATATGAAAAAACAACACGGCAACCACCTTTACAGAGTAAAATAAACTAGAGATGCGTTTAGATGTAAACAACACAGCAATGTCAGAACAAGACAGATAAAATGGAAAAGCATAAGTAATAATATGGAGGACCAAAATAATATAAACCATAGTGACTGACTTTAAAATTATATATAACTTTACATTTTGATAATAGAAAATAAAAATTATTCTCTTGCATGTATGAAACATTACAAAATTGTATTATATCACAAAGAAAGCATTAAAAATTCCATGACGGAAATATTATAAAAATATTCTCTCATAATAATGTCATACAGTAGAAATTAATAGTTATAAATCAATAAAAACCCAGAAATTAAAACAAACACAAAACTGTAAATCTTGAGTGAAAAAAATACAAACAAATCACAGAATTTTTAAATGGTAATAATGATAGTGAAAATGCTACATATTATAATATGGTGTATACATTACAAAGATAGCAGAAAAAAATTTAGTTTTAAGCACATATATAAGTAAAATACAAGTATGCAATAGAGGTACAAACAAGTAAACTAAAAGAAAGCAGAAGGAAGGTATAATAAAGATCAAAACAGCTATTGATCAGATAAAGCACAGAAATTTGTAAAAAAACAATAGAATAATTAATTACTCAAAATTATGGTCATCGGAAACAAAAAATAGAAAAACTACCAGCTAAATTAATTTTTTAAGGAAGAAGAAAAATATAAATAAAATGAACTAATATATATAATATAATTTAAATGTAAGTAAACATGTATAATTGCATAAAGAAAGAGAGAGAGAGACAGTGAAAGAGAGGGGGAAATCTTCTTTGTAGACTTTTACTCAAATAAATTTGAAAATCCCCTCAATACTCTGTAATGACCTATATGGGAAAAGAATCCTAAAGAGAGTGGATATATGTACATGTATAACTGATTCACTTTGCCATACTGCAAAACTAATACAGCATTGTAAATCAACTGTACTCGAATAAAATTAATTTAATATTTTAAAAAATTTTAAAAAATTGAAAACCCTGAATAAGATACATAATTTTCTAGGGGAAATGTTTTACTAGAATTGAACCCATCAGAGATAGAAATATTAAAGACTAATTTTTGAGAAGAAAAAGAAAGAACTGCTCCACACACAAAAAGCTGGAGGTTCCATTAGTTTCAAAGGCTAGTTTACCAAAAATTCTAAGACATAATCCTTGTGCAACATAAATTGTTCAAGAGCATTGAAAATGAATGAAGTCTCCAAATATGTTTTCTGAATCACTTATCTGACATTTATGTAAATTCAATGAAGAAAAAGGCACACATGAAAGAAAATTACACACTAATATTACTTCTGACTACATATGCATAAATTCTGCATAAAATATTAGCAAATAGAATATAATACCATCATAAAAACAATACATCATAAGGAAATGGAATTTACTTGAAGAATATAAGTGATGTCGATATAAGGACACTCATTAATATAATGCATCACATTAATTGATTCAAGGAGAAAAATCATATTACTATTTCCATAAATGCTGAATAACTTTTGGCCACTTTCAACACTCATTCTTTATAAAAGCATTCAAGAAAATAAGAATTGATGGTTCATTTTCTAACATAATAAAATTGACTTAAAGTTAGCATTTTAGGTAACTGTGAAACCCTAGAGGCATTTCCACAAAATTTAGGAGAAAGGCAAAGATGCCTACCCTATGCACTAGTATTAAACTTTGTCCTGGAGATATTAGCAAATGCAGTTGGGCACAAAATATCGATAGATGAGTAAGAACTAGAAAAAGATTTTAAAAAATTAAACTATACTTGCAGGCAACACAGTAGCATATCTGGAAAAACCCTTGCGAATCAATGATGAAATGAACTCAAAAACTAAAATGATTCATCAATAACACAGTATAAAATTGTCAAAGAAAATGAATAGGTTTCATATACACAAGGAAGTAAAAGATATCATGATAGAAAAATACCTATTAACAAAAGTAAAAAAATATATAAAATATTTCAGAATACACTCAACAAAAAATTGCAAAACCTATATTCAGTGTTTTAATTCCTGAAAGATTTAAAAGTACACTAGAATAATTCTTTTTTAATTCTCTGTTTGTTGAATGGATGATTCAGAATCATAAGGATGTAATGTTAATGTACTAGATCAACCGCTTATAAGGCTAGTAAGAAGGTTAAAAGACAAAAGTAGTAAAAACTAATTCTGTTCAGATTTTTTATTATAATGGCACTGAATCTAGAAATCAAAGTTAGCAGATAATAATGATTCTTCTGATCCACAGTCATGATATATTTTCCTCATATTTAGACCTTCTTTAACCTCTATATGTTTTAATATTTACTATTAAGAATTGCACACTTCTGTTATATTTATTAGTAGGTGTGCAACCACAAAGGTTTGACTTGTCATATTCTCATGGTACACAAATCTGACACAGCATCAACATCACTAATGGCGAGCAAAGAACTCAAAAAAGGAGCAACAGTATTCTCTGTATCAACATATGGCAGACCTCAAACTACCCGATATGGTTTTCAGAATCCACTTTTCCACAAAAGACACATTTTTCTTTCCAAGTGAGGAAATCTAATAGGCAAGAGAAGGTTTCAGACATGTCAGCATCTAAAGTTTGATATTCACATAGCCTTCATCTGGCTACATTGGTAATTTCCAATCTTCAACAGAACTGTGGTCCATAAATTTCAGCTTCATTTACAATGAACAATCTAGATAAACCATATCTAGCATTTTAGGAATGCTAAAAGCATTTACACTTTTAGCATTCCTAGAATAGTCAACTGTTGGATAGAATAATCCATTCAAAATCCTCATGAGTCATTTTCACTCTTAGTCAGTAAATTCCATCACTCACCGAAGGACAAACTTGCCTCAGATACCTCTGGCCTTAAATCAGTATTTTGGGGAGAGGTTGTTTTTTGTTTGTTTGTTTGTTTGTTTGTTTTTGCGGGACGCGGGCCTCTCACTGTTGTGGCCTCTCGCGTTTCGGAGCGCAGGCTCCGGACGCGCAGACTCAGCGGCCATGGCTCACGGGCCCAGCCGCTCCGCGGCACGTGGGATCTTCCCGGACCGGGGCACGAACCCGTGTCCCCTACATCGGCAGGCGGACTCTGAACCACTGCGACACCAGGGAAGCACTCAAATGAATTTATTATTTTTTTTTATTAATTATTTTTTTGTGTGTGTAGTACGCGGACCTCTCACTGTTGTGGCCTCACCCATTTCGGAGCACAGGCTCCGGACGCGCAGGCTCAGTGGCCATGGCTCACGGGCCCAGCCGCTCCGCGGCATGTGGGATCTTCCCGGACCGGGGCACGAACCCACCTCCACTGCATCGGCAGGCGGACTCTCAACCCCTGCGCCACCAGGGAAGCCCGAGGAAGAGGAGAATGATAAAATAAAGGAGAAGAAGATGAGGAAAAGGAGAAGGAAGAGGTAAGGAAAGAAGAATGGAAAAAGAAGGAGGAAGAGATAATTATGAAATAAGACATATTGGTAAATTTCTTAGCTATAAGAAGAAAACGTTGCCATGATTGATGATTGTATTAATGCATCACAGCAATTTTAATGTGATTTAAAAATTGAAGCTTCAAACACATTTACTAGGTGAGAAAAAGTTTATTATTAGACATCGGAAGCTAAAAGGCAAAGACTTGCTAGGGTATAATGATTCTTCGTCCTATATAGAAGGAGAATCCCTGAGAGCATCACTAAACAAACACCAGCATCTAGTTCATCAAGTTGTCTTCATATTAATATCCGAAACCAGGTGGTCCAAATAACAGTTTCATTATCAGAACAGGATAAATGAAGCAAGCAGGTTATGGAATCAAGTTTTCTAGATGAATCAGAGTCTCACAGAAGACGAGGTCCACAAATTATAAATCTTCATATAATTGTTCAGTAGAAGCCAGAACATCAGTATCTTCTATAGTAATGCGGATGGTAGCAGCCATATCCATAGCCTCCATAACCACAGCCATAGCCCAGCCTGGGGAAGCTGCCATATCCGTGGCAGTAGCCATAGCCCAGGCCACCAAAGTCTCCACAGCTGTAGCCCAGGCCTCGGCAGTAGTTGCCGTAGTAGCTCATGGTGTCAGGAGTGGTGCGTCTGACTTGGTATTGTAGGTCAGCTTTGTGACTGTGACTGCACAAGAGCATTTATATATGCTGGTGAGCGTGAAAGCCACGCCTCTAAGCATCACCCAAAAGAACACATTATTTGAAAACTATGTCAACTATCTTGTTTCCTAACTTCAAACCACGCCTTCCACTTGTTTCACGACTCCTTATTTTAAAGTTATGTGACACATTTTATTTTCTGTTTTATTTGAATTCCTAGAAAATTATTTCACTGCTAATAAGACACTATTGTGTTTATAATCCCTAAACTTGTTTGGGTTTCTGAGTTTCAAGCTCCATAAACAAATTTCTATAAGCTTCCATTCTTCAAATTGCATCGCATGAGATTGCATTTACCCTCTAATTATACCCTTCCCTTTGCTGTTCCATGGCTGTTGACTCTTTTCTAAAGTATGCGTGTTATCTTTCTTCTCCAAAGCATTCACATAAATTGAACCATAATTTTCTCCAAAATACTAGTCCTATGAAAAATGACAATCAACTATGTTGTATGTCTTAAAACAAAGTGCTTTTGACAGACATTTGAAGACGGCTTAAAGATGGCGGAAGAGTAAGACGCGGAGATCTCCTTCCTCCTCACAGAGACATCAGAAGTACATCTACACGTGGAGCTTCTCCTGTAGAGCACCCACCGAACGCTGGCAGAGGACCTCGGACCTCCAAAAAGGCAGGAGGCTCCCCACATATCTGGGTAGGGCAAAAGAAAAAAGAATAAACAGGGACAAAAGAATAGGGACGGGACCTACGCCAGTGGGAGGGAGCCGAGAAGGAGGAAAGACTCCCACACACTAGAGGCCCCTTCGCGGGCGGAGACTGCGGGCGCCGGAGGGGGAAGCTCCGGAGCCGCGGAGGACAGCTCAGCCACAGGGGTGCGGAGGGCAAAGCGGAGAGATTCCCGCAGAGGATCGGTGCCGACCGGCGCTCACCAGCCCGAGAGGCTTGTCTGCTCGCCCGCCGGGGCGGGCGGGGCCGGGAGCTGAGGCTCGGGCTTCAGTCGGATCCTGGGGAAAGGGCTGGAGTTGGCAGAGTGAAGACAGCTTGAAGGGGGCTAGTGCGCCACGGCTGGCCGGGAGGGAGTTCGGGAGAAGTCTGGAGCTGCCGAAGAGGCAAGAGACCTTTTCCTCCCTCTTTGCTGCCTGGGCGCGAGGAGAGGGGATTAAGTGCGCCGCTTAAAGGAGCCCTAGAACCGGGCGCGGAGCTGCCGAAAAGACAAGAGACTTTTTCTTGCCTCTTTGCTTCCTCGGGTGTGAGGTGAGGGGATTAAGAGCACCGCGTAGAGGAGCTCCAGAAACGGGCGCGAGCCGCGGCTGTCGGCACGGACAGTAGAGACGGGTGTCGGACGCTAAGGTTGCTGCTGCCACCACCAAGAGGCCTGTGTGTGAGCACAGGTCACTCTCCACACCGGCCCTCCCGGGACCCCGTGCAGTCCGCCACTGCCGGGGTCCCGGGATCCAGGGACAGCTTCCCCGGGAGAACGCACGGCGCGCCTTGGGCCTGTGCAGCGTCACGTCGGCCTCTGACGTCGCGGACTCGCCCCGCCCCCGTGCCACTCCCTCCCCCCAGCCTGAGTGAGCTGGAGCCCCCGAATCAACTGCTCCTTTAACATCGTCCTGTCTGAGCGAAGGGCAGTCGCCCTCGGACAACCTACATGCAGAGGCGGGACCAAGTCCAAAGCTGAACCCCAGGAGCTGTGCAAACAGAGAGGAGAGGGGGCGGTCTCTCCCAGCAGCCTCAGAAGCGGCGGATTAAAGCTCCACAATCAACTTGAAGTGCCCTACATCTGTTGAAAACCTGAATAGACAACGAATCATCCCAAGTTGAGGAGGTGGACTTTGGGAGCAAGATATACTATTATTTTCCCCTTTTTTTTCTTTTTGTGGGTGTGTATGTGTGTGCTGCTGTGTGAGATTTTGTCTGTATAGCTTTGCTTGCACCATTTGTCCTAGGGTTAGACCGACCCATTTTTCTGTTTGTTTTTTGTTTGTTTGTTTGTTTTTTTGTTTTTTAAAAGGAAATTTTTCTTCTTAATAATTATTTTTTATTTTAATAACTATACTTTATACTACTCTGTCTTCTCCCTTTCTTTCTTCCTTTCTTCCCTCCTTCCCTCCTTTCTTCCTTCCTTCCCCCTTCTTTCCTCCCTTCCTCTCTTCCTTCCTCCCTTTCTTCCTCTGCACCTTCCGTCCTTGCTTTCTTGCTTCCTTCCTTCATTTCTTCCTTCCTTTCTTCCTTCCTTCCCTCCCTCCCTCCTTCCTTCCTTTTCTTTCCTCTCTATTTATTCTACCTTTTATTTTGAGCCGTGTGGATTAAAGGTTCTTGGCGCCCCAGCCAGGCACCAGGGCGGTGTCCCTGAGGTGGGAGAACCAACCTCAAGACACTAGTCCACAAGAGACCTCCGAGCTCCACGTAATATCAGACGGCGAAAATCTCCCAGAGACCTCCATCTCAACACCAAGACCCAGCTTCACTCAAGGACCAGCAAAGAACAGTGCTGGACACCCTATCCCCAACAAAGAGCAAGACAGGTCTACAGCCCCATCCATTAGCAGAGAGACTGCCTAAAATCATAATAAGGTTACCAACATCCCCAAACACACCACCAGACGAGGACCTGCCCACCAGAAGGACAAGATCCAGCCTCATCCACCAGAACAGAGGCACTAGTCCCCCCCAACCAGGGAATCTACTCAACCCACTGAACCAACCTTAGCCACTGGGGACAGCCACCCAAAACAACAGGAACTACGAACCTGCAGCGTGCAAAAAGGAGACCCCAAACACAGTAAGATAAGCGAAATGAGAAGACAGAAAAACACACAACAGATGAAGGAGCAAGATAAAAACACACCAGACCTAACAGATGAAGAGGTAATAGCCAATCTACCTGAAAGAGAATTTAGAATAATGATGGTGAAGATGATGCAAAATCTTGGAAATAGAATAGACAATTTGCAAGAAACAGTTAACAGGGACCTAGAAGAAATAAAGAGGAAGCAAGCAACGATGAGCAACACAATAAATGAAATTAAAAATACTCTAGATGGGATCAATAGCAGAATAACTGAGGCAGAAGGACGGATAAGTGACCTGGAAGATAAAATAGTGGAAATAACTACTGCAGAGCAGAAGAAAGAAAAAAGAATGAAAAGAACTGAGGACAGTCTCAGAGACCTCTGGGACAACATTAAACGCACCAACATTCGAATTATAGGGGTCCCAGAAGAAGAAGAGAAAAAGAAAGGGACTGAGAAAATATTTGAAGAGATTATAGTTGAAAACTTCCCTAATATAGGAAAGGAAATAGTCAATCAAGTCCAGGAAACACAGAGAGTTCCATACAGGATAAACCCAAAGAGAAACACGCCACGACACATAATAATCAAACTGTCAAAAATTAAATACAAAGAAAACATATTAAAAGCAGCAAGGGAAAAACAACAAATAACACACAAGGGAATCCCCATAAGATTAACATCTGATCTTTCAGCAGAAACTCTACAAGCCAGAAGGGAGTGGCAGGACATATTTAAAGTGATGAAGGAAAAAAACCTACAACCAAGATTACTCTACCCAGCAAGGATCTCATTCAGATTTGAGGGAGAAATTAAAACCTTTACAGACAAGCAAAAGCTGAGAGAGTTCAGCACCACCAAACCAGCTCTACAACAAATCCTAAAGGAACTTCTCTAGGCAAGAAACACAAGAGAAGGAAAAGACCTACAAGAACAACCCGAAACAAGTAAATGGTAATAGGAACATACATATCGATAATTACCTTAAATGTAAATGGATTAAATGCTCCCACCAAAAGACACAGACTGGCTGAATGGATACAAAAACAAGACCCATATATATGCTGTCTACAAGAGACCCACTTCAGACCTAGGGACACATACAGACTGAAAGTAAGGGGATGGAAAAAGATATTCCATGCAAATGGAAATCAGAAGAAAGCTGGAGTAGCAATTCTCATATCAGACAAAATAGACTTTAAAATAAAGACTATTACAAGAGACAAAGAAGGACACTACATAATGATCAAGGGATCGATCCATGAAGAAGATATAACAATTGTAAATATTTATGCACCCAACATAGGAGCACCTCAATACATAAGGCAAATACTAACAGCCATAAAAGGGGAAATCGACAGCAACACAATTATAATGGGGGACTTTAACACCCCACTTTCACCAATGGACAGATCATCCAAAATGAAAATAAATAAGGAAACACAAGCTTTAAATGATACATTACACAAGATGGACTTAATTGATATTTATAGGACATTCCATCCAAAAACAACAGAATACACATTTTTCTCAAGTGCTCATGGAACATTCTCCAGGATTGATCATATATTGGGTCACAAATCTAGCCTTGGCAAATTTAAGAAAATTGAAATCGTATCAAGTATCTTTTCCGACCACAACGCTATGAGACTAAATATCAATTATAGGAAAAGATCTGTAAAAAATACAAACACATGGAGGCTAAACAATACACTACTTAATAACGAAGTGATCACTGAAGAAATCAAAGAGGAAATCAAAAAATACTTAGAAACAAATGACAATGGAGACACAACGACCCAAAACCTATGGGATACAGCAAAAGCAGTTCTAAGAGGCAAGTTTATAGCAATACAATCATACCTTAAGAAACAGGAAACATCTCGAATAAACAACCTAACTTTGCACTTAAAGCAATTAGAGAAAGAAGAACAAAAACCCCCCAAATTTAGCAGAAGGAAAGAAATCATAAAGATCAGATCAGAAATAAATGAAAAAGAAGTGAAGGAAACAATAGCAAAGATCAATAAAACTAAAAGCTGGTTCTTTGAGAAGATAAATAAAATTGATAAACCATTAGCCAGACTCATCAAGAATAAAAGGGAGAAGACTCAAATCAATAGAATTAGAAATGAAAAAGGAGATGTAACAACTGACACTGCAGAAATACAAAAGATTATTAGAGATTACTACAAGCAACTGTATGCCAATAAAATGGACAACCTGGAAGAAATGGACAAATTCTTAGAAATGCACAACCTGCCGAGACTGAACCAGGAAGAAATAGAAAATATGAACAGACCAATCACAAGCACTGAAATTGAAACTGTGATTAAAAATCTTCCAGCAAACAAAAGTCCAGGACCAGATGGCTTCACAGGCGAATTCTATCAAACATTTAGAGAAGAGCTAACACCTATCCTTCTCAAACTCTTCCAACAGATAGCAGAGGGAGGAACACTCCCAAACTCATTCTATGAGGCCAACATCACCCTGATACCAAAACCAGACAAAGACGTCACAAAGAAAGAAAACTACAGGCCAATATCACTGATGAACATAGATGCAAAAATCCTCAACAAAATATTAGCAAACAGAATCCAACAGCACATTAAAAGGATCATACACCATGATCAAGTGGGGTTTATCCCAGGAATGCAAGGATTCTTCAATATACGCAAATCAATCAATGTGATACACCATATCAACAAACTGAAGGAGAAAAACCATATGATCATCTCAATAGATGCAGAGAAAGCTTTTGACAAAATTCAACACTCATTTATGCTAAAAACCTTGCAGAAAGTGGGCATAGAGGGAACTTTCCTCAACATAATAAAGGCCATATATGACAAACCCACAGCTAGCATCGTTCTCAATGGTGAAAAACTGAAACCATTTCCACTAAGATCAGGAACAAGACAAGGTTGCCCACTCTCACCACTCTTATTCAACATAGTTTTGGAAGTTCTAGCCACAGCAATCAGAGAAGAAAAAGAAATAAAAGGAATCCAAATAGGAAAAGAAGAAGTAAAGCTGTCACTGTTTGCAGATGACATGATACTATACATAAAGAATCCTAAGGATGCTACCAGAAAACTACTAGAGCTAATCAATGAATTTGGTAAAGTTGCAGGATACAAAATTAATGCACAGAAATCTCTGGCATTCTTATACACTAATGATGAAAAATCTGAGAGTGAAATTAAGAAAACGCTCCCATTTACCATTGCAACAAAAAGAATAAAATATCTAGGAATAAACCTACCTAAGGAGACAAAAGACTTGTATGCAGAAAACTATAAGACACTGATGAAAGAAATTAAAGATGATACAAATAGGTGGAGAAATATACCATGTTCTTGGATTGGAAGGATCAACATTGTGAAAATGACTATACTACCCAAAGCAATCTACCGATTCAATGCAATCCCTATCAAATTACCACTGGCATTTTTTACAGAACTAGAACAAAAAATTTCACAATTTGTATGGAAACACAAAAGACCCCGAATAGCCAAAGCAATCTTGAGAACGAGAAATGGAGCTGGAGGAATTAGGCTCCCTGACTTCAGACTCTACTACAAGGCTACAGTAATCAAGACAATATGGTACTGGCACAAAAACAGAAATATAGATCAATGGAACAGGATAGAGAGCCCAGAGATAAACCCACACACATATGGTCACCTTATCTTTGATAAAGGAGGGAAGGATATACAGTGGAGAAAAGACAGCCTCTTCAATAAGTGGTGCTGGGAAAACTGGACAGCTACATGTAAAAGTATGAAATTAGAACAATCCCTAACACCACACACAAAAATAAACTCAAAATGGGTTAAAGACCTAAATGTAAGGCCAGACACTATCAAACTCTTAGAGGAAAACATAGGCAGAACACTATACGACATAAATCACAGCAAGATCCTTTTTGACCCATCTCCTAGAGAAATGGAAATAAAAACACAAATAAACAAATGGGACCTAATGAAACTTAAAAGCTTTTGCACAGCAAAGGATACCATAAACAAGACCAAAAGACAACCCTCAGAATGGGAGAAAATATTTGCAAATGAAGCAACTGACAAAGGATTAATTTCCAAAATTTATAAGCAACTCATGCAGCTCAATAACAAAAAAACAAACAACCCAATCCAAAAATGGGCAGAAGAACTAAATAGACATTTCTCCAAAGAAGATATACAGATTGCTAACAAACACATGAAAGAATGCTCAACCTCATTAATCATTAGAGAAATGCAAATCAAAACTACAATGAGATATCATCTCACACCGGTCAGATTGGCCATCATCAAAAACTCTAGAAACAATAAATGCTGGAGAGGGTGTGGAGAAAAGGGAACCCTCTTGCACTGCTGGTGGGAATGCAAATTGATACAGCCGCTATGGAGAACAGTATGGAGGTTCCTTAAAAAACTACAAATAGAACTACCATACGACCCAGCAATCCCACTACTGGGCATATACCCTGAGAAAACCATAATTCAGAAAGACTCATGTACCAAAATATTCATTGCAGCTCTATTTACAATAGCCAGGACATGGAAGCAACCTAAGTGTCCATCAACAGATGAATGGATAAAGAAGATGTGGCACATATATTCAATGGAATATTACTCAGCCATAAAAAGAAATGAAACTGAGTTATTTATAATGAGGTGGATGGACCTGGAGTCTGTCATACAGAGTGAAGTAACTCAGAAGGAGAAAAACAAATACCGTATGCTAACACATATATATGGACTCTAAGGGAAAAAAATGTCATGAAGAGATTAGTGGTAGGACGGGAATAAAACACAGACTTACTCGAGCATGGACTTGAGGATATGGGGAGGGGGAAGGGTGGGCTGAGACGAAGTGAGAGAGTGGCAGGGACATATACACACTATCAAATGTAAATTAGATAGCTGGTGGGAAGCTGCTGCATAGCACAGGGAGATCACCTCTGTGCTTTGTGACCACCTAGAGGGGTGGGATAGGGAGGGTGGGAGAGAGGGTGATGCAAGAGGGAAGAGATATGGGAACATATGTATATGTATAACTGATTCAGTTTGTTGTAAAGGAAAAACTAACACTATTGTAAAACAATTATACTCCAATAAAGATGTTAAAAAAAAAAAAAAAAAAAAAAAAATCCTCATGATTCATTTTCACTCTTAGTCAGTAAATTCAATCACTCACCGAAGGACAAACTTGCCTCAGATACCTCTGGCCTTAAATTAGTATTTTGGGGAGAGGTTTTTGTTTGTTTGTTTGTTTTTTTGCGGTACGCGGGCCTCTCACTGTTGTGGCCTCTCGCGTTTCGGAGCGCAGGCTCCAGACGCGCAGGCTCAGCGGCCATGGCTCACGGGCCCAGACGCTCCGCGGCACGTGGGATCTTCCCGGACCGGGGCACGAACCCGTGTCCACTACATCGGCAGGCGGACTCTGAACCACTGCGACACCATGGAAGCCCTCAAATGAATTTATTATTTTTTTTTTTTAATTTTTTTTTTTTTTTTTTGCGGTACGCGGACCTCTCACTGTTGTGGCCTCACCCGCTGCGGAGCACAGGCTCTGGTCGCGCAAGCTCAGCGGCCATGGCTCACGGGCCCAGCCGCTCAGCGGCATGTGGGATCTTCCCGGACCAGGGCACGAACCCACCTCCCGTGCATCGGCAGGCTGACTCTCAACAACTGCGCCACCAAGGAAGCCCGAGGAAGAGGAGAATGATAAAATAAAGGAGAAGAAGATGAGGAAAAGGAGAAGGAAGAGGTAAGGAAAGAAGAAAGGAAAAAGAAGGAGGAAGAGATAATTACGAAAAAAGACATATTGGTAAATTTCTTAGCTATAAGAAGAAAACGTTGCCATGATTGATGATTGTATTAATGCATCACAGCAATTTTAATGTGATTAAAAAATTGAAGCTTAAAACACATTTACTAGGTGAGAAAAAGTTTATTATTAGACATCGGAAGCTAAAAGGCAAAGACTTGCTAGGGTATAATGATTCTTCGTCCTATATAGAAGGAGAATCCCTGAGAGCATCACTAAACAAACACCAGCATCTAGTTCATCAAGTTGTCTTCACATTAATGTGAGAAACCAGGTGGTCCAAATAACAGTTTCATTATCAGGACAGGATAAATGAAGCAAACAGGTTATGGAATCAAGTTTTCTAGATGAATCAGAGTCTCTCAGAAGACGAGGTCCACAAATTGTAAATCTTCATATAATTGTTCAGTAGAAGCCAGAACATCAGTATCTTCTATAGTAATGTGGATGGTAGCAGCCATATCCATAGCCTCCATAACCACAGCCATAGCCCAGCCTGGGGAAGCTGCCATATCCGTGGCAGTAGCCATAGCCCAGGCCACCAAAGTCTCCACAGCTGTAGCCCAGGCCTCGGCAGTAGTTGCCGTAGTAGCTCATGGTGTCAGGAGTGGTGCGTCCGACTTGGTATTGTAGGTCAGCTTTGTGACTGTGACTGCACAAGAGCATTTATATATGCTGGTGAGCGTGAAAGCCACGCCTCTAAACATCACCCAAAAGAACACATTATTTGAAAACTATGTCAACTATCTTGTTTCCTAACTTCAAACCACGCCTTCCACTTCTTTTCACGACTCCTTATTTTAAAGTTATCTGACACATTTTATTTTCTGTTTTATTTGAATTCCTAGAAAATTATTTCACTGCTAATAAGACACTATTGTGTTTATAATCCCTAAACTTGTTTGGGTTTCTGAGTTTCAAGCTCCATAAACAAATTTCTATAAGCTTCCATTCTTCAAATTGCATTGCATGAGATTGCATTTACCCTCTAATTATACCCTTCCCTTTGCTGTTCCATGGCTGTTGACTCTTTTCTAAATTATGCATGTTATCTTTCTTCTCCGAAGCATTCACATAAATTGAACCATAATTTTCTCCAAAATACTAGTCCTATGAAAAATGACAATCAACTATGTTGTATGTCTTAAAACAAAGTGCTTTTAAAGTCAGCTGAGAACCCCAGTTAGTAGAGCAGTGATGTAATTTAATTTTTAAAAGAGCCACAAACTGAAGGCAAAGGAATTTCTCAATCATCACATTTCAGGTACAGTAACATGCTTGGTATATACCGTTGAAGATTGCATAAAAAGAGATCCTTCTAATCACTATAAATAGCTCCCTACCCCCAACTCTATTCTGATTCCAGATACTAAATTCCCTATTATCATAAGATCTTAAAATTTCAGGATTCAGAGAAACTTGGGGTACCATGTATTTGTGTCCTTTATTATTTTATAAACAAGTGAGAAACCTGCAACCCAGACAAACAGTTATACAACAATGATCTTTAGTGACAGTTGAGGACTAAAATCTTAGTTCATCAGGTAAATTTGAAATTTCCGCACTGCAGTTTGGGGAGTTTATTTTCCCATAGTGCACAGCTGCCTTATATTTTTGTTTATTCCACTGTTTATTCCCACTATCATTAGATATAGATGCAAGTGACCTGAGACCAGTATATTCAGCTTGTCCCACTTTAAAAAAAAGCTCAAAATAATTGCATATCAAAGAATATTGATGATTTTTGAACTTCTTTTACACTTACTACACTAGTTTTCCCTACCAGTTAATTAAGAGTAGAGTGTGATTAGGTGTTTATATATTTCTGTGTTGATGGAACTTTGCAAACTACAAACTGAAGGAAATTATTAGTGGTAAAGAAGTGCTCTATTTGAATCTACTTTAGCTGGAAGAATTTAGTTTCAATACAATTTAAGGTAAATTTTTTAAAAGACTATTGTCTTTGGTCCTGGTCATAACCCAATAAGATCAGTCATTTTGCTTTATCCTCAATAACAGAGGTTCTCATGCGATTCAACCTAGGAATTACTTCCTATGTTCTTCTACTTCAACTCCTAAAAGAGAAGCAAACCTCCAGCCCTAAATTTTGTCTGTACATGAAACACCAAGTTATCTGCCTCCTCTTCTCATTCTCATCCCGCACTGCCTCTTAGCCAGCACAGAAGGGACCAAACTCTCCCCCATTCACTCTATGACACACTGGTTCCTGTAGAAAGACACTCTTTCCAGTCTTTTGTCTTTGTGAGATACTACTGCCCTAACATCTTAAGATTTTGACAAATATCCATGTTTAGGAATCATTTTATTTCTTATAACAGTGATTTATTTTGTCTTTAATCCATATATGCCTTTTAAGTATATTCATATAAAAGTCAGTCTTATTCTGTGGTTTTGAAACAACTGTGGAAAAATTGAACAAACTGTAATGGGTAAGGAGAAAATCCAATTCCCTCAAAATGTCTTTCAACTCAGTAGACTCTGGGCATCAGCCAATTTGTCAAGATATTAATACATAAGCTTTCTTTTTTCCATCGTTGTACCTCCAATAGCTGCAAAGGAAGTGCAAGAACTTGTAAGCAATTGAAAAATTGCCACCGATCTTTGGGGGTCCAGAAAAAGGAAGTTTTTTGGATGGTTCTCGATGGAGAGTACACAGGTAAATGACACATTGATTGGAAAACAACCAGATAGGATGCTTCTAGACCTCGTGTGTCATGTATACTTTCATTTGTAAAATAAACTATGATAATATTTAATAAGCAATTGATAAGAGCCAGGCACTGTCTTAAGTTTTTTCTTTTAAGATTTTTTTTTTTGATGGGGACCATTTTTAAAGTCTTTTTATTGAGTTCGTTACAATATTGTTTCTGTTTTGTTTTTTCGGCCCCGAGGCATGTGGGATATTAGCTCCCTGACCAGGGATCGAACCCACACCCCCTGCATTGGAAGGCAAAGTCCTAACCACTGGACTGCCAGGGAAGTCCTCTACTATCTGAAGTTCTTTACATGTGTTGAACTCAAACTCAAAACAATTCTTTGTAGTACTATTACTGTCCTGCTTAATTATCTGCACAAGTTCACACAGCTAATCAGTGGCTGAGAGGAGCTTCAAAACCAGTTTTCTGGCTCAAGAACCTGTTTTTTTGGGGTCACAATGTGCTTCATACAGGATACTGTCTCTATTGCCAGGTGAGGGTAAAGTTGTTTGACCTTCAGAAGGAGAACAACTTCAGAGAAAACTCTTAAACGTTTAAACAAGAAATACTTAAACTATTTAAGAAAAAGATAATTGCTTTAAAAAAGAAATAAAAAATAAAAGTTTTAAATATTTTGTTTTAAATCTACTTTAGTTGACTTAATAAAACAAAGCATGCTACTCATAGCTTAGCTTTTCTTAATTCTATAGAAACCCCATCATGAGTATTGATTAATGTAATATTGGCATTTAGAAACATCTAAGGGAGTTGTTAGCCTGCTGAAGGCAGCCTGCGCAACCCTTTGGGGTTAATCCCTTCAACAGATATTTACCTTGGGCTTCCCTGGTGGCGCAGTGGTTGAGAATCTGCCTGCCGATGCAGGGGACGCGGGTTCGTGCCCCGAAAATGTATAGGGAAATGTATATCAGTCAAAGGAGAATGAAAAAGCAGTTGTTTGTAACTCTGTTATCAAAGTAGAATCTAACCAGATGATAAAACAAAATGGAAGCCATCCTATAAAGTTAGACACTTTAAAATAAAGAAATAATGGCTACGACTGTATATGAAAAAACAACACGGCAACCACCTTTACAGAGTAAAATATACTAGAGATGCGTGGAGATGTAAACAACACAGCAATGTCAGAACAAGACAGATAAAATGGAAAAGCATAAGTAATAATATGGAGGACCAAAATAATATAAACCATAGTGACTGACTTTAAAATTATATATAACTTTACATTTTGATAATAGAAAATAAAAATTATTCTCTTGCATGTATGAAACATTACAAAAATGTATTATATCACAAAGAAAGATTAAAAATTCCATGAAGGAAATATTATAAAAATATTCTCTCATAATAATGTCATACAGTAGAAATTAATAGTTATAAATCAATAAAAACCCAGAAATTAAAACAAACACAGAACTATGAAATCTTGAGTGAAAAAAATACAAACAAATCACAGAATTTTTAAATGGTAATAATGATAGTGAAAATGCTACATATTATAATATGGTGTATACATTACAAAGATAGCAGAAAAAAATTTAGTTTTAAGCACATATATAAGTAAAATACAAGTATGCAATAGAGGTACAAACAAGTAAACTAAAAGAAAGCAGAAGGAAGGTATAATAAAGATCAAAACAGCTATCGATCAGATAAAGCACAGAAATTTGTAAAAAAACAATAGAATAATTAATTACTCAAAATTATGGTCATCGGAAACAAAAAATAGAAAAACTACCAGCTAAATTAATTTTTTAAGGAAGAAGAAAAATATAAATAAAATGAACTAATATATATAATATAATTTAAATGTAAGTAAACATGTATAACTGCATAAAGAAAGAGAGAGAGAGACAGCAAAAGAGAGGGGGAAATCTTCTTTGTAGACTTTTACTCAAATAAATTTGAAAATCCCCTCAATACTCTGTAATGACCTATATGGGAAAAGAATCCTAAAGAGAGTGGATATATGTACATGTATAACTGATTCACTTTGCCATACTGCAAAACTAACACAACATTGTAAAGCAACTGTACTCGAATAAAATTAATTTAATATTTTAAAAAATTTAAAAAAATGGAAAACCCTGAATAAGATACATAATTTTCTAGGGGAAATGTTTCACTAGAATTGAACCCATTAGAGATAGAAATATTAAAGACTAATTTTTGAGAAGAAAAAGAAAGAACTGCTCCACACACAAAAAGCTGGAGGTTCCATTAGTTTCAAAGGCTAGTTTACCAAAAATTCTAAGACATAATCCTTGTGCAACATAAATTGTTCAAGAGCATTGAAAATGAATGAAGTCTCCAAATATGTTTTCTGAATCACTTATCTGACATTTATGTAAATTCAATGAAGAAAAAGGCACACATGAAAGAAAATTACACACTAATATTACTTCTGACTACATATGCATAAATTCTGCAAAAAATATTAGCAAATAGAATATAATACCATCATAAAAAGAATACATCATAAGGAAATGGAATTTACTTGAAGAATATAAGTGATGTCGATATAAGGACACTCATTAATATAATGCATCACATTAATTGATTCAAGGAGAAAAATCATATTACTATTTCCATAAATGCTGAATAACTTTTGGCCACTTTCAACACTCATTCTTTATAAAAGCATTCAAGAAGATAAGAATTGATGGTTCATTTTCTAACATAATAAAATTGACTTAAAGTTAGCATTTTAGGTAACTGTGAAACCCTAGAGGCATTTCCACAAAATTTAGGAGAAAGGCAAAGATGCCTACCCTATGCACTAGTAGTAAACTTTGTCCTGGAGATATTAGCAAATGCAGTTGGGCACAAAATATCGATAGATGAGTAAGAACTAGAAAAAGATTTTAAAAAATTAAACTATACTTGCAGGCAACACAGTAGCATATCTGGAAAAACCCTTGCGAATCAATGATGAAACGAACTCAAAAGCTAAAATGATTCATCAGTAACACAGTATAAAATTGTCAAAGAAAATGAATAGGTTTCATATACACAAGGAAGTAAAAGATATCATGATAGAAAAATACCTATTAACAAAAGTAAAAAAATATATAAAATATTTCAGAATACACTCAACAAAAAATTGCAAAACCTATATTCAGTGTTTTAATTCCTGAAAGATTTAAAAGTACACTAGAATAATTCTTTTTTAATTCTCTGTTTGTTGAATGGATGATTCAGTATCATAAGGATGTAATGTTAATGTACTAGATCAACCGCTTATAAGGCTAGTAAGAAGGTTAAAAGACAAAAGTAGTAAAAACTAATTCTGTTCAGATTTTTTATTATAATGGCACTGAATCTAGAAATCAAAGTTAGCAGATAATAATGATTCTTCTGATCCACAGTCATGATATATTTTCCTCATATTTAGACCTTCTTTAACCTCTATATGTTTTAATATTTACTATTAAGAATTGCACACTTCTGTTATATTTATTAGTAGGTGAGCAACCACAAAGGTTTGATTTGTCATATTCTCATGGTACACAAGTCTGACACAGCATCAACATCACTAATGGCGAGCAAAGGACTCAAAAAAGGAGCAACAGTATTCTCTGTATCAACATATGACAGACCTCAAACTACCCGATATGGTTTTCAGAATCCACTTTTCCACAAAAGACACATTTTTCTTTCCAAGTGAGGAAATCTAATAGGCAAGAGAAGGTTTCAGACATGTCAGCATCTAAAGTTTGATATTCACATAGCCTTCATCTGGCTACATTGGTAATTTCCAATCTTCAGCAGAACTGTGGTCCATAAATTTCAGCTTCATTTACAATGAACAATCTAGATAAACCATATCTAGCATTTTAGGAATGCTAAAAGCATTTACACTTTTAGCATTCCTAGAATAGTCAACTGTTGGATAGAATAATCCATTCAAAATCTTCATGATTCATTTTCACTCTTAGTCAGTAAATTCCATCACTCACCGAAGGACAAACTTGCCTCAGATACCTCTGGCCTTAAATTAGTATTTTGGGGAGAGGTTTTTTTTGTTTGTTTGTTTGCGGTACGCGGGCCTCTCACTGTTGTGGCCTCTCGTGTTTCGGAGCGCAGGCTCCGGACGCGCAGGCTCAGCGGCCACGGCTCACGGGCCCAGCCGCTCCGTGGCACGTGGGATCTTCCCGGACCGGGGCACGAACCGGTGTCCCCTACATCGGCAGGCGGACTCTGAACCACTGCGACACCAGGAAAGCCCTCAAATGAATTTATTATTTTTTTAATTAATTTTGTGTGTGTGTGTGGTACGCGGACCTCTCACTGTTGTGGCCTCACCCATTGCGGAGCACAGGCTCCGGACGCGCAGGCTCCGCGGCCACGGCTCATGGGCCCAGCCGCTCAGTGGCATGTGGGATCTTCCCGGACCGGGGCACGAACCCACCTCCTCTGCATCGGCAGGCGGACTCTCAACCCCTGCGCCACCAGGGAAGCCCGAGGAAGAGGAGAATGATAAAATAAAGGAGAAGAAGATGAGGCAAAGGAGAAGGAAGAGGTAAGGAAAGAAGAAAGGAAAAAGAAGGAGGAAGAGATAATTATGAAATAAGACATATTGGTCAATTTCTTAGCTATAAGAAGAAAACGTTGCCATGATTGTTGATTGTATTAATGCATCACAGCAATTTTAATGTGATTAAAAAATTGAAGCTTAAAACACATTTACTAGGTGAGAAAAAGTTTATTATTAGATATTGGAAGCTAAAAGGCAAAGACTTGCTAGGGTATAATGATTCTTCGTCCTATATAGAAGGAGAATCCCTGAGAGCATCACTAAACAAACACCAGCATCTAGTTCATCAAGTTGTCTTCATATTAATATCCGAAACCAGGTGGTCCAAATAACAGTTTCATTATCAGAACAGGATAAATGAAGCAAGCAGGTTATGGAATCAAGTTTTCTAGATGAATCAGAGTCTCACAGAAGACGAGGTCCACAAATTATAAATCTTCATATAATTGTTCAGTAGAAGCCAGAACATCAGTATCTTCTATAGTAATGCGGATGGTAGCAGCCATATCCATAGCCTCCATAACCACAGCCATAGCCCAGCCTGGGGAAGCTGCCATATCCGTGGCAGTAGCCATAGCCCAGGCCACCAAAGTCTCCACAGCTGTAGCCCAGGCCTCGGCAGTAGTTGCCGTAGTAGCTCATGGTGTCAGGAGTGGTGCGTCTCACTTGGTATTGTAGGTCAGCTTTGTGACTGTGACTGCACAAGAGCATTTATATATGCTGGTGAGCGTGAAAGCCACGCCTCTAAGCATCACCCAAAAGAACACATTATTTGAAAACTATGTCAACTATCTTGTTTCCTAACTTCAAACCACGCCTTCCACTTCTTTTCACGACTCCTTATTTTAAAGTTATCTGACATATTTTATTTTCTGTTTTATTTGAATTCCTAGAAAATTATTTCACTGCTAATAAGACACTATTGTGTTTATAATCCCTAAACTTGTTTGGGTTTCTGAGTTTCAAGCTCCATAAACAAATTTCTATAAGCTTCCATTCTTCAAATTGCATCGCATGAGATTGCATTTACCCTCTAATTATACCCTTCCCTTTGCTGTTCCATGGCTGTTGACTCTTTTCTAAATTATGCGTGTTATCTTTCTTCTCCGAAGCATTCACATAAATTGAACCATAATTTCCTCCAAAATACTAGTCCTATGAAAAATGACAATCAACTATGTTGTATGTCTTAAAACAAAGTGCTTTTAAAGTCAGCTGAGAACCCCAGTTTGTAGTGCAGTGATGTCATTTAATTTTTAAAAGAGCCACAAACTGAAGGCAAAGGAATTTCTCAATCATCACATTTCAGGTACAGTAACATGCTTGGTATATACCGTTGAAGATTGCATAAAAAGAGATCCTTCTAATCACTATAAATAGCTCCCTACCCCCAACTCTATTCTGATTCCAGATACTAAATTCCCGATTATCATAAGATCTTAAAATTTCAGGATTCAGAGAAACTTGCGGTACCGTGTATTTGTGTCCTTTATTATTTTATAAACAAGTGAGAAACCTGCAACCCAGACAACAGTTATACAACAATGATCTTTAGTGACAGTTGAGGACTAAAATCTTAGTTCATCAGGTAAATTTGAAATTCCCGCACTGCAGTTTGGGGAGTTTATTTTCCCATAGTGCACAGCTGCCTTATATTTTTGTTTATTCCACTGTTTATTCCCACTATCATTAGATATAGATGCAAGTGACCTGAAACCAGTATATTCAGTTTGTCCCACTTTAAAAAAAAAGCTCAAAATAATTGAATATCAAAAAGTATTGATGATTTTTGAACTTCTTTTACACTTACTACACTAGTTTTCCCTACCAGTTAATTAAGAGTAGAGTGTGATTAGGTGTTTATATATTTCTATGTTGATGGAACTTTGCAAACTATAAACTGAAGGAAATTATTAGTGGTAAAGAAGTGCTCTATTTGAATCTACTTTAGCTGGAAGAATTTAGTTTCAATACAATTTAAGGTAAATTTTTTAAAAGACTATTGTCTTTGGTCCTGGTCATAACCCAATAAGATCAGTCATTTTGCTTTATCCTCAATAACAGAGGTTCTCATGCGATTCAACCTAGGAATTACTTCCTATGTTCTTCTACTTCAACTCCTAAAAGAGAAGCAAACCTCCAGCCCTAAATTTTGTCTGTACATGAAACACCAAGTTATCTGCCTCCTCTTCTCATTCTCATCCCGCACTGCCTCTTAGCCAGCACAGAAGGGACCAAACTCTCCCTCATTCACTCTATGACACACTGGTTCCTGTAGAAAGACTCTTTCCAGTCTTTTATTTTTGTGAGATACTACTGCCCTAACATCTTAAGATTTTGACAAATATCCATGTTTAGGAATCATTTTATTTCTTATAACAGTGATTTATTTTGTCTTTAATCCATATATGCCTTTTTTAGTATATTCATATAAAAGTCAGTCTTATTCTGTGGTTTGGAAACAACTGTGGAAAAATTGAACAAACTGTAATGGGTAAGGAGAAAATCCAATTCCCTCAAAATGTCTTTCAACTCAGTAGACTCTGGGCATCAGCCAATTTGTCAAGGTAATAATATATAAGCTTTCTTTTTTCCATCGTTGTACCTCCAATAGCTGCAAAGGAAGTGCAAGAACTTGTAAGCAATTTAAAAATTGCCACAGATCTTTGGGGGTCCAGAAAAAGGAAGTTTTTTGGATGGTTCTCGATGGAGAGTACACAGGTAAATGACACATTGATTGGAAAACAACCAGATAGGATGCTTCTAGACCTCCTGTGTCATGTATACTTTCATTTTTAAAATAAACTATGATAATAGATAATATTTAATAAGCAACTGATAAGAGCCAGGCACTATCTGAAGTTTTTTTCTTTTAAGATTTTTTTTTTTGATGGGGACCATTTTTAAAGTCTTTTTATTGAATTCGTTACAATATTGTTTCTGTTTTGTCTTTTCGGCCCCGAGGCATGTGGGATCTTAGCTCCCTGACCAGGGATCGAACCCACACCCCCTGCATTGGAAGGCAAAGTCCTAACCACTGGACTGCCAGGGAAGGCCTCTACTATCTGAAGTTCTTTACATGTGTTGAACTCAAACTCAAAACAATCCTTTGTAGTACTTTTACTCTCCTGCTTAATTATCTGCACAAGTTCACACAGCTAATCAGTGGCTGAGAGGAGCTTCAAAACCAGTTTTCTGGCTCAAGAACCTGTGTTTTGGGGGCTCACTATGTGGTTCATACAGGATACTGTCTCTATTGCCAGGTGAGGGTAAAGTTGTTTGACCTTCAGAAGGAGAACAACTTCAGAGAAAACTCTTAAACGTTTAAACAAGAAATACTTAAACTATTTAAGAAAAAGATAATTGCTTTAAAAAAGAAATAAAAAATAAAAGTTTTAAATATTTTGTTTTAAATCTACTTTAGTTGACTTAATAAAACAAAGCATGCTACTCATAGCTTAGCTTTTGTTACTTCTATAGAAACCCCATCATGAGTATTGATTAATGTAATATTGGCATTTAGAAACATCTAAGGGAGTTGTTAGCCTGCTGAAGGCAGCCTGCGCAACCCTTTGGGGTTAATCCATTCAACAGATATTTACCTCGGGCTTCCCTGGTGGCGCAGTGGTTGAGAATCCGCCTGCCGATGCAGGGGACGCGGGTTGGTGCCCCGTTCCGGGAAGATCCCACGTGCCGCCGAGCGGCTGGGCCCGTGAGCCGTGGCCGCTGAGCCTGCGCGTCCAGAGCCTGTGCTCCACGACAGGAGAGGCCACAGCAGTGAGAGGCCCGCGTACCGCAAAAAAAAAAAAAAAAAAAAAAAAAAAAAAAAAATGTATAGGGAAATGTATATCAGTCAAAGGAGAATGAAAAAGCAGTTGTTTGTAACTCTGTTATCAAAGTAGAATCTAACCAGATGATAAAACAAAATGGAAGCCATCCTATAAAGTTAGACACTTTAAAATAAAGAAATAATGGCTACGACTGTATATGAAAAAACAACACGGCAACCACCTTTACAGAGTAAAATATACTAGAGATGCGTGGAGATGTAAACAACACAGCAATGTCAGAACAAGACAGATAAAATGGAAAAGCATAAGTAATAATATGGAGGACCAAAATAATATAAACCATAGTGACTGACTTTAAAATTATATATAACTTTACATTTTGATAATAGAAAATAAAAATTATTCTCTTGCATGTATGAAACATTACAAAAATGTATTATATCACAAAGAAAGATTAAAAATTCCATGAAGGAAATATTATAAAAATATTCTCTCATAATAATGTCATACAGTAGAAATTAATAGTTATAAATCAATAAAAACCCAGAAATTAAAACAAACACAGAACTATGAAATCTTGAGTGAAAAAAATACAAACAAATCACAGAATTTTTAAATGGTAATAATGATAGTGAAAATGCTACATATTATAATATGGTGTATACATTACAAAGATAGCAGAAAAAAATTTAGTTTTAAGCACATATATAAGTAAAATACAAGTATGCAATAGAGGTACAAACAAGTAAACTAAAAGAAAGCAGAAGGAAGGTATAATAAAGATCAAAACAGCTATCGATCAGATAAAGCACAGAAATTTGTAAAAAAACAATAGAATAATTAATTACTCAAAATTATGGTCATCGGAAACAAAAAATAGAAAAACTACCAGCTAAATTAATTTTTTAAGGAAGAAGAAAAATATAAATAAAATGAACTAATATATATAATATAATTTAAATGTAAGTAAACATGTATAACTGCATAAAGAAAGAGAGAGAGAGACAGCAAAAGAGAGGGGGAAATCTTCTTTGTAGACTTTTACTCAAATAAATTTGAAAATCCCCTCAATACTCTGTAATGACCTATATGGGAAAAGAATCCTAAAGAGAGTGGATATATGTACATGTATAACTGATTCACTTTGCCATACTGCAAAACTAACACAACATTGTAAAGCAACTGTACTCGAATAAAATTAATTTAATATTTTAAAAAATTTAAAAAAATTGAAAACCCTGAATAAGATACATAATTTTCTAGGGGAAATGTTTCACTAGAATTGAACCCATTAGAGATAGAAATATTAAAGACTAATTTTTGAGAAGAAAAAGAAAGAACTGCTCCACACACAAAAAGCTGGAGGTTCCATTAGTTTCAAAGGCTAGTTTACCAAAAATTCTAAGACATAATCCTTGTGCAACATAAATTGTTCAAGAGCATTGAAAATGAATGAAGTCTCCAAATATGTTTTCTGAATCACTTATCTGACATTTATGTAAATTCAATGAAGAAAAAGGCACACATGAAAGAAAATTACACACTAATATTACTTCTGACTACATATGCATAAATTCTGCAAAAAATATTAGCAAATAGAATATAATACCATCATAAAAAGAATACATCATAAGGAAATGGAATTTACTTGAAGAATATAAGTGATGTCGATATAAGGACACTCATTAATATAATGCATCACATTAATTGATTCAAGGAGAAAAATCATATTACTATTTCCATAAATGCTGAATAACTTTTGGCCACTTTCAACACTCATTCTTTATAAAAGCATTCAAGAAGATAAGAATTGATGGTTCATTTTCTAACATAATAAAATTGACTTAAAGTTAGCATTTTAGGTAACTGTGAAACCCTAGAGGCATTTCCACAAAATTTAGGAGAAAGGCAAAGATGCCTACCCTATGCACTAGTAGTAAACTTTGTCCTGGAGATATTAGCAAATGCAGTTGGGCACAAAATATCGATAGATGAGTAAGAACTAGAAAAAGATTTTAAAAAATTAAACTATACTTGCAGGCAACACAGTAGCATATCTGGAAAAACCCTTGCGAATCAATGATGAAACGAACTCAAAAGCTAAAATGATTCATCAGTAACACAGTATAAAATTGTCAAAGAAAATGAATAGGTTTCATATACACAAGGAAGTAAAAGATATCATGATAGAAAAATACCTATTAACAAAAGTAAAAAAATATATAAAATATTTCAGAATACACTCAACAAAAAATTGCAAAACCTATATTCAGTGTTTTAATTCCTGAAAGATTTAAAAGTACACTAGAATAATTCTTTTTTAATTCTCTGTTTGTTGAATGGATGATTCAGTATCATAAGGATGTAATGTTAATGTACTAGATCAACCGCTTATAAGGCTAGTAAGAAGGTTAAAAGACAAAAGTAGTAAAAACTAATTCTGTTCAGATTTTTTATTATAATGGCACTGAATCTAGAAATCAAAGTTAGCAGATAATAATGATTCTTCTGATCCACAGTCATGATATATTTTCCTCATATTTAGACCTTCTTTAACCTCTATATGTTTTAATATTTACTATTAAGAATTGCACACTTCTGTTATATTTATTAGTAGGTGAGCAACCACAAAGGTTTGATTTGTCATATTCTCATGGTACACAAGTCTGACACAGCATCAACATCACTAATGGCGAGCAAAGGACTCAAAAAAGGAGCAACAGTATTCTCTGTATCAACATATGACAGACCTCAAACTACCCGATATGGTTTTCAGAATCCACTTTTCCACAAAAGACACATTTTTCTTTCCAAGTGAGGAAATCTAATAGGCAAGAGAAGGTTTCAGACATGTCAGCATCTAAAGTTTGATATTCACATAGCCTTCATCTGGCTACATTGGTAATTTCCAATCTTCAGCAGAACTGTGGTCCATAAATTTCAGCTTCATTTACAATGAACAATCTAGATAAACCATATCTAGCATTTTAGGAATGCTAAAAGCATTTACACTTTTAGCATTCCTAGAATAGTCAACTGTTGGATAGAATAATCCATTCAAAATCCTCATGATTCATTTTCACTCTTAGTCAGTAAATTCCATCACTCACCGAAGGACAAACTTGCCTCAGATACCTCTGGCCTTAAATTAGTATTTTGGGGAGAGGTTTTTTTTGTTTGTTTGTTTGCGGTACGCGGGCCTCTCACTGTTGTGGCCTCTCGTGTTTCGGAGCGCAGGCTCCGGACGCGCAGGCTCAGCGGCCACGGCTCACGGGCCCAGCCGCTCCGTGGCACGTGGGATCTTCCCGGACCGGGGCACGAACCGGTGTCCCCTACATCGGCAGGCGGACTCTGAACCACTGCGACACCAGGGAAGCCCTCAAATGAATTTATTATTTTTTTAATTAATTTTGTGTGTGTGTGTGGTACGCGGACCTCTCACTGTTGTGGCCTCACCCATTGCGGAGCACAGGCTCCGGACGCGCAGGCTCCGCGGCCACGGCTCATGGGCCCAGCCGCTCAGTGGCATGTGGGATCTTCCCGGACCGGGGCACGAACCCACCTCCTCTGCATCGGCAGGCGGACTCTCAACCCCTGCGCCACCAGGGAAGCCCGAGGAAGAGGAGAATGATAAAATAAAGGAGAAGAAGATGAGGAAAAGGAGAAGGAAGAGGTAAGGAAAGAAGAAAGGAAAAAGAAGGAGGAAGAGATAATTATGAAATAAGACATATTGGTCAATTTCTTAGCTATAAGAAGAAAACGTTGCCATGATTGTTGATTGTATTAATGCATCACAGCAATTTTAATGTGATTAAAAAATTGAAGCTTAAAACACATTTACTAGGTGAGAAAAAGTTTATTATTAGATATTGGAAGCTAAAAGGCAAAGACTTGCTAGGGTATAATGATTCTTCGTCCTATATAGAAGGAGAATCCCTGAGAGCATCACTAAACAAACACCAGCATCTAGTTCATCAAGTTGTCTTCATATTAATATCCGAAACCAGGTGGTCCAAATAACAGTTTCATTATCAGAACAGGATAAATGAAGCAAGCAGGTTATGGAATCAAGTTTTCTAGATGAATCAGAGTCTCACAGAAGACGAGGTCCACAAATTATAAATCTTCATATAATTGTTCAGTAGAAGCCAGAACATCAGTATCTTCTATAGTAATGCGGATGGTAGCAGCCATATCCATAGCCTCCATAACCACAGCCATAGCCCAGCCTGCGGAAGCTGCCATATCCGTGGCAGTAGCCATAGCCCAGGCCACCAAAGTCTCCACAGCTGTAGCCCAGGCCTCGGCAGTAGTTGCCGTAGTAGCTCATGGTGTCAGGAGTGGTGCGTCTGACTTGGTATTGTAGGTCAGCTTTGTGACTGTGACTGCACAAGAGCATTTATATATGCTGGTGAGCGTGAAAGCCACGCCTCTAAGCATCACCCAAAAGAACACATTATTTGAAAACTATGTCAACTATCTTGTTTCCTAACTTCAAACCACGCCTTCCACTTCTTTTCACGACTCCTTATTTTAAAGTTATCTGACATATTTTATTTTCTGTTTTATTTGAATTCCTAGAAAATTATTTCACTGCTAATAAGACACTATTGTGTTTATAATCCCTAAACTTGTTTGGGTTTCTGAGTTTCAAGCTCCATAAACAAATTTCTATAAGCTTCCATTCTTCAAATTGCATCGCATGAGATTGCATTTACCCTCTAATTATACCCTTCCCTTTGCTGTTCCATGGCTGTTGACTCTTTTCTAAATTATGCGTGTTATCTTTCTTCTCCGAAGCATTCACATAAATTGAACCATAATTTCCTCCAAAATACTAGTCCTATGAAAAATGACAATCAACTATGTTGTATGTCTTAAAACAAAGTGCTTTTAAAGTCAGCTGAGAACCCCAGTTTGTAGTGCAGTGATGTCATTTAATTTTTAAAAGAGCCACAAACTGAAGGCAAAGGAATTTCTCAATCATCACATTTCAGGTACAGTAACATGCTTGGTATATACCGTTGAAGATTGCATAAAAAGAGATCCTTCTAATCACTATAAATAGCTCCCTACCCCCAACTCTATTCTGATTCCAGATACTAAATTCCCGATTATCATAAGATCTTAAAATTTCAGGATTCAGAGAAACTTGCGGTACCGTGTATTTGTGTCCTTTATTATTTTATAAACAAGTGAGAAACCTGCAACCCAGACAACAGTTATACAACAATGATCTTTAGTGACAGTTGAGGACTAAAATCTTAGTTCATCAGGTAAATTTGAAATTCCCGCACTGCAGTTTGGGGAGTTTATTTTCCCATAGTGCACAGCTGCCTTATATTTTTGTTTATTCCACTGTTTATTCCCACTATCATTAGATATAGATGCAAGTGACCTGAAACCAGTATATTCAGTTTGTCCCACTTTAAAAAAAAAGCTCAAAATAATTGAATATCAAAAAGTATTGATGATTTTTGAACTTCTTTTACACTTACTACACTAGTTTTCCCTACCAGTTAATTAAGAGTAGAGTGTGATTAGGTGTTTATATATTTCTATGTTGATGGAACTTTGCAAACTATAAACTGAAGGAAATTATTAGTGGTAAAGAAGTGCTCTATTTGAATCTACTTTAGCTGGAAGAATTTAGTTTCAATACAATTTAAGGTAAATTTTTTAAAAGACTATTGTCTTTGGTCCTGGTCATAACCCAATAAGATCAGTCATTTTGCTTTATCCTCAATAACAGAGGTTCTCATGCGATTCAACCTAGGAATTACTTCCTATGTTCTTCTACTTCAACTCCTAAAAGAGAAGCAAACCTCCAGCCCTAAATTTTGTCTGTACATGAAACACCAAGTTATCTGCCTCCTCTTCTCATTCTCATCCCGCACTGCCTCTTAGCCAGCACAGAAGGGACCAAACTCTCCCTCATTCACTCTATGACACACTGGTTCCTGTAGAAAGACTCTTTCCAGTCTTTTATTTTTGTGAGATACTACTGCCCTAACATCTTAAGATTTTGACAAATATCCATGTTTAGGAATCATTTTATTTCTTATAACAGTGATTTATTTTGTCTTTAATCCATATATGCCTTTTTTAGTATATTCATATAAAAGTCAGTCTTATTCTGTGGTTTGGAAACAACTGTGGAAAAATTGAACAAACTGTAATGGGTAAGGAGAAAATCCAATTCCCTCAAAATGTCTTTCAACTCAGTAGACTCTGGGCATCAGCCAATTTGTCAAGGTAATAATATATAAGCTTTCTTTTTTCCATCGTTGTACCTCCAATAGCTGCAAAGGAAGTGCAAGAACTTGTAAGCAATTTAAAAATTGCCACAGATCTTTGGGGGTCCAGAAAAAGGAAGTTTTTTGGATGGTTCTCGATGGAGAGTACACAGGTAAATGACACATTGATTGGAAAACAACCAGATAGGATGCTTCTAGACCTCCTGTGTCATGTATACTTTCATTTTTAAAATAAACTATGATAATAGATAATATTTAATAAGCAACTGATAAGAGCCAGGCACTATCTGAAGTTTTTTTCTTTTAAGATTTTTTTTTTTGATGGGGACCATTTTTAAAGTCTTTTTATTGAATTCGTTACAATATTGTTTCTGTTTTGTCTTTTCGGCCCCGAGGCATGTGGGATCTTAGCTCCCTGACCAGGGATCGAACCCACACCCCCTGCATTGGAAGGCAAAGTCCTAACCACTGGACTGCCAGGGAAGGCCTCTACTATCTGAAGTTCTTTACATGTGTTGAACTCAAACTCAAAACAATCCTTTGTAGTACTTTTACTCTCCTGCTTAATTATCTGCACAAGTTCACACAGCTAATCAGTGGCTGAGAGGAGCTTCAAAACCAGTTTTCTGGCTCAAGAACCTGTGTTTTGGGGGCTCACTATGTGGTTCATACAGGATACTGTCTCTATTGCCAGGTGAGGGTAAAGTTGTTTGACCTTCAGAAGGAGAACAACTTCAGAGAAAACTCTTAAACGTTTAAACAAGAAATACTTAAACTATTTAAGAAAAAGATAATTGCTTTAAAAAAGAAATAAAAAATAAAAGTTTTAAATATTTTGTTTTAAATCTACTTTAGTTGACTTAATAAAACAAAGCATGCTACTCATAGCTTAGCTTTTGTTACTTCTATAGAAACCCCATCATGAGTATTGATTAATGTAATATTGGCATTTAGAAACATCTAAGGGAGTTGTTAGCCTGCTGAAGGCAGCCTGCGCAACCCTTTGGGGTTAATCCATTCAACAGATATTTACCTCGGGCTTCCCTGGTGGCGCAGTGGTTGAGAATCCGCCTGCCGATGCAGGGGACGCGGGTTGGTGCCCCGTTCCGGGAAGATCCCACGTGCTGCCGAGCGGCTGGGCCCGTGAGCCGTGGCCGCTGAGCCTGCGCGTCCAGAGCCTGTGCTCCGCGACAGGAGAGGCCACAGCAGTGAGAGGCCCGCGTACCGCAAAAAAAAAAAAAAAAAAAAAAAAAAAAAAAAATGTATAGGGAAATGTATATCAGTCAAAGGAGAATGAAAAAGCAGTTGTTTGTAACTCTGTTATCAAAGTAGAATCTAACCAGATGATAAAACAAAATGGAAGCCATCCTATAAAGTTAGACACTTTAAAATAAAGAAATAATGGCTACGACTGTATATGAAAAAACAACACGGCAACCACCTTTACAGAGTAAAATATACTAGAGATGCGTGGAGATGTAAACAACACAGCAATGTCAGAACAAGACAGATAAAATGGAAAAGCATAAGTAATAATATGGAGGACCAAAATAATATAAACCATAGTGACTGACTTTAAAATTATATATAACTTTACATTTTGATAATAGAAAATAAAAATTATTCTCTTGCATGTATGAAACATTACAAAAATGTATTATATCACAAAGAAAGATTAAAAATTCCATGAAGGAAATATTATAAAAATATTCTCTCATAATAATGTCATACAGTAGAAATTAATAGTTATAAATCAATAAAAACCCAGAAATTAAAACAAACACAGAACTATGAAATCTTGAGTGAAAAAAATACAAACAAATCACAGAATTTTTAAATGGTAATAATGATAGTGAAAATGCTACATATTATAATATGGTGTATACATTACAAAGATAGCAGAAAAAAATTTAGTTTTAAGCACATATATAAGTAAAATACAAGTATGCAATAGAGGTACAAACAAGTAAACTAAAAGAAAGCAGAAGGAAGGTATAATAAAGATCAAAACAGCTATCGATCAGATAAAGCACAGAAATTTGTAAAAAAACAATAGAATAATTAATTACTCAAAATTATGGTCATCGGAAACAAAAAATAGAAAAACTACCAGCTAAATTAATTTTTTAAGGAAGAAGAAAAATATAAATAAAATGAACTAATATATATAATATAATTTAAATGTAAGTAAACATGTATAACTGCATAAAGAAAGAGAGAGAGAGACAGCAAAAGAGAGGGGGAAATCTTCTTTGTAGACTTTTACTCAAATAAATTTGAAAATCCCCTCAATACTCTGTAATGACCTATATGGGAAAAGAATCCTAAAGAGAGTGGATATATGTACATGTATAACTGATTCACTTTGCCATACTGCAAAACTAACACAACATTGTAAAGCAACTGTACTCGAATAAAATTAATTTAATATTTTAAAAAATTTAAAAAAATGGAAAACCCTGAATAAGATACATAATTTTCTAGGGGAAATGTTTCACTAGAATTGAACCCATTAGAGATAGAAATATTAAAGACTAATTTTTGAGAAGAAAAAGAAAGAACTGCTCCACACACAAAAAGCTGGAGGTTCCATTAGTTTCAAAGGCTAGTTTACCAAAAATTCTAAGACATAATCCTTGTGCAACATAAATTGTTCAAGAGCATTGAAAATGAATGAAGTCTCCAAATATGTTTTCTGAATCACTTATCTGACATTTATGTAAATTCAATGAAGAAAAAGGCACACATGAAAGAAAATTACACACTAATATTACTTCTGACTACATATGCATAAATTCTGCAAAAAATATTAGCAAATAGAATATAATACCATCATAAAAAGAATACATCATAAGGAAATGGAATTTACTTGAAGAATATAAGTGATGTCGATATAAGGACACTCATTAATATAATGCATCACATTAATTGATTCAAGGAGAAAAATCATATTACTATTTCCATAAATGCTGAATAACTTTTGGCCACTTTCAACACTCATTCTTTATAAAAGCATTCAAGAAGATAAGAATTGATGGTTCATTTTCTAACATAATAAAATTGACTTAAAGTTAGCATTTTAGGTAACTGTGAAACCCTAGAGGCATTTCCACAAAATTTAGGAGAAAGGCAAAGATGCCTACCCTATGCACTAGTAGTAAACTTTGTCCTGGAGATATTAGCAAATGCAGTTGGGCACAAAATATCGATAGATGAGTAAGAACTAGAAAAAGATTTTAAAAAATTAAACTATACTTGCAGGCAACACAGTAGCATATCTGGAAAAACCCTTGCGAATCAATGATGAAACGAACTCAAAAGCTAAAATGATTCATCAGTAACACAGTATAAAATTGTCAAAGAAAATGAATAGGTTTCATATACACAAGGAAGTAAAAGATATCATGATAGAAAAATACCTATTAACAAAAGTAAAAAAATATATAAAATATTTCAGAATACACTCAACAAAAAAAAATTGCAAAACCTATATTCAGTGTTTTAATTCCTGAAAGATTTAAAAGTACACTAGAATAATTCTTTTTTAATTCTCTGTTTGTTGAATGGATGATTCAGTATCATAAGGATGTAATGTTAATGTACTAGATCAACCGCTTATAAGGCTAGTAAGAAGGTTAAAAGACAAAAGTAGTAAAAACTAATTCTGTTCAGATTTTTTATTATAATGGCACTGAATCTAGAAATCAAAGTTAGCAGATAATAATGATTCTTCTGATCCACAGTCATGATATATTTTCCTCATATTTAGACCTTCTTTAACCTCTATATGTTTTAATATTTACTATTAAGAATTGCACACTTCTGTTATATTTATTAGTAGGTGAGCAACCACAAAGGTTTGATTTGTCATATTCTCATGGTACACAAGTCTGACACAGCATCAACATCACTAATGGCGAGCAAAGGACTCAAAAAAGGAGCAACAGTATTCTCTGTATCAACATATGACAGACCTCAAACTACCCGATATGGTTTTCAGAATCCACTTTTCCACAAAAGACACATTTTTCTTTCCAAGTGAGGAAATCTAATAGGCAAGAGAAGGTTTCAGACATGTCAGCATCTAAAGTTTGATATTCACATAGCCTTCATCTGGCTACATTGGTAATTTCCAATCTTCAGCAGAACTGTGGTCCATAAATTTCAGCTTCATTTACAATGAACAATCTAGATAAACCATATCTAGCATTTTAGGAATGCTAAAAGCATTTACACTTTTAGCATTCCTAGAATAGTCAACTGTTGGATAGAATAATCCATTCAAAATCCTCATGATTCATTTTCACTCTTAGTCAGTAAATTCCATCACTCACCGAAGGACAAACTTGCCTCAGATACCTCTGGCCTTAAATTAGTATTTTGGGGAGAGGTTTTTTTTGTTTGTTTGTTTGCGGTACGCGGGCCTCTCACTGTTGTGGCCTCTCGCGTTTCAGAGCGCAGGCTCCGGACGCGCAGGCTCAGCGGCCACGGCTCACGGGCCCAGCCGCTCCGCGGCACGTGGGATCTTCCCGGACCTGGGAACAAACCCGTGTCCCCTACATCGGCAGGCGGACTCTGAACCACTGCGACACCATGGAAGCCCTCAAATGAATTTATTATTTTTTTTATTAATTATTTTTCTGTGTGTGTGGTACGCGGACCTCTCACTGTTGTGGCCTCACCCATTGCGGAGCACAGGCTCCGGACGCGCAGGCTCAGCGGCCATGGCTCACGGGCCCAGCTGCTCCGCGGCATGTGGGATCTTCCCGGACCGGGGCACGAACCCACCTCCCCTGCATCGGCAGGCGGACTCTCAACCCCTGTGCCACCAGGGAAGCCCGAGGAAGAGGAGAATGATAAAATAAAGGAGAAGAAGATGAGGCAAAGGAGAAGGAAGAGGTAAGGAAAGAAGAAAGGAAAAAGAAGGAGGAAGAGATAATTATGAAATAAGACATATTGGTAAATTTCTTAGCTATAAGAAGAAAACGTTGCCATGATTGATGATTGTATTAATGCATCACAGCAATTTTAATGTGATTAAAAAACTGAGGCTTAAAACACATTTACTAGGTGAGAAAAAGTTTATTATTAGACATCGGAAGCTAAAAGGCAAAGACTTGCTAGGGTATAATGATTCTTTGTCCTATATAGAAGGAGAATCCCTGAGAGCATCACTAAACAAACACCAGCATCTAGTTCATCAAGTTGTCTTCATATTAATATCCGAAACCAGGTGGTCCAAATACCAGTTTCATTCTCAAAACAGGATAAATGAAGCAAGCAGGTTATGGAATCAAGTTTTCTAGATGAATCAGAGTCTCACAGAAGACGAGGTCCACAAATTATAAATCTTCATATAATTGTTCAGTAGAAGCCAGAACATCAGTATCTTCTATAGTAATGCGGATGGTAGCAGCCATATCCATAGCCTCCATAACCACAGCCATAGCCCAGCCTGCGGAAGCTGCCATATCCGTGGCAGTAGCCATAGCCCAGGCCACCAAAGTCTCCACAGCTGTAGCCCAGGCCTCGGCAGTAGTTGCCGTAGTAGCTCATGGTGTCAGGAGTGGTGCGTCTGACTTGGTATTGTAGGTCAGCTTTGTGACTGTGACTGCACAAGAGCATTTATATATGCTGGTGAGCGTGAAAGCCACGCCTCTAAGCATCACCCAAAAGAACACATTATTTGAAAACTATGTCAACTATCTTGTTTCCTAACTTCAAACCACGCCTTCCACTTCTTTTCACGACTCCTTATTTTAAAGTTATCTGACATATTTTATTTTCTGTTTTATTTGAATTCCTAGAAAATTATTTCACTGCTAATAAGACACTATTGTGTTTATAATCCCTAAACTTGTTTGGGTTTCTGAGTTTCAAGCTCCATAAACAAATTTCTATAAGCTTCCATTCTTCAAATTGCATCGCATGAGATTGCATTTACCCTCTAATTATACCCTTCCCTTTGCTGTTCCATGGCTGTTGACTCTTTTCTAAATTATGCGTGTTATCTTTCTTCTCCGAAGCATTCACATAAATTGAACCATAATTTCCTCCAAAATACTAGTCCTATGAAAAATGACAATCAACTATGTTGTATGTCTTAAAACAAAGTGCTTTTAAAGTCAGCTGAGAACCCCAGTTTGTAGTGCAGTGATGTCATTTAATTTTTAAAAGAGCCACAAACTGAAGGCAAAGGAATTTCTCAATCATCACATTTCAGGTACAGTAACATGCTTGGTATATACCGTTGAAGATTGCATAAAAAGAGATCCTTCTAATCACTATAAATAGCTCCCTACCCCCAACTCTATTCTGATTCCAGATACTAAATTCCCGATTATCATAAGATCTTAAAATTTCAGGATTCAGAGAAACTTGCGGTACCGTGTATTTGTGTCCTTTATTATTTTATAAACAAGTGAGAAACCTGCAACCCAGACAACAGTTATACAACAATGATCTTTAGTGACAGTTGAGGACTAAAATCTTAGTTCATCAGGTAAATTTGAAATTCCCGCACTGCAGTTTGGGGAGTTTATTTTCCCATAGTGCACAGCTGCCTTATATTTTTGTTTATTCCACTGTTTATTCCCACTATCATTAGATATAGATGCAAGTGACCTGAGACCAGTATATTCAGCTTGTCCCACTTTAAATAAAAGCTCAAAATAATTGCATATCAAAGAATATTGATGATTTTTGAACTTCTTTTACACTTACTACACTAGTTTTCCCTACCAGTTAATTAAGAGTAGAGTGTGATTAGGTGTTTATATATTTCTGTGTTGATGGAACTTTGCAAACTACAAACTGAAGGAAATTATTAGTGGTAAAGAAGTGCTCTATTTGAATCTACTTTAGCTGGAAGAATTTAGTTTCAATACAATTTAAGGTAAATTTTTTAAAAGACTATTGTCTTTGGTCCTGGTCATAACCCAATAAGATCAGTCATTTTGCTTTATCCTCAATAACAGAGGTTCTCATGCGATTCAACCTAGGAATTACTTCCTATGTTCTTCTACTTCAACTCCTAAAAGAGAAGCAAACCTCCAGCCCTAAATTTTGTCTGTACATGAAACACCAAGTTATCTGCCTCCTCTTCTCATTCTCATCCCGCACTGCCTCTTAGCCAGCACAGAAGGGACCAAACTCTCCCCCATTCACTCTATGACACACTGGTTCCTGTAGAAAGACACTCTTTCCAGTCTTTTGTTTTTGTGAGATACTACTGCCCTAACATCTTAAGATTTTGACAAATATCCATGTTTAGGAATCATTTTATTTCTTATAACAGTGATTTATTTTGTCTTTAATCCATATATGCCTTTTAAGTATATTCATATAAAAGTCAGTCTTATTCTGTGGTTTTGAAACAACTGTGGAAAAATTGAACAAACTGTAATGGGTAAGGAGAAAATCCAATTCCCTCAAAATGTCTTTCAACTCAGTAGACTCTGGGCATCAGCCAATTTGTCAAGGTAATAATATATAAGCTTTCTTTTTTCCATCGTTGTACCTCCAATAGCTGCAAAGGAAGTGCAAGAACTTGTAAGCAATTTAAAAATTCCCACAGATCTTTGGGGGTCCAGAAAAAGGAAGTTTTTTGGATGGTTCTCGATGGAGAGTACACAGGTAAATGACACATTGATTGGGAAACAACCAGATAGGATGCTTCTAGACCTCGTGTGTCATGTATACTTTCATTTTTAAAATAAACTATGATAATAGATAATATTTAATAAGCAACTGATAAGAGCCAGGCACTATCTGAAGTTTTTTCTTTTAAGATTTTTTTTTTGATGGGGACCATTTTTAAAGTCTTTTTATTGAATTCATTACAATATTGTTTCTGTTTTGTCTTTTCGGCCCCGAGGCATGTGGGATCTTAGCTCCCTGACCAGGGATCGAACCCACACCCCCTGCATTGGAAGGCAAAGTCCTAACCACTGGACTGCCAGGGAAGGCCTCTACTATCTGAAGTTCTTTACATGTGTTGAACTCAAACTCAAAACAATCCTTTGTAGTACTATTACTGTCCTGCTTAATTATCTGCACAAGTTCACACAGCTAATCAGTGGCTGAGAGGAGCTTCAAAACCAGTTTTCTGGCTCAAGAACCTGTGTTTTGGGGGCTCACTATGTGGTTCATACAGGATACTGTCTCTATTGCCAGGTGAGGGTAAAGTTGTTTGACCTTCAGAAGGAGAACAACTTCAGAGAAAACTCTTAAACGTTTAAACAAGAAATACTTAAACTATTTAAGAAAAAGATAATTGCTTTAAAAAAGAAATAAAAAATAAAAGTTTTAAATATTTTGTTTTAAATCTACTTTAGTTGACTTAATAAAACAAAGCATGCTACTCATAGCTTAGCTTTTCTTAATTCTATAGAAACCCCGTCATGAGTATTGATTAATGTAATATTGGCATTTAGAAACATCTAAGGGAGTTGTTAGCCTGCTGAAGGCAGCCTGCGCAACCCTTTGGGGTTAATCCATTCAACAGATATTTACCTAATGATCACTATTTCTCAGGCATTAATATACTCAGGGTAAAAATGGAAAGCTAGTCCATGTACTTCATGGAGGCTACATTCTAGCATAGGATGAGATATTAAAGCATTGATATACAAGTATTATGTAACTAGTGGACTTTGTGTGAAAAAAATGAATGGAAAATGAAGTCAACAAGGAGCTCTCTTTGGAGGTCTGGGCAGTTGTCTTGACCCTGGTATAATCTGGAACATAATCATGGGATATTGATTTGTTGGGAGACTGGGTTATTGTCCTTTAGCTAAATGTCTACAGAGAACTGTGTGATTCCAGATTTGTGGTTCTACCTCTCTATATCAAGACCATCTTGCTTTTTCATTGTTAGCTCTTGATATTTTCAAGTGATTTGACACAAACAAAATGATTTGTTTCTGTTAGTCAGAAACTTCTCCTGCTGCTCCATCCTTCTGCACTTGAAAACTGTGTTTTATCTTTTATCTATGTGTTCTATTTTAATATGATATTTTTAATAGTTTTCATTATCTTCCTATTTCTTTATTTATCTTTCTCTTCAAAATGTCAGTGAGACTTATATTAAAAACACACTCCTCTCCTCGGGTTTGTGTTGCATCTCATGAAATTGTAAATTGTCCCTCTAGAAACATCTACTGAGTGCCCAGTATGGTTCAGACACAGGCTATACCTTGAGTATACATCACTGAAAAATACACCCTCTTACTCCCTGCTTCAAAGAATACCAGTAGTATACCTTACCAAATGTCACCTCTTATCCTTTTTCCCTTCATACAATCCACAGTATTTTTAGGAGCTTCTATGTCTGTGACTAGAACAATAGTACAGGGAGTTTCACGTCTTAGTACTGGCTGAAAAATATCGTTTATCACATACACGCACACCTTATATTTAAATTTTAAAAATTATATTAATAAACATAAGTAATGAAATATATTAGCAAATTAATTACTTTGCATTTACTGTGCATAGCTGAAAAAAGAATCATCACCTCGTAAAACTCTGAAGATTAGCTACATCACAAATATGTTTCCTCTCATCCCAACTGAATACTCAACTCTGCCCATAAACCTATGTTTATTGGACCTTCCCCTGTACCCACAGTCATGCCAAGATCTGTCTGTCTTTTAGAACACCTTCTCACTCTCCTGTTCTCTCACTCTTGCCTACCACCTCTTCATTTCCCAGAGCAGTCACCATCAGACAGTAACTGGCAACTCCCCACCTTCTCTCTCCCATCAGCACACTTACTCTCTTTGAAACTTACCTCAAATTCAATATGTGAAACGTTTTTAAAGACAAAAAAACACCAATCATCTTCCCTTTCACCCACCATGTGGTCAATGGTTTTGTTTTGTTTTGTTTCTCTCTTCCTTACTGTTTTTAATGTTGGCTCACAACTTCAAAAATCATCAGCTATCAAAGCCAGGGACCTGGATTTATACCTGAGTCCAGCTTCTTTTTCTGCTTCCTCCAAATTCAAATTAACTGTCATTCCTTCAACAAATAATAGAGAACATTTACCTACTTATCTTGGAAACAAAGTAGTAAAAAGAAAAACAAATCCCCCATCCCCAGGGGGCTAACATTTTACTGGGGGAGATAGACCATCAACAAATACAGACTTAATTTAGTCATTCACCAAATATTTACCGAATGGCTACTTTGTGCTCAGTACTTTTTTAGGCACTGGAAAAGATATTTCACAGTAGTAAACAAAGCTGACAAGAGCCCTGTATTCCAGAAGGTTACTTTCTAGTGGGGAGTAGGGCAAATGACCCAGCAATCAGGTAATCAATCAAAAGAGGTAGTGATAGTGGTCACTGCTAAGGACAAATTATAAAGCAGAGGTGGGGGATAGGCAATGACCAATGGGTGAACTGAAGTTGTAGACAGATTGTTGGGGAAGGCCCATCCTAAATAAGTGTCTTCTAAGTGAAGACTGGAAGGGTGAGAACATGAGCCATGTAGGGCTGCCTGAGAGAAGAGCATGGCAGGCAGATGGTACTGAAAGCACTCTTAGCAGCGCCATTTAAGACATAATTTTACACAAATACCTAAGGAGGTCATAGCAGGGCTTTGGGGTTGCTCTGAATCGGGTGGGAGGTGTTTGTTCAGGGTGGTATGAGAACATGTCTCTTGGTTAGGCAGCATGTTAAGCTGGCTAACATGGCTAACCATCCCCTTTCCTGGTGTACACACCCTGCAGTGCTCCCAACACTGTGAATATAATGAGTTTTACTCCTGTGATCAGGCTATTTCATATGTCACAGTTAAGAAAGGGAGATAATCTGGTTGGGCCTAACCTAATCATAAGATCCCTGTAAGAGCAGAGTTTCCTCTGGCTGGTAGCAGAATAAGAAGTCATAGGCTCAGAGCGTAAGGATATGACATGTCTTTGCTGGCTTGAAGGTGGAGGGGCCCACGTGGCCAGGCATGGAAGTGACCTCTACTTACTCAGAGTAGCCTTTAGCTGATAGTCAGTATAGAAATGGGGACCCAATCCTACAAACATAGGAACTGGATTCTGTCCACACCAGTATGAGCTTGGGAACAGACTCTTCCCCAGAGCCTCCAGACAAGAACTCAGCCCAGTTGATCCCCTTATTTCAGCTTTAGGATACTCTGTGCAGAGAACCCAGGGACACCTTGACCAAGTTCCCACCCACAGAAGTGAGAGCAAAGAAATGGATGCTGCTTTAACTTGATAAATGTATAGTTATTGTTAAGCAGCCGTAGAAAACTAATATAGTATCTTAACCTTTCTATCCTGAATGCTTTTAACACTCAAATTCCTAAAATTAAGTCATAGCAATAGTCCTAAACTTCATCATCTAAGTTTTGTCACACATTTACAATTCAGAAGGGGTTCAAGAAGAATTGAGAAAATAATAAGATGGTAAATTTGGAATATTATGCACATTATTATTAATTTCAAAAGTAAATGTATTGGAGGCTGAGCTTCTAAGGACCAGTTTTCTGACTTTTAGCATAGCTACAAAATCAGTACTGCTTTAATGCCACATTCCATCTGTCAAACTTCAAATGAGTACACTGTTCTTTACCCAAAGAAAGATTCCTCCTCTGTACAGATCAGTAAACCAAAGTTAAACAATTTAGCTTTTGGTCTGGTTATGTCATTTAATGTGACATTGGAGAGTTTTTTAAAATTTATTTTGAAAAACTGGGATCAAAATGGCTGTGTAAATCCAAAAGTTGTTGTAAATATTACTGAAGGAAACATAGGAAAGTGCTTTGAAAATACAATATTCTTTTTTTTTTAATTTATGTATATTTTTATTTTTTTGGCTGTGTTGGGTCTTCGTTTCTGTGCAAGGGCTTTTTCTCTAGTTGTGGCAAGCAAGGGCCACTCTTCATTGCGGTGCACGGGCCTCTCACTATCGTGGACTCTCTTGTTGAGGAGCACAGGCTCCAGATGCACAGGCTCAGTAGTTGTGGCTCACGGGTCCCTGCATTGGCAGGCAGATTCTCAACCACTGCGCCACCAGGGAAGCCCGGAAAATATGATATTCTTTGCTAAGTGAGAATATCCTTAAGTGATATTTCATTTAAAGAGAATCCAATGAAAGCCTAAAGCAGTATATTCCTGATTAAAATCTATGACCATCAAACTAATGCCTTTCTGATACAATTGGTTCTAGAACTTTAATCTTCTTTAGACTTATAATGGTTACAAACCAGGCCACTGACTCTTCTAAGTTATCTCTCTTCGATTTCATATTCCCACTGGCAGCAATTCCTAGATAACTGCTACCATTATTGTTGATGATGGTTATCACCTATGAAGTTGGAAGAGCTTCCCAGGCAATCTAACTCCACCTTCCAATTTCTAGTTTCTAAATGAAACTCTCCTGAAAATGAATAAGTACATGTCTACTAGAGAAAACTGCATCTAGTTATTGATTATGGGGAAACAAACTGCTGAAAGAATCAGGCTAACAAACACTATGCCCAACACATTCTAAATCCTCCCTTCTGGTATATTTATTTAATACTAAGCTCGGGCAGTATCTTTTTGGGGGGAACTTTCACTGACAACACAGACTTAATTGAATGCCCCACCTATGGGGTTCAATTGCTCCCAATACATAAATCTTTCTAAAAGTCAATACAGAGAATTGTAATCATATATTTATTATCTGAATTTCCATCTGACCAGTAAGTTCATCAATATCCCTGGAAACTTTTTTATGTCTTTCTACCGCTTATACTTAGTACAGATTGGGCACAATGTGATGATAATTACTCTTGGGTTGAATAAATGCATGATTACATCTGTCATGGGAGGTGCCAGCGTGGCATCACCAAGCACAACCAAATTAATAAGTTAAAGCTCTTGTTGACAATTAGCAGCCTTTTTCTTAGATGTCCAACACTAGTTCATCTAATAATATTTTTGAAATATGGGCTAATGTATAATTATTTTGTACAGTTCATAAAAACTTTGGTATTGGCCCCTTGAACTTGTACTGCATGTGACACGCTCTACCTCATGTCTAAAATTTGTTACCAGTCTCTGTTCCTACTATTTTGTGAGTCAACAGCTGAAGGCATGCATTATCAATATTTTTTCGTAAGCAGAGACACTGCTTCGTTTGTCATGATCATCCTATGTGCTTGAAAAAAATTAAATATAGCATCTTTCAGGATTTCTCCCCCTTTTTTCTGGATTTCATGTATTCTGTCTGATCGGTTTGGTTTATAAACTCCGAAGCTAAGGATGTCACTGTCATATGTTAATATACAAGTAGGTCAATTGTTGACCAATTTTGTGGTTATAGCTTGACTGCAGTTGTCTTTCAAAAGCTGTCATTCATTCAAAGACATCTTAAAAGAAATTTCTTCCTGATAACTGAAAAAAAAAGTACTTCAGAGAGGCAGTAGAGTTCCATACAATCTCCATTTTTGCAGGGTTTTATTACCAATGAAGCAAGTTGAATAAAAGGTGAAGATACCACCGGGAGATACAAAGAATAGGTAAACAGAACAGCCAAGGACAATGCAAGCTGTTCTGGAAACCTGGAAACAGAAATGATTATTAACATACCCACACACAAAACACTGGGACTTCTGGCCCTTTAAATAGAATCACAAACCGAATTGCCTAAGTATAATTAGTTTGATTATCAAGGGAGTAAACCTAATCAAGGTAGGACATTTTGAGGAGCAAAGTTCTACAGTATGACAAGTGTCTCTTTGGGCACTCCATGCAAGGACTTGCTGAGGCATGTATCCAAATATAACTTATAGTCCTGTGTACCTGAAAGCAAGGATGGCGACTTAGTAAACCAATTACTCTGTGATTCTGAAGGTTGTTTGAGCTCCTTCAATTGTTGTTTAAGTGAAGCCAAAAAAACAGCCTCAGTAGAAGAAATCCATTAAGAACACAGTTTCCAACAATACAGCAGAGTTAGGTCCTGCTTGAAAACAGCAAAAGACAGCAGACCGTAGAATACAACACTGGCAAATGATGCAATAATGTTGCATAACAATCCCACTGTGAAGATATGAGGCTGGTTAAGAGCAGCTGCAGCTGCTTCGTTGATATACTTTTAATAAAATGTGAAAAGAATTGCTGGACAGTCTCTCTACCCTCATGGTTACATAGGATTGCAAGTACAATGCCACTGTCGGAACTTTCATGAAGAACACACACACAGATTGCAGACAGACACATGCATAAACTCATGCTCAATGCCCGTATGTACAGAAATCCTATTTATGAAGGACAGACAACTAGGACACATTTAAAATGCCAGCCAAAGTAAGTTTAATGAAAGTACATTTTCACAGATCTCATGTGAACAATTTGGAATGAGAGTTCTGCCAAAGTATGTATCCAAAAGGAGAATTATTACCCAAACTGTAAATCCACCACACAGTCCCAAATTAGAATTGCAAGTTCAGATGATTTTTATCAAGTCAGTCCTGGTATGCTGAAATATGAACATCTATCAAGGTGACCTAGGATTGGCTCATGATAATTTCATCTGAGAGAGGCACCAATGGAATGAAGTGTCCAGACGGTAGAATCAAGAAGAAGAGAATTGGCTGAAAGTTCTCAGTCACGTGTGAGGTTGAATGCAGGGTTTCTCAGTAAAAGCCAGAGAAGCAATATCTTCCATAGTAACATGGGCGGTAGAAGACGTATCTGTAGCCATCATAGCCACAGCCATGGCCATAGCCATTGCCCAAGCCATCAAGGCCATAACCCAGACCGCCGTAGTAGTTGCCATAGTAATAGCTCATCTTGTCAATAGTTGAAGATGTAGGTGAGAGCAAAGCTTTTGCTTGCAGAATATGAACTTCTCGGCTTCCTTGGAGCCTTTTATACACCCTTGTAGTAGGTGTGACGAACCACAAGCCACCATGCCCTGCATTTCATCAGCTAATTTGCATGAAGACCATGTGTTCATTTAGAGGGGATGCCCACACCCATTAATGCTGGAATTCCTTTACTGCTGCCTCATAAATTCCTGAAGGTATATCGTATACTTTTAGCAATAAAAACAAAATTGCCGTACTTCATCTCTGTAACCAAGCGTCATGAGTTTGCATAGCTTGAAAGCCACACATATTATTGAAGCTTGCCTTGAAATAAGAACATCACCCCTCTACAGACTTGAAGCACAGATGCACAGAGACTCCAGGTCACCATGAGATCCTATTGTTTAATCACCAACATTTTCGTGACGTTTATTTTGGCAGAGAAAACAAATGTTTAGATAAATACTGCTTTTGCTTTGTTTTACTTTTTTGACAGGATTGATTTTGACATTTGATTGTAAATAATGTTTTTAGGCTAATTTATAGCACTGTCATTCTTACTGGTTTGTATGTTTTTATGTGGTTATATGGTTTTCACTTTTATAAGCATCAACATTTCTTAAACATGAGATATCTATAGCATGTTTTCCAGTAAAAAGTAAGTATGTATATAATTTTTGTGTGTGTACAGCACCTCTGTGTGTTATAGTTAGTGTAACACATGCATTATTTGAGGTCTATAGAATAAAATGTGTATATTGAGGGGTATTTTTAGTATAGTGAGATCTAAAATACACTTCTCCTTTGTTAATTAATCACTTATACTGATTTAACTGATTTTCTCAATAGCTCCTAGTCAAATCCTATGTTCAGGAAAAGACACATTAAGAAGTATTTATCCAATACTGCAAAGATCACATAAAACATCAATAATACAATGTGAAGAGTCAATGATATTTTAAGTTCTAGACAAGGGATTGTAAATGTATAAAAATAATAAATAATGCTACATTCTCATTGAGTCCTGCCTGGCAAAATAGTCCAATAGTTTTTTGGGTGTTTTTTTTGGCTTGTTTGCTCCTTTATTGCCATATACAATATCCAATTACTATGCTATTTTTGTTAATAAAATGTTTCCACTTCTATCTAGTTGTTGCTGATAGTATAAAGAATGATGATGGTATAAAGACTAATGGTATAAATATGGCAGGAAAGCTCTATTTACCATGGAAAGGATCAGGGTTTTTATGAGACAGAATTATTAGAGGCAAAACACAATAATTTTCTATGGATTGATATTTTTAAAAACATCTGATATTAAAAATCCAGATCCTTTTCTTGACACAATTCCAATAGTGATAATAATTGAAAAGGTAAAGATATATCTTTTTTATTAAATAACTCTGTATTGCTAAAGGGAAGCTAATCCTTCATTTTTTTGTTGTCCAAGAAGATTGCTTCATTTAATGTACTATTAAACTGCATTATCAGTATGAAAACCATGGTTATACATTGTGAATGAACACTGGAATAAGGCAAGGATTTCCACAATTACCACTGTTATTGATCATCTTTATGTAGATGATGGAAAAGAAAATAAACTGAGAGATGATATAGTGGAATATCAATATCATTATAAAATGTATCATATGGACACATTTGGGAAACACAAGAAAATCAACTATTTTTGAGAGTAAAAATTATATGGAGAGTTATAAAATAAACATTACTCAAAGACTTTCAGGCATATGAACAAAGCCTTTTAGAAAGTATAATTGGATGAAAGCTTATTCTAATTTCAATAACAATGTCAAATAGAGAAAACGATTTTTCATGAAATGTGCATAACACTGGTGAAAAACTTTATGGAAGGATATAGAAGACTTGAAAGAATGAAGATTTATGCCATCCATTGTAAGAGAATATAAAATACAGAAATGATCACTATCTTTCCATTTTAATTCATAAAAATAATAGAATCCTAATCAATATCACAGAGTGATATTTGGTGAACTTTCCAAAATTATCTTAATATTTATCTGAATAAAGAAGTTTTCCACATTAGAACTTTTTCAGTAGATATAAAAATATGGAAAAGAAAACAACATGGCACCATCATTAGAATTAATAGTTTATGAGAATACAATAAAAAGTCCAATTTATCATTATGCTTATTTCTTAGTGTTTTATTTAGGAATTTTACAAAGTATTCATATAATTGAATTTTAGTCACCTTTTGTGGTATACTTTTTAAGTACAAAAATAATGTTAACTTTACAAAATGTATTTTCATGTTGGTCTATCTGATCTTTGAACATCTAGAAAAAAATAATTTGGAACTATTTATTGGGACTATTTTTACTTGCTTTCATAATTATTGATCAAATTAAATTGTCCATTCCTTTTTGAAGTATTTATGGAATAAAACATGAGTGTTATTCAGATATTTTCAATTTCTTAGCATGCAACCTGAATGCTGTTGTACTATTATTTGAAGGGAAATAAACCCTTCTGTTGCTATGTTATATCTTCTTGCTCATGTTTAATTTCATTACACAAGAAACACACACACACACAGACACAACATTTACATCAAGAGGTTTTTTCCTATTTTCTTGATTTTTCCAAACTACTGATCAATTTATTACCCCTACAAATCTTCTATACTCTTATTTTTTAGCATTTGCTTTGATTTTTATTATTTCTTCTTACATATTTTGTAATTGCCTTTTTAGCCTTTTCCTAACTTTTGAACTATACAAATATGTCTTGCTAAATCCTGAACATTTAAAGCTCTGCATATGTTTCATTTTATATGTTGAGATACAAATTTAGATTTTATTATGCATGTCTCATTTTCTAAATGTTTTATTCTCTTATTTTTTTAACACATTATTTAATTAAAGTACATATTTCAGTAAAGTTTTTGTTAAGTTAATCTCTAGTTTTCTAGCATCATGAGTTGACAATACAAGCAAAATTTATTATTTTTGTAAATTATTGAGCTTTTTCAGAAACATAAATGTGCTTACGGTTTTTCTAAATATTCAACAAATATGTTAAAAAGAACCTATAATTAAGAACATTACTATTTTTCTACAGCATCAATTATATTTTTCGTTTCATCTATGTCAATTATTTTTCTATACATAATCTTTCCTAAATTTATAATTTTACAATAAATTATCTAACACCAGTTATGTTTTTCTTAAATTTGCTTATTTCTAATATTTCAGTTCCTATTATTTCAAGCTCTATTTCTTGGCTCACTGTTGTAACTTTATTACCAATTGCAATCTTATCAATGTGTAGTAATACATTCAGACTATGTAATACTTTTCATTTATACTTTATTTCATAAGACTTTTGCCGCACTTGTTTTCATTCTGTTTTGCCTTTTATAGTTCTGGCTATCTTTAATATATAGTTACCTTTTTTGTGTTTAAAGCAGGTGATCACTACTGCCACCTAGTGTCAGTACACTCCAAATTTGCTAGAAATATTACCGATGAGATAAATACTATGTTTGGAACAATAAAGTAATAATATCTTAGATAGTGTCATAAAGTTCTGGAGGTTATGTATCCTTCAATGTACCAAAACACTGAAAATTGTGATTATTGTCACAAAAAAAAGTATGTGAACACAGCATTTTAAATATAGTTGCAAGAGATGTACGGACAGACAGCCAGTAACCAAATCGAGGCACATGAAATTAATAAAAGCTGAGTTAGATGATTTCATAGGCCACACATTTTATGGCCTAGTGTGGGACAGTCAAATTTCTAAATTATTGAGATATTGAAGAATTTCTTTAACTAGTAAAAACATTATTCTTACTATTTCCAATTTCCCTTCACCCATAGAAAAAAAGTAAGATAGTAATTCTCCTACATATGTAGCAGTCAATTTTTTGAGTTACATAATTACTTACAGAAAGGGGTAAGTAGATCAACCATTTGAAAACCAAAGTCAAAATTATTAGAAGGGAAATTTATCTCATTTTTTTTTTTACAAGCTTCCTACTGGAGTCTTATAATAATAAAGGAAAGTCTTGACTAGTTTCCTAGGCATAGATTGCAAACAGTTCACCGAGCAAAGTATTCACTTTGATATGATTTGATAGGGGCTATCAAAGCTTTAGTGAGGTTCTCTGGTATGTCAGAGTTACATTGAGGGACACAAGTATTCTTCAAGGCAAAGGTGACCTTAATATGGGACTTCAAGTACTTCTAGTCACATTAGGATGATTAAATACACTGTATAATGAATTTATTAACTTATCTTAGTTTTATGTCATTAAACATTCAGTTTATGTAACTGCCTGTGTTCTGATTCTTGACCCAGAAAACAACTTTTTAATTATGTTCAGTCTTACCATTCCTTACAGGAAAAGAGTAAGCTGATTATATTGGGTTTAAGTCTTTTGGCCATTCTAACAGTGATTTCTCAGGGTAAGTTAACAAATTGGCTTCTCATTATGATTCCATTCCCCATATAAAATAGAGGTGATGTGGAGATAAAATGGGCTTTTGGTATTTCCATTTCCCTGTAACAGTAATTGGTCTCTGTAAATTAATAAAATGATCAGATTATAATTCAGATTTCCATGTAGGTTAAGTATGAGGAGAATTCTCAAATCAAGCACACTTAAGTATTGCATTTCCAGCAACAATTATTTCTTTTCATATATGAATGAGTTGACTATAGGTTTTATAGATGACCCACCTGAACTTGTTAATGTTCATCGGCCCCTGAGAAATGGATTTATTCTCAATATAGTAATGCACCAAACCATCTAACTGAGCCTATAAGCTGAAGAGCTAGACTTTGAAGAGGGATAAATTTATCAGGACAATTAATATTTTCCTAGGAGACTTCTGGTGATTTGACTTTTTTTCTTTGGGAGATTCTAGATACTTCTCTCTGTCCTCTGTGAGCTAAGAAGAATCAATTACATAATGAAATTATTTTTGTTAACATATACCTGGGGATAGACCCCTTACCTCTTGTACTCCGGAAACATATTGACCCAGCCCATTTTTAATGAATTTATTAAGCAATATTCTGGGCTGCCCTAGACAGATGAGCATGAAGACATTTATGATCCATTACTGCAATGGCCCTTGTTCATGCCTCAGGAAGGCAGCCCACTACCTCATCTTCTTGGTAACTGCAGATTGCTTCTGCTCCTATTATTACAGGTTTTTCCTTTGATGTATTAATAGGTAAATATTGTATTTAGCTTTGCAACTGCTGTCTTCATTTAATTGATGAAGTTTATTTTGTCTATCTTTACCATTTTTTAACCCCATAAACTATCCGTCAGGACTACATCACCTTTTATTTTAAATGTTTGCAATGTCTCCTTATATTCTATTACTTAGATGATGTTTACACTGTAACCAGGACAATTTCTCCCAGGTCAGTATCCTGGCAGCCTGAGATGGTTCTCATATAAACAGTAATATAAAAGTAAAATATAAACTGAATTGGCAACATGGGTGCAGTTGTCAATTTTGATTTTCCTTTAGATCTTTCCCAAAAGATCAAAAAACAGATTGATCCAAAGTCTACAGTATTGAAGTATCATGAATGCAATCCTCATATTCTTAAATAAAGGAAAAAAAACCTATAGCAGGTGACAGTAACTTTCATAAAATTCTACTGTTAACATAGCTAACTGTTGAACCACATGGCTTTCCATTTAACCAGAACATAAATAGAATTCCTGAATTCCTGGTACTGTTCCAGAAATTTCACCTAGAATCAGTGGGATAAAGTAGTTGTCTGAACTTAGTGAGAGAAACAAAATTCATACAGGATCCTTCAGTGTTATGCTCATTTTTTTATGTAGAACTCTCTAACACATATCCTGGGATAAATTCAAAGTAGAAGACCTAAAATATCTGGACTATGACATTTTCTCCAACTACAATAGGATTAACTTACTAATGTGTTCTTTGTAGTTATGCCATCTGCCATTGTTGAGAATTCTGGTAAGAACCAGTTTTCTGAAGTTTATTCTTATAATTATGGAAAAAAAAAAAAACCTGACTTCAAGGACTTTGCATTCTCACATGAAATTCTCTTTACTGTATAGATATCATTTACTTCATTGTATTGTATATTATGAACTCTCATGGAAGTATGTTTTCTCAGATCTCAGGACCAGACACAATATCATTTGAGAAGCAGATTTATTTTTATCCTATAGACACAAAATCATATAATTAATTTCTATGACAGCTACCAGAAAACATAGAACCAAAGTCATGGATCATTCCTAGAAAACAAAGCAACCAAAAGACTCCAAAAGCTGTACAGTACATGTAATAATCATAAGATTTCAGCCTAAGGATAAGACATAAAACAATGATAACAGCATATGCACAAAGACTTTTATCACAGTTGTATTTACAATAAGAAAAAAAAGGGAAACCACTTAAATGTTCAATAATAGAGAAATAGTAAGATAGAGGAAAATTACAATAAGGGAAAAGTATATTAATGTTATGGACCACTATGCCATAATTAAAAAAATATTTATAAGGCATTTTAATGTCAAATGAAATCCCTAGTGGTAAAATGCTAATTATATTAAAAATCACAATATGATTTCAATGATCTAAATTATGTAAAATATCATAAATTAAATAATGGGACAAGGGTTAATAGTACCTACCTTACAGGATTGTTATGAGAACAAAAAGAAAGAGTAAGGAAATTAGTACGGTAGTTCTTACCGCATAAGCACTCATTAAGTTTTGGCTTCTATTGTGCAAAATGTAAGGGAATGCTCCTCTTAAAACATAAAAAACATACATATCATTAGTGAGGTTGGTGCATATATATTCACCTAAAAGTCTTAATTGACAGAAGAAAAAAAGATATTCATTTACCAAGGTAAAGGTAATGTTCTCCTAGATAATTCTCTCAGCTGGATGTATGCACAGCATGTGAGGATGCTATTTAAGCAGCTGTCATATGGTGAGTTCAGATGGAAAATTTGCTTAGAGAGCAAAATACTTGTTATCAAGGAGGAAGGGAATGGGGTAGGGGCAAGATAGTGTTAGGAGATTAAGAGATAAAAACAACTGTGTATAAAGGAAATAAGCTACAACCATACATTGTACAGCACAGGGAATATAGCCAATATTTTATAATAACTTTAAATGGAGTATAATCTATAAAACTATTGAAGCACTATGTTGTACACGTGAAACTAATATAATATTGTAAGTCAAATATACTTTTAAAAAATTTCATTAAATAGATCGAATCAGGCTCCCTGATTTCAACTAGTAGTCGAAATAGTAGTTCAGTAGTGTAGTGTAGTTCAGACTACACTACAAAGCTACAGTAATTAGGACAGTATGGTACTGGCACAAAAAAAGAAATATAGATCAATGGAACAGGATAGAAAGCCCAGAGATAAACCCATGCACATATGGTCACCTTATCTTAGATAAAGGAGGCAAGAATATACAATGGAGAAAAGACAGCCTCTTCAATTAGTGATGCTGGGCAAACTGGACAGCTACATATAAAAGAAGGAAATTAGAACACTCCCTAACACCATACACAAAAATAAACTTAAAATGGATTAAAGATGTAAATGTAAGGGCAGACTTACCAAACTCTTAGAGGAAAACATAGGCAGAACACTCTATGACATAAATCACAGCAAGATCCTTTTTGACCCACCTCCTAGAGAAATGGAAATAAAAATAAAAATAAACAAATGGGACCTAATGAAACTTAAAACTTTTGCACAGCAAAGGAAACCATAAACAACACGAAAAGACTACCTTTAGAATGGGAGAAAATATTTGCATATGAAGCAACTGACAAAGGATGAATCTCCAAAACATACAAGCAACTCATGCAGCTCAATATCAAAAAAACAAAGAACCCAATCCAAAAATGGCCAGAAGACCTAAATAGACATTTCTCCAAAGAAGATATACAGATTGCCAACAAACACATGAAAGAATGCTCAACATCATTAATCATTAGAGAAATGCAAATCAAAACTACAATGAGGTATCACCTCACACCAGTCAGAATGGCTATCATCAAAAAATCTACAGACTATAAATGCTGGAGAGGTTGTGGAGAAAAGGGAACCCTCTTGATCTGTTGGTGGGCATGTAAATTGATACAGCCACTATGGAGAACAGTATGGAAGTTCCTTCAGAAACTAAAAATATAACTACCATACGACCCAGCAATCCCACTACTGGGCATATACCATGAGAAAACCATAATTCAAAAAGAGTCATGTAACACAATGGTCATTGCAGCTCTATTTACAATAGCCAGGACATGGAACCAACCTAAGTGTCCATCAACAGATGAACGGATAAAGAAGATGTGGCACATATATACAGTGGAATATCATTCAGCCATAAAAAGAAATGAAATTGAGTTATTTATAGTGAGGTGGATGGACCTAGAAAAGAAATGAAATTGAGTTATTTATAGTGAGGTGGATGGACCTAGAGTCTTTCATACAGAGTGAAGTAAGTCAGAAAGAGAAAAACAAATACTGTATGCTAAAACATATATATGGAATCTAAAAAAAAAAAAAAAATGGTCATGAAGAACCTAGGGGCAAGATGGGAATAAAGACGCAGACCTACTAGAGAATGGACTTGAGGACACGGGGAGGGGGAAGGGTAAGCTGGGACAAAGTGAGAGAGTGGCATGGATATATATACACTACCAAATGTAAAATAGATAGCTAGTGGGAAGCAGCCGCATAGCACAGGGAGATCAGCTCAGTGCTTCGTGACCACCTAGAGGGGTGGGATAAGGAGTGTGGGAGGGAGGGAGATGCAAGAGGGAAGGAATATGGGGATATATGTATATGTATAACTGATTCATTTTGTAATAAAGCAGAAACTAACACACCATTGTAAAGCAATTATACTCCAATAAAGATGTTTTAAAAATAATAAGAAAATAAATAAATATCACAAAAAATAAAAATAAAATTAAAATAAATAAATAGATCAAGAGCACACAACTAAAAGACAGACCCTACCAGGGTCCTGGGCTACCCAGATATGTAAATGTGAACAGACCAAAGAGTTGTAATAGATAGATGAAGATGTCAAAATTCTTCCAATGAGAACTGAGGTCAACCCTCCAACATGAAATAATACAAAATTAGTAAGTTATGGTAGCTTTAAATTCATTCATTCTCACATTTATTCATTCAACAAATATATATTGTGCATAAACTATAAGGTCTTGCTTGAAGCTTGGGGGATCATTTTATGGAAAAGAAATCAGGAGACAAAAGTCCCTGTCCTCAAGGAGCATACATTCTTCTAGGTGAGAACAAATACATCAAATGATGAATAATTATATAAAGGAAAAAGTTGTACGGAAGGGGCTTAGAGAGCACAGCAAGGAAGTTGAAGTTTTCAATAGAGTAGTCAGGGAAGTCTCACAGAGAAGGAAATTTTGAGACAACTGTCGGAGAAGGTGAGGAAGCAAACGGTGCTGATATTTGAGAAAAAAGCACTCCAGTTACAAGGCACAGCAAGCACTAAGGCACTGATGGGGAAAGATTCAGAGAAATAGCACAGGGGAGAGGGGTGTTGAGAGGCAAAAAAGGGAGGCATTTTAGAGGCCATTGGAGGAATCTGGCTTTTACCCTGAATGAGATGAGTAGCTAGTTGAGTATTTAGAACCAAGGAGTGCGTGATCTTGCATGATTTATATCTCTTTCATCACCAGTAATTAGTCAAGGCTTCCTGTAGGGGTTAAGAAGAGTGCATAAATTCCCAGTCAGGTCTAGCTCTCCATGTGAGTAGGGAGCTTAGATTTCAACCTCCAACAAATAAACAGGAGTTGACTGTTGAGGGGTGAAAGCATTCAAGGGGGCTTTTTTGGTGGTAATTGTCAAAGAGATCCAAGGAAATAAGGGCGGAACACTAAAAGCATCTACTATGTGTGACTTAAACAAAGACTCAGGTTATAATGGAGAGGTGTCAAGAAATGGTTAGATTCTTGGTATGCACTAAAAGTAGAGTCAACATAAATTTTTGATAGATTGGATGCAGGCTTTGAGAGAGAGAGAGTCAAGGAACTCAAAAGCATTTGCCCTGAAAATATGGGTATGTCATTAATTGATATGGGAAAAGTTGTGAGTAGACCAAATTTTTCTGAGGCAGAGGAAGATGAGAAGATTAATTTTAGACATATTCCGATGACTATGAGACATGCAAGATTTATATAGATAATTGGATATATGAGTCTGAGTCTGGGTTTCAAGTGAGAGATCTGGGCTGGGAAGAAAAACAAATTCAAGGGTGTGAAGATGGTATTTAGCATAGTTAGGATGAATGAGATCACTGAGATGTGGGGTGCTTTGTTATATCAGATTATTCAGATTAAGAAATTACCCAAAGGGAGGGAAGTTAATACCCTGTTTGATGAGATTCAGGAACAGTTGTTCTGATTGGTTCATAGCAATTAGAAAGTTCTGTCTCTTGAATTACCTCTTGGATCTGCTTCTACTCAGGCACTTGGAGCACTTAACCTAATATCTGCTCTGACATGATGGGCCATGATCTTTTCTTTCTACTTCCATTGCTTCAAATTAGTACAGAATAAGAATTTTGAAAGTCCCCAGTATTTGGTGAAGGAAGAAAGGGAAGAAGGAATCCTTAGTTTTCTCTTTAAACCATCTTTCTCACTGATAAACTTATAGTTTATTATATTAACTTCCTTGCATCTATTTACCAATCAATCAATAATCACATTTGATATTCTGAGGTCAAATGCTCCAAAGTCTCCAATAAACAACAATTTAAAAACTTATAGTAAAGACCAAGTACCTAAGTACTAGGCACAAAAGAAAAAATAAAAGTCAGATACAGGTTCTTTGTTTAGGCTATCCTCATCATTTATAAAATTTACTATTAAGAGAAAACATTTGTCACCCAATCAGAAAACCACAGATGTAAATATCAATGAAAGAAAATTGTCTTGATGTCAAAATCAGATTATATTTGATAAAAAATAAGATCAAAAATTTTCTATAAAATTACTTCAATATCTGAAGGTTACATAAGAGTAAAATGCTACATTCCACATATAATGGAAGTTATCCATTGAGTTTGTCCAATCTAGTGGATGAAGCTGACATTCTGAAGTTTTGCATATTGTAGATGAGAATAAATTTTCCATTGTTTAAACTAAATGTAAATCAAATGTATAAAATAACTTAAATGTAAAATCATAGGTTCAGTGATGAGTCCAAAGGTATAAGCTACACTATAAGACGTTAAGTAGAATTCATACGACCAGTATGTTCCAAAGTTGCATGACTCAGAGCAGCTGTATCTATACCCACTGTAGCCATAGTCACATCCACATACATAGCCACAGCTCAGGACACCATGGTAGTTGCTATAGTAGCTCATGGTTTCAAGAGTATAAGGTTCCTCTAAGAGCTATCTACACAAGACCTTTTATATCCATTCATAAAGGGGATATAAAGCAAGAACAATGTTATATTCTACAGGCAATGAATGGGAAAAAATATCATTAATATATTTCTTTAGGCAAGATGAGGTCTGCATGCTCATTAAAATTAAGATTACTTTGCTCTTATATTATGTACCTTTATTGAAAAATGTTTATGTTGGTTACAAAGCTTTTGCTTACTTTCCACCACAGTTTATATCAGGACATCTTTCTTTTTTAATTCATTTTTGTAGGAGTATAGTTGCTTTACAATGCTGTGTTAGTTTCTGCTGTACAGCAACGTGAATCGGTTATACCTATACATATATCCCCTCTTTTGTTAGATTTCCTTCCTTGAAAGAGTTCAGCATGTCCACGTTGTATCATCCTGACATCCTAAGATGACAATACCCTATTATGACTATTTACTTAGTTTCTTGTCTCACATGAGAAACTATGAGTTACTTCAGGGCACAGACCCTGTATTACCCATCCCTCTACCCCATTGTCTCACAGATTGTCTGACACATAGTAGATACTTAAATATTTGCTGAATGAATTGATGGATGAATGGATGGATGAATGAATAGATTCTTTTTCTTAATAGATCTTTATTGGAGTATAATTGCTTCATAATACTGTGTTAATTTCTGTTGTACAAAAAAGTGAATCAGCCATATGTATACATATATCCCCATATCCCCTCCCTCTTGAGCCTCCCTCCCACCCTCCTTATCCCACCTCTCTAGGTCATCGTAAAGCAATCTCCCTGTGCTATGCTGCTCCTTCCCACTAGCTATCTATTTTACATTCGATAGTGTATCTATGTTGATGCTACTTTCACTTCGCCCTAGCTTCCCCCTCCCCACCCCATATCCTTAAGTCCCTTCTCTATGTCTATGTCTTTATTCCTACCCCACCATTAGGTTCATCAGTACTATTTTTTTTTAATTCCAGATATATGTGTTAGCATATGGTATTTGTTTTTCTCTTTCTGACTTACTTCACTCTGTATGACCTACTCTAGATCCATCCACCTCACTACAAATAATTCAGTTTTGTTTCTTTTTATGGCTGAGTAATATTCCATTTTATATATGTGCCACATCTTCTTTATCCATTCATCTGTCAGTAGACATTTAGGTTGTTTCCATGTCCTGGCTATTGTAAATAGAGCTGCAATGAACATTGTGGTACATGACTCTTTTTGAATTATGGTTTTCTCAGGGTATAGGCCCAGTAGTGGGATTGCTGGGTCATATGGTTGTTCCATTTTTAGTTTTTTAAGAAACCTCTATACTGTTCTCCATATTGGTTGTATCAATTTACATTCCCACCAACAGTGCAAGAGGGTTCCCTTTTCACCACACCCTTTTCAGCATTTATTGTTTCTAGATTTTTTGATAATAGCCATTTTGACCAGCATGAGGTGATACCTCATTGTAGTTTTGATTTTCATTTCTCTAATAATTTGTGATGTTGAGCATCTTTTCATGTGCCTCTTGGCCATCTATATATCTTCTTTGGTAAAATGTCTATTTAAGTCTTCCACCCATTTTTTAATTGAATTGTTTGTTTTTTTGATATTGAGCTCCATGTGCTGTTTATATATTTTGGAGATTAATCTTTTGTCTGTTGTTTCATTTGCAAACATGTTTTCCCATTCTGAGGGTTTTCTTTTCGTCTTGTTTATGGTTTCCTTTGCTGTGCAAAAGCTTTGAAGTTTCATTAGGTCCCATTTGTTTATTTTTGTTTTTATTTCCATTACTCTCGGAGGTGGGTCAAAAAAGATCTTGCTGTGGTTTCTGTTAAAGAGTGTTTTTCTTATGTTTTCCTCTAAGAGTTTTATTTTGTCTGGTCTTACTTTTAGGCCTTTAATCCATTTGGAGTTTATTTTTGTGTATGGTGTTAGGTAGTTTTCTACCTAACACCATTGTTTACATGTAGCTTAAATATTTGCTGAATGAATTGATGGATGTATGAATGAATAAATTTTCATAAAAATTATTAATTTCTCAGAATGCTTTTAGGCAAAGATAATTTATATTTGATAACTCATATTAACTAGTTTCTATGGTAAAATTCTGCTAGTCCAATAACATTCCTACGATGAGATTATTTTCCTTAGTTAAAGGTCATAATCACTTAGATTCCAAATTTTAATCCATCACCAATTTTCACAGCATTACATGTAAACTACTAACCCCATTCTGAGCACTTTGTTAATAATATCTAAGAATCATTTTACAGCTTAGAGCACATGTTTTGCTGGAGGTATAAGGGGAGACATTCAAAGGATAATTTGACAAACAGTTTTGTTCTCTCAGGACCAAAATTGTTCCACAATCAATAGATTAATCTCCCCTCTTATACATTTTAACAGGTATTGATTAGTTGGCATGACTTCTACCCATGTGAGCTAATCTTTCCAGACATTTAAGAATAAGAATAGATCGAAGACCAAAATGGCCAATGTCTTTTATGTGGTAGTGATATACATATAATTTATATTAGGAATCCAGTAATGCTGACAAATACCATGTCAGTCAAAGGCATCATTGTTATTGATGTGAGTGTGTAATGGTAATTTTTAATCTGGATAATAATGCATTTAGATAAAAGTATTACCTCTTGCTCCTAGACCTTACTACCAGGAGGAAAACAAGAAGCAGGTATTTGGGTAGCAGTGTTTGAACAGCTTAGACACTTCAGTAAGCTTTAAGTATCTTTATATAAAAATAACCAGAGATATATTGTTTTACGGTTTTTATAAAAATAAGACAAATTTCTTTAAAAATAAAAAATCATTTTTTAGTATTTGAAAGTGACTAATAATTGATTTTAAAAATGTCCAGGATCAAGATAAATATAATTATCATCACATATTTGTTCAGTCATTTTACTCTAGTCATTTTCTGTTAACTTCTTAAAGAAATATTTCTTCTGATTCTAACATTCTGGTAGGAGCACAGATTTCTTTTCAACCTAGTTACTATATTTACATCATCAAATTTTACTAAGTATAGTTCTGTCCTGAAAACAGCTTTCCCTCCAGAGGCATCCACACTGTAAGGCTTTGCTGGAATTTATCATTGAGCACTTTCAGCCTGTCATCATCTTCAGCAACCTCAAAGACAAGACAGCTAATTCTGTCAAAAAAAGAAAAACAATCTTTTGATTTAAGAAGTAGGACATGTGAGACATAAGACATATATGTGCACTATGTTGTTTACAAATATAGAATCTGTAGCATAACTTTTTGTACATCCCACAAAACTGTAGCTCTATGCTATTCTCCCACTGGTGATGTATCAAATCTAAACTGATCTATCAATTGGCACATAAGTGATGCTGGTAGAGCTGACACATCAGGTACAATGAATCTCACTATTCCACTGGCTTTGAACTTATTAACAACCTTTATTGATGTTCAGAATTATTGGGGAACTAACATTTGTTGGGCACTAATTCGTATCTTATCTCATTAAAATGTCACAAAATCCAAAGGGACAGACATATCTCAATGTAGCATACCAAATAACTGAGGCAGAAAAGATTGATTAATTGGTCAGAAATCACATAAGCAGTAAATAGAAGAGTGATGGTTCAAATTCACATCTGCTCCGGTATATGATTCCGACTTTCCTTTCTTTTGTTTATTTTGCTTTGTATTTTTATTACAGATGATATCACTTCCTCCTCTCCGGAGATATTAAGAATTGAAATACTTAGGTTTTTCCCCCAACACACTTCTTTGGACCAGACATGATCGTAACATGTCTGGAAGTTTACTCTACTAACCACTTATGAAGATGGAAATTGGAGCAACTGCCAGATATTTTTCCGAAGTCATCATGTAAAGGTGCACTAAAAATCACCTTTATGTAAGGGAGTACCACTTAAAAAAAAAAAAAAAAGAGTATCACCCTTTTCCTCTCACTAACCTAAAATTTTGCATATTACTAACATTGGGAAGTGTGTATGAACACCAAAAGTCAGAGTAGAATGATCTAGAAGAGAAGGGAGCAGCAGGAAAATAAATTACAAGGGAGGAAGGAGGGAACAGACTGAGGAGAACTGGCGGCTCAGATGACTGGGACGTTTGCTCTATAAGTGGACACTAGTGAAGCTTCTGTGTAGACAAATACCTCACCACAGTGCAAGTGTATTTGGATGAAACTTTCACCAGATCAGCATCAATGACAGCCCAGAAAGTTGCAGTGTGGTAAATTGTATTATTGTTCTCATGTATTCTCTCTGCCCACCTCTGTAAAAGGATTCTACATTCCCAATTCCACTGATGCTGGGTTTGCCAAGTGATGTGTTTGGTCAAGGAATATGAGCCCCTGTAATTTACATCACATGTGAACACTCTGTTTCAGAGACAAGTTTTGCCAGTGATTCTGTTTTTCTTTCCTTTGCAACAAAAATGTTCTCAAACAGTGTCCTTCCTTCTGCTTAGATCCCGGAATGAGAAAACAAGAAGCAGACCCAGAGAAGCTGACCCAAACCTGTTAGGTGAGAGAGAAATTATGATTTGTTTTTTGTAATGTGCTGTGTTGTTAAAATCGTCACCTCGGGAAAGCTGACTAATAACAGAAATTGTTACAAGAAATAGTATGTTAGTGTATTAAAAAAAAAAAAAAAAACAACTGTGTCATTGGATTCAAGTGTAGGTGGTGGACAAAGGGGAAAGCTGTCAGTGGAGGATGGAAATATGGAGACCTGTGCTACATAGTGCAAAATATTGGGTGAATTTATTGTTTGCAATCATTTGGAAAACAGAAAATAAACTTGTGGCTTCCGATGAAGAGGCTATGTAACAGAAATCATTACTGTGTCTTTTTTTTCATATTAAGCAACTTCTTTGCAATGTTTCAGAAATACAAGTTAAAAGGCTATAACTGACTTTCTAGAAAAGTCATGAATTAAGAATTAAATTAGAAAAATATATATAATTAACTTCAGTTTTACTTCATCAAATAAAATTCCTTATTTTCTCACCTATTATTTCTTATGAAATAAGGGAGGGAAAGAAAATATGTGGAACATATACATTTTAGTATCTAAATATTTCTGAACTTAAAACTCCCGAGGAACATAATTATAAGAAAAATAAATAAATGAGTAAAAGCTGACATCCATTTTGTTGAACTCAGATTATATCGACTGAGAAACTTGTATGGTATTAGTAGGAAGGACCTCACTGAGATGAATGAGACCATCGTTCTTCTTCCTGGTATGGTATGTTTTAATTTTAATTCAAATAAACATTTAAGACTGATTTAAAAGTACTTTGTCTTAAATGATATAATTTAAAATTAGTAAAATACTAGAGATTTATTTTACAAAAATGGAAAATAAACAAAAAATGAATTAAAACCTTTACACATTGACATCACCTTACAATATTCAATGTTGATAGTATGATGTATATCCTTGCTGTACTTAAATTTTTTTTTAATCTTAACATATTTGAAATTATTTAACACCTTTGAAAATTATTACACAGTTTTTTATAAAGATTTATTTTTATTTATATTTATTTATCATTCAATCTTTTCTAGATTATTTTAATGACTGTATAGAGTTTCCAAACATTCATAATTTTTAAATCAATTTAAAAACGTCAGTGTATCTCAGGCCATAAGGAATATCCCTCTGGGAATAAAGACCTACTGTCATCATATTGAGCTATGTTTTTCTGCTTCATTTAAACAGATGAACATCTGTGTCAATTTTCTGTTGTTGATTAGCATGCCACTCCAAGATGTGTATGTCCTTCTCCCAGGAGATAGAAGACTTTGCGAGAGGAGAAAATGTAACACCTGCAGACTAACTTTTTTTTTTTTTCTATTAGAGAATTTTTTAAATGCCTCTTAGAATACCAAATGAAGCAAGAGTGTTGAAATTGGATGTCAGCAAGGGCACACAGCATCTGTTCTAAGAGAAGGTAATGAGGAGGGTCTGACGAATGCGAATGCCTGTTTTTTAGGATATTCACTCACTTAACTTGCAGAGACAGATGCACAGCAGGAAAGTCTTTCTGATGACTTCCCTAACTAGTGGAGGATACATCCTGCTACTGTTCTAGACACATTTAGAAAAACCAATCTTCATGCATAGTTCTGCATGTAAAGACCAAACAGGCTGAATTTTGATGACAAATTATGTGTTAAAGAAAAAAAAAAGCTTTTTTGACTCCCCCTCTTATTCTAGGAATCATGTCTCATTACCATTGAAGAAAGCAATCATATCATATTAACATCTCAATAAGTACCAAATATTACCTAATTTTTCTTTATAAAAATGAGATCATTGTATACATTATTATTATTATATATTTTTCAGAGAGTAGTCAATCTTTTAATAAGCAGCATTAACAAGATGGGCATATTTTCCCCTTAAGTCCTTTAGTCTTGATAGTATGGTTCAGAAAACTCTTAGAATCTTTTTTTTATGTTTTAAATTTTATTTATTTTTTTATACAACAGGTTCTCATTAGTTATCAATTTTATACACATCATTGTATACATATCAATCCCAATTGCCCAATTCATCACACCACCACCACCACCCCACCACTGCTTTACCCCCTTGGTGTCCCCACATTTGTTCTCTACGTCTGTGCCTCAATTTCTGCCCTGCAAACCGGTTCATCTGTACTATTTTTCTAGGTTCCACATATATGCATTAATATACGATATTGTTTTCCTCTTTCTGACTTACTTCACTCTGTATGACAGTCTCTAGATCCATCCACATCTCAACAAATGACCCAATTTCGTTCCTTTTTATGGCTGAGTAATATTCTATTGTATACATGTACCACATCTTCTTTATCCATTCGTCTGTTGATGGGCATTTAGGTTGCTTCCATGAGCTGGCTATTGTAAATAGTGCTGCAATGAACATTGGGGTGCATGTGTCTTTTTGAATTATGGTTTTCTCTGGGTATATGCCCAGTAGTGGGATTGCTGGCTCATATGGTAATTCCATTTTTAGTTTTTTTTAAGGAACCTCCTTACTCTTCTCCATAGTGGCTGTATCAATTTACATTCCCACCAAGAGTGCAAGAGGCTTCCCTTTTCTCCACACCCTCTCCAGCATTTGTTGTTTGTATATTTTCTGAAGATGCACATTCTAACTGGTGTGAGGTGACACCTCATTGTAATTTTGATTTGCATTTCTCTAATAATTAGTGATGTTGAGCAGCTTTTCATGTGCTTCTTGGCCATCTGTATATGTTCTTTGGAGAAATGTCTATTTAGGTCTACCTAAAAGACCATTTGGGGATTAGGTTGTTTGTTTTTTTAACATTGAGCTGCATGAGCTGTTTATATATTTTGAAGATTAATCCTTTACCCATTGATTCATTTGCAAATATTTTCTCCTATTCTGAGGGTGGTCTTTTCGTCTTGTTTATGGTTTCCTTTGTTGTGCAAAAGCTTTTAAGTTTCATTAGGTCCCATTTGTTTATTTTTATTTTTATTTCCATTACTCTAGGAGGTGGATCAAAAAAGATCTTGCTGTGATTTATGTCAAAGAGTGTTCTTCCTATGTTTTCCTCTAAGAATTTTATAGTGTCCCACCTTACATTTAAGTCTCGAATCCATTTTGAGTTTATTTTTGTGTATGGTGTTAGGGAGTGTTCTACTTTAATTCTTTTACATGGAGCTGTCCAGTTTTCCCAGCACCACTTATTGAAGAGACTGTCTTTTCTCCATTGTATATCCTTGCCTCCTTTGTCATAGATAAGTTGACCATAGGTGTGTGGGTTTATCTCTGAGCTTTCTATCTTGTTCCATTGATTTATGTTTCTGTTTTTGTGCCAATACCATATTGTCTTGATTACTGTAGCTTAGTAGTATAGTCTGAAGTCAAGGAGTCTGATTCCTCCAGCTTCATTTTTTTTCCCTCAAGATTGCTTTGGCTATTCAGGGTCTTTTGTGTCTCCATACAAATTTTAAGATTTTTTGTTCTGGTTTCATAAAAAATGCCATTGGTAATTTGATAGGGATTGCATTGAATCTGTAGATTGCTTTGGATTGTATAGTCATTTTCACAATATTGATTCTTCCAATCCAAGAACATGGTATATCTCTCCATCTGTTGGTATCATCTTTAATTTCTTTCATCAGTATCTTACAGTTTTCTGCAGACAGGTCTTTTGTCTCCCTAGATAGGTTTATTCCTAGGTATTTTATTCTTTTTGTTGAAATGGTAAATGGGAGTGTTTCCTTAATTTCTCTTTCAGATTTTTCATCATTAGTGTATAGGAATGCAAGATATTTCTGTGCATTAATTTTGTATCCTGCAAATTTACCAGATCTATTGATTAGCTCTAGTAGTTTTCTGGTGGCATCTTTAGGATTCTCTATGTATAGTATCATGTCATCTGCAAACAGTGACAGTTTTATTTCTTTTTCAATTTGTATTCCTTTTATTTCTTTTTCTTCTCTTATTGCCATGGCTAGGACTTCCAAAACTATGTTGAATAATAGTGGTGAGAGTGGACATCCTTTTCTTGTTCCTGATCTTAGTGAAAATGGTTCAGTTTTTTACCATTGAGAATGATGTTCGCTGTGGGTTTGTCGTATATGACCTTTATTATGTTGAGGTAGCTTCCCTCAATGTCCACTTTCTGTAGAGTTTTTATCATACATGGGTGTTGAATTTTGTCAAAAGCATTTTCTGCATCTAGTGAGATGATCATATGGTTTTTACCTTCAGTTTGTTAACATGGTGTATCACATTGATTGACTTGTGTATATTGAAGAATCCTTGCATCCCTGGGATAAATCCCACTGGATCATGGTGTATGATTCTTTTAACGTGTTGTTGGATTCTGTTTCCTAGCATTTTGCATCTATATTCACGAGTGTTATTGGTCTGTAATTTTCTTTTTTTGTAGTATCTTTGTCTGGTTTTGGTATCAGGGTGATGGTAGCCTCATAGAATGAGTTTGGGAGTGTTCCTTCCTCTGAAATTTTTTGGAAGAGTTTGAGAAGAATGGGTGTTAGTTGTTCTCTAAATGTTTGATAGAATTCGCCTGTGAAGCCATCTGGTCCTGGACTTTTGTTTGTTGGAAGATGTTTAATCACAGTTTCAATTTCATTACTTGTGATTGGTCTGTTCATATTTTCTATTTCTTTGTGGTTCAGTCTTGGAAGGTTATACCTTTCTAAGAATTTGTCCATTTCTTCTAGGTTGTCCATTTTATTGGCATAGAGTTGCTTGTAGTTGTCTCTTAGTATGCTTTGTATTTCTGCGGTGTCTGTTGTAACTTCCCCTTTTTCATTTCTAATTTTATTGATTTAAGTCCTCTCCCTCTTTTTCTTGATGAATCTGCCTAATGGTTTATCAATTTTGTTTATCTTCTCAAAGAACCTGCTTTTAGTTTTATTGATGCTTGCTATTGTTTTCTTTCTTTCTATTTCATTTATTTCTGCTCTGACCTTTATGATTTCTTTCCTTATGCTAACTTTGGATTTTGTTTGTTCTTTTCTCTCTATTTCTTTTAGGGGTAAGGTTAGATTGTTTACTTGAGATTTTTCTTGTTTCTTGAGGTACGCTTGTATAGCTATAAACTTCCCTCTTAGAACTGCTTTTGCTGCATCCCATAGGTTTTGGATCATCATGTTTTCATTGCCATTTGTCTCTAGGTATTTTTTGATTTCCTTTTTGATTTCTTCAGTGATCTCTTGGTTATTAAGTAGTGTGTTGTTTAGTCTCCATATGTTTGTATTTCTCACAGATTTTTCCCTGTAATTCATTTCTAATCTCATAGCATTGTGGTCAGAAAAGATACTTGATATGATTTCAATTTTCTTAAATTTACTGAGCCTTGATTTGTGACCCAAGATGTGATCTATCCTGGAGAATGTTTGGTGCATACTTGAGAAGAGAGTGTAATCTGCTGTTTTTGGATGGAATGTCCTATAAATAGCAACTAAATCTATCTGGTCTATTGTGTCTTTTAAAGCTTCTGTTTCCTTATTTATTTTCATTTTGTGATCTGTCCATTGGTGTAAGTGAGGTGTTAAAGTTCCCCACTATTACTGTGTTACTGTCGATTTCCTCTTTTATAGCTGTTAGCAGTTGCCTTATGTATTGAGGTGCTCCTATGTTGGGTGCATATATATTTATAATTGTTATATCTTCTTCTTGGATTGATACCTTGATCATTATGTAGTGTCCTTTCTTGTCTCTTGTAACATTCTTTATTTTAAAGTTTATTTTATCTGATATGAGTATTGCTACTCCAGCTTTCTTTTGATTTCCATTTGCATGGAATATCTTTTTCCATTCCCTCACTTTCAGTCTCTGTGCATCCCTAGGTCTGAAGTGGTTCTCTTGTAGACAGCATATATATGGGTCTTGTTTTGTAGCCATTCAGCAAGCCTGTGTCTTTTGGTTGGAGCATTTAATCCATTCACGTTTAAAATAATTATCGATATGCCTGTTCCTAGGATCATTTTCTTAATTGTTTTGGGGGTTTTTTGTAGGTCCTTTTCTTCTCTTGTTTTTCCCACTTAGAGAACTTCCTTTAGCATTTGTTATAGAGGTGGTTTGGTGGTGCTGAATTCTCTTATCTGTTTTGTCTGATATGAGTATTTCTACTCCAGCCTTCTTTTGGTTCCATTTGCATGAAATATATTTTTATCATCTGTTTTAGGATTGGTGTAGTACTGATGAACTCCTTTAGATTTTGCTTGTCTGAGAAGTTCTTTATTTTTCCTTCAATTCTGAATAATAATCTTTCTGGGTAGAGTATCCTAGGTTGTAAGTTTTTCCCTTTCAGCACTTTAAATACATCATGACACTCAGTTCTGGTCTGCAAAGTTTCTGCAGGCAGATCAGAAACTGACAACTGACAGCCATGTCTGTGCTCCCTTGTATGGAACTCTTTGTTTTTATCTTGTCATCTTTAGAATTCTCTCTTTAACTTTTGCCATTTAATTATGATATGTCTTCATCTGGGTCTCGTTAGGTTTATTTTGTTTGGGACTCTGGGCTTCCAGTACCTGGATATCTGTTTCCTCATGTTTATTTTTCAGCCATAATTTCATCAATTTCATTTTCTCTGGTTTTTCTCTCTTTTCTCCTTCTGGGATCCACATAATGTGTATATTAGTATGTTTGATGTATTGTTTTTATTTTTTAATTTGTTTTCTTTTTTTCTGTTTTGATTGGGTTATTCCCCTTATTCTCTCTTGCAGATCATTTATGTGTTCTTAAGTATTCCTTAGTCTGCTGTTATTTACTTCTTGTGTGTTTTTCATTTCAGTTACTGTATTCTTCAGTTCTCACTGGTTCTTTTTTATATTTTCTAGTTCCTTGCTAAAATTCTCACTGTATTCATGTATTATTTTCCCTAGTTCAGGTTGCATTCTTATTACTAATACTTTGAACTCTTATCTTGAATTATTTATCTCTGTTTCATTAGTGTTTCTTTCTTTGTTGTTGCTGTTGTTGTTATTTTATTTGAAACAAATTCCTCTGTTTTCTCACATTGCTTAACTCTCTCTGATTCTATAAAACTAGGTGAAATAGTTACCTTTCAAAGTCTTGAAGATGTGTCCTTGTGTGGATGTGTCCTTATACAGTTTGTGTGTGCCCAGTGGCTTTGGTGGGAAAGCTGGATATGAAGTGAGTGTGGGTTACATCTTTCCCCAGTGTGTGCTAGCAGCTATCACCTTGATGGGAGGTGGGGCTGGAGATGAAGGAGCTAGAGCCAGGGCCAAGGGTGAGCCAGGGCTTCTCCTGGCTTTGACTAATAAAACTGCAGTAAAAGAAAATATGAGAGAAAGAATGAACACTTGCATCTGGCACATCCTGAGATGACAACAATGCTATAAAGACAAGGATGTGACATCAGTTCATATAAAATTTAAGCTTCCTTGTTATTTTTTAGTCACTGCTCTGTCTGTATTATCAGTCTAGAATCTTATCTTTGTGCTCTACATGTTTATGCTTTTGATTCAGTGGCTCTTTTCCCCACCACAACTATCAAAAATCTTCTAAGTTTAGGTATGGTGCTGTGGTGTGTTGATAAATCATTCTCAGGAGGAAAAAAAGGTCCTGATTCATGGTGTTACAGATTTCTACAGTGTAAATACTCTTACTGTTTCTGACATAAATCTACCAACATGCTGCCACTAAATGCAGACATAAGCAGAATAGTTTCCCTGAGCTGATACAAGAGGGCTTATAGACACCAACTGGTGTATCTGTCTGATATTCTACTGTAGATCATTCCTCCAAGAGAGGTTCATTGATATCATCTCAACACAAAAAGATTTAGCACAGGGACTCACTTTATTTTATATTTATAGATGTACAAATATTTATATTTTATAATCTTGTTATATCATTTGATTCTTAATTTGTAATTCCAGGTTTTCCTTTGAAGTCACAAAAATTCATTTTCTATCTCACTTCAAATTTCCACCATCCCCTTGACCCCAACAATAAACAATAATAAACAATGGAAAATAGCACTTTCATATGAAAAGGCAAAATCACATTAATAGAAGTAATATAAGATATGGAAGTGTCCATCAACTGATGAAAGGGTAAAGAAGATGTGATATATACATGTGTACATATACATACGTGTGTGTATATATATATATATATATATATAATGGAATACGATTCAGTCATAGACAATAATGACAATTTGCCATTTGCAACAACATAGACGGACTTGGAGGGTATTACACTAAGTGAAATAAGTCAGACAAAGAAAGACAAATACTGTATGATATCACTTACATGTGGAGTCTAAAAAATACAAAAAAGTAGTGAATATAACAAAAAAGAAGCAGACTCACAGATATAGAAAACAAACTAGTGGTTACCAGTGGGGAGAGGGAAGGGGAAACGAGCAACATAGAGGTAGGGGATTAAGAGGTACAAACTATTAGGTATAAAATAAGCTACAAGGATATATTGTATAACACAGGGAATATAGCAAATATTTTATAATAACTATAAATGGAGTTAACCTTTAAAAATTGTTAAACATTATATTGTATACCTCTAACTTATATAATATTGTACAGCAACTGTACTTCAATTAAAAAAAAATAAAAATAAAAGACCCTGAACCATGCAGTTGCTTATATTCAATCTGAGGACAGATTCCCTGCTGCTTGATGGAATCAGCAATGTTTATTTCATATAATTCATGTGAAAAATAAAGTTCATGTTTATTAAACTGTCTATCCATGTAAATATTGCTTAATTACATTTATATTAATTTCTCTCCATCATTTTTCCTTTTTTAAATTTATGTGTGTGTGTCATATGTGAAAGAGGAACAGAGACAGAGAAGGATAGAGACATGAGAGAGAAACAGTGAAAAGAGACAGATAAAGGACAAACATTGACTTGGTATGTCTCCTAAGGTTTTGATGTAGCTAAAAAGTCAAAGATCTGAACATCAGGTCTTTCTGTCTAAGGCTATATGTAATCTGGGCTTTCATGTGAATCAGTGGCCACTGCTATATCTGATCATATTACTGATTTACATTCATATGCTACATTTTTAAATGACACTTTGCCAACCAAAATAGTCCTTTCTTCTATCACCATATTTAACAACACCTGCCTTTGTCTATTTCTTGATACCTTAGTTTTGGCTGAATTACTAAAAACTCTGCCTCAGAAAAGAAATAATTTGTTCCTCTGACCTCACATGTTTCTATATTTATACTCTGCATGTCATTCACAAAATAGTTCACAAATCATCCTGTGTCTGATGGCTGCTGACTCACTGCCTGATGGTTGATGTTCAGACTCTCCAGGAAGAATCTATCCACTGTTCACCACCTCAGCAGGACAGTCTTCAGTGCAATGAGTCACCACCTCCCTCTTATACCACTGCTCCATATTTTTGAGGTTCCATATTTTTCCTTTGAAATCCCAAAAATGAATGTGTCCACTTATTCTATTTTGTCTTAAGAAGCCTAATGACATTGGGAAATGGCAAAAAAAAAAAAAAAGGAGTTTTTTCACTTTATTTTATTTATTTTTATACAGCAGGCTCTTATTAGTTATCTATTTTATACATATTAGTGTATATATGTCAATCCCAATCTCCCAATTCATCCCCTCCTTCCTCCCTTGGTGTCCATACATTTATTCTCTATACGTGTCTCTATTTCTGCCTTGCAAACTGGTTCATCTGAAGCATTTTTCTAGATTCTACATATATGCATTAATATACATTATTTGTTTTTCCCTTTCTGACTTACTTCACTCTGTATGACAGTCTCTAGGTCCATCCACGTCTCTACAAATGACCCAGTTTCATTCCTTTTAATGACTGAGTAATATTCCATTGAATGTATGTATCACATCTTCTTTATCCATTCATCTTTCAATGGGTATTTAGGTTGCTTCCATGAGCTGGCTATTGTAAATAGTGCTGCAATGAACATTGGAGTGCATGTGTCTTTTTGAATTATGTTTTTCTCTGGGTATATGCCCAGGAGTGGGATTACTGGGTCATATGGTAGTTCTATTTTCAATTCTTTCAGTAACTTCCATACTGTTCTCCATAGTGGCTGTATCAATTTACATTCCCACCAACAGTGCAAGAGGGTTCCCTTTCCTCCACACCCTCTCCAGCATTTGTTGAAAAAACAGGATTTTATGAAACATGGTATCAAGCAAAAGATGATTTTGATTAAATGGACTTTCTATTACATTTTTAAGAAATTACTATATTTTACTCCAAAACTGTTTAGGCATCATTATATTTGAAAAGTGAATGCTACCATTGAAAGAAGATGTTCTAAAAAAAAAAAAAAGAAGAAGAAGAAGAAAGAAGATGTGGTACATATATAAATGGAATATTACTCAGCCATAAAAAAGAACAAAATAATGCCATTTGCAGTGACATAGATGGACTAGAGATTGTCATACTGAGTCAAGTAAGCCTGAGAAAGACAAATATCATATGATATCACTTATATCTGGAATCTAAAAATAAAGGGTACAAATGAACTTATTTACAAAACAGAAGTAGATTCACAGATGTAGAAAACAAACTTGTAATACCAGGGTATGGGGGGGAGGAATAAATTAGAAGATTGTGATTGACATATACACACTACTGTATATAAAATAGATAACTAATAGTAACCTGCTGTATAGCACAGGGAATTCTACATTACTCTGTAATGGCTTATATGGGAAAAGAATCTTAAAAAAAAAAAAAGAGTGAATATATGTATATGAGGTATAACTGATTCACTTTGCTGTATAGCTGAAACTAACACAACATTGTAAATCAACTATACTCCAATAAAAATTTTAAAAAGAAAAAAAAGAAATTCTAATTGAAAAGAAAAAAAAGAAATTCTAATTGACTAACATAGTTCCCAAGCATCATTTTGAAACCTGAAAATCTATCTTAATTATTTGAAGAAATGTACAATGTTTCAGTAATGTCAGAGATACATTTGGCCCAGTGAAGAAAAATAATGATTTATTTTCCAAATTAAAAAGAAAATAAACTTATTTTATTTTTCTTTTGTAATACTGGAAGTTTTACTAACGTCCTTGTACCACTTCTAGCATCTTATGTTATGCATGAGAAAGCCAGTGATAAAAGGAGACACAGGAACAATATTAGATGTTATGTAATATGTCTTAAAAGTGGTTGACACACAGTTACTAACAAATAAATAACAATTGACTGGTTGAAAGAGGCTGAAAACCTATTTCTCTCTGAAGTTTAATATAATCTAAATTAGAAGCATGAGGGAAAGCTGGGTTTTTCATCATATCCATACACCCATGACTACTTTCAATGTTTGAAGATAACAAACTACATAACTGTCAGTGTGTCTGGGGTCAGAGGAAATTTGGGTTCAGCAACTATAAAATCAGAGAGGAAGCTTCTCTCCCCATTATGAAATTTCCTAATAGCTATATTTTGATTGAAGATACATAATTTATATTAATATCTTTGTCAAAACTCATTTAACTGTACTCTTAAATCGATCTAATTTGTTTTAAGTAGATTATATTTTAATAAAATTCATTAAATACTTAAAACTAAAAAGGAAAAAAAAGAGAAATAGTCTCTGCTGTGTGCTAGTTTACTCTGTCCATGATTGGGGCTTCCTATGTCCATCAATACTTCACCCATCAGCTGAAAATTGAAGGAATGAAGAATGAGTGCATGAATCTCTTGACTTCTCTGATACTGTCCACACACTTTTTCAAGACATTCACTACTGCAAATCTAGGGCATCTGTAAAAGCAAAAATGAGCCCTAGCTGAAAAGATATAAGAGTTGAAGATGGAGCACCAAACTTAACCTTGGTATGTTTTACAGATACATCTACAGCACCTTCATATATGATAACAAAAGGAAACATAAAATATACACAGTTTCTGCCCGTAAAACAGTCATACATTTTCTGGAAAGACCAAAGTAATACATACTAAAGAAGAAGTTCATAAATAAATGCCAAATATGTTTATATACCATAGTAACTTGCCACCTTATTACCAGCAACATAACTAATAACTAGTTATATTGAATTAGAAGGAAGTGTTTTACAAGAGTTTATGAATATATATCTATATTTCATGAGCAAGATTTAGGAAGCATGTTTCTCTAGACAAGTTTTATTTTAAAACCCTTCTTATGGAGGAATGAAAACAAAACGAAAACTAGGATATGTATTTTCATGTTTTACATCATGCCATGTAATCAGGTCATATTTATTCAACTAAATAAATATGAGTGAGACATAGCATTTAAAATAGAACAAGAGTTCCATTTTAAAGGTCCTTAAATTGACCATGGAATCCTGGAGTAGGGGCAAATCGTCTCAGTTATGAGGGACTCATTTTGCAACTAAATCAAGATATTTATGTTGTCTGAAGTAAATTAGTGAGATACAGGATGCTACATTGCCTGTGGTTTTTCCCCACCCATCACTAAGTGGGTATAAAAGGCACTTGGCAGATGGTGACATTCAGACTAAAGATACCTACTTCTTGTTCTTCAGTTGAACCTCCCACTCCCAACACCATGTGTTACCATGGCAACTATTATGGCGTCTGAGTTATGGTTATGGTGGCCTGGGCTGTGGCTATGACTGTGACTACAGCTCTGGTTATTGTGGCTATGGTTACAGCCTCTGTCGCCCACTGTGCTGTGGAAGATACTCGTCCTATGGCTTCTGCTAAAGAATATTTAGGCTGTTGGCTATATCTTCTTGTTCTATTGTCACTATCTCCAGGTTTCCTCTGCATGAGAAATTTTTAAACGTCTTCAGAAATACTAACTTTATATTAAACTGAGGTAAATAAATGAAATTCAGCATGCCCATTTTGATTCATTATTATCTATTGGATTGTATCATAGCTTACGGAAAAATTTTTCCTTTGATATTGTATTACCTTTATAATGCTATGAAAAATTTAATTAAATTTGATTATCAATTTTACTTTAAAATATGTATGTATTACTAAATAAACTGTATTTCATAGAAAAATATTGCTTTCTTACATTTATACTGAATTGTCTTCTCCAGTTTAGTGTGTATATTTGTGTGTGATTATTCATATGTGTGTGGTTGTGGTGAGGAAGCAAGAGAGAATGAGAAAGAGGAAGAATTATCTTTTTTTCTTAATAGATCTTTTTGGAGTAAAATTGCTTCACAATACTGTGTTAGTTTCTGTTATCCCCTCCCTCTTGAGCCTCCCTCCCTCCCTTTCCCGCCCCTCTAGGTCATCGCAAAGCACTGAGCTGATCTCCCTGTGCCATGTTACTTCTTCCCACTAGCTATTTTACATTCGGCACTGCATGTATGTCAATGCTACTCTCACTTCGCCCCAGCTTCCCCCTCCCACCTCATGTCCTCAAGTCCATTCTCTATGTCTATGTCTTTATTCCTGCCCTGCAACTAAGTTCATCAGTACCATTTTTTCTTTTTTTTTAGATTCCGTATATACTTGTTAGCATATGGTATTTGTTTTTCTCTTTCTGACTTACTTCACTCTGTATGACAGATTCTAGGTCCATTCACCTCACTACAAATAACTCAATTTCATTTCTTTTTATGGCTGAGAATTATTCCATTGTATATATGTACCACATCTTCTTTATCCATTCATTTGTCAACGGACATTTAGGTTGGTTCCATGTCCTGGCTATTGTAAATAGAGCTTCAATGAACATTGTAGTGCATGTATCTTTTTGAATTATGGTTTTCTCATGGTATATGCCCAGTAGTGGAATTTCTGGGTCATAAGGTAGTTCCATTTTTAGTTTTTTTTTTGTTTTTTTTTTTTTTTTTCAGTACGCGGGCCTCTCACTGTCGTGGCCTCTCCCGTTGCGGAGCCCAGGCTCCGGACGCACAGGCTCAGCGGCCATGGCTCACGGGCCCAGCCGCTCTGCTGCATGTGGGACCTTCCCGGACCGGGGCACGAACCTGTGTCTCCTGCATCGGCAGGCGGACTCTCAACCACTGCGCCACCAGGGAAGCCCCATTTTTAGTTTTTTAAGGAACCTCCATACTATTCTCCATAGTGGTTGTATCAATTTACATTTCCACCAACAGTGCAGGAGGGTTCCCTTTTCACCACATCCTTTCCAGCATTTATTGTTTCTAGATTTTGAGAATGGCCATTCTGACCAGTGTGAGGTGATAGCTCATTGTAGTTTTGATTTGCATTTCTCTAATACTTAGTGATGTTGAACATCTTTTCATGTGCGTCTTGGTCATCTGTATGTCTTCCTTGAAGAAATGTCTATCTAGATCTTCTGCCTATTTTTTAATTGGATTGTTCATTTTTTTGATATTGAGCTCCATGAGCTGTTTGTATATTTTGGAGATTAATCCTTTGTCCATTGTTTCATTTGCAAACATTTTCTCCCGTTCTGAGGGTTGTCTTTTCATCTTGTTTATTGTTTCCTTTGTTGTGCAAAAGATTTTAAGTTTAATAAAGTCCTATTTGTTTATTTTTGTTTTTATTTCCATTACTCTAGGTGGTGGGTTAAAAAATATCTTGCTGTGGTTTATGTCATAGAGTGTTCTGCCTATCTTTTCCTCTGAGAGTTTTATGGTGTCTGGTCTTACATTTAGGTCTCTAATCCATTTTGAGTTTATTTTTGTGTATGGTGTTTGGGAGTGTTCTGATTTCATTCTTTTACATGTAGCTGTCCAGTTTTCTCAGCACCACTTATGGAAGAGGCTGTCTTTTCTCCATTGTATGTTCTTGCCTCCTTTGTCATAAATTAAGTGACCATATGTGCATGGGTTTATCTCTGGACATTCTATTCTGTACCATTGATCTATATTTCTATTTTTGTGCCAGTACCATATTATCAAGTGGGCTAAATCCCACTTGATTCTCTTTTGTGGTCACTATATACCTAAAAAGGAAAAGGGAAAAATATCAATGCTTTCCAACAATGTTCATAATAAGTCCATTTTTAAATATGTCTCTAGAATTTCTTCTACCATATCTGTTAGCTTATACTCTAAGTTTTTTAAATGATTATTTTTTATAATAGTTGTATTAAAACTATTTAATATACATCAGGGCATTAGAACTCACATTAAGTTTTGTGTCTCTTGCAACACTGATGGTTGGATTATATCAGCTTGAGCTCTGCCTCTATGAAATGTTTCTCAAATAAAAATTATTTTTGCCTGTAGAATGAGCATATTTAAAATGTTAGTACTAAAAATCACATTCTACCTTACCACATGGTGGCCAAATAGTACTTTAAAGTATTCCAATTTATGATGAGTATTTGAGAAAAAAATCATATAATGTGTATAACAAGATAAATTCTTCAAAACAATGAGATATTTTCTCAGCATCAAATTAATATTAGATTATTTCATGTTTACCTAGGAGTATGGCGTTTATCAAATATATATGCCTCTATGTATTAACTTTCTCCAGAATCAAATTCATTTTCCACATTTGAAGTAGTTCTGTTTTATTTTGGAAACTCAAACTAGTGGCATCAAGCACAATGGAGAGCTGGTGATAAACAAACAAAGCAAACAAAATGAAGAATAAAGGGACCAGGCTTCCCTGGTGGCGCAGTGGTTGACAGTCCGCCTGCCGATGCAGGGCACACGGGTTCGTGCCCCGGTCTGGGAAGATCCCACATGCTGCGGAGCGGCTGGGCCCGTGAGCCATGGCCGCTGAGCCTGCGCGTCCGGAGCCTGTGCTCTTCAACGGGAGAGGCCACAGCAGTGAGAAGCCCGTGTACAGCAAAAAATAAAATAAAAATAAATTAAAAAAATAAAAATCTAGAAAATGAGCTACATGGCAAGTATACTGTTAAAGATTGAATATAAAAATATAAAAATAAGTAACTCTGGGCTTCCCTGGTGGCGCAATGGTTGGGAGTCCGCGGGTTCGTGCCCAGGTCTGGGAAGATCCCACATGCCGCAGAGCGGCTGGGCCTGTGAGCCATGGCCGCTGAGCCTGCACGTCCGGAGCCTGTGCTCTGCAGCGGGAGAGGCCACAACAGCGAGAGGCCCGTGTACCGCAAAAAAAAAAAAAAAAAAAAAAAAAAAAAACTAACTCAAACGTCCTAGACTTATTAGGAAAGAAGTAAAAGAAACATATTTCAATAGAGTGTAATAAGTCAATGAAGCTGAAGAGGAAAAATGCTAAGTGAGTAGTGGAAAAGCTGCAGGTGAAAGATAAAATTTCGGAAAACTATTTGGTGGTCTCTTTTAAAACTCAGCAATTCTGGTTCTAGGTATATTCCAAATTGATACGCCTATTTGGATAGTTTAATCAGGGCTAGGAAAACTTCTTCTGTAAAGAGTAAAATATTTCAGATTTTGCAGACCATATGATCTATGTTCCACTACTCATCTCTGTCATTGTCACATGAAAACAGCCATAGACCATACACAAATGAATGGATGTGGGCGTTTTCCAATAAAACTTTACCAAAGCAGTTGGTGATGAAGACTTTGTGGATCCCTGGGTTAGGTTATTATTCTGCAGAATATGTTCTTTCCTTTCTCACCTTTAGGGCAGGATTATCCATTCCTTCCCTTTTAAGGTTGTCTACCAGTTTCACTCAGTCTGGCTTTACTATGAACAGAGCATATTTTCCTGATCCTTGCCTTTGGGTTTAACCATGCTATTCGCATTGGCCAGTGGGATGTTGGAGACATGCCTTGAACATGGGTATATGCATGCATGTCTAAGCTTTCTTTGTGCTCTACCATTTTCACCTGGAGAAGATGCTCCCAGTAGCTGCCAGTCAAGGGAGACTGAGAGAGGAATGGGGAAGGCTTGAAACCAGCAAACAATCTGAGCCAAAACCACATTATGTTGGGAAATCCCAGCCGACCTACAAACACATTAACAAGACATAAATATTAAAGTTATACAACACTGATATTTAAAGGATTTTTTTAAAGCAACATTTTTACAGCAATAATTAGCTTGTCAGATACACTCATAAGTGTACCAAGAGACATGTACAAGATTGTTTGTGGCAACACTATTTGTAAAATATTGTTAAAAATTCAAAACAATACAAATGACCACCAAGTGTAGCGATAAAGAAATTGTGGTATATTTGCACATTGAAATTTTATACAGCAGTGAGAACTAACATAAAAATAAAATGTGTGAATAAAAAAAAGAAAATGGGAATCAAAAGAAGCCAGATTAAAAGTCTTATTTGTGTGATTCGATTTGCATAAGTTTCAAAAGCTAGCAAAACAAATTCATGGTTTTGGGTATCATGAATGATGCTTAGGGACTGGTACTGAATGGAAAAGGGCATAAGGAGAGTCATCGGAGATGTTAGTATTATATGATTTTTAAGTACTGATTAAACAGGTATGCTTTGAGTATTCATCTAGTTCTACCTTTACGATTTATGCACACTCTGGATGTTATAAAATATACACAAATAAAGGTTTTTCTTCTTATTTATTAAGGAGCATAAAAACAAGTTGAGTCAGTCCATGGAAAATATTTTATAGAAAATATCATCTAGTAGAAAAAGTATGCTTTCATCTGAGAACAGCTGGAGAATTGGGCAGAATTCCAGCATCAAGTAATTTCCCTTTCAAGGTGCCCACACACCCACTAAAAACTATAAAATTTCAGATTGTGTAATGAGATTTTATATATATATATAAATTATAATATAAAATATATAATTATACACAATTTTAAATAGAATATAGAATTATAATTATAATAAATATGTAAATGTTATAATTTATAATAAATATATAGATATTATAATAAATATAAACATTTCAAGAAATCCACAGTTAGACAGAACAAATATTCAAAAAAACGCAACTTAGAGGAATGCTTGTGTGCCCTTATGTCATCTCAAGTCATATGGTAATATTTATCAACTGACCGAATCTAGAGTGAGAAAAGCCTTTGAAATAAACAAATGCTTCTTTTAAGAAAGTGAATAGAGTACTTGATCAGTTTTAGATTTACAAAAAAATGTAGCAGAAAGTAAGAGAGTTTCCATTTATACCCTCATCTACCTGTCTCCAGTACCTGCTGTTATTAATTTCTTGCGTCAGTGTGGTATATTTGTTAGAATTGATGAGCCAAAAGTGATACACAGTTATTAACTAAAGACCATAGTTTACTAGCGTACATTGTGTTGTGCATTCTATGAGTTTTGACAGATGTATAATAATATGCATTCACCATTACGGTACCATGGAGGATAAGTTCGCTGTGCTAAACATCCTAACAGATGAATATCCTATTCATCCTTCTTTCCCTCCCCCACAGCACTGGCAATCACTGGTCTTTTTATTGGCTCTGTAGTTTTGCCTTTTTCAGAATGCCATAGAGTTGGAATCATTCAGCCTTTATAGATTGTTTTAGTAATATGCACTTAAGGTTCCCTCATGTCTTCTCGTGGTTTGATTGCTCATTTTATTTTATTGCTGAAAATATTCCATTGTATGGATGTATTACAGTTTGTTTACCCATTCACCTATTGAAGGACATCTTGGTTGCTTGCATGTTTTGCCATTATGAATAAAGCCACTATAAACATCCATGTGCAGGATTTTGAGTGGACATATGTTTTCAAATCATTTGAGTAAATACCAAGGAACATAATTGCTAGGTGACATGATATGAGTATGTTTAGTTTTACAAGAAACTGCCAAATTATCTTCTAAAGTATCTGCACCATTTTTCATTCCCACGAGCAATGAATGAGATGTCCTGTTGCTTGACATTCTTGCCATCATTTGGAGTTGTCAGTGTTTCGGATTTTAGCCATTATAATAGGTGTGCAGTAGTTTTAATTTGCAGTTCCCTAATGACATAAGATGTTGAGCATTTTTTCACATGCTTACTTTTCAGCTGCACATCTTCTTTGGTGAGGTGTCCTTCAGATCTTTTGCCCATTTTTTAGTTAAGTCATCTGTTTTCTTGTTGAGAAAACACCTTTTTAGTTCTATTTTTTAAATAGATCTTTATTGGAGTATAGTTGCTTCACAATACTGTGTTAGTTTCTGTTGCACAACAAAGCGAATCAGCCATATGCATACACATGTCCCCATATTCCCTCCCTCTTGAGCCTCCTTCCCATCCTCCTTATCCCACTCCTCTAGGTGGTCACAAAGCACCGAGCCCATCTCCCTGTGCTATGCGGCTGCTTCCCACCAGCCAACTCTTTTACTTATATTCGGTCGTGTATACATGTCGATGCTACTCTCACTTCGCCCCAGCTTCGCCCTCCCAACCCATGTCTTCAAGTCCATTTTCTACGTCTACCTCTTTATTCCTGCCCTGCAACTAGATTCATCAGTACGATTTTCTTTTTTATAGATTCCGTATATATGCGTTAGCATATGGTATTTGTTTTTCTCTTTCTGACTTACTTCACTCTGTATGACAGACTCTAGGTCCATCCACCTCACTACGTATAACTCAATTTCAGAGAAAACACCTTTTTAAAAGTCACTCCTGTGATGGCAGGAATCCTAACATTGTAGCAAAGTAATCTGAGTTATGAAGCCTTCATTTCACCCTAAGAATCAAGAGACTCCAAAAGTTTTATAGTGACAATTAGTGTGAAATATGTGATAAACATTGCCTGTGGTTTTCCCCACCTACTACTGAAGGTGTATAAAAGGTCCTGTGCAGATGGTCACATTCAATCCAAGGCACTGTTTCCCTGTTTCTCAACTGATCCACCCACTCCTGACACTATGTGCTTCTACAGCAACTATTATGGTGGTCTGGGTTATGGCTGTGGCTGCCTGGGCTGTGGCTGTGGCTGTGGCTATGGTGGGTATGGATACAGCTGCTGCCACCCATCTTGCTGTGGAAGATTCTGGCCCTATGGACTCTAGTGAGGAACTTCTATTACCACTCAGACTACTCGACTTCTTCTCCTGTGATTCACTGACTATATTTCCAGGGATCTTCACATGGAATTCTAGTCTCTCTTCAGATAATGGCCAATCCATCCTAGCCTCAGTAATGGTATGGTGTGGGGGGAAATCTAACTTCAAATTTGTCATGTTCCACCTTGGTTGATTAAAATTATTTGAAATAGGTTATGACATAGAATTTTTTTTTTTTTTTTTTTTTTTTTTGCAGTACGCGGGCCTCTCACTGTTGTGGCCTCTCCCGTTGCGGAGCACAGGCTCCGGACGCGCAGGTGCAGCGGCCATGGCTCACGGGCCCAGCCGCTCAGCGGCATGTGGGATCTTCCCAGACTGGGGCACGAACCCGTGTCCCCTGCATCAGCAGGTGGACTCTCAACCACTGCGCCACCAGGGAAGCCCATGACATAGAATTTTTAACGTTATATTTCCATTTTACTTCTGTGTAAAGTTTAATTCAATGGCTTTCATGGGTAGAAAAATTTAACTTAATTTAAAATCAACTTCCTCATTGCCAGTATTGCTTTATTTTCATTTACACCTCTTCATCTCCATTAGTTTTGGGTGATTATGACTGAAGACACTGTGGTATTTGCATTCCCAAAATGAAGTGTCAAAAATCTGATTATCATTTCTTCTTAGGAAACCGTAATATAGGTCTGTGCATTCATGTGTATCTACAGCCACCGCTATCATCGACACCTTGATCATGCTAAAACCTTACCTTCATAAGCTAAAATTGTAACAAATAATTATCTTAATTACCTAATAATACTTTTGCCAATGGTAACCTAATTTTCCATGATCCTATCCTGTTGTCTTTGTTCTTAGCTGTTTCTTGACACTGCACTTTTGGATTGAACCATTCAATGCTGTGCTTCTGTATGGACAGGTTTTGTTTTTCCACTTCAAATATTTGTCCACTGAGGCTGCCTTTCCCACAGATTCAGCATTAGAAATAATTACATTTGATGAGATTTCAGTAAAATACATCTTTTAAATGAAGTCCATTTTTATTTGAATTTCATTATATTTCAAAATTTCACATAAAATAAGAATATATTAAAATAACCTCAGTCCATTTTTCTGCAAAGATGAATATTTCCCTAATAGTCTTTTGCAACTGCAAAGTCCTCATGGCATGAGTGTGGCAAAAGATTATACTAGAATATAAAAAAGTAAATCACATAGTTCAACATCTGAAAAAATGGTCTCCAAGTATAAAAATGTATAGTCACTTTATAAACAGTGTTGTTGTTTTTTGGGGGTTTTTTTGCGGTACGTGGGCCTCTCACTGTTGTGGCCTCTCCCGCTGCAGAGCACAGACTCCGGACGTGCAGGCTCAACGGCCATGGCTCACAGGCCCAGCCGCTCCGCGGCATGTGGGATCTTCCCGGACCGGGGCACGAACCCTCATCCCCTGCATCGGCAGGCAGACTCTTAACCACTGCGCCACCAGGGAAGCCCAGAGTTAGTTATTTTTATATTTTTATATTCGATCCTTTACAGTATACTTGCCATGTAGCTCATTTTCTAGATTTTCATTTTTTTTAATTGTTTTACTTTTTTTTTTTTTTTTTTTTTTTTTTTCTGTACACAGGCTTCTTACTGCTGTGGCCTCTCCCATTGCAGAGCACAGGCTCCGGACGCCCAGGCTCAGCGGCCATGGCTCACGGGCCCAGCCGCTCCGCAGCATGTGGGATCTTCCCAGACCGGGGCACGAACCCGCGTCCCCTGCATCGGCAGGCAGACTCTTAACCACTGCGCCACCAGGGAAGCCCAACAGTTTTTAAATGAATGAATTAATTAATGAGACTAACAATCATGAAAATTCTCATTCTATTTCCATACTCTTTTCTTAAAAAAACGTGTGACAAATTCAATTGCTTATATATATTTATCAATAAATCTCCAGAGTTTCAATGGCTTTTTATGCTATGGCATTTTTGTCAATTTATACATTCTCTGCCGAATGAGATATCTGAGAGAACTGTGGGTGTCTAAGCAGTGCGATTTATGTTGCTGTAGCAGTCTCTCACTCATCAAATTAACACTGAGGTGGTTATGTGCACCTATAATCAGCAAAAAGCCGATTATTCACATTGATCGTGGTATTAGCAGGCTCCAGCGGGGAGCTGGGCTTACAACCTCCACTTGGAAGCAATGGAGCAACTCAGTTAGGTACCCCAGGGCAGACATGGGTATTAACCTCTTACTCTACCCACCTGCAACAAGAGGGCAGTGTGAATTAGCACTTCACTTTTACCAGGATGGTTTCAGTGAGTCCAACAGGAAGTGAAACAGACATGCACGAACAACCCTTGCTATCTCACAAGTGTACTGCTTGCTTTAAGAAGAGATTTGAAATAGGATCCAAGTCTCATAATATCAAAAATATTCAGAACACAAAGTCACTCATCATACTAAGAACCAGAAAAATCACAATTTGAGTGAGGAAAGGCAAACAATGGAACATCAGGATCAGTATTGATTTTGGAATTACCTGATAAAAATGTTAATACAACCATCATAAAATTGCTTCAGGAAGCAATTACAAGCTCTCTTGAAACAAATGAAAAAGTAGAAAATCTTTGGAAGCAGACATTATTTAAAGAATCAAGTGAAAATTTTAAAACTCAAAAATGCAATAACCAAAATAAAAATAAACACTCACCGAGTTTGATCATAGAGAGGAGATGACAGTGATAGAATCAGTGAACTTGAGAACAGGTCAGTAGAATTTACTCAACAGGGAGAAAATAGACCAAATAAACCAATCAAACAAACAGAGCATTGCAGACTTGTTCCCATAAGGAAACTTAAATTCTACCTCTAGTGAATTAACTAATATATTATAAAGAAAATGAATATGTAAGTAAGTAGCTGATTGCATGTTGAATTGATAAACTCACCTAGACACAAAAATGATAAAAATCTAAATGTGAATGGTTAGATCTATTTATATGAATTTATGGAACAAAAAGTCTATGAGTGAATGAACAGGCATACAGTCCATCATAAGCAAGCATTAGCAATGCATAGATATAGAAGAAAAGTTTGCATTAAAATTTTTTTCAGTCCAAAAGAGATAATTATCCATTCTGTGGCTTCATTAACTTTTCCCATCCAAAAATCCATATTCATACATAAGAATATTTATAATCCTGCACTAAAGATTCATAGTTAGATAAAAATAAACTCCCCAAAAAATTTGATAGAAGAACTTTCCATGAAAATTAATTACAGGCTCTAAACAAAAATAGGATGAGTAAGGGCTTTCTAAATACACTAAGAATTGTTTATTAAAGGCACCTGATTTGACTGTAGTAATCCTGACATAACTGTAAATTATCCTCACTTATGAAAACTTCTCTTCCCAACAAACAGTAGATTCAAGAAATTTTAAAAGCAAATTAGTATAAAATATGAGGCCCAAACTTCCTGGGGTTTACCCCATCTTCTACTGGGTGGTAATATATAAAAGCCCATTTGCAGATGGTGACTTTTGAGCTCAGGAAACTGATTCTTAACTTCTTAACTCAACACACCACTCACCAGAATGTGCTACTACAGCAACTACTCTGGTGGCTTGCGCTGTGTTTTTGATGCCCTAAATTCTGGCTATGGCTGTAGCCATGTGGGTATGGATATAACTGTTGTCACCCATCTTGCTGTAGCAGTTGCTGGTCCTATAGATTCTACTGAAAAACTCCTATAGTCACTCACACCGTGGGTCTCCTCCACCTGTGTTTTCTGACTTTTTCACTAAGGATCTTCTATTCCCTCTTTCAAAAATGAAAACTTCATCCTAGACTACTGGAAACAAACAAAACAACAACAAAAATCCCACAAAATTATATAGTCTTGATCCAATATGTTTCAACTTAGTTGACCCAAATCCCTTGGAATATCTCACAATTTATAGTAACTCTAATCTTTGATATCATATTGTCATCATACTTCATTTGTTTACTATAATATCTTTATGTCATTTTCAATAAGTCCTGTATTTTATTGTAAGTAATGCTGTTTTGAATTTATTCTCATTTGTTTCTGTCTTATGTGTTCAATTGTATGAAAGAGAAAGAAAGGAAAGAAAGAAGAAAGAAAGAAAAAGAAAGAAAGAAAGAAAGAAAGAAAGAAAGAAAGAAAGAAAGAAAGAAAGAAAGAAAGAAAGAAAGAAAGGAAGGAAGGAAGGAAGGAAGGAAGGAAGAAAGGAAGAAAGAGAGAGAGAGGGAGGGAGAGAGGAAGGGAGGGAGGGAGAGACAGAGGAAGAGAAATTATTGCACAAGTTTTCTCCTGCAGGGATGATGTGTCCAAGAGACAAGAGTGGACCAAATGTTCTTTCTTTCTACGCTCATATAATTCTGTGCATTCAGGTGGCCTGAAGCATGTGTATATATATTAGAATACACATCCTATCAGGCTAAAGTTGGAGCCTCATATTGTGTGTTATTGTTTTTCCAGTGTAATTAACAACTTGATTCTCATGGGCATATTCTGTGACCCTCTCTTTTAGCTGTCTCTGATTGGTACCAAGTGGGCTGTGTCTGTAGGCTGACGTCACTGGTCTCTTCTACTTACAGTTTTAACCTTTCTTCTTTGGGTCATCAGCAGAAGTGTCCAGATTACATTCCACTTGACTCCTTCCTGTCCAGATGTGATTTATAACTGAGGGTCTCTTTTATTATAAATAACGTTTCTTGTAGTGTTGCTGACTTTGCCCACCTTATCAGGTTACAAGGAGAACAAAACCAGCCTGTTAAACATAAGATTAAACTGTGATGTATCACGGAAAAGGGTTTTGTTCATTATCTTTCCTATACTGCTCAATAGTAAACAAAGAGTTGAACTAGTATCTCACCAAAAAAAAAAAAAAAAAAAGGATAACTAAAAATGGCCAATAGTATATAAAAAGGTGTTCAACTATATTAGGCATCCAGAAAGTACAAAGTGAAATCACTATGCACGTGCCAGAGTGGCTAAAAGGAAAAGACAGCTAGTATGACCTGGTAGAAATGTAGAGCCACAGTTTGTGGAGTTATCAAAATATACAACCACTTTGGAGAACTGTTTAATCGAGTATTCATAAACACTGAACAACTTTATACTCTCCAAAACTGCAATTCCAATTCTAGTAATGCCCCCAATAAATTGCATCTGTGGCAGAATAAATTGCTTTTATTCAAATATTCAATCCTTCCACCCTGACCTCCACGAGAAGATTTTACTTCCTTTCTTCATCATTGTTGGCTTAAGTGTGGAACATGTGTGACCTCACTGTGAATAAGACGTACATGGACAAAGGCCATATTCCCCACCTCTTGACTTGCTTTGGACAATGGGATTAATGGACATGTGAGTAGAGGTTTGAAAAGTGCTTCCACAATTGGACTAGACCACTTGCACATCTGTTTTCCACAGTGGGAAGGAGATGAATCAGTGAGGAGCTGATCCAAGTTAGAGGACAGTTACATGGCTCTATCCCACTACTTTGTGCCAGGCCCAACCTAGTTCAGCCAAACCACAGACATCATGTAGGCATGTGAGGGTGAAGAAAATGTTTACTGTTAACATAAAACATATTTTGTGTCAGTTTGTTACACAATATCATTGTAGCAATATCTGAATGACATATACATAAGTTTACCAAAAAATATATGCAGAAATATTTGTGAAAGTATTCATAATGGTTAAAGTTAGAAACAAGTCAACTTCAACAATAAATGGATAAATTGTGGTATATCATACAAGAGGATATTATTCAGCAGTGAAAGTGTACAATTTTTATACAAACAAAATGTATGAATCTCAAAATCACAATGCTGAGCAAGTGAAATCAAGTAAAAATAGTACCTACAGTATGAGTCCATTTATACGCAGTGCAAAGATGGTAGAACAGATACATGGTCTCAAAAGCTGGGATGAGTAATGCCTGGGTGCAGGGGAATGATGGGGGGAAGAAGTGTGAGTTCCCCTGGGCCTTGGTATTCTACTTTTTTATCTGAATGCTGATTAAATTGGCATGACTATTTTGTGAAAATTAATCTATTTCTACACATCATGGTTTACAGTATTTTCCATGTGTATTTTAGATTTCAATAAAAGTTCATAAAGTGGAATGGCACTTTGTCAGTTCATTGTCATCTTCAAAAAAACCTAAACTTGGAGACCCGTTATCCCTAAGGCAATGGATAGGCAAATTTAACATATTTGTGATGTCTAATAATTTCTCCTTCCATGTACCCCAAAACTCATTAAGTACAATCCGAATTGTCAGAGTGTATGTCTAACTTAAAATTAAGTTATTGTTAGCAAAAACAAACATCTGGAATACGGCTTTCACGTTTTACGTTATCCCTTTTAACCTAGACATTTTTACTTTACCAAATATAAAATTAAGAATGTTTTGAAAGTAGGAGAGAAGTCACTTTTTAAATGTGCATGATGCATTTCTGGCAATCTTGACATAATAGCGAAGTACCTCTCTTTGCATAAAAGAAAGATGGAGCAAAAGACTCAAAATTTCTGAAGCATATTTAAATCAACACTACCTGTGATTTTCTCACAGCAGAGGGGGTCCAGACAGACAGTGATAGACAATATAAGGAAGTGAATCTCCTGCTCTTTGATTGAAACTTGCACTCCTAACACCCTGTGCTACTGCAGACACGACTCTGATGATATGATCTTAATTTCCTGAACATGAGGTTAGAGAAATTCAGATACAACTTTGTCTCCCTCATTAATGAAAATCACACAGAATATCTTACAATTAATAGGAAATACTACTTTTAACGTATTACCATTTTACTTCTGTGTAAGGTTTAATACAATGTATCTCTTTTCTTTTTTCAGGACCCAGAGAATTTTAATAAGATGTTAAAAGAAGTCAGTGCTAACTGTGGGGAGGAGAGGAGATACAGCCTCTGGGGCTCCTGTTTTGTTTTGTTTTTTTAAACATCTTTATTGGAGTATAATTGCTTTATAATGTTATTGGAATATAATTGCTTTACATTGGTGTGTTAGTTTCTGTTTTATAACAAAGTGAATCAGCTATACATATACATATATCCCCATATCTCCTCCCTCTTGCATCTCCCTCCCACCCTCCCTATCCCACCCCTCTAGGTGGTCACAAAGCACAGAGCTGATCTCCCTGTGCTATGTGGCTGCTTCCCACTAGCTATCTATTTTACATTTGGTAGTGTATATATGTCCGTGCCACTCTCTCACTTTCTCACAGCTTACCCTTCCCCCTCCCCATATCCTCAAGTCCATTCTCTCCGTCTGCGTCTTTATTCCTGTCCTGCCCTTAGATTCTTCATAACCTTTTTTTTTTTTTTTTAGATTCCATATATATGTGTTAGCATACAGTATTTATTTTTCTCTTTCTGACTTACTTCACTCTGTATGACAGACTCTAGGTCCATCCACCTCACTACAAATAACTCAATTTTGTTTCTTTCTATGGCTGAGTAATATTCCATTGTATATATGTGCCACATCTTCTTTATCCATTCATCTGTTGATGGACACTTAGGTTGCTTCCATGTCCTGGCTATTGTAAATAGAGCTGCAATGAACATTGTGATACATGACTCTTTTTGAATTATGGTTTTCTCAGGGTATATGCCCAGTAGTGGGATTGCTGGGTCGTATGGTAGTTCTATTTTTAGTTTTCAAGGAACCTCCCTGCTGTTCTCCATAGTGGCTGTATCAATTTACATTCCCACCAACAGTGCAAGAGGGTTCCCTTTTCTCCACACCCTCTCCAGCATTTATTGTTTATAGATTTTTTGATGATGGCCATTCTGACGGTGTGACGTGATACCTCATTGTAGTTTTGATTTGCATTTCTCTAATGATAGTGATGTTTAGCATTCTTTCATGTGTTTGTTGGCTATCTGTGTATCTTCTTTGGAGAAATATTTATCTAGGTCTTTTGCTCATTTTTGGATTGGGTTGTTTGTTTTTTGGATATTGAGCCGCATGAGCTGCTTGTGAATTTTGGAGATTAATCCTTTGTCAGTTGCTTCATTTGCAAGTATGTTCTCCCATCCTGAGGGTTGTCTTTTTAATGTATCTCATGTGCTAAAAGGTTTTTTTTTTTTTTTTTTTTTTTTTTGCGGTTTGCGGGCCTCTCATTGTTGTGGCCTCTCCCGTTGCGGAGCACAAGCTCCGGACGCGCAGGCTCAGCGGCCATGGCTCACGGGCCCAGCCGCTCGGCGGCACGTGGGATCTTCCCGGACCGGGGCACGAACCCGTGTCCCCTGCATCGGCAGGCGGATTCTCAACCACTGCGCCACCAGGGAAGCCCTTTTTTAATTTATTTTTTTATTTTTTTTGTGTGCTAAAAGTTTAACTTCATTTTTTAATAAATTCTCATTGACAACATTGCTTTTTCATTTACGTTGGTAATTCTCACTATTAGGTTTGTGCTCATGCAACATGTGTATGTGTGACCTGACCTGTCTTATGGATTTAAATGAGGTACATTTCATCTTTATTAAACATATTTTTTAAAATGTGTCTTTGAAAACAATCGAGGGCTTCCCTGGTGGTGCAGTGATTGAGAATCCGCCTGCCGATGCAGGGGACACAGGTTCGTACCCCGGTCCGGGAAGATCCCACATGCTGCGGAGCAGCTGGGCCCGTGAGCCATGGCCGCTGAGCCTGCGCATCCGGAGCCTGTGCTCTGCAACGGGAGAGGCCACAACAGCGAGAGGCCCGCGTACCGCAAAAAAAAAAAAAAAAAATCGAATGTAAGAAATGCCTTTTACAAGGCAACTAGCATATTCAAAATTGAACATGTATATTTATTATTTTGAAAATATCTATGACAGGGATATTGACAAATATCTATGCAGAATTATAAAATATATTCTGTAGTTTCAGCAAAGTATTAAAATAAGTCTCTTCTATTTTTTTTCCAGAGATGGTTAATGTTACTATAATGTTCTTGCAAAGTCACAGTGTCCTCAAATAGGAATTTAAGCAATTTCTCTCTGCTACTCAAAGATCATAAAGTTTAATTTTAAAATTCCACATTTAGATGTACAACCTATCTGAAACTGATTTCTGCAAATGGTGTGAAATACAGGAAAAATTTTTCAAATGATATTTTCCCTCATCATTTACTTAAAAGCTTATCTTTTTCCTCAGTGCACTGAAGTGTACCTGTGGTATATATCAGGTTATTGCATGCTACTAGTATTCTGAACTCCTTATTTTCTTTATTGATCTCTTTGTCCATCTTATGTCAATAGTGCACAGTCTTAATTAATGAACTTTAATAATACATCTTGGTATCAGGTAATGTAAGTCTTCTAACTTTACCCTTCTTCGACATTTTCTTGGTTATTCTTGTCCCTTGCATTTCCATGTAACTTACAGAGTCACCTGGCTAATTTTGACCCCCCCCAACAAAATCAACAATAATTTTAAAATCTCTAGCATTTAGAAAGAATTCACGTCATAAAATTTGAGTTTTCTGTCCTTAAACTTGATATATCCCTCCATTTATTTAGATCCTCTTTAATCTGTCATTAATGTTTTGTGATATTTAGTTTATCATAACTATATTTCACTATATTTGTTCCTAGATATTTAATGTTGTATGCCACTCTAAATCATTTATTAATTTTCATTTTATTTATTTGCTTCCCGTTTACAGAAATAAAGTTGCTTTTTGTATGTTAACCTAGTGTACAGAAAGACTGATAATGTTACTTACTAATTCTAATAGTTTATTTATAGGTTCTTTTCGATTTTTATCTTTAAATCATAATAATTTTACTTCTTCCTTTGTGTAAATAATACTATTTATTTACTTATGCCTATTTGATTAGACTGTAACTCCAGGACACCATTGGAAAGATATTGTGTTATCAGTTTTCCTCATCTTATTTGTCATCTTAGGAGGAATGCTTCAATATTTCATCGTAAAGTATGAAGTTTGCTATCAATAGTTTATAGGTATACTTTATCAGATTAAGAATTTGATCTATTTCTAGTTTGCAAAGAATTGTTGTTATAAATTGGTCTGGAGTTTTACTATAGGCTTTCTCTGCATTTTTGTTGAAATAGCGGTGAACTTTCTCTTTCCTGTTATTTTGATCAATCATATTGACATTTTTCCACTTTACTTTTTGTTTTAAAATAATTTCAAACTTATGTAAAAATTGCAAGAACAATATAGAGCACTATTTTATTCCCCAAACCATTTGACAGTAATTTGCAGATACGGTATCTCACCCTTCTCAGCATTCATTTCCTACAAATAAGGACATCCTCCTCCATAACCACAAAACAACCATCAAAATCAAGAAAGTAACAGTGACATATAATTATCATCTAATCTTCAGACCACATTCTCCTGTCACCAACTCTTCCAATAATGTGTTTTATGGTAAAAGGAGTCAATTCCGGATCACAGGTTGCATTTAGTTACCATCTCATTAGTGTCCTTTAACCTGGTATAGCTCTGCAGTCTTTCCTTAATTTTCAAAACGTTGATATTTTTGAGGATTACAGACCAACTCTTTTGAAGAATATCCCTGGATTTAGGTTTGTCCATTGATTTCTCATGGCTAAATTTAGGTTTTGCATTTTGGTAAGAATATCACAGAAATGGTATTCCACTCTTCCCATTACATATTATCAGGTGGTTCATAATTTTGATCTGTCCCGTTACTGGCAATGTTAACCTTAGTTATCTGATTATGGTGGTACCTTCCAGGGTTATTCACTGTAATGGTACTCTTCACTGCTTTGTGATTAATAAGTATTTTTGTAAGGAATTATTTTAAGACTATTTAAATATCCCATTTTTCAGAAAGCTTCCATCCACTAGTTTTAGCACCTGCTGATGCTTTTTGTCTGAACCAATTACTACTATGATGTTTGCCACACAGTAATTTTTCAAATTTTATCACCCTTTCTACATTCATCAGTTGGCATTTCACTATAAGGAAAAGATTTTTCCTCTTCTGCTTATTTATCCATTTCTGCATTTATATCCATAAATATTCATGTATTTATATTTTATTCAATGGATTTTAATTAAATTAAATACTATCATTATTTAACACAATGCTCAAACTATGGAAGTTTTGGCCAATAGGAAACCCTTCGTGCTAGCTTCTGTGCCTTTTTGACACATCTGTATGGTCTCATCATTTTCTTGAGAACTTCTCTTGGCACAAAAAGGTGATTCAAACTTATCTTTTAAATTTTCTGTTCCAACCCTAGTATCAACCAGCTTTCCAAAGAGCTATTGTTCCTTGTACAGGACAAAAGTATTTAAAAATTAAGACCTGGCAATAGATGTGTTCATTGTCATTGAAAGATGCCAGTTCCTCTCAGTAGCCAAGCTAAAGAACACATGCATGTATATACATATATTCTTTCATGTGCAGATACACATCCACATCTATATTTATTCCACGTCTATCTATATAAATATATTGAAAATCATGCATTTACACCGATACTTGCAATTCCAATCCAACATCACAATGTTCATTCTAGCTTTCTGTCTAGCATAGGTGGTTCGTGGCAGCCACTGTCCTTAACATATCTACTTATTTGATCACTCTTTCAATATGTAACCACTTTCCACTGATGATGCAAACTTCAATGACTACGTCCATGAAGACACCCTCTTCACCCTATATGGGGTCCAATAAATCACACCAAACAGTGACTAGAGTCTCTGATCCAAGTGGATGCCCTGTGCACTCTCTGCTCAGACTCTTAACACCTGTGCAGGACTAAGTGAACGCCATCCTCATCCAACTCAAACCCCAGCACCCCAAACTGGGCCTCCCCACTGTTCTCCTCCACCAGGAGATGCTCTCTTAACCCTGGAGGGGTTAAGAGAGCATCCAATGCCCTGCTCTGGATAACAGCCACTTCCATTGTTCCCCTCCTGTTCCCCTCCTCAACCACTGCCACCCTACTATGGGCTGTCCGTACCCCTGCCCTTCTCCATAAATGGTCTCCATGCTACACTCAGCTTCTCTACTGTACACCAGGCCCTGTAGAAGCCTTTCTACCCTGTGCAGGCTCCACAACCCATTCCAGGCTTTTGTTACCTCCACCCCAGCTTGTAGGCACCCTTCCTCATACTGCTTATGTCCCCAGCCATTTATATTGAGCAATATATGTCCTTTCCCTTGGTCTTCCAAACTTCCTGAGTTTCCACATTTCAGCTTGGGATCATTCTTCTTCTGCTGCAGGTCTGCTGGCCACATTTCTCTAGGAAAAAAAATCTTTAGTTTATGTTAAATTTTGAAGGATACTTTCAGTGGATATAGAATTATAAGCTGGGATTTTCCCCCAAGACTGTCATGGAAGAAGCTGATCTTTTAAAACAAAGAAGAAATTTACTTGTAGACACAATAAAGTTGCACATTAATTCACACATATACTATATGTCATCCTCTGGAGTGATGCCTTGTTCATATGACTGCACTATTAGGTGTATCTTTCAAGGTTTGCTTAAAGAAAAAAGAAACCACTTTGTGTATTTTAAGCAGAAAAGGATTAAAGCAGGAAATAAAATGCGTATGAAACCATAAGGAAGGTCATGGAAACAAAGGTCAAGAAAGGCTTCTACAGTCACTCAAATTCACTGTTATCTTTTGGTGAGTAAGGAAGTTTCAGGAACCATAACAAACTGACACTGAAATCACAGCTGCCTGCAGTTTACAGGCCAGGGTTTCTCAGTGGAGCAGAGTTCAAAACCTCAAATTTGCCAAAGGTCATATATCTTCTTACTGATGCCAATTAAATAATATGGCTTCTGTCTGTCTTCCAAGTCCCAGTCTTGCTCAGGAGGCTGTGGGCGAATTTCCTTGCAAGCAAGTTGGAAAATGTAGATGCCCATCAATGGAATATATAAGAAAATAGAAAGAGGAAAGAAGAGTGTATAGTTGTCAATAGAAAATCTATAGTACTTCAGGTTTCCCTCAAACACATTGCTGTGTTCCTATTTTTCCCATGCCACAACATTTTATTTAATACCTGGGTCTATGCAGTGTAGACAAAGAACACATCAACTATTACATTTAGAATATTCATTTTAAAAAGAACATGGAACGTATCTTGCTTAGGAAACAGTGCATACCTTCCATAAATGAGATGTTACCTCTCTACTAAGATCACTGCCCACATAAATGACTGCCAGTCAGGGCTAGTACTGGGGCAATGGTTTTCATCTTTGCTTTGCCAAGGTCATTCTACTTCTAGAGGGCAACTGAATGGGCCAGGGGAATCCTGGGCCCAGAGAGGGAAGAGTCAGAAAGATCTCATGCTTGTACTTGAATATCAACTGAATCTTCATCAGTATCCCAGTTTTGGACACAGGGTTTTGACAACAGTGTGACATACAAATTCACAAAGTAGTATATCCACCCGAGAGATCTAATTTATACATTTAGAGGAAAATTAATAAATACGCAAATGGCAAGTTGTGTAGTTCAATGGTAAGATCACCGAGATCAAGGCAAGAATACTGAATAACAGCAAATTTTAAGGTGAAAGAAGAGATGGCATTAAAACAACAAAAGAATTTATAATCAGTCATTCTTTTATAAGTAATAACTGGAAACTCATATCTAGGGGAAATGGTTGCTTACCCCTTGAAAAACAGGTAATTGGGCAGGGCTTTTTAGGTATTTTTGACTTCATTAACGCCTCCAGTTCATGAATCCACATACCAACACAGGGACATTAACAAATTCTAACCACACATTTTATTATGAGATGAAAAGTTTAACAACAAAAATAATAAGTATTCTGGACATGAAAAAAAGGAGTTTCCTACACAAACCTGTCATGGACCTTAAACCAACAAAACCATTGTAAGTTAGGCATTGCAAATACGGCAGAGGTGGCTTATTAAAGTCATCTACTTTGGTAGTGGGAATTCTGACATAACAGCAAGGGATTCTGAGTTATGAGGGCTTCTTTCTGCCGAATAAACTATAGATTCTGGAAGTTTAAAAGCAAATTAACGTAAAGTATGAGGCTACCTGCTGCTTGTCGTTTGTTCCACTTACCAAAGAGGGTGTATAAAAGACCCTGGACCTGGGGCTCCCCTGGTGGCGCAGTGGTTGGGAGTCCGCCTGCCGATGCAGGGGACGCGGGTTCGTGCCCCGGTCCGGGAGGATCCCGCGTGCCGCGGAGCGGCTGGGCCCGTGGGCCGTGGCCGCTGGGCCTGCGCGTCCGGAGCCTGTGCTCCGCGGCGGGAGAGGCCACGGCGGCGAGAGGCCCGCGTACCGCAAAAAAAAAAAAAAAAAAAAAAAAAAAAGACCCTGGACCAATGTTAATATTCACAGAGGAAACTGAAAATCTGCTCCTCAAATGAAGTTTCTATTCCCACATAGCATGTGCTATTACAGCAACTGCTGTGGTGGCCTGAGCTGTGTCTGTGGAAGCTGTGGCTACGGCTGTGGCTATGGCGGGTACAGGTGTCGCCTCTGCTGCCGAGCATGCTGTGGCAGATATTGGTCCTATGGCTTCCATTGAGAAACTTTTAGAGTCACTCATCGAGGAGAACTCCTTCTCCCGTGCTTCCCAATTATCCTTCCAGGGTTCTTCTTATAAGTAATTTATCTTTCCAAGCAGTGCAAATTTTACCCTGCATCCTGGGCTACTTCAGCTTCAGATTGGATACTACAAATTCAGCATGCGTCATATTGACTGACCTCCGTTGCACGTAACACCTCACGATTCCTAAAAATGTTTCTGTTTGTTATTGCCTCCCTTCTTCCTTCATTTTAACTTAACAATGTTAATGCAAAAAAGGTGTTAAGTTTATGTTTCAATAAACTTTTCTTTCATTGCAAAATGCTTTGCATTTATATTCATTTCTCTCTGCCATTTATATGTGTCTGTTTGGGTGTATGTATTTCATTTAAGGGCACATATTTCATTAAAGGGACATCTTTACAGACATACAACCACACATCTAGACAGTCTGGATAGTAAAATTATAATGTTTTATAAAATGGTTTTGCTTGTGAGATAAGAGGGAAAAAACTCTGTTCAGCAGCAGTATAAAATGTAAGGCCCAGACATTTTGTGTCCCTCATTCAATCTTCTAATTACTCTCAAGAGTAAGCATGTACAATTGATACAGGTCACTTTGGCAAAACCTCCTTCAGTTAAAAATAAATAGATTGATGAATAAAATTACTTTTTAATACCCGATAGCAATACTAATAACTCAGCAGTAGACATATACAAAGCATATTCCTTGAAGCATGCTTTGTACCTACCCCTCTATATCTGGGCTTATTCAACTCTCATTGCGTTCTTCATTTTTCCTCACCACCGTATCTTGTTCCCTCCACCTGACTCCATGCTGAACTATTAAAAAATGTAAAATATTGTATTTTACCTTAAAGAAAATCCCAAAGCAGAATATTTTCTAACAACTGGTTTGGACTTTCAATGAGTACAAATTTCTCTTCATTTGCACAAAGCGTCTCTGTTGTCAAACAAAAAGTGAGGAAGATTAAAAGTGGTCCCATGCCTTCAGTATGCCCTCGGCTGCTGTCAGAAAACATCTACAGCAATCCCAGGGCAACTGTAAGACAGAGATGACCCCAGAGAATGAGGCAGAATTGTGTTTGGAGGAGCCCCCACCCTAGAACTGAGGTGTCAAAGAGACACCTTTACAGTACCCACATCTGGGACAGTGGCATTCAACAGGATTGTGATACACAGAAATATAAGTCAGATAGAGATATAGTTAGAGATATAGATAGATAGATAGATAGATAGATAGATAGATAGATAGATAGATAGATAAAAGAGAGAAATGTAGTTGTAGTGAAATGTTTATAACTGAGGAATCTGAGTAAAGAGGACATAAAAATTAATTTTACTGGTCTTATACTTTTTCTTGTGAAACACTTCAACATAAATTATACCAAACATCTTTAAAAAGACAAAGACAAATGTCTGATAACCAATTCTGTCTAAACTGCCCATATAAAATGCTTTCATGTGACTCTGAGCCACTCCAATCATCTATACTTCTTGTGGTTAAATTCTCATTCTCCTGTATTAAGGTTTTAAATGATGTATTGCCTACAGAAACAGCACTATTCTCATATATACATACTGCTGGCAGTTTCTTGATGCTACTGTGCTCCTATGTGATTGTAATTTGTTCCTCCCACATCACACCCTTCTGATTGCTCCTCTGTAGTTCAAGGGAAAAGAGCAGAACATCTGCCATATCTCCAGGCTGCTGCTACAGGGGCTCTGCCTGATAGTCTTGTGCAAAAAATCCTCCAGGAAAGAGACCTGGTCACCGCCTCCTGCACACCAGCTTCAACAACTTAGATCATGGCTTTCCTCCTACACCAATGATTCTTGTATTTATTGTCCAACTTTTCCTTTCAAATCAAAACAACATAATTTTTTCACTGATTACAATCTTCACTCCCTGTTCACACAAGGAACAATGGTAAAATGGAATTCCATCTGAAAAAATACCATTCAAGTAACAGAGACAAGGAAAAAAATAGGAGATCCAAAAAGTCTGATAGCTATTAAAGAAAATCAGCCTGTATTTTAAAACAGTCATGCAAAGAAGATTCCAGGCCTAAGTGGCTTCCCTGATGAATTATTTATACCACTTAAGAAGAAAATAAATGCCAATTATACAAGTATTCTTCCACAGAATAGGAAAAGGGCAACACAAATAGGAAAATTAAAACCTAACAAAGACATTACAAAAAAGGACTATTTCTTGGGAATGTAGCTATAAAAATCCAAAATGATATATATTATCAAAACCAAATCCCATGAGCTATAATCTAAGATTGCAAAATCCTCCATTGGTTTAATATCTGAAAATTCAGTGTAATTCATCACATTAATGGAAATAGAAAGTCATATGAATGTCTTAATAGATTCAGATAAAATATACAATTTTATATGCATTCATGAATTTTTAAAATTCTCAGTAAACTAAGACTAAAAAATAATTTCCTCAATTTGATAAATGGCTTCTACATAAAATCTACAACTGATATATTTAATGCTGACATATAAAATAATTTCCATCTGAAGTTAGGAATAAGACGAGGATAACCACTATCACAATTTAATTAAAGTTTGATACAACTTTGTACCAGAGGTCTTTGGCACTGCAATACATGTAAATAAATAAGTACATAAATGCAATATAAACTGGAAAGGAAAATGTAGACCTGCCACTATTAACAAATGACATAACTATGTGTGTGGGAAGGACAGTTGGTACTGATTCAGGAGTAAGCACATGCCAATGGAAAAAAAAGATATTCCGTAAACAGACTCAAACATACAGGGTCACCAGATTTATCCTATTAAGATACCATCGCAGTCCAGAAAATGAAAAGGATTGACTTCACAATAAATAACGTTAATTTCATTATAATACAAAAGAAGATGAATCTTGGTTCATACCTTGCACCAAAATAAGATGTAAGAATGCCTTGATTAATTCGAAGTAGGCAATAATTTCTTAAACAGGCTATAAAGAGTACTAGCTATAGAAGAAAATGTTAATAAATTGGACTTCATCAAAATTAAAGATTTTTTTTTGGCCACGCCACGTGCCTTGTAGGATCTTAGTTCCCCGACCAGGGATTGAACCTGGTACTAACCACTGGACTGCCAGGGAATTCTCAAGATTTCTATTTTAAAAAGTGAAAAAGCGGGCTTCCCTGGTGGCGCAGTGGTTGAGAGTCTGCCTGCCGATGCAGGGGACACAGGTTCGTGCCCCGGTCCGGGAAGATCCCACATGCCGCGGAGTGGCTGGGCCCGTGAGCCATGGCCTCTGAGTCTGTGCGTCCGGAGCCTGTGCTCCGCAACGGGAGAGGCCACAACAGTGAGAGGCCCGCGTACCGAAAGAAAAAATAAATAAAGTGAAGAAACCACTGATGAGAGAAGATATTTACAATGCATGTATCTAAAGGAGGATTTTTACAAAAAATAAATAAAAATACCTACAACTCATTAGACAAAGACAAAAAACACAAAAATTGCCAAAAACTTGAACAAGCATTTTACACCAAATGATAACAAAAGATGACCAACCTCGGGCTTCCCTGGTGGCGCAGTGGTTGAGAGTCCGCCTGCCGATGCAGGGGACATGGGTTCGTGCCCCGGTCCGGGAAGATCCCACATGCCGCGGAGCGGCTGGGCCCGTGAGTCATGGCCGCTGAGCCTGCGCGTCCGGAGCCTGTGCTCCGCAACAGGAGAGGCCACAGCAGTGAGAGGCCGGTGTACTGCAAAAAAAAAAAAAAAAAAAAAAATGACCAACCTCATCAGAGCAAGAAAATGCAAATTATAACCACAATGAAAAACATGGGTATAGCACAGCATACTTATCAAACAGCTAAAATTAAAGAGACTGAAAATACCAAGTGATTTTGAGAATGTGCAGCAACGGAATTCACAGATATTACTGGCATTCACTGCAGTAGCACAAACCCTACAGAAACGGTTTAGCAGCATCTGAAAATGCCAACTACACAGATAGCCTAAAATCCATCATTTCTGCCCTACAGAAATGATGACTTTTGTCCACTTCAGTTGTTTTATTCCTTCCACAAACTCACAAATCCACATAGGTAAACTGTAACTTCTTAGACTGCCTTTTAAGAATATAAGTTATTTTGAGAAAATAAGCCAACAGAGCAAAACTTGGAGAAAAGCGTATATGCTTTATGTCACACCAAGTAGCCAGAACATGTCATTTCATATAAATACATATGGGTAAGCAAGGGCAATAAAAATAAGGGGAAAAAAATGTCTTAAAGCATATAATTTGAATAAGGTCATTCTGACACAAAAGCAAAATATGCTTGGTAATGAGGGGTCTCACTTTGTCTAGTGAATCAAAAGATTCAAGAGAATCCCTAATGTTTTCTAATGCCTCCTAAATCTCATTCAAGTCTCTCACTGGTGGCATTTCACGCAGAATCTTATTTTGCAGTGCAATTTGGGAAATGTAGTCCCTGGGCTTCCAGACCTATTATTACTTGGGAGTGGAGAGAAAATGATACACTGATAATTGACCTTAAATTAATCACATGCAGAGTAATTGCTTTTCAAAATAAAATTAAAACGTCTTTTATTAAATTACATGATTTAGGGTCTTCCCTGGTGGCGCAGTGGTTGAGAATCTGCCTGCTAATTCAAGAGACACGGGTTCGAGCCCTGGTCTGGGAAGATCCCACATGCCGCGGAGCAACTGGGCCCGTGAGCCACAACTACTGAGCCTGCGCGCCTGGAGCCTGTGCTCCGCAACAAGAGAGGCCGCAATAGTGAGAAGCCCGCGCAAAGCAATGAAGAGTGGCCCCCGCTTGCCACAACTAGAGAAAGCCTTGGCACAGAAACAAAGACCCAACACAGCCATAAATAAATAAAAATAAATTACATGATTTAATTATGGGACACTTGAAATAATAGCAAAATGTTCTCCTATCTATCTGAGGGACTCTTTTCCTATGTAAACAAAAGATTTAGTTTTTCTACATTAAAAACTAAATTTAATTTTTCTAGTGGAAGTTATTCTAAATTATGACGTCAACAATGCCTGGTTTGTCCTACCCGCCACTAACAGTGTATAAAAGGCCCTGGGCAGACGATGACATTTAAACTGAGAAGAATAATTCCTTCCTCTCAAGTGAACTTTCCACTCTTAACACCATGTACTATTGCAGAAACGATTATGGTGGCCTGGGCTATTATTGTGGCCTAGGTGCTGGCTACAGCTATGGCTATGGCAGGTATGGATGTGGATTCTACTATCCATCTTGCTGTATCAGCTACCGGTCCTATGGGTTCTACTGAGAAACTTGTAAAGCCACTCAGCTTATTGGATTCATCCTGCTACTACCAGGGATGACTTAGAAATTCTATTATATCTTTAATGCAGAGTAAACTCATCTTAGGCTACGAGGGAAAACGTTCAGATTTGACATTTTTTTTGGTCAAAATTATCTCAAAATACCTCAAATTTTATATTTTTAATGGATGCTTTCACTTTGATATTGCATTTCCATCATACTTTCTCATTAATTTTGATCTTGCAGAGGCTTTTGACTTTACTCCTGTAAGTGGAGACCACCATTTGCTTTCAGCTGGCAGGACCAGCAATGCTCTTTAACTGCCCTACCTCAGAATTATGCTAACTCTTCAAACCCCAGGCACGACTTAGTCTACAGAGACCTTGACTTTGCATTCTAGTGGTTATCACATTCGTCCACCATGTTTATAATATGATGGTGATGAGACCCAGTGAGTAGGAACTAGCAACTACCCTGCACATCTTGGGAAAACTCATGAGTGACAGAGGATGGGGAATAAGTCCTACAAAATTTCAAGGACCTGTCACCTCCATGAAATTTCTAGGGGTCCACTGATCTGGATGAAGGGACACGTCATTACTTTTGGCGCCTCCTATCACTAGGTAGGAAACACAATACTCAGGAGCCTCTTTGTATTTTCATGATAATGTAATCCTCATCTGGATGTGCCACCTGTTATCCATTTATCCATTGTAGCCGATAAAGCGGCTACAAGCTTAGAGTGAATTAAGAGCAAGAAGAAACTCCACAGTGGTCACAGGCTTTCTCACGTACTGCTCTGTTACTTCACTGTGCGGAGCAGCAGATTCAGTGCTGCTTAAAGTGTCCACAGAAGATAAGGATGATGTTTTGAGGTTTTCTCAGGTCTGTAGGGGTGAATCATAGCACAGGCTTTTAGGATTTTGGAGCAAATCTGTGCTGTCCTTTGCAGATTTATATTATCTTCTGAAGAAACAGCTCATAACTGAGTTCTTTTTTTCTTTTACCTTTATATTTTTTCCAGTTTTATTGAGATACAATTGATATGTAACATTTTATGAATTTAAGGTGTACAACGTCATGATTTGATATATGTATATATTGCCAAATGATTACGTCTAGTTAACATCCACCACCTCACAAAATTACAATTTTTTTCTTGTGATGAGAAGTAGATATTTCTTTTAAGATCCACTCTATAACTTTTCAAATATACAATACAGTTCACTAAGGTCACCATGTTGTACATTACATCCCCAGAACTTATTTATATTATAACTGAAAGTTTTGTACCGTTTGACCACCTTCACCCATTTCCCCCACACCAGCCTCCCCCCATTTTCGGCAACCACCAATCTATTCTCCGTTTCTATGAGTTGGATTTTTTTTTTTAAGATTTTTCAGTTCTTTTCCATAGGCTACCAAGTTACCATGTGACCTGAACTGCACACTATGAACTAGGTATTGTTTGAATCTGAGCCACAAATTTGAGTATACTCAGCAATCTTCCATCATCAAGTGAAAGTACTGTACATGAGACTGGGCTTGAGCAAGTCCAGAAAGCACAAATAAATTATAGAAGAAAGTGGCCTGAGTCTCATGGCTTCTACTCTACTGAGTGTCTCCTTTTTCTCAACACCCACTGATGGATTTATTCTGATTTTCCAGTTGAAAGAAGAGAAAACAGTCCTGGCTTACAGATGGTTCTGCCAATCTGAGGATACACTTAAAAGTAGGTGGCTGCACTACAGTAGCCCGAATCAGACATGGTCCTAGAGAACAGCAGTGAAAGAAAAGCCCCAATTGTTTTCAATCCTCCCGAGAAATGATAACACCCAAATTTGGTCTGTCTCTTAAAGCTCAAGTCTATGTATAGGAGCCACTATGTACAGAGCCACTATCCTTAAGAAAAATAAATGCTCATGTGCTCTATCCAATTTCAGCCTCAAAAAGTTCTACTCTATATTCCTATGAACTTGGAAACAAATAAGACGGTCAATGCTCTTCATGTACGTGAAGAAATGTGTACAGTCTGGTACAGGTATCGATAATCAACTAGCCAACTTTTTTACCGAACAGAAAAAAAAACAAAAATACAAAAAATACACAGGCAACAAAGTGGCATTACTCTCAAGAGAGCACAGCAATACAAATCCCACAGAGTAAAATGTGATTGGAGTGGGTGGTAGGTCGTACAGAAAAAAATACTGTGTGCTCCTAAGATTTATATAGATAACATCACAGCTGTGTTGATTAGGTTTTAAATCTGCGCATGAGATGAAGGGTATTATTAGCAAAATCACTGGAGGAAGAAGGCATTCGCCTCCTCCATGTGATGTCATGCAGCATGGTTACAAAGGTTAAATTCAGCACCGGTGTCAGCAAGGTCAGTGAACTCAGCATTTTGGTTTTTTATTTAAAGAACATCGACTGTTTGGGAAGATCCTAACATACCAAGCGAATAATCTCCACTTTAATGAGTATGTGGAGTCTTTTTTGTCTAAAGAAACGTGATTAATGAGATTTTTAAATACAAGTTGGTCTATATGAGGATGTCAGAAGTGTCTGTGGTTTGCCACACCTACACGTAGACTGCAAAAAAGACTCTTAGCATTTAATGTTCTCATTCACTACAATTTACTCTTCGCTTATAGGCTAAAAACTTAAATTCTGACACAGTATGCTACTACTAAGGCAGATACTATAGAGGACTGGGCTATGGCTACAACTGTGGATACGGTTATGTCTGTTGCTTTGGTGTCTTTAGAATCTTAGGATGTGGCTACAGATGTGGCTGTAATAGGTATGGACTTGGCTGCTGACACCAATATTGTCACAGGTGACACTTGTCCCCTGGCACCAACTGAATACTATCTGCTACTGAGTCCATTCCCTTGTGAGATAGCAATTCTGTTCTACAGAATCTTTTCATTGTACCTGTTATACTCAGTTTTAACTGTTAATAATCCAAACGAATCCTAGGCAATCAGAATAGATTACTAAATTGACAATATATCCACATCAGTGTCTTAGACTGACTACATTTTTCTCTTTCAGTTAACGTTTTTATTCATGATAATATACCACATAAATTACAATTTTGGCATGTTTCATGAGTAGGCAACTCTAGGTTCACTTTTCATTACTCTGGCTTGGCCAATGTTGTTATTTGTTTCTCTTTTTAAAAATGTATTACTTATACATGTGTTCAAAAATGATTAATGAATAACTGTTCCATAAGTCTCCCTGTTAAGTCTTAAGTGTTACAAATGTGAAAAGATATGTTAATTTGGAAAACAAATATGTAAACAAACATGATAGATGATGTAATGGTCAATTGGAAACACAGAGGGGAAGGCTCACGTCTGGTTTCAAAAACGAAAGATGCTAGAGCAAAAGGTCAGACCAAATATGTTCTCCCTAAAGGTTACATTTAAATTAATTATTGATGGAGGAGAAATATAATAGAGAGGCAAAGTGTATGCCAAGCAAGAGGAACAGAATATGCGCAGGCATTGGGAAAATATTGCATTACAGAGTTATAAGTTGGTGTCACAACTAGAAAGTACACAGAGCAAAGCTAGTGGCTAAAATGAGGCCCCAGGCAATTAAGAGAAACCAGAACATCAAGATCATATATATCTTGCTATGGGTGCACTAGATACTGTTTTAAAAAGTTGTAATGTTTTCCTTAGAAATTTATGTTTTATAAAAATCATTATGGCAGCTAATTGAAAGGAAGTTCACCAAGGGCTGTGACCACTGACCAATAGACCATCAAGAGGCTATTCAAGTAGCCTCGATGTGAGGTCTTAATGTAAGAAAGCAGCAACTAAGATTTTCAAGAGGACCCAGATCAAATATATATTTAAGTGACAGAATTTAAAAGCCTTGTTTATATGATATGGGGGTGAAGAGTAATAAAGAAAAAAAGGAGCACACATGAACTTCCAGATTGGAGGTCCAGCAATCGATGGATTGTGATGCTAATAGCAGATGTGATATGAGATGGGGGGGGTCATTAGGAGGAAGATCAGGGTAGAGATCTGAAAATTTGTTAGAATTCAGATAAATTTAAGTAAAGTTATATAGTGGCAGGTTCTTATAAAAATCTGGAACTCAAGAGAGAACTGGGTTTGACATTTCAAATAATTGGATAAATGTATAATAGCTTCATAAATACAGTATTCCAATATTTAGAAGTGAGCAGAAGAAAAAGAGATTGCATTTCAGGTAAGGAGCAGGAAAAAGATAAACGGTGAATCAGAAGAGAGTTGTATCAGGGGAATCAAGGGCATATAAACTTTGTAGGAGGGAACTGTCAACAATTGCACTTTCACTCAAGCATTTCTTCTTTCACCAAGTATTTCTAGAGTAATAACAAATTTTGAAACTAAGCTAGATGCTGGCAAATAGTCAATGAGATTGGCATGTTACAGAAGTTACAATCAAGAGACACATGACAGAACATCGTAAAGGCAATTACTGTAAAATAACAGAGACTTTAGTGATTACTTAGAGTCTCTTCAGCTCCCGATGTCTGGGGAATTGACCCCAAACTCCATCCTCGTGATAACCAAAGAAACAGCCATTTTATTCTTCAATTTGTTAATATGGTGTATCACATTGATGGAGTTGCATATATTGAATCCTTGCATCACTGGGATAAATCCCACTTGATCATGGTGTATGATCCTTTTAATGTCTTGTTGGATTCTGTTTGCTAGTATTTTGTTGAGGATTTCTGCATCTATATTCATCAGTGATATTGGCCTGTAGTTTTCTCTTTTTGTGACATCTTTGTCTGGTTTTGGTATCATGGTGATGGTGGCTTCATAGAATGAGTTTGGAAGTGTTCCTTCCTCTGCAAGTTTTTGGAAGAGTTTGAGAAGAATGAGTGTTAGCTCTTCTCTAAATGGTTGATAGAAACCACCTGTTAAGCCGTCTGGTCCTGGACTTTTGTTTCTTGTAAGATGTTTAATAACAGTTTCAATTTCATTACTTGTGATTGGTCTGTTCATATTTTCTACTTTTTCCTGGTTCAGCCTTGGAAGGTTATACCTTTCTAAAAGTTTGTCTATTTCTTCCAGGTTGTCCATTTTATTGGCATAGAGTTGTTTGTAGCAGGCTCTTATGCTTTGTATTTCTGCAGTGGCCGTTGTAACTTCTCTGTTTTCATTTCTAGTTTTATTGATTTAAGTCCTCTCCCTCTTTTTCTTGATGAATCTGGCTAAAGGTTTATCAATTTTGTTTAACTTCTCAAAGAAGCAGCTTTTAGATTTACTGATCTTTGTTATTGTTTTCTTTGTTTCTATATCATTTATTTCTGCTCTGATGTTCATGATTTCTTTCCTATTAACTTTGTGTTTTGTTTCTTCTTTATCTATTCTTTTAGGTGTAAGGTTAGATTGTTTATTTGAGATTTTTCTTGTTTCTTGGGGTAGGATTGTATTGCTATAAACTTCCCTCTTAGAACTGCTTTTGTTGAGTCCCATAGGTTTTGGATCATTGTGTTTTCATTGTCATTTGTCTCTAGGTATTTTTTGATTTCCTCTTTTATTTCTTCTGTGATCTCTTGATTATTAGTAACATATTGTTTAGCTTCCATGTGTTAGTATTTTTTACATTTTTTTCCCTGTAGTTGATTTCTAATCTCATAGCATTGTGGTCAGAAAAGATTCTTGATATGATATCAATTTTCTTAAATTTACTGAGGCTTGATTTGTGACCCAAGATGTGATTTATCACATCTGGAGAATGTTCTGTGTGTGCTTAAGAAGAAAGTGTAATCTGCTGTGTTCGGATGGAATGTCCTGTAAATATCAATTAAATCTACCTGGTCTATTGTGTCATTTAAAACTTGTGTTTCCTTATTAATTTTCTGTCTGCATAATCTGTCCATTGGCATAAGTGAGGTGTTACTGTCCCCCACTGTTATTGTGTTACTGTCGATTTCCATTTTTATAGCTGTTAGCATTTGCCTTATGTATTGAGGTGCTCCTACATTGGGTGCATATATATTTATAATTGTTATATCTTCTTCTTGGATTGATCCCTTGATCATTATGTAGTGTCCTTCTTTGTCTCTTGTAACATTCTTTATTTTAAAGTCTATTTTATCTGATATGAGTATTGTTACTCCAGCTTTCTTTTGATTTCCATTTGCATGGAATATCTTTTTCCTTCCCCTCACTTTGAGTCTGTATGTGCCCCTAGGTCTGAAGTGGGTCTCTTGTAGACAGCATATATATGGGTCTTGTTTTTGTATCCATTCAGTAAGCCTGTGTCTTTTGGTTGGAGCATTTAATCCATTTACATTTAAGGTAATTAGTGATATGTATGCTCCTATGACCATTTTCTTAATTGTTTTGGATGTGTTTTTGTAGGTCCTTTTCTTCTCTTGTGTTTCCCATTTAAAGAAGTTCCTTTAGCATTTGTTGTAGAGCTAGTTTGGTGGTGTTGAATTCTCTTAGCTTTTGCTTGTCTGTAAAGCTTTTGATTTCTCCATCAAATCTGAATGAATCCTTACTGGGTAGAGTAATCCTGGTCATAGGTTCTTCCCTTTCATCACTTTAAATATGTCATGCCACACCCTTCTGGCTTGTAGAGTTTCTGTTGAGGAATCAGTTGTTAACCTTATGAGAGTTCCCATGTATGTTATTTGTTGTTTTTCCCTTGTTGCTTTTAATAGTTATTCATTGTCTTTAATTTTTGTCAGTTTGATTATTATGTGTCTCAGTATGTTTCTCCTTGGGTTTACCCTGCCTGGGACTCTCTACACTTCCTGGACTTGGGTGGTTATTTCCTTTCCCATGTTAGGGAATTTTTCGACTATAATCCCTTCAAATATTTTCTCGGGTCCTTTCTCTCTCTTCTTCTTCTTCTGGGACAGCTATAAGGTGAATGTTGGTGCATTTAATGTTGTCCCAGAGGTCTCTTAGGCTGTTTTCATTTCTTTTCATTCTTTTCTCTTTATTCTGTTCCACAGCAGTGAATTCTACCAGTCTGTTTTCCAGGTCACTTATTCGTTCTTCTGCCTCAGTTATTCTGCTATTGATTCCTTCTAGTGTAGTTTTCATTTCAGTTATTGTATTGTTCATCTCTGTTTGTTTATTCTTTAATTCTACTAGGTCTTTGTTAAACATTTCTTGCATCTTCTCGATCTTTGCCTCCATTCTGTTTCCAAGGTCCTGGATCACCTCCACTACCATTATTCTGAATTGTTTTTCTAGAAGGTTGCCTATCTCCACTTCATTTAGTTGTTTTTCTGGAGTTTTATCTTGTTCCTTCATCTGGTACATAGTTCTCTGCCTTTTCATTTTGTCTATCTTTCTGTGAATGTGGTTTTCATTCTACAGGCTGCAGAACTGTAGTTCTTCTTGCTTCTGCTGTCTGCTCTTTAGTGGATGAGGCTAACTAAGAGGCTTGTGCAAGCTTCCTGATGGGAGGGACTGGTGGTGGGTAGAGCTGGGTGTTGCTCTGGTGGACAGAGCTCAGTAAAACTTTAATCCACTTGTCTGCTGATGGTTGGGGTTGGGTTCCCTCCTTGTTGGTTGCTTGGCCTGGGGTGACCCAGCACAGGAGCCTACCCAGCTCTTTGGTGGGGCTAATGGCAGACTCTGGGAGGGTTCACACCAAGGAGTACTTCCCAGAACTTCTGCTGCCAGTGTCCTTGTCCCTGTGGTGAGCTATAGCCACCACACCCCACCACTGCAGGAGACCCTCCAACACTGGCAGGTAGGTCCAGTTCAGTCTCCCATGGGGTCACTACTCTGTCCCCAGGTCCTGATGTGCACTCTACTTTGTGTGTGCCTTGCAAGAGTGGAGTCTCTGTTTCCCCCATTCTTGTCGAAGTCCTGCAATCTAATCCTGCCAGGCTTCAAAGTCTGATTCTCTAGGAATTCCTCCTCCCATTGCCAGACCCCCAGGTTGGGAAGCCTGTCATGGGGCTCAGAACCTTCACTCCAGTGGGTGGACTTCTGTAGTATAAGTGTTTTCCAGTTTGTGAGTCAACCACCCAGGGGCCATGGGATTTGACTTTTTGTGATTGTGCTCCTCCTACCATCTCATTGTGCCTTCTCCCTTGTCCTTGGATGTGGAGTATCTTTTTTGTTAGTTTCAGTGTCCTCCTTTCTATGATTGTTCAGCAGTTAGTTGTGATTCCAGTGGTCTCACAAGAGGGAGTGAGCTCATGTCCTCCTACTCTGCCATCTTGAACCAATCTGAGAAACAGCCATTTTAAATGTGATTCCCATGTTCTAGTCAAGGTTAATGGGCGCAGATCTGGCTGCTTGAACAAGATGAGCCAGAAAATCACCAGGATTTATGAACAGGAGCCTATATTTTTTTCTACTTGATGAAGCTCTAAGGAGTAACACTTGGAAGCTATTAGCAGCTATGTTTTACTCTTTGTAGAGTGCACTTTAACAGTTCATTGTAAATCACCTACTTAAGTAATCTGCTGAATAATCTCTTATATGTTTTGCTCAGAGGCAATTCATGGAAAATCTTTTTAACTTTTCTAGATTTCCCATCTCAGTAAGTGATATTCTATCAAATCTAAGAGGCTCACCATCCTAAAAAAACAGATTAGTAAACTTGAAAATCATTATTCTCTAGATTTACACATTGACCTCAAATGCTATTCTATATTAATTATTTGCTTATTTACCTCAGATGTACAAAAGCCTGACCTGGATTGCTTTGCATGGAAGTGGACGAAAATGTCATTATAATTGAGCTGTCTTGCAGAATTTATAAGCCATAGAGGGTAAATAGTGGCAGAACATTAAAATTTTCTGATAGTGTGAAAATACAGCACCGTCAGATGTCAGAAGGGGTATTTTCATTAAAACTGTGATAGTGATGACAGGTTGAAAAAGGTCTGTGAAAGAAATTACAAAATACATGATAGCATGGGGCAAAATTTCTGACCTGATGGCTGAAAACAATGGCAAAAGTTAGGTAGACCTTAACTAGTAGATTTAAAGAAATGTAATAATGACCAGAACATTTAATTATTTCTAGTCTCTCTTAACAGCCTTAAAATCCTAAATATTTGTGGAATTAAGTCATGTTTGGCTCCTGAACAGAGAAATTTTATTCCATTTCCCTATATGGACCAAAGGGCACTGCAGCAAGATCAGCGGATCTGTAGCTCTAAAAAGAACAATAGCCCACAACTTAATTAAAACATTGAATGAAGTATTTATCTATATATGTATCTATATCAGTACATATATAGAAGTACATAAATGTGTATGTTTATATATTGAATATGTATAATGAATACATATATTGAAAGAGAAAGAGAGGGACAGAGAGAGAGAGAAATATACTAGATAATTTAGCATATGGTTATCTGGCTGAGATAGGGGTAGGGAGCTGATGTATAGTATTGGGTGAATGGGTGAGGATGGAAGACGGTAAGGGGTTAACCAAAAGGTAAAGAATAAAGATAGAAACTGTACTGAAAAAAAATCTCAAAATGAAGAATATATTATTTTTATGCTAAAATTTATGTGTGTGATATATAATAGGCAAAGAGATTACATCTATGGACTAACAGTGTATCCATAATAAATGACAGTATAAAAGGCAAGAGCTCAATATGTATAGTATGATTCCTTTCAGTTTGAAACCACAAACTTCAAAGCTCCATGTGTGCATAACTATGGGTAGAGTCAACACTGCCTATGTATGTATGAGGGAAAAGAGAGTAATTGAAGGTCCTCTGAAGGGGGTAATATGTGTATGCAGTAAGATCAGAGATCATTAACTTGATTTTATACATATTTGCATTTCTTCACTCATTATTACAGGAATCTGTTAACTTGTGAATAAAGATAACATCAAATGAAGAAAACATTTGAAAACTGAAAGGATGCTTTAGCTAATAGAAAACCGAATCATGGATCCATAGAATTAGAAGCTTTAGAGAGTTGGCTTCATTTAACTTTTGCTTGATTTGCAATTGATTTGTGAGTGTTTACTGTAGAATATTTTAACATGTCTTTACAAGGAGTTGGCATTCTATTTTTAATTTATTTAGCTTGGTTACATGTCCTGAAGAGAAAGGACTACTTGTTCACAGCTCTCCAAATAACTGTCAGCATATAACAGTCATTAAATCTAAACAAATGAGATAATGTGAAATGTAATGACAATGTAAGCATACATTTTTTAAAAACATGCTAGATTTTAATACCAGGAGAGATTTCTTGCCTTTATAAACACCTAGATCCACCGTGCCACAATGGTATATAATGAGATCCAAGATTATTTTAGGACACATAACACAATAATTTGAATTATATACAGCTACCCAGAAACAAAATAGGTTGAATGTGATGCAGTGTAAAGTCCTCTGAGGAGATGCCTGATGTTATTAGTCAGGTGCAATGGCAGTTTTCTTTACTGACTAAAACAGTTTCATATCCTGGGGCCCTAATTACCACAGTTATACATGCTTTATTATTTTTTTCTATAAATCTTATAGAGAAAAAAGGAAGAATGCAGGAGAAAGCTCTGGACAACAAGTGGGAGAAATAAACCCCCAGGGAACTTCAGCTACCTTCATCCTTCCATGGTATTGCTTGGATAGGGAGAGGAAGGAGATGCACCACCCCAACAGCTATTGAAAACTACATCTACTTCTAGTGCAGCTAAGTGATTTGCTGTGAAGTCTTTACAGATAACTCTTTGTCGAATATTTTTATTGTAGAAAATTGTTGGAGAGGACTACTTAAAGAGACTTCTGGCTGCTATAATAATCAGTAATATTTACTCAATTTAGAAAGCATTCTTGACATAAGATAGCAATATTTCTCATGGTGTGAGAAAATCAAGCACTCATTCATTTGGGGGACAAATATCCATTGAGTATGGTCTACATTGCATGGTCTCAGTACTTGTATGGTCTGCATGCATGGTCTTTGTACCTACAATTATCCCCATTGCTGCCTGCTGCCTTTATTCTTGCCATGTTTGGTTCCTATTAATACAGTGGCATAAACAAAGGATACTTTTATATTTAAGCTTTTCCTTAAAAAAATGAAAAAGAATTCATGTTTTTGTTTTCTTTGGTTATATACCCAAGAGTGGAATTTATGGATCATATGGTAGTTCTATTTTTAGTTTTTTGAGGCACCTACACACTATTATCTATACTGGCTGCACCAATTTATATTCCCACTGACAGTGTATGAGTGTTCCCTTTTCTCCACATTCTCACCAACATTTGAAATTTGTGGTCTTTTTGATGATAGCCATTCTGAATGGTGTGAGGTGATATCTCATTGTGATTTTGATTTGCAGTTCTCTGAGGATTAGCAATGCTGAGCATCTTTTCATGTATCTGTTAGCAATCTGTATGCTTTTTTTAGAAAAATGTATATTCAGGTCTTCTTCACGTTGTTTAATCTGGTTATTTTTTTTTATTGAGTTGTAAGAGCTGTTTATATATTTTTGGTATTAACCACTTATCTGTCATTTCATTTGCAAATATTTTCTCCCATTCAGTAGGTTGTCTCTTCATTTTGTCAATGGTTTTCTTTGCTGTGCAAAAACTTTTATGTTTAATTAGGTCCAATTTGTTTACTTCTGCTTTTATTTCTTTTGCCTTAGGAGACAGATCAAAAAAAAATATTGCTAGGATTTATGTCAAAGAATATTCTGCCTGTGTTTTCCTCTAGAAGTTGTATGGTTTCAGGTCTTACGTTTAGGTAAGCTTACATTTTGAGCTTAGTTTTATATATGGAGTTAGAGAGTGATCTAATTTCATTCTTTTATATGTAGTAGTCCAGTTTTCCCAGCAACACTTACTGAAGAGACTGTCTTTTTCTCATTGTATAGTCTTCCTCCTTTGTCGTAGATTAACTGACTGTAAGTGTGTGGGTTTATTTTGGAGCTTTCTATTCTGTTCCATTGGTAATGAACCTGTTTTTGTGCTGCTATCATGCTGCTTTGATTACTGTAGTTCTGTAGTATAGACTGAAGTCAGAAAGTGTGATACCTTCAGCTTTGTTATTTTTTCTCAAGATTGCTTTGCCTGTTCAGGATCTTTTGTGATCCCATATAAATTTTAGGAGTATTTGTTCTAATTCTGGGAAAAATCACATGGCTATTTTGATCAGGATTTCATTAAATATGTAGATTGCTTTGCGTAGTATGGATATTTTAACAATATTAATTCTTCCAATCCATGAACACTTAGTGGAATAAGTCAGACCACGGAAGACAAACACTGTATGTTATCACTTACATGTGGAATCTACAAAATAAAACAAATGAATAAATATAACAAAACAGAAACAGACTCACAGATACAGAGAACAAACTAGTGGTTACCAGTGGAAAGAGGGATAAGGGGAGAGACAGGATAGGGGTATGGAATTTAGAGGTACAAACCACTATGTATACAAAACAAATAAGCTACAAAGATATATTATAGGTCAGTGAATATAGCCAATATTTTATAATAACTTTAAATTCAGTATAATCTACAAAAATATTGAATCTTTATGTTGTAACCTGAAACTAACATTATATTGTAAATCAACTATACTTAATTTAAAAAGTGAAAAGTACATGAATAAGTAACTGTGGAAACAGCTATAAAATCATAAAACCTATAAGTGAAAACCTACAATATTCCCATTGACATAGGGAAAAACACGATCTGTGAGAATTGACTCATAGTGAACTGCAACCTATTTGAACAGACCCATTTAACACAAAATAGAAAATGTACTTAAAATGGTACATAACATAAATATAAGTGTGAAATACTGTAATGTTTTAAAGACCATAAATGTCACAGATAATCAGAGGAGGAGGAAATCAATGAATTCTAGTGAGGAGTGTGATGCTTCATAGAAGGTGTGGAAGGACCAGGAAGAGAATTGGAGGAAGGAGAAATATTTAGATGAAAAGAATTTTATAATAACTGGGCAATATGGGCACACTGAAGACACCACATCACCCATGAAGTAGTCTCTCCAAAGCATTAAACCTGGATCAAACCAAGACATAAGGTCTAACCTACAACTTATACAACAATTCAATAGTATAAAAATAAGGGCTATTCTTCATTCAAAGAGAAAAAAAACACATAATAGTTAAATTCAATGTGTAAAACTTATCTGATTTTAAATAAACAACAACAACTAAAACACCTGTTTTAAATAATCAGGAAAATTTGATTACTGCATTAGTTGATAAAAAAATAATAATAGTGTTAGGTGTGATAATGCTATTCTGATAATGTAAGAAAATACTCTGTTTTTAGATATGCGTATTGAAACTTTTTGAATTATGAAATATCTGTGATTTATTTTAAAATATTTCATAAAAAATGATGATTAATATATCAAAATGTTAAAGAGTGTTAAAATTAGGGGGTAAATAAAAAAGTTAATACTCTTATTTTTCTACTGATTAAATGTTGTTCAATAAAAAGTTTATAAAACTGATAGCAAGAGCAGAGAACATTCATGAATGAGACAAATAAAATGAGCAACGACCCACGGGTGAGATTGTGCAAGACCTGACTCAAGACCATAAAACTTTTACTCAGAATTTGAGAAAAAGAGTTAATGAGAGCTAAATTGGGAAACATAGGTTGGAGTGTCATTATTGAAGGCTCTAGTTACTGAATATTATACTGTCAAACATAAAAAGGGGTTAGATGAAGCATAATGGAATTTTTGAGCAAGACAATGATAAAAGCAGTAAGATTGGTTGGTTGGTTGGTTGGTTGGTTGGTTGGTTGGTTGGTTGGTTGGTTGGTTGGCTGGTTGGTTGGTTTGGTGAGATCCTCTTAGAAAGATTAAATAGCTTAAGGGTTTGTGGAATGCATCAAGGAATAAGGAAATGCAAAGTTGAAGAATAATTTAGGGACTGCTTTAAGAGCTCATTATGTTTTTGTTGAAGCAGAGGCTGTGAGAACATGCATGGAAAGACATAGATGATAAATTAACAGGACTCAGTTGTGAGAGGGAGTGGGAATAGCAAATAGAAAGTGGCCATAAATAATTTTGAGATTTCAAGGTATTAGCCATATGAGAAGGAAAGGTGATGAGGTCAGTTGTTTGTGGTGAGGTCTGGTGCTATATATAATGCATCTGGTTTTAGGCAATGAAATATGAATGTCCTGCTGAACTGAGATTGCATATCAGCCGCTTGGTTTTCAAAAACTCTGAGAAGCAGTTTGTTCCACTTCTACTTAATCAAACTTTATGTCAGCAAGTAACAGAATTCAATTCTCTTATAGTCTACCATCATTATATCATCTAGATAAAATTGAAAAATATATAATTAACTATAAAAAGTTATTTTAATTTGCATATAGTTGACCAAAAACATAATAAATCACTTTTGAGGCAATCATAATTTATTGTTTCTGACATTTTAAGTGTATGTGAATATTCTGTGTTATTGTTGCCTTTGAATATTACAAAATTGTAGTTACTTAATTCATTCCTTTCCTTAAATATATTTTTACACCATGTCTGACCTAGTACTAGGATATAGATCAGAAATATGAATAGGACATGATCCTGCCTTCTGCCCCCCAGAAACATATTTATAAACAGTTGATTGCAAATGTGTGTTAGGTGGCAAAAGAGTGATGTGTACAGTGGGAACCAATTTTTAAAAATCAACCTTTCTTGAGATGTCATGGTAGACTTTACAGGGACTGGGCTCTTTAAAGATTATTAGAATGTCACTTCACATGTAAGGGCATTAAGAACGTTCTGGCTCATTAGTATTCACTATTTTTGTGTTTGCAGCACATCTGACAAATCAATAGTTCATCGAATAGATATGACAAGATAAAGACATATCCTCAATTAAGGTCAGAGTAAAGGTTTTCTATAAATTAAAATTAGTCAACCTATCTGGGCTGGATATGCAGTGCATAGTGTTCTGGGACACACTTATTGAGAACCCATCCTATCTATAAAGACAAGTGAGTTATCAGGCCATTAAGGGAATGAAGAAAAAAATAATAAAGAATAAAACTTCATAGGAATCTATAAGAAACAGAGTTATCTCAAATTAGCCTGTGAAGATAGAAATGTCTCCCCAGAAGAGGTAACCAGTCAAATAGGTAGATATGGATGCAGGTAGCTGGACAAATTAAAAAAGAGAAGCAGTTGAGCCAAAGAGAAAAGCCCATTGAAGATATGAAACAGAATGCTATGGACTGAATGTTTATGTCCCCCAAATTCATAATGTTGATATCCCCAATGTGATGGTGGAGAATATAGCAGGTGATTAGGTTATATGGGTAAAGCCATCATGAATGGGATTAGTGCCCATATAAAAGTGACCTCAGAGAGCTCTCTCACCCATTCTGCCATGTGAGGACACAGCAAGAAGATTGATATCTATGAACCGGGAAGTTGGCCCTCACCAGATGCTAAAGCTGCTGGCATCTTGATCTTGGATTTTCAGCCTCCAGATCTGTGAGAAATAAATGTGTGTTGTTCAAACCACCAGTCTATGATATTTTTGTTATAACATCCTAAATGGACTAAGACCGAAAAGTCAGGGTACTGCTGTAACAAATACCTAAAATGTGTAGGCTGCTTTGGATATGGGTAAGGGGTAGAAGCTGGAAGAGTTTTGATATGCATGCTAGAAAATTCTACATTTTTGTAGATGGATCATTACAAGCAATTCTGATGAGAGCTCAGAAAGAAGAGAGTTGCAGAGAAAGCTTCTGTCTTCTTAGATAATACTTAAATAATCACGAATAGAATGTTGGTAGAAATGTGGGTGGTAAAGACCATTCTGATGAGGTCTCAGACAGAACGAAGAAACATGTTATTGGCAACTGACCTGTGTAGACTCATAGTGCAAGGGGTCAGGGTGGGTCAGGCCAGAATGCTCCTGCCCAAAGTATCAAGGGAACCTACAAAGAGCTGCAGTGGAGGTTGCACCTACCAGAGCCGTGGGGGCAGAGCCACCCAGAGCCATGGTGCAGGGACTCCAGCCTGGGAGAGCTGCAGAGGTGGGACCAGCACACTAGCTAGTTCAGAGGGCAGAGCATTGAGCCCAAGAGGATTATTCTTGAGCCCTTAGGTTTAATGTTGTTTGCTCTATTAGGTTTTATATTTCGTTGGGGCCTGTGCCCCTAACTTCTTTCTTATTTCTTTATTTTGGAGTAGGAATACCTACCCTGTGCCTGTCCCACCACTGTGTTTTGGAAGCACATAATTTGCTTGGCTTCACAGGTTCACAGCTAGAATTTGCCTCAAGATGAATCTTACCTTGCACATCACCTGTATCTGATTTCAATGATATTTAGATAAGACTTTGGACGTTAGACTTTCAATGCTGACATGAACTGAGACAAACCTTTACATTCATGTCAATTGACTTTAAACAAGAGTGCCAAGACCTTCCCTGGGAAATAGTAGGCTTTTCAACAAAAAGTACTGAAACAAATGGGTATCCACATGCAAAAGGATGAGGTTGGAACCTGTCTCATATCTCTCACCTTATCAAGAATTAACTCGAAGTGGATCAAAGATCTAAGGTTTAGAGCTAAAGGTATAGAGCTAAAAGTATGTATATATATCTTAGAAGAAAAATAGGTGTAAATCTTCATGACCTTGGATTTTTCAATCATTTCTCAGATACAACACCAAAAGCACAAGCCACAAAATAAATAAATTTGATTTCATCAAAATTAAAAGCTTTTTTCCTTCGACAGACAATATTAAGAGAGTGAAAACACAAACTATAGGATGGGAGAATATATTTTCAATTCAAATATCCCCAGAGGAACTTGTAATCAGAATTATTTTAAGAACTCTTTCAACTCAACTATAAAAAAAAAAAACCCTAGGGGTTTCCCTAGTGGCGCAGTGGTTGAGAGTCCGCCTGCCGATGCAGGGGACACGGGTTCGTGCCCCGGTCCGGGAGGATCCCACATGCCGCGGAGCGGCTGGGCCCGTGAGCCATGGCCGCTGAGCCTGCACGTCCGGAGCCTGTGCTCCGCAACGGGAGAGGCCACAACAGTGAGAGGCCCGCGTACCACAAAAAACAAACAAACAAACACACCCTATAATTAAAAAGTGGACAGAAGATCTGAATGATAGCTGTTCAAAGAAAATATACAAATAGTTAATAAGCCTGTGAAAAGATGCTCGACATTATTAGTCGTTAAAGAAAAGCATGTCCAAATCATGTTAATTTCATGCTTTATATTCTGAGAAATTAATGAACATATAGACCAGTTGTAGCTTGGGTAAGGGTCACAGTGCTGGTTTTTTATGGATTCATTTCTTCTTTGAGTGTCTGCTCAATCATTCTTCATGTCTCTTCACAATGCCATGTTCTATATTTCAAGTTTATTCACATTAATTCTCATTAAACCGATCAATGCTTTGTATCATTTCCAACACATTAATAATAGAAATGCACTCACAAGCACTTTCTTAGTTTTCAGACATCATTGATTCACAAGATCTCCAGAGCTCTTTATTACTCTGATTACTATTTTCTTGGACCATGTGACTCTGAGCAGTGCCGGAATGTCACTACATTCAGAAAAGCATTGAAAAAGTGCCTGCTACAGATTTTTCAGGGACATCTTCCCTCCCTCTACTGCTGTGGCCAAAGAGGCTTTCCAAAGATTACAGTGGTGTTTTCCCCAGGAGGGATTCATGCTCAAAAAGACATTCCCTATCACTCAACTTTTTCTGATTGCTTCTTTATAATGACAACAGCAACAAAATCTTATTGCTTTCTTGTTACATGATTGAATATTTTCTACCCAGAGAATTTTTTTTTCATACACTTATCCATGAACCATGTAAGCCATGATGAAAAATGCACATAAACTCTGATACAACCCGTTATCTTATAGATTCATTAAGTACTTATTTTTCACAGCCCAATGTCGTTGGCAATTATGCATTCTGACTGCAGAGACCTTAATACACGAATAAATGTGTGTCTAGCTTCTATGTGCCCTTATTCCTGAGTATTTCTGATAGGTCTTAGGCTAAATCACTTTGTTTTCAGCTTTAAGCTTCTTACAGAGAATATGTATTCCCAACATCTTAGATTAGAAATGCCTGATTTTGTATTCTCTTCATATTTTTTTCTGTTCATTTTTAAAATGCAACACCCCCGAATTCTATTGTGTGGAGCTGGAATCATTATTTTTAAGGATATTATTTCAACATAAATGAAATCCAACCAGCTCAGCTGAAGCACATTACAATACAGCCCCCGATGACTGCTTTCATTGATGTCATGAGAGAATATGAAGAAACAGTGTGAGAAAAACTGCATTTGAAAATGCTTATCTTTCTACTGATGTAAAGAGGTTGCATCTGCTTTGAAATATAAAGGCAATAGCAGTCATATTCCTGGGTTTAGCTGAATTCTCCAGCCCTGGAAAGGAGTATGTTCAGTTTATATATGAATCTCTAGATTCCTATATAGGCTATAGATTTTTCATTTTGAGTTATAGATAAACAATGATTTATAAAGCTATCTTTTTTTTCTAATTGGTCAAGAAGTCTAACTTTGCCACAAGGATTCCAATAGCATCTTAACTTTTTTTCACTTATATGCACCACAGTTCGTTAACAGTTTGACACTAATTAGTATATGGAATTAGATATTGGAGTCCTGGAATTTTCCACAGCCACTCTTAGTAGTATATCAAGCTCTTACATATAGTAAAAGTCACACTTTGGCCACTCATCATTTGCGCCCTTACCCATCCTCATCTCCCAAGACTCTATGCTGCGGCTATTATGGGAACTACTTTTGGAGCCATGGTGATGGATGCTGTGGCTATGGAGGCTTAGGGTGTGGCTATTGTTGGGACTTTGGAGGCCTGAAATAAGTCAATGAGCATGGTTAGGGTGAATATTGATATGGCTGCTGTCATCCACTGTGCTGTAAGAAAACAAGTCTTATAGCTTCTTCTGAAAACCTTGATCATTTACACAATTTCCTAGAGAGTCATCAGTTCAACTTCAAATGATAAGAAATCCTCTTCTTTTCACCCACAGTCTATAATTGTTATCTCCTTTCCATTGCTAAGGAACCCACCACTGCTGGCCACCACACACCCAGGGGTCAGCCTCTGTCCCACCCATCACAGGGACCAAATGCCGCTGGCATCTCCAACAACTGAGCACTTGAACTGCAAATGTCAACATTCTAATTGCAGCTCCTCTTGTCAGATTTATTTTTAACTCTGATATCAACCCTTTCTCCTGTATCCCATGTCTCATAATGCTTACATTTTCACTTTTTCAATTAAAAAATGCTTAATCTCCCCTAGCAAACATTGTTCGCTATTTGTGTTTATTCAGTTCAATAGGTCTCATGCTATAGGTATATTATTTTTAATCCATACTTGAATTTTTCTCCACTGCAGCTGCAGATGATTTGTGGCCCAGGAATAGCTGAGTATATGTGTGATGAAATTGAGCCCCTTAGCATCCTATAACTTTTTTCAGAAGAAAGAATGAAATCTGATTTCTTGTTTGCTTTTGCTTTTTTCATGAGAAAAAGTATTTTCCTCCCATTCTTACCTCCAAACACATTAGACACATAAGATGCCCAGATTTTAAAGTCCAGAGATTGCTGACAAGGAAAAGAGTCCTCTACTATTTTCCTAAGTCTGCCATAGCAAAGTACCACAAACTGGGTAGATTTAAAGACAAATTTATTCTACAGTTCTGGAATCCAGAAGTCCCAAATCAAGGGGGTTCACAGACCCATGCTCTCTGAAGAGTCTAGGGGAGAATCTTTTCCATGCCTTTCTCCTAGTTCGTGGTGTCACCAACAATCCTTGAGGATTCTATGACCTGTAGACACAGCACTCCAATCTCTGCCTCCATAGTCACACATGTTCTCCCTGTGTGTCTCTGTGTCTCTTCTTATATGGACACCAGTTATATTGGATTACTGCCCACCCTAATTGATTATGACCTTATTTTAACTTGATTACATCTGCAAAGGCCCTAGTTCCAAGTAAGGTCATATTCAGGTATTGTGGGCTAGGATTTCAACACATCTTTTGGGGGAGTGCAATCCACTCACAAGTCCCAAATTCAGAGTTTATCTAAATATTCAATCCATAAATGGACTAAAGGGTGAGGTCTCTCCTCTTATACCTGACCCTGTGAGAGTTTAGGGACTGCTTGTTCCACGGACCACAAATAAATACAGACCTTAAGACATTAGGAGAGAGGAGCACACAACATTTGTCTTGGAGAGGGACAAAGCTAGGAAGTCAAGGTCTACTGATAGGAAAATTGAATGACTACAATCTTGTGAAGGATGCACTGGTCAGTTTAGCCAACCACTTCAGAGCATGGGCTTTGGAATCAGACAGACCTGGCCTTAAGTCCCAACTCTGCTGTCTAGTTATCTGTGTGACTTAGGGAAACTGCTTGTTTTTTCTAAATTTCCATTTCTTCATTGTTAAGATGGTGAAGATATGACATCCTCATAGAGTTATTGTGAGAAATAAATAGGTTATTACACGTAAAGTATTTAGTACAGTAGCACATAAAAGTGCTCAAAACTCTCAAGTGAATTTTTATTTGTATTCCTATTGAGCAACAGATAAGCAAAGGAGAATTCTATTGTTCAAAGTTTACAAAGAGATTTTAAATAATCTAGAAGTGTATTTCAAATTATAATATTTCTTATATATTTTATGTTAAAATCTTCTGTTTCATCTTGGCTGTACATATCCATGCAAAAGTAACAACTTCCTTCTGCAGCATTCTAGAAAGCAGACTTATAGTCTCTTTAAATGCAGTGTACACACCTATGACTGAATACTCTGTATCCCTGAAAATAATGAAGGTATATTCACCAGTAACTGAAAAGGATTATTTGCTGAAGTTAATGAAGATGGTGAAATCAGGAATTTCTTCATAATCAAATAACTGTCATATCTTATATCACCTCAAAATAATTTGTACACTGATTTCTTATTAAGATGGTCCATCCTCTGGCTTAGAACTTCACAGGAACATGACTATTCAGTATCGCCATGCATAATTTGACTTGCTATGCACCTAAGTTTATGAGCCATTTAATCTGTTCTAGAGTGCCAGTGAGAGCTTGGAAAACAATTCTCAAACCTACTTCATACCTGAAACTTCTTGAAGAGAAAAAACTGCAATACCTAAGAGCAGATCCGAGTCAACCCAAACTGATATTAGCAGTCTATCAAATGCTACAGCAGCACATAGAAGCAGTACTCATCCCATACAAGGGAGTCTGTGATGCTTTCCCAGGAGAGGTGACACATGAACTAACTCTTCAATGATGAGCAGCAGTTATCCAGATAGGAATGGGAAGGAATGCAGCATGGCAGCAGCGGGAACAGCATACACAAAAACCCAGAAGAAGGGAATTCATGGTGTTCCTAGAACTATGGTTTATTCAGAAAACTGTAAAATAGGGGATGGTAAGGTGAAACTGGAAGATTAAAAACCAGGTCAAGAATATTTTTTGCGATGCTAAGGAGTTTGCACTTTATTCTGAGTGCTATTTGAGTTATTCTCACTACAGAGCAGAGAATAACTTATTGGGGCTGAATTTGAGTCTGGGAAACTACTTAGGTTACTATGGCAATAATCCATGCCAAAGAATATTAGGACGTGAATTCAGATAGTGGAAATGGAGATAGAGAAAAGTGGACGGGTTTAAGAGAGACTAACTGGGTCGTCCCTCGAGGCGCAATGGTTGAGAATCCACCTGCCAATGCAGGGGACATGGGTTTGATCCCTGGTCTGGGAAGATCCCACATGCCACAGAGCAACTAATACCGTGTGCCACAACTACTGAAGCCCACATACCTAGAGCCCATGTCCACAACAAGAGAAGCCACCACAATGAGAAGCCCGAGCACTGCAACAAAGAGTAACCCCAGCTCACCGCAACTAGAGAAAGCCCGTGCACAGCAACGAAGACCCAACTCAGCCAAAAATTAATTAATTAATTAATTTCAAAAAATAAGAGAGACTAATTAAGCAAAGTACACAGGGCTTGGCAGGATGGATTTATTGCAAAGTTTATGGATTAGGCATATGGGTGAAAAATATTACCTTTCACTGTGATGAGAAACAGAAGAAGATCAAGTTTTTAGAAGAAGGAATTTGAAGCACATTGACTTTGAGGCCATCTAGATGGAGATAACACTTAGATGATGTTGATAAAAGAAATAGAGAAAGAAAGAAAGAGACAGAGGGGGAGATAGGGAAGGAAAGGGGAAATTAAAGAAATGTATTGATTTGAGAATCATCAAAATTCAGGTATTATTTGATTCCATGGGTATGCATAAGATAGAAGAGGGCCAAGTACAGAATAATGGGAAATAATTATATTTAATGAGAAAATTAAGAGGGAGAAAGGGAAGGAAGAGTCAAAGTCTATTTTGTCTGATATGAGAATTGTCACTCCAGCTTTCTTTTGATTTCCATTTGCATGGAATATCTTTTTCCACCCCCTCACTTTCAGTATGTATGTATCCCTAGGTCTGAAGTGGGTCTCTTAGGGACGGCATATATTGGGGTCTTGTTTTTGTATCCATTCAGCCAGTCTATACCTTTTGTTTGGGGCATTTAATCCATTCACGTTTAAGGTAATTATCCATATGTATGTTCCTATTACCATTTTCTTATTTGTTTAGGGTTTGTTATTGTTGGTCTTTTCCTTCTCTTGTGTTTCCTGCCTAGAGAAATTCCTTTAGTATTTGTTGTAAAGTTAGTTTAGTGGTGCTGAATTCACTTAACTTTTGCTTGTCTGTAAAGGTTTTGATTTCTCCATCAAATCTGAATGAGATCCTTGCTGAGTAGAGTAATCTTGGTTGTTGGTTTTTCCCTTTCGTCACTTTAAATATGTCCTGCCACTCCCTTCTGTCTCGCAGAGTTTTTGCTGAAAGATCAGCTGTTAACCTTGTGAGGATTCCCTTAAATGTTATTTGTTCCTTTTCCCTTGCTGCTTTTAATATTTTTTCTTTGTATTTTTTTGATGGTTTGATTAATATGAGAGTTGGCATGTTTCTCCTTGGATTTATCCTGTATGGGACTCTGCGCTTCCTGGGCTTGATTGACTATTTCCTTTCCCATATTAGGGAAGTTTTCACCTATAATCTCTTCAAATATTTTCTCGGGCCCTTTCTTTTTCCCTTCTTCTGGGACCCCATAATTGCAGTGTTGGTGCATTTAATGTTGCCCTAGTGGTCTCTGAGACTGTCCTCAAGTCTTTTCATTCTTTTTCTTTATTCTCTGTGGTAGTTATTTCCACTCTTTTATCTTCCAGGTCCCTTATCCGTTCTTCTGCCTCAGTTATTCTGCTATTGATTCCTTCTAGAGAATTCCTAATTTCATTTACTGTGCTGTTCATCACTGTTTGTTTGCTCTTGTTACTCTTACCTCATAAGCTTTCTGTGAAATTTACATGAAGTAACCTTTGCAAAGTGGCTTTTGTATGGTGCTTTTTCACTACACGCCAGCACTCCCCTCTCCTGGATATGTTCCCAAATCTACGAATGAGAAACAAAATGATTAGAACCTGAAGGTTCTTACAAAATATTGCATATAGATGGCTCTTTTGGACTACTTTAACCAAATGAAATTACTTCCAAAAAGGGTGTCCTGAACACTGACGCATCTACCCTGTGAAGTTCGTCTGTCATGTCATTATCCTGTGTTGCATCTGGAAACAACCTGAATGACGACAATGATTCTATTGTGAGCTGTGGGTTGAAAGGAAAGTACCAACCTGACTAAGGGCTTACCCTAATTCTGAAAGCACATATTTACAAAAATAAAGTGTGAGTAATCTGAAACAATATAACTTCATCATCCAGTGCCATCGTTCCTTTATTTGGGAGGACAAGATTCCTGTGGAAATTTCAGGGTCCAATAAAATATAAAAGACTAAAGTTCTTGATGTGTGTTAATGAAAAGAGTGTCAGGCTTGTTAATCAGATATGTTTATTAGGAAATTGATTTAGTTTCACTTTCTCATGGATGTAACAGAAGACAAATGTTCTACCTCACACAACTGGGGGGTTATAAAAACCAACCTAATTTATTTGAGAATAGGTCTTTCAGGCAATCTGATTTCAAAGTATGACAGAGTAACATTACATTTGTGGTCCTGGCTTCATTACTTGTGGTCCGGTTTAGAAGCTCTTCTAATAGATAGAATACAGCAATGTAATGGGATGTCAATTACAAGATTTAATTATAAAAATCCAGAACTTTCACTTTGTTGGCATTCTCCTTGACTCTTTTCACACTTGCCTTGATGGACACATGGAGAGGAACCATGGCTACAAGTCAGTTAGGAACTTATGCACCCAAGCCAACATCCTTTGAGGAACTTTTTCCCAGAACCATGTGAGTGAGCATGGAAGAGGTTTCTTCCCCAGTTGAGCCTTCATTCGGGACTGTAGTCTCAGCCAACCCTTAGTTAAAGCCTCATAAGCCCTGAAGCAGAGAACTCAGCTAAACCATGCCAGTATTCCTGACCCCCCAGACACAATGAGATAATCTATATCATTTTGTGTTGCTAAATTTTGGGGTAATTTGTTACACAGCAATAGATAACTAATAATTCTTGGTAGCTATAATGCATGATGTCAAGAGTAGAAATTTCAGTTGAACAACAAAGAATAAGCTGTTTGAGTTTAAATGCCTTCTTTTCAAAAGATCATATATTTATCTTCAAAGTGATTTTCATGCATGAACAGTCACTTTGGCTAGGTTTAAGTACTTTGTAAAATTGCAATGCCCTAGATTAATGGTGGATAAGCCCCATTTCTGGAGAAAGATTGAGTTCAAACCTAACACGCTACTTCCTAGCTTCTTAACCTTTTTGTCCCTCATTTCCTTCAGGTTCTGCATTTCCAACAACAAAGCTATGGCTTTCATATTATTATTTTCATTTCTTTATTATGGCCTACCCCAGCTTTAGCCACTTTAAGTACCCCAGCTTTAGCCACTTTAAGAGGTCCCTCCTGGACTTCCGTGGAGGTCCAGTGGTTAAGACTTTGCGCTTCCACTGCAGGGAGTGCAGGTTCAGTCCCTGGTCGGGGAAATAAGATCCTGCATGCTGCAAGGTGTGGCCTGAAAAAAAAAAATTATGTGGATAATAACAGCACATATTATAAGATTTCTTAGGATTCAATTACTCAGTACATGAAGCATGCTTAAAACTCTGTCTTTTATGTATCAAGAGTTCAGGAAGTGGTTGCTAGTTTTATGTAGAAATATTTATCTTCAATACAGGCACCACAAGTTCCTTGTCATTGCTAGAGAGTTTCCCAATTTATTTTCAGCTAATTTGTGAAGGCATTTTTTCCTGAAGGTACTATAAAATGAGAGAGGAGCACACCATCCCAGTCGCGTTTAGTACTAATGATTAATCTCTCACATTATTATTCATGACCTTAGTAGAACTCTCTGCTAGTTCAGCAACAAAAAACACTTATTGAGGTCCTGCTATGTGCAAAGAATCATTCCAAATGCTCAAATAAATTAATGGAACTGCTCTTCGTTCAAAAAATGTAACCAAAAAAATAACTGAGACTTGGAAGAAATTTCATTAATCTGGTACAGTGATTTTTCAAACCTGGATGTTCATTAGAAACACCTAGGAAGCTTAAAATATGGACATACCAGTGCCAGTGCCCACGGAGAATATAAGTCAGTTGGGATGGAGCCTAAAATTAAATGCTTTTTAAAAGCTCTCTTGGGGATTACGATGTACAAAGAGGCTTAAAAACCACTGATTTAGCACAAGCCCTCCCGTTAAAATATTAAGACTTATAGAGGCTTATTTCAGGTGACATGGATAGTTAATGCTAAAGCTGGGACTAAAATTCAGAGCTTCTGATTCTGGGTGAGTGATTGTTCAACAATCGGGTGGCTACAAGCTTCTCTGCATTTATTCACGCATTTGATATTCATTTACTGAGCATTTCTCTGTTGCGAGAAATGGGGATACGACAACCCAGACTCACACAGTGATTTTTTTTCAAGATTAAAATTTTCTGGAGGAGGTAGATAATAAAAACTAAAATGAAAATAACAAAATAAATATCTGCAAGGGTATGATTGCAACCTTGAGAGTGCAGTAAAGGCAGAGTATCAAATTCATTGGAATGTGTGGTTGGAGATCTGGTTGAATTTGGGAAGAAAGAGATTTCTCTCTGGAAACGATTTTCAATCTAGGGATTATATTATATGTGACAGGATTTCAGAGATAGGTTTTTAAAATTATACCCTCAGAGGTATTTCTTTTCTTCCTTTATCCCTCCACAAAAAGATCAATCTCAGCGAGGTTTGCAAGAATATTCTTTAAAGGATGAGTTAAATGATAAGGATGATAATAATAACGACAATTTTTTTCAAGCACTTGACTAAGTGCTTTGCATGCATTATTTCATTTGATGATCACAGTAAAACTGATACTGTAACTCTCTTTGTATGTCAGCTCTATCTAAAATACCTTGAACCAAATAAGAATAGTAAAATAGTTGGTCTTCCCTCAGCACATTATCCTCTCCAGCCCATTTTTCAGTCATTAGAATGAGGTGATGATTCACTGAATGCTCAACCTGGATAAGCACCTTAAAAGCATTCTATCCTCACACCCTCCTTTCACAGATGGCATTTGCAAGGAGCTGGGCCTTCTGCCAGGGTGTGATCAGCAACTTGCATGATTTCCTTCCTGCAACCACTCCCATCGTTGATCTTGCAATCTATGCAGAGCATCTGAGAAGCATATAAAATAGATAGGAGTCAAACGATGAGTGACATTATTGTATAAACTTAAAATGATGAGTGAACATCAAGTGACGAAGGTAGCAGCAAATCATATTTCAATAAACTGTTGGCAGAAGCAAGGACCCAGTTTACTAGCTAACTAATGCCATCTTGAGAGCCCACACCTTTGGGCTGCAGACAGCCAAGAAAAAGTACATCAACAATTAAACCAAACTGTGATAAACTAGAAGTGATTATTTAGTTAAGGCTATTCATAATTAACAACTTCTTTTAGTTCTGTCAGGTTCATTACATATACAGCTGATTTTCCTTGAGTATAATAGTCTCTCTCCAAATCACAGAGGATATATCTGAGATGATCTAGTTTGGATAGGTGGAGACATGTCCTGAATTAGGAACTAGTCTAGATGGAAGCAAGGGACACCAATATTGATTTATATAAAGATAACCTAGCATCATAAAATATTCCCTAAGAAGAGTGTTTGTACGTGTTTTGGGTCCCTTCTTAGGTCTTATAAAAACAACTGCATAGGTTTGTGTTTTCTTACATGTATTCAAAGTTTTGAACCACAAAACTGTGGTTCTCAATAGGCTTTATTTAATAGATTATACTGCATTGTATAAATTAAAAAATGGAAATAAATGTAAAGAGCGATGAAAGACTTTACAAAGGAGGTAGAGTCTAAACTGGACTTCATGTCTGGCAAAAGAAAAAAGATAATTTGGGGTGATGGGAAGATAGGAAGAAAGAAAAGAAGATAGAGGCAAAAAAATATTCAGATTGTGAATAGATCAGTTTGGCTGTTATGCAGAACTAGAGGAATAGAAAAGCATGACAGTGTATGATGGCAAGAATGAAAAGCTAAAGTGGTATTGGAACCTGCTAAAAAATTATTAGGTGAATCACATGATGATCCTTGTACTTGTGGGAGAATTCCATACTCGTTTTACAGAAAGCCTGGCCTCAAGATCAAGGCCAAGCCAGTGTCATCTTTTGGGAACATTGACTTGCCCTGAATCAGTGGAGTCTCTACAAGGCTGAGCACCTGGAGGGGCAGAAATAAGTGGCCAGGAACTCTGACAGAGAGGTGGGAGATGCAGCACTGCTTAAACTAGGAACAGCAATGGGGGCGCTGAAGCAGCTCATTCTTAAATGCTGTCATCAGGGAAACATGAGATTGAAATCAGTTGGGAGATTCTTGCTGTAGTTAAGTTATGATAAATCACAGAGCCATAGACAAAACTAATGGAATATTGAATTCAGTGTCCCTCTTATTCTCAATTTGCCTGAGACTCTGTGATGATGAAAATTCCAAAAGATGCCCAGTGTCTTGGGCGTTCACATTCACTTGAGGACTCATATAGGAAGGATGTAAAGAATGTAATAATGAACAGAAAAGATACATTTGACATGAATAAATGTGTCTGGTGCAAATGGATTACTTATGCTAACAAATATAACTGTAGAAGAAAACGAGGGTTGTCAGATAAGTATCAACTGACAATACATACCATGATGAAAAATAAACACATTTGCCATAGATTCCTCTTTGTAAAGCACGATATATTTGTTTGGTTGGCAGTTTTTCTGCCACTTGAGATTATAACAGTGTTCTGACATTTTCCTCCAAAATTATGAGATCCATAAAATCGAGCCATCATTCTGGCATCCTGGGATATTTGTTCAAGAACCACAGAACACTAAAGGTTTCAACTATAAAGTATGTAGTTCAGAGGAAGCCAGATTATTTTATGGGAGGCAAACAGATTTCCTGCAGAGTGGCTTCAGCATCCCCAGGCCACTTTGGCCTATAAGAGATCCAACCTAAGTTTTGGACAGCTTAACCAATTAAAATGTAAAGGAACTGCCCAGAGGCCAATGTTCTTCACTCATCTCTCAAGTATGACATAACAGGGCCTTTAAAGAATACACATGATTCTGCCCTCTTTGATCTTCAATGTCAAGTTTCTCATTTGAAAGGCCTAATGTTCTATGTTCAAAACAATGTGAGATCAAAAATTTGAAATTCTCTGATATTCTCTGTTTACCAGTGATGAAACTTTGATTACCTACTTTTGATCTTTATAAAGCACTTGGATGGTAGGTCATCATATTATTAACACCAGAAGTATGCTTTTACTTCTTGGGGATTGAAAGGAATTTAAGAGCCTCTATTTGCTCATGTCCTCAATCCTTTCAATGAACCCTATTTTATACATAGGATTAAGTAGTGTACTATACTCCTAGAAGTAGGAATATGAAGGTAAATTAAGGTTTATAAGAGAATAAGAAGAAGCTGGGGAAAACACTAGGAAGTGCAATAAGCCACCAACTGCTGATTTCCTTCTCCTGCTTTTTTGAGATATTTACTCATGATCACTTGGGAGTTTACTACTGGGACAACCCACAGTAGTTTATCCCTTACCCCAAATTTCTCTCTACTTGAAATGGGAGGATAAGGATGAACCATTGTTCAAACAACCTTGCCCCAAAACAGGCTAGGTCAAAGGGGGGACTTGTACATATAAAGGATGCAAAAATTCAGTTTTCTACTAACTCACAAAAATGAAATAGACCTAAAAGATGATAGACCTAAAACTAGACCTAAATAGACCTTAAGATGCTAGGCCCAAATTTAGATGAACACTGAAACCCAAGTCCAGGATTCATGGATTCCATCACCCACTTTGAGAATATAAATGGGTTGAAAAGGGAGAGAAAAAGAGACATTTAGAGAGAAATTTTCTAGAAATTTCTGTTGATGTGCTGTGAATTCTCACCCCTAAATCCAAAGAGAGAGAGAGAGATTTATCCCTCCTTTACTTCACTGTGGTGAGGGGATAACTGGGAAAGGTTGAGTACTTTTTTCTATAGGTGGAAGATAGAGAGAGCTGGTCCTGAAAGACCTTTGAGAAAGCAAAAGCATCCTGGGGCAGCAGGTTGGAGATGGTTGTTTTGGGATCTGCCTGCACCCTTAGAATTTGTTAAGAGAAGGAATTGTGTTCCACATAAACCAGATAATGGATATATGGGAAAAATCCTTTCTTGGGTCATCTGTCTAATTGAGTCATGGGAAGACACACGAAGAAGTTGTAGATGAATTTTAAATTCCTGAAGTTTGAGGAAGGTTTAATATGTCATCACCATGACATTAATGGTTTGGCCTGGGTCAGGGAATTTCAAGAGAACATTCCCCAGCAATGGCCATCTCCAAAGAGCCCATGAATTTACTGTTAGGAAAAGTCAAGCCCATAGACTAGGAAGAGGTTTGAAGATGGAAGAATTCAGGCATACTCTTTCCTATGCTCTTATCATTTTTAATGCGTTAGACCCATTTTTGGTTAATACCTCGGATTTAATATTTTATCAATAATTTAAAACACTTTGAAATACTCTATCACCTTTTTCTGGGTGGGACAATTTATCTGGCAGTTTTCATCTAGGGGCAGAGGAAATTGATCCATGCTAAATAAATCTTAGTAGACAACAAGAGACAAAAATGAAGTTGCATGTTTCATAGTGCCATGAGTTTTTCTTCTCAGCATCCTGACTGCACATATAGATTTTTACATAAGCCAACAGACTTCCAACCCCTAGACATGTGATCAAACCCAGTCCAGATCAGCAGAGCCCCCTGTCCAACACTCAGATGACCCCAGACAATGAAGTGTAAACATGTATTGTTCTTTGCCACTGAATATTTGTGGTTACCCATCATACAGCATTATTATGACAGACAGGTGGTATATCTGTATAGTCAATTAAACAAAAGAATCCATTCCACCTATTCAGAGATAATGGGGTCACAGCCACATGGCTCCAATGTCTAAAACATATGATGTTTTATACTTAGACTTATGGAGTCCTTTCCCTTTCATTTAAACAAAGACTAATATAAGAACCTCATATCATTAGCTACTTGATATCTATACATGGATAAATTTTCTACTAAACTTGCTACTAAACTACCACACCATATGCTGAATTCTGAGCATAGATCACAATCGGAGTCTTGGTGAAGAGTTACAGAACAAGATGACACAAAGACTGTGTGATGGTGAGCTTATCATCATCATGCTTTTCATCAAAGAATAAGAAAGTCTGTTGCAGGAACGTGATGTTTGCAAAGGCAAATATACCATGAAGAAAATAACAGGTAAGGGCTTCCCTGGTGGTGCAGTGGTTGAGAGTCCGCCTGCCGATGCAGGGGACACGGGTTCGTGCCCAGGTCTGGGAGGATCCCACATACCGCCGAGCAGCTGGGCCCGTGAGCCATGGCCACTGAGCCTGCGCGTCCAGAGCCTGTGCTCCGCAACAAGAGAGGCCACAGCATTGAGAGTCCCGCGTACCGCAAAAACAACAACAACCACAAAATAACAGGTAAGCTCCAGGGCTCTTCATCTGAATGAGTTTTTCCCAAAGATCAGAAAGTAACTTTATTTTTAATTTTTTTTTCAATTTTAAAATATGAATGTGACAGCTAGTCTCTCAAATGGTCCTCAATGGTGCTCACCTTCTGGCATTCATGTTTCTGTAGAGTCCCCTTACACGTAAATAGAGATGACCTGTATGGCCACAACGATATTGAGAAAATGATGGAATGTGACTTTTGAGGCTAGGTCATAAAACACATTGTGGCTTCCACCTTGCTCTATCTTGGATGCCAATGGTCATGTCATGAGTACATTCAAGTAAACCTGTGGAGAAGTCCAGGTGATTAGGAACCACTAAACTAATCCACTTCCCAAACCTTGACCCACAATAAAAGTGTGTGAAATAATAACTACTTATTGTTATTTAAGCCACTAAGTTTTGGTGTAATTTGTTGCATAGCTAGTTTAACACACTAATACAATGAGAACTTTTTAAAATTTTATTTTTCCTAAAGTGGCCCCTAAATTGTTTAACCACCTGGGCCCACAAACCTGGCTCTTACCCCTAAATGTTTACATGGTTATCTCTCCCCAAAAGATTTTCAAACAGCCAAATCTTGATGTATGGTAACCCCTACTGCTTGGGATAATATAGCACTTTTCCAGACTACAAAAGAAAAATAAGCAAACAAACAAACAAAAAATGGCAAGAGAATTTTTGAAAGTCACTCTTTCTAACAGATGAGGGCAATTCTCTGGTCCAGATCTCTCTTGCCTGAGGCTGCTTTGGTCTGGGTCCATTCAAAAACAATCTAGAAACCTTAGTGAATAAATAAGGGATTTTTTTGTTTTGTTTTTTTAAATTTTTCAACAGCAGAATTACTATGGCCTTACATATGTGACGCCTAAAAGGAGTTTCTAAAAGTAAATAAATTTCATTATTTTTCTGTAATCCCAACATTTTCTTGTTAATGTATCTTTAAAATTTTAGAATGGAAAGAAAAAAATGCATAAATAACCATGAAAAGAAAAACAATGAATAACCCAGAGATTAGTAAGGAAACAAAAAGAAGCAAGATAAAAAGTACACTAAAATGCTTATTTTTAAATGAAATATGTCATGAATTTCTCAACTTTTTAAAAATTGGGCTGTCCAGAGAAAATTGTGTGAAGTGTGTGTGTGTGTGTGTGTGTGTGTGTGTGTGTATGTATGTATGTGTGTGTGTAACAGGGGGAAAGAGAGAGAGAGACAATACAATAATATGTTTATAAATAGAAATATATGTGTGTGTGTTTATACAGAGAAAAGTAATACATGATAATATTTAGTATGTATACACAAACATTAATCATGTAACTCTTTATCCAGCAGTTATTGAGCACCTACTATGTATACTGTGTTTATATACCAAGACATAGTTCTATGCCTACAAGAAGATAGCAGTAAATGTATATATAAATATACAAATCATACATATACTAAAAGTCAGACAAGTGAACCTGACTGAATGTTAGGTTGGATATGAATGTTTAGCATGCTCTGAAAGTCAAGAGGGATGTCAGATATTAGAGTAACTTGAGGAGGTGAGGCTTAAACTGAGACTTTTTTAAGAGTCAGTTAACCTACCTAAGGAAATAAAAGAAAATACTCAGAAAACTATGACACTGATTAAAGAAATTGAAGACAACATAAACAGATGAAAAGATATAGCATGTTCATGAATTGGAAGAATTAATATTGTTAAAGTGACCATATTACCCAAGGCAATCTACAGATTCAACGCAATCTCTATCAAAATACCAAGGACATTTTTTCAAAGAAGTAAAACAAATCATTTAAAATCTGTATGGAAACAAAAAAGACCCCAAATAGCCAAAACAAATCTTGAGAAAGAAGAACAAACCTGGAGGAACCATGCTCCCTGACTTTAGCTACAAAGCTACAGTAATCAAAATAGTATGGTACTGGCATGAAAATAGACACATAGATCAATGGAACAGAATACAGAGCCTGGAAATATACCCACGCACTTTTGGTCAATTCATCTATGATAAAGGAGGCACAAGAATATACAATGAAGAAAAGACAGTGTCTTCAATAACTGGTGCTGGGAAAACTGGACAGCTGCAGGGTCAGTTAACTAGATGAGAAAGTAGATGATGTCCATTCCAAGCCATGAAGGGACAACATGAGGAACGCATGAAGGCTTCAGTAACTATGAAGCAGTCCAGAATATCCACAGGGATATATGTCTGGTTGGTGTGAAGGGTGTGTGAGTAGGCATGGTAGATGGTTTAAGAGGAAAGATGATGGCAAAACCCAAGGGATTGAGGACTTTTTGTGGTTAAGTTAAAGATTTGAGCATATTTCTATTAATACGAAGGAGTTTAAGAGTGGATAGATATAATCTTTTATTCTTCAAAAATATCATTCTGGCCCCACATAGGAGCTGCAAAAGAGCCAGTCAAGATGGCCTGGGGACAGGAAGGGACATTCCTGGGAAAATGATACAGAATAAATGTTATGAAGGTGTAAACTAAAATGATATAAGTAGGACTATTCAACAGGGTAACAGAATCAAGGGTGTTGCAGCTGATTAGTTTTTTAATTATACATATATTTCATTATAATTATATAAATGACACATGCATAATTATTTTATCCACATAATTGTCAATAGAGAACATACAATAATTAAAGTACTGTGATAATGTGGGGAGTGTAGTGGATTGTTTTATTGAAAGCATAATTTTTTTCCCTTTCACTTCAAATATAACAAATCTTAAAGCTTGGTTTGATAACACCAAGCTCCTCAAAATAAAGTCTATACATCAGTCTATAACACAATTAGTTTAGTGTTTAAATTGCAGAGTAAGAGACTTTAGGGAAAAGTGTATTCAGTGCAAATGGAAAAATTACTTAAAAGTGGGCTCAAATGTAGGAGTATTGAGTCCAGAAGGAAAACTACCATTTAGAAATGGTAGTCATGCATTTTTCCAGACCACATTGCTTGAAACAATTTTTTTTTTTTTGCTTCTGCTTAGGCACCAGAAATACATGTCTACAGGGGGAAATAGAGGCATAAGCAGAAAACTTGAAAGAACAAATGGAAATTTTTCTTTGTAATAAGTACACAGAAGTGTCTTATTAAAGAAAATATAAGAGGTGACTTTGAAACTTCTTGAGAAGACTCTATGCACAAAGTTCATAGAGATCTCCAAGCTAAGACAACTGCTGGCTCTGATACTAAGAAAAGTATATTCAGTTCTAGACAATAGTAATGCACTTCTATGCAAAGCAATAATTAAAGGTTGAAAATAAGTATAAAAGTCTTTGGCTTTATATAGTTTCCAAAAATTTATTTGCTCAAATTGGAAGTCATTTTTTAAAAATATAGCTAATATTTATTATTTAATGAATCTCCCCATGGGTTTCCTGGCTGTTCTGTCTATAAGAACAAAATCAAGAAAGTAACATCCTTCTGACACTGTATTCTAATATTAGAAAAGAAAAAAATCATGGATCTTTAATCTTACAGATCAAATATATAGTAGTGAAAAATATCACAAGCTTGACAATTATCAGAGATATTCTTGAGCATAAATAGAAGAGTATTTGTTAAAATTTGCTGCCGAATACAAAATATCAAAGAACATTATATGAAGAGTCAGAACACAGATTCATAGAGTTTTAAAATATTCCTAAAAATTAAGCAAGATAAATATATAAAGAGGAAAATGGATATTACTCCTTTCTTTAACAAATATTTTTGGACACCTACTATGCTCCAAGCATTGTTCTAGGCATCTTAGATATGTTAGCGAATCAAACATACAAAGATCCACGCCTTCATGGAGTATATACTATAATATTTAGTTGTACTAGTTTCCTATGGCTTCTGTAACAAATTACCACCATCTTGGAGGCTGGTGGTAAAGAACACCAGAACAGAAATTTATTTTCTCACACTTCTAAAGGCCAGGAGACTTAAGTCAGTATCACTGGACTGAAATCAAGGGGTCTGCGAGGCTCATTCCCTCCAGGAGCTCTAGGGTAGGATCTTTCTTTGCTTTCTCCAGCTTCTGGTGCCTATAGTCATTCCTTGGCTTGTGCCTTCATCATTCTAATCTCTGTTTCTGTGGTCATATTGCCTTTTCCTCTTGTGTCTGTCAAATCTACATCTGCTTGTCTCTTAGAAAGACACATGTTGCACTTAGAGCTCAAAGAGAAAATCCAGGATAATCTCCCTTCTCAAGTTTCTTACTTTAATCACATCTACAAAGACCTTTTCTCAGAAACGGGTAACATTTACAGGTTCCAGGCATTCAGACCTGATATCTTTGGGAGCGATTATTTAGCCTACTACCATTATTCAGCCTGCCACAGCAGCAGAGACAATTTACAGAGTGATAAAGAAATTTACAGATGGTGATAAGTTATATGAGGAAAAGAAAAATATGGTAAGGGGACCAGTGCTTCCAAGAGCTGGACGATGGAGGGAGAAGTTGTTGTTTAAAGTATTTGGATAAGCTTCACTGAGCAAAGGAAAGTGCTAAGGGAGTAAACCATGTGGATCTACATAGAAAAATCTTATAAGCTGGAGCCAAGTCTTAAAGGAGGAGTCTGCCTGTAGTATTCTTGAAAGAAACAGCCAGAAAGCCACAGTGGTCAGAGAGGAGAAAGTGGTGGGAAGAGTAGGGAGAGAGGTCCCTGGTAAAGAAAGTAAAGAAGGTAAAGAAGGACCAGTACCCATAAGGCCTTACATGCCATTGTAAGGACTTTCACTTTTACTTTGAGTAAGATAGGGAGACTTCCAGAGGTTTGACCAGACACATGTACAGACCTATATTTTAAAAGTTCACTTTGGCTGCTATATTAAAAATGGATTCTATGTCTTGGCTATTGTAAATAGTGCTGCAATGAACATTGCAGTGCATGTATATTTTCAAAGTATGGTTTTCTCTGGATATATGACTAGGAGTAGGATTGTTGGTAGTCTTATTTTTAGCTTTTTAAGGAACCTCCATACTGTCCTCCCTAGTGGTTGTACCAATTTATATTCCCACCAACAGTGTAAGAGGATTCCCTTTTCTCCACACCCTCTCCAGCATTTATTGTTTGTAGACTTTTTTGATGATGGCCATTCTGACAAGTGTGAGGTGATAACCCACTGTGCTTTTTTATTTGCATTTCTCTGATAATTAGTGATGTTGAACATCTTTTCATGTGTTTTTTGGCTATCTGCATGTCTTCATTGCAGCACTATTTATAATAGCCAAGACATGGAAGCAACCTAAATGTCCACTGACAGAGGAATGGATAAAGACAATGTGGTACATATATACAGTGGAATATTACTCAGCCATAAAAAATGAATGAAATAATGCCATTTGCAGCAACATGGATAAACCTAGAGATTATCATGCCAAGTGAAGTAAGTCAGACAGAGAAAGACAGATATCATATGATATCACTTGTATGTGGAATCTAATTTTAAAAAAGATATAAATGAACTTACAAAACAGAAACACACTTACAGATATTGAAAATAAACTTGTGGTTACCAAAAAGAAAATGTTGGGGGGAGGGATAAATCAAGAGTTTGGGAATGAACATACACACACTACTATACATAAGATAGATAACCAACCAGGACCTACTGTATAGCACAGGGGATTCTACTCAATATTCTGTGATAACCTATATGAGAAAAAATATAAAAAAGAATGAATATAAGTATACATATAACTGAATCGCTTTGCCGTATACCTGAAACAACATTATAAATCAACTATACTCCAATAAAATTAAAATTAAAAATTAAAATACAAAATAGACTGCAAAGGGCAAGAGGAAACACAGAGGGGCCTCTCTGATGAAAATTTAGTAATGTAGGTGAAATATGATGGTGCCTAAGGCCACTGAGGTGAGAATTCTAGATATGTTCTGAAGTTGGGACTAAGATTATTTCTTGATGATTTTGATATGAAGGATGAAAGAGAGGATTCCAGATGACTCCTAGGTTTTGACCCATCACAACTGAGAGGATGGAGTTCCCATTAACTAAAATGGAGAAGGCATATATGGTGAGATAGATTAGGGGGAAGGAGAATAGCAGTTCAATTTTAGAGAGAATAAATATGAGGCATGGATTAGAAATAATGTGGAAACTTCATGGAAGCAATTGGCTACATGACTCAGGAAAAAGATATAACCTGGGAATATAAACTGTAAATCATCTAGATTTTAAAGATAGTTGTAAAACTTATGGAACCAAATGCCTTTCAACATGATAGATAAGCAGAGAGAGATGGAGAAGCCAAGAGATCCAAGGACTGAGACAAGTGCATCCTAGTATTAAGATGTTGGGGAAAAGTGAAGGTATGAGAAAGGATGCAGAAAGATTGGCTAGGAAAATAGGAGGAAGACAAGAAAGTATGAAGACTTGGAAGTCCAGAGAAGAAAAACATTTGAAGAGGAAGAAATAATAAACTAATAAATGCTGGTATAGGTTTAGTGAGTTGATAGTGGAGAACTGGTTTTGATTTTGCAGGAAGGTATCATAGATTAACTATACAGGAGCAGTTGGAGGAGGATACTGGAGGCAAAAAGCTGACTGCAAGGTGTTTAAGAGACTTCTGTATCATAGTTCAGGAATCAATCCACGAATCCATTCTACAATGGTGCCTGAGCAGGAGATAATAACTCATTTCTGCAGAATTTATAATTTGCCTCTTTAGTAGTTCTAAGGCAAAAGAGCCAAGTGGCTCTTTTTGACTTAAAGTTCATATGTTTCTTTCAGGATTTTCCAGATGTTTGATTTATTTTCTACCCCACTAGCAACTTGAGGATCATCAGGCTAGATGGTTTGCTCTACAAACACAGCTGTATGAATCTGAACACTGATGAGAGATTCACCCTCATGGCGGCATTGTTTAGTGGTACTTACTTATCCTGGCATAGATAGCCCACCCATCGTGAACAGAGCAATGAGAGCATACTTATATTTATCTCAGGCAGAGCAGAGTCTGATGAGGATATTTTGGAATAACTCCACAGATTTAAAAGAAAGATCCTAATTACTTTCTGACATACACAAAAATGTATGGAGACAGGAACAATAGCAGAATGGCTGATCCTACAAGGTATATCTTTTTTCCTCCTGGCAGGGCAATGGTTATGTTTCAGTGCTGTAATCTCCTGTCTTAAGACTTAAGATGAAAACCATTTATGAACCATTTAATATCATTTTTTTTTCCATAGAATATTTCAAGCCACTTAAAAAACATAGTGGGCTTCCCTGGTGGCGCAGTGGTTGAGAATCCGCCTGCCGATGCAGGAGACACGGGTTCGTGCCCTGGTCCGGGAAGACCCCACATGCCGCGGAGCAACTAAGCCCGTGAGCCATGGCCGCTAGGCCTGCGTGTCCGGAGCCTGTGCTCCGCAACGGGAGAGGCCACAACAGTGAGAGGCCCGCATACCGCAAAAAAAAAAAAAAAAAAAAAAAACAAAAAAAAAAAAACATAGTAATCCTGTGGGGGAAAATTATAAAAATAATCTGGACCAGATAAAACATCAAATATAAAGGCAATGCTAGGGTTAATATTTCACTGTGGATCTGCAGGCTCCTAAATTTTTTCTTCAAGATTCCTGAAGTCTAGCAATAAAAGGGCATGACAATGCCTGTTGCTAATTAAGGCAAACCAAAGAGATGGTAGGATAGGCATCTACTTGTAAACCTTGAGGAGACTAATCAAGGTTCTGATCTTAATGAATAGTTACCACACCTCCAAATGAAACTAGAACTTTTTCCTTAAAAAAATTCTGGAACCTCAAATAAACATTCATGGTCCTGAAGTTCTCCATAGATCACAGACGAAATGATTTTTATTATTCTTTTTAAACAGCTACTATGTGATGTTGATGCATATAAAATAATGTACGTAACTTATATGTTAGTTATAAAGCATAATAATAAAAAGAGCATCTGTAAACACGCTACTGACCCCATGACCAGAACATTAACCATACCATCAAATCAACCTATGTGATCATAACATGTCCAATACACCCACACCCCACAGAAGGCGGATTTTTTTGCTGTTTCCATGAAGGTAAGAGCATAAGTTGAAATTATAGCTTTGGAAAACAAGTTTGCATTATTTCATAAAGTTAAATCTGAGCATATTTTTAGAAGCCCCTTCAATTTCACCCCCAAGTATATACCCAGCTGCAGCTGGAGACACGCAAGACCATTCAGTAAACAAAAACTGGCCCCTCAGTGTTCACTTCTCCAAAATTTCTGTATTTATATATAGAATTATAATAACATATATATATATAATTTTTATTTACTTAATCAAGAATGGTATTTTATAATGGTCTCAAAAATTATTAACATATTAATATTTTCAATATAAAAAGTTGTCTTTGATCAGTTTCTACTTTATTAACCACCCTTGGGGGAAAGTCTGTGACGCTGATAGGAGTCTGGGAAGAGCTTGACTGGAACAGTGAGAGTAGGTGGAGAAGAAGGACTCCCAGAAAAGATTAGTCCCTCCATGTAAACAAGAGGTGGAATGATGAGAAAGGAGAAGCAGTGCAGGAGAGGTGATTGAGACAAGTGACAAACTCCGGGCTTATTGAGGACTGTTGCTGTGGGCTATGAATTCAATTCTCTTTAATATTTGGAGGAGAAATGGTGAAACCTCAGGTTTTTTAATTTATATTTTGCTTTGGTTGTTTTGACCACGATTCTTGGACTATTCTAGATAATGGATCATGTGGGTTCAAGATCCATAAAAGTTACAATTTTTTGTTTTACATAACATGGGCATATTTCCCATATCAACACAAAGAGCTATAACTCATTATTTTAAATGACTACCTAATATTGAAAAATACTGATCCACTATAGCATTTACCTCCATTCCTAAATTGCAAAACTTAAAATGAATCAATAATATCTATCCAGTGCTTGAGGTCTCCCAGAATCTGTGCTTTCATATTTTATTTTTCTGGTGAGAATTTGAAATACCATTACACTTTTGGAGGGAAAGCTGGGAATTTCTATCTTACAGGAACCTGTCAGTAATAAGTACAAGGAAATATATTATTGCATCTTTTGTATATTAAACAACTGGTTATGAATAGATATTTTTCTGCTGAATAATTATAGATTTGTAAGTATTATCTTACATTTTTAATTGCTTCTTATTGTGGATATATAAGAAACAATGCCATATGTTTCATTCCTTTGATCCATAGGGTCAAGGACAACATCTGTTCCATTTCTACTATGAAGCACTAAGTTCCACCCATCAGCACAGGAGGTGGCTTAATTAATTTTATTATTTGAAAATAATGATAATGAAGCAAAGAGCAATCCTCCCTTCATTTGATAATGATTCCATCTCCTTAATTGTACATGGAAAGAACTGATTATGATATTATCAGAAGTGATGCTTAACTACAACTTAAAATGCAAAAATGAAAGTTACAAGGGATGTTTCACGTGGACCAAATCTTCCCTCCAAATATCCAACCTTTAAAAATCCTTGGGTCTTTGTTAGAAATGTTAGTTATTTTGTTGTATATTAATTTCATAAGGAAAGTGGAATAATTTAGTTATAAAAGTTACCAACATATTTTTTTCATGAATTTTTAAATGTCTGCTCGTGGTTTTCTCTTGTGGATGTCATTTTTACACATCCTCATGATCTTCTGAAATTGATTTACTCTTTTCTCTCCAACTCTAATGAATCCTCTATCCATGTGAGCTCACTGGAGTCTCTCTCTGTGCTCCCATTCTGCCCTCTTTAGGCACCTTTATATATTTTTGTCCAAACAATTTGTGTTCTATATAGATTGTATGGATTACTGAGCTGAAGGAACCAATGACAAAGATGACTTGACTTGGTCCAGTCAAGTTCTGATTCTTTTACCTTCTGGATTAATGGGCTCCCATTTGATAAACAAGAGTTACTTATAGGTAGATAAAAATATAAGTAGTGCTTTTACATTGAGCAAACATTCTCTCAGATTAAAGGAGTAAAAGTTTTAATTGTGATGTATATCAACCAAAGAGAGTATAGTTCAGCAAGATAGCCAAGGCTGTTTATTTTGCCTATCATCCATTTATTCACCCACCCATTTAACAAATACTGTCATTTACTACCATGTTCTTGACACTGTGTCCATAAGAAATGAATCATGTTATAAGGGAAAGATATATGAACACACAGGAAAAGGAAGGAGAGGGGAAGGGAGGAAAGAGAAAGGAAGAGGAGGGGTAAAAAGAGAAGAGGATGGGAGGAGAGTGGAGGGGAGAGGAGAAGAAAATACCAGGAAATTAGTTGAAATAATAGGTCTATGGACAGGGTACTGTGGAAGCAGAGAGGTGAAAAATAAAATACATTTACACCATGAAATAAAATTGATTGATAAGGGGGATTTCTTCAGGCAGAGCAAAGGGGGAGTAAACATCTCGAAAAGATAATATTGTTGTTCAAATGTGCGATTTCTCTATTTATTTAGTTAAGAAGATATTTGACAGAATGAGCAGTTGGTGACATGGACTCAAGTATGCCCTATGATGTACTGAGAAGCAGACAGTGGAAGATAAGAGAGGCTGAGAAAGAAGAAGCTGGTCAAGTCCATCATCTGACACATGTGGAGCCAGCTGGTTGAGCCTCCCTGGAGAAGTGTGTAACTTCTTCTAATTAAACAGAATCCATTCTAGTGAAATGAGTCCCTCCAGCCAGACAGCTCAGATCACTGGCTTTTACCTTCATTACTTAATTTAAGAAACACTTTTCATGCCAACGTCCCACAACACCAGGCAGGGAGAACTGTGTGTAATGGCAGAGGAAAGGTGCAGGTCAAGAAACGATATTGAAAATTTGTTTGAATTGATCTTTCTGTAAAGTGTCTTCCCCTCACTGAGAACAGATAATCACATAGGGAAAAAATTAGATGGAGCATGAAATAAGAACTTTTTGTTTTGTCATTAAAATCTAAGTTCCTTAAAAATGGATAGAGAGAGTCAAGGGTTTTACTGTTTTAATATTGTTGAGGGAAGCATAGTAGGAGAGAAAAATAAAAGGGAAACAGAGAGAGCAATCTCACCTCATGCCCTTGAAAGGGAAAAGTATGGGGGTCTGTGTGTACCTTGAGTAGCAGGAACCTGGATAACACTCCAGGGTAACACCAAAGAAGTTGGTAAGGTGTCAAAGAAGACAGCAGAATGTTGTTAAATTCCCAGCTTCAGCAAAGATCTCTGCCCTCCATACTAGAGAATTTAGCCACTGGATCTCAATAGGATGTACACAATGAGGATGGCAGTCATGAGCATCAACAATAGAAATTCACAAGGTTACTCTTGGAAGAGGAGGAGGATTAAACCATAATAAATTCATGGATGGAATTTCCCGTGAGCTCATAAAGTGGGAATTCGGTTTCAGCATTTACTTGATACGAAATAAACATTAAAAGTATACTTTTGACACACTTTAGTTGTTAGGAAGCCTAATTCATAGCTATTAAAGTATGTGAGGCAAAATTTCACAGAGCAGTTTGCATTTATCCTTTTGGTTGGATTCTCACAGAAGCATCTTGAGTTTGAAACTGCATACCAGCCCCTGTGTCCCTGTCCTTTGAAGTAAAAGACTTTTGCTTTAGTCTCCCAGGCCTTGCCTGAGTCTCAAAAGCCTGGCTCAAGAGTTAATCGCTGGAAAATGTGAAGATGTAGAAACAAACACTTATGGGCAGGAAAACCGGTAAGAATTTAGGCTATGAACTAGCCAATTAGCAGGATCGCTGAACTCCCAGTTCCCTAGAAGATATAGATAAAGGTCTGACACGCATTCTCAAGTTGTTTTTAAGGAGATAAGACCCCCACTAGATGAAAACTGTGAGCACGTATTTGTATTTGTATTGGACAGGGGGCTCTGCTGATCTGGACTGGGTTTGATCACATGTCTAGGGGTTGGAAGTCTGTTGGCTTATCTAGATTGGCCTTATCTGGAAATGATTGGATGACTCAGCACGGCTCTGCATGTCTCTCATCTCACAAAGACTAGCATAGGCATGATCTCTCTATAATGGCAGAAGCACCAGAAAGCAAAAAGAAAGACACATGAGCTCTTGAGCTTTGGTTCAGAACTTGCACATTATCCCTCTACCTCATTTTATTAGCTAAAGCAAATAACATAGTTGCGTCCTTAGACTTGGATGTTGCTAAAAATATATATATATGGAAAAACGCATGAATACAGGGAAGAGAGACAAATTGGAATCGGTCTGCAGTCTACTACAGTCATTTGTTTCCCTTCCTCAGGACTCCAAGAGTATCACTCTTGAAGCTATGTCTTCCCTCAAATAGAAAACTTCCCAGATAAAGACAGGCATTTCTCAAGTCAGTTATTGAGTATTATGTGGGTAGCTACAAATTATGTCAGAGCATGTTGACTTTAAATTTTTCAAAACTTTAGCTCAATTTTTCTACTCATAGATTAGAAAGTGAGTATATGTAAAAATCTATATGTGCAGTCAGGATGCTGAGAAGAAAAACTCATGACACTATGAAACATGCAACGTCATTTTTGTCTCTTGTTGTCTACTAAGATTTATTTAGTATGGATCAATTTCCTCTGCCCCTAGATGAAAACTGCCAGATAAATTGTCCCACCCAGAAAAAGGTGATAGAGTATTTGTAAAGTGTTTTAAATTATTGATTAAATATTAAATCCGAGGTATTAACCAAAAATGGGTCTAACGCATTAAAAATGATAAGAGCATAGGAAAGAGTATGCCTGAATTCTTCCATCTTCAAACCTCTTCCTAGTCTATGGACTTGACTTTTCCTAACAGTAAATTCATGGGCTCTTTGGAGATGGCCATTGCTGGGGAATGTTCTCTTGAAATTCCCTGACCCAGACCAAACCATTAATGTCATGGTGATGACATACTAAACCTTCCTCAGCCTTCAGGAATTTAAAATTCATCTACAACTTCTTCGTGTGTCTTCCCATGACCCAATTAGACAGATGACCCAAGAAAGGATTTTTCCCATATATCCATTATCTGGTTTATGTGGAACACAATTCCTTCTCTTAACAAATTCTAAGGGTGCAGGCAGATCCCAAAACATCCATCTCCAACCTGCTGCCCCAGGATGCTTTTGCTTTCTCAAAGGTCTTTCAGGACCAGCTCTCTCTATCTTCCACCTACAGAAAAAAGTACTCAACCTTTCCCAGTTATCCCCTCACCACAGTGAAGTAAAGGAAGGATAAATCTCTCTCTCTTTGGATTTAGGGGTGAGAATTCACAGCACATCAACAGAAATTTCTAGAAAATTTCTCTCTAAATGTCTCTTTTTCTCTCCCTTTTCAACCCATTTATATTCTCAAAGTGGGTGATGGAATCCATGAATCCTGGACTTGGGTTTCAGTGTTCATCTAAATTTGGGCCTAGCATCTTAAGGTCTATTTAGGTCTAGTTTTAGGTCTATCATCTTTTAGGTCTATTTCATTTTTGTGAGTTAGTAGAAAACTGAATTTTTGCATCCTTTATATGTACAAGTCCCCCCTTTGACCTAGCCTGTTTTGAGGCAATGTTATTTGAACAATGGTTCATCCTTATCCTCCCATTTCAAGTAGAGAGAAATTTGGGGTAAAGGATAAACTACTGTGGGTTGTCCCAGTAGTAAACTCCCAAATGATCATGAGCAGATATCTCAAAACAGCAGGAGAAGGAAATCAGCAGTTGGTGGCTTATTGCACTTCCTAGTGTTTTCCCCAGCTTCTTATTCTCTTATAAACCTTAATTTACCTTCATATTCCTAGTTCTAGGAATCTAGTACACTACTTAATCTTATGTATAAAATAGGGTTCATTGAAAGGATTGAGGACATGAGCAAATAGAGGCTCTTAAATTCCTTCCAATCCCCAAGAAGTAAAAGCATACTTCTGGTGTTAATAATATGATGACCTACCATCCAAGTGCTTTATAAAGATCAAAAGTAGGTAATCAAAGTTTCATCACTGGTAAACAGAGAATACCAGAGAATTTCAAATTTTTGATCTCACATTGTTTTGAACATAGAACATTAGGCCTTTCAAATGAGAAACTTGACATTGAAGATCAAAGAGGGCAGAATCATGTGTATTCTTTAAAGGCCCTGTTATGTCTTACTTGAGAGATGAGTGAAGAACATTGGCCTCTGGGCAGTTCCTTTACATTTTAATTGGTTAAGCTGTCCAAAACTTAGGTTGGATCTCTTATAGGCCAAAGTGGCCTGGGGATGCTGAAGCCATTCTGCAGGAAATCTGTTTGCCTCCCATAAAATAATCTGGCTTCCTCTGAACTACATACTTTATAGTTGAAACCTTTAGTGTTCTGTGGTTCTTGAACAAATATCCCAGGGTGCCAGAATGATGGCTCGATTTTATGGATCTCATAATTTTGGAGGAAAATGTCAGAACACCGTTATAATCTCAAGTGGCAGAACAACTGCCAACCAAACAAATATATCGTGCTTTACAAAGAGGAATCTATGGCAAATGTGTTTATTTTTCATCATTGTATGTATTGTCAGTTGATACTTATCTGACAACCCTCGTTTTCTTCTACAGTTGTATTTGTTAGCATAAGTAATCCATTTGCACCAGACACATTTATTCATGTCAAATGTATCTTTTCTGTTCATTATTACATTCTTTACATCCTTCCTATAAGAGTTTCTCAAGTGAATGTGAACGCCCAAGACACTGGGCATCTTTTGGGATTTTCATCGTCACAGAGTCTCAGGCAAATTGAGAATAAGAGGGACACTGAATTCAATATTCCATTAGTTTTATCTATGGCTCTGTGATTTATCATAACTTAACTACAGCAAGAAACTCCCAACTGATTTCAATCTCATGTTTTCCTGATGACAGCAATTAAGAATGCGCTGCTTCAGCGCCCCCATTGCTGTTCCTAGTTTAAGCAGTGCTGCATCTCCCACCTCCCTGTCAGAGTTCCTGGCCACTTATTTCTGCCCCTCCAGGTGCTCAGCCTTGTAGAGATTCCACTGATTCAGGGCAAGTCAATGTTCCCAAAAGATGACACTGGCTTGGCCTTGATCTTGAGGCCAGGCTTTCTGTAAAACGAGTATGGAATTCTCCCACAAGTACAAGGATCATCATGTGATTCACCTAATAATTTTTTAGCAGGTTCCAATACCACTTTAGCTTTTCATTCTTGCCATCATACACTGTCATGCTTTTCTATTCCTCTAGTTCTGCATAACAGCCAAACTGATTTATTCACAATCTGAATATTTTTTTGCCTCTATCTTCTTTTCTTTCTTCCTATCTTCCCACCACCCCAAATTACCTTTTTTCTTTTGCCAGACAAGAAGTCCAGTTTAGACTCTACCTCCTTTGTAAAGTCTTTCATCGCTCTTTACATTTATTTCCATTTTTTATTTATACAGTGCAGTATAATCTATTAAATAAAACCTATTAAGAACCACAGTTTTGTGGTTCAAAACTTTGAATACATGTAAGAAAACACAAACCAGTTGAAACCAGAAGATTGGTGATTCTGAAACTTAACCTTGGTACCAACCAATCCAAGAATTGTGCACGAGCTCATCAAGCACTCCACAGCCCCTCCCTCACACTGCCTTTAATAACCCCTCCCTGAAAGCCATCAGAGAGTTCAGGTCTTCTGAGCATGAGCTGCCCATTCTCTTTGCTTAGAACTGTGCCGTAAACATTGCACCACAACCAGATGCAAGAATATTGGCTTTATGCATGCCGGTGAGCAGATACCCAAGTTTGGTTTGGCAACTAGTTCATGGCCCTCGCCAGCCTTTACTGAAATGTAGGGTTTTTTTAAGAACAAGCTGCAAACAGGAGAAAATACAGAAGATAAAAATCCATTTGCAATTACTCCCAGAAAATAAATCACATTATCTCTTTTTCTCATGATGGGAATCACTAGAATTATTTAAATATCCATAAGTTTAGTGAAAACTAGAGGTAGTCAGGACCCCAGGTACTTGAATCCTCAATCAATCCTGCAAGGTTGTGTGGGGAGAATGCAGAGAAAATTTTCTAAGCAAATAAATACTTTATTACAGCTTTGATCCTGTTGACCTGAAATAAATAGACCACCAGATATTTCTCCAGCAAAGAGGGGTTTACTCAGTATCAGCAGAGAATTGCAATTCAGGTTCTGCAACCATCAGGAGCCATGTGTACGTCCCCCACAAGGAAAAGGGAACACTTTTCTAGAGGGGAAAGGGAAGTTGGGAGGGCTATAGTAAACGAAGACTGCATGGATTTTCATTGGCTGAGTCCTTGCAAGGAAAGAAGAATCTCTTCTTCCTGTTGGCCTCTGCTGTCATTGCAGGATGTGAGAGCTCCCCCTTCTGGTCTCCTGACTGTTTAACTGAGGTCTCTGTTTATTAACTTTTTTACAATCCCAAACTTCTATGTGGTCTTCTGGACATGTGTAAATTCTGAAGACCACTTGCTGTTTTAGTACATCCCACCTGGTATTACAGTTGTAGGTTCAGGGTCCTATGCTACCACTACACTCTGCTTTCTTAAATGACTAGTACCATGTCTTGTACGTATTTGCTTCCCTAGTACTTAGTATACACATTCAGTATGTATCTATAGCATTTAATTTAATTGCAATTTTATGAAGCTGAAATCACCCACCTGACTAGCAGTAAAGAAATATGGCTTCTCTTAGGAATCTGAAAAGGAATATATATGTGTGTATATAAATATATGTAACTGAATCACTTTGCTATATATGTGAGACATGGTAAATCAACTATACTTCAATAAAAAAATAAAAATTAAATAAAAGAAATACAGCTTTTCCTCACGTCTCGATCACTAACTGATCAATCTTGGGCGGAGCATTCAAGTTCTCATCTCTAAGTTGACTTGTATAAAGAAGAAGGCTTTGGGGGAATAAGACTTAGGCCATCTCGAAGTTTCTTCTAAGAAACTTGTTTTATTTTTGTTAACATCTTTTGAGAATTTGAAGACTACTATCATACCTCTTTAAAATTACTTTTCTGCCAAGTTCTCCTAAGCCAGTTTGTTCGATCATTTCTGCTGTGGAATGCCTTATACATTAGGATAAAGCATGAGTGTTTGAATTAGCTCCACGTGGTTGTACCTCAAGCCACAAATCCTCTGGGGTAAAATTGGCTTTAAACTAAGTCAGTCTGGCCTCAGAAAGAATAGAGGGTTAATTAAAGTTGTCTGTTTCTTTTGGTTGTTTGATTTCCCTTCACATTTAGAGTATGTAAAAAAGCTGTGTCCTGGTTCTGTCTCAGGTCAAGTCTCTTATCTGTACTTTGGAGTGACTTTCGCTGGCCCTGGAGAACAGGAAACACGCTGTCTGTTCTAACAAGATGACATAGGTCTAAAGTGCACCAAAGGGCCAGGAAGTTGTGGCTCACTTGTATGGAGGAGAAAGAAGAAAGGAGGTCCCACTGAGGTATATCAGGGAGAAAATTTCAGAGCCCAGAATATATGTCTCTGTGCTTCCTGTGTGATGTTTTCTCTGATAAAGTATCTAACTAGGGAGTACATTTTAGGGGGGGAAAAAGATATAGGCACTCTTTTCTTTAAAATAAAAACTCCGTGAAGAGGAGGAAAATGAAAATAATGTAAACAGGTGGCCAATCCTATTTACCATTATCCTTTCTATTTACCATGATTCCATGAATGTTTTCCCTGTTATCTTATTAAATGAACATTCATAACCAAGCAGTCACAGAGTTTATTCTAATACTTAACATATAAATACCATGAAACTTAGATTTACATATGATAACCTAAACCATTTATGTTTTGTATTGTTTCTTGGTATATAATTGGAAAAAATGTAGAAGTTTAATAGAAAATGATGAGGGTGGGATTAATAGAAAATAACCTAAACCACTTATGTTTTGTATTGTTTTGTTTTAGCTAGATTCTTTGAATATAATTGGAAAAATAGTTGAAAAATTCCAATTTAAAATTAGTGTGTGTGCCTTAAATAAATATCCCCTTACCTTACCTCATGTTTACCTCTACTGCAATTTGAAAATACTGCTTCCTACATGAAAAGAGCAATGTGTACAATTCATCAGAGATAGATATTTTATCACAGTGTTTTCACAGCTTTATAACTGAAGCTACAGTATGGATAAAAGAGAAACTAGCAAATTTGTTATCCTGTATAACAATATTATATTTTCTATTTGAAAGTGAAATTTTTATTATTACTGTTCTCTGTGTTCAAAGAAAAGGTGAACATTCTAATTTATAGATGGTGAGTCCATAGATCAAAATTTTATTTTATATTTTAATAACTGCTAGCGAACATGAATATCAAATAAAAGACCTGGCGTGACAGATATTCTTAAATTGATTCCACCTATAATGGAATCCAAGAACCTGAGAGTGAAGGTGAATTGCCATAGTTTAGAGTTTTAAATGACTGTATTTCTCATCTTTCAATGATTCATAATCTCAACTGGTAATAAATTGTTTCATTTCTATAGAATCCATTTTCCCAAAGCACTTTACCATTATGTTGGATTTTAATTTGAAAACAGTATGGCAAAATAGCCAACAAATATAGTAATTATAAGAAAATAAATCACCCAAGCAATATAACAACATTCCCCAGGAGGTCACACTCTGCTTTGCAGTCGAGATTCTAAAGTTATTATTTTCTCAACTATGAAGTTCACAGATGGAATTCAGGGGAGACTAAAGGACTTTATGATTATTATAAGTTGAGAAAGTGTATTATGTGTATAATGTAAAATGATGCTATACTTTCACTCTTAAATAAAACAAATATGTATATTATTTCTATGAGTTTTATTTTGTGAATAGAACCAAACTAAATCTAAATAATTTCTAAGTATTAAAATTTTAAATCCCATCACTCTATAGATGCTTCCAAGTACCTGAATATTTAACACTCAAGGAAATGCCTACAGTCAGGCAGCTATAGCAATTCTCTCACACTCCACAAATTCCAATGAGAGCATGAAACAAGGAAATAGAAGCAATAATTACAATCAGATAAATTTAACTGGAGGTTTCTATCTCTCAAAGGTTGGCAAAGATTGAGGATTCTATTAAAGCTGAGACAGAATAATATACACAAGGAGACGTTTTGCAGCAACAAAAACAAAGTACAGTTCTTTATTGAATATCTACTATAAACTGAGCATTGCACTGTGAGCCAAGTAAAATATCTCATTAACTATGACAGCAGCCTCCGAGGTCAATGTTCATAACCACCCTTTTGTGGAAAACGGAAACAGGTTTACAGAGATTAAGAAGCCTTCTAGGGCTTCCCTGGTGGCGCAGTGGTTGAGAATCTGCCTGCCGATGCAGGGGACGCGGGTTCGTGCCCCGGTCCGGGAAGATCCCACATGCCAGAGCGGCTGGGCCCGTGAGCCATGGCCGCTGAGCCTGCGCGTCCGGAGCCTGTGCTCCGCAACCGGAGAGGCCACAACAGTGAGAGGCCCGCGTACCGCAAGAAGAAAAAAAAAAAAAAAAAAAAAAAAAAAGAAGCCTTCTAAGGCTTGCACAGCTAGTAAATGGGAACATTGGGACCTAGTGTAAGTCTGTGTGGACCCCAAACCCATGCTCTTCAACAAAGGAAAACAGTGCAACTACCCTTTCCCATACAGGAGAATTGCTTATTACCCCGACAAGAATACGTCTTGTCTCAGTTTCTCATATACAGCAGTTTCATAGGGCAATTCTACTACCCCGGGGTTGGGGTCAGGATCTTTCGATGCCCCACCATCCCACTATGAGGTACACTCACTGGGGGCCCGGCTTAATCCCTCCTGAGAGCCTTCTAGACAAGAGCTCACTTAATAGGTGAGATAAGTTCTTTCTCTTTTTTTTCTTATGGCATAAAAACAAAGAACTAAGATGCCCTAAGTAGTCATATTGGCCACAGATTTAGAAAACTGGTCAAAAGAGCTAATAGTGATTAGAGAAATGGTCAAAACAGCTAACAGTGATTAGATAAATATAGAATATTTTTTCAATTCTAATGACTAGAGAAGTTGGTTAGGATTTTTAGCTGATCCTGGATGGTTGTTTTTTTTTTTTTTTTTTTGCGGTACGCGGGCCTCTCACTGTTGTGGCCTCTCCCGTTGCGGAGCACAGGCTCCGGACGCGCAGGCTCAGCGGCCATGGCTCACGGGCCCAGCCGCTCCGCGGCATGTGGGATCTTCCCGGACCAGGGCACGAACCCGTGTCTCCTGCATCGGCAGGCGGATTCTCAACCGCTGCGCCACCAGGGAAGCCCATCCTGGATGGTTTTATTTAAGGCTTTTGGTAAAGACTAGGGTTAGATTAAGTAATGTCAATAAAAATAAAACTTAATGATTGTTGTATCATTGTATGCTGATTTTTCCATTTCTGTCAGGCTTACTTTAATGTTATATACCCTGTATAAATGTTAATTTAAAAGTTGAATAAAAGAAGGTTTATATATATACATATAACTGAAGAAAAAGAAGAGCTGATTTTGACTTAGTTGTGCAAACAATTCTAGGTTTTTGAATTAAGAAGCTTAAACAAAGATACCTGGTAAATTTTGACCCAAATTGCAAGTCTAATAAGACTTGAAAATGTGTGTGTGTCCTTATGTGTGGCAACCCTGTAGACATGTCTACTGTCATAAATTAACTGATTGCATTGTTTTAGGTTAATTTTTCATTAATGTGATTCAATACAAAGGATTTTGATTTTTAAATCCAGAAAGCACAAATAGGAAAAAGCAATAAATAAAACATTGTGAAGTAAATATTGGGTTTGTGTTTTTTTAATGTATTTATTGCTTTATCAAATTATCCTTATTATACAAGTTCCTAAACCCTTACTCTTGACTGTAGTGGTTGCAGATGTAGCCAGAATAAATAGTAAAAACGATGATCATAGCTAACATTTATTGAATGCTTGCAATGTGTAAGAAATAATTTCAGGTGCTTGAAGTGGATTATCTCATTTAGTGCCCAAAACAACCCTAGGAGGTAGAAAAGCTCTAGGTTATAGATAAGGAAACTGAGTCAGGAAGAGGAAAAGTAACTGGCTTGAGATCACGTAGGTAGTGGATGGAGCTGAGATCTGAGGGGAGCCTGACTCTGCAGACTTTGCTGTTGAAACTACTCTATTTTTGAAGCATGTGTGGAGAGAGAAAGAGAGAGAGACAAACAGAGACAAAGAGAAAGGGAGACAAAGGGAGGGGGGCAGAGGAGGTGGAAGAAGAGTCCACAGGGGAAGAAGGAGGAAGAGGAGAAGGAGGTCCAGGGAGATGAAGACGGGAATAGGGTGAGAAACTAGGTTGAACTGTAAGCAGGATGTTTAGCAAAGGCTCCTGAGGAGGTGACATTGACAAGAAGCCTGAAAGAAGTGACAGAGCTAGCTATGGGAATATTTGAGAAAAGCCTGCTCCAGGTAGAATAGCTCTATAAGTAAGTTTGTCTTACTTCTTCTAGAGCAAAACCTCCACCCACTATGCCAAAATCCAAACCTTAGGGATCTAATATTTTCCCTAATTTCTAACCATTTTCCCCTTTTCCTTGCATTTAAAAATGAAAAAAATCAGGAATCTCACAGACTTATTTTTTTTCTTACATGAACATTTGTTAACTCTTTTATCTCTTAATATAGAATTAGTGGCTTTTATTTTGGGGGGGCGGGGGTGTCCATGTGTTTGGAAGGTAGTTTGTATCATGAATCTCTCTACTTTCACTTCCAGGCTTGGGGCCACTGTCAAAGCCTCCCAATGACCAAGACCCATAAAACCTGATGCCTTCTCAGAAAAGAAGCCCAGTTGTACAAGGTTTACCTCAGTATTTCCAGTAAGAGATTCCTCACACACCAGTACAGGGGAAATTTGGCGCTAGTATATTTTAAAACTCTTTTGAGGCATAATTACATACATTAAAATGACCATATCTTAAAGGTACTTTTGAAAAGTTTTATCAACATATAATTCCATGTAACACTAATCAAAATGTAAAATTTTTTTGTGACCCTGGAATGTTCACTCATGGCCTTTTGGGGAAAATTCCACTCCTTCCACAAAGGCAACCTGTCACCTACCCCCTAGAGTGGTTTTGCTTTCTTGGCTTGTATATAAACAGAATTTTACATATGCGTTCCTTTGTGTCTGTCTTCTTTCATCCCCTATAATTGGTTTTTGAGGTTCTTTTTTATTGCTAAGTCGTATCTCATTGTATCAATACACCACAGTTTATTCATTTTCCTATTGATGGTAGTTGATTTGGATAGTTTCCTTTTTTCTTCATCTTTTTTACTGAGTAACAATATAAAATATTTCTAACATAATTTGGATAAATACCTAGAAGCAGAATCGCTAGATCAGCAGCTATGTTCAACTTAATAAGAGCCATAGTGTTTTTCCAAAGTGGATTTTTGCACCCCTCCAGAAATGTGTGAGATCCCCTTGTTCTCACATCTTCTCCCTCACTTCTGTTGTGAGTCTCATTTTAGCCATTCTAGTGAGTGTATGTGATAGCAATTCTTCGTGGTTCTAATTTGCATCTCCCTAATGATGAAAGGTGTTGAGAATCTTTTCAGTGCCTTTTGTCCATCAGTCGATCTTTTTGAAGAGTATGTTCAGTCTCTCCCCCATTTTCCATTCAGTTATCTCTTAATTATTGACTTGTAATGTACAATAAGTCTTTTGTCAGATATATGTGAAAATATATTTCTCCCTGTCTGTGGCTGTCTTTTCATGTTTGAATAGTGCTGTTGAAGAAAAACAATTTTTATCTTTGAAACCCAGCTTATCAAAATTTTGTACACGTAGTGCTTTTTGCCTTATAAGAAATCTTACATCTTTGAGTCTACCTCAGAGAAAAGTGTTTCTTCTAGGAATTTTATGGTTTCAGCTTTTACATATAAGTTTGCAATCCAGTTTGAAGTAATTTTTGTATATAGTGTGCTATATTGGTCAGTGTGTTTTCTTCTAGGAACGTTAAGGACTGATGTTTAAATTTAGGTCTGCAGTCCAATTCAAATTAATTTGTATATGGTGTGAGATTTAGGTCAATGTTCACATTTAATTTCTCCACTTGAATACTCAATTATTCCAGTATTGTTAATGACAAACTTTTGATACCAAAACTGTAAGAAATGAAAACTAAAAATTGAGCTTGCTTAGCTACTTAAATTTGTGAGAACTACTGTTGAGTTATGCCTAGTTATCATGAAATACATAAGCAATTTACATGTTATTAAATGTTTCATATTAACTTTGTTAAAGGTTTTCTTTTACTATAATTTAAAACTCTCCAGTGTAAATACAATATTTACTGTGTGCTGTTTTTGCAGTCAGCTAATCTGCAAATAACATCTGGAACGATAGATTTCTAAGATTTTGCCAAGACTCTATTTGCATACTCAAAACAATTGCTTGGTGTCATTTTCTACAATGATTTGTCATTCGTCATCTGTCACCATGGATTTCATGACTACAGCTTCATCACTGAGACAGTCTTCCCTTTTGTCACTTAAAAATTTCTGACCGCTTCTATCTCTTTCTCTTCTCTTTGTTTTTGTTCATCATAACCTACTGTTTCACACTAAAGATTAGACCATCCCACTTCCTTTCTTCATTTTTTGTGTAGCCAGAAACATATTCAATTAATAAATCTCTATTAATTACTGACTATGTATCAGATACTGACAAATAACTCAAATTTTTATTAGAATAGAAAGATAAAGAGAAAAAGAATTATTGAAGGTTAAGAACCAATGACTAAGAACATATGGCTCAACTAAACTAAACAGTTATCTGGTTTCCCAGAATGGTCAGAAAACCTAAAGCAAGGATTGACTCTTACACACAGAGAACTTTCATATTTTTCAAAATAATCGGTCACATTTTCAATCAGTACATGATATCACATCATGTCCAGGACTAAAATGAATTTTGAAGACCAATGAGGTGTTCACCAGGCAATGAGTCATCTTTTCTTGAGTGGAGGGCTGTTGAGGCTAAGGGTGCTTAAAGCACATGGATCTCTAAGGGATTAAATGAGACAAAGGATGCTCAAAGATGACACTCTAGAATCAAAACTCATTGAATCATCTATAATGAAATAGTTGTTAGCCATAATAACCATAACAACAACTACCACCGCGGTGGAAGCCATATCCGCAGCCATATACCCACAAGCATAGCAGGAGCCATAACCACATCTCCACACACATTTCTGTATAATTGAATTAGATGGCATCCGGAGATAAGAAGGCAGCTTAGCTTTAAAAGAAGTTACTCAGCCATAAAAAGAAATGAAACTGAGTTATTTGTAATGAGGTGGATAGACCTGGAGTCTGTCATACAGAGTGAAGTAAGTCAGAAAGATTAAAAACAAATACCATATGCTAACACATATATATGGAATCTAAAAAAAAAAAAAAAAAGTCATGAAGAGATTAGTGGTAGGATGGGAATAAAACACAGACCTACTAGAGCATGGACTTGAGGATATAGGGAGGGGGAAGGGTAAGCTGTGATGATGTGAGAGAGTGGCAGGGACATATACACACTACCAAATGTAAATTAGATAGCTAGTGGGAAGCTGCAGCATAGCACAGGGAGTTCACCTCTGTGCTTTGTGACCACCTAGAGGGGTGGGATAGGGAGGGTGGGAGGGAGGGTGACACAAGAGGGAAGAGTTATGGGAACATATGTATATGTATAACTGATTCACTTTGTTGTAAAGGAGAAACTAACACACTATTGTAAAACAGTTATACTCAAATAAAGATGTTAAAAAAAAAAAAAAAAAAGAAAGTTACTTGAGTTTCAGTATCACAGCCTGCCTTAGGCTCTTTCTACATAATCAGACATCTACAGAGTGCATATCACAATTTGCCATCTTGTTTCCGCAAAAGATTATATTTAAGAAAGCTTATTGTTGTTTGATTTTATGTCATAAGAAGTCCTCTCATTTTATGGACCTTTTTCAGTTTCCCCAAATCAATCACATACTTTCAGAAATAACTTGTGTACTCCATACACACGTCCCCAGTGAGTTACAAATATACATTCCACAAGTGTCATGATGTACAATAACACACTGTCTTTCTCTTCACTAATCTATAATTATATCTTGTACTAAAGTTGGAGCTATGTTAAATTCCTTGATATATCTATCTCCTAAACCAATGGTTGGCCGCTTGCCTCGTCATTACTCATTTCCTATTCTCAGTTGATTTAAAGCCAGTTTATTTTGAAAATAATCAGTGTCAGATTTTCAGTTTTCAATGTGAAGCCCTCACACACTTAGGCTCCCTAACATCTCCCTCCTTCTTTTTCAAATCAGCATTCCTCTGCTCCGGCATATTTTCAATATTTATCATTCTTTTGTATGGCTTTTACCTCATTTCTATATGCCCATATTTCAAAAGACCTTAACATCATCTCTAGTTTTCAGATTCTATGATTTATAAATTGTCGTTGATGTCTCTCTAGAGTGAAATAGGTAAATGCATATCGACCCACGCTGCCTCCTAAGTCAGGTAAATATAATTTCTCCAGAACCCAGAGAATTTTCTCAAGTGGTCCTTTGCCCTTATCCCCCATGTATGTCATACCAAAATGTAATCCTTGAACCCTAATCTCAGTACTTCCCCACTAACTCTCCACTCCTTACCCCCCAACCAAATAATACAACTTTATATCCAATAGAGGCTGTAGTTTTCCCTTTTATAACTGTTTGTGAGCCTACCATTTCCATGAATATCTCAACTACTTGATACAAAAAGGACAATCAACTCCCCTAAAGGTCCACATTATATTTCTTATAAAAGTCATCAGATGTCAACCCAAGCAATGTGTTCTAATCAGATTAGTGGCAAAATGGCAGAGACAATCAACAGAGAGCTCTCAAGGTTTTTTAAATTTTTTTTTCTTTTGGAAGGAATATGCTTTTATAAACAATTTAAATATGGAACCAGAAAAGGTAAATTCACACTGAAAAACAATGAGAAAATGGGAATTTCTCTTTCTTTCTGTTCTCTTTATTCAGCTTCTCTCTGCAACACTTAGCATGTTTAGAGTAGACAAATTTCATCTTTGACTGCTGCAAACAACTGTCTCACAGAAAGTCATTTCTTAAACCTTATCTGGAATCAGCATGTGTTGAGTTTCAGAAGGACCCTTTGGTATGTGAGGATTACCAGATAAAATACAGGGACACTCAGTTTGAATTTCAGATAGCAATGAATAACTTTTTTAATATAAGTATGTCCCATGCAGTATTTGGGGGACACATATTAGAATATCATTCACTGTTACTAGAATTAAATTTAATTAGTTGTGCTGTTTTTCTGTTTGCTAAATCTAGCAACCCATATATGGGTAAATAAAGACGAGACATCATTAGTACTAGATAGGCATATTGTTTATATATGTAAGCCACACTAAAAGTTAGTGCAACACGCCCTGAAGGAGGTAGAATCAGACCTCAGTTACTTTTATCTACTGCTAGTAATAATAAAGGCCACATTTATATTTTATACATTTCATAACGAGAGATCAACTAAAAGGAAATAATCTCATTAGTGACTCCTCAGCATCTCCCATGGTCTTTGTAACGGGACAAGCACTCTCGGGCCACCTCTTAGACTGAAATCACAGATTCATGACATTTGTTTGTGTTCTGAAGTTACGGGTTGTGAAGCGTTTACACAGAATTCATAAACCATTTTACAAAGCATCATGCTAGGTAGTCATTTTGACGTATCATAAGAGCTACACTTGGATTACCGCTTTATATTCCAGTCCAAACAAAATACTTCAACGTCTAACGGTAGCATGCCATGCTTTTAAAGATATCTATTTTAGGACAATGGCAAATAGGAACATGAAATTACATGTGTTTTTAAAAGACAAGTCATTGGTTATAATACCAGCCTATATCCTGTCAAACACATGAGAGAATAAGACATTAGCCCCACTAGCTCCATATGACCCTATGATTTTAAAATAAAGGAAAATTAATAAGAACTACTGTTTCAGAAAAGTTGTCAGAAAGAAATATATGTACAAACATACACAGTTTTTAAAAAGCCTAGAAACAAAAGTAATAAAATTACAGTAGTAATTACGTCTGGTTAATGTAATTATGGTTTATTTTAATTTCTTTAAATTCTCTGTAGTTTATAAATGTAAAATAGTGATAAAATATTACCTTTGTAATCAGAAAAATAAACGATATGAAAAATTTGTTTTCTAAGGTTTTCTTCTTTAAATCTAATAAAAGGCATATTAATGCAAGTGATAAACTCTTTTTACATATTCCATCAGCATTTTCTGCTATTTCTTCACTTTGTGGTCATTTCAGGAAAATAATATCAATTGATAAATATGAGAAAAAATATCTAAGTCAACAATATCCAGCAATTACTGCTAGGTTGCTATATTAGCTTGCCAGGGCTACCATAAAAAAGTAACACATTTGGCGGCTTAAATAACAGAAATTGATTGTATCACAGTTCTGGAGGCTTGAAGTCCAACATCAAGGTGTTGGCAGGGTTGGTTCCTTCCAAGGGCTGTGAGAGAGAATCTGTTCCAGGTCTCTCTCCCAGCTCACGGTAACTTCTAAGTGTTTCGTGGCTTGTAAATTGTGTTCTTCCTTTATCTTCACATCATCTTCCCTCTGTGAGTGTCTGTGTCTGTGTCTAAATTTTCCCATTTTATAGGAACACAGTTATATTTGATGAGGGCCCACCCTAGTGACCTAACCTTAACTTGATTATCTACAAAAACCTTATTTCCAAATAAGGTCACATTCACAGGTACCAGAGGTTCGGACTTCAACATCTTTTAGGGGAAACACAATTCAACCCATAACAATTGCATAAGCAGTCATGACTCTAAAAGCAGTCATTTTTCTGTTAAGAGTAAAAGTCAAGCCAAAATTTAGTTACTACAGACTAAGGAGGATGTCACATTTACCGTGCTGGGAAGACCATAGTGTTTGTAGTGTGTTAGGAATTGCTATTCTTTCTCCATCTATTTTCAAATATCATAGTCCCCAGTTCTCAGAATTATCTGAATGGAGCACTTTGGTGGAGTTTGACATCAGCAGGGATTCCATAAAAACTCATTTACAGAAGTAGTATAGCTTCCAAACGATGGGTGATTCCAGTGTTAATGGAAGAAAGAAGTGCTGGACAGTGGTGAATAGATAGCTCTTTTCTGCAGGGTTCATTAATCACAACAGCCCACTTAAGACTGGAAAAACACAGGTGTTGAAACCTAATTCTTGGTTTTATTTTATAGTCTAACTACTAAAATTTTCTCTAGTTGGAGTCTCAGTACACTGTTGGTGGGAATGTAGAAGGATATCACTTCTGTGGAAAACACCATGGAAGTTTCTCCAAAAATTAAAAATAGAATTACCATGATCCAGCAATCTCACTAGTGGGTATTTAACCAAATGAATTGAAATCAGAATCTGGAAGAGATATCTGCATTCTCATATTCGTTGCAGCGATATTCGTAACAGCCAAGATTGGAAACAACCTAAACGTCCATCGATAGATGAATGGATAAAGAAAACGTGGCGTATGCACACAATGGAGTGTTATTCAGAGCCTTAAGAAAGAAGGAAATATTGCCTTTTTTGGCAACATGGATGAAACTGAAGAACATTATGTTAATGAAATAAGGCAGTCACCGGACAAATACTGCATAATTCCACTTGTATGAGGTAACAAAATAGTCAAACTCATAGAAACAGAGTAGAATGGTGGTATGAGGGGCTTGGGGGAGGAGAAACAGGGACTTGCAGTTCAACAGCTATAAAGTTTTGGTAATGCAAAATGAGTAAGTTCTAGAGATCTGCTGTACAACACTGTACCTATAATTAATGGTACTGTGTTGTGCGCTTAAAAATTTAAGAGGGTAGATGTCAGGTTAAGTGTTCTTACCACAATAATAAAATACAATACAATACAATAAAATAAAAATTACTGTATTCCCATCAATTTCTTCCTTTATGTCCATCAGTATTATGTTTTATGTATTTGGGTGCTCCTATATTAGGTGCACATATAATGATGGGTGTAAAATCCTCTTCTTGTACTGATCCTTTTATCATTATATAGTGCCCTTCTTTATCGTTCTTTATGGCCTTTGTTTTAAAGTCTATTTTGTCTGATATGAGCCCCGTGACCCCCGCTTTCTTGTCATTTCCTTTTGCATGAAATATCTTTTTCTATCCCCTCACTTTCAATCTTTTTGCGTCCTTTGCCCTAAAGTGGGTCTCTTGTAGGCAGCGTAATATAGGCTCTTGGGTTTTTTATCCAATCTGCCACTCTATGTATTTTGATTGGAGCATTTAATCCATTGACCTTTAAGGTAATTATTGATAAATATGTGTATATTGCCATTTTAAACCTTGTTTTCCAGTTGATTCTATGTTGCTCCTTTGTTCCTTTCTCTTTTTGTTTTTCTTTTTTGTGGTTTGATGATTTCCTTTTATTTTGTGCTTGATTTTCTTCTCTTTAGTTCTTGTGAATCTACTGTATGTTTTTGATTTGTGCTTACCCTGTTTTCAAGTATGTTAACCCCTTTCTATATCTGCTTGCTTTAGACTGATTGTCATCTAGGCTCAAACACATTCTAAAAGAAGAATCTACGTTTCTAACCCTCCTGCCCCACATTTTATGATTTTGATGTCCTCTTTTACATCTTCGTGTTCATCCTTTTGCTGTTCCTTGTGCTTATCATCACTTCCACAAGTAAATTTTTGTTATCTGTCTACTGGCTTAGTTAAGTGATTGACTTTCCAGTTGTGATTTCCTCTTTCCAATACCTTCTTGCTTCTTTTCTATTTAGAGAAGACCTTTCAATATTTCTTTTAGGATAGGTTTAGTATTGCTGTATTCTTTTAGTTTTTTTTTGTCTGAGAAATTCTTTCTCTTTCTATTCTAAACAATAATCTTGCTTATAGTTGTATTCATAGTACATAATTTTACCAGTAGTAAAAATCTAACAGGTTGTCATAACAAAATAAAAGAGTGACTACAGGTGTAATTCCTGCAAAGCATAGGTTCCTTCCCTGCTGCTCTCATAGATCACCATTTCCCAGAGACAGTGGAGCAAGGCCTGGGGTATCACACAAGTTTTCTTCAAAGGCTTGTAGATTTTAAAACTACAGAGCAATAAACTGCTGCTCATTGACAACAGCAGGGAAATTCACTGGGAGCACTGCATTTATGAAGTAATACATATCTTCTCATTTTTTTATTAATCAAAGACATATTGGGGCCAATCAGAACTTTGTATCAGCATAAGATATAGTATTAGTGCAATAAATTGATTTAATTCTAGTCAAAAGTAAAGAAACATTTTAAGTGCCCTTTCAACATAATCACACAGGAATATGTATAATTTCTTAAAGATTTTATACGTTAAAAATCATTCATAGATCCCATTACTGACTTACTAGAACTGTATAGATTCAGAACTTTGGGTTGGACCTTACTGATTAACCAATTCTCTAAAAGTTTTATTTTTTAAATCAATACACAATAATCATAAATATCACTATTTTGAACATATGTTCCAACATTCAAAAGGTTTTCTGAATCCAGACCTAAAGAGACATAATTTAACTCTAAGTTTAATGATAGTCTTTATCCATGCAAGCAGTCCTCCTTTTCTGCACATTCTTAGTACGTGCAGAGTAATGTTCTGTCTGTAAGATTTTTGTATCACTCAACTGTTCAGCTACCTTTATTGGTTTAGCATCACTCTTCTAGATAAGCGCCCCTTCTACTTGTTCAGCTCTGTCCTTTCTTGCTGTATATACATCATGGCTAATTCTTCAAATTCTTTCTCTGTATTGATTTCTACCTCAAGTTGCCCAAACATCATCCTTTTATGATTTTTAAAGTATTCATTTTTGTTTCTATCCCATATGGCCATGTTCTTTGTGAGAATTATTCATGCTCCCTTTCCTCACAGAATCAATGATTTCAAACCAATATGTGATATGCAACATTTGCCTGTGATTTTTAATTAATTGTATAATTCTATATCTATGTATAGCATAGATAGAAAGGCACCTGGCCTTCCTGGTGTTCCTTAAATTAATGTATTGGTCATACACAAATAAATAAATCTCTTCTGCTCTTTATAGTGAAACATGATATATATAGAGAGAGTGACTCCTGCTTATACTTTCAGTTCTGAGACATTGATTCCATATGTGTGGGTAAGTGAGAGGTTCTATTTCTACTTAATTGTGCAATTTACCAAAATAGAAATCATAATGAAAATATTTAAGCACAACTGTTGGCCATTACTATAAATCTATTAAATTTATTAAAGTGAAATAAGAATGAAATTTAGAGAAACACACGATTACAATTAGACCACACACTTAATGTCTTATACTGTTATTAATCTCTGTTTAATCTTTTTTTTTTTTTTTTTTTTTTTTTTTTTTTTGCAGTACGCGGGCCTCTCATTGTTGTGGCCTCTCCCGTTGCGGAGCACAGGCTCTGGACGTGCAGGCTCAGCCGCCATGGCTCAAGGGACCAGCCGCTCCGCGGCATGTGGTATCTTCCCGGACCGGGGCACGAACCCGTGTCCCCTCCATCGGCAGGCGGACTCTCAACCACTGTGCCAGCAGGGAAGTCCCAGTCTCTGTTTTCTTACCCTGATGTTTCTAGACCTTGGTAATGTAGAACATACACCTACTTGGACCTTTTAAGGGCTATTACCCTGAGTGCCATAGCAGTATTCTTCTGATTCTTCTCTCTTATTCCTCCCAGAAAATCCAGAGAAAATGCTGCCTATAAGCCAAGAGTTAATGTTTCCTTCATCTTTTGCTTCATGGGGAAAAAAAAATGAATAAAAATCGGTCATGAAGTGTTTTCACATGCTTTTTAAAAACTTTAATTTTATCCAGATAATTTTATTAAATTTACTATGTGCCCTCTGAAGCTAAACTTAATTTTTTCCTTAAGTTGCACTGTCAGTGAACCAGCTCAAACAAAGATAAGTAACTTTTTTCCAAAAAGAGTGCAGAGGACTAAAGCAAGTGGTTCCAGGAAGCAAGTGAATATAACAAGCTGTAAGTTTCTGTTCATATGAGGCTCAAGTTCATAAGTGAGAGGTATATTGTGCTCATAAAAAGACTTTGTCAATTTCTTTCATTAGTTTGGGTAAAGAGATTGACTTCAAAAATAAGACCCTTACCCAAATCCAAACATATGAATAAATCTTGGCAAAAAATTAATCTGCATTGATATGTATAATGTGATATATATATAGCATACTCTTAAACAGTGATTAAATGGTAAAGAAAATTTTTAGATAAGTTGGTGTATAAACTGTACATGTGAAGTCATTGCAATAAGCTTATTGAGAAAATCGAGTTGGAGTCATATAACTCCAGGGAACTTCAACATGAAGTTTGGATTTTTTAAAAATGGGTAAAAATGGAAACACTTTTAGGTTAAATGCATGTTCCGTGGTATAAGGTAAACTTCCATTCATAGTAATTCAGGGTTTTCCCAAAGAGACTTTGGGAGAATCTAAAATGTTAAAAAAAAAAATGTTCTGAAAACTTTGGATATATATAACTCACAATATCACTTTATTATGTTAGCAGAACTTCCTCACAAAATTCTCCTCAGAAAACTTTTCATTCTCCTTCTACCTCCTTCTTGCAATTGAATCTCTGTAGTAGAAATGTAATTTGAAGCCTAGTGAGACTTCACACATGAGAAGGAAACCTTCTAGACTTTTCACTGGAAAAATGATATATGGTTCAAAACTAACTAGAACTATATAAAGAGTGTACTTGGCAAAATGTGGTAGAAATTAATCCAAGGGCTGTAGGCACATAATGCATACAATACTTCTTTGGTTTACAAGTGAAAATAATAATATTTAATTAAAATATATATCATAAAAATAGAGTGGTTTGGAAACACTTTCTTCCATTTATAAAATTTCTAAAATTAAAGTAAGCAATTATAAAATTAAAGAATGAAATATTTATATTTGGAAAAACGTTATGAAATTATTCTATTCAAACTATGTTATAAATACTCTAAAGGTTCATATCGCTTCTTCTCAGGTTCAGATCCCTCAACTCTAATTCCAAAGGTTTTGATTCTATGTGATAAGCAGGCCCTTGAACATTAAAATAATTTTTTCACAGGTAAATGCAATTTTAAATTATGTCTTAGTTCAGGCTGGTATAACAAAGTGTCATAGACTGGGTGACTTATAAACCACAGAAATTTACTTCTCACCATTCTGGAGGCTGGGAGCTCGAGATCATGGCGCCAGCATGGTCAGATTCTAGTGAGGACCCTCTTCCCAGTCGCGGACTGTCAACTTCCCATTCTATCCTCACTGGGATGACAGCGGGTAAGAGTGTCTCCGGGGTCTCTTTTAGAAGGACACTAATCCCGTTCATGAGAGCTCCATCCGAATTAACTCCCAAAGGGACCCCCTCCTCAAACCATCACATTGGGGGTGAGGATTTCAACAAATGAATTCAGTGGGACATACACATTCAGTCCCTTGCAATTGAATGTAGAACAGAAGTGACTAAAAATTCGATTTATTTTTTTTGGCCACATGGCACGCAGGACCTTAGTTCCCCAGCAAGGGATAGGACGCGTGCCCCCTGCAGTGGAAGCGCGGATTCTTAACCTCTGGACCACCAGGGAAGTCCCACAAAGGTGACTGAAAACTCTTGAAGCAAAATCCTGGACAAATACTGTGTGTCACTTACAGTGTGGTGAATATATGCATTAGGTGCTTGCCTCCGAGTGTGGAAGAAAGCATTTTATGTAAGAATTTTTATCAGTTTTATTATTAGCTGCCTGGTCACCTCCCTTGTCCTCAGAGTGATTTAAGTGGAAAGGAGGGAAATTTGATAAACATCACTGACTTCCTTGTCAGTGCCTTTCCTTTCAAATAGTAGAGTCTGATTTGTAATATGATTATGAACTATAAAAATTCGGTGAGGGCTTCCCTGGTGGTTGACCCCCCGCCTGCCGATGCAGGGGACACGGGTTCGTGCCCCGGTCCGGGAAGATCCCACTTGCCGCGGAGCAGCTGGGCCCGTGAGCCATGGCCGCTGAGCCTGAGCGTCCAGAGCCTGTGCTCCGCAACGGGAGAGGCCATGACAGTGAGAGGCCCACGTACCGCAAAAAAAAAAAAAAAAATTCAGTGAAAATGTACATAATAATGACTCTGTAGAATTTAATGTTCAATCTGTCCTTCTTGGACTTCATTATCTAGTAAAAATTTACACTGCGTCCAAAGGTCTCCACACCCTCTGCTCCTCTCTGGACAGCAGTTATTTTATGTGTCCAGTTATATGTCTTCACAATATGCTTGGATTCATACATTTAGTTAGTTCCTCTCACAGGTTTTTCAAAAGCCTTAAAGAACTACCTTCCACCCAATCTGTACGGACGTCTTTAATTTTATAATGGTAAGTGCCCATACCCACGTGGAAGCAAACGTAGTTCTGGCAGAACTATTTTTTAACCAACACATTTACAGATGTTCTGCCATGACTTAATTTGACTGAATACAGGTATTCACAGTTTGCAAATCACATTCACATTCATTCTTCTTGTCTAGGGAATAGGACAGATATCACGAGCCCATATCACAGAGAAACAAACTGAGATCTGCAGTTGCAGGATTTTACATGACGCAACTAGAGACTATTGTAGCCAAGACGTGCTCTCCTCATTCCAGAACTATTTGGTTGAACCATATGTGATTGATGTCTTAGCAGTCAAGAAATGTTCAAGTGTAATCCATCTCCTATGGTTCAATTTAATAGTATATGCCCCACCTCAAAAATATAAATGAATGTTTATGCTACAAATAAAATCACCACCGTCATCATGGCTCTCAAGTCTTTCTACTTCTTAACCACAGCTTAAAGGCGATCCAAGTTTGAGTCGGTGTTCAATGTATTACAGCCACTGTGATTTGGGACTACGGGATCTCTTTGACCCTTTGTCCTCAAAATCACAAGCCACCAAATCTGATTTAAATCCATCTCCTGTATTTTGTACGTGTGTAAAGTACACCATGACCACAACCTCCAACCCATTTTCTATCCAGTCTGTGACAACCAACTCTGAAAGGGAGAAGAACTGTAAGTTCTTTAATCTTTCACTTTAATCCTTACACCCCTCTCCTTTACTATGGGACACGGGTTTCACGATGATCACACAGGACACATTATGAGAACTAAGAGACAAAGGAAGAAAACTAACACTTGTTGCACACATACTGTGTGTCAGGCTTCATCCTAGACAGTACATACATGTGCTCTCATTTTACATTCACAGCGTTTAAAGAAAGTACTTTTTTTTTCTGGATCCACAGAAAATGCTGCTGAGGTATTGAAATCAATTTATCAAGTTTGTACGTTTAAAACATTGTATCAATGACTTTTATTGAACACTCAACCTATGAAAATTATTTATAACACCATGTCCTATGTAAATAATAGGAAAACAAATTGAGCTAATAGAAATGTGTATTAAAAATCAGTAAATTATTTTATTCAAAAATTTTAAATGTGTCATCGCACAAGCACAATCAAAATGATCAAGCAAGGGCTTCCCTGGTGGCGCAGTGGTTGGGAGTCCGCCTGCCGATGCAGGGGACACGGGTTCGTGCCCCGGTCCGGGAGGATCCCACATGCCGCGGAGCGGCTGGGCCCGTGAGCCATGGCCGCTGCGCCTGCGCGTCCAGAGCCTGTGCTCCGCGACGGGAGAGGCCACGACAGTGAGAGGCCCGCGTACCACAAAAAAAAAAAAAAAGAAAAAAAAAAAAGAATGATCAAGCAATATTATTATAACATAATTTTGGTACATTTTAGAATCGCATGACCTGTCATCTGGCCATGCTATGCCATTACCATAATAACCTGACCCATGCATCATTTTGTAGACACTCCTCAAAATGGATTTGCAATGATAATTAGCATTGAATTAGGTCTAGAATCAATGTCATGAAGTGCTACAGAAATCAACTGTCTTAATCTGCTCAGGCTGCCATAAGAAAATACCATAGACTGGGTGGCTTAAACCACTGAGATCTATTTTCTCATAGTTCTAGAGGCTGGAAGTCCAAAATCAAGGTGACAGTAGGCTCTGTTTCTGGTGATGGCTCTCCCTTTGGGATGTACGTAGGCGGCTGCCTTCTCCCTCTGTCCTCGTGGTCTTTCCTCTGTGTTTGTGGGCAGGGTGGAGGATTAGAGAGAGAGAGAAACCTCATTCTCTTCCTTCCCATTACGAGGACCCCACGGTCATGACCTAATATAATTCTAAGTACCTTCCAAAGGTCCCATCTCCATATGCAGTTACATTGGGGGTTAAAACGAATTTCAGCATGTGACTTTGTGGAGGGAGGACACAAAACTTCAGTCTGTCACATCACCTACAAATCTAGCAGTCTGGTGGCACAAAAAAGCATTTAACTTGTAAGCAGTGACCGGAATAGCCATTTATAGAAGATGGCAGACAGCCCAGCAGCCAGAGGCATCGCCACAGCCATGTCTATAGGCGCAGACTCAACCAAAGCTATATTCTCATGAGAGACCCCACAGATCCCATGAGAGATTCCTTCATCGCTGCAACACAAAGTGCCAGGAGGTGGTGGCGACAGGAGATGCCACTCTCCTGGACATCTGAGAGTGGGTAGGGGTCACCACACACTCTACCATCTCACTCCTGACACAGCTTCACATGAATGTGGTGAATTTTACTGTGCTCTTTTCCCATCCATAGTGGGCTTCATCAAAAGACATTATCTGCTGCTACAAAAGGATTTTGCCTAATGAGTCATCCTAGAAATGATTTTTTTCATAGACTTAATACATATCCTCTATCCATGTTATTCATGGCATGCTTTGTTTTGTTATAAGCTTCCACTTATATATGTTTAAATGTTTGGAAAATCAGAATCTTGATATAGCAAGAGTCAGCTTTTTTTAAACCACTTATTTAGAAACTAAACAAAATAACAAATAAGAAAATGTGTTTTAAAGATGCATGCTTTTCTCATTACATGAGGGACAAATTTGGAACTGATGGTTCAACATTTCCTTCCCCACAAATTCCCTCCTATATTTAACATTATAATTGTTGACTATAATTTTATTAGTTTATCCAAAAACAACTAAACAGCCTATTCTCAAATCTGGCAAACTGGGCAAGTATGGCCTAAGGAAATAAGCATGTTATATTTGATTGTTTATCAACTTATTCTACAAGAACCCCAAAGAACCCCAAAGAAATTGATTTTGACAGCTTTGTGTAGATTCATGAATAGTATTACTATCAGCTCCTCTGATGGTGAAATAATTTCTTTTCTCCAAGTCTCAGTTTCCTCAGCTAGAATATCATGGCCTTGGACTGCATGCTCTGTAGGGGTACCACTTATTAAGTAAAGAAAAATCTTCCTTGGTTATTGCAGAAAGCATGGCTCCATCCCTTAGATATCCTCTGAGACACAATTCATAATGTTTCCAGACAACACAGGCTTTATATTTTTTAATTAAATCCCATCCCAACATTTATGTTCTTCTCCTAGAAACTCAGTGTCAATATTATCAAAAAGTGTATTATCACAAGTTGGTATTATTCTTCACACTTACTTCTCCAGCTTAATGCCTGCCAAGTACATTGGTTATAATACTTGTGACTGTTTCTACAGGATTAGTATTTTGCTCAACATGAAATTAAGGAAGAAAATTTAGGAAATATATTACACTTTATATAAAGCAAAGTTTACTATTACAACTTAGGACAATTGTCACATCCTATGTGTCATTTTGATTTACATCCTATTAAAATATTTATCTCACCGCCTATAAAATGCTCTTGTGTTACTCGGTACATTCTTTTCTGTTTTATAGGGCATAGGTGGGAATTCTTGTCATACAACCTGGCCTCATTAAATATTAGCTATGAAATGGAAGAGATTTAGAATGCCCATGTTTTAATCAAGGAGCATTGCAGGCGTGGTCGACATTTGATTGTGAAGCTATGAATCACTTACCTGAAGATTGTGACAATGGCATAAAAGCCATCTCATTGTTCTTGCCTCTTTCTGATACTCACAGAAAAGTGCAAAACAATTTTTGCAATGTGGGGTGTTCCCAAAACAAGTGACTGTGGCAAAAACAACTTTTTACTGATCCAAACATTTTCTTGCTTAGTACATATGAAGTCTTTGAATTAAAAAAAAAAAAAAAAACCTCTTTTAACTCTTTCTTTTTCCATTTTATAAGAGCTATAGCAAGAAACCAATGAAAGCTGAATTGAGCCTCTGTTCTTCCTTATTCAATCAAAAGCCACAGCTTCTGGCCCAAAGCCAACTTCATGCTTGAGACATGATGATGAAGTTTGGCATAAACAGATGTGATCACGTGACCAGAGTTATTTTCAATTCTTACAATGCAGCTATTGTGGCCATAAATAACCCTTTTGTTGACCCCAGGAACAGCCAATGCAAGTTCAATGGTACTATCAAGGCTGAGAACACAAAACTTATAGTGACTAGAAAACTCAGCTCCATTCTCTAGAATTGGGATACCACCAACATCAAACAGGGTAATGCTGGTGCTGAATATATTGTAGAGTCCATGTATCTTTTGTTTTTTCACAGTTTTATTGAAGAATAGTTGAAAGAACTACATGTATTTAATGTGTACAACTTAATGAGTTTGGACATATGCAAACACCCATTGTAGCATCACCACAATCAAGGTAATAGACCTATGCAATACTTCCCAAAGTTTTCCTGTAATAACAACCTGAGAAAATGCCAAGCCCCACTATAGGAGTGAAGCCAAAAGGTCATTTTCACTCTCACTTCTGCAGATGCCTCTGTTTTGGGAATGAGACTAAACCAAGAGAAATCACAACTCCCTCAAGATTGTCACCAAAGTCTTGTACTGCACCAAGTACTTGACTCCTTTAGCCAAGACCATTCGTGAAGTGTTGGCATTGCGAGGGAACTAACAAAGCTCTAACAACCACAGTCCATGACATCACTGCTGCCCAGAAGACCAAAGATGGCCCTCTGGCGGTGGCACTATGGCCATGGTACTGTCCAGAGCACTGTCGCTGTATTTCCTGGCACGGCCCATGCTGTGGGGGACGTTATCCCAGAGCTGCCTCTGAAACTGACTGGTGTGGTCTTCTGTGTCCTCACACCCAACCTGTTTATTTTAGGTCTGACCTACTGTCTAGAGAATGCTACCGTATAATTTTCCAAGGCCTGCCACAACAAACTGCCACAAACTGGCTGACTGAAGACAATAGAAATGTATTCTCTCACAGTTCAAGAGGCCAAAAGTGCAAAATCACGATGTCAGCAGGATTCGTTGCCTCTTGGGGACTCAGGGGGATAATTGTTCCATGCTTTTCTCTTAGCTGCTGACAGCTGCCAGCAATCTGTGGCATTCCTTGGTTTGTAGATGCATCTTTTCATTCTCTGACTCTGTCTTCACAGAGAAATATAATATACAGGCATTCTCCCTGTGTAGCTCTTATCTTCCCTCTGTGCATATCTCTGACCAAATTTCCCTCTTCTTTCCTATCTGTCATTGGATTAACTAGGGTCCAGCCTAATCCATATTACCTCATCTTATCTTGATTATACATGTATCTGCAAATACATTTTCAAATAAAGTCACATTCTGAGGCTCTGGGGGGACGTGAATTTGGACATGATACTATTCAACCTAGTAGAAGTACCAAATACGATGCATTAAGAGGGCGATGAGGGGCTTCCCTGGTGGCGCAGTGGTTGAGAGTCCACCTGCCGTTGCAGGGGACACGGATTCGTGCTCCGGTCTGGGAGGATCCCACGTGCCGCGGAGCGGCTGGGCCCGTGAGCCATGGCCGCTGAGCCTGCGCGTCCGGAGCCTGTGCTCTGCAACGGGAGAGGCCAGAACAGTGAGAGGCCCGTGTACCGCAAGAAAAAAAAAGAAGGCGATGAAGCAGACGTTGAAGAGTTCTCTGAAGATCATATCCTGAGATATAAAAAAGAACGGTTTGCCTCCTATGATATTCAGAGTGAAAAACCATACCTTCAGCTTTGAGGCTAAGGTTGGCATTGATTCAGTGAATATTACATGAAGCTCATTTCCCAGTGGGAGAATTAATATGACCATAGCAACCATGTGTTTGACTCCATGGTCTACATGGCCACCAAACAGTAAAAGCTTTGTATCACCAACCCAGCAAGGACACAAGAAAAAGAAAATTATTCAGTTGCAGGGGAGTAATTGCCCCCAACTCTAACTCAAACACTCAGAATCTCCCATCGTCTACAGGGTTCCCATCTCAGGCTCCTAAAGAAAGATAGGAGCTTAGGGATCCCTACCTTGTCAGGTCCCATTAATATTATCCTAAAATCTACAGCAGCACATAAGAGAGGGATGGAGGTGGGAAAGCCAAATTGAGAAATATGTCTTCAATTTAATTAGCATTTGTTGAGAGCTTCCTAAAAAACATAACATCTCACTAGGCACTGCTGAAAATAAAAAGATGAATAAGACCCAGAATAGGCCTTCAAAGAACCTCCAACTTAATGAGGAAGAAAAGTGCATATACAACCAAATCACTGACTGGGTAAATAAATGGAGATAGAAGGTGGGTGACACAGGAGTGGAGAAAAAAGAAAAAGAAATGACGTGAAATAGTCCTCAGAGAGCTTCAGTCATGGGTCCACTCAGGGCTTTTATCCTTGCTATGCTTCTACCTGCAACTTTAATGTCATGAGTCTATGTGACTCACCCCCTCACCCTCTTCAGGTCTTGTTCAGATGTCACCATCTAGGGGAGGCCTTCCCTGATCATCCTTATTTATAACTTCTATCTTCCCATATATCTTTCTCCACTTAATTTTTCTTCATAGCATTCATCACCATATAACCAATTGTACTTTACTTATTTATTTTGTTTACTCTCTTTTCTCCTCAATAAAACATAGACTCTATGAGATCAGGTATGCTTTTCTTTTTTCCCCCCACCACAGGAACAAACTAGAGAAAAGAATCTGATATACTGGGGCCAAATAATAAAGGAATTTAAATATCAAGGTATTGCAAAAGGCATGGAATTCATTTTAAATATAATGGAGAATAAGAGAAGATTTTAAGCAAATGAATGACATAATCAGGTTGATATTCTGAGACACAGTGATCATTATTTCTTTGCCAATTCATTTAGTCAATATCCCATTTCTTTGAAACCATTATTTGCTAAATACTCTTGAGTAAAAATCTCTCTTTGAGTATTAGCCTTGATTGCATTGGCTTTGTGCCAGTTTATGTAAGCAGCATTCTCCAGCTATGTTTCCAGAAACACTGGGTCTGGGAGGTATTAAAAGGTATTCCAAGAACCCAAGTTTCCAAGATGAAAAATACACTGTCAAATGCTGTAAATTAAAGTCCCTTTAGGGATATTCACAATTTGCATTCATTCTTAACATTTTACTTGAGCACCTCTTGTATGACAGGCAGTATAATAAGAATACCAACTGAAATGTAAGGGAGCATTTTTAAATGTCCTCTGGAGAATCGTATAGAAAGAACCAATCTGACGTCGTTCAACAAACTAACATATCTGTGCAATAAAAATACTTTTAAGTTGAGAAATAACTTTTTAGGTTTTTTTTGAAAAGTACTGTTTTAGAGTATATGTTAAAATATGAAAGTCTTATGAGTGTACAGGCTTCCTAAAGAAAATGATGGGTGTTTCTACACAGAAATAAAGAATAAGCCATGTTAAGTCAAACTGGTTATTTTTAAAATAACCATGTGGGAGGCAGTTTTGCCTGCATTCAACTGAGTATTTTCAAAATAAGCTTTTGATAGAAAATTAATTCAGACCTACCAAGTTAATCTCAACTCAACCTCAGTAGAGTATGTATACTTGACCATGAGAGTTGAAAATCCCTTTTTCAGATGCTGAATGAGGATTGAGTTTTAGTGAATGGGAAGAAAGCATCTGAAAATTGGTATTTTATTTGAAACTTGTTTTGCAAATAATTTGTATTATATCATATTGTGCATTTATTTGTTTGCATAAATGTCTTATGTTATGAATTGTAAGATGTGTAAGGTCTTTAAAAGTAAGAACCCTACTATTACTTTTAGTTTTTGTTTGATATTGTTCTGTGCATTCTATACTCTGGAAACCATCTTGCCTTGTGCAGGCTCTTCAGAATACCAGAACCACCATACATGTTTCTTTTGTGGAATTATTTTGTTCTACAATTTTATTCACTAAGTGTCTGTTCCTTTTTAGATTTTGGACTTTCATGTGACTATAAAGAATTGTAGTTGCTATTTTCACGACCCCAAAAATGCACAGTTGTTCTGGACAATATTTCCTTCCCATATAAAATTTCATCTTACTCTTCTGGAAATTCCTTTCTATTTTACTTCCCAATTATCACTAGTAATATGTCATTACTTTCAGTTCTTCATTAGTGAAAATTCACCACGTTAAATAAAATGCAAAATTTACTACAACTTAATGCGTCTTTCCCATACTCTCCTTTTCTTTTTTGCACCGATACTCTCATGTTAATCATAAACAATGACTTTGTGCCACCCTAAATAAAATTCAGAACCTTTGTATCCCCAACCTTCATTTGTAAAGTGAAGTCTTCTCCATAAAAACACTGCAAACTCCCAGAATATGTGGTAGTAAAGATTTTTTCTTCCAGCTCTTTTCTACTTCTTACCAAATATACTATTGATATGCTAAACTAATTTTTCTTTCTGGAATCAATGCTTTTTCTCTATGGTGGGAACATCATCAAATTTGGAAATTTTCATTTGTTTCCCCTTCTTGACATTGTTTAACTCCTACGTTCTTCATCCTCCATGAAGTTTCTCCAACTTGGGAGAAAAAAAAATAATTATTAACCTTCATTCATCCAAAAAAAAATAGAAAATAAGCCATTTATTATCCAACTAGATACTTTGTAATTTAAATGTATTAGATTTAATCTATCCAATTCTATAAAAGAGTCACACAAAAATCCAGTATTATTGTAATATTTGTGGAAATTCCTTTAGTTCAAAGTCAGTGTTCATTTAATGTGTTCTTTAAAATGTACCTATAATTTATAGTAGATTACATCATGTGTAAGAAATATTTACTAATTATAGATTTATGTAAATAAATATATTTAATTTTGAAAGCAGGTGATTGGGTTAACAGTAAATCATATCTGTGTTGTGTTTTCCCTTCAGTCTAAGAGGATCAGCTATTTTTTTCTTCTTCCTTCTAATAATTAGCCTTCCATTAGTGTGGCATCCTGCCTTCTTTTCTCATTTTATTTCTTCTGGGTCTTTCTTCATCAGTCTCCTCAACTCTACTTTCTTCTCCTGCCTACTTGCCTCTAAGAGATTTTTTTTTTTTTTTTTTTTTGGCTGCTCCACGAGGCATGTGGGATCTTAGTTCCCTGAGGGATTGAACCCATGCCCCTGCAGTGGAAGCACAGAGTCTCAACCACTGGACCACCAGGGAAGTCACTCTAAGAGATTTTTAATGCTTTCTTTTGCCAAGCCCAGTGACCTCTCCCCATTTTTGTGTTTCTCAACCTCTGTTGTGTTCACCACAACTGATCACCTTCTTCTTCAAACCCTTTTCAATACCCTCCTCATTCTCCTTGTACTACATTACCTCTCACATGTTTCTTCATTGATTCCTCTGCCTTTATCTTAACTCTAAGGCAGTCTTCCAAGATTCAGTTCTTCGACCTTACACCCTCTTCCTCTAAATTCTCTCATTACATTAAAGTTTGTACTCCAAATGCAGTGGCTGGCTTGTTGAAGGCACTCAATTAAAACTCAAAAGAAAAATATGCATGAGTAAATATTTTCTCCCATGTTTACAGCTTTAAATAACAAATTAATATTAGTCACTTTCAAATTGGTAAGTCACGTACTCTCCTCCTTGAATCTACAAATCTCAGCTAGACAATGCCCTTCTTGCATGTGGCAACTTTAAAAAAATGCACAACGTTAGAGTTGTGAGTTAGGTTTTATTTGGGGCAAAATGAGGACTATAGCCTGGGAGACAGCATCTCAGGTAGCTCTGAGGAACTGCTCCAAACAGGTGGGTGGAAGGTCGTATATATGTGATTTTGCTGAAGGGGGAGTACATGCAATCAAGCACATATTTTTTGCAGAAATTTTCTGCTAATCTCATGAAGGTTACTGCTAGACATGAGTAGCAGACATCACAACAAAGGATTTTATTGCTTTTCTAGAGGAGAAAAGGAGATACATGAGGAGATACAAAAATTGGGCTCATATTCCAAAATTGGGCTCACAAAATCATCTCCTGAAAATACCTAACTATCTGAAGCCCTGTTCGGCCAGTTTTTCCCAGAGCACAGAGTGCCTCATTTCTGCTCTCCACCCTGAACTCCTTTCAGAGGATGCTGAAAGTCAGCAGATGCAGCAGCACATGATTTAATCTTTGTAGGGGTAGGTGGCAAGTGCCAATGGCAAGTGCCAATTTGTAGATGACACGTGTGTTATCATAACCTCAAATCCATGTATTTCCAGCAAAACTGACTTCTGAAAATATTCCTACCCATTAGTAGCACTACCTTTCCTGATGATTACTTAAGTTCAATATAAAAGTACCACATCTACTCATTTATTTGTGTCACTAAACCCAATAATTTTCCATTAGGAATGTCACATGTCCATTTCTCTTTACTCTGTTATTACAACAAGCCTAATTCTGGGCCTAATCTCCTCAGTCTTGGATCCTCCACTGAACCATTAGCTCCAGGTACTCAGACATCTTACATTTCTATGCTCCAATCTATTCTGCACATTGTTACCAAATTTATATTTCCTATCACAGATTTCTTCTCTTTAACATTCTGGATTTCAAGTTCTGCTCATTCTTTGTTTGTTTTTTTGTTTTGTTTTGTTTTTTTTGCGTTACGTGGGCCTCTCACTGTTGTGGCCTTTCCCGTAGCACAGGCTCCGGACGCGCAGGCTCAGCGGCCACGGCTCACGGGCCCAGCCGCTCCACGGAATGTGGGATCCTCCCGGACCGGGGCACGAACCCGCGTCCCCTGCATCGGCAGGCGGACTCTCAACCACTGCGCCACCAGGGAAGCCCGAAGTTCTGCTCATTCTTAATCCTCTGCCTGGCTTACAGATCTTTTTAAATATACTTCCTCACCAACCATTCTGAACCTGTTTACCACTCTGTCACAATAATCGTAAAATTATTTACTAAATTCATACATATGAAAGACACCAACCACATTCCCTAGACCACTAATTTAATGCCCATTTTCATCTCTGCCTCTGTCCCCAAGTAGTTCTCCCATCTTGAATTTTTCCTTCTTTTCTAATCTACTGGTCTAGCTCTTCAAGTCCAGTTCAAGTTTTCCCTTCTATGGAATCATTCTGTGGTCACCAGAGTCCTCTGAATTCCTGCCAGTCTTCTTGTTTGTGTCACATACCTATTACCTACTAAGTGGTGTTCTTGAGGTGTTAGTCTTGATTTTCCAAATAGGTTTGTTCTCTGATAGCAGGAACTGTATTTAATCTGTGTCTCTACAACACCCATCACAGCAGTGATCAAACACATATTAAGTGCTCAATTAATCCCCGTTGATCCGGTGCTGGGCCCAAGTGGAAGAAATATTTGCCACTAACTCTTAATTTGACATCATTTGTTCAAGAGCCACAGTTGCTGAAAATGCGAGCCATGGGCCAGGATCATCAGCATCCCCAGGGAATTTGTTAAAAATAAAAATTCTCAGACTCTACTCGAGACCTACTAAATTAGAAACTCTAGTGGTGGGGCCCAGACATCTGTTTTTCAAGCCCTCTGAGTGATTATGATTTACACTGTCATTTGAGAACCATGTCTATGGATCAATCATCTGGTCGTCAGGGCAATGTTTCTAGATAAAACAGTGCTGGGCAACACAAATGGTTAATTTACTGAGCTTTTCTTTTTTTAAGGATATTCTGACCCGCTTGAAACAAGGCAAGTGGTGATTAATAATGTCCTTTTTGTGATCCACAAAGCTTAGATGATAATGGAAACACAGCCTATTTGCACAATCATTCTTCAAAACCTAAAAGGTTTTGCAGCAAAGGTTAATATTCCATATTTCTTTTAACTTTTGCCTTACTGTCCCCCAAAACTGGCTTATCATGCAGTTCTGAAACTGGAAGCTAAAGAACAGAGGTTATTGTTGAAAGCCACTTACTTCAGAATATACTGAAAGATTTTAAGGCCCAAACATTAGATTTCAGTTACTCCATTCACCATCCTTTATGTATAACCTCATCTTAGAGGACCTGAATAGGGGTGAGATCAGGAAAAGAGACGGGGGCTTCCCTGGTGGCGCAGCCGTTGAGAGTCCGCCCGCCGATGCAGGGGACACGGGTTCGTGCCCCGGTCCGGGAAGATCCCACATGCCGCGGAGCGGCTGGGCCCGTGAGCCATGGCCGCTGAGCCTGCGCGTCCGGAGCCTGTGCTCCGTAATGGAAGAGGCCACAGCAGTGAGAGGCCCGTGTACCGCAAAAAAAAAAAAAGAGAGACAGAAGATGCTGAAGTGAGGAGCCCAAAGAGATCAATACAAGTTCAGAATGTTTTAAGGGTAATTGAGGGAACTCAGGGTTGACCTGTAATCTGTTCAAGGGCCACAGTTGCACAAAGGGAAGCCATGAACCCAAGAAACTTAGCAGTTAATTTCATTTCTACCTAGTTGGGTAGTGTGTTAGAGGTCTCCAGAGAAACAGAACCTTACAAGATACAGTGTAGGTAGGTGGATAGATGATATGTACATATAGATTATAATGGGAGATACATAGAGTATATACGATATAGATGATATTAAGCATATATAGGATATAATAGGATATATATATATATGTTGGCTATTATAGGAGATAGGAACGTTTTATTTTGAGCAATTTGGCTCACATGATTTTGAGGACTGTCAAGACCAAAATCTGCAGGGCATGCTGGAGACACAGGGAAAAGTTGACATTGTAGCTCAAGTATAAAGGCATTCTGGAGGCAGGATTCTCTCTTTCTCTGGTGGACCTGGCTGTGTCTTTTCTCTTAAGGCCTTCAACTGATTGAATGGAGGCACACCCATGTCATGGAAGGCAATCTGCTTTACTAATTTAAATGTTAATCCCATCTTTCAAAAGGCCTTCACAGAAACATCTAGACTGATGTTTAACTGAACATCTGGGCTTCATAGTCCAGCCAAATGGACACATACAATTAACCATCACAGATAGTGAACAGCCTGAGTCCTCGATGTTTATTATAACCTAATTCAGGTTCTCCACACATATTTAATAACAGAGCTACTTTGAGCTTTAATCTCTATCAAGTGGAAAGTATATATCTCCAGGTAGCAGTTAAAAAAAAAAAAAAGATTTGGCTGCTTTGGGAAAGTACTTTTCAATTATTTGGTCTGAGGCACAATTTTTCTTAGCAGGCTTTGTGGTAATATTGAACATCTTCTCAGTCATGGAAGTGCATTTTATTTCCTGGGGAAGCTTTTATAAAATGACAACAGTCCCACCCCAGACTGTTAAACTGAAATTTCAGGGACGGGGTCCAGGCACTGACACTTAATGAAAGCTGTTCCAAGTGAACCTGATGAGCAATCAGATTTGAGAATCACTGCTTCAAATAAAGGAAATGTCCTACAAACCCAGTCATCTGATGAATCTGATATTGCAATGCAATGGTTGAGAATAACAATCAGTCACTTGTTTAGATTCATATCAGCAAAATATAAGCTTCCTTTATAATTGCTTAATATCTTACCTTAAAGTTTAGTATTAATATTGTAAACATTTTTATATTTGTGTCTATTAGATGATGAGTCCTGGTCTTTCCTTTGAATTTTGCACTCTTGATTTATTTTTACATGTGTATCTCATAGAAAATACGTACTTGTGTTTGCAGTTTTATCTTCTTTTATCTTTATTTTGCTTTTATAGTCTGTAGTTTCTTTTATTTCCAACTCCTCAAATTCTCCTTGTTTTTATTATTATAGTCTGAACATCTTCTAGTTTTATAATTTTTTCTCTTAGTATTTAATATCTTTATTCTAATTTAGACATATTTTAATTATTTATACTATATATGTGTTTAAATGGTTTCAATGCTCACCATTAGTGCTTGAAACCAAAACTTCCCTATTTATAATTTATTTATTTGTATTCGACCCTCAAATGGCTAATGTATATCTTCAAGAATTTTATTATTTTGTTTTGTCACTGTCAAAGATACACTAATAATCTGCTGATGCGGTCCTGCCCACCAGAAAGACAAGATCCAGCCTCATCCACCAGAACACAGGCACCAGTCCCCTCCACCAGGAAGCCTAAAAAAAACCACTGAACCAACCTTACCCACTGGGGCTACACACTAAAAACAACAGGAATTTGAACCTGCAGCCTGGGAAAAGGAGACCCCAAACACAGTAAGTTAAGCAAATTAGAAGAAAGAGAAACATACAGCATATGAAGGAGCAAGGTAAAGTTGCACCAGACCAAACAAATGAAGAGGAAATAGGCAGTCTACCTGAAAAAGAATTCAGAGTAATGATAGTAAAGATGATACAAAATCTTGGAAATAGAATGGAGAAAATACAAGAAACATTTTGCAAGGACCTAGAAGAACTAAAGAGCAAACAAACAATGATGAACAACACAATAAATGAAATTCAAAATTCTCTAGAAAGAATCAAAAGCAGAATAACTGAGGCAGAAAAATGGATAAGTGCTCTGGAAGATAAAAGAGTGGAAATAACTACTGCAGAACAGAATAAAGAAAAAAAGAATGAAAAGACTTGAGGACAGTCTCAGAGACCTCTGGGACAACATTAAACACACCAACATTTGAATTATAGGGGTCCCAAAAGAAGAAGAGAATAAGAAAGGGTCTGAGAAAATATTTGAAGAGATTATAGTTGAAAACTTCCCTAATATGGGAAAGGAAATAGTATCAAGTTCAGGAAATGCAGGGAGTCCCATACAGGATAAATCCAAGGAGAAACATGCCAAGACACATATTAATCAAACTATCAAAAATTAAAGAAAAAGAAACATATTAAAAGAAGCAAGGGAAAAGGAACAAATAACATACAAGAGAATCCCTATAAGGTTAACAGCTGATCTAGCAGCAAAAATTCTGCAAGCCAGAAGGGAGTGACAGGACATATTTAAAGTAATGAAAGGGAAAAACCTACAACCAAGATTGCTCCACCCAGCAAGGATCTCATTCAGATTCGATGGAGAAAATAACATCTTTACCGACATACAAAAGCTAAGAGAATTCAGCACCACCAAACCAGCTTTACAACAAACGCGAAAGGAACTTCTCCAGGCAGGAAACACAACAGGAGGAAAAGACCTACAATAACAAACCCAAAACAATCAAGAAAATGGTAATAAGAACACACATATCGATAATTACCTTAAATGTAAATGGATTAAATGCTCCAACCAAAAGACATAGACTGGCTGGATGGATACAAAAACAAGACCCGTATATATGCTGTCTGCAAAACACCCACTTCAGACGTAGGGACACATATAGACTGAAAGTGAGGGGATGGAAAAAGATATTCCATGCAAATGGAAATCAAAAGAGAGCTGGAGTAACAATTCTCATATCAGAAAAATAGACTTTAAAATAAAAACTATTACAAGGGACAAAGAAGGACACTACATAATGATCAAGGGATCAATCCCAGAAGAAGGTATAACAATTGTAAATATTTATGTACTCAACATAGGCGCACCTCAATACCTAAGGCAAATGTTACAGCCATAAAAGGGGAAATTAACAGTAACACAATAATACTAGGGGACTTTAACACCCCACTTTCACCAATGGACTGATCACCCAAAATGAAAATAAATAAGGAAACACAAGCTTTAAATAACACATAAAACAAGATGGACTTAACTGATATTTATAGGACATTCCATCCAAAAACAACAGAATACACTTTCTTCTCAAGTGCTCACGGATCACTCTCCAGGATAGATCATATTTTGGCTCACAAATGAAGCCTTGCTAAGTTTAAGAAAATTGAAATCATTTCAAGTATCTTTTCTGACCACAACGCTATGAGACTAGATATCAGTTACAAGACAAAAACTGTAAAAAATACACACACATGGAGGCTAAACAATACCTACTAAATAACCAACAGATCACTGAAAAAATCAAAGAGGAAATCAAAACATACTTAGAAACAAAAGACAGTGAAAACATGACAACCCAAAACCTATGGGATGCAGCAAAAGCCATTCTAAGAAGGAAGTTTATAGCAATACAATCCTACCACAAGAAACAAGACACAGCTCAAATAGACAACCTAACCTTACATCTAAAACAATTAGAGAAAGAAGAACAAAAAAAACCCAAAGTTACCAGAAGGAAAGAAATCATAAAGATCAGATCAGAAATAAATTTAAAAGAATGAAGGAAAGAAGAGCAAAGATCAATAAATCTAAAAGCTGGTTCTTTGAGAAGGTAAAAAAATTGATAAACCATTAGCCATACTCATCAAAAAAAAAGGGAAAAGACTCATATCAACAGAATTACAGATGAAAAAAAATAGTAACAACTGACACTGCAGAAATATAAAGGATCATGAAAGATTACTACAAGCATCTATATGCCAGTAAAATGGACAACCTGGAAGAAATGGACAAATTCTTAGAAAAGCACAACTTTCCAAGACTGAACCAGGAAGAAATAGACAATGTAAACAGACCCATCACAAGCACTGAAATTGAAACTGTAATTAAAAATCTTCCAACAAACAAAAACCCAGGACCAGATGGCTTCACAGAAAATTCTATCAAACATTTAGAGAAGAGCTAACACCTATTCTTCTCAAACCCTTCCAAAATATAGCAGAGGGAGGAACACTCCCAAACTCATTCTACGAGGCCACCACCACCCTGATACCAAAACCAGACAAAGATGTCACAAAGAAAGAAAACTACAGGCCAATATCACTGATGAACATAGATGCAAAAATCCTCAACAAAATACTAGCAAACAAAATCCAACAGCACATTAAAAGGATCATACACCATGAGCAAGTGGGGTTTATTCCAGGAATGCAAGGGTTCTTCAATATACACAAATCAATCAACGTGATACACCATACTAACAAATTGAAGGAGAAAAACCATATGATCATCTCAATAGATGCAGAGAAAGCTTTCAACAAAATTCAACACCCATTTAGGATAAAAACTCTCCAGAAAGTAGGCATAGAGGGAACTTACCTCAACATAATAAAGGCCATATATGACAAACCCACAGCCAACATCGACCTCAATTGGTGAAAAACTGGAACCATTTCCACTAAGATCAGGAAGAAGACAAGGTTGCCCACTCTCACCACTCTTATTTAACATAGTTTTGGAATTTTTAGCCACAGCAATCAAAGAAGAAAGAGAAATAAAAGGAATCCAAACAGGAAAAGAAGAAGTAAAGCTGTCACTGTTTGCAGATGACATGATACTATACATACGGAATCCTAAAGATGCTACCAGAAAACTACTAGAGCTAATCAATTAACTTGGTAAAGTAGCAGGTTACAAAATTAATGCACAGTAATATCTTGCATTCCTATACATTAATGATAAAAACCTGAATGAGAAATTAAAGAAACACTCCTATTTTCCATTGCAACAGAAAGAATAAAATATCTAGGAATAAACCTACCTAAGGAGACAAAAGACCTGTATGCAGAAAACTGTAAGACACTGATGAAAGAAATTAAAGATGATACAAACAGATGGAGAGATATACAAGCCCGCATAAAAGCAGCTGTGATGTACCTGGTATTGTACTGTACTTTTCAAGGTACTGTACTGTAACATTTAAAATTTTCTCTTGGGCTTCCCTGGTGGCGCAGTGGTTGAGAGTCCGCCTGCTGATGCAGGGGACGCGGGTTCGTGCCCCGATCTGGGAGGATCCCGCATGCCGCAGAGCGGCTGGGCTCGTGAGCCATGGCTGCTGAGCCTGCGCGTCCGGAGCCTGTGCTCCGCAGCGGGAGAGACCGCAACAGTGAGAGGCCCGCGTACAGCAAAAAAAAAAAAAAAAAAAAAAAAAAAAAAATTCTCTTTATTTTTGTGTTTGTTTTTTATGTATTATTTGTGTGAAAAGTATTATAAACCTATTACAGTACTGTACTATAGAGCCGATTGTGTTAGTTGGATACTTAGGCTAACTTTTTGGACTTACACACAAATTGGACTTACGAACGCGTTCTCAGAATGGAACTCATTCATATGTAGGGGACTTACTGTAATCACAATATAGAAACAGAATAAGAAGGTAGTGGGTTTACACTTGGACTATGGCCAAAATGAAGTCTTTTGCTTTCCAGGAAGATTATGGAGTAACTCAGGCCCCCTCAATTACAAATAGGACTTTCAAGAAGACAATCAAAAAGTTTTCTGCAGGCTCTGAATATTCTAGGAGAAACGATGTGATTGTGAGACATTGAAATGGAAAAAGCCTGGGCTAATCATTTAGAGGAAAACGTGCACTGCAATTACATTCTAGCAGCAAGAAGAATATCTTCTATAGAAAAATGGTTGGTATCCACAGCAGGCAGAGCAGTAGCCGCAGCTGTAGCCACAACCATATATATCCACAGCCATATCCAGAACAATATCCACAGCTACCACATGAGTTTCTGTAGTCGTGTTTACATTGTCTTTACAGGAGGGAGTTTGGTAGTTCTGTAGAGGATCAGACAGAGGTTTCTGAAGTCTGAATGTTATCTCCTGCCCTAAGACTTTTAACACTACCAGAAATGTGTGGAACACACAACACAGACTCTGTGGCCTCATAATCACAGCAGTTTTCATTTTTAAAAAGCTCATCAAACTAAGGACAATTTTTTCATGTAGTTATGTCCAAGATTTGGCCATAGTTAGTCATGAAAATTATAAGAAAACGGATGCAGGGCTTCCCTGGTGGCGCAGTGGTTGAGAATCCGCCTGCCGATGCAGGAGACACGGGTTCGTGCCCTGGTCCGGGAAGATCCCACATGCCGCGGAGCAACTAAGCCCGTGAGCCATGGCCGCTGGGCCTGCGTGTCCGGAGCCTGTGCTCCGCAACGGGAGAGGCCACAACAGTGAGAGGCCCACATACCGCAAAAAAAAAAAAAAAAAGAAAAGAAAACGGATGCAACCCTCACATTGAACAAGCATGTCTTGTGGAATGTAATCAGACCTAATTTAGATTTTCATCCCAGGAGGCATTAACTCTCCTGTACTTCCAGGTACATATATGTGCGCACTGGGAGATGCTCCAGCATCTCATATCTCAGAATTGATAGGAAAACACCAGGGCTGGAGGTGAGAGGCAAACAAGAGGGGCATAAGGGGAGAAATTCTCAGGTTATACCTACAAAAATGTGGATGGAACCAGGTAGAATTGCTACTGCAGTTGTGGCTAGTGCAAAAGTCAGGTGAGGCAAAGAAGATCTGAACTGGTACAAAACAGGGGTTTGATATAATATACCAAAATAAAAGCGACCGTGATTTTGTCCAATGCAACATAACCAACTCTAATTAAGCATTCTTGGAATATTTCAGTATGATAATTTTTTGAAACATTTTGCCCAGTTAACATCATCAAAATTTTAGACTAGGGGTAGGATGGGAATAAAACAGAGACCTATTAGAGCATGGACTTGAGGATATGGGGAGGGGGAAGGGTAAGCTGTGATGAAATGAGAGAGTGGCATGGACATATATACACTACAAAACGTAGGGTGGATAGCTAGTGGGAAGCAGCCGCATAGCACAGGGAGATCAGCTCGGTGGTTTGTGACCACCTAGAGTGGCGGGATAGGGAGGATGGGAGGGAGGGACATGCAAGAGGGAAGAGATATGGGAACATATGTATATGTATAACTGATTCACTTTGTTGTAAAGCAGAAACTAACACACCATTGTAAAAGTTATACTCCAATAAAGATGTTAAAAAATTTTTTATCTACACAAATCCTACTGATTCTTCAAAGCACAGCTTAGACTACACCTCACATTAGAAGCATTCCTGGGCATTCACAATGTGCTTTAGCTGTAATTCCTGTATTCTTCCACATCTCCCCATGTCTAAATCTACTGTGATCCTGAATATGCTGTATTAGCACACTCTATTTTAATCACCTAATTCCTTCAGTCAATTGTAATGTAAGACAGATAATTTTATCTTCTGTGACTCTAAAGACCTAAGCACTCATTGCTGAATGAGAGTCTGTAAGATTTCTTCCACCTGGAAAAATTGTAATTATTTTGATGTATAGGATATTATATAAGAAAAATAACAATGATAACAATTAATATTTATATTTCCCTTTATAGCTTTGAGACACACTCTTATTTATTATTTCATTTGATTCTTACAAAAACAATGTAATAAGAAGTTGTGGTATTTATTTTCGTATGCACAGACGAGAAAACAGAGGCCGGGAGAGTTGTCTTGCCCAAGGAGTCTCAGCTGTTTAGTAATAGAGTTGAATTAGTCCATTCCTACTATAACCATAAAAGCCAAGGCAGGATCCATGAACTATTTTTTTCCTCCAGTTTTTAAGATGGAAAATATTCACTGCATCTGACTAAAATTACCAGCATTTTGCAACTTCTGCCTTACACTTTTATCCTCTGGATTTCCTTTTTTTGTGACCTTTGCCATTCTAGCCAAAGCATGCTGTAAACCATCAAGCAAACAACTGAGTCCCTCTCAAACCTGCTTCATAAGCCTTAAGTACCACACAGTGGTATTAGAGCAGTTCTAGTCATGCAAAGGCATTCTCAGTTGAGAGAAGAAACTCCTTAACACTCTGCAAGTTAATTTTAGAAATTACAGCATTTGAGTGGAAGTGATTATAACTTTTCTAGGCATCTCAAATTTTAATCAATAGGATATAAGCACTCTAGATCAGCAACTTTCATGTCAAAATTAAAACCTCAGATTCTAGGTTTGCTTTCTAATTATGATTGTACCATTTTTGCAATTCTTTCCACTAAAATATAGTCAGCATTGGCTCCATTCCTGCAAACTTCATGACCTTTTCCACATTTCACATGTCACCTGCTATTCCCCAAAATAGCTCCAGCATGACCATATTTACTTACATCATTTCATTACTTGTTTTTCTAGGCAGTGACTGAACCACACAGTTTAATTTTACGAGACTTTTTGAATGCTTACATCATGCAAGCACTATTCCGGGGCATAGAATATTGAACAAAAATATGTGTATAGTGCTCAAAGATGAGCTCTAGGCTTTTTAAAGTCTCCATGGAGAGTGAATACCATTTCCATTTGGACCAGTCTCCATCCTTTCACCACACACTACATGAAAGATTAGTCATTTCAATATTTACATTTCCTCACTTATTCACTCTTCAGTTTACTGCAACCACTATTTACTGTTATCACATTACCCCCTCCAAAAAAAAAAAAAAAAAAAACACTTTTCACGAAAGATCCTATGTCTTTTGTCAAACCTAATGGAAACTTCTCAAGTAATTATTACAATTTGATGATAAAGTAAAAACGCAGGACCAAATCACCAGAAAACAAACTATTCCACTAAAACCCACTAATTTGTTACTAATAATACAATGACAAATATTATATCAATATACCTGGTGTCACAGTGTATTTTAGCATTTATAACTATGGAGTATATATATATGATACATGTACAAAACATCTAAAAGTACGTCTACCTATTTGACATGAGGAAACAAATTATTGATTAAAATTCTGGGATTTTCAAAATATTGTCAATAAAAATAATATATAAGATTGAGCCATATAAAATTGTCATTTTTGTAGGTTAAGATGGTTAAATGTCAACAATTTCATTATTCATCAACCTAATAATAAATATAATAACAAAACATCTACTGAGTTCTCACGGTGGTATAGAATGCCTATTTTATTTAGTTCAGTACTCTCAACAATACTGATCTAGCACTATTCTGTCATTTTACCTTTGAGTATTCTGAGGCTTAGAGAAGTTAGATAATGTTCCCACGATCACACAACTAATAACTGATGGCGCCTATGCTTGAGCATGTAGTGTGACTCCGGAACCTAGGCTCTTCATCACTATCGATACAATCTTCTTATTTTAAATGTGATCATTTGTATGACCTTGAGGAAATGATATCTTGCAGGAGAGTACAGTTAAAGACAATGTTTCCTGTGCAGGAGAATGTGGATATTGACTCAAAATAGGCTTAAGATTTCAGAACATGCAAAAATATTGTAGCCTCTCTTCATTTATTTCCATGGGTCTTTTTTTTTTTTTTTTTGTCTTTCTTTCCTTTTTTTTTCTTTTTCAGGCTCATAATTAATACATACCTATTGTAAAACTTTCAAAGAAATAAACTTGTTTCTCAATAACAGGAGGGATATGGCAGTGGTGTGCTGTTGTTTAATGACTTCTGTTGGGAGTATGGGGTCTGATTTGCTAATTTCCATGGCATACTAGAATGACTGGTTTCAAGTTACCAACTGGCTTACAAAATTGCTGAAAGACTATACCATCTTCTAGTACTTTAAAATTTAAATTTCATGTTTAAAACATTAATCAACATGGAATTTCTGTTGTGTATGGTGTGAGCCAGGCATCTATCTTTTCTGTGTCTAAACAGATGGCAAATTGATCGATTCCACTTACTAAATACAGTATCTCAGATGAAAACTTTGCCTTTACTGGAACCCCTCCCCCAGAAGTCTTTTGCACTGTGGTCTTACTGGTTCAGAATGATCTACTGCCTATATCTTGATAGCATGGCTAGATTGTTTGATCTTTACTGGTGGCCTAACATGGTTTCTCTTCCTAGCTACAGTCCTCTCTGGACCAGCTTGTTGAGACCTTCTAAAACCACATGGAAGAGTAGAAATATATCATGAAATACTTATAGAATTTTACATTTTCCAGGAGCCACATTTTAAAAAGATAAAAAGGTGAATTAAGTTTATAGCATATTTTATTTAACCTAATATATGTAAAATATTATCACTTAATATATAACCAGTATTTTTAAATCATTTGATGTAGTTTTCATGATTTTTTTTTACAGTAAGTCTCTGAAATCTGGTGTGTTCTTTATACTTAACAGCTCTTAGCCACATTTCAAGTGCTCAATACCCACATCTCTCTAGTAGCTTCTATATTGGACAGTGCAGCTTGAGAAAATCTGAGGATTCTTCTATGGGTGTAGCCATTGATTATAACTTTTCCAGTAGCAGTTACTACTCTAGAAATAAGCAGCCAGCTTATTTTCTTCTTTTTCTAAATTCCTCTGCCTTGAATTCTATTTTCCCTCTTTTTTAACTCACCAATTTCAACTCATCCTTTATGTCTCTGCTCATATACCATTCTCCTTTGGAAAGGTCGTATTTATGACCCTTGTGTAGCCTCCTATTCCATTTTCTGGCTAACTTAGGCTTCCCCCCAGGAGTTCTTGTTCAGTAGCCCTATAATACCTGCAAGCATACCTGCTATAATGTGAATCTATGATTTACTATTGATATTTTGTATCCAACTGAGTATTTCAAATTCTTAGAAGGAACGATGTGTTTAACATCTCTATACCAAACACCAAATCCCAGCACATAGCTGGAACATGAACTTAAGGTTTGTTAAATGACTGAAAGAACAAATAATGGATTTTACAGTTTAAAACCTTTACAATCTGCAATAGCTCATCAAAGAAAAAGATTTTGAGTTTCCTCATAAAGGGGTTATAAAGTTTAAATCATTTCCTAACTATGGAAAAAACTCATTCATGGCAATGGTCTTTCCTCTCCTCTATAATATGATTAGACATGTGAAACCAAATCTTAATTTTTCCCAACATTCACCAAAGCCATACTACATACACACACACACACACAAATTTTCTCTAATTTTAATCATCCTTATCTCTCTTAACATTATCGCCATTTTCTCATTTCACTCAAGATGATAGTATCAAATTTTCTTGGAGTTATGGTCATAACAATTCAGATTTTGAGGATAGATTGTGAAAATGCTTCTCTGGATATAAATTATTTCATTCATGCATAATAAAGGATAGACCCTTTTCTGGATACATAAATTATTTTATACATGCCTAATAAATTACATTTTCCTTATTTTAGACATACCTTTGATGAGGAGGAACATAAGGAAACAAGTTAGATTTTTCAAAGAGCTTTAACTGCTAGAATCCTCTGCCTCTGCTTGTAAGACTAACCTTAGGGTTTCCCAGAGCATAGTTATTCCTCAGATCGGACTAACAAATGTTGCGGCTACAAAAACCATCCTGCTCTTGAAAGAACCCCTGTTTCTTCATCAGTTAGACAAATTATATCCTGGACATATACTTACACCAGGGCAGACTTTGATGGCAGGACCATCTTCATTGGTTTGGGCCATTTTGTGGGGTCTCCTAGCTCCAGGGACCTCAGTGTCAGACTTTGGGCAGTGACCCATTTCATATAAATAAGACACAACATCTTTATCGCTGCTGGTTGAAACTCGATTGCTTCTGAGTCTGAAGAGGCTTTTCTATTGTAGGATCTAAATGTTAGAGTTTGGGAAGATCAGATGAGGAAAGAACACTAAAGTCAGAATCCAACAAAGTAGTAGGTTCTCCGATTCAGTGATTTAACTGGACTTTTTAATCTCATTCTTGTATCTGTCCCAATTAAGACATTGGACAACCTTATTAAGCCACTAGACCTTACTCTTTTCCAACTGAAAAATGTAGTACTACCTAAGAAAACCTAAAGCTTAATGAACTCCTCTTTCCTCTGACACTTGCTACTGTCCTCTCTAGTCTTTCTTTGCAACTGGCATCAGCTCTTTGGTCACAACTTTCAAACACCTCCCTGAGCTATATCTCTAATATTTCAGTCCTTATTCTTTCCCATTAAGTTATTTTATTTCCTCCATAGCAACTGTCAGTCTGAATTCCTCTTAATTCTTTTTTACTGTTTATTTTTATCCTCAGGTACCAGAATGTAAACACTGTGAGAACAGGAAACTTGTCTATAATTTTCCTACTGTGTCTTCACTGTATAGAATGAGAGTCTTTCAAAACTATCTGTCAATTAAGTGACTTGAATAAATTTCCTCAATCTCAATAAATATGTGCAAATAAATATATTTGCAATTCCATCAAAAGCAGATGATACAGTAGAATAATTTTATTCTAACGTATCCTTTCCTAGTTCTTTACTCCTCATGTACTTTAATATCTAGCTCTGCTTATAATTTCTCATTAATTCTGGAAATTATCTCTTCCATTCCATTATTCCTTTAAGGACTCAGTCCACCTCTTCGCTACCTTGGACTCTGCATTAACATCCTGGATAAAGTGTCACTCCTCCTTCTCTTTCCCCTCCAGCTCCATCCCAGACACAGTGAGATGTGGAAAGCAAAGTTCTGAAATACTGTGAGATTTGTGCTTGGGTATATGAGTGCCTGAGCACGTAGGATACAAGAAATAGGTGGAGAAGACATTATTCCTGGTGCAGGTATAAGAAGGAATGTTTGTATTATATCAAGGAAGAACTCAAGGTTCAGGCAACATGTTAGCCCAATTTTCAACAGAGGCCATATTATCTCATAAAAGACTAATTCACAAGCAAGTACACAGAGATTTGTTAGGAGCAATGGACCATTTTTATTGAGGATGAGTGATTTCTCCAACTGTACAATGTTAGGATCATCAACACAGTCATAATAGAGAATCAGAGATTAAGGGAGACAAGCCTAACATTTGGAAAAGAGTCAGATGATACTACCATGGAGCTTCAGGCCACAGAGATGCCAATCTAAAAATGGGTAGCTGGAGGTAAAAGTCTCTGTCAGGCATGTAATTTCTTGGATATAGAAATCATGGGTTATAGATTCTTGAATCACCATTATCTTTAGGTGTGTTGTTTCAGAAGCAAATAAGGCTTGGATGGTGATGTTCTAGCAGTAAGAAGAATAACACCTCCTATAACAAACTGGCCAGTAGCTGCAGTAGCCAGAGCCATATCCACAGCCACATCTGCTTCCATAACCACAGCCATAATGGGAGCCATATCCACAGCCATATCTGGTTCCATAGCCACAGCCATAATGGGAGCCATATCCACAGCCACATCCATAGCCATATCCACAGCCATAATAGGGACTAAATCCACAGTCATAGCTGTTTCCACACCCGTAGTCACAGGAATTGCCATAGTAGTTGCAAAACATGTTGTCAAGGGAAGTGGACGCAGGTGGGTTGCAAGAGGATGTTTCTGAAGTGTGTGTGTCATCTACTTCCCATGGACCTTTATATACTGTCAGTAATTGGCAGACCATAACATTCATTCCTTGACACAGGCAACAAATATGTAAGCAACCATTATGTACCAGTCACTGTTGACAATCAATAATGATTTGCTTAAAATAGCTTGTTGTCTTGGAGACTCCACTTTTATTTAAAGAGCATCATGTTAATATGTTCTGCTGAAGAATTGTCTCAGTAGAATCATGTGCCCCCAAACTGATAATCATTTTCAAAGTCTCCTTTCATTTAATATGTATCTTATAAAACAAGCTTGTTGGGGAATGTAGGAAATTTTTGCCCCTTTTTCTCTCTCATCTTTCCAAAACCCCTGCTTCCGGCCATAGGAAAGGTAATACTCCTGTCTCCTTTCTTGACTTCTTGCCAGGCTTCTCCAACCCTCTCAGTGTTCCGTACCTCCTCCATGTCCAACTCTCCTCAAATCCCAAGAAACGGGTCAACATCTGATCATTCAAAGCCAAGCCCATCCACTGGAACAGTAACTACTTATAAGTGTGGAGACAGTGTGCTGTATGTAAGTGTTTCTTGTTATATTTCCTTCTTCCATGTACCAGGCAAAGTAAGGTCCTTCACAGGCGGGGCAGCCCTCCTTTCTTTCCCATTTTTTTGTAGCTACATAAGTATTATCGATACCATTGAGGAGACTTTCACAACCTAACCAACTTTATTTGGCTGAAGAAACCTCAGACCAGAGTCTAATTTTTTTCGTATACAGATCTTATCAGAGTTTTGCATTATGAGAGATTAGTGCATTCCCTTAATTCGATAAATCATTCTTTCCTTCTCCTATCACTACTGTTCCTTGTATGTTTAGTTCAGAAACTAAAGTTTAGTAGATAACATTGATACCTATAGCAGAAGCCCACCCTCCTAATACATTCATGACATAAAGTAGTACAAAACTCAATTTTGCTCTGTATTTATATGTACATGAAGCAGAAGTTCTCAACCATCTACAAAAATTTTCGTTGTGATTTTGAAACATAATGTGTCCCCTTTCTTCCAAATAATCCTATCACATTTACCTTTTCAACATATAAAAGAGGAAAATGAGCATCATTTCTTCTGCTATTAATGTTTTTCTTGCCACCTTAATTCTCAGCTAAAATAAAAAATCTGTTTGCACATGAAAATTCAGATCTGTGATAAGTTCCTGTGAGATGCCATTCCTCACTCACTGCTAATGTCTGGATTGGATCGTCCTCCTTTTGCTCCTATGTGCAGATACATGTCATAGCACTTGTCAAGGTTTATTGAAACAATGCCTTGCTTCACTAATTAAAATATGTCACTCTATACCAAACATCCAGTCTTTCCCTGACCAAACATTCAGTCCAAAAAAAAAAAAGTGTTGTTTTTTTTTTGTTTGTTTGGAGGGAGGGGGTTGTTTTGTTTTGATTTGCTTGCTTATCTTACTTTCAAGGTTTTATTTAAATCAACATCTTCAGAATCTGGCAGACTCCAAAGTTTACATTATATTTTACTGTAACAACCGTGAAATCCAAGTTGGAAGGGAATATAAGGTCAAGAAGATCATTCTTTTTACTGGATACTTGAATTTCAACAACAAAGGAATGAATGGTGATTGAGTACTTTATTGAATGCCTTCAACAGGGATTTTCACAAAGCTGCCAATTTCAATTTTTGAGAACTTTCATTATTTGACATTTATTCTTCAGAGAAATCATTCTACCTATTTTATCTGGTCCCCAGTCTAATCTGATTACTCTGCTATGTTTCATCCCTAACCATAAACATAAAGAAAATATATTCCCACTCCAATTTTCCTTATCCTTCAGTTTCTCACCTTTTCTGTCCTCCTTAAAATTCAAAACTATAAATTCTACTTCATGAATTCTCTGGAATAGACACTTTACTTTTCAATGCCACTGCCAACACACACTTTCTGGTCACAGTACCCCTGGATTATTGAAAAAGTCTTTCATCTTTATTGCATTATTTCTAATACCTTTCCATTCAGATCTCGGATACTGGTTTATAACAGTAGAAAAAAACTCTATTCTGTGCATCCCTGAATAACCAGCTATGAGTAGAGTGACTGACACATAATTTGAACTTACTATTTCTCCATAAAAAAATAAATGGATCAAGTCAAACATATGTTCAAACATTGGTGTGCCACTTATAAACTATAAGATATTTGATTATATGCTTAAATTGTCTGAACACCAATTTCTTCTTTCTAAAATGGAGCCTATTTTTACATAACTGTTTTTCACATATTTCATGCCTATTTAGTGCCCTGGGTCAGGAATTTTACTCAGTAAATGCTATTCCCTTTATCTCAGTTGTCTTTTTTCCCCTTGGCTATAAATATTTATTTTTGCGATTATCATTTTAATACATGTTATTTAAGAATGTACTTTTTAAAAAAGAAAAAAAGAATGTGCTCTTTAGAATCCAAACATAAGTTTTAATTTTAAATAATTTTACAATTTTTTTTTTTTGCAGCGACATAGATGGAACTGGAGATTGTCATACTGAGTGAAGTAAGTCAGACAGAGAAAGAAAAATACCATATGATAGCCCTTATATATGGAATCTTTAAAAATGGTACAAATAAACCTATTTACAAAACAGAAATAGAATCACAGACATTGAAAACAAACTTATGGTTACCAAGGGGGAAAGGGAGAGCAGGAGGGGTAAATAGGGAGATTGGGATTGGCATATACACACTATTATGTATAAAATAGGTAACTAACAGAAACCTACTGCATAGCACAGGGAACTCTACTCAGTACTCTGTAATGACCTATATGGGAATAGAATCTGAAAAAAGAGTGGCTATATGTATAGGTATAACTGATTCAATTTGCTGTACAGCAGAAACTAACACAACATTGTAAATCAACTATACTCCAATAAAAATTAATTTTTAAAAATCTCATTTTTCTTATCCCATAGTTTTAAATTCTTGTCTAATAATAGATTTCAGATGCCCATATTTATTTGTACTGAAATGTTGATTTAGTCTGAATTTAAGGTAATAGCTTTGTAACTCAAAAGAGGTCATTCTATGATACATATATATATGCCTTAATTAAAATTGTTTTTATGATAAGGAAGCAAAACCCCCCAGAATATAAATTACCTTCTTAGCAGACTTTATGCACCCTGACTGAGCCATTCTGTATAGTAATTTATTAGCAAAAATACAATGTCAACATTATATCATGGGGCATGGGATCATGTATATTTTCAAGTTCAGAAATTTATGTTGTATTTTTAAAGCATATATCTTGGGAACATGTTTAGGTACCTATCATTTAAAAACTTGATGTGGACTTTTTAAAAATCCACAAGAATAAAAAGATCAGTCCATAGTAAAATATTTTATTTTTAGGACTATGTCTATTTTGATAGCTTGGATTAATTATCATCTTGCAGTAAGACATTTTAGTCAAGATCAAAGATTTATTAAACAGTAAATCTTCATTATCCATGTGAAATATGTTCTAGAGATTCCCATAATTAGGTATGTACATAAATTTCCCCCTTAGAGTATACTTTTTCTAGCTTCAAATCCCCCAAAATCTTCTAATCTAAACTCTCATTAAACAATGAAAATATTCCCTCTAACCAGTCCATCTCTATTGTATGTTGGAAAGTGTCTGTATACACATTATCTCAATTCATTTTCACAACCTCGTAAAATGAACAGAGTGGGTACTTGACAAACAAGTGTTCAGAGAAAGAAGCTGAGCCTCGCAGTGGACAAGTCACTAGCCTGAAGTCACACAGCAGAGGAGTATCAGAGCCAAGTCTTCATAGTCTTCTGCTGGTGGGTTCCCTGGCATATGCTCCTCTGGCCAGGCCCTCTCCTGCATGCGGAAGAGGTATGCACTGCGCTCTAGGTACTCTTATGAGAACAGGGAAAGCCTGAGAGTTCCTCTCTAGATGTGTTTAGTGATTACACGTCCCCCAGGAGTGATAATAAATGGACACAAAGATTTATTTTCCCACTCCCCTATCTGACTGGCCAATTCCAACTCAGGCCTCAACTCAAGTGCCTCCTCTTCTCAGATCTCTTTCCTGATGCTCACAACACTAAATAACCCTCCATATTTTATAACTTTCACAACATATGGTTATAAAAACAATTAATTCATTCTATTTTTAATCTTATGTTACTCCTACACAAGATTATGAATTCACTGAGAACTGAGCCCATTTGGATAGACAGATTAGATACATGATAGATAGATAGATATAAATGATAAATGATAGAGAGATAGATGATAGATATTGGTAGATATAAATGATAGATGATAGATATGATATGATAGATATAGATAGATATGATAGATGATAGAGAAATAGATGATAGATAGAATATATATAATAGATAGATACACAGGTAAGTTGTCCACAACATCTGCCATACCACAAACCTTACCTCTCTTTCCTTAGCCTCTACACTGGATAACAACTTCTTCCTACACTGCTGAGGATCCAGAAAACCTGACACGATTTTACTTAAAGACAGAATGACTGAAGCTCACACCAGACATGATATTTTTGCTATTTTTCTACAATACTTTGCAGTGTGAAAAGCTGACTCTCCCTTCCATCCACTCTCCTTACTCCTGCAACGGAAGACACAAATCAGAGAAAGAATATTCCCCTTTACTTTCTTGTTTCTAGAGTACTAACATCATTTTCTCTGCTAGTCAGTCTCAATACTTCTGAGTCATTCTTGATGAACAGTTCACAGAATGTCAGGCCCGGATGTACCCTAGGTCACCATTTACCCTGGAGTTCTCACTGTGGTGATCTTGCCTTCCTTGCCTATGATCAGGCAGCTTTCATCACATGCATTCCAGTGGAATAGCCAGTTCAGCTCTCAGAGCCATAGTTATTGGAAACATATTTTATATTTAGAAGTCATTTTCCCAGTAATTATCACCTATTAGTTCCAATTGTGATTTCTGTGACACGAGAAGAAAATCCAATTCTCCTGCCATATTATAACCCTTTAAATATGTTTTGATAACTCATGTCACTTCTTTCCTCACTAGTCTAGATATTATAAGGATACATTTCCACTAAGTTTCTCTTCCTTGAACATCTCTTCTATCTTCCCCCTCATCATGTCCAGAATTGAGACATTCACCCTTTATTGACACCCTTTATTTGTGTCAATATCCAATTCAGATCTACATCACCACTTCCCTGAATTCTCCTAGACTCATATCTCTTTCTCTTCCAATCCATTCTGTAAAACAATACAAGTTTCATTCCCCATAAACACATAAATAATTCTTCTTTCTATGTATATGCATATACAAGTATGTGTTTCTTATTTTAGATGTGAGTAATCGCAAAACAGTAAATTATTGAAGAGAAATGTTTGGAGAAATCAACAAAGTCACAGGGATGCACAAGAAATAAAAAATTTAAAAACAGGGAAGTTACAAAACCTGTAGTCAGTGATGCATTATAGTAAGATGAATGACACAGACTAGATAGATTCAAAGAAGCATTTCATTGGGAAACCAATTTGCCCTGGTGTGGAGCACTAATGCTCGTGGCCAAGGACACAACGTAGAATGAAAGCATGAGATAGATGTAAGGGTTAAATTTCAGAAAACAAATGGAATTTTATCTTCTCTCTTCCATTGTTATCAAAGCCCATCTATGACAAAAACATTTGAAAGGAATAAAAATATTCAAAGACTACTCCTTGGAACAGATTTCCACTTGTCACTTCAGTAGCAAAGGATAATCTGGTAGTAATTTGCTAACAGCAAAAGAAATAGCATCTCCTGTAGCAAAATGAATAGTAGCCATGGCAACTACAGCCAGATCCAGAGCTTGACCCATAGGACCACTACCACAGGGCCTTCATTCATAGACATAGTCAGAGCCATAGCTGTAGCTATACCTCCATAAAATTTTCCATAGCTGTAACAACTCATATGACGTTCAGGAGCTAAAAGTGCCTTCATTCATAGACATAGTCAGAGCCATAGTAGCTATACCTCCTCAGGAATTTCCATAGCAGTAACAACTCATGATGTTTAGGAGCTAAAAGTGTCAACGTAAGGTATATGTGGGAAGCAAGGGAGTCTGCAATTCAGAGTGTTACCCACAATCTCAGACCTTTACATGCAGTCAGGTGTGGGTGGGAAACACTGAGACAGCCTGCTCAGTGACATAACAATTTGCTTCAAAAGAGCCATTTTACTAGGCACTTCAAATTTGTTAAAAAGTCTCTTTAGTTTGCTCTTCCCCAGAGTTTTCTCTAGTTAATAATAAGCCTGGAATAACAGTGACTTCTTTTTCAGGACCCCAACTCTATTGAAAACGTATCTCTCATGTGACTCATGACCTTACAAAGACCAAAGTAAATGTTTCGTCCTCTAATTAAATTCAGTGGCTTTGAAATCATGTGTGTGTATGTGCATATATGTTGCATAGTGTGTGTATATGATTCTCCTTATTAGGCAAGACTAGTAATATTATTATCACTATCTATACTTTATATAAAATAATATAATACTACAATACTGAGGGGTTTTTTTGAGATCCAGAGAAATTGGAGGGTATTTTATTTATTGGTCCCTATATTTTTATTTTCATACGATTTTTAAAGGTTAGTTTCCATTTACAGTTATTATAAAATATTGGCTGTATTCCCCTTGTTGTACAATACATCCTTGAGCCTATCTTACACCCAATAGTTTGAGATTTAAAAAATTAAGTGACTTGGCCAGAATAGCACAGCTGTTTAATGATAGAAATATAACTTAGTCATTTGATTCCAAATTCCATATGCTTCAAGTTTTACTTCAAGAAGAGGCAGAATTTAATAAATTAGTTATCATTAAAAACATCAAAATGCTAATATTTGCATTTTGTAAATTGTCAACCTCCATGCTTTGATTTTTTATATTAACAGAGCATTTCTTACATTTCACTTTGCCCTCCACAGGTCTGTATAAACAAAGTGTGAGTGGATAATTTTAACTATGTTTCTGTGAGTTCCAAGTATCCCTTCATGATCAAAATACCATTATTACTCGCTCTTCCAATCATACTGCTCTAAGCTTTGTCCCTTGAGGTCAGAATTGCCTACTCCTCTTCCTATTGAAAGAAGAGATAGGCAAAGATAGGTTTAAGAGAGAATTAATATGGCTGTTTATATAAGTGCTTTAGTTCTGGATCTGAACCTGTGTAAAACTTTAATCATGATCCTATAAAATTAAACCATAAAGTAAATGTCATCTTGAAGCTTAGACTTCCATCATGATAGCCTATGCCCACCCCTGCCCCCAAAGAAGCCCCCAATACACATGCAATCCTTTAAAATTGGATTGGTGCTATGATTCCACCCACATAGCAAATTCTTCCCTGCCTTCTCTCCAAACAAGTTTAGAATAATGATGTTTGCTTACACAAGTTTAATTGGATTCTTCGCTAGACAGTCATGAAGCAAATCAATTCAATTTATCCAACATGTGCTGAGTACACACCATTTCTGAGGCACAATCAGGGCCAACTGCAGGGATTGGGCAACCCGTGCATGTGCACAAGGCCCGGTGCCCAGAAGGCCCCCTGTGCTTGGTGTTAAATGTTCCATCGTCACCATCTCTAAGTTCTTAACACTTTCCATCCTTAAATTTGTGGTTTGTAAGTGAAGTCTGCTGGGACAATGGAACATGTGCAGAGGATTTGAGATGTTACGTCACATGCAGTCCCGCCTCGCACCACTTCCCCACCTTCCAGAATAAGTTCTCAGTTTCCCACGGCCTCATCCCCATCCAGTAGGCCTATAACTGCTGCTACCTTCTACCCGCTCCGCCTAACAGGAACCTGGGTACAGGCATGGGAAAGTTGGGATCCGGTACCCTTGAGGGTCTAGATTCAGACAACAGCTATCCTCATGCCCAAAGGCACATGACATTAAGTAGAAAACAAAAAGCATCATAATATGTCAAAAGAGACCACGGAATACAGGCAAAATATCTTTGTTCCTGCATTTTTGACACATGTTCAGTTTGCTGTGGAGCCTGCAGATTATGTAGCTGGCCCTGGACACGGTGCCAAGGATTGAGAGGATTAAGTAGGAAGAGCATGTGTTCTCAGACCTGCAAAATTCCAACGATATTTTAGGAATTAGTCCTTGACCCTGTAAGGGGTCCATAAGCTGCGCGTAGGGCACTAGTAAATTGACTCACTAGAAAAATTAAATAGTTCCATCTTCATTAATTTCAAACGACCAAAAGGACATCACTGATGTGGAGTTGGGAAGAGATGCACATTGTTAGCCTTCCCAACCTGGCACGTGCTGGCTTCTGCACACTTCTGCAAGAGAGGCCTTGGTGTGGCACTTTAAAAACATGAATCCTGGCTTCAAATTCTGGCAATTCACTGAACTTCTCTGTGCCTCAGTTCCCTCACCTATAAAATGAGGACGTGAAATGATAGTATCTAACTCTTAAAGGTTTGAGAAAATCTGAGTTAATATCTGTAAATCACTTAGAATAACACCTGGCCTCCAGTAAGTGCTATTTAAGAAGTTCTATTTGTGTTATAAAACGACATGTGTGATCTTGTTACCTCTCCCATATACCAGAGTGTGAATTCCTTGAGGTCTAGAAATTTAACTTATGCCATTAAATCCACAGCCCCTAGTGAAGTCCAATACATCATATTTCATGAATGTTTGATGAATGAAAGTTTATAATTCAGAATCTAAAATGGAGATTGGTTCATTAAAGGTGAATTTTTGTCTTTCCTCAAAGCATCCATACACACACGTATACATACACACACACACACACATACATATAAAACATACACACACACACACACACACACACACACACACACACACACTCACGCAATCACATTTTATCTGCTCCCTACTTTGGATCTCAAAGGTATTCAATGCTGGAAGATATCTCTCCACAATGTGATGAGGTTTCTTAAAACTAACTAATACTATTTGACTCCGCCCTCCATTACAGAAACTTGTACAAAATCATGTTATTTTTTTCTGTTTCTACATCCATCATTATTCTTCTCAAGCCTTTATATTTCGGTGCCACTCTTTGCCTGCAGAATCCCAGAGTATTACAGTAAGAAGAGAGTTGAGAGGACAATTAGTTCTACCTCTCTCCTGATGCAGCATTTCCATCCACAACATGTCCACGAATTGGTGACCTGAACTAGTTTAAAACTTTTGGAGACAGGGGAGCCAAGCATACTGCCAATGCACTTTTCGGACAGAACTAATTTTTAGAGGAATTTCTAATGTCAAGAAATCTAACCCCTTGAATCTTCCATTTACTCTTAATGATTATGGCCTCTTGAGTTGGAAAAGCAAATAAAATACAGTTATCTAATACTTTTCAAATATCCAGCACCCCAGACAATATTTCCTGCCCCTATTTCTATCATTTTAAATACTATGAAAACAGGCTTCTTTTTTTCCAGTAAGGGAAATCTCCCATTTTTCCATTTTCAAATGTTAACATTCAGCATATTGATAATTTAACACTAAATTCTTTCCATGTATTTCCCATACCTTGTTTTTCTATTATTTTTATCTTTATGGATCTAATCACGGTTTGTTTTGCAAGCAGATCGCTGTGACTAATTCACAAACCTATTGTATATCTTCTCTGAGTTACAGAATATTATTATCACTGCTATTCTTTTATAAGAGTTAAATTTTGGCAGAATAGAGGAAGAAAAAGTGGGGTCACTCCAGGAGTTTCCCTTTTTATATATAGTAAAGGAAAGTGGAATACCAAAGATCAAAGAATACCCATCCTAAAAACAGCCTCAAGTTCTCAACTATTTGTAGAAATTCTTTATTATTCAATCATGACTGGTAACCTTTGACAAGTTTTACCCATTAAAAAGTAGCCATCTTCCCTCCATTCTTCCTGAAGCCAAGCATATTTCGGCATTTGTTTCTCACATTTCTTCTCTCTCAATGGTTTGGTAATGTCAATGTTTTAAATTTATCTTGCTGATTGTCTTAATACAGAACAGCTCTCATTAAACCCAGACAATATATGTCATGTCAGGGTCAGCAGAATTCTAAGACCGCCCCCATGAGTCCCACCCACTGGCAATCATGCTTTTTGCAATCCCCTCATCTTGATTATAGGCAGGACCTGTAACACCCTTCTAACAAGTATTCTATCACAAAAGTGATGGAATCATTCCCAGGATTGTGTTACCTCTTATGGCAAAAGTGAAGGGATTTTCTGATATAATTAAGGTCTGTAATCAGTTGACTTTAAATAAATCGAAAGGGAGATTATCCTTCGTGTTCATGATCCCATCAGGCAAGACCTTGAAGTGGCACATTCTCTCCCTTTCTCTCTCTCTCTCCTTCTCCTCTCTCTCTTTCTCTTTCTCTCTCCCCTCTCCCTCCATTGCTAGTTTTAAAGAATCAAAGGAAACATGAATTCTATAGCATCGAGGAAATGGATTCTTCCCAAAACCTGAGGAAACTTGAAGTAATGCCTTCTATTTCAGCCTCCAGGTGAGAATTCAGCCTGGCCAACAACTTGATTTTAGCCTTGTGAGACCCAGTGAAGTTGTTTCCAGGCTCCTGACCTACTGGCAGATAATAAACGTAGGTTGTCTCAAGCTACTAAGTGTGTGGTAACTTGTTACACAGCCATAGCTAATGAATCTCTGAGGAACTACAAAATTGAAGAATACATATATTCTTCACCTTATGTTTTCACATAGAGTGTTTTGGAAGTTCCTCTTTGACGAATGACCATCAATCTCCCTCCTCCCCTTGACCATGATGCTTCTGAAAATAGTAACTGATACTCATTTTATTCACTCCTTTACAATTCATTCAGTCTCGAGTTAAGCAAACTGTATTCACTCTCACGTCTCTATGAAAGTAGTCAATATTCTCACAAAATCACCATAATTGAACTATTTGTCAATGTAACTGATGCTTTGGAATAATTCCTTTATTATTTTACAAAGAAGCAGGAGATTAAAGGGTCATATCATGGAAATATAAGCTCTTACTTTTAGTGGCCTTATTACACTTTGCCTGAAGTGTTTTATATAACAATATATTATTGAAAATGTAATGAAAGCAATCTGGTATAATATGATACTTTGGAGTTCAGTAACTAAGGGATGAAGAATTTTTATCCTTACATAATATTCCATTTAGAGCTATTTGTATATGTTTAATTATGAATAGTTGCAATTCTTCCTTCAAATTTTATTACCATTAAATGAGTTTGATGACTTTTAGATGATTAACTCTTAGAATTTAATAAACCCTACTCTAAAAGCTACATTTAATCCTCACAGCACTCTTATGAAATGGGCACTACTATTCCCTATAATTTATTTTTAAAAATACAGTTTAGAAGGAAAGTAAATTATCCAAGACCACAAATCAAGTAAATAACAGAGAGAAGATCCTGTTTTCATGCTAGATCCCGGAATTTCAATCATTGTATGTCATTAAGTTTAGGCTTAGAAACGCTGTTTTAATGAACTGAAATCATTATTTCTTGTAACAGGAGATCTTAATGGTAATCAATGTTTCCTTCAATATTCTTCTAGAATACAAGGGTTCCCATGAATCAGAGTGTCCCAAATATCACACAACTATAAATATATGATTTTTCCTAATACTCTCTCATTGCTCTCCATAACACCTTCTTTTAATGCACATTAATACCTATTTAATTTAAATAATTCTATCATGAATCTTTCTAAATAAACTTGAAAATCTCTCCTATGCCCTTCCTGAATGCCACAATTAACAACTACAATGAAAAAATGTGGTGTATTAAATTCCAGACCTCTATGAGAAGAAAGAGTGGAGACAATTCATCTCCAGGAAATAAATGGTATCTTAATTTAGGAATGCAACTTTGTAGGTTATTTTTATTTTTAGTAGAAAAAAGTAAGGCCCCAGAAGTATAACCTAGATGATGGCTACAAAGAAAACTAAATTACTCTGCATATTAAAAGAGAGAGAGAGAAAGATAATTTGGAAGTGGGGAACAGAGATGACATAGTGAATGGCGATTAATGAGGAGAGAACTGGCCAGAGAGAAATCCTCTATGAGACAGATGGCAGAATATTTATAAACCTTTCATTGTAATATAACATGTGTGCAGAAAAGTACAAATCTGAAGTGTGCTGCTCAATAAATTTTCATAAAGTGAACACAACTGGGAAACCACCATCGATATCAAGAAAAAACACATCAGTTTCTCTGAAGCCGCCCCTCTCCTCCTCCTAGATACCGGTTCAATTCTTTTCCCAAAAAGGAGAACCAAAATTATAACCATTTCCATGAGTTTCAATATTATAAATTAGTATTACCTGTTTTTTATTTCACATAAACAAAATCTTGCGCATCCATTATTTTGTGTCTGACTTCTTTTGTTCATAACTATAACTGTACAGTTCTTTCCCCATTTTGCATATATCAAAATAATGTGTTCTTTTTCATTTCTTCATAATATATAACCTTATGAAAATACCACATTTCATTATAAATTTTACTGTTGATAAACATTTGAGTTGTTTTATGTTTTGACTATTAAACATAATGCTACCAAGAGTATTCTGTGTTACGTCTTTTTATAAACATATGTATGCATCTCTTTTGGGAATAGTCTTAGTAGAAGTACTTGGATCGTAGGGTATACATAAGCCCATTTTAAAAGATACTGTCAAGCAATAGTCCAAAATTGTACCAGTATATATTCCCTGGGGCAGTAAATGGAAGTCCTATTTATCCATATCTTTAATTACCTTTGATATTATCTGTTTTTACACTTTCACCATTCTGGTGGGTATGTAATAATAACACATTATAGTTTCCATTTCCATCTCCCTAATAGTGAAGATTTTAAAACTTTAAATGTTACTTGGCTATTTGAATATCCTCTTTGGTAAAACCTCCAAGTCTTATGTCTGTTTTTCTACCAGGCTGTCCTTTCTCCCGATAATTTTATAATTCTTTATATATTTTGTTATTATTATTATTATTATTATTTTTTGCGGTATGCGGGGCTCTCACTGTTGTGGCCTCTCCCGTTGCGGAGCACAGGCTCCGGACACGCAGGCCCAGCGGCCATGGCTCACGGGCCCAGCTGCTCCGCGGCATGTGGGATCTTCCCGGACCAGGGCACAAACCCGCGTCTCCTGCATCGGCAGGCGGATTCTCAACCACTGCGCCACCAGGGAAGCCCAATTCTTTATATATTTTGGATACAAGAGAAATAACATCTTCTGTAGCAAAATGGACCACAGACATAGCCAGAACCACATCCACAGTCATATATGGATCCAAATCCACAATAATAGCCACAGCCATATCTGGAACTGTACCCACAGTTTAGTCCTCTGTAGCTCTTGCATCCACATCTGTAGCAATAGCCACGGCCACATCCACAGCCGTAACTGTGGTCCTAACCACAGCAGCCCATAGTTTCAGGACTAGTGGGTTATAGTAAGAATTTTCTAATGTCCCTCCCACATCTGGGACTCATATACTATGAGGAATGTGTAAGGCTTACCTCAGTAAGAATCTTTTTCTCATCACAGAAATTTGCATAAAATGAACTCATTATTTTGGTGACTTCAAAGTTGTAAACTTTCTATTTAATCTGCTGTTACTGAAAAAGACAGTCAGCAACCTTGAAGGAAATCAACATCACCCAAGTTCATGCTATTAAAACATATTCAGCAACCTTGGTTTCAACCTACAACAGTCCGTCTCCTTGTTAATCTCTCTTCCACAGTACTTTCAGAAATACTGAAGATTGAATTCAACATTTCCCTATATGATGCTTCAAATGTGTAAGACATATTCCCGCCAGAGTAATGTCTGGGAAAACCTAACTCATCATTTGAGAATCAACACAGACATCACCTTCTCCAGAGGGCATTCCCTGGTTCCCACAATCTGATTCACATACCCCTTCTTAGAAGATGTAGCTCTATACTATATCATGGCCCTTGCACATTATACTATAGCTTTCTCTTTATCTACCTACCTTACTGAATTTCATTTGCATACCTGAAACACCTTTTGTTTATTGAACCTAGCCTAACGTCTGGTTCAAAAGAGGCACTGAGCAAATGGTGGTTTAATAAAGCAAAGAATGAATGAGAAAATGAATGAATTAATGAAAGACAAATAATCACTAGATCTGATAATATTTAAGATGCTCCCAATTCTAATATTTAATTTTTATTATTTTTGTTAGAGATAAAAACACAAATTTCAACAATAGTATTTAATAAAACAAATATTAACAATTATTTGATTATTTGATTTGATTATAAAGTACTCCCACCCATGTTAGCCCATGTTATTCTCAAGAGTCCTGTGAGAAATATTTTATAATTTGTTCTTATAATTTTATAAATAAACAGACCGATGTTAGAGGTTAAGATATTTACAAGACCACTCAGATCTTCAGCAGCAGAACTTAAATCAGGTCTTTTGAATATAATATCTATACTTTCTCCTTAATGCCTCAAAACAAGAGAAAGATAAATAAGGTGATTCATTACCAAGGTTTTTTCATAAAGTTTATATTCACCACATCTTCTAAGTAACAAAAATTTATGATTCTTTCATTTTATATACCAATTTTTTAACCTCCTTGTTGACCTCCACCACTGCAGTGAAACCGTGAATGCTTCTTAAGTAGACCCCCTTACTGAGCTCTTACATTCACTGCAAGGCTCCCTTCAAACTCAAAGTGTTAAGTTCTTGTGGTAATGCCATGCTATCGTCTGGTTTTAGAGAGAGGGGCCTCATTATTTTTATGAAAAAGAGTTATATAATACTAGGAGTTAAGGAGAAAGAACAATGATTTTTCTAGCAGTTTTAATTTTGAATCTTATGTAATAAAGTGTCATAAATCCACAACCTCCATGGGCAAAACGTGCCTTTTATTCAAACCTTCCTCAGCCTGTTTAATTATTGTGGGTGCTATGATTACTCTTTCATAATTATCTTCTGAAATATCAGTACTTCCAGACTCCAGGATTTATTATAAATGTGTTTTTCCACTACCATTACCACAAAGTAGATTTTATTACAATAATCTTTATTTGCATTAATTTTCTTGCTTTTCTGCGGTCATCAGACAACTGGTGAGCATTTATTAAGCACATACAATCTGAAAGGCCTTAACATATTGAATTTTAAAAATGTTTCCTTGTCTTCCAGGTGTAAACTTCTATTTCAGGAACTCCCCTTTGACCATGCATGTCTCCTGCCTATGACCCAATTACATTTCTTTTTCATGTTATCACCCTCCACTTCTTCATGACTACACTTCAACACCATCATCTACTGCAACTGCTCTTGGTAAGAACGTTAATAATGACCCACATTACATTTTCAGTGCCTCTTTTACATGCCCATTTTCTAGCATAGTAACCATGCCTTTTTCTTGAAAACTTGTAATCTTCAGTTTCGTGATAATAGGCTTTTTTAGTTCCAATCTCACTTCTCTGAAAAATTCTTTCTCATTGGCTCCTCTTAATGTACATCCTGTTTGTCTTTTTAATTATTAGTGTTGCCTTAATTGTCTTCACCACTTATTTCTCATTCTTTACATGCTTACTGAGTTACCTCTCCTCTTCCCATTGGTTTAACTACCTGTAATTCCAAATACATAAATCCAGCTTGCTAAAAAAGAAAATTTATCGTAAATGTTGCTGAAATACCACAAATTCCATAGATCTTTTTCACCATTGTATTTCCTAGGATCTTAAGTGGTGTCCAGAACTTTGTTAGATCCAATAAATATTTCTTATATGGATGAAAGAGTAAATACATCTTATTCATCCTTAAATCTCCTCTTCCTCCATGTTTCTGCTCTCAATGATTGATACAACCCAATCACCCAAGCCACAAACCTGAAAGTCATGCTTCACAATGACATCTCCATCAACCACCAGGCAGTCATCAAGCCTTGATTCTATGTCATACATATATCTCTGGAATCTGCACGTCCCCTCAGGCCATGCTCTATTCATATATCATCATCTTCACCTTCATCTTTCCTGCATTATTAGTATAAATTTTGTCTAACACCAACCCATTTAACAAACCACTACCATAAGTTTTCTAAGCTACAAGGCTAATTGTGTGTCTTCATTTATTTAATTCAACACTCCCCATCCCCATGACAGTGAAACATTTTGAATTACAACATGACATACTATGTATTCCTTAACTTTGCCAAACTACAAAGATATGAATCCTAGCCTGCAGGAGGTTCTTAGTAAACATCTGTTGTATTTAGTTGGCAAGAAGAATACCAGTGTTTTCATACTTTCCTGCTTTTTCACATGCTACCTTGCCTGCCTGGAATATCTCCATCAGGGTGCTATCTGGCAAACTTGGCCTTCACCTCTTCTGTGAAGTTTTTAGGACGTCCTTTCATACCACCCAGTGTCCAGCACAGCACTCCATTAATGGCTTTACAGATGAGTAGACATATGAATTACGAAGAGGAATTACTTTTATCTGTTGTTTGATTATTCATTCTGAACTTTAAACACAAAATATAAATGTCTTAATTAAAAACAACTACTTAGTATCCTGAGCATAACTTTGTTACAATTGTCATCTTGTTGGTTTTGTTCCTTTTTTTATAAAGTCTAGGAATACCTTGAGTGAAATGATTTTTTTGTTTGTTCATTTACCTTAGAGTCTCCCATTGTCTATCATACACAGCAAGTGGTTCATATATAGACTTGATTATTTGCTGCATCGAATGGAATAGAATTAGAATGGGATGGAGTGGAATTGGGCTGGATACAAAAAATTAATTTTTATAATAAGGTCCAGGATGGATTACACAAGAGAAAAGCTGAAGTAATAGAGAACAATTATAAAATTATTTTACTAGATAAAAGGCAAAGAATCTCCAACCTAGACAGTTGAAATGACACTCGAAGGAAGAGTAAATTAAAAGAAATACAAGCAGAATTTGACAAGAGATTGGTTCTGGTAGTAAGGGAAAACAACTGGATGATGATGTTAAACTTTCAGACCTTTGCAATTTGGCAAAGATGACAACATTTTAATATCTATTATTTTACTTTTCTTTACTTTTAAAGTTAAGATGATTTCAATTCTCTGTGTGTAAGATCCTTGGGATCAAGGAAAGATTCCCACAATGAAAGCTCTGATACTCATCTCCACTGGGTATTTCACACCCTGGAGATGCTCATAAAAGAAATGATCGATTTATTAAATTTACACCTTTGGCTACTCTTGTAACCACCACTTATTGTAAACACAGTTTGCAGTTGTTACATCATTTATTTTGTCATCCTGGTATAACAGCAAGTGAGGTAACCATGACAACATATAGATGTGGGCCTGCCTAAGTGTTCCTATTAGGAATGACCCTACCAATTTTATACCAGAGAATTTCTTTCTGAGAATCTCAGGTTCACCAGCAAACGAGGGAAAGTAAGTTTCAATGATAATTGGTCAATACTTCTTTAAAGTACAGGGAAGCCAGTATTGGGTTGCGCTCCTAATTGTGCAGAACAGAAACCCAAGGGGGGACATGCCTTGTGGCCTGAGTTGTGCTGATACTGATATTAGAAAAGCAAGAAATGCTTCTTTCACAAGTACTGAGACTGTGTTTGCAACCACAAAGCCTCCAAAACTAGAACTGAATGGCAAACCATGTTGTTATATTTTACAGCCAAGACATTTTTTGTGTCAATGGTATAATTTTGCTGTGTTTCACAAGAGAAATCTATAGCAACACGTTACATATGATGTTGAAAGAAAAAGAAAATTATCTCAAGGAAGATACAACTGTGCCCCTACAATCCTATGAAATGTTGTGTATGCAGCTGAGGACTGAAATCTATGAAAGGACACCTAATAAACTAGGCTTTCAAATAGGCAGCAAGAGGATTTATGATAGTTCTCTCCGTAATACATATGACACTTGGTAAAATCCCAATTTCCAGTTAGCATAGGTTCTTTCTATAAATTGAATCATGTCCCCTTAAACTCATGTGTTGAAGCTCCAATCCCCTGTGTGATGGTGTTGATATTTGAAGATGGGGCTTTGGGGAAGTAATTAGGTTTAGATGAGGTCATGAGGATGGGGCCCTCAAGAAAGGATTAGTGTCCTTGTAAGAAGACATACTAAGGAGCTTGCTTCCTCTCACTCTTTCTGCCAGGTTAAACACACAGCCAGAAAGCCCATCTGCAGCCAAGCAGAGAGCTCTCACCAAGGAAACTTGATCTTGGACTTCCCAGTTTCCAGAACTGTGAGAAACAAATTGCTACTCTATAAGCCACCCAGTCTATGGTATTTTGTTAGACAGTCCAATCTGACTAATACAGTTACTATCTGCTCAGAGCTGGTGATGGCCATCTTTAGTTTCAACAGTAACATTCAAGTCAGGAGACTAACAGTTCCCATTTAGATTAATTAAAGTGACCAGAGGTTTTCATATCAAAATAGAAATTGTTCAAATGATAAGTATGGCTTAAAAAAATGTCTAGAACAGATAACAATTTTTATATTTTAAACAGTAATTGAATTAATACAATTAATACAACCAAATACAACTTTTTTTTTTGCAAGTCCCCAGAATTCAGAAAGCACACAAAGAAATTGAAAAGCTACAACCTGTTATGTTTCATAGCATATAATTTGACTCTTCCTAAACTTTCATTTTTTTAATCAATTATTTTATTCTTATAAGTTAAAAATCTAAAATCCAAATTCTCATGTTAAATTTAATTAAAAGATTATCTTCCTAAATTTCTTATTCAATTTCATCTAAATCAGAAGAATATTTCATCTTAACAAGAACCAAGTTGATCACTTTTTTATTTAAAAATTGTGTGCAGGAAGCACAGCAAATCAATTTACAAGATGCCCTTCCTGTATTATTATTGGGTAAATATTAACCCATTAAGTATAGATGTAGAAAGAAACTAAAAAGTAAAAAAATGAGAGAATGGCTGAGTGAAAGAAAGGAGGGGAGACAGATAGGTTGAGATCACTGCTTAATTTTATAAATTTATTTTGGAGTGAAAATAGTATAAACATTGTCCAAAAAATGAAAACAAAATAGTTTCTGGATGGTCTGTTCTCTTTAACAATGAAAAATTAGAGCAACTGAACATTAGACTCAAAGTTGTTCAAGGCATTAGAAAATACATAACTAGGAAATTAAATGACTTTCCATGTTAAAGAAAATATAAATAATTGCATCAGGAAATTAGCCTATAGATATAACACCATAATGCAGTCATTTTCACTTCTGTTGAGTTTTGTACTCTTATCCTCAGTCAATGAAAAATAAGCAGGTAACAGTATTTTATATCTCTTACCTCCTCTTTTCATCTTCTTATGCCTAAAATATCTCTACTGTAAAAGAATAGATATGTTTTGGTAGATGAATCCTTTTTAAAACCAGTAAGTAATTTTATTTCCTTCCCTATAACACTAGCAAGATTTTATCTCCCTACCTAAATTTTAAGTTTTGAACTGTTACTTCAGGTAATAAGTACCCCAAACATAAGTGCTTCATTAAATATAAGATAAATTGAAATAAATACAAAATTATGCCTCTCATTGGCACCTCATAAAATCCAGCTCATAGAAAGCTCTGGGTTTTTCATCAGTTTAACTAGGAAAATACCTAGACCTTGTCTTCACGTGATCAAATGCCACATCTGAAACCTGAAAAAAAAATTAGATAATAGTCTGGCTATTTTAAATATTTGAATGTTTAGCTCTTACACACTGTATCTATATTTGCTAAAAAATTCTAATTTTCAAATATTTGTCATGGCCCAAAAAAAAGAAAAAAGAAAGAATCACTCAGACTATGTGATGGAGTAGCCATACACTCCATTTCTGAGGAACCCCTCAGGCCATTGATTAATGCAATCAACTGAGTTCCAGATCATTACATCTGATTAAGCACTCCCTGATTTTATTGGCAATTTAAGAACTCCAGTTTAATGCTGAGGAGGAAATCGAAAAGTATTAAAACACATATACCTTTTTTTTTTCAAGAGGGAAAACTTCATTTGTTATTCAGTCCACACTAGATAAGGGGTGATCTATGGAAATAAACATACTGAAACATGGACATGAATAAAATGAATAAACAGAAGGAAAAATATCCAAAAAACACAGGGTTTTAACCGACTGACAACCTTACTGTTGAGTGGGATGTTTTTCCAGTGAACTCCTTTGGAACTCATGTTATAATAATGCCAGTAATAACTAATGAAATGAAGTCTCTGCTCCTTGCAATCATAGGAACCAGCGTATTGTTTAATATTCTTCCCTTATTTCCTCAATATTTCTTATGAATAAGAAATACAAGCTTCTGTAAGAAATTTCCAGAGACTCAAAAAACACCTGAATACAGACAAAAGAAAATGGGGTACACCAAGGACTGTTGGGAGGCCTCTCTCAACCTGATGTTGGAAGAACTGACTCCGGTAAAATAGAGATTGTCATACTAGCAGTTATCCTATAATAACCTTATATGAAGTGAAAAGAAAATGGGCTAGTTCACCATGTTATAGATAATGAGGAGAGAACCATCATGAATCTTCTTGCTACCTGTCTTAAAGTATAGGTTATGATGAGTCTTTTCATGGGTTTCCATGCTCAGGTACATGTACAATGCTTCATATGGCCAGTATGGGCACAACTGTATCTTCTTGTATCAGTACTTCATTCTTTTTTATTGCCAAAGAATAATATTCCATTGAAATGAATATATAACATTTCTATACCCATTCACCAGTTGACATATATTTGGTTTGTTTCCACTTTTCGACTAATATGAATACTGCTATGTAGATTCAAGCAAAAGTTTTTGTATGGACATATGTTTTCATTTCTCTTGGATATATATACCTAGGAATTGAATTGCTGGTTTATGTGGTTTCTTTATGTTTAAAACTTTAGAGAAATTGAAGGAATGTCTTCGAAAGTACCTGCACCATTTTACATTCCTGCAAAGTACTGTTTGAGGGTCCCCATTTCTTCACATCCTCAAATATTTATTATTACTTGATTTTTTATTATAGTGATCCCACTGAGTGTGAGGTAATATCCAACTGGGATGTAAATTTACAGTTTTCTGATGACCAATTATGCTGAACATCTTGTCATGTTCTTATTGGATATTTGTAGAATCAGATGCTGTTTGTAATCAGATGTTATACACATATTTGAATTAGGTTGTCTTTTATTATGGAGTTGTAAGAGTTCCTTATATATTCTAGATAAATCCTTCATAAGGTATATGATTTGAAATATTTTCTCCCACTCTGTGAGTTATCTTGATCATGTCAATTGAAGACCAAAAGTTTTTAATTTGACAATGTGCAATTTATATATTTTTCTTTTGTCACTTGTGCTTCTATTATCATAACTTAAAAGGTTTTACCTGAATGTCATGAAGTTTTAATGCTATATTTTCTTCTAAGAATTTGACAATTTTAGCTCTGATATTTAGGTCTAAGTTCTATTAAGAGTATACAGTGAAAAGAAGGGGTCCAACTTTACTCTTTTGCATGTAGATATCCAGTGGTTCCATCTTTTGCATGTAGATATCCAGTGGTTCCAGCACAAATTATTTTTTTTACATTTTTATTGGAGTATAATTGCTTTACAATGGTGTGTTAGTTTCTGCTTTATAACAAAGTGAATCAGTTATACATATATATATATATCCCCATATCTCCTCCCCCTTTCGTTCCCTCCCACCCTCCCTATTCCACCCTTCTAGCTGGTCACAAAGCACCGAGCTGATCTCCCTGTGCTAGGTGACTGCTTCCGACTAGCTATCTATTTTACATTTGTATTTACATATGTCCATATATACACTATCACTCTCTCAATTTGTCCCAGCTTACCCTTCCCCCTCCCCATGTCCTCAAGTCCATTCTCTAGTAGGTCTGTGTCTTTATTCCCGTCTTGCCCATAGGTCAAGAAAAGGTCTTCATTACCTTTTTTAAAAAAAATTATTCCATATATATGTGTTAGCACACAGTATTTGTTTTTCTCCTTCTGACTTACTTCACTCTGCATAACAGACTCTAGGTCCATCCACCTCACTACAAATAACTCAATTTTGTTTCTTTTTATGGCTGAGTAATATTCCATTGTATATATGTGCCACATCTTCTTTATCCATTCATCTGTCGATGGACACTTAGGTTGCTTCCATTGTCCTGGCTACTGTAAATAGAGCTACAGTGAACATTTTAGTACATGACTCTTTTTGAATTATGGTTTTCTCAGGGTATATGCCCAGTAGTGGGATTGCTGGGTCGTATGGTAGTTCTATTTTTAGTTTTTGAGGTAACCTCCATACTGTTCTCCATAGTGGCTGTATCAATTTACATTCCCACCAACAGTGCAAGAGGGTTCCCTTTTCTCCACACCCTCTCCAGCATTTATTGTTTGTAGATTTTTTGAGGATGGCCATTCTGACTGGGGTGGGATGATATCACATTGTAGTTTTGATTTGCATTTCTCTAATGATTAATGATGTTGAGCATTCTTTCATGTGTTTGTTGGCAATCTGTATGTCTTCTTTGGAGAAATGTCTATTTAGGTCTTCTGCTCACTTTTGGATTGGGTTGTTTGCCTTTTGATATTGAGCTGCATGAGCTGCTTGTAAATTTTTGGACATTAATCTCTTGTGAGTTGCTTCATTTGCAAATATTTTCTCCCATTCTGAGGGTTGTCTTTTCATCTTGTTTATGGTTTCCTTTGCTGTGCAAAAGCTTTTAAGTTTCATTAGGTCCCATTTGTTTGTTTCTGTTTTTATTTCCATTTCTCTAGGAGCTGGGTCAAAAAAGGATCTTGTTGTGATTTATGTCATAGAGTGTTCTGCTTATGTTTTCCTCTAAGAGTTGTATAGTGTCTGGCCTTACATTTAGGTCTTTAATCCATTTTGAGTCTATTTTTGTGTATGGTGTTAGCCAGTGTTCTAATTTCATTCATTTACATGTAGCTGTCCAGTTTTCCCAGCACCACTTATTGAAGAGGCTCTCTTTTCTCCACTGTGTATTCTTGCCTCCTTTATCAAAGATAAGGTGACCATATGTGAGTGGGTTTATCTCTGGGCTTTCTATCCTGTTCCATTGATCTATATTTCTGGTTTTGTGCCAGTACCATACTGCTTGATTACTGTAGCTTTGTAGAATAGTCAGAAGTCCAGGAGCCGGATTCCTCCAGCTCCGTTCTTCATTCTCAAGATTGCTTTGGCTATTTGGGGTCTTTTGTGTTTCCATACAACTTGTGAAATATTTTGTTCTAGTTCTGTGAAAAATGCCAGTGGTAGTTTGATAGGGATTGCATTGAATCTGTAGATTGCTTTGGGTAGTATAGTCATTTTCACAATGTTGATTCTTCGAATCCAAGATCATGGTATGTCTCTCAATCTATTTGTATCATTTTTAATTTCTTTCATCAGTGTCTTATAGTTTTCTGCATACAGGTCTTTTGTCTCCTTAGGTTTCTTCCTAGGTATCTTATTCTTTTTTTTGCAATGGTAAATGGGAGTGTTTTCTTAATTTCACTTTCAGATTTTTCATCATTAGCGTATAGGAATGAAAGAGATTTCTGTGCATTAATTTTGTATCCTGCTACTTTAACAAATTCATTGATTAGTTCTAGTAGTTTTCTGTTAGCATCTTTAGGATTCCACATGTATAGTATCATGTCATCTGCAAACAGTGACAGCTTTACTTCTTCTTTTCTGATTTGGATTCCTTTTATTTCTTTTTCTTCTCTGATTGCTGTGGCTCAAACTTCCAAACTATGCTGAATAATAGTGGTGAGAGTGGGCAACCTTGTCTTGTTCCTGATCTTACTGGAAATGGTTTCAGTTTTTCACCATTGAGTACCATCTTGGCTGTGGGTTTGTCATATATGGCCTTTATTATGTTGAGGTAAGTTCCCTCTATGCCTTCTTTCTGCAGGGTTTTTATCCTAAATGGGTGTTGAATTTTGTTGAAAGCTTTCTCTGCATCTATTGAGATGATCATATGGTTTTTCTCCTTCAGTTTGTTAATATGGTATCACATTGATTGATTTGCATATATTGAAGAATCCTTGCATTCCTGGGATAAACCCCACTTGATCATGGTGTATGATCCTTTTAATGTTCCGTTGGATTTTGTTTGTTAGTATTTTGTTGAGGATTTTTGCATCTATGTTCTTCAGTGATGCTGGTCTGTAGTTTTCTTTTTTTGTGACGTCTTTGTCTGGTTTTGGTATCAGGGTGATGGTCGCCTTGTAGAATGAGTTTGGGAGGGTTCTCCTTCTACTGTATTTTGGAAGAGTTGAGAAGGGTAGGTGTTAGTTCTTCTCTAAAGGTTTGATAGAATTCACCTGTGAAGCCATCTGGTCCCAGGCTTTTGTTTGTTGTAAGATTCTTAATCAGTTTCAATTTCAGTGCTTGTGATTGGTCTGTTCATATTTTCTATTTCTTCCTGGTTCAGTCTCAGAAGGTTGTCCTTTTCTAAGAATTTCCAGCGCAAATTATTGAATGTAATGTTCTTTTGTAACTACAGAAAGAATACACTGACATTCACAAAGTATTCAGCTCATAAGTGTGTCAAAGTTTTATAAGGACTCTCTAATCGGTTTTATTGTATTTTATAATTTTAATTCATTTATTTATTCTTTTATATTTAGTCAATGAACATTGGATTTTGTGCAGAGGACTAAAGATAAAATACACATTTTAAAAATATTAAAATGTGGTGGGTAAATCAACACAGATTATTTTTAATATTTTGAAAACACATTAAACAATGTCCTTGAATTTTATAGTAATTAAGCACATAGAAAATGAGCTTGGATTTAGAAATCAGAACGTCACACTGAAGCTCCAGCCATCCTTATATGATATTAAATAAGTCATTTAAGCTCACTGAGATGTAGTCTTTTTGTTTTTAAAATGAGTGAGAGAGGAATTGATGAAGGAGATGTGGTACATATATACAATGGAATATTAGCCATTAAAAAGAACGAATTAATGCCATTTTCAGCAACATGGTTGAACCTAGAGATTATCATACTAAGTGTAGGAAGTCAGAGAGAGATAAATATATCATATTGCTTATATGCTGAATCTAAAAAAAATTATACAAATGAACTTATTTACAAAATGAAAACAGACTCACAGACCTAGAAAACAAACTTATGGTTACTATAGGGGAAATGTGGTGGGGAGGGATAGATTGGGAGTTTGGGATTGACATACACACACTACTAATATTTAAAATAGATAAAGAGCAAAGACCTACGGTATAGCACAGGAAACTCTGCTCAATATTCTGTAATAACCTAAATGGGGAAAAACATTGAAAAAAAATAGATACATGTATATGTATAACTGAACCACTGTACTGTACACCTGAAACTAACACAATATTGTTAATTAACTATACTCCAATATAAAATAAAAATTTTTTTAAATAAAAAGGTAAAAATAAATAAAATTAATGAGGGGAAGGGGACAGCAGAGTGAGGGGATTAAAATAATGAGATGTTAATGCCAATCTTGCCCAATTCATTGAGCTATTATGAGGATAGAATGAAATATTTTTTGCAAAAGTAGTTTTTTTCTAGTATTAAAAGTTGAAGGCAATACAATTTGCATCATTATAGTAAAAAACTCACACATGAATTTATTTCACAAAAATTGACTGAGTCCACATTATGCCAGCCACTGTTCTGGGACTAAGGATATAGAGGTGAACAAGAAATAAGACACAGTCTCAGACTTTACAGAACTTCCAGTTAGAAGAAGCATTTTCAGACTACAAATTTAGGCCTTGTATTCTTTTATTTTTCAAATTTACATATATAATAATAACTCCAAAATCTAAAGAGATAATAAGAAAAATAATTACCAAACGGTTAAATTTAAAACAAAACAGCACTAGTGCTTGGCACTATACATACAAACTTCTGGTTATTGAGTGAACTTCTGCTGTAAAATTCCTTACTTGTTGCAATATTAAAGTCTTAAAAAGCTCCTTTTTACATTTTACTTTTAATATACCAATATCTTCTTTCATGTGCAGAATCTCCCGTTTTATTTTTTTCCAAAATCTGGGCTTACTGGCCCCAAAAGTTTCCTATCTAGACTCACTGAAGTATAAGCTATATTTCAAGCATGAACATTGTGTGTGAGCAACAAAAGAGTGAAAATAGACTTTCTAAATTATAAGGAAGGCCTCTACAGCTTACTTTATAATGCACTCACTAAAATACATACCCACAGTGCAGATTGAGCAATAAACAGTGTTCAAGGTAAATCAGGTGATGGAAATTAATAAACATAGTAATGTTTTCATGTGTTAAAAGGGTAAGAAAGACTGTGACTTTTATGAACATCATGGTAGAAAGAAAATAATCATTTTTTCACTTTATAACGAACCAAGACAAAGAAGATTTCTCAAATAATATTGTTCTGTAGCACTTGAAAGTTAAAAATTGGGCATATAAGACATATAAGATTGGAAGTAGAGACCAAAAGCAACACAAGCTTTTTCATCTGATCTAATCCTTGATTGCTCCTGTGTGCAGCTCTGTAAGTGGACCAATTCTTCGGGACGATTACAACTGTTAAACATGGCCCAGTTCATGAATGGTTAAAAAGAACCATAAAATCTTTAACAAAAACAAGCAGAAAAAATAGTGAGATGAATTTAAATGCCTTTATTAAGGAATTGTGCTATAACACATAAACTAAATAGAGAGGTTGGAACACCAGAGTTTAACAGTTTAAGAGCAATTGCTTAAATGTTGATTGTAACAAAATATTGGTAACTCTGTCCCAGAGGCTGAAGTGTAAACTGCCATGTCATGCCGTTGCCCACTGTCCACAAGAGGTGAAGATAAATGTAAGGAAAATCAACATGGGCTTCCTGAAATTTGTCACAGGATACTAGTGAGAAGCATAAAAACTCTGAAAGTCAAAAAATAGCCACAAGGGACTTCCCTGGTGGTGCAGTGGTTAAGAATCTGCCTACCAATGCAAGGGACACGGGTTCAAGCCCTGGTCTGGGAAGGTTCCACATGCCGTGGAGCAACTAAGCCCTTGCACCACAACTACTGAGCCTGAGTGCCACAACTACTGAAGCCCACATGCCTAGATCCTGTGCTCGGCAACAAAAGAAGCCACCGCAATAAGAAGCCCACACATCGCAACAAAGAGTAGCCCCCGCTCGCCACAACTAGAGAAAGCCTGCGTGCAGCAATGAAGACCCAACACAGCCAAAAATAAATAAATAAATTTATTTATTTTAAAAAAATAATAGCCACAAATGACCAACATCTTTGGGAATATAATGGTCAGTAAAAAGAGTATTCATAGCCAGAGCTGTATCTAGCTCAAGCCATAGCTAAACCCACAGTCACCACCATATCTTGAGCATAAACTACAGCCTGGCCCTGGGTAGCTCCTGCATCCATATTATAGCCACTGCCAAGGCCACATCCACAGGTTCCGCCAAGAGTTTTTGCCATGACTGGAATGCATGATGTCAAAAGGTGAATTTTCAGTTGGTTGTAAAAGAAGATTGATGTCATTCAGAGCTCCAAGTCCTATACATATATCCACTGCCAGGAATGGGTGGACCATGTCTCACATGGACTCTGCCTTCCCACTCAATACATCCTATTGTGTAGCAGCCTCTCATTATTTTGTGGTGTCCTCTTAAAAAAAGACTTTGTCACAGCAGTTAAGGAAGCTTTCAGGTCACCTCCTACTAACATGGGTTTCCCCAAAATAAATCTTCAGTCTAAAATAATAAGTTCTATTATTATGAAATGTACTTTTCCGATTTTATTAAACATCATCAGTAGTGTGACAACTTCTATTAATGTGAAGTTCCCCTGTGAACACACAACCATGTGAAAGCTACTACCACAATATTCTTTTGCTCTTTCATTATCCTGGTATTTTACCTAAGACCATAAACTCAACTTCTTCCTCACTGCTATTTAACATGTCAGATTAGGCAGGAAGTTACCTTCCTATTAATGCATAAAGCCTCAGAGACAGAATTATGTCTGTGTCCACTTGCTGTCTAAACAACATACAGATGGCCAAAAAGCACATGAAAAGATGCTCAGCATAGCTAATCATTAGAGAAATGCAAATCAAATGGGTTATCACCTCACATTGGTCAGAATGGCCATCATCAAAAAGTCTACAAACAGTAAATGTTGGAGAGGGTGTGGAGAAAAGGGAACCCTCCTACACTGTCGGTGGGAATATAAATTGCTACATTCACTATGGAGAACAGTACCGAGTTTCCTTAAAAAAAAAAAACTAAAAATAAAGCTACCATTGATCCAGAAATCCCACTCCTGGGCATATATCTGGAGAAAACAATAATTCGAAAAGATACATGCACCCCAATGTTCATTGCAGCCCTATTCACAATAGCCAAGACATGGAAGCCACCTAAATGTCCATCGACAGGAATGGATGAAGAACATATATACAATGGAATTTCACTCATTCATCAAAAAGAATGAAATAATGCCACTTGCAGCAACATGGTTGGACCTAGAAATTATCATACTAAGTAAAGTAAGTCAGAGAAAGACAAATATCATATGATATCACTTATATGTGGAATCTTTTAAAATGATACAAATGAACTTATTTACAAAACAGAAACAGACTCACAGACTTCAAAAACAAATTTAAGGTTACCAAAGTGGAAAGGTGGGAGAGGGATAAATTAGGAGTTTGGGATTAACATATACACACTACTATATATAAAATAGATAATCAACAAGGACCTACTGTCTAGCACAGGGAACTCTACTCAATATCTGTATAACCTATATGGAAAAATAATCTGAAAAAGAATAGGTATATGTATATGTAAAAAAAAAATACAATTGTGATTAGGTCACATGTGCCATCAAATCTATAGAGTTAATTAATGAGGAAAATTATCAACACTTGTATCAAAATTATGCTTTAAAAACAATTTATTTTTTGTTTGTAATATCTCATCTGTCTAACTTGTTAGTTGTTAATCATATTTTGATAATTTATCCATCCTTCATGTAATTGTTTTATGTATTTCTATTATTCAAAATTCATTCCTATGGTAAAGCTAGTAAAAAATGTTTAACATTCTCCAATGTATTCTCCAAATTCCTGCCCTTAATTCTGTTTCTCTTTTTCCACTGTGAAACATCACTCATCTTTTGGCAATTGGCACAAACACTGCCATACCCAAATGAAGAAATAACATAATCATTATAATGCATTTTAAATGTGTTTTTTTTAACTAAGCAACCATATAATCACAGTGCAGTCACAAGGAAAAGCTAGTGGGACCATGTACTTAATTCGTTGGCATAATTATTAATATTGCCACCCTTTATTCTCAAGGGTATTCCAGCTTGGATAATAAATTCTACCAGTGTCCTATTATCACTGACTTGAGGGTCTGCCTGTTTAGGTTCAAATCCAAGCTTTGTTATTTACCATTTGTGTAAATTTGGAAAAGCGTAATCTCTCTCTCAAATTGCTTCATCTGTAAGTAAGTGTTAAGGGTTAAGGGAGTTATTATATGTACAGCATTGAGAACAATGTCTGGAAATAGTAATTATTATTATATTATTGAGTGTTAGCTATATTTTAAAACCAAATACACATTCACAGAGACAGAGAAGAGAAACACATCTTTATGGCCTATGGCACTTCAGAAGTAAAACAAATATAATATTGAAAAACCAACTAAAACAGTACTATTTGATTATACATAGCATTAAGGACAAAGAATGTTAATAGGAACCTTTGGGACTGTGAAACTTTTAGAAGGAAATAGTTATTAGCTTTGCTATATTTTACCTGAGGCAAAATGTATGTTAATATTACATAGAAATTTTAGCAGTTGGGCTTGAATATTAGTTTTAGTTTAACAATCATGGAATACAAATAGGATGCAGTTAGAAAATTCTGGGGATGAAACATATATAAATAAGTGACTGTTAATATGAATAAAGTAGTTTTCAATTTAATGCTTTATATATTATTTAATTTTGAAAGATAAAATATTTTTTTAAATATTTTCCGGGCTTCCCTGGTGGCGCAGTGGTTGAGAATCCGCCTGCCGATGCAGGGGACGCGGGTTCGTGCCCCGGTCCGGGAGGATTCCACATGCCGCGGAGCGGCTGGGCCCATGAGCTGTGGCCGCTGGGCCTGCGCGTCCGGAGCCTGTGCTCCGCAACGGGAGAGGCCACAACGGTGAGAGGCCCAGGTACCGAAAAAAAAAAAAAAAAAAAAAAAATTCCCCAGGATTTTAAAGCCATTGTGGAAAATAAGAAATGAAATAAATTTATTTTCGCCGAGTTTTTCACTTACAAAATGGTTTAATATGCTACCGACTAATGTTTCTGAAAATTGAAAACATTTTTTAGGAAGGCATGTGGCATGTTTTGAATAGCTTTATCTTGTTCTATTACGTTTACATAGTTTTTCCTTTTCATAAATATGACAGAAATAAGCCATCAATGGAAGATATACTTGCATAACTATTTGTAAGAGAAACAGAAGAATAGAAATAATTAATCCATATTTTTTCCCTTTAGAAATGGCAACATGCAGATCAAAGGTGATTAACCTGGATTGGACGCCAAGCCATGGTGATGGAATACATTACACTCAATTCCCCAAGTAAGAATCATGCCTAAGACCTCCACATTATTGACAGAGTCATAGACAAGAATCACTAATTGGACCAGATGTTCTTTTACACTCAGTATTGCTCCAAAGGTCTGAGTTTTCCCCAGCAGATAATTCAACTGCACCAGGAAATATAGAAAAGTCAAAAGAGACACAATCAGAAAGTTCAGAAACTTCCCAAAACTCCTAAGTTGATTTGCCGGTAGAGTGTGAATAAAGAACTCTATGAGGAGACTTTTATTTCCAGTTGTCATATAATAGATTAAGTCATACAGAGTGAAGTAAGTCAGAAAGAGAAAAACAAATATCGTGTATTAACACATATATGTGGAATCTGAAAAAAATGGTATAGACAATCTTACTTACAAAGCAGAAATAGACACACAGACATAGAGAATATATGTATGGATACCAAGGGGGAAAGGGGGGAGTGGGATGAACTGGGAGATTGGGAGTGACATACATACACTATTGATACTATGTATAAAGTAGATAACTGACGAGAACATGCTGTATAGCTCAGGGAACTCTACTCAATGCTCTGTGGTGAATTAAATGAGAAGGAAATCCAAAAAAGAGGGGATATATGTATAGCTGATTGACTTTGATGTACAGTAGAAACTAACACAATATTGTAAAGCAACTATACTCCTATAAAAAAATTTTTTAATAAACTAAAAAAAAAAGATTAAGAAAGATCTTCCCTCCCATAACAACTAGAAAAGCTTTAATAAATGAAAATCATACTCCTCCATGGGGTTAACAAAGAGCAGTAGATGCATGAAGACCTTGTGAACTGAATTCAAGAGAGACACGAGCCTCATAGAAGAGCAGGAAGCCATGGAACTTCTCACTCCTGAAGGCAAATGCCTGCTGTATATGCAGGCAGACCAGACCTAGATAGAGAATTTAAAGATAATCTTTGTGTATTTCAAATACAAAAGAGAAGCTAGTTCCCTGATTTCACCCCAACTCTATGAAGCAGCACGTGCTCTGATTTCCAGCAGGAAGATGATCTTACATAGTGATTAAAAACTATGAATTCCATTTACAGAAAAGAAAACCAAGGTTTGGAGACATTAAACTATTTTCAGATGGCCAAGCAAATAATGAATAGAGGGGTAAATTACTACTAAAATTTCTTTGTTCGAAATATAGGGATCTTTCTACAGTAACACAAGGCCATATTCTTTCAAATAGTTAATATTATTGCAATAACATGCTGGATCATATAATCAAAACCTTTGTTCTGGTCTCCCATTACTACTGCCTGATAAGCAGATGCATTACATGAACTAAAGCATCCATTCGATTGTGCAATAAATATTAATTGAAAAGTTTACATGTGTTAAACCATGAAAATGAAAAATAATCCCTATCCTCAAGGATCATACATGTAATAAACACGTAAGTTGGAAAATCCAAGGTAATATGACAAGGAGCACATAGAGATGGGTACTAGGTTAAGCTAGAGGGTTCTGAGAAACTTCAAAAGGATAAGTAAGATACCATAAGACAAAGAATCAAGGAAAATATTCCAGGGGGAAAGAAAAATTATATGAGGGTAGAGAATAGGGAGAATTGTGATAGAGTTAGGGTGAAGCAGGATTTTGACACAGAGCACCTGGAATTCTCTCTTTGACCCTCTTCCCTTTTCTGCCTGCGTTCATTTCCTTCATGGTCTAATCCTGTCTCATGGTTTTAAATACTTGTCTATTTTTGGTAGTTTCTGAAAACTCCCAAACTTAAAACTCTGACCCAGACCTCTGCCTAGACATCTTTCCCAACTGTTTAATCAACATCTCCACTTGAATATCTGATGAGCATCTCAAACATAAAAAAGTCCAAACTTTACCTCTTGATCTTGACCCACAGAACCACTCCTCTTTCAGTTTACTTTACCTCAATTTAAGACTGCCCTATTTTTCCTGTCACTCAGCGTAGACTTTGGAATCATCCTTAACACCTCATTTACACTCAGCATCCAATCATTCAGCAAAATTGGTAAATTCTACCTTTGAACTGTATCACCATTTCCATTGCTATCACCAAAAGCCAATTGCAATAGCCAGTAGCCTTCTGGCTCGTCTTCCTACTCCCAGTCTTACCTGCCCCTACTCCTTAGCAGAATATTATCAACACAGCAGCCAGAGAGATCTGTAGCCAAATTCCAACTTTCCTCTTCGATGCACGAAGCAGAGTCCAGCCTCTGCACTCGCTGTTCACTTGGCCTCAGATGTTTTCCCCACATAAACAGGAATCACATGTTCTCTTCCTTTAAGATTTTCGTGAATGCCATCCTATCAGGGAAAACTTCACTGACCATCTTGTTTAAAATTTCAGTAAGACTGAATAAAACTTAACTCACTGCTCTTACTTTGTGCAGCTTTTCTTTTAGTCAACACTAGAGAAGAGGAAATTCACGTCCCAACCCAGACCCACTGAATTGGAATCTGATTTTTAACAAAACCTCATGTGATTTGGGCCTTAATTCTGCACCCAATTCCAATGGTGGGGGTGGGTGGCAGTGAATACCCCCCAACACCACCAAGCAATTCTCGGAATGTCAACCAGCTGTCCTACAATTTAACTCAATTCGGACACTATGTACCTAGAGGTAGTGTCAGATCCCACAGGTTAAGGGGTCAGTCCTGCAAGACACCCCCTCGCCACTTCAGACGCCAATCACAAGCTCAGCAACTGACTATAAATTAGAGGTTCCAACAACCACCTACTTGGGCTCATTTAATTTGCTAGAGAAGCTCACAGAACTCAGAGAAACATTGTACTTACTAGAGCACCAGTTTATTACCAAAAGAATATAATTCAGGAACAGCCAGATGAAGGAGATGCATAAGGAAAGGTATAGGAGAAAAAGCACAGAGCTTCCACGTTCTCTTGGAATACACCACTTTCCCCAAATTTCCATGTGTTCACCAATGTGGAAACTCTCCAAATCCTGCCCTTTCAGGTTTTCATGGAGGCTTCAGGACATAAGCAAATTAATTAAATCATTGGTAGTTGGCTACTGATTCAACCTCCATACCCTCTCCCACCCCTGGAGATCAGCAGGATGGGACTGAAAGTCCCAACCCTCTAATCACAGGATTGGCTTCCCTGGCAACCAGCACCCATCCTTAGGTGAGGTTCAAATATAACCTCATTAACATAGCAAAAGACTCTTTTGTTGTTCTCATCACTTAGAAAAATTTAGGGTTTTAGGAACTCTGGCAGAAACAGGAACAAAGATCAAATACATATTTCTTATTATAAATCACAATATCACAGGCCCACATTAAAGACTGATAAACACTGATCTAGATAGCATATACTCCCATAGTATTTGGATTGGTTATTAATGCTCTATCTAAAGGCTTATCAGTTCCTAATAATTTTGATCCAAAAATCAACAGCTTTCACAATCATTGCTAATTACTGCAGCCCGTTTCTCTTATGATCATGAATACCTCAATTAGCACTTCAATCTACAAAAACATGAGCAGTTCCGTTTACATCTGGACAGTTTGCCTGTATTTGAAGGGAATATTCAGACAATAACTACAAATCTTAACAACATGCCTTGTCTAGATAATTGATAATCATCACAGGACTGGAACCATCATAGGATCAGAAATAATGAAAAGTTCAGAGAGTGGACATTAGGCTGTTCAGATTTCCAGAAGCTGAAGCCAAGGCAAATGTTAATGTTATTCTGTACATACTTGGACAATACATTTTCTTTCTTTTTCTGTTACTTTTCCTCTTAAAACAGAATATATACTTATGTGTGCATGACAACATGTTTCTAATGAAAACAAACAGCATCTTTCAGCCAGGATGAATTCTACACTCTTATATACTGATATGCTCTTTTATTTCCATGAAATAACCCATATCAATACCTTGACAAATTAAATATGGTAGTATAAAGAGTGTTATGTGTATTGTGCTTTTCTCATGAAGATTAATTAATATCACATGAATACCATAACCTTTAGAAATAATATTATCCCCATGCCCGCTAAAATTAACAAGAATAATTAAAAGACCTTTATATAAAAAGTATGATCATGACTTCTAAATGCACACAGGGAAGATTAAGGTTCTTCCCTTAATCAATTATGTAATCTATAAACATTCAGGACCAAATCAGGAAAAACAGTCTGTAATGATCAATTATCAGGCTACTAACCATAGCCCACTTAGTGCTACATTTTAGGAGGAGTACGCATGTGTTATTCATTCATTTCTCTAGGTACTCAACACATAAAACAAGTTAAAAAAAAAAAAAACACAAAAGTCTAATAATTGAGGACTTCAATCTTTTATCATTGATATTAACTGAATATTAGGAATATTCTATTATCAACAACAAATGTGTTCAATCCTCTGGAGAATTTCCTAGGTACTATTTGAGCCCTGGATCCAAAGGAGGTGTGTTACATTATTTCAGGACACAGGAATGCTCCTCTTTTGGGGACCATACAGGTCAAAATACCTTAGTGTTTCAACAGTGATCAAATGGAAAGGACCCTCAGAGAATCACAATCCTAAAAAAACAGGCCGAAATCTGAACATAGATCTTATCAGCTTTTCAGTATAGCAAAAACATCTGCCTAAATGTGAACCTCTGAAAATTCAAAATCATGAACAAGTGAGACAGAGGGCAAATTCAGGAAAGAAGGAGGCAAAACTGGAAGATAAGTTATTCTGGGATCCAGGGTACAGGCATAAATCCAGAGTCCAAATTGGATACAGAATGAAAAAATGCATAGTAACGATACAACAAAATAGACACAAAATATCAGAAAGAAGGACCAACAATTGCTACTCCAGGAAAAGAATACTTAGAATAATCTGCATAGCAAAGTGGCTCCCAGCTTGAACGACAGTGAACTCTAAGCTCCATCACCCAAGCATAGCATTCCATTAAGAGGAAAATGGACTTTTAAATAGAGAGTATCTGAGGAACTTCAGGTAAAATTCATTCCAGTCAATCCACTTTGAATTAAAAAGTCAGTTCAACATTTGCATTTGGATTCCCAAGTACAAGAAAGAACAGGAAAATTAGCTACCAAAACATAATATAGGAACTGGCAGCTAGGTGTAAAGTGAGCAGGCAGATAAGATGACAGGTCATGGTGATCAAGGTGTAGAAGTCCCCAGTTAAAAGGTGGGAGGGTCCAGATGACCATTATCTTCCACAGCAAACTGGGGCTTGGGTATAGGCCCAACCAACAGCAAAGACACATCCACAGTTATATCCAAATCATTGGAAACTTTGCAGCCATAACCAGAGCCCCAGAGCCCATGGCCAGAGCCCCAGCCATAACTCAGGTCTCAAAGACACCATATCTAGAGTCACAAAGTCCAGAAAAGCCCGGGAGCAGGGGAATAACCAGTCAGAAGAGCAATTGTTGTAATAAGTCATATTGAAATTAAGCGTGCCCTCTGACATCCTGGAGCATGTAATCAAAGTTAGACCAGCACAGTTTCCATGGTCCGTAAGTCTGTTTATTAACACATCTACCTAGTTGTGGGTGGGATACTGCAAGTAAATCCCCTAACTTATTATTCTAAAAACGTATTTAAAAAATAATAATAAACCTCATTAACCAGTTTTCTTTTTTCATGAGGACAAACATGGTACCCAGTTAAAGACACAATATTCTTTGAGGTCAAGTTGCAACTTTGCTGTACCCATCTCAGTCTGTAAACTATACTAGGAAGAGAACATCTTTAATTTTTTGACCCCAGAGGTAAAGCTCTGAAACTAGACTGTTTGATTCTGTTCACATACAGCATACTGACATTTCCTTGCCCTCTAATAAGATCTAATATCCCCTCTCAAAACTTTTGACTAGATGAACCTTCCCAGAAACTGGGAGTTTCTGAACAAATTCCCTTGTTTAGAATGTTGCCTTCCCAACACAGGGTTTCCAGATGCTGACACACCCTGCACTCCCACCAGTAAGCTGAATGACCAGCAGGATGTGTCCAAATGTAGCAATTGCCCACAACTGTTAGAGATATTGACAGACCCCAGCCAAGATAACTGCCGGCATTAACCAACACTGTTGACCTGAAGCCATGGCTATTTCTCTCATAAAGCATCCAGATAATGTAATAGGGAAGAACTATTCTGACTCTATATTGGATCTGTTTCTTTTACTTTAACCTTTGTATTCTATTGCTTTTTCTACAAGTTAAAAATGTTGCCTATAGCCTGAAATTTACAGGATAGCCCATTCTCAAGGCTCTGACCTTTAAAGGTATAACTCTTTTCCATTGATATAGAGATAAAAAGTTGCAGAACAGAGAATAACATTTGTCTTGTTGGAGATTTACAGGAACATCATGACCTGACCTATGTGGACAGATGCAAGAACAAAGGATTCTGACACCAAGAAGTCTGCAACAACGGTACCTCCTCCCCTTTTAGTATAAAAGAAGTCTGAATTCTAACTCCATTAAAATGGTTCTTTGGGACACTAGTCCACCGTCTTTTCAGTCTGCTGGCTTTCTGAATAAAGTGTCTATTCCTTGCCCCAACAACTAGTCTGGATTTATTGGCCTGTCATATAGTGAGCAGTATGAGCTTGGACTCTGTAACAATAATAAATGGCTTCACTTACTTTTCTGGATGTACTGGTGTTTCAATGAATACCTCTGCTCAATAGGAATCATATTAAACTTAACAGTTGCTGGTCCCTGAATTGATGAACAGCTCAAGTAGAAATCCCAAGGCTCTGCTCAAAAAGAGTTTTTGAAAATGAAACGTATTCTACACTTTGATTTGTCACCATTAACAGTAAAGCAACATAAACAAACCTTATCTACTCAATAGGTTTCTAGACTGGACCTTGAAACCTAGAGAAATTCCATTCTAGATCCAGAATTCTACTTTTCTATTTGTTCTTATATTATGGTGAGAAGTACAATGTGCTGATACATTCATAGAGAGTCACCAAATTGCTGGTACAATCAATAAAATACTCTGAATTGCTGTGCAAACACAAAGTAAACAGTTGTGCTATCACAAGTACAAATTCAGAAAGTAAATGGAAATAACTATACATATATCAATAAATTCAGTAAAAAGGAAAGCCATTTTCCTTTCAAGGCAAAATTAGAGCCAATGGTACTGCTTAACATAATGTTCACTAACAAAATGATATAGTAATGGTAGAAACACAGGCACATTTGAGGATGGGCTGTTAAAGGAAGGTTAAAGCTACATAAAGGATTGCAGGGATTAGAGAAGCCTTAAAGTCAGGATTTGTAGGATTACAAGAAACAACATTTTGACAAGTGTCTGAATGTGATTTTCTTCCAAGCTATCACTAACACTTCTTTGCTCTCTTGCCCAATCCTGCGTCTTGTCAACAGTCAGTGAAAATTATTGCTGCTCCCTTCCCATAGAGTAGTGTTTAACCTCTGTGTCATGTTGCCCTGAGTGCTGGCTTCACCATTTTATTGACTGACAAAACAATGTTTCAATCAACCAGACAGTCTGTTTACAGGAGAGGTCGCTGCCATTTTATCACCTGCTCTTCTCACGCTGTACTGTTTTTTTGTTTTTTTCCTTTAGTTGGGTTGTGTTATGGGTCATAAGTAATGACAAGAATCTTCTAACAAAGAAATAGAATTTTTTTTAAAAAGACAGAGTATCACGTGCACAGTATTTAAAAGAAAACACAAGTATATTAATAAATGTGATATTCTAGAAGAAAGATACAGGAATCTATTCCCCATGATCTAACCTGGTAGTAAAATTTAACTTAAAAATTATTTCCAAGCCAGTACCTATGAAGAGAATCCTAAAAGATTTCACAGAGGGGAGAAAAAAGCATTCATACAAAGGACTAGAGATCAGAATGATATTAGATATCTCAAAAGCAAAATTGTAAGCCAGAAGAAAATGAAGCAATGTTTTTTTTTAGTAAGATGAAAAAGTATATATTGCTAGCTTAGAAAACCAGTCAATATATAAATTAACTGTCAATGTAAAATAAACATACTTTCAGACATGCAGGATCTCACAAAGCTTATGTAAAGACCCACTAGCTCAGGAAATTTTTCTCCAGGATCCTATTGGACACAGTAAGGAATAAGGAATTTATTTTCATTGCAATGGCCTGACATTGGAGGATAACATGTATCCTGAACCCTAAAAATATTTATGACCTTTGATTTAGTATCTTGGCTCTACTTGGAGCCTAAAACAAAGGAATAATTGAAGATGGGAATAGTGATTATTAATGATGTTCATTAAAACACTATTTCAAGCAATGAGTGTTTGAAAACACCCTAAATGTGTAAAAATGAGATTAAGCAAATTAAATATGCTGTACTTATGTAGATAAATATGATGCAGTAATTTTAAAATTATGTTTTCAAATAATGTTTAATTTTGTAAGAGAGTTCAAAATACACTACAAAAAGTATAAAAAATTATTTTCGGTCACTAAGGGTGTGCTATTATTCACTCCTGATTAATAGGTAATATTTATGATTTTTCTTACTTTATTTTCTCTACTGTTTGCAATGAACAATTACTCATAGAAAATATATAATATTTTTTTATTTTTCTACAAAAGTAAAAATCCTTTCTATGGAGTTCAATTTTTTTCCCTGTACTTCTAATAGAGAGAAAGTTCTAATTATTTCTAAGCAATGTTTTCTAATGTTTTCTCTAGACTCTTCCTCAATTTCCTACATTCTTAATAAAATTCAGATGATAAAACAGAATGAGTATTTTAATACAGGTCTGGACAGAGCCATATGGTGGAAGGATTATCACCTCCTATGTGTCATACTTCTATTAACTCACATTTGTATCAGGTTCTTTTTTAAGTATACATTACATTGTTGATTCATTCTTAGTGTATAACTTGTTTGGTTTCTGCAATATTTTCCTGAGTCAAGATTTCTCCATCCTTTCCCTGACACTGACATGCACTTGTTTGTCCCATGCCAACCTTCATTCTTGCTGGTCACTTTGTTTAGGTCACCTTTGAAATCTGCTCCTAAATCTTCAAGGTTTGGAAATACCACTCAAGTTAGTGACACTGGGAAAATGTGGTGAACATGTCAATTTCTGCATCTAGATCAGTGTTTCTCAGAGGTGATTCTGACACCATCTGCTTCATAATCATTTTGTGCTAGTTAAACATGCAGATAAATGGGGTGTGCCCCAGACACTGAACCAGAATCTATGGAGGCAAAACCCCGAACTGTGTATCCTTTAACACCTTGGCTAGAGTTTTTGTTTGTTGGTTGGTTGGTTGGTTTTTTTGTTTGTTTTTGCGGTACGCGGGCCTCTCACTGCTGTGGCCTCTCCCGTTGCGGAGCACAGGCTCCGGACGCGCAGGCTCAGCAGCCATGGCTCATGGGCCCAGCCGCTCCGCGGCATGTGGGATCTTCCCAGACTGGGGCACGAACCCAAGTCCCGTGCATCGGCAGGCGGACTCTCAACCACTGCGCCACCAGGGAGGCCCATTGGCTAGAGTTTTTATCCATGCTCAGATTTGAAAATCATGAAATCCAGGTTATTGTAAAATAAATTTCACATATTTTATATATCCATCATGGTTGATAAGACATTTTCAGAAATTGCCTGGTTCTCTATCCCCACATTTCCTCTCTTTCAATTGCTAGACCAATCAACCCAGAGGTCCAGGCCTACCCCAAATTCTGGATGGATTCTGCTCTTAGCTTACTCCTAGCCAAAACAGATTCAAGAAGCTTAGCAAACCCCATATAGGAAATACCTAAAGAAGTCTGTTTCAAAAGGTTATATACTGTATAATTTCATTTATATGTCCCTGTCAAAAAGAAAATATATGGTGATATAGAACAGATCAATGGTTGTCAAGAATTAGGGGAGAGAGTATGACTAAAATATGGACAGCATGAGAGAGTTTTTTGGGTGATGGAACTTTTCTATATCCTGATTGTTCTGATAATTACACAGATATATGCATGTTTTAAAACATGTACCCGATTTTACTGTATGTTAATTTTTAAATGTTTTTAATCTGGCTTGGTAGAAAATTTTCCTAGACATATAAAATCCTCCATTCATTTTGGTGATCCAGATTATATCCTTGGATAAAGTGATATTTTCCAGAGAGCTTTAAATCTATATTACATCATTTTTTACCTATACAAATGCATTTTTCTGTATTTTGCTTTTATGTTGCCCCATAGGCTTACATTGAAAGAGATTCTAAGAACTAGACATTAGAAACTCATTATAATGTTAATTATGGAAGTGTTCTTAAAGTGATATTTAATAATAATAGTAACACTTATAAAACTTATTGAGCAGTGACAGCTAATTCAATGTAAGACCACAAATGCACAAAGTTATGGACCCAGGGGGATGTGAATATTATTCAGGGAACTGTAATTTTGGTCAAGTTTGATCTAATGCAGTGAATCTTCTGCCATTTCTCTTATGTGTCCATTTTTATGTCCAGTTTGGTGGTTCAGAAATGAACCAGAATGTGAAATACAACTTACTGTAACAAAATTCACCTTTCTTGACCTTTTATATTTAAATGAATTTAAAATGTATGTCTCATCTTCCTTCATGCAGTCCACTGAGAATACTCAGGAGAATAACCTTTCCTTAGCTTGCTGTGTGAGGCAAATACCACTGTAACATCATTGGGATTTATTTTAATTCACATCTTTGTTCCTTTTTTTAACCATTAAACTCATACCACAGATTCAAGAAATTAGCCATATAAACAAAAATCAATCTGAAAACAGAATATGATGGACATATAAGGGGTATAAATTTTAAGATTGCACACTGTGTACAAATTTAAGATTGTACACTGTTTCTTCTAGTTGGCATTGTCAGCACTGAGCCAGAATGAAGACAACAGGAAACTGGAAAGTATTCTTAAAAAGCTAAAAACCGGGCTTCCCTGGTGGCGCACTGGTTGTGAGTCTGCCTGCCGATGCAGGGGACGTGGGTTCGTGCCCCGGTCTGGGAGGATACCACATACCACGGAGCAGATAAGCCCGTGAGCCGTGCCCGCTGGGCCTGTGCGTCCGGAGCCTGTGCCCCACAACGGGAGAGGCCACAATGGTGAGAGGCCCGCGTATCACACACCAAAAAAAAGCTAAAAACCTTTTATAGTGGCACTTAACACAATGGAGATTAGAGAGGTTAGGGCTAAATTTAATCTCCAGATTTCTTATTCAAGAATATAATATGAATAAGGGAATGAAAGAAGAATCCATGAACATTCACCACGCACTGTCTACTTTTTTCTTAAATCAATATCCCTTTAATAGATAGAATGCTTAGAATAGCAAAGTATTACCCTCACTGCAAAATGCAGGGGGAAAAGATATCCACAAAGAATGAATCAAGAGAACACAATGAAATTGAAAATCACATTTATAGGCTAAGTATATTTATTAGAATAGGGAAATTAATGGAAAAAAACTGAACTAGAATTTAGGGGGAAACATGAAAATCAAACATATTGGGAATTTAAAATCTAAAGGTACAGTAATCTATCAAGAAAAATTAAGTCTTCCAATAAAGTTCAATCCGCAAAGTTTATGTTCACTCTACTTTGCACAGTTTAACACATAGAGAATCTGAAGCCCACGTTTTATCCTCTGGAAAGCTGTTAGCACAACATTGCTTCAAGTTTGGTTCCTGAGGACACATTGTACAGTTCTCGTGGTTAGAAGTTGATTAATAGAGGTCGAATGTCCAATATCTTCTGTAGTCAAGTGGCCGGGAGCTGCCATATCTACATCCAAAGCCATAGCCCACTGGGGAGTAGCTGCTGCCATATCCACAGTAAATACTGTAGCCCAGGGGGGTAGCCACAACTGCCCCAGTAGGAAGCTGGGTAGATGTCCTCACTGAAGAAGCCACAGGACATTTTGTTAAGAGTTGAGTGTTGAGTGGCAAAGACAACGTTTCCTGGGAATGACTTGCTCCATCTGTCCAAGCCTTTTATACACGCCCACTAAACAGTATGACAACAAATACCCACCTTGTCCTTAGGCATTTTCATTACTCTTTAAAATTGTTTGAGGATGACTGACTTCCCAGTGTTCCTTGAATTAGTTTAGTCCCTATAATGGGGAAGCTACTGAAGAGCTTTGGTAAAAGCAAATTTTCTGTAAAAGCAGGTTCCTAATTTAACCTTCAAAACTCAGGCTTCCAAACAATGAGGAATATTCTTACTATATTACCTAATATTGCCTGTGAGATTGCAGACATCTTCTGGCCACACAAGTGATTATTAATGTTGTCTAAATGTGTGGCTAAAGATGTCAAAGATTGTTCTCCCAAGAAATTTTTGATACGATTGAACCCATTATGGATGTTTTCTAAAGCTAAGGCAAATCTTCTGTTAATCATATCTCATGAGATCTAGAAATCTTTATTTTCCTTGAGAACCTAGTCCACAATTTAATTGCAATTACTTTGTGTTCAGTGATCACTTGATATTTATCAGTGATGAGGAAATATATTTTTATGTTTATGAGTAATCAGTTTTTGAGGATGGCCACTATCTTCAACCAACTTTTTAATGAAGTTTCAATGTTTTCACTGTTTTCCCTTTGTCATGAAATAATGAACCACGTTTAGGCTCTAAGTTTACTAAATAGCCTTGATGCTAACCAAGATCTACCAGACATGAGAAAATAAGTAATTAGAAGAATGCAGCATTCTACAGGGTCAACCACGTGAGATAAATTACAAATGTAGTTTCCCTCATGTTTCTCTCAATAACCTACCCTCAAGAAACATGACTTTGCATGATTAACTACCCGCTTGCTCTGAGAATGAGAAGAACACATCAGAAATGTAACATTAGCCTTTCAACGAAGCTAGAAGCATTTGTGAAAATGCTTTACATCTTACATATATTTAAATTATTAAACCAACTGGCTTTCACTTAACTGTTCCTTAAGATATGATCAATATTGCCAGAAAAACACCCACTGAGATGATTGAAATAAGAAAAAAACTAGATTATTGCATCAAACTATGAATTTAATAAAACAATAATAATTCTTCCAATGTTTATTCTTTAAAATACCTCGTTGTTTAGAAAAGTGTAACAGAATATGGTATGGAGGTTGATGTATATTTTGGAAAGGTTAATGAAAAGAATGTATTTGAATTGCTGTTTAATTCTGGATTGACCATGTTGAATCCATCAGGATTCAAATTGTATAAAGGATCCTATTGAAGCTATATTTAATATTAGGTAGAAGAACAAAGTGTTGGCCTTTAAGGTATAAAGCCAAAATGAACTAATGTATTTCTTTATTATTTCAAAAAGTACATAAGGGCTTCCCTGGTGGCGCAGTGGTTGAGAGTCCTCCCGCCGATGCAGGGGACTTGGGTTCGTGCCCCAGTCCGGGAAGATCCCACATGCCGCGGAGCGGCTGGGCCCATGAGCCTGCGCGTCCGCAGCCTGTGCTCCGCAATGGGAGAGGCCACAACAGTGAGAGGCCCGCATACCGCAAAAAAAAAAAAAAAAAAAAGTACATAAAATATCCAAGAATGTATTTAAGCCACAAATGGACTTGTTTATATTTCTGCTTTTATCACTTATTAGAGTATGATTTGGTTAACATGTAATATAATGAATGGACCACAATAGTAGAAAATATAAATTCTCATCTAAATTTATATATTGTTTGCCTGAACTTTGATAATAACACCACGTTCTCTGCCTCAGTTGCAAAGTTGTAAAGAAGAGGCAACTACTATTCCTAATGTGTGAGGTTTTGTGAAGCTCTAATAAGATAATGTAGATGAATATACAGTGAAATCATAAGGTACAGTATAAATGTATGTTAAAATCATTGTTTTGTCATTTCAAATCTAATTAATCTTACAAACAGTTAACTAAAACTATTCTATATTAATTTGATGAACAAATACACTAAATGTTCTACAGCAGTATTTCACAGATGTAGCATACACCAGAATCTCCTGGATGACTTGTTAAAACACATACTGCTGACTCTTTAGGTCTTGGGGGGGAGGAGATAAAAGGCTTGAGAATTTGCCGTTGTAAAATGTTCCTAGTTGATGCTGACATTGCTGGTCCAGAAACCACACATTGAGGAACATGGTTCTAGAGAGGAGATACAATTAAAGAGAATATAGTAGGATAGAAAAATGTATGTTCATAGCCATACATAATGTATACTTCAACATAAGCAGTCATTCTGTATTATTTAGGATCCAAAGTAAATTGGTTTGACTTCATTACTGGACTTTGCATATTAATAATCAAATCAAATTAACCTGTACATCACCAATCCCATTTGAGTTAGCCCAGATAGTAGAACTAACACTGTTTGGTAATCTATAAAAATCAATCTTCATTTTATTGGATTTAAAATGTTACTTTTATTGTACCAGGTAACTGAAAATATGACCACCATAAACATATTTAAACCAAAAAACAGATATTCAGACCACGGGTTCTTTGTCAACTCAGATAAATTTTTGAGGCGAAAACAGAAGTGCCCTCAAGATGAAAAACCACCGTCAAATGTATTAGAGCAGAACGTATTTCAAATAAGAATCACAGCCTAAATGATGAACTTGTGGAAAAGTTCAAAGACTTATCATCTAAACATGATACATCTTGAAGTGAAACTGATCCAGTGTATAGAGAAGCTGGATTTGGTCAAGCATCATCTTGGGGCTCAAAGAAAGGTGGAATCAGACAGGAAACAAAAGAGCAAAATGTCCCAGAAGTGCCAAGGTCTCAGATATGCAGATTAATCAGTAGACTCTTGTTGCCCAATATCTTTTATAGCCGAGTGGTTGGTAACTTCTATAGCCATAGTCCAGGCCACAGCCCACAAGTAAGAGGATGTTACCATATCCACAGTCAGTACAATGGCCCAGGGAATACCCGTAATTTCCCCAGTAACCATTGGGGTTGAAGTTGTCAGGGAAGAAGTCATAATACATTGTCCAGGAGACAAGGATTTGATCAGTCAGCAAGTCTGATGGCTACAGCACATAATGGGATCCTTCTTCCTAAGTGACTCATATAGCTGTGATGAAGAAATGTACCTCCTTCATTCTTTAAATCAAGGGAATTAAAATTCTTATTAAACTCTTAGATCTCATTGAAAAAAGAAGAGATCCTCATTATTCTTGAAAGAAGTTTGAGGTTGATTAACTTCTCAAGAATTCTTCTTTATGGGTTTTATCTCTGAAAATGAGAATTTACTGCCATGTTTTCAAGGTCTGTGGTTAAATCGGACTCCAAATTCAATCCTCCAATTATATGACTTCCCAACAACAAAAACTGTGCTGGTTGCAACACCAAACCATGTTTTTAGTCCACAGGAATTTACTGAATGTCCTCATGCTTCATAAAGCTCTACACCAGGATCTGAGATATAGATTTCAAAGAGCTCGTAGATCTAGCAAACCTTTCAAACTGGAAGCAAAGGCAAAACAAACACGCCTACAATCAACATAAATATATGCAGCTAAATCCCATAATTATAAAATGTTGTGTGGACCTCGTGGAGCAGAGATTCTAGGAGGAGTTTGTGTAGCTATAAAATTGTAAAGATGAATTAAACTTTAAGATTGATGTTAGGACCAGGGAGTGTGTAGCATAGCACTCAGATAACAAAGGAAAGTTTCTCTTGATATTTTAAATTACGAAAACAAAATTTGAAAACAGACAAGGAAAACTGAGAACTGAGATGTGTTTTAAAAAGTATTCATGACACTTGTTAAAGATGGTAAGGCCAACTTTATTCAAGGGGAGCTACTACAATGTAGCAGCATGGGTTTTGTAATAGTGTCGAGAGATTGGGCTCAACTTCGAATACAAGGAAAAGTGGGAATTTTTAGCCAAGGAGCAGGGGGGAATCGGTGGATGGAAAATTACTAAGAAGAAATATCAAGGGTAAGGGGAGAGGGGGTTGGTTTCAGGCTAAACCAACCTAACAGGATTCTTGCTGAAGGCAGTCCAGAGAGATCAGACTGGTAAATGGTGGAAGATGAGAAACCAGATCAGGTATTGAAGGTGATTAGACATTGAGGTTGGGGGGGGGGGGGGGTCCTGGTTTAACTGATTAGCAGGTTTCTTGTTAAAATTGGACAATGCAGAGACAAACACGGGAAACCAAAAGTCAGAGCCTACTTGTGAAGAGGGTTCAGTGGAGCCTGATTAGAGTTTGACCAAGGAGGAAATCCTTGTCAGATGAGCAAGTCTCTTTCCCTTCCCTTTACTTCCTTCTTCACTGGCCTTCTATCTCTGGACTGTGCAATTTTGTGTAGATTACTCATCTCTTCCTTTAAGGCAGAACAAATCGTTTTTGACATTTATGAAGAATGGTACTGAAAAATACTCTATAATTGATATCTCTAAAATTCTAAGAGACACAGTTGAATGAATGACACGGAGAGAGAGCTGGGGGACATGAAATTGCTGCATGATGTCATTGCTTCATCCTATCAGTAGATCCTAACCAAACGGCATCCACAGCCCACTCCTCAATCTCAGGAAATTGTTTCTGGGCTCATAATCAACACATTCATAAAATCTCTCTTGAGTGTCAAAAAAACAAACAAAGCAAATAGTGCTGTTTTCAGATTTGAACAAAAGATTTTCAAAGGATCTCATTGCCATGATTAAGGAGTCTTTATATTAATTTGAAAATAATATCTTGTCTTTTCATTCATGTGACATTTATCCAGGACTTAATATGAGCCCAATGCTGTGCTTTATTTTGGGGACACAGTGGTGATCAAGATAGATAATAGCCCTTCATGGAGCACACAGTTCTATAGAGTGCAATTCGAGTCAACTCTGGTTAGTAGGAGGCAGATAGCAAGGCTTCAGCATCAGACACACACAGATTAGAAATCCAGTTCTACCACTCTCCAGCTTTGAGACCATGAACACGTCATTGAACTTTCTGAATTCCAGTTTCCTCTGGTGTAAAATGAGGATAACAGAACCTTGAATAAAACCAAACTCATGGGGTTATGAAGAATAGTGTACTACAAGCCCAGGAATATATAAAATATTAGTTCTTTTGCTAATTATTTTTATCATTGAAATGACTGAAAAATTATACTAGAATATGCTCAAGATGATGACCTCACCTAAAACCTCAAATAAACCCAGTTCAGAAGGATTTCAGTGTCATAAGAGAACAATGGGATGAAAACATGCTTGCCAAATATTTAGCTCCAAAGTTTTTATGCTATTCTAGGATGTACACAAGTGTGGGTGGGTAGTTGGGTGGGCAGTTGTTTGGTTGTTTGGTTTTAAGAAAAATTTATTTACACATTTGCCACCATAAAGCCATGAGTTGAACATATCCACTGGGCAGCAGCTACCACATTTGGAATGGCTTCTTTGGCTGAAGGAGAATTATGGGAAATCAAAAATCAGAGCCATGTAAGTATGAAGCATTTCCAGTTTCAGCTTTGCTTCCTGTGTCTGAAGTTTGGGGCAACAGAGCAAGCAAAACCTTCTTTGGATAAGAAAAAGATTCACTTTGAAAAATTTTATCAAATGCCAGTGTCATCCATTGATTCTTCAGTGTTTTATGTTTATGTTCATTTAGTATCTTCAGTAGGTGAAGAAGAACTTGTAAGGTACTTGGTAATCTTCCTTAGGTATCCATTGTAGCTGAAAGCTTTTTTTCGAGTCTACAAGGCAAAGCCAGTGTGAATCTTTGAAAAGAAAATGCAGGCAAAGGAAATAATATGAGGGAGGGAGGAAAAATCATTTGGTCATTTCTTATTTGCAAGAACAATGTAAATACGATATAAAATTTCCTACCAGTACCAAGCTCGCTATGACTCTGCCATCTTCGTATTCTCCACTGTAGTAATTTTATGGCCAAGAACTTTATTGATTAGTGTAATCAAATACCCTAGTCACAAAAAGAGCCACACTTGGAGAACATTCCTCTACCAACTTGTGACAGACGGCAGATATTAGATGCCTTCAAAATAGCCTTAAGAGAAAACTTGGGAAATGTTTAACAGGGTAACACTAATAGATTTACTATCAAAGTTAGTCTTGGAAAACTCTTTGGGGCTCTAAACCACTCCTGTGAACCACATGGGTAAATACAAATCAGCATTCATATATTCAGCTTTGACTAACGAATCACTACTTCTGAGTAATCAAGGAATTGGGAAACCTAATAATTCGAGTAGAGTGTTTAGGTAAAAGGACAGAAATCCAGAACCCAGGTGGTAGACGTTCGTGAGAGACATGAGCACATAAGTGATACACAGAACGTGAAAATGTGAAAAACAGATTTCTAAAGAAACTTGCAGCATTCGAAACCCCTCCTTTGTGGAGACAAGTTGGTTATGGAAATAAGTCATTAGGAAAATAGTAAGCAGACTAGAAATAACTCTGTACTCTGGATTCAAGCAAGGGTTATGTGGTATGATTCTAAGTGCAACAGTTAGTCACAGACTCATAATTCAAGAAAGTACTCCAGAATATTCTCGAGCCATGCCTTTCTTCCAGGAAGAATTACTCTGAAACATCCTAAAATAAAGGAGGAAAATATTTTTTTCTCTCAAACGTTCTTTTGTAAATAAGGCGTCTTTAAGTATTCAAGTCACCTTTCTCAGCTACAGGCTTTATTCAGCATGGAAATCTTAAATATACGTAGATTCGTTTTTCAGGTAATTCGGAGAAGTAAGCAATTAATGGGAAATTCGGAGATAAAAAACCACACTTTTCTTCATGTGTGACCTTCTGCGATGAATCCAACTTGTAAAATGCGCAGACATCAGGCTTCCAACCTGCAAATGGCTATGAATTAAAGAATAGTTTTGAGATGTTAGCAAATGGATGTTTGATATCTTTTTCATGTTTGTTGGGGAAATTTGTCCGATAACCCAGCCATATTTATTGAGTTTCTACTATGTGCAGAACACTTAACTGGCCCAGCTCAATACCAAAACTCATGTACAATTAGAAACTAATAGCTAGCCATACTCCCTACAGACCACAGCTGAGCCTGAATGCAGCATCAAATGTTCTTCCTACTCTTTCTTTTCACTTTATCTGTAAAGTGAAATAGATTTTTTTTTATTTTCTCTGTTCTTTATTCTGTTCCCATTTTTATGAATCCTATATAAATATAGATGAAACCTCTTCATTCCTAGATTCAAGATAAGTGGAGGAGGCTGAAAAGGATGGGAAATAAAAAGCAATGAATAAGGACCTTGTAATTGTCCCAAATTGGTAGCCCAAAGGTAAATTACTTATAGAGAACTTTTTAAATACAAATTTCCAGAACGCATAGAAGATCTTCCTGTGAGAATTTCCAAGGGTGGGATCTGAATACAAGCATTTTTTTAAAAAAAAACATATGTAATAGGAGTGAATTACAGTTAAAAATACGTGATATAAAGTAATGTAGAACATTTTCTTATTACATAGGAAAGTATGAATTTATCAAATCAACAAAAATACATCTTTTTCTTCTAAGTAGAGCATGTCATCAGAAACTTCAGTCCGAGTACCATGTCTGTGCTTGAAGGGTGCCAAGCACAGACGTTGTACTTCAGTGCACTTCTTGTATGTCCTTGGGGATATAAAGGACTCCTTCTTCTACCCTTATCCTGTTGAGATGTAGATGATTTTCCTTTATCAAGTTTCAGTTACCTGAGCATAAGTAAATAAGTGTGTGTGTGTGTGCGCGTGCATATGTGTGTGTGTGTGTGTGTGATGGCCTGAAGCAGTGCTTCTTAAAGCATGGGGGTCAGACCACCTGATGTAGAATCCCTGGGGTAATTCTAAAAACTTTAGATTTCTGGTTCATCCATGTCGTTTCCAATGACAAGATTTCTTTCTTTTTTAAGGCTGAATACAATACAAAACAATAAATACAATTTTCTATTGTATTTATACCACACTTTCTTTATCCATTCATCCCTCCATGGACACTTAGGTGGTTTCCATTTCTTAGCTACTACGAATAATATTTCAATGAACATGGGAATGTGGATATGTTGTCACGATAATGACTTCATTTCCATTTGGTGTGCACCCAGAAGAGAGATTGCTGAATCATTTGGTAAATCTCTTTTTAATTTGGGGGAAACCTCCATATTGTTTTCCATAGTGGCTGAATCAATTTATGTTCCCATCAACAGTGCATAAGGGCTCCCTTTTCTCCAACATCCTATAAGAGATAACATCCCTTGCTATCTCTTATCTTTTTGATGAAAGCCATTTCAACAGGAACGATAACTCATTGTGGTTTTGTTCTATTTCCCTGAAGATTAGTGAGGTCAACATCATATACCTGAAAAAAAAATCGGTAATTATCTGCGGTGAATGATATGTTAATTCACTTGATTGTGGTAATCACTTCACAATGTATGTACATATCAAACATCTTGTTGTACACCTTAAATATATAAAAGTTTTATTTGTCAATTACACCTTAATTAAGCTGGGAAAAAAATGTTTATTTCTGGATCATACCTCAGATATACCAAGTCAGAATTCCTGGGTGTGAGGCACAAGAATTTACATTTTAAGCCAGCTGCTCAGGTGATGCTCCTACATACCACAACTTCAGAAACAATGAATTAAATGTTCTCTGTGGCCTCTTCAAGCACATATTTTTTATAACTCAGTCATCATTCTAGAACAGTCAGACAGTTTCTAACTTCAATCTGACCCTCTAATTTCTGAAAAAAAACCCTTTTCTTTTCTTATGCTATTCTAACCTGCATGTTTGGTTAAGTTACAGTTCTCAGCATGCATCAACCTGAGGCTGCTAGAAAGTTTCAAACTGGACGTTTTACTGGTTATAACGATAGTCTACTGGAAAAGAATCTACTAAGTCAATTCTTAAACAAGATGTTTTTTGAAATTTTATTTAAACAGATATTTGTTGGATGAAATACGGTGCAGAAAATACTGTTTTCTAAAATGATCTCTCCAAATAGCCTTTACATTTATAACTAAGGTGAAAAATATGCAACATGCCACATGCAGACACTCAACAGAAGAGCAGAGTTAAGCCAAATCCTGCTGTCACCAAGAATATTTGTACTCTACATAAAATGTTTTCAACAAGAGGATTGAGACATTATTGACTTGGCTTATAAAAAGAACACTACTCTCCTCTCTAAAAGAACACAGAGAAAGGCTGATATATCTTCAGGTCTATGAAAAGGGGCTCTTTTAAGAGTAAAATTCACAACCTGGTATTGATTCTGCAAAGATTAAGAAGCTTTACATCGTTGTTTCTAAACTGGTGCTTCTAAGCTGTAAAGTAGATACCGTAGGTGGTTTGAGATAAGGGATTTATCCTTCCCCTAAAAGACTCTCCGACTCCTAAAATACGTCTATAGCTATTCTAGATGCCCCAGAATCCTGAAATAGGGGACATAGCATTTTATTCTACAATCCTCAGTCCCTGGGAGAGGGAACATAGTGGGTTTCATTTGCACTAATATAGAAATAAGTGGAATAGGCCACCAATGTTCTGCTCTGTTGAAGAGGAGCAGGGGTGGTAAGATGGTACGTCAAGCAATGAATGGTGTACCATTGGCACCAGAATTGGAGGTGGATGTCACAGAGTTAAAGGAAGGTTAAGATAGGATTTTTTTAAATCATAAGTAAACCCCTCTTGCCTGCTTATCACAAAAGATCAAGGATTATTTGCTTTCTCACTGCTTCTAACACGCACATCAGAAAAATAAATCCACTTTCCTCCCCACTCCATGTACCAAAAAATATGCACCCACCAAACACCGAAAAAGGAAACTCCACTCAGGTGAGAATACTATGATGGTCGAGACAAGTTTATTGAGAATTTGACAGACACATCTGCAACGTGATGACAAACGTCATAAGCATGGTGAAAAATTCAAAAGTAATACATGTCTGGGTGTCAAGTTTCTGCAAATGTCCCCACAAACATCATCCAGGGAAGGCAGCAGGAGCCATCAAGTGGTTTTTCATTTTCTTCCCTTGAGACTCTGGTGCTAGGTCTGAAAAGCAGTGACTGGGAGGTTGATATGAGTACATGAGGACCTGGAATTATGCCTTTCAGTCTTGGGAGAGAAGATTCCATGCCTCGGGTATTTCAGCAAATCAATAGAGAGCAAATGGCCAGAATCTTCTGTAGTCGAAAGCCCCACAGCCGTTGTAGCCATAGCCAAAACCATAGCCCACTGGAGAGTGGGTGCTGAGGTAGCCAACACTATACCCCAGGGGGTAGCTGTAGCTGCCCCAGTAGCATCCTGGGAAGGCAGTGCTGGAGAAGTTGTTATAGCACATGGTGTCTGGAGTTGGGGTCTTAGATAGCAGCGGAATGCATTTCCTCAGTGTGATGGATTCCCTACTCTCCATCCTTCTTTATATACCCTGGCTATGGGGTGTGACTAAAAACACAAGGCATCATTTTCATTGACACCGGTTTGTTTCACGAATAGCTCATTAGTTTGTTTTGCTTGCTTAAGACATCTTTACAATTGCTTAAGAAATTTCTCATGTGATAGAACACAGGGACAGGATTCCTTCAAATAAATCGTGTCCCTTCGTTAAAATACACGTTGCAGAGACTTCAAAGCACTGGGTCTTGTAGGTCCTAGATACAAGCCTCTGCGAGCAGGCGTTACAATACCAAGATATTTTCTGAGGTTGTTAACTGTTATTTAGTCCTCTTGTTCTTTGAATGTCCACACCACACAGTTGGAATTCAAAAAATATGTGTTGAATAAATTAATCAATGAAATAACAAATACTTAGTAAGACCACCTCAAAAGGGAGATATTTCTTAGTATTCACCTGAGTAAAGAATTTTTTTGCAGTATGCGAGACAAATGCCAAAGAGTTCATTGGAAAGACTCCTTTTTTCCCCTCTATCTATAGCTATCCTATTTACTAAACTGGATAAAATTTTAATTTTAATTATAGTACTTGCCTGAACTATATTTAACATCACATTTCTAAACCACTGCCTGAACTAATAATCTTGTAATTATTTTTTTTAAAAAAAGGGGGGCTTCCCTGGTGGCGCAGTGGTTGAGAGTCCACCTGCCGATGCAGGGGACACGGGTTCGTGCCCCGGTCCGGGAAGATCCCACGTGCCGCGGAGCGGCTGGGCCCGTGAGCCATGGTCGCTGAGCCTGCGCGTCCGGAGCCTGTGCTCCGCAACGGGAGAGGCCACAACAGTGAGAGGCCCGTGCACCACCAAAAAACAGAAAAAAAAAAAAAAATGGAGCTTGTGGATTGATCCTAGAAATAGTCAAATATCATCTGTTGGTCTAATATGCTTTTCAAAGTAAATGTTGAAAACAATAACAGGATAAAAACAGAAATATTAATGGGAAATTTTACCTTAAAATGTACACTATTTTTTTCATTAGATCTAATAAAACCAGATTATCTAACAAATGTGATGATCTTGTAAAGAGCCAGATGACAATATTAAATCAAAGTTATTTCACTTTTAGAATGATTATGCACCCCAGGATTGGGAAAGAAAATCATTCCTCTCTCTAAATGGAAACTTAGTCCTCATATATGAATCAAAGGAGGAATAAGATTGATCAAACCCATCTTGGGTCATGAAAGACTTAAAAAATTATTCTCAGATACTTGCATTGATATTCCTCGGAATGGCACTTAAGAGAAAATTTACAGAAAATATAGCAAAAGAGGATATATGGCATAGAAATAAAAAGGCACAGAACTGCAAGGAATCATTCTTAGAAAGGCACAGAACAGATATGTATTACATACTAGTCCCCAAAATTTTACTTTAGATCTCAGATATAAATTTCCTTCCTGTTGCTAGCAGCTAAGACCTTAATTTCTGGAGGCATATAGAGGTCACAGGCTGACTCCAAGGACAAGGTGAGACACTTGGAAAACTGCAAAACTGTGACAGTGTTTCAACCACTAATTGGTTAATTATAACAGAGGTATTTTTGAAAATACACCAGTGCTCTTGCACCATCCTTGTTCATGAACAAAGCTGTATGGCCACCTAGGGTGATTCAGCATTTAAAATTCAAACACTTCATGTGACTTATAGCTAAGTAAGACCAGGAAATTACAATTAGCTTCACTCACAAAATATAAAGGCATTCAACAGCAGATCCTTCTCTAAAAATCATAGAATAATTTATGTCTTATTTCTGCCATCATCACATTGCCCTGCTCCATAAAGAAAAAAACTGGTAATATTTGAAAAAAGAAAAATTGAACAAAAATAGCATTGTACAATGGAAAGAAAAAAAGATTGTTAATGTTAAAATTCAGTTATGATGCTCTGTTTAAATAAGTTTCCCTCTCACTTGCCTACCCAATCTGACAATATGCTAGCTTTGCCCTGCAGGCCACAATACCCAACTCTGTATCTGAGTAGTAATGGCGAATAAAAATTAAAATATGTTGTCTTTTTAAAAACTTAAGCCGTATTTACAAAGAATGTTCTGAATTTTCTCTAGAAATTCTGCAGAAAATCATAACACAAGAAAATTTTAGGGAAATACATGATTTATCAAGTTATTTAAAAACAAAATCGGTAGTTAGCTTAATCTTACATTGGGTCTATGAAAGCTTTATTATAATATAGGTTTATCTAGGGAGGATCCAGGTTTTGTAGAGCCTGAAGCTTTTTTTTTTTTTTTTTTTTCTTTCATTTTTGCGGTACGTGGGCCTCTCACTGTTGTGGCCTCTCCCGTTGCGGAGCACAGGCTCCGGACGCGCACGCTCAGCGGCCATGGCTCACGGGCCCAGCCGCTCCGCGGCACGTGGGATCCTCCCGGATCAGGGCACGAACCCGTGTCCCCTGCATCGGCAGGTGGACTCTCAACAACTGCACCACCAGGGAAGCCCGAGAAGCTTCTTGATGAAAAACAGTAAACATAAAAACATAAGATTCAGTACAAAAATAAACATTTGTTAAAATAAGTCACAAATTTAAACACTAATAAAAGTCACAAATATTAAAAATTTTTGAAAAAATGTTTTTACTACATAACTGCCTGACACGCTTCTATAATATTTTTTCCATAGACGAGCTTTGGGCTCCACCATTTCAAATTGTTTCCTCCACTATTCATGCTACGCTGGATGCCACGGGGCTAAAACATACTGAGATGTGACTTCTGGTCCTGCACATTCATGTCACAAATTCTGGGTGAATTGGAAGAGTAGATGGGAGAGAATTCCCGGAAGCCATCACCATACATGGATGGCTAGAAATAGCCTAATTAGACACAGAAGTAACTGCAAACCACATAACTCTATCTCCCATATCCAAATTCAACTTCTCCTTAACTAGATCCCAGAGGGTCCGTGGTCTCTCTAATGCCTTCCGACTTCAGGGGAAGTGTGATTGTACGGAACCCCAGGTGGAAAGCAGCAGCGAGCTAAACCAATTGCAGTTAAAATGTCTTACTTTTGTGAGTTTCTCAAAAACCTAGGGTCATGTGACATGGAGGTTTGAAAAACAGAAAGATATTATATTCTCACATATGAAATGACATGGTATTGAACTAATCATTGCTGGGTATTTATTGGTTTAGATAAAGTTCATGACCCTTTATCTTTTAATAACAATGTTAAGATGTTATTTAATAAATAATCTGATTTCTTCTTTCATATTTCTTTGATTTCAAATAAAATGTGACATGAATAAAGATAGGGAAAAACCTTGCTTTTCTACAAAGGAGCAAGAATGTATTGTGTACAGATCGTAGACATAGAGTCAATTCCAGTGTGCACAATAAAACAGTTCTTGTCTTATCAGTTTCAGATATAAAGTTTCCAGCTTCAAGATGTTATAATTCATTATAAATGAAGTATAAGAGAGAGAGAGAGAGAAGTTATAAGGGAATGTTTTAGATGAATTTTAGAATATACATCAGCATTACTCTATAATATAAAAATTATATTTCATTCTTTTCATTTATTCTTACAAATATTTATTGAGCATCTCCTATATTCCAGGCTTGTTGTTAGGTGCTAGAAATCTAAAGACAAATTAGAAATGGTAATTCAATGGAAAATGATAAATAAATGAAAATGCAACGTTATATGTCCTACCCTGGAAGTCCACACTGCCCTCTTGTAGACTTCAGGGGGTGAAACAGAGAGTGGACAACTCTATGTGATGTAGGGGGTAATGTACATGGAAAGCTTCATTGTGAAAGGGATAGATATTTGAACGGGGTCTTGAAAATGGACATCAGTTAGGAAGATTGTGGATTTAGAGGATATTCCAGAAAGAAGTGTTTTAAGCAAAGTCTTAACAGTGTTAAATAGTACAATGCCTTCCAGGAGACATCGATAATTCAACGGGGCCGTAGCCTTGCATGTGACAGAAGAATTAATGGAAGTTGGAGCTGGAGAGACAGTCAGTGGACATATGAGACTGTGTGTTTGTGGAGGAAAAGGGAGCCACTCGTACACTAAGCTAGGGTTGGCTTAATCAGTTCTGCATTTTAGAGAGATCACTACTCTTGACAGCGTGGAGCTTGAATTAGAATTGGGAAACCCTGGAGGTATGAAAACCAGGTTTAAAATTGCATCCTTCAGGGATTATTTTGGCTACAAGTAACCAAAAAAACAAAACAAAAAACAAAACCAGCTGAAAGTTGCTAAGTGAAAAGAGTTTATTTTTCACAAATAATGGAAAATGAGAACGTAAGCAATTCCAGGTTGCTCCAGGGCTTGACAACGTCAGGGTTCAGAGGTGTGATTCTCTGTCTTCTCATGGCTGCAAAATCACTGCAGCAGGTCAATGCTTCAGATTCGTTCACACCAACATCAAAAAATAGAGGAGTAAAAAAAAAGGACTTCTCTCAAAGCTCCTTTTCATTGTGCAATGAGCAGGAATTCATTTCATATTTGTCTTCCAATGGACTTCTTTTATGTCCCATTGTCCAGAATTGAATCATATCCCAGGGTTGAACTACAAGGGAAGCTAGAAAAGTGTGTATTGGGCACTTTCTGCCTGTATCATGTGAAGCGCACTTTCTGCTTGTATCATGTGAAGCAGGCTCTGGCAACCTAGAAGGAGGAGGACTAGTCACTGGATCGATAATCAGTTACACAAAAGCCACTTCACTAACTAGGTGGCAGTGTTAGCAAGGGGATGAATTTAAGAATGGTTAGGGAGGTAGATTTAACAAGTGGGTTAACAACCATCTATCAGGATCGTATCCCTACCAGGAATTCTGATGCAAGACATCCGTGGAAGGCATTGGGAGAAGGAATACCAAAGGGCAGTGCTTCTCAATGATTCTCCCATTATGGCATCGAAGTACATTACACATCTTTAGGATACACTGGGATAATCTGACAAAACTCACTGGGAAGAGATAGCCATCCTGGGAGCTCTGGCACCCCAGGTCCTGTCCAGAGCAGCTGGGGAACTAAGAGTAGCAACACTTTGGCACTCCTGTAATTCAGTGCTGAGGTCCTCCAATTGGAAGGCTCTGTAAAATATTTGGGACATTTAGAGAGAACAAAATAGCCAGTAGAGACAACATCTAATCATTGCTGCAAGAAGAAAATAAAGAAAGTGTTCAACGCTTCCAGAATGTAAAGTTATCCCAAGGAGGATGCTTGCTTAGACCCTTGATTTCAAATCCTCCTAATGCCTTTGGGTTACTATTATCCAGTAATCAGATACTGAGACGCTCAAAATATGACTTCCTTTCAGGTAAGCTGCTAACTTGCATACAAAATTTAATTATTGTTGTCTAGGGCCTCATATTCAGAAATTGCATCTGGTTTTTGGTACGAAATTAAGATTTACACTCACACAGTGAGGTGATACCATCTGAAGAATAAGAATCTCTACCCCTAGGAGTCACCCTTGACACCCCCCTCCCCTGCATTTGCAAATACAATCTGTCACAAAGTGCGGTCACTTTTACCTTCTAACACTCTCTTGGATCCATTAATTTCTATCAATGTCCACTTCACTACTCTATTTCTTATTGTGTCCTAATGCTACAAGTCACCACAAACTTGGTGACTAAAAAAGACACAAATTTATTATCACAAGTTCCAAGAGTCAGAAGTCTGAAATTAAGGTGTCGGCAATGGCCAGTTCCTTCTGAAAACTCTGAGGGGAGAATCTGTTTTCTGGCCTTTTTCAGCTTCTATAGGTGGCCTGCATTCTTTGGCCTGTGACCACTTCCTTTCATCACTCCAATCTCTCACTTCTATCATCCCATCTCCTACTACTGACTCTGACCCTCCTGCCCCCCCTCTTATAAGGACCCTTGTGATTACATTGGGCCCACCTGGATAATCCAAAATAATCTCCCCATATGAAGATCTTTAACTTAATCACTTCTGCCAAGCCCCGTTTGCCATGTAAGGTAACATTTTCATGGGTTGCAGAAATTCAGAGGGGGCAACTCTGCGAGCTGCTTATTCAGCCTAGCACACTACCTACTTCAAGCTACCAACTTATGGACCTACACTGCTAGGGTGACTGAAAAACTAATCAAGTTGACAGTTTCCCTCCTTACACACTGCTTCCCATTGCCAAAGTGTTTACAAAATGTAGACCTGGTTACAATACAAACACACACACACACACACACATACAAATAAACATTAAAAATATTTCAGGATTTCCCTGGTGGTGCAGTGGTTAAGAATCCACTTGCCAATGCAGGGAACAGGGTTCAATCCCTGGTCTGGGAAGATCCCATATGCTGTGGAGCAACCAAGCCTGAGAGCCACAACTACTGAGCCCACACGCCACAACTACAGAAGCCCATGTGCCCTAGAGACCGCATGCCGCAACTACTGAGCCCATGCGCTGCAACTACTGAAGCCCCCATGCTCTAGGGCCTGCGTGCCCCAATACTGAGCCCGAGTGCTGCAACTACGGAAGCTCATGTGCACGGAGCCCGTGCTCTGCAACGAGAAGCCACCACCATGAGAAACCCACACACCACCACAAAGAGTATCCCCCACTCTCAGCAACTAGAGAAAAGCCTGCGCACAGCAACAAAGACCCAACACAGCCAAAAAATAATATTTTTTTAAAAAATTCAATAGCATCCCATTGCTTTTTAGACTTTTTAAAAAATCTTTAATCTGACCTAAAAGCCCCCAACTCACTCTGACTATCTTAGATCTTCAATGACTATCTTAGATCTTCAAATATATCATGTGTCTTGCCACTTTGTTTGTTCTACATGGAATTATCTTCCCTCCTCTGTCCTCCTCCACTCCTATCAACCTTCAGATACTAGTTCAATCACTTCTCTTGGGAGGCCTTTCTGACGTCCCTGAGTAGCCAGAGTCCACCTACACTGTCATAGTGGCCACCATCTCCCTCCTACTTGTAGTTCTTTAACCCTTTATTTGTGAGATTCATACCTGCCTCAGCAACATGCTTGTGTCAAGGAGAGCAAAAATGACATCTTTAATCAGCCCTGATTCCTCAGTGCCTAGCTCACTACTTACTGGGCACGATGTAGGTTTTCAATGAATATCAGTTGAATAAATGAGTGAATGAATGAATATTCCAAGTCCAATTTGGCCACTGACTTGCTGTAAGAATTTATGCAAATCACTTGCCTGGGTCCCAGGTCTTTTGACTGTAACAGGAGGTAAGTTGACACCCTGGGACTCACCACCTTAGCCATTGAATGATCCTAACATCAAAATTACTGATAAGCTAAGATTACAATTCAACCCTCTCCCATTGGATTTGGTCCATTAAGCATGCAACTATATAGAGTACTTTTGTTCACTGTGTTACACACCCCTGCTAAGACACACTCATGAGCGCCCAGCTGCCATCATTATAAAACACAAAATGCAGTGACAGAATTACAGAAGAGAAATGTTGAAAACCTCTACAAGACATTCCACCACAATAGTTTCAAAGTTGAGTCTGTGCAAGAATCTCCTTGGATACTTGTTTACTGTGCATATTTCTGAGCTCTGTTCCTGTAGATTCTGATTGCCTTGGTCTGTGCTGGGGCCGAGGAATCTGCATTTTAAATAAGCAGCCCAAGTGATTCCAATAACATGCTTTGGAGGAATTCCCTGGCAGTCCAGTGGTTAGGACTCAGTGCTTTCACTGCCGTAGCCTGGGTTCGATAATTGGTCGGGGAACCAAGATCCTGCAAGCCACGTGGAACGGCCAAACAATAAATAAATAAAGTGCTTTGGTCACTCCTTGAGAAATTTGTACTTTTCAATGGTTAGCCATCTGAAAAGGTGTCCTCTTTAACAATACACACACAACTAAAAATGGGATGAGTGTAAAATGGTGAAGGAGAAAAAGGAGACACCTTCTTAGCCAGGATTAATAAGCAGACTTGATGTAACTTATTATCATGGGCAACTTTGCTCCCCAGCGGACTTGGCAATGACCAGAGACAATGTCACTTGTCATGACTGGTGAGATGCTGCCAAACATTCTGCAATGCACCAAACACTCCCCTCCCCCCAGCAACAAAAAACTATCCAGCCCAAAATGTCAACAGAGCCAAAGTCAAAAACACTGGTCTGAAGTCAAGATCACATGCAGTTAAATACGATTGCCATGCAACATACCCCAAAAGTGTCACATGACATGGGCCAGAACTTGCTGACCAAGACTTGGGACTAACTTGAGACTCAATTTCAACGCCTTGCTATCTCAGCACTTTTGGAGCTAAACCACATGGTGAGGCTACTTAGTTAATTATCAGAGCCAGCAACTAATTAACAAAGCTTGCTATTTGATGTAGAACCCATGTGGTTTTCTTAAGAAATAATGTGACACCACAACAATACCTGGATGCATAATAGGCCCACTGAAAGTCAGAAACATTTCACATGTGTTTCAGAATCAATATGAAAAAGAAATTCCAAGGAAAGTACATTTTTTACTGCAAGCTTTTAGTCACTAGTGGGATCTGAAGGTCCTTTTTAGCAACTACCCTCTACTCCTGCCGATGCAAAATGGAGGAGCTGAGGTCTACTGCTTGTGACACAAAGAGAGAGTTGGAGCCAGGAACCGGAAATGTGTATAAAACTAAAGCACAGGGCTTCCCTTGTGGCGCAGTGGTTGAGAGTCCGCCTGCCGATGCAGGGGACACAGGTTCGAGCCCCGGTCCGGGAAGATCCCACATGCCGCGGACCGGCTGGGCCCGTGAACCATGGCCGCTGAACCTGCGTGTCCGGAGCCTGTGCTCCACAATGGGAGAGGCCACAACAGTGAGAGACCCACGTACCGCATAAAAAAAAAAAAAAAAAAAAAAATGAAAGCACAGAACCAACCAGCAAGCTGAGTTAGTGAAAAGGATCAAGTATGAGAAAGTATGGTCCGTTGTGCTACCTCAGTGCTAAGACAGACTTGCTGATGAGTAGAAGCATGACATTTCAACTTGCTTGTTAGCTACCCTTTGGAAGGCCTGAGATCGTGCTTTTCTGATGACCTTGAAAATAGGGTTTCCTATCGCAGCCAAACAAAAAATGATGGCAAGTTCAATCTACTAAAAGCATCATTTCTTCAAAGTCTTTGCGGACCAAAAACTAAATATAAAAACAAATAAATTTAAATTTTAAAAATTAGGACCTGTGTCTCAAAGATTTCTTTATCTTAAAATTTAAGGCTGTTCATTAGGAAAGGGTTGAAAATTCTGTCATTGCAATCAAGTGCGTAGGACATAGAAGCTTCGAAATGGAAATAATGAAGCTTAAAGCAGATTATTAAGAGGGGAGGATGATTGGAACGGGAAGAAAATGGAACAGAACACTGTAATGCAAATATCATTGTCAAAGATAATGTCAGGAGCCTCAGAGGCAAGTCAAGGAATTGAAAAGGAATTGGTGTCTGAGGAATCACAGGGTATTTTTAGAGACAACCATAATCAACATACTCAGGAGTCATAGAACATTCTAAGTGGTCTCTGCCTGGCAGGTCTTAGAAGCAAGAAATATTTCCATTTATCTAATAGAAAGCTCTCCTGTTATAATTTTAAGTGCTTTTTTTTTCTATTCTCAATAGAAATGAAAAAACATGAACTAGTTTTTTCTATAAATAGCAATAAAAAATTGAACAAAAGTATAGGAAAATAATTTTTTAAACTTTCCTTTTTTGCTGAAAATGTTAACACCATTTCATCAACACTTTAAACATCAACAATGAGCTATGTCTCCTTCTCTACTTATTTTGGGATAAGAATCAACAGGACTTCGGCCAGTACTCGAATTGTATGTTCACTCAAATCACCTGAGGACCTTGTCAATGAGCAGAGTATAATTTGGAAGAGGAAGGCCCGAGATTGTGCATTTTGAACAAGCTCCCAGGTGACGCCCATATTTCTTGTCTGCTGACCATATTTTAAGTAGCAAGGGAGTAGGCTTTTTCCTCTATGGCTTTAAATAATTATATTAATTCAACAAATATTTATCAAGCATCTGGGATACAGCACTGGTGATGGAACATTGAATAAAGCATGGTGCTTGCCCTCAAAAACCTTACAGCACATAGGCTACAGTGAGGGAATCAGACCTGCCAATTAATGATGGTGAGAAAGATAAACAGCAGCCCTTGAAAACACTCATGGTAAACCAGAGCGTTCCCTGATCCCCACACACAATCTTCAGAACATCAAATCCGACAAGGTCACTCTGTGACAATGATGGAGAGAGACAAGAGACAAAAACAAGACCACTCTGTAGCCATACCAGAGAACAGATGAAAGGAGGAACACTATACAAACCACAAAAATGACTAAACATCACCTTCAGTGACTAGTGCTTTTTTACCAATGACAGCTTTAGCTCTGTTCCACTTCCTCAGTAAAAGTTGTTAAAATACCCAATCATAGAAATTAGGTCTGTTTCCTGATGTTACCTCTGGGAAGTGGACTATTGGTCCCCCAAAGATGCCGCCATCCTAATTCCAGAGCCTGTGAATATGTTATATTACATGGCAAAAGGGCTTTGAGGTTGCAAATCCAAAAGCCTAGAGGTAGAGAGATTATTCTGGATTATTGAAGTGGGCCCAATGTGATCAAAAGGATCCTTAAAGTGAAAGAGGAAGGTTGGAGGGTCAGAGTCAGATCAGGGAGAGAGAGTTGAAGATGCTATGCTACTGTCTTTGAAGGTGAAGGAAGGAGACACAAAGCAAGGAACTGGGGCAGCATCTTGAATCCTGAAAAGGCAAGGAAATGAAACCGTCCACAATGAATACAGCCCTACCAATACCTTGACTTTTGAACTTCTGACCTCCAAAATTGTAAGAGTAAATTTGTGTTGTTTTCAACCACTAACTTTGTGGAAATTTTTTACAGATGGCATCCAATCCAGAAGAGACCACTGCCTCCTTTAATCCTCTCCAAAATCAACTCCTTCAAGCCCAAATCCTAGAACAAGCCCCTCCTAACCCTCTTATTGAGACATCCTACAGTGTCTCATGTTGCATGGTCTCCATCATCACAGTAAGTAATAAGCCCAGCTTTGTTTGACTACGATGTGTTCCAGGTGGTCTTGGTTGGTGGGCAGAGAGTAGTGTGAGCACTGCCATATTAAACAGAGGTGAAGCTTTTCAGTCGGAACAAGGGAGGACCCCTGGGGTAGAGGAAGGCCTTCTGAGAGCTCCATGAGAGTTCACTGGATGAAGAAGAGGGCAGAAGACAGCCAAGAACCATTGCAGGAGAAAGGGAAGCGTGTTATAACGAAGTAGGAAATGAGGCTGGAGAAATCGGTGTTCTTATGAGCCACTAATTGATCTTTATCCTGAAACTGATCTTTATCCTGAAATCAGTAAGTAACCACAAAATAACCAGAGTTTGTGAAAGAAAGTCATGTTATAAGATTGGCATTTTGAGAGATGATTTCATCTGTGGCATGGAAGATAGTTTGGAGATTGCCTGGCAGACCAGATAGGCAGCAGGTGTATTAATCCAGGCAAGAAACGATAAAGGTATGAATGGAGGCAGAAATTAGGAGTGAAGATCTGCCACCATTTTGTAGAGATAGTGAGATGGGAAAACCTAAGGACTTGGTACCAAGGTAAAGAATGAAGCCTAACAATTATTAAGATTATTTGGCAAGCTTATGAAAATACTGGAGGACCTTCATAACCTCATTTAGGGTCAAATCAGTAAGCACATAATGAATGTTTTGCCTCTGTTATCAGTGGTAGAATAATGTGCTTGGAAGGAATCAGAAGACCTCAGCTTGATACCTTGGCTCAAGGCTCAGCTTTCCCAGTTGGTAAATATTTGCCCACTTGGGAAAATTACTTAATTTCCATCAAATTCCTAATGATACCTATTTCCCAAGACAATTGTCAAAATTAAATAGAATTCTATGGATGTATCCTATAAACTGTAAATCAATATATACATTTAGGTACAGTTATTTATGGCATAAGAAGTGCATTAGGGACTTCCCTGGCGGTCCAGTGGTTGGGACTTCGCCTTCCAGTGCAGGGGGTGCAGGTTCAATCCCTGGTTGGGGAGCTAAGATCCCACATGCCTTGCAGCCAAAAACCCAAATCATAGAGCAGAAGCAATATTGTGACAAATTCAGTAAAGACTTTAAAAATGGTCCACAAAAAAAAAAAAAAAAAAGTGCATCAAGCAAGGATACTTCTGGGAAAGAGTTCAATAGCTTTAAAAGTGCTGTATGGAGGGAGGGGGAATTCCCTGGCAGTCCAGTGGTTAGGATTCAGCACTTTCACTGCCATGGCCAGCTTCAACCCCTGGTCACGGAACTAAGATCCCACATGCCATGCGGCCAAAAAAATATATATGATATTATATATATATATACATGATATATATATAATTTATATGTATGACATATATTAAATATATATTAATATATAAAGTATATATTATTGTATTATATATATGATTGTTATATATTGTATAATATGTTAATATATATTAAATATATATCTCATATACATGATAGAATGGAGAGATGGATTTAGAGTCAGATCATCCTTGGCTAGCTATAGCTTGACATTTTCTTTACAAATGAATGATGCAGCCTCAAACAAATTAAACTTTTCAACACTGGTTTCCTCTTCAGTAATATAGTAGATAATGAAATCTGCCTCAAAAAACCTGTTATTGTTTTATTAAAATTATCTATTGTTGTATCTGTTACATAATTACTACAGGAGAAAAAGAGATGTTTTCCTTGTACTTAATCCCTTCTTGTCCCTCATTAAGGTCTTTATGTTAGGTTCAAGATGACAGGTGGACCAACCATACAGATTTTTTTTCCTTCCCCTTCCCTAGAACCCATTAAATTATAGCAAAGGCTGGAAGCCAACAAGGACAGAGAGCATTGTTAGGACGACATCAATTGAGGGGAGATTAACTAAAGGTCTGGATGATGGCGAGGAGATGAAGGGAAAACAGAAAGAAGGAGAAACTATGAGAGGAGGGGACTACAAGCAACAGTAAGCTGATCTTCCCTTTAAATTCCCAGGGAGGACTGGGCCTCAGAACACTAGGAAAAATACCCGGATTGGGGCTGAAACAGAGATAAGGTGGTTAAATGAAAATCTCGTTGAAGAACAGGGTGCGGTACTAGGACAACTTGTGTTGTCACTTGAACTTTAGAACAAAACTTTAGATCTTTACACACTGGCATTTGAGGACCTCATCCAGCCTAAAGGTCAGCCACCCCTCTATTACCCTAAAGTGAATTCTGCCTGTCAATGAACTTTTCCCCCATACCCAGAGCTCCAGTGCAGCTTGTCAGTGTGTCATTATTAAATCTGAAAGAATGACTGACAGTCATAGCAACAACTGTTATAACATATGAGAGGATAGAAATTAGCATATGTAGCAATGATACCATAGCAATAAGTACACTTAACATCTATATCAGTTTCTAAATACCAGCCTTCACCTAAGGGATCTAGCGTTTCCATGACTGAAGGAGTAAAGTTCAAGATGAGCCTGGAATATCTTGTTGAGCCAGAAAGGAAGGCATTGATCAAACAGCAATGGGAGCCATTTCTGAAGGACAAAGGAGCCAGCATGAAGATGTCCCCACTCTCCAAATCTGGGACAATTTGAGCATCAAAATTAATAATAATAATAATGGATGGGAACACATTGAGTAAAAGAAGAATCCTCAAGCCCATATTGATATAGATATTGATACTAATAAATAAGCACACAAAAAATATGTGGGGAGAAGAGAAATTTCTTTCTTACGTAGAATGCCAAATAATAAATATAGAAGGAATTATAAAATTAGAGAATTGTGAATGGATCCTTAAATAGTGGGTGAAAAGCTTGATAAGGAATAGAATATTTACATAGTGTCAAAGTATCGACACAAATTAATTATTAATTACAAAGGGAGAAATAGCAAATTTGCAGTGAAGAAACGTGAAGGACACTACTTTCATCAAGTGATCAAGGTAACCACCAACCAAATTTACATGAACCAACATAAAGTGTCTCTTGATACAATACAATGAAAAGGATACAGCATCACTTCTATGGTATTTCTACCCAAAAATGCTAAACGTGAATCTAATCATGAGGAAAGTTGGATAAACCCAAATCAAGCGATATATATATATATAGATATATAGATATCTTATTATAGGCTAGGCTGTCTCATATTTTGGGTCCTTGGAAGGAAATGAGTCTTTGGATAATCATTCATAACACATTAATTGGCATAAAATAGGAGACTATTAAGTGTCCTGTAAATATTGAATAAAGTATATTTAACTCTTGAGGGTCAGAATTGTGTTTTATCTCTGTCCCCAAATTTTAGGACAATGCTTGGTGTTGTAGCTACTTGGTGAGTGTCTTTTGAATTAGTATCTCTTGACGATAGTCAGTGTCTCAGGCCAGAGACTGCTGCAGGTTTTTACAGCACCTCAAGTTTTAACACAGTGGCCAGAGTCCAATAACTTCATACAAAAATGAAGTTTATATTGGACTGTACAATATTTTGCACCCATAGAGCAGAGATTTAACAAATCAATGAACAGTTAGTGAGCATCTTCTCTACACAGGCAGGGGTGCAATAAATACTTGATACATGAATGCATGAGATTTCATTCAAACAGAGCAGAGGTTACTCAGGAAAGAAAATAAGAAGCATTTTCTAAGTGCAGACCACATATCATTTCAAGTGCTTTTGATGACAACTATCATTCCAAATAATAAATGTTTCATTTTTAATACAGCTATATATATAATCAGAGGTGAAGAAGGTAGGAAAAATAAAACCCATCAATCAAAAACGGAAAAAAATACTATGTGATTTTAGCTGTCGGCTTCCCTTTACTGACCAAATCTTAGGATGTCTTAAAAACAGGGTGTCATAACTCAGTCCATTTAGTGAACTTTTTCCAAAAGTTTATGGGGTTCAAATCTCTCTAGGACTGAGTTCTATAAACAGCAGGAAAAGGGGAGAAAACAAAATGGAATTGTGTCACTAATGAAAGGAGGAAAGAAATGTTTTTTAACATTCAACAACTAAGAAATGTTCTTGTTTATAATCAGCATAGAGAAACAGTAACAACTGCAGTATACAGACTATACAGTTGACTCTTGAACAGAGTGGGTTTGAACTTCAAAGGTCCACTCATATGTGGATATTTTTAAATAGTAAATACTATAGTACTACACAATCCGCAGTTGATTGAATCCACAGAGTCAGAGAGAATCTCAGCCACAGAGGGCTGAACATAAACTATATATGGATTAACCCCCACATTGTCCAAGGGTCATCTGTATTTGGCTTAAATTTAGGACTTTTTAAAGGAATTTTTAAAAATTGAAATCTCAACATAAAGGGACAAAATTATTAGGCATCACCTGATCTTGGTGTACAGTCTGAAATCAGAATAAGATTTGATTGAAGTTCACCATTACAGGTTGAAAGTGGTTGATGAGTACAAAAAACAAACAAATAAAAAAGCATCATAAAATAAACAACCAGAACAAAAATATTTGTGCTAAATGGATTCGATTTATTGAGGTGAACAGCAAAACCCCTTCCTACTCACACCTAACTGTTATGCATTGATGTTGATGTAGAGTTTAATGACACATGGGCAGAGCAACCAAAAGAGACAAACTGCCTGCTTCGCTAGTAAAAATTCAGGTATATCGGAGAAATATATCTTGCTTTGGCTGTAGATGAGTATCAGTTCAGCATTTTATGCCTGGGTGACTTGTTCAGTATCATCTAAGACCAGGATTTCAGCAAGAAGTCGGTGAGAAGATGGAAGCTGTATCTCTCAAGCATCTCTGGAAGCAGGAAGACAGACTGTTTTTCAGGTTGTTAGACAGACTGTTTTTCAGGTTGTTCCGTGCACAGAGTAACGAGCAAAGAGTCCTGTAGTAATCTGGATCCATGGTCCATCAGTAAGTGCTGTAGCCAAAGCCAGAGCCAGAGCCCCATGGCCGGCAAAAGCTGCCACCGTAGCCATAGCCTAGGTTGCTAATGTTGCTACCACCAAAGCAGTAGCCCAGAGAGCTGTAGCCATTTCATCCATAACCGTAGTTCAGGGGAGAGCCCAGGGGCATGACGCAGTTCAGGGGTGTGGCTCTGAAGGTCCTATGGAAATCGGTTCCATCGCAAGGATTACCTGGGTAGTAGCTTCCACAGCAGCAGTAATGAGTCATGGTTGCAGGAGTTGAGAAGGATTTGGATAGATTGCAAAGAGCAAGTTACCCAAGAATGAATGAAGTTCTCGTCCTGCACAGGGTCTTTTATACCTCAAGCTGGTGGGCGTGACATGCTTGCCTAGACATCTTATGATAAATATGCATAGGTAATTCTATTATTGCTAATAAAATACATATAAAGGAACCCGCAGACTCACTGCCCACATTTTTGTTGGCTTTTCTATCTGCAAAGGAATGTGTCATATCTTTAAAGCCAGCGGCCATCCTGGACACACAACTGAATTCTTTTCATCGGTGTTCCATGGTTTAACCAGTGTTCTGATTGCATCATGTGAGGCTCTTAAAATCCTGATTATAAACTCTTCCCAACTGATATAGCTAAACTAAAAAAAGCTTTAGCAACCATGTAAACACTTCTACAGCTTCTTGAAATTCTCTCCATATGTGATTCAAAAGCATTGGTATACCAACTGTTTAATGGGTATGGAGGGTTTTTTGGAGTAAAGAACATTATTTGGAACTAGAGATGGTAGTTGCAAAACATTGTGATGTACTAAATACCACTGAATTGTTCACTTTAAAAATGGCTAAAAAAATTAAAAAATTAAAATGGCTCATTTTGGGCTTCCCTGGTGGCGCAGTGGTTGAGAGTCTGCCTGCCGATGCAGGAGACACGGATTCGTGCCCCGGTCCGGGAAGATCCCACATGCCGCGGAGCGGCTGGGCCCGTGAGCCATGGCCGCTGAGCCTGCACGTCTGGAGCCTGTCCTCCACAACGGGAGAGGCCACAACAGTGAGAGGTCCGCATACCACTAAAAAAAAAAAAGGGGGGGGCTCATTTTATGTTGTGTGAATTTCATCTCAATATTTTTTTAGTTTTTAAATCATTGCTACAGAAATCCATCAGAGCAAGTCTTTTTTACAGAGCAACTCTGTTGCTTGTTTTTTATTTTCCTATCTCCTCTTAGACTTTCCCAGAGAAAATCCTTAGCCAAGTATTTGATTCAATATTTTTTTATTTTAAATATTAGTAATAATAAATATACATGAAGGGCTCACTCTGTGCTAGGTTCTGTTCTAAACACTTTATGTATACTACTTGTTTATATATCTTACCGTATACATTGTGTGTGTATATATATGTTTATTTATTTATTTATACATATATATATATATATATATATTAAGAGGACTTACTATGCACTTTTTTGTTGTTGTTGCACCACACAGCATGTGGAGTCTTAGTTCCCCAAAACCAGGGATCGAACCTGCACCCCCTGCAGTGGAAGTGTGGAGTCTTAACCACTGGACCACCAGGGAAGTCCCGCTATGCACTTCTCTAAGCACTTAACAGTGTTAGTTCATTTAATGTTTGCAATGATTTTATAATATGGGTATAACAATTTTTCTAATTTGAAAACTGAGGCCAGAAAGTTTAAGTCAACTTCCCAGAGTCACACAGTTAATAATCAGCAGAATCAAGCTCCAAATCTAACCCATGTAGCTCCAAAGCCATGCTCTTCCCAGTGTTTCTCTACTGCCTTTGATGTTCGTGATACTTTAAAGGGTTTCAGCTTATAAAGTGCCTCAGATCACTTTATTTTCTTGATCAGTAAGGAAAGGCTAGTTTTCGCTGCCATGAAAAACAAACCAAAGTCTAGATGCTTGCTAGAATCAGAGGTTTATTTCCTGCTCACACTACACATCCCCTCAGGTTGGTGGGTGTCTTAGATGGATGACATTCTCATTCAAAGACTTAAGCTGACAGTTGTCATCTAAAATATTACTAATAGGGGAAGGACATGTGGCAAATCATACACTAGCTTCCAAAAACTTCCACCCAATGCTGTGCACCACTGCCACACTCTTCCCACTGCACAGCCCTACCTAACTTCACTGGCCATACCAGCAATGCTGTGTGCCCAGAGGAGGAAGCCCACGATGTCGCCCAGCAGCTTTAATGACTCCCATGGAGACTTTATCCTCGTTACACAGACTACAATAATTTCTAAAACATAGTTTAGCAATGTTTCTTAACACACTTTCCAAAATTTAGATAAAAACAAATGAAGAGGGTTTTTTAAGACTTTACATAATATAATTTAAAATAGTTCTGATATTTTATGTTGTAAAACATATTTTTCTATGCAGTTCATTCACTATCAATCTGTACACGGTTATGGATTACTTGATAGTTTTCATTTCTTTTCTTTCTCTTCTTTCCTCCACATCTGCCTAGTCACTATGTTATCTAATTGAGGGAAATGTTGCCATAAAAATTAGTTTTACACGGAATGGGAGAAAATATTTGCAAACTATGCAACTGATAAGGGGTTAATATCCAAAATATACAAATAGTTCAAACAACTCAATATCAAAAAAGTAAACCACCCAATCAAAAAATGGGCAGAAGACCTAAATAGACATTGCTCCCATGAAGACATACAGATGGCCAACAGGCACATGAAAAGATGCTCAACATACCTGAATATTTAATGGGTATCTTTATCAGACAATAATTAGGCTCTACAGTATAGCCCTTTCAGCTCCTACAAGAATCATCTTTGTTTAGGCTCCAACCAGTGTCAAGTAGATATAAAATGACGGTGTTTGCCCATTCCCTCACAAGATATCTCTTACCTCACACCCAATGGTTTCACCTCTAACATCTAAAAAAGACATTGACAAGCCTGTGTGGTACCCATGTATGTATAGTCTGGAAGTGTGGGGAGTTAATGCTCTAAGGGGTGAACCTTTGTACAGGAGAGATGGAAGTCAATGGACTGTCCTGGATAGAGTTAGGCAACTTCTTGGGAAATGGTCCTATAGAATCAAGCACTTAGTTGTACTTAGCTGTAGTCAACTCAATAAAGTATCTTAATCTGAGGTGCCCACCCTTCCCTGTTTCACTTCCCTGCTCCCTAAGAAAGAAAAAATACATCAGCCCTTCACCAGAAACTTTGCTTTCTGAAGAACCTAGACCAAAACAGCATCTCAAAAAAATTCCTTTAAATATACCTTTGCTGAGATGCAACTCATATATGATAAATTTCACTCCTTTAAAGTGCACAATTCAGTGATTTTTATAGCCTCAGAGCTGTACAACCATCACCACTCTTCAATTTCAGAACAATTTCATCATCTCAAAAAGAAACTATATCATTAAAGTCTCTCCCCATTCACAACCACTAATCTAAATTCTGTCTCTAAGATTTGCCTCTTCTGGACATTTCACATAAATTTAATCCTACTACATGCAGCCTTTTCTGTCTGGCTTCTTTCTCTTAGTATAATGTCTTTAAGGTTCATCCATATTGTAGCATGAATCAGTATTTATGCTAAACCTTGAATCATTCTTTTTTATTGCCAAATAGCATTTCATTTTATGGATACACCATAGTTTTTTTAATCCATTCATCAATAGATGGACTTTGAGGTTGTTTCCAATATTTGGCTATTATGATTAATGCTGCCATGAACATTTGTGGAAAAATGATTTTTAACATGTCAAAATTGAACTCCTAATTTTCTCCCACATACCTATTCCTCCCCTAGCCTTTCCCATCTTAGTAAATAACACTGCTGTATAATTGCCCAAAACAAAAACTTAATTCTTTTTTTCATATAATTCCTTTATCCAATCTGTCATCAGGTCCAGTCAGCATTGCCTCCAAAATACATCTCAAATCCACGTACGTTTTTCCATTCTCATTTCTGTGATCTAGTCAAACCACCACCATCTCTAACTAGGACTATTGCCATAGCATCCTCTCTGGTTTCCCTTTTCCCTCTTTTAGTCTCCTTCAATATCAGCTAAGCTAATATGAACTTTTCAAAATAAAGTGTGCTATACCCTACTTAGAAAGTCTTCAGTGACTTCCTGTTGTTCTTAGAAAAATAAAAATTCAAACTTCTGACATGGCCTGGTTCCTGTCGAACCTTCCAACCTCACTTCATCCTACTCTTCCTCCCTTCCTATGATCCAGCCACAATGGTCACCCCCTCACTGTCTGTCACCCCTGGCAGTAGGCACCTTGTCTGTCTTATTTGTGCCTAACTAATACATAGTTGAAACTCAATAAATATATCTTCATCTCTTAAATGGATGAATGAATGAAATAGTTGTTGGAGTGTGTGATGAAAGATGAGTATGATTTGTACAGGTGAAGATAAAGATATTCAGGATAAAGGAACACCATCAGCAAGGAAAGAGCAGAATTGTCTGTGTTGGTTTAGGGATTGGTGAGCTGATCCATTTAGATGGAGGAATGTACATATGGAGGGAAGTTAAGTTGACATTTCCAGCAAATCTGTGCCATAGTTAAAGAAAGGATGGCCTTACATGCAGGGCAGGTGTGGGAAGAGATAAAGAGTTGCTACCAAAGGATTTAATTGAGGAAATGATGTGATTAGAACTGGCTTAGCTTGAATAATGGATTGTAGGAGAGAGCTATGGAGAGAGAGACATCTATTAATATTCTATTAGAATTGTCAATTCAAAAAAATAATCAAGCATCCGAGTGAAGCTTGGCAATAAAAATGGGAATAAGAAGACAGATTTGAGTGACATTATGGAGGGAAATTATATGGGACTTATTTAGCAATGAATAAGATGTCATCTATGAAGGAAAGAAAGGGACCTCACCTCTGGTACCTGGGTAAAAGATGCTTCTAGTAATGGCAATAGAGACATCAGGGAAGGATTTTAATTTTAAAGGGGCCACTTGTGCCAAAGAGATTATAAACATTTGGAAATAAAGAAAAACATCTTAGAAGAAAAAAGGCTAAATACAACTATCGGGCTCTCATCTTTCTTAAAGTGATACTTTAAGCACTGTTGGTAAATAAGATCCACTGGCTAGAAGAAAAAGACTGAGAACAGAACGCTAGAGACACTGGGATTTTTAGCGGGTTAGGAACAACAGAAGTCAGAGTGTAAGGGGAAGTCAAGGTAACAAAGCTATCAGATGCCATAACAAGTGGGAACGTTCAAAGTCAGAAAGGTTTAAGGTACCTAATGCCAGAAAGAGTCAAGGGAGATGGAGATTGAGATCACTTTACTGAATTTGGCAAATATAGTTTGTTGATGACCTTTGAGGGGAGAATTTCAGTAAAAGAAAGGGGAGAATCTGCACTGAAAGTGATTAAGAATTGCACCAATGATTTTTTTTAATGAATAAACATAGACTATCCTTTACAGATGATGATTAAGGAAGGAAAGAAAAATGATGCTAAAAGATAGCTCAAAGGGTAGCTATCTAGTTTCTGCTATGGGTGATATAAATGTTATATATATATGTTTCATATAAGTAATATGTTTTATATGTGATATATATGTATACACACAAATATATATATATACACACATACACACACTCATAAACCCACGTATATCACATACCCTTCGAGTAGCTCCATTGGTGCAATTCTTAATCACTTGCAGTGAAGATTCTCCCCTTTCTTTCACTGAAATTTTCCTCAATGTTAAAGCTAGAGGAAACATTGGTCCAGCTCTCTCTTCATTTTATATATGAGGAAAGTGAGATTCAGGGAAGAAAGTGAAATATCCCATGTCACACTATCAGTGTTGATTTGAGCCTAAAATCAAGGGGTTTTTTAAGTTTTTTTATTTCTTTTATTAAAGTATAGTTGGTTTATAATGTCATGCCAATCTCTGCTATACAGCAAAGTGGCTCATTTATACACACAAAATCAAGAAGTTTTGAGTCCTTGTCTATTACAGACTTGAATCCAACCAGTTTCTCAGGGAAAAAAAACTGATTCCTTTTTTGCACCTTACCTCCGCTGGGGGGCAAACCTGAGCTGGCCCCCATGACTCCTGCCTCTTGGTATTCACACCCTTGAGAAATACTTCTGAGTGTGTAGGACCTGTGACTTGCTTATAATGAATTGAACATGACTACAGTGACAGGATGTCACTTCTGTAATTATATCACATGGCATTGTAACATCTGTCTTGCTGAGAGGCTCTCTCCCTTGCTGGTTTTGATAAAACAAGTACCACATTGCAGAGACTCACACGGCAGGGAACTCCAGCCAGCAGCCAACCAAAGAAACTGAGGCCCTCAGTCCAATAAGCTACAAGAATTGAATTCCACCAACAACGATGTGAACTTGGAAGTGGATCCTTCTCCATTCGAGCCTTGAGATGAAACTGCAGCCCCAGCAGGCACTCTGGTTGCAGTTTTCAGATGAGACACTAAAACACAGAACCCAGCAAAATTGTGCCCAGAATCCTGACCCACAGAAACTGGGATAATATTAGCGTGCTGTTTTAAACCACTAAGTTTGTGGTGATATTGTTACACAGCAAGAGAAAACTAGTACAACCCACACACAAATGCATACACACACAGAAGCACAAATGCAATTTGTCACTCATCCAAAAGGCTCCAAAATGTATCTCAAATCCTCTCATATTCTCCATCACCACTGTCACCAGCCACCAAAAGCCATTATCTCTTTGTTCTGTACTCCCTGCTTCAAATTTGAGGTGAATTAAACTTCTGCACCCTGCATGGCACAAGGAAGAAGGGGTATATACCAGCTGATACAGTTGCTCCTAAATAACTGTCCTCTTCACCATTGTACCAGGCTATCAAAATTGCCTCCACCTGTTTCAACAGTCCTGCATGTGACCAATCCTCTGCTTTCCATCTTTAAGAGATGCCTTATTTCTGCTCTCATCTGATAGCAATCTTTTTATTTTTCCAGGATTGTTACGATTTGTTCTTTTTTTAAAAAAAGATATTATCTTTTCTATCATTTCTAGGGATATGGAGAAGGAGTAGGAGGTAAGTGTCTGTGTTTAGTCTGTCATTTTTATACGATAACCTTTCCAGAGTAATTTTTGCTATATTATGCTGCTTCCCCCCAAATCCATTTATAGACATTTTCGTGGAACTAAATTCTGGCAAGGACTTTTTATAATGGCTCTTGTAAGTACTATGCAGCCACTGCAAATTATATTTATGAAGAATATTTCATGGCATTGCCAAATTCTCACACTATAATGTAAGTAATAAGTCAGGATAAAAACTGTATGGGGGCTTCCTTGGTGGTGCAGTGGTTGAGAGTCCGCCTGCCGATGCAGGGGACATGGGTTCGTGCCCTGGTCCGGGAAGATCCCACATGCTGCGGAATAGCTGGACCCGTGAACAATGGCCGCTGGGCCTGCGCGTCCGGAGCCTGTGCTCCGCAACAGGAAGGGAGAGGCCACAACAGTGAGAGGCCCGCGTGCCGCAAAAAAACAAAAAAACAAAAAAAAACTGTATGAATCTTCATCCTCCCTGAGGTGAAATTTTAAGCCATACTATTGAATGATGTTCACAAGAGAAATAGAAAAAGGGGCTGGAAATGGACCTTGGGAAAGCCCCAAGAAACAGAGAAGTAGAAAGAGAGAAAGCCACAGATATATGTATATATAGAGAGAGCGAGAGATAGGCACTAAACAAGACTGTGGAAGTCCTGGAAGGCTTCCTGGGGTAGGACACAAGCTGATTCTTAAAGGCGAGTAGAAGGGAACCAAGACAAGTGAGCAAAGAAATAACAGGATCAAAGGGTCAATGGAGGGATTCCTTGGTGGTGCAGTGGTTAAGAATCCACCTGCCAATGCAGGGGACATGGGTTCGAGCCCTGGTCCGGGAAGAGCACACATCCCGCGGAGCAACTAAGCCCGTGCGCCACAACTACTGAGCCTGCGCTCTAGAGCCCACGAACCACAACTACTGAAGCCCACGCGCCTAGAGCCCATGCTCCGCAACAAGAGAAGCCACTGCAATGAGCAGCCCTCGCACCACAACAAAGAGTAGCCCCCGCTCGCCACAACTAGAGAAAGCCCGTGCGCAGCAACGAAGACCCAGCACAGCCAAAAATAAATAAATAAATAAATAAATGTATTTTAAAAATAAAATTAAATATAACCACTGACTTTCCATCAGCTAAACCCTGTAGAAGGTTCTGGAGAGACACTGAATTTAATTTTTTTTAAAAAAGGGTCAATGGAGGGAAAGGAAGGGGATCAGAAAAGCATTGTAAATTTTAGGCTTTGAGACACATCTTTTCACAGAGCCTGGCACACAGAAGTGTGCATTTTTAAATAATGAGCATTTTATAAATATATTAATTAACTGGTGCTGACTAATTAATAAAGTAAAAAAATGTTCTGAATGAAATCAATATTGTAGCCTTTTTATGGCGGCCAAACAGGCAGTGTCAACCTTGAACGGTCTTGGGAACCATGTCCTAAAGCTTGCTGCCCTCTGCAGACTGGCATCGTCACCAGCACTGCTCACAGGAGCCGGGCCTTGGGCGACCTCCAGTTCCTCCCTCACATACGTGAGCCATCTCACTTTGAATCACCCCCACACATTTTTTTATTCCAGTATCTTCACAGGGATAATACAGACTGGGGCCAACAGAGAGGGAACAGGAAATATTACCTCCCCAAAAGCAACCTATCGATTCTTACTAAATACCTTTACTCTACCTTAGCTATGTTTCTGAGTTACTAGTCTACCTTTCAGAGCAGAGATCATCCTAGAACAATTGTCCTAGAACAATTATTCTTCTGTGGCCTTTGGTTATTTTCCTCCTGAATTTTTTCAATTCCTCAGTTTTATCAGCAAAGAACATAACACGGCTTTAGGTAAGAACGGAGAGATGGTCGTTGGCAGTTAGTCCAAGAATATCTGTTTCTTCGGTTTCCCAAGCAGAGAAACAAACCAATTTAAAATAAACAATAAATAATTTAAAAACATTATCAGGGCTCCTAAGTGTCATAAAACGGTGGGCCTTAGATCACCTCGTAGTGATTGGTCTCATGATTCTATGCATTATTTTATATATGACTCAATAGAACACTTCTTGGTCAGCACACAAAAGTTGTATCAAAACATAAGAAGAATTTTTACTATACCGGACTTAATGTCCTCTATAAAATTGAAGTTTGAAAGTCAGAACATTTGGAGATAAGTTCAAAACCAGCAGTGAACAAGGAAAGATCTTATCCACAGTATCATGAAAAAGATTTTTTTTTTTTAAGTTTTGGGTCTTATGATTCAAGGAAAACATCATCATTAAATGTATTTATTCAGACAGTCAACAAATATCTATTAAGTATATTTTATGTAGAAAGTATTGGAAAGTCACTGGAAAGTGACTTTCCCAGTCACTGTTGAAAATATAAAGATTAAAAGATAACAGTCACACATACCCTTTTAAAGATGTATTTTAATTTGTGTACAACCTGTAGAGGAAATGTTGGTTTATCCTTTAAAAAGTTCTTAATTGCTTATCAATTGATGCCATTTGAGGAACTATAGGAGGTTGTCTATGACTGAAATGGACAATCTGACTGAGACTGTAGTGAAAATAAAAACTCTACAATTAAAATCAGAGAGAGATCTCTATGCTGATTGGCTTGATTTTAAAAGAGAGGAAATAACTGATTTAGTTATGCTGATACGGATTGTGGTAAAAACAAGAATCGTGTTAGAATAGATAAATTATGGAAGTCATTGAATTTTTGTCAGAAGAATGAAGATAGTTGCCGCCAGCCGCGGCGGGTCCTCAAAGTGCAGCAACAATCGACGAGAGGGGGTAGGGAACTGAACGCACCAAGGTATGGGATCAGAAGGGCACAGACAAATGACGGTTGAAAGGCAAGTTTAACAACAAACCGTAGCCGTATATATACCCCTAAAGCAGGGAATTTGCTTAGTCACCATCTTATCGGCATCAGCTGGTTAATTGGCTTCTCGGCTTAGTCACGCCTTATCGGCATCAGCTGGTTGATTGGCCTCTCGGCTTCTCCCTCAAAGGCACCAATTTCCCCTCCAGGGTTGCTTTTCCTAGCTTTAGGGAACAACCAGGGACTCCCAGTAACTGAGCAGGTCCCTGGAGCGATTTGGCCAAAGGCCATCTCCTTTTTTACGTTCATACCATAAAGTCCAGGATGCATACCAAGGAGAGTACAATCGGGCCCTGAGGCTTATGAGGGTCTTAATGGCGCCTTCCTCAGAGGGCAAGGCTCACCACATTTCCCCCTCTTTTATCTTTTAAAGCTTGATAATGCAATTTCAACCCATACACCTCCTGACGAAGAGCAGCCAGTCGGCCAACAATAAAGCGTAATAAACAAGGTAATGCAATTAACATCAACAATACACATGACCCCACGGTAATCAATCCTGTGAGTCCATTTTGAAACCAATGCATTGGGTTTAACCATTGAAGCTGATCCAAGAGTCCTTGAATTAATTGTTGGGGTCCGTCTTCTTGTAGATGAGCTTCTTGAATTGCTTGTTATTTCCGCATTAAGTTTTTGTTATGTCCAAACTAATGTGTCCATCAGTCCATACACTTAAAAAGTACATTTTTACTTTGTTCCAATCCCAGTCAGTTTCATTATAAGCGTGTTGAGTCACACAAATCCAAGTATATTTAGCATGGCAAATCAAACTCATTTTCAATTTTAAAGCCATAATTTGGTCTCCTAAACCTATGAGAGCATTTTTTAACTCATCAATCTCAGTTTTTAGTTGAGTATCAATGACTTTGTAATGCTAATGCAATATTGGTATTTTTAGACAATTGATTAACATAATGTGCTTGTTGTACAGTTTTACTTAATGCTAAACCGGCGGTAGCAGCTGTGGCTGTTAAAGCGGCTAAGGCTAATATGCTACATATTAATATTCCAATGAATCGTTTAGGTCTTTTTAAAGCTTCAGATAATTCTAGCCTAGCTTGCATGCTAGTACTATGATACCATGGTTCAGAAATATTTACAGGCAGTATTACATAGGAAGGTTGTTTTAACATCATAACAGAAAAAGTTCCTTTCATAGGCAGAATGCAAGTACTAAAAATACAATTCTGACAAGTTATATTATATCCTAAGGAACCAGAAGTAAACTCAATCTGTAAATCTCCTATTAGCAAGGCATATGAGGGTGTAACACAAGTAATAACCGGTTGATAAGAATAACACAATGCAAACTTCCCAAAATCCCAATGCTTATAAAAACCAAACTATTATTAGTAACAGAAACTGAAGAAATTAAAATGGTACCATTATTATAATTTAAGGTGCACCAGATTTGAGAATTCAAAATCAGATTGGGGAAAATCAGAAGGAAAAAAGGAGGGACACTTCAAACTTGTAACAGCTTTAACTACCCTTAAACTATGGCCGGCCAGTAAAGTCCCTTGTCCTCCTACATATACTTCAACACAAAAATAGTATCTTTGACTTTGCAGCTTCTATTAGAGCTCCACTTTCAGCTTTATGATTAGACCCATCTTTGTTGCTGTAATTACCAGTCTCATTCTTTCCATTTTTGTTATTGTTGCCCTGTGAAATCATTTTTTCTAGAACAGCAAGAAGATGTAAAGCTTTCTCAGCTTGGTAGGTTAATATATACAGGTCTACGAGCAAAAAACACACTGCTTGGGCAAATTTTTCTTCAAAAGGTTCTATGAACTGATAACGTTTTTCACCAACGGATATGGCTTCTGTATACTGTCGGACATGATACAGGATGACTGCTTGATTGTAATACAACATACTGTTTTCAACATCATCTAATCCATCCATTTCTTCCTGATTCTTCAACTGGTTAAGTGTCTGTCTTAAACTATCTGTTGTTGTCTGGTTACTTTTGAAAAACTCAGCTACTGCCGTATTCAAAATTATATTATAATCGTCTTTGTTTATATCTTGTAGGCAGGCAAGATGTTGCAGACAGACATCATAATTTCTAGCTGTGAAAGCCTGGAAAGCACTGGTGGACAACTCCTTCTCTTGATCAGTAATCTCAGGTCGCTCCTTGGATACTTTTTGTCCCATATTTTTTTACTTCTATTGCCCCGAGTTACTATCAACTTTACTATGTGGACACACTTTCACTCGTAACTCCGCGGATTCACCTACCGAGATTCAGATGTCCCTCTCGTCCGGTCCCTGTTCGGGCGCCACTTGCCGCCGGCCGTGGCAGGTCCTCAAAGTGCAGCAACAATCGACGAGAGGTGGTAGGGAACTGAACGCACCAAGGTATGGGCTCAGAAGGGCACAGACAGCTGATGGTTGCAAGGCAAGCTTAGTAACAAAGCGTAGCCGTATATATACCCCTAAAGCAGGGAATTTGCTTAGTCACGCCTTATCGGCATCAGCTAGTTGATTGGCTTCTCGGCTTAGTCACGCCTTATCGGCATCAGCTGGTTGATTGGCTTCTCGGCTTAGTCACGCCTTATCGGCATCAGCTGGTTGATTGGCTTCTCGGCTTCTCCCTCAAAGGCACCAATTTCCCCTCCAGGGTTGCTTTTCCTAGCTTTAGGGAACAACCAGGGACTCCCAGTAACTGAGCAGGTCCCTGGAGCGATTTGGCCAAAGGCCATCTCCTTTTTTACGTTCATCCCATAAAGTCCAGGATGCATACCAAGGAGAGTACAATCGGGCCCTGAGGCTTATGACGGTCTTAATGGCGCCTTCCTCGGAGGGCAATGCTCGCCACAGATAGTGTTAGTAATGGGCCATGATTTCTCACTCGATGGACTAGCCCTATTCTAAGAGAATGGGATCATGTAAAATAATAAATACTATTATAGATATCAAAAAAGATACAGTCACAGACTTTCAGAAATGTGTTGGGGGAGGGGGAATAAAGGAGATGGGTATAAATTATGCTGATACCTAGGAATACCAAGAGCCTTCGGAAAGTGAATTCACTAGTCTGTGTTGAGAGTGGGGTGGATGGGAGTCAGACTGGAGACCTGAGATTCATGAAAATAGTTGGGAGAAGCTGTGGGGAAGTATGCCATGCTAATAACCATGATAGAAATAAAAATTAAAATTAAATAAACTATCACTTCTAAAAGTAGAGAAGCACAAATAGCTAGTCCAGTCAGGAGCACTGAAGAACTTTATCTTTGAAATAACACAAATAGTTGGATTAATGAACCCACAGAGAAACAAAGGATTCATATTAAGCCTAGAGAACCAAGCTGCCTTCCCAGGTCTAACAGAGGACTGAGACATCTTCTCACCAATAAAACCATACTTATTTTTAACTAGTCCCAGGGAAGTTACCCAAAGTTTTTTAGATATAGGCTATTTTCATCTTTTCTTTTCTGAACACTCTCTTATGGCAGAGATAGAAAATAGAACTATTCCTACACAAAGAGTCTGAGCATTGGATTAATATTTTAAAACCCTTTGAGGCATCTTCTAAAAGCCTATAAAATTCAAACTATTCCCTTAAGCAAGGAAGTGATACATCACTTAATATCAGTGTTTCATTGGGTATGATAAAAGAAGTAGAGAGCAATTTTTTTAAAAAGCACTAAAATTATGAGTGCTAGTCATGATTAAGACCTGGATTTTGTGACCTCTAAAATTTATACTTTTCCTTGTGTTGTGGACACAAATACCTTTCACCGCATTTGGACAATCAGTAAAGTTCCCATAGACCCAAGAAGGACTGTTCTGACAGACTAGATATTATTAATATTATAATTAGCACCAATAAGAATAACAACAAAATTATTATTTATTTAATACTTAATATATCTGGCACTCTTCTAAGTATTTTACATGTATTATTTCTTGTAATCTTAACAAAATCCCGATGAGGGATCACCTTCTATTATTATTCCCACATTACAGTTGAGGACGCAGAGGAAGACAGCTGAAGTAATTCACCCAGGGCCACATGGCTCTTAAGTGTCAGAGCTGGAAGTTGAACCCAAGGGATGTGGGTAAAACGACAAGAGTAAATGATAGAATAAACCAGAGTCTAATAAAACAATATCTTAGGACAAAATCAAGGTTAAAGCTTAACTCAGGGCACACGAATCTGTATTTTGTATTACGATTTTATTGCACTTTTTAGCAGTAAATAGTGGTTCAGAAAGAAGGAGTAGACTATAAGGGTTGTTGCATTCCCTAAGGTTGGGTTCTAGTGCAAAAAAAGGAGTTAAGAATGGCAAGAGATGCTGAACTACCTCAGAAAAGCCAAATTAGATTGGGTAACAATGGTATCTAGATTCAACTGAATAGATGGGCATGCACATAGGGGAGAGAATAGCCTTTCATTGTGCAACTTCCATAGAAGCGCTTGTTTAATATTGTGATTTATTAATGATGTCACCATCAGAAAAGAAAAATGGCACCACTCCCTTAAAGGGCAATTTGGCACTATCTAGCAAAATTTGACATGCATTTACTTTCTGACTTAGAGATTTCTTTTTAAGTTTCTATCTGAATGATTCAATGACAAAAATTAGAAATGACATATGCACAAGCTATTCATTGCATCACTTTTTGTGAAGGTAAACATTTGCAAACAACCCACCAATAGTAGACTGGTTGAATAAACTATGCTACATCCATACAATTTGGTAGTAAGCAACTCTAAAGTGAACGGGGGAAGATCTCCATGTACCCACAGGGAGTTAATTTGGAATTTCTCAGCAAAATGGCACTGTGCAGAGTATTTGCATCACGCTACATATGGGGTAAGAAAGGGATATACAAGTATTTATCCATATTTGCTTACAACGTTTAAAGGAAAGAGTGGAAAAATGAATCAAAAACTTATAAAAATAGTTACCAATAGAAGCAAGGAGAGCAGAATGGAGGGCATAGGACACACCTCATTTTATATTTTTGACTTGGAAATCATGTAAGTATTTTAATAAATTTTAAAAATTAAACTGAAAGAAAAAAGGAATCAGAAAACTGAAAGCAATGTGAAGCAAATGAATCTAACTACATCTCATATTGGTTGCATAACAACTCAAAGAATTATTTCAAGTGATTCTAACATACAGAATTTGGGCTATGCCTACCTGGAGGTAAAACAATACTAAAATGAAAAGAAATATTTTTAAAACCTTAAGTGTGTTCAGTAATCTTACTGTTAGTAATAATGTCTTGTTATTCTGAAACTATTACAAGTATTAGATAAAGTAAATAAAAAACAAAGATTTTCAGCTTAAGATGGGGACGGAAAAGCTTAAAGTCAAAGTAGTCAAGTAAAACTCTTTAAATCTAAATTAGAAATATCAGGAAAAAATTCATTACATATTTTCCTCCTTAAAAAAGTATAGATTTCCTTGTTCTGTCTACTAAAATTGTCTACAATGGCAGCTCAGTAGCAGTGAGGGCAAATAGCATTCAGATTGTGTGCTCTTAGCACCATTTTAGATGTAAAGGAAAGAACTCTTTAGGGAAATGACTGATTCCAAGTCTGGCAGGAAATGTGCAAAATAAACTTAGGACATCTATGTGACAGGGGAAGAGGACAGGAGATGAACGGAAGGGAGGGAAGAGAAGGGGAGGAGAGGGCAGGAGAGGGAAAAAAAAAAAAAAAAAAAAAAAGGAACAGCCTAAGTCTAACCAAGCCTCTAGATCAGGGTTTCTCAGCCTTGGTACTATTGACATTTGGAATCCAATCATTCTTTGGTTGGGGGCTGCCATATGCATTGTATGATGTTTATTTAGCAGCATCCAGGCCCCTACCTACTAGACGCCAGTAGCACAACCTTCTCCAAGTTGTGGAGAAACGTCAAAGTTTCTCTCCAGAAACGTCAAAGTCATCCCAGTGTAAAACCACAACTTTAGATCTCCAGAAACAAGTTAAATGAAACACAGGGAAGTGATCAGCCAAATCCAGAATGGGTTATCTCACTCTACTCCTCATCAACAATAGAGCTCTTTTGCCATCTAACTAGTTAGTGATCCAGAATCCCAACTTGAAGATATGTTTCCTAGGACTATTTCCTGTCCCAAATATCTTAGTGTTACCCCAGAAGCAGTAAATGAGATAAAGTTTGAGTACAAGTAGTTCATTTGGGAAATGCAAATAATATTGATATGGAAGCAGGGAAGGGACACAGAGAGAAGAAGGAAGGAAAAAACTAAAACACTATTAAGGTGCCTGGGAGACAGTGCAAAACTGAAGCCTAAGAATTAACTATCAGGGAGCTGAGAAAGCTGGGGTTGTTATACACCAACTTCCTCACATCGCTGATTGTGGACTATGCCTGCCTCTTTAGTTCCTTGACATTTCCAGGCTGCTCCATGCAAGAGCTCTCCACAGTTCCAAGGGAAAGCACTCAGGCACAGAGATTACAGATACTGGTGTTTGGCAACATGCTGGAGGGATATATGGAAATATCTGGTATTTAAAGTAAAAGAACACTTGAGATTCATTTTAAAATACTTAAGCAAAAGAAAAAAGTGAATGAAGCTAGGCTAAACAATATAGGCAAGGATTGATCATTGTTCAAACTGTGATGGGAGCAAGAGTGTTTATATGATTTGTCTCTCTAGCCTTGTGTAAGTTGAAATTTTTCATAATAAAACTTAATAAAAATAATAGCACTACTGTCATCATATTGTATTTATTATTACAAGAACCCATTGACTTCTGAGAGTTCCATCTCTTCTCTTTCATTTGCCTTGAGTATTGAGACTTTGCAAAAATCCATTAGCTTATTGGCCTCACAATCAATAAAGTAACAGATGAAAATTACAAAATTCTACACACAGGATTTGAATCTGATTTAAAGAAGTACTTTTAGGGCTTCCCTGGTGGCACAGTGGTTGAGAATCTGCCTGCCGATGCAGGGGACACGGGTTCGTGCCCCGGTCCGGGAAGATCCCACATGCCACGGAGAGGCTGGGCCCGTGAGCCATGGCCCTGGAGCCTGTGCTCCGCAATGGGAGAGGCCACAACAGTGAGAGGCCCGCGTACCGCAAAAAAAAAAAAAAAAAAAAAGTACTTTTATTCTGACTCAACTTAAATATGTAACTCCTATTAAGATACTTAGGCTAAGACAAATGTAGATGAAGAAAGTATACTCAAAAAAAAAAAAAAAAAGAGAGAGAGAGAGACATGCATTTATATTTACAACTTAAGAGAAGACAGTAAGAAAACATTTTAGAAGGAAGCTTAGGATAATTAGACACCAAAAGGAGAACTCTGTAATTCATTCAAAAAATTTAATATCCGTAACTTCTCTTGGAAAGATTGAGACAAAACGGCAGTCCTATGACTGTAAGAGAGAACAGTTAAATCCATCTGCCAAAGAACAGGGATCTGTTCTGTGGGGTATCTTGTACTGAGTGTGAGAAATTCAAATCAGAAGTTTACTGTTAAATGGAAGACTACATTTTCTTAAAATATATTCGCTTCTAACAATGAATAATGGACCCTTTTTAAGTTTAACAAATTCACTTTACAGTGGCTTTACTTCACAAATATATAAATAAAAGTTAGTCGAATGAACAGTCCCTAGAGTTATCATAGCCCCTGAGCTGCAGAAACCTGCCTTGCACCTTAAAATTTTCACTACCCTAGTGAAAAGTTCAGCAGGAACTTCTGTACGCATAATCGTGTGACGTGGTATGTTGTAACATTTAAATAAAGGGGAGAGATTTTTCATTTAATTTTCTAATATTCTCAGAGATGCTCTTCTGGATATCATCTCCTAATAGAAAAACTAATTACGCAGTTGACAACTTTCATTCTCTTTCAAAGTACTATTCCAAGAAATACTTCAATCTTATCCTTTTATTTCCTTTCAAGGGACTATGAAACTTCTAAAATATCTTTCCACTTAAATGCTTGAACTTCAGGGAGATATTAACGAATAAACCATCACATCTGTTCAAAGAGCAAGCCAAAATATGTGAGCTCTAAAACAGTTTGTAAGAAGAAAGAAAGAAAGAAAACCTTCTTCACTTTGGGGGAAAAATGTCAAATACCATGGGCAGAAATGATTAAAAACCATATGTCCTTCCAGCAATACCACAACGGCTTCTAATATCTCTGCTTCCAGACTCTTTCTTCTTCCTACCCATTTTGCAATTCTTCAAATGTGTCTTCACCAAGTCCAGCACCATTTTGTTATTTGCAGGTTCAACAGTTATAGGCTCCCCATTGCCAAGAAGTTCAAACCTCTCATTAGCTCCTAAGCTCCTCCACACTTTGTCCCTAAGCATAGCTTCCGCTATTCCTCTTCCTTTCTGTGCACCAGGCAACTAGAATTATCATCATTTCCATATGTGCATTGCTGATTCCTACTATAAAATTTTAGTTCCTGTTGACTCTGTTGATTGGAATGTCCCCTTCTCTGAAATCATCCGCACCTTTGAGGTACCCCCATTTAAATCATGATTCAATTAAATGACACTGCTTCTAAGAAAGTAACTTGATCAACCTATCAGAAGTTATTTTGCCTAGCTCTTTGACCCACTCTTAGAACAAATGAACTCCTTTTATATTTTTACCTAGAAACTTGAATTACCTAAATTAGACCACGAGGTCCTTAAAAGGAAGGATTGAAGACATTTTTCTTAGACTCACCTAGCTGTAGGTTTGCCAAAGTTCCATTGAAGGAGGGTTATACAACAGCCATCAACCCCTTCCAGCTAAACTCTCTAAAAGTATCAATAGATACCTCTGAGTGCTTGCTGCTTTGCTGAAGTGGGTGAGACATGTAGGTAAAACTTTGGGAAACTGAGAGAATTATAAATTAACTTACCTGTAACAACAGAGATAACAGGACATATTGTAGAGGAAAGAGCCCAGAAGGGAAGAAGGAGGTTGGAACAAGCATAGCTGGAGAGAAACACAGAGGAAGCAGAGGAGAAGGATGGAAAGTAGGAAGTGAAAAGGCAAAAACGCTGGCAAAAGAGAAGAAATTAAGTGGAAAATCCAAGGGGAATGGAACTTCGGAGAAGGAGAAAGCAATGAAAAGAGGGATTTCAGGAACTTTAATTGCAAAGGATGTGATATAATCTCTTCCTCTTCATTCTCATCACTACCTTGACATTGAAATCTGTAGTGATATGACTGCTTTCAAGATTGGCATAAGGTCAGCCTTGGGTAAGAGCAGCTGATGCAAGGGAGTCCAGTTCCAATGTGTTACAGTTAATTCCAGAATCACACCATATCACAGAATCATATTTTGGTTTGGGTATACATATAGGCTCTGTTAAAGCTAGATTTGATGAAGGTTTGATTCACTCATTCTCTACTATTAATTTCATTATCTTTATAAGATTCCCGTATAAAATGAAGTCCTTCAGGTATTATTAAAGAAAGACAGTATCTTAGCAGCAGGAACAAATTAACATTCACAGCCAATGTTCCATCGAATATTGAGAATTGTAGAAGCAGAATCCATTTGCAGAATTGGGCCTGGAAAACATTTGGTTTTATTTAGGTGGGCTGTACTTTACGTTAGCAAAGAGCATCATTTTTTGACTTGATGAGGAAAACAATAAAGAATAAAGTAAATGCCTCCATCTCTAGTAAGAATCAGAACAGAGAACTTAACAGAATCAGAACTTAACAGAAGTGTGTCAGTGAGTTTTTTTATTACTGTATTAATACATTTATATTTTGTCTGCCAAGAAAACTTCAAGGCACTCTGAGTCCCCTTCTTTTTAAGACTTAACACTGTAAAATTGCATCTCTCTTTTCTCACAATATTTCCATCCTCTCAGGGCCAAACAACCTCAAGAAGCAGGATGTGAGGATCGGGGAATAGGTGGAAGAATCTGAAAAAATCAATTGTATGAAATGAATTTCTAAGACCATCAATCTTTAATTGGTGACATTTCAGTCACAGAAGAAGGGAAGAATTTGACTGGGTACTATTCCACCCACACTAAAGTGGAGGCTCCTTGTGGGAGAGAAATCGGCAATACCCTCGATTCTCTCCCATCCCCCACTCGAGCAGAAACGGAATTAGCCTGGTCAAAAACTTGGCTAATGAAGAATTAGCCTTATCCATGACATTTAAAACAGCATGCCTCCTTCTTTGATGATTAAAAATCTCCAGACTGAAAGAGTCTAAGATAATAAATCCAAGATCTCACCGACTGGAGTTGAAAATTAATATGCACCATCATATTTTAGCAAATGTTTGCTCACTTACATAAAGTGTATACATTCAACACACTGCTCCTTGCTGTCATCTAAGAGTAAATGTTTTGAAGGAAATAGATATGAAGTGATTCCTTGAGCTGCCTGCAATTGCCAGGCCCAAGGTACACCACCTGAAACAATTTACGTAAGTGACAAGATGTGAATGCCACAGTTGCTTTACCAGCTGTGACTATTTATTAGAAAATAAAAACAAAAAAATCTTTACCTCCCTTAAACAGAGCAAACAGAGAAAATAAATAAACAGGCACCTCTGAAAATTTAGAAAAACTTGTGCTTGGTCATTCAATATTTAAGGAGATAATTTCTGGATAAAGACAAGCCAGATGCTCAAGAACTGTTCACGCAGCTAATGTACTGACAGCAAAACCATTAACTACAAATTGAGCTTTGAAACTTAGCCGGTTTGGAAAATGCTGTTGCAGAGCACACATAGCCAAAGCACACGAGCTCATTCAAGAAGCACCTTGCCCAAGACCCGGGACTCAAGGTCATCAGAACCCATTGTAGTTCAGGAAGAACTAGGGCCCCATGACCCGCAGCTAACACCATGGATGGATGTCCCACTGAAGACATTACTAATGGATTGACAAATTCAAATCCATGGTCCAAAGAGGTCCCAGTGGCAGAAGGAAAAGTATAGGATCTGGATCGAATGAGCAGGGGTCAAAATCTTCCTAACTCAGACACTAGCTACTGTTTGCTCATCTCTATTATGAAAATAAAATTATTATTTTAAAAGGACAGTTAAATGAGATGATGAGGATGAAATATGCTTTATAAGCAGTAAAGCATAATTTGTTTTTGTCACCTACTCATAATTAATGCCAATACTCCTACAACTAAGAGTGAGGTCTATAATCTGCTGAATGAAATACCATTTGCATTATGTATCGAAACCCCAAGGATAAAAATTGAACCTTGAAATATTATATTAAAGGTTTAGGAAAATGAGATAAGGCATAACCTAAACAGTCACTCTCTGATAAATTGTCATCATATTAAATTAGATATAAATTAACCAAAGTCAAGGATTCTAAACATTTAAAATTATAAAATATATTGTTTGATTAATGTGGAAAATTTTAATAATATTGTCATTAAATATAATCATTAATATAATTTTTATCATACAATGGCCAAAAATAAATGAAATTTGTATTATTGAGCTAGGCTTTAATGATAGATTTTATAATTTGAAGAGAGTAAAAATAGAAGGGGTCTTTAAAGGTTTTGTTATTTCATTCTCTCAGGTTTTATTAGTAAAATCACAATGTACAAAATTATGCTATGTTCTTAACAGATAATAGCTGTAGCAGTATGGTGAATTCTTGGAATTACACTTTAAGAGGACAGACAGTGACTGAAATGTTTCGGAAGGGGTTTAAATATCAAAGGAGGTAGGATGGAAAAAGTTAGCTACATTACATACAAAGGTCTCTCACAACTCTGATTTTGTGGTTTTTAACTTTCTTTTACAGCTCGATGTAAAACAAATACAATATACTCAGCTAAAACAGGGCAACAATTTTACATGATGCTCGTTTACATATTTTACGAGTATAGCTCCACAACTTAAAGATGGAATTGTGCTTTGGCACTAGAAGGAAAAAAATTGACAAAGAAAAAATTGTCATCTCACAAACTTAAAATATGATAAAATAATAATTATACACACACACACACACACACACACACACACACTGCATGCTAAATGTCCTTTCATGAGATACACTCAGAGGACCCTAGCGGGCTTTCCATGCTGCAGAGTGTCACTCAACATCCCCAATACTAATTAAAAATAAATGATTGATTCTGCAATGGGGGAGAGCAATTATCCCCAGTCCTCCTGCTTCCTGAAAAATAATAAAACTTTCACTGCTTGGAAGGGACAGGTATAGGAATAACACTTCCAGGCCCATTCATTCTCTTTGATTATCTTATTGATGAGACTGGAAGAAAAGACTACGCAGAGGAGAATCAATTCTTTCTGAGCTCCAAAACATACATCTTTGTTCTCCTTTGCCCCGTGGTCATCCACCTGCCCTGATGCGGCGCCTTGTAATTGTCCGGCTCTTACCTGCAAAGACACCAGAAGCATTATTTGGGGGTAGGTGGAGAGAAATATTAGAGTCCAGATGCAGGCTGCATTTTCTAAATCGATTTATAAGTAACCAAGCCGTTATTTTTGTTTGAATCTCCATCTGTAGGCAATCTATGTTTATTTTCTGAAATTGGCTCTAAATGCTATAGTGAGGGAAAGAGATATGATTAATCCTTTGCTTCCAAAACCTGCACAAGTTTTACCCAAATGACAGAAATACATCACATTATATGCAAACCCAGGGTGGCATTGTTGCAGTAAGCATGTTTATTTGGGAACAGAAACATTCACAAAACTCAAGAAAGCAGGAAAGAGGAAACAGACACATGCTAAATTAAAAAGAAAAACAAATCCTTATTCAACATATAGTGAAATTTGTTCTTTATATAAATAAAATTTGAATTATGAAAAGTTATATGTGGTAGCTGTTGCCTAAATTTAGGGCAAAAAATTTATTGCAAATTTACTATAAATAGGTGCATGAAACACAGCTGGTCTTAGAAACTGGGCTGAAATATCACCACAAAATGATTTTTTTTTTTTACTGCCTATGAAAGAATTCTGCAATAAATGAAAAGAAAATACTGCACTCGAGAAGAGAAAACACAGCATTTTTCAAATAATTTATTGTAGGAAAGAGAACATTTTAAAGACTGCATATGTTGTGACCTCAACAAAATTAAATTAAATAGGAAATAAAGGGTGAAAATAAGATAAAAAAGACAAAATGAGATGAATGGGGAGCTTTCCTGAGAAGTAAGTTGTGGTGAAAATTCCCTAAACATAAAATATTATCCCAAAATCGGAGTAGTAGAATTTATATATTTATCACATTGAATAAAAAGCAGAATTAACTGTAAAAAAAGTATGTAATATGAAGGATAACCTTAAGAAGTCTTCTCGAAGGCAGAAGTTAGAAAAAATGAAAAAAAAAAAAAAGTAATAGTGAGTCCCTATTTCTGCCTGGAGATGAATGGACCACAACAGAATAAAGATGAGATAAAATAAAATACACTGAATTCTGAAGTCCTGGCTTTAACATTTTAAAAATAGAAGTGTTTGCTTATTGTATTAAAAAGTTTAAAGCAGTAATGGTAAGCTCAAATACCTATAACAGTTATGCAAAAATGTAAATATCTGAATCATGGTAGATGAATGAGAATCAAGGCTTGGGGGAACTGAAGCAAACAGAAGAAACATGCTGTATCCAAATGCTTTCAAAAGTCAAAATTTAAAACAAATGTGCAGGCCAAAAAAATATACATATTAGCCACATTGGGCCTACTGTCTGCCTGTTGATAACCCCTGGCCAAAAAACTTAACTTTTCTTATTTTAAATCCTTTTATCTTTCTCTCCTTCATATATATATTTCGTTTATTGCAAATTTACTATAAATAGGTGGATGAAACATACCTGGTCTTAGAAAATGGGCTGAAATATCACCACAAAATGAAATTATTTTTACTGCAATAAATGAAAAGAAAATACTGCACTGGAGAAAGAAAAGCATTTTTCAGACAGACACACATGTATATATACACACACATCTAAGATATAAACATACACATATAAATACAACACACCTATTCTAAAATGATGTGAGTTAATGAATTAATTTCAAAATATACACACACATATAATAAGGCTCCTAAAATACAGTCTGAAAGCAAGAATCATATGACACAGTAGGGTGACTGCAGCATCTTGAAGCCCAGTTAATTGATAACAGTATAACACAGAATTGAGCTCCTGGCAGCCTCTCTTTAAGGGGACTTTAGTTTTGGAATCATAGAGACAAAGCCTGAAAAGATATGTGAAATGCAGTCAATGGCACTTCATAATCTATCAGCTGTGATTTGGCCAAAAGGAAGAATAGCAAAAAAATTCAGGGAGGGTTTGACTCTAAACAGATTAGTCATATCTATTAAAGTCTTGAAATCAAAAGGAGGGGCTAGAGACACAAACATGGGAAAAAAAAATTAGTATGTGATAAACACTGAATATAATGTTGGTTTCAAAACTAGCTCCATTAAAAGTAAATGGGGGGCTTCCCTGGTGGTGCAGTGGTTGTGAGTCCGCCTGCCGATGCAGGGCACACGGGTTCGTACCCCGATCTGGGAAGATCCCACGTGCCGCAGAGCGGCTGGGCCCGTGAGCCATGGCCGCTGAGCCTGCGCGTCGGGAGCCTGTGCTCCGCAAAGGGAGAGGCCACAACAGTGAGAGGCCCGCGTACCGCAAAAAAGAAAAAAAAAAAAGTAAATGGACTTGAAGTTCCTAATGTCACAGACACTGCGGAAAGGGCTCAGTGACCCCAGACCTAAAGGAATAAGTGGTTAGCTGACCTCTTACACCCAAATGCCATGAAATTTGTAGTTAAATTTTTGGCAGGAACAGAATAGAAACTTTCTACAACAAAACCCCCAATAATCCTGACATGTGAGTCAACTAAGTTGTTGGTTGAAATGGAAACCATTTATTTTAGGTGTCTTTTGGGGAAATGTCAACCTCAGCATTCTGGTATGAAAACTTAGGTTTGACTAATAACTGGGCACCCAAGGAAAGATGTCATGGCCCCTTTTGACTTTCCCGGGCCTCCAGTAGAAATCGCAGTTACTTCTATTCCTTACCATGACAGTTTGGGGCAGGACCATAATTGCAACCCCATCCCATGCCTAGTCAGGCCCATGGCAAGGGCCTGGCAATTACACGTACCTTCTGAAATGTCTGAAATGCCGTAGAGAGCCTGAGCAAGAGACCATGGCCACAGTTAGAAAGTCCTTCTCGGGCTTCCCTGGTGGCGCGGTGGTTGAGAGTCCGCCCGCCGACGCAGGGGACACAGGTTCGTGCCCCGGTTCGGGAAGATCCCACGTGCGGCGGAGCGGCTGGGCCCGTGAGCCATGCCGCTGAGCCTGCGCGTCCGGAGCCTGTGCTCCGCAGCGAGAGAGGCCACAACGGTGAGAGGCCTGTGTGCCAAAAAAAAAAAAAAAAAAAAAAAAAAGCTAATACCAGGGTGCTAATCATTTTGAAATTTCTAAAGGTATCAAATCAATGCTATACACCTTAAACTTGCACAAGGTTATATGTCAATTACAACTCAAGCTGGAGGAAAAAAAAGAAAGCAAGCCTTCTTCCAAAGTTATAATCAGTAGCTCCTCATCACATATCTCAGAATCCTACGTGGAAAACACAAAATCTGCTACAGGAAGCTAACTGAATAGAGATATATGATTATCTTTTTGAGTTTGATGAAGTCAGTATATTTATTTAAGGAGTAGAGGAGAAATAAAGAAGGTGATGTGTTCAGAATTTCCTTCTAGAAAAGTGAACTCATTAATCAACATACACAGAGCTCAGTCATGAATAAATAAAATCTGGAATTCTGACAGCTACAGATGGTATCTGTTGCATTGGAGAAAAGAAGACAGCAGTTTGTCATTAGCGAAGAAATGGCTACTGAAGCTTGAAAAACATAAAATGATAGTATAAATCTGTATATATTTGTATTCCATAGAATCCAAAGTGTGGCTCGGTAGACACTGCCCACTCAAATTCAGCTGAATTTTCAATGTTTAGTAACCGTCGCAACCTCAGCCAGAACCAAACCCCCTTGACATAGCACTGCCAGCAATCCTTTTTTTTTTTTGGGGGGGGGGGGAACCATAATTCACTGATCCAAGGCCACTCTCGCTGGAACTAAATCTGCCAAACCCAACACTATAGAACAATGAAAAACCTGCCGAATTGACATGGCCAGGCCCATAAGCATCATCATAAAAAAATCCCAAGATGGAAGATCAAAGAAAGGACTGTATTCTAAAAGCTAGAATGGAAATTCCCAAATTATGGGGTTTGGCTCATTGTGTCAGGAGCTGGAGATGAGGTTTGTTGAGCCAGGAGACACCAGAGCTCTTCCCTCAGGCACTGAAAAATGAAACTTTACCTGAGACCATTCTTTCTCAGCATCCACATCTGTTTATTTGGAACATTCATCTGTTTAAAGAGGCAAAAGATAGATAGATGATAGATAGATAGATAGATAGATAGATAGATAGATAGATAGATAGATAGACAGACAGACAAGCAACAAACATACCCAGGAAGGGTTTCTACAAATGCACAACATGATAGAATTCCAACTACTGACTGAGTAAATTGGGAATGTCCCATCAAACAGCCATGTGTAGTGACTGAAATGAGACTAGCGGATCCTTTGGGGGCTGGTCATGTTCTGCTTCTCAGTTTGGGTACAGATTAAATAGATGTGTTCACTTTGTGAAAAATTGACTCTGTTGCCATTCTTCTGTATATTTTTTGCTTTTTTGTTATGTTTCAATAAAACTGGCATTTAAAAAGTCAATGGATAGTATAAACTTGCAATTCACTCCCCAGTGGAGAAATTTTGGTAGATCAAGTAAATTCATATTCATTAACTTCTGTTAGCACTTGTTTAACATGGTTGGCATATATCTCCCTGCACTTAAATCTACCCTTATCACTAATGGCTTCAAATTGACATGTGACTGAAACATATGGTAAATGGCTCCTGACTGATATATTTCCAATCTATGAAGATCCAGATACAACAAAGCGTTGCACAAAGAATAAACACTGTATCAATGTGATTGACAGATTGCCTCTATTGAACCTAACTGTCCCACACTAGCTATGTGGGTTTGAGAAAATTCTTTAACCAGCTTTGCGATTTTTAAATCTGCACAGTAGGAACAATTATAGTGTTACTTCATAGGGTAGGGTTGTTGTGAGGATTAAGTTAGTTAATCCATTAAACTCTTAGAGCACTGTTGACTCGTGGTAAGTTCTAAATAAATGTATAAATGTTATTATAATAATTATCTTAAACTTTGCCACTAAATTCTGGTCACATGGTGGTGTGTTGGTGAGTTTTACGCTTATATGATGCAAGTTATTTTTTCAGCTGCTATAAGAGTTCAAATAAGTATGACTTCAAAAAGCAGAAGTTTATTCTTCTCTCTTATAATAGTACAAAGGTAGGCAAAGTTGGCAGACAGTTCTACCATCCTAAAAAGATAGATTCCACATGGAGGTTTAAATCAGTTGCTCCTAACTTTTGCCACATCTCAGAAAACAAGAAACTTGCCAGAGGAAAACACACCCAATGCTTTTAAGAATTAGAGCTAGAGGGTTCATCACTTCTACTTGTGTCCCATTGGTCAGTACTTAGTCACATGGCCATACTTAGCTGCAGGGGATGCTGGAAAATGTAGGCTTCAGCTGAGTAGCTACATGCCAGCTGAAACTCTATTGATAGTGAAAATGTGGAGAATGGATATTGGTAACTAACTAGAAGTCTGCCATTATTACCAACATGGTACTGTCTGTTATGCAGTCTTTAAAAGATCCAGGATACTCTATGTACCACATTAATTTATGTCCTTTCTCTTCTGAGAGTCCATTAAAATGTTAGTAAAGGAATAAAACATCCATTGATCCACAATAATGGATACTCAATAAGGCAGAATAAGTTCTTAGGGGGCCATCAAAGGACAAAATGTTTCAACAAATTTCTGGAAGATGGCATAGCTGATAGAGAAGAATGGAGCAATGTTAAGTTCATGAGGAGAATAAAGTCAAGAAAGAGGCTACTCTGCCTTGTAGAATGTTAAGAAGGCTGAACACTTAATTGGAAATATTCTGAGAACATCCAAAGTACCAGACACGTGAATGGAGAAGCTTTCAGATGATGAATAAAGACCCATACCTAGTGTTTCAGTCATATACTACTGTGTAACAAACCACCTAAAAGTCAGTGGCACTTTATTATGCTCATGGTGTTGTGGGTCAGGAATTGAGACCGAGCACAGAGGAAGGATGGCTTGACCACTACACAATGTTTGGAGCCTCAGCTGGGAAGACTTGAATAGCTGTGAATGATCCAACAGCTGGAGTGTGGGATCATCTGAAGGCTTCTCCAGTCATGTGTCTGGCACTTGGGTTGAGATGACTTAAAGACTGATCTCAGCTCAGGCTATCAATAGATCACCGACATATGACTTCTCCACATGGTCTTGGCTTTTTACAACAAGGCAGCTAGTTTCTGAGAGAAGAAATCCCAAGACTGAGTTTCTGGGAAGCACGAATTCGAAGAGCCCCGGGGTGAAAGAACAAGGTCTTTCATAACCAAGCCTCAGAAATCACTTTGTGTTACTTCCTGCAGACTTTAATCATTGAGGCAGTCACAAGGCTCTCCAGATTCAAGAGGAGGGGACATGGACCCTATCTCTATATAAGAATAATGTCAAAGAATTGGGGGCCATGTTTTAAAATGGGAACTCTACATACTTCACTGTGGAATTTCATAATGCTAAGGCTAAATGCATCCAGAGGAAAAAAAATTGTAATAACTTTGTACCTTGTAAGTACAATGGAAAGAGAACCAGCCTGACAAAAGATATCGTGTCTGAAACACAGGGAGCTAAAGACAGAACAAGAAAACTGTCTATGCTGTGATAGAAAAATTATTTTCAACCTAGTATTTGATACCTAGTCTAACTATAATTCAACTATGAAATATAATACGACATTTTCAGGTGCATCCAATGATTCAGAAAGTTTATCCTCCTCACACTCTTGTAGATTGCCTTGAGAATATGCTCCAACAAAACAAAGGATTTAACCAAAGAGTGGGAGACATCGGGGCAGTCAAACTGTAGATCCAACCCAGAATAATAGAGAAGTGGAAACCTAGGATGACAGCCAATCATCAGTTTAGTTTGAGTAGAAATATAGAAGACAGAAAATAAGATCTCTGGAAGAAAACAACAAAAACCACGCATCTCCAAAGTTTCTAGGAAAAAGTGACACTCAAAACAATTAAGATAGGGGCTTCCCTGGTGGCGCAGTGGTTGAGAGTCCGCCTGCCGATGCAGGGGGCACAGGTTCGTGCCCCGGTCCGGGAAGATCCCACGTGCCGCTGGGCCCGTGAGCCATGGCCACTGAGCCTGCACATCCGGAGCCTGTGCTTCACAACGGGAGAGGCCACAACAGTGAGAGGCCCGCATACCACAAAAACAAACAAACAAACAAAAAAACCACAAGATAGAGTAATGGCAAATAGTGCAAGAAAAAAATGATATCATTAGAAAGTAGAGGAAAAACATCAAGCTATTTAAAAAAGCCAGTATAATCATGGTGTGCTACTTGGCTCTACAAAATAACTGTATAGTCTTAATAACATGAAAATGATTATTGATTAGCCAAATAATAGATAAAAAAATAGGAAGAACATGTTGATGGGGAGTTACCAGGGATTGGATTTTGTAAGAGAGCTAAATTTTCATCAATTGTATAGCAGCATACTATACTAATTAAGGATATAGCAGTAAGTATTTACTAAGGAAACAATCTAAAATAAAGTAAGGTGCCTTCTTTTGGAGAACAAGACTGAGGAGGAGTCAAGAATAGAATTTTCACACTTTATGTTAAAAGTCACCCTGTACTCTTTAATTTGCATGTTTTAATTACATTAAAATGTTAATGATTTTTAGAATGCTGATTATCATATTTTAGTGTTAGTTAAAGATCAAGGGAAGACATAGAAAAGATTAATTATTATATTATTGAAGATTATGGGCCTCAAAACACAAATATATTCTCAGGTATTTAAGAATTTAATATATTACAAATATGAAATGATGAATCAATTAGTAAAGGAGCATATTAGTCAAATAGCCGTGCTGAGATAACTGTTTAACATTCGAGGGAAAAAAAATGCTTTATCAGATGATATCACTTCCATGTGGAATCTAAAAGAAAGAAAAGACAGGAATGAACTTATTTGCAAAACAGAAAGACTCACAGACACAGAAAACAAACTTAGGGTTACCAAAGGGAAAAGGGGTGTGGGGGGAGGGATAAATGGAGGAAGCTGGGATTAATATGAACACACTACTATGTATAAAACAGATAACCAACAAGGACCTACTGTATAGCATAGGGAACTCTACTCAATATTATGTGATAACCTATAAGGGGAAAAAACCTGAAAAAGAAATATACATATATATACACACACACTGCTCTGTATACCTGAAACTTACACAATATTGTAAATCAACTATACTTCAATTAAAGGAAAATTTTTTTTAAAAACCACACTTTATACCATAAACCGTATTTAATTATGACTCTGTAGTTAATTTAAAAATCTAGAAAGGGGCAGGCTTTCCCTTTCCTAAGTAGCAATCGCTACAATCAAAAACTGTGCCTGGCAACTTGGATTTCAAAAGAAATAAAAAGGTTAATTTTTCTTTTACAAAATTAAATTCATCACATATGAGGCAGAGAGATTTCGTTTTTTCTCTTTTTCTTGCAGCACACACCATATCACACACCTGTAGGTAAGGGAAATTGACCAGAAAGAGCTGACAACAGAGTTTTGGCAAATGTGACAGTCCCCTTGGTGAAAGCAGCCGGCACCCAGAAACATGAAGGAGAACTTGCACATCACCCACAATGGCAACTGTTGTGGAAGACTAGAGGTACTCTTTTCATCTTCAGTTTTTTCTACTCTCTGTATGAACAGGTTCCACAATTGCCTTTATTAAAAACTTCCTCTTATACATTTTAAGGTGCTTTTCTAAGTAAAACATACTTTTTACCATTGCCAGTGTTCTCAGCTCTTCGAAGATTGCATATGAGGTATAACCTTAGATGTAATGCTAGCCAAACAAATCAGATTGGAATGGCCTAGGAAGGTGCAGTGGGTTGAATAGTAGTCCCCAAATGTATGTCCAAGTCCTGACCCCCAGGACACATACCTGTGGTCTTTGCAAAAGTAATTAAGGATGCTGAGATGAGATCCTCCTGGATTTAGGGTGGGCCCTAAATCCAGTGACAAATATCCTTATCAGAAACAGAAAAGAAGACACAGAAACACAGGAGAAAGCCATGTGAAGATGGAGGTAGAGACCAGAGAGATGCTGCCACAAGCTAAGGAACACCAGGGGTCACCTGAAAGAGACAAGGAAAGATTCTTCCCTAGAGCAGGGAGGGGGAACACTGCTGCTAACACCTTGATTTCAGACTTCTGACCCCACAGCTGTGAGACAGATTCCTGTTGCTGTAAGCCACCCAGTGTAGAGTCATTTGTTACAGCAGCCCTAAGACACTAATACAGAAGACCTCATGAAGAGATAATAGCTCAATGCCCCTTTGAAGGACAGCACAATTTCAGCAGGAAAAGGACCTTTAAAAAGATGTTTAGGTGTAGCGCTTCCCAGGTGGCGCAGTGGTTGAGAGTCCACCTGCCGATGCGGGGGACACAGGTTCGTGCCCCAGTCTGGGAGGATCCTGCGTGCCGCGGAGCGGCTGGGCCCCTGAGCCATGGCCGCTGGCCCTGAGCGTCCAGAGCCTGTGCTCTGCAACGGGAGAGACCACAGCAGTGAGAGGCCCCAGTACCGAAAAAAAAAAAAAAAAAAAAGATGTTTAGGTGTAAAAGCCCAAGGCCTTCATAGATAACTTTCTATTTTAAATGAAGTATCTTATTCATACAAGCAAGTGGTCAATACACTGGAAGGTATTTCTGGCCTAGTAAGTCATTGGTTGCCAGCCTAAGAAATATAGACTTAGTGGAGCAGAAGTAGTACTTTCCATGTATGTTTTGTTTCAAAGTTTACAAAGACCCTTTACATATTTTTTAAAACCCACAGCAAATTTCTGAATCAGGCAGCAAGGCTATTATTATATGAATTTTATAGATGGAAATAGTTTCACCTCTAGATGTTAAGTGACCTGCTCGAGATCATGAGTGGTTCTCAAAAACATGACTTCGTTCACTCCAAATCCAATGTCCTACCCATTACACCTTGATGATTTTAATAAATGATTAGGAACTAATGAAGCTTGATTAAGAGATCACAATAGTGCAGTCAGAATACTAATTTGAATAAGAGGTTATAGTTAGCAAAACCCATTAGCCAGCTCTTACAACAGTCAGACGTAAGATAATAAGGGCCAAGGTCAAGATGATTTCGGATGCAGGGAGCAGCAGGCAGCAGCTTGTAGCAAGCAGCAGTGTGTAGTAGCTGGAAGCAAGATCTCAGCTCCCTGACTAGGAATTAAACCCAGGTCGCCTGGATGGAAACCAGCATCTTACCCACTAGACCACGGGGCCAGCAGCTGGAGTCCAACTCCCCAGCCCTTTGTCTACTTTGAAAGGAAGAATCCGACAAGGTGACGGAAGGTAGAGAAGAAAGTGTTTATTAGAAAAGCAGAGTACGTGAAGAGAGACGCACTGGCGAACTCAGTGAGAGAATCACGAGAATACCACCTTTGGGAAGATTAAATTCTTTTTAAGGGGGCAGTTTTCCGGGCGTCTGTCTTCTTCTTGGCCAATAGTATTGTTTTGACGCCCGTGGCTAATTTGCCTCTGGACCCTCCCCTGGGTGCACACGCATCCCTCAGTCAAGATGGATTTCATCGTAAAGGCCTCTGGGAGGAAGATAGCAGGACTGACTATGGTCTGGCATCCTCTGCCTTTTTGACCCCATGAAGGCTTTTGAGCATGCATAGTGTCTCCCTTGCCCCAAGGACGGGAGATGTATGACCTCTTTAACAGGGTTTAGCCCCTCTCTGTCCGTGCCATAATAGTGCCCAATGTCCAGTTATCTACCTTGTTCCTGTTACTGTTTCTTATATCAAGGTGCCGATCTCGAAATATAGACAGGAGTCCGGTCATAAATATGTAGTCCTGGAGCCCGTTTTTCTCTCACCTCAGGAAAATGTACATAGGGGGCTGGTAATGAATGTCTGGCCTGGAGCTCATCTTCTTCTCACCCCAGGAGATGTGAACAGGAGGCCAGTTGTAAATGCCTAGCCTGGAGCCCATCTATCTCCTGCCTCAAAGATGGTGTCGATTCCGATACACAAGGGTACATAAGGGAAATAGTGAGAAAGAGCCTACATATTTCACACAGTGTATATCATGAATGCCCAAATTTTGTCATATTTTCTTAAATCCTTTCCTATTTGGGATTTTATATAAACATTAATTGCATTCATGTCTACTGAAATATATTATCCTTCTTCCTGCTTATCAATTTAGCATAATTTTCTAGGCAATTTGGTATACTTTTTTTCCCCAAAGGACTAGCAACTCCTAACCTCATCTTTACATCGGGTAGGATTTAGACTATATGAAATCTAATTAAAAGATTCTAGAATTAAAACTGATTCGATACACACACACACACACAAAACCATGAATTTGTGTCAGTTTCCTAAACCTATCGTACTTGTATGAGCTCAGATAAAATACCTTGACGACACATACCACATACATTGAACGAGACTATAAGAAACTGTTATCACTCTGGCGAGTGAGAAAGTGGGTTGGCTAAGACTGAAACTTGAAACCTGAAAAGCCTTCTTTCTTATGCAATAACTATTTAAAACACTGAAAATGAATACATCTTGAAACTTCCAAACATTAGATAGCTAACACAGAAAACCACAATTTAATAAAACTTATCCATGTTCAATTGGGTTTCTATACCTTAATGCATGGCTTTAGAGCAGGGGTCCCTAACCCCCAGGCCCCAGAGCAGTACCAGTCCACGGCCTGTTAGCAACCAGGCTGCACAGCAGGAGGGCAAGTGAGCGAAGCTTCATCTGCCTCTCCCCATCTCCCCATCGTTCACATTACGGCCTGGACCATCCCCACCCCCTCACCCCCGGTCCGTGGGAAAATTGTCTTCCAGGAAACCGGTCCCCGGTTCCAAAGAGGTTGGAGACCGCTGCTTTAGAGTGTGTTTAATGGGACTCTGGTCCTTCAAGATATCCTAGGGGCAAAAGTGTTTCAGATGCATTCCAAGTTATATTCCATTCTTAAAAGAGTGATGATGTATATTAGAAACTTAAAAGCTCAGATAAAATCTACAGTAAAGAAACCAGCTTTACTTTCATTCATCCAGTGTTTTTCAAATTTATTTATTTTTTTGAGGGAGAAGAGTTGTTTATTTTTGATAATTCATGGAACTAGAGCTCTGTATAATTCTTTTCTAACATGTTAAGTCAACATGCCCTTAGCAGAATAACTATTTTGAGCTTGCTTCAAGGAAAAAAAAAAAAAACAAACAAAAACAGTTTTTCTTTGTGCAAGAGGCAGTCATCATGTGAATTAAATAAAATAATCCAAATAAGTGACAAGATGTGCCAACCATGTCAAGTGAATTGGAGTCATTACTTTTATCAAGAGACATAAAAATATGCACAGAAACTATAAGAAAGCAGAAAAGATAAAAGAGAAAAATGCTGATTTTTAAAAAATATTTGGGAAAATAGTTTTATCTTTAATACTATGCAAACTACACTCTGGGTGAATATCATCTGGATTCTTGGCACTGAAGTACAAAGATAAATGACAATATTGCAGAAATCTGAATTCCAAGGTATAGGCAAAGAAGAGTGTGAAGACTTCAACAGCCATTGATTGCAGAAGAAAGTACCATGGCCAGTAGACACAATTGTAGCCATGGTCTCTGACCCCTAACCTCCAGAACCAGAACCATAGACCTCAGAATTTGAGCTTTTGAACTCAAAACCAACGGAAGACACTGTGCCCACATTTTCTTTTGCAGTACACCTCCAAGGCCCATTCCTTATGAACTATGGGTCCCTAAAGACTCCAAGAGCAAAATCCCAGAGAAAGAATTGTGGCTCTCTGTGTCAGGAGAGAAAGATAAGGTATGAAGGGAAAAATAAATTCCTGGAGTTTGATGTCCCCTTCTGCCTAAGGACATCTATACCCTTTCCCTCATTAAAAAGTGTGGCTTCACTCCCAGAACCTTCCCTCTCCACATGCATACTAATTGTTTGAAAAATCCTTTTTTCTAATCTTAATATTTCCTGGCTCATTAAGAAATGTACCTTAACTTGCAGAGGAATTAAACCACTTTAACCAAGTCATATAAAACAAATATTTTCAAAGTCACTGAGTAGCAGTAAGCTATTAAATTCATGCACCTTTGATATTTATCAAGGGACTACTCTTTGTTGATATGACTTTATTAGTTTGTTTCTTGGGTGTGTATCATTGCCAAGCCATGGTCAACCTAATACTTTATATTATCCAGAGAATCCAAAACCTACCAATGATTTGTTAGAAAAAACATTTCTAACAATTTCTTTCTAGATATAGCAAATTATCAGTAGAAATACACAGAACTTGGTCATGAAAGAGTCACCACATAAATTTCAATGAGTATAATTAAGCCTCTCCCTCTGCCTACAGGAAAAGCCATACTGAAATAGCACAGCTTATGCCTGAAAATCCAATTGCCACATGCTCATAACCACCTGATGTTCTACAGATGTCTCAAATGCAATCGTCTCTAAATAAAAATTATTATCTGTAGTCCACCTCATTTATCCTTCTCTTATATGCCCTCTCATGGCAAAGACATCACAGTCCACCAATCTTCTGGAATAGAAACTTCAAAGTCATCTTTGAGCACCAGTATTTTAGAGCTCACCTCAAGTATCTATCATCACAGGTCTTTGTGGTTATCAGATAAAGAGAACTCTTACAACCCTTGCATGGCTCCTTCTTACTTATCCTAAAAGGTTAAATGCGTCACATGACATTCGAGATACCCAAGAAAGGGATTCTTGATTCATGCTTTGTCTTTCATGCCTAACATTCATTTATAATAATTTTTGGAGCCACATTGGAACTCACTGTTTTCTGAACTCATTATAAGCTTTCATGCCTCCACAACTTGGGCCTTACTGTTTAATCTATGGGAAGCTACCCTCCTTTTTCTCCCTTCACTCTACCCCACCCAACACCCCTACCCCCTTAACTAACTGGGCCTTGTGAATTCATCTATTCTTTAAGACCCAATTCAAATTATTTTCCTCTGAAAACCCTCCCATATGTCTCCATGCACAGCAAAATTGATCCTACTAATCCTCTAGATCCACAGCACTTTATCTATGTTTCCCTACTAAGGCACTTATTTGATGTTAGTTGGGTATTTATATATCTGCTTCCCTGCTATATTAGAATCTTCATAAGAAAGAGAGACTGTCCAATTACCAACAGATGTTCAATAAATATTAGCTGGGTAAATGAATGATTAACTGAACAGTTTACACTATAAGGTCATTCCAGTGTCCCCAATTTTATTTTATTTTATTTTTTAACATCTTTTTTTTTTCTTAGTATGTCTCTCTTTTTTTTTTTTAACATCTTTATTTGAGTATAACTGTTTTACAATAGTGTTAATTTCTCCTTTACAACAAAGTGAATCAGTTATACATATACATATGTTCCCATATCTCTTCCCTCTTGCATCACCCTCCCACCCACCCTCCCTATCCCACCCCTCTAGGTGGTCACAAAGCACAGAGGTGAACTCCCTGTGCTATGCGGCAGCTTCCCACTAGCTATCTAATTTACATTTGGTAGTGTGTATATGTCCCTGCCACTCTCTCACATTGTCACAGCTTACCCTTCCCCCCCCATATCCTCAAGTCCATGCTCTAGTAGGTCTGTGTTTTATTCCCGTCCTACCACTAATCTCTTCATGACTTTTTTTTTTTCTTAGATTCCATATATATGTGTTAGCGTACGGTATTTGTTTTTCTCCTTCTGACTTACTTCACTCTGTATGACAGACTCCAGGTCTATCCACCTCATTACAAATAACTCAGTTTCATTTCTTTTTATGACTGAGTAATATTCCATTGTATATATGTGCCACATCTTCTTTATTCATTCATCTGTTGATGGACACTTAGGTTGCTTCCATGTCCTGGCTATCGTAAATAGAGCTGCAATAAACATTTTGGTACATGACTCTTTTTGAATTATGGTTTTCTCAGGGTATATGCCTAGTAGTGGGATTGCAGGGTCATATGGTAGTTCTATTTGTAGTTTTTTAAGGAACCTCCATACTGTTCTCCATAGCGGCTGTATCAATTTACATTCCCACCAGCAGTGCAAGAGTGTTCCCTTTTCTCCACACCCACTCCAGCATTTATTGTTTCTAGAGTTTTTGATGATGGCCAATCTGAAGTGTCCCCAATTTTAAATGTGTAAATGAAACCTCAAGAGTTCCCGGAAACTTCCTTTTCAATATGATGTCTCCTGAGGCCATCTTATGCATCTCTTCTCAAGGAGATATGCAAAGTTAGGGGATAAAATGAGAAAATAAAGCCATCATACAAGAAATAGAGAAGGAAGGAATAGGAGGAGAATCTAATCAAAATTCTAAAACATCAACCTTTCCTATGATCTTGAAGAGACTAGTCAGAAGCTTTGAAAAATCACTCATTTGATAGGTTCTGCACAGAAATAAGTTCTCTGGGGAAAAATAAAGAGAATCAAAAAACTACTCTAAAATGCTAAAGGTTTTTGGTTGTTTTGCAATGGCTTTATTTAGCATTCAAATGTCACATCTCACTTTGAAAGACCCAAACTACCCATCAAAAGATTACACAACTCAGTCAGCACTATGCACTCATAAATGTAGTTTGCCTTTTCAGTCATCATTGCACCAGAGATATGAGCAGCCTCAAATAATTTTGTTGAGAGCCACTCGTATAAGACACGGCCTAGACATGTTTAATTTAACAGTACATATGGAACACTGGAAGTTGGCGGACTTAACTTTGAATCGGAGAAGAATTGGATCAGCCAGCCTGTCTGACCCTTCACATTACAAAATGCAGAAGAGAAAATAATTCAATGATCCATCAGAATTACGCTGTACAGGCTTTTCTGCAAGTCATATGGATATTTCTATTTTTCTTCTTAAAATTCATGTAACTGTCTTGGTCTTCTCATCCTTCTTTTTTTTTAACATCTTTATTGGAGTATAATTGCTTTACAATGGTGTGTTAGTTTCTGCTTTACAACAACATGAATCAGTTATACATATATATATATATATGTTCCCATATCTCTCATCCTTCTCTTATATTAGAGAAAGAGTGGAATATATCTTGCAGGCTGGTTTCTCTGAGTCAACTAACACTGCTCTTCATTAGCGTTCTACAAAATACATTTCACAGAATGATAATCACACTATATGCTCCAAGATGAAGGAGTTTCATGGTTAAAACATGTAAAAGAAGGAAATAGAGATGATAGATAGATGATAGATAGATAGATGGATGAACAATTGAATACTATGTCTCTGTAGCAGAGATTCACAATACATAGTAGCAATATTAAGAATCTGAGAAGAGTGAGAAAGCAAATCATGTAAAATGAATTGGACCTGAACTTTTCAAACATTTACCCTATGGAACTCCTTCTTTCCATTCCAAAATTAGTATAACATCAAACAAGACTTCTGCAGAATTTTACAGATGAAATACAGAATCCCAGATACATTTGAATTTCAAATAAACCACAAATTTTGTCAACAAATACTTGACTCAACTGGGACATACCTATAATTAAAAAAAAAAAAAAACTTCAGAGACTAAGACTACTAGTAGTGAGAATTAGACACAGTAGAGGATGAGGGGAGGGAAGATGTCTTGAGTCGACAAAGAGAACAAGAGATTGGTTGTGAGATAGGGCTCAGTAGAATCTTCAACTAGAACAGCCTACCACTTTGCAGGTGGTGAGTTGTATGCCAGCTTAGCCTCACTGCTCCATCATGTGTCCTGAGGACCGCTGGGGGGGCATGTCCAACAGGACAGGACGGACATCAGGAGGGGTCGCTCAGGCCTCTGTGGTTAGAGAGGCAGCTAAGTCCTCTAGAGAAAAGAGTAGTTCCCTAAGTGTATCCTGCGTAAGGTTGCCAGATTTAACAAATAAAAATAAAGGACTACCAGTTACATTTGAATATCAAATAAACTGCCAATCATTTTTTGATGAATGAAAAAGGTTTATGGGGCCCTTGTAAAGAATATAGAATCTGACAGTGGTGACATAGCGTGTGATACTCCTGGACAGACTACATACAGAGTAACTCATCAAGAAATGAGAGTGAATAAGCAGCCGCAGTATCTGAATTGTGCGACCTGCATATCTCTATAAAAAAACACTCAATTTAACATCATTTAGCGGTTCCATCACTGACTATGTTTATTGGACAAACAAGTCACTCCTGTCCTATTTCCTCATCTGTCAAATGAGGGAGTCATATAAATTGACCTCTGAAGTCTCTTCCAACACTAATATCTTACAAAAGATATTGTGACACAATGAAAATAGCAGTCAGAATGGAGGACTCCATCATTCAAGATGATATTATATGCCTTATGTTTACTAGGTGAAAATATAACATTATGTGTCTGCCTTTCATTTACAGAGATGTTGGCTGGTCAATTCCCATTTTACTTCAAGTTAGAAATATCTAAATAATTCCCAGTCCTTGTAGACATTACCAGAATTATTTACATCTCAACCATCTAGAAGTATTTTCCTTGGGTTTAAAAAATAACATCTCCTAGAAAGTTAGATCCTTCAATGCTGTGAGCAGCCCATGAAGTGTTAGATTAGTGCCCAAATGAATCCCTTCTCATACATTCTGCTTCCTAAAACAGAGCTCCTTTGGTGGACAGATACAAATAGAAATCTAATTCAGATTCATCCACCAGGTTCACAGTGCCCACCATGAATCAGATCTTTATATTATACTCTCATTCCTTTTTCCAATTTTTTTTTTATTTTCATACAATTTTTAAACTTACTTTCCATTTACAGTTATTAAAAAATATTAGCTATATTCCCCGTGTTGTAAAATACATCCTTGAGCCTATCTTACACCCAATAGTATATACCGCCTGCTTTTCCATGCTTCTCTTGCCCCTCCCTGCCCCCACTGATAATCACTAGTTTGTTCTCTATATCTGTGAGTCTGCTTCTTTTTTGCTATATTCCCTAGTTTGTTGTATTTTTTAGATTCCTCATGTTAAGTGATATTATACCGTATTTGTCTTTCTCTGATTTATTTCATGTATGTGGTCTTCGATCTTACAACCACATTATGAACCATTGCAGACACAGGCTTGCTGTTCACCAAACTCATTTTCTTTTCTCTTCCTCCTTTGCCTGCGTCTAGATCATATGAGCCAGTTCTTTGCACTTAAGTGTGACCATATGACTGGGAACTTGACATTGAAAAGTGCGCAGAAGCAATGCATGCCACTTCCAAGGCTGGCTCATAAAATCTCCCCACGTGTAATCCCACTCTCTTTGCCCCTCTGCAGCCACGTTAGAAGCCTTGGTTAGAAAAGTCACACGATAGAAAGTGCCTATGTTTCCAAATCAGCTGTTGTAGAAGAGCTACCCACTGCTTAGGAAGACCCATTCAAGACTGGGCATGAGCAGGAAATAAACTCCCTATTGTGTTCTGTTGAAACTGTTGAAACTATGCAGCAATGAGCATCACCTTAGTTAATACTTGAAGATAGAATTATTATAGCCATTTTACACATGAGGGAACAGAGGCTCTGAGAGATCAAACCACTTAACATCAATATAGTAGAACTGAATTTATCACCAGACCTAACCCTAAGTCCTGTGATTTTTCTAGAAGAGAGCTGCCTCTCTTCCAAAATTTCTAATTTCCAGAAGTACATTATATATGCTTTTTAGACAATTTTCAGGCTTTTCTTTAAAAAAAGAAATTTTCCAAACCCTTTCCAGAATCATATGTTGACATAAGGGAAGAGTCAGTGAATTAATATCTTGGTAAGGGCTACCAGAAGAACTGAGTTCTGTCCTCATTTTAATCAAATCAATTTGAAAATGAATGCACCTCTTAATCCTGGGATTTATAACTATAGCTTTTGTCCAGGGAGTAAGTTTTAAGGTAAAGTAGCTTCACTTTCTGGTGAGTTTTATTTCCATATTTCATTATCTACTATGGAAAAAAGAAGATTGCAAAGATTATTGAACACATTATTTTTTAATATGGTTTCTGGTCTCTCAGCAATCTTTTACCTTTTCATAAATGTATAGTTGCATGAATCTGATTGGTAAAAAAAAGACACAGCAACATAGACCATGACTATACCTGTTTACCAAGTCTACTTTAATCAAAAGAAGAATTCTGGGAAAATATAGACTTGAACAAAAAGAGTTGTTCTTGTAATTAACCCAGTTAAGCTCCCCAAATCCATAAAACGTAATGTTTCCATACCTACTTTTGTGAAAACCCAGAACAGTTCGGTGACAACTTTTCTGTGAGAAAATCACTACAATCTTTTTTGAAAAACTATTTCTTCTCTTTAGGATTATTACCCACATTTATCTCTTCCAATAAATTTTAAGATGCATGTAATGGTTAATTTTATGTGTCAACTTGGCTGGACCACAGTGCCGAGATATTTGGTCAAGCATTATTCTGGTACCTCTGTGAGGGTGTTTTGGATGAGATTAAGATTTAAATCAGTGGACATAGAGCAAAGCTCAGATATAGGCTCAAAGATTACTCTCCATAACATGGGTGGGCCTCATCCAATCAGTTGAAGGCTGAATAGAATGAAAGATTGACCTCCCCCAAGCAAGAAGGAATTCTGCCAGCAGACAGCCTTTGGACTTGAACTGTATTATCTGTTCTTCTCTGTGTATCCATCCTGATGGCCCACCCTGCAGAGATTGGACTTACCAGCCTCCATAATCCAATAAGCCAATTCCTTAAAATAATCTCTCTCTCTCTCCCTTCTCCCCTTCTCTCCCTCTGTCTCTTTATTTCTACATGCATACATCCTATTGGTTCTGTTTCTCTGTACTATTATTATTTAGACTTTTAATTATAGAAATAAATAAGAACTTAAAAATTCAAATATTATACTCTTCTTATATTTATTAACATTTTCTAAATACTCTTCTGGGAATTATGAATGTCACACCAACAAATCTTAACAGCATTCATCAGGTAATGAACATGTTTTGATATTTTTGAGTGGAAAAGTTACATTATCAGATTTATGGGTTAGCTTGTGCCTCCTACAAATTCATATGTTGAAGTCCTAAGCCCCAGTATCTCAGAATGAGACCTTGCTGGGAAGTGAGGTTTTCTGCAGACAGAATTAGTTGAGATGAGGTCATTCTTGAGTTGGGTATGTCGCTAGTTCAATATGACTGACGTCCTTATAAAAAGAGAAAATTTGGACACGATGAACACACACACACAGGGAGAATGACATGTGAAGATGAAGGCAGAGTTCAGGGTGATGCTTCTACAAGCCAAGGAACGCCAAAGATTGTCAGCAGCCACCAGAAGCTCGGGCTGAGGCATGGGACAGTTTCTTTCTTACAGTCCTCAGAAGGAATGGACCTCGCTAACACCTTGATCTCAGATTTCCATCCCCCAGAAATTTGAGACAATAAATTTCTGTTGTTTAAGCCACCCAGTTTGTGATCCTTAGTTACAGCAGCCCTAACAAACTAATACAGATAGATCTGAGACTGCTGTACAGAAAGGGAAGAAAGACACTTAGATCACATAGGAGCTAATCACAATACTCTAGTGAAAGGCAATGAGTTCCCACAGTAGGTAAGACTAGAGGAAATGCTAAGAAAAGGACATAAAGAATTGTTACGGTAGAAGGAATTAACTATGTGAAGCTAGGGGGAAAGAAGAGTGAAAAACAGTGACAGGATTTCAATCCTAGGTGACTTGGAAGGTGGTGGCAGCATTAATCAAGAGGTAAAAATCAATATGATGAGAAGTTTTAGCAAAAGAATATTTCATTTTAGTGAAATGGCCTTCTCTATGATTATGCAATTGATGTGTTCCTAAGAACACTTGGATTAAAATGCTTAATGGAGGGAAAAGAGAGTTTAGGGGCTTGACTTTCAGGCCCAAAAGGATACACTTTTTTATGTAGTAATTTCAATAATAAATTCCAAAATAAATTTACACAAAGATAAATGATGGTTGTAAATATATGGCTATGAAACCTACACATTTCTAAACAAGTCCTACCCTTGACTACCCTTGACCACACCCAGCTCTGCTCCAGAGTAATCACTTGTCTTTCTTACAGGCATTAAGACTATCATTATAACCATTTTTATACTAGATTGTCACTTTGATCATCCATTTATATAATAAAGCACAGAACAACGTACACAAAGCAATTGTGTTTGCTTATAATAGATTCTTGCCTGTGCTGGTGGGAGCTTGTTCCCAATCCTAATTGTTTTATAATCTGAAGTGTGCAATACAAACCCTGATTAATAAATCACATCCCTGATTAATAAATTACACTATGGCCAATTTGAGTTTTGAAAATTTCTTTGAATTTGATTATAAGACATCTTTTTGGAAATGCCCATGAGACAGTTAAATATAGGAAAGTGGAGTATATGAAAGAAGTTGGATCTTAATCAGTGAAGACCTCATTTTCATAAAAGCTACATGATGCCCTCTAGATATGGGGCCATTTATAAATTCCTAAGCACAAGCTGTAGCTCCCTAAAAATAAAAAGAGGCGGAGTGAATATTTACCAAGGCTAAGGTCAAATTGTAGAGCCCACCTTTACTGAAGGCAGAGGGCAGCTGTAGAGGGCGCCAGTCTGCGTCTCTACCCCAATTTGCCAACCATTCATTCTTGCCATTCAGTTGGTTATCAGTACATTCCCTTGAGTCTCACAAGCTTTCTGATTCCCAGATTTTTTTTTAATGATTAAAACTTTTTAAAAAATTTTATTGGAGTATAGTTGATTCACAATGTTGTGTTACTTTCTGCTATACAGCAAAGTGAATCAGTTATACATATACATATATCCCTCTTTTTTAGATTCTTCTCCCATATAGGTCATTACAGAGTATTGAGCAGCATTTCCTGTGCTATACAGTAGGTTCTTATTAGTTACCTATTTTACACATAGTAGTGTATATATGTCAGTCCCAGTCTCCCAATCTATCCCTCCCCCCTTACCCCCCTGGTAACCATAAGATTGTTTTCTACATCTGTAACTCTATTTTTGTTTTATAAATAAGTTCATTTGTACCATTTTTAAAGTCAAATATTCCAGAGGTTGTTATATGAATTTTCAGCTTTTACTGTAGTTGTTTTATTTTAAGAAGCATCATATAAGAGAAAAGGGTAGAAAATTTTACCTTTTTAGAGAATTTATGGGATATAGCACTTTGGTAAGCACTTACAAGCATTTGTAGGGAAAAGGCAAAGCACATGGAATCCCTAAGTGGAAGATACAGAGGAAAATATAAAAGGTCTAGAGATATTGCTCTACATAACTAAGCTATGAACTCCATGGGGAGCAGAAATCACAACCATATAACCAGCACCCAGCGAAGAAGCTGGGACGTTAGAGGTACCCTAACGTTTGTGGAAGGAAGGGAGGGAGGAAGAGAGGAAGGAAAGGAGGGAGTGATTTGGTTTTGAGTTGAATGTGATAATGTCCCAGGGACAATGGCCAAGGAACTTCTTTATGTCTAAAATTTAATTTTGAGTTGTTTTCATCACTGAAGTATAAGCATCATCTATGCCCCCAGACTTTCAGTACAGTCTGTTCGATACCCAAATGCCTGTGTAAGTAGATTTTGTGGAAATCAAGGAAAGGAAACAGTGCTATGGTGTCTGAGTCATTGTAGATTTTGTGGAAATCAAGGAAAGGAAACAGCGGTATGGTGTCTGAATCATTACAGTCTGAACAGAAACAGAGTACAGACTAGGAAGAAGATCAATAAAATGAACTAATTCTTCTAAAGTAAAAGTTCAGAGCCAGAGCAGGTTAGGAAATAAAACAGTAAGTCACCATCCTCCAACCTTTCCACCCTTGGATTCCTCGGGGATGCTAGGAGTAGCCAGGATTTCCACCAAAGAAGAAAAGACAGTGAAAGCCAATTTCACTTCAGTATCAAATAACAGGATGCCCCAGTGATACCTGGGATGCACACTTATTGTCTCAGTTTATTCCTGAAACAGACGCATACGATGGTATCATTATCTTTGTTTTACAAATGAGCTAAGGTTTAGGGAGCTTAACAAACCTGCAGCCAAGGGGCAGAAATCAGGATTTGAACCAAAGTCCTTCGAACTGCTTCCCCACATCTACAGACTATTACATACGAGACATATTTCTGGGTCCTAGACCAAGAAGAGAAAGAAATCATCATTGCTCTATCTTTTAAAAGACTGTCCTCAAAGACAAACTTTGCAATTTTACAAGTTATTATGAAATAAAGCAAAGAACGGAGAGAACTTTCAAAGTTCAAGTACAAATAGAATAGCTCTAATAGCAGAATAGATGATTCCCCAAACAGAAATAAAAGCAAGGAAATAGCTCAGCAGGATAGCTACAATATCCTTGGATGTTCACACCATCACAATAAATAGCTCAAGCAAAAGTTCACTCATCTCAGTCTATAAAATCTATGTTATTAAATATTGCTACTACATGAATCTTAAAGATGATTAGGTGTCTAAAGAAAAAGAAAAGGCATCTCTGTTCTAGTCATTTTTACTGAAAACTGGAAAGCTGAAGAAAGAAACATGAACAAAAGAATTATTAATAATGTGTAAGCCTCTGAAAAACTTCATATTTTTCAAATCATATGTGAAGTGACCGAAATCAACAATGTGAGAGTTCAGTAAATGACAGTTTTGAATGGCTCATCTAGGGTTCTCCTAGTGATTTCCATTATAGAGTAAACCAGAGCATTTCTGAAAGCCAGGGTGTTATTTTTTTTAAAAAAGAGTCATGAAACCAATGTATAGTAAAAGCTCTGACTTGCTTTAATGAGATAGTACAGTGAGTCATACATACTAACATTTCTTTGATTAGAGGGAACATTTCTTCTAAGAGTAGAGTCAATAATAGTAAGAAATGAAAAATTTTCCCTCCAGAGATTGTCCATACGTTTTGCCTCTCTCTAAGCACCTCTGTTAGGAGAAAAGGCACCCATCGCTCATGGCAGGCACACCTCATGTGCTTCCACTTTCTGTTAAAAAAAAAAAAAAAAAAAAAAATTTCTCTACTGTTTGTCCTTGAGCAACTCTGAAAAGGAAATATAGAGACGTGTTTCTGGACATAACAGAGAATGAGGACAAAAGGAAACCAACTGGCGGTCAGCTCTCACTTTCTAAAAAAGGCAGGAGTTAGCACGTTGACCACCAGTCCAGATGGCTTGTTTTATCTGCATGTGGGCTCCAATGGAGAGCAAGCACAAAATAAAGCTCTAAGTATTAAAAGAAACCAACATGTGTTTGAAATTTGTTTTGAAGTCTTCCCTGCCCAGATTAACTAAAACGCAGAACTTCAGTTTACTCAGAACATGTTTGGGGGTCTACCAATACACAACAGCAAGTGAGGGAACTAGAAAGCTACAGCCACCTCTTTGATGCCATAAATCTCAGGGCCTAGAAACTGACTTCTTCATCCTTCCTCCTTCTCCCTGCCTCCCATCTAATCACGGAGGGATCCTTTGCAGAGTTTTCCATTGTGGTCCTCTGATGAAGTAAGCCTCTGAACCTCTAACTGATCTATTGTCCCCTTCGCTGTACAATTCCCCAAACTACCTGGTTTCTCAGGTAACATTTCTTTGTCCTGCATGGAAATTATTCTGCAAGCCCATAAATAAGTGGGGGAAATATAGAGGACTAGTCACTCTACTTGAGTACATGTCCAAAGACTCTCTAACCAAGTAAAATATAAGATAATCCCTTGCCTGTCGTCAAACACAGTGGCTGAACCCATACTCCATTCTCGGAAAAGAAAATCAGACCCTAATCAGCAAAGGATGATTCACAGACAGCAAAACTTCTTGCATATAAAGAACTCTCCTGAGATGTACATTTGCAACGCCAAGTAATTAAGGTTCGTTGAGAAATACAGAGCGAAACAAATTTCCTTTTTCCGAGGCACAAGCCAGAAGACAAAGCAGCTAGGTCAAAACGTGCCAAAACCATTAGAGACTGGGGCATGGGTGGTAAATTTCTGGAAGCATCCAGAGGTGTACGTGCCACCAGTGATCAAACCCTTAAAACAAGATTGGGGCCGTCCAGAAAAACATTAGACTGCCAAAGTCAGCTTATTCAAGCCTGGCAGCCAGCAATCAGGCAGTTGGAACAGGGGTCAGCAATGAAGAGTTATTCAGGGACAGGCAGCTTGTTGCAAGATCCTGGAAACACAGCTGGCAGGTCATGGAGTCTTGATGAGCTCACGGGTCCCTGCACACTCAGCAAATTCTTTGGCAGCTGGACACGCAGGACTGCTGGTACATCCTGGAGACCCTGCAGGCTTGTTGGCAGATGGTGGAGACTCCTCCCACCGGCTGGCAGACGGTGGAGACACTTTTCCCTGGTTGGCACACAGTAGAGATGCTGCCCAGGGGCTGACAGCCACTGGAGACAAAGGTGAGCGGCCGGCTGCAGGGAGTTGAGAAGGGATTGGAGACACAGTGGTTTGCCGAGAGCAGGTCACGTGGACAGGGCTGGAGACGCAAGGAGTTGGCTGGTAGCAGGTTGGCTGACAAGCAGTGGGCTCGCAGCAGGTCTTCTGACAATGGTCCAGGAGCCAGGAGCCAGTTTAGAAGGAGCTGGGCAAATAGATGCCGCTCAGGCAGTCGACATCTGGGGTAGAAACCGTGGCAACTGGGGCCACTGGCACAGTGTATTGTCCTCCAATCAGCCTGGAAGAGTGTTTCTTTGTGGAGCAATTGTAGGACATGGTGCCGGATGGAGAGACGTGAGTAACTTGTTGAAGCTGGCTCCTGAACTGTAAATGCCACTTCAGGCTCCCGAGCTTTTATGTATCCTTGCTGGTGGGTGGGGCTCCCACCCTGGTCTTCCTGGCTTCCTTGGCTCGCACTGGCTTGCCTTAGAACCTCTTGTGACTCTCCAGGTTCATTGTCTCTTGAGAAGCCTTCATCCTCATAAAGAAAGTTTAGTAGTTTGGTAACTAAATCATAGGCTTCTGGACTGTACTCAGTCCCAGGATTAAGAAGGTTGGTTGACAGCCTCAAAGTTACTGGTCATACCAGCCCACACTTCATCCCTCATTCATTTTGCTTGGATACAATGAGTGTCCATCCGACAGTAACATCAAACATGCCGCCATTCCACAATGACCCTCTCTCCCTTCTGACGGGGACTAATTACACACCCACACCGAGTTTGGGCTGTTGTTGATACTTAATGTTTTAGGCATAACTTAATCAGTCACCCGTCCATAGCTAACGGAGCTTCTAATGAACAAGGAACATTCTTGAATATGCTTCCAGATGACAATGACAACATCTGTCAGGAAAAAGGACACAAAGACATATCCAGAGTACAAACTGGCTTGGAAAATCAACTAGGTGATCAGAGCAAGATGCCCCCAGAAGGGCAGTGGGACTCACCCTTTATGTCCAAGCAGCAAAGCAGATCGGAAGCTAATTCAGTGGGACTGCATCTGTAGCCAAGTTTCTTTCTAAATAAATCGGATGAGCTTTATTCCTAAAATGTTTAATCTTGTCACAATGGGTAAGAGTGACTCATAAGACCCATCAATATGCCAGCGAAACAGGCTTAGTTAATTTTTTAATTATTATAATGTTAATTTGAAAGGGTAGGGTGTCTTTCTCCCAAGATGCTCAATATATTCAAAAGGTATTTATTTTCACACAAAAACTTACAGACAGGATGCACTTTTATTATGCACAAACCCAACGCTCTTCAAGGTCACTGTCTCCATCAAGGATAAGGGAAGGAGAAACTGGGAGAAAGCAGGCCTTTAATCAATATTTGGTGATTAATGGATGTGTGAACAGTGTACTATAACATTCAATGATTCTTTCTCATTCTTGGGGAAACCACAGAAGGAGATCATTCTCCTTTATTTCATTTTGCTAGAGTAGAGTCAATCCTCAACACCAAAATGACTTATCCTTTTGATCCATCTGTGCACAACCATTTCAACTCTGGCAAAATAAGTCACTTCAACACAGCTTGGTGATATTTCTACATCAAAACAGCTGTAAAGGGCTTCCCTGGTGGCGCAGTGGTTGAGAGTCCGCCTGCCGATGCAGGGGACGTGGGTTCGTGCCCCGGTCCGGGAAGATCCCACGTGCCACGGAGCGGCTGGGCTCGTGAGCCATGGCCGCTGAGCCTGTGCTCCGCAACGGGAGAGGCCACAACTCTGAGAGGCCCGCGTACCACCAAAAAAAAAAAAAAAAAAAAAAAAATCAATCAATGTTCCATTGATGATACTACAAAGACTGTAGTCTTTATTTCTACTCCAGTTTCATCAATTGACAACAAAAATAAATACAATTTTAAATAGTAAGTTACAAGCACTGCTATCTTTAAACTTCATGTGTTTTTGCATTCTATATACTTTTGACAATTTTACTTCATTAGAATAAAATGCAAGGTCACTACAAACAAAACAGGAAGAGATAAAAAGCCTTTAATAGCTAGGAACTATGATTTGAAATTAAAATTATTTAAAATGGCAACGCGTACAACTAATTATTAGAAAACAGCAGAGGAGTGAATTGATTTTTCAGATGTAGGTGGCAAGACCCTTCGTAAAAACAGGATTCACAAACTTTGAAATCACTTTAAGATGATATTTTCGTTTTCTTCCAGTCAGAGTAAGCAAAACCAATAGATTCTTTAAGTAATTAAATCTACGGCTGTCCTCAACAGATTGCTTTTTTTTTTTTTTTTTTTTTTGTGGTACATGGGCCTCTCACTGTTGTAACCACAATCTAAGCCTTATACAATAATTATCACAGACTGGAAATGAGCAATTCTTTCACTCAAAACTGAATCACAGCAATCACTTACAAGGCCAAGTGTTTGAGAGTAAAAAGAGTTAAGCATATGTGGGAGGCTGAAGGTTTGATATGCTGGAAGGATACTTTTCATAACAAAGTTAGGGTAATAATGTTGAACAATGCCGGTTCAAAAGTATCACTTAGTCTCATCAAATGGAGGAATAGTGAACTTGCTGAAAAATTAAAAATCATAAAATGAGATTCTGTCATCCTGCACTTTTTCAGGATGCTCACATTCTCAAATTGAAGCTATTCATTGTCTCTTAAGAAATATAAAATTCAAAAATGTACTTAAATTCAAAAATTTAAGTACAGAACATAAAGACCGCTTTAAAAATTAACTACATCTTGGCTGAATTGTTCTGCCATTTTTTTTCCCAACTTCACACAGACCTCTGGGTTGAATCTCCAGAATTCTATTAACCAAGACATTATAAATCCCCAAAGGCTGAGTGATATGCACCAAAACCGAACTGAAATTCATTTTCCAATCTCTTCTCAAAAAACATCAATCATAAGGATTGAATCTTTGGAGCTGGAGGAAAATGTAAGGCAGAAAGCAGGTAAGTGAAAGAAGCAAAGAAAGACCAGCAAAATAGTTGCTGCTTTTAGAACTTGAAAATAACAATCACCAGCTACATGACTTGTAGACAAATAAACCCTCAGAAGATAATATCAAGGTTGAAAAATCCTAAATTGAACCACCATTCTCTTTTTCTTAATGCCAGTTTTCAAATTCATGTATTTTTTTTCATGGGTGCCTTTACTGGAAATCAGAATCAGGGTGTTATCAATAAAAATGGGTAGAATCCCAAGTTTTGAGACCACAGCAAACTCTCTTGCAGGACATCCCATGTGTAGCTGGCATGTGCTCCATGTCCAGTCTTTCAAGTAATAAGAGGTGAACCCACTTGTGACCAGACCTGAGTAATGTTTATGCATAGGGCCTGAGAGAGAAGACCCCAGGTCACACAGATGTATTATCCTTCCCTGATACAGAAATATTCAAGGCCTACTTAGTATCCAGCAGGGTAAGGATGCTAGGAGCTACTTAAGAGATAGGAGAAGTATAAGTCTTGTCTTAGCATCACCTAGCTGACCTGTGCTTATGCCCTTTCAGCCCAACCCTTCTTGGTCTGACCTGTGCTTATGCCCTTTCAGCCCACCCCTTCCCTTCTTGGTCTGATCTGCCTATCCAGGGAATTAGGAGTATAGCATTAGGCCAGTACTATCTCAGGTTAGTAATTGGAGTATCAGAACTGGGCCTTAAAGTCCTCTAGTCTATGTCTCTCATCTGATTGATGAGAAACTAAGTCTCAGAGAGGGAGCATCATTGCCAAGTGTATCAGACATCCTTGTGCACTAGTTCAAAATTGTTTCATCCCATCTCTTACTGCATCCTCTTTGCACAAACTTAAGGCAACTTCGTGGTGGTGCACCCAGAAATTTCTTCCTTCGTTTTAGGGCCACTCACCTACTTATTGCTTCTGGTCCTAAGTCTTCTCTGACGCAGCTACAAGGGAAGTCCATGCTAAATGACGGCACTCCAGTATGCACTGCCCAGAAATGGGGTCTTGCTTGAGCAACGGGAAATGCAAACCAATGGGTAAGTGTTCCCACCTTTCATCCTCCAGGTAGACGGTCCTGAAACTATTTCAGAAAGTCCCTCAAAATTATGAGCGAGTTGCTTGTGATGGTGGTGACTCGATAACAATTTCTGTGGTGGCCTTCCCCTCTCCTCTATTTCACTCCCCCTTTGCTGCATTCCCCGAAATAAGATTCCTAAACTAACTGTTTCAAGCTCTGCTTTTAGAGAACTCAGATTGAGACACCAGATTCCAAACACTTTCTATTTGAGTTAAGAAAAGTAACTGGTGAAGGAATTCCCTGGCAGTCCGGTGGTTAGGACTCCACTCTTTCACTGCCGACCCGCAAACTAAGATTCCACAAGCTGAGTGGTGCAAATAAAAAAAATAATAATAATAACTGGTCCTTCTAATCCTTAGTTCAGAGCCCCTCAAGGTACATCCATATCTCTGTCTGTGCAAACCTAAGGAATATGTTGTACACAAACTGAGCATCAAACAAGTAACATTTGCATTTTTAGAGCAATTTCTGAAATGACCAAATGAGAACTGCAAAAGTGCTTAAGCACAGCTAGAATACAGGCAGATTTTTAATTTCTCCCAAGTAATGTCAATCACACTGTATTGTTTCCTCAAATAGACTAGTCCCTAAGACTTGACACCCCAAACACTAAAAGGTTGAAAGATCTCATTGTCAGCTTGATGTCACAGTTGTTTTCCAAAATGAAGGATTTTATTTTCCAAAGTGAGATATACACTAACTATGCAATGAGAGATAATTTTAGTTACTAACTAAACACTTTTTAGTCTTAAGAGTTATATATTTATTTTTAAGTGTATTAATAAAGTATGGCTAGGTTATACAAGCCATAAATTCATGGATATCATTACATAGGATGGGGCTTAAGTTATTTTTGTTTAAAAGCTTTGACAAAATTCAACACCCATTTATGATTAAAAACTCCCCAGAAAGTGGGCATAGAGGGAACCTACCTCAACATAATAAAGGCCGTATACGACAAACCCACAGCAAACATCATTCTCAATGGTGAAAAACTGAAAGCGTTTCCTCTAAGATCAGGAACGAGACAAGGATGTCCACTCTCAAAATTATTATTCAACATAGTTTTGGAAGTCCTAGCCATGGCAATCAGAGAAGAAAAAGAAATAAAAGGAATACAAATTGGAAAAGACGAAGTAAAACTGTCACGGTTTGCAGATGACACGATACTATACATAGAGAATCCTAAAAATGCCACCAGAAAACTACTAGAGCTAATCAATGAATTTGGTAAAGTAGCAGGATACAAAATTAATGCACAAAAATCTCTTGCATTCCTATACGCTAATGATGAAAAATCTGAAAGAGAAATTATGGAAACACCCCCACTTACCATTTCAACAAAAAGAATAAAATACCTAGGAATAAACCTACCTAGGGAGACAAAAGACCTGTATGCAGAAAACAATAAGACACAGATGAAAGAAATTAAAGATGATACCAACAGATGGAGAGATATACCATGTTCTTGGATCTGAAGAATCAATATTGTGAAAATGACTATACTACCCAAAGCAATCTACAGATTCAATGCAATCCCTGTCAAATTACCAATGGCATCTTTTATGGAACTAGAACAAATGATCTTAAAATTTGTATGGAGACACAAAAGACCCCAAATAGCCAAAGCAGTCTTGAGGGAAAAAAATGGAGCTGGAGGAATCAAGCTCTCTGACTTCAGACTATACTACAAAGATACAGTAACCAAGACAATATGGTACTGGCACAGAAACAGAAACATAAATCAATGGAACAAGATAGAAAGCCCAGAGATAAACCCATGCACCTATGGTCAACTAATCTATGACAAAGGAGGCAAAGATATACAATGGAGAAAAGACAGTCTCTTCAATAAGTGGTGCTGGGAAAACTGGACAGCTACACGTAAAAGAATGAAATTAGAACACTCCCTAACACCATACACAAAAATAAACTCAAAATGGATTCGAGACCTAAATGTAAGACCAGACACTATAAAACTCTTAGAGGAAAACATAGGAAGAACACTGTTTGACATAAATCACAGCAAGATCTTTTTTGATCCACCTCCTAGAGTAATGGAAATAAAAACAGAAATAAACAAATGGGACCTAATGAAACTTCAAAGCTTTTGCACAGCAAAGGAAACCATAAACAAGATGAAAAGACAACCTCAGAATGGGAGAAAATATTTGCAAATGAATCAATGGACAAAGGAATAACCTCTGAAATATATAAACAGCTCATGCAGCTCAATATTAAAGAAACAAACAACCCAATCCAAAAATGGGCAGAAGACCTAAATAGACATTTCTCTGAAGAAGACATACTGATGGCCAAGAAGCACATGAAAAGCTGCTCAACATCACTAATTATTAGAGAAATGCAAATCAAAACTACAATGAGGTATCACCTCACACTAGTCAGAATGGGCATCATCAGAAAATCTACAAACAACAAATGCTGGAGAGGGTGTGGAGAAAAGGGAACCCTCTTGCACTGTTGGTGGGCATGTAAATTGATACAGCCACTCTGGAGAACAGTATGGAGGTTCCTTAAAAAACTAAAAATAGATTTACCATATGATCCAGCAATCCCACTACTGGGCATATACCCAGAGAAAACCATAATTCAAAGAGACACATGCACCCCAATGTTCATTGCAGCACTATTTACAATAGCCAGGTCATGGAAGCAACCTAAATACCCATCGACAGACGAATGGATAAAGAAGTTGTGGTACATATATACAGTGGAATATTACTCAGCCATAAAAAGGAACGAAATTGAGTCATTTGTTGAGACGTGGATTGATCTAGAGACTGTCATACAGAGTGAAGTAAGTCAGAAAGAGAAAAACAAATATCATATATTAACACATGTATGTGGAACCTAGAAAAATGTTACAGATGAAACAGTTTGCAAGGCAGAAGTTGAGACACAGATGTAGAGAACAGACGTATGGACACCAAGAGGGGAAAACTTTGGTGGGGTGGGGATGGTGGTGTGCTGAATTAGGCGATTGGGATTGACATGTATACACTGATGTGTATAAAATTGATGACTAATGAAAAAAAGGTGAATTAATATAAATAAAAATGTTAGTTGAATAATAATGAATTTAATATGAAAATATGGCAAAAATTACCAGGATAGAAATCATGGCAATGGTTTAATAAATATTGTAATGGTTTAATAAAATAGTTTAATAGATATCTAAATAATAAACATTTAAAATGGTTTAATAAATATTTTTTAAAGTTTAACTTATTTTAATTCTGAGAACGTTACCACTTAAAAACACCCCACTCTCACATACATATATAATCCAAAAGCCCTACTTCTTCTTCTCCTTATCAATTACTGTGTAACAAATTACCCCAAAACTTAGTGGACAAAACAAATTTTATTATGCCCATGGATTCTGTGGCTCAGGAGTTTGGACAAAGCACAACAAGGCTGGTTTGTCTCTGTTACAGGCTGCATAGAGGGATTGGGGGGGAGAGCTGGAGGCTGTAGTTATATGAAGTATCATTTGTTCATGTATCTGTCAGTCAGTGATTGCCATCAGCTGGGATACCTATTCATGACCTCCTCATGTGGCCAGGAGCTCTCCAACAAAGAGGCTGGTTGCAAGAGTGAGAATCCTCAAAGTAAGAGCTAGGCAGAAGCTTTATCATTTTTTCTGACCTAGGCTCCAAAGTCATGCAACATCACTTTGGCCACATTCTGTCTCAGAGCATCATCACAAAGGCCCACTTTTGAGAGAAGGTGAAGTAGACGTCACTTCTTGGTGGGGGAGTGGCGAAATTTTAGATGAGAGTGTGGGACTGAAAATATCATTTTGGCCATGAAACTAAAATTACCTTATTCCCTGAATTGCCAGGATGCCAGAACTAAACCAGGAATCCCTGACATGGACTTAGGGTACCCTCAGAGAAAAATCTGAATTTCACATTCTATACTATTAGGTATGTTCAAAGTAGACAGACAGTCCATTATCTCCTGTGAGTTCCCTGTGAAGGTGACTCTTACAAGAATTGGTACCAATGCGATGACCTCAACATCTCCCTCTAACTCTCCAATTTGACAAGTTTTTGACTCAGAGTACCAGCCACTTACCTGAAGGCCTATGTGCAGAGACAATGCATCTGGCTAAAGACAATTCTCCGTACTTTCAAGTAGCTTCAGCCATTCAATAGTAATCTTTTCCTCTGGTTTTATTTGTCATTAAACACTATGAAACTCCAGACTCTATGGACAATAAGTGTGTTCTATAACAGATGAAGTAGTAAGACATATGGGAGCCTCAGGTATCACTGGAAACCATGAGAACTCTACCAGTCTCAACCAACCCTTTGAAGACTATGCAGTCTTATCTTTTAGATGGAATTGTTTTGTGATTTGTTGTGGTTTGGAAATCATGAAGGTGCAATTAAAACTGGAAGAATATCCAATACCAGTAGTAGGGCTGAGAAGAGTGAATTGTTCCCAACTGCTAGACTGCCTTCCATTTTCTGCTTTAGCTTTAGAGTCTAAGAGTCGGCTTCTTCGGGATGTCTCTTTATTTAGGGTGAGGGTGAAACTAAACACAAACATTGTTTGTGTTTTAAGACGATGTGTCTCTCCCTGCATGCAACTTAGCCACAGGTCAGGAAGGTTACAGTTCAAGGTAAAGGGCCAGTCTTCTTACAGGAATCCTAGAACAATGCTCTGTCCTTGCTTTTCTGACAATGGTTATCTTTGATATTGAACTATGAGGTGACCCAAAAGACAGAAATTGCTTTTGCTAAGTAACAAAAGAACTAAAGGTTGACCAAATGATCCTACAGGAAAAAAATCAACTGGGCCTGATACCCAATTTCATCTTTCATTTCCTCCCTTCGCTTTAATATATTTTTCCCCTCTTGGTACCAATATAGCCACCAAATTCTCTTTATTGGCCCAGAAATCTACTGTAAGCTCCACAGTAAAAAATGACTTTTGGTTCTGAAGCTTTCAGATTTAGATATTATCCTAGGAGAGGTACAAAAATAGCTAAGGTGTTGCAAAAAAAAAAAATAAGAAATAGAAAATGTGCATAAAAGAAAAAAACTAAAAAATAACTAGGAAGAGCTAAAAGGAATGATTAATATGCAATTTGAGAGATGAAATTATGTTATATGTAATTTAACAGTAGTCCCAATTTAGCACCATCCAGATTCTGGGGCTATAAATCAGAAGATGGGCATAGTAATAGAAATCAATAAGAATCAATCTAAAATGAAAGAGATAAAATGAATGAAATGTGTGCACGGCTTCAGAAATAATCAGCTTTTGAAAAGATGCTTTCTAAATGGATTTTTTTTTTCAGACTAAATTGTCTTCTACATCTCAATACCCAGGCAAATAATTATCATTAGAGAACCTGCAGTTCAACTAATGGAAACATGTCAAGGGTAATGTAATCTTTGCAGAAGAGTAGAGGCCTGCAGCGCATCCGATCAGCCAAGCAGATGTTCTTATTGCCCACTGGGCAAATGCATCTTTTTCAGACATAATGAACATGTCATTCAGATCATCCAACCCTTGAACTAGACTCTTCAAGTAGAATTCTGATATTAATTTGATTTCCCAATTCTATTAATTTGATTTCCCAATTGGCCTCACCTACTAGAAATACAATGCACTAAATATCCAGCACAAATAAACTAATCTGATTTCAATGTGAATTAAATTTTCACTTACATTTATACATCAGTCTCTTTCAAGTTTGGCTAACTTGACTCAGTCCTCCAGAGACTGCTAACCCCAGGTAAACTAAGAAAAACCAAAAGGCTCAGCAGGTAAAGCTGAGACCCTGGTCCTCTGGCAACTCTAATGAAAGTGCAGCCTCCAGGCCCAACCTGGATAGCTGTTCTGCCCCCCTCAATGACTAAATCATTTCACCAGCAGCAAATTGACGTACACATTTCAATTACAGGTCATTTCTATCATTATCTAATGAAGTCCTGCCTCCTCAGTTACTTTTAGCAAATAGAATTCTCTCTTAATTGGAATGCTTTAAGTGTAGCAGAGGTTGGACTAACTGAATGACCTCTATGCAAAGTGGCTTCCAGTTTTCTAATTGTTCACTGTTACATACCTAAATACTACACTAAATCAATTGAAATTATTTTTTGCTTCTTCCATTGTATTTTCTACTGTTGCATATTTTAAATACCTTCCTCTTCAGTTATTGACATCACCTATTAGGGGCCACCAAAAATTACCCTAGTAGTTGTCCCACCGCCTCCCATTTATATACACACATAAATGCTAAACTGAATTTAACATATAACCAATAGACCCAAAAAGTTTTATGCCACAGTGAGCTGCCAGGAAAAAATATAGTGCAATTTCAGATTCATTTAAGCTAAGACATACTTTAAATAATTCATTAGAACAATGATTGCTCATTGCAAAACAGTTCTTCAAATGGATCTCCATTTATCTCGCTCACTTATTAATTCCTCACCCTCCTTAGGCATCACATTCAAGGTGCATGTCAAAAGTTCTACCAGTTTTTTCTCCCGACTTTCCCGCTGACTCATTGCCTGACCAGAGGCTACTCATGGAAACTCCCTGCTCCGGTTTCATGATCAGCTGTAAAACCGTGTTCATGGGATCTGCCTCCCCAGGGAGCTGCAAGAACTAAGTTATGGTTTGCAAAAGGCTTTGTGATTCATACATAAAAGGCTCTACAAGAAAGCAAACTGTCATTGAGTGTTACAGTTTTCATCCCAATTATCCTAAAGTAAGGAGATATGACTATCCTAAGCTTCCAAAAGTAGCAGTTCCAGAGAATTTTCAAAACTGAGGTGGGCAGTTGCTGACTCAAGTGTTTTTTTCTAGGAATTGGAAATGTCATTCACAGATAAGTGCAAGGAGGAGCAAAAAAGAGAGAGACAGAAAGGAAATTCTTGGCTCTGGGATTTAGTAATAAGGGAGTTTGCCACTTTCAAATTACCTGCTGGAATCCGGCTTAAGAGAATTATAGATAAAAAATCTTCCTAGTTTTCAGCCACCTACCCAAATTTGATATTGAGTTTATACTTCCTAAAGTTGGAGCAATGATTTTCATGTCTTAGGGGTAAATAAATTAAGAGTTAATCCTATTAGGTTTGTTCGTATACCAGAGAATATTAAAACTGAAAAACTAAATTCCTAATTGTACAAAGTGATGGTGAGGTATCTATGTTGTACTTTAAATTTCCTGCAAACATCTTAGGAGGAAACTCTGGGGAAAGACATTATTCATAGTTTGTAAAGTTACACTGTTTGACCAACTAATAATTCCATTTAGCTGCATTGTACTTATTCTCACCTTTAAATTATAACCACACTGGGAAGGAGTAAAATTTTTCCTATTATCATTTGGTGGATTTCCATATTAAAAAGCCTCCCGGGCACTCTTGGCCTGAAAATATCATAATGATAATTCAAATGATTAACATTCATCCTCTTCCAATTAAGAGAGTGCCATAACTGCACTGATCCAGTGGTGAATGTCAATGTCTTAGCTATAACAGACATACTGGGAATAGAAGTTAGCAACAAGTAAAGAGTGAAAAAAAAAAAATTTTTTTTAACAACCACTGAAATGATTTTTAAAAAACTTTCAAATCAAGGAAGGGTAGCCAGTAGACTCAAGAAGACCAAGGAGCTTCTCCTGGAAAAATGCTAAAAATTCCAGTTTCTCAAGTCTTGCCGGATTTCCATTATAGAAAACCCAATTATCCAGGTAATTTGCATAATTTAGATTCAGCAAGCAAAAAAACATGTATGATCTCAGTTTTCTGTGAAGATTACATATGAAAACTAGGCTCAACTAGCTGTGTGACCTTTAGCATTAACCTCCTGAAATCTCTTTCCTTGCCTGTAAGTGGAAATGATAATAGAACATACCATATAGAGTCTGATGAGGCAACATTTTGATGCTCACTAAATAATTGTTCTCTATTCCGCTTTCTCTTCTATTTAAGTCAAGGCTTTGTAGGGGTCTGGTTTTTCCCAAATAAAAATTTCAGTTTACTTAAAATCATAGTAAATTCTTAATCACATATAACTTTTTACCTATATGTATATAGCATGCAATTAATGAAATATAGAGCCCAAATGACTTGGTATATGTAACAGTTACATTTCCATATTTTAGATCAGGAATAAGACTCAAGATTCTAACACAAATCCTCAAATTCCATGCTGGCTATAATTAAAGTGCATTATATCTATTGATAATCTTCATAGCTATGGCCAAGAACAGCTCACTGGGTCATCACTAGTCACCACGTTGATGGGGGTAAAGATAGTCCTTCTAAACTTTAGAACCTAATGTTCTGAAGGAGGATTCCTTAAGTGGTAAAAAATAATCCTTGGGGATTTTCAAACTTGTCCAAAGTCATTCTAACGACAATGGAGAATAAACAAATGTCCCTAGGAAATATTGGTAGAGACCATTAGGGAATAATCTAAAGCAGCCTACAGCCAACACAAACTTTTTGTTAAAGACTCATGTTTGGTCTTACTAGAGTGACAGAACCATTATTATCCTAACAGCCAGCAGCCAGTTCTTCATAAAGAACTGTCCTGTTTGGGGAACTGCTTTGATAGGCTCTTGGGGATAGAAGTTAAGACTTTCAGAGAATACTTGTCAGCAGAAGCCAAGGCAACAGACTGCTAAACTTCTCTGCCACCTACACTAGAGGAATGGCTGGGGAGGGGAAGAGAAAAAGGAGAGGAAAACCACGGAGAGCCCGGGTGGGAGAGAAAGAAATGAGCCAATCCAGTATGGCAAGGCTGAGGCATCTCATTGAACAAGACCACAAAAATTCCTCCAAAGATGAGGACTTGAAGGAAATTTCAGGGAGTATCTGCTTTCCAATTAGAAATTGTCCAAACTGTTGCTTTATAAAGACCTCTACTCACTTCCTCCCCCTGATATCCATCAATGCTTCATACCATGTGTGGTGGTAGAGTGGAGGGGTGTGTGTGTGTGTGTGTGTGTGTGTTGGAAAGGCCCTGACTTTTACATTTGGTCAACTCAAGGCTGACAAAATTAGCACGCATTGAATAATTCCCCAAACAATTCCTGGGGACCCAGAGTCAGCGGTGGCATGAGAATATAAGCTCTAGGAATATATCAAGTTCTTCTAAATATCTCTGGACTTCCACAAGGTCAAAATGAAGTGATCATAGCTTGATAGTAAGCAGTTGTTTGAATTTCTAATGCTTTGATTACTGAAGAAGCTGAGTTTGTTTGTTTATTGGTAATGTTCATTAACTTTTTGGTGAATTGTCTGCTTTCATCTCTGCCCAATTTTATATCAAGGCATTCATTTTTTAAATTTATATCAGCCCTTTATGTATTAAGCATACAAGCACTCAGACAGAGCTTTGCAATTTTTTCCCTTTTGGCTCTTGTATTTCATTTGGATCATTACATTGTTGATAAACATTTATGAACAATTTTTTACAGTTTCTTCCTGTGTTATTATGTTTAAACAGACGTTTCACACTCCAAAAGGTTCATCCATATTTTCTATTAGTTTTGTAATAAATTTATTTTAAACGTGTAATTCTATAATTTTTCTGGAATATAACTTCCTATAAATGTATTTAGAATGTTGAGATTATATTTATAAATGAGATTTTTTTTTGGCTTTCTATTTTGTACTTTCATAATCAAATTTTTTTGTACTTTCATAATCAAATTTTGGTAAAACTAGTTTGTACAATAGTGTCAGCTCTTTGTATGCCATAACACAACTCATAGATCACAACACAGATCTGTGTTCTTCCACGTCCTTAACAAAGTGAGAGAGTTTATTAGCTTAGTATTCTGAGCCCAAAGCATTTTCAGAAAGTAATTTTGACAAACATTTTCAATATTTAGCTCAATTATTTGTTCATATGCTCAGTTTTTTTTTCTTCTTGAATAACTTTTTATAAATTATATTCCCTCCGATTCATTTTTTTTGAGATTTTAAAATTATTTAGGATAGAGTTATAAATAATATTTGCTTATAATTTTTATTTTCCCAATATCTGCCATTCCCCTTTTTACCTAGGCATCAATTATTTTATTTTTGTGTTTTCTAACTTCATTAATTTTGCTATCTATATAATTTCTCTGTTCTCCTTTAAAGTTATATTTTATTCTTTACCTAATTTTTACCTATATACTATCTTTTATTTTTATCTTTTGTTATAGAAAAAAATAGCTTAATAAATATGGAATAAATAGTCTAGTTTATTATATAATTCAGACCAGTTTTTAACATTTATTTATTTCCTACTTCATCTGTGAAATACTGAGAAAAGCATATTAAAGTCTTCCATTTCTACTGTACTTATAAATTGTTTTCGAATTTCTAACGATTTGTGTTTTTATATAATTTGGTGTTTTTTCAGTTTGGAGCATAAGATTTATTACACTTTTAAAAAATATTATGGACCTTCTTTGTCCTATTTAACGATTTCACAGTGTCAAAAGTTCAGAAATAACAGAAGTAAAACCAGTGCATCACCAAAGTAGTAATTAGTAAAATTTTATTGTGCACACACCAAATAGTTTGCAAACCAGGAGCACTCAAACCAAAACATAAAGTGAGGCTCAGGTGCATATTGTTATAAAGCACCTTATATAGTAAGCTTATATTCTTCACAGTGATTGGTTATAATATTAGAATTTTCTTAAATGATAGGAATTTGGCTAATGGTTACCTCATATCAACCTTGGAAAACAGTTCAAATGTCACTTATGATTTCCAGAAGCATAAGCAAGAAATGACCCAGGTCAGGTGAGTCGTGCAAAGTAAGCTAAATTAGGCTTTATTTGTATGACCAAACTGGTTTTGTCTGCACAGGGAATTTCAAGGCTGAACTCCACTTCTTTTTGATTTTAACAGTGGTAAATCCTAATTGTTTAATATTATAACTGTAACTCCAGTTGTTTTGCTTTTTGATTATGGAGATTTTCCTACCCTTTTACTCTTAACCTTTTGGAATTGTTTCATTTTATGAGTAGCCATGATAAGAGGCTCTCCCTCAGACATTGTTTTGACCCAGTCTAGTATTTACCTTTTAGTAAAAGATAATATATTCACAGTTATTCCATATATTTGGATTTACTTTTATCATCCCATTTTAGAGCTCCTGTTTTACGCTTCCTTGCGTTTTCTTTTTACTATTATTTTGAGGAGTAAATTATATTTTAATTTATTTTTTCAACCGTACATCTTGTTTTCAATTCTGTATGTCATCCCCTTTTAAAATATTTAGACATACCTCTCATAAAAGCCAAGAAGTGCAAATAACCCAAAAGTTCACCAACAGTGGAAGACATTAGTTAATTTCATGAATAGACAATGAAATCCTATAAAGTAATAAAAGCAAACACACTAAGCTGTATCAACAACATGGATGACACAAATTGTTGAACCAAAAGAGCAAAACATAAAATAATTCATATATTCTATTTATATAAAATTTAAAAGCAGGTAAAAGCAAACTGTATTGTTATCCTAAGGCAACGGAAGTTGGGATGAGGGGAAGTTAGTGGGGAGGAATAGAATTATGATCAGAGATGAACAAAGAAAGTTTCTGGGGACCTGGGATAGGGCCCTTTCTTCACTTGAGTGGTAGTGACACTGGTGTTCACGTTGTAATTACACGCCAAACCCTACACATCTGTTGTGTGCAGGATTCTGTATAGAATGTTATATCTCACAATGAAAAAAATAATCTCACACATAACTGTAATTTTTTTAGAAAATTATGTCAGAAAATACATATCCATTTATCCTCTTCCATGTAACTTAAAAACACTTCTATTTTTACCTGTACCCAGCCCTCACTTCTTTCTTTCTATTTTTGTTAGTATGACCTTGTTTTTATATTTTTAAATTTTTATCACCCCTCAATAACTATTTATGACCTATTTAATTGATTTTATACTATAAACAGAATAATCATTTAGGTTCCATTCTATCAGATTTTTTTTAATATTTACCATTTGTCATTTTCTATAAAAATAGTCCCATTCTAAATCTGGGTTTTCCTTCCTTTTTTATGTTTTTAAAAATCTCTAATGGTTTAAAATGAGTACATTATTGATGGTATATATTTTTTAGCCAATTTATATCTGAAAATGTACTTCAACTTCATTTTCCTGTAAATGAAAACTCAATACGTTAAAAAATTCTAAGGACAGATATCTTTTTCCTCCAAATTCTGAAAGTCTTGACCCATTTCTTCTTTTTCTTTCTTTCTTTATTTTTTTATTTTTATTTTTTATAGATCTTTATTGGAGTATAATTGCTTCACAATACTGTTAGTTTCTGTTGTACAACAAAGTGAATCAGCCTTATGCATACATATATCCCCATATCCCCTCCATCTTGAGCCTCCCTCCGACCCTCCCTATCCCACCCTTCTAGGTCATCGCAATGCACAAGGCTGATCTCCCTGTGTTATGCTGCTGCTTCCCACTATCTAACTATCTTACAGTTGGTAGTGTATATATGTCACTGCTACTCTCACTTCACCCCAGCTTCCCCTTCCCCCTCACTGTGTCCTCAAGTCCATTCTCTATGTCTATATCTTTATTCCTGCCTTGCTACTAGGTTCATCATTAGCTTTTTTTTTTTTTTTAGATTCCATATATATGCATTAGCATATGGTATTTGTTTTTCTCTTTCTGATTTACTTCACTCTGTATGACAGACTCTAGGTCCATCTACCTCATCACAAATAACTCAATTTTGTTTCTTTTTATGGCTGAGTAATATTCCATTGTATATATTGCCACATCTTTATCCATTCATCTGTCAATGGACATTTAGGCAAACAATCCAATTAAAAAATGGGCAGAAGACCTAAATAAACATTTCTCCAAAGACATACAGATGGCCAAGAAGCACATGAAAATATACTCAACATCACTAATTATCAGAGAAATGCAAATCAAAACTACAATGAGGTATCACTTCACACCGTCAGAATGGCCATTATCAAAAAATCTAGAAATAATAAATGCTGGAAAGGGTGTGGTGAAATGGGAACCCTCCTGCACTATTGGTGGGAATGTAAATTGATACAACCACTATGGAGACCCATTTCTTCTTGAATTCAATGTTTCAGAAGAATACTCTGAGTTAGATTTTAGTTAAAATTTTCTAAAATTCAAAATACCACAGTCCTTTTGTTACATCTCCAGAGTACATGGACCATATCTTCTTTCTCATCAATTTCACCCCTTTATCCTCTTCATCTGAATTCTGGAAAAGCTTCTCAAATTTGTCTTCCACATTATGATTCCTTGCATCATAGAAAAACCTTTTCCATTTTAATCCTTGTAATGCAAATTTTAGTCCTTCTCATGCAGATTTTAAATAGGTTATTACATTTTAGTTCTCTTTCTTCTTTTTCCACCTCATCCAACTCATGTTGAATTTCTATGCTCTCTGTCTCCTAACTCCCTTTTTAACCTTTGTCTCTTATTCTATTCTCTCGTGTTCTGCTTCATCTTTTCTAGAGTTTTATTGAAAGCACAAAGAGCCTATTCTAAATTTGTTGTCTTTCCTATGGAAAATAATTGTTTTAGAAATAAAACTTCTGGGCTTCCCTGATGGTGCAGTGGTTAAGAATCCACCTCCCAATTCAGGGGACATGGGTTTGAGCCCTGGTCTAGGAAGATCCTACATGCTGCAGACAACTAAGCCCATGTGCCACAATTACTGAGCCTGCGCTCTAGAGCCTGAGAGCCACAACTACTGAAGCCCACACGCCTAGAGCCCATGCTCTGCAACAAGAGAAGGCACCGCAATGAGAAGCCATGCACCGAAACAAAGAGTAGTCCTCGCTCTCCGCAACTAGAGAAAATCCCGTGCACAACCAAAAAGACCCAACGCAGCCAAAAATAAATTTAAAAAATAAATAAATTTTTAAAAAGAAATAAAACTTCTTTGCCATCCTTTTCCTTTCAGGACTTAGGACATTAGGTTTGGTACCACAATGAGCTGTTCTGCTGTGGTACATCCATATTTAATGAGGATGGCTTATGCTCTTTGGATCCCCCTCACTGAAATTTACATTTCTCTTAAAATGTTCTTTGTAGACTTTAAACAGCAAGGTTACTTTCTATAACTTACATGTGTAGCTGGCTGTTCCACAGGCTGAGGAAATGGAGGAGGAACTCTTTCTGGTGGTCCACTCTACTAAAGATCAGCTTTGGGACTTTTATTATCTTTGGTTCCTCCATAATGCCAAGTTCATGGAAGATCTGTTTCCCCAGGCTGCTGCTTACCACATCAAGTAGAAAACTCAGTGTGTCTGGAAGAAATCTCACCTGACAGGCAGTTTTCTTCTTTATGTGAATCTTGCTGAACTCTAAAGTCTCCTAATACAGTGCTTTCATCTGCTACGGATCCACATCCCTGAACGGGCATCAAGTGGATGTCCTGGACTTTCTCCAAAATTCACCATAAGCTGCAGGGCTCACCCTCCAGACTAGCCACCAGAGGAGCATTTCTGAAAGTATCAGTCAGCCCTGTATCCCCCTTGCCTTGCTTCATTTTGGAAAAATCTGCATTAAATATAAAAGAAATTATTCAATGTTCCCAACTTTTTAGTGGCCCCTTTCCATAATTTGCAATGGTGATGTCTGCTTCCTGATATTTTTAAATTTTTTTTCAGTTATTGCTAAGGCAATTTGAGATAGAAGTGGTGTGTTATACAAATTAGCACAGCCATTATTATCTGAAGGTCATGATATAAATATTTTTAAATTAACGAATGAGCTAGAAATTCCAAAATTTTCCAAGTGGGTCAGCCTTATGGAAAGAAAAGCAGTGAGAGAGAGATAAAGAGAACACCTTTAGGAATCTCAGTCTTGGTGAGTCTCCAATTTCACATTCATCATTTGGGTGAACTATCTCATTCAGTCTGCTTTTAGCTCAATTTTCAGGTGAGTCACCTCAAAACTTAAAGCTGCAAAATGGCCCCGTTGCAGCAGGGAGCAATGATGCTTCCAAGAATCTTGTGAAATAACATGATTTATGAGCAGAATCACCCAAACAATATTTCTCAGGGTTATTTTTTGCTTTTCCTTTCTCCCTGATAACGTTAACTCAGATGAGTACATAGAGCTTTACGGTGCTAATCTAGAAAAATGAGAAAGGTAATATTATTATTAAATAAGAATCTACTTACAGAAATACATTTGCACTGGGTTCCGTATTAACTGTAAAAACATCAGGATGGAATTATACATCATTCTTAAAGTCAGAAATCTCAAAATGTATGTAATCCAAGGCTCCCCATAATTCACTGAACAAGATGAAATAATTATTTAGCAACTAGAAAGACATGATCTACACATTTCAAATGCTTCCTAGGGTGAGAAATATTCCCTGGTGGTTTTCTCTTCCCATTAAGTAAGGATGTATCTGACCAGCTGATGAAGAATAGAGCATGTGGAACACAAAGAAAGAACAACCACTCTCAATTTCTACCTGCCCCTGGGCTGATGAGGGAACCTGTATCAGAGTAGAGGGACCTGCTGCCATCCAGCTATAGCTTTAGTGATGATTCCTGCATCACCTGACTTTACACCCGCTGTCCCCCAAACTCAGGACTCAGCTGCAATTGAGAAGGGGCAAAACAAACTCCTCTGCCTTGTATTCCTCTACTTCCAAGTGATCAAGTTTCAAATGTGTTGAAGGTTCCTACTCACCAGCTCTGACCGTCAAATAATCAAAATGAATGAGTTTGGGAAGTGCTTCATTGCTAATTTAGCCAAAAATATAGACGTTAACAATATCACCTTCAGTTATCTACAATAATGGTATGTAACAAACCACTCAAACCCAGTAATAATAAGCACTTACTTTGCTTAGGAGTTTGGGTTGTTGGTTCAGGTTGGGTTCAGCTGAGAAGTTTTGGCCTCAGCTGGGTGTACTCTCAAGTTTGGGAGTAGATGGTTGTTGGCTGATCTAGGATGGCCTCAGCTGGGATGTCTGGAACAACTCAACTCTGCTCTATACACCTCATCTTACAGCAGGCCAGCCAGGCATCTTCTCAGGGTGATCACAGAGGAGCAAGAGAACAAGCAAAAACATGCAAGCACTTAACCTCTGCTTGGGGGTCACATTTGTTAACATGCCATTGTCCAAGGCAAATCACATGCTGAGCCCAGAGCATAAGGGTGGAATAGAACAAACACCCAACCCAGAGCAAAGCAAAGGGAGTGGGTACAGGGAGGGATGTGGAATGGAGAACAACCATTAATGCATTCACTCGACTCGACTCCTTTAGTGCCAGTTTGTCTACTGTTTGAACCAAGGGAATCCTGAGTAGGCTGGTTACTTTATAACATGCTTAATCCTTCGTTTAGGGCCCCCAGATCTAGAGCTACTCACTCAAATAAGAGTATCTAGGCAACTAACCTCAGAACAGTTGAAATTGAGTCACTGAATAATTATGATTATAAACAGATGAAATTTAATTACTAATATGTAAACAAAATTGGCTCATATCTCAGTAACACATGAAACTATGGTAAATCCATCTTTGTTCTAATGTGCAATGCAATTCAATATGTTTCACAATGCAAGACGATAAAAGATTATTCTCTAACAAAACAGTACATCCTGGAGAATGGTTAAAATCATGATTGTGCCTTAAGGTGGACATATACAAGCTAGATGTAAGTAAAGAAATGAGATTCCCTAAAATTACAATATAAAATCAATCCTTAGAAGTGCAGTACAAAAATCATCAGTGTTCTAAATAATAGTGTGCAAAAATAAATTGGAAATCAAAGATATATTTCCTCAAATTAGTTATTAGAAATGTATCACCCATTCATTTAAGATAAGGGTATCAAGAATTCTCATTATATCTGCACTGAGTGCTTTTGAAGGAAATTCTAACCCTACCTTCAAGATGCTTGACATTTGAAGCAGAACACTTAGCTCTAGGTGCTTTGTTGTTGCATAGATTTGTTTGAGATCAAACTTTGGAAAGTTGAATATGAATTAAATATTAAGTGAATTTTTGAGTTATAATTTAGAATGAACATCCCACTTCCATTTGCTGAAATGGGAACCCCAAATTACTTGAGATGGTTTCAGTGTTTTTTAAGTAGAAAATAATAGAATAAAACAAATTCTTAACATTAATGTTCTTGCAATAAATTCGGTAGTAACTTTTCTTGATCATTGACATAATTCTTAATCTAATCATCTGATTTGAATGTTTGATCAGATGAAATTCTGGCTGGTAGGACCACAACTCATAGAGATAGTTAAAATGAAAATTGATTAGGTTTGTATATCTCTTAATATTTCTTTCCTCTATGATCCAGAAAGTAAAGTCATGATAACGATAGTCACTTGCAACCAAAAGGACTGTGAATAAAACAATTCTTCTAACAAGGCAGCAGAATTATATCCCATTCCTGGCCTTAGTCTTTTCTGGCTAGTTATCTGTGAAGTTTCTCTTCTTTTTCTTAATCCACTTTTTTTTTTTTTTATCTCTGAGCCAGAATAGAACTCTTTCTGTAAGAAACTGCTGCACTACCAATTTTAACTCTCATTTTATTTTATTTTTTGAGACTTAAATATGGAAGCAGATCACATAATATGGTGTGATAACAGTCCTAACAGCAGTAGGCACTCTTTCATCCTATTTCTCTTTTTATCAGCACATGGGTTGTTTTAGACATTCGGTTCGGCTGAGGTGCTTTCAGGGGCCATAGGGGCAAAGTCTCCTCATCCACAGAGAATCTTATGCAACACTAGGAGCATAAAGTCTTTTCAGCAATCCTCAAAGGGAAAATGGAAAACTTCAATCAAGTATCTTTCTTTTGTACAGCTGAGACATCCCCTGCCTTCCCTCGATTTCCAGTCCCAACAGTTATATGGAATGAACAAAATTACAAAAGTAGCATTTTATAAGAGAAGGTCTATTTCTTCCAAAACCTAATATTAGTGCAATTTGAAGAGGCTTTCAAATAAAGATAAGGAACCAACACCATTAGAATTTTATGGAAAAGTGCCAGGAAATAAAAAGGCAGATTTATGTCTTCCGATTCTTGAACAACAAAAAAAGATTCAACTAATAGCTAAAAGGTACCAGAATAATGAAAATAGAAAATTTTATTTTCTGACCTTTGCTTCCACTGCCAAACACCAGTGAAAGTGATTTGTTAACTGTTGTTTCTACATCTTGCCAAGGCTTCTCTATATTACCCTGTCTCAGTAATGCTGCTGAAATTGCTCCCTTGAAGATCACCATGACTGCTTTACATTTTTTCCTCATCTTATTATAAAGTATAGCACACAAACAGAAAAATGCATGAAACAAAAACAAGCATCAATAATTTATCACAAAGAAAACACTTGTGTACCACTTTCCAGAGCCGGAAATTGAACATTGCCAACATCCCAGAAGCATTCCCTCCTGCTTCTTCTCAATCACGAAGTCTCCCCTCTCCCCAAAGCTGCTCTTTATCCTTATGCCTAACACTGCAGTTTAGTTTTCCCTGTTTTTCAGGTTTTTATCAATGGAATAATGTTTCTGCCTTATTACGGAATTGTGTCTGACTTACATCATTCAACATTCTGATGGTGAGATTCACCCATGCCATTGCATGCAACAGGAGTTCATTTATTTTTGTTGTACAGGTCTTTGCTTTGTATGACTGACTATTCCACAATTTTATTTACCCAGATTACTAATGATGTTTGTTTATGTTGTTTCCAATTTTAACTATAACAAATATTGTCGTTGTGAGCATTCTTATTTTTTTCTTTTCCATTATATTTTATTACAAGATACTGAATGTAGTTCCCTGTGCTATACAGTAGGACCTTGTTTTTTATCTGTTTTATATATAATAATGTGTATATGTTAATCCCAAACTCTAATTTATCCCTCCCCACCCCTTTCCCCTTTGGTAACCATAAGTTTGTTTTCTATGTCTGTGAGCCTATTTCTGTTTTGTAAATAAGTTTCTATAAACATTTTTATAGTCTCTTAATGCACACGTGCACACACGTCTGCTGGATAACTAGGAGTAAAATTTCAAGAGCATGGAGTATACACATATTAACACTAATATATAATCAGCAATTGTACTAATGTCTACTTTCACCAGCAGTAGATGAAAGTTCTTTTTTGTTCCAGGGCCTCTCCAATATTTAGTGTTGTCAGTCATTGTAGCTTTAGCCACAATGAGGTATATACATTATACCTCACTGTATGCTTAATTGGCAATTACCTAATAAATAATAAAGCAAAGCACTTTTTTGTATATTTTTATTGGCCATTGGATATCTTCTTTCATAAAATGCATGTTCAACCCTCTTGATTTTTTTCTATCATCGTGTTTATTGATTTCTGATGGTACTTTATATAATTTAATACAAGCTTTTTGTCAGTTATTTGTTAGGCAAATATCTTGTGTCACTCTTTTTACTTGTTGTTTTTTTCTTAATTTAAAAAAACATTTTATTTATTTTTTTCTTTTTGGCTGCATTGGGTCTTCGTAGCTGCACACGGTCTTTCTCTACTTGCAGCAAGCGGGGGCTACTCTTCATTGCAGTGCGCAGGCTTCTCATTGTGGTGTTTTCTCTTGTTGCAGAGCATGGACTCTAGGCGTGCGGTCTTCAGTATTTGTGGCACATGGCCTCAGTAGTTGTGACTCACAGGCTCTAGAGCACAGGCTCAGTAGTTGTGGCACAGAGGCTTAGTTGTTCTGCAGCATGTGGGATCTTCCCGGACCAGGGCTTGAACCTGTGTCCTCTGCATTGGCAGGCGGATTCTTAACACTGCACCACCAGGGAAGTCCACCACTCTTGTTTTTTTAGTTTCTCCATGAACTATCTTAATTTTGATAACACTATAGTCTTGCCTTTCCTAGAGTCTCAAGTAAATGAAATAATAGATTGTGTAGTCAGTTGTGTTGACTTCTTTCACTTAACATAATATTTTTGAGATCTATTCATGTTGCATGCATTAATATTTTACTACTTTTTATTTCTAAATAATATTCCATAGTACAGAAATACCACAATTTGTTTATTGTTTCTTTATGCATTCACTACTTGATGGCCATTTGGGTTGTTTCCACTTTTAAGCATCTATGAACAGTACTGCTCTGTACATTCTTGACATAAAATGTGCACAAATGTTCCCCTTCTCTTGGTTAAAATAACTAGTAGTGGGATTTCTTGGTGATATGTTAAGTGAGTATTTCACTTTATAAGATATTGCCATATTGTTTTCCAAAGTAGTTGTGACAGTTTAGCATTCCCACTAACAACATTACCCCACATTCTCCCCAGCCCTTGGTATTGTCAGTTGTTTTAACTTCAGTCATTCTAATAATGTGTGATAATATCTCATTTGGTGTTTCATTTTGTACTTACCTGATAACCAAGGATGTTATGCCCTTTTTTCATGTACTTATTGGTTCTTTTCATTTGTGAAGTATCTGTTCAAATCTTTGTACACTTTTAAATTAGACTGCTTTCTAACTATTGGATTGTAAGATACACACTCTTTGTCAGATACATGTTTTGGAAATATTTATGCTGTTGACTTTTAAATTTCTTTTGATATAATATGAATATTTAAGGATCTATATTAACCTTTAGACACAGCTTTAGCTGAATCCCACAATATTTTATAAGTAGTATTTTTACTTCATTCACCTCAAAATATCTATTATTTTCCATTATGAAGTCTTCTTTGACCCATAGGTCAATTGGAGTGTATTCATTTCCCAAAGTTAAGATTTTCCAGTTAACTTTTTGTTGTAGGTTCATAGTTTAATTTTTCTGTATTCAGTGAAATTTTCCACATAATTTTAATCTTTTGAAATTTGTTGAAATTTGCTTTATGGCCTTGCATATGATCAATTTATGTAAATGTTGCACATGTGCTTAAAAATAATGTATATTTTGTAGTTGTTGGCTATAGTTTCTATATCTCTACATAGTATTCATGTTTTTCATGATCTTATATTTCTTTACTGGTTTTCTAGTCTGCTTGTCAAATTTTTTTTTGAGAGAGGCATTTTATAATTTTCTTTTAAGATTTGGAATTTTTCCAGTTTGGGGAATTTAATATTTATTGTTTTGAACACTCCATCTTTATTCTTTATCTTGTTTTTGCCCACAAATACATATTGCCTGGTATGTAATCAAGTATGTATGCAAGCTTTCTTTTTGTTAGAGTTTGCATGATATGCCTTCTCTCATCTTTTTTTCACTTTTAATCTTATACTTTTGATGCATCTCTTATAAGCTACATAATTAACTTTTTAAACACATTTGACAAACTTTTTGTTCTAACTGGAGAATTCATTCATTTACAGTTCCTATAATAAGTGACATATTTGGGTTTATATCTACTATCATACTTAGCCCCTTCTATTTGTCTCATTAATTCTTCATTATTTTTCTTCATTTTTTGGATAAAGTATTTTTATAGTACATTATTTTTCTCACTATTGTCTTCCTAGTATTATCTGCCTTACAATTCTTTTGGCGGCTTCCTTAAAGGTGACAGTACTCATCCTCCAGCTCTCAAGGTCTAATGTTACTTGGCACTTTTTCTCTTTTCCAAATCAGTGCAGAGAACTTGGAAGATTTTAACTTCACTCATTCCCCTCCCACTTGTATGATATGGTCCTATTTTCTCATGGGGCTCTACTATTATTTTTAACATAGTCATTATTCATTTAAATCTGTTCATCTGTTCCTCATTTTCATTGTACTTTATTTCTTCCTGTAGCTCAACTTTTGAGCTTGAATAATGTTCCTTCTGTCTTTGGTGTAGATTACAAGTGATAAATTCTCCTAGCTTTTACTCATCTGAAAATGCAGCTTATCTATTTTTGGAAGGTATTTTCACTGAGTATAGAATTCTCTGCAGCAGTTATTACTATGAACGCTTTAAAGATAACCTTTCATTACCTTCTAGCTTTCATTGTTTCTCTTCTAAAGTCAGCTTGTCACTCTAATAGTTGTTCCCTTGAAAGTAGTTTGCCTTTTTCTCCTCTGGATGCTTTTATTATTTTTTCTTTGTTTTTGGTTTTCAGATGTTATATTATGACAAGACTACATTGATTTGTTTGTTATTCTCCTGCTTGGGGTCCATAAAGATGATTGACTTTGTGACAATATGTTTTGCTAACTTTAGAAAATTCTCAAATTCGCTCCCTATCACACACTGCTTCTGGCCCATTATCTCTCTTCAGTGCCCCAGGGGCTCCAAATCATTTTTTTCACAGTGTTGTTTACACTCTGTATTTCCTAATTTTAACTTTCCATACTATGCTTTGTGTTTTGCAGTGGTAAATTTTTTATGTGATTCATTTCCATATGGAATTGCTTTTAATTCAATTTTAGGAATTGAGAAAATTCAGAGTGTGACTTCAGTCCCTTCAAGGACTGGCTGACTTCCAATTCACCCCAACTCCCCAGGTTTAATCATTTAGGTTCTCAACCCAAAATAAGAAAAGTTACCCTGTCCCACCAGAAAGTCCTGGACTTTAATCTTCTTGTCCCTAGCCACAGATTTTTTTTAAATTTCTGCCCAATATCTCAACTTCTCAATGATCTCTTCCAGATTTAGCAGATGCCAAAAAAACAGCCATAAATGTCAGGCTCACCTTTCTGAGTGAGTCAACCCAGTTGTTTCTCTGTTGACTTTAAACAGATAAACCATTTTTTAAACATTTTGTTCATATTTTCTATTTGTTCTTAGTGGGAGGCTTAATCCAACTTACCCTGTTCATCATTACTGGAGAACAATAACTTACTTGTCTTAAAATTCAATAACCCTTCTTGAATCATCACTCTCCTCTAACTCTCTGAAGCATTCAAATCTATTGCTTAATTTCTTATGATTTTCTTTTCATCTTCATCGAACTATGCATTTCTAACTTATCTATATAGCCCTTATATTTCTACACATACTCTATACTCCTTCCTCATTTATCTTCCAGGACTTTTTTTTCCCTTTATACACATTATTTTCTATATGTGTCTGCCAGGACAAATACCCCTTCAGTAAGTTTATCTATTCTTACAGCTGCAGCTAGCTGGATGATTTCACATCATCCTCTCCAGTCCTAAAATACCATTTATGCTTCTGTCTCATATTTTTAACTACATAGAGGACATCTCCACTTAGATGTCCAGTCTTCACATCTCATTAAACATGTCTGCCAACTCCCTCCCATCTAACTATTTTGAAAGGGTCTGGAATACCAGGAAGAAGAAAAAAAAAGAGCAGAAAGAAATATACATGCCAAAAGAGCTACATTCAACTATATGTAGATATCATGAATTCAGAAAATAAATGTTAGAGAAGTAAAGATGATTCAAAGTTTTCCTGCCTGGAAGATACATAAAAGTACCTCCATTTGATATTAATTAGTTGACTGGGAAAAAGCTGTTTGGGGGAGATAGGTGCTATGCTTGTATTTTTTTCACTCATCTCCCACTCCCATCCCACACCTTCACCACCACCTCTATTAGAAATATATTCTGAATAATGTTTTCATAGTATTCTTCCTAAAACACAATATTTCTCACATCACTCCAAATATTAGGAATCAAGAGTGTCATCTGGGTCTTCCCTGGTGGCATAGTGGTTGAGAGTCCGCCTGCCAATGCAGGAGACACGGGTTCATGCCCCAGTCCGCAAAGATCCCATGTGCCGTAGAGTGGCTAGGCCCGTGAGCCATGGCCACTGAGCCTGAGCGTCTGGAGCCTGTGCTCCGCAATGGAAGAGGCCACAACAGTGAGAGGCCCACGTACCACACACACACAAAAAAAAAAGAGTGTGATCTGTTATTTTCTGTGCCAACTCCAAACAACTCTGCCTAATTTTCAAAGTTGTTTATAGTGTTTTTATTCTAGCCATTGTTTCTCATAATGCAAACCCTGCTCTAATCAATAAACTTCTGCAAAATATTTAATTTTCCTTCCCTCTTTCCAATTGCTCTTTATGCTGACCTAAAGCCTGAAAGGTTTTCTCTGCTTCCTTAGACTCTTATTAGTCTTTATAGTTCTTCAAGGTTCAATTCAAGCCCCCCCTCTGCCACAAAGCTCTCTGAAACTATATCAGCTCATGCTGCTCCCAGCATTCTCTCAAAAACCTATTCCACAGGATAACATCAGCAAAATGAAGGCATAAGAATTTCTAGGGCTTCCCTGGTGGCACAGTGGTTGAGAATCTGCCTGCCAATGCAGGGGACATGGGTTTGAGCCCTGGTCTGGGAGGATCCCGCATGCGGCGGAGCAACTAGTCCCATGAGCTACAACTACTGAGCCTGAGCATCTGGAGTGTGTGCTCCACAACAAGAGAGGCCGCAATAGTGAGAGGCCCACACACCACAATGAAGAGTGGACCCCGCTCGCCACAACTAGAGAAAGCCCTCACACAGAAACAAAGACCCAGCACAGTCAAAAATAAATAAATAAATACAGAAAAAAAAAAAAAGAATTTCTAGTTCTTGTCCACCCCAAACACATCAAATTGAACAACTCTTCCCATGCCAGAAAATACCTTCACAAGAGCCAAGGATTCCAGGTGAGGGATTACAGCACCTGAGTGAAGCACAGAAATAAGAAAGAACTCATTGAGGAGGGTAGGAGGGATAGATTCACATGACCCCCTTTACACCTTCCCCAAGACCAGACAGCCCAACATTAACAGAGAGAATGAGAGTGAAGTGAATGTCAGCCTTCACCTCAAACCCCCGAGCCTGCTGACCCCATCATCAGGCTTACTCCTGCAGCCCTGGGTGACTACCTGCAGGCTCTCCCACACCCAGACCAATCCCTGATATACCCCAGTGCCAGCTGGCTCCCATGGCCCCAAGCAGCTCCTGGGGTACCAGACTCCCAATCAGCCCCTGCAAACCTGTACTTCAGGTGGGCACCCACAAACCCAGGCTTCTGTCTGGGCCCAGAACCAGGCCAGCTACTGAGGAGTGAGGCTTTCGACTCACTCCAGCACCAGGCCCTCCCTGTGGCCCCAACCTCTAAGCCCACTCCCGTGGCCCCAGGCTTCAGGCTGGTCCCGGTGGCCCCAATGTCTAGGATGGCTCCCTCAAAACCAGGTTCCCAGTCAGAAATGGACTGGCCCCCTACCCAGACTCCAGGCCCACCCCAGGTGTCAACTGATCTTTGACAAAAGAGCAAAGACACTATAATGGAGCAAAAATAGTCTCTTCAACAAACAGTGCTGGAACAACTGGACATCCATGTGCAAAAAAAAATCTTAACATAAACCTGATACCTGACACCCATCACAAAAATTATCTCAAAATGGATCACTGATCTAAATATAAACACAAAACTATAAGACTCCTAAAAGATAACATAGGAGAAAATCTTGATGACCTTGACTATGACAATGACTTTTTAGATGTAGCATCATAGGCACAATTCATGAAAGGAATAAAATTGGTAAGCTGGACTCCATTAAAATTAAAAACTTCTGTTCTCTGAAAGACAACGTCAAGAGAATGAGAAAAGTGGGAGAGTCCCAAAAGATTCCAAAAACTGAGAGAAAATATTTGCAAAAGATACATCTGATAAAACACAGTTATCCTAAATATACAAAAAACTTTTAAAACTCAAAGAAAAGAAAATGAACTACCCAATTAAAAAATGGGCAAAAGACCTGAAGAGACACATCACCAAAGAAGATACACAGATGGCAAATAAGCATATGAAAGGATGTTCAATATCACGTCATTAGAGAATTGTGAATTAAAACAACAGTGTGATACCACTAAACACCTATTAGAAGGCCCAAAATCAAAGACAGTGACAACACCAAGTGTTGACAAGGATGTAGAGCAACAGGAACGCTAATTTATTGCTGGTTGGTGGAAATGCAAAATCATACAGCCACTTTATTAGACAGTTTGGTGGTTTCTTACAAAACTAAACATACTCTTATTAAACAATCCAGCAATTGTGCTTCTTGGCATTTACCCAAATGAACTAAAAACTTATGTCCACACAAAAACCTGCACACAGATTTTTATAGTAACTTTGTTCAAAATTTCCAAAATGTAGACACAACAAAGATGTCTTTCAATGGGTGAATGGATAAATAAAGTGTGGTACATCCAGGCAACAGAATAATATCCAGTGCTAAAAAAGAAATGAACTATCAAGTCATGAAAATACATGGATGAAACTTAAATTCATATTACTAAACGAAAGAAGCCAAATTGTAAAGGCTACATACTATATGATTCCAAGGATATGTCATTCTAGAAAAGGCATATAAAACAATAAAATATCAGTGGTTACCAGGGACTGGGCAGAAGGAGGGATGAATAGGCAGAGCACTGGGGATTTTTAGGACAGTGAAACTATTCTGTATGTGATACTACAACCGTGGATAAATGTCATTGTACATTTGTCAAAACCTATAGAATGTACAACATCAATAGTGAATCCTAAAGTAAACTATGGACTTTGGGTGACAATAATCTGTTTAAGTTCATTAATTGTAACAAATGTACCACTGTGGCATGGGATGTTGATAGCTGGGGAGGCTGTATGTGTGTGGAGGGTGAGGACAAGGAGTATATGGGAACTCTGCACTTTCTACTCAATTTTTCTGTGAACCTAAAACTGTTCTAAAAAAAAATAAAGCCTATTAATAATTTTTAAAAATAAAGAAAAATAGTCAATAGAGTCAGATCCAAGGGTGACCCAGATGATGGAGTCACTTTTAAAACATTATATTAAATAATTATATTAAATTTTAAATAGATTAAATAATTTAAAGGAACAATGGGGACTTTAAGCAAAAAAAAAAAAAAAAAAAACCAAACAGAACTTCATTAGATGGGCTTAATAGAAAACTGGACAAAGCAAAAGAAAGAGTCAGTGAACTTAACAGCAAATCAATAGAAATTTTCCGAACTGAAACACAAGAGGAAATAGAATGAAAACAAAACAGAATAAAAAGCCCATAAAAACAAAAAAATCATAGACCTGAGACAAAAATATTGAATGAACTAACATTCACGTAATTGATCTTACAGAGGAAAAGAGAGAAAATGAGATGCAAGAAAATTTTGAAGACCTAATAGCCAAGGATGTTCCAAAACTGATGAAAGTCACCAACATGCATATCCAAGAATGTGACAAACAACAAAGTGAATTTTTAAAACAAACAAACAAAGACACATAATAGTCAAACTGCTGAATACCAAAAACAAAGATGAAATCTTAAAAGTAGCCAGAAACAAAAGCCTCATTCTATTCAAGGAAATCACAGTAAGAATGACACTCATTTCTCATCAGAAACAATAGAAAACAGAAAACACTGGAATAATCTTAAAGTGTTGAAATTACTCTATAAACAGCAAGGGTCTGTTTCAAAAATGAAGGTGAAATAAAGATACTTTCAGTGCAACAAAATCTCAAAACATTCATGGATATAAAAAGTAACAAAGGAAGTTCTTCACACTAAAGGAAAAAATGAAGACTATGGGAAAAATCAGCAACAGTACAGAAGACATGATACCTTGCTGTTTCCTCTGACCCTGATTCCTCATCATGACATAGTCTAAGGATGGCATGGAGAGCAGGAAGGGGTGCTTTCTCTGAAAGAGCAACATCTGCAGGTGAAAGTAGAAAATGGAAGCAAAGGCAAACCGTCTGCTTAGAATCTGTTTGCCTTTAAAGAATGGCAGCAGCAGAAAAGCTACAGAAGCTGATGGAAAAATCACAGAACAGAAATTCCATGTGAACCCTCAGTTTCCGTCAGTGTGGCAAGCTTAACCAGTAGTTGGACTAATCTGAAAGCAGAGGGTCACCTATCCTGCAAAGGAATTAGTTGCTGCACAATATGGGGGAAACTGGAATGCAGCTGAGTGTTTTCAACAATACAAAAGAGAAATTGTAACATTTTTGTAATCTTGGAGGCAAAATTATTGCTATATTCAGAAGATGTCATTCTTTCCCTGGAAAACAAAAAGACTATATTGAAAAACTATTATAAATATAATACTTTGGTAAAGTGATTGTTTACAAGTAAAAATACAAAAATCAAGTATTTTCTCATAAACCAAAAATAAGCATTTAGAAAACACCCATAAAAGCATATTAATACATTTGGGCTTCCCTGGTGGCGCAGTGGTTGAGAGTCCGCCTGCCGATGCTGGCAACACGGGTTCACGCCCCGGTCCGGGAAGATCCCACATGCCGCGGAGTGGCTGGGCCCGTGAGCCATGGCCGCTGAGCCTGCGCGTCCGGAGCCTGTGCTCCGCAGTAAGAGAGGCCACAACAGAGAGAGGCCCGCGTACCGCAAAAAAACAAACAAAACAAAACAAAACAAAAAAGCATATTAATACATTTAAGGTGAAACATAAGTAGCCTAAATAACTTATAAAGGTCTGCCTAGAGCCATGCACTTTACTCCTGATCATAAAAAGTCAGTAATAATATTAATTTCCTCCCAATTGATTTGTAACTGTAACACAATCCTAATCATATTTCAACTTAAATCAAAATAAGAAGAGTGGTGAAAACAGTGTGAACTAAAACTGCCACCTGCCATATCAGTAAACAAAGGATGTTGCAGCCATCAAACCATCACACTGCAGCCTCCCCAGTGGTGAGTCCTGAGGGAACTCAGGATGGAAGTAGGATTTGCCCCCCATCTAACAGTTAGCCACTGCAGCCAACCCAGTGGTGCACCCTGAGGAGACTCAGGATGAGAAAGCACAGGATGCTGGCCCTGAGATAGCTGAGGTGCATATCAAATAAATGACTTCAATGAGCCCAGACTTTGCATCTTTCCCTACATGGAAAAGCACTAAATTCCTTTACTTGAGATATCCGGTTTTCTTTAATTAACAGTAATCTTCTGATGTTCCGACATCAGGATCTTCTGATGTACCTGGTCTTTTGCTGCAAAACCTCCTATGTATCCTGGCTTCCCACCTTACCCCTTCACAGCATTCTCTCAGTTATCTGAGGTGATATCCCAGGGTTATGTCCTCAGTTCTGTCCACTGAATAAAACATAACTCTCAACTTTAAGGTTGTGCATTTTTTTCAGTCGATAGCAGTCTGGCATAAAAACATAATGTCAGAACAATAAAACATATTAGAATCCAGTAACAGATACCAGGTACATAATAATTTAGGAAATGATCAAAGGGACAGTTCAAATAGGATAAAAAGGATGGACTACTCAAAAACATGGTTTTGGCTTCACTGACAAGCAATTTAGAACAAGAAAGTTGTTTTCTTATCTCACATTTTTTGAATATCTAAATTAAATCCAGATAGCTTAAAATTTTTAATGCTTATTTAAAAAAGAAAGCTAATTGCATTTATAGTAAGAAACAACATTCAATCCTAACATTCATTCCAGTTTGGAACAACTGAGTGTAAGATGTGTATTTACCCTTTTTCATTTCCTCTATAGCACCTAATACAGTGTTGAGATCTACACATTAAATTTTCAGTAAATTCAGCATTGACTGATCATCATAAATACTGTTTCTTCCTAGAAGATAAGAAAATTTGCTTGTGAGATTTTCATTTAAAAGAATTATGCTATTCATCAAAATGTTCACCCTGCCATCTGTTCTCAACATTATTTCAAACTAGGTTTAGCATAGCAAAGCATATGAATTTTACTTTAAAAAGCATAAGAAGTATATAAAAGTTTGTTTACTAAACTATATTCCATAGAAATGCTTATTTTGAAGGCCATATGTGCATATGGGCTGTTAGATTTCATCATAACTTAAACTACTTCTATAAAGGTGAGGGTCAGTAAGATTTAGGGTATCACTTACATTGCACAGCATGTGTTTTACTTACTCTCAAAATGAATTTCTCTCTTAAAAAGAAAAAAGCCAAATTAAGTCAATTACTAGATCACGATTCAGCAGTATGTGTCTCAGAAGTCTTGACTCCCTGGCTTGCCCTCTCAGTGGTTTTAGGCTTACAATCCAGAAGACTAGAAAAATGGGTTATTAAATATAGATTTTAGATTCTAACATATTGCTATAAGCGGAGTCTTTCACCTTCTAGATTCTAGGTATCATTATTCTGCCTCATTTGAAGTGGAGTAAACAGGGTGCCCAGAAATGGTCAAGGATATCTGGAAGGACTACTTTCCCTTATACATGTCAAAAACTAGAGAGTCATTTGAATTAACATTATTTTCTTATAAAATGTAACTATATCATGGGAAGGACAGTCATATTAGTCACATAATAACCTAATAACTGAAATCTGCAATGGAAGGAGTAAAATTTTACATTGGAGAGTGGCTGAGAATAAAAGAGAAGAGGACCATTTGGAGCACTAAACACCATCAGAAAAGGCTGGACTGCAATGGAGAGGGAATGACAAGAAGTGGTACTCCAATAAGAAACTACCAAGAGGAGGATGTTGTGGATCCATAGTTCAGGAATGAGGACAGAAAAGTTGCTGGGGAACAGGAGATTGTTAAGCTGAGTCCAGCCTCTGTACCCTGACACCAAATTATTCTCAGAGACAGAGTGTTGGGTGAAGCAGAAAAGAGCAGCTTTAGTGCCTTGCCAGGCAAAGGAGGCCACAGCTGGCTAATGCCCTCAAAACTGTGTGTCCCCCCCTTGGAGAGGGTAGTGAGAAGTTTGATAGCAATGAGTCAAAGAGGACACGATCAGTTCACGGACATTCTTCTGACTGCTTGGTGGTGGAGTAGGAATCAGCATCATCAACCTTCTGGTTCCAAAGGGTCTGGGGTCTACTTGTGGACACCATACCCTTAACTTCTCCCACCTGGTGGGGATTTCAGTATCTGCAAAACAGTTTCAAAGATATTGTGATGTATATCTCTTGATGGGGAACCAGGACACTGCCCCAAGGCTGCACTATTGTTTTCTCCCTTGCCTCTGGTTCCCCTCCCTTCCCTAATTAGCAACTGTTTGAACCTGCCCATTGGAACTCGGGAGGTCATGGAGGCTGAATGAAGCCTACTTCCTGTAACAAAGAAATGGGGGACACAGAAAGGCTCTTGTGCCCAGGAGCCCCACAGGTTCAGCCCAGTATCAGTGGTAGAAGAAAAATAGCTGAAAAGATTGCAGAGGGAAAACTATGACTGTCTAAAGTCCGTTCGAAGCCTGACTGTTTTGTTGCAGCAAAGTTTGTTTGAGGAATTGAAGTAAGCTTCAGAGATGGATTCTAAGTATTTAAACCAATTTTTCTCAAAAGGTGAGCCAAGGCCAGCAATATTAGCATAACCAGAAAGTGGTTAGAAATGCAAATTATTAGCTGGCTCCCCACCCAGTCTTACTGAATCCTAGACTCTAGGAGTGGATTCCAACAGATTGTTTGAACAAGCCCTTCAGGTGATTCTGATACACCCTCAAATCTCAAACAATGGTTTAAACCATTCGTGGAAATCCAGTCTCTGTGGAATGTGAAACAGCCCAAACAAGCAGCACACAGCATTCTCTTAGTAATAATTTGGGGGTCAGGCTTGGGTCCCTGGTCCGATCTGATCTCAACCAACTGAAGAGATTTTTCTCCTTGTGTCCCCTGAGGAAGTGAACGATGTAGCATTTAGCCCCAATTGCCTCAGCAAGAGAGGAAGCAAAGCTTAGAAGGATGCCAATTCTTTAAATGGCAGCAAGGACAGACAGAGAGCTCTGTGTTTGTGACACTGTTGAACACAGGATCCTCTAACCTAAATCCTGCCCTGCCTGTGGACTGCTCATAACCCAGTAAACTTCCTGATTGTTTAAGCTTATAGAAGTCAGATTTCCTGGAATGTTCCCTAACTGCTAGTTTGCAAACATCACTACTTCTGCCACAGACTCTGGTGTTGGAAACTATGATCAGCCCACCCAAGATGGCTGTTTTCTTGCTCTCTCTGCATCCCCTACTCGACCAGCCCCTGCCTTACCTACACCCTATTCACCTGACTGACCTTCCTTCTAAATCATAGAGCCTAATCAGTAAATGCCTATGTACTTGCCCTTGGCTCCCGCTAGGGAATGTTCTAATCTTTAGATCAGAACGACCTCCACTCTGATAGTTTATCAAAGGGACACACTCCTCCGCTGGTTTCCCTGGCAACTGGTGAGCCAACCTGACATCACTTCCCCCTATAACCGGTAATCTCCCTCTTCCTCTGGAAGCAAAAACTATTTCCATGACATTGCTTCAGACATGTAACCTTTTCCTATCAATTAAACCATGGACGTCTCTGTCACTGACTCCAGGTTCTTTCTTCCGTCTTGAGGCTGGGCAAGTACAGGGCTTGCAGGCCTGGGAAGTGCAGACCAACAGCAACCTTTGACCAGATGCTCAGACATTCAGGTGAAAAGTCAATTACATTATGGGAAAAAAATGGAATTCCAAGTGAAATAACAGATGTGAAAATTAAAGAGACATACCCAACTACCTAACAACCTATATATAGGTGTGGTTGAAAACTGAAACTCACTTCTGAAAGGAAGAATAAAAAGCATCCATGCAAAAGGATGAAAGACGGGATGTATGTCCTGGATATATGTCCTATTTCTGGCCCTAAGTGTTCTCTTTCTTGACAACACATATGCTGCACAGAATCACTAAATAAAATTTGAATGTTCTCAAAGGTCAAATAATGATGAACAAGATGGCACAAGAATTACTCATTACACAAATGCTATCAATAAACCAGAGACAGCATTGGAAAAGACATGTATTTCCTTGAATTTCAGAAATATCTGCACTCTCCCCAGGCCTAAAGCAAAGGGGAGAAATGAATAATACTACTATATAAAAACAAACCTAGATTCACTGTATATGTCTTGAAATTAAAGTAAGCACCAAAGGAAACATTCCATGTTTTTATCAGCATTAACGAAACAGTTTTTTTTTTAAGTGTGAGAAAAAGAGGACTTTCATGTTATTTGTACATAGAGAGCCAAATATTTACTTGCCTGGTTCTTAGTCTTTGAAACTTCTCACCTGGTAGTGGATACATGGATACATAATGCCCTGAAATTTGCTTTTGGTGTTACTAGAGAATATCTGTTGTATAGAACTGTAAACACTGCTGCTGGTTTTGACATTTAAGAAGCAGGTGGTCTGATCTGAAATGCTCCAGCTTTCTAAAACCTGGCAGCTTGGGTCCCATTCCTGAATAAAGGGGAGAAAGAGCAGGTTAAGTTTTCTGACCCCTGAAGTTTTCCAAAGGGTAAGCTTACATAATCCCCAGTTGTTGATTGGGGGTGGGAAGGGAGAAGGGGGACAGAGAAGTTCTCTGGAGAATTAGGAAGGCAGCATTACAGTGATGGCTGCCCACAGGGTATCAGTGCTGGCCAAAACAAGAGCAAGAATTATAACTGTCCCTGCCAGTTATGTTGTAGCAGCAAGCTGCCAGAATTTGATTGAGAAATAACACTTCAACCATCTTAGAAATAAGCACTTAAATTTGCCAACCAACTTCCTTCTTTCAGGAGAATCCAGGTTATAAAAACAAAGCAATGCATTTGACTCATACCATGGGCCTCTTTTCTAATGCTTTTGCTACTCAGAACGAGAATTTTTATGTACAGCAAACGGCGCTTCCTTACTGAAGCACAAAATGACAAAATTTAACTTAAAATCTTGAGGTGCCAACCCTAAGGACATTACTGTATTTGACAAGACGGGGTATTTTTAGAGAGCTGATGAATATTCTTTCCAGGACCAGTGCCTATATGTCATTGTCCCTGACAATTTAATAGATAATATTTGTTAGCTTACTATGTGCCAGGCACTGCTTGGATTCATTTAAGTCTCAGAAGTACCGAATGAGGTGTGGGTGCTATGATTGTTATCCTTCAAGTGATAAGAAATCAAAGGTACACAGATATTAGAGAAGTTGCTCAAAGCTACCTCTCTAATGAGTGTCAGACCTGGATTTGGATTTGATCAGTCCAGTTCTCTGCTCCACACTCCTAAACTGCTATAAAGTACTGTTTTCCTGGGGACAAATAATTCAGTCTTGCTCAAAGCTGGTCACAAACACACTCAGCTTTCACAAAATAGTGCAGAATTTTCCTTACTCTTCCCAACTGGTTGGCTTTAAATTTACCAGAGCCAAAGTCACCTTGGATGAGCGCCATGAAGCCCTTGTCCCCTGGTCAAATTGTCCTCTTTTTCCACTCCATTGCACTCCGGGTACCATCCTCCCAGAGTCCTTCATGGCTGAAGCTCAGGATGCTGCTTGAGAGTCATTCCAAGTCCAGGGATTCTTACTTGAGTCCCCACACTGGGAACATGGAGAGAAATCCCACCTTCCTCACACTGTAGCATCTACAAGACAAGTAAACCTAATTTACTTCCAACTGCCACTTGTGGCATGATTTTGCTGTGTTATCATGTGAAGGCACATTTCCCACCAGATACTGGTGAAGAGAAAAGAAATGGCAATGAAGAAATAAAGAAACTGTGATAGTCAGGGTTCTCCAGAGAAACAAAAGCAGTAGGACATATATAGACATGTAGAAAGAAATTGATTAGAAGGGATTAGCTCATGCAACCACGGAGGCTGAGAATCCTACAATTTGTAGTTTTGCTCTATTCAGACCCTCAACGCATTGGATGACACCCACCCACCTTCTCTCAGTCTGCAGATTCAAATGCTAATCTCTTCCAGAAACTCTCTCACAAACACACTCAGAAATAATGTTTTACCAGCTGCCTGGGCACCCTTTAGCCCAGTCGAGTTAACATATAAATTTAACCAACATTCAAAACAAACAACACAGTTCATGTAATTTCAGGAGGTTTATAGATTCCTCGTCTACAGCAGGGTATGAACCCCTGGCTCTAGCACAAAGCTGAGTTTCTAGTTGCAGTCCTCTAAGGCAATACTGTAGGGCAAATCTTTCATTTTTTAATTGAAAAACACATTCACTTGTTCTTGAGAAGAAATCACCTGTTTAGTGACAGCTGGAGGGAGAAGCTGAACATCAGCTTGCTCAACTGTATTTCACAAGGGTCTCCCGTGTGGATCTGGGACCTATCAAGCAGGCTTTGAGCATGTCCTTTTGTATGGGCCTCAGCATTTAAGTAAGCTAAATAGATCCCTTAAGAAACCACCTGGCCGTCTGCGTGGCCTGACTCAGCCTAGTGTGGGAGAGAGAACTTGGTCTAAGTATCTAAACATAGTTTCTAGCTCCTCTTTTTCCAGTATGTTGCTCTGATATCTTGCTTAGTCAGTTCCCTTCTGTAGGTCTCAATTTTCTCATCAGCAGAATAAGGGGTTCTGCTCAATTAGCCCAAAGTCCCTAAACACTCTATGATCATTTACTTTTGGATCTGATGTTGAGAACTGATGAGATGAACTTGAAAGACTCCTTGTGGTTGGTGCTAAGACTGGATAATCCTTAGACTAGACCTCACCCTGCAGGAGAAGCAAACTTCAGCCAACAGGAAACTCAACAAAAACAATTGCCAGCTTTTGTTTGCACTCCCTTAAATGCACCAGACAGGATGACAAAAGTGCTGTTACGACAAAGCATATAGAAAGGGTGAGGAAATATCCCCACCTGTCCCCAAACCCACACTCAACCTGACTACAGTCAATAGGCAGGCAAAGTTTTGCTTGGTCTTCAGTTCCAAGAAGAACCAGGAATCAAGCAGACATCAGGCCTGACACAACACTGAGGGGCTCAGCTTCCATGGACACGATGTCCCGGCAACCCTCCTAGACTCAGTAAGATCCATGCAACATTGCCTTCCTCATTTGCAAAAATACACAAGTGGTAGGGGATGTGCTTAGAGGGAAATGGACTAGTTCACATTGCATAGTGTCAGGGCCTGAACCAGGATGCGATAAGCAGGTGCCTAAGGCCTGCAATTTAAGGAGGCAAGTTTGTGCTAGTGCTCACCTCGCACTGCCAAGATCCAAAAGTGAGAGACTTCGTGAAAAGATGCTCACAGCCTTCATGAAAAGTTGCTCAATATTACTAACCATCAGGGAAATGCAAATCAAAACCATAATGAGTTATCACCTCACACCTGTCAGAATGGCTATCATCAAAAAGTCTATAGGGGCTTCCCTGGTGGCGCAGTGGTTGAGAGTCTACCTGCCGATGCAGGGGACACAGGTTTGTGCCCCGGTCCAGGAAGATCTCACATGCCGTGGAACGGCTGGGCACGTGAGTCATGGCCGCTGAGCCTGTGCGTCCGGAGCCTGTGCTCTGCAACGGGAGAGGCCACAACAGTGAGAGGCCTGCGTACTGCAAAAAAAAAAAAAAAGTCTACAAGTAACAAATGTTGGCAAGAATGTGGAGAAAAGGGAACCCTTGTGCACTGTTGGTAGGAATGAAAATTGGTGCAGCCACTGTGGAAACAGTATGGCGGTTTCCTCAAAAAACTAAAAATAGAACTACCATATGACCCAGCAATTCCACTCCTAGGTATATATCTGAAATAAACAAAAACACGAATTTGAAAAGATACGTGCACCCCAATATTCATAGCAGCACTATTTACAATTGCCAATATATGGAAGCAACCTAAGTGTCTGCCAACAGATGAATGGATAAAGAAGATATGGTATATACATACAATGGAATCCTACTCAGTCATAAAAAAGAATGAAATGTTGCCATTTGCAACAACATGGATGGACTTGGAGGGCATTATGCTAAGTCAAGTAAGTCAGACAGAGAAAGATAAATACTGTGAGATCACTTATACATGGAATCTAAAAACTACAACAAACTAGTGAATATAACAAAAAAGAAACAGACTCACAGATGTAGAGAACAAACTAGTGGTTACTAGTGGGAATTGGGGGGTAGGAAACATAGGGGTGGGAGAGTGTGAGTTACAAACTATTGGATGTAATATAGGCTCAAGGGTGTATTGTACATCATGGGGAATATAGCCAATATTTTGTAATAACTGTAAATGGAAAGTAACCATTAAAAATTATATAAAAATTAAAACAAAAATTTTAAGTGAGTGCCTTCTTAAATTCTATGCCCAGGGACCCTAGCTCTGTGGTTCATACACAGGTAGAGTCAGCACTTACACAACCTTGCCTCCTTAAGCTTCGTGCCCTAGTGACCTGCTTTTCTCATCCTTGTCCAGACTCGGTGCTTGTGATGTGAACTAGTCATTTACTTCTAAGGACACCACCAATCGTTTATTTTTGAGGATAAAGAAGGCAGCATTGAGTACACCTCGCTGAGTCAAGGAGGGTGGCAGGGACACCATGTCCCTGGAAGCTGAGGCCCTTGATGTTGTGCCAGGACCTGGCATCTGATTCCATGATCTTCTGGGTCCTGAAGACCAAACAAAACTCACCTGGCCCTGTATTTTGTACTTATTCAGTAGGGATTTGTGGACTTGAATTTCCTCACTCCTCTTCACCTTTTTATTCCTCCTGATGATCATTTTAATCTGCTGCTCAAGCAAATTTTAAAAACAAATGGGGTTCAACTCAGATTCCTTTTTCCAAACCCTAAAATAGTGATTCTTTAATTTAATTGAGCATAAAAATCACTTGCAGAACATCTTAAAAATGCTTATTCCACTTATGTTAGTTTGCTAGGGCTCTCATAACAAAGTATCACAGACTGGGTGGCTTGAGCAATAGAAATGTACTTTTTCACAGTTGCGAAGCCTGAAAGTCCAAGATCACAGTGTCATCAGATTGGGTCCAAATTCCCTCTTCTTATAAGGATACCAGTCAGATTGGATTAGATACAACATTAAGGCTTCATTTGAATTTAGTGACTTGTTGAAAGACGCTATGTCCAAATATGGGCAGATTATTCTAAGGTCCTGGGGGTCAGAGCTTCAACATATAAATTTGGGGAGGACACAATTCAGTCCATAACGCCACCCCAGTCTACCCCTCTACACTTTGATCCAGTAAATCTGAGATGGGGCCAAAGTTTTTTTGTGTGGTTTCATTTTGGTTTGTTATTTTGTTTTATTGTTTTGTTTAAAAGAAGCACCCCTGTGATTCTGATTTCACAAAATAGAGTTTGAAGGGGATATGATTTAGACCCATTTCTCCTGAATTCCCTTGGACAACTCTCCCCACTTCCATTTCTACTTCTTCTCATGAGTTTCCCATGCTCAGTTTCTCCACCATTCTATAATATTGGGGCTTTTTGTTCCCTTCCCTGTAGTTTCTATCTATAGCTAATGTCTTTAGCCACTCTTTCAAAGTACACAGGAGCTAATGAAACAAAATTTCATCAAAAGGAAAAACACAATTTGGCTTTGAGTCTGCATCTCAGTGGCTGAGAAGAAGAAACAGATGAGCAAAACTTCAACAAGAAATAAGAAGCCAAGTTCCCAATCTACCTTCAGAACCAACCTCTTCTGCCCTCATAGGAGATGCTATGGGTCCTATAGAGAAAAGTTGCCAGCAAGGTTCCTAAGAGAACAGAAATCTACATGGGACTAAGTAGAGTCCCTGCCATGGAAGCCCACAGACAACGCCAGTGCCCACCCCTCAGGGGTCGTACATGAACCACCAAGGAGCTCATAGTACTTGGCTCTGGGTTAATGGGACACTGCCAGCAATGAAACACACACCAGTTCCAGCCAGATGTACCTGTGCCTCCTTCACATTCAATGTAGACTGACTACTGGGAATTTCAAGAGAACACTTTCCAGGAGATTCCACATATCCTGTGCTGTCAGTTTGGCTGCAAACTGCCAGAGCAGCGTTTTCTCCAGCTGGCAGTAACTCAAACTAGGAAGCAAAACACATTTCCTCCTTGAAATGTTTGAACAGAAGCCTATGATATAATCAGAATCTTAAAGGAACAGTTCAGTTTGTCTTTTAATAAAATGATAGAGTCTAGAGGCCTTATATTTCCTTCCCTCCCAATCACACTTACCTCCTCAGACCATAGTGTTCTGCCTATAATACAGTTTACTCAAATGAAAGCATTTTTTATGGAATTCCAAAAATATAAAAACAGGAATCAATTATGGTTTCAGACTTAGTTTGTTTTGATCAGATTAAAAGAAAAATGTTTACAGTGTTCTGATAAGGAAAATCAGAAGCAAAGCCAAAAACAAGTCAAAGACTCTTTCTGATTTAAAAACATGAGATATGGGAGACCTTCAAGATGGTGGAGGAGTAAGACATGGAGATCATCTTCCTCCCCACAGATACATCAGAAATACATCTACATGTGGAACAACTCCTACAGAACACCTACTGAATGCTGGCAGAAGACCTCAGACCTCCCAAAAGGCAAGAAACTCCCCATATACCTGGGTAGGGCAAAAGAAAAAACAGAGACAAAAGAATAAGGATGGGACCTGCACCTCTGGGAGGGAGCTGTGAAGGAGCAAAAGTTTCCACACACTAGGGAGCCCCTTAACTGATGGAGATGGGGGCGGGGCGTGGGCAGGGGGGAAGCTTCAGAGCCACAGAGGAGAGCACAGTAACAGGGGTGCAGAGGGCAAAGCAGAGAGATTCCTGCACAGAGGCTCGGTGCCAACCAGCACTCACCAGCTTGAGAGGCTTGTCTGCTCACCCTCCAGGGCGGGCGGGGGCTGGGAGTTGAGGCTCGGGCTTCAGAGGTAAGACCCCAGGGAGAGGACTGGGGTTGGTGGTGTGAACACATCATGAAGGGGCTAGTGCACCACAGCTAGCTGGGAGGGAGTCCAGGAAAAAGTCTGGAACTGCCCAAGAGGCAAGAGAACATTGTTTCAGGGTGCGAGAGGAGAGGGGATTCAGACCACTATGTAAATAAGTTCCAGAGAGAGGCATGAGCTGTGGCTATCAGGGTGGACACAAGAGACAGGCATGAAATGTTAAGACTGCTGCTGCAGCCACCAAGAAGCCTGTGTGCAAGCACAGGTCACTATCCACACCTCCCCACCCGGGAACCTGTGCAGCCCACCACCGCCAGGGTCCCGTGATCCAGGGACAACTTCCCCAGGAGAACACACAGCACACCTCAGGCTGGTGCAATGTCACACTGGCCTCTGCGGCTGCAGACTCACCCCACATTCCGTACCCCTACCTCCCACAGGCCTGAATGACCCAGAGCCCCCTAATCAGCTGCTATTTTAACCCCCTCCTGTCTGGGTGCTGAAGAGATGCCAGCAGGTGACCTACATGCAGAGGCGGGGCCAAATCCAAAGCTGAACCCCAGGAGCTGCACAAACAAAGAAGAGAAAGGGAAATTTCTCCCAGCAGCCTCAGGAGCATCAGATTAAATCTCCACAATCAACTTGATGTACTCTGCTTATCTGGCATACCTGAATAGACAATGAATCATCCCAAAATTGAAGCGGTGGACTTTGGGAGCAACTGTAGCCTTGGGGTTTGCTTTCTGCAACTAATTTGTTTCTGGTTTTATGTCTACCTTAGATTAGTATTTACAGCTTATTATCATTGGTAGATTTGTTTATTGATTTGGTTGCTCTTCCTTTTTTTTCTTTTATATATATATTTTTTCATCCTTTTTCTCTTTTTGTGAATGTGTATTTGTATGCTTCTTTGTGTGATTTTGTCTATATAGCTTTGCTTTTACCATTTGTCCTAGAGTTCTCTCTGTCTATTTTTTTTTCTCTGTTGTTCTTCTAGTATAGTTTTTTGCTCTTGTTATCATTGGTGGATTTGTTTTTTGTTTGGGTGCTCTCTTCTTCCTTTCTTTTTTCTTATTCTTTTTTATTTTTAATATTTTTTTAATTTTATTTATTATTTTTTTCTCCCTTTTCTTCTGAGCCACATGGCTGACAGGGTCTTGATGCTCTGGCCTGGTGTCAGGCCTGAGCCTCTGAAGTGGGAGGGCTGAGTTCAGGACATTGGTCCACCAGAGATCTTGCAGTCCCACCTCCCACCTAATAACAAACTGCAAAAGCTCTCCCAGAGATCTCCATCTCAACGCTAAGACCCAGCTCCTCTCAGTGACCAGCAAGCTACCTTGCTGGACACCTTATGCCAAACAACTAGCAAGACAGGAATGCAACCTCACCCATAGCAGAGAGGCTGCCAAAAATCATAATAACTTCACAGATACCCCAAAACGTATCACCAGACGTGGTCCTGCCCACCAGAAAGACAAGATCCAACCTCATCCACCAGAACACAGGCACCAGTCCCCTCCACCAGGAAACCTACACAACCCACTGAACCAACCTTACCCACTGAGGGCAGACACCAAAAACAATGGGAACTATGAACCTGCATCCTGTGAAAAGCAGACCCCAAACACAGTAAGTTAAACGAAATGAAAAGACAGAGAAACAAACAGCACATGATGGAGCAATGTAAAAACCCACCAAACCAAACAAATGAAGAGGAAATAGGCAGTGTACCTGAAAAAGAATTCAGAGTAATGATAGTAAACGTGATCCAAAATCTTGGAAATAGAATGGAGAAGATACAGAAAAACTTTTAACAAGGACCTAGAAGAACTAAAGAGCAAACAAACAATGATGAACAACACAATAAATAAAATTAAAAATTTTATAGAAGGAATCAATAGCAGAATAACTGAGGCAGAAGAACAGATAAGTGACCTGGAACATAAAATAGTGGAAATAACTACTGCAGAGCAGAGTAAAGAAAATAGAATGAAAAGAATTGAGGATAGTCTCAGAGACCTCTGGGACAACACTAAACACACCAACATTCGAATTATAGGGGTCCCAGAAGAAGAGAGAAAACAAAAGGGACTGAGAAAATATTTGAAGAGATTATAAAGTTGAAAACATCCCTAATATGGGAAAGGAAATAGTCAATCAAGTCCAGGAAGCACAGAGAGTCCCATAGACGATAAATTCAAGGAGAAACACGCCAAGACACATATTAATCAAACTATCAAAAATTAAATACAAAGAAAAAATATTAAAAGAAGCAAGGGAAAAGCAAAAAGTAACATACAAGAGAATCCCCATAAGGTTAATGGCTGACCTTTCAGCAGAAACTCTGCAAGCCAGAAGGGAGTGGCAGGACATAATTAAAGTGATGGATGGAATGGAAAAACCTACAGCCAAGATTACTCTACCCAGCAAGGATCTCATTCAGATTCGATGGAGAAAGTAAAACCTTTACAGACAAGCAAAAGCTAAGAGAATTCAGCACCACCATATCAGCTTTACAATAAATGCTAAAGGAACTTCTCTAGGCAGGAAACATGAGAGAAGGAAGAGACCTACAAAAACAAACCCCAAACAATTAAGAAAATGGTAATAGGAACATACATATTGATAACTACCTTAAATGTAAATGGATTAAATGGTCCCACCAAAAGACAAAGACTAGCTGAATGGATACAGAAACAATACCTGTGTATATGCTGTCTACAAGAGACCCACTTCAGACCTAGGGACACATACAGACTGAAAGTGAGGGAGTGGAAAAAGATATTCCATGCAAATGGAAATCAAAAGAAAGCTGGAGTAGCAATTCTCATATCAGACAAAATAGACTTTAAAATAAAGACTATTACAAGAGATAAAAAAGGACACTGCATAATGATCACGGGATCAACCCAAAAAGAAGATATAACAATTGTAAATACTAATGCACCCAACATAGGAGCACCTCAATACATAAGACAAATGCTAACAGCCGTAAAAGGGGAAATCAACAGTAACACAATAATAGTAGGGGACTTTAACACCCCACTTTCACCAGTAGACAGATCATCCAAAATGAAAATAAATAAGGGAAAATAAGCTTTAAATTATACATTAAACAAGATGGACTTAATTGATATTTATAGGACATTCCATCCAGAAGCAACAGAATACACTTTCTTCTCAAGTGCTCATGGAACATTCTCCAGGATAGATCTTATCTTGTGTCACAAATCAAGCCTTGGTAAATTTAAGAAAACTGAAATTGTACCTATTATCTTTTCCGACCACAACGCTAGACTAGATATCAATTACAAGAAAAAACTGTAAAAAATACAAACACATGGAGGCTAAACAATACATTACCTAATAACCAAGAGATCACTGAAGAAATCAAAGAAAAAATCAAAGAGGAAATCAAAAAATACTTAGAAACAAATGACAATGAAAACACGATGACCCAAAACCTATGGGATGCTGCAAGAGCAGTTCAAAGAGAGAAGTTTACAGCAATACAATCCTACCTCAAGAAACAAGAAAAATCTCAAATAAACAACCTAACCTTACACCGAAGGCAATTAGTGAAAGAAGAACAAAAAATCCCCAAAGTCAGCAGAAGGAAAGAAATCATAAAGATCGGATCAGCAAAAAAAAATGGGAAAAAAATGAAGGAAACAATAGCAAAGATCAATAAATCTAAAAGCTGGTTCTTTGAGAAGATAAACAAAATTGATAAACCATTAGCCAGACTCATCAAGAAAAAAAGGGAGAAGACTTAAATCAATAGAATTAGAAATGAAAAAGAAGTAACAACTGACACTGCAGTTGGATCATAAGAGATTACCACAAGCAACTATATGCCAATAAAATGGACAACCTGGAAGAAATGAAGAAATTCTTAGAAAAGCACAACCTGCCAAGACTGAACCAGGAAAAAATAGCAAATATAAACAGACGAATCACAAGCACTGAAATTGAGACTGTGATTAAAAATCTTCCAACAAACAAAAGCCCATGACCAGATGGCTTCACAGGAGAATTCTATCAAACACTTAGAGAAGAGCTAACACCTATCCTTCTCAAACTTTTCCAAAATATAGCAGAGAGAGGAACACTCCCAAACTTATTCTACGAGGCCACCATCACTGTGATACCAAAACCAGACAAAGATGTCACAAAGAAAGAAAACTACAGGCCAATATCACTGATGAACATAGATGCAAAAATCCTCAACAAAATACTAGCAAACAGAATCCAACAGCACTTTAAAAGATCACACACCATGATCAAGTGGGGTTTATCCCAGTAATGCAAGGATTATTTAATACATGCAAATCAATCAATGTGATAAACCATATTAACAAACTGAAGGAGAAAAACAATATGATTATCTCAATAGATGCAGAAAAGACTTTCAACAAAATTCAACAACCATTTAGGATAAAAACTCTCCAGAAAGTAGGCATAGAGGGAACTTACCTCAACATAATAAAGGTCATATATGAAAGCCACAGCCAATATCATTCACAATGGTGAAAAACTGAAACCATTTCCACTAGGATCAGGAACAAGACAAGGTGGCCCACTCTCACTACTATTATTCAACATAGTTTTGGAAGGTTTAGCCACAGCAATCAGGGAAGAAAAAAATAAAAGGAATCCAAATTGGAGAAGAAGAAGTAAAACTGTTGCTGTTTGCAGATGACATGATAGTATACATAGAAAATCCTAAAGATGCTACCAGAAAACTACTAGAGCTAATCAATGAATTTGGTAATGTAGTAGGATACACAATTAATGCACAGAAATTTCTTGCATTCCTATACACTAATGATGAAAAATCTGAAAGAGAAAATAAGGAAACACTCCCATTTACCACTGCAACAAAAAGAATAAAATACCTAGGAATAAACCTACCTAAGGAGACAAAAGACCTGTATGCAGAAAACTATAAGACACTGATGAAAGAAAGTAAAGAGATAGAGAGATATACCACATTCTTGGATTGGATTAAGCAACATTGTGAAAATGACTATACTACCCAAAGCAATCTACAGATTCAATGCAATCCCAGCCAACTACCAATGGCATTTTTCACAGAACTAGAACAAAATTTTCAAAATTTGTATGGAAACACAGAAGACCTTGAATAGCCAAAGCAGTCCTGAGAAAGAAAAATGGAGCTGGAGGAATCAGGTCCCCCAGCTTCGGACTATACTACAAAGCTACAGTAATCAATCAGTATGGTACTGGAATAAAAACAGAAATATAGATCAATGGAACAGGATAGAAAGCCCAGAGATAAACCCACTCACATATGGTCACCTTATCTTTGACAAAGGAGACAAGAATATACAATGGAGAGAAGACAACCTCTTCAATAAGTGGTGCTGGGAAAACTGGACAGCTACATGTAAAAGAATGAAATTAGAACTCTCCTTAACACCATACACAAAAATAAACTCAAACTGGATTAAAGAACTAAATGTAAGGCCAGACACCATCAAACTCTTAGAGGAAAACATAGGCAGAACACTCTGTGACATACATCACAGCCCACCTCCTAGAGAAATGGAAATAAAAACAAAAATAAACAAAGGGGACCTAATGAAACTTAAAATCTTTTGCACAGCAAAGGAAACCATAAATAAGACAAAAAGACAACCCTCAAAATGGCACAAAATATTTACAAACAAAGCAATGGACAAAGGATTAATCTCCAAAATATACAAGCAGCTCATGCAACTCAATATCAAAGACACAGCCCAATCCAAAAATGGGCAGAAGACCTAAATAGACATTTCTCCAAATAAGATATACAGATTGCCAACAAACACATGAAAGGATGCTCAACATCACTAATCATTAGAGAAATACAAATCAAAAGTACAATGAAGTATCACCTCACACCAGTCAGAATGGCCATCATCAAAAAATCTACAAACAATAAATGCTGGAGAGGGTGTGGAGAAAAAGAACCCTCTTGCACTGTTGGTGGGAATGTAAATTGATACAGCCTCTATGGAGAACAGTATGGAAGTTCCTTAAAAAACTAAAAATTGAACTATAATATGATCCAGCAATCCCACTATTGGGCATATATCCTGAGAAAACTATAACTCAAAAAGAGTCATGTACCACAATGTTCACTGCAGCTCTAATTACAATAGCCAGGACATGGAAGCAACCTAAGTGTCCATCGACAGATGAATGGATGAAGAAGTTGTGGCACATATATACAATGAAATATTACTCAGCCATAAAAAGAAATGAAATTGAGTTACTTGTAGTGAGGTGGATGGACCTAGAGACTGTCATACTGAGTGAAGTAAGTCAGAAAGAGAAAAACAAATATTGTATGCTATCACATATATATGATATACATGGAATCAAAAAAAATGGTTCTGAAGAACCTAGGGGCAGGACAGGAATAAAAACGCAGACGTAGAGAATGGACTTGAAGACACGGCGAGGGGGAAGGTTAAGCTGGTACGAAGTGAGAGAGTAGCATGGACATATATACACTACCAAATGTAAAATTGATAGCTAGTGGGAAGCAGATGCATAGCACAGGGAGATCAGTTCGGTGCTTTGTGACCACCTAGAGGGAGGGTGGGAGAGAGATTCAAGAGGGAGGAGATATGAGGGTATATGTATAGGTATAGCTGATTCCTTTGTTATACAGCAGAAACTAACACACCATTGTAAAACAATTATACTCCAATAAAGATGTTTTAAGAAACAAGATATTAAGAAGTGGTGCATGATAAAATTTAGCACGTTTATCAAGAAGTTTTCTCAAAGAGGTTTCCTTTTCCCAATTCAGTCAACGTCTGTTCAAGATAAGGAGAGGGCTTCCCTGGGGGTGCAGTGGTTGAGAGTCCGCCTGCCGATGCAGGGGACATGGGTTCGTGCCCTGGTCCGGGAGGATCCCACATGCTGCGAAGCAGCTGGGCCCGTGAGCCATGGCCGCTGAGCCTGCGCGTCCAGAGCCTGTGCTCCGCAACATGAGAGGCCACAACAGTGAGAGGCCCATGTGCCGCAAAAAAAAAAAAAAAGATAAGGAGAGAAACAGCATTTCAAGGATATTCTCAAAGCTAGATGAAAAATATCCAAAGACTCCAACTTATGGGAAGCCATTGACAGGGCCAACTCAATAGGAAACAGAACCTACTTCAAGGATATCAATAGTTTGTAAATCCAAGACAATAGCAGGAGTAACAAGGGTTACTCTTTTTGCTGTAGGAGTTCAGAACTGACCTCCCCAAGATGTATCACTTTGGCATGTGGATTATTTCAAGCTAAAAGCAAGGGAGACCCTGTGGGCTCAGGAGAAACTACTGCCTTCCCCTAAACCAGAAGAATTTAAATTGGGGATTTTCCCCAGCAAGAGTATTATTACCAGAGATAATTTTATCTAAGTGGTCCTATCTGTATGATGTGGCAAATATGTAATTACCAAACACTTGCTCTTCTTTTATCATCCTGTGAATGAACCTCCTGTCCTTGGGCTCCCCGGGCCCCATGCCATTACTAGCTCAGAATGGCATATATACCTCGTTTAACATTTCTGTCTATGAACCTTTCATATATGTGGGATCTCTGAACTTCTCATGTATGTGGGATTCTAGTACATATGAAATGAAATTTGATTTTCTCCTAGGCATCTGTCTCATGTCAGTTCAATTCTTAGACCAGCCAGAAGAGCCTAGAAGGGTAAAGTTTTCTTCCTCCCCAACACTGCCAAGGAAAACGTATCCAGTGTGTGATAATTTGCCAGTCTCAAAATGGTCTCATCAGTCATCTCAAATTACACCTGTACCCAGGGAACTAGTCTGAAAAATATTTATGGGCTTTTTTCCTTTCCCTTCCCCACTTCCTACCTTTGAAGGCTGTGTGGGGACATGATGACCAGCACAGCAGCAGCTGTGTTGTAACCATCACAGGATATGTTCGAAATGAAAAGCTACCAGGTTAAGCCTGGTGGATTCCAAGCTAGAAAGAAGCTGGGTCCCTGACGTGTTGCTGAGCAGATAAAACAACCCTGAGAACCACTTGTCTGCAGACTTCTTGTTAATTAGACAATGAATGTCTTGTGATTTAAGCCAGTAGTTCTGAAAGTCAGGCACCTGGATCATCATCAGCATCACCTGGGAGCTTATTAGAAATGCAAATCCTTGGGCACCACCCCAGACCTACAGAATGAGAGATTCCTGGGATAGAGCCCAGCAATCTGTGTTTAACAAGTCCTCCGGGTGAGCCTGATGCAAGGAAAGTTGGAAACCACTAGTTTAAGTCATTGTTAGTATGTTTTCTGTTATTTGCAGCCAAAAGCATTCCTGATTAATGCAAGCAATTGTATCAGATCTCAGTGTGTTACCTCTCTGTGACTCATTTGCAAAATTTTTCTTCTGTAATATTTAGAGAATTATTATTTACAGAATTTTTATTCTAACAATGCTTATCACACTGTTGTAGGGTCACAATTTACTCACACTGAATGTAAAACTTCAGAGAAAATGAATTAACTATTTCTTTACTAATAGTTCTATATCTCTTACTGCTAAATGGTGTTGATGTGCCCAGATCAGAACGGCCAATCTGCATTTTGATCTTTCCTGGTTGAAATGTTCTCTTTTCAGTTTATTCCATTCAAGGTCAAATCCCTATCAAAGCTTTGGTTTAAATAGCATCATCTGGATTGCTCAGCCTCTTTAGTTGTGCTGCCCAGTTTCTCGGCATTCCTCTCCCGAAGGTGGGTGGCTCTTGTGATGTTCTGACAATGGGCTGAAGGAGTCTTTTGGCTCCTGTGGTCTCTGGGCCAATGTCTCTTGTCCACTGGTTATGCTCCTCTTCCTGGCATCTGTGGCTGGATTTGGTGGCTGGTGAGACCCAAGGTCTTATTCCTCTTGCTGTGTCCAGTGCCTTGTGGTACTGACTTCCTGAGATCCTGGCGTGTCTGCCATGTCCTCCATATAGTGGCCGGCCTTGCTCGTAGTGTGACGTCGCTCCACCCCCACCTGGCTGACAAACAAGAGATCCTGTGTCTTGTTCATGCCATGAATGCTTCAAGAAAATGAAATTCTATCTGCATCTTGGTCTGAGCTATAAAATTCACTTTGCTGGTCTATTCCAGGGTTGGTGAAGGAGAAAACTCTGAAATAATCTCATTCTAGAGTTTTTAGAGTTCTTCACTTATCTAACTGGCCAAAGACCCTACATCAGTGGTTCCAAACCCTGGGTGATTTTGCTTCCTAGGGGACATTTGGCAACGTCCAGAAGCATTTTTGTTTCTTTGGCCACACCACACAGTGTGTGGGATCTTAGTTCCCTGACCAGGGATCGAACCAGTGCCCCCTGCATTGGGAGAGTGGAGTCTTAACCACTGGACAGCCAGGGATGTCCCTGGAAACATTTTTGGCATCACAACTTGGGGAGTGGTAATCGTTGCTACTGATATCTACAGGGTAGAGGCCGGGGACGCTACTAAACATTCCGTACTATTGCAGCAGGCAGCACCGAAGGTTCCCATCTGCCCTGCATAATCCCCTCCCCCTAAGTATGGAGACAATCTGTGAATATGATGGGATATGCATCCTGCAGTTATACTACTTTATGTAGCAAAAGGAATTTTGCAGCTGTGACTAAGACCCCTAATCACTTGACTTTTAATTAAGCGAAAGGGATAATATCCTGAGTGGGACTCACCTAATTAGGTGAGCCTTAAAAGAGACAAGAAGCCCCAGCAGACATGCATCTATTGGCCTTGATGAAGCAAACAGCCCTGTTAAGAACTGCCTATGGGAGGGGCCTCTAGGAGCTGAGAGCAACCCCCATTCAGGGCCAGGAAGAAAACGGAGAGGTGTGTCCTACAACAGTAAGGAAGAGGACCCCAAGCCTCGGACGAACAGCAAGCAAAAGCAACATCTTGATTTCAGCCTGTGAGACCCTGAGCAGAGAACCGAGCTACGCTTCATGCGATCTTCTGACCCATGGAAACTGTGAGGTAATAAATGCATGTGGTTTTAAGCCACTAGGTTTATGCTAACTTGTTATGCAGCAATAGAAAACTAACACAAATACACAGGAGAGCCTCCACAAAACAAAGAATATATCCAGTCCAAAATGTCACCGGTGCCACTACTGAGAAACCACGCCCTACAGGGAAAATATGTTCTCCATGCCTCTCCCCACCCCCCAAAATTCCTAAGGAATAGAAGGGGAAAACGTGCAGGCATTTCACTTTCTCAGGTTGTACCCCACATTTTATTTTATTCCAAGCCAGCAAACCATATAACGATGCACATGGAGTGTGGGGAGGGGAGCAGGTATCCGGGGGGCTCTGGGAAAGACTGGAATCTCCTAGAGGGGTGATATTCAAGGAGATGAGGCAGCTGTGGCATCTGGAAGAGGTCAGAGAGGTCATACAGGAGTTAGTATTAAGCTTTGCTGTGCAAGGTACGACAAAGCACATCTTCTTAACCCCGGTGATGTTTTCAGCAAATTCTTTCCTCCTTGCTAACACTGTGTGAAGTCAGCTTTGCTTTTGGGTGTGTAACAAAGTACTGAAAATGCCAGAGTCCTTCTTTGTCCTGTGAATGAGGGTGAGAGCAAAGACTTTCCCTGACCACGTCTCATAGAAGTCTCCAAAAACCTGTTGGCATAGGCATTATTATGCCAATTATTATCATTTTTATGGAGGAGGACGTTGACGCTAACAGATGTTGGGCAATTTTTTTAAAGTAATTCAGCTAATAATCAGCTGAATAAGGATGCCCAGCAGTGGCTCCTCCTATATTTTGGAGATCTCAGGATTCTCAGCACTCTATTACCATTTCTTCATTACGTCCATAAAGATTCCTATATAGAAGGGGTACTCAACGCTTGTTACATTAGAAAGACCCAGGGAGCTTTTAACGAAAGGCTGAAGGCCCTGTTCTTCCTCCTGTTCCTCCATCCCCACCCCCTGACCCCAGAGAATCTAATCTCATTGCACCAGGATGTGGCCGCAGGACTGGCATTTTGTACAAGCTCCTGGTTCCTGCGTGATTCTAATGTGCACTCGGGGTTAAGAATCATTATTCTTAAAATGCAGTTCTCGGGCTTCCCTGGTGGCGCAGTGGTTGAGAGTCCGCCTGCCGATGCAGCGGACACGGGTTCGTTCCCCGGTCTGGGAGGATCCCACGTGCCGCGGAGCGGCTGGGCCCGTGAGCCACAATTACTGAGCCTGCGCGTCTGGAGCCTGTGCTCCGCAACGCGAGAGGCCACAACAGTGAGAGGCCCGCGCACCGCAAAAAAAAAAAAAAAAAAAAAAAAAAAAAGCCAAACAAAACTACGTTCATCTCAAACAACCAACAACACATCCTTTTTCATGGAATCATACTTATAAAGCTGAGCGCACTGCCTGTCCAAATGAAAACACCTGCAGCCCACCTGCAATGAACCTGGAATCTCGCTTCCGCCCCTGCCACAGTGCGGTGTGTGAGCGCCGCAAACCTGCAGAAGAATCTTCCCATCCAGGATCTGTCCCAGAAGGAAAGCATCGCAGACCATAGTTATCAAAACCTGTAGCAACCCATGCCTCCCAACTCTGACTTCCCACTTATGGGTAAGGTTCTACATGGCGTTATCTGCATCTGGAATTTTTATGGGACATAAGGAGACAAGGGAGGCGAGCGTAATCACAGCAGAGATAGTAGCTAAGAGTCACGACCCCCTAACAGTATGTCACACTCTGCACTCAGCTCCTCATGCATCTGTCATTTAATCTTTGCCAACAGCCCTGTGAAGTGCATGATAAGGAAACTGAGACCAGAAGAGGATCATAACATTTCCAGGGTGACAGAGCATGGAAGTAGCAGAGCTGAGATTTCAATTCAGATTACCTGGTTCTGGACCCCTTACCTCATACTCCTTCCTGGGTAAAAGAGGAGTGTGCATGGTACAGAAACTTGCAACGGCTCGGTCAGGACTTCCAGCAAGCGTATTTCAGGCAAGTGAGATCTGACTTCACATTATACCTAAGAAAAAAATGCCCATGAGAAAGTTTTCCATTAAAAAAAAAAATAAGTATTAGTCTAATTGGTGGAAACACAAGGTCTGTGCCGGTCTGATATAATTGGGGCTCATGCTGGACCATAAGAAGAGGAGGAGTGGTTACCCTCTACCTGGCTTTCAGGGCGTCCTAGGCTAGACCCATCCTTCCTCATTTCTCTGTGTCTCCTGTTCTGCACACCTACTTTGCCCACGTCCTCCTACTAATTTACTCCCCACCTTGTTCTTTGGTCACCTTTTCCATCTTTTCCAAATCTGATTATCACTCTCTTTAGGATATACCTGTGACTTCACATTACTCTTAGGACAGAGGTTCCCAAATTTCTCAGCTCACAGTGACTGTGCATCTCAGTAATTTCTTCCCAGGGACCCAGTGGGAACCTGCTGTACAGCGCAGGGAGCTGAGTTCAGTGCTCTGTGATTACCTAGATGGGGGGGGATAGGGGCCGGGGGAGATCCAAGAGGGAGGAGATATATGTATACGTATAGCTGATCTACCTCGTCGTACAGCAGAAACTAACACAACATTGTAAAGCAGCTATACCCCAATTTTTTTTAAAAAAAAATACCTAGGTGTCCCATTTACTAAGTAATTAGGTACAAATAGCTTAGTAGTAGCAGTAGTTCCCATGGTGTCCAACAGATGGTGCTATTTCCCTCAAATGTAAAACGTTGCACGATGCTCCCATCAGCTCACCTTGGCACCGCGGGGCGCCCTCAGCACGCGGTTTGGGAAACTTAGCCCACTGGAATTCACACTACTGGCCTTACAGCAGCCATCTATGTTCTGCAGATTCTCCCCCACTCACCTGCCTGGCTTCGTGCTTCTCGGCTGCCCCTCGCCTCTCAGGTTCAGACATTTTCTAAGGCTCCTCATACACACCACCTTCTACCTGAAAGACTCTCCCCATTCCATCCAGCCAATCTTTTGATTAAGTGAGGCTTGCTTAACCCTAATTCAGCAGCTCCACCGGCAATTTCCTGGAGAACCCCCACGACTGGTCAATCGCTATCATCACATGCCCTCCCGCCACCTTAAAGTTGCATGTGTGCGTGTTTCGTTAATAACTCTCTGACTCGTGTCTGTCTGAAAGCTCCGTGAGGTCAGGGACTCCATCCCAACCATTACCAGCGAAGCATCCAGCAGCTCTAGTCATGAGTCCAACAACAGATATACAAAGCATCATTGTTGAATGAAGGAAGGAAGGAATCTCCACTTCCCTGCACAACCAGCCTCTTCAAGTGCTGTGATGATCATTACTTCTTCTGGACTTTTACTCACATATGCAACAATAATGCCTTTCCCTTTCTTTGACCACCTATCCCAACCATACCCAACTTTTAAGGCTTGGTTTAAATCCTATTCCTTCTGTGTAGCCCCTCATGACAACATGATGGGCTTCTCAGAACACCCACTCTACCTGCATGCTATACCCTGATCTTATGCAACCTCCTGTCCTCAAAAAACTTAGCAACGTTCTTGAACAAAAGGGGACTACTTCAAAGCCTCACATTCTGTAGGGGTGCAGTTCACACCTGTGGGTCCATTATTCCAGGTCTTTTTCTTGAGGAAGAAGATGGAGCAATGTTGGTTAATGTGTCTTCACTATATGCATGAAGATGTCTCACCTCATTCTCCTCTCTATCCTGGGGTGACTCCCAGCTTCCCTCTACTGTCCTCAATAGTCTCCACTAGAAACCAGGATAGGAAAGCCCAAAGATTCCACACTGAAAGCCCACGAAGACCCTTCATATCATCACCTTCAAGCCTTGTAACAAACCTATAAAATCCCGAAAGCGAGTATCATCCTCTCAGTTTTACAAAAGGGAAAATATGGACTCAAGTAGATAAAAGGATGAGCCTAAAAGATCGTAGATGTTTGTGATAAATTATTGTTCAGAGATATTTACCCCATCCCCCAACCCACTTTATTTCCCAACCCCTGGTTTTAGGTCCACCTTGTAACTTTCTTTAGTTAAGACAGAAATGATGCTCTGTGAGTTCCAGGTGTTTAACGGCAGTGTATATTTCCACTTGCTCTCTTGCTCTTCCACCAATAGCTAGCCAATATATATTGCTTAAAAGAATGAATGAATGACTTGAGTAAGAGCAGACAGCTAGCAATTCACACTTGGAAGATTTTCTGAATCCTTGTCTCTTGCTTGTTTGACTCCTCATGTTTCTCTCAAGCTGGAGAAGAATGAGAAGGCTTAAAAGAGAATGTTAAAGAATTCAAAAGTTAGAAAATAGAGTTAAGAGGCCAAAAGTGTAGTAAAGGAAATAAAACTAGTTATCTAGACAAAAGAAATTATGCAGCTCTCCAGGCTCCGATGTGCAAATGACGCCTGATGTCATCAGTTGTTCTTCAGTCCCTGAAACAAAACAGATTTCGTCTGAACAGGAAGGACTTGGGTTAGATCTGAAAGAGAATTTCCAAACTGCAGGAGTTTTAAGCTTGAAACCATGCCTCCAACGGGATCTGAGAAATCTATAGCAGTTTCCTACAGATTTTTTCAAAGGAATACTCATCTTTCCAGAAAGTTTTAGGTTGGTGGTCCCTGAATAGAGACATGCAGACAGGGGTTAGGCTAGCTCTCTAGCTTCTTAAAAAAACGCAGATTTCTGGACCCAACCACCCAAGATTCAAACTCGGTAGATGGGACTAAGGTCCAGGAATCCGTGTTTTTGAAAGCTCCCCCGGGCTTCTGCCACGCAGCCAGGTTTGGGAACCCCTGGTTTACATGGGAGGGACTTGACTACATGAGCTTTAGTGGTACCTTCAGTGCAATTTCCTGTTTGTCTCAACGGATCGTGTGAACACTAGTGTCTATTAAGCTACCTGTGATAGATGGAAGGAAGAGGAAAAGACAATGAAACAATTTTGCTCAAATATCTTTGACAAATTTGTAATGTAAATTCAGTTATGATTTCTGCAAACATCCCATTAATTTCTTAATTGTCCAACTTTTCCAAGGTTGAGTATGCACTGCAAGATCGTTTTGCCTCAGATCGGATTTAGTTAACAGGACGCAGTTTATCTCAGCTGAGGTTCCTATCCTTGTGTTTTACACTTGGGTAAGTTTTCTTTTTGTTGTTGTTACCACTCCGTTGCATGCTTCCCTACATTAATGAATATGAATCATTGGCTCAAAGGAATTGCCTTTAAGTATAAAAGCAAATATTTTTAAAGTAACATGAATGGTAGAATTCAAAATAATGTAAATATAAACAGACCTTAACATCAATATGGAATTTAAATGTGTAGGTACTAAGATAAGTGAATCTGTGCATATGATTATTTTTTACAAGAGCAAAAAAAGAAAAGGATGATTATAAGGTCCATAACGAATATTTGATTACTGGATTTTGTTGGACTGGCAATCTATCACCCTAGTGAGTCGTCTACTGTGAAATTTTGTCAGGTAATAGCCTGGAGAAATCAAAAATTTTCCATAAATTTTAAAGCAAGTCCAATAAAATCTGTTTGCTATAGAGACTTCACCTACACACTAGCCAATATACAGCTTCCAATTCATTGTGAATTAACTGTTAGAGATAATCCATTTTAATTTACATCATAGATGAGAAGCAGAAAAGTTAAATGACTTAAAAGCAAAGAACCAATAATTGCTATAGTCAGGACTAAAACTCAGATCTGGTTTGGTGTGTGTGAGTGAGTGTGTGTGTGCATGTGTTGGACATGTAGTCAAACATTCCCAAGTCTGTCTTCTCACATTATGTAACAGTTCTCATATCATTTCCACTCCATGATATCATCATGTATCTCATATTCCTGCCCAAATGAACTTAGGGTCATCTACTGGTAAAGACAGTGGTTGGCAAACACAGGGCCTGTTGAAGACAGGAGACAGTCTTCATATAAACCCTCTGGCATCCTGCTTGCCTTCCACCCCTCCTCTAAAAGGTGATTTCTTGTTTCTCCTGGAAAAGCTTTCTGTGTACCATTAGCCATTTGAGAACCCCCTGGCATCCTACCTTCAAATTTACGTTTGGCAATTCTGTGCCCTGTATTAAGCCAAATCTACTTCAAAGATACCACCCTAGGGCTTTTGCAAGCAAGTTCCAAGTCACGTTAAATGCCTTGTACGTTTGTACTTTCCCTTGTGAACTGCTGGGATAATCACCTAGGAGATGGAAATTAGCTCATTAGCTAACTGCTATTCAGCAGTTAGCATTAGCAGCCATGGCTGATAGTATATTACATTCCAGATAGATCAGGTAGGGGCCTCTGTGTCATGGAACAAATATCATGGAACCCTAGATGAAATGACTATTGGACAACATGTCAAATCTGGTGGCAGTTTATATGTCTATGGAGTGATCTCTGCCCTAATGCAACCAAGCAGATAATTCCATTTCCTCAAATCCATAAATCCTGATGCTTCCCTTTTTATTAAACTTTCTTGAACTCATACCACGTCACCCAGTCATAAAAAATAAGGTATCAGGTTGGCCAAAAAGTTCGTCTGGGTTTTTCGTAACAGCTTACTGAAAAATCCGAACGAACTTTTTGGCCAGGCCAATATTTTTTTTTTTTTTCCCTCACTCACAAGTCTCAACAGATTTTTTTGTCACCTGGGATATGCCTCAACTGAAATCCTCTCTTATTATAGTTAGATGTATTTTTTTTAATTTAGTAGAGTAACAATTTCATCCAAGAAACCTGAGGTTTAGTTCAAAAAATATTATTTGATCTGGATGAATAGTTCTATTTAATAAAACAGGTACTTTTCTCCTATATGGTACATACTCTGTACATACTTTTCTTCATATATAAGGATACCACATTTGGTTACCTGGTTTCCCATTTTATAGCTGATGAGAAGCATGAAAAAAATAGGTTGAGGGGATAAGAGCTGAATGAAGCAGGTAGACTTGGAGCAATGAACAATCTGACATCAAGGGAAACAAGAAAAAATTAAAACAAAAGATGATGAGAATCAAAAGCGTAACTCACTGTACCTTTTAGTCTAATGCCAAGTAACCCAATATTCTTTGGTGGCCCTGAAGGCACTAGACTTTATATAATACCAAATAATTTATGTGCTTTATAATAGCCTGTGTAAAGGTGATCATCATATAGCATTCAGAAAAAGAAAAAATGTTGGGCTTCCCGGGTGGCGATGCAGGGGACACGGGTTCGTGCCCCAGTCCGGGAAGATTCCACATGCCGCCGGGCGGCTGGGCCCGTGAGCCGTGGCCGCTGAGCCTGCGCGTCCCGAGCCTGTGCTCCGCAACGGGAGAGGCCACAACAGTGAGAGGCCCGCGTACCACAAAAAAAAAAAAAGAGAGAGAGAGAAAAGAAACAATGTTGAAATAGGCTTATCATCAAACAGTGGAAAAATATTAGGTAAATTATAAATTTCCATGCAATTTGAATATTCTACAATCTTTAAGTGGTGTTAACAGAAAATTTTAAAAGATAATCATAAAAGCATTCTGAAAAAAGTTGAAACCATGTTCTATATGTTCTGTTCAACAAAGCTGAGAAGTTCAATACATTCAAAGACACTGTTCAAGATGGTTAAAATTAAAAGATGTGATAATTAAAGAAATAAAATTTGATTCTTGAGAAAATTCAGTTATATGTAATACTTCAGTTTTTCAAGATACAGGATAAATAATGTTGTCCTAGGAAGTGGGCCAATCACACAGTGACTTGCTTTGGAATCATTTCCCAAGCTTTCTTAAATTTATTCTAATAAAACAATCACTATCTTAATCCTAAATATTCCATAGAGTACTTATAGCAATCACAGCAAAGATGGCTTTTCCCTTAGAAAGACATAAGAAATATTGAAAATAAAATTTTAAAAAAGCTAGTGGTATCTTCAACCACAGGTAAGAACCAGAGACACTTAGCTTCACACAGTATGGAAAAGTTTGGAAGTCACAGGCAGGCATTTAAAACCACATCACATATTGTTCATCTGAGATGGAGGGACTGTATGACCTCAAGTGTCCCCTCCAGCTCTTACTGTCTATGATTCTAAGTGTCCCACACCAGGGCAAGCCTACCTGGGGAAGTTCCTCAAAATATACAATACGAAGGAACTCTGCTATACCTCTATTACATCTACTCTGCACGAATTTATCTCCTGACATTTATTTTTTTGACATTCTAGAAGTTTCAACTTTCTAGTCACTGTTTATTTTCCCCTTTCACAAGCCTACATATTCTAAATGTCTCTTATTGCCTCGGTTTCTAGCTATAGTTTTTCCCACTTACAATTATCAATGGTCAAATGTTTTGTTGCATTATCTCATTTTGTCCTGTACAGAAGTTATAATGTCTAGTCCTTCATGTCACATATTTTAGAAATAAGAATTATATTACACAAACACTCTTGTTATTCTAACTATCCTACATTTACTTCTATTATTTACCCAAGAGTTATATCGTAAGTATTTTAAATTGGTACGTCTCAGGCACCAACCAATCAGAATAGAAGTAAACTCAATTCCAGTGGATACAGACTGTGAATAATTCTTATGCCTATACCAGTGCATGACAGCTGAGTGTGAGCCCCAAGTCAATCCCAAAATGCTCTGAAATATTACAGTTCCACTTTTTCCTCTATCCCCTTTGGGCAAATTAATCCTGGTGAGTTCTCTTTTATTTTTCCCTAATCCATACCTATTTTTCTCTAGTTTTAGTACTGCACCTTAAGCAACACTTTACAACCGTCTGTATCTATAAGATGCTAATCACAATTATTTGCCAACTAATTGGATGACCTAGATGAAATAGACAAGTGCCCAGACAGACACAAAATATCAAAACTGACTCAAAAATAAATAGAAAATCTGAATAAGCACATAAAAAGTAATTTAATTAGTAATAAAAATAACTCCCAGGAAAGCCGAGCCTCAGGTGGCCTCACTAGTGAATTCTACCAAATGTTTAAGAATTAACACCAATCCTTCACAAATTCTTACAAATAATACAAAAGGAGGGAACCCTTCCCAATGCATTGGATAATATCATATCCGTTGACTTTGCTCATGGTGGCTTTGCCAGGCAATAATCTCTTATATATTTATGAAACTAAATTTAACCAGTACTTGTTATGGCCTAAGGGCTTTGTAACATACCTAAAAGGGCCATTCACACTCTGAAATTATTAAAATATAAATGGATAGTGTGGAAGAGACTGCTTTGATGTCCACTGAACTCTGTTTTGTTTTACTTTCAAAGTGAAAGAATTGAAGTCTCAGACTATACCAGTTGTAAACTTCAAACCACAAAATTATGTGAGGCTGACACCTACAGTTTCAATTTCTCACCAAGAGCCCAGCAAGAAAAGGAAAAGTGCTTTGTGTTCTGTCTATTCCAGTGGGCAGTTATTTTCTAATCTACAGATGGGTGCCACTCTTCAAGTGTCCAATTTAAGGCAGATGTGTAAGTCCTGAGACCCACCTCTCACAAGGACAAGACTTATCTTATTCCACCTCACAGATGCTAAAATCCAAGCCCTCACATCAAGACTGACAGCCCAGCTCAGCCAGCCATCAACTCACATGCTTTCTGCTCTCATTTTTATTTCTGGCTTACTTTGCAAAGCCTGGAATTTTCTTTTCTTTTCTCAGCTATACATTTAGAATAATGTGTGTTAGATGTTACTCCACATTTCTGAGTGTGCAGAATTTTAGGTCTTTTACTTTGCCACATTTCCTGAACCAGAAACCCATTCTTCAATTTTTTTAGGGTTTCACTGACAGTCACTATGGGAAAGCAGACAGAGATTACTAAAAGAGAGGAGAAACCACAAAAATTCTGGAAATCTTACAAAATTGTTAATGCCACAAACTGCAAAACAGCAGCTTCTGACACTTTTTTTAAAAATTGGTCTCAGAAGCTAAAGTGTCCACTGCTCATTTTTCCTAAGAAAGGAGGTCATGAAAGCTTCCTAATTACTGACGCTTCCACTTCCTGCAAGTCAGGTCAACTCTTTCCTCCATAATGGCCCCTCTGTAGCATAGAAATTTTATTCCATGAGTATGAACCATGGAAAGCCCTCTGGTTTACAATGAGTAATTACCACTCCAGGAATCTCTTGACAGCCAATTCCCATATTAAGCAAAACTCAACTTCCAAATAGGAGAGGTGACTTCCTGGTACAATTTTAGAGCTCCTTCTCTAAGGTAGAACTCTGTGGAATTCAAGAATGTTGTAGGGGCATCAAAGACGCAATGTCTAATGGGATTTTGTGTAATATATGGAACCTACTTATACTAAAAAGTTAATTATTATTTATTTGAAATTCAAAATTAACTGGGTGTCCTATATTTTTATTTGCTAAATCTGGCAGCCCTACTCTACAGCAGTGCAGGGATCTTTTTCTGTGGCTCGTGGCCCTGTGAGTTTCTGGGGTAACTTCAGAGAAAACAAAGACTGGTTTGGATAGTGGAATCCTACCAGACAATTAAAATCCTAGTACTTGCAACTTCACAGGAGCTCAGACATGAGTATATTCCAATGGATAGCTTCACCAAAGATTATAAGAAAGGAAGACAAAACTGTTTTCCAGTACCTTTCACAATTTCCCCCAGATTCAAGTCGTAACACCACTTGATTCACATCACTGAGGGTAACAAGTGGTGGAGGGGGGGTGATGGAGTGAGTATATCAGGTTATCACTGCAGGTTTCTTTTAATCCAAAGACTGTTTTCCTAGAAGATCCATTCCTACATTTTCCTTACAAACTTTCAGCATCTCCTACCACTGATCAAATGCACTGATTTAGCAGGGTCTAAATCCTTGGTACTTGGTACTTGGTACTTGGTACTTAGATCCCTTCTCCCTGACTGACATCAGTAGAGCAGCCAGATGCCCAGAATTACGAAATCCTGCCTATTGCCTGGGGAAATGGCGAAACATTCTGAGGCAAAAGCAGTTTCTGACTTTATCAAGTGACTCTAGTTATGAAAGTCTGGCTATTAAATCTATTTCAAAGCAGGTAGAAGGTAATAATGTTAGTTTAAACTCTGGGGAAGCCAGCTACAGCCATGATATCATGTGCCCATCTGCTGATTCCAAAGCAATTTTAACATTTCCTATCACTCAGCTTTCATCTCTAGACTCCAATTCAAAATAGGCCTCCCACTTCTCATTAAAGCCCCCCTAATAATCCTAGCCTTGAAACATTTATAAATCAGTAGGAATTAATCAGAATGTTCTTCCTTAAAACAATATTAAACCAATAGAGGTGTCAAAATATGCGTAGCCCTTGGGCCAAATCCTGCACAGACATGCTGAGAGGTATGGAACGGAGAGACAGAGCTTAATTTCATTTCCACTGTGTGTCTTTAGATGAAGCAGGTACACTCCAGAAACTCAGAGAGTCTACCTCTCCCAATTGTCTTATATTGACCCATCCCATAGTTTATGGCTCTTGTCTGCCCCGGAAGAGAGTTCATCCAATGGGTTCAAGGAACATCCCATGTGCCAATCAGCTGTTTTCAAATGCAGTTTTAAGGCTTCCTATCGCTAAACATTTTTCTCTAGACACCAAATCATAGAAATCATAGAAACAATATAAAGCTATGTATTTGTATGAATTTCATGTAAATTTCTCATTTCCTGGGTCTTTTCTTTCTGTTGCCTGGACACAGCTTCTCACATACCTGTATGCCTTTGCACACAATTTTCACCTTTTCTACAATGATTTCCTCCGATCCTATTCGCACCCTAGCCTCCCTGCCGTGTTCTACTCATTTTCAAGTCACAGCTCAAACATTGCTTCACCGTGGAATGCTTCCTGCTGCCGCAGGGCAGCCTTAAATGCTTCCTCCACTAAAACTTATACATCCTTTCATGTCAGCCTTTCTTACTACAGTATTTGTTTGTATTTAAATTCCTAGAGATTAGAGATACTGTGGTCTCTATCGAATTCTCCTGTACCTAGCACAGTAGCTGCCCCACTGTAGGTTTTAAATATTTGTTCAGTGAATTAGTGAATAAATGAAGGATTGTAATTTAGTTGAATCGTAGTGTGCCTGAGACTAAAGTCACAACCTCAACATTCATATGAACAAATAAGTTTCATTTTCCTTAACAGCAGCATCTTCACCCTTGACCAGTCTAATGCCCTAATCACTTTTATAAGACAGTGCTACTAGGGACTGATGGTGGCATTGTCTCTGAGTTTAAATGACAACATATTTTCTTGATGTTGAAACATCCATTACCCTAGGTTTGCTATGGCTGTCTAAATATTTACACTCAATTGCTGGTGTGTGCTCACCCATTTCTTATTGCATTCTATGGCACAGAAGGAAAAGAACATCACTTTTTAAAAATCTTTCTCCTTTCTGGAGGTGAGAAGTTTGTCTTTGTCACAGATGTAAGATGGTGTGAAATCAAAATGAAACTTTTCAGATTTCCATCCTGTGAGTCAAATAGCATTTCCACAGTATTTTACCTTAGAGAACTCAAAGTTTCTACAGAAAAGGGTTTTTTTTACATAATAGCCATTGATTCGAAGTTTGGTGGCCTGACCCAAAAGTCACGCTGCCAAAGTGAAGTCAAGTTGTATTAGTCTGTAGCCGTCAATGCCTGGAATTGTGGTCTGTGGACCAAGAGCAACAGTATCTCCTCGGACCATACAAGAAATGCAGAATGTAGGGTCCCAGCCCAGAACTAATCAATCAGATCTGCACTTTAACAAAATCTCCTGGTTATTCAAATACATATTACATTTTGGAAAACACAGCTCTGGAATCTCCATTCTAAAGCACAGGCTTCCTCCTCGACTTCTGATACGTGTTCATTAGGTGCAAATCTGAATATTTGCCATGTTCCTTCCCTCCAGCTAATGGGTCAGAATTGATTTTTTTATAGTATGTATCCATTAGGAAGCTTTTATCTGCAAGTAAACCCAAACAAGGACATGTACAGGTGTACACACATGCACAAGTTCAAAGTGACTTAAGAGGAGTCATTATCTCATGTAACAGAAGGTCCTGAGATGAGAAGGGTGCAGGGTTAGTCAATTAGGCATCCTAGTGAGCTCATCAAGTTCCCAGTATTCCTTCTATCTTTCCTCTCAGCCACCCTTCACGTGGTCTACTCGGATTAATTTCCTTTCTTATCCCAAGATGGCTGCCACAGTTCCAAGCATCACATGCAGAAACAAAAATATCAGCAGCGGAAAATAATTTTTCTTCATGATCACCTGTTTTTGAGTCTGAAGAAAACATTTTTTTTCAGAATCCCCTCCACAGACATCCCCTTGTATCACATCAGCCAGAATGATATCACATGACCTTGTCTGAGCCAATCACTGGCAAGGAGTACAGATCCTCCTTGGTTGGCTTAAACCAATCATTCATCCCTTGTGGTTCGTCCTTTTATTTTTTAATAAATTTTATTTTATTTTATTTATTTATTATTTTTGGCTACATTGGGTCTTCCTTGCTGCGCCTGGACTTTCTCTAGTTGTGGTGAGCGGGGGCTACTCTTCGTTGCGGTGCGTGGGCTTCTCATTGCGGTAGCTTCTCGTTGCAGAGCACGGGTTCTAGGCGCGCGGGCTCAGTAGTTGTGGCTCTTGGGCTCTAGAGCGCAGACTCAGTAGTTGTGGCACACAGGCTTAGTTGCTCCGCGGCATGTGGGATCTTCCTGGACCAGAGCTCAAACCTGTGTCCCCTGCACTGGCAGGTGGATTCTTAATCACTGCGCCACCAGGAAAGCCGTCTTGTGGTTCATTCTAAGGTTTGCTCTCCTAAAGCACATAAAGAGTGAAACTTGGGTAAAATAGTGTTTGGTTAGCAACGGAGAAGGTGGGCAAGAAGTGGGGGGTGATTTGAGGTGGAGGTAGTAATGGGACTACAAAAAAGAATATTCCTAAATATAAGCCATATAAACAAAAAGAAATTTATCTTTTTTGACTAAGGACATTGCTTACAAGAGGCATGTGATAGAAATCAACATTGGATCTTAGTCCCCAAGTAACTACCAGAGTCCCCCTGAGCCCTCCCTCTTATCTGTGCCTGCCTTGCAGTGGTCCAAGACCTCCACCCTCTATGTGGAGCACAGCCAGGAAATGGACTCAGAAGCTGGTGCTCTGCTGCTGTGCTACCACATGGCTCTCTAGGGCCTAAACCAGCATACCCAGCAGGTCGTTTAGATCAGACTCCAGCCATTCAGTCAAACTGCTACACCTGTCACTCCTAAGCAAGAAGAAGGTGGGGATGTTATAGGCTTGGCTCCCTCGGCAAAACAAGTCTGCAGTTGATCGCTATAGTAGTGACATTGGTTGATGTTTCCAGTGGACATGGTATCCACTAGGGAATTAAAAGGAGGGGAGAGGAATATATATATCAATCAAAGGGCAAGAGAGTCAAGGACAGTGATACTCAAACATTAGTTAGCGTGCTTTTTTACCATCTGCCTCAGAGGTTTGGCATGAGAAGCAAAATGGTTAGTAAGTATCCCAGGTGATTCCAGTACATGTGGCCTTTGACATCATTCTTGAGGAGCACTGATCTGGAGGAAGAAAGTATTCCTTTTCTTTTTCCTTTGGTACAATATTGCCCCAATATGTTTTTGGATTAAGAACAAGGATCATTTCCCTCTTACCACATACCCCCCTTACTAGGGCAACTTGTATGTTCAGATCCAGGCATTCACACAAGAAACGCAAAGGTGGGAGGGGAGAGTCCCACAAACGCTAAGTCTTTGAAACAGGCTTTGCCAACTGACACAGTAGCACAGAGGAGTGAAAAGAGCACTGGGGTTCTGGTCTCGCCTCTGCCACTAGGAGCCACCTTGGTCATACCACAGCTTCTCTAGGTCTCAGTTTTCTCATCTATAAAATGGAAATAATAATACCTACCTTGTCTTACAGACTGTTTGAAGACTCAGATGTATATACATATGGAACTTGTAGTAAACTGGGTGATACAATTAAAACATATTCCTTTCCAGTGTTGATTTATAGAATTATTTTCCCATGATATTGAAGCATTTTAAAATTTTATATATTTGCTGTGTGCAACATCTTGAACTTGGTAATTTTACAAGGGCTGGTCATTCTGTTCCACTGGACTTCTATCCATATGGCATCAAGCAGGGCTTTATCTTCACTAACTCACTCATGGGCTATATGAGACCAAAATCGTGGCATTAACTGGCAATGTCTCCTCTGAAGTCTTTGGTTTGCACTTTGAAAGACTTGAAAATGTGTTTTTAATCAGCGTGACCAAGGAAATGCCAAAAACAAAAGCTGTTTCCATTTCTGCCTTATTAACTTCCCCCCGAACAAACACAAAAAATACTGCCAGCAATACTGTTATAAGAGTTCCAAGATGACATTCAGCTGAGACATGAACAAAATTATTTCCATAGAGAATGAAGATTGAGGCCTCAAGAACAATCATAGAAGAGGCAATAACTTTTTACTGAATCAAAAATTGACTCAATGAGAAATATATCACTTGCTCCGACTTATGAATAATCATTCTATTCTCTTTGACATACCAATACATTTAGTAAAATTGTTTCCTTTCATACCAATACACTTAGTAAAATTGTTTTTTCTTCTTATCTGTGATTTGCACTATGGATTCCAACTGGGACAGAAATAAATGGGATACGTGTACCAGGACCTCCCCGTGATCCCAGGCCAACTCATGTAGTCCTGTCGATGAAGGCAATTATAATTCTAATGAATATGATTGACGCTCACTTACAAGGAAACTGAGCTCAGAAAAGATTTTTGCCTTTTTGTTTAAATGTACAGACCAACTGGCTCCCAATGAGTCTCATACAAATGTCCCCCATCCTATTTTCAAAAGAAATAATAATAGTACCAGGAGCTATCAAATAAAAGCTCTTTCTCAGGCATGGAGTAATTTGAAGGAATCACAGTGTCCAAGGGCCACATACCTGTTTTTGCACAAAAACACAAGCAGGCAGAATAAACAAATACGTAACACCTGTCCAGGCTAGAGGCAGCAGGATTTACTTATCAAACAATAATGTCCACACATCCCAGCACTTCCCAGATCTTCATTTTTCTAGGCACAGAAACCTCAAGGACTAACTTTTATGACCTGGATTCCAGTAGACTGAATAATGGCCAAAGATATAAGTCCTAATTCCTAGAACGTATAAAAGTTACCTTATAAGGAAAAAGGATCTTTGCCAAAGTGATTAAATTAAGGCATCTTGACATGAGAAGATTATCCTGACTTGTCCAGGTGAGTCCTAAATGCAATCACAAGTGTCCTTTTTAAGAGGGAGACAGAGGGAGATTTGACACACAGAAAAGAGAAGAGATGTGAAGACAGAGGCAGAGACCGGATTGACGCAGCTTAAGTGAAAGAATTCTGGCAGCCACTAAACGCTGGAAGAGACAGATTCTCTCCTAGGGCCTCTGGAGAGGGCGAGCCCCAGCCGGCACCTTGATTTCAGACCAGTGAAACTAAAATTGAACTTCCGGCCTCTAGGACTGTGAGAGAGTAAACTTCTGTTGTTTTAAAGCACCCAGTTTGTGGTGATACGTTACAGCGGCCACAGAAAACTAATATACGGACCCACATCGTCTTTCTTTTTCTGCTTCTCTTTAAGGCCCCAGAAGCCAGCCAAAGTGAATACCCTGTTCCTGTTTTACAACCCCATGCTATGTCTCCATGCTTTCTTGACTAGAACATCCCGCCTCATTTCTCTAAAATAAACCCTATTCAGTCCTCAAGGAATAATTCAAAGGTCACATTCTCCACATTTTGGACTTGAATTTCAATGTACCCATGAAGGGTTGTTGGCTTTTTTTTTTTTTTTTTTCATCATAATGTATAGATTTACCCAACAACCAGGAGCAAAGACAGTTTCTATGCTATTTCTTACATAATTAACTTTTACTTACATGTACACTATATCCACTATCTACCTCTGCCCAGTTCCTAAGAAATTTCCAGTTGGTCTGGTTCACTTCCACCTTGGGCAGGAAGAGCCTGTCGGAAGCCCACCCTCACACAAATTGACCGAGTCCTCTCCAGCCTCTGTTTCCTGCAGTCCGGGGAGGGTCTGAGCTGTTAGACAGTGACCCCCCGTGATGGGTCATTCAGAGGTCCATGCTCTGGTGTGGCTTGGTGACAAGTCATGTTCACACCTCTTTCTGATATTGTGATAGATGGTCCTTTTTCCCCATCCACTTTGAGGACCTCCTATTCCTTCCTCTCCATGTTGAGAAACACGTTCCATGCCTTCTCCCCTCCTCTTCCAGCACTGGTCTTAGTCTACAGCTGGGGAGCAAACACACATGTCTCACACCTGAGGCCAGTAGCTTTTTCTTATTCTATGTGTTGATTTTTTTAATACCATTTTTTAAATTAACCTTTCATTATATAAGCAAACCATGTACATGATAAGCAAGAAATTTAAACAGAATGATATAAAATGAAATATAAAATTGTCCTTTTCATCTCTCCCAACCTCTCCTCCTTCTAAGAGAGTTGACAGTATTTCTTCAATCTTCCAAATATTTTCTATAACTATATTACCACGTATGATATATACATTGTAAAGGGTTCTTCTTTCATATTTTATTTTATCTTTTATTATGAAGTACAGCACAGGAATAAGGAGTATAAGGAAATATGTATGTACAGTTTAAAGAATGCTCATACCTATAAACTCACCAACCAGTCAGGAGAACATCAACATATACCTCCGGAGCTCCTATATATTCCTCCCAAATTGCATTTGTCTTCCAGTGTCTCAAAGGTATCCTGAAAATATCTCTTTGGGAGTCATTAGATTTGTTCATAATTATTCCAGCTCTCTCCTTCTGGCCGCTTGGTAGAACTGTGCTTGCCCACACATTTGAAGTCGGTTTGGCCATGTCCAATTTTTGGCAAATGAACTGTGATGAGAAGTGACTGGATAGACGCTTTAAAAGTCAGTGTAAGCTGTGCTACATTCTCTTTTTCCATCTGTGTCTGGCAATGTTCTGGATGATGGTTTTCCATCAGCCTGGATCCTCAAATGAAGACAGCAACAATGTGAAAATAGAAATAAAACTTATTTCAAGCACTGAAGCGTGGGTTGTTGAACACACGTGTGTTGAAACCACAGCAGAACACAAGTTTCCTGACCCAGTCCCTGTGCTTCTCGCCATAGTTTTGTCACCATGGTTACAACATGAAATAAAATACAGGGACTTCCCTGGTGGTCCAGTGGTTCAGACTTCACCTTCCAATGCAGGGGGTGTGGGTTCAATCCCTGGTCAGGGAGCTAAGATCTCACATGCCTCATGGCCAAAAAACCAAAACATAAAAGAGAAGCAATATTGTAACAAATTCAATAAAGATTTTAAATATGGTCCATATCAAAAAAAAGTCTTAAAGAAATATAAATAAATAAACAAATAAATAAATAATACTTTTTAAAAAAATGGGGCTTCCCCGGTGGCGCAGTGGTTGAGAGTCCACCTGCCAATGCAGGGGATACGGGTTCGTGCCCTGGTCTGGGAGGATCCCACATGCCGCGGAGCGGCTGGACCCGTGAGCCATGGCCGCTGAGCCTGCGCGTCCGGAGCCTGTGCTCCGCAATGGGAGAGGCCACAACAGTGAGATGCCCGCGTACCACCAAAAAAAAAAGAAAGAAAAAGAAATTTTAATAAAATATAGTTGCAAATGGATGCCCTTGAGCTTAGTTGCTGTAGTCAAGAGATGTTTGAAAATGGGAAAGATGAAAGAGCTATGGAGGCCAGGGAGAAACTGGTAAGAAGTTTCAAATCAGGTTTCTTTTTTTAAAAATTAATTTAGTTGATTTACAATGTGTTAGTTTAGGCGTACAGCAAAGTGATTCAGTTATCCATACATATATATCTATTTTTTTCAGATTCTTTTCCCTTATAGGTTATTACAAAACATTGAGTATAGTTCCCTGTGCTACACAGTAGGTCCTTGTTGGTTATCTATATTATATATAGTACTGTGTCTATGTTAATCCCAAACTCCTAATCCTGACTGGAGAGTGATCTTTGTTTCTTTCTCAGGCTAAGGAGACTCTCAAATCCCTCTTATATCTCTGGCAGAAAACATCATAAGAAAGACACTTTCAGGTAGCTTTGAATTTAAAGGCCAATATAGAGTAATCTCTTTAGCATTGTAGCCTTATTAGAGCCAGGGAAATTTGGTTGAGAAAGTATTTGTAATGGAAGAAGAAATAGGAATAATGGTGAGGCTGATGACAATATGGAAACAGTCATTTTCATTTATTGAGTTCTTTTTACATGCTGGACACTTAGCTCTTCACATTTCCCAGGATGATTCACTTAATCCTTCCAAGCTATTCTTAGAGGCTCAGACCCCTAATCTCTTTACCTATAACTTCTCACTTAACCTCATTCGATCTTTGTTTTCCCATCTGAGAAATGGGGGGCAGTAATTTTTCCTTCTAAAATTGTTGCAAGGATAGCGTGAGATGATGGACAGAAAGCTCTCGGCACAGTGTCTGTTATTCTGCGAGCATTCGATATAAGTGGTATTCTCTTTGTAACTTTTACAGGAACATGTCCTTAGCCCTGTGTCCAAGGGCTTCCGTGCCCTGCCCCACCCCATATGCAGGCAGGTTTGTCACCCTTCCTGGAATCCTGTGTCACACCACGTGGCTCCCCCAGCTGTCCCCAGTTGTTACTGGTACAGTGCGTGTCTTTCCCTCTAGTCTCAGCCCCTTAGGCTCCAAAGTGACAGAGGACATTCCCTAGAAGAATCATGAGAGGTTTTGTTGACTCCCTGAGATTTGTCACACCACGTGGATAGGAGATACCCTAATCTGTGCCTGAGGGAAGCCCTGAGCTTCTTTTATAAGTCCTGGTGTTCTAATATCTTCTCCAGCAGTCCCCCGCTTTCCCTGCCCTCAATTCTTTGGTGACTCACATCACAAAGCAGAAGAAGGAATGGTTTCAGATGCATTTCTGTTTTAGTCAGTGTTCTCCAGAAAAGATCAACAAGCTATATCTTGTTGTTGTTGTTGTTGGAGTATAATTGCTTTACAATGTTCTGTTAGTTTCTGCTGTACAACAAAGTGAATCAGCTATATGTATACATATATCCCCATATCCCCTCCCTCTTGGACCCCCCTCCCATCCCCCACCCCATCCCACCCATCTAGGTCATCACAGAGCAATGAGCTGAGCTCCCTGTACTATACAGCAGGTTCCCACTAGCTACCTATTTTACACATGGTAGTGTATTTATGCCAAACCTAATCTCCCAATTCATCCTACTCTCTCCTTCTCCCGCTGGGTCCACATGTCTGTTCTCTACGTCTGTGTCTCTATTCCTGTATCCTGAGGGGGAGAGAGAGAGAGAGAGAGAGAGAGAGGGAGAATATATGAATATACTCTGTCCCTCAATATATATGTAATATGTATATTTATGTTTGTTAATTTTAAGGAATTATAAGGAATTGGTTCACATGATTATGGAGGCTGACAAGTCCCAAGATCTTCAGGGTGAGTCAGCAAGCTAGAGACCCAGGAGAACCAATGGTGTAGCTCTCGTCCATACACCAGCAGGCTCAGGACCCTGGAAAAGCCACTTTGAGTCTAAGGGCAGGAATAAACTAATGTCTCAGTTCAAATGCAGCCAGGCCAGAGGAGTTCTCTCTTGCTTGGGAGAAGTCATCCATTTTGTTCTCTTCAGGCCTTCTGCTTGGATTGGATGAGACCCACCCACAGGAGGGAGGGCAACCTGCTTTACTCAATCTACCCATTAAAATGTCAATCTCACCCCCAAAACCCTCACAGCAACACCCAGAATAATGTTTAACCACATAGCTGACACCCTGAAGCCCAGTCAATCTGACACATAAAATGAACCATGACAATTTCTATTCTTGTCTCTTTTGAAGCCCTCATCCTGCCAGCAAAACTGCATTTTGCTTAAAGGTCCCAAGTTATTTAAATTTCACCCATTAATGGGGGTGAGATTTTACCTAAGGATAGAGAGCGAGATGGGATAAGGAAGGAATGGCAGAGTAATTAAAAGTAATTGTTATAACTAAAAGTAATTGTTATAATTTTATTAAACCTAACTAATTGGTAAGAAGTAACAAGGAGAAGGCCATCATACAAATGTATGGCTATTGTATTCCACTAGAAGTAAGGATATCAGAGCAGGGAATGGGTCCGTTTCTACTAGTCAGTTCCTTGAAGGTTTGTTCATTATACTTCCTTATCAGTAACACCTGGTCTCCACTGCATCTCTATGATCTTAATTTGTTAATTTTTCTCAACCTACTCCAAACAGTCTCTATTCAAGGTGACCCCGACCTCTAATTTATGCTGTTTGCATCTCCATCACCCCACTATTAGAATCCTTCAAAGTACAGCTCAAATCCCATCTTCTCCTGGATGATTTCTGTGACTCTTCCGGTCTTCATCATCTTCTCTTGACTCTGCTTTCTTTTCTTCTAGACTTTTCTGTACACTGACTGCTGTCCTTTGGGCAGATAAATCTGTATGAACTCATCCTATTTAGTGGCTGTTTTTCCCCATTCTCTCCTTATCGGCATAGCAGGCAACCTCAAGATGAAGCTTTGTTTCTTCTGTGTCTCCTTTAGCACCCACGGGAGTTCTGAGAATAAACAGTTGCTCAGTCAGTACCTACCAATTTTATAAGTGACTCGAAAATGGAAGTCAGACCCCATCCCTTTTCTGGTGAAAACTCTAATGAATTTTCACCTTACTCACAGTAAAAGCCAAAGCCCTGCAACAGTTGACCAGGGGCAGCTTGATCTACTCCCTGGTCCCCTCTGTCTCCCACAATTTCCCCCCTTGTTCACTGGAGCATCAGCTAGAACAACCTGTGACTCTCCCCTGCCAGGAAGATCCCTCAGGTGTTGGGGTTCCCACATACTGTAAGGGCAAATTTAAATAAAATAATATGCTTAATTTCTCTGCTGAAAATAGGGAAGAGAGCTCATTTTTCTTAGAGCATTTAGTTTAGAAAACTTGTAATTCTCAACTTCTTTCTCTGCCTCTTTGAAACATATGTAAATCTTTTTAAAAGCTAAATAAGCCTCTTGTCAGCTTTATGACCCAGGAATGTCTTTCTTAAGTGCCCCATCTCCTAATTTCTGTGAGAGGGTGGGAGCCTAACTTTGGCGGGAGCCTAACTTTAGCTGGTGGCTCGCTCACTCCAAAACTACCTCCTGTCATGAAGATGTGAGAAGTTGATTTTTTTCCTTTGAATAAAGCCAATTAGCTAACACAGATGGCTAATTACCAGGTTCAGTTACCAGGTGAATCTAGGATAATCTACGTGGGACCAGTGGTGCTGTCAGGAGGAGTAGAGGAGTAATTATTGTTTATCTTGAGACTGTGCATGGGATGGGTGGTATCTGCTTGGCTCTATAAAATGATGTCTTTCCATCTTTGCAATCTCTTCACAGATCGTCAGTGATACATACGCACCCCATTCTGGTTTAATGCTTATTCAATAGTAAATTGTTTTATTTCTCTTCTACATTTGTGGAGACGCTTTCTGGGTTGGGAGAGATTTAGTTTTTAATTATATTTCTCCAACAGCATCTGGATATGTCCATATGTCCCCCATGCTATAGACTTCTACCTTGAGAAGGGGAAGATGAGAACTTGTGTCTTCAACGTTCCCCTCCACCCTTTCCTTTGATATTTCATTGCACCAAATAGTAGGTTTTCCTTATATTATATCCTCTTGCTTTTAGGCTGCACTAATCTCCACAGATCAGACTTAATGAAAGAAACTACGTCCTCTGAGTCTATGAGTCTACCAAGCTTTTTTTTTTTTTTTTTTTTTTTTTTTTTTGCTATGGGGAACTCTTTAGTTTGGATTCTCACCAAAGCAGATGCTTAGACAAGGATTTGGGTGCAAGTAGTTTACTTGGGAGGGCCTGGGAACACTGACAGAAGAGCGGGGGACTGAGAATGGGAAAGGGAGATAGCCAATAAAGGGTATTATTAAGACAGTTGTTGTAGTGGGTGATGGAAGCTTAATCTCACATGGAAACTCGAGGAACTGTGTAAAACGCACGCATCAAAATGATATCACTGAGAGGCCAAGAAGTTGGGGCATTTCTTCATTCCCAAGAGTCAGTAATTAAAAGCTGCTGGAAGATGGGGGTGGGGGGCATTTTCAACTGGTCTCTCTTGTGAGCAAAGCTGCTTTCAGTGGTTCAACGAAAAGCTGGCAGTTGTATCAATTCTAACTGTGGGAGGACAGCCCACAGTGGAGGTCTGGGCACTAAAGACAGGGGATGGGCAGCCTCTGCAACAGGAACCCGAGGTAGCATGTAGAGTTAGCACCAGGATGCATGGGCAGACTTGGACCCCAGCCTCTGGGAGTATGGTGGGCACACAGCTTTCCACTGTATCCCCTCTAGGACTGACTCAGAGGTGGAGACACACCCAAGGTCATGCTCACATCCAGTGATTGATCAATATAGTAGTACAAAGGCCAGGCCACCTCAACCCTACTTGGCACAATGCTAGAGGGTCATCCTAGCTGCAGAGACTGCTCAACTCTGCTTCCTGCTGCCCCCGCCCTCAGAGCCATCCCATGGACTCTTCATAATAAACATTATAACCTTCAAACCTCTTTCCCAAGTCTGCATCCCAGACAGCTCAACCCACTTTAATGTGGAAGCAGGGATTCTCAAGAATGAAAGCACATTGACTCAATATCCTAAGATTATTATCCCTGCTAAGCAACTATAAAGAATCTACAAATCCCGGTTTCTCCAGAATAAGCCATAGTGGGTCTTCATAAGAGCAATTGTAACAGGGAAGAGCAAAATCCAACTCCATGTTGAATCTGTTTCTTTTACTTTAACCTTTGCTTTTCATTGCTTTTGTTATTATAATCATTGCTGTCTGTAGCTGTAAGAATACATAATGGCCTGCCTGGGGAACACTGACCCTCTGCCCAATGTTAAGCTAAAGTTCCTTTGTTCAGCTCCCAGGGAGATGTTCTGCCCACCTGTGAACAGCCGCAGAAGAGAAGAAATTAACACATCCCCTCCCTCGATGCTGGCCAAGCCAGGAGATATTTTGCAAGACTAGTGGCCTTTTTCACTTTACTTCCTCACCTCCTCCACCTCTCTGTACTGTAAAAGAAACTGGCATCCAGACCCCAATAAGATGGTACTCTGGGACACTAGTCCGCCATCTTCTTGGACACCCAGCTTTCCAAATAAAGTCACTATTCCTTGCCTCAACACTTCCTCTCCCAATTTATTGGCCTGTCATTCAGTGAGCAGAGCAAGCTTGGACTCGGCAGCACATGATAATTTTTAATAAATGATTATCTCCATTTCCTCAGAGAAAATTATCTTCCAGTTTGTGCTGTCTTTGTGCCCAGCAAGGTTCTTGCATTAGGGTCTCTTTTTCTTGCTTCAAGGACCTCATTAAGGCAGTTCTAGTCAATCACTCAATCTTCATCAACTTATTTCTAAGGAAATATTTATTGCTCTGCAGTATCTGCCAAAATCTTGCTGCCTCCTTAGGGATATGTTGGCCCCAGACTGCAGCTCTGGGTCCCACTAACCTCTGTTCTTCTTTTACCAACTGCATTTGTTTTCCTGCTGTGATTGGAGTTCTGTTTGCTGTGGAAATAAGAGGGGTGTTTGAATTCTTTTCAGTGGGAAAGAAACACTTCCTCCTTGGTGTCTAGGCTGAAGACACACCTCCCCACTGTAGAACATCAGGGCATGTTCTGTAATTTTTCAGGCACAATTCACACAAATTATTGAAATATACTAGTGTTAATAAATATGTTTTAGAATAAAATTCAATTTCTACTCATGATAGAAACTCTCAACAAACTGGGTATAGATGGAATGTTTCCCATTATAATAAAGGCCATATATATGGCAAGCCCACAGCTAACATCCTACTTAATGGTGAAAAGCTGAAACTTTTTTCTCTAAAATCAGGAACAAGACAAGGATATCAACTCTCACCACTTTTATTTAATGAAGTATTGGCAGTCCTAGTCAGAGGAACTAGGCAAGAAAAAGAAATGAAATGGATGCACATCAAAAAGAAAGAAGCAAAGCCGTCTCTATTTCCAGATGACATGATGTTATATATAGAAAATCCTAAAGAGTCCACCCAAAAGCTGTTAGAACTAACAAACAAATTCAGCAAAGTTGCAGGATACAAAATCAGTATACAAATACTGGTAGTGTTTCTATACACTAATAACCAACTATCAGAAAGAGAAGTTAAGAAAGCAATCCAATTTACAATTGCATCAAAAAGAACAAAATATGTAGGAATAACTTTAACCAAGGAGGTGAAAGACCTGTACATTGGAAATTGTAAGACATTGATGAAAATATTGAGGATGGCATAAATAAATGGAAAGATATTCCATTCTCATAAGTTGGAAGGATTAACACTGTTAAAATTTTGGGTAGTCCATACTACCCAAAGCAATTTATAGATTCAATGCAATTTTTTTAAGATTCCAATGGCATTTTTCTCACAAATAGAATGAACAAGTCAAAAATTTATATGGAACCATGGAAGACCCTAAATAGCCAAGGCAAACTTGAGAAAGAACAAAGCTGGAGGTATCACACTCCCTGGTTTCAAATTATATTAAAAAGCTATAGTAAGCAAAACAGTATGGTATTGGCATAAAAACAGACACATAGATCATTCAAACAAAAGAGAGATCCCACAAATAAACCTGTACATATATTATCAATTAATTTATGACAAAGGATCCAAGAATACACAATGGGGGAAAGGAATATACAGTCTCTTCAATAAATGGTGTTGGGAAAACTGGACAGCCACAGGTGAAAGAATGAAACTGGACCCCTATCTTAATCCATAAACAAAAATTAACTCAAAGTGGAAATCAAAACGGATAAAGACTTGAACAAGTTTATGTTCAAACTTCTAGAAACAGTAAAGCATAGGCAATAAGCTCCTTGATGATTTTTTGGATTTGACACCAAAAGCAAAGTCAACAAAAGCAAAAATAAACAAGTGGGACTACATCAAACTAAAAACTTCTGCACAGTAAAGGAAATCATCAGTAAAGTGAAAAGGCAACTTATGGAATGGGAGAAAATATTTGCAAATCACATACCTGAAAAGTTAATATCCACAATATATAAAAAACTCCTACAACCAAATACCAAACAAATAATCTGATGCAAAAATGAGCAGAGGATCTGTATAGACATTTTTCCAAAGAAGATGTACAAATGGACAACAGGAAAAGATGTGTGACATCACTAATCATCAGGGAAATGCAAATCAAAACCACTATGAGATATCACCTCACACCTGTTACAATAGGTATTATCAAAAAAAAAAGTAATAACAAGTTTTGGTGAAGATGTGGAGATAAGACAACCCTGTTCACTGTGGGTGGGAATGTAAACTGGGGCAGCCACTATGGAAAACACTATGGAGATTCCTCAGAAATTAAAAATAGTACTACCATATGATCTAGCAATTCCATTTCTGGGTATTTATCCGAAAGAAGTGAAAACACTAACTCAAAAAGACACCTGTACCCCTGTGCTCATTGCAGCATTAGTTACAACTGCCAAGACTTGTAAGCAACTTAAGTGCACATAGATAGATGAATGGATAATGAAATTGTCAGATATATATCAGGATATTGTTCAGCCATAAAATACATAAGAAAATCCTGCCATTTGCCACAATATGGATGAAACTTGAGGGTACTATGCTAAGTGAAATAAGTCAGCAGAGAAATACAAACACTGTACGATCTCAATTATATAAGGGATCTGAAAAAAAAAAAAACCTCACAGATACAGAAACCAGATTGGTTATTACTAGAGCAGGGGATGGTAGTTAGTGAAATATATGAAGGTGGTCAAAAGGTACAAACGTCCAACTGTAAAATAAATAAGTCCTGGGGATATAATATACAACATGGTGACTATAGTTAATAATACTGTAGTGTGTATTTGAAAGTTGCTAGGAGAGTAGATCTTTTATTTAAATATAAATTTATTTATTTAGTTTTGACTATGTTGGATCTTTGTTGCTGCGCACAGGCTTTCTCTAGTTGCGGCGAGTGGGGGCTACTCTTTGTTGCAGTGTGTGGGCTTCTCATTGTGGTGCCTTCTCTTGTTGCAGAGCACAGCTCTAGGCGCGTGGGCTTCAGTAGTTGTGGCACGCAGGCTCAGTAGTTGTGGCTTGTGGGCTCTAGAGCACAGGGTCAATAGTTGTGACACACAGGCTTAGTTGCTCTACAGCATGTGAGATCTTCCTGGACTAGGGCTCAAACCTGTGTCCCCTGCATTGGCAGGCAGACTCTTAGACACTTTGCTACCAGGGAAGTCCAAGAGAGTAGATCTTAAAAGTTCTCATTGCAGGAAAAAATATTTGTAGCTACATGTGGTGATGGATGTTAACTAGATTTGTGGTGATCATTTCACAACATATACAAATATTGAATTATTAAGTTGTACAAGTGAAACTAATATAATATTTTATGTCACATATCTCAATTTAAAAAAATTTTTTTATAGTCCAGTGGGATTTGTGAATGCAAGCCCCATTAGCTATCAGAGCTAGGTGATTTGCAGGCCTGTCCCTCAGATGGAAGCCATAGTAGGTGGGGTGCTAGATGTGTGGACAGGCTCCTTCCAGGGAGCTACTGATGACTTGGTTTTATTGTTAGAATGAGCCAGAGGGAGAAGATGGGAAAGTGTCCACTGGTTCTTTCAGGCTCCGGGGGAGGATTGCAGTCAGCACCTGGATGTATGCTCTTTAGAAAACTGGATCCTTAGGCAGCAGCTTGTAAAGTACGCGGTCAAACTCCTTTCAGGGAAAGACTGGGAGATGGGTGTTTCTGTCTGCTCCCTCTATGCTGAGTCCTGGGGGAATCACTGCATTAAGTGCTCATGCTCCCTTTAAGAACAGCTTCTTTGTTTGCTATAGTCAAGTTCATGAACATAAGCACCATTGGCTTTCAGAGCTTGTTTTTTGGGGTGTCCACCCCACAAGCAGGAACCTTAAAAGTTGGGGTGCTAGATGTTCAGTCCAAACCCTTCACTCTGAAAATGAATCTGGCCTCTGTACCCTGACACTGAATTAAACCTCAGAGACAGAGTTTTGGTTGAAGTAGAAAAAAAAAAACAGCTTTATTGCTTTGCCAGGCAAAGGGGGCCAGAGCGGGCTAATGTCCTCAAAACTGTGTGTTCCCCCTTGGAGAGGGTAGTGAGAAGTTTTATAGTAATTGGTCAAAGAGGGCGTGATCAGTTCATGGAAATTCTTCTGACTGGTTGGTTTTGATGTAAGTAGGAATCAGCATCATCAACCTTCTGTTTCCAACCAATCTAGGGTCTCTGTGCTTGTGGACAGCATACCATTAACTTCTCCCACCTTGTGGGGATTTCAATATCTGCAAAACAGCTCTAAGATATTGTTATATATGTCCCTTGATGGGGAGCCAAGACCCTGCCCCAAGGCTGCACTATTGTTTCTTTTGACTGTTCCTCCTTTGTCTCTGGATCCCCTCCCTTCCCTAATTAGCAACTGTTTGAACCTGCCCTTGGAACTCAGGGGTGTTCATGGAGGCTGAATGAAGCCTATTTCCTGTAATCAAAGAAATGAGGAACACAGAAAGGCTTTTGTGCCCAGGAGGCCCACAGGTATCAGCTCTTCAGGGAGAAACTGGGAGCTAGGGGTTCTCTCCAGGTTGTATGGCACTGTGCTACAGATGGGGTTTATGGCACAAGTATATCTCCACCTTTCCAACCTGTTTTGATGTGGGTATTCTCTCATTCCCCTGATGTGTAGGAGTCACTCAGCTAGTCTCTGGATTTCTCTCAGAGGGAATTTCTCCTCATGTAGCCATACATTCAGTGTGTCTGTAAGAAGAAAGAAATTCAGGAGCCTGCTATGTTGTCATCTTGTTCTGGAGTCTCTCAATTTTCCACTCTAGAACTTTTGGACTTATTTTTGCTCTTTCCTCTTAGAGTTACATCTCTTAATCAATGCAACAAGCATCTTGACTGTAATCTCATTGAGAATAAGTGGATGTTGCTTCAAGTTTTCACTTGCTAATTTTAGCCCTTTGAATTCCAGCCAAGAGGAAAAGAACTGCCATTCAGCATACAGATCAGAAGTCAAAATTAGGAAACTCACTAACAGAGAAAGCAAAGGAGAGTTGTCATTCTTCCATTATGAAAATGAAATATCTCTTGCTTTTACTCATGTTCATACCACATCTATAAAAATGTAACAAAGAGGGTGGCACAATGGAAAGTGAGAGATGGAGATGAAAGGTTCTAGGTTCTAGCCTAGGCTTTGCCACTCATGGGGCTATTTGGAACACTATTCTCTAAGTCTTGGTTTCATCATCTGTAAAATTAGAGTGTAAAACCAGTTTTCATATTGTAAGATTCTATCTGAAACCATTACTAATATTATATGATATATTTCTATTGCTGGTATTTTTTAAATTGGTTTTGATATAAATGGCTAAGTAGGGTGATTCCAACCCCTTATCATGAGAATATTATTAGTGAGCTTCATTTTTAGAAAGAAAGAGTCATATCTAATTATTTATTTTAATTATTTATTTTATAACTTCATAGTTCTATAAATAATATATAGTTTCCTTAGAGATCAGAAAGATGAAGGAGGCCCAGAAATTGGAAAATAATGTGCACATAACATGTAAGGGAACAAACTTTGCCATTTAGTCTTCCTTTTTTCTCTCGTAAAAAAATTATTTTGGGCCCCTACTCTGCCACTGTCCCCTCAGCCGCTCTCTTCATGGGTTGGTCCCACTGGCACAGGGACTCCAGCTGCACTGCAGCTGCCCTCTGAGCCCTTCAGTCTGCCCAGGTCTTCTGGCCCGGCCCAACCCAGCCCATGAAGATGGTGGACCACGAGCAACTAGTGCAGAAAGCCAGGCTGGCAGAGCGCTATGATGACATGGCCATGGCAGAACTGAATGAGCCACTGTCCAATGAAGAAAGAAACCTCCTCTCAGTGGCCTACAAGATTGGAGTTGAGAAACCGAGAAGGACCCATGGGGCTCCTGGGCTCAAGAGCCTTTCTGTGTCCCCCGTTTCTTTGATTACAGGAAATAGGCTTCATTCAGCCTCCATGATCTACCCTGAGTTCCAATGGGCAGGTTGAAACAGTTGCTAATTAGGGAAGGGAGGGGGATCCAGAGACAAGGGAGGAACAGTCAAAAGAAACAATAGTGCAGCCTTGGGGCAGGGTCTTGGCTCCCCATCAAGGGATACACATCACAATATCTTAGAGCTGTTTTGCAGATACTGAAACCCCCACCAGGTGGGAGAAGTTAATGGTTTGCTGCCCACAAGCACAGAGACCCCAGACTGGTTGGAACCAGAAGGTTGATGATGCTGATTCCTACTTACCTCACACCAGTCAGAAGAATGTCCAAGAGCTGATCACGCCCTCTTTAAACCATTATTATAAAACTCCTCACTTCGTCCTTCAGGCCAGGACACACAGTTTTGAGGACATTAGCCCGCTGTGGCCCCCTTTGGCAAAGTGATAAAGCTATTCTTCTCTACTTCACTCAAAACTCTGTCTCCAAGATTTAATTTGGTGTCGGGGTACAAAGACCAGATTCTGCTTCAGTTGGGGCACACCATTCTTCCTGGACGGTCATTACTAGCACTAAGCAGAAGACGTCTGTAAATGGTAATGAGAAAAAGATAGAGATTGTCCATGCTTACCGGGAAAAAATGGAGGAGTTGGAGGTGATATGTCAGGATGTGCTGAGCCTGCTGGATAACTACCTGATCAAGAATTGCAGTGAGACCTAGTGTGAGAGCAAAGTGTTTTACCTGAAGACGAAAGGGGACTATTACTGCTACCTGGCCGAATTCACCACTGGAGAGAATAGAGCGACCATTGTGGAGTCATCTGAGAAAGCCTATAGCGATGCCTATGAGATCAGCAAGGAGAAAATGCAGCCCACTCACCCCATTAAATTAGGCTTGGCCCTTAACTACTCCATTTTCTACTATGAAATCCAGAGTGCCCCAGAGCAAGCCTGCCACTTGGCCAAGAGTGCTCTCGATGACACCATCACCGAGCTCTAGACACTCTCAACAGGACTCCTATGGGGACTCCATACTCATCATGAAGCCCCTCTGCAACAACCTCTTGCTCTAGACAAGCAATCAGCAAGACAATGACAGGGGAGAAGGCAACAATTAAGGCCCCCAGGTGGACTGGCAGGACATGCTGATGTTACTACTGCGGTCTTTATTTTTTACCATGAGTTGAGTGTTGGGTGGGGGAGGGTAAGGGAGGGATGAGCTTCCTAAGGAGAAACCCATGACCTGTCCTGTCTTTGATCACCTCTTTGACATTTTTGCTAAAATTCCACTAGTGGAAAGTCAGGGTAGCTTGTGTTTGTATTGGAATAGCAGCCTCGCATTGGCATATGGGCTGTTATGTAGCTTCATGCACGTGGCGCTGTCTTTAACTTCTTGCTAGAGAACAGGGTTTTAAGATGAAAAGAATACTTAAATGGAATGGCCCTCATTCAATAAGTCTTGTGGCTCCAGTAAGGATTGGGGGTACTTTCTATCTCATCTGTTTTAGCTGTGCATTTTTTTTAGGGTATACTCTACCACAGCGGTCCCCAACCTTTTTGACACCAGAGACTGGTTTTGTGGAAGACAATTTTTCCACTGATGGGGGTAGGGAAGGACGACGGTTCAGGCGGTAATGCGAGCGATGGGGAGTGACAGGTGAAGCTTTGCTCACTTGTCTGTCACTCACCTCCTGCTGGGCGGCCTGGTCCCTAACAGGACTGGTACCGGTCCACGGTCCAGGGCCTGGGAACCCCTGCTCTACCAGGCATGGAATAGTTCAAAACCCAAGATGATAGACTTAGAACATGATGTATATTTATCCTCATGGTTTAGGCCTTGCCAGTTTTCACAAGTTTCTACTTAGTTGACAATATTAACACTAAATTGCCATATATAGTATTTCTACACTATAGCCATATGTAACATCAAGCCATTGATTCTGTATTTTTCTTTATTTTGGCTTTTACATCCTCCTTATTCAGCCTCATCCAGGTTGGTTTTACTGTTATCTATCTCCTAGGCCAAAAGGCTTGCCTGAGGAGAATCAAAGCTACTTTTTAAAGGTTTTGTTTAATAGGTGCTTGGCAGATGGCTGTGGAATTTTTTTTTTTTTTTTTTTTTTTTTTTTTTGGCCGCTCCGGGGCATGTGGGATCTTCCCGGACCGGGGCGCGAACCCGCGTCCCCTGCATCGGCAGGCGGACTCCCAACCACTGCGCCACCAGGGAAGCCCCGGCTGTGGAATTTTTGTCCTCCTTTCTTCTTAACTTAAATTCACCACAAAAATTGTTAATCATTTTAATAGAAACATTAAACACCACAAAAATAGAGAATATTCAGGTCTGTATCTCATTTCTTGTGTTGATATTTCAACTCAGGAAATCCTGAGTTTTCAGCTGCCACAGCTCCTTCCTCTGGGATTACACTGCTGGCTCACTCCTCACCTGCGTCTTCCCCACTGCACCTTATGCTGACGGAACTGACTCGGGTGGATTGAAAAGCTGTTGGATTGTAGAAGTTGGCGGTCATTTTGAGAGAGTTCATGGTGCAGTGTGTGCAAATTCAGGTGCTAGGAGCCTACTGGTAGAAAAATCCTATAGGAAGAGTTCATAAACATTCTGTCCAATTTCAGAGCCTTGTAAGTGTGTCAAGTTTTTCCTCCCTGAAAACTCTCCTTCCCCAAATAATTGTTGCAGGAAAATAAACTAAAATCATTATCAGATAATAAATACTTAACTCCTATTTGACCAAAACTTTTTCTATGTATTTTTTTTTCTTCTTAATGAAAGCGTAGAAGCTGGAGATTGATTTCTCTTATGCCATCTGTGCATGTTTTAGAATTGTAGGAAACCGCAATGCTACTTCCACAAGTTTGTTTCAGTGAGCCTCGGGTCCTTCCTTCTTATTTTGGATAAGTCTTTCTAAACACATGACCTATTGCGTATGCGTTCAGCCTTTTTTATTAAGATCAGTAACAGCGTGAACTCCTGAGATAGGGAGCGACACCAGACTTGTTTGTCTCTTTGTTTTATTTAGGCAAGGAAAGGAATGAGTAGTGATTGAGGAAAACCTGACAGCTGTTTTTGCTAAAACCAAAATGGAGCTTCCAATTGTGAAATGTGCATGCCGACCAGGATCCAGGTGACAGTGAAGATAGAAGAGTGTGACGATGTTCTGTCAAGCGGCACAGTTTATCCAGCATGACTTTCCTTAGAAGGTCCCCTGTGTATGCTAGAGAGAAAGTCCCAACCAACCAAACCTACCAGAAGAACTATTAGTAGAGAGTTTTACAGCTTCTGTGCCCTATCAGGAGCCTTAAGTCAATACCACGGATGGGAACAGATTTGGGGGGGTAGGTGGGGCTTTCCTTAATTTATCTTCATTTCCAGTGAGCAATGTTGTGTCCTTCCTTGTAACATTTGGAAATGATTTACTGGAATTACAAAACCTATTTTTCTTTTAAATTTCAGCTTCTTCTCTGGCTGCTTTTTAGAATAATGCAAGATGAAACCATATCTGAGGGCTAAAAATGAAGAAGGAATGGGAGGAGACAATATTTAAACAGTTTGAATGGTTTCTCTTCTTTATTATTATTATTGGCGGTACACGGTCCTCTCGTTGTTGTGGCCTCTCCCGTTGCGGAGACAGGTTTCGGACACGCAGGCTCAGCGGCCATGGCTCATGGGCCCAGCCGCTGCGCGGCATGTGGGATCTTCCCGGACCGGGGCACGAACCCGTGTCCCCTGCATCGGCAGGCAGACTCTCAACTACTGCGCCACCAAGGAAGCCCTTCTTTACTTTTAAAGAAATGCGCTTGTCTATGATGATGTCTCTCCAGTGAAAGGATTACTCCTCCATTACTCTCTTGATACAATATTGTGCATGTTAGTGTTGTATGTCTATACAGTGGCTTGAAATTTATTAACTTATACTGTACGTGTTTTGTATTCCTATGACAAAAAAATTGTCTTCAAAATTTTTAAGGTTTTCTTTATTTAATTTTTCCTCTTGGGGGTAAAGTTTGCTCTTCCAAATAGCGATTGTAACAAACTGATCTATTTTGGAAGTTGCTACAGTGACATGCAATTATATATTTTGTTTTTAAAGGGGAGGGGGAGTAAAAGAAACACCAGTGTTAGCTTAATCTTAGTGTCTGGTGTTTGTCATGGTGAAATTATAACTATTACAGTGTAGGAGAACGATGAATATGTCCTCTGAATGAGACTTCCTGTTTTTGTCAAGTTATGCAGTGAACTATTTTTAAGGTCTATTCAGTGATTATTTTTCCAACTCCGTGTTTCTCTAAGAAATTATTTCACACATGGGCCATTCTTAGCAGTTTTCCTCAGTGATGGAGTATCATGAATGTGAGTCATTATGTAACTGCCCTACATTGAGCAAATGAACTTACAGATCTGAAAAAAAAAATTTTAATTAATAAATAAATTTGGTTCTATGGTACTTTCAATTATGTTCTGTTGAGTTTATCTGTAAGTTTTAAATTCTTCTATTACCTTGGATAACAAAGATGAAGGGGATAAATTCATGAGATTGGGAAGGGCAGTTCTTATTTACAATTGTACCTTTAGCTCCAAGCGTGGTATCTGGGGTACATTAGATGGGCATTAACTATTTGCAAAATGAAAAAATAAGTAAAATTCAGAGATGCTGGGAAGGGGATTTAATGAAAGAACAAATTCCAGATGATGACATTAGATGTTGTGATGTCTGATTATAGATCTTTAACTATAAAGGTCAAAGAAAATGGGCTTTGAAGATAGCATAATCATCCTGTAGAATCCAAACTGCACAGAAATCAAATGAAAACATCTTTAATTAGTATCAGAAATTATCCTAAAGTTTTACACAGTTAAAATGGATGAGATTTTTTTTTTCATGCAATTTAATCTACCCAGTGAGACTGGTGCACGTCTATGTGGTTTGCCCAACCCATCACTGAGGGTATATAAAAGTCCCAGGGAAGCTGGTGATAATCATACTCAGGAAACTTGCCCTTGATATGCAAACAACTCTACAGTTCCTAACACCATGAGTTACTATGGCAACTACCACAGAGGTCTGGGCTAGGGATATGGCTATGGCTGTGGCTAGAGAAGTGGCAGCTTCTGCAGACTGAGCTATGGCTGAGGCCATGGTGGCTACAGATACGGCTGTTGCCGCCCATCGTGCTATGGAAGATATGGATTATCTAGCGTCTACTGCAAGAGTGAACTCATTCTTCTAACCACAGGAATCATCATATCATCCTGATTTAGTTCTACTTTCATGTGCTTTTATCCCCATATATCAGCGTGTAGCTGCTTTCTTGATAAAACCAGTAGAGGATGACATGTGACCTCTTCAAAATCAGGACTCAGTTCCGGCAGCAAACACCAGAAGCAGGAACAGCAGCAAAGGGAATGACCTGGAATCTCAGCTTTCAAGCTGTTCATCCCTCTCCTTCCTTTTAATATACCAAGATATTACGAACTCCCATATTTCAATAAACTAATTTCAATAGCAGAGCAAACATATAGTTTCATTTCCATTCATTTATTTTACAGAACTAGGTCTAAGCTCTCTGGGGACAGGTGACTATGATTGCTTCTTCATCATTGTATGCTCTGTGCTCATGACAATACCTAGTACATATAAGGCAGTCAAAGAATGTTTGCAGATTAAGAAACTTGTTCATGGTTTTCTATAATATAGAGCCATTTTAAATTTTCCCAATAATTATCTGGAACCTCATCCTAATTTTGGAATCATGATGTCTGTTCACTGACCCTATTTCTTCCCCCCCGCACCCACACGTTACTGTTGAACATCTCTCCCCCAGGTATAATTTCTGTTTGTCCCAGGAGCTTAAAGATACCTCAACAGTTCCATAGTTGAGCAGCACTCTACATGTTCCCCTTACGGAGTCAGGCAGAATACCTTGCAATTTGTCAAAAAGCATAAGTTAAAAATTGTTTGCTGTCAAAGCAAGACATAGGGTAGGAAAAGATATTTTCAAAATATATCACTGGCAAGCTTGTGCTCCTGGGCACCAGTGGAAACAACCCAAATGTCTGTCAACAGTAAAATGGAAAAATAAATTGTAGTGTATTCTTACACAAGAATGCTACATGGCAATGACAATCGCCAATCTAGAGTAACATCTAGAGCTTGCTGCATGTTCTGGAGCTACAAGCAATGATCTGGATAAATCTCACAACCACAGTGTTGGGTGAGGGAACCCAGGCATAATAGAATAGAATATGAGCCTATTTATTTACATTCCTACATAGAAAAACCTAGAACACAGAGTTAGCAGTCAGAATAGTGGTTACCTTTGAGGAAGTAGTATCTGGGAGAGGACCTGAGTGTGGTCTTCTAAGGTGCTGGAAATATTGCGTTTTTGTAACCCATGGGTTTTTGAAATGCTCTCATTGTGATAAGTCATTGAGCTGACATATTTTTGTGTATTTTTCTGCATGTCTGTTATATTCCAATTGAAAATAGTTAAAAATTGATAACACTGTATGATTTAAAATGAGTCAGCTAAGAACAGACAGTTCAAATTATTTACCAGACTCTTTTTTGAGTACCTACTCTGTATCCTTACAAGCTATGATATATGGGAGTTTCAAATGACATTGCTTTTAGTGTTAAGACACTCAAAATCTAGCCATCTCTAGTAGGGGCATACATGGGAAAGGGAGGCATGAGAAGGAGGTGATGAGTTCCTGCTCTAAAATCTAGGAGAGAATTAGGGAAGATTTTCCTCATTACCCATGCTCCAACTTTAGGGTGTCAACACATTGTTGGTATCTTTAGTCACAGAACTAATCATACATGAAGGAATAAGACAAAAATTTAAACAGTAACTACAGAGAAAATGAAGTGAAGCACCTGAATTAAGAAACCTTCTTGCCTATTGGTTTCTCTTTTTTAGTTTGTAGATGAATACTGATTTTATTTGCATACATTAGTGTTCTGCTGGTGATATAAATAGGGGATGGGTATTGTTAGCTGAGAAAAAAATGTAGAAAAAAATTCTAGGGGGAATTCCCTGGTGGTCCAGTGGTTAGGATTCCATGATTCCACTGCAGAGGGCCCGGGTTCCATCCCTAGTCAGGAAATTAGGATCCTACAAGTCACACGGCATGGGCAAAAAAAAAAAAAAAATAAGGAAAAGAAAAAAATTCTAGAAAGAACATTAATAGAACTTCAATGGGAATTTTGATGCTTAAAAGTTGTTCTAGAATGATTTTTGAAAATTATATAGTAGGCTAAATTATCCTTTGATATTGTCTGAGAAAAGCTGTTATACTGTTGTGGAAGATACAAATATATTGAAGAAAATGGTGTCTGCCATTCTTTGAATTAACTTTAAGAGTAATTTATTCACTCTATTAAAGAGGTTTGGAAAAGTAAAGATATAAAGTTAATGTTCTTTGTGTTACTGAAAGCTATTTTAGTTAGGTATTAGTAATTTTCACATAAAGCCTTTAGTGTTTCCATAGTGTGCCTGATGGGTTTGGAATAGCAGTTCAGAGCTTTAACAAAATTGATATGGATATCAAGCCTTCCGAATCCTATCAAATATGTCTGAAAAATGTATATGGAAAAACAATGACTTGGTAACCAAGAGTTAATCATGGGGGCTGTTGAACATGAAGAGCAGCACAAATCTTGCCGGGCAGTTTCTTTCATGACCCCACTGCTGACTAATATCTTCTACTTGACAGGAAAAATATACCACACATGAGCCTCTCCCTAAATTCAACTTTCCCTGAATGTTTGCTGAGATTTATCTCACATAAGATGGATTAAACTTTCAAGGCTTGGAAAAAGATCTGTGCATTCATTTCCAACTTAACAGCTAAATAGTGTGCCAATCTCATGTCATACTGGAAAGGAAGGCTTCAAAGATCATTCTGATGCCCCAGAAAGGGGTAGCATTCCATGCTACCACCCAAGATGCTAAGACTGAGCCTTTAAAACCACCCTTACGTGCTCAAACTGAAATTGGCATTAATCATCTGGGCTATAATAAGTTTCAGGCCACATGTTTGGAATAATTTTTCAGCATTGCTTGAGAATTTGGAAGATGCTTAGAAGTAGTAAAAAAAGAAAAAAGGAAACTATGCATTTTGCAAATGCCCCTGATTTATTGGTTATTTTCTATCTATTATAATTGGACTATAAATGATAAATACCTATAAATAAAGAAGTATGCTTTTGCTAGGTCCTCTATAATGTCTAGTTTGTGGTAAGACCATTGAATCCCAGTTGACTTCAGATCAAGGACTCTTTGTATTTATGACTTGAAATAGTGTTTCTGTATTAATATAGCTAGACTATGCTTCTGTAACAAATACACCCTCAACTCTCAGTGGCTTAATCCAGTAAGGTTCATTTATGAGTTTTGTCTCAGTCTTATACAGGTCAGGCAGCTCTCCTTGGGGTTCTCCGGCAATTGCTTAGGGATCTGAGCCTCTTCCATCCTGTATCTTATTGTTCCAGTCATGCTGAAGGGAGAGGAGAGAACATGGAGAAGTCAGACCTTCTCTTAACTGCTTGGGATGGATGTAACACATTAGTTCTGTTCACTTTCCCATTGGTGAGCGCTGAGTCACATGTCTCTATGTGTCCAAGAATGGGTGACTCAGTAGTCTCTGCTGTGGCCACTTTCCTCAACCAGAACTGGATTGTTTTGCACATCTAAGGGGGCCCTTTGCTCCATTTTGAAACTAATTTGTTGGTTTGACCCAAACGTAAATGTGATGGAGAAACCTTGGGTTCTGTCATCCAAAGCTTGGCCCAGCTTTGTTGCACTTATTTCTTTAATGTGCATTTCTTATATATCCTTATTTGTTGATCCAAGTCAATTTGGGTCAGTTCAATGAAAAACAAACAAACAAACATTGGCAAAATGGAGCCAAATATAGCTTTATGGTATGTGTTGGAGATGGCTTTCAGTGTTAGCTGCCTTTCATTCAGTTAGTCAGTCATCCTTTCGAATAATACTGAACACTGACATGTTCTTGACACGATGCAAAGCATATGGGAAGTGGTTATTAGAACTCCCTGCTCCAAAGTAGGTGGCAATCTAAAGAAAGTAAAGCTTAGGGAGATTTAGCAACTTATCTCATTTTAAGCACAGATCCAGTCAAATTACAGAGCTGGAATTTGAAACCAAGTCAGCTTCACCAAAACCCATGTTCCTAAATTTTACGCCCTACTTCCTCTGTGACAGGCAGAATTTCTGCAATGGCCTACAGAAAAATATTCTTCCCTGAATCCATGGAAGCTGACAATTTGAGGAAATATCACTCCCATGATTGTGTTATGTTGTGACACAGTTAACCTTATTTGGGTGGGCTCGACCAATCACATGACTCCTTGAAAGCAGAGCGTTTCTAGACAGGTAGCAGGAAAGGAATTCTGAGATTCAATGCACGAGGGAAATTCAATACAGTTGCTGGCTTTGAAGATGAAAGGGGCCCCATGTGAAGCAACGTGGGCACCCTCTAAGGAGCAGATAGCAGCTCTTAGCTTAACGGCCAGAAAGGAAACAGTCACCTCAGACCTATAGCCACAACCTGATTGAGCTTGGAATTAATTTCATATCCTGAGCCTCCAGATAACAGCTCAGCCAGACTGACTTTGGTCTTGTGAAATCCTAGGTAAAGAACCCAGTCAAGCTCACTAAATTTCTGACCTACAGAATTGTGAGATAATAAAATGTGTTGTTTAAGCTGCTAAATATAAAGTAACTTCTTTTACAGTAATAGAAAACTAATGTATTCTCTCAGATTAAAAAAAAAATCCATCATTCTACCTTCTTTGGGTTATTCGATCAATCAATTGTGAATCGAAACATGTCGTAGATGAACAGATGAAGAAGATGTGGTATATGCATCTTCTGTATATATTCAGTATATATAAAATGGAATAATACTTAGCCATAAAAAAGAAGGAAATAATGCCATTTGTAGCAACATGGATGGACCTAGAGATTATCATACTAAGTAAAGCAAGTCAGACAGAGAAAGACAAGTATCATATGATATTACTTACGTGAGGATTCTAAAAAAAAACTTGTTTACAAAAGAAACTTGTTTACAAAACAGAAATAAACTTACATAGAAAACAAACTTATGGTTACCAAAGGGTAAAGGTGGGGGAGGGAGGGATAAATTAAGAGTTTGTGATTAACAGATACACACTACTTTATATAAAATAGGTAAACAACAAAGACCTACTGTATAGCACAGGGAACTATATTGAATATCTTGTAATAACCTATAATGGAAAAGAATCTGAAAAAGATTTTATATATATATATATAAAACTGAATCACTTTGCTGTACACCTGAAACTAACACAACATTGTAAGTCATCTATACTTCAATACAAAAAAAAAAAAAGATTAAAATGGAAAAAAGAAAAAATGAGCTGTCCTATCTTCTACCAAAATTTCTCCATATTTTTCTAAAATTACCATGAGAAAATTTCATGGAAGCCAATTCTACCTGCACTTCAGATACATACTTTGAATGGCTCTTTATATTCAGTGAGGTGCTTTCATACATATTTCTCTTTGGGGAACCAGGAATGGCAGGTGTCTCTGAGTCTTTAGCCAGCAAGGAAACAGAAGTTCAGAGGGTAGGAGACTTGCATAATGTCACATAGAAAGCTAGTAATAGATTTGGGTTGTTTAAATGTGTTTTTATTTACTGAAAATAAATCTTCTTTCCTTTAGGAAGCATGATTCCTAAATCTTACTCTTTGGGGCAAAATTACCTCTAAAGATGGAGCTAATGTCTGACACAGTTGTGACATTTACATAGGGAAATGTTTTACAGTTTTTTTCTACTCTCATTTGTAGACATATTGTATTATCATAGCTTCTTGGATTTTGCCAACAAAATGTCTTTTAGGGACCTCAGTTATATGCTCTTGATTTGTTTAAACCATGCCATTTCCATTTCAGTAGTGATCCAACTGGTGGGCATTTGCTAGAACCTCACACCCATTGTTTTATAAATAGACATTGAAAATCATTTTGATGTAGAAAAAAGAAAACAACTAAGTTTAGGTATCTAAAGAAAACTCAAACTGGGGACTTCCCTGGTTGCACAGTGGTTAGGAATCCGCCTGCCAATGCAGGGGACATGGGTTCGAGCCCTGGTCCGGGAAGATCTCATGTGCTGCAGAGCAACTAAGCCCGTGTGTCACAATTACTGAGCCTGCGCTCTAGACCCTGTGAGCCACAACTAATGAGCCTGCGTGCCACAACTACTGAAGCCCACGCACCTGGAGCCCATGCTCCACAACAATACAAGCCACCATCATGAGAAACCCACGCACCACATCAAAAAGTGGCCCCCTCTTGCCACAACTAGAGAAAGCTCACGCGCAGCAACGATGACCCAAAGCACCAAAAATAAATAAATAAATCAGTACATAAATAAATAAATGTATTTATTTTTTAAAAAAAAGATAACTGAAACTGAACTCTTTGACCCTGAGCCCCAAAGAGTACAGTATAAATGCTGGTCGAACTATTTTTGTCCTCTGCTTTATAAATGAGTTTTCTTTTTCTGGGGACTATTGTCTGGCACAGCTGCTGCTTTCAGAGCATAAAAAAGATGGGAATTGTGAAAACAAGGAAATAAAACCTTGCCTAAAACACCTTGGCCTGTGAATCATGGCCGATCTCTTCTGTAAAATGTGTATAACCACTAAGTCATTTATGAATGAAGGAGCATAGGTTAGTGGTGGCATCAATAAAAGCAGTTAAAACAGGTGAATTCAATTTCTGGTTCCAAAATGATGATAAAAAATGACTTGAGAGAAGCCAGTGTAACTTCTTTCAGAGTCTCTACCTGTGAGATGAGAAGAAAATAAGAAAATTCTATTTTTGGAAGATGATATAAAGACCTGCTTAACCTCCCATCCTGGCAGCCTTCTGATTCCCACAGCTGGATTCTCTTAAGCATCTCCTTTACATTCAACCCCACATACTAGCTCAATAATAGATGCTTTTTCTTGGTGCGGTAACCCAGGACAATAATTCAATGTGGCTCAGTTTTAATGCTACATCACTTAGAGTTCTGAGCCCTGATTGGGTTCTGGCTTAATTCTCAGGGATCCAACCCTTTCTTATAACCTCATTCTAGTAACTGGATCCCCAGCCCGTTTTCCTACATCTGAGCCTCTCTCCTGGTTTTCTGTCTTCTGTACCACCACTTCCAAGGCTGAGGTTCTGCAGCTGACTCTTTTGATTGCCTGGCATATTTCAGTCAGACTATACACGTTCCAGCTATCTGTCCCACCAACACTTGTGAACTAATTCTTAAAGATTATTCTTTAAAAATAAAAAAGAATGAAATAATGCCATTTGCAGCAACATGGATGGACCTAGAGACAGTCATATTGAGTGAAGTCAGACAGAGAAAGACAAATATCATATGATATCACTTATATGTGGAGTCTAAAAACATGATACAAGTGGACTTATTTACAAAATAGAAACAGACTCACAGTGAAAAAAAACTTATGGTGGAAAGGTGGCGGGGCGGATAAAGTGGAAAGGTGGGAGGGATAAATTAGGAGTTTGGGATTAACATACACACACTACTATATATAAAATAGATAATCAACAAGGACCTACTGTACAGTACAGGAAAGTCTACTCAATATTCTGTAATAACCGATATGGGAAAAGAATCTGAAAAAGAATGGATATATGTATATGTATAACTGAATCACTTTGCTGTATACCTGAAACTAACACAACATTGTAAATCAACTGTAACATAAAATGAAAATTAAATTTAAAACATTTCTATTAAATATTGAGATAAAAATACTTGCAAAAAATACACAAAATATAAAGGCTAATAACACAAGACTATTGAAGTATTCTACCCAGTTACCACCACCAAATATAATTACTGTTATCTTTGAAGTCCCTGTCCCTTCCCCTCTCACTCTACTCAGAGGAAACCACTCTGCTGAAATTTATGTTTATCATTCTCTCTCACTCTCTCTCTCTCTCTCTCTTTTTAGTTTTCCTAGATGGTAATTTCCTAAATAATATATTTTCCAGTGTTGCATGTTTTGAACTTAATATTGACAAAAATAGAGTATGTCTTATGCTACTTGCTTTCTTAGTTCAACATTATGCTCCTGAGATTTATCCATGTTTTTACTTATCTGTGTAATTCATTACTCTTCACAAGAATACAGTGTTTTATTGTATGCCTATCATGCAGTTTATTTATCCCTCCTGTGGTTGATGGACATTTGAATTGTTCCTCTTTTTCCTTCCATTACAAAAAAGTGCTGTGATGGATATGCACTTGTCTTCTAGAAGTACTTGCTGGGTGATGAAATTTTCAAAGATGTTTGTCTTAATTTATAATCCCATGAGAAGAGTAACTCCACATCCTTGCCAACTTTAGATTTTGTCAGTATTCTTAACTTTTGCCAGTCTGGTAGTTGTAACACAGTATCTCATTGTGGTTGAAATTTTCATTTTCTTGATGACTAACAAGGCTGAGAATCTTGCTTATATTCATTTGGACATTTGGATTTACTCTCTCTGAAGATCTGTGCAAATCTTTTTTTTCAGTTTTCTATCCATCATTTGCATTTTTGCTTAATGGTTCATAGAGGTTCTTTATATACTCTAGATACCATTCCTTTGTTAATAATTCATATGGCAAACATACTCTGCTAGTCTATGGCTTGTATTTTTACTTTCTTTTTCATATCTTTTTGTGAATAAAAGTTCTCACTTTTACTTTAGCTAATTTACCCATATCTTCTTTTATTATTTACAGTTTTTCTTAAGAAATTTTTCCTTATCCCTAATGTCACAAAGATGTCATCCTATGTTATGCCTAAAAATTTATAGTTTTGTCCTTCATATTTAAATCTTTAGTAAACCTAGAATTGGTTTTTGTGCATGAGGTAAAGTAGGGTTTTAATTTCATTTTTTTTCCACACCAATAACAATTTCTCCAGTCATGTGTATTAAAAGTCTATCCTTGGGGACTTCCCTGATGGTCCAGTGGTTAGGACTTTGTGTCTCCCCTTCAGGGAGCACAGGTTCCATCTCAGGTTGGGGAACTAAGATCCCACATGTGCAGGCAAAAAAAAAAAAAGTCTATCTTTTCCCCACTAACTTACAATGCTTACTCTGACATAAATCACATTTCAAGTCTGTTTTGAATTCTTTGTTTCATTCATCTATTTACCTTTCCTGATGATAATATGATAGTGTCATATTTATCAAAGCTTTATAAGAATTCTTGATATCTATAAGTAAGCTTCAATAACTTTCTGTTCTTTTAGAATGTCTTGGTTATTCCTGTCCCAACGATCTTTCATATATATTTTGAAATATTTTTTGACAAGTTACATGTACACATACACACAAATTCATTGCAATTTTAATTGATAATGCATTTAATCTATAGATCAATTTGCAGTGAACTGACTTGTTTTGCTATTGCTTCTCCCAATTCACGAACATAGTATATTTTGTATCTCTTCATTTAATTAGAACTTCTTTTAATAATCAACATGTCTATAAAGGTCTTACACATATTCTGTTAAATTTATTCCTAGGAACACCCACATACACACACACACACACACACACACACACACACTTGCTATGATTAATTATTTGAATATCCTCTTTTGAGAAGACTGATCAGATCTAATTTTTCTACCTCCTCTCCTCTTTAATTGGGTAGTATTTCTTTTTTCTCATTGACTAATAGAATTTTTTAAAATTTTTTATTAAATCATGGGTATAAGTTTTTGTCAGCTACATATGTTGTAAATATCTTTTTCCTCTAATGGCTTACTATTTCATTCTTTTTTATTTCTAAATGAACCATATTTTATATGTATATGAAATTGGTATTCATGAGTGAGTCGACCTGTAGTTTTCTTATACAAGATTATGCTAAAATTACTTGGGAAGTGTCTCTTCTTTTCTTAGGAAGACTTTTTAACTGATTCATTTTTTTTAAATGTTCATAGCACTTTAATTGTTTTTTATTCCTGCTTTAGGCAATTTTGTAAATTATATTTTTCAAGGATCTGCCCATGTCATCTAAATTTTCACATTCATAAAATTCTTATTATCTTTTTCTTATTACCATTCCTCTCTGTTGTGTATTTGTTCACTCTCATTTTATGTTCTTATCTTTATATTTTCATCCTTTAATGTTCTCTGGATGCTTAGATAAGTTTTCAGCCCTTTTACTTTTCTATTATAATCACATTACACTACAAATTTCACCATAAACACTACCTTGCCTTTCTTTTTTAAAAAATTAATTAATTTATTTATTTATGGCTATGTTGGGCCTTCGTTTCTGTGCGAGGGCTTTCTCTAGTTGTGGCGAGCGGGGGCCACTCTTCATCGCAGTGCATGGGCCTCTCACTATCGCGGCCTCTCTTGTTGCGGAGCACAGGCTCCGGACGCGCAGGCTCAGTAATTGTGGCTCACGGGCCCAGTTGCTCCGCGGCATGTGGGATCTTTCCAGACCAGTGCTCGAACCCGTGTGCCCTGCATTGGCAGGCAGATTCTCAACCACTGCGCCACCCGAGAAGCCCTACCTTTCCTTTCTTTCACAAGGTTTATGGGATGTGTACTATTTTTGTTATTATTCTAATTCTAAATATTTTACGATTTCCCTTATGATTTCTTCTTTTACCTATGAATTGTTAAATTTGTGCTTTTAAATTTCTAAACATGTGGATTTTCACGTACATTTTTGTTATTATAAGTAATAATTACAAAATTGCTTTGTACTTAAAAAGTGATCTATATAATACCAATTCTTTGACACTTTTTAGGACTTACTTTAACTGTACGAAGTGGTCCATTTTTATAAATATTTTTCATATACTTGAAAAAGTGTATTCTGAGGACACAGTGTACTAGATAATGTGGATTAGATGTTGTTTTGTGTATTGTTCAAATCTGTATCCTTACCAACTTATTTTGTGTTTGATCTATTCTTGGGAAAAGTAAGTTAAAATATTGTACTATAATTGCACATATTTCCTATATTTCTGTCCATTTTTGCTTTAAATGTTTTAAAGCTATGTTACTTAGTGTCTTTTTGCATCTAGGAGAATTGAGTTAACACATTTGGGTAGACTAGAGTTAATTTTCAGTGAGAAATCTTCAGCTCTGCCAAAGATCTTTCCACTGTCTAGGAATTTATATCAATATGCACTTTAGGTGCACAAATAAAAGAAAGCATTAGATGAGTGGAATGTGTAAATAACACCAGCAGGGTTTGTACAAATTATTGGTTTTGGAGGGTTTTTGGTGGTGATGGGAAAGTTGAATTTGTACTCCTCTTGTTGGAGTTATGAATAGGTTTAACACTACTTCTTTTCATATGTGGTGCATTAACTTGTTCATAACTTTCTGGGTCTTTTTATCCCTTGAGAAGAAAAACATGATGTTGGGGGCCATGAGTCAGTGATTGGAGGAAAATGAGGGAGGGAACCACAGAAAAGGACCCAATTGGTTAATTGGGTTAATGGTTAATTGGTTAATTGGTAATTGGTTAATGTCTTATTAGTCTGGAGAGTCCTGTCAGCATCTTTCTTCCCCTTTGTAGCTTCTTGGCTCCTTAAGAACCTGGCAGGAAGGAGATGGGCTTTTAGAAAGTTTCACTTTCAAGGGAAATACTGCTGCCCCACTTTCAACTGCCACACAAGAACTCATTAAATAACATTATACAGAGTGTGGATGTGAATAACATTAAACGTTGGACACCTAGGCCAGCATTTTTGAAATCTTAGTTAAGTGGCACCATTTTTACAAAATCCAGGTTACCTTCAATCCTAAACATATTCAGAATATGATAGCAATTACGCATCATTTTTAGAGATAAGCAAGAACAATACCTTTTTGAACTGACAGAGCCTAGTTTCTTTTGAAGTACTTTATCAGAAATGAAAATGATGAAGTGTGCCGAGAATATGCAAATACATTCAAGTGCACACAATTAAAACCCTGAGATGTATTTGATGATAAATCACTTCACTGTGGTTGCAAGTATTTGCAATAGGAACTCAAATTGATGATTATGATTATGTGATTCTTAGAATAGCTAACAGTTTTCCATTTTTATCTGCTCTTAGAAATAAAAAGAGAAATATAATACCTTAAAACCACTCTCTAAGAGGCAGATTGCGTTTCAAATATATGAGAACTTTTTCTTCTCTCTGGCTGTCGTGTGTCAAAGTACCTAGAGAAAACCACAAGTAGAAAAAAAAAAAAAAAAAAAAAAAAAAAAAAAGGCTGGTCCTATCCCCATCTCCCACTCCCAACTTCAGAATAAATTTCCAAAGCTTGTTCCAGTTCCCAAATTACCTCCAATACAGGCCTTAAAGAATGAGGGCAGACGCCCGATATGTCCCTGATAACACAAGTGTGTTGTACTGGAATTTAGGCCACCTTCTAACCCATCCCTTCCCTGAGCAAGCCCTGAACTGATGGAACAAACTTATGACGGGAAGGTCTGTGAGGATGTGTTAGAGGAGGACTATTGTGATTTCTTTTTTTTTAATTAATTTTCATTGGAGTAGAGTTGATTTACAATGTTGTATTAGTTTCAGGTATACAGCAAAGCGAATCGGTTATACATATACATACATCCACCTTTTTTTTAGATTCTTTTCCCATATAGGCCATTACAGAGTATTGAGTAGAGTTTCCTGTGCTATACAGACTATTGTGATTTTTTATTTAGACATTCATCCTCAGCTGGGCCAGTTCTTCTCTGCTTTTTGTAGCTGTTTCACCTTGGAGGGATGAGTCAAGCTGAGCAGACAATCTTCCAATTCAGAAATCACATGGATCGCAAATGTATGATTCTGGGGAGGTACAGGACGGCTAGCTCAGATGTTAGGATCATTGGGAACTTGCTGTAAGGCTGGTTTGGTGTAGGGAAGTCAATTCATTTCCTCCTGGCAGAGGATCTACCCTTAAAAGGAGACTGTTCTGCAACTCTCACCCTCATCTTTCATCTGCCTGGTCCCAGTTTATCTTAATTTTCAAATGTGCTTATTTTAAAATGTAGGTTTTATTACTACTCAGGTATGACAAGGTCAACAGATCAGGAGACAATTACCACTGAAAAGACAGTTTGTTGCTCCAAGCTTCCTAAAGGAGGGGGGTCACCAAGGGCTAAAGGGGAAGTACCAGTGTTGGTCAGGGGGCAGAGGAAGCAAGAGGAAAACATGGGCAAGAGCCTTTATTGTGTTTTCTGCAGGAAGGAATGGGTGAGGCAGTGTTAGCAGACTTAGGATTGGCTAGTTTGAGTAATTTCAGTGGGCTTTGGGCCATACAGGCTGTCCTTAGTTGTCCGGTACCTGGCCCTGGTGTGATTAGGGTAGGGGAATAGTGGTCACAGAATGTAAGAGCCTGATAAAAGAGGTAGTTATGGGGTAGGAGATGGGTCAGTTGGTTTGCCTACGAAAGGCATGCTTGCAGGGTGAGTCTTTTACTACCTTTAGGAACTGGCTAGCCATGGGAGAGGCAGTCCCTCCAGGGTCAGCAAGACCCCAAGATATCAAAGCATCAGATTCACATATTTAACACAGTGCTGTAATAAACAGGTGTCCCCTTCCTGCAGGTACTTCTCAAGGCCTCACACAATGCTCTAGGAGTGACTGGACTCCAGGTTGGCCCATGATCTGGATGAGAGAGCCTGTATGGACTGACAGAACATCATGTCAAAGGTAGGGCTCACCTTCTTTCCTCCACCACCTTCCCAGGTGGTAGGTTCTGCTGTGGACTTTGCTTAAGACATCGCTTAACCTCTCTGAGTTTCATCTGTGAAATACAGACAAGAGCAGTCTTATCTTATCTATGGAAAATGAATTAGAAAGCAAACATGAAAAGGGATTCAAAGCACAATATGCAGTACTGTCCAAGTGTGATTCACAATTACTTAGTAGAGAAAAGAAGCAGATGCCTTGAAAGAAGGGTAAACTAATATGGAAACAGCAAACTACCAACAATGAAAGAAAATCCGTCCTTTTCAGTTTGATTTACAGCTTACATGGTAAGCATGAGCTCCATTTGGCACTCCTAAACTGAGAGTTTGGGCTCTGAGTTGAGGTAATTCAGAGAATCTGGCAGTCCTGTAACTCACTGTGAGGTGTCGGCCAAGAAAGTGGTGAGACTTTCTATACGATTACTGCAGTTCTCAAGAAGCATATATAATCAAGGTGTAGAGAGATTATGACATTTGTGTTTTGAGGACCTCAGCAAGCAGACACAGTTGGAATATACCGTCAATAGGGAAGAAGAAGAGATGTGTGGGTTTATAAAGCAGGATTAAAAATAGAGTTACCTGAATAAAAGGCAGGAAACTGGGAATTTATGTGTTTAAATCCCAGCTCTGTTGAGGATATGCCTGTTGTTTCCATTTATAATTTGAAATGTAGAATGAGTCATCTCATTGTATAAGAAGACCACATGCACTAGCCAGCTGATGACACTGAAACCCTCAGAAGCTTCAGATTTCTCTAGAAATGCAAGAAAATGCTCTTTAATGGATATAGTAAAATAATTATGATTGATGATAAAAATTTTTTAAATACATTATGAAGTTTAATCTCTGGAACAATGTCTCCCAGTGGAAAGTGTAATTCTCGGTAAACAGGAAAACTGAAAATCTAAAAACCAGGGTTGAAACTTACCCTACCCAAGGAGGAGAAAAAATATTGGCAAATGAAGATTAAAAACCTCATGCCCTTTTTCTGGAAATATTCCCGAGTCCCCACACAGTATATCTTATATATATATATATAAGATATACTATATATAAGATATATATAGTATAATATATATATTATATATGTTATACTATATATAAGATATACATAGTATAATATATGTTATATATATTATTCTATATATAAGATATATACATTATATATCTGTGTGTAGTTCTTGACCCTCACACCACTCTTTTAAAATTGCTCATTTCCCAGTGTTTGCCTTGCCTGTCTTCGAGTGTTCTTAGTCCTGGTTTTCATAAGACTTTGGAAACACTGAATTAAGCAAATATTTGATAGGGGTAGTTTCAGGCCTCTTGAGAGATTTGGGATCCTACTTGTTTTTAGAGAGCCTGTGGAGGCTCATATAGTTCAGGTCCTGGGGTGGATGCTGGCACAGAGTGGGTACCACTGGCTTTAATATCAGATCTGGCTCTCAGCAGAGTCAGGACATGTGGGCTCTCAAGTGATATTCATTATCACCTCCAAGGGCTTTATCAGACCTGAAATTCCAGACTTTCTTCTTCCACAACCCCTCGCAGTCTCATTCCTGCTAGACAGGCTCCTCGTCCTCATTGGAACATGTGCTCCTGCAGTTTCTCACCATTGTCAGAGTTCCGGGCTCCATTCTGCATCCTCTGCTTCTCTACCCAACCGGACCCCATGGCCTAGATTGCACAAGTTCCTCATCGGCACTGCTCACGTCCATATCTGGAGAGAAACCCTTTCTCGTGCCATTCCCAGGTGCCAAGAACTGATAGAGGAAGTTGAGAAACATGCTGAAGGATTGCAGATGAGTTCAAGTCATCTCGATGTCGGGCTTCTTCCGCCATTCAGCAACCCTCTGAATCAGCTGTCAATCCTCAGCTCTCCTCGTCCCCCCAGAAAACTCTCCACTCTCATTTTGTTCAGATGATCAAGTCTATCCAGCAGGAACCCCTCTCATTTTTAAAGTTCTCTTAGCGTTGGGATGATATTTTTGAGATATTAACAACCTATGTCAACTTTTTTTTCCTTCCATCATTTCTTCCTTTTTCTTTCCATGCATAGAAGCAATGAATTGGCTCCAGGTTCACTGTATCAGAGGGATAGGACAGGGTGGGTTATAGTGGCTTTGGTTTCAAAGAATCTGGGCCCTTAGGAGAAGGAGGAGAACCAAGAATCAACACAATGTTTGGATTCACAGAAGAAGGATTCTTGTCCCCACCCCACCCCAATCCTTCCCCCAACTAGAAGATTCTTCTGGAATGGTGGTGAGAACAGAGACTCTGTGAGTCCTGGAGAGAGGAAACCCCACTGCCTTCTTGCCCAACAGAATTGCAGAGAGAAAATGGAGTCACGGTGTCTAAGCATATGTCTTTAGTGTTGCAGAGATTACTGTACTCCTAGCAAAGCACAAAGACGGCAGCAAGACCCCCCCCTGCCACTGGCATGATATGGAAACAGCAGGAAGAGCCACCAAGCCTGAAGGCACCATGTGCAGAAACAAGCATGTCTCAGTAGAAATCTACATGAACCAAAATCAGCTGGGCTTTCCACCTCCCCAAGCACGTGTTAGTACTCGGTAAGTACCCTGGAACCTTGATGGAACTCTGGGAATGGAAGAGGGGGTGGACAGAATCAACTGGGATAAAGTCTCCACCAGTTCAGTGGGATGAGGGCATATAATACAAATTAGGCTGAGTTATAGAAAAAGACAATTTGTATTTATTGCTCAGTGAAGTTAAAGCCTGAAATTCAAACCCACCTCATCTATGTCCTCAGCCATCTTCTTTCTTTCACGTTAACAAAAAGAAGTGTTCTATTGCCTTTTATTCCATCTTCACTCCAAGTATATACCATGCTGCCATTCTCAACCACTGTTTTAATACTATCCAACATTGACCAAGCCTTTGCTACAACACATCTCTTCTTGTGTTCGATAATTTTAAGTCTCAAGGAATGGGTGTCTAACTCAGAATACCTAACACAAGAAGGTGGATGGGCTGACTTATGGAATCCATGGATAAACCACCAGAGAGGCATTAACATAGCTGTGCCTCAGAAATAATTGGAACTAGGGTCTAGTTGCCCTTAGGATTATTTCTCTCCATTTCTCAAATCTACTTTTCTCTGAAAACTGGAGTCATTATCTTTTTTTCGCAGACTGGCTTATTCCAGCAGAGGAGAAATATGACTGCTGACAGTGCCAAAGTTTTTCATTTTAAAATTCTCCAAAGGAGAGAAGACTGACTCATGCTTTCTCTCTGATTTCACACTCAAAAATCCATACATTCCTCATGTCAACTCTAAGTTTTGCCGTGGGGGTAGAAATAGTTTCCAGAAAGGGCAGGGGATGGAGTGAAACAGACAAAACAGTAGATGTCTATGACACATCTATAAGGGAGATTGGCTCTCATTTCAGTGGCTATAAGCTTGCACATTCAGTCACAAAAAGTAAATACTCACAAAGGAATAGGAGTGTATTATCCTTACTGCTTCCACTTCCTTACCATTTACTCTCCTCAACCTCTTACAGTCCAGAACCCCTAAAGAAATTCTCTTACAGGTTGCTGTGAATGACCTCATCATTCTCAAGTTCAACTATCTTTTTTTGTTTTCTTAGTAACCATCCTCCTTTTTTTTTTTTTTTTTTTTTTTTTACAATAGTGGACTCTGTTAATGGCCTCATTTTGCCAAAACCTTTTTTCTTAGCTCAGATCCATTTGCTGGTTTTTTACCTCGTTCTCTTCCTACCTCCTAGATACGCCTTCTGTGTCCTTTGCTGATTTTTCCTTCCTCCTTTTGCTCCTTAATTATAGGCAATCATCACGTTTCTGACCTCAATTCTCTTTTTCCTACTCTCTCTCCTATAGTGGTTTTAAGCCTTAAGTAGCTTTTTATTTTCCACAGCATAAAACCAAAAGCACTAAAAGCTGCAAAAAGCTAATGTGAAGTTAACATCCCACAATAATAATGTGGTGGTTGATAATAAGAACAGCAAGAGTTGACAATTACTGAGCACTGACCATGCTCTAAGCGCTTTCCTTGAATTAAGCCATGTGATCTTCATCCTATGAGATGAATGCTTTTTCTATTATTCTCCTTTTGACAGAATAATAAGGAATAAAAAGGAAAAGGGAATGTGCAGAGGTTAAAGACTTATCCAGCATCAAATAGTGAGAAAGGCATTGTTCAAAGTCGGGTAGTCTCCCAAACACGCCGAAGGCTTCCTGTGTTCTTGCTTCTACTCCTAGAGACTGACCCCCATACCCTACTCCATCATTCATCATTTTACCCCTTTTTCAAGAAGAAGTTCCCAGATTTCCCCTTCCCAGTGCCTTGCTGAATGGATTCTTTCCCTCTTCTGTACTCCTATGGCGTCTTATTTGTGCCTTGCTTATAAATTTATGATTCTATTTTCTACTTGATTATTTAAAAATATGTCATCTTGTTCAATTGACTGTAAACACTGCAGGTTTCTGTGTCCCTGCACTACAGACCCTCTCAGTTCTTTGTTCCATCATGGATGCTCAATCAATGTTTATTAATTGAATAGATGAGCCATTTGTCAAACAATAAATGTTTATTGAGAATCTTTCGTAAGACTCTATAGACCAGTGCTGCTTAAAGTATGGCCTACAGACTGGTACTCTTCCTGGAACCATTTGTTATGATAAGAAAGGAGGTTGTACCAGAGGGTGAATCAACGCATAGCTTCTTCATTAAGAAAGTCCTGCTAAGAAAAATATCTTGGTTGAAATAAATAGTGTGCTTGGTGACATAGTTGATGTACCACGTGGTTGAAATACATTTTGGTGCCAGCTCCTGATCTCATCAGGGATCACTGACAAATAGTTTGAGGACCTGTATTTTAAGTAGCGGTGCTATAGGGGATGTACAGCAGGTATGAATTATGCTCCTGGGAACTCACATTCTAGTTGAAGAGATGTAACGTGATATTTTAAAACAAGAACAGCAACAACTAGATCACAAGATGATAAGCATGCAGTTCAGTGGAAAGAATAAAAAAATGAAAGTGCCTCCAAACTTTTAGTCCAACTCTCCAAGTTTTGCAGATTATAAAACAAAGGCTAAGACAGGTCATTATAAGCGAGTCTTAATAATGCAAAATGCTTCCATGGGAAACAGAAAAATTAGAAATACAGTTTAAAATATGACCAGATGTTAACCATGATATGAACATTCACAACACTTATAGGTGGGCATGGGTACCACAAGACATTTTTTCTGTTCTTTTTCTGTATATTTAACACAATCCCAAAGTTTGCATGATGAAACATGACAATTAGGAAAAAAGTTATTTTAAAGTGTATTTTTGCAGTCTATACATAATTGCTTTCCTTAAAATTCTAATTTAGTTCTTCCTATTAAAAAAAGTGTAAATACTTAAGAAAGCACTTTCTGAGTGGCTATATTTTCTTTGAAGGGCTTTTAAATGTAGATGATGCACAGCAAGACTTTCAAACATTTGTTTGTTGATTACAATTACAATTTTCGGTCATCTGACAATCACCATTTTCGGAGGGAGGATTATCAACAAGAGTAGACTTACTGAACCAGACATTGTGCCCAAAGTAGAACTGATTACACATATCGGGTTGAATGTGTCAGATTTCTAGAAAAATCACTTCCTAGAGACATGTGAGTTAAATCAGCAGATTGCTATGGAAATAGACAAAGAAATGAACACATCCTTAGGAACAGGATATGAGGTCTGACAGTACACATTTATGCTGTCACAGGGAAAGGGAAAAAAAAATCTCTACTCCAAGACAAAGTCAATACTTTTGTGATTCATGTGCTTCCTGACAAAATATTTGATGTGCTTGGGCACACATGAGAGGAGGTACAGCTGGCAAAGGATAGAGATAGATTCTAGCACAGAAATATTACAACACATTCTTACAAAAGTGTTATGAAAACCATCTGACTTACAATTCTGTCCTCTACGAGCTCCATCCTTGTCACTGAACTAAGGGAACACACACTAGAACTCACACATCAAAATGAAATCCGAAGGAAACCTAAGCAAAATGTAAACAGAAAAAAACCCTGAAAGAATAGCAAGTTCAATGTCACAGTGAGAAAATGTTGGGTTATTTGTCCAAAAGTTATTGCTTTGTTCAATTGTACTTTGAAATATTCATTAAAAAAATTTTTTTTGGTCCTTTAAATATTCTTGGAAGAAATCTATTTAAAGATAAACAGAGCAGATGAAAAAGGGGGGGATAAAGATGGAGATTTACAAGCTTGTTTGTCACAGTGATCTTTGTTGTCCCCTCCAAATTCATACATTGAATCCCTAACCTCCAATGGGACGGTATTTGGAGATGGGGCCTCTAAGGAGGCAATTAATTTTAATGAGATCAGTGGGTGGGGCCCTTATCCTTATAAAAGGAGAGAAAGACACCTGGGTGTGCTCACACAGAGGAAAGGCCAGGTAAGGACACAGCAAGAAAGCAGTCGCTTACATGCAAAGGAGAGAGGCCTCATGAGAAACCAAATCTGCTGACACCTTGATCTTGGACTTCCAGCTCCAGAACGGTGAGAAAAGAAATTTCTGTTGTTTAAGCCACCCAGTCTGTGGCACTTTGTCATAGTAATCCTAGCAGACTAAGACAAATCGAGAACTGTCTACTCAAAGTGTGTTCTGTGGACCAGGGCCAGGCTATGAAGTGCTTGTTAGCAGACCATGATAAGTACTGAAATTGAGAATGAGATTAAGAAATTTTTTTTAAAAAAAGCAATTTGACAATTTGCTTTATGCCTCTAGAATCTAATAAGACAATATTAAGACTAGTATTCTGTATGCTTTTTTAAAATTTCACTTTCCTAAACAATTCATTTTTAGTGTATTTTACAAAATTATCACTCTGTGATGGATTAGAAAAATAATCTGATCCTTCACTTTAGGCTCAGATTTAGAAGGAAACTAGTTCTCTCATTTTCCCTTTGTTTTGAATCTGAGACAGATGATTAAATCCTGTGATCTCTGAACTGCTGTAGGTCCCAGAAATGAAACTGAGATTGACTGGCATCTTCCCCTCTCAGATTTTCATTTAGCAATGGCCCAGAATTTGATGATCATATGTGCTGTATTAAACTGTCTCTTCCCTGTGTTCAGAGGGTACCATGTATGAATAAGATGCTGACTGGTTTTCTTTTAGGCCAGATATTTTGAGGCTTCTCTTTGCCTCAAAGTAACAACCAGCTGAACTCAATGGAAGGATTCATTGCAGGATTATTTCAAGCCACAAGGAGAGGGAAGCTCTAACAGGGATTGGTTTCAGCTGCATATATCAAACAACCCAAATAACAGTGACTTATATAAGACAGGTGTTATTATTCTCTCTAATAACAAAGAAGTCTTGATAAGTAACCCGTCACTGATGGAGCAGTTCAAGGATGTTACGATCAATATCTGTAATTTGGGGATTTTTCTCTTACCGTCAGTTGTATTATGACTATTGCTGCTCCAGCCATTACAGCTGCTTTTCAGGTAGGAAGAAAGAGGTAAGCAAAAGGGGCAAACATGCTGTTTGCCAACTGATTCTACTCCCGTTTTAAGGTGCTTATTGGAAGCTCCATGTAAGAACTTCTACTTGTCACTGGCAAGAACAGTCGTCATGTGGCTATTTCTATCTACAATAGATGCTGGGAAATCTGTTTTCCCAGAGGGATTCTGTTTTTGTGTGTTTTTAGCTAGGCTCGTTGTTTATAAAGAAGAGAACAGGGCTCAGGAGGCAGCCAGCACTCTCTGCCATAGATTAAAGCGAATAACATGAGTGCATTTTCCAATTCAAGAAATGAGCAGCTTGACTGAGTTGCTAAAGATAAATTTTCCTTTCCTGGTTGACATTAGATAGGGCGACTTTGATCAAGAAAGGAGAGTCAAGATGTCTCTTCATAGAAACCAGCCTACAGCAGGAAAAGAGTGTTCTGGAAATTCCATACTTTGTTATAAGAGTTTTTGCCATGATGTGCCTAGGTGTGGTTTTCTTCGTGTTTGTTTTGCATGTGGTGTATAGAGCTTCTTGAGTCTGTAGCTTAGCGTCTTTCGTCAGTGCTAGGAAATTCTCACTTATAACCTCTTCAAATATTTCTGCTATTCATTCTCTCTTCCCTTTCCTTCTGGGACCCTATTTATACATGTTTGTTTTTTTTTTGTTTTTTTTTGTTTTTTTTTTTTTTGTGGTACGCGGGCCTCTCACTGTTGTGGCCTCTCCCGTTGCGGAGCACGGGCTCCGGACGCGCAGACTCAGCGGCCATGGCTCACGGGCCCAGCCGCTCCGCGGCATGTGGGATCTTCCCGGACCGGGGCACGAACCCGCGTCCCCTGCATCGGCAGGCGGATTCTCAACCACTGCGCCACCAGGGAAGCCCTATACATGTTTTAGGCTTTTTTACCTTGTTCCACAGAGCTGTTCCACTCTTAAGTATTTTCTCTATTTTCTTTTTTTTTTTCTTCTCTCATGCTTCAGTATGGCTATTTTTCTACTGAGCAATATCTTTCAGTTCATCAATCTTTTCTGCTACTTATCTAATCTGGTGTTGACTCTATTTCTTTAGTTATTAATTTCAGCGAGTGAATTATTTTATTTCTAAAATTTCTTTTTATTCCTTAATAAATTTCAGTTCTCTGATGAAATTCTCCATCTCGCCATCTATATTCTTGAACGTATCAATCACATTTATTTTAAAGGCATAATGAACTTTGAGTGTGTTTCTACTGTCTATTTTATCTCTCTCTCTCTTTTTTTTTTTTTTTACAATCACTTGGTTCTATTTCTTGGCATGCCTGGAATTCTTTGATTGTTACATATTACATATAAAAAATTATAGAGGCTTTGGATGATCTTTCTTCAGAGAGATCTACCTTTTTTCTGGTAGGCAGGTATAGTAGAAACAAATCATCTTGATCCAGATCAGTCAGTCCTAACCCAGGTTGGATCTGACTCTGGATACCCTTACTCCCAGGGTGTAGACTTTCAGGGGTCATGCAGCCTTGAACTGTGTATTTTGTCTTTATGGCACTTTGAAACAGACAAAGCCCTGTTTAGCTTTTTGGACTCTTAGCTCCCAGTTTATGTTTGGCTCTTTAGCTTTCTTTTCCATGCAACTGAGAAATTGACAACCACCTGTAGGAGAAATGTGGAAGAGGCCGTTATCACATCAGTGCATTTCCTTTCTCTCTAGATCTTGACCCCTCAAGTCTTGGCTTCCTTGCTTGATCCTTCATGATTTAAACAGCTTCTTTAAACAAAATTCAGCTTTTGCCATTTACCCCAGGGGAAGTGTTTTTAACGTAAGCTGTTCCATCATAGTCAGAAGTTGAAATTTCACAGTTTCATTTAGCTTTTCTTGCAGTGAATACACATCCGTCCTCAGAGTAATTCAATTGCAGAGAACCCATGTTAAAGCACCTGAGAGTACATAGAAGTCCCTCTCATAAGGCTTGAGATGGAGAAGGCAGCACCCCCATAATCCTCTCCCCTTAGTTGGGGAGGGTAGTCAACTGAAGTATGGCAGCAGCTCTAGCCAAAGAAAACTTTCTTCTAAATTGCCACCCTCTTTAAACTTTTCTGTTCTTGAAATTGGTGAGTCTTGGAACAGGTCTTCAATTGTCATTGTAAATTTCTTTTGTGGAGGTTTGTTTGTTTTTGTTTTGTTTTCTGTACGTGGGCCTCTCACTGTTGTGGCCTCTCCCATTGTGGAGCACAGGCTCCGGACGCGCAGGCTCAATGGCCATGGCTCACGGGCCCAGCCACTCCGCGGCACGTGGGATCTTCCCGGACCGGGGCACGAACCCGTGTCCCCTGCATCGGCAGGCGGACTCTCAACCACTGCGCCACCAGGGAAGCCCCTTTGTGGAGGTTTGAGTCTCACAATCATGAGAATTTTTTGGTGGTGCCCAAATCAATACTGAGATAGGAGAAGCCCCAATTTAATGACCTATTGCACTTAATATGAAAACATTCACTTCTGTCTGGCACTAAAATTAAAAATGAGGATTAAAACATTTTTTTAAAATTATTTTCCCTTTTGAAGTACATGAACCCATATTTCTAGCACCTCAAACTCAGCCTGCTCTTTTGAGAATGGTAGTTCACTAACATTATGGATTAAATAGGTTTTTCTGGACCTGCCAAGATTCTGAATTTCCTTCATACTATTTTTACTCTGGGAAAATGCTTCATAACACAGCCAATTTATAAATATGATCCAAAACATAGTCCATGTGATAGGTGTGGATTACCTTTATCAAACCTGTTATTCAGAAAGTTAAAGAGTTGGGAAAAAGGAATTGGACACCTTTGGAGAAAATTGTGCATTTTCTGAAGTCATTTTCCTTATAACCACTCAAATAAGTCATTTGAGAGCACTGTGCCTTCCTTCAGTTACAGCTATGTAAGTGACATAAGAAAAGTACATTTTAAAAACCTATTTCATACCAACTTCTGGAGCTCACACAAAGAAATAGAAAATATGTTCTGGTAGTATGATGGTTAATTGTATGTGTCAACTTGACTGGCCACAGGGTATCCAGATGAAACATTATTTCTGGGCATGTCTGTGAGGGTATTTCCAGAATGAAATCAGCGTTTGAATCAGTGGACTCAGGAAAACAAATGGCCCTTCCTAAAGTGGGTGGGCATTACATAATCAACTGAGGGCCTGAATAGAACAAAAGGTGAAGGAAAGAGGGGTTTGCCCCTTTCTCTCCTGTCTCACTGCTTGAGCTAGGACATCTCATCTCATCTTCTCCTGCCCTCAGATGAGGACTTATACCATAGACTCCCTTGGTTCTCAGGTTTTCAGATTTGGCTTCCCTGGGTCTCCAGCTTGCAATTGGCAAATGTGGGATTTCTCAGCCTTCATAATCACGTAAGCCAATTGCTCATAATAAATCCTTTATCTATCCATCTATCTACCAATCTCTCTATCTCTCATCTAATTTTATGTATAAAGTTATATGTTCATATATATCTATACAAAGGAGCACACTGCTTTTGTTTCCCTGGAGAACCCTGACTAATCCAGGTAGTAGGAAAGGAAAACCAGTTTTAGAGCTGTGAGGGCCAATGTCTTTCAGCTAAACCTCATAAACAATCATATCTGAAATCCGGAAGTCGTCTGGGAAGTGTCAGAGTTCCTAGAACTTCTTGGTTCTGATGTGACTGACTGTGTAGATGAGTGAGTCTTTGAACTGTACTCACTTTTTAAAGGTTATTTATGCTGATGCTATTTGTTTGAGCCTGCTGGGAGATATTATTGTAGCCATGTCAGTAGGATGGAAGATCATTTTGCCACATGCCCTGCATATGACAGGACAGAGGTAAATGAGAACAGATGATATATATTAATATACTGTTTGCTAGGGCTTCTGTACCAGAGAAATTTATTGTCTTACAATACTGGAGGCTAGAAGTCTGAGATCTAGGTATTATCAAGGTTGGTTCCTTTGGAAGTCTGTGAAGGAGACTCGGTTCCAGGCCTCACTTCCAGGTTCCGGTGGTCTTCTGGCAGTCTGTGGTGTTCCTTGGCGTGTCAATGTATCACCTGATCTCTGCCTTCATCTTCACATGGCCTTCTCCCCGTCTGCATGTCTGTGTCCTAATTCCCCCCTTTTCTAAGAACACCAGTCATACTGGATTAGGGTCACACTCTACACCAGTATGACCTCATCCTAGCCAATTACATCTGCAATGACCCTACTACCAAATCAGGACATGATCTAAGGTACTGGGGGCTAGGACATTAGTATATGAATTGGGGGGGGGGCACAAAATTCAACCCATAACACTTCTTCTAACTTGAGATTTTCAGAGTCTCTGCCCCAACCTCCTGTTAACTCAATGAGAGTTAAGAATCTTTGATACAGCACCTTGCTTAATTAGCTATTATAATTCATTCAAGGAGTGAGAAGTTAGTTCATAGTCTTTTCTGGTAATAGGAGGGTTAATCTATTATGCAGTAAAACTGACTTGAAGGCCACAGTTGCTTGGAGCAGGGGACCTGCTGTTGGAACCCTTTATCAGGTGTGCACAATTGTGTTGATTGATCTCTTTTTAGAAACTAGCATTTTACAGCCATTCATTTTCAATCTGGTAATCAGGCTGATTAAACTTTGACAAGCATAAAGAAGAGAAAAAAAAATGAAATAGTAACTCTTCTGCTAAATTTTAACAGGAGAAGAAAGCTGACAGCCCAAAGAGGGAGAAATGATGGGTATTTAAAAAATAAAATTAAAAAACACAATGGGCCTCTGGAGGGTACTTGTTAAAATCATTTGTGATAAGACTTTGAATATAATCATGGCCAATTTTTTTTCAGCTTGATTAATGTGAGTAAAGTGCCTTAAAGTGTTACATGAGGTGTTGGTTTTGACTACTGGGGTTTGTTGTTGGTGTCTGTTTGTTTTAGTTTCAGCACCTCACCTCTAAGTTTAGATGACATTCTTACCACTTGACTCTTCTCCAGTGGATCTCAGCTGGGGACACTTTTGCCCCCAGGGGATATTTGGGAATATCTGGCGACATTTTGATTGTCACAACTTGGGCAGAGAATACTCCTGGCATCCAGTGAGCGGAAGCGAGGGATGCTGCTAAATCTCCTACCATGCACAGCACAACCACCTCACAGCAAGGAATTATCCACCGTAACATGTCAATAACGCTGAGGTTAAGATCATGAATTTTTCCCACGTGGGTCTAGACTGGGGAGCCTTCATTCTGCTATTTAGCTGTTCTAGCTATCACCCACATGTCACCCAAGATTCACTCTGTCCTTGGAGAGAAGATAACAGTATATTGGTCAAGCCAAAACTCTGAGGAAGGTGCAATGTCCCCATCAAGATTTTTGCAAACGTCTGGGAGCTCACGTTCTCAAGGTCACTCAGGTTTGGTCGTCTTCTCCTAGGAAATTGACGTATTTTAATCCCATCTTCTCTCCTACTGTCATTCTCTCTCTGCTCACATTCAAACCAGATGTGGAACTTGACCTCCCTGCCTTTTTATGTTCACAAAAACCTGCCCAAATAAGGCATCAGTGTAACAGACTTTGATGAACTTTTCTTTTTTGGGGGGAAGGGGTGGGTATATTTTGTGGGAGGGTATTATTTTTCATAGTCACGAAAGAACAGAGGACAGGCTATTAAAATTTCTTTAGTCATCCCTACACGTTGCTTGACCATCTTCTTTCTTTCCTACAGCTCTCTTCTGCAGTTTTACAGGCCCTCAACCCTCAGGTTCCCCAGTGAGACCAATTCCTCTGTGCTTGAATGTACATAGTTATTTAGAATTCCAGCTCCAGCTCAGCTCCATACCTCCCTTTGCATAATTTGGGATGCATTACTAAGCTCCACTCTACAGTGCATCATCCCCTCTAGATCCTGCTTTAATGCACACGAAGATCAGGTGAAGGTGTTAATGTTCTGATTTCCTCCTTTCTTGCTCCTCAAACCAGTTCCTAGAGGAGAATATGGAGAATTAGGTTCCCACTCAAGTGATGGAGCCCCACTCCTCCAGACTCCTCTTAGAAATTAGACTTGACTTTCCTGCCCTTCCTCTGTGTCTCCCTTGTTTACAAAACTATTTGATCCTGGGCATGTCACTCAATTTAGAATCACAGAAAGTAGAGCCTGAAGAAACCCTGGAACACATCTATTTTAAGTCTTTCATTTTAGAACTAAGAACTAACTTCGGTTAATTAATTAACCCAAGGTTAATTAATGGTATTTGGTACCTAAATCCAGGTGCCTGTTTCCTGGCCCTCTCATCACAATGACAGGGAGGAAAAGACCCAAATCCTAGTTCTCAAGGAAATCACTTTATTGAGCCTCAATTTCCTTGTTAAAAAATAGGAAGGGGTTAAATGAGATGGTGTCCAAGGTTCTTTTCAACACAAGCAATCAGGTAATTATCAAATGTTGGTTGGAGACTCTCTGAACACCCCCCAGTTAATAAAACAATAAAAACACTTTGCCAGCCATGTTGAAAAAGATTCACTTTTTCACCCATATGACATTTTTAAAGAGACATAATGGGTAAAAGCACAGACACTAAACCTAGAATGGGTGAGAATCCAGGCTCAGCCTCTTACTAGACAAACTGTGTGATCTCTACCATGCCACTTAACCTCTCTGTGCCCTTGTTCCATCACCTTTAAAATGGGGGATTATAATCATAACGCCTAAAATAGTTTTGGGGAGTAACTGAGTTCCTAAAAGCACTTAAAACAGTAACAGGCATATTGTAAGTACCACGTTAAGTGCTAATGCCTATTATTTCTGACACGTGCAATTAGTAGGCTACGGATCATGAAATAAAATAATTAGGTTCAAATAGGAAGATTTCAGGGATACACTCTTCATTTTATATCCACTTTTTGTCTTGCATTTTAAGAACCAAAGAGTAACTGAGTCAACTCAGAATCTCACAGTATTATTTTTAGACTCTTAGGAGAAACTTTTACTCATACGTGCATTTGGATAACGAATTATTCATGTCATGAGAACGAATCAGTTACTAAGGGTGGGCTGAAAACATCAAGATTGTGCCATGTAAGCACTCTGGCTTGTGCTGCTGGGTGAGATCCTTTGTAATGTGTTACAATTTATATTTCCTGCAAAAATTCAGAGGAAAACCAAATGCTTGAAAACTGGGCTCGATAGCATTGGGTGAGGTTCTTTGTAATGTGTTAACGATTTATATTTCCTGCAAAAATTCAGAGGAAAGCCAAATGCTTGAAAATTGGACTTGATAGCATTGGGGTTTTTTTAATGTAATTTTTCTAATCCTTGCAGTCAGAAGGGATGTGTTTTGCCCTGGGAACCTCACCTGTATTTAAGTTAAATTATTTTTAATTAGCCTCACATTATTTTCCTGGAAGGTCTTAATCTTGACAATTCCTCTCTCTCTCTCCCTCTCTCTCTCTCTCTCTCTCTCTCTCTCTCTCTCTCTCTCTCTATCTCTCTATCTCTATCTCTCATTCGGGAGCATCCAGTCAGAGCTACTGACCCAACTTTGGGCAAGAGTTTATCCCAAAGTCATTTGGTCTTAGAACATTTGCCAAATGAGATGCAAAGGCGTTAACAGCTTGGGGATGGTTCTGGAACAGAAGTCCTCCCGCAAGGACCCTGCCTGATCCAACTCCCGGTGACTGTTTTCATCAGATGCAATGATGGAGGTGCCTGTGTCTCCCCCACTTCCCTCTGCCTCTTGGACACAAAATCTGGGAGGGGCAGCTGTGGGGAGGGGAGCGCTTACCATTAGCAGCCTCAGCCTCTGCCAGCAAGTCGGGGGTGAGCAAGGAGGCACTGAGAATCACAGGTGCAGAGTCACCAGGCAGGCAAGAAAGAAAGGTTTCAGGTCTTATCGGGGGCTTTTGTTGACAATGAAGGACAGCCAAGTCACAAGGTGTCACCTGTTATGCTGAGACAATTTATACATAAATCAGGCTCCGTTAGGAGTGACTATCTGCTGGGAAAACGTGCCAGGCCGTGGAGTCTGCTCAGCGCTGTGCCCAGTGTGAAGCTGTGGCTTGAAAAGAAAAATCAAAGCAGGCAGAGAAATGTCAGAGCAGGAACAAGGTGGCTCAGAGGGAGGTCAGGGCTTCCTAAATCTGAAGATTCCTCTTTCAAATGTTCTTTTGGGGTGTTATTTTATTTGGGGGGAGGGAATTTTCTTTAAATTTTTATTGTGGTAAAAAAACAACATAGGGCTTCCCTGGTGGCCCAGTGGTTGAGAATCCGCCTGCCAATGCAGGGGACACGGGTTCGTGCCCCGGTCCGGGAGGATCCTGTGTGCCGCGGAGCGGCTGGGCCCATGAGCCATGGCCGCTGAGCCTGCGCGTCCGGAGCCTGTGCTCCGCAACGGGAGAGGCCACAACAGTGAGAGGCCCATGGCTTCTATTGTTGTGGAGCACGGGCTCTAGGTGCGTGGGCTTCATTAGTTGCGGCACACGGGCTCAGTAGCTGTGGCTCACGGGCTCTAGAGCGTAGGCTCAGTAGTTGTGGTGCACAGGCTTAGTTGCTCCGCGGCATGTGGGATCTTCCTGGACCAGGACTCGAACCCGTGTCTCCTGCATTGGCAGGTGGATTCTTAACCACTGCGCCACCAGGGAAGCCCCAGAAGTGCCTTTTTAAAAAAATTTTATTTTATATTGGAGTAGATTTACAATGTTGTGTTGGTTTCAGGTGTACAGCAAACGGATTTAGTTATATATATATATATCTATTTTATTCAGATTTTTCCATATAGGTTATTACATAATATTGAGTAGAGTTCCCTGTGGTATACAGTAGGTCCATGTTGATTATTTTCTATAAAGTAGTGTGTATATGTTAATCCCAACTTCCTAATTTGTCCCTCCCCTGCCACCTTTCCCATTGGGTACCATAGTTTGTTTGCTAAGTCTGTGAGTCTCTTTCTGTTTTGTAAATAAGTTCATCTGAATAATTTTTTAGATTCCACATATAAATGCTAACACATGATATTTTGTCTTTGACTTACTTCATTTAGTATGATAATCTCTAAGTCCATTCATGTTGCTGCAAAATGCATTATTTAATTCTTTTTTACGGCTGAGTAATATTCTATTGTGTATATGTACACATCTTCTCTATCCATTCCTCTGTCGATGGCCATTTAGGTTGCTTCCATGTCTTGGCTATTGTGAATAGTGCTGCAATGAACATCAGGGTGCATGTATCTTTTGGAAGTATGATTTTCTCTGGATAAATGCACAGGAGTGGGATTGCTGGATCATAAGATAGCTCTATTTTTAGTTTCATAAGGAACCTCAATACTGTTTTCCAAAGTGGCTGTACCAATTTACATTCCCACCAACAGTGTAGAAGGGTTCTCTTTTCTCCACACCCTCTCCAGCATTTATCGTTTGTAGATATTTTGTTGATAGCCATTCTGACCAGTGTGAGGTGATACCTCATTGTAGTTTTGATTTGCATTTTTCTAATAATTGGCAATGTTGAGCATCTTTTCATGTGTCTTTTGGCCATCTGCATGTCTTCTTTGGAGAAATGTCTATTTAGATCTTCTGCCCATTTTTTGATTGGGTTGTTTGGGTTTTTTTGGATATTGAGCTGCATGAGATATTTGAATACTTTGGAGATTAATCCCTTTTTGGTCACATCATTTGCAAATATTTTCTCCCATTCTGTGGGTTGTATTTACATTTTATTTATGGTTTCCTTTGCTGTGCAAAAGCTTTTAAGTTTAATTAGGTCCCATTTGTTTATTTTTGTTTTTATTTTCATTACTCTAGGAGGTGAATCCAAAAAGATATTGCTGTGATTTATGTCAAAAAGTGTTGTACCTATGTTTTCCTCTAAGAGATTTATAGTATCCACGCTTACATTTAGGTCTTTTATCCATTTTGAGTTTATTTTTGTGTATGGTGTTTGAGAATGTTCTAATTTCATTCTTTTACATGAGGCTGTCCAGTTTTCCCAGCACCACTTATTGAAGAGACTGTCTTTTCTTCTTTGTATATTCTTGCCTCCTTGGTCATAGATTAATTGACCATAGGTGTGTGGGTTTATTTCTGGGCTTCCTATCCTGTTCCATTGATCTATATTTCTGTTTTTGTGCCACTGCCATCCTGTTTTGATTACTGTAGCTTTATCGTACAGTCTGAAGTCAGGGAGCCTGATTCCTCCAGCTCCATTTTTCTTTCTCAAGATTGTTCTGGCTATTCGGGGTCTTTTGTGTTTCCATGCAAACATTAAGATTTTTCATTCTTCATCTGTAAAAAATGGCATTGGTAATTTGATAGGGATTGCATTGACTCAATAGATTACCTTGGGTAGTATAGTCATTTTGACAATATTGATTCTTGAAATCCAAGAACATGATATATCTTTCCATTTGTTTTGTCTTCGATTTCTTTCTTCAGTGTCTTATAGTTTTTGGAGTACAGGTCTTTTGCCTCCTTAGGTATGTTTATTTTAGATATTTCATTCTTTTCATGCAATACTAGATGGGATTGTTTCCTTAATTTCTCTCACTGATCTTTTGTTGTTTGTGTGTAGAAATGCAACAGATTTCTGTGTATTAATTTTGTATCCTGCAACTTTACTGAATTCATTGAAGAACTCTAGTAGTTTTCTGGTAGCACCTTTAGGGTTTTTCTAAGTATAGTATTATGTCATCTGCAAACAGTGACAGTTTTACTTCTTCTTTTCTGATTTGGCTTCCTTTTATTTCTTTCTCTTCTCTAATTGCCATGGCTAGGACTTCCAAAACTACATTGAATGAAAGTGGCAAGAGTGGACATCCTTGTCTTGTTGCTGATCTTAGAGGAAATGCTTTCAGCTTTTCACCATTAACTATTATGTTAGCCATGGGTTTGTCATATATAGCCTTTATTACGTTGAGGTATGTTCTCTCAATGCCCCCTTTCTGGAGAGTTTTTGTCATAAATCGGTATTGAATTTTGTCAAAAGTTTTCTGAATCTACTTAGATGATCATGTGGTTTTTATTCTTCAATTTGTTAATGTGGTGTATCACACTGGTTGATTTGCAGATATTGAAGAATCCTTGCATTCCTGGGATAAATTCCCACTTGATCATTGTGTATAATCCTTTCAATGTATTGTTGGATTCAGTTGGCTAGTATTTTGTTGAGGATTTTTGCAACTATGTTCATCAGTGATACTGGCCTGTAATTTTCTTTTCTTGTGATATATCTGTCTGGATTTGGTATCAGAGTGCTGGTGGCCTCATAGAATGAGTTTGGGAGTGTTCCTTACTCTGCAATTTTTTGTAATAGTTTCAGAAGGATAGGTGTTAACTCTTTAAGTGTTTGCTAGAATTCACTTGTGAAGCCATCTGGTCCTGGGCTTTTATTTGTTGGAAGTTTTTTTAATCACAGTTTCAATTTCAGTACTTGTGATTGGTCTAGTCATATTTTCTATTTCTTCCTAGTTCAGTTTTGGGAGATTGTACCTTTCTAAGAATCTGTCCATTTCTTCTAGCTTGTCCATTTTATTGGCATATAGCTGCTTATAGTACTCTTTTATGATCCTTTATATTTCTGTGGTGTCATTTGTAACTTCTTTTTCATTTGTAATTTTATTCATTTGAGCCCTGTTTTTTTCTTGATGAGTCTAGCTAAAGTTTTATCAATTTTGTTTACATTTTCAAAGAACCAGCTTTTAGTTTCATTGATCTGTTCTACTGTTTTCTTTATCTCTATTTCATTTATTTCTGCTCTGATCTTTATGATTTCTTTCCTTCTGCTAACTTTGGATTTTGTTTGTTCTTCTTTCTCTAGTTGCCTTAGGTGTAAAGTTAAGTTGTTTATTTGGGATTATTCTTGTTTCCTGAAGTAAGATGGTATTGTTAGAAACTTCCCTCTTAGAACTGCTTTTGCTGTGTCCCATAGGTTTTGGGTCATCATGTTTTCATTTTCATTTGTCTCTAGATATTGTTTGACTTCCTCTTTGATTTCTTTGGTGATCCATTGGTTGTTGAGTAGCATATTGTTTAGCCTCCACGTGTTTCTGTTTTTTACAGTTTTTTTCTAGAAGTTGATTTTTAATCTTATAGCATTGTGGTCAGAAAAGATGCTTGATATGATTTTAATTTTCTTAAGTTTACTGAGGCTTGCTTTATGGCCCATTATATGATCTATCCTAGAGAATGTTCTATGTGTACTTGAAAAGAATGCATATTCTGCTGCTTTCAGTTGAGATGCTCTATAAACATCAATTAAGTCCATCTGCTCTAATGTGTCATTTAAGGCCTGTGTTTCCTTATTGATTTTCTGTCTAGATGAACTGTCCATTGAGGTAAGTGGGGTGTTAAAGTCCCCCACTATTATTGTGTTACTGTCAATTTCTCCTTTTATAACTGTTAATATTTGCTTTATATATTGAGGTGCTCCTATTTTGGGTGCATATATTGTTATGTCTTTATGTCATAACATACATTGCATATATGTTATGTCTTCTTCTTGGATTGATCCCTTGATCGTTATGTAGTATCCTTCTTTGTCTCTTGTAACAGTGTTTATTTTAAAGTCTATTTTGTCTGATGTGAGTATTGCTACTCCAGCTTTCTTTTGATTTCCATTTGCATGGAATACTACTTACCAGCCCCTCACTTTCAGTCTGTATGTATCCCTAGATCTGAAGTGGGTCTCTTGTGGACAGATATATATGGGTGTTGTTTTTGTATCCATTCAGCCAGTCTGTCTTTTGGTTGGAGCATTTAATCCATTTACATTTAAGGTAATTACCAGTATGTATATTCTTATTGCCGTTTTGTTCATTGTTTTTGATTTGTTTTTATAGGTCTTTTTTCTTCCCTTCCTCTTTTGTTCTCTTCTTTTGTGATTTCATAACTAACTTTAGTGTTGTGTTTGGATTCCTTTTTCTTTTTTTGTGTGTGTATCTGTTGTAGATTTTTGGTTTGCAGTTCCCATAAGGTTTTGATATATCAGTCTATATATTTACAAGATTGTTTTACTTTGCTGGTCTCTTAATTTCAAGTGCATTTCCAATATCCTGCATTTGTACTCTCTTCTCATTTTTGGTTTTGATATCATATTTGTGTGTGGATGGTTTCCTACATTTGCTGTATGTTTGCCTTTACTGGTAAGCTTTCCCATTGATAATTTTCTTATTTCTAGTTGTGGCCTATGCTTTTCCACCTAGAGAAATTCCTTTAGCATTTGTTGTAAAGCTGGTTTGGTGATGCTGAATTCTATTAGCTTTTGCCTGTCTGTAAAGCTTTTGACTTCTCCATTGAATCTGAATGAGAGCCTTGCTGGCTAGAGTATTCTTGGTTGTAGGTTTTTCCCTTTCATCACTTTAAATATATCATGACACTCCCTTCTGGCCTGCAGAGTTTCTGCTGAAAAATCAGCTGATAACCTTATGGAGATTCCCTTGTATGTCATTTGTTGCTTTTCCCTTGTTGCTTTTAATATTTTTTCTTTGCCTTTAGTTTTTTTTTCAGTTTGATTAATATGTTTCTCAGTGTATACCTCCTTGGGTCCATCCTGTATGGTACTCTCTGAGCTTCCTGCACTTGAGTGAGTGTTTCCTTTCTCATGTTAGGGAAGTTTTCAGCTATAATATCTTCAAACATTTTCTCAGGTCCTTTCTCTTCCTCCTCTTCTAGGACCCTTATAATATGAATGTTGGTGCATTTAATGTTGTCCCAGAGGTCTCTGAGACTGTCCTCATTTCTTTCTTTCTTTTTTCTTGATTCTGTTCTGTGGCAGGTTTCCACCATTCTGTCTTCTAGCTTACTTATCCATTCTTCTGCCTCATGTATTCCTTCTTGTGTTTTTTTCATTTCAGTTATTGTATTGTTCAACTCTGTTTATCTTTTATATCTTCTAGCTCTTTGTTAAATATTTCTTGTATCTTCTTGGTCTGTGTCTCCATTCTTTTTCCAAGATCTTGGATTACCTCTACTGTCATTACTCTGAATTCTTTTTTAGGTAGATTTCCTATCTCCACTTCACTTAGTTGTTCTTCTGGGGTTTTATCTTGTTCCTTCCTCTGGAACATACCCCTCTACCATTTCATTTTGTCTAACTTTCTGTTTGTGGTCCCACAGGCTGATGGACTCTAGTTCCTCTTGCTTCTGGTGTCTGCCATCTAGTGGGAGAGGCTGGTCTAAGAGGTTTATGCAGACAGCCTGGTGGGAGGGACTTGTGCCTCCTCCACCTGGTGCCTAGATCTGGGTCTTGTCCTTTTGGTGGGCAGGACCATGTCAGGGGGTGTGTTTAGAGGTGGCTGTGGGCTCAGGAAGACTTTAAGCAGCCTGTCTGCTGATAGGTGGGGTGGTGTTCCTGCCCTGTTGGTTGTTTGGCCTGAGGCCTCCCAGCACTGGAGCTTATGGACTGTTGGTTGGGGCCAGGTCTTGGCATCAAAATGGTGGCCTCCAGGACAGCTCAAGACAATGAGTACTCCCCAGTTCCTCCGTCATCAGTGTCCTTGTCCCTGTAGTGAGCCACAGCTGCCCTCCACTTCCCCAGGAGACCCTCCAAGATCAGCAGGTAGATCTGGCCCAGGCTCCTGTGCAGTCACTGCTTTTTCCCTTGGAGTGCACAGCACCTTGTGTGCACCCTCCAAGACTGGAGTTTCTGTATCCCACAGTCCTGTGGAGTTCCTGCAAACAAGCCCCGCTGGCCTTCAAAGCCAAATGCTCTGGGAGCTCCTCCTCCTGATGCCAGGCCCCCAGAGTGGGGAGCCTAATGTGGGGCTCAGAACTCTCACTCCATCTCATTGTGGCTTCTTCTTTGTCTTTGGGAGTAGAATATCTTGTTTTGGGTAGGTTCCAGTCTTTTTCATCAATGGTTGTTCAGCCATTAGTTGTGACTTTGTTCTTTTTGTGAGAGGAGGTGAGCTCAGGTCCTTCTACTTCTACTCTGCCATCTTGTCTTTGGTCTGAGATCCTCCTTTGGTGTTTAAATTGGTGTTCCACTCCTTTCCTTTCCTCACCAGTCTCATAGGATGGCACTCTTCCCCTCCATTTGAGTCCCTGCCAAATTGGTCTTTAAAATTTTCCCAAATATTTAATTTTCTTTCCAGCTACAGGAGCCTTCTGCAGGCAGTGGGTTTTCTCTTTATTTTGATCTCTGTTAGCCTTCCTTAAGCCAAAACCTCAGGGAACTTCAGTTGTGCTTGAGATCTGGAGCACTCTGCATCCATCAACTTCCACACTCAGAGATCTGGAGCTGGTATGTTAATTTGTAGAGTTTGTTTCTTTCCTAGGCCAATGGCTTCATCTTGCTAGTATATCAGTGTTCAGTCTCTTCCATAGTGACTTAGTGGCTTCACATCTCAGGCCCTTTCCCCTCAGTGATGACATCCTTTCTACCTTGGACCCTGAATTTGATCCTAGACCCTTTTTAGCAATAGCATGAGGAGGTCATTGTGATTCTGTAGAAACATTGTTAAGTCCCAAAAGGTAAGCCTCTGGTCTAGAGTGAGCCTCCAAGGACCCTCCTGGAAATAAATTGCTTTTATAAACTTAGATTCCATGGGAGTTTCCAAGGCTTTTCTGGGGAAGGTGGTCCTGCAAAGAGGCATCAGGAATCAGACTCAATGTAAGGGAGAGCCATGAAACACAATGAAAAACACAGGGGCTGTGGGAAATGAAATCCTGAAGCAAAAGAAAAGGAAGCCAAGTAGGGCAGGAAGTTGATTTGAATATTTGCAGGAAGTCCCTGTAAGAATGAACTTGAAGGAGCCCAGGAATTTCTGGAGCTTTCGATTCTCCAGCAGATATGCAGACAGAATTCGTGGTCTACTCCCTGGGTCCTTGGCTGATGGACATGATGATAATAGATTCCCTCCCTTCTGAAGAATATGGCACCCAACCGTCCTTGACTCCACCCCTGCCTCCCAGACAACTTGCTATGCTCCAGTCCCTCCATCTCCACAGAGCATCCTATGTGGTCAGTCACTGCTCTGAGGGCACCTGCCATGCTCAGCTGCCCCTTGCACTGTGCCTGGCATGAAGTGGGTACCATTTGCTTGTTAAATAAAAACAAAGTTCTTTCCAATTTCCCATGAAAGTTGAGGTCTAAATCAGCTAAATTAATAACAAGGCAATTCACTTAAAAATTAACATTTACTTTGAAACTCTATAATTTTTTTTAAAGGGCAGGGATGATAGAATAGATTTAAAACCTACTGAATGCCTGTTACTGTGTAAAGTGCTTTACACACATTATTTGATTTAATACTGAATTTAATATCTAAGAATTATCTGCAACGTTTTATAAATCTAAACGCAAAAATAGAAGTGGCATACCCTAGTAAGTCAGAGAGTTCAATTTCCACCCTAGTTCTGCTAACTCCAAAGACTGGGCTTCACCATTTCCTCACAGTGTCTTGTAAAATGAAGAGTTTTCAGTATATGATTTATTAAATCCCAGATTAGACTCTTCTCTGTAATTGAGCAGATCCTGATTTCTAATTCTTATAAGAGCTGGTTTTAAGCATAAGAAACAATATATGTGTACCATATATTTTAAAAAACGAATGCATCTACTGAAATTCATGACTAAAGTCACAAAGCTATTGTGCTTTCTAAATAGAATTCTTGTTCCCTCTCTGTTTTTTGTTTGTTTGTTTTAATTTTTCCCTAAGACAAGTTAAAAGTAGAGTGAAAGGGAGGAACTTAGTGGTAGAACCTTCCACTGAGAAGAGTGACTTGTCTTCATTAGTATTCCAGTTTTTAGTATGTAAATTATATGCACTTTTACTTTCTCTTATTTATACCAGTGGCAAATTATAATTCACTCCCAATGAGGGAATGCCACTGAAAATGAAAAAAAGCCTAATCTTTAAAATTAGCCAGACTTCCTTTGATCTGGGTGAGAGTGTAGGGGCCTGCCTGAATGCACGTTTTCAGCTAAAGGACTTTTCAAAGATTTTTTTCTAGTCTAGGAGCCATTTAATTATTCTGTTTTCCCGATTTTCCCTCCTATTTTAATATTTCTAAAAGCAGGAAACACTTTACTATTGAAACAGATATTTAAAGTTTTGATATCTCTTTATTTTACCCCATTTTGGGGGTTGTGTCTCAAAGTTGATGGTATCCCTGAATTGAGTAAATCTAGGAATCTTTTTTGGGAAGTTCAGGAGCTCTTCTGATTCCCTTTAACTCTTCCCCCTCCACCCCAAGGAATGCGGGACTGACTGGAGTCCAGGTTGTCCTGATAATACTTCCTTCCAAACGTTCTCCTGGTTGGGTAATGTCACAATCCTCTATCATCCGTTAGTTCCTTATCTATAACATAATGTATCATGATTACCTGCTGTTCCTTATGTTTTGGGATACTCTTCCTTTGTTTAATATGTAAGATCTATATAATTTGGAATGTTTCTGATCTAAGCATAAAGAATCCAAATGCCAAGATATAGAGGTGAGCAGCACATGGTCTCCTGAAGCTCTCAAAGATGACTTAGGAGGCCCCAAGTGCAAACATCTCCAAATTAGTGCCAGCCTGACTCCCCCTGTGGTCATGGAGGCCAAATCAGGAGGCTGTGATAGGATAAAGGTCTTTCTTTCTCTCCTCTTTCTGATGTGAGCCTGGCTCAGGTGGTTCACTTTAGAGCTATGCTAAGTCTGGTCATCCCCAGCTCCCTGAGAGGGACTTTGTGACAACCACATACCCTCCCCATTTGTATGAACAAGACTGATCTTCGCTTCCTTGTATGACTGCAGAACCCCAAAGGGCCAAGGGGTCTGGGTAAGGTCTTCATGATGCTTGCATGTGGTAGGTTTATTTCTCCTTTATGTTTTCTTCCTACCATGACCGCTCTGTTTTCCAAGTGTCCCTTTTGAGTTTTCTTTCATGGTGCCCGCCCAGCTGAGCTGCTATGTATGCAATAATGTCTACCTCTTATTATATCTGGTGGGATACACCCTGGTCAGCATCTCTAACAGCAAAGAATTTAAACAATGCCATTTATAATGCAGCTATACACAGATTAACAGAATGTTGAAGGCGACATTTCCCACTGTCAGGGCTTTCAGCTAAAGGCTTGTAAAGTTCGTAAGTACTTCCATAGTTTAAAGGGAATGCTTGAAAGTGGCTAATCCCCCTTCCATAACTCTACCAAAAGAAAATAGATTATTCTGCTACTCTCACATTCTATGGATAAAGAAGACAAGCAGTTTCAGGAGAGCTCATTCAAGGGGAGAGTTCTAGAAGGGGGTTTTATGGAAGTAGTTGGTTGTTGATGTAGTAGAGAGCCTTAGGGGGGGAGGGAGTGTCCCCCACTAGCATGCCAAATGAGCACTTGGGCTACAAGGTAACCTCTCAGAGTCTGAGTTTGCCCCCAAGAAGGGAAGCTGCCTCACTGGCTGGAGGCTGGCTGAGCTGAGGGGATCCACAAGTCCATCCTAGCGCAGTGACGGGTGGTGAGATCCTTCCTGGGAGACACTGACCGTGTTCCCTGGAGTTTGTGCATCTACAGGAATATACTAGCTTATCCCTCTTGTCTTTGTAACTGGGCAGGGAGAAGGCTGATGGGAGAAGTCTGTGATGTCTGGAAGGCTAGAGAAGGCAGCTGGGAGAGCTACACTCACACGTTTTTGTGTGATACAATGTGAGCATTTCTATGGGGAAAATGAAGTCATGGGTGGTAACCTGGCAAAACTTGTCTCAAAGGTACAAGGCCCAAGACGATTTTGGGGGTCAGGGAATTCCAGCAGTAGCAGTTGTGCAGATGGACCGCCAGGGCAGGAGTGGGGACTGGGGCTGGGGCAAAAAGTCATCAGGGGGGCAGATCACCCCCAGGGCAGAGCTCCCCATGAGCTTTGGAAAACCATTCTTGCACCCCAAGAAAGAGCCATCACGTGGACCTCTGCCCAAGGGGAAACCCAGCAACACTCTGGATGAGAGACTTCTCTTTTTCTCTGATCCTGTTCCCACCTGCTGGAATCTGGAGGTTCAGTAAGCAGGATGCAGAGGGAAGAAGAGGAGTGTTGACACTGTACAGCCCCACTCAAGGGCCAGGCTTGTGCTGTGAAATGGACCTGAGGCTGAAGCTTACATTAAATTAGTAAGTTGGGTCAGCTGGGATCATTTTATAAGGAGGCTCTTCTAACTACTGAAACCGACCGAAAATCTCCATTATCTGTCTGAGACACCATCAAGAAGTGAGAAAAGAGATCGAAAGAGGCAGGTTGGCAGTGACTGGAGAAAAATAAAGCCTGTTCCTGATTGAATCTCAGCAAAGTTAGCTCTTCAAAAAGCTGGTTACTCAGCTTAGGTCACAGATGAAAACATTCAGGATGAGCTGTCAACATGCATTGCATTACTCTCCTGGGCTGCCTCCACGCTTCAGGGTTTGAGGGGCTGTGTTTTAATTCAAAGGGTCCTCTCCTTTGCTGGTAGGATGTTATTAATCTTTCTTAGGGTGAAGAATAGAATTGTAAAATAATGATAAGGAATTATTATAAAATAAAGATTATAATAAATTATAATAATAGCAACTAATATTTGACAATAGCAGAAGGAGACACATTTGGTTGTCCACAGTGGGGTGGAGAAGGGGACAGATTCTACTGGCATCTGGTGAGTAGAGGCCAGGGATGCTGTTTAACATCCTGCAATGCACAGGAGAGTCCCTTCAACAAAATGTCAATGGTGCTAAGGCTCAAAATCCCTGAACTAGACCCTCATCCCATTATCACAGGAATGTAACAATATACGTATCTTAAAATACGTATCTTAAAATACAATATACGTATCTTAAAATAACCTTTTTTAAAATTTTAGAATTGTTTTAGATTAATAGAAAAGTTGCAAATACAGCACAGGGAGTTCCCATACACCCAGTATCTATATCTTACAATGGTACATTTGCACAACTAATGAACCAATATTGATACTTAGTTATTAACGAATGTCCGTACTTCATTTAGATTTCCTTAGTTTTTGCTAATGACCCATTTCTCTTCCAGCATCCCGTGTTACATTCGGTTGTCATGTCTCCTTAGGCCCTTTAGACTATGGCAAATTTTCAAGCTTTTCTTGGTTTGGAGACCATTGACAACTTTGAGGAGTACTGGTCAGGTGTTTTGTAGGCTGCCTTTTAGTTCAGGTTTGTCTGATGCTTTTTCACAGCCAGACTGGGGTTATGGGCTTTTGGAAGGAAGAACACAGAGATCAAATGTCATTCTCATCATAGCATATGAGAGGTACATGTTATTTACATGACTTGTCAGTGTAGATGTTAACCTTGATCCTTCAGCTGAGCTAGCATTTGTCAGTAAAGTTATTCTCTCTCCACCCCTTCCTGTACTGTACTCTTTGGACAGAATTCACTATGTGCAGCTCACATTTAAGGAAAGGGGAATTATGCTCCATCTCCTTTCAGGGGGAATATCTACATATATTATTTAGAATTTTTTTCTATTTTTTATTTTTTATTTCTATTTTTTTCTATTTTTTCTACTATTTAGAATTATTTAGAATTTTAAGCACAGGAGATCTGCCTATTCCCTCTCATTGATTTATGTAGTATTCAATCATGTATTTATTTCAGTGTAGCAGATTGAACGGTGGCCCCCCAAAAGATATGTCCACATCCTAGCCCTTGCAGCCTGTGACTGCGACCTTATTTGGGAAATGGGTCTTTGCAAATGTAATTAAATAAGGATCTTGAGATGAGATCATCCTGAATCATCTGGGTGGGTCCTAAATCCAAGGACAAGTGTTCTTTTCTTTTTTTTTTTTTCTTTGTACAAAGAAATGATCATTAGATAGTCTTTTTGTTTTTAATTGGGGTAAAGTTGTTTTACAATGTTATGTTAGTTTCTATTGTACAGCAGAGTGAAGTAGAGTTCCCTATGCTATACAGAAGGTTCTTATTAGTTATCTATTTGATACATATTAGTGTATATATGTCAATCCCAATCTCCCAATTCCTCCCTAGATAATCATTTTTAATTTTTTTACATTTTTTAAAATTGTACATGATTTTTTTGAATTTTATTTTATTTTTTATATAGCAGGTTCTTATTAGTTGTCTATTTGATACATATGAGTGCATATATGTCAATCCCGATCTCCCAATTCATCCTACCAGACAAGTGTTCTTATAGTAGAAAGCAGGCAGCGGAGAAGGCCATGCGAAGATGAAGGCAGAGATTGGAGTGATGCAGCCACGCGTAAAGCACTGTGTGGAGCTACCAGGAGCTAAAAGAGGCAAAGAATAGATTCTCCCACAGATCCCATCACAGAGCATCACCCTGCTGACACCTTGATTCCAGATTTCTGGCCTTTAGAACTTTAGAAATTCCTGTTGGTTTAAACCACCTAGTTTGTTATGGCAGCCATAGGAAACCGATACAATCAGTATGGGCTATGGATACTTATGTTTCTTATATATGGACTTTTGTACATGCAGTAAGTCCCCTACATACTAATGAGTCCCGTTCTGAGAGCACATTTGTAAGTCCAATTTGTTCATAAGTCCAACAAAGTTAGCCTAGGTACCCAACTAACTCAATTGGCTGTGCAGTAAGTCCCCTACATATGAACCTTCAAGTTGCAAACTTTCAAAGATGCAAACGTGCCCCTGTATGCCAGCTGTTGGACTGTAGTACTGTACTTTTCAAGGTACAGTACTGTAAGATTTAAAATGTTTTCTTTTTTTTGTATTTGTTCATTTGTTTTTTATGTATTATTTGTGTGAAAAGTATTATAAACCTATTACAGTACAGTACTATATAGCCAATTGTGTTAGTTGAACTTATGAACGCACTCTCGGAACAGAACTTGTTTGTATGTAGGGGACTTACTGTATAGTACTGTACTGTAATAGGTTTATAATACTTTTCACACAAATAATACATAAAAAACAAACACAAAAAATAAAGAAAATGTTTTTAATCTTACAGTACAGTACCTTGAAAAGTACAGCAGTACAGTATAACAGCTGGCATACGGGGTACGTTTGCATCTTTGAAAGTTTGCAACTTGAATGTTTGTATGTAGGTGACTTACTGTAATCCATATACAATTTTTATATATGAGCTTATTCATATAATCCAGTACTATGTTATTTATTTTAATGCTCAAATTTTTCCAGCTCTGGTCATTGGGAACTCTCTCATTTGGCAGCAGCAGTTTTCCCCAGGCATCCCTACCTCCCTGGTGTACGTTACCAGTCCTTTGAGTACCCTCTCCAAGGTCCAGGGCCTGACCCTGCTTGGCAGAGCCTGAGTCAGTTCTGCCTGGAACCTGGCTGTCTCCAAATCCTAAACTGGAAAGTGACGTTTAATGTTTTATTACTCTCTAATTATTCTAGCACCCATCAGTACACCCAGGAATGTTAGCACTGCTTTCCAGAAGGCCTGCCACAGAGAAAAGAATTAAGCAAGAATGCTGGCATGGTGCAGGTTTTTCTATGCCCGCATCCCTAATTTTTCACATGTTTTAGCCATATCCTTGCATAGCATTAATGAGAGGAGACAGAAGCAAAAACATGCTGCCAGACAGCTTCAAGATTGGCCTCCTTCACCGATATATTTTCATGAGAAGACAAAGGTAAAGACAAGTTTTCTGTTAGCAAATTCGAAATTCCAGGTACTCTAGGTCAGGCATACATCTGATTAAGCAGGGCGTCTGTAGATAGCTGAAATGAAAGCCAACATCCTAGCTTCCCCGAGGAATTTCCTAGAAGAGGTGAGGCTTACAATCACAGTTGTTCTTCAGATGTAATATGAAGAAACAGAAACTTCTTTGTAATTTTAGACTTTCTCTTTCTGTCGGCCGGAGAGGACTGATAGCCAGTTGCTACATATCTTGTAGAATTATTGTCTTTCTCTCCTTCACAGCAGATCCATTTGTTCTGAGAACTGCTAGTGATGTAAAGAGTGGAGATGACTGAAAAATAATAAGAAGGCTCAGTCTCTGATCCCCCCAAAACATGTACCCCCTTCAGAATTTCCCGTGTTCATAAATGCTCCTGATTTATTAGCCTAGAAGCTGGGTGGTCACCTTTGGTCACTTAATTTTTTCCCTTCTCCCTCTCTTTTCCTCCTCCTCCTTCACTCTCCCCCGATCCCATTCAAACACCAAGTACAGACCATCTTTACTTCGTGAAGCCTCCTGTATCTATTTGATAACTTTGCTTCTCACAGCCAGCACCCTAATCCAGACCCTTATTACTTTATTTCTGGAATATTGCAAGACTTTTAATTACCCACTTTCAGCCTCTCCACTGTGTTCCCCAAAGTGCACTAGTGCATTTCCTAAACACAATCTTGTGGCTTCTTATTCCTCACCCCATTATCCTTTAATGTTTCCTCCATGTCTGAACAAGAAGGTCCACACTCTTCACTGTTACTTTTAAGTTCTGCCAGATCCCAAGTTTAGCACAACTGTACGACTCTAATTTCCGTAACTCAGAAATGGAATGAGGGACTTCCCTGGTGGTCCAGCGGTAAAGAATCCACCTTCCAGTGCAGGGGACGTGGGTTTGATCCCTGGTCAGAGAACTAAGACCCCACATGCCAAAGGGCACCTAGGCCCGTGCACCACAACTACTGAGCTCGTGCGCCTCGACCCGAGAGCCTAGGTGCTGCAGACTACAGAGCCCATGTGCCCTGGAGCCTGCATGCCACAACTAGAGAAGAGAAAACCCCGCACACCACAACTAGAGAGAAGCCCGCGCCACAACCAAGAGCTCATGTGCCGCAGCAAAGGATCCCCGGGTGCCTCAACGAAGGTCCCGTGTGCTGCAACTAAGACCCGACGCAGCCAAAAAAAAAAAAAAAAAATTAAAAATAAATAAATAAAAATATACCAGTCCCTAGGAATAACTTTAAAAAAAATGGCATGAAACTTTCATGCTTACTGAACTGATTATTGACCCTGGACAGATGCATATTCCTGCCTATTATAATTTTCTCCCATTCTTCCCTTTGTCTCGAGTGCCCTTTCTTCTTCTTTCCACTAAGTCATCCATAATTTAAGTCCCCTGCCCTAAACATGAGCTCCCCTCTTAAGGATCTACATTTTATCTCAGCTTCAAGTGATGGCTTCCATCTTTAAATTCTTGTGTTCTCATTGGCCATTCCATATTTTCCAAACTGAGTCCTGCAGAAGTGTGCTATGGCAGTGCTTCTCAAACTTTGGCATGTGTCAGGATCACCTGAAAGGCTTCTTAAACAGAGAGATTGCTGAGCCCCCGCCAGAATTTCTGAATCAGTAGGTCTGTGGTGGTACAGAATGTGCATCTCTAACAAGATCCAGGTGCTTTGGTTCTTCTTTTATATTGAAGTATAGCTGATTTACAATGTTGTGTTAATTTCTGCTATACAGCAAAGTGACTCAGTTATATGCATATATACATTCTTTTTCTTTAATATTCTTCTCCATTATGGTTTATCCCAGGAGATTGGATATAGTTCCCTGTGCTATGCAGTAGGATCTTGTTGTTTATCCATTCTAAATGTAATAAGATCCAGGTGCTTTGGATGCTGCTGGATTAGGGACCACACTTAGAGCACCACCATGGTTCCTATGGTTTAAAATTTTTTGTGTCCATCGGAATCTTCTGGGATGCTTGTAAAAAAGCTTGATTCCAGGGCACACACCTTTGTGGTCTGATGAGGTAGGTCTGGGTCAGGTCAGTCTTTCTTTTCTTTTTTTTTTTTTTTAATCAAGCCCAAGGTAATTCTGACTCAGCGGGTCCTCCTGTCTGCCTGAGAAGTTTTGTTCTGGAAAATGCAGGAGTTCTCATTTCTGAGGATAGCGGTGATCCCGTTTGGCCCTTGTCACTTAGCATCCCGTGGCCCTTACCTCTGAGTGTTTGGCCTATTGTTCTACTTAGAGTTAGTCTTTTGGGAAAAGTTTCTTTTTACTCTCAGTCTCTAGCACTGTTATTTCCACGGGGGAGAATACTCATATATTTTGGATATCACCCAGTTAGAAAAAGGTAATTCCTATGAATTATTAATTCCTATGAATTCCTTTGATGCGCTGTGAAAGAAAGTATTGGATTGTGAGTGAGGGTGGGTGGGAGGCCTCACACTGGGCTTTGGGAAGAGGCCTCAGGCCATTTTGAATTCCCAGGATTGGCCTCTACTTTCCCCAGTGTGGGTAACTGAAGACCAAGCCTCATTTTCCTCTGTTGCTTGAGGTGAGAACTGAATTGTCATATGCCTGTGTTTAAGGCACATTCTGATTTCTAAGTTAAAACTAAGCCACTTTGTCCTGTATTTTCAGGTAGTTTCTCATGAATGATTAACTAGTGAATCTAAATGTCACTTTCATTTCAACTTTTTAAGAATAAAAAAGATTGAGGGCACAGATGAAGTGAGGAAGATGAATTTTTACTTCTGTCTTGACTGATTGCTTAATGTTTCAGCAATGACCATGTGTGTGAGATAAAAGGGAGCTTGGGGCACTGTTGCATGCATTTTCCCCGTGACTGTATGTACATGGTATAGAGAGATTGCAGTGTGAAGTTCTCTCTATTGCACTGACCAGTCTGGAGAGGTACCCCCATTTCTTAACAGAGAAGCTAGGGGAAGAGGTTAGGAAGTGACCACCTTCAGAAGAAAAATCAGAATTTTAAAAATTGCATATTTAGTTCAAAAGAGCGTTTTCCTAATTTGATCACTATTAGCATTTCCCAGGACAGTGTTCCCCAGAACACCCAATAGAAAATGTTTATATAAAAATATATATATATATATATATATATAGAGAGAGAGAGAGAGAGAGAGAAAGAGAGGTGTATATATATATATATATATATATATATTTCTGTGTCATAGTAATAGAAATATGCCAGAACTTTCAACCCCTTATTTTAATTATTTTAAAGGAATTATAGAATTATGCACATTCCCTGTTATAAAGGATGATTCTAGAATATTCTGATGCTCCTCGGGACTATCACAGTGTTTTAAAGTTCAAATCCAAAGTAGTTTTAAGAAACTCAGTTAAATAAATATTTATTAATTTTACCCAGAAAAAAAGTTGTTTTTTTAAAGAATTGGATTTTATTTTAAGTAAACTCTAAATTTTAAAGTAGAGAGAAGCTTACAGTGCAAACTGAGGGTCAGACAGATGAAGTGACCTGCGTAAATGGAAAATACCTGAATGTTCAATGATAGGAAATATTGGGGAGAAAACATTGTACAGCTATACAAGGGAATATAACACAGATACTAGAAGAAAGGAAAATTAATGATACAGTGACTTGGAGGAGTGTTCTTATGCACCGTTGAGTAAAAAAGAAGCAAGTTACAAAGTAATATGTGTTATATGATATCGATATTGAAAACAAAACAGAAAGCAAAAAGATATGTAAATAAACATCTTTTGATATGTCTGAGCTTAAAAAAAAAAACATGGAAGAGTACTCCAAAATGTTGGCACTGGATAGGAAGGGGCAGGAATGAGTTCTTTTCTCTGGTTTTTCCTTAATGTCTCTGTGTTGTTTGCTTGGGGGAACTGACTGTACATTGCTCTTGTAGATAAATGGAAAATTCAATAAGATATTTCTTATCAAAAGCACTCAGAAGAGGAAGTCCTCAAAGTGTTCCAAAAATTTTTGTTAGAAAAAACTACCGGTCTTTTCCTCTCCTTTAAGTGGGCCGTAGCGACCTGTCAACTGTGAAAAAGAAGAGAACTTGGGAAGTTCTTGAGCGCACTTGCTTTGTCCTCAGGTACTGAACTCTCTTCCCTGTGATGCCGTTGAAATGATTAACCTGCATTAAGAAGGAGGGACTTTAAAGCAAAGGTGAACTTCACTGCTGCCTAAATTATATTTTTAAAAATTGCTTGAAGGGTTCTGAATATTGAAATTAGAAATGTCCAATCAAAAGATCCCCTATTTTGTCAATTTCATCATGTAACCGATTCACAGTGAGAATTACTGTGAATCCCAGAAGGAACCCAAAGCAGCTCCCCATATATTGTCCTTGGTCTCTAGAGGTTTATCATGGAGATAAAGAGAAAAGTCTAAATACTTATAAAAATTCGAGAATGTAATGAGACAAAAAATCTCTGCTCAGTGCCCACCATTCAAATAACGAACAAATGAATAAAGGCTGCCAGATTTCAGTAAATGCTACAATGAAAATTTTTGCATAACTAGAAATAAAATATAAAATAAAATAAAAATTCGAGTCTCTGCAAAATGCCTTGATTACTTCAAGGAAAATAATTCATTTAAAAAAAACCAGAATATAAAGGAATTGGAATATTTTTTTGTTGAAATTGTGCTAGAGGACAACATATGCCCTTTACCCTCCTCCTTGAATTAATTGTGATTATGAAAGTGGCTGCAAAGGTGGCTGAGCCTTTGATATTATTTACATATTTTCTCAGTTTCTTCTTCTGTGGGCTCTGAAGGGGGCCACTTTTATAAATCTACAACTGAGACTGCTGCTTCAAATATCCGTTGAAGAAATGTAATGATTTTTCCCTGGCAATGCTTGCATCTTCATTGGAGCTCTCAGAAATCAACTCAAGAGCTCTGTAGGCTTGCCTTCTTTTCTGGGCAGCCTTCCAGCCAGGGAAGGTATCGAAACATTTTGTGCTTAGCCCTTCGGACATTAGTGGTCTCCCTGCTGAGGCTACCTAGAACCAAACTGCTTCCTGAATGTTGTGACTGCCTAGAGCACCATTATTTTTTTTTCTTAATATTTATTGGAGTATAGCTGATTTACAACGTTGTGTTAATTTCAGGTGTACAACAAAGTGAATCAGTTATACATATACATATATCCACTCTTTCAGATTCTTTTCCCATTTAGGCCGTTATAGAGTATTGAGTAGATTGCCCTTTGCTATACAGTAGGTTCTTACTAGTTTTCTATTTTATATATAGTAGTGTGTATATGTCAATCACAATCTCCCAATTTATCACTCCCCCCCAACCCCTAATAATCATAAATTTCTTTTCTACATCTGTAACTCTTTTTCTGTTTTATAGATAAGTTCATTTGTACCCTTTTTTTTTTTAGATTCCACATACAAGCGATATCATATATTTGTCTTTGTCTGACTTACTTCACTCAGTATCACAATCTCTAGGTCCATCCATGTTGCTGCAAATGGCATTATTTCGTTCTATTTTATGGCTGAGTAATAGTCCATTGTATATATGTACCACATCTTCTCTACCTATTCCTCCGTTGATGGACATTTAGGTTGCTTCTATGTCATGGCTATTGTAAATAGTGTAGAACACCATTATTATTAACAATAGGTACTCATACGGTCTTCTCCATTTGCAAAGTGCTTTATAATGGTATTCACTTATTACTTATTAGATGTTAATGCCTAATTACAGGACACCTTTGCCAAGCCTTAGAAGGGTTGTCTGGGTATGCTTGGCTCTGGGGTGGGCCGCCCAGCCCCTTTCCTCCCTACTGGGCTGAATGAATGTGGCCTCACTGGTATCAGTTCATCAGCCCAGTATACCACCAGCCCCTTGTGTATCTGTGCCCTGAGGATAGGAACCTGGAGAGCAAACCAGGTAAATCCTGACCTGATCCTGGGCCGTATTCAATCCTTTGGTTCCAGGTTATCATTTCTGCTATGAAGATTGGGTACTTATTATTTTCTCAGCAGCAAGGACCACCTCCTTCCTTCCCTTAGATCTGAGAAACATTTCTAGTTTCAGTCACTAGGAAATAATTCTCCTAAGAAAGACATATGGATAGTTTAAAGTATATTTTTAATAATATAGTGGAGGTACTTATCATACTGTAATGTACATTGTGTCAGTGAATATATGTCTTTTCTAAAATGGTGCCTTTTTTTCCTAAACAAAAACCATTCTTCTTGTCTTATTATCTATTGGCATGGCTTGTCAGAACTTCATAATCCAGCTGAGCGATTGAGTAAGCAAAATATTCCTTTAAGTTTCCAAAGCATTCTAAAGAAGTTTAGAAATACAGTCTGAGTTTCTGTTTGATTATGAAAGAGAAACAATTAGAAACTGGATGGCTTTACAGAAATAGAGACACAGACTCAGAGAACAAATGTATGGATACCAAGGGGGAAAGGGGTGGGGTGGGAGGAATTGGGAGACCAGGATTGACACATATACATTATTGATACTATGTATAAAATAGACAACTGATGGGAACATACTGTATAGCACAGGGAACTCTACCTAATGCACTGTGGCAACCTAAATGGGAAGGAAGTCCAAAAGGCAGAGGATATCTATATGTGTACGGCTGATTCATTTTGCTGTGTAGTAGAAGCTAACACAACAGTGTAAAGCAACCATACTCCAATAACAATTAATTTTTTAAAAAAGAAGGAGGGCTTCCCTGGTGGCGCAGTGGTTGAGAGTCCGCCTGCCGATGCAGGGGACGCGGGTTCGTGCCCCGGTCCGGGAAGATCCCACGTGCTGCAGAGCGGCTGGGCCCGTGAGCCATGGCCGCTGAGCCTGCGCGTCCGGGGCCTGTGCTCCACAATGGGAGAGGCCACAGCAGTGAGAGGCCCGTGTACCACAAAAAAAAAAAAAAAAAAAAAAAAGGAAACTGGATGGCTTTACGTTTTGATGAACCCCAGTTCAAGGCCAAAGTCAGAATATTGGCTGCACATAATGGTGTTATTGATTACCCTTCCGTATCTGGACTGGTTAGCAATTGATGCAAGATATTGCTGCTCTGACCGTCTGTAATTGTCTCGTTGTTAGTTAGGGATGTTCCGGTTCTGGATCTCTTCCCTGTTGCTGTGGAGTTGCCCGCACACCCGCCTTCACGCACTTCATTGTTGGGGTAAACACGGACATTGAGGCCTTTCCCCGTTTCCCTGGGACCTAACCCTCTTGCTGTCCTCTACTATCTTCCTAATCTGGCCCAAATGGCCACAGCCCAGTGGAACTGGGGTGTCTGCAGCATCTGTCTGTGGAAAGGATGGGAGGAGCTGACCTCAATGTCTTTCTCATTGGTTTCAATTCTGGAAGAACTAGAACACACACAGAAGTGAAGTGAAGTGTTTTTTCTCTATAAGATGGGGTTGACCGTGGAACAGTTACATGTTCCTAGAATTATATTTCACTCTGCATTGTAATTTATTCCCTCTCTTATGTAAGAGTGATATCTGCGTTTATTTTACAACTCCTTGTGAAGAGGGAGGCATATCCAAAAAGGATATTAGTCTCACATCTGAAAACCATCCCTATTTTGAAGAAAGTTTAAGATCTGGGGAAGCAGGACCTTGATTCTCATTAAGAGAGTTTATTTCAAGATGTTCTTCTCCCATCCCCTTGATGCTAGGGAACAGGTATTTGACCAAAGCTAAGCCTACAGTGTTCCTGCCTCGGACTTTGACTCTGGGGCCATGGTACATAGAAGCAGGGGGGCATTCTGGAATTCGTCTTGGAGCGCTGGCACTGGTTTCCACTATCTAGTGGCAGTGAGGTTAGCAGTGGTGCTGTAATAATGGGGCCGAAACAGGGTCCTACATAGAGTTCCATTGTCATGATTTTGGCTGTGGTTCTGGCCTCCATTTATTTTGCCCACTTTCTGTGCTTTATTGGTTAACTTTGCCTGAACCCTGTGATTTACTCCACATCCGTTGGATAAATTGCTTTTTGCCTTCAAGTAATCAGAGTTGGTTTCCATTATATGACACCTAAAACCCTGAACAGTACTCTTGTTCTGGGGTCCAGGACATTGATGACAAAGAATCTATTTGGACAGTAGCTCTTTTCAATAATAAAAGAAAGTTTTTCTTTGAACTTAGGGGTTTTTGTGTCAGCGAACATATATATTCTGAATTGTCTCTGCAGTACAGAGACCTTTAGCCACTGTGTTTCTATTATTTTAATGCTTTATGCTCTTAGTCGCTAACTGCATGTGCCATGCAAATGCTGATGGTACAAACTTCCTCTAAATTCTTCTTGAGGTAGGCTCTGCTAATTTCTTTTGTAGATAACACAGCTGCAATCGCCTGTGAATTCATGCTGTGATGAGAGAAATTCTATAAATATTCTTGGCTTCGGGAGGGGAAATAATAACTTCTAGGAGAGAGTTATCCAAAGAATATCTTCACCATTACCTAGGGGATGTATTCTTTGATTTGTCTTATCCTCAAATGTTTACACAGATTCAACAGTTAAAAACCATTTGTGTTGTTTCCCTACAAATTTGCTGTTTGCTTCATGCATATTTACAAATGGATTATATTTCCTTGTCATTTTGGGGAACTATTTTCATAGTGCTAACTTCACATGACAGATTTCTCACTTAGTGAGTGGATATTATTTTAGTCTATGTGACCCAAATTTCTGGATTGGTCTTTAGGGACAGGTAGAGTGTCTTTTGTATTTCACTTATGTATGTTGAATTCTTTACGTACTGCCTAGTGATGTGTGCATGCAAATGCTTATTTAAATTAGTATTACCATATTAAAATTCATCAAAATACCCAGAATTGTGTTATGAATTAACATACATATGCAGCATGAAATGAAAAAGTAAACTTTCTGAATAAGCAAAACATTTATTCAACCACCGTTTATGATGGCTTCTTACAAGGTACAAGGCCCTTTGAGGAGAGCAGAGGCTGATGTGGATTCTGCCCTTGAGGGATTATCTATTTAATGAAGGAAAGTCACAGTTTCACTGGGAAGTTTATACCCTAACGGTAACTGTGTGTTGGTAGTCAGACACAAGTATGAACTCCTTCTTGGTTTACATGTTCCTGACAAATCTTTGGAAGTAAGCATTTGGAGATGGAAAGTTCATATCCTTTAAAGGCTTCAGTCTCTAGTACAAAAGTCCCCGATATCTCTAAACTAATATTCTAAGGCCAACTTCTATTTTCGTAGTTATTCTTAATAGGATAAGAGTAAGATTTTGAAACTCTGAGGCCTGAAAGAGAATAAAAACAGAGAGGAGTTCAGAGCAGTTTAGACCGGGAACGAAGCACAGGTTAGCTGGGTCAATCCCTTTGGTTTACCAGGAGTCTAAAGAAGTTCACCTTTTAGATCATTGGTACGTGAGAAATGACTAAGGCAACTCCCTTGATCTTTTTTTTCCTCTTCCATCTCCTCTCCCCACCTTATTTTATTCTTCTGGAGTACCAAAGAGACCTCCTGGGAGTGTTTTCATTTTGAGTAGAAGACAGAGCTGCCAGTGCTAATTTGGAGACAGCTACCATGGTTTTAGGAAGTGAATGGGAACCCAGACTACCCCTTTGTACTGATGCAGCTTCCTTGTCCATGGTCTTATTAATGATTACAGAGCAGTGTTGACAGATTTTCTCTGCAAAGCATCAGAATGAATGTTCTAGGCTTTGTGCACACTTTGGTCTCTGACCAGCTACTCTGCTCTGCCACTGTAGTGTGAAAACAGCTATAGACAATACAAGTGAGTGTGGCGTGGCTCCATTCAACTATGTTTATAGAAACTGAAACTTGAATTTCATGTAATTTTCACGTCATGAAATATTTTCTTTTCAATCATTTGAAAACAAAAATCATGTTTAGCTCACAGGTTGTATCAATTCAAAAACAGGTGGCAGTCAGATTTGGCTGGTGGCCCACAATTTGCCCATCCTTGTAGGAAATCCTTATGGAATGTTCATTATATGCATCCTGATGAATCTAATCTAGTTAGATTTGGTGCTCAAAGAAAATCAACATAAGGTGGACATAATTGCCTCAACCCTAGTTAGGATCCCAGAATCTTAGGAATTATTTTCCTTATCTAGCTATATTTTGAAATGATCAGGTGGTGGCCCAGAGAGAGAAAATAACTACCCAGTGTGACCTGGGCAACCTTTCAATGTCAATTGTCAACCTCTCTCTTCTATGATTATTCAGATACCCAGTTCTGCTGGACTGCGCCCCATATATATTTCTTTATTTTTAAAAAATTCTTTATTTTCCTTTCTCCTCATCTTTGGGATTCTCGTTGGGTGATGTCTGGCAGCACTTAGGGAAGGCAGAGGCCTGTTTGTCTACTGACCTCCTCAATCATCAAGGAAGCTTCCCAGGGGAGAATTGTGGATGAAGCTCCATATAAAGAGGTGAGGTAGTTGTTGGGAGGGCTTCAAACTGCTGAGTCATTGCTGTGTCATGATTTACAAGTTGCCATTTCTGTTACAAGGTGTGTGAATTTACATACAATTTATAACATCAAATTCAGGGATACATTTGCCAACAGCTTTATACAGGGTGGATCAAAGTAAAGGACAGAAGCCTAGAGACTGAGAAGAAAAATGAGATTAAGATTTCATCAACGCCCCAGATTTTAGCCATACATCAAAGATGTTTGTTCTGTTGGCTTGTTTTAAGAACATGCTTAAATGGGTTACTGTATATACTTTATTTCTCAGAGAAAGGATTTTCAATGTTGATAAACTAGAGACATTATGAGAAAACCAATTTTTTCTTTTTTTTGTATTCATCCTGAGATAAAAAATTCACACGTTAATTTAAATGTGCAGGAAAAATAGTTTCTCTTTTACTAGGACTCTCTGCTGTCTCATTTTTGGTTGAGATTCCCAGGTAATAAGTCTCAACTATTCCCACATTCCAAAGTGAGAAACTGGGCCTCCTAATCAGGACTTGCAAAGGAGGTAGTCAAAATCCTGTTTTGTGACCCTTAGCTGGCCGCCTACCCCAGGCTATGAAAGAGATCATGGCATATGGGAGAAGAGCCTGGAGCTTGGAGAGAGGATTTATTGGGGAAAAGTTGGGACTTTGAGTTTCACGTTTCACCCAAGTTTCATATTCCTCTCCCTTGATCTCTCACCTCCCAACATTAAAGGGATTCTTCTTTCTCAAGTCAAGAGGCAGGGCTTCAAGGTGATCACGTGCAGAGCCTGAGCTGTAAATCCTACAGTTTATAACATATGCCTACAAAAAAGTCTCCAAGCGTGAGAGGCTGGCTGACCTAGCCTGTGGCAGCAGAGGACAGGGCTGTGTTTGGGAGGTGATGTGCTGTCTCTGATCATGGGTCAGAAGTTCCTGTCACCTGGTGCCAGATGAAGGCCACCTGTGAAAGCACCAGCTTAGAGTTGTTTTAGATCCCACACCAAGGGCTTCTGTGGGAAGCAAGAAAGTGTCAACAAGAAGGGGCTGGAGATGCCACTAGATGCCAAGGCTGACAGAGGCGTCCTAAACTATTAGCAAGAGGGTAAATTGACCCTCATCAAGGCAACTGCAGGTGAGAGATCCCCGACATGGACATGTTGTCTAAAGAACACACAAAGCATTCTACAACAGAATCAGCTTTCAACACCAGCTAGAACCAAAGCTAGATTACATCGGTGCCAATTAAGTGGTTTCTTTCCTCTTCTCCTCCCTTGGCTCCTGTCCTGGAGGGGTTAGAAGCCATAGCTGAGAGGGTGGGCTATTCAAGGCTGAGACCTTTTCTCCCTTCACTTTTTTTTTAAAAATTGAAGTATAGTTGATTTACAGTGTTGTGCCAGCTTCAGGCATACAGCAAAGTGATTCAGTTATACATACAGTTGTGTATATACAGTATATATATGTAATATATATTATATATATATTCTTTTTAAGGTTCTTTTCCATTACAGGTTATTACAAGGTATTAAATACAGTTCCCTGTGCTCTACAGTAAGTCCTTGTTGTTTATCTACTTTATATATAGTAGTGTGTATCCCCCTTCCCTTTCAAATGAGCTTAAGTCCTAGCTCTTGCCTATCCACAACACACCCAGAGCTGTTGTTGCACAATCTTGTAAGAAAAACTTTCTAGGAAAACAATAAAACCATTAAAATAATGCAAGAAGAAAACATTTAAAATAAGCAAGTAAAAACTACTGACATGAATGCAGCTTCTGATTTTATTCTACTTTGCCTCACCAAAGTGTAAGAAAGACTTTCTGGGTGGTGAGGAACATTGAAGATAGTGCTAGGAAGGGTTTGGATGAGAAGAAATCATGATGGGAAAATTCTAAATGTGAATATTTTAGTAATAAGGAGTGAAAAATTTACTTAGAAGACTAAGTATGGGATTATGGCCATTGAAAAAAGAAAACAAATTCTACTCGGGAACGAGAAGAACCCTGGAGACAAATGAGGGAGTGGGTAGGCTATGTAAACTTATTTCATGGTTAATTTTTTTTTTAATTTATTTATTTAATTTATTTATTTTTGACTGTGTTGGGTCTTTTTTGCCGTGCGCAGGCTTTTCTCTAGTTGCAGTGAGCGGGGGCTACTCTTCGTTGTGGTGGCTTCTCTTGTTGTGGAGCATGGGCTCTAGGCACACGGGCTCAGTAGTTGTGGCTCGCGGGCTCTCGAGCGCAGGCTCAGTATTTGTGGCACACGGGCTTAGTTGCTCCACAGCATGTGGGATCTTCCTGGACCAGGGCTTGAACCTGTATTGGCAGGCGGATTCTTAACCACTGTGCCACCAGGGAAGCCCTCGTGGTTAATTTTTAATTATTTGGATTCAAAATTTGACTTTTAAAGGGAGGAATAATATGCAATGTGTTAAAAATGAGGGGAAAAAAGCTTTAAAGTTGGTGGTGCAGGAGATTGAAATGGAGTTTCCTATACATTTTTAGTAATTTTTAGAATAAAAAACTGAGCGTCTATAATGTGAGGTCAGATAATGTTTGATTATAATGAATAAGCAAATCCCACCCAATATAAAAAATTTAGTTTATAATTAAAATTTAGCCTATAATTTCAATGGTCTTCTTTGCTATATGTTTCCTTGAACTTCTCAGAAGGAATAATACTAAGCATTTCAATATTATCTCTTGATTTTCCTGAATATGAATTGTTTCTTTCAAGACCTATTTGCACCTCCCTCAGTTCACTGGATTATTCTGAATTTTATAGAGCACACATCAATTAGCTGCAATGTGGGTTGGCAAACTTCTTCTATAAGGGCCAGATAGTATGTGCTTTAGGCTTTGTGGGTCATTGGGTCTCTGTTGCGACTATTTTGAATTCATTTACACTATGTAAATGAATGAGCATTGCTGGGTACCATTTATACTTTATTTAAGTACACTAAACATACATTTCATGTAACTGTCATGTGTCATGAAATAGTTTCTTCTTTTGATATTTTTTCAACTATTTAAAAAGGCAAAAGCCGTTCTTAGTTTGCTAGTTGTACAAACACAGGTAGCAGGCTGGATTTGGCCCGTGTGCTATAGTTTGCAGAGCTCCGACTTGGAAACAAAAAGGAAAAAAAAAATGAGTGAGTTTTTGCCATGAAACTGCTTTAAAAATTATTTTTTTTGTCCCTGAAGGTTCAAGAGGAAGAATTTTTTTACATGGCTATGATAGTAATAATAACAGCTAATATTTCTATAGTAGGTTCTATGTGCCTGATGCTTTTTGAAGTACTTACCTCTATTTACTCACTTCGTATTTAACTCATTACCTTATTATGAGAACTATTAAATAATTTGCCCCAATTCTCAGTGTTAGTGAAAATCGTAGGGTCAAGATGCAAACCCAAATGGTCTCATTCCAGTAGGGGTGCACTTAACTATAAGGCTAGTTTCTCACTTATGAGAGTCACATGCCCAGTGAAGCCCGCCATGTTGTATTTGTGCTTCAGTGTTCTTCAGCAGGTCTAGACAATTTAGCAGGGGGCTCTCATTTAGAACCTGTCTTCGAGGTGGTCTCTGAAGTCAGAGGGATGGAAAAATGCCGAGCAGTCTTTTGTTTCAAGTCAATACATATTTTTTAAAAATTTTTGAATAACATAATTTTAACAGGCAAACGGATCATCACAGGAAGGCTTCCAAAAAAAGTTTTTAATGAGAGGGAAGAAAGAAAGCTTTATTGATTGATTAGTTGATTGATATTAAAGATAGGGCAGGCTTCAAGGTTTTGTTATGTGTATTATTTGAATTAACAAGAAAAAATGCTGTTGAAGCGGGTCCACTGGGGACTTGGTGAGTCTGACTGTCCTCGGGGACAATCTAATTTGCAAGTCACTAAGTAATCAAAACAGGGACTATAGACCATAAGGAGACAATTGGTCATCAGAGACCCCAAGTCTGTGAAAATCTTCTCAACTATGTGGCCGATTGTAATCAGTCTGTGAAACAAGTTACATCTTATGTGTATGTGTGGGTGTTTGTTGGGGGAGGACCACACTTCATTTGTGTGGTGAGAACAAGAGGTGCCCTACAAAAGGCTGTGTTCTGCTGAATTCTAGCTGTACCACTTTTGCATTGATTAACATTTGGCAAATTCCTTTCCCTCTCTAGCATCCAATTTCTTCTCTGAAAAAAAAATAAGGATGATAATATTACTAAATTGACAGGTTTTTTGGAGAGTAAATGCAATAATGTATGTGCATTGCAAACTATAAAAGAACCATACATATATTCATCTTTTTTAATAAAGCCAATGGAAAAAGACAAATTCAAGCTGTACATTTTGGTTTAAATGTAAAGGAACTCTATAGCTGCCTGCATCAGCAAATTAAGTTAAGACATTTGCTTTTTTTTTTTTTTTTCCAACAAGAGCTATTCTATTGCAGGCAGTTTCTAATATATGTGAAAATGCAGAGTTGGTGTCACTTTAGAAATATCTTAGGGGATAGATTTTGGAAAATATTTGTTTTACATTCCTTTTAATGAGAAAGATTTTCCCAGTTTTGGTCTGAACTTTTTATGTTTTAAAAGACACTCAACTAAAGTTTCTAACTCTAAGTAAACAACTTTAACTAAATACAGCTCTAACTAAAGTTAGAAATGTGTGTGGTGGCCTCTTAAGGAAGGAGGCATGCTATTTGATAAAAATCTCAACATTTTTGGTTGTTCGTAGCTAGGGTTAGCATTCAAGAATAAACTGATGTTTCATCCTTCTGTTTTGTGTTATTTAAAACTGCCGATGGGGCTTCCCTGGTGGCGCAGTGGTTGAGAATCCGCCTGCCGATGCAGGAGACACGGGTTCGTGCCCTGGTCCGGGAAGATCCCACATGCCGCGGAGCAGCTAAGCCCGTGAGCCATGGCCGCTGCGCCTGCGCGTCCGGAGCCTGTGCTCCGCAACGGGAGAGGCCACAACAGTGAGAGGCCCGCATACCGCAAAAAAAAAAAAAAAAAAAAAAAAAAAAAAACCTGCCGATGTTATTCTTTCCAAGGTTAACCTTTATTGTTTTTAGCCCACTCTGCTAGCATCCAGAATTAAATTACTGGCTTTCTTCAAAATTATCTTATCTTTAATCAGGTAAAATTTGCCTTCTTTGTGGTTTCAAGATGGATGGGGTGTACGTGGGAATGGGGCTTTGTGTTGATTGGAAGCGTAGCTCTTTGGCGGCAAGGATCTTGCTGGGTGATTTCTGTTACATGTAAACACATGCAGAACAGAAAGCGAAATGTGTTACACATGCGTAGGTCTTAGCTAAGACTACCATAACAAAATACCGGAGGCTGGGTGGTTCAAACAACAGACAGATTTCTCATAGCTCTGGAGGCTGTGAAATCTAAGATCAAGGTGCCAGCCGATTTGGTTCCTGGTTAGGGCTCTCCTGATGGCTTGTAGATAGGTGACTTCTCATTGTGTCTTCATGTGGGGGAGGGAGGGAGAGAGAGATGGGGGGTGGGAGTGGGGGAGAGGGTGGGAGAGAGGGGAGAGACAGGGAGAGAGAATGAGGGGGGAGGAGAGAGGGAGAGAGAATGAGAGGGAGAGAGAGGGAGAGAAAGGCACTAATCCCATCATGGGGTCTCCACCCTCATTATCTAACTACTTCCAAAGTCCCAACCTCTTAATACCATCACATTGGGGGGTTAGGCCTTCAACATACAAATTTTAGGGAGAGCATGAATCAGTCCATAGCACTGTAGAGACCACTTCTCTGCAGCAAATCCTCAAATGGGGTTGTTCTTGCTTGCTTTGGAGACAAAACATCATTAATTATTCCAAAGCTAGCCAAACAGTCACTACAAATTGAACTGTTGTGGAGCAACTAAATAGAAATTCATCCATGACTTTTGAAAACAAGCAAAGTGGTGGTAGGACTCCCCCTGGTACAAGGATGATTCAGGGAAGGAATTGCTTGTGAATGCTTGTAAAATCTCATTTCGATACATTTGAGAGAAACAGAAGTAGCTCTGTTACGTTCCAATTATATTTAAATGGAACATATTAGAGCACAGAGGTGGTGTTATTTACTCGATTTCATTTATCTAAATAAAACAGACATTCTGTTTCTATGTCCTGGTTTTGCTATTTCTTCCTTCTTTTCAATAACACTTCTTTTTCATCTCCTTTCCTCTGTACCATATTGAGGTACCTGCCTTGGAGATATTCTATCCCTGACCCCTAGTTCTGGCAATTTCCTCACTCTCATTCCTTTTCAACCTTCTTTATTCCTCTGGGTCTCTAATACGACAATATACTGTAACAGTGGAAAGCACTAATTCTGAACCGTAACAGTGTTTTCATTAAACAGATCAACTGCTATGTGGACAGGGACTCGTGAGCACATCTGTTCTACAGGATTTTTCATTTAATATAATTTTCTGAAACCACATCAGCAAAGTACTACCATGATAAACTGTCCCTGAAGACATGGACGTAGGTTTGCTAATCACAACTCTAAATTTAAATGCTATAGGGCTTCCCTGGTGGTGCAGTGGTTGAGAGTCCGCCTGCCGATGCAGGGGACGCGGGTTCGTGCCCCGGTCCGGGAAGATCCCACATGCCGCGGAGCAGCTGGGCCCGTGAGCCATGGCCACTGAGCCTGCGCGTCCGGAGCCTGTGCTCCGCAATGGGAGAGGCCACAACAGTAAGAGGCTCGTGTACCGCAAAAAAAAAAACAAACAAAAAAACAATAAAATGCTATATAATCCTGGGATTCTACTTGTATTTATTTGCTGCCTTCTGTATATGAAGGTAAACTGAGCTAGTGTTATTTAGTTGTGGATTTCATGTTTTTCTTTGCCTAGTCCTGGAGCTGGGCCTTTGTGGAGTTGCTTGGATCCCTTGGATCATTTGGCACACAGTGGTAAGGCTGTTGGCCTTGGTTAGGAGGAACATTTGTGGAAGAACATGCTTCTTTATGCCAAATTAACTATTAACTGCTTCTTAAAAAATTGTCCCCACTTTAACCTCATTTGATAAAGTTATGATGGAGTTTATATAAGATCCAAGAGCACAAATAATATTGCTCTAATAGTTTGCCATTGGTGGGCTTGATTGAAGAGGTTAATAGTATTCCTTGAATAATACTCCTTATTTCTTTTCCAAAGTCTTGTAAAGTGCATCTGAGACCAAAGACACAATACAACTGTCTCTCTGACCCTGAATTTCAGATAAGTGAGACCCAAAAGGGATTGTGAGTATGGCAGCCCATACTGGGGGCTATGATGCAGCTACCAAGGAGTGAGTGAGAGCTGTGTGTCTTCATCTGTAGAGCTGTTAATGATGTATTAAGTGGATAAAAGCAACTTATAAGTGATAATGGTAATTATTATTATAGCCAGTGTTTATTGATAAGTTACGCTTGTTCAGTCATTGTGCTAAATGCTTTAATTACATCATCCCACTAAATTCTGCCAGCAATATGGGGTAAACAGTATTATTAATCCAACCTTTATATAAATGGCATGAGGCATGGAGAAATTAGGTGAAGTTGCCTAAAATCACACAGATGGTAAAGCCTCCAGAGGCTTTTCATACATATGCATGAAAACAATGATATGATACTAAAGATTTTATAAAAAGCAATGGTCTCACCTCTACCCCTTTCTAACCAGCAGTTCTACTCCCCAAAGAAAAGCCCTTGTAATCATTTTTGTTTCAGTTCTGTTTAACTTCACAATTCCAGATAATTATTTGATATAAAAAAAATTAGGTGCCACTTATTGATTTATTTATTTCATGATGATAAAGGATGAGCTCACTCATACCACGTGATGCCCTCCTTCCCTTCCTCTCTTTGTTTTTTTAATGTTATTATCATTCTACTTCTGTTGGTCATCGTTGCAGCTTTATATTCTTTTTTTAATGCTAAAGTTGATCTTTTTTTTTTTCTGCATTGTGCCTTCTTTGCCCCGTGTGGGCTTTCTCTAGTTGCGGCGAGCAGGGGCTACTCTTTGTTGTGGTGCACGGGCTTCTCATTGCGTTGGCTTCTCTTCTTGCAGAGCACAGGCTCTATGCACTCGGGCTTTAGTAGTTGTGGCGCGTGGGCTCAGTAGTTGTGGCACATGGGCTTAGTTCCTCTGCAGTATGTGGGATCTTCCTGGACCAGGGCTTGAACCTGTGACCCCTGCAGACAAACTCTATTGGCAGGCAGATTCTTAACCACTCCGCCACCGGGGAAGTCCCGTTGCAACTTTAAATAACAGTGTAGTGCTTTGTTTTTTTCATTTCCTAAATTTTATCACAACTCCCCCCCTCTATATTCTCTATATTAACACCTCTGACTTTCCCCTTCTTGTTCCCTCCTCTACTCTCTCACCATTGCCAGGATCTTTAACATTCATGTGGTTCTGCAAATATCATCAAGAGTTCTGCGGTTGTCTTGCAGTTGATGTGGAAAGTTGAAAACCGCTAACTGGAGTTTATATAGCTGTGAGGGTGGGTTATTCTTGGATCATGTAGGAACTAGATTGCATTTCCTTCTCTTCAGGCCCAGTATCTCCAACCTTGAGTGGAGGTAGGTGGGTGACCAAGGTACAGGGCCCAATGAATGCTGTTGTTCTGAGTAAAGACCATTCGTGAATCCCCTATTTTCAGCCCATTTCTCACTCTTGTTCCCTCTGAGCCCTGATCTGCAGTCTCCTATATTCCAAAGAGCTGATCTTCTCCAGTTTTCTATGCAGTCCTTCACGGACTTAATGCTACTAAAAACTCTACTGAAATCTGTAGGTATTTTATCTGCTTCTACTAATATTTTATTTGTTCACATTTTAATGATTTTAATGGATAAAACATTGCAGTTAAGACAGCCTAGATCATAGCCTCCCAGAGGGAAGTTCGGATGTCTTTTTTCCCTATGATTTATGAGCCTAGCACGGCCTCTTTTAACACTTTGGAGAGTCAGTTCCTCGGGGTCCTTTTGATCTTTGAAGAAGCCTCCTAGGAGAGTTGACAACCACACTTCTAAGATTGCTGATCTTGGCAACCATTAAATTAAAAGCTAGAGTATTCCCTTAAGATAGCGATGCGTCGCTTCAGAGCACTGCCAGGTGAAGGGAATCTGGCTCTGTATAGGAAGTCTGTGAAGTGAGAGCTTGGGAGTCACTAAGCGTCAGTTCTGACCTTGGACCAGACTCCATTTAACCCATGTCATGCACTGGGAAGCGGGAGGATGTCACACCAGGAAGAGACTCCTCGGGTCTTTTGCCAGTTTAACTCTCAAAAATAGACAGGATGTCTGAAACATTTCTGTAGGGCTCTGGGGAAGGAGGCTCGAGAGCTCAGCTGTCCTAAAGTGAATGGTTGTAGTCATTGGAAGGGATTTAATCTGGCCAGGGAGATGTTTCTGTTCCTGTTCCTCCACTCCTACTTGCAAATAATGCTCTATAATGATTCAGGGATGTTCTGTCATAATTTTCTGGATACCAGCTAGCCTTGAATAAACCTGATTGAATGAATTCACTTTCTATTTAGAAAGATTTTCCAAAAGTTTCCTAATATATAGGAACTCTTTCTTCCCTGCTGGGGAGAAACTGACAATGATTCTCTCCAAACAGACCTTTAGGATATAATGGTGGTTTACCTACTAGTTTATTTATCTAGACAACATATAGAAACCTGTCACAAACAAATAAAACCAAACAAAGAAACACACAAACAACAGAGAGACTTGGAAACGGAGCACACGTGACGTGCTGTGACCATGCAGAGCTCTGGTCTCCTGTGAGGAGTCTCGGCCCTCCGAGCAGCAGGGGAGTGACTCTTGCTGAGCTCATGGAGGAGGGCCAGCTGCCATCTTGGGAAGCTGGGAACCCTCCAGAAAGACAGACAAATATGCCAGGGCCAGGTCCTCATTAGAAACCTCAGCTAAGGAGAGTTTATTACACCTCACAATCTGACCGTGTGCTCAGTTATTGCTTGAAATACACACCCGGAACATCCTTCCATCCATGGAACTTTCCAGAAGCGGCATTCATGCACCAACATATCTTCTCATTTTCCCTCCCCATTTTCTCTCTTCTTAGGTCGCAGTCCTTCAGGGGTGTTTTGGGACATACTCTCCAGTCACTAAAAATCTAGTGACAGGAGGAGGGGAAAAAAAGCAAAAATCTCTTCTCTTTTAATCTTAGGTTTTAGCATCATCTAATTAAAAGACCCCTGGCTTTTAAAAACCATTTCTCCCATGTTCAAGGTCTAAAGTCCTTTTCTTAGGCTCCTAGAAAAGGAACTATGATAGAGCCTCAGAGTAGATAGCTGCCCTAATCTCAGTGAACACTCAAAGGACAGCTTATGAGCTTTAACTCAAATTCAGTCCTCCTGATTCCACTTCTTAATAAGACCAGCCTGGCACATCCCAAAGCAATAATATTCTAACCTGGCTGCATATCAAAATGACTTGTGGTATTAAAAAAAAAAAAAAAAAACAGAATATAACTGAGACCCAGACCTACTGTATCAGAATCTCCAGCCTATGGGGCCCAGGAATCTACATACTCTCAAACTCCTCAAATGATTCTGAAGTAGTTTTCCTAGGAAGGTGTGTGCAGGTCACTGTCTTAATATATATAAATGCCCGGTAGCAATCTGCTTATAAGCCTTCTAAAACCTGGGTACAATTTGATGAGCTTTTGAATTTTATTCACTCCAAGCATGAGGACTAGCTTCATAACTTGCAGCACCTAGTAGAAAATGAACATATGGGGCTCCTTGTTTAAAAAATTATTATGACTTTCAAGATGGGGACAGCAGAGCACTAAACAAGTACAGGGCCTGGTGCTACTATGCAGGTGGTAAGCCTATGAACCCAGCTTTTCTCAGCATCTATTAGCTGGTGGTGATTATAGGGGACAGGAAGGCTGGGATTAACAAGTTTTGATCAGTAGGGAATTTGGAAGGTAAAGATGATTTATCCATGGGTCCTTTCTCAGAAAATAGCTCCCTGCGTGAGACAGGAAAGTGGCTGGCCAAGTCAGGCTGCCGTGTAGAGCTGGGTACGTCTGCTCTGCATAGGTTGAGAGAGCTTTATTTAGTCTGTGTGATGTCACCCCCTTGTGTACGCAGTGTACGACCTGCACAACTACACGCGGTGAACCTGAGTAAAGATAAATGCCAATCAGAAACTAGTGGAACATGGCTGGGAAAAAACATGCACATCTCTGGTCAGGGTCTAGATTTATTGATTATTTAAACGAGTCCTTATTTATTTTCCACTGTACTAGATAATTAACTTAAGACTTCATTGAAAATGATTACTTCCCCCTTTGAACTTGCTATTTTTAAATCTGACTAGATGTCTAACAGAGGCCTGGAAATTATGGGAATAGAGACATTAAGATGGAGATAAGATCTCCAATTTCTTTAGGAAATTTTTGGAATCTAAGGAAGAGTCAGCCTAATGGTCAAGGTGTCTTGGAAACGGTTTCTCTGCGAATAATAACAATTAACCTTCACAGGATACTTTCAGGGTGTTTTTCTCAGACACCAGTTTATTTAATTTTATCTGTATACCACTTTGTCATTATTTCCTTTTGGTAGATGAACAAATCGAGGCTCAAAGAGGTCAGAGTTTTTGTTGTTTTAGTTTTACTGAAGTATAGTTGATTTATAATATTGTGTTAATTTCTGCTGTACAGCAAAGTGACTCAGTTATACACACATTTTTTTTCATATCCTTTTCCATTATGGTTTATCAGAGGACATTGAATGTAGTTCCCTGTGCTACACAGCAGGACCTTGTTGTTTACCAATCCTATGTATAATAGTTTGCATCTGCTAATCCTAAACTCCCAGTACTTCCCTCTCCTACCCCTTCTCCCCCTTGGCAACCACAAGACTATTCTCTGTGAGTCTGTTTCTGTTTCATATATATGTTCATTTGTGTCACAGTTTAGATTTCACATATAGGGGATACCACATGGTATCTGTCTTTCTCCTTCTGACTTCCTTTGCTTAGTATGAGAATCTCTAGGTCCATCCATGTCGCTGAAAAATGGCATTATTTCATCTTTTTCATGGCTGAGTAATATTCCATTGTATATACCACATCTTTTTTATCTAGTCATCTGTTGATGGACATTTAGGTCATTTCCATGTCTTGGCTATTGTAAGTAGTGCTGCTGTGAACATAGGGGTGGGTGTCTCTTTTCAAATTATAGTTTTGTCTGGGTATATGCCCAGGAGTAAAGAGGTCAGAGTTTAAGCAGAGTTGGGATAGGACCTGAGACCCTCTGATACCAGATCCCACATTTTTTTCTCTTCAGAGATTCTAGGTTTCTCCTCAGCAGGGGCAGTTATCCAGTCCATCTTAAAATATCAGATGAGTAATAAGGAAATAGGACAGGACCTCAGGAGAACATTTCTTGCCATAAAAAGAGTTTATTTAGATACTATCCAGAATGGTAGTTCTCAATTTTTGCCAACGAATTTATCCTTATTTATGAGCTTCCTGGCATAATTCTCTCAGACTATATACAACTGTATCAGGGTCTTAGTCCATGTAGGCTGCTATAGCAAAATACCATAGACCATGTGACTTAAACAACAGACACTTATTTATAACAGTTCTGAAGGCTAGAAGTCCAAGATCAAGGTGCTGGCAGATATGGTGTCTAGTGAGAGCTGTTTTCCTGGTTTGCAGATGACCATTTTCTCATTGTGTGCTCACATGGCTTTTGCTCTGTGTATGTGTTCGAAGAGAGAGATTTCTCTGTCCTCTTCTGCTTATAAGGGCATTAATCCCATCATGAAGGCCCCACCCTCATGACCTCATCTAAACCTAATTACCTCCCAATGACTCCACCTTCAAATACATCATATCAAGAGTTAGGGCTTCAACACATGAGTTTTGGGGGGGTACAGAACACTCAGCCCATAGCACTCAACTCATTCCTCTAATTCTAAAATTGCCTTATCTGCATCATTTTTGCTTACATTTACCAAGTCTAACTCTATACCAGATGTTTTTCTTAAGTATTTCATACACACAAGTCATTTACTCTCCATGACGATGCTATGAAGTACTTACCGTTATTATCCCTTTTGTATGGATGAGAACACTGAGGCAAACAGATTAAGTGACTTGCCCAAAGTCATACAGCTTGTAAGGGGTTGAACCAAGATTGATACGGAGGCAGCTAAGTTTTTAAAACATATATACTAAGGAAACGAATCTAAAAAAGAGTGGATCTGTGTATATGTCTAACTGATTCACTTTGCTGTACACCTGACACTAACACAACATTGTAAAGCAACTATACTCCAATAAAATGTCTCTTAATTTAATAAATAAATAAATAAAAGCATATATATTAATACTATTTCTGGAATCATAGCTGATAAAGACAGTCTTTCAGCAGTTCAGATTTTAATTTTAAAGGACAGAGAGTGGTGATTTTCAACATCGGCTGCTCAGAATTATCTTGGTAGTTTAAAAAAATGCCTATGCTTAGGTCTTACCTCAGATTAAATCAGAATCTCTGGTGTCTTAACCCTCATTCTTTAAAGTATGAAATTTAAATAATGAGAATAGCTATTGGATTAATTGGATGTCTGCACACCTGACATTTCATGTCGCACCTCACCCCCTTTCATTGTACTTGGCCTGGTCATACAGTCATACGTAAGAAGAATGTAAAAATCATCTGGAGGTACGTGCACTTCATTTCCTGGATCCTTCTAAGCTAGTGCATCTCTAACCTGAATATATATACATATATATACAGATCACCTGGGTATTTCATTAAAATTCAGATTCTGACTAAGGAGATGTGGGATGGGACCTGGGATTCTACATTTCCTAGATGATTCTAATACTGTTGGAATCCATAGCAAACTTCTAACCAGTTTTTGCTTTTCTACTCCTAGTTCTTGATTTCTGTGTTTCATCAATTCTTCTTTTTCCCCCTTAGTTTGAATCCACACATTAACTTCCATTCTCCATCTATTCTGTTTTTTGTTGAATATGTTTAGATTTGCTATCCACACAATATTTTCATAGCACATACATTATACTATAATCCTCTGTTTCTCGCAGCCAAGCCTGCTTTCAATCAAACCTCTCTAGTATGGGAGAAGGATGGCCCAGCCATAGCAAATGAACATATAGATATACTTCTTCAGGCTGGTGATAAGATTTTTGTATCTTAATCTTCATCAGTGTTATCAACCCTGGCTGCACATTTGAAAATCAACTGAGGAGCTTTTAAAAGTGACTGATGCCCAAGAACCACCACTAGAGATTCTGAAACAACTGGTCTGAGGTGGGGGCCTGGGTATTGGTTATTTTTAACAAGCTGTCCAGGCAATTCTACTGACACTTAGAGTTGATAATCACTGATCTATGCAAAGGCTTAAGAAATTAGTGAATGTTTTGGCTTATTGACAATGTATCAGTCAGCTATTGCTGTGTAACACACAACCACAAAAATCCCTCAGTAATAAGCCTTGTCTATTCATGCATCTCTGAGGGAGACTGGGCAGCCCTGATGATTCCAACATGATTGGCTGGGCGTGGCTTCAGACCATGAGTTTGGCTTATCTTGGGTTCATGTGACTCTCATTCTTTTGGGACCAGCAGGCTACCTGGGGCATGTTCTTTTCATGGCAATGATAGAAGGAAAGTGAGTGGAAACATGGGATGTCTCTTAAGGCCTAGGCTTGGTACATCACACTTTCACTTCTTCCCATGTTCCACAAGCCAAGTAAGTCACAAGGCCAAGCCCAACATCAACGGGTCTACAATTTAATGGTACTTTTAGGCTGCTTTCCTTGGCCATGGCTCTCACTGGGGATATTTTGAGCAGAGGTACAACTGAGAATTACTATCTCATGCTACAATTCCCTCCCAGGCTTAAAAGACTCCAGGAAGGTAATTATTATTTCCTCCATCTAGTGACCCTTGTAATTTAAAAATAATCCCCCACATCACCATCTTTCTACAGCCATGTATTCACCCTCCTTTTTTAAAGGAACATTTATGTTAACTCTCTGTTGGTGTTGTGCAAAGCCATAGTGAATCCTGAAGCAAAAGGAAAGAAGAGTAATACTAATTCTGTTTTTATTTAACTTATGATATTTTGTTTATCATGAACTTTTTGTATTAATTTTCATTTTTTAAAGTATTACATTAAAATGTTATTTATTTTGATTCTGGAGTTTGGGGCTCCCTCTTAGTTCTGGCCCTGCTCTTCCTAAATATATGTCTAGATGAATTGTGACCTCCAGGGATCTGGCCTTGATTCCCCCCTCCAAAGGATGTCACTGAGTGTACCCAAGAGCTTTCTTTCTATCCCAGGTCTTTCCGTAAACTGCTTTTTTAGAACAAAACTCTGAGGTCTTTTCATTTGCTGAGTCAATATGCCCATGTGGTGCAGCCTCTATATCTGTGTTGAAATTAGACAGAATACCCTCCCTCATTCACTGCCAGGCTGACCTCCAGAAGTTCTGGTGTGAGCCTGCCCCTGTCTCCCAGCAGTGTTTGAACTCCGGGATCTAGAGAACTCAGCAGTCAGCTGAAAGGCTTCTTCATATGTTCCCTCCACAGGGCACTGGGGCGTATGTTAGGTACAAATTAAACACAGTAGCAACCTGGATAGCTAATTATTCCCTGAGGTAAATATGTAAATCAAGCGTGCTGATAACTCTGTGTTATATACTTCAACACTTTATTATTAATTTTAGGAAATATACATGGAGAAAAAAAGCATCATTTTAGTAACCCTTAGAAAGGTGACCCTGGGATAAATAAAGCCATGTGGTATAATGACACAACGTGGATTTTGGAGTCAGAAAGTCAAGAGTTTGTATCTTGGATCAATCAGATAGCAGATGTGTGACTTTGAGAAAATTTCTTAACCTCTCTGAATCTCAATTTAGTAAGAATAACGGTCTTTCTCTTTGAGGTAGAGGGATATATATATATATAGCTCATGGCATATAACAGAGCTTAAGAAATGACAGGTGAGAGGTACCTGAGTTTCTGACCTAGAAAAAATGTCATTGATTTAAGCATCAGAGCTTTTAAAAAGTGTAACCCTTTATATAGAAATTCTTAAAAATTTACTGCACATTCACTTTCCTTCTTACCTAGAATAGACGGAGTTGACTTTATCTCAATGCACCAAGGCCAGTAATAGGCGCAGCTGTTCCTGGGCTCTGATGAAATGCAGAAGTGCCTCAGGACCTATTGATTCATGAAGGCCAGTTTGTCCTTGTGTACATCGTTTAAGGTGTCAGTGTGCTTATCTCCTTTTTTTACGCTCTTTGGTTTTTTTCCATTGCTGTCACAAGTTTGCTGTCACTTGTCCTTGCTACCCTGCTTGCCTCTTTTTATTCGTGAGTCCTGACTTGTGGTAGGTTTATAAACCAGATGGCTAGCTTAATAAACATTGTGGGAACATAAAAAGTATTCCTATTCTATGAGTAAGGACCAAGGGAATCCCGTGTGTGTAGTGAATGCACTTTGTGGCATCGATTTTACAATGAGTTTGCTTCTTGGCTGAGTCCTCAACAGACAAAGTCGTCAGGTATCTGGATTTTGGAGGAGTGAGGTGGATAACATTTTGTATATTTTTGAATGAAGTGAAGGGCTTAAATATTTTCTCAGTGAGGAGAATGTTTGCTTCATGAGAGCTAGGACTCTGTTTTGTGTGACTTGATGTCTTTCACAACACCCAGCATATTCAGTATTCATAATAGTTGCTAAATAAATAGTTGCTGCATTTAATTGGATTCCATATAATATCCTTGGTTAGAAAAAAGTGAATGCCCCCAAATCACATTAACAGAGGGTTAATAAAAAAAAACCGTAAATGTTTGAAGGGGACTTGCTTCTCCTTCTGAAAAATTTAAAAATGGTTTAAGAGAAACTCTGTTTATGAAATGGCATTTAAGGATGCAGAGATGCTATCTCTTAACCAAGGGGCTCAGTTTGCCACTGACTGCATTATTGATGTGGAAATGCCCCAGGCCCAGGAAATTTTAAGAGACAGCAACAGGTAGATCAAATATCCTGGCATTAAATTACCTCCTATCTGTATAGGTAAGGGTGAGTAAAAGTGAAGTGAGCCATTGAGCTACCTTCGAGTTCAGGTGAAGTTCTATGACTACGTATACATCTAGTATACTCTTACTCCTAGAAAAGATACATGGCTATGAATGTTCCCAAATGGAGACTACTTAAATGTCCACCAATGGTGAAATGAATAATCATGCTATATTCATGTAATGGAATGCTATTTAGTTATGAATGTTGTCTATGACATGACTGACTTTCAAAATACAATACTGAAGAATCGCAGTAGTGGATATTCATCATGCTTACATTTATAACAGGCAAGTGGAACCCCTTTATATGCTCTAACCTAGAAGTTACTCAAGGCACACAGTAGTACTAAAGAGTTACTTGCTTTCTGTAAGTCATTTTCAAGCTTTCTGGTCAAGCTCCTACCTCCCTACATTAAAGAGTAATTTAGAGTTGACCACGCAGCTATCATAAAACACTGTCTACATTTTTTAATTGTATTTTTTAAAAGAAATTTCTTTATTTATTTTTGGCTTCATTGGGTCTTCGTTGCTGCGCGCGGATTTTCTCTAGTTGTGGCGAGGGGGAGCTACTCTTTGTTGCGGTGCACAGACTTCCTATTGCGGTGGCTTCTCTTGTTACAGAGCACGGGCTCTAGGCGCGCGGGCTTCAGTTGTTGTGGCATGTGGGCTCAGCAGTTGTGGCTCGCGGGCTCTAGAGCGCAGGCTCAGTAGTTGTGGCAGACAGGCCCAGCTGCCCCGTGGCATGCGGGATCTTCCCAGACCACGGCTCGAACCCATGTCCCCTGCATCGGCAGGCGGATTGCTAACCACTGCACCACCAGGGAAGCCTTTCATACAAATAAAAATTGTATTTTATCTTTGCTATCTACTCAGAAGATATGGAAAATGCCCTTTAAATTAATTTTTCCAGCCTGTGGGTCATGAGCAACGTGATTACATTGCAATCATTTTCTACTCATTGCCATTAATTATTTTTCCTTTTTTGATAGCTTTCGTGGCTCTGTTGCTCTTTTTCCTCTCCAGGCAGTGGAGTTGCACTGAAATATATTTATTCGTTGTCACGCATATATCTTGCAGGTTGCTTAATCCTGTTTCCACTTCCATCCTGATTAAATTCAACATGAACTTCGGCCTTGGGTATAAAGAGAAGAAAATTTAGCAGTGTTCCTTGAATTTATGAGACTGAGCCATAATTTATTGTGATTAGAGATAGGACACCACTCTGGAGAGCAGGACTGATGAAGGAAGACCTTTGCCTCTGATGTTGGCAATCACATGGGATTCACAGCCAGGAGCTGGCCTGGCTTCCTCTAAAGAGGCTGCATAATGTTCCTTGGACTCTGGAGGTTCTATTAATGTAGCATCTGTTCTTGGAACTTTGAGACAAGAAGAAGAGAATCTACATTGCTTATCATCTATCACCAGTCTAGTCACCAAACTAAATGCTGAACAGTTTACGTCATTCAAACTGAACACAGCGAACAGCTTTTATTAAACCTGTTTTAGAGATAAGGGAGCAGAAGCTCAGGGAAGCTAAATAGCTTGGCCAAGACCACACAGCTGTAAGTAAAGAACAGTGAGGTTTGGAACCCACAACTGTGATTTCAAAACACGGGTTACTTCTCTGCACATACCAAGAAGCCTAAAGAAGAGAAATGTGTTAATGAATTAGAGTGTGGAAAAAGGGCAGTGGTCCAGCTGGCAAAGATGTATCAGCAGTGAGGGGGATGTCACAGCCAACCAGCAAGGTTATGAGGTTTTCTCCAGTGTGTCTCAGAAACTACAGTCAGGATGGAGAAAGCAGATGATCCAATTGCTCAAGATTTGGGGTCTGCATCATAGGTGTGGCTAGAGTTTGCAAGGTGAGAAATCTGAGACAGAAATGAGGACATGGTGTGTGCACACTGACTTCCCCAAGCTGTGTGCAGAAGGGAGCGGGGACAGACTGGGACAGGGGGGAAGGGTCTGCAGTCTGAGGGATTGTGACTTGGTGGGAGTGGGGAGACAGGGAAAAGAATATCAGAAATACTCAAGGGAAAAAATAGATGATGTTGTTAAAGAGGCCAGTTTCAGAGCTGGATATGGTTCAGACGGGGCCCCAAACAAATATTATTCCCTGACAGACTGCTCCACTCCTGTGGATAGGTCGAGTGAGATAAGCTGCCACGGTTATCTGTACTTAAACACGAGCCTCTTTCCAGACAAAGCAACGGTATTTGAAAGATAGAGGATGCTTTAGGGATGGAATAGCAGGCTCTATAAATAGATGCTAAGGATTGTGAAAGCTAGATTTCTGGTTTAGGACAGCTCTCAGTACTTCCTTCAAATCTTACTACACTAGCAAGGTCTGATCTGCACCAGCTCTGCCTGAAGCTCATCCCTTGAATGGGTTTCATGAAAGGGTTTCATAAAAGTCCCCAGTTTGGGATACTTTTACACAGCCAACAGTTTCTGAGCACTCTTTCCTGCTTTTCTCTCCAACCTCACACTGTGCTAAAAACCTGGCCTCAGCCCGTTCCTAGAACATTTCTTTCTTGCTGAAAGACCTCGCACTTGCCAAGAAGTTTCCTCCGTCTGGAAACCTCTTCCATCGACTTTTCAGGAGGCAGCTCCTTTTCATGGTTCAGGTCTCTGCCTAAACATCACCACCTTAAGAAACCATACCCAACCACCGACCTCAAACACATCCTGCAGCAGCCCAGCTACAGTGCTTATCCCAGTGTGTAATTATTGGGTTTGTTACCTTCTGTTTCCCCTACAGGAAGGGAAGCCCCATGCAAGCAGGGGTGATGCTGGTGCATCCTCAATGTCTAGCATGCTGCGTCAGTACAGAATCGGGACCAGGGAAATGATGTTTGAATAAACGAATGAGTGATCAATAAGTAAGCATCTCAGAGGGGCAGCAGAGAGATGCAGGAGAAGAGGAAGTGGTTTCATCAGCTGCCATTTATTTCTTTCACAATGAACCTTTCAACTCTTCCCCATTTGTCAATTCTAATCAAATTTCCCACTCTGAAAAGCTTGTATGGAAAGAGACAGAGGACGTTTATGATTTTCTTTGGGGTCCTCTGCACCCCAAGGATGGTCCTGGGTCCTACACAGCCCACAGCCCAACTCTGGCAGTATGAATATGGTTATATGCTGAATTGGTCCTACACAGCCCCCCAAATTCATAAGTTGAAGCCCTAACACACAGTACCTCAGAATGTGACTATATTTGGAGACAGGGCCTTAAAAGAAGTATTCAAAAATTATGTTCACTGAAGCTGTTAAGGTGGGCCCTAATCCAATCTGCCTAGTGCCCTTATAAGAAGAGCAAATTTGGACACACAGAGAGACATCAGGGATGGCGGGCACAGAGGAAAGACCACACGAGGACACAGTGAGAGGAGGGCCCTCTGCAAACCAAAGAGAGAGAACTCAGAAGCAGCCAAATCTGCCGACACCTTGATCTTGGGCTTCCAGCTTCTAGAACAGTGCAAGAACAAATTTTTGCCATTTAAGCCACTCGGTCTGTGGAGTTTTGTTATGGCAACCTGAGAAGACTAATACAAACATAAATATAATAGTCTTATCACATCATGAATAACTTTAATAGACCACAGCAAGTTGCACTGAGCTCACCTCGTGGTACAGGGAAACACTGTGCTGGGTGGAAAATACACAGGCTGTGCAATCACATCCCACTGTACCACTTGTGACCTCAGGACATTTGCTTAACCTCTCTCTGAGTCCATAACCTCTTCTACAGGATGGTGCTAGTGGAAGGATTACATGGGATAAGGTTTATGAAATTACTCGTCATAGATTTTTTTTAATTGAGGGGGTGACATGCAATTTTATTTTTTTAATTTATTTTTATTTTATATTGGAGTATAGTATATGTTGTATATACTATATATATATAGTATATATATGTTGATTCACAACATTGTGTTAGTTTCAGGTGTACAGCAAAGTGATTCAGTTACACGTATACATATATCCATTTCTCACATTCTTTTGCCATATAGGTTATTACAGAGTATTGCGTAGGGTTCCCTGTGCTATACGGTAGGTCCTTGTTGGTTATCTATTCTATATGTGTTAGTGTGTGAATGTTAATCCCAAGCTCCTATTTTATCCTTCCTCCCAACTTTTCCCCATTGGTAACTAAAAGTTTGTTTTTGAAGTCTTTTTGTTTCTTTTTTTTTTCCTTTGGCTGCATTGGGTCTTCACTGCTGTGTGCAGGCTTTCTCTAGTCGTGGCGAGTGGGAGCTACTCTTTGTTGCAGTGTGTGGGTTTCTCCTTGCGGTGGCTTCCCTTGCTGTGGAGCATGGGCTCTAGGCACGTGGGCTTCAGTAGTTGTGGCACACAGGCTCTAGAGTGCAGGCTCAGTAGTAGTTGCACATGGCTTAGTTGCTCTGCAGCATGTGGCATCTTCCCAGACCAGGGATTGAACCTGTGTCCTCTGCATTGGCAGGCAGATTCTTATCCACTGTGCCACTGGAGAAAGTCCCGTGAGTCTGTTTGAGTTTTGTAAATAAGTTCATTTGTATCATTATTTTAGATTCCACATGTAAGTGATATCATATGATATTTGTCATTCTGTCTGACTTATGTCACTTAGTATGATCTCTTAGTCCATCCATCTTGTTACAAATGGCATTATTTTATTCTTTTTATGGCTGAGTAATATTCCATTGTGTATATATGTACCACATTCTCTTTATCCATTCATCACTTGATGGACTTTGAAGTTGCTTCCATGTCTTGGCTATTGTAAATAGTGCTCCAATGAACATTTGGGGTGCATGTATCTTTTCGAATTATGGTTTTCTCTAGATATATGCCCAAGAATGAGATTGCTAGATCATATGGTAGTTCTATTTTTAGTTTTATAAGGAACCTCCATACTGTTCTCCATAGTAGCTGTAGCAATTTACATTCCCACCAACAGTGCAAGAGGGTTCCCTTTTCTCCACACCCTCTCCAGCATTTGTTGTTTGTAGACTTTTTGATGAGGTCCATTCTAACCAGTGTGAGGGGATACTTCATTGTAGTTTTGATTTGCATTTCTCTAATAATTAGTGACATTGAGCATTTTTCATGTGCTTTTTGGCCTCCTGTATGTCTTCTTTGGAGAAATGTCTATTTAGATCTTCTGCCCATTTTTTGATTGGATTGTTTGTTTTTCTGATATTGAGCTGCATGAGCTGTTTGCATATTTTGGAGAGTAATCCCTTGTCAGTGGCTTCTATTGCAAATATTTTCTCACATTCTGTAGGTTGTCTTTTTGTTTTGTTTATGGTTTCCTTTGCTGTGCAAAAGCTTTTAAGCTTAACTAGGTCCCATTTGTATATTTTTGTTTTTATTATCATTACCCTAGGAGGTGGATTCAAAAAGATATTGCAGCAATTTATGTCAAAGAGTGTTCTGCCTATGTTTTCCTCTAAGAGTTTATAGCATCCGGTCTTACATTTAGGTCTTTAATCCATTTTGAGTTTATTTTTGTGTATGGTTTTAGAGAATGTTCTAATTACATTCTTTTACATGTGGCTGTCCAGTTTTTCCAGCATCACTTATTGAAGAGACTGTCTTTTCTCCATTGTATATTATTGCCTCCTTTGTTGTAGATTAATTGACCATGGGTGTGTGGATTTATTTCTGGGCTTTCTATCCTGTTCCATTAAGGTACATTTCTGTTTTTGTGCCAATAGCATACTGGGTTGCGTTTTTTTTTTTTTTTTTTTGGTGTTGTTTATTTGTTTTGGCCACACCACGCAGGTTGCAGGATCTTAATTCCCTAACCAGGGATTGAACCCGGGCCCTGTCAGTGACAGCGCCAAGTCCTAATCGCTGGACCACCAGGGAATTCCCATTACCATACTGTTTTGATGACTCTAGCTTTGTAGTATAGTCTTCAGTCAGGGAGCCTAATTCCTCCAGCAACATTTTTCTTTCTCATGATTGCTTTGGCTATTTGGGGGTCTTTTGTGTTTCCATACAAATTGTTCCTGATCTTAGAGGAAATGCTTTCAGCTTTTCACCATTGAGTATGATGTTAACTGTGGGTTTGTCATATATTAACTTTATTATGTTGAGGTAGGTTCCCTCTATGCCCAGTTTCTGGAGAGTTTTTATCATAAACGGGTGTTGAATTTTTGAAAAAAGCATTTTCTGCATCAATTGAGATGATCATATGGTTTTTATTCTTCAGTTTGTTAATGTGGTGTATCACACTGATTGATTTGCAGATGTTGAAAACTCTTTGCATCCTGGGATAAATCCCACTTGACCATGGTGTGTGATCTTTTAATGTATTGTTGGATTCAGTTTGCTAGTATTTTGTTGAGGGCTTTTGCATCTATGTTCATCAGTGATATTGGCCTGTAATTTTCTTTTTTTTATGGTATCTTTGTCTGGTTTTGGTATCAGGGTGTTGGTGGCCTCATAGGGTTGTGGTCAGAAAAGATGCTTAATATGATTTCAATTTCCTTAAATTTACCGAGGCTTGCTCTGTAGCCAAGCATGTACTCTATCCTGGAGAATGTTTCTTGTGCACTTGAGAAGAATGTGTATCCTGCTTCTTTTGGAGTGTTCTATAAATATCAATTAAGTTCATCTGGTCTAATATGTCACTTAAGCCCTGTGTTTCCTTATTGATTTTCTGTCAAAATCAACGGATGATCTGTCCATTGATGTAAATGGGGTGTTAAAGTCCCCCACTATTCTGTTACTGTCGATTTCTCCTTTTATGGCTGTTAGTGTTTGCCTTATATATTGAGGTGTTCCTATGCTGGGTGCATATATATTTACAATGTTATACTATCTTCTTTGGATTGATCCCTTGATCATTATGTAGTGTCCTTCTTTGTCTCTTGTAACAATCTTTATTTTAAAATCTATTTTGTCTGACAGTATTGCTACACCAGCTTTCTTTGATTTCCATTTGCATGGAATACCTTTTTCCATACCCTCACTTTCAGTCTTTATGTGTCCCTAGATCTGAAATGAGTCTTTTGTAGATAGCATATATATGGGTCTTGTTTTTTTTATCCATTCGGCCAGTCTATGTTTTGGGGTTGGAGCATTTAATCCATTTACATATAAGGTCATTATCAATATGTATGTTCTTATTGCCATTTTGTTAATTGTTTTGGATTTCTTTTTGTGGTTCTTTTTTCTTCCCTTCCTCTTTTGTTCTCTTCTCTTGTGATTTGATGACTGTCTTTAGTGTTGTGTTTGGATTGCTCTTTTTTGTATGTGTATCTAATATAGATTTTCAGTTCACAGTTACCATGAGATTTTGATATATGTACAATATTAAGTCTGCATATGTACAATATTAAGTTGCTGGTCTCTTAATTTCAAATGTATTTCCAATATCCTGCATTTGTGCTCTCTTCTCCTCATGATTGCTAATTTTGATATCATGTCTTTTTGTGGATGATTTTCTACCTTTACCGTATGTTTGCCTTTACTGATGAACTTTCCCATTCATAATTTTCTTGTTTAGTTGTGGTGTTTTCTTTACCACCTAGAGAAGTTCCTTTAGGATTTGTTGTAAAGCTGGTCTGGTGGTGCTAAATTCTCTTGGCTTTTGCTTGTCTGTAAAACTTTTGATTTCTCTGTCAAATCTGAATGAGAGCCTTGCTGGGTAGAGTACTCTTGGTTGTAGATTTTTCCCTTTCATCACTTTAAACATATAGTGACACTCCCTTCTGGCCTGCAGCGTTTCTGCTCAAAAATCAACTGATAACCTTATAGGGATTCCCTTTTATGTTATTTGCTGCTTTTCCCTTGTTGCTTTTAATATTTTCTTTTTGTCTTTAATTTTTGTCAATTTGATTAATATATGTCTCAGTGTATTCCTCCTTGGGTTTATCCTGTATGGGACTCTGCACTTCCTTGACTTGAGTTAGTGTTTCCTTTCTCATGTTAGGGAATTTTTCAGCTATTATCTCTTCAAATATTTTCTCAGGGCCTTTCTCTCTCTCTTCTCCTTCTGGGACCCCTATAATGTGAATGTTCATGCATTTAACGTTGCCCCAGAGGTCTCTTAAATTGTCCTCATTTCCTATCATTCTTCTTTATTCTGTTCCATGGCATGATTTCCACCAATCTGTCTTCCAGCTCACTTATTCATTCTTCTGTCTCATTTATTCTATTAATTCCTTCTAGTGTGTTTTTCATTTCAGTTATTGTATTGTTCCTATCAGTTTGTTTGTTCTTTAAATCTAGCTCTTTGTTAAACATATCTTGTATCTTCTCAGTCTGTACCTCCATTCTTTTTCCAAGATCTATCATTACTCTGGATTCTTTTTCAGGCAGATTCCTATCTCTACTTTATTTAGCTGTGTTTCTGGAGTTTGAAACATATTTCTCTTCCATCTCATTTTGTCTTTCTGTGTTTGTTTGTGGTGTCCATTCTGCAGGCTGCAGGATCATATTTCCACTTGCTTCTGGTGCCTGCCTCCTGGTAGGTGAGGTTGGTCCTGGGGCTTGTGCAGGTTTCCTGGGGAGAGGGACTGATGCCTGCCCACTGGTGGGTGGAGCTGGGTCTTGTCCCTCTGGTGGGCAGGGCCATGTCAAGGGTGTGTCTGGAGGCAGCTCTGGGCTCAGGATGACTTTAGGCAGCCTGTCTGCTGATGGGTGGTGCTGTGTTCTCACCCTGTTGGTTGTTTGACCTGAGGTGTCCCAGAACCAGAGCCTATGGGCTGTTGGGTGGGGCCCCATCTTGGTACCAAAACTGTGACTTCCAGGAGAGCTCACACCAATGAATAGTCACTGGGACCTCTGCCACCAGTATCCCTGCCCCAACAGTGAGCCACGTCTGACCCCCACCTCCCCAGGAGACCCTCCAAGACCCTCAGGTAGGTCTGGCCCAGGCTCTTGTGGAGTCACTGCTTTGCCCTGGGTCCCAGCGCAGGTGAAACTTTGTGTGCACCCTCCAAGAGTGGAGTCTTTGTTTCCCCTGGTCCTGTGAAGCTTCTCCACTCAAGCCCCACTGGCCTTCAAAACCAAATGCTGTGGGTGCTCCTCCTCCCAATGCCAGGCCCTCAGGCTAGGGAGCCTGATGTGGGGCTCAGAACTCTCACTCCTGTGGAAGAACCTCTGCCATATAATTACTTTCTAGTTTCTGGGTCACCCACCTAGTGAGCATGGGATTTGATTATATCACGAAGCACCAAAGCACCCCTCCTACCACCTCATTGTGGCTTCTTCTTTGTCTTTGGATGTAGAATGTCTTTTTTGGTAGGTTCCAGTCTTTTTTTTTTACAATGGTTGTTCTGCAGTTAGTTGTTACTATAGTGTTTTCATGAGAGGAGGTGAACACAAGTCCTTATACTCCTCTATCTTGTCTCCTCCCCACTTGTCATAGATCTTGAAGCTTGTTGCTCAACGAAAAGGTAAATTCTCTCCCCTCCTCTTCCCGTCCAACCCAGTTACACTGGAGCGGTAAGGCCTCTGTTCCAAGATACTGAAAACACAAAACAGGTCAGTAAACACTGTTGAGTGAAATAAATTCACATAAGTCTCAGTGTGTGCATAAATGTGTCAGTGAGTGTCCCTAAGGATGGCACAGCAAGGCTGTTCTTCAGGCTGAGCCTATTCTTATGATTGGCACCCATTCTGATGACGAGGTTTCTGCTATAATAGTAGTTTGATTGTCTGAGTAACACTCCAGGCCATGGGTGACCACGGTGGCAGGAATATTTGGCCAAGAAAGCCAGAATTTGATGGGGTGTGTTCACCAGTTTCACAATTGCTGAATAGAACCAAAATCAGATTATTGGCCATGTGAGGAGTCTACCCGAACTCTTTTTTTTTTTTAACATCTTTATTGGAGTATAACTGTTTTACAATGGTGTGTTAGTTTCTACTTTACAACAAAGTGAATCAGTTATACATACACATATGTTCCCATATCTCTTCCCTCTTGTGTCTCCCTCCCTCCCACCCTCCCTACCCCACCCCTCTAGGTGGCCACAAAGCACTGAGCTGAGTTGATCTCCCTGTGCTATGCGGCTGCTTCCCAATAGCTATCTATTTTACATTTGGTAGTGTATATATGTCCATGCCACTCTCTCACTTCATCCCAGCTTACCCTTCCCCCTCCCCATATCCTCAAGTCCATGCTCTAGTAGGTTTGTGCTTTATTCCCATCCTACCCATAGTCTCTTCATGACATTTTTTTTTCTTAGATTCCATATATATGTGTTAGCGTACGGTATTTGTTTTTCTCCTTCTGACTTACTTCACTCTGTATGACAGACTCCAGGTCTATCCACCTCATTACAAAAAACTCAGTTTCATTTATTTTTATGGCTGAGTAATATTCCATTGTATATAAGTGCCACATCTTCATCTGTTGATGGACACTTAGGTTGCTTCCATGTCCTGCCTATTGTAAATAGAGCTGCAATGAACATTTTGGTACATGACTCTTTTCGAATTATGGTTTTCTCAGGATATATGCCCAGTAGTGGGATTGCGGGGTCGTACAGTGGTTCTATTTGTAGTATTTTAAGGAATCTCCATACTGTTCTCCATGGTGGCTGTATCAATTTACATTCCCACCAACAGTGCAAGAGTGTTCCCTTTTCTCCACACCCTCTCCAGCAGTGATTGTTTCTAGAGTTTTTAGTGATGGCCATTCTGACCGATGTAAGATGATATCTCATTGTAGTTTTGATTTGCATTTCTCTAATGATTAATGATGTTGAGCATTCTTTCATGTGTTTGTTGGCAATCTGTATATCTTCTTTGGAGAAATGTCTATTTAGTTCTTCTGCCCATTTTTGGATTGGGTTGTTTGTTGTTATTGAGCTGCATGAGTTGCTTATATATTTTGGATATTAATCCTTTGTCAATTGCTTCATTTGCAAATATTTTCTCCCATTCTGAGGGTTGTCTTTTGGTCTTGTTTATGGTATCCTTTGCTGTGCAAAAGCTTTTAGGTTTCATTAGGTCCCATTTGTTTATTTTTCTTTTTATTTCCATTTCTCTAGGAGGTGGGTCAAAAAAGGATCTTGCTGTAATTTATGTCATAGAGTGTTCTGCTTATGTTTTCCTCTAAGAGTTTGATAGGGTGTGGCCTTACATGTAGGTCTTTAACCCATTTTGAGTTTACTTTTGGGTATGTTGTTAGGGAGTGTTCTACTTTCGTACTTTTACATGTACCTGTCCAGTTTTCCCAGCACCACTTTTTGAAGAGGCTGTCTTTTCTCCACTGTATATTCTTCCCTCCTTTATCAAAGATAAGGTGACCATATGTGTGTGGGTTTATCTCTGGGCTTTCTATCCTGTTCCATTGATCTATATTTCTGTATTTGTGCCAGTACCATACTGTCTTGATGACTGTAGCATTGTAGTATAGTCTGAAGTCAGGGAGCCTGATTCCTCCAGCTCCATTCTTCTTTCTCAAGATTGCTTTGGCTATTCAGGGTCTTTTGTGTTTCCATACAACTTGTGAAATTTTTTGTTCTAGTTCTGTAAAAAAATGTCAGTGGTAATTTGATAGGGCTCGCATTGAATCTGTAGATTGCTTTGGGTAGTAGAGTCATTTTCACAATGTTGATTCTTCCAATCCAAGAACATGGTATATCTCTCTATCTGTTTGTATCATCTTTAATTTCTTTCATCAGTGTCTTATAGTTTTCTGCATACAAGTCTTTTGTCTCCTTAGGTAGGTTTATTCCTAGATATTATATTCTTTTTCTTGCAATGGTAAATGGGAGTGTTTTCTTAATTTCACTCTCAGATTTTTCATCATTAGTGTATAAGAATGCCAGAGATTTCTGTGCATTAATTTTGTATCCTGCAACTTTACCAAATTCATTGATTAGCTCTAGTAGTTTTCTGGTAGCATCCTTAGGATTCTCTATGTATAGTATCATGTCATCTGCAAACAGTGACAGCTTTACTTCTTCTTTTCTGATTTGGATTCCTTTTATTTCTTTTTTTTCTCTGATTGCTGTGGCTAGAACTTCGAAAACTATGTTGAATAAGAGTGGTGAGAGTGGGCAACCTTGTCTTGTTCCTGATCTTAGTGGAAATGGTTTCAGTTTTTCACCATTGAGAACGATGCTGGCTGTGGGTTTGTCATATATTGCCTTTATTATATTGAGGAAAGTTCCCTCTATGCCTACTTTCTGCAGGGTTTTTATCATAAATGGGTGTTGAATTTTGTCAAAAGCTTTCTCTGCATCTATTGAGATGATCATATGGTTTTTATCCTTCAGTTAATTAATATGGTGTATCACGTTGATTGATTTGCGTATATTGAAGAATCCTTGCATTCCTGGAATAAACCCCACTTGATCATGGTGTATGATCCTTTTAATGTGCTGTTGGATTCTGTTTGCTAGTATTTTGTTGAGGATTTTTGCATCTATGTTCATCAGTGATATTGGCCTGTAGTTTTCTTTCTTTGTGACGTCTTTGTCTGGTTTTGGTATCAGGGTGATGGTGGCCTCATAGAATGAGTTTGGGAGTGTTCCTCCCTCTGCTATCTTTTGGAAGAGTTTGAGAAGGATAGGTGTTAGCTCTTCTCTAAATGTTTGATAGAATTCGCCTGTGAAGCCATCTGGTCATGGGCTTTTGTTTGTTGGAAGATTTTTAATCACAGTTTCAATTTCAGTGCTTGTGATTGGTCTGTTCACATTTTCTGTTTCTCCCTGGTTCAGTCTCGGCAGGTTGTGCATGTCTAAGAATTTGTCCATTTCTTCCAGGTTGTCCATTTTATTGGCATACAGTTGCTTGTAGTAATCTCTAATAATCTTTTGTATTTCTGCAGTGTCAGTTGTTACGTCTCCTTTTTCATTTCTAATTCTATTGATTTGAGTCTTCTCCCTTTTTTTCTTGATGAGTCTGGCTAATGGTTTATCAATTTTATTTATCTTCTCAAAGAACCAGCTTTTAGTTTTATTGATCTTTGCTATTGTTTCCTTCATTTCTTTTTCATTTATTTCTGATCTGATCTTTATGATTTCTTTCCTTCTGCTAAATTTGGGGGGTTTTTGTTCTTCTTTCTCTAATTGCTTTAAGTGCAAAGTTAGGTTGTTTATTTGAGATGTTTCCTGTTTCTTAAGGTATGATTGTATTGCTATAAACTTCCCTCTTAGAACTGCTTTTGCTGTGTCCCATAGGTTTTGGGTTGTCGTGTCTCCGTTGGCATTTGTTTCTAAGTATTTTTTGATTTCCTCTTTGATTTCTTCAGTGATCATTTCGTTATTAAGTACTGTATTGTTTAGCCTCCATGTGTTTGTATTTTTTACAGATCTTTTCCTGTAATTGATATCTAGTCTCATAGTGTTGTGGTCGTAAAAGATACTTGATACGATTTCAATTTTCTTAACTTTGCCAAGGCTAGATTTGTGACCCAATATATGATCAATCCTGGAGAATGTTCCATGAGCACTTGAGAAAAATGTGTATTCTGTTGTTTTTGGATGGAATTTCCTATGAATATCAATTAAGTCCATGTTGTTTAATGTATCATTTAAAGCTTGTGTTTCCTTATTTATTTTCATTTTGGATGATCTGTCCATTGGTGAAAGTGGGGTGTTAAAGTCCCCCGCTATGATTGTGTTACTATCGAATTTCCCTTTTATGGCTGTTAGTATTTGCCTTATGTATTGAGGTGCGCCTATGTTGGGTGCATAAATATTTACAATTGTTATATCTTCTTCATGGATTGATCCCTTGATCATTATGTAGTGTCCTTCTTTGTCTCTTGTAATAGTTTTTATTTTAAAGTCTATTTTGTCTGATATGAGAATTGCTACTCCAGCTTTCTTCTGATTTCCATTTGCATGGAATATCTTTTTCCATCCTCTTACTTTCAGTCTGTATGTGTCCCTAGGTCTGAAGTGGGTCTCTTGTAGACAGCATATATATGGGTCTTGTTTTTGTATCCATTCAGCCAGTCTGTGTCTTTTGGTGGGAGCATTTAATCCATTTCAATTTAAGGTAATTATCGATATGTATGTTCCTATTATCATTTACTTAATTGTTTCGGGTTGTTCTTGTAGGTCTTTTCCTTCTCTTGTGTTTCTTGCCTAGAGAAGTTCCTTTAGGATTTATTGTAGAGCTGGTTTGGTGGTGCTGAACTCTCTCAGCTTTTGCTTGTCTGTAAAGGTTTTAATTTCTCCATCAAATCTGAATGAGATCCTTGCTGGGTAGAGTAATCTTGGTTGTAGGTTTTTCTCCTTCATCACTTTAAATATGTCCTGCCACTCCCTTCTAGCTTGTAGGGTTTCTGCTGAAAGATCAGATGTTAACCTTATGGGGATTCCCTTGTGTGTTATTTGTTGTTTTTCCCTTGCTGCTTTTAATATGTTTTCTTTGTATTTAATTTTTGACAGTTTGGTTATTATGTGTCTTGGTGTGTTTCTCCAAGTGGTTCTCCTTGGTTTTATCCTGTATGGGACTCTCTGTGCTTCCTGGACTTGGTTGACTATTTCCTTTCCTATATTAGGGAAGTTTACAACTATAATCTCTTCAAATATTTTCTCAGTCCCTTTCTTTTTCTCTTCTTCTTCTGGGACCCCTATAATTCAAATGTTGGTGCATTTAATGTTGTCCCAGAAGTCTCTGAGACTGTCCTCAGTTCTTTTCATTCTTTTTTCTTTATTCTGCTCTGCAGTCGTTATTTCCACTATTTTATCTTCCAGGTCACCTATCTGTCCTTCTGCCTCAGTTATTCTGCTATTGATCCCATCTACAGTATTTTTCATTGCATTTATTGTGTTGCTCATTGTTGCTTGCTTCCTCTTTATTTCTTCTAGGTCCTTGTTCACTGTTTCTTGCAATTTGTCTATTCTATTTCCAAGATTTTTGAATCATCTTTATTATCATTATTCTGAATTCCTTTTCAGGTAGGCTGGCTATTACCTCTTCATTTGTTACGTCTGGTGTGTTTTTATCTTGTTCCTTCATCTGCTGTGTGTTTTTCTGTCTTCTCATTTTGCTTATCTTACTGTGTTTGGGGTCTCCTTTTTGCAGGCTGCAGGTTCGTAGTTCCTGTTGTTTTTGGTGGCTGTCCCCAGTGGCTAAGGTTGGTTCAGTGGGTTGAGTAGGTTTCCTGGTTGGGGGGACTAGTGCCTCTGTTCTGGTGGATGAGGCTGGATCTTGTCTTTCTTGTGGGCAGGTCCACGTCTGGTGATGTGTTTGGGGATGTTGGTAGCCTTATTATGATTTTAGGCAGCCTCTCTGCTAATGGGTGGGGCTGTAGACCTGTCTTGCTCTTTGTTGGGGATAGGGTGTCCAGCACTGTTCGTTGCTGGTCCTTGAGTGAAGCTGGGTGTTGGTGCTGAGATGGAGATCTCTGGGAGATTTTTGCCATTTGATATTACATGGAGCTGGGAGGTCTCTTGTGGACCAGTGTCCTGAGGTTGTTTCTCCCACCTCAGAGACACAGCCCTGGTGCCTGGCTGGAGCACCAAGAGCCTTTAATGCACACAGCTCAAAATAAAAGGGAGAAGAAATAGAAAGGAAAGAAAAGGAAGGAAGGAAGGAGGGAGGGAGGGAGGGAGGGAAGGAGGGAGGGGAGGAAGGAAGAAATGAAGGAAGAAAGCAAGGAAGGAAGGAAGGAGGGAAGAAAGGAAGGAAGAAAGGAAGAAAGAGAGGGAGAAGACAAAATAAAGTAGGATAAAGTATAGTTATTAAAATAAAAAATAATTATTAAGAAGAAAAATTTCTATTTAAAAAAAAAAAAAAAAAAAAGGGTCAGTCTAACCCTAGGACAAATGGTGAAAGCAAAGCTATACAGACAAAATCTCACACAGCAGCACCCACATACACAGTCACAAAAAGAAAAAAGGGGAAAATAATAGTATATCTTGCTCCCAAAGTCTACCTCCTCAACTTGGGATGATTCGTTGTCTATTCAGGTTTTCCACAGATGCAGGGCACTTCAAATTGATTGTGGAGCTTTAATCCGCTGCTCCTGAGGCTGCTGGGAGAGACCTCCCCCTCTCCTCTTTGTTCACACACCTCCTGGGGCTCAGCTTTGGACTTGGCCCCGCCTCTGCTTGTTGGTCGTCTGAAGGCGTCTGCCCTTCTCTCAGACAGGACGGGGTTAAAGGTGCAAGTGATTTGGGAGCTCTGGCACAGGCCAGGAGGAGGGAGGGGCACGGATGCAGGGTGAGCCTGCAGCGGCAGGGGCCAGCGTGACATCGCACCAGCCCGAGGCACACCGCACGTTCTCCCGGGGAAGCTGTCCCTGGATTCCAGGACCCCGGCAGTGGCGGGCTGCACAGGCTCCCGGGACGGGAGGTGTGGAGAGTGACCTGTGCTCGCACACAGGCCTCTTGGTGGCGGCAGCAGCAACCCTAGCGTCCCACGCCTGTCTCTGGTGTCCGTGCCAACAGCCGCAGCTCATGCCTGTTTCCGGAGCTCCTTTACGCGGTGCACTTAATCCCCTCTCCTCTCGCACCAGGAAACAAAGAAGCAAGAAAAAGTCTCCTGTCTCTTCGGCAGCTCAGCGCCCGTCTCTGGAGCTCCTTTAAACGGCACGCTTAAACTCCTCTCCTCGCGCACCAGGAAGCAAAGTTGGAAAAAAGGTCCCTTGCCTCTTCGGCAGCTCCATACTTCTCCCAGACTCCCTCCTGCCTAGCCGTGGTGCACTAACCCCTTCAGGCTGTTTTCACACTGCCAACTCCAGACCTCTCCCTGGGATCCAACTGAAGCGAAGCCTGAGCCTCAGCTCCCAGCCCCCGCCCTTCCCAGCAGGTGAGCAGACAAGCCTCTCGGGCTGGTGAGTGCCGGTTTGCATCCTCTGTGTGGGAATCTCTCCACTTTTCCCTCCGCACCCTGTTACTGAGCTCTCCTCCATGGCTCTGAAGCTTCCCCCTCCACCACCCGCAGTCTCCCCCCATGAAGGGGCTTCTAGTGTGTGGAAACCTTTCCTCCTTCACAGCTCCCTCCCACTGGCGCAGGTCCCATCCCTATTCTTTTGTCTCTGTTTATTCTTATTTCTTTTGCCCTACCCAGGTACGTGGGGAATTTCTTGCCTTTGGGGAGGTCTGAGGTCTTCTGCCAGCATTCAGTGGGTGTTCTATAGGAGCAGTTCCACGTGTAGATGTATTTCTGATGTATCTGTGAGGAGGAAGGTGATCTCCGCATCCTACTCTTCCGCCATCTTCTCTTCTGTACCTGAACTCTTGAGGAGAAGGGTCATCTGGGGCTCCCTGGTTTTCACCAGGTCTGTAAGAGACCTCCATCTAAAGATATTCATGTTTTCTGTGCAGATATCTCCTAAATGGTTACTTCTAGGGAAATGTGAAATTCTTAAGGAGAGACCTCATGAAGCCCCTTGGTTTGTGTCAAGCTGCCAGGTATCAAGGTGGTCAGTTAAGACAACGAACTAAATTAAAAGGAACAACCAGACCCTTATTCACTTACCGCCTAAGTAAAGCTAAGAGGCAAAGAAAAAGAACGGTGCTGGTTCCTCTTTGTTCCATTTTGCCCCTCAGGGGAGGGAAGAGGCTAAGTGCTAGGAGTTGAAAAGTAGAGTCAGAGTATAAAGTAGAGAAGATCCTTTTAGTCAAGCCCCCCCCCCCCCCAGTGAGGAAAGTCTTGGTGGAGGTGCCTGAAAAATGTCTCAGTTAAGTCTTCAGAAAAGGAGACCCCCAACTGGAGGTGTCTGGGCTGGGAATGCAGATAAATTCAGATATATGAATGAGCTTGGATGGTGGGATGGAGATGGAGGAGTCAGAGAGGCCTGAGTCCTTGACTGCAACTCCCTTCAGGGACCTCAGTGCACCCACTGTGCACTGACACTGGCGTGGACACAGCTACCTCTCCTGTAGAACCTGCCAGGAAAAGCTTTGCAATTGCCTGTCATCAGACTTGAAGGATCACAGGTAGGATTTTGGCCAACATACACTGAGGAAAGAGGCAACAGGCATCCATACTAAAAACCACCCTTTCACCAAAAATTAAACCATACAGGCTACACAGAGACACTCCTATATAAAAATAACCCTCCAAGATCACAGTAGGTAACTGTTTCTCCTAAACACATAGAGAAAGAGAAATATAAGTAAAATGAAGAAGCAGAAAAACCACTCCCAATTAAAATATCAAGAGAATTTCTCTGAAAGAAGAACAAACAATGAAACAGACTTCTTCAGTCAAATAGACAGAGTTCAAAAAATAGATAATAATAAAATTACTGAAGGAATTAAAAGCTATCAACAAAAATGCAGATAACTATGCAAAGGAACTAGAAACTATCAGGAGGATCCAAGAAAAATGAGAAAACTCATTTGCAGAAACGAAAGCTGGGCTAAATGCTATGAATAGCAGATTAATAATGCAGAAGGATGAATAAGTGATCTGGAAGAGAGAATAATGGAAATCACCCAGTTAGAACAGCAGATGGAAACTGAAAAAAAAAAAAAAAAGAAAGAAATATAAGAGAGCTATGGGATAATACAAAGCATGCCAATCTATGCATAATAGGGTCCCAGAAGGAGAAGAAAGACAAAAGGGAATTGAAAATGTATTTGAAGAAATTATGGCTGAAAATGTCCCAAACCTAAAAAAGAAAACAGATATCCAGGTACAGGAAGCACAGAGGATCCCAAACAAGATAAGCCCAAACCTACACTAAGACATTATAATTAAAATGGCAAAAGTTAAAGTGAGGAGTCTAAAGGAAGCAAGAGAAAAACAAAGAGTTAGTTACAAGGAAACCCCATAAGGCTACCAGCTGATTTATCCAAAGAAACACTGCAGGCCAGAAGGGAGTGGCAAGTCCTGAAAGGGAAAAATCTGCAACCTAGGATACTCTACACAGCAAGATTATCATTTATCATTTAATAGAAAGAGAGAGAGAAAATTTCTCAGATAAGCAAAAACTAAAAGACTACAGCAATACTAAACCTATCCTAAAGGAATTACTGAAAGGTCTCCTCTAAATAGAAAAGAAGAAGCTATCGGAAAGAGAAAATCACAATTGGAAAGTAAATCATTTAAATAAGCCAGTACACAGATTTTTAAAATAATTAAAAATTATGTGAAAGTGATGATAATAACAATGAACAGCAAAATCATGAACATGAAGATGTAAAAGAGGACATTAAAATCATAAGATGTGGGGGGCTAGAAGATGGCGGAAGAGTAAGACGCGGGGATCACCTTCCTCCTCACAGAGACATCAGAAATACATCTACACGTGGAACTGCTCCTATAGAACACCCACTGAACGCTGGCAGAAGACCTCAGACCTCCCCAAAGGCAAGAAACTCCCCACGTTACCTGGGCAGGGCAAAAGAAAAAAGAATAAACAGAGACAAAAGAATAGGGACGGGACCTGCACCAGTGGGAGGGAGCCGTGAAGGAGGAAAGACTCCCACACACTAGAAGCCCCTTCGCGGGTGGAGACTGCGGGTGGTGGAGGGGGAAGCTTCGGAGCCACGGAGGAGAGCGCAGCAACAGGGGGCGGAGGGCACACAGGATCGGTGCCGACCAACCAGCACTCACCAGCCCGAGAGGCTTGTCCGCTCACCCGCCGCAGCGGGCGGGGCTGGGAACTGAGCCTCAGGCGGATCCCAGGGAAAGGTCTGGAGTTGGCAGAGTGAAAACAGCCTGAAGGGGTTAGTGCACCCCGGCTGGCCGGGAGGGAGTTCGGGAGGGAGTTCGGGAAAAAGTCTGGAGCTGCCGAAGAGGCAAGAGACCTTTTCTTCCCTCTTTACCTCCTGCTGCGCGAGGAGAGGGGTTTAAGCGAGCCGCTTAAAGGAGCTCCAGAAATGGGCACGGAGCTGCCAAAGAGGAGACTTTTTCTTGCCTCTTCGCTTCCTGGGGCGCGAGGAAAGGGAATTAGGGGCACCACATAAAGGAGCTCCAGAAACGGGCGCGAGCCGCGGCTGTCGGCACGGACAGTAGAGACGGGCGTGGGACCCTAGGGTTGCTACTGCCGCCACCAAGAGGCCTGTGTGCGAGCGCAGGTCACTCTCCACACCGGCCCTCTGGGGAGCCTGTGCAGCCCGCCACCGCCAGGGTCCCTGGTTCCTGGGACAGCTTCCCTGGGAAAACGCGCGGTGCGCCTCGGGCCGGTGCAGCGTCACGCCGGCCTTTGCCGCCGCGGACTGGCCCCACATCCGTGCCCCCCCCGCCCCCCCACCCCGCCTGAGTGAGCCAGAGACCACGAATCAGCTGCTCCGTTAACGCTGCTCCTTTGACCCCGCCCTGTCTGAGCGAAGGGCAGATGCCCTCAGACAACCTGCGTGCAGAGGCGGGGCCAGGTCCAGGGCTGAGCCCCAGGAGCTGTGCGAACAAAGAGAGGGGGAGGTCCCTCCCAGCAGCCTCAGAAACAGCGGGTTAAAGCTCCACAGTCAGCTTGAAGTGCCCTGCATCTGTGGAAAACCTGAATAGACAGCGAAATATCCCAGGTTGAGGAGGTGGACTTTGGGAGCAAGATATACTATTAGTTTCCCTTTTTTTCTTTTTGTGAGTGTGTATGTGGGTGCTGCTGCGTGAGATTTTGTCTGTGTAGCTTTGTTTTCACCATTTGTCCTGGGGTTAGACCGACCATTTTTTTTTTTTTTTGGTTTTTTTTTTCTTTAATAGAAATTTTTCTTCTAAATAATTATTTTGTTATTTTAATAATTGTATTTTACCCTACTTTATTTTGTCTTCTCCCCTTTCTTTCTTCCTTTCTTCCCTCCTTTCTTTCCTATTTCCCTCCTTCCTTCCTTCCTCCCTTCCTTCCTTTATTCTCTCCTTCCTTCCTCCCTTCCTTTCTTCCTCCCTCCCTTCCTTTCTTTATTCCCTCCTTCCTCCCTCCCTTCCTTTCTTTCTCCCTCCCTTCCTTTCTTTATTCCCTCCTTCCTTCCTCCCTTCCTTTCTTCCTCCCTCCCTTCCTTTCTTCATTCCCTCCTTCCTTCCTCCCTTCCTTTCTTCCTCCCTCCCTTCCTTTCTTTACTCCCTCCTTCCTTCCTCCCTTCCTTTCTTCCTCCCTCCCTTCCTTTCTTCCTTCCTTCCCTCCCTTCCTCCTTCCTTCCTTCCTTTCTTGTCTTTCAATTTTTTTCTCCCTTTTGTTTTGAGCCGTGTGGATTAAAGGCTCTTGGCACTCCAGCCAGGTGTCAAGGCTGTGTCTCTGAGGTGAGAGAACTAACCTCAGGACACTGGTCCACAAGAGACCTCTCAGCTCCACATAATATCAAATGGCGAAAATCTCCCAGCAATCTCCATCTCAACACCAACACCCAGCTTCACTCAAGGACCAGCAACGAACAGTGCTGGACACCATATACCCAACAAAGAGCGAGACAGGTCTACAGCCCCATCCATTAGCAGAGAGGCTGCCTAGAATCACAGTAAGGCTACCAACATCCCCAAACACATCACCAGACGTGGACCTGCCCACCAGGGAGACGGGATCCAGCCTCATCCACCAGAACAGGGGCACTGGTCCCCCCAACCAGGAAACCTGCTCAACCCACTGAACCAACCTCAGCCACTGGGGACAGCCACCAAAAATAGATAGAACTATGAACCTGCAGCTGCAAAAGGGAGACCCCAAACACAGTAAGATAAGCAAAATGAGAAGACAGAAAAACACACAGCAGATGAAGGAACAAGATAAAAACACACCAGACCTAACAAATGAAGAGGTAATAGCCAGTCTACCTGAAAGAGAATTTAGAATAATGATGGTGAAGATGATGCAAAATCTTGGAAATAGAATAGACAAATTGCAAGAAACAGTGAACAAGGACCTAGAAGAAATAAAGAGGAAGCAAGTAACGATGAGCAACACAATAAATGAAATGAAAAATACTCTAGACGGGATCAGTAGCAGAATAACTGAGGCAGAAGGACGGATAAGTGACCTGGAAGATAAAATAGTGGAAATAACTACTGCAGAGCAGAAGAAAGAAAAAAGAATGAAAAGAACTGAGGACAGTCTCAGAGATCTCTGGGACAACATTAAACGCACCAACATTCGAATCATAGGGGTCCCAGAAGAAGAGAAAAAGAAAGGGACTGAGAAAATATTTGAAGAGATTATAGTTGAAAACTTCCCTAATATAGGAAAGGAAATAGTCAACCAAGTCCAGGAAGCACAGAGAGTCCCATACAGGATAAAACCAAGGATAAACATGCCAAGACACATAATAATCAAACTGTCAAAAATTAAATACAAAGAAAACATATTAAAAGCACCAAGGGAAAAACAACAAATAACACACAAGGGAATCCCCAGAAGGCTAACATCTGATCTTTCAGCAGAAACTCTACAAGCCAGAAGGGAGTGGCAGGACATATTTAAAGTGATGAAAGAAAAAAACCTACAACCAAGATTACTCTACCCAGCAAGGATCTCATTCAGATTTGATGGAGAAATTAAAACCTTTACAGACAAGTAAAAGCTGAGAGAGTTCAGCACCACCAAACCAGCTTTACAACAAATACTAAAGGAACTTCTCTAAGCAAGAAACATAAGAGAAGGAAAAGACCCACAAGAACAACCCGAAACAATTAAGTAAATGGTAATAGGAACGCACATATCAGTAATTACCTTAAATGTAAATGGATTAAATGCTCCCACCAAAAGACACAGACTGGCTGAATGGATACAAAAACAGGACCCATATATATGCTGTCTACAAGAGACCCACTTCAGACCTAGGGACACTTACAGGCTGAAAGTGAGGGGATGGCAAAAGATATTCCATGCAAATGGAAATCAGAAGAAAGCTGGAGTAGCAATTCTCATATCAGACAAAATAGACTTTAAAATAAAAACTATTACAAGAGACAAAGAAGGACACTACATAATGATCAAGGGATCAATCCATGAAGAAGATATAACAATTGTAAATATTTATGCACCCAACATAGGCGCACCTCAATACATAAGGCAAATACTAACAGCCATAAAAGGGGAAATCGACAGTAACACAATCATACTGGGGACTTTAACACCCCACTGTCACCAATGGACAGATCATCCAAAATGAAAATAAATAAGGAAACACAAGCTTTAAATGATACATTATACAAGATGGATTTACTTGATATTTATAGGACATTCCATCCAAAAACAACAGAATACACATTTTTCTCAAGTGCTAATGGAACATTCTCCAGGATAGATCATATCTTGGGTCACAAATCTAGCCTTGGCAAATTTAAGAAAATTGAAATCATATCAAGTATCTTTTACGACCACAATGCTATGAGACTAGATATCAATTACAGGAAAAGATCTGTAAAAAATACAAACACATGGAGGCTAAACAATACACTACTTAATAACGAAATGATCACTGAAGAAATCAAAGAGGAAATCAAAAAGTACTTAGAAACAAATGACAATGGAGACACGACGACCCAAAACCTATGGGATACAGCAAAAGCAGTTCTAAGAGGGAAGTTTATAGCAATACAATCATACCTTAAGAAACAGGAAGCATCTCGAATAAACAACCTAACTTTGCACCTAAAGCAATTAGAGAAGGAAGAACAAAAATACCCAAAATTTAGCAGAAGGAAAGAAATCATAAAGATCAGATCAGAAATAAATGAAAAAGAAATGAAGGAAACAATAGCAAAGATCAATAAAACTAAAAGCTGGTTCTTTGAGAAGATAAATAAAATTGATAAACCATTAGCCAGACTCATCAAGAATAAAAGGGAGAAGACTCAAATCAATAGAATTAGAAATGAAAAAGGAGACGTAACAACTGACTCTGCAGAAATACAAAAGATTATTAGAGATTACTACAAGCAACTGTATGCCAATAAAATGGACAACCTGGAAGAAATGGACAAATTCTTAGACATGCACAACCTGCCGAGACTGAACCAGGGAGAAACAGAAAATGTGAACAGACCAATCACAAGCACTGAAATTGAAACTGTGATTAAAAATCTTCCAACAGGGCTTCCCTGGTGGCGCAGTGGTTGGGAGTCCGCCTGCCGATGCAGGGGATACGGGTTCGTGCCCCGGTCCGGGAAGATCCCACATGCCGCGGAGCGGCTGGGCCCGTGAGCCATGGCTGCTGAGCCTGCGCGTCCGGAGCCTGTGCCCCGCAATGGGAGAGGCCACAACAGTGAGAGGCCCGCGTACCACATTAAAAGGATCATACACCATGATCAAGTAGGGTTTATTCCAGGAATGCAAGGATTCTTCAATATACGCAAATCAATCAACGTGATACACCATATCAACAAACTGAAGGAGAAAAACCATATGATCATCTCAATAGATGCAGAGAAAGCTTTTGACAAAATTCAACACCAGTTTATGATAAAAACCCTGCAGAAAGTAGGCATAGAGGGAACTTTCCTCAATATAATAAAGGCAATATATGACAAACCCACAGCCAGCATTGTTCTCAATGGTGAAAAACTGAAACCATTTCCACTAAGATCAGGAACAAGACAAGGTTGCCCACTCTCACCACTATTATTCAACATAGTTTTGGAAGTTCTAGCCACAGCAATTAGAGAAAATAAAGAAATAAAAGGAATCCAAATAGGAAAAGAAGAAGTAAAGCTGTCACTGTTTGCAGATGACATGATACTATACATAGAGAATACTAAGGATGCTACCAGAAAACTACTAGAACTAATCAATGAATTTGGTAAGGTAGCAGGATAAAAAATTAATGCACAGAAATCTCTGGCATTCTTATACACTAATGATGAAAAATCTGAGAGTGAAATTAAGAAAACACTCCCATTTACCACTGCAAGAAAAAGAATAAAATATCTAGGAATAAACCTACCTAAGGAGACAAAAGACTTGTATGCAGAAAACTATAAGACACTGATGAAAGAAATTAAAGATGATACAAATAGGTGGAGAAATATACCATGTTCTTGGATTGGAAGAATCAACATAGTGAAAATGACTCTATTACCCAAAGCAATCTACAGATTCAATGCAATCCCTATCAAATTACCACTGACATTTTTTACAGAACTAGAACAAAGAATTTCACAATTTGTATGGAAACACAAAAGACCCCGAATAGCCAAAGCAATCTTGAGAACGAAAAATGGAGCTGGAGGAATCAGGCTCCCTGACTTCAGACTATACTACAATGCTACAGTCATCAAGACAGTATGGTACTGGCACAAATACAGAAATATAGATCAATGGAACAGGATAGAAAGCCCAGAGATAAACCCACACACATATGGTCACCTTATCTTTGATAAAGGAGGGAAGGAAACACAGTGGAGAAAAGACAGCCTCTTCAATAAGTGGTGCTGGGAAAACTGGACAGATACATGTAAAAGTACGAAATTAGAACACTCCCTAACACCATACACAAAAATAAACTCAAAATGGGTTAAAGACCTAAATGTAAGGCCAGACACTATCAAACTCTTAGAGGAAAACATAGGCAGCGCACTCTATGACATCAATCACAGCAAGATCCTTTTTGACCCATCTCCTAGAGAAATGGAAATAAAAACAAAAATAAACAAATGGGATCTAATGAAACTTAAAAGCTTTTGCACAGCAAAGGATACCATAAACAAGACCAAAAGACAACCCTCAGAAAGGGAGAAAATATTTGCAAATGAAGCAACTGACAAAGGATTAATATCCAAAATTTATAAGCAACTCATGCAGCTCAATAACAAAAAAACAAACAACCCAATCCAAAAATGGGCAGAACTAAATAGACATTTCTCCAAAGAAGATATACAGATAGCCAACAAACACATGAAAGAATGCTCAACATCATTAATCATTAGAGAAATGCAAATCAAAACTACAATGAGATATCATCTCACACCGGCCAGATTGGCCATCATCAAAAACTCTAGAAACAATAAATGCTGGAGAGGGTGTGGAGAAAAGGGAACACTCTTGCACTGTTGGTGGGAATGTAAAATGATACAGCCACTATGGAGAACAGTATGGAGTTTCCTTAAAAAACTACAAATAGAACTACCATATGACCCAGCAATCCCACTACTGGGCATATACCCTGAGAAAACCATAATTCAAAAAGAGTCATGTACCAAAATGTTTATTGCAGGTCTATTTACAATAGCCAGGACATGGAAGCAACCTAAGTGTCCATCAACAGATGAATGGATAAGGAAGATGTGGCACATATATACAATGGAATATTACTCAGCCATAAAAAGAAATGAAACTGAGTTATTTGTAATGAGGTGGATAGACCTGGAATCTGTCATACAGAGTGAAGTAAGTCAGAAGGATAAAAACAAATACCGTATGCTAACATATATATGGAATCTAAAAAAAAAAAAAAATGTCATGAAGAGATTAGTGGTAGGATGGGAATAAAACATAGACCTACTAGAGCATGGACTTGAGGATATGGGGAGGGGGAAGGGTAAGCTGTGACGATGTGAGAGAGTGGCAGGGACATATACACACTACCAAATGTAAATTAGATAGCTAGTGGGAAGCTGCAGCATAGCACAGGGAGTTCACCTCTGTGCTTTGTGGCCACCTAGAGGGGTGGGATAGGGAGGGTGGGAGGGAGGGTGACACAAGAGGGAAGATTTATGGGAACATATGTATATGTATAACTGATTCACTTTGTTGTAAAGGAGAAACCGACACACTATTGTAAAACAGTTATACTCAAATAAAGATGTTTAAAAAAAATATCATAAGATGTGGGGTAGGAGAGTAAGAAAATGTATATTTTTTTTCTAGAATGTGTTTGGACCTATATGACTACCAATCTAAAGCAAGTAGAGGGCTTCCCTGGTGGCACAGTGGTTGAGAGCCCGCCTGCCAATGCAGAGGACACGGGTTTGTGCCCTGGTACAGGAAGATCCCACATGCCACGGAGTGGCTGGTCCTGTGAGCCACGGCCGCGGAGCCTGTGCTCTGCAATGGGAGAGGCCACAGAAGTGACAGGCCGGCGTACCACAAAAAAAAAAAAAAAAAAAAGCAAGTAGATACAGAAAGAGATTAACATACTTGAAAAACAGGGCAACCACAAATCAAAAACATACAGTAGATTCACAAAAATCAAAAAGAAGAGAACATAAGCATAATACAAAAGAAAAAGGGACAAAGAAGAAATACAGAATCAATGGGAAAACAAAGCTTAAAATGGCAATAAATATATATCTATCCATAAATATATATCTATCAATGGACTAAATGCTCCAATCAAAAGATACAGAATGGCAGATTGGATTAAAATTACACACACACACACACACAAGAGCCTACAATAAGCTGCCTACAAGAGACATACTTTAGGTCAAAGGACACACATAGATTGAAAGTGAGGGGATGAAATCATGACAAGAAAGCAGGGTTTGCAATACTCATATTGAACAAAATAAATAGACTTTAAAACAAATGCTATAGAAAGATAAAGAAGAACACTATATAATGATAAAAAGATCAATACAAGGAGAGGATTTTACACTCATCAACATATATGCACCCAATATAAGAGCACTGAAATACATAAAATGAACACTAACAGACCTAAAGGGAGAAATTGACAAGAATACAATAATAATAGATGACTTTAACACCCCACTCACATCAACACATATATCTTTGAGACAGAAAATCAATAAGGCAACAGAGATCCTGAATGATACAATAGAACAGTTAGATTTAATTGATATTTTCAGGATATTACATCCAAAAAAAAAAAAAAAAAAACCCAGAATACACATTCTTTTCAAGTGCACGTGGAACATTCCCTAGGATTGACCACATACTAGGGCACAAAACAAACCTCAACATATTTAAGAATATACAAATTATTTCAAGCAATTCTTCTGACCACAACAGCATGAAACTAGAAATCAACCACAGAAAAAGAAAGAAGAAAACAATTACACAGAGACTAAACAACAGGTACTAAAAAAACAATGGGTCAAGGAGGAAATCAAAGAAGAAATATAAAAATTCCTTGAGGCAAATGACAATGAAAACACAACCATGCAAAATCTATGGGATGCAGCAAAAGCAGTTATTAGAAGTTCATAGCAATACAAACCTCCTTTATGAAACAAGAAATATCTCAAACAACCTAATCCACCACCTAAAAGAGTTAGAAAAACAACAAACAAAACCTAAAGTCAGCAGAAGGAAGGAGATAATAAAGATTAGAGAGGAAATAGAGATTTTAAAAAACAAAACAATAGAAAAATCAATAAAACCAAGAGCTGATTGAAAGGGTAAAAAAATCGACAAACCTCTGGCTAGGATCACCAAGAATAAAAGAGAGAAGACCCAAATAAATGAAGTAAGAAATGAAAGAGGAGAAATCACAACTGATACCACAGAAATACAAAAAACCATAAGGGAAAACTATGAACAATTATATGCCAACAAATTTGACAACCTAGAAGAAAAGGACAACTTTCTGGAAACATACAGCCAACAAAAACTGAATCAAGAAGAAATACATAACTTGAACAGGTCGATCACTAGAAGTAAAATAGAATGTGTAATAATAATAAAAAAATTAACTCCCTACAAACAAAAGTCCAGGACCAGATGGCATCAAACGTGAATTCTACCAAACATACAAAGAAGAACTTACACCAGTCCTTCTCAAACTCATTCAAAAGATTGAAGAAGAAGGAACACTCCCAAAGACATTCTATGAAGTCTCCATCACCCTGATACTAAAACCAAAGACACTACCAAAAAAGAAAATTAAAGGGCACTACCTTTGATAAATATAGATGTAAAAATTCTCAACAAAATATTAGCAAACTGAATCCAACAACACATAAAAAAGGTCATATACAACAGGAGGACCTTCAAGATGGTGGAGAAGTAAGACAAAGAGATCACCTTCCTCCCCACAAATACAAGAAAAATACCTCTACATGTGCAACAACTCCTACAGAACACCTATTGGCTTCCCAAAAGGTAAGAAACTCCCCACATAACTGGGTAGGGCAAAAGAAAAAAGGAGAAACAGAGACAAAAGAATAGGGACGGGACCTGCACTTCTGGGAAGGAGCTGTGAAGGAGGAAAAGGTTTTTTGTTTGTTTTTTGCGGTATGCAGGCCTCTCACTGTTGTGGCCTCTCCCGTTGTGGAGCACAGGCTCTGGACGCGCAGGCTCAGTGGCCATGGCTCACAGGCCCAGCCGCTCGGCGTCATGTGGGATCTTCCCATACCGGGGCACGAACCCGTGTCCCCTGCATCGGCAGGTGGACTCTCAACCACTGCACCACCAGGGAAGCCTGGAGGAAAAGTTTTGACAGACTAGGAAGCCCATTCACTGGCAGAGATGGAGGGGGTGTAGTTGGGGGGGAAGCTTTGGAGACAGGGAGAAGAGCACAGCAACAGGTGTGCAGAGGACAAAGTGGAGAGATTCCTGCACAGAGGATCAGAGCTAACCAGCACTTACCAGCCTGAGAGGCTTGTCTGCTCACCCACCGGGGTGGGCAGGGGCTGGGAGCTGAGACTCGGGCTTCAGAGGTCAGATCCCAGGGAAAGGACTGAGGTTGGCTGTGTGAACCCAGCCTGAAGGGTCTAGCATGCCACAGCTAGCTAGGAGGAAGTCCAGGAAAAAGTCTGGACCTGCCTAAGAGTCAAGAGACGATTGTTTCGGGGTGCACGAGGAGAGGGGATTCAGAGCACTGCCTAAATGAGCTTCAGAGATGGGCATGAGCTGCAGCTATCAGTGTAGACACCAGAGACTGGCATGAAACTCTAAGGCTGCTACTGCAGCTACCAAGAAACCTGTGTGCAAGCACAGGTAACTCTCCACACCTCCCCTCCCAAGGGCCTACGCAGCCCGCCAATGCCAGGGTCCTGTGATCCAGGGGCAACTTCCCCAGGAGAACACACAGTGTGCCCCAGGGTATTGCAACGTCACGCCGGTCTCTGCTGCTGCAGGCTTGGCCCACATTCCATACCCCTCCCTACGCTCAGCCTGAGTGATCCAGAACACCCTAATCAGCGGCTCCTTTCACCTCCTCCTGTCTGGGTGAAGAACAGACACCAGAGGGTGACCTACATGCAGAGGCAAGGACAAATCCAAAGCTGAACCCCAGGAGCTGTGCAAACAAAGAAGAGAAAGGGAAATTTCTCCATGCAGCCTCAGGAGCAGCAGATTAAATCTCCACAATCAACTTGATGTACTCTGCCTCTGTGGAATACCTGAATAGACAATGAATCATCCCAAAATGGAGGCAGTGGACACTGAGAAAAACTGTACACTTGGGGAATGCTGTATACGACTGGCTAGTTTCTGATTTTTATGTTTATCCTAGTATAGATTTTAGCACTTGTTATCATTGGTGGATTTGTTTACTGGTTTGGTTGCTCTCTTCCTTTCTTTTTTTATCACTATTTTTGTTTTTTTATTTTAATAGCTAAAATTTTTTTTTAATAACTTTTTTATTTTATTTTTCTTCTGAGATGTGTGGCTGACAGGGTCTTGGTGCTCTGACCAGGTGTCAGGTCTGAGCCTCTGAGGTGGGAGAGCCAAGTTCAGGACATTGTTCCACCAGAGACCTCGGGCCCCATGTAATATCAAATGGTGAAAGTGCTCCCAGAGATCTCCATCTCAATGCTAAGACCTACCTCCACTCAATGACCAGCAAGCTCCTGTGCTGGACACCCTATACCAAACAACTAGCAAGACAGGAACAAAACCCCACCCATTAGCAGAGAGGCTGCCTAAAATCACAGTAAGTGCACAGACACCTCAAAACACATCACCGGACACGGTCCTGACCACCAGAAAGACAAGATCCAGCCTCATCCACCAGAACACAGGCACAAGTCCCCTCCACCAGGAAGGCTACACAACCCATTGAGCCAACCTTAGCCACTGGAGGCAGACACCAAAAACAACGGGAACTACAAACCTGCAGCCTGTGAAAAGGAGACCTCAAATGCAGTAAGTTAAGCAAAATGAGAAGACAAAGAAATATGCAGCAGATGAAGGAGCAAGGTAAAAACCCACCAGACCAAACAAATGAAGAGGAAATAGACAGTCTACTCAAAAAATTATTCAGAGTAATGATAGTAAAGATGATCCAAAATCTTGGAAATAGAATGGAGAAGATACAAGAAATGTTAAACAAGGACCTAGAAGAACTAAACAGCAAATAACAATGATGAACAACACAATAAATGAAATTTAAAATTCTCTAGAAGGAATCAATAGCAGAATAACTGAGTCAGAAGAACAGATACATGACCTGGAAGATAAAATAGTGAAAATAACTACTGCAGAGAAGAATAGGGAAAAAAGAAAGAAAAGAATTAAGGACGGTCTCAGAACCTCTGGGACAACATTAAATGCAACAACATTTGACTTATAAGGGTCTGAGAGGAAGAGAAAAAGAAAGGGACCGAGAAAATATTTGAAGAGATTATAGTTGAAAACTTCCCTAATATAGGAAAGGAAAGAGTCAATCAAGTCCAGGAAGCACAGAGAGTTCTATACAGGATAAAACCAAGGTGAAACACACCAAGACACATATTAATCAAACTATCAGAATTAAATACAAAGAAAAAATATTAAAAGCAGCAAGGGAAAAGCAACAATTACCATATATAGGAATCCCCATAAGGTTAACAGCTGACCTTTCAGGAGAAACTCTGCAAGCCAGAAGGGAGTGGCAGGACATATTTAAAGTGATGAAAGGGAAAAGCCTACAACCAAGATTACTCTACCCAGCAAGGACCTCATTCAGATTCAACAGAGAAATTAAAACCTTTACAGACAAGCAAAAGCTAAGAGAATTCAGCACCATCAAACCAGATTTACAACAAATGCTAAAGGAACTTCTCTAGGCAGGAAAAACAGGAGAAGGAAAAGACATACAATAACAAACCCAAAACAATTAAGAAAATGGTAATAGGAACATACATATCGATAATTACCTTAAATGTAAATGGATTAAATGCTCCCACCAAAAGACACAGACTGGCTGAATGGATACAAAAACAAGACCCATATATATGCTGTCTACAAGAGACCCACTTCAGACCTAGAGACACATACAGACTGAAAGTAAGAGGATGGAAAAAGATATTCCATGCAAATGGAAATCAGAAGAAAGCTGGAGTAGCAATTCTCATATCAGACAAAATAGACTTTAAAATAAAAACTATTACAAGAGAAAAAGGACACTACATAATGATCAAGAGATCAATCCAAGAAGAAGATATAACAATTGTAAATATTTATGCACCCAAGATAGGAGCAACTCAATACATAAGGCACATGCTAACAACCATAAAAGGGGAAATCAACAGTAACACAATCATAGTAGGGGACTTTAACACCCCACTTTCACAAATGGACAGATCATCCACAATGAAAATAAGTATGGAAACACAAGCTTTAAATAGCACATTAAACAAGATGGACTTATTTGACATTTATAGGACATTCCATCCAAAAAACAACAGAATACACTTTCTTTTCAAGTGCTCATTGAACATTCTCCAGGATAGATAATATTTTGGGTCACAAATCAAGCCTTGGTAAACATAAGAAAATTAAAATTGTATCAAGTATCTTTTCTGACCACAATGCTATGAGACTTGATACCAATAACAGGAAAGAAACTAAAAAATACAAACACATGGAAGCTAAACAATACACTACTAAATAACCAAGAAAAGACTGAAGAAATCAAATAGAAATTTTAAAAATACCTAGAAACAAATGACAGTGAAATACAATGACCCAAAACCTATGCGATGCAGCAAAAGCACGTTTAAGAGGGAAGTTTATAGCAATACAATCCTACCTCAAGATACAAGACAAATCTCAAATAAACAACCTAACCCTACACCTAAAGCAATTAGAGAAAGAACAAAAAAAACCCAAAGTTGGCAGAAGGAATCATAAAAATCAGATCAGAAATAAATGAAAAAGAAATGAAGGAAATAGCAGAGATCAATAGAACTAAAAGCTGGTTCTTTGAGAAGATAAACAAAATTGATAAACCATTAACCAGACTCACTCATCAAAATAAAAAAAGGGAAAAGACTCAAATCAACAAACTACAAATGAAAAAGGAGAAGTAACAACTGACACTGCATAAATACAAAGGGTAATGACAGAATACTCATGAGAGCAATTATATGTCAATAAAATGGACAACCTGTAAGAAATGGACAAATTCTTAGAAAAGCACAACCTTCCGAGACTGAACCAGGAAGAAATAGAAAATATAAACAGACCAATCACAAGCACTGAAATTGAGACTGTGATTAAAAACCTTCCAACAAACAAAAGCCCAGGACCAGATGGCTTCACAGACGAATTCTATCAAACATTTACAGAAAAGCTAACACCTATCCATCTCAAACTCTTCCAAAATATAGCAAAGGGAAGAACACTGCCAAACTCATTCTACGAGGTCACCATCACACTGATACCAAAACCAGACAAAGATATCACACACAAAAAAAGAAAACTACAAGCCAATATCACTGATGAACATAGATGCAAAAATCCTCAGCAAAATACTAGCAGACAGAATCCAACAACACATTAAAAGGATCATATACCATGATCAAGTGGGGTTTATCCCAAGAATGCAAGGATTCTTCAATATATGCAAATCAATCAATGTGATACACCATATTAAAAAATTGAAGGAGAAAAACTACATGATAATCTCAATTGATGCAGAAAAATCTTTTGACAAAATTCAACACCCATTTATGATAAAACCCCCCCAGAAAGCAGGCATAGAGGGAACTTACCTCAACAAATAGAGGCCATATATGACAAACCCACAGCCAACATTCTTAATGGTGAAAAACTGAAACCATTTCCACTAAGATCAGGAACAAGACATGGTTGGCCACTCTCACCACTATTATTCAACAGAGTTTTGGAACTTTGGGCCATAGCAATCAGAGAAGAAAAAGAAATAAAAGGAATCCAAATCGGAAAAGAAGAAGTAAAACTGTCACTATTTGCAGATGACATGACCCTATACACAGAGGGTCCTAAAGGTGCTACCAGAAAACTACTAGAGCTAGTCAATGAATTTGGTAAAGTATCAGGATACAAAATTAATGCACAGAAATCTCTTACATTCCTATACACTAATGATGAAAAATCTGAAAGAGAAAATAAGGAAACACTCCCGTTTACCATTGCAACAAAAACAATAAAATACCTAGGGATAAACCTACCTATGGAGACAAAAGACCTGTATGCAGAGAATTATAAGACACTGATGAAAGAAATTAAAGATGATACAAACAGATAGAGAGATATACCATGTTCTTGGATTGGAAGAATCAACATTGTGAAAATGACTATACTGTCTAAAGCAATCTACAGATTCAGTGAAATCCCTATCAAACTACCACTGGCATTTTTCACAGAACTAGAATAAAAAATTTCACAATTTGTATGGAAACACAAAAGACCCCAAATAGCCAAAGAAATCTTGAGAACGAAAAATGGAGCTGGAGGAATCAGGCTCCCTGACTTCAGACTATACTACAATGCTACAGTCATCAAGACAGTATGGTACTGGCACAAATACAGAAATATAGATCAATGGAACAGAATAGAAAGCCCAGAGATAAACCCACGCACCTATGGTCAACTAATCTATGACAAAGGAGGCAAGAGTACACAATGGACAAATGACCACCTCTTCAATAAGTGGTGCTGGGAAAACTGGACAGCTACATGTAAAAGAATGAAATTAGAACACTCCCTAACACCATACACAAAAATAAACTCAAAATGGATTAAAGACCTAAAGGTAAGGCCAGACGCTATAAAACTCTTAGAGGAAAACATAGGCAGAACACTCTATGGCATAAATCACAGCAAGATCCTTTTTGACCCACCTCCTAGAGTAATGGAAATAAAAATAAACAAATGGGACTTAATTAAACTTAAAAGCTTTTGCACAGCAAAGGAAACTATAAACAAGATGAAAAGACAACCCTCAGAATGGGAGAAAATATTTGCAAATGAAGCAAGTGACAAAGGATTAATCTCCAAAATATACAAGCAGCTCATGCAGCTCAATATCAAAAAACACAAACAACCCAATCCAAAAATGGGCAGAAGACCTAAACAGACATTTCTCCAAAGAAGATACACTGATTGCCAAGAAACACATGAAAGGATGCTCAACATCACCTATTATTAATGAGGTATCACCTCACACCAGTCAGAATGGCCACAATCAAAAAATCTACAAACAGTAACTGCTGGAGAGGCTGTGGAGAGCAGGGAACTCTCTTGCACTGTTGGTGGGAATGTAAATTGATACAGCCACTATGAAGAACAGTATGGAAGTTCCTTAAGAAATTAAAAATAGAACTAACAGCAGTCCCACTACTGGGCATATACCCTGAGAAAACCATAATTCAAAAAGAGTCATGTACCACAATGTTCATTGCAGCACTATTTACAATAGCCAGGATATGCAAGCAACCTAAGTGTCCATCAACAGATGAATGGATAAAGAAGATGGGGCTTATATATACAATGGAATATTACTCAGCCATAAAGAGAAATGAAATTCAGTTATTTGTATTGAGGTGGATGGACCTCCCATGCTCAATCTGTCCTTCAGAGTGAGGTAAGTCAGAAAGAGAAAAACAAATACTGTATGCTAACAAATATATATGGAGTCTAAAAAAAATTTAAAATCGTTCTGAAGAACCTAGGGGCAGGACAGGGATAAAGACGCATACATAGGGCTTCCCTGGTGGCGCAGTGGTTGAGAGTCCACCTGCCGATGCAGGGCACACGGGTTCATGCCCCGGTCCAGGAAGATCCCACATGCCGTGGAGCGGCTAGGCCTGTGAGACATGGCTGCTGAGCCTGCTCATCCGGAGCCTGTGCTCCACAACGGAAGAGGCCACAACAGTGAGAGGCCCACGTACCGCAAAAAAAAAAAAAAAAAAAAAAGACGCATACGTAGAGAATGGACTTGAGGACACAGGGAGAGGGAAGCATAAGCTGGGATGAAGTGAGAGAGTGGCATTGACATATATACACTACCAAATGTAAAATAGATAACTGTGGGAAGCAGCCATATAGTACAGGGAGCTCAGCTCCCTGCTTTGTGACCACCTAGAGGGGAGGGATAGGGATGGTGGGAGGGAGACGCAAGAGGGAGGGGATATGGGGATATATGTATACGTATAGCTGATTCACTTTGTTATACATCAGAAACTAACACACCATTGTAAAGCAATTATACTCCAATAAAGAAAACCAAAAAAAAGATCATATACCTCACCAAGTTGGATTCATCCCAGGGTCTCAAGTATTGATCACCATACACAAAATCAATATGATACACCACATCAACAGAAGAAAAGACAATCACATGTTCATCTCAATGATGCAGAAAAAACATTTGATAAAATTCACAATTTTATCAGTCTGATAAAATTCAACATCCATTCATGATAAAAAACCTTATAAGTGTGTAGAGAGGGAACATCTCAACATAATAAAAGCTATTTATAGAACCCATATCCAATATAACATTCAACCGTGAAAAGCTGAAAGCCTTCCTGCTAAAAACTGGAACAAGGATGCCCACTCTCACCACTTCTCTTCAACATGGTATGGGCAGTCCTAGCTACAGCAAGCAGACAAGAAAAAGAAATAAAATGTATTGAAATTGGCAGGGAGGAGGTAAAATTGTCATTATATGCAGATGACATGATATTATATATAGAAAACCCTAAAGATTCCCTAAAAACTACTAGAACTGATAAACAAGTTCAGCAAGGTAGCAGGATACAAGATTAACATACAGAAATTGGTTGCGTTTCTTTACACTAACAATGAAATATCAGAAAGGAAATATAAACAAAAAAATCTCTTTTAAAAATTGCATCCAAAAAAAAAACTTAGGAATAAACCTCACCAAGGAGGTGAAAGATTTGTATGCTGAGAACTACAAAACATTAATAAAGGAAACTGAAGACAATTCAAAAAAATGGAAAGATATCCCATGCTCTTAGATTAGAAGAAATAATATTGTTAAAATGGCCATACTACCCAAAGCAATTTATAGATTTAATGCAATCCCTATCAAATTACCCATGACATTTTTCACAGAACTAGAACAAATAATCCTAAAATTATATGAACCCATAAAGACCCAGAATTGCCAAAGCAATCCTGAGGAAATAGAACAAAGCAGGAGGCATAACCCTCCCAGACTTCGGACAATACTACCAAGCTACAGTAATCAAAACAGCACAGTATTGGCACAAAAACAGATATATGGATCAATGGAACAGAATAGAGAGCCCAGAAATAAACCCACACACCTATGGACAATTAACCTTCAACAAAGGAGGGAAGAATATACATGGGGAAAAGACAGTCTCTTCAGCAAGCGGTGTTGGGAAAGTTAGATAGCCACATGTAAATCAATGAAGTTAGAACACACCCTCACACCATACACAAAAATAAACTAAAAATGGCTTAAAGACTTAAATATAAGACACCATAAAACTCCTAGAAGAGAACATAGGCAAAATATTCTCTGAAATAAATTGTACCAATGTTTTCTTAGGTCTGTCTCCTAAGGCAATAGAAATAAACAAATGGGATGTAATCAAACTTACAAGCTTTTGCACAGCAAAGGAAACCATAAACAAAACGAAAAGACAACTTATGGAGTGGGAGAAGATATTTGCAAATGATGCGACTGACACGGGCTTAATTTCCAAAATATACAAACAGCTCATACAATTCAATAACAAAGAAACAAACAACCCAATCAAAAAATGAGAAGACCTAAATATTTAGATATTTCTCCAAAGAAGACAAACAGGTGGCCAGTAGGCACATGAAAAAATGCTCATCATCACTAATTATTAGAGAAATGCAAATGAAAACTATAGCGAGGTACCATGTCACATCAGTCAGAATGGCCATCATTAAAAAGTCTACAGATAATAAATGCTGGAGAGGGTATGGAGAAAGCAGAACCCTCTTACACTGTCAGTGGGAATGTAAACTGATGGACCCACTATGGAAACGGGTATGGAGTTTCCTCAAAAATCTAAATCAGAATTGCCATATGATCTAGCAATCCCACTCCTGGCATATACCCCAAAAAACTATAATTCAAAAAGGTACATGCGGGACTTCCCTGGGGCACAGTGGTTAAGAATCTGCCTGCCAATGCACAGGACATGGGTCCAAGCTCTGGTCTGGGAAGATCCCACATGCCATGGAGCAGCTAAGCCCATGTGCCACAACTACTGAGCCTGTGCTCTAGAGCCCACGTGCCTAGAGCCCATGCTCTGCAACAAGAGAAGCCACCACAATGAGAAGCCCGCACACCACAACAAAGAGTAGCCCCCGCTCGCCACAACTAGAGAAAGCCTGCGCACAGCAATGAAGACCCAATGCAGCCAAAAATAATAAATCAATAAATTTATAATAATTTTAAAAGGTAAATGCACTCCTATGTTCGTAACAGCACTATTTACAATAGCCAAGACATGGAACAGATGAATAGACAAAGAAGTTGTGAGATATATATACACACACATACACAATGTACTATTACTCAGCCTTTAAAAAGAATGAAATAACGCCATCTACAGAAACATGGATGGACCTAGAGATTATCATACTAAGCGAAGTAAGTTAAAAAGAGAATGCCAGATACCATATAATATCACTTATATGTGGTATCTAAAATACGACACAAATGAACACGTCTATGAAACAGAAACAGACTCACAGACATAGAGAACAGACTTGTGTTTGCCAAGGGGGATGGGGGGTGGGGGAGGAATGGATTGGGAGTTTGGGGTTAGCAGATGCAAACTATTATATATAGGATGGATAAACAACAAGGTCCTACTGTATAGCACAGGGAACAATATTCAATATCCTGATAAACCATAATGGAGAAAGTATATATATATATATATATATATATATATATATATATATATATATATAAAACTGGGTCACTTTGCTGTACAGCAGAAATTAACACAACATTTGTAAATCAACTATACTTCAATAAAATTTTTTTTAAAAAAGAAATCTTGGTCTAGAGGGAAATAGGTTGCTTTGCTGGGGACCTGTAGTGTGTATAGACCTGTGTGGTTCCACTGTGAGATGTAACAAGAGGATGAAGCCAGGTATGGTGGCCAGTGACCGCAAAACCCATTGATGTCACCCAGATCCTCCCTTCACCTGGGATGTGGCTTTACTACTATGCCCACTTCTAAAGGTTATTATTGCTATCATCTGTGTGTGTGTGTGTGTGTGTGTGTGTTTGCGTGTGATTGCAAAACATCTGATTAAGTAAATTTAACAAGGGAGCAAGCATACATAGTTTGTGGGGCTCAACAAAGGTTAAGGTTGGTACTCAGTAATGGTATTTGTCTGCTCAGGCTGCCATAATAAAATATCATAGATTGGGTGGTTTAAACAACAGAAATTCATTTCTCACAATTTTGGAGGTTGGGAAGTCCAAGATCAAGGTGCTGGCAAGGTAGGTTTCATTTGGAGGGCCTCTTCTCTCGGCTTGTAGATGGTTGTCTTTTTGCTGTGTTCTCGCATGGCACAGACAAAAAGAGACAGAGCTATGGTCTCTCTTTCTTTCTTATAAGGACACTAATCCTATTAAATTAGGATCCCAGCCTTATAACACACTTAACCTTAATTACCTCCTAAAGACCCTATCTCCAGATAAAGTTACACTGGAGGGTTAGGGCTTCAACATGTCAACGTGGCAGGGGACACAACTTAGTCCATACAATAATATCAGCTCTTCTTTCTCACATCTCAAAATGGTTTTTCATGTTTAACTTGAGCCCTGCTAACACTAAAATCTCCCTGCTCAGCTGGAGTTGAGCCAACCAAGAAACAATGGCAAAAGCTACTTTCAGAAATACCCTCCCATCCTTGGGGTGACTGTGCTGAGCCTTAGCCCCTGAACACTTAGATCTTACCTGCTCTAAAAAATGCTTCTTTCTGCAAAGGAAGAATAAAATCTTTCCAGAGTTTTTACGGATTTTCTGGTGGGCTACGTAACCACAAAACTACCCCTCACAGTGAGATTAAATTCTCACTCTACTTCATCAAGGATGCAAACCTTATTGAAAGTACAGTGACCATGCAAGGCTGGCACAGATGCCACATAGTTCAACAAGTTCTCCCTTCACTCTGAAAGTAACTAATGCAGGGCTTGTAGCCACCATTGACCTTGTTTGCTCAAGGTAAGGTCTTGGTGAATCTGGAAAACTGCCAGGCTGCTGCCCTTCTGCACTCAGGGCTTATGTCATCGTTCCAAAAGCATTTACATTAAAGAACCTGAGCGCTTCCATTTAATGAAATATTTACAAACATCAAGCTCAAGTGGTTCTTGAACCCAGCTCAATGAAGCAAAGCTTTATCTCCCTTGGGAGTTAGAGTCAGTGCCTAGGTGCTCCTTGACCATACAGCTTTGTCCACTTTCTGGAATATTTATGTCCTTCTAGTGCTTAAAATGCCACAGTTTACTGCATTTTTCCTGAAAGGTGACTTAAACATCCATAAGGAACTATCAGGAGCGAGTAAACTAGTCCCATTTAGAAAAATAATAATGGATTTCGTAGGAGAAACTCAGGAATGAATGAATTAGGCTGAAAAAAACAGTAAAAATAGAAGACCCTACTTTAGTTCGGTGGGTAAAATTTCTCTACTTCTATGTCATTAACTATCGTACTATGAACAATTTTACCTGTTAAATGTAGATCACTTAGCTGGGCCTTTACTATACCCTATGTAAAGAAGTGGTTTTTTCACAAGTGAGGACTCTGGTGTTGGAAATTCATTAAATATTACCTAATGAAATTGTTCATTGATGCAAATAACTGAAATCATCAGAAAATCAAATAAAATATGTTCAAGTCCACTTTCTTAAAAACTTATAAAAGGTTGCTAACAAAGTAATTTTTAAATTTCTGTCAGTGTTTTTTCCAGATGCCATTCATCCTGAAATTAATGGAAAAAAATCATCTTTCAGTCTACAAGTACCTGTGGAAAGTAATTCCATATCTCTAAATATCACTTCATATTAATCTTTGGAAACCTATAAATTTGATGTCTGGAATTCTTCCCTGATACTTCAGTTGAGCCCACATTACCACTGGTAGGTGGTATAGGACTTACTTTTACATTTATAGCCTTAAGTTGTTGAAGATTATTTGGCCAATGAAAAGAGAGAGAGTCTTTTAAATAACCCTGAGGGACTTCCCTGGTGGCACAGTGGATAAGACTCCATGCTCCCAATGCAGGGGGCCTGGGTTCAATCCCTGGTCAGGGAACTAGATCCCACATGCATGCTGCAACTAAGAGTTCAATGCCACAACAAAGGAGCCCACATGCCACAACTAAGGAGCCTGCCTGCTGCAACTAAGACCTGGTGCAACCAAATAATTAATTAAATAAATATTGTTTAAATCACTGGGAAAAACTTAAATAACTAAGCTCACCTTAAATCTTCAAGTTTACAAAATATGAAAATTCATAAGACATTAAAAAAACACAAAAAAATGAATAGACTTAAATTAAATAAATAACCCTGAGCATCTACAGTGGACCGGGTATGAGCAGTCTTTACCCAAGTGTAATGAGTAAACCACTCATATAAGCAGAAACATGATTTAACTCATTTCTCTTTAACTGAATCATCTAGTCTCCTGACAGCTCATTTCTCTTTGGCAGTTGAAACACCTAATCTTGCCACTCAAGGTAAACTCCATCACTGCCATTTTGTGTGTGTGTGTGTGTGTGTGTGTGTGTGTGTGTGCACGTGCATGTGTGTGCACGTGTGTGTGTGTGGTATGCGGGCCTCTCACTGCTGTGGCTTCTCCCATTGCAGAGCACAGGCTCTGGACGCGCAGGCTCAGCGGCCATGGTTCACGGGCCCAGCTGCTCCGCGGCATGTGGGATCTTCCCGGACCGGGGCACGAACCCGTGTCCCCTGCATCGGCAGGTGGACTCTCAACCACTGCGCCACCAGGGAAGCCCCATCACTGCCATTTTTAAATGTAGCAATTTAAGATTTAAAGTCTGGGGCTGCCCTGGTGGCGCAGTGGTTGAGAGTCTGCCTGCCGATGCAGGGGACACGGGTTCATGTCACGGAGCAGCTAGTCCCGTGAACCTTGGCCGCTGAGCCTGCGTGTCCAGAGCCTGTGCTCTGCAACGGGAGAGGCCATAACTGTGAGGCCCGCGTACAGCAAAAAAACCAAACAAACAAAAAACAAACAAAGTCTGTCATCACAAGCCATTTCCCCAGCCCCTTTCTCCCTGGCAGTGGTTTCAAATAGTGGGTGGTTTACATTGTGCTTGTGTCAGATGGAAGAGGCAACTATAGACAGCATCCGCAGCTGACTTCCTCCTACCCAACTCCAAGTCTCTAGGTCCATTAGTTCTGTCCTAGAATGCCCCAGCCCAAAAGCTTCTACATAGCAAAAGAAACAATCAAAGAAATGAAAAGGCAACCTACAGAATGGGAGAAAATATACAAACCACGTATTTGATAAGACGTTAATATCCAAAATATGTAAGAAATACGTACAACTCAATAGAAGAAATCGAAGAAGAAAAATAAATAATCCAATTAGAAAATGGGCAGAGGACTTGGACATTTTTCCAAAGAAAATATTCCAATGGCCAACAGGTAAATGAAATGGTACTCGGCAACACTAATCAGGGAAATCAAAACCAGAATGAGATATCACCTCATACCTATTAGAATCGTTATTATCAAAAATATAAGAAATAACAAGTGCTGGGGAGGATGTGGAGAAAAGAGAACCCTTGTGCACTGTTGGTGGGATTGTATACTGGTATGGGCCACTACGGAAAACAGTATGGAGGGTCCTCAAAAAACTGAAAAATAGAAAATTTTTTTTATAGAAACACCATATGATCCAACATTTCCACTTCTGGATATATATACAAAGGAAATGAAATCACTATCTCAGAGAGATAAATGCACCCTCACTTTACTGCAGCATTATTTACAATAGCCAATTGAAACAACCTAAGTGTCCATCAATGGATGAATGAAGAAAATTTGATATACATATACAATGGAATATTACTCAGCCATAATAAAAGAAGGAAGTCTTGTCATTTGTGACACTATGGATGAACTTCAAGGGTATTATGCTGAGTGAAATAAGTCAGACAGAGGAAGACAAATACTGTATGATTTCACTCTGAGGTGGAATCTAGAAAAACCAAACTCATAGAAACAGAAGAGACTGGTGGTTGCTGGGGCGGGGGTGGAAATGAGTGAAGGTGGTGGAAGATAAATTCTAGGTTTGTAAAGTTCAGCACGGTGACTATAGTTAACAACACAGCACTGTATATTTGAAAGTTGCTAAGAGAGTAGATTTTAAAGTTCTTATCACACACACAAAAAATTGTAACTATGTGAGGTGATAGATGTGTTAACATTATTATGGTAATCATTTTACAATATAGACATATCAAATCATTACACTGTACATCTTAAACTTATACAAAGGTACATGTCAATTATATCTCAGTGACGCTAGGAAGGGAAAGCAACTGCCAAACAATTTTCCAAGTACTTATCCATGTACTTCTGCTTTTTGGAGGGAATACTGCTCTTGGTGATCTCACATCTCCCCCTTTTCTATTGTTTATGATATAAACTCTACGTTCTCTGTCCTCCAGGCAATGGCTACTTTAGAGCCTCACATACTTTTCTCTATTAAGATGTCTGGGCATGACAAACCTATAATGCTGTGGCTTTCAGACTATGGATCCTACCAAGAATTTGTAAAGCCTGTGTTAGAACTAAAAGCCAAGAATTTGACTGTTTGTTCACTTTGTGTTCTTTTGGGTCCTTCCTTTACTGACAGCCTACAGTTTGTGGACTAGTTTAAATGATAAAAGAACTTCATTGTCAAAAGGAGTTAAAAAGGGCTTCCCTGGTGGCGCAGTGGTTGAGAGTCCACCTGTCGATGCAGGGGACAGGGGTTCGTGCCCCGGTCCGGGAAGACCCCACATGCCAGAGCGGCTGGGCCCGTGAGCCATGGCCGCTGGGCCTGCGCGTCCGGAGCCTGTGCTCCGCAACGGGAGAGGCCACAACAGTGAGAGGCCCACGTACCACCAAAAAAAAAAAAAGGAGTAAAAAGAAGAAAAAACACACGGGATCACATTTTAAAATATTATCTAGTAATTTGGGGCATTCGACAATGCCCAATAAACCTGCCAAACTAGTTTATTCCAATGGTTTGATAACAGCCAATGGCCAGCAGAGGAGAAATAAGTTGACTTTGGCTAGGGACATTTTATTTACCATTCCTGTGGTATCCAAACAAAGACATAAGAGAATAAATTCATCTTTTACTCGAGAGCTATCAATATCAGTGTAGTTCTATAGCCTGATGTTAGGAGAAGCCCTAAATATTGTTTATATATATGTTTATATATATATATATATATATATATATATATATATATATATATATAGCCTCTGTCTATAAATTATAAGTTACAGAGCTATTAGGGTTTTATTTTATTAGGGTTTTATATGAACAACAAAATATTCTTTTAGAACATTTTGGTGGTATATATACTAGTCAGATTCAGAAGTTCCCAAAGATGTATGCCTTCCTACATTCATGCCCTTGTGCAGTGCTTGCCCCTTGAATCTATGCTAGACCCAACTTGCTTAATAAGTACTAGAATACAGTGGTGGCAACACTATGCCAGTTCCAGGTCTAAGCTTTAAGAAGGCCTAGAACCTCTGCTTTTTTGCTATTAGAAGCCCTGAGAATTCATGTAAGAAATACAGCTATCCTACTGGAAGATGATCCAGAGATGACACAAAGAGAGAGGGAGGCCACGGAGAAGAGCCCAGAAGTCTAGTTGACAGCGGGGACTGAGGCCCCAGATATATGACTAGAGTCAAGGCAGCCAAGCTGAGCCACCAGACCAGTGAGTGAAGAAGCCATATGGAGTGGTCCAGCTGCAGCAGACATCACATGGAGAGAGATGAGCTGTCCCCACAGTATCCTTTCTAAATTCCTGACTCTCAGAACAGCAAGCAAATAAAATGGTTGTTATTTGAAGCCACCAAGCTTAGCAAGTGGTTAGCTATGTAGTGATAGATATGGTCTCATGGGGAGTTCCTGAGGAAGAAAACTTTTAGGCCTGGTTTATAGATGGTTCTGCAGGATATTCTGGCATTACCCCAAAATAGACAACTGCAGCACCACAGCCCCACTCTGGAGTGGTCCTAAAGGGCAACAGTGAAGTAAAATCCTCCCAGTAGACAGAATCCTCCCAGTAGACAGAATTTCAAGCAAGGACAGATGGCCAGACATAGAGATCTACATTGACTCCCGGGCAGTAAGCTTATGGACAAAGACTTAGAAGGAACACATGATTAGAAAAAAAAAGGAATGATAAAATAGGTCTTGGGGAGAGGTATATGGACTGAGCTCTCTGAATGGGCCCAGTGTGAAGATGTTTGGATTTTATGTGAATGTTCATTAAAGAGCCACCTGAACAGAGGAGGATAATCAGTGATACAAGCTGACCTATCCGGTAGGTGTCTATGTGGCTCTTTTCCAAGACACCCCAGCCCTTGGGGTTAAAGCCTCTTTAACCAAATGGCCATGGTGACAGGGATGGAGATTATACATGGGGAGGGTAACATTGGTCTGACCCAGCCACTGCTGACTGTTCAACCTGCCGGCAGCAGAGCCCAACCCTGAATCTCTGATACAGAATCATTCCCTGGGAGAACCATCCAGTCATCCAAAGGCATCATGGAAGGGGCAGTGCTCTGTTCTCACTGAAAGAGATACTTGCTTTACATACGAATTTGCCTTTTCTGCCCACAATGCTTCTGCCAAAACTCAATATTTATAGACCCAGAGAATGCCTCGTTATTTATCATAGTATTCCACAGAGCCTCGTTATCAACTTGGGAATTATATCACATCCAACAAAGTGTGACAACAAGCTCATGTATACGGAAGTCACTAGTCACTCCTGATCAGTCACTGGCCTGACAGAACAATTGAATGGCCTTTTGATAACTCAGTTATGACACCAGCTGGGGGAAAAAACTTTATGAGCATGAAGTTATAACTGGCTGTGTCATTGTTAAATAACTGTAACAACGAAAGAAAGTTTGGGCCATCCTGCCAGGTAAAAACCATGACCAGCCAGGATGCACAGAGGAAGAAGGAAATTAAAAACCAGGTAGGTCCACCTGAGTAGTTATAGAAACAAGAACTGCAGTCATTTTGAGCATTGCTCTTCTTACTTTGGTATGAATATCTGTGCACATATTAACTAATTATTTTCCTTTTCTTCCCCCTCTCCCGTCACCCTAATATCTATCATCAGACATTTCAATAGTTGGTTAGCCTTTTATCTCAGTATTTAAGTTACAAGATATCAAAGGAAGAGCATGATGCAGCTTGAAAAGGAATAACATCACCTGGAGATGGATTAAGTGGCCACTGAGACTTTGTATCTTTTGGGGGAAATAGGGGTAGCATGTTGTAGGTTGTTTGAGGGATCGTTGCATCACGTTAGAAAGTTAAATATGGGTTAAGAGGGTGTGTATGGATGCCAAGTTGATAAGGAGTGGAGTGTGCTGCCTCTATACTACGTCAACTTGTCTACCAGCTTTCAGAGTCCCTGAATCCCCTCCCAGGAAATGTAAGATTTGGAAGACAAAGTGAACAGTATCCATTATTCTTTGAAGATCACCATAGTTGGATGCAATGAAGGATAGAGGCAGAAGGGCGGGCAGGTTCCAGCTTCTATCCTTGCTCTTCCCTCCTCTGTATCCAACTCTTCTTAACTGCCAGCCCTGATGACTGTGATGGTGAATGTTACGTGTCACCCCAGGGGGTGGGTTTTTTTGGATGTGATTAACATTTAAATCAGTGAACACTGGGTAAAGCAGATTGCCTCCTAGAATGTGGGCGGGCCTCATCCAAACAGTTGAAGGCCTGAACAGAACAAAAAGACTGGCCTTCTGCAGCAAGAGGCAATTCTCCAGCAGACTGTCTTAGGACCGGGACTGCGCTATCAGCTCTCCTGAGTCACAAGCCTGCTGGCACACACTGCAGATTTTTGACTTCCCAGTCTCCATAATCATGCGAGCCAATTCCTTATAATAAGCCTTTCTATATATACACATATACATATATATGTATACGTACATGTACATATGTAAATATTGTATATATTATATATGTATATATAATAAATCTATTTCTAAATAAATACATATATATATATATATGTATTTACTCCTGCATTGGTTCTGTTTCTTTGGAGAGCCCTGACTAATACACTGACCCACTGACCAACAGCCATTCCAGACCAACAGCCAGGTGCAGAGGTGACAGCCTTCTTTAGACTCCTCCACCAGGCCCCCTTCCCAGGCAACGTCCCTGCCTTCTCATTTTCCTTGTGAGCCCTGCACTGGTCCACTTGTGCTAGTGCTTCAGAAAGCCTGGTTACTGATGTTTCTCTGATCCTCCACCTCCTCTTTTCAAACCCTTACCTCTCCAGCTTCTTCCATAATTGTGTAAGGCCTTATTCCTATAATAAATCTCATTCTATAAAACACACAATGACTCTACTTTCCTTATTTTACGTTGAATGATACAATATAATGCAAAAGAAAATGTGCTAACGTTCTCAGCAGAGACAGGAAAGCATTAATACTGTTAAACAGTTCTCATTTCTTGTCTCATTTGCTCATTCCTTCGTTCCTTCATTCATTTAGGAAATCTTCAATACAGGCCAGGTGCTGTTCTATGAGAGCAGACTTGAAATACACAGAGGGCTGTGACATGGAGCTCCTCAGGATCTAGAACTCTGGCCATCGAGGGAAAATTGCCAAGAGAAGCTTTCTGTTCAATACAGAGAACTTCCTGACAATTAAAGCTGCTTATAAATGGAACTGCCTCTCCGTTCTGAGGCAGTGAGGGTCTAGTTATCACAGAAACGAACTAGCAATTTACTTAGCCAGGGATGCTTCAGAAGATATTAGCACATCCATCAGCAGTGTTTAAACTACATTTTCATCCGATTTACTTTCAGATTTTATATTCTATGATTCCGTTATAATATATTATATGCCATTTGTAAGATTCTATATGCTGTCCATATTCTGAAGTGACTATGAGATATAATAGGATTACAATAGGCTCAGAATAATACCACGGCGGGAAAGAACTAGTGTTTATTGCGTACTCTATATACTCAGGCAGTTTTCATTGATTATTTCATAATCCTCCCAAAACTCCAAGAGATAAGTTTTTTATCCCCACTGTGTGGATAAATACACTGAGATTCAGCAAGCTATAGTGACTTGCCAAACCTCTCCGTTCCCAAGCAGAAGAGATTGAAATCTGTCTGCCCCCAGGGTCACGTTTTATCTTTCATGCTGTACAAGGTTCACCGTTAGTATGTGGAAATTAAGAAGATTATCAATCATAAACAAAGGCATCATTTTCAGGTATAGTCTTGATGAATGAAAATGTTTGTATCTTAGAACACATATTATTCAATGTATTAAACTAGGAACACGGAATCATTTATCGAATGTTTTGTATGTTCCGATCTCTCCAAAAAGTCCTTTACCTTCTTATTTAATCCTCACAATAACCCTGCAGATGAAGTTATTATTTAGCCTCATTTGACACATGAGAACAATGAAAATCATAGAGTCTGAGGAACGTGTCCAAAGTCAAGAAGAGGCAAGGCTGGATTTCAAATTCTATTCTGATGTTGAAGGCCATCCTCCATGTTCTGGGTTCCCTGGGTTAATTTCTCCCATGGGTTGGGGCCAGTGGGCAAATTTTGTTCACTGTATTTTCCAAGATGACTTGTTCCTCCTCGTACATGTTCCAAAGTTATTTCCTTCACCCCCTAGATGCCTCCCTAAACAGCTTCTTGTTTATTTCTATGCCAATTTCTACTTTGAACCTCATTTAAATATTTGGAAGACTCACCTCATCAAGGCATTTCAATACGAGGAATTGGTTGAATAAAAAGAAATCTTTAAGAATGCTTAAATTGCAGTGAATGACGCAGCTACAGTTCAGTGCAGTTTAGGTGTTCTAATACATTTCTTTTACTTTGCCCAACCAAGCACTCATAACTAGATGATTTTGCTTCTAGGTATGATTCAAATCCACAGAGGATTTCGTTTTGCCTTTAAACTATAGCTGACGGTTGCTATCTGAGGTGTTTAAGACAACCAGGTATATAAATAGCTTCATCTACAGTTAAGGGGAAAATGATTGTATCTTTGTAATACAGACCTTGGGATAGACACAGCCTAGTCTGCTATTTGCACCACTTGCCAACATCAGCTCCAAAGCAGAAAAATATAATGGAAGAGAATTGCTTTTCAGCTCATTACAGGGAAAGGAAAACTACATTCAGTACATACGATTCATATAAAAAGAGAAACATACACACAAACACACAGAGAAGGAAGCTAACATTTATTAAGGGCTTAATATATACCAAGAGCTTCACACATCTTACAAAATCCCTATGAAATATTATTTCCTATTCCTAATTTCATATTATAAAGGAAAGAAGTCACCCCCCCAACAAAAAAACAAATAAACAAACACAACTTGATAAATCCTTCCACCTCAGAAGTCCAGGCTTTTGTCAATAATACATTAACTCTGTGTACAAACTTCTCTTCGAAACTCGGAACTTGTTATACAAGATGTCGTTTACCTTTTTGTGCTTCAGAATGAAAATAAAGTCATGAGTCAGAGTCATCGCAGCCTCTTCTGGTTCTCCCTCTGCTCTAGTGTTTATTACCCAGTTTATAAGCACCCTCATGTTTAAGCCTTGACAAATTTGTTCAGAAACCCTAAAGTCTACGATGAAAGTGAATAGACAAAACCGTCCTCCCATTTGAAACATTAGAGAACTTCTAGCTGTCTCGAGATGATAGCTGTCATTGCTGGCAACCCAAACCTCATCTCACTGATTTGGGGAACAATTCCTTGCCTTTCCTCCTGCCTCGGGATAGAGATCACCTAGGGCTGATGGTTTTGACAAAGCCGTTTATCACTCAACGTGCCTTTCCCTCCTCCGACCAATGGGAGATAAACCAAGGCCAGGTTTTCCCCCTTCCTACCCAAGATTTAGATTTTGTACAGAGAGATTCAAAGAGAGAAAACAACTGGAAAACAATTGGATTCATCCCAAAGATGGCCCACAGACACTACCCATCATTTCTCCAACTCTGTGCAGGTTCTTGTCCTGCTTATGGCTTATTTATTCATACTTTCCTTCAGTTCTATGGGCATCTCATATCCTTTCGATACATTTCTCTATTTTCCCTTTATTAGGTACAAGGAGTTTCTGTCGCCAGCAACCTAAGTCCCTGGAATGATAAACCATAATATGTCCAAGCCTTGACGTATTATGCGGAGGCACAGTCACACATTCTCATGTCACTGCTAACATTGGGCTCCACGGGTCCTTCTCTCCTGGATGCCTGTGACTCCTGTCACATGTGTTTGCAGGATGTGCTCTTCCCTCATCAATTTGCCATCATTAGCTAATCCCATCTAAAATGGTCATGACCCACAATGGCTCAAATTGTATCATCTACTAGAAGAGATTTTAATTCAGTAGGAAACCCAAGAAAACTAGAAAATGGTGCAGACACAGAAAAGTGAGATTCTAATAGTGGAATCACACGTACACTAAGTAAAATATCTACAGTAGATTGTTCTATAAAATTCTGTTCTAGCACAATCTATAACAACTATTGGTACTTCCCTGGTGGTCCAGTGGTAAAGAATCCACCTACCAAAACTAACACACCATTGGAAAGTAATTATACTCCAATAAAGATGTTTAAAAAAAATAAATAAGTAAATAAAAAAGAATCCACCTACCAATGCAGGGGACACGGGTTCCATCCCTGCTCGGGGAACTAAGATCCCACATGCCACGGGGCAACTAAGTCCGTGCACCACAACTACTGAGCTCACGCACCTCAGTGAGAGAGCCCGGGTGTCACAAACTACAGAGCCCACGCACCCTGGAGCCTGTGTGCCACAACTAGAGAGAAGCCCATGCCGCAATGAAGAGCCCGTGCACCACAATGAAAGATCCCACGTGCCTCAATGAAGATCTCACATACTGCAATGAAGACCCGACCCAGCCAAATTAATTAATTATTTTTAAAATAGTTTTTTTTTAAAAAATTACTGTTCTGTCATCTGAAGAGTGTCATCCAGGACCTCTGCCCCAGAATATCTCCATGGTTTATGAAATCTCGCACTTAGGGAATCTCTCTGCGTAGATTCTTAATTAACCAGTTACTGAATATTGTACCTAAGACCATGACAGTTTATACTCAGTCACTTCCACACTCAGATTTATTGGGGTTTAATTCACATTTTTCAAAAGAAAAATCTAATATTAAAAATATAGGGCTTCCCTGGTGGCGCAGTGGATGAGAGTCCGCCTGCCGATGCAGGGGACACGGGTTCGTGCCCCGGTCGGGAAAGATCCCACGTGTCGCGGAGCGGCTGGGCCCGTGAGCCATGGCCGCTGAGTCTGCGCGTCCGGAGCCTGTGCTCCGCAACTGGAGAGGCCACAACAGTGAGAGGCCCGGGTACCGCAAAAAAAAAAAAAAAAAAAAATAGGGCTTCCCTGGTGGCACAGTGGTTGAGAGTCCGCCTGCCGATGCAGGGGACGGGGGTTCGTGCCCCGGTCCGGGAAGATCCCACGTGCTGCGGAGCTGCTGGGCCCGTGAGCCATGGCCGCTGCGCCTGCGCATCTGGATCCTGTGCTCCGCAATGGGAGAGGCCACAGCAGTGAGAGGCCCGCGTACCGCAAATAAATTAATTAATTAATTAAATAAAAATATATACATCATCTACCCTCTCACTACTAGAAGCAGGTGTTACTGCAGACTATTCAGAGAGTAAATTCCCAAGATCTGAGTCCATGTGCATTACCTCCTGCTGCTGGTTTTTGCCTTTGCTCGCTAATAGTGAAATCATAGTAAACTACCGCAGTCCTCACCACCTTGCAGATGTTTCATTATTCAATTAATATCTGTCCATTTAATCTGCAGGTGAATAAAGGGCCAGAGACAGCTGTGTTTCTTCAGGGGCTTCCAATTCAAAAGAATTAAGAGCATATCCATGTCCTAAGCTTCCCCGATTTCTCAGCAAAATCATTTTTTTACTCCATCTTAAGTACTTCAGCTATAGAACTATCCTATAAATAGTCATATTTTCAGAAAGACTCGAATCAGACAAGAAGAATTGCATTTGCAGAGTCAGGTCAAAATAGTTTAGGATCAGGACCCTAAACACTACAGATTCTCACTTTTCTGCCTGTGGACACACACATCCTCCTCTCTGCTCAGTTATACTTTTCCATCCTTTGAGCACAGGTCATTCCCTTCTTCTATGAAAGGTTCTGTGACCCACCGACCTCCTGATACATCTCCCTGCTGGGGTCCATTTATCCTCTGAAATTTCAGGAGTCTCTTGAGGCACTTAGCATAGCTGGCCATACACACTCTGACCTCTACGGGGAGCCCAAGTCTTCTCTCCTCCCATTTAGACCCTGGTAAGGTCCAAGGATGTAAGATCCTGAACATCTTACAGAAAACCCAAACGAACTTTTTGGCCAACTCATAATAAAGCACTGAGACACATTTGGGTCCCAGAGCTGATTAGGGCACAGGAGGGAGATGTTTTGCTGGAGGAATAAAAATGAGGTGAATGGACTGCTTTTAAAAGGATTTCCTTCCCGTGTTTGCAGTGGGAGCTAGTAAGCGTTCTGTGCAATCCTGACCTGCCTCTAGTCTTTGTCCACATTTATAAGATACAGGGAGCTCTTGGGCATGTTCATTCCAGAGGCTCAGGGGGAAATCCTGTTTCCTTGCCTTTCCCAGCTCCTAGAAAGGCAGCCTGCATTTGTTGACTCATGGGCCCTTCCTCCATCTTCAAAGCCAGCAGAATAGCATCATCAAATCTCTCTGACTCTGATATTCCTGCTTCCCTCTCATGAGGACATTTCTGATTGCATTTAGGGGCCACCTGAGTAATCCAAGATAATCTTCCCATCACAGGGCCCTCAACATAATCACATCTACAAAGCCCCTCATACCACGTAAGGTTACCTAGTTGCAGGTTTCAGGGATCCAGATGTAGATATTTCAGGAGACCATTATTCTACTTACCAGCACCACCCCCTCACTCGCACACACACACACACACACACACACACACACACACACACACACACACGAGTGGCTACATAGCCATGTCAGACATTTGTGAAGGACCCCAGTGCTGAGATGGAGGGTTTTTAGATAGAGTATTTAGCATTTCCCCCACTATAGAGGCAATGAGAGAGCAAAGGAAAGCCAGCACTACCCGCAACTTTCAGGGAAGAATAGGAAGGGTGGCTCTGTCTTCACTTCAGAGCAGCAGCTCTCAGCAATGGTCAGCCTCCTGAAGGCCTCTTACGCTAGGATTACAACTGCAAAGTTCATTGCCAACTGAAAGTGATGAATCAAATCATTACCTATATGTGATAGAAGTTTATGTGAACTCTTTTGTAAAGAAAATAATGACTCTCCCATTTAATCTTTGGGGCAAATATGAATATGAACGAATGTACATACAAGGGATTACTTAAAATTGCGTGCACCCACGTTTATTTTATGAAGATCAGCATCCTGAATCTCGCTCAGAAAGCTACTGCCCCCATGATTCCTTAGGGCATTAGCCCCAAAGATGAAGAAGCACTGGGACTCCTCCCCAGAAAAACTACTCTCTATGATCTTATTTGAAACAAAATAAAGGGATAGAGGACAACAAAGGAGGCAAGAAGAACAGAGGAGAGGAGAGGCTAGGAGAGAAGAGAAAGATAACAGAGTAACGTTTTCTTGGCAGGGTGCCCTAGGAAAGGGCAAAAGTTGCAGCCTGTTTACTTGGGGAGTGCAATGCATTGGAAGCCAGAGTGAGGGGGAAAGGATAGCAGAGTAGAAAATATAGCAAATAGAAGGTGGACCCTTACCCATAAAGTACATTCTGCCCACTGGGATGGACTGTCTCCAGATGCTGCCTGGAAACTGGGACCCAAGAACCAAATGGGGGTGGAAGGAGAACAATTTACTCTGCAGGCTCATTCGTGTCTCCTGCCTCTTGTGGGTCCAGGTTCACCCAAGTTGTGTGACCTGGCCCCCCTGAGCAGCCACTAGAGAGCCAGTTCTCACACCCTAGTTATGGCCCTGCATCTCAGTTCTGAAGTGGTAGACTCAGAACAGAGTAGCGCTCTAAGAGTCTGGTCTTGGCCAGCTCCCAATCCAAAACCACGGACCCTCTGTCTCTAGAGCCACCTTTGCAGGACAGACTTGGGTAGGCGCTTGGAACCTCAAACCTTCCTGGCCTAACTCTTTAGTGACTGCATTCAGGGCCTCAGCAAACTATTTAAGACAACTCTTCCCCAGGAAAACTAGGCTGCACCTCCATTTTGCCCCTTGCCACAGGCCGTCTCTGCATCCCTTGAGCCCCGGACCTGCCCTGGCTCTTGCTTCCAGGAGCACGACGGCAGTCACGATAGCCACGCTGCATAGCCGTGGCCGAGGTGAGCCAGGGCCTTCGAGGCCAGCTGGCAGCTACCCAGAGAGCCCTTACCACAGGGGGAGCTGTAGTCTGAGACATATTGAAAAGAAAAAATAAAGATATAACACAAGGGAATCTGAAGCTCAGCAAGTCGGAAAGACGCGTAAAATTGGACTTGATACAAACTCCAAATACATGATCATTTTTACGTAATATATCAAATTATGACATGGAGGCTGTGCACTTTGGGATTTCAGTGGAAGGAAAAATCCCTCAAGACCAAGGACTCGGAACGGCATCAGAAAAGAACCAGTTCTCAGGCTGAGCCATGAGGGAGAGATTATGATAATAACCACCAGCATTCTGACATCCCATGAATGTGCTGGGCCCCCTCCTAGCCTCCTCCTATACAATATTTCATTTAATCTACCACTGTGGCCGGGGGAGATAATCATTGTTACCTTATTACACAAGGAAGGAAGCTGACACACAGGGAGCGAAGGTCATTCAAAGCAGCAGAAAGAGCCGAATCATATGGGAGAGTAGGGGGACCATTAAGGAGAAAAGAAAACGATTTTTTTAAGAGGTAGGTAACTCCCAGACCTAGGAGGGTGTTCAGAGCCAGGCTGTAGAGTTGGGCTGTTATTTGGTAGCTCTGAGGCGAGCAGGGGGAGAGTTATCTGCTGAGGAATGACATAGGTACACGTTTCCAGAAGATAATCCTGCAATGGTGATGAGAAGGGAGGCGGAGACGACAGAGAGACAGATTGTGAGACTTCTGTAGTCCATGGGGAAGGGGCACTGGCGGGTTCGGTAACTTGAACTTAGGCGACAAGGTGGTGGAAAGAGTGAACCACGGCCCTGAGTTCCTCCTGGGAGCACAGCACAGGCAGTGCCACTGAACGGAACCTAATTCCTCATTCACCCATCTGAGCTGACTGCACACACAGGACCATGCAAAGCTCTCACCACGGGACCTCACTCACCCAGATGCTGCAGACAAGCGTGAAGCTTTCCATCCACCGTGACGAAGGGGCTGATTCCCAGTGACGGAGGGTGCGTGAGAGAGCAGGATCAGCCCCGCCTTTTTATCCACCTTCCTTTCTGGTCGCAGAGAAACATCACTTGGCACTTCCATTTTTAAGGAGCGCCTGGAGCTTTCCAGGTGCTCTTGCTAAGTACCGCAGAATCCCTGGGAGCTGGGAGAAGCAGCGAGAGGGATAATGCCAAAGTCAGTGCAGGTGGGCCAAGCACTAAGTGGCTGAATGAAAATAAAATGCACGTGACCTGCTCCCCAGCAATGAGGCCTTACATCCCCTGGTGTAAACGCGTGAGCTGTGAATTATCTTTCATTTGGTGAAATGAGCAGTTCTCAGGAAATGGTGACCAGCCAGAGATGGGAGAAAATTAAATTTACTGTAAATGAAACATGCAACTCTACATGCAGCAGATTTATGAGCTTTGCGTCCTTACAGGGACCTAAGTTTCCCTGGAGACACTGATGAGATTATCATACATGGTTTCTCACCGTGTGCCCGTAAGGGATAGTATAAGGCAACGGTCTGTCTTTCGATGCAATGGGTGATTGGATGGGGGTCCTCAGAGCCATCTTGGGACCACAGATGGACATGGGGCTGAGATCAACCAGCACAGAAAAGAGATGAGCTGGGATGAGAGAGAACTAGGTCAAGCCCTGAGACAATCTTGCAGCCCCTGAATCCAGCTTATCTACCCTTGAGCTTTCCAGTTAAGTGAGGTAAACGTGTCCTTTTTTTCATCAGTTTGAGTTGATTAACTTTCTTTCACTTACAACTAACAAATTCTGGGCTCAAAACACCCTGGACCCCAAGAACATAAATGATAACAGATACGTTTTCATGAGAACACTCTGAAAACCAATATTGATTTGACTAATAATGCCTATCATTTTGTGGTTTTAAAATGAGACCAAGAAAAAGTGAGAGAAGAAATCAAATCCTTCATTCTACTTGTGGTACAGTTTTCTATGACTTCACCCCAGTTCTGACTACTAAGGCATTGAGTTATCTCATCTTTCTGGCTCGAAGTCAGGGATTAAATTTGACTTCTATCAGCATCTCTAAACCCTTCTTCTGGCCTTCAGGGAAATGCTGTACGAAATAATCGATTTGTTGACATGAAAGAGGGCAGAATGTACTGAACACGAGGTTAACTACGTAAGGACATTGCCTCATGTCCTGCTGGAAACAGTGGCCAAGGCACATCCCTCTCCCCTGGAGGCAGCATCTGTAAAGGCTGCAGGCCCGGGTATTAACGACGTTTGAGATTTACATAGCACTTTACTGTTTATAACTGCTTTTTCATCTACTTTCTCATTCCATATACCCTGCCTTGTTACAGATGAGGAAACTGAGGCTCAGAAAAGTCAAAAGACCCAACAGCTCTTGTTCCAAAACAGGACTCCGTCCATTAAAACACAACTGGTGGATCTGACAATTGCCTTTTTCGCCTCAATAGGAGAAAGGTGAAGCTTTGCCTCTACTCAGCTAGCTCCCAAGCGGATTGAAAAAGGCCCAGGTAGCCTTCCCCTTTTTTGATGCAGTTGACTACAGGCGTGGATGACAAGGGAAACAGGCTAGGGTATGATTCCGGAGCTGGGAAAGCCCTCTGTCCCCGGCTCACACCATCCCAGAAACTGGATCAAGAGAGCTTTTGATTTCATAATTAGAGATTAACTTTTGTAAAAACTGGATAACCGGGTGACACCAGGCAGGAACGCGTGATGACCATGAAAGACCCTCACAGCCTCCTTCCCCCCACCTCCACACAGACTCCCCTGCAGCCCCCTGCCTCCCTCCTCCATTACCTCCTCCCACCTGCCCCCCCCCCGTTAAAACATTCCTACGAGCAGATTTGCATGAGGAAGGGAATATCAACTGCAGGACCCCGGGGACTTGAAGTGTCTGAGCTATGGGTGAGGGTTGGTGAAAAGAAGGAATGAGTCGGGTACCCCGTACCGCACGGGCCGCCATCAAGCCACCATCTTATTTAATGCTGACTCAGCTTCTTAATGGAAGGCGCCCCCCTCCCTCACTTTGTAATTGAGGGAATCAAAGCCCTTAGATAAGGTAAAATAAATTACCCGAAGCCACACAACCAGGTTCAAAACCAGGTCTAACTGCAGAGCCCGTGTTCAATCTGCTAGACCATGATGCCCCAAACACACACCCAGCTCCCTGACCTTACCCCCCAGGAACTGGGGAAAGGGTCAAGAGAGTTCCCAAATATAAATGTCCCTTCTTCAGATTTGCTTCCTACAGTCCGAAACTCAGTGATCGATTTGTATCCATTTCCAATTGCTCCGAAGTCAGAATCTCTAAATTATGGTCCTTCAAGAAATGAACTCCAGCCGGTCCTTTCTGTTTGGTTAGGAGCACTGTTGAATCTAACCCAATTCAAAGGAAAGGACAGAATATACTAAATGTTACACCAGAAAGCAGCACGAAAAGGGTCATCTCTGGAAGAAATTAGTGTGTTTCAGCAACATCTAGAGCTTTTGCATGTGCCTTATCAGATGTACTTGCCTTTTTAATTGAAGCACCCGTGTTCAGTCGCTTCCTCCAAAGCCTCAGGCTTTCAAGTGGAGTCATAAATCTTACATGGGTAACATCCATCAGACGGAGGTCAGCCCATGGGCACCGCAGAGCCTCCTAGGTAAGATGCCAAGAAAGAACACCATTTGCTTTCCAGGCAGCTTTGTGAAGCCTGGCTGAGGAGGAGAGGTTGACGCTTTCAAGTTAATGAAGAATGCTGTGATAACCAATGTTCTGCAGCTGTCTCTAATGATGCCCCAGGTTCAAGTACAGCGCCATTGGATAACAGGGATCTCTGAGTGGGACAGGAGGGCACAGAAGCACACTTAGAGATTGAAGAGCTGCGAAATGGCATTTCAGCCTCATCCTAGGGGTGAAACTGGCAAAGGGAAAGGGGCTCTGAGCTGAGGGGCAGGTGGGAGTAAGGGTGGAAGGGGAAGGATCTTTCCTGAAGGGCACTGGTGAAAAGCAAGAAAGAACTCAGCATCGCAGAAGCCACTTGCCCAGAGACCACTGAAATCTGATCTGCAGCTCATAAGCTTGTTTATGTAGCCTTCTTAAATTTGCACTGTAAAATATTTCCATCACACAGGATAGAAAGGATGGCACACTGAATATCTGGGGACCAATCACCGGGTTGATCAAAGCCTAACTATCTTCCATGCTTGTTCCTCGTCTTTTCTTAAGAGACAAGTCATCAGGTTGAAGTCCCCCTCCCCCTCTCCCTCCTTTCTCTCCTTTCCCCCGAAATAACCAATATTCTGAACGGGGATGGTCATTCCCATGCATGCTTTCAACTGTTATTACATGTGAATATAGTATTGCTTTGTTTTCAAACTCTATTTACAGCATTGCCGTTGCTATTTCCCTAAACTTTAGGTTTCTGAGATTTATCCACTTTTCACTGCTGTGTTCTATCGGATAAGAGACAAATATGTACTTATTCACTCATTTCTGGACAGTTAGATTGCTTTATTATTATTTTTTTTTTTACAAATGATGTAGCAGTAAACATTCTTATACACTTATCTTTCCATGTGTCCACTGCATAAAGTTTCTAGGAAATATTCCCAGAAGCAGGGCTGATATTTAGCATGTTTTTAGCAAGAAACATACACCCACTGGGTACAGGAAACCTCCATTCTGATTGGAGAAGGTGCAAATCCTTATTGGTGGGTGCCTTACCCTCTGGGATGTTAAGTATATCAAATATCATCCATGCTTAGAAGTGGAATGGCTGAGCTGAGGACTGAAGATTCTTTAAATTTGCTAAATAGTGACAAATTTCTCTCTCAAGTTACTAGTGACACAATCCTACCAGTCATGACTGATAACTCCCATTTCTCCAGATCCTTGTCCACACGTGGTATTATCTGTCTTTATTTTTTGCTCAACTGATGGTGCAAACTATTATCTCACTGTGCAATTAATTTGTGTATCCCTCATTCCTAGGGAGGTTGAACATCCTTTCATGTGGACTAGACATTTAGCTTTCACATTTAGTGAATCACCAATTTGAAATGTTGTCCATTTTTTGTTTTGAGTTTTTCCTCTTGATTTGTAACTCACACATAATAATCCTTCATCAGATACATATAATATATAGTGTAATATATGTATTATAATTATATACAATATACTCTACATGTATAATTACCTTTTCCATCTTGTTGCGTGGTTTTCAGCCTATAATACCCAGTGCGTTGGTTCACCCCAGCTCTTCTTCACCCTGGCCATGACTGTTCTTGCTCTCTGAAGGGGTATCAGCAAAACAGCCACCATGGGAGACCCAAAAGTGTGACCTGTGACCTCTGAAACACATTCCTGCAGAAGCCTCCTCTTGGACTGTTTGTTTAGAATTTACTAATATGTTGAGCTTACCTTTCCACTTGATAGTGAATACTATTGAGGGCAGGAAGCAGGGCCCAGGACAGTGTTTTTTACAGAAAAGAATACCCCTCACTCTTGTCGATGGGTCATAGTAGGAAGGAAGAAACTGATCTCCTAAAAACCATAGTTAAAAGTTGGCCGGAATAATCATTCTTGTGGTGATAGCTGTCACTTATTAAACACAAACATACAAATTTAAATAATTTACTCTTCTCAACAATCCCACGAGGCAGGTGTTCTTTTTATCTGATTTTTTGAGATGAGAAAAATGATGACAAAAAGAATTTTTAAAGCTTGCCCACCTAGATCGTAAATGGAAGAATTGGCACTGAAATCCAGGAAGCTGGGCTCCAAAGGTCTGCTCTTGTTCATTCATCTTATTGGTTCACCTTCCTTTTTCCCACTCCTGTCCAAATAAAGTCTTAGAGTATGGGCAAAAGGGTTTCCAGAACTAAGAGAAAAATAAACACAGATATTGTAATTACTGCTGGCCTGGGACCCATATCGTCTCACTCTAGCTTTGCTTCTTTATGGTTTTCTCCAAAGTCCCTGCTTCTGTCAGGGCAGCAAGCTTGGGGAAGCTGTAGGTTCTAGGCTTTGCTGGCCTGATGCTGTTATCCCTTGGGATTTTATATATATATATATATATATATATATATATATATATATATAATTCCCATTAGTTTCATTTCTCTGAAGAACCCTGATTAATACAATTGGGACAGTAAATCAGAGTCAGACCATGGTACCTCAGAGATTAAGACAGTAGGAATCCTAAAACTGCATTTGGAAAATCTAGCAGATAACATAATTCCACATGTACATTTGTGACTGGGACAGCTGAAACCTGTAAGAGTAAGAGACTGGCTCAAGGTCACACAAGCAAAGGAAAATTCGGTCGAGACCCACCTGGAGGGCAGGCTCCTCTTGCTGGTTTAAACAGCCTGCGTGGGAAGGAAAAGCAGGGATAATATTGACTACAACAGGGGAAGATTGTCTCCCTCCTAACCCCTCGTCCCCAGGACATTTCAGGTCCTTAAAAACTATGGAGTCCAAGACACAAGGACCAAGTCCATTGGAGGTCTCACCAACCAAGTCGGGGATGCAGCACCTCTGCAGACAGACAGGCAACATTTCTTTGGAGCTCTAGGTCACCTCACACTTAAAGTAAATGATTAATTTTCCTCACGTCAAGGTAATTTAAAATAGAGGACATTTGTATTTGCGACACACCTTTCCCACCTCCCAACATACACACACACACACTGGCCCCCTTATTTCTTGCGCTCCAAAGTTTTTAGTATTTAATCCAATTTTTCTAATTGATAAAATCTGATTTTGATTGTTAAAACTCCCAGCTGAAACCTTAAGTGGCTACCTCTTGAATAACACAGGTGGAGATATGGAAGAGAAAAGAAGATAAAAACCGGGGTGAAAAAACTAAAAAAGAAATGTTTTTTTCTAAAATAATTTATTCGTGATCCATCAGTTTAAAAAAAAAAAAAAGCCTAGGGCTTCCCTGGTGGCGCAGTGGTTGAGAGTCCGCCTACCGATGCGGGGGACACGGGTTCGTGCCCCGGTCCGGGAGGATCCCACATGCCGCCGAGCGGGTGGGCCCGTGAGCCATGGCCGCTGAGCCTGCGCGTCCGGAGCCTGTGCTTCGCAACAGCAGAGGCCACAACAGTGAGAGGCCCGCATATCACAAAAAAAAAAAAAAAAAAAAAAAAAAAAAAAAAAAAAAGCCTAAATTTCCTGTGAATTGCTTAACAAAAGAACTTCTGGAAAGCTAAACTCCAGGCAGAAAATGAGTTTTCCCTTTCAAATGTCAGAATCTCAGGCTTCCCTGATTTGACAATGGATTTTTCTAAACAACTCCCTCCGTTGCCCTCTCTGGGGCAGAACAGTGAAAAAAAAAGGAACACTGAACCTCAGCTACATGGATGTTCAACTGTTTACACACAAAAATGAAAGCTAGCAAAGGGGAAGGTTAAATGTCTTTGCCATTTGGTCCATTTACTCGGGGAGTTTGCCATTAGGCGGTACTGTAGTACTCAGTAGGAAAGAGGCTCAGGGAATGTGATGAGAAGAAACCTCACTCTCCTGCTATCACATCTGATGCTCACTGATTAAAATAATGGGAGAGGGATAAAAAAGGGTGGATGGAGGAAGGGAAGGAGGAAAGAAGAGACAGAGAGAGAGAGAGAGAGAATAAAAGGATAAGTTTTGTTCAGAGCAATATTCTTGACTTTGCCTTGGACCATAAAAATATTCATAGTGAAAAAGCGACCTCTTCTGGTCACATGAGGAAATTCAAGAACGTCTCAGCGAAGTTCAAACGTCAAAGATGGGTGAATTACTATTGATACGTTGAAAAAGAACTGCATTCAAAGTTGAATCAATCTGCCATTGCGCACTAAAATAAACCCCATAAACTAGCAAACTCAACTCAGAGTCAGTGCCGGAGTGTGATGTTTCAACAGATCCGGTGAGAAAGCAGACGTAGAAATGATCTTGCTCACAATCCACCCTTCTTCAGAATGATCTTCTCCCCCTGTTAAATTACGGAAGGCCAAGCCAGATGTATCCTCTTATGATAAAGGAACTTTTCCAAAATATAATTCAGGAGTAAAGACTACACTTACTGCTCCAAAGTAACAGAAGTGGCAGAACATCTGAGTTCTCCATGAGGCCACGACGGCACACTTGGGCTCCATTTGGAGCCAGTTAGACTTAGATTTGAAAGCGGGGTTTATATAAATAGGTAACTTTGAGCCAAGGCTTAACAGTCTGTTTTCCCAACTGTAAAATGGGCAGAGTAACACCTATTTAGGGTTTGTTCTGACGACTCCATGAGAGAGTTTGTGCAGCACTAGGCAGGTAGGACAGGCTTGGCAAGGCTGGACCCCTTACTGGGTGGGTTTCACTGAGTATAATACAGCTATAATTAATTAAATTGTGCAGCCAAAATCTGTGTATTAGCTCTTCTGTTTTTACACTTAGTCTTTTAAAACACTGAAGATAAACATTTCTTTAACATTTCTTTTATTGTGGTAAAGCATGGGTAACACAAATCACTTTAACGACTTTGAAGTAGCATTAATTGCATTCCCAATTTTGTGTCACCACAACCGCTATCTATTCCCGAAACTTTTTCATCACCCTAAACAGAAACCGTGTACCCAACAAACAGTCACTCCCCAGTTCCCTCACAGCTTCCCCCTCCGGCACCCCTGGTCACCTCCAATCTACTTTCTGTCTCCGTGAAGTTGCCTATTCTAGATTTTTCATGTAAGTGGAGTCATATAATATTTGACCTTTTGTGTCTGGCTTAGTTCCCTTAGCATACTGTTTTCAAGGTTCACCCATTGTCGTAGCATGTATTAAAACTGTTTTCCTTTACATGGGTGAATTATATTCCAGCCATAAATAATATTCTGGTAGGTACATTGTTTATCCATTCATCTGTTGATGGACCCTTGGGCTTTTCCCACCTTTTGGCTATTGTGAATAATGCTGCAATGAAGAATGATGTACAAGTATCTGTTTGAGTCCCTGTTTTCAATTGTTTCAATTATTATTTCAATTATTCAATACCTAAGGAGAAGAACTGCTGGGTCATGTGGTAATTCTATATCTAACTTTTTGAGAAACTGCCAAATTAGTTTTCACAGCATCTGCACCATTTTGCATTCTTACCCACAACATAGAACTGTTTCAATCTCCCACATCCTTGCTTGTTATTTTCTGCTTTTTGATTATCACCATCGTAGCAGGTGTGAAGTAGTATCTCGTTATGATTCTGACTTGCATTTCCCAAATAACTAAAGATGTTTAGCATCTTTTCATGCACGAATTGGCCATTTGTATATATTTTTTGGAAAAATGTCTATTCAAGTCCTTTGTCCATTTTTTAATTGGGTTGTTTGTCTTTCTGTCGTGAAGCTGTAGGTGTTTTTATATTCTGGATATTAAACACTTATCGTATGTATGATTTGCAAATATTTTCTCCCATTCTGTAGGTTGTCTTTTCACTTTCTTAATTTGCAAAAACAGTTGCTTTGTTGTAGATCAAGCAAAGACTCCAAGTAAAACTGATGAGCTGGGAAGGCGGGCACAGGAGTTTGGGAGCATAGGTGCTGCTGACCTGTACAAATTCTGGGTGGAAACAGAGCCCCATGTGGAAGACAAGGAAGCCGATGTAGGAAGAGGGAACTAAATAAGTAAACTGGTTATTTTTTCAAAATTCGAGAGACGGACTCAGTAATGGATTGGATGACAGAGGCGTGACTAGCTGTCCAGCTTGACCAGTCCAATAGCAGGTGATGCCATCTACTGAGAGGAAACATAATGGAGGAAGACAAAGTGAGGCTGGAAATAATCAATTCCGTGTGAGGAATGGCCCGAGGCTCTTGTAAGTCTATAGCTCAAAAAGTTTCCAGATTGTCAAGCTCAGTGAGTGCCACCAACCGTCACCTGGGGTCCTTGTGTGTGGCCCCCAGGAGCTGTTCTAACTCGCCATCACCAGCTGATTCTCATCTGCAAGCCTTGTTCCTCAGAAGCTTGAGTCGCTGTCTCCCATCCATGAACAATGCACCCCAGCTAAACCCCACTTAACCCAGTTACCGTGTTGTGTGAGCCTGGGAGATCCACGTCACCACTCGGGGCCTCAGTTCCTCGCCTGTAAAATGAGAGAAGTTAGAAAAGATGACCTCCAAGGGTCCGTCTTAGTCCACTCAGCTCTGGTTCCATACACGGCACTGCATTGATCTATCACCAGGGGGCACCAGATGTTACCAAGTCCAAGCCTGCCACACAACTGGCCAACAAATCGGGAGAGATGAGTTGCTGGGGCAAGGAATAGAGACTTTATTCAGAAAGCCAGCTAACCGAGAAGATGGTGGACTAGTGTCCCAAAGAACCATCTTTTCCGAGTTAGAATTCAGACTCTATTATATTAAAAGGGGAGAAGGTAAAGTCCTGGTTCTGGTCAGCCTCCAGAGGGCATGTGTTCATTTATTTCCTGCAGCCATTCACAGGTGGATCTGGTCAGGGTGTTTGCTGTGAGCTAAACAAAGGTATTTTAGCTTAATGCTCATTACCTGGGAGGAGGGGTTCCCAGAGAGGGGCCATTATGTATAATTAAAGCTTATAGGCAACATCCCTTTCATGATTAACTTGTAGCAAAAGCAAGTGAATACAAAGGTTAAAGTAAAAGGAACAGACCCAATATGGAGTTAGATTCTTTCTTCCCTATTACACGGAGAGCTGCCCTCAGGCGGGGCTGCAGTGGAAGGGCCCTCATCCAGCCAGAGGACCCACAGGATGCTGAGGTAAAATGGGATTTGGAACACAATCCTTCCACACCCTGATTACTCAGTCAAAGCCATAGATCTGAAAAAAAATTGCTCAATAAACAGCGCTAGCAGCCAACTTTCTATTATCTTTATCACTTTATTAAGGTGAAAAGCATTGTCCAGCTCTTCACTGCTGGAGTTTGAGTCAGTTAGACATATGAATTTTCAAGGTAAATTAGATCCAATAATTTTCAATCCAATTATGTAACAGACAAGGAAAAAGGGACTAGGTTTCTTGTCTGCGGTTGACGTAGACCTGTAGCTCAAGGCTCTGCTGATACATCAGAATCACCAGGATGCTTTTAAATTTACTGATGACCAGATCCCAACCCAGAGCAGCAGCAACCCCTTGCGATGCCACAGCTCTCCCTTCAGCTGAAAGACGAACTTGGGACAGATTCCAGCTCCCTTGCTCTCCTCCCTCCACCTCACTCCCTGGAACTCACAGTCTCTCGTTGCTAAATCAAGTTCAGCTCCTCCCTGCATCAACGGTGCAAAAGAAAAACTTGAGGCCATCTGGTAGGTCTCCAGCAGGGGGCAGTGGTGTACACATGGGACTTTCAAAGCTGCTTTGGTAAAGAGCTTTTAACGTGGCGGTTAATGCGGATTTAGTCCTATTATCATCCTTATTAACCAGATAAACCCATAAAGGAAATACCGTTGGAGGCTTTTAGAGGCTGGAACGTTCCGTCTGTTCTTTTTCAAAGAAGCAGGAACAGCGTCCTGATCCCTATAATTCTAGCATTGTTATCACCGCCAATCAATGAATTTCTGGCTGGAATTCGTGGATTTGCCGGTCTGTCCCTCTTAGTGAGGGTCTAATCCTGGTCATTAACACTTAACAGAAAGGCTGCTATGGTGCAAGTCACAGTTTCTTTGAGACTTCTTTTCTCACCTCTAATTTAGCAACAAAGGTATCTGCCCATTCCATCTCACAGGATTTTGTGAGGGTCACAGGAATAACGTATAACAAGGTGCTTTGAAATCTTTAAAAGGGATGCAAATGCCAGATGAAACTACTTCAGAGGTGAAGGTCACTTCACAATGTTTCATTTACAATTAGCCAAAAACATAAATAATCCAAACATCCAAAACTATCAAATTTGAGACCCTCATTTTTGAAGCAAGTATTTGAGGGTGCATATGGTGTATCCACTCAAAAGAAATCTTTCTAACCACTGAAAGGGATTGATATATACACACTACTAGATATAAAATAGATAACTAATAAGGACCTACTGTATAGTACAGGGAAATCTATTCAATACTCTGTAATGACCTATATGGGAATAGAATCTTAAAAAGCGTGGATATATGTGTATGTGTAATGGACTCACTTTGCTGTACAGTGGAAACTAACACAACATTGTAAATCAACTATACTCCAATTTTTAAAAAGTATATTAGAAGGAAGCTCAGTGACACTATTAATGGTGCATGGTAAGCGAAGAAAAAATCAGACCACAGTATAATAAGGTACAATATGACTCCTTTTAAATATGCATGTGTTTATATCTGTATATTAGCTAGATATACATATACATATAAAAATGGCAGTGGGGAGATGGGAGATGATACCCAAAATGGTAGCAATGGTTATGTCTGGGCAACTAGATCCACTGCGTGTGCCTTCTTGTGTCATTTTTCAGACGAAAGAATATGAAGTAGGATAACGGGACAACTACGTGAGTTTTTCCCCATTTAAATATATTAATTTATAGTAGTATAAATAAACTGCATAAATTTGAACTTACATTCATTTAGTACTTTTAAACATAAACACAAAAAAGAATGACTCAAGCGACTGTACTTCAATAAGTGCAAGGGATTTTATATTTCACACCCTTGAAAATCGTCAGGTTGCATTTTGCTTCCCCATTCCTACTTCAGATATCGATCTCCTTTGCAGGAAGTGCTGGGGAAGGAAGAGAAAACAGCCTTCCGTGAATGAAGTGTCATATAGACATGCGTGTATCGGGGCATTTATTTCATGCGTTCATTCTGCCAGATTGTGAGCTCCTTGGGGCAGGAATTATGCTTATCCATATTATGTCCCCAATCTCTTGTATATAATAGGTGCTCAATAAATGCTAGTTAGATGTATGGGTTTTCAAATTACCAAGGTAAATTAAATCCAATAATTTCCAATCCAGTTACAAGATAACAAGAAAAGGATTAGGTTTCTTGCCTGTGGTTGATACAGACCTGTAGTTCGGGGCTCTACGGATGCATTAGAATCACCTGGGTGCTTCTAAATACACCAAAGTCAGTGCATGTAGCTCTACTCTATTCTTTTTAACTGCTGGTAAAATTCTTTAGCATGAATCATTAATTTAACTTCTGTCTCTCTCTTTCTCTGTCTCGCTCTCTGTGTCATCTATCTATTTATTTGCTGCTACTATAAATCCTATAATACTTTTACATGCCTCTTTGCTTAAGTGATAATATTAAACATTTATTTTCTAAAGTAAAGGTTAATGTAAAGAAACAAATTCGAAATAGGTTAGGGTCAATTCACTTATGACAAAACAGCTAAGCATATACAATGGGGAAAGGACAGTCTGTTCAATTGATGTTGGGAAAACTGGACAGCCTCATGCAAAAGAGTAAAACTGGACCACTATATTGTCCCATACGCAAAAATTAACTCAAGGTGAATTAAAGACTTGAATGTTAGGCCTGAAACCATAAAAATCCTAGAAGAAAACACAGGAGACAATGATTTTTTTGGATCTGACACCAAAAGCAAAGGCTACAAAAGCAAAAATAAACAAGTTGGGACCACATCAAAGTGAAAAGCTTCTGCACAGCAAAGGGTAACCATCAATAAAATGAAAAGACAGCCTACGGGATGGCAGAACATATTTGCAAATTATATATCTGATAAGCAGTTAATGTCTACAATATGTAAAGAACTCATACAACTCAATAGCAAAAAAAAAAAAAATCTGATTAAAAAATGGGCAGAGGATCTGAATAGACATTTTTCCAAGGAAGACATACATACAGGTGGCCAACAGGTACATGAAAAGGTGTTCAACATCACTAAGCATCAGGGAAATGCAAATCAAAACCACAATGGTATATCACCTCACACCTGTTAGAATGGCTATTATCAGAAAGACAAGAAAAAACAGGTGTGGGCAACGATGAGGATGAAAGGGAAATCTTGTGCATTCTCGGTAGTAACGTAAATTAGTACAACCACTATAGAAAACAAAAACAATAGAGAGGTTCCTCAAGAAATTACAAACAGAATTACCACGTGATCCAGCAATCCCCCTTCCAGGTATTTATCTGAAGGATAAATTTTTTTGGATTTGACGCCAAAAGCAAAGGCTACAGGGCTTCCCTGGTGGCGCAGTGGTTGAGAATCCGCCTGCCGATGCAGGAGACACGGGTTCGTGCCCTGGTCCGGGAAGATCCCACATGCCACGGAGCAACTAAGCCCGTGAGCCATGGCCGCTGAGCCTGTGTGTCCGGAGCCTGTGCTCCGCAACGGGAGAGGCCACAACAGTGAGAGGCCTGCATACCGCAAAAAAAAAAAAAAAAAAAGCAAAGGCTACAAAAGCAAAAATAAACAAGTGGGACCACATCAAAGTGAAAAGCTAACTCGAACACACATATGCACCCCCCATATTCATTGTAGCATTATTTACAATAGCTAAGATATGGAAGCAACCTAAGTGTCCAACAATAGATGACTGGATAAAGAAGATGTGGTATATACATATACAATGAAATATTACTCAACTTTATAAAAAAGAATGAGTTTTGCCATTTGCGCCAACATGGATGGACTTGGAGGGAGTTACGCTAAGTCAGAAAGAGAAAGACAAATGGTGTATGACCTCACTTCTATGTGGAATCTAAAAAGCAAACAAACAAACAAACTCATGGATCCCAGAAAACAGATTGGTGGTTACCAGAGGAAGAGTGGAGAATTGAACGAAATGGGTGAAGGGGTTAAAAAGTACAAACTCCCATCTATAAAACAAATAAGTCATGGGGATGTCATGTACAGCATGGGGGCTATAGTTAATAATAGTGTATTATACATTTGACAGCTGCTACGAGAATAAATCTTAAAAGTTTTCATCTCACACACACATACAAATTGTAACTATGTGCAGTGGATGTTAACTGGACTTATTGTGGTGAGCATTTTACAGTATATACAAATTTGGAATCACTATGTTTTATATCTGAAACTAATATAATGCAGCATGTCAATTATATCTAATATTTAAGAGGTCCAAAAGTACTGTATCTTGGAACCAAAGGAATTGAGTTGCTATCAACACAAATGGAAAAAATGTTGTTGTTGTTGTTACCAGCATTTATTAAATGTTTATGAGCCAAGCTCTTGCAAAAGAGAGAGAGACACGGAGAGAGAGGGGGGAAGGAGGGAGGGAGGGAAGGAGGGACAGAGAGAGAGAGAGAGAGAAACGAAGGAAGGAAGGAAGAAGGAAAGAAAGGGAGGAGGAAGAGGGAGAGAGAAAGAAAGAAAAAAGGAGAGGAAAAAAGAGCTTAGATATTACCTCTAGAATTAGTCCATAATAGGTATATAATAGTTAATGTTGGGCTCACTCTTTTTTTTTTTGCAACTGGATGTGAAATTTAATCTTGGAGTAGTAGGAGTCCAGTGAGTGAAACTTTTCAATTCTCTTTGCCTAAAGGTAACCTACCTGGGTTCAACATTTTTTTGATCTGGCTTTGAGGGTCTTCCAATTCTGCATGTCTCCTCTGCTCTTTGGCTTTTAGGAAGTTCTCCCTGGGGCTACAGGTGGGTCGTCCTTCTTTTTTTTAAATAGTAAACACAGAAACAGAATTCCAAAAGTCAGATTCTGTGCTTCTTCATTTACTAATCTATCCCACCTTGCTATGGAGTTTAAATGACAGAGCTGCATGGCTCCAGACTTTTCTATCACCAAGGCCCTCCCTCCTGGTGTATTTTTTTTTTTTTTTTTTTTTTCTGGCTACAAACTTTATTCAGTTACAAATAGCACCGAGCCCCTGGGGCTGCTCCAGTGGCAGGGGATCCCCCTCCCGGAGCCCCAGAATCCCCCCTTGGCCACCTGTGTAGTGTGTGGGAGCTGGAACATGGCCCAAGCCTCCTGGTGTATTTTTTCTAACTGTGGACACCTCAGAATTTAAAGGATTTCCTTTTGGCTACCAAGTCGCACTTACTAATCATGCATTTAATCCTACAAGTATTTATCACAGATAGGGAAATATATCCATCATTCTGATCAGCAGGAGTGTACAAGGGTGATTGCACTGGGTTACTAGGAGTCCAGTTCAAAGCGAAGAAATGTAATATTTGAGTTCATCTCAGATCCTCTTTAAAGGTTGATGTATCATTTCATTAAGCTTTTCCAAAGACTGAGAAAAAGCTCTGGGACTCTCTACTACTCATATAAAGCGAATAAAAGTGGGGATTTTACATAGCCTAGCATGTATAAAACAAATACACTGATGCACTGATCCCAACCCAGAGATTGTGATTCTCCTGGTCTGAGGTGAGTCCTGGCATCAGTATATTTTTTTTTGTTTTTTAAATTTTACTTTTTTTTTTATACAGCAGGTTCTTATTAGTTATCCATTCTATACATATTAGCGCATATATGTCAATCCCAATCTCCCAGTATATTTTCAAAGCTGCCTGGGGTTGAGTTCCACAGATGGGTAAGACTTCCGGATTACATTTCTCCTGTTGCCACCAGAAGAAGGCCGGCTCGCACATTGAGCTCTCCTGTGCTTCGTCTCTGGAGGAAGGGCCGGCCTCTTCCAGGACTACAAGAAGAGCCCAGAGCCATCGAGCAGCAGTGAGAGGCAGCCGGCAGGGTGGAGGCGGGGCCTTCCGCTTGCCTGGTCGCTTCACTGTCTGTCTGGGCAGCACTCACTGCCGTTCCTTCGGAAAGACCCCGGGATTCTCCACGTGTCCCTCCCGTTCAGAGCGGCCACATGGCAAGTTCAGTTACCAGCTATTAGCAGCGAGGGTGCTGAGTCAGTATGGATGGAATGATCCTCCCCTTTATTGCTGTCCCCCAAAATAAACCAGCATTTTTAAAATTTCAGTTGAAATTTCACTGAAGAAACAGGAAACAAAAATAACAAATAGGGCAAGTTAAAAATCATGTATCACCTATAGGTGGAATTTTAAAAAATGATACAAATGAACTTATTTACAAAACAGAAATAGACTCAAAGACATAGAAGACAAATGTATGGTTACCAAAGGTGATGGGCAGGGAGATAAATTAGGATTATGGGATTAACATATACACACTACTATATATAAAACAGGTAAACAACAAGGACCTACTGTGTAGCACAGAGAACTCTACTCAATATCTTGAAATAACCTATAATGGAAAAGAATCTGAAAAAGAATATATATATATATATATATATATATGACTGAATCACTTTGCTGTACACCTGAAACTAACACAACATTATAAATTAACTATACTTCAATTTTAAAAATTGGGAAATGGAAAAAAATCATGAAACTTCCATTTTAAACCCCTGTCAAGGTTCTGTTTCGACATTTTCATAGATCCTAATCTTTCCCTTAGCCTGTCTGCAACTCCATCTGAAGCAATCCTGGGGAATTTCCTCTAGCTCTTGTTCTGGGGAGCTAACCTCAACTGCACTTCATTTATTTATTTATTTTCAAATTGTGTACCATGGTTCATTATATCAATGTTTTAAAACCTTTTATTAGACTATAGTTGATTTACAATGTTGTGTTAGTTTCAGGTGTTGACTGCTCTTTAAACAGGTCAAAGTCTCCACACTTTATGTACCTGCCAGGACTGATGGAAACTCCAGGTCCTTTAGAACTGGGTTCCTACTGTGTAGTCTCCATCTAAGAAAGGATGGTGAAGAAGGTGCTTCAAAATCGGTTCCCTGTGTGGCTTTAGGATGACCTCTCTTGACCTTGGGGAGGTCACTCTCACCTTTCTCCAACGTCCCCACGGCACCCTCTCCCAAGTTCTCCATTTGGTTTCTAGGATTGGCCAGGCACACATACGGCTCAGCACCCGTACCCATCCCTTCCCACTACAGCATCAGCTCCATGAGGTTAAGGATTTGGTTGTGTGCTTCCTTGACTCCTCCAGTACACAGAACAGTGCCTAGGCCTTCATACACAGAGCAGGCGCTCACAAGTGATCCAGCAATCCCACTCCTGGGCACATATCTGGAAAAGACAAAAACTCTAATTCAAAAAGACATATATATGCACCCCAGTGTTCATAGCAGCACTATTTACAACAGCCAAGACATGGAAACAACCTAAATGTCCATCGACAGAGGAATGGATAAAGAATATGTGAGATATATATATGGCTGAGTAATATTCCATTTTTTATATATATATTTATATATATATATATATATATATAATGGAATATTACTCAGCCATTAAAAAGAATGAAATATTGCCATTTGCAGCAACATGGATGGATCTAGAGATTATCATACTAAGTGAAGTAAGTCGGGTAGAGAAAGACAAATATTATATGATATCACTTATATGTGGAATCTAAAAAATAATACAAATGTATCTTTACAAAACAGAAACAGACTCACAGACTTAGAAAACAAACTATGGTTGCCAAAGGGGAAAGGGAGGAGGGAGGGATAAATTAGGAGTTTGGGATTAGCAGATACACACTAGTATAGATAAAACAGATAAACAACAAGGACCTACTATATAGCCCAGGGAATTATATTCAATATCTTATAATAACTATAATGGAAAATAATCTGAAATATATATATATATATATATATATATATATATATGTGAAACAAAATCACTTTGCTGTACTCCTGAAACTAACACAATATTTTAAATCTACTATACTTCAATTTCAAAAAAATCAATACATACTTGTTAAATAAATGAATTACTTGTCTGAGCCAAGCAGTGGAGTCTGGTCCCATGAGTCACTTTGTAGCCTTGATGGTGAGTGTCATCCCTTCACTTGGGCAGCCTAAGACCCATCAACCAATGGATAGACAAACTTGGAGTGATTCATGCAATAAAATCTAGCAACAAATGTACAGAATGTACTACTGGACACACAGACGAATCTTACCAATTTCAGTTGAGTGAAGGAAGCCAGCCATAAGAGAGTACACGCTATCTGCTCCCATTTATGTGAAGTTCAAAAGCAAGCAGAACTAACCAATTATGATGATCTTAGTAGTTAGTGTTTCTATAACAAAAGACCAGAGATTGGGTGGCTTAAACAACAGAAACTTATTTCTCGCAGTTCTGGAGGCTAAGTCCAGGATCAAGGTGCCAGCAGATTCAGTGTCTGGTGAAGGCCCCCTTCCCTGTTTGCAGAATGCCGCATTCTTGCTATGTCTTCACGTGGTGGAAATGATCTCTTCCATGTCACTTATAAGGGCATTAATCCCATGAGGGCAGAGCCCTCATGACCTGATCATCTCCAGAGGCCCCATCTCCTAATACCATCCCAATGGGGACTGGGACTTCAACATATGATTGGGGCTGGGAGGCCGGGGGACACAAACATTTAGTCCCCAGCAATGACGGAAGTCGTAATAGTGGTAACCCAAGGAAGGGGGTGGGTTTTGACTGGAAGAGATGCAGGGAACTTAATGGGGTGCAGGAAATGTTCTACATCTTGCTCTGAGTAGTGGGAGCATGGGGTAAACATACAAAAATCAAAGATACTCATTTATGTTGTGCACTTTGTATGTCTGTTGTACCTCAATTTTTTAAAAAATTATTTATTTATTTACCTTTGGCTGCATTGGGTCTTCGTTGGGTTGCACGGGCTTCTCATTGCAGTGGCTTCTCTTGTTGCAGAGCACGGGTTCTAGGCTTGAGGGCTTTAGTAGTTGTGGCTCTCAGGCTCTAGAGCACAGGCTCAGTTGTAGCACACGGGCTTAGTTGCTCCCCGGCATGTGGGATCTTCCCGGACCAGGGCTCGAACCCGTGTCCCCGGCATTGGCAGGTGGATTCTTAACCACTGCGCCACCAGGGAAGCCCTACCTCAATTTTAAAATTCACTTTTAAAAACATCCCTCTCCCCCTCAGAAACGCCCTTTAAGTCTGTGTCTCTTATCTAGTTCTCAGTTAATTAATAAAGCAGAACTGTTTGTCATTCTGAAGCCTAACAAAGGACCTGACCTTTTCCAGCCTGACACACCAGCTTTCTTTCTACCTCCCTAAGGGAATTTTATTTTTATAATGTCAAGATTTCTTACACATAATGTCCACTAAGGTACAGTAGGGACATGTCCTTGAAGAAAGTCATTAGCATTTATTTACTTATGAAAACAAGATCCAGAGCAGAGGCTCCCCCTCTTCAGCCCCACCACACAGTAGTGGCAGCCATGTGTCCCTCCCAGGATTAGAGATATTGCTGGAGGGTGTAGGTCTTCAGAAGACAGCTCTCCATAAACAAAAACCAAACCAACTTTTTCAGGTTATTAAGAAAAATGAGCAGAAGAAAATAAGTCAATTGCAATTTTTAAAACAAATATCAATTAAAAAATAATAATTTCAAGAGCCATCAACTGATTGAAGATTTTGAAAAAAAATGATGGGGGAAGGAAGCATCAGTAAAACTATGGTAGGGTTCCCAAATGTGTTCCTTATAAAAATTGAGTCAATGATGTGATTTTAACAGAGAAATTGCAAGTGCCCTGGATAAGATTTAGTAAGAAAAGGAAGGGGAAAAAAATGAAAAATAGTTTGTGGAATTCTATGCATATTTGTGTTTTAGATTTCTTTATATATTTAGAGTCATCTGAGTAACATAAAAATCAAGCAGAAAAAAAGATTTTAGTAAATTTTTCCGATCCTAGCTAAGACAGATTGTGCAATGGGTTTTCATTCTTTTCTGATGTAAAAATCGGGGTGCATCAGACTCAGCCATCCAACTATGAATTATTGAGTACTATGGTAAGTGACATAGGACACATCCACTAATTGCTATTTTGATCAAAGCTTCCAAGTTTGTTTTAAAAATCATGTACATAAATTAAATGCACTTACAAGGCAGTTTTTCCATTTAAGTTCTATGTAAAAACTTTCTTATTCTAATCATTTATATCACTGTTCAGTCTAGATTTACTCTTGCATATTTAATGGAGTGATGAATAACTTTACAAGTGAATACAAATCCCTAATATTTTCCAGATGTTTCCCAACAAAGACCATTTTTCACTTGAGGGTTCCAAAGCAAACTTGGCACCATGTTATTATCTCATTGATAAATTGAGGTGTCCATGAGGTTGACTGAGGTCCTGGTTAGGGGGTGGGAGGAAGTAGAAAGTGACCATTAATCGAGTCACATGATAAAGTAGGTATTGTTAACCCACATCTGAGGAGAGGAAACAGACTCAGAAGGGTTTGGGGCCTTGCCCAGGATCACACAGCTGGTAGACAAGATGTCAGAGTTCAGCACACAGGCATCCCGTGCCAAAGCCTATCACTTTCCATCCATTCAGCTTCCCTGATGCCCAATGGAGAGTGGAAAGTGAGAAAGCGTGGACTGCCCTCTAAAATAATCCCAGTTTCTCAGGCGATAGTTTTCAATTTTTTCTCAGAAGCTCCCCAAAATACTTTTTAAAAACTATGTACCCTCTCTCATTAACATCTAAATGTTTTCCATTATTAATTTAAATCATTTCAAAGGATGTCATTTCTGGCTATGGTAGATTGTTGCAGTAATGGTCCCTAATGAGTCACACCTCCCTGGATCCATGCCTTTAGGCAGTTCTTTCCCAACCCGCCTCTGGGTTTGGTGACATGACTTGCTTTAGCCAATGGGACATAAGCAAACTTGAGTTAGGGAGAGGCCTGAAAATGGCATGTGCATTGGGGCTTGGTCCCCATGCTCTTTGGAACCCTGAGGCCACCACGTGTTACAGATTGAATGTTTGTGTTCCCCCCAGAATTTGTATGTTGAAGTCCTAACACCCAATGTGATATTATTAGGAGGTGGGGCCTTTGAGAGGAGATAGGGTTTAGATTAGTTCATGAGGGTGGGACACTTATGAGGGGATTAGTGCCCTTAATAGAAGAGAGATAGATCTCTCTCCACACATGCTTGGAGGACACAGAGAGAAAGTAGCTGTCTACAAGCCAGGGCACGGACTGTCAACAGGAATTCAATCTGCTGGGAACTTGATGTTGTATTTCCAGACTCCATAACTGTGAGACATGAATGTCTGTTGTTTAAGCCACCCAGTCCATGATGTTTGTTACAGCAGCCCTAGCTGAATAAGACACTATGTAAAGAAGCCTGTGCTAGCCACTGGTGGAAGAGAGGCCACATAGAACAGAAACAAGCTATCTCATCTGAGGATCCCTAGACCCAGCAAGCTTCCAACTGACAGACATGAACGAGGCCATAGGATGTGAGACCATCCAGCCCCAGCTGAGCTGAGCCACCAGCTGACCTCAGAGTTCGACCAACCCAGTCAAGACCAGAACTGCCCGCTGACCCACAGAATCATGAACATCAGAAATATTTGTTGTATGAAGCCACTAAACTTTAGGGTGGTTTGTTACATAGCAACTGATTCACTCATGTACTGTAAAATTTGATGCTTTAAAACAAAACTATTATGTCACTTTTAATGTATGTAACATAATCTAAATACTGTGACAATTTATGCCCATCATCCATTTAAAATATATATTTAAAAACTCAAAAATTTCACATCATTTCTTTTTCCTTTGAATTCAGTTTTTGAATCCCCTATTACCCTAACATACGACTTTACAATAAAAATATCTACGTAAGTTTATTTGTTAAAAAGTTTTGGCACTTTCCATGACCATAAACCTCCAACTATTAAAAAATCATTTTTTGATTGAGTTATGACTATAATTATTATTGGTACAGAATTGATCAATATGAAAATATAAATTAAAAATTATTAAATGTAAAAGGTAAAATTTCACTGAAGATGCTATCTTCACGGCACAGAAATGTTTGGGTTTCTTCCCCAATTACTTCATGTATCCATGAATGGCTCTTACTTTTAGCTAGATACAGATTGAGTTTGGCATCGATTGTGTTTCTACCTTTTGTTTTTATAGATGCAAGCACAGAGAAACCTTGTTGGGGAGTGAAAGGAGTTATATTACGGTGGTGCCATTCGACTCCTTGACCTCTTGAATTATATACCAAAAATAAGAGATATCGTCAACAATTACTTTTATTGATTTCTCACCTGACAACTTAAGTCCTCTTTCAAAGTGACTGAAAGCAAATTTGAAACCACCTGATTTATAAAAGGATTAGCATCCTGGTCAGTAGTCATTTACTTTCTCAACATGCTATTTTTCTATGTCTATTTGTTTGATGTCCCAGAGGTTTTCTCCCCCTACGTGTGATGTGGGAAAGATGAGAAGTCTCTTTTATAAAGCGGTAGAAATAAGACTGTGAAAGAGGAGGGAGAGAAGTTACATGTCCAACACAGGCACATTCCTAGGTGGATGAATTTTAGGAGAGAATATTTGGGTGGGGATTCTCCTTAAACTATTGGCTCCCTTGAACCCCCTGGAAAGTCACATTTTGGTTCAAGGAAATCACTGCTCTGTTGCATCTATTCATCTTTCTCTCTCTCATGGTGAGAAACTCCCCGAGACTTTAATGGCTTATTGAAAATCTACCAGTCATTGTCCCTTTCCCTGTTCTACAAAAGGCTTTCTTTTCCCATAATGGCTTTTAATAAGACATCATGATTTGTTGCAAGTGAACAAAAATTTCATCCAATCACCCATGCCTACCTTGATTTTCCATTCATTCTCCACACTAAGTAATCCTATTCTTGGAGTCGTAACCACTTTCCCATCTGCTAGATTTTATTAATGAGTTGTTAGATTGTGGTCCACTTGAGCCAGAGCTTGATCCTGTGGCATCTCTGTTTCAACAATTAAGTCTTATTTAAGTCTAAGAAAAAAAGGTCTATAAATACTTATTTCTTTCAAAATGTCATTTCCTTCATTAGTATATGCTGGGAAGAACGGATTGCCCAAGCATGTCTGTGAATAAAATTGATTTTACCTCTACTATAAAAGCTCAACTTTCATTTAAATCTGGAGGCAAAACAAGAAGCAGCATGAATGGGGTGAAGGATATTTAAAATCCCTGGAGTTTTGAAAGGGAGAATGCTTTGATGTTCACCTCGAATCACCATAAATACCCTATAGACCAACAGCCGAACATTCCAGTAAAACTGAATGTGGACTGGAGAAAGGAGGATGGAACAGAGAGGAGGCCCAGCTCACCAAGCATATCCAGCCCAAGAATCTAAATACAAGCTCAGGTGAAAAAGCTAGTTTCCCTCAGCAAAGCCACAGGCATTTCTGTGACAAAGTAAAGACACTAGATAGGAAATAGGATCTTGACCACTCACCAGAAGCCAAACAGGAGTATGGCAGCCTACAATTTAGAAATGTACATCAAAATCTTTAAAACGCCTGTAAATGCACCCAGTTACAGAACTCTACACATTCACAATTTGTGTTTTGAATATTCTTTGCTCTTCCTTCAAACATTGGCCTCTTTTAGAGAAGGCTGTGGAGAATGTGACACTGCAATTCTGATCTCATATGCTTTATAAATAAGTGGCCGAATATTTTGAGTATTTTTTTATTTTTCTCCCTGTATTTTCATTTCTCCCTCTTCCTTACCTGCCCAATACTTACCTCTAAGAAGGGACTCCCTACTCCGGGATAGGCTTGTAGCAAGACGAAAAGCAGAGATCGCCTGTAAGACTCGGATAAAAATTGGCTATCAACAAAAAGTCTGAGAACAAAGTAAGGGCTAGTCCACACTCCCCACTCTCATCCAAGCCACCCCCACACAGAAAGGCATATCCACTGCCTGGGGATGCAGGCAGGAGAGGGAGGTCTGAGGGGTGGAAGGGGCAAGACTGGGAAAGGCATCCTGGTAACATACCAGCGGGGGACACAGCAGGCAATGGACCTGGTTGCAAAGGTGGGAAACTGAGCTGGGTAAAAGGAAACACTGGAGAGCACACCAGCCAACTTGACAGAGCCTGTAGGCATTGACCAGGACAATGGTCGCTGGTCGCGGCTAGAGCTACCTCGGTGGGTGAATGGACCCTAAGACTGGAGGGAGGACTCCACCCTCATCACCTGCAAATCTTGACAACCGGGGGAGAGAAAGGTGAACCGAGGGCACGTTCTGACAGCCTGGTGGGATGCGAGCCCAAAAAAGAAATTAAGTTCAGGTAGAAAGGAATGGTTATTTCTGCATATTTGACTTCAAGCCCTCAGTTTTTCCACACTGACAGATTTAGAAACTGGAAGGCAACCGAAACTGCCTAATTCTCACTTACACCGGGTGTAAAGTGTTGGAATAATTTCATCAGGTGTCCTTCAGTTATCTCCCTAAAGAAATACAACGGGTACAGGAAGAAATCGTTCAGTATCTTAAAATGTATATATTGGTACAGCAGAGCCTGAATACACTTAAAAAGGTATGTGCTCCAGATCACTGCTCAACCATCAAAACGTTTAGCGACTGCCAGACCAACACTTCTCAAACCTGAACATGCATATGTATCACCTGGGTATCTTGTTGAAAGGCAGGTTCCGCTTTAGTAGGTCTGGGTGCATTCCTAACAAGCCCCTAGGATCTGATGCTCATGCAGTGCGTCCAGGAACCGCTCACCTGTGGCCGTGAGAGGAACTCTTTTATTTTAGGGAAGGCAGGAAGAGAAAACCTATTCACCAGGAGGAGCCCAAAACCACATTTACTTTTTCCGTGAGCCTGTGGAAGGAGAGACTCAGGCAGCAAGACCCCCAGGGACAAAATGTAGAGGCAGATCTTGTGTTCAAGTGCTCACCCGCCCAGGTCAGTCTAAGCTCTGCACTTCACCCCAATTCTTCCCCAGGCACCCCTCTCCCTGCTCACACCAGGAGGGGGAAGGATACTGGAAAAGAGTGCTCAGCGTGGGTACAGATCCGTATCTGTGCTATTTCGTACTCTCCATTATCAGCAGACCAAGACGTCGAGGAACTGTAATGTCTTTCTGTCGTCTGTTGTTACAACTTCAAGCTCTACCGACAAATACATCACTCATATGTGGAATCTAATTTTTAAAAAATGATATAAATGAACTTATTTACAAAACAGAAATAGACACCGATCCTGAAAACAAACTTATGGCTATCAAAGGGGAAACGTCGGGGGAGGAATAAATGAGGAGCTTGGGATTAACATACACACGCTACTATATATAAAATAGATAAGCAACGAGGACCTACTGTACGGCACAGGGAACTCTACTCAGTAGTCTGTAATAACCCAGACGGGAAAAGAATCTGAAAAAGAATGAATATACGTATAACTGAATCACTTTGCTGTACACCTGCAACTAACACAACATTGTAAATCAACTATGCTCCAATAAAATTTAAAACAAAAAAAGCTTCAAGCTCTACCGACAGCAAATGATAAACACCATTATCATCTCATTTATATGTGGAATCTAAAAAAAAAAAACAAAAAACAACACACACACACAAATAAACCAAGCTCATGGATATAGAGAACAGACCGGTGGCTGCCTGAGGTGGGGCGGGGGGATGGGCAAAAAAGGCGAAGGACATCAAAAGGTACAAACTTCCTGTTACAAAATAAGTCATGGGGATGTAATATACAGCATGGGGGCTATAGGTCATAACACTGTATTGCATATTTGAAACTAGCTTAGGAGAGTGGATCTGGAAGGTTCTCATCACGGAAAAATATTTTTTATAACTATGGGTGATGATGGATGTTAACTAGACTTACTGTGGTGATCGTTTTGCAATATACATTATGTTTAGTATCTGAAACTATCAATGTCATATATGACTTATACCTCAATTAAAAAAATAAAAAAACTTCAAGCTCCACCAAATCAGCTTTCCCTTGATGGTCACGATATTTATTTATCGGAAAAAAGAGGCATCCTTAGGTATCTTCTCCCACATATTCTACAGTTCATATCCACCCTCCCACCCAAAAAGGCACAGGACTGTCCAGACACTTTTCAATATTTTTTATTGTTTGACAGGCATTTACAACGTTCCATTCATAGACCTAAAAACATAAAAATAGACCTTCTTTCAGCTTATAAAAGAAATATATAAGAACTTTTGACATAGACACATCATGACCTTATGTACAAGAGACAATGGCACCCTCTCCAAGCACCAGACCTTCCAGCATTTTCACACAAACCCGTTGCACTGGGACTGGTAAATGGAACTATTAGAAGCCTCTGCTTCAGTTTTCCACCCAGACACAATCGAACTGGAGATGAAATGGAACAATGCAGTGATACGAAGGGTATAGAAATCATTCTAAAGCTCTTTAAGAAAATCAGAAGATATAGCAAAAATTTAATAGAATAAAACTCTCAAAAGATCAAGCTCAAAGCCCTGGAAACCCGAAAGGGGAGGGATACAGGGTGGGAAAGCAGGTAAAGCAAGCAGAGGCACAAGAGCATGATGTTCTGAACTCTCTATTGTCTGGAAATATAAAGTCATAACTGATTTTTATAAAATATAATTCCTAAAGCTACTATAAAATTCAGGTCTTTAAAGTACCTACTGATGTGTCAAACATCAAATAGATATTTTCCCCAAAAAGAAAGTTTTCATATTTATTTAAACCTTTCTTAGGAAGTGGACATTGTGAAGTGGGAAAATAAAAAGCTATAAACCTTTTTTTAAAAAAAAGAAAACATTGAAAGTGCTTTAACTTGTTTTTGTTCTTCCTATTTGGAAATCTGTTTAGAACGTTAGCTTTTTTAGCATGTTTACCCTGTTTTGTTGGCAAGAAGAAGGTGTTAAACCCAAGACATGTTTTTGAAGAGGTGGTTTTGTTAAACGGTTTGGTTATGGACTGTCAGGGAAGAAGTAGGTAATCTAAGGATGAAGATGCAACTATGATGGGAAAGCCAATGATCACCATGGCAACCCCGTGAGGAGGAGTCTCCCCTCCCCCGCCATGTGCAACAGACACACACATTGCCCATCCCGGTGTCATGTTTAATCCAACCAAGCTCCCATCTCAAATAGAGATTCAAACATTTAAATTAAAAAACAAACCAAAAAAAAAAAAAAACCAAAGCTGCTTCTTGGGAAAAAAGTTTCTCCTAAGCATCTTGTTGGCCTTTCATATATAAATATAAAATCACCACACCTCACTCTCTCTGTAAAAGGTAAAATCCTCATCTTTTAAACTCAGAGTTACACTAACACTGTGTAAAAGTCTCATCTGTTTGTGCCCCCTGCATCTCAGGTAAAAATACAAAAAATAGTGTTTTTTTTTTTCTTTCAAGTGATAAATTTGGATCTCTTTCCAAGGAGTTTGGCATCTTTATAATTCTATGCAAAACTAGAACTTCCGAACACCGACATCGAGTAAGACCAGCCATAGACCTAAACAGAAGAGGAAAAGAAAAAAAGAAAAAAAAAAGGCTCAAGGAAACATACATCTCCACCTTCTCCTCACACATTCTTAAAATACACAGATATTCTCAGACATTTAAGAGGGAAAGGAGTAAGAACGCTGCAAGCTGTACAGTTGCTTTGTTTCCCCAACTAGGAGATGGCTCCTGGATTGATTTCAGATAGAATCTTTTATTATTTTTTCGTGTGCTACCCTTTAAACTAATCTGTAGTACATACTTCAACTCCTGGGGTAATTTGCTTTCCAGTGCTATAGAATTTTTTTTTTTTTTTTTTAATTCTTTAGGCCCTGATTAGTTGAGAATAAATAAAAGCCCTTGGTCATATAGAGAGATAGGACTCAAGCTGATTTGGGATTCTTGAAACAATTCTTTCCGATGTTGTTAGAAACGATAAAGTTGGGTGGCTACATGGCTTCAGAACAAAGTCAGCTGCCAAAACCGTGTGTGCAAGAGTGCGACTTAAAGGGAACATTCTCCCCCTCGGGAGTCCGGGAGGGGGGCGGAGTAGGGGGCAGGGCGGGAGACGTATCTACAAGGACTGTCGCTACCGGGGAACGTGACAGTCAGATCTCAGTGTTCAGCTTCCTGGCGGGGGCAAAGTCTTCACGCCTAACCCAAATAACCTCCTCGCTCGTGCTCTCCGGGCCCCCGTTGATGCCCGACAGGGCGGCTTGCTTCTTGAGCTGCGTCATGCGGGATGCGTGACTATCCGGGGGCTTCGGGCCTCTCTCCCGCTGACTGATGGAGGCGGCCTGAAGCCGCTCCTGCAGGTCTCTGTCCGCCGCGGCGCCCTTCACGGACTCACAGAACTCATCATCGTCACTGAGGATGTCCGTCTCCTTGATGTCATCCTGCCCCTCATACTGGGCAAGATCAAACTGTTCCTCTACCCAGCGGTCAGTGTCCCCGCCACCGGGGGGCTGCTGGGACTCTCTCTCCGGGCTGCTGGCGGAGATGGCATCAGAATCAATGGTAAACCTGTTTCGGGCCAGTCGCCGCCTCCTCCTCCCAAGAGACTTGCTTGGGGCGGACACTGTGCACACACACAAAAATATAAAAATAAAACGCCCACATGCTTTACGTGCGATGAAAATCCAGAAAGCAAATACAAGAAAAGGAAAGGAAAGACTACACGATAGGCATTCGGGACCTGGATGTCGTTTGGGGCTTTAAGTCCGGATTTCCCCAGTCTGTCTTGGGGTCTTTACCTTGCACAGGTGTCTGGACTTGGAGGATGTTACAGCCATCGACGGAAGGGCAAGGAGCAGGGGGGCGGCTGGGGGCGGCATATGGGTGGGTTGTAGGTTATGGGGGAAAGGAGATTCAGCTCCCTCTGAAATAGTTTCTTTACCCTGTGCACCTGGGGAGACAGGGAGTGCACGTTCTTGCTGCTGTCGAGTGCACCACTGATGGTGGGATTACTTAGCGCCCTCAGTTCTGACCACGGCCCATGTCACAGTGCTCTGGGAATCTCCCGGGGCTGTCCTAGAGTCATTTAGCCGGAATAAATCTTTAGCAAGGATGGGGGAGGCCTCTAGAGTTTCACTGTCTTTGTAGAAATCACCATGATATATACCAAGGAGGGAAAAACACTGGTCCAAGTTATATTGCTTTCTGGAAAACGGAATGTAACATTTCTCGAGGATCTGCAGGTACCTTAAGGGCACAGCATTGTTTTTGGAGAAGCTATAGAAAGAGTGGGTCTCAGAGATATTAAGTTCTCTTCTGACAAAGCCCCATGTGAACTTGTGGCTAAAGCAAATGTGAGCCTTAGTCCCTCCTGTCTCTGTTCTGTGTATCCCCAATTTCTCTTCTACAAAGCAATTAAACCACCAGTGCCACAGTGGAGGGAGAAATATATAATCCAACACCCAAGCAGCTGATTAACAAAGTGCTAGATAAAGTGACTAAGGGTTAGGAAAAACAAATCTTTGAATTCATTCTTTCACCCTGCTGCCCTCTAGGAAGCCAGTATTATTAAAGCCAAACAAAAGACACCACCCAATCAAGCACACAATCACACACACACACACACACACACACACACACACACACACACACGACACATGGAAACGCTGCCACTTCTCCCTCATACTGAAATGTACCATGGCTTTCCAGTGGGAGGCAGGAGCCTAGACACCACTTAGGAGCTACTTTCCTGAAATCTAAGCCTGAAAAACCATTAAACTGCTTCAGTGCTGCGAGAAGTAAGGTGACTATTCATAATTACCGCCAAATGCAGCCTTGACTTCAAATACAGCAGGTACAAGGTCAGTGAGCTGGACAGAGGTCTAAACTGGCACCCGCTCTGACCGTCCTCTGTCTCAGATCCTTGTGCTCCCATCATCGTTCCTGAGTATTCTAGCATCTTAAAGCATGGAGTAAATAGACACCACTGTCACTCAAGGAGGGGAATGAAAATCATTTCCAGGAAAAATGGAAAAAAGAAAGAATTTTTAAAAAAAACAAAAGAACAAACTACTACTACTACTATTACTCCACTGGAAAGAAGTAGAAAGTACTGTTCAGTTTTATCTCAGTATCACCAGAGTGGAGCCTGGCTCTCTCCAATCACTCTATTAGAATTACCTCAATTCCCAATTGGGATATTGGAAATATTTGTCAATGATGTGCAGGTTGAAGTATTTAGGAGTAAAGTATGCTAATGTCTATTCTAGAAATGTGTCAAAAGTAAGATGAGTTGATGGATGACAGATGAATAAATATGTGACAATGAAAATATAAAAAAATATTACTGACAGTAGGTATGAATGTATACAATTCTTTCATTTGTTCTATATGCCTGAAAATTTTCATAAGAAAATGTTGGAAAAACAAAAAAATGTGTCGTTAGGTTACTGGCAGACATAAAGTGCTTTTAGACTAAGGGAGGCTGGCTATTTGCCTTTACTGAGCAAAAAGAGAAATAAACTAGCTGGGTATTCATGACAATGCATAATGAAGCGTAAGAATAACCCAGCCAGCCTTACAGGGCTCCAGGAGACAATCTTTGATTCGAGTATTTCCACTGTTCACTATTAAGACTGATTAGCTAGTGCTGTGCTGACCCACTCGGACACCATTTTAAAATCATCTACTTTGAAGATCCTGACGATAGTGAGGCGATTCAAAAGCAGAGTGATAAAGACTTTCTTCAGCCAAAAATGAGCCATCAGGCAAAAACATCTTCCTGTCAGCCAAAGCCAACAGGCTCTGACATCAAGGCTCTCTCTCTTGATATTCAAGATGATGGGGTAGGTTGTAGCAACTTTGTTTTCTTCCCAGAGGGATCTCGGCAGGAAAACTTGAGTGTCCTACAGACTAAAAATGCTTAGTTTCAAAGTGAATGCAGCTCTGACTTTAGGTTCATTGATTAACAACAGAAACCTGACCAATGACAGGTGGGGTTTCCTGAGGTTGGCACACACATTCCCAATCCTAATTAAATATATGTGGCAAGTAAAAGGAACAAATGAGACACTTCCAAGGTGAAATTCTCTGCTGTGAGCTCTAAAGGGATGAGAAAGCTTTGTACACGAGGACTCCATGAGAAATTGTGGGTAGGGAAGTATGCAAGACACTGGTGAGCCCAGAAGAGTACTGGGGGCTCACCATACCAGGTTTTCAGTAAACACTTATCAAATGATTGGAGAATAGATATAAGATAACTAGCCCCTTAACATTAGTTAAAGTACTTAAAGAGTATAATACACTCTGTCAGGGTTAAGTCTATGAAAACCTTCAACCATTCATTCACAGTACCATACCTGCCTCTTCAACACAATTGAGAACAGGCAGAAAATTCTTTAGAACAGAGATCAGAAGCCTTTCTGGCAAATGCAAAGGAAGCCTCTTTTATTGGAATCTTCCCTGCAAAATTCTGGACTGCCTCTTAAGAAAGGAGTGATAAAAAATGTTAATGTCTTGATGTCATTAATACCTAAGTGTTATGAAAATATCTTTCTTCCTAGATAGACTTTAATGCCATTTACAGGTAGTAGTATTGATTTTTACTGCTTCAAGGTGGTAGAATTAGTCCTAAAAGAATATTTACCCTGGGACCACTTGAACTCCAGATTCCTCTTTTCTAATAGCAGCTCAAGGCTTCCCCAAATGAACATGGAAGCTAAAAATAAAGTTGCAGGCCCAAGGTGAGGGTAAAAATCTGATGGGTCATCTGGTCTACCGCACACGGACTCCTTACTGAGAACAGGCATGGCTGTGTTTCTCGAGGACAAAGCCACCACGTTCTCAGAATGGTGGGCTGTAACTTTGCTGAGACATCACACACTGCTTTTTGCTGGACAAAGCTGGCTGTCATGCAAAGCAGCAACTCTCATTCGGCAAGTGGGCTAAGACAGCCCCTCCAGAAAGAGAATGTGCTCACTTCCCAGCTTGGCAAATGAGAGGGGAGCTCACCAGCCAGAAGGAGGAGGGCAGCGAAGGGAAAGCTTGAGGGAGGGCAAGAGGCTTAAACCAAGGGAGGGAGGCAAGGGCCGGGAACCTCACACCAGGGAAGAACGTACTCCAGCGTTAGCCCCCGCAAGGCCACGTCTAAGTCTTGCTCAATGAGGACGTCAGTTCTACAGTGGAGTGGGGATGACAGGGATCTTGAACGTCTGAATCCCCACAGTACCTGCCCTGCTCATGGCTGGCCTGGCCCCTTTCAGCGCACACAATCGCTTTCCTCCAAAAGGGACATACTGCTGGGATGAGGGAAGGCTTTCGGTCTTCAGGAGCTGTCTTCTATGCTTATCACGCAGGATGGAATGCACAGCTTTCAAGAAATCCTTTCTGCTCTCTGGGGAGCTATGAAAAGAAGATTTACACCTGTTAGGGAAACAGCACTTAACACATGATGGAACTTCTGATGTTATCAGGTGCAGCCAAACAAATATCCCTGAGGACCAAAGGTTAAAGACTGAGGCCGTGACTCCATTTTCACTGCGGAACAGCAGGGCAGTGTTTTCATCGCTGGAGATAAAGAACACGTATTCCTTTCCCTTTATGCTCTGTGATTCATCTCCTGCGGCCAATTTGGGACCGAGCAGCCCATAAATGAATAGATTGATGGAGAGATGGATTTTGCACCACAAAGTTGCCAGATTCTGCTCTTGGGACTTAAGGCAGAGCCTTTCATTCTAAAATGTTTTACAGACAAAGGAACCACAAGATTCTTGCTGCCCTGCAGCGCACTTGGAGACCAATGTCCCAACTTGGGATATCAATGCCTGTTAAATATCAACACCTTCCATGACACACTTCAACATGTAAATGTTAAAATCACATTGTTAAGAACTGGAAAATCTTCCGAACTTCCAATTTGCACCATTAAAAAAGTCCTTCTTAGGTTAGTTATTTTTCTTGTTAAGTTCTTAATAGTTTTACCCAGGCAAGTTTTAGCTGGGTAGTGAATGAATGAATGAATATGGCATCTCTACGGGCGGGCTCATTGGACCCGGTGGATTTATCAACAAAGTCGCAAGCAGATTTGCCTAAATAGACTGTAAAGATGGTGCTAAACCACGTGTAGATTACCTGAAAGAAATTTCACTTCTAGTTCCAACAGCTTCCTGGGATCTGGATTTATTGATCCGTCACCCAACACCCAACGAAAAAGGCAATGAAGAAACACAAAACATGGGCTTTGAAGTCAAACCCCCTGAGTTTGAACTCAGTATTCATTTGCTATAAGGTTTTAGCAAAGTACCCTCTGTGTGCCTTGGCACCACCCCATTGGTAAAATGGAGTAACAGTACCTCAGTCTGACTAAGTGAAATAATGCACGTAAGGTACTCAGCATAGTTCATGCTTGGTAAATGTGCCTTCTTACTGTATCGGTAGCCACGCTATAGAATATTACTAACAACTATAAAATATTGATTCTGTTGAGTTTTTATTGTGTGTGTGGGCAACCCATAGTACACTACCCACAGTGTGGGGTATTGGGTAAGTCCTGAATAAATTACTAAGCACCTATGATAAAATTAAAGCATCACGGAGTACAGATCATATGTAAAGCCAAATGTATCAGAATGCTGGCTGTTGCTACCATCCAGCCTGGTGTCTTTAGGCCAAAAAGAGAGAGAGAGAATTGGCTGCACTTGAGAAACGTACAATTCTCAAATTCTTAGTGACAGAGCCCGAAAAGCAGGAAGATGAGGAGGAGAAGTGGGGATGGTGAAAGGAGGGGAAAAAAGAAGAAGAAGTCAGTGGAAGCCCGCATCGTAAGTTCAGCTTCCACTCCAGATCCGTAGGTGAACCTGAGTCACTTGAGCCAGCCTCCCTAGGCTGAAGTTTCCCTACACAATGAGGAATCCCAGTAACACTGCACACGCCCTCACCTCCTCCCAGGTGACTCTCCATCTGCTGTACCTCAGAGACGTTACGGTATAAATGATGCACCCAGACGCCAAAACAAAACATGAGACAAGCATGTCCTTCTAACCCACCAAATGTACATATAGGAAAAGAGCCCTCGTTTGAATGTCAAATATATATGTGACAATTCCGATTTCCTTTTAGAAAGACATTAACCAGGTTACTGTCTACATTCTGATCAAATTAGTTTAATTTATCCAATTACTGTTACTTGATAGGTGTTAAATACTTTCTCAAGCACACAAGAAAAAGAACGTAGCTTCTAGGGATGCGCAGGCTGGTCTGCAGAACCCAGAGGGGTTGGGGACACCAAGCACTGTCACATTCCTTCCCTCTGGGCGGCACCTCCCACACTTCACGGCTCCGGGCTCACCTGCAGCACAGGTGGAAGACCCTCTCCGGCCTCCCTTCAGACTCCGATTTTACGTGGACAATTTCACACACAGCATTTGCTTCTGCGTCTGGAGAAATTAAAACAAGGATGAATGAGAGTATGTTTCAAAGAGATTTTATTTGCATTTTTACAAAAGCACTTCCCATGCTTGGGTGTAGGGTTAAATAGAGCAGAGCCACATAGGACCAAAGAAACTTCATTCCTATCCCGTGATCTCAAGAGACAAAATGATTGAGAACTTAATGGGCGTGAAGAAAAAGAATGCTTGGAAAATTACCAGTTGCTAAAATCTCCTTCTGGATGGTCTAAAAGGATAATCAGTCAATCATACTGATGGAGAAACGGACCCTTTTAGCTGCACAGCCCGTCTGGCTGAACTATTTTAATTAACTGATTAGTTGTTTTGGCAACAGCTGGACTAGACAGAGCCCAAGATTCCAGTGCTGATTTCATCAGGCTAGTGACATAAAGAGGCTGGCCCCTGCCATCCGCAGCACAGCCTTCCCCCTGGGCGACTGGGCCTAGTGCCCTGGACGAGCACGTCCTGGGAACGAACGGGGCTCCTCTTTCTCAGCCTGCCCGCAGCACCCAAACCTGAAGGAAGCCAGAATGGTACACTGAGAAAGTGAGAAACACTTCTGTTTATTTTTTATTTATTTATTTTAAAAATGATATTATTATTTATTAGGTGATGGTCTATAGCATTGCTCAGAAACTACATCCCACAGACCAAATCCAGCCTGCCACCTATTTTTTTTTTAATTTTTATTTTTTTTTAACACTTCTATTTAGAAACAACTTCTAAGTCTTTCAGTGCCTGAATATCACATTATTAGTGTTTATGAAAGCAACAATTCACTGCAGACCTCAAGACTGCACACTGTGACGTCTCATCCTCACCTAATGGTTCAAAACCCTAGTTACAAACCCTCATCGTGCCCACGTTATTTAACCAACCAGGACCCATGTGCAGAGAGTTTCATAGGTTTTCCCACACGAAGACGAAATCTAGAAATTTCCGTCTTCTGATTCTCATATCCACTGGAATTTCTTTCATAACAAGAGATGTGTTGGCTAGTCTTTGTAAGTCCATTAAAATAAACTTTTATCTTGATTTTAAACTTGATTTGAATGAAAAACCGAGGGCGGGAACGGAATATCATCTTCACAAAGATGGCTTTGTTTTCCAAACTTAAAATTCTTCAAGTATTTAGTCCTCAATGAAGGCAAAATTCCTGGATCAGGAGCCTTTGTGGTTTGTTATAAGCATACGCTTTCCTATTTATAAACCAGGCACAAGGAAACGTATGAACTAGATAATTCACAATCTAAGATTGCAAAGACAATGCCAGTGTTTAAGTGCCCAAACCTCAAAATATTATTATAGCTGTTTGTAGACCTATGATTTATAGGGGCCTGAAAAAATTCATGTGTAAATCAATTTTACAAATCAAATCAAAGCTAAAAAGGCACGAGGGTCCTCTGGGCCAGCAGGTTAGACAGAAACCTTCTTAAGGCAAATAATCATCCCCAATACATTGGCCAGACGTGGTTTCTGCATTTGAGGTTTCCTCCTGCAATGCATAACAACTGAGAAGGAAGTGGCATCTAGTTTAACTTGGGTGGGTAACTGGAGGGTTCCCAAATACGGCAGAGGGTGTTTCCTCATGACACTGGACTAGGAAAGAGGTGGTTCTATACGGGTTAGAGCCAATTTTATGTCTCATGGAGGTGACAAGGGAAAACGGGGAGAAAATGAGTGACACCAACTGGACATGAAGAACTTATCGCTCATGCTAGATGCCAGAAGCACAAAAGAGAAATACAGATCCACTGTACACCTGCAGAGGTCCACTTCCATGGCCCCTCCTACAACCAGAAAGCTGCACCGGCTGTCCAAATGGGACGGGAATAGGGGTGTCCCGAGAGTTTCCACTTGACCCCAAAAGCTGCTTCTTCTCAGGTGTGCCCGGGAGAACCACTGCTGACTGCTCCTCCCTAAAACAGCCTCAAATTAAGCCCTGGCCTCCGAGTCATAGCAATATTGCTATTCTTAGTCAATACCGTGCTGACATTCACTTCTCATGCGCTAAAGCATCAACTAATCATCTTAGCAAGTACTTTCATCACTACCTGACAACTTGCTTCACGGCTACTTGGGTCACTGAAAAAGAACTGACATTTCATGCTGATACAAAGATAAAGATTTGTAATGCTTCAGGAAGAAAGAATGTATTCAATGGCTTTATTTTGTGCTTTGGGTGGTCTTTTGGGGGCTTCCAGTTAAAAGGCAAGTGAGTTATTTACATGGGCTTTGTCTGCCATGGTCACAACGATTCTTCCCAGAAGTACAAGACTCACTGCTACTTAGATGTGAGTCACTGTAATATTATTAATATATATAACAGAATGAATAGAATTCCTTGGAACAATATTAAAGGTACTACCTCCTTTCACTTAGTTCATTCATTTAATAAACAGCTGGGTAAACAGGAGGCAATGGAGAGACTGAGAGAAAGGAGACTTAAGCACAGAAGAAAAAAGATGGTAGGGTGGTTAGAACCAAGGGTGTGGATTCAGGAAAACAATTCATACATACACAGAAATATGTACCCCACCTGTTTCAGAGTTTACCTGCACTTGCCAAAGCTCGAACCTGCAAAGCTTCGGTAGGAATCATGTGTCGAAATCGGAAGGGGTCCCAGTCTTCGTAAATTGAAAGCCTGTGAGATCCTACCTGCAGGAAGAGAAGGAACTAGGTGCGTGAGAACTCTGTGCTCAGCCCTGACCAGACCCGCACACACTTTCTAACCAGTGATGCTGCAGACACAGAGAACATTCTCGTGGCTGCCGAGGGGGAGGGGTATGGGGGAGGGAAGGACTGCGAACCTGGGGTGAGCAGATGTAAACTATTATATAGAGAACGGAGAAACAACAAGGTCCTACTGTAGAGCACAGGGAACTCTACTCAATATCCTGTGATAAACCATAATGGCACAGAATATAACAAAAGGAATGTCTACATGTGTATAACGGAGTCACTTTGCTGTACAGCAGAGACTGCCACAACGCTATAAATCAACCGTATTTCAATAAAATGATAAAATTTTTAAAATATGTCATTAAATAAATAAATCGTTTTAATTTTCAAAAAAAAAAAAAAAAACCCAACAAGAACAACAACAAAGCAGTGATGCTGGAACCCCGGGTCACTGCCCCATGTGCACTTTTGTTCACCCAGCAGCAAGCCAGAGGCCACGTGACAAATCCGCTGACGGTGAGCAAATAAGCTTGCTAACCAAAGTCAGGCAAAAGAGAGACAAAGGAAGAAAGGGAAAAGGGATCCCAAAACAAGCACAGAGGGGCAGGAAGAACAGGGAATGGATAAAAGTAGTATTAGGAAGGTAGGTTCTGGCCACGGTAGGCCCAATCGCTATTTACTTTCATGCTCTAAATGTGAGTCTGCCTGCAGGAAGGCGGGATGGGCAATTCCCTTAAGTCCTCAGCAACACTGAGAAAACATCATAAAACACTCGAAAAAAAATCATAAAACACTCATGCCTGACAAAGGTGCAGAATTACAATTACGCAGATACAACCGAGAAACAGATAGTAAGGGAGATACTTTGCAACTATGGGGTGAAATAAGAAGTCTTACAAGTTTCCTCTTCTGTTTGGAACCATCTTTATACACAAGGACCACAGCAGTTTTGAAGACTGGAAAAACATAAAATGAAGGCAGTTATGGCACATAAGGGGTGGGGGGTTTTCCCCTTCACTTCAATAGCTTGTGGTAACAAACTACCGTTATGAAGAGGACAGACAGTCCCCACGAATCGGTTCCCATTCCACCCTCCACTCACTCAGCACGTCTGAGAGACGCAAAAACCTGTCAAGACAAAATTTCCCAGGTCCCAGATAAACAGAGAAAAAAGCCTGAAGAGATGGAGATAAACCCTCCTGCCCCCACCGGAAACTTTTGGGTAAAATATACGTTCACTGTGGTTATCAATTCAAGCTTAGAACTTCAGCTTATACACATTTAACAAAAATGTACCAGTTCAGCAGCTGAAGGAACAATACAAACATCAATAATAATAATAATGATGTTTAAGGTAATTTGTATTTATGCAAATTAAGCTAATATCACACACACAGAGTGTTGTTCCTCATTCAGGAAATGTTAATTCATCTTTTCTGACCTCAATAAATAAAAATTCGTTTATGAAGTAGAATGCAATTTTCCTTTTTCCAAACAGGATGGATCACAGTAAACTATTTAGAAGCAGGGAGTATGTCGTTTTATTCTTATATTCTTTGGGGGTGGGAGAAGATACAATGGAGTTATGCATAATCTTCCACAGAATTCCTTAAACAATGCCAAGCAAATTCAGCACTCAGTGATTCTGACTCCCGCTGGAGAGGAAAGGAGAATTGGTGTCCAGAATGACAAGGAAGGATGACCCCAGCCCATCCTTGGCTCCCTGTATCAGGGTCTCCACCTCCCTTCACACTCTGACCCCAAGGCATAGCAGGGACCCCTGCCATGTGACTAACACCGTTAGTCATTAGTCACACGGCAGCTGGAGGGAGCACACCTGGTGTACCAGACACACAATTACAGGGAATTCTCAGGGACAGGCCCTCTGCAGACTAACCCAACGTGTCGGGTTCATTTTTTATCATTTTTTATCCTGCTGACCCATCAGGCTCCCTTTGTGTTAAGACCGCAGGAAAGGAAGCTTTCGGGTACAAAGAAGCGGACCCCAGCCACTGGGTCTGAGCTGTCACAGCGCCTGACTTCATAAAAATCCCAGAGGGCAGACTGCGAGGTTCCCACTGACCACAGGAGGCCACACCAGCTGTGCACGGAGGCTGCACAGTAGCAGCCGAGGTGGCCCTCTGTCCTTACCGTGAAGCCTTCAGAAATCACAGTGTCCAGGACAGCAGGTCCCTTTAAAATGGAGGGAGCTCCACTGCAGGAGAGGGTGAGCTTGCCGTGAACTTGGTCTCAGAAGACCCACCGTCTCACTGGGACCAGAGCTCAATGAGGTTGTTGCCGTGACTCAAAGCAGGCTACCGGTCCGCCTCGGTTTACCTGCACCATCTAGGATCACAGCGGCGGGGCCAGAGTGGACCTCGGCCTGGGCCATGAGCATCTCTGCCCTGATCCCTCCCTGATCCGCGGCGAACCGACACCCAGCTGACCGCAGGTGCCGCCCGCTGCAGACATGGCCTTGATGTCCAAGACGCCTGGCTGCCCCGACCGGCCTTATTCACTCTCTCCATGTCCCCAAAGGTGAACGTCTAACACCCTTTAAGGCCGAAACCTAAACGAACTATTTCTTTTCTTCTTTTAAAGGTGGTGATCGTCAGCCCTGAGTACCAAACTAGCCGTCCTGGGAGTAAAACATCGAGGTGCTGGGTGGGCAGCCGGTCAACTTTGTTTTCGGAAGAAAACAGCACTATTTCCTGAGATCAGAGCAACGGAAACGAGACAACCACACCTTAACCCCAAAGCTGCCTTACTTCCCTCGCAGCAACTCTTCCTCACTTCAAAACACATTTCTAAGGCTCTGTTAGTTCTGCTGGCTACTTAAAACTCACACCGAGACTGCCAAACATGTCACCTTTTAAGGACTGGGAATCCGTAAATAAGCTCATTACGATGACGACAGCCCACCTTGAGCCAAACACACACATTGCCCCCCAGACCTCAAAACTGGCATTCTCCTGAACCCTTTCTATCACAGGCTGGCAAACCAGGGCCTGCCTGTTTCCCCACAACCCGCCAATACTAGTGCCCATTTGTTTACATACTGTCTACAGCTGCGTCTGGCTACTGATGGCCTCTTGGTCTGTGAAGCCTAAAATATATTTACCGTGTGGCCTGTTACAGAGTAAGTTTGCCAAACTCCTACTTTGTCCCAGTCAGAGGATTTTCTTTTTCTAAATCTGTTTATTTCTAACTATAGGAAATATGTAAAATTCAGGAGACAGGCGTGAAATATCCCAATGCTGAACTCTGGAAGGGTTCATCAATAGCCCAGCATCAGAAAGAGGGAGAGAGATGGTTTGGATCATTTCCTTCAGAATCCTACGTTCCATAAAGGACCTACTCAGAAGCATCAGAAAGCTCCCAGACCTCTCCAAGAAGAAACTGCCATATAAGAAATGCAACTGTTAATGATGGGAAAAACAAAACAAAACAAAACAAATAGTATCCCTCCCCCTGCCAAAAATACCCACTGCTATCAGAAACCACCAGCATGTCAAAATACCCCACTCCTGGGCTTCCCTGGTGGCGCAGCGGTTGAGAGTCCGCCTGCCGATGCAGGGGACACGGGTTCATGCCCCGGTCCGGGAAGATCCCACATGCCGCGGAGCGGCTGGGCCCGTGAGCCATGGCCGCTGAGCCTGTGCGTCCGGAGCCTGTGCTCCGCAACGGGAGAGGCCACAACAGTGAGAGGCCCGCGTACCACAAAAACCAAAAAAAAAAAAAAAAAAAAAAAAAATACCCCACTCCTCCTCTGTATATCATATTTAGTCACATGTTTTTCCGTCACATTTATATGCTCCTTTATTATTTTTAATGAAATGGCATCAACAGCTATAGCGGCTCTTTGGAATCTTTAGGAATATCACTAAGGTTTTTCAATGAAAGCTGAGTCATCTACTTAGGAAGTCCAATAAACCTTTGTATTAAATACTCTGATTTTAATATCACTAGGATGTTCCATTTGGGAAGGCACTGTTCACGTCGTAAAAGAAGACAAGAGTTCAGTTAAAGAAGCAGTAAGCAGCAACACCCTCCCCCTCTCCTTCCCCCAGAAAGATAAGGTACGGAAGGAGAATGGAAATACTCGACTTCCTTTATACTATGTTCCTCCCCATGAATCTTCTAGTGGGAGGCTAGGAAAAGACACAACCTAAAACAAAAGCATGAACACTGATCACTGATCATGATTAATCGTTTTCTACCCAGGAAGAACACTGCATGCTGTACAAGCATTTACACACAACAATGAGCCATATTTCCTGAATATGTACAGGGCCCAGTGGACTAACCCATAGCTTTTCTCCCTTGAAAAGCATTTTACAACACAACCACATGAGATTTCTAATTGCTGCAACTGCATCCATCTGAACTGGCATAGTGGAAAAGTAATCATTCACAAATATCGCTACTTTCGCCGCTACTAGCCACGACGTGATTGAGAAGCAACTCGCAACTGATCAAGGCATCCAGTGATGCCACAACAGGCGAGGTGAGAATCATGCCCTGAATCCTGGCATCACACAGAGCAACACAGAGGTGGCAAGAGAATAAAAGGACTGGGGAGCCCAGAAACGGAGAGAGTTTTGTCTTGGCTTTTCACTTGATTTTTTCCTTGGTTTATTATTAACTCATTATTTTGAAAAGATATTCAGAGCAGCAGCTTAAAAAAAACCTTTTCCTGCCCACATGTCTATACCTGGGGCAGACGTGAACAGCCATTCCCTCCCTCTTGGTAGCTGGGTGGCCACATTCATGATACTTAGCTGGAAGGTTTAATTTAGTATCTGTGACATGTTGGTGGCCATAGCAGGAAGGCAATGCAGATAACTGTAATTAACTATATTTTAATAAATTGTGTCTTGGAAAAGAAATGTTAATTTACTGCGAAAAATAAGCCAGCCTCCTCTTCCCCTCCAAACCTTCTCGTGACACATACCAAAAGCTGCCAATTCGGGCTCCTTTTTCCACTTTCCCAGCGAGGCCGGCGGGTTTGGCCAGATCACAGTGGTGTGCAAAAGCAGGTCCCCCATGCTCAAATCTGCAACCTGAAATCCAGGGCAAAACTTACTGGGCAATGTTAAAAACACTCAGATATTCATGACATTTTAAAATTCAACAGGCTGGTGTCAATGCAACTTCAAGAAAATAATGTCTCTAAATAGTGTCTCTCATTCGGTCAACTTTTTTTCCCTCATCCTGTCTGCCTATCAGAACTTCAAGAATAAGGTGGCCAAAAGGTACAAATCGGGGCCTCTGAAATTCACACGCAGTAAACCTGTCAAAACTGATGAACAAAACTGGAGAGGGTTTGTGTTCAAATGGAGAGTTCTCTAAGGAGAACAAATGGCTGTCAACAACAAAGATCCAGCCCAGGAAACTGCAGACGTTGCCACCTGTGAGTTTAAATCCCTTTGGAGCCAGGGTCTTCCGGGCAGCGGTGGAATCAATTACTTCTTCTTCTTCCTCCGACTCATTTTAAGGAAGATTTCACTTCACTTTAGAAGAGGGAGAAGAAGCCAACTGAGGAGTTGGGAGATTGTTCTTTAAGCCTGTGCAAATGTGAGCTCTGGAAACCACGAGGTCTAGTATGGTGTCCTCGAAGGTCAAATGCTAAACCATCTCAGATGGGCAAGTTCCTCTTCTCCTTGTAGAGACGTGATGTTCCTGAGATGCCACTGGGGTCTACACCTCACAATAGTCCTGTGTGCCTTTTTCACTGGAGTCCTTGGCCCACTTCCAAGTCTATCAAAATCCCATCCTCCCTCCCACTCAGCATCCTAATCACAGGCAAAAGGATCATCTGGTCTCTCAATGCGCTCCCTGGGCAAACATGTCAGAGAACAAGGCTTTGCAGAAATCAGAGTCCACGGTCCCTCCCACTGGGAAACACCATAAATTGTTAGGAGGGTCTCCCTCTAGTACGCCTCCCTGAAGCACCCGCCCACCAGCCTCTCACTTCTGCTCTGCGTCCACAGAAACCAAGCCTGAGTCCTTCTTCCTCAAAGCAGCAATCTGAATATTTGAAAACTTGATGTTGAGCTTCAAGGACAAATGGCTCTGGGTTTTTGGGGTTTTTTTTGCTGCTTTTGATCTGGCTGGGTTTCTAGATACAACAGCTGCCGAGCAGCCCTCCATGGAACACGGTGCCATTTGACACTGCCCTTCTCAAGCCACCAGGCCAGGCTACAGTGCTGGAGATGGGGCTCCAGCAGTACAGAATACAGTGGTATTGCTGCCACTAGAATGATTGGAATCATTATAATAATTAATAGTTTCTCTAATTATTATTGAGCAATATTAGTAGTAGTATCATCAGTGGTTAAAAACATTAAGCAGTTGTATTACTTTGTACATATTAAGTAACTAGTCAACCAAACTCCCAGGAGAGTATCCACTGAGGGAACTATATAGTCTCCACTACCCACGTCCCACACACTACAGTGGAGTGGTATATACGTAAGCCAAATTCCTTGGTACCATCCTGGTCCACAGCCTTAGAGGGAATGTCTTTAAAAGTGATTAAACGCCATATGATCCAGCAATCCCACTCCTGGGCATACATCCAGACAAAACTATAATTCAAAAAGATACATGCACCCCTATGTTCACTGCAGTGCTATTTACTGATACAATAGGCAGGACAAAGAAACAACCTAAATGTCCATCAACAGATGAATGGATAAAGAAGGTGTGGTACATATATACAATGGAATACTACTCAGCCATAAAAAAGAACAAAACAATGTCATTTGCAGTAGCACGGATGGAACTAGAGATGATCATACTAACTAAAATAAGTCAGAAAGAGAAAGACAAATACCATATGATACCACCTATATGTGGAATCTAAAATATGACACAAATTAACTTATCTATGAAACAGAAACAGACTCACAGACATAGAGAACAGACTTGTAGTTGCCAAGGGGAGTGGGGGAATGGAGTGGGAGTTTGGGGTGAGCAGATGCAAACTAGTATATATAGGGTGGATAAACAGCAAGGTCCTACTGTATAGCACAGGGAACTTTATCCAATATCCTGTGATAAACCATAATGGAAAAGAATATTAAAAAAGAATGTACGTGTATAACTGATTCCCTTTGCTACATGTATAGCAGAAATTAACACAACATTGTAAATCGACTATACTTCAATTTTTTAAAAGTGATTAAAGATCACTGGGGTAGATCATTGCCCAAACTCTACTTCCTCCCTCTATGTATCTGCACCTTCCACCATGTGATTTTCTAGTACTTCCCACTAGACTAGGCTAAGCCCCGAAGTCTTTGGGCTTGGCCATATGGGTTGGGCTGCGGACTTGGTATCAAAAGTTTCCACCAGCCCTCATAAGTTTCTGCCTTCCAGCCATGGAAAGGACATGCTCAAGACAATCACTGCTGCTTCAGCCTGGATCCTAGAACGAAGAGACATGGAACACTCTTTGACCTAAGCTCTGAAGCTCACCAAGCCAAGCCCAAAAGCCCAGCTGACCCACACCCTGTGAGTGAAATACAAGTATTTGCTGTAGTGAACACTAAGATTTTTAGTTCTTTGTTGCCTGGTAAAAACAGGCTGATACAGTCCCAATGCACATGGTTCCTCTCTTGACAAGTTTCCACACTGTAAACGTAATAAGGGGGTCAGGGCTGCTCCCTCTGGTCAACAGCCTCTCCCCTGGCCTTCCACTGGTCCCCTTCCGAACATCCTATCAAAACTCTGAGACTGAGTTCCGCTCAAAGTCCTCTACCCCAACAAGGACTGGGATGCCTTGCTGAGTCAGGTTTTCCGAGCCCTTCTTTTAAGGGGAAATGCCCTCCTTGGCCTTTTCTTCCTCTGACCTAAGCAAAAGGGATGCTTGCTCTGTGTGGTCCAGTCCAACTCCCTAGAGTTTAACATGGGGTAGGGACTGAAGGTCCAGCTTCATCATAAAGTGTTCCTTTGTCCTCTGTGGATATCTGTCTTCAGGGACCTTCTGGGGACAGTTGGCTGGCGATAGCATCAGGTACTCTGTGTCCCTGGAATGTTACCATTTCAGTATACACCTACCATTCCCAGTAGATACTGGTAAATATTCCCATTCCTGTTTACCAACTGTTCACAGTACCAGTCGAGGTTATTTTCTGGATATTGCCATTAAAAGGTTACTCAGTGATCAGGAATCACCTTTGTGAAAGTCAGGCCATAACTTGTAAATGTCTGCCTCTATCGGCTGTTTCCATGGTTGTTCCAATATACTGTTTGCAGTAAGTACTGTTGCAGAATTATAACTGATATTGGCACAGAGCATCCTATTTGCCCAGGACCATTCTCCCTGTGGTTTTATTTTTGTGGACTCAAGACCACTGTACCCCTTCCAGTTAGAAGACCATTCTCTTCTACAGAGAAAAAAAGAGATCAAGTAGATTTGAGTCACTTTCTTTGAGTACTCAATTTGTCTTTGGCTACGATACCTTTGGCCCCTTTTAGGGGCCTATTTCTTTCTTATTGTTCCTATAGTGCTAAGACATAATCTTTCAGTGCTCTCTCTGGCATCTTCTCCAAGCCTTCATTTTTCTGGTCTTCAGACATCCTAATACTGATATAGGACTTTCCTACCCTGTAATACTGGTATATGATCAAATGTCCCTCCTTCCATCTTTTGCACATTTTTTTTTCCCTAACAAAATCTCTGCTCACAAGAGACTGCTGTGTATAGCACTGTATCTCTTTGCTCCTCGTTGGAAAGATTTCTTACTTGGTTGACAGAATTTTCTTTTAAAGGACAGGCAGTCTCACCAAAGCCATATCCCCTTTTATAAGAGTCTCTGACTTTTGAATCATATTCACCTTTTTTTCTAAAGTCTCTGCAATCTGCTATCCATATCACCTTCTAGTCTTTAGCATAATGGTCCTTTGCTCTCATTAAAATTCAGAAATCAATTCAGAATATAATGAAAAATATAATGAAATACACTGAAATTGTTCATTTCCATGACCCAATAAAATTCACTCCTGTCAAAATGAAATAAACTAAAATACAGGATGGAAGAAGCCTTATGATCTAAAACGTTTGCAGTATTATTCAGTCATCTTAAATGAAGCCAAGCGAACTGCCTGACAATAGGAATTAAGTAAATCATTGTTCAATCACACAATAAAATATTCTACAATAATTTCAAGGATTCTTTTGAATCATTTAAAATAACATGAAAATTAAATAATTCTTTGTTCACTATAAAAAATTCAAGGTACAAAATAACTTCCAAAATATTCAAGAAAATATAAGGAACTATATTTAATATTCAAGTATATAATATACATAATTTTTTTAAATGAAAATAAACACCAAAACATCAAGAGGTTTTGCGTTTTGAGATCATAGATAATTTTTCTCCTTGCCTTTCTCTGAGGTTTGCCCTTTTCTTTAATAAACATAGTATGTTTTTCTTACTATAATAGTTTTACAAGAAAAGGGGAACTAAATCAAGAGTAGCAGTGTCTATCTTTTCTACCCTCTGAAAGATTAAATTATCTGCCCGGTAGACTGAGAACATTCTCATGCTCTGCCTGAAATATCATGTAGAAAAAATAAATTGTAGTTCAGTGGAAAACTATGCACATCCTCCTGGGCTATCAGAGTCCAACCCTGTATCTATGCGCCTTTGAACTCCTCTGCCACTCTCTGTAAGGTGTAGGTAACAGCTAAATGTATAAATTCTCTCCAGTCTGGTAGCGACTTCCTCGTGCTGTAGAGAAACCGATTTGTCTCCATTCACAAATCATCTTGACATTTCTTCACTTCATACATATACCTGTGCTATGTTGATGCTCTGGTTCCCTCACATCATCCGAGTAAAATAAATTCCTTCATATGTGTTCACTTGTACATCTCTATGAGATATCATGAATTTACCTTTTTCTGAAAAATCTTTTAAGAGTCCAAAACCTTGTTTTGTTTCACTGAGGACATAAACGTGAACCTAGATAATAACCCTTTACACCTCTGAAGATAAGGCTGTTTGTACGTCTAGACTAAACAACCAAGCCTTACCCCCATTCTCTCCCCCCCCGCCCCACTGCTTTTCCCTCTCTTTCCAATCACAGCAAGAGATTCTGTCTTCATAGTTCCCTCCCAGCTTGTCTCCTTTTTGGAGGCAGAAAGCAAAACGAGGACAATATTCCAATCAAATCATGAGGTACAGAGGCATTGATGAATATCACTGCATATCATATCTGTAATGATATATTGATTCATTTTAGTATTATCAGCATTTTTACTCACATAAGCTCTTCTCAATAACTCAGGCACAACTTAGAGTTCATGCTACGTCTTTCTCAAGTATATCTGTTCCTGTGACTATTTCTTCTAAGTAGATTTTCAGGCAGACTTAAAAAAAAAGATTCATAGTCATTTGAAACTTTCATTCACTCAACAAGTATTTATTGAGTACCTATTACCTGCCGGTTATTATTCTAATCTCTGGGGATATGGCCTCCACCTTAATTGGTGTTTAGAGAAACAGCCCAAGTTACGGTCATGGAAATTCACTCTCACACTTAACACAGAACAAAACCAGAGGTCCCGAGGGTGAAGGGGTGGCATCAGGACATGTTTCCTATATTAAGAAATAATTCAGCTGAGAAAGAAAATTCACAATGTAGCCTTGTAAAGGATAAAAGTTCCACCAACATGGGAATGTAAACTGGTGCAGCCACTATGGAAAACAGTATGGAGGTTTCTTAAAAAACTAAAAATAGAACTACCATATGATCCAGCAGTCCCACTCCTGGGCATATATCTGGAGAAAACTCTAAGTTGAAAAGATACATGCACCCCAATGTTCACTGCAGCACTATTTACAATAGCCAAGACATGGAAGCCACCTAAATGTCCATTGACAAGATGAATGGATAAAGAAGATGTGGTCTATACACACAATGGAATATTACTTAGTCATAAAAGAAAATGAAATAATGCTATTTGCAGCAAAATGGATGGACCTAGAGGTTATCACACTAAGTGAAGTAAGTCTGACAGAGGAAGACAAATATCATATGATATCACTTATATATGGAATCTAAAAAATGATAGAAATGAACTGATTTACAGAACAGAAACAGACTCAGAGACATAGAAAACAAACTTATGGTTACCAGAGGGAAAGTAGGGGGGAGAGAGAGGTAAATTAGGAGTTTGGGATTAGCAGATACAAACTACTAATATGTAAAATAGATAAACGACGAGGTCTTACTGTATAGCACAGGGAACTATATTCAGTGTCCCGTAATAAACTACAATGGAGAAGAATCTGAAAAAGAAGCTGAATTACTTGGCTGTACACCAGAAACGAACACAACACTGTAAATTAATTATACTTTAATTTTAAAAAAGGTTTCACCAACAGAAACACTATCCTTGTAACTACGTTGCTTACAAATAGCACCTTAAAAAGAAACAAACAAAGCCAGCTCTACGGATAGGTGTGCTGGGAAGAAGTGGGGGTCCTTACCTCTTTTTTCTCACCCGTCTGTTCAGCAATCAGCTGGTCAAACACAGCCCCAAATTCTTCGTGGATTTTCTGCATTTCATTGATATGACTTGCAACCTTATTCATAGTCTTGATGGCCACTAGAAGAAAACAGGTCACGAAATAAATGAGAAAAGGCTGTTTAGAGACTCTCATGGGGACACGAGCAAGGAGCAGATCTCAGCGGCCCGTGACTCACAATCCAAGTGGTAATGTTCCTCACTTTCCGCGTCCGTCAGAGCAAAAAGCTCCTTCAGCAGCAGCGGGTACTTGAGGATCCTCTGGATGGGCTTGATGAGGTAAGACTCCAGAGTGGACGAGTGCTGCTGCTTCGGGTTCTGGGCATCCAGGAACGCCTTGAAAGCCACATCCATCTTGGCTGGAAGAGTTTAAATACAGGTTGTCTGGGCAGGATGTCGAAATGACTCCCTTCTCGCAATTTCACTCACTAATTCCAAGGTGCCTTTTTATAGGACTGAGGGTGCAGTGAGTTGTGGGGGGGGGGGGGGAGGGCTCAGAGGGACACCTGGAAGGGCCTGTCCATCAGATTTATTTGTTTATTTGAGGGGCGGCCCAGTGAGTTAAGGGATAGCAGAGTTTGTAAATCTTATACACGTGGATTTTCAGGGGCTGCTGTTTATCGTCCTTGCATTAAGAGTGTCTTCCTATTCTGATACTTTGACATCTGAGGCCTTACAGACCCTGGGGAAACTGCCCATGTCAGAGCTAGCCAATTCCTAGACGGTAAAGGACCCACCCGGAAGCATGCCTTTCACATGCAAGCCCACCAATCCAGAGCCACCTGCCTCCTTCCCTCTTATATTAGGCTTTCACACTCTAGGCGACTATTTCCCCTGCCCCTCGGCCCCAGAGCCTGCTGAGATTATTCAAGTTACCCAATCCTAGACCTGTTTACCCTGCCTCACACATTCCTTCCTGCAGAAACCACAATAAAGGGTCTTGCCCATGTCCTGCCCCTCACTCATTCCGTCTCCTGGTGGGCTCTGGTGCCTCCCCTCGTGGCCCTGCATGGCGTAACACTCCCCCTTCTCTTGGGAACCATGAGTAACAAACTATCTTTCTGATGGCAATTGTCTCCTGATCTGTCGCCCTCACCGTATCTGAATATGAAAGCCTACGCTTTAAAACACTCCTTCCGGCAGTTTTTCTAATCCTTCAAGCATTTCCTTGCCGGTAGAACCTCTTTTGAGAAAAAGCAGGAAAATAAAAAGCAGCAGCAGCACCTTGCAGCTCTGGTAATTGGAGCAAGGCTGATCCCCTGCAGTGACTGCCTTTTAAGATCTGTTCTATGTTAATTCGGTGCTACCAGCTAGTAGGATTTATTTCAGAGGGACACATACATCTGACCTAAGGTAACTCAGGCAGCACTTTCCTCACCAGCTGGGCTTTTATCTGTGTCCCAGCTGGGCTGAAAAGCGGCCCTGGGGAGTTGTGGGTCCCCAGACAATTACAAAGGTACCTGCCAGTGGATAATTAGGAAGATGCGACTTATACCTTCCAGGTGCAAAGAAATGGTGGCGAGAGAGGCTGAAGTGAGGGCAAAGAATGGGAAGAAGAAAGGACAATATTTCAAAGTGACTAACTGTAGGCATATATTTTTTAAGCTTCTGATAAAAATATATTTCCATCTCCAGTGATTAGGAATGTGAGCTAAGAACAGAAGATGTCGTAAAAGGACACCATGAAGCTGTAAAGTGATTCTTCTATCTTTATTCAATTAAGAAAAACGGCAATCATGTGGGGAAGGCCTTGTAAAGACTACAATCTTTTCATTTTGTTTAAGCCCCATTAAGAGAAATCAGACTCCATGGGTCCAGCCACCAAATCCTTGAAGAGAAAGAAGACTGGGAATGAGGTGACTGAGGAGGAGCCCATGGCCTCGGAGGTGAGCCCAGGCCCAGGGCTGATGCATGCGGAGGCTGCGGCTTCCGTGGACATCCCAAGTCTTGGTCCATGCCCACAGGGGGCCTAGGAATTCCCCCTAAAGTCCTCATACCCCAAAACACGGCCATGTGCGTTTAACCCATCAAGTGTATTTCACATCAGGGCAAAAGAGGTCATGGTTCTCAGCTCTCTGAGCGGTAAAGAGTATCACTCCCATGGAACACAGATGGGAGTCTCTTAAGAATCATAGGCTTTTTGTCCTCAAAGGGTTCTCTTCATCCTCTTGGCACATGTGGCCGTCAGAAAAATGTGGGTCACACCTAATGTTTTAAGGGATGGGTTTGAAGGATTTTCTAATACTTTTCAGGTGCAAAAAATAATGGTTTTGAATTTTAAAAATCTATAGGGGCAGAATTTAACCTAATCAAATGATTAAATATAACACAATTGCTTTAAGAACTCTCATGAGTATATAATTTTACCATAGAGCAAAGTGCTCTAAAACTGTTATGTTAAAAACTCTCATAACAGGGGCTTCCCTGGTGGCGCAGTGGTTGAGGGTCCGCCTGCCGAGGCAGGGGACGCGGGTTCGTGCCCCGGTCCGGGAAGATCCCACATGCCGCGGAGAGGCTGGGCCCGTGAGCCATGGCCGCTGAGCCTGCGCGTCCGGAGCCTGTGCTCCGCAACGGGAGAGGCCACAACAGTGAGAGGCCCGCGTACCGCAAAAAAAAAAAAAAAAACCACACACAAAAAACTCTCATAACATAGCATTCAGTTAAAGTTTAAAAAGATGCACACACACAAAGAACTATATGACCAATTCAGCATGTGTAAACCACAGACTAGGCCATACGGTGGGACAATTTCCTTGTCCTACAGCAGGACAAGGAAATTCCCAGGTTCCCTTTAAGTTCTTGTGCTGAAGTAGAGCTCTTTTGCCTATACTATGACTATCATTAAGTATGTCATTATCCGGGGCAGGATCTTTTGTTGTCCAGAGACCTGTGTTGTTATTAATGTTTATTATAATACGTTTTGAATTAAATCAAGCTCGTTCTCTTTGGCAAGAAACATAAATATAAGTAAATTACTTACAAATTCAGCAGCTGTTTACATGGCAGCCACAGTAAAGTGTTAAAGAAGAGCAGGCTGATTTCCAGAGATTCTTTGAAATCGAACTTTCTATTGGTTCTACTGTTTACCAAGGACATGTTTCTCTAATCCTTTAACCTATCAACAGTCACACGCAGAACTATGGAAGCGAAAAAACCTTCTGGAGACTCTCAGAACACCCCCATCATCTTCCTAGAACATTTAGGAACAGCAGCTTGCCAATTGAAAAATGCTATTATTTTCCATGCAAGATATAATGACAGCTGGAATGATCTTTGTAAACAATTGAAACAATTTTAGTAGTGATGGTGGTGACTATCGCACACCTGAGAACAAAAATAGGTGAGGGAAAAACGAAATGCCGCAAAAAGGTGTATGAAGTGTGGTAGGTTATAACAAGATTAATGAAAAATAGAAATAAAGCAGGGGAATTCTAAACTCCCTACGTTTCTGCATAATTGCAAAATGACTCATCAATTCTGGCCCCAAATAACTGAGTCAAAACGTTAATGGTAAGAAAACTGAGGGCTTTCCTGGTGGCGCAGTGGTTGAGAGTCCGCCTGCTGATGCAGGGGACGTGGGTTCGTGCCCCGGTCTGGGAGGATCCCACATGCCGCGGAGCGGCTGGGCCCGTGAGCCGTGGCTGCTGAGCCTGCGGGTCTGGAGCCTGTGCTCGCAAAGGGAGAGGCCACAACGGTGAGAGGCCCACGCACCGCAAAAAAAAAAAAAAAACCTGACAAAACTGTTAATTCAAGATATAATGCATTTCATTTCTCAGTACAGTCGGTCCCCCATATCTACAGTCTTTATCCACAGGTTCTGCATTGTGAATTCAACTCACCATGGATAGGATATATCTGGAAAACAAATTCCAGAAAGTTCCAAAAAGCAAAACTTGAATTCGCTGCACACGGACAGCTATTTATATGGCACTTATATTTTATTAGGTATTGTAAGTAATCTAGAGATGATTTAAAGTATACGGGAGGACGTGCATAGGTTATATGCACACCCTACGCATTTTATATAACGGACTTGAGCATCCTCGAATTTTGGTATCCATGGTTGGGGGGGCAGGGTCCTGGAACCAATCCCCCACAGATACCGAGGAACAACTGTACCCTTATTTGTGGCCTGTTGGAACATCCATCTGGCACAGCAATGATTCTTAGATTTCTGTCCAAAAGCCCCCAACCACAGTTGGCCACACAGATGTGAACTGACAATGAACAGGCCCACCTGCTACCCAGTCCTCCCAGGCCTTACCTTTCACCAGGACCTTGGGAACCTTCGTGTGGCTGGCACAGAAGGCACTGTAGAGCTTGAAGCGGTCAGCGTAATACAGAAAGGATCCCCCCAGAGAGAACAGCACTTTCTGGATTTAACGAGAAACAATGCAGTTAGGTTACGGTCCTCCTCATCTGGAAATATCAGCAGGATATAGCAGGGGGCTCGCATCTGCCTGACTCTCCCCACAGATCAGCATCTCACACCTGTCACAGCCCGTCTCAGCTCACTGATGGCCTGTCGGAAAGTGTGTGGGCTTACATATTCGTGTAATAGATGCTGGATTTGGCTTTCTCTGTAATTACAGTCAAGATGGCACTGGTTTTCCAGGCTTGTATCTTTCAATGACCTATCTGGGATGTCTGAATGTTAACGAGAAAGTAGATACGGCATTTTGGAAAAGACAAAAATCTCCTGAATTCTCTCATGAGTTCCTGTTGGGAGGTAGAAGTGACAAACCAAATAAAGGCAGGAAACGCAGAAATCTCCCCAAATAGAAAACACATTTCTCTAATCACTAACTCCACCCTCTCCAGTGCCATGCTCTCTTCTAGCAGGAATCGATAAGAACAGAAGAAACAGACCCAACTACAGGAATTAGTACCGTCTCCCAGGCCATACCCTCTGCTCCAACAGGATCAAAACTAGGTGGAGGCTTTCCCTATTAGGAATTTAATATGCCTGAGGTGGGATACACTTTATCCTACACATTTTATATAAATATATGTAACAGGCCTCAGAAAAGTATCTTCTATAAGCTTTCACAATGATCTAGTCTAGTTCAGAAAGAGGGATTGCTTATTTAAGTTTAGAATTTGAAAAGTACGTTCAAAGCAAAAAAAATAAGCTATACATATACATATATCCCCATATCTCCTCCCTCTTGCTTCTCCCTCCCACCCTCCCTATCCCACCCCTCTAGGTGGTCACAAAGCACCGAGCTGATCTCCCTGTGCTATGCGGCTGCTTCCCACTATCTACTTTACGTTTGGTAGTGTACATATGTCCGTGCCACTCTCTCACTTCGTCCCAGCTTACCCTTCCCCCTCCCCGTGTCCTCAAGTCCATTCTCTACGTCTACGTCTTTATTCCTGTCCTGCCCCTAGGTTCTTCAGAACTACTTTTTTTTTTTTTTAGACTCCACGTATGTGTGTTTTGGATTTGAGTGATAAATTGGGTTCCACAAAGTGCACTTTATTGAATGAACAATGCATAGAAATGACAGACTATTAAAAACAAAAAAGGTTTATTATGAACCACACATAACTGGTAATTAGAAGCCTAAATTCTTTTCCTACGTGTTGTACTTTTCCTCCTTTACTTCTCAAGCCCCATCCCTCCCCAAACCTCACCCCCTTGACCAAGAGGGTTTCGGGAGGGGTAGTCTGACTCTAGGTATAGTCATCCTTTGAGCCATATTCAACAATCAAATGAGAAAAACTATAGAAGAAAAAGCTCTAATTGTAACGTCTTACTTTAGCCGTATCAAGTCATTCATTTGTTTAACTTTATATTTACTAGGCACATACCATACAGCAAACACGGATAGAACATTAAGGCATTCATTTGTTCTTCCAGCCTTAAAAAATGATCTCAGAGCACTAAGTGTGCACAAACACGAAGGATTTCTACACCAAGACTGCATTTCCCCTGTGTTTCTCTTCTGCAGGACCTCACAGGGCCTCTTATTGGCTGACGTGCACTGCAAACTTCCAAGGGGAAATTTTATCGAAACTTGTTTGACCTCAGAACCAATTTTTTTTTCTAATACTGTCTTAGGCAACACAATTTGAATATTTTAACAAGTGTTTATATTTTTGAGAAATATATAATCAGGATTTAAATGAAGCAGTAATGGCGGAAACCAACAGCAACAGGTTTAAGAGTGAACACTGACTGTCCAGAAGCCAACTGAGAAGTGCCAGAGAGCAGCCCCAGGGCCCAGAATATTGAACGTGCACCAGTTGTCATGTCTTACAGATGGAATGGAGAGGGTCAGATTAGGCACTAAAGTAGTGAAACGAAGGTCAGGGAAGAAAGTTCCATTTAAATGGAATTTACAACAGTGACTGCTTAGAGTGAACTTGCTAAAAGGATCACGCACCAACCCCTCCCTAGAATAACTGTGCTCATAACACAGTTATGTTCATATCACAGTTCTGATAACTAAACTCTCCTGAAGTGATCAACTGACTCTAAACGCAAAGAACTGGACTCACAGCAAAAGCCTGCTACATGAATATAATAAATGTTAGAGAGTTTGGACAAAAACCAAATGTTTTCGGGTCTGTCCGCATTTTTATTATGTTCCACATTAAGCAACTTTTGGATTAACTGACAAACTACTGGCCCTTATCATGGATTCTAATATCCTATTAATTAATTTATCAATGAACCAAACTGTACTTCAAATGGATAGTATGACCAACTACCCTGAAGAGAAGAAAAATGAACTAACACAAGCAATTTCTGAACACACAAAAAATGAACTATATGCAGTAGTTAGGGTCAAAGGGATATTATGCCTGCAACTTACTCTTAAATGGTTCAGAGAAAACAATTATATTCTATATACAGAGACACACACACACGGACACACACACACACACATCCATAAAGGAAATAGGTAGGGAGAGAAAGGATAAAGCAAATGTGTTAACATTTGGAAGAAGGCTGGGAGAAGGCTATCTGGGAATTCTTTATACTATCCTTGCAACCTTTCTGTAAGTCTGAAATTACATCCAAATAAAAATAGAGAACTATACATGAATATATGTCCATATGCTTATGTGTATGAATGTGTGTGTGCATTCCAAATGACTCCTGTTGCAGAGGGGGACTGTACAGAGATCACACACACACAAAATATCGAAGGGGTAGTCTTCACCTCATCCTACAAACCTGTATACATACTGACATTACACAGCCAGGTTTCTGCAAGTGTTAGAAGAGAGTCAAAGTGTACGGGGGTCCCCACCTATATGGACAACTGAACCCAAGTTCAACACAAGTGCAAAAGCAATTCAGTGGAAAAGGACTGAAGGACAGTCATTTCAAAACACAGTGCGAGAGACATTAAAGATTCATATGCAAAAAAATTGACTTTGATTCACACCAGATCAGAGACCTAAATATAAATCCCCAAATTATGAAACTTTTAGGAGAAACCATAGGAGAAAATCTTTATGACCCTGGTTTAGGCAAAGATTTCATAGATAAGACAGCAAAAGTACGACCCAAAAGAGAAGAAATTTGAAAACTTGGATTTCATTAAAAAATAAGAACTTCTCAGGGGAGGGATAAATTAAGAGGTTGGGATTAACGTATACATACTACCATATATAAAATATATAACCAACAAGGACCTACTGTATAGCACAGGGAACTCTACTTAATATTTTGTAATAACCTATGAGGGAAAAGACTTTGAAAAAGAATAGGTGTAGACGTATACATATGTATGTGTGTAACTGAAGCACTCTGCTATACACCTGAAACTAACACAACATTGTAAATCTACTATATTCAGTTAAAAAAAAAGAAATCGGGCTTCCCTGGTGGCGCAGTGGATGAGAGTCCACCTGCCGATGCAGGGGACACGGGTTCGTGTCCCGGTCCGGGAAGATCCCACGTGCCGCGGAGCGGCTGGGCCCGTGAGCCATGGCCGCTGAGCCTGCGCTCCGCAATGGGAGAGGTCACAACAATGAGAGACCCGCATACCACAAAAAAAAAAAAAAAAAAAAAAAAAAAAGAAAGAAATCAACTTTAAAAAAACCTTCTCTTTGGGAGATACTGTATGACAAGAAGAAAATATTTACAAATCATATATCGGTAAAGGGCTCATACACACAATTTCCAAAGAACTCTCAAAACTAAATGAAGAGAAAACAATCCAATATAATAAATGGGCAAATGATTTGAAAAGACACTTCACCAAAGAGGATATATTGAAAGCAAATTAGCACATAGGAAGATACTCATAGTCATGTCATTAGAGAAACTAAAACTAAAGCCACAATGAAGTGCCACCACCTACCTGCTAAAATGGCTAAAATTAAAAAGAGTGACCCGACTTCGTTGTAAGAATGAGGAGGAACAGCTGGTGGGACTGTACACTGGAACCAGTTTGGAAAATAGTTCTACTGTTTCTTAAAAAGTTAAACATACACTTACCATATGACCTAACCATTCCATTCCTAGGTATTCACCCAAGAGAAATGGAAGCAGATATTCATACTAAAACTTGTACATAAATGTTCACAGCAGCTTTCTGTGTAATCACCAAAAACTGGAAAAAACCCAAATGCCCAAGAAAGGGGAAAGGATCACAGAGTGCATCCACACAACGGAATACTACTCAGCAATAAAAAAGTAATAATTATGGGTATATGTAACAACAGGGATGGAACTCAATATAATTACACAGTAAAAGATACCACATAAAAAAGTGTACATGCGGGCTTCCCTGGTGGCGCAGTGGTTGAGAATCCGCCTGCGGATGCAGGAGACACGGGTTCGTGCCCTGGTCCGGGAAGATCCCACGTGCCGCGGAGCAACTAAGCCCGTGAGCCACGGCCGCTGAGCCTGCGCGTCCGGAGCCTGTGCTCCGCAACGGGAGAGGCCACAACAGTGAGAGGCCCACATACCGCAAAAAAAAAAAAAAAAAGTGTACATGCTATATGTTTCCATTTATAGAAAATTCCAGAATGCTAACTAGTCTGTAGTAACAGAAAGCAGACATAGTTGCCTGTGGCTAAGAGGCGGCCATAAGAGGAAGGAGAGAGGAATCACAAAAGAGCAGGAAAAAACAATTAGGGGTGATATTATGTTCATTATCCTGATTGAAGTGATGCTTTGACAGGTGTACACGTATGTCAAAATTCATCAAATTGTATACTTTAAATATATGTAGTGTATTGTATATCAATTATACCTCAATTAAACTGTTTTTTAAAAGTACATGAGGGTGACATGTAAGCCAACACCACTGTGCACAAATCAATGAACCTTTGTCAATCAGAAACACAGCACAGGAAATTTCTGCAATAAGGGAAAGCCAACCAAGGAGAAGGAGACAAGCTGTCAGCATCCTCACTGAGGTACTAGTCATAAATCCTCATTAAGGCTACAAGGACATGGCTTCTCTGGTGGTGTAGTGGTTAAGAATCCTCCTGCCAATGCAGGGGACACGGGTTCAAGCCCCGGTCCGGGAAGATCCCACATGCCGCGGAGCGACTAAACCCATGCGCCACAACTACTGAGCCTGTGCTCTGGAGCCCGTGAGCCACAACTACTGAACCCATGTGCCACAAATACTGAAGCCTGCACGCCTAGAGCCCGTGCTCCGCAACAAGAGAAGCCACCGCAACGAGAAGCCTGTGCACCGCAATGACGAGTAGCCCCCGCTCGCCGCAACTAGAGAAAAGCCGGCACACAGCAACAAAGACCCAACGCAGCCAAAAATAAAATAAATTTTAAAATAAATAAATTTTTTTTTAAAAAAAGGCTACAAGGTCATTGTGTGCTGGAAGATTGTCTTCCTCCTAGATAATTGATAAGCACTTCCATTAACCAGTTTCCCAGAACAAGATAAGTTAATTTGTTTATTGGAAAACCAAGAGTGCTAGTCTAATTTTCTAATAGCAAGTATTAAAGGCCCCTACATAAACAGAACAAAAGGTAGGCACATCTTCCAAAGCAGAAGTCAGCAGATACACCAGTTTAATGCAAGTCAGTGGCACTGGTTCTACCTCAGCCAGAAAAGCAAGATGCAGTGCATTCCCCTCTCAGACTCCCTTTAGGAAATGACTCCACTGGCAGTTCAGTGAAGTCTCAAGACCACAGCAACAATGCCTCCTGCGATGTGTTATTAGGAGATTCGACTTGACCTATAGGATAGCCCACCCTTGACATTAAGAGGCAGCTTTACACTGTTTGAGGATGAGACTTACCTTAAATTGATCAACTTTCTCAAGCTTTTCCAGATCAGGTACCAATCTCACTCCATCTTCTAGAGTTTTAAGGAACTCTACTTGAAACTCTACCATTTCAGTTAAATTTCCAAAGAGCACATCAAGCTGGAAAATGCAAAAGAATTTCATCAACCCCATATTCCATTAGTGTGCAGAAGCTTCATTTGCTTCCGATTTCAAAGTTTTTCTACCCATACTTATAATTTATGGTAATGCTCCCACCACCCGAAGGCGGGGCCAGCTCCCTCCTTCCTCTCCAAGTGCACACCAAGAGCTCCGCAGGCAATAATTTGACCTATATATTACAATTAAATGAATTCAAAATGCTCTCAGTATTGTGTGTACTCCTCAGTCCTTCCTCTTCACCAAGTCAAGCTATAGCGTGACCCTCACAAAGTTCAGACAATTGCCACCATACCTCATCTTGGGTGAGAAAAGTTTCTTTCTGAAGAGGTTTTAGGTATCTCTCCATGAGACAGTTTAAGTCCTAAGGGTTGAAAGAATATGTGATTAGCACATCTAAAAGTCTATAAAGAATCTAAAGGAAAAAAAATTATGTCCCAAATGCTAACATTTCAGTCTTTAGGTCACTGAGGTCCATTGAGGCAGAAGTGAGCCAACCTTTTCTCAAAATATTTCAGACTTTGCAGGCCATATGGTCTCTGTTGCCACTATTTAACTCTGCTGCTATACAGGAAAGTGGCATAAATAATACATAAGTGAATGTGTGTGGCTGTGTTCCAATAAAACTTTATTTGTAAAAACAGGCAGAGAGCTGGATTTGGCCCAAGGACCATAACTTGCTGACCTCTGACTTAAAGACTAAAACAGATCATACGGGGCTTCCCCGTTGGCGCAGTGGTTGAGAATCCGCCTGCGGATGCAGGGGACACGGGTTCGTGCCCCGGTCTGGGAGGATCCCACATGCCGCGGAGCGGCTGGGCCCGTGAGCCATGGCCGCTGAGCCTGTGCGTCCGGAGCCTGTGCTCCGCAACGGGAGAGGCCCGCGTACCACCAAAAAAAAAAAAAAACAAAAAAACAGATCATACTATTGTAACATGGAACTAAACATAACTAAATTATACAGTTAGAGGAGTATATCATTATACAATTATCATAATTAGATGAATTATACAGTTATAGGAATATATTATAAATTATATAGTGTTGAAATAACTTTCCAGGCCCAAGATGGAGCCATTTCTGCCCGAGGTGTCGTGTCAGCAAACCTAAATTTAGATCATTTTTGTGTCCCTGTCAATACACCACTTGACCACAATGTAGTATATCCCCTCAGCCAATTTCCAAACTCCAGGTCAACTCTGGGCCTTCTCACCCCAACCAACGTTGACTGCGTGGCCCCAGACGATCAAGTATTGTCTATTTGTCTCTCCTTGTTCTTTATTCTTTACCCTGTGAAGGCTTCTTGCCTTCTGTCCCATTTTGCAGTTCTACAAAAGGAGACTGTCCACTTCATGAATAAAGTTTTAAATAAAGTTTTTATCACTTTTAAATTGTCTTCTTTAATCATTTTTAAATAATAGTTGTATGTATTATAAATTATATAGGGACAAATGATATAGTTTCAGGAATGTAACTAAATGTCAGAACAAATGATAACACAAAAACAGACCTGCTATCTTTCTGCCTAGACTCCAAGTAGATTGTGAAGATACCACTACTTGAATTTGTCAAAAACGAATTCAATTTTAGTATGAGCTCAACAACATATTTAGAAAGATCAGAAGGTTCACTTAACATTCACCATCATCTCCTCTCTGAGTCAATCAATCAGTTATTTACATCAACGAAGTGCTGTAAGAATAGATATGCTTCCCTAAAACACAAAAGGAAATCGTAACATTCAGAATCAAGGCCAAATTCCATAGGAGAGACCAAGATACTCTTCAAGGCCGTGATCTGGCTTTGCGGTTAGTCAACATCAGTAGAAACACAGAGCCTGCATCCTTCCGAAGGACAGGAGGAAGGACGCAGGATGCAGGAGGGCGGGCAGGAGAAGACGTACTTTCACATAGGTGCGCTCCGTCTCCAGGAGCTCACAGATGACCTTCCGCAGCTTATCGGCATCCGTGAGCTGTCTCATGGTGGCCAGCTGAGGCCCGGCAGAGTCCTGGGGGGACGGACTCGGGTCAGAGGAGTTCATCTCGTGCAGACTGCGGCAAAATGCGGCCACCTGTTCCGTGCTCTTCAGAGCACAGTTGAAAAGGCAAGACAGACGAAGTTATCCCTCACTAGCGAGACTTGTCTGACATCTGTCCCTCCTAAAGATGTTCTTCCCGGCTAATGAACTGCCACACGTGAATCACATCTCTCGTTTCCCCAAATTGCTCCACACATCTGAGAGCTCACTGAATGCTCAAAACAGCCATAATAACAACTGCTGACACATACTGAGTGATCACTGCATGCCAGGCACTGGTCTGATTCAGTCAATCCTCCCACTGGGTAAGTGAGGGCTATGATCATTCCTATTTTACAATTGAGACAACAGAGGCCCAGAGAGGTTAAGTAACTCATCCAAGATTGCACAGCTCGGGTCTGAACCAGGCAGCATGGCTCAAAGCCTGTGTTCTTAATCACTCTGCAAGAAGCTCTCCAATGAGGAGAGGAAGATACGGACAAGTGCATTTCACCCAAAATACAAGGGTCAATTCATTATCAGACTCTCATTTCACTGCACTATACATATTTACTTTGCAAAGCTGGAAGATGATTTTATAAGCAAAGAGTCTTCTGTCTCTATTAAAAATTGACATGGAGGCAATTCTCTAGATAACAACAGATATATATATATACATATATATATTTTTTAAAGTTTCTGTCTCTCCAGCTTCGCCAAGGCAGAAAGATTCCACCACCACCAGCACCCACCACCTCCCCCCTCCTCCAACTAAAACTAAGGGGCATTGGCCCCTGAAAAAGACCTCAACAGGAGAGCTCAATCCCCACCCAATCTCCATCCAGGATGATTCAGGTGGAAGAAGTTTGGGAATCTAGAATTCTAAAATTCCAACTTTTCAAGTTACGCAAAACAGTTCTTCAAAGCAAGGGGTGAAGATGGACCACTGAAAATCCTGTGGAATCAGTAATTCCCCACCTTGGCTGCATGTAGGAATTACCTGGGGAGTTTTTAAACCTCCCAATGACCAGTGCACCATCCACATCAATTCGATCAGAATCTCTAGGATGGGATGCGCAAGTGTCAGTATTTTTTTAAAGCTCTCTATGCTATTACTCCAAAGGCTATTTTGTAGCACAGCATCTAGTTTATTAGTATTTGTTCGAATGTACCACTCTACAAATGTCTCATGCGTTATCTCCTTGAAAGTAGTGGCTGCCTTCCCGGACTGCTGTTCCCTGTTTCTATTGTCCAATTCACCCCTAGGCACAAAGTATGTCCAATACAGACCAGTGCAGACAAAGAATTACTTTCAGATGTGAGTAGGTGGGGATCCCACCTACTCACTCTTGAAAGTGAACATCCTGAGAAGACCATCCTTCCAAGAACAACCGTTGGTGCAAAGAGCTGAAGGTCAAGGCTGGCATTCTGTGGTAGGCAGACAAACCAAACCAAGTGTATCCCATGGGGGCAATTCTTAAACACAGAGGAAGGTAGCTAACATTAGCGTGCCTTCTCCTCATTAGCATATTTTCTTTCTCTCATTAGCATAGCCCAAAGGGAAGGAAGCCCGGAATAAAGACAGGACAAGGACATGGGAAATCAGAACTTAACAAGGATGCACTAGCAGCAAAGTCATGACAGGAAAGAGCAGAGCCAGGACCCAAATCCACGTAATTATTGATCCAATTTTCTTATGGTTACACAGCTTATTTATTGCTAGCACAGATCCTGGTCTTATATGTCAGGATGTATTAGTTACCTGTCAGTGGCACCGTTAAATGTTCCCTACGGAATCAGTGTGTCAGACACTGACTATCCCCACAAGGAATTCTCCCTTTGGTGACTGATGAAAAACTCACCAAAATGGGCTGAACTGTAAAGCATGTGACTTATACTCCGAATAAGGCTGTTAAAAAAGAAAAACTACTTTTTTTAATCACAGCCTGTTTCAGTAGAAATAAACTAAACAGTTTGATTTAGTTATGTTAGGGTTTTACAAACTCAATGTCATCATTAAATATAAACAGTTAAATATGGCTTTGTCCTAATAATTAAAAAGGAACAAGTGGGTCCATTTTGACAAAAATGTCCACACGCCTTTTAGATGATCTCATGATACCTGTAAAAGGCAACTGCATTATAACACAGACATCATGCAAGGGGGGGTTGCGCCTCACCAAATGAAAATCCCGTGGAAAGACAGTGATAACAGCTGACAGCTTAAGTGCCCTGCCCTCCAGCTAATCCCAAACTCTCCTCTGTCACTTTGATTTGTCACTCGTCAAAACAACAGATGTATAACTGGCACCTTCGCTTCCACAATGCTTTTCTAAATGTCCTAACCATAACCACTGCTGCCTGTCATTTACATGCAAATTAATAACATAGCTATTACTCATGATACCTAAATCCATTCCCATATTCCCATCAGAGACACAGGAGACCTTTCTGCAGTTTTATCATTTAGACCAGTTGCCATGAGAACTCCAATGTCCTCACAGATTACCCCAAGGATGTCCCACACTTGAAGAAAAGGCAAGTTATAACCTTGGGACTCTGACATATCAAAGGCAGGAAATTCAACAGATACTTCCCTTTGCGCTCCCAATTTGCACCACGCTGACTTGTTGCCATTCTCAGCAATATCTGGCTCGAATAATGAAAGGCATGACATGGAGTTTCTGGGTTTTCGTTCCCTCCGTTTCACCACAAATAACTTTAAGGTTTCCATTTTTAAGAGTGTGGGTAGGGTTCCTGACTTGGCCTATGTCAAGTCCACCACCTCTAAGGTTCAGTATTCAGAGTTTTAAGCAGGCCTGTCGGGAAAGCTCAGGTTAGTGAGATGTGGGTGTAGTGCTCTACACCTAGCCACCATCTATCTCCTACCCAACCTCACGTCAAACAGCCAGGCTCCCCACCTTCTTCCTGGCACACCCCTCCTGAGCCAAGTCCTGGATTATATTGGGAAATACCTTTAGCATCCCAGGGGTTACCTAAAAACATCCTTGAGTCCTCTTCTGAGAGTTCAGAGCCTTAGGCATCCCTTCCTCATAAGACAGAGTCTTCCTAAGCTAAGATAGATTTATCGGGGGGCGGGGAGGAAGCTGTTTCTCCACTGGCAAGCCCATTCTCTGATTCAAGTTATAAACTCTCAAGGTTTATCAAGGAACTGGGTCAATATGGACATAATCTTTTTACTGTCAATTCCATGTTATCTAAATAAACAATAAATTTAATAAAATAAATAAACAAAAAGACACAGAATAGCAAGGTTATACTGTATATATTGTCAAGGGGTGTTATTTATAAGGCTCTTACTGAAATGTTTGCTTGGAAACAACTTCAAAGGATATCATCAAGTTGGAGAATTTTGTTTTACTAAAATATTAACCCCCTAAATATGAAATGCAGGTCGTCTTTAGAATACCTCTAACCTAGAGATTTTACATGTTGTGGCCCAGTTTTTAAGTCCCCCTGTTCCCATACTGTGGCCAAACTTATTTGCATCAAAACCTATTAGGACCTGGGGTCGGGTGGTGGGATGAACTGGGAGATTGGAACTGACATACATACACTATTGATACTATGTATAAAATAGGTAACTAATGAGAACCTACTGTATAGCTCAGGGAACTCTACTCAATGCTCTGTGGTGACCTAAATGGGAAGGAAATCCAAAAAAGAGGGGATCTATGTATTCATATAGCTGATTCACTTTGCTGTACGGTAGAAACTAACACAAAGATTGTAAAGCAACTATGCGCCAATAAAAATTAATTTAAGAACACCTATTAGGACCTTCTCCATGTAGCTTGGCCAGGACATAGGATGTAGAAGGAGTTGGGTGCAGCGCCTTCCTCACTCTACCACTGAGTGATACATGGCATCCTGGTCATTTACACATCAAGCACTGTAGCCCAGAAAGAGAGCTGCCATGAGAGGTCCTCAACATAACTCCTAAAAGCCAAGTTTCCTGGAATTGGTACAAGTAGCAAAGGATTGCTGGAAAGAGGAAGACAGACACAGTTTCTCCAAGTCCAAACCTCCCCCCGTTTGAGGACTTCCATCAGTCACCCTGGACACGAAAAGCACTTATGGGCATTTCAGAGCTGCCAGTTAAAACTGTTAAAGTGTAGCAGAGCTGTGCTACTGTCAGGATGAAAAGTTACCCACCCAACGTACAGAAATGAACATGACAACTGAAGGAGGAAATGGGCTGGTTTACTGAGGTCTGCATGAAGTTCAATGTTTATAATATCACTTTCTTCCTGTGGAAGATGAAAAGAAAGTACAAAAAGAGGGGGGTAGGCTTTCAAGTACACACTACCAACCCAAGCTACCCAGCTGTTAAAGCTCTTCCTGTTATGCAACCACTAAAGGCAATTTCTATCTCGGGATGAGTTCAGAGTTCTAAAACTGTCCTTCGAGTCTGACCGATTTAACACTTCCCACAGATTTAAAAGGGGCCAGAGTGGCCTGAAATCTTATAGCCTTTATTTAAGCTTTTTTGGGAAAGAAGCACCAAAGTAACATATTCCATAATTTCAGAGACCCTCATATACACTGATAACCCCTATAGTTCTCTGGCATCTTTTTGGTCTCCTTTTGAACAAACTTTGAAGAAGAAAACATTCAATAGAGATAAAGGCTTTTACTTGAGTAAATCAGGTGTACTCACTGTCCAAGTTCAATTTCATTAAGTGACACGAAATCTAATAGTCAACAGACTCTGATATTAATATTTAACTATTAAAAGGTTTAACTTGATTTTAAATTATTCCTCCCCCTTAACCCACTAAAAATTTTTCTTATTAAAGAGGCAACAATTACCGTAGGGACTGGCACACATGATAATAGGTCAGCTGACATTAAATCATTAATACATTCCCTGGGCCACCTCCTTCTCAAGTAAGCAGAAATAAAGTCAAAAGCACTTAAAACTTTATAGGAGGCAAGTTGAACATCCTTCTTCCAGAAATGCTTGCTGAATACTTCGGCTACCCGATCGGAGGTGGAGACGGGGAGACTTATCACACATATGACACAAACATGTTCAAAATCTCAACACCCAAAAGGAAGAGGGAAACATTCAAGTGACATTTAATTTTAAAACTAATAATAACAACCCACCTTTCTGTCATTTAGAAATGAAAAAACAGATACGTGGAAAGATTCCTGGCAAACTCGACTTCACTCCAACTACTGATGCCCCCCCACTCCCATGTTAAAATGTATATTCTCTATCAACAAGGGGATCTAAAGGGCAGAAGGCTGTGATATGGGGACGTGGGACAAGCATATCACCATCATTTGAACTGGGAAACAAATCAGCTAGAAAGTCGTAACATAAACAAAGGCTAGCAAGATAGAATTCAAACAGTGCTCACCAGGTGAAGTGTCCGATATACAGAATCACCAGACTTGCCACTGTTTTCAATCCTGGGCTTGCGTTTTATTTTCCACAAAGCAGACATCATCGGGAATGTATTCTCATGATAATTCTACCTCCTGACACGTTCCACAAAGAAACAGAAGTTTCTTAAAATACTCGGAGAGCACCGAATGCCTTCTGGCTCCTAAGAGAGCATCCTCCCATCCAGACAAGCCCATGCCGGCTGTGCCATGAAGACCCACGGGGCTGCATCTCTACAGAGCGAGGACAGTGACGGCGCGACCTGACAGCATCCCTCTCTGCCCGTCAGTGCCCTCTGGGAGGGTGTCCAAGGCTGACCGATAGACCAGAATTGATGCTTTGATTTCACCTGGCTAAACAGCAGAAGTTCCAGAATGGGAGAGCCAAGAAAACAATGCAAAAAAAAAAAAAAAAAAAAAAAAAAAAAACCCGCCTCCCGGGGATGTGAGCGTCTCTACCCTGCAGACTGAGATCAGCTGATTGGCCTGCATCCTGCACTGCACAGGAATATTAAACCCGCCCGGCTCAAACTTTGAAGACACCCCTCACAGAGTTGACAGCAGACACTAAAAACCAAAACATTTTTTAACAGTTCATATTTTCACAATGTCCCCCCCCCAATGCTTTGTTACAAAATCAAACATTTCCAAGACAATAACAATTTGGATTGAAAAGAAAAAAGAAGGCTTTCCAATTGGAAATGCTCTGAAAATGATTCTCATACATTGGCTAAGTGGAAAACAAAATCACAGCTGCCAGGGGGTCTGGAATGCACGATAGGACTGCCCGGGGCTAATTAGCATTCATTTCCAGAGACAAGAGTTTTCAATTAGAAGCAGGGAAACAAATGGGTGGGGGGGGTGGGGGGGTTGAGGAGGTCCTTTGAGGTTGTCACCCACAGTCATAAGAGGAAGGAGGCGGCTTACAAAGAGAAAGGTCGCCACTGTCCCTGCGGTGTGGAAGTCCCACGCCCCAACCCCGTGGATGTGACAGTCCCGTGTCACCACCGCTCAGCAACAAACTCACAATTACCTACTTGCTCAACCCCCGAAGACCACGTGCCCTAAAAACTGCCATCCAAAAAAAAATTTGTAACAACACATAAAACTCCAACATGCATTCTCTTTATCCTGCCCACTGTTTCACAAAATGATTCATTTACGAAGAGCAGCAAAAATATTAAACAAAATCGACAGCCCTCATGTATTCAGCCAGAATAAAAAATGATTTCCTGTTTCATTTCATTTATTCATTTGTTTATCTATTTATCTAGTTTTTACATTCTACACCTGGTGCATTCAAATTAAGGCTAAATCATCCTTCCACTTTTAGGCAGCTTACAACTTAAACATGAATGTTTGGTTTATCCTCAAGAAAAATGACACACTGATATAGGAGCCGCATCAAAAAATATTGATCCTGAATCAAGAAACTTAAGGTATACAGTTGCTCTTATTTTAAATCATGAAAAAAGACACGAAGCTTAAGCGTTAGAAAAATATTTCACGAAGCTTAAACATTAGAAAAATATTTAAGTGGCTAATGAGTATACAGTTGCCTCTTAAACAACTCGGGGGTTAGAGGTGCCGAATATCCTTGCAGTCAAAAATCCACGTGTAACTTATACGCCCCCCACCCCCATATACGTAGTTCTTGCGTATCCACGTGGTTCGTCCGCATCCACGGTTCTGTATCCATAGATTCAACCCACTGCAGATCGGTAGCACTATTTACTATTGGAAAAAAATCCACATATAAGTGGACCCTGGCAATTCAACCGCGTGCTGTTCAAGGTTCAACTGTATACCTAAACTGGCTTATACTATCACTAATTAATTACTTCCTTCCTTTTTTGAAACCTGGTATTTAATACCAGACCTTAACAATCTGGCCAGAAGGTCGTTTTAGCAAAGCAGTTAACAACAGAGAGCCTTGTTTTGTGATCTCAGAGCTGTGTGACCTTCAATAAGTTGCTTAACCTCTCTGTTCCAATATCATCATCTATAAAATAGGGGGAATAACAGTATCTATCTCTCAGTGGTATTGTGAGAATGAGATAGGTTAATATGGAACAGCACCCAATATATACAAGACACTACCCCTAAGCATTAGCTCTCATTTATTACTAATAACAAAATCATTCAAATAAAGAAGATAAAATCTGAATCAAACCAACACCAGGAGTATTTTCAGGTACAGAATCACACAGTGCTCCCTACATCCAATCTATAAAAAAAGGACTGTGAGCCTATGGTGTCAATGAGTCAACTTTATGATCTTTAAAAATACTCAGATCATTACCCAAACTTGTCAATAATTTCAAAGAAATTCTCCTTTATGAGAGCCTACCGTGCATTTCTACAGTGAAATCCAGGGGCAACATCGCCTGCTCCTATACTTGACCCTAGCTGTTCCAAGGCACGTTTCACGGTCTTGTTCTCAGGAGAAAGAGCCATAAAATCAGAGAGGCACCTGGGATCAGTCAACAAAACCCTGGGGCCTCTTCCTTCCTCTCTGCTGCCAGAACCGAATATTACAGAGGACCCTGTTTGGGACTTCATGACTCACTATATTTAAAATGGAAACAATCTCAAAATGCACAAAGGGGGTGGAACACTGGGCTATTATAGTGGGGTAAAAATGATCCAAGTTAAAAAGTATTCAGAAATAAGTGTCTTTACATACAGGAACAATAACTGTACTCCCAAATCAAATTAGAAACTGAGAATGAACATTTTTAGTTTAATAACAGAACAATTTAATAAATAGCCTTCAAAATATCTTAGCTCACACGGAAATATCTGTTTCTCTTGAGGGCCACTCACCCTCCCCCACATCCCCGAAAAAGTAGGTAGAAGGCCACAAAAATAAAAAGTAACCTTAAACAGCTTTTGTTTGTTTTTTTTTGCCTTTAAATGAAACAGGCATGTTTCCGTTTACTGGCTTTTTAATTAATAACCAACAACATAAAGCCTTTTAGTCTACAAATACTAAATTTATAAACATTAAAATTACTTTAAAATGTTAAAATTTATACTGTGCTCAACTTAGACACTGAGAATGAAAATCCTATGATGATGGCAAAAGAGAAACATACGGATAAAAGCAATGCTGAAGATAGTCTAACATATGCACTCCAGAAAGCCCTACCAAGATATATAAAGACAAAAAGAGACAGAAAAGTATACACAGAGAAATGTAGGTTTTTGAAATAATCATTCGGATTTGAAGAGTGTATTTTCCATTATCAATATCAGTTATATTTTTGACCCAGCCAATCATCCCATTACTGGACAAAGGCAAGAATCAGCTGATATTGTAGATGAGAAAAACAGAGGTATAATTTAAAGTGACATGATTTGCTCAGGTTAAGTGACTGGTCAATGTCAAGCAAAAGAATAGGAGACAGACAGGGAGACCAACATAAGTATGTCAACAACGTTCTGAAAACAGAAGACGAATAAATCCGGACATAATCACACATCACTGTTTTTACTGGGGAGGGGTCTTTCAGATATGAGTAACAGAGTTTTCTAATTGTTATACTCCGGAGACTGTGATGAGAAGAGGTTATTGACACATAGAACTCTTTAGAGAGTGGAATAAAAGCGTGATGAATTATGGAAAACAATTCACAGTTGCACCAAAGAGTCAGGATAAGAGCTTTGTCACAGTGCTCAATGGGTGAGGTTCACTGTATTTGGATTAACAAAAAGATCGTTTCCTTCCCTTTAATGTAAAAGATGCTCACCTTTCACAAGAACTAAACAGAGATAACGCAAAGGGAGTCTGTTACAGAAACCACGAGTAGCAAGAAAGGATAACTGACCCAATTGTACACATTTTAGATGCCGTTTCATCATACATACGTGGAAGCATAAGAAGGAAACAGGATGAAATGAGACTTTAATTCATTAAGAGTGAGCTCTGCCCTGTATTCTCACACATGGATTTGTTCTCAAGGTTCTAATTTGGATTTCATATCCTATTTAGTGACATCGCAGAAGTAAAAACACTTTGGTCCCGTGGAGGGGCCTTCTAACCACATACAGCTGCAGAGGTGACATGTCAGCTGTGATTCTTTGGTGGTTCAAGACATGGGATGTGCAAATGGAAATCTCTCACCTTGCTGCTGTTATCAGTCTCATCTGAGGATTCCAAGTCTGGCCCTTCGGTCTCCTCCGGAGCGGTCACAGCAGTACTGCCCTGCTGGCTGCAGAGGCTGTGCCCTGCAAGATGAAGTCAGAAGAACACACAGGTGAGCGCGTACAGTCACTGCTGTAAGCCATGCCAGTGCAACGGAGTTATGGGGTCAAGCTCATGACGTGTACATATATTGTTAGACACTCCAAGTATGTGCTCCATGATCTTGGTTCAATGAATGTTAGTTTTTGTTGTTTTTATTGTTACCACTATTTTTATTATTTTATAACACAGTATATTTTTATTATTCATAATACATATTTTATAATATCCAATAATTGCTGTGGACTGAGTATTTATGTCCCCCTTCAATTTCATACGCTGAAGCCCTAATCCCTAATGGGACTGTATGTGGAGATGAGGCCTTTGGGAGCTAAGTAGGTTTAGATGAGGTCTTGAGGCTGGGCCTCCACCAGAGCTCCCCTCCCCTCATGTAAGGACACAGAGAAAACGCAGCTGTCTGCAAGCCAGAAGAGAGCCCTCGGCAGGAACCCTGATCTTGAACTTCCCAGCCTCCAAAACTGTGAGAAATAAATAGCTGTTGTTTAAGCCACCCAGTCTGTGGGATTCTGTCACAGCAGCCCCAGCTGACTGAGACAATAATGTACTATCCATCTATCTATGAAATAAAATTTAAATAAAATTAAATTGTTTGATTTATAATCAAATTAATTGCTGGAGCAATTACTTCATTGCTAAAATAACTGAATAAACCATTCTGAGAAGAACATTAAAAAATAATAATAACTTTCATATAGATTACCTGGCAGACTTCAAACATCTTATAACACCCACTTTTCCCGCCATATTCTATGCAAAAATGCAGGCAACTTGCTTTCCTATTTTACCATGTCCCTACTACAGTGGTTGGCTATGGTAGCCCCCTGCACTGGAGAAGAGAACATGAAGATCTCTTTCCTCTGGGGGGAGTCTCAAATTTAAAAAGCGTCTGAACTGCCTGGGGGGTCATGTTATGCAGATTCAGATTCAATAGGTATATGGTTGGACCTACGAGTCTGCATTTCTTACAAGCTCCAAGATGTTATCAATCAAGAGGTCCACGGACCACACTTGGAATCACAAGTCTCTAGTATGTTTACAAACCTCTAGCTAGTCTGATAAGACAGTGGTTTGATGACCATTATCTTAGAATATGCCAGGCACTGGGTCAGGGACTACAGCACCATCATTCTAACCCGATGAGAGAGAAGGGAAGAAAGAGGAGAAGAGAAGGGAAGGAAGAGAAGAGAAGAGAAGCAAGAGAAGAAAAGAGTAGAAGGAGCCATCTTCTGACTGTTTGGATGAAAGCGTCAGTCTGCAAAGAGGCTGCCTTATTCCAATGACACGGTTACAGTCACAAGCTGTTTAGCGTGACTTTCTGATCAAATTCTAGGTTGGCTGGGAAACTAAGGAACGAAGCCAATCCCTGAGCAAACCTCGCTCCAAGGCTGCGTCCTGTGGTCCCTTCCCCTGCTCTGGAGTGAAGCACCAATGCAGCGACTGCCTACCTTGTATGGTTTGTAAGTTTCTGTCTGAACGCCGCCCCCGCCCCCCGCCTCCCCGCACCTAGTCGTAGTAGAGTTCTGACTCTAGGATTTTCTTGCACTCCTTTTCATTACTTGCTCACTCAATAACATGGTGGGAGCCATCAAAGACAGATGCTGACTTAACTAACTCGGTGGGCATCAACAGTGTCGCACGGTCACCGCCAGAGGAAAAAGGGGAGATTGAGTACTTTCAATGGGGGCAATGACCTAGACGCTGGGGCTAGAAAGAAGGGGAAGATTTGAACAGTGTTCAGCTCTGAGATGGCAGGAATCACGCTCCCTCAGCGCTAAGCAGGGTGGCGGGGCTGTCCACAAGGCCACCTTCACGCTGGAATCTGCACGGTGGCGACCCCCAGACAGTACAGCCAAATACTGTGACCCTGCAAATCTCCACTGTATATCAGAATAAGGCCTGGGTTCTAGAGGTTGCTCACAAAATAGTGGGAAAGGGAATGACAGGATTTTCGTTGTTAACAATACCGTGCGCCAGGTATCCTAAAAAGGAAGCAAGAAAACCCTGATTCTGCAAAACACTTAGAAATGCTAAGTATCAATAAAATAGAACAAACTTCTTCTTATGTTTTTTTCATTATTATTATTTTTTGGCTGCGCCGTGCAGCACGTGGATAGTTCTCTGACCAGGGACTGAACCCGTGCCCTCTGCAGTGGAAGCATAGAGTCTTAACCACCGGACCACCAGGGAAGTCTCCCCAAATCCTTTTTAAACATAAAGCTGAGCTCCAAGAAATCCCCAGAGCCCAAAATGAAGAAGAAAAAGGAAGCAGGAGGGGTGGGCCGGTCCCAAAGCCATGGAAGTGCTGAGTAATCCATCAGTCTCCAAACTCCAAAGCCTAGAGCAGTGTTTCCCAAAGGGAGCGGGAACCTGTTGGTGTCAGGAGGGGAAAAGGTTTAGGAGGAAAACTGTACACATGGCAGGTACACAGGGCACTAACCCCCCTGGGCTCCTGGGTTCTAAGTACCTTGAGCCCCCACCAGCCACTGTGACAATCGAACACGCACCCCTACAGAGCCCGACAGCAGAACCATCCCAGCTTGGAAACCACAGCCCTGGAGCCTTTGGTGTCAACCGTGAAGCCATGAGACAGAAAAAAACAACTGTTGGGTCAGTACAAACTGGAGAGATAGAATCAAATCTCCCACATTCATATGGTTCCTTTGAAGGGCTACACTGTTACCCCAAAAAGACTCAAAAAGATTTTTTTTTCAAAAGTATTCACTTTCGAAAAAAAGAGGAAAAAAAAGAAAAAAGAGAAGAAAAAAAACAGAAGGAAAAAGGAAGCTGATTTCACTCTGCTTATACTCTGGGTTGAGTGGGGATAGAGGAAGAAGGGTTTCTTCTTGGAGGCAGCAACCACAGGCTGGCCGCACGGGTGTTTGAGATTCAAATTTACACCATGTCCTACATTCTGGAGACTCCAATGTCTTCGTCTGCTCGGGCTGCTGTAACTAGGACCCCAGACTGGGTCGCTTAAACAACAGACATTTATTTCCCTCAGTTCTGGAGGTTGGAAGTCAAAGATCAAGGTGCCCGCCGATTCTTTCCTTGGTGAGGCTCTTTCCCTGGCTTGCAGATGGCCGCCACCTCACTGGGCACCTACATGACCGTTCCCTGTGTGTGCAAGGAGGTTGGGGGCGGGGGTGAACCTTGGTCTCTCTTCCTCTTCTTACAAGGACACTAATCCAGCTCGTAACTTCGTCTAAACTTAATTACCTCCCAACTGCCCCCAACTCCCAGTGACCCTCACATCAGGGCTTAGGGCTTCAAGACAGGAATTCACTCCATGATCCTCAAGATGAAAAACTGCCATAAAGTTGTCCTAAATTTGTATTCCAAGGGCATGTGGCAGAAGCCAAAAAACAAGTCTGCTCTAGAGGGATTCATCCTTAATGATGGGATCATATTAATGGTCAGACATAAGCTGGGTCAAACAAGAACCTATAATCCATTATTATAAACACAGGAGAACCAAGTCCCCACAAGGGAGAAGCAACAGCCACAACAAGCAGCAGAATCAGACTCCCAAGGAATAATACCGCAATTATCAGATAGAGATGGTCAATCGAGTACGCTTTAAGAAAAGGGGGGCAGGGGACAAGAAAAGAGAGACTTTCAAAAAGCACCAGGTAAATTAGTAAATTTGTTAGAAATGAGAACTATAATCACTGAAATTAAACACTCAGTGGATAAGAATAAGAGTTGGAGAAAGAAGCTAGGAAGGCCTATCTGAAGACATTATCTCACTAGAGCACAGAAATTCTCAAATACTCAAACTATCAACACAGAATTGTATTTCAAGCTAAAATAGTATTCAAGAAGAAAAATATAATAAAAATCATTTGACAAAGAGTGAGAAGGTTTACTAATACAGAACCTCGCTAAAAAAAAAAATTCTCTAAAGGATGTACTTTGGGTGGGAAAATATATACACACACACACACAGAGAGCTGATATTCACACAGGCAAGTCGTAGTGTATAAAACAACACTCCACACACATCCAAAAAGGCATTTGGAGGTAAAACGTACAAGATGAAACTAAAGCAATGGTGGGTGATTGTACTTAAACCATTTCATGGTCCTTTTATGCTTCAAGGGAGAAGTAAAAAGAATTTGGTCCTTGTTTTGTTAGAAATCATGTTGAAATTTTACGGGCAACCACTAAAAGAATAGAATTAGACTGTATACGTTGAAAGGGGAAAGTGGAGTTTAGAAATTCAGCCAAAAGAGAGTACAGGAAAGGGCAGGAAGGACAAACAAGATCAAGACAGCAAAATATGATGATAGAAATGAGACAAAATACATGGATCTTCTAAATAAATGTAATGTAGACTAAACTCAATATTTAAACTTCATGTTTAGATAAAAACCAAAATAATGTCATACAAAGCCCCACCTATATGCTTATACGCAAGAAATAGACCTAAACAAAAAGACACAGAAGATTGAAAGTATAGGGGTGGAAAATATATTAGGCAAACGTAAAGAACGCTCTCCAAATGCCACACAAAATAGATTTAGTCAGACCATAGGAGATGTAAACACCAAGAATTATTATGCTTGATCCATGAATTTTAAACCCTATTCACAAGGATTAGCAGTTTATGCAAACAGCCCACATATGAGGCCATAACACAAATCTCAACAAATGCCAAAGAATCTGAATTCAGACAGACCACACTGGCAGCATTATTTTTGGAACTAAATTTGTTATGAAAGAGCAAAAGGCCAGTAATACCAAAGACAGTTTTAGAGAAGAAAAACAAGACTGGGATACTTTCCCTACCAGATATCAAAATGTATTTAAAGTTACAATAATATAAGGCAGTGCAGAATTAGCAAGAAGACAGGCTAACAGAACAGAGAGTCCCAGAAACAGCCCCACCCGTGTATGGAAGTGTGATATACAGCAGATGTGTCACTGCAGATCCAGGGGAAAAGAGTGGAACATTTGATAATGCGGCTAGGACAGCAGATTACCCACATGGGAAAATAAAAAGCTGAACCCTACCTCACATCATTCACAAGAATCAGTACCAGGGAGGTGTAAACCAGAAAGTGAACAGTCCAAACTATAAATCTTGCAGGAGGAAATATAGCAGAAAATGTTTGTTGCCCAGGAGAGAGAGAAGGATTTCTTAAACAAGATATAAAAAGCACAAATCCTATGAGATAGAAAATCAGATTTTACTAAAATTAAAAACGTTTCTTTGTCAAAAGGCACCATAAAGGCAACAAGATCTATTATAGACTGAGAAAAGTCATCTTCAACACATATAACTGGCAAAAAATATTAATATCTAGAATATAAAAGAAGTCCTATGAATCAATAACTGGGGGTCTATCTGATTCTAAAGTATACATTCTTTTTTTTTTTTTTTTTTACCCTGTTAGCTATGCTTCTGCTCTTAACTGAAGATCAAAATTCATAAAATAGGAGAGAAAGAAAAAAGGCAATGCAGTTGCGGTAGACAATTGGCAAAGATGACAGGGACGATTCCTCCCATCCCTTTAAGCACCGATCTTTGTGTCAAGGACCCCACCCCATGAATTTGGGTTGGCCTTGTTTGTGACCTGTTTGGGCCAACAGAATGTGACGTAAGTGGTGATAGGTGAATTCTGAGCTAAGGCTTCAAGTGGCTTTGCAGGTTCTTGTCTGGTCCCCCAGGAACCCTGGACCCACCATACAATGAAACCCGCAAGCTAGCTTCTTGAGGAGAGAAACCTCAAGGAAAGAGGGGTCCAGCCAACCAATCACCAAATGTGTGAGTAAGGCCATCTTACACCAGCCCCAGTCAAGCCCAGGTGACAAAGTCACAAGAGTGGCTGAGGCGAGGAGAGCAGAACAACGGTGCAGCTGAGCCCGGCCCAAACTGCCGAGCACAGTGAGAAAATTAAATGGTTGTTTGGGGTGGTTTGTTAGACAGCAGTCGGTAGCCAACACGTGGTTAGGGGGAACTCAGTCATCCAAGAGAGCCAGAGAGGCAGCAATCGACAGTGGCGCCCTTCAAGAATGCCGAAGAGAGACACTGGCATGGCAGGAACAGGGGACCCAAACCAGGAAAGAGTCCTGTGTCTGCTCTCACACTTCAAGGCCTTCTCTGAACACTTCCCAGCTGAAGAGGCTTCTAGAACACCACTGTCGAGTTTCTGTGCGACCCCATACAAACACAGATTGGCGACTTCCTACTCTCCCTTTACCACAAGAGACCTTCCTCTAAGAGCAGACCCTGGAGGGATTGTTCCCTTTGTCCTGGAGGTAGCTGTCCCCATTTAATTGCCAGCACACATGCAGACAGTTCCAGAAAACTGAAGACAAGGCTGAGAACTGGCTGGGGAGGTAATCAGAGCAGGGAACTGCCTGTCCTACTTCACTCTACGCCTAGCACTTAGCACATCACCACCTGGCATAAAAGAGGTGCCAGTTAACGTGTGGCAGCACAGACAGGAAGCAGGGCCCAAACTAAAGAGACAAAGGATGAGCAGGGGTGTAGGGTGGAGAATTACTCAGCCATAAAAGGGAAGGAAATCTACTCTTTGCAAAAACATGGATGGACCCTGAGGGCATTATGCTTCAGTGAAATAAGTCAGACAGAGAAAAGCAAATACTGTATGCTCTCACTTATGTGTGGAATCTAAAACAAAACAAGCAAAACAAAAACAAAAACCAAAACCTCACAGAGACAGAGAACAGATTGGGGGTTGTCAGAGGTAGGGGGTTGGGGGGGCGGGTGGGTGAAATGGGTCAAAGGTATAAATTTACAGCTATAATACATGAGTCATGGGGATGTCATGTACAGCGTGACGACTATAGTTGATAATACTATATTGTATGTTTGAGATCTGCTAAGAAAGTAGATCTCAAAAGTTCTCATCACAAGAAAAAAAGTTGTAACTATGTGTGGTGATGGATGCTAACTAGACATCGTGGTGATCCTTTTGCAATGTATACAAATATCAAATCACGATGTTGTACACCTGAAACTAATATAATGTTAGCTGTCAGTTCTACCCCAATTAAAAAAAGACAAAAAAGATGAACAGTGGTGGGTGGGTAGTCTCAGCGAATGAGGAAGCACAGGGCAGGGCTGAGGCCCAGCAGGACAGGACCTATAGGCTATCTCAAAAGCTGCCATAAATAACATTCATTGTTGTGAACAGGTGTGATCATTTCTCTGCTTCTTCAAATTATTTTCACATCATAATGTGATTGTTTTGTGACGGAGGAAACCTTTGCTGCTAGCACGTCCCACTCACCGTGAGCCGGATAGACAACAATGAGGTTAGAAGCAGTACAAACACATAAATGTAAGCTTACATTTTGATTTATCTTTGGTTTACTTGGATGAGATGCATTCACTAAGGCCCCATTTAAGCCCATTAGGGACTTAAATTTAATGGAGGAAGGAAAAAAATCTTTGCCTTATGAGACATATTAACAATGTAAGTTTAAACTAGCAGATTCTCCAATTCAAACATTTCCAAAGAGGAACCAATCGTAACTGATTATTGAGTGAAAAAAAGGACTGAGGGGAAGGGAGCAAGAAAAGGTTAGACAAGGCCAATAAAGACATTTAGCTGGAACCTAATCATTAAGCGATGATTTTATTTTGCTTTTCAGCCATTTCACTGTCATATAAGAATAAGAATTCCATAGACACACTCATAATATATAAGATCAGCATAAACACTTGCCCCTCCCCCAAGCTAAGAAAACAAAACCAAAACAATTACAAAGGAAAGAAAAAAACTGGGGAGAGCTAAATATACCCTATGAAAAAACAAAGAAGGAAAAACACTACAATTTTAACTTGGGAGACAAATAATAACTTCTTTCCAACCAAATTTCACAAAACCCCAGTGTCTGTTTCTCTCCAGAGAACATTTTTTTAATCCATAAAAACTGTAGATATAGTCCTTCCCCATCCTATCAGCTTGTTGTGAAACTTAAGTAATATATAATCCACTAACGTTCTTTAAAATTATACAAATGGCGGCTCTTAATCTCTGAAACGACATTTTTTTCCACACACAGGACTCAACGGGTGTCATTAATCAAATCCAGCTGGAAGTCAGGACTAGGCGTTAGGGTTTCCCTAGCAGGGCCCACAGAAGCGGGCCATGTGCTGTGTGACAATAAGCATTGCACACAGACGGTTTACAAAACGCACATGGCTCCAAATTTCATCGACAAACAACTAGAAGGCCATGTGCTACTGGTATCTGTGAGACTTCAGTGAATCTGGAGAATGGGACCATATCTGTTTCTAGGAAGGTAAATCTGTGCAGTTCCTCTTTCTTTGCTGCCCCTCCTGCTGTCTGGCTGTCTTCTGTTTGCAGAATGGAGCACCCGACAATGTGCATGGAACATGAGCCCAAAATAGAACCATGCATTTCACAGGCACTGCAGTCAAGCAAGCACTGCCTGGCAAATCAAAGGCTGTTGAGTGCTTAACGACTCCTCGCCCTGCCCAAGATGCCTTGGCGCTCCTGGCTGTCACAGAAGCCTTTCCTGTTACAGCAAAGGGTGCTTAATCTACTTCCTGCAGGAGGGCTATCTGGGCTCACCGCGGGTTGCGATCTTTCACTCAGCATCAGACAGGGTAAGATGAAGGGGGCTGACTCTGCAGACGCAAGGCTGGCCCTAATTGTCTTTAACAGGTAGAAGCCAGTGCTAAAGTCAAATGAATGTGAGCCTTAAGGACAGAACGTACAGTGAGAGAGACAAACAGACATTTTGAAGCCTTGGAAAGATACCATGGATGCCCCTTGAATTAGGATTCTTATAACTTGCATACAACTGGGGGCTTTTGTTCTTCTGAAACTTATTTTTAAAATAATTTTAGATCTAGACTTGCTTTCCTATATTGACATTCACTGTAACAGTTCCCTAACTGGGGAGTGTAGGTATATACGTCCTAATCAGCCAGGCCAGTGCTCTCCACTGGAGACTTTGCCCCCGTGGGGACATTTAGCAATGTCTGAAGATTATTTTTGACACAACTTGGTGGAAGGGGGTTAAAAACGACTAGCTGAGAGTTGTTTGTAGGAATACTGCTAACATGAAGGCCCAGGACAGCCTCCACAACAAAGAATTATCTGGCCCCAAATGTCAGTAGCACCAGATGAGATCAGTATTCAAAATAAATCACACAGGAACATTACAGAGGCTTTTTGGAAAGCTCACAGAAACAAGAGTTTTGCAACTTCCTATGCCAGCTTCTCCTTCACTTCAGGCTCTTTCTAAAATAACAGCCACTGAAGGAACTAGCTTTTTGCCTGGACCGCCCTCCCCCATTTTCTTTCCAGTCTGTACCTGAACAACTGTTGAAAAAAAAAAAAAAGAAAGAAAAAAAATGAAGAAAAATAGCCCCAGGAAGATTTCAACAAGGACACATGGGTGGCCAGTGGCCAAGAATGGAAACCGAGTCTTAGAGAGAACACTTAGGATGGAATCTATTCTCCAGTCCCTGGCTTTTCAAGCCAACACGGCAATCCAGTCACCATGTGTCCCTCCTATACTGAGGAAGAGGAGGATAAAGATCATCTACCAGGTTGTCATTACAAAAATCTCAATGAAGCAGACCACAGAATGTTATCCACAAACACCCCTGTAGATGGTCTGCATGGGACCGTGAGATTCCAATCACCTTACCATTCCACCCAGATGAAAAAAAGAGGATCAATAACCAAGAACAGTCGGTGACCTAAGGGAGTAGCCTCCCATCTTAGTTGCACGTTAGAATCACCTACGGATTTTTAAGCAATCATCCAACACGTGCAAACCCAGCCCCGACCTCAGACCAAGGGACTCATGATCTCTGAAAAGGGGCCCAGCGGTCTCAGCCTGCTAGACTGCAGAATCTACTTCTTTCTACCTGGGGAAGGAAACTACTTTAAGTATACTTCATAAACTTAGTTAGCAGACAATCCACGTGGCGCAGATTGAAGTGGAAGAGAGGACAGCGAGGAGATCAAAACCGAGCAGCCTCTGGTTACTAGCTAGAGAATCTTCCCATCCCAAGAGAGTGTGCTTTGCATGCATAACATTCGAGTACCTCTTAGAACATATTCTAAACACTTCACTTTCACCACTCAGTCATTCCTCACAACAACCGCGTTTGACAGTGGTGTGGTACGATCCCCACCCCCCCTTTTTTTTTTGCGGTGCGCGGGCCTCTCTCTGCTGTGGCCTCTCGCGTTGCGGAGCACGGGCTCCGTACGCGCAGGCTCAGCGGCCATGGCTCACGGGCCCAGCCGCTCCGCAGCACGTGGGATCTTCCCGGACCGGGGCACGAACCCGCGTCCCCTGCATCGGCAGGCGGACTCTCAACCACTGCACCACCAGGGAAGCCCCCCGATCCCCATTTTATGCACAAGGACACGGGGTACAGAGAGATTAAGCGTAATCTGTTCAAAGTCATGAAGCTAATACACATAAAAACAGGACTCATTCCCAAGGAACCTGGTTCCACAGCCCACACTTAGCCACTAGGTAGTGATATTTCTACCTCGAGGAAACAAATCTCTCCATAAAAAAAGGCTTCAGAAATAATCCAGTCCTGAAAGCTAATCACGTATTTCAATCAGAATTCTCAGGGCAGAATCAAGGGCACGTCTGCATACTTGGACTTGTAAAATGGGGCTATCCACAGGCCCAGCCTCCTACAGACGGGCCCCAGCCAGGGTGCCTACGGACACGGCCAGGCCCTCCATCAAGGCTGCCTCACATCCACTATGACCACCCTAAGATGGTCCCTGCGTCAAACCTCAAATCCGTCACTCAGGAGGCTTATTTTTAGTTACTTCTATATTTAGATGAAGGCTATATAGTCCAGCCTGACCACTGTACACATTTTCTCAGTTGCTTTCTATTGTCACTGCAGCTGTCTGTGCACACTGCTTTATAAACTCTGCCTCATTATGGAACCATCTTTCAGGTTATTTTGTCCTGTTTACTTGCTCCCTCTCCCATCTTGCACTGTTAAATAGGGACAAGGACACGGCAGCCACCAGAAGGCGGACACGCTGAGACCCAGGCGGGGAGCCTCAGTGACTGCTTGACTGCAGACAGTCTGATGGGGCCGCCACTACTGAGAGCATTTGAGAATTCTTCTGGAACTTATTAATGTTGAAACCAACTTAGAAACTTTCCAGAAAACCCACACTGTGACTTTCCTTTCATGCTGTATTCTTGAACCAAGCTGATTATCTAACTTGACCAAGCACACTTGGTTTCTGAAGGACCCTACAAAATATTAAGAGGTGAAGCAATTAAAAAACAAAGGACTACACTAAAATGTTGAGTATGGGGACAGAATCCTGTCATAGTCATCATTGTAACTTTCAACATCCAGATTAAAGTCCAGGACAGAGCAAATACTTAAGAAATGTCAGCCCCAAGTTATGATCCGGAAACAAATAACTAAATCTTCTACGGATGATTCCAAAATAAAAGTTTCAATGTGGTTTAAACCACAGTAGGTTCGGTGGATGTAGCATGCAGATTACAAAGGTGTCCGGTCTGAAGGAGGATGTAAGGTGAGCTGCTGACGGGATAGGGCCATATATACAAAATATACTCAAATATTCCCAAAACAGACACCTATGTCCAAACACATTTTTAAATTAAAAAAAAAAATTTTTAATAAAAGGTCTTAAAACTTGGCAAACTGTGTGTGCGTGCAAACGCGCGCACACACACACAAAAATCTTTTTTCAAAAGAAAGAAATATATCAAAACTATGATCGTGTTTAAAGGAACAAATCATGGGCAATTTCAATCACACTTTATATCAGGGGTCCGTAAAGGGCCAGATAGTAAATATTTTCAGCCTTGCAGACCATGAGTCCCGGTCGTAACTACTCAATTCTGCCATTGCAATGGGAAAGCAGCCAGAGACAAAACATCAATGAATGGGCGTGACTGTGTTCTAATAAAACTTTATTCACAAAAACAGGCCATAGTCTGGATTTGGCCAGTGGGTCTTAGTTTGCCAACACCCACTTTATATCCATAACCCACAGGAAGGGCTCAGACAGGAAAAAAAAAATCCAAAAAAGGTTGAGTACACACTGCTGTTTGTAGTGTACATCCAGACCTTATAAAGTCCTCTCAATAACCTAATCTAACACAACACGCCTTACTCAGTCATTTTACAGAAACCACTGTGAACGGAGTTTTACGGGATCGAGCCTGCCATCTAGTGGTCACATAAAAGAACACCCTTCATGGTATCCATTCCCCATCGTGAAGGGTACACACACAGCTCCCTGGTTAGATAAAGACAAATACCGTATGATATCACTTACATGTGGAATCTAAAATATGACACAAATGGACCTATCTGTGAAACAGAAACAAAATCAGGGACATACAGAACAGACCGGTTGTTGCCAAGGGGAAGGGAGGCAGGGGAGGGATGGAGTGGGAGTTTGGGGTTAGCAGATGTAAGCTATTATATATAGAATGGATAAACAGCAAGGTTCTATATTCAATATCCTGTGATAAACCATAAAAGGAAAGAATCTGAAAAAGAATGTGTGTATATATATATATATATATATATATATATATATATATATATAAATAAAACTGAGTCACTTTGCTGTACAGCAGTAATTAACACAACATTGTAATTCAACTATACTTCAATGAAAAATTTTAAAAGAAAAATTTTTAAAGGGTACACATAAAGATGTGATTGGCGTGTGGGTACTGCAATGACAAAATGAGTCAGAAGTCAACAGTAACCACTAAGTGTGATCGATTCTCTCGAGCCTCAAGTTGTCAAGTTCTCCTAGGGAACCACCCAATAAAAGGATGAACTGGGCTTCCCTGGTGGCGCAGTGGTTGAGAGTCCGCCTGCTGATGCGGGGGACCGGGTTCGTGCCCCGGTCTGGGAAGATCCCACGTGCCGCGGAGCCGCTGGGCCCGTGAGCCATGGCCGCTGAGCCTGCGCGTCCGGAGCCTGTGCTCCGCAACGGGAGAGGCCACAAAAGTGAGAGGTCCGCGTACCGCAAAAAAAAAAAAAAAGGATGAACTGTCACAAGGCGTCCGCTTGTGATTTATTCTTACCAAGCCACGCTTCAGAAGGGACTTCGAAAAATAAGAATACTCAGAGTACCTACACTCAGAAGTAGAAAATGAAGACTTTCTTTAACCCGAGTTTTAAAGAGAAAATAAATCCTAAACCCCAGCTTACCGAATCAACCCCAACTCTAGAACCAGGTCATGGTGAGATAAGTGACAGCAGCATCTGTTCCCCTATGGGCTTGCTCCCTGATTCTCCCGCTGAACGAGAATGGGCGCCTGTGTAGCAAAGTGAAGAAAACCTAAGCCTCGTACCAGGAAACAAACTCAGGAGAGAGACGCAAGCAAGAAAGAGGAGTGTTAACAGGAGCAGGGCCCACGTGAAAGATGTCTTTGCAGGGTCCCGGGGAGCTTGGTGGGGTGCCAGGAAGGCTTCCCGGGGCAGGGAGCACTCAAGCTGTTCCTTTCTGAATGAGTATAAGTTTGCCAGAGCGAGCGGGAAGGCATGTGTAAACCGGAGAAGGGGCAGATGGGGTGGGGCAGGGCAGGGGGTTCCACCGATGGGCGCTTGTCCAGACTCCAGGTCACAGGGGCCCAAGAGAAAAGCTGACCCAACACCAGTTCTGGGAATATTTCCGCTCTGGGCATCTCACCCCACATCTTCCTCTCCCACAGAAGGAAAAGCAGGGCTGGGTGATTTGGGGGATGGTGCCACGGAAGGCAGGGAGGGGTAGGACCAAGAGCCCCAGCATCTTGAGTGATTCCTGGCACTTCTGTGTCTCCAACTCTCTGTCCACAGCCAAGAGACAGTGGCCTCTGCCCACTTATCTTTCTCCCAAATGACAAACAACAGCAGCACGACAAAGCTTTCCATTGCAGCCAAAGAGCAGCTCCACCAGCACAAAAGCTCCTGGCCTCTTTGACATTCCGACAGGAAGCTCAGTAATCCGCTCGTCTTACTCACACATCTTAGATGACCCGCCAGGTGCAGGAAATCCACAGAAATACGCAAGCCGCACGGGCAGCCCGGTGCGCAGCCATACCTGTGTTGCTGGTGAGAAAGGCGAGGGGGTTCTCGCTGAGGTCGGCGGGGCCGTCCAGCCGGAGGGGTGGGCTCCCCAGCAGCTCTGCTCCTCCCTCCAGCTTGGGGTAGGTCCTCACCAGGAGGCCCAGGGACAGCTGCGCGAGGAAATCTTTGAGCACAGAGGCATTCAGGGTGCCCGCGGCACGATTATTGATCTCAAGAATCTCATCTCCCGCTTTCAGGCCTGCCAACGCGAGACGGAAAATGTTTAATGTCACACACGCATAAAAGCAGCTGCAGCGTCAAATCAGATCACAGCATCTTAGACGCCCTGTTTCGAAAGGGCACACCGAGCTCTCCTGGTGTAGGTGTTGCTGCAAACAGGCTGTAGTGCGCCAAGGGGATCATCAGGCGATCGTGTGGTCTTTGGCTTTGGAAGGTTCTACACTGGGATGTCACAGCAGGCCTATCCTGTCCTGAATACACCAGCTAAACAAGTTTATTCCTTCTTGAATCTATGTGCCCTAAGCATCTGCCAGTTGCTCTTCACGAATGCTAATTCTGGCCATCGTCCTAGCATTCTGAGGGGAAAAGGCTCCCTGACTGCAGCAATTTCTATGCCTTCTTGTGCTACAGTGAACACGTGTGCACAGTCAGCTCAAGTCGATGAATCATTTCTATGGAACCAAAATGCAGGCATCGCCTCAGCTACAACCACTGAAGGGCATCTTATTCCAAACACATTGAGAGATGATAGTTTATGGAACCAAATGCAATCATATTTTCCCCTCCCCCACCTTGTATTTGAAACTACATCAGGACCTTGGGGTGAATGGCCTTTTGAAGGTCCCCAAAGGTTCTGCTACTTTTGCAAAGCATGCTGGGGAGTTGCCGAAGCTCGGGACCCAGACGAGCGGCCGTGAACCAGCCCAGCCCAGGAGAACAAGAACTTGTGACTGACCCGGGGCAGGTCCACCTGACATTAAAAGAACATTCCAGCAGTTTGAGAGAGGGAGAGATTAGGGAAGAACAGGAGAGGAAATCAGGTCTCCCTTCAGTTAAGAAGAAAGGAATCTGATGCTTATTTTCTAGACTAATGTGGAAAAACAAACTTGAAAAAGGGAGTGACTGTCGGGCAGAGACAAAGGATGAACGCCAAACGCAAAGCCACACAGTCCCCCGGGCACCCGCAGCTCTCACTCTGATTCCTCAGAAAAATAATTCCGCAGAGAAGTTCTCACTTCCCAACTTCACCGGGTCACACCTATCGGCCAGCTTTACTCAGGTTTCCAAAATACTTGAAATCAATTTTCTATCATAAAATACTCCAAGAAACACTGCAGGTGAGGAGGCAATGGGAGAGAAATGAGAAGGGTTTCCTCCACGTGAGAGGCAGAATTCTGGGAGACTAACCATTCCATTTTTTAGGGGAAATATTTTGGCATCACAGCATTTGAATTGAAAACACAAAATTTCCACATGTGAAAGGCAGTTATTGGTTTTCAAGTGTTCTCTTGGAGACAATTTTTTGGTTAGATATTAGAGGAGGTAAATAAGGGAAAAAAGAAGAAACGACTTAAAAACTAAAAACATGTGCAAGTCTTTTGTTTTTTTAAAGAATTTTTAGGTTTGTGCGAATTCCCTGGCGGTCCAGTGGTTAGGACTCTTGGGCTCTCACTGCCTAGGGCCGGGGTTCAATCCCTGGTCAGGGAACTAAGATCCCACAAGCTATTTGGCCAAAAACTAACTAAATAAAAATAAAATAATAATAATTTAAAAAGAATTTCTAGGTTGCTGTGACTGGTTGAATAACAATGTGTAGTGGGCTGAAGGGTGGCTCCTAAAAAGACATGTCCATGTCCCAAAACCTGGGAATGTGAGCTTACTTGGAAACAGGATCTTTGCAGCTATAATTCAATAAAAGATCTTGAGATAAAATCATGCTGGATTATCTGATGGGTCCTAAACCCACTGAAAAGTGTCCTTGTAAGAGACACACAAAAGAGAGACACAGAGAGAAGAGGAGAAAGTTATGTGAAGACAGAGGATGAGATTGGAGCAATGCTGCCACACCTGGAGCCTCCATATGAAGGAAGAAGCAAGGAAGGATTCTCCCCTAGAACCTCCCAGGGACCACAGCCCGGCACACACCTTGGTTTCAGACTCTGTCCCCCAGAACTGTGGGAGAATACAGCTCTGGGTTGTTGTTTTTTTTAACATCTTTATTGGAGTATAATTGCTTTACAATGGTGTGTTAGTTTCTGCTGTATAACAAAGTGAATCAGTTATACATATGTTCCCATATCTCTTCCCTCTTGGGTCTCCCTCCCTCCCACCCTCCCTATCCCACCCCTCCCTCTAGGTGGTCACAAAGCACCGAGCTGATCTCCCTGTGCTATGCGGCTGCTTCCCACTAGCTATCTGTTTTACATTTGGTAGTGTATATATGTCCATGCCAGTCTCTCACTTCATCCCAGCTTACCCTTCCCCCTCCCCGTGTCCTCAAGTCCATTCTCTACGTCTGCATCTTTATGCCTGTCCTGCCGCTAGGTTCGTCAGAGCCATTTTGTTTTTGGTTTTGTTTTTTTAAGATTCCATACATATGTGTTAGCATACGATATGTGTTTTTCTCTTTCTGACTTACTTCACTCTGTATGACAGACTCTAGGTCCATCTACCTCACTACAAATAACTCAATTTACTTTCTCTTTATGGCTGAGTAATATTTCATTGTATATATGTGCCACATCTTCTTTATCCATTCACCTGTCGATGGACACTTAGGTTGCTTCCATGTCCTGGCTATTGTAAATAGAGCTGCAGTGAACATTGTGGTACATGACTCATTTTGAATTATGGTTTTCTCAGGATATAATGCCCAGTAGTGGGATTGCTGGGTCATATGGTAGTCCTATTTTTAGCTTTTGAAGGAACCTCCATACTGTTCTCCATAGTGGCTGTATCAATTTACATGCCCACCAACAGTGCAAGAGGGTTCCCTTTTCTCCACACCCACTCCAGCATTTACTGTTTGTAGATTTTTTGATGATGGCCATTCTGACTGGTGTGAGGTGATACCACATTGTGGTTTTGATTTGCATTTCTCTAATGATTAGTGATGCTGAGCATCCTTTCATGTGTTTGTTGGCCATCTGTATATCTTCTATGGAGAAATGTCTATTTAGGTCTTCTGTCCATTTTTGGATTGGGTTGTTTGTGTTTTTTGATACTGAGCTGCATGAGCTGCTTGTATATTTTGGAGATTAATCCTTTGTCAGTTGCTTCATTTGCAAATATTTTCTCCCATTCTGAGGGTTATCTTTTCATCTTGTTTATGGTTTCCTTTGCTGTGCAAAAGCTTTAAAGTTTCATTAGGTCCCATTTTTTTATTTTTGTTTTTATTTCCATTTCTCTAGAAGGTGGGTCAAAAAGGATCCTGCTGTGATGTATGTCATAGAGTGTTCTGCCTATGTTTTCCTCTAAGAGTTTCATAGTGTCTGGCCTTCCATTTAGGTCTTTAATCCATTTTGAGTTTATTTTTGTGTATGGTGTTAAGGAGAGTTCTAATTTCATTCTTTTACATGTAGCTGTCCAGTTTTCCCAGCACCACTTATTGAAGAGGCTGTCTTTTCTCCATTGTATATTCTTGCCTCCGTTATCAAAAATAAGATGACCATATGTGAGTGGGTTTATCTCTGGGCTTTCTATCCTGTTCCATTGATCAATATTTCTGTTTTACTGCCAGTACCATACTGTCTTGTTTACTGTAGCTTTGTAGTAGTGTCTGAAGTCTGGGAGCCTGATTCCTCCAGCTCTGTTTTTCTTTCTCAAGATTGCTTTGGCCATTCAGGGTCTTTTGTGTTTCCATACAAATTGTGAAAGTTTTTGTCCTAGTTCTGTGAAAAATGCCATTGGTAGTTTGATAGGGATTGCACTGAATCTGTGGTTTGCTTTGGGTAGTATAGTTATTTTCACAATGTTGATTCTTCCAATTCAAGAACATGGTATATTTCTCCATCTGTTTGTATCATGTTTAATTTCTTTCATCAGTGTCTTATAGTTTTCTGCATACAGGTCTTTTGTTTCCTTAGGTAGGTTTATTCCTAGGTATTTTATTCTTTTTGTTGCAATGGTAAATAGGAGTGTTTCCTTAATTTCTCTTTCAGATTTTTCATCATTAGTGTATAGGAATGCAAGATATTTCTGTGCATTAATTTTATATCCTGCTACTTTACCAAATTCATTGCTTAGCTCTAGTAGTTTTCTGGTAGCATCTTTAGGATTTTCTACATATAATATCATGTCATGTGCAAACAGTGACAGCTTTACTTCTTCTTTTCCAATTTGGATTCCTTTTATTTCTTTTTCTTCTCTGATTGCTGTGGCTAAAACATCCAAAACTACGTTGAATAACAGTGGTGAGAGTGGATAACATTGTCTTGTTCCTGATCTTAGAGGAAATGGTTTCAGTTTTTCACCTTTGAGAATGATGTTGGCTGTGGCTTTGTCATGTACGGCCTTTATTATGTTGAGGTAAGTTCCCTCTATGCCTACTTTCTGGAGGGTTTTTATCATAAATGTGTGTTGAATTTTGTCAAAAGCTCTGTCTGAATCTATTGAGATGATCATATGGTTTTTCTCCTTCAGTTTGTTGATATGGTGTATCACATTGACTGATTTGTGTATACTGAAGAATCCTTACATTCCTGGGATAAACCCCACTTGATCATGGTGCATGATCCTTTTAATGTGCTGTTGGATTCTGTTTGCTAGTACTTTGTTGAGGATTTTTGCATCTATGTTCATCAGTGATATTGGCCTGCAGTTTTCTTTCTTTGTGATGTCTTTTTCTGGTTTTGGTATCAGGGTGATGGTGGCCTTGTAGAATGAGTTGGGGAGTGTTTCTCCCTCTGTTATATTTTGGAAGAGTTTGAGAAGGATAGGTGTTAGTTCTTCTCTAAATGTTTGATAGAATTCTCCTGTGAAGCCATCTGGTCCTGGGCTTTTGTTTGTTGGAAGATTTTTAATCGCAGTCTCAATTTCAGTGCTTGTGATTGGTCTGTTTATATTTTCTACTTCTTCCTGGTTCAGTCTCGGAAAGGTTGTGCTTTTCTAAGAATTTGTCCATTTCTTCCGGGTTGTCCATTTGATTGGCATATAGTTGCTTGTAGTAATCTCTCATGATCCTTTGTATTTCTGCAGTGTCAGTTGTTAACTTCTTTTTCATTTCTAATTCTATTGATTTGCGTCTTCTCCCTTTTTTTCTTGATGAGTCTGGCTAGTGGCTTATCTATTTTGTTTATCTTCTCAAAGAACCAGCTTTTAGTTTTATCCAGTTCTGTTTCCTAAGCCACCCAATTTGTGGTAGTTTCTTATGGCAACCCTAGGAAACTAATACAGGGCCTACCTGAGTGAGCTAGTCTCAGTATTAATAAGTGAGAGCAGGGAGCTCAGCAGTGGTAGGCAATGAAGTACCTTGTCGGGGTCCTTCTGTCACAACCCCACTGTGTAACAGCTCTGTGCCCATGGGCATGTTACTGAATCTCTCCCAGCCTCAGTTTCCTCATATGTAAAGAGGGGCATGGATTAAATGAGATTCAACAAAATAATCCATATAAAACTCTTTGCACAGCACTTGGCATGTGGAAGATATTCAAGACATTAACTCTCATTATTAATATTTGGTAGAACAAAGAGGAAAACTATTTTTTGGAATTTTTTTTTTTGGTATGCGGGCCTCTCCCTGTTGCAGCCTCTCCCATTGCAGAGCACAGGCTCTGGACGGGCAGGCTCAGCGGCCATGGCTCACGGGCCCAGCCGCTCCGCGGCATGTGGGACCTTTCCGGACTGGGGCATGAACCCACGTCCCCTGCATCAGCAGGCGGACTCTCAACCACTGTGCCACCAGGGAAGCCCCATCAGCAAGAATTTTTATTTTATTTTATTTATTTATTTTTGCTGTATGCGGGCCTCTCACTGTTGTGGCCTCTCCCGTTGCGGAGCACAGGCTCCGGACACGCAGGCTCAGTGGCCACAGCTCACGGGCCCAGCCACTCCGCGGCACGTGGGACCTTTCTGGACTGGGGCACGAACCCGCGTCCCCTGCCTCGGCAGGTGGACTCTCAACCACTGCGCCACCAGGGAAGCCCTTTATTTGGAATTTTTGAGCCTACTCAAAAATGATCCCCACCACCGACGGTAAAAGTTGTGAAAAGCATCTAATCTACCTGTCTAGCAAAATACAGCACAGAGCTCTCTCTGTGTCCTGTGGAGCCATCTGGAAGACACTTAGACGAAAGCAAAGAAGATGCCTGATCCCAACCTCAGATGATTCCAAGAGCAGAACAATGGACCAAAGAGGCCCAAGATGAACAGAGATAAGTGTGAACACAGTTTGGTTCCAAACATTAGTTCTACAAGTACAGCCAACACGAGATCCAACACAGAGCAAGAGGTAGGCAAGAGAAAGCAGGAATATGGGAATTACCCACCAGCCCATCACAGGCCAAAAGCCCAAGGTGGCTAAGAAAAATGACGTGTAGTTTCAATTAATGCAAACAGAATATTCAGATCGAATTAGGCTGCATGCCACCAGACGCCCCTTGGTTGGAACACATTCTGGTCATTTTAAGAAACACTAAAATCTGGACCGTCCTCTAGCAGAACTAGCATCTGGATAGTGTCCAGAGGGCCACGACCAGAGCTGTATTCTACATTCTAATGAACTGCTGAAAGATCTGGAAGTGTCAGATGTGGAAAAGACTTAGCAGTTTTAACATGAAGCACGTCATGAGCACCAATGGCTGGCTGTAAGCGAGGAGGCAAACCGTGAACGGAAGCTGAGGGAGAAGGATGTTTTGTCATCAGAGATGTCCACAAAGAGGCCGTTGTGGTCCCCAGGGAGCTCTCCGTTATCGGGAGGACTTCACAAAGCGGTTACGCTTAACATCAAATACCTCAAATATCTCTCCCGACACAGCCCTCTGCAGGCCAGATACTGGGACTAGTTTGCCTGCCACCCAGCTGGACAAATGGGCATCACTCTTGCATCCGCAGAAAACAGTGTTCTATGGGGCAAGGGAGTTGCAGCAGACGACCGTTTGTTTTTAATCTAACACCAGAGTTCCTGGATTCAAAGGACTAAAACAGGATGTGACTAAAACCAGGGCAGCGTATTTCCCCACCCCCGCACGCCAACCGGCACACTCGTGCTGAACGAGATAAAAATCAAATTGGGGTTGAAAGGGGAATAAAACCTGTCACCTCTGCTCTTAGCTGAGATACGCTTTGAATGCGTCAAACTCTGGCCTCCGGACTGCCTTTGGCCTCGAAACCATGGAAGGAAAATGAAGGAAAATCCTTGTCCACGGCCGTTAGCAGTGGATAAATTACTTGGACTTTGTTTCCTATTGGGCACACCTTTGCCATCTCTGTGCAGAGCCAAGTCTGCGGGTAGCACTTCTCCAGTGCTGACAGCACAGGGCAAAGTAAGCTGCACAGGGAGCTTGTAAGCCATGAACACCCAGAACTAAGCTACCCCAGAACATGGGAGGAAGTGGGAAAGGTAGGCAGGCATTCCATCCTCTCCCAGCTGCTCCACCGTCCTCTAGCAGAACAGATATAGGTATCACATCCAAGTGCAACTGACCAAGACATGTTGGACTTTTATAGTCAATGGGCATTATTTTGCCACTGTCTGGATGAAGCTGAAAATTCCATAGCAAGAAGAATGAAATGAAGGTGGATTTTAAGCCCTACCTACCTGCCCAATACATTTACAGTGAGTATGGTGACTTGAAGAACGTTCCCCCCAAAAGTCATATCCACCCAGAACGTGACATTATTTGGAAAGAGGGTCTTTGCAGATGTAATTAAGTCAGGATGAAGTCATACCAGAGTAGGGTGGGTCCTAAATCCAATGACTGGTGTTCTTATAAGAAGTCCATGTAAAGACAGACAGAGACACAGGAAAGAGGGCCATGTGAGGACAGAGGCAGAAATTAGAGTGATGCAGCTACAAGCCAAGGATGCCATGGGCTACTAGCAGCCAGCAGAATCTAGAAAGAACCATGAAACAGATTCTTCCTGCAGAGGCTCCAGAAAGAAACAACCCTGCCAATACCTTGATTTCAAACTTCTGGCCTCCTGATGAGAATATATCAGGAGGCCAGAAGTTTGAAAGGCCTCTGTGTGAGAATACATTCTATTGTTTTGAATCACCCAGTTTGTGGTAATTTGCTACTGCAGCCCTAGGCAACTAACGTAGGAAGCAAAAAATCTAGGTTGAAATGATTCTCTCAGAGTAGAAAAAGTATGGAGAGCTGGGGTTCCACAAGTAGCCTAGACAGACAACACTATGAGCCCTTGTAGGGCTGCAGGCAGGGTGTAGCAGAGAAGAGCTCTCTAAGGAGGGCAGGAAGTCAGGATCCTGGACCCCTAAGTTCTCAACTTCTACAAAGATTCCTCTATTAATGGCAGCAATAGAACATGAAGGAGCTTTGCAAGCTCAGGGAAAGGCCAATGTCAGCTTCAACCAGTGCAGACCAAAGCACAGAGGGGTCTTCCCAAATAATCTGCTTCAAGAAGATCCCTGGGGCCTCCATTCCATCCCAGATGGTGGGGAAGGACAACCACTTCTGATTAGAAGGGAATTTCCCATCAACCTCATGGAGATGGGCTCAAAATCAGATTTAAAATCCAAGAAGGCAACATTCCTTGCACAATTGAGCTGATGGAACTAATACCCGTATTCCCTGGAAGAGTTTTCAATGAGACAACATTTAAATACTCTTCAGGGGTGAACCCTTTGGGCACATCCTTCTCATCCACCAACTAGAGAAACCCAAAAGGGAATTGAAGACAAACAAGTCAAGACAAGACACTTAATGACTTACCTTTCTTGGAAGCTAAGCCAGTTTCCTTCACACTATTCACGTAGAGCCTTCGAACACCATCTTCTTCCACGGAAGAAAGTGAAAAGCCTACGAAACACAGGGACAGCCAGGTAAGGCTCACACCCTCTGAATGTTGAGCAAACAATAAGAATCTGCCGTGAACTAGGTACGTTCATTCCTTGGGGTTATAGTTTTTCCTTGTTCGTATTGTTTCACAAAGCAGAAAAATGTATGTTTTGTTCACTCTAAAAGAAGTCACTGTAAAAATTAATATTTTCAGGTACATCTATCTTCATACAACCTACCTATCAACTCAATTGGAAGAAAATGATTTTGTTTCACCCTGCTTGCTAATAAGCGCCATAGTTTTGCTTTTTTTCTTTTCACAGTTCCCTCCATAGCACAAAGCAGAAACAATCAGCTTATCTCATCTGGGTCCCCTTGACTTTTTTCAGCAAATCTATGTCCTAGGACATGTCACAACAGAACAACTGTATGGTGTGTGTTCATCCATATATATTGCTGTGTGGAGACTGCTTTAATTAGTAAAATTCTGCAAACAGAGAGAAATAGCAACACACTTTAGAAATCCTTCTTCATATTAAAACTGATGGACTGCACATTCTCCTAGTGTCTGGTCATAAGATTATCTTATACCTGTCTAGGCTTCCAGAGCTCAAAGCCCATTAGTTAATTAATCTCGGGTTTTGCTACATCCTTCTGAAAATAAGGCAAAACAAGGCCTTGAGGTTCTAAATGCTCCCAATCCCATGGCTACAAGACTTGGTCGTGTCTGTTTCTAGACAGTCTCATGTAAAAGTCTTTCTGATCAATCAACAACCAACACCGACTTTCCCTCAGGATAAAATACTTTGGTAGATAATCTTAAAAGGGCAATGGAAATTAATACAATTGTAAAGATATGACATGAATGATTTCAGCTCTGGGAGAAAAATACGGCTTAGGCGAAGGAAAAAACAGTGGTTTAAAAAAACAGACAGGCAACTAACAATAAAATAGAATAATTAATTAAAAGACTGGGGCCCAGGGATTCACTGAGACTTCAGTTCATGTCATAATGAACACATGTTTTTTTGTATCATTCAAAGGACCAGGAAATAGATACCCACACATAGGCAAAACTGCCAAATGCCACCACCCACTAGGGTACCGAAACTCCCTCGGATAGGGAACTATACGAGCCCAACCCCTGAGGACTTTCCAAAGTCTTTATTTTATTCTCTTATTTTAAATTCCATTCTTACAGCAACTTCTAACTTTCAGGTTACTCTTCGAGAAGCTGCACTGAAATAAAAATAATTTTAGACACGAGTCACTTAAATGACATTAGCCTTAACACAGGTGTATTATCTGCATCGCAGCAGAGATTTTCTTTTTCTTTTATCTGTTAGAATAGATACAGAATCAAGGAGTACATCAGGGAGAGGATCAATAGAAGTCATTAAAATACAGGCATTTCCCTTCTAAAATGCTACCATTGTATAAAGTTCTGAGACCAAATTTTTTACTTATATTTTTAATTCAGATTTTATTCTATTAAAAATAAAATGAAGACATTGTCAGGAGAGGTGATGTGTTGAGAACCCTACTGCAACTCACCTTAAACCAAAGTCAGTGGAGACAGGTATTCACTTGCTGCCTTCCTTCCTTACCACTAAGGATGTCAAGAGTCCCAAGGCACAGCCTCCATTACAACATGCCAATAATGTGTACAATGGAGGGAAGGTGGGGATTCTAACCATCTCCTACAGTAACAAATATGTACTCACTTGTATTATTTTTTAGATTCCATATGTAAGTGATATACAGGATTCGTCTTTCTCTGTCTGGCTTACTTCACTAAGCTGTGAAATAATATTCTCTAGGCACATCCATATTGCTACAAATGGCAATATTCCATTCTTTTCTTTGCTTGAATAATATTCCACTGTATCCATGTCCAGGCTATTGTAAATAGTGCTGCTATGAACTTTGGGGTGCATGTACCTTTTTGAAATTAGAGTGTTCCTTTTTTCCGGCTATATATCCAGGAGCGGGATTGCTGGATCATATGGTAGTTCTATTTTTAGCAAGGAACCTCTATACTGTCTTCCATAGAGGCTGCACTAATTTACATTCCCACCAACAGTGTAGAAAGGTTCCCTCTTCTCCACATCTTCGCCAAAATTTGTTATTTGTAGTCTTTTTGATGTCAGCCGCTCAAGTCAGAATATTTTTGTCTTTTAAATAGGATAGCAACAATCCAACTCCCAGCAGACAAATGTAATACAGTCCAAAATGACTGCCAACAGAAGACAGAGGGAGTTGTTCAATATAAACCCAATATATCCACCCATCAGAAGGCTTAGAATTACAAAGACGAGGAGGCACATGAATGGCATATGATCTTGAGAATGAAGGAAGTGATTAAAACTGAGTGAAGAAACGAAGAAGACAGACTCCTATGTTGAATAACCAGAAGTTTCCTCATACTGCAATTCATGACCAAAGAAAAATCAGGACAACAAAGTAAACAAAATAGAAGTACTCAAAACCAGAGTCCAGGATACAGTGAAAGAGAGAAAGTGAGAAAAGTGCAGACACCCCTGACATAGAGGGGACACAAGACCAAACGTCTAATAGTCTAACCAGTCCCCAAAGAAGGAATACTGCGTTGCTGAAATGATACATTCATCCACTTCAAGGCAGCCTAGGGGATCATGCTTAGTCTATGACAAAACTATTTGAACTAACTTCAACAACAAGTCTAAGAGAGTCCTGAGGGCTGAGGTTGAGGGAGAGGCAAGAGAGAGAAATTAGGCAAGTGTTAAATCTTTCCATTTGTTTAGTCAGTGGAATTATTAAGTCATAATTTCCTCCCTAAAGCATTCTACAATAGAAAGCAGCATCTGGTTTACAGTTAGATCTTGTATGCGTGCTGATGTGTGCTAGTAACTTACATATGCTGAAACCGATGTATAGCAGGAAGCTGCACTTAGGTGCTAATGTCAGAGAGAGGGGGGCAGAATTTAGAATCCTTGGTAGAATCTGAGGTCAGAGACAACCAGGTCTTCTTAGGACTCGGGGACTCTTTAGCTACTTGTGGGAACGCCCCATCTGCCAACATCAAACTGGACACTGAGGATAAATGATTTTACCTCAGGTTATTAGCCACGCACGGTGGCTTTCCAAGGTGAAGTCCAGGAACCGCTACAGATAGGCTGCAACTGACAGCGACGTAAGGTCAGAAAGCAAGACTGAGCACTGCGAGACTCATCGTGGGACACTGCCACGACCTCTAAGCAAGGGATTTCGTAGTTTACAAAAGCAGGGGCGCTCCATGACAGATCAGATATGAAAACAAAACCCCCAAACCCCTGCTTTTTGTGTCAGGTCATGTGAAAAGCACAGCCAACAGTACCCTCTGGGTTGATGTCTGATGCCCTGTAACAGCTTCAGCATGGAAATGTAAACAGGTTCTGTGAGTACTTCAGCCACTTTAAAAAAAAAAAAAAAAAAAAAAGTATAAAAAAATATAGCGGTTCTATGCCCAGTTTCTATTTGAGTCCCAAAACCAAACCATCTTTTTTCTTCTTTGGCTGCGCCGCACGGCACATGGGACCTTAGTTCCCCAACCAGGGATGGAACCCATGCCCCCTGCAGTGGAAGCACAGAGTTAACCACTGGACCTGCAGGGAAGTCCCCCAAACCAGTCCACGTTGGCATTTGATTCCAAGAGCTGTGAAATTCAGCCCTCTCTTGCTTCTTGCTACATTTTCCCCTTACGCAAGAGAAATTAACTAAACCAAAGACAAAAGAGTAACAGATATGGTACATTTCAGTTTGGAGGACCCAGATGCTTACTTGTAGCACTGCTACCAATTACTGCTTTCATCACTGAGGTCATGCTTCCGCTGCATAATAAGCCTTCAGACACACTTATCCCTTGCCATCAAAAACGTCCTCTGGCTTTATGCTGTCTTTAGTCTTAAGGTCAAGAAGTAAACAGCGTGAGGGTGTTAGCGCAAGTGGCCAGGGGTTGGAAATTAGGTTCTCTTCATTAGGCCGAAGCACTCCAGTGAGTGCTCTGAGAGGTAGACTGGCTGCCTGCGGGAGAGGCTTCGGCCGGAATACTGAAGATGCTGCTGCCCAGTAAAGGGTATGAAGACTTTCAAATGTTAAAAAGCCTAATAAGTTAATTCAGAGAGAAATACGCAGTAAGCAAGCATATGCAGTGACCTTTATATCTTTCCACCGGCCGGATCTTCTAGTTCTTTTTTCCAGTACATAGTAGGACTACACTTTTCTTCCCACCTAACCATTACCCCCGTCCAGTCACTTGCTTTTTGACAAGTGAATTGGGAGTGAGCCAGCACCCAAATCACCACCTTCCCTCTTTCCCCTTTGCCAAGAGACAGACAATGTCCCAGGTGGCAGGGGCTGCAGGCCTGGGTCCTAGAGTGAGGACAACATACAGAAAGGGTCCCAGCGAACCCACAGAGGATGCATGGTGAACAGGAGAAAGAATTTCACTGTTTGGAGCCACTGGGCTTTGGAAGAATTTCACTGTTTGGAGCCACTGGGCTTTGGTGACCGTCGTTGCCTCAGCTAACCTCGCCCTCCTGACTGATCTAGCCCTGATATAGCACATGGGTTTCCCTATGTATTTCACTCAAGCACCAACTTCACTACTATCCAAGTCATAAAGTGTAATGCTAAGAAGACTAGTCTTAAATCTGTGGAAAGGATTACATGCTTAACTACACCAGAAGGTAGACAATAGGAGAGCCTTAACATAGCAAGCCTGACTGCTATTCTTTGAAAGGCCTGCTTATCAGTTTGGCTCCTGGATGGCATCTGGGAACTTGGATTTTGGGAGGGTTCCCAACACTCAATGTAGCTCATTGTGTCTAAAATCTGTACAAACAATGTGGTTTGTGCTGAACACCTGCTTTCCTCCTGGGAGGCTGGAATTTTGGTATATGCTGGGCAGAGGGTGCCTCCATGACCAGGCTCTCAATAAAAATCCTGGGCACTGAGTCACTAACAAACTTCCTACCAGACGACAGTTCACACGCATTGTCACAGCTTGCTGCTGGGGGAATTACGGACTTTTGTGTGACTGGGGAGGACTCTGGAAGCTTGTACCTGGTTTCTTCGCTCTTTACCCCATGTGCCCCTTCCTTTTACTGATGCTATTTTGTATAGTTTTGCTGTAATAAACCGTGGTCATGAATAAGCTGAGTCCAGTGGGTCCTCTTAGTGAAACAAAAAACCCAGAGGTGGTCTCGGGGACCCCAACTCCCACCAAAACAAGTTCCTTTAACATCATTTGTGAGAGAAAGGAGAATAATACATATATTGGGGGGATAGAGGTGAGAAAGGATAATTTCTTCATTACTAGGTTATATCATAAGATAAAATAATCTCCTCCCAATGGATCCATTTCTTTTCTATGACAGGTGAACCCCGATGATTAAAGTTACGAAATTTAAAGCTAAAACCTTCCTCATACCCAGGGTAAATATCTTTTTCCCCTTATTTTGGCTGCTCCGAAGAGCACAGAAGCCAGATGGGCTGTTTTAAATAGGCCCCAAAGGCATTTTATTGAATTGTAAATAAGTGCATGTTTACACAGGAATTATTTTAACTTGAAGAACGCCAAAGATCAAAGAAAAAGAAACATACCATAATTATCACCGGCTGTATCTGACTTCTCAATCTGGATGTTCTGAGTGACTTTTGGACAAATTTCAATTTCTTTGTACAGCTGAAAATGACAGAGAAGCCTAATTAAGACTTCATTAAAAATAACTTAGAAAGTCATCAATTTGTCAATCTATTTTTTCAGAATTTGAAATCAAATTCTCATCACACCCCAGTATTTTTCTTGAACTGACCCCATTAAGACTCAAAGTGGAAACTTATAACTCACATTCCCAGATTTAGCTCCAGTTCCAGTTTCTAAATAATTCCTTGACATCACTCTGTATGTCTTTTCCCACCCTATTGTCTATCACACACCTGAAAAAGAATGCTAAAGTAATCGAAAACCTTCAGTACTGGGGAAAAAATTATTAACATCAAGAAAAGGATATAAAGATCTTGATATGGGGGCTTCCGGGCTTCCCTGGTGGCGCAGTGGTTGAGAGTCCGCCTGCCGGTGCAGGGGACGCGGGTTCGTGCCCCGGGCCGGGAGGATCCCACGTGCCGCGGAGCGGCTGGGCCCGTGAGCCATGGCCGCTGAGCCTGCGCGTCCGGAGCCTGTGCCCCGCAATGGGAGAGGCCACCGCAGTGAGAGGCCCGCGTATCACCAAAAAAAAAAAAAAAAAAAAGATCTTGATATGGGACCCATAGGAATAGGAGAAATCTGTGCTTCTATTCTCTTCTGTTCATATACCATTTTGGCTCAAAAAGTCCACAACAGTACAATTACGCAGAGAAAAATTATAGCATTAAAACAGACGACAGATTATATAAATGACAATATTCTCTTAGCCATTAGATTATACCAAATTACTGAAAAAACTGAAGTACATAAATCAATCACCTCTCTCAGAAACCCAAGAAAACATGGGAAAAAAAATAAGAGAAACTGGCAGTTCACAAAGAAACTTTATTTCAATTAATTTAATTTATACTTCATGCTTAGATGTCTGGACCTAGCATCATCATGAAGGTTTTACCGTGTGCTGTTGCCCTCACATGCTCTCTATGAGACACATGTGATCCCCGTTCCACAAATGAAGGAAAAAAGGCTACAGAGAAAGTACTTCCCTAAGGTCAAAAGGCCAGCCTGGACAGAGCTGGTCTCACTGGCTCCAGCACTGAAGTTCTCCCCATTACACTATAATGCCTCCCAGATTGTTTCCTGGTGGGACTCAGGGGTACCACAGGGCACCAAACCTTACTTCTTCGGTAAGTAAGCCAAAGGCCACTTCCAAAATTTATGATAGAAATTCCAAAACAAATTAACGTGTCAAACGCTCATATAGGACTTAAAATTTGTCATTTAATTTCAAAATGAAAATCTATTTTGAGCCAAAGTCAATAATAGATAACTGTCTTTTAGCATTAAAGAGAAGTCCCGGTGATTATTTAAACTTGCCCCCATCTCAGTCATTTGTCCAGAAATAATTTTGTTCAGACAAGTATTAAAAACATGCAGCTTTCTTTCTCTTCACTTTCTTAGGGCAGCTGACAGGTGGGAGAGGTGAGCAGAATATTTGGGATTCGGGAGGCTGGAAAACAGGCTGCTGTAATACCAGAAAGCCAAGGGGTGGGGCAGGGGCTGGGGACACAGACCCAACGGTCCGGATCCTCTAGAACACCCTAATTGAATGCAACTTCCGCCAAATGCATAACTTAATATTGAGGGCATAACTTAATGTGGTTTTCTTTCTATACTTCAGAAAAAGGTTCAAACCAATGCATTCTGAAGTTAGAAGAAATCAGTTCTATTAGATCTACTGATCTTTAGTTCAGAAAATTACAGTCACCAAAACTATACATACCAAATAAAATCAATGTTATGATTATTTTGTAATGTCATGGAATGCTCGATAAAATGTTATGAAATGTATTCACTTTGACTTGTTTTGAACCTTAGTTTTATTTTGTCAATTTCCTTGAGAGCCAAACTCTCCCCCTAGGTGGCAGTATATCACCGTTTGTTCTAATCATCTCTGGAAAGTTCCAAATGGCTTTCCATAGATCCCGTGGGAATCTAGCTTTGCAAATAAGCTTTCCTGTTCTTTTATAATATTACCTCCTCTATTCTTTGTAATTGGTGTGGAAGTCTTTGTGTTTTTTACCAGTTTCAGACAATAACTTAGTATAATATAGACAGGACCCTTGACCATGGTCCTTAGGCTGGCTGGACTAAAATTGGGTTTGGTAAAAAGCTCTAAAACATGTAAAATTTCAAGAAGGAGCTGCACTTTAAAATATATTTTCGATGCAATCATAATATCTGAAACCAGAAATGTTGAAATTTCGTAGTTTTAAACGTATCTTTAGCAAAAAAGTATCACACACATTCCATGTATGTATGTATGTATGTATGTATGTACGTGTGGCTGCATTGGGTCTTCATTGCTGCACGCAGGCTTTCTCTAGTTGTGGCGAGCGGGGGCTACTCTTTGCTGCAGTGCGCAGGCTTCTCATTGCGGTGGCTTCCCCTGTTGCGGAGCAAAGGCTCTAGGTGCGCGGGCTTCAGTAGTTGTGGCGCCCGGTCTTAGTTGCTCCAAGGCATGTGGGGTATCTTCCCAGACCAGGGCTCGAACCCGTGTCCCCTGCACTGGCAGGTGGATTCTTAACCACTGCGCCACCAGGGCAGCCCCCCTGTATTTTTATTAAATCAGTGATGCTGCATGTTTCCCCTCTTTTCAAAAAGCAGATTAAACACCATCAGACCATCAATGTGATTACCCTGGCACTTGAATTATCACGAAATCACATTCATTTCTTACCAGGTCTTCTTGGCGTGCCTGGTCCAAGCAACCATCACCCATGGCCTGGCCGACAGCTCACTAGCCTCCTGCCTGCTCTCCCAGCTCTTTCCCTAAGGCCCTAAGGTTCACAGGCCACACAGTAGCCACAGTGAGCCTGTTAAGACTGGAGTCAAATAATGCCCTTCCTCTGTGGGGATCTCCCTTCTCACTCGGGCCCTACAAGCCCTCCTGCTCTCTTCTGCATCGCCCCTCCTTGTGCATCCAAACCCCTCCCCACTCCACCTTCCCTCTCCCCCCTACCTCACTTACCATCCTCACCACCTCTGCTATCACCCCCCTCCCCTTGCCAGGCCTTACCCAGCTTTGTTTCCTGAGCCTAGAACACTTTCCTCCAAAATACCTCTATGACTCACCTTCTCACCTCACTCACCACGCTGTTCAAACATCACATCTAAAGGAGCAGCGCGATTGCTTTTAGATGTCTACCTTTCTCTATCTGTTTGTCCTATTTCTTTCCCTGCTCTTAACATCCCGGGAAATATTACACATTTATTTGTTTTTGTTAAAAATATTTACATGTTTTTATATCTGTCTCCACAAACTTGAATGTATTTTCCACGAACAGTAGAGATGTTTCTGTGTATCTCAGTGCCTAGAACAGCTAGCATGGTGCCAGGCACACAATAAACACTAAATAAATATTTGCTGGATGAATGAATCAATCGATCAATCAGTGTTTCTGCAAACTCTTTATTCCCACCTGTCACTTTCAGAAAAACATATTTAATATGGGTTTTCAAAAAACCCAGTGCCTCCATGTTCATTATCATTCTACGGATTGGACCCAATAACCAACTAATCGTGAGAAAGTAGCCAAACGGGTATTACTTATGTTAGCAAAGCAGATACGTAGAAAACTAACTATTCATGGTCTTTCATAAGCAAAAGAATCCCCAGCCCCACCCAATAAGTGCACTAGACCCTCCCAAAAGATCTTTAAAATGTAGTAGACACTTTCGCTAATAACTATTGACCTTACTACTCAAGAACACTTGACAAAACAGTAGCAGAGAATAAAATGTTTTGGGGACAGTCATCTATGAATGAGTCATTTTTCAGGACAGGACTTCAAACATCTGTGAGGTTCGCTAGTCCATCAAAACTAAAATGGAGGTGGGGTATGGAAACCAGTTAGCCATAAGTGGCCTGAGACTGGTTCAGTAAGGGACAGTAAATCAACTATCTGTAAAATCTCAAAAAGCATCCAAGAACACTGTATGTTCAGACACCCCTTGCCCTGGAATGACATCTCATACCAGCTTCATGGCCGAAAGCACGGATTGGAAACCATGGACGTATGGGTAGAATTCAAGGGGTCTGTGAACTGAGATGGTGAAAAAGCCTGACATTTTTATATTCACTAACCTGTAACTGAAACTTAGCATTTCCTTCGATTAGAAATGAATGAGGCAACAAACACGGCAAAATGAGCAATTGCCTGTGACCTTGTCAGAAACAGAAATCACAGTTATTTTTACACCACATTCTAGTTGCTGCTAGTATCTCAAAACACCAGTTATGCTCATCACCACTTCAAAACAGTGGCAGGTGTTAGACCTACGCTGGGTCTTGTTATTTAATGAGCTAGTAAGTAAGCACGTGTATTATCTATAATTTTAAAAATATTTTTGATAACTGTTTCAACACAATTAGGCCATAGGTAAATCCTATGTATTCTATATATTTCATGCAATTGAAAACATTCTGATATGGGACCTAGAGGCTTTACCAGGCTGCCAAAGATATCCTAAGAACAAAAAAGTTTAAAAATCTCGGTAAAAACAGAGGTTCCCGTGAGCAATACTCACTTACAATCAGAACAGTAAAGTGAGTAAGACTATGGCATTTACTTCCTCAGGAATCTCAGAGCTGGAGATCTTCTGTAACAGGGCAAGAAAGGATACCGTAATCTCTCTGTATTTTGGATTCTTTTTTAAAATAATTGTAATTATAATATGTATACAGCAGTGTAGATACAGAGTAAGTGTGGTACACCTTAGTCTCCTATACTGGATGAGAATGCACAATGGCCAAGACTTAAAAATAATAAGGGAGTCAATATAATTTCAAGAGGTATGTCTTAAGCATGTACTGCGTGTAAGATATGAAGGACATGGAAGTTGCTTAGGCATGATCCCTGTCATTTAGGACACAAAAGATTCATTAATTCTGAAATGCAAAATATATGATCTAATAGCTGTTCCAGTGTTACCAGCAAAGCACTTTCCTTTCTTCAGTAAGAAAAAGTGTTTTCTCTCCTCTACTCACAGAGCACAAAGTCAGGCTTTCCCCATGCCAGAGAAAAAAGTAAATCAGCCACTGTTAAAAGTACCCTCCTCTGTGTTAAACTTAGTGATTTAAGTGACGGTTGAAAATGGTCATTTCGTTCTTCTATTTCGTGACATGATAAGAGTGTTATAAAAGCACCCCCTCTCTTATATTTCATTAAAAACACTTAGAGGGACATGAGGGAAGTTTTTAAGATGATAGAAAATGTTCTACACCAAGGGTCCTCAACCCCCGGGCCACGGAACGGCAGCGGTCCACGGCCTGTTAGGAACCGGGCCGCACAGCAGGAGGTGAGCGGCGGCTGAGCGAGCGAAGCTTCATCTGTATTTAGAGCCGCTCCCCAGCACTCACACGACCGCCTGCAGCTCCGCCTCCTCTCAGGTCAGCGGTGGCATTAGATCCTCATAGGAGCGTGAACCCTACTGTGAACTGCACATGCAAGGATCTAGGATGTGCGCTCCTTATGAGAATCTAACGCCTGATGATCTGAGATGGAGCTGAGGCAGTGATGTTAGCGCTGGAGAGTGGTTGCAAATGCAGAAGATCATTAGCAGAGAGGTCTGACTGCACAGAGACCATAACAGGTCAATTGCTTGCAGGCTCATATCAAAGCCCTATCAGTGAGTAGCAAGTGACAATCAAGCTGCATCTTATGGAGCAGACTAGACATAAGCAACACACTTCAGGTGTCACTGTCTCCCATCACCCCCAGATGGGACCATCTCGTTGCAGGAAAACAAGCTCAGGGCTCCCACTGATGCTAAATTATGGTGAGTTGTATAATTACTTCATTATATACTATAAGGTAATAAGAATAAAGTGCACAGTAAATGTAATGTGCTTGAATCATCCCAAAACTATCCCCCACCCCCCGGTCTGTGGAAAAACTGTCTTCCACGAAACAACTGTCCCTGGTGCCAAAAAGGTTGAGGACCACAGTTCTGAATGATGACTGTAGTGCTGGAAACACAACTGTCTGTATACATTGGCCAAAACTCATCGAACTGTGTGCTCAAAATTGATGTTTTATTGTAGAGAAAGTAAACTTCAAAAAAAATGGATTAGAAACAAAATTCCCTACTAAATATACTAAATTTTAAATCACGCTTCCCCTTTTCAAAGAGAGACTATTCGGGTTTCAATTTTCAGTTCTGTTTTTTGTGGTGAAAGCCTGTCTGAAGTCATCCTGTTATCATTCACAGATCCATGGCAAGAAGCTCGGTGGCCCCCTGAGGAATGACTAAGTGCAGAGAAAGAAGAACAAACTCCAAGAGAGGGGGCCTTGCTCCCAAAATATTTCTTTCCTGGAACTGAAAAAAGCACGCTTTGGCTAACAAAAAAGGAACTTGTCATTATGTTACCATGTTACCATGACAACCATTTATTGAGCATCTACTATGTGAACCATTATCTCTAATCTTGCGAAATCCTAGAAAGTATTATCACCTCATTTTTTTTTTTTTTTTGCCAAGACCACATAATTAGTAGGCAACAGAGTCAGTATAAAAATCCAGATCCAGTTCAGAACCCAAGTCCCATAATGAAACTCAAACCCACATAAGTGTGCCCAAGAATCTATATAATAAATACAATTCCAAAAGGCCAGGGCACATAATTAGATGGCAGCTTTTTCACCCCACAGGATTTGACCCATCAATTTCAACATGCAGGGAGAAGTCATGCAAAATTGGAGTTAGTACTTTTTATCTGACAACAGTCATCCCTTTAAAACATAAGACTGTCAAAGCTACAAGGAAAGCGAGGCATAATAACTAAAATTCTATCTGAGAGTCAGTTCTGGATTTCAATTTTTCACGATAGCACAGCATCGTTCCCTGCATACACTAAGGTGGCATTTTCACTCTCTGCAAAAATATTGTGATATGTAAGGCCATCTCCACAAATTTAAGAGCGCTGAATGAGGCTCATTTATTTTAGAATTTGTTCCACTCCACCAACCACAATTAGCATGAGCACACATATAATTTAAAAATAATCTCCTACAGAAAGTACTTGGACAATAGACATAAACATTACCAGCTCATAAATGTCCTCCTCGGGCTTTGGTACGTAGTGTTGCATTTTGTTTTCTATTAGAAATTTCAGGCGCAGGTAGTGAGCTGAATGATCCAGTCTATGTGCCTGCGACCAAAACCAGGAAAAAGAGAAGAGAAATGTCTTTTCAATAGCAAATAGACATAATTAGTTTTCCAATGATATACTGTCATCTATTCCTGAGAATAACGGTGATTTGCCACTGAAGGGGGGTGTAAAATGTCTCTACTTCTTAAAAGGTTTACACCCAAACCCCAAACTTCAATTTTCATTGAATATATTAATAATATCCCATGGGTATCTTACGATCAATGGAAACAAAAAAGTCACATCCTCACTTCTGCTTATCTGATCCATTACGCTCTTTAACACTGGGTTTGCAAGAAAACCTATCAGACCCAAAAGGCCTTTAAACGTAACTTCCAACATACAGAGGTGATTAGAGAAGAAAGGTGACAAGAAAGGCAAAGAAGGATTTACAGTGACAGAAGAAAGCTGTGCCCAGGCAAACTTATTTTTTTAACCACATGGGGACACTGGGACAGTTGTTCACAGTTCATTTGCAAGTGAGTCGGTGTATAGACAAGGCATTTGGATTTCAGTCTTATTTATATACACCCCGAGTGAGACTCCCTCCGGGGGCAGCAAAGACAGGCATGTGTCCAACTTGCGAAACACAATGAATGACTTGCCCAAAGAAAACAATTCTAAAGCAGTTAAGGATTGAAATTTCCAGGTCTTCTCCACTGGTCAGGACGGGTCAAATGATTTTTTTCTATCTAGAAAGTCATTCATGAATTAACTTTGTGGAAAAGGCAACAGTGGAAACATGGTTTTATAACTAACATCCTCAATTCACATTCAAGAAGATGCAGAGGAAAAAAGAAAAAAATGCTCTTCAAAAGTTACATGGCAACATGAAAACATATTGCTAGAGAGAAAATGTTTCCATCAAGTCTTTTTTTTTAAGGCATCCTTATCGTTTAGAGATTTATCCTGAAGTACTACTAGGTAAAGATATGATGTCTGAAATCTGCTTCCCAAATCATTCAGAGCAGGGGGTGGGAGTGAGTTAGTAAATGGATGAAACATCATTTGATATTATAGAACCTTGGTGATGGTGACACAGAAGTTTATTACACTATTCCCTATTCTTTGTAAATTTGAAATTTTTCATAAATATAAAATCTCTTCACACCAAAAGCTCAACTGATGAGAATTATTTCAAAATAAGTGAAGTTAAATTTTTCACTCGTTTAATGCTCTGTTTACCTTCTTCCCCCCAGCCCCCAATTTTAAAGCCAAACTAAGAACATTCTAATAATTATTCCAACAATAGTCACTCAATTACACCTAACAAATTCTGAAGTGTGCCAGATACTGTATGAAGCAGTCTTCAGGAGTGTGGGGAGGGGTTTGCAGAACATGGGAGCTGGGGGCAGTGGTGACTTTGCCTCGTAATTAAACACACGTGCAAGACAGAGATCCTGCATTAGAGAAAAGCACAGTTGTGGAAAGCAGAAGTGAGTTTGTTCTAAACGCCTAGCAGAATGATAAAGAAGTTTTCTATACTGATTCTCGGGAATCAGTATAGAAACCTCCAACGGGTATCCTTTTCTGAGTAACGTGACTAGTCTGAAGCCCACCGTCCAAACAGGCACCAGTGAGGCGGCACCTTCCTTGCCCCTGGCTTTCGGGTTTTCGCTGTCGGTACTGAAAACCAAATGCTCCGTGTCTGCCAGACCCAGATCATTGATGTCAAATACCCAGGGTGGACGGGTAAGCCAGGGAAGCAAAAGCAGGGAAGTTTCAAAGTGTGCTACTTACTGCTTGTCAAAGAGCCACCGAGACAAACAACGAAATAATAATACTTAGGGTGCTACGATAAGCAAGAAAAGTTTCCCTCAGAGATAAAAGCTGCAAATGCTTCCCACCGACCTAGATCCCCACTGAAATCTTTAATTAGAAGCAAAATATTTTGGTTCACCATCTGTTTCCAACTGAGGTGGGAGGGAAGGTGAAATGAAACTTCATGGGGTCTTGGTCAACAGGAACAAATCCACCTGGAAACCTTATCGTCATCATTAATCAACACTTCGTAGATACTCCCAATGGGGCTACCACTCAGTCTTCTGGAAACCAGACCCAAATAGCCACCTCACCTAAGAAGCTTCGGGCTCCTGAAATGTCAGTGTGAAAGAGAGAAGCTTGCTGCCACTGGCAGGCACCAAACGTCCTAAGGTGGTCCTGATGGAGACATCATCCCTTAAATGCTACCATGCTGAAAACATTTAAATAGATGCGCGGAGAACGCCAAACACCTTGAAGTGTTTAACAAAGGAAAGAGAACAGAGCAACGGGAATAAGGGTGGTTCTGGCCGTCCTCCCATCCACCACGGTATTTCTCAAACTTCCTTAAGTTACAATAATGTCTTGATAACTTCAAAAAATAAAAATGAGCACATGTAACAAACATAAAAATTATAATGATCTTATTTGTAACCCAAGAGCCCGTGGCTTGGTCAGTAAACAGTTACCTTAAAAATGGGACTTTGGAGCAATATACCCATGTGTCTTATCATTTTGGTAAATGTTTCTCAATTATGAGCCCCCATTAGTCATGGCTGGTCTAACATAAAGGAAAAATCCTAATGAATTAACTAAATCAGATCATCAGAACTCTCAAGAATCTCATGCTCCTCCAATATGTACAAGTCAGTATCAAGGCAGGTTGAACAACTTACCATGTTCACAATACGTCTATGTGCAAGAAAAATTCCAAATATTAATGAGTATTTTAAGATCGTAATTCTAAAGACTTGGCCTGCTTTACACTTGTAAAATGTTCAATTACAACTCAAGAGAAATTCAGCTGGGAAAACAACTTAAGTGGTCCAAATTTGTTTTCCAATGTTCATTTACTTAAGTTACGTAGAAAGCATTTGATTCATTTTGAGACAATGCAGTCCCAAATCATACCATAAGACAAACATTATTTGTTTAGTTAGCATGTTTTTAAAATTTTTCACCTTCCTATGACTGCTTCAAAGGATGAAATAACAAAACATAATGTAGGTCTTTTCAATAAATAGTTTGAGTCCATTAAAACAGAGAAGAACATGATCTTGAAATCCACCAATGTTTTGCTCTTCCATTTCTCCTCATATTCTTCCATTTCAATCAAAATTCTTCAGTAAACATAAACGCATGCAGTTAGGACATACAGAGATCCACGCGTGCGCGCACGCACACACACACGCACACACGCACACGCACACGCACGCACACACACACACACACACACACACAAGTGCTACTGCAGAATTTCCAAAGATACTTATCCTCCCCTTCGAGGTGATTTTTATTGTTTTTAATGTCCATGGTTATTAGAATATCCAAAGCCATAGGTCTACAGAGTGAAGCCATGAAATAAATGCCCATGGTCACATGTGAATAATAACGAGTATGAATAAATGAACTTCTTTGCAATTATTTTAGTAATTGCAATCATCAGAATATGTCCACAACCCATAGGCCAACACGGTTACCTGCTATATTTAGCAACAATCACTTTCACAGCACTCATAACATGAATTGCACATGAAATGTAGATCTTGAAAGTTACTATACCAGAACTTGACTGGTGCTCGGATGGCAGATGACAAACTGATGTGAAATGATGTGGATCAGACAGAATAGGAAAGAGAATGGCTGAATGCAAGAGACAGAAGAAAAAGATTGATTACTAAATATTAGAGAAAGCACCCATCACCAACGTTGAGAATGACAATAAAGAAATAAAAGACAGACATTCTGACAATCACCGTTGTTTTCAGTCCCTCCTCCAAGAGAAAAAAAAAAAATCACTCAACATTAATCAGATCATTAATAACATGTGGCACTGTCTTCCCCATTATCTCTTTCCCTCTGAAGAATAAAATCGGCTCCACTAATTACAATAAAGTGTTTTCCAAAGAAGCAGCAAGCTTTAGAAGGTACCTGGCTCCAAGCACACTATATAATTTATCCTACACAGGTGCTTTTCTGCAGACCATCAATTTCTTAAAGTGCACACAAAATTTTTCTGTTTTTAAACTCAAGAGATGTAAGCTTGTTCCACACCTTATTTTTTTGTCTTTATTTCTATGTTTTGGGGGAAAAAACCTGAGGATTCAGGAAAAATTGAGTGGGATGGCCTTTTCTTGTTAGAGAAAGGGATGTGTGTCGTAATGATGCCATTAAAACCCTGTCAAAGTGACAGAAATAAACCCTTTAGAGCGGAACTGGTCTAACTCATTATCTAAAGATGGTCTCTAAGTTGCCATGACAGTATTATTCCTCCCTGATTCCCTTAGTTTCTACCAAAGCACAAGCGTGAAAAGTACCTAAAATCACTATTTTCCCCACTCACTATTCAATTTCCCACCAATCAGTGTTTACTGCTAAACTCTGACCTACCCTCTGATATCTGATGGAGTCTAAAGCCCATGTACACAGGAAGACTCCAAAGCAATGCAACTCCTTGGAAGGACCCTCCAGAGTCTGGCTTATACAAAAAGCCCAGAGTCCTACTTCTGACACCTTCAGCTGCAGTTCTGAGAATACTTCCCACAGCTCTGAAGAATATTAATGGCTCTCTAAAGAATTGTGCTAATCTATAAATAAAAGAATGCAGAAATCCTCAATAGACCAATTTTGTTAAGTAATTAAAATGAAAAATGTGAACAGAAACACCATTATCTTTAAAAAGCTAGAATTCGTGTACATGAAGGAGTCAAAGCATGCAAGAGTGCATCATTTATTTTTAACATGTGGGAGCTGATTGTAGCTTTTGTCCTGAAACAAATGGTCCTTCTACTTTTCCTCCACAGAAGACAATCCAACAGGCTTATCTGAGCCAGTGTTCCATTTCTCCTTCATATGAAGCCATATTTTTCCTTTATCAAAGCCCTAGTGATTTATTTTTTTAAGTACAAAAATTGCTGATTGCAGAGTTATAGAACTGAGGTAGTGAAAGTTATTCCACATTTATAAACCACTGTGTTGAATGAGGAGGAGGTCCAAAAATATCACTGTATTCATCCAGCTTCTTCTACGATAAAATGATGACAGAAAAGGTTTCCACTTTCCCTTTAATGGCCTCAGAGAAGACCATTTCACTCCCCTAAGAATATATTCTAGATTCTTCCACCTCTTAACAGACCATCCTTCCTGATGACTGACAGTTCTTGTGACCATTCACTTGGCACAAAGGGATACATCTGAGTTTGGAGCAGCCAGTTATGGATTCAAAAACCTCCTTTGCAAGTGATTATGACTGTGATGTGAACTCAGGCAAGGAACTAAGGCTCTCTGAGCCTTGCCTTCTCCATCTGTACAATGGGGACGTATCGTTCTTTTTTTTTTTTGTGGTACGCGGGCCTCTCACTGTTGTGGCCTCTCCCGTTGCGGAGCACAGGCTCCGGACGCGCAGGCTCAGCGGCCATGGCTCACGGGCCCAGCCGCTCCGCGGCATGTGGGATCTTCCCGGACCGGGGCACGAACCCGTGTCCCCTGCGTCGGCAGGCGTTACTCTCAACCACTGCGCCACCAGGGAAGCCCTATCGTTCTTGCTCAGACTTGATACGACTACTAAATAAGACTATTAATGCTATTAATTATGTAAAAGAAAAACAGGCATGTTAGGAAAGCTCCTTTCTTTCCTCGTTCCCTTCCCTCACTCAAGGCAATCCAATTCATCCAGCTATCCTTCAGGGAGGGGGGAAAAAAAAAAGAAACAGGGATTACCTTGCAAAAGATCAAGGAGTTTCTACAGCGTAAGGTAAAAACAGAGGAAGTGAGCTCAATCATTATTTGTCTCTAAAAAAACAAAAGAGGCTAATTGTATGCTCATAGGAAGAGGAATTTCTCATCATGGAGGTCAAATTTATATTTATTATTTCAGTTTTTCCCTACCCTAAAGATGCCCGTGTATGTCACTGTCAAAAGAGCAGGTTACAAATAGTGCACATAATACGATGCCAAAATGTTCACTGAGGTGATTTCTGAATTGTAAGTAAGGGTACCTTAATTTTCTGCTGTGCTCTTTACCTGAGTTCTCTAAAGCTTGTGCAAGGAGCATGTCCTATGCTTATCACAAATCTCTCAAGTTACACATGTTGAAAGAGTCTACTGAAAAGAATCCGTCTCCTCCCAGCGCTGAAGAATTCACTTCCCTTTACTATGCATATGATCATAAAGAAATCCAAAGCTGCTCTGAAAGGAAATGGAGATGTTCTTTCCAGCGCCCTCCCCCTGCCACATGCTTCTGAGTGTTCGTGGGTTCCTCCGCTGATTTCCGTTCTTCTCAAGAAAACAACCCCAAGTAGCCTCCTACCTTGCAGATCAGCTCCAGGGCGTCCCGGGCCGTGTCCCCTGGCCGGACAACTGTCAGGACTGGCTTATTATTTGGCAGACAGAACCAGGACGGAGTGAAGTACTCGTGGACCCAAATGTCACAGTCCGGGTTGTGCTGGTGCACGCTGGGCAAGACCATTTCTTTCTCCCTCTACGATAAGAAATAAAGTCAGCAGAGCAGCTAGTTAGCCTCTCAAGGTCAAGATTCCCAGGTGGCACACAGGAATCATCCACTCCAATGAAAAGGGCCCAGGGCAGAAGGAGTAGCAGTGGTGAAGGACAGAGAAGCTCCTCTGAGAAAAGAAGAAATTACAGAGAAAGGAGCTTTCCGGAGGTAGGAAAGATGTCTCAGAAAAGAGACAGACCTCGCACCTGATCCACGGCCTCCACGGGTGGGCATTGCATGATTGAGTGGGTTTCAAAATTGGAAGAAAGAAAGAAATGAAAAAAAAAACAAAAAAAGAAGAAAGAAATGGGCTATCCATTCGGTTCAGCTTTATTGCTATGATTTCTTCCGCAAACCCACTTCAAGTGAGAGCTGAGATTCCTCCAGCAAAGCCTATCTACCATGTGAGCTATATGTTTCAAAGGCAACCATGAGGCTCCAAAGCAATTTGTAAAGAAAAGACGATGTTCTAGCATTACCTATGGACAAGCGGCATTATTTTTGTGCTCACATTTCGCATCTGGTGTAACTCTGGGAGAGAGACAGCCTCATTTCCCAGATGAGGTTCAGAGAACTTCAAAGATGAGCTTTCTGGCCTTCTTAGGCTGTTGCCATCACCCCATCCTCTACACCAGCGGGTGCAGCTCCACGTTTCTAAGGGTGGCAGGAGCTGTGTCCTACGTATACACTTCAGCAGCTGGGTTATATCTAAGCCAGCTAAACAGCTAACGCTAAAAACACTCCATAGTTTGATGAAATATTAGGAGCCTAACCTCTCTGAAATGAGCAGAGAAATCATTCCATTAGATTTTAGCAATGTAGAAATAATACTGATGTTCAGTATGTGGTTTACATCCAGGCCACGGACTGGTAAATACATTATCTATAGATTACTGAAAATCTAGTGCTATCAGCAAATTATAAGAAGAAACAAGTTTCCAAACGAAGGCTGAGAAGTAGTAACGTAACTTCCATACGTAAAAAGAACAGATCCCAGAATGGGGAAAATATTTTTGTAAAGGCTACTAAACTAAATTCAATCCAGAAGACAATTTCAGCTTTGCCTTCGAATGGTGTGGCTTTTCATAGATAAACTGAACCCCAGGGAAGGAATTGTCAGAACGCAATCAACTTGCCCAAATCCCATTAACTATAATTGGAACCTTCCCCTTCTGTCCCCACATGCCACCTTAAATAACTGCCCTTAGCACTACATCAGCCCGAGTCTTGCATCTAACCTGCTCTTTAAGAACAAGGCATTCCAGCCAAGGAGGAGGATAAAGGGGTATCTTGGAAAAACAAAAAAGCGACACAGAAATCCAATGGAACAACTTGTGCCGTCTCCAGGATCTGTGTGCCTGGAGAATTAAAAGTGTACTAATAATGGTATATGCAAGATGAATTAGCTCACTTCAGAAATGACTACATGGACATCAAAAACATCTATGCTTGGACTGCACATAAGAACAGCAATTAAATTTCATCAGAAACAGACAGATGCTCAAAGAGAGTGCTATGGATGGGTATCTCCAAGGACAGCAGCTTTCATGTCCACGATGACATAATCCAGGAGTAGTTTAGGTACCAAAGGGAGAAAAGGCCTGTCCACGGCCACTCTTATCCCCACTCCCCCCAACAGCCAGAACTCCCCCACTACTCTCTGATTTTGGAGGCTCAGCTCCATCTAGAACGAGGGGCAAGCCACTGCTTGGCTGCATGGCAACCGAGAGCTGAACTCTGTCATATTGATTCTGAGTCCAGGAACCAGAGGATCATAACCAAGGTCACATTATCAACACCAGAATCCCCCCACTGCCCCCAGCAAAGAGGCTGCTTGTGTCATCATTAGGGTCTTTAAAACGAGGAATGTCCATTTATTTAGAGGCTAAAAAAGTGGCCTAGAAAAAAAAAATCAATATTCTCTATGGGCTTTCAATCAGCAGTTTGAAAGACCCTTTTAAATCCAAGCACAGGGTTAAATCAAGTCTGGGGATCTTTAATCGAATGCTTGTATGCTTGTCTTGGGAGGCAAATGCATTTTTTTTTTTAAAGAACATACTATCAGAACAGTTCTTTGAAATTAATTGAAGCAAAAAAGCAGCATGTGTGGGTAGAGAGGGAGGGCAGTAAGAACTCACTCTTGAGAAGAAAGTTGTACATGAGAGGAATTAACAATGGCATAAAATATCCTGCTACCCAGCACCCCAATTTCCTCTTCTATTCTAGATGGAAACTTCAACATTCAAATGATAATTATTGAAAACGTTATGTCAGCAGGAGAATATTCTTACTGTTATCGAGTTTTCCATTCTTGACCTGTTACATAATTTTAAAGGACCGATCATTTCAGTTTTTAACACCGAGTATACTTAATTTTAGGATCCCAAGGAACCACTGCATTGTGTAATGTTGATGTATTTGTGGTACTTTTAGAAAAGGAACATGTGTTTATTTTTACCTTGCCATCTGGAACAGTGTCATCAAATATTCCCTCTAAAGATTTCTTTACAGCCTCAGTTCCCTCACCGAACACCTGCATACACAAAAGTATCATCTTAGAAAGAAATTTGGGCAAAAGGGCAAATGAAGCATGAGAAGGAGGATGGAAAACAGGCCTGACTGTTAGAAAACATTACAGAAGTGTCAGATACTCTTACATCAAATCCTGAAGTAGGTAAAATAATTTACTAGCTAAAAGACCACGAAAAACATCCTTCTCTCTATAACAGATCACGTCCCACGTCTTGGACAATTTTTAAAAATTGCCTTTAGATCTGGATAATTCATCTAAATTTAAAGAAAATAAACTTGCAAATGCAGTGAACCAGATTCATTCACAGTGAAGAATTTCAGCTACAGCATCACATACCTAATCAGAAATTTATCAGTAATAATTAGTTTACTTTTTACCTCAGAACCCGAGAACATATGTTTATCATTGTATTACCATAACACCAAGGAAAAGTTTCTTATTTAAAAAAGAGAAACTTGTCTATGCTTTGAAATTTAATGAATCCTGCTAACTTAAAGATATGACTAAAATCACATCAGGGTACCAATGCCACTAGGTAGTCAAAACCTAAAATACATGGGAAAATCTCATATATTTGCTCTCAACCGATTGTGTACGGTTGGTACAATATACATGGTTAAGAAAAAGTCTTTGCCCCAATGCAAATGAGATATATAGAAACATACAATTTTTACCCATGTCAAAGTACTAAATTAACAAGTAACTTTTTATTGGTATACTTACGGCTAAGTAAGAGGTTTTTTTAAACTCTTACTGTAAGAGAGAATAACAAGAATTGTTTGTAAGACATTAACATGGTCCTTTGATTGAAAGAAAAAGTTAAAACATTCTCTTGGATTCATTTAAGTTCAGGCATATGTTTCAGCAGGAATCGACTGTAACATAAGTGGGCAACCGTAAAGGAGAAGCACACAAATGAACTAAGGCTTTTTTTAATAGAAGAGAAGTTCAACCCAAACTTCCAGCTGCGAACCCTGACGTATATTTACAGTGTTGGTCTGAGTCACCTGCAATGCCAACTGATGCACACGAAATGCCACCACCACCTCCTGAAACAAGGGGGGAAATGCTGATTGTTAATGCCACCCTTTTGCAGGTTTAATCAAGAGCCATCAAGTCTCTTCTGCGATTTTTCCGATGAAATATTGACTTTCCTCCGAACAGTTTCTTCTTCGGATTTACACAGAAGCAAAACCCCAGGTAGCCAACCTGATGATGCTCTACTCTCCCCAAAGACCAGAGAGCGAACTGCAGACGGCTCAGGCCTTTCCCATCTGCTCATCTGGTCCCCTGCAAGTTCCACCAAGGGTCCAGACACTCCAGGTGGAAACAGTGAGTGTGGTGGTCAGCTAAGGACGTAGTACATCAGCTTTCACGATCGATTTATTTTTTAAATGTCAGTTCTTAAGTAAACTAATGGCTGAACTGGTCGAACAAATAATGAGATCTTTTTTATTGAGTCAGTCAATGGACTTCTCACTTTGCCTACAGGCTCAGAGTGAATAGGTCAAATTGGCAATCCTAGTCATGACCTCAAAATGCTCAGTGCCTCTACAGCTCATGGATTGGACATTCTCCTTCTCCTGAAAGACAAATATCTATGTTCTTCCAGTCCTTAAAATCTGAAGCAGCTCGGGAGCCACTTGTTTTTCAAAGCCAAAGAAGGCAGGTGACAATGACCATGGAAAGAGAGTTTCCCAGAAGTAACTCCAGCAGGAAGGTGGACTTAGCTGGTAAAAAAGTCAAAGTAATGAGGCCAGAGCATTTGGTTATCAGAGGCCCAATGACGCAGCACCCCTAGGTGGTACCATTCAGGATGGACTGAGGTAGGTCCCCCCTTCAAGCCCTGGCACCTGGGTAGTAGAAGGGAGTCACAGTGGTGAGTGAGTGCTCTCGGACTCCTGGTTCCTGATGTAAGTAGGCAGAAGAACTGCCCATTTAATGTCATCCCCCCCAAAGTCAAGGGCAAAGAAACAATCAGATTTCCCTGGAGGCTGCCTTTGATCCAGTGCCAGAGGCAGCTTAAAAGGCTGCTCGGGTGCCCACCTGGCTTCATCATCAAGCCCTGCTTTCCTTCTGAAAACTCAGGAAGAAGTGCACTGTCGGTACGTCTGTAATTACCCAGGGTTTGGAAAGGTTGCTGGGGGGAGACTGGAGCTTGGTGATAGACTAACAGCAGAGTTCAATGTTATGGGTATGCGTTATCTATTTAAAGCATCTAGCACAACTAACTTCTTGGCGTCAGCTAGTTGATGTGACATAACACTCAGTATCAATCAAGGAACAATGCACACACATGCACACCCCAAAGTGAGGTGTCCGTGGAAGCAATCTAGGCTTGCTTTCTCATCCACCCTGGAACCTACCTGATTGATGCTTGGGCGTCCCTGCTTCTTTTTGGAGGTAGTGTCCAGACCCCAAAGAGAAGAAAACCTGCTCCTTCTCTTGCTGGCAGATCTGGACATGGCCTGAGTACGTCTTCTGACTCCAGTTTCACCAGTGCGAGCGGCCACCTAAGGAACGGCAAGAGGGGACATCAGCGAGAGATGTGTCAAGACCACTCACCTGTTCCCCAAGTCCCCCTCTAAGTCCCACGCTCCAAAAGCCCCTTCACCCTCATGTCAGCCAGCCCTGACCCCACCACCCAAAGCATTTCATCCATGACTTACACATACAGGGACTTTGAGGGCCCTTCCTAGGTTCAAAATACAAACGCAAGGTTGGCAAACCCAATCACTTCCTGAAAACGTCAGTAAAAATACGTAAAATAGTAATAGAATGTATGTTAGGTTTCCAAGAATTAGATATCCTTCTAGTCACATTCCTGAACTCCAGCATCAAGTTATACTAACCATACTTTCTTGAGGTTCTCTCCAAATGGTACAGAGGTGTTTCTTCACTCTAACAGCTTAATGATGGCTGAGTGTCAGCAAAAATAGTGAAGACAGCACATTTTGGTTCCTGTGATTCCATATTGAATCTAAATTTACCAATCTCTTCTATTTAGTTTTCTCAGAATTACATAAAGTCACTCTCCTTATTAGGCAAGTGATAGCTGTCCCCCAATATCAATGTCCTTCTGCCTTGGTCAGAGAGACCCCAAATATAGCTGAGCATCTGGCTGCCCGAAGTGGGCTTATTTTCCTTGCAGCAGGGCATGGGCTTGTGATGAAGTTCTGGTCAAGGGGAAGTAGAAGGGTTACACTAAGTCCCCTATATATGAACCTTCAAGTTGCAAACTTTCAAAGATGTGAACGTGCATCTGGTTCCAGCGAGGAGCCAGAACCTGTGTCATCAACGTCAGGCGTGAGTGACATTGCAGCCTGCCCTCCGTCTCCTATTGCTGACGACCCTTCAGCTCGACCATCTCCCACCTCCCCTGCCTCCTCCAGTCAGTAACTCTTCTTGCCTGTGCACTCGATGCCAGCCCCTGGATGCCAGATGTTGGACCGTACTGCTGTACTTTTCAAGGTACTGTACTGTAAGATTACAAATGTTTTATTTTTTGTGTATTATTTGTGTCAAAAGTATTATAAACCTATTACTGTACAGGGCTATACAGCCAATCGTGTTAGTTGGGTACCTAGGCTCACTTTGTCGGACTTCCGAACAAACTGGACTTACGAACGCACTCTTGGAACAGAAGTCGCTTGTATGTAGGGGACTTACTGTATTTGTAATTTCCAGAAATGGTCCTCGAAAGGAGGGAGTTTTCCATTATCCTTCACTTTCCTCCTTCCCCAAAACATGAAAACTACCACTATTAATTTTTTGCTTACATCCTTCCAGACTTTATCTCCAAGCAAATATCTATATAATCTTTTTACACAAATGGGAATGTACTGAACGTATTTGGCAATTCTGTCATTTTCACTTAAAATACGGTATGCATCTTCTATTAAAACAAATTTTAACTTCGGGGGAAAAAAATTGCATTTTTTTTTTTTAAAAGGAAGCTAAACTCTGTTGAGATATTTGCAAGGTGCCAGCAACCCAGACAAAGAGTTCAATATTGCAGAAGGGAACATACCAAATCTAAATCTGCCACTGTGATCGCCACTCAGGCACAGGCAGCATCTCTATAAGGACCTCACAGAGTCTTCCCAGGCAATCCTTCAGGCTTGAACTTTATGCTACAGGTTGTAAGCAAAGTCCCAGGAACTTCAGGGGACTTCTGCTAGGAGGTCTCAGTAGGCCACCCATGGGCTCTCCTTTCAAAAGAGGGCGTGTCAGGAGGTACGGCGAGTTGGACTTGAAACTTCGCTCTTTGTCGCTGGAGGTATATATCTCGGAACCTACTTGTCATAGATTCCCACACGGTCAACTCCCAATGTGATGGCTGACAATTGGCAGCATTCTCAGGGATGAAAACTGTTGGGTAACACAGGGGACCCCCCGCCCCGCCGCAGTCAGCACGTTGGTTACAAGGCACACCCTTCTGGGGTTTTCAGTACTGACAGGGTAAACACCCTGGAAGCCCCATGAGTAGACCGGCAAAGACCGCCCCCACATCTATCAAAACCAGGAATCAAAACAGTTTCTCTACGGGAGTATTAGGGAGGAAGTTTTGGTCCCAAACAAAAAAGAGGAGGGAGCTGAGAGGTCTTGCATTTTCTCAGCTTAGCACATAAGAAAACCCAGATCAGGGTATGTGAAAATGTGGTACTCAAGACAATGGGGGGGAAAGCGCTGCCAGAAGGAGTTCTAACCCTCTATTACACTCAAGGTGTTGTAGGGAACAAAATCAACAAAGGGCACATGTTTATGTTAAATATGTAATCATTTTCTCTTCTCCCTTTTCATCACTTTCTAAGCTAAAGGTAAACAAAGGTTGTAAAAGGAATAAATGATAATGTGCTGACATACACAGACGCTCACATAACTATGTCAATATCAGTTAAGCTTATCGTCACAAAATGATGCTAAGAACCACTGTGTAAATGGTATTAAAGCTAAAAAGTCTAGAAAAATATATATACATGTGGTCTCATATTTATAAATAGATATATATACACATACATGTAGGCAGATACACACACATACCCAAACACACACACACACACACACACACACATCTGTCCCTCAGTATCCACGGGGAATTGGTTCCAGGACTCCCGAAGATACCAAAATCCTCCCATCCTCAAGTTCTTATATAAAATGGCACAGCATTTACATATATCCTACATAACAATCTCCTGTGTACTTTAAATCATCTCTAGATTACTTATAATACCTAATACTACGTAAATCTACGTAAATAGTTGTAAGGACAACATAAATGTTATGTAAATAGTTGGGCAAATTCAAGTTTTGCTTTTTGGAACTTTTTGTAATTTATTTCTTTGAATATTTTCAATCCATGGTTGGTTGAATCCCCAGATGAAGAACCCGTGGAAACAAAGGGTTGACTCTGTGTGTGTGTGTGTGTGTGTGTGTGTGTGTGACAGCACACATCAATATCTGAACTTCTTGTGTTTGCCTGATTGTTTACTTCTTTATTATCATCTCTCCCACAAGAATACAGGCTCCAATAGGACAAGAACTCTGGACCTAATCAGAGGACAGTAACTGACATATGCCGGCACTCACATTTATTTGTTGACTGAATGAATAAATAAACAAACACCGAAAAGCAGAAGCAGAGATCCTACATACCACAGTCACAACAATTAAACAGTAACTCCTTCGTGTATAATTTTAGAAAAACACAGTCCAGAAGAGAAACAAAAACAACCATAAATACTCTCAGTTACCAGCTGACCAGTTAGTTTAGTCTGTTGAACAAATGGACTGTTTATTTAAGGTTCTTACAGTATCTAAACCGTTGGGGGCCTTGTAAACTGCAAAAGTTACTGCTGCTCCCAAGACAATAATGACTCAAAATGAGCAAAGGGATTTAGAAGAAAAGGAAAAAAAAGCTGGGAAGGGCTTCCCGGGCTTCCCTGGTGGCGCAGTGGTTGAGAGTCCGCCTGCCGATGCAGGGGACGCGGGTTCGTGCCCCGGTCCCGGAGGATCCCACGTGCCGCGGGGCGGCTGGGCCCGTGAGCCATGGCCGCCGAGCCTGCGCGTCCGGAGCCTGTGCTCCGCAACGGGAGAGGCCACGGCAGTGAGAGGCCCGTGTACCGCAAAAAAAAAAAAAAAAAAGCTGGTAAAAGAACTGCTGGACAAGAGCTCAAGCGTTTCTCCATGATCTTGGCCCAGACAATGCCTCTCTTTGTGGCCGGAACCTGATTACTCTATCATTCTGCTCATCTGTGCAAACAAGAACAATGATAACCTTCTTTCAAAGAGTACAGCGGGGACCCTTCAGTTAATTACTGAAAATCACTGAGCATGATGGGAAGCCCTCCTGGTGAATGGTACTTAAAGTGGAGCTCAAATCTCCTCCTCTAGCCCTGTTGCCCTCACACCTCCTCCTCCCATGCTCCCCACTTAATAGAAGAAAAAAAAAAAAAAGTCTGGACAAAGGCTAAATTGAAGAATCTTTCAACCCCAAGGAGAAAAAAATTCTCTGGGGTCAAATGACAAGGAGAGAAGCAAAAAATAAGTATCCAATAAATCAGACAGTAAAAATTCCCTGCCCAGGATCAGGATCTTCTATAAAAGACAGCAACAAACAGGAAGAGATACCCAACAGGCTTGCTTAACTTGTTCTGTCTGATTGAAACCTCTCATGGAAAAGAGAAGTTTGCAAGGACATATACACACCCAGAACCATGTCACTGCTGCAGCTAGCAAAAAAAAAAAAAGAAAAAAAAGAACAAAGGGACAGAGCGTGACACATATGGAATTAAATATTCTCCTTCGAAATCACTGACCAAATAAACCTAAAAGAGTTACTAACCCTCCCACCCCCATCGTCTGCTGGTCAGATTTTAATAGCCTGCCCATCAAAAGAAAAGTACATGCAAATCACAGATACTGAGATAGAGGAAATTAGAAGGTCTGGAGATAAATTACGGAAGGGTAATTCAGTGGCTTCTACTTCCCAGTCTCTGAGAGGTTAGCTCCAATGGCTTTGAAGAAAATAATAAAGGCACAGAAGTTTTAGGTAGACAGCAAAATTATTTTCTCCAAAGTCTACCAAGCCCAGGAGAAGGAAAGAGCCTTCTGGATAGCTTGGGATTTAGTATTAATACTGATGCCACATCATGGGTATCAAAGGCTTCCTTAATAAAAATGCTCCCTCAATTTACGACATTCTCACAGTGTGGTAAACAAGAATTTTTATCCCAATATTTTTGCAGAACAGGCAAACTGAGATTTGGCTAAGTTACAAAGTGGTATCCAGGTCTCACAGAAACAGACCGAGAGCCACAAACTGAAAACTGTTTGCCAGATTTACTCATCACAGCACTTTGATCCATCTCTACTAAAAAACAGGGCTTAATAGCTATATGGAGAGGTGGTAGCCAGGGAGACCAAGAGCTGAGCTGTAATTAGTAGAACAAATCAGGATGCCAGTTTTAATAACTCCAGAAATTTGTTTAAGACTTCTTTAAAAATGTAAATCTACCCTAATTATCTGAATGATGACGCTAATCTATTTATAAAGAATACAAACGGCTCTGACTGAATTACAGCTCTGAATTCAATTGAAGGGTACAGCTGACACGGCAAGCCAAGAGCAGCACAGCTAAGGTTCTTCAAGGCGGTTTGTGGAACCTAGGACTTACCATTTAATTTCACAGCAAATGTGCTAAGGTGCAGTACATTTTAAGTGGCTGTTGATTTGGATGGGCTAAAACCATGTTACTCACATAGCAATTTTTGAGAAGAAAGGGGCCCAAAGTACATAAAGCTGTTCGCAATTTAGCAAGTACATGAAATTACAGATTGCAAACATACAACTACACAACCTGCCGCTGTGGAGGTCATATGAAAATTCTCTTCCCCAAGCAACTACATATGTTGGGCTGATAAACACAGAAGGTCATGGCCTTCTTCAAACGCATCAGGTATTTACGGTCACCACAACCATGGTAAAAAAATAAAGTGAAAAGGAAGATTTCCAAAGAGATCTATGTTCAATATATGGTGTATGTGTTTTCACGTGGGCAAGTGAGAGAGAGAAAACACGCATTTACGTATGAGAGAACAAGCTTTCCACTTACCATTTCCATGAGTATGTATTGGGGTTAAAAACATGACACTGCCTAAAAATGACATGAGTTATCCATAAGCACCACATGCAAAGATCTCTTAAGGTGATACCTTTCATATTCTTTGCCCAATAATTAAGGGCCCATCAAGAGAGGCTTAAGTCATAAGTGTCAGAATAGATTCAAGTGAAGATTTGCATCCGTGACTGAGGAAGGACATATCAGACATCCACACAGAGCAGTAAACCAGAAAACTACTTCAGAGGCTCTTGTCAAGTCGGGCTCAGGATTAATAGTCAAGATGAATATTTTTCTTTTTTGGATTTTTTTTTTTTGTGTGTGGTACGCGGGCCTCTCACTGTTGTGGCCTCTCCCGTTGCGGAGCACAGGCTCCGGACGCGCAGGCTCAGCGGCCACGGCTCACGGGCCCAGCCGCTCCGCGGCACGTGGGATCTTCCCGGACTGGGGCACGAACCCGCGTCCCCTGCACCGGCAGGCGGACTCCCAACCACTGCGCCACCAGGGAAGCCCCCAAGATGAATATTTTTCAAAAATACATTAGCTTCTACTCACCAGCGCATGAAAAGATGATACAGAAAAGATGCCAAGGCGGCCCATGGCCACTTTCGTTGGACGGCTCGCAAAGGCAAGCAGCCTTTTAGGGTTAGGCAGCTCCCCACCTTGGAGGCTGGCTAAATAACAGCGGTAGCGAAACAGGTCCATCTGGAACTGTTCAAGATTCTGCTCCCAAACAAAGATCTACAGTGGTGAAAATACGGGAAAAGAATGGGGAGAAAGAGGGAAAACAAATGTTAATTTTATCCCACGCAAATCTTACAAATTTCTGTTATGAAGGTATTAATTTTAGTCCTAAGGGGTAAATACCAGATACCCTAAATTTCTTAGGTAATAGGTCAAGTATTATTGTTTCCATAGCTTACATGCTTTTCTGCAAACATCTACAGCCATAAATTCAGTATGATGAATAGAAGAGCTATCCTTAGTTTCTCTCTTCCCTCCCATCAAAGATTTCACATTTGTGGCCGTGATAGGTCCATTAGCTCCAGGCTCTGGACCACAAACCCAAGGGAGAAGGTGTAAAAAAAAAAATGGAGGATTTCCAGCACTGGAGAATTATATGACTTACCAAGAGGTGGCTTTTCCTAGGAAGACAGAGAAGAAGAAAAGCGAGGTGATTTCAAAATCAGAGGCAAATAGGCCAAGAGCTTTGGGGAAGAGGTGGGTGGTAGAGAGTACAGGGCGGGACAGTGGAAAACTAGATGGTGTAGACCCAGACTCTGGAATACATAGTTCCAACCAGAGGATATATCCAAGATAGTTCCACATTTTTCAAAATGGCCAAATAATACCTAGCTCCTGAGGCTGATGTGATGGTTGAATAAGATAATGAAAGAGTAAGAGTGGGACCAGGGTCTGACATATAGTGAAGGCTCAGAGATGTTAGCTATGATGTGGATATTGATTAATGGTCGACATCTACCTTTTTACTTCAACTTAAAATATAGTGTTAGTGTAAACACACATCCATAGCACTATTCACACGGTCAAATAATGGAAACAGCCCAAACGTCTATCAACAGAAGAATGGGTAAACGAATTGTGGTGTATGAATACAGTGGAATAATATTCAGCCATAAAAGGAATGAAGTATACATACTGAAATGTGGACCAATCTCTAAAACATTATGCTAACTGAAAGACGTCAGACACAAAAGGTCACATATTATGCGAGTACATTTGTATGAAACATCCGAAATTGGTAAATCCATAGAGACAGAATGCCAGGGCAGAGGGGAGCTACAGCTTAAATGGTATGGGTTTCCTTTTGAGGTAGGTGACAATGTTTTGGAACTAGACAGAGGTTGTGGTTACTCAACACTGTAAATGTACTAAATGCCACTGAACTGTATGCTTTAAAGTGGTTAATTTTGTGTTATGTGAATTTTACCTCTGTTTAAAAAAAAAAAATAACAGTACCGGGTAACAGAGGGAAAGAAGAGACAGCGAGAAATACGAAAGATCACATGCTGCTCAATTATTTAAATAGTATTTATTCACATAATTATTTCCCAACATATCAGGCAAAGTTTCAAAGTGTTACTAGGTGGCTATCACTGACTTTAAACCAACTAAATTGAAGGCAAAAATGTCCTCTCTTATCTCACGAAATCTTTCCTTTTCAGCATGAAAGATACTTGTGCACATATACAGCAATTATACATATATTTTTAAAACACACTCTACCTTTCCCCTAAATTTAGAAGTCTAAATTTATTGAGGAGCCAAGAATGAATCCCCATCACAGTTAAGCACCAAGTTAACCTGAGAACGTGGGGAATGAAATTGCAGACTTTCCAGTTACACAGATCCCCCAAGAACAGCATGCCATTGGTGGGAGCGGGTGGGCGCTCGGCTATTAGATGTCTGTCTTGCATTCAATTTAATATTGTTCTCTTTAGTTCATAACAATCAACTGTGAACAACGGGTGAGGAAAACTGACAGTCACAATAAAGAATTTAGCAGTCAGGACGACAGGCTGACAGTGAGAACCGATAATGCTTCTAGATTCCAAGGCAGCAGAAAAACTTTCAAGACCTAAGGATTTTGCCCACGTCTAAACACGGAAGAACAATTACCTGATCTAATATAGTTTTCTTCTTCTTTGAGTCAGTGACTGAAGACAGCTGCATTTCGCCCATTTTCTTCATCTTTTCATCCATATCAATCTTCTGTTCCAGCTTTTTTATTTCCGACTTCAGCAGTTGGAGTGTGTCTTCTTTGTGATGGTGCCTCGCGACAGCGGCTGCACACGCAGAATGGATGGCAGTGATCCAGTTCTCCAGCTCCGTCTGGCTGGTGGTCTGCGATGGGGGAGGTGGGGGCCAAGAAGAAACAGCCACCTCTTAGGTTATCATAGACAAACCAGTGCATTTACAGACAAGCCATGGCTGGGAGTCAAGGAGGCAGGTCTAGACACCCCATGAGGAAGGGCTAACCTTTCTGAACTCCTCCTTCAGAGAACACCTAAAAGAAGTTAGTCTTAGGTCAGACACCAACCCCCCCACCCCACCCCCAGCCCCCAACAGCTGATGGGAATGAGGCCACCATGTCTGCTCACCCAATGTACTAACTGAACTCACTTGGTGCCGTGGACTGAACATTTGTGTGTCTCCCCACCCCCAATTCAAACGTTGAAATCATAACCCCCAGAGTGATGGTATTAGGAGATGGGGACTTGGAGAGGTAATTAGGTCATGAGGGTGGAGCCTTCATAGAGGGGATTAGTGCCCTTCTAAGAAAGAGGCCAAAGAGCCAGCTAGCTCCCTTCAACCATGCGAGGACACAACAAGAAGACAGCCATCTATGGATCACAGAATGGGCCTGACCAGAACCCAACCATGCTTCCACCCTGATCTCAGACTTCCAGCCTCCAGAATGTTTGTAAGCCACCCAGTCTACAGTAGTTTGCACGAAAATACTTGTATCTGTGATCATCCTATACAGACAACTTAGTTTCCAGTTAAGTGGGTTGCTATGAAGCAAAGGTCAGTTTCCAGAGAGGACTGGTCAGTTCCATGGTGAGAGTGAGGCCGAGGGATATTATTGGCCAAGGAAGATGCAACAAACCTTCCCCCAGTGAACCACAGTGACCCCAATCCACAGGTCCCCTGCCAGAGCCAAGCAGCCATGACAAAACTAGGGCTGGGAAGGCAGTTCAAGGAGTGAGAAGCAATACCGTCTTAGGGAAGTGTCTAGGAATAGCAACCACTCAGCAGCATCCCGGCCACTAAGAATGACCAGGTCAAAGGGGATTTAAAGACAATGCTGGATAACACCGGCCAATGGGCAGGTAACCTCAAAGTGGGCTTGCTGTGACTCACAGTGTTTTGAAAGGCAAAAGTTGCGGGGGGGGGGGGGGTGTTGCTCATGTGTAACAATGTGCCATGATTAATTCTTTAGGAACTCAATCAATGAGTTTCGCCTCCAACCTAGAGAAGTTTAGTACATGCTCAGAAGTTAGCTCATCTGAACAAAGAGTCTATTTGGCTACTTCAATATTAAAGTAGCTGACGGCATCATTTTTCACGCACAAAACACTGTTTGGTTTTTTTTTTTCCCTCTGATGCATCTTCTTAGTTTCCTGACTCATCTGAGCCATGGTTTGCAAACAAAATTCTATTAACAGGACCCCACCCACACGACTGAAATTTAAGTGAAGGCACCACTGCAGGTGTCTATACTATTTCTGAATCTCATCATATTCCACCAAAGAAACCACATCAAGTGTTACAAATGGTGTCTGCCAGCAGAGACACCACACACTGGACAAACCTAGACAATCTGGCAGTTGCTATGTTTACAACAAAATATCTGCCTGTATCTAAAGGAGACTTCAATAGCTTAGACATTCTCCTAAAGAAACAGCAGAAGTACCACCTGATAAAGCAAATGGAATCATTTTGTGAGGACTGAGTGGGAGAAGAAGAAGAGAAAAAGACACTGGAAGTCAAAGGTAAACACTTGTAGGTAGAGAAAGTTAGGAAAAAAGGCAATGTGTATATATGAGATTCATCTTTTTTTTTTTTTTCACTACACACCTAGGACTTAATCATCTTATAACTGGAAGCTTAGAACTGACTACCTTTTATCCATTTCACCACCCATTCTCCCCTTTAATTCTTTGAGAGTTAAAAACTCCACTTTGAATTCTTAATATTTAATCTCCTCTTGGAAAGTAACTACGTTACATTTTGTCTTTGTGTATCACTTTAAAGTTATTCAAGAAAAACACAGAGCTTAAGATGCCCCAACATATAAAACCACCATGCTTCCTCCTGCCTGGTGCAACTAAAACATGTGCTGTCTCTCCACGCCTCAGCATCAGTGGGTATTTTGCCAGATGGGGTTATTCACCGCCAACTTTCTAAAATTTATTAGAGAAGGAATCAGTTCAGATGGGAAAACAATCAAGTAAGGATTCTTTTCTGAAAGAAAAACTTCCAAGAAGAAAACACCAAGTGCTGGTGACGATATGGAGCAACCAGAGTTCTTATGAGCTGCTGGAGAGTAAACTGGTATAACTGGTTTGGAAAACTATTTGGTACTACCTCCTAAAGTGGAGTCCATGCACAACTTGTGACCCCCGAAATGCACTCGTGGGTATATCCTCAACAGAAATGCATTCCTGCGCTCACGAAACTATATGTCCCCAAATGTTCACAGCAGTACAACTTGCAATGGACAAAACTAGAAACTATCCCAACACCTGTCTACAGGAGAATGAAAGAATAATGTGTATAATCACACAGTGCCATACTACACAGCAACGAGAATGAAAGACCAGTAACTCCTCACTACAATATGGATAAATCTCACACACATGACATTGAGGAAAAGAAGCCGGACACGGACGAGGATAGGCTATTAGACTCTATTTATATAAAGTACAAACACAGGCAAAACTAACGTACACTGTTAGAAGTCAGAAGAGTTGTTGGATGGGAATTGTGGGGAGAGGGGTAGCATCTGGAAGGAAGCGCAGGGGGGTCCCTGGGGTGCCGGCCACATTCTGCTTCTGGATCTGGGTGCTGGTTACGTGAGTGTTATGTCACGGGTGTGCCCAGCTTGCGAAACATCATCAAGATGTGTACCTTTCTGTGTATGTGGTACGCTTTAATAGAAAGTTTTTAAAAGATCCTTTCAAGATACATTACCCTAATATTTAAGCATAATTTTTCTATAACTATCTTAAAAAATATTACCCTTCAGAGTCTATTTTTCAGGAAAAATTGTCGCTGCAAGGTTGTAATGGAAGTTCCCAACAGCATGACCTTTTCCAGCATCACTTCTTTGTCCTCTAAAATGCCTGGCAGCATCTGATAAACAGCTAGTCCCCTGAGCCAAAATATGCTTTTCCCCTTTGTATGCACAGCTCCATGGAAACACAAGGAACTTTCAGATGTGAAGGGAACTGGTGTTTTCACCCATGTGAAAAGGATATTGGGGGGTGTTTCAGATGGAATCCATGCAGAGGTAGCATGTCACTAATGAGGAGAGGATGTGTCTCCAGTACAAACAGCTGGTGCATCAGTGCTCAGTGAGAGGTCAGTATCTATTCCCCCAAGACATCCTCATTCATCTCAGCCTCCCCGCCCCTCCCCCACCCCCAGCCCCGGGGGAAGAAAAGTAAATACCTACAACCCTGACATAATATCTGAGGAACAGTTAGAAAGAGCTTAAAACTCCTGATACAAACTCTGCTAAATACAAGCTACAAACAACATTTTAAACAAATATATTCATCTAGAAGGGGTCCAGGTGACGATTTTACAGATGAAGAAACTAAAGCCCAGTAAAATTAGAGATGACACAGTCATTTATTATAAACCCTGATCTCCGTCAATCTTATTCTTTAGAAAGAATTTTTTTAATATGCTACACACACCACTCCAGAGCCCCGCCCCCCAGCTCTCACCAATGGCTCTAAAAACCTAGCTGTGGGGTTTTTAGTGTTGCCCACTCCTTTTGAGCTCTCCCTAGGGACATAGAGGGATGGAATTTTCCTGGTCCCTGTGAAGTTAGGTGTGGCTATGCCACTTGGCTGGGGCCAATGAACCTGAGTCGAAGCACCATGTGTTACTAGTAAACAAAAGCCTGATTCCCCCTATTCTTGTCCCTTTGCTTACAGTCCTGGAATTGTGGGGCAAGATGGAGCTTCTGTCCGCCTGGGTCCCTAAGTGTCTAGGATGAGAAGAGCTTCATAGCCAGTGTCCCACAGACACATGGCCGGAATGAAAAGGTATGTCAAGCCATGGAGATGTGAGGGTTGCTCCTTACTGCAGCATAATCTAACCCATCCTGACTGATACACTAGCAAAGTAAGTGATGCTAGTAAGTGATGCATCCATTTCAAAATAAGTGATGTTTTTTAAATAAGAGTCTGTACAATACACTGTTACCCTCCAAGAGGAGCCACAAGCTGATAGGTTCTGCAGAACAACGGCTTTCTGGTCTCTTCACTTAATGTAAAGAGAGTCCCTTCTTCCTTCCGTCTGTGAGATTCTCCTCGAACTCAGCCAGGGGCAACACACCCCATTCTCACGTCAGAGAGTTTATGTTTGCCTCCCACTTAAGAGGTGGAAATGAAGGAAACTGATGCAAGTTGATGAAGCTAAACATCCTTTGAAAGGTGTAGCTATCCTGGAATTTATTTATTTAAGAGAAAGGAAGATGGTGGTTGCCAGTGGTTAGGGGAAGAGGAAAATGGGGAGTTTGATGGGTACAGAGTTTCAGCTCTACAAGATGAAAAGATGAAAAGAGCTCTAGAGATGGATGGTGGTGATGGCTGCACTTAATGCCCCTGAACTGTGCACTTGGACACGGTTAAGATGGTATGTTATGTCTATTTTAGCACAACTTAAAAATTTTTAAATAAGATAAAATAAAAAGAAGGGGGAGGGCTTCCCTGGTGGCACAGTGGTTGAGAATCCGCCTGCCGATGCAGGAGACACGGGTTCGTGCCCCGGTCCGGGAAGATCCCACATGCCGCGGAGCGGCTGAGCCCGTGAGCCATGGCCGCTGGGCCTGTGCGTCCGGAGCCTGTGCTCCGCAACGGGAGAGGCCACAACAGTGAGAGGCCCGCATACCGCAAAAAAAAAAAAAAAAAAAAAAAAAAAAAAAAGAAGGGGGAAAAACATACCAAGTCTCATAACCGAGAGAAAGGTGTTTAGAAAAGTATGATCACAACGTTATGAAAAATTTAGCCATCAGCCTTGTAACCATTAAGTACACTCAAGTCTCCAACCGCTTTTAAAACCTGTCCGAGGCTGAAGGCAGTTCCATTAGAGAGAATTTTTGCTCCTACTGTCCTGCCTAAATAAAACAGCGGTCTCTGCCATTCTCTACCATTAGGACAAAACAATTTCTAAGAAGGACAATTCACTAAATGAGCTTTTCAGCAGAGTCGGTCCTTTGGCAACGGCGTACACGGGCTATGTGTGATTGAGAGGGCGGGCAAAGACTGCGCTGGCTGCTGTCAGCAGCAGGTTAGGTAGAGACAACTCTTGAAACGGTTCCTAGCCGTTTGCAGGCTTAACACTTCTGAGCTGATCACAGCACAGACCACTAACTTGATACCGTGTTCTCCAGTGTGACCACGCCAGGATTTAAACTCTGACATGCTAGAACAAGCTTCTCAAAGCCGGCAACCTTGCATCACCTCCTCGAACCAGGCAAGTTTAATTAGGGATACCAGGTCCACTCCAGCGCCCTCCATCAGAATCCAGTGGTCAAAAGGGCAGGAAGGAGAGGCCACCAAGTGGTACCGCCTCAACTTCTTCCACATGCATCACTCTCCACTCAACAAACAGCAGCAGACAGGTAGAGAGAGTGAATTGTGTGCTCCTTCCTTTTTGCCTGCTGGGGAGGCCAGAAATACTGGATAAAGTTCAGCGGAGGGAATAAGCAAAGTTCTTGCTGACAGAGGAAGATAATCAGCAAAAAGTGCATTTGGGGGCCTTCCCTGGTGGCGCAGTGGTTGGGAGTCCGCCTGCCAATGCGGGGGACGCGGGTTCGTGCCCCGGTCCGGGAGGATCCCACATGCCGCGGAGTGGCTGGGCGCGTGAGCCGTGGCCGCTGAGCCTGCGCGTCCGGAGCCTGCGCGTCCAGAGCCTGCGCTCCGCAGCGGGAGAGGCCACAACAGTGAGAGGCCCGCGTACTACAAAAAAAAAAAAAAAAAAAAAGTGCATTTTGCATAAGGGCCCCTTTGAGTGCAGGGTTAAGATGAAGCACGGGGCTTCATTATGTATTTAAATAGATCCAGCTTCAATTACCCAACTGAATGGAGGATACTTTGTGATTCCAGATAATCAATGGTTTACTTGAGTGGCAGGAAAAGGGAAATTCACTTTAAACAAGAGAGGTACTAGAGAATATATGCCAGATCTAGGAAACTAAAATGTCAGATAATTTGCGTTTATAGAAGCACAAGAATAATTGTAAAGTAGGTTGAACTTCTTTTTTCCACTTTAAAAAGACAAAAAGGAGAAGGATTCAAGTTATGCATTAATTTTAAGAGGCTAGGTGGGAGTGAAGTTCCTGTGTGAGTTCCTGAACAGTCTTTTTTTCTCACCGGTTCTCTGCTTAACACACTTTAGAGTTTTATTTATACAAGACTTAATTAAACCATCAGAGTTAATACCTATAAAGAGAATGACAGATATGACCCCATAATTGTAATCCGGGGCTCCTCGCATCCACTGGAGAAAGTCATGTAACTGAGCAGCACTCCCACCCCTTACCTCCCCACCTCTCACCCACCCCAGGTGAACTCTTTCAAGAATAAGAGAGGCTCCACACTCCAGGAAGCCAGACACACAAAAAGGAACTGTGTACTGCAAACAAAGGAATACGTGGAAACCTGACCCAGTGAGTGGCCACGGCAAAGCTGAGTAGCCCCCAGAAAAGGCCAACAAATATTATCAACTGGACCCCCTCCACAAAAGGGCTCCCAATCCGCTCGTGCTGTCACGGCCCCCAGTAGACGACAATGTGCACGGAGGAGATCCAAGCACTTCTCTGGTATCTCATACTTAAATGTGGTCAGACAACTAAGGGTCGCCAGACATGCGATGAAAGCCTCCAGCATAAAAGGCAGACACCAGAGCACATGGTTGAGTTACCGCGGTGACTGTTACGCATGAGGCCTAGAGAGAGACAAGACTGAAGCAGGAGGATAAAGGGCCAGGGGAGGGCAGGCTCCAGGGGAAAAAAAACAGTACTAATCAACTATGTAATGAACCGGAGATTTAGAAAATATTGTGAAGTAAGCAGAAGTAAGCAAATTAAGCAGGAAAAATAAAAGATAATCATTAACTACGGGCAAAAAAACCAAAATGTTCAAGAAAGGAAATAAAATGATAGTACACTATTTGGCTCAGCAGCTAATACTATTTTTATATGGTCATACAGCACGGTGACATCGAAACAGCGTAACAGGGACTAGCGACTTAACCCCAAATTTTCATGTAACCATAGAGAAGATGAGGAAAGGAGAATGTGTATATAATACAGCTAGATATTCATCTATCATAACAGAAAATCAGCAGTTAATGTCTAAGGTCAGTTAAGAAATAGTATTGAGAGGGGCTGGGACCTGGGACCCTTTGCTGCATCGCTTGCACCTGGACAAACATCTCCACCAGCAATAGAATACAAAGGAACTAGAAGGGACTAAAAATAACTGCATACAGGTACAGTTGTAGCAAATTATGAACAATAAGATACAAAAAGACCAAAAAACCCAACTGCCACTTTTGAGGGGTCAGGAGCAAAAGCAGGGTGCTGTGATGATCCCTGCGCATAGCACCACCAAGGGGCTGGGCAAACCACCCCTCCTGCCCGACCCACCAATCCATCCCCACCCTCACCCCATTTAAGGGTCAAGCTTGCCCCCCTTCAAAAAGTGAGCAAAGGAAACTGTTACTTGTTTCTCTCCCTCATGCTGCAGCTCGAGTCCCAGTAAAGCCTGGCCAGAACTTCTCATCTGGCCTCTTACCAATTTCTGTTGATTAAGGAGTCCAAGAATCCTGGTCAGTAACAGTATAAGCATATTGATGAGAAATGAGGGTAAATGCAAGAAAAAGCAAACAAGCAAAACAAAACAACAGAAAAAACAACCAGTTAAAATAGTGGGGTACAGTTGCTTAAGGGAGTGAGGACTGGAAGAGAGGGTAAGGAAGTATGGGAAGAGAATTTCACTTTAATTCTTTTAATTAAGGTTAATTATTTAAAACTGTGTGTTCAAAACAGAAACAGACTCAAAGACATAGAAAACAAACTCATGGTTATCAAAGGGGAAAGGAGCAGGGGGCGGGGGATAAAGTAGGAGTTTGGGATTAGCAGATACAAACTATTACATATAAATTAGATAAACAACCAGCTCCTACTATGTTGCACAGGGAATTACATTCGACATCTTGTAATAAACTATAATGGAAAAGAATCTGAAAAAGAATATATATCTATAACTGAGTCACTTTGTCGTACACCTGAAACAAATACAACATTGTAAATCAACTATACTTCAATTACATACATAAATAAATAAATGAAGCTATCTGTTCATACTGACCTAATTACAAATTTAAAATATTGTAAAAAGGAAGAGGAATACTGTTAGTAACATTATTTGGATGATACATAACAGTATACAAATTATATGTTAAAATCTAAGCCACAGGGCTTCCCTGGTGGCGCAATGGTTGAGACTCCGCCTGCCAATGCAGGCGACACGGGTTCGTGCCCCGGTCTGGGAGGATCCCACGTGCCACGGAGCGGCTGGGCCCGTGAGCCATGGCCGCTGAGCCTGCGCGTCCGGAGCCTGTGCTCCGCAACGGGAGAGGCCACAACAGTGAGGCCTGCATACCACAAAAAAAAAAAAAAAAAAAAAAAAAAAAAAAAAAAAAATCTAAGCCACAATTATATCTTGGCACTGTACTTTTAACATATGTGGAGAAACCTCTGAACACACTAATAGCAGGGCGTGCACTGCAAACCATTACCAGCCCTGTGTGTCATTTTGCACTTCAACATCCATACCTCTCCTTAGAGCAGGGCCAATGGCACCTCATCCTCTGAAAAGGCCCCCTCTGGTACTGGGAATGGGCAGGGTCCAGGAGGGACCCCATTCACTCTCTCCCCTTCAGGGAGCTCTCTGATCCTCTATCCCAAATGCGGCATTAATAGGATACCCTAAGGAGCTCTTGAACTTGAGTCTATGGCTCGTGGGTCATATCTGCTATTTCTTTCACTAGATGGCATGAGATTGAGCCACCAGAATGGTGCTGACAAGATGATCTGGGTTGAGTCCAATTCTTTACAGAGATTAAAAAATTTGACCTGGAGTTCCACGCACGCCATCGGTGACCCTTCTACACAACCAACTTATGCCAAAACCAAAGGTAAATATTTCCAAGGTGGCTGGCGAGAGGCAGGGAAGTGATCTGCAGTGATGAGAAAACAGGACTTAGCTAAGAGACCGAGTCAACACTTAACAATGAGAATACAGAAATCAAACGTTGAATTTGTCATATCTGTAGATAACTCTAAGTTAGGAGGGATATAAACATCAGGGAAGATCAAATTAAGATACTAGATGATTTCATTAGATGGACGAAAACCGCAAAGATAAAATTTCAAAGAGGTAAATCTAAGTTCTGCATTTGGACTTTTCAAAAAAATCTATTAAAATAAGATGGAGAAGACCTTGATGCTGAGGGTTGGATAGACCACAAGCTGAGTATGAGTCATCCGTTTGTTGTGGTTTCGAATAAATTAAGGAATCGACACCAGCATCATGGAGGAAATGAGAGGAACAGGAACCGAAATGCACGCGGCACAGGGCGGAAGCTGACAGGGTGTCAGGTTCTGGAACACGATTACAAGAGAGAACGTCAAGGAGAGGAACTGAATCACAGGGAGACTGGCTCGGAAACCTCAAGCAGGGAGACCTAAACAGGAGACATGGTGGAGGGAAATGAGAGCTGTTTTCAAGTATTTAGAAGGTTATGAGAAAGAATAAGCGGGAAAGGCTTTCTTTAAACCCTGGGGGAGAACATGGAAGCAAAGGGAAATGGCAAAAGTCACCGGAAAGAACGTATTATCTCAACATGGCGAAGAACTTTCTAGAACTTGGAGCCAACTAACAAAGTAGGTGGTTAAAGAGCTGGGAGCTTCCCAGGGATGGAAGCTGATCAGCTGTCCAGGCTGACCAGCTGTCGGGGGCCTTGCAGAGATGGCGCCTACCTTACGAGGGAGGCTGGATGTTAATCTGCTGAAGTCCAAGATACTAAATCCTTTCCAAAATCTACCAAGTCCACTTGGCGCTCCTTGTGAAAGAGGATTTCCAGATTTTTTTCCTAATCTGGCTGCCCTTGTCCAGGGCCTATGCCAATGACCTTCATCGAGTCTGACACATAGAACCAGATGGGGCACTTGAAGATAATTCCCCAGAGCATGATAAAACTCAAAGCCTTAGACTTTTCACAGAGAAGCCACACTCAACTTCTGTAAAGATACTTGGGGAACTAATCTCTTTTTCTTATAATTAAAATGCTAACTATAACATGTATTGAGCATTTGCTATCAGATACCTGACTTGCATTACCGCATTCAATCCCCAACTCAACATAAAGATACTAATACTATTCTTCTTTTAAAAGGGTCTTTTTAAAATATGCATGCTATAAAAATCAGGAGTTTGGGATCAGCAAAATATATATATATATTTATATATATATATTTATATATATATATATGCATGCTGTAGCCTCATACAGGTGATATTCTTTTTTTTTAACATCTTTATTGGAGTATAATTGCTTTACAATGGTGTGTTAGTTTCTGCTTTACAACAAAGTGAATCAGTTATACATATACATATGTTCCCATATCTCTTCCCTCTTGTGTCTCCCTCCCTATCCCACCCCTCTGTGTGGTCACAAACCACCGAGCTGATCTCCCTGTGCTATGAGATGCTTCCCACTAGCTATCCACCCTACGTTTGGTAGTGTGTATATGTCCCTGCCACTCTCACTTCGTCACAGCTTACCCCTCCCCCTCCCCATATCCTCAAGGCCATGCTCTAGTAGGTCTGTGTTTTATTCCCGTCCTACCCCTAGGCTCTTCATGACATTTTTTTTCTTAGATTCCATATATATGTATTAGCATACCATATTTGTTTTTCTCCTTCTGACTTACTTCACTCTGTATGACAGACTCTAGGTCCATCTATGGAAAGGCAATGAGCCCTTAGAGATAATATTTTCTACACTTCTTTAGATATATAATTGCATATGACTTTCTACCCAATCAGGCATCATTCTTACTCTGCCTGCTCACTATGTTCCCAAGGCATTTAATATAGGAATTTAAAACTAATATTAGGATACGTTACCATAAAAGTCACTGAGCTTTTTGGAATTGTATGTAACATTCTCCCGTAATGGATGAAGAGAGGGCCGAGAGGAAACAGTACTTTGTAGGTGATGGGTGCTATTTCTGACTTCCAGTTGGAGGGAAGAACGCTAATTAAAATAGTTTAAATGCAGGAGCTACAGCCTCCCTTTGCAGACAGGGTAGCACTTCTTCTACATAAGCTGCTCTAACATTCATGCCCATTCCCACCCCCATCCGGCACACAGAACTCCTTTTCTACTTCTGCTGGTAACAAGAATCTCCTTTCCATGGACGCATCTGAATAACAGCAACAGATCAGAAGCATACGAGCTCTGGAAACTGTGTGCACTGAACTGAGCCCTGGGGCTGGAATAACCTACAAATTATTTCCATAATCGTGCTTGATCTCCCTTGCTTTAGCTTCACCCCCTACACACACAGGTTCCTTTCAAATTCAGCCCCTCCAGAGTCATGTGGATTACAATAAGTAGAAGGTAGAAAATGCCCTCATGGATCCCAAAGAGCAGTAATTTCCTCTGAAAAGGTTCATTTTGTGCTCTATCCCACGTAAGAAGCATAAACATTTCACCAAAACAAGAGGACACAGAGGTTTTCATGAATAAGGTCCTATGTTGCCACAAAAGAATTTTATTCAATGTGACCTAATGGGTATTCAGATTCTATTAGCAATTTTATGGCCAGGAAAGTCCTTTCAAAAAGATTTCACATCATGGGTGTGTAGGTAAAAAAAGAGAATATCCTGAAATCAGTGAGATCATCATCTAACCTGTATAATGAGGCAAGAATGGCCAAAATCAAGTTACAGTTTTGAAATATTCCCTATGAGTGGCTTAATTCTAAGAATGAGAAAACGTCACTTTTAACTGTAATCACTGATTCTTGCCCATGTTCTTCTTAGGGTAAGTAGTAATAGTAATGGGATAAATAATATACTTAGACAATAAGGGGCTTCGGCAAAAGAGAGGCTTGGTTCGAATCCAGCCCCAACACTCAGTAACTGTGACTTGACATCCAATCATTAGCCTTTGTAAGCCTTAGCTTCACAAAAGGGGGTACACAATCCACATCAATTAGTCAAAATATGGATACACAATCTAACTCACTGATTTCTGGAAGAATTATGTGGATTCACATTGTAAAACACTTTCAAGGCAGTGGCATACCATAAGGGCACAGCAAAAGATAACTGCTGATATCATAATAATGTTATTGTTGTTATTGTTAGAGTAGTTAAACATTTCCTCATCTGCAAGATATCCCATTAATTAATAAAAATCTATGCTAGATTTGGAAACACAATGGTTTATAAGTTATATAGAAGAATATTCTCAGGAGACAGAGCACGTAGATTTTTTTAATAGGATACACAAAGCATTACCCGTTAGGGAAGACTTGAGAAAGGAGACTACATTAAAATTTAAAAGTTTTGGTATAACAAAGAATAACTTTAAGAGAGTAGAAGGCTAGCCACCTAATGGAAAAGGATATCTGCAATGCATATAATCAACAAAGAGATGATATACAAAATATGTTAAAAACTGCTAAGAATCATCAAGAGAAGAAAGACAACTAAATGGAAAAAGAGGCAGGAGACTGAAATAAAAACTTCACAAAAGATGATATTGAAATAGTCATTAAACCCATAAAAATGTGCTCAACTTCACACTAATAGTTTTTTTAAAAAGATCTGACAGGGCTTCCCTGGTGGCGCAGTGGTTGAGAATCCGCCTGCCAATGCAGGGGACACGGGTTCGTGCCCCGGTCCGGGAAGATCCCACATGCCACGGAGCGGCTGGGCCCATAAGCCATGGCCACTGAGCCTGTGCTTCCGGAGCCTGCGCTCTGCAACGGGAGAGGCCAAAACAGTGTGAGGCCCGCGTACCGGAAAAAAAAAAAAAAAAAAAAAAAAAAAAATCTAACAATAACACGTGTGGACAAGGATAAGGAAGAACTAGAATTCTCCTAGGCTGCAGATGGGAGCATAAATTATTTCAATAATTTTGGAAACTGACAGTATCTAGCAGACTTGAATGTGTGCATATATCCCATGACCCAGCAATGCCAGCCCTAGGTACGTACCAAAACAAATGTGGACAAATGTATCCTGAACATAGAAAGAAGAATGAATACTCATAGCAATACCTCTCAGGATCCCTACAAACTGGGGTCAACTCAAATGTACATATGGAAAGGTGGCCATACATCCCAGTTAGCCTAGGACTATTGAAACTTATGCCTATTATCCTGGCGTAATTGTTAATAGTGCTGCTATAACTCTTAAAATTGTCTAGTCTCTAAAGTGTCCTCATGAGTCCATCAGAAGCAATGGGAGAATAAGAACCTCAAAAAGATGATCCTCCATAAAAGCAATAACAACACTGGCAAAAATTGTCAAGATGGACTTTTTCAGAACTCTGGAAATTAAGTCTTGTGACTTAATTGAGGCGCATTTATTGAAAAAAAAAAAAGGCTGAATCTCAGTAACAGTATTAAGTATAAGGGTATCTTAATGCACTATTCTCATCATCATCTCTCTATCTCCACATTCATGTGAAAACCAGCAGTCAAACAGCCACTGAAGAGGGCAGAATGGGTTTGGAGCTCTCCCAAAACACCATTCTCAGAAAAGTCATTATCTGACCTGTTTAATACAGCATAAGAAATCCCCATTCACAGGGCTTGTAGCTATTTGACTTGACTCAGAACTCATTCATATACACAACCCTTTACTCCAGCCCTGTTTGTAAAAAGCAATCAGTGACACCTGTTTAATATCACAGTTGCCTGAGGTTGTGATAACAGTTGGGGCAAAAAAGAGTTGACTGAGAAACTTTAGGAAAAGCTGGGGAGTAAGATATCCATAGTCCTCAGAATTTAGAAGGTCACATACATGCACAGAACTGTACACATGCTCAGAAAACCCTGAGAAGGCCCTGTGCTCACCCCTCAGGCTGATCTTGAGGCTCTGTGCAAGCAGAGGTGAAGACTACGGCAGAGCTGTAAACTAACTGCCTAAGTGCTGAAGAGGTACATACAGAGGTCCTTGGGAAAGAGTAAGAGATTTATTACTTCTGGGCACTTAAGGTAATCTTTCCAATCATTAGAGAATATCAGTAGTGAAATAAAAATTATTCTCTTTTAAAAAGAACCAGAAACAAATTCTAAAGTTAAAAATGTAGAATAAATGAAGTGAAAAATTTAACAGAGGGGCTCAAGAGCAGATTTTTTTTTTTTTTTTTTTTTTTTTTTTTTTTTTTGCGGGCCTCTCACTGTTGTGGCCTCTCCCATTGCGGAGCACAGGCTCTGGACGCGCAGGCCCAGCGGCCATGGCTCACGGGCCCAGCCGCTCCACGGCATGTGGGATCCTCTCGGATCGGGGCACAAACCCATGTCTCCTGCATCGGCAGGCGGACTCTCAACCACTGCGCCACCAGGGAAGCCCTCAAGAGCAGATTTGAACTGGCAAAAAAAAAAAGAATCAGTGAACTTGAAGTAGGTCAACTGAGACTATCCAGTCTAAGAAACAGAACAAAAAAGGAATACAGAAAGATGAACAGAGTCTCAGAGATCTATGAGACACAATCAAGCACACCAACTTAAACATAATAGGTGTCCCAGAAGGAGAAGAGAGAAGAGACATGAGCAGGAAGACTATTAGAAAAAGTAACAGCTGAAAACTTTCCAAATGTGATTCAAACACGTATATACAGGTACAGTACATACAAGAAACTCAATGAATTCTAGGTATAATAAACTGAAAGAAATCAATATTTAAACATATCATAATCAAACTGTTTAAAGACAAATATAAAATCCCCAAAGTAGCAAGAACAAAGCAACTTAGCTATAAAAGGGATCCTCTTAAGATTAACAGGTGATTTCTCATTAGAATCCATGAGGGTCAGACGGCAATACAGTGGCATTTTCAAAGCACTGAAAGAAGACTGTCAATCAAGAATTCTATATCCAGCAAAACTATCTTCAAAAATGAAGGAGAAATGAAGACATTCCCAGATGAACAAAAGTGTTCTGGCTTAGATAATATAATACATGTTCACTCTATTCAACCAGTAAGCTGCATGTATTCATGTAAGATTGTAGGGTGCTAGAACCTCCTGTTTCTCGTCCTGGGTGGTGGTTACTTTGTGACACTTCATTGAGCCATAAATTTATGTTTGTGCGCTCTTCCGTATGTGTGTTTTACATCATAGATTGAAAGAAAGAAAAAATACATGCTTTTTGATTGTTCACAAACAAAATTACTACTTTATATTTCCTACTTTAATTGCCCCAATGCAAATAACTATAGGGGACAGACCCAGAAACATGGTGAAATAACCTATTACCCTCTTCCATGCCTTTATTCCAACTCTCTCTGTGGCATGGAATATCCTCACTGTCAATTTCACTCAGTTCATCCCTACTCTTCCATTACCATTCACTGTCAAGGTTTACCACATCATAAAGATCAATTCATTCCAATGTCTGTCTCCCATATTATATGTGAACATTTTTAAGTGTAGAAACTGTACCAAAATATCTTCTTGGTATTCTCAATATGACTGTGCATAGCACATAGGAAGCATGGAATAGAGCCTTGAGGAATTCCCATATTATGGGAATAAATGAAGAAAGCCTAACTAACTAACACCACAAAAAGTGTATCACAACTGACCAAACTCAAAGGATTCCCTATAGAAGCAAATGTTAACCCTGAAGTGATAAGCAGGTTGGTATTTTTTAATACAATTAACCATCAAACTTCAAGAACTTTCAGTACAAAGTTCTGAAAAGATGAGGAAGAGAAACTGGGTATAGCTAGTCATTTCTGGGATGTCATGATTTTACTTTATGAGTAATATTAGAAGAGAACATATTATGATGAAAAATTTTGACAGTTCAAATCATGTCTAAATTAAGGAATTCATGATCCTTTCTCTAAAGTGCTACACAAATGATATCGAGACTACAGTGAAAAATCCTTCAACCCACACCCCTCCTCGGGCTTCACTGTGGAGGCCTCTGGGTGAGTTCAATCATTCCTGGAACTCAGTATAGACATTTATTTTGTCATTCATCTTTTTTGTTCCTATAATGTGCAAAAGATAGAACCCACCACTCGAAGGAAAACAGCGTGAGGTACATGGGCAGGAGACGGAGGTATCTGGTAAGAGATTTGAAATGCTCTGCAAAGGAGGAGCCCAACAAACCTGAAAAAGGAAGGCATCACCCAGGGAATTGCTGAGGCAGAAGACAAAGTCCTTCTTGGGGTGCTCAGGCACGGCCTGCACGATGCTGTTCTCCACCCAGACGGCATGCTTGGGGATGCTGTTGTGGTCTATTCCAGACCTACCATCGCTCTCGTAGAAAAAGAGCGTGCACCCTGAGGAAACAGAATGGGGGTCCGCGTGAGTATCTGGTGCTCATGCAACAAAAAAGTCTGTAGTGGAAACTGTTACTTGTGCCCTGTTACCAGGAAAGGGCTGGAAATGAGTGTGAAACCTAGGAAGTAAAGAGGATGGGGCCACGCTTGTACTAAGTCTTGGATGGGCTTGGATAGAGACTTTTTTTTTTTTAACTGAAGTATAGTTGATTAACAATGTTGTGTTAAGACTCTTAAATCAGTTTCGTCATTCGTGCCCTCAAGTTCTTTAAGATGTTACTTCCTGTTTTAGAATGTGACAGATATCCTCACAGGCATACGGGGGTCTGATGGCTCCTCTGGCCAGCGGTGGCTGTAAATTCAGCTCCTCAGGCCAGAACAGCAAGCACCGTTGAGTGAGGGCCGGCACCAGTTCTGTCCCACTGGAGTCCCTCCCAATATGTCTCACAGGATATGCAACCAGAGAACACAATTTTTTGGGTTTTTTGACTATGCCCTTGGAGAAAACAAAATATAACACTGGCTTTAGCTGCTTTCAGGATAAGGAAAGAAATGACAGACTTTTAGTCTCAGATCTTTTCTATAAAATGCTTTTCTAGAGATCAGCCATGTCCTTGTCCCTCCTGGAAGAGGAAATGCATGGCACACATATGAAGGCCTGGGGGAGGCCAGAGGCCTGGTCCACACTTAATTATACTGTGAAAACTAAATGAGACAGGAGCGATAGGAGCCTTTCCTACATTTGTGGCAAGGTGGGCTCAATAGATACCCTCCGTCATGGCCTACACGTGAGGCGCACTTTATTAGTAATTACTCACTGAGCACTTGCTCTCAAGTCATCATTTCAGGGGAAACCCGGGCCCAGCTTTCTGACTCTTTAACTTCAACATAAGCCACTTGGTCTGCCTTCAACATCTTTACCACAAGCTAGGGCCACCGTTTATGTGAATCACAAAGACTTCCAAGTACAATCTACTAGCCTGCAGTATGCACTTCTGTAAAGCAAATTTGTAACTGACAACACAGAATGATGGAGATCAATGGAAAAGTCACATGAGCGCAAAGGCGATTTTTCCCAGCCTGTAATATTTCACAAGAGCACGTAACAGCTGCTGGATGCAATGTCCCCCAGCACAGCAGCACGCAGCACGGTGGCACGCGAGGCCCACTCATTTCACAGTGTTTGCCTTCGTACAGCCTGACGGTGAGCTCTGCCTAAAAGTCTACTGCATGGTGTCCCTGAATTTCATGGTTTTATAACTATTGTCCTTGTCTCCATACTTCAGGAGTTTCAATTCCTCCTCTAATCCATTCAAGTTATATTCACTTTTTTTTCTTAAGGTTGTACGTTTTCTGTGATATTTCTTGTTGGAAATTAGGAATGTTATAAGAGTAATTTTAGTAGGGTTTTGTTTTCTATTTTTTTAAGTTTTGTAGTAATAAGTTGCTTACATATAATTTAATTATATACTTCTGGAATGTTCTGCCCCAACCCTATTTTTCTTATAATTCCTGTTATTTTGAAGATCTCATGTTTTTACAGACACATAGAGGTCACGTTCGGAATCATCTATACCTCCTCTTTCCATGTCTTAAGCTAACATAGATTCAGAGACACAAAAAGAAAAGAAGTGGAAAGGGGAGGCCCTTTACCTCCAAATCCGAGGTTCCTGAGGTGGGGCAATCTTGCTGAATGAGGGACCTTTGGTGAAGTCGGGAGACATTTTTGCTTGTCACAACTTGGGGGTGGGGAACAGAAGGAGGTGAGTAGCGGACAGGTATGCTGCTAAACATCCTACAATGCCCAGGACAGCCCTCATGACAAAGAATTATCCAGAAAATGTCAACAGGCCTTCTGTTGAGAAACCCTGCTCTAAATAATCCTTAGGAATAATATTACGCTAATGATGAACAGATCCTTAACAGAAAAAGAGCAACACAGCTTTACCATAGTTTGAGAACAGAGACTGAAGCCTATAGATAATTGATACGGGGCATCCACACGCTGAACATCTTATGTCTTCCCAAATTGCTGTTTTCATAATTTTTCAACTTCGGTTTACAATGCCCTGTGACAGTGGGTGGTTAAAAATCAGCTTGTACTCAATTATCTACATGTTCCAATTTTAAGACTAATGAGAAGCAGCAAATCTGGAAACCATGTGGTCCCTGGCAACAGGTTCATTTACCTTCATCTTCACTTGAACATAATCTGTATGCTTTTCAGTTGTGGATGGAGACACTCCAGAGATTAATTCTAAATAAAACCTTTTTTTGTAAAATTAATTATTCTGTCAAAAGTGAAAGAATCTTTGGAGAATTTTCTAGCCTACGGTTCCCAGGTACTCTGCTTTTCATTTCTCCATATCCAAGCCCAAGTCAGCAGCAAGCCCTGCCTTTGAGTGGCAAGGACAAGCCCCAAGTTTGTCAATATATAATGGGACCTGTCAGGAGTAAGAAGCAAAGGACTCGGCAGCTCTGTGCTCTGGGCCTGGATCCTGACAGATAGTGTCACTCAGATCTGGGTCACCAAGAAAGTGAAGCCTCCCTCCTCTAAAGGCTGTGTGGGCTGGGCATCCACACCTTGCCTCCCTTGATCATTTATTCTCTAAAGGAACAGCAGAAACAAACCAGCCCCCGCTTCCACGTCCCAAGTAAAAAATCACCTAATCATTTTTATTCTACGCCACTAACAGTGTCATTCTCATATTGAGTGTAAGAATCACCTGGGAAGCCTGTTTAAACCACAAATTCCGGGCCTGTCATGGGCTGAATTATATCCCCCCAAGTTCCCATGCCAAAGTCCTAACCCAGGGCCTCCGAATATGGTTGTATTTGGAGATAAGGTCTTTACAGAGGTAATTAAATTTAAACGAGGTCATAAGGGTGGGCCCTAATCCAATATGACTGCTGTCCTTATAAGAAGAGGGTATTTGGACATAGACAGGTACAGAGGGAGGATGTGAAGATACTAGAAGAAGACGGCCATTTGCAAGCCCAGGAGCGAGGCCTCAGAAAACACGAAATCTGATGACACCTTGATCTAAGACTTCTAGGCTCCAGGACTGTGAGAAAATAAAGTTCTTTTATTTAAGCCACCCAGTCTGTGGTACTTTGTTATAGCAGCTCTAGTACAGGGACTAATACAGGGCCCCACCTCCAAACTGTGAGATTCGGCAGGTAGGGATATAACCCAGGAAGCATCTCAGGTGACCGTGACTGCAGGTGGTCTTCTAATCATGTTGTTAAAAACTCAGCATTAGTTAACAAAATGAACAACAAGATGGGCTACTAAAGGGAACAGAGGTTGCAGCGTCCAGTGGTGTGGACATTTAGGGGAGGAGCAGAGAGCAGGGCCCCTCAGACATGACCTTGTAGTGCCTCTAAATTAAGCCAAGGCAGGTCCCGCGTGAGAAAGAACAGTAGCAGTTCTCCAAAATGCTCCCACAGAACGAACATCTGTGTTTCACAAGCAGAACCATGACATCAAATACACTTTTCCCAATTCACAATGGAAAACTAAAAGCAAAGTGTGCTGTGTGTATGTGTAAACTGATAGAATTTGCTCAAATTCAATGTTCCTATTTCCCATGTGTGTTCAAAATTTCATATGCACTTTATATAGACTATATTACGGTAGTTGATTTAGCACAGAAAATAAAATTTAAAGTTTAATATCAGTAATTCCTGTGATTTTCCACAGAAGATACCATGGCTGCCAGAATTTCACATCTATTCAAACTTTGAAACCACTAAGGTAGACTTTCCGAATGAGAAAAGGACATGAGAAAGAACCTGACTCTTCCTAAGACATCCTTGGAAGTGCAGCAACGAGATGAAATAACCCAGCAAGTCTTAAAAACTAGACATGAAGAGAAAGACAGCATCCCACCCTAAACATGCAGCAACGTTAGACACACAGGCCCTTGGCAGTAGGGGAAGCTACCCTGCACTGGCTGTCAAGAGGAAAGACTCCTCTATGGGGCAGCTGGTTGTTCCCTAAAACACACAACCCCCTTTCTTCTGCAGTAATAGAAACCCCAGTGCTCAGCCGGGCCCGTCCCTGCCTCCCTTGCAGCTAGGCTGGACTCATTTCTGGCCAATGTGATGGAAGCAGAAGAGATGCAATTTCCAGGTTGTACCCTCAGTGCAGAGGGATACACCCTCCACTTCCCCCATTTTTCTGCTGGAACCTGGACCCGCTGGTGAGCTATCCTAATCATTCAGACTAACACAATGCTCTAGGGACAGTCAAGCAAGGACAAAAGGAATTCTGGCTTCTGGGTGACTTAACAGCAAAGAGTCAGCCCATCACTCTTAGACGCTCCACCTCTGCTAGATGGAAGGGAAATAAAGTTCTGTCTTGCCTGAGGCACTGTCATTGTGGGTCTCAGTGACATGCAGCAAGACCTATGGTCTAATTAACATGCTCCCTTTCTGATTTACCAGGTACTGAAGCAACAGCTGGCAGCATTAGTAACGGGGGCCACCCAAGCCCTGCTTGGCCCTGGGGGGTTTAAACCACCACACAGAGCTCTAGGCTGTTCCATGCCTCTAGGATTGGTTGCTCCACGCCAGCCACAGCTGGTGAAATCCAGTATCAGATGGAGTCATGGGTGCACCACGCCAGCCGAGCCCAGGCTGCTTCCTCCTGGATCCATCCTTCATGCTCATTAACCTGTCTAACCTATCCTGCCATGTACTGACCCTGCTTCAAATCCAGCTTGTGTCAAAGATTCTAAGCGGTCTTGAGAAGTGTTTTTCTTTTCAAGACACAGAGCTCACACATGTGTTACAATTTCTACACTACCAAGATATATGCAGACGTGCAAAAATACGTATACATACTTCTAAAGTGTGTGTAAAGCGATTATGAATAGCAAGACTTAAATGTATTATGCTTACTAATGAAAAGAAAGACAATGGTATATAGATATACCATTGTGTATAGATATCTATATACATGTATATAGATATATGTCTATACATATACACACACTCAAATATTCAAATGGTATATAGATATACCATTGTATATAGATGTCTATATACATGTATATAGATATATACCTATACATATACACACACTCAAATATTCAAATGGTATATAGATATACCATTGTATATAGATGTCTATATACATGTATATAGATATATGTCTATACATATACACACACTCAAATATTCAAATGGTATATAGATATACCATTGTATATAGATGTCTATATACATGTATATAGATATGTCTATACATATACACACTCAAATATTCAAATGGTATATAGATATACCATTGTATATAGATGTCTATATACATGTATATAGATATGTCTATACATATACACACACTCAAATATTCAAATGGTATATAGATATACCATTGTATATAGATGTCTATATACATGTATATAGATATATGTCTATACATATACACACACTCAAATATTCAAATGGTATATAGATATACCATTGTATATAGATGTCTATATACATGTATATAGATATATGTCTATACATATACACACACTCAAATATTCAAATGGTATATAGATATACCATTGTATATAGATGTCTATATACACGTATATAGATATATGTCTATACATATACACACACTCAAAATTCAAATGGTATATAGATATACCATTGTATATAGATGTCTATATACACGTATATAGATATGTCTATACATATACACACACTCAAATATTCAAATGGTATATAGATATACCATTGTATATAGATATCTATATACATGTATATAGATATATGTCTATACATATACACACACTCAAATATTCAAATGGTATATAGATATACCATTGTATATAGATATCTATATACATGTATATAGATATATGTCTATACATATACACACACTCAAATATTCAAATGGTATATAGATATACCATTGTATATAGATGTCTATATACATGTATATAGATATATGTCTATACATATACACACACTCAAATATTCAAAGTCTGACCATAAAACAGTGACTTTTTCACAAACATAGATGGCTCAGACATTCCATTAAGCACTGGGTTGAACCCTATGAAATTAGCAATATTCCATCATTTTTTACCCCCCAAATAAGATTCAAACCAGTGATTTTTTTCCCTCCAAAACAGTCACTTCGGGAGGCACATGTTTTGGAATGATTCCAAAAAAATATTCTTTTGGAACTCAAGCCTTTCAAACTGTCAGGAGAACCAGCTGTATACATGAGAAAACTAGACGAGAGGCTCCAATAGCTTAACTGTGAAACAGTCAAGAAAATAAAACATTGGTGGGAAAGGAAAATGGGGAGTGGCTAATCAAGGGACATAAAGTTTCAGCTAGATAGGATGATTACGTTCTAGGGGTGCTGTACAACTGCGTGCCTTAGTCAACAGCACTGTAACGTACACCTAAAAATATGCTAAGAAGGTAGATCTCACGTTAAGTATTCTTACCACCACAAAATACGTTTTGCCATTAGCAAAACAGAAATAGAAATTCCTATTTAAAATAGGAAATAGAGATTTCTTATTTTAAGGTTGAATTTCCACGTAATTGGGAAACATCATTTGCGCAGGCGCACCGCGGAGCACAGGATGTACCCACCCGGCACTGCAGGAAGCATGCTCCCTCTCTCACCTTTCAAGGACACCCAATACTGCTTCCACTTCCGCCGGGTGGCCGACTCCACCTTCTTGTTCTTCTTGTGCACCAGGAAGTTCTTGACTGCCAGGGCCCCGGCCTTACGCACTGTGCCCTGCGCGGCCGTGAGCAGGATGTCGGACCGGCCCGGGGAGCTTAGGGTGCCGCTGCTCTGCTCGTCGCTGTGCGCCGAGCCCGCCTCCTCCAGGCTCTCGCTGTTGGTGGTGCTCATCTCCAGCTCCCGTCGGAAGTTCTCGTACACCCCCTGGCGGGCTGCATCCCCGGTGGAGCTGCTGCCGCTGTCGCTGCCTACAAAGGCGCGGCCGGTGGGGGGAGAGTAGCTGGAGTTGGTGGCATTGGATCGCCTGGACAGGAGGTCCGTGTCGGTGGTGGCCCCTTCGATCCCACTGTCGGCAAACTCGCTACCCTCGCCCGCGTTAACATCCTTGGGAGCCAAAAGGGAGGAAAAAAGAAGACATGCATCATGCAGGGAAGTAACCCAGGGGCTCCTGTCGGTCCAGCCAGGGGCGGTGTAGCTGCAGGTAACCTACAGGGCATGGCTGCTCCCAACCTCTCCTGGACCAATTACTCCTCAACCCCCTGACCCGCACCAACCCAACTTGCCTGCAGAGCAGCTCAGGAAAACCATGAAGCTGCCCCGGTATGAATGCCAACAATTTGGAATGTTCAAGAAAAGCTTTCTTAAAAAGCAAGCAAGATTTCCAAAAACCTATCAATTACCTGACTTAGGTAATTAGGTAATCGGCAAATCAGCTATGGAGATGCTCTCACTGCCCTGCTCAGTGAGCTCGGCACCCTCACCCTCATCAGCCTGCCTGGAGCTCCAGGAAATGCTGCTGGCTGATGAGTTATTCCAGAGGTAGGGGGTTCCAAGGGATAATGAAGTCTTTACTGATAACTTTTTTTTTTTTTTTTAAACAAAGGGCCTAGTGAGGAGTCTATTCTATAATCTGGTGACTAAAAAGATAACTAGTGTGCCACCTCACCCACTCACCCAGCAAGGACCCACAGCCCAGGAGCAGGGAAGAGTCCTCAGGCTCCAATCAGCTTCGCTTCTTGAAAACAAGCAGCTTCTCACTCCACATTGAGCTAAAAAAGTCTGTGGGGCTCACAGCTCCAATGCAGGCTCTCCAATTACCTTGCCCTTTCAAAGCTGGGATGCTAGGAGCCCGATGCAAGCTACTCACCACCCCTGGGCCAAGTGACAGCTTGGGGCACTGCCAAGATGCAGCGGGTATCATTTCCCAGTTTAAAAACATTTGGAACTTCCAAAGCACTGCCCCTGCTCGCACGTTGAACATTTCCGGGACAGGCGGATCTGTTCTTGAATCAGAATCTTAATTGCTCTGAAGTGCTAAAGGCATTTCCATAAACAATGATTAAATAATGGTAGTCATCAAGGGAGGATAATGACAGCAGTACTGGACAGCACAGCTTGACAGTTTCATGGATAAGAAATTAGACTGGTTTTTCTCAAAGGGAGAGAATCGGAAAGTGAGTCTGACATAGGAAGAGATGGCAAAGTAATATGTGGTTTGGGGGCTTAACCACTTGTTAAGCCCTTAGTCTCATAAATAGTTAATTATGGTTTGAAAATGTAAAAACTAACGGGCTATTCCGATTGCCATATAAATCAATGCTTTGCGTTCAAATCTCTGATGAGAGGCAATGGCGGGGTAGCGGACTGAGCCAAGCCACAGACTAATGTCATCCTGCACGAGGCCCAAACAGGTGTTGTGCCCAGGTCTCCGCACATCTCACCTGGTCAATTCTAAGTTAGGGCCCTCAGAGTTCACTTGCGTCATGAACAGGTCCTAAGTGAGCAACTTAAAATGGGCATAGCCAGACATGAAAACAAGCAAAGGAGACACAGAAAGACAAATACTGTATGACTGACTTCTATGTGGAATGTAAAAATGTAAAACTCACAGAACCAGAGGGTAGAATGGTGGTTGCCAGAGGCTGAGGGCCCAGGGAAATGGGGAGACATTGGTTAAGGTTACAGACTTTTAGTTACTATAATAAGTTCTGGGGATCTGATATACAGCCTGATGACTCTAGTTAAGGATACCATGTTGTATCCTTGAAATTTGCTAGGAAAGTAGATCATAAGTGTTCTCACCACAAAAGAAAGAAAGAGAGAGAGAGAGATAAAGGAAGGAAGGGAGGGAGGGAGGAAGGGGTAATTATGTGAGTGATGGATATGTTAATTAACTTGATTTTGGTAATCACTTCACACTATATACATATATTAAATCATCACATTGTACACCTTCAAAAAAACACGAAAACACACAACAAGGAGTACAGTGTGCAAAGGGTAGAAATTTGACAGTGGAAAAACCTGGCAAATACCACCTCGGCCAAGAGCTCAAGGTTAACTGGGTGTGTGGTATATGGGAACCCTTTCTACTATCTTTGCAATGTTTACGTAATTCTAAAGCTGTTCTCAAATAAAAAGTTTATTTTGAAAAAAGAAAAGAGGGGCTTCCCTGGTGGCGCAGTGGTTGAGAATCTGCCTGCCAACGCAGGGGACACAGGTTCGAGCCCTGGTCTGGGAAGATCCCACATGCCACGGAGCAACCGGGCCCGTGAGCCACAATTACTGAGCCTGCACGTCCGTAGCCTGTGCTCCGCAACAAGAGAGGCTGCGATAGTGAGAGGCCCAAGCACTGCAATGAAGAGGGGCCCCCGCTCGCTGCAACTGGAGAAAGCCCTCGCACAAAAACGAAGACCCAACACAGCCAAAAATAAATAAATAAATTTATTAATTTTTTTAAAAAAACAGTAAAAAAAATTTTTTTGAACAAAAAAAGAGAAGAAACAAGGAGGAGGTAAGAAGGGACATAGTAGCAGGAAGTGGTTAAGCTAGTTTCTAAGGACCAACGACATTTGCAATGGAGTTTAGGTCCCTGGGATGTAGAGGGACTCAAGAGTGTCAAAGAAACCATGGATGCGGCTCAGACGCAGACCCTGTGACTGTTGGTTCTGTCACTTGGCATCTGCTGTCCTGCCTGTTACCCGCCACCAATGGTCATCAAGGACCCAGATCTAGTAGGTCAAAGTCCTCTATACAAACAGGAGAGTGCTGTTACCAACGGACATTTCTCTCTGGCAAGGACATTAACAATACATATCCCTTGTGATCTAATAAGTAAATTTGGCCATCACTGATAATTCAAGATAACCATGGGTCGTGGGAGATGCGGAGTTTGTGGGATTCTCACCAAGATCTGGATTCATTGCCACACGCCTCAGTCCTTCTCTGGAGGAAGTGACAAAATCAGCTATAAACTCGCCTCAAAAATGAAAAAAGATGAGCTGCTCCTCTGTCAGACAGGTAGAGATCAGCTACACAGGTATACTCTCTAGGTCATAAGAGAAAGACTTCAGAACAAAAAGGAGAAATTAATTCCAGGCATCTGGTAATTCCCAGAGCTCTGGAACAGGAAGGAACCTTACAAAACCATCCCCTTGGTGAATGCATGGAGATGCTGAGGCTCAGCAAGTCACAAGTCTGGGGCTTCCCTGGTGGCGCAGTGGTTGAGAGTCCGCCTACCGATGCACGGGACACGGGTTCGTGCCCCCGTCCGGGAAGATCCCACATGCCGTGGAGCTGCTGGGCCTGTGAGCCGTGGCGGCTGAGCCTGTGCTCCGCAACGGGAGAGACCACAACAGTGAGAGGCCCGTGTACATCAAAAAAAAAAAAAAAAAAGAAAGTCACAAGTCTGGCAGGTGGCAGATTGGAGGTTGGAGCCCATGCCTCCAACGACCTTTTCCACTCGACAAGATGGCCCCATGGCTCAGCGGCAGGGCGCACCTGACTGGATCCTGTCTCAATAATCAACTCCATGCCTTCCCCTCTGTTTTTCAACAGTGTCCCTTCTAGGTTTTCCCAGTACAACTGAGTGACTGTGCATCTATATGCCTTGACTTTCCCGGCAAAGAGCTCAGACTCAAAAGTGGATGGAAGGAGAAAGAGGAGATGAAAAAGAAGATGAGGGAAACAGAGGCAGAGACTGAAGAGGCATGTCTCTTAACAGTCTACTACATCCCCACACACCATGAACTCCTACAGAATGCCTTGATGTCTCTACTGAAACTAAGAGTTGAGGCCTCAACAGACACTCAGCTCTTTGTCAGACTTGAACACGTGCTCATGCCAACTGACACTGCAAAAAACCCTGCAATGGCCCGGGCTGCGTATATTCAACTCTGGGACGACCATTAAACCGAACAAAGAAATGATTACTCCAGGTAAGAGGCCTGCTGGCCCCAGCTGAGCTGGCACGCTTTGGGAGCGTAACCACTGGAGAATGCTCCCCCCGTCTGTGATCCAAGCCAGCTCCAACCTGTTTCCACAGTGGTTAAGCAGACTAAGTGGTACACATCCTCCCACTGATATGTGACCCAACCTGTCCAGAAACAGATGGTGGCTGCCCAGCTCTGGCCTCTATTTGGTCATGAAGCTTGGGATGTGCCAAGTACCCAGAAACCCTTGCTCCAGCATCGTGGGAAATGATGTCCACCCAGCCAGAGGCATTACTCAACACCTGAATGGTCGACGGGGCTCCACATCCCCTACACCTTGAGTGTGGGAGACAGTCGTCTACAGCAGGGCTCCAGATGCCTAAGTGCCACACGAGAATTACAAGTTTATGGGTCTCAGAATCTCTAGAACAAACCAAAGACAGATACACTGATGTAGAGGCACTAAGTTCACACACTGAAAGACGGCTCCAAGGCTGCATCCTACATGCCCATCCTTCTCAAATGGCAGGACGCATACCACTGTGATAGGGTTTCCAAAGGCTCAGAAGAAAGACAGCATCATTGTGATGCAAACACTCCTGGTGCATCTTTCCAGAGGGTTCCTCCTCCTACCGACCTCCATCTCAAGGACACTTCACACCTGAGAAACGTGATTCGCCCCATACTTAAAAGCCCCTGTCAACCAACCACCCCACTCTTCCAGCGGCAAGAAATCCAGATGATCAACCCCAGGGAAAATTCCCACGGGAGCGAGCCCAGCAGGCTTTATTGCAAATGCAAGGTATGTTCCTTCTTATCTAGTTAGATGTCTTAGTGTACGATCAGTCCTACAATATTTAACCAAATACCGAAATTTAAAGCAAAAGTCAGAGGAGATCGAGGGAAATGGTAAGACCCTAGCTAGACAGAGAAATAACTCCCAACATGGTACATGATCCAGCCAAAGATTTCCTAAAAATAGCTCAAAATAAACTCCCCATGTTAGAACCACTCCACTGAAGAGGCTTCCAGTTATAAACAACATTCATGGAATACAGAGGCTCTTAAATCCTGCTCTCCCTGGACAAGTCCTTCCAAGCCAGATCCTTTGAGCACTCACCGATTTCTATTTCACTGGCAGTTTCCCAGCATGAATGCATGCACTTTCCCACTGGATGCACAAGTGGCCAGATGTTGCCCAAAACATTCGACAGCTGCCAGGCAAGAGTTTTCTTTGTCATTTTAGCCAGGCAGCAAATGCTTAAGTGAGCTCTGGTACTAAAGTGGAGGCAGCAAGAGGTAAATTCAAAGGCTGTTTTCACTGCCTTGAAAACTGGAGGGTCACCCAGCATGAACATAGGCTAAAGACACATTGTGGCAAAGGCTCAAGTTGTTTCCACCCAGGGAATTTAGAAAGACTCTGAGGGACAGGTTTGCTGTGCTAATGGTGTGTGAACACAATATTGAAGGGCTAATTAGCCACAAAGTTCAAGGGCCCTGGGACAAGTCAGGGACCAGGAGGATCAATTGGCAACTTGTAGTTACAAGTCGAATGCAGTTAGAAACTGTTACGTTGGTCACTTGTTTAATTTCCCGTTGAATCCAGCTTTGCTTCAACACACCTGTATAGAGAAGGTAAACACAGAAGAGAAGAGTTCACAGAATTTCAATGGGGGGGAGGAGATTTTTTTTTTTTTTTTTTTGGCCATGCCACGAGGCATGCGGGATCTTAATTCCCCAACCAGGGATAGAACCCGTGCCCCCTGCAGTGGACATATGGATTCTTAACCACTGAGCCACCAGGGAAGTCCCTGGGGGAGGAGATTTTGACCTGCAGAAGCCTTGAATTAGAACAATTTCTGCCTCATTAAATTCTAAAATATTCCCCCCTCTGGCTTATCATCTTCATCTTATCCCCAAAATCTAAGGACTCTCCTCCGCCACACATGCACACACATAAGCACTCTCTTTGGTTTCCAACGTTCTCTCCTTGGTACGCTCAGTACTATACTGTACTACACTCTTAGTACACCCTCCCGTGGTAATCTCAATACAGCAAATGTCATGTCTGGGCAACTTATTTTGAACCAATCCACGCCTCAGTTTCCTCACCTGTATAATGGGAATAGCAACAATATTTTCTTTGTAAGACACTTTGTAAGATGTGAGATTCAGGTAACACAAGTTTCTAGAACGGTGCCCAGCACACAGTACCTGCACAAGCGTGTTAACTCTAATTACTGTCATGTCCATCCTCAGCCTTACTTACATCTCAGCCCAAGGAGAGAAGACGCTGCCTGACCTCACTTACTAGCTTCCTGCATTAACATGAAAGAATGGGCGTTGCTGAGGAACTTGGGAAAAACCAGGTCTCATGGGAAAAATACACAGGCCCACCAAGGCTGGTGCGAGCCAATGTAATCCCCTTGAATTATTTTCACATTCGCAAAACTGCACAATAGACTAAGAAAAGGATGTTTCCTATGCTGTAAGTAACTGCGAGGTTCTGCTACTAATAATTGCCATTCTTGATTTACAGAAGTATTGCAGTATCCATTTGCCATCACTGTAAGGTTTTGTTTCTTTCCTCTCTCTACACAAATAGCCACTGCCATTTTGAATTTTTGATGCTGAAGTTTGTAAACTGTACCTCTTGGCTAAGGCTAAGAGTTTAGCCTCTTTACATGGGTCCCAGCTCCCTTTGAGACATTTCTAAAACCCTGTTTCTATTTCCTTCTTCTTCCTTTCCTAAGGCAAAATCTCCATGCCCTTGAAAGTTTCCAGCACTCAGTCCCATCCTCTCTAACTATTCACAACGGAGTGACTCAAAATTTCTCTCAATGACGACGGCTGGAGTTCTTACCGCTGCCCCAAAGAGTCTCAGAAGTAAGTTGGCAAATGCTTGAAATGTTGCTTCAGGTAACTCCAGACTGGAGACAGCTCTACGTCTAAGTCAGTGTGAATCATCTTCTCTCCTTTCATCTGTTTTTCTACGTGCATGTCTCAAACCCTGTCGCCACCCTTCCCCTCCCCACCACCTCAGGATGTATCACATCCCTAGTCCCTTTTCTTCTTTTCCTAGTGCCACATCCCTGGTTCAGCCACAGACTCTCTGTTCTAACTACCTTCCTACCATCAATCCATCCTGCGTGGCCTGGCTGGGTAAGTCTCCCAGGAGCAAGGTGAGGCCTCCCAAGGCTGTCCATCCAGGCCTCCACCAATGTCCAGCCTTAGCAATGGACCTTTGGATGCACCCAGCCACCAGCCAAACTGGAGAAGTCATACCTGTCTACGCTCCCACCTTGTCTTGCGTCCAGGAATTCCAGGAATACTGATCCTTCAAGGTCCAGCTCGGAGCCCCTCTTACTACAGCTGGAAGCCTTCTCTTCCCCTCCTCCAATCCCTGGGCAGCTTCTCTGCAGCATGCCCTTCCCCCTCCGCTCCCAACTCTGCTCCAGCCACACTGGCCTCTTTGTTCTTCCTCAAAGGTGCAGGGCACACTCCCACCTTTCCAAATCAATGGCCAATTCCCACGTCCCTTCCAAATCCCTACCCATCCCGAGGGGCGGGGCCCGACCCAACCACCTGAACCAGAATTGCTCTCTTTTTCCCATAGCATTCCATGTACTTGTTAGGCTAACTGTTTGCTGCAGACACACCTCCACTTCACCCCAACTAGCTTCGTGAGCTCAGGGATCTCTTCTTTTTTTTTTTTTAATTTTTTTTTTAATTTTTTGATTTTTTTTAACATCTTTATTGGAGTATAACTGCTTTACAATGGTGTGTTAGTTTCTGCTGTATAACAAAGTGAATCAGTTATACATAAACATATATCCCCATATCTCCTCCCTCTTGCAACTCCCTCCCACCCTCCCTATCCCACCCCTCTAGGTGGTCACAAAGCACCCAGCTGATCTCCCTGTGCTATGCGGCTGCTTCCCACTAGCTCTCTGTTTTACATTTGGTAGTGTATATATGTCCCTGCCACTCTCTCACTTCGTCACCGCTTACCCTTCCCCCTCCCCGTATCCTCTAGTCCATGCTCCAGTAGGTCTGTGTTTTATTCCCGTCCTACCCCTAGGCTCTTCATGACATTTTTTTCCCCTAGATTCCATATATATGTGTTAGCATACGGTATTTGTTTTTCTCCTTCTGACTTACTTCACTCTGTATGACAGACTCCAGCAACCTAAGTGTCTACCAACAGATGAATGGATAAAGAAGATGTGGCACATATATACAATGGAATATTACTCTGCCATAAAAGAAATGAAACTGAGTTATTTGTAGGGAGGTGGATAGACCTGGATCTCTTCTTGATGCATCCCAAGCACCAAGAATAGTGCCTGGCGTGGCGTAGGCACTTCCAAAAAAACACACCACAAACACTGTTGAACAACTTAACTCCTGTTCATCTTCCACCCTCCTCTCCAAACAATAAAAGCATTTCTCATGGAACACATTTTAGTTTGACTTAAAGGTCTAGTCATTTCCAGGCTCAACTCACGCTCAACTCCAGTTGAAGTCACAAATGAGCCCCAACTGGAAAGCTTGACTTCGACATCTTCCAGCCATCGGGTTTATTACGTCTTTTATGGAGACAACCAGAGATCATTTACATGTTTTTTTCTTTCATCTTTTTAAAAGGAGAGAAAGTGAGAAAGACATATTGGGCTGTTTTATGGCCCCAACTAGATATTCTGTCAACAGGAAGTTCAAAGCACACTGGGCCCCAGCACAGAGAGAAAAGCTGGTGGGCGTTTCCTAAGTTCTGCCCTGCGGATCCGTGGAGATGCTCCCGGGGCTGCACAGCAGGCTGGCTGGGAGGCCTCCAAGCTCCCGGTCCCAGCCCTTTATCCTCCTCAGTTATGCTGGGAAGCCAGCAATGACAGCAATGACACATTACTGTGGGACACGGCTTACACTGAGGGACACAGAGGCTCCTCTCCTCACGGACTAAACTAAGAATGTGATTTTCAAAGGCTTGGATCTCCCCAACCTATATTAGCATAAATAAACAGCTCTCCAAGTGAGGACCAGGAGTCCTTAAATAATTTCAGGGGGTCCCTAAGGTCCTTATTTTACCAACTATCTGTTTGAAGCCAGGCTTTCCTCATATAGTACAACCAAAACAGCATGCTACAAGAGAGTGAATGCAGAAGCAGATATGAGACCCTAGTGTCTTCTGATAAGCCAGAAATTGCAGAGATTTGCAAAAATACAAAACAATGCCGTTCTTCTGGCTTTTTTTTTAATTTTAGAAAATAAAATTTTAAAAATAAAGTTATTTATGTGAACATGTAATGGTTTATTGCTGCTATTTTAAGATGAATTAACAAGTATTTTTTTACATTTCTGTTTCAATTTCTAATGTGATAAATATTTATAGATATAACCCACACGAACGGAAGCCCTTTGGAGTCTGTAACACTTTTTAAGAGTATAAAGGAGTCTGAGAACTGCTGATATAAGCCATCTCTCAGCTACCTTCTCACCCTCCCACTCCTCAAAAGAAGATCTTGGCAAAGAAGAGGGATATTCTTGTTGAAATGGATGGGCTGTTTTTCAAAATAAATATCTCACTGCTTAACCTACGTGGCAGAAAAAGAAAAATCAAAAGGAAGGCAAAAAAAGAAGCATCAAACAGGAGTAGCGAAAGAAGAGAGGTTTTTTTAAAAATGGACTTTGTATGAAAATATTTTGTTTCACGAAGAATTAACCTAAGGTTCTTCAAATGTATGGATACCAAGGGGGGAGGGAGTGGGGTGGGAGGAATTGGGAGATTGGGATTGATACATACACACTATTGATGCTATGTATAAAATAGACAACTGAGGGTAACACACACATATACACTATTGATACTATGTATAAAATAGACAACTGAGGAGACACACACATATACACTACTGATACTATGTATAAAATAGACAACTGAGGAGACACACACATATATACTACTGATACTACGTATAAAATAGACAACTGAGGAAACACACACATATACACTATTGATGCTATGTATAAAATAGACAACTGAGGGGAACACACATAACATCCCCTCCCTTTTGGAGTTCTCTCCCGTTTAGGACACCACAGTGCATTAAGTGCAGTTATGTATATGTACGGGCTGATTCATTTTGCTGTGCGGTAGAAACCAACACAACTTTGCAAAGCAGCTATACTCCAATAAAAATTAATTTAAAAAAAGAATTAACCTGAGGTTCTTAACCAGAAGCTTCTCAATGGACCTTGGAGGACCCATAGATCCCCTGAAATGATATGCAAAAGGGTGGTCTCTTGTGTTGATCCCAAAAGATCCAAATTTTTCATCTGATTCACAAAGGAATCTGTGACCAAAGGTTAGGAATCTCTTGGATGCTGATGTCAGTTCTTAGCTCAGGGAACATGTTTATCCCTGAACCATTTAAACTAAGTGTAAAACAAAACAAAAATTTAAAAATCAACACAACTTTTATAGGAACTCAAGATCTTCTTCTGATCATGCCGCACCCTTTATCTTGCTGAAATCACCAATCCTATTAACTTGCTTATCCAGGCAAGGAAGTCGTCAGGGATAGAGCCTTCTAAAGTCATCTTTGGCATTTCTCCAAAAAAGACATACAGAGGGCCAACAGGCACATGAAAAGACGCTCAACATCACTAATTATTAGAGAAATGCAAATCGAAACTGCGGTGAGGTATCACCTCACACCAGTCAGAATGGCCATCATTAAAATGTCTACAAGTAACGAATGCCGGAGAGGGTGTGGCAAAAAGGAAACGCTAATACACTGTTGGTGGGAATGTAAGCGGTGCAGCCACTGTGGAAAACAGTATGAAAGTTCCTCAAAAAACTAAAAATAGAGCTACCCTATGATCCAGCAATCCCACTGCTGGGCATATATATGCAGACAAAACTATAATTCAAAAAGATATATGCACCCCTATGTTCACAGCAGCACTATTCACAATAGCCAAGACATGGAAACAACCTAAATGTCCATCAACAGATAAATGGTTAAAGAAGATATGGTACATGTACACAATGGAATACTACTCAGCCATAAAAAATAATAATAATAATGCCATTTGCAGCAACATGGATGGAACTAGAGATTATCATACTAAGTGAAGTCAGACAAAGACAATACCATACGATATCACTTATATGTGGAATCTAAAATATGACACAAATGAACTTATCTACGAAACAGAAATAGACTCAGATGTAGAGAACAGACTTGTTGCCGAGGGGAAGGTGGCAGGGAGATGGAGTGGGAGTTTGGGGTCAGCAGATGCAAATTATTATACATAGAGTGAATAAACAACAAGGTCCTACTGTATATAGCATAGGGAACTATATTCGATATCCTGTGATAGACCATAACGGAAAAGAACATGAAAAAGAATATATATATATATATGTATAACTGAATCAGTTTGCTGTACAGCAGCAGAAGTTAACACAACACTGTAAATCAACTATACTTCAATTTAAAAAATACAAATAAAAAATAAAGTCGCCTTTGGTCATCTCTCTCAGGGACCGCTGTTTCAGGCCACGGTAGTGGACAGTTACTATTTTCTTTTCAGCCCACCACCCTGTTTGGCTTCTGTACCAGAACTGGGGGGGGGGGTTTGATGTTAAAATCTGAGGGCACGTGAGCTGAAACCTGGTTGAACATGGGGAACCACTGTGGTGTGGGTTTGCTTCTGAAGAAAGGACCCTGGTCTGTGGGTCAGAAGACTTTAATCTTCTGGACTGGACTTTAATCCAGGCGTGAGACCCTGTCAGCTAATCTCCTTAGGTTGACTTCCTCCCCTGAAAAGTGACAGGAGAGTTGGCAACTCACAATCAGGCTGGAATGAACCCCCGCAGAGGTGCTCAGGGGCCAGGAGCTCTGTCTTCTGGCAACCCCACACCATACGCCACGGCGGGAAGAGGGTGTCATTAGCTGGACCAGCACACAAACCTTAGCACCAGCGCCACATCCCCGCGAGGAGCTCTGAGGGGGCCCCCCTGCTCCCTCCCAAGGTGACGGCCCCCTGAGACATCCTCAGCACAGCCGCTCACATTCTTTCATCCCCCAGGTGGATGAATGAAGCCCTCCTCAGGAGTTATGCAGGACAGCTCCGAGCCAAAGCTTCCCTTTCAAACACAAAACCTGGCTCAAGGACACTCCATCGAATGGCAGTTTCCTCTCTCCACCTCACCCGCTGATAGTCTTAGAAACACAGGAGAGCTGAACTCTACACAATTAAGCCAAAGTTTACCATCATAACTAATCACCATTATTTACTGAGCATCTAATACATGCAAGATATTGTGCCAGGAGTTTTACATTCATTCCCGTGTGGAAGCCTCATTCAAGAGGCACCGAGATCCTTCTCGGTTACATAACCAACAGGTAACAGGGTTCAAACTTACAAGCTCAGACCTGCCGGACTGCAGAACCTCTTCTTTGCCTGACACTAGGCTGCCCCTTAACCATGTCTGTTAACCATGGGAACACTGAGAGTAAAGTTCAGGCCAAAATACCAACGAGGCATTCACTGAATCAAGGGGCAAGCGACTTGGGATTTTACAGAAGTCAGTACAAATAAACTCTGCTTTCAGTAGTCTGGGTAAATCCTCCCAACGAAGGGGTAGCAGACTGACTCACAAGATAAAACTTTTACGCGGGAGCTACACGACACATACTCAAGCATATTGAATTGGACAAGTATAACTTCTCAGCGCTTACTGTGTGGCAGACACATTTTTTGATCATTTTCAAATAAAAAGAGGTTGTTCATGTCAGTTCAGATAAAACATATTGTCTCTCAGGCTCAGAGGCCATGACCTTGGCCAAATGCCTGCCATGAGCTCTTTTCTGGGGAGTAAAAGTGCTGACAGGACTATTGCAGATTCACCCACATCCCCAGGGCAGAGGACGGAGGCTTTAATACCTACCATCCAAACTTGCTGGAGAGGGGCCCTGGGTCAGAAACTTTTACCAAAAGAAAGAAAAAGAAAAGAAAAAAAAGAATCCTTTTCAAGGAAGCCTCCACACCCACTGCCTCTTAAAATACACTGTTTGGAACATAGTGGGTTCTCAAGAAATTGCGCTGGATGAACGCGCCAAACTTAGACTAGGAAGTGTGGGTGGATGGACAGTGTTGTGCATAATTCTGGGGTTTGTTTCAAGTCATTAAAGATCCTCACTCAACACGTAAAGTCGGTACAAAAATAAGACTTCCGTTCACCTTATACACTCCGCAAAAGGCTTCCATGCATGGAATCCCACTTGGTCCTCCTAATGGCCCTGTCAGAGGCTGGTGTCACTCACCCAGGTCAGAGAAGAAGCCACTGACGGAGCGCCTTGCCCAAGGTCACCGTTTAGTAAGGAGTGAGCCAGGATGCAAATGTACTTCTTAGGATTCCCAGTCCGTTGCACTTTGCGTTACATTAAGCTACCACAGTGCTTTGTGAGACACCACATTGAGATGATGTCACTTTCACATATTAACAATTTTAGAAGGCGACAAGCCAAAGAATGGAAATGTCGTACAACAATTACACAGGAGAACTTTCAGTGATACTGGCTCTGCCCCTCTTCTGGGGGTGGCCGTGCTCTCAAAGGCTCACAGCCCCATCCGTGGGGAGTGGGGGGAAGCAGAGGTCCAACTGTCCCCCTGTGCCGGAGACCTGGAGACAGGGAGCCAGAATACCACCTGGCACCCCGTCAAATCTCACACAGAATATGCGCTAACTTAGCCATTGTTCCAGGTAAAAGTGACGGTCACAAGTGAGGTTCCTTTTAACTGCTGAGGGCCGGGAGCCACGTCTTCCAATCAGGTCTGCAATGCCAATCAGGCGATGTCTTCAGGACAGAGCCTGCGGTGCCTTTCAGGTGACCCTTTAATGGGGCACCTATCTCACCTGCGTCCCAACCTGTCACGTTGCCAGTGTAGGAAGAGCCCGGCCAGGGTAGGCAGATGGACCACAGCGGGGTAATTCCGTCGTTTCTATCATTATAATCTCGCTTCAGAAGAGAGATGTATAAAAATTCAAGAAGCGGGCTTCCCTGGTGGCGCAGTGGTGGAGAGTCCGCCTGCCGATGCAGGTGACACAGGTTCGTGCCCCGGTCCGGGAAGATCCCACGTGCCACGGAGCGCCTGGGCCCGTGAGCCGTGGCCGCTGAGCCTGCACGTCCGGAGCCTGTGCTCCACAACGGGAGAGGCCACAACAGTGAGAGGCCCGTGTACCGCAAGAAAAAAAAAAAAAAGATACCTTTCGGGCTTCCCTGGTGGCGCAGTGGTGGAGAGTCCGCCTGCCGATGCAGGGGACACGGGTTCGTGCCCCGGTCCGGGAAGATCCCATATGCCGCCGAGCGGCTGGGCCTGTGAGCCATGGCCGCTGAGCCTGCGCGTCCGGAGCCTGTGCTCCGCAACAGGAGAGGCCACAACAGTGAGAAGCCCGTGCATCCAGATGCAACATTCACACTCACCTTCTCAAACCTCAGGATCAGCCTTTTTAATAATTTTGTTTCTAACACAAAGTTTGACATAAACACAAAACTACCCTGAGTCCTCAACTCATACAACACTAATAATAATGAAAATTACAACTTACAGATTGTCCCTTATGGGTAGCTTCTAAAGTACCAAGCGCTGGCCTTCACATTCCATTTTCTCAGAAACTTTATTATTATTCCCATTGGACAGATGAAGAAATTAAGGCTTCCAGAGACTTAAAAATTATGCCCAGGGCTTCCCTGGCGGCGCAGTGGTTGAGAATCTGCCTGCCAGTGCAGGGGACACGGGTTCGAGCCCTGGTCTGGGGGGATCCCACGTGCCGCGGAGCAGCTAGGCCCGTGAGCCACAGCTACTGAGCCTGCGTGTCTGTAATCTGTGCTCCGCAACAACAGAGGCTGCGATAGTGAGAGGCCCGCACACTGCGATGAAGAGTGGCCCCCGCTCGCCACAACTAGAGAAAGCCCTCGCACAGACACGAAGACCCAACACAGCCAGCCATACATACATACATACATAAATAATTGTGCCAAAAGTTACTCAGGTAAGAAGAGGTGGAGCCAGGATACCTGGCTTGGACACCATCAGCAAAACTTGCCCTTCAGTGGATGAATGGGGGCTGTGGGGGGAGCGTTATAGACATACAGTGGAATATTATTCGGCCTTGAAAAAGGAAGGAGCTTCTGACACATGCCACAACGTGTGAACCTTGAGGATATCAACCTAAGTGAAATAAGCCTGTCACAAAAAGACAAATACTACATGATTCCGCTCTTACAAGGTCTCTCTCTAGAGCCAAGTTCACTGAGACAGAAAGTAGAACGGTGGTTGCCAGGGGCTGGGGAAAGGGGGAAACAGAACTATTGTTTAATGGGGACAGAATTTTAGTTCTACAAGATGAAAAGAGTTCTGAAGATGAAGGGTACACAACAGTGTGAATGTACTTAATACCCCTCAACCATACACTTAAAAATGGTAAGTCAAGATGGTAAGTGTGATGTGTACTTTTACCACAATTTAAAATATCTTTTAGGGCTTCCCTGGTGGCGCAGTGGTTGGGAGCCCGCCTGCCGATGCAGGGGACGCGGGTTCGTGCCCCGGTCCGGGAGGATCCCACGTGCCGCGGAGCAACTAAGCCCGTGAGCCGTGGCCGCTGCGCCTGCGCGTCCGGAGCCTGTGCTCCGCAACGGGAGGGGCCACAACAGTGAGAGGCCCGCATACCGCAAAAAAAAAAATATATAATAAAATATCTTTTAAAAAAAGAAGAGGAAAAGGTCAAACACAGACTCCTTTAACCTCTATCAACCCAGAGAAATATATAGTACATTTCAATTATTCTAATATAGAAATCTGCAGTGGTTAAAAAAAAAAAAAAAACCAAAAACACACAAAAAAACCTGTATCCCCAGACGACTTGTATACGGGGATTTGAAATTCCAAAATAAAATTAGAACCCTGAGATTTTGAATACTTAAAAAGAAAACAAAATAAAACAAAACAAACTTGCTCTCGGGCAGGAACACGGACAATCTCGCGCCAGTTTCCTTTGCCCTCCTCCCCAGGTTCCTCACCATCTGCCCATTATATTTAGACACCGTTCCCAAGAGAATTGAGCCTCAAAATAACCCTCGAGATAACATTGACTTGCACTGAAGCAAGACCAGAAGGTGAGCGCCGTCCGCTGCTGGCCGGGTCAGAGCACACCTGCTGTTTTCCAGCTGACCTCAGTGGTATTCGCTGGTCGCCCTGGTGGCCAATACACCTTTCAAGGCAAATGGGCCCGATCTGGATTCCGGATCTGAAGCACCACCCTGCAAACTACCGACTCATCCTCAGCACAAGCCAGGACTCCCGGAACTGCAGGACCAGAAAAGGACGGAGGCACGCGGGATGACCTGACATGTTATTATCTCCACGTTAAGTATCATGACTAATCAAGGTCACGGGTCTTCCCTTCATAAGTAAGATATGTTTTAAATCTTTGAAACATGTTTTCACACCCACTCTTTCATGCCCTGGACCCTGAAGCAGGTGAAGCGAGCATCTTTACCCCACTGTTCAGAAGAGCAACTAGAGGTCAGGGTTTGCCCAAGGTCAGAAACTAGTTGGCTGCAACGTAGAACTGGAACCCACCCATGTTACTCCTTCCGCAACACCTCCCTCCAGAGAGAGGGCTGGCCAGCCTTGCAAGGAACAGGAAATTGAAATGGCTCCTGGTAAGGCAGTCAGCCTGCCAACCTCTGAGCGAAGCTGACAAATGACCAGAGCCCGCCCTGAATCAAAAACACCTCCTCCAACGAGCGGCCGCCTAACCTCTTCCCACCTGCGGCGCTGAAGAAATAAGTTCCCAGAGTCCCCACCCCACCATCCCCATCTGTCCACGGACAGAACCACGTCAGGAAGGAAGCTCAGAAGAAGTGAGATGCTGTTGGAAGAGCTCAGTTGGAGAGGCAGCTTCCCAACGTGAACTTGTCAGCTTTATTTCCACTCTCATCACATCCCCGACACACATCCACGCTTACTCCTTCCTTAATCCCCACTCCTTCACCACAGAACTGCAAGAGGGGCGAAGCAGAGGAGCGCTGAATCTCCAGAGAAATGCCATCCGCTGCAGCACCCACCAGGCAAACGTGGCAAAACCCGGCTAAGAGATGGGAATCGTGTAAAGGCAAAATCATGCACTTACAAGTCATGCATCATTTCCAAAAGATTGAAACAGATTCCAGTCACTTTACCTGAGTTGTTTTTGCTCTTCTGCCTTGCATGCTGTTGTTATGGCTCATTTGTGGGTTGGTGGCACCTTCAGAAAGACAGTGAGATTTCCTACAGGGAAGGGTGTTGTAATTACTGTACGGAAGAGCCTCTTCGGCAGCAGCCGGTGGCATCTTATGGTTCGCAAGATCAGGAATGTCAGACACCAAATTCCGACAGTAGCCTGCAAATTTGCCCCTCCGCCCCCCGTCTGCCGTCGCCCCGGAGGTTTTCTGAGGAGCATACAAGTCCCCCAGTGAATTGGCACGTTGACAGGTAGTGAGCTGCCGCGGACTCGCCGCGGCTTCCATCCCCCGAGTCTCCTCACAATCTTTCTCTTCGGCAGAACCCAAGATCTCTTCGTTGCTTGTTAAATGTTCTTGGCTCAGATCAGAGAGTGAGAATTCCAGGCTGTCCTCCCGCCAGATGTCTGCAGATTTGGAGCGTTTCTTCTTAAAGCTCGCCGTCTCCGTGAAAGTGGGCCCATCGGATGTATAGGGATGCTGCCTCCTGCCTCCCTCCGCCAAGTACGTAGCGTCGTCCCCGTAAAGCCTGCTCTCCTCCGAGTCTGGCATGCTCTGCACAGAGGCTGCTGCAAGGACAATGCTGCTGCCCACACTGGGGCTGACGGAGGAGTCTGTGTAAGACACGGGTCTCAAGCCCATATCCACTCGGTCCACCCAAATGGGGCTCCCGAAGTCCTCCAGGGTGCCTTCTTGGGAGAAGGGCTCCAAGCCATTTTCGGCCAGGGACTGGGGGATACTGGGAGTGCTGCTGGATCGGGTGGTCACTTCGGAGGTCCTGTGGATCACCTTCCCCGAGGAGGCGTGCCTGGTCCGCCGTGCCTTGTGCGACAGGCGCAGGGAACGCGACGTGTGTTTGCGCCCCAGGCTCGCATGCTTTTCTCCATAAAACTCATGCACTACATTTTGACTTTCTGCGTTTCCCATGGTTTTATGGTCTGTAGCAAAGAAAAAAAAAAAAAAAAAAAACACAAAGGAGGGGATCATTGACTCATCCAATGGGTATAGGGTGTTAACAGGAAGAGTTCAGCACACAGGGAGGGCAGCCAGCTTGGCAGATAACCGCGCACCTATATGCACCTGGCAGGTACTTGGACTCTTACGCGGTAGCAGGTGAGAACTAACATCATGTACTGAGGTTACTCCTGCGGAGATATGAAGTAAGAACATAAATGAGATCATTAGAGAATTACACTTGTCTCTGCCCGGAGGGTAGCTGCCCACCGGGCATGGCACAGGGCTGCTTTCATAGAGCTGGCAACCGTTGTCTTCTTCTACTTACCCTCTACAGGTGTACATTTAAAGCTCTATGCCTATCCATAAACTAAAAAACTCTAAAAAGTACAAACCAAGGTGTCTGCCAAATGAGTAACTTTCCGTTTGAAATTACACATTTCAAAAAACCAAGCAAAACTCAGAGGTGCATTGGATAACCTCCCTCTCTCCCAATGGTTCTGTTTCATTCTGACTCCATCTACACTGCAAAATCAATCAAAAATGGAAAAGCTCAAGATGTAAGTCCGATCAACTCTTCCTCATAAATCAAAGTCAAGAAGGAAAAGGGTTTTTACCTTAATTCCACAGCATTCTGAAAACCCTGATTGGGAGGCTGGGGTAGGGGGTGTGAAGTGGGATAAGGAGAAGGAGATGGGCAAAATGAAATAGGAACCCCACTCTCTGCCTGGCAGCAAACGAATGGGTTTATTTCTGGGAGCAAATCCAACCTGAGAACATTAATCTGGTACAGAGTGCCCTGCAAACAGAAATTCACATGATGAAATCACTAAATATCATTCAGCCTTTTGGGGCTAATCAGGTTAATTCAACTCCTTCCTTAACATTTTTCCGGTCTCTCTCATTGGTCTGAGGACTGTTACCCAGAGTGGAACATAGAAAAATCCTCAAAGTTTGACAAGTGTGACTCTATTTAGCCTTATTCTCCTTGCTCAGCAATGAGGTTTCTCTAGACCAGTTAAGTTGTATACACTTAAGATACACACATGAAAACGGCCAGAAAAGAAAGAAGAAAAATGGATTAGCTGGGCGTATCCCTGAGCTGATTCTTTCAATCATCTACATAGTCATTCATTCAGAAAATATACACTGAGCACCTACCACATTCTAGAAGCCAGAGATACAGCAGACAACAAAAGACACACATTCCCCACTCTCATGAAACTTACATTCTAGCCAGGGAAGGGATACAATAAACAAAAAAGTGAAAGGTACCAGAGGAAAACAGGAACAAATTTATTGTAACCATTACAGTTTGAAACACCCTGAAACGTAATATACATTCACATTGATCCAGAACCACTCTATAATCCCAATGTTCAGTCTCAAAGGTTGCTTAAACGCCTAATAAGCACATCTTTGCTGCAATGAAATTTGCGGCAACAGGAAGGCAAAAACCTCCATTGAATGTTCCGATGAGTTCAGAGGTAATTCATACAGACACCAGATGTGAAGCTATTCCCATACTGGAATATTCCCTACCAGGTCGCACATCATATGATTCTGAGAGCGAAGTTTCCAAGAAAGAGAATCTTCCTTTTACTAGTAGCAAGCTACTTCAAAGCAATAAGTTCACGCCTCCCTGGCTGACGTCTTTAAGAAGCCAAGAAAAAACGCATAAACTCAGCTTGGTGTAGGAAAAATGAAAAGATGCACTGTCCATGCATAACTTGTCTTATCTACATTCCTAAGAATATCATGTACTACGTTTTTGCAAGTAAAATAAATAAGCATCTGAAGTAATGCTAAAGGCCATGACCAATTTCTCAGGGTTCTTGATTGTTTTCTTTTAAGCATACATTAAGATACCTGGATGTGTCTATGTATCTATATGTTTCGCCAATGAGTAATTAAAAGCTTAAAACAGGCATTAGCCACAGTCCCATTTTAAGAATCACATAGATGTAAAGTTAAAAGAAGGAAAGAATGATGGTGACAGAAACTGAGGTATAGAAAGGCAAAACTGTCACCTCAAATGTACGAGGAGGTACCCTCCTCTACTGTATACATCAAAAGTTTGCAAATAGAAATTCACAGGCATAGTCTCAACAACAAAATTTCTGGTTAGGCTTGTTTCTGCCAACAGAAAACTAATCAAGTTAAAAGCCTCAGGAGAGGTTTCCTAAAGGAAATGGCCCCAACCTTCAAGAATTACAACACTCCCTACATTGCTCTGACGGGTCTGTTATATTAATAGCATTTTTAGTAGCAAGATTCTTTTCAGCCAGCCAAGGTAGGAAAGAAGCCATTTTTATCTTTAGAACTAGAGTTTAGAGATGAATGCCAAATCTCTTAAATCCTACCGAGAAGAAATTCTCCAGGGATGATCTAAGCAGAGTCAGCAGGAAGTCTGAAGCAACTCAACTTAGCAGAAAAATGTTTCTAGGGACTGCCGAAACACCCCTTCATTTAAAAGCTTTTCCTGAAAGGTCAGTGAGAACCACGAAGGCCCATGTGGGGGACCCTGAAATAACATAAGCATGAAAAACTAAAATTGCTTATTGCATACAACAGACACAATCTCCTCTTTCAGGGGGCAACCCCCAGAACATTGGTGAACTGAAAATCCTAACCCTTTTCACACACGAATGTAAAATGCCAGCTACTTTCAGCATCTTCATTTCTCCCTGCTCTCTCCTACTTAACCCTTACCATTTATTTTTATTACAAACAAAAAACTTGCTTTATATTTTATATTTGCACAGGCTTTGTTTGTTCCTGTGAGTCTGGAAGCAACTCTGGGCAGAGAGTGGCTTTCACTTTTTTTGTAGCCTTAGAGAGACTACAAGTGTTCTACGCGTGATGAGTCAATAAATGTTCACGCATTTTAGTAACAAAAGCAAAAAGTAGTGATCGGTACTTCAACATAATCATTACACAGTCACTAGGTAAGAGGGGAAAGATTAAGGGGGAGGAGAACAGGCTGAAATGCAAAAACTGGGCTAGAAATAGAAAAGCAGAGCATCAGAATAAAGGTACTCGATTGCAAGCTGGAAAATGTTACCATTTTTTAATTCATTACACTCGTTATTGATTTCCTTATGTAGAATGTTAGTGGCCCCAAATAGCTTGCACTTTCTGGGGTAGTTAGTGGGAGGGATATGAAGCAGGAAGTAGTGTGCAAGACTGTAACATAGGAACAGTTCTCTGAATTCAAACCTCAAGTCTTACACTTTCTTTCCAATGGTCTAAGATCTGACTTCCTGGCCTGCCACAGGGCCTTTGCTCATGCTCTTTCCTCCACCTGCAACCCTCCAGTTTTCAGCAATCTACATCTGGCTCACTCTTTCCAGTTTGTTCCGATCTTGACTCAAATATCACCTTCTCAGAAAGGCCTTTCCTGGCGTCCCTATCAAAATGACAACCCTCAGAACTCAACATTTCTTATTCCTCTTCTTTGATTTTTTCCCCCTCCTTAGCATTTATCATAATTGTAACAAAAAATGTGTTTCGCTTACTTACATTTTTTTTTTTTGGAGTATATTTGCTTTACAATGTTGTGTTAGTTTCTGCTGTACAACAAAGTGAATCAGCTATATGTTTTATATATATATCCCCTCCCTCTTGAGCCTCCCTCCCACCCCTCCAGGTCATCAAAGAGCACCGAGCTGAGCTCCCTGTGCTATACAGCAGCTTCCCACCAGCTCTCTATTTTACACATGGTAGTGTATATATGTCATTGCCACACTCTCAGTTCGTCAAACCCTCCCCTTCCCCCTCTGTGTCCACAAGTCCATTCTCTTCATCTGTGTGTGGTACATATATACAATGGACTATTACTCAGCCATAAAAAGGAATGAAATTGGGTGACCTGCAGTGATGTGCACGAACCTAGAGTCTGTCATACAGAGAGAAGTAAGTCAGAAAGAGAAAAACAAATATCGTATATTAACACATATATATGGAATCTAGAAAAATGATACTGATGAACCTATTTGCAGGGCAGGAAAAGAGATACTTATCTTTTTTATTCTCTATCCTTCCCCACTGGGAAACTAAGCCTCAGGGGTAGGACTGAAAGTTTGCTTGTCTTGTTTATTGCTGTATCCACAGCGCCTAGAACACTGCCTGAAAGACAGTAGGTGCTCAGTGGAAAAATAATGAATGAATGAATGACAAAATAAACTTTAATCTAGAATGTAAAAATTCAAACTCATACAACTACAACAGAAAATAGATGATAATGTTAGCACAATGTGAACTAGAGAAAACACACATTGGCCTTAAATATGCCAGCTCTTCTACATCAGCGTGCCTAGACAACACGCGAGTTTCCCGTCTGTGTGCTGTTCTCTGGGTCCCTTCCAGCTGCAGACCGGTGCAGGTCCCTCACTCCAGACCACTGGGTTTGGGATCACCCTGATCCGTGAACCGAGCTGAGGGCTTCAGCTTGCCCTGCTTCACTGTACCCCCCAGACTTCAATAACCTGGGCAGCGAATTAAGGCCTTGCTCCTGTCTCATTTCATTCCCACACTCTTCCTCTTTTTGGAGCTACTCCCTCAGAGGTCTAGGAAAGGGGCTCGGAATCGACAGGACCCATCTCCTCGCTGTCAGGGTAGACAGTGCAGAACTGCTCGGCCTGAGATGACCCAGAGAAAATGGGGGCAAAGGAGACATAGTGACATGATGGGAAGGGGTCATCTGAAAGTAGAAGGTGTCAGAAAATCAAGAGATTCTCAGGGCCAGAGACCAAGGACACTAGAGGAAGTGTGACTTTCCCATTCTTCCTAACACCAGGATCTTCCTCTTTAAGTGAGGAGTTAAACTTTTCAAATAATCACAGAAACTTCCTTCAAATCCCATCAAATTAAATACTACTAGAGAGCCGATTATGTTCGTTGTGTACCTAGGCTACCTTTGTGGACTTACAAACAAACCGGACTTAGGAATGTGCTCCCAGAACGGAACTCGTTCGTATGTAAGGGGCTTACTGTACTCAGTGACATAGTTAAAAGGGATCTTAAGGAACTTTATCAATAAGTACAGGCAGCACTATGTACAATAGCCAAGACACAGAAGCAGCCTAAATGTCCATTCACAGATGAATGGATACAGAAGATGTATCTTTATCTATCTATACACACAAACACACACATACAATATGGAATATTACTCAGCCATAAAAAAGAATGAAATAATGCCACTTGCAGCAACATGAATGGATCTAGAGATTATCATACTAAGTGAAGTAAATCAGACAGAGAAAGACAAATATATGATATCGTTTACATGTGGAATCGGAAAAGAAAGACACAAATGAACTTATTTACAAAATAGAAACAGACCCACAGACATAGAAAACAAACTTATAGTAACCAAAAGGGAAGGGTGGGAGGGATAAATTAGGAGTTTGGGATTAACATATACACGCCACTATATATAAAATAGATAACCAACAAGGACCTACTGTAAAGCACAAGGAACTATACTCAGTATTTTGTAATAACCTATAACAGAAAAGAATGTGAAAAAGGATATATATATGTATGTATAACTGAATCACTGTGCTGTACACCCAAAACTAACACAACATTGTAAATCAACTATACGTCAATTTTAAAAAAAGAAAGAAAAAAAGGTACATTCATTAAAATGGTTCATACATACATCTGGTAGGTGGTCCTTTCTGAGGGACAGCTTATATAAATTTATTAGTCTACTAAGCCTTATGTGATAAAATGATATAGAACTATTCACACACACTGAAAAAAATGTCACATTCCTGGCTTTGGTAGTTTACTGCACTCATGTATGATGCAACCATCAGGGGAAACTAGGTTAAGGGTATACTTATTGTGTACGATTTCTATAATTATTTCAAAATAAAAAGTTAAAGCCTTACCTAACTGGAATATTCTGGTTAAATGAAATTTTTGTTTAAAAGTGAGGGTTCTTCAACGTGAAATGTTTTTGAATCCTCTTTTTCAACAAATTAGGCAATAAAAAAATAAGCATGTATTGAGCATTATCTAGTATAATATTATCAAGAAATACAAAGTAAACACAAAACAATGGTCTATAGTGAGATTAAATAGAGAAGTAGAGATGATTAACTAGGGATTGGGCTTCTGTCTCTAACACAGTATGAACAAAACTGAAATGCTAATATTGGTGCCGGCCAAGATGGAGTAAGACACCACGGCTGACCTTCTCCCAAAGATAAATACTAAAAACTCTGGACCAAAGGAAAAACCAACTACCCGAGGAATTCCAAAGAGTAAGCAAAAGTAGGTGGATTGGGGGGTGGGAGTCAAAACCTGAAGAAGCCACTCTAACAAGAGTGAGTTTCCCATTTTTGTTTTTATTACTTTACTCTTCCAGCCTTGCATGGACGGTGGGCACACAGCCCAGCTGTGGAACAGGCAGCAAAAACTCCCGAGACATACCCGGTCATTCCAGCCAAAGAAAGTAAGAATAATGATCCCTGCAAGTCAAAGAGTGAGAGGGATCTCAGAGAAAAAAAGAGCTGGAGGAAACAAATCATCTAATGCTATGTACATCTACACAAGTCCCAGGCTCACCCCTCAAGTGCACATACCTGGGACTGACCCAAAGCAAGACAGCAAAGGCTTTGAGAACTGAATTAGATATAAAGCACGGCCCACCTCCCAGTCTAGCTCCCAAGTGGCACCTGTGTGGCATAAACCTACAGCCTCAGAGCAAAGGCTTTGAAAACTGAACTGACATGAGAGCCACCACCCTCAGGAGGCCAGATAGAACTTGCCATCTCAACCTAGCCAGGTTGATTACCTGCTAAAAAAGCAAACAGGAAAATTCAACATTCTCTAGATGATTTTCACAGGACCTAGATTCTCCCGACATAATACTCAAAATGTCCACAATGCATTCCAAAGAACCAGGAAAATCTAACCAGTTCTCAGGGGAAAGGACAGTCAACAGATGCCAACCCCAAGGTGACCCAGAGGTTGGAAGTATCCAACTTTTAAAGCAACTTGTATAACTGTGTTCTCTGAGTAAAGGTAAACACTCTTGAAATAAATGAAAAATGTAATTACTTGCAACATTTATGCAAGATCACCATGAACATTAATTATTATACATGAGTGGAAAAGTAGAAGAAATTAAAATGAAAGGTAAAACCTGTATGATCCAAGATATAACATGTAAGCTGAATTTTTCAATCATGCCAATGTGAGGTTTTCTTAGTACTGCATGAGAAAACATTCCAGTTAATACAAAGCCACCCATGGTCAAAGTCTCTGGGCAGAGAGAACAAAGAAAAATACTCCTGTACTAGTTTTAGTCAGAGGGGGAAAAAAAAAGGAGAGAAAGAAGAAGACACAAGGGAAATGAGAAATAACCTCATCACCTTGAGATCTAAGGAGGTTATAATAATATTTTTATGGTTTAGGATATCTAATTCCCTAGATGAGACCAGAAGTTCAAGCAGTACTCCAAACAGACAGCAGAATGCCCCACCCTTTAGCTGAAGGACAGGAATGTTCCACATGATCAAAGCCCAGCCTTGTGGGTCAGCCTGCCAGGGCTTGCCCTGTTCAGGAGTAAATAATCAAAAAGATAATTCTACTATTAGGGTCAAACATCTCTGGTGCAAAAAACTCTTCTTATTCTCAGCAAGTCAAAACTTACATTTGAGATGCACATCCAAGATATTGGCTTTGAGGAGATTAAAAATTTAAGAATGTTAAAAATATTTTACTTTCTCTCTCTCCCTCTCCCCGCCACCACACACACAGGAAGACAGAGGGAAAGGGAGAGGAAAACAGAGAGAAAGAGAGAGAGAGAGAGAGAGAGAGAGAGAGAGAAGGAATATACAGACGTATAAAATATGCTTAAGTTACTATCCTAGATAGAGTGATTATGGGCAATTTTAATTTTCAAAATTATACTTTGCTTATTGTATTTTCCAAAGTTACTACACTAAACCTGCATTCATTTTAAGGAAAGAAAAAAAATAAATAAATGCGTTAAGTCCCTAGGCTTCTTGGATAATTGAAGAGAGTAAGGATGGGGGCACCACACTGACAGCTACAATTAAACAGCACCAAACCCAAACTTAAAACAGATGGCTCCGGAAAATTACCTAAGATAAAGAAAATACTATGGAGCTAGAATTTAATCACTCTTTCTCTATGTTCCAATGGCACTTTGCTCGACCTCCTCACATAGTGTCTGTGGCATGGTTATTTGTACACTGACGCACTTGTCTTGCTTTGTATGTAGACCCTTCGCATTTTATTATAATCTCCCAATGGCAGGGACCATGCCTTACTTGTTATTACATTGGCCATTTAAATAAATTAAAGTTTTCGTACAGCTCTTCTCAACGGGACTGCTCATCACTCAGATCGCCTATAATAAGGGTATTTCAAAAATATAAAATATTAGAGCCCATCAGTGGGCGCAAGATGACCCAACTTACACTCAAGTCAAAAGTTAACTATTAAAGCAAGGTTTCTCTTGCTGGTAAGGGCATTGTGAAATCCAAGCATAAGGCATCTAATGATGTATATAAATTATGATTATTATTAATAAAATTTTTCACCCCCTCCCGAGGTATTTAAAAACTTATTAAAATAAACGTAATGATTACCCTTCTATGACTTGAAAACAGACCTCCAAAATTGCAAGAGAAAGGATGAAATGTATTTATTTCAAAGTTAAATTTGAAGCAAAAATCACAGGACAACAGATTGCAAATTTAAAATTAGATTCTAGTGGGAGGGCTTGGTTTCAAGCCTGTTTTTTTCCTACTGGAGGCTGAGCCTGAAGACAGGATAGGGGGGTTGGGGGGAAAGAGCTAAGATTAAACTGAGACAAAGTTCTGAAAGTTTTTGCTAAATCTTTACAAACCCATGAAAAGCATTTTGCCAAGTCACACACAAATACCCCTAACACAGGAGACTAAACAGGAAAGTTTTGCAACAAATAAAAGATAATCTTTGATTTAGAAAGATTATTGTTTTGACTGTATTTATTTTGCTTTTTAAAAGATTATCCAAACTAGAAACAAAATATATCATTGTTTTGAAGTAAGATTTTGAAGCTGGGATTGCCTTTTTCAAACATAATCCCATCTAAAGATGGTAAAGTTCAGGAATAAATTTAAAAGATCCTGAGGGCAATTCACAGGCGGAAAAAAGACAGGTATCTGCTTTTTCTTTTCTTTCTTTTTTTTTTTTTTAGTTTTAATGCTAATACTTTTGACTTGTTAGATGGGTGTAACCTTAATCCAAAAAAGTGACTCCGAATTCTTTTTTCCACAAACTACATACAACACAGCAATGCCAATTCTGCTAAAATGTATCTGTCTCACCACCTCTGAGGCATCACCATTAATTCATGGGGATATACACAGGCTCAAATACACATACACAAACTTACCTTACAAGGCAACAGTGGTTCCCAGCCCAACTTGCCCCAGGAGCACTGTGGCATTTAGATATTGAGATTGGAAACGACGTCAGGATGGGCAATGACTGGGGCTACGAAACGTATCAGCACTGGCCCCTCGGGGTGGCCATCACTGTCTCATCTGAGTCTATGAGAAGGTCCCCAAAACCTGGAGAGGACAGAAAAAGAGAAAGCAAATGGTTAGCCAGAACACAGGAAACAGGAATTTTCCATCGAGCCCATTTACGTAAAGTCTCCAACATCCATTTTGTGTGAAATACCACCCCCCCCCCCAAATTGAACAATGCCTCATTTAGCTACAGGTATAAAATAACAGGCATAATCAGATAAATCAATAAAGACAAGCATATTTACATTCACGGTAATAAATAGCCTGACAACCTCAGTTATTTTATCATTTTAACCTATGTCTAAAGATGAAGGTATCGCATAACAGAAACAGGTTACTGGGAAATGGTATCCATGGTACCCTCTTAATGTTTAAAAAGTCTCAACAGAGATGAATGAAAGGAAACAAGGGTATCTCAGTTATTCTCAAAGTAGAGCTATATTTACCAGAGAAGTTGAAGAAAATGCTAAAAGACACTTAAACAAAAGACCAAATTCAGTACATAGACCTTCCCATCATATACATGTTTTCAAAATAAGCTCCACAAACAAGCAGTATTAATGGTCTTTTTTTTCTAAAGCCTGCCTTCTGAGGTGAGACTGCAGATACTAAAGACAGGAGAAAGCCCCGAGGGCTTCCTTGGGGTGGCTGCCCTCATTCCTCTCCTACGGACCATTCCTCTGTGGGGCTGCCCACAGTTGGCACCTATTGCTGGTGGCTTCATCAAGGTGGGAACCCGAGGACTTTCCTGGTGGCGCAGTGGTTAAGAATCCGCCTGCCAATGCAGGGGACACGGGTTCGAGCCCTGGTCCGGGAAGATCCCATCTACCGCGGAGCAGCTAAGCCCATGCGCCACAATTACTGAGCCTGCACTCTAAAGCCTGCGAGCCACAACTACTGAGCCCGCGAGCCACAACTACTGAGCCACAAAACTCAGCCACAACTACTGAAGCCCGTGTGCCTAGAGCCCGCGCTCCGCAACAAGAGAAGCCACTGCGATGAGAAGTCCGCGCACCGCAACAAAGAGCAGCCCCCCGCTCGCCGCAACTAGGGAAAGCCCACGGTCAGCAAGGAAGACCCAATGCAGCCAAAAATAAAGAAATAAAGGTGGGAACCCGAGATGACAAACAGTTTGCACAGGACCACGGAGAAAACTGCCTCCTGGTGTAGGAGGCAGCCACACCAAGACAGTAAATAAATAAATAAATATATACATCCATAGAGAACAGCACAATAAGTGAAGTGACAGTTCTCTCTATCTTGGAAAACGTGCTATTTCACCATGAACTTGGTGACTCACACTTGCCAGGAGAGGAGCAATACCCCATTCTCAGCAATACCCCATTATTACCGTACAATGCATGTCCTTTCCATAATTCTCCCGCTGCTGTCCTGTTCCCTCTCTTTTCCCAGGCACCCTCCTTAAGCTGATCTCTGCAAAGTTTCAAATTTTCAAAGCGGTTCCTGAATTGCTTAGGAACTGGCAGAAATTAATAAGCAACAGCCCATTTATATTGAAATGGACTCATTACAGTACCAGCTGCCAATAATTTGCAAGGCTGGTTTCTTGCTGGCAAACCGGGCCTGCAGGCGGCTGTCCTCCACCTGCACAACGGAGGCTGATAATGCATTTTTTTATACTTAAAAAAAAAAAAAAAGTACATATTCTACTACCAGAATTAAAATGCTTCTCTATTATATTCTTCTAACCCCTGAGCAGAAAAAGAAAAACTACATGGGGAAGAACGTGAAAGTTACCAGGCATGATTTATAAAACATGCAAGAAAACAAAACTCAGTTTATTTGGTTTTTTTTTTTTCTGATTTTGGTGGGAAAAATTTTTTTACCTGTGAGCCTGGCTGTGGAACTGACCCCTGATACAGATGGATGGAGGGATACATAGTTGTTCTTTGCAATCAGCAAATATGCTATGGTTGCAATGTGTCATCAAGCACTCAGTACGTGTGGAGTACTCACAATGGGTTAACTTCTCCATGGCCTTGTGAAGGTATACCATGGCAACCCGAGCAGGACTCCAGGTTTTCTTTAAGAGCTGCAAAGAATTCAACTTCAACGGGAGGCAGCTAAGCACCAAACTCAGTGTTGGGAGTTCAAGCCTGGAGTCCCACTGCAGGCATCAGGTCAAAACACAGCCTTGCCACTTACTTGCAAGGTGATTTGAGGCAAACTCTAAATAAATGGGGATAAGAGTTCCTAAGCCGTTCTGTTGATATAAGCATTAAATGAGATCATCTATGTTACCTAATTAGCTTAGTGCCTACCCCTTGGTCAGTTCTCAATAAATATCAGCGATTATTTCCATTATTATTCAACATTTGTACATGATAAGGCAGATGCTACAGAAGGGCCACTTCCTTAAAGCATGGTACCTAACTCACTGAAACTGGGTCTATGCTGAGTTGAAACTGGTCGCCTTAAATGTCTTGTGAGACAACAGGGGAATTCATTGATCCAGCTGGAAGATGTGATTGACTCAATTAGCCACAGCTCACGCACACACACAAACCACGCTGGCAAAATCCGGCAGGACCAGGAGGGTGGCCTGCATTACATTAAGATGACCCCCTAGTGAAGTGAACAATAAATGTGCCGAGTTTTACAGTCTCACTCAGATTCATCTCAACCCGTATAGTCAATTTCTGTGTCAGGTGCCAAATAACCAGTTTTCACGGGGAAGCGTGCGAGCTGGAGGAGGGGAAGGAATTACCAAAACTAATCCCAGACTTCAAATACCTCAAAAATAGACAGGGCTCAGAAGTCCCGTCACTGCAGCCCGACAATCTCAAGCGAGATGAAAATACGACAACTGTCAGAAATACGGTGTCCATGGCGGTTAATCCATGGCTTTTCCTACAATGTCTGCCACACCAGAACTTTCTTTTTCACCTTTAGAAAACAGTCATAAGAGGCATCCTGTCACTTTTAAGTGTTTGCAAGTTCCAGGAATCAAAGTATATAGAGAAAAGGATATTGTACTTGCCCTCAAAATACCTCAGTTTGTATACCAGGCTCCATTACTTAGCAACTTATGTGACCTTGGGCAAGTAAACTACCCATTCTGAAACTTAGCAGGAAAAATAACGATGCGTAATATTATCCACTTAACACCTACCTGAAAAGGTTGTTATAAGACAGAAGTTAGAGAATCAAAACAAAACACTATAAACTATAAAGGACTACAAAAGTATGTTCATTCTTACACTGTTCATCATGATTTAGTGCCCAAAAGTGTTTCATATTACTGAATTAATGAGAATCAGAAAGTTTCCCCCTTACCCTGAACCTTAAAGTGGGCTGGGAGCAGTAGTGTTAGATCTAAATCCTGAACAAGTCAGAAATCCTTACTATTTCTCATATGCAATAAGCACCAGAAGAATTTCGATTTTAGTATTCATATTTAGTCCAAAAATCAGCCTTGGATGAACAGACAGATGGATGAATCTAGGACATTTTTTAATGGTTCAGAAATTAAGGTTAAAGAAAATTCATCAGTCATTTTCTTTACTTACGATTTTAACCATTATTATATTCATTAAAGGACTCAGGGGACTTCCCTGGTGGCAGAGCGGTTGGGAATCTGCCTGCCAATGCAGGGGACACGGGTTCAATCCCTGGTCTGGGAAGATCCCACGTGCCGCGGAGCAGCTAAGTCCGTGCGCCACAACTACTGAGGCCCGTGCGGCCTAGAGGCAGCGTGCCACAACTACTGAGCCTACGTGCCACAACTACTGAAACCCACATGCTGCAACTACTGAAGCCCGCACACCTAGATCCCATGCTCCGCAACAAGAGAAGCCAATACGATGAGAAGCCCGCGCACCGCAACGAAGAGTAGCCCCTGTCCACCACAACTAGCCAAAGCCCGCATGCAGCAATGAATACCCAATGCAGCCAAAAAAAAAAAAAAGGACTCAGGAGTGACTTCCAAAGATACATTATCTAAAATAGAAGAGGAGAAATTATTACTGGAATAATAAAAGGAATCCAAAGGTTAAGACAAAGTGACGGGGGCAGAATCAAGGTAACAATGCAGACCCTCTCAATCTACCCAGCTGGCTCAGTTTGACAGCAAGCTTTTGTAAGAGCCAACTCAGGGAAAAGGGGGCGGTTGTAAAATTCACAATGTCCTAATCAATCGCTCAGTAGGACAAACGTTCTAGGTACTAAGATCAGACAGGAATTTCCACCCATGGTCCTTTGAGGCCACTGTGATACAACAAGCCATGTTTTGGGGTTTTTTTTGCTGTACGCGGGCCTCTCACTGTTGTGGCCTCTCCCTTTGCGGAGCACAGGCTCCGGACGCGCAGGCGCAGCGGCCGTGGCTCACGGGCCCAGCCGCTCTGCGGCACGTGGGATCCTCCCGGACCGGGGCACGAACCCGCGTCCCCTGCATCGGCAGGCGGACTCTCAACCACTGCGCCACCAGGGAAGCCCCGAGCCATGTTCTTTGAACCGCATCCTTTCACATGGGCTCAGTGACCAGTTCTATATGGCTGATTCTTGTCTTCACGATTGATTCAAGGAAAAAAAAAAATCACAGTTCAGGGACGGAAGGTCTGAAGAAGTATGATCCTGCTGAGAGGCACAGAGGCTGCTTACCCACCAGGAAGATCTCTTTAAATACCTGCTTGCTCTCCAAAGAGTGCTGGGCTGTGGGCTGGTAAGCATGAGTGAGGTGGAGCTCTCTGGCTCGACGGCCAAGGGTAGCTGGGTTGTGCTACCAGACGGCCATAGCTCACCTGGCGTAAAGGGACAGTTCCATCAGGGGTGAGCTTGCCCGGCTTGCGTAAAAACTGAGACTGTGACGAGGACTCCTGCACAGAGAAGAGGTGCCCACCTCCTCTCTCAGGTAAACCACGTGACCACTGAGGGCCCTGGGGCAGGACCAGCATTCTCCGTTGAAGGATGATCCCTCAACACAGACGAATGAGAGACGGGGCTTCCCAATTCCTATTCCTTAAAGCATGGATTAAATGGTTTTAGCCCAACCATGTTTTTCAAGACAAGTAAAAACAGACACCCAAATCAGCCAAACAAAATTCCTGAAAGTTCCCCTCTCCAAAGACTGCCCTGATTCTGAGCAATGCAACTTCTTAGCATATCCAAATGCATCCCAAGGTAACTAAGTGAGGAAACGTTCACAGAATCGATATTCTTTTTTTTTAATAGGTTAAAATATTTAATCAATAAAAATCTGTGATTCTCTAATAATAGTTAAGAAAAGATAAAGAAAAAAATCTCATTTGAGGCAGTTTTAAAAAAAACTGATTACTCTGAAAATTGGTAATTATATGAACAGTGTTAAACACTTATCCTACCTTTCCAATAGAACTTATGTTTTGGTGTTACCAAACAGCCCTAGTTGATGACAGAAATCTCTATTTTATAAGAGAACATTAGCTAATAAATAGGCAACCTTGTCTTGTTCCTGATCTTAGTGGAAATGGTTTCAGTTTTTCACCATTGAGAACGATGCTGGCTGTGGGTTTGTCATATATGGCCTTTATTATATTGAGGAAAGTTCCCTGTATGCCTACTTTCTGCAGGTTTTTTTATCATAACTGGGTGTTGAATTTTGTCAAAAGCTTTCTCTGCATCTATTGAGATGATCTCCTTCAGTTTGTTGATATGGTGTATCACGTTGATTGATTTGCGTATATTGAAGAATCCTTGCATTCCTGGAGTAAACCCCACTTGATCATGGTGTATGATCCTTTTTATGTGCTGTTGGATTCTGTTTGCTAGTACTTTGTTGAGGATTTTTGCATCTATGTTCATCAGTGATATTGGCCTGTAGTTTTCTTTCTTTGTGACGTCTTTGTCTGGTTTTGGTATCAGGGTGATGGTGGCCTCATAGAATGAGTTTGGGAGCGTTCCTCCCTCTGCTATCTTTTGGAAGAGCTTGAGAAGGATGGGTGTTAGCTCTTCTCTAAATGTTTGATAGAATTCGCCTGTGAAGCCATCTGGTCCTGGGCTTTTGTTTGTTGGAAGATTTTTAATTACAGTTTCAATCAGAATCGATATTCTTAAGCTAGCTGAGTAAGTTGAGAAATTTCTACTAACATGATAACTTTAATTTTAGAACAGTGAATCTTTGGCGATACTTAACCAACAGGTTCAGCTGGAACAGACATGACTGTATTTCATAGGAGTCTAGTCAGTGCGTTTCCAAGTGCAGTAATATATTCTCCCCCCAAGTCAGGGAGATCTACCATGTAAGGAATGCTTACTATCTGACGGGCATCATGTAAGTGGCTTTAGACCGAAATACTACTCTTTAGTTTCCCCAGGTTCTTGGTGTTTATTGCCTTGCAACTACGCTTGGACACTGACAAATGCCAATGCATCCAACTCAACTCCAGCATTGCATCATTCACTACGAAGTGTCTGGAAACCACCAGCCTCAAAGGGCAGTGTTACAGAGCTGCCATCAAATCTCCCAAACACCCCCTGCCGCTGGGCTCTAAAAAGGGCTCAAAGGAGGCTCCAGCTTACTGAAATAGATTTAATGGGGTTTTTTTCAGGACAGACCACGAGAATCGCGTAATTTTTCACAATTCTAAGCAGCATCACTCCTACTCAGAAGCCGTGAAGCTACTGAACTCTTGAGAATTCCACCCACCATTCCAAGCATAGTGACCATACGATGTGAGAGTTCAGCTCTGGGCTCCCAGACCAATTTCAAGTCTGAGTCACATCGAAAACGCACGCCCATGGCATTGTAAGAGAGAATGGAACAACTGATCTCCAAAGAAAATGGAAATGGAGCTGATTGCAATTAACTTCTGATGCTGAAGTCTGTCATGGCTTAAGTTAACAGAGTTCCTAGTGAAAGAACTTGGGTATCCAGGTGCCCACAGAGGACAGTGGGAGGGGACGGTACCCTGTTGCAGAATGCCTTAGTTTAGAAGAGATTTCAAAACACGATCACATTACCCAACAGCATCTTTTCCAGACTTGAGTCACGCAGGTGTCTTCCCTTCAGCAGACTTGCTTCCCATCCCCACATCAGCTGCAGGAGCCTCACTGGGCTCAGGAAGAGCCTCATTTCCTGAGACACCACACAGAGTGGATGAGGGCAGCTCCTCTTTCACTGTCAAAGACTGAAGCTCAAGGAAAGGAATTTGGTTCTCATTTCCTCTGGCTATCCAAGGCTGAGGCTGAACCTGGAAGGCAGACAGGGGAGTCTCCATTCTAAAGGACACGGCCTTGGCCCTGTGTGAGCCCTGGAAGGAAGGGATGCTCAGACCCGGCAGCTGCTGCCTGCCTCGAAGACTTTCTCCAGGCTCGCCTATGTGACCCCAAAGTATGAAACTGCAGCTTGCAATTTCCATGATGGTCTCCAGCCCCTGCAACCCGGTCTTTCCCTTCACCTGTTCTCTCATCATGCAGCCAAGAAGGGAGCCATTCAGCCCAAAATACAGTCAGGATGTCAAGGAGTCCTCTTCCCTCACCGGGAAAAGCAGAGCACAACTCGGTCATCCTGGCAATTTCATTCCTTCGCCACTGCACGAGGCACAGCTCCCTGGCCCGGAGTCGCCTTTCCCACTCAGAAAGGGAGGGTCACTTTGTGAATCAGATAAGAGCTCCCTGGAGTGAGGCCATGCATGCAGGTGGCAGGTGTGGCAACTCTGCCTGCCAGCAAGGAGGGCTGGGACTGCCTTTGTCACAGAGGACAGAGGAGATATCCCAAGTCCCTCTGGAGAGGCCACCAGGCTGGGGTGCCCTGAATCCACGCTGTTGGTCCTTTATGCTCCGAGGCTAAAGGGCCCATCAGAAGGAATCACTCCCCCTGGACACCTGGTACATCTTCCTTGGTTCTGTTCCCACCACTGTGGTACTTGTGTCAGTGGAAGGTGTTGTACAAGATGGCAAACTTCTCTAGGAGGAAATGGTTTAAGAGAGAACTGGGTAATCCAGATACCAAGGATGAAGAGGAAGGAAGAAAAGCTAGGAACGTCGTTAAGAAATACAGGTTGCATTGCATGTACCAAAAATTTGAAAAGTTGACTATACATCCATTTGAAAACTTATTAAATATCCTCATTGTGTCAATTTAAATTAAATTTTAATCACGTCACAATATACATAAATCAAATCATCATGCTGTATGCCTTACACTTATACAGTGATGTTTGTCTATTATTTCTCAGTAAAATGGGAAAAAAAAATCTTAAATTGAAATAGTATGCTATATAGGAATGTATTAGATAGTGAAAAACAAAAGACCATTATTTTTTTAAAATATAGATTACTGGGGCTTCCCTGGTGGCGCAGTGGTTGAGAATCCGCCTGCCGATGCAGGGGACACGGGTTTGTGCCCCGGTCCGGGAAGATCCCACATGCCGCGGAGCGGCTGGGCCCGTGAGCCATGGCCGCGGAGCCTGCGCATCCGGAGCCTGTGCTCCGCAACGGGAGAAGCCACAACAGTGAGAGGCCAGCGTACCACAAAAAAATAAATAAATAAAATATAGATTACTGAACCAATCATTAAGAAAAGCTAGAAATGTTAAGTTTCAACCTACATGTGAATATCTGATTAGCAAGTTGATTTAATAACCACGAGTCAACTACACAAGAGCAATTACGACAGGTGGAAAACACAGCTGCCCAACCTAAAAAGTGAAGCTGTAATGGGGTCCCATGTAACACCACTGCTAGGGGGACATTAATCTTGATACGTGTTTAGGTGAGAAGATAGGACTTTAATCAAATTTCAGTGCAGCAAAGAATCTTCAAAGTCAAATAAAATGATTTTTACAAAAATTTTAAAGGAATTCCTTCCGAGGATTTTCAAAATAGGAGCGATTCTTTACCTGCAAGTCTTCATCCTTTCAAAGAAAAAGACTAAGGCTCAGTCATAAGACAGAGTGACAAAACACTATTTCCCAAGTCAATTCCTGGGTACCTAGCCTAAAATGCTCCTTTACTCTCTCCTCATTTTAAAATGGAAAAACCTTTTAAAATGACTTAAATTTCGTACTTGCACATCAATTCAAATTGTTTTGCAGTTATATATTTCAGACTACAAGCTCTAACAGGTAAAAGACAATTCCTTATTTCACTGACTCTAAGAAACAGATTTTTCATGTTGAAGGTCTCTGAAGTTGAATATACTATCTCACAATCACAATGGTGTGGTAAAAATCGGCACCATTCTCTTTCTTGCTTGGTGATACATAAAAGAGGGGTGTGTCTTACAATGGTTAGCATGTTATGAAAGAGTGGATATAAAAATAGATTTTTAAATAGTTATGACTATCTAAAAACTGCTTGTGAATTATTTGGGTAAAGCAGAGTGTCTACATAAGAACTTTACTGATTGTTACCAATTCAGTTCAACTCAATCAGTATTTATTGAGCACCTACTTTATGTCTGCGATGAGGAAATAGACCGTTTCCTTACGGTGCCCGCAGCCTAAGAAAATGATGGACACTTATCCACTCTTAGACAGGGCTGTGAAGGCTAATCTGGCCTTATTAATAGTGAATGATGGGGGGACAGGGAGGGATAAATTGGGAATTTGGGGTGAACAGAGGTACATTACTATATATAAAATAAACAACAAGGATCTACTGTATAGTACAGGGAAATATATTCACTATCTCGTAATAACCAATAGTGGGAAAGAATCTGAAAAAAATTATACATATATGTACAACTGACTCACTTCACTATATACCTGAAACATTGTAAATCAACTATACTTCAATTAAAAACTTAATTAATTTTTAAAAAATACTGGATCATGGGAAAACCAGACTAATTCTGCCAGGGGAAACTATCAGTCAAATCTGGTCCTGAGGGTTCATCAGATTTGGCTTGGCTTGTGAGGATGGGAGGAAATGAACAGGGATAAGAGGGAGTTTGCAAAAAAAGAAGGGCAGAGAATTCCAGGAAAAGAGCAAAGGCTCTGAGGAATGAAAGCACCAGTCCAACGTTGTAGAGAAGTAAGTGCATGGAAAAGAGCTGGAAGTAATGAGGTCTTTAAAAAGATGGGTTGGGGTTATGGATGCTACACAGAGAAATTAGATGTGATTATATGCAATGGAGTCCATGATGGGATTTGATTAGGGGAGTTACATGATCGAACATTTTCTCTCCCCCATCTCTCCACATCCCCTGGGGTAACGTGAAAGAGAAGGTGGAGGCTTGTTGCAACCAACCCATCAGGCAGCGCCTGGAGGAGATAAGGTGGCCTTCACTTGGACAGTGAGACCCTTGGGGTAATAAGGCTGTTCTGTCACTCTGTTCTATGAGTGAGCAGGTAGAGTCACCAGAACTTGGTGGCCACACATATACCTGTGAGAAATAAGGAGGAAAGGAGAAAAACAAGGGAGAGACACCTCTGATATTTCCAGTTTGATAACTGACACAACAGAAGGTGATAATAACACCTTCCACTCTGATGTCAAATGGAGCATCCAATTCAACAGTCTTATTATGCCTGGGAGGCCAAAATTCACTGGCAGTGATCCTACTGGAAATTTGGTGTCCATTCCACTCGAGGCCTCAGCACGAAGGAAGGAAGGAAGGAAGGATACCTTCCCCAAATGCTTAGATCAGGAAGGATATCAAAATGGAGACGCAAATATTGGCCAACCGTATAATCAAAGAACTTAACAACAAAGCAAAACAACAACAACAAAACCCACACATCTGATAACCTGTGAGAGGCCACAAGTTAAAAACACTATCTCAACTACACTTTTATTGACGAAGCCAAGACCTATAATAATAAATGGATTAAATAGCATTGACAATTTAAGACAAAAATAAAAGCTTGGTGCCACAAAGTTCAAATGTAAATCAGCTTTGAGTTCAGCTCCCAAAACTCCCTAGGGCCACAGGAACACCCACTATGCCCCTTACTCACACCTTGGGATGGGGGGTAATAAATTAAATAAGATCACGGACTGCAAGGCTCATGTTCCAAAGCTGTACCGACCACCACAGTGGAATGCACCTGCCATGTAGAAATAAGTGTGTCTGGGCACCACTGCAAAGAAAGGTAGCAGTTAAGGACAATCACTTCACCTTTCTGCGAGCGGGTAAAATGAGAAGTTGACAGCTGTGCAACACCAGGCAGACTTCAGGCAATGTTCTGAGTTAGTTATGGTCTGCTAGTGACCATGACAGGGGCGGTAGGAGTGGGGCACATGACAACGGGGACAGAGAGATGGCAGGAAAGACATGCACTAACTATGGGGCCACGAGGAACTCGATCCAACCTTCCTGACCATCCATTCCCTTTAAAATTAAGAGGATGGGGGCTTCCCTGGTGGCGCGGTGGTTAAGAATCCACCTGCCAATGCAGGGGACACGGGGGTTTGATCCCTGGTCAGGGAAGCTCCACATGCCATGGAGCAACTGGGCCCGTGTGTCACAACTACTGAGCCCGTGCGCCACAACTACTGAAGCCCACACACCTAGAGCCCGTGCTCCACAACAAGAGAAGCCACCGCAATGAGAAGCCCGCGCACCTCAACGAAGAGTAGCCCCCGCTCGCCGCAACCAGAGAAAGCCCGCGCGCAGCAACGAAGACTCAACACAGCCAAAAATAAATAAATAAAATAAATTTATTAAAATTAAATAAATAAAATTAAGAGGATGGTCCAGAAGTTTCTATGGTCCCTATACTTGAAAAGAACTCCACATTTTTTTTAACTTGCTTAAGTCAAAACCTGTAAGGATTATAATGGAGACCACCAGGAGATTCTCTCTGCTGGGCATTCTTTTTACAGTAAACAGGTGACGCGATTAAGGCAAAAAGTGCCACTGAGATTAACCCCAGGAATGCAAGATGGAAAACCAACTCTTACTTTAAAGACTGGTACAAGATCTTTTTGGATAAATAACAACTAACATTCATCCTAGCCAAGTAACAAATTGGGAGAAAAATAAAAAGCAGCCAGAGTCATTGCACACTGGATTTTTAAAAGCAGAAGGAAAAAAAAAAAAAAAAATCAAACAAAGCACATACGCACCTCCCTGAAGTCATAAGAGAATAATCAAACTCTTCAACACAAAGACAGTTCCTGGGAGGTTATGGGAACATTTCTAAAACAGTAGTACATCAACCAATATACACAATCACAAAGCAAATCTGCTCCTTGCATGATAGCAACTAGCTCTAAAAGCTTGACATTCATTGCCAAGTAATATCTACGAGGCCACACACAAGGTGAGCAAACGACACCAGGCCCTGCCTTCTAAGAATTAATGAGGACACTCCTGTCCAGGGCACTAGTGTGCAAATGGTTTTGTGGGAACTCCCATTCAATAAAATCGTTCTAAGCATGCTCACCCAAAACAGAATGAGTGTGTGCTGTCACTTATTTAATCAATGTATAACTTACATATATGGGCTACTGTTCAGATAAATTATGTACATTTTCAATTTCTGTATATGTTTATAATGTGCATAATTTATTTGAACTGAACAGAAATACACAGAAATTTAAATGCATAGCACAGGGAGAAACACAAATTCTGAAATGTCCTTCCCACACCCTAATGAAATCATCTCGCACATATATCCAATATTGAAGACCACTGTTCTAGGACAGAGAAAACCAGTCTGGAAACTAAGGAAAGATAAAGACAGTTAATGGAAAACTCATAGGAATGCCTCTTTAACTTTACCTGCATCTCGGGCTTACTGTGAAGCAACATAACAGCACTGTCAAAATCTCCCAGAATCTTCAAGAAGGGACTATCACCATTCAGAAGACCAGGTCGGGGGACACATGCTGAAAACCTTAGGCTGCTCTGAAATTATCGGGTGACGGCACTAGCTCTAGAGCGGCCATTAAATTGTGTTTTTGCAGTCAAGGCGGTCATCAATACCCCTTCACCAGGTGTTAATAAAACCATGCCATATGCAGAAAAGGAAAATGATATACAAAGGAAGGGCTCTCGCAACTTCCTCATCCCCAACCACTGGAAGACAATACAATGACTGGCCAAGAAGCAGGAAGCAAAAACACGTGTCCAAACATCGCTGCATTGTTCGGTGTGGCTTATCTCAGACACAGCCAGGAGAAGCAGTCAAGAAATTTCAGTTACACAGTCCGGAAGAATAAAAGCTAACAGTAACACAGAGAGAAAAATCATTTAACAAAAGATTTTTGAACAAAATTTTGATCCTCATAGGTGGGTAAAAAAGGTTTCCTCTTCTGGAAGAAATCCTCTCTCTCTATTTCTCTCTCTCTCTCTCTCTAGCCCCCCCACCCCCCGCTTCCCTCTCTCTCCAGCTTCCAATCCAGGTGACAAAAGGGCCTCTGACTAGGGGCCTCCCATCAGCATCGGACCCTGCTGACCTGCCCCCACTCCAAAAAACATGTTCCCTCCCCTTGGATTCCATCCAAATGCCCTTATACTTCTCAAGTGCATCTCTCACCCCAACTGTAGCTTCTGCCACAGCCTTCTACCCAGCTCTCCAGATGGAGAGCTTCTCTTTAACGAACTTATTTACTTCCCTCCACACCGTCATCTACCTAAATCTCGGTCTTCAGCACAAATCCCTCTTTCTAAGCTCCTACGGACACCTACATACGGCTACCCCACTGATGGCTCAGATTTGACACACCATTCAGGCTCAAAACTTTCCACACTTCTGATCCCTCCCGGAAGGCAGCCAGATTTATAAATGCAACAGGGAGTCTGGATGCAGTCAGAGCTAGTCTTCATCTGCCATTCAATGTCCCCGTGACCTTGACTGAGTCACTTACCATCCCTAGGGACCACTTTCTCCATCTGCAAAATAGGAAACCCCCCTTGTAGATCTGTGCTGGAGATGAAGTGAGGCAGCGTGTGTGAAGACATCCTTCAGTGGTATTTAGTTAGGGCTTCATCAATGTTCATTTCTTTCTTTCCATATGCTCCTTCTTCCCCTTTTCTTTCTCCAAGGTCCCTAAAGTATCTTCTATATCTATCCTGTCCCCGTATATGCTTAATCCTTTTTTTTTTTTTTTTTGCGGTGCGTGGGCCTCTCACTGTTGTGGCCTCTCCCGTCCCGGAGCACAGGCTCCGGACGCACAGGCTCAGCGGCCATGGCTCACGGGCCCAGCCGCTCCGCGGCACGTGGGATCTTCCCGGACCGGGGCACGAACCCGCGTCCCCTGCACCGGCAGGCGGATTCTCAACCACTGCGCCACCAGGGAAGCCCCTTAATCCTTTTAATGCAAGTCTTTTTGCCTTTAATCCCCATCACTAATATCCATCTTTTCTGCCCAAACCACTCAATGTATATACATCACTGCAAAACCAAACTAATGCACATTCAAGATGCATTCAGTGTCCTTCAAGAATGCCGCCACGTCAACCCCTGCACTGCTAGATGATGTACAAACACCCCCGGCACACCCAGCAGAGACAAGAGCCACAGGACTAAAGGAACAACTTTCAGAAGAGTCAGTTTTACTCAAAGATTTACTCAGAAGGTTAAGGAGAGCAGGGGCGTTGGTGTAGATTGATGATGGAATAAAATTTTAAATGTATATGATTTTCCAAGATGAAATACCCATCTTCCCCCCAAATAAAATGCCACATGGAGTGGTTAGAGATTAATTCCCTTTTAATGGAGTGTTTTATTGAAAAATTTTACAAAGCTCTGTTCTTCCAAGATATTCTTCATCACTTTTCTCTTCTGAATCCCCGCCGTTACCAGTTATTTGAATACCTGTCTTAATCCATCTCCTCTTGTAGGATCACAAGTTCCATGAAAGAAGGGACCACAGCTCATTACTTTTTATCACATGGTTCCATGGCACATGGCCCCTGTATTAGTCAAGGCTCTCCAGAGAAACTAAACCAACAGGATATGGATGCATGGATGGACGGATGGATGGATGGATAAGGATTTCAAGGCTTTGGCTCATGAGATTGTAAGGTCTGGCAAATCCATAATCTGCAGGGCAAACCAGCAGATTTTGCAGGGCAAACCCTGGAGACCCAGGGAAGAGTTGATGTTGCTGTCTTGAGTTCAAAGTCATCTGGAGTAGAATCGCTTCCTTCTAGAGGACCTTAGTCAACTTTTAAGGCCTTCAAGAAATTGAATGAGGCCCATTCACATTATGGGGGGATAATCTGCTTTACTCAATGTCTGATTTAAATGCTAAATCACATCTAAAAAATATAGGGAGGGAGGGAGGGAGGGAGGAAGGAAGGAAGGAAGGACTACCATATGATCCAGCAATCCCACTGCTGGGCATATATCCGAAGAAAACCATGATTCGAAAAGATACCGTCACCCCAGTGTTCACTGCAGCACTATTTACAATAACCAAGACATGGAAGCAACCTAAGTGTCCATCGACAGAGGAGTGGATAAAGAAGATGTCGTACATATATACAATGGAATATTACTCAGCCATAAAAAAGAACAAAATAATGCCATTTGCAGGAACATGGATGGACCTAGAGATTGTCAGACTGAGTGTTGTAAGTCAGAGAAAGACAAATATCACATGAAATCACTTATATGTGGAATCTTAAAAAAAAAAAAAGGTACAAATGAACTTATTTACAAAACAGAAATAGAGCCACAGATGTAGAAAACAAAACGATGGTTACTGGGGGCAAAGCGGGAGAGGGATAAATTGGGAGATTGGGATTGACATATACACAGTACTATACCTAAGACAGATAACTGATAAGGACCTACTGTATAGCACGCTCAGGGAACTCAACTCTACTCAGTACTCTGTAATGGCTTATATGGGAAAAGAATCTAAAAAAGAGTGGATACATGTATATGTGTAACTAATTCCTTTTGCTGTACGGCAGAAAGTAAATCAACCATACTCCAATAAAAATTATTTTTTAAAAAAAACACAAAAACACATGAAGAGTGCCTGACATACAAAAAACAAAACAAAACAGGAAAACCCCACAGCGACCTCTAGAGTAGCATTTAACCAAATTACTGGGCACCACAGCCTAGTCCAGTTAACATATAATATTAACCATCCCATGTCCCAGTAGACTTTTCCTCTAGTACCTAGTAATGGCATCAATATCAGCCAAAGGAACAGAGAGAATAAAATGTATTCCCATGCAGAATGTTTACAACTGAATAGCCAGCAGGTGTTCTAGACGGAATACCAGCCCACAAGTCCACCTGACTTGAGCTCTAAAGAAAGGTCTACCTGGGGTGTCCCTGGTCACCCAGGGCATGAAGGGGTCACTGAGAGAGTGGCCTGGCTTTCATGATGTCATCTTTGCCATATATTTCTAGACAAAAGCATCCCTCCAAGCTTAAGTCTCCTAGTAGCCAACATCATTCGGAGTTGTGGCTCTCTTTTACTTCAACATGGAGAACAGCATGAAAATATATTTGCAGATGGGAAAACACAGGTACGCCAACTCCCCTGCCTAATCTGCCCCCACCCCTCACACACATGAACAAATTATGCATCCTAGGTACATAAGCTTCCCTGTGATGACATTTCTGCTCCAGCCTTGGATCTGAAACCACCTCTGAGCCAAGATTTCAAGCACACAGCAGGGTGTGGGTAGGGGTGTCCCCAGCAAGTCCTCAATTTTGTCCCCAGCAAGTCCTCAGTTCCGATGCAGCTGGGCTTAAAATTGACCTTGACATTGACCGGGGTGTCGGAGTGACTGGTCACCACCTCCTACACTCTGCTCGTGACTAATGCATCACACGCTGAGGAAGCAGTTCCTCCCAGCTAGTCAGAACCAACAAGCCCACATTTAAACCAAACCACCCCTCGGAAGCCTTGGGTATAAGCACAGCCCTCCCAAGCCCTAAGGGTACCCCTTGCTGAAAATATTCACCTTGACAGAAAACAAGCAGAGAGATTTGGCTTAGGAGTTCTAATTCTGCTTCTCTCCAGGGCAGGGAACTTGAATTTTCAAGGACCAAACCAAAGAGCACGCCCGCCCAGTGGGGAGGCCACAGGTATTCCTCTTTGAGCACCAGAAAAACTTTTTAACTTGGGACAAATCATTTGATTTCTCTATGGCTTCAGATACTTCCTCAGTAAAATTCAGCACCTAGTAAGCACTTTCAAAATGTAGAATAAGGAGCCCAAAGTTGGGTGTGGTGTGTTAACAGGGAGAAAAAAGGTACTGTGTACATCATCAGTGCAGGGATTTGTTTTTCCAGTAGTGATTTTCCATTCAAAATAGCATCCAGGGGAAGGAGGAGGGGGGTAATCAAGTGTATTCACTAAATAAAGCCCGGTGATCAAAATAACATCAGCATTCTGGTTCTGCCAAGGCCTCACTCACACAAGCACAGGGAAGTGCGGCCCAAACTAATGCTGGCACCAGGGTGCCAGCTCTAAAGCCACCTGTTTTGTTCTGTTTCTCTCACTCCATCCCCACACTCACAGGAACACGCTGCCATCTGTGCTGTACCAGCTTGGCGTGGTTCTCCGTAAAGGTAAATAAGATCCTGACGTTCTTCATCTAAGAAAAAAAAAATCCCTTCAATTTTTGCTTCCAGACCTAAATCTCCATTCAACTCAACCCAACCCAATTCCATTTCAATGTGTGCTGAGAATCTTCTCTCTGTAGCTGGCTCAGCCCAAGATTCCATGGGGATGCTAAGATAGGGAAGGCTCAAGGAACCTTAAAGAGTCTTAAGGCTCTCGGGGATGGGGAGGTAAGATGAGACGATGACCCCCCAAAATGCAGTAAAAGACCTAAGAGCAATCAGGTTATCTACGATGAGCTCAGAGTGCTATGAAAAAATGAATATTAAAATTTAGCATTTTAGTATTTTAATGAAAATTTTAATGCTAAAGCATGCTGATGCCGCTAATACTATTTACAATGAAAAGATATGCTCTTAAGAGGGCAAAGGTAAAAACATACATTTGATTACAAGAATATGCACAATAGGGCTAGATGCCAGTTTAACTTGACTGTGAGTTTTTTAAGCGATGTGTTATGATTACTTAGAGGAAAAAAAAAGATGATCATTTTGGCACCATTTAATCTATAATCAGAATATTGAAAATCCTTAGAAAAGGAAACATTTCTAATAATGGGTATTAATAATGGGTATTTGAAAATAATTTTGCTATAAAATCATGGTATAGAGGAGAATATTCATTCTAAAACACACACACACACACACACACACACACACACTCCAAAGGTTTTAATAAATAAGGACAGGTCATTTCAAATTTTAGGCTATTTAATTTTGAAATGGATGATTTTTTTCATCCTAGAAGTTACAGAGGATTTCCCCAAAAGAGCCCCGTATCAAGAGCCACCATTTTAAGACAGGTAAAAATGATGAAATATGAAATTTTAAAAATCTTGTGCATAAAGCAGCCAGATAATAAAGAATACTTAGGGGTTGAAACTCACGTCTCTACTATTTCAAACACTGATTCAAGAAAAAACAAAGTATGTCTGCTTGTCAGGGAGAGCTCTGGGTCACTTTAGTTCTAATTTGAGGATGGACTAGATTCTTTTTTTTTTAATTTTTTAAAATGTATTTTTCTTCCAATTTTATTAAGATATAATCGACATAGCGCACCATGTAAGTTCCAGGTGTACAGCAAAATGATCTGACTTACATACACCATGCAATGATCACAGTAAGTTTAGTGATCATCCATCATCTCGTATAGGTACAAAATTAAAGAAATAGAAGAAAAGTTTCCTTGTAATGAGAACTCTGAGGATTTACCCTCTTAACAACTTTCCTATATAATGTGCAGCAAAGATAATTATATACATCATGGAGGACATTATTTCCTTAGTACTTATCTTATAACTGGAAATTTGTACCTTTTGATTCCTTCAAGGATGGACTAGATTCTTTTATTTTTATTTTTTTTTGCGGTACGCGGGCCTCTCACCGTTGTGGCCTCTCCCGTTGCGGGGCACAGGCTCCGGACGCGCAGGCTCAGCGGCCACGGCTCACGGGCCCAGCCGCTCCGCGGCACGTGGGATCCTCCCGGACCGGGGCACGAACCCGCGTCCCCTGCATCGGCAGGCAGATTCTCAACCACTGCGCCACCAGGGAAGCCCTGGACTAGATTCTTGATCAGCTTTTCTCAAAGGCACATCCATAAAAGCTCCTCTCCTAAAATTGTGGGTACTGCCTATTCAGGGCTATTTTAGAAGAACACTAGGAATGCGTGCGCTCTCTGTCACTGTGCTATGTGTTAAAAGAATGGCACCAGGGGTGAGTGAATTAAGAAAATAAAATCTCACATCATAAAAAAAAAAAAAATCAGAGGATATACTTGAAGATATTATTCTGAGTGAAATAGGACAGATACTGTACAATTCCACTCATATGAGGTACCTAGAACAGTCACTGAGAGAGAAAGTAGCATGGTGGTTGCCAGGGGTTGGGGGAAAGGGGGAGTCAGTGTTTAACGGGTATAGAGTTTCAGGTTGGGAAGAAATAAAAGTTCTGGACATGGGGCTTCCCTAGTGGCGCAGTGGTTGACAGTCCGCCTGCCGATGCAGGGGACGCGGGTTCGTGCCCCGGTCCGGGAGGATCCCACGTGCCGCGGAGCGGCTGGGCCCGTGAGCCATGGCCGCTGAGCCTGTGCGTCCAGAGCCTGTGCTCCGCAACGGGAGAGGCCACGACAGTGAGAGGCCCGCGTACCACAAAAAAAAAAAAAAAAAAAAAAAAGTTCTGGACATGGATGGTGGCAATGGTTGCAAAGCAATGTGAATATACTTAATGACATTGAACTGTACACCTAAAAATGGTTAAAATGGTAAATTTTATGTTATGTATAAAATACCACAATTTAAAAACTAGAGAGCTTATTAATAACGAATGTTTTCAGAGTGCTTCAAAATTTGCAAAGCATTTCTATATACATTAGATCATTTAATGATCACAGCAACTTGGAGGAAAGGCACATGTATAAACTCTCACACTTGTTCCTTTCTAAGTGACATGTCTATTGTTGAGTGGGTAGAAGAGTGTACTCATGCGTGTACTCAATTCTCAACCCCACACTCTCTTCCAACATTTGTACACATCCTGGAGATACACAGGGAATGTTTATAGATACTTTAAGAAATATGCATTCTGTGATCAGAGTTGCGAATTCCAACTCCTGCAGTCAAGAAATGGATTTCACTTTATTTAACCCACTGTTTTCCAAACTTTCTTAATTGCTCAACTTTATTTTGCAGAATATCTGTGAACAACCTGTGAGAAAGTATTTGATGGGTTACTACTGTACGAACTCATCTAATGAAAGGTACTCATTTATATAGATTTAGCCTCCTTGTAGAAGAAAGAGCCAAGTAATCAAGCTGTTTAATTAATTGGCAACTCCAAGTATCAATATCATGACCAGGACTATCCTCATCTGGTAATCTTCCCTCTCCAATTTTCTAGATCTTCACTCATCCAGATCTTTCCATCAACCATAAAAATACAACACAGACCACGAGACCATCTTTGGCTCTTAGAATTCTTACTCACTGGACATGGATCAAATCAGATCCATTTAGGGTTCATGTATATGTGTGTGAGGGATGGTGTGTATATGCATACATATCTATGTGTATATGTGACTACTGGAATACAAGCTTTAAAAAAATAAAAAGCATAATGGTATACATGCCCCCGAAACCTTTTTTATAAATTCTGGTATAAATGAGTCAGAGAAAGAAACAAATATTTTACTCTGTATTAAACAAATATATCAGAAGAAGGAGGTGCAGGATGAAAGTGAATACAGGTTTTACAGGTGATTTTATATAGCAACAATACTTCAATTTGGAGTTTAATGTATCACATTAATGGCTTCTTCCCACTCATTAAAACAAAAACATCAACAGCCACGAAATGAAATTTCTAAGCATAGGTTTGTTGTTTTTATATTGTGTTTTTAACACAGTGTATCCCCAAACCTTTGAGACATATCAATGAACTGTTCAAAATTAACTTGCAATATGTTATGCATATTTAATTCTCAGAAAGACCTTGATATCTCCCTCTGGGATGTAATCAAAACTAAATCTTCTCCATGCCTTTCAGCAGAATGAAGGCAAACACAGCCCTGGCTTTCCAGGAGTAAACCTGGCCATGTGACTACCCCACCACCCTCCCCTGCTTCCATGATATTTCTGAGGATGCAATTAACTGCTGACATTAGCCCAGGCTTCAGTGGAGCAAACACTAAACCTGCCAACTGTTAGTTCTTGTTGAGGCTTGTGCTGTTTGTTTGTTACATGTGTTCAGTTTCTAATGGGAGGTTGTCAGCTTCTTTTGTTTGAACTTGACACAATGGGAAACGCCCTTAAGGGCTAATTAATTAATCTCAAAATGAAATCTGAAACAGATAATGAACAGGGCTTGAGCAACTGTGAAAGACACCCAACATTACCAGCCAAAATAAGGACTGTTCCCAGACCAGAGTCATCTCAAACTCAGCTGCATTTCATTATGTCACTAGCCATCAAGTGGTCAGGACTAAGAGATTAGTGTTCAGAGAATGGATGGTGGAGCCAGACAGAATTGGATGGAGGTGGAGCCAGACAGAATTGGATGGAAATTCTGCTTCTGCTACTTAATACCCAAATCACCGGGAACGTTACTTCACATCACGAAGACTCAGTTTCCTCACTGGTAGAATAATATTGGTAGACAGGACAATAGACAGGACAATCCATTGGAAATCACCCAGGCCACTGTCTGAGCCATGGAAGTAATCAATAAATGATACCCTGGAGGACAGACTTCAGACTATAGTACAAAGCTACAGTAATCAAAACAGCATGGTATTGGCACAAAAACAGAAATATGTATGAATGGAGTAACCCAGAAATAAACCCACAATCTACAGTCAATTAATCTTCAACAAAGGAGGCAAGAATACACAATGAAGAAAAGACAGTCTCTTCGGCAAGTGGTGTTGGGAAAGCTGGACAGCCACGTGTAAATCAATGAAGTTAGAACACTCCCTCACACCATACACAAAAATAAACTCAAAATGGCTTAGAGACTTAAACATAAGACATGACACCATAAATGATACCCTGGGGGGGGGGGGAATATGCAATTTTTCATTACATCTAAATATTGATTAGTAACCATAATCTCCAGGCTCTTGCACCACAATTAGAAGCTTTCCAAAAAAAGCAAGTAAGAAAAATAAAATTAGTGAAATCAGTGCCTGAATTTATGAAATCTTTTTCCTTACTGATTACAGTGAAAACAAAACACACAAAGCCTTCAAATGGAGTAGGAAGGCACGGCACGTACCAATAGTCACTAGGGGTCCATATGTTTGAGTAGAAACCCCCAGTTATGGATGGAAGAGACAGAAAGGTCAGATCTGAATTGTGAATTTAGAGCAGAGTTCCTCTACAGAGTGTGATTACATGACGTGATCACTTTTTGTTATCAAGAGTAAACAACAGCTATTACAGCTGAGACACAGTGCTTAGTGCTCAAGGTTGGGAAGAGGTCGAGGTGTCCCATCAACTCTGACCCCACAAGCCCAGGCCTGGAGATGAGTGGCCTGTTCCTACAGGGCCTCAAGAGCTAGATTAATAGAGTGGAATTTAAAACTATACAATAAAAACCCTGGGTTCCATTTCTTATTCTTCTCTAGACTCTAATTATACAACCCTTATAACTATGGAATACAGACAAGGGCATGAAATCAGGACATAGAACTGAGAAGCATAAAGAGGAAGCTCAGATAGGAATTATCCTCTAGATAAGTTCATCAAAGTATGCCAGACATATGCAGTTGATCTGCCCCTGCTATCCAGGTGGGATATTAGACTCAGAATAAAAACAGTGTTATTCAACATATAGTTGAGGTGTCAAATATCTTGCAAAACTCTCCCTCAATACTATCCACAGTCAATTTTAAGTAACTTCTAGATTATAGAGCAGCATGGCACTGCCTTCCCAGTTATTAGCATCAAAATGATTTATAACTGTTAAAAAAGACCTTTAAAAAAACACTCATTGGGGAAGAATGACTAAGATAAAGCCAAAAGCAAATGATACAGTGAATATGTATGCAATTCTATCCCAAGGTATGGCTCACCAAAAGCAATAAAATGTAAGACGCTTGCTTGGTGGGGTTCCTGAGAGTTTTGGCCTCTATTTGGCTGTGAAAGCTACAGATACGTTCATATACTCTATTTACTCCTAAAGCAAAGCAAAGGTCCTTTTTTCAATTTCCTCAGAAACTCCAAGCCAACCTAAAGGTTTCCTAAGTTGGTACCAGAGGTATGAAAAATGATAAACAGCAACCACAGAAATAATAGCAGCCTGTGGAGTGAAGAAAAACAGAGAGGACGGGAAAAAAGAAAGGAAATCTTGGAAGCTTAGGGTCCAAAAGGAATCAGGTATATACCGATTAAATTCCAATCTTAAGTTTCAAATGCTCTTTGTTTCTGGCAAGCCATCAAGAGAATCTATTTTTAAGAAATCTAGCCTACCAGCCTCAAAATTGGGGGTCCAGTTCAATTCAGTCAAAGTTACCATGTGTTAAAGGTAAGAGTGATGTGCTAAAATGAGAATATGGGAAAGATTTTTTTTAACGTGGGTGTGGTTACTGAAAATTCAAGACAACAATAAGATTTTTCCAGCCCTCGTAAATGTTAATAACAGACTGGAATATTATATCCTTGACATGTTTTGAATTTCAAAATTTACCCAACCCCTGTCTCAGATAACTAACTTTCATCACACTGGGGTGTGTGTGTGTGTGTGTGTGTGTGTGTGTGTGTGTGTGTGTGTGAGAGAGAGAGAGAGAGAGAGAGAAAGAGAGAGAGAGAGAGTGAGAGAGAGAGAGAGAGAGAAGGGGGCAGAGAAGACATTTATAAAGTAAATAGTATAAATTTTATTTTTTGTAATTATTTATTTTTAAACACAGTTTTTTCACTATTAATGTTTCTTCTCACAGACTGATCAGTTATTGAGAAGGGTTTTTATTTATTTATTTTTTGGGCCACGTGTAATGCCGTTTCTTAGCTCCCGGACCGGGGATCCAACCCACGCCTCGTGTATTGGGAGCACGGAGTCTTAACCACTGGACCGCCAGGGAAGTCCCAACAGTATAAATTTTATATTTTTTTCTTAACAAGGATGTACCACTGAATGTGTTCACTATGATCATCGTTTCACCAAAATCTTGCTTTAAAAAAAAAAATCTATCCATAAACAATTTTTTTTTTTTTCCCAGTACGCGGGCCTCTCACTGTTGTGGCCTCTCCCTTTGCGGAGCACAGGCTCCGGACGCGCAGGCCCAGCGGCCACGGCTCACGGGCCCAGCCGCTCCGCGGCATGTGGGATCTTCCCGGACCGGGGCACGAACCCACGTCCCCTGCATCGGCAGGCGGACTCCTAACCGCTGCGCCACCAGGGAAGCTCTATAAACAATTTTTAAAAATTAAACTTGGGGGGCTTCCCTGGTGGCGCAGTGGTTGAGAATCCGCCTGCCGATGCAGGAGACACGGGTTCGTGCCCTGGTCCGGGAAGATCCCACATGCCGCGGAGCAACTGAGCCCGTGAGCCCGTGAGCCATGGCCGCTGGGCCTGCGCGTCCGGAGCCTGTGCTCCGCAACGGGAGAGGCCACAACAGTGAGAGGCCCGCATACCGAAAAAAAAAAAAAAAAAAAAAATTAAACTTGGGACCAAGAATTTTAGTTGATGATTTGGAGAGTGGCAAATTTGAGTAGGTCATATAGAAAAGTAAGTGGTAATGAATGAGCGTTTGGGGCACAGGATTGGTCAGCATGGATGAGGACGGGAAAGAAGAGGAAAGGGGAGGAAGGAGAGATGAGCACAGACAATTAAAAAACAAAAAAACAAAAAAGGCTGTTCTCACCTTTTCCCCTCCCTTCCAGAACCACGGGGTACAGTTAAAAAGTAATACTCGCAGGTTCCTCTGTGAGCCGCCCTTCCTCCCAACCCAACTCTCCTTGACAAGATGCCCTTTTATCACCTTGCAAATCTTTTTTCCTCCACAGCCCAGTTGTGGAGAAGAAAGTGATGACAACATTTTCAAACCTTGGGTTTTTAACATGACTGAACTTCTCTTAAGTCTTTTAATAATTTGTTCAAGAATGTGCCTGGAGGCACAGAAGCTCCCCCTCCACACCAGCTACAAATTCTAAACAGGCTTCGTTGGGGTTTTTTTCAGTTGAGGAACAAAACCAATTCTCCCCTAAAACCTTCATTTTTTTTTTAACATCTTTATTGGAGTATAATTGCTTTACAATGGTGTGTTAGTTTCTGCTGTGTAACAAAGTGAATCAGCTATACGTATACATATATCCCCATATGTCATCCCTCTTGCATCTCCCTCCCACCCTCCCTATCCCACCCCTCTAGGTGGTCACAAAGCACCAAGCTGATCTCCCTGTGCTATGCAGCTGCTTCCCACTAGCTCTCTATTTTACGTTTAGTAGTGTATATATGTCCATGCACTCTCTCACTTCGTCCCAACTTACCCTTCCCTCTCTCCGTGTCCTCAAGTCCATTCTCTACATCTGCATCTTTATTCCCATCCTGGCCATAGGTTCTTCATGACATTTTTTTTTGATTCCATGTATATGTGTTAGCATACGATATTTGTTTTTCTCTTTCTGACTTACTTCACTCTGGATGACAGACTCTAGGTCCATCCATCTCACTACAAATAACTCAATTTCGTTTCTTTTCATGGCTGAGTAATATTCCATTGTATATATGTGCCACATCTTCTTTATCCATTCATCTGTCGATGGACACTTAGGTTGCTTCCATGTCCTGGCTATTGTAAATAGAGCTGTAGTGAACATTGTAGTACATGACTTTTTGAATTATGGTTTTCTCAGGGTATATGCCCAGTAGTGGGACTGCTGGGTCATATGGTAGTTCTATTTTTAGTTTTTTAAGAAACCTCCATACTGTTCTCCATAGTGGCTGTATCAATTTACATTCCCACCAACAGTGCAAGAGGGTTCCCTTTTCTCCACACCCTCTCCAGCATTTATTGTTTGTAGATTTTCTGATGATGGCCATTCTGACTGGTGTGAGATGATATCTCATTGTAGTTTTGATTCACATTTCTCTAATGATTAATGATGTTGAGCGTTCTTTCAAGTGTTTGTTGGCAGTCTTAAAACCTTCCTTAATATGTCTATAGTATATTGACCCCAAGATAATCTGAAATATACTTTCTTTTAAATGTTATTGAAGTATAGTTGATTTACAATGTTGCATTAATTTCTGCTGTAAAGCAGAGTGACTCAGTTATACGTATATACAGTCTTTTTCATATTCTTTTCCATTATGGTTTATCACAGAATATTGAATATAGTTCCCTGTGCTGTACAGCAGGACCTTGTTGTTTTTCCATCCTCTACATAATAGTTTGCACCTGCTAACCCCAAACTCCCAATCCATCCCTAACCCCCACCCCCTTGGCAATCACAAGTCTATTCTCTATGTCTGTGAGTCTGTTTCTGTTTTGTAGATAAGTTCGTTTGTACCCTTTTTTTAGATTCTATATATAAGCAGTATCATATGATATATGTCTCTCTCTTTCTGACTTACTACAATTAGTATGATAATCTCTAGGTCCATCCACGTTGCTGCAAATGGCACTATTTCATTCTTTTTAATGACTAATATTCCATTGTATATCTATGTATATATATATATTACCACATCTTCTTTATCCATTCATCTGTCGATGGTCATTTAGATCATTTCCATGCCTTGGCTATTGTGAATAGTGCTGCTATGAACATAGGGGTGCATGTATCTTCTTCAATTATAGTTTTCTCTGGGTATACGCCCAGGAGTGGGATTGTTGGATCATCTGGCAACTCTATTTTTAGGTTTTTGAGGAACCTCCATACTGTTCTCCATAGTGGCTGCACCAATTTACATTCCCACCAACAGTGTAGGAGGGTTCCCTTTTCTCCACACCCTCTCCAGAAGTATGCATTTTAACAAAAACATGAGTTTTTAAAAAACTACAGTGGGGAGGGTATCCACTCATGGGAGTGGCCTGGTACAGGCGTGTCAAGAGCCCAAGCAGGGTAGGGGTGGCTCCCACAAAGGGGAGCATGCAGGGTTGATCCGAGTCCAGCCAGAGTGAGGAATGGTGGACAGAAGAGCACCGAGGAGCCCCCCTGAAGGGACCCCCACAGGTCCAATCAGGGAAGACGTGAGTTATCAAAATAAATACTACCACTAACACAGTATAACCATGGACTAAAATAGAAAACCATGAGTCCATCCATATAGGTATAAATAAGTAAGCTCAGCGTTTGTTTGGAAATAGGGGATCGACACCGTTTCAAAGTATCTCTCTATAAAACGTTTACTAATTACAAAGGGGAAAAGAATAACTTCCTAGCAGGGAAGGCTGGCAGATGCCATCTCAACCAAGAGACCAAGGTGAGTGACCATCATCAGAAATGGAGCGGGTCCACACTGGGAGTGCCCAGGGAAGACACGGTGGGAAGGACACACCATCACCATTTAGTGGGTCTGCCAATGAGGTGGAATGTGGATCTGATCTCGAGAAAGCCTCAAGCAAAGCCAAACTGACGGACGTGCAACAAAATAACTGGCCTGGGCTCTTCAACAGAGTCAAAGTCGTGAGCAGCAAGACGGGGGAGCTGTTCCTGACCGAAGCCGTCTGAAGACACGTGACAACTCAAGGCGGCACATGCTGCGAACTGGAAACCCTCTGTTACTTGAAACGGCGCTCGGGACAAATGACAAGAGTGGAAGAGAGCGTGATGAGGAGCTGACGGTCACGTATCAGCTCAGTTCATGATTCTGAGCCCTGTAGGGTGGCTGTGTAGTGGAGTGCCCTTGCTTACAGGAAACAAACACTCATGCCTGGGGGTAATAGCAATTTCCTCCCAAATGACTGAGAGAAAACAACATTCTTTATACGAGAGTGCCAACTTTTCCCAAAGTTTGTGACAATTTCAAATTAAACACAAAATTTGAAGCCTGATTATTTATTCTAAGTTACATACACAGGTACAGAACGGTTATGGATCATTTGTACAAAGAGACATAATTTAGCAAGTGATTTGCTACATTAAAGATGAGAATGAATGAAAGGATGTACAAAATTCGCTAGTTTCATCTTAGGAAAAAAATCAAGCAAAATCCCTTTAGCCACACGTGTGCATGTGCCCTTCTGTCCCCACCAGAATATCTGAACCCTCAGTCAGCAGGCTGGTGTAAACTCAAGGTCCTGCTCTGCCTTTTCATGCCAAGCCACTCCTACAATTGTTGCTATCACTCCGAGTACACGTTAAGTGCATGATACACTCGGGAACACCTCCTGCCAGCCAGAACACCGCCAGGAACTGAGGAACCAGACAAAAATAACTGCCGAGTGTTCTGCTTTCAAAGTCCACATTGCCACAGACTCGGAAAACAACCGTATTAGTCCCAGATCCTCCCCAGACAGCTCCGTGATGCAACCACACTGGGCCTCGGTTTTGTCATCTGGAAAATGGGAAGCTGGCACGATAATCTCTAATGCTGATCAATTCCACCAGCATTTAACAAAGGCCTCCCCAGCCCTGGCCCTGTCCTTCAGGAGCTCCAGTCTAGCAGAGACAGGGGCCTGCGAATAGATGGAATGTGTAATGATCTCATTTCTGAGCACAGATTTGATTCTGTTCAGGGAAGAGACAGCTTGAGAAGAGGGAGAAGTTATAGGAAGATGTTGAGTCTCCACTGAATTCTGAGCACAGAAATAAGGGGCTCCCCCAAGTAGAGTAAAGGGCTGGGGAGGGAAATCCACCCATGGGAGTCTAGCTACTTCACAGTCAGCACTACACAATGGGTGGCTCTGGCGCCCCCTAGCTGTGTGACCTTGGGCAAGTTATGTAACCTCTGCATTTCCTTTCCCCATTTGTAAAAGGGAGAGGATAACATTACCCAGCCTGTTCTTTTTTTTTTTTTTTTTTTTTGTGGTATGCGGGCCTCACTGTTGTGGCCTCTCCCGTTGCGGAGCACAGGCTCCGGACGCGCAGGCTCAGTGGCCATGGCTCATGGGCCCAGCCGCTCCGCGGCATGTGGGATCTTCCCAGACCAGGGCACGAACCCGTGTCCCCTGCATCGGCAGGCGGATTCTCAACCACTGCGCCACCAGGGAAGCCCCAGCCTGTTCTTGATATGGTTAAATGCTTTAATGTATTCCACAGGCACCTATATAGGTAACATTTAATCTATACTTAATTATTAAATTATAAATATGTGATATGTAATAGTATATATTAATAACATAATATTTAACTGTTTTAAGTATTTGAGAATCTGATCTACATTTAATATGTTCTAAATGCCTTGGTCTCTGGGAAGGTTTAATGCTTCAATATAGTCTACAAAAGACCCTGGCACATAGTAAATACTCAATTAACATTCATTGATATTTATTACAGTTATATGGTTTATGAGGGTTATAGCTTGGTGTGGCTCAGAAAGAGGGTGCAGTGTGTGTATGATGAGCGTGGAGTTGCTGCAATTTGTGCACCCAGCCAGAACCAGATTAGCCGGCTGCCAAAGGCTGTAGACCACGAGACGAGGAGTCTGAACTTGACTCTGTCAGTAGTGGGCGTCTCTCTGTCGTAAGTCCTCATTTAGAACCTATTGATTCTCGATTTAACCCACTGAGTTATCTGGTGTGACAGCCAACGGTAAACCAAAGGCAGAGAGTTCAAGGGGCCAGTGGCTGATGGGGAGGAGGAAGAAGGGACAGAATACCACACCAGATGTGACAGGAGGAAATGAAGCAACCATGAGAAGAACAGGGCAATTAGCTCCATGGCCTCACCTTTCTGGGCCTTCCAACCTCAGTAACTTCTACTTGACCAAATCTCAGCTTGAGAGAGGAAAAAAAAAGAAAAGAAAAGAAAAAAACTGACTACAGATTAAATTATGCTCCACGTACTCTGTTGAAGATGACTGAGAAAGTATGAAATGTTTTAAATGCTTCCAAAATTATTATTAAAGATGAAAAGCTTTGGAATTTATAGGGGAAAACATCTCTTAGGCAGAAAAAAAAAAATCACACGGCTGGAATTCCACACTCCTGGATAGGAGAGTCTGGCTGGGATGTCCCTGAAAGTCAAGAGAGCTGCTGCTCAAACGAGGAAACTCGATGATGTGGCCTTCTAACCCTGAAGCTCAGGGCAAGGTGAGGTACAAAGACAGACATCAGGGAATGATCTCTGAAGTTAGCACAGATCCACAGAGGAACCATCTGAAAAACCCAAATCTGATTATAACTAGAATGCAGCATGCATGACCAGACATTAACTCTGGATCTTTAAGCAGGTTATAAATACATCATCAGGCAAAAAAGCAAAGTCCCCAGTGCAGCACTTAAAAAAAAAAAAAAAATTCCCTTCTTCCCCATTCATGGGAAGCTCATGAACACCTAAGGTAAAAATAAATCCAGAATTCAGATCAAATAACTAGCTACCAAGTCAATCCCCTGTCAAGGTCTTCCTAATAGACAACACCTCACCTTCAGAAACGCTTAAGATTAAGATTATAACATGAAATTGTGACGTTAAATTTATTCCTTTTTCACCTGGGAAGTGAGGAAATGTAGCTTCCCAGCCCAGTCAAACCTATGCGGGCGCCACGTGCCTGTGTCACGGCCAATGGAATACAAACTCATATAACGTTGGCCACTTCCAGAATCTACCCCTGACAGCTCCCCTGAGACCCACGTGGTGCCTCTGCTCTTCCCCACACGTCAAACGCAGAGAAGCCAGAAGCCAAAGCAGGTGGAGCAGCCCTGGGTCCCTGAATGACCTTGTGAAGAAAGAGAACCCGCAATAGATGGACGAGGGCCATCATAAACCTCTGAGTATACAAAGCCACTGAAATCTGGGGTTGTATATTAAAGGGGTCAGCCTATCTAGACGAAAAACTGCCTTGGGTTAAAGAACTTTGGTGAGGGGCTTCCCTGGTGGCGCAGTGGTTGAGAATCCGCCTGCCGATGCAGGGGACGCGGGTTCGTGCCCCGGTCCGGGAAGATCCCACATGCCGCGGAGCGGCTGGGCCCGTGAGCCGTGGCCTCTGCGCCTGCGCGTCCGGAGCCTGCGCTCCGCAACGGGAGAGGCCACAACAGTGAGAGGCCCGCGTACCACCAAAAAAAAAAAAAAAAAAATCCTTGGAAATTTACCATCATGGAAGTTAACTTAATTTTACAGACTTACAACTGAGACATACTGGATTCCTGAAAACCCAGCCTTACTAGCTACCTTTCAGAAGTAGAAGTTAACCACTCCCACGTGGAAACGCCTAGCAACTGTGTTCTCTCCTAACAATTTAGTGACACCAAAACGACAAAGCCAACTAAGATGATCTCATGATCACAGCCAGCAAACCCTCAAGGAAGGGCTACCCAACCACGTGGGATGTGAGAAGGAAGGAGGAAGATATTCATTGAAAGAAAACCTATTAAAGGCAGTAGGGCAAAATGTTTATAGGACTGCATCTCACTCAACCTTTCTTTAGAGAAAGGAGAGTCAACATGTCTTCACAAGTCAGCAACACCTGCATCGGCTTGGCAGGACTCACAATATGTAAATAATGAACCGCCATACGCGGGGTGCCGGAACCAAGGAGGAAAACCTGGATTCCCTGGCCCAGAATCTTCACTGTCGGGAAATGTTTTCCGACACTGCTTCGTTGATGCACAGCGAGGAACAGGGTCAAACGTTGCTCACTCTGGGGAATTAATATCCTCCAAAGCGAGACAGGAGGGCCTGAATTGAGCTGCCAGTTTTCTAAAAAAGGTTAGGACCCACCTAGGGAACAGCTGATATTACTAAGAAAATGTTTTCTCTTTAATGACACCACCCAGTGAAAGACAGAAGCTTTAAACATTGAAGTGAAATCACTCCAAAAATGTCCACCAAGGTTCCCAGTAACTTGGGATACAGATTTTGGCCCAAACAGCCATGGGAGCTGGTTTAGCATTATGTTTGAGTCAACTTAGGAATTTCTTAAAAGACTCATCCTCCCACACCTGGGTCTATGGACCAATTTCAGAACAGGTCCATTTCCTCTGTGTTGGAGTGTATCAGTGCACAAAGGGCAGTTCTTGGACTGGGGAGACAGGGGCGGGGGGGGGGGTGGGGGCGGTGGATGGGACACCCTGTTTTTGACTCAGCAGTCTAATTATCTCTGTCTACCTCTTCATAGGGAAAGAGAGGACTGAACAGTGACTGAGAAATTAGCCTCGAGGGCCAGGAAGATTATGGGGTGAGTCTCTCAACATCACTAAACTTCAACTTCTCATCTGTAAATGGTAAGAAATCAGTTCCAGTGATTGTTCCTAGTAACACCGAACCACCACCATCCCACCCCCAAGTGACCAATGACGATTAAATGTAATAATATGCAAAAGCACATACCTGACTTGGAACCTAAAAGATGAATCAATAAAAGTTATTATCATTAGCACCTATCACTCAGCATGTAATGTCAGAGCCCTTGCAAACAGGAGGAAAACTGAGAAATAAAGAGATTTCACGGTTTCTAAGAAGACCCCCCCTTGTTCACAAAATACATTCCCTACCCAGCTGAATAATAACCAAAAAATCCAATTAGATGTTGATTTTTAATTATTTCTCGAGAAACACATACCTTTCAGAGAAGTAAACTTGCGCCTTTATCAGTATGAAGCATTCACTGAATCCACAGATAATAAGAGGCCCCTTTTACAAACAACAAACTGAAGCTCAGAGAGGTCAATGATGCTGCCCAAATTCTTAGAAGTAGCTAAGTGGGAATTGCAATGTTGGTCCATTGGACAATAGATAGATGGCCTTTTCCTATAGAATTCTGCCAGATACTAGTAACTGCATTCCTTCCAAGGGGAAAGTTTTTATAGCTAGAGAAGAGTGAAAGGAAGAAAAGAGAATGTGAAAACATTATGAAGATGGAAGGAATGAACGGGGCAGGGCATGGAACAGAAAGGAGTGTCAGGAAGCGTTTTAATGAACGTAGGGCTGCCCGACGAGAGAGAGCTTAGCAACCTTCTCAAACTCACATCACACACAACCTTTGAATTATAGCAGCTACTGGAGCAAAAAATAATATTTATAGGCATAAAGTACATCCTATATATTATAAGCTACAACCAGCTTTAACTTAAATCTTCTCGCAATACACTAAGAGTGGTAGAGAAGCAGGATTTTCATGCATAAATTATCTCTTCTAAGAATTTGATGACTTCCCTGGTGGTGCAGTGGTTAAGAATCCGCCTGCCAATGCAGGGGATACGGGTTCGAGCCCTGGTCCGGGAAGATCCCGCATGTCATGGAACAACTAAGCCTGTGCGCCACAGCTACTGAGCCTGCGCTCTAGAGCCCATGAGCCACAACTACTGAAGCCCGCGCGCCTAGAGCCTGTGCTCCACAACAAGAGAAGCCACCGCAATGAGAAGCCCGCACGCCGCAACGAAGAGTAGCCCCTGCTCGCCACATCTAGAGAAAGCCCGCACGCAATGAAGGTCCAACACAGCCAAAAATAAATAATAAATAAATAAATTTATAAGAATGTGAATACATTGATTTGGGGGAATATTTGCTTTGAGTATTGTTGATAACTCTGGAAATTCAATAAACTCCTTTCCTTAAAGATTACTGACACAGTACCTACAAAAAGTACTACTGGGCTTCCCTGGTGGTGCGGTGGTTGAGAGCCCCGCCTGCCGATGCGGGGGACATGGGTTCGTGCCCCGGTCCGGGAGGATCCCACATGCCGCGGAGCGGCTGGGCCCGTGAGCCATGGCCGCTGGGCCTGCGCGTCCGGAGCCTGTGCTCCGAAACGGGAGGGGCCACAACAGTGAGAGGCCCGCGTACCGCAAAAAAAAGTACTACTGAGGGGGAAAAACACCAGGAAAGTCACTTAACTCTCTTCGAGAATTTTTTTTTTTTTAACCACATTTACTTTAATAACAGATCCTGGCACTTGAGTTTTAATGATATTCTGAGTCTTTGTGGAGATTCCCATCTGGGTTCCAAAAATCAACATTTGCAACATTTGTAAGTGAACAGAATGTTGGTTCACAATCCAAAGAGAGGAAAGAGAGATTGTTCTTTTAATGTCATTTATGACGTGCGGGGGCAAAATAATTTATACCAAAAAAAAAAAAATAGGAGTTAAATAGAGTGCATTTTTAAAAACTTGATTAGGCAGATATTTTTAAAACAAGAACATTACCAGAGCGCTCATCTCTGCAGCCCAAATGGACGGATTCTGAGTTCTAAAGGAAGTATAAAATGCGGTTCCCTGGGCGTCCCTGGTGGCATAGTGGTTAAGAATCCGCCTACCGATGCAGAGCACAAGGGTTCGAGCCCTGGTCCGGGAAGGTTCCACATGCCACGGAGCAACTAAGTCTGTGTGCCACAACTACTGAGCCTGCGCTCTAGAGCTTGTGAGCCACAACTACTGAAGCCGGCACGCCTAGAGCCCACGCTTGGCAACAAAAGAAGCCACTGCAATGAGAAGCCCGCGCACCGCAACGAAGAGTGGCCCCAGCTCGCCGCAACTAGAGAAAGCCCAAGCGCAGCAACGAAGACCCAATGCAGCTCAAAATAAAGTAGATAAATAAATTTATTTTTACAAAATGCAATTCCCTTACGGTATACAAACAATTCAGCCACTACTAGGAATACTGATTAATGCTTATTGAGGATTTGTACTATGCATGTCTACAGGTGTAAACTCATAATCTTCCCAATAATCCTGGGAGAAGGAAATTATCATTATCAGGATCAACTTACAGATGAGGAAACTGAGTCTAGAAACATTAAGTCTCTCATCTAAAAGTGCTTAAGTGGTGGCCTGGTGGGGATCACACTGATCTTTACTTAGCTGGAGAGGAGGAAAAAAAGACTGAATATAAAGAAAATCAGGGGCTTCCCTGGTGGCACAGTGGTGTGAGAGTCCGCCTGCCGATGCAGGAGACACGGGTTCGTGCCCGGGTCCGGGAGGATCCCACATGCCGCGGAGCGGCTGGGCCCGTGAGCCGTGGCCGCTGGGCCTGCGCTTCCGGAGCCTGTGCTCCGCAACGGGAGAGACCGCGGCAGTGAGAGGCCCGCGTACCACACACAAAAAAATAAATAAATAAAATAAAGAAAGAAAGAAAGAAAGAAAATCAGGAGAGCCTTCAAGAGTAGGATTTAAGCTTATTTTCTCAACTGTGGATAGGTGATGACTTGGGATAGGCTGTCAAGACATTAAAATGTTAGTGGAACCCGTGGACTCTTGGACCTTTTTTATAAGGAAGAAAAAGGGCCAACACACTCAAAACAGATCATGAAAGGAAAGCATGAATTTCTTGAAATTTCTCCTACTGCCCTGAATATATATAGTAAAACAAGCAGAGCAGACATCAGGCTTCTCAAACTGGGGCCCATATTTTTCATCTCAACTCAATATACAGACGTATAGCCTGCTTTCTTTTCCATTATGTTCCATTACCTTGTTTTGGTAATGTTGGCCCCAAACCACTAACATTATTTAATAAACCCCAAAAGGGTCTCAACCCTCAGTTAAAAATCACTGCCCAGATGGAAATTACAAGTCTCCACATGAAGCTATTTGTATTTCTTTTAAACATTCATGCTTTTAAAGGGCAGGGGTCACATAACCTTGCTCACTTTAGCAATTCTGCATAGATCTTGGGAGGTGACCCTAAAACAAAGGTTCTCAGCATAGGATCCCTGGAGAACTTTCAAAGGCCTTTGAACCTTCTGGAATTGGAGACAAAATTATGTGCATAGGCATATCTGCATTTGTAAAAAGAGCACTTCCATGGCTGTTGCCAGCTTTTCAAATGAGTGGAACCCACAGAAGTTTTGTGTATGAATGTATTTATCTCATGAGGGTCACCAAACCTGGCAACCAAACCACATAAAGCTTCCCCTGTATATAAATAAAGTGAACATGCCAGGAGAGCAGGCCATCCCAACTGAGAGGGCCATGAAATTATGTCACAAAAGAAAGAGTAGCAACAGAGCAGAATATATACAGCATCCATTCATTTATTCTACAAACTGAGTGCCTACCAAGGAAGATTGACCATATTAAGATTCTGGGTGTTAAATTAGGAGAGAGGGTTAAACTAGAGGGTCTCTGATGCCCTTTGTGGTGTCCTAGCGCTACTACACTAGGATTCTGAAATCTGCAGAACTGAAGACTTTCACCTACCTACATTTCCTGTCCAACAGAGAACTGACAGAATGTTAAGCTGATTACTTTCAAACTCATTGCTTCATCACTGCTTATTCCTAATTAAACAGCCAAAATATTTCAAGAAAAGGTTTGCACTGATTTAGACAATCGTGAAGTGCAGCCACCCTCGGATGAAAAGCGGTGTCTGCATTTCACAAAGGGGAGCATTTTATGGGGAGTAAACACCTGAATGTCTATTAAGACAAAAACGTGGGACTTCCCTGGTGGCTCAGTGGTTAAGAATCCACCTGCCAATGCAAGGGACACGGGTTCGAGCCCTGGTCCTGGAAGATCCCACATGCTGCGGAGCAACTAAGCCCGTGTGCCACAACTAGTGAGCCTGTGCTCTAAAGCCCATGAGCCACAACTACTGAGCCCACGTGCCACAACTACTGAAGCCCATGCACCTAGAGCCCGTGCTCCGCAACAAGAAGCCACTGCAATGAGAAGCCCGTGCACCACAACGAAGAGTAGCCCCCCCTCACCACAACTAGAGAAAGCCTGCATGCAGCAACGAAGACCTAATGCAGCCAAAAATAAATAAATTTATTTTAAAAAAACACACACGGGCTTCCCTGGTGGCGCAGTGGTTGAGAATCTGCCAGCCAATGCAGGGGACACGGGTTCGAGCCCTGGTCTAGGAGGATCCCACATGCCGCGGAGCAACTAAGCCCGTGAGCCACAACTACTGAGCCTGCGCGTCCGGAGCCTGTGCTCTGCGACAAGAGAGGCCGCGATAGTGAGGGAGGCCCCGCACATTGCGATGAAGAGTGGCCCCCGCTTCCCGCAACTAGAAAAAGCCCTCGCACAGAAACGAAGACCCAACACAGCCAAAAATAAATAAATAAATTTTTTAAAAAAACTTGGAAAGCATATAAAATTTAACACACACACACACACACACATGGCCTTCTCCTCACCCTATGGTTGGGGCAGAATCAGCCCTCTCACTGAAAATGAATCAAGACTCTCAGTGGTTCGCTTTTATCAGATCAAAGGTAATAAAATAATTCTGTTCTGGAACTATGATAGCATTCATCCTGATGGAACATGTGTGCCATGTCCCCAGGCCTGAGGTTTCCTTCCCTGGGGAAGATCCATGTACAGTAAATCACAGAAAACTCCCTGGCTTCACTGACCGCTTGGACTGCTGAGGGGGATGGGTCACTCACCTAGTTTGGGAAAATGAGCCCGGCATGCCTAGCTCAAGCCTCTCTCTTCCCCCTCTCTTTGGGATCTCCCAGGCCCACGGAGAACCCAAGGTCTGACCCGCTCTGGATCATGTGGCAGGTGAGTTTAGAAGGTAGTTTTAGTAGGGGGGCCACCTGCTATTGTCCAGGGCTAGGTCTGCATAGGTGGGCAAGTCCATCTAACTCTTCCAGGTAAGGATTTCAAGAATCTTACTGTTGTCCTACTTCTAAGGCACAACCTCCAATTCCACATCTATCGATAACGAAGCTTGACCTTTTTGGTCTCCACCTGCCGACTCCTCTGTCTTTCCCAGTTGGTTCAGAACTTGGGCAGGGAGAAGAGCTTCTCAAATCCTACTGGCTCCATCCTCTCCACATTCTGGATTTCAAGTGGGTTGACAGCACTTGAAAGACTGTGCTTGAACAACCCATAGAATGGGAAAAAAAAAATCTGTAAATCATGTCCCTAATAAGGGACAACCCAAATGTCCATCAATTGATGGATGGATGAACAAAATGTGGTACAGCCATATTTTGACATATTATTCATCAATAAAAAGGAATGAAATTAGGCTACATACTACAACATGGGCAAACATTATGCTAAATCAGAGAAGCCAGTTACAAAAGACCACATATTATATGATTCCATTTGTATAAAATATCCAGGAGAAGCAAATCCATAGGAAAAAAAAAAGAGTAAATTAATGATTTCTTAGAGCTGGAGTGCGGGGGTAAGGGTGGGGAGAACAGGGAGTGACAATTGATGGGTCCATGGGTTTTGGGGGGATGGGGGTAATTCAGACACTCTAAAAATTGATTGTGTTGATTATTGCAAAATTCTGTGACTATATTAAAAATCAATGAATTAAAAAGAAAAAAAAAAAGACTGTGCTTGATTTGGCTGTTACTTTGTAATTTTAGGACAGACTACCTGTGCCGACTTAATCAGACAACGACATTACATATTCCCATTCTTAAGCAGCTCCCACCCAGCAGAGAAACTAAAACAAGTAACTACTGACCCAGCTCAAGAGAGGATTTCAGAAAAAAGGTATCTTTCTTTTTTTTTTTTTTTTAATAAATTTATTTATTTATCTATTTGGCTGTGTTGGGTCTTCATTTCTGTGCGAGGGCTTTCTCTAGTTGCGGCAAGCTGGGCCCACTCTTCATAGCGGTGCACAGGCCTCTCACTGTCGCGGCCTCTCTTGTTGCAGAGCACAGGCTCAGTAGCTGTGGCGCACGGGCTCAGCTGCTCCGCGGCATGTGGGATCTTCCCAGACCAGGGCTCGAACCCGTGTTCCCTGCATTGGCAGGCAGATTCTCAACCACTGCACCACCAGGGAAGCCCAAAAGGTATCTTTTTTTTTTTTTTTTTTTTTCTTGCGGTACACGGGCCTCTCACTGTTTTGGCCTCTCCCGTTGCGGAGCACAGGCTCCGGACACGCAGGCTCAGCAGCCATGGCTCACGGGCCCAGCCGCTCCGCGGCATGTGGGATTCTCCTGGACTGGGGCACGAACCCCCGTCCCCTGCATCGGCAGGCGGACTCTCAACTACTGCGCCTCCAGGGAAGCCCTAAAAGGTATCTTTCTTTAGGTGAATGCCCAGTCACAGAGCTAATGGCAGGGCTGCAGGGTGGAGTTAAACAACACTTTGGGCAGTTACAGCTCCCAGATCTTTGCAGAGAGCGTATTTCATTCTATAATTCAAGGTGAATTTCCAGAATAACAAGTATTCAAGTGTGAATATTTTGACACACCTCCTAAGGCTTTAAGTTCAGGATAAAGTATCAATGGTTAATAGGTGGTCAAGAGATTCAACTCTGCAGATACGGAATAACTACCTAAGAACTCAAAAGAAATGTTCTAAGTAGATTTTTCTATTCCCAACTCTGATAAGCAAGACCTGCCAATTTCATCATGGTACAACCAAGAAAATTTAATACTTGGGAAATAAATCTTTGGGGCTCTGAGACTAGAAGAAAAAAGTTCTGTAGATAAACCTTCTTGACATTATTTTATCATTATCTTGACAATGTTATTAGATAGAAGAAATCTGATTCAGCCTGGATTCTTCTTCAAAACGTTCCTTTTGTGTCTTGACATTACAAGCTGGCCTCCGTGGTTGAACCAAACTTTTTGTGTCTCTAGGGTTTCAGTTTTAACTAACGTGGCTTTGTATTGTGTACGTGGGGTTTTTGTTCGGAGCTCTAATTTCTGCTGCTCTACATGCTAAATGCCCAGATGGCAACATAAGGAAATCATCTTTAGGAAGGATGAATTGATAAACAAGAATAATAATGCACATTCAAAATCAACTCAATTGGTATACAAGTATCTGTTTGAGTCCCTGTTTTCAATTCTTTGGGGCGCATACCTTGGAGTGGAATCGCTGAGTCATATGGTAATTTTATGCTTAACAATTTGAGGAACCATCAGACTCTTTTTCCACAGTAGCTGCACCATTTTGCATTCTCAACAGCAATGTACAAGGGTTCCAATTTCTCCACATGTTCACCAACACGATATTTTCCTTTTTTTATTATAGCTATTCCGGTGGGTGGGCAGTGATCTCATTGTGGTTTTGATATGCATTTCCCTCATGACTAATGACGCATCTTTTCACGCGCTTATTGGTCATATGTATATCTTCTTTGGAGAAATGTCTATTCGTCCATTTTTTTAATTGGGTTGTTTTGTTCTTGTTCTCATTGAGTTCTATGGCCAGTGTTCATAACTACACTATTCACAATAGCCAAAAGGTGGAAACATAAATGTCCACTGGCAGATGAACAGATAAACAAAATGCAGTATGTATATGTAATGAAATACTATTCAATCAACGAAAAGAAATGAATTTCTGATACATGCTACGACAGGAATGAACCTTGAAAGCATTATGCTAAGTAAAATAGACCAGTCACACAAGAACAAGTATTCCACTTATGTGAAGAATTGCCTATCTGGAATAAGCAAATTTGTAGAGACAGAATATAAAATAGAAGTTGGAGGTGGGGATGTTATTGCTTAATGGGTACAGAGTTTCTGTTTGGGATGAGGAAAAGCTCTGGGAAAAGATAGCGGTAAAGGTTGCACAACGTCATGAATATACTTAATTTGGCTGAATTGTTCATTTAAAAATGTTTAAAATGGTAAATCTTTTGTTATATCTATTTTACCACAAAAAAAAATCAGCTCAATTTTGTTCACTATATGCTTCCAAATATAATTTGTCAAAAAAAAATATTCACACCATAAAAGAAGGGCAAAGATGCTTGAGTCAGGGGGCCCTGAGGCAACTGTGAAGAGGAAACAGCATTCAGGTTAGGCGGTATCAAGCTCACGACACTTCCAGCTCTACGCTGATTCATGTGCTATGCTGGGTGAATCCTTCAACCTCTCAAAGGCTCCTTAGTTACAGAATCAAAAAGGGGGTGGGGGGGTGGGGATTAACCTCAGATGGTTACTCTAGGGATACAGGAAGTCACCTGCCTGAAAAGCCCAACATAGGGACAGACCTAAGGGGACACTCAGTAAGTTGAGTCGGCCTTCACCTCCCCCTTCCTAAGACTGCAGTCTTTTCCACATGATTTGAGCCCAATCTAGACACTGCCCTCTCCATGCTCTTCTGTGTTTCTGAAAGATTTTGATAGAATTTTAAAAGCAAGTAACAATTGCTCCATATGTAACACTTTGATGTAACCAAATTGATGGAATTAAGTGTAGGAAAACATTAACCCTCCCTGACATCTTTCAAAATCCAACTCAGCGGAGAAGGAAGAAAGAAGTCTAGAAGGAAATATGCTACATGTTAACAGTGGGTACCCCTCGAAGCAGGCCAAGGGGTAGTTTTGATTGTTCTCTTTTTGCTTGTCTATATAGTCCGACTTTTCTATAATGAAGGTGCATGATCATTTAAAAATATTATATACAAAAGAGAAAGAAGAGGCTAGCTTGGAGTTCAACTTCTCTCAAATCTTTCTTGCTTCCTCTTCCCCTCCCCGACCAGAGTGCATCACTCACACTCATGTATTCCATCTGCCTCATCATGATGTAGAGGACAGTTCTAGCTCACATTTACTGGACGTGTGCCAGTGCTGGGCACTCCTCTAACTCCTGACACATGTTAATTCATTGACTATTTGCGATAACTTGATGAGGTGGGTACCACTGTCCCCCATCTTACAGGGGAAGGAACTGAAGCTCCAAGATGACTGCAATTTGCCCACAGTCACCCCAGTGATCTGTGACAGAGCTGGTCCCCCACCCAGGCAGTATAGCTCCTGAATCCGCATTCTCAGCCTCAACACCCTGCCCTCTCCTAGATGTACTTCTATTGCTGTCACTGCCTTTCTCTTTGTCACTATGCAATGACATTCCTGTCACCTCCACCACACTGAGATAGGAGCTGCCCCCGATGAATCTCCACCTGCAATATCCATCCCATACTAGGTTCTCTAGTCCAGCTACTGAACTGGTCACTGTTCAATTGTATGTCCCAAACCAAATGCATTTTTTAATTACTTGTATATAACACGTACGCCTCTATTTCTATTTCCATGACAGTGGTAATCAGTCACTGATAATTAGAGCAAAGTGTGGCTCCTTGATCCTCCCACATAGCTCAGGCATGAGCCCCTCAGCCAGGAAGCAGTTAGCGAAATTTTCTTCAGGACACGGGTTCGCTGGTGAAGTTCATGGGAAATCACTAGGTGCACTTCCGACCTTCACAGCCAAAGTTAAGAAACACAGACCAGTCATAGAGAAGCCATGAAAAGTAGTGCTATCGGGCTTCCCTGGTGGCGCAGTGGTTGAGAGTCTGCCTGCCGATGCAGGGGACACGGGTTCGTGTCCCGGTCCGGGAGGATCCCACGTGCCGCGGAGCGGCTGGGCCCGTGAGCCGTGGCCGCTGAGCCTGCGCGTCCGGAGCCTGTGCTCCGCAACGGGAGAGGCCACAACGGTGAGAAGCCCGCGTACCACAAAAAAAAAAAAAAAAAAAAAAAAAAGTAGTGCTATAGACACATCAGGAGAGGAAACAGAAAACAGGGGCCGGATAATCATCTCAATCAATCATTTCACTATGTCCACCTACTGCAGTTAATGGAGCTCCACAGGCAGGAAACAGAGAACTGGCTTAGAACTGGTTAAATCCAACAAAGGTTTAGTAGGAGAAAAAACCAAAAATCTTTTGACTCCAGCCTAAGAGCAGAGAAATGAAGACAACAACAATAAAGTTGACAGTTTGGGGGGGCGGGGGGGTGCCAACCGTAACTCAGACACTGGAGAAATGTATTAATCTTAACAGTTCTAGAAGGAAAATACTTACCCACAATTTATAAATGAAGAATCCAACACACAGAGAGTTTAAGTGACTTATCCAAGGTCACACAGCTAGTAAGTGGTAGAACTATGATTTTTATTCTGTCTGCTGCTCTTAGCCTTTTTTTCTGTCTCTACCTTTTGGATAGCTACCTCAGAATTCTAGGATTCCATCTACAGGGCTCTTGACACGGCCATGAGCAAACATTAGCTACCCAACTTGAAAGTCTGACGTTCACACTGAAGGCAAAGATGTTTGCTTGTTTTGGCTTCCAAACAACCAAGTGGATTTCTAAGTCATTTCTTTGCAGAAATTATTTATGTATTTAAGGAACATTCCAGTAATGTCCTCACCAACTAGAGCTCCCAGAGCACAAGGAAATCCCACCACATAAGAACAGATGATCTTTCCATTACTGTTCCACCAAGGTAAACAAACACACCAACACTACAACAGTTAAGGAAAGAACACAAGTATTTTTGACAGTTCAACAGTGCTCAGTTGACAGTCATGGAAACACACGTTCTGAGGGTGTGCTTTTGGAATTGACTCAGAAGGGCCTTCATCTAAAATAATACACATGTTTATCTTTTACCTGTGGAAATATGGATATCTTTCTACCTTTTAGGTCATAAAGATGGAAAGAAACCAGGAATCAATGGCAATGGGTTGGAGGTGTCACATGGAGGAGACATTCAAAGAACCCATACGTCTCAACATTTTTCCATTATAGTGTTTATTTCCACATGCAACTCTTAATAAGGCAATGTTACATTATAAAATCAATAACCTGCTTTATATTGGCATTTGGGAATTTCTAAAAATAGAGCTGAAGACTCTATTTAAAATAAAGAAGTCCAATATATCCAGACAAAACTCTAATCCAAAAAGATACATGCACCCCTATGTTCATAGCAGCACTATTTACAGTAGCCAAGACATGGAAACAACCTAAATGTCCACTGACAGAGGAACGGATAAAGAAGATGTGGTACGTATACACAACGGAATATTACTCAGCCATAAAAAGAATGAAATAATGCTATTTGCAGCAACATAGATGGAACTAGAGATTATCATACTAAATGAAGTCAGAAAGAGAAAGACAAATACCATATGATATCGCTTATATGTGGGACGTAAAATATGGCACAGATGAACCTATCTACAAACAGAAACAGACTCACAGACATAGAGAAGAGACTGGTGGTTGCCAAGGGGGAGGGGGTTGGGAGGCTGGGGTGAGCAGATGTAAGCTATTATATATGTAATGGAGAAACAACAAGGTCCCACTGTGCAGCACAAAGAACTATATTCAGTATCCTATGAAAAACCATATGGAAAAGAATATTTTTATAAAACGAATGCATATATATATATATATATATATATATAACTGAATGACTTTGCTGTACAGCAGAAATTAATACATTGTTAATTGACTATAATTCAATTTTTAAAAAATCAAATCAAATCAAATCAAATAAAGAAGCCCATCTCTCTGCAAACTGTGTATCTCACACCATTCCCATGTGCTGCCGACGTCTGCCTTTCCCAACTGCCATGCAGCGTCCCCTTGTGGAAAGACCCCTGGCTCTGGCTACAGAAGGACTGCGGCTGTGCATATAAACACTCTGATCCTGGCAAGAGCCAGATCCTTCACTTCCCTCCCACAGGTTAGCAGTTGAATTCTCCATCCATCAGTGACGTGACCATTATTTTTTTGTTCTGCTCCATTTTTTAAACCAATGCCCTCATTTATCAGGAATGAACTCAGCTTCTTCTGGAGAGAAGACATGGCTCTCTCCTGCCTTTCTGTTGACCCAATTCACTTGGGAAACTTTCTGGAGAAACAAGGTTAAGGTGAGGGAGACGTCTGAGGCCCCTACATGAGAATTATCCATTACCAACTTGGAACGCAGCTGACATTGAAAAAGGAACTCCCTACCTATTGGAATACCAAACCAAAAAGATGGAAAGAAAATCAAACAACCGTATCAGTCAACTCTACCATGCTTCAGTCCACACTATGAGATTCCAGACAATCCATAATAAGCCATAAGGACCCATGAACTAGGAAAAAAGAAGTCCTCTGAAATGATAGTACAGCTATAGGGCAAGTCCCTATAGCTGTAGATGTGCATGATAATACACTACTCACCAGGTAATACTTGCCAAGGATTTAAGATTCTGGATGAAAGGCATTTGTGAAATGCAAAATCCCTCTTATTGTGTTGGGCCCAGAGGCCTCCCTCTAAGTTCTTTGCAGTGGTGATTAAAGCCATCCCCTTCCATCCCTTCCCTACCTTCCATTGATGTGAGGTTTAATTAACGTGCACTTGGGATTTAAGATCCCTAGATGAAAAGGGGACCAGATGTGAAAGTTATTATTATTCTGTTCAAAGCACACTGGTAAACTAACATCTGTGGACACGTTCACCGCATGCCACTTAAAATGGGCTAACGAGGGTCAAACACCAAAATATTTAGGAAGGGATTTTTGAAAGGCTCAGATATCCTCCATCTATGTTCAGGCCATCATGAGAAGGTAACACATATGACAAACGGTTCCCTTTTCTAAGAACCAAAACCTTATCAGACTGAACCAAAATGGGGTGTGTGAAGTGGAAGAGAGAGTCGAACCTGATTACAGACAAGAAAGGGGCTCTCAGAGCAAAAGAAGAGGAGGAGTTTTCTGGCTTGAAGGTAAACGACGCATCTGACTGCAAGAGAACCCTAAATGATCTTGGGGCATTTCTCGAGCACTCTTGAACTCCTTATGGAACTCATCAGCTACCTACCCTGGCACGATGAAAGTCCCTTTCCTCATCAGCTATAAAGAAAGAGATTTGCACCTAGAGAAGTCAAAAACAAACAAACAAACGACCACACAAAACACTTACTAACAGAGACCCCGTAGCACCAGTGGGATCAGGGCTGCGTGAGCCGTAACAAAGTCGAATCACTGCTCAGACGTGAGGATTACTGGCCAGGAGGGTGAGACGGAGAAGGCTGTCTGGCTTACTCTCAACACTGCAGGCAGAGAGGGATCCTTATTAAAACCTCAGTCAGATCATGTCTCCCCCACCCATCATCCTCCAAAGGCCTCCCTCCTACCGCCCCCTCCCCTGACCGCACTCAGCCCCTGGAGTCTCGCCCTTGCTCTCTCCAGCCAGGTCCCAGTGGCCTCCAACATGCCAGGCCCAACCTCAGCCCCTCTACCTGCATCACTCCCCACCTGTCAACAAAAGATCTCACTCCCTTAACCCCTTGCCATCTTTGTTTCGAAGTCACCCATGCAATCCCCCCCCAACCCCCTTGTTTAAAAGTTCAAACTCCCAGCGCTTTCCTAGCTCCCTTCCTAGCTCCCCGGTTCTCCACCACAATGATCACCTGCCAACACACTCCACGTCTGACCTACTTCATCACTGCCTATCTTCCGCCCCTGGAATGTCTACACCCGCGTGCAGAGATCCTTCTGGGTCTTGCTCACTCCTATACCCTCACAACCTGGAAGTGCACATGGCCCTAAGTGAGGGGCTCGATAAATATTCGTTGAAGACATGAATGATGACTTCAAAAAAGTAAGAGGCAACCTGCAAGGAGAAATGCTGACGTAAACTTCTGGAAAAAGCGTTGAACTCACTCACTTCCACATTAATGTGCCCTGTGCACATAGCGACCGCTGGAAGAAAGGTAACAGGATCAAGGCAGGATTGGGCCATTTCTGGTCCCCAGACTACAGCACTTTCAAATACTATCAAGCCCAGCTCCTCCCTCACCATGCCCCACTCAGGGAAGACTGGCTCACATGGAATCTACCCAAGGAATCAGTTCATCAAAAACCGCATCCTTAAGGACTTCCCTGGTGGCGCAGTGGTTAAGAATCTGCCTGCCGATGCAGGGGACACGGGTTCGAGCCCTGGTCCGGGAAGATCCCACATGCCACGGAGCAACTAAGCCCATGAGCCACAACTACAGAACTTGCACTCCAGAGCCCATGAGCCACAACTACTGAGCCCCTGTGCCACAACTACTGAGCCCGCACTCCACAACGAGAAGCCACCGCAATGAGCCCATGCACCGCAACAAAGAGTAGCCCCCACTTGCTGCAACTAGAGAAAGCCCACGCGCAGCAACGAAGACCCAACACAGACATTAATTAATTAATTAATTAATTAATTTAATTAAAAAGAAAAAATCTTGTGCTCTGCCTATTCATCCTTGCCCCCCACCCCCAACAGTTTTGCCTTTTCCAGCGTGTCATATGGTTGGAGTCATGCAGTATGTAACTTTCTTAGATTAGCTTCTTTCACTGGGTAACATGCATTTAAGTTTCCTCCATGTCTTTTCACGGCTTGAATGATATTCCATTGTCTGGATGTTCCACCGTTTATTTATCCAGTCACCTACTGAAGGACATCTTGGCTGCTTCCAAGTTCTAGCAACTATGAATAAAGCTGCTACAGACATCCGTGTGCAGGGTTTTTGTGTGGATGCTTGTACGTTTTTAATAGCAGCTTAGGGAGAGAGAGAGAGAGATGTAAAGCACAACCTTAGTGAGTTGAAGACAAAATAGGCTTCACACTCTCGAAGAAAGTCCCTCTTTCTAAGAATATTTTTGAGAAGTTAAATTTGTCAAAGAAGTCTGGTTTTAGTTTTATACACACATGAATTCATTTCCAACACTATGGTTTTTTCAAGCACTTCAAATGGATTATAAACTCTGAAACATCATACAGGTTTTGAATATTTTCTTTTGTCCCTATTAAGAACGTCTCTCTGTGGGACTTCCTTGTCAATTCCATTACACTTAGTCCATTTTCCCCAACTGGTACCACCAGCCCCTGAGTTCTGTTGTGGGATCCACCAGACCTGACGTATCCATCCATGCCTGAACTCCATGAGCCTCTCACTAAGTAAGGCACCCAGTAGGCACTAACAACAATTGCTAACTGGTAAATGCATCTGGACATTCCACCAAGTATTTGACCAAGATTATGACAAATTTCCAGACAAAGATTCATAAAAGTCCCTGGACACAGGTATAGAAACAAATTAGAAAAATAAGCATGCATTCAACCAACTATGTCAACATCCACATACTAACTATTAAACAAAAACCAGAGAAAGGTGGGCATCTCAAGTCAGAGAGATCCATCTCTTTAGAAAAGAGGAGTGTACCACCTCCAAACACAGACTGCAGGCCCTAAGGCCCTCACAGCTCAAAGGACCACCAGCCACAGCACCTCTCAGGGGAAACGTGAGCAAAGATGGTCTCCAAGAGCCCAAACGTGTAGGACATGAAACACCAGGAGAAACCACTTCTCAACGATTTCTAAAGTCAAAATTCATTCTCAATTTCTAAAGTCAAAATGAATTCCCACACAACCATACTACTCAGGACCGAAATCCTCGACCGTACCACACCAGCTTTAAAAAGTCAAATCGAATCACAAGGCAGTTCAGAAGGCCTTCCATTTTACATTTGTAAATGTAGACATTTACAAAATGTCTACTCAAGGCTGACATTTTGCAGACAAATTTCCCACATCCTGTATCTACCACATTCAAAGTATTCCTGGGCTTTCACACCCACTCCCATTTGTGAGTTTAAAAAAAGACCAGAGAAGAGGCCAGGTGGATAAATTGACAGGGGTCACCTGAACTAAATGCCCCCACTTGCAGGATTTCAATCTGATTTCAAATTGTAGAAATAAAAGTCAGGCAATCCGAGTTTAAATGCCAACTTGATGTGTTCTTGAAAAGACGGAAATATTTAATATTCAGATCTGCTTTTTGCTTTCTTTTAAACCATAAAGTCCCAATGAAAAAGTAATCCATGTATAATGTATCTGATTACTGGGAGAAAGCAAGTATTCACTCCCACGTTCCCTTTATCTAGCAACAAAATGGTGTGTTTCCCCATTTTTGGTTAATTTCTCCACTGCTGAAAATTACTTCCAGATCCAATCTCTTCTTTAGTTTCCATTTCCATCCTATATGAAACCCCCTACTCCTGGAAGAAGGAAGGAAGGAAGGAAGGAAGGAAGGGAGGGAGGGAGGGAGGGAGGGAGGAAGGAAGGAAGGAAGGAAGGAAGGAAGGAAGGAAGCAAGGAAGGAAGGAAGGAAGGAAGGAAGGAAAGCAATCACAACCAGAAAAGAACACAATATTTTAAATACAACACCAAAAACAAAATCCAGCAGCATCCAGGTCTAAAGCAACATGTTTAAATAAACAACGCCGTAATATCAAGCTAAAAGTTGAGTCTTGATACATAATACCCCTATTACAGGCTTACCATATAGAAAGAAACTTCTGTACGTCACAAGAACCCCAAGGATATAATTTCCTGACCCAAGCAACTGGCTCACCAAATGTCCAAGGGTTAGGAAGAGCTCAAGTCAAGAAAACTTTGGTCTCTTCACTTCTAGCCCAGTGTTCTTTCCATATTTTATTGAATAAACACTAGCAAATAATGATAATCATTTTGTTTCAACACAAATGACTGAGTTTATTTACCTTCCTCACCTGAATTTTTGTTGTTGTTGTTTTTGCGGTACGCAGGCCTCTCACTGCTGTGGCCTCTCCCGTTGCGGAGCACAGACTCCGGACGCGCAGGCGCAGCGGCCATGGCTCACGGGCCCAGCCGCTCCGCGGCATGTGGGATCTTCCCGGACCGGGGCACGAACCCGCGTCCCCTGCATCGGCAGGCAGACTCTCAACCACTGCGCCACCAGGGAAGCCCCCTCACTTAATTTTTTAAAAAAATAAAAATGACCATTCGCCAAAAGAGAAAACTCATTGTGCCCTAGCAGGAGATAATTTCTAGCAGTATCAACACTGACAATAGAACCACCACCAAGGAACTGAGGAATAAAACTCCCATGTTCATATTCATGCTATTTATATGATACTTAAAATCACCCTCCAAGGATCTAAAAAGTCAGTAGGTTAGATCTTTTCATGACTGAATGGCCCATAAGGCATCCACACAAACTAGATTCCTCTAAATACTGCAAAGAGTGAAGCAGAAACTAAGCTCCCATATTGGTTGTTTGCTGCTGACTCTTAGAAAGAACCACTGAAGATGTACTGACTGTCCCAGCAACACAGGAAAATCAGATCTGGGGAGAAGCACAGAGGCCTGGGGGAGTTGGGTGTGCAAACTGCCCACGTGTCTACCTGGACTTAACTGTGCACAGCTATGTCACCCTTATGTCTATGTCTATGTCTCTCTCTCTCTCTCTCTCTCTCTCTCTCTCTGCCTCACTTTCCTCACCTGTAAAGCTGGACTGGGTCACTGGGAAGATTCAATGTGTTACTTCCTGTTAAGCATTTAAAACTGTGCCAGGCAGAGAGCAAATACTTAATAAACAAGAGAAATTAGTAATCACATTATTATTAATGATTTTCCCAATCATTTCACCATTGAATGACAAATGTCCTGACCCTTCCTATGCACCAAAATTCTAGATGATCTCTCTCTTACTTGGCCCCCTACTAACTTTCCCGTGGCATTATCTTTTCTCCGCTTCTACACTATAAGCTCCTTGAGGGGATGTGAGCTGTGCTCACACCTCACTGCATCACCCGAGGACACCTCCAAGGACAATACCCATAGCTACCCAATGAGTGACTTGTGGAATGAATGAATAAATAAACTAACCCCCCTCCCGGCTCCCAATCAGTAAGAAGCCTAGTAACTAGATGTCAGTCTGTTAACTTGAATACATTATCTCAATTTGGTTTGTAAATGCATTAGAGAAATGCATAGCAACAGTTATTACCCAGAGGCTGGACTAGGAAAAGCTTTCAATCAACCCTGATGGCTTTTGCCTTTTCCACTTAGATGGAACTCCATGCTTGGTTTGCACGCAGGCAATTGCAATTACCTCCAGTGTTCCTTCTAAAGCTAAAACCACAAACGATTTGATTGTCACAGACTGTCAGCCCTTGATTTTTCTTCCAGGCGTGATTCTGCTGCCTCACGCCCTCCCTGTCTGGGGCTTCTTCTTTACCACGCTTCCCATTTCCATCAAAAAGCATTCGGTCCCCATTACACAGATTGATGCTGTTGGACCAGCAAAGGGGCCCACTGATAACAGGGTCCCCACCGCCCTATCTCAACTCTCCTGGGATTTCAGACACTTTCACCTGCACCTCCAGCAAAGATAACCCAGGCCTCTGGAATCAATTTTTTTTTTCTAGCTCTGAAAGTAATTATCTGCAGTCCCATCTCTCTCTTCGGCCACCCCAGTCCATTCACATTCTCATAATAAAACCGAACTCCACGAGCATCAATTAGGAGCAGGGGGAAAGCCTGTGCTTTGCGCTGATTGGCTTCCTCCCAAGCTAAACACACTTATGTAAACCTGACTCCATTGTAGCCCAGCCCACACACGTATCAGGGCACCCAGCTCCTCGAGAGTTAAGCTTTTGTTTACCCACTGTCAAGTGGGTATCTCCCAGTCAGCCTCTCCTCCCACGGAGACTGGCGGCAACCACCCCTACCCCCTACCCAGGCAACCAAATGTGACATCAAAGGAGCCCCCGGAGTGGCCATCTGTCCCTGCCATGCCAATGTTTATGCAATGTGGGCAGGAGAGAGACTGGCCGACCAAAGAATCCAGGGCCTCCTGCTGCATCATACCCAAGGCAAGGACACCCCAGGCTGCATGTGCTACAGAGTAAGTGACAAGAAAGCCCTCAGTCTGGCTGGAGAGGTTCCTTCTTAAAAAGAAGGCTGAAACTATTTAACTTTCCTGAGGGTGTGCAAGGACCCGGTTTGATATGTTTCACCTGTGGGTCGGCATCTAAAAATAAAATCAGCTCTCTAATTTTGCAGTAATTTTGTAATATTTTTCAAATGTTACACAACTCACCCCCAGAAAGTCCTACCTAAACATGGTCCTTCGTGCAATACTGACTTTATCAAATTCATGAACGGTGAAGTACTAAGAGGAATTGGCTAAGGTAGAAAGCGATCAGAAACAAACCCAGGAGTCTCAGAATTCTAGAATCCTCACCTAAACACCTCTGTCTATATCTAGAATGGCAGGTCAAGATGCATGAGAGTGGTCATGGATATAAAAGTCAGATAAACCACAGTTCAAATCCAGGGGCACCACGTCGGTGTGAGTTTGGCGAAGTCACGTGGGTTCCGTAAGCTGGACTTGGGAAGGACAGCACGTCCAAGGTGGTGGTGAGGTTCGATCACAGACTCTGTTGACAGCACCGAGCAGAATCCCAGACACACAGTAGGTGCGCAATGTCGTGGTCTCTGCTCCTCCGCATCTTCCGTTCTAGCCCAGCCCTCTTTCCAGGACCTCACGATGGGGGCACACCCAGTTGGCCAACGAGGAGAGGTCCCTGTGGACGGTGAGGCCACCAGCTCAAATTCAACACACAAACTCTACTGAGGGACATCATGGTTATTTTTCAAATGGGGGGGAAAAGGACACTTGACATGCTTCACCTACCATTTTCATAAAGTTTGTCAAACCACATCCCAAGAAGTGGAAGAGAAGCTACATTATTCATCACATAAATCTGCTTAAATTCCCTCCAGGGATAGACGGCTAGCCACCGTGCTTGAAGCCAAGAGGTGATCCATCCACCCTGTGATTCAGCTTGAACAGCTGCAGCGTGGAGACGCACACACAGGCTTTTACCCAAAAATGGTCTAACGATGTTTAGATTTGCCGCCTCGCTTATTTCATTTTTTCAGTTTTGTCCCTTGACCTCATGATTTCCCTTCATTCTTAGAACCCGGAAACAAACGTGGCATTTCTTTGGACAGCTTGGACCAGGTTTTGATTAATCCCCGAAGAATCAAATCCCCAAACGCTTACTGTGTGGTTTCTGGGGACCATCACAGAACTCCAGGATTTACAGTCGGGTTGGGAGGAGAGAAGATAGACAAGGCAACATCTGACAAATAATACTGGTTCGAGAGGGAAAAAAAATGACTCTGGGCTGCAACAGGCTGGAAAGGCAGCAAGGAGGAGGTGGGCGTGCGCTGACTCTGAAAGACGGCTGGGGGAAGGTCACTCCAGGAGGAGAGCCAGTGGACACCTGCCCAGAGACAGGACTCAGTAAGGCTGTTTGGGGACAGCGCAGAGTTCGGCCGGGTCGTGCAGCCACTCATCAAGCAAGCACTTACAAAACACCCCACGGCAGTCAGGCAGTCATTATAATCCACGACGAGGCAAATATACAGAAGAGGGTGAGTAGTCCTGCCTTGGAGAGACACACCGAAGCGTTCCGGTTAAGAGCACAGCCCCCGGACTGGGTTTCAAATCCTAGCTCCACCCGGCTTCTAATGATGTTACTTGGAAAAAGTTACTTAAGCCACAGATGAGAATTCGTGTTTAAGTTACTTATTAGAAGCATTTCCAGAGAAAACCAGTTTGGGGAGTAGGAGAAGGAAGCCACAGGGGCTCTTTGGAGACGGGACAGGGGAAACCTCAGAGATGTCCTGAAATACCTGTGCCCTCCTGATGGTCAGCCCTTGCTGAGGACTGCCCCAGGGGTACCAGGATTCCAGTCAAAGGGAAATCAAACCCTGAGGCCAGCTGGCCAACAAAGAGAAGGGGTTGCTGGCTGGTGGGCTGAAAGCACGCGTAGGGGAAGCTTATATGCACGAAAGATAACGTGGATCTGAAAGGATGCGGACAGAGCACGGACAGCATGTGCTCAAGGGGTTACTTGTTGTTTCTATCATTATTGTCTTATTATCCTTTATATTATTTTTACCCCTTAAAGAAAAGCCAGTAACCCAATTATGACAATACAATGGGATGTAAAACAGAGCTCGAGGTCTCCAGGCTGCCATGTGCAGACACTGAGAAAGGCATGACTAAAGCTGCCAGTCTGGATTCAGGCGGCCAGGAGAACAGGTAAGACAGGAAGAACAGGTCACCAAGACCCGAAAAGCAGGCCTGCGATGCTGGTGGGAAACTACAAACTACGGGGATTAGAATGCAAAAGCGTGCAGCCGTCACAGAAGAAAGTTAAGAACAGAACTACCATATGATCCAGCAATCCCACATCTGGGTATTTACCCAAAAGAAATAAAAGCAGGATCTCAAAAAGATATTAGCACTGTTCATTGCAGCATTATTCACAGTAGTCAAAATGGGGAAGCCACCTAAATGTCCATCGATGGAGGAATGAGGGGGAAAAAAGGCGGCAAAAAGGCGGTATACATGTGTGCACGTGTGCACACGCGTGCATGACACACTCCAGAATATTATTCAGCCTTCAAAACGAAGGATAGGGCTTCCCTGGTGGCGCAATGGTTGAGAGTCCGCCTGCCGATGCAGGTGATGTGGGTTCGTGCCCCGGTCCGGGAAGATCCCACATGCTGCCGAGCGGCTGGGCCCGTGAGCCATGGCCGCTGCGCCTGCGCGTCCGGAGCCTGTGCTCCGCAAAGGGAGAGGCCATAACAGTGACAGGCCCACGTACCGAAAAAAAAAAAAAAAAAAAGAAGGATAGGGCTTCCCTGGTGGCTCAGTGGTTGACAGTCCGCCTGCCGATGCAGGGGACGCGGGTTCATGCCCCGGTCCGGGAAGATCCCACGTGCCGCGGAGCGGCTGGGCCCGTGAGCCATGGCCGCTGAGCCTGCGCGTCCGGAGCCTGTGCTCCGCAACGGGAGAGGCCACGGCAGTGAGAGGCCTGCGTACCGCAAAAAAAAAAAAAAAGGATATCTTGCCATATGTGACTGTATGGATGAACGCTAAGAACATTATGCTGTGTGAAATAAGCCAGTCTCAGAAAGACAAATGTTGCGTGATTCCACTTATATGAAGTATCTAAAATAGTCTAACTCATGCAAGTAAAGGACAGCATGGTGGTTGCCAGGGGCTGCAGGGAGGGGGAATGGGGAGGTGCTAATCAACAGGTATTCGATTCCAGTGACGCCAGATGGGTAGGTTCTAGAGACTCGCCGTAAGATACTGTACCTATTGCTAATACTGTATTGTACATTTAAAAATCTGATCAGACGGTAGATCACATGTTGCGTTCTTAATACAGTTTAAAAAAACAATTTTTTTTTTTTTAAATTTGCAGGGCTCATGCCTCAGGAAGCATCTGTGATTCACCCTCTCCATCAAATCGGTAGTCACATCTTCTGTTCAAATCCTGGATCAACTAGCACAGGACCAAAATCTGATACATGTTAAGTAATACAGCATTATGGACCTACTAACAAGGCATGAGTGGCTTTGTTCATGCGAGGAAGGCAAACTTGAAAAGAATAAGTACAACTCTGTGTAGTTATAAATCCCATTTTGGTCTAAATCATTCTCTCCCAGTGAAGTAGAGGGGGGTTGCTCAGGGTACACGTCACGGTCCCCACATGGCAGAAGGAAGTGAAGAGCACAGGCCCCTTTTTGCTGGACTTGCCTAGAAGAGCCTCATGCCACACACAGGAAGTAGGAAAGGGGTCTCCGGAGCAGATTTCTTTTCCCCGAGTGCCCGCACATCGTGCTCCTTTACCGTTGGATCCTTCCAGCGGGAAGCCCCTCGCCTCTCACGCAATGATGACATCCCATCGGAGCACAGCAGTGACGCCCACGTGAAATATTCCACTGTAACCACGCCCACTTCCCAGTCTAGATGAAGTTTAGATGGAGGCTCACCCTCTCTGTTAAAAGGAACACGATCTCATGTCCAACAGCCCAGAAAAAGCCCGTTCCGATACCAAGCTTCCCCTGCTGCTGTCCAAAGGTTACCCTGGAAAGTCTCTAAAATAACAGAATCTGAGAATCAACGGGAGGCTTCTTCCTCACGACTCAAGGCATAAGGAATCAGTGCACAAGGGTGAAGGGTCACAAGGGGCAGACTCACCCAGCTCACGGTGGCCCTGACTTGGGGTGCACCCCTACCCCCTCCTCATCAAGCCCGAAAGACTTGGCCTGCCCGTGCGAATGACCCAAGAGGAAAGGGAGCCCGCATCAGAAGGTTCCCAGGAAATCCATTTCAAAGCCTCAGATTCTGACTGGGTAGAATCAGAACCCCCCCCTCTTCCCACCAAAACAACAGTCACAAATAATGAACCTCCTATTGTCCTGGAACAGGAGGATTCGGGCAGGATCGTAAGACAAGAAGGTCTTTAAAAGCTTGACTCTTCACGTCCCAGCCTTCAGCAGACACCCCACTCACCCCATCCCAAAAAGAAGAGGCTTCTCAAGATCTCCAGATGTGCCATCCACAGGGGCGGCTCACATTCTAGGTGAGAGGCTAGGATTCAGAGCACCACACCCTACGGTACCAACCCTCCTCCTCCTCCTGGCCTTCGGATCTAGAAAGGTGGGCCTCAGTCCACTGCGGCTCTACCTACAAGAGCAGACACAGGTAAAGAATGGGTTTTGTGCTCATTTTTTATATTCCTCTAGAGGTTGCAAGCTCCTCCTCTGAAACCTTAATGAGATAATACAGGAAAAGTACCTCGTATGTTGTAGACACTAAATAAAAATCAGTATTTAGTATTCATATTTTAATAGTCAAAGAAGCATTTACCAGGCCCTTATTCCACTAAGGCTTTGTAGAAAACACTGTGGCCATGCTTGTTTTTGCCCACCCAAATCTCATAGTTGATGAAAGTCAGAATTCTCAAACACCAAAGCGTATGATTCCAAGGTATCACATGAGGCTCTATGATCTAGTCCAAGATCTCACAAATCCATCCCGAACCATTAAAAAATACAGCTTTCCAAAAGTGATCACCTCTCCCCCAAAAGTTTTACCAATGCACACCACGCTCATGCTCTGTGTTCAAGCAAGAGAATCAAAATAAACTGGGGAAGCGGTGCTGTAAAACACTAAAGAAGACTAGGGGCCCTCTTGTTCTCCATCCTCATAAAAACACCAGCGAAAACAAACAGCAGCTCCAGTGCTGTTGGTCAGTACACGGGGGTCACAGCGGACAGGCCAGACCAAGGGTAGTTAGTTAATCAATCTGCTGTCTTGGAAAATAACTCCATGGCAGAGGCCAATTCACTCCACAAAATGTAAACCAAGACTCACTCCTTGGGCAGAGCAGCAAACAATGATGACACCGTACCATAAAGCCTTTTCCCAGCTCAAGGTCCTTTCCTGTGCCCTGTTCAGCACTTTGCAACACTGGATGCCTAAATAAATATTTAACTAATTATGCCATATATTCCCTAGGATCTTTCTAGTGGAGAAACCTCACGGAGCAAACAGCTAAAGTTTGGTGACTTCAATAATGCTATAATCCTTTGTGCAGGAGTATTAACCAGCCAACCTCCTCCGCCCTGTGTTCTTCCTTTCCCTTCTTGGTTATGAGATCAGCCGTAGCATCCAACAATCCACACTTCCCCCCAAAGCACAGGGGAACTGCAAGCTCAGGAAAAATATTCTAGGAAAATGCAGCGGCCATACAGAATCGATACGGTTATCACCAGCCCCGTCTACCTCCCAGTTAAATTCTGGAGTAACTAAACAAACTTTTCCTTTAAAAAAGCAACCCCACTAACTGACAAACCAGTTTCTGCCAAGTTTTGAGCTTTGTACCCATTTCATTTGTACACGAAAGACGGCAAAAAAAAAACGGGGGGGGGAGGAGGGGAGGAAGGAAGGAAAGAAGGAAGGAAGAAAGGAAGGGAGGGAGGAAATAAGAACAGAGAAGTGAGAGCCTCAAGGAGGTGAGATGAACTGAAGGAAAAAATAACAATGATCCCAGGAAGATAAGATTAAAAGTGGAGGGGAAAAAATATACAGCCAGTTTACCACCAATCAACTAGGATAAGATGAAAATACTGAAAATATGGAAAGTGCCCCTGGTAATTCCATCTCCCCATAATGAAGAAAAAAACAAATGATAGAAGTGGTATTGTTTTAGTCTGTTGCTATAACCTTGAAGGAAGGCACTGAGAGAACTACAGTATTGGAAAAGGGTAGGAGAGGAAAATACTCAGTGTACTACAATTTAATAAGTGTCTACTTTGTGCCAAACCACGAGGCAGGTACCTTACATGAAAACTCATAAGAATCTCACAGCAGCCCCCCTAAAGCAGTTTTCATTATTTCCATCTCACAGCAGGGGAAATGCAGGCTCAGAGAGGTTAGGTAATTTTCCCGGGGCCACTCAGCTAAAAGTGACAGAGCAGGAATTCAAACCCAGCTCCTTCTGACTCCGAAGTTCTTGCTCTTATACTGCCACATACTCAGAAAGATTTTCTGAGAAAACCAAAATGCCAAGGCTCATGCATTAAATATGACCCAAAATGAAACATTCTTCCTCAGTCATTACAGCAAACTTGCTGTGCCTCAGTACAAAGTTAACCTGTATTGTTAAGCGGGTTGAAAGCACTTCCAATTCACACCGAGTTACCAGTAAGTCTTGTGTAAATTCTAGTTAGATGTTTCTAAAACAATTTCGCAGGGTGTGTCCCAGTGAATATACAAAACCCACCTTACAACAATTTGATCCAACATGGGTAATACTCAAGAATACAAGGTATGTTTTCATAAAACTAAAAAACATTATGTCAAAGACACATAAAGATAAATACATAATGTCTTCATACAACTAGTAGACTCAGTTACTTAGTTTTAAAGGATCTTAAAATCTTTTTTGACAGAGTTCCATAGGGCAGAATTTTTTAAATGCATGTAAATTTAAAAGAAGTAGTGTTTGTTTATGTTTCATTTAAAATACAAACAAAACCAAAGTTGGGTCTTTCAGAAGACCAATAAAACTGATAATACTTTAGCAAGGCTGATCAAGAAGAAAAGAGAAAAGGCACAAATAACCAATGCCAGAGATGAAAAAGGAAACATTTCTACAGACGCTATAGTCTTTAAAAATATTATGAAAGAATATTATGTGTAACTTTATACGAATAAATTTTTTAATGAAATGGGAACATTCCCATTTACAAAAAACAAAACCAAGAGCGTGTTAATGGTCCTATGTCTATTGAACAAATTGAACCGGCAATAAATTAAAAAAAAAAAAAAAATTCAAATAGCCAGAGCCAAACCAGGTTATTTATGGCAGAGGTAAAGGAACCATAAGAAAAAAAATGATACAGAAGTTATAACACCTGCAAGGTCATATAGTAAAATTAACCGAATTTCAAATGTCTGCGTGATGATGTCCCCCAGCAGTCCCACGTGACAGTGTCTAGAAACCTTAATGAATAATATATTCCCTTTTCTCCAGCGGAGGATTACTGTTCCATAAAACTCCACCAACAAGGGTCTATTAGTCAGTTTCACCAGAACTATCACCAGATCCAGTCTGGTTATCTGTCCCGTTGGGTGAGTTGCTAAAGGTTCCTTGGGAGGTAGGAGGAATCAGGAGCAAGTTCATGTCTACCTGCCATGTTCTTTTTGAGCCCATAGTAAGCTCGAAAGCAGGGCTCCTCCAGCAGCTGTGACAGCCTGGACCATGCAACCTGTTGTTCCTCCCTGGGACATGTCTAGATTGGTTGAAGAGTAATTTCATTTTACTTCTGTATCATAAACTTCAGGGAAGCTGGAGGGTGAAAGCAAACTATGTAAAACTGTGGCCACAGCAACCTGTCCCCTGAGCCCTGAAGTTCAAGTGGAAGGTGGTCTGGGAAAGCCAGGTTCCGCCGTTCTGGTATTAGAAGAATGACAGAATCAGCTACTAACATCCTCCTAATCGCACCCACCCCAGAACTGGGAGAAACGTTTGTAAAATAAAATTTGGTTTTCTACAAATATAGTGAGATCCACATATTTATTAACCTTCTTTTCTGGCCCTAAAAGTAAGACAATTCTCTAAAAATTCTTACAAAGCATTAGCTTACAAAACACACATGCACACAGCTTGCACTGCTCTGTACTAACCTGCTGATCAGATATGAAATAGATGACAGATAATAGTTAACCCTAAAGCCTCCATCTAACTCCCTCCGTAGTGAGTAAACACTACACATGTCAAATGAAAGCTCCTGAGGGCCTCGAAATAAAACCTAAAGAATGTTTGCACTTGGCCAACTTCATCCTTTGCTGAGACATATGAAGTGTCTCTTGCAATCATCTCAACGCCAGTACCACACTCTACCCAAACTTCCTCTCCCCTTCCCAACCGAAATTGACTTAGGCAATCAATCTAAAGATAAACCAGCTGCCACAGAAAAAATAACATTTTCAAAAAAAAAAAAAAAAAAAAGATCCACATAAACAGATAACACCTCAATAGCCAGGAAGCCTTGAGCTGAACTCACTTAAATCAGACACAAAATTAACGAGAAACCGAGACGACTTCCGATGGATGCCTCACTCCAGAACTCCCATCCAGGAGCCTGCTGGGTGTCACAGCTTCAGATATTCCTTTGGAAGTTTTTGTCACTTAAATCCCAAGACTTTCGCGGGGTTCATTTTCAAAGACACTGAGCTGTAATTACTGAACGCGCAGCAGGACCTGCGGGGTCAGGGCGCATCTTTGGTGGGTAACATGATCCCACAGTCTCCTTCCCGATCCCGGACTCTGTGCGCGGTCCCTGGTTACACAAGGCAAGTGAAGCGCTTTCGAAGCCCGAACCCCTATTTCCCTGAAGCTAAAACTTACATGGGTGGCGTCGCTGGGCAGCCCCAGGGCGCACAGGTCCCCGCGCGGCAGCTGCAGGGCCCGGGGCTCTCATCCCGCCACTCCTATAGCCCAGGGCCACCCTCCGAGGCTGGCCCACACCGCCCAATACAAAGAAATGTGCCGGTGAAAAGAAAGGGTTTTAAAATGCAAGCTCTCACCACTGCTCAGCAAGGCGCACATGCTTCTCCCGTCTTGCTTCCCATCTCTCAAACTTCCAGTAACAGAAATGAGGAAGCAGCAACCTTCCCCTGGTTTCTGGCAGTAGGAGTGGGCGTAACTTGTGAAGTTTTGTGCTATGATGAATCTGGTCATTTGGGTGTGTTGGAGAGGGTTGGTGGCTCCTCCCCGTCCACCGTCACCTCCCTCCTCTCCGCCTCCTCCAGTTTAATTCTCCCCTTAGGAGCTGGCAACGCCGCAAACTGCCCTGCGCTCAGCCCCTCCCATCCTTAGGGGAAATTAATTCCTAAGAGGTTTTTACCATTTTACAGATGAACCTGGTCGCCCTGCAGAAAGCCTAAGTTCTTGTCAAATTATTTTTCGATAGCACATGGCAAGAAAGCGGTGCCCCTTACCGGATTTAAGAGGCTATAAATCTTCAATAACTGCTCAGCACCCCCTCTTCCCCGGCAGGAATGTGGGCGCTTCAGCAAGTGGAGACCTAATTCCTGAACATCTAGTTTAAAATAGTGGAGGGCTGGGAAAAAAAAAAAAGAAAACAAACAAACAAACAAACAAAACACCTTTCAGGGCTTCCCTGGTGGCGCAGTGGTTGAGAATCCACTTGCCAGTGAAGGGGACACGGGTTCGAGCCCCGGTCCGGGAAGATCCCACATGCCGCGGAGCAGCTAAGCTGGTGCGCCACCACTACTGAGCCTGCGCTCTAGAGCCCACGCACCACAACTGCTGAGCCCACGTGCCACAACTTCTGAAGCTCACACGCCTAGAGCCCATGCTCCCCAACAAGAGAAGCGACCACCATGAGAAGCCTGCGCACCGCAATGAAGAGTAGCCCCCGCTCGCCGCAACTAGAGAAAGCCCGCGTGCAGCAATGATGACCCAATGCAGCCAGAAACAATAAATAAATAAAATAAATAAATTTATTTTTAAAAAACACCTTTCAGCTGGTGGCTATCTTTCCTTTAAAGCTTATTACAAAATATTTCAGATATACAAAAATATATTTGAAAATAATATAATGAACCATGCAACATAAAAAATTAAAATTACCAAGCTTGTTGAAGCCATCTGTAAACACCTCCCTGAAATGCATCCCCGTTTCTCTCCTCTTTGAAATATAACTGCTATAAATTTGATTTCCCATGAGCAATTTTTATATCAGCTTCTAAAAATTCTAAAGGACACATGCTAACAAAGTTGACCCGAAAGCAATCCAATGAGTATCTTTCAGCTGGGCTTGCTCTTATTTCCCAAACAGAAGTTAAATTAAGTAAAACTTAAAAGGACTACACATTAAATGAAGGCTCAGGTGGCTGGTTAAAGAGAATGAAAGAAATCACAGTATAAGAAAATAGGATATCTGGAATGACAAGCAAGAGGCCGTATCTGAAAGAGCTGAAGCATTCATGGACAAAATCGATAGATTAATACAGCATTATCGTTTTACAAGGTTCATCGGTGTCAAAAGCCAAGGATACTGACCCGCATTGCAAGGGGCTTTTCTCAAACAAACAGCCTACAGAAATAGAAACAGCATTCATCATTAAAGAAGTCCTAATTGCTCAAGTGCCTGCCAGAGTTATTATAGGCTGGAAGCAATACTCAGAAAAGGGAACCTTCAAGATAATCATGATAAAAATCAAAATGGTAAAAACCATGATCCGTTCAAAACCGATTCAAAATTGAATAAGAAGTAGATGCCTAGTTCATCTATTCCCAGTGCCTTGCAGAGAGACTAGCATTAAGTAGAAATTTAATAACTATTTGATAAATGAATGAAGCAAACAAACAAAAGAATGCTCACGAAGACGTCTGAAGGAGCAAAATGAAAAAAGAAGAGAGTGTTTGGATAGAGCAGTGGGGTCCTTAATAGGAGGTGACTTTGCCCCCAGGGAATAGGTAGCAGTATCTGGAGACATTCTTGGTTGTCACGACTTGGGGGTGCTATTAGCATCTAATCGGTGAAAGTCAGGGATGCTGCTAAGGAAAGCCTCCCACAGCAAAGAGTTATCCAGCCTAAGATGCCAATGCTGCTAGTGAGAAACTCTCCCATAGAGGTTTCACTATCAACTGTCGATTGATTGACTTTTTCCATCTATGACCATCAACATTATAAAGAGACCCTCCTGGGACTTATGAAAATATAGCATAGCATTTCTCCTTCATTTCCACTGTGCAGCATTTGATGGCTGAGGACCATCTATGTAGGCTCAGAAGAAACTGGGCACTGGGGTCAGAATCAGTAAAAGCAGTTTACTGGCTTGGGGCACAGCCTCAGGTCCATGCAGCTCGCTAAGCCAACAACTTGTGTTGAATTTGGATGATGATAATCAAGAAGGGTTTGGGAGGAAGAGGATGGAAAGCCAGAGTATCAGCTTTAGAATCACTGCATGGTTGGGGAAGGAGGCATGGTGTGCAAAGGGAAAGAGATGTGAAAGATACACAGGGTCAGGCTTATCCCGGACACATCAATCATTTCTCATTTGACAGTCATTAGCAGGAGACACTCCACTGAGAACAGGAAGGACGTTTAATCTCATTACAGCTTATCGAAAAGCAAGTTACAAATCACAGGAAAAGAATGCAAGCATCACAAAGTTTACTGGTCAGGGTGAAGGACTTAGAAAGTGGAGACATCTTTTCTACAGGTTTTTCTGGTCTTATCATTACCTAATAAGTATTTCCTTTAACTGGAATGCCATATTTTTTTTTTCCTTCTTGATTAAGAAAGAGTTTTGCTGTTGCTGGGGGGCGGAAGGAGGTGTGGCCAGGCAGGGGGGCAGTGGGTGTGTTCATCTTGAATCGCCCTTGAAACCTAACAGATGGGAGGTTCTCAATAAATGCATGTGGGATTAAACTGAAGGAGTACCCCAACTTTACTGCTCACCTCTCAGGCCAGGAAATACAGAGCCCCTTATACTTGCTTCTGGGGGAATCCGCAGGGCACCCTGAGTTCAAGAGTCTGAGTGACCTGTGAGCGCATATAAAACCTGTTGGTTTCATTCAGTGTCTGACAGATTGCCAAAGACCTGACACAGGTGAATGAATGCCCGTCAAGTTCAGAACCCAGGAGGTCCCCAAGCAGCGGCCACCAGCCTCACAGTGGGACGTCTTTGTGCACCAAAGCGCTTACTCCTATAACAGAAGGGAGAGTGCCAAGCTGTGGGTCCCCTCCCAACACCACTCGACAAATTGGCATTAAAATGGAAGACACTTGAGCCCTCCTTAAGTTACCAGCTTCTTAACCTGAGGTTTCTGATGCCACTCATTTTGCTTTTAAAAAGTCATATGGGGCTTCCCTGGTGGCGCAGTGGTTGAGAGTCCGCCTGCCGATGCAGGGGATGCGGGTTCGTGCCCCGGTCCGGGAAGATCCCACATGCCGCGGAGCGGCTGGGCCCGTGAGCCATGGCCGCTGAGCCTGTGCGTCCGGAGCCTGTGCTCCGCAGCGGGAGAGGCCACAACAGTGAGAGGCCCGCGTACCACACACAAAAAAATAAATAAATAAAATAAATAAATTATATTAAAAAAAAAAGTCATATGAATTTAGGAAAAGAAAAAGAGACCACAGTTATGAGCCGGACCAAAAGAAATGAACTTAAGCATGGAAGTACAGTATTTCTGTTCCAGAGAAATGCAACCAGAAGAGGGCGCACAACCAACTTTTGTTTTTAACAATTACCCACCATCAGGATAAACCTGGGGACGATGTTAAATGAAACAAGTTACAAAAATAAACACGCTAGTGGGAAGCTGCCGCATAGCACAGGGAGTTCACCTCTGTGCTTTGTGACCACCTAGAGGGGTGGGATAGGGAGGGTGGGAGGGAGGGTGACACAAGAGGGAAGAGTTATGGGAACATATGTATATGTATAACTGATTCACTTTGTTGTAAAGGAGAAACTAACACACTATTGTAAAACAGTTATACTCAAATAAAGAGGTTAAAAAAATAAATAAATAAATACAATAAACACGCACTACACGCACTACCACATATGGGGAAACAAAAAAACGATTAAAAGCTAGCCTCCTCATTTTATAGGTTTGATTTCAGGTCTTCAAAATATATACTGTTTTCCAAATTTAAATGGCATCATAATAGCATAAATCAACATTTAAGTAGATAAGATAGGCACTGAACACAGCGTGTTTAATTTAAAACTAAAATGTTTTTCTTTTTTTCCTAGGAATGAGCAAAATTAAACTTGCTCCATAATTTATAATGCTCTACTTTAATTATTTTTAGTTTCATGTTGGGTAAGAAGTTTTTCATACGCTAATGTCTACTGTAAATGTTTTCAAAAGCCTTTACTAAGTGAGGGTGCTAGACCAACACCACCATGTCACTAATCCAAAAATTTGGAATATTTTTCCAAAATGTTTATTTTCACTTATATTAAAAGTCATCCAGCATTATTCTTCCTATTTCTGTAGGCTCTCAAATTTCCACAATCTGATTCAATCAGCTTAGTATTTCACTATCGAAAGGCTTAGAATTATTTGCAGATATAAAGTTTGTGTCTCCTTCCTTTTGAAAAATATAAACTAAAATGTTTTAAAAAGAAAAAAAAAAATTTTTTTTTAAACTACAAGCCATGACGCCCTTATATGGTATTTATACTGTAAATGGATATTTACACAAGAGCTAGCTCAACAGACATAATTATAATTAATCACTCAATTAATACCTGTTGGGAAACAATATTTGGTATGTGGGGAAGAAAGCCACAAAGAGTTAAACTTCTCTCCTTCCCATTGTCAGTTGAATTTACACTAAGAAACAAAAAAATTCCACAGAGTTTATCTTCCCCAAAGATTTTTACTCAGTCTTTAACTTGCTTAGATCTACAATTCCATTGTATATCTCACTGCATACAGCTATTGCATTAGATCTACAATAACTGGCTTTTAAATTGTGCTCTCAACAACACAAATGCCTTCCTTAAAGAAGAAGCTTCTGGATTATCTGTTCAAGGGTCTTCAAAACCAACTTGCTCAGGAATCGAGGAAGCTTAACCCAAAAGCATTACAATCAGCTGAACTGACGACGTCTGCAAAGCTGTTACCAGTGCCTGCAATGGAGCTTCCCACCACCTTCCCCAGTTTGCATATGGAGCTAGGAAGGAGGGTTCCCAGGAACAAGGTAAGCAGTGCTCACACCAACCTGCCATCACCTGTGTCACCTTGTGTCAGAAACAAAGCTGGGGAGAAAGTGCGTTCTCCTCCTCAAGTTAGGTGATGCCCAGAAGGGGTGTTAATTGACACAGTCAAATGAGCTGAATCCAAATAAAAAAAACGATTCCCCAGCATAATTACAGATCCAAACACAGATCCCGTTAATCCTATGATGTCACTATGGAAATTCAGAAGCTTATTCATGAATACATTTTGCAGCTGGCTGACAACTGATTGCCAAAATCAATTTTTTATATTTGAAACTGATTGAAAGTCTAAATAAGGATCCATCCCACCCAGTCCCGGGCTTGGTGATCTGAGGATCTGCTCAGGAAGCTGACATGTTGAGCCCTGGACGAGGCCTTCCTTCTCTCTGAGAGAAAACCAAGGTTCATCCTTTCAGACAATGTCTTGATATGCAAAGCCCTCATTAAATTTGATTTGATACAAGAACGTTTTACAACTTTAAACTCTGTACCCACAAAACTTAGAGACTCTTAACATAGTTTTCTCTGTCTGAAAATCGAATGCCTAACCAGTAAGCAGAAATATTCCTGAGAAATACAATGTCTGCCAAAAAGAGGCCGAGCAAACTCTAATAGTTTGCTTTTAGAGGCCACCTCCAGAATACACTGCAGTGACTTGAGCATGTGGCAAGTTCCCTAAAATCTGGAGGCTTCACTTTCCTCAACAATTTAAATGATAGTGTTCAAATTAATTTTCTCTGGCTTCCTAGCTCTATCTTCCAATTATATGTTTGCATGATTTTAAAATTCCCATTGGCTTTCGCTGCCCCAAATTACATTTCTTTACAGAACAACTTTTATCTCACATGCCAAGGTCAAGAGTTTCAGGACTCAGTGGTGGCCCACATACATATAGCTGAACCCACGCTTGTAACTGGAAGGGTGAAGGGGAGAGGGGAGGAAGTGCAACAAGAGGATAAAGGTAACAAAGAAGACAGAGGAAATGTCCGTGAACTCTTAGCCCCTACTAGCAATCGCCCATATGGGGCCAGATACTGTCCTATCCACACACACAGTGAAGCTGTTGGTTCCAAGGGCCCTGTGTGCCTTGCACAAGAGGTACATGTGGTTCCTGGGGGTGAGAGCATCTGGGTTCTCACTGGTGTGGGATCTTTCAGGCACCTCTCTGCTTGGCCACAATAAACAATAATGATTACCACTGGCACTGAGTCGGATCACGCTGAATAACGAATGAACAAAGATAAAAAGTCAAGTTCTAATTTTCAGACCTGCCTTCTTTCCAAAGAACATGTAGACAGTATAACCTTACCATTCAGTACTGTAGAGCCTCCTGGGAAAGCCAGGTCAGGGAGCATTCCCATTGGGGAGGCCTCATCTGGTCCTGGGAGAAGCAAGGACAGGAAGTAAGATGATCTTGTTCAAGTCCAGGCTCCACCAACAGCCAGGTGAGAGACTTAAAGCAAGCCATCCAGCTTCCCCTTCAGTAAAATGGGAAGTTGAAATCGATGCCTTTGACGATGGGATGCATAGGTTAGCAGGCTTTGTACGGGCACATGCCTAATATTTTCTCTAAACAGTAAAGGACACAACCCAGGCAAAGTCCGTTTTCAATCAGGAAATAAGCAAAGCCTGTATCTCAAGCTATGGTAGTGTTTAGAATGTTTTTGATGTTTTTATGTTGATATTACTACAACATTTTGGTAATGGATAAAGTATAGTTGAGACACTAGTTACATGTCAGATAAGAGAGTGGGGGCCCTTCCAAGACCCCAGAGCCGCAGAGAGACCTCTTGAGCCCTCCCTATCGAGTCCCTATTGTGGAGAAGCATCAAGTCCCCTCAAGAGTGTCACTAACAGTGAGCCACAACAGCCCTTGGCGCTCACCAGGGACAGCTAATAAAACAGTATTTGGTTTTGTTTTTCATGAGTGAGAATACTTTTATTTTATATTAAAATACATCAGTAATTGTCATTTCACATTTTCTGGACCAGGACATATCCAGGTGAAGCTGGGTGGGAAGGACACACCAAGCACTTGGGTACAATGGTGAAGTGCAAAGGACCACACCCACAGAGGCATTTCTAACACCTGACACCTGACAGAGTTCTCTGCTAGTGACAGGGACATAATCAATTAAAATTAGGGGACTTCTAACGTTGGGAACATGGTAATGGGAATCCACTTGTTTTGCTTTTCCCTTCCAAGCACTCAGGCATGAGATTTTATGGTCTCTAGGAGCACATGGTGCCATTTTCCCTAAACAAAGATCCAACTGCAAAGGTTATTTTCAATCAGGAAATACAACAAGCCTATATCTCAAAATATTAAATGGCCTGAGGTAAGGCAATAGACACATGGAGGGTCATAAACCCATATACATAAGAGCAGAAAGGGGGGAGAGGATCGTACAAATCACTCATTCATCTGAGGTCAGAGGGTTAAGGGACCCCCTCAGGCTCACGGAATAAAATGATGGCAGATTCAGCCTAGAAGCCAGATCTACTGAAACAAACCTGCTGTACATTCCACCAACTCAATTATTACCTGCTTTAAAAAAAAATAATCCATAAACACTAAAGACGGTATATGCAAATATAATTCTGTACCCCAACACAGTACAAAAGGCATATATAAATAAACTGTGATATACATTGATCTTATCTGAAACGAATAGCAAACCATAATAACTGGATGCATGAGAAATTTCTTGGCTTAATCCCAAGCAAGCAAACAAGAGGATCAGAGACCTGGGATGGAAGGACACAGTCAAGCTAGGATGGCTGGAGGCAGGCTGATTCACCAGCAGACAGCATCCTCCCAAATTACAGTGGTAAGCTGGGCAAGACTGTGGGGGAAGCCTGGTAGAGACATGGGACACGTTCATGTATGCCCAAGAGGTCATGGGGTGCTATGGTCAAAGACAAGGACTCCCCCAGTTAGGGAAGTCCTACCCTTAGAGTCCCGAGAAATTAAAATATATCTCTACAGATGCTGCAAAACAGCATCATTTCTCACGTGTACATGAATGTTCACTGCAGAATTATTCACAATAGGTAAAAAGTGAAAACAAACCAGGTGTCCATTAGCAGTTGAATGGATTAACAGAATGTGGTCTGATCCACATAGTAGAATATTACTCAGTCATTAAAAGGATGGAGTTGTGGGGCTTCCCTGGTGGCGCAGTGGTTGAGAGTCCGCCTGCCGATGCAGGGGACGTGGGTTCGTGCCCCGGTCCGGGAGGATCCCACATGCCGCGGAGCGGCTGGGCCCGTGAGCCATGGCCGCTGAGCCTGCACGTCCGGAGCCTGTGCTCCGCAACGGGAGAGGCCACAACAGTGAGAGGCCCGCGTACGGCAAAAAACAAAACAAAAAAAAGATGGAGTTTTCATTCATGTTACAATACAGACGAACCTTGAAAATATCATGCTAAGTGACAAGGTCAGACACAAAATGACAACTAGTGTATGATCCCACTTCTATGAAATATCTAGAATAGGCAAATTTACGGAGAGAAAGAGGAGATTAGAGGTTACCAGACGCTGAGGGGCAGGGGAAATGGAGAGTTATTGCTTAATGGTTACAGTGTTTCTTGGGGTGATGAAAAAGTTTGGGACATAAAGAGCGGTGATTGCTGTACGACGTTGTGAATGTAATTACTGTCACTGAATTATACACATAAAAATGGTTAAAATGGCAAATTTTATGCTATATATTTTTTACCACAATTTTTTTAATGATTCAAAAAAGACATATCATTTTCGGCCTACTGGCTCAGGTACAGGTAGCTTTTCAAAATACTGCTGTTAAAAACAAAAGTAATCGACACTAAGCACGTTAACCAAGCTTTAAAAGGTGCCTTTCTGCTTGTCACATCACCAAGATCTTAATCCTACACCTGAAATAGCAAACTTTTCTCTGATTGTAAGTGATAAAATGGGATTGTCTAATCTATAAAATTCAATCTCTTTAAGCATGAAGACAAAACGAGGCACACCTTTGCACATCAAGAGCTTTCCCAGGTGCCAGGTGTCACACCTGTACGGAATGTCATGGATCCACTTCCAGCAACCCATCCCAATCCCAAACGTCAAAGCAGGACATGAAGACAGAGAGGGGGGAATCTAAGTCCAGAACCGAAAGAGGAGGAAATAAATCAAATTCAAGTTACCAACTGAAAGTACCAAATGGCACACATTTTAACACACCACATTTTACACATTTATCCCATTTAACAGACCTAGACTGGCCAGGAATTCCTTTTCTGGTCACAAGTCTATCACCTAAATTTTTGTAAAGCCTCAGTCCCTCATCTGTAAAATGGGTTATAATAGTATTTCGCTCGGGAGGCTATGCAAGGCTGTCACTGACATTTCCTGAGTACTTTGTGAAAACCATAGGGCTGGGGTCTGCTCATCTATTTTTGTACCTGGTCCTCATGCCAACTCAACAAAGTACTATGACTGGACCCATTTGACAGAAGAAGAGACTGAGACACAGAGGTTAAGCGAGCTGCCCTGCCCGAAGCTACTCAACAGGTAGGAGGCAGGTCTGAAAATCTATCTTGGTCTCGCTTAGGCTGGAACCCCAGCTCTCCCAGATCTCATTGCTACAGTTGGCCTGTAGCCTTGTCATCATCACTGACCTGGGCAGCCTCACATGCATTGCATTTGTCTGTATTATCCTTATCGCCTTTAGTATTCAGATTCTGGGCTCACAAAGTCACAGAGCTGAGTCTGATTCCTGAAGGCTGCACTTACTCACGGGGCACCTCATCTCCCTCCCAAGGCCAAGTGTAAAAGGGAAAAGAACGTTATTTCAGGGTTTGTCACGAAGCTCCTAGAAGGTAATCATCACCCTGTCTGAGAAAGATGACTGAACAAAGCATAAAAGATGAGCAAGTTAAACTGGGAAATAGTCAAGGAATATGCCAAATACACACATAGAAAATTTCTAAATACATTCAAAGGGGCCTTATCTTCGCATAAGCAAGATCTCCTGCAAGAGGCAAGTTCAAGGTCCGGGTTGAGATAATGAAGCGTCAGGTGGGTATTTTATACTAACCTATGTGCAACGTTGGTTCACGGCCAAAAGAAACACACGATGGGCAGAATCTTGCTCCAGCTCGACCAGCTCGCACTCTCCCAGACTTCCCGGTAACGTACGGCAGGTGATTCACAGGATGACACACTGCTCTTGACGTAGGTACCAAGAGTTACGCATGCCTGCTGGTCGGTATAGAGGAGGCTCGTGCAAGCAGGCTGACCGCTGCCTCGCTAGATCACCTGAAACACCGCGGCTCAGTCTCCCACTCCCGGCTTCGGGGCTTCTGAGAAAAGGAATCTCTCAGCATTGGGTCACAAGGACGCCAACCCGCCAAGCTTGAGAACCCTTGCAGAGAGCTGGCTTGGCTTCAACGCGTTCACCCAACTTGCTCGGGCTTGGCCTTATGACTAAGACTCCTCACCTCTCCCAAAGTCCTGTATCCTGAGAGCCTTTGTTGGTTTTTCTGGCCACAGATGAACTCAGCCCATTAAAGAACAGCTGTAATCCCGTCCACACATAACTCTCCATTGGCAAAAATTAGTCAGGTCGGCTGGGTCTGAGGTCAGCAGCCTCCTGAAGGAAGACCCCCCTACCCCACCCCCCCGAAAAATAATATCAAATGTAGCTGTTAATGAACGGCCCATTTCCAGTCTCACAGACACTACTAGCACATACATGGCGCCTACTGACTCAGTGGACTTCAATAACCAAAACCAATATTCCTGGCCTTTGGTATCAGCATGGGATTTTGTTTTCATAAGGCCATGGTGCCAGCTCGTGCTATTTGCTCCCATGGGGCCCAGCATTTGTTCTAAATATACATGGACCACAGATCTGAGCTCTTTGTTCCAGGTAAGCTTCTCTGTGAGGCCCTCCTAGCCACCCCCCCCAACTGCCTTCCCCCACCTCTCTCCCCCGACACATCTCCTTGCCCACTTCCCTGCGTTATTTTCTCCTCCTTTATACACACACTAAATATTTTCTTATTTTCCTATTTTCTTATCTATTGTTTCTCTCCCCACCCCCTAGAATGTAAGTTCCACAAGAGCAGGGACTTTTAGCTCTTTTGCTCTCAACTCTATCTCAAGTACCTAGAAGAGTGCTTGGTACATGGTGGACGCTCAACAAGTATCTGTGGACTGAAACTGAATACGCCCTCGTGGTGATAACGGAGATGAGAAGCTCTCCTTAAACCCCAGAGCAAAGTTCTCTGCCACTTTCCTTTAGAATCCCACATAGCAACAAGGGAAATAGTGAACAAGGGGAGAAGTATACATTTATTCCGCCAATACACGAATACTTGGGCTTTGCAACTTGTAACCCTCACTAAGAATTTTCAAGACACTGCAATGCTGAATCTCCAAAATGCACAGGGCTGTTAACAGAAAGGGGGAAAGATACCAATAACGCTTCCATATAGTCAACCTCAAGGATCCACCCTCAGTTCCTTGGCTCCCGTCCTCCTGGACCACTTCCTCTCAGACCCTAACCCAAATACCCCTCCACCTTTTGCTGGCCCTCCCAGCCTTGCTTCCTCACAGTCCTCCATGGCCCACCACTACACTCTCTTTCTTACTTCCTTGCCCCTCTATTACTTGGTCACATCTGTTTGGCAAATATGCTACCGTGGTCAAATCCAACCAAGTGCCTGGTTTGTACCTGCACCCAAACAGTTGACTCTGGCTGAGGGGGGAAAAAGAAAAACAAAAAAACAACCCACTTGTCTTACTTTAAACCCATGACCGCTAATATCAAGTGCCTTTAAATGAAATCAGCAATCTCCCACCAGAGCTCCCAGTCCATTCACACCCACTCATGAATGCACCCCAATGTTCACTGCAGCACTATTTACAATAGCCAGGACATGGAAGTAACCTAAATGCCCATTGTCGGAGGAGTGGATAAAGAAGATGTGGTACATATATACAGTGGAATATTACTCAGCCATAAAAAAGAATGAAATAATACCATTTGCAGCAACATGGATGGACCTAGAGACAGTCATACTGAGTGAAGTCAGGAAGAGAAAGACAAATATCATATGATATCAGTTATATGTGGAATCTAAAAAAAAAATGGTACAAATGAACTTATATATAAAGCAGAAATAGACTCACAGACATAGAAAACAAATGTATGGTTACCAAAGGGGAAAGGTGGGAGGGATACATTGGGAGATTGGGATTGACATATACACACAACTATATATAAAATAGATAACCAACAAGGACCTACTGTATAGCACAGGGAACTCTACTCAATACTCTCTAATGGCCTATATGGGAAAAGAATCTACAAAAAGAGTGGAGATATATATATATATATATATATATATATATATATATATATGTATATGTATAGCTGACTCACTTTGCTGTACAGCAGAAACTAACACAACATTGTAAATCAACTATACTCCAATAAAAATTAAAAAATTAAAAAAAACCAAAGTTCCCAGTCCATTCACACCCACTCATGAAGTTCCCATATACTCTTCTTCCCCAGCCCAATAATTTCTCCCCATCTTGCTTCTCAGCTGATAATTTTTCATCCTACTTCTCAGACAAAATTGAAGCAATCACATAGGACCACCACCACTTCCTAGACTATCTATCTCTATTTACCAACAAGCATCTATCTGCACCCATTCTACCCTGCTGCCTGGGATCTTAGATAACCACCCACATCCTACCTCAAACCAAACCCTCCACCTGTGACTAGACCCTCGGCATCCCCCTCCCTCCACTCAAGGACAATGCTCTAGCAATTTCCCTCTCTCTCCTCTACACCATCAAATTCCCTCGCTCTACTGGAGCATTTTCATAGGTATGAAAATATCATTTTTTGGCCTCTGAATCTAAATCACTTCTCAACACCTCCACTGCTGCCACTGTACTCTGAGCTGCATCCTCTCTCTGCTGGACCACAGCACAGCCTCCTACAAGTCCCCTTGTTTCTACACATGCCCATCTACAGTCCATTCTCATCCCAGGAGCCAGAGGGACCCTTTTAATGTGAAAATGAGACCACATCCCTCATCTGCTCAACCCAGGGGTAAAAACCAGACTCCTAGGAGGTGCCTACAAAGCCTGTCACCTCTTGCTTGGGCCTCATCATTACCTCTCTGACCTCACCTTCTGCTTCTTCTCCCTTTGCTCACGCCCCTTTAGTCTCCTTGATGTTCCTTGAACTTTCCAGACATGATCCATCTTTCTGGAACATTCCAGATATGCAGTTAGCTAATTCCTTTACATTCTTTTTTTTTTTTTTTTTTTTTTTGTGGTACGTGGGCCTCTTACGGCTGTGGCCTCTCCCGTTGCGGAGCACAGGCTCCGGACGCGCAGGCTCAGCGGCCATGGCTCACGGGCCCAGCCGCTCCGCGGCATGTGGGATCTTCCCGGACCGGGGCACGAACCCGTGTCCCCTGCATCAGCAGACGGACTCTCAACCACTGCGCCACCAGGGAAGCCCTTCCTTTACATTCTTTAAGTCTTCATTCAAGTGGTACCTTCTTATTATTGTACCCTAACTGGGCGCACTTCCCCACCACAGACTGCCCTTCTTCCCAAAGCAGATCTGCTTTCCTTAACACATTATACCATTTACGTTTAATTAATTAAAATGAAGAAGTATTAATGATAGCTAACACAATTAACCAACTACTGCTTACTACTTAATGGTAATTCCCAAAGACAGTGATCTTTGTCTCTTTTGTTCAGTGAAGTATTTCAACTACCCCGGATGGTGCCTGGCACACAGTAGGACCAAAAAGACCATTCGTTGAGTGAATAAATAGTATTTCTTTTTTAAAACACTAGTTGGTAGAAGGGAGGGACAAAAATATGAAAAATAGAGAAAGAGACGTTAAGAGACACAGAGAATGTAGCAAAAAGGTGCAATATGCAGGAAAAAAGAGAAAAGGGCAAAAGAGATACAGGCTGGAAATTTCCCCCAAAACACAAATTCAAGATTCATAAAGGCAAAGATCCAAGAAGTCTTACAAACCCCAAACAGAAGAAATAAAAAGATATGTACACCTTGACATGTCACAGAACTGGAAAAGCCAAAGATGGAGAGAAAAATGGTACAAGTAGTAAGAAGAAGACTGATGCCTGCAAACCATCCACTGGGTGGCCAGCTGACTTCTCCACCGAACAACAGAAGCCAGAGGATGATGAACGTGTTCTTCTAAGTGTTCAAAGAGAAGAACTGCCAATTGAGAATTCCATATTGTAGAAATAAAGGCCACTTAAGACAGTAATAAAATCATAATGTCTTAGGATGTTTAAAATAATAATATAAAAGAAAAATGACATACTATAACAGTATCCTATAAACCAGCTGGGGGCAAAGAGACTTAAATTACTCTAATATCCCAGTATTATCTGGGAAGGATAAAAATACCATTTATGTAAGATTTTGTAATCTCAGGTACCTATGGGTCAAAAAGAGGTTTTATTTAAATAGGTCAGACATAAAAGGCAAATTACTAATAATTCTGATTACATTCAGGATAAAAACTTATTTATGTAATTAAAAAATAAATAAGAGAATGAAAGGCAAGCCACACTGGGAGACAATCTTTGCAATTCGTACAGTCAACAAAAGGATATTATTCAGAATATGTTAAAACATACACACACACACACACACACACACACACAATATATATATCAATAAGAAAAAGACCAACTACCAAATGACAAGTGATTTGAACAGGCAGGCCATAAAAGAGGATATTCTAAATGGCCAATAAACCTATGAGCAGGAACTTAGCCTTACTGATTATCAGGAAAATGTAAATTAAACCCAGGAAATCCACTTATTACCAGATCCACCAGGAACTCCTTTACACTCCTGGGGAGCATGGAACTGGGTCAACCACCTTTTCTCTATTAAAGATAAAGAATCAGCAATTCCACTCCTAGTGATAAACCCCAAGAAATGCATGCACGTGTGCACTGGGAAAGATGTCCCCAAAAGTTCTTTGCAGTGTTATTCACAGTAGCCAAACGCTAGAACTAACCCAAATTTCACTAGCACTAGAATGGCTACATCAGTTACAGTCTCTTCATACAGTGAAACTGTGTACTAATGAAAATAGACAATTAGACCTACACATAACAGAAATGAATCTCATTTTTAAAAAGTGAGGAAATGAAGCGAGACCTAAAATAGTAAGTGAAGAATGACCCCACTCATATAAGGTTCAGAAACAAGCAAAACTAAACTACGGTGCTCAGAGAGACATACTTGAGCAATAAAACTGTGAAGAAAAGCAAAAACATGATTCCATAAAAGTCTAGCCCAGTTGTTATCTTTAGGAGGTGGGAGGAGATTGTGATTGAGGATGGAGGGGAGGTCTTCTGGAGGGCTGACAAGGTTCCATTTCTTGAGCTGGTGATGACCACACCCCCATTAGGCTGTACATTCAAGTGTACTATTCTGGATGTGTGGCAGATTACACAATTTAAAAAGAGTTAATACAATCCACATGAAAACCACCTACCTTGGAGAAAAATATTTCTCACCAAATAGTAACCCTCTCCCCAAACAAGAAAGCCTCTTACTTTTAGGCTATAGATATAAAATCCTGTATAAATAGCAGTGCCCCATAAAAATCTCTGAAAAGTTTAATGAGTAAGGCAGTTAATGACGCATAAGATGACATACTTGTTCTGAAGGGGATACTTAGTGCATCAAGGCATTCTCCTCCAACCACTAAACTAATAGGAGGTCATATGGTTATAGATTCTGGTGAGTCTTCTTTAAGGAATATTGTTATAAAAATAATTGATAAGATGATTGATAGATAGATATGACATATATATTTATGTATGTATACACCCCCCCACACATATATACATACAAGTTTATGTATATGGCCAGCACAAGAATATACCTCTTGCAGGTAAGAGTGGACTCAGCACCCTCACCCTCCTCCCCACTTCTTCTCTGGAGTCCCTGGACAGCATGAGCTATGGCCCCGAGGCTTACAACCCAGGGGCACCTGAAAGGAAGTGAGAAAGGTGCGGTGGTCATCCGCACACCGAGCCCAAAGATTCAAGCCATCCACCCAACAGTGTTTGCCTTTGTCCTCATGGTGAATCATGGATCCATTACCCATGAATATGCTATATTTTTATTTTTAAAGAAAGGCCCATCTATCACCTCTTGGAGCACTCTATCTTTCCTACCTGCACAGTGAGGCAGTTAATTTCTTTAATTTCTGATTAGTATCCAGCCTAGAAACAGGAACACCAAGTTCTCTGATGTCTGTTTTGCCTAGGTGTGGTGATGGGAACCATTCCTTTCCTCCTTTATTTGTTACTATTTTTCTCTGCACACTTCACACCTCCACACTTTCTCCTTCCACCATCCCCAGACACAAAGATGAGCACATGATCCAGGCCGGAATAATCATTAAACCTCAAGCCCCTGGACACAGTGATTGGTCCAAAGGTGGGTTAACTATATCTATATTAGCCAATCAGAGAACTTCCTTGGGAGTAATTATTTAAACTGAGGAAGTCAGCCTAGCGCTGCTGGCAGCCATGTCTCAGCTGCATTCGAACTAGACTGAGAAAAATCTAATCTGACTCAGGGAAGAACAGGGATGAAAGACAGAAGGAGAGGCCTGATGTGCTGACTTCCCTAGATCCAACTGTTCCCTAAGTCAAGCTTTATCCTGCTCCTTACAGGGTCCAATATGTTCCCATTTTGACGTTAAATCAACTTGGGTTTCTAAACCTTGCAACACGAAGTTCTAACTCATAGCGTTGGGGTTTCATTTTTTCTTTTTCTTTTTTTTATGGTTTTGTTGTTGATGTTGCTATTTTACTGGAGTAAGAAGCAAAGATCTGCCCCTTTGATCCCCAGCACACCTCTATACAACATGTTTATGAAAAAATATTATGTGAGTACCTAAGCTTTCTCTTTTTTCTTTTTTAACTTTTTATTTTATATTGGAGTACAGTTGACTAACAATGTTGTGTTAGTTTCAGGTGTACAGCAAAGTGATTCAGTTATACATGTACATGTATCTATTCTTTTCCAAATTCTTTTCCCATTTAGGTTGTTATATAATTGAGCAGAGTTCCCTGTGCTGTACAGTAGGTCCTTGTTGGTTACCCATTCTACATGTAGCAGTGTGGACCTACAGTCTCCAACTCCCTAACTATCCCGCCCCTCATCCCTTCGCGCTGGTAACCATGAGTTCATTCTCTAAGTCTGTGAGTCTGTTCCCGTTTTGTAAATAAGTTCGCTTATAAGTGTAATCTAAGCTTTCTCTTTTTAATTCTTTTAAAACTGTACCCTATGTGTGCATTTCCTCTCTAATTTTGTATTTATTTCTTTATTTAATCTGTTTTTTTCTTTTCCAATTGTTGAATGACCACATGGCGAATATCTCAGATTTTTCTCTCTTCTGTGAGAATGGTGATCAGCCCCAAAGTAGGAAGTGAAAATGGAACAATGGCTAAAGATACTTCTGCAATATCCAGATTATGATCATAACGTTCTTCCAAAAGAAACGTCTCTGGTTTTGAGGAAACTCCATGCTTGGGGCAACCAAAGGAAGTGCCTCAGCAACCACATGTAATGGAACGACAGAAAGAAAAAAAAAAAAAAGCCTCTTCCTATATATTTTCTGAAGTATTTTGCTTAAAAAGAGATCAGTGATCTTCAATTTCAAGGAAGAAACACTGTGAGGAAAAGCACAGAGCAAAATCGCTCCTTGACAACAGGAGAGAATGTTCAGGGCCGCAGGAGTCATTTGCATTGACTTCATACATCTCTCCATTATCTTGATAATAAAGCACATAATTTCAGTATTTTATAAGAAGGTAAAAACGCATTCCTCGTGGCACCAGCCAATTGCTTTCTTAAGTAATTCCATGGTGACCTTCACAGAACGCCCAGTTCCTAGAGTCGATTAGAGGCCCCAGTACTGCATTGTTTTACATTTCTATGGGCCACAAAAAATTTTAAAGTATCCCAGGTGGAGTAAATTTGTTAAGCAAAGAGGCATGTAAAAATGAAACTGCTTGTAGAGAGCTCTCTCAGAGCTTAATGAACAGGACTCATTTCTCAACCTAAAATTATGATCAAATGAGAAGCCCTTCAGAGTTTTCTGCTGAATACCCACTCTGTGGACCTTGCAAGCAGCAAATGGAGTTGAGTATTGTTGGGGAGCAGAGGAATCTATGTTTGAGAGTGGAATAGTGGAACTAGGAAAATACTAGAACATCAGCCACGGATGGAGAGTAAAACACAGCTCAACCTACAGGAATGGTTGGTAAGAGTTCTGTATTCTCTGTAAACAAATCTTGGAGCAGCTGATGCCATGGTGGCCCAAAACCATGGATGGATGGATGATGGATGGATGGATGGATAAACTAAGAAGAGAATGGTGACAGTTACAACTAAATGGGTGTGTGCTGATGGAGGGGAGAATCAGGAGGACAGGCAGACCACACCAAAATTGTGCAATGGCATAGGCCAGAGTGGGCAGATTTTTTCTGTGAAGAACAGATAGCAGGGAATTCCCTGGCAGTCCAGCAGTTAGGACTCCGAGCTTTCACTGCCGAGGGCGCAGGTTTGATCCCTGGTCGGGGAACTAAGATCCCACAAGCTGTGTGGCACAGCCAAAAAATAAATAAATAAAAAATAAAAAAGAGCGGATAGAAAATGTTTTAGGCTTTAGGCTTTATGTGTATTATGGGCTTAATTGGGTCTCCCCAAATTCATATGTTCTAACCCCTAGTACCTCAGAATATGACAGGATATGACTGTATTTGCAGGTAGGGTCTTTAAAGAAGTAAATAAGTTAAAATTAGTTCATATGGGTGGGCCCTAATCCAATAGGATTGGTGTCATTATAAGAAGAGGAGATTAGGACACAAACAGTTACAAAGGGAAAACCATGTGAAGACACAGGGAGAAAACAGCCACCTGCAAGCCAAGCAGAGAGGCCTCAGAAAGACTCAACCCTGCCAACACCTTGACCTCACACTTCTAACCTCCAGAATTGTGAGAAAATAAATTTATATTGTTTAAGCCACCCCGTGGGCAGTACTGTCTTATGGCAGCCACGTGGGCAATACAGTCTCTACGGTGACTACTTAATTAGACCACTGTAATGTAAACGCAACCATAGACATTACGGAAACAGTACAGCTTTGTTCCAATAGAGCTTTCTTTCATTTTGGACACTGAAATTTGAATCTCATATAATTTTCGTGTTACGACTTATTATTCTTCTTTTGATTTGTGTCCCCCAACCATTTAAAAATGTAACATGTAAGGGGCTTATAAAAACAGGAAACAAGCAGAATTTTGTCTTCGGACTGTAGTTTGAGGATTTGGGATCCAATCTCCAAACACTCAGGACAGTGACCAGGAGAGAAGATCTCTCCAGTAGATCCCACACAGTGGGCATGTCTACACTCTGTCCTCTGATATACTTCTCCTTCTGCCTTGATCACACACGGTTCTCCATGGATGTGATTACGTGTCTGTTTCACGCACTGGCTGTAAGTACCTTATGGACAAGGTCTATGTCTCACATAATCCTTTATCTCAGGCATGCCTCATAGTACCCGGAACATAACAGGGGCTTGATACATATCCCCTGAATCGAATGATACTCCTCAGCACCACAGGAGCCTGCTGTCCAAGCGTGATGTGAGGGGCAATCCAGGAATAGCAACCCCAGCTCCCAGGCCTCCCGCTGTCTGATATCACAGCCATAAATATCATTCCCTTGGGATGCTTGACAAAGGACATAGAAAGTAAATTGCGGGCTTCCCTGGTGGCGCAGTGGTGGAGAGTCCGCCTGCCGATGCAGGGGACGCGGGTTCGTGTCCCGGTCCGGGAGGATCCCACATGCCGCGGAGCGGCTGGGCCCGTGAGCCATGGCCGCTGAGCCTGCGCGTCCGGAGCCTGTGTTCCGCAACGGGAGAGGCCACAACAGTGAGAGGCCCGCGTACCGCAAAAAAATTTAAAAAAAAAAAAAAAAAAGAAAGTAAATTGCACACATCCTGAACCTGGATTTTGCCCTTTGTCAAAGGCAACTCTGGTTTGTCACACTAAATAAGACAGGAAGCCAGTTACCTATTCTTGCCATGGCCCCATAGATGTTACTTAACATATGCAGGTCCCAAATGAATGGAAATATGCCCCTCCATTAGCAGAGGATGAAAAACATGTTGCCCTTGACTCCTGAGTTTGGGGCTCCATGTGCAATGGACCCACTGAAGCACCTTCCCTTCCTCTCTCATTCGTCCATCCAGACCATCCCTCTGGAGAAAGTTCAATGTCGTCTTCACATGAGCACTTTGAAGCTGGACCCTGTGCACAGGCTTCCTCTACAGTAGCTGTATATTTCCCCGGAAGACAGAAGCTATTAAAAAGATGATGCTTAGAGGCTATTTTAAATACTTCATTGTATTGGTGTGGGCAGATGCAAACTATTACATTTAGAATGGATAAACAACAAGGTCCTACTGTATAGCACAGGGAACTATATTCGATACCCTGTGATCAACTCTAATGGAAAAGAATATAAAAAAAGAACGTCTACATGTGTATAACTGAGTCACTTTGCTGTACAGCAGAGATGGGCACAATAGTGTAAATCAACTATCCTTCAATTAAAAATTTTAAAATTTTTGAAAATTAAATACTTCATTGGAAATGTTTAGAAGAAGTGTGCTAGGGATCGAACCTGTGTACAAAAAGAATGCAAAGAACCACAGGGGAATCTGTGTGGAAATGACTCACGACTATTCAGATTTGAATAGATCCTAAAGTCTGGCTCCAGAGCCAGAACTGTAATGCAAGGCAGGAAGGCAGGTAGACAGGTAAGCAAGAAAGAAGCAAAGAGGAGAAGGAGGGAGAAAAGGGGAGATGGGTGGAGGGAAAGAGATCCCCAACTGTATAACTCAAGCTGGTTCAGCATCCACCCCCCACCCACCCTGCCCCTTATAAAGAGACTCGACAGTATTGGGGGTTATAAATCCCATGAACAGCCAAGAGGGCACAAAGAGCTTAAAGAGTGTTGAGATCACTTTTCTATGTCTAGGTCTGTCGGTAACTGCTAGATTTAAAATCAAGTTGCACTAAGACTTAGTTTCCTAGTCAACAGAATGGAACTAGATGTACCAGGCAGACAGATCAGAATAACATAATACATTTTTTTTAAATTCACTAGCTACCCATTTTAAATGGTTTTGTATTCTTTTTCTTTGTGGAGAAATCTCCATAGCAACGAAACCTGAATACCTTGGTATTTCAACCCAAGCTTACCCGCCCAGCGAATCTGGCAAGAATGGTTTCTTCTTACTAAAGGCACAATGCAATTAAGGGTATCTAGAAAATCTGACAGACCTCCTGCATCCTTCCTGGAGCTAGGAATAGACAACCAAGAGACATCCTCTTGTTTCTCAACCAAGGTGGCAACATTCCGTTTCTTCACTGTTTCTTAACGAAATCATTCATCATGATGGCTGCTGTAGGTCAGCTCACTGTTCACATTATTTACACACCTGTCCTTGTGTGTCGGTATATTCTGCGTCCTCATGGGCCACCATATGGTAATATTTTACTTTAAATGACATCTTACTTCGAATCATATTATCAGTACAACTTCATCAGTCATTTGTCTTCTCTGAACTGCTTCATGGACCACAAATGAAGGCCTAAACAACAAAATTGGATGCTAAGTTCCAAGGATTCAGTGTGCTGAACCCCCCCAAATAGGCCACCTATAAATATGGTCACAGGAAGCTTATCTCAGTAATACTAGACACTTCATGCAAAGATTCATATTAAAAGAATTAATTTTGAAACGCTTTCTCTGAATTCAAACTTAGTTATATGCATTATGTTCAAGGAGCTTGAACCAACCTGCTGGTAAGTTGACAAAAGAAATCCACCAATTATTTTAACTTCATGAAAGATTTTAAGGGAAAACATTTAAGACTGATATTAATAACTCCCTACTTTGTATCTTCGGCTCCATTTTTAAAAGGCCTTTAATATTTCAAAATAATTGGTTTTAAGCTTTCCAAATAACCTTTCCTAAATCTCCAGGTGAATCGTTTCTGCAATTTATTACTGTTTGTAGTTCAACAAATTATTCACTTGAGCTGAGCCATACACATACCATTTTTAATTAGAGTGCCACAGTGTGCCTTGATTTCAAATCCAAAATATTCTAATCCAAAGTGATACTGTAGGCTTCCTGTTTGCTGCCAGGAGTTTGAAAAAGTAAAAACAGGAACCAAGTTTTCACATCATGAGGCAGCACGGAGCATTTCGGGAAAGCATACAGGCTTCAAATAGATCCATGAAAGCCAGCTCTAGACTGATAAGATCTTAGATCTGATCATCCCCATACACTCTTACTTGTAAAGAAAAAAGGACATTAGGCAGACATTGGATAGTATCCTATTACCAGGAGAAAAACGCTGTACAGCATGAACTTGTCGTCTAAGCTCTCCAGTAGCAGGAGAAAAATAAGGCAAAACTGCTAAAATACAAGTATCTCGACTCCTCTGTACTATCAAACTGAAGATACTGAAGTCACAAGCAAATTTTGAACAAAGCCACAGGGATTCAATCAGCAAAATCCAGAAAATAGGAAACTTGATAGGTCAAAGACTTAAGTCATTTTAATAAAGGAAAAAAAAAAAAGAAAGAGAATAGCAGGGAGCTTATTGATTATATGACACTTAAGACATGTATCTATCAGTGGCAATATATGGGTATAATTTGGATCATGATTCAAAAAGCCATTAAAAAATTATCAGACAGGGGGATAAATTTGAAAACTGACTAGATATTTGATATTATTAACCAGTTACGGTCAGTATGGTTTTTTATGTATCTTTTTTGCAACATATACTGATATATTTACAGATGAGATGATACAGTGTCTGGGATTTGCATCAAAATAACCCAGATGGGTGTGTGTGTGTGTGTGTGTGTGTGTGTGTGTGTGTGTGTGGATTTTAAATGAAAGCAGATTGGCCATAAATTGCTAATCCTTGAAGCTGGGCAACAGGAGAGTTTGTATGGGGTTCAATATACTATTCTCTTGTGAATGTTCGAAATCGTCAATAAAGAATTGTATGTACAAGAAATACTGTGGTCTGAACGCCCAGAAAATGCCTCTGGGTGGCCTGAGGGTGTGTGTGTGGCCTACAGACATATTTTGTTTGGACTGTGGGACTGTTTTTAAAAAATGTTTTTTCCTTTTTGATCCAACATTTAAAAATGAGAAGAAGACTTCAGGATTTCCAACTTCTCTTAAAAAACAGAAAGATCTGGCAACACTGGACCACAGCAACAAGCCCTGGGGTATAGCCTGCCTGCCGCCCCCCTGTCTCCCTGGCACTCACTGACTGACACAGCCTCCCTGGTCTGTGATCATTTGAGTTTGGCCCCCAGGTACAGTGCTCTTCAGAGCACTAGCACAGAGCCAACAAGAGGGCCAGAGTCTCACAGCCCATAACCACTAGAGCTTTGTTTTCTGACCAGTAACCAAAAGTCCCTGACAATAACTTCAAGACAAGTACTTGGAGAGTTTTCGTTTATATTACACAAAGCAGTGATTGGAAACATATGGATAGTCAAGACGGGGCAAAAGAAAACTCTGGAGTTCTTTAGTTGATTTGGCTTGGGAGTCCTGGCCAGCTCTGCCAACTTGCCTTATCACTCAGGACCCAGGACTGGCTGCTGTCTCGCTCCCCAGGCCCCCAGAATGCAATGGCAGAAGGGAGATGAAAGCTCATTTAGCTCCTTACCTTTACCTTCCCCCTCATTTTACAGCTGAGGGCCCAGTCAACGGAGGTTGAGTCATTCACCCAACCATCTTCCAAAGGGTCGTCAGAGGGAAAGGACAGGGGATGAAAATGTAATGTGAGACACACTCCAGAGTTACTGGGTGACAATTTGTTCCTGCATGTTTTTAGTGCCTTCAAAATATTTTTCCAATGCGATACAGAATGGATAAACAACAAAGTCCTACTGTATCTCACAGGGAACTGTATTCAATATCCCGTGATAAGCCACAATGGAAAAGAATAGGAAAAAGAATGTGTACATATGTATAACTGAATCACTTTGTTGTACAGCAGAAATTAACACAACATTGTAAATCAACTATACTTCAATAAAAATTTAAAAAGTAAAAAATAAAATATTTTTCCAATGTGACAATGACACAAGTGCAATGTTTCCCTAGGGGGAAAAAAAAAAATAGACTTTGAACCTTGAATAGAACCAAAGGTTGAACCACTTGGGTTCTGGCATGGCTGTTTAACCAACCTACATAGAATAACTGTTAACAAGATCTCCTAGCACCCGACCGACATTCCTCCCTTGTATAGTTACTTGCCTTCTCATCAGGCAACAAAGCAAATAAGGTAGGTCCTTCTAACTCTTCAGGTTCTGCGAAGACTCAGATCCTAGGTTTTCTGTAACAGGCTCTCAGATTCATTCACTCCTTGGGCCCAGCTTCACCAAGCTGAGCCAAAGGCAGTTAGTTCCCAGGGTCATAGGGTGACTGTCATATTTTCAGATCCAGCCCTCTGTGACCTTGGGTTCTTCCCAAAGTGAGCTTCCCAGTTAACAATAGACTATTCTTGAGATTTGACTAATTCAACTGCAGACATCAAAAGAAAAAAAATCAAAACAACCCTGGGCGTTAACGTACATGAGCTATGACTGCGGTGGACAGTCATATGACTGGCTGTCCAATGGGGAGCCCTCATCATCCTCTAGTAATACCTCGTGTGCTGGCATACTTTGTTTACTTTCTCATAACCTCCAGCATACCTGAAGGTAACAACTCTTTTTTCCCATTGAAAATGTAGGCAAACATCACCTGGTTATGCCATCTAAGGTCTAAAGGCACCAAAGCAATCACTGGCTGGGGATTCTTAGCATTTCAGCACCTGGACTTGAGGAAATCCTTCAGAACCAGCTGTCAGTGGTTCTATTACATTAGTCTGATAAACGCACGGGTTGTAACTCTCATCCTTTGCTCCCCACCTCTGTAAGAGGAAGAAAAGGTTTTAACTGAATCCCTATATGAAACATGGAGGCTTTGGGGATTAAAGGGAGCATCTATGGCCCACCTCTGCTTGGCCAGAACTCGAGAACCACTGAGAGCTGTGGGAGAACAGCCATGGAAATCAGTCTGGCAAGAGAGGGCAGAAGTCTAAACTGGGACAGTGGCCACAGAGACGAAGAGAAGGGGAGGAGAAGGGCTTGAGAAACTAGGTAGCTAGAGACACCACACACCAAGATGACATAAAGATAGAACCAACCTTTACTTTATTCATATAATAAAGAGTTCTTGAGCATCTAATGTGTGACATGCACCGTGCAAAACACTGAGGATACGATAGGGAGCAGAATAGAATAAGAAGGAAACGGAGAAAGAGAAGCGAGACGGCGTCGGGATTTTTTTTTTTTTCTTTTTTTTTTTTTTTGCGGTATGCGGGCCTCTCACTGTTGTGGCCTCTCCCGTTGCGGAGCACAGGCTCCGGACGCGCAGGCTCGGCGGCCATGGCTCACGGGCCCAGCCGCTCCGCGGCATGTGGGATCTTCCCGGACCGGGGCACAAACCCGTGTCTCCTGCATTGGCAGGCGGATTCTCAACCACTGCGCCACCAGGGAAGCCCTTTTTTTTCTTTTTTTAAAGGGAGAAACAGAGATGAGAACGTCAGCTCATTTGGAGAGACGTTACATTTGAGGCGAAGTCTAACGGGCACAGATAACTTGGGCTAATGCACAGAAATGATCAGCTTTAGACGTTCACTACATAAATATACTCACTACTCCCCTACCTTCTAAAGTAAACACCCCTCCTTTGGTCCTACAATCCCCTCTGGTTATTGCCCACCCCTTGCCCCCTGAAAACTACAGTCACAGAAGCAAAAGCTCCCCAGATGTTTTTTTCTCTTCTCATTCATGCTGAATCCTAGCCAAGGTCACCAGACACCACCCCCTGACAGTGGTCACTCTGACAGCTCTTCGCCCTCCTTGATAGCTGCAGAGCACCTGAAACCAACAAGCCATGCCCTTCTTCGGGAAAGCCTCTTCGTGTTAATTCTGTAGCAATTACAGAAAATTCTGTGTGAGCTTCGGGCCCGATCTGATCAGGGCTCGGCACTGCGAAGAATACCAACACTGGGGAGAATCCATTCTTCCCAAATTACACAGCTAGTGCCCAATGGGCACAAACCATACACCAGGCGCCGGTAAGAGGAAGATGCGGACAAATGCCGAGGAGACTGTCAGAAATGTCCGCTACAGTGTCTTCAGTTTTCTCTCCAAAGCTGTGACAGTTGCTTCTCAAAGTGCTCTTAGCTTCCTCTGCACGCCGAGGCTTACAGAATATTCTCTAAGCATACATCCAGAGGCCCACTGGAGCCCTCTCCTCCTCCCACACTGATGGCATCTGGGGGGGCTTTTATAACCGCGCACGTACACTCCACTGCGCACCCCAGAAGCGACGAATCTGATACAGCCTCTCAGTTGACCGAATTCAGAGAGGAAGGAAGAGATGGACAAGAAAGGGGGTTGGGGAGGGACGCTCTGTATCTTGAGACTCCCTGGGTCATCCTGATACAGCTTCTGCACGTCCCACCATCACGCTACCTCTGGTAAGCAGTCCATCCTGTCAAAGCACTGCTGGGCAGGAGGGAAAACACCAAGGCCTCAACAAGGAGAAAAATTTTCCGAAGTAACAGGGGACAATATTGGATTCCTAGAAAGTATTTATTCAACTTCTAAGAGCAAAACTACGATGGAACAACTGATAATTTTGGAATATATCTGTAAAAGAAAAACAAATACTCATTATTCCTCTGAGCATTAAATTGTTTTAAATATATTTATTCTCTCCTCCCTCCCCCCAAAAAGACTAAAACTCTACTTCCAAACCTTAAAAACTGCAGTTTGGCCTAGGTTTAAGTGGTAAGGAGAAGCAGGAAGAAATTTAGCAAGAAATGCCAGAGAAGGGGCGTAATTTCTGCTCTTTAGAAAATCATGACCTATACTTTATAACCAAGCGTGATAGATGTTTTAGTTTTAGACCTTGAACCAGAATTCTCTGTTTTCAACACAAGCAATGTGCCCACTTCTGAACACTAACTTGGGCTCTTTATTCTTTATACTCTTTACTATTAAATAACATCCTCAGAAACATCCAGTTTGGGGTTGAATTTAACCAGCATTTCAGATAAATAAAATATCAAAAACTCAATGTTTAATAGAAAAAGTGACTTCAAATTACCACCAACATACTAAAAGTCACTAAAATAGCATAATCATCATCTATATCCAGGTAATTGAAGTGACTGTGTGAAAAAATGTATAACATTTGTGTATGTATATGCACATATCTCAATATATTATACACGTGAATATTCAAATAATAAAGGAAAAGAAGAATAGAAAAGAATATCACAGTATGAGCATGACTTATACTGATGTGTAAATAGGCAATTATTTCCACTTCCTCATATTTTTCTGCTTTTCCAAACTTTCCACCATAATCACTCATATATATAACAGGAAAAATAAATAACTTTATCACATACATGAAGATTTATGTTTTTACAAAGTGCATTTATCTCCTGGTCTCAGAAAAGCCAGATACTAAATATCTCAAGTTTCACACACCCTTTGGCTCCAAATTAACCCAGACAATAAAAAAAAGAAAAGAAGGGCTTCCCTGGTGGCGCAGTGGTTGAGAATCCGCCTGCCGATGCAGGGGACACGGGTTCGTGCCCCGGTCCGCGAAGATCCCACGTGCGCGGAGCGGCTGGGCCCGTAAGCCATGGCCGCTGGGCCTGCGCGTCCGGAGCCTGTGCTCCTCAACGGGAGAGGCCACGACAGTGAGAGGCCCGCGTTATCACAAAAAAAAAAAAAAAAAAAAAAAAAAGAAAAGAAAAACTCAGCTTCATTTAAAAAGTAAATCTGTTTATTAAGACTAAAAAAGAAATGAGAGCCCTTTTGTATTAATATTGCTATCTATATCCTTCAAGTGTCTTTCAGTTTTAGAGCTGAACGTTAATGACCTGTCTCATAAATTGGAATGCCACATCTTTCCCTCTGTTTTTTTTTAATATAAATTTATTTATTTATTTATTTTTGGCTGCGTTGGGTCTTCGTTGCTGCGTGCGGGCTTTCTCTGGTCGCAGCGAGTAGGGGCTACTCTTCATTGCGGTGTGCAGGCTTCTCATTGCAGTGGCTTCTCTTGTTGAGGAACACGGGCTCTAGGCCCATGGGCTCAGTAGTTGTGCCCCACGGGCTCAGTAGTTGTGCCGCACAGCCTCAGTAGTTGTGGCTTGCGGGCTCTAGAGCGCAGATTCAGTAGTTACGCCACACGGGCTAGTTGCTCTGTGGCATGTGGGATCTTCCTGGACCAGGGCTTGAACCCATGTCCCCTGCATTGGCAGGTGGACTCTTAACCACTACGCCACCAGGGAAGTCTCCTCTTTCTTTTTTTTTTGTGGTACGCGGTCCTCTCACTGCCGTGGCCTCTCCCGTTGCGGAGCACAGGCTCCAGACGCGCAGGCTCAGCGGTCATGGCTCACGGGCCCAGCCGCTCCGTGGCATGTGGGATCTTCCCGGACCAGGGCACGAACCCGTGTCCTCTGCCTCGGCAGGCGGACTCTCAACCACTGAGCCACCAGGGAAGCCCCCCTCTTTCTTTTTTAAGCTGTCTTGTTCTCTGTTTCCTTAACTGTGCTTCCCCCGTAGAACTAAAACACGCAGCATGCAGGGGTGTGCACACTCACGCATGCCCGCAGACACACGCACGTGTGCTCACGCACCAGTCCTCATATATGCATCTAAGTCTCTGACCATAAGAGCAATCACCAAGAAAATGATTCTCCTTAAACCACCAATGCTCCCTCAAAGGGTTAGGCATCCTTTCCAGTAGCTCGTGGTATGCAGGGGAACCAAGCCTCCTGCGGCACCCAATTTCACTTTTTCACGGGAAAGGCCGTACAGTGTTGAAAGCAAACTCCTGATTACGCACAATGATGAAGGCAAACACTGGAGCAGATGCGTGTTTGGCACAAGACTTCCCTAATTGCGTTTTACTTAGGCTACCATCAAAATTAGTTAGTGTTCCCCCAAACACACATGCAGCAAAAGGAGGACACGATGCCTGGAGGGATTGCTGGGTGATGGAGAGGCTGGCTGAAATGTAAAACAGGCCTCAAACAACGCAGAAAGAACATTTTCCATATTAACAACCCTGAGAGTCCTTCACATAAAAAACAACATAGGTCCAAGTATGTGTCTCACACAGCTCCCATCTACATATTACATTTCCATGTGACCCGATTATACTGCCTAAATGCTGACTAATACCATGATCAAATGGCATTAAAAGTACAGAGGAAACCTAGAACACCACCTATAGCTATAATATGCTGGATGCATGGTAATACAGCCCCATCTAGAAAGCACAAAATTATAGGCCACTCCTTACTCTGTTTCTAAGAGTTAGAAAAGTTGTTCTTAGATGGATTTTAAAGATGCCTCTCTGCAATACCCCTCTGCTGGAGAAACCAGACTAAATCTCTCTCTTTTCTGTATGCTAACCTTTCAAATAGCAGAAGGAAGTGGTCTTGTGTCTTTTAACTGTTTCCACCACCAAGGTTTCCTATTACTAATTTTGGTTCTGCTCCTCTGACGACTCCTCTTTCTCAAAGTTCTCCTTCTAATGCCAGTCAGGGAGCTAGACACAGTCCTCGAGCACTGGGCTGACCTGATGAACAACCAGTGGGACCAGGACATGTTTCCCTTAAACCAAGATGGGTGCATTCATTTCTAGTAACCACATCCCGTTTTCCGACATGCACTGCTACAAGTCCTACCTTCCCTGTCCCGTACGCGTACAACAGCCTCTTCTATTATCTTCTTTTCCCCAAACTCTGTGTAGGGCATTACATGCTGCTTTTTAAATGATATGTCACAGGTTCTGCCTGCCATCCTGGCTGCTGAATTTATTCAGAGTTTATACTGAACGCCCTAAAGGTCTTCTATCCAGATGTAATATTCAGGTTCAGAAACTAATAGCAGCCACATTTTTAGGCATGTCAATTCAGGAACAAGAGAAAAATACTGAAAGGCTACAGGAGAGAAAAAAAATGACACAGATTAGCAAAGACAAGAGGAACCAAGCAGGCCAGGGAGTCCAGAATCCTGATGACCTTTCCAATGGGTATAATCCCTAGACAGATATATAACTACCAATGGTCTAGGAGGTATTCTGTATCTTTATAAAACTTTGATACCAATCTCCTTAAAAAAACAACAAAAAACAAACTTATGAGATCTTGAGTTGATTTCTGTTACTTACAAACATGAGTCCTAGCTAAACAAAAAAACTGTATTCTCGTGTAACAAGTGAGTGTCCCATGTAAGTTACCATGCAAGGTATTCTTCAGGTATTGAGCAATTTGTGGTATAAACTACAGATATCCCCCCAGTTTGGTGCTGATTCATTAACGAACATTTTTTTACTGTGTTCCAACCAGCTTCAAATCCAGCCCACATATCTCATTCTTTCTCCAGGACAACTGAACTTTTAACCTTCACGACTCTTCAACTGTTTTACTCTCATCTTTAGTTCGCTTCAACTAGTCAGTGAAGTTTATCCTTCTCCCATGCATGTTTTCAGCCATACAATTTATCCCACAGATTGACGTCAATGAAGTAATGAATAATTTCTGATTCCAAAATACCAGGCCACTCCCTCGCTGCGATCTATTGAAAGTCAGCCCTCGACACAAGGGTTTGTAATAATAAAAAAATAAAAATAAAAAATAAGCAAAAAAAAAAAAAAAACCACAAAATACCAGGCCATGCCCTGGGACAAAGAATACCCAAGGTTGGACTTTAGACAAGTTAGATGCAACTCTAGGTGTGATTTTAAATTGATAATACTTAAGGAGACAAGAAAATGTCAACACCAGCACAGGCCTTACTTACTTCAAAAGAATACACACACAAAATCTATAATTAAAAGTCAGTTTCACACCAGAGGGCAGACAGCAGAAGCAAGGAGAACCACAATCCTGCAGCCTGTGGAATGAAAACCACATTCACAGAAAGATAGGCAAAATGAAAAGTCAGAGGGCTATGTACCAGATGAAGGAACAAGATAAAACCCCAGAAAAACAACTAAGTGAAGTGGAGATAGGCAACCTTTCAGAAAAAGAATTCAGAATAATGATAGTGAAGATGATCCAGGACCTCGGGAAAAAAATGGAGGCAAACATCAAGAAGATGCAAGAAATCATTAACAAAGACCTAGAAGAATTAAAGAACAAACAAACAGAGAAGAACAATACAATAACTGAAATGAAAAATACACTAAAAGGAATCAATAGCAGAATAACTGAGGCAAAAGAATGGATAAGTGACCTGGAAGACAGAAAGATGGAATTCACTGCCATGGAACAGAATAAAGAAAAAAGAATGAAAAGAAATGAAGACAACCTAAGAGACCTCTGGGGCAACATTAAACACAACAACCAGCTTCAAATAATGCAATCATTTGCATTATACAGGTCCCAGAAGGAGAAGAGAGAAAGGACCCGAGAAAATATTTGAAGAGATTATAGTCGAAAACTTCCCAAAGCACAGAGAGGCCCAGGAAGGATAAACTCAAGGAGAAACACACCGAGACATATAGTAATCAAACTGACAAAAATTAAAGACAAAGAAAAATTATTAAAAGCAACAAGGGAAAAATGATAAATAACATACAAGGGAACTCCCATAAGGTTAACAGCTAATCGATTTCTCAGCAGAAACACTACAAGCCATAACGGAGGGGCACAATATATTTAAAGTGATGAAAGGGAAGAATCTACAACCAAGATTACTCTACCCGGCAAGGATCTCACTCAGATTCGATGGAGAAATCAAAAGCTTTACAAACAAGCAAAAGCTAAGAGAATTCAGCACCACTAAACCAGCTCTACAACAAATGCTACAGGAACTTCTCTAAGTGGGAAACACAAGAGAAGAAAAGGATCTATAAAAACAAACCCAAAACAATTAAGAAAATGGTAATAGGAAGAAACATATCAATAATTACCTGAAATGTGAATGGATTAAATGCTGTAACCAAAAGACACAGGCTTGCTGAATGGATACAAATATAAGATCCATATATATGCTGTCTAGAAGAGACCCATTTCAGCCCTAGGGACACATACAGACTGAAAGTGAGGGGATGGAAAAAGATATTCCATGCAAATGGAAATCAAAAGAAAGCTGGAGTAGCAATACTCATATCAGGTAAAATAGACTTTACAATAAAGAATGTTACAAGAGACAAGGAAGGACACTACATAATGATCAAGGGATCAATCCAAGAAGAAGATATAACAATTATAAATAGATATGCACCCAATATAGAAGTACTTCAATATATAAGGCAAATGCTAACAGCTATAAAACAGGAAATCGACAGTAACACAATAACAGTGGGGGACTTTAACACCTCACTTACACCAATGGACAGATTATCCAGACAGAAAATTAATAAGGAAACACAAGCTTTAAATGACACAATAGACAAGATAGATTTAATTGATACTTACAGGACATTCCATCCGAAAACAGCAGATTACACTTTCTTCTCAAGTGCACACGGAACATTCTCCAGGATAGATCACAACTTGGGTCACAAATCAAGCCTCAGTAAATTTAAGAAAACTGAAATCACATCAAGCATCTTTTCTGACCACAACACTATGAGATTAGAAAATCAATCACAGGGGAAAAAAATGTAAAAATCAAAAACACATGGAGGTTAAACAATATGTAACTAAATAACCAAGAGACCACTGAAGAAATCAAAGAGGAAATCAAAAAATACCTAGAAACAAATGACAATGAAAACACAATGACCCAAAACCTATGGGATACAGCAAAAGCAGTTCAAAGAGGGAAGTTGATAGCAACACAATCCTACCTCAAGAAACAAGAAAAATCTCAAATAAACAATCTAACCTTACACCTAAGGGAACTAGAGAAAGAAGAATAAACAAAATCCAAAGTTAGTAGAAGGAAAGAAATCATAAAGATCAGAGGAACAAAGAAAACAAGAGCAAAGATCAGTAAAACTAAAAGATGATTCTTTGAGAAGATAAACAAAACTGATAAACCTTTAGCCAGACTCACCAAGAAATAAGAGGAAGAGGACTCAAATCAATAAAATTAGAAATGAAAAAAGGAAAAGTTACAACTGACACCGCAGAAATATAAATCATCATAAGAGACTACTACAAGCAACTCTATGCCACTAAAATGGAAAACCTGGAAGAAATGGACAAATTCTTAGAAAGGTATAACCTTCTAAGACTGAACCAGGAAGAAACAGAAACCATGAACAGACCAATCACAAGTAATGAAATTGAAACTGTGATTTAAAATCTTACAACAAACAAAAGTCCAGGACTGGATGGCTTCACAGGTGAATTCTATCAAACATTTAGAGAAGAGCTAACACCCATCCTTCTCAAACCCTTCCAAAAAATTGCAGAGGAAGGAACACCCCCAAACTCATTCTAAGAGGCCACCATCACCCTGATACCAAAAACAGACAAAGATACTACAAAAAAAGAAAATTACAGACCAATATCACTGATGAATATAGATGCAAAAGTCCTCAACAAAATACTAGCAAACAGAATCCAACAACACATGGAAAGGATCACACACCATGATCAAGTGGAATTTATCCCAGGAAGGCAAGGATTCTTCAATATAAACAAATCAATCAATGTGATGCACCATATTAACAAATTGAAGAATAAAAACCATATGATCATCTCAATAGATGCAGAAAAAGCTTTTGACAAAATTCAACACCAGTTTATGATAAAAACTCTCCAGAAGGTGAGTACAGAGGGAACCTACCTCAACATAATAAAGGCCATATACAACAAACCCACAGCAAACATCATCCTCAGTGGTTAAAAGCTGAAAGCATTTCCTCTAAAATCAGGAACAAGACAAGGATGTCCACTTTCACCACTTTTATTCAACATAGTTTTGCAAGTCCTAGCAATGGCAGTTAGAGAAGAAAGAGAAATAAAAGCAATCCAAATTGGAAAAGAAGAAGTAAAACTGTCACTGTTTGCAGATGACACGCTACTATACGTAGAAAATCCTGAAGATGTTACCAGAAAACTACTAGAGCTCATCAACGAATTCAGTAAAGTTGCAGGATACAAAATTAATACACAGAAATCTTCTATAACTAACAATGAAAGATCAGAAAGTGAAATTAAGAAAACAATCCCATTTACCAACTCATCAAAAAGAATAAAATACCTAGGAAGAAACCTACCTAGGGAAACAAAAGACCTGTACTCTAAAAACTATAAGATGCTGATGAAAGAAACTGAAGTTGACACAAATAGATAGAAAGATATTATACATTCTTGGATTGGAAGAATCAGTATTGTCAAAATGACTATATTACCCAAAACAATCTACAGATTCAATCCTATCAAATTACCAATGGCATGTTTTACAGAACTAGAACAAAAAATCTTAAAATTTGTATGGAGACACAAAAGACCCCAAATAGCCACAGCAATCTTGAGGGAAAAAAACGGAACTGGAGGAATCAGGCTCCCTGACTTCAGACTATACCACAACGCTACAGTAATCAAGACAATATGGTACTGGCACAAAAACAGAAATATAGATCAATGGAACAGGATAGAAAGCCCAGACATAGACCCATGCACCGATGGTCAACTAATCTACAACAAAGGAGGCAAGGATATAAAATAGAGAAAAGACAGTCTCTCCAATAAGTGGTGCTGGGAAAACTGGACAGCTACATGTAAAAGAATGAAATTAGAACACTCCCTTACACTGTACACAGAAATAAACTCAAAATGGATTAAATACCTAAATATAAGACAGGACACTATAAAACTCTTAGAGGAAAACATAGGAAGAACACTCTTTGACATAAATCACAGCAAGATCTTTTTTGACCCACCTTCTACAGTAATGGAAATAAAAACAAACAAATGGGACCTAATAAAACTTTAAAATTTTTGTACAGCAAAGGAAACTATAAACAAGACGAAAAGACAACCCTCAGAATGGGAGAAAATATTTGCAAATGTATCAATGAACAAAGGATTAATCTCCAAAATATATAAACAGCTCATGCAGCTCAATAGTAAAGAAACAAACAACCCAATCAAAACAATGGGCAGAAGATCTAAACAGACATTTCTCCAAAGAAGATACACAGATGGCCAAGAGGCACATGAAAAGCCTCTCAACATCACTAATTATTGGAGAAATGCAAATCAAAACTACAATGAGGTATCACCTCACACCAGTTGGAATGGGCATCATCAGAAAATCTACAAACAACAAATGCTGGAGAGGGTGTAGATGAAAGAGAACCCTCTTGCACTGTTGGTGGGAATGTAAATTGATACAGCCACTATGGAGAACAGTGTGGAGCTTTCTTAAAAACTAAAAATAGAATTATCACATGACCCCGCAATCCCACTACTGGGCATATACCCAGAGAAAACCATAATTCAAAAAGACACAGGCACCCCAGTGTTCACTGCAGCACTATTTACAATAGCCAAGTCATAGAAGCAACCTAAATGCCCATTGACAGACAAATGGATAAAGAAGATGTGGTACATATATACAATGGAATATTACTCAGCCATAAAAAGGAACGAAACTGGGTCATTTGCAGAGACTGTCATACAGAATGAAGTCAGAAAGAAAAACAAATATCGTATATTAACGCATACATGTGGAATCTAGGAAAATAGTACAGATGAACTGGTTTGCAAGGCAGAAACAGAGACACAGAGGTAGAGAACAAATGTATGGACACCAAGTGGGGAAAGCACGGGGCAGGGGGTGGGAGGGTGGTGGTGGTGGTGGTGTGATGAATTGGGAGATTGGGATTGACATATATACACTAATATGTATAAAATAGATAACTAATAATAACCTGCAGTATAAAAAAGTAAAATAAAATAAAATTCAAAAAAAAGTAAATAAAAACAGTAAAGTGACGTTTTTTCATTCAATAACTTAAAAAAAAGTCAGTTTCACATGAAAAGATGCACACTCAGCATTAGCCATTAAGGGAGGAAAAATCAAAACCACGGTAAGATACCACTTCACACTCATGAGAATGCCTATCGTCAAAAAGATAGATAATCACAAGTATTAGCAAGGATGTAAAGAAGCCTCATATGTCACTGATGGAAATGGAAAATGGTGCAGCTCCTTCGGAAAACAGTCTGGTAGTTCCTAAAATAGTAAACCTAGAGTTACCGTATGACCCAGCAATTTCATTCCTAGGGAAATGACAACATACATCCACAAAAAATCTTGTACATGAATGTGTCATACCAGCATTACTTGCAATAGCCAAAGAGTGGAAATAACCTGAGTCCATCAACAGATGAATGGATAAATAAAATATATACATCCATAGAATGTGATATTATTTGGCAATAAAAAGAAATGAAGTGCTGATATGTGCCACAAAGCGATGAAACTTGAAAACATTATGCTAAGTGAAAGAAGCTAGACACAAAAGACCATACATTGTACAATTCCACTTATACGAGATATCCAGAACAGGCAAATCTGGAGACAAATTAGGTTAATGGTTGCCTGGGGCTGGAGATGGGTGGAGAGGTTTGGGGGCGAATGAGGAGCGACTGGTAATGGTACAGAGCTTCTTTTGTTCTAAAAATGATCGTGGGGATGGTTGTCAAACTCTGTGAATATACTAAACACTATTGAAGTGTACACTTTAAATGGATGAATTGTATGATATGTAAATTATAGCTCACTAAAGTTGTTTAAAAGAAAAGTCAATTAGAAGTGATCCCATTACCAGTCACGATATAAAGAAAAGGAAAGTACTTGGTACCATGGTTTTTCTAGTACATTAAAATGGTCAAAATTCTAAAGTTAATATACACAACTTTCATAAAGCAGGCTATACATTTAATTTAATACAACTTGCCTTATACCAGATTGGGTAGGAACAGGGGCTTTGGAATCAGAACTAGTTTGAATCCCAACCCCACCACGCAATAGCTGAATGACCTTTGATGCTCCACTTAACTTCTCCAAGCCACAGTTTACCTATATGTAAAGTAAGGAAAGAAATAGTGCCTTTCCCACTGGATGACTATGAAAAATAAATGAAATAACTCATATAAACTGCTAAGCAAGGACCTGGCATAAAGCAGCACTCCAATACTAGCTTTATAAATCCACAAATAGATACATACATAAAACTAACAACAAAAAAAAACAAGTTCATTTTTAAAAATTTTTATTTATTTATTTTTGGCTGTGTTGGGTCTTTGTTTCTGTGCAAGGGCTTTCTCTAGGTGTAGCGAACAGGAGCCACTCTTCATCGCGGTGCACGGGCCTCTCACTTTCACGGCCTCTCTTGTTGCGGAGCACAAGCTCCAGACGCGCAGGCTCAGTAGTTGTGGCTCATGGGCCTAGATGCTCTGCGGCAAGCAGGATCTTCCCAGACCAGGGCTCGAACCCATGTCCCCTGCATTGGCAGGCAGATTCCCAACCACTGCGCCACCAGGGAAGCCCCAACAAGTTCTTATATGCAATGTACCAAGCCTTTCAAGAGGACACAGATAACGCAGTCTCTTTCTTCAATTATAATACCAAGCAGACCAATGAAACACTGAGAAGAGATTTGTGCAGGAGATATTTAAACTGGGTCAAGTGGAAATTCCTGAATCAGAGATTAAAACAGGGGAAGGAATGGAACAAAATGGTAAGCATCTCTCACATGCAATGCTTTTGTGAGCTCATATGCAAACACCAGAGTCCCATGTGGCTAGAAGTCTCAGCATTCATCAGTCAATTATGTACCTGTATGCAGAGCCACAAGGAAACATGAAAACCACTGCCTAAAAGCACAGGTGACACAAAGCATGACTATGCAGGCTAACACCCGTTTAGTACCAACCTAAGGGTAGGAGGAAATGAACAGCAAAGAGGTTAGTTATATATTTTGACGAAGTCACAACAGCAAATCAAATACATAAAATCTCCAATCTCAACTCTTCTGACCACTAGCTATCAGGCTGCTCTGTATCTCACTAAAGACATAAAAAAATAGATTATCACAAAGCCTAACAACCTCCTGACAGTTCTTTGGTCTCTTTTTTCCCCAAACACAGAATAACTCCAATGACCCTGTTCTCCAAAAAAAGTAGCCAGTGAGAGGAATGTAGTATACAGAATGACACAGACTTGAAGTATCTGTGCTCTTTCTTTTTATACTGTATAAAACAAAATCTTTAAAAATTGGCAGTCAGTTGATGATATTTAAAATGAGATAATAAAAGTCAAGGTCTTTTCCCTATCGCCTCACTGGTGAATTCTGCCAAACATTTAAAGAATTAATGCCAACCCATCCCAAACCCTTCCAAAAACATAAAGAGGAGGAAACACTTCCAAACTCATGAGGCCAAAATTACCCTACCAAAGCCAGACAAGGGCACTACAAGAAAAGAAAATTACAGGCCAATATCCCTGATGAAATAGATGTAAAAGTCATCAACAAAATACTAGCAAACCAAATTCAATAGTGCATTATATAGGATCATAAAACATAATCAAGCAGGATTTATCCCTGGGTATAAGGACAGTTCAACATAAGCATACATGTGATACACCACATTAACAGAATGAAGGGGAAAAAACATACAATCATCTCAATATATGCAGGAAAAGCAGTTGACAAAATTCAACATCTTTTCACGATAAAAACTTTAAATGTGGGGACGGCTTAAAGATGGCGGAAGAGTAAGACGCGGAGATCACCTTCCTCCTCACAGAGACATCAGAAATACATCTACACGTGGAACTTCTCCTATAGAACACCCACCGAACGCTGGCAGAAGACCTCAGACCTCCAAAAAGGCAAGAAACTCCCCACATATCTGGGTAGGGCAAAAGAAAAAAGAATAAACAGGGACAAAAGAATAGGGACGGGACCTACGCCAGTGGGAGGGAGCCGTGAAGGAGGAAAGACTCCCACACACTAGAGGCCCCTTCGCGGGCGGAGACTGCGGGCACCGGAGGGGGAAGCTCCGGAGCCGCGGAGGAGAGCGCAGCCACAGGGGTGCGGAGGGCAAAGCAGAGAGATTCCCGCAGAGGATCGGTGCCGACCGGCACTCACCAGTCCGAGAGGCTTGTCTGCTCGCCTGCCGGGGCGGGCGGGGCCGGGAGCTGAGGCTCGGGCTTCAGTCGGATCCCAGGGAAAGGTCTGGAATTGGCAGAGTGAAGACAGCTTGAAGGGGGCTAGTGTGCCAAGGCTGGCCGGGAGGGAGTTCGGGAGAAGTCTGGAGCTGCCGAAGAGGCAAGAGACCTTTTCCTCCCTCTTTGCTGCCTGGGCGCGAGGAGAGGGGATTAAGTGCGCCGCTTGAAGGAGCCCCAGGGGCGGGCGCGGAGCTGCCGAAGAGACAAGAGACTTTTTCTTGCCTCTTTGCTTCCTCCGGTGTGAGGTGAGGGGATTAAGAGCACCGCGTAGAGGAACTCCAGAAACGGGCACGAGCCGCGTCTGTCGGCACGGACAGTAGAGACGGGTGTCGGACGCTAAGGTTGCTGCTGCCACCACCAAGAGGCCTGTGTGCGAGCGCAGGTCACTCTCCACACCGCCCTCCCGGGAGCCCGTGCGGCCCGCCACTGCCTGGGTCCCGGGATCCAGGGACAGCTTCCCTGGGAGAACGCACGGCGCGCCTTGGGCCTGTGCAGCGTCATGTCGGCCTCTGACGTCGCGGACTCGCCCCGCCCCCGTGCCACTCCCTCCCCCCAGCCTGAGTGAGCTGGAGCCCCCGAATCAACTGCTCCTTTAACATCGTCCTGTCTGAGCGAAGGGCAGTCGCACTCGGACAACCTACACGCAGAGGCGGGACCAAGTCCAAAGCTGAACCCCAGGAGCTGTGCGAACAGAGAGGAGAGGGGGAGATCTCTCCCAGCAGCCTCAGAAGCGGCGGATTAAAGCTCCACAATCAACCTTAAGTGCCCTGCAGCTGTTGAAAACCTGAATAGACAACGAATCATCCCAAGTTGAGGAGGTGGACTTTGGGAGCAAGATATACTATTATTTTCCCTTTTTTTTTCTTTTTGTGAGTGTGTATGTGTGTGCTGCTGTGTGAGATTTTGTCTGTATAGCTTTGCTTTCACCATTTGTCCTAGGGTTAGACTGACCCATTTTTCTGTTTTTTTTTTTTTTAAAGGAAATTTTTCTTCTTAATAATTATTTTTTATTTTAATAACTATACTTTATACTACTCTGTCTTCTCCCTTTCTTTCTTCCTTTCTTCCTTCCTTTCTTCCCTCCTTCCCTCCTTTCTCCCTTCCTTCCCCCTTCTTTCCTCCCTTCCTCTCTTCCTTCCTCCCTTTCTTCCTCTGCACCTTCCTTCCTTCCTTTCTTGCTTCCTTCCTTCATTTCTTCCTTCCTTTCTTCCTTCCTTCCCACCCTCCCTCCTTCCTTCCTTTTCTTTCCTTTCTATTTATTCTACCTTTTATTTTGAGCCGTGTGGATTAAAGGTTCTTGGCGCCCCAGCCAGGCACCAGGGCAGTGTCCCTGACGTGGGAGAACCAACCTCAAGACACTAGTCCACAAGAGACCTCCCAGCTTCACGTAATATCAGACGGCGAAAATCTCCCAGAGATCTCCATCTCAACACCAAGACCCAGCTTCAATCAAGGACCAGCAAAGAACAGTGCTGGACACCCTATCCCCAACAAAGAGCAAGACAGGTCTACAGCCCCATCCATTAGCAGAGAGGCTGCCTAAAATCATAATAAGGTAACCAACATCCCCAAACACACCACCAGACGAGGACCTGCCCATCAGAAAGACAAGATCCAGCCTCATCCACCAGAACAGAGGCACTAGTCCCCCCAACCAGGAAACCTACTCAACCCACTGAACCAACCTTAGCCACTGGGGACAGCCACCAAAAACAACAGGAACTATGAACCTGCAGCGTGCAAAAAGGAGACCCCAAACACAGTAAGATAAGCGAAATGAGAAGACAGAAAAACACACAACAGATGAAGGAGCAAGATAAAAACATACCAGACCTAACAGATGAAGAGGTAATAGCCAATCTACCTGAAAGAGAATTTAGAATAATGATGGTGAAGATGATGCAAAATCTTGGAAATAGAATAGACAATTTGCAAGAAACAGTTAACAGGGACCTAGAAGAAATAAAGAGGAAGCAAGAAACGATGAGCAACACAATAAATGAAATTTAAAATACTCTAGATGGGATCAATAGCAGAATAACTGAGGCAGAAGGATGGATAAGTGACCTGGAAGATAAAATAGTGGAAATAACTACTGCAGAGCAGAAGAAAGAAAAAAGAATGAAAAGAACTGAGGACAGTCTCAGAGACCTCTGGGACAACATTAAACGCACCAACATTCGAATTATAGGGGTCCCAGAAGAAGAAGAGAAAAAGAAAGGGACTGAGAAAATATTTGAAGAGATTATAGTTGAAAACTTCCCTAATATAGGAAAGGAAATAATCAATCAAGTCCAGGAAGCACAGAGAGTTCCATACAGGATAAACCCAAAGAGAAACACGCCAAGACACATAATAATCAAACTGTCAAAAATTAAATACAAAGAAAACATATTAAAAGCAGCAAGGGAAAAACAACAAATAACACACAAGGGAATCCCCATAAGATTAACATCTGATCTTTCAGCAGAAACTCTACAAGCCAGAAGGGAGTGGCAGGACATATTTAAAGTGATGAAGGAAAAAAACCTACAACCAAGATTACTCTACCCAGCAAGGATCTCATTCAGATTTGATGGAGAAATTAAAACCTTTACAGACAAGCAAAAGCTGAGAGAGTTCAGCACCACCAAACCAGCTCTACAACAAATCCTAAAGGAACTTCTCTAGGCAAGAAACACAAGAGAAGGAAAAGACCTACAAGAACAACCCGAAACAATTAAGTAAATGGCAATAGGAACATACATATCGATAATTACCTTAAATGTAAATGGATTAAATGCTCCCACCAAAAGACACAGACTGGCTGAATGGATACAAAAACAAGACCCATATATATGCTGTCTACAAGAGACCCACTTCAGACCTAGGGACACTTACAGGCTGAAAGTAAGGGGATGGAAAAAGATATTCCATGCAAATGGAAATCAGAAGAAAGCTGGAGTAGCAATTCTCATATCAGACAAAATAGACTTTAAAATAAAGACTATTACAAGAGACAAAGAAGGACACTACATAATGATCAAGGGATCGATCCATGAAGAAGATATAACAATTGTAAATATTTATGCACCCAACATAGGAGCACCTCAATACATAAGGCAAATACTAACAGCCTTAAAAGGGGAAATCGACAGTAACACAATTATAATGGGGGACTTTAACACCCCACTTTCACTAATGGACAGATCATCCAAAATGAAAATAAATAAGGAAACACAAGCTTTAAATGATACATTACACAAGATGGACTTAATTGATATTTATAGGACATTCCATCCAAAAACAACAGAATACACATTTTTCTCAAGTGCTCATGGAACATTCTCCAGGATTGATCATATATTGGGTCACAAATCTAGCCTTGGCAAATTTAAGAAAATTGAAATCGTATCAAGTATCTTTTCCGACCACAACGCTATGAGACTAGATATCAATTATAGGAAAAGATCTGTAAAAAATACAAACACATGGAGGCTAAACAATACACTACTTAATAACGAAGTGATCACTGAAGAAATCAAAGAGGAAATCAAAAAATACTTAGAAACAAATGACAATGGAGACACAACGACCCAAAACCTATGGGATACAGCAAAAGCAGTTCTAAGAGGCAAGTTTATAGCAATACAATCATACCTTAAGAAACAGGAAACATCTCGAATAAACAACCTAACTTTGCACTTAAAGCAATTAGAGAAAGAAGAACAAAAAACCCCAAATTTAGCAGAAGGAAAGAAATCATAAAGATCAGATCAGAAATAAATGAAAAAGAAATGAAGGAAACAATAGCAAAGATCAATAAAACTAAAAGCTGGTTCTTTGAGAAGATAAATAGAATTGATAAACCATTAGCCAGACTCATCAAGAATAAAAGGGAGAAGACTCAAATCAATAGAATTAGAAATGAAAAAGGAGATGTAACAACTGACACTGCAGAAATACAAAAGATTATTAGAGATTACTACAAGCAACTGTATGCCAATAAAATGGACAACCTGGAAGAAATGGACAAATTCTTAGAAATGCACAACCTGCCGAGACTGAACCAGGAAGAAATAGAAAATTTGAACAGACCAATCACAAGCACTGAAATTGAAACTGTGATTAAAAATCTTCCAGCAAACAAAAGCCCAGGACCAGATGGCTTCACAGGCGAATTCTATCAAACATTTAGAGAAGAGCTAACACCTGTCCTTCTCAAACTCTTCCAACAGATAGCAGAGGGAGGAACACTCCCAAACTCATTCTATGAGGCCAACATCACCCTGATACCAAAACCAGACAAAGACGTCACAAAGAAAGAAAACTACAGGCCAATATCACTGATGAACATAGATGCAAAAATCCTCAACAAAATATTAGCAAACAGAATCCAACAGCACATTAAAAGGATCATACACCATGATCAAGTGGGGTTTATCCCAGGAATGCAAGGATTCTTCAATATACGCAAATCAATCAACGTGATACACCATATCAACAAACTGAAGGAGAAAAACTATATGATCATCTCAATAGATGCAGAGAAAGCTTTTGACAAAATTCAACACTCATTTATGATAAAAACCTTGCAGAAAGTAGGCATACAGGGAACTTTCCTCAACATAATAAAGGCCATATATGACAAACCCACAGCTAGCATCGTTCTCAATGGTGAAAAACTGCAACCATTTCCACTAAGATCAGGAACAAGACAAGGTTGCCCACTCTCACCACTCTTATTCAACATAGTTTTGGAAGTTCTAGCCACAGCAATCAGAGAAGAAAAAGAAATAAAAGGAATCCAAATAGGAAAAGAAGAAGTAAAGCTGTCACTGTTTGCAGATGACATGATACTATACATAGAGAATCCTAAGGATGCTACCAGAAAACTACTAGAGCTAATCAATGAATTTGGTAAAGTTGCAGGATACAAAATTAATGCACAGAAATCTCTGGCATTCTTATACACTAATGATGAAAAATCTGAGAGTGAAATTAAGAAAACACTCCCATTTACCATTGCAACAAAAAGAATAAAATATCTAGGAATAAACCTACCTAAGGAGACAAAAGACTTGTATGCAGAAAACTATAAGACACTTATGAAAGAAATTAAAGATGATACAAATAGGTGGAGAAATATACCATGTTCTTGGATTGGAAGAATCAACATTGTGAAAATGACTATACTGCCCAAGGCAATCTACAGATCCAAAGCAATCCCTATCAAACTCCCAATGGCATTTTTTACAGAACTAGAACAAAAAATTTCACAATTTGTATGGAAACACAAAAGACCCCGAATAGCCAAAGCAATCTTGAGAACGAGAAATGGAGCTGGAGGAATTAGGCTCCCTGACTTCAGACTCTACTACAAGGCTACAGTAATCAAGACAATATGGTACTGGCACAAAAACAGAAATATAGATCAATGGATCAGGATAGAGAGCCCAGAGATAAACCCACACACATATGGTCACCTTATCTTTGATAAAGGAGGGAAGGATATACAGTGGAGAAAAGACAGCCTCTTCAATAAGTGGTGCTGGGAAAAGTGGACATCTACATGTAAAAGTATGAAATTAGAACACTCCCTAACACCACACACAAAAATAAACTCAAAATGGGTTAAAGACCTAAATGTAAGGCCAGACACTATCAAACTCTTAGAGGAAAACATAGGCAGAACACTATACGACATAAATCACAGCAAGATCCTTTTTGACCCATCTCCTAGAGAAATGGAAATAAAAACACAAATAAACAAATGGGACCTAATGAAACTTAAAAGCTTTTGCACAGCAAAGGATACCATAAACAAGACCAAAAGACAACCCTCAGAATGGGAGAAAATATTTGCAAATGAAGCAACTGACAAAGGATTAATTTCCAAAATTTATAAGCAACTCATGCAGCTCAATAACAAAAAAACAAACAACCCAATCCAAAAATGGGCAGAAGAACTAAATAGACATTTCTCCAAAGAAGATATACAGATTGCTAACAAACACATGAAAGAATGCTCAACCTCATTAATCATTAGAGAAATGCAAATCAAAACTACAATGAGATATCATCTCACACCGGTCAGATTGGCCATCATCAAAAACTCTAGAAACAATAAATGCTGGAGTGTGTGTGGAGAAAAGGGAACACTCTTGCACTGCTGGTGGGAATGTAAATTGATACAGCCGCTATGGAGAACAGTATGGAGGTTCCTTAAAAAACTACAAATAGAACTACCATACGACCCAGCAATCCCACTACTGGGCATATACCCTGAGAAAACCATAATTCAGAAAGACTCATGTACCAAAATATTCATTGCAGCTCTATTTACAATAGCCAGGACATGGAAGCAACCTAAGTGTCCATCAACAGATGAATGGATAAAGAAGATGTGGCACATATATACAATGGAATATTACTCAGCCATAAAAAGAAATGAAACTGAGTTATTTATAATGAGGTGGATGGACCTGGAGTCTGTCATACAGAGTGAAGTAAGTCAGAAGGAGAAAAACAAATACCGTATGCTAACACATATATATGGACTCTAAGGGAAAAAAATGTCATGAAGAGATTAGTGGTAGGACGGGAATAAAACACAGACTTACTCGAGCATGGACTTGAGGATATGGGGAGGGGGAAGGGTGGGCTGAGACGAAGTGAGAGAGTGGCAGGGACATATACACACTATCAAATGTAAATTAGATAGCTAGTGGGAAGCTGCTGCATAGCACAGGGAGATCACCTCTGTGCTTTGTGACCACCTAGAGGGGTGGGATAGGGAGGGTGGGAGAGAGGGTGATGCAAGAGGGAAGAGATATGGGAACATATGTATATGTATAACTGATTCAGTTTGTTGTAAAGGAAAAACTAACACTATTGTAAAACAATTATACTCCAATAAAGATGTAAAAAAAAAAAAAAAAAAAAAAAGTAAATTTGCTTCCTTGTCAAAAAAAAAAAAACTTTCAATGTATAAGGATATCTGACAAGCCCACAGCTAACATCATTCTCAATTGTGAAAAACTGAAAGCTTTTTCTCTAAGATCAGGAACAAGACAAAGAGGCCCACTCTCAACACTTCTATTCAACATATTACTGGAAATTGCACCCAAAGCAATTAGGTAAGAAAAAGAAATAAAAAGTATCCAAATCAGAAGGGAAGAAGTTAAATTGTCTCTGCAGATGAAATGATCTTGTATCAGAAAACCCTAAAGACTCCAACAAAAAAAAATGTTAGAACTACACATACAAAAATCAATTGCATTTCTATACACAAACAATAACTATGCAAAAAAGAAATTAAGAAAACAATCCCATTTATAATAGCATCAAAAAGAATAAAATACTTAGGAATAAATTTAACCAGGGAGGTGAAAGATCTACACACTGAAAACTATAAAGCACTGATGAAAGAAACTGAAGAAACAAATAAATGGAAAGATATCCCATGTTCAAAGATTGGTAAAAGTAATATTGTTAAAATGTCCCATAACTACTCAAAGTGACCTACAGATTCAGGGCAATCCCTTTCAAAATTCCAGAATTCCAGGCTTTTTTTTCACAGAAATAGGAAAAGAAAACTAAAATGCATATGGAACCACAAAGGATCCCAAATAACCAAAGCAATCTTGAGCCAGAAAGAACAAAACTGGAGACATCACACTTCCTGATTTTAAAATATTTTACAGGGCTTCCCGGTGGTGCAGTGGTTGAGAGTCGGCCTGCTGATGCAGGGGACACAGGTTCATGCCCCGGTCCGAGAAGATCCCACATGCCGCAGAGTGGCCAGGTCCGTGAGCCATGGCCGCTGAGCCTGCGCGCCCGGAGCCTGTGCTCCGCAGTGGGAGAGGCCACAGCAGTGACAGGCCTGTGTACCACACACACAAAAAAACCCCACAAAATAATAAAATAAAATATTTTACAAAGCCACAGTAATCAAAACAGTATGATATTTGCATTAAAAGAAGACATATAGGCCATTGGAACAAAATAGAGGACCTAGAAATAAACCAATGCATATGTGGTCAATTAATTTATGACAAAGGAACTAAGAATATACAATGTCTCTTCAATACATGGTTTGGGGAAAACTGGATATCCACATTCAGAAGAATGAAACTGAACCTTATCTCACACTATATATAAAAATCAACTCAAAATTGATTAACAACTTAAACATAAGACCTGAAACTATAAAACTCACAGAAGAAAACATAGGGAAAAAAACTGCTATACCTTGGTCTGGGCAATGATTTTTTTGGATCTGACACAGCTAAGATAAGAAAAAATAAATAAGTGGGACTACATCAAACTAAAAAGCTTCTGCATAACAAAGGAAACCATCAGCAGAGTGAAAAGATGACCTATGAAGTTTGAGAAAATATTTGCAAATCATTACCAGAGGTTAATATCCAAAATATATAAAAGAATATATATATATCAAACAACTCAATACCAAAAAAAGAAGATAACTGAACTTCAAAATGAGCAAAAGCCCTGAATAGATATTTCTCAAAAGAAGACATACATAGGGCCAACATGCATATGAAAAGGGGCTCAACATCACTCATCATCAGGGAAATGGAAATCAAAACCACCATGAGATATCACTTCACACCTGTTAGAATGGCTATTAGCAAAAAGACAAAAGATAACAAGTGTCAGCAAGGATATAGGGAAAAGGGAACCCTTGCACACCAAGTGGGAATTTGTACAGCCATTAAGGAAAGCATTGTGGAGATTCCTCAACAAATTAAAAACAGAACTACCAGACCTCCCTGGTGGCACAGTGGTTAAGAATCCACCTGCTAATGCAGCGGACACAGGTTCGAGCCCTGGTCCAGGAAGATCCCATATGCTGCACAGCAACTAAGCCCGTGGGCCACAACTACTGAGCCTGCACTCTACAGCCTGTGAGCCACAACTACCAAGCCCTCGTGCCACAACTATTGAAGCCCACGCACTGCAACTACTGAAGCCTGCATGCCGCAACCACTGAAGCCTGTGCACCTAGAGCCCATGCTCCACAACAAGAGAAGCCACCACAATGAGAAGCCCACATACCACTACGAAGAGTAGCCCCTGCTCACCACAACTAGAGAAAGCCTGCACGCAGCAACAAAGACCCAACGCAGCCAAAAATAAAAAATAAATTTTTTAAAAAATAGAACTACCGGGCTTCCCTGGTGGCGCAGTGGTTGAGAATCCGCCTGCTGATGCAGGAGACACGGGTTCGTGCCCTGGTCCGGGAAGATCCCACATGCCGCGGAGCAACTAAGCCCGTGAGCCATGGCCGCTAGGCCTGCGCGTCCGGAGCCTGTGCTCCGCAACGGGAGAGGCCACAACAGTGAGAGGCCCGCATACCGGAAAAAAAAAAAAAAAAAATAGAACTACCATATGATTCAGCAATCCCAGTTCTGGGTATACATCCAAAAGAAATGAAATCTGGATCTTGAATAGATATGTACACTCCCATGTTCACTGCAGCATTATTCAAAATAGCCAAGATATGGAAATACGGAACAACCTAAGTGTCCATCAACAGATGAATGGATAAAGGAAATGAGGTTTTACATATATGTCAATATTATTCAGCCTTGAAAAAGAAGGCAATTTGTCCTTGAAAAGAAAGCAATCCTGCTATTTGCAACAAATGGAAGACCTTGGAGGACATTATATGCTAAGTTAAATATACCAGACACAGAAAGACAAATACTGCATGAGCTCACTTATGTGGAATATACACGAGTCAAACTCATTAAAGAAGAGAGTAGAACGATGGTTGCCAGGGGCAGAGCGGGGGGAAATGAGGAGGTGTTGGTCAAAGAGTACAAAGTTTCAGTTATACAGTATGATTAATATCTGGATATCTAATACACAACATGGTGACTATAGCTAATAATACTGTACTGTATTTCAGAACTGTATTGAAATTTGCTAAGAGAGCAGATCTTAAGTATTCATACCACAAAAAAAGGTAACGATGTTACGTGATGTGTGGTCATCACTCCACAATGTATATGTACATCACGTTGTATACCTTAAATATAAACAATGCTTATTGGTCAATTATACCTCAATAAATCTGGGGGAAAATAAAAAGTCAAGGTCTTTGCTATAAAAAGCACAGCAAATAAACTTAAAAATAAATAAAGGTGTATGATTCAAAAGAGTGCAAAATAGCGACCCATGTCACATTTTTAGTTTAAGAATTACACTTCTGTGTCTTCAATATGGACAATTAATCATTTTCACCTTTGTGAACTATTATAGTGTAATGTCTGAACCATATTTCTCAGCATCACAAATATCTTTAAAAAGTATAAAACACAATCACCTTAATTATAAACTTAGAACACTTAGACTAAAATGTTTTATTTATTCCTAGCGTCTCCATATAAACATACGGTGATTCTCTAAGTGCCACGGGCCACTGAGCAGCATATAGACTTTGTAGAATGATGTTTAGAGAAGACCTGTTTTGTGCCTGACCCTGGGCTATATGTAACTCACCAGGAACTCAAAAACTTGGTAAGCACATCCCCTCCCCACACCTCTTCACACACCCAGTTTTCTCACTCTGCCTTGCAAACAAGTTCCTAACGTGCTTTCACACACACAGGCTACCCCACCTGGCCCTGGCCTTGCCTGTACTGCACCCCTTCCTAGTTCAGGTTGTCCTTTCCACGGGCAGCTCCAGGTATGCCAAGGGAAACTGCAGCTCTTGTGTCCACATTTGGTTGCATGTATCATGTTGTTGGTATGTATCTATATCCTAAAGTTACACACCAACAAGCTGTGTCCATGTAAACAAGGAAGGCATGTGAATTACAAAAAGCAGAGCTCATTACATCATTTGGGGCCTCTGATTTCATTAATTCCAGCTTAATTTGCTGATAGTTTGCACTCTCCAGAATGAAAATCTGGAATGGAAAATGAGAAGACATTTCCAAGGTTACGCCACAAATCATCAGAAAGATCTGGGCCAGTGGACAGACAGGTTTCCTGATCTGACAGCTGCTCCTCTATCCACTGGGACGTGCCATTTCAAAATTATCATCTGCAGTTGAACACCTAAGGAGCGATACAAATTGCCAGAATCTAAGTGGAACATGTGAAGACACTGGCTCGCAGATGGCATATTCTTGTAGCTCACTCTGGGCTTTGCATCCTGTTGTGTTCACAGATGTGTCCCAGGTGTCTAGCACAGCACTGGACACACAGGAATTCTGATTTGAATGAGTGGATCAAACAATTAGGATACTCAGGGAAATACATAACATCCAAAGGGGCTTTGGAAATAAAAGTAATGAAAGAAACACATCATCAAATAAAAAAAGTGTCAAAGAGGGAAGGTGCCTCATTTTTTAACTAATTTTTTAACTTCCTTGGGTTATTCTAGATTTTATTTTATACTTCAGGACTGTTTGAGTTTGTTTTAAATATAAAAATCAGACTCAACAGAAGTCCATCTTGACTGCTCACTTGGGTAGTTGCCTGTATTTCCTGTGGCTCAATTTCTTTACCTGTAAAATGGGGATAATAATTGTATCTACATCACAGAGTTATTATAGGTTAAATAAATTGGAAACTGGTAAGCACTATATAAGTGTTACCTATCAATATAATTAAACACCCATTCATTCATGTATTAGAAAAAAGAGGGGCTTCCCTGGTGGTGCAGTGGGTAAGAATCCGCCTGCCAATGCAGGGGACACGGGTTTGAGCACTGGTCCGGGAAGATCCCATATTCCACAGAGCAACTAAGTACGTGTGCCACAACTACTGAGCCTGCGCTCTAGAGCCCGCGAGCCACAACTACTGAGCCCAACTGCCACAACTACTGAAGCCCGTGTGCCTAAAGCCTGTGCTCCGCAACAAGAGAAGCCACCCAATGAGAAGCCCGCGCACCGCAACGAAGAGTAGCCCCCGCTCATCGCAACTCGAGAAAGCCTGCGCACAGCAACCAAGACCCAACACAGCCAAAAATAAAAATAAATAAATTAATTTTTTTTTTATAAAAAGGAAAAAAGATAAGAGGATGGAAGGGAGGGCGTGGGCTGCCAGCAGCATCTAGCTCTGTTTCCACTAAGCCAGGGTTCAGCAAATATGTTCTGCAAAGGGACAGACAGTAAATATTTTAGGCTTTCCGGGCCATATGGTCTCTGTCACACCTACTCAACTCTGCCACCACAGCGTGAAAGCAGCCAGAGGCAGTATATGAATGAACGGACATGGCCGCATTCCAATAAAACTTTATTCATGGACACTGAAATTGAATTTCATATAGTTTCCTTATATCACAAAGTGTTATTCTCCTTATGATTTTTTTTCAACCATTAAAAAATATAAAACTCAGTCTTAGCTAAAGGCAGTGGTCCCCAACATTTATGGCATCAGGGACTGGTTTCATGGAAGACAATTCTTCCACGGACCAAGGGTGGGGTCCTGGTTTTGGGATGATTCAAATGCATTATATTTACTCACACTGTATCTCTATTATCATTACATCAGCTCCACCTCAGATCATCAGGCATTAGATGCCAGAGGATGGGGACCCCTGGCTTAAGGGACAAACAAAAGAGACAGCGGACCAGATTTGGTCTCTGGGTCCTGAGGTGCTTGCCACTGTGATAAACAGCAGGTATACACACTTTGCTCAACTGCCCTTTATATTCATCTGAACTGGCTGGTTCGCTGGATGATCACAGTCCCCTGCCTTGGACCCTGACATTTAATCTCTTATTTCTAACCTTCAGAGAGACAGATTTGAACCAATATTTGATGAACTGTCTAACCTACTTAATGAGAACAAGCTTCAATTTATCTATTTTAGCACTGGTGTTTCTCTTTATAAACCAATTCCTAAAGTTCACATTTATAACCATAAACGTCAGGCCTCCACTCTGAGTTTCAGCCTCTTCATCCTGCGCCCCACCATGCACTACGTCCAACATGACAAATTCATTTCATTACATTCAGTAGTCAGGGATAGTTCTAGCAGTGGGGGGGAAAAAAACAAAAACAAAACCAAAAACCCTGGAATATATCTCTTTTCTGTACAAGCTTCCTCATCTTAAACAGACATCTGTTTAATCTTATCAGAAATTTTTTGTTTAGAGAGTACAAAGACTTTGCAAAGCAAGAGTGAGAGAACACGTAAGGGAGCGCTCTGGTCTTGGGGGGAAGTCCCACTACCCATCCTGAGTACCCACCTCTCTACATATGATATTAATGGACACCATATTTTCCATCGTGATTAAATAACTGGTGATGTAAAAACAAAGCATTACTTGAATACACTCGAATCACCAGAACGGGACCTGAGGACCACACACCTCTAAAGTATTTTGAGATCTTCGCTAATAAACAGTTTGTAAAACCTTTATATTATTACTACCCAAAATGACAAATGATTCATCAGTATGTATGAGGACTTCACTATCCTACCCTTTAGAAACACCCCTTCCCATTTAAATTTGACCTTGACTTTTACTATTCCTATGTACTGAAATGAGCTCATCTCATGAGAATGCCTTCAAAGCCAGAATTAAGAACATGGGAACATCTACACAATCACAGATGTTGTGAGAATTAAGAATACCATTAGGGAGATTCCAGGAGGTGAATCATTACATTAGTTCAAAAGGAAACCATGATCCCTACCATCCGAGACCAAGAGTCAGCTTTTAGGCAGAACTTCATTACTTCATTATGGTCCTTGAAGAGTGAAAAGACCAAAAAACACACAAAAAACCAAAAACTTATATAAATATATATTGCACTATCCGATCAAGCCTAGAGCTTTCTAAATGAACCTATGCCAGAATACAACGACATCCACCTGATAAAAACAACAACTTTTGAACTGTATGCTGCTGAATTCCAAAGTATTGAAAAGTGGAAGATTCTCACTCTACTTTCATTATGTGAAAAGTGATGGCTAACTTTTCTGAGATCAAAACCAAAGCTCAAAGATTCCTAGTAGCAAAAGACTCTGGGTCCCTTATTCCAGAATCATCTCTAATATCAGGGAAGGAGGGCCAGACCTGGGCACTCCCATCAGAGGGCCTCCTCTGCCCCTCCACCAGCCGGGCTCTTCCCAGAAAACAAGCAGATGCACACGCACACAGACCAGCCCTACCCCTCTCCAGAACACACCCAGGTACCCTGGCCCTAGTGCAAAGCCCCCCCAAAGACTTTCTTAGTTCTGTCCTACCAAGTGTGGGGTTAGAGACTGTGCACTCCGATGCCCCAGGGCAGCCATCTGTGGGGTTTGTAGAGGGCGCTCGTTTATGTCGGTCCTAGTGTCCACAGTCCAAGATGGAGCCGGGGGTGGGGAGATAGGGATGGGCCATGGGCTAGGGGGCTGGCTACCCCTCACCTCCAGGATCCCTTGTGGTATTTCAAGGAGTCGAATCGTTCTAAATCTGAATCCAGTTTAACAGGTCATTATGAAAGTTTATTTGTTAAGGTAGGAGAATAAAACATCTTTTATTTTATAATTTATTAGCTTGATTCACAACTTTTTATAAATTTATATATTTAGACATAGGTTATATAAGCCTTACTTTGTACTCTTGCCTCAGACCAGCTTTTCTACAAAAAGAGACAGTGGATATTTAAAGCTAAATTTTTTTTTTAAGTTGCTAGACATATACTCCCATTCCAGAAATCATGAAAAAAAATCTTTTAAAGTTGAGTTATGGTTTGTTTGCCTTGTTAAAAATAAATAATAAGGGAATTCCCTGGTGGTCCAGTGGTTAGGACTCCACGCTTTCACTGCCAAAGGCATGGGTTCAATCCTTAGTCAGGGAATCAAGATCCCACATCCCACAAGCCACAGGGCATGGCTGAGAAAAAAAGAATAATGCGAATGGATAAAGAAGAGGTGGTGTGGGTGTGGGTGCATGTGTGTGTGTGTGCGCGCGCACACACTCACACACACACACACACACACACACACACACACACAGGAATATTACTCAGCCATAAAAAAGAATGAGCTCATGTCATTTGCAACAACATGGATGGACCTAGAGACTGTCATACTAAGTGAAGTAAGTCAGATAAAGAAAGACAAATACCATGTGATACCACTTATATGTGGAATCTAAAATATGACACAAATCTACAAAACAGAAACAGACGCACAGACGTAGAGAACAAATCTGTGGTTGGGGGTTGGGGGGTGTGGCTAGGGGCCAGGGATGGACTGGGAGTTTGGGATTAGCAGATGCAAACTATTATATATATATATATATTATATATATACACACACACACACACACATATATGTATGTATGTATGTTTATATGTATATATATGTATATAACTGAATCACTTTGCTGTCCACCAGAAACTAACACAACATTGTAAATCAACTAAACTTCAATAAAATAAATTTTAAAATAAATTCACAAGAAGCCTATGAATATTCTTAAAAAAAAAAGAAGAAGAAGAAAAAGCAACAGGATGCCTGGGTCAACTTACGTCCACTTCTGGGGTTGCTCTTCAGGCACTGCTATTCCATGTGCCCCCATCCCCCCAGCTGCATCCTTCACCTCTCTGCCAGAAGGCATCCAGGAGATACAAACGCTCCTACAACCCAGGCAGTCGCATCAAGCATTATAAAATATACATGCATCTGATCTCCCGGACTCCACATGAATGATTCCCCTCCACCGGCACTAAGGGTCATGGCTAAAATATATTTGGATTTTTTAAGGGAAGAATTTCAGTACCTCCTTGGAGGTCAGTCGTTCAAGGGACTTCTAAGTTAGCTATTTTGCAAAGCTGACAGTCTTTGTTTGAATGTTGATTATCATAAAACGTCACTTAAGAAGCAGTTTTCATGGAAACAGAACCAGCATTTAGAATGTCCCTAAATCTTTCCTGTCTTTACCACTATTATAGGATATAATTACCATATGTCCTACATTTTCCAAGACAGCTCCAATTTCATGTGTTTTATTACATTAAATTAATCGACAGACTTGTACTGAATTTTTAAATTTTTCTTTTTTTACATTTTTCAAATTTATACAATTGAGTACATATTTTTTCATAATCAGAAAAAAGAAAACTTCCTTAAATATGTATATAATATAAATATACATATATATTATATCCACACAAAAATCTGCACACAAATATTGATAGCATCTTTATTCATAATTGCCAAAACCTGGAAGCAACCAAGACATTCTTCCATCTGTAACTGGATAAATAAACTAGGGTAGGTCATACAATAGAATATTACTCAGCGCTAAAAAGAAATGAGCTATCAAACCACAAAAAGACATGGAAGAGCCTTAAATGTGTATGACTAAGTGAAAGAAGACAATCTGAAAAGGCTACATACTGCATGATTCCAATTATATGACATTCTGGAAAAGGCAAAACTGCGGAGATAATAAAAAGATCAGTGGCTGCCAGGGATTAGGGAGGAGGGAGGGATAATTAGGTGGCACGCAGAGGATTTTTAGGGCAGTGAAACTCTTCTATAGGATACTATAATGCTGGATACAGATCATTATGCATTTGTCAAAACTCACAGAACGTACAACACAAGGAGTGAACCCTAATGTAACTATGGACTCCGGGTGATAATGACGTGTTGATACAGGTTCACACATTCTAACAACTGACCCACTCCGTGGGCGGGGGCAGGGGGTGTGGTTTGAAGAGGAGAGGCTGGGGGTCGGGTCAGGGGTGAGGGGCAAGAGGAGTGCAGGAACTCTGTGCTTTCCGCTCAGTTTTTGCTGTGAACCCAAAACAACTATAAAAAATAATTCTATTCATTTTTACACACACACACACACACACACACACACACACACACACACACATACACACGGGCTAGTCAGAACACATGAGTTGATTCAGGGCTCACATTGATGATGACTGATGCCAGCACTGGGCAGCCATTCCCTCCAGGTCCTTGCTGGTAAGTCTTGGTTTCTTCAACGGTGTGGTGTGATCCTCGTGCATACCAACAAGCTACAGACCCTATTTCAAAACTCATAAGACTGAGCTGTCTGGAGATGGCCCTGCTTCTCAAGGGGCTGTTTCTAGTGAAGTAACAAATAGCCCAACACAGATCAATGCTCACCTCCAAAGCGAAGCCACCCGCTGAGGAGAGCGCCTCTGAGGTGATGTGGCAGGAAGAAGGGCTTTCACAAGAGCAGCAGAGACAGGCCGGGGTGATCTAAACACAGCAAGTCACCCCAGATGCCAAAGAGACAAAGAGGAGAACCTTCGCTGTATTTTCTAGGACAGGAGAACTTACTGTCCAACCCAACTGAGAAAACAGATGTGATTACGTTTCTCCACATAAATGAACTTACCTAGAGGATAAGAGGGTAGTAAAAGGTGCTAGACATGAGAGTAAATATTGACTAAGACATCTATCTTGGGGAGGGGACACAGGTTCCTTTGGCTGTCAGCTGAAAATTTTTGTTATCCGAATTTGAGGGGTTACCAGAAGGATGCAGGAGGCGTGGAATTCATTAACAGCTATCTATGAAAGGATGTCCTAATTAGGAAAACAACACGCCACATGACCGCACCAGCAAGCCAGAAAAGAGGGCCTGGGCAGAGTTGGGGGAGCCGTATAAAATGAAAGACATTAAGACAGTCTAGCCAAGTACAAATAGATGAATCATCCTCTCCGCTAGATTTAAAATTCATCAGCAATTTGCCTTCTTCCCCCTTAATGGCTGCGAAATTGATTGGGATACAGGCTAATAGAGGTCCCCAAGGTGCTAAACGAAATTAGAGGAAGTCCTATAATTACAGCTAGCAGTTAATTATTATATGATGGGAACTGTCATCAAAGTAACAGATACACTATTATTTTCCATCTTCTCTGCAGAACACATCTAACGAAATCTCTTTAGAAGAGGAGAGCGGCCAGTTTTGGGGTTCAAGTATGTTGCCTCCTATCTCACTCAAATAAAACCCAAGCAAGAAGCTCCTGCAGGTGACTTGGGCTGGGGCCTCACCCCCTACTCCTTCTTCTGCCTTTCCACACAAGCTCTTGTCGTTCTTCACCCCATGCCCAATTCTCTCTACCTGAATGTTCTTTCCCAAGATTTCTACAAGGCTTGCTCCCTCCGTCCGTACAGATCTCAAGATGACGCCTCCTTTGAGAAGTACTCCCACCCCACCTCCCCGGTCTAAAATAGATACTCCCATCCCTCAGTGCCTATCCTCTTTCATCTCACTTTCGCCACCTGAAACTTGTTTTCTACTGTCTCCCCCCTGGAATGTCAGCTCCGTGGAAGCAGAGATTCGGTTCATCTCATTCCCACTGTGTCTGGTTCAGAGTTGGTCCTCAATAAGTCTGATTAAGCTGAGGGGGGAAAAAATAAACTCTTCTGTCCCCTTCACCTAAGGGAACATTTTAGCAAGACCAGTATGAAGACCAGGCAGATAAGAGTCTACGTTCAATTCAGCTAAAGATCTGTGATGCTACATCGAAAAGGTAATGAATGGAAACTAAGATTGCTGAGGTATCTTTTATGCACTAAGCAGGGTGTTTGGCTCTGAAGAGATATTATCTCTTTAAAAAGGACAATCATGCTCTTTTATAAATGTCAGTTTAACCTGACAAAAACTGAGGCAGGGAAGTTGGCTTGGCCAAAGTCACAGAGACAGGACCAAGGTCTTACACAGGTCTTTTTTTTTTTTTAACATCTTTATTGGAGTATAATTCCTTTACAATGGTGTGTTAGTTTCTGATTTATAACAAAGTGAATCAGCTATACATATACATATATTCCCCATATCTCCTCCCTCTTGCGTCTCCCTCCCACCCTCCCTATCCCACCCCTCTAGGTGGACACAAAGCACTGAGCTGATCTCCCTGTGCTATGCGGCTGCTTCACACTAGCTATCTATTTTACGTTTGGTAGTGTATATAAGTCCATGCCACTCTCTCACTTTGTCCCAGCTTACTCTTCCCCCTCCCTGTGTCCTCAAGTCCATTCTCTATGTCTGCGTCTTTATTCCTGTCCTGTCCCTAGGTTCTTCAGAACCTTTTTTTTTTTTAGATTCTGTACATATGTGTTACCATACGGTATTTATTTTTCTCTTTCTGACTTACTTCACTCTGTATGACACACTCCAGGTCCATCCACCTCACTACAAATAACTCAATTTTGTTTCTTTTCATGGCTGAGTAATATTCCATTGTATATATGTGCCACATCTTCTTTATCCATTCATCTGTCGATGGACACTTAGGTTGCTTCCATGTCCTGACTATTGTAAATAGAGCTGCAATGAACATTGTGGAACATGACTCTTTTTGAATTATGGTTTTCTCAGGATATATGCTCAGTAGTGGGATTGCTGGGTCATATGGTAGTTCTACTTTTAGTTTTTTAAGGAACCTCCATGCTGTTCTCCATAGTAGCTGTATCAATTTACATTCCCATCAACTCTGCAAGAGGGTTCACTTTTCTCCACACCCTCTCCAGCATTTATTGTTTGTACATTTTTTGATGATGGCCATTCTGACTGGTGTGAGGTGATACCTCATTGAAGTTTTGATTTGCATTTCTCTAATGATTAGTGATGTTGAGCATCGTTTCATGTGTTTGTTGGCAATCTGTATATCTTCTTTGGAGAAACGTCTATTTAGGTCTTCTGCCCATTTTTGGATTGGGTTGTTTGTTTTTCTGATATAGAGCTGCATGAGCTGCTTGTAAATTTTGGAAATTAATCCTTTGTCAGTTGCTTCATTTGCAAATATTTTCTCCTATTCTGAGGGTTGTCTTTTCGTCTTATTTATGGTTTCCTTTGCTGTGCTAAAGTTTTTAAGTTTCATTAGGTCCCATTTGTTTATTTTTGTTTTTATTTCCATTACTCTAGAAGGTGGGTCAAAAAAGATCTTGCTGTGATTTATGTCATGGAGTGTTCTGCGTATGTTTTCCTCTAAGAGTTTGATAGTGTCTGGCCTTCCATTTAGGTCTTTAATCCATTTTGAGTTTATTTTTGTGTATGGTGTTAGGGAGTGTTCTAATTTCATTCTTTTACATGTAGCTTTCCAGGTTTCCCAGCACCACTTATTGAACAGGCTATCTTTTCTCCATTGTATATTCTTGCCTCCTTTATCAAAAATAAGGTGACCATATGTGCGTGGGTTTATCTCTGGGCTTTCTATCCTATTCCATTGATCTATATTTCTGTTGTTGTGCCAGTACCATACTGTCTTGATTACTGTAGCCCTGTATTATAGTCTGAAGTCTGGGAGCCTGATTCCTCCAGCTCTGTTTTTCTTTCTCAAGATTGCTTTGGCTATTCGGGGTCTTTTTTGTTTCCATACAAATTGTGAAATTTTCTTATCTAGTTCTGTGAAAAATGCCATTGGGAGTTTGATAGGGATTGCTTTGGATCTGTAGATTGCCTTGGGCAGTATAGTCATTTTCACAATGTTGATTCTTCCAATCCAAGAACATGGTATATCTCTCCATCTGTTTGTATCATCTTTAATTTCTTTCAGCAGTGTCTTATAGTTTTCTGCATACAGGTTTTTTGTCTCCTTAGGTAGGATTATTACTAGGTATTTTATCCTTTTTGTTGCCCTGGTAAGTGGGAGTACACAGGCCTTTTTGCACCAGAACGCACTATTAAGAGGATGCGGAGAAAAGGGAAATCCTCATACACTGTTGATGGGAATGTAAGTTAGTTCAACCACCACAAAAAACAGCCAGGAGGTTTCTCAAAAAACTAAAAATAAAACTACCACATGACCCAGCAATTCCATTCCTGGGTATATGCCCGAAAAAAACAAAAACACTAATTCAAAAAGATACATGCACCTCAATGTTCATAGTAGCATTATTTACAGTAGCCAAGATATGGAAGCAATCTAAGTGTCCATCAACAGATAAATGGACTAAGAAGATGTGGTACATATATGCAATGGAATATTACTCAGCCCTAAAAAAAAGAATAAAATCTTGCCATTTGCAACAACATGGGTGGACTTAGAGGGTGTTATGGTAAGTGAAATAAATCAGACAGAGACAAATACTATATGATATCACTTATATGTGGAATCTAAAAAAACACAAACTAGCAAATATAACAAAAAAGAAACAGACACACTGATAGAGAGAACAAGTGGTTACCAGTGGGGAGAGGGAAGTGGGTGAGAGGCACTATAAGGGTAGGGAATTAGGAGGTACAAACTATTATGTATAAAATAAGCTACAGGGATACACTGTACAACACAGGGAATATAGGCAACATTTTACAATAATTGTAAATGGAGTACAAACTTTAAAAATTGTGAATCACTATAGTGTACACCTATAACTTATGTAATATTGTACATCAACCATACTTCAATAAAAAATAAAAATAATTTTTAAAGCATTGTTAAGGGTCCATGCTTTCATTTGCTTTTTTGCTTCCTTTCTCTCTTCCCTTTTCCTCCCACTTTTTTTCTTTCTTTTGAAAAAAATAAGAAAAGTAGAGATCAATATATAAACATCTTTATACCTGCCACCTGAAATAAGCATATTACATTTTGTCAGATTTGCTTCAGGTTGCCTTTTTTTTCAACCAGAAATTTAAAAACTGCCCAGAAAGTTCATTCTCATTTTCTCTAAAATGAACCAGAAATCATATCACCTATTCTCTCTGTCAAAATTTAGACAAAGAAAAGGTTGGCAAGACATCTTGCCACTTGTAAAGCTATAGCTATGTATAAATTAAAAGCATTCCTTAGCATCAATTTGGGATCATTACTCCTACTCTTCAGAACATCATGTTAACTGCCTGAATACCTTAAACTCATACTATAGATCTCAACACGGTGTCTCTAAAGTATTACAATCACGTTGACCAAAGCAGCTCTTGGTTTCACAGAATGTCCAACATGCCCTGCCAGCAATGAGATGACAGGACAAAGACTTGATGAAACCTCGTTCAGATTACAATTTATGACTGTCCTCCATGACTGGATGCCAACACTTCACGTTCTAAATCTTTTGAGGGAAGTCTTACCCATCAAAGGCAGCTCTGTATAAAACAAAATCTCTCTCTACAGAAAGAAACTCTTTCATTCCACTCCAGATATCAGAATGTGAAGATGCCAGGGCTGCTTTCTGGCAGGGAAAGTGGAAGAAATGTAGAAAAAAAGGACGGGAGAGGCAGATCGGAAGGGGCAGAGGCAACAGGTTTCAACACTGACAATTGACTGGGAACAAAGGGATGGCAGCCTTTTTCACTGCTAACTTATGGAGTAAATGCACCAGAAAGTTCCTGATAAATATCTAAGCAAGCTACTGCCTGCCTCTGTGCAGATATGCACAGACTCTGAGCCCCTTCCACTGCGGTGGAAGACCAGGCACCAATGTCCCGCCTTCCCTTCCACACCCCCCGCCCCTCCATGAGGCAGAACTGGACCTAGGGTCACAGGAAGTGCCCAATCTTTGCAAGCAAATGTCAATCTTCAGGGCAAAGAAAATGTCTTTGTTCTTTAGAACCAGGGTTAAAATTGGGTTGAAATGACGGCATACATTCACTAATTTGAACTCACAAAGGAAGCACCTGTTTTCACGAAGGCCTAGAAATTTTTGAAACAATCTTACTTTTTATGCTGTCCTTCTGAATGAGTAACTATGGAGGAGGTGGGCCTGAGGGAGACCTGGCCGCTTTCCCACACAAGGGTAATGGTTTATGTTACAGATAGAAGTGTGCAGATTCTTTTAAATAAACCACCACATAATTTTAATCCACTAAAAAACGAAAACGAACGTAGCCCTGGGAAGGAGCCCACATCTTTTCTATTCTCCCTTACATCCAAAAACCTAAGCGTGTGGCCAGGCACATGGGTAAGTGGTGGAAGTGTCATCATTGCTAGATGCTTGCTGAGGCATCCTCAAAGCAACATTCACTGCTGCTGGGTCCAAAGATTACTTGGTGTTCCCTCAGTGAAGGAGAAAAATTATGCCAATTATAATAACCAAGGCCTTGACCATTTGGGGAAATTATTTAGTGTGACATGAAAATATAGAGCTGATCACTTGCCCTGTGTCACTGATGAAGAAAAAAGAAATGTAAACATGGGCATCTCTTGTCACCAAGCTCGGTCTCTTCTCAAACAATTAAAAAGACACTCTGCCAGAAACTACAAAGAACTAGCAAAGCCGAAGTTAATTCCACAAGATGGAATTGGTTGTTTTCCTCATTAATACTAACTATGTGTGATAAAAAGTACTAACTTTTATTATTATTGATCTTTAACATTTTAGACATGACATTGATAGGCCCACATATATGATTCGTCTATAAAGCAATGAAATTATTTTTTATACTAGCTTCGATAAGTTCTGTCTGTAAAATTTCAACCAGCATATCCTTAAATTCTTTGTACCATTTCAAACTGCAGTGGCTTTAGGCTATATAACAATCTATAAATGCTAAACAAAGAATAAATTAAAGTTTAGGTCAACTAGATTAAATCATTGTATCCAATATATTCTTGCTTCCAATCCCAAGGCAAAGAAAGGAAATTGCTTCCTTTGGCAGGCAGAATGACTTGTTTGAATCCACTGGGGGGAAGAAGATATTTCCTTCCATCTAAATCAGCCTGCCTCCAAAAGTTTCTACTTCTCATAACAAAGGTTGCAAAATATGAAAGTTCTAAAAATGTAGGATTTTATGTGTTGAGAATATGCTATAGCCCAAGAGACGAGTAAACCATAGCAATTAAAAAGAGGTGTTATCTGAAATTGTCCAAATTTCAATTCAATATGACATTTAGGATTATTAAAACCCATTAAGATGTTTAACTTTGATTTCATAAAAGCAAAGTGAGTCACTCCCTGCACAAATATGAATGTCTTTCCCTGGGTCATCAAAGACAAGATATCTGCTCATAAATGTCTCTCAAAATTTTTATTTATTCCCTTAACTCAAATAAAGCTCATTTAACTTTTTTCTTGAAAAAGAGACCTTTTTCAAAGCATGTGGACATTTCATGGATTTTTAATGGCTCTTGATCATGTTCTTGCATACATATAATTCACATACCCTGGTTCTCAAAAGACAAATAAGTCTACCTGCCTGCTACATGGTCTTACTTTTATAAGAATTCGAAAATTCTAACTTTTTATAGAAATGGAATAAAGCTAAGGAAACTACTCTTTTTTGATTTATAAATTAGAGGAGTGACAGCATATATCAAAATATAAGCTCCAGGAGGGCAAGATCTTAGCGAATTTCACTCATGTATCCTGAGTGCCTAAAGAGTACCTTTCAAGTAATATAATAATATATTTGATGATACAAAATTCAATGTAATTCAGTATAAATATGACATAAAATTTGATGAAATAAAATTCAATGAGATGATATATTAAATAATATATTACTCAATATATTGCCTGATTAAATCCTCTGAACAACATTATAAGATGGAAGCTTTTCTTACTCCATTTTACAGATATAGAAACTGAGCTTCAAAGAACTAAGTTACCAAGGTGACACAGCTAGTTCGTGGGGAAATGAGGCCTTCAGGTCTTTACCCACCCCTCTTCTCCTTCTTGCCATTCTGTTACTTGTCATCCAAAGACTTCCACACACAACAGAAGTTCTTGGCAATAAAAGTGGAATCTCTGAACAATCAATACGAATTTTTTTTAGGTCTAACTTAAGAACTCAAAACGTAAACAACTGCATAAGAAAGAAATTCAAATGCATTCATTTCATTCAAAGGCATGAATTAAAATATTTCTTAAATTAGATATTGACTGGTCAAGTATCCAACCACCCCTGGTTTTAATTAGTGATAGTAACCAACTCTTCATTAACTACAGGCACACTAGCACTTCTGTACCTCTTCCTCAGTCTACCACCTAGACCTGAAATTCCAACTGGAAAAAGTTGGAGGCTGAGACAAGGCCAAAAAGGAATGGGCCCTACTTCTTAATGTAACCGAGAGCCAAACAGGAACAACGGTGAATTGTTCCTTGATTGGGATATGGCGGCCATGCCAATCATTGTCTCTCAACAACTCCGCCTTCTTGAGAGCCTGCCTGGACCTGTCTGGGACCACCCAAAGCACATATGACCCCTGCATCCCAGCAACAGCTGGGTAGACCAGAGATGGATACATGACTCCTTATGGGCCAGACTCTCACTTAAAAACGTGGAACTGAGACACTGGGAGACCAAGACGGGAAAGGAAAGCCTGTGTAGTATTGGAGTACAGCAACATTGCACCGAGTCAAAGCCATTTGGAGCAGTAAACCTGAGAAACCAGATCAAGCAAGGAAGCCAGTGTGCTAGTAGAGGCAAGAGAACAGCAGAGTCTCATAGAGAAAAGCAAAAATTACCGACTACATGGGCCTCTGAAAAATGCGAGACTGGCATCCCTTTCTGACTTTTCTACTACCTTCCTTGACTACCCACGGCATATTCTCATATCTCTTCAGTAACAGCATGTTTATATGAGTTTATTTGAGACTTCTTTCCATTTCGTTGTAACCAAATGATCCCCAAGACACAGTATTTCACCTCCCTGTTACTACTACCCTATTAGAGAAGGTGATTGAAACCCTTACTCTCATTAGGTCTCAAGGAAGACAAGGCACCACAGCCTTGAACAGGTCACAATCACAGACCACTGCGAACTCCCTGAAAAGACCAACCCCAAAAGGCAGCTGTGAGTCAGAAGAATGTTAAGTAATTTTCCCAGGTGTTAACAGTTAAGTATACAAGATGAATATACTTTTTCAACAATCTTTACACTACAGGGAGAAAAACAAACAAGAACTTTCCACTGCTTTTTTGAAGAAGAAACTCAACCAGGCTCTCAAGCCATTTTAACGCTGTTCCAATAGAATCAAAGCCAGCCTGACTCATGACGGTCCCAAGTTACACAATAATCTATCAGGGATTAAGCCTTATGGGTCTCAAATATACATAACGCGCAAACAGATGAATAGAGATCCCTTGTGCTCTGCTCGATCCTGGGAGGAAGAGAAACGTCAAAACATGTATTAGACAGTCCCTGCCCTCAAAGAATTCCTAGCCTAGCTGAGAAGACAGGCCCCCTGACAAACAGCTCAGATCCAGGGCAGATAGTGACAGAGGCTAATTGGAAGTCTCAACAAAGCGTGATGGGATCACGGAGGCAGAAGCAATGAATCACATTCAGTCACGCAGCCGACAAGTTAGCCCAACCTCACCCAGGGCTGTCATTTGGAAAGTAAATCCACTCTAACAGTTATCGTGAAATTGCATCCATGATCTTTGCATCCATCCGTCCATACCTTGTATCTGATTAATCAAAGTCTACCCCCTCCTCTTCCAGGGATAACAACATCTGTTTATCATCCCCTCCAAGAGTTCTTACTATGACACAGCGACCTTGAATTATCCTTTATCTCTAGAAAATAGCCTCCCTCTGTAAGGCAACAAAAATGAAGATAGTATCCCCCAAAGAGTTCAAGACCATAAATATAAATGACCAAATGGCCTGGTTTTTATTCCATAAATCAGCTGCTGGAATTCACATTCCATTCAACTGTTTGCTGGGTTAAAAACATTTAGGCAAACAGCGTGAAACTAAAAATCATGTGTCTGCAAAATATTTATTACAGCCTTAGTCAGAGGTTCTCCTGTGTATCAAGAAACACTGATCATGAGGGAGGGAGATGCAAGAGGGAAGAGATATGGGGACATAGGTATGTGTATAGCTGATTCACTTTGTTATAAAGCAGAAACTAACACACCACTGTAAAGCAATTATACTCCAAAGATGTTAAAAAAATAATAAATAAAAAGATAAATAAAATCATCAAAGATTCAGTACAAAAAAAAGACGGTAAAATTCCTCATTAATAATTTCTATATGGCTTATATGTTGAAATAATAATACTGATACTTTGGTTGTATTAGGTTAAATAAAACATATCAAAATGGTTAAAAAAAAGAAACACTGATCAAATTATATACACTAACTCCCAACAACAATAACAACAAAAAACAAGCACACGTAAAAACTGGTGAAATCCCAGTATGATCTGTAGTTTTGTTAATTGTATTGTGCCAATACCAATTTCCTGGTTTTGATAATGCACTATAGTTAAGCAAGATGTCACCACTGGGTGATGGTACATAGGACCACTCTGTATTATTTTTCAACTTCTTGTGAGTCTACAACTACATAGGTTAAAAAGAAAAGCCATTTATCACATTTATAGCTAGTTTTGCACGGCTTTGCCCATATAAGCAGTTCCCTTTTCCTCCTAGATTCTAATACTTTGATATTAAGCCTCAAAACTTGCAGATGCAATGCTGAGAACACATCACCCCAGTCCTGGGAGTAGCAGCCAGCAAGGGGGCATTTCCACCAAGTTTATACTCTCTTCAAGGAGTCCAAGAAAGTTAACTTCCTCAGCCTAATCTCACCATGGACCAGTTCCCTACTGAACTCCTGGCTTTGCTGTGCCACTAACTAATACCGCGTCCCTAGCCCAGTGTCCCCGGCACACACTCTCTCTCTCTCTCTCTCTCTCTCACACACACCCACACCCACACACACAGCGACAATTAAAGATAGTTAAGAAAAGCAAAACCAGCAGAATCTCTCACCCACAAAACTCACCTCCTCCCAAGACTTAACCTGAATGAACTTCAACAAGTTTGGCTCCAAAAGTCTGAAGAACTGGCTCCAATGGAATTCAAAACACAAGAAGCAGTCTAAGAAGCTGTCATCCTAAACTCTTCTCAAAGGTACGCAGACATGCAAGCCCCCTTGGAGATCAGCACCTTAGCAGTTATTTATGTAGTTCATTCTCCACCCCTAGCCCAGCTCCAAGTGTCAGGTAACACAAATTGAGCTCCCTGGCTTAAGACTTATACAATCTTTCAAGAAAATTTTATAGCCTCTGATATTGGCATTCTTGAGCAGTTTCCAAGACAAAATCCAGGCATCTCTATAATCTATTAGATTTGTGAGAACTTTAGTACCGGGTCTGCAGTGCAATGATTAAGAACAAAGAATTTGATAGTGGAGGAATCAAATCCAGATACCATCTCCCTGGGTGCATATACCACCATCTACTACCCAAATGACTTCAGGCAGGTTACTTAAATTTTCTGTGGCAGTTTCCATCTGGAAAATGGAGATAATGATAGATCAGGATCCTGCCACACAGCTCCTCATGAGTATTTCAATAAGTAAATACGTGTCGAGGGTTCAGAACAGTGCCTGCCATATAGCAAGCACCCTTACAGCGTTGTCTACTATTATTATTGTGGTGGTTGTTCCAATAACTTTTTTGGGGGGGGGAAGATGTTGGGGGTAGGAGTTTATTAATTAATTAATTTATTTTTGCTGTGTTGGGTCTTCGTTTCTGTGCGAGGGCTTTCTCCAGTTGCGGCGAGCGGGGGCCACTCTTCAGCGCGGTGCGCGGGCCTCTCGCTATCACGACCTCTCTTGTTGCGGAGCGCGCAGGCTCAGCAGTTGTGGCGCACGGGCTTAGCTGCTCCGCGGCATGTGGGATCTTCCCGGACCGGGGCACGAACCCGTGTCCCCTGCATCGGCAGGCGGACTCTCAACCAATGCGCCACCAGGGAAGCCCTCCAATAACTTTTTGTTGAGCGCCTAGGTCCCAAACTTTATGAATCTAAGATAAAAGCAAGTGCAGCTTTTATTCTGGAAGAATCGTATATTAGCAAGTATGGGGACATAGAAGGATGCGACCATGCAGGTGTCCCCAAGCCCAAAGAAACACTTTTCTTAGCTTCTAGCCTGAGTATTGCACTCACAGAACCTGTGAGTCACAGATGGTGAAGGCCTAAGATTGAGAAATTTAAAGGTTTGGAGAAACCTCGACAGGGCAGACTTGTGAAAGTCACAGTGGTGTGTACTGCCCTGCCCCTCCCTTGTCCACCTTTCACCTTAAAATCAACAAATTCCCCCAAATAGCACACAGTCTCTCACAAAGCCTGGGCCATCAGACAGGTTTTTCAAGTCCTGCAGATAATTCTATTAAAACGTACCAGCCACACCAATAACACTGAAACTACTGGCCACGCCATTCTTTTTCCTACTTGGCCCTCTTCCACAGAGGATACGTTCATGGTCACCCACCACCGACATCCCTGGGATGGAGAGATGGATCCCCAGTAAAGGAAGGCCTTACACGGAGCAAGAGTTTTGACCCATACAGACAGGGTTCGCACAAAACGATCCTGAGAAGCAAGGATCTTCGTGGTTTCTGAAATGCTGCCAATCACACAAAGGAAGCCCAATGCATGATTTTCAAGCCAGTTTTGTTAAAAAAAAAAAAAAAAAAGACTCCAAATTCCTAAGTGTGTGAAGCCAAAATTGTAAATATGCTAAAATCCCCGGAGCTGTTTCATATTATTTATTATGATTCTTCTTGGCACCCCAAAAGTGGACTCACAGAGCTCTTTATTAATTTACACACCATCAGTGGGGTTCACATATGGTGAGACCCACACATGCAGAAGACCAAGAGCCTTGGCCAAAATCCCAACAATGTGTAAATAAACATAGCTCGGAAGGAACCAGAGTGTTATTCAGCCCCAAGCCCTGTTGCTACCACTGGTGCTGAGGCAGGACCAAACGGATACCAGGGGGAAAAACTGAAAGTCAATGGCTCGAGCCACCAGGAAGCAGGCTCCAAGTCCAAGGTCAAGGTTTTCAATACCGTCCTTTTCAGGTGAGTCACTTGACTCAAATTAATCCTCATAAGGGTTTATAAGGACTTGATGAGTGACAGATCCACCCAATGTGAACAGAGAAGGAATTAAGAGATCTTCTGAAAGCTGCACTTTTGCATTGAAAAGGCTCCTGGCAGTTTTGATGTACCTTCCCCTTCTAGAAAGTAAATCCTAACTTAGGGCACAGTCATCAGTACTTTTAAAGACCTAGAGTTTCCACTGAAAGTGAGGATCATTTTAGTAGTGCTAACTGAGCAGATGAGAGCACTAAGTAACTACTATCTTACAGTATGGCAAACTTTAACAAAATAATTATAATTTTTAGTAACTGTAATTTTAAAAATTTTGATAAATCTTTTATGTAATATTGAGGCTTAGATTTCATATTTTTTTAAAGCAAAGGCTTTTTCTTCTTTTAATGTTTTACTTATTTATTTATTTTAATTTTTGGCTGTGCCCGGTGTTAGTTGCGGCACGTGGGCTCTTCGTTGTGGCACACAGGCTTCTCTCTAGTTGTGGCATGGGGGTTCTCTCTCTCTGGTTGTGGCACACGGGCTGCAAGGTGCATGGGCTCTGTAGTTGCAGCGCGCAGGCTTAGCTGCCCAGTGGCATGTGGGATCTTAGTTCCCTGACCTGGGATCGAACCCACGTCCCCTGCATTGGAAGGTGGATTCTTTACCACTGGACCACCAGGGAAGTCCCCAGATTTCATATTTTAATGGTGATATTCAGCTGCAGTATTTGCTTCTATTAAAAACTGATTTTAACATTTGGTACTTAGCCAAAATGCGTGTTAGGTGCATTTCCAAGATTATACAGAAAACTTGCAGCACTGTGAACCTAACTGAAGTACAAAGGAAATGTAACTGTGGGTCATGTGAAGGATGCAATTTTTCTGAATTCCCAATAAATAATCTTCAGCTCAGGAAAAAGAAAAAAAGAGACCTAGAGTTTATTCCAGATCAATCCATCACATTCAGGATATTTTTGAAGCATACAGCTACACTGTTTATTATGTGCCTGACTGCTTAGCGTTTTTGTTTATATTTTAGTTATTTTTACGTTTGTGTACAAATCTTATATCAAGTATCTGATATAATCAAAAATTTAAAAAGAAGAAATGAGAGTTTGTCAGCTGGAAATTCAGGCCCACTGACATCAAATGGTCAACCTGATATTGAGAAGACAAACCCAGACAGTGAAGGAAGGGAACCGCCAAGGCCCTTGAATTATTTTCTTTTACAAAGAAAAGTTCAAACGAGGGACTCTCTTTACTGAGTCAGCTAAAAGGATTCAAAATTACAAAGAGCCAAAACTCAGTTTTGAAACGCTCTTCCTGTTTATAGTGAATAAATTCCCCAAATGCAGAGGAATTAGATTTTAATGAAAGTCTCTACTAGCATGTTCTTGCTCAATCGCATTTTGGCTAAACTAGCTTAACCCTTCCTAGAACTTAGAAATTCTGACACAGTGATCAACCCGATGGGGACCAAGTTACTGACTGCTCTTAAGATACAACCAGCTTTATTTTCCATCTTATAATCATATCTTAGTTTAGTTCCATTTTGCAGACACTAATGGATTTCACTGTCTATCTCTTCTACACTTAGGCCAGTGGTTCTCCAGGTGTGGTCCCCCCCGAACCACAGCAGCAGCAGCTCCTGGGAACTTGTTTAAAATGCAAATTATGGGCTTTCCTGGTGGCGCAGTGGTTGAGAATCTGCCTGCTAATGCAGGGGACACGGGTTCGAGCCCTTGGTCTGGGAGGATCCCACATGCTGAGCAGCAACTGGGCCCGTGAGTCACAACTACTGAGCCTGCGCGTCTGGAGCCTGTGCTCCGCAACAAGAGAGGCTGCGATAGTGAGAGGCCCGCGCACCGCGATGAAGAGTGGCCGCCGCTCGCCACAACTAGAGAAAGCCCTCGCACAGAAACGAAGACCCAACACAGCAAAAATAAATTAAAAACTTAATAAACTCCAACACCCAACATATTAAAAAAAAAAAAAGGCAATTCTTGAGACCCCACTGGAAACCTACTGAGTCAGAACCCCCTAGGGGTGGGGCGAGCTTGTGTTTAACAAGGCTTCCGGCAGCTAAAGTTCCAGCACCACTGCCTCAGGCCATGGAAACCCCATTGTGTGTGTGTGTGTGTGTGTGTGTGTGTGTGTGTGTGTGTGTGTGTGTGTGTGTGTTACTCAAACATCCCCTAGGCTTCACCAGGGTGATGGCCCCTACGGATGTCTCCAACACATAGCTCCTCCACCCACCCATGTCCATCACCCTCCTTGCAAATGGCAGAAACTCAGACTCTCTCCTTTCTTAGGTCTCTCTGGAAGTCTCCAAACCGGGTTGCCTCTCACAGGCAGCCTGTCCTCTAGCTCCTGCCCCACACGTCTCTAGAATGACAGAGGTTTCATGGTCCACTGCCACTCTGTCCTGACTTCTTGCTACTCAGATCCGAGCACATTGGTCCCCCAGCCATGGGCCACCATCACACCCCGCCCTGAGCCCCAATGCCCTTGGAACACTGCTAATCCCCTCCTTCCTGCAATCACACCCCTGCCCCTCTCTCCATCTCTCTGGGAACCTTGCTGCTGTCTCTGGGCCATAGGAAACATCTATCCCCCACCAGGCCTCCGTCGTCAGTCGGGGAGCCCAGCTAGCTTCCTTTGGCTGAAAGCTATATGCCTGGTCCCAGAAGCAAAGAGGGCCAACTAGTTGTGGGCGGGGTGGGGGGTGGGGGGGGGTGTTTGAAGAGCTAAGAAGATTTTTTTAAAGCAGGATTTACAAAAGCTGATGATTCCTATGAGAGAAATAGGAGATCCAAGTTTTCTCCAGCACTAGTCAAAGAAATGAGAGGCACATCCTATGCTGGAAATTGACTGAAGCAGAGTCTTTAGGGGGGACAGAAGGCAGCCCTGAGGTTGCAGCCGTGAACGTGTGTATGTAAGAGAGACAGAGAGAAAAAGAGAAACAGAGAGAGAGAGAGACAGCAGTCATAGTGAGTTTCCCCTGTCATTGGCAGGCAGATAAGTTACCCGATGGTATCCTACGTCTGACACAAAACTGTGAAGGCAGCAGGAGTGTAACATGTTAAGGTCATCTCACCACTGGGAAATGTTACAGAGATCCCCTGAGAAACTTTAAACCAGGGACAAAACCCAAAACCAGGTAAGTAGCTCACAAGATGACTGTGCTCTGGACACTTAGATGGAGCTGTCCTTCAGTCTGGGGGCGCTTTCGAACCTCTCCCTGCCCCTGCAATATCGGTGCAGGCTCCCAATTTTAAAAGCTTCCCCCCAGCACATAACTCCAAACATCCTCAAGAGGGAAAGAGCATCCCACTGAAAAATGAAACTCCTGAAATAATCCAAGAGCTAAGAGAAGAGGAGCAAGGAGGAGCTGTGGGTTACCTTTAAAATAATAAAAAGCAGCAAATATTAAAAACTAGAGATTTTAGATAAAGGGGGACATCCTAAATGTCTCTGTCTAGATAAGGGTGGATAAAGAACAAACATTAGCAAAGTTTCTATAGGAAACCAGGGAGGAAATCTTTCAAGCTTCGGGGCGCGTTCATTCAGTCAACTCTACCATATAAAGCGCAAAAGCAGCCGCTGAAATAAACAAATGGGCGTGGCCATGTTCCAATAAATTTTATTTACAAAAACAGGTGACAGGTCAGATTTGGCCTGCAGCCTATGGTCTGCCAGCTCCTGGGTATCAAATGTATGTTTGTATGGAATGCAGAACTGGGCAGATATTATATATATATTTATATATAAATGTATTATATTTATTTCTAATAAATATATTAGAAAGGATATTTCATCTGCTCTTTTCAAGAAAGAAGATGATAATCGATATAATAATATTCCTTCCTCAGATACTCCTGTGTCTAGATGGGAAGGTCTCCCCTCAGACACTAATCTGTGTCACTCATCTGCACTTCTCATTGTAGACCACATTATTCTCCCTTGCATCAAGTCCCTGTCTTTGCGCCCCTGAGACAGGGATATTATAAAGTGGATTATTATCCTGCTTCTTCAAAATAAGCAGATGATATGTACTGTCTAGACCGGGCTGGTCCCCTCATCACGTGTGCTTATACTTGACACCAGGTCCAGACCTCAGTTTCAGGGAAGGTGCAGGCAAAGAACATGTAAACAGACAAACCAGGCATCACCTCCCTCCACAGGGTTCCCTGCCTCTAAATGAGAAGGACACTGAATCCCAAAGTCATGAGCGTGACTTGGCTGGTCCCCCTGCAACACCAGCTGGGGTTACGTCACCTGCCCAAGTTCAACATCTGGAAATCCGCACAATGACCCTGGTGGATGGATGCGAGCGGTGCTCAGGGAGCATTCTTCCAAGTTCATGGGGACTGCAAACAAGACATTGGCAGATGGCAAAGGCCTAAAGGAAGAGTTATGATTTAGTTCCTCACCCCTGCACTTCATCCCACATCAGCTATCTCTCCAGAGCAAAGCTCCCAGGAGCCCATAGATTTGGCCGCTCTGAAAGCACAGAGAGAAAATTCCAGAGCCGCAGAGAAAAAAACTCTGACAAGCCTCAAAAATGGTCAGGATTCGTTTGCTTTGTAACATTAGGACACACAGTCTGCGAATACCAACGTGCAGGCTCCCTTTCTCATATGGATTTCCTTAACAGCCAGGGGAGCAGTTGAACGTCCATAAGAAACACATAAATCTACCACATATGTACACGTTTGGCTCAGATGGTTTGCATCAGACTTGAAAGAGAAGTTGTCCTCTTTCTTCTCAAATCTAACAGTGAAGAATCCCAAAAGACACGAGAAGCTCTCAGAATGAATCAACCACAAACAGGAAACATTTCCTAACAGGACCAATTATGGATGGATGGAGGTAGGGGAAACAGCTCCTCCTATGTGTCTGGAGCGCAATCAATAAAAGCGTCCCAGGTCAGCCGAGGACCCTCCCCCGCCTCCTCCTTGTCTCTTGTCCAACTTGATGACTTCCAGAACTAGGATATAACAAGTTTCTGCAGCAGGAAGGGATACCAACCAGAACAATATGAGCCTCTGAACGACAGGTGTCTGCGCAGTTGGACCTGGACCACAGAAAAGAGAAATTCTCTCTTCTGTTGCCACCAGTGCAGATGGACGGAATCTGAGGCTCATTTCCTCAGCAGGCAAAAACCCAGGGAAGAGGAACTGGGAAAGGTCACGTCCAAACAAATCTATCAACCAAACTGAGAGAGTCCCGGAATGTGCAGGCAGACATGCACAGCCCATGAGAGGAGAAAGCAAGCCCTGACTTGAAAGAGTCAACTTCTCTGAGGATCCTTCCTGCAAGTGGCCCGGAGAAAGCCCTACATGGTCAGCTGGTCAGACGGGTCCATGAAGGCAGGAAGCCACGAGAAAAGGTGTAGCCCCTGAGAGATGGGGAATGTTCTCTGTGATTCTTCCAGCAGTGAGCGACTCCGTCCACCTGTAAAACTAAAACTCACATGACATTTTAGCACTTGATACAAAACACATGGGAGAGCCACAGTTTTACGGGGTCTTCTTACCCTTCAGCCCCCAAAGAAAGAGGATCCCGTTCCATCTAAGATACCTTTATAATGTGCTTAACACAAGGCTGGGAATTTTTAGCAAAGTTAGCAAGAATTTACAGTAATATTCCAGTACTGATGACCTTATTAACAACATCAGTAATAATATTCGTGGCAGTCACTGAAGCACATGTTCCTGCCACAGATGAAAACGAAGTCACCATGAAGCAAACCCGTTGAGTTAGTAAACAAATTACCTTCTGTAAGCAGAGCCACTGAAGATATCCTCTCAAAGTCCACACACCCATGTGTAAAAACTGGAAGCATGTGCCCCTTCTCTCCCCCCGTTTTCGAATCCAGGAATCAGGGACGTGGGTTGATCAATTACTGATACTAGAAACCAATGCAACTAAAATGCACCACCTTGCCTGCTCCCGGGTTGCTTTTCTTGGTACCAAGACTTTTCTCTCCTCCGTCATATGGTGCGATGATGGGACTACCACTGCCTCTTGTGGGTTTAACATTCTCAGCACCCCCACCATTTTCTTGATATTGCTTTCCTTTCAAGGGCCCTGTGACTGCATTTTACTGCCTAAGGAAGGGAATTTGGTCTTCTAAGCTCCTGAGTGACCTGGAGAGAATATTGGCCTCTGTTTCTGGCCACGACCCAATAGGGTGCTTTCTTCACATCGTCTCTTCCACCCGTCTCTTCCGTACCCGGCTCTCAGCCACCACCCAGGGAAGGCTCATCTCTCACCTAGCTCCTAAGAGGCCTCCATCCAGACCTCCACCAGCCAACCGGCCTTCCCAACGGTACCCGAGGGATTTCTCTGAAAGACGGACGGTAGGTGTCATTCTCCCCTCCTGAATGACTCTCCGTGGGTTTTTATTTTCTGCTGGTACAATTCAAACTCCTTAGTGCTACTTTTAAAAAGGCCTCCACATGGAGCCCTGCCGCCCTGGTGCTGTTCGCCCAGCCCTGCACGCCTTCCCCGCACCCTCACCCCCCAACGCTTGCTCACCTTCTACTCTCCCTGCGGGATCCACGTCAAGGGCTGTGCATCCCAAAAAGTGATCTTCGGTCCCTGCTCAGGGCCTCTGCCCCACTGTGCTTACCCTGACACGGATTAAGGCTTATGTTACAATTATTGATCATCACGTCTATCTTCTCCGGCAAGTTATAAACTCCTTGATAGTGATCAGCCCCAGGAGCCCCAGCACCAACTCTGCTGCTTCACACACAGTAAACAATCAACAGATAACAAACCAAAATAGGAAAGGAGTAAATGCAACTAAAACACTGGGAAAGAGTAAAGAGTCTCAAGGCCCCCTCTGCTTCACCCTGGAACCTGATCAGACCCACTGAAAACAGCTGCTTAGAGCAGTAAGGACTTTCAGAGCTATCAGCCTGCCCCTGGGATTCATAAAGAGATGTTCTCATTCTATCTGAACCAAGGAGTACTAACCCTTCTGTTGTTCTGCGAGGCCTAGATATTTTCCAGTAAGCCAAGATAAACTCAGGGATTTATTTAATACGCATCTCACCACCATCCCTCACTAATTAGGCAGTTAAATTCTACAAGCAGACTTAGCCTGAGAGGGTCTCGCGGCTAGAACCGTAGGGATCTTCCGACACTGTCAGAACTTGGGAGACTGTTTTGGGCCACCTGGTAGTGGCCTCTGAAGTGAATCGAAGTAACATTAAATATGACCCAAGCAAAGACCCTGATCTGGAGCTGAATCGCCACAAGTCACAGGAATGAAACACATGGTCTCTAAGAGGGATTCTGCTGTAATATGCAAGATATTCTCTTGCCATCAAGAAGGCAGAGGGGCTTCCCTGGTGGTGCAGTGGTTGAGAGTCCGCCTGCCGATACAGGGGATGCGGGTTCGTGCCCTGGTCCGGGAGGATCCCACATGCCGCGGAGCGGCTGGGCCCGTGAGCCATGGCCGCTGAGCCTGCGCGTCCGGAGCCTGTGCTCCGGGACGGGAGAGGCCACAACAGTGAGAGGCCTGCGTACCGCAAAAAAAAAAAAAAAAAAAAAAAAAGAAGGCAGAGAACAGGAGCATCCATTCCAGAACCTTCACAGATCAGTCACACCTACAGTCCCCATGGGCACCACAGACACTGCAAACACTCTCAGCCACATTCTAACTATACAGTCAGAGATGCAGAGGATACATTCATGGTGGTTTTCAACAGGCTGACCTGGGAGGACAGTGTCACTGCAAAGGAGACACGATGGAACCCACACCTGAAGGTGTGGCGGGCACCCCACGTGGTTACCAGGGGAAAAGGGCTCCAGGCAGAAAGAACAGCCAGGACGGGGGCTTTGAGGCAGGGGTCTGCCTGGTACAACTGGGCCACAGCCAGAGTGGAGGAAGCAAGGGGAGAAAGGTAGAGGGGAGGGGGTAGCTCCTGCCGGACGCCGAAACCACTGTGAACACTTTGGTTTTGACACTGGTGGGTGGGGAGGGTGTTTGAAAAGCACAGGAAGGTTTTCAGCAGTGTGTCTGACCTAAAAGGTGCCCCCTGGCTACTGTCTGGGGACAGACGGTGGGAGGGCAAGACAAGAGCAGAGGGGCCAGTTCTGGAAAAGGCTCCACCGAGTCCACGTGCGGACCACACGGCTGCCGTCTTGAGTTAGGGTCGATGCACCTGCTACCAACCCGGATTTAAGAACATCCGGGGGTTTCCCCCTCACCTACCCCGACCGCTCTGGACAGAAGCACCGCGGCAGCCCTAACAAGGGAGAGCTCGTGACTCTGGATGAGAGAGAGATTTCTGCAGCCCTTCAGGCCCTCGCCACGGCAGCTCTCAGCAGAACGGCGAGCAATGAACTCAGTCCAGCTTTCAACATGGGGAGTTAGAGAGGTCACCCCAAATGAAAAGGAAACCAAGACCGACCTTCTCGTGGGAGCTCCCCTGGAAACATGGAGAACACGCACGCCGCCAGGAAGAAAGGCAGCCGGACAACACCGACGGCTCAGGACTCCGCACAGTGCCCGGTCTCAAAAGAGCAGCCCTTCAGAGCGAGGGGTGTGGTGAGGCCTCTCAGAACCGGCCCTTCTTTTCCTGCCGCCAAACAAAAAGAAAGGGGGTCAGTGTTACACACTCCGGTGGCTTTGAAGCCCAGCTGTGTCCCAGGCCTGCCGTCCCTCCACTGAGTCACAGCCGAAGGTGCAAGCAAAGCGCTCTCTGCGCCCCTCCCTCGGTCTCCCCGAGGCGCGGCTGATACCCCACAGCTTCCCAGCCAGGAACTCCCGCCCGGCAACGAGCTCAGCGCTGGCCACGTCCAAGGCGAGTCACTAAACACCTCTGGCCTCCCCTTCCTCCTCTCTACGATGAGAATTCAGTGAGATCATTCATGAGTGCACCCCTTACCTGGATGGCACTCAGGCATGGGGAATTATTCTTGGGATCATTATTGCATGTGTCCATGAATGCATGAGAAATTTATTTCTTGGAAGCAATGTAAAATAACGAAAAGATTCACTGGTACCAGTAAGCAAGAGATGCATCATCATTAAACACCGAAGTGATAAAAACAGGGTGGTGACACATTTTGTATGGAGATGGGCCATTTTAAACATGTATTTAAAGTAAAGAAGACCCACCTCGAGCAAAACGCCACCTTCCCCAAGAACTTGACCCTTCGTGAACACATAAACCTCAGCAGTACTTGCAAGGGAATTTCTAAGATGAGCACATTTAGACAATGATATGACAGCACTTAAAATACTTCTGGACACAAATTCAGCAGTAAAATACATTAGACACATTTAAAGTTCACACCCTTGGATCCAGTAGATCTGTATCTCGAATTTTAAATCTAGAGATAATAGAAGATGCAAAGATTTATACATAAGCCCCACAACTAAGAAAATCAAAAAGTGGAAAACTAAATGTTGAACCAGAAGAAACAAATTAAAGTCTGCTACATCCTTATGAAAAACTACTATGCAATTTTTAAAAGGGTGACTTTAGGAAAAATATCTATCAGGAAAGTTTGAGCTCCCTGAAAAAGTGGTAAATGGATTAGACTGGATTAGAAGCATACGCTTGACTTTGTCACATAATAATACATCATAGTACAGAAAACAGGCTTTGAAAGGAAAAAAAACTCCTTGGGGCCAAAAGCATGGTCCAGGCCAGTGAGATCAGCCATTCTGCCTGTGGACAGACCCAGGAGTCAGAGCCTCCCACTTTCCCGACACCCCCTCTGGACGCTCCAAAAATCTCAAGGAATTGAGTGTGAAAAACAACTATTTCAAGAAGGCTGATTAAGGGATATTTGTGAAAGAATTTTCCAGCATCCTGTATGCAAGTCAACTTGAAGCCTCTGAAGATAAATGAATTCAACATAGGTTCTCAGCAAAGAATGCAAGATTGTCCAAAATGTTGCACCAATTTAGAATTGAAGTGACCACCTGATTTGTTTTGTTGTTACTGTTATTGGTGACGGTGGTTTTAGCCAAATCTGTTCTTCTCAAATCTTTTCTCAACAACGTAGCATTGCCTTCAGAGCTCAAACTTCTATGTAGTTAGTTAAATGATGTCCCTGAAAATTCACCTCCACCTGGTTCTGTCTACGTAACTCCATAAAGTGATCTTATTTGGAAACAGGGTAGGGTCTTCGCAGATGTAATGAAGTTAAGATGAGGTCACAGTGGATTAGAATGAGCCCTAAAGCCAACGACTGGTGGCATTAAAAGAAGAGGAGACACACAGAGAATAAGGTCATGTGAAGACAGAGGCAGAAATTGGTTGGTGCAGCTACAAGTCGAGGAATGCTAGAGACTGCCGGAAGCCACCATAAGCCAAGAAGAGGCAAGGAAGGATTCGTTCCTGGAGCCTTCAGAAGAAGCATGACTCTGCCAACACCTAGATTTTGGACTTCTGGACTCCAGAAATATGAGAGAATGAAATTCTGTTGTAAGCCACCAAGTTGGTGGTGATTTGTTAAGACAGCCCTAGTACACTAATACAGTGTAGAAGCAGAAGTCCCAAAGACAAGAGAAGATAAACATACAAAGAAGGATTGCTATGGACTGAATGTTTGTGTCCCCCCAAAATTCATATGTTGAAGCCCTACTCCCCAATGTGATGTTATCTGAAGGTGGGCCTTTTGGGGAGGTGATTAGGTCATAAGAGCGGGGTTCTCATGAATGGGATTAGTGCCCTTCTAAGAAGAGACATGAGAGAATCTCTTTCTCTGCTGTCAGAGGATACAACAGAAGATGTCCCTCTACAAGCCAGGAAGATGACTCTCACCCGTGCCTTGACCTTAGACTTCCCAGTCTTCAGAACCGTGAGAAATAAATGCGTGTCCTTTAAGCCACCCAGTCTATGATGCTATTGTTATAGCTGCTCGAACTAACTAAGACAGGATTACCAGAAGGAAAGTGTGCTAAAGACACACATTGCTTTACAGCTCCATCTCAGACCGGGTGTGGGGAGTGGGAGACAGTTAGGAAGAAAAGCTGAAAGACATAAATAACGTTAAGAGTTTATTAGCAGTTATCTTGTTTCTCAGACCAGTGGTTCCTAAGCATCTGTGTGCATAAGCATTACCCGGCAAGAGCATTAGAATGCAGATGCCTGAGCCCTCCCATCCCAGACCCCGATGCACCGATAGTATGTTTTTAACAAGTACCCTCGTGTTCTGACAAAGCTGGATTCCTGCTCACGCTTAGAAAGACTTTGCTGGGGATTCAACATGTACATATAACAAACACATCCTCTTTGGAGATGCCCATCTACGTACCTCTCCAGCCTGGTCTCTCAGGTCCCTCTCCAGCAACCCCAGAGCACATGACCCCTTCATGCCTGAGCTCACACCATCCATGACTGCTGCCAGGAATGTCCTGCACCTCCCTTGCACCCGCCTTTGCCTGGCTACTCCTGCACTCACCAGCACAGGCCTGACTGCCTCCAAGAAATCTCCCTGACAATGAACTGACCACCCACTCATTCACTCACCATCTCTCGAGAGCCTACAAAGAACCAATCAATGTTCTTGGTACCCAGAAAGATGAGCTCCACAGAATTGATATTCTTGTAGGTAAAGACACAATAAACACACAGGTAGTGGCTAGGAACTGGACTCTGGAGCCAGACTGCCTGGCCTCGAATCCCGGGACAAGCTCTACCCACCACAGTTGCCAAGATTCAGTGAGTTGATACTTGTAAGAGTTCAATAAAAGATCATTGTTACTCAATAAACAAGATAATTTCAGATTCCCATACATACAATAATAATCAGAGTACCATGATAGAGTAACCTAGTACTCTACCATGGGGTGGACATCATGCAGTATGGGAGGATTATTTAGGGTAGACTTTTTTTTTTTTAAGATTTATTTTTTTGATGTGGACCATTTTTAAAGTCTTTATTGAATTTATCACAATACTCCTTCTGGTTTTCTTATGTTCTGGTTTTTTGGCCATGAGGCATGTGAGATCTTAGCTCCGTGACCAGAGATTGAACCCACACCCCCTGCACTGGAAGGCGAAGTCTTAACCACTAGACCACCAGGAATTCTCTAGGGTAGACCTTGAAGGAGCTGTGTCATGAGGCTTGGCTAGTCTCAGGGCTCCGACACTTCAGTTTCCAGGTGACAAAATCTCAGATGTCAGAGAGCTGTTATCCAGCATCTCTGCATGCAACATGCCCCTTGGCAAGGACTTATCTAGTCTCATCATAAAGATTTGAGCGAGACAGTCCTTCAAGCAGCTGTTAGAGCATGGGGGCTGATGGACGGAGGCACAGCAAGAGAAGAAGGACAAGGCAGATTCTCCTGGTGGCTGTGACCAACCGTGATCAGCCTCAGGTCCATTTGATGCCATCCTTTGGGAACCCACAGAAATTCTAAAAGATGCAACAGGTGAATAAGAGTTCCACAGGCCCAGGTAAAAGCAAGGATGACAATGTTAATTACCAATGCCAATGCAACTGCATGGAATCCACATGCTGGGGAGGCCTGCTGGCAATATGAACTCTACATCTGCAACCATGGGCTACTTCCCTGATTACCGTGTAGCGTACTCCAGGGTGGGGATGCATCTATCTTTGAATGCACTCAAACTAGAGCTAGCGGCATATAATAACTGTAGTGTTGGATGAATAAAGGAACGAATCTACAAACGGTCCTGGGTAATAATACATCAAAACATAACACTATATATACCTGAAACTAATATAATATTGTAAATCAACTTTATTTCGGTTAAAACACATACACCAGGGCTTCCCTGGTGGCGCAGTGGTTGAGAGTCCGCCTGATGATGCGGGGGATGCGGGTTCGTGCCCCGGTCCGGGAGGATCCCGCGTGCCGCGGAGCGGCTGGGCCCGTGAGCCGTGGCCACTGGGCCTGCGCGTCTGGAGCCTGTGCCCCGCAGCGGGAGAGGCCACAACAGTGAGAGGCCCGCATACCACAAAAAAAAAAAAAAAAAAAAAAACACATACACCATGATGGTTAGATTGCCTGGAAATGGTAATGGCTGGATCTTGCATGCCACAACATCTTTGATCATCTTGTAGGATCCTAGATATCAAGGTAAGTGATGTTTGATGAAATAGGCCCTAAAGCTATGATGGACTGGTCCATGATCTCACATCTATTTACCAGGCATGACAGGTACTATCCATAAATGGCAGCTCATAGCATCCATTTCCACCTATAAGTTTAGGCCGAGAAAAACTTGATACCTTGCAGCTGCTGGCACCATTCAACTCCTTCCTGCCTGTCTCCTAACTTCTTACATTTCTACGTCCCAGTGAATCTGAAAGAACTGCCTGATCATTTACTGCTTTAAAAAGTTCTGACGCCTTCAGCACTGACACTCTGAAGGAACCAGCTCCCTCCAGAAGACTGTGGTGCCCTCTAGAAAAGCCTCTCTCTAGAGGATATGCCACCTCCACTCCCACTCATGGTGAGTCATAATTAGGAGGGGAATGCTGAGGGTACCCAGAATTAAAGGATGCAAATCTGAGATCTGTAGGATAAAGCTTCTAACCTTTGCTTTAAGATACTTCACAACCCTCCCTGCCTCCATCCTGTAGCTGGTCCCCATGCTGTGGCCACAACAGGCTCCTTGATGCCCCATCCCTGATGAACACACTGAGTATCTTTACACTTTTGCTCGTGACCTCTGTTCAGAAGTTCCTTTCCCTCCGCACACGTGGTGGCTTCCTAAGACGTTTTATTCATCTGTCAAATTCCCAATCAGGCATCATCACTGCTCCCCAAAGATTCCCTTGAATGCTTCAGGGAGATCCACCCATGTTCCAGTACCCACAGTCCACACTCTGGGACACTCATCAGCATAGGCTGTCTGCCCTATGACAGGGTGAGCTCCTCAAGGACACGAACAGGGTCTCACTCTTTACCACATCATCGTTGCCAACAGAGTCACTTAATAGACACTGATTGGAGGGATGGCCCAGTGTGAGATCTGTGGACAGCAAGCAGCCGGAAGATGTGGCCAGTAAGTCAGAGCTCCCCTCACCTCTGCCCATTATACACTTTCAAAGCACCCAAAGTTTCTCCATTACAGAAATCAGCACTTTGTGATTAATATCTAGGTAGAAATTCACTTAATGTCCATCTTCCCCACAAGACAGACAGCTCTTTAGAGCCAAGGGGACGTGTCTGGTATTTACTGCTCTATCTCTCGGCCCCAGCCCTACATCTGGCTCTTGGCATTAGGAGCAATCCAATGGTGATAAACGAACCCCTCACATGTGAGATCAGTTGACACCTTGGGAAGTTAGACACGAACCTTGCAAACATTAGGCTGAGTTAAAGAAGCCAGTCACAAAAGGCCACAAATTTATGATCCCATTTATATGAAACATCCAGAATAGGCAAGTCCATAGAGACAGAAAGTAGATTAGTGATTGTCTAGGGTGGAGTGAGGGGGAGGTCTGGAGGGAAACTGGTAGGGACTTTTGATGGGTATAAGGTCTCTCCTGAAATTGACGGTGGTGATCATTGCACAACCCTGAGAATATGCTAAAAATCACTGGCTTGTACACTTTACATGGTGAATCACATGGTATATGAATTATATCTCAATAAAGCTGTTCAAAAAAAAAGTTATACAAGTTCTGCTGTTCAGCATACTCAAAGATTAAGTAAGTCAGTTCAAGAAGGGTAAATGGTATCATCAGGAGAAACCATGGAAATCTTTAGAAGACATATAATTTTTTAATAGATGCAGATTTTATTATATTTAGTATCCTATAACTAGAACTTAAGAGAATGCTTGAAAGCATCTGAATTTCTTATTTTTAAAGTACTGGAAACTGAGATGCAGAAGTTCAGTGGTTTGTCTAAGGCCTTACATCCAGTTTGTAGTAGCTTAAGGTCCAAATTCAATCACAGTAGCATCATTTACAACAGTCAAAAGATGGAAGCAACCTAAGTATCCATGGGCAGGTGACTGGTTAAACAAAATGTGATATATATATTCAAGAGGATATTATTCAGCCTTAGAAAGGAAGGAATCCCTGCCACATGCTACAGCATGAATGAAACTTGAGACATTATGCTAAGCAAAAGAAGCCAGACACAAAAGAACAAATACTGTATGATTCCACTCATATGAGGGACCTAGGATAACTGAATCCATAGAAATAGAAAGTAGAATGGTGGTTGCCAGGGGCTGGGGGAGAAAAGAATAGGGAACTATGGTTTAATGGGCCCAGTTTCAGTTTTGCAAGATAGAAAGAGTTCTACAAACTGATTACACAACAATGGGAACATACTCACTACTGACCTGTACACTTCGAAATGGTTAAAATGATGAATTTCATGTTACGTGTATTTTATCACAATTTACAATAATTTTTTTTAAAAAAGAGAGAGAGATCCAACCTCAAGTGTCCTAACTCTTATCCTAACCGCACTCTGCAGCGTGGCCCTCCCAGCCCCAGCAGAATGCTCACATAAAAAGGCGAAGCACGTTCTGCTCTGTCAGACTTCACTGGTAGAGAAATGAGAGTCAGTTTCTCCAAGGGACTGCTTCCAAGGAATTTCAAGAAGTTTAACAAATCTCAGCAGCACTGATCAGTACACAGATCAATAAAACAGAGGCCACTCCACAGGTCTGAGTGTTCCCAGAACAAAGTCCTGCCACAAGGTAAGTGGGCAGCTGCAAAAGGTAGCCAGTGATGGGGTCAGAGCAGGTCAGACAGCTTTCTCCAGGAAAGAGCTTCTCAGACTGAACTGAGCATAGAAGCAACCAGGGATCTTGTGAAAATGCAGGCTCTGGTTTGCCTGGGTGAGGCCTGAGAATCTGTATTTCTAACAGGCTCCCAGATGATGCAGGTGCGATGCTGGTCCCAGGAACCACTCTTTGCCACTCTGAGTGGCCAGGGTAGAGATGAAACTCCACACCACATTCCTCTCCCCAAATGAGAAGCTATCTTCGTGGGCTGGAGGCTCCACGGAATCGTTCCATCTTGAGTGGAATTAAGCACACCATCACAAGCCAATACATTTCAGCTACTTTTAGCTTGAGTTAGAAAACATACATATTCAAATTTTACGGTTTATGAAAATGTAAGTTTGATTTATATTAAAACTGGGTCAGGGGTTGACTGCTTGATTCTGGGGGCCGGGAGTTGGGGGAACCAACTGTGGTCCATTCTTTAAAGGGAACATTAAATATGACTTAAAACTCAGAAGTTGGTGGAATTTGGTCTAATATCTGATTCACAAACTTGTTCAAGTCCCTTGGCAAAACATACTGGCAAAAGCAACACCACAGACAAAGCCCAAACATTCTGCTCTACATAGAGTCATAGACAACACGGTTTTTGGTTTGTTTCTGGGTTTGTTTTTTTTTTTTGCGGTACGCGGGCCTCTCACTGCTGTGGCCTCTCCCGTTGCGGAGCACAGGCTCCGGACGCCCAGGCTCAGCGGCCATGGCTCACGGGCCCAGCCGCTCCGCGGCACGTGGGATCTTCCCGGACCGGGGCACGAACCCGCGTCCCTTGCATTGGCAGGCGGACTCTCAACCACTGCGCCACTAGGGAAGCCCGACAACACGGTTTTTTAACCTTGGTCTTCGTGAAGTTTTGGTTTTCATACCAGTTCCTCATAGAAATTAACAAGGAAGGAAAGCCATCTGCATAGTAACAAGAGGTTTGTAAGGGCTGGAGCCGGCAATCAACAGGACAGGTGTTACAGAGGAAAAGACAAGAGCCAAGAGAAATGAAAATGACAGATTATGTTTTTAGGGTTAGAGGTCACCAATCAAAATTTAAAAGTATTAGGGAGGGGAAAAAAACTTTTTAAAAAGAGAAAGCAAATAATTGGCTCCTTGCAATCAAAAACTATCCCAAAATACTCTACAGAAACTGAAATGTGGCCACAGAGAACTTTACAACTTTACACCAAATGAGCTTCTAACGTTCAGTGCACTTGCTAATACCTGTTCCTATATCCATGTCAACTGATTAGCCCTCTTATTTTATTGCTGTGACAATTACTAGGTCCCCAGAATAAGAGAGGACGGTTTACCTATTACTCACAAGATCTACTAAGTGATTCTCTCAAGATTCAAAGCATGTAACTTCCACCTGTCTTTACTTGTTCCCAAGTTGATTTCATTAAAAAAACAAACAAAAAAAAACTTCACCTAAAGGACACGAATAAACAACTCAAATAAAAACCTCAAGATGTTACAGGAGAAAGAATACAGTGCTCAGTATTCGCCACTGTGCAGTAAGAGAAGATTTTTCATGCTCTCTCCTGGTGGCGCCACTGGTACAATCTTTTTGTGTAAATTGGCAACATGTAAGACTCTTTACAATGTTTAGATCCTTTGACCTAATAAATTCCTCTTCTGAGGATCTATCCTCAAGAAATGATCCAAAATTTAGAAAAAGCACCAGATGGAAATAGACATCCTCTGCAGTATTCAGTCACAATAGAATACGAATTAGACATGAACACGGGGGGGGGGGGGGTTGTAGCTGAACAGGAACTACATTTCCCAGAATCCCCTCTCCTGGGCAGTACTGGTTTAGGATAGGTCATGAGGGGAGTTCACCCAGGATCTGAAAGCGCAAGTGGAGAAGCAGATGGGGTCACGGTGGTGAGCTCCTTATGGTGCGCCAATGGGGACAGCCCCATCCAGCTCCTGAGCCAGACACATATGCAGCTCCAAGGGCAGGGGCAGGGCGTCTTCTGCAAGTCACCCTGAGTCATCACCAAGGTGGGAGGTCGTGAGAGACCTGGGCTTCCACGTGTCCTGGCTCTTCCCTCTCCACCTGCGGCTGTTCTTCCTGACATGTCCAGCCAAACGCAGAGACAGCAGACTTCTTGCAGCTCCCACAAGTGCACGGGGTCAACTTCCCATGAGAAATACCTCTTCCACACCCCTCACTATGATGGTTAACTTTATGTGTCTACATGACTAGGCTAAGGGATGCCTAGACAGTTAGTAAAACATTATTTCTGGGTGTGTCTGCAAGGGTGTTTCTGGATGAGATTTGCATTTAAATCAGTAGACTGGGTAAAAAATGATCACCGTCACTAATGTGGGCAGGCATCAGCCAATTCACTGGGGGCCTGAGTAGAACAAAAGGGTGGAGGAAGGGTGAAGTTGCTCTCTCTGGCCTAGGACGTTCAGCTCCTCCTGCCCTCAGACGTTGGCACTCCTGGTTCTCAGGCCTTCATACTGGGACCAGGACTTACACCATCAGCTCCCCTAGCTCTCAGGCCTTCAGATTCTGATTCAATTACACAACTGGCTTTCTTGGGTCTCCAGCTTGCAGACAGCAGGTAGATCATGAGACTTCTCAGCAATCATAACTGCATGAACCAGTTCCTGTAATAAATCTCAACATCTCAGAGAGAGAGAGAGAGAGAGGAGAGAGAGGTAGGTAGACTCTATTGGTTTGTTCTGTTTCTCTGGAGAACCCTGACTAATATACTTACCAAACCTTAACTGATACATAAACAATGCATGCAAATGAGATTCAAGTAAACTTCAGTATAGCACTCCATACACAGAATGTTAAACACTTGTTAAAACAGATATTTACAAAGTATGTAAGGACATTTGCAACACAACCATTTTTCCCATTAAATGAGAAGAAATGTCAAGCTGGAAATTAAATTTATATATTATACATACTATAAAAAATAAACACAAGACAAAGAGAAAAAAAAGACTCCATCAAAGTACAACTGAGGGCTTCCCTGGTGGCGCAGTGGTTGAGAGTCCGCCTGCCGATGCAGGGGACACAGGTTCGTGCCCCGGTCCGGGAAGATCCCACATGACGCGGAGTAGCTGGGCCCGTGAGCCATGGCCACTGAGCCTGCGTGTCCGGAGCCTGTGCTCCGCAACGGGAGAGGCCACAACAGTGAGAGGCCCGCGTACCAGAAAAAAAAAAAAAAAGTACAACTGAAAGGTAAACAGTTCAATCTAGGTTGAACTAGAAATTAGCTTTTGCTTCTTTCTTCTGGTATTTTGTAATTTTTAAATTTTCTAGAAGTTTTCTCTAGTTTGTAATAAATTTTATTTATTTATTTATTCATTTTTGGCTGCGTTGGGTCTGTTGCTGTGCACAGGCTTTCTCTAGTTGCAGAGAACGGGTGCTACTCTTCGTTGCAGTGTGCGGGCTTCTCATTGGGGTGGCTTCTCTTGTTGCGGAGCACGAGCTCTAGGTGTGCGGGCTTCAGTAGTTGCAGCATGCAGGCTAAGCTGCGGTACACGGGCCCTAGAGCGCATGGGCTTCAGTAGTTGCGGTGCATGGGCTCAGTAGTTGTGGCTCGAAGGCTCTAAAGCTCAGGCTCAGTAGTTGTGACACACAGGCTTAGTTGCTCCGCAGCATGTGGGATCTTCCCGGACCAGGGCTCGAAGCCGTGTCCCCTGCATTGGCAGGCAATTCTTAACCACCGAGCCACCAGGGAAGTCCCTCTATTTTTTTTTTAGAATTAAAATTATTTAAGACTATGTGGAGAAGCTAAAGACCCAAAATAGGGCTTCCGTAGTAGTGCAGTGGTTGAGAGTCCGCCTGCCAATGCAGGGGACACAGGTTCATGCCCTGGTCTGGGAAGATCCCACATGCTGCAGAGTGGCTAGGCCCGTGAGCCATGGCTGCTGAGCCTGCGCGTCTGGAGCCTGTGCTCCGCAACAGGAGAGGCCACAACAGTGAGAGGCCTGCGTACCTCAAAAGAAAAAAACAAAAAAGACCCAAAATAGCCAAAGTAATATTGAATGAGAAGAACAAAGTTGTAAGATTGACAATACCCAACTTCAAGACTTTCTACAAAGTTACGGTATTCAAGACAGTGTGGTATTGGCAAAGGAATACACAAATTGATCAATGGAACAAAATAGAGAGCTGAGAAACAGATCTGAATAAATAGAGTGAACTGATCTTTGACAAAGGAGAAAAGGAAATACAACAGAGAAACTATAGTCTTTTCAACAAATGGTGCTGGAACAATTGGACATCCACATGTAAAAAGAAGAATCTAGAAACAGACCTTATGCCCTTCACAAAAATCAACTCAAAATGGATCACAGACCTAAATGTAAAATGTAAAACTATAAAACTAAAACATGAAACCATAAAAGATACCATAGAAGAAAACCTAGATGACCTTGGCTCTGGCAATGACTTCTTAGGTACAACACCAGAAGCATGATCCATGAAAGAAATAACTGATAAGATGGATTTCATTAAAATTAAAAGCTTCTCCTCTGCAAAAGACAATCACAAGAGAATGAGAAGGCAAGTCACAAACTGGAAGAAAACATTTGCAAAAGACACTTCTGATAAACGACTATTATCTAAAACATACAAACAACTCTTGGGGCTTCCCTGGTGGTGCAATGGTTGAGAGTCCGCCTGCCGATGCAGGGGACACGGGTTCGTGCCCCGGTCCGGGAGGATCCCACATGCCGAGGAGCGGCTGGGCCCGTGAGCCATGGCCACTGAGCCTGTGCGTCCGGAGCCTGTGCTCCGCAACGGGAGAGGCCACAGCAGTGAGAGGCCCGCGTACCGCCAAAAAAAATAAAAATTAAAAAATAATAATAATAAAATAAAATATACAAACAACTCTTAAAACTCAACAATAAGAACACAAACAACCCAATTAAAAGATGGGCCAAAGACACCTCACCAAAGAAGATACATGGATGGAAAATCAGGGTATGAAGAGATGCTCCACATCAGATATGATCAGAGAAATGCAAACCAAAACAACAGTGAGATACCACTACACACCTATCTGAACGGCCAAAATCCAGAACACTGACAGCACCAAATGCTGACAAGGATGTGGAGCAACAGCAACTCTCATTCATTGCTGGTGGGAATGCAAAATGGTACAGCCACTTTGGGAGACAATTTGGTGGTTTCTTACAAAATTAAACATACTCTTACCATACAATCCATTAACCACATTCCTTGGTATTTACCCAAAGGAGTTAAAAACTTATATCCACACAAAAACCTGCACACAGATATCAATAGCAGTTTTATTCATAACTGCCAAAACTTAGAAACAACCAAGATGTCCTTCATTAGGGGAATGGACAAACTGTGGTATATCCAGACAATGGAATATTATTTGATTCTATAAAGAAATGAGCTGGACTTTCCTGGTGGTGCAGTGGTTAAGAATCCACCTGCCAATGCAGGGGACATGGGTTCGATTCCTGGTTCGGGAAGACCCACATGCTGTGTAATAACTAAGCCCGTGCGCCACAACTACTGAGCTTGTGCTCTAAAGCCCGCGAACCACAACTACTGAGCCCACGTGCCTAGAGCCCATGCTCCGCAACAAGGGAAGCCATCACGATGAGAAGCCCGCGTACCACATTGAGGAGTAGCCCCGGCTTGCTGCAACTAGAGAAAGCCCATGCGCAGCAACTAAGACCCAATGCAGCCAAAAGAAATAATAAAATAAAATAAAAGCAAAAAGAAAAGAAATGAGCTAGCCAGCCATGAAAAGACGTGGAGGAACCTTAAATGCTATCACTAAATCAAAGAAGCCAATCTGAGAAAGCTATATACCATATGGTTCCAACTATACAACATTCTGGAAAAGGCAAAACTATGGAGATAGTAAAGGAATCACTGGTTGCCAGGAGCTTGGGGGAGGGAGGCAGGATAATTAGAGGATTTTTAGGACAAAAAAATACAGAAAACCATTCTGTATGATAATTACAATGGTAAATAAACGTCATTATAAATTTGTCCAAACCTGTAAAATGTACAAGACCAAGAGTGAACCCTAACATAAACTAGATAATGATATATCAGTGTAGGTTCACCGATTATAACATACGTACCACTCTGGTTGTGAATGTAGATGAAGGGGGAGGGTATGCATGTGTGGAGGCAAGGGGTACATGGGAAATCTCTGTTCCCTCTGTTCAATATTTCTATAAAACTAAAACTGCTGTAAAAAAAAAATAGTCTATTAAAGTTTTTTAATTCTTTAAGATTATAAATAGTAAAAATTAAGTTCTGAATTATTTACACCCTTTAACCTCAGCTTAGGTTTTGAATACATCATAAAAACTTTTCTAATTTAGAAAACGCTCTGTTTTTTTGTGTATATCCAAAAAAAACTGCAAACATGATATTATTTCACTTCACTGCTAAAAACCATTCGGTTATTTTCCAGGAGAAGAGCCAAACTTCTCAGCAGGATCTGGCCACCGATCTCGCCAACTTAGCTCATCTTATGACCCTGATATAAGAAAAATAGGAATAAGAACAACATAATGACAATAATAATTGTGATCCCCAGAAGCGACCAAGTCCTTTGACTGCTCTGTGCTTTTCTTCCCCCCATTTATTTATTTATTTATTTTTGGCTGCGTTGGGTCTTCGTTTCTGCGTGTGGGCTTTTCTCTAGTTGCGGCGAGCAGGGGCTACTCTTCCTCGTGGCGCGTGGGCTTCTCACTGCAGTGGCTTCCCTTGCTGAAGGGCACGGGTCTAGGCACGCAGGCTTCAGCAGTTGTGACACATGGGCTCAGTAGCTGTGGTTCGCAGGCTCTAGAGCACAGGCTCAGTCGTTGTGGAGCACAGACTTAGGTGCTCCACGGCATGTGGGATCTTCCCAGACCAGGGCTTGAACCCACGTCCCCTGCATTGGCAGGCGGATTCTTAACCACTGGGCCACCAGGGAAGCCTGATTGTTCTGTACTTTTGCATGTGGTTCTCTTGACTTGAAATACACTCCTTCTTGCCCTTATTTGTCTGAAGAACAACCACTCACCAGTTAAGACTTAACTTGAACTTCATTCGTCTGAAGACCTACCCGACTCTCCAAAGGCATCAACTACATCTATCCAATTACTCCCTGATAAACTCAACATGTGTTCAGCAGCTACAACCAGACTGTGTTGAGTCTCTCTCCAGCTGGAGGGCTTGTGAAAATTCACATTGCTAGGCCACAGCCCCAGAGGGTCCAATTCAGTAGGTCTGGGGTAGGGCTCAGGAATGCAGATTTCTAACAATTTCCCAGATGCTGCTGGATGCTGCTGGTCTGGGGACCACGTGTGATAAAGGCTGAGCTAGGAATATGAGACCCTGAAACGTGGGGACTATGTTTTATTCATTCTTGCATCTCAAAGGCCCAAGAACAGTGCCTGGCACTTAGCAGGTGTTCAGAATTAGTTAGAAATATCTTTACTCACTTTACTTTAAAAAAGAAAATCCTGATACAGAGAACAACCTAGTGGTTACCAGTGGGGGCAGGGAAGTGGAGAGGGGCAATATAGGGGTAGGAGAGTAAGGGGAACAAACTGTCAAGTATTAAATAAGCTACCAGGATATATTGTACAACATGGGGAATATAGTCAGTATTTTATAGTAACTATCAGTGGAGTATAACCTTTAAAAATTGTGAATCACTGTATTGTACACCTGCGACTTATATAAATAATAACATACATCAACTATACTTCAATAAAAATAAATAAATACAATCCTTTCGCCCACACGTGGCTAACGTCACGAACATGCGCTATAACATGACGCGCAGTTACATGGAATCTGATGACTATTTTCTTGCTTATACCTTTGTAAAATCTGGAAACCTTAATAAGTATGGGGTAAAAATGTCAAAAATCCAAGATTTTTTTTCCACACACCCTCTGTGAAGAGCGTTCCATATTTTACATAACCATTGTAATTTCTCTGTTGCGCCAGGCAACAGGAAATAAAGCCAGAAGCAGGAGGAGATGGACAGAGAATACTTGGCTGCTCTTCTGCTCCCAACTTCTCAGTGGTAAAAGCCTAGACCATTTTCCCAAAGCCTAGACCATCTTCCCCTCAGTGTTGTCAATCCTGCCCCTCCTCTTCTACCCGCACAACGATAGGGTGGTTTGGCAATGCTAAACCCAGGAACAGAACCTGGGTCATCTGACCTTCAAGGCTTATACATTACCTTCCTGGTAACAGTGACCATCACCTTCCCAGACACACCATCAAGCCAGTTTGTGAGAAAGTTATAGGAATCCAGACTAGCGAAGAAGCAATTCCACCTGTCGAGGCTGGAGAGATGTCCCAACATGCATGATTTGGGAGGGGAAGGCACAGGGAGAGAGATTCTCCAGGGAAACAATGGGAGCAAACACACAAGAGGTGTAAAATACACAGCATGTCCCAGCAACGGCAAGAGCCCTACAACTGAAACATGATGTGTGGTGGAGACAGACCTGGAAGAGAATCCGGGGTCTTGAACACCACATCATCAAGATGGGTCTGTACTGTGTGTGCTGTAACTCCTGTCAAAGAGTGACAATGATCGGACCTACATGTTGGCGAACAACCCTGGTGGCTGAACGAATGATAAGGAGGCACTGGGGGAGATGTGCTCTGCGTTACTGATACTCAGAGCAATGCCACGTGAACCTGCAAAGGAAACGTGAAACAAACAACAATTTATATATAGGGATGTCTTGATCCAAGAGGGAAGTAAAGGCCTTTTATATTCTCTTTCCATTCTATTGCTCCCCTCATTTCAAAAACGACTTAAGGCAGGTAAATAAGTAATTGAAGTAATAAGTACCAGAGAAATTGAAAGCCAGACCTCTTCAGAGCAAGGGAGCCAGGTAAGTGTTCGGAGATTTGATCCTGACCTTTAAAAGATAAGAAAGCCTTCACTAGGATGAGCAGTGCCATTTATAGTTACTGGTATCATGAGGGCCTCTGTAGAAGAGCTCAATTTACTATGCTCTTTAAAAGCCAAAATCTTCCGAAATGCACTTTAATCCCAAGTTAACAACATTCGGGTGATTAGACTGAGCAAACCAGGTAGACAGAGAATGAAGACAAACACATCGGTTATGTCATCGATGACGACAACCTCTGAAAATAGATCAAGTAATCTGACATCTATTTCAACTGCAATCGTTTTACAGTCCATACCTTAAGTCCGAAGAGATGAAAATCACTACCAAATTTTGGAAACTCAAGGCTTTCTTTAAGAACAATTTCTCAAAACATACGAAGAAGAGGCAGCAAATTAAAAAAAAAAAAAAAAAAAAAAAAAAGGAATCGATCCCCTGAGGGCTCAGAAGAGGGATTTTAATTATGCTTTAAAATGAGGATAATAATTGGCTTATAGACTCATCTACTGTAACTCCAGTCTCATACACAGAAACAACTTAATTATCAAAGATTGTCAGAGAACATGCTACTCCATATATGTGAATTTTGTTTGTTTGCTTTTTTTTTTTTTGGCGATACGCGGGCCTCTCACTGCTGTGGCCTCTCCCGTTGCGGAGCACAGGCTCCGGACGCGCAGGCTCAGCGGCCATGGCTCACGGGCCCAGCGGCTCCGCGGCATGTGGGATCTTCCCGGACCGGGGCACGAACCCGCGTCCCCTGCATCGGCAGGCGCACTCTCAACCACTGCGCCACCAGGGAAGCCCCCCATATATGTGAATTTACTGTGTAACTGAAGCTTAATATTTTTAAACGGTCAAATTATTTTTTTTTAATTTCTTAAAACCTATTTTGAAAGAGAAAGAAAACATCGTTAAATATATTACACAACTTCTACATCTAGTCGAGATGAAATAACAGGGGCTAGATCTATACACCCAACTGAAACAACTCTTTTTAATTGAAATATAGTTGATTTACAATGTCGTGCAGGTTTCAGCTGTACAGCACAGTGATTCAGTTATACATATATTTTTGTCAGATTCTTTTCCCTTATAGGTTATTATAAAATACTGAGTAGAGCTCCGGGTGCTTTACAGTAGGTCCTTGTTGGTTTTCTATTTTATATATAGTAGTGTGTATATGTCAGTCCCAATCTCCCAATTTATCCCTCCCACCTTTCCCCTTTGGTAACCATACATTTGTTTTCTATGTCTGTGAGTCTATTTCTGCTTTATATATAAGTTCATTTGTACCATTTTTTTTTTAGATTCCACATATAAGCAATATCATATGATATTTGCATGGGTTACTTCACTTAGTATGATCATCTCTAGGTCAATCCATGTTGCTGCAAATGGCATTATTTCATTCTTTTTTATGGCTGAGTAATATTCCATTGTATATACATCCCACATCTTCTTTATCCATTCATCTGTCCATGGACACTTAGGTTACTTCCATGTCTTGGCTATTATAAATGTGCTGCTATGAACGTTGGGGTGCATGTATCTTTTCGAATGATAGTTTTCTCCAGATAAATGCCCAGGAGTGGGATTGCAGAATCATATGAGAACTCTATTTTACCAATTTTTTTTAATGGACAAAATATATGAAACAATGGTTCTCAGACCTTGGACAGCAGGAGCACAGGACACTGACCCCTAGCAGACTGGAAATAAAGGAGGTGAACGCTATGACTCCCAGGACAGGGAACCCAGGAGGAGCCCTGAGGTCTCCCAGAGTGGAGGAGAGGAGCTGAAATACATCACATGCCAATCTGTCATTTGAAACGACCATGGCAAAGAGATTACTGAACGCAGAACCATTTGTTTTCTTGATGACAAATGGTCATCTATTATTATGCTGTGAAGACCACGGTTAGGAGCCAGAAAGATTTCTTCTCAACACTTCTGAAGTCTTTAAATTCAGGCATTCTCTTATAAGGACTTTGGATTTCCTCTCTTCCTAACAGATTGTTACCACCCCTTCCATGCTTCTGATTCCCAAACTCCACAGCACCTGGGGAGAGGAAGAGGCAAGCTCTGTCCCAGACCCACAATGACCTTCCAGAATGAAGCCCACGGCCCTGGTATGGGAACTGCTGTGGCATCTGGGTTAACAGCTTGACCTCTCGGGTTGTCTGCATTCTTCTGGGGAGTAGAGTTTGCCAGGTAAGTGACCTCTGGCCTGGCACACAGTAGGCACACAGTGAATAACTGCTCAATTCATTAACTAGTGAATGAATAACGTATTATGGTTAAAAGTCTCAGGCTGCATGTATCTACCTTCTTTTCCAATTTCCGAATCTAGTCATGTTTAGATCAACCTAAACAGACCAGGTAGACGACCTTGGGTACCAAGCAGATTAATCCTTCGCTTCCTCACTAAGAGTGACCCCCAAGGTTCACATCAAGAACTTTTGGGCCCACCGCCTATATTGAACCTATTTGCAGAGGAACAATGGAATCCACATTCCACAGCGGCAAAATTTCAGATTTCAAACGATCTCAACATCTAAAAGCAACATCCAACTTCATTCAAGTTGGCCTTTGAAATCCTCTTAGTCCTAGAGTTTAAAGCAACAAGGTAACACAACAAGGTTTAAGAAGACTTCTTTTTTGGACCTAGGAATGTAAAGTTACTCTAAAGATATGTGCCTCTAAGGCCACAGAATGCCTTGTGGAGCAATGTAAACAAAATTGTAATTAACTCATGGAAAATGATCCATCTAACTGTTGTATAAAAAAGGACCAGTGGGAAAAAACTCCGAGTCACACACTTCTGCCACCAGCAGCATTATAATGACTTTTATAATGACTTTATTAAAAAGCACTGGGCTTCCCTGGTGGCGCAGCGGTTGAGAATCCGCCTGCCGATGCAGGGGATACGGGTTCGTGCCCCGGTCCGGGAAGATCCCACATGCCGCGGAGCGGCTGGGCCCGTGAGCCATGGCCGCTGAGCCTGCGCGTCCGGAGCCTGTGCTCCGCACAGTGACAGGCCCGGGTACCGCAAAAAAAAAAAAAAAAAAAAGCATAATAATAACTTTCATTTCACACAACAATTTACAGATTATGAGACGGAACTGACCAGCAACTCCCATTCACAGTTCAGGAAGCAAGTTTATGGTATAAATGAATTTATGTACAAAACAGAAATGGAGTCACAGATGTAGAAAACAAACTTATGGTTTACCAGGGGGGAAGGGGGGGCAGGGAGAGATAAATTGTGAGCTTGGGATTAACATATACACACTACTATATATAAAACAGATAACTAATAAGGACCTACTGTATAGCACAGGGAACTCTACTCAATACTCTGTAATGACCTATATGGAAAAAGAATCTAAAAAAAGAGTGGATATATGTATATGTATAACTGATTCACTTTGCTGTATACCTGAAACTAATACAACATTATAAATCAACTATACTCCAATAAAAAATTTTTTAAAAGGAAGCAATTTTAAAACTAGTCTGGTGTTTCTCAGCCCTTCATTACCTCATAAACTCCTACTCTGCCATCAAGATCCTTCTCACATGCCACCTCCTCAGTGAAGCCTTCCTTCATATCTATTCTGCCTGCTGTTGTGCCACAGAACTCTATTCCCATCCCTACATCAGAACCTATACTCCACTACGGTGGAAGGTATCCATTTACTGGCCTCTGATGTGTCTAGCACCATCTCTGGCAGATAGCAGCCACTTGGTAAATGACTTCTGTCTCAAATGATTTCATTTCTTTTATTTTTAAAAAAATGTTTATTTATTTGGTTGCGCCAGGTCTTAGTTGTGGCTCACCGGCTCCTTAGTTGCGGCACACGGGCTCCTTAGTTGTGGCATGCGAAGTCTTAGTTGCGGCATGCATGTGGGATCTAGTTCCCTGACCAGGGATCAAACCCAGGCCCCCTGCACTGGGGGCACGGAGTCTTATCCACTGTGCCACCAGGGAAGTCCCCTTCATTTATTTTAAACATAGAAACTTCATCACCTATAGCTAACTCTAAAATAGTTACATTTTTCTCATCTCAATAGAAACCTGTCCTCACTAAAGAAAATTTGGAAAATACATCAAAGTATAAAGAAAACATTCCTTCACTGTTGAAACTCTAAGCCTTCTAGTCAATTTTTAGTGTAAATATAGCCAAGTTAAGATCATATCATATATACAGTTATTTATCTAATTTATTTTATATAACATGTCCTAAAAAATGTCCTGTCATTTAAAAAATATTCAAATTATGTTACATGGATATGCCAACATTTAACCATGTCTTTGGTTTTGGACAGGTAGATTGCTTCCAATAGCTTGGAACAGACATTATGTGGATAGATCTTTGTCCAAATCTCAGGATGCTTTGTTAATAAAAGATCAACCTTTTGAAAGTGAAGATGCAGACACTTATGAACAGATCAGCTACCCTCATCAGCTACTCTTTACTAACCCCCTTAAGCACCAGACAACAAAAGGGTCCAAGGAGTCACCATGTTACCAAACCACACATACATATTTTGTGTTCTTCTCCAGGAGTTGACACTCTTGTGTTGTGTTTCTCAAACAGGGCACTGAAGGGAACTTATAGATCTTTGCACAGACCTACCTTAAGCTTATGTGTTAAGCTGTAAATGCTTTCTCTCCTTTTCTTCCAGATATCCTATTCTCTCTCCCAAGTCCTCGTCTATGTCCTACTTCTTAGTCCTGATTCACTGTTCAGAGACCCTCCAAAGATCAAATCAGGGTTGCATAACCTTGGCACTATTGGCACTGAAGCTGGGTCGTTCTTTGTCATGAGGGCTGGAGGGGTTTAGCACATTGTAAGATGTCTAGCAGTATCCCTTGCCGCCACCCACTAGATGCCAGCAGCAAACCCCAGAGTTGTGACAACCAAAAATAACACCAAACAATGCCAAATGTCTTCTGGAAGACAACTTCATCTCCCGTTGAAAACTACTAACCTAAATTAACCATTTAGTTATTTGATAATGAAGGCCGGTTCATGGTCAACCAGAGTTGAGAATTAAGTTTCAACTAATATGCTAACTATGATCATCTGGACGTCAATTCACCTGATGTCATATCCACAGAACGATACTACAGCAGTTAGGGGTGTCTGCCATGGACTGGGAAAGGGTAGTTTGCCGTTTCCATTAACTGAACAGAGGTAGCTGGACCAGAGGAAGGACTGGAGTTGGCACAGTGTTTAAGACTGGACTTGGCTGCAAAGAGACCCAAGACCATCTTCCCTTGACTCCGTAAGAAGGGTAACAGAAACCTTAAGAGCATTCTATTCTTTCAAATGCATCTGACTGGTAACATTCTATGAAATGATCCCTAAAAGAATTTATAGTTGGCCGGGCATTAATATTTTTAAGCTTCCTATACTATCTGAGCACACCGTACACCATCAAAGGCTAGTCAGAAATAGAGCTAACACAAAGCTGGCAGAACTGAATGCTAACCCAGAAACCCTCATTCTCATGAAAGGAAATGGAGCCGCTTGCTTCTATACCATGTAATCTATGTGTAAAAAGAAAGAGAGAGAGGGCTCTCTCCAAACACCACTGGCTGTCCAAGAATATAATGGCTAATGCAGAACAAGCCAGACTGAGAAGGAACAAAACCATGGATTACTTCTGCTTCTGATTAACAGAAAGGCCTTGATTACCCACGATGTAATCTCACACGATTGCTGAACCTCTGTTACCTCAGCCTCAGTTTCCTGCATCTGGTAAGACAACCTCCTCATGTTAGGATGAGGAAACAAGATAATAACAAAGGCCGTATACAGTAAGTATTCTACCTTGATATTGTTTGGTGTCAGTATTATATTCAATCTAGAAAGTATCCACTAGCCTCTGTCAAATCTGCCCGTAGCTTAGCAACTGATGGTGTTGGGTAAGTAGAAACCCAAAAAGAGTCTCATTCAAAGCCTCTGTATTCACAATCTAGTTTCTCTTTACAACCGCAATTTGCTCAAACCATAGCTCATGCAGATCCAAATGTTTCTTCTCACTCCAATAACTTGGTGCAGTTAAGGAAAATTGATCATTACGCTACCCCCCGTTGTCTGCTTTTAGCATAATTCCTGACGTAAAATAAACCCAAATCCTTGGTCTTTGTAAAAAAATCACAGCACAAATGACCAAGTCAAGTAGCAGAGGCTGTCAGAGTTTTCGTGGTCCCAGATCAGTGATTCAAATCGGAAGAGATTAGAAAAACCCTTATGCTTTCAGTGGGTTTAAAGAGACAAATAAAAGAGACAAACCACCCACTGTAATTAACTGCTAAGGGAAACCAGCATATTCCCCGTGCTCCACATTCCGGTCCTCAGCACCCCATGATGTAATGAGGCACCAGAAGGTAATATCTTGGTGTGTTGCTAAAGCAGAAGAGTTGCAGCAAGATGGTCGTGGGGCCCCTGGGAAGAAGAGATGGTAACACTGACCCTTTCATCAGCTGGTCTGAACAGGTCAACGTGTATTTCCAAACCTAGAATAAGGGCAGAAGAATCTATTACGGTTGTTCAGCTTTCCTTTTCACTTTGGAAGGACTTGCTTGCATTTTTTCCACATAAGAAGTCCCAGCACAATAGAATCATGGAGTATCAGGACTGGAAAATATTTGGCAATAATTATGTACAGCGTTTCTTAAAGCATGGTCCGAGGATCCCCCTACATCAGAATTACATGTGATACTTGTTTAAAATGCAGATTCATGGGTTGGTGTTCCAAAAATTCATTTCCTTTCCCTCTGGCCTACATAGCCCAGCCTCCCTTGAAGAGAAATGTGACCATATGACTTGATTCCAGCCAACGCAATGTGAGTGGAAGAGATGTGCCCTCCCTCATACAAGCCTTCAGGCTCTTTCCCCTTCCATGACTTGACTCACGGGAATATGGCGACCATGGAAGGCACATGCTGGAGATGGCAGAGCCACGATATGGAAGGAGCCTGGATCCTAGCTAATACACAGGGTCCCGCCTTAGACATAACAAGTAACAGTCTAGAATCTTGTTGAAGAAAAAAATTATTCTGACACTTGCCACAACGGTAAGGAAGACTTTCTTCTAGACTATTATAATAAGAGCACTGCAGTAGTGGAGAGAGATCGGCTCAATTCTGGTACAAGAAGTTCAAGTGGGGATTTATAGCCAAGGAGCAGGGTGAGAGGGTCACAGTGGATGTAAAATCACTAAAAGGAAATGTCAAGGGTAGGGGGATTCTTGCTAAACTTGCCTAACAGGATTCTTGCTAAAGACAGGCCAAGGATTTAGACACCAAAGGTAGTGGATGAGGAACTTGGTCAGATATCAAGGGCAGGGCATAACTGAGCAGGGTTCTTTGCTAAGACTGGGCTGGGCAGGCCGAAGACAGAACCAGAGGCCAAGGATGAGGCCTAGTTGAAAAGAGGGCCCAGAGGAGCCTGACTAAACTTTGGTCAAGGAGAGAGACTTTTTCAAGGTAGGGCCTTGGAATTCTCCACTTTAACAACCTCATTAAGATTTAGGAAGGGAAATAAGCCAGAGGAGAGGTAACCTCCACCAGACCATACAGGCAAATACTGAAAAGAGCCAGGATTAGAAGTCTCCAGGGATGGGTCAGGTTTGATCCAGTGTTTCAACAAACTAATAACTAAATACCAAGTTCAAACGTAACTCCATACCTATACGTTATCCAGGATTGAAAGCAACTTGTAAAGACCTTGGAGCAATTTAAGCAGAAAGCATTCCTGCCTAAAAAACAGAAAACATGGACTCTCATCTTTCATTTCACAGCTCTAACTCTGAAAAACAAAGGAAAGGAAAGATGGGAAGGAATGGATTACCAAAAAGCCCGATGCAGGGCATGGCCAAGCCTGTCAGATTCTCCAACTGCCTCTAGTCATTAGGAATAATTAGACCCTCTAGTTAGTAATGGGCAAGAAATAATGAACAGACATTTCAGGGCCAGCTCCCCAGATATTATAAAACTATGGGGAGAGAGGGAGGCAACTTTCTCCAACAAGACAATTACCTTAGAAATGAAAAGATGCCCCTATGGCCCAAAACACTTTTTTAGAATCGGGTTCAGTCTATTGATCCTTAAACAAAGGACCTGGTTATTTGGAAAATGGTTTTAAAAAAATAATCATGCAAGGCGTGAGTGACATTGCAGCTTGCCCTCCGTCTCCTATTGCTGACGACCCTTCAGCTCTACCATCTCCCACCTCCCTCCCTCCTCAGTCAATAACTCTTCTTGCCTGTGCACTCGATGCCAGCCCCTGGATGCCAGCGGTTGGACTGTACTGCTGTACTTTTCAAGGTAATGTACAGTAAGATTACAAATGTTTTCTTTAAAAAATAATAATAATAATCATGCAGAGTTGACTTAATATTCCTTCAGCGCTCTCTCCTGCTTTTAGCCTTTCTTGCTTGGTCTTACAAGTCTACTTGTTGAAGCCCTCCTTGATCATCAAGCCCTATTTAAATGCCCTCTCGTAAGCAATCTCACTCATCCCACTACCACCCGTGGAATAAAATTCCCAGATCTGGGACTTCCCTGGTGGTCCAGTGGCTAAGACTCCACACTCCTAATGCAGGGGGCCCAGGTTCAATCCCTGGTCAGGGAACTAGATCCCACATGCCTCAATGCCAACAAAGGTCCCACATGCCACAACTAAAGGTCCCACATGCCACAACTAAAGGTCCCACATGCCACAACTAAAGGTCCCACATGCCACAACGGCAACAAAGATCCTGCATGCTGCAACTAAGACCCAGCACAGCCAAATGAATAAATAAATAAATAAAATTTTTTTAAATCCCCAGATCTGAGACACCTGTGGTCCAAGTTGTGAATCTCTTTCAGCTTTTTAAGTACCATTTCTGACATGCTTATTTGGGACAAAGAGAATCACCTTTTATAGACATGGTTTCTACGACCCTTGAATTATTATGGTCTTCCAAGTCTTCAATCTCAAGCAGACTAACAGTATCCCTACCCCTCTTGCAAATCCCTAAAAGCTGGGATTTGGAATTCACTGTAGGCAACATAAATCTGACCAGTTATGTAACATAGAACATCAGACAGAGCTGGCTCCCATGCAAGTCATTTAGAGCATATTTCATAAGAGCGGGATTTCACAGAGTGCAGCCTCCCTACAGCCAAAGAGAAGCCACAGTCTGTACACCGTTCATCCCTGGACCCTCCTCGGTCTCCAATTAAAATCACTGGGAGGATAGAAATGGATGAGATTTCATTAAGTGAAAAATTTCATGAAAATCAATTCTAACCTCTTTAGCTCCCAGCGGTGAGACTTGTGTTTATTAGGACAGCACTGAAGATAAGCTCTCCCAGGGAAATGACAACAGCAGGTATCAAACAACTTTCATACACTCTAGAAGTGGAGGCTGCAATTTAGAATTTGCACTGGCTTTCCAGTGCTTTTGCACAGTGCTTTCCCAGTCACCGAAAAGCATGGCGCTGAGTCAGCCAGCCCAGAAAAACAGCGACTGAGGAATACAGCTTCCTGACTTCCAAATAATAAATTAATAAAGGCAGGTTTCTGCTAAATTCCTTATTGCATTCAATTTCAAAGGAGGAGTAGAAGTATCTACAATGCCACGATGGTTTTAAAGCATAAGGGATTGGACTAATGAATTTCATGCTTATGCTCTGGGAATTTGCAAGGAAAAAATTCAGAATAGATGACTAATTGCTGCAATATTAATTTCATATTTACATTCCCCAAAAGCACTGAAGTGAAATTTGTCAGCTTGAGGAAAAAGAGGCTGGACTATTCATTCGGACCTCGGATAAATAATGATCTAATACCTTTTTTTTTTTTTTTTTTCTTTTTGGCGGTACGCGGGCCTCTCACTGTCGTGGTCTCTCCCGTTGCGGAGCGCAGGCTCCGGACGCGCAGGCTCAGCGGCCATGGCTCACGGGCCCAGCCGCTCCGCGGCACGTGGGATCTTCCCGGACCGGGGCACGAACCCGTGTCCCCTGCATCGGCAGGCGGACTCTCAACCACTGTGCCACCGGGGAAGCCCTGATCTAATACCGAAATTAACTGGAGTCTGCCATTAAATATGTAACAATAAAAAAAAATTATGTCAGCAACACTTTCTAAGAATAAGAGGATGCAAACGTAACTACTGCTTCTGCTATAGACAATGTTATGGTCAGTAAGTAGATAACGTTTCCGTGGGAAATGTCACCTGGCACATGGGATGCAACACCAACTGTCACAGGCTAATGTGAGACATGATCTACGGTGATGAGTGAATCTTAACTTTGAGCAAAACACTTAATCCAGGGCCTCAGTTTCTTAATCTGTAACATGAAAGATTTGAATTCATCTTATCACTATGCCCCCGATGGCTTTAACATTCTTTAATGCCATGACAAGCTTTACTCTGCTTTAGTGCAACTGTCTTCTAGAGTGTTCTTTAACCATAGTTATTTTATATTACATTTTGGTTTTGCTGAAGGAGGGGCAGTGCTCGCTTCAAAATACTCCTTCACGTTAGATCAAATTTTGTGGAAAATAATCTGACAAATCAAGGAGATGTTAAGCTTCTCCTTGCCATTCTGGAAGTTGTCTATATTTGCAATTAAAAGAAACTCAGACCCTTAGCAACTGCCTAGAATTCTGGCTATTGTCACAAACACTTCCCCACCACAGCCTACCTGGCAAAGATCTCAGACACTCAAACTCCTGGCAACATCCAAAAGCCTGTTCTCTTCATAGGAGACCTAGGATGGCCCAAATGCTTGTAAAATCCAAGAATTAACTTAAGACTACCATTCATTGCCTCCTGCGTTGGAATATATCCAGTGAATTTATCAGTTAGCCCTCCCTGATACAGGGAAATGAATACAGTCACAGGGAAGAGGGAAACGAAGGGGAGACTGGGGTTTTGTTAGTTGCCTTTCTGGCTTGGGCTTTGGGGAGGGTGGTTTGCGGGCACAGAGTGTTGTTTAAACTAACTCTGCCTTTAGCCGAAATTTCTGCAGCTGAAAATTATAAGCAACCTCTTGTGCTGTTATCTACTGAAGATCAGTACGTGAATTCTGGCTATACCACGCCTCGTGACCCAGACTTCCATTCCTTCTGTCCTGTGCTAAGATTCACTGACGCTCACTTTTGGAGAGCTCACTGAGCCTCCAATGGAAGCTTATACACTGGCTTTCATGGTGCACAAGGACTGCACGATCAAGGGCAAGTTTCTGGGTATCACTGAGCGAAGACCAGGGAACGGTGAGGTATGAATGAGAAAGATGCAGAGAAGGTAGAGGAAACAGAAAAGAAATACAGAGCATCCCCAACATACCAATGGGAGGTAGTCATTCACCACAATCAGGCCATGAGACACAGAAGACTTCCCATTACAATGATAGGCCCCCAAGGCGGCAGCCCGGGCACCTTCAGCGAGTCCACAAGGCCTTTTCAATCCAAGTGTAATCGGTGTGCTGCACATCTTCAATGAGAACAAATGCTAAAAACAGAAAACTTGCAAACCTTGCTGTAAAATTAAAGCAAAACAGTAAAGTTCAAAAGGAAGCAATATTTATTCAGCATAAAAGCTCATGCTTAACGAAGAGTAGATTTAGGGACTTCCCTGGTGGCGCAGTGGGTAAGACTCCGCACTCCCAATGCAGGGAGCCCGGGTTCAATCCCTGGTCAGGGAACTAGATCCCACATGCATGCCACAACTAAGAGTTCACATGCCACAACTAAGGAGCCCACCTGCCGCAACTAAGGGGCCCGCCTGCCACAACTAAGACCCAACGCAACCAAACAAACAAACAAATAAATAAATAAATCTTTAAAAAAAAAAAAAGAAAAGTAGATTTAATCAGAAGAAAACAGGGTGGCTGGAGACATTCTTGGAAATTCTGGAGTGGGCTTGAGACCAGTGGTCTTGCTTATTATTAAGAATTTCATGTTAAAACTAAAGATACCAATACTACCTTGAACCTTACAAACCACAATTATTCGGGCTACTTTGGATTCTAAATAGGATAAGAGTAAGAAAGAAAAGCAAGGGGAGTAGAGGAAAGAAGAGAAAATGACTGAAAAAAGGCAGAGGGCTTCCCTGGTGGCGCAGTGGTCGAGAGTCCGCCTGCCGATGCAGGGGACGCAGGTTCGTGCCCCGGTCCGGGAAGATCCCACATGCCGCGGAGCGGCTGGGCCCGTGAGCCATGGCCGCTGAGCCTGCGCGTCCGGAGCCTGTGCTCCGTGATGGGAGAGGCCACAACAGTGAGAGCCCCGCATACCGCCAAAAAAAAAAAAAAAAAAAAAAGGCGGAGAAAGGGGGAAGAATTTTTCCTTACTAAAGTCATTGAACAATAACTGGAAAAGGAGGAAGAATGTAAGAAGGAATTATCTGCGTTAAAAATTGAGCTGTGAGTTCAGAGATAAAGGATGAAGGAAAGCAAATGGAAGTAAAAAGACTATGGCTCAGGTGCTTGCCTGCAGCATCTATAGGGACAGTAGCTGGATGACTGCCGACCTGAGAAATATGGAGATGGGCAGTGACCCAGGATGAGTAGTTGTGCAAGTCAGGGTTCTCTAGAGACACAGGAAGAAGAAGAAAAAAAAAAAAAAAAAAAAAAAAAAAAATATATATATATATATATATATATATATATGGAGAGAGAGAGAGAGAGAGATTCTTTATGGGGAATTGGTTCACACAGTTACAAAAGCTGACAAATGCAAGATCTGCAGTTGGCAGGCTGAAGACCCAAGGGAGCTGAGGGTATAGCTCCCGTCCAAGGCCAAAGGTAGGAAAAAAGACTAATGTCCCAGCTTGATGGTGAAGTCAGGCAGGAGGAATTCTCCCTTTTGGGGGAAAGGGTCGGATTTTTGGTCTATTTAGGTCTTTAACTGATTGGACCCATGTGACGTGGAGCAATCTGCTTTACTCAGTCGATTTTAAAACATCCTCAGAGAAGAAACACTCAGAAAAATATTTGAACCAAATATCTGGGCACCAGGTAGCCCAGTCAAATTGACATGTAAGATGAAGCTACACAACACTCAGGCATAACCGGCCCCAACATACGAGAAACACTGGTCACTCCTAAGACGTCTACACTGGCCAAGATTCAAGGACAGAATCTAAGTTAGAAGTGCAAAGTGGAGAAGCCCCAAACCAGGGGCCCGCTATGGAGGTGTTTTGCAAACATTCAACTCCACCTGTGACCTCAGGCTACAACTTCCCTATGGCTCAGGAATCCACATTCCGAACGGTGACAGCTTTCAGAGGCACAGACCTCTACTAGACAGGCTGGCAGATACCCAAATTTTGGCATGAGTTTTTGGGGTCAGGGTCCAGCTCTACCCAGTTAAGTCTCCTGACTTTCACTCCTGAAGATCCCTGTGACCAAGGTACTGGATGTCTCCCAGCCTCAGTTTCCCCATCTACAAGAGCATACGCGTCAACAGTATCCACCTATTCAGACTGTTCCGAGAGTCAATGAAGCAATGGATGTTAAGGACTTAGTCCAATGCCGGACACGGTAGGTGCTTGAAAAAAAATAGTAGCTGTTGTTTTGTTTTCCTTTTTAATAACTGCTAGTTCCCTCCACAAAGTTTCCACAGAAAAATACCAGCTACTTCCACAGAGAAAACTGCCTGGCAGGTGTCACAACAAAAGTCCCTTTTCTTTCTTGGGTAGGACTGGATTTGGCATCAGGGCAATCTGCTATATACAGTACCAGGAGAGTTCCCTGCCAACTGACCGAGACGAAGCAAAAAAATGCCCACACCTTGGCATAACTGGATTAGGCAGAAAAGCAAATACCTGGCAGGCTGTAAAAAAGAAGGAAAGTGCACGGGGCCCGGGGACTCTCGTTGGGCAACCAGTCTGGTATCAGGCAGCAACCACACAGCTGGCCTCTTCCCTCCCTGAAGAATCTACGGGATGGTGGAAGGAGCTACCCGTGGAGGATGCAGCTATAGAAGGCAGGACGCCCTGGCCCGTGGGGAGCACAGCTGCCCTTTCGCCCACTGGCTGTTATTAGACAGAGGCAGGACTCAACTCCCTCCCTCCCAGAAGATAAAGCCAACTCTATATCCCACCAAAAGAACTGGAATCCTCCCAAACCAGCTCCTTTCGAAGGGGCCCCTCCTACTTTCCCCATCACAAGCAACAGAGCCTCTCTCCTATTCCAGAGAAGCAAGTCCAAGATACTTCTCCAACATGTTTCCTTGGTCCTGTATAACCACAGCTTCTTCCTCTAGTTCTGCTGTGAAGAAGGGCTGCTGGGCTTCCCTGGTGGTGCAGTGGTTGAGAATCCGCCTGCCGATGCAGGGGACACGCGTTCATGTCCTGGTCCGGGAAGATCCCACATGCTGTGGAGCAGCTGGGCCCGTGAGCCATGGCCACTGAGCCTGTGCGTCCGGAGCCTGTGCTCCGCAGCGGGAGAGGCCACAGCAGTGAGAGGCCCGTGTACCGCAAAAAAAAAAAAAAAAAAGAAGGGCTGCTTTTTCTCATGGGTGCCCTGCTTCCCACCCAGACCTAAGTTTCCTCAAGGCAGAACCAATGCATCTTGCTTCCCAGGATTTAGGAAAGTGTAGAGCACACAGCATGCAACCAAAAGACCCAGCAAAGAACAGTGTTGACCCACAGAGGGGCCAAGAGGGAGAAGACCACCTTTCCCTCTTGGAGAGTCCATCAAAACAGCCCTTGTGGGCCTCAGACATCACTAAACAGCACCTAGTCCATCCAGAAGCCAATTAAGCTAGGAAGCCAAACTGAGAGTTTAAAAGGGAAAAAAGTTCACACAAGATGGATAGGGCTGAGGGCCCACAAGCTAAGACATGCTTGTCATCTGTGTTATACCAGGGGGTGATCTGTAGCTCCGAGGTGAACATAAATCAGGCCTCAAGCAGCAGGCGCAGCCAGTCAGCTGGGCCACAGGCATCCTGACGCTACCCATCCATCACGCCTGCTGATATCTGGGGTTCCCAACCCCAGGCAGAGCCAGCCAAAGGGGTAGGCGGGCTGGGTGATTCAGACCGCCAAACAGCCTGCATGCTTGATTTAATAGATCATATTTTTCTCATGCATTTTTAAATTCAGATAATTCACCCGACATTACTTTAATAAAAAAATATATATGTTCTGTGAAGAGGGAACTTGGCCAAGTCTATACATGGTTGAGTAATCCAACTCAAGTGACCCTGATGATTCCACCACGAAGCCAGGATGGAAAGCACCGGGCGTTAAGTGGGGCTCAGAGAAAGGAGTGATCAAGGGGGCTCGGGGCTGGGGGGCAGGGGGTAAGGTGGAATCTGCTGGAAAAGAATGGAAGAGGGGTGCTGGGGACATTCCTGGAGGAACAGACATGCTCTGAACCAACAGGATGAAAACAAAATAGCAAAGCAACCTGTTAATTGGGAAAAGGTTGGACAATGAGGCTAACATCAGACTCTAGGGGAGATGCAATACCAGTGTGTGTGTGTGTGTGTGTGTGTGTGTGTGTGTGTGTGTGTGTGTGACAGAGAGAGATAGAGATGCAAGTCAGTGTTTAGGAAGACAGATCTCAAGGACACTTCAAAGAAAATTGGAGAGGACTGAAAAAGGGAAAGGTGAAACATGAAATAAGGTGAAATAAGTGAAATGAAAATAACAAAGAAGGTGGAGGTGTCGATGCTAACACTCACACTGAAAATCTGGTGGCTGGAAGACTAGTGATGACACTAACGGATACCGGGAAGTTGGAAGAGGGAAAATGGTGAGTTCTGGTTTCAAAGTGTATCTCCCAGGGCTTCCCTGGTGGCGCAGTGGTTGAGAATCCGCCTGCCGATGCAGGGGACACGGGTTCGTGCCCCGGTCCTGGAAGATCCCACATGTCGCGGAGCAGCTGGGCCCGTGAGCCATGGCCGCTGAGCCTGCACGTCTGGAGCCTATGCTCCGCAACGGGAGAGGCCACAACAGTGAGAGGCCCGCGTATCGCAAAAAAAAAAAAAAAAGTGTATTTCCCAGATCAGTAAGCCATGCTATGGAGGGCACATCCTCAGGTGACTCAAGCATCCTCACCTTTGTACAAGCCCCTCTCCCTGATTGTGGGCGTGACCTGTGACTTGACTTTGACCAGTGGAATACAGCAAAGGTGATGGATGTCACTCCACTGATGACATTTCATTATGTAAGAGTCCACCTTAGCAGGCTGGGCCTTTGAAAAGCAAACTGCCAGGCTGTGAACTGCCTGTGGATGGGGCCATGTGGCAGGAACTACAGGTGGCCCCTGGGAGCTGCGTGACCTCCAGCTGACAGTCAGTAGAAATCCAGGCCTCTCCATCCCACAGCTGAAAGGAAATGAATTCTGGTACCACATGAATGAGCTCGGAGGCAGTTTCTTCCCCAGACCAGCCTCCAGATGAGAATGCAGCCTGGCCAACACCTTGATTATAGCCTTGTAAGACCCACTCAAGTGCACACAGACTCTTGACTCACAGGACTGTGAGATCATAAGCATGTGGGGTTTTTTTGTTTTTAATAAATTTATTGTATTTATCTATTTTTGGCTGCATTGGGTCTTTGTTGCTGCGCACAGGCTTTTCTCTAGTTGCGGCAAGAGGGGGCTACTCTTTGTTGCGGTGTGTGGGCTTCTCATTGTGGTGGCGTCTCTTGCCGTGGATCATGGGCTTTAGGCACGCGGGCACCACTAGTTGTGCCTCGCGGGCTCTAGAGCGCAGGCTCAGTAGTTGTGGCGCGTGGGCTTAGTTGCTCCGCGGCATGTGGGACCTTCCTGGACCAGGGCTCGAACCTGTGTCCTCTGCATTGGCAGGTGGATTCCTAACCACTGCGCCACCAGGGAAGTCTACGTGCGTCGTTTTAAGACCCTAAGTTTGTGGTTATTTGTTGTGAATCCCCCAGAAACTGGAGTGACTGGGCTGAAGCTCAGCAGAGAGGTAACGTGTGGACGTGTGTCCATCACCCACTGGAATGAGAGCCCACGTGCTTGAAGCAAATGGCCTGGGGCTGAGCCCCAGCACTTCCCAGCTGTGTTACCATGGCCAAATTACATATTCTCTCTGTACTTCAATGTCCTCATTCATAAAATTAAAAGAATAAAAAAAATAGTACCTATCACCCAAGGTTGCTACTGATGACTCAATTAATTAACAACTGTTAAGCGCTTAGAACAACATCTGCTCCAGAGTAAGCACTATTGGGGGAGGGAGGGTGGGTTAAGTTCTCAGAGGCAAAAAGTGCTAAGAAAGGTGAAGAAAAAGGCAAAACAACAAGCTATGGGGGAAAGAAGATGGGCCAGGGGCAAGTTAAAGCAGAGTCAGACAGCAAGTGGCAAAGAGGATCAACAAAATCGGAGTCCAAAATCTCACTCATGGGCTCAAGAGAGAACTTCAATGGGGGATCGAGAAATATAAGGAAAGGTGGAGCCTAGAAAAAGTCATCAGATGAAAGAGCAGTAGTAGAATGAAGACATTTCCATGAGTTAAAAAGGAATCAGCCCAAAGCAGGGGGTGGTGGAGAATTAACTGGCCTACAGAGACGGAAAGACCTGGCCCGCTGGCCTCCTTGCTCACACACACCGGGACGCTCCCTCCTCAAAGCCTTGGCACTGGCTCATTATCTCTTCCTGAGCATTCTTCCTTGATATCTACACTTCCTTTCAGTGTTCGTCCGAAAGCCCTTTCTCATCAGGCTGGTCCTGAGCAATGTATTTAAAATGGCACCCCAGTGACCTTGGGCCCTGCTACGCTTTTATCTACAGCAGCGGTCCCCAACCTTTCTGGCACCAGGGACCAGTTTTGTGGAAGACAATTCTTCCACACACCAGGGAGGGTGGGGGGAGGACATGGTTCAGGTGGTGATGCGAGTGATGGAGAGGGCAGAGGAAGCTTCGCTAGCTGGCCCGCCACTCACCTCCTGCTGTGCGGCCGGGTTCCTAACAGGCTTCAGTACCGGTCCATGGCCTGAGTGTTGGGGAGCCCTGATCTACAGCATTTATATCATACCATTCTACAAGATTTAGTACTTGTTACATTTATTGTTTTTCTGTCTCCCCTACTAGAATGCAAGCTCCACAAAGACAGATTATCGTCTGTATTTTTTGCTGATACATTCCTAGGGTTTAGAACAAGGTACAGCTCATAACAGGTACTCAGAGACATGACAGCTAAACGCAACATCTCGTTCAAACTAGATCCTTTCACTTATAAGGACATGATGAGAACAACAGGCAAAATTTGATTGGGGGTTGGAAAGAAACACAATTTTCTTTGTGAAAATGTGAATTGTCCCACAATTCACCAGGGACACTGCAGGCTCTCTGCTGGCGTGGGGATCGGGGGGGGGGGCAGGGGGACACTGGAAAGGCAGCCTCCCTGCCCACCTGGTGAGGACAAGCTTCCTCCAGCTCAAGTCACCCAGGGCAAAGGGACCTTGCCAGGAAAACTGGAGAGCATTGGCTAGGCCCGGAAGAGCCTCTTTCCGGTAAGACTTACAAAATTAACAAATGTCTCACACTATTTATATCTTTTGTCATTGCAAAGAAGTTTATAATTTACTGAAATTGATCAGCTTTCCATTTCTTTTTAACTTTGTACTACGGCAAGTTGTAGGAGGACATAATCCCCATGGACCCATAATCCAATTCAACTATTCAATCCTGTTTCAACACACACACACACACAGAGTTGGTCCGTTCAAATCAACATCTAAACAAGATCCACACACTGCATTTGGTTGATCGAATTCCTTGGTTCCTTTATCAGAGGTTCCCCTTTCCTCCTCCTCTTATTTCCTTCGCATTGTTTTTCTCACAGTTTCCCCATTTTCATTAAATGTCTCCTCAAAGCACTCCTCTGTCCCTTCTTTTCTCAGACTCCCCTGATCATCTTTTTTTTTATTTATTTTTGGCTGTGTTGGGTCTTCATTTCTATGCGAGGGCTTTCTCCAGTTGTGGCAAGCAGGGGCCACTCTTCATCGTGGTGCGCAGGCCTCTCACTATCGCGGCCTCTCTTGTTGCGGAGCACAGGCTCCAGACGCACAGGCTCAGTAGTTGTGGCTCACGGGCCCGGTTGCTCCGTGGCATGTGGGATCTTCCCAGACTAGGGCTCGAACCCGTGTCCCCTGCATTAGCAGGCAGATTCTCAACCACTGCACCACCAGGGAAGCCCCTGATCATCTTTTTTGAGAACTTTTTGTTAGCAAGGCCTCTGGAAAGCCTAGGACAGGGACACTTAATGTTCAGGCTCCAGCAAGGAGCTCACGGGAGAGGTAAGAGCCCCCGAGGACTCTGCCAAGCACAGCATTAACCGCACAGAAAACAAAAGTGTAAGAAAATTCCCCAGAAACACCCATGCAGTCATGGCTCTGCCGGTAACCACAACTTAGGTGAATCCCTGTCCCTCCTTGGGCCTTAGTTTCTTCAGTGGGAATGGACAAAATGATAACAACGACGTTGACATCATTGCACATTTATTGCCTAAAGATCCTTCAAGATTTCTTCCAGCCAAGACTGTGATCTTTGGTCTCAAACTCACACAATGCATTAGCAAAGGACGACATCCTCCTTGGTTGGGTGAGGGAAAAGAGATCGGGAGTGGAGGGGAATATTTCATAAATGACAAAGGGAAAAACTAGGGACATTGGTGACAAAGAAACTGTAACCACAAATGTAGGTTACAAAACAAAACTTCAGTCATCAACATAATCCCAATTTGAACAACATGCTATTGTTTCAAAGTCCTTTCTTACACATTAGCAAATTTGATCCACACTAACGGATAAATGATAAAGGATGGTGTAAAAGGTTAATGGTAGAGTCTTGGTATGACAGTGTATCACTAGACCAGTGGTTCTCAACCAGGGCAATTTTACTCCACTTCCCCAGGGCCATCTGGCAATGTCTGGAGGCACTTCGGTTGTCACAGGTGGGGCAGGGTACTGGCATCTAGTGGGCAGAGGCCCAGGATGCTGCTAAACATTCCACAAAGCTCAGGACAGCCTGCACCACAGGGAAGTATCCAGTCCAAAGTGTCAGCAGCTCTGAGGGAGACAGTCTCTGATCGGGGTGAATCTCCTTGTTACCCAAGTGAAACTGCGCTGGGGGCACGGTGGAGGGGGGGGGCGGCTACTAAGGTCTAAAACCACAGTTAGATAGACACCCTGCACCCTACCTGAGCCTCCACATTGCAGACCATGCCAACACATGAGATTTGATAAGGAGACTGTCTTGGTTTGGTTTGGTTTGGTCACCAAGATAGATCAGAACACATATTTCCGAATCTCAATTATTCCCTCAATGGAGTCACCTTGGAAAACTATTTGTAAGACACTATCCAACTGAGGAACTTACCCTGTGTGGCAGACGCGTCTCTGAATGAGAGCTGTGACATCCCATGATTGAGGTCATGGGCCATTGGTGACCTTGGGAAGGACGGGCGATGAACACAGTGGCTGATGAGGGGGTGGGGAGAGTGTGTGTGGAGGGGCTGCTACTTCATATTCAATTCTCAGGGAGGCCCGTCTGGGAAGGCGACGTTTGAATTTTACCGAAAAAAAAAAAAAAAAAAAAAAAAAACTAAAACAAGAAAAAAAAAATTTTTTTAAGAATTTTGCTGAAAGATCAAAGCCATCCAAAAAGAGAAAAATCGGCCATTGATGAAGATAGTCCAAAGAACACACCCCAGACTCTAAAAGCTATTTCCAGAAAAGAGGCCCCAAATTTCTGAACAGCAGCGGTCTTCTTCAAATAAGTATACTGGGCAGTGCTGCCTCCTCAGCAAGCCACCCCCAGTACAACTCTTTCAAAAGATAAGCTCTGGGGCCTCCCTGGTGGCGCAGTGGTTGAGAGTCCGCCTGCGGATGCGGGGGACGCGGGTTCGTGCCCCGGTCTGGGAGGATCCCACGTGCCGCGGAGCGGCTGGGCCCGTGAGCCGTGGCCGCTGAGCCTGTGCGTCCGGAGCCTGTGCTCCGCAAACGGGAGAGGCCACAACAGTGAGAGGCCCGCGTACCGCTTTAAAAAAAAAAAAAAAAAAAAGATAAGCTCTGGTGTGACTGTCTTGACCTCAACCCCTTTACAGAGCTAACTTCCACCAGCAGGCTGAGGCTCAGGAATTCAGCACCAGCTGTGGTGAACGGCACCCCCCCTATCACCAGCACCCCCCATCACCATCACCACCACCAGCACCACCAGCACTACCACTGCTCTGAGAAGGAGCCTGGATATGGCGGGTCCTGGGCAAGGAACGCCTGAACCAAAGGAGTAGCGAATAAAAGCTCAGGCCTGCCTGGAATGTTCTCTCCTTATTTGAGTCCTTGTGTGTTCTTGTCTCCCAATGCTCGGGGAGACAAATGCCTGGGCCCTAGGGAAACTGAGGCTCAGACTCCAAGCCTGGGAGTCCAATCCCTTTCCCTCTTTTTCCTGATGCTGCTACTTCTTGGATTCATCAACTCTGGCCATCTCAGCAATAAGATCCTCAGGGCCGGACGCGGGGATGGGTCTAGAAAATAAGCCAAGGAGGCTTCTCGGCCTGTTTGAAGCATAAGCCCCAGGCTTACCTGACACCTGGGCAAAAAAGGTCCTCTACTTGGTCTACATCAACTGCCCAGCAAACTACCCTGTGGTCTGAGCTAAAGCCACAGCCTATATTAAGGAGTTTCTCTTCTCCTCCCTTCCCTAATCAACAGGGCAGTAGTAGGTGTCTGGTAAAGCATTAGAGGACCCTCTGTCCTAGCCCTTCCTCTAGGAAGTATCTCTCTCTCTATCATAAAAAAGCAAAAAAAAAAACCCAACACAACAAGGCAGGTAGCAAGATGCTACAATCTGTGTACAGATTCAGAAGTGCTACTGCAGGAACTAATTCAGACATCACCCCGTCCTGAGAGGTCCCCTGCCCACCCAAGCTTAAGCTTCACACTTCAAAGAAAGATTTGTGAATTACACTTTATGATACCAATTATTTCCAAATGCATTATGAAACAGGAGCTTTGCTAAGCAATTTTATTCGTTGAATTCTTTCCTTCTATCATTTTTAATAATTACACTCTGGTTTTTAGTACATTAAGATGCAATTAAGAAAAAAAAAGTCCTGTATATTTTTAACTCTATTTCAATTTTTTTTTTACACAAAGAATTCCAAAGCCATCCATAATAATGTAGCATACAATATAGACAAAAGACAAAAGGAATAGTTTAGATAAAATTAGCTGAGTCCCATTTAGGAGAAAAAAATGCAAGCCTACTTATTTCCAAAACCCTTATCATGAGACATTCATTGAAAGGATGGAGAATTCTTCATCATACAAAGGCAAAAACAAACCACACAGGAGCACACTGGTGGAAGAGAAAGCTTTATACTATCTAAGGAAGAGGGTATAGCAAATCAGGACTCAAATGCTGAATCTGGAGATTACTAACAGTCAATTATCTGCCCAGTAAAATGTCACCATTATTAAATGTGAACCCACCCATGTTGAATTATATTTCCAGGCAAGTAGAAGGATGATGTCATCTAATGGGTAGAAAAATGAACAAAGAAAAACAAAATTATCTTAATGATTTAAGGCACAATTTGTGAGCCACAGAATTTCACATTCACAGGTACTAAGGTTGAGGGGCATTTCAGCAATGAAGAAATATTTTTGTTTGCTCCATATGCTAAAGCCTTATTCATCCTCTGCTTACCTTCTAGCCCAGAGGTCAGCAAACTTTCTTTTTGTAAAGGGCCAAATAGTAAATATTTCAGGCCATTACTCGACTCTGCTATTGTAGCACTAAACCAACCACCGACAATATGTTAAAAAACAGGTGTAGGGCTTCCCTGGTGGCGCAGTGGTTGAGAGTCCGCCTGCCGATGCAGGGGACACGGGTTCGTGCCCTGGTCCGGGAAGATCCCACATGCCACGGAGTGGCTGGGTCCGTGAGCCATGGCCGCTGAGCCTGCGCGTCCGGAGCCTGGGCTCCGCAATGGGAGAGGCCACAGCGGTGAGAGGCCCCCGTACCACAAAAAAAAAAAAAAAAAAAAAAAAACAGGTGTAGCTGTGTTCCAATAAAAACTTATTTATAAAAACAGAACCGTGGGCTGTAATTCGCCTACCCCAGTTCTAGTCCACAGCGTGCTAGGAAGGAGGGGTGAGGCAGAGCACACTTAGGACAGTCTTGTAAGAAATGGCAGGAATAAGCAAAGAGAGCTGGTAGATCTGAAACTACCCACCAAGACATGGAGCATAGCCCTTCATACCCAAGAGAATTTTTCCAAGACGAAAATCAAGTCTAGATACATGAGGTAGGAATTAGCTCTCAGCAACCTTTGTTCTCAAGCTACAAGTGTTTCTCCCTCACAGAAACAGCTGCTTCTACTTTACCATGTGGCTGGTCTTCTGAACTGGGTGACACCCAGAATATGTCCCCTGATGGAAGTTACGCTATCATGTATGAAATATTCTTGCCCCCAAATTTGAACCTAAATCTGATCAAGACTTTAGTTTATAGGACATTTGGGGGACAATGAAACACGTTAGGACTTCCCTGGTGGCGCAGTGGTTAAGAATCCACCTGCCAATGCAGAGGACACGGGTTCAATCCCTGGTCCAGGAAGATCCCACATGCTGCAGAGCAGCTAAGCCCATGCACCATAACTACTGAGCCTGCGCGCCACAACTACTAAGGTCACACCCCGCAACTACTGAAGCCCACGCGCTCTAGGGCCCGCATGCCACAACTGCTGAGCCCGCGCACCTACAGCCTGTGCTCCACAACAAGAGGAGCCACTGCAATGAGAAGCCCGCGCATGGCAACAAAGACCCAACGCAGCCAAAAATAAATTTAAAAACTTTTTTAAACTTTTATTATAAAAAAAAAAAAACCCACGTTAAATGACAACACCAGAATGTTGGCAACAAAATCTACATGTGGGGAAACACACAGATCCCGATCCAAGAGATTCAAAATATCCAAAAGATCCAGCTTCTTGACCAAATAAAATATATCACAAGACAGAAACAAGAGGACTTCCCTGGTGGTCCAGCAGTTAAGACTCCATGCTCCCAATGCAGGGGGTATGAGTTCAATCCCTGGTCAAGGAAGATCCCACATGCCCTGTGGCACAGCCAAAACTAAATTTAAGATTTTTTTAAATAAATAAGTTTAAAAGTATGCCATTTTTAAAAATTTTTAGAATTATTTTTAATTCTAAAAAAAAGACAGAACAAGAGAGGGACAGGAAACCTGTGTATTAAAAGAGACTTAGGGGCTTCCCTGGTGGCTCAGTGGTTAAAAAACCACCTGCCGATGCAGGGGACATGGTTTCAAGCCCTGTTCCGGGAAGATCCTACATGCCACAGAGCAACTAAGCCCGTGCGCCACAACTACTGAGCCTGAGCTCTAGAGCCCATGAGCCACAACTACTGAGCCCACGTGCTGCAACTACTGAAGCCCATGCGCCTAGAGCCCGTGCTCTGCAACAAGAGAAGCCACCGCAATGAGAAGCCCATGCACCGCAACAAAGAGTAGCCCCCACTCGCTGCAACTAGAGAAAGCCCACGTGCAGCAAAGACCCAATGCAGCCAAAAATAAAATAAAATAAACAAAGTTATGAAATAAATAAATAAAATAGACTTAAGAGACATATCAACCAAATGCAATGTGTGGACTTTGTTTAAATCCTTTGATTACTCTGAGGTTTTTTTTTTTTTTTTTTTTTTTTTCCCCAGTACGCGGGCCTCTCACTGTTGTGGCCTCTCCCTTTGCGGAGCGCAGGCTCCGGATGCACAGGCTCAGCGGCCATGGCTCACGGGCCCAGCCGCTCCGTGGTATGTGGGATCTTCCCGGACCGGGGCACGAACCCATGTCCCCTGCATCGGCAGGCAGATTCTCAACCACTGCGCCACCAGGGAAGCCCACTCTGAGGTATTTTTAACTAACTGTGAAAAAATATTTCTTAGACAATCAGAGAAATCTGAACATGAATATTCAGTGATATTAGGAAATGAATTATTGTTCATTTTTTATGTGTGATAACAGTATTCTGTTGATGTTTTAACAAAATGAATCCCTATCTTTTCAGAGCCATATTGAAATATTTATAAGTAAATCTGATTTTCTTTTTAAATCCTCATCCTAAAATTCTTTCTTCAAGAAAATAACTTTGGTTGTTTTGATCCTGTAGAAGTCGCTTTTCAAATATACCCATGAATGAGGTGAAAGAATAGGGGGTGAAACTCAACAAACACCAAGGACAGATTTAGGGCTAAATGATAGACAAGTAAATTAAAAAGTTAATGTATTTATATACCCTTGATGGACCTAAAAGGTCCTTCAGAGCATGCATACCACGCAGAGGTCAGGCTTCTGATAATGTTAACATCTGGAAAATAGCCATCAATCTGAAAATTTAAAAAAAGAAAAGACTTCTAAGTGGTAAACAGCTTTCACAAATCCCATGCACTTTACTTCATGAAAGGAAAAGAAGCACATCATTTATAAACATGTATCAAACAAGGCATCAGCAAGAGCTAAAAGAGGAAAGAAACAAAGGACTTAGAATTAGAAGCAGAGGAACAGGGCAACCCAAGAGTTTACGAAATAAAGACATGGTCCACAGAGAGAAGACCTCCAAGGCATCACCCTTATGCATCTTCCCAGAGTGGGAAACATAGGTTCAACCAGGCTCAGAGCTCTGTTAGAGAAAACAAGAAGGGCAATAAAGACACAGCTTAGGGGCTTCCCTGGTGGCGCAGTGGTTAAGAATCCGCCTGCCAATGCAGGGGACACGGGTTCGAGCCCTGGTCCGGGAAGATCCCACATGCCGCGGAGCGACTAAGCCCGTGTGCCACACAACTACTGAGCCCACAAGCCACAACTTCTGAAGCCCGTGTGCCACAACCACTGAAGCCCACGTGCCTAGAGCCTGTGCTCCACAACGAGAAGCCACTGCAATGAGAAGCCCACTCACTGCAACTAGAGAAAGCCTGCGTGCAGTAACGAAGACCCAACACAGCCAAAAGTAAATATAAAATAAGTATATAAATTTTTAAAAAAAGAAAAGATACAGCTTAAAATGATCTTCGTTCATTAAGATAATTTAAGAAGCTAAATTATTCACTTAATTAAAGGAAGAACAGGTTTTGGGGAAAGGCAGAATTGAGATCAGTGAGTATAAGTGAAGGCAGATTTTGAACTTGAAACAGAGGCAGAGCTTCTCTACGATGAGAACCAGCCCCCAAGGGAGTGAATGGGGTCCTCATCTGCTGCCCTGAGGTACTAGACCCCTCACAGTGAGCTCCAGATCACTCTCGACATTGGGTGAGGTTGGATCAGAGGTCCTTGAGGATCCTGAACAATTCCAAGGTTTTCTGGTGGGTAAAGTTAAAGAAAAAATTATTCTGATGCTTACTAAAACGGTAAGGAAGACTTTTTTTAAGGCTATTGCAAAATAGGAGAGAGATGGGGCTCAGCTCTGAATAGAGCAAAGACACCTGAGGATTTACAGCAATAAAGCAGAGTGGGGCAGTCAGTGGACAGAAAATTACTCAGAGGAGACAGCAGCGTAGGGAGATTCGTATTAAACAAACAAGCAGTGGGATTTTTGCTGAAGGTAGCCTGGGGTGATCAGATATCGAGGGTGATCACATATCAAGAGTGGGAGATTCTCTCTGAACTGACTTCGCAGGTTTCTTGCTAAAATTGGGCTAGGCAGGCCACAGACAGGACAGGAGCCAAGGTCCAGATCTAGACAAAAACAGGACTCAGAGGAACCTGACTAAAGTCTGCTTAAGGAGAGAGTCTTTGTTTGTAATGTTAACTCCACCTTACAAATAGAAATGCCTAGGGGTGGTGTCCAAAGTCACAGAGCAAGTATGAGCTGGTGCCAGCAACAGATCCCAGACTCCCAGATCCAACCTTGGTGACGTCAGTTACCCCCACTGCCTCATAAAACCTTGCACTGCGTAACACTTTTTAATTTCTCAAGTGCTTCCCGACATAATTTCTCTGTTTCCAGACTCCAGAAATGCTCATTTCTAAACATCAAGCTGTCATAAGATAGGAGGAAACTACCTTTGAACACAATGCCACATGAGACATTTATATACAGTCCCCTGTAATACTGAAGCAGACTGGTTCATCATCATGAGGTATAATGAAGCCTTTTAAAATGACCTTATAATAACAGGCAGACAGATAAAATAGAAAAAAAAAAAGTAAAAGACTGGATTTAAAAGCATCCAAAAAGAACAGGAAGTTTTCAATCACTAACAGGATTACAAAACCTCCACAGCACAAGCTCAGCAATTTCCCATAATGCCCAATCCCCAGGGAGAGCATTTACAGATGACAGAGATGCTTCCTGCACTCTTAAAAGTACAATCTACAGGATAAAAGTTATTTAAGAATCCAAAGGGCGATGTACTAAATATTCTCTGGTCGCCCTTTAGATTACTTCTCATCTTCTTCCACTGGGACCTGTGCCCTGGGAGGCTGACCTCTATGACCTGCATCAACCAGCCTCCCTTGCCCTTTGGCCCCTTAGGTACCAGTAGAAGCCAGGAGAGTAGGAGGAGGGGAAGGAAGGAGCATGCATCCCCCTGCTTCCTCCCTGCAGGGTCACCTGGGGGCCTCTCCATCACAGGTCACGGTTTCAGGTGATCCTCTCCCTCTATCCTTACTTCTAGGGGTTGGAGAGCACCATAGACTATTATCCCGTCAAAATTCATACGCTGAAAGCGTATCCCCGATGTGGTTGTAATAGGAGGTGAGGCCTTTGGGAGTTGATTAGGTCAGGAGGGTGGAGAACTCATAAGTGGGATTAGCGCCCTTATGAAAGAGCCCCCTCCCCCCTTCTGTCACGTGACAGTCATCTATAAACCAAGAAGCAGGTCCTCACCAGACACCGAATCCTCCAGTGCCTTGATCTTGGACCTCCCAGCCTCCAGAACTATGAGAAATTTATAGCATTTATTCTGTTATAACAGTCTGAATGGACAAAGTCAGAGGAGTTTCCTCCTATTGCCCCAGTGTACCTCACTCTCCCTTTCTGTTTCTCAACCCCATGACACACCTTTATTAAACTTTCTTCTGTCACCTCTTTGTGCCACATACTTTCCTGCCCAGCTTCTGACTGACAGCAATGGAAAAAGAAGAGGGGCAGAGAATCAAAAATTTAATTTTCCATATTTACCCTCAATTGGTGGTGGTCGGTAGGGGACCCAATTTTTAAGCTAGATTTCCTGGTATGTGTACGGGGAACGAGATGTGTTCAAGGAGGCCCTGAGGGTAAGGCTTCCCATGAAAATCCAGGATTGATATGCGGAACTTTGTATACATGTGCATTTTTCTGAAAAGAGAAATCCAGAAAGAAAAAGGTCAAAAATTTAATTGTATTCTCAAAAGCTAACCCAGAAATGGAGAGTCAGCACTGTAAGAGAAACACAGCACAGGGGACTTCCCGGTGGCACAGTGGATAGAATCTGCCTGCCAATGCAGGGGACCCGGGTTCGAGCCCTGGTCCGGGAAGATCCCACATGCCACGGAGCAACAAAGGCCGTGCACCACAGCTACTGAGCCTGCGCTCTAGAGCACACGAGCCACAACTACTGAGCCCACGTGCCACAACTACTGAAGGCTGCGTGCCTAAAGCTCGTGCTCCGCAACAAGAGAAGCCACCGCAATGAGAAGCCCGCGCACCTCAACAAAGAGTAGCCCCCGCTCGCCGCAACTCGAGAAAGCCCGCATGCAGCAACGGAGACCCAACGCGGCCAAAAACAAATGAATAAATTTTTTAAAAAAGAGAAACATAGCACAGAAACAGTCACCGTGTGGCCAGGAGAAGAAAAATGACCAGGCTGACAGTAGGGACCCCGTGCCAGCTGCAGGAGCAGGAACACAGCCTGCTGCCCTCTCTGAGGGGCCGGGCTGCAGGAAGAACCACGGCCTCCCCTTGGCCCACCACCACCCGCCCCAAGGAGGCAGCTGTGATGGTATGTTCCCGCAAAGCACTCACGGCTCACCACTCACGGCTCCCTCCCAACAGTCAAGTGGCATTTCGAAAGCTCATCATCTCAGCAGGTGCTCGGATGCACAAGCAATAGCAAAAACGGTTCCAGGCTAAGGAGAATCTCATCCTGCTGTTCTGAAGAGCTTGGAGCATGGAGGCAAGGGAGAATGTGAAAGGCAGCAAAGCAGGAGAGGGGAAAGCAGCAGACTAGCAGAGCTGACCCAACAGGAAATGCCCCAGAGCTGCTGGCAGGGGCCCCATCTGGAGGCAGGGGTGATGCCCACTGTGGAGTCAGCCCTTACCATACAGACGCGTGTGTTCGTGGCCTGAGCCCAGCTCCGCCCCTCACCTGCTGTGTGACCGAGAACATGTGGCTCACCCTCTCTGGGCTACATACAGCTTCCCCCTTTACCATTCAGTACGAACTTCATGGGACTGTCGTGTGAGTCAAAGAGAAAATGCCTCTAAGACCCAGTAAATGCCTTCCCAGGTATGTTTCAGGATTCACGTCAGAGCTCTTCTCTACTTCCTTCGCCGTGGGGTGATCTCAGGTACACACAGAAGCCTACAAAAGACAAAAAATCAACCTTCCCTGGTGGCGCAGTGGTTAAGAATCCGCCTGCCAATGCAGGGGACACGGGTTCCAGCCCTGGTCCGGGAAGATCCCGCATGCCACGGAGCAACTAAGCCCGTGCGCCACAACTCCTGAGCCTGAGCTCTAGAGCCTGTGAGCCACAACTACTGAACCCACGGGCTGCAACTACTGAAGCCCGCGTGCATACAGCCCGTGCTCTGCAACAAGAGAAGCCACCGCAATGTGAAGCCCGCGCACCACAAAGAAGATCCAATGCGGCCAAAAATAAATAAATAAAACAAATAAATTTTTTTAAAAATCAACCTCCAGTTCCACACAAGGATGGATGCCAAAAGGGAGTGACGAGCCACTGGGGCAAGGGCACCTGAGAGGAACCGGAACCTCCATCCCATTCGGAGCCTGTATATGTCCGTCCCCTGTGCCACTGTCCCTTTCCCGGCTATACCAGGGGCCTTAGATCAGAGGCAGAGCCGGAGCCAGATGGCCTTAGCTGACACTTGGCCCTGCCACGTACTGCCTGGATGGTCTTGGGCAAGTCAGATTACCCCCCTGACTCAGTTTCTTCATCTGTAAATCAGGTACAATCATAATCATAGTACCTATCCTTTTGTGAGGATTTTAAAAATTCATGTCAACGTCTTAGACTAGTGTCTGGCATACAGTAATAACTCAATAAATGGCGGTTGTGGTACCGCCCTGCACATTTCGGCTAGTTGCCGAGGCCCATCTCATAAGGAGGCAGCTGTGCTCTGAAGAGCAGTCAGACACTGGCACCACCAGCCCACAAGCCACATACCACAGACACCCTCGATTCTGAGATGTGTTTTGCATTTTAGCGTTCCTAAAATTACAATACACGTGCACATGTCACATAGCGGATTTTCTCACCTGTAAGATGGGTATAAATAACAGCATCCAGCTCATGATTCATATATGCAAAATGCTTTGAACGGGGCGTGGCATCAGAAATTGTCCTCTGTGGGTATTACCCTCAGCATTATATTAATGATCTGACCTGCTGTAGGCCTTCCCACCCCAAGGGAATGTGAAAATTCTCCCTTGTTCCTCACTTGATCTGAGGGTCACTTGATCCCTGGTACCTGAAGGTGCTGAGAGTGGGGCCCTAGTAAAGTCCCAAAGAATGTGTGGAATTTCAGGTAGTTGCTAGCTTTTTACCATCCCATCAGCTTCCTAGAACGGGTTACTTACAGGGTGTTGTTGCTGAGTTTGGTTCTGGGTTTATTGAGGTTCCTTTCTTCTGCACCTTGAGTAATGTGCAGGTCACACTGTGGGTTTCCTGGTGACAGCTGAAGATCAATGAATGAGCCCAAAATTGAGGCAAGTAAATCAATGGCCTCCACTGCCCATAAAACTGTACTATTTTCCCTTCCCCTTGCTTCAGCATCTTCCCCACTGCTTTGGAGGCAAGGGGAAGGACAAACTGTTTCAACAAGGGTACATGCCACGGAAGGTAAACCCCTAAAATCACAGATGCTGGGGCAGATTCCCTGGATTCAAATGGTCCCCAACCATTAGCCATGTGACCTTGGACCAGTCCACCAACTACTCCGTGCCTCAGTTTCCTCATCTGTAAGATGAGGATGGAAGTAGCTAAGAGGAGCATGAAGTTTACACGAATTAAGAGTACACAGGAAGCTCTTGGAAACGTGCCAGGCACACAACAAGAACCTGCAGAGCATCAGCCACCATCACGCTATGGTACCTGTCCCCCAGGAGCCCTGCGAGGGGAAACATGTTTCAGTGAAACTGGGGTATTGGCGGGGGGGGGGGGGGGGGGGGGGGGTCTTCGCTACTTCCCAGCACCAGTGAAATGGGAAGATGACTGGAGACAAATGGAACAGGATGCCAATGGCAGCCACTCCACGTACAAACTGTTACTGACGTTCTCTGAACCTCAGCTTCCTCACCAGATACATGGGGTTTAGCTTCCTCACCTCTCAGGGTTGTCATGAGAAATGAGAACACACTGTGTAGGCATCAAATAGATGGTAACTTCTGGTCATCTCTCCCCCCCCCCTGCCATGCAAAGAAGGCAGAAAAAGCCAAAACGCTACGGTCAGCGTGGCTAGTGAGGTTTGCCTACCAAAAAAGCAAGACAGCAGCCCACTTCTCCCAGGCCCACTCAGGATGCCTATCTTCCAGCACTAAGATGTCAGCCATTTTCCACCAAAGGCCCAGAGATCGGGGTTCAGGGTCAGTAAAACCCTGCAGAAAAGGGGGAAAAAGCCTAGGTTTTGGAAGTCCTCCTCAGCAAAAAACTCTCACCAAAGGAACCAGGGGCTAATTGACAGCTACATCAGGACACGGAGCCTGAATCATTAGCAAGAAGGGCTAGGGAAGGTCGTTTTCCTATAAACAACTGAAGGATAGAGTGTAGAAAAATGTCAAAAACAATGCCAGAAACGATTGCATACTACTTGCTTACACAGCTTTTTCCTTCTTCAGACAAATGATAAAACGCTTCTGATTATAAATCATCTTCAATTAAGACATTTCTGTTGGAAAGCACTTTTGGCAGGACCAACGAAATATTTGCCACTGTTCTCCGACTTGGAGCTTTCAAGGTTGGCACGGAGATTTATTTTTGTTGATTAAACAAAATACAAATGGAAAGGGCCTAAAAATTGATTTGCCAATTAAACTCAATGATTCTTAACAATGAAATGTGCTTTATTAGCTTTGCCAGCGTTATAAAAATGCCTCCTAGCTTTCCTGCTGCTTTCAGGATTTACACCATTGATACGTGTGCTGACAGAAAGATTAAGTGAGGACGGGGTGATGCAAAACGTGTCTTCCGTTTTGCTGGAAACGGAAGGAGGAGAAACGATTAAGGGCAGGGCTTGGGCCATTTCAGAGAGAACGTCTGCCCAGCATTCGGAATTCTTGAAAAAATGATTTGGGTTGAGTAAGCGGACCGTTGTCACTCATTTTGTGTGTACTTGTTCTTTGGCAAATTACAGATTCACTAATAGAGGCCAATTTGCTGAGATGAAAACAGTCACAATTAAGCAAATTCTTCATTTTCTCTTTTCACGTGTCAATGGGATGAGCGTCCAGATAGGCAGCCAACCAAATGATGGGTGTCAAATGCTTCTGCAAAATGGACCAATGTACAGAGGGGCACCAGAAGCCTACTTTGGTCCAGCGCAAAATTTTTCTGAATTGCAACCATGAGATCCAGACCACAACTGCAATAAATTCACATACAACAGCCATAAACCCAAGCCAGCAGAATGCTGATGCTTCCTGGTGGTCAGAGCATGAATGTAGCAGGCTGCTATGCATTTTTAAACTTGATTGTACATAATTGTTCATCAATGACCCATTCTCCAACCCTCCTGGGCTGGAACATGTTGCTAGGCAACCAATTTTGCTCTATATACTTTCTGAAAGCTAGTGAGGCAACAACAGAGTATCAACTAAGTGAATACTAACCATTAGAGACAGGTTCAAATAAAAAAAGGATGCCCAGTTTCCTTAAAGCACGTCCATCTCATGTTCTTTCCTTATGCAGACACATATTTCCCATGTCTTACAACTCAGCAAATAAGCTCTCTTAGGTTGAATTGGATGAAAAGTGCCCTTTTGGTAGCTCAATTTGGCAATTCATACAGTTCAACCTAATAACTTGAAAGAAGTTCACACAGACTGTAAAACAGAGGAAACATAATCTTCTGCTAGTATAATCACAATTGTGCTTTGTATCAGTAACATATCATTTACCTAGTCCACACATTTCTGGAAATTGTTTTTATAAAAGACAGTTGGGAGAGGCAGCCTGCATCATTTTGCAAATGCCTGAAAAAGCAGTCACATTTCTTTTTCCATTTTAGGCTGCTACACACTGATCCATAATAATCCACACATTCCCTGCCCTTTCAAATGCTTGGAGCCACAGGGAATGGGACTAAATTTATTTTTCCTAATTTGAGATCAGGAACACCCAAGGATGCCCTAAAGATGAAGACAGAGGACATGAACTGCCAAGTATAGGAAAGAAGTTCATTTAAGGGGAAAGAGGTGGGAAGGCAGGATGGCTGGTATCAGAAAACACGATGCTGGTCTGGGAAAGCCAGTGAAATCAAGCGACTCTCCATGTCCGAGGCAGCTGAGAGCACCACAGTCAAGGAGCACTGGGAAAACATAATGGCCCCAAGTCAGCTCGCAGAATATCGCCAGGAAGTTTTAGAATCTCTGTCGGAAGTCCTGAAAAATGACCAGCTTGTGCCAGGCATACGAGTAGATGATCAACCTCATTAAGAAACAATTGGTAGGGACTTCCCTGGCGGTCCAGTGGGTTACGACTCCGTGCTTCCAATGCCCCGGGACATGGGTTCAGTCCCTGGTCAGGGAAATAAGTTCCCACGTGCCATGTGGCACAGCAAAGGGAAAAAAAAAAAAAAATTGGTAAAAATAATAATAAGGTGAAGGGAGAGTTCACATTGAAGTTTAAGTTTAAATTTCTGCCCATACCGAGCAAGTTTGAATATGTCAGCCATTATGATTTCCTAGCAACCAACATTAATTGTATCTAAAATTACTAGGTTGCAACTTATAAACTAGACACATGTAAACTTTACATTGGGTAAATGGCAAACTATCTTAAGAAGACAATAGAAAGGTTATTGCCCATACCCAGATGAGTCCTATTAAAATATAGCCAGGCTTTCTGTTTAGTCTGGATTTGCTTTATTACATGCTTATAATTTAAAAGAAAAAAATAAACAATACAGAAACATATAAAGTTTTCTCTTCAAGTCATTACTACCCTCATTTTCACTGCCCAGAGGTAAGCACCAATTTGTTTACTTACTTTTAACAAAAGTGGCATCTTAGGCATATCCCAGCATCTTGCTTTTTTCACTCAACATTACAACACAGAAGCTAGAGTCCTCTGTAGTATTCAAGTCACCAGACCATTTGTTCAGTTTCAAAATAAAGCTTCTCATATAGTAAGAGTCACCCTTCCTCTCTGAGTTGACAACAATTTGAAGACCAACAAGGAACAGAGCCAACATTTTATAATAACTATAAATGGAATATAACCTTTAAAAATTGGGACTCGTTATGTTATATACCTGAAACTTACATAATACTGTACATCAACTGCACCTCAGTAAAAAAGAAATAAATAACAATAAAGACTGTCAAAAGCAGTAACACTTATTCAATTATTCATCTCCCAAAAGCTCCAAGACACGCCTCTAGAAGCCAGGAATAAGGAAAGAATTTTTTTTCAAATCAGTAGATATTTCCCAGGAAATTCAGCCCAACACAAACGGGGCTCCCAAGAAGCAGCTGGTTCACACCACAAATGGGTGCCTTGAGTTGGAGTCTCAAAGGAGAGACATCTATATCACAAAAAAAGAGAAAGAGAGAGAAATGAAATCCAGAAACATCGAAGACTGATATCAAGAGCCAACTGCTAAATTAAATTCTGAAGCCCAGGGCTACAAAGTGGGAGAAGAATGTTATTTCAACAGGGACATTTTGAACCCCCTGCGAAGGAAATGTGGAGCCTGCTGGGATCCAGCAACTATTAAGACAAGGAACAACAAAAACACTTTCGGGAACATTAGGACTGTCACAGAAAAGCAGAGACTGACAGAACTGTGATGTGTGGTACATGAATTCCACATTGCCCCAACAAGTCATATTTCAGGTTGTATTTTCTTTACTTAAGGGAGACAGCTGCAGACTTAAATTCTGAAGCCGACAGTCTTAACCTCAGCTCTACAAACAGACTTTCTAAGAAAGTCACTTCCCCTCTCTAGATGTCAGTTTTCTTGTCTATAAAATGAGAAGACTTAACTAAGGGAACTCTAAAATCTTTAATGTGACTTATTCCTATGATTCTGTTTGGTTAAACTATGTTTGTGGACAGACGGATGGATGGATGTCTGGATGGAAGAACGATGGAGGGATAGGTGAATGGATGGATAGGTGGGTGGATGGATGGATAGGTGGGTGGATGGATGGATGTTAGATGGATAGATGGATGGATAGTTGGATGGATAATAGATGGATGGATGGATGGATGGATAATGGAAGATGGATGGATGAATAAATGAATAGATGGGTGGATGGACAGGTGGATGATAATAGATGGATAGATGGATAGATGAATGGATAGATGGATGGATAGATGGATGGATAATGGAAGATGGATGGATGGATGAATGGATGGATGGGTGGATGATAGATGGATGAATGAATGGATACATGATGGATGGATGGGAAGCAGTGGTCTACTGAGTGGGATTGTACAGGCTTATGACCAATTGTTTAAAAGTTTTAAAATACTGTGGGCCAATCAACATCATGTTGGTAGCTTGGAATCAGCCATGATGGGAATATTTACATCATGGAGATCGGCAACACTACAGATCAGGCCCTCTTATTCACCCCTGCAGTCACTTTACCAAAACATTATTGACGGAATAGAAGGAAGAAGGAAAAGAAGGGGAGAATGGAGACGAAGCGGCAGTTATCTATGTGTAAACAGTCCTCCGAGTGGGCTATCCCCCCATTATCTCCATGTGAATACACTTACTTTATTCTCTGCCTGAAACACCATTACTCAGCTTTGCCTGAATAACCGGAACTTGCCCAAAACTCAGCTCAAGCATCACCTCTTTTAGGAAAGCCATCCCTGAGGTCTGCCCTTAGTCTGTGTGAGGTACCCCCTGCACCCGGCACGCTCCCACCGCATGCTGTAATGACCTCCCTCGGCCCTCTCAGGCAACACCTACGATACAGAGTGGCCGCTGTCCCTTTAGCCAGCCCCACTAAGCTCTCAGCTAAGTCAGGACAGCACCTGTGCATTCTACCTCTTGGTGCTCAATGCTCAGCACAAACCCAGACACACAGTCACCACCCAATAAGTACATTTTGAAATAAAGCAACAGTTTTAACTGCAAGGCAGAGCAAAAGGGTTTACTGGTAAAAGGTTTTAGCCTCAAAGAGCTGCACTGATTCTATCCCAGTCATAATTGCGTAATTGGAGATTTTTCAAGAGTTTAAGCTTTTCAAGTCCACTTTCCCCTAGATTGTGGTTTTCCATTAAATCAGTTAACCTACATTTATCACAAAACAGTGCAGTGTGTCACTGACCCACTTTGTTTCATTTCTCTGCTACTCAATGACATCCACATGTCACTATGAATTGCATTTTTAAATAAAGAATTAAATATATTTGCCCTGGATTTACCCAAGCGAGCTCTGAGAGCATTGGGATTCACCCTCTCCAATGCCTAATCTATTAAAGTGGCTTCAAGCAACTACTTAAGCTCTCTCATCCTTAGCTATCCAATCCATTAAGCGAAGACAGAAGACTAAAAATAACACAGACCAGGAGCTACCACACTGCCCTGTGCCAGAGTAAAGGCAGGCTCACCGACCCTGACCTCAACAATGGCCAGTATTACTGTGAGTGGACAGCTACACACAGCTGTCAGCATTGGCAAAAAAAAAAAAAAGGAAATGTCTTCATCTGCTTGGGCTGCCATAACAAAACACCACAGGCTGGGTGACCTAAACAACAGAAATTTATTGTCTCAGGTCTGGAGGCTGGAAGTCCAAGATCAAGGTGCCGGTAGGGTTGGCTTCTGGGGAGATCTTTCCTCCTTGGCTTACAGTCGGCCGCCTTCTCACTGTGTCCTCACATGGCCTCTCCTCTGTGTACACACACAGCGAGGAGGAGCTCTGGTGTCTCTTCCCCTTCTTATAAGGACGTCATCCCTGTTGGATTAGGGACCCACACTTTTGATCTCATTTAACCTTAATTATCTTCTTAAAGGCCCTATATCCAAATGCAGTCATGGGGGGATGGGGGAAGGGCACAGAGTTTCAACATATGAATTTGGTGAGGGGAGCCACAATTCAATCCATAACGGAAATCTACTGAGCACCTACCGGGTACTAATACCTACTATGCTTCACAAAGGAGAGAATCTTTCTCCACTCTCCTGGGAGGAAAAAAACTAGACGTCTGGGTTGAATTATGTCCCCCACCCAAATTCATATGTCAAAGTCCTAACCCCCAAGAACGTCATAATGTTTCTTATTTGGAAACAGGGTCATTGCAGATGTTATTAGTTAATATAAGGTCATATACTGCAGTAGGGTGGCCCCCAATCCAATATGATTTATAAAAAAGGGGAAATTTGGACATAGACGGGCACACTGGGAGAACACCATGTGAAGATGAAGGCAGAGATGAGGGTGACAAAGCCACAAGCCAAGGAACTCCAATGACTGCCAGCAAACTGCCAAAAGCTGGGGGTTAAAGCATGTAACAGATTCTCCCTCACAGCATTCAGGGGGAAAACCGACCTTGGACTTTCAGCCTCCAGAACTATGAGACAATACATTTCTGTTGTTTAAGTGGCCCAGTTTGTGATACTTTGTTGTGGCAGCCCTAGGAAACTAATACAAGCTCTCTTTCAACAGCCCCTAACTCACTCCTCCCGGGAAAGAAGAGGACTTCCCTAGCTGGCAGTTTGGGAGAAGATACTGAACACGTGATGCCGGGTGCCTTCTGGATTCTCTCTTTTGGAGCCAATCACCTTCCGGACTTACCTTTTCCTTCTCTGTCCTGTTCCTGGGGCTGACCAGCCCTACAAGTGGGGAAGGGAGGTGAGCAAGCCCACTGGTCCCTCACCTCTAAGCCTGTTTTCCAACCAGCTTTTTCTGTAATAATGCTGATCTTCTGACCCCCGTCTGTCTGAATTCTCTGTTAGAGTCATCAACTGGCTCTAAGCTCTGGGGAGAGAAGGGGGGCAATAATTATCACCCTTCAAACCCTGAGAGTGCCCTTCACATAGCTCCGTCACTGAATTCTCACGACACTCCCACACTCTCACGTACAAGGGAAGCAGCTGAGACTCATGAAGATTTTGTATCTTGACCATAGTCCCAGAACTACTGGGTGGGGAGCCAGGAGTCCAACCCACATCTTCTGACAGCAAATCCTACATTCTTTCAATGAGAATCACTGCTCTGACTTATTACAGCCAGTCAAGTATTCAACAAGAAAACGAAAAAAGGTAAAAGTCTTTGCTAAAGATCTAAAGAAGAGTAGAAGAGAAAAATCCAGTTAGTTACCATTGAGAGATAATAAAGGTGATTAGCCTGGGCTTTTCCAAGCCAGAGAGTACTTAGTCACCTACTAAACTACCCAAGAGGAACAGCTTTTCCATGCTGGGGGAAAACTCTGAACATTTTAAGCTTATTAGTAACACTGGTTCAAGTACAGTCCTACTTAAGTATCAAGCCAGAACTGCTTGACACAAGCAATGTCTGTTGGCCTGTAGACTCCAATAAACTGCCACTATTTAAAAAAATAATAATAACACATTTAGAAAAGAGTTAACACCTATCCTTCTGAAACTATTCCCAAAAATTGCAGAGCAAGGAATACTCCCAAATTCATTCTATGAAGGCACCATCACCCTGATACCAAAACCAGACAAAGATACCACAAAAAAAGAAAATTACAGACCAATACCACAGATGAACATAGATGCAAGAATCCTCAACAAAATACTAGCAAATGAAATCCAACAATATATTAAAAGGATCATACACCATGATCAAGTGGGATTTATCCCAGGGACGCAAGGATTTTTCAATATCCGCAAATCAATAAGTGTGATACACCACATTAACAAATTGAAGAACAAATACCATATGATCATCTCAATAGATGCAGAAAAAGCTTTTGACAAAATTCAACACCAGTTTATGATAATAAAAAAAAAAAAGAAAAACTCTCCAGAAAGTGGGCATAGAGGGAACATACCTCAACATAATAAAGGCCATGTATGACAAACCTACAGCTAACATCACACTTAACAATGAAAAGCTGAAAGCATTTCCTCTAAGATCAGGAACAAGACAAGGATGTCCACTTTCACCACTTTTATTCAACATAGTTTTGCAAGTCCTAGCAATGGCAGTTAGAGAAGAAAGAGAAATAAAAAGAATCCAAATTGGAAAAGAAGAAGTAAAACTGTCACTGCTTGCAGATGACATGATACTATACGTAGATAATCCTAAAGATGCTACCAGAAAACTACTAGAGCTCATCGACGAATTCAGTAAAGTTGCAGGATACAAAATTAATACACAGAAATCTCTTGCAATTCTATAACTCACAATGAAAGATCAGACAGAGAAATTAAGAAAACAATCGCATTTACCAACCCATCAAAAAGAATAAAATACCTAGGAATAAACCTACCTAAGGAGACAAAAGACATGTACTCTGAAAACTATAAGATACTGATGAAAGAAACCAAAGGTGACACAAATAGATGGAAAGATATTACACATTCTTGGACTGGAAAAATCAATATTGTCAAAATGACTATACTACCCAAGGCAATCTACAGATTCAATGCAATCTCTATTAAATTACCAATGACATTTTTCACAGAACTAGAACAAAAAAAATTTTAATTTGTATGCAAACACAAAAGACCCCAAAAAGCCAAAGCAATCTTGAGAAAGAAAAATGGAGCTGGAGGAATCAGGCTCCCTGACTTCAGACTATACCACAAAGCTACAGTAATCAAAACAGCATGGTTGGGCTTCCCTGGTGGCGCAGTGGTTGAGAATCCGCCTGCCGATGCAGGAGACACGGGTTCGTACCCTGGTCCGGGAAGATCCCACATGCCGCGGAGCAACTAAGCCCGTGAGCCATGGCCGCCAGGCCTGCGCGTCCGGAGCCTGTGCTCCGCAACGGGAGAGGCCACAACAGTGAGAGGCCCGCATACCGCAAAAAAAAAAAAAAAAAAAAAAAAAAAAAAAAAAAAAAAAAAAAAAACAGCATGGTACTGGCACAAAAACAGACTTATAGATAATGGAACAGTATAGAAAGCCCAGAAATAAACTCACATACCTATGGTCAATTAATCTACGACAAAGGAGGCAAGAATATACAATGGAGAAAAGACAGCCTCTTCTGTGGTGCTGGGAAAACTGGACAACTACATGTAAAAGAATGAAGTTAGAACATTTTCTAACACCATACACAAAAGAAACTCAAAATGGATTAAAGACCTAAATGTAAGACTGGACACTTTAAAACTCTTAGAGGAAAACATAGGCAGAATACTCTTTGACACAAATCACAGCAATATCTTTGCAACCACCTCCTAGAGCAATGAAAATAAAAATAAAAATAAACAAGGGGGACCTAATTAAACTTAAAAGTTTTTGCAGAGCAAAGGAAACCATAAACAAAACAAAAAGACAACCCTCAGAATGGGAGAAAATATTTGCAAATGAAGCGACCGACAAGGGGTTCATCTCCAAAATATACAAACAACTCATGCAACTCAATATCAAAAAAACAAACAACCCAATCAAAAAAATGGGCAGAAGATCTAAATACACATTTCTCCAAAGAAGACATACAGATAGCCAAAAAGCACATGAAAAGATGCTCAACATCACTAATTATTAGAGAAATGCAAATCAAAACTACAATGAGGTATCATCTCACACCAGTCAGAATGGCCATCATCAAAAAGTCTACACACAATAAATGCTGGAGAGGGTGTGGAGAAAAGGGAAGCTTCCTACCCTATTGGTGGGAAAGTAAATTGGTACAACCACTATGGAGAACACCTTAAATAACTAAAAAACAGAACTCCCATATGATCCAGCAATCCCACTCCTGGGCATATATCTAGAGAAAACCATAATTCAAAAAGAGACATGTATCCCAATGTTCCCTGCAGCACTATTTACAATAGCCAATTTGGCTATTTACAATAGCCAAGCCAAGGAATATAGTTCCCTATACTACACAGTAGGTCCTTGTTGTATATATAGTAGTGTGTATCTGATAATCCCAAACTCCTAATTTACCCCTCCCCCTCCTTTCCCCTTTGGGAACCATAAGTTTGTTTTCTATGTCTCTGAGTCTATTTCTGCTTTGTAAATAAGTTCATTTGTATCATTTTCTTAGATTCTGCATAAGTGATACCATATGATATTTGTCTTTCTCTGTCTGACTTACTTCACTTAGTATGATAATCTCTAGGTCCACCCATGTTGCTGCAAAATGGCATTATTTCCTTCTTTTTCGTGGCTGAGTAATATTCCACTATATATATGTACCACATCTTCTTTATCCATTCATCTGTCAGTGGACATTTAAGTTGCTTCCATGCACTATAGAGCCATTTTTTTCTCTTCATCTCTTCTTTCCTTGTACCTGCCAATTGTTTAGACTTGCTGGTGATGGCTAGTATCATTGAACATCAGGGTTAAAGAGGTGGGAGTACTCTGAAATGAATAGCTTCTTAAGAAACCATCCTATGTCCAAACTATAGAACAGAAGTACACTTTTGCTTGTAACTCACTAACTGACCTGACAGAGGCAATGGAAAGATCTAGACACACTAAAAATAAAATTTAATCTAGATCTGTACAAACTTCTGTTAGAAACATACATTAAAATACAATCAACAACACAAGAACAGGTGGGAAAGACAGGAACAAATGTGATTCCATGTCATCTAGAAAACGGAAAGCTCAAGGAGACGACTGTGTCGTGTGGCTGCAAAAGAAAAAAGAAAAAAACCACACGCCGTAGAAGCTAGGAAGGGATCTACAAAACTGAAGGATCGTGATCAAAGCACAGCTGGAATAGTGGGATCAGCTACAGGAAACCCAACTCATTTCAAAGAGGTCTTTGACAGCTTGGAGAACAACCCAGAAAAAAGAAGCAGCAAGAATCCTGTGTGGGGCTTCCCTGGTGGCACAGTGGTTAAGAATCCACCTGCCAAGGCTGGAGACACGGGTTCGAACCCAGGTCCGGGAAGATCCCACATGCCACAGAGCAACTAAGCCCGTGCGCCAAAACTACTGAGCCTGCGCTCTAGAGCCTGCGAGCCACAACTACTGAGCCCACGTGCCCCAATTACTGAAGCCTATGCACCTATAGCCCATGTTCCACAGCAAGAGAAGCCACTGCAATAAGAAGCCCACGTACCACAATAAAGAGTAGCCCCCGCTCGCCGCAACTAGAGAAAGCCCGCTTGTAGCAACAAAGACCCAAAGGCCCAACTATTCTTTATTAAAATAAGAATCCTGTGTGGTATAAAAACAAAGCTGAAGGAATGAGAGCTATAGGAAATGGCGAAGTTTAACCTGGAAAGAGAGATAAAGGGAAGACACAGCCACAATCTTCAGATACTTGAGGGCTCTCGGGCCAACTGGTAAAGGCACCGGAAGAGGGGGTTTCAGCTCAATATAAATTAAAATTAGAGATGCCCCCCCAAAATTGGAAAGAGGCTGCTTTGTGATAGAATTTCGATCTCCAGTAGTACTCAGGGGAACAGATAGAGGCCCATAGGTCACAGATGTTATAAAAGGGGTTCCTGTATTAACACAAAAGTGAGTTTGGATGAGCGCCAATGTTCCTCTCAGCTCAACAATAAAATCCAACCCAGACCCCAAGGTGATGTTGATACCTCTACCTTGAGCCCTAAGCTCCTTGTTGGGGGGACTTCTTGCTAATCACGCACCCTGACTTGCACACACACCTAATGATCCAAACTTCTCGTCACCCGGGATGCACCTGGCATGAGAAAAATCAAGAAAGGGATTCTTTTTTAGTTCCCTAGGCTGTAGCAATCTGCTTTGTTTCTGTCTGGTAACGGCTTTGCTGGCAGGTGGGAGGAAAGAGCACAGGGCGGGAGCACATAAGCGCAGCAGAAGGGTGAAGCGATGTGCAAGCTGACATTCGGGGACACACCCACCTGCCAGCCTGTGTGCATCTGGCCAAGTTCATTGCAGGCTTGCCAGTCCTTAACCAAACCAGAAGCAGACCCAGGCAAGGCCACCCTAATGCGGAAAACATCGTGGGAGACCTTGGCAGTGACCCAGAGCAAGGCAAAGACTGTACCAACCGTTAAATTACAATAATAATGGATACCATTTATCAAGCTCCTACTGTGTCAGGTTCTGTGCATATATAATCTATAATCATCACTGTCAAACTGGTAGAGAAGCTGTCGTACCAATATTAAAATGACGGTACAAAAGCACAGAGGCTAAGTGGCCTGCCCAAAGCCATGCCGACAGTTAATAAAGAAAGATATGAACCCAGACGTATCTGGCTCCAAGGCCGTGGTCCTGGCCTCACACCCCATCATGCTGCCTCTCTCATGCTGACTCCTCCCATTAAGTCCTTAGACTCACATTTAGAAAGGAGGCATCTTCTCAACATAAATGAAGTTAAGGAGCGGGAGTTCCCTGGCGGTCCAGTGGTTAGGACTCAACACTTTCACTGCCATGGCCTGGGTTCAACCCCTGGCCGGGGAACTAAGATCCCGAGAGCCGCGCGGCACAGTCAAAAACTAAAAAGAAGATAAGCAGACCACAAGCCGTCGGTAAAGCAAATGGTGCCTCGGACCCCACCCCCCGGGGCCGGGCAAACACCACCCCTCTCCTGTGTTTAATGAAGTCTGAGGTCTCGAAAAGGCACCCGCACAACCACACCACGTGCTTCCGCCCGAAAGAGTCAGTGTGTAAATGGCAGAGTGGGTTTCATGCCAAGGAGCGGAAGCTGGTTTATTTCAGTCTCAGTGTTAAGACAGCCAGCACCAGGTTGAGGCTGAGAAATGCTCCTTCTAATTAAAACTTTATTTTCAAACACATGTCACACTTGCAACATGGTGAGACTCATGTCTTGCTTTGTGGATGTCTCAGAGTAGAAGCAGCTGCTCTGTGACAGCCGCTTCCATTCATTCTAGGACAACCAGAGGATCCCCGGGGGCAAAGATTCGTGGTGACACCCGGGACAGTGACACAGTGGGCCCTTCCAGCACTCAAGAGGGCAGCAAACTCAAGAATGGAGAGAGGCAACTGTAAATCTAGTCAATACCGCGAGAGTCTGCCCAGCCTGTCAGGGAGCAGCCCGACAAATCTGCAGAAACAGTGTCCCTTGTCCCCAGCAGGTTGGAAAGTGGAGTCCAGCCCGGGCACTCCCGAGCAGAACCGGGGCAGCCTTGGAAAATGGGAGGGAACCAGGGTGTCACAGACCCCTGATTACTGTTGAAAAAGGAGTCAGGGGCTTCCCTGGTGGTGCAGCGGTTGAGAGTCCGCCTGCCGATGCAGGGGACGTGGGTTCGTGCCGCGGTCTGGGAAGATCCCACATGCCGCGGAGCGGCTGGGCCCGTGAGCCATGGCCGCTGAGCCTGCGCGTCCGGAGCCTGCGCTCCGCAAAGGGAGAGGCCACAACGGTGAGAGGCCCGCGTACCACAAAAAAAAAAAAAAAAAAAAAAAAGGAGTCAGAAAACCCATTAAGCACACTGTATCCCAACCGCCTTTCACTCTCCACGGCCCCACGGACGGGACTGCGTCTGCTTTAGTTCATGCTCCACCTAAGGGCACATACCCAACGGGTATGAACCCGATACATCAAGACTTCAATACCCGCTTACTGAATTAACACCGTGGAGCAGATATTTTGGGTGGCCTCCAAACCCAGCTGCCTCTGAACAAGGACCTTCCTTGAAGAGCAGCTCTTCTTAACCAATGTGAAAATCAGGGAGACGAAGAGAAAGAAAGAATTTGTGGAAATCTGGAGGAGCGGAATTCTGTGACTTTCAAATCCTTCATCCACCATGTCCAACATGGGTAAACCCGCTCAGGGCCCAGCTATCAATCAGGCCCCAAAGCCCACAGCACTGTGTGTCCTGAAATTTCATATTCCCACTCACCCCTGTAGGATGGGGACCCTCCAGGCCGTGCAGGACCCTGACCCCAGGCCCTGTCATCCTCATGGTCCGAGGCCTTCCCAGGTACAGCCAGGTCAAGAGCTAGGAAATGATCCTCCATTCTTTTACCATGTATGGCGGCCCAGGAACAGAGCCTGCAGGTAACACCATTTCCACAAGACAGAGAAAAGACCACAAGTGGTCAGGTGCGTTATGTGCCATGAAGGTCTCCCTTGGGGTAATAAAGCCACAGAGGAACAGTGAGATAATAAGAGCAAGTCTAGGGCACCAAGCCTCCTTCCCACTCCTCCTTCTGTAGCCCACGTATAGCCCCACTGGTCCCAGGAAAGCGGTCCCAGCTGTTTATCAGACTGGGCCATTCCTATCCTCACATCACTTACGGGTAGAGACCAAGCAGGGATTCAGATACCAAGAGGCCGGTTGTTGCGTGAACATTTTACAAGCCATTGAGGCATTTTCCAAGAGCCTGTAAAATTCAGATGGCAATCTCAGGACAAAGAAGTGGAAGTGTTTAATACCACTGTTGCCTGGGAGTGTGGAAATAGGAGGCAGAGAGAAGCCAAAAGGCTAACTCTGGAACTGTCAGGCAAAATTTAGAGATGTGAAGAAAAGGAAACGCTTGTGCACTGTACGTGGGAATGTAAATTGGTGTAGCCACTATGGAGAACAGTACAGAGGTTTCTCAAAAACCTAAAAACAGAACTATCATATGACCCAGCAATTCCACTCCTGGGCATATATCCAAAAAAAACTAAACACTAATTCAAAAAGATATATGCACCCCAACATTCATAGCAGCATTATTTACAATTGCCAAGATATGGAAGCAACCTAAGTGTCCATCAACAGATGAATGGATAAAGAAGAGGTACTGGGGCTTCCCTGGTGGCGCAGTGGTGGAGAGTCCGCCTGCCGATGCAGGGGATGCGGGTTCGCGCCGCGGTCCAGGAGGATCCCACGTGCCACGGAGCGGCCGGGCCCGTGAGCCATGGCCGCTGAGCCTGCGCTCCGCAACGGGAGAGGCCACAACAGTGAGAGGCCCGCGTGCCGCAAGAAAAGAAAAAGATACCTTTCGGGCTTCCCTGGTGGCGCAGTGGTTGAGAGTCCGCCTGCCAATGCAGGGGACACCAGTTCGTGCCCCGGTCCGGGAAGATCCCACGTGCCGCGGAACGGCCGGGCCCGTGAGCCATGACCGCTGAGCCTGCGCGTCCGGAGCCTGTGCTCCACAACGGGAGAGACCACAGCAGTGAGAGGCCCGTGTACCGCAAAAAAAAAAAAAAAAGAAGAGGTGTTATATCTACAATATATATATGGAATACTACTTGGTCATAATAAAGACAAAAATTTTGCCATTTGCAGCGACAGGGATGGACTCGGAGGACATGATGCTAAGTGAAATTAGTCAGACGGAGAAAGATACTCTGTATCACTTATATGCGGAATCTAAAAAATACAACAAACTAGTGAATGAAACAAAAAAGAAACAGACTCACAGATATAGAGAACAAACTACTGGTTACCCGTGGGGAGTGGGGGGCAATAAAGGGGTGGGGAAGGAGGAGGTACAAACTATTGGGTGTAAGACAGGCTGCAGGATGTATTGTACAACACAAGGAATACAGCCAACATTTTGTGATAACTGTAAATGGAAAGTAACCTTTAAAGATGGTAATGAAACTCCCCACTGCTCCCTGGAAGCCAGCTGTGCCATCACCATCCTGCCACTACGTCAAAGGAGAACCACAGGTGGGTGAAATGACACCCTTCAGGGTCAGGATAACAGGGGCCAAGGGAGCATCCACAGCGAGATTTACTGAGCACTTCATTTGCGGTTGACAAATGCGCTGTGTCCCGACTGCTGCTCTGGGCTCAGCGGTGTGTTTGAACCAGGCGGCGCTCCCTTCGACCGCTCCTCGTGACTGAGCTCAGCAGTCTTGGCGGGCTCTCAGTGGAGAAGGGAACGGGCTGGGCCGCCCTTCCTCATGGGGAGCCCCAAGACCGTTAGAGCCCAGTGGTGTTTGTTTGTTTTTAATTGAACTATAGTTGATTGACAATGTTGTACCAATCTCTGCCGGAGCCCAGTGGTCTCTGATTTGGAGGAGTCTCGGAGAAGCAGCACTTTGTGCGAAGCTGCCTTGCCCACAGCCCACGGGGACAGAACGGCAGTCACATCGCTACTCGGAGAGCTCCCTGCTGTGTGGCCCCTTCGCCCGATGATTCACGGGGGCCACAGGCATCTCCATCTGGAGGCAAGAAAGGACAGGAAGTGGCCCTGGCTGTGACACGGTGACACGGCCAGGGGCGGGTCTTTCCTTCGATTCCAGGACAGCTGGATCCTGAAGCTTCAAACCAAATGCATAACAGGTCTTCAAAGACTGGGAAGGGAGGTGGGCGAAGCTTGTGCCCAACCTTCATGGGTGCACATGCTGCCTGCCCACCAGTTTTGTTCAAGGGGCCAGGCACAGCCCCAGGCGATAAATCCTAAGTAGTCAGCCCAGGGGTTCTCAACCCGAGGCGACTTGGACAATGTGTGGAGCTGGGGGAGGGGTGCTAGAGCCTCTAGTGGGCAGAGGCTTCCAATGCATGGGATCGCCCTTCACAACAAAGATGCATCGAGCCTGAAGGTCAGTAGTGCCAAGGTTAAGAAAGCCTGCTTCCCTGGTGGCGCAGTGGTTGAGAGTCCGCCTGCCGATGCAGGGGACGAGGGTTCGTGCCCTGGTCCGGGAAGATCCCATGTGCCACAGAGCAGCTGGGCCCGTGAGCCATGGCTGCAGGAGAGGCCACAGCAGTGAGAGGCCCACGTACCACAAAAAAAATAATAATAATAAAAAAATAAAAAATAAAAAAAATTTTTTTTTTTTTTTGAAATATATATATATAAGAAACCCTGCTCTAAGCTACCCAGGACATCCTATTTTCCTTTGCCAAAAGCTAGGGTTTTCAGCCCTACTTCACAGTCCCAGGGGTCGGGGGTTGCGGGTTTGGTCACCAAGATATAAGAGAACATCGGCCAAGAGACATTAACGCTGGCAACAGCCTGAGCACAGCATGGAGATCTTTACAATGAGTCCTCAAACAACCCTCATCCCCTTTCACGGATTAGGAAACTGAGGCACACAGAGGTCACACACTGCTTAGAGGAGGACTTGGATCCAATCAGTCCAACCCCAGACACTGTCTTAACTGGGGGAAAGTATAAAATCATATCTATATTCTGTGTGATCCTCTTTATGTGCTGACCAAAAAAAAAAGCAAAAGGGAAGGAAAGAAAGAAAGGGAGGAAAGAGGGAGGCAGGACATAGAGATGTATGAGGAAAAAGATCGAAACGTTAACAGCAGCTGTTTAAAAGTGATGGGATTTGGTCCTCTTTTGTTTTCTTCTCTGTACCTTCCGGCATTTCTACATTCTCTCCAACAAAAATGCCTTTTATGGGCAGAAAAGAAACAATAAACAAAACAAAAATTCCTGCCAAGACAGTCAAGACGGTCATCAGCGCCAGGTACATATCCGTCTATAAGGGAATAATAACTGTGCTGACGGAAGAGGTGCAGACTCCACTTGGCAGGCGTGAGGGGACACCCTGGGTCACTAGGGCCCATCGCAGCCTCCATGGTAACCAGCACCGGGAAGTCATCCCCCTGAGGCTGTGCCCACAGCACACCTGCAAGGGATCCGCTCCTGAGTAAAGACGCCGCCCTGAGTCCCAGACGGCTTGTCAGCAGCTCAAGCAGCTCACAGCGGAAAGTGCCCAGAGAGGGAGAGCCGTCGGCGGCCACGTCAAACCCCTCACCACGCCTGGCTGTCTCCATGCTCGAAATGCTCAAAGACGGCTTCTAGAAAAATAAGGTTTCCAGACCATTATAATTTCCTTTCAACAGTTTAATTAACCGGTAGGAGTGAGAGAAAAAGCAGACTTTTTGTACCCAGAGCCTAATGTGCAAGTTTGTTTTAGGAAAAAAAAGGGAAAGAATTCTAAGGGATACAGAAAAGTTTGCTTTTCCTATTTTTTCCCATAGAATTTGTATCTGCATTATTTTAAAGTCTCTTTCCACCATAAAAAAAAAAAAAAAAAAAACCCTACACAATGTACGGATGCTCATTATCTACTGCATCATTTTTGTTATCCTTCCTGTTAATTAAAAAATGGCTGGGGACTTCCCTGGTGGCGCAGTGGTTAAGAATCCGCCTGCCAATGCAGGGGACACGGGTTCGAGCCCTGGTCCAGGAAGATCCCACATGCTGCGGAGCAACTAAGCCCGTGCTCCGCAACTACTGAGCCTGCGCTCTAGAGCCCGTGGGCCACAACTACTGAGCCTGCTTGCTGCAACTGCTGAAGCCCACGCGCCTAGAGCCTGTGCTCCGCAACAAGAGAAGCCACCGCAATGAGAAGCCCGCGCTCTGCAACAAAGAGTAGCCCCCGCTCGCCACAACTAGAGAAAGCCCACGCGCAGCAACGAAGACCCAATGGAGCCAAAAATTAATTAATTAAAAAAAATAATAATCTGTAGTTGCCATCCTAAGAGTCACAGCTGGGGGCCTCCCTCCTTACCAACAGAACACTGACTGTTCAAGGTCACCATTTTCAGACCACAGGGAACTGGAGAACGACCTCCCCCAGCCTGAATTAGGCCTGACATGAACCAATCAGGAGCATCCTACTCCTCCGTGCCTGTGATTGGTTACAGCCTGACACGTGACCAGGCCCTAGCCGACAGAACAAGAGGAGATGTCAGCTGGGCAGCTCTGGGAAGAGTTTGCATCCTCTACGAAAATAAAAAAGCAAGCTAGAGGAAATGCCTATCATTTTTTTACCAACTACTAGTACAGGTACTTGCACTGTTGCAATTCCAGACGCCATCCTCGCCACCATATAGAAATAAGCCGAGGATCAAGCAAATACCCTGAGGATAGTGGAGCAGGAAGATGGAACCAGAGAACTCAATTCTGATGGCGTCACTGAATTGTTGAATTAACCTTGGAATCATCATGTGAGATAGTAACCCCCATGTTGTTTTAAGATACTTTTAGTTGGGTCTTTTGTTTCGAGCAGTCAAAACATCCTCACTGATAGAACCCTATACCAAGGCTCACTATTAAGAGTCTGAGATCCCACCGCCTCAATGCTGAACGAGAATGTGTCAGATGGTAGGGACCAGATCCCCAACATGGCAGTGAGAGGACAGGTGACTAGGACCTTTATAATGACTTCCTGTCAGTTACCAATATGTTTCCCAACTCTGCCTCCTCTGCACCCTGACTGTAGCTCACTCCAACAGAAGGTTACACAGATGATATCCTTTAAAACGTATTCAAGAGGTAGAAGATGGATGCTCTAGGGCCACATGAGAAGAGCAAGGAAAGCGAGGAGGCAAAAGAACGTACACATTTATCTCTTCTGCTTTAGCAATTCATAGACTACCAGCTGTTAAAAGCCTTCTCCAAATTTAGACTTTAAATAAACTGACTCATGAATCTATGAGACTTGGGGAAAGGAACACTTACAAGGCAATTTTTTTAGGAAGGGAGGCTGGTGAGAGGCATAAGCAGTATATAACAGTCAGTTCTTTAATCATCTTGTTAAAGATATGAATTTCATGTAAAGCTTTCTATCCTCAGAAACAGGCACATAACAAATGATAACACCATCTGACTAGATAGAAGATCTCTCTTCTGTCTGCCTGCGGTTTATTCTTTAAGAACTATTTTCCTGAGACTACCTGGGAATTAAAAATAATTGCTTTTAAATGTATATATATGAAATGTTAAGTGAAAAACATCCATGTATCACATTACCTATATACTGATTCCAGAAATAGTGCACATGTGCTCAGCGGGAAGACAAGAAGTGAATTTGGGGAGATAAAGTGTATTTTAATGAAGTTAAGTAGATAGCTAATATGTGTACATTTTTTAAATAAAGTTGTTTACGTTGTTAATAAATATGTGAACATCCCCAGACATCTGCGACTGTAATTTACCAAAACCACTCAGTGACCTTCTTCCTTTCATTAAGCTCAATCCTGCAAATATCTGAGAGCCAACTACACGCCAGCTGCAGTGGAGGTCTATGGAGAATTCAACCAGGTTTCAGATATAGTTCTTTCTCGAACATGGGAAGTGAGGGAGAGTGGGGAGGAGGATGAATTGAAACTTTTAAGAATGTGTAATCTGATCAGGAGAGAGGAGTATGAGAGGGGTAAATGCACCAACACAGGGCACACAAGCAACCAATGATTAAAAAGAGATATGAAATAATAGAAAGCTTTAAAAGAGGAAGAGATCTCGAGTTGAGAATTTTAAGAAAGGCTTCATGAGAGAGGTGTCACTGGAAATGGCTCCTTAAGGATGAAGAATTTGGTAGACAGGCATTTTCAGAGAGTTGGAACAGCTTCAGCAAAAGCAAAGAAACAGAAAACTCCAAGAATTCTGGGAACAGTGCTTAGTATCAAGTCGGGCTGGAATGCAGGGTAGGTACAGGCAAACCAAGTGTTAACAAACAAAAAACAGACAGAGAGACCTGGCGGGACTTGATGCCAGGCTGAGGCACCTGCCTTGGTCTGACAGGCAAGGGAAGGTTAGGTGAAGGGTGATTTGTCAGCGACACTTGGAGCTGCGCTTTAGAAAAACGAATCCAGCAGCCGTGGGTGAGAAGGTGTGGTGCTGGAGAAGCATCGAGTGGAGACCTCTGCACTAATTCGGGGCACACCACGGTGTTATAGCCCCAGGGCTGGCGGCGTGGCTGGCACAGAGTGGACAGCTCCACAAATACCGGTTAAACTGAATTAGACTCGTTTTCTGAAGGGATCGGATGGATCTCATTTTTTCTGTACTTTTGACAGGCTCCTAGTGCACATTATGCATTAGATAATGATGCAAAGTGACCCTAGGATGCTCCTTCTGCCTCCGTCTTCTACTACAAATGATCCAGTCCAAGAAGCAGAGAGATGACGCCCCAAGAATCAGGAGGAACACTCTGCCTTCTCGTTCCCAATAAAGAATACTCTTTGTCCTAGAGCAAACATGGCTGCTGTCCCTCAGCAGCCACGGGGGGACTGGTTCTAGGACCCGCTACAGATACCAAAATCCACAATGCTCAAGTGCCTCGTGTAAAATGGCGCGGCACAGTTAGCCCGCCGTATCCGCTGTTCCATGTCCGCGGATTCCACCAACTGCAGATCGAACTGGTTGGATCAGCACATTCAACCTCCATAACCTGTGGATACGGAGGGCTGACTGTATCGAAGATCAGCAAAAACTACAGGAAAGGCCAGAGTGGGGAAGAGCTTCAGGCCCAAGAAAGCACACCTCATGGGCTCAACATGAATCACATGCTTTATCCTTCTACACGCCTACAAATGAAAAGTCACACTAGATTGGTCCTAAAAATTAACCAAACATATACCCACATAATCAACATAAAATCGGACTTGGAGAAAAGTGCACTTATAATGTGATTAAAGGTTCTCTGAGTATATGAAAAGATGTCTGTGTTCTTAGGGAGGACACAGTAAAGTACTTCTAAAGCAAAGGGACAGGGCTTCCCTGGTGGCGCAGTGGTTGAGAGTCCGCCTGCCGATGCAGGGGTCACGGGTTCGTGCCCTGGTCCGGGAAGATCCCACGTGCCGCGGAGCGACTAGGCCCGTGAGCCATGGCCGCTGAGCCTGTGCGTCCGGAGCCTGTGCTCCGCAACGGGAGAGGCCACAGCAGTGAGAGGCCCGCATACCACAAAAAAATAAAAATAAAAAAAAAAAAATAAAGCAAAGGGACATGATGCTTCCAATGTACTTTCAAATGGCTCGGGGGAAAGAAAATTGTGTGTGTGTGTGTGTGTGTGTGTGTATAAATGTGTGTTTAAGTGTACATATGTATATGTGGATTAATGTGTGCAGGTGCAAATGTGTGTAGATATATATTTATACACATGGAGAGGGAATTATAAAAGCAAATGGGGCAGAATGCAGACAACTGGTGAATTTGGGTGAAGGGTCTCTGAAAGTTTCTTACACGATTCTTGCAACTTTTCTGTAAGTTTGAAGAAATATCAAAACTAATAGTTGTAAGAATGAGGAAGCTATATATTGATAAGATCTTTAAAATCCACTGTTAAGTGATAAAATGAATAGATCCAGAACAGGATATATGGAATGCTACCATTTGTGTAAAAGGCAGAGAGGAAAAGAGGGAGGGAGGAGATAAATATATAGATATATAGACACAGATAGATATAGACATACACACATACGTGTAGTTATTGCTATATACCGGTAATGACACGTAAGAAACTGGAAACATTAGTAGCTTCTCTGTAGGGGGAGTGGGGTAGTTGAGGGACAGAGGTAGAAGGGAAGTTTTCATTATAAACTCTCTTACATAGTTTTAATTTTGAACTATGTGACTATATTATTACCCAATCAAATATGTAAATAAACAAAATACGATTGCCTTGAAAAAGATGTTAAAGGAAAATAACAGTAAAAGCATATGGCTTGGGGTAGCTCAGACCAGAGAAACAGAAGATGGAATTAAAGCCACCTGGCAGGGTCCTGCCCAGATGTGACCCCATGGGTCGCTGTGCTTGGAGAGCTGCCTGTTTAGAAAGGACTTGTTCCAGACCAGCAGAGCTGGGGGCTTGGAAAATATGTGCTATCGAGTTGAAGTCTAAATTGGATAGAAATTTCCCCTAAAATAAACTATGTAATTTACTTCCAACAGACAATTTCCCACAGCCATGTTCTCCACACTGATATTGCACATTCTAAGAAGTTATCATCTGGCACACGGTCCAGCTTTCCTGCATCTGACGGCCACAGCCTGCAAAGCCCTGGTGAACAATTCTGGGAGCTGGTGCTGGTGGAAACCCATCCCTCAGCAGGATAGGACCGAGTAGAAACAACATCCAAGTGCCTTAGGGCAGCCACCCACCCTTGGAGATAACGCCTACAAGCCATTCATAGGTTGTGTCACTGAAGGAAAGACATTCTGGAACCTATGCAATATTTTTAAGACTTTCCAAGATGCTCATATAGGATTTCAGTATCCAGCAATCCAGAATGGGGCGATGGAGCTTCTCACCTGTCTAGACTCACCCTCTGTTAAATAAACTTCACGGGGACCGGGCAAGTTCTCAGACAACAATAGGAAGATAAGAAGATACCATGTCTGGGGAAGCCAGAGTGAGAAGGTAAGCTTCCAGGACTCATCTGACTTTCTGGCTGTCAGAACAGCACACAGGGGACCCCGAGGCACCTCTCTGTCCCTTAAGGAAACCCATGGCTGCTCTCAGATCTCAGCTCCATCACTCAGTCTCCAGGGCTTTGGGGGAGTACTAGGCTAGGCACATCTGTGTGTGTGTTTGTGCCTGAAACTGCCTCGTGAACTGTAATGAGAAATTTAATTGGTATTTGCATCTGAACAGGGGTAGGGGGAGAGTAAGAAAGCAGGACATGAGTTGAGTAAAAGAGGATCCTTCTCCCCCAGAACTTAAAGATAATAGAATGAGGAACTCCCAGTCTAGTGGAGGGAAACAAACGTCAATTATAAACATCGTTAAGGATGCACTCATCCCATCAGCCCCGAGCGCTAGCTACCCCAGTGCCCTAAGAAGGCATGTCCACGTGTGGGTGATGTCCATTAACAAAGATGGGCATGTTGTTAATCAACTATGCTCCAATATAAAATAAAAATTAAAAAAAAAAAAAGGCAGCGACAGAAAGGAAGGACACACAGCACATGGAAAGAGCACCTAACTGTTAGAAACCTGGATTCCAACCCAGCTCTCCCTGAAGGGCTGTATGTGATTGGGCCGGTTACTTATCTTCTGAGACTCAGTTTCCTCATCTATAAAATGGAAAAAACAATGCCTACCTTCCGAACTGTCCTAATAATGAAATTTAATTAGCAGTTAAAATTGAAAGTGCCTAACACAGAGCCTGCCACGGAGCAGACCCTTGGCCAACAAAGCTTTCCTCCCTCATCTGCTTACATCAGACTCAATAAAGCAAGCCTCGGTTATGGGTTGAACATGCCGAAAAGGAATGTTGCAGGCTGAGGCTGGATGGTGCGCCTACAAGCTGAGAACATCAAGGATCGTCGGCAACCACCAGGAGCTGGGAAGAGGCATGGAACAGACTGTCCCAAAGAGCCTCCAGGGAGAACCAACCCTGCCCACACCTCGACTTTGGAATTCTAGCCTCCAGACTATGAGAGAATAAACGTTGCCTTAAGTCACCTAGTTTTGGTACTTTGTTGCGGCAGCCCTGGGAAACTAATACATCCTCCTCCGGCTCTCCCTCTTTAAAGGAAAAATGAAATTCCTGACATGCCTGAGGAAACAGGATACTTTCACAAATATAAATAATAAATAACATCCCAGGAAAGGCGATCTTCAGTAACAAGCCTTTGCAGAAGAAGGAGAAATATGAGAAATACACAGGTGTCTTACTGGTCTTTTTTCTCTATTGCCTCCCCTTCCTCCCTGCCCCCTTCCTACTGGGAGCAGCCACTATTTGGGGTTCTTCATTCTTCCCAGAGGGATGAAGACACAGCTAAAAAATGACCTTCAAATATAGTGCAGAAGGTCAGGACCATGAACCTCACCACTGCAGAGGCAGGTTCACACCCCACACACTTTCCACCTTCCCAGAGACACTGAAACATGCCCCACCCCACCCCCACCCAGTAAGACTGGTGACCACTTCTTGTTGCAAGGAGGAGAGTTGCCTGGATTTTTTTTTTTTGATGTTACAACCTGCTGGCAGCCAAACATAGGTCAACTGGATGGAAAGAAGGGTCAAACCAAAGCAGAAAATCACTTTCTAGATGTCTATATAGCTAGAAGGAATAGAAGTGATGCTTGGGTCTGACTTTACCCAACCAAAGTTAGCCAAGCCCAACCCCTTCCTTTGGTCTTCCATGTCTACGTGTGCCATGGTCTGAATGTTTGTGTTCCCTCAAACTTCATACGTTGAAATCCTAATGCCTAAGGTGATGGCATTAGGACGTGGGGCCTTTGAGAGGTGCTTAGATCAGAAGGGTGGGGTCCTCATGAATGGGATTAGTGCCCTTATAAAAGAGACCCCACAGAGCTCCCTCGGCCCTTCCACCATGAGAGGACACAGCGAGACGTTGGTAGTCTGCAACCCAGAAGAGGGCCCTCAGAGGAACCAGACCAGGCTGGCACCCTGAACCTAGACTTCCAATCTCCAGAACTATGAGAAATAAATGTCTGTTTTTGTTTTGGTTTAATTATTTTAAAAATTTATTTATTTTTATTTTTTGGCTGTGTTGGGTCTTTGTTGCTGTGCACGGGCTTTCTCTACTTGTGGCAAGCAGGGGCTACTCTTCACTGCAGTGCGCGGACTTCTCATTGCAATGGCTTCTCTTGTTGCAGAGCATGGGCTCTAGAGCATGCAGGTTTCAGTAGTCGTGGCATGGGGGCTCAGTAGCTGTGGCTCGTGGGCTCTAGAACGCAGCCTCGGTAGTTGTGGTGCACGGGCTTAGTTGCTCTGCGGCATGTGGTATCTTCCTGGATCAGGGCTCGAACCCGTGTCCCCTGCATTGGCAGGAGGATTCTCAACCACTGCACCATCATGGAAGTCCCAAATTTCTGTTGTTTTGAAGCCACTCAGTCTCTGGTTATTTCGTTATAGCAGCCCAAATGGACTAAGACAACCTGCTATTCCATCAACACCAATGGTATTCTCGCTGGAATCCACAAAATCCATTAAATGGTTTGAACCAGTAACAAAGAAGCCATTTGTTTGGATATGTGGGTCCAACAGGCTGCATGTATGGTTATCAGCTATCTGATAAGACTCAACCCGAGTGAGACAAGAGTGGTCATGGCTTTGGCCATTGTTTTTATTCTCCTCCCTTCCCAGTTCCACCAGATTTTCCAGCTTTCACCTAGCTATTTTGGGGGCTTGGGGAAATTTCCAGTGTCAAGGAATGTAATTACAGAATTAATGACTCAATAGAGCTGGTTCTAATAAGGTCACCAAACCAGTCCACCAGGTGACATGTCTTAGAGAACAGTGAAGAGAGAAATACCAGACAGGACACTCTGGGACCCACAACCCCTGCCAGGAAGCAATAAGAAGGCATTGATTTCTTCCTCAGCCACCATCACCAGCAACACCTGAATCCGGGGCAGCACCAAGAACTAGGGCAGAAGACAGAACTACGGGTAGGATTCTCGCTAGAGAAAAGAGGAAACTATGATGCTGAGATAATGGATCAGGTGAGAGGAGTTTCTGCTCAATTCAGGAAGCTGCCTTAAGATGGTTTTCGCCCAGATCATCTGTCTTCGGTTTCCTGGTTCACCCTGGAGTGCACCCTCTGATGCATTTCATAGTTTCCCTTTACGCTGGGCTCTTAATTATTCAAGAATTGCTAATCCAGGTGACAGAAATCTCCAACTTTGGCTGCCTGCCATTTCTCTGCTAGGGAGCATCTCCATTTGAGGGAGGGCAAAGGAAACTTAAGGAAAGGCAATCAGTCAAGCAAGGAATCCTCACAAGCAAACCTCATAGCGGAGTTAGGATGATGAATTTGCCTTGGCAGGAACGAATTCAAAATGGAAAAAAAAAAAATGTAAAAGAAGAGGCAAAGAGAGATCTCAGAGAGGAAATCCCATGAATCTTACAGTCAGAATATTTCATTGCTGGAGCTCCCCTGGACTCTCTACTTGCTTTTATAGATAAGAAGACTGGCACTGAGAATGACCCCAAATCACAAAAATGGTTGCTGTTAATCGGCCGATCAGGCCTTCTGTCCCCATCAGGGCACTCCGTACACTGCTCCACCCGCAACATGAACGCACAGGTACAGGAGGAGGCCTGCTAATGACTCAGGACCAAACCCATGCAAGGTGAGTCTTTAAAAGACAAAATGAACATCACAAGAGGTTTTGCTAGCTGTGGCCCAGTGTGAGTGCAAGAGTTGGGTCCTGATTCTGTGCATTCAGGGAGGGAAGCAATGAGATCAATGTCACTGCAAAGTCTAACACTCAGCTCTGATAGATGGGACAGACCCAATTCCCACCTCCCGCCCAGGGAGACAGCCCCCTGTTCCCAGTGTTCACACCGTAAAGGCCCGCCCTCACCCCATCGTGCAGCACCAAGCCTGTTCCGCTGAGTCTGAGTAGAGTCAACGTACCCTCCGGATGAGCAACTCCACACATCACCCTGAAAGGACCAATCCCAGGCTCTGTGCAAGACACCAAGATTCACTGAGCAGGAGGCAAATGTGAAAGGTGACCCAGGGGTCTCTGTGTGGGAGGACTTCTAGCTTAGTCCTTTCTGTATTATTTGAATCTTAAGTATAAGCCTCTTCCTTGTTCCCCACCCCGGGTTTCCAGAAGGCTGTCTTTCCACCTCAGTGGCCTCAGGGCTGAGGACATGGCCAGTACAGACTGGGACATTCTAGCCCAGAGGGTGTACAACTTTGGGGGAGAGCTTACTCCAGCCCACTCCATGAGAGAACTTATCTGGGCCAAATTGCTAGAGAGGGGATGTTTTCTCAGCCATCAAATGTGAGGGCCAAACTATGGCCCCTTCCAATTCTAACATTCTCAGGATGCTCCAAAACACTAAATACTCTATGTATTCCAATGGAGGACGTGGGATCAGCCCATCCACTTTCCCAGGGCAGATCTCTAATTAATGCCTATCAGGTATCATCTGCAAATGGATACAAGAGTCACTGTCTCCCCTCTTGACCTGGGCCCAATCCAACAGCAAACAAGAGCCTGAATCTTCCAAAGGAAGCGTGACTGCTTTCCAGGTGAGGTATGAGCAAGCTGATGTTGTTGGTCTGTTGCCTGTCTTGACTTGCTACGGGAGTTACAGGTCCCTGCTTGCCTGCAAAGGCACTGCAGGGCAACCTGGAACTTCAGTGAACAGCCCTGTTAGGGGAACTGTTCAACCTGAGATTAGTTGCATTTGCAGGCAAAAGAGCGGCTTGGTTTAATCTTCATGGAGATGCAAGGGCACGTCCAGGAGAGTGAGCATGTTAGCTGAGAGCAAAGAATCCGCTCCTTTGGGGGTAACTCACTCTCCTTTTATACTTTCCAAGGATGGGTTGCCACTTTATCAAAGAGAAAGTGTATCTGATGGTACAAGTTCTCTACCAGAAGCCACCCTGAGAGCAAGTCCCATCCTTCCAAGTTCAAATATGCTGGTTTAAGAAATGAAAGCAATACAGGTGGCTAGGACCTACAGAGTTCTTTCCTCTGTTAGTTTTGAGAAGACGGCAACATGAAAACTTTCAAAGTGAGGAAACATCCTACTTCCTAGTTAGCTCAAAGCAGTGGACCTAAGGCTACTTCTCTGTGTGAGGGTCTCTGGGTGCAAAAAGGGACTGATGGGGCTTCCCTGGTGGCGCAGTGGTTGGGAGTCCGCCTGCCGATGCAGGGGACGCGGGTTCGTGCCCCGGTCCGGGAAGATCCCACGTGCCGCGGAGCGGCTGGGCCCGTGAGCCGTGGCCGCTGAGCCTGCGCATCCGGAGCCTGTGCTCCGCAACGGAAGCGGCCACAACAGTGAGAGGCCCACGTACCGCAAAAAAAAAAAAAAAAAGACTGGAAATTCTTGACGGAAAGATGACTCCTTCCAACTTGCACTCTGGAGCCAGCAGGATCAGAAGAGCACCCACTGAGTGTAGACATTGCAGAGAATTGTGAAGAAAAAAAAAAAACCAGTGAATCAGTGTTACCTTGTTAGATGCTGCAAACCTCTGAAGTCTTTTGAGCTAGAAAGATCTTTAGAGGTTACTATGCCAGCTTCCTTCCAAGGCTGATGCCCACAATAGGAAACAACTGATTTGTTCAAGATCCCACAGCTCGCTGAAGACAGAGCTCTGCTTACAACCACAAGCACTGATAACTACACAGATGCTTTTCCCCCCAGTCCAACTTTTCCGCACAACAGGCATTCGCCAGCTCCTCTGGCTGTCTCCCCATTCCTTTCTCCCTTCCTTTCCTCTGTAACACTCTCCAACCCCACTCAGTCTCTTTCACACACAGCAGATGCACAGAAACGTGGGGTGGGTTTTTTTGGCATCCTTCCATATCGCTGTGTGTGTGTGTGTGTGTGTGTGTGTGTGTGTGTGTGTGTGTGTGTGTGTGGTAAACTACACAGAACATTAAATATATCATCTAAACCATTTTTAAGTGTACAGCTCAGTGGTATTATGTTTACCTTGCTGTGTGACCATCACCACCACCACACATCTCCACAACTCTTTGCATCTTGGGAAACTGAAACTCTGTACCCATTGAACAATAACTCTCCATCCCCCTCCTCCCAGCCCCTGGCCACCACCCCTCTACTTCCTGTCTCCATGGATGTGAGTCCTCTCGGTACCTCATACAAGTGGGATCACACAGTATTCCTCTTTTTGCGGTTGACTTATCTCACTTAGCATAATGTCCTCGAGGTTCATCCATGTGTCAGAATTTCCTTCCTTTTTAAAGCTGAGTAATGTACCATTGCACATATATCCCACAGTTTGTTTATCCATTCATCCATCAATGGACCCAAGTTGCTTCGACTTTTTTGGCCATTGTGAATGAGGCTGCTGTGAACATGGGTATACAAATACCTCTTCAAGTCCCTGCTTTCAATTCTTTTGGATATATACCCAGAAGGGGAACTGCTGGATCATATAGTAATTCTATTTTTAAGTTTGGGGGAGATATGTGCATCTTTTTAAAATCATTTCACACTTCTCCCTAACTATAATTAATAGAAAAGCAAGGGCTTCCCTGGTGGCGCAGTGGTTGGGAGCCCGCCTGCCGATGCAGGGGACGCGGGTTCGTGCCCCGGTCTGGGAGGATCCCACGTGCCGCGGAGCGGCTGGGCCCGTGAGCCATGGCCGCTGGGCCTGCGCGTCCGGAGCCTGTGCTCCGCAATGGGAGAGGCCACAGCGGTGAGAGGCCCGTGTATCGCCAAAAAAAATATATATATATATATATATAGAAAAGCAAGTTTTCCTTTTTATTCAACTAATATTTAAAAACACCAGCTCTATGCTAGGTCTTGGGCTAGATAGGAAGGTACGCTCAATCATGAGCTAAAGTCATGGTCCCTCATCTTGTTGGGGTTTATAATCTAGTGGGACAGACAGACAGCAATCAGATCACGGCAAGTATCTGTTTCATCTGCATAGCGAGTACCGTGCAGGATCTTAGGAGAGTGTGTACCTCCCCAGGAAAGGCACAAAACAGAAACGTCCAGATAGAAGTCTGTTGTCATCAGAGGCTTGACAAAGCAGAGAATAATGGCTGAAAAGATTTAGCAGGGAAGGGCAGGACGGGGGAGTTGGGGGAGAGACAATCAAAAGAATGACTCCGGGCTTCCCTGGTGGCTCAGTGGTTGAGAATCCGCCTGCCGATGCAGGAGACACGGGTTCGTGCCCCAGTCCGGGAAGATCCCACATGCCGCGGAGCAACTAAGCCCGTGAGCCATGGCCGCTAGGTCTGCGCGTCCAGAGCCTGTGCTCCGCAATGGGAGAGGCCACAACAGTGAGAGGCCCGCATACCACAAAAAAAAAAAAAAAAGAATGACTCCGAGGGACTTCCCTGGCGGTCCAGTGGTTAAGACTCCACGCTTCTACTGCAAGGGGCACAGGTTTGATCCCTGGTCGGAAGACTAAGATGTCGCATGCCATGTGGTGAGGCCAAATTTAAAAAATAATAACTAAAAAAAAATGACTCTGAGCTCAAACGAAGAGGGAAGAAACAGACAATAATAAAACTGATGCAGGAAGCAGTGCCTCTAACATCAATCATAACATGAAGCATCTTAGAGTGACAACACAGTGGCGGTAGTGGGGGTGTACTGTGGGTTCAACTGTGCCCCCCAAATCTGTGCCCCAGATATATATATGCTGAAGTCCTAACCCCGGAACCTGTGAACGTGACCTTATTTGGAAATCGAGTCTTTGCAGATGAGTAAATTAAGATGAGGTCACACTGGATTGGGGTGGGACCTATTCCTATGGCTGGTATCTTGATAAGAAGAGAGAAATGTGGGCAAAGAGACAGACCCAGGGGAAGGACGGGTGAGGACGGAGGCAGAGTCTGGAATGATGCGGCTACAAGCAGAGGAGCTCTAAGAATTGCTGGGAGCCACCAGGAGCTAGGAGGGAGCAAGCACGGATTCTTTCCTAGGGCCTCCAGGGGGACCATGCCTCGGCTAACACCTTGACCTCAGACTTCTAGCCTCCTGAACTGCTAAACTAAGTCTACAGGCTGTTTTAAGCCACCCAGTTTGAAGGATTTTGTTACTGCAGCCCCAGGAAACTAATACAGGGTGGAATGTGGAAAAAGCCCCAGACTGGGATTCTTGTGTATCTTTTCTTGGGGTGTGGAGGGGAGAGAAAGAAAAATAAAGAACTAGACTTTCGGGACTTCCCTGGTGGTCCAGTGGTTAAGCACCCACCTTCCAATGCAGGGGAGGAGGGTTCGATCCCTAGTCAGGGAACTAAGATCCCGCATGCCGCAGGGCAACTAAGCCTGTGCACTGCAACTAGAGAGAAGCCCCCACGCCACAACGAAGAGCCCGGATGCTGAACATCCCGCGTGCCGCAACTAAAACTCCCGACGCAGCCAAATAAATAAGAACTAGACTTGCATCTCGAAATTCCTAACCAAATAACCACTTCTGATCCAGGCCTGTTGACCTGAATCTCAATTTCCGAATCTGTTGGGTGCCTGGGTTTCAATATCCCCAGGTGGGCTTTTCCAACTGCCCCAGCAGGGGCAGTTCCAGATTGTTCCTACGGGGGGGGCAACAGGGACACTACTGGCATTTGGGGTATGACACACTGCAGAATGGTTAGCAGACTGGGCTAAAGGCTAGTAACTCAGCCTGCCCCCTCCAACATAATGAACACACATACTTCCAGTGAAATCAGAGGCCGAGTTGAGACCCGACCCCAAGGGGTGTCAGAGAGAACACACTGATCTTCCCAAGATTTATGCTTGAATACGCAGCGCGGGTATTTGATGGAGACTGGGGCAGGGTGGGGGGCAGGGTGGGGGGCGGGGCGCGAGGAATGGAGAGCACCCCGCACAACGATTCCTCAGGCCCGCCACCAAAGCTTGCCCGCTGAGCCAGGGGTCCCCGCAGGGAGACTCCCCCGCTTGCACATGAGGCAGCCCCCTCCCCCGCAGGTGCCATGGAGGACGGAATGGGAGCCGCAGCCCAGAGGAGCAAATCCGGTTCTCCCAGAGTCCCGCAAAGCCCCCAGGGCCACGTGAGCGCCCAGTCACCGGCCTAGCACAGGCACCACCTCCGACCCGCCCCGCCGGCACCGCACCGGAGCGTTCCAGAGCTGTCACTGCGCCTCCTCCGCTGTCAACACAAACACCCACACCCAGGAAGGAAGCAAAAATAACCAGCGCCTCATAGCAATGCCTCATTGACTTCCCCAGGGAAGCTGTGCCTCTCCCATTCCCCTGGAGGACCCGAGAGGGGAAAGGAGGGGAGGGGAGGGGGGGGGGAAGGGGGAGAGGGGAGGGGAGGGGGGAGGGGAGGGGGGAGGGGAGGGGGAGGGGGAAGGGGGAGGGGAGGGGGAGGGGAGGAGGAAGGGCGGGGTGAGGAGTGAGCGCCAGACCCAGCCCTAGTGCTTGGCGCTGTCAGAGGAAGATCATCTTTAAAAGGGATAAACGTCAGATGCTCTTCCCTCGAGGTGAAGGCGGCACTGCGTGTCCCTCTCCCTTAGGCAGCCGCACTACCTAGGCTGACAGCTCTTGCTACCAGCAAGCAAGTTCCCACGTGCTTCTAAGGCCCGCAAACTTGGAGGATGAGTCAGCCGCTGAATTCGGCCTCCAGAGCCCTCCCCAGGCCACAGGAGGCACGTTTCTTTCTTTCAGTCAGGTATATTAGTGCCCAGGCTGGAAAGAAGTGAAAAGTTGCCCTTCTGTATAACCTCAGGCCAGAACCAACATCATACCAGGATGGTCATTAAAGGACCTCCTAATCTGAAAGGTGAAATCCTGGTGCTATGGGTTCAATTGTGTCCCCCAAAAAGATATGCTGAAGTCCTAAGCCTAGTCCCTGTGAATGTGACTGCATCTGTCAGCTAGGGCTGTCATAACAAAGTACCAGAGACTTGGTGGCTTAATAACAGAAATTTATTTTCTCACAGTTCTGGAAGTGGAAGTCTGAGATCAAGGTGTCAGGAGGGCTGGTTTTTCCTGAGTTCTCTCTCCTCGGCTTGTAGATGGCCACCTTCTCCCTGTGTCCTCACGTGGTCTCCCTCTGTGCTCATGCATCCCTGATGTGTGTGTGTGTCCACATTTCCTTTTCTCATAAGGACACTAGTCAGATCAGATTAGGGCCCACCATAAGGGCTCACTTTAACTGAATTACCTCTTCAAAGGCCCCCATCTCTAAATACGGTCACGTTCTCACATTCTGTACCGTGTTAAGGCTTCAATACGTGAAGGTGAGGGACACACACATCCCATTCAGCCCATAACAGTGACCTTATCTGGAAAACATTTACATTTTACAGTTGGGTCATTGCAGCTGTAATCAGTTAAGATAAGGATACACTGGAGTAGACGGGGCCCCTAATCTAATATGACTGGTGTCCTTCCAACAGAGGCAAAGACTGGAGTGATGGGGCGACAAGCCAAGGGACACCAAGGATTGTCGGCAACCTTGAATCTAGGAGAGAAGAATGTAACGGATTATCCCCTAGAGGCTTCAGAAGGAACAAGGCCCTGCCAACACCTAGACTTTCAACTTGTAGCCTCCAGAACTGTGACAGAATAAATCTGAGTTAAGTCAGCCCACTTGTGGTACTTTGTTAGGGCAACCCTAGGTACTAAGCTTAGGAACCCCAGCTTGAGCAGGTTGCTGGCACTGAAGGTTTGGACCTCTGAGGCCACTTAGCGATAAATAGAAAGCCTCAGGGAATTTCCTGGAGGTCCAGTGGTTGGGACTCTGCTCTTTCATTGCTGAGGGCATGGGTTCAATCCCTGGGTGGGGAACTAAGATCCTGCAAGCCACGCAGCATGCCCCCCCCCAAAAAAAATAGAAAGCTTCAGTCAAAAGTATTAGCTTTATAGGGCTTCCCTGGTGGCACAGTGTTGGGAGTCCACCTGCCGATGCAGGGGACGCGGGTTCGTGCCCCGGTCCGGGAAGATCCAACGTGCCGCGGAGCAGCTGGGCCCGTGAGCCGTGGCCGCTGAGCCTGCGCGTCCGGAGCCTGTGCTCTGCAACGGGAGAGGCCACAACAGTGAGAGGCCCGCGTACCGCAAAAAAAAATAAAATAAAATAAAAAAATTTTAAAAATTATTAGCTTTAAATAAAATTCAAAAATTTATTTACAATGCAGCAGAGTGACTGTCAGCACTGTCTCTATAGCCAGAATGCTTACACTTAGTTAGTTCCCTGCTCTGTCACCAGCCACTCGACCTTGGCCAAGTCATGCCCTTGGAGCCTCAGTTTTCCTCATCTGTAAAAAGGGGATGGTGATGATGATGATAATGATAATAATAATATCATCTAGTTCATACTATTATGAAAATCGAATGAAGTAATATTTATAGAGCACTATATGCCTGGTAGAGAGTTGAAGCTATTAAAAGGTTTGATCAATCCTAACAAAGAGTTATGTCACCAAAGCATGCTTCTCTCAGTTGTGTGTGACATCCCGAAAACTCTTGGATCAGGCTTCCCTGACCCTGGACTGATCACGTACAACGTCAAAATTCACCAAAGTTCCAGGAAAGAGAAGGGCAAAAAGGAAAAATTTAACACTAAAAAAAATATTTCAAAAGTCTTAAAACCCCAAGCTTGGGCTTCCCTGGTGGCGCAGTGGTTGAGAGTCCGCCTGCTGATGCGGGAGACGCGGGTTCGTGCCCTGGTCCGGGAGGATCCCACGTGCCGCGGAGCGGCTGGGCCCGTGAGCCATGGCCGCTGGGCCTGTGCGTCCGGAGCCTGTGCTCCGCAGCGGGAGAGGCCACAGCAGTGAGAGGCCCGCATACCGCAAAAAAAAAAAAAAAAAAAAAAAAAAAAAAAAGCTATTAAAACCCCAAGCTTACACCTGGCTGCTAAGGCAAGGAGAAAATATTTTTAAGAAAATCTAATTTGAAAATCCATGTGGAATTGACGGGCAGCTGGAAATGAATGGCAAAAATAGACAAGAGACACCATCCTGGCAGGTGGAGACAAAGGAGAGCTGTGCGTTCGGGTCCAATGGTAAACCCAGCCCGCAGGTACATAACACAAAACATGTCTTACACAACACCTACATTTATCAGGCGGGATGCACCAAAATTTTTTATTCTACTGCAATTTTTTAATGCTATCACAACAGCCTTGAATAAACCAACAAATGTCTATAACCCACAGTTGGGAAACCAAAGAAACGACCCTCTGAAAGACTCTTGCTGCTCTTCTTTTCCCAAAAAATGTAACGTCAGGGACTAAATTCTGAGGAAAGCTCCCAGCACCTCTTTTCTTTTCAAAGTTTAAGATAGGGCTTCCCTGGTGGCGCAGTGGTTGAGAGTCCTCCTGCCGATGCAGGGGATGCGGGTTCGTGCCCCGGTCCGGGAAGATCCCACACGCCGCCGAGCAGCTGGGCCCGTGAGCCATGGCCGCTAAGCCTGCACGTCCGGAGCCTGTGCTCCGCAATGGGAGAGGCCACAGCAGTGAGAGGCCCGCGTACAGTAAAAAAAAAAAAAAAAAAGTCTAAGATAATCACAGAGAAAACATGAATGTTCTAGAACAAACTACATAAAATTGTACATTGAAGACTACGCAGGGTTTCGAGAGGGCTAACAGCTCTGTGCGAAAAAGTCGGTAAAGTTAACATTTATTCTATTTCAACACTATTCTTATCTTCCTGGAAAGCAATTTATTTTAATAAACATTTATATACATGTGCCATATATATGTTCCATACATCCACATGCACCGTGCACCAGGCACTAAGCTCTTCACACATATTAGTTCATCTAATCTTCACAATGACCCTGTGAGATAGAAGAACTGTATTATTATGCCCATTTTACAGATGAGGAAACTAAGACCCTGAGAAGTCACTTAACTTTGGGCAAGTAGCTTCTCAGGGTCTTGGAGCTGGGATTCAAGCCCAAGCAGCCGAGTTCCGCGCTCTTTCCACTAGAACATGCAGCTTAGATTGATCTCTTAGTCAATTTTCTCACTATTTTAGATGCCCGTGTTCATCATTAAGCAGATTTCCTTTTGAGTTTCAATGCTACCATCTTGTAAAATGCAAACTTGTTTTAATCATTTTTTTTTTTTTTTTTTTTTGGTGGTACGCGGGCCTCTCACTGTTGTGGCCTCTCCCGTTGCGGAGCACAGGCTCCGGACGTGCAGGCTCAGCGGCCATGGCTCACGGGCCCAGCCGCTCCGCGGCATGTGGGATCTTCCCGGACCGGGGCACGAACCCCCGTCCCCTGCATCGGCAGGCGGACTCTCAACCACTGCGCCACCAGGGAAGCCCGTTTTAATCATTTTTAACTGAGACATAATTGAACACAAAAGCATTATATTAGTTTCAGGTATACAACATATTCATTCAATATATGTATGTACTGCAAATGATCCCCTCAGTAAGTCTAGTTAACATCCATCACCACAGTGCAAACTCTGAATCACTACCACACAGCCGCCAAGAGGGTAGGTAACCCACAGACTCTCACCCTCTCAGTACTAGTCATGCCTTCTACGTTCTTTAGCACTGGAATCAGACTGTCAAAATAAGCTCCTCAGAAACCAGAACACACCTTTATTGAAAAAATGACAAAATGCCTGTCAGTTGCTATCTTTACATCAAACCAGATCTGCTTGTAAAAACAATGTTCCACAAAATTGAATTATTTGTAGTGAGGTGGATGGACCTAGAGTCTGTCATACAGAGTGAGGTAAGTCAGAAAGAGAGAAACAAATGCTGGGACGAAGTGAGAGAGTAGCATGGACATATATACACTACCAAAGGTAAAATCGATAGCTAGTGGGAAGCAGGCACACAGCACAGGGAGATCAGCTCAGTGCTTTGTGTCCACCTAGAGGGGTGGGATAGGGAGGGTAGAAGGGAGGGAGACACAAGAGGGAAGAGATATGGGGATATATGTATATGTATAGCTGATTCAGCAGAAACTAACACACCACTGTAAAGCAATTATACTCCAATAAAAATGTTAAAAAAATTAAAATAAAACAATAGTCACTCATCCCTTAAAAAAAAACAATGTTCCAGCACATTCCCCCAAAGAATTACAACAGAGGGACATTACTGGGGTGGGGGGCGGGGCGGGGGGAAATGCCGTTGTATCTCAAAAGCTGCTCTGACGGCCCCCCTTCTCCCACCCCATCCCCAATTCCTTCCACCTCATGATCTAAGAGTTGAAATTAAGAACAGACTTACCACTGTAGAATCAAAGATGTTTGCCCCAAAACATAATGCAAACCCAGGACTAAAGAAAGTAAAAACTGTTTTCAACTGAAAAGGCAATTATCCAACCAAACTGGCTGAACAAGAGAATTCGCAAATTCCAGGTTCTTGCTTCTAGGGTTCTAAAGGTGACCTACCGATGTACAGGGTCAGGAATGCAGCGGCCGAAAATGTTAAGTTACAAGGTAGGAAGAAAGTAAAAAATTCAATCTTGATACATCCACAGTCCTCAAATCCTCCAGGATTTGAACTGCAGAGCCCGTGCCCGTAGGTCTCGGTGTGGTCCCCGACCGTGTAGCTGAACTGCCCTCTCTCTGCAAAAAACAGGTCTCCTGGAGCCTGCAGCTGGGGGGGAGCGCAGGACAAAGCCAACTTTGTTCAACTGGAAAGCCTGTGATCCAAGTCGAGAGAGATGGAAAGCAAGATACAGCCACATTATTTCTTGCTTCCAACCCTCAGTATTTCTATCACATGTGTACATGCAGCTTCCCAATCCATTCCGAGATTCTGTCACAGAAGTGCGTGGAAGGGCCTCACCTGATTTGGCAACTCTTTGCCAACGGGCACTCTCAGCTTTCCACAGACGTGACAGCACTTTTACAGAAACCCAAGATTCCTGTGCCCTCCACCAAATGACCCTCCAAGGGGTCTACACGGGCTCTGCAGACACAGTAGAGTTTGTCCTCTGCCTCTCTGCCCCTTTCTTTGCTCTCCACCCACAGGCCACCCCTCCAAGATCATGACCTGCCATTCCATGTGCTACCCAGCCACAGACACCTCATTTCCCTGGAATGCCTCCAGCTTCTTTTGTCCATCTATGAAAATCCAATCCATCCTTTGAAGGCTAGCTGGAAACCCCCCCACCCCACCTCTGTGAAGCCTTTCTGACCTGCAGGTTGGGTTAGATACTCTGTCCTCCCTGACCCCAGTGCACAGCTGTTCGCAAAGTGTGGTCCCTGGACCAGCATTACTATCAGAATTCTTGCCCTCCACCCCAGACCCGCTCAATCAGAAACTCTGTGCCAGCAACTTGTGCTCTAACAAGCCCTCTTGTTAAATCAGGTTCTGGGGCTTCCCTGGTGGCGCAGTGGTTGAGAATCCGCCTGCCAATGCAGGGGACACGGGTTCGTGCCCCGGTCCGGGAAGATCCCACATGCCGCAGAGCCGCTGGGCCCGTGAGCCATGGCCGCTGAGCCTGCGCGTCCGGAGCCTGTGCTCCGAAACGGGAGAGGCCACAGCAGTGAGAGGCCCACGTACCACAAAAAAAAAAAAAAAAAAAAAAAAAAAATCAGGTTCTGATGCCCACTCAAGCTGGGCGCCCAGTGCTATAGCCATAATCAATACTTTATTCCACCTCTACCCAGTTAGATTAGGAACTCGATCTTGTAAGCCCCTAAGAGCCTGGCACCCAATAAACACATGCTTGTTGAATTAACCTAAGAAACCTCTTTTAAAACCAGAAAAGGCAGCATGAAATCAGCAACTTTACAGGCTACTACTACACCTCCACCCACCACATACATTCAGGCACATAATGATAGCAACACCCGTTCCCTACAGAATGAAACTGGAATTGGTCAGCATTTCTGGGCAGCAGGTGATTTAAGAAAAATAAATGCAGAGCTCCCAGTCATGGCCATGGTCCAAGGTAAGATTCCTTGGGCAGGTGAAAACATACTCAGGAATGCTGGAAAAGACATGGGTTTGTGTCTCACAAGGGGTCTTCACCAGCTCCACTGGAACCATCCCTATGGGCTCCCAAAGGAAGGGAATTACCTACGTGTGATTAACCCTCAATACTTGGCAAAACGTCCTCTTGCCTCATCAGAGCTATTGATGCCCAGTCCCAACCCTGCAAAACTCAACATGCTATTGGTGACCACACAGCTGAGTCCATCCAGGATTTTAAAAAAGAAGAAAAGACGGACAAAACAATATTAGAATAAGACAATGAGAATCAGGACAGTGTAGCAAAAACTTCTTAGAAATATAATAAACTAGTAGGTACTGGGCTCCTGTTTTTCGCCAGGCACTGCGCCAGGGGCTTAAATACTCACAGTGTGTGGGTGAAAGCCATAACTGCTCCCTGCTCCACCACGTGATCTCAGGCGATCTGTGAAAGGAACTTTAAGACAATCCCAATCACATAAAACCGCTGATGATGGAGAATACGATATTTTTGCTCATTGTGGAAGGCTAAAAAATGTCCCCCAAGATATTCCCAAACCCTAACCCCCAAAACCTGTGAATATTACCTTACATGGTAAAAGATATAATTCAGTTGAGGATCTTAACCAAAATGCAGTCACGGGCATCCTACTAAAATGGAGGCGGAGGGAAATTTCACAGATACAAGAGGAGAAAAGACACAGAGGCAAACGTGGGAGTGATGTGGCCACAAGCCAAGGAACGCGGGCAGTCACCTGAAGCTGGAACAGGCAGGGTACAGATTCTCCCCTACCGTCTTGGAGGAAGTGTGCCCCTGTCGACAATCTTGATTTCAAGCCAGCGAGACTTATTTTGGACTTCTGGCTTCCAGAACTGGGAGGGAAACTAGCGCTCTTTTAAACCACCAAATCTGTGGCTTAGGAAACTAATACATTCATTAATCAGTTCCCTTCTTTTTCCCAACAACAATGCATGTTGGCCAGTATTATCCCCATGTTACGGATGAGGAAACTCGGGCTCGGTGGCGTGGGACAGTCACAGGGATGGGACAAAGCCAAGTGCAAACTCCATCAGTCTGATCTTCCCAGCATGCCTGGCGGTGAATCGACATGCAGGTTCCCTGGTCCTCAGGGACAGCCTGGGAAAGTCACCCTCAGAACATTGTCTCTATGATAAATGCTCTCCAGGTTCCAAATAAAAGACAAAAGGAAGTTTAGAACACCACCAGGGGAGAGAAGGATGTGCTGATCCCATAAACACTATTTTCTATTTAGAAATCAAAGCAATGCCATTAACCCATTCATGGAAGGGTCCAAGTTATGAGGTCACACATGTCACAGACAGGCTGTCCCCAACTCTCCGGGCATCAGGATCTAAAAAAGAGTTATAACTGGTCCTAAGACTCCTTTGACTCCAAAATAAACCGCAGAGCCTTCTATTTGGAACCCAGAAGAGTATTCACAATGTGCACGGCCCTGGGGCATGACTGACAGACAGCTGCTAACATCCCAATGATCTTCGGTTTCCTAAGGAGAAGAGTTTGGGGTGGTGAAAATTATCACTAAATACAGCACCAACCAGATGGGTCTGCACTCTTTGCTGCAACTCTAATCTAAACCTGCTGATGAAGATAGCTGGTGGCAGACACAGAATATTTCAAACATAGTTTTGTGCAGGCCATGATTACATTCTGAAAAGAAACAAGAGAAACAAGTGCCAAGGTAGACACTTGGAAGGATAAGCACTAACAAGAATACTCTTAAATAATAACAATAATATTGTAAAATACTAACAATAAGCACATGAAAAGATGCTCAACATCACTAATCATTAGGGAAATGCACATCAAAACTACAATGGGGGGCTTCCCTGGTGGCGCAGTGGTTGAGAGTCCGCCTGCCGATGCAGGGGACCCGGGTTCGTGCCCCGGTCCGGGAAGATCCCACATGCCGCGGAGTGGCTGGGCCCGTGAGCCGTGGCCGCTGAGCCCGCGCGTCCGGAGCCTGCGCTCCGCAACGGGAGAGGCCACAACAGGGAGAGGCCCGCGTACCACAAAAATAAAATAAAATAAAATAAAAACTACAATGAGGACGAAGTGAGAGAATGGAATGGACATATAGACACGACCAAATGTAAAACAGAGAGCTAGTGGGAAGCAGCCGCATAGCACAGGGAGATCAGCTCGGTGCTTTGTGACCACCTAGAGGGGTGGGATAGGGAGGGTGGGAGGGAGACAGAAGAGGGAGGAGATATGGGAACATATGTATATGTATAGCTGATTCACTTTGTTACAAAGCAGAAACTAACACACCATTGTAAAGCAATTATACTCTAATAAAGATGTTTAAAAAGATAAAATAAAAAGGATATATGTGGGATCTAACAAACAAACAAACAAAAACTACAATGAGATATCACTTCATAAGCATTAGGATGGCCATTATCGAAACAGAAAATAACACATAATCGTGAGGAACGGTGGAGAAATCAGAAGCCTTGTGAATTGCTGGTGGGAATGCAAATTAGTACAGCTGCTGTGGAAAAGTGTGGCAGTTCCTCAAAAAATTAAACACAGAGGGCTTCCCTGGTGGCACAGTGGTTAAGCGTCCACCTGCCAATGCAGCGGACACGGGTTCGAGCCCTGGTCTGGGAGGAGCCCACATGCCTCGGAGTAACTGAGCCCATGAGCCACAACTACTGAGCCCACGTGCCACAACTGCTGAGGCCCACGCGCCTAGAGCCGGTGCTCCGCAACGAGAGAAGCCACCGCGATGAGAAGCCCGCGCACTGCAACAAAGAGTAGACCCCGCTCACTGCAACCAGAGAAAGCCCGCGTGCAGCAACTAAGACCCAACGCAGCCAAAAATAAATAAATTTATTTTTTTAAAAAATTAAACAGAATTATCATGAATGATCCAGCAATTCACTTACGGGTATCCACTCAAAAGAACTGAAAGCAGGGACTCAGACAGATATTTGTGCACCCATGTTTATAACAGCATTATTCACATTAGTCAAGATGTGGAAACAATCAAGTATCTATCATCAGATAAACAGATAAACAAAATGTGCTATGCACATACAATGGAATATTATTTAGCCTTGAAGGAAGGAAATCATGACACATGCTACGACCCAGATGAAAACTTGAGGACATTATGCTAAGTGAAGCCAGCCAATCACAAAAGGACAAATACTATATGATTCCACTTATATGAAGTATCTAGAACACTCAAGCTTGTAGTCACAGGAAGTAAAATGGTAGCAGCCAGAGGAGGGAGGAATGTGGAGTTATCGTTTAATGGGTATGGAGCTTCAATTTGGGAAGATGAAAAAGTTCTGGAGATGGATGGTGGTGATGGCTGTACTACAATGTGAATGTATTTAATGTCACTGAAAACACTTGAAAATGGTTAAAATGGTAAATTTTATGTTTTATATAATACCACAGTAAAAAAAAAGAAAGAAACAAACAAACAAACACTAGCAATAGCTGTTTAAGAACTATGAGTTCAGGGACGTCCCTGGTGGCGCAGTGGTTAAGACTCTGCACTCCCAAGGCAGGGGGCGCAGGTTTGATCCCTGGTCAGGGAACTAGAGCCCACATGCATGCTGCAACTAACAGTTCGCATGCCACAACTAAGGAGCCCTTGAGCTGCAACTAAGGAGCCCACTCAGCAAAACCAAATAAATAAATATTTTTTAAAGAAAGAATGAGTTTGGGCTTCCCTGGTGGCACAGTGGTTGAGAGTCCGCCTGCCGCGGAGAGGCTGGGCCCGTGCGCCGTGGCCGCTGAGCCCGCGCGTCCGGAGCCTGTGCTCCGCAGCGGGAGAGGCCACAACAGTGAGAAGCCCGCATACCGCAAAAAAAAAAAAAAAAAAAAAAAAAATGAGTTTAATGTATAACTGAATCACTTTGCTGTACACCTGAAACACTGTAAATCAAATATACTTCAATTTATAAAAAGAAAAAGAATGATGAGTTTATGGATGAGGTTTCATTTTTCCTTTCTTTTGAGTTTTAAATTTTCATTCATGAAATTTGTCTTGAAAAAAAGGTATCAGTGGTATTAAATATCAAAAGAGAAAAACGTGACCATCCTAGGGCAGGCGAGCTCATTTAGGACCCACTGCTTCAGGGATTCATGGAATTCCCGTGATAATGACCCTTCCCACTGCTGTAATATGAATTATCACAAAGTGAAAACCCAATTCCCTCTCCGTGTTTATGAAAGCCATTCCTTTCAGACAGCTGAAGCAACAAAGCCAGCCAAAAGCACTTCCCAGCCGTCCAACTGGAGATTTATGTTGCATATAAACATAAAGAAACATGTAACATAGGCTGTGGGGCAGGAGAAAGAACTCTGGTCTTGGAATCAGAAGCTGAATTCGAGACCCGCTTCGCCCACCAACTCCCCACGCTGGACCAATTAAAAACCCCCCAGGCTTCTGCCACCTTTTCCATGGGTGAAGCAACACCTGCTTCATAATGAGACAATAAATCCTGGAAAGGACCCACACCTTACTAACATCAGGGGTTTATACACAGCATGAGTGAAAGAACACAGCCCGCCACAGAGCAGGTGCTTAATAAACGATGCATGCTTGCTTCCTCTCCTTCCCTAAGTACATGAACTCACACATCAAGTGACTTTATGCTTGCTTATTATTCCTGAACTTCTTAAGAAGGGATAGATTGCTAGATTTACTCTTAATTACCTCAACTTTGCCACCTTCTCTGAAAAAAAAACCCCTCCTCCTAAAGTTCTTAATGAGGTTGGCTTTCTATTTTATGGTCAGATAAGAAATAACAGAAAGTTTGCAAAATACCAAGCTGGAAGTCTTAGTTTAAATTACCCACCCGTAGCCCCCCAACCAAAAAAAAAAAAAAAAAAATCAGTTTCTAGAGTTTTTTTTTTAAGTTCATATTCTGGAATTTCAGAAAACAGAAGGCTCCAGTACTCACTTCTGTGTGACCTTGGGCAAATTACTTAACCTCTCTGAGCCTTGGTTTTCACATCACAAAGGATGATGTGAAACACACATATGCAACTGAGCCTCTAAGAAGTAAAGGTGAGCAAAAACTCCAGTTGTTAAGAAATAAATCATGTCCCTACCATGAAATTACTGAACACACTTATGTTCTAGGGAAGCCATTGTTTCTGAGCCTCGGGCTCAGTAGTGACTGAAATGGACCACCAGTCCTCTAAAAGGATGCTCTAGCACAAACGGTCTGCAACATTTCGAAGACCCATTTTTTCAACTGACGCAGTCCTTTGTGCACAGTCTTATCCAAATGGGATCACTTGCAGTAACATATCAATAGTTGAAAATAGTGATAACTAGGAAGTTTCTTTCACTTCAACCAATTTAAATAGCAAATTAAAGGAATTCCCTGGCGGTCCAGTGGTTAGGACTTCAAGCTTTCACTGCCGAGGGTACAGGTTCAATCCCTGGTCGGGGAACTAAGATCCCTGCAAGCTGTGTGTCGCAGCCAAAAAAAAATAAAAATTTTTTAAAAAAATGACAACTTTGTTTCCCCATTCCAGTAACTATACTACCCAGGAGCTCAACGTGACACGCTTTTAAGCTACGAACACAAAATCTATTGTTTAAATTTAGGAGCAGTCACTGTAATTCTTCATCCATCTGTAAAACAAATTTTTAAATTGTAGCACATTCTCAGTCATTCTCAGTGGACCATCACCATTCAGGGCTTTAAACAGCTTTGTCCTGGCACCCAACACCATGTTTTTAAACAGCAGTAACTCCACTGCAAAATAAGATTTCTCTTTTCAATTTTTCACACCTTACCAAAGGTACCAACAAAGAGAAGTAAGTCAAATAAAACATCTAAGTTATATTTATTTTCTCTCTACAATGTTATCCAACAACAGAGCTACAGCACTAAGACATAAAAGGGGTGCCCCAAAACTTTTTTAGGTGCAATTTTCACTAAATATAGTTAATGAACTGAATAGTTACATGCTTTTGCAAAAAAAGTCCCAAATAGTGCAATTAAGACAGTTCTGCAGGAACACAATGCATTTCTATAAGCAGCAGAAAACCCTTCTCAGCTGAGGACAAGTCATATGAACCGCTCAGGTAAGACTCTTTTAAGGAAGATGTCTAGACTTTGAAAAAGCAGAAAAAGACCATTATTTCAGAGGATGGTGCGATGAAATAACAGGACTCCAGGACAACCCCAGACACAGTCTGTAGAGCTCCTAGGCTAACTGTGTGACTGTGGGCAAATCTCTGAACCTGTCTGTTCATCAATAAAATGGAGAGAATAGGGCTTCCCTGGTGGCACAGTGGTTGAGAATCCGCCTGCTGATGCAGGGGTCACGGGTTCGTGCCCCGGTCCGGGAAGATCCCAAATGCCGCGGAGCAACTAAGCCCGTGAGCCATGGCCGCCAGGCCTGCGCGTCTGGAGCCTGTGCTCCGCAACGGGAGAGGCCACAACAGTGAGAGGCCCGCGTACCGCAAAAAAAAAAAAAAAAAATGGAGAGAATAATACACACCCAGCTTTGCCTCCAAGCATCCTAATTCCCATTGTTCAGGCGGAATAAACTCAGGGTCAAATTCCATAGCTAGTCAATGTCAGAACCGGACTCAAAAGTCTATTCTGTCTAACTCCAAAGCCCAGCGCTCTCCCCTTGCTACATGGCAACAAGCAACAAGATTTCCCTTCATTTGCTGGTGACGGTTTTGATCCTGAGAGCTCTGAAACAGGAAAATGGAAGCTCCAACGGGAAATGAGGAAATATAATCAGAGTTTATTCTCGGCCAAGATTAACAAGCAAATGAGCTAACGTGTATTGAGCCCGCACTCTGCCCAAGTGTTTAACATTCCATCTGCTCACGTAATGCCCCTTCAGGTAATTCATTAGAGCAAAAACTTACACAACACTTAATGTCCGCCTTGCACTATCCTAGGCTTTTAGCATATCTGGGAGGAGCCATTTACTCCTCCCAACAATCCCATTTTACAGATGAGCCAACTGAGGCAGAGCAGAGTGACCTGCCCCAAATCACACAGCTCACAGTGACTGGGGCAGATTCAAACCCAGGAGGCTTGGTCCCAGAGCCGTGCTATTAACCCCTACACCAGGGACATTTATTATCCCCCATCTTCCACGTGAAGATCGAATTTGAGGGGGCGAGATGTACAATTGCTCACCCAGGTGAATCTGGTCAGCTTGGCCTCATCACCTGGTAACTGCAAACCTGGTCTACCTGACCTCATCACCTGGGCACCTACCACCGTGCTGTGCTTTTAGGCCTGGCTGGCAGAGGCGACGCCCATGCAGCACCACTGGGCCTGAAGGCAGGTGAGTTACCAAACAGGATCAGATGTGCGTACTCTCGGCAGCAGACTGAGAAGGGGGAAGGATGGGAAGAAAGTAGAAGCAGTGGAGAGCAGGCAGCACAACCAAAAGAGGTCAAAGGCCCGGTCACCTGTTTTGACGGACTCTGTTGAATGCATCCTGCATTGAGGAAACTTCTGGAAACTTCTAGACCAGCTTACGTGCAACTATTTTTGTCTGTGGTCAGGGGCTCTATGAGCTGAGTTCATTTAGCAAATTAATGACCTTCTGAACCTTTTAAGTCAATCTGAATAGAGAAAGAACTGTTCACTAGATCACCTGGAGAGGAAGTCCCCCAGGAAGGTCCCGTGACTCCCTTCCTTCTAAGACAGTATGACGACGCTTCTCAACTTTCACAAAGACCTCGAGACCCATATGAGGGAATCCTTCTGGTGAGTTGGGGGTCACAGAGATCTTCATGTATTTTACCTTCATAGCATCTGTGTGGGAATCTCAAAAGCTTGTGGTCTCCGTGTTTCTTGATCTTGATCTTCTGTCAAACTTTTAAGAACTTCCAAAGATGTCCAGGCCGCCCACTCGGGACGAGACACCTGAGAAGCAGGCTCCAGCACAGAGAATCCATGTGACGCACTCCTGCTCACATGCGTCACCCCAGCAAGAGCTGGAGCTAGGAGCTCCCCAAAGCAATACAGACACCCCACCACCACCAAATTCCTCATACCTCCTGCCTCTGTTAACCCAGCAGCCTGGGTCTCCTGGCCTCACCTTGAACTGAGACTCATCACACCCACCGGAAAGCGTTCATGCTGACACAGGCATGTTCTAGGAAGCAAGTTTCGGTAGAGAGAGGATGGGGAAAACCCAAGTTATTAGACTCTTCAGGTAGGTTACCTGCCTCTCAACTTTGCAGGAAACCTGTGCCATACTTACAATGCCTCGTGGAAAGTTCTAAAAATAAAAGGTCTTGATGATGCCTGGCAGAGGCAATGTAAAGCTACAATTTATGATTTAAATAACAAAGAGTTATTGAGTACGCACTAACGGCCAAGACAAAGATAAATAACACATTCAAAGAGCACGCAGTGTGCACACTGCTGTATTTAAAACAAATAACCAACAAGGAACTGCTGTATAGCACAGGGAACTCTGCTCAGTACTCTGTAATAACCTAAGCGGGAAAAGAATTTGAAAAAGAATAGATACGTGTATACGTAGAACTGAATCATTTGGCTGTACACCTAAAACTAACACCGCACTATAGTTAATCAACTATACTCCGGTACATAATAAAAATTTTTTAAATAAAAACAAAGAGCATGCAGATCTAGGAAGCAAAAAGCAGGCATTTTTGCCAGTTTCCCCCTTTGCCCTGATGGATCTGAGAGCTAACTTTCCCGACTGTAGCCATTTACTCCTGGGCAAGTGTCGACCCTCCCACAGGGAAGGGAAAGGGCTAAAATCACTCAGGTGAGCCACCTATCCCCACCATGGCCCACCCTGCCACTTATCACAAAACCTGAAGGTACAGAAAGGATCTCAGAGGTCACCAAGTCCAACCCCAAACTGGAACCTCCTCCACGTCTCCCATCTCCCAGTCTCCACCCTCCTAAGCTCCTGGTGGTCAACAGTCTCCCAATGCTCGAGCCTCTGACCAAGCCCGTCACAGCCCTTCAGAAAGAAAGTCTCCCCCAAGAAAATGTCTCCCTTGCCTACATGAACAGGACCAGAGTGGAAGCCCCGTGTCTGTTCACCCCAATAGTCTGGTGGGCTGTTGTTGACACACGCATGACAGGGTTAATATATCTGAGATGGAAAGCCTCAAACACGGATGATTCTAAGCTTCCCAGCACAGAAGGGGGTGGACGAGACCTCAGTATTTAAACACCAAGAGTCATTCATTCACGGAAAGAACTGGATTACTAGGGAGAGTAGGGACTGAAGGGGGATGAAGGGAGTCACGATCAATAAAGATATTTCTTCCAGAGTACGCAGGAATACCAATGCACTAAGTATACTGACTTGTATTTAAAATATTTCTCCGGGGCTTCCCTGGTGGCGCAGTGGTTGAGAATCCGCCTGCCGATGCAGGAGACACGGGTTCGTGCCCTGGTCCGGGAAGATCCCACATGCCGCGGAGCAACTAAGCCCGTGAGCCATGGCCGCTGAGCCTGTGCGTCCGGAGCCTGTGCTCCGCAACGGGAGAGGCCACAACAGTGAGAGGCCCGCATACCGCAAAAAAAAAAAAAAAAAAAAAAAAAAAAAAAAAAAAAAAAAAGAATCTGCCTGCCGATGCAGGGGACACAGGTTCGAGCCCTGGTCCGGGAAGATCCCACATGGCCGCGGAGCAGCTAAGCCCGTGCGCCACAACTGCTGAGCCTGCGCTCTAGAGCCCACGAGCCACAACTACTGAGCCCACGTGCTACAACTACTGAAGCCCGCGCGCCTAGAGCCCGTGCTCCGTAACAAGAGAAGCCACTGCAATGAGAAGCCCGTGCACTGCAACGAAGAGTAGCCCCCGCTCGCCGCAACTACAGAAAGCCCACGTGCAGCAACGAAGACCCAAAGCAGCCAAAAATAAACAAAAATAACAAATTTATTAAAAAATAATAATAATAAATAAAATATTTCTCCAGGGACTTCCCTGGCAGTCCAGTGGTTAAGACACTACACTTCCACTGTGGGTGGTACAGGTTTGATCCCTGGTCAAGGAATTAAGATTCCACATGCCTCGCAGTGTGGCCAAATAAATAAATAAAATCTACTTAACATACATGTCTTGTAAGATAGATAGATGGATACATAAATAAATAAAATATTTCTCCAGATAAAAATTCACTTATATTCATTATGTCCTTTTAGGAAACAGGAAGAATATAAATTATGGAAATTAAATCCCTCTTTAACCTTAACTTCAGCCAGGTATTTATTGGGTCCAGTCACGGTGGAAAGTGGAGTCATGAACTCTCAAAGAGTCCTCGGCCTCACTGGATTAGGGAGAGAAAGCGAATGCAGATAAAACAATTAAGAAACAATAACCGGGCTTCCCTGGTGGCGCAGTGGTTGAGAGTCCGCCTGCCAATGCAGGGGACACGGGTTCGAGCCCCGGTCCGGGAGGATCCCACGTGCCACGGAGCAGCAGGGCCCGTGAGCCATGGCCGCTGAGCCTGTGCGTCCGGAGCCTGCGCTCCGCAACGGGAGAGGCCACAACAGCGAAAGGCCCACGTACCGGGGAAAAAAAAAAAAAAAGAAAGAAAAGAAACAATAACCACTGTAATTATGGTCTGGTTTGAGTTCCAAGGGTAAGATTTCAGACACTGGAGGAGTGTGGTCCAGTCACCATCTCTTTCATACTTTGACTAAAGCCAGAATCAAGCAGAGGAAGCTGTCAGCAAAACATTCTCTTCTTTATCTCGAAGTATATCTTCTCTATCAGCAAATGGATTTCCTTTCAGGCAGTTTAAGACCTTGTGGGTCAGGGTTACCTGCCCGGTTCAGGCCAGAAGGAAACAAAGGAAACAAATTAGGTCACCCAACCAACAATGCTCCTCTCCCCAAAACAGTTCCTCTTCAAATGTAGAGAGCGACAGGCATTGCAAAGCCGCTATACAGACGTGTTTATAAACTTGAAGCCTATAACCTCCAACTTACTCACCTTTCCTCCTTCAGTTCCACGGAAAGCCTCTCTCAGGCCCCTTTCTTCTCAGGCGAGCGTCCGCAAGAGCCAATGCAAGATGCTCTCAGCGGGGGACTTCCCTGGTGGTGCAGTGGTTAAGAATCTGCCTGGCAGTGCAGGGGACACCGGTTCGAGCCCTGGTCTGGGAAGATTCCCACATGCCATGGAGCAACTGAGCTGCAACTAAAAAGAAAGTCCATACACAGCAATGAAGACCCAACGCAGCCGTAAATAAATAAATAAATAAAAGATGCTCTCAGGGGGAAGAGTCGACCCTCTGTGGCCCCTGTCAGTTTCCCTCACCTCCATCAAGGACGTCACGTCATTTACTGGTCACCATCTTTGCTTAAGTAAGGACCTAGCATTGCTTATGTAACCCCCCCGCAAACATTTATTTACTCTCACATGTTGGAAGGCAAGAAGATAATATGGCACTGATACGACCACACCAGGAAACTCAAATGTGAACCTCTGTCCTGACGTCACCATTTTTCTCCCGGTTCTTATCTAGTGTCAATGCCATCTCCCAGGGCAACCTCATCTGGTAGGGTCTCCTCTGAACTCATACTGAAAAGGTTCTGAGTATGATCTATACTGAATTCAGGGATAGTTAACGTTTATGCAGCTGAAGTTCACTCCCAAGCAAAGGTCTCTATCTACATCTCTAACTGTCTGGGGCCATTTTACAGAGAAGGAAGTTGAGGCTGAGAAATGAAGCAACTTGGCCAAGATCTTGCCCAGAGACCTGAACAGACATCTAACTCTCGAAATCGCTGCTCTTCACCCTTGAGGTAATCCTGTTTGTCATCATAAGAGTGTAGTTTTTCAAACTGGCACATGGAAGCTGGCTCAGAGCACTAAAGCATTATGCATGTGATTATGAAGCTCCTAGGAAGCAGCAGGGCCATGAAGGCGGGAGATCTATAAACCTATAAACTGTCGGGTACCCCAGGGACCGATGGCGGGATCCCTCCTGGCGGACACACACCCAGAAGCAGGGTGCCTTCTGACCCGCACTGAGCGGGCAGCTGCTCCCACCAGCTGGTGAGCCACGCTTCCAGTTCCTAGAACCAACCTCCAAGATCCTGGGCCCTGGCCACCCTTGGGGTCCAAAGCCAAAGCAAATGTAGTCAGACGCGCAAATGATTTTAGAGGAACACACCTCTTACCGGTTTACCTTTAAGGCTGAGCCTTATAAACACAGCAGGACTGGCCCTACTCCTGAGTAACACATTTAGGGGGAAAAAAAAATAAACGATTACTACTGACTATCAAGAACAAGAAACAGAACTTAACAGTTCTGGCTCCAAGTCAATCACAGCGCCACTAACTTACACCCCACAGAGCACACCACCATGGCTAATTTCTCTCCAGATGGAGGCCTGTGCTTTTCTAGGCAGAATCTCATCTCCCCAAGCCCTGCCTCACCTTTTCTACAGCTCTTTGTGTTCCCCCCATGTCCTCTGTGTGCAGAGGGCTTTGCAACACCTCCAAATTTACCGCCACCTCCAGATTTAATTAGCAGACTGTTTACTCCCCCTTCACTGTTTGGAATATCTTCAGTAACACCAGACCTCCATTGAGCCCATGGGTACTCCACCCCTGGGCCTCCTTCCGGTCAGCTCCCCGGTGCAATAATAGTGTATGCCCAGCTCCAAACCTGGGTCTGGCTCTCGTCCAAGGCAAGTCTGTGCTGTGAGCCAGCCACTGGGTACCACGTGGGGGCCTTCCAGCCCTGGGGCTGCCGTAGCCAGCGGAGGCTGTGCAGAAGGAAGGGGAGAGGTGGCCCAATAAAAATAAATAAATAAATAAAGTGACACTCCGTTAAGGCAAGGCTTTATTGGTTTAAAAAAAAAAAAAAGGTGCAGACAGGCCAGCGGAACATGCATGTTTTTAGGACTTCTCCATATGACCTATACCTTAGAAGAAAAAAAAACAGGGAGAGAGATGGTGAAAAGAATGGAGAGAGTGGGTTCAGAAGGGGAAAGAGGGCAGATAAGAAGCAAAATGAATGATCTGCTTTTTTTTTTTTTTTTTTTTTTTAATTTATTTTTTTCTGTAGTACGCGGGTCTCTCACTGTTGCGGCCTCTCCCGTTGCGGAGCACAGGCTCCGGACGCGCAGGCTCAGCGGCCATGGCTCACCGGCCCAGCCGCTCCGCGGCATGTGGGATCTTCCCGGACCGGGGCACGAACCTGTGTCCCCTGCATCGGCAGGCGGATTCTCAACCACTGCGCCACCAGGGAAGCCCCTGCTTTTTTTTTTAATGAACCAGAAACTATAGCCATTAACAAACACAAACTGAACATGTTATTTTATGTTCAACAATACAGGGGTTAAAAATATAAAACAAGATCTCTCCTTGCAAGGATTCTGGCATCCATCAGGAGAAACAAATCAGCAACCAACAGCAAGGGAAATTAACATGAAACCAACAGCAAGCCATGCAAATAGGCATTAAGTTCATCCTTCTACATGCAGTTTAATGATGGCAAGGACTAACTAACTATTCTGGCCATGGAGCAGCGGTGGAGATGGCAGAGAAACATCCGTCTAAAACAACTACAACCAGGCACAATCTTGGATGCCACACCGATGGACCATTATGGATAACGAACGACAAAGCAATGCATGAGATCTCATCATGATACACTGCACCTCCACTCCTTCACTATGCTACTGCTTTTACACTCATGATTAATTTCTCTTAAACTATTTTAGGATCTTATGACTACTCTTACTCCTTTATTCTTAAGCTTTTAAAAGGAAGTCAAGCAATTAAATATACAATACTATTATTATCCATAATAGGTGCTTGGTAGCTATCTACCTGATCATCTAAATTTGCCTAAATTAATTTGGCTGCAGAGAAAATTCCTCTGTCCTTCCAGGGAGCTGGTTATGAAAACTCACTGTTTGTAAGTCGCTCTCCCTTCCATTTGTCATTTCCCCCACAGCCTGGCTTCAAACTTACACTTTGGAGAGCCCATCAGGACTAAGAGATTCCTGAAATAAGAGAGACTCCACCCACTCTAGCAGGTGATCCTGGGAAGATAAGAAAGCAGCCGTGGTGACCCGGGCTATCCAATAAAAAACATCTTAAATTTTCTAGTAGCTACATTTTTAAAAAGTGAAAAGGTTAAACTAATAACCGATTTTATGCAACCCAGTATATCACCAATATTATTTTAACATATAATAAATTATTATATAATAAATCGATATAAAAACTATTCATGAGATATCTTACATTCTTCTCTTTTCTTCTTGGTTTTTGAAATCTGGGCTGCAGTTTATGCTCACAGCACAAATTAATTCAGACCACCCGTATGTCTCTTTTTTTATTTTATTTTATTGAAGTATAGCTGACTTACAATGTTCTGTTCATTTCTTCTGCACAACAAAGTGAGTCAGTTATACATATATGTATACATTCTTTTTCCTATTCTTTTCCATTATGGTTTGTCACAGAATACTGAATGTAGTTCCCTGTGCTACACAATAGGACCTTGTTGTTTATCCATCCTCTATATAATAGTTTGCATCTGCTAACCCCAAACTCCCATTCCTTCCCTCCCCTACCCCCCTCTCCCTTGGCAACCACAAGTCTGTTCTCCGTATCTGTGAGTCTGTTGTTTCGTAGATATGTTGATCTGTCTTGTACTTTAGATTCCACATATAAGTGATATCATACGGTATTTGTCTTTTTCTGGGTTACTCCCCTTAGTATGATAATCTCTAGGTCCATCCTCCATCTATGTTGTTGCAAATGGCATTATTTCATTCTTCTTCTCTCACATCTTCTTTATCCATTCATCTGTCAGTGGACATTTAGGTTGTTTCCATATCTGGCTATTGTGAACAGCGCTGCTATGAACATAGGGGTGCATGTAACTTTTCGAATTACAGTTTTATCTGAGTATATGCCCAGGAGTGGGATTGCTGGATCATATGGCAACTCTATTTTCAGTTTTTTGAGGAACTCCATACTACTTTCCATTGTGGCTGCATACAATTTACATTCCCACCAACAGTGTAGGAGGGTTCCCTTTTCTCCACACCCTCTCCATCATGTGTTATTTGTAGACTTTTTAATGATGGCCCTACTGACCGATGTGAGGTGGTACCTCATTGTAGTTTTGATCTGCATTTCTCTAGTAATTATCGATGTTTAGCATCTTTTCCTGCGCCTATTGGCCACCTGTATGTCTTCTTTGGACCACCCATATTTCAAGGGCAGTAGCCCCACGTGGCTGGTGGCCACCACAGTGGGCGGTAAGTACAGCTACACATGCTCTATGTGTGGCCAGGAGGCAATGAGGTTAGATAAAGAGTTTCTGAAGTATGAATGATTCCCGATCTCTCTGTTTTTTAAAAAAAATACTTATTTATTTATTTGGCTGCGCTGGGTCTTAGTTGGGGCACGCAGGATCTTCTTTGCGGCATGGGGGACCTTTAGTTGTGGCATGCGGGCTGTAGTTCCCTGACCAGGGATCGAACCCGGGTCCCCTACTTTGGGAACGCGGAGTCTTAATCGCTGAACCACCAGGGAAGTCCCAAGGACTCCTGATCTCTTAAGTGTCTAATCACAGGATATGCTGAACTTTTCTTTCACCCAGCCCCCCACCCCACCCCCAAGGGGCAAACACAACCTTCGTTCTGTCAGAAATAGCCACCTAGAATCAGGAGAACCTCGCCAGGGTCCTGAGTTTCGGATCCAAAAACCTAATAATCCTCAATAGAACAGAAAACACAAGATATTTATCGAGCACCTCCCAGGTACAAGAAACCACAGTAGGGGCTGAAAGAAAACATTTCCGAACTACTAACTTCTAAGCCCAACAGGCAGGCCAGGAGGTTTTTTTCTTTTGTGGATCATCAGGGCTTATTAAAAAGTCGTTAACTCTCAGTGCCTGCTTTGAGAAACCAAGCATGTTTAACTACAGGAAACTGAGCTCCCGGAGTTAACAGCCTGCCCTGTTCTAAGTTCCAGGACAAACCAAAGCAACCAAAATCAGCACTTAAGAATCTGAATTTCTGGGCTTCCCTGGTGGCGCAGTGGTTGAGAATCCGCCTGCCGATGCAGGAGACACGGGTTCGTGCCCCGGTCCGGGAAGATCCCACATGCCGCGGAGCAACTAAGCCCGTGAGCCGTGGCCGCTGAGCCTGCGCGTCCGGAGCCTGTGCTCCGCAACGGGAGAGGCCACAGCAGTGAGAGGCCCGTGCACCACGAAAAAAAAAAAAAAAAAAAAGAATCTTAATTTCTGCCTGCTCATCACCGAGTCTTCACTGTCCAAAGAATCCTAGAAAAACAATCACTGTCAGGGTATTTGCACTGCCTGACAGTTCTTCTCAGGGTCCTTCTTGCTCTAAGTTGATGCAGAAAGTTCTTGACCCAATTATTTTTTATATCACCTAAAAACTGAAGCATCTTTAAATTAGCTCTGATTTCTTAAAATTCGTGAAAGGTATGGACACCAAGCTTTACAGAGCTTTGTGGAAAGATGGCCCTATTTGAGGCCCTGTGGGGTTGAGAATGAGCTTGGCCCGCCATCGAAACACCCAGGTCCCCACTCACCCTAGCCCGTGGTGCACTGTGTCACCCAGGCCGGCAACACAGCATCCAAGCATCCGCATGGCCTGTTCTTCAACGAAATGTTGCACAAACAACAAGTAGAGAGCGGGACTTCCCTGGCGGTCCAGTGGTTAAGACTCCACGCTTCCACTGCAGGGGGCACGGGTTCGATCCCTGGTCGGGGAACTAAGATCCCACAAGCCACGCGGCACGGCCAAAAAAAAAAAAAAAAAAAACCATGATGTAGGGAGCATTTCCAGTGCAAGAACTCCCCTTTTCCAACGTTCTATTTTACGATTTCCTTTTTTTGCCTATTTCCTCCATGTCCCAATTTCATGGAACTTGACTCCCAGTAAGATGCACAGTTGTGAGGAGCTGTTCACAGGGATGAGTTTTAACAGTGTCTATGCCCAGCCTGGGTGCAGAGAGTTCCCACCCCAGAACACCCTCCTTCCTCACTTGCCGAACCAGGTAGGGAACAGATCAGAATCTAAAGAATTTAGCATGAAATGTTTCTCTTTTCCACCAATTTCCTATGGACCAAGTCACCCAACCATTAGTCATCACTTGATCACTATAGTCTAGTTTGAACATCAGGGGTCCAGATGATTAATGTATATATCAGGTAGTCATTTTAAAAACTCAAAGCCAAGTTATTTTATGTTTTTTTAAAAATTTAAAAATAAATAAAAATCGGGATTTCCCTGGCGGTCCAGTAGCTAGGACTCCACACTTTCACTGCCGAGGGCCCAGGTTCAACCTGTGGTCAGGGAACTAAGATCCTACAACCTGCATGGCGTGGCCAAACATAAACAAATAAATAAATAAAAATAAAAGTAAAAAAGACCCAGGTCTCTCAGATCCCACAGGAGCTTCGGGATGGCAGCAAGTCCCTTTAATTGTTGGGTCAGCCCGCAGGCTGCTTCTCCACCTAGATCTTTCCTCCTTCCCAACACCATGATCTCACATAGAGCTCAGACGCTCCCCACACCTCCCGTGGGCACAGAAAAGCCCCCAGACAAGGCTTTTCAGCTGACATCAGAGTCTGAAGTACACCCCTGGCACAATCCACTGTGTGACACTTGGGAAGACAGTCAATTCGTTACTCATTCTTTCCCTAAGAAAGCACCAAACTGAAGGCCTACGAGGTCCCATGCCAGGAATGGGGTTGACCGAGGTCTAGAATGGGCATGCATGCCCTCGAGAACTTCAGGGCCTCAACAGATTAATTGAAGACAATGCATTATTATGCCAGCAGAGAAGGTCCCAAAAGGCTTTCTAGAGCTGATGGTGCCTGCTTTGAGCCTTAAAAAGTAAGCCAGAAGAGACCAGAAGAAGAGAAATCCAGCTCAGCCAAGAGCTTCTTGAGCTCTTGCTAGGGGCCAGGCCCTCTGGAAACATCTATAGGAATTAACTCATCCACTCCTCCCAACAGCCCTATGAGGTAGGTCCTATTATCATCCCCATTTGACAGATGAGAAAACTGAGGCATGGAGCAAGAAAATAAATTGTTCGAGGTCATTCTGTTAGCAAGTGGCCAAGCAGACAGGACAAACCCAGCCGTCCGGCTCTGGGTTACTGCCCTTCCCTCTATGGCCCAGTGCCGGCGCACACGGGAGCAAGTTCTGTTTGTGAATTTCTCAGCAAAGGCTGCGACCTGGGTCACCTTGGAGGCCAGGAAAGTATCACTAATTTACGTGCAAGAGCCCTTCCACGAAGGGTGCCGTGAGGACAGTAGTGGGTCACCGGAGCCCTTCGTCTGGTAAACAACGGGGACTCTGACCGAGGGACATGATCTCACACATTTGAGAAGGACAGCTGAGTCCACGGGGAAAATGCGCCGGGGTGTGAGGACGAGACGGTGGGGAGGCGGACACACGCGTCAGGAGAGAGGGCGAGGAGAGTGTATTCGTGTGCTACAGCCTCCAGAACAAAGCGCCGCAGACCGGGTGGCTGAAGACGATGGAAGTTCACTGTCTCGGTTCTGAGGTTAAGAGTCCAGGATGAACGCGTCGGCAGGGCTGCACTCCCTCTCCAGAGGCTCTAGGAAAGGATCCGTGTCTGTCTCTTCCAGCTCCTCTTCCAGCTCCTGGCGGCTCCCGGCAGCCCCACAGCTCGTCGGGACATCACTCCGGTTCCTGCTTCCGCCATCACATCCTTCTCCCGTGTGTCTGTGTCTCTGAGTCCGAAACCATGGGAGTTAGGGCCCACCCTGCGCTTCCACCTACAGTGACCTGCTCTTAACCAATCACATCCGCAAAGGAAAGACCTTGTTTCCAAATAAGGACACATTCTTGAGGTTCCAGGGGACACGCGTTTGGGAGGGAGGGGGACCATATTCAACCCAATACGTAGGGGCCTGAACAATGGCAGGGGTAGCAGGACTGAGTGGGGAGACGTAGGGAAGATACACAGCAAGATGTCGTAGAGTGAGGATGGGGTGCCATCTCTTGGAAAAGTGCAAAATCTAGAACAAACACCTTTATTTACCTAAACACAAAAATCTGCAAGGATTCACGAGAAACCAAGAAAAGGGTGTAGAAAGAAGGGGGTAAACAGGGACAGAGTGAGAGCAAGACTTCTTCATCTACACTTTACTTTATTCTATGGTGTTAGAAACCGCCAGGATTGACGTTGCTCTTAGAGGCGTGCTGCCAGGAAGGGGCACAAGGGAGGCTGCTCTGGGGTCTCAGCATGTTCTGATTCTGGATCTGAATGCTGGCTCCATGAATTTATAAAAATTCATCAAGCTAGACACTTAAAATGATATACACTTTTCTACATGCATGTTACATTTCAATTTTGATTTTTTTTTTAAATAAGCGTTTACAGATACAAATGTTGGTAAACAAGCTTCCTATCTGCTAAATGGAGCTGACATCACCCTGTCTACAGCAAAGCTCTCCTGGCTTGATGATGTCGATAATTCTACGGGGGGATGACACAGGAAGCTGTCGCCATGCAAATCTAATGTCACGGAATTTCATGGAACAAAGTCTACATAACGTGCTTTAAAAATCATCTTTTCTTCCCAGAAGAAATGGGAAGACAATAATGTTTTCATTAGTGCTTTCTTTGTTTCAAAAGAGATTTGGCCCCCATCCTCAAAGGATGAAATTTTAGCTGCAAGCAAGAAGGGTAGGGGAGATGGGGGCCCCTGAAAATATTTTTATGCTTTTCTCACTGAAACAGAACACCAAAAATGGATTTTCCACGAGAAGTGGCGGGAGGAGGGGCATCTGCCTGAGCTTGGGAGCTGCACACATGGTCCCTGCCCGGCTGCCAGCTCCAGCCACCTACCAGGCCCTGCGTAATGGAAACACCGGATTGAAACAGGTGTCACAACAGTGAAAGGGCCCTGGAAATGGGAAAGGCAGAAGGCCTGGAGGAGCCGGACGGCTGGTGTGGGAGGGAGGGTTTACAGCCCTGAGGGGTCCCCAAGGCTCCTGGAGTCTGCCGTCCTTCGCCTCACACACACTTAAACATCCATCTGCCTTCACAAGCACACACACGTCACCTATATAAAAACTCTGCACAGGAAATCTCTGCCATTTCCTAAATGGTCTGGCCCAAATAAACCACCTCTGACAGAGTGCTCTGAGCTATTGGATTGCATTAAACGAGAGGAAAAACGAGAGTGAGTTAGAGATTCCACAATGAGCAGTCTGCTCGGTAGGGCAGGTCACGTGGGCGTCCCGGGCTACTCCAAAGGGCGGTATGGAGTCAGCCTATCCCAGCCCCCATAACCGCCCAGCTGCTGCCACCGGCTGCTGAACGTAGACGTCTGTGGATCCACGAAATCCACATTGCGTGGCCTTGCTCGTGTGGTCTCTCTCTGCTTCCCCACTTTCTCATCCGTCAAATGGAACGGCGGTACCCCCCGTGCAAGGATTTCTTTTCTTTTTTTTATATTGGAGTAGAGTTGATTTACCATGTTGCGTTAGTTTCAGGTGTACAGCACAGTGATTCAGTTATCCAGATACATATCTCTATTCTTCAAATTCTTTTGCCGTTTAGGTTACTACGGAATACTGAGTAGAGGGAATTCCCTGGCGGCTCAGTGGCTGGGACTCTGCACTTCCACTGCAGGGAGCACGGGTTCGCTCCTTGGTCGGGGAACTAGGATCCCACAGGCCACGCAGTGTAGCCAAAAAAAAAAAAAAAAGAATATTGAGTAGCGTTCCCTGTGCTATACAGTAGGTCCCTGTTAGTAAGGATTTCTTAATGGTGATGTGTAAAGTAGCAAAAAGGCCCAGAACAAAAGAAAAGATCTATCGATGGTAGCCAGTCTAACGGTCATCGTCCTGAACACCACTTATAAAGCTATTACTCATTTACCTGTAAAAAAAGTGACTCCTCGTTCTTTGCCCAGAAGAAAGTATAAGATAAAGGGCAGCATTTGATCTGAAAGTCTCATTAATTCCCCAAAAAAGTTCAATAAGAAAAGTGTAGGGCTTCCCCGGTGGCGCAGTGGTTGAGAGTCCGCCTGCCGATGCAGGGGACGCGGGTTCGTGCCCCGGTCCGGGAAGATCCCACATGCCGCGGAGAGGCTGGGCCCGTGAGCCGTGGCCGCTGCGCCTGCGCGTCCGGAGCCTGTGCTCCGCAACGAGAGAGGCCACAGCAGTGAGAGGCCCGCGTACCGCTAAAAAAAAAAAAAAAAAAAAAAAAAAAAGGAAAGTGTAGAAGGGGCTGCAATAAGACACTGAAAATGAAAAGAGGCAAGAAGACGGGGATAAAACTGAATTCTCTCCCCGTCCTAGTCTGCCAGGGCTGCCATAACAAAGCACCAGTGACTGGGTGGCTTCAACAACAGCAATGTGTTTTCTCGCAGCTCTGGAGGCTGGGAAGTCTGAGATCAAGGGGCAGGCAGGTTGGTTTCTCCTGAGGCCTCTCTCCTCATCTTCTGGATGGCTGCCTGCTCGCTGTGGGCTCACCTGGTCCTTCCTCTGTGTTCAGGCATCTCTGGTGTCTGTGCAGGTGTCCAAATTTCCTCTTTTTATAAGGACACCAGTCAGATTGGGTTAGGGCCACCCTAATGACCCCATTTTACCTGACTTCTTTATAGGCTCTATTTCCAAAGGCAGTTACATTCTGAGGTACTTTGGGGTCAGGGCCTCAGTATATGAGTTTGAGGGCATAAAGTTAAGCCCATAACACTTCTTTATACCATAATTTGAAATGCTGAATTGCGCGTTCAAAGAACTAAAGAACCCATGTGATGGAAACAACTCAAGAGCCCATCAACAGACGACTGGCTTAAGAAGATATGGTATGTATATATATATACATATATATGTGTGCGCTTGTGTGTGTGTGTGTGTGTGTGTGTGTGTGTGTAATGGAATACTACTAAGCCATGAAAAAGAATGAAATATTGCCATTTGCAGCAACGTGCATGGACCTAAGAGAATATTATACTTAGTGAAGTCAGACAGAGAAAGACAAATATTATATGACATCACTTAAATGTGGAACCTACAAAATAATACAAATTAATCTATATACAAAATAGAAACAGACTCTGACCAAGAAAACAAACTTATGGTTACCAAGGGGAAAGGGAGGGGAGGAGTATGGGAGTATGGGAGTATGGGATACACACTACTACACACAAAACAGACAAACAGCAAGGACCTATTGCATAGCACAGGGAACTATATTCAGTACCTTGTAATAACCGATAATGGAAAATAGTCTGAAATATATATATATAAAACTGAATCACTCTGCTGTGTACCTGGAACTAACACAATGTTGTAAGTTAACTATATGTCAATAAAAAGGCAAAATGAGTTGAAAAAAGAAAAGCCTTCATGCTTTCAGTTAAACTGACATCTCCCTACTAAGATATATTACAGAATCTGAAAGAAGAAGAGGAGGAGCAGGAGGAGGAAGAAGAAAGAGAAGGAGAAGCCATGTGATACGAGGGACAGATGAAGGAGCAGAGAAGTTTTGCTCGGAAAGAGCTTCTGGAGTGAGACGGGGGGAGGCAAGACAGACAACCACAAATGGTTATGGAGCAGGGTTGGCTCTGTGCCCCAAAAGGACACAGATGGCATCAACAGGAGGCAGTTTCAGGGAGACAGACCTCCATTCCCTGCAGGGCACAACTTTCTAACAATTCACTGGCTCAACCAGGCTGCCCAGCATCAGCCTCTTCAGACTCTGCCTTTTGTACCTTCCTTCGTCGCTGACAAAGGCCAGCCTACACATACCTCGTGTCAACCCTACAACGTGGGAGCGGGCACCGCCCGGCATCACTCCACAAAGGGACAGTGGAAGGGCCAGCCTCAGAAAGGGCAGGTGGCAGCTAATCCAAGTCAGAGCCAGGGCTGGAACCCACACTCTCTGCCTCTCGGTCGTCTGTTGTCCTCTCAGCTCCATAATGACAACAGCAGCAAAGGCTCACGTGACATTCCTCAGCCAGGGTGTCACAGAGAAGATTCTGGAGTTGGGAGGACCTTACCAATCCCGCCAACTCTAAAATCCCAGTCAAGAGGCAATCACGGTAGAGGCACAGGGAATGGTGGGGAAAGACTCCTGAGGGATGATTCTCAACAGTGACATCAGCGTCCTCAAAACCAGCCACAGGACTTCCCTGGTGGCGCAGTGGTTGAGAGTCCGCCTGCCGATGCAGGGGACGCGGGTTCGTGCCCCGGTCCGGGAAGATCCCACGTGCCGCGGAGCGGCTGGGCCCGTAAGCCATGGCCGCTGAGCCTGCGCGTCCGGAGCCTGTGCTCCGCGACGGGAGAGGCCACAACAGTGAGAGGCCCGCGTACCACCAAAAAAAAAAAAAAAAAAAGCCACAACTCAACTACATGACATACCGGAAAAGGCAAGGCTATGGAGATGGCAAAAAGATCAGTGGTTGCCAGGGGCTGGGGGGAAAGAGGATTTTTAAGGCACCGAAACTCCTATATGATATATGACACTGTAATGGTAGTTCCATGTCACTAGACATTAATCCAAACGCATAGAAGGTGCACCAACCAACGGCGAGCCCTAATGTAAACTATGGATTCTAGGTAATGATGTATCAGTGTAGATTCGTTGATTGCAACCAATGCAGCACTCTGGTGAGGGCTGTTGATCATGGGGCAGGCCATGCATGTGTGGAGACAGGAGATATACGGAAACTCTCTCAACTTTTGGCTGCATTTTGCTATGAACTAAAACTGCTCTATAAACCAAACTCTATTAACAAAAAACAAAGAAAAACAAAAACTAGCCGCAACAGGTCATCTACAACCATTTCACCAGCCGGGGCATCAGAACTCTTAATGTTGTATCCCAGTCACTTATTAAACTTTGGGTTCATAAACCCAAAGACAGGGACGTTGGAAGCTAGAAAAGCTCTCAGAACAATTCTGCTTCAACCTCATTCTCTCACAGATGAGGAATCCAAAGAAAGTTCTTCCTTGTTTTATTTATTTTGCTCCAGAGAATGTAAAGGATTTAAGAGATAAGCCAATAATGGTGTTTTCTAAAAGCTTGAAACAATGTTCAAAATCATAAACACAAAAAGTTCAGTCTACCTGAAAAGCAAAGAGAGAGAGAGATTCTTTATTATTATGTTAACAGTAACAAAATAAAATTAAATAATTAAGACCCAGTGCAGATTAGGCATGGTGACGTCAATATACTCATATACATATGAACTGATCAAGACTTTTTCTTTTTTTTTGATCAAAACGTTTTAAAGCAGTTTTGAAACAGGAGGGAAAGGGGGCAGGGCACAACCTTTGAAAGAATGACATAGCCCGAGGACATGACATAAACTGATTAGAACCAAATGGGTCCAAGATGGCGGACAAGTTGACTTCCACTAGACCTTGAGCCTCAGTATATGCTCACAGTAACACATCAGCAAGCTAAATGACACACCCACAGGTGCCATGACAGTTCCAAGGCCCAACCATAAGGATCAAAAAGTGAGCGGTGGCCCAATTCCTGGAAATCCCCACCTCTTCCCAAAATAGCTGGAATCCTCCTCCCCATCATTAGCCTATGAAATTACCCACCCTTATAAAAACTGACAACCCCATACCCTGGTGCCTTTTTCGAGATGGCCCACACTCTTTCTGTGGAGCGTGTTTCTCTCTAAATAAATCCACTTCTTATCCATCACTTTGTCTCTCACTGAATTCTTTCTGAGATGGGACATTAAGAACGTGAGCTTCACTAAGTCCTGAAACCAGGTGTGTGATGTCAGTTGGAAGACCATGGGTTTTGGCCAGGTTTGAACCCCAGCCACGTGGGTTCGAGTCCCGGCCATGTGGGTTCAAGTGCCAATCAGGGTTTTGGTCAGGTTTGAATCCTGGCAATGTGGGTTTGAGTCCCAGTCTGAGTTTTGGCCGGGTTTGAGTCCCAGCATGTGGGTTCAAGTCCCAACCTGAGGTGCACAGTTTCAGTTTGGTAATTCAAATCAAGGGCCATTTTTTTTTTTTTTTTTTTTTTTTTTTTTGGTGGTACGCCGGCCTCTCACTGTTGTGGCCTCTCCCATTGCGGAGCGCAGGCTCCGGACACGCAGGCTCAGCGGCCATGGCTCCCGGGCCCAGCCTCTCTGCGGCATGTGGGATCTTCCCAGACCGGGGCACGAACCCGTGTCCCCTGCATCGGCAGGCGGATTCTCAACCACTGCGCCACCAGGGAAGCCCTCAAGGGCCATTTTTTAAATGTCATATTTAATACAAATACCACATCCTGAGAATTTAGCCTGAGAAAAACAAGTTTAAAAAAATACAGGAAAAAAGCAAAGTATACATCAAGAACTTCAAGGAATCTTAAGATAGTGATTAAAAAAAGAAACACAACAAATATTCAACTACAGGAGGATGGTTATGTTAAGTGATTAGCTCACTGGAACATGTGACCATCATAAACAACAAGTACGGACATAACCTGGCTACTTTTATATTTTCTTAATTGATGAAAGTTTAATACCAACTTACTTTATAAAAATCAAAAGAAAATGTCTTGAAACACATACCGTACAATTATTATGTGGTCTCCCTACTGATCTGAAACTGCAGAAGGCATTTAAGGAAGCAATGCTATGTCAAAAACAAAGACTAACCCAAGGGGTATATGTTACTTTACAAATCTGATTGCACAAAAACTAGTTGGTTTGCCTACTTTTGTTGTTGTGGTTGTTGGTTTTCTTTTTCTGTTTGTTTTTGCTGATTTCTTTCTTTTTATTTATTAATTTGCAGATATGCTGGTGCCCTAGTAAACTTTAGTGGCAACCAGTGAAGTTTCTTATGCTTTACATTATTACGAAATTTTACATATCTGATATGATTCAATGAATTGTCATTATTGTTCTTTTTTCTGAAGTCTAGATTTTTCCCATTAGTTTTTTTTTAATTTTATTGAAGTATAGTTGATTTACAATGTTGTGTTTAATTTCTACTGTACAGCAAAGTAACTCTCTTATATATTTTTTTCCTATTCTTTTCCATTGTGGTTTATCACAGGATACTGAGTACAGTTCCCTGTGCTATACAGTAGGACCTTGTTGTTTGGCCTAGTTTTAAAACTACACAGAATCCATTTTCTTAATGGTCCAGACATTTTGCCAATTCTTTCAGCTCAACAGAACTTCCATCTACAAATGTCATCATCAGTTTATCCCCACAAGGAGTTTGTACCTGCCTGTAAGCACAGTTCTTTTTCGTTTGTCCATGTTGCTACTTTATAGGAGTTGATGATGCAATGTCCCATGAAAAGAAACAAAATACAAAGCTGTATCTATGCAAGAGTTACAAATATGTAAAAAGGGCAGGAAAAGATAAGAGAGAACAGAGAAATACCAAAAGCAACAATGTGTTCTCGTAGCAGCAATGTTGGAGAACAGCTCGTTTTAAATGCACTTGATTGTTCTTACAACCAACATACAGCAAATAAAAATACATTTTAAAGAGTAAGCTGATCTGTGCAGCACAAAGTTCCTTTAGAAGCTCCTGCTGCCCCCGACTAGCAAATAGTTTGGCCATGCCAAAGCAGAGGCCTCAACCCTTATCTGATTTCAACCAGCAATTTGAGAGCCAGTGGCCTTCACCCCTCCCTCTGTGGTCACATGCGATTAATGCTCTGCTCTCAACACTGCACCCACCACACGCTACAAGTCATCCCTCAAGGGACCACCCTCCATGAAGATACCCTTTACCATCTGGTCCCTCTGCATATTGTGGGATACTTTCACCTCCCAGCCACAGTGCATTCTCCTGCAGTCACAGGACTCCACCTCTTGCTATTTCTACCAGCCCCCATCCCTCACTTCCACCCTCAGCCTCTTCCATTATTCGCTGCACAGAGAATTTCGGTATCCAGGTATAAATTCCTCCCCCATCCATCTGCAGGCTAGGTCCTGGGCTGCTTCGCCCAGAGCCCCCATGACCCTTAACAAAGTCCAGGTGTGGAATAGCTCACCTCAGAATGAAAGACATATTGGTGCAATGCTCTCATACTTTTTCTTTGTTTTCTGGTTCCTGTTTATCTCCTGGTTCCAAACTGTGTGCCTGGCTGCTTGCTCACTGCTATGGACTGAATATCTGTATCCTCTAAAAACTCACATGGTGAAGCCCTGATCCCCACTGGGATGGGGTGGGGCAATTTGGGGAGGTAATTAGATTTAGATCAGGTCAAGATGGTGGAGCCCCCATGATGAAATATAATGTCCTTATAAAAAGAAGATAAGGGCTTCCCTGGTGGCGCAGTGGTTGAGAATCCGCCTGCCGATGCAGGAGACACGGGTTCGTGCCCTGGTCCGGGAAGATCCCACATGCCGCGGAGCAACTAAGCCCGTGAGCCATGGCCGCTAGGCCTGTGCGTCCGGAGCCCCGCAACGGGAGAGGCCACAACAGTGAGAGGCCCGCATACCGCCAAAAAAAAAAGAAGATAAGAGAAGAATTCTGTGTGTACATGCAACAAGGAAAGGTGATGTGAAGCCACAACCAGGAAGAGGGCTCTCCCCAAGAACCTGACCATTCAGGTACCCCGATCTCAGGACTTCCAGCCTCCAGAACAGTGAGAAGTAAATGTCTGCTGTTTAATTCACCCAGCCTATGCTGTTTCATTACAGCAACTCGAACTAAGACACCCACCCACCCACCTTCCCCCTCAGAATGCATGCTGCCTAGTTTTCACTCTTGCTATAGCATCAGCTGCATCCTGGCTGAAGACTGCTCACCAGCAACTAAGACACCTTCTTGCCAGTGGGTCCTTAGGGAATATGCCTGTCCCTCGTGTCTCCTGAGTACAGCCTTTACCAACTTAGGCTTCTCATCCCTTAGCTGCCACCTTGCAGAGCCCACCGTCTTGGCAAAGACCAGAGCACCACGCATATATCCTGACTGCTGATGTTGTAAGCTGGGGGCAAGTGTATCCTAACCTATATCGAGCTCCTCCACAGGGGTGCCGTGGGCAAAACCAAGATCAATTTGGCTGAGACCCTGCCCTCAAAAAGTCTGCAGTCTAGGGTCAACCCCATTCTCATGTCCCCTCTGTGGATCCCAGAATCCACAAATCTTCCCAGGAAAACTGGGTAACTGTTCTGTCTTTGGGGCTTCTCTTCAATGTCTATTGGGAGTGTATCATGACCTCTAATCCATGGTAATCACTTGCCATTTGGTGCCTGAAGATTTAATGAGATTTCCAGCTGGGCCTCTCCACTTGGTTTCTTTGGGCTAATTGTGAACCTTCCAAGCCACGATTTTTCTTGACCATAGAGTGCGCTTAGTAGGACCTTTCTTGAAGTGATTGTGAAATCCAAATGACAAACTTTTAAGAAGACTTCCCAGGAGAAAAAAAAAAGTTTGCAGCCTAGGAAAAGTGTTCACAGAGACACAGACAGACTATGATAACACAACTAAAAGAGCCATTAGGGAAATTCCCTGATGGTCCAGTGGTTAGGACTCAGCACTTTCACTACAGGGGCCCGAGTTTGATCCCTGGTCAGGGAATTAAGATCTTGCAAGCCGTGTGGCACAGCAATGAATCAATCAATCCATCAATAAAATAAAAGAGCCATTAAACACTAGAACATCAAGGAAACTGCATAAGGATGGCTGATTTCAACCAGACCTGGAAGGAGGGCAAGCAAAAACGGAAACAGTCCAGATCTAGACACAACGCGTGCAAAAAAATGGGATTAGGATACATCCCAGGGCAAACGGGACTCCTGTTTCACTGGCTCTAAATATTTGAAAAAGGAGGCCTGAGAGATAAAATGGGAAAGCAGGGCTGGGACCAAAGGACTAGATAGTCTTTGAAAGCTTAAAACACATGGTGACATATCAGAGCTAAGCTTTAGAAAAGCCACATTTCTCAGCCGTAAGTACGCATCCATATTACATGTTCTTAAGTGATTTTAACAGGCAGTCTAATGGAGTGGTTGGACATCCTTGTGGGTTAAACTGTGTCCCCCAAAAAGATATGTTTAAGCCCTAACCGGTAATAACTATGACTATGACCTTATTTGGAAATTGGGTCTTTGCAGACATAGTCAAGTTAAGATGAGGTCATAGAGGATTAGGATGGGCCCTACATCCAATAATTTGTATCTTTTTTTTTTTTTTTTTTTGCAGTACGCGGGCCTCTCACTGTCGTGGCCCCTCCCGTTGCGGAGCACAGGCTCCGGACGCGCAGGCTCAGCGGCCATGGCTCACGAGCCCAGCCGCTCCGCGGCACGTGGGATCTTCCCGGACCGGGCCACGAACCCGTGTCCCCTGCATCGGCAGGCGGACTCTCAACCACTGCGCCACCAGGGAAGCCCCAATAATTTGTATCTTTAATAGAGATTGGAAGAGATTTAGAAACAGAAACACAGCCACAAGAGAAGATGGCCATGTGAAGGAGGAGGCTGAGATTGGAGTGACGTCACAAGCCCAGGAATGCCGACGGCCAGCAGAAGCTGAAAAAGGCAAGAAAAGATTCTAGCCTGGAACCTTTTGGAGAGAACATGGCCTGGCCAACATCTTGATTTTGAACATCCAGCACTATGAGAGAATAAATGTCTATTGTCTTAGGTCATCCAGTTTGAGGCACCTTTTACTAGCAGCCCCAGCACAAACATGAATTAAGCTTGACTTGAAAATCATCAGTGCTTTAGGACCTTCAGAGAAGATGGGCTAGTTCAAGAACAAGGAAGCAATCCTAGAGAAAAACTGAGGTCATGAGGCACAACTGTGATTAGAACTGTGGATGTAAGACTGCTGTCTAAGGGGAAAGGGGCCTAAAGAAAGGGATGCAGTCAACCCTTGAAGGTCAACAACTCTCTGATGACTGAGGGTCTGGGTTCAAGCCTATCCTGATAGGATCAGTCAACAATGGGGCTAATCCTTCCATTGATATTTAATCGCTGGGATTCTTGGCTGCCCCCAAGGGCTTTCTCATCTTTGTTCTTTCCAGGGCCAGAATCCACAGTCTTTATTCTTCCGGAAATCCTAACTTTTGAGAAGACACTTTGCTATTAATCCTCATGTGTAAGTGGATTACAAAGAAAAAAAAAAAAATGGGAGATTAAGTTTCTACTACATGCCACCTATACAAAGATGAACGTGTATGTAAGTAATGCAATTTTTCTTATTATACTATTAACCCCTACTGATTGTAAAGTCTTTCAGTTAGAGAAAATTATGCCTAAGAAAATAAGATTTGCACTTACCTTCAACACTAAAAGACATCCGTTGTTGCTATTTGGCTATATTTACTATTGGTATCTGATGTATTTAAGATAAATACTTTATAATCAAAGAAAAAAAAGCTTTGAAGATGAGTTATTTGGGAAAAATCATCCAGACAGACAAAGAAAATATACGGAAAACCCCACAAAACGTCTGAGAAAAATGGAGAAGAGTGAGGCCAGGTTATCAAAGGCCATTAACCATTTTAACACTGCTAGAGGTCAGAGAGATTTTATTCAAACTAAAGGAGGAAATTCAAAAACATGACTCTCACAGCATCCTTAAGTTACTTGTAATACTCAGGGTATTATCTATCAAACTTGACTCATGTCCTAATTAAGCTGTCCATTTCAGAATTCCACCAAATAAGTTTTCCATGATGGAAACCTTAATATTTGAGGTACCTTAATATCTCCTTATGAGAGTTCCCTTTTTTCCCAAATTATGGTTTTCTAGCAACCATAACACAGCAACCAAGACCATACCTTATGCCCTTGGTACCAGTCTCCCCAAAGAGCTGTATGTATAGACCTGCATGTATAACCCTTGGCTGTCTTAGCTGTGGCTGGGCCCCAGAATGTCGGAGGCGCTGGGTCCATATGCTGTTAATAAAGTCCAGACGTTATACATGGCCAATTGCTAGTTGCCAGCAGGCCTATAAATTCACTTTTCATAACTTAGATGGGATTCAGAACTGCTGTATCATGGGCTAAAAAGACACAAATTACTGCAATTAAAATTCAGAGGCTATCTGTGAGGAATAATTTAGCCCTTCTCACTCAAATAAGCTACATTAACTAGTCCTGGTTTAAAGAACAGGCCGTTCCCTTGGACCTCTAAAGACTCCGAGGTCCTCAACTAATCTACAACACCTACCAAAAAAGTCCATCTGCTTTTGACCCTATTTCTTCCAAGAAAGAGAAGGTCATTTGGGTTCTTTTACTCGAACTGAGCTGAAATCATGCCACAGGCTCCCACAAACCTTTTTCTTTAAGGTAATGTAAATGCTTTGATACAACTGGTGAAAAGTCACAGGACCAAAGTTGCAGGCATTCAAGGCATTCGATCCCCAAATTAAAGCAATTAACTGTCAAAGAAGGGAAGGAAAAAATAAGGGCAAAAACCACAGGATTCATTTTTTCAATCAATTTTAAAACAATTAGATTGTTAAATTGTTTAGGTTAAGTGAAAAACCACAGTTATGAGGCTTAATGCTTTAAATGACAATGAAATGTTAAAGTTCCAGTGGCATAACTGTAGAATTGAAATAATTTCTAATCAGAGGTTTCAAGGTGAGATAATTATTCCAACATTCCTAAGACTTTTTCTAAAACCTCACAGTAGATCTTGCGCTGCACTTGGAACATTTTTTCTAAAAATATTTTTCATGCTCCACAAACTGCTTAAGAAGAGGAACATAATTATCAGCCTGCAAATATTTTTCCCTCCCATAACAGTGACCAGAGCAGAATTCAGGGAACAGTTATTAGCAACATCCAGAAGCCTTTAAACAGCTGAACTGAGTCAAGCACTGAGAAGCCCAAAATGCCTGAAATTATTATCCAATTTTTTAGAACTCTGTCTGAAAAAAGAAAGACACTTTATTAATTTAATTCCAGCTAAAATAATAACCAAAGTGTTTAAAATAACCAAAATAATCTGATGCCTCAAGATAGCTAGCTTCCAACTATCTACAAAACATAAGCTCCTTTCCTATGTAAAGAAACTGAAATAGGCGGATCTCTAACAGTATTTGTGTCTTTTGAATGCAGGGTTTCCCAACCTCAGCACCACTGACTATGGACCAGATAATTCTTCTCCTGGGGGACTGCCCCATGCATTGCTGGATGTTAGCAACATACCTGTACCAGCTAGATGCCAGGTATCTCTTTGCTTCTAGGCAGACGCTAGGTACTTCTCCAGTACAACAAGCAAAAATATCTCCAGACATTTCCAAATGTTGCCTGGTGAGCAAACTTGGCCACAGTTAAGAACCCCTGTCCTAACATAACACAATAAAAAATATTTCAACCAACAAAAAAAATTTATCACCCAAAAACTGATACCCAAAGATAGCTCCCTTTCAAGTTACCTTGGAAGTATACACTTCCGCAGCTTTGGTAAATAAATTAAATAGCTCGGTCATTCACACACTTTTTAAAGTAAACAAAGTATTGCTCTTTTTTTTAAATGTGAAATCAGAGATTTAAAATGTAATGCCTCCAGTGCTTCTTTTCTCAATCTATAACTTAAGTCATGCCAGTATAACTATAGAAAATATGAACCTAGTATAGCCTGGCTATGGAGTGCAAAGTTGACAGGTTTTTTTGTTTAGTTTAGTTTTTTTGCGGTACGCGGGCCTCTCACTGTTGTGGCCTCTCCCGCTGCGGGGCACAGGCTCGGGACGCGCAGGCTCAGCGGCCATGGCTCACGGGCCCAGCCGCTCCGCAGCATGTGGGATCTTCCCGGACCGGGGCACGAACCCACGTCCCCTGCATCGGCAGGCAGACTCCCAACCCCTGCACCACCAGGGAAGCCCAGCTGACAGTTATTGACAGTCATAACCAAGCAAACATCTTTATTGCTCTTCAGCTTTTCAAAAGCAAACAGTATGTAAAGGATGCCGTCAGAAAAGTGAAATGATTATCTACAGAATGAAGAAAATGTTTGCAAATCATATATCTGACAAGGAACTTATATCTAGAATACGCAAAGAATCCTCACAATTTAGCAGAGACAGAAACCAAATTTTAAAATGAACAAAGGGTCTGAACAGACATTTCTCCAAAGAAAATACACAATTAGCCAATGAGCACATGAAAAGATGCTTAACATTATTATGTACCAGGGAAATGCAAATCAAAACCGAAAGGAGATAGCTCCTATCACCCACTAGGATGACTACAGACAAAAAAATCAGGTAATAATAAATGTAAGGATATGGAGAAATTGGAATCTCCATTCACTGCTAGTGGGAATGTAAGATGGTTCACTTTGGAAAACAATCTAGCAGCTCCTCAGAAGCTTAAACATCGAATTACCATATGACCCGGCAATTCCACTCCTAGGTATATACCAAAAAGAATTTAAAACAAGTATTCAAACAAATATTTGTACACTAATGTTTACAGCAGCAATGATTCACAACAGTCAACAGGTGGAAATAACCCAAATGCCCATCCACGGATGAACCCATACAATGAAATATTGTTCATCAATAAAAAGTAATGAAGGGCTTCCCTGGTGGCGCAGTGGTTGAGAATCCGCCTGCCGATGCAGGGGTCACGGGTTCGTGCCCTGGTCCGGGAAGATCCCACATGCCGCGGAGCAACTAAGCCCGTGAGCCACGGCCGCTAGGCCTGCGCGTCCGGAGCCTGTGCTCCGCAATGGGAGAGGCCACAGCAGTGAGAGGCCCGCATACCACAAAAAAAAAAAAAAAAAAAAAGTAATGAAGTACTGACATGCCACAACATGGAAGACTCCTGAAAACATTATGCTGATAGAAGATAGTCACAAAAGACCACATGTTATATGATTCCACTTATATGTAATGTCCAGAGTAGGCAAACCTACAGAGACGGAATGTAGATTAGTGGTTACTGGAGGCTGGCAGGATGGGTATGGAAGGGCAGCAAGTGATAACGGATGTGGGTTTCTTTTGGAGTTGATGAAAATGTTCTAAAATTGATGACAGTGATGGCTGCTAAACTCTGTAAATAGACCAAACCCCACTGAACTGTACACTTTAAAGAACTGAACTGCATAGTATGTAAATCATATCTTAATAAAGCCATTATCAAAACAAAAAATGGACAAGGCACAGAAGACTTCGTCGTGCTTATCGTGCTTATAGAACACAATCTCAGCAACCCTGACATCTGACAGAAGCTGTAGGTATAACAGGAAGGGAAGGGGAGAGGAAAGATAGTTACAAAGGGGAAGGAGGTAAGAGTCCCTGTCATTGGTTGATGGAACTAAATTAGTCCATATAAGTAACAAAGATTGAACTATAAATATAATCATCAAAAATCTTGAGAATAAAGGAAATAAGCAAGAAGTAAGCTAAATTGTCATTTGTCATAACAGGAAGTCAATAAATAAAAGTGGCATAAACAGGGGCTTCCCTGGTGGCTCACTGGTTGAGAATCTGCCTGTTAATGCAGGGGACACAGGTTCGAGCCCTGGTCCGGGAAGATCCCACATGCCGCGGAGCAACTGGGCCCATGAGCCACAACTACTAAGCCTGCGCGTCCGGAGCCTGTGCTCTGCAACAAGAGAGGCCGCGATAGTGCGAAGCCCGCACACCGCGACGAAGAGTGGGCCCCGCTTGCCACAACTAGAGAAAGCCCTCGCACAGAAACGACGACCCAACGCAGCCAAAAATAACTAAATAAACAAATGTGAGGTTTTAAAAAAAAGTGGCATAAACAGATTATTTAGTGATATAAAGACAACCTGTATAACTAAAAACAAAAAATGAACAAAAGTGGGGACTTCCCTGGTGGCGCAGTGGTTAAGAATCCGCCTGCCAACTCAGGGGACACGGGTTTGAGCCCTGGTCCGGGAAGATCCCACATGCCGTGGAGCAACTAAGCCCGTGAGCCACAACTACTGAGCCTGCGCTCTAGAGCCCGCGAGCCACAGCTACTGAGCCCACGTGCCTATGGCCCGTGCTCCACAACAAGAGAAGCCACCGCAATAAGAAGCCCACAGACCAAAACAAAGAGTAGCCCCCATTCGCTGCAACTAGAGAAAGCCCGTGCCCAGTAACAAAGACCCAATGCAGCCAAAAATTAAACAAAATAAATAAATGTATTAAAAAAAAGAAAAACCTGTGGCTATTCACCGATAGCATGATTATGTACGTTGGAAACTGAAAATAATCTACAGATACGCTATAAGAATAAATAAATTTAGCAAGGTTACTGGAAACAAGGTCAATATACAAAAATCAATTATATTTCTATAAGCTGACAGTAAGCAATTTTTTAAAAAATAAACAAAAGTGATTATTTCTGGAGAGTACAGGAGTGGGTGGAAAAAAAACAAAATGGGGACAGAACATATTTTTCACGACAAGCTCATCTATTCTATTAGTTTGTTAATACTACATGGAATCATTACTTTGCACATCGTTTTCAGAAACAAATCAAACTTGGCATTGCTTGAGCTGAAGAATCCACGTGAAATAAGAACATACTTGACGTCAGGAAAAATACTGAAGTGGATCATCATCACTGAGTGAAACTGTGATTTCAATAATACTACAGCAAAACTGACTCAAGTTTCATAGCCAAGGACTAGTTAGGCAGTTTGGAAATGTATGTTAGATCCTTAAGAGAACAAGAAACACGTACAGAGCCCCTACCCTATCTCTGTGGCAGTTAAGAAGCGTCATAAGGTCAAAGCTTCACCATGGCAAGAATATTCAAAAGTCCTAACAACTTTTGGATCCAAAGACTTTTTCAATGAAAGAAAGCACATAGGGCATTCTCAGGACACAGCAGGATTTCCCAACTTACTACACAGTTACTTAAACATAATCAGGGTTACAATTCTGACACTTGGAATTCCAGGCAGCCAAACTGGGGCACTTTTGAGAATGTCAGATGGTAGAATTAGTCATGAAGCCAGGCAACAGGCATGACCAGGAGTGACCAGGGTACCCCAGAGATCTAGGGGCCTTACAGGCATGGAAAGGGACTTCATGGTTATCAGAACCGAGGGGGCTTCAGCAGGATAAAGAACTTGCCCCCCACATTCCCACTCTCCACGGATAGATATCCTTGTGTGTGTGAGGAGATCAAGGTGCACATTTTGGGGAATTGGTGGTCCAGGGGTTAGGACTCCACACTTTCACTGCTGAGGGCCCGGGTTCAATCCCTGGTCAGGGAAATAAGATCCCACTAGCCACGCCGTGCAGCCAAAAAAGAAGATGAACATTTTGCCAAAGAGACCAAAACTGACACGTTAGCTCAGTAGTTGGGCCAGGCTCCTGTTAAGTCCAGAAAAACCAAAATGCACATCCGAACGTCATGGCGAGAATAAACCACAGTTCTGAACCTCTAAAACACTGCCCCAAATCAAGTGGGAATGAGCTAATGAGTTCCTGACTCTCTTAGACGTTCCCGCTCAAAATCTCCTTTTGCCCAGAATGCGGCCAAGTGCTCTCTGCCCTGCGCAGGAGATGCAGTTGGGTCATAAGAGATCTTGTCCCCAGGATCTGAGAAACCCTGGGATGGTCAGGCTTCGGGCTGGAATCTCTCCCGCAAAGACCCAGGGGGCCACCAACATGGCTGGGGGAAAGGGGAGGCAAAGCAGACCCCCTCCTGAGGGCCCCTCAGATTCAACCTGCAGACCTGAGGCCCACCTTCTCTTCTGAAAAGCAAGCATTGGGTGGAAAACCCCATCCACTCCATTTCCGTGGTCCTGACAGCTCCACAGGGAGGATTCCCAAACCCAGGACTCCCCCTGACCTCCCCTCCCCCAGAGTTGACCTGGCGACTTTCCAGGGCTCATTATCCCCTCCGCAGAGGGCAGAGGAAGCCAGGAGCAGGAACTGGAATGGAGGGCAGTTAGGCAGGCAGAAGAGCAGCCACTGCGAAGGCAGGGGAGCCTGTCTCCTCCACGGCCACAGAGAACTGTGTTTGGGGTTTTTAAGGACAAGCAGCTGAATCTCCTTCGCCTCATCCCCAATCCACTCCCCGCCCATCCCAAGCCAAGCTCGGTCCCAGGTCCACTGTCTCCCAATCACGCATCTCCTCACACACCTGTACACTCACCTATATACTCATCCTTTGGTCTTTAATAAAATCCCTCTGTAGAAGCTGGAATTCAATAACGCAGGGGGGTATTGTTTTGTTTTGTTTTTTAACCAAAGACACTTTCCTCCTCCCTTTCATTTCTCCTCCTTCATGAATTCAAAGTGGCCAGAGCCAGAACACACACGGTGCCTTCTTGCTTGGCTTCAAAATGCTACATCCAAGTCTCTCTTTACGGAAAGAAACCTTGCAACAGCACCAAGGCTCAAAGGGCCTTGGCCCATTCGGAAACTGAGGATGAGCTCCACTGAAAGCACCTTCCGTCCCACGTGGCTCTTCACTGAATCATCACTCTTTGTTCAGCATCCTTTGGATGCACACAATTGATTGGCTCTCATATTGTGCCAGGTTTTGGGGGGTTTTTTTGCTGCTATTTCAGTGAATTGAGACCCCACTTGCAGCCAAATGCAAGGCTCTGAGCTCAGCCTCGGCCCAACGAGGGAAGAATCTCTCTCCACCTAGCAAGAGCTCCAAAGTCTTCTAGAAGAATCTCACACGAGTCCAGGAGGAATTGCTCCATATCCACAGTCTAGGCCTTTATGAATGTCTTAATGAGGTCCCTGGAGACACAGGAACAGTGAAAGTCTTATGCTAGAGGCGGGTGGAGGGTGGGAAGGGGATGGGAAAACCCACCTAACTATTAATATTTTGTACCTTTTACACTAGAGCATTGTTTTATGTTCCCCAAACTCTGTTCCTGGCTGAGTATTGCTTTATTTTTTGAGTGCCTCCTTTATTTAATTTTAAAAAAGAAATTTAAATAAGTGATTTGGCCTACAATGACGCTAGTTTTTTTTAAACACAGGAATTGTTATATAAAACTAAATATTTAGAGATGAAATGACCCGAAGTTTAGAATTGTGAAAAACAGAAGAATTTGGCTGGGGGCCTTGCAAATCTGTTTCTTCTGGTCCCATAGTGGGGGCGGGGGGGGGGGGGAAGAAGGGGGACATGGAAACATACACTCTACCCATTTGCTTAATTTAGAAAGGAAAATGAATACGTATATACGCATATATGTATAAACACACATACATCCCCAGTGAAACACTGTTTTAGATACAGGAGTCCAAATGACTGGACACAGTGAAAATAAGGCTCTTTCTCATCCGTAAGCCTGCACCAGGGATTCAGGAATTCCACAGGACCCTCTGTACACTGCCACAGGATCCAGATTCTCTCTCTGCCTTCTCACCCTCAAGCCACCCGTACTCTCAGGCAGAAGCTCCCTGCCATCACTGGTTTCTAGGCAAGGCTTGGATGTGATTCCCGCGCTCTTACCGGCATTCCTCATTTGGGAAAGCATAGGCTTGAAGTTCGCATCTATTAAAGTGCAGTCTCACGATACGCGTCTCCTTCGGGCAGTAAGTAACCTCCTTGCATTGCGGAAAGGAAAGGAGAGGTGTTACCACGCTCACCTAGCAGGCCCTCAGCAAAGCTTTGGGGAGAAATTCCCACCCAGGCGCTCCAGAATGCCCGGGGTACCCACTGCTCGCCAGAACTCCAGGAATTTGGTGGGGAGCGTGGGACAGACAGGCCAGCACCAAGTCTTCTTTCTGGTCTTAGACAGGGAGGGGAGGAGTGGGAAGCTGGGAGAGACAACCCGCAGGGGGGAAGGAGAGGAAGTCTTTGTCCTAGCTCTTCGGATGCGCATTAGAGTGCAGTTAAATTGTGGGCTAATGAGATTTCCTGACCACGTGCTCCCTTTTAAGTCCAGGCCCCCAACTGATTTGATCCCCAGACAGCAGCAGAGGCCAAAGCTGCCTTCAAGCATCCCTAAGTGCCAGAGAATTCCCAGAACAAGTGCAGGAAGGATCAGAATCATTTCTGCGACTGGGATTTTAAATAAATAGGATATCAATTTATCTACTGGCATCTAGCAATAATGCTACTGACCCCGTAGCTTGTATAAGGCAGCCTCCACTTGGGGTGACGGAGGTAGGCCCAGGGGAGCAGAAGGTATGGGGAACATTCCCTGTGGGCTTCTCTCCCACTGGACAAATGCAAGTCCCTCACCTACTTCTTGTTTGTTTGTTTGCTTGCTTGTTTGGGTCGGTAAAGGCCCCTGGGATCTACGTTCAATGAGGTGTTACTGGACCCAACTCAATAATTCGCTCCAACGGGCAGTTGTAACAAGAAGCATTTTTTTTTCCATATCTTATACTGTAGCCAAGGCTGAGATGGTCTTTTTCAAACTATTTATTCATCTGATTATAGGTTATGGAGGGGCTTTTCTTGTTTTCGTTTTTCCTGTCTGAAACTGGCTTCTCTCTTTGCCTGAAGGAAGTCAGCAGTGAGGATAGAGCAAAGGAAAAACAAGTCAAAACACATTGACAGCATTTTGAAGATATTCAGTGAAATCAATTCTACTTTCCCTAGTTAGACAACAGCCTCCTCCTAAGGTATATTTCTCTTCCATTCAAAGATAATTACCTAGGAACTTTGGTGTTTACCACTCTAAGACAACCTCCCCGGCGGAGCTTTTTACGGTGGGGTATAAAAGAGCATATTCTAGAACCCAGCGATTTACCATACTTCTGCTACAAGACACAGCTCAAATTTCACTTCTACCAGGAAGTATTCCCTCCCGGCTTCCAGGTATCTCTTTGTTCAAACCTCCCTCCATCCGGGTATTATTCACTTTGCACAGCGGCCATTGGTTCAGAGGCAACCACTTCCCACCTGGACAAGGTTTCCTCCTCCAAACCCAGGCCTGGGTCTCAGCAGAGCCTTAAGGAAGAAGGAAGGAAGAAGAAACTAAAACCTAATGGAAATTCAAATACAAAAGAAAGGAGCTGTAAGCGATTAGATAAGTAGAGTGTAACCTAAGAGCAAGTAAAACAAGCCCTGTTTGAAGCTGAAAACAGCAATCCCTCGTGCTTTTTAAAATAAAATAGGAGTTGGGAGAACGGAAAACTGCAGAAAGGGGAAGAGACGCGGGGCCATCCTCTGCAATAGATTCCCTCTAACAGGGAAACATTTTTCCAGTGTTTCCTACGTAGCAGTCACTGCGCCAGTTGATACACCTTGTCGTTTAACTCCCACTCCCATAAACGGGGATACTCATTATCCCCACTTTACAGACCCGGAAACTGAGACGCAGGGCGATTAAGTAGCTCGGTCTGGAACAGATCACCCAGCTCGTGAGTGACGCCAAGCAGACACTGGAAGCCGGGTTTTTGACCTCAGCGCCCAGGCTCTCAACCTCTGTTCCAGCTCACACAAAGTGGACGCCAAGTCAGCACGCGTGGGTAACCCGATCCGCTCTGACTGAAGAGCGGATCCGCGGGGCCGCATGGGTACCACTGAAACGGGCACGGATTGGCCGGCGTCCCCAAGGGCTCGCGCGCGTCCTTCAAGACTTGCCAACATGCAGGAAAAGGCAGACTCGGAATCCACCTGGACTGGCTCGGGGACGAGCCCAGAGGATGCCTCTGGAAAGGAGGTGAGCGTGGCTCAGTCAGCGCCCCGACGGCCGCCAATGAGAGAGGGCCTCTGGGTGTAGGGAGCCTGGGAGCGCCGTGCGCAGCGGGGACTGGGCACGAAGGCGCCGTCTGGGCGTCTATTCCTCGCAGCATCTCGCCAGGAGGCCCGGGGAGGGGGCGTCACCTGACAGCATGCACCAACTTCTCCCAGCTCGGAGGGGGGCTCGCGGCGGCAGCCGGGGGAGCGCAGCGCGCAGCTCTCGCCCAATGGCGAGGTCTGTAAACAAAAGCGGGCCCCACGCGGGTCCCCGGCTGGGCGATGAGCGGAGCGGCGCGGCGCGGCGCAGCAGCATCCGAGCGGCCGAGCCTGCAAGAGAGCTAGGCGGGACCGCGATCCGGCGCGGGGACCCGACGCACAGCCCCTAGGATCCCGCGCTCGGACGAGTCATTGTCTGCGCTCGCGCAGGAGGCCGCTTTAAATGTCCCCTCCCAGGTCTGCGGCGGGTCCCCGGCCCTGTATGCCAACCCCCAGACTCTCCTCCCCGTGAGCCGGGTCCCGAGCGTGGCACGGATAGCCAAGGTGACCGCCCAGTCAGCGTCGCCGAAAACCCAGGCCTGGAGGTGCCCAAGTCAGGGAGGGAGGCACACACACAGAGACACACGTAAGCACACGCACACCCTCCCCGAAGTTGATAAAAATCAGCCGACAAATACAAAGTGCCGCCGCCGCCGCCGCAGGTCAACGCTGACCTCCTGCTGCCGGGAAGACCGAACGCCAACGCCTGGACACTGTCACTTCCATTCGGCGCCAGGAACCTCACCTGGGCGCCACTGGCTCGTCTCCCTCCTGACTGCTCCCTCGAGCGAAGGATGTCTCCCCTTGCCTCCCCTCGCCAGCTCCCCACCTCCCAAGTGTGGGAACGCCAAAACAATACGAGTAAAGCCCAATCGGGGGGAGCTAGGACCCGCCGGGAGCCCCAATGTGCCGGAGACTGGGGTCAGGACGTGCCCGTCACGGGCTGAGAGGCTCCGGGCGTCCTCACCGCCGTCCCTCGGGGCGGCTCCAGCCGGCCGGCCGGCGCTCCCCAGGCTCGCGGTACTCACCCGCGACGTTCGTCCCGGATCTCCGCCAGGGGGCCAGGGACAATGCGGGGCCGTGGGGCTCCGGGGGCTGCGGACACAGAGGCGTTCGCGGCGCTGCAGAGCTGCGCGCCCGACGGCGGCGGCGCTGCTCTGCCCGGCCTCGCTTCGGCCCCTTAGCCGTCTGCCAATGGGAGCTGTCAGGGTGCCTCCGCCAGCCGCCTCGGGGGCGGGTCCGTGGAAGCCCGTGGGAAACCGAGTTCCGATTGGGCCGCCTGACAATCGCTCCTCCTCCGGACAGCCAATCAGAGACGGCGGACACATGAGCGGGGCGTTCGGAGTTGGACTGGAGAGTGACAACAGGCGCACGCTGGATACCCGGGCTGCATCCCCGCCCGCGGCGCGCGGCCGGAGAGGTTCCCCCACCACGCACGCCGGGATTGCCTTCCCACTAGGCTCCGGCGGCGCGGCCTGGGGAGAGCAGGGGAAGGCAGCGGAGGCGCGGCGGCTGGGGAACAGCGAGGAAGCCCCTAACAAAGCAGCTCTGGGAGGGCCGAGCGGCCTCCGCCTCCTCCCGCAATAGGTCCTCGAAGCTGCCTGTCACTGTGCATAGGTGGAGGTGGCCAATGACGTAGAGAGAAGGAGCTCGAGTTGGCGCGCGCGCGCGCGCGGCTCGGTATCAGTGGGATTGGTCCGAGGTAAAGGATTTTCCTGCCACCTAAGGCGGAGAGGAAAGAAGAACGGAACGGGGGGAGGGGAAGAGCCAAAAAACGCTGTACCTGCGACACGTGGTCTGGCTTGGGAGGCGTGTGCCTGACTCTAGGGGGAGACAGGAACTTTTGGACGAGAAGAAAAAACCCTAACGTAATCCCTTGCTGTGGATGCTGGGAGGTGTTAGACGCTAACCAAGCTCCAGGTAGGGCACGGTGGCCTTAACCGAATCCTGGGGAGTCCAGGACTCACCGGGTTGACTTACCTTGCCCAGCAAGTACACTTGAAATCACAGGCTCACATTCACCTACTGAGCAGTACGCGACTCGGGCTAAATTCACACAGACCTAGCTCCTGGTCTCTTCTGTAAAATCCGGAAACGATATTTGCCATTTACCTTTGGCGAGATTGTGAGGAAGAGGAAACCCGGACTCCGGCAGTAGTGACGCTAACGAAATCTCTTCCCCACACCCGCCAGGGCTCCCTCCTCACCTTAAGAGCTTTGGACACCACCATTAAGAAGAAGAAAGGCTGGGGTGAATATTCACTACACCCTGATTCAGTGGACCCAGTCACCCTGAGGGAGTGGGGAGGCCTGTGCCCCTGGGGTTATCTGGCTGAAAACAAAAAGAATCCGCAAAAAGAAATGCCTGTGCCCTAGAGCATAAAACTAAACTGGAACACTGGAAGTCATCCTTGACTTCTCTTCCCTCCTCCTTCTCCCATCTCTTCTAGCCTCCTCCTAAATCCATGCCCTCTTCCCAATCCTCTCCCCCCCAACCACATCAAAGGTCTCCCATCTCTTTCCACCCCAGGCCTTGCCTCCTGAAATCTACTCTCCACACTTTCCACTTTGCAAAATCATCCTTCTAAACAGAAAAATCTCATTTTGCTCTCTCCCTTCTGGCTCTCTTCCTTTTGCCCAGAGCCCGCCCCACTCCCCACCCCACCCTCATCCTCTCCCTTCACTTGACTAATTCCCACCCATTCTCCAGATCCTAGCTTAACAGCCAGTGCATCCATGCAGCAGACTTTTGCTGAACTCCAACTGCAGCATACAGTCTTGTAGACACTGGAAACCTGCCGAATCCAGTTAAGGTCATGCACCCATATCTCCTACTCCCAGTGCTCCCACCAACCCCTGTATTAAAGGAGGCTGAAATTGCCAGTTAATGATGATCTCCTCCACCAGCACAGCACTTCACCGGATCCAGATTCCTCGCTATCTTTCTCTCTGCTGTATCGCAGTGCCTAGCACCGTACTTGGCATATTTGGGGCGCTCAGAAATACTTAATCAATGAATTATAGAGGAGCAAAAAAAGAAGCAAGAGCTTTAAAGATCCGAACTGTTTCTAAAACATCAGTTTGAGAAGAATTTAGGATAGTAGATCTCAGAGTGATATGTCCACCAGGTCCCATAATGGGGATTGCAAGAATGTTGAGTGAAGTTTGAGAGATTTTTCCAAAAGACACACTTCCAAAGAAAGACCTCATCTCAGCCAAGACCTTGCCCAAACTTCTCAATGGAGAGTCATTCCTTTGTGAAGCTTTTCATCCCAGGAGAAAGAGCAATTTCTTAACCTATTACAAGCCACCATCTTAGAAGGGGAATATATATATGAGAAACACACACACACACACACACACACGCCAGCACCAAGACTATTGCATGTCAGAGAAAGCAATCTTTGTTTTATTATGCCTCTGATGCTTGGGTTTCTCGTACAGCAGCTGAAATTATATTTAAATAATATAATGAGTATCTGTCACTTGTAACTCCCCTCCCCCCCAAAATTATTTCTTCTCTGCCTCACTGAGGTCTACTGCCGTCACGGCCCTCCTGTTAAGGAGGTAACATGGTTGCAAGACAGCTTCAGATGAGTCCTCAGCGTGGTCTTCTGATTGCCTTGGGCATAGCTCTTTCTGCTCCTAAGAAATCGGAAGAGCAGTGGAGAGGAAAAACCCTGGAGTTACACTGGCTGGTTTGAATCCAAGCTCCACCGCTTTCCAGCTCCAGAGCCTTGTGCAAGTTATTTAATCTTTCGTAAGCCTCGCTTTTTCATTCTGTAAAACAGGAGTAATACCACCTAATCCACAAGGATGTTGAAGGGATTAAAAAGAAGTCAAAAAAAAAAAAAAAAAGTCAAGCACAGCACATAGTATGCACTCATATAAGTTAGCTATTGGGCTTAGCTAAGTTAACTAAACTCTCTGACCCACTGTCTCCTCATTGTTTAAATTGGATGATAACATTTCATTAAGTGGTTGAAAACCATGAAGGAGACAGTAGAAGAGAAATGCTTAGCCCTGCCCATAAAGGGGAGATGGATACATGGGAAAGCACCATTTGGGGCTTTTTGTCGATCGTTCTTTCTCTCCCTCAGCCCCACCTACATCAACACATCAGGACTTTGCCTCTCAGAATCTGCTCAGGGCTGACTGTGGGAGGGTTGGTTCCCACAATAATGGTGTGTCACCACTGAAGTTAATGAAATTAGGCTGACCTAGCCTTTGGGTACATTTCTTGCCCTTGAAATCAAAAAAGCTACTACAGGTATCTGTACCGTTTCTTGTCTCTGCTCAGCACAGAATGCTGCTGCTTCACACCGTGGGGAGGAGAATGGGGCGTTTTGATTAAAACACAGACAAATGCCATCTGGCGTCCCATCTCCTGAGGGCACCGTTGACATCTCAAAAGAACATAGCATTGGCAATAAAAAAAAAAAAAAAAGTGGAGTTTTAAGGGTAGAATTAAGGGTTTAGGATAAAAGAACCCACAGAAGTTACATTTCTAGTTCATGGCCCTAATTTCAACTACAAGTCAACATTTTCTTCCCCATCACTTAGTGAAAGCCTCACTAAATACAGTCATAGTTAAGTCACAGAAAATGGCCTTTCTCACTATCTCCCCATAAGCCACAGAGATAAGCCCACACCCTCCTCTCTAGGCAGCCCTGCACAGCCTTTGTTTCTACCTCCACCTTCCATTCCAACTGATGCTCCCAGAGGGCAGGGCTGTGGTCTCTTTCATTTCCTGCTGTAATCCTGCTGTGGTGTCTAGAACTGAGCCTGGCACAAAGTAATTGCTCAGTAAATATTTACAGAATGAATGAATTAGCCTCCTGTGTTTCCTAAAACGAGGACTTTGGCACTTATTTTCTTTTCTGTCATTTATTTGTGGATGACCTCTTTTTAAAAGGACGTGAGGCAGCTTATTAAAAAGAAACATATCTCAGGACTTCCCTGGCAGTCCGGTGGTTAAGACTCTGTGCTTCCACTGCAGCAGGCATGGGTTTGATCCCTGTTTGGGGAACTAGGATCCTGCATGCCGTGTGGCGTGACAAAAAAAAAAATTTTAAAAAAAAAAATATTTGTCACAAAAGTGCTTACTGGTTATCATTTACTTGGGAACCCACCGAGAGAGAGGTGAATGGTTTTCCAAAGCAGCTGTCGTGAGTTCGCTCTGACTCATCCTCAATCTCTTGCCAAGAACCCCCTTCACCTGATAGATTGCCTCAAAGATTAGTAGACAGTTTGAGTTAAAATCTAGAACAAGAAAGTTGTAGTTAGTCATATTTTACTGGCAGGGACCTCTGTTTTGTATCCTTCTGGGCTTTTTTCTAACCAATCAGCCAGGTCACGAATGAATACCAAGCCTCTGACAATAGGTTCAGAGAAAGTGGAATCTCTGCCTCCTGGTAAGCCATACTTGGGATGGTTTTCTTTTGAGAATCACTCCTCTAGAGCTATGAGAAACAGCTGGAAGATGACTTTAAACCTAACCTAGGGACTTCCCTGGTGGCGCAGTGGTTAAGAATCCGCCTGCCGGAGCGGCTGGGCCCGTGAGCCATGGCCACTGAGCCTGCGCATCCGGAGCCTGCGCTCCGCAATGGGAGAGGCCACAGCAGTGAGAGGCCCGCATACCAGGAAAAAAAAAAAAAAAAGAATCCGCCTGCCAATGCAGGGGACATGGGTTCGAGCCCTGGTCCGGAAAGATCCCACGTGCCACGGAGCAACTAAGCCTGTGTGCCATAACTACTACCACGTGCCACAACTACTGAAGTCCACATGCCTAGAGCCCGTGCTCCGCAACAGGAGAAGCCACCGCAATGAGAAGCTCATGCACTGCAATGAAGAGTAGTGCCAAAAAAATAAAAAATAAAAAAATAAAAAATAAAAAAATAAAAAAATAAAAAATTAAAAAAAAAAAAAAAAAAGAGTAGTGCCCTCTCGCCACAACTAGAGAAAGCCCACACGCAGCAACAAAGATCCAACACAGCCAAAAATAAATAAATTAATTAATTTTATTTATTTTTTAAAAAGGGGAGGGGAGGAAAGAAGGAAGGGAGGGAGGGAGGGAAGGAAGAAAACTTAAAGGGGCACAAATTGGGACTTCCCTGGCAGTCCACTGGTTAACACTCCACGCTTCCAGTGCAGGGGGCAAGGGTTCGATTCCTGGTCAGGGAACTAAGATCCCACATGCCAGACAGCATGGCCAAAAATTATAAATAAATAAATAATTAATTAATTTTAAAATACACATTGACTACAAAAAACAATAACACACACACACACACACACACACACACACACACAGAAAAAGAGGCACAAATCAATAGGCCAGCGTTTCCATCTGGCCCCTAAGCTGACTCTCCCTCCACTCCTTCCACCATATTGTTTCCTCCCTCCTTCCCCAATACCCAGGACCAGCTTAACAGGCATATGACCCGTGCACTCCCACAGGGTCCTGCTCTCAGAAGGGCCCCATACTTGGTTTATTGCTCTGCCAATGCTGCCTTTAAAAATCCTAATTTTTTTTTTTTTTTTTTGCCTGCATTGGGTCTTTGTTGCTGCACACAGGCTTTCTCTAGTTACGGCGACCGGGGGCTACTCTTCGTTGCAATGCACAGGCTTCTCATTGCGGTGGATTCTCTTGTTGCTCTAGGCACGTGGGCTTCAGCTGTTGTGGCATGAAGGCTCAGTTGTTGTGGCTCACAGGCTTCAGTAGTTGTGGCACACGGTCTTCTGCAGTTGTGGCTCATGGGCTCCAGAGCGCAGGCTCAGTCGTTGTGGTGCACGGGTCTAGTTGCTCCGTGGCATGTGGGATCTTCCCAGACCAGGGCTCGAACCTGTGTCCCCTGCACTGGCAAGCAAAAAATCCTAATTTTTGAACCACAAGCCTGCAATTTCCCTTTTGCTCTGGGCCCTACAAATTAAGTAGCCTGTCCCTTCTACACCCCTGCCACTCTGGGTTGTCTCACCCTTGGTCCTCCTTGACCCCCAGTTTGTACCTTTCCCACAGCAGGCACTCGGTATAACTAAATTAAGGGGTTGAACATAAATGTAAAGTAGCATTTGTCCTTTATGTGCCAGAATGGATGGAGCATAGCCAGGTGTCGTGTAGAGAGATGTCCTTGAGAGCTTTTAGATGAGGTGCAGCAATGAACACTCAGCTTACAAGGGGACACACTTAGATCTTCTCACTAGGGAATTCCAAGAAGATGAGCCAGGACAGCCCAGGGGCCACGAAAACCCCAGAGGAGGATACACACTCCCGTCCTGTGAGGGTTCATTTTATGTGTCAACTTGATGAGGGCATGGGGGCGGGGGGGGGGGGGGGGAATGTCCAAACATTTGGTCTAGGTATGTCTGTGAAGGTGTTTCTGGAGGAGGTTAACGTTTGAATCAGTAGACTGAGTAAAGCAGATTGCCCTTCCTAATGTCAGCGGGCCTCACTCAGTCAGTTGAAGGCCTGAATAGAACCAGAAGTCTGACCCTCCTGTGAGTAAGAGAGAATTCCTCCTGTCTGATGATGTGAACTGAGACATGAGTCTTTTTTTTTTTTTTCTGGCCACACCACACAGCTTGCGGGATCTTAGTTCCCCAGCCAGGGATCAAACCTATACCCTCCACAGTGAAAGCACAGAGTCCTAACCACTGGACCACCAGGGAATTCCCTGAGACATGGGTCTTTTCCTGCCTTCAGACTCAAACTGAAACACCGGTTCTTCTTGGGTCCCAGCCTGCAGGCCTTCAGACTGAAACTGACACCACCAGCTCTCCTGGGTCTCCAGCTTGCCAATTACAGATCTTGGGACTTCTCAGCTTCCATAATCACATGAGCCAGTTTCTGATAATAAATCTCTTCATATATCTGTATCGATCTATATAAATATAGATCTCTCCTATTGGTTTGTTTCTTTGGAGACCCCTGACTAATACCCACTCCGGTAGTGTTCTTTACAACCACTCACCCGTTCAGTGTTCATCTATAGCCTGGCTACTCAAAGTGAGGTCCATGGCCCAGCAGCGACATCACCGCCCAGTGTCAGAAATGCAGGGTCTTGGCGAGGCCTTATCCCAGACACACTGAATCTGAATCTACAGCACAATAAATGCTTCAGGTGATTCATCTGCACACAGTGTTGGGAATACATCAGCCCTCTTGGAAAATGCAAAGTCACCTGGGAGGGCAGACAATATTCAAAACAACTTCTTAGTAAAGAATTCGTTTAACCAAGGCTCTCTTCCCTAAGGACAGATGTTAGGAGTGGGGTGAAAGAATGTTCAGAAGAGGACTTGGGAAGGCAGGACACTTTCCCAGTCATGACAAACCTTCAGTTACAGAGAAAAGACCAAGGAAGCCTCAGTAATGCAAACTAGCAGGCCACACCAATACAAAGAAAGTCAAGGTCAGAGAGGACGGGCCAGGCAAATCAGGCCGCATCACAGCCAAGGAACCGAGCACTGCCTCCCCCTTGTAATGTGCTTGGTTGCATTTTATTTTCTGTTTTCACTGAAATGGCAGTTTGTGGAGAAACTCTCCCACTTGGCTGTGAACGGGCTCTGAGCAAGAGAAGCCTTCTGCAGAATTGGCAGGGACAGAGCTGTGGAATATTTCAGAAACTTCAAGGCGAGGGAACAAACAAAACAACCGGGGTTGGGGGGGACCCTCCTCAAAATGAGGAGAAAGAGTTGAGAATCCAAAACAATTACCAGGACAGAAACAGAATCACGGACATAGAGAACAGACCGGTGGTTGCCAAGGGGGAGGGGGTGGGGGAGGGATGGAGTGGGAGTTTGGGGTGAGCAGATGTAAGCTTTTATATATAGGATGGATAGACAGCAAGGTTCTACTGCGCAGCACAGGGAACTGTAGTCAATATCCTATGAAAACCATAATGGAAAAGAATATTTTAAAAAATGTATGGCTTCCCTGGTGGCGCAGTGGTTGCGAGTCTGCCTGCCGATGCTAGGGGGTGGGGGTTCGATCCCTGGTCGAGGAACTAAGATCCTACATGCTACGGGGCGTGACCATAAAAAAGTTGTTTTTTTTTTTTAAATCTATATTTGGGGCTTCCGTGGTGGCGCAGTAGTTGAGAGTCCGCCTGCCGATGCAGGGGACACGGGTTCGTGCCCCGGTCCGGGAAGATCCCACGTGCTGCGGAGCGGCTGGGCCCGTGAACCATGGCCGCTGAGCCTGCGCGTCCGGAGCCTGTGCTCTGCAACGGCAGAGGCCACAACAGTGAGAGGCCCGCGTACCACCAAAAAAAAAAAAAAAAAAGTGTATAACTGAATCACTTTGCTGTACAGCAGAAATTAACACAGCGTTGTAAATCAACTATACGCCAATTAAATAAATAAATAAAACAATTACCAGGAATGCATCCACGGGTCTCCAAGTGAAAACCAATCTGATTTTATTTTTTCCACCTCCACTTGTCCCAGCCTGATCTTTAATTCACCTACATGGGAAAGAACAAAAGCTCATCTTAAAACAAACTGTATCTACTGTATGGTGGTGGGTCTCTGGATGATTTACCAGATCGTAGCCTATTGGATTCTCTCTTCACTTAGTTCACAGGTGCTGCTGGCCCAGTGAGGGTGAGGGTGAGGGCCGGGCAGAGCCTTTCCCACCCTTTCTCACGCCTCCAGCACCTGGGCAACATGCAATAAACAGAGCATGCCAGAGGACATGTCTGCAGCTCCGTCTGCCTCAGACCACACATTTATTCTCCATTCTACAGAAGTGTCCTCCTCCCTAGTCTCACAGAAGTGTATGGAGAAGCTTGGAACGTGGCCATGCAGCCTCAGCACAGCAGTCACTAGACTTCAAGGGTAGGTACACTGGTGCAGTGGGGCCCCAGAAATCAACCTCTCCTCTCGGAATAAAGTGACAGCCCCATTTTTTCTCCATTCACGTGGAGATGTTGCCCCTACACACACACACACACACACACACACACACACACACACACACACACACACACACACTGCCTAGAGAGGCAGTAGTTAAAGGCAAAGAGGCTAGTGGTTAAAAGCAAAGATTCTGCCCTAAGCCAAATCTTGCCTCTGTTCTTTCCCAGCTGTGTGACCTTGGACAAGTACTTAGTGTCTCTGTGCTTAATTGCCCTTGTATTAGTCATCTTGGGCTGCCATAACAGAATGCTGTAGACTGTGTAACTTAAACATTTACTTTAATTTAAAATAAATTTAAAAGGGACTTCCCTGGTGGTCCAGTGGTTAAGACTTCACCTTCCAGCACGGGGGTGTGGGGGTGTGTGTGTGGGGGGGGGGGTTTGATCCCTGGTCAGGGAGCTAAGGTCCCACTTGCCTTGTGGCTAAAAAAAGAAAACATAACATAGAAGCAATATTGTAATGAATTCAATAAAGACTTAAAAATGGTAAACATCAAAAAAATCTTTTAAAAAAATTAAAGAAATTCATTTTCCTTACAGTTCTGGAGCCTGGAAGTTCAAGATCAAGGTGCCGTCAGGGTTGGTTTCTGGTGAGACCTCTCTTGCTGGCTTGCAGACAGCTGCCTTCTCACTGTGACCTCACGTGGCCATTCCTCTGTGTGCACACTGAGAGAGAGCTCTGATGTCTCTTCCTCTTCTTATAAGGACACCAGCCCTATTGGACCAGGTCCCCACCCTCATGACCTCATTTAACCAAAATTATCGGGACTTCCCTGGCAGTCCAGTGGTTAAGACTCCATGCTTGCAATGCAGGGGGCCCGGGTTCGATCCCTGGTCAGGAACTAAGATCCCACATGCTGCAACTAAGTACGCATGCTGCAACTACTGAGTCCGCATGCCGTAACTAGAGAAGCCTGCATGCGGCAACGAAGACCCAGCGCAGCCAAAATAAATAATTATTTAATTAACTTTAAAAATAACCTTAATTATCTCCCATAAGGCCTTATCTCCAAATAGTCACATTGGGGGTTAGGGCTTCAACATGTGAATTGGGGCAGGGGCGCTGTGGACAGACACAATTCAGTCCATCACAGCCCTCGTCTTTAAAATGAGGCTCATGATATTGTCCCTCTCACAGGGATGTTATGAGATGAGGTGATATAGGAAAAATTTAGAACAGGACTCAGCCCACGTTGGGGACACTATGGATCCCTGACTGATTGACAAAAGGCTAGACTCTGTTTTGACAAGCTCACTAGGCATCTCTCCCTGGATACCCCAAAAGCCTCATGAACTTAACATGAGCATAATCTCATCGTGTCTACTTTACACCTTCCCCAAACAACAACAAGCAAGTCCCACGAACCTCTTCTGTTTCCCGGGTCAATTTCTGGCCTTACCACCTAAGGAAGCAGGGCCCAGGCTGAAAAAATGGGAGGCAGCATGGACTGACCCTATCCCTTCCTCCTCTACTTCCACCTTCTACCCCTCTGTCACACACTCTCTGGAAAAGTCTCTCTGCTAAATATAGAACAAAGGCCTGGCACTTTTTCACCTGGCACTGAAGTCCCTTTCTGCCTTCCTGATTTCCCACAATATTCCTAACATTGACATGGGGTGGCCCAGGGCTCCCCGAACAGCACCTTTTTTCTCCTTGGTCCTCTGCCTTGTCTACCTCTTTCCATCCAAGTTCTCCTCTGTCCGCTGTGCCCCTGCTCGCTGTTCGAGGTCACGCTGGCCCATCATCTCCTTTGAGGGGCTCTCTTCTTCCTCATGGTTACTAATCACCTACAATGTGTGAGGCATTACATTATGCAGTTTCTTTTTTTAAAAAATTAATTATTTATTTTTGCCTGCGTTGGGTCTTCGTTGCTGCGCGCGGGCTTTCTCTAGTTGTGGTGAGCGGGGGCTACTCTTCGTTGCAGTGCGCGGGCTTCTCACTGCAGTGGCTTCCCTTGTTGCAGAGCGTGGGCTCTAGGCACGCGGGCTTCATTAGTTGTGGCATGTGGGCTCAGTAGTTGTGGCTCGCAGCCTCTAGGGCACAGGCCCAGTTGTTGTGGCTCACAGGCTTTAGAGTGCAGGCTCAGTCGTTGTGGCACACGGGCTTAGTTGCTCCGTAGCATGTGGGATCTTCCTGGACCAGGGCTCGAACCGGGGTCCCCTGCATTGGCAGGTGGATTCTTAACCTCTGTGCCACCAGGGAAGTCCCATTATGCAGTTTCTAATTCAACTTTTCATTTCATATTTACACCAACTTTACAAAATATGTTCTATAGCTTGCATTTAAACCATAAAGAGACTGAGTAATTTGCCAAGGTCAGAGGGCCACTGCCTCATCCCCCCAGGCTGGATCTCCAGTTGCTTTCCTAGTCCTGGATTGCCCGGCCTCCCAAACAGAACCTGTCACTCCATCTTCGGAGCTGGTGCAGGCAGCCCACGGGTATGACGCTTATCACATTGTATTCTAGGGAAGAGAGGACAGCTCTACCTGCTCCTAGAGGGGACAGCTCCTTCATCCTCATGTTCCCGTGGCCCAGTCCAGTGTCTTCCCAGAGGCAGAAGACTAGTCAATTTTGGAGGAATCCAACGTGGGACACAGTGTCTGCAGGAATCCCGACGGGAAGACCTCGTGTCCCGTCCTGACCCATGCGTCCCATCTTCTCAGAGAGTCTGTTGGGCCATTTAATGTAGCCAGGGATGGTCATCATCAGCATACTTTTGGGGGGAGGTAAGGAATGCACACTGATTAGACACAAGCCCTGATTTAACCAGCATTTAAAACTGCCTGCTCTGGGCTTCCCTGGTGGCGCAGTGGTTGAGAGTCCGTCTGCCGATGCAGGGGACGCGGGTTCGTGCCCCGGTCCGGGAAGATCCCACATGGCGCGGAGCGGCTGGGCCCGTGAGCCGTGGCCGCTGAGCCTGCGCGTCCGGAGCCTGTGCTCCGCAACTGGAGAGGCCACAGCAGTGAGAGGCCTGCGTACCGCAAAAACAAACAAACAAGCAAAAAAAAAAAAACAAAACAAAACTGCCTGCTCTGTGCTGTGTAACATCCGGGGCTGAAGAAGGGGAGAAATGCAAAGGCGGAGAAGCCACGGCTTCCCCAGGCTTCCGAGGTGCACAGGGAAAGAGGCAAAGGGGTCAAGCAAGAATTGAATACTGCTGGCCAGGGTGGAAGGGCGGTGCTGAGCCTCTGGCAGGAGCCCGCGTCGGGCTTCCACGCTGGCAGCCGAGAGTTTCTGTCTGGGCTGCTGCTAAGTCACAACTGTGATGTCTCCGGTGGGGCCCGAGAGTCTCGCTTTATAAGTACGTACTGTATTCATTCGCTCAGTCTGCCCTAACAAGGCACTGCAGACTGGCCGGCTTACACAACAGAAATGGATTCTCTCGCTGTTCTGGGGGCTGCAACTCTGAGGTCAAGGTGTGGGCAGGGCTGAGACCTCGCTTTTTGGCTTGCAAGTGACCGCCTTCTCACTGTGTCCCCACGTGGTCTTTCCTCCGCGTGCAAGCATCCCTGGTGTTGCCCGCTGTCCTAATCTCCTCTTCTTATAAGGACACCAGTCATACGGGATTAGGTCTCAGGCTAAGGATCCCCGTTTAGGGTAATCACCTCTTTAAAGGCCCTGTCTCCAAATACAGTCCCGTTCTGAGGTACTGAGGGTTAGGACTTCAACACAGGAAGCTGGCAGGGGAGCACAATTCAGTCCGTAGCAAGTATCGGCTCCCCACTACTTCTTTTTTGTTGGTGGTGGTGGTCACAACCTCACGACACATGGGATCTTAGTTCCCTGACCAGGGATCAAACCCGTGTCCCCTGCACTGGAAGCGTGGAGCCTTAACCACTGGACTGCCAGGGAAGTCCCGCCACCACCTCTTCCGTGAAGAATAAAGGCACAACAGCTGAGGATTTGTAATCAGCATCAAACCCTTTCCCCATCGTGTTTGGGTCGGTTTTCTTATCTGGGTAACTCTGTTGGATTGAATTGAATTCTTTGGTTGGTTACAAGGGTCACTGAAAAGGTATCTTCTCTCCTCAGAAGGCTTTCTTCTCTTCCTTTTGAAAAGGAGGGGGAAAAGGTGTTATGGAGACGTCTCAGTGTTTTCTTTTAAAAAGCTTGAGAGTGAAGGACAGTAATGATTGTGGAGCTTTAGAATCAAAAAAGTGTAGGAGCCCCAGGGAGGGTCGGGGCAGCAGCACGTCCAGGGCAGGAGGCAGAGACACCCCAGCTTGGGAAAAGCACCCTTTTCTCACAGCGTTCTGAATATTCTGAATTATTGCATGTCTGTGACTCAGCTCTGTCTATAGGTGCCTTTCAATAGCTGCATTATTCATTCCTCTCAGCATTTACATTCTTTTTTTCTTTTTTTCCTTCTAAAACAAGTGTTGCTTTTATCGTCTCAAAACTTGTGGTATGTATGAAGCAACATCCCAGGCTCTTGGAATCCCTGTTATTGCAAATGATTTTCTTTGATTGATCAAACCCCAGTGTTCTAACATATAAATTGGTAACTGAAAAACATAAATTGCAGCTACCCAGGCATTTTCCCCCATGAATTCATTTATCACACCTATATTATTTGGGGACAGCTGATGGAAATATAAAAGGCTCACAACTATTTTTCACCTATTCGCCACTCCAAGATAATTCCTGGTTGGAAATAAAGAGCTTGGACATTGTTGTAAGTCATTTCTAATAGCCAGCTAATAAAGGACAAAATAATCCCTCCTGGTCAAAAAAAAAACAGTGTTTCATGTAATAAACACTAGTTTTTATCCCAAAGAAAAAAATGTGTACAAAACAGGGCTAACTGGTACTTTGCAGAAGTGGGTCACATGGAACAAAATATCTGAGCATAAAACAGCTGTGTACCTTGATGGTATCAATATTATTTTAAAAACTAAATAAGAAGTTTCATAAGTGAATTTTGTTGCTCCTTGACTGAACTTCTGCATTACTTTCCTATTGCTGCCCTAACAAATTACTAAAAACTTAGTGAGACAACACAGATGTACTATCTGGAGGTCAGAAGTCTGAAATGGGACTCATGGGGCGAAAATCAGGGCGTGGGCAGGGCTGCATTCCTTTCTCGAGACTCTCGGGGAGAATCTGTTTTCTTCCCTTTTCCGGTTTGCTGAGGCTGCCCACATTCCTCGGCTCACGGGTCCCTTCCACCTTCAAAGCCAGCTCTGGCCAATGGCATCTTTCTCGTGCTGCCTCACCCTGACCCTGTGTCTGTGCTGCCTCCTGCACAGGCTTTTAAGGACCCTCGTGATTATATTGTGCCCACCTGGATAATCCTGGATAATCTCCCCATCTCAAAGCCAGCTGATAAGCAGCCTCATTCCATGTGCAGTCTTAGCTCCTCCTTGCCACGTAACATAACATAGTCACAAATTCTAGGGGTTCGATAATGGACATCTTTGGAGGCCTTTTATTCTTCCTACTACACCCACTTCATGGGAAATAATGAAAATAAGGTGCCTTTGGGGAGCTATGCGCAGTTTTTTTTTTTTTTTTTTTAAACAAGAAGTTTATTTAAACAACAAGATGCTTGACTTGAAGGGAAAACTATCTAGGATTCATTTCTTTTAGAGTAATTTATCCCTGCTTAAAGGCAGATTGCCCTACATGTAACAGCTATGTTCAAAAACATTATAAAATTGTCCTTGGCTTTACAATGATAAATGAAAAACATTAAAATTCTCCAGTCGAACAAGGTATGCAAGAATTTTTACGTTGTTCTCTTCGTTAAACAGTGAGAGCAAAATAACTTACTGGAATATAAAGATAAGAGTGGACGAGCACGCCACCAATGGAGAACAGGGGGTGTCTTACAGATACAGAACCAGTATTTTTCCCCATCCCATCTCCACTTGACGTCGATCAAAACACACCGTTGGCCGTTTAGTTAAAAATAAATGCAATGTGCTTGTGCACATACACCACTTACTTTAGGTACCATAAAGGAATGGGGAAGGGGAAAATGAAAGAAGAGAGAAACTATACTGTAATAGTCAGGATGTGGTGGAACCAAATTGTGGTTTTCTAATTGACAATGTCTTCTCGGTCCGGAGGAACAGAACTCTGGAGTAAAGTAGCAGCTTCCCTTTTGAGTAGACACCTCCTGTCTGCTGCTGGAACACATCAATTGTATCTTCAGCCTCCATTTCCAACTGTGCAGGGGGGTCTGTTTCATTGATTGGCTGCCCGTCCAACTGGAATCTGATCTGCCTCATTGACAAACCCTGTCGTTCACAATAGGCTTTCATTCGTTTACTAAGTGGTGTATGCCTTTTATCTTCAACTGCACCACGGAACCATCCTGCCCCGCCACCTTCTAATTAATACGATCGTTGTTCTCAGCCTCGACTGCTTCCTTGGGCTTTTCGTCGGCCATGGCCATGGCGACCGCAGGAGTCTCCCCAGCGGCCGCTTCCCAAAGAGAGGGACCAGATCCGCACGGACCGGACCCAGCAGCAGCACCAGGAGCCGCAGAACAGGGCGGCGGCGGCGGAGGAGGGACAGCGTGTTTGTTTGTATTTATTATGTATTTTAAAAGAATTGTTACATTTTATTTTTCCCTATTACTCTTTTTTTAAACATTTTTAGTTGCCTATTTTTATTTTGAATATTTTGACATTTTCTTACTGGTTTATAAGGGTATTTTTCTCTATTACTCTTTTTTTTTTTAAGTCATGATTTTTTATTTTATTTTTTTAAATTTATTTTTGCTGTGTTGGGTTTTCGTTTCTGTGTGAGGGCTTTCTCTAGTTGTGGCGAGCGGGGGCTCCTCCTCATCGCAGTGCCACAGGCTCCGGACACGCAGGCTCAGTAGTTGTGGCTCCCGGGCCTAGCTGCTCTACAGCATGTGGGATCTTCCAAGACCGGGAAGACCCGGGGCTCGAACCCGCGTCCCCTACATCGGCAGGCAGATTCTCAACCGCTGCGCCACCAGGGAAGCCCCTTCCCGATTACTCTTAAAACTCAAGCTTTATCAAGTAACAGGCCAGACTTCTGGAATAACAGCTCTTTCCCAGGCTGTTAACCCTCTCAGAAAGGAGACCAAATTTATCATATACCATGGTTTCAGGATGTTTCCACCCCAGAATGCTAAATCAGTTACACAATCATATATTCCTAGGTCTCATAATCAAAACAGTATGTACCATTCCTTTCCTTCCCTTGCTAAATGCATTCCCTTTTTCCTAAAGGGTTCGTTCCTGAGAGAAGTTTGAGTATCATCCTTTCCAAGAAACCTGTCCACCAGTTTGAATTCTTTGCTCAGAATAAGGACCCACTTATTCAAGAAAAAAAAATTAGAAATATTTGGAACTAATTGTTCTCAGCTTTGGACAGATTAAATTTGTTTTACTCTATACCTGACTTAGCTTTGCTTTCATCCACACTTCCTGTTTGCAAAAGTCAAACCCCATCTTTAAAACTCTTGCACTTTCCATTATGACTTGGAAAGGATGGGAGGCTGGGGAAGAGAGCCAGCTTGTTTTGTAGTGGGAGATTCTGAAAAGGGCAGATGTTTACTTTTGAGGTCATTAAGTGGGAAGACGGCAAATGTTCTTCTTCTTGTTCTGACCCTGAAAACACGTGCAAGCCAAGACCAGAAGATTCTGGTCCTGAAATGATACTATATTACAACATTGTCTTAAGTACCTGCAGAAGTTATATTACTCTTTAATTTCTTTTACCTGAGCTTGGGTTTACAGTTAGGTAGAGACTGTAAGAGAGGTAGTGAGGGCTTCCCTGGTGGCGCAGTGGTTGAGAGTCCGCCTGCCAATGCAGGGGACACGGGTTCGTGCCCCGGTCCACGAAGATCCCACATGCCGCGGAGCAGCTGGGCCCGTGAGCCATGGCTGCTGAGCCTACGCGTCCGGAGCCTGTGCTCCGCAGCGGGAGAGGCCACAGCAGTGAGAGACCTGCATACCGCAAAAAAAAAAAAATAAAGTAAAATTTAAAAAAAGAGGTAGTGAGTGGAGCTGAGGAGGAAACAATATGTATTTAATATTTAATTATAAATAAATTTATTCAATCATTTTATTATTTATTAAATAAATCCATTTAATTATTAAATTAAGTTAATTATCACATTATTAGATAAGTTAAATTAATAATTTATTATTTATAAAATAAATGTATTAAATATTTAATAGTTATTTAATAGCAGCCCAGGGAAAATATGTAATAGCTGTCATCCTGATCTCAGTTGATATTTAATTATTCCCCTTGAATCTGCAAATGTAGTAGGGGAACATGATCATTTTCCTTTTCATTCTCATCTGCTTGGACCCTCTCTCCTATGATACCCACCCCAGTACCGTTATTACTATTCATAAAAATGAATAGTCCTTCCAAAGATGCTATAAAATAAACGCTTCCAAGGTGGGTTGTTTAGACTTAGAAGAGAAAGGTTCAAGTGACTAACTTTATTCATATAGTCATTAGGCAAAAGAAGCAAAATTCCCAGCACCCCCAACCAGTGCCTTTTTCTCCCTGAACCTGGTTTATTTAAATGACTCCCATCAATTCCTGAGTTGATTCCAAGGACCGGCCTCTGGAGAATCCTGACATCTAACACAGGTAGAGACGCTGTGACCCAGGTCTTAGCCTCTAGTCTTACAATGAGAATTCTAAGACTAGAATATTGGAATATCCTAGTCTGGAATATTGTTTTGTCAGATGCTGGCAACAGGGATTGCAAACTCACTCCGGTTTGACACTTGAAGGGAGAGGCAGTTTGTCTGTTGAACAGGCCTTCCAGAAGGCTCCTCTGCAGATCAAAACCACAGTGAGATATCACCTCACACCTGTCAGAATGGCTGTTATCGAAAAGACAACAGTTAAGGGGCTTCCCTGGTGGCGCAGTGGTTGAGAGTCCGCCTGCCGATGCGGGGGACATGGATTCGTGCCCTGGTCTGGGAAGATCCCACATGCTACGGAGCGGCTGGGCCCGTGAGCCATGGCCGCTGAGCCTGCGCGTCCAGAGCCTGTGCTCCGCAATGGGAGAGGCCACAACAGTGAGAGGCCCACGTACCACAAAAAAAAAAAAAAAAGAAAAAAAAAGAAAAGACAACAGTTAAGGAACGTTGACAAAGATGTGGAGAAAAGGGACCCCTTGTGCCCTGTTGGTGGGAATGTAAATTAGTGCAGCCACTGTGGAAAACAGTATGGAGGTTCCTCAAAAAATTAAAAATAGAACTACTGTATGATCCAGCAACTCCTCCTCTGTGCATTTATCTGAAGAAAATGAAGACACTAACTCAAAAAATACATGCACCCCTATGTTCATTGCAGCATTATTTACAATAGCCAAGACATGGAAACAACCTAAGTGTCCACGGATGGATGAATGGATAAAGAAAATATGGTACAGATATACAGTGAAATATTATTCAGCCATAGAAAAGAATGAAATCTTGCCCTTTGGGACAACATGGACAGACCTTGAGGGCATTCTGCTAAGTGAAATAAGACAGAGAAAGACAAATACTGTATAATCTCATCTACATGAAGAATCGAAAACAAAACAAAACAAAAAACAAAAAAACCAAGCTCATAGATACAGAGAACTGAGAACTGATTGATGGTTGACAGGGATGGGGAATGGGAGGTATCAGAGCAATGGGTAAAGGGGGTGAAAAGGTTCAAACGTGCAGTTATAAAAAAGATAAGCCCTGTGGGGTGTAACGTAGAGCGTGATGAGTATAGTTAATAATACCGCATTGTATCCTTGAAAATTGCTGAGAGAGTGGATTTTAAAGTTCTCATCATAAGGAAAAAAATGCTTTGTAACTATGAGTGCTGATGGATGTTTACTGGACTTGTTGCAGTCATTCACAATATATACAAAGGTCAAATCATTATGTTGTATACTCTGAACAAGTATAATGTTACACGTCGATTATATCCCCACCCCCCCCCAAAAAAAAAAGATTATGCTGGCCTGAAAAAAAAGAGGTTCCTGCGTGGCTCTTACATGTTTTCTTTGTTAGGCCCTGTGTTTTGGAATAGGTGTGTGTAAAGGGAGGCTCTGTTCAAATTAGATCTCTTGAAGAAAAATCTCTGAGGAAAATGTCTTCATCAAAAATTGCTACTATCTTAGGTTGGTCTTGCTCATTAAAATACACTTACTTGGGGGCTTCCCTGGTGGCGCAGTGGTTGAGAGTCCGCCTGCCGATGCAGGGGACGCGGGTTCGTGCCCCGGTCCGGGAAGATCCCACATGCCGCGGGGCCCGTGAGCCATGGCCGCTGAGCCTGCGCGTCCGGAGCCTCTGCTCCGTGACGGGAGAGGCCACAACAGTGAGAGGTCTGCGTACTGAAAAAAAAAAAAAAAAAAAAAAAAAAGGTCCCTTATTTGAGAGGTAAGATCACAGAAGGTCAGGGCAGAGAGGGGGCAGGTGCAGGTGCAGGAGGCCAGACAGGCCTGGGGGTTCTTTCCGGGCCAGGCAGGTGATGCTCCCCTTTACTGAGAGGCTCGTGGCTCGCCCAAGAGAGCGGAAGCAAAATGTAGACCCTGAATTCCCCTTCAGCCGGGGAGAGGTCTCTCCTCCAGTTGCTGAGAAGCTCGTCCACGGACAGCTCGCAACTATGCACCTTCTTTGGGAACTGGTTTCACTCCAGAAAGTTGCCTCCACAAGATACACCCCTTTCTCAGGGCAGCTGGCATCCAATGAACCCCTGATCCCACCCCACTTTGTCGTGAAGGGCCAGCCCCGCTCTGAGCTCCCCGCGGGGTGGGCTGAGGCCTTCCTTGAGACCGCATGGCAGGGAGACCTCTCCCTCCAGCCCGTCCAGCCCGTCTCTTCCCCACACGCGGTCGATGCCGAGGACTCTCCCTGCAGGCTAAGCTCTAACTCCTGCCCCCGTGGAACATGACCTGCGACCCTTAGCTCCCCTCTCTCTCGTTTCTATGTCCCAAGTAAGTGTATTTTTTTTTTTTGCGGTACTCGTGCCTCTCACTGTTGTGGCCTCTCCCGTTGCGGAGCACAGGCGGCTCCGGATGCACAGGCCCAGCGGCCATGGCTCACGGGCCCAGCCGCTCCGCGGCACGTGGGATCTCCCCGCACCGGGGCACGAACCCGTGTCCCCTGCATCGGCAGGCGGACGCCTAACCACTGAGCCACCAGGGAAGTCCCCCAGTATCTTAATTCCTCTCCACTCCAGGGTCTAGTTCAGTGCTCACCGTGGGGTCCACTGAAACCCAGCCTCTTGCCTGGCTCCCTCCCCAGAGCCTCGCGGCCTCGGGGAGCTAATCAATGTTCAGGGCTTTGGGCATCCCCTCTTCATTAGAAGTCACCAAAAAGCAGCGGACAGACACCCGAGTCACCTCTCCCTGGCTGGGTGGCCTTGTGTGAGTCCTTTAACTTCTCTCAGCTTTAACCGATTAGCCTGTGAAACAGCTGCTCCACGTACCCGTAAGAGGCATGTTTTGGGGCGCCTGCTCAGCCCACACCCACTCTTCTGGACCCGCTCCCACCCATGGCCTGGTCAACCATGTGTGTGCTACATGACCCCGATGAACGGACTGCTGGACTAGTGGGGGATGCCCAAAGACAGCTGATACCTTGGCTGCTCGGTGACCAAATGTGTTCTTTTTTTCTCAGAAACCCAAGCAAAGAGCCCCAGAGGACGGCGGGTATGGGAACTAAAAGGCACCGACGCCAGCCCGCCACCCCTCCCAGAGAGCTCAGTGAAGAGCAGTCAGACACAGGCAGCTGCGGAGGGAAGCGGGAGCCCCGAGCAGACAGACAGACAGACACGAGGACGGGAGGCTGTGGCTCCCCGGAGCACCCGCAGGACTGGTCTCATCTCAGAGCCCCAGGGCTTCCAGAGTCCCCTGGGTTCAGCTAGCTGTTCTTTGGTTCCCGGAGATGCTCTCGACTCCTTTGAGCCCACCGCCCTTTCATTTGTACGAACTCCTGTGTCTCTCTGATCCTTTTCAACTAAAAAGCCTTGACCAGCGCAGAGTCTCACAGAAACCGCGATGAAGATAGGTAGCTAGGATACCTGTCTTCAGATCAACAAAGGATCTGTCTCCCTTGTGAAACCTCTTCAGTGTTCTATTGGCTCCCAAAAGAACCCATAAAGTACTTTCTGAGTGGTCATTATGGGTTCAGCCTTGAGGGGCCTGGTTGGGCTTAGGAAAGTGGAGAAAAGGCGGGGATTAGAGCCACACAAAGGCCCTGAGGCAGATGTAAGCAAAGTGCGGGGGGGGGGGGGGGGGGGGGGGAGTCATGGGACAGACCCAGAAGGGAGCGTCACCTGAATTGTCATTTTGGACACACATTCCCTCTTCTAGTACTAGGAACCCTCTTTTTTTTTTTTTTTTTTTAAATAAATTTATTTTATTTATTTAGTTTTGGCCGCATTGGGTCTTCATTGCTGCACGCAGGCTTTCTCCAGTTGCGGTGAGCAGGGGCTACTCTTTGTTGCGGTGCGCGGGCTTCTCATTGAGGTGGGTTCTAGGTGCAGGGGCTCAGTAGTTGTGGCGCACGGGCTCTAGAGCGCAGGCTCAGTAGTTGTGGCGCACGGGCTTAGTGGCTCCACAGCACGTGGGATCTTCCCGGACCAGGGCTCAAACCCATGTCCCCTGCATTGGCAGGCGGATTCTTAACCACTGCGCCACCAGGGAAGCCCTGGAATCCTCTTTTTTAAGAGAACCCACCGTACCTTATTGGGCAAGAGTTCATTCTTCCTTCCAGCACCACCACCACCAGCAGGTGGGTGGGCATGTGACCCTCATGGGCCAATCCCAGCACACTGCATTCTCCAGGTCACTGTGATTGGCTGAGGGGTGGGCTCATCAGCTATAACTCATAACCTGGCTGGGCCAATCAGAATCTCCCCTCCAGTTTTGCTACAGAACCCTTGGGGGAATGACATTTTCTCTAGATCATAAGCCATGAAGAGTGTAAACTGAGGAGGCAATCTTGGCCTCCATGTGGCGAGGTCTGGACAGAGAATATGTCCCAAAGGAAAGTAGGGATCACAGAGAAGGAGGGGGCAAGGAGTCCAGATGACATCATTTGGACTCCTGAATCCAGCTATACCTGAAGCCATTCCCAACCCTTGTACTGCTCAGTTATAAGGAACCAATATATCTCCTTTTCTTTCCTTACGGTGGTTTGATTTAAATTTATATTACTTGCCAAAATAACAACAACAAACAAAACAAAAAAACACCTTGACAACAATGGAAGTTAAGGGAGAGAGGTGGAAACAGGGTTGGACAGGAAGGGTGGTCTCTGATGACTTTGAAAGCCTGCAGGAAGTTTGCCTTGTTATGGTAAGTGGGTCCTTCCTGGTTGTCAGTGAGAGATGCTGTAACCCGTCTTCAGTTCTGATGCTTCCCTTGATGTGCTGAGGGGCACTGCACTGATACTTTCCGTTAACTGTAAGAGGGTGCTAACAACATTTCACTTCAAATCATTAATATAATACGTTTAGACAAAAGAGGCTATTAGTCTCAGAAAGGACTGCTTTAAAGGCCATCGAAATGCGTTCTCTTTCTGCTTTCTTCTGTGTTCTGTGCTACTCTCCCTGAATTCTCAGATACAAACTAGAGAATGCAGCAGTGACTGGAGTGGAGAGGTAACATCCGGTACTATTTTGACAGCACAGTTCAGGGCTGACCACCCTCCAGAGTGTGCATTTTGCTACAGTACGTGGCACATCCCATCACAAGTGCAAAGAGAGCTAAGGAGACACTAGAGAGCTTTATTCCAGGGATCTTTAAATTTAGGCTGGAGAAAAGATCATACGTCCACAGGTAGAAGACAGAGGGTAAAGGGAAGGCATAAGGAGGAGGATGGAAGATGCAGAAAGTAGGGAAGCAGCAGGAGATATGGGAGGAGGGAGCCAGCATAGGTGGAAAGAGGAAGCTAAGAAGAGTACAGAGAGAAAGGGGAGGGAAGACTAGGAACTGTTTAGGCCAAGACCCAGCTCCTCCTCTGGGTCCTCCGTAGGCAGGGACAGCTACATCATTTGTGCAAAACCCAGGTGCGGAGCTGTAAGCAGATAGGGTAGGGGGTCCCCAGAGAAAGACAACCAGGCATGTCTTTCTTGACATAAGAGAAGCTATTTTGTGACGTGAGTCTGGCCTCAGTGCTGGCCCTTGAACAGGTCTCAGTAATCAAGGATCTTAAGAGAAGTGAGGGTATGCAGGAGTGAAGGAAGAGCTGTCAAGAAACAACAGTTCAGCAATAAAACAGAGTCCTAGTTCCTCCTCAAGAGAGAGAGATATATAACAATCTGATACAGCTCTTTGCGATCTGCAGGAACTAAGGTCCCCACCCAGGGGGAGGAAGGAATGGCGACGTTGACCCTCGTGACTTCTATCAACTAAAGCTCGGACTCTGTCGACCCCTGCCCCAATTCTATGCTGATTTCTCCTCTGCTCAAGCCCATTCATGCATGTGCATGTGCCCCTCGCTTACAACTTGCCCAGTTTTGCTATTTGGGGAGACACTGATTCCCCGTGTGCTCCTTACTTGCTGCAAGTAAGAATAAATCCTTCCTTCTCCAGATCTTTGACTTGGTTGTGTCCGTTGGCTCAACACCCACCAAGAGGTGAACCCAGTTTTTGGGTAACAGAGCCCCTTGTTCAGAACTTACTAAGAACGGCAAGATGGTGACAGCAGAGCATTAAAGGGATCTTGGGCCCCGTGACTACACTTGCCATGAAGCTGGCACTGTCTATGGGCTGGCACTGTCTATGGGGCAAGATGAACTAGATGAGGATTTTCACAGGGTGTTCTGTAAGCCTCAGATGTTCCAGGAACAAGAGGTTCCTTCATCTCCTAACAGGGAAGCAGAGCACAAGCCCCATGCTTTTTTTTTTTTTTTTTTTTTTCTTTTTCTTTTTTTTTTTTGCGGTACGCGGGCCTCTCACTGTTGTGGCCTCTCCCATTGCGGAGCACAGGCTCCGGACGCACAGGCTCAGCGGCCATGGCTCACGGGCCCAGCCGCTCCGTGGCATGTGGGATCCTTCCGGACCGGGGCACGAACCCGTGTCCCCCGCATCGGCAGGCGGACCCCCAACAACTGCGCCACCAGGGAAGCCCACAAGCCCCATTCTTAAAGATCTCCCCTCCACACACACACACACGCAGATAAACACCTCCAAGAAGCCCTGGGGAAAAGAAACTTCTGTGACTTCATTTAAACCAGTGTTTCTCAATTGACCCGTGGCGTGACCACGGAAACACTGTCCCCCTAATACTCCGTGTTAACATCCCACAGAATCCATTTTGCAAAGTGCTTGAGGTTCCTCCAGATCACCCATAGCAGCCCTTCCCACCCTGAGATTCGATGCTCAAGAACCCGCTACGCTTGGCTTTGGGGTGACAGCAACTTCCTTGCACCAGATTGGATGGTGGGGGGAAGGGTGAAGGAAGGGGGCGGGAGTAGCTCCCAGAGTTGAGTGTGGCTTCAAAACCTGCGGGAGGTTCTCCAAGATGAGACATCGACTCCCCTAAACTCCCCTCCCCGCAAGCACAAAAAAGCCTTTGTTTTATTCTAAATGTATTCAAAATGTTCCCTCTACTTTAATGCCTAACCTCCCCAGAAATTTTTCAAAGGGAACTTTGATACCACATGTAGGACAGGGACTCCTTGGCTATGGTAAATAAATACAAAGTTTGTAGAAGACTCGAAATCACAGATCATTTTATCCAAAGTGTCTCATTATATTTAGGGAGAAGTTATGCCCAGAACTCTCTGTATTCCAGTTCCTGTGATCAGGAACCCAGGAATTCCTCAAATTTAAACCATTATCCTTAACAAAGATTAGTTAAATTTCAACGTTGTTGAGAAGAACAAGGTTTAATGCAGAAAAGAACCCAGGTGTTGGGTTTTTTTGTTGTTTGTTTGTTGTTATTGCTGTTGTTGTTTGTTTCTCCATACCCAGTAAAGACTGAGGGTTCTGAGCAGAAGCTCAAGGCTGTATCTCATCTGTTCCTCACTCCCTTTCTTGCAGTAGACAAGTCACTAAATCCTCTTCTCTGTGCCTTTGTTTCCTCATCTGTAAAATGGGAATAATAGCAGTAGTAAAGATTCTTCTAGCAGTATGAGAACACATGAGAAAGCCCTCTAAAATCTAACTGCAGCAGGCTTTGCTAAAGCACATCTTACTTTCCAAGTACAAATGTAAAGAGCCAAATCTCCACAGTGAGGCATGGACAGATGATTTTTAAATCAGAAGAAAAAAAAAAAAAAAGGGTTATCAAACTACTTAGCAAGAATTCCCTCCTCAGTGGTCATTTTGCTTGGAGGTTCAAACTATAACCAAATGCTATGAAATATGCTTACTTTGGAGATTCTTAAGCTCCCTTTACATGAATCCTTCTGAAATATACCAACTGGTTCTTAGCGAGGAATCAGTTCAGCAGGGACTCTAGGAGGGTGCTGGTGCCGCCTGCCGGCTTGGAGTGGTATGACAAGTGTGCTCTACAGAGACAAAGGGAGGTAGTCTGGAAGCCCTGAATGGGGAATCCGAGAAACCCGGGCTGGAGCAAAATATTCTGACCTGGAGCCTCGCTGTTCAAATTGTGGTCCTCTGGCCAGCAGCACGGCATCACTGGGAGCTTGATGGAAATGTAAAGTCAGACTGCATTTTAATAAGATCCTCCACCACACACATAGAAAACAAACCTATGGTGGCGCAGTGGTGGAGAGTCCGCCTGCCGATGCAGGGGACACGGGCTCGTGCCCCGGTCTGGGAAGATCCCACGTGCCGCGGAGCAACTAAGCCCGTGCGCCGCTACCAAGCCTGCGCTCTAGAGCCCGCGAGCCACAACTACTGAAGCCCGCATGCCTAGAGCCCGTGCTCTGCAACAAAAGAAAGAAAGAAAGAAAAGAAAAACCTTCCAAGCAATTTATATGTACATTGGAGTTCAAGAAACATGTTCCAGGGGCTTCCCTGGTGGCGCAGTGGTTGAGAATCCGCCTGCCGATGCAGGGGACACGGGTTCATGCCCCGGTCCGGGAAGATCCCACATGCCGCGGAGCGGCTGGGCCTGTGAGCCATGGGTGCTGAGCCTGTGCTCCGCAACGGGAGAGGCCACAACAGTGAGAGGTCCGTGTACCACAAAAACCAAAAAAAAAAAAAAAACAAAAAAAAAAAAAAAAAAAAAAGAAACATGTTCTGGAGGATTTAATCTAGTGACTAAAGGTCAAAGGGGAATTCTAAAAGTAGGAAGCTACTTTAAATACATTTTTTAAAAAAAACCGAGGTAGGGAGAGCAACTCCCAGAAAGCTTAGCACTTCTGCTCCATTTAGTGCAAGTCCTTTGTCACACCAACCAGTAAAATGAGTGCTTTGCCCCACAACTCTGCTTTTCTTAATTTCATTTTCATCATATTTCCTACTTATTTTTTGAAGGCTTTTTTTTTCCTTCCACAGAATTATTTCTACAATTTTATAATAAAATTACTCAGGAAAACAGGATTCCTTCCCATTATGGAAAATTTGTTTTACTATCTTATTTTCTGAATTACTGTCTTAGAGTTCCTTGGTTGCAGGGAACAGAAATGAATTCTGGGAAATATACGCAAAAAACAAAATGTATTGGGTGGATATGGTGGTTGCTTATAGAATCAAAGAAAAAGTTGAGCAATGAGGTTTTAGAAAGGACAGGAAGCTGGCACTTCCAGGGCCACAACTTTGGGACACACCCAGGCCAAGTATTTTCAGCCCTGCCTGTGTTGCTGATCAACATGCAAATTCTCAGGACATAGAATCTGTTTGGCCTCACTTGGTTCATGCCTGGCCCTTGGAAAAGGAAGGGCAGGGCATCTCAGTTTCAAGACTCATCAAAAGTGTATCTAGGGCTTCCCTGGTGGCGCAGTGGTTAAGAATCCGCCTGCCAATTCCAGGGGACACGGGTTCGAGCCCTGGTCCGGGAAGATCCCACATGCCGCTGGGCAACTGGGCCCATGAGCCACAACTACTGAGCCTGCGCGTCTGGAGCCTGTGCTCCGCAACAAGAGAGGCCACGATAGTGAGAGGCCCGCGCACCGCGATGAAGAATGGCCCCCCGCTTGCCACAACTAGAGGAAGCCCTCGCACAGAAACGAAGACCCAACACAGCCAAAAATAAATAAATAAATAAATAAATAAATAAAAATGTATAAAAAGAAAGCGTATCTAATGAGGAAGCCTGGGTTCAACGGCTGTTACAGTCAACATCCACCCTGATTGGTCGAGCATGGTAGTACCCATGCCACTCCAGTTTTTATATATTTTGACCATCACCCCTGGAGAGAGTTGGTCCCCAAGGAAAACTGAGGTGCTTTAGCTGAAAAAGAAGGAAAGGATAATAGGCAGGCAAAATCAATAGATATTCTCTATACACATCTCTATTGTGAAATAAACATGCACCCAACAAGGTACTGATTGAAGAAGATATTGATAATGTATTTACTCTAAAACCCATGTATCTGTATCTATTATTCCAAGAAGTATCCAAGAGGTTAAGGGGCGGGGGGATATTTTTAACCCTTTACGCACACAATTGGAGCATTCAGTGAAATCCTGATGATCTTTGGCTTTTCAAGGCAAATCTACCTTCTACAACATCATCAGATTAAAACAGAAATTAATCAGTGGAAAGGGGTCCTACCTGCCAAGACTTCTGGCATGCAACACCCCTCTAACATTCTAACGTATTCACGGGAAATGTTATACAAATGGTGGGGGTCTTTTTTTCTTTTTAAAGAACAGAGAATAAAAATGATTGCATAGCTATGAAAAATACACTCTGTTACCAGAGCCCCATCACAGTTCTTTCAGAAAACATCTTGGGGGAATAAATAGCTGCAGTCTCATAGCAACATTCAGTTCGACAATGCTCAGAGCTGAAAGACGGTCTTGGGTTAGAAATTTGCCTACAAAAGGATGCCATCCAGAGTTACTCACCTTTAACTGTGGCTAACAGAGTCAGTCCACAGCCAGGGGAAATGGGTCTCAATGAAGTAGTCCTGCTTCGTTGGAATTTTGCAAGAACTGGCCGATGTCCTCATAAAGCGAAATGAATGAAACTGTATGTTATACAGAGGACTCCGTGACATACTCAGTAACCTGACAAAGGCTTCTTGGCTGGAAGAAAACGTTTTCTTTTACATTCTATGCACTGGTCGCACTCTACAAATAGCTTATAATAATCATAATAGCAGAAAGGAAAAAAATGATGGAACCCCCTCCCTGTAGATGTACCTCTACAAGCAGCGCTGTTACATTCATTAAGTCTATCTGAAGTCTTATTTCTCTTCTTTAAAATTGTTCCATGAGGTTAAATAATCTATTTTTGTACTGTTGGAGGGATCTGGCATCCATGGCCCAAGTAATTAGTAAATGCACATTTCTTTGATCCTCTTGTTTCATTTTTAAAATCCAAGTGGTTTTCGCATTCTATGCCACCATCTGTCCTTGTGTATTTTAATAAGAAACTAATGTTTTCCAAACTAGTGAATATAACAAAAAGGAAACAGACTCACAGATATGGAGAACAAACTAGTGGTTACCAGTGGGGAGAGGAAAGGGGGAGGGGCAAGATAGGGGTAAGGGATTGAGAGATACAAATTACTATGTATAAAATAGATAAGCAACAAAGATATACAGTACAATACAGGGCATACAGCCAATATTTTATAATAAATATAAATGGAACATAACCTTTAAAACTAGAGAATTACTATGCTGTACATCTAAAACTTCCACAATATTGTACACCTAAAACTTCCATAATATTGTCATACATCAACTATAACTCATTAAAAATAAATAATAAAAATGATAGCATATGGTATTACTTGTATGTGGAATCTAAAAATGATACAAGTGAACTTATTTACAAAACAAAAATAGACTCACAGATATTGAAAACGGACTTCTGGTTACCAAAGGTAAACCAACTATACGTCAATACATTTTTAAATTTAAACAGTAAAAATAAATGAATAAATAGTAAAAAAAAAAAATTTTTAATTTTAAGTACCAAAAAAAGAAAGAAACGAATGTTTTCCGGAAAACTCTGGAGGCACATTGGCCCTCCAGGAAGTGGGGGCAGGCATAGGCCATGGTCACCTGGCTGAGATGGTCCAGTTTGGAGCAAAGGGACTAGTTTTCCAGCCCTGGCACCATCGTCCAGAAACAAGGCCAAGACCAGGCCAGGAACTTAATTTTACCGCGCCTCAGTTTCCCCATTTGGGCAGTTAGGTGGTTTGTGTAAACTCTCTAATGCAGCTGAAAAGCCTACCGTTCTGGTCACCTTCACTGTGGACTCCAAGGGTAGAGCAGGAAATACAAAAAGGTGGCCAGAAACTTTGAAACTTTCTTTTACAACCCCCATCTCTGGTCCACAGCCTTTGAGGAGAAGGTCCAAGGAACTGAGGTATTGAACTGGAAGCCAGAAGCGTAAGAAAAAAAAGGATCTAAGAGTCTATCCTTTAAATACCAAATCCTTGATTGGGCCGCTGTCCATCATCTGCTCTCTCTTTATCTGGAGCAAGCAGCCGTGGTCGGCACCAAGGCTTCATCCACAGCGTTTGTCCTCCCCTGACGGGCATTGTCACCACTGAATGCTGAGATGGAGGCTTATCGGGGGCTTGCAGGGATAAATGTGATCTTGGGTGACGGAATTAAGATTGGAAAATATCTTGACAGGCTGGAATAATGGATAAAATCTAACGTTTGAAATGCAATCAGGATAAATGGAAAATCTGGCTCACGGGTTCAGAATACCAAGTGCACAGAAATCGCTGATCTTGTGAAAAAAAAAAAAAGGCCTAGAATGTTCAGTTTACTACGTATCTCAGTCTGTGCCAGCAGGCTCAACAAGGTGACTCGATGCCACCGTCACCACCTCCCCAACCAAAGCAAACATGGTGTGGAATTTGCTGAATAAAACTAACCCAAGCAAGAGAAGGAAAACGTGTGCTATCCTCCCATCAGGTCATGTCTGTGTCATTAGGAGTGATCGGAAGGAAAACAGACAAGCCCAAGAGAGAAAGACAGACTCCAGCCTGATGAGACTGCAGGTGGCCTTGCAGGGCAGGAAGACCAGGAAAGAATCCAGAATTTAACCAAGGCTTAAAATGATGAGGAACGTTAATGCAAAATCCAAACCACCCAAAGCAGGTGATAAAATAAAAAGGGGTTGAGAAAGAATCACATAAGAATGTAAAAGAGTTGATGGAATGAAAATGCCAGATGGCAAGACTATAAGATACCTGGAGATAAAAGGAAAAGTAACCAGGCGGAAAAGGAAGTTCTAGGGGCTTCCCTGGTGGCGCAGTAGTTGGGAATCCGCCTGCCGATGCGGGGGACACGGGTTCGCGCCCCGGTCCGGGAAGATCCCACGTGCCGCGGAGCGGCTGGGCCCGTGAGCCGTGGCCGCTGAGCCTGCGCGTCCGGAGCCTGTGACAGGCTCCACAACGGGAGAGGCCACAACAGTGAGAGGCCAGCGTACCGCAAAAAAAAACCCAACCAACCAAAAAAAACAAAAACAAAAAAAAAAGAAAAGGAAGTTCTATAAAGCAGGAATGGAGGCTGTGAGTCAAATTGGGGTGGGGTGAGGATCGGGGGGTGGAGGGATCGAGACCCAGAAGACGGATATAGTCCAGTTACACCAAGGGCACAGGCTCGAGAGCCCCTTGTTTTGATGACCATGAAAAGGGTTCAGTGAATTCTTCCGAAGTTTGAGATTTGCTCAGAATGCATGCAGCCCAGATCCCTGTCTCAGCAAAAACCTCTGTCTGATGTGCAATATTATTGTCCTTAAGCAGGTAGCCCAATTTTTCCAGGATGATAAAACTACTCCTTTCTGCCTAAGGTTTTTTTTTTTAAAAAAATCACTCACTATTTACTAAAGTATAACCTACTTGCAAGACACGTGCACATATCTAAATGTAGGGCTTGAAGAATTTTCACAAACTGAGCACAGAACCTTCATCAAGAAACAGAACAGAAGCAGAACAGAAGCCCCGTCACATTCCATTCTCATTACTACCTCTTCCCCAGGGCAACCTCCGTCCTAACTTCTGTTGATAGGTTTGTTTTGCACCTGATATAAATGGAATCATGCGGTAAATTTTCTCATGAGAGTCGTCTGTACTGTATGTGGTTGTAGATCATTCACCTCATTGCTGGGTAGTATTCCACTGGGTGAACACAGCACATATTACACATCCAGTGTTGATGGGTATTTGTGGAGCTTCCAGTTGAGGGCTGTTATGAATAATACTGCACTGAACTTCCGGTTCATGGCTTTTGGTGGGCATATGCATGCATTACTGCTATGTCATAACGAGGCGTAGAATTAGTGGGTCACATACACACTCTATAACAATATGATCTCACTTATATGTGGAATCTAAAATATGACACAAATGAACTTATCTATGAAACAAAAACAGACTCACAGAGACAGAACAGACTTGTGGTTGCCAAGGCGGAGGGGAGGTGGGGAGGGATGGATTGGGAGTTTGGGACTAGCAGACTCAAACTATATATTATATACAGAATGGATAAACAACAAGGTCCTACTGTATAGCACAGGGAACTATATTCCATACCCTGTGATAAACCATAATAGAAAGAATATGAGAAATTATGTATATATATATGTATAACTGAATCACTTTGCTGTACAGCAGAAATTAACACAACATTGTAAATCAACTATACTTCAATAAAATAAATTTTAAAAAATTTGTTTAAAAATTAAAAAGGACATCTGAAAACTTCCACTGTCACTCTGGAGAACTGTGTGCAGATCTGGGCAGGATATTTACGAAATAGGTATTCTGAGAAGTTCATCTGCAGAGTACGCTGCAGATGACACCCTTAGTGAGACTGTAAGAACCATGTCCCGTGAGAGCCACTGAGGAAGTGGGCAGGTGGAGATGGAGAAGACACACCCAGGGGGAAGCTGACTTCAGATGTGAGAAGGGCTGTAATGTTAGAAGAGCTTCTGGTTGAACCGGGTAGACTGAGCACATGCATTTATCTTCCTTTTTCTCAAAGACCCAATTAAAATGAAAGGGGGGGATTGATTAAGTTGATAACCAATTGGTCTCTTTTCTAAAAAAATAAATTTATTTATTTTTCTATTTTTGGCTGTGTTGGGTCTTCGTTGCTGTGTGCAGGCTTTCTCTAGTGGTGGCGAGCGGGGGCTACTCCTCGTTGAGGTGCACGGGCTTCTCATCGCGGTGGCTTCTCTTGTTGCGGAGCTCTGGCTCTAGGTGCGGGGGCTTCAGTAGCTGTGGCACGTGGGCTTCAGTAGTTGTGGCTCGCGGGCTCTAGAGCGCAGGCTCAGTAGTTGTGGAGCACGGGCTTAGTTGCTCCGCAGCATGTGGGATCTTCCTGGACCAGGGCTCGAATCCCTGTCCCCTGCATTGGCAGGTGGATTCTTAACCACTGCGCCACCAGGGAAGTCCCACAATTGGTCCAGTGGTTAGAACTCTACACTTTCACTGCTGAGGGTACGGGTTCAATCCCCGGTCGGGGAACTAAGATCCCACCAGATGCGTGGTGTGGCCAAAAATTATTTTTTAATTTTTTTTTTTTTTTTTTTTGCGGTACGCAGGCCTCTCACTGCTGCAGCCTCTCCCGCTGCGGAGCACAGGCTCCGGACGCGCAGGCTCAGCGGCCACGGCTCACGGGCCCAGCCGCTCCACGGCATGTGGGATCTTCCCGGACCGGGGCACGAACCCGTGTCCCCCGCATCGGCAGGCGGACTCTCAACCACTGCGCCACCAGGGAAGCCCATATTTTTTAATTTTTAAAAGAACTTTGATTTTTTTAGATTTTTGACAGTTGTATAAGTACCTAGAGAGGTTTTGCTTCTTAAGTCAGAAAATCAAGTCTAGTAGTTTTATACTAGACATGGTCCAAAGGTTAAAGACAATGAGAGAATAGGCAACAGCAGACAAGGTGTATAACAAAATATTTTAAAATGGTAGGTGGATGAAGAAGCTGTGAGAGCTGAGGAGATGCCTGCAGAGGGGGAAGCCAAGGAGAAACCAGCACTGTATTCTACAGAACCTGGAAACGTTTCAGGAGGTCAGGCACAGGAAGCAGAGAAGTAGGAGTGAGACATGATAGGACAGAAAGAGGGAAAGAAACACTATGGGAAGAGAAGATAAGGGGCAGAGAGACCCTCATGTCCCGGCCCCATTCTACACGAAGGGGTTCGGTGGCCACCAGCTCTGCCCAGAGGAGAGTAGAAGCGTGAGGCAAAACTGCAGTAGAGAAGCCCTAGGTCTGAGATGCTAGGGGATAAATGGGGTGGTGGAGGCACCTCACTGAAAACAGAGTCTCTCAGTGGAAGCTCACATACTGGATGGTGAGACTCCCAGACTCCAGCCTCCTGCTCAAGCCCTAGGCAAGAACTTGATGAGGTCTTTTGGAGAAACAAAAATGCCCCAGAGGAAAAACCCTGTAGATACCAACATTTGGTGCTCTCAGTGGACAAACGAAATGACAGGTTCCCTGGCTATTATTGGTTAAGATATATCCGGTTGCAGGTAAGAGAACCCAGTCAACAGTAACTTAAATAAATATAGGCCTGTTTCTTTAACACAACAACAACAAAACCGGAAGTAGGTGCAAGTTGGTGTTAGTTCAGCCAGTTAGCAATGTCAGCGAGGTGTTTTTTGTGGTTTTTTTTGTTTTTTTTACTTTTGTGGTTTTCAATCTTCCTGGTCTCTGGACCCCTTTAGACCTTAAAAATGATTGAGGGCACTAAAGTGCTTTTGTTCATATGAGTTATACCTACTGATATTTGCTTTATTAGAAATTAAGATTGAGGGACTTCCCTGGTGGCGCAGTGGTTAAGAATCCGCCTGCCAGTGCAGGGGAAACGGGTTCAAGCCCTGGTCCGGGAAGATCCCACATGCCGCGGAGCATCTAAGCCCACGAGCCACAACTACTGAAGGCCGCTCACCTAGAGCCCGTGCTCCGCAACAAGAGAAGCCACCGCTATGAGAAGCCTGCGCACTGCAATGAAGAGTAGCCCGCGCTCGCCACACCTAGAGAAAGACTGTGCGCAGCAACAGACCCAACGCAACCAAAAATAAATAAATAAATAAAATTTAAAAAATTTTAAATGCTTAAAAAAAAAGAAATTAAGATAGAAAAAATTCAAAAACCCAAGAATACACAATCATGCATTCATTGGCTGTCAGAATGAAAACGACATCACACGTCAGCCAGCCTCTGGAAAACTCCACTGTACACTCATGAGAGAACAAGGACAAAGGAAATAATGTCTTGGTATTAGTATTAACACAGTTTGACCCCTGAAACTTCCTCAGACAACGTATCTCAGACAACATTTTGAGAACTACCACCCTGTGTCTTCTGAACCAGCTTCAGGCATCACATTTAAACTCAGAGCAGGAAGAAGGGAAGAGGTGGGCAAGCCAGCCATATTGTCTTCTTGTCAAGAAAGGAAAAGCTTTCCCAGGAGCTCTTAGCCAACTTCCCTTCCCAGCTCCCTGGCCAGAACTGTCACATGATCACAACTAGCTGTTGTCAAAGATGAAAGCAAAGACCAAAACCAAACAGAAGTTTGTTTTGAAGTTTTTGAAGGAAACAGAGACAATTCAGAGAATAGAATAGCAAAAATTTTAAAGCCATAATTCATTTCCTCAGAGAAGTACAAGGACCATATCACATCCTCAGAACAAGAACAATAATATACTGTTAAAATATTTTATAGCTGAAATAAAAATTTAACCAATGGGTGGGGAGATAAAACTGAGGAAATCACACACACACACACACACACACACACACACGACAGAGCAAGTAAAATGGAAGAGATAAGATTTTAAAATTTTGAAGATAAGTACATGACGTGTAACCATCCACATCACATATAAATTGTAGAAAGGAAGAAGTGAGAAAACAGAGAGAAAATTATCATGGAAATAAAAAGAAAATGCTCCAGAATTGAGAGATATGAGTTTCTCAATTCCTGTGTGCCCAGCAAGAAGAGGGAAAAACCCTCAAGATATGTCATTATGGCATTTTAGAATGCTGCAGACAAAGCAAGCTCCCAACGGAAGAGAGAGAGGGAGAGAGAGACAGAGATAGAGAGAGAAGTCAATATAAAAAAAGAAAATTGAGAATCACTTTGTATAGTTTGACTATGTATAGATCGCTGCTTTGAAAATAATTTTCCTTCATATTTTTGAAGGTATTGCTTCATTGTCTTCTAGCTTCTGGGATTGCATCCTGATCCTCTCTCTCTTTTTTTCTTTTTTGTACATGACCCCTTTCTCTTAAAAATATCTCTATCTCTCCATACATATATATATATATATATATATATATATATATATATATATATACAGACACACACATATATGTATGTCTATATCTCCTATTGGTTCTTATTGGTTCTGTTTCTCTGGGTACCATGTAACAAACTGGGTGGGGGATTTCTATTATGACAAGAAAGAAGTGAAGGACAGATACTGGGTGACTATTATGAAAAAGAAGTACCGATGAACTCCAAGAAGAGCAAAAAGGTGTACAAAAAAGGAAACGTAGCCATGGTATTTTACTTGGCTCACCAATGACTGATATTTCATTTAATCATAATAAGTAAACTCTGAAGTATTGGTTTAACCAAAAATCATCATATAAATTTCGGGAGGGTAAGAGGATATAAATGAGGGACAACGGATGGCTTCCAGGCGCTGAATGATCTTGTATATTAGGACCCTGCTATAGACCGAATGTTTGTGTCCCCTCCCCAAAATTCATATGTTGAAATCCTAACCCCCAATGTGATGGTATTAGGAGGTGGGGATTTGGGGGAGGTGATTAGGTCATGAGGGTGGAGCCCTCATGAATAAGATTAGAGCCCTTATATAAGAGACCCAGAGAGCTCCCCTGTCCCTCCTGCCATAGTGAGCTGTCTATGAACCAGGAAGTGGGTCCTCATCGGACACTGAATCTGATGATGCCTTGATCTTGGACTTCCCGGCTTCCAGAATTTTGAGAGATACATTTCTGTGGTTTGTAAGCCACCCAGTCTGTGCTATTTTGTTATAGCAGCCCTAAGGGTCTAAGACAGACTCAGTAGACAAGATCCAAAGTGCTGAATAAAGAAGTAGCTGTACTTGCAGCATTTATAGGTGAAATGATCTGATATCTTGGTGCCAGTGGTGGGAGAAAGGGGAGGGCCAGGGTATGCGAGTCTAAGTGAAACAAGATGGTTTATGAGTTGATCATGATTGAAACTGGGTGAGGGATACATGTGGCTTATTATAATGTTCTCCCTACTTTTGAATGTTTGAAAATTTTTATAATAAAATTTGCAAAAATAATAAAATAGTAATGAAGTAGCACTTAATACTGCTTATTAAGTGTCTACCAGAAGAAAGAGCTAAAAGTTTAGAAAGAAATGCTCAGGAATGGGAAAGAACGGAACAGGGAACTGCTGTTTCTGGTATAAACTTTTCTGTAAACAAAATATGTAGTTGTGTTTTTTTTTGTTTTCTTTTTGGTAGTTGTTTTTTAAAAATAAATTTATTTGTTTATTTATTTGTTGGCTGTGTTGGGTCTTTGTGTGGGCTTTCTCTAGTTGCTGAGAGCAGGGGCTACTCTTTGTTGTGGTGCGTGGACTTCTCGTTGCAGTGGCTTCTCTTTGCTGCAGAGCACGGGCTCTAGGAACATGGGCTGCAGTAGTTGCGGCATGCGAACTCAGTAGTTGTTGCTAGCTGGCTCTAGAGCGCAGGCCCAGTAGTTGTGGCACATGAGCCCAGTTGCTCCATGGCATGTGGGATCTTCCTGGACCAGGGCTCAAACCCGTGTCCCCTGCATTGGCAGGCGGATTCTCAACCACTGCGCCACCAAGGAAGTCCCAAAATATGTAGTTTTTAAAATTATTATGAAAAAACAGTGATGAGGGGAATTCCGTGGCAGTCCAGTGGTTAGGACTTTGCACTTTCACTGCTGAGGGTGCGGTTTCAATCCCCCTGGTCTAGGAACTAATCTCCTGCAAGCTGCTCAGCCAAAAATAAATAAATAAATAAAACTAAGCAAAGAATAAGAAGTGGATTAAAAAGAAAAAGAAAGGGGCTTCCCTGGTGGCGCAGTGGTTGAGAGTCTGCCTGCCGATGCCGGGGACATGGGTTTGTGCCCCGGTCTGGGAAGATCCCACAGGCCGCTGAGCGTCTGGGCCCATGAGCCATGGCCGCTGAACCTGCACGCCCGCGTACTGGAAAAAAAAAAAAGAAAAAGAAAAAGAAAAAGAAAGAATAGTGATGAGACTAGAATAACACTGGATGAAAAATATGGAAATCAGACTTTGCCTCACTATAACAAAGCACTTTCTCACAATGAAAATTGTCCAGAATTATATGGACTGTCTCATAAGACGATTTAAGAAAGACAAGGGACTTCCCTGGTGGCGCAGTGGTTAAGAATCCACCTGCCAATGCAGGGGACATGGGTTCGAGCCCTGCTCCGGGAAGATCCCACATGCCTCGGAGTAACTAAGCCCGTGTGCCACAACTACTGAGCCCGTGCACCACAACTACTGAAGCCCGTGCACCTAGAGCCCAAGTACTGCAACAAAGAGTAGTCCCCGCTCACCGCAACTAGAGAAAGCCCGTGCACAGCAACAAAGACCCAATGCAGCCAAAAAAAAAGAAAGAAAGACAACAGAATCACATGTAAACGATGTTGTCAAAGGTGGTCCTGTGCTGAAGGGAAGTTAGGGGAGGTGACTTCTAAGTAGGGTGGCCAGGTTTAGCAAATAAAAATAGAGGACACCAGTTACATTTGAATTTCAGATAAATAGTAAAGTAGTATTTAGTGTATGTCCCACGGTAAGGACGTTATACAGTGGGACATAGTTATACTAAGAAGTTTATTTACCATTTATCTGAAATTCAAATTTCACTGTTTGTCTTGCATTTTATCTGGCAACCCTATTTTTAAGACCCCTAACTATTCTAATATGTTATTTTTATATAAGGGGGGGAGGGCTTATCCATGTTCAAATGTGTGAATTCAAAAGAAATTTTAGCATTCCTCTCTTGCTAAACCTAACTGATAGAATGAGTGATTAAGGTGAAGGACAGGGCAGGTTGGGTGAAATGGCAGCTTGAAGCATAGGGTTCTATCCTCAAAATTCAAAGAGAACTTGAGATTGGGAATTCAGACATCCATCACGGAGTATAATCTGTATTGAGTCCATAATCATTTACCTTACTTTTTTTCCCTGTTTAATGCAAAGGTAATGCAGAGTTGAAAATAGAAAAACTGGAATTCACAGGAGAATCCCTATGGGCAGGGGCTGTCCTAGGAAGCATGAGAACAGGAGGAATGAGGCTCTGTGGACACTCACGTTCTGCCTGCACACGCTCAGGACTGGAGTGAACTGTATTCAAGTTATGTGTCTTAGGAGCTTTGACTCAGCCACAGCGAGTCAGAGAGGCCTCCCTGTAGGAGTCAGCGTCGAAGTTGAATCTGTAGGAGGGTTTCCCACTTGAAGAGGGGAAGAGGAAAGAGCTGGAGGAAAAAACAGAGTTACAGACTGGGGGTTACTGAGACCTTGAGAAGATTGTTATAATTACAGCACCGGATGAGGGGGATGGGGAAGTGCGGCATGAGTTCGGAGAGGGTGGGGATCTTAGGGACCTTCAAAGAGATTTGGGTTTAGTCCTGTAGGCCCTGGGCTGCTGTTTATAAAGAGGTACATGAAGATGATGCTATCTACCAATCCATTCTCTTTTCAGCTGCTTTCCCAAGGGTGGTCCTTTACTCTCAAAAACACGAACACAAAGAACTGGAGGGTGCCAGAGCGCCCTCCAAGAAGAATCCCTCAAAATCCAAATCAACCCATGGAATCACTCTTTATGATGAGGAAAATGGCCTCAGAGAGAGGTCACAGAACCGGTCAGTGACGGAGTTGGGATCGGAGCCAGATCTCTTGACTCCTTTTCCGAATTGCCTCGTCACATAGGGAGGCAGGTTGTACAAATGGGGAGGGGCACCATATTCCTTGTTGTATTCCAAGGAGATAGTCTCGGGTGTACCAATCTCTATAAAATGCAATGGTAATGGGACCTTCCGGAGTTGGGCAGTGGCCCTGTGCCCAAATATACTCTTCGAGCCATCCCCCAGGCATAACTGTAAGAGCACAGTTTTGAGAGACTGACCCAGGTGGGGGATGTGGCTGTGAAAACATGGTTTATCCATACGCAGCCTGGTGGCTCATGGGGAGCCCCACCCCCACATCCTGGGCTCATTAACTCTGCTCTCGGGACTTCATTCCACTAATGAAAGCTCTGAGGGACAGTCACATGGCCCTCAGAGGGTGTGTGTGGTTAACGAGCCATCAAGTTTGCCAAAGCATTATCTCCCTGTGGCCCTGCCACCATTTTCCACGCTGGGGCCAACTCCTTTTCCCACTTCTCCACTCGGCCTTGTGGCAACGGAATACAGCAGTCAGCTCCAGGAGCCTCAGGGTTGCCACGGGTTATGTGAATTCAAAACTGAAGATGGAGGCTTCCCTGGGGGCGCAGTGGTTGAGAGTCCGCCTGTCGATGCAGGGGACACGGGTTCGTGCCCCGGTCCGGGAGGATCCCACGTGCCACGGAGCAGCTGGGCCCGTGAGCCGCGTACCACGAAAAAAAAAAAAAAACTGAAGATGGAACCAAAACAGGCCCTTAAATATCAGCCCTCAGGTGGGAAGCTAAAAGGAGTGCTCCAACACCATAAAAGAAATCAGGTGACGTCATGACAAAGGAAGGATACTGCTGCAGCCATGAGCTGATGGTTGCTGCCTGAAGCCTCGATGTGTCAACAGCTGCTAAAAATATCCTCTCTACATGGCGCCTGCAAGTCATGGCAAATACTCAGGGACATGAGAGTGAATGTCTGAAACAGTAGACCTGTGCTAGCCAACCCGGTCCCTGCTGGCCATGTGTGGTCACAAGCACTTGAAATGGGGCTTGTCTGAATGAAGATGGGCTGTAAGCAAATTGACTATAATGGGTGGGTAGGGGAATAAATGTTGATACCTCACTTCATATATCAAAATTAACTCCTGAAAGATGAAAAAATTAAAAGCAAGGGCAAATACAGAAAACCTACGTGACCTTCAGGTGGCCCCCGAGTGTCTAAGAATATGAACGACGAAGAAATCACCAAGAAAATGAGACCTTTTTAAAAAAAATTAAAAGCTTTAGCTTTTTTTTGACAAATATTAATTTAAAAAAGGAAAATAAATTATATTTATTCCAGATACTCTGCTAGGTACTTTCACAAACATTATTTTTTGAAAAATGTATTTTTATTTAGATATAATTGGGAATTCCCTGGCCGTCCAGTGGTTAGGACTCGGTGACTCCATGCTTTCACCGCTGGGGGCCTGGGTTCGACCCCCGGTGGGGAAACTAAGATCCCGCAAGCTGCAGCAGTGTGGCAAAAAAAAGAAGAAAAGAAAAAGATATAATTGACACATAACATTGTGCAGATTTAAGGTAAACAAAGTGTTTATTTGATACATTTATATACTGCACTATTATTATCATCATATGTTAGCTAACACCTCTATCTTGTCACATTATTTTGTTTTTGTGGTGGGAATAATTAAGATCCACTCTCTTAGCAACTTTGAAGCTTATAATACAGTATTGTTGGCTCTGATCACTCTGCTGTAGATTGGCTCTTCAGGACTTATTCATCTACTAGTTGCAAGTCTGTAAGAAGCTTTAGCTTTTAAAAAATCATAGATATAAACAAAATTTAAAACCACATAAAAATGGAAAATTATTTTCCATAAAGTTTACATATAATGTACACCCAAAATTGATAATATGCTAATACTCCAATAAGAGAATGAGCAATTCTCAGAAGAAATACAGATGGCTAATAAACATTAAAGTGTTTATTCTCACTAGTAATCAAAAGAAAGCAAATTAAAACCACCATTAAAAGTTTTTAAATTAAACATTAAGGCAGGCTTCTCTGGTGGCGCAGTGGTTAAGAATCCGCCTGCCAATGCAGGGGACATGGGTTCGAGCCCTGGTCTGGGAAGATCCCACATGCCGTGGAGCAACTAAGCCTGTGTGCCACAACTACTGAGCCCAAGTGCCACAACTACTGAAGCCCGCGCGCCTACAGCCCGTGCTCCACAACAAGAGAAGCCACCACAGTAAGAAGCCCGCGCACTGCAACGAAGAGTAGCCCCCGCTCGCCGCAACTACAGAAAGCCCGTGCACAGCAACGAAGACCCAACTCAGCCAAAAATAAATAAATAAATAAATGTATTAAAGAAATAAATTACATTAAGGCAAATTTTAAAAACTGTTTACTACAATTCAACAAAGTTTTGTTTTTTGATGGTAATCGTTCATAGCTGATGGGAATATAAACACGGAAAATTTTTCTGGAAAGCAGCTTGCAAAATACTTCAAGTCTAAAAGATTCTAAGAATGTTCCACTCTTTGACCTGGGAATTCCACTTCTATGGAAATTAACAGACCAATTTATGTGCAAGGATGTCCATATGTTCATCACCCATCATGGCAAAATAACTGAAGTGGCTCAAAATATGCAAATACACTATGGTACAATCATGGAACAAAAAAAAGGATGTACTGTAAGCATGAAATACACCCTGGATTTCACAGACAGTATGAATAAAGAATGTAAAATATCACATTAATATTTTTAGATTGATTTCATACAGTAGTCAATACATTGTGTTAAATATTGGGTTGCATAAAATATATTATTATGAGTTAAATAAATTGGGTTTAATAAAAGATATTAAAATTAATTTCACCAGTCTCTATTTACATTTTTTTGTTATTGTTTTTGTTTGTGTTTTTGTTTGTTTGTTTGGCCACACTGTGCAGCTTGTGGGATCTTAGTTCCCTGACCAGGGATTGCACCCGGGCCCTAGTAGTGAAAGCACCGAGTCCCAACCACTGGATGACCAGGGAATTCCTTCTTTTTACGTTTTTAATGTGTCTACTAGAAAAATTAAAATCATTATACATGTGTGTTTTGATTCATGCTCACATGTGTGGGTTGCATTACATTTCTATTGGATAGCACTGCTTCAGGGCAGTGGGTAAATCCTTCCAGAGACTTGTCCTAACTGCCTCTCCACCCCAGTTTTTCCCTCCCACTCTTATCTTTCCTTTTCTCTTTCTTTTTCTACATTTTATACTCTTTCAACAAGAGACTACATTTTATACTTTTTCAACAAGCTTACTTCTACTAGTAGATGGGAAGAATAATAGCTAACATTTTTTAAAAGGCTCAATAAGTGCTGAGCACATTACTTTCATATGTCATATAATGCCCCCCACCCCAAATATGCTATAAGGTAGGTATCATTATTGGCACAGAGAGGTTAAGCTACATGCCTAAGGTCACACAGCTAGTAAGTAGAGAAACTACGATTCAAACCCCAGGTAGCCTATCTTCCAAGCTCTTCTGTTCTACGTTGCATGAGAGAAATGGGAAATTGGGAAATCTGAATAGAAAGCTCTTTGGAACAATTGATTGTGTTTCCCCATTTGCACTGCCAGCTAGCCCTGGGGGAGATGTTGCTCAGGCTTAAAAGCTTTGTCATGGGGCTTCCCTGGTGGCGCAGTGGTTGAGAGTCCGCCTGCCGATGCAGGGGACACGGGTTCGTGCCCCGGTCTGGGAAGATCCCACATGCCGCGGAGCAACTAGGCCCGTGAGCCATGGCCGCTGAGCCTGCGCGTCCGGAGCCTGTGCTCCACAACGGGAGAGGCCACAACAGTGAGAGGCCCGCGTACCACACACACAAAAAATAAATAAAATTAAAAAAAAAAAAGCTTTGTCAGCTTCTACCATGTATCCATCAGTACTATGGACAACACTGTGTCTTCTCAAAATTTGTATTTGAAGCCCTAACTCCCAATGTGGTGGCATCTGGAGGTGGGGCCTTTGGGAATTGATTAGATTTAGATGAGGTCATGAGAGGGTGGGGCCCCATGATGGGATTAGCGTCCTTATAAGAGATACAGGAGAGCTTGTTCTCTCTCACCCCCATGTGAGCATGCAGCAAGAAGGCAGCTGTCTGCAAGCCAGGAACAGGGCCCTCACCAAGAATCAAAACAGGATTCCAGCCTCCAGAACTGTGAGAAAATAAGTTTCTGTAGTTTAAGCCACCCCATCTATGTATTTTGTTATGGCAGCCCTGGAAGACTAAGATGATTGGACTCCTGAGTTGAGTCACTGCACTGAGACAGCACATCTTGTGAACTTCTTCTTCATTAGGAGCCTACTGAAGAGGCTTTTAGCCTTGGAAGATGTGAACAAGCAGGGAAGAATCAATAAAAGAGGATGTAGAGATTTCCAGTGGAAGAAGGCAAAGGAATGACCTAGCTGGGAGGGGACAGGAATGCCAGGCTGAAAACTAGTGAATATAGGGAGTTCCCTGGCGGTCCAGTGGTTAGGACTTGGCGTTTATCACTGCCGTGGCTCCGGGGTTCAATCCCTGGTTGGGGAACCAAGATCCTGCAAGCCGCACAGTGCGGCCAAAAATGTAAATAAATAAATACTGAATAAAAACTGTTGAACAGAAGGAGGTTAGAGCCACATTGCATATGATAAAAGACCTTCAGGTTTTAAGGAAAATATGTAAAGTGAGTGAACAATAAAACAAGCAATATAGGGATGGTTGCAAGTTGGATTTGTAGGAAGAAAATTTACCTGTTGACATGGCAGGTCTACCACATCCAAGTGTCTGAAGCTGTGGACCCGAACCATGGTGCCTCCGCCAGTGGCAAAGCTGGCTGGTTGGTGATTATTAGGAAAAATATCTAAGTACCAAATGTGGCGAGGGATTCATTTTTTATACGTTTTATGGTGGATTGCAATGTTATCTCAATAACGCGTCCCCTCTCCTCACTTGTGCTCTCAGTGTGCTTTACAGTGAAGAAAATAGTGTGGGATTAATATTAGTGCCACAGAACGTCCCTGGAGCTCCCTCATCTGTGCCACAGCCTGTGAACTGGGACCCCACAGGGAGCGCGCTGTTCATGGGAACACATCTGTCCTTAGTTTCCTGGCAGAAATAAAATTTGAGAATAAATGGTTTAAAGGATGATAAAAGAGGATCAAGGAGCATCAAGGGGATCATGGCAGGTCCGAGGATGGTTAGCTGGCGACTAGAGGAGAGAAGAAGTTGATATGCAAAGGGATTTTACTTTAGGGGTTTTGGTATCACAGTGCAATAATGTGGACAGAGTGCCTTGAACCCAGGTAGATTGGATTTAGATCTCAGAGTCAGCACTTAGAAGCTTATGGCCCAGAGGAGTCTGCATGAATCTTTTTCCCACATCAACAACTAACTCACTCGCATCAACTGTGCAACCAACAATTCAATTTAATGCTGATACTGTCCACCTGGAGTTAAAGGGCTGCTACCATTTACCTGCAAGCAAAAGGGCTCAGCCCACAAGACTGCCCTCACTTTAGACCCAGCTGCAAATGGGGAGTCCAGGCTACCCACACTTCCGCCTGGCCAACTACAGACTTCGGGTTCTCATGGCCCCCCTGTCCAGATTTGGTCATTTGCTAGATTGACTCACAGAACTCCGGAAAACGCTTTACTTATGTTTGCTGGTTTATCGTAAAGGATGCAAATGAACAGCCAGATGAAGAGGCACTAAGTCAAGAAGGATCCAAGTGCAGGACCTGTGGAGCTGGAGTGTGTTACCCTCCTGACATGTGGAGGCAATCTGGAAGTTCTCCAGATCTCGTGGTTCAAGAGTTTTTATTTTATTTTATTCTACTTTGGCCGCACCGTGCGGCATGCGGGATCTTTAGTTCCCCAGCTAAAGCTCGAACCCATGCCCCCTGCCGTGGAAGCACAGAGACTTAACCACTGGACGGCCAGGGAAGTCCCTCAAGAGTTTTTAACAGAGCTCTTCTCTCCCTGGAGAATGGGCGGCTAAAAATTTTCCATGATTGGTCTTTCTGGTGACTGCCTTCTCGAAGCTAGCTAGAGGCCACAATGGGTCAGTCGTTCGAATAAAAAAGAAACTCCTATCACTTAGGAAATTCCAAGGGTTTTTGAAGTTCTGTGCCAAGAAGGGGGATAAAGACCATATACAATGTTTATTATTATACCACAGCTGGGAAGTCTCAATGGCTGGGGCCAGAATCATCTGGAGACTCATCACTCTCATGCCTAGTGTTGATACTGTCTGGGGGGCCTCAGCTGGGGCTGTCAGTGGGATACCTCCGTGAGGCCTCTTCATGTGTTTGGGCTTCCTTACAGCATGGCAAGTCCCAAGGGCAAATATCCCAAGAGAGGGAGCCAGGAGGAAACTGTATTCATTGTAAGAAGAGCATGTGGAATGGGAGACATTATTGAGGTTGTCTTTGGAAAACTCCTCTGCCACAACACTTCATTCAAATAGAAGGTAACTCATATGATATGATCCAGCCCACTCTTGGGCATATATCGGAACAAACCTATAATTCCAAAAAATATATGCACCCCTATGTTCATAGCAGCACTATTCACAATAGCCAAGACATGAAAACAACCTAAATGCCCATCGACAGATAAATGGTTAAAGAAGATATGGTACATATCTACAAAGGAATACTGCTCAGCCATAAAAGGATGAAATAATGCCATCTGCAGCAACATGGATGGACCTAGAGATTATCATACTAAGTGAAGTAAGTCAGAGAAAGACAAATATCATACGATATCACTTACATGAGGAATCTAGAATGTACACAAATGAACTTATCTATAGAACAGAAACAGACTCATAGACATAGAGAACAGACTTGTGGTTCCCAAGGGGGAGGGGAGGTGGAGGAAGGGTGGAGTGGGAGTTTGGGGTTAGCAGATGAAAACTATTTTTTAAAAATTAATTAATTGGGCTTCCCTGGTGGCGCAGTGGTTGAGAGTCCGCCTGCCGATGCAGGGGACACGGGTTCGTGCCCCGGTCCAGGAAGATCCCACATGCCGCGGAGCGGCTGGGCCCGTGAGCCATGGCCGCTGGGCCTGCGCGTCCGGAGCCTGTGCTCTGCAACGGGAGAGGCTACAACAGTGAGAGGCCCGTGTACTGAAAAAAAAAAAAAAAATTATTTATTTTTGGCTGCATTGGGTCTTCATTGCTGGGTGTGGGCTTTCTCTCGTTGCAGCGAGGGGGGGCTACTCTTCGTTGTGGTGCACGGTCTTCTCATTACAGTGGCTTCTCTTTGTTGTGGAGCATGGGCTCTAGGTGCACAGGCATCAGTAGTAGTGGCACGCGGGCTCAGTAGTTGTAGCATGCAGGCTTAGTAGTTGTGGCTCACGGGCTCTAGAGCGCAGGCTCAGTAGTTGTGGTGCACGGGCTTAGTTGCTCCGCGGCGTGTGGGATCTTCCCGGACCAGGGCTCAAACCCGTGTCCCCTGCATTGGCAGGAGGATTCTTAACCACTGCGCTATCAGGGAAGTCCCCAAACTGTTATACATAGAATGGATAAACTGTAGAGTGCACAGAACTATATTCAATATCCTGTGGTAAACCATAAGAGAAAAAATATGAAAAACAATGTGTATATACATGTATAATTGAATCACTTTGCTGTACAGCAGAAACTAACACACCATTGTAAGTCAACTATACTTCAATAAAATAAATTTTTTAAAAAATAGGTTACTCAGAGGTTCAACGACTCTGTCGTGTACTAAGAAATATATTTGGTCTTTGTCCACAGTTCCTGGCTCAGATTTCATAAATCCCTGGAGTGGCTGCTCACCAGAAAGACTAAGTGATTAGAGGGCTAGGACTTTCAGCCTCACCCACCATCCTCCAGGGAGTGAAGGGGGGCTGGAGATTGAGTGCAATCACAGGCCAATGACTTCCTCAGTCAAGTCTACATAATTAAACCTGGGTAAGAACTCTGGACATCGAGGCTGGGGAAAGCATCCAGGGTGGTGACCGTCTCTATCTACTGGGAGGGTGGTGCACCCTGACCCCATGGGGACAGAAGTTCCTGTGCTCAGGACCCACCCAGACCTCGCCCTGTGTACCTCTTCATCTGGTTGTTCATTTGTATCCTTTATAATAACATGGTAATTGTCAATATAGCACTTTCCTGAGTTCGGTGAATCATTCGAATTAATTCTCAAACCTGTGGGCGTTGTGGGAAGCATCGAAGTTGCAACTGGCTCAAGAGAAGTGCAGATGGGTGTACGGCTGGTGTCTGATGAAGTGGGGACACTCTTGTGAAGGACTTTGCTCTTAACTTGTGGCGTCCGTGCTCACCCCAGGTAGTTAGTGTCAGAACTGAATTGCATTTCAGGACACCACTTGGTATCGGAGGATTGGTGCTGGAACATGTCGGCTAAGACCTCAGACATCGTAGAACAAAGACAAGCTGTCCCCATGCCGCTCTTTCCAAATCCTGACCCAGAGAATCTGCAAGTATAATAAAGTGGCTGTGGTTTTATGTCCCTTACTTTGGGTTTTCACAGTCATAGATAAATGGACCCATGTGGTCCACCTTGAGAGCTGTAAGGACCAGAAATAACATAAGGAAATCACCTCATTTGGGGCCTGATATAAAGCGGATGCCAGAAATGGTAACTCTTTATTTTTTTTTAAAGATTATTTATTATTAATTTATTTTATTTATTTTTGGCTGTGTCAGGTCTTAGCTGAGGCACGCGGCATCTTCGTTGAGGCACGCAGAACCTTCGTTGAGGCGTGTGGGATCTTTTGTTGCGGCACGGGGGCTTCTCTCTAGTTGTGGCGTGCAGGCTCCAGGGTGCGTGGGCTCTGTAGTTGTGGCGCAAGGGCTTAGCTGCCCCGAGGCATGTGGGATCTTAGTTCCCTGACCAGGGATCGGACCCACGTCCCCGGCACTGGAAGGTGGATTCTTTACCACTGGACCACCAGGAAGTCCCGGTAACTCATCATAATTTTAAAAGTGAGAGGATGGTGGGAATTCCTTGGAGGTCCAGTGGTTGGGACTTGGCGCTCTCACGGCCTGGGTCCCAGGTTCGATCCCTCGTCAGGAAACTAGGATCCTGTGGCCAATAAATAAATAAACAAACAAATAAATAAATAGTGAGAGGATTGTAACCAACTAGCTGTCTTTTGCCCCATTAATCTTTACTCCTCTCCCCACTGCCCGCCACACTTCCAGGAAATCTCAGAGTCAACGCCGTGTAGCAAAGATCCTCCTCCACAAGCTCCAATCACTTTCTTCTACCTGGAGGTGATGAGGACGTTTTTAGGTGCCAGTGTAGGGTCTGGAGCCAGCACCCTTTTGCAAGGCAAGCCCTTTTGCCAGCCTTTTTCATCTTTTGCCTTTCGGAAGCCAAGGTCCATTTTGATCTGGGGTTGACCCTAAGCCTACTTGGCAGGTGTTCTGTGTACCCAGACTCACCAGAGTCCTGCAAAGTTTGGGCGGGGGCAGGGGGGCAGTGGGGAGGAGGTGAGGAATCTGCTCAGCCTCTGTTGGGAACGTAAATGGCTTATCTGAGAGCTCCCTCTCCCCTCTGTTTGCCACAGCCAGCGGAATCCTGCTGTGGAACCCGGCCACGGACTCACCACGCCATTCCTTCCTCTCTGTGTTCTGACTTGCCAAAGATGCAGAACAAAGGTTCTCCACCCACTCTTTGGGGCTATGAGGTAGACAAGGCCCCACCCACTCACTCTAATGCCTGTCTCCTGCCCAGCAGCTCTCCCTCCCTCCCTCCCTCCCTCCCTCTGACGTTTTTTCTCTTTAAGTTGAATTGTGAAACAGATGCAGTAACAAGGACCTGGATTCCAAGATCAAACAAACCAAAGCAAAGTTCGCAACCGTGGAAATGAACCTTTGCATTTAAACGATCACTGCCTTCAGATGAATAAAGCCCAGGAGCTTCCTCTGATGTTCACACGCACAGCCATTGTGGGAAAGTTATCTAGTGTGCCTTGTGGCTAGGCAAGTTACGTTAGGGCTGGACTCGGCAGAAGAAAAGCCAGGCACTGCCCCATGTTCTACGACGCACGCGGAAACGCTGAAAGGTATTCTGGACTGGGAATATTGTGCTGCTACACAGTTCAAGTCCATACACTTTCATGTGTGCCCACCAGGGGTCAGCACTTAGTAAGCACTTGCCATGCGCCATGCACAGTGCTGAATATCTGCACGAAATAATTTTTTTTCCTCAAAGCAACCACATGGGGTAAATATTCTTATGGTTCCCATTCTACAGATGAGAAAATAGAGGCTCAGGGGGGTTAATATCCAGGGCCACAGAGCCAAAACAAGGCAAAGCTGGGATTTGCACCCAGTCTGTCCAATATGAAAGTCTAGCCTCCCAATTTCCAGTCTGTACCATATCCTCTGCTATAAATGCCAGGCACTGGCCCCGCTGCCCGGAGTACACAGAAAATAAAACCCATTACACTCCATGGACCTTTACTGAGACCCTATTCCATATGATGGACTGTGTCAGGTGCTATGGAGAATAAAAACTAACTGAGACACAAGAAGATAGCTCATTACGTAGTAAAGAAAGGAACAGCAAATCTTTCTTCTCTTTAGATTATTGTATAAAATGTAATGATAATGGGGAGGGGGAGGGGTAAGCTGGGACGAAGTGAGAGAGTGGCAGGGACATATAGACACGACCAAACGTAAAACAGATAGCTAGTGGGAAGCAGCCCCACGGCACAGGGAGATCAGCTCGGCGCTTTGTGACCACCTAGAGGGGTGGGATAGGGAGGGTGGGAGGGAGACGCGAGAGGGAGGGGATACGGGGATATATGTATACGTATAGCTGATTCACTGTGTTATAAAGCAGAAAGTAACACACCACTGTAAAGCAATTATACTCCAACAGAGATGTTAAAAAAAAATGTAATGATAAATCCCCACCCTCGCCTTCACAGAGCTCTCAGGTGGTCAGCTACTAGCATTCGGAACGTCCCCTTAGCATGAAAGTCCACGCCAAAGGACTGCTGAAGGTCGAATTGGGTCCCACAAAAGGCTATGTTGGATCCCGACAGCATGGAGGGAAGACGATGTGGAGAGACACAGAGAGAGAAGACGGCCGTCCACAAGCGGAGGACAGAGCCATGGAGCAGCTGCTCCCCCACGGCCCTCAGGAGGAACCAACACTGCTGACATCTTGATTTTGGACTTCTAGCCTCCAGAACTATAGGACAAAACATTTCTGCTGTTTAAGCCACACAATTTATGATGCTTTGTTATGGTGGCTCTAGCAAATCAACACAGATTTTGGCACGGGTGCCTGTGAATGTGACGTTATTTGGAAATGCAGCCTTTGGCTGTGTAATTCAGATATAAATTAAGGGAATTCCCTGGTGGTCCAGTGATTAGGACTCGTGGCTTTCACTGCCAGGGGCCCAGGTCAGGGAACTAAGATTCCACAAGCTGCAGGCCAAAAAAAAAAAAAAAAGATATAAATTAAGATGAGGTCATAATAGAATGGGGTTGATCCTTAATCCAATATGACTGATGTCCTCACAAGACAAGTAGAAGAAACACAGAGATGGAAACACATAGTAGGAAGGCAGTATGTGGCAGTGGGGGCAGAGATAGGAATTATGTAGCTAAAAGGAACGCCAAGGATTTCTGGCAACTACCGTAAGCTACGAGAGAGACATGGAACAGAGTTTCCTTTGAGCCTCCAAGAAGGAATCAGCTCTGTCAAATGACACCTTGATTTTGGACTTCTGGCCTCCAGAACGGCAAGACAATAAATGTTTGCTCTTTGAATCCACCTAGGTTGTGGTACTTTGTTATGGCAGCCCAGTTCACCATGGTTCCTGGTTTTGTGAAAAGAAAGTAATCCTTCCTCAACCTTGTGTTTCCTTCTTCCTGCGTCTCTTCAACGACCTCCTCATGGCTCACCCAAGCTCTGGTCTTTCCAGCCCTGCTCTGAAGACCTCCCCATCCTTGTCTGCTAAAAGAGTCCCCTCCTGCCCTAGGGCTGCCTCGCCTCTGAGTCATTCACACGCGCCTCTCGCTGCCTCCCCAAGCCCTGGAAATGCACTCGGCCCTCTGCTCTCTTGTTGGTTCTCCCTGCACCCCTCCTGATTAATTACACGCAGCAAAAAGATTGACTCTGCCCAAGGGAGGGGTGGAGAGGGAGTGGAAACTGGAGATGTGGGATGAGACCGGACGACGTTGAACAGGAAGCAAGTCTCATGTGATCTGCTAAGGAGTTTCAGCCTCGTAAGAGGTGATGCAGAGCTCCCGACGGCTTTGAAGCAGGAGAGCTCCTCTGGTCCCACATACTTATTGAGTGCTTGCTGTATGCGAGGTACTGTGCTAGATGCAGGAGAAAGGTACCAGGCAGGAATGCTTTCCTTCAAGTGACAGAGCACCCGACTGGCAGTGGCTTAAAACACAAGTACATGTATTTATTGTTCGTCTAACAAGGACACTGGTGTCTTCAAGGATCCATGTTTTTTCCACTTTTCTCCTGTTTGTTGCCTCGTGGTCTTGAATGGTGACACCACTGACCAAGACAGGTGTTATGGGCTGAACTGTGTCCCCTCAACGTTCATAGATTGGAGTTCTAACCCCCAGTACCTCAGAATGTGACTGTTTATGGAGAGGGAGCCTTTAAAGAGATGATTAAGGTAAAATGAGGTCACACGTGTGGGCCCTGATCCAATATGACTCGTGCGTGCCCTTATAAGAAGAGGAGATTAGGACACAGAGACACGCTGAGAAACACCAGGGATGCATGTATACAAAAGAAAGACCATGTGAGGACACAGCAAGGAGGCCATCTACAAGCCAAGGAGAGAGACTTCAGAAGAAGCCAAACCTGCCGACACCTTGACCTCGGACTTTAGCCTCCAGAACTCTGAGAAACTCAGTTTCTGTGGTTGAAGGCATCCAGTCTGTGGCAGCCCCAGCAAACGAATACAACACGGGATACAGGGGAAGAACAGGCTGCAGGTGGGCGGGAGGGAGGAGAGCCAGGTCTCCACACACGGATTCAAGCCGTTCACTCACACAGGGGTGCTCTCCTGTCCCCCACCAGCCAGGCTCAGCCAAGTCCCCTCAGGCCCCCAAATCACACCGTATTCTCTTAGAGACCTCAGTCTCCCTGGAACTCGTAGTTTAGGGCAGAGGTTTCCCCCCATGCCCCGTAGACCGTGAACTGCTTGTTTGGTTTTGAACATGTCACATGGTTGTTTGAAGGGAGAAAGATTTGCCGTTCCTTCTTTTACTATGTGATGAATGATCTTCTTGTGTTGTCACCCTTTTCCACTCACCAGGGCACCTGCACATAATGCCTCATACAGAATACAGCCTCAGCAAGGGCTCTGGCGTTTAACAGAATAAAGTGTGAAATGGGGAACCTAGTGAAGTGCAGAAGATATTGTAGGGTCACCAACGGCTTTGCGATAAAACAGAATCTCAGTCTCGGAGGGACTCCTGAGAGAGCTGGAGTGGCCCCTGTTCCTCACCCCTCTGTGCAGGGCGTTTATCAGGAGAGTAGGCAAGGGGTGTGTGTGTGTCCGTGTGTGTGTGTGTGCGCGCGCGCGCGTGTGTGCGTGTGTGTTTGTGCAATGAGGCTGTCAGCGGGGATGTGGGGGGACAGATGGCCGGCCTGGGGTGGAGGCTGATTTCTCTCCCCCTCCTTCAGGGCCCTTGCAGGTTTCCAGGTATGAGACTGGCTAAAATAGGCTGAGAAACACTAGGATTTTTGTTTGTTTGTTTTTTAAACGACACCAAGTTTAAGCAGTGGGCCTTGAGAAGAAGAAACATTGGGATTTCAAGGCTTATGAGTAAAGACGAGAGAAGCAGAGATCAGCTGACACCGTGGATGACACCTGGATTTAAGAAGGTGTTAAAGGAAAAATTACTCCGGTGAGGAGCCACAGGGGAGACAGATGGGGTTCAACTCCAGGTACAACGAGGACAAAGGGGGGATTTATGGCCAAGGAGCAGGGTGACCAGGCCAGTGCGTGGAAAATTCCTGAGAGGAAAAACATCAGGGTAGGGGGATCCTTGCTAAACTGACAGAACAGCATTCTTGCTAGAGGCAGGGCGAGGACTTGCACGTGAAAGTCTGGAGGTGAGGACCTCGATCAGGTATCAAGGGTGAGGGACTCTCTTTAAAGTGACTTAGTAGAAGTGAAGTGAGTCAGAAAGAGAAAGACAAATACCATCTGATATCACTTATATGTGGAATCGAAAATATGACACAAATGAACTTATCTACGACACAGAAGCAGACACACATAGACTCAGAGAACAGACTGGTGGTTGCCAAGGGGGAGGGATGGAGTGGGAGGCTGGGGTCAGCAGATGGAAGCTATACATAGAAAGGGCAAACGACAAGGTCCTACTGTGCAGCACAGGGAACTAGATTCAGTCTCCTGTGATAAACCACAGTGGAAAAGAATATGAAAAAAAGAATATATATATATGTATGTGTATACATATGTGTGTGTGTGTGTGTGTGTATATATGTGTGTGTTTATATATATATAAAACCAAACCACTTTGCTGTATGGCAGAAACTAACACAACATTGTAAATCAACTATACTTCAATTAAACAAACAAATAAAGTTACTTAGTAGGATTCTTGCTAAATCTGAGGGGCTGTGGGGGGCCCAGGTGAATGCCTAGTCGAGAAGAGGGCATCTTGTCAACACAGCCCCACTGAGAAGCACATAAAACACAGGGTGGGAACTGGAGGGCTAAATATGGGTAGGGTGCCAATATAAACAGTGCTGTGTAATATCTGTAACTATGTATAATATTTTATACACTATTTATAGATGAAGTTTTATATATACTGTAATATTTGTAACAATTATTTTTCTTTTCTCTAAGTAGATTTGATAGAGGAGAGCTCAGCAGAAACCATATTTAAATTTTCAATCTCCTATTTCCTGAGAAGTTAACATCTTGATGAATACTGATGAAATCTCATGATACCACATCTATGATTTAGACAGTCTGGGCCTAAAATTTTCTGAAGGATTATACAACTATGGTTGTGAAATCGGTCTCATTAACCTTTGATAAACTGTGGCGAAAGAAAGAGGCACGAAAAGGTCCGATTTGGGCAAAGTTTGTCTCAGTTATCCATACAGCCTGGTTCCATTCCTAGAACACTCAATAGTTCAACAATGTGACTTAGGAATACACAGAAAATTGCTGGAACTATGAAGGAAACGGGGGAGTAAGTTCCACTAAAGCCAGAAAAGTGGTTCCCCAAGGGGAAGGAGGGGATTCCTCTTGGGAGAGACACATATTGGGTTTCTGGGATTCTCCTGACATTCAGCTAACTGACTGTGGGTAGTTCCAGAAATTTTCGATTTGTAGTTATTTATCTATTAGTACATATTTATATTTTATGCCCTTTTCTGTATGTGTATTATACCACACACTTCAAAGTTTAAAAAAAGTTTATCTTAATTTTCAAGAAAGGAAAAATTAAAGAGGAGGCTTTCAGAAATTACACACCAAACTAATTCTTGAAAAAAAATTCTAGAACAAGTAACTGAGGACGTGGAAAGTGGTGATGCTAGGAGCTTGCACTGGTTCTTTTAGAACAAGTTGAGCCCCAAACATCTGAATTTTGTCTTTGTATGGAGTTACTAGACTAGTGGGTCACAGACTGTAGAAAGCATTCAACAAGATCTTTCACGATACCCTTGTGGACCACACAGAAATGTGGGCTGGACGAAAGAAGGCTTATCTGGAGGATACTGAGGTTGCCTTGCTGTGGATGCAAATGTTTTGATACTTTCTGGGTAGAGAAGTGAGTTCTATGCAGTGTTATGCCACTAAATGCTTAACAACTGGCTTTCTGAGGGAAAAACTCCTGATTTGTAGTGTTTGCCAATTTCTGTGGTGTAAATACTCCCACTGTGACTTATTTCAAGTCTGTGTTTGACAACCGACTTGCAAAATTTTTGAAAATGTTGCTGGCCAATCTAAGTTGGCTTCACTACACTGCTGGGTCTATGTCTTCTCTTTTGGATTGAGACAGGTTTGATTAAGATGCAGAAAACAAAATTACGGTTACTGGGGGGTGGGGCGGCCGGGGGGAGGGGTCAACTGGGAGACTGGGATTGAAATATACACACTACTATATATAAAATAGATAACTAGTAAGGACCTACTACTGTATAGCACAGCGAACTCTTCTCAGTACTCTGTAATTACTCTAAGGGAAAAGAATCCAAAAAAGAGTGGATATAGGTATATGTATAACTGATACACTTTGCTGTACAACAGAAAGTAATGCAATATTGTAAATCAACTATACTCCAAAAAAAAAAAATAAAAGAGTCCAATGCAAGTGACTCTCTGGAATTGCAAAACCTAGTCATAAAGGCTGTGCAATTTCTGCTCTGATGCTGGAACACTCTGGGAACACCTTCTGGGAGCCCCGAGCTGCCATGTAAGAAGTTTGACCACTTGAGAGCGCCATGCTGGAAAGGCCACGTGTAGGATCCCCCAGCTGAACTCAGCCTCCCAGCCGTCCCCACCGACATGCCAGATATGTGAGGGAAGCTGTCTTGGACTCTTTGCACAGACTCAGCTACCAAGTGACCCCCATCAGTATCACCCAGCTGAGCCCTACCCAAATGCCTGACTTCCAAAGTCATGAGATTTAATAAAATGCTTGTTTTAAGCCACTAAGTTTTGGGGGTAGTTGTTCTGCAGCAATAGATCATTGAACTACTTCCCACACCCATTTCCACCCCTTTCTCGACTTGAGGCTGGACAGTGGGACACTAATTCCAAGCCTCCCTTGCATCTAAGGGCCACATGAGAGTTTTGGTCAAGGAGATGTAGGCAGAAACCCCTGAAGAGGTTTTTCACTTCCTGAATTAAAAAGGCAAATGCTTAAGAGGAGAAGCCTTTGTGCCATGCCTCATTCTTCCCAGCGGGAATGCGGATATGATGGTTTGAGATTCTGCAGCTATCCTGTGTCAGGAGGACAAAGCTGGACTGTAAAGAGAGTGGGATAGGAAGAGAGAAGGGCAGAAGTCCTTTATCTGGCTCTGGATCTTTCATTACATGGAAAAAGGAAAATCTTACTTGCTTAAGCCATTGTTTGTGGGGATTTTTGTTATTCACAGCTGGAAGCAATTCCAGTGGACATACTTTAAAGAAGCCAATTTGTAGCGTGCTGGATGATTAAAACCAAAGAAGCTTAATCAGAGCTGGTTTCATGACTGTGTGATCTGAGTAGTCTTGCAGGGTCTCACTCTCAGAAGGGCCTACACTTTGTTTAGTGCTCTCTTGTCTGTGTCTTGAAATTCTGAATTTTTGAACAAGAGGCCCTGTATTTTCATTTTGCACTGCACCCCACAAATTACGTCGCCAGTCCTGGGTTTCATGAGTCAGTATGACCCTAAATGAAATTTGTGAATGATCTGTCCTCAAACTTGGCCATGTAGAAGAGAACATAGAAGACATTATCAAAGTTGTAACGAGCACAACATTTGATAGATTATCAATTGGTTAGATGACAGATTTAATATTTAAAGGAAATCTAAACCGTCACAAAGCCCAAATCAGGAAGATGACATTTATCAAGAGATAAATGAGAGAGAGATGAGAAGCCTGTATTCAGAATTTCTTTTTTTAAATCCACAGGTCAGAGCTGTGTATCTGGAAGGAACCCTGCTATAGGGACAGGGAATCAGGGCTTTGCCACTGCTGCTACCGTGTGTCTTAAGTGAATCACCACTTCTTTGGATCATGATATTTTTCTTTGCATGGTAAGGGGTTTAGCTGGGTAACACCGGATTAATCTAATTACTGGGCTTGGTAATCTTTTGTCGTATAGTGGTATTCAGTAACAGCATTTCATCTGGGAAGGAGCCATGTACACATCTCCTTTAAGCCAGGTGAGTTAGTGAGGATTGGTACCCACTGGCCTCGCACACAGCATATACCACACACATACACGTATATATTTATATAATAAATATAAATATTATATGTGTGTTTCATAGTTATAAATGAAATTATCATATATATAGTTATGGATCATTTGATTTTCATCCCATTTTATTGTAGTCACCCAGAATAGACCACATTATCCAATAAGGGTTTGTAAATAATAAACTTCCAATGAGAAAAACTGATGATGTAACATTTTATGAACATTTCCCAAAACAATAAAACAGAATCCAGGTGTCCCAGGCCTGAACCACTATTATTAAAACGGAACTTGCCTCCTCGTCGTACTGCAGGGATTAAATGAGGCGATCCAAGCAAAGTGCTCAGTGAGTTGTTTTTGGGTTTTTTTTGTTTTGTTTTGTTTTGTTTTGCGGTACGCGGGCCTCTCACTGCCGTGGCCTCTCCCGTTGCAGAGCACAGGCTCGGCAGCCATGGCTCACAGGCCCAGCCGCTCCGCAGCATGTGGGATCCTCCCGGACCGGGGCACGAACCCGTGTCCCCTGCCTCGGCAGGCGGACTCTCAACCACTGCGCCACCAGGGAAGCCCCTCAGTGAGTTTTTACAACGTATTTATTCTTCACCTAGTCATAGCCAAAACTGCAAGCTAAACTCCTCTTTGGCACCAAAGACGTGAAATTCCAAGGAAACCAAATCAGTTAGAGCTAGATGTTGATGCTGCCCATCTTTGAGGGGAAAAACCATGAAGAAGCCGAAGTCGGAGAGAAGGAAAGAGTTGCAAACTTTGTTTCCATTTCACCTTAATCTACAGCTGAGGACAAAAGGGAATTTTCCCCAGATCAATGAGTCAGCAATCAACTAGGTCACCAAGACAACTGTGGGGTGGTGGTGCCACCTGCCGGTCACAATGCAACAATTCTGTGACAATTAAAGCTGGATTTCTGGGGGGGGGGCGGTAAGGAGAAAATTAATGATTAATATTTTCTTTGTATTCTTGGACAACCGATCTTTTCTAGAACTTGTGTGCTCGGCAGGTAGCATTAACAGTGTTCGAAACCGTAACACACAAGGCAGATTCTGAAGCCCACAAGTGCCTGACTTTGCACTTACCCACGTGATCATGAGGGAACATGCCGAAACCTTGTTTGCATAAGACGGTGTGGTTGAAAGAAAATGTAGTCAGTCACCTGAGTTCAAGCCAATTCCAGTTCATTGGCTTGCTGGGTGCTGTCAGGTGAGTGACTCAACTGCTCTTAGCTTTCCTCTGATATAAAAACTGAACTATTAATAGGATCTTTGAGTAGGGTCTGGCTTCACCCCAGGGTGATGGCATGTCTTGATAACTTTCCAAAGGAAGAAACAGTTTCCAGATCCTCAACTTCCTTTACTGTCTTTTCCAAGGTTGATCTGCCTGACAACTAGAGTGGATGCAGCGTCAAGCTGGTTTTCAGTCTCCCTCCCTCTTTATAATGAATCTTCTCCCACTTTACAGAGGAAGCATCCCTGTCACCCACCCTCAGTCTCACTAAAGTGCCCCGTCCTTAGGCACATTTTTGGTGTCCCGGGGCGCCAAACAAAAGGGAAATGGCAGTATCTCTGTGGACGCAAGAGAAATGACTGATGACTGAGTCATGAGTCCTGATGAATCAGGTTATTATAATTAATCTTTCATGCATTGTTTTAAACAAAATTACAGGAGGACCTAATTGAATTGCCCATTAATACAGCATTAAAATTAAATTTGATGAAAGACGACGAAATGATTTCTGGCATATTATGCTGAAGAAATTTAAAGAATTGAAAGACATGGCTGTAACAAAACTCCTTCTGATTTATGTGAAGCCAGTTTCTCTGAGCATATATCTTTTTTTAAAAAAAAGTACTAGAGGGCATTTCCTGGCAGTCCAGTGGTTAGGACACTGTGCTTTCACGGTTGTGGGCCCAGGTTCAATCCCTGGTTGGGGAAGTAAGATCCTGCAAGCCGGGCCGCACAGCCAAAAAATGAATGAATGAATGAATAAATAAACAAAATTTTAAAAATAAAAACTATGAGATAATTGTAGATTTACAGGAGGTTGCAAAGATAGTACAGAGGTCCGACATACCCTTCAACCAACTTCCCCCAGTGGTTAATCTTCTGTAGCTGCAGCACAATATCAAAGCCAGGAAACTGACACTGGTGCGGTGTGTGTGTGAATAGCTTATGCCATTTTATCACGTGTGTAGATTCACAGAACCACCACTACAATCAAAGTATAGAACTACGCCATCAGCACAAAGATCTTCCTGGTGCTGGGCCTCTATTCTCACATCCACCCCTCCCCCGCACCGTCGCTAACCCCTGGTAACCACTTATTTGTTCTCCGTCTCTGAATATTGCCCTTTAAAGGGCAATATTGTATATATTAATGTTATATAAATGGCATTATACAGTATCTGACTTTTTGAGATTGGCTTTTTTTAGTCATAATGCCCTTGAAATTCATCCAAGTTGTTCCATGAATCAATTTTTTTTTATTGCTGAGTAGTTTTCCACTGCAGTTTTCTATATGAAAAGTGGGGATAGAATTGATGCCAAAGCCTGATTCACTCTAGCAGTAAGTAATTTTTTTTTTTTTGTGTGTGTGTGTGTGTGGTATGCGGGCCTCTCACTCTCGCGGCCTCTCCCGCTGCAGAGCGCAGGCTCCGGACGCGCAGGCTCAGTGGCCATGGCTCACGGGCCCAGCCGCTCCGCGGCACGTGGGATCTTCCCGGACTGGGGCACGAACCCGCGTCCCCCGCATCGGCAGGCGGACTCCCAACCACTGCGCCACCAGGGAAGCCCAGTAAGTAATTTTTGTTACCAACAAGATAAACCTCAGTGTCACCAAAAAATCATCCATCTCATTAAGATACATATTTCTAATAAAGTTACTTTTTATGTTTTATAATTGTCAGTATCTTTGTTGTTTTAACTGATTGTATACTGCTGATCATTGGAGTTGTACAGTAATGCAAATTAAAGAAAATTTAAACCTTACAGCCTTATGATCATAGAAAATTGAAAATATTTAAATTTATACAATTTTGTTGGAGAGAAATGATGGGTGATCAAACATATATTTGGGTAGAACTCCATATGGGATGTGGAACAGAAACACAAGTTGAAGGAGGAAAGGAATGATGCAAAATTTCTGACTATTAACAGGGTTTGTTCACTATTTCGTAAATGGATCATGGTGGGTATTAAATCACCAGGGTATTAAGGTTCCACAATATGCATTTAAAAGTGACCTGAGAGATTTTGTTTGTTTGCGGTAAGAACACTTATCATGAGATCTCTCCTCTTAACAACTGTTTATGTGTACAACACAGAACAGTTAACCATAAGCACAATGTTGCAGGGCAGGCAGAGCTCCAGAATGTATTCATCTTGCGTAAGTGGAACTTCATAACTGAAAAAGTGAGGTACGAGTTTTATTTGAAAATGTCAATACCTACAGTATGGGAGTAATTATGTCCTTTGCAACAACTTAAACTTAGCATGAAAAATGAGTTTTTAAATGTTAAAACTGAAAAGCATATGGGGGAACACCACTTTTTGAAAATTCTTCCGTGACATATGTGGTGTTCATTCACTACTGTTCTTAAGTGATTTTGGCAAAGCGATTTTGAAAATTTACGAGGTAATGAAATGAATGTAACATGAACAGGGTGGCCCTGTTACATAATAGTGTTCCCATAAATGTTCATTGGTATCCTGTTAAGAAATCAATCCATACTAGTCAGGATAATTTCAGTGAGAGTAACCAAAATCTGACTCACACTGGATTAAGCAGAAAAGAGAATTTATTGGCCTAAAACTAAAAGGGTGGGATGGCTGGATCCATATGCTTGGTTGGTAACAGGAATCCATGTCTCTCTAGGTGTTCTGGCTCTACTTTCTTCCCTGATGGTTTTGCTTAGGGGCAGGTTTTCCTCATGGTGGCAAGATGGCTGCAGGTAGCCCTGGACTCCCATCCTCCCAATTAAGCAACCCTGATGGGAAGAAAACTTCTCTTTCCCAATAGGTCCAGTGAAATGACAGGCATTGAGTTGTACTGGCCTGGCTTGGATCATGTGCCCATCCCTGAGCCAGTGACTGTGGCCATAGAAATGGAATGTTAGCACTGTGTCACAGGTGAGAATGTTGAGGCACAAAGAGGTTAAACGATCGCCCAAAGTTGCACAGCTGGTAAAGTAGTGGAGCCCAGGCCATCTGGCTCTAAAGTTGGCACTCGGATCCTCCATGCTGTATTGCCCACCTTGACGATGGCCGGGGAACTGGAAGAGCGTGGTCCAGGCTTGGTGGCCACTGAGTGTTGGGCAGGGGGTGTCAGGGCGAGCTGGAAGGCACAGCCCCACCTGGGAGGGCCAGAGGCATTGCCAACATCTCAGCTCAGGCTGCTGCAGCCCTGCTCCAGCCTGTGGGATGAAACACCAATTGGGCAACTGGGGTGGCATAGTGAGGACCTGAGTGGAGGAGAGGGAGGAGGGAAGGCTGGGAAGACAGGGCTTGGGAAGAAGGAAAAGCCAGGGGCCAGGAGTGCAAGGGAACAAAGGGCTTCAGGGGAATGGTCCGTCTGGGGACCACAAAGGGAAGCCAGGTTCAATGATGGGGACCAGAGGTCCAAGGTAGAGGCCCCAAGTGGGAGCTGGGGCGCTGGAGCAAGGTAGGGCCCACTCTGGCGCAGCTCCTGCCCTGAAGATGGGACTTGGCTGCACATCCACTTTGGAAGCATCTGGGGAGGTTTTGCTTTAATTTTTTTATGTGTACGTGGTAAAATATCCATTTTATAAAATTTACCATTTTAACAAAATTTTTAAAAAAAATTATTTATTTGGCTGCGTCGGGTCTTAGTTGTGGTGCATGGGTTTCTCTCTAGTTGGGGCACACAGGCTTTCTAGTTGTGGCACATGGGTTCTCTTGTTGTGGTGCGTGCGGGCTCTAGAGCATGCAGGCTTCTTAGTTGCCCCGTGGCATGTGGGATCATAGTTCCCCGACCAGGGATCGAACCCACGTCCCCTGCATTGGAAGGTGGATTCCTAACCACTGGCCCAACAGGGAAGTTCCTTTTTTAAAAATATTTTAACTTTTTTTTTTTTTCTGTACGCAGGCCTCTCTCTGTTGTGGCCTCTCCCGTTGCAGAGCACAGGCCCCGGACGCGCAGGCTCAGCGGCCATGGCTCACGGGCCCAGCCGCTCCGCGGCATGTGGGATCTTCCCGGACCAGGGCACGAACCCGCGTCCCCTGAATCGGCAGGCGGACTCTCAACCACTGTGCCACCAGGGAAGCCCCTATTTTAACAATTTTTAAATGTACAATTTAATGGCATTAAGTACATTCATCTTGTTGTACAACCATCACCACCATCCATCTCTAGATCTTTTCATCATCCTAAACTGAAACCCTATATTCATTAAGTGATGTATTAAATGCATTAAATATAGCATTAAATGATAACTCCCCAATCACCTGTCCCCTCAGCCCCCAGTAATCTGTTTTACTTTCTGTGTCTATGAATTTGCTCATTCTAGGTACCATGTATAAGTGGCCTCAGACAGTTTTTGTCCCTTTGTGACTGGCTCATTTCACTGAGTATAATGCCTTCAAGGCTCATCAATTGTTGTAGCATGTAGTGTAAATACCCACATTAAGCTTTTGATGGTTGAGGGATCAACTTTAAAAGACATCATTATGAATAAGCACATTGCCCGCTGTGTGACACAGCTAATAGTTAAACAACCAGATAAGGAACTAGGCCTCCCCCACCCATGCAGGTCCCCTTTGAGAAAGCCCTGGACAACCTAGGTAACTGACTGCTTCGGTGACCTGCCTCCACGTTCCCAGGCCCTGATTCCTGCTCTAAGGCTTCAAATTAACCAACAAGGAACTTGCCTGGTGGCACAGTGGTTAGGAATCCACCTGCCAATGCAGGGGACACCGGTTCAAGCCCTGGTCCAGGGGGATCCCACATGCCGCGGAGCAACTAAGCCTGTGTGCCACAACTGCTGAGCCTGTGCCCTGGAGCCCGCGAACCGCAACTACTGAGCCCGCATGCCGCAGCTACTGGAGCCCTCGTGCCTAGAGACCGTGCTCCGCAACAAAAAGAAGCCACCGCAATGAGAAGCCCGCGCACCACAACAAAGAGTAGCCCCCTCACCACAACTAGAGAAAGCCCGCGAGCAGCAACGAAGACCCAGTGTGGCCAAAAATAAATAAATAAATAAATAAACAAACAAATAGATTTATTAAAAAAAAAAAAATTAACCAACAATGAGTGAACCTGAAAAATCCTGGACACCCCATCCTCAGACCCCAATAAAGGCAGAGCCTGAGGTCTGCGCTCATGCTTTCTCGCTCTCTCTCAACCCACGAGCTTGCTGTATGGGCTTTGGTGTGCCGTGAACCCTCCAGGATCTGTGAGTAATAAATTCTGGCTTTGGTCCCAGTGGGGAAGTGTTTGTGGGGTGAGCGCCTGCATGCACTCCTAGCCCAGGGCATTGCCGTCAGTAGGCTGGGACCAGCACAACATAGCATGTATCAAGATTTTATTCCTTTTTAAGGTTGACTAACATTCCACTGTATGGATATATCATCTGTTTTTCTATCCATTCATCTGCTGATGGACATACGGGTTGCTCCTACCTTCAGCTACTGTGAATAACGTTGCTATGAACACTGGGGCACAAGCATCCGTTTGAGCCCTTGCTTTCAATTCCTTTGGGTACACACCCAGGAGTGCAACTGTTCCCAGTGAATTTAGGGTTCTTGCCTCCTCAAGAAAGAATTCGGAGATGAAGTGATAGGTAAGAATCAGATTTATTTAGAGCGAAACACACTCCACAGACAGAGTGTGGGCCATCTCAGAAGGCGAGATGGCCCCTGAAATATGGCATGGTTCGCTGCTTTTCTTTTTTTAAAAAAAATATTTATTTATTTGTCTGTGCCAGGTCTTAGTTGCATCACGCAGGATCTTCGTCGCTGCGTGTGGGATCTTTAGCTGCGACATGCGGTATCTTTTAGTTGCGGCATGCATGCAGGATCTAGTTCCCTGACCAGGGATCGAACCCGGGCCCCTTACATTGGGAGCGTGGAGTCTTAACCGCTGGACCACCAGAGAAGTCCCGGTGTGGTTAGGTTTGAGGGCCTGGGTAATTTCATAGGCTAATGAGCAGGAGATTATTCCAACTATTTGGGGGAAGGGGTGGAGATTTACAGGAACTGGGCCACCACCCGCTTTTTGGCCTTTTATGGTTAGTCTCAGCACTGTTGTGGCGCTGGTGGGTGTGTCATTTAGCTAATGTATTAAAATGAGCATAAAATGAGGCTCAAGGTCCACTGGAAGTCAAGTCTTCCGCCATCTTGGACCTAGTTGGCTCCAACCCGTTTTTGTCATGTCCTATGGCTATGTCATTCTTTTAAAGGTTGTGCCCTGCCCCTTCCCCTCATGTGTCAGAACTGCTGGATCATATGGTAATTCTGTGTTAAACTGTTTTCCACAGGAGCTTCTCCATTTTGCACCTGCCTCAGCAATGCGCAAGGGTTCCAGTTTCTCCACACCCTCAAGGACACTCGCTGTTCCCCGTGGGGAGGCTTTTGAGCTCTCCAGGCCACGCGCACTTCCAGGAGGTGGTGAATTCCTTGCTTAGTTACTCTCTCTTTCCCCATCCTATTCTTCCCTCTTCCCTCTCCCCTTCTCCTGAGAGCCTCCCCTCGTGAAAGCTGCATGAGTGATTTTGGTGCGTAGGCAGAATAAAGAAGCATGACCACAGCTCTTAGTGACACTGGCCCTCGGGGGCACAAGTCCACCCCCCACGCCTCACAAGCCTGTCTCTTCAAGGACACTGACGCTGGGAGATTAACACCTTCTCAGGAAATACTGGTGTTTCTTGGTTGGTAAGTGCAGGTGACAACGCACTTTAACCAGATTTGTTGGGGGAAGGCGGGATGCTTCCTAAGACACTAATTGTAGGGGCTTGAAGCATGTGATACAATTATAAGGCTGTGTGGGTTATTTATTCTCCATCTGCCTCTCTAGACCCAACCCCATTCTCTGCCCTTCTCAGCCCCTGTCTGTGCCCTGGGGGCTGAGCCTGTGGATGTACTCTCTGAGTTTCCGTCCCCTCTGGCTTCCTGTGGGCTTGGCCAATGAGAGGTATCAAGAAGAGATCAGAGGGAACTCCCCGGCAGTCCAGGGCTTAGGACTCGGTGCTTTCACCACCGGGGCCCAAGTTCGATCCCTGGTCAGGGAACTAAGATCCCGTACATAAGCCAGGTAGTGCGGCCAAAGAGAGAGAAAAAAGAGAGATCAGAGAGCGGGAGGAGACAGAGGCCAGGGTATTTCTTCCCTGCACTTCCTGCCCCACCTCCCCTCCCCAGCCCCACTTCCTGCAGCAGGTCTGGCTTCTCCTCTCTGGCTCCAACTCTCACAAGGCTCCGTAACACTGTTTCTTTCCCTTGCCTCTACTATTGTTACTGGTCTCTAAGGTTCCTCCACCCCTCTTTGTATCCAATAACCCTGCGGCTACTGGGGAAACCAATGCTTTGTTAACTTCTTTCCAGAATTCCATGTATCTTCAGTTACCTGCTGGGACTCCGACTAGACAAACATCCAGAATTGTGACCAGGTAAGAAAGCTCTGTCCCTGCGCAAGGGCAGGCAAGAGTCACAGAATGGTGGTATCATTTCTCTGCCTTTTACTACTCATTAATATGCTGTAATGTTGTTGATGCCAAGAACTTCCAGGAGAGAAGACGGATCCCTGTGGATCTGAGAGGGGGCCTGACTCTGCGTGTGCCTACTCCAGGCATTCACTCCTCCTCTCCATCTGCCAGCACAGCGGGAGATGGATTCAGGGGAAGATGGTGAGTACAGAGGGGAGATACATTAACATGAGATAAATTCCTCTGATGTTAGGACAAAGGTGGAATCAACCTTTTATTTGTTGCTGAGAGTTCCTGGCTTGGCGTGGAATACTTGTGATCGAGAAAGTTTGGCCAGGCTGATTCCACCAAGACATCACAGCAAGTTAAGGAAGTTACATAAATATGTTTCTATAAATTAATAATATATTAACTAAATAAACAAATTTGATGTGTTTAATGCCCATCTGCTCCATTTTCTGCTCAGCTGTTTATAAAATAGCTGTTTATAAATAGGTAATTTGGGCTTCCCTGGTGGCACAGGAGTTGAGAGTCCGCCTGCCGATGCAGGGGTCACGGGTTCGTGCCCCGGTCCGGGAAGATCCCACATGCCGCGGAGCGGCTGGGCCCGTGAGCCATGGCCGCTGAGCCTGCGCGTCCGGAGCCTGTGCTCCGCAACGGGAGAGGCCACAACAGTGAGAGGCCCACGTACCGAAAAAAAAAAAAAAAAAAAAAAGGTAATTTATAAATAGACAATACAGTTCTCCCTATATTTTCCATTCTTCAAAGGATCAAATTTGTATAACAGGGTTGATTACGGGGTTTCTCAGCAGCCCCTTCGCCCCTGCCCCAGAAGGCTCCACGCAGGGTGGCCTCAGCACCCCCTCCTCGGGAGGCGCTCCCTGGCCTGTCTGGCAGAAGCTCCTTCCCTGGGGCTTTCTGACTCTGCAGCCCAGAAACTTCAGCTTCTGTAAGGAAGTGTCAGCAAACATCGCACCCTTTGGTTCTGCTGGGAATTCTCCTGGGGCCTTCTTCCAATTCCACTTCTGCTCCCTCTTCTAAAGGTACAGCTACTGTCCGTGCAGAGTTCCAAGGACTATGTCTTGAGGACGCTAAGGGAAAGGAATTGGTGTTTTTCCTCCTTCTTTTGGATTCCAGTTTTGTATGTCAAAAAGGAATTTTTGCTCTTGATGGCAAAGGCAATGGAATGAAGTCAACGCAGGGATTTTGTTCATTCAGTGGATTTCCTTCGAGGCATTGTGGTGGTTAATTTCATGTGTCAGCTTGGCTGTCGTACCGGTTGTTTGGTCAACCACCAGTCTAGATGTTGCTGTGAAGGTATTATTGTTTAGATGTGATTAATATTGAAATCAGTCGACTCTGAGTAAAATACATTACCCTGCACCAGGGGATGACCCTCAATCAACCAGTCGAAGAGCTTCAGAGAAAAGGCCGAGGTCCCCGGAAGAGGGAGGAATTCTGTCTCCAACCTGATTTCAGACTCAAGGCTGCAGCATTAACTCTTCCCTGGGTCTTTAGCCTGCCCGCCTGCCCTGTGTATTTAGGACTTGCCAGCCCCCATAATCAAATGAGCCGATTTCTGGCCAAAAGTTACATGAAGAGATGCTCAACATCATTAATCATTAGAGAAATGCACATCAAAACTACAAGGAGGTATCACCTCACACTAGTCAGAATGGCCATCATCAAAAAGTCTACAAATAACAAATGCTGTAGAGGGAACCCTCCTACACTGCTGGTGGGAATGTAAACTGCTACAGCCACTATGGAGAACAGTGTGGAGGTTTCTTAAAAAACTAAAAACAGAGAGGAGGCCTTCAACATGGCAGAGGGTAAGACGTGGAGATCACCTTCCTCCCCACAAATACATCAAAAATACATCTACATGTGGAACAACTCCTACAGAACACCTACTGAACGCTGGCAGAAGACTTCAGACTTCCCCAAAGGCAAGAAACTCCCCGCGTACCTGGGTAGGGCAAAAGAAAAAAGAAAAGACAGAGACAAAAGAATAGGGACGGGACCTGCACCTCTGAGAGGGAGCTTTGAAGGAGGAAAGGTTTCCACACACTAGAAGCCCCTTCACTGGTGGAGACTGTGGGTGGCGAAGGGGAGAAGCTTCAGAGCGACGGAGGAGAGCGCAGCAACAGGGGTGCGGAGGGCAAAGCAGAGAGATTCCCATGCAGAGAATCGGTGCCGACGGGCACGCACCAGCCCGAGAGGCTTGTCTGCTCACCGGCCGGGACGGGTGGGGCTGGGAGCTAAGGCTCGGGCTTCAGAGGTCAGACCCCAGGGAGAGGACCGGGGTTGGCTGCGTGAACACAGACCAAAGGGGTTAGTGCACCAAGGCTAGCTGGGAGGGAGTCCGGGAAAAAGTCTGGACCTGCCGAAGAGGCAAGAGACCATTGTTTTGGGGTGCACGAGGAGAGGGGATTCCTTCCCCGTGCGCCCACAGAAGGTAGAGCACCACCTAAATGAGCTCCAAAGATGGGCGCACGCCGTGGCTATCAGCACGGACCCCAGAGATGGGCATGAAACACTAAGGCCGCTGCTGCCGCCACCAAGAAGCCTGTGTGCGAGCACAGGTCACTCTCCACACCTCCCCTCCCGGGAGCCTGTGCAGCCCGCCACCGCCAGGGTCCCGGGATCCAGGGACAACTTCCCCGGGAGAACACACGGCGCGCCTCGGGCCGGTGCAACGTCACGCCAGCCTCTTCCACTGCAGGCTCGCCCCGCATCTGTACCCCTACCTGCCCCCAGGCCTGAGTGAGCCAGAGCCCCCGAATCAGCCGTTGCTTTAACCCCCTCCTGTCTGGGTGGGGAACAGATGCCTGAGGGTGACCTTCATGCAGAGACGGGACCAAAACCACAGCTGAACCCCAGGAGCTGTGCGAACAGAGAAGACAAAGGGAAATCTCTCCCAGCAGCCTCAGGAGCAGCGGATTAAATCTCCACAATCAACCTCATGTACCCTGCATGTGTGGGATACCTGAATAGACAATGAATCATCCCAAAACTGAGGCAGTGGACTTTGGGAGCAGCTGTAGACTTGGGGTTTGCTGTCTGTGACTGATTTGTTTCTGATTTTTCTGTTTATCTTAGCATAGTTTCTAGTGCTTGTTATCATTGATGGATTTGTTTATTGGTTTGGTTGCTCTTTTCTTTTTATTATTATTATTTTCTTAAATTTTAATAATTAAAATTTTTTTTAATGTTTTTTTTTTCTTTCTTTTTTTCTCCCTTTTCTTCTGAGCCATGTGGCTGACAGGGCCTTGGTGCTCCAGCCTGGTGTCAGGCCTGAGCCTATGAGGTGGGAGAGCCGAGCTCAGGACATTGGACCACCAGAGACATCCCAGCCCCATGTCATATCAATCAGTGAGAGCTCTCCCAGAGATCTCCGTCTCAATGCTAAGACCCAGCTCCACTGAACAGACAGCAAGCTACAGTGCTGGACGCCTCATGCCAGTCAACTAGCAAGACAGGGACACAACCCCACCCATTAGCAGAGAGGCTGCCTAAAATCATACTAAGTTCACAGACACCTGAAAACACACCACCGGATGCGGCCCTGCCCACCAGAAAGACAAGATCCAGACCCATCCACCAGAACACAGGCACCAGTCCCCTTACCAGAAATCCTACACAAGCCACTGAACCAACCTCACCCACTGGGGGCAGGCACCAAAAACAACCGGAACTACGAACCTGCAGCCTGAGAAAAGGAGACCCCAAACACAGTAAGTTAAACAAAATGAGAAGACACAGAAACACACAGCAGATGAAGGATTAAGGTACAAACCCAACAGACCAAACAAATGAAGAGGAAGTAGGCAGTCTACCTGAAAAAGAATTCAGAGTAATGGTAGTAAAGATGATCCAAAATCTTGGAAATAGAATGGAGAAAATGCAAGAAACATTTAACAAGGACCTAGAAGAACTAAAGAGCAAACAAACAATGATGAACAACACAATAAATGAAATTAAAAATTCTCTAGAAGGAATCAATAGCAGAATAACTGAGGCAGAAGAATGGATAAGTGACATGGAAGATAAAATAGTGGAAATAACTACTGCAGAGCAGAATAAAGAAAAAAGAATGAAAAAATTGAGGACAGTCTCAGAGTCTCTGGATCATTAAACACACCAACGTTCGAATTATAGGGGTCCCAGAAGATGAAGAGAAAAAGAAAGGGTCTGAGAAAATATTTGAAGAGATTATAGTTGAAAACTTCCCTAACATGGGAAAGGAAATAGTCAATCAAGTCCAGGAAGTGCAGAGAGTCCCATACAGGATAAATCCAAGGAGAAACATGCCAAGACATATATTAATCAAACTATCAAAAATTAAATACAACGAAAAAATATTAAAAGCAACAAGTAACATACAAGAGAATCCTCATAAGGTTAACAGCTGAACTTTCAGCAGAAACTCTGCAAGCCAGAAGGGAGTGGCAGGACGTATTTAAAGTGATGAAAGGGAATAAACTACAACCAAGATTACTCTACCCAGCAAGGATCTCATTCAGATTCGATGGAGAAATTAAAACCTTTACAGACAAGCAAAACCTAAGAGAATTCAGCACCACCAAACCACTTTACAACAAATGCTAAAGGAACTTCTCTAGGCAGGAAACACAAGAGAAGGAAAAGACCCACAAAAACAAACCCAAAACAATTAAGAAAATGGTAATAGGAACAAACATATCGATAATTACCTTAAATGTAAATGGATTAAATGCTCCAACTAACAGACACAGATTGGCTGAATGGATACAAAAACAACGCCCATATATATGCTATCTACAAGAGACCCACTTCAGATCTAGGGACACATACAGACTGAAAGTGATGGGATGGAAAAAGATATTCCATGCAAATGGAAATCAAAAGAAAGCTGGAGTAGCAATTCTCATATCAGACAAAATAGACTTTAAAATAAAGACTATTACAAAAGACAAAGAAGGACACTACTTAATGATCAAGGGATCGATCCAAGAAGAAGATATAACAATAGTAAATATTTATGCACCCAACATAGGAGCACCTCAACACATAAGGCAAATGCTAACACCATAAAAGGGGAAACTGACAGTAACACAATCATAGTAGGGGATTTTAACACCCCACTTTCACCAATGGAAAGATCATCCAAAATGAAAATAAATAAGGAAACACAAGCTTTAAATGACACATTAGATAAGATGGACTTGATATTTATAGGACATTCCATCAAAAATAACAGAATACACCTTCTTCTCAAGTGCTCATGGAACATTCTCCATGACAGATCATATCTTGGGTCACAAATCAAGCCTTGGTAAATTTAAGAAAATTGAAATCATAAATCATATCAAGTAACTTTTCCGACCATAATGCTATGAGACAAGATATCAATTACAGGAAACAAACTGTAAAAAATACAAACACATGGAAGCTAAACAATACGCTACTAAATAACCAAGAGATCACTGAATAAATCAAAGAGGAAATCAAAAAATACCTAGATACAAATGACAATGAAAACCTGATGACCCAAAACCTATGGGATGCAGCAAAAGCGGTTCTAAGAGGGAAGTTTATAGCAGTACAATCCTACCTCAAGAAACGAAAAAGGAGAAGTAACAACTGACAGTGCAGAAATACAAAGGATCATGAGAGATTACTATAAGCAACTCTATGCCAATAAAAAGGACAACCTGGAAGAAATGGACAAATTCTTAGAAAAGCACAACCTTCCGAGACTGAACCAGGAAGAAACAGAAAATATAAACAGACAGATCACAAGCACTTAAATTGAAAAATCAGTGATTAAAAATTAAAAATCTTTAATGATTAAAAATCTTCCAACAAACAAAAGCCCAGGACCAGATGGCTTCACAGGCAAATTCTATCAGACATTTAGAGAAGAGCTAACACCTATCCTTCTCAAAATCTTCCAAAATATAGCAGAGGGAGGAACACTCCTTAACTCATTCTATGAGGCCACCATCACCCTGATACCAAAACCAGACACAGATGTCACAAAAAAAGAAAACTACAGGGCAATATCACTGATGAACACAGATGCAAAAATCCTTAACAAAATACTATATAACAGAATCCAACAGCACATAAAAAGGATCATACACCATGATCAAGTGGGGTTTATCCCAGGAATGCAAGGACTCTTCAATATACGCAAATCAATCAATGTGATACACCATATTAACAAACTGAAGGGAAAAAACCATATGATAATCTCAATAGATGCAGAAAAAGCTTTTGATGAAATTCAACACCCATTTATGATAAAAACTCTCCAGAAAGTAGGCATAGAGGGAACCTACCTCAACATAATAAAGGCCATATATGACAAACCCACAGCCAACATCATTATCAATGGTGAAAAACTGAAACCATTTCCTCTAAGATCAGGAACAAGACAAGGTTGCCCACTCTCACCACTATTATTCAACAGTTTTGGAATTTTGAGCCACAAATATCAGAGAAAAAAAAGAAATAAAAGGAATCCAAATCGGAAAAGAAGAAGTAAAGCTGTCACTGTTTGCAGATGACATGGTACTGTACATAGAGAATCTTAAAGATGCCACCAGAAAGCTACTAGAGCTAATCAGTGAATTTGGTAAAGTAGCAGGATACAAAATTAATGCACAGAAATCTCTTGCATTCCTATACGCTAATGATGAAAAATCTGAAAGAGAAATTAAGGAAACACTCCCATTTACCATTGCAACAAAAAGAATAAAATACATAGGAATAAGCCTACCTAAGGAAACAAAATACCTGTATGCAGAAAACTATAAGACCCTGGTGAAAGAAATTAAAGATGATACAAGTAGATGGAGAGATATACTATGTTCTTGGAATGGAAGAATCAACATTGTGAAAATGATTATACTACCCAAAGCAATCTACAGATTCAATGCAATCCCTATCAAACTACCAATGGCATTTTTCACAGAACTATATCAAAAACTTTCACAATTTGTATGGAAACACAAAAGACCCCGAATAGCCAAAGCAATCTTGAGAAAGAAAAACAGAGCTGGAAGAATCAGGCTCCCTGACTTCAGACTATACTACAAGGCTACAGTAATCAAGACAGTATGGTACTGGCACAAAAACAGAAATATCGATCAATGGAACAGGATAGAAAGCCCAGAGATAAACCCACACACCTATGGTCACCTTATCTTTGATAAAGGAGGCAAGAATATACAATGGAGAAAGGACAGCCTCTTCAATAAGTAGTGATGGGAAAACTGGACAGCTACATGTAAAAGAATGAAAGTAGAACACTTCCTAACACCATACACAAGAATAAACTCAAAATGGATTAAAGACCTAAATTTAATGCTAGACACTAAAAAACTCTTAGAAGAAAACATAGGCAGAACACGCTATGACAGAAATCACAGCAAGATCCTTTTTGACCCACCTCGTACAGAAATGGAAATAAAAACAAAAATGAACAAATGGGACCTAATGAAACTTAAAATCTTTCACACAGCAAAGCAAACTATAAACAAGACGAAAAGACAACCCTCAGAATGGGAGAAAATATTTGCAAACGAAGCAATTGACAAAGGATTAATCTCCAAAATATATAAGCTGCTCATGCAGCTCAATATCAAAAACACAAACAACCCAATCCAAAAATGGGCAGAAGACGTAAAAAGACATTTCTCCAAAGAAGGCATACAGATTGCCAGCAAACACATGAAAGGATGCTCAACATCACTAATCATTAGAGAAATGCAAATCAAAACCAGAATGACCTCACACCGGTCAGAATGGCCATCATCAAAAAATCTACAGGGAAGCAGCTGCATAACATAGGGAGATCAGCTCTGTGCTTTGTGACCACCTAGAGGGGTGGGATAGGGAGGGTGGGAGCGAGGGAGATGCAAGAGGGAAGAGATATGGGGACATATATATATGTATAACTGATTCACTTTGTTATAAAGCAGAAACTAACACACCACTGTAAGGCAATTATACTCCAATAAAGATGTTAAAAAATAAATAAATAAAATAAAATGTCTTTTAGCATTAAAAAAAATCTACAAACAATAAAGAGGGTGTGGAGAAAAGGGACCCTCTTGCACTGTTGGTGGCAATGTAAATTGATACAGCCACTATGGAGGACAGTATGCAGGTTCCTTAAAAAAATAAAAATAGAACTACCATATGACCCAGCAATCCCACTACTGGGCATATACCCTGAGAAAACCATAATTCAAAAAGAGTTATGTACCACAATGTTCATTGCAGCTCTATTTACAATAGCCAGGACATGGAAGCAATCTAAGTGTCCATCGACAGATGAATGGATAAAGAAGACGTGGCACATATATACAATGGAATGTTACTCAGCCATAAAAAGAAACGAAACTGAGTTATTTGTAGTGAGGTGGGTGGACCCAGAGTCTGTCATACAGAGTGAAGTCAGTCAGAAAGAGAAAAACAAATTCCGTATGCTAACACATATATATGGAATCTAAAAAAGAAAAAAAACAGGTCTGATGAACCTAGAGGCAAGACAGGAATAAAGATGCAGATGTAGAGAATGGACTTTAGGATGCAAAGAGGGGGAAGGGTAAGCTGGGATGAAGTGAGAGAGTGGCATGGACATATATACACTACTGAATGTAAAACGGGTAGCTAGTGGGAAGCAAGCAGCTGCATAGCACAGGGAGATCAGCTCGGTGCTTTGTGACCACCTTGAGGGGTGGGATAGGGAGGGTGGGAGGGAGATGCAAGAGGGAAGAGATATGGGGATATATGTATAGATAGAGCTGATTCACTTTGTTATACAGCAGAAAGTAACACAACATTGTAAAGCAATTTTAATCCAATAAAGATGTTAAAAAAAACCAAACAAACTAGAGTTACCATATGATCCTGCAATCCCACTTCTGGTCATATGTCTGGAGAAAACCATAATTCAAAAAGATACATGCAGTCCAGTGTTCACTGTGGCACTATTTACAATAGCTAAGACATGGAAGCAACCTAAATATCCATGGACAGATGAATGGATAAAGAAGATGTGGTATATATACACAATGGAATATTACTCTGCCATAAAAAAGAATGAAATAATGCCATTTGGAGCAACAAGGATGGACCTAGAGAGTAGTATCTCATATATCACTTATATGTGAAATCTAAAAAAAAAAAAAAGGACTTATTTCAAAACAGAAAGAGACTCACAGACACTGAAAACAAACTTATGATTACCAAAGGGGAAAGGGGGACAGAGGGAGGGATAAATTAGGAGGTTGGGATTAACATATACACATTACTATACATAAAATAGATAACCGGGACTTCCCTGGTGGTCCAGTGGTTAAGACTCCGCTCTCCCAATGCAGGGGGCCCAGGTTTGATTCCTGGTTAGGGAACTAGATCCAGCGTGCTGCAACTAAAGATCCCCATGCCGCAGCTACAGTTCCCCATGCCACAACTACAGAAAGATCCCACATGCCACAAAGAAGATCCCATGTGCTGCAACTAAGACCTGGCGCAGACAAATAAATAAATAAATATTTTTTAAAATTGATAACCAACAAGGACCTAGTGTATAACTGTATAGTGCAGGGAACTGTACTCAGTATTTTGTAATAACCTATAAGGGAAGAGATCTGAAAAAATATATATATTTATATGAATCAACTGTGCTATACACCTGAAACTAACATGATATTGTAAATCAATTATACTTCAATTGAAAAATAATAAAAAGAAAAAGTTAAATGTTTAAAAATAACCCCCAAAATAAGCCAATTTCTTAAAATCAGTCTGTCTTATGTATATCACACACACACACACACACACACACACACACACACACACACACACACACACACACAAATACCCACATACATATATATACACATCCTATTGGTTCTATGTCTCTGGAGAACTGACCGATACAGCCATTTTGCAGGATAAAAACAGCAGTCTGCTTTCTCAGGAATTTAGTTTTTAGGGCTATAGAAAAGGCTGGAATGTAGTATTGCCAAGATTACTCTCATGAATCTTAAGTTCTCAGTTAAGGACCATCTTTACACAGTATGTTAATGAGGGATATATTGGCTGTACAAAACAGTCCTTTGCCCTGACCCCAGAGATGAGCAAATTGCTGTTTCTGTGTCTCTGTTTTCAACTGAGCATCAGTTGAAGTAATTGCTTGGGTATTCAGGACCTTATTACAGAAAAAAGAAATATATACTTAAGATAGTAGAATCACATTCACAAGTCGAGATCCTCACACCATGAGAGTAACCTAGAAACTGAGATCTTGTGAAGGAATATTTGATTCAAACCTCCAATCTTCCTCCTACTCTAGGCCAAAAACTTATTGATGGGAATAGCAGGCAAAAATCTTCATGATGTAAATTCATATTTGCTCTGTCTCTGTCTCTCTTTCTCTCCTTGCCCCTGTCCCCAATATGCATATAGAATTGATTTCATGTGAGTTATATGTAAATGTATGTTGGGTGTGACTTTCCATTAAGAGTGATGGTCTGGGCTGCTGTCAGATTTACTGAACAAATGTCCTGAGACTACGGTGCACTATGATTTTGCATTACAAGCCCTCTTTATAACTGTCCCCAAAGGAGTCACCAATAATCTCAGTTTGGATAGAAATGTGGAAGAGACCTCTGCAATCTTGACACAAAAATGCCAGCACAGGTAGACCCATGGTAAGTCTGTCTGAAAAACTGCAGACTGGACTCTTACAACCATCAGTCTAAATTCAAATGCTTCCAAAGAATAAAGAAAATGAAACAATTGACCTCCTGGTAAACAGAAGAAGTCCCATCACTTCATATACTACTGAAAAATCACAAATGGAATCTACTTTTAGCATATAAACAACATTTATAGGGATGAAAAAGTAATTATGCTTATACTAAAAAATAATATCCACGTTTATTTATTTTCATAACACTGGCAAAAGAGTTTGGCCATGATTCCTAGTAGCCATCTAGTTTTTATGGTATGTACATCTCACATGAGACATAAAACACACAGACGCAGCTGCATTCTTCTAATCTTCTTCTAATCTTCTCTCATTTGAGTCTAAAGAAAATTTCAAGTGTAGTTCTGTGCATTACCAAGAGATTGCAAAATTCTGATAAATGTCCTGTTAGTTTCCTTTTCAAACCTCTTGGTATGAAGCTAAGTTTTCTTTTTTTTTCTTTTTTCTTGTAGTAGTTCTGGAGTTATCATCAGAGGTCTAATTTAACTCTGGTAACGTTTTTATATTAATATGAAACTGTGGTAGCCAGCTTCTAGGATGGACCCTACGATCCTTGCCTCCTGCTGTCCACACCCTTGTGTAGTCCCCTCCTACCCGGGGCCAACCCATGTGATCAACAGAATACCGTGAACATGGTGGTACGTGGCTTCCAAGGCTAGATCATAAAATATATCGCTGCTCTGCTTTGCTCTCCTGGGTCACTGGCTCTGAGGGAAGCCAGCCGCCGTGCCGTGAGGACACTCGAGCAGCCCTGCGTAGAGGCCCATGTGCAGAGCAGCTGAGGCTGCTCCACCTTGCCGCCGAGTGAGGGAGCCACCATGGAAGCACACCCTGTAGCTCCGGTCGAGGCCCAGCCTAAGAGGGACCTTAAGCCAGAAATGCCTCACCAAGCCACGCTTGAAATCTTGAGCCACAGAAATCATGAGAGATAATAAACGACTGTTGCTGTTTTAAGCCATTACACGAGGTGACTTGTGAGCGCTGGGAATGAAAAAATGTTGCCTGCCAACAAAGGATGCCGCAGCTGTCAAGCCACTACAGCAGCCCCTACAGTGAGCGCTGAGAGGGTTCAGGATGGAGACAAATGGGCTGCCCACGCCAAGCCCTCAGCCACTGTAGCTCCCCCAGTGACGCACCCCGAGGGGACTCAGGACGGGAAAGCACGGGATACTGGTCCTGGAGAGCTGAGGTGCATATCTAAGGAATGACTTCAAAGAGCACAGACTCTCGCACCTTCCCATACATAGAAAAGTGCTCAGCGCTTTAACTTGAGATGTCTGGTTTGCTTTAACTAACAGTAATCTTTCGATGTTCCAACTGACTGCTCTTTGTTGCAAAAACCCCTGTATATCCTGGTTCCTCCCTCACCTCTTCGGACCAGTCCCTCAGAGCTATCTGGGAAGCTGCCTCCCAGGCTTGACGTCCTGAGAAAGACTGCCAAATAAAACATAATTCTCAACTTTGAGCTTGTGCTTTTTTTTTTTTTTTCAGTCGACAGCAGCAATACATAAGTAATACAGAGACTTTTATTTTTTCATTTCGTTTCATTTCATTTTCATTTATTGCCCCGCCAGGCGGCATGCAGAATCTTAGTTCCCCAACCAGGGATCTAAAGCGTGCCCCATGCGTTGGGAGAACAGAGACTTAACCACAGGACCACCAGGGAAGTCCCCAAGGTTTTATTTTAAAAGTCAGTTGTGCGGTGGCAAAATGAAACTAATCATGCCTAATATCCATTTCTGTGGTTTATAATTGCTGTACTTCTTGCACTTTTATTCTTTGGTTGTCTCAGTGCCTGGATACATTTCCGGATATTGAAAACTAAGTACAATTACAAAAATATGTTTCAGTCCAAGATCTGAATCTGGAAATTATAAACATCTGTAGTCTTAGTAGATGGTTGGTTTATTAGGAAAGGATGTAACTCAGGAACAGCCAGAACGTAAGGGGTGGAGGGGCAGGGAGCTGGCGGTGGGAAGGTGTGTGGGGGACACGTGGGTTCCTGTGGACTTGCTGCTGAGTGAGGTAGGAAGGCATTAAGGCTGCAGGGCAGAAAAGAGATGCTGTAAATTTAAAAACTGAAAATTAAGTGTCAGCGAGGATGTGGGGACTCAGAGACCCCGGTGCCCGGCTGCGGGCGTGTAACCCAGTTCATTCAGTCTGGAGGCGAGAGCCTCAGAACACGGAGGAGTTGAGTGTGCTGGTGCCGCGCCACACAGCAAGTTCATTTTGTACAGTGGCACAGAGAAATGTCTATGAGAAGGTACGTCCTGGCAGCAAAGTGAATTAGAGTTTTCCAGAGAGGCAGAACCAGTAAGACGTATACGGTGTTCACTGTAAGGAACTGGCTCACGTGATTCTGGAGGCTGACAAGTCTCAAGGTCTGCACTGAGCAAGCTGGTGACCCAGGAGAGCTGATGAGGAAGGTCTAGCCTAAGACCCGGGAGGCAAGAGGGTGGAACAGAAGGGCAGGAGCTCACCCCACGGAAACATCCGAATCACAACTAACTGCTGAACAACCACGGACCAAAAAAATCACTGGAACCTACCAGAAAAGATATCCTATAGCCAAAGACAAAGAAGAAGCCACAGTGAGACAGTAGGAGGGGCATAATCACAAAAAATCAAATCCCATACCCGCCAGGTGGGTGACCCACAAACTGGAAAATAATTATACTGCAGAGGTTTTCCCACAGCAGTGAAAGTCCTTATCCCCATGTCAGCTTTCCCAGACTGGGGTCTGGCATCGGGAGGACGAGCCGCCAGCGCATTTGGCTTTGAAAGCCAGCCGGGCTTGACTGCAGGAATTCCACAGGACTGGGGGAAACAGAGACTCCACTCTTGGAGGGTGCACACAAGGTCTCGTGTGCACCAGGACCCAGGGGAAAAAGCAGTGGCCTCATAAGAGCCTGGGCCAGACCTACCTGCTGGTATTAAGGGTCTCCTGTGGAGGCAGAGGGTGGCTGTGGCTCAGCATGGGGACAAAAGCCTAAGACCCAGGAGAGCCGCTGTCGTGTGTTGCAGCTGAGGGCAGGAGAAGACCGACATCCCAGCTCAAGCACTCAGGGGGAAGTTCCCCCTCATTCAGCCGTTTTGTTCTATTCAGGTCTTCAAGTGACTGGATGATGCCCACCCACACTAGGGAGGGCAATCTCCGTTACCCAGTTTACCAATTCGAATGTTAATCTCATCCAAAACACCCCACAGACAAACCCAGAATTATGTTTGACTAAATGTCTGGGCACCTTCTGGCCCAGTCAGGCTGACACATAAAATTAACCCTCTGGGCTTCCCTGGTGGCACAATGGTTAAGGATCCACCTGCCAATGCAGGGGACATGGGTTTGAGCCCTGGTCCAGGAAGATCCCACATGCCACGGAACAACTAAGCCCGTGCGCCACAACTACTGAGCCCGTGTGCCACAACTACTGAAGCCCGCACGCCTAGAGCCTGTGCTCCTCAACAAGAGAAGCCACCTCAATGAGAAGCCCAACACCGCAACGAAGAGTAGCCCCCGCTCGCCACAACTAGAGAAAGCCCACGTGCAGCAACAAAGACCCAACACAGCCACAAATAAATAAATAAAATAAATAAATTTAAATATATATATATAAATATTTTTTTAAAAAATAAATTAACCCTTACACAAAGTACTGGCAGGAACCTTGATGCCCAACCCAAGGGGATTTATAATGAAAGTGTAGTAGACGAAAGTTTAAAGTGTAGTGCTCACCGGTTAAAAGTAATAAAAGTGTTTCATATTGCAACATAGATAAAACAGAAAATTATGAGTTAACAAGGTAAAAAACAAAACAAAAATACAGCTGTCCCTTTGTACCTGCAGGAGATTGGTTTCAGGACCCTCAGCAGATACTAGAATCCCAGGATGCTCAAATCCCTTATATAAAATGGCATAGTATTTGCATATAACCTACCCACACCCTCCCTTATACTTTAAATCATCTTTAGATTACTTATAATACTTAATGCAACATAAACACTGTGTAAATAGTTGTAAGTACAATGTAAATGCTAGTTGCTGCCACACAGCAAATTCAAGTTTTGATTTTGGGAACTTTTTGGAATTTTCTTTTTTGGGGGAATATTTTTGGTCCATGGTTATTTGAATCCACAGATGCAGAACCTGAGGCGATAGAGGTCTGACTGTAATCCTATTTTTATTTGCAACCCTAGAATGAGACCTAAAAAAATCTGCTCCCCCAAACCAGGAACTCATTATGATATTCAACCAAAAGAGAAAGTTCCTCCCCAAGAAGAATGCGTTTGTCACCCCTGAAGGTAGTTACTGCTCCAACTCCTTACACTGAAAAATGATCATTGAAGGGAAATGACTGATTAATTATCTTGCCTTCACTTTAGGAACTACATTTCAGGGTGACCAAATAGGCCTGAATGATGAGAAAGGGCTCTGTTTTACAGAAGGAAACTGTCACCATAAGTGGGGTCCAGCTACTCGCTGCTCAAAAGCCAATAAAGAGGCAAAGTTGGTGGAAAGGAAAGTTTGCTTTATTTTGGATGTCAGCAATGGGGGTGGGCGGACTCCTGTCCAAAGGCCAACTCCCCCTACAAATGACAATCGGGGGCAAGAGCTTTCATAGACGGAGGCAGAGGGCTCTGTGCAGAAACAGCACAGTCACCTCTGACGGTCATCTTGAAATTGGTCATCGGTGGTCTGACCAGCATCATCTTGGTTGTTTTAAGTACAGTTAACCTTCAGTTCCAGGGTCGATTTGTTCCCATTTCCTTGAGGCCAATTCTTGGAATCGTGGCAGCTTACGTCATGGCTACAGTCTGGTCATCATGTAGTTAACTTCTCCCACCCGGTAGGTGGGAGAATATCAGAATATCATCTATAGCCCCTGAAAAGGAACTAATGGTCCTTGACTATGCTTAATGACTAAATTATTATTATTTAGTCTTGTTGGACTGTTTTCCTTTGTTTCTGCATTTTCTCACTTCTCTGATTAAACTTATTTTTTGGCTAAAGTTTTTTCACAGACAAAAGGCAGGCTGGGGACATGGAGGGGGGCAAGGACCATAGGGTCATGGTTCTATTTCAATACCAGCTAATTAATGTGGAAAAATCATAGCATAAAATCACCATTTTGCAAACTCTGATAAAATAATTGATTCAGGCAACATTAATCAATAGATGAGGAAACCTTTGGGTGAAAGACTGATGGGGGAACAGAGTGTCAAGTGTCATGCCAGAGGATACTTGCTGGTTGAAAGAGGGAAACACAATTCTTCCATGAGGGACCAGGCTCTCATCGCCAGAACTCACCAAATCTTAGCATCATTAGTAATGGGGCAACCAGATATTTTGAGCATCCTGGTGTGTTGAAATACAAAGCACAAGACACTGCATTGAAGTGTTCTTACTTCAATATTTAATATTTTTGTTAATACTTTGTTTAATATTTTTGTTAAGTCTGAGCAGGATTTTAGGTCTAAATTCCAGGTGACACAGGAAGTAAAGGAGACAGGTTAAATGACTCCATGAGGGAGCAACCAACCAAATCTAAAATGTGGGACATTTTGCAGGAAAAATGATTTGGCTTTCTCAATAAGACACCGGCATTTAACGCAGGAGAAGCAGGGAACTGTCCTACATTAACTCAAACAAACCAACTGTAATAAAGTGGTTTTTTTTAAGGACAACTGGGAAAATTCGAATATGTGCTGTGTGCAAAATGGTATTAGGGAATTAATTTTCTGATGTGTGACAAAGGAATTATGGTTCTGAAAGGCGCTGTCCTCTTTATTTAGGGTTGAGACGCTATGATGTTTGTAATTTACTTTAAAATCTTCAGGAAATTATATAGAACAAAATAGGAAGCAAAAAAAGGGGCAAAATGATCATTGTTGAATCCAAGGGATGTGTTCATTAAGTCATTCTCTGTACTTTTCTGAATATTTGAAAAACTTCATATACAAAGGTTAAAAAGGGGTCTGCGGGGCTCCTGGGAAGAAGAAATTCAGAGGTTTTAGGAATCATTTAACATTTGAAAACTCATATCCAAACATAAACTGATGGGTATAATTCTCACTGATATACTTATCTTTGCATTAAGCCTGTTTCAGAAAGACTGTTCACTCAGTCCAGGAAGACAACATAACTAACAGTTGTTTGAGAGAAATTCAGGGTCATGAAAGCAAACTGGCCAGGCCCTTGGTGATCAAGAGTGGATCAGACCAGGGACCAGGAGCCTCGGGTTCTAACCCTGGGGCTACCAAGTGTTATTTCCTCTCACTTGAGGCCTGAGGGTTCTTGCTCCAAAACGGGAGCATCTATTCAACTCCATGAACATTTCTTAACCATGTGCAGTGTTCCAGCACCGGGTTAGGTGCCGCTGGAATGAAGAATGATCCTATGGTGCTTCTCATTCAGTAGGAAAGACAGACAGGAAAGGCAGTAGGAAAGACAGACAGGAAAGGTTAAGCCAGGGAGTTCCCTGGTGGTCTAGTGGTTAGGATTTGGCGCTTTCACTGCCATGGCCCGGGTTCAGTCCCTGGTTGGGGAATTGAGATCCCACAAGCTACATGGCCAAAATTTAAAAAAAAATAAAAGGCCAAGCCAACTAGGCGCTGATCAGGACCATGAAGGCGGACAATCAATGCACAGCAAAGATTACTCAGAATTCAAGCAGATACTAACGGTATTTTGTTATAGCAGCCCAAACAGACTAAGACAGGTGCATAAAATAAAATACATAGGATTACAAAGGAAACATTGTTGAAACTCTACTAACAAAATGTACTTCAAATTTGTGATATGTAATATATTTGCTCTTTTGTTAATGCGTTAAATAACAAGCTCTAGTGATGAATCTAATTAACTGCTCTGATTTCAAGGGAGTGATGAGTATAAATAATATTCTGCATCAGATTCAATGTGATATGAAATGTCTGGAGTTTCCATGGGTTACAAAGCCATTGGTACTGCTTTGGTTTGTTGTCTCATTCATAATTGAAGAGGATGCTCAATTTCAGTCAGAGGTTGGTGAAAGTAATGACCTAACTTCTTTCCCAGCTAAATTTAAGACCCCCTGAATTCTATCCAAGGACACCTTGAGGACACCAGTTAAGAACTGAGGGACCTCCCTGGCAATCCAGTGGCTAAGACTCCTCTCTTCCAGCGCTTGCATTGCAGGGGGTGTGGGTTCGATCCCTGGTTGGGGAACTAAGATCCCACATGCCCCGTAGCCAAAAACAAAAACAAAAACAACCTCATGAGTGTGAAGCTATCTTACTTACCCTGAAAATAGGTATAGCACGAATGGCTGTATCTTTAGGATCTTGCTGAGTTCAGGGGAGACTCATTCTCTTTGAAAGGCCCAAGTTTATTAACTGATTCTTTTGGGTGAGTTAGTTTGGGAGCAGGAGATTCACCTAGGCTCCCAGTATCTCCCTACAGCTGAGTTATTAATCGTACAGAGGGAAAAATACTTTTATAGCGGGGAACTATCCCAGACATCATAATGTAAACGACCACTGCAAGTGTCCAACGTTTAAAAATATTAGTTGTAGGACACACTGAGATCATGTCACTCCGGACACAAAATGTGTAACCAGAATAATCTCAAGTAAATAATCAGATAAACCCAAATCGAGGGACCCTGTACACAGTTATGTACCTCTTCACTTCAAAAATGTACATGTCATGACAAAGAAAGGCTGAGGAACTGTTCCAGATTATAGGAGATTAAAGAAGTTGACAATGAAATGTCTTGCTTAACCCGTGACTGGAGCCCAGCTTGAAAACAAAGGTTTATAAAGGATATTATTGGGACAACTGGTAAAATCCAAACATGGAAAATATATTACACAATAATATTGTATTAATATTAATTTATTGAATTCGACGATTTTCCTGAGATTATGTAAGAGAATGTCTTTGGTCTTAGGAGATATACCTTGTATTATTTAGAGGCGAAGGGGACATATTAGACTTAATGGTTCAGCAAAAATAAGTCTCTTTATATATTAGATAGATAAATAGGTACAAATATTGGGTGCATATATACACATACATACATATATACACATATATACATATATATCTATACACAAATATATACATATATTTCTATATACACGTATATACATAAATATATACATACATGGAGGGAGAAAGAGAGAGAGGGTTCATGAGCAAATGAGACAAAAATCTAACAACTGGTGAATCTGGATGAAAGGTGTAAAGAAGTTCACAGTCCTATTATTGCAACTTTTTTGTGGGTTTGACTTTTTTCCAAAATACAAAGTTAAAAGCAATTAAAAAGCCCACGATCCAGAGTCAGCTGTTACAAACGCTTCAGCTACTTTAAAAAAAAATTTATTTATTTTATTTATTATTATTTTTTGGCTGCTTTGGGTCTTCATTGCTGTGCGTGGGCTTTCTCTAGTTGTGGCGAGCAGGGGCTACTCCTCACTGCGGTGCGTGAGCTTCTCATTGCAGTGGCTTTTCTTGTTGCAGAGCACGGGCTCTAGGTGAGCAGGCTTCAGTAGTTGCGGCACGCAGGCTCAGTAGTTGTGGCTCGCGGGCTCCAGAGCGCAGGCTCAGTAGTTGTGGTGCACGGGCTTAGTTGTGGCGCACGCCGCTTAGATCCGCGGCGTGTGGGATCCTCCCGGGCCAGGGTTTGAACCTGTGTCCCCTGCATTGGCAGGCGGATTCTTAACCACTGCGCCACCAGGGAAGCCCCTCAGCTACTTTTAGCTCTGATCAACACCAGAGTCTCTGCTAATTAGCTAATGCGCGGTAGAAATTAGTTTTCATCGTGTAGTCATGGCGCTCAGATGTAGGGATTAGCTGGGCTTACTGTGCGGGCCCCCCAGGTTTAGGCAGGGGATAAGAATCCAACCAGTCCTGTGGCCTGAACTTCTCTGAATGGCACCCGGGGCTTATGGTTCTGAACCACCCACATGTGCAGGTGCCCACTGGAGGCGTCTGTTCCTGAGTCCTGAGACCTGACACCGGAACTGTAGTCGCTGCATCCGCCCTGAGTGAACCTTTCAGAGGGAGGGTCTGGAGGCTGAGGCCCTACAGCCTGGACTACATGGAGGTCCAGCAGAGGCGTCTAAGGGTTGCTGGGTCAGCCTGCGCACGAGTGCATGTGGCAGAGTTCAGTCTGAGATGTGGTATTTTCAAGACCTTCTCTTCCTCCCCATTATTATTATTTTATAGCTTTACTGATATACATATACCTCCCACTTTTAGTCGAGAGGTCCATGAATTTTGTAATACACTGTCCGGCAACTGCTATATTCGTTTCAGAACTCTCTCATCACCCCTAGAAGTTCCCTCCTGTCTCACTGCTCTCATCACCGCCCCCATCTGGACCACAAAGTGCTACCGATCTGCTTTCTGTCCCTATGGCTTTGCCTTTTCTAGAATTTTCTCTGAATGGAGTCATCTCAGGATGTAAACTTCTGTGACTGGCTTCCTTCACTCAGCATAATGCTTTTGAGATTCACCTCCTGTGCTGTGTGCTGTGGTTTTGATTCAGATTTCCCTAATGATTAGTGACGTCGGGCACCTTTTCATGTGCTCATTGGCCATTTTTATAACTTCTTTGGAGAAACGTCTCTTCAAGTCCTTTGCTCGTTTTTTAAGTGTATTTTTTTTTTTTTTAAGTGTATTGTTTTTTGATGCTGCTGTTGAGTTGCAGTTCTTCATATATTCTGTATATTAATCCCATACAAGATACATAAATTGCAAGTATTTTCTCCCATTCCATAGGTTGCTTTTTCACTCAGTTGATAGTACCCTTTGGTACACAAAAGTTTTAAATTTGGATGTAGTCTTTAGTCTTTTAAAATCTGAAACATTTCCCAGGCCTTTCTTTACCTTTCATGACATTGACATTTTTGGAGACTACAGGCCCTGATTTTGTAGAATGTCCTCAACTTGGGTTTATATAATTGTCTCCTCATGATTTTGTTCAGCTTGTGCATTTTTTGGCAGGAACACAAGATCTGTGATGTTGTGGTCTTTTCAGTACATCCATCAGGAGGCATGTCACCAGTCTGTCCTATTATTGGAGATGTTGATTTAAATCTCTTAACTGAGGTGGTGTCCTCTGATAAGTGTGTAATGGATAAGCAATCTGGGGGGACAGCGTTAAGATTGTGTGCGTGTTATAAGTATCCTTTGCCCCAACAAAATGTAACCCAGTAGTTTTAGCATCCATTATGATTTGAGCCTGAATCAATGATTATAGTGATGATTTGCTATGATGGGTGAAAAATGGTGACTTGATTTTCTACTTGTATTAGTCCCTCTACATCTATTATGGCATTTTAGTTGGCATTTTACTTTCCCTTATAATGAAAGAAGAGCTTTCTTCACTCTTCCTGTTTATTTGTTCTTCGATATCATTCTGATTCACAGATTCCTTTTTACTCAAGGTGTTATTACATCTATAATCATTTTGGTGAACTTTGTTTTTTGTTTGATTGTTCGTTTTTCGCATGTAACCATATATCTGGATATCACTCTGTATCAGTTCATAGAGTTCTTCCTTGTTGGTTTTTATAGCAATGTGCTACTTCATCGTGTGGACATGCTATAATTTTTTCAAACAATTTCTTACATATGGACATCTAGGTTGTTTTGAATATTCTGAATTACAAAGTATGCTGTAATAAATAACCATCACAATTTTTTTTGTATTGCTAGAGGTAATTGAGGGTAGTACCCAGACGTGCTATTTCTAGGTCAAAGGGTAAATACTCTGTAATTTTCTTAGCTATTGCTCAATTCCCCTCAGCAGAGCTTGGACCATTTTGTAGTGCCCACTTCCAGCCTCGCCACAGAGTGGTTTGTCAAGACATTGAGTTTCTGCTCTTCTGATGAATGACAGGTGCATTGTCACTTAGGTTTGTCTCATCGTGTGCAGAGAGGTTGCATCCTTCCACCAAATAAGTGGCTCCTAAGACCTTATTTTAGAGAAATGGCTTCCATTTGGGCTCCAGGTGCTTACTCTTTGGCCCCAGCCCCTCTCTCCTCCCCGTCTGGACAGATGAGGTCGGTCAGATTGCAGGGATGGGATCCTCACGACTATCAAGATCATCATCAAACGCGCCCCAACGTGAGAGGGCACTCAGTCCACTGGCACCAAGTGGGCACATTTACGTGCAGCTGGACAACTTGCACAGCCCTCCCTCTCACTCCTGTCTCAGCCTCCAGAGTCACCTCCTGCAGAGGGTACAGATAACCCTCCCTGCTGAGTGCTGAGGCAAAGGGGTTCAGAGAGACGAAGCAGCTCACCCAGCCAGTGAGAGGACAGTCCAGTCCAGAGACCATAAGCATAGAGTCCTAGTCCGTGCCTGCAAAGTTAGGGAACTGTCCCCAAGACCACTCTCACTTCTGACACCAGAGGCCAGCCCAGGGTCCCCACAACCACCGCCAAGTTCAGTGACTCACTAGAAGGACCCTCAGAACTTGCTGAAAGCTATTATACTCACAGTTACACTTTATTACAGCAAAAAGATACAGATGAAAACCAGCCAAGAGAAGAGACAAATAGCGTGGAGTCGGGAGAGGTTCCTACTCAGCGTCCGGATAAACAAATGTAACTGCTCAGGACACTATGGGGCCTTCCTGGGACAGACCCCTCCCCCCATGTCCTCTGCTTTAGCTCCTCTCTGAAGCGCCTATATAACAGTATCTGATGCACATTTCCTGAGTTGTTTTACAGATGCTAAAACCACCACCAAATGGAAAAAGTGAACTACATGATGACCACGATCACATAGCCCCTAGACCTACTGGCGCCTAAGGACTGATAATGTTACCACCACTCACCATCAACCAATCAGAGAACAGGGCATAAGCTGATCACACACCCTGGGACTCCCCTCCCGCACTTTGCCTTTAAAAACACCTCCCTGAGTGCAAGTGTTTTGAGCATTAGCTGCCCTGGACTCTTTGTTTGGTGCCTTCACCACAACCTGGTGTCAGTAGATTGGCTTTACTGCCCGTGGGCAAGTGGACCTACATTTGGTTCCCTAACACAAAGGCACTCTTATGAGACAGGAGAGCCTAAGGGCTTAGAGATCACCTCTGGGGAGCTGAGGGCAAAGAGGAGATCTCTTTTTGGGCAAGGGTAAATTCTTTATTACACAATGCCCTTTCCTTGTGATACATTCATGCAAGTGAGGGTACCTGCTCATGACCTTGGAGGAAGAGCCCAGCCTCTGCGCCCACGTAACTGGCATGAAGAAGAATCCCACTTGGCTAAACAGCAGGACTGGGAAACGGACAGCAACAGCCAGTCTGCAAGAAAAGTACAGTAGACTCTGGTTATTGAGAATTCACATCCAGTGTTTTTCTCTACTCATCAAATATGGAAGAAAAACGTCAGTTTGACCCCACTAGGCTCTTGCGTCAGGCTCAGCTGGCCTTAGTATCTTTTCTGATTTGACTGCATCCAGAACCCATAGGTGGTGCCAATTTTCAGTTTGGGCAACAAATAATTTTAAAAAGAAAAAAAAAGGGAATCTGAAAGTTTAACAAACCTCTTTCTTCTATCGAATTACACTTCCCAGTTGCGGTAATGTTACAATGAAGATTGCCTTGCAATTTGCACAAAGGGGTAAGTTCATATCTTTATTCACTGTGGGACTGTCGTTGACACTTGCAAAAATCTTCCACCTCCAAATCAGACAAAGGTCAATTGAGAGGAGGCCACCAAGCCTTACTATTTAGGGATGGGGGAGGGGAGAGGAAAGGAAGACAAATTCAGACCTGACGGAGCAGGGGATTGGGGGTGGCGTGGCAAGGGGGGCTGGGAGGGAGGAGGAAAAGCTTTTTGGTTCACCTCAAAAGCTTTTTCCACACACTGGGCTATCCTGAAGGAGGAGGACAGAGTTTGTTCTCTCTCAAGGGTCCTCCAGCCCACCCAGTGTCCTTCTCAGGATTTCCATTCTCCTCTAGCCTTCCTTGGATAGGATGCCGGGGCCACAGATAGATGTTTTCTTTTTTTTTTCCTTTTTTTTTTTGGCCACGCCTTGTGGCTTAAAGGATCTCAGTTCCCTGATCAGGGACTGAACCCAGGCGACGGCAGTGAAAGCCTGGAATCCTAACCACTAGGCCATCAGGGAACTCCCTCAATTATATTCTTGGTCTGGGGCTTCAGCTGACATTCCCAGACGGGGGTCTGTTACAGTCTTCCAAATTTGGAGGTCTGTGGATTCATCCCAGACACCTGATCTGTTCAATCATCAATTTCACGGCTGACTCTTTCTCTGTGTCTTCAGTGTGAATGTGACTCAGTCAAAATATGACTTCCGGTCACATGGGCCATTCTGGCCTCCCTAAAGGGGATTTCCCAGCATCTCGGGCTTCCACAACTCCAGTTAGATACTTTCCTTCTTTCTCCAGTTTTAAGCATCTGGGAATCTCAGCCAAGCCTAAAATCAGAGGTCCTCATCTATCACCTCAATGAATGAACAATAAATATTATATACTCGGCTGGTTTCTATGTAAAATGTTTCTAGCACCAATTCCATTCCATTGTGCGAGGGGAGGGTGTTGGTGGCAGTAGGGGGGGTGGTTCCCAACACTATCCAACAAGTCTCCAGACACCAGCTCAGTGACCCACAATTCAACTCTATTCTGACACTGCCTACTCAGAGATGGCATCATATCCCACAGGTTAAGGGCTCAGTCTCACATGCCTACCCCCTTCCCCAGCTTCAGAAGCCAGTCATAAGTCCAGCTGATCACCTGTGCTTCTGACCAACCAGCTACAGTGTCGATTGGAGGTTCCAACAACCCCGCTCCTTGTGTTTGATTAATGTACTAGAGCAGCTCACAGAACTCAGAGAAACATTTAATTCACTAGATTTCTGATGTATTATAAAAGGATATGAACAGCCAGATGGAAGCGATTCGGAAGGCAAGGTATGGGGAAGGGGCGTGGAGCTTCCATGCCCTCTCCAGGCATACCATTCTTCCCCCATCTCCAAGTGTTCACCAGCTCAGAAGCTCTCCAAACCCTATCTTTTGGGGGTTTTCTGGAAGCTTCATTTCATAGGCATCATTGATTAAGTCATTGGCCATTGGTGACTACTGACTCGACCTCCAGCCCCTCTCCCCTCCCTGGGGGTGAGGGGGTGGGACCAAAAGGTTCAGCCTCTAATCGCGTGGTCAGTTCTTCTGGCAACCAACTCCCACCCTTAGGGGGATCCAAAAGTCATCTCATTAACATAAAAAAGAACCTTCATCCTTCTAGTCACTTAGGAAATTGCAAGGATTTTAGGAGCTCTGTGTCAGAAACGGATGAGGACCAAGTATATATTTAATTACATTACCATACCAAGACCCAAATATCCTTTCTTTAGGAAAATGCAGAATTGGGGATCATAAGCATCCAGCATTTTGTTTTGACACCAATTGATTTATTCATCAAATATTTATTGAGGGTTTACTCTGTGCCCAGCGCTGTGCTGGCACTGGAGGCTTAATGATGAGCAGGACAGGCAAGATCAAAGTTGAAGAAAGGCACTGCTCTTAGATGACTTTCAGTTATTTTTCATTCAGAAGGGAAACACTCTCTGAGAACTGAAAACTCTACCTCAGTCTCATCAAAAAATAAACTGAGGTAGATTAAATGTTTTAAGAGTTTGAGCAAAAATTAATTTGAGTCAGGCAGCATCCAATGTAGGAAATGGAAAGGAGCTCTGAGGAGCTGTACAAAATGAAAGACTTTTATAGGCAGAAGGGAGCAGAAACAAGGACGTTATACTAGGCAAAAAAGCCAGGTGGTTATAGCAGGTTACTTTCCTTTCGAGTCTGTCAGGCAGATGACCTAACTAGTGCTAGGAGTCAGGTGATTCTAAGAATCAGGTGATTCCCGATTGACCGATTAGAGATTCCATTTCTAGGAGAGCAGAAATTGTAATTTAAGTCGTCTTGGTTTGGTGACATGCGGCTTAACATAAGCGACTCCATTTGGGGCCTGTTGTCTGGTTCTTAACAGTCTCAACCAGCGGTGGAACTTACATCTTATAAAATTTATCTTAGTAGTATTTTTAATAGTTAAGCATTTTAAAAATATATAATAAAATATTTTTGGAAAAGAGTACACAGTACCCGAGCATGGTAAGTTCAAATGGCCCAGAAGGGATCACAGATAAGTCAACGGCTCCTTCCCCCACAGCTGGTAGGAGTTTGGGCTTTGGGCCTGCAGGGGGGCCTCCTAGCCAGCTCTCCTTTCCCCTCAGGCCTATTCTAGATCTTTGGACCCGAGGACTCTGGCATGCGGGGCGGGGGTTGGGGGTGGTGGCAGGGGTGAGACAAGTCCCCAATCCCCAAGAAAGGCCTTGGGTTCACATATCCAACCAGCTGTTTGGGGTAGGGATGGAAGTTACTCATTCCCAGATGCTTATGGCTGCCAGATACTGATCCAGACATTTGGTTGGGATACATCACCTCCTTGCAGGTGAAGAGCTGGGAAGGGGTGGCTGGATGAGTGCCTGGTGTGAGAACCAGGGCAAAAAACCTCCCCCCACCCCACTATTCTTAACTGCATACTAAACAGCTTCATGTTGGCAGGGGGGCAGTGCAAGTCTTTTCTTCCTTAGTCACCTACAATGCATGGGATTTGTAGCCACCACTGATGCCTCTGCCTGAACAAAGGATCCCTGAAGGATGTTATACTCTACTTTTCTTCAACAAAAACTGCCCTTGCAACACAGGAATACCAGTGAATTACCAATTTTTCATCTTTAAGCAGTGAGGTACGCTGCCAGTTCTAGACAAGAAGCCATTTCTGATTTCTAGAAGACTTCTTGCAGCCAGTGGGTTGGAGGCGGGGCCTGGCTGTAAAGGACTGAGAGTAGAATTCAGTTACAGGGCCCACTGTGCTGGGGTCGCCTCTTGTGTTGGAAATTACCTGCTGTGAAATGACGTTAAAAACACCCGCTCTTCACTCTTCACTGTTCCTTCCTTCCCTCCTTCCATTTATTTTTAATTGCGATAAAATATACACAACATAAATTTTACATTTTAAAATTTAAATTGAAAATTTTTAAATTGTGGTAAAACACACGTAACATAAAATTTACCATCTCAGCCATTTTTAAGTGGACAGTTCAGTGGCATCAGGTACATTCACATTATTGTGTATCCACCACCACAATCCACCCCCAGAACTCTTTCCATCTCACAAAACTGAGACTGTGTACCCATTAAACAACTTCCCATTCCCTCCTCCTTCCAGTCCCTGGCAACTACCACTCTACTTTCTGTGTCTATGAGTTTGACTATCTAGATACTTCATATAAGTGAAATCAAGCCATATTTGTCCTTTTGCGTCTCACTCAAAAGCATAGTGTAACATCCTCAAGGTTCACATGTTGTAGCCTGTGTCAGAACTTCTTTCCTTTTTAGGCTGAATAATATTCCATTGTATTGCTAGACCACATTTTGTTTATCTATTGATCTGTCCATGGACATTTAGTTGTGCCCACATCTTGGCTATTGTGAATTATGCTACTATGAACCTGGGTGCACAGATACCTGATCGTGTCCTGCTTTCAGTTGTTTTGGGTGTGTACCCAGAAGTGGAGATACCCTCCTCACTTTTCTTAATTACAAACTAAATGACTCTATGCTGGGAAGAGAAAGTCAGGATGAACGTGCAGTCTGTTGGATGTTTACAACCAGCTTGATAACCCAGCTGAAGCTTTCTCATTTAAAAAAAGAGAAAAAGGGATTTCACCTTCTCACAGATTTGTATAAACTCTCACCCACTGACACACTTTCAAACATACCTCATTTCTGATATAACTTTCCTCCCTCTCTCCCTCTCTCTCGCCAGAAATTATACCCACCACAGATACCATACTCTTATTAGGTACTTTCCCTATTCACATCAGAGCTGTATCATAGAAAGTTAGCCCTGAAAAGCAAATACCCCTTCACTGTAGGTATGGACTTTCACACAATCTCTTGTCTTAGATTTACGTAAAAGATCAAGTTCCATTTAAGAGAAAGAACAAAGAAAAGGTGGCATCCAAAAATGCCTGAAAGGGATTAAATAAAAAATAGATCAGCTGCTCAAGAGGGAATAGGAAACAACTAGCAATTCACAGACTTAGAAAGTCAATAAACACAAGGAAGTGTGCTCATTTGCATGAATAATCAAATAAATGGAAATTTTAAAAGAGATCTTATTTTTCACCTCTCCGACTGGCAGATAAAGAGACCGGTATTATCAAAGTTTGATGAGGCTGTATGGAAACAAACACTGAGGGTGGGGATGGAAATAACTGCAACCTTTTTGAAGCACAATTTGGCAAAAAAAAAAAAACCCTATGGCTCAGCATTTACACTTTTAGGAATCTGTATTTCAGAGGCATTTCACAAATCCATAAGAATACCCATGCAAGTCCATAAGAAAACATGCAGCCTCTGTTCTAATAGCAAATAACTGAAAACTTCCCCGTGTCCATAAGTTCAAGTCCTAACAACTAGCACCTGTGAATGTGACCTTATTTGGAAATAGGATCTTTCTAGATATAATTAGTTAAGATGAGGTCATACTGGATTAGGGTGGACCCTAAACCAATGTCTGGTGTCCTTATAAGAAGAGGAGAGGACACACACACATACACACAGGGAAGAAGGCCATGTGCCCATGGAGGCAGAGATTGGAGTGATATAGCCACTAGCCAAGGAATGCCTGGAGCTTCCAGAAGCTGGAGGAGGCAAGGAAGATGTCTTCCTTAGAGCTTCTGGAGGGATCAGAACTCTGTTGACACCCTGATTTTGGACATCTGTCCTCCAGAACTGCGGGAAAAAATACATTTCTGTTATTTTAAGCTATCCAGTGAGTTATAATTTGTCATGGCAGCCCTAGGAAAGTAATACAGTAGGGTATAGCTCGATAAATAATGATACATACACATGAGTAGGGATGGGTGTGAGACCCTCAATCTATTCCTTATTATGCTTTGGATTTTGAACTATGTGAATATAGTTCCTTTTATAAAAATAAAATTTAAACAATAAAATATCATTCTACTTCTTTCCCTATAACCTAGTTGTTTGGGTTTTATTTATTGCACTTTAAAGTTACAGTAATGGAGGACAATTATATTGAGTTTTTTCATAAAATTTTGAATTGGAAAGGTCTAAGAGATTGCCTAGTGTAGTAGGCAGAATAACGGCTCCCAAAGATGTCCACATCCTAATCTCCAGAACCATAAATATATTAGGTTATATGGCAAAGAGGAATTAAGTTCACAGATGGAAGTTACGTTGCTAATCAGCTGACCTTAAAATAAAGAGGTGGGACTTCCCTGGTGGCGCAGTGGTTGAGAATGTGTCTGCCAATGCAGGGGACATGGGTTCAAGCCCTGGTCCAGGAAGATCCCACATGCCACGGAGCAACTTACCCTGTGCGCCACGACTACAGAGCCTGCGCTCTAGAGCCCGCGAGCCACAACTACGGAGCCCGTGAGCCACAACTACTGAAGCCCGCAAGCCTAGAGCCTTTGCTCTGCAACAAGAGAAGCCACTGCAATGAGAAGCCTGTGCACCGCAACAAAGAGTAGCCCCTGCTCGCCACAACTAGAGAAAGACTGTGCACAGCAATGAAGACCCAACACAGACAAAAATAAATAAATAAACAGATAAATTTATTTATTTAAAAAAATAAAATAAAAAAATAAAGAGATAATTCTGGCTGAGCTGGATCAATGTAATCACAAGGATCCTTACAAGTGGGAGAAGGAGGCAGAAAAGTCGGCGTCAGAGTGATGTAATGTGAGAAAGGCTCAATAGGCCATTGCTGACTCTGGCCTTGAAGATGGAGGGAGTGGCCATGAGCCAAGGAATGCAGGCAGCCTCTAGATACTGGAAAAGGCAAAGAAATGGATTCACCCCAAGAGACTCCAGAAGGGAACACGGATTTGCTAATACCATGGCTTTATTAGCCCAGTGAGACCCCCATCTGACTTCTGACCTCCAGAAATGCAAGACAATAAATCTGTGTTGTTTTAAAACACTAAGTGTGTGGTAATGTGTTATAGCAGTAACAAGAAACTCATACATCTTGTCAACCCCTCATTCTGTAGAAGAAGAAACTGAGATACAAGAACACCAGAGAAAAGAATCAATACTCTACCCCAGATGTCCTGGTTAATAAGGGTGTTTTCACTATAAAATGTGTACATGAATAATTAGAGGAGAAACTTCCTTTCACCTCGTACACATTTTGTCAAAATCAAACTTCCTGGAACATTTAAAAAGTGATTTGCTCGGGCTTCCTTGGTGGCACAGTGGTTGAGAATCTGCCTGCTAATGCAGGGGACACGGGTTCGAGCCCTGGTCTGGGAAGATCCCACATGCCGCGGAGCAACTAGGCCCGTGAGCCACAACTACTGAGCCTGCGCGTCTGGAGCCTGTGCTCCGCAACAAAGAGAGGCCGCAATAGTGAGAAGCCCGCGCAAAGCAATGAAGAGTGGCCCCCGCTTGCCACAACTAGAGGAAGCCCTCGCACAGAAACGAAGACCCAACACAGCCAAAAATAAATAAATAAATAAATATTTTAAAAAATGATTTGCTCTTTGAAAAATTCAGCACATTAACATTTCTGGACTATTTCTCATCTTAAAAGCAAAAATAAACAGTAGGGACATTCCACACTCACTCTCAAACCAACTTATTAAGAACCACTTTTTTAGGACTTGCCTATGGTTTGCCATAGTTTACCATCCTGAATTGTAATTCCTCTGCTATTCCCAAATAAACTCATTTTCCTGGTGAAATAACTGGCTCTTAACAAAACCAAACTGAAAACTTTTCCACCCAGCTGAACTGGTTTCACTTGCCTTCCTGGTAAAATTGGACTAAAAATTTCTCACTTCAAACCAATGCAGAGTTTTTATTCCAATGCAAATGAAGAGCTTTATGAGAAAAAAAACATACCATGCTGGTTCACACACAATGAACTGCATAAATAACTGTTTATTGTCAAGAGTAATAAAAAGGTCATTTCTAGAATTAATGTGATTCTGAACGCTGTTATATAAGGCATTAAAAGGTTAACGCAAAGCACGTTTGTAAGAAAACTGGTAAGGGCAAAAACAGTCTTGATCAAGTGGCATATGAAAGAAAATTATTGTTTTTTAAAAAATATTTATTTATTTATAGCTGTGTTGGGTCTTCGTTTCTGTGCGAGGGCTTTCTCTAGTTGCGGCGAGTGGGGGCCACTCTTCATTGCGGTGTGCAGTCCTCTCACTTTCGTGGCCTCTCTTGTTGCAGAGCACAAGCTCCAGACACACAGGCTCAGTAGTTGTGGCTCACGGGCCTAGTTGCTCCTTGACATGTGGGATCCTCCCAGACCAGGGCTCAAACCCGTTTCCCCTGCATTGGCAGGCAGACTCTCAACCACTGCACCACCAGGGAAGCCCCCTTTTTTAAAAAAATTTTTTTAAAAAATTTTTATTTATTATTTTTGGCTGCGTTGGGTCTTCGTTGCTGTGCATGGGCTTTCTCTAGTTGCGGTGAGGTGGGGGCTACTCTTTGTTGTTTCGGTGGCTTCTCTTGTTGTAGAGCACGGGCACCAGGCACGTGGGATCCAGTAGTTGTGGCACGCGGGCTCTGTAGTTATGGCTCACAGGCTCTAGAGCACAGGCTCAGTAGCTGTGGCCCACGGGCCCAGCTGCTCCACAGCATGTGGGATCTTCCCAGACCAGGGCTCGAACCGTGTCCCCTGCATTGGCAGGCGGATTCTCAACCACTGCGCCACCAGGGAAGCCCCCATCCTCAGCTTGTTTTTACTCACATCGTGTTTGCAGGATGATTGCCCTAGGACATCCAGGAGAAAAAGCCAGACCAATTCTTTTTGTAAATGTTTTTTAAAGAAAGAACATTTCCCAGAAACCTCCAAATGACTGCCCCCCACGGCTCACTGACCCGAACTGAGTGGGTGTCAGGCTTACCCTTCTACTCCTCACTGCCATGCAGAACAGGGTGACCCTGGCTGGTGTAGACAACCAGCATTTTCTCCAGTCACACAGGTGAGGTTAGACACTGGAACAAAATCAGGCTTCTGCCAGTGTGGAATAAAGGGAACAGGGCAGTTGGGCGGGCACTCAACAGTGCCTGCTGGAATTGGAAAATGATCTTCAGAGTTCACTTCAACTCTGTCTACAGTAATGGCATAGAAGTTGAAATGAAAGGTCCATTATTACCTTTCTTATCTTAGATATTGAAAAGATATCACAAACTGTGTCCAAAATGAACCTACTGATCTTTTCCAAAGAAAACCTGCTCCATCTACAATCTTCCCAACCATCCTAATTAATAACAACCCCGTTCATTGCATCAAAACCCTGGAATCAGCCTGGACTCCTCCCCTCTTGCACCCAGTATTCTAACCATCAGCAAATCCTATTTGTGTTGCCTTCAAACTACATCCAACTTGGGACTTGCCTGGCGGTACGGAGGTTAAGACTCCATGTTTCGGGCTTCCCTGGTGGCGCAGTGGTTGAGAATCCGCCTGCCAATGCAGGAGACAAGGGTTCGTGCCCTGGTCCGGGAAGATCCCACATGCCGCGGAGCAACTAAGCCCGTGAGCCATGGCCGCTGCGCCTGCGCATCCGCAGCCTGTGCTCCTCAACGGGAGAGGCCACAACAGTGAGAGGCCCGCATACGAGACGAGGGAGCACCTGGAGGAGCACCCTTGGCTAGACCGGGGTCCCCGTGATGGGAAGCTGCAGGAGCGACACTCCTCCAGGCGGCTCTGTGGGCTGCGGACGGGAACAAAGAAGCCTGAGCAGAGAGGAAGGGCAAGGCCATACGGGGGCTGCGGCTGACATTCTGCTTTGTGGGCACTTGTGAGCTGCTACTTTGGGCATGCCCAGAAATAACTAAGGACACCGGGGGACGAAGAAAAGGGCTAATTTCCAACAGAGCTGGTGAGGCTTGTGCCAGGAGGAAACGCAAACTGCCTTTATTTTGTGCCTACAGGCTAGTCAGGCGCTTTGGTGCTATAGGCGGTTAACTCCAAATGTATATACAGGAAGTCCCCGACATACAAACGAGTTCTCTTCCGAGAGCACCTTTCTAAGTCCAGTTTGTGTGTAAGTCCAACAAAGGTAGCCTAGGTACCCAACTAACACAGTCGGCTCCATAGTACTGCATTGTAATAGGTTTATAATACTTTTCACACAAATAATACATTTAAAAAAACCACACAGGGCTTCCCTGGCGGCGCAGTGGTTGAGAATCCGCCTGCCGATGCAGGGGGCGCGGGTTCGTGCCCCGGTCCGGGAGGATCCCACGTGCCGCGGAGCGGCTGGGCCCGTGAGCCGTGGCCGCTGAACCTGCGCGTCCGGAGCCTGTGCTCCGCAATGGGAGAGACCACAGCAGTGAGAGGCCCGCGTACAACAAACAAACAAACAAACAAAAACCACACACACGAAAAGAAAACATTTTAAATCTTACAGTACATACCTTGAAAAGTGCAGCAGTACAGTGCAACAGCTGGCGTGCAGGGGCTGGCATCGAGTGCACAGGCAAGAAGAGTTACTGACTGAGGAGGGAGGGAGGTGGGAGATGGCAGAGCTGAAGGGTCGTCAGCAATAGGAGACGGAGGGCCGCAATTTCACTCACACCTGACGTTGATGGAACGCACGTTCGCCTCTTTGAAAGTTCGCAGCTTGATTCGTACGTAGAGGACTTACCATAATGGGGATAATGTTTTGAAAATATTAAACCACTGTGTTTTGTTTCCCAATTAAATCACATTCCCTGGCAGTCTTCCATCTCCAAGTTTGAGCCACCAACCTCTTTGTCCCAGGGAAGGAGAGCTTGTTTACTCCTAGAACAAGGAAGTAATTGCTTTGAGTTCCACAGGTGATTTTCTTGAGGCTGTAGCATGGAGTAAACAGGCATCCTGGTCTGCCTACGGCAGTCCCCGACTACTCTTGTGGTCCTGGCATTATTATTATTATTATTAATCCATTTAAGCATCAAAGGTATCCCTGTCTGGACAATAAATTATAGTAATCCCCACCTTAGAAGATAATAGTTTGAAAATATTTGTTGAGAGGGAAGGATTTTCTAAGTCCCTTTAGCATCCATTAACAAATCAAGTATCAAATTTTGCGAAAAGACGATAGGATTTTACTTGAGATCAGGGGTAGCAAGAAATCAGGGTAGAAGGTAGACCAGTGGTTCTTAAAGTGTGGTTAGCACCAGCAGCAGCAGCAGCTCCTGGGAGCGTGTTAGAAATGCACATTCTCAGGCCCCATCTCAGACCTGCTGAACCGGAAACTCTGGGGATGGGGTTGAGTCATCTGTGCTTTAATAAGCCCTCCAAGGGGTTCTGATGCAGCAAAAGTTGGAGATCCTCTGAGGCAGAGAAAGTGAAACACTTTTCCTTCAACATTATGGGAAAGGAGGGCAAAGGAGAGAGCTGTAGAGGAAGCAAGAGGCGTGAGCCACTTGGGCCCTCACTTCCTCTCTCCCTGGGAGTGCTGAGGGCTGAGGTAGAAACACCCAGATGAAATGGATGATCTTGAGAACTTTAGGAATGCCAGTGGCATTCATACAACAGTGGGTGGAGGAGGAACAAAGTTTTAGGAGAGGGTCCATGTGGACACATTTCAACATGGCGCCAGGGCAGGGCAGTGGGGTGTAGAGGGAGCTGTCAAGATAGAAAAGTTGGAGCAGTAAAATGTGGCCTGTGCCTAGCACCTAGAGCCCCTGACGTTCCTGTGGGCCCCCTTGTTGGGATATGAAAAGGCCCAGTTGACTGGGGACCAGAAGAAGGCTGGGGGCAATGCAAAAGTGGGGGTTTGGTGACAAGATGGCAGTGGTCAGAACCACAGACGATAGTGCTGGGACGAGTCACGCCATAGCTGTCAGCGGTCCAGAAGCAGAACGGAGCAGCTGCTGTGCAGCAGAAACCAACGGGGACCCTGATGACAACACACGGATAGGCAGTGCCCTCCTCTATCGCTGCCTGACTTCTGCCAACTAGATGCCCAGAGTGCATCCCGGGGTGCAACAGCAGGAAAGGGAGGAAACTCGGCATTTACACACGAGGGAGGAAACTGTCCACTTCCACTATCTGAGGAGGGCAGTCTGGAGAAGAACAGAGGGCCTCGGTAAAATCAACAACCTCCTGTGGAAAGTGTCTAGCTTTCATGACAAAATAATCGAGCAATTTTCTTGTAGACTTTGATGAGATTAAGAGCTCCCACGGCCTGTTAGATATACTGGCACTGTCTTGTTGTGAATCACCCGAATTGCTGACCATCAGGCTGGTGCTGAACAGATAGTGTTTCACCCGACAGGCCTGTCTTGAAGCTAATGTTAACAAAATTACCTAGTAACCTTTACCTCTACCAAAAGTTTCTACCAAAAGGAAATATCTGAACTGGTTTTATTGGATGCCTTGTTCCCCTGCAGCAAGTTTAAAATAAAATTTTATGTGTGCTCATAATGAATTCATATCTGAGAAAGCTGTTTTCACATCTGAAAGAGATTGATTTGACTTAAAGCAGTGGGTTTCAAAGTGTGGTCCTTGGGCCAGCAGCATTAGTATTACCTGAGAACTCATTAAAATTCAAAGTCTCCAGCTACACCTCAGGTCTAATGAATCAGAAACGTGGGGAGGAAGCAGACTTCTGGCTATGGCCAAGTGAAATGGTTAGCAAACCCTCTCCCCAGAAAGCAACTGTAAAGCTAAAGAAAATTGACAAGAACAACATTTAAGTGCTCTGGAAATTGACCAAAGACGTTGGACAATCTGAGAAGTGTTTATGCCTGGAAACTGGTGAACTTTGGATAAGAACAGTGTATATCCGAGGCATGTCTGCCTAGTACTGCTTCCATCTCCTCCAGCCCAGTGGGTGTGGAGGTTCTGCCAGGGCTGGTCGGGCCGTGGGGACCGGCAGTTATGGTGCTGTGATTAAAGGGGCCTCAATTGATTGGGGGTAGTGGGTGATGCTCACATCCAGAGGCATTGTTAAAGGAAGTGATGACAGCCTTGCCTTTCAAGAAATATTACAGAAAGTCCTTCAGACTGAAAGGAAGTGACATCAGATTGCAATCTGAACACACGGGAAGAAATGAAAAGCACTGGAAATGGTAAATACGTGGGTTAATACAAAAGACTCTATAAATATATTTTCCTTATTTCTTCTCCTGATTTCTTTAAAAGACATAAGATTGTGTAAAGCAATAATCATAACACTCTATTGTTGGGTCTATACTACATATAAATGTAATACATATAACTGTAATAATATAAAGGTGAGGGGAGAGAATGGAGGTATACTGGAGCCAAGTTTCTATATTTTACCAGAATTAAATTAGTATTAATCACAACTGGATTTTGGTAAGTTAAGATGCTGCAATCTATAGAGCAACCACTAATAAAATAAATTTTAAAATAGTAAGAAAATTAACAGAGGAATTTAAATGATACTCTAAAAAAAATTTTTAACACAAAAGAAAGCAGTAAAAGAGGAACAGAGAAACAAAGAAGATAAGAGACACATAGGAAACAAACAGCAAAACGGCAAAAGTAAATCCAAACATATTATTAATTACATTAAATTTGAATGGTCTACAATCCAATCAAAGAGAAGGGATATTCAAATTGGACAAAAAGGGCAACAGTCAACTCTGTGTTGTCTGCAAGAGAACACCTTAGATTCAGAGACATAAATAGGTTGAAAGTAAAAAGATGGAAAAAGATATGCCATGAAAACAGTAACCATAAGAGAGTTGGAGTAGCTCTATGGATATCAGCTAAAATAGATGTTAAGCGAAGAAATATTACTAGAGACAGAGATGTTCCAAAATGATAAAAGAGTCACTATATCTGGAATGTATAACAATTATAAATATATATGCATCTACTACCAGAACCTCAAAAACATGAAAGAAAATGGAGAAAATTAAATGGAAATGTAGACACAAATAATAAATGTGGAGAGGGTGTGGAGAAAAGGGAACCCTCCTACACTGTTGGTGGGAATGTAAATTGATACAGCCACTATGGAGAACAGTATGGAGGTTCCTTAAAAATCTAAAAATAGAGTTACCATATGGTCAAGCAATCCCATTCCTGGGCATATATCCAGAGAAAACTCTAATTCGAAAAAGATACATGCACCCCAATGTACATAGCAGTACTATTTACAATAGCCAAGACATGGAAGCAACCTAAATGCCCACTGACAGATGAATGAATGGTAAAGAAGATGTGGTATGTACATATACATAATGGAATACTGCTCAGCCATAAAAAATTGAAATAATGCCATTTGCAGCAACATAGATGGACCTAGATATTATCATACTAAGTGAAGTCAGACAGAGAAACACAAATATCATATGACTCACTTATATGTGGAATCTAAAAAATGATGCAAATGAAGTTATTTATAAAATAGAAACAGATTCACAGTCATAGAAAACAAACTTATGGTTTTACCACAAGGCAAAGGGCCAGGGTTGGGGGGGGCAGGGATAAGTTACGACTTTGGTATTAGCACATACAAACTACTATATATAAAAATAGGTAAACAACGAGGTCCTACTGTACAGCACAGAGAACTGTATTTAATATCTTGCAATAAACTATAATGGAAAAGAATCTGAAACACTTTGCTGTACACCAGAAACACAACATTGTAAGTCAACCATACTTCAGTCATTTAAAAAAGGAAATGTAGACAATACAATAATAGTAGTTGCAGATTTCAATATCCCACTCTCAATTAGTTATAGAAAAACCAGAGAGAAAATCGGCAAAGGTTTGGAGGACTTAAAAAACACCATCAAGGGGCTTCCCTGGTGGCGCAGTGGTTGAGAATCTGCCTGCCAATACGGCAGACATGGGTTCGAGCCCTGGTCTGGGAAGATCCCACATGCTGCGGAGCAACTGGGCCCGTGAGCCACAATTACTGAACCTGAGCGTCTGGAGCCTGTGCTCCACAACAAGAGAGGCCGCGATAGTGAGAGGCCCGTGCACTGCGATGAAGAGTGGCCCCCACTTGCCACAACTGGAGAAAGCCCTCGCACAGAAACGAAGGCCCAACACAGCCATAAATAAATAAATAAATTAATTAATTAATCAAAACAAAACAAAAACAAAACACTATCAACCTACGCAACCTAATGATATATGTAGAATATTTCACCAAACAACTGCATAATCACATTCATTTCAAGAGCAGGTGGAACATTCTCCAGAATAGATCAAGTGCTAGGCCATAAAATAAATCTCAGTATATTTAAAAGGAGTGAAATCATACAGAGTCTATTCTTTTAACTCACCGTGGAATTAAATTAGAAATCAACAACATGGGACTTCCCTGGCGGTCCAGTGGTTAAGACTATGCCATTCCAGTGCTTGCACTGCAGGGGGTGTGGGTTAGATCCCTGGTCATGGAACTAAGATCCCACATGCCGTGTGGCATGGCCAAAAAAACCCGAAACAACAACGACAAAAAACACAACAGAAGGAAATTTGGGGAATCCTAACATTTGGAAGTTAAGCACTATACTTTAATGCATGAGTGAAAAAATAAATCAAGAGAGGAATTAGAGAATATTTCATATTATATTAAAATGAAAATGTAACATACCGTGTTATGGGTGTAGCTAATGCAATGCTTAGAGGGAAATTTATAGTTTTAAATATCGACACTAGAAAAGAAGAAAGATTTCAAATCAATAAACAATGCTTCCACCTTAAGAAACTAGACAAAAGAAAAGCAAAATAAACCCATGGCAAGCAGAAGGAAAGACATAATAAAGATTAGATTGGAAATCAGTGAAATAGAAAACAGAAGAACAATAAAGAAAATCAATGAAACCAAAAGTTGGTTCTTTGAGTGGAATTCCCTGGAGGTCCAGTGGTTAGGACTCCTCCAAGAGTTTGATCCCTGGTAGGGGAACTAAGATCCCACAAGCCGTACGGTGTGGCCAAAAAACAAAAACAGAAACAAAAGTTGGTTCTTTGAAAAACGTTAACAGAACTGACGACTGTTTAGTTAGATTGAGCAAGAAAATAAGAGCAACAAAGAAATAGCCAAAATCAGTAATGAAGGCAGGGATACTACTACCAACCCTACAGACATTTAAAATTTACAAGAAAATATTATGACCAACTCTATATCAACAAATTACACAATTTAGATGAAGTGGACAAATTCTTTAGAAGACATACATTACCAAAACTGAATCAAGAAGAAATAGAAAATCTAAAATTAATGCTAGTAAGAAACTGAATTAGTAATGAACAATCTTCCCACAAAGAAAAGCCTGAGTATGGATGGCTTCTCAACTCATTCAATGACACCAGTATTATCCTGATATCAAATAAAGACATCACAAGAAAATAACATTACAGATATTAACAAATCAAATTCACAACACATACAAAGGATTATATACTCCATTCAAATGGGATTTATTACAGGAATGCATGGTTGATTAAACACCTGAAACTATCGATGTAATACACTAGGTAAATAGAACAAAGGACAAAAACCACATGATCATCTTAATAGATGCAGGAACATCAATTGACAAAAGCTAACGTCCTTCATGTAAACAAACTAGGAATAGATGGGAATTTCCTCAACCTGGATAAAGGCCATCTGTGAAAAACCTACAGCAAATACCACACTTAATGGTAAGAGACTGAATGCTTTCCCTAACTATTTAGAACAACCTAAATATCTCAACTCTCACCACTTCTGGTCAACATTGCACTGGAGGTTCCAGCCAGTGCTATAAGGCCAAAAATGGGAATAGACTTGCATCGACATTTCATCAAAGAAGATATATAAATAGCGAATAGGCACATGAAAAGATGCTCAACATCATTAGTCGTTAGGGAAATGCAAAATAAAAGTACAATAAAATACCACTACAGGGCTTCCCTGGTGGCGCAGTGGTTGAGAGCCCGCCTGCCAATGCAGGGGACACGGGTTCGTGCCCCGGTCCGGGAGGATCCCACATGCCGCGGAGCGGCTGGACCCGTGAGCCATGGCCGCTGAGCCTGCGCGTCCGGAGCCTGTGCTCCGCAACGGGAGGGGCCACAACAGTGAGAGGCCCGCGTACCGCAAAAAAAAAAAAACAAACCACTACATACTCACTGGAATGGATATAATAAAAAAAGATAAACAATAGCAAGTGTTGGCAAGGATGTGGAGAAAGTGGAACCTTTGTATTGCTGATGGGAATATAAAATAATGTAACCACTGAAATACTGTTTGGCAGGTTTTAAAAAAATTGAACAAAAGTTAAAAAGCAAACGAAAGAGAAACGAAACTGTATGTCCACACAGATGTGTATACCAATGTGCTTGGCAGCATTATTCATAATATTCAAAACCTGGAAATAATCTTGCATTAGTCTGCTAGAGCTTCTGTAACAAAGTGGCTTAAATAACAGAAATTGATTTGTCTCAGTCCTGGAGACTGGAAGTCTGAGATCAAGGTGTCAGGAAGGTTGGTTCCTTCTGAGGCTGTGAGAGAGAATCTGTCCCATGCCTCTCCCCCAGCTTCTTGGGGTCTGCTGGCAATGTTTGGCTTTCCTTGGCTTGTAGAAGCATCACCCTGATCTCTGCCTTCATCTTCACACGGTGTTCTCCTTGTCTGCCTATTTGTGTCCAAATTTCCTTTTTATAAGGATACTAATCATATTGCATAAGCAGTCTACCCTACTCCAGTATGATCTCATATTAACTAATTTCATTTCCAAAATCCTATTTCCAAACAAGGTCACATTTCGAGGTGGTTAGGACTTCAACATATGAATTTTGGAGGGGACACAATTCAACAACACAAATGTCCACCAACCTGTGACTGGAAAAACAATTTATGGTATATTCGGCAATGGAATACTCTTTTAGACATAAGGAACAAACTCCCAAGATACGCTACAACATAGATTAAGCTCTAAAACATTATGCTAAGAAGCCAGATGCAAAATCATACATTACATACTGTATGATTCCATTTATACGAAATGTCCAGATAAAGGAAATTTATAGAGGAAAAAAGCAGATCAGTGGTTGACTAGGGCTTGGAGTGGGAGAATGGCTTAAGCAAAAACCAGATGAGGAAATCTCTTATGCTGATGGAAATGTTCTAAAACTGCATTTTGGTATTGGTTGCCAATTACATAAATTTACTAAAACTATCGCTGAAGTGTATACTTACAATGGGTGAACTTTTTATAGTACATAAACTATATATTAATAAAGTGTTTTTTTTTTTTTTAAAGAAAAAACTTCTGGGGTTGGGGACCAGCAATCTGAGTTTTAATAAGCCCTCCAGCTGATTCTAAGGTATATTAACGTTTGAGAATCACTGCTCTAAAGAGACTGTTTAAACCAGACGAACTTGAGAAAATGTCATTGAGGCTTCAGTCTATTTCCAGTGAAAACCACTGCTGGGATCTTATGTATCTTACAGCAATGTAATGTGCATTTACTGTTTAAATATATGCAGTTTGAAGATGTGAATATAATTGGGCCCAAGCACACTGTTTTAAAAAATCTCCCAGGTGGTTCTGAGGTGCAGCCCGTGTGGACAAGCACTGTACCTAACCCAGGTGCCTCTGATTTACAGTTGAGTTCTAGAGAGAATTACCCAAGATGATACGGTGGGCCAGAGTGGGCCTGAGCCCAGGCCGCAACTGCTAAACAGAGAGCGTATGACAGGTTATAGCCAAGATTATTAAATATACAGCTAACTCTCAATTATAGTTTGCAAATTTCTAATCCCAGGCCGTTCACTCCTGTTTACTAACAATATAAACTAATTTTTATACTTTTCCCTCTCCAACTTTCAAAAATGCCTCAGATACTTCGTGATTCTGGGATATAAGCTTCTTAGTTTACTGGTAATAGCTTCCAGTTTTTGGAATTTACTAACATTAAACATATGCAGGTAGCATTAGCTAATACTGCCTTTAACTGTTTTTAGTTTGCTTCCTAGTTATTTTGTTTTTATTTTTTGGCTGCACCACGCAGCATGTGGGATCTTAGTTCCCTTACCAGGGATTGAACCTGCACCCCCTGCATTGGAAGTGTGGAATCTTAACCACTGGACCACCAGGGAAGTCCCTGCTTCCTAGTTATTAGCACATTTATTTATTAGCATTTAAAGAAACCTCTCTTGGGACTTCCCTGGTGGCGCAGTGGTTAAGAATCCCCCTGCCAATGCAGGGGACATGGGTTTGATCCCTGGTCTGGGAAGATCCCACATGCTGCGGAGAACCTAAGCCCGTGCGCCACAACTACTGAGCCCGCGTGCTGCTACTGAAGCCTGCGCGCCTAGAGTCTGTGCCCTGCAACAAGAAAAGCCACCGCAGTGAGAAGCCCGCCCACCGCAACGAAGAGTAGCCCCCGCTCGCCCCAACTAGAGAAAGCCCGCGCCCAGCAACGAAGACCCAACGCAGCCAAAATTAATAATAAATAAATAAATAAATATTTTTAAAAGCTTCTCTCTTTGTACTTTGCTTCTTTTGTATTTTCCCTAGTTCTGACATTTTCCTACAATTCATATAAAAACATATTTTTCATCAGAAAATGTCTTGGGGATAATCCTTTTGTGATGTGTGATGTGAAGGAAATTTTAAAACTACTTATTTACTGAGCATGAGGAAGGTGTAAAAGGGGAATCACCTTGGGATTACAAAAGAAAACAACGATTGGGGGAAAGAGAGAGATGAGATAAAGGAGAAAGGGGAAGAGTGAGTCATAAGAAAGGAAGGAGAGGAAGAGGAAGATGGAAACGCCAGACCGGATTTCTGGTCTACCTTCTTGCTGACCTCTTAACCACAGAGGTCCCCAAACACGATTTTCATCCCCAGGAATGCCAGACTGACACACGGTAAACTGCTTAGTCATCTGCACAGGCTGTTTTAGGAGCAAACAAATACTGTTCAAGATCACATATTTATATTCCTTAACCTTGTTCTAGAAGGAGGGGTAAGATTCTGGGTGGAAGCATTTTCTTGGCTCCACACCCCCCCAGGGGAAATATGGCCTGAGGAGGAACAGAACAGGGTCCTATAAAGTGTGGGACCCCCTTGCCCAGGTGTGAGGGCGGTAGTAGGAATAAACCCCAGGGGTCCTCTAATCCTGCATGACACAAGCCCTGGCACTGACCCAGGCTTTGTCTACATATCTCAAAAGAAGAGGGACTCCGGATCCCAGGGCCACTCTGTACGTGGGCTGCTTTGTTGGCGAGTGAGCTGAAATCTGATTCCAACTTCCTGGAACTTTGAGGCCAAAGAGAAACTTTGGCCTTGGGCAAAGACCTTGTGGCTGGGTTTGCACATTTATGCAACTGCCTAGCACAAGTCAGCTATCTGGGAAATGCTAGCAAGTACAACAAGCAAAATTACAAATATGTATACTTTCAAGAGGATGATAAAAAAATGTGGATCGTGTATCTCTGACAGAGGATGCCTTTGAGTCCAAGGATGTAATTAAATAAATAAGTAATGGACAGCCAAGACGTGGCTGAATCAGCTTCTGCCTTGTTTCACTCTGGCCTTGAACTAGGTGTCAGTGTTTCGCCATCCTTACAACTAAATCCTCCCAACGGAGCATTAGAAGGAAATGCAGATTGCGTTGGAGTTCACGGGGAGATGGGGAGGATTTCAATCCCACAAAACAAAAACAGAAATCCTCAGCAGCCAGAGCTCTTCTCCCTTAGGTGGGTCCCTTATTGGCCCCTGTCTGGTAACCTCGACTCCAAGTTTCTTTTCGGGATGCTTTCTCTATCTCCTCTTTTGAGTCAAGTAGGTCCAGCCCTTGCCCTCAACTTGCATACTTCACTGGGCGTGAAAAACACCTGCAAGTCAGAGTTTCTCAAAGTGCCAGCATCAGTGCTACCTGGGCACAAGGTAGGAATGTAAATTCCAGGTTCCCACCCCAGACTCGCTGAGTCAGAAACATAGCAACCTGCAGTTTAAAGAGTTTTTCTGGGTAAGTCTAAAGCATGCTTCCAGGTTAAATTAACCTCTCCTCTGAAAACAGTTCACTCATCTTTGTTGAAAATCCTTCTCTTGATGCTCCCCTCCCCAGCCCCCTGGTTTATCAAACTGTTCTGCCCACAAAAGTATGTGTGTGTGTTGGCGGGGGGGGGGGGGGGGGGGAGGGGAATTCTCATTCTAAGCCAAACTGTGGCAGACAAATGCACACCCATCGTAAAAAATTTTTTTGAGAGAACATTAGTAAAAGTTTAATTCGCACTCCCCAAAGGTACCCACCCATAGTCTCTTGTGCATCTTTCTAGATTTCTGAGCGCACAAGTAAATATGTTTATACTTTTAAATAAAAACCCACAGAAGTAGTTTGTACTGTTTGCTCATTTCATGTTTTTGAAGTCTTTTCCTGAAGGTTGAGAAATACTCTGAGGTACGGAGGTATCATAAATTGGTCGCCCCTTCTACCCTTTTCCCTGACATTTGGGGCAGCAGAGTCAGACAAAACACAGAGGTATGGGGAAATCAATCAGTTGACATTCTTTGGTATTTTCACGTTTGCGGCCTTACCAAACAGGAAATATTCGAAAAGAATACACAATTCTGATAACCAAGTAACTCTACACGTTTAGGACTACGAAAATTGCAGGGAAGAAAAGGTGAGACCAGCAACTGAGATGCGTCGACTTTACATACCCTCCGAAACCCAAAACACAAGACAATTAAAAAGTAAAATCTATCAAAAGCACCCAGCTTGATAATCCCAACTTCTAAAAAAACAAATGCGACAATATTATGACCAAAGTCAGTTATAACTAACTACATTTCCAGACAAAGGGACTTCAGATCTTCAAGGCGTGCCGCGTATACCTCATTTTCCTTATTTTGTGTACTGCAATCCACGGCCTACACCCTTTGGAGGAGAAGGGCTGTTTTTTTCCCGCCGTTCCACGTTTCTGGGCATTTTACGGGCGCCGGGCGGAGGGAGCCAGCGGCGCGGAGGGCAAGGTGTCCCTAACGGCCCTTTGGCCCTGCCCCCGGTGATTCCCGGCCCCTCGCATCCCGTGGGGAGCGGGCTGAGAGCGCGGGCGGCGATTGGTTCCGGGCCAGAGTGGGCGGGGCGCGGCGGCCCGGGATATAAAGGTGCCGCGGCTCGGCGCGGCGCTGCGTTTTCGGTTTGCGTCGGCGTCTCGTGCAGTGTTTCCCGCTTCTTGTGTGGCCTTCGCAGCGGACCGGAGCGCGTCCCCGCAAGTCATGGCGACGAAGGCCGTGTGTGTGCTGAAGGGCGACGGCCCGGTGCAGGGTACCATCCACTTCGAGCAAAAGGCAAGGACCGGCGGGGGGAGGCCGGCGGCGAGGCCGTGCTCGCACACCTGTGCCGGGAGAGGTTGGCTGGGCCTCGGGCCGCCCTCGCCGCGCCCCCAGCGCGTGGGTCAGCGGGTCGGCGTCCCCTGGGTCCTCGGCCGTGCGGCGCCCTCAGAGTCGCAAGTCGCGCGGGGCCGCGGAGTGCTGAGTCACCGGGCGAGCCCGGCAGCGGCTGTGCGTGGCGAGGCCTCGGCGGGAGTGCAGGGAGGGAACACCCGGTCGGCCCCGTGGGTGCCGACCACCGCGACTTTCGGAGGGAGGAGAGAAAGCGTGGGAGGAAAGCCGGTTGCCCTGGCGCCTCCTCGGCGTCCGTAGGCCCGGGCGGAGACGTGAGGTACTTGAGGACGCTGTGGCCCTTCTTGCGGGCTCAGTTTCTAGGTCCTGAGATACCGCGGATGCTGAGTTGCGCAGTCCGAGGCCTGGCCGGTCCTTGAGACCCGGGGGTGGCGGATGCGACTGGGCCGTCTGGGTCTCGTAGCATCCGTATCCGTTTGGGACTTCCTTTCCAGCTTGAGCTCTCTAGTTCAGGGGGTCTGCAGACTGCGGCCCGCGGGCCTAATCTGTCCCGAGGCGGCGTTTGTACAGCCCTCGAGCTGAGTGGCTTTTATATATTTATGCTTTTATATGTTTGTGTTTAAAGGCTCATGAAAACAAGAGTAGGAGACAGTGATCCTTTACAGAAAAGTTTGCTGACCCCTACTCTAGGTCAGGGTCATCCTCTACGGGCAAAGAGGACGGCCCTGGTCAGAGCTCCAAAAGCCAGAGGTCTAACAGCCTCCCTTGTTGGGGGTTTTCAGAGGAGCGATTTTTAACTCTGGGTGCACAGCAGACTCATTTGGGGAGCTTTTTAAAATACAGATAACCAGGGCTCAACTCCGGATCAATTACATCAAAACCTGATGGGGTGCAGTCTGAGTGTTGCTCTTTTTAAAGCTTCCAAAGTCGTTCTTAAACAGTGTACGGAGGATTGAGAATTCCTTTTGGTAGAGGGTAGTGGATGAGGTTTGGAAGTCCAACGTTCGGAGACCTACTAGAGTGTTTGCATTGCATGGAATTGTCACTTCTGTTCTTGGAGCATTCGTTTAAACAAATTCCCAGTAAAGTGACTTGGAAATTTCTCTACCGGTGGGCTTGTTAACTGAGATGGTAGCAGATAAACCTCTGAACAAGTCTTGTAAAATAAAGTGTACAGGCATCATTGATAATACTGCAAAGCACAGATGTTGGTGAGGAGGTGCTTGTGATAAGACTGTCCCCCCAAATCTTAGTGAGGTTACCAGTCGGTGGAAAATTGTTTATGTTGCCTTGTTAATCATGAGGAGATATGAATGAGATTTAGTCGTTAAAGTTGTTTATGGAAATGTGAGAGGACATGCAAAGCAATCTAGGTAAGTGTCCCATCTGTGAGATTTAAACGAGAGAGAGCTTATATTTGAGCTTAATTTTTTCCTTTAGGTGGTCTCCAAATTTTCTGGAAAAGGCTCTTTGACATTTGACTGAATTTTGCTGTTTTCATTTGCAAGACTTTGTTTTGTCCATCCTCTTTCCTCTCCACTAGAGAACCTAAGAAGCCTCTGAGGTATTTCCCTGTGGCCATTGAGAAAAGGGCTCCTGGTGTTGCATTCGGGAGTTAAACTGGTTTTTCCACCTTCCTTGAGCAGCTTCTATGGCTCCCTCTTTTAAGTTCCAAACTTCATTTTGGTGGTGCTGTTTGTACCTGATAAAGACCCCTTCGACTTGCAGATGTATTAAGTTGACAATAAAGTGTATTTCTTGGCCTACTGAGTGTTTAAAATTTTGGATTAGTTTCCAGTTTTCAAAAATCGGAAATTTTCACCTGTAAGTCAAAATTCTTAGCTTCTCTTGAAGAATCTGGAGATCTGCCCATACTGAGCCTTCATTAACTCAGGGAAACGCTGTGCTGGCCCAGTTTACATTCCTCCTGCTTTCCTGAGCAAAACTCGTTTGAGACAATAGCCTGGCCCCTGCGGGGTTGCACCCAGGCAGCTTACTGTTGAACTTCTCGTGCTCTCTGCATTACCAATTAAGTGGAGGCTTGGAAGAACCTGCCGTGTTTGTCTTTCTGTGCTCTTGATAACATGGCGTGTTTGGGGGAATAACTTTCACATTTGGGGTTCTCCAAAATTAAAGGTTGTACGTAGAAGAATCATAGTGTATTTATTCTCAAGAAACACTAGAGGCAGCAGTTGCCAGGCTACTTCTGTTGAGCAGTGGTATCTAGCCAGTGGAAAGTATGATCTTCAAGGCTAACACCTCTTGTAACTGTTGACCCTGGCTTTTTAAAAAACAAAGACACCGTCGTGTATTACTATACGGTGTGGATGCTGTGTCTATTTTATTTTACTTCCTAAGATCTCTTTGTAGCTGTAGAAGTAACTTCTTTGATTTCTATATGTAGCATGCGGTGCCGTTCGTTATCCATCAACATTGCCTGAATTGCAGTGTGTTTTTTTTTCACCAGCTTTACTGTTTTATTGTCCTTTCCTTTTGGTCTCAGTAGTGGAAAGGTTATCTAGGTTTCAATGCCTAAAAAGACTTGAGAAAGCAGTACTTCTGGTTGGACTAGGATCAGGCCCCCAGGGGCAGTGAGGTAGGGTATTTTCTGGCTGTAAATAAAAAATACCCATGCTGGAAACTGATCAACACCCCTCTGGTGGAGAGTGGAGAACAGGGAGCCTAGAGTAGCAGTTGGATATTATTTTTTTCTTTTTAAGGCAAATGTGTATGATTGCTAACATAGAAGAGTGCACGAAGAAAGTAGGGTGCTAAAAAGTGTATGATGTGCTAACATTTGGGTTCAAAAGTTTGATTTGTACACGTTCACTGTGTGCAAGTGCGGCCTATTTGAAGTATTTACATAATAAACAAGAACTTACTCATGTTATGAATAGAGTAGTTTAGTGGCTTGCTGGAGGTTCACTGCTAGAAAGTGGCGGACCTGGGATTTGGACACAGATGTTTCGACTCCTGAGTCCATGTTCTTTTCACTTTCCTGTGAGTGGTAAAGATAATTCAACTGTTTTCTTTGTTCAGAAGCATTTGCTGTCTCAAACTTCTTGTACTTTTCTTTGAATAAAGGAAGATGGGACGGTCGTGGTATCGGGATCCATTACAGGATTGACTGAAGGCGATCATGGATTCCATGTCCATCAATTTGGAGATAATACACAAGGTGGGTGTTGTGCTGGTTTAGTGACTGACAGTTATTTCACCTAGTAAGATACACTGAGTAGAGTTATCCCCAAACATTAAAAACTTGCAACAGTTTTTTTTCAAGTCAAGTTAATATGACTACTAAAGTCAAGTTAATATGACTACTAAAGTTGATCTCAGGGATAAAAATGGCTTTTGACTCTTCCATGGGGAATGGAAGGAGAAGGAGTTGATGTTTTGTATCATGATTATGGGTTGATTATGTTAAGAGTCTCAGGTGTGTTTTAAGACAACAATAGAAAACAACACAGCTTCTTTCTGACCTTCCCCTTTACTCCCGGGTGTTAGTGAGCTGGGGCTTGAGGGTGGGTGTGGCAAGCAGGGTGCATTTATCTGCGTAACCCTGCGAGGTACCTCTAGCCTAAGGGCCTTAGCAGGGAGGGGCAAGGTACAAACTGATGAGGGGGTGTAAACTGTTCACGCGTTGGATTGTGCTTCATTTTCTCAAGTTGGGTTTAGAAGCAAGTCGACAAAAGCTTATGGGTTAAATTGCCGTATGAGTAAACTTAGTGTTTAGACATTTTATGATGAGAACTTAATTCATTTTGCTGGAACGTGTGTGTGTATGTATTGGAGTATAATTGCTTTACAGTGTTGTGTTGGTTTCTGCTGTACAGTGAAGTGAATCAGCTGTATGTATACATATATCCCCTCTGTCTTAGAACTTGTTTTTAATGTTCCATAATTTGGTTTCTGTAAATAGTGATTTAATGATCAGATTTAATGCATTTCAACAATTATAAAAAGTTCTGGGACTTCCCTGGTGGTCCAGTGGGTAAGACTCCACGCTCCCAATGCAGGGGGCCCGGGGTTGGATCCCTGGTTGGGGTACTAGATCCCGCACGCATGCTGCAACTGAGAGTCTGCAGGCTGCAACGAAGACCCGGCGCAGCCAAAATAAATTATTGATTGAAATTCCTCAAGTCGTGGTTTTTTTTTTTTTTGGTTTTACTGCTTCTGCTTTGGGAGGTGATTGCTCTGTGGCTCTGACTGTGCTCCCCTCTGTAGCCCGCATGTCTTCTCCCTGTGGGTAGAGGACGGGTAAAAGCTGTAAACGGGGGAAACTGTGCGTCCGTTGTTGAATGCAGAACCGTGTCATGGAAGAGCCTCCTGCGTTGTTGCGGTTGTGTTCTATGTGAATGCTGTTCCCGGGGGGTGCACTGGAGTGCCATTTTTACGGAACACAGTCTGAATGCCCCAGAGTTGTGTCGGGCAGCAGCCCTTGGATTAAGGTGCCGTTTTATATTCTGCATGCAAAGTAAAGGCCATGAACAGGAGAGCTGCCTGGTAGTTTGTTGCCTGGGAGATAAGGTTTTTGTAGTTGAGATGTGCTGTTGTCGTATAAGTAGGATCATAATCATGGGATTTTAATAGAAGAACCATTGAAGATCAAGTCTTGGCCTTCTCATTTTACAGGGCAGTGAAGAAACCAAAGCCCAGAGAAGGGTATTAATTTAACTTTACAGTGTTACACAGTAGTTAGAATGTCTTTACTCCCTGCCTGTTTTGTTTAATGTGTTGCTTTCTGTTTTTATTAGCCTAGAAGTCACAGTGTGGGTCAGTACTTTCTCTGTTTGAGGTTTTTAGCAATGACCAGTTTTAGAACTTATTTTGGAATTTTGATTCATAATTTAGCTACTTTTTTTTTGGTAAACAGGCTGTACCAGTGCAGGTCCTCACTTTAATCCTCTATCCAAAAAACACGGTGGGCCAAAGGATGAAGAGAGGTGAGTGACCTTAACTCTTTTTGAAATAATAGCGACGGCTTTGAGGGGGCAGTATGGGTATACAACTTGCAAATTGCATGCTAAGGTAATTGCACCTCTGCTCTTGAGTTTGTTGCCCCCATGTAACCCCTTGCCCCAATAGCTGGGATGCCTTACTCCTTGGGCTAAGGAATTGACAAATAGGGAGACTTAAAACGATTTGGTTTTGTAGCATTTATTGAATATAGAGCTCATACAAGTGTCAAAGGGAACTAATACAGGAAATGTCATGAATAACAGTACTGTCAACCACTAGCAAAATAAACCATTGTGAAACACTGGAAGGTTTGTAGATAAAAATTTGATATTGAAAATTCAGTGAGATTCCCGTTTGTATGTTTGTTTTCTGAGAGCCTTTCAGGAAAGTATTAAATTTAAGGACAAAGATTAATTTATTTTTATATCAGAGGCCTAGGGGCATAGCTCTGCCATGCCAGGAATTAACAGGCATAACTCAGTAATTTAGAGTTTACCCTTTGGTCCTTTACCTCTGAAATTAGAGGTGCACCCCATCCCACCTCTCTTCCCAGAGCACTGCTTTATAGAGTTGAAGCCTGTTTGAAGAGCTGTGTGTCTAGAATATCTAGTTACTTGTTTTTAAACTTACATGTTTTCAAGGTTTTGTCAGTCTGGAACAGTGGGTTCTATTTGATATAGACTATATCCACCTCTTAGCCCACCACCGTTATATATCTGACTCAGTCCTTTTTTTTTTTTTTAGTCCATTTTTAATGTAGCTCATGAACTAAAGTTCAATAGAAACCAGTCCTAATCCCTCTAACGCTTTTTCAATGTTAGGCATGTTGGAGACCTGGGCAATGTGAAGGCTGACCGCAATGGTGTGGCCGAAGTGTGTATTGAAGATTCTATAATCTCACTCTCTGGAGACCATTCCATCATTGGCCGCACAATGGTCGTAAGTGTTCATATAATAAGAATATGCATAAAATTTCTTCTAACACATGGTTGTGTGTGTTTTCATGATTTCATGATTATTAGTCCTGGTTTCCAAGGATCCATATAAATTGTACTTTCAGTTCAGATTAGGAAAAGCAATTATTTTATTGGATGATTACAGTGAAGATGAATTAATGATCTAGGTCAGTTAAGAACACTGTTTTGCTAAGATGCGGTAATAAAGTAGATTACATTTGATCATATTAATTAGATCTGTGTTACAGAAACAGGAGTGGTCTTTATCTAGTTTTTAAATGGCCGGACTATCTTGCCACTACTGGGTCTCCCCCCTCTGAACTCGGATGGACCTCAACACTAATATTCATTCATGTCTGCAGGTTATCACCACTTGTCTAATATGTGGGAAGCACTTGCCCCACGTTACGTAGAGCTGCCTCTGGTTCCTACAGAGCACCACCACCACCACGGATAGGCTTTCTTTTGCCTGCCCCAGAGGACAGTTAACATTCAGTGGGCACCTCCTTTCAGTTGACCCTTTTATTCTTAGAATTTTCTTCCCCTGTAGTTGTGAAGCAGAAAAATCACATCACGTTATCAGTGTTTGATGAGCAAAATTTAAAATACTACTGCTTGAATACGTCAAGATATTTTTAGGATTACCTCTTGTTTATGGGTCCGTAATTAGGCATGATTTTGATGGTTTTTGTTGTTCACTTTTTTTTCCCCAAAGCAATTTATACAGTAAAAGAATGACTACTGTAACTGAGATGACTAGTTTCTCATGTTGGATTCAGCATGTGGCAGCAGTGTAACCTAATTGTATGGGTTTTTTGTATTTCATTTAGAGAGAGCACTGCTTGCTTACCTAGTGTTTAAGGGTAACTGTTTCTTTGCATCATCAAGAAAAAGCTTTGAGTAGTTTCTACTTTTTACTATTAAATATTAGTATACTTTCCTAGTAAAATTATTTTAACATGTTATTTTCTAATATTAAATGGTTGTTAAAAGTCTTTTGGGTATTGTTGAGAAGAGATGGTAATTGCTTGATAGCCCCAAGTTAATGTGTTCTTAAAATTTTTTAAAGGTCCATGAAAAACCAGATGACTTGGGCAAAGGTGGAAATGAAGAAAGTACAAAGACAGGAAACGCTGGAAGTCGTTTGGCCTGTGGTGTAATTGGGATCGCCCAATAAACATTCCCTAGGAAGTGGTCTTAAGTCCTAGTAACTCATATGTTATCTTGCTAGTTGTAGAAATTTAACTAGATAAACATTAAACACCGTAACCTTAAGTGTATTTTGTGTGTCTTTTTAAAAATTGCTTCAAGTACCTGTAATAAGAACTGATTTATGATCACTTGAAGATTTGTATAAGACTCATACTCAAAGTGTCTGTTTCAGTGGTCTCTGTATTTTGCCAAACTTAGTCACATATGGATATTATTTGTCTGAATTTCTTCAGTTCTCACTCAAGCCTGCAATAAACATTCTCTGTGGCACTACTGTATTTTGAGCCTATTAAAGTATCTAAAATGAAATTCTAAATCAGCTCTGATACTCATACACAGAGCTTGAATGGAACAGATTTAGTAATATGTTGACGGGTATTAACTATTTCATAGAGCTTTTTTAAAAGTGTTTTAAATGAGATCAAAATGTTTAAAATTGTAGCAACTGGTACATTTAACTAAGACTAAGCTGAACTTTAATCTCAGACAAATAAGCTATCCTTTATTAGCTTTAGGGAAATTAAAGTGGTACCTTTATTTTAAGAAGTAGACGTTACGGTTTAAGAGAGCCCTTTGGTAACTTTCAGTGAAATTGTGAATGGCAAGTTAGTTAGAGCCTCAGGTAGCTGAGAAGACTTACCTACCTGCCAAAAATAGCACATACTCCATTTTTGTAGAACTGTGAACGTTTAGTTTATAATAAAAGTAGAGGTTGGCACAATCTGATTTCAGATCAGCTCCTTAAAGAAATACATTATGCCACTGGAAGGTGGAAGCAAAGAAAGGTTTGATTGTGGGTTCTGTTTGTTTAAATACAAGAACTGACACACCCAGTTAGTGAATTCAAGTCTATTTCTCTTAATGGAAATAAGTACCTGTAACAGAATGCTTTTAAGTGAAGTGTTAACCTAACTCAGGTTTGACTGTGGGTTATAGTTGTGTATTAATTGAAAATTATGGAATATTACTTCTGATAGAGAAGCCAGATAAGCAACAGTTTTGGTTGGTCATAAATTATATGATGGACTTTATCAAGCAAAGATCACTTAGGAGAGGAAAAGCTAATTTAGAGTAAGAACTTGTAGTGTTTGTTTTCAAAGTTTTAAATTGGTGATAACAGTATGCTCACAATAGTGGTTACATCAGGTAGGGAATTTAAAAACACACACAGATTTCATAATGTACAGTTTTGTTACATAAATGGGATACGACTCAAATACAGGACTTTCTTGTGTCCTTTAAAGCCTCAAGTGTAATTACTACCACTTGATACTTTTGGGGGTTTTGTCATGTGCAAATTGGGTGACCTTAATACTTTCAATTGGAAATACAGGGCTGCAAGTCCTTGAAATCTGAACACTGATCGATCGAGGTGTATATTTATTTCCAGAAGCAGAGTCTCAAGCTGGGATTTTTAAACTTCTCAGTGGGCCAACATAAAACTGAGGATACATTTTATAACTCAAGTCTGCATATATGAAACCGGATTTTCTCTTACTTTCCAAAGGCAGGGACTCAAGAACATTGCCCTAGATAAATGCATTTTCCCCCATCAAAACAAAGGTCTTGCTGCAGAAAACTCAAAACCAAAGTAATAAAGCAGCTTTGCCTGGGGATGAGGGTAAAGAAAAAGTTATCCGTTACGCACACTGAAACTAGGACAGTTAAAAAATGTGATTTAAGAAGAAGAAAAGCTTCAAGGCCATAAATACTTGGATTACGTTAATGGTCTTTTCCTTGGCACTAGGTAAGCAGCTTTATCTAACTGCTTTTCTGTACTATTTCAGGTATAGGTTTGATTTGGCTTTGGATGTCTTCATGTAATAGCTCTTGGATAACCTACAAGTATTTTTCCAATTGTTAACCCAACAATTTTAAGGAAAAGGGAGAAGGTACTTTGTAAGTGGCAAAAAGTTCAGTTTACCTCTGCCCAGCAGGGGACTTTAAAAAATGGTAAAGAAAGGCAACAGGCAAGGCTTGTAGAAACAATAGGTTGCATTTAAGTCCTTAAACAGATAAGACAAAAAGCTTTTAGATTGCAAATACCTTGATTTCTTTCACCCTTTTGAAAAATTTAATGGGATGGTTAAGAAAAACACCCAACCTTCTAAATAAGTAATACCCAGGCAATCAGATAATTTATAGTACAACGGGTAATGTCAGGGGTCCAGTTTTTCCCCCCAGCGAAAAAATTTTTTTACAATTATTTAGGGCAACATTTACCACAAAGCCAATGGCAGAAAAAGACCTTGACTGAATTCCAAAACAAGCTTTTCAGTTAACATTAAAACCACTAACCTTTGCCTTATGACTGAAATGCTAAGAATAAAAAATATTACAAATGAAGTGTTTGAGAATAACTACATAAAGATGTCTATTTCCATCAAATATACAAGTCTAATTTAGACTCCAACACAGTATTAACAGCTCAAACTTTGATGGTGAACAATCCTTTTCCACCTTAATGCAGTGTAGGAAGAATAGCACACATTAAAGTTTGTTACGAAAATAGAGTTTATTAAAAACATCCCTATTGTTTTTGAGGAGCTTTCACCGTTACCTTGTCTTAAATTAAAAAAAAAAAAATAGAGAGCACTTCTAATTACGATTTGTAAACTTTTTAAAGTCAAAACTTTTAAAAAGTTACAGCAAAAAGGGTAATATTTATTCATATTTTCAGTATTTTTTGTTATTTTGTGGCTATTTTTAAATAGAAGGGAAGCAATCAAATTGCTTACAATTCCCCACCAACTACTGCGGGGCTGTGATATAGCAGGAGCAAGTATAATACAGCATCTGTACACTTCAAGCTCTACACTCCAGGAAGTGTCACTGTCACACATGTGGACAAATTCCAGTCTCTAACGAGGAGCCTCGGCTGCTGAGCCAGAATCCTTTTCAGGTTCAACGGATGAGGTAGCCTCAGCAGGTAACTCTTCAGAAGGTTTTACAACTGCAGACTCAGACTCCCCCTTATCAAGTTCTGAAACAGTGTCTACATTTCCCACTTGGCTAATGGGAGGTTCAACGGTTTTGTTACCGCCTGCCCTGTCTGTCACCTCAGGCTTCTCCTTGCCTCGGTTTTCCTCCTTCTCTCTACGAGACTCTCTATCTCTAGAATCTCTCTCTCTGTCTCGGTGCCCACTAGAGCGTCTATTCCTCTCTTCCAAGTCTCTGTGCCTGTCCCGCTCAGGGCTCCTTCTTCCCCACTCTCTCCTTTCGCGATTACTATTCTCTCTATCATCATTACGGTTCCCATACCGTTCCCGGTCATTTTCCACCCTATTTCCAAAAGATCTTCTTCCAAACCTTTCTTGGTCTCTACCTGAAGTGAACTGCTGCCTGTTATCGTTTCTAAACGGCTGTGGCTGCGTCGGCGGCGGCTGCGGTGGCTGCGTCGGCGGCTGTTGCTGCGGCTGCGCTGCCGGCGGCGGCTGCTGCGGCGGCGGCTGCCTTCCGTCTCTGTCCTCGGGACCCCCTGGGCCTGGCCCTGGGCCCCCGAGCCCCGGCACTCCACCGGGCCGGACAAAGGGGCCGTGGGGAGGATAGGGACCTTTCATTCCATGAGGCGGAGGCATCCCGAAGCCCCCGGGGCCTGGTGGCGGACCTCTATGCATCATATGTGGAGGCATGGGACGAGGCGGCATCAAAGGAAAGCGTGGCAGGTGAGGTGGAGGCATTCCTGGCGGGCGCTGGAGTGGGATCAGGCCGGGTCGGGCACCAAGAAGACCAGTGGATGGGGCTTGGAGCCCAATTACAGGGCCAGGTGCAACTCCTTGAGTACCTGCAAGGCAATAAAAATTGAAGTGTAAATAAAATAACATAGAAGACAGCATATTCTATTTTCAATTATTTCCTGTGGAGCTTGAAGCAACATGAAATTCAACCCAAAACCTTCAAATTTCATACTGTTTGCCTGTCTACCTAGCAGAAAAATGTGAGGGCCCAGTAACAACGCAGGGCAGGCAGTCCTGGAGATACATACGGTGTATACACGTCTACCTAACACAGGTACAGGTCAAAATAAGCTGCAAAAAGAAATTGTGATATACCAAATTTTGGAAAGAGTATGTCAGAATCTCCTTCTATAGCCTTGACTAGTAGCTGTTTACCACTCAAAATACTTGAGAAACACATGTGCGCTGAGATAAACGAACTAAGGAGAGGAAGAACTGAACTATTTGACCCAACTGAAGGTTATTTCACGTGTGCTCTTAGAAGAAAACTTTAAGTCTTAATTTGACTTTTTACTAGGAATAAATGGGGTCAATGACCCAGAAAATCCAGTGAAGAGGGAGGTTTCTTTGATTCTATGTCATGCATCACTTTAATGTTTATAAAATAAAGATCCATACACAAACGTAGAGTTTATTTTTACAAGTCCCTCTTCAAAGCACAGCATAACGTGTAAACTGCTATGCCGAAATGACTGCTGAACAATGCCGAGTGCCCAGCCAGTCACCTTCTATTCACTTTCCCAAAGGTGGCAAAACTGATAAAGTTAGTGCTGCTGCTGAAAGTGACAATGACTTAACTTTATTTCCCATTTACAGGAGGGTTTGCTTATGCTTTAAGAGTCAAACAAATTCAACCCATCATTTGTAATACCATGGAAAAGGAGGATCTGTTGTGGTTCACAACTTAAGTTAACAGGTATCGTGGTCTCTCTCAATTTATTTCTCTGCAAATATAAACATCACAAGGCAAATACTATGACCAACAAGAGCTGTTCTATAAAGGAAAATGTTCCAGATGTTGTCAGAATGTGCCATGTACCCACGTACTGCAGAAATGCCTTTGAGCAAGTTGTGGGTTATGACCATCGACTGGCAATGGTGAGAAAAATGCTTGCGTGACACCGACAGAAGAACCACCGGAGAGCAAACCCGATACTTCTTCATCTTTCTGTCCCCAGCATCATATTATTTTATGTTTACAGTTTCAATCACTTCCACTCACTTTAGCAAACATTTAACAAGTCCTATTTGCTCCTAGATTTTCTGTATAAACAATTAATACTAATATGATAGACAAGAATTTCTACTTCAGCTTTTGTTCCTCAGGCCATATGGTCCAATATTATTCTGTCAGACTTAGGCACTAAATAGAGTAGACTGGAAAATGTATGTGCATCAGTTTATAACTCTTAACATGAAGACTCATCGCTTTGGTATTTACTTAAACAGAGTACCTTCTTTTAAATGCTTAAAGAGAAATACATTCAGTGAAAAGAATCTCACATAGGAGCAACCTTGGACACATGCCTCAGAAATGGGGATAATAATATCTGCCTCTTGCTGAGATTAAATGGGATAAAGTACATAAGCATGAGCTCAGAGCTTGGCACACAGTTAAGTGCTGAAATTATTATTTTACACATCTATTTTGACAGATGATAAGTATCCTAACACTAAATATTTCACTTTGCAAAAACACAACATTTTTCTTTTCTGATCACTGAGATCTTACTGGCCTCTCCTGGTCCCCCAATATCCACCACTGTTTAGAGTCAAGCACTTTGGTAACTGGGAAAAAATTATGCTTCCATATGTCAGGCCTAAAGTTGAGATATGCTAATTACCATAGTGAAAAGCCAGAAATGATGAACTGGATGAACAAGGCAAAGACCCCCATAGACTCTTTTACACTCTCCTTAGGAAATCCCAGACAATGAACATAGTACAGAGCTCATACTATTATCTCAGACTGATATAAAATCCATGGCAACCTAACATTCTTCGTATCATTTAGTGAACATATATTGAGTACATACCATACAGGGGACAACAAGGCACCTAAGATATGTCCTTGCTCCCACTTTTTAAAGAAATCGTAGAGCCGCAACATTTGTGGATTTAACTCAAAACAATGTGCGCACCCATGTACAGCCTCCTTCAACAGAGTTATCATATAGAGAAGCACTTCAACAAATCGAACTTGACTTTCCCACCAGCTTTACTCACGGATGAAAACGGTAAATGTTTACTCCGTTAAACGCTTGTTGTGGCACATTCCAGTACCTAACTATATGCTCAAGGGGCCAACGGCAAGTTTTAAATAACACTAGAAAAACGGGGGAGGGGCTCAAAGCATCTTACTGCGACAAAAGAATTAAGTTCAGATGAACCTTTAAGAGGAAACAGACCTTTGCAGGACAATGGGCAAGTCCTATTCCTGATTTCCCCACGATGATGGCTTCCTCAGCTACCAATCTGACAGCTGCCAAAGGAAGCAAGGCCAACCTCAATCTTGTTGAGGTTGAACACATGGGCAATGATCCTTTATAAAATATAAATCCATCTCTAGCAACACATCTCTAAGTTTTTTATAACATGCATTTGAGGGTACACACAGGTTCATTTAACAGGGTTACCTTTTACAGTACCCATATATTTAAAACTCCTACAAAGCACATTTTTTATGAAGAGAAAAACATAGCCTAATCCATCTATTCCATATATGTGGATATTTGTATTTGGGGTTTACTTAAAATATTATTCACTCAAATTCTTTCCCTCTTTTGTAAATAAGCTGATTTCCTTTTAACCCTTTACAGACCAACAAAGTTTACAGATTTCCCCCAACAGAATTCCCATAGCTCCAAATGTTGGCATTCAGGGCCCAGAAGTGGTGGAATTAGATATTTTTGTCTCATCTGTTGTTTTGCAGTGAACAAAAAAGTACTGCTTTTATAATGTTATATTTACTTTAAAAATATATCAGGTGGCATTAAGTCCTTGGTAGGACTAAGAGCCGAATTTCATTTTTATTTTTATTAGGAAAGCTGTCATGATGCATATACCAATGGAATACACAGTGAGTTACCCAAGTCTAAAGGACATTCAAAGCAATTATTCATTTTGTTTGGAAGTATGACGTGAAATACCTGACAAGTTTTCTGGAGTTAAAAACTTAAAAAAATTCATTTATTCATACATATGTTGAACATCTTAGCTTTATGTTATTAGCACATTTAATGTGCTGGGGATATAAAGATTTTAAAAAATAATCATCTTTTCCTTCAAACAGGACACAACGTAGTAGAAACAGACAAATGTCAATTGCTGTAGGAGACGGAACACACTATTATGGTGACAAAGTCAGAGTGGGTGAACCTGAGGAGTCCCAGGGTAATGTCTGAATTGGGTCCCAAAGGAAAGAAAGAACATTCAAGGCCAATTTAAGGGAGGACATTACTGGTTAGAGAGAACAGTGGCTTCTGGAAAGGCCTATTATATTATCAGCAAAGTGAAGCAGTAAAGTGTGTTGTTCTGAGAATTGCAACAGAATGTCTTCTGATGAAAATCAAGGAGAGTAAAGATGAGGTTTATTATTGAAGCAGCAAGAAAGAATCTGTATGAATACAGATTGCTATCAATTAAAAAAGAAAAAAAATGAGGTTCGTGAGGCCGAACAGTTAGGCCGGGGCAATCCAGGTCTTACATGGCATAAAACGGAACCTGGACTTTGATCTAGAGTGGTGGGAAAACCACGGGGGAATTTTTTTTTTTTTTTTTTTTTTGGTGGTACGCGGGCCTCTCACTGTTGTGGCCTCTCCCGTTGCGGAGCGCAGGCTCAGTGGCCATGGCTCACGGGCCCAGCCGCTCCACAGCATATGGGACCTTCCCGGACCGGGGCACGAACCCGTGTCCCCTGCATCTGCAGGCGGATTCTCAACCACTGCGCCACCAGGGAAGCCCCACGGGGGACTTTTTATCAGGGATGATCCTCATGTTCATTTCTGAAAGACCCCTCCAGCAAACAGTATTCAGGAAAGCAAGGAGGCACAGGACACTTAAGAGTAGTTAGGCTCTTATTCCAAGAATTTACGGGAGAGAGGTGAGACACAACTGAACGAGGTGCGAGAGATGAACAGATTTAAGCCCTTTAGTAGGCAGGACTGGCAAAATGTAAGAGATGGAGGACACAGCTCTCTGCTTCGAATGAGTGGGTGAAGGCATCGACTCAATGCAGGAATTTAGAAAGAGAAGCGATTTCTGGAGACAGACAACAAATTTCACATGTTAACACTGAGAGTTGGAGGGGCCTAGGCTACACCTGGTGGAACTGTGCTGAAGTGATTGATTAAATGTACAGAGCTCAGAAGAGCCATGGTGTTAACTTATCCAGAACATGGATGAAACAAAAAAGAGAAGAGTTCAGACCTGGGGGAACTCACACTATAGATACAAGACTCCAAATTTCCTAATACAGCAAGATTTTAAGGCAGACCAAAAAAGTGACAGCCCCAAATGTCTCTATTTAAATTCAAGAAGTAATACACTGAAGTTTAAATAACCAACGCTATTTCCTATGATGAATCAAAAAAAAAAAAAAACACTTTCACAATTAAAAAGTAAAAATCAAGATTAAAGAGAAGGTGCCAGTGCTTTCTATAGCAAAGATGTTGGTAATTACGGGAAATAAAGAACAGGTATGTTAAAAGATTAAAGGGGTGAAGGAGGGGAAGGCTGATATCATGACTGGAGACCAGTGTGGACCTTGAAATGTCAGGAGAATGTTAGTTGAACACTTTCATGGAGGATGTAAATTTAAGTTGGATCTTTCAAAAAAAAAAAAAAGAAAGAAAAAAGCAAGGATTTGCTATGTGAAAAACGAAAGGGAGAGCAGGAGGAAGGGCAGAGAGAACATCTGAAAAGGCGTATCAGTAGAATAGGTGGTTCTTCTACCTCTTCTCCACCCATCATCTTGTCTTCCATTCTACCACAGCCAACGCCTCTAGGAAGTCCTGGACCTTTCATTACAATAACTTTATCACTTCTGAATTCTCATTTTCAAGTACCCCACTCTCTGACCCTCTTTCCCAGAACCACCTTCAATCCCACTAGGATCACGTCCCTAATGCCCTTCACATCTTTACTTTCCTCCTTACCTGTCTTGGAAAAACCTCAACACTGGTTTTAAATGCAACTCTTCTACCTAACCTGCACCTGAATATGGCTGGGCACCACCTCCAACATGCTGACTGGTCTCATTTTATTTATAACTACAACCACAAATGCTCCCTTAATCCTGGCCAGCAATTCTAATTTCCCTAGTCAATTCACATTCTTATGTTTCTAGATATCTATTTCACATGTTCCTGCTTCTCTTTAATCCTGTCTATTCTTAGCTGGTTTTATATAGCTTCTGGGAGGTAAAATTCACATAGCCTACAATTCACCCACATAAAGAGTGTAATTCAATTTTTAAAAAAAAATATTTTCAGTTGGGCAACCATCGAAATACATTTTAGAACATTTTCATCACCTCAAAAGAAACCTTGTATCCATTAACCGTCATTTCCTGTTTCCCCCCAACTCCACCCCAACCCCCAGGCAACCATATCTATGGACTTGCCTATTCTGGACATTTCATAAATGTGGAATCATACAATATGTGACCCTTTGTGACTGGCTTCTTTCACTTAGCATATCTTTTCAAGGCCCATCCATGTTGTAGCATGTATAAGTACTTTATTTCTTTTCATTATCAAGTATTGTTAAATGGAAATACATTTTACTTATCCTAGTTGGTATATTTTTTTAAAAAGGCATTTAGAAAGGCTTTTTAAATCCACCTACCTACCACCAAATCTACTGATTTACCTGCACCTGTATCCATACCACTCCTTCCATCTGTGAGCATGTGCCCCACGTTCAAACTCTGAATCCATACCCTCACCTACGTAAGAATATCAACCTAGCAAATATCTCTTCTTTCTTGCAACAAAAATTTCCCCTCTACTGGGTTTTCCAATAATGAACATGCTAGAGTTGTCTTTTAGAAATAAACACGAAAGAACTGCCCTCACCTTATATCTCCCCCCTTCGGCTCACCCCTGTTTCACTCTTCCCCCTATATAGCACATCTCCTCAGAGAGATGTCCAAAATCATTGTATCCATTTCTTGCATCTCTCATTCTCTCCGGACCCTATCTGTATATACTTACATAGGCTTTTGAACCCATCATTCCAATAAAACCACATTCCTCAAGGTCATCCAGAAGCCTTCATTTTGATAAATCCCGTTAGCAAGTCTCAGCACTCTTCTTTGACCCCAAAATGGCATCTGATAGTTGATCTCTCCCTCCTTCCTAGGAACTTTCTTTACTGGGCTTCCGGAATACCCTCCTCTACTTTTGCTTCCTAGCCCTCTAGCTGTACCTTCTCAGTATCCTTTGCTGGATGGAACAGTAGAGGACAGGGGTTAAAAAGCACAGGTGCTGGAATAAGGGTACCTTGAATTCTAGGTGCTGCCACATGGAGCTGTGACCTTGGGCAGGTCACTTCATCTCTTTATGCCGCTGACTCCCCATCTACAAAATGGGGATAAGCCGTTGACTTCAAAGAACTGTAAGGCTTACATGACTGATATGTATACACACTCCTCAGAAGAGTTCCCATCGCGTCGTAGTTCTCCGTTACCACATTTTCAGCTGCCAAACGCTGACATGTTCCTGGGCTCATCCCTCTCCCTGCATTCCCTCCCTAGGTAATCTCACAGACTCTGGTGGCTGTAAGTATTATTTATATTTGCTGATTACACCAGAATTTACATCTTTAGGCTTTATTTACCAGTTGTTTAGTTGTCATCTGCACCAGAACGTCGAAGTTAAAACATCCAACATTTAACTTAAAATCCTCATCCTAAACCCACGCCTCTTTGAGATTTGCCCATCTGAGGAATGGCAATTCCACTCAACTAAATTGCTCAGGTCAAAAACATAGTCGTTCTTGACTCCTTTCTCTCACATATATAATAAGGCCATTCTGAAGGCTGTGTCTTCAAAGTAAGTTCAGAATCCAAATGCTTGTTAGCTCTGCTGTGCCATCCTAGGGCAAGCTGTTAACACTCTAATCTCATCCACTCCGATGGCATCCAAACCAGTCTCCTTTCCACTCTTACCAACTCCTACAGTTTGCTTTCTAGAGAACAGCCATCCATAACCCTCTGAAAAATGGAAACCAGACTCAAAGTGTTTAAAACCTATCCTTCTGGTTGTACTCTGATGGCCCCTGACAACCAGCTCTGCTGCCGCTCTTATGATCCCACTGCTCAACCCTCACAGCCCACCGGAATCCCTCCAACAGGCCAAGTTTGTTCTCAGTCCAAGCTCCCCTTCTGTTCTCCTCTCTAAATGAGATGTTTTCCCTGTGTCTATGTGGCTCTTTCCTCTATTATTTCTCTGTATTACCTCCTTAGAAGCCTTCCTTGGCCATCCTATTTAAAAGAGTACATCTCACAAGACATTCCTCCAACCCCGTTCTCTGCTTTACTCTCCACAGGAATAGCTTCACGTGAAATTACTAGTTTACTTACTATCTAAGTCCCCACTAGAATGTACGCTCCAGGAAGACAGGCCCTGTCTTGTCATTCAGGGATCTCTAGTACCCAGAAGGGTGCCTGGCACACAGTAGGTACTGGAGTAAATACACGTCGAACGTATAAATGAATGAATGGTAGTGGCATAAGGGATGACTAAACTCATCAACAAGATACCTCTCAGGGGGCAAAAGCAGTGGCTACAAGGTCCAGGTCTCTCCCCCAGGGCGGTGAGTCTCTTTCCACTGTAAACCTATGAATATCTGAAATTTTGAGAGAAGCTGCAATGTTCTTTCACAACCGCCTTTTCCGTTCCTAGTCGCAGTTCCACCTTTTCTTGATTCCAAACGAATGAATGTCACTGGCATTGTGCATGGACCTAACTCAAAATTTGTTCATACAAGGAAAAAGATATACCAGCCACTCTTATCTCATCTCTCCCACCAATCTCTGAGAGCCCCAAGGCATGCATATATATATATATATATATATTTGTTTAATCATTAAAAGTGTTTTGTTTTTTTTAACTACATACCTTCAGAAAATTGAAATAACAGTACAACCCATACATGTATTTCCTTCACCTAGATTCACCAGTTAATAACATTTAGGCCCTAATTATTTTGAAAAGACTCCCAAGGTGATTCTTACAGGAGGCACTGTGATGGGAGAAGGGGAGAATGGAAAAATGAGGAGCTAGTTTTCAAAGAATGAGAGAGAGCACATTGTAGATTGCATTATACATTACTATACCGAAAAATATATATATCGTTCTTCGAATGGTAGCAAGAGATTGCTAAAAGAAATTTGAGTTTTCAATAACATATAGTGCAGGCAGACTAAGATGTGTATCTATTTTTAGCATGGGGTACATTATGTTTTGATAAAATCTAATACATGAAAACCATAATTTCAAATGAAGAATCAGAGACCACTATCTCTTTAAAATGACTCCTTGGATTTTTTGCAAAATAACGTACAATAAGGTTTGGTCAATTTCCCTATAGCTCATTTACAGTCATTTTTTTAGAATTTGTATATGAATTGCTATTTTATTGTAACTGGCAAAGTATAACAGCTGTGACTTAGAGTTATGAGTTGTACTATTAGAGTCAAGAAGCTTGGGATATACTGGTAATCCATCACTGAATGAGATCATCCATAGGAAATTTTATTTTCAATGTTAGCTGGAAAAAATCTTACCTGAAATTCTTCACAGCATTATCTTTGTCTATCAAAATCAATCTAGAGCCCAGAGTTTCTGCCCCTCCCACCTTCCTCAGGCCCAAAGAGATGTCAGAGAGATTTAAACTTAAAAGAGACTCTTTAGGCTGGAGTTCTGCAGCCTAGGAAGTGCAGAGAGAGATGGAGACAATGTGATACGCAGCTTTCAAGTATTCCTGAAAGACCTTCTCCATGTTTTGTTTGAAGTGCTTTGCCTTCTGAGAAAATATAGTGTGTATTCATGCCTAAATTCATATCCAAGGTAAATATCTGCTGTGGATCGATCACTATTAAAACATTCATTGAACAATATTATATACAAAGTTGAAGGCACTGTGATGAGTATTTGGGAAACATAGTGGAATAATATAATGCAATATTTAGAGTACCAATTCAAATATTTTAAGGCTTTCAAAGAACACTTTTATAGGATAAACAAACATCTGGTAGACCCCTCTGGGTTATAATTTAATATAACCAAGATTATAACAAAGTCTACAATAAGGAAGAATATTAAAATGCAAAAAGTGTTTAAAAAATTAGGTGTTATCATTAAAAAAATTTTTGAGAATTTTCTTCAGGTTTCCTTTGAATGTTATTCACACTAGTAGATTGGTGCTCTAATGTTCTAATTTATAGTGTTAAAAATTACTAATTATAAAAGTATCAAAATTCTAGGCAAAAAATCTCAAGCTAAGTGAAATCACAAGTCAAATATCAATTTCAAAGTACAGCTGACCCTTGAATAACACAGGTTTGAATTGTACAGACCCACTTATAATATATAATACACAGATTTTTTTTTTCCCCAGTAAATATGTACTACACGATCCGTAGTTGGTTGAATCTGCAGATGTGGGATCCTGGATGTGGAGGGCCGACTATAAAGTTATGTGTGGAGTTTTGACTGCATGGGACTTGGCGCCCCTAATCACTGTGTTGTTCAAGAGTCAAATGGAATTACAGAAGTTGATAGTAAAATTATTCATCTTCAAGGCAGTCTTAAGGATCATAGATAGCTATTGCATAAAAGAGAACACGCCTGTTTAATTCACAAACCAATTCTGTCTACATAATTCTTGAAGTGTCCAAATTTTGGAACATCAAGTGCCTATCGAGGCCTGGCAAGGATGTGTGAAAGTCAAGCACGAAGTATACATCATACTACTTACTGCCTAGCAAGTCAGCCTGTAGGCTACCAATCCTGTGACTTTTGCTTTAAATATTTGGTGACAAATATTATCAATAAGAAGCAATCTTACACACACCCAATTCTTACTTATAAATTTTACCATCATCTACAGCAGTGTGACAAAACTGGAGAGAATCTCTGTATAATAATAGTTAATGAGTAAATGTTTCTGGCAAGAGAAGAGACTTTAATTTTCCACAATAGGAATGAATCAGATTTAGCTTAATTTTTCCTTGAAAAGATATTATGGATATGCTGGTAACACAATAGAGATATGTAACACAAACAAACATTTTTTTGTGTATTTTTTTATTGTTTGGAACACCAAAGTAACCCAAATTTCACATTTACAATGAAATTTTAAATAAAAATATGCTGTACATTGTATTAAAGATACATGTTATACAAAAGTTTGGAAAAGTAAACACATACACTTATACAGTAAAGAGAATGTACTGAATTGCTATCACCTTTAATATTCCTTCTCTCCTAAATGGTCAACAACTGTAAACTGTTTCTTTTAGCTTTTATGAAATGACCACTGCTCTAGCTACGTTGAAGTGTGAGGTACTAAGAACAGATTCCTTTAAAATCAAGTGGTAATGAGTTATTATTGTGCATCGAATAGTTTTATGTTTTCAGATTATCCGTTACTAAAATAATCAAAATCTCTACAAGATGGAGGTAGTTGTCTACAAATCTGGGAGCGAGGGCTACTTCAGCCCAATTCCAGAAACAGGTAGCCATCACTCCCAAACTAACATCCACACTTAAGTCTGATCATTCAGAAAATTCTTTACACCAAAGCAGCCTTAAAGCACCCCACCACCTTCTTCATAACCAGGGCCTACAACAGAATTTTGGAAGATCTGTTTGTTGAAATGTTTTTCTGGCCCCTCTACTTTAAAAATATTATTGCCACATTGCAGAAATTAGGATCCAAGAACTCCGTTAAGTCTCAAGGATACATTTAGCTTCCATTGTAAGACAACAATTTGAGTATCATTAATAGGACGAATACAGATACCATATTGTGCTATTTAAATGAAATGGCACTACGACTAACACACGTTTTCTCAGTCAGCCAACTGATGGAACTTTAATACACGTGAACTTATCTCTTGGTCTAATATACGATGAAATATCTGAGGCAACCAGGCCAAGATACATACTTTCCTAAAAAGGCTGCTTCCTCCGCTGACAATTGTAACAGTTTAAAACAAATCACAAGTAAGTAATACAATCTTAGCATTTCCAGTACTCTTCTCTAGGTGTGCTAAGTATCGCCTACGACATTCCTTACCTGTGATGAGCACCCACCACTCACTGAGTGACCTACTCTGTGGCAGGCCCCGTGTCAGCTGTTTATATATGTTACAGCCCAACTGAATGCTCACAACACCCCGGTGTGACATTTCGTTCCTTCTCTCACAGTTGAAGAAACAAGTTTAGTATCACCTTCTAGGCTTACAGTTTTCTGTATGCTATAACACTGCTTTCTATTATCATAAGAGAAAACATTAGAGCACCAAGAGAGAACTTGAAAGCATCCTAGTTCTAGTATTCTGTTACTTGGTTAACATCAACAATATTCTACCTATTTACTGATCCTTTAGTGCTACAATATTGCATGGGATTACTATATTCCTTTATCAAGATGATGGAATTGTGATTAGTCTTTTGGTTAAATCCTCCTTTATCTGCACATACATTAAAGTCTCATTTCTATAAGGGGTCAAATTCATGCGATATTCTTTTCAAGATTTCTAAGTGAAGGAAAATGGAAGCCTCTCTTTCTCATGATTCAACTAAACTACTGCAGTTTAGTTAAAAGTGCCTATTTTAACAAAACAGTTTTCATTTTTATGTTGTCATATTTTAACCTTTCCAGATCTGGAACAGCCTTCAATTTCTAAATTTTGTTTTAAAAGTTACAGACAAAGATCATCATCAGAGGTGAAGTATAAACAGTCCTACACTGAAAACCATCCATCCGTCCACTTACATAATAATGTTCCTCTCTCATGGAGCTTCCATTCTTGCAGGGGGAGGAGATGGACATCCAAACAGGTATGTTAGATAATGATAAAAGCTAAGAAATTTAATTATTTTTCTAGCAGTGACTAGCTTACTAAGTTTATTTTTCATGCTCACCAACTTTTGATTTGTGTTTTATTTTGTTTCACATGTTGGCTGAGAGTTTAAATTACACATTTCAGTAGTGATAAGAAATAAAAGGGCAGAGTCTCCAAGACCTAAATGTTAAATAAAAAGGCAGGTAATTTATTCTTTTTTGGGGCGGCGGGGGGCGCTGCGCCATGTGGCTTGTGGGATCTCAGTTTCCCGACCAGGGAATGAACCCGGGCCATGCAGTGAAAGCCCAGAATCCTAACCACTAGGCCACCAGGGAACTCCCTGGGTTATTTTATTCTTAAAGGTTGTTTGAAAGTAGCGGTTATTAAAGTCTTAGAGATGATGAAATCTTTTCGTTCATTTAGTGAATTTACTAAGACCAGAAAAAAACCATAAATGCATGAAATTCTGTAAACAGTCTCAGGTGGCCTAATACCCATGGATACCAGAGTAGGAAACTTCATTTCAAAGAGAATTCACAATCAGGGGCATGAGTGTGGGGTGGAGGAAGAAGTTGATCAGAAACTACCCAACTTAAATTCTGTGATTCTTGTGTAACCATCTTATTACAAATATGGGGCGGGGATAAAAGCATTACAAAACTGAGATCCAAAGCTATTAAGGTTTCCTGCCTCCTAGTTCACTGTTCCTTCTACTATGACTTCCATTAGGACATAGACCTCTTAAGCAACTTCCCCATTAAACAAATCATTTTCCATCATTATGATGAATACTGCTACATTACTTGTGACAAAATAACCCTAAATCCTCTTTTACCATTACCCAGTCTGTGTACTAAAAGAAATAAAAATCAAGTTTATTATCAGCCTAAACTCAGTCTTGGAGAGGGCAGAAGACAGCATGCCATTTAAAAACAAATTGATTTTTATTATAAATGTAGTACATGCAACAAAGTGAAAATTTCCAACAGTACTGAAAGCTGTAGGTGAAAAGTAAAAGTCCTACATCACAAACCAATGTCCCACAGTCCTACATCGCAGAAGTAACCAATATGCTCTTTCCTTAAAAAAACTAAGATTACGAAAGTGAACATTTGCACACACATACCTCTGAAAAATAAAATGGGCTCACAGGACTAGAATATTCTAACACTAAGGATGAATTAACTACCCATTAGGAGAATCAAGTGTTAATTATATCTGGCAATACCACTTCAAATACAATTTATTAATTGTTATAGGATGGTCACTATAACAAGTATATGACATATTCACTTATATTTCAAGCAAGCAAGGGTAAGGCCTCTTAAAGATGTAAACAATCTAAACCACACTTCCATAGATCACAGAAGTAGAGTTGTGGGTAAAGAATACAACAGATGAACTCTTGCAGAACAATGAGGGGTCAGTGGAAAAAGCATTGCCTCAGGCTGTGCAACTGTCACTCAGGTAACAAAGCCATTTTATTGCAATGTATCAAAGATAATTTCTTTGCTAACCCACAGAGAATGCTACCAAAGTCCAGGGATTTTAAATGTATAAAAATTAATCCAGACAGGAAAAAACCCACATTTTAAAGAAATGCTCTCTCTTATAAGGCTGCGATGTCTGGGGTTATGTTTATCATGGACTATGTACCAACTCCTTTTTATAGAGATTAGTTTAATCACTTTGCTATACCAAATTAAGATGTGCAAATCCAAACTTTTATTCAAGACACACAAACATGATTTCATTTTTGAGGCTGTCCCTTGAACATATTCTTGGTAAAGACTGAAGTACACATATTTAAGAGAAAGATCTTCCTCAAAGAAAAATAGCCTCAGAGAACATTTTACCAAAATTAGCATTGTTTATATAAAAAGCCTAACTTGGGCAGGGGAAAGAAAACTAATGATAAAAAAGTTAACTTACCAAGAAGTGAAACAGGCTGGGTTACAGGAGGGGTGGGCAGATTCGTGGGTGCAGCAGGTGGCACAGCAGAACCATACATTTTCACACTGTCACCAGACTCGGCGTTTCCTCTAGCCCCAGACACCACTGTTGGAATGGGATTTCCAATAGATAAGTCTTTTGTAGTGTCTTCATTTATACCAGCGATAGTAGCTAAGGAATATAATTACATCAACATGTGAAGCTGAATAAATAATTATCTCCCAGTCAACATTCTTTTGCCACACTATAGGTCCTATTACTGGTCCATTCTCCCTCCTACTCTCAATTCCAAGAGGACAAGTGAACACAAAGAAAAACATGCTTACAGTTTGGGATGTTTATTGGTGGAGTGTGAGGAGGAGGAATGGATACTGGTGGAGTTATAGGAGGTGGGGGTCCAGGAGGAAGAAAACCTAGAATAAGAAAAATAATGTCAACTGAAGTTGTGTCACTTTATTTCAGGGTCTAAAAAAAGAATGTCTTCTTAAATAACTTCGTGTACCTGGTGGTAAATGCATTGGGTTGAATCCTGGGCGCAAAAATGGTGGAGGAGGTGGAGGAGGAGGAACACCAGGACCAAAGCCTGGAGGGGGAATTCCCAAAGGAGGCGTGAAAGTGGGTGGCTGGAGAGCACCAACTACAGGAGGTCCTGGCTGATGTGGTGGGACCTAGAAAGAAAGAACGGAAAATGAAGCCACATATCTAGCCACCCTCCCACCCACACAGTGTGTAGAGACAAAGAAAATACCTTGCTGAAAAAAGAAATCTCTGAATTGTGCTTATTATGTGAATATACTTATTAGATAACAGGTGGTAATCTGCACCTACCCCTAAACAACAGAAACCACATATTTTTCCCTTTTTTTCTATTTGGCCGCACCACGCGGCATGCGGATCTTAGTTCCCCGACCAGGGACCAAACCTGTGCCCCCTGCAGTGGAAGCACGGCGTCTTAACCACTGGACCACCAAGGAATTCCCAGAAATCACATATTTACTCTCTACTTTATAACGGCAAATTCACACTGTAATTCACCAGCACCTATATTGGTGTTCTGCTAGAATATTAATATGTTCAAAAATGTCTCATGGTTAGGTCAATACGTTTGAGAAACATAACTTTAAAAAAAGCTACCTGGTAATCTGCACAGTGATTAAGATCACAGGTCCTTAGGGTCAAAGTGCCTGGCCCCCCTTTCAAGTCGTTTTGTGACCCTGAGCAAGCTACTTACATGACACTCCCTAGAACTCAGTTTACTTATCTGTAAAATGGAGAAGTGCCAACCTCACATAATTATGGGGATTAAAGAGTGAATAAATATTAAGTGCCAGTGCCTGGGACTTAATAAATACCCAACATATGTTAGCTATTGTTAAAAAAAAAAAGTATAATCAATCATAAGAGATTAGTCAAGTTTCTTTAAATGAGTGCTGACATTCATTGAATCTTATTTAGAACCTGCACTGGAAGGGCATATCCAAAAGGTCAGCTAAAGAGTGCTAATTTGGGGACTTCATTTATAAAATATCACAGCTAAGTATGTATCAAAGCATGTAATTTTCTCCTAACACTAAGAAAAATGAAGAAGCTAGGCAACCCAGTTTTGTGATAGCTCAGATTTATCTTATTCAGTTTTAATGTGAGAAATTGAGGAAAGAAGGTATTGAAAGAAAAATCTAGTGGATCGTACATAAAAGTATGGGTCAAGTATTTATAATTTTTACCAAAACATTACTTACTTAGCTCTTAACATGTAACAGGAAAATCATACCTCAAGTCAAAAAGGTTATGAGGTAAGAAAGACACTGATTAATCTCGACAGATGTAAGGCAATATGAAATTTATTCTGGTTTTTAAAAGCATTTATAAATAATAGGTCTGACATACCAACACACAAAAAATTAATATGCACATCTATGCACTCATGTCTTTAACTATGAATCTAGACATACATCTATAGTAAGATTTAGATAGGTATATTTCAGACACTCACAAGTTTAAACAATGCCCCAAATAGTCTTACCTGTGGAGGTGGTACTGTGATAGGTGCAGGAACAGGAATAGGAGGGACAGGCACAGGTAAAGGCTTAGGTACGGGTGAAACTGGTTCTGTGTGTGAGGTTTCTGCCCCTCCATTTTGAGCAACTTCATTTTCATGCTTTTTGGGAATTCCCTTCCAATCTATGAGAGTTAAAGAAATTTAACAAAAGCTTACACTTCAGCTTATAACTTTAAACCCAGAAATGATTTTTTAAATGTTGATTATTAAAATCAGAAAGCAGGGCTTCCCTGGTGGCGCAGTGCTTAGGAATCCGCCTGCCAATGCAGGGGACACGGGTTCGAGCCCTGGTCCGGGAAGATCCCACATGCCACGGAGCAACTAAGCCCATGCGCCACAACGAATGAGCCTGCGCTCTAGAGCCCGTGAGCCAGAACTACTGAAGCCCGAGTGCCTAGAGCCTGTGCTCCGCAACAAGAGAAGCCACCGCAATGAGAAGGCCGTGCACCGCAATGAAGAGTAGCCCCCGCTAGCGACAATTAGAAAAAAGCCCGCACTAAGCAATGAAGACCCAACACAGCCAAAAATAAATTTAAAAAACCCCCCAAAACAGAGAGCATTCTGATTATTAAAGAAATGCCTATGCTAATCTCATAAACATTAATTATTTAAATTAACAATAGCAAACATGCAAAAAGAATGCTTACTTACGTGCCAGGCACAGTTCTAAGCTATATATATATTTATTTAATTCTCATAACCATCTATAAGTACCATCTATAAGTAGGTCCTACTATTATTATTACCATTTCTCAAGAGGTGAAAACAAAAGACAATTTGCCCAAAGTTACATACCTAGTAGTGGCAGAGATGGGATTCAACCCAGGCATATTTGGCTCTAAAGTCTCTGTTCTTAACCACAACAGTGTATTGTTTGGAGTAAAGACCCTGGGAGGGAGGAGCAGGATTCTTTTTACCCTGGACCAGAGTCTCCCAGAATGCCTGGCACATAGTAGACCCTCAATACCTGTCTGCCTGAACAGAAATCTAGTGCGATCCTTAAGCGAAGGCATTACACACCCAGGAGGGAGGAGGTGGTGTATGGGGAAAGTTCAGCATTGTTTCATTGCCTCTTGGCTTCTCAAATCATCACTCCTGATTGAAGTTCAATGCTTTAAGTATTCACTGTACTTTGCCATGCCACCCTGTGCTCCTTCCGTCCTGCTATCTATCAATCTTCAGGTCATGCCCCCATAAGCTGCCATTTTTCCCAATGCAATTCCACTATCAACGTGGCATTTTTAATATTCAGCCTACAAATAACTGCACCTCCTTGTCTTACACGTTTACTTTTGATGACTTCTCTGGACAGTTAAACATTTTCAAAGAAATTACTATGAAGCAGTGGATTTTACTAACAATGTTCAGTTTGAGACTCATTTGATCTGTCAGGTTTTTACAGTGAAAAATTCTACCTAAGATCCACTTAATACTATAATTAATAATTAAGCCCACAATCAGTAATTATTTGTGTCTGCATCTCTCCCACTAAATGTAAGCTGCATAAGGGCAAGGACCACATTTGTCTTATTCACTGTTGTTTCCTCAGTTTATTATAATGGAGAGACTGGCACCCACATAGTGGGTATTTGAAAAATCTCAAAAATCAGATCCTAAGGCAAAGAATAAACATTGTCATAGCACTACCAAGGGAACAGATGAATTTTTTCAAAAAAATTAAATACTGCTTTACCTGGATTAAGTGTATCACTGTCCAACATTCCTCCTTCACAAAAACTCTCCAGTTCTTCAGGCTTGACTTTGTCCCACGGAATATAAGTAACACCAAGTTCTACATCCCAATACTGCTTATAATCTGCCTTTATTCCTTTGTTTAAGGCCCAGGCAATCTATTTCACCATTTGTTAAAATATAAAAAGAAAGGAAGGGAGAAGAATGTCATAAATTGAGAGTTAACTGTTCCCCACAATTCTAATCACTCAGACTTGGTCAGCAAGGGAACAATCTGGCCTGGTTATCCCTGGATCTCACTCAAAACTTTATTTGGTGCTAGGAAACTGGTTACCCTACCATCTCACTTTGTTTCTCCTAGGATGGAAATCTAACTTCCTTACTCACTCTTCCAACCACACACCAGCCCCCAAACCCAGGCAGCATAAAACTTAAGAGAAAAGGAAAAAGTTTATCAGGGACAGGCTGAAGTTCCCTGTACAACTCAGCGTAAGAAAGTGGGGAGCACTTTTAAAAGTCTTGGGTACCTCGGAATTACTCAACATCAGACAAAATCCTTTTGCGGTACAATCCAAGGGTAGAACACGGTATTATAACATTAAGGAAACACTGACTCTGGCCCCTCAGAGTAAGAATACCCATGAACCTATATCTTTTCCTCTATCTTCAGTGAATATTTTTCATAGTTCTAAGATGAGATGGCAAACTTTAAAATTAAAATGTGAAAAATACAAAATTTTCTGAATGACAAAATATTTTACAAAATGACATTATATTTAAAGCGCCAAGTAAATACCTTGATGAACTTACCTACCTTTAAAAAAAAAGACAAAAAAAAAAAAAGACAAAATTCTACCATGCACCTAACATTTAAAATTTTATTTTAACTCTTAGGAGATAACCTTTTTAAAAAAAGATGCACATGTAATGCCCCAGTGTCCAAAATTACAGTTTTTTTAAAAAAGTCACATAATATTTTATATTAAGTTTTAAAAGAAATGAATTATAAACTATAAAACAGTACCTTTATGGATTTCTGGTTCACTTTATAGTTTCCTCGGCTCAGTTTCTGCAGGGCACGGTAAGCATCTTGCCTATGAACCATAACAATATAGGCACAACCTCTGGGAGGAATCATCTGCTCCAAAAGATTTTAATATTGTAAAATATAGTAACAACAAAATAAAAAAGCAACAAGATATAATACTAAGTAATCAGTTCCAACAAGCCCAACTCAAACCCCCTGCACCCTCCAGAGCCAAAGTTCTATAACTGGAGATTAAATGAATTTGTTAAATTGGTGGTTCCAGTTTGGTCTCAACTTCCAATTATCGACAAATCTATAGTTCCCCAAGCTTTGTTATATAAAGACTTTAGAAAACCTCTTTAGAAAAAGGTTTTAGATTAAACTTGGTGATCCAAGAAATGTAGTTAAATGCTAAACACGAACTGAGAACACCTGAATGCTAGCTACATCTTCTACAAACCTGGGAAACTTTTAAGTTTCAAGTCCTTAATTTCATAGAATAACATTAATCACATCTATCTACTGTCATTAAGTGATTTAATAAATACTCACATTAATTGATTCAATTGGACCAAACTCTTCTAAGAGACTGGCAACATCCTGCTGAGTAGTCCTTTTGTCCAGCTGTCCCACCCAGAGCGTAGTGCTACAAACTTAACATAAAATTATAATCATAAAAATATACACATTCGATAATGAACAGCACTGTACTTTACATGAAAAAAATCATTAAAGAAGATATGCATGAGTTACACTATGATACCACAAGTTTAAGCAGAAAATCTCATATACATTTAAACAATTCTAGAAAATTGTGGTAGTACTTCCAGAAATGGAACCAGGATAGTGAAAGGTACACCTATGAGTTGGTAAAAAAAACTGGTCGTTTTGAAAACACATCTGAAGATTTCATTTATGTAAACTAGGGCCAGAGAAGCAGTGTTCTGCCCAAGATCGCCCTTGGCAAGTGAACACAAGAGCTAAGACTTGATCCCAACTATCTTGATCACCAACCAATTTCAGTGCTTTTGTTCACTGCATGTAGCTGTTCCTTTCCAACTGTCGAGTGTATATGATTTTTTTTCATGTTTTGTCCTCGGTAATAAGCCTTGCAGAGTCAGAAGTTTTATACATGCCCTAGTTATACTATAAGTTAAAATTTCATTAATAGCTACAGTTATATCAAGAATATGTCTAGCACACCTTATTAAACATATTCTAAACACATCATGAAATTCAGGAGATAATGTAAGCTAATACACTCTGTAAATAATAAATCTTTATAAAAGAGGGCACTAGATATTCTAGGGGGAAAAAAACCCCACCTTTCCACCATGTGTAGGAGAACTAGTTAATGACTATTTCATACATTCAAGACACACTTCCTCATCATTAGTTAGGTTCACTCCTCATTGATGCTTTACAGCTGGCTTAATGTACAAAAGCAAATCCAAGGGTATATGCCAAAGCACAAACAGTAAGACCTGATAAAGTGGTATTTTGCTAACGGTTATAAAACATTTTAAACTTGTGACATGAAAAAAAATGCAGGGAATTTGAATATAAACGTTCACTTACCACTAGCAGTTTCTGGTTTGATTTGAGGAAGGCCTTTTTGTCGGCGCTCTCTTTCTTTTTCCCGATCCCTTCTTTCTTGGGATCGAGATCTAGGAGAATGTCGGCGTCTATCTCTGGACCGAGATCGAGAACGTCGATGACGAGACCTTCGAGATCTAGAACCAGATCGAGATCGTCTCCTTTTTGGTGACCTAATATTTTCAGAACGAGGGAGAATGGATTAACACATGGAGATAAAAAAGAAAATGTAAGCATGTGTTTATCTGAAAAAGAAAAAATACAACTAGGTAATTTAATGTTTGGGTATGTAAGAATTTGACAGCAGGGAATTCATTTTAAAGATTTTTAATATGCTCAAAGTTAGAAAGCACAAATATATTATAAATTAGATAAATAAGGATGCTAACTTATGAAAGTAACTCTCATCTTTGATACCTCTGGTACTATACTAAATGACACCTTTATAGTGAAGAAGCTAATGTCATCACCGAGATATACTGACTACTATTCTCTGTCTTCTCAGTAAAGTCTTTTCTGTGGGACTTAAAACATGTAACCTGATTACAGTATTACTTATTCTCTTTCCACTTTTTTTGGTTGATAAATTGGTAAAGGAACTCTGAATACATAAATCTTATGATTCCATGTATATCTGTAAATAGTCATTAAAGCAACTCAAAGGGAAAATATGTGGGTTAAGATGACTTAGTTTTTTAATATTAATACTTCTCCTACCCCCAATCCACACATGCATACAAACATACCAAGTGTTATTTTATTAGTCCTGGGCATCTGAAAACAATCCAACTTGATTTTAAATTCTATGGCTCCTAAGACATACAGATTTGGATTAACATTTTCTATAAACTACCTGGATGCTGATCTAGATCTTGACTTTCTGTTATCGGACAGGTGCCGCTTAACCTCTTGAATACAAGGTTGTTCTACTTCCATTTCCTTTAAAAAGAAAAACAAAACATAAAACCCATCATTAAAAGAGAAAGTGGAAATTATAAACAGAAAAAAACGGGACAAAAATCTAAAAAATGCTAAATTACAAATCTCTTGCCCTGAAAGTTCTCTTTTGGTTCCTTGAGACCAAATTACTAGTTTAATAATGATTGGCCATGAGTGGGAAAAGTTCTTTTTACATGGTTTACAAGATTAAAAGAAATACTGATCTACTTCTGGAAATTATTTCGTAGAAGTTACATACTGTGTTTACCAACCATCACCTAAAGCAGTGAATTAGGCACTGTTTAAACATTCTATACTCTATCTCAATCCTCACGAACCGTATGGAAATTTGTATTATTATGTCCACTTTCCAAATGAAAAACTTAGGCCACATAGAGGGCAAATTTGTACCCAAAGTAACAGTCTTTCTTCATATTCAAAATGGAAGATAACAAGCCAACAGGCAGCAATCTACTTATAACTCAAGGGAAACATAAAGATAATCAACAATCTGAGAATGAAGTTTTACCTGATGTGCCTTTTGTGTTAGTGGTTCACTTTGTGCCTGAAAGGAAGTTTGGAAAGGCTGCTGCACGGGTGGAGTTGGAGGAATCGCAGACTGAGCCATGGGAGGAAATGGAGGTGTAGGAAGAAGGCCAAATCCTGGCATCTGTCCATTAGGAGGAAGTGGAACCTTTTGTTTTTTAAAAAAATTGTATGAGCAGACTTTAAGTAATTAAAAAAAAAACCTTAGTTACTTTATATAAAACTAAAATATCTTCAATAAATTTTGATCAAGGAAAAACTGACACGCAACCATGACTGGACAATTCCTATTGGTACAATCTTTATCCAAAGAATTGTTATATATCCAAGAATACAGGTTAAAAATCCTACAACTCATTTTAAAATTATGAATACATGATCTGGTATAATTTAAAAACATAACTTCATTTATATAAGGAGGCAAGGTGACAGACTGAACTTAAACTCAGAGGTATTCTCTATCGCAAACTGTCTCTCTTCAACTTTAAAGGCAATTAAGCTTTGGGGGGAGGAAAAGTGGCTAGAAGCATTGACTTCCAGGTTTATTTTCAACATTTTACTCCAAAGGGAGTTTTCAACCAACATGCCTAGGGTTGAATACATAATACTTAGGCTTTGATATTTAGGGTTTCAAATATCATAATAATGAGAGTAATTATGCCACAATGTAACAATTTTCTACATGTGACATTCCAACGCTAATAGAATTAAAAGTATAATTGTAATGTCATTATAGTATCACAAAATATTCTAAATTATTAATAAACTTTCAGTAATTGTTAAACATTTGGAAATAAGTCCATAGGTTTTATTTGTATTTTAAACAGGCTTATAAAATATTTTTCAAACTTCATTCATCAGCAAGTCATTAAAATCACAATATCAATTTCAAATGACCAAATACAGGCACATCTCAGATTCGATTCCAGGCCACTGTAATAAAGTGAATATCGCAATAAAGCAAGTCACATGAATTTTTTGGTTTTCCAGAGCATATAAAAGTTATGTTTACACTATACTGTAGTTTATTAAGTGTGCAACAGCATTATGTCTTAAAAAAACCAACATATATACTTTAATTAAAAAATACTTTATCACTAAAAAATGCTAACCATCATCTGACAACACATGGTTGCCACAAACCTTCCATGTGTAAAAAATGCAGGATCTGTGAACAACAATAAAACAATGTATGCCTGTAAACAGAATGGACTGAACATGATATGGACAAGAAAATCAATATATTCTAAAGAGAATTCTTAGAACACTTTCTAAAATAAGTCTATAAAGTAGTATTTCCCAAAGGCTGGTTTTATAACAGAATCGCCACACAACTAAAAATAAATAAATAAAGATTCTCTAGATTGATTGTAGCACCAGAGGCCCAGGATGTGTATTTTTTCCTACTTATCCCCATAACTTAGATGCATGGTCAAGTTTAGAAAACTCTGAATTAGAGGATTTACTAAAATAAACCCAACAAACACACCTTTATTAACTTCCTTCAATTCTCCAGTATACTGTGCTCCTTTTACTGCAGATTTCAAACTATATTCCTGAATGTTGAAGAGCTGAAAGCCCTCTAAAGCATTGGATCACACAACATTAAAAAAGAGAGGGAAAAAAAAAAGGCTTCTCACAAGGGAAAGAGCTGTATAACTAAACAGGGCCAGTTCCCTGAAACAGAACCACAATCTCTCTCTAAACTATTTAAACAAAAATGCCTATTAAATTATTAGCATGTAATGTTTAGCATCCTTGTTTTAATTACAGCAAAAAGCAACTCAAATCAGTTAGTGCTCAACAGCTTTTCCTGCAGCTATAGTACTATTTAGCTATGCACACAGCTAACTAACAGCGGTCTGGGAAGTGCAACCCATATGCTCTAATGAACATATCTTCAGTTATTAAAACTCAGCTATAAGAAAAATGCCTCTACCTGATGGTGCACTGGATCCTGCTGTATTGCCATCATTCGAGGTTGAAACTGATCCATGTTTTGGTGCTGGGTATATGCTGGTTGCTGCATGCCATCTCCAGGAAATGCACTAAAAAAGATGAGTAGTCTTCTTTTTACCCATTCGAAAACTCATGAATCTTAGCCACATTTATACTACAGAAACTTAAAGAACGCTGTTCAGGAGTTATTAATAATAAACACTTTACTGAATCATATATTTGCCTATATTAACTTAAATACAGCATTTTTCCCAAAAGTCATTTTTTATTGTAAATCTGACAGGATCTCCTCTCCATTCAGAAGAAAACCCCAAATAACACAATTTTAAAAAAGTATTTTAAAAGACTATATGAAAAATGATTTCGTTATTAAGTGTTACTTGCATTATGCCTTATAATGACTACCAAATCTCTATCTGTTAAGGAATCAAAAGAAAGCAACTCACAAGGGTGCCTGTGGAGGAGAAGCAGCGGTTGCAGCAACAGAAGGCACAGCAGCAGCAGGTGCAGGGAGCACGGCAGCAGCAGCAGCAGGTGCTGTGGCAGCAGTGGTGGTGGCGGCGGCGGCAGCATCTTCTTTCTTTGATTCTTCCACAGCTTCCGGCTCATCATCATAATCAAATCTATCAAGTAGCTTCTGGAATAGGTGTGTATGTCAATATTCCATTTTAAAATTCAGACTGTGATTCACTGAACAAAAAACTTTATAAAAACAGATATTCACCACCATCTATAATCCCGCAATGCTGTCACATACAATTTCACCTTCCCACATGCCTCTTAGGACCCTAGTTCATAGACAATTTTTACACAGATGCCATTTTGAAAAGACACTTTAAAAAATTCTGTTTTTCTTCCCCAATTCTAAGTACAGTGTTTTCTTTTTGACTATTTTCTATATGATTTATAACTAATTTAGTGATTGAAAGATTTTACTCAAACATTCATTTTCTTAGACTAAAAACTTTTGGAACTTTGCACACGTAAAAATGGGTACACATTTCCAGTCGGCTTTGTAAAATGTACAAAAAGAAAGACCATCTTATCTAATCATTATAAACGCCTACAGAAAAATGTCCATATGCTGCTTGATCGAGAATAGGAAAAAGAAAAAAGAGAATGGCACAGACAGGGCTGCAAAGTCTACCTGTGCACTTGCTTCTTTCTTAAAACTTCACAACCCACCTTAGATTACCAGAAACTTCCATTAGAAAAAAAAAACAAAAACAAAAAATCAAAAAAACCAATCAGTGCACTTCACAGGATCTCATGTCTAGAAGAAGAGCCGTTTAAAATATGGTTACATTTACTCAGAAAAGAAGGAATGAAAGTAATACAACCACTACTTTGTTTTGGTAGATTATACACAATATTTCATCATCAAAAGAAGCATGCAATGTAGATAGTTTCTTCTTCTTACAGACAAGGAGACTCAGGCTCGGGTAATTAAGAAACATAACCAAGACTGTACAGTTAATACATGTACAGTTAGGATGTGGACAATGGTCTTCTCTACTTCAAAGCCCTCAGTCTCTGGCATCCAACAAGGCAGTCATTTCTCTCAGGCTGTGCCCTTCCTGCTCATGGATTTCCAACCTCAAATTCCTAAATTTGTATTGTTCTATGATAGTTCTGCCTGGAAATTCTGGTTCTACTTTACTGGACAACAGATTTCTAAATTAGGAAAGGAAGTCCCCTTCCTGGACAACACTTCTGCTTCTTTCTTCATAATTCTAGGCCACATAACTAAAAGTTCTTATTATAACCGAGCGATCTAACATGGCCCAGGCACCTTGCTGCTTTACGCACATTAGCTTACTTAACTCTCATGGCAATAAAAAAAATATAGGTACTACCATAGCTCTTTTACAGTGGTACACAGTGAATACTACAACTCAACATCAAGACAGAGTCAATGACAGGAGCCAAAATTAAAACTTGCGTCTAAACTGTCAACAAAAAATCCACAAAACCTATGATCTTTGCAATTCATCGCATATAGGCATGTTCCTTAAAGTTTTACGATTTATACCTATTGCTTTGGGAGAAGATGTGAAGCAATTAAAAAATTAAACTGAGATCTCTACTATCTAAAAAGACATTTCTATTACTTTTTAGGAAACTGAAGATCTATGAAGCAGCCAAAATAGAAAAACTGTTCCCAGTCAGCTGTTTGACTAGCTTAAAATAGACCTTTATAGTCAAAGGAAAAGCACAGAATTCCTTTTTCTAAACTTAATGTAACTAACAAACATTGGCCAACCCACTTAAGATAAAACACTAGAGGAATTAGTTGCAATTCAAATTAACAAAATAAGCATGTCAGTAGCACTGCTATTACTCAACATTTCTTTTTTGGAAGTCCTAGCCACCAGAATAGTAAGAAAAGAAAAAGAAACAGGCCTAGATGTTGAATGGAAAAAGTCAAATTAAGTAGCCTAGAAAATCTAAGAGAACAACTAGAAAACTAAGCTTCTAATACCATGATAATTTACAACATAAAATAAAAATCAATAGTTTTCCTGTATGGCATCATTAACTAAACAAAAGTGTTATGAAACACTAAACATGAAAAATGAGTAAACATCTAAGAATAAATGACACAAGAAATGTATAAGACATATTAAAAATCTAATAAATTGAGATTCTGTATAAGACATTATCAATACTTCTTAAATTAATCTATAAATTCATAAAAATTTATGCTAAAGTTCATCTGATAAAATATGCTGTGATGATCAATTATATGTGTCAACTTGGCCAGGTTATGGTGTCCAGTTGTTTGGTCAAAGGTTAATATAGATGTTGCTGTGAAGGAATTTTAAAAATGTGATTAACAGGGAATTCCTTGGTGGTCCAATGGTTGGGACCCTGCACTTCCACTGCCACAGGCCCCGGTTCAATCCCTGGTCGGGGATCCCTGCAAGCCACATGTGCATGGCCAAAAACAAACAAACAAAACAAAGAAAACATTGGGAACTCCCTGGCAGTCCAGTGGTTAGGACTCTGTGTTCTCAGGGCCCGGGTTCAATCCCTGGTTGGGTACTAAGGTCCCATAAGCTGCATGGTGCAGCAAGGGAAAATTAAGTGATTAACATTTAAATTCGTAGACTATGAATAAAGAAATACACTCCATAATGTGGGTGTGCCTCAACCAATCAAAGGTGTTAAGAGCAAGGACTTAGGTTGAGGTTTCCCAAAGAAGGCATTCTCAAGACAGCAACATGAAAACCTTGCCTTGCAGAATTCAGACTCAAGACTGCAGCATTAACTCTTACCTGAATTTCCAGCCTGCCACTCTGACCTACAAATTTCAAATTTGCCAGGCTCAAAAACTGTGTGAGCCAATTTCTTAAAGAAAATCCCTCCCTTTCTCCCCTTTGTGTGTCTGTGTGTATAACTGGTTCTGCTTCTCTGGAGGACCCTAACACATATGCCCAAGAACAGCCAAAGAATGCCTGAAAGAGAGTCAGGGCAGAGAACACATCTAGAAATGAAATACAAGTTGTAAGTGTTAAAACTGTTATGTTGCAGAAATAAACAAAGATATTAGTGGGACAGAACAGTGTCCAGAGACAGACACAGAAACAAATGGGAATTAAATGTATGACAAAAGTTGTGAGAATTGGCTATTTCCAAAACATAAAGATTTAACTATCTTGAACCATATTCTAAAGTAGGTTCTCGATAGATTGAGACAAACATGAAAAACAAAAATATAAAACTACTAGAAGAAAGAGAATTTTTAATATAAGTTCAGAGAGTTTTCCTAATCACAACACAGAAGACTAAAAAACAAAACCACGTTATGTAACAATTTATGTTCACATATGGATGGGAACATACACAACTGTTCAAAGCAGAGTGGAACTGATGTCCCTTTTTACTTTAGAACTTTCTGTATTATTTGCATTTTTTTCCTAAAAGCATGTACTTCTTTTGTACTCAAAAATTTTATCCAACCTTCTTTTAATAAGTAGTCATTCATAAACCACTAAGACAGAATAACAAGCAGTAATTACCATATGGATTCTTAATTTGGACTACCAGCAATAGTTATTGTATCTTAGAATGTCAGAAAGAATCAAAAATTTTAGAGATGATTAAAAGATACTTCGTTCTAGGATTTTTCAAACTTTTGTGGTTTTTGCACTGCAACTTGTAAAATGAGATGAAATTGTATACAGTCATAAATCCAGTAAATAGACATGACATAAACAGACAAGAGTGGAGTTGCCTGGACTAACATTTCAACAGGAAGCTCTAAGCTGTGCATATTCAGCACATCTATATCCTTAGTGGCAGCTCCTTAAACATAATGAAGGCCCAACAGAGAAGTTGGAAGACACTCAACCAACCCAAACCCTCATTTTATAGATATGGTAACTAATGTTTTTAACAGCAGAAAACAGAAAGTAACTTAAATGTCTATCAATAGGGGAATGGCTAAATTGTGATGTGTCCATGTAATGGAATACTCCTAATAAGCACTCAGTAAATGTGTAGATTTATATCTGTTAACCTTAACAACAACAAAGAGACAAGAGGATTAAGATCAAAACAAGCAAGTTAGAAACAGTATGTATATACATGTGTATATATATACTAAAAACACACACATATTTTATATGCACACATATATAATGACCAAAAAAGAAAACATATATCCAGGAAATTAATTCTGAAAAGATACACAGCAAAATGTTACAGTAGTTACCTTTTCGTATGGGGGTTAATGGTGAATGTTCCCCCTGTTTCCTTTACACTGTTTACTTTTCCTTCATATTGAAGATTGTGCAATGAGTATATATTAGATTTTTAACCAGGAATAATAATCAATGTTTTGATGTTGAGGGGGAAAATCCCTCAAAGCACAAAACAACAAAATGAACAAGCCTGAGAAGCTAGAGAAGGGGTAACTTCCACATTCCAAGTTGAGTGATGTAGACAATGGGGTGGGTTATGTGAGAGAAGCATACCTTGTCAAATGCAGTTTTTTGTTCAGGTTGGGGGAAAGCAGCTTTTTGTTCAGGTGGTTGTGTAGGAGCTGTCTTTAACTGAGCTGTGATAGCCTGAACCTGAGCCATCACGGCATTGTCAATGGCGGGAGACTGTGGTTTTGGAGGCTGTTGAAAAGTCTGAAGGATCTGCTGAAGCTTAAAGAATGGGAAGACTGATAAACCACATAATAAAGTATAATCACAGTATCAAAAGTTAATTTACTAAAAAAAAACCTTAATGGTGACTCAAAATAGAATAGGCACAGAGTAAACTGGAAAAAGGAACCAACCTTTTAATAATGGTTAAGAAGTTTACTGTGAATGAATGTATCAGGGATATAAGATGTGTCACTTAAGGTTAAAAATGTATGCTAATACCCCAACAGTAGAAAATGATGGTCAGAGAAAAGAGAAAATACACGGAATTGCAAACAAGGTAAATATGTTTTCTAAAAAAGTGTAAAAAAAAAAACCACCTCCACCGATCCAAATAATTTTGAAATCAGCTGGAAATGCGAGAACCGTGAGCAACAGTACCACCACCCAGCAGCTCTGCAGTTCTCTCCAAAGGGAGAGTTCTCAGCATGCTGTCCCCTTGTTTCCCACATTTCTATTATCCCTACATAGTATCCCTTCCCTTCCTAGTAAAGGCCTTTCTAGTTGAAAAGTAGAAATATTTCCTCCTCACAATGTGCTCATTAACTAGGAATGAAAAATAAGAACTGACAACAGTACCTAACTGCAAACAATTTAATCTTTGGATAGGCAGTTTACCTGTTGACCTTGAGTTGTCTGAAACAGTTGGGCCACAGCAGCAAAAGCATCAGAGCTGGGCAACTGTGGTACAGTTGGTATGGAGTTTGTAGTGGCTTGTGAGGATTCAGAAGAAACTTTAACTGGAGGTGGAGGTGAACCTAAAAAAGAAAAGATCATTAAGCCCTCAGTAAACTTTAACCCCTAAATATTCCTTTTAATCTCCATTAAGCTTCTTTACTAAAATAGTACTCAATTCAGTTTAACATACAGTAAAAAATACAGATTATGGGGCTTCCCTGGTGGCGCAGTGGTTGAGAGTATGCCTGCCGATGCAGGGGACACGGGTTCATGCCCTGGTCCGGGAAGATCCCACATGCCGCGGAGCGGCTGGGCCCGTGAGCCATGGCCGCTGAGCCTGCGCATCTGGAGCCTGCGCTCCGCAACAGGAGAAGCCACAACAGTGAGAGGCCCGCATACCGCAAAAAAAAAAACCAAAAAAAAAAGAAAGAAAAATACAGATTATGGTAATACGGCCTATACTGTAACAAGCACTGAATACTTCTTTTATTAGAAATAAGATTTATGGGAAGAAAACTATACCTTCCAAGATGTAAACTCAAGTTTCCTTCTTATGGAAAACTTCCATCACTATAAACAGACTCCAAACACTTCATGCACAAAAAATCATACCATTTTCTAAGCTCACAGATACATCTGCCATACCTTCATTATTAGTAACATTTTCTGTTACTGGGGCGGCATTACTGGTTCCTGCTGCCATGTCCAAAAGTGGCTGAATAATTTCAATTTTGAATACTCCATTTTTTTGCCAAAGGTTCAGCACACGAACTATTTTACTCTGTTATGTGTGAGAAAACATGAATATACAATAAATATTTGCATAAATAATTTATTATACTCTTACAAAAAGAGGAGGAAAAAAACACACCCCAGGCTAATATTTCCATGCTATATCTGTTTCATAAACAGAAAAAAAAAAATCTATTATCAGAATTACAACCTGGTTAAACTACACTAACTGACCTTTCTTCAGTAATGCAATCTAGAGTAAGAAACAGAAGGGGGGAAAGAAAGAGAAAAGAAATATAACCTAGAGAATCAAAAGAAATGCATTGTAATACTTAAAAATGTATCTGAAGTTTCCATTATATTTTACTTATGATTACAAAGAAACAAAAAAACAACCAGTTATCTCAGAGAAGTGAAGAATTTTCCAGGATGACTATAACAGTTAAAATATTTTTAAGACAATTATTGGCCTGTAATTGTTAGGTAAATTGCTTTGTGGACTAGTAAATATGAAGGAGATCCAGAGAAAACGTGTTATTCATGGTTGTAACTCTTATTTCCTACTCAAGGAATGATCTTCTTTTCTCTTGTATATTTTCCCCACAAGAGCATTCCTTCAAGAATATAAATACAGAATCCATAACACTCAAATTTATATGCCGTTTATTGTAGTCTCCAGTCTTCATTATTCTGAGTTTACCAGTGCATTTCTCCCACCTACTGGAGTCTAGTTTTCTGTCTATAATGTTCTTCTATCTTTGTATAGTACATAGTAAAACCAGCTATAAATGCGAGGAATTAAATACTGTAGTCTGATTGCTAATGAATACCATTTATGCTCTAGCAGCTCCATATGCTGGGGAAAGCCATCAATTATTGGTCCCTTCCTTTTGAAATAAGCAACAATCTGAGATAAGCATTGCTCTCCTCTACTTGCAGAATTTCTTTACCATTCAACCACAAGAAATCTTTCCAACAATGTCTTCTTAAAGCAAGATTGTGCTCCTTTTATATTTCAACAGTACAACATTCCTGAAGGACTTCCCAAGAAAACAGATATGACTACTATAGAAAAAACTGTGTTTTGTTTCAAGTTCATGATTATCTTTCTAGTAATACAGTAGGTTTTAAATATCTAATATACATTTTAATAGATTTAAGTAGATACAAAAACAAAACAAGAATACAAGCTTAATTTAAAAATTATAAATTATACCTTATCTTCAGATGGACAAAGATACAAATATTGGAATGTGGCAGTTATGTTTTTAGAGAATCTTGGCCCAAAAACATCTTTATCAGTTCCAAACTGATGACGAGACTGTCTCACAATTGAGTCGATTACATATAATCCCGGAACCTTGTATTCTGGTTTACACTACAAAGATTAAAGATGTAAATTCAATACAGGAAAAGCAAATCACAATCTGACACCCGTTAATCTCACTTTTATGAAACTATATATCCAAGATTTACTTCTATTTAGAAACTACTTGGATGTTTAGTTCTCACTGGCTAGCTTGTCAAATTTCCCACAGGTCTGTGCAGAGCTGCCACTCTCTTGATACTTCAGACCCCCAACACTTTACTTTTCTCTGATCCCTCTGTCTCCCCATGCACAATTTCCCAGAATCAACACTACTTTATCAATCCCTAAGCCACCTCCATAGAAATCTACTTATTATGGATAAATCTCTGCTGTAATTCATCTTGCTCAAAAAAATAATTTTTACCTTTTAAAATTATCAAGGAGATCATTTTAACAACATATCAATTTCAATTCTATTAACGTACAGTACCAGAGAAACAAAAACTAAAAGGAGAGGTCATTTTTGGCCTTTCAAATTGACAAGGTAAAATGAATAGACACCTGCACACATTTCTGGTGGTACAACCTTTATGAAAGATGATTTAGCAATAAAAGTAAAGCCTTATTTGATCCATCAAGTTTATTTCTAGAAATTTATCCTAAGGAAAACAATTAAGATGCCTCTGAATTTTTTCCACAAGGCTAGCCACTGAAGTGAAATGTCCAGTAATAGGGAACTGGCTTAGTAAATCGTGAAAAACAATCATATGTTAGAATACTTTGTAGATGTTTATAATAAATTCCGTTGGAAACACAGGTTATCCATCAGTCTATGTCTCCATTTTCCTTTTATAAATGTACATGTACATACTAAAACATGAGTAATTCATCATAACTGGGGTGGTGGCATATAGGTAATTTTAATTTTTTTTCCATTTTATTTACTGGTACTTTGATTTGCTACTATAAAAACCTCTACTGACTATACTTTTTGGTCTGTTGGAGCTCTAACTCTTATCTCTCAGACAGTATTAAATGGCCATGGACCAGAGACACTCCCACACACATTTATTAGTGTGTACTACATGGCACAGCTCCAGGTTGGCAGAGAAGACAAGGATGTCTAAGTAAGCCTCCATTCTCCGTCCTTTACTGAGAAAGATGTGTGCTAATCACACCATATAATTGTAGAAGTGAAAAACTGTTTAATTATGATGGGAGCAGGGGAAAGTTGGAAGAACTTTATGAAGTGATTTCATTTGAGGTACTCCAAGATGAGTTAAATGTCAAGAGAGTAGACAGGGCAAAGGGGAGAGGAGGCACATCAGGCTCAAGGAAGAGTCCTGTTCAGTAGAGAAGAAACTGTTGTTGAATCCTACCTCATAGTAAGTGCTCAATCAACAGTACTGCTATAAATTTTTGTTTTGTTAGGAAAAAAACAAGAAAAACTCTAGTGATTAAAAAGAACTTCTAGTGACAACTTTTCTGTAGAGTGGCTTTAGAAGCAATTATCCAAATTACAATTTACAAAGTAAATTACAAATACTGATCACAACTAAAATGAGATAATAAATAAATGGATAGTTACCTTTTTGATGAACTTTTCTACTATCTGAACTACATGCTTATAAAGCTGAAAAGAATGAAAAGAAAATCATTATCCAGTTTACATACTTCTACATTTCCTGTAATTAGAAAATACTTTAAAATCTTGAAATTTGCACAATTTGAATTCCCAAGATAATACTGAAAAAAAATGGGAAATAATCCATAGTCAACCCATAGTCAACAACTGAAAAAATCTTAACAAATCATAAAGAAACTACAAACTAAAACAGAAAACTACAAAAATTCCCTCAAACACAAAGTCCTTTTCTTAGATTTTTAATCAGTAAATCTTCATAGAGTAGTTTATCAAGGAACTTTACGAGAGGGATAAGACAATAGAACTGGAACTAAATAATGCAGTTTTTAAAGAGACTCACTTATTTAAGGTGTGATTAGGTAAGACATTTAATTTCATTAAGTCCAAGGTTTTTAAATAAAAATGAAGCTAATACTCCTCCACTGATTTATGATAAGAATTAAATGAAAACAAAACAAAACAAAAAAACAAAAAACCCTCTGCCATTCTACTCTCTACTTCAAGGAGTTCAACTTTTTTTTTTAGCACCACACACAAAAAAGGCAATTATGTGCGGTGATGGACATGTCAATTGGCTTAACTGAGGTAATCATTTCACAATGTACACGTGTATCAAATTGTGTTCTATTACATTATATTACTGAATTTGTCAATTATACCTCAGTAAAGCTAAAAAATATAAAGGGGAAATACTAACAACAAAACAGGTTTTGAAATAATATGTTACAATGTAGATGCACCATACTGTATTATTATGTACTTTCAGCAAAACCTGGTTTGTGTTCTTCGATTCAGGTCTGAACTAATTCACAAGATGAATTCTCTCTCACATTTAACAATAACATTTTCAAAATTTCAAAAACATTTTCCAAATTAAATATATTTCTTTTACTCTTACCTTAATAGCTTTAATAGCAGCTTTCGTGATGAGAATCATCTTGGCTCGAGAGATGGGAGGTTTCATGTCCATAAGTGAAAAGAGCTTAAAAAAACAGAAAAAGAGGAAAAAAATATTTTAATTACAAGTAAAATTAGAGGTTAATCCCTCAGTTCTACAAATATATTTGTAATATATTAACTAAAAGAATAATAAATTTTTGGAACTAAGTTTAATAATTCGTCTAGTAAAGAAAAACAAGAGCTTTCCTACATACTGGCATCACCACTTCGAAAATACAATGGGAAAAAATCATATTAAAAGTAGCAAAAAAGGGGGAAAAGGGTAAAATATTTACAAAATCTGTAACAGAAAAAATTACAAAACTTTTCTGGAGAACTCAAAAATAATTTGAATGGAAACAAACACACCATGTTCCTGTACTGAAAACGGCAATACTGTGACTCAATATTTAATATTTCATTCCAAACCTCACTGAGATTTTGGAGAACTTCAAATAATTCTAACGTTCATTTGGAGAAACACATGTATTACATCAGGCAAGAAATTTAACATGCCATTATAAAGCTTGAATTCACAATTTCTTGATTTAGTCAGAAATAAAAATGACACCATATTGAACAAATCTCACTACAGTAAATCCAACAATCAGGTGCTCACAGGAGATTTAACCACACATGCATACTCCTTCCCCCTAAAGTTTAAATCCAACCAAGATATAATGACAGCCCATAGAGGGTTACAAAGATAAAAGATATTAAGCTTATATCTAGTTTCTTAAATTCTTGTTTTTGTTTTGTTTTAATCATAGACACACACATACTCTTCTAAAAATACATCTTGAAATAAGTTTCAGGGCTTCCTGAGCATTATCAACCTTGTATGAACCATGTTTGCATTTCTTTCTAATTAATGTTGGTATTTCAAATATGGAACCCCTAAGACATAGACCATCTTTACTAGACCACTACTAAGAAGCTACCCTAAAGAACAAAAGTCTCCTTTCCCAGAATAAGCAGCCCTACCTGACAACATACCTTAAATTCCCTGGCAACAGAATTTTCACAGCTTTTCAAAACTACAGACACAATGGACTACAGACAACGGTAACAGTAATTTTTAGAAAAAGTATGCAATGAAAGATATAATCAATATAAGAACCAGATACATACTCTGCCTAAGCAGAGAAAGGTAGAATTTTTCCATAAATAATACTAATATACAGAAAATGGGAAAAACACAAAGATATTAACACAGAAATTCATTTTTTAAAGGGATTATGTAAATAATGTCATTCTTTATCATTTTGTTTACCAACATAATTAAAATTCTCTTTGAGAATAAAGGCTCACTAATTGAAAAACAATTAGAAAGGAGATAGTAATCTTTGAAACTATAAAAACCAATGAGAAAATACGAAATGATTTAAAATATTTCAACTTCAACACAAACTGAAAAATATCAACACTGCATGAAATACACAGTACACATTTTATAAAAGGGCATGTTCTGCCCATTTCTAAGTTATAAAAGTTATTAAGACAGTTGTTTATTACCGTGGTTCTATATCCTTCTCTGGACCTTAAAGCAGAGAAAGGGGAGACAAAAAAGTTTACACATGGATCTTAAGAATAAGCAACAGTGGGACTTCCCTGGTGGCGCAGTGGTTAAGAATCCACCTGCCAGTGCAGGGGACATGGGTTCAATCCCTGGTCTGGGAAGATCCCACATGCTGTGGAGCAGCTAATAAGCCCGTGCACCGCAACTACTGAGCCTGCGAGCCACAACTTTTGAGCCCACGTGCCACAACTACTGAAGCCCACGCTCCACAACAAGAGAAATCACCACAGTGAGAAGCCCGAGCACCACAGCAAAGAGTAGCCCCCAACTCGCCACAACTAGAGAAAGCCCACGTGCAGCAACAAAGACCCAACGCAGCCAAAAAAAAAAAAAAAAAAAAAAAAGAATAAGCAACAGTGAGAACTACTTCTCTGGCCATTAAAAGCTTAGAGACTCATATTTCAATGAAGCCTAAGTCAGAGCTAATATTCATTTAACGTCCCAAACAGCACTTCTTGATTATTTCCACAGTAGGGAACTCCCCATATTTAAACAAAACAAAACAGACAACTGAGCACAGAAGACAGACCAGTGTTATCTCCTGATGAAATGCTCCAGTCTATACTTAAATCATAATTTATTTTAAAAATTAAAATACAGACTACAGGCAATAGAACAGGAAGAGAGCATTCAAGTGCTACCATCTAAGAGACAGACAGAGGAAGGGTGTTTATTCCACTAAAGATGGCACAACTCAGGAAAAGAGGAGGGAACCAACACTGAGTGCTTATGTATAAGGAAGAATTACCTTTGGTGGTACATTATATTATTTAATCATATTAACAATTAACATAGATTGTTACACCTATTTTGAGATGATACCCAAAGGGATTACATCTGTTTTTGGATGATGCCCAGGGAACGAATGGGTCTGGACTAGAATTTGTTGATTTTAAAGCTTACAATCCTTAATAGCATAGTCATCTCCTTATACAATGCTGCTTATTGACTAAATACATGCAGAGACCATTAACTATAATGGGGAATACAGACAAAATGTCAAGTAGGCATCTGTGCCTGTCTATACGTATATTGTATTGATTCGGGGATAAAGATGAGACATACTGAATTTAATTTGGGATGCCTACTGAATATTCAGGTAGAGATTTCAGCAGACTGGAAAATGCATCTTGAACAAAGAAGAGGTTCTGCTAGAAATTAAAAGGTCACAGAATCAAAGCCATGAGGATGAGTAAGACGAGAACAAAGATGATATAATTAACTAGGGTATACCAAATATTTCAATGTGGTACAGAGAAGGGGGCTGCACAAAGGAACACCAGGAAAATAACAGAAATTAAAGGTATTTGACAAGGTCAAATGCTATAAATTAGTTTTTGTGTATGAAATGACTAGTATATCATCTGCAACAGGGCAAGTGCTCAATAAACATCACTAGGTGCACTGTTCTCCCTGTTATTACAGATCTGTGTCAAAGCAGCCAGAGAAAGCCATGCAATTCTCTTATATAAAATAATAGCAGCAGTAGGACCCAAAAGGTACAAAACCTCCTTAGAAAGCTTTAGTAAGAAAAAAATACTTGTCAGCAACAGATATGAGTTTGTCTTTTTGCTGTCACCAGCTAAATAACTATTAGAAAATACTACATATGAACACTGCTCTGCTGGGTGCCTGATTTACAAAGTATTCTAAAAATTATGAAGAATCATTCACAATGATCCCTTGTATCAATAAAGAACAGTTTCAAAAGAAGATAAGGAAGGAGCGTATTTGGCCCATGACACCTGTAGAATTCACAGTGTTTAGGGGTTAGTCAAAGTAACACGATACTCTGCTATTTATTAACAGTATGAACTGACAAGTTTAGTTAACCTTTTCTAAATTTCAAGGATTTCTGAAATCTGAAAAAAAGGATTAATAGTACTCACTTCACCTCATAAGACTGCTAGGATTAAATGAGATAATGTATATATAAATCTCTTAGCCTAGTACCTGACAAATAAATGGCTCAGTAAATAGAGGTATATAATGCCCTGGGAATCTTGACACACACCTCGAGTTTAATTTTTTGTTATGGCTTACCATAATACCTTTTTTGTATTACATCTATTATTCAAGTGCTGACTGAATTTAGATAAATTTTCTCTATACTGAAAACACAGTAGTATCAAAAGAGTTTTAAAGCTGTAGAGCACCTTGGTACATAATCCAGTACTCATACCAAATTCAGAACTGCTTTCACCATACACCTGGAAGGTCCCATATTAGTCCACAGGCTTAATAACTCATAACTAACCTGCCCCAATGGTTACAGCAGTCTTCTCTGTAATGACCCCAAATCTCCCTTCTGATAAACTTCCCTCCCTCTCCTGTTCTGGTTTTGCCTCTGAAGTACAGAACAACAGTGATCTTTCTCATGTGATAAAACAAATATAACTAAGCATGTTTCCCTTTGTCTTATCTTCTTCAACTATTAGTCAAATGATATGATTTCTAGATCTGACTATCCTGGCTAATTCCTTTTAAGTATAATAAAACAAAATAAACAGGGCCCGGATATATTCCTGTAGAATCTAGTGGATTGTCTTTTGTATTAGTTTCCTATTCCTGCAGTAACACATTAGCTTACAACAACACTTTTGGAAGTCAGAATCTCCAGACTTCCCTGGTGGCACGGTGTTTAAGCGTCTGCCTGCCAATGCAGGGGACATGGGTTCGAGCCTTGGTCCGGAAAGATCCCACATGCCGCGGAGCAACTCAGCCTGTGTGCCAAAAGTACTGAAGCCTGCACGCCTAGAGTCCATGCTCCGCAACAAGAGAAGCCACCGCAATGAGAAGCCCGTGCACCGCAAGGAAGAGTAGCCCCCACTCACCGCAACTAGAGAAAGCCTGCGCGGAGCAACAAAGACCCAACACAGCCAAAAATAAATAAATTTTAAAATAGGGCTTCCCTGGTGGCGCAGTGGTTGAGAATCCGCCTGCCGATGCAGGGGACACGGGTTTGTGCCCCGGTCCGGGAAGATCTCACATGCCACGGAGCGGCTGGGCCCGTGAGCCATGGCCGCTGAGCCTGCGCGTCCGGAGCCCGTGCTCCGCAACCGGAGAGGCCACACAGTGAGAGGCCCACGTACCTCAATCCATCTATCCATCAATCAATCAATCAAACTGTACCTTGTTTTAAAAAAAAAGAATCTCACTAGTCTGAAACCAAGGTGTTGGCAGGGCTGCCTTCGTTCTGGGTGCTCCAGGTCAAAATCTATTTCCTGCTAGCCAAATTCCTTTGGCTCATAGCTGCTTCTTCCATCTTCAAAGCTGGCAGCATAGCATCTTCTCTCTTCCCTAACCTCTGCTTCCACTGTCAGAGCACTTTCTCTGACTTTCCTGCCTCTCTCAAGGAAGGACCCTTGGGGTTACGCTGGGTTCATCCAGATAATTCAGGATAATTAACTCAACTCAAACCCTTAATCACATCTGCAAAGTCTCTTTTGCCAGGTACGGAAACATATTCACAGGTTCTAGGATTCAGAACATGGACATCCTGGGGTAGGGGAGATCATTTATTATTTTTTAAAAATAGTGCTTAATTCATTATTAACTCACATTTATAATCAACTGAAACCCTCAGACTGTTTTCACTGGAATCTTTATCAAAACTAGATCTTCATGTTGACTTTATGTTGGTTTCTGACACAGTCCTTTCAATCTACTTAGGTAGTCTGGAAATGATTTTCTGTTTTCAACGTAGCAGCTATTCCAATCAGTTTGTAAACTTCACGAACCTACTTTATATGGCTTCCTCCAACACCATGGTTTTTTAAAAATTAAAAACAGGACCTACTTGTAGGATGACCTTATCTGATATTCCTTGGGCCCTGCCAGTCAGCTAAAATTCACTTAACAATAATACTCTCATCCTATCTATGTATTTTTAAATTTATTCATGATGAAATCATGACAAATATCTTTCTGAAATATTTGGTTTAGAGTCATCACCAGACAAACTTTACAAAAGAAAAATGTTTAATTTGGCCTGTGAAAATCTGTTCTGGCTCCAAGTAACTAGATATCTCTAGACAGAATCTCTTTCAATGGGATACTTACCCTTACCTTCCCCCTGCTTAAACTTTTAAGTATTTGCTTTCCTTAACTTTATTTTATAATGAATTATACTGATTATACCTAGTATTCCTTCCTTTGCTATTATGACCTCCAAGATGACAAATTCTGGCTTAAGCTCCTGTTATTAATAATTAATTACAACGTTCAATTTAAGGAAAAAATTTGAATGCTTCCAAAAAGAAATACATACACTCACAGTAACAGGCTGGTACTCAAATCTCCCTTCTGACAGATGAAGATATCAGAGTGTTCAAGTCTACAGTCTTCCCTCCTCTTTCGTTGATTTGACTCATCAAATCTGATACATTGGCTTCAACCAAATCAAGAGTTAAAGCCAACATAACTTAAATGTTTGCTTGTAAAACATATTTTATAAAAGTACACATTAAATTTAACAAAACAAAACTTAGTGGAAAAATCTTTTAAAATCATCATCTCCGCAAAGATGTTTTGTCCATCTAATTATAGCCTGAAGATAGCTCCGTAAAATATTTACTGCTAGAACAATTAGGTAAGGGATAGTTTACAGTACCTTCTTATGTGGCATTTCATTTTATGCCTTTACCAAAGCTAATACTTTCTTAATACTGGGCATTTAATGTGATGGGGGAACAGGTGTGTGTGTCTGTGTGTGTGTGAGAGAGAGATGGGGCACGCAGGGAAAGGGGAGCTGCAAGCCAAGCGCATGTTAGACAAGTATTATGCCACTCTACCTGAAAGCAGAATATTGCATATGAGTTAATCAATAGCACGTACAAACAGTAAGAGATAAAATAAAACTGAAAACTGTACAGAGGAGAGTAACTCAATTAACAAAGAGAACCCCAAACTAATTAATAAATATAGAAAAAAATGTTCAGTCTTATCAATAGTCAAAAAGGTATAAATTAAGACAATGAGATACAGTTCTTCAATTATCTAACTGGCATGAATGTAGATTAGCATGAAGCAAAGAACTAAAAAAGTCCTTATCTTTTAAACCAACAATTCCACTTTTAGAAATTTATCTAAAATAATCAGATGTTCCCAAATTTCCCAAGATGACTTTTAAAATTAGAAAATAATTCATGTTATTAAAAAGATCTGGTAACCATATATAAAGTTTCCAAACACAAGTGGAAGGGAAAAAAGACTGAAATACCTAAAATGTTAATGGTATTTGGTAGAATACTTTCTTATTTTCTAGCTTAAATTTACCTAATTTGCATTAATTTTATTTTTTTGTTTTTATAAACTTTATTTTAAAAAAATTTTTAATTTTGTTGTGATTTCTCATTCTTTTTTAAAAAAATATTTAATTTATTTATTTTCTTTATTTTTTTTGGCTGCTTCTGGTCTTAGTTGCAGCACTCAGGATCTTCGTTGTGATGCACGAGCTCAGTAGTTGTGGCAGTTGCCCCACAGCATGTGGGATATTAGTTCCCCGGGGATCACACCCGCATCCCCCTGCATTGGAAGGCGGATTCTTTACCACTGGACCACCATGGAAGTCCCATAATTTGCATTAATTTTAAAATGATTAACATGGATTAACAATGAAAAACTTTGTGTCTGAGACACAAAACTGCATTTCTCCAACCTGACTGTAATCATCATTATCAGGTACAACTTGTCCGTGGAGTAAATCGTGTCTTTGAAGTTAACAGTTATGTTTAAATCAATGCCTTGTAAACCTTTAATACCACTTTTCAAAACTGCTAAAACAAAATTTTAAAAATAAAATTTGCCATTTTAAATCTTTATAACTGAAGCCTTGTGCATATAAAACCCAAATCTGAAAATTTTCTTAAATATATTTCTGACATCTGTGCATTAAAGAAAGCATCCCTTTTAATTATGATATATGATTTACTCCCATGTAGACTCTATTTACTTTCCAGAGAGTCAAATTCTTTGAAACGCAAATAATTAACCAATTTTCCACTTGCTTAGAGGAATGTCTGGAGACAAGACAGGTCTGGCATTAATACAAAATATACCTAACAACAGAGCAACTTTACATGGCTCTTTTAAACAGAGATGAGAAAAAGAAACTACTGTTCTCCTGCTCCTACAGAGCAGGGTCTTTACTTTGACTTAAACACTACAAAATAGTTCTATTTATTTCTCTATAAAATTCACTTTTCAGACTTCTAAAGCTTCCAAACCAGGTATTTTTACAAACAACAAACCTGCAAACAATATTCTCAAGTTTAAAGAGTTTAAAAATTTTTCATACTTAGGTCTACATTTCTTTACCTTACTACACTTTCCCACAAACACAAACTTTTCTCCTGGTTCCAGAATTTAGAGAAATGCTTTACAAAATACACACATATAAGTTCAAATATATACTGTTAATATTAAATATGAAACCACTTTCAAGTTAACTACTTAAGTTTCTATGTGCTTTACGAAAATAGAATATAGTAATATAGCAAACAGGAGTTTAAACTTCATCACTTTTTAATTATATCACCAACCCCTAATTCTGTTACCATTTGCTGCTGGCAGAACTAATTTTCTAAGTAGTTAATTTCTGACAACTCACTTGCTACCTTGCTTCAAAGTATGCCCTAATTTATTCTTCATCTAAGACTAACTCCCTTACAATTTCCAAGGGTCTACCCTTCACTCAAACTTTTTACTTTAGAACCAAGGCTGCCTCCCCCGAATCAGGGCTTTTAACTCCTTCAGCTCCACTTACTACAACAGGTCATTTTTTATTCTTTACCTCCATTTTGATTCACTGAACTGCAATCAATCCTCAACTTCCTTTTCACTTGTTCGAGTAATAGGTCAGGATGTGATTTTAGGAAATGCCAAATATTTTATCCATGCCATTATTCTACTTTGCTAGCATAGACGCCAGGTTTCAAAATCACTTTTACTGTGCCTCACTAAGTAAACTTTGTGTCCACCCAAAGTTGGCCATAAAACATTTTAATGAATTAAATAGTTCCTTCCAGACTTCAGTCGAAGAAATAAAAATTTGTTCCAGGATATAAAATCATCTGATTAGGAAAAAAAATTATCTCATATATTATATATTTTATCTATACCTATTTTTCTCTCCACAAAGTTGTAATGACTAGATCTATACAAAAGCATGGGATTAAAACTGAAAATGTTAACATTTATAAAATCCCTAATTAATTTAAAATTTTAATTGTGAATATAAATTAGTAAATGAAACATAAACACCTAAAAGCATATCTTAAGTTTTAAACATTGATTGCATATCTATTGCATTACTGTGGATGACTTAAAAACTCCCAAACTTCATCATTCTTAAACTTTGGTGAATCCTTCCACAAATATATATTACAGTGCCTTGCTACCTTGCTTCAAATATACAAAAGTTGTTTAGGGAGTCCTCTCCCTTCATAAACAATACAGTAGACAAAGATCAGCTACTCAAAAAACTTCAGAGTAGCCATGTGGGGCTGCAGACTGGGCTCAGGCAGCCTCTTACAGTACTCTGTCAAATCACACCACCCCTCCAGTTTCCTTACCTCTAAAATGGAAGGAAGGTAAAGGCATATATAAAACACCTAACCGGTATGCTGGCATCTGGTTGGTATTTAATGAGCAAATGCAGGATTCATTTCCTATCCTTCCCTTGAACTGGCTCCACTGGATTACTTCTTAAAATAGCATGTAAAAACTAAAGATATCCTTTGAACAAACTTAGGATTCAGGATCAACAAAATAACTTCCAGAGCCACTCAGTAGCTAAGATATTATTTTCAACCTGAGAGAAAACCAGATCAAGCAACAAAACAATGAAAATGGTGTTAAAACCTGACTTTTTTGTGTTTTTCTTTAAATGGCTTTGAGATATAATTAATATACCATAGAACTCACTCCTTTAAAGTGTACAGCTCAGTAGTTTTTTGCTATATTCAGAGTTATACAACCATCAACACTATTTAATTTCAGAATATTTCATTACACCCTAAAGAAATTCCATACCCATTAGCAGTCACTCCCCATTCCTCCCCCATACCACCACCAATAAGCTATTTTCTATCTCTATGGATTTGCCCATTCTGGATTATTTCATATATTTAAAAAACCCCTAACTTTATAAGATATGCTCTTATATTTACTCAGAAATGGTTAAGGCCTTTATAAAGATTTGAACGTATCTCTGAATCCCAAATGTGACTGTCCTTTCTAAAGTGATTTATCATCCAGCAACTCTTAATTACAGTAAACTAGATAATATATGACCATTAAAGTTTAAAAGAGTATTATATGTTCCCTAAAAGCTTACAAGCAATATTACCATAAATTTCCTTATTACAGGTTTCCTTTAAGCAGGGTATTATAATTCTACATCAGCTAAAACTAAGCTCTGACAAAAGGAGGAATAAAGTGGAATACTCATGGTAAAGTGCATAAAGATATTTAGGGGATACTACGGAGGAAGATTCACAGACTACAGGGTTAGTCAACTACTGCTCTGCAGAGCAACAACACACCAGAGAGGGGCAGTGGGAAAAGTCCACCTGGGGGAAGGCAGAAGTGGGTGAACTGTCTATAAAGACGCTAAATAAAATAATAAAACTGTTTGAGAATTGTTTTATTTATCACCAAATACTAGCAATTCTAAATAATATCAGGGATAAAATATTCCTTCCCCTAAAACATTTTGTTGACTGAGATTCTTGTTTTAAACTATTGCTGTGGTAACTGATAAGTTTTTAATACATAAGCATCAAATCTGTATATTTTTATTATGTATCCTTTAATAAGCAATCTATTCTAAGTGGAATTTCATTAGGAAACCTTCCAGTTGTATGATCAGTGCATAGAACATGCAGATTCGCTACACCTGTTCATTTGGAGAATGACTACAAAGAGGTTCAGGACAGCCTGCACTCTCCTCAGGGTCAGTTCACGCCTCCAATTCTGTAGTTCCCATGTATACATACTCGTACGCTTAAACGGTACATTTAAAGTATGATAGCTGTTTGCAATGCTTCTTTCCTGATATATCTTTTTTTCTGGTGTAAATACTTAAAAACAGCCAGAATTAGTCTTGAACAAAGAAACACAAAGCTTCATGATCCATGAACAAAAATTATGGAGAATGCCATTATACATAATTTCAAAGATGTTCACCAATCATAACAGAGACCTACATTGAAACTCTGTGAAAATATTTTAGTGAAATTTTTTTGACTGAGAGGACATTTGGAAGTCACTAGAATCGATGCCAAAAAGAGACATGGACAGTATTGTGATTTCTAGAATTTACTGTGAAGTGTGCTTTTTCTAAATTTCTGCTAAAGGAAACCTTATGTTTAAGACGTCCCAGCTACTATATATGTGCTGCTTCACATACAACCTTTAGTAATTAGAATTAATGAGAAGTGTTTTTTCAGACACTTACAGGTGAAGATAAAATTGCTAAATCTGACTATAACTGTCTACTGAACTCAAATATTGTGAAAATCAACTGACAATCATTGACAAATATGCAGAAGTTAAGGCTTAAAAAGAAACGAATATTATTATTCATTACTGTGACAGCAGGATGTAGATAAAATTTTCTACTTTTATCAAAAAAGTATTAATGAAATTTAAAAATATTAATCAATTATCTCTCTGTTATAATATTTATTTGTAACCGGCATGAAGTTCAAATTTCTTTCCTGGCCAATTTCATGATTATTTCTGAGAATAATTTTGCTGTACAAGAGAAATGTGTTAAAAGGAAAAAAAAGAAGAAGAAAGAAAAAGAAGAAAGTTCTGTTCTGGATGTCAAATATGCTAGGTACACTACTGCTCTACGTTCTCTTCCAAGTGACCCACATGGATTTACACCAAAAATCACAAATTATCCAAACACCAATGATAACTTTCAAGGGGTATTTGGATGGCCCTCCACTTTTCACTGAGCCCTGCTATTTCTCAACCACCCCCCAATCTAAACCTTGGCTTCTAATTCTTTTTTAAAACATCTTTATTGGAGTATAATTGCTTACAACGCTGTGCTAGTTTCTGCTTCATAACAAAGTGAATCAGCTATACATATATCCCCATATCTCCACCTCCTTGCGTCTCCCTCCCACCCCTCTAGGTGGTTACAAAGCACTGTGCTGTGCGGCTGCTTCCCATTAGCTATCTATTTTACATTTGGTAGTGTATATAAGCCCTTGCCACTCTCTCACTTCGTCCCAGCTTGCCCTTCCCCCTCCCCGTGTCCTCAAGTCCATTCTCTATGTCTGCATCTTTATTCCTGTCCTGCCCCTAGGTTCTTCATAACCTTTTTTTTTAATTCCATATATATGTGTTAGCATATGGTATTTATTTTTCTCTTTCTGACTTACTTCACTCTGTATGACAGACTCTAGGTCCATCCACCACTACAAATAACTCAATTTCGTTTCTTTCTATGGCTGAGTAATATTTCATTGTATATATGTGCCACGTCTTCTTTATCCATTCATCTGTCGATGGACACTTAGGTTGCTTCCATGTCCTGACTATTGTAAATAGAGCTGCAGTGAACATTGTGGAACATGACTCTTTTTGAATTATGGTTTTCTCAGGGTATATGCCCAGTAGTGGGATTGCTGGGTCATACAGTGGTTCTATTTTTAGTTTTTTAAGGAAACTCCATACTGTTCTCCATAGTGGCTTGGCTTCTAATTCTTAACTCCAGAGTTTCACTAGATTTCTTGTTGAATTCACTACTAACCTGTACAATGTTGTATCAGTATTATCAAAGTTTCTATGTATCCATGAATTCACAAGCACCAATAAAGAGCTCTCACTATAACACAATAAAAAGTAATCGACAAACCATGCAAATATTGAAAAGGATCAAGGTGATTGGAGCATAATAAATTACAATACTGTTTGAGCAATCTTCTAGTTCTCAAAAAAAAAATCATGACAGTATATTTTAATTACACTTACTATTAACAAAGAAATGTAGACATGTCTCTTGAAGACTAAGCTCTCAAACCATCTTGGTAAGGCCTAATACAAATTTAACTATTACCAACTCTACCAAAACTTCAACTGTTAATAGCTAAGCTGCTTACCCTATATACTACCTGATAACATAGCATAGCTTGTTTTAGGCTTATTATTAAAGTTGCATGCTGTTGCTCTGAAGTATGCTAAAAAAAAAAAAAAAGATTCCGTATATTATCTCAACAAATGTTATCAATAACACTAAAAGTTCATCATTTATGTAACAACTTTTTTCGTATCATGTTATCAAGGTGTATCTGAAATGAGTTTTAAATGCAGGCAGACATCGATAAAAAAGTTACCTGTCATACAACTCAATATCAAAAAAACCAAACTCAAACCAAAAATGGGCAGAAGACTTTTAAATAGACATTTTTCCAAAGACACACAGATGGCTAACAGACACATGAAAAGATGCTCAACATCACTAATTACTAGAGAAATGCAAATCAAAATGACAATGAGGTATCACCTCACATGGGTCAGAACGGCCATCATCAAAGTCCACAAATAATAAATGCTGGAGAGGGTATGGGGAAAAGGGAACTCTCCTACACTGTTTGTGGGAATGTGAATTGGTGCAGCCACTATGGAAAACAGTACGGAAGTTCCCTAAAAAACTAAATTAGAACTACCACATGATTCAGCAATTCTATTCCTGGGTATATATCCAGAAAAAAAAAAAATTCTAATTCGAAAAGATACATGGAACCCAGCATTCAATACCAGCACTATTTACAATAGCCAAGATGTGGAAGCAACTTAAGTGCCCATCAACAGGTGCACGGATAAAGAAAATGTGGTATATTTACACAACTGAATATTAGTCAGCCATAAAAATTGAAATGTTACCATTTGCAGCAATGTGGATGAACCTAGAGAATGTTTAGTGAAATAAGTCAGAGAAAGACAAGTACTATATATCACTTATATATGGAATCTAAAAATTAATACAATGAATCTATGTACAAAACAGAAACAGACTCCCAGACAGACACAGAAAACAAGCTTATGGTTACCAAAAAGGGGAGGGGGGAGTATGGGATTAACAGATACAAATTACTATATATAAAATAGATAAGCAACAAGGATTTACTGTATAGCACAGAGATACCCAATATTTTATAATAATATAATAACATATAATGGAATATAATCTGCAAAAAAGCCCGAATCTATGCTGCACACCTGAAAATAACACAATATTGTTAACCGACTATGCCTCAAAAAAAAAGTTTCCTGTAATGATTAAGCGAATTATATTCACTTGGCCTCCATGTCAGAGGACAGCAACCTACAATTTGTACCTGGTAAACAAAAAAACCCTCCCACAAAAACATACACATACAGGGACTCCTCTGGTGGTGCAGTAGTTAAGATTCTGCCTGCTAATGCAGGGGACACGGGTTTGAGCTGTGGTGAAGGAAGATCCCACAAGCCACAGAGCACCTAAGCCTGTGTGCCACAACTTCTGAAGCCCGCGCGCCTAGAGCCCGTGCTCCACAACAAGAGAAGCCCATGCACAGCAAACAAAGACCCAATGCAGCCCAAAACAGAACAAAACAAAAAACACAAAACATACACATACAAAAACCAACTACCATTTTGTCAACTTTTTATTAGGTACTTTTATCTCCTGAATTCTGTTTCACAAGATTTACAAGCCAACTTTTCCATTACTCCAATTTTTCTCTGAATCAGCTCCTTATCATATGTCCACACATTTTTCTGAAACAGAATACTAAACAAAATGAGAGACTAGGGAGAGGAATATTTTCAACAAGAACATCAGTAATAAATCCTGCTACAGAAAGCTCTGAAGAGCCAGCTTTATTCCACTCACCATAAAGTCAGACCTCTACGTTTGTCAGAGATAAGCAATTCTGAGTCAAGAAAGAGCAGAGGAACAAAACTGTAACTTTTAGTATCCCAACTCCTGCGATTGACAGTGTGACACTGTCAAATGAGTCAAGAGAAACCTCCAATTTTACTTCTGTTGCCCTGGTCCTCTACATCTCTTCCACACAGTAAGAACCGTGTTTCAAATCTTTGTCCACTTCCTTAGACAGACCTCTCAAAGAAGAAAGGAATGATCAAAAAGCAACCAGACTGGGGGCTTCCCTGGTGGCTCAGTGGTTGCAAGTCCGCCTACCAATGCAGGGGACATGGGTTCGTGCCCTGGTCCGGGAAGATCCCACATGCCACAGAGCAGCTAGGCCCGTGAGCCATGGCCGCTGAGCCTGTGCGTCCGGAGCCTGTGCGTCCGGAGCCTGTGCTCCGCAACGGGAGAGGCCACAACAGTGAGAGGCCCACGTACAGCAAAAAAAAAAAGCAACAAGACAGCCCAAGTGAATAAGAGCAGCAATGTCAACTCATGTATTAAAATTACTCATAAAGTTTAATTTGTCTGATTTTAAAGATAAACACAAATATAAAAGCACTCATATTTTCTTCCTGCACTTCAAAGTAGCATTATATGCATACCACCTTGATATAGTACTTCTCACAAAGTAACTCCAGGATCCTGGGGATTGGGGGAGCGGTGTGGGGAAGAGGGTGTCTGAGTTCCTTTCAGTGGTCTGTGAGGTAAAAAGTGTTTTCATATCAATACTAAGACATTTCTTGCCCTTTTCATTTATTTTTTCCCAAGTATACAGCAGTTTTCCAGAGGCTACCTAATTCAAGAGACTGAATGAAAAAGTAGATACAAGAATTCAAGTTTTATTAAACGTTAAGTTTAAATGAGATTTGCAAAAATATAAAACTATGTCACTCTTCTCACTAATTTTTTTTTTGTTTTGGAAATGTTATTTTTCATTAGAAATGTTATTAATGTTAACATGTAATAGGTACATTATTTTTAATAAATGTGTTTCTCGGTTTAAATTTGATATGGTAAATATCAAGTTATAACCCATAGATACAAAAGTTCTCTGTGGTCCTTAACTTTTAAGAGTTTAAAGGAGCCAAACTCCAAAGTTTGAGAACAGCTGTCCTCGAGAAACTCTTCCACAAAGAGACATGTCTGAGAAAGTTCATTGCAGTGTTTGTCAGTAACAAATGAGAAACAAATGTTCATCAACTGGGGAACCAGATAAATAAAATACGGTCTATTCAAATAACAGCATACTACACAGCAGTTAGAAAGAACTAAATCTTAATATACAGTATTAATAATGTTTAAGTGAAAAAGCATTGTGGAATATGTACAATATACTACTCATGTATATCAAAATACAGAATATCATATTGTTTAAGGACCACAGAGATTGATATTATACTAAATTCATTACCTGATCGCTTCTGACTGGGGGGGGATAGAGGGGATGGGAGGAAAGAAGGATTTTATAATACTTTATTTTAAAATTAAAAACACATAAAATAATAACAACTGTCGATTCTTGTTATATTCTCTGCACTTTTTTTGTACTTTAAACATCTTAAAATCACAGATGCTGCCAAAAAAAAAAAAGTGAAGGAGAGGGAAGAGCTCTTCTTTTGGATTTAGAGAAGGCTGATTAAAGGCTAAAAATGCAATCTATGGATTAAAAAAATCCTATCTATAACCTTTATCCACTCAGCAAACTTATGAACTACCAAACCCTTCATATTAAGGAGTGTATATAAACATAGTATAACACAATTAAGTATCACTGATTTTTTTTTTACTCATCTTTCCATCTTTTACAACACTTAACAGTGTCTTGCCATAAAAGTCCTGTCAAAATGTCTTTAATAACCTTGCCTTTTTAATCTTCCTTCCTCTGTTATCACAGATATACTGACCTCTTTTACCTGTGCCTCAGATCTGTCCCCTTCCTCTCATCCACAATTTTGCTCTAAGTTAACCAATCCCTCTAGCTGCTTTTTTGTGTGTGTGTGGTATTCGGGCCTCTCCCGTTGCGGAGCACAGGCTCCAGACGCACAGGCTCAGTGGCCATGGCTCACGGGCCCAGCCACTCCGCAGCATGTGGGATCTTCCCAGACCAGGGCACGAACCTGTGTCCCCTGCATCGGCAGGCGGATTCTCAACCACTGTGCCACCAGGGAAGCCCCCTCTAGCTGCTTTAAACTATGCTTTTTTTTTTTTTGCACATCCCCTCTCTCAACATGCTTTAACTTCTATGCCCATCTAATAAAGACCAGGGCTTGAACACCACTTACTTAGGTTAAGACTTTATACATACACTATATAAACATACCAAAGGGCTAGCACCAGTGCCGACTACACTGTTAATTATTCTTCCTTCCCTTCATCCTTGAAGCAACTTTTCCCTGGGAATACCTCACAACCAAACTTCTAAAACAACAACAAAAACAAACAAAAAACCCCAACTACTTTACATTTGCTACCTCTTATTTCCTTATCTCTCCCATCACCATTCAACTTTAAACTACAGATTCCGTTACCCTCAAAGAATTTTGTGGCCTTTTTCTTACTTAAGTCTTAACCTGTGACCACTCCCCTGGTATTATATAAAATATTATATTCAGGCAGCAATTAAGAGGGGACCATCTGTTTTCAAATCTCAGCTCTGCCATTAACTAGTAGTATGCCCTTGAGAGAATTATTATTCAACTTCTTTGAAAATCAGTTTCCTCACCTATAAATGGCTGTAGGAGTATTAACTCAGATATGTTTACATAAAGTGACTGACATGCTATATAGATGCTTATTAAATATTAATTCCTTTGTCTCCCCCTCTCAATTTACTCTAGGGCACATCTGAGAGTGACTCTCTGATGTCTCCCTCTAACACTTGCTTCCAAGTTTGAGTCCTACATGACCAAATGCTTGCCAAAACTTTCTACATGACTGTTCCACTCAAACTCAAGCTGTTCAAAATCGAGCATATTTTCCCATCCACTAAATGTACTTTTGATGACTGCTTGTCGTGTTAACAGCATCCCCCCTCTCCCAGCACTCAGAATGTGGGGGCAAAAGGTGCTTCTAAACCTACCAGATGTCAAGTCCATGGATTCTTCTGGTCCACATCCTTCCCCTCCTCTCTATTCCCTCTATAGACACGCCAAGTTCAGATTCTACTTGCTTCTCCCACCTCAGTCCCCAACCCACCAAATTTCTCCAAACCTCTGCCTTCTACAATATATACTACAAATCAAGCAGTATTTTGATTATCACTCCACTACTTAAAACCTTCAATTTATCCACGGCCTGGAAAAAAAAAAAAGGAATTCAAACACATTAGAGATGTGAAACTTGTCAGACCCAAAATTATTGATACCTTAATGATTCTTACTTTCCAGTAGTCTCAGGAGTCAAACTACTGTTCCTTATTTCTCACCACTGTAGCCTCTGAATTACTTTTCCTACACCTTCGAAATCCTGAGACTGACACTTTCTTCTCCGCCCAAGTCTAATCCCCCACAGCCATCCCACAGTCCTCTACAAGGGCCCCAAAGGAAGCCATTCTATCCCATATTAAAGCTACTTACCTAAGTTTTGTGTCCTCTATTAGTTTAGGCTCCTATGGGACAGAGATCCTCAGTAGTAGTGCCATTATATTAAGGACACAGCTTTACAGCTAAGCAGGTTCTCAAAAGTTTGCAAAATGAAGATTTGGGAGATTTGAAGTTACAGATTTGAACTAATCAATAACATTTTATGAATGGGGGGAAATTAACTGAGAAGCACTACAATCAGGCAGGCACAGGGAGATGGATATTTTTTTTCTTTTTTATTTTTTCTTTTGGCGGTACGCGGGCCCCTCACTGTTGCGGCCTCTCCCGTTGCGGAGCACAGGCTCCTGACGCGCAGACTCAGCGGCCATGGCTCACGGGCCCAGCCGCTCGGCAGCATGTGGGATCTTCCCGGACCGTGGCACGAACCCGTGTCCCCTGCATCGGCAGGTGGACTCTCAACCACTGTGCCACCAGGGAAGCCCAAGGAGATGGATTTTAAAGTCAGACTATTTTCTCCAGAAAAAAGTGTTTTGGGAAGAAAGTCTGGCAGAAGAGAGTTGGAATTGGTTACATACACCTAACATAATGTAATTTGCAGTGCTAAAGACTAGGAATGGAAATAGAAATTATTTAAAGAGGAAAATGATCAATGATAAGAAAATTCTCACTTTGTACATTTTAAAAGGTTAAAATACCATTTTCCTTTTTCAAGGAGTCAGTATCATTCCTAATTTTGGTTTTCAAAGTAAAAACTACTGATGACATTTTTCCAGAATTAACATAAGACCCTTTGCTTAACAATGTGCTTAATGTGAACTTCCATAATGTCTCAACCAGAATTAAATACTTCTGATCTTAAGAATACACTAAAACCCCTCTTTGTTCCTTAAAACCATTTAAAAAGTTTTTATCTTGAGAAAGAAATGTACCTATCTTCTAAAAAATTGTATCATTTGTATAAATTCTCATTCATTCAACAAGTATTTGCCAACCATGTGCTATGCTGGGGGCGGGGGGGGGGGGGAGGAAGCAAAGAACAGAAACTCCCTGCCCTCATGAAGCCAGCATTCCAGTGTATTTTGCCTTAAGGAAACAAAGTCAACTTCCAACCCTAAAATCTTTGAGGCATTATCACAAATTCTCTAGCCATCAAAAATCAGGAAATACTATTTCATCATTTTGAAAATAATCAATACTGAACTTTACAAGACACTGCCCAACTTCTGCAGTTAAGACATGTTATGTATCCATCAGTTGAAGACAGATCATTTCTAGGATAATTGATAAAGCAATAAACGGTGCTAACTGCAGTGTTAGTGGAGAGTACGATATTATAGCACTGCAAAGTGAAAGTTACTGCACCCTAATTCTGTCACAAGTAAAACTACAAAAATCTCACCGTGAGATGCAGCAAGTTTTTAACGCTGTCCCAAGACATCTCGCACTACTACTACATCTGACTTCTTCAGTGCTGGCTTTATCTTTAGTATTTGGAAAAGGAAGATAATCCAACTCAACACATGACAATTGTTTCCATTCTGTAACTACATTTTAAATCATCAATGGTCACGACCTCTCCCCTCAAATCAATTCTGAAAAATAGAAACGTGTGGACTCTACGCTTCAAAAACAGCACCTGGAATGTTTGGAGCTACAACCAGAGAGCTTTAGGGCAGCAGGGAGCTTTGTTCCCGGTTTTGGGAGGTTTTCACATGTAAATGTTCCCAAAGAAGGGAGCCGAGGATTAACTACCGCGAGAAGGGTGCGAGGGTGGGGGACTGGAGGCCAAAGCCGGCATTCTAGCGGTCTAAGGCGGAGCGAATACTCTTCTCTCCCATTCAACTTTTTAGGTGTCACGTTGGGGCCACAGAGCCCATAAGGGGGTTGGGTTCACGACTCGGTAGGATAAGGAGCCCCATTTATTAAGCCCATTTCCCAAGTGTAGGAATCCCGGGGGAGGGGGATGAACACCCTCTCCAACTCCTCCCCGACCTGGGATCAGAGTCCAGCCGCTGTCGCGCCGCGGCCCGAGCAACAGGAGAGCCGAGGCCGCCGCTCCGCCAGTCCTGCGACCAGCAGATGCTCCGGCTCCCCCCGCCCCCTACGCCCGCCCGCGCTTCTTTCTTAGCCCCTTGCGGGCTCCCGGTACCACGAAGCCAATAACGGGACTGGGAGCAGAGAGCGAGAGCACCGGGACCTGAAAGGGGGCGAAGTTAGAGACACCGGCGCCGACGCGGGCTGGAGGAGGCCGGAAGGGGGCGAGAGGGGCAGCCCGAGGTCGCCGCCCGGGAGTGGGAGGTGGGGGAGGGGTGTGGGGTCGGCTCCCGCGGCCGCCCCGACCTCCCCGGGCCACAGGCCGCTCCGCGCAGGCCCCGCCGCCCCGGAACCGGGGCAGGAAGCGTCCCCACCCCGACCTAAGCTTTAAACCTCCGGCGGCAGGAGAAACGACGCCCCGACTCCCCGGCAGGCCCGGCACCCTCCTGTTCCAAGCACCCCTCACCTCTTGGTTGAAGGCGTTGACGGCGTCCATGTTCGCGCTGCGGCGGCGGCTGCTCCGGGCCCGCCGGTCACATAGACCTCGAGCCGCGGCGGAGCGGGGCCGGGGAACCGGCCGGGCCTGAGGGGCCGGCGGAGGCGATGAGCTGCGGAGCTGGAGGCCGGGCAGGAAGAGGCTGCGGCCGAGGCGGCGGGGCGGGTGGCCGAGGCAGAGGCAGAGGCGGCGGGGTGGCGGGCCCCCTCTCAGTCCCGTTCGGTGGATGAGGAAAAAGAGGCGGCGGCGGCCCTGGGCTCCAACATGTCCGTTTGGTGGTGGCGGCTGCGCTCTGCGTCTCGCTGACACGGCCCCCCGCGCCCTCACGCACTGGCCCACACTGGCCCGACCGGCAAGCGGGCGGGCCTCTCTCTCCCCCTCGCCAGCGGGATGGCGGCAGCTGCCCGAGTCCACGCCGCGCGGGGCACCCTGGGACAGCTCGGGCCTCCCGGCTCTTCCTGTGCCCGGCTCCAGCCCCGCCCCGCCCTGCCCCGCCCACGCTGGCCCCGCCCCGCCCCGTCCCGCCCCGCGCGTGCGCGCGCACCGCCTGCTCAGCCGCTAGCGCGTGACGCCAGGCCCCCGAGCACTTTCCCGCCTGCAGCGGCCGCGGGCGGATAAGTCTGCTTTTCCCAGAGACTGGGTCCCCGAGAGGGGCACCGGGGAGCGCGGGATCCCAGGGCCAGGAGTCTGGCACGGAGAGGGCCAGTGCACACGCGCGCCCCTGCCCGACACAGCGCTCCCCGGTGCGTTTTTGTGTGCCATGCCCAGGCAGGCCCAGCACCCGTCAGGGCTGGCGGGCTTGGAGCCACTTGCTCTCCGCTGCCTGGAACAAAGGGCTCAGGATTTGACCTCAGCCCGCTGGGCGTGCATTTGCAGGCTCCCGTGCAGGCTCTGCCGATGCAGTCTTGCGTCTGCCCTAATCGTGAGGGTTAAATCTGCCTGAGCTGAAGCCCCGAGAAGGACATTCAGGCACTGGATATCCACGCAGGCCTAAAGGAACCCCTGTGCAGCCTTGTTCCACGAGAGGAGTGGATTCGCTAATCACTAATATCGATTTCCCAAACCACGTTGTTTGCTTTTAGGTGGAAAGACTGTTCTGATTAACTTCCCTTGCAACCTACTGCCTGCCGGGCACTGTGCTGGGTTCTGGGAATATGGAAATTCAAAGATAATTTTCTTTCCCGCAGGCAGCTCATGAGCAGGTAATAACTACAGCATGGTAAGTGTTAGGGCAGAGACTCTGGAACACAGGACAAAGATATTCATCTGACTGGAAGTCCAGGAGAGCTACATCTGGAAGAAGCTGCAAGAGTGGTTGGAGAAGGCACTCTGGCCTGACTGAGCTTGACGAGTACTGTGGCATTACCCAAGGAGGACTCTCTGGAGCTTAGGGAGTAAGGAGGAGGACTGAGACCAGGTCCTGAAGAGCCTCTGTGTCCTTCCAAGGAGTTTGGATTTTGTCCCCATGGCAGTGGGAAGCCATTGGAAGCTTTTAAGAGGAGAGTGGTGTCATGCAATATGATCTTTAACGACTAATGTGTAGAGTAGCAAGAGTGGGGTCAGGGAAAGAACAGCCCTAGCCCTCAGCCCAGGGGATGCTGAGAGCTTAAGGCAATGGAGTAGAGGAGAGACAAGGTCAGATACTTAAAAAGGGGAATGGATGGGTTGGGACAGAACAACTATGGGGTTAAGGAAGAGGGAGGTATCAAGGACGATGATCTAGGTATTGGCTTGATGAAGGACATGGGTGGTGGGTTTATAAGGGAATATATGGGTAGGAAGGAATGGGTTTGAGTGAAGGCACAGTAATGGTTTAACACTTGTAGATCGTTTACCATGTGCCAGGGTCTATCTGACATGCTATTCTGTGTTATTTCGTTTAATCTTAATGGGCTTCTGTATGATGTGGCTATTGGTAATGCCCCTGTTTTATAGTTGAGGAAGTGAGACCCAATTCAGTTAACTAACATGCCCAAGGCCAGATGATCTCCTTCTGGGGCCTGTGGAGTTTGAGCTGCCCCTGGCGCAAGTAAGTGAAGGTGTCTAAGAGGCAGTTGGGTAAACACATGTGGAGTCAGGAGAGATGGCTGAGAGGAGGTGGAGATCTGGGAGTCATTAGTGCAAAGCATGCTGGGAGGAGCTGACTGATAAGGGACACGAGACTGGAAAATCAGCTATGTGAGGGGTAAGAAGCTAGAGTGAGAAGAGGCTGAGAAAGAGCACGGGAGAATCCGTCAGCCTGGTCCGGTGCTGAAGGTAGAAGTCAGCAAGGTAAAGGTTAGTACCTGCTAGCAACTGGGACCTCAGGAGGAACGTTGGCAGGAGTGAAGAGGGCCGAAGCCAAACTGACGTGCCCTCAAGAAGGGAATGCAGGGACTTCCTTGGTGGCACAGTGGATAAGACTCCGTACTCCCAATGCATGGAGCCCAGATTCTATCCCTGGTCCAGCAACTAGATCCCACATGCATGCCACAACTAAAGAGTTCTTATGCCACAACTAAGGAGCCCTGGAGCCACAACTGAGGAGCCCCCTTGCCACAATTAAAACCTGGTGCAGGGACTTCCCTGGTGGTGCAGTGGTTAAGAACCCGCCTGACAATGCAGGGGACACAGGTTTGATCCCTGGTCTGGGAAGATCCCACATGCCACGGAGCAACTAAGCCCGTGTGCCACAACTACTGAGCCTGCGAGCCACAACAGCTGAGCCCTCGTGCCACAACTACTGAAGCCTGCACACCTAGAGCCCGTGCTCTGCAACAAGAGAAGCCACCGCAATGAGAAGCACACCCACCGCAACAAAGAGTAGTCCCCGCTCTCTGCAACTAGAGAAAGCCCGCATGTGGCAACAAGGAACCAACACAGCCAAAAATAAATAAATTAAAAAAAAAAAAAGACACGGTGCAACCAAATAAGTAAATAAATATTTTTTTTAAAAGGGGAGGGGGAAGGCAACAGGAGATATTTTACAGCCTTGACTGTGAAGGCAAGTTTGTGAGGGCCCCAGGGAAAAGCTGCAGGATGAAGGAAGAGTGTATTTGTTTCTTTTAGGATGTGAGATGCATACTCTTAATAATTTGTTGAAGGAACAAAAAGTATTCTCTGGGGTCCCATCTATCATCTACTTCGTTTCACTCCCTTTTTATCTCTCAGCTGAACTATGATTATATTTTTTTAAGCCCATTTTGCTTCTCTCAGAGTAGTCATACATAGGACCACCAACATTGCATTAGAAAGTATAGTTCTTGGGGACTTCCCTGGCGGTCCAGTGGTTAAGACTCCGCGCTTCCGCTGTAGGGGGCACGGGTTTGATCCCGAGTGCTATGCGGTGTGGCCAATAAAAAAGAAAATATAGTTCTTAGTAGATCTACCCCTTGCCTTTTCTGGATCTCCATTGTCTACCAAATCCTGTCCAAGACCCCCATACCATGTTGCCAGCCTACTGCCAGGGCACAACCCAAGTTTTGTCATTTCCTGGACACGTCTGGGAATTGACACAGCTTGCCTTTTTGCTCTCATGTAAAATCTCTCCCGGCTCCTCCATGTATGCAGGCCCATTTAGCATCAGGTTGATATTCAGACATTACCTCCTTTCAATCATTAATCACTTATCAGGCACCTACTTTGTGTCAGGCACTGTGCTGAAAAGCTTCCCCACTCTCCTTGTAGCCAAGACTCAACGTCTCCCACCATATGCTTCCATGACCTGGCTATAGCACATCTTACCTTGTCTTGTTATTAACCGAAAAATCTGCTGTGCCTTTGCCCTTCCCCACCCTCTTTCTGTGAACAGTGGCAGATCTTAAAAATGGGCCCACAAAGCCTAACGGAATTCCTTCTCTCCCAGCTCATATCTGCAATCTTCTTTCTTCCTGTGAGTCAGGGAAATGGATTTGCCTAATAAGTTTGAAGTCTTGAGCTGGGGGGAAGGTGGTGAGTTCAGCTCCAGACATTTTGCATTTGGGACTCAATGCATGATAGCTATTGAGCTCTGTAATGGCTGCTGAACTGAGGGAATGATGGCCAGGAGGAGAACATTTCCTGTGCACCATTCTACTGAGATTTGAACGTACAAGGAACAAGATTTGACATCTAATATCCTTGTGTTTGAGGTAGATAATTTAGATTAAGGGAGTTCTTTTCTATGTAGAGTTGTTTGGTTTATATATTACAGTGTTTGGGAGGTCTTTTAAACAAGTTGTTTGGGGAATATGTGTTATCGACTAGGCTTTGGGTGCCTTGGCAGCATTTTCTACCATTTTTCTTTTTAGAAGATGTAGGCAGCACCTCTATCTGCTTTGGGACGTCTGGCAACCACTTGCAGAACTACCGCTGGACTTCCATCTCTGTCTCTCCAGGCACACAAGTCAAATCGTACAATAGGAAATTAGGGGCTAATAACAAAAACTCATGAGATCTGTCCTTTGTGAGCACACCTTGAAGCAGTAGGAATGCAGCCTATTAAAAAGATGGCTGGAGGATCATAAATGCATGCGACAAGAATCAGCAAGACATTTTATCCACTTGCAAACTTGCCTTCTCTCAAAGAACATAGATTTAAACAGATTCTTGTATTCAAAATGTGGGTGTGGAAACAGACAGTTCTGAAAAGCAATTCCAAACAAACTTGTTTTCAAAAAGAGTAGATGAAATCAATATTCAGAGGAAAGAAAAGATGGCATTCAGAAAGTAGTATTCTGGTTAATTCTGTGCCCTTCGCATGTCAACTCATTCTCTTGAAAGGAATGCTGGCTACAGTCTGCAGGTGTGGAGAATACAGAAAGAAAGCATCTCACTCCTGATACTGTACAAAGGATTCTTCCTTTCTTCTTGGTCTGCTTTCCTTCTCTGGCCAGCTTCCTCCCCTTCCTGAGATTTCAACTGACACCTCTGTGACCCGTCTCCCTCCCCACTTAGAGATCTGAAATCTCTCCTGGTTTACAACCGCATTTCCAACTACCCACTAGAAAATTCCACATGGACGTCTGTCCCCCTCTGTTCCCAAGGGATCCACCTGATTCCTTTTTGTGTCAATCTCTATCTCCATGCCCTTTATGTTGTTAGTGCTAAAATAGTGGAACAAACTATGAGGAAAACAGGAAGTGGAAGAAGGAAGAGCTCAATGTCAGTTGGGGTGATGGGATTTTAGGGAATTTTCACTTTCTTCTTAATTTTTCAGCACTTTCTAGACCCCGTACAGAAGGCATGTATTACCTTTGTAATCATAAAGAGTAAGCGCCTTACAAAAAGAAATCATACAGATAACTGTGTAGCAACCCTAAAGTGTTTTGGATACACAATCTTAGTTATGATAGTAAACATACGAGCATATGAGTAATGTATTAGGGTTCTCCAGAGAAACAGACCATTAGAATAAATATATATGTGTATATATTAAAATATATATTCTTTCTATATATTCTCATATATATACCATTAATATATATATATTTTTCTCCATATATATTTTATATAGAGTTGATCCTTGAAAAATACAGGTTTGAACTATGTGGGTCCCCTTATATGCAGACTTTTTTCAGTAAATATATAGTTGGCCCTACATATCCTCAGGTTCTGCATCCACAAATTCAACCAAATGTGGATAGCAAACTTAATACATCATCCACAGTTGGTAGAATCCATGGATGCAGAACCAGTGAATACAGAGGGCAGACTATGGGACTTGAGCATCCCTAGGTATTGGTATCCACAACAGGTCCTGGAACTAATCCCCCTCAGACACCAAGGGATGACTATATTTGGAGATACATATATACATAAAATCTGCCATCTGCAAGCTAGAGTATCAAGAAACCTGGTAGGGAACTTGCCTGGTGGTGCAGTGGTTAAGAATCCGCCTGCCAATGCAGGGGACACGGGTTCGAACCCTGGTCCGGGAAGATCCCCCATGCCGTGGAGCAACTAAGCCCGTGTGCCACAGCTACTGAGCCTGCGCTCTAGAGCCCGTGAGCCACAACTTCTGAAGCCCGCCTGCCTAGAGCCTGTGCTCCGCAACAAGAGAAACCACTACAATGAGAAGCCCGTGCACCACAATGAAGAGTAGCCCCCGCTCGCAGCAACTAGAGAAAGCCTGCGCACAGCCACGAAGACCCAACACAGCCAAAAATAAATAAATTTGTAAAAAAAAAAAAAAAAAAAAAAAAAAAAACCCACAAAACTTAAGGCCCTTAAAAACACAAAATATTTTTTTTTAAAAAAAAAGGAAAGAAAACTGGTGGGCAGTCCTAGGCCACAGCCTGAAAACCTGTGCAAGGGCAGGAGAAGATAAGATGTCCCAGCTCTTGCAGCGAGGCAGGAAAAAAAAGAGCTAATTCCTCCATTTTCCATCTCTGTTCTATTCAGACCCTCAGTGGATTGGCTGATGCCCACCTGCATTGGAGAGGGCATTCTATTTTTGTGGTTCCATCAGTTCAGACGCTAATCTCATCCAAAACACCGCCACAGACACACCCAGAAATAACTTATCTCGGTATTTGGTGGCCCAGGCCAGATGACACAGAAAATTAACCATCAAAAGTAACTGCTAAAGGTAAACAGTTTCTCTTAGACATATTCTGTCTTTCTTAAGAATAGGGATCTAAGATTCTTTTTCCAAAATTGAAATATTAAAATTGTCTTGACTGAAGTGAAATGTCACCTCTCAGGACTGAACTATCCCAATCTAACATTTGCCCTTTTATTCATTCATCCACAAAATAAAGGCAAACACCTACTATGGACAGGCACTGCACTGGGTATTTAGGATATTGCAGTAAGCAAAAACAGATACATTCCAGGACTACTCTGGTGGCGCAGTGGTTAAGAATCCGCCCGCCAATGCAGCGGACACGTGTTCAATCCCTGGTCTGGGAGGATCCCACGTGCCTCAGAGCAATTAAGCCTGTGCTTAGTTGCTAAGCACCATGACTACTGAGCCTGCCCTCTAGAGCCTGCGTGCCACAACTACTGAGCCAGCAAGCCACAACTACTGAGCCCGTGTGCCACAACTACTGAAGCCTGTGCGCCTAAAGCCCGTGTTCTGTAACAAGAGAAGCCACCACAATGAGAAGCCTGCGCACTGCAACGAAGCATAGCCCCCCCTTGCCATAACTAAAGAAAGCCTATGCACAAACAGATAGATTCCTTCCTCATGGACTACTTCCCCAGAGTCTAATACCTGGCCCTGATGTTGAGCATTTTTTCATATGCATATTGGCCATTTATACATGATCATGCCTTGTGGGAAGACAGTTTTATGTGTTTCTAGCCTCTCTGTATGTCTTTTATTTATTTCTCTTGTTTGCACTTAGTCCTCCAGTACAATTTTATTTTATTTTATTTTTCATCTTTATTGGAGTATAATTGCTTTACAACTTTGTGTTAGTTTCTGCTGTACAAAAAAGTGAAACAGCTATATGTATACATATATCCCCATATTCCCTCCCTCTTGAACCTTCCTCCCACCCTCCCTATCCCACCCCTCTAGGCAATTTTATTTATTTATTTATTTTTTTTTTTAATTTTTATATTTTATTTATTTATTTATTTTTAACATCTTTATTGGAGTATAATTGTTTTACAATAGTGTGTTAGTTTTCCCTCTACAACAAACTGAATCAGTTATACATACACACATGCTCCCACATCTCCTCCCTCTTGCATCACCCTCTCTCCCACCCTCCCTATCCCACCCCCCCAGGCGGTCACAAAGCACCGAGGTGATCTCCCTGTGCTATGCAGCAGCTTCCCACCAGCTATCTAATTTACATTTGATAGTGTATATATGTCCCTGCCACTCCCCCACTTCGTCACAGCCCACCCCTCCCCCTCCCCATATCCTCAAGTCCATGCTCGAGTAAGTCTGTGTTTTATTCCCGTCCTACCACTAATCTCTTCATGACATTTTTTTCCCTTAGAGTCCATATATATGTGTTAGCATACGGTATTTGTTTTTCTCCTTCTGGCAATTTTAAATAAAAGAAGGGAAAGTTGGACATCTTTATCTTGTGTCTTATCTCAGGGGTAAACATTCTTTCACCATTACATTGTTAGCTGTAGGTTTTTCATAGATACCGTAACAGGTTGAGGAAGTTCCTTTCTATTAGTTTCTTAAGAGTTTTTTAAAAAATCTTTTAAATCATGAGTGGGTGTTATATTTTGTCAGATGCTGTTTCCATGTCTATTGAGAGGCTCGTATGGTTTTTCTATTTTATTCTGTTTTAATGGTGAATTACATTGATTGGTTTTTGAATGTTAAACCAACCTGGCATTCCTGAACACATACCTCTGGTCACGGGGTAGTACCCTTTTTCTACATTGCTGGATTCAGTCTGCAAATTCTCTGTCAAGAATATTAACTTCTGGGCTTCCCTGGTGGCGCAGTGGTTGAGAGTCCGCCTGCCGATGCGGGGGACACGGGTTCGTGCCCCGGTCCGGGAAGATCCCACGTGCCGCGGAGCCGCTGGGCCCGTGAGCCATGGCCGCTGGGCCTGCGCGTCCGGAGCCTGTGCTCCGCAACGGGAGAGGCCACAACAGTGAGAGGCCCGCGTAACGCAAAAAAAAAAAAAAAAAAAAAAGAATATTAACTTCTGAGCTTCCCTGGTGGCGCAGTGGTTGAGAGTCCGCCTGCCGATTCAGGGGACGCTGGTTCGTGCCCCGGTCCGGGAAGATCCCACATGCCGCAGAGCGGCTGGGCCCGTGAGCCGTGGCCGCTGAGCCTGCACGTCCCGGAGCCTGTGCTCCACAACGGGAGAGGCCACAACAGTGAGAGGAAAAAAAAAAAAAAGAAAAAGAATATTAACTTCTACGTTTATGAGTGATATTGGTTTGTAGTTTCTTTTTCTTGCAATGGTTTTGGTGTCCGAATAGTCTGTCCTCATCAAATGTGTTGAGAAGTAGTTCCTTCCTTCTCTATTTTCTGAAAGAGTGTGTATAGAATTCCTATTATTTCTTCCTTAAGATTTTGTTAGATTTCACCAGTGAAACCATCTGGGCCTAAAGTCTTCTTTATGGGAAGGTTTATATTAATAATTCAATTTAAAAAATTGATATAGGGCTCTTTGGGTGCTCTACTTTTTAAGCCAGCTTTGATAATTTGTATTTTTTTGAGAAATTTGTCTATTTAAAGGTTGATGATCTATTGGCATAAAGTTTTTCATAATATTCTCTTATTATTTTTATGTCTGTGGTGATATTGCCTCTTTCAATCCTGATGTTGGTCATTTGAATGTTCTTTTTAGAATTTTCTTGTTAAGTGTAGTTAGAGGTTTACTTATCTTGTTGATCTTTTTGAAGAAAGAGCTTTGGTTTTATTGATTAGCTCTATTGTTTACTTTCTGGTTCATTGATTTGCACTCTTATCTTTATTATTTTCTTTATTCTGCTAGCTTTGTATTTAACTTGCTCTTCTAGCTTCTTGAGGTGGGAGCTTAGATCATTGATTTGAGACATTTTTTTTTTTTGTAGTATAAGCATTTAAACCTTTCAGTTTCCCTCTAGGGAATTCCCTGGTGGTCCAGTGGTTAAGACTCTGTGCTTCCGCTGAAGGGGGCATGGGTTTGATCCCTGGGCCCGGAACTAAGATCCTCCGTGCCGTGCAGCGTGACCAGAAAAAAAAAAGGAAATTTCCCTCTCAAAATTTTGATGTGTTGAAAAAAAATTTTTTTTTGATGTGTTGTGTTTCAATTTCTGTTTAGTTCAAAGTATTTGTAATTTCCCTTGTGGTTTCTTCATTTATCCATGAGTTAGTTAGAAATGTGTTATTTACATATAATACATTTGGGAATACAATACAAAATATTTGGGAATTTTTCAAATATCTTTCTGGTATTGGTTTATAATTTAATTTCATTGTGGTCAGAGGTCATACTTTGTGTAATTTCAGTCCTTTTAAATTTATTGAGACTGAAATCTATTTTGTCTGATATTGATATAGCCACTCTAGCTTTCTTTTTTTCTTTTTTTTAACATCTTTATTGGAGTATAATTGCTTTACAATGGTGTGTTAGTTTCTGCTTTACAACAAAGTGAATCAGTTATACATATACATATGTTCCCATATCTCTTCCCTCTTGCATCTCCCTCCCTCCCACCTTCCCTATCCCACCCCTCTAGGTGGTCACAAAGCACCTAGCTGATCTCCCTGTGCCATGTGGCTGCTTCCCACTAGCTATCCACCCTACGTTTGGTAGTGTATATATGTCCATGCCACTCTCTCACTTCGTCACAGCTTACCCTTCCCCCTCCCCATATCCTCAAGTCCATGCTCTAGTAGGTCTGTGTTTTATTCCTGTCCTACCCCTAGGCTCTTCATGACATTTATTTTTTTCTTAGATTCCATATATATGTGTTAGCATACAGTATTTGTTTTTCTCCTTCTGACTTACTTCACTCTGTATGACAGACTCCAGGTTCTTCCACCTCACTACAAATAACTCAGTTTCATTTCTTTTTATGGCTGAGTAATATTCCATTGTATATATGTGCCACATCTTCTTTATCCATTCATCTGTTGATGGACACTTAGGTTGCTTCCATGTCCTGGCTACTGTAAATAGAGCTGCAATGAACATTTTGGTACATGACTCTTTTTGAATTATGGTTTTCTCAGGGTATATGCCCAGTAGTGGGATTGCTGGGTCGTATGGTAGTTCTATTTGTAGTTTTTAAAGGAACCTCCATACTGTTCTCCATAGTGGCTGTATCAATTTACATTCCCACCAGCAGTGCAAGAGTGTTCCCTTTTCTCCACACCCTCTCCAGCATTTATTGTGGCTTTCTCTAAAAATATTTTTTAATACCATGCAATTTCTTTTTTAAAAAAAATTATTTATTTTATTTTATTTTATTTCTTTTTGGCTGTGTTGGGTCTTCATTGCTGTGCACGGGCTTGCTCTAGTTGTGGAGAGCAGGGACTGCTCTTCATTGCAGTGCACAGGCTTCTCATTGCAGTGGCTTCTCGTTACAGAGCACAGGCTGTAGGTGTGCGGGCTTCAGTAGTTGTGGCACGTGGGCTCAATAGTTGTGGCGCACGGGCTCAGTAGTTGTGGTGCACGGGCTTCAGTAGTTGTGGTGCACGGGCTCAGTAGTTGTGGTGCGCGGGCTCTAGAGTGCAGGCTCAGTAGTTGTGGCACACAGGCTTAGTTGCTCCGCGGCATGTGGGATCTTCCCGGACCAGGGCTCTATCCTGTGTCCCCTGCATTGGCAGGCAGATCCTTAACCACTACGCCACCAGGGAATCCCTAGCTTTCTTACGATCAGTGTTTTCATGATATATATTTTTCATGCTTTTACTTTTTAACCTACTGTGTTCTGTCCAACGCTTGTGCTCAGTTGTCCTGTATTTCACTCCTACATATATCCACAACACATTAGTATTGGTTTTGCTTTAGACAGTCATTTTTCTTTTCTTTTTTTTTCTTATTTTTTTTTTTCCCAGCCATGCTGCGTGGTCTGCAGGATCTTAGTTCCCTGACCAGGGATAAAACCTGGGCCACGGCTGTGAAAGTGCTGAGTCCTAACCACTGGACCACAAGGGAATTCCCAGTCTTTTTTCTTTTAAAGACATTGAAAAAACAAGATAATCTTTTTTATATTTTCCCACATATTTAACATTTCCAGTGCTCTTCATTCATTTATATAGATCCAAGTTTCCATCTGGTATTGATTTTCTTTCTTCCTGAAAAAGTTCCTTTAATATTTCTTTTAGTGCATGTCTACTATCACTGAAAATCTCTCTGCTTTTGTTTACATGAAAAAGCCTATATTTCATTTTTATTTTTGATATTTTCAGTGGGTATAGAATACTACATTTACAGGATTTCCCCCCCAGCATTGTGTATGTGTTACCTCATTGTTTTCTTGTTTGCATAGTTTCTCATGAGAAGTCTTTGATAATACTTATATTTGTTCCCTTGTCAGTAATTTACCTTTTGTCCATTTTCTGAAAATTGTTGTTTCCTATAAATTTTCCAGTTTTCAAACATTTTTTTTACAGCAGAAGGGTAAATCTGAACCTTGTTACTACCTCATCACTAGAAGCTGAAGTCTCCAGAAGCTTTTGATTATTATGTAGTAAAATGTATTAATTTTTTCTTTTATATTTAAATCCTTTTTGTATTCTGGCTAAGAAATCTTTGCCTGCCCCGAGGTCATGAAGATATCTGCCTTGTTTTCTTCTAGAAGCTTTATAGTTTTAAAGCTCATATTAGGTCTATGGTTCACGTCAAATTAATTTTTGTGTATGTGTGAGACTGGATTCAAGTTTCATTTTTTAAGAAGTTGTTCCATCCCCATTTATTGAAAAGCCTTCTTCCCCGCCCCCCAATGAATTGCACTGGCATTTTTGTGAAAATATGGCTGCATATGTGTGGGTGTATTTATGAACTAACTTATTATTCTATTCCTTCGGTCACTAATAACACACTGTATTGATTACTATAGTTTATGGTTAAAGTTTTGAAATCAGTAAGTCCTCCAATTTTGTTGTTCTTCAAGATTGTCCTGGATATGCTAGTTCCTTTGCATTTCCTTATATATTTTAGCTAAAGCTTGTCAATTTTGGAGAAAAAACAAATTCTATTGGTATTTTGATTGAGATATCTGATTCTCAGGTAATACTGATGGCCATGAAACTCAAGTGGCCCCATTGTGAAATCCAGCAGGCAGAGTACATTTCCTTATATTAAAAAAAGGAACTTTTTTATACAGTTCTTACCTTTTATTTACCAGAACTGAGCTGTATGCGCATCCCTAAACAAATGAAAAGAAGAATGAGATTCCCTATATAAAACCAATCCAGATTCATTTTTTTAGAGCTAGAATATGGGTGACTTTCTTCATACCAAGAGATCTTTGCTTACTATCCGAACAAATAAATTCTGCTAACAGAGAACAAGTGGGAGGAAGGGCCCTAAAGTATGGCTGTTGAGTGGACAACAAAGATTGACTGCCATCTAAACAAAAGACACTCCACGTGTGAGTGTGTGTTGTGTGACTGTGCACACATGCAGAAAATGTGGAAGGATATAAACCCAGTTGCTGGCACATGCTACATCACAGTTGGGAGAGGAGCCCTAATGTGGATATGTGGATGAAGGCAGGAGAGGATGAAAGCACAAACAAAAAAAAGTGTCTGAAAAATACATAGATCACATGTATGCATTTATATAAAATTCTATACATTTGTGAGTACATAAATCAATCAGAAGATTAAAAAAGCGATTCTAACCCCATTCAAAACAAAGGTCATTTCTGGGGGCAAAATATTAGCAGCATGGCTGAGCACTTGCATTCAAGCAAAAGATAAATAAATGAAGGATGAGTGAATGAGTAATATCTGTAAGCAGCCACAATAAATAAATGTTCCATCTAAACAGACAAATAAAAACAAGTCTGTAAGCAGCCAAAATAGATGTCTTATTGTCCACTTATTAAGATCATATATGCCACCAACTAGACAATCACTCAGCCCTCACTCCTACTACAATTATCCAAGAATTCTAACACCTTGAGTCTTTGATTTTTAAGTCCAAGCACATTAAAGGTAGCAAAATAGGGAAGGAGGCTGCTAGGGATAGGCAAACTGACAGCAATGTGAAGTGGCTGCCGACAGGCTGACAGTAAGGAAGGAGACAGAAAAATCTGTAGAAAGCAGACACAAGAACTCATCAAGGCAAAGCTGTCAGGGCCATTCTTTTTAAAGGAAACTAGTTCTAGGCACCTCCATAACCCCCAAGTGACATCCGTTTTACAGCAAGTCACAACAAGGCTGCTGTACTGTCACACCCCAGTTAACAAGGAAACTGAGGGTGTGTGCCACATTCTTTAAGAAAGCAAGACCGCATATGATAGAATGGAGGACGACAGCTATGCCTTTTTTGAGAAAGGAACTCAGTTCACTCTGTGACTTTCAAGGCACAGCCTTCAGTTCTCTCTGGGATGCACCAGCTGGAGTCTGCAGCCATCTCCAGGCTAACGCATTTAAAGCATTTCCTGCCTCATTTTCAATTAAGGTGCCACATAAGTGGACAATTTGTTATCATTTACAAAAGGGATGGTGAGGCAAGTCCATGTGTGAACATTTTCAAGGGAAATGTCTGAGAAAGTGTTTCTTAAACTCTTAAACATCCTTGCCCACTTTGAGATGATAAAAGTGGTCAGGTTCCAAAGAGAGAAGAATTGGTTTAAGGAGATTCGTAACAAGAAAGTGGCTGCTTCCAACCCACATAATTGGGAAGTGAGATGAGAGGGCTGGAGGAATACGACCCTCCCGTTCGGCAAACTTTTGGTTTGGTCATCACCTTTTCATAAATGATGTTTTGGGACTTCCCTGGTGGCGCAGTGGTTAAGAATCCGCCTGCCAATGCAGGGGACACGGGTTCGAGCCCTGGTCCGGGAAGATCCCACATGCCGCAGAGCAACTAAGCCCGTGAGCCACAACTACTGAGCCTGCGCCCTGAGCTCTGAGAAGCCCGTGCATGGCAACGAAGAGTAGCCCCCGTTCTCCACAGCTAGAGAAAGCCTGCGTGCAGCAATGAAGACCCAATGCAGCCAATAAATAGATAAATAATTTTAAAAATAATAACACTTGGAGGTTTTTTTTTTAACAAGAATATGTTACAATACATAAATAAATAAAGTTTTACTGAGACACAACCATGCTGATTGGGTTACGTATTGTCTATATTGTCCATATATTGTGTTTCAAGCTACAACACAGAACAGAGTAGTTATGACACAGACCTGGAGCCCACAAAGCCTAAAATATACTACCCAGCTCTCTTCAAGCAAAGTTTGCTGACTTCTAATCTCATGCTTCATGAGGAAGACTTCAGGGGTCACTGGGAGAGTTTTGAAATGTGTTCTATGGAGGGTGGGAGACAGGTATAAACCACGTCTAAGGCAACTAAAGTAGCCCATGGACTGGGGGGTCTGACTCCTCAGGAATCTAGAAGGTAAGATCTTTCCTGGTGGCAGAACCAGGGTTCTGATGCCTGGATCCAGGGTGGGTAGGGGAAGTGACTCTGAGTGTTTCCTGAGGACCACTCAGGATTGAGTGGGAGACAGAAAGCAGTGATGTGGTTCATTTGGGGTCTTCTTGGATAGGCCACCTGGAGACCTTGACAGAAAGAGGCTAGAGCTGACCAGGTATTGCATGCCCAGAGATTAAAGAAGGACTTGCAAGAGACCACACAGAATAGGTACATCCTTCGTGGTCAAAGGAAGAGGGGAAGAAAAGGATCCAGAAAAAACCTCTAAAGAACCCACCAAAACACCCATGAGAGAGATCTGGCACTAGCCATCTGTCAACCCTGAGACTCTGCATGAAGCCACCAGCCAAACGAGAACTGCTCTAGACCTCTTCTCTCCTCCTTCCCCACTCCTGCTTCACCCTGGTGGCACCATGCTAACAACTGGCAAGTTGGGGAGGACATGAGCAGGGGGAAAGAAGGGGCAGAAGCTTCCAGCCAAAAAGTCAAGGAAGGGTGAGGATTTAACACTGTCAAGCTGAGTTTTCTGACATTCTAACTAGTAAATTGAAACTGTGACTTCATGTGACTCATTTATGACCTAGAAGTGAGTAGAAAAGCTCTAGGACCTCCTAGAGTTTCATCTAGGCTCATGTGAAGACTAATTTCACCAAGGAGAGGTTGATGAGGTGAGGGGAAACACAGAACTAAAGTTTTGTTCGTGGCACTATTCATGCTTGTTCAACATTGAGTACTCACGTGGGCCAGACGCCATGCCAGGCACTTCTCATGCGTGGGCACATTTAATCCTCCCATCAAGTCTCTACTGTTAAGCCAGCTTTATGGGTAGGGAACCAAGACAAGGGAAAGACAAGCTGCTGTCCACAGTCTCACAGTTAGTAAGTGGCAGAGATGAGATTCAACCTCAGGCAGCCTAAAGCCAGCCCGAGCTCCCAATCCCTATGTCATGCTGCCTGGTAGCATAGCAACCCAAGAGCTGGTTCTCTAAAGGTTTGTTATTTGCTGAGAGGTTTGTTTGTCATTTGCTAGAACCATAGGGTCATCTGTTTGGTTCTCGTATCAGAGCCTGCCACAGACTCTATTGTATCCCAAATGGCCAGAGACATGTCAGGCCTCATTGGATTAGCTGGATCACAAGTGCTAAATGGCAGAGTTGCTGATACTACAGCCTGGACCAGCTCTGGACCTTCTTCCTCTCCAAACTGAGAGTTGAGTCACCCATGGAGTTAGATGGCACACCCAATGTATTATACAAGTCTAAAGTCCACAAACATGGCACCCGATTCCCAGCGATAGGGCTTGCAAGGTACAACAGCGTACTCTTGGGGAGAGAGCCCTACATGTCCTCCATGATTGGACCCCTTCCCCCACCTCTTCCTCAAATCCACTACCCCGAATCTGATGTAGTTTTATGAGATTTAGCTTCCACGCTTTGTTGTGAATTGTCTAACCCAGTCATCCTGGGTGTCTGCTACTTCAGTTCCCTGGATTCTGTCAACTTGATGTCCTTTGGACAATTGAGGTTCCTGCAGACCAAACTGTGTCACAGTACCAGAGAAGTGACATAATACTGAGGTAACATAGTAAAAGTGCACTATCATCCTTGCCAGGTAAAACAAACAAACAAACAAACACCTGCTTCTAGTGTTCTTTGTGTGTTGTGATAGAGAAAACAAGCTTTTGGCAAATTCATAGATGCATACCAAGTGCCAGGGTCTCTGTATGTTTGCTTTTGTCAAATGAAGCCTGCTGGAACAGCAGATATAACTGATTAAGATTATAATAATCTATTGTTCCTCCCCAAGACCAATCTGGTTTTCTTCACTGGCTGAACTAGACAGTTAACTGGGAATGTGGTAGCAATCATCACCTCTGGATCTTTCAGGTCTTTTAATCTCTGAAATTCTCCTAGGGATGTTATATTACTTATGATGTGCTATTTTATGTAGGGAGCGCTCCATCAGTTTGCACTTGGCCATTCCTATCATAATGATCCTTATTTCATGGACTAGAGAGCCAAAGTGGAGAATTACTTTGTTGTATGCATCGGTTCCAGTTATACCTTTGTAAGCTGAGGAAATAAATACAGACTTGGGGGCTCTCTGAGCCTAATGAAGAGAAACTTAAGTCAAAACTCAACTTATTACCTTACTCCCCATAAATCTTCTCTCTGACTGGTAGACAACAGTGGTATTCTGCTTCCTTAGGAATTAGCATTAGTAACGGACCCAGTTTCTAACAAGATCTAGGTATTTTCCCTTCTCTAGTACACATTTATTCTGATTAATGAGGGTTAACTGTTTCGGAGAAAGATGAGAATGAGGATTTTCAATATATATTTGTGATCATATTGTAGTGTTCTTCATCAAGAGCTCCTGACCTTTCCTTCATTCAAGAGGCTCTGGGTCTGTAAACTAACTCAGGTCTAGCATTTGAGAATCTCTACTGAAGTGTCTCAGACCATGCCTCTGTTTATGGGCTCCTTATGATTTTGGTCCTAGAAATTCCATGGTCAGTTAACCATGGTGAAAGATCCCTTCCAGGCAGACCATTCAGATTCTATTCTGACCCTGCTTCCTTGGGTCACCTGCTACTGATTCATCTCTGGGGATGGCTGAGGGAAGGAGAGGTGTCCCGTTGACCAAGTCTAGGTCATTTGCCCACACCCTAGCTGCAAAAGCACCTGGGGACTGACAAATCTGTTTTTCCGTTTCAGTCATAGGTGATTGGAGTTTGCTTTCCACCAGAACTTATACTCTGGGAAAATAAGTCCAGATTCTTATCCCAAACATAAGGAGGTTCAGAGGCTACTCAGCCAAAAACAATGACAAATGCCTCCCCTGATCCATTTCATCCCTTTGCTGTCTAACAACTATGAAGTTTAGAAGATGAATCCCAACTCCAAAGGTAGGGCATGCTTTATCCAAGACAAGTGTAATAATGTAATCCCGCTTGCTAGTGATTTGTTCAGAAATGTGGATATTAGCCACTTAGCACAGGATGTTCCTCTGACCTCAAAGGTTGCTTCAAGAATAGGCATCTGACACATTCAGTCCAGTGAGATGCAAGACGACGTGTTCTGGGGGATTCTGGGGAAAAGTTTCTCATGTTCCAGAGACTGACAGAAAGGAAGACAATAGCATCTTCTGTATGTGATGCCTGCAACCATCTTGATACCAGCCTGAGAATGAAGCTGCCATAGGATGGTGAGCAGAACCAAGAGAATCCTAGAAAAACTGAACTGGATCTGCTGGATTAAACCAACCCTGAAGCCTGCTCTACTTCTGGACTTAGAATTATGAAAGCCAATACATTTCCTTATTGTTGAAGCCAGTTTATGCTGGGTATTCTGTTATTCGTGATTGAGAATATCCTAATTGATTCAATATAAAATCTTCTGCTTTTATAGCTCCTAATGGCATCCTCCAGAACTGGTATTCCTTTATAATAATCACTACTGTCCTGCAAGATGGGAGTGGCTAGAATGTGGACTAAGATGGCAATATAACATGTGTGAATATTGACATGAAAGGAAATAAATATTGATTAAAGTATGATTGAGGGACTTCCCTGGTGGCACAGAGGTTAAGAATCTGCTTGCCAATGCAGGGGACACAGGTTCGATCCCTGGTCCAGGAAGTTCCCACATGCCTGGGAGCAGCTAGGTCCATGGGCCACAACTACTGAGCCTGCGTGCCATAACAACTGAAGCCCGCACACCTAGAGCCTGTGCTCCGCGACAAAGAGAAGCCACCACAATGAGAAACCCGTGTACCACCCGCTTGCCACAACTAGAGAAAGCCTGCGCTATGCAACGAAGACCCAACGCAGCCAAAAATAAATAAATAAATAAATTTATTTTTAAAAAGAAAGATTGCAATATATAGTTTTATAATGAAAGAAATACACTTTAGTTACCAAAAATTTTATGTTGACAACTCAATTCCAAGTAATACAAATAAATGGGCACTATTAAGCATTTAGAAAATACTTATACAAGTAAAATAATAAACCTACTTATGCCTCACTGTACCATGTCCCTCAGGTTGAGCTACATTACTATTATGAAGCCTTGGACAGAGTCCAGGGAATTGGTTTTTTTTTTTTTTCGGTACGCGGGCCTCACTGTTGTGGCCTCTCCCTTGCGGAGCACAGGCTCCGGACGCGCAGGCTCAGCGGCCATGGCTCACGGGCCCAGCCGCTCCGCGGCATGTGGGATCTTCCCAGACCGGGGCACGAACCCGTGTCCCCTGCATCGGCAGGCGGATTCTCAACCACTGCGCCACCAGGGAAGCCCAGGGAATTGGTTTTTAATACGATCTTAGGCAGGTGAACTTGATTCTCTGAATCTTAGATTTCTAGTATGCAAAACAATTCTTATTAGCATCAAATTAATTCATATATGTGAAAAATCATTTTAGAGCCCAGGGCAGTGACGAGGCAGGTTTTATTTATTTTTTTATTTTAAAATTTTTAAATTAGAAGTTGTCAACTAAATTCTAATTTATTTTTCATATATAGAAGCAGTTATATTTCTTTTTAAAAATTTATTGATTTATTTTTATTTTATTTTTGGCTGCGTTGGGGCTTCCTTGCTGTGCATGGGCTTTCTCTAGTTGCGGCGAGCAGGGGCTGCTACTCTTCGCTGCGGTGCACGGGCTTCTCATTGCAGTGTCCTCTCTCGTTGCAGAGCACGGGCTCTAGGCACACGAGCTCAGTAGTTGTGGCTCGCGGGCTCTAGAGCGCAGGCTCAGTAGTTGTGGCACACGGGCTTAGTTGCTCCACGGCGTGTGGGATCTTCCCGGACCAGGGCTTGAACCTGTGTCCCCTGCACTGGCAGGCGGATTCTTAACCACTGCACCATCAGGGAAGTCCGAGAGGCAGGTTTATGTTTGAATTCTGCAAGGCTGAGATGGTCACACTGATCATTCATGAATTTTGGTTCTAGTACAAATACTACATTTCCCATTTCGGTTGTTGATTTTCATATCCGAAAAAATAACAGATCTATTGGTGTTTATCTCCCAGTGCTTCATAACTGAGTATTGATATTAACTAATACTGTGGAATCGAACAGAAGTAATGAACCCCTTTCCAATGCATAATCACGTTTGAGAGATGCAGGGACTCTGTGCAGTCAAAAGGGAGGGCAGCATTATGATCACAGCTTTCTGAGGTACTTGGAGAGGAGTGCATACCAGCTAGTCACATGGTCTAGCTAGTTAGTTGTGGAAGGAGAATTTTAATTTAGTCTTTTGATAATATTGCTATGAGAGTCTCTCCTAATTTGACTTTCTTGTTTTCCCATCATTACTAGCTTTTTCATGATGGGCAAGTGACAGCCTCTTTATGTCTTAGTTTCCTTATCTGTAAGATGGGGATAATAATGGTGGTTTATGACAGGGTTGTTTTGGGAACTAAATGAGCTAATATTTATAAAGCATTTGGACTAGAGCCTGGAACTTAGTGAGCACTGTGTAAGCATTTGTTAAATAATAAATAAACATGCTTTTTTTTCTTCCCTTGTTACTTGCCATCGTCACCACCATTAATTGTCACCTTCAAGTATCTCTCCTCAAATACTAGTGTCATTTTGATCTGGTTTGTCTTTGCCTACTATGCATGAAAGAATGTTTTATGTAAAAGCCCGTTATTTGTTACTTTTTGAACCGTGTTTTAGATTGGGGTAGGCATATTATGGGCCAAATCTGGCCCACTGCTTGTTTTTAGAAATAAAGTTTTATTGGAACACAGCCATGCCCATTCATTTGCATATCACCTATGGTTGCTTTCATGCTACAGTGGCAGAGTCATGTAGTTTTGGCAGAGAACCTATGGCCCGAAAAGCTTAAAACATTTATTATCTGACCCTTTACACAAAACGTTTGCTGACTCCTCTATTTTAGATACATCTTTTTTAGAGAAATACTTGGGTTTTAAGGTCTTTAAGAGAGAGGAAATCTCACACTTTTTAGATTCAAAAAAGATAAATATTTCCTTCTTGTTTCTATTGGATTACGAATATAAAACTGTTCACCCACCTTACCTATATCACAAATAAGGAGCAATTATTATTACTGTTGTTATTATTGCATCAAGTGCAGATTGTCATTGCCTACCCAATGCCTGCCAGGAAGTTGTGGTTTTGGCTCTTCTGTATTTGAGGAGGCTCATTTTCCTCCTCAAACGTGTCTTATGATCTGAGGCTCTCCTTTAGATCAAAGGAGTGATTCCTCTCCCCCTGAGATCAGATCAAAGAGAAATGGGGGCCTAGGTCTTGTGCTGTCCCCACCCCCTACCTCACATACACTTCCTGAGACAGAGCCGTTCCCAAGTTTGATCCCGTGTTACAACAGCTAGCTTTCCACACTTTCGTGATTGCCTGTCAAGCTCTTAATCTCAGGTATTCGTCTTCTACATCTGTGCTTATAAGAGATTCAAGGAGAAGAGTTTGGATGGATCAGATCAAATTCATTATGATTTCTCCCTTGGGAAAATAGTTTGGGGCCCACGACATATGTTTCCTGCATAAACAGATCCAGTTTACGTGCCTGGAGTGGGGTTATACCGTTGTGCATTTTTCATGTCCTGATGTTTTATGTTCTCAAATGATCTATTAGTGGCTGCGTGAGAGTTATCTCACATCTGGTTCTTTCAGTGGAATTGCTTTTCATGGATCATTTTTGGCAATTTGTCTTTAAAGCTTCTTAAAATTATCCCAGGATTCTCCTGTAATACCTGCCACTCTAAGCATCTGTCTCCCCTAGACATAACTCCTATCATTCTGTAATGTAAGGACATTGCTTCATAAATCTTTAATGTATGTTACTATTCAGATTGACAGATTCTGTACTTATTATCTACGACATTTTCATTGACTTCTCTTGCAAAGTGACATTATTGCCATCCCAGCCTGGCTAAGATTTAATACCTGATCTTCCTTCCATCCATTTATCAAAATCATTCATAACTCCTTCTTTTTTGCCCCTCCCCTTATGCAAAGTATCAATGCAAAGATTTTTCTTTTTATCCTATTTCCTTGGATATTTTTCTCTAATTATTACTTTGGTAAAGAAATATTATCACCTAAAGGACAGTAGCTGTCCCAGTCCTTGTCTGCATTCTGACTTATTGAGATAGTCTATGGGCTTTTTATACAAAATTCCTAAGGAAGTGTCCAAATATATTGCTAATGACAAAGGACCCTTGTTTCATTACTTCCTTATAAACATTATTTATAATGTCCTTAATAAAAACATTATAAATTGTTTCTAAGTTGCCTCTATCTAAAATTTACTATTTATGAAAATTTAAAACTTTAAAGCATATTTATTAAAAATATTATAATATATATTTAGTATCTTTGAAAGCATTGATCTTCAATTTTTTTTTTTCTTTTTATTTACTTATTTTGGCTGCGCTGGGTCCTAACCGCAGCACGTAGGCTTCTTAGTTGCAGCATGTGAACTCTTTAGTTGCAGCATGCATGTGGGATCTAGTTCCCTGACCAGGGATCAAACCCGGGCCCCCTGCATTGGGAGCCCAGAGTCTTAGCTACTGCTCCACCAGGGAAGTCCCGGATCTTCAACTCTCAGGACAAATCGATAAACTTGAAATACTAATTTATTTCTTAATCCAAAGGCAGTGGAGACACAGACCTGAATAGACATAGATCTGAACAGTGTCCCTGCCCTCATAGAGACTGCAATTTCAGGTGAGAGTCCGACAAGTTAAAAAAAAAATTATAACATGGGAAGTGCTAAAGAACTACTGTTGTGGGTGTGTTGTACGGGTTTTACTGGAGCCCACGTGATGGTGTCATTAGGGAGGACTTCCTGGAAGAGGTGAGCTAGGTCTTAAAGGAAGCACAGGATATCCCTGGGTTGGGAAAGTTCTTCCAGGATGAAGGAACAGGTTGTACAAAGTAAAGTAATTCTGTTTGGATATCATCCAGCAGGTCCATGTGAACATAGAGTTGAGATTATCTAAATATGCTTATAAACATATGTGCTAAGGGGAAACTAGACCAGACCACAGGGTTAATAGGCTCTCTCTGGAAAATGCCAACAACGTCTAGAGACAGGTCGGGGGTATGGGAAAAGCGCCAAGGACCTTTGACATAAGAAATGACTATAGCTGCAGATAAAAGAAGTTTTGAGTTGGGAACTATATTCAGTATCTTGTAATAACCTATAACGGAAAAGAATCTGAAAAATAATATATATGTGTGTGTATATATATATATAACTGAATCACTTTGCTGTACACCAGAAACTAACACAACATTGTAAATCAATTATACTTTAATTTTAAAAAAGGGTTTTTTTATCTTAAAAAAAAGGTTTTTGTTTTTGTGTTTTAAGGCAACAGCATTCTTCCCTAGCTGGCTATGCCTCAATAGGGATTGCCTTTCCCTGGGGAAAGGTGCAGAAGTTTTGAGCAATGAATTATAATTATGCAGGTAATTCTGTTTTTTTCTTTTATTCCCCCATATCCCCACCCTCTTTTTCGTTGTTTCTTTCTTTTTGTTTTGTAATTCTTTAAAATAACACTTTACAGTCCCTATCTAGGGTCCTAACAGGGCAATCATATTTTTTTTTCTGATTTTGTTTTATTGTTCTTATTGAGTAAGATTCAGTGCACAGGTCTATAGTGTGAAGGGAGCAAGCGGAGGGGAACACTGTTTCCTTTCTCTCCGCTAAGTCTACTTTTAGGAGGCGGCAAAACTGATACTTAAGAAAAACAGATGTTTCTAAGCAGATTGTGTGTATGTTAGAACCTTTTCCCTCCTCGTGGCCTCAGCAATATCAGAAAACTGGAGTGAGCAAACGGATGCTTTGATGATTTTTTTTTTTTTTTTTTAGTATCTAAAACACACACATGGCAGGTTGGTTTCTGGTCTCACCCCCGGAACCAGGGTACTGGCTTAAAGACACTATACTGTAGTGATTTTGAGCAACGACCCTGGAGCCAGGCTGCCTGGGTTCAAATCCTGGTACTACCCTTGCTAAATCCATAAGCTGGGGTGCGTTGCTCAGCTTTGTTATCTGTAAAATGGGAGTAATATTAACAGCGCCAAGCTCATGAGAGCTCTGAGGATTACATGATTGACATAGCCAGGTGCCTGGGAGAGTGCCTGGTGCACCCTTGAGCGCTGGCCAGCATCATCCGTTAAACAGCGTCTAGGGTTATATGCCGTGGCACCAAGAACGTCTGTCCTCAGCACCCTCTCTCTTCTTTCCGTCTTAGTCACCATGCAGGGTCTCCCTGTCTTCACCTCAGTTTTCTCCTGGGGCCCCAACTTGTTCAGAGGGACAGTGGCCTAGCCAGTTTCAGTCATTGGTAGCAACGAGGTGCACTGTGTTTTAACTGAGGCTCGCCGGCAGCGTGGAAGAACTTGATTAAGAATAAGAAAACCTGGGGTTTAACGTTTTAAAATAATCTATTAGTGGCTGCGTGAGAGTTCTCTCACATCTGGTTCTTTCAGTGGAATTGCTTTTCACGGATCATTTTTGGCAATTTGTCTTTAAAGCTTCTTAAAATTATCCCAGGATTCTCCTGTAATACCTGCCACTCTAAGAATCTGTCTCCCCGAGACATAACTCCTATCATTCTATAATGTAAGGACACCGCTTCATAAAGCGATGTGTCTTTAGGGAAATCTAAAAATGCCATGTCCCTCAGTTTCCTCGTCCTCAAAGCTAGGATGACAATCGTTGTCCTCATCTCACCTGTACACTGTGAGGGTTGCAGGAGATAGCACTTAGGGAACTCTTTTTAAACTGTAAAATGCAAACAGATATAGACGATTGGTTCCATTGACCCAAAGAAAAGACTTGTCAATGAATAGCATTCGCTTTTCCTGGTCTTGATGTATTTAGTACCTGCAGCACAATGTTGCATAGGAATCTTGTCTTATCTCTGACTTTTATGGGAAGGATTTATGATATGTGACACACAAAATGGAACTTTCTTAGGTTACTAGCACATTTTATCAGGTCTAAGACATTTCTTTCTCTTGGTTTGCTATCTCAAATGGGTGGTGAATTTTAGCACATGCCTCTAAAACATCTGTTAATACATATGGTTTCTCTACTTTCATCTCTTTGAAAGATTCCTTTTTTAAAAATAAATTTACTTATTTATTATTTTTGGCCGCATTGCGTCTTTGTTGCTGCACGCAGGCTTTCTCTTGTTGCGGCAAGGCAAGCGGGGGCTACTCTTCGTTGTGGTGCGCGGGCTTTTCATCGCGGTGGCGTCTCTTGTTGCCGAGCAAGGGCTCTAGGCGCGCGGGCTTCAGTAGTTGTGGCACGTGGGCTCAGCAGTCGTGGCGCACGGGTTTAGTTGCTCCGTGGCATGTGGGATCTTCCCGGACCAGGGATCGAACCCGTGTCCCCTGCATTAGCAAGCAGATTCTTAACCACTGCACCACCAGGGAAGTCCCTCTTTGATAGATTCTTAATAATGAAACATCTTTACATTCCTAGAATGACCCTTTTTTATGATTCCCTTAATACACTGCTGGATGTGGAATTTTGTATTTTTGTTTTAAGTGAGGTGTATATATATATGTGTGTGTGTATTTCTACAGTATATATACACCATATATATACCATCTACACATATATGTGGAGAGTAAGGGTGTATCCAAGTATGGAATCTATAAAATGATTAGATAAGCTTCCTGTCTTTTCCAGGCTCTGAAAACAGTTTATATAGATTTATCTCTTCTCTAAAGATCTGGTAGAATCTACCTGAAAAGCCCTCTGAATTGATGCCTATTTTAGTAGATCTTTGAATAGCTCCTCACTTTCTTCTATGGTTGAGATTCTATTCAAGTTTCCTGCCTTTCCCTGGATGAATCTTTATAATGAATATTTCCCTAGGAAGTTACCCACTTCATCTACAGATTTTTCTAAAAACTTGCCACAAGGGTAACATTCTTACAATTTTTGACTTAATATTTTGTCTTTTTTCTTTTGACAGGTATGCCAAAGGTTTGTCTTTCCATTAATTCTTTCAAAGACCCAGTTAATCGATTCTATTGTCCTTTTAAATTTTTATTAATTTCTACTTTGATCTTCCCTGGTTCCTTTCTTCAGATTTATTTTCTATCTCTCTTCTCCCCATCTCCCCCCAGCTTCTTGGGTTGAAAACTTGGTTGATTCATTTATTTTTAGCCTCTCTGGTTTTCTATCAGTACTATATGTGTTTAAGGCTATATATTTTTCCTCTGAATGCTGCCTTATCAACTTTGATACATATGTAGTGCTCCTGTGATTCTTTTTTAAAAAAATTTTATTTATTTATTTTTTATACAGCAGGTTCTTATTAGTTACCTATTTTATACATATTAGTGTATACATGTCAATCCCAATCTCCCAATTCATTCCACCACCATCACCCACCCACGCTTGCCCCCCTTGGTGTCCATACATTTGTTCTCTACATCTGTGTCTCTATTTCTGCCTTGCAAACCGCTTCATCTGTACCATTTTTCTAGATTCCACATATATGCGTTAATATACAATATTTGTTTTTCCTCTTTCTGACTTACTTCACTCTGTAAGTGCTCTTGTGATTCTAAATAGCTGTAATTTCCAGTTTTATTCCCTTTAAAACCTAGGACTTAGCTGAATGTTGTAAAATATCCAAGAGGATAGATGTTTTGTTGGTTATCTTTCTGTTATTATTTTCTAATTTATTCCATTATAGTTCATGAATATGTACTGCCAGAGTTTTCCTTTTGGGATTTTGTGTTATGATTTCTTTTGTGACCTAATACACTTGGAGAATGTCTCACAGAATTTTGAAAAGATTGTGTAATCTCTGTTGGGTAAAAAGTTATTTCTCTCCAGATATCTGTTAAATGATAATTGTTAATTGTATTAGGTGGGACTTCTCAAGCCTTATTCATTTTTGTAATAATCAGCCAATTTCTGAGAGGTGTGTTTAAAGTCACCCATTACAGGACTTCCCTGGTGGTGCAGTGGTTAAGAATCCACCTGCCAATGCAGGGGACACGGGTTCGAGCCCTGGTCCAGGAAGATCCCACATGCTGTGGAGCAACTAAGCCCGTGCGCCACAACTACTGAGTCCGCGTGCCTAGAGCCCGTGCTCTTCAATAAGAGAAGTCACTGCAATGAGAAGCCTGTGCACCACAGCGAAGAGTGGCCCCCCACTTGCCTCAACTAGCAAAAGCCTGCATGCAGCAACAAAGACCCAACGCAGCCAAAAGACAAATAAAGAAATACATTTATTTTTTTTTAAAAAAGAAAGGCTTAAAAAATAACAAAATGAAGTCACCCATTATAAGAATTTGTGTCTCCTCTCATTTCTATCAGGGTTTGCTTTATATATTTTGAGGCTAAGATTTTTAGGTTCATGAAGGTTTGTGACATATTTGGTAGGTGATAATTTTCTACCTGGCATGCCTTTAATATGTACCTGGCATGCCTTTTTCTATCTCTTTCCACATCTTTATATTTGACTTTCCTGTGTTATTTTCATTAGGTGTTATAATTACTGACATGTTTGCCCTTCTTTCTGGTAGTGACATAGGTGACCAGTTGACCACCAAAAATTCATGCTCTCCCCTCCCCAGTGTGGAAGGTGACTGCCCAGTCAAGGGCTACATCCAGGTACAGTCACGTGACTAGTTCTTAGCAATGGAATGTGAGTGACAGTGATGGAAATCACTGAGGACTTAATTATTTTCTCTGCTTAGATTTGATGCTCGTTAATTGGAGATGATTTTGTGGACAAGTGGAGGAGGCAGATGGGGAGGAAGGAGCTCTGTGTGTGAATTCTGAAACCTCAAAAAGCCAGGGGACCAGAAGTATCTAAGTCCTTGATATAGTCTAAGTGGTTGTGTCTCCCTAAGATGTATATGTTGAAATCCTAATCCTCAAGGAGATGGCATTAGGAGGTAGGGCCTTTGGGAGGTGATGAGGTCATGGAATTAGTGTCCTTATAAAAGAGACCCCAGAGAGATCCCTCCCCTCCTCTGCTGTGTGAGGGCATAGCCAGAATACAGCCATCTGTGAACCAGGGAGCGGGTTCTCACCAGACACAGAATCTGCCAACACCTTGATCTTGGACCTTCCAGCCCCTAGAAGTATGAGAAATAAATTTCTGCCGTTTTTAAGCCTCAGACTATGGTATTTTGTTATAGCAGATTGAATGGACTAAGGCAGTCACGTTGGTGATGACTTGCTTGATGTTTGTCTTCTCTGTAAATTCCCTGAGCCCCAGGGCTTCCCTGCCTGGTTCACCATAGTCTCCCTAGAGCTCAGCTTATAATAGAAACTTCATTAATATTTATTGCATGAATGAATGAAGTGCTGACCATCTTCTCCTTCACATTTATTTCCTGGTGACTCGACTGATTCTTTTGATTTTTTTTTGTTGTTGTTGTTGGCCTCTCACTGTTGTGGCCTCTCCCATTGCGGAGCACAGGCTCCGGACGCGCAGGTTCAGCGGCCACGGCTCACGGGCCCAGCCGCTCCGCGGCATGTGGGATCTTCCCGGACCGGGGCACGAACCCGCGTCCCCTGCATCGGCAGGCGGGCTCTCAACCACTGCGCCACCAGGGAAACCCAACTGATTCTTTTAATAAGTGAATCTCTGCTTACACCAGGCCAACATCTTTCTCACTAAGAAACCAAGCCAATGAATGAGGGAGTGAGACCATAAAAAAAGAAGCCTCCCCCCCCACCCCGTGTCTTTTAAGTCATGTGTTATGCAAAGAGTGGCTAGAAAGGCTGTAAATTGAGATTAATGAAAAGAAGCTGTAAATAGTAATAATAACAAAGACCTGCATTGTGTCAGGCAGGGATCTGGGTGCTTTTTATACATTCCTTCACTTAATTCTCACAATAGCTACCGCGGAGCTGTTATTCTTTCTACTTTACCTATGAGTCAACTGAGGCCTAGGAGTGGTAAGTGAGTAGCTAAGCTGGGATTCAAATCCACATCGTGCTACCTTCAAGCTTCAGTTTCCTTCTTCTATAGCTTATGAAAAAAATTCAGCAGCCTGAGGTTCAAGGCTCAGTTGCTTGATTTTAGGAAGTCATTAAATTTCTCTGAGCCTCAGTCTCCTCAGTTGTAGAATGGGGATAATGATATCGATTTTCAGTTCCTCTTGGGATTACTGTGAAGACTAAATGAGGGGATGTTTATGATGACCGTGTTTTGCAAACTACTAAACTCTGCAAATGTTGGTTATTTTATGGTCTACTGGAGAAGCTTACATCAGACTTTGAAATTTCCAAGTTTGGGTGTAAGCTTTTTTCACAGGCAACCTCTCAGTTATTCAGAGCAGAAATAATGCTCCCAGTCCCCTGAGAGACCATTCTATTTTCTTCTATTTTAAGTATTCAACTTTCTCTGCAGCGCCTTTTGTAGGTAGGCAAGCCTTAACCAAGTTTCTGTTCCTCAAATCAGTTTCTTAATTTGCACTGGGGAGATGTGTTGCATAAGCTTATTTTATTGTTGTCCAGCCTTTCATAAATCTTTTCCTAGGGTTATTAAAAGAGGCCTTGGTTGGTTGTCACGAGCCTGGGATGGAGCTGAGCCCTGACACTCAGCAGCCTTGTGACCCTCGGTGAGCTACTTCAAGCTCCCCTTGTGTAAGGCAATGGGTGTGGCTCTTTCCCTAAGGGCCCCCTGCTGTACAGCTTAAGAATGATTGCAAAGGGTCTTAAGCAAAACTGAACGTCTGCTGTAAAAGTCTGCACCTCAGCAACAAGGTCCTCAGCAGAATCTATATTTAGTTGTGTTGGAATCATTTTCCCTTCTCTTTCAGCTTTAGAACTTCCTACCTCCAACAATTTGTTTATTACAGCTGTGCCCCCTTTTTGCTCTACTGATGAGGGTGAGATGCAAATATGCCTTTTGCAACTTTTTCTGGGGCTCCTGGCCCGGAAATTGACAGAGAAGTGATAGAACTGTTGTAGAAGTACATCTTGGGGCTGGCAGGCTTTGGGGGCAAGAAGTGTGAATCAACACACAAGAAAAATGAGGCAAATAGCTGGAGAAGGAGGAAAGAAGATTTGAATCTAGGAAGAGGGCTGAGAAATGGGTTAGTTTCAGAGATCTCTGGCTCTGGGACTCAAAAGAGGGCCCTGCTGACTTGCATATGGCCAAGTTAGGGCAACATTAAACAAAAAATCAGATCGTAACACTCCCCTGCATAAAAGTCTTCAATGGGTTACCACCTTACTTAAAAATAAAAGAATCTGTCCTGTTATTGGCTGACAAAATCTCCATGGTCTAAGCTTTGCTGTTTCTTCTTCTCATTTTCTGCCACTCTTTTCCTTGCTCCCTTGGGCCAGCAACACTGGTTTCTCAGAGTTCCTTAGCAGGGTCCTGCCTCAGGGCCTTTGCACTTGCTATTGGAACACCCTCTTCCTTTATCCAAGCAGCCAGATCACCTTCTCAGTGGCCTTCCCTGACCACCCAAACTTAAGGAGCTAGCCTCACTCTAGGCTTTCTTTGTCTCCCTGCTCAAATTTATTTTTCTTTGCGGCACTTACCGCCACTTCATCTTATATTGGGTTGGCCAAAAAGTTCTTTTGGTTTTTAAGTAAAAATAGAAGACACATTTTTCATTTTCATCAAGAACTGTATTGAACAATGTATTCACCCTTCCATCTTCCCAAAACGTTTTTATCTTTTTGAGCAAAGAACTGTTCCAGGTGCCTTTTACAGTCTTCCAGGGAACTGAAATTTTTTCCATTAAGAGAATTTTGTAAAGACCGAAATGAATGGAAATCCAAAGGTGCAATGTCTGGTGAATACGGTAGATGAATCACAACTTCCCAATCAAGCTGAAACAGTTTTTGCTTGGTCATCAAAGAAACATGTGGTCTTGTGTTATCCTGAAGGAAGATTATGGGTTTTCTGTTGACTAATTCCAGATCCCTTCCAATACCACCATATACACAACATCACCTTCTTTGGATGAAGACAGGCCTTTGGTGTGGCTGATGGTGGTTCATTTCACTTGCCCCATGATCTCTTTGCTGACACATTGTTACACAGTATCCAGTTTTCATCACCTGTCACAATTTGTTTTAAAAATGTTTTTGTTACATTTAAGTAGAGAATAGCATGAGGAAATACAGTCAAGAAGGTTTTCTTCGCTTAACTTATATGGAACCTAAACATCAAAGTGATTAATGTAATCAAGCTGGTGCAAGTGATTTTCAGCGCTTGATCTGGATATTTGCAGTATGTCGGCTATCTCCCACACGGTACAACGTTGATTGTTCTCAATTCATGTCTGGATTCGATCGTTATCAACTTCAACTGTCTACCCGATCGTGGAGCGTCGTCCAGAGAGACATCTCCAGCACGAAACTTCACAAACCACTTGTGACACATTCAATCAGTCACAGCACCTTCTCCATACACTGTGCAAATATTTTTTGGTGTTCCAGTTGTATTTTTACCTTTCTTGAAATAATAAAGCATCATATGCTGAAAATGTTGCTTTTTTTCTTTCATCTTCAATATTAAAATGGCCTATCACCAATTTTGATGTTTTTTTAAAATACATGCTGATATGACAGCTGTCACAGTACAATCTAACACAGCTGTTTCAAAAGAAGTTAAAGGCAACTAAGCGCTACTAGAGCCACCTTACGGAAAAAAGTGAACGAACCTTTTGGCCCGCCCACTATTATAAATGGGGCTACTTGATGTCTGTCCTCCTTTGCTGGTATGTGAGCACCTCAAGGGCTAGGAGCATTGTGGGGTTCTCCATGGTGACCCCGGCACAGAGTTCAGTGCCAGACACATTGTAGAGTAAATGGATGAAATAGCAAATGAATGAAGGAAGAAATGGATGGGGGAAGGGATGCTAGGCTTACCAGAACAGTAAGCTTTGGGGCCTGCTTCTGGCTCCTCAGATTCCTCTCGGTCATCTTAATCTTTGGCCTCTTATTTCCATGTATGTCTAAGTTCTACTCTCTCCTCTGGTTTTTTTTTTTTTTGCTTACCGACAGTCCCAGTGAGAAATGTCCTTGCCCCATCCTGGTTCCATGGCCCCTCACTGGTCAGGTGGTGGCCTTGAGCAGGAAATGGAGCCCTGCAGGCAGGACACAGGGGCAGATTTTCTCCAGCAGAGAGGATGCTGTAGGTAAGGCTGGCTGTGCCCAGTCACCAGTGGGTGCTCAGGGGGCCTCAATATATCAGAGGCTAAGCATTAACTGATAGGCTCTTCAACAGTCCAACTGCCCCAGGTCTAGGTCAAGGTCATGAGAACAGTGGGACAGGCAGCCAGGGCCAGTGGAAAGGACATGGTGCCAGAGCCCAGAGGCCTCAGGTCAGATCCTGGTCCTCACTTAATTACTACAAAGCTTATAAAGGTATGACCCTCATGGATCAGCTACAGTATGTTGTTGCCTTCAAAATAAGACAGTCTCAATAACCAAAAATCCTTTCAAAATATCTCAGATTTGTTTGATCTATTTCTTGAACTCGAGGAAACCCATAATCACTGTAGCTCGGAAAATCCCCCTTTCCTCTCTCCCATTCACTGTAAACGTACGACACAGAGGCTGTTCTCAAGACACCCCACCTAAAATACTCCCCTGGTCACTGCTCCCTTCCCTGCTTGCCTCTGTGTTTTTTTTTTTTTCTCCCCTCCTCAATTCTCTATCTCAAAAGACTTGCCTTGGAGGGAAGAGCAAGGAGAGAAATGGAACTCTTCCTTAGTGAGTACAGGTATGGGGTCGAGTCAAAGCCCTAGTTTCCTCACCTGCCAAATAGGAATAATAGCAAAATCCACTTCCCAGGAGTGTGCAAGGATCAATGCAGCTAACGCACAGGGAGCAGGGGTCTCCATCAGAGCAGATTAAACCGTTGGTTTTCTGTGTATTTTCCTTCCTCTCTGCTGAGGTTGCCCCCAGGACGCACAGGAGCAGAAAGGGATACCTCTGACCCAGATGAAAGAATGACCTGGAGACTTAAGAAGATCTTGAGGGGGACTTCTCTGGTCCAGTGGTTAGGACTCCGCGATCTCACTGTTGAGTGCCAGGGTTCAGTCCCTGGTCAGGGAACTAAGATCTTGCAAGCCGAGATCTGGAGGGATGTGTGGGCAAGGTGTAGAGGGAGCAGAGAGTCCCTAGACGGGAGCAGGGGAGGTGGGGAGCATGGAGGATCCACCTCTTTAGATGCCCACGTCCCCCAAAACGCCGGACAAGCACTTGAGACTGGGGGTCTTTCAGTGAGAAGAGGTAGGCGGAGCAGGACGGGGACACTCTCCCCTGACCAAGGGCAAGTCTCCCTGAGGGAATTTCCCTCTGAGCTGGGTGACTAGACACAGCCACACATGTGCCGCAAAGGCTATAATTTGCCCTTGGTCTTGTGATAGATGCTTGTTGCCAGGAAGGGGCGTGGCACTGGCCTACAAGACACTTCTGTGACCTTCCTGGGAGGTCACCCCTGGGCTGACATCACAGGTGTCCCTGCTCCGAGGCTGTCGTCTGTGGCCTTGAGGAGGGAGATGGGAGACGCAAGTCTTTCAGCTTGTGGTGTGCATCCCACCTGGGTGCCATGCAGGGGGCCTGCAGCGTAGAGAGAACAGGTTCTTCTCTCTTCCAAGTGCAGCAGGGAGGGAGGGATGGGGCTCCTTGTGGTTTGTTTGCCAGGAGCCCCGTCTGCAGTTAGCCTCTTCTTGCTGCCTCTCCTGCTCCCACCCCTCTTCTCTCACCATCAGGATGAACCATAACATGTTTGCTTGGTCTTTTATAGATACAGATACACGTAACAAATACATTTTGCAAAGTGAATGGAGGTCCCACTGACCCTTCCCCACTCCCTGCATCCTCTCCTTCTTCTAAGATAATCTGTGCTATAAATTTGCCAAGTATCCTTCTGGCCCATTAAAAATATATACCGTATACCTTTAAATATATTTTCCATGAAAAAATATAACATTATTTTATATGTTTATAAAACACATGATACTATATTGGATGTTCATTTAGACACTTACTTTCACTCGATACTAAATTTTTCACACACACACACACAGCGAGAGAGAGAGAGAGAGAGAGAGAGAGAAGGAGAGAGAGAGATATAATGTCTTTCTATTGCTGTCTAGAATTCTATCCTATGGACATATCACATTTTATTTAGCTATTCCTTTACTGATGTTCTGACATTTAGATTGTTCCAGGGGGTTTTTCAACATATAAACACTGCTACAGTGAGCCTCGTGGTCCAGCCCTCCTCGTGCATGTGATAAGAGGGTCCTGCAATCACATCTCTTGGTCCTCATTTTTGCTCTGCAGTGGTTCACAGGTTAGAGGCTCACTGCTGCTCCAAAAGCACCCCAATTAGGCTGTGTCAGAACATCTATGTGTCTCAGTGGTCTGTATCTGGACCCCTAACGATTTGTAAGAATTGCTTTGCAACACATTTTATTTCCTGATGAGAAGAGGGCATTGTTACAATTCTTTCAGTCACCTACTGCTGGGGGGTCAGCCCTTCTTTCAACGCAGTTGACCCTGTCACAAGGCAGGAAGCAGCCAGAGGGATATGTTTTGGTCTTGTCAGTCTTGGGTTAAGCAAGATTCAATGGCTGATGAAGATGAGACCACGGCTTTCCTGTGGGGAGCTGAGCAGGCCTGCCCGGGGAGCTGCGACCTATCAGGAGACCCGCCTACTTCTCCGGGGACTGTCCCGTTTAGCTGTGCAGGAGGCCAAGGAAACCAATGGTTTTGGAAAAGTCCTGTCGGTACAAACCTACTTGTTTAAAATATAGTGAGATTCCAGCTGTAGCCTGGAAGCACTGTTTGGGCCAGTCATGTTCCATACCACTTCTACCCTAACGTGCACATCTGTTTTTACCACGAAACACTGACATGTGGATTTATAGGTGCCAAGAGCCCTTTGCTATTAATTCGTTGTTATGCCACATAGCAATTCTCCAGGGCAGATAATGATGCCCGATTTAGAGATGAGGAGGATGAGATTTGAAGATGCAAAGTACCTTGCCTGGGGCCAGAAGCTTTTAACAGAGCCAGAGAAATATATTAGAATTTCTAGTTTTTTTTTTTTTTTTTTTGCGGTATGCGGGCCTCTCACTGTTGTGGCCTCTCCCGTTGCGGAGCACAGGCTCCGGACACGCAGGCCCAGCGGCCATGGCTCACGGGCTTAGTTGCTCCGCGGCATGTGGGATCTTCCCGGACCAGGGCACGAACCCGTGTCTCCTGCATCGGCAGGCGGATTCTCAACCACTGCGCCACCAGGGAAGCCCTAGAATTTCTAGTTTTTAACTCGTTGTTTTTCTGCAAGCCATGCACACTGTTAGGTCCATTCTAAGGGTCATGAATTTATTGGTGGATACCGGCTCATACCCACACAAAAAACTATAGGCGTTCTGCCCTCAAAGAAGCCTACTCCTGGCCAGGTCCACACGTCTCTGCAGGGATGCGTCTATTGACATCCTCTGCTCTCGTATCCATTTTACCAGGGGCTTCTTCCCTGCCCACCCTTGTCACTGACAAACAAATCTTCCTAAACACAGTTTTTTTTTTTTTTTTTTTTTTGCGGTATGCGGGCCTCTCACTGTTGTGGCCTCTCCCGTTGCGGAGCACAGGCTCCGGACGCGCAGGCTCAGCGGCCATGGCTCACGGGCCCAGCCGCTCCGCGGCATGTGGGATCTTCCCGGACCGGGGCACGAACCCGTGTCTCCTGCATCGGCAGGCGGATTCTCAACCACTGCGCCACCAGGGAAGCCCCTAAACACAGTTTTTGTGTGGTCAGTCTTACACCCCAAATTCTCCAGGGTAAGTAATGTGAAGAAAAGGAACTTGTACATGCAACTGGGGGACAGTGAGTCCATTTGATCTTTTCAGAAAGCAATTCGGGATCATCTAGAAAAGCTGGAGGTATATTGCCATCCAGAAGCTCTTGCACAGGTACAACAGGAAATAGGCATAAAAATGCCCTTGGCAGCATTGTTGTTAGAACAAACAAACAAACAAAGGAATCGGGCTTCCCTGGTGGCGCAGTGGTTGAGAGTCCGCCTGCCGATGCAGGGGACACGGGTTCGTGCCCCGGTCCGGGAAGATCCCACGTGCCGCGGAGCGGCTGGGCCCGTGAGCCTTGGCCGCTGGGCCTGTGCGTCCGGAGCCTGCGCTCCGCAACGGGAGAGGCCGCAACGGTGGGAGGCGCCCCCGCAAAAAGGAATCAACCCAAATGTTCACCAAGCAGAGAATGGATGGAAAAGTGTGGGCTGTGTTCATTCAATGGACCATGTCACGAAAGAACAGCGAAGATGAATGAACTTGAGCTAACGCATCACTGTGGGTGGATCTCTGCAACATAATGTTGAAGGAAAAAAGAAAGTCACAGAAAAATAAGTACAGTATGGTTGCATTGATAATGTTTAGGAATCAACAGACTAAACAATATAGGGGAACATGCAAATGTAGTTAAACTCCCAAGATAAAGGAGGGAATGGTAATTGCCCAAATCAGACTGGGGGTTCCCTCTGATGGGGAGGGAAGGAGAGAGACTGCGGAGGCGTTTGTGAGGGTTTCTGATGCATTGGTGGTGTTTAATTTCTTAAGCTCAGTCCATAAGGATTTGTTTTATTCTTTAAATCTTGCATCTACTCTACACACACACACACCCCCTACATACATTTACACGTATTCTTTATTTTGTATGAAATATTTAGTAATAGAAAAATATATAAATAAACGATCTCTATGAGACTATTGTTTTCATAACACCTACATTTCTCTGTCCAACTCAAAGGCCCTCACAGTCTGGCCCCTCCAGTCTTGTCAGATTAGCCTACAATAATATCACCTTACACCAGGAACAGTCCTAAGTCTTTCTATTGTTTTACTACAGTTGAGCCTAGCGACTCTACAAGACAGATACCATGGTTGATCAGTTTCTGTGTGAGGAAGCTGAGGCCCAGAGAGATGAAGTAACGTGCTCAAGTTCATATGGCTAGTAGATGGCAGCAGTAGTATTTGAACATTTACGGTCTGATGTGAGAGTTTCAATGTCGCTGGTTCCCACCTTCCCCCACCACCCCCAAGCTTTCCCCTCCTTGTTGCTCATGCTTACCTTCTCACTATTTCACGCACATCGTTCCCACCTTTCCCACCCATGCCTTCATGTGTCCAGTGCTCTGATCAGAACGGTCTTTCCCAAGAATATGTCATGGAACACCAGGACCACGAAATCCTAGGTTTAAAAAACAAAAGCGAGTGCCACGGTCAAATAAATGGAGAAGACTTTGAGGAGGAAAGCCCACTCTCAGAGAATTACAATGGTTTTCAGTTATTAGACAATCTAAGAGGTCCTGGAATAAAGAAACCTGATGAACTTTGCTCAGCCCAGCAATTCCCAAACTTTTTAAACCCCAGAACTTTCCCCACCCCCCCCCAATCACAATATTTGCTATTCCACTGGGCCAGTGCTCCAAGGAACTCACTTTGGGAAATATAGATGAGCACTGATCTCAGCATCCCTCCTCTTTTCCAGTTTTTATTTATTCCCTTCACCTCGGAAACCCTACCATCCTTCTGGCTTGTATTAGGAACGTTAGCTCTGATTTAGATACTGATACATATCAATCCAGTTTGCTTTAAGATCTCTCTTGTGGGCCTTTTATTCCTCAGTGGAGTGTTAAATTCCTTGCGGGCAGGAACTTCACTGTGGGTTACTTTTCTGCTTCTCTAGGCCACCAGCTGTGACTAGAGCGCAAGGCACTTGGTAACTTCTCAAATTATGGAGAAAGCAGTCAACGATTAGAGTGAACTTGGAAGAATATCAAATGTTTACAGCCCCCCCAAAAAAATCACGTAAAATTTGGTACTTCCCTAGTGGTCCAGTGGTTACAACTCTGAGCTTCCACTGCAGCGGGGCACGGGTTCAATGCCTGTTCAGGGAGCTAGGATCCCGCAAGCCTTGCTGCTCGGCAAACAAACAAACAAAAAAGAGGTGGATTTTTAAAATGATTTGAAATATCAATTTGTGTTCAGAGGTCTCTGGATACATCCAAATCTTCTGAGAGATGCTACAGAGAACACGGCAAATGCCTGTTTATCAAACTGGGATCTGGGGGTGAGGGGATTGTGGCAGTGTTCCTTAATGATGGTTCTACTGGATTACACATGGTTCAAGTATGTATTGTGTGGGCCTTTCCTGAATATTTCAGGATGTTTAGCATCTCTGGTTCTTAAACGTCAGTAACCACCTTAAGTCATTTTACGAATTAAAAATTTTCTCATGCATTTCCAAATGTCCCCCTATGGGGTGGTAATGCTCCAGCTGATACTTAAATAGCCCCAGTCTGGGGTTAAGATGGGTCCTAGGACTAGGGACAGCTATGAGCCTGGGGAAATAAGCCAGTCAGCCCTAAGAGTAAGAAGATGGAGTGTGTAGGGGGAGGCCTGAGAAGTATACAATATTTGTTGCTGTTGGTAAAAGTTTATGCAGTGGTTCTCCATTCCTCTAACCGTCTTTCCTTTTTTTTCCTTCCCTCCTCTCAATTTCATTGTCTTCTCTTTCCCCTTACCACTACCCTAGCTGAGGACCTTGTGATTTCTTTTTTTTTTTTTTTTTTTGCGGGCCTCTCACTGCTGCGGCCTCTCCCATTGCGGAGCACAGGCTCCGGATGCCCAGGCTCAGCGGCCATGGCTCACGGGCCCAGCCGCTCAGCGGCACGTGGGATCCTCCCGGACCGGGGCACGAACCCGTGTCCCCTGCATCGGCAGGCGGACTCCCAACCACCGCGCCACCAGGGAAGCCCCCTTGTGATTTCTTTGATGGGTGGTTTTAAGGGCTGCCTAAATGGCTATTCTTTATCCTGCCCTTTCCTGCCTCTGAATGCCCTACACACATCTTCCGAAGCCTCTTTTAAAGCTCAGACCTGATCATGTATGTCACTGTCCAGTTGATGAGCATTCTGGGGTCCCCACTGACAACTCAGTGAAGGCCAAACCTGGCTGGTGCTGAAGACCCTCAATCAACCTAGCTGGGGTACTGGTCCAACTTTATGTCCCAGCCCAAGAGTCTAAGATTCTCTTGGTTTCAGGGTATTCCTTCTGTCTGGCATACGCTTCACCACTTGTTTCTGGAACCAGTAACATCATCAAGGACCAATTCATGTCCTTCCCTTTGCACATCTACACCCTTTAGATGCCGTTCTACCCATGTATTGATAAAGCATACTGGTAAATACGACAAGGTTTCTCAACATTTTTTCGAAATATTCAATTACTGATTTCATGTGGTAGTCCTACGCAGCAGATATTCTAAAGGTTTCGGAGTTTTTCATTCCTCTTTTAGCCATGAAATTGCTACTTTTATACGAGAACCACACCTGGATTTGGGTAATTGGCAGTGGAAAAAAATTAGTCTTGAACATAAAGCTGTTTCTCTCACTCAACATTGCTTTCTTGAAAAACAAAATATCGGGTTTTATAACATGGAGCTATTATTAGCTATGACAAATTAAATTGTTCTAAAAATTGTTAATGTTCATTATGTAGGATTTCTTTTTTCGATTTTTTCTTTATTTTTTTATGCAGCAGGTTCTTATTAGTCATCAATTTTATACACATCCGTCTATACATCATGTAGGATTTCTATTCCAAGAACATTTTACAAAAATTAAAGAGAATTCTGATTCAATAGTTGCACACAGTTCAGCTGAAAAATTGTAGTTAATGGATACGCCCAGTCTGAACAGCAGAGAGCTCTCGTGTCCATCACACACACACAAAAAAAACCTGCTTTTTTTTTTAAAGGAGAATAAGCACAGGTGTGCATACTCTCCGACGTCATCTGTGTGTCTCAACAGGTATAATTCCTGTCCTTGTGGCCACCATTGCCCAGGCCTTCTTTTTTTTTTTTTTTTTTTTTTTTTGCGGTACACAGGCCTCTCACTATTGTGGCCTCTCCGGTTGCCGCGCACAGGCTCCGGACGCGCAGGCTCAGTGGCCATGGCTCACGCGCCCAGCCGCTCGGCAGCATGTGGGATCTTCCCGGACCGGGGCACGAACCTGTGTACCCTGTATCGGCAGGCGGACTCTCAACCACTGCGCCACCAGGGAAGCCCGCCCAGGGCTTCTAATTCCCCGTGTGATTAACAGGAGCAAAATGTGACAGAGACAGCCTGTGGAGAAGTGTTTAGGCAACTCTAACAGGAGACACAGACGCAAAGTATTAATACTAACCAGTAAAATTGTAGAAGTAGTAACTCCGTCACGAGGTGGCTGTGAGGTTGCTGGGCTCAGGCACACAGAAGGTGCTCCAGGAGGTGAAAGATGCTGCGCACATGCATTCTTTGTTACCTACATGCATCGGCTACTCGGCTGCTTCCGGGCCTGACCTCTCGCGAGAATTTCAGGCCGGCGGCGTCTCCAATGTCCTGCTTGGAATTCCTCCCCAGTGTCAAAGAGGCATTTCAAAATTAATGAGGCCAAAATAAATTCTGGATCTGCTTCCTTCTCCACTTCCAAAAGAAGAATACCAATGACTCCTACCGCGGTCTTCCCCATTTCCGTAAGTGGCACCCGTATCCTCTGAGCTGCTCCGGCCAAAAATCAAATCCTTGAGTCTGTTCTTTTTCCTCTTCCACTAATCCCCCAACAGGTCCCGCCCACTCTCCTGAGACACATCCCGCCTCTGCCCTCCTCTTTTCACCCTCTGTCTTCCAGCCTAGCAGAGCCGCCGTGATTGCTGGCCTGGACTTCTGCCAAGAACCTTTCTCTTGGTTCCCCCGCTGCCTCACTTGTCCTTTTTAACCAATTCGTTAAACACAGCCAGTGTTCTTTAAAAACAATCACATCGTGCCACTCCCTTAAGCCACCACCACCCACCTAGGCTTCCCCATAGCACTTAAAACAGAAGCCAAGATCCTTCCCCTAGCTTAGAATGTCCCACTGGGCACGGCCATCCTACTTTCGCAGGCCCTTCTCCCTTCTCATGGTCCATGTCACCCCTTCTTTCTGTGGACACTGCACGTGCAGGCTCCCCGTCTTCTCATCGTGGCTCCTGTGACGCGTCCGATTTTCAGCTTAAATGTCATCTGCTCAGGGATGTCCTTCTCATCTCCCAATCTAAAGTCCTCACAACTTTTCACCCTTTTCACGACGCACTCTTTTTCACCCTACCTGAACGCTCTATGAAATACTTAACCCCAACTGATGTTACCTGCCCATCATATAATGTCCCTACTAAAGCATCTACTTTTAAATCCCGTCCATTGACCCCAATCCATTACTCATTATCAGACCAACAGTCCTGTCCTGTTTCGTAATGGACACGTCATCCACAACCCCTCCGTACAGTCACTCTACTCAGAGATGCAATGATTTCAGAAACCAGGGGTAAAAATCCATGTAAAATATGACGACAGATGTGTTACCCATGGAAACTGACAGAGATTGGCAGTGCCGTCACCGATGTCGAATCAGACTTCTTACTTTAGGGATGTCCCTGGTATATTTCATGAATTCATCCCTTTAGTTATTATTAGCAAACATTCACTGAGCATCTACACTATTCCGAATCCTGAGGAAATCATGATACGAAGTAAAATCAACCCACCAGGGCTATTTTATCATCTCCTCTACCCTCCCAACCCCATCCCTTTTCCCTTTTGTTAAAACATAGTAGGTGAATACATAAACCGTTCTAAGCCTATTCCTAAATACATGTTTTGGTTATTTGGGACGCTGCTACAATTACTAGGCAGTTGAAACGATCATGGTAATGATTTCCAGTGACAACTGTAACCAATACGTGATCTTGGGAAGCCCTGTACCAGCTTTTTAAGGATGGAATCCATGATAGTACTAGAAAAATAAACCAAGGTCATACATGTCAAGAGCAGTCTCTTGGAAAATTCAAAAGGAAAATAAGCCTCATGCTTGGAACCCTCCTATTTTCTGACACCCTATTTCATTTTTTTTTCTTTTTTTAAAACATCTTTATTGGAATATAACTGCTTTACAATGGTGTGTTAGTTTCTGCTTTATAACAAAGTGAATCATCTATACATATACACATATCCCCATATCTCCTCCCTCTTACGTCTCCCTCCCACCCTCCCTATCCCACCCCTCTAGGGGGTCATAAAACACCAAGTTGATCTCCCTGTGCTATGTGGCTGCTTCCCACTAGCTCTCTATTTTACATTTGGTAGTATATATAAGTCCATGCCACTCTCTCACTTTGTCCCAGCTTACCCTTCCCCCTCCCTGTGTCCTCAAGTTCATTCTCTACGTCTGTGTCTTTATTCCTGTCCTGCGCCTAGGTTCTTCAGAACCCTTTTTTTTTTTTTAGATTCCATATATATGTGTTAGCATACGGTATTTATTTTTCTCTTTCTGACTTGTCTCTAGGTCCATCCACCTCACTACAAATAACTCAGTTTCATTTCTTTTTATGGCTGAGTAATATTCCATTGTATATATGTGCCACATCTTCTTTATCCATTCATCTGTCGATAGACACTTAGGTTGCTTTCATGTCCTGGCTATTGCAAATAGAACTGCAATGAACATTTTGGTACATGAGTCTTTTTGAATTATGGTTTTCTCAGGGTATATGCCCAGTAGTGGGATTGCTTGACACCCTGTTTCTGACTCAGATGCATGTGCCTTCTGACTGCCAGAGTCAAGCCCCTCCAACTACAACAGCACCTCCCCTCAAATCTATTCTTCCGGTGCTTCTCCTCCAATGCCACCCCTCCCTTCCCACCTTCAATGAAAACTCCCAAGTATTTGGAGTAATATTTGTTTAAGGTACTTCACACACATGTGTGAATGACTGATGGCCTTCACTAACCAGCTTATACTTTTCCTTTGAGAGAGAATCTTAACGAAACTTTAATTAGGAACAAACTATTAGGAAATTTTATTTAATTAATATTTTAGAGCAGGGTGTTATGGGCCTCTCGGTTTCTTGCTTGGTTTCCTCTCTTGGTTTCCTCACGTGTGAGTAGGGATCATAAAAGTACCTGCCCCATAAGACTGTTGTGATGATTACATTAATGAATGTATATAAAGCATTAGCAATAGAGCCAGGCATGGAGAAATGTTACATATGGATTAGATATTACTGCCATCATCACCACCAGCATTATCACCAGCATCATCACCAGCAGCAGCCACAGAATAGTTCCTCCATCATTAGAAAGTCTTAGGACAGAATTTGACTCATTTCTCCTTACCCTCCCCGTTTTCCCTCGGTAAATTCTATCTCAGATGAGTTTGCTTCAGAGTAACGTCACCAGAGGGCAGACTATGGAAGGAAAATGTGATCCAAGTTAATACATGTAAGAATTTGACTCGGTTTTTGAATTTTGGAGCTGCCTGAGTGTAAATACCTCCAGACTGCTCCCCAAAACAGGCTTTATAGATCTACTAAGCCATTCTACGTTTTTTTTTTTTTTTTCCTATTTCTCTGTCACAGTGAGTTTCTCTTGTTGAGTGAAATACATATGGTTTTGCATATTTGAACCCCATGTTTCTTCTTTGCTCTAAATTCTGAAATGTTTTACAAAATGTGGGAAGATGGAGCTTGATAGGTCAATTGCATTTTTTTCCTGCCAAAACGCTGTTTTGATTTTAGGCTTCATTCACAGGCAGAAGATATACAGAGTAAGAGAGTTTACATTTCTGAGTCCGCACACATGTGACACATGGCCCCCCTTGCCTCATTCTTTTGCCCTCGGAAGGCACTGTTGATAGATTTAGGTGCTCTTCCTCGCTGAGTTCAAAGGCAGGTTAGATGCCTTCTCACCACAGCACTTTGGTCAACTTCCAGCCATCAGTGGCACTTGAGAGAAAACCAATTTGGCATCCCTGAGATGTTCTCCCTCACGCTTCCATCACCCCGTTTAAAGTATAGTGTTTGGGCCTCTATTTTTTTTTTTTTCTTTTGGCCTCGCTGAGAGCCTTGTGGGATCTTAGTTCCCCAACCAGGGATTGAACCCAACCTGGCAGTGAAAGCGCCGAGTCCTAACCACTGGACAGCCAGGGAATTCCCTGGGCCTCTATTTTAAAAAGCATATTTGATGCTTAATTGGGCAGTTCCACTCTCGGAGAATTTTGGAAATCTGCAGGACTTTTTTTTGCTGTGGTTTACTTTTTTTCCCTACGTTATCAGTATCTCCAGTGTGTGTGTGTGTGTGTGTGTGTGTGTGTGTGTGTGTGTGTGTGTGTGTGTGTGGTGAAATATACATTACACAAAATTTACTATCTTAAACCTTTCTAAGTGTACAGTTCAGTAGCATTAAGTACACTCACTGTATTGTCAACCATCACCACTATCCATTTCCAGAACTTTTTCATCTTCTCAAACTGAAGTTCTGTACCTATTAAACACTAATCCCTCAGTTTACTCCCAAAGTCCCTTATAATCACCATTCTACTTTCTATGAATTTGCCTACTTTAGATACCTCATGTAAGTGGAATCATACAGTGTTTGTCATTTTGTGAATGGCTTACTTCCCGTACCATAATTTCTTCAAGGTTCACCCATGCCGTAGCATGTAGCAGAATCTCATTCCTTTTTAAAAGCCGAATAGATACATATCCATTGTAGGTATATACCACATTTTGTTTATCTGGTCATCCATTGGTGGACACTTGGATTGTTTCCACTTTTTGATGTTGTGAATAAGTTGCTATGAAAGTGGCTGTACAAGTATGTTTGAGACTCAACTTTCAATTATTTTGGATATATATTCAGAAGCATAACTGCTGGATCATATGATAATTCTATGTTTAATTTTTTTTAAGGAACTGCCATGGTGCTTTCCATAGCAGCTGCACTGTTCTACCTTCTCACCAGCAATGCACAAGTGTTCCAATCTCTCCACATCTTTGTGGGACCTTTTTGTAGTCACAATGACTAAGGACATACCTGGCACTTAGTAGGTAGGTGCCTGTATTGCTAATACCCCTGCAATGAGTGAGGTTTTCCCTCACAATGACGAATTGTCCCCCAGACTGCATTATTTTTTAATATCTTGTTGGTCATTCATGTAGGTGAAGAATTTGTTGACAGTGATCTAATTCTAGACCTGAATTCCACTTTATATGCAACACAAGTTATTTTATTTTATTTTTTATTTTTTTGTGATACGCGGGCCTCTCACTGTCGTGGCCTCTCCCGTTGAGGAGCACAGGCTCCAGACACGCAGGCTCAGCGGCCATGGCCCACGGGCCCAGCCGCTCCACGGCACGTGGGATCTTCCCGGACCGGGGCACGAATCCGTGACCCCTGCATCGGCAGGCGGATTCTCAACCACTGCGCCATCAGGGAAGCCCCACAAGTTATTTTTTACACCCTTTTAATATGCAATGAATCCCATTTGGGTAACCATGTAAACTGAAGCAACACTGCATTCTCTTTTGTGAGAGTGTTACCGAGAGTTGCTCACCATTTCTGAAAATCCCATCACTGATGGCAACACTCTCGTGGGATTTGAGTTGCCAATACAACACAGCCATTTTTGTCTGCAGTATTAACTGTCCTGTCCCTGGAGTTTTACATGAAAGGCAAGCATCTGGCTACTCACTGATGTCTTCTGTTGTAGTCAAGCATGAGTATTTACATCGTTGTGGGTTGGCCATACTATCTGTGGATTTCATTTCAGGACTGTAAAATAGATGAGTCAAATATTTAATATAAAGACAGTCCACTGCTATAGACAAAGTGTTGCTTTTCTTACCTCTGTTGAAGAGGGGGTTGCAATGAACTAAATGTGCCACCCCAAAATTCATACGCTGAAACTTAACCCTCTTATGATGGCATTAGGAGGTGGGTCCTTTGGGAGGTGATTAGGTCATGAAGGTGGAGCCCCGATGATGGGACTAGTGCTCTTATAGAAGAGACCCCACAGAGCTCTCTCACCCTTTAGGCCATGTGAGGTTACAGTGGAAAGATGGCCGCCTAGGAAGCAGGTTCTCACCAGACACTGCATCAGTTGGCACTTTGATCTTGAACTTCCCACCCTCTAGAACTGTGACAAATCAATTTCTGTCATTTATAAGCCACTCAGTCTATGGTATTTTGTTATAGCAGCCTGAATGGCCTAAGACAGAGGCATTACATGCCGGCCTTCTAGTAAGCTGAGCTTGTGTGAGGTGTGTATGTGTGAATGTGTGTGTTTAGTTTTTCGTTTCGTTTTTCTAATAGTGGCAAATGATTTAGGCTAACCCACTTCCATTCTTTCCAAGTCCATACATTGCCCAAAGTGCAGATTTTTGAGAACAACATCGCCTGGGAGAGGTGTCACTCTGATTCAGATGCTAGGTAAGATTCTCTGATGTACATGAGATTGAAGGCACCAATGGGCCCTCATTGCTGCCAATCTCTGACTAACCATGAATTCTGGGTCTTCAAATAACTTTTTTCTTTTTATTGGCGTATATTTGCTTTACAATGTTGTGTTAGTTTCGGCTGTACAACGAAGTGAATCAGTCATATGTATACATATATCCCCTCCCTCTTGGACCCCCCTCCCACCTGCCATCCCATCCATCTAGGTCACCACAGAGCACCGAGCTGAGCTCCCTGCACTATATAGCAGGTTCCCACTAGCTATCTGTTTTACACATGGCTGTGCACATAAAATAACTTTTAATTTTATGGCATCTTAAAATAGATTTAGAAATGACATGATATGAGTAACTCTACCTCATCTGGCAAAATTGATTAATTCAACAGATGTTGACTGGCCTCTATTTTGTGCTGGGCCTCGTTTGAGGTACGGAGGACAAGGTGGAGAACAAAATCAGTCTCTTAAAAAAGGTGGTGGCCTAGTGGTTAGGATTCCGGGCTTTCACTGCTGTGGCCTGGGTTCAATCCCTGGTCAGGGAACTGAGACCCCGCAAGCCATGCAGCAAAAAAAAAAAAAAAAAGTATCAGAAGTATGGAAACTGCATTCCTTTTTGATACAGCGATCTGCTATTTATCCAAAGGAAGCTACCGGGCAAATGCAAAGTGTGCATTGTTTATCAGATGAAAGTAAAAACCAGGAAAAAGCTTAACTGTTAAACAAGAGGACTGATTGAGTTATCATACATTTATATAATGGAGAACTAGACAGCCATTAAATTTAAATTTATATTTATTAAAAGGGAAGAACAAAATGGACATATATTTAGTAAAAAGTTGATTATAGACTGTATGTGTATTATCCACTTCAAAAATTTTATATATTTATGTGCATATATCTTTGTTTTTAAAAAGTTTTGGAAGGATTTGCACCAGTGGTGAGGGAAGGGGAAATTTAAATTTCATCAAATTTCTGTTTTCTTTTCTCTTTACAAAAATTTTTTACAACGATCAGGTATTAAGTATGTAATTTCAAAATGAATATACTTTCCACAAACATCTGAAATAAACAAAATTTGCCTATATACTTGCTATATTTGATTACTAGGGCTGTCATAAAAATGTACCACAGACTGGTAGCAGAAATTAATTTTCTCACAGTCCTACAGGCTAGAAGTCTGAGATCAAGGCATCAGTAAGATTTCTTCTGAGTCTCTTCTCCTTGGCTTGTAGATGGCCATCTTCTCCCTGAGTCATTACACAGTCCTGCCTCTGTATGTGTCCGTGTCCTAATCTCCTTTTCCTACAAAGACACCAGTCATATTGAATTCGGGCCACTCTAATGACCTGATTTGAACTGAATTACTTCTTTAAAGACTTTATCTCAAAGTATAGTCACATTCTGAGGTACTGGGGTCAGGCCTTCAACGTATGAATTTGGGGGAACAAAATTTATCTCATAACAGTTGACTTCTAAATAAAATAAAGAAGTCTGGTTTTCACATGAGACACTTTCTGCTATAAAAACATAATTACAGCATGAAGCTATAATGATGCTAATAATTATTTTATAGCAGGCTAAAAGTTATGTTACACATTTAGACATAGGGTTCCAAAATGTCACTGGTGATATGAAGAAGATCCAAATTCATGTCCACAAAGCAGCTTCCCTTCCTAAGTGGATTCATGATTTGTACTATTTGAATTGAGTCATGCTTTCTTCCTTTGAGGCCAGCAGTCAATCAACCCACATTTACTGGACACCCACAGTGTGAGGCACATTTTACTAAGTGTGGGGCTGAATTAAAAATAAATAGAAGCTCAACTCATGCCCTGAAAGAGCTTTTAATTTCTGGGGGACACAGAACATTCCCACGGAACATAAACACACTCATAATGAAACATTTCGTGTGGGGTTTAGAGACCAGCAGCCTAATTTATCTTGTGGAGAGCGACATATTTTGTAATTAAGGGACCACAAAATAACGTGATAAACCAGGACTAGCCTATAGCCTCTTGACTCCACGCCCAGTACTTTTCCCATCAGATCAGCCATCCACTGACCCCAATGAGCGCCACGAACTGCAGTGCTAAGTTGTGCACTAAATGCCTCGGAAGCTTTAAGCAAATGAAAAAAAAAATCAGATCCTGGTATCAGGAAGAGCATCTCAAATGCATCTTGGAGGAGGGAAGAATCAGGGAGGAAAGGAACAAGGAGAGCAGTTTTATGGCTGGTTATCCTCTTGGTCTAAGAGTTTGCTGTGTTGAATAGCACAGAAAGTAGGAGCTTCTTTTAGGCCAAGAGAGGGAGATTGGCAAGGCAGGGGAGGGGGGTGAAGGGGGTGAGGGGGGCACGAGAGGAAGGAGAGATGCTCCCCTGGGGGAGTGTGGGTGGGGCGGGTAAAGTCACTGACAGTGAGCCTGGCAGAAGCTGAGTTTGTCAGAACTCCCATCACGTTCCATAGCTTGTTTCACTGCCAATTATTTCTTGGTATGGTTAGAAAGGATTTAAAGTTTTCTCCTGGGGACACTGAAAAGTCCATACGTATTACTCCATAAAGTCCAGGACAATTGCATGGATTCATTTTTAAGGACAAGTGTGTGCATGAGTGTGTGTATGTGAGGGAGTATGTGGGAGGAGTGAGTGCGTGTGCATGGGTATGTGAGTGAATAGTGCATGTGAGAGTGTGTCAGTATATGCAAGTGTGCAAGAGTGTACATGAGTGTGCACGTGAAGGAGAGTGTGGGTTGGTGGGAATATATATGTGAGTGTGACCACATGAGCATGTGTGAATGTGTGTGAGAGTGTTTGTATGTGAGAGTGAGTGTTCGTGTCTGCACGTTGGCCCTAGAGGTCACTGTTTTTGTTTCCTGTTGCTGCTGCAACAAGATGACACATATTTAGTGGCTTGAAACAACACAGATTTATTATCTTACATCTCTGAAGGTCAGGGTTCCAAAATGGGTCTCACTGGGTTAAAATCAAGTTGTCAGCGGGGCTGCATTCCTTCTGGAGACTCTGGGGGAGAATTTGTTCCCTGCCCTTTACAGGCTCCAGAGGCTGTCCATGTTTCTTGGTTTGTGGCCCTTCTTCCATCTCCAAAGCCAGCAATGGCAGAAAGAGTCCTTCTCACATGGAGTATTCTGACCTATTCTTCTGCCCCTGCTTCCACTTTTAAGGAACCTGGTGATTGCTTTGGGCCCACCTGGATAAATCAGTGTAATTTACCTAAGGTCAGCTGATTAGCAATCTTAATTCTATCTGCAGCTCAATTCCTTCTTGCCATGTAACCTTACATATTCACGGGTTCCAGGGATTAAGAGGGGCCATTATTTAGCCTACCACAGTCACTATCATAATCACTAGAAGAACTTTCATAAAGCAGAAATTCCTCTTTCCCCTTTCTCCAAATGTTGACTTGCCTCGGAGGGGCAGCAGGCAGTGGGCTGGAGAAGCCGGTGTACTTAGCAAAAGTGATTCAGCTTCACCTCTATCGAGATCCACTGGATGAAATGTTATCCTGAAGTAGTGTCTGTCTTTTCCCAAATAGCTCTTCATGACTTTCGTGATGACCTCTCTAAACCCTTCATTTTTATTCATGAGAAAACGAAAAGCCAGACTGTCTCCAAGGTTTCCCAGCTGTTGGGGCAGAGCTGGATCTCTAAGAAGATCCTCAGAACTCCATCCACTTCCCTTCCTACTGTTCTGCTCATCAGTGTTCCAAGATTATTGCCCTGCCTTTTTTAACCAAAAGGGATGGTGTTTAATTCTCTTGACTAACAAAGTATATCTGTCTGTGTGTATGTGTCTTAAAAGCAATTACAATAATTGGACAAGATGCTTACATGGGTTTGCTGCATTTGCTGCCTGAGGCATCTAATGAGATGGGGAGGTAAAAGTCTACATAAACGTGCCTGGCGTTCAATCCGGAGTAGCATGGCATGAAGAAGATGCAGACAAATTGGCAGAGGCTCCAGAAGAGATCAGCTAAAATGATGAAAAGAGAGAAGATTGAAGCAGCTAAGCAAGGAATGCTTCATTAAGCAGTCAGCCGGCTGGAAGAAAGCCGGCTCCAAGACTTCTATGAATATTTTCAAGCTATGTTAAAGAGGGGACATAATTACTTTAGCATTTTGGTAGATCTAAGAAAATGCACTGTGTGTAGACACAAAGGAAAACAAAAAACTACTTGTGCCAACATGCAGTTTATCTCTGCTTGTAGGCATTCTTTTTTTTCCCCCACTTTGGCTGATTGTTAGGTTGACCAGTTGTCCCGGTTTTTCTGGGCCTGAGGATTTTCCTGGGATGCAAGACTGTCAGTGCTAAAACTGGCACTGTCCAAGGCAAACCAAAACAGTTTGCCTCGCAACTGACTGCACTGCTTGTCTCATTGCATGTGAGGGTCATGATCTAGGCCTAACCTGTCTGTCCACTTGGAGACACTGGGATACCAGAGGAAACCAGAAATCCTGTTTGTGTGAGAATTCCAAATCTCCTTGGAGAAATGGGAAAGACATCCCTGGGACTCATGGTAGAGCCTCAGAATACCTGTTTGAGATATTTGGTTCAAATCAGGGAGGCAAAGCCTGCCCACCTTGTCTGCGATCAGTAGGTACCTGGGTATTTCAAGAAGGTGGAGAAAATGGTTTGAGATTGCCTGGGTTGTCCTGTGGTTCCTGGTCAGGTGTAGTGACCAACACGTTTGATGTAGTATTTGATGGTGTCCCTCAAATCAACTCTAGTCTAATCAGAAAGATTGAGGCTACTTTTTGGGGCCCTGGAAATTTATAACCACGGAGGAAGGAGAGTGTCAGTGTTGAGGGCCCTGCAGAAGCAGTGGGACAGGTGTTGGGACTCTGGCTAATCACTTTTCAGTAGCAAAAACTGCAGCCATCGGGCTTCCCTGGTGGCGCAGTGGTTGAGAGTCCGCCTGCCGATGCAGGGGACACGGGTTCGAGCCCCGGTCCAGGAAGATCCCACATGCCGCAGAGCAGCTGGGCCCGTGAGCCGTGGCCGCTGAGCCTGCGCGTCTGGAGCCTGTGCTCCGCAACGGGAGAGGCCACAACAGTGAGAGGCCCACTTACCACAAAAAAAACAAAAAGAAAAACAAAAACAAAAAACTGCAGTCATCAAGCCAGGCTGTCAGATAAAGGAAAAACAAATACAAAAACATCAAATGAGAAAGAATGTGAGGTTCCCCCCAAAAGGGAAGACATTTAGTGGAAACTTCAAAACACAGTAATAAGACTTTGTGAGCCTTCCTTCAAACCAAATACAATCTCTGTTTTTACCCAAGTTGTTAGAGTCTAAAAGTCCTGTTTTACTCACAGACTTAGAGAACGAAATCATGGTTACCAGGCGGGAAGGGTTGGGGGGAGGCATAGATCGGGAGTTTGGGATCGTACATGTACACACTGCTATATTTAAAATAGGTAAGCAACAAGGATCTATTCTATAGCATAGGGAAGTCTGCTCAATATTCTGTAAAAACCTAAATGGGAAAAGAATTTGAAAAAGAATAGATACATGTATATGTATAACTGAATCACTTTACTGTACACCTGAAACTAATACAACATTGTTAATCAACTACACTCCGATATAACATAAAATTTTTTAAAGAAATGCAAAAAAAAAGCCTGCTTTTCCAGAACAGAGAGACTGAGCCCTGCTGCCCTGGAGTTGGATGAACCCCTGGAAACATTATGCAAAGGTACATAGCAGAGGCAAGAATCAGGATCCAGACAGGTTGCTGAAATGTGAAAACAGAAAGAAGGGAGAAGAATTTAGTTCAAAGTAGCCTCGTCGTGAATAGCAGAACTGAGGTGTGGGTCAGGTTATGAAGGAGTATTTAATTACCCTTCTGGCATATTTGGAATCAGTCCGTATTCTTAGTTGTATGCAAGGCAAAATGACTGGCTGATATAAGTAGAAAAGGAATTTCCTACAAGAATAATAGGTATTTCATGGAAGCTTCTGGAGGGCTGAAGAACTAGGCTTGGAACTAGAAAGCAAAGGGAAAAAAATGTCTACAACTACACCACAGAGAGGACTGTGATGCCACAGCCTGCCCCGGATGCCTTGGCTTCCATTGCTGGCCCAAGAACTCCATGCCTCTAATCACCATCCCTCTGCCATTTTTTGTTTGCTTGTTTGTTTGTTTTTTGCGGGCCTCTCACTGCTGTGGCCTCTCCTGTTGTGGAGCACAGGCTCCGGACGCGCAGGCTCAGTGGCCATGGCTCACGGGCCCAGCTGCTCGGCGGCACGTGGGATCATCCCGGACCGGGGTACGAACCCGTGTCCCCTGCATCGGCAGGCGGACTCTCAACCACTGCGCCACCAGGGAAGCCCCCCTCTGCCATTTTTGCTGCTACCGTGCCTCCGCCTCAATCCTCCTGCCACTGTAACACACACATACACAGAATTCTCTGCCATTCTGGCTTCGTATCAGCACGTATTCCTCATCTGCTGTCCATGTGGATGTGTCTGATGCAAGGAATCTGGGTCCAAGGAGGCTGGGGAAGAAAACATCTGCCATTTCCAGCATCTATCAGGGGTGGTTGCCTTTGTATTCCTTGGAGACTCTGTGTGGGGAATGAGAAGCTGGGCAGTCAATTGTCCTTTAGTGTGTACCCCTTCGGCAGCCCAATAACATATACTCTTATCCCTATGCTAATACTTCCCACCTAACAACCATCATTCATGCCATCGAAAATATGCTCTCACCTCCTAAATATAGGTGACTCAAAGTCTCATTGTTTCTGAGTCCAGCTTGGAGTTCAGGATCTCTGGGCCATGACCATTTCTCATCTGTTTCATAATGATTTCATTTTGATATTTTGTAATCTCTGGGAAAATTTGTAAGGGTAATAACCATCACCTGATTTAAAATAGTGGGAGAAAGGAGAAGAAAGTTAGTTAAAATACCAACATATATATTTTAGTGAGGAAGAAAATTAAGGAGCTCATTTCTGTATTTGGTCAAGAGGATTAAGTTGATAAATATATCTCCCCTCCACTACCACCATGTTTCTTTTGACCTCAGACACCATCTCACCTGGTCAGGGTTCTGTACCTGATGAGATGATATAAACTTTCATTCTAAGAGTTCTGAAATCTTGGTGGTCTTGCCTGAAGTGGGTTTCTATAGCCCTTGATTGGTTTTTACCATTGGGCACAGTAATATTAAGAGATAGCCCGATGATCCATGGGTTCCATCCATCTCCAATTGCCTTCAGTTTGTAGCAGCAGCCCTGTTTCCCTGTTGATAGTCAAGAGCAATCAAATGCAACCAACAACACATCTTTTTTTTTTGGTCTGTTTGCAAAGCTATTTCTTGGTGAAAGTGTACAATGCAGGATCAGTGAATTGTAAATGCAGCAGCCCTTTAACCTTTTTTTCCCTGTAATGTGTGTTCCTTAGAGAGACGCAGTTTGATGGTGGATGGTGATGCTGACCAAAGAATGGCAGGTGCAGAAAACAAGTCCAAATCCAGAATGTGTTTATATCCATGAGGACAAATGCTGATGCCTCATGATAGAAGGGATTGAATTCAGTCCATCTGCCACCAGGTAGCAGGCAGGTCCATCCAGGGAAGACAGTATTAGGGGATAAAGGATGGTTCATGCCATTTTCAAGTTGGACCTCAGTGCTGGAGGGAGGGAGGTTAGCCTCAGTGAAATCTGTGTCTTCGAGTCCAATCAGTGTGTTCCACTCCCACCTCCATGGCCTCTTTGCTCATGAGTCCATTGAACCACCACTGGGATGGCTGGGGAAGAGACTGACCAATAGCTACAGGTGTGGGCATCTTGTCCATTGGTTTATTGAGTATCTTTCCCACTGTGGAGTGAGAGTCTTTGAGTGAGTTTGCACTTGAGGCACTCTCTTAGAAGCCCATCCACATACCTTCTCAAACCCTGTTACTAGTTCTCCAATATTGTTCCTTCCAAGTTCATGACCAACCATTCAAACATTAGCTGCAGCCCACAGCCCAAGAATCCTAAGCCATCTTAGAAGAACACATATTTCATGAAGCCAAGGATATCATCTCTTTTATTTGCCCTGGCTCCACATTAATAAGTGAATGCCTAAATGAATGGTTGCTTTTTAAATCTTAAACTAATAGTGTAATCATTTTCCATTATCAATAAAAAGCAATCCGTTTTAATGGCTAGGTAAGGTTTCATCCAGTGAATGTAATATTATGTTTCTAATGAGTTGGGGTCTGAGAGAGGGCCTGTTGGACAATGAGAAGACCCACGTCACTCCTTGAATCTTCTGCAGTCTTCCCAATCTGTCTGAAAGTACGGTATTCTCTACTTGCCTCTTGCCATAAGTTTTGATTGTCCCAGAAACCAATGTGATCTGAAATCTGAAGAAGCAAAGATTAATTACATGCAATGGATCAGGGCACTGAAAACTCATTCTTCTGTGGTAGGAGCAGAAATTCAATCAACAATTTTTTTTTGTTTGTTAGCTTATTTGTTTTTGACACTCACTAGGCCCCGAGAAAGAAGCACAGCACAGATACAAATACATTAACAACATGGTGGGTTCAAAATCTTCACTTGTGTTATCTCATGAGTTTTCACAATAACCCCATGAAGTGTTATCAGCAAGGTAAAGAGAAGGTGAAGAACTTGTCCCAGGTTTCACATTGCTGATGTAACACTAGGATCATACAAGGCAGCCTGAATCTCTGATGTCATTCTAGATGTGGTCTCAAATGACTTTAAAAAAATTTTTTTTTACTGGATTATAGTTGATTTACAATGTTGTGTTAGTTTCAGCTTCAAATGAGTTTAATCAGATGCATTCTTGGCAAAGGAGGACATGAATAAAGAACATCAGGAAGTAGGTGAATATTTTGCTCTTAAAATGGTGGCAGGATGTGTATCCCCTGCTGGGAATCACAGCAACCCCTAGCTATTTAGAAAGGGTTGAAAGACTTTAAATGATTTCTTTGGGAGAAGAACTCCTTGGCAAACTGGAAATTGGAGAAGTTCTGCTTGACTCCTTTCTCTCTCTCAGGCCTCAGTTGACCTAGGTTCTTTATCTTATCAGGAGAGAGGAAAGTCTCATGACAAACCTTCACCTGACTCGCCAGCTTAATGGACACTCTCCATTGTCTCCAAAACACATGATAACAGGTACCCATGGTAAGTTGAATCGCAGAGCTAATTGACCACTCTCTCACCCACTTGCGGATTTAGCTGCTGTGTTTACCAAGTCAGGTGTTAGCTCCCAAATATCTGTATGCTGGTTGTACTTATTACTATAACTAATAAATATTATGTGAACTTAAAAAAAAAAAAACAAATTGAACACCAACAACATACCAGGCTTTGTTCTTCAGGCTTGGAATAAATCAATGAACAAAGAAACAAGGATTTCTTTTTTCATGTAACTTATCTTCTATGCAAAAAAATAATCTACATCATAGAGTTGTATCTATGTGACCTATGTTAAATGCTTCTGTGAGACTCAACACATGTGAGTTGCTCAAAACTTTTGCTTAATTTGGTGTGGTTAAGACAATTGTAAAAAGACTTGAAAAAATATTGCAAAGATCTAGAAGGATGCCACACGCAGAGCACTTCACAAGTGTCTTTAAGTTCTTGTTCTATTTTAAAGTAGTCAAAACTAGAAATACATGGATGTGATTTATACAAGAAAAACAATGAAGACATACAATCAGCAAACCTATACCCAAGAAAGGCTTTGGTCATTCCTCAAGAGGTAGGTGAATCAATGGACATTTACGTGTTTTAAGTTACAAGGAAGTGTTTAAGATAAGTATGGTACATATGTATCTTTTTATTTTTTTAAATGGATTTTCACTGTAAGTGGTCCTTTTGATTGGCAACCAAAAACTAGTCCCCAGCTGGGTCTGATGAAAGGGTTTCTACTCTATTTTTCAAGGACCAGTTGAATCAGAATCATCAGGGGAGCTGCAGTCCAGAGTCAGAAGTTCTGAGGACGAGCTGGAGGAATCTGCATTTAAACACCCCCAGTTGGGACCAACTGAGAAGAGTTGGTCTCTCAGGGCTCTTCTACTAATCAGGGCAAAATCCGTAGGTCCTTCTTTGTCTGGACCTTCAATCTGGAGGATCGGAGCTCAGGGCATCACTTGGTGGGAAGGCTCCATCCTGCCTTTACAGGTGAAACAATCGGAGGGGGGCGTTTATTTTTTATTGTGTCATAGCAGAGACCTGGTATTTAAAGAAATGAAGTCAACATGCAAGTCTTGGTGCCCAAATTAGGTATACCAAGGAGATTAAGAAAGGACACTTGACTTGAGCAGTTGGGACAAACTCAGCATGTGAATCAGTAGGTTATATTTAACTAGACAGCATACAGTGTAATTAATAGCAAAATCACATGCTACAGATCCTGTAGGGTGGTGAGAATCTCAGGGTAACCAGCCAGGACTAAGGGTTTTCCTGGGACACGGGACTTGGAATGTTAAAACTGAGACAGTCCTGGACAAAACAGGACAGTTGGTCACTACAGAGAAGGATTGATTTTTAGAGCAAGCCTAGCTGGGGAAGGCTTTGTGGAGGAGGGAAACAACTGAGTGGCCATCAGATCCAGAAGAACGTATAGCAGCCAAGAGCTAGGAGAGAAGAGGGAGAATTCTAATTCGAATGCATGAGAGACTTCACAGATCCCCCAGGTCTATCACTTTAGATCCAGGTATTTTAAACCCAGTATGTTTTTAGTGATTACTTGGCATATTGCTACAAGAAGTGTGACAGAGCTAAGTGGTTCTGCAAGCTCGAGTGGTAACAATTCACATGTGCGCCCACCTCTGAGAACAGGCTGATTAGCTCATGTTTGCAGAAGCCTCGGAGAGCATGCAGCACAGCCTGAAACCCAGGTATCATTAGCCAGTTAGCTCCACCTTTAGAAATTTTACGTTTCTGCCGTTCCATCCTTATTTCTTCTCGATTCCTTTGAAATAGCTGAATTCCTGCAGATTCCAGCAGGAGCCTCTCAGTGGAATAGAAGAGGCTACAGGTGCCTGACTTGTGTGTGAAAGGGATTATATACAAACAGCCCAGGGCCCAGGCTGCGTTACTGGTGGGCTACAGGGCCAATTTCTTTTTCTTTTATTGTTACATTAAAAGAATTTATTGGAGTATAGTTGATTTACAATGTTGTGTTAGTTTCAGGTGTATAGCAAAGTGAATCAGTTACACATATACATATATCCACACTTTTTTAAGTTTCTTCTCCCATATAGACTATTACAGAGTATTGAGTAGAGTTCCCTGTGTTATACGGTAGGATTTTTTCTTTTTTTAAAAAAAATTTATTTATTTATTTATTTATTTTTGGCTGTGTTGGGTCTTCGTTGCTGTGCACGGGCTCTCTCTAGCTGCGGCGAGCAGAGGCTACTCTTCATTGCAGTGCGTGGGCTTCTCATTGCGGTGGCTTCTCTTGTTGCAGAGCACGGGCTCTAGGCACGCAGGTTTCAGTAGTTGTGGCACGTGGGTCCAGTAGTTGTGGCTTGTGGGCTCTAGAGCGCAGGCTCAGTAGTTGTGGCACACGGGCTTAGTTGCTCCGTGGCGTGTGGGTTCTTCCCGGGCCAGGGCTCGAACCTGTGTCCCTTGCATTGGCAGGAGGATTCTTAACCACTGCTCCACCAGGGAAGCCCCTATACAGTAGGTTTTTATTATTATCTATTTTATATATAGTAGTGTGTATTATGTCAATCCCAATCTCCCAATTTATCCCTCCCTCCTTTTCCCCTGATAAACATGTTTGTTTTCTACATCTGTGACTCTACTTCGGTTTTGTGAATTAAGTTCATTTGTCCCCTTTTTCTAGATTCCACGTAAGTGATGTCATATGATATTTGTCCTTCTCTGTCTGACTTACCACAGGGCCAGTTTCTAGCTGGGCCCCTCCTCCTGCCTCCCCTCTGGTTGGCCTATTCATAGATATCCTTCACATCTCTCATGTATGGTTTATATACCATACATGTGATATCACAGACCACAGGACATTCTATCAATAGATGATGTATGTCTTGTAATGAGAGATGGAGCTGATGTGACAGTACAGCTAAAACACTGAAGAACAGCCCACACTCTCCCCCGAGCTCAGGCCGATCGCTAATGCCTCTGGGATGGGGCAGAAGTGGGAAAGGCTTCAGCACAGATGTGCCCCCCCGACCCCTCTCCAGAGCTGCTGCTAAAGGGGAGGGGGGAGGTGAGGCCCCACTTCCTGAGGTTGCTTCCTATTCCCGGGCAGCTTAAAGCTGAGCCAGGCAAAACAGTGCTGCCCAGCACTGTTGTGTGAGTGTGTATGTTGTCTGAATGTGTTTAAGTGTGTATGTTGCATGTGTGTATATATGCACAGGGTGTATGTATATATTTGTGAGTTTCTATGTTGTGTATATGTGTGTATATATACATGTGTATGCATATGTGTACATGATTGTGTAGGTACGTATGTGTTTGGGGAATGGGTGCATATTTGTGTATGTTGTGTGTGTGTATGTACGTTGTGTGGGTATGTTGTGTGTGTGCGTATGTGTATGTTGTGTGTGTGTGTATGCTGTGTGTGTTGTGTGTATGTGTATGTTGTGTGGGTATGTTGTGTGTGTGTGTGCATGCTGTGTGTGTTGTGTGTGTGTATGTTGTGCGTGTGTGTGTGCATGCCAGTATGCACGTAGCCTTCTTGAAAGATCCCCGAGAGTTGACGGTTATACTCTGGACCTCGGGTGGTAGACAAGCTTGCCAGCCCCCAAATGTGGGTGCAGAGACATTCCCCTGCTCCTTGTTTTGGTGAGAGGGTGGGTGACAGCCCTGGGGGAGGGGAGGAAAGGAGGGGGCGAGTAGGAGTAGAGCCCAGGCTGGGGGCGGGGACTGTCTCCAGGCCTGGGTTTGCCTCTTGTCATCGCCTCTCTCCTGGGCATCGTGCAAGGCCGAGGAGATCAGAGCCGGGTTTCACCACTAACAATAACCCGTCTTAGACATCCTGCCAATCTGTGGAACTTCTGGAAGCAGTTCACTCAGCCATTGTTGCTAAGCAGTAGAATATGAATTGTGCTTTGAGGTCCCACACTTGGCTAGGATTTTGTGAATAGAAAAGCACAGGTGTTGGCAAGTCAGCCCTGGCTGGGTCACGCTCACATGAATGATCCTGCCCAGTTCCAGAGCTTGTTTGGATAATTCCATTCTTGGCTAGCCCATCAGACAGGGTGAACAGTGAGGAGTCAGCAAACCTGATTTTCGTTAGACTTTACGGAGCCCAGAAGTCAAGGCTACTCTTGCAGGATTGCTGTTAACGAGTCTTGAAAAATCAATATGGCGGTAGGATGTACACTAGCCATTTACTACTTGACAGTGGAGGAAGGGATGGAGCCTTACTAAACAGAGCAAAGGCTTAAAAACCTAGAGAGATGGGCTGGTAGGTTAGAGAAGCCAGGAACACGGGCATCACTCACTGTCATGAGCCCCCGAGTCTGAATACCAAGACTCCTTGGGATTACAGATTCTTGGGGTTCCTTTCCTGGCATCCTGAACAAGTGCAACGAATTCCTTTGCCTGTGTGTGTTTTTCTCCCCCAGCGGTGGCATCCACATAGGTTATTGCACAACTGACCAGTCATCCAACGTGGCCTTAAGAAAAGGAAGTGGTGTGTAAATAGGGGTTGGGAGCTATTTAAAGGTGACATCTTCCTCCTCCCTCATATTAGGTCTTTAAACAGCCACATCAAACACCTGAATGGCCCATGACCGTGTCTGCACGATCACATCTTTGAAGTCACTTCTTCAGATGAGAAAGTGCCTGCCACCTCCAGATGGGGCTTCAGACAAGTTGGTCCCTGGCCACTGGTTTTCCTGTGCTGTAGATGTGGTGGGTTCTCTTGATCTTCAAGGAGACACCTTAGTGCTGATAACCATCTGACTATCTTCTTTTCTTCTCTCTGCCCTTCATTTCTTTCTTTCACCATTTTTTAAAACTTTTTTTTGTTTTTTAATTTTTTATATAATTTTTAAAGGTTCTATTCCATTTACAGTTATATCTTTCACCAGCATATTCCATATTTTTCCAACACATTTTAATGGTAGGAACTTCACATTTTGGTCTTCCTTATAAGCATTACTTACTTATAGATCAGAGCTGCCCAATAGAATTTTCTGCAATGATGGAAATATTCAATAACTGCCCTCTCCAATACAGTAGCCACTACAGGTGGCTCTTGAGCACTCAAAGGTGATTAGAGGGACTGAAAAATGGCATTGTCACTTTTAGTTCTTTTCAACTAATGTCAGTTTAAATAGCGGCATGTGGCTAGTGGCTCCAGCATTGAACCGTGCCGTGGTAGACCATGGGTATATCTCCTCCCCCTCTACACCCTCCAAATCTCAATTCAGTGGAGTTTTTCCCCTTAGGTGATCCAGGAACACTTCATCACCCACCCCCCCACCCCCGCCAGGCTCCTTGACACCAGAGGAAGTAAGCAAACACTCAGCTTACTGCCCTCAATTTCTCTGCAAGCTCTCAGACGTCTTCACACGGCAAGTTGTAAGGTAGGTTGGGAAAGGCTTATTGAAATGTCAGTAATACGGGAGAAAAAATTCCTGTGAACTTTCTCTGTTGACACAACAGTTTTATCTGAATATGTGCAGAAGGAGACAATGGCTAGCTCTGAAATGAAGTTCCGGAATCCCAGGTGGGTTATATTTCTATGCCAGTTTCATGTACGTTTAAACTAATGTAAGTTATTAGAGAGACTTATGCATACTTGAAGGTGCAGTATTACAAATGTTTTAGGAGAAAGCCTGTGGGAATTACAATTACACAATGAGAGAAGAATTTGAAGAGTCCTGGGTTTGCACGGAGGAAAGCAGCTCAGGCTGGGTTTAAGTTTCCAACTGAGGCACCATCTCTCCTGGACAGAATAATCTAACTGTAATCGGGTGATATTGGCAAAGACCCGTGAGGGAGGTGACTGGGAAGCGTCCATTTACACAAACAGGCTCCTGGCAAAAGAAAGGCACAAGGAATTTTCAGGGTGGAAAAAACAAAGTGCATACTTTTTGGTAAAAGTCAAATGCAATTATTAAGCCCCGAAAAGAGAAAGTGGCTAGAAAGGCGATACAGCTCAGACGATGCTATACACATGCAAAAGCTCTAAGGACCCAAGGGAGCTCATCAGTGTCAGGAAAACGAGATAGATGGGGATTGCCTGAGACTGAGTGTCAGACAGTGACCACGCAAGGATGGTAGGTGGCTGATTTCTGGCTGTGTCCTCTCATGGCAGGGTGGGGTGAGGGAAGGAGAGAGAGAAGGGAGGGAGCGGGGTGGGGGCGTGGGGAGACAGAGAAAGAGAGAGAAGGGAAAGAGGGAGGAGGGAGACAGAGAGAGAGAGAGAGAGAGAGAGAGAGAAGCACTCCGTTGTCTCTTCTTATAAGGGCACTAATCTCATCATGAGAGTCTCACCCTCATGACCTCATCTAACCCTAATCACCTCCCCATAGCCCCATCTCCAAATACCATTACATTGGAAGTTAGGGCTTCAACCTATGAATTTGGAGGGGAAGACAAACATTAAGTACATAACATCAGCCAGTCAACAAATATTTATTAAGCACCTACTATGTGCTATAGTTTTGCTGATGAGTAAAACACTGTCTCTGCCTTAAGGAACTCAGTGCAAACAACAGACAAACTGCTAGGAGTGCACAGAGGATGGGGGACAAACTCTACCTGGGAGAAGATATCATGGGAAAGTGACGTTTGAGCCAGTCTTGAAGGATGAGGGAGGCACAGAGGGGGTGATCCCAGACAGAGGTGATAGAAGTGCCAAGTCAGGGAGGTGGTCAAGGCACAGTGTGTGCTAAGGTCTGTGTTGATGTATTGGGTTATGCTATTGGGGATGGTGACGTGGACCAGGAGAGGTGAGCAGGAGATGACATCAGTGGCCTTGGAGGAAGGGCTAGATGTGCCATACTAAGGACTTTGAACCTGATCCCAAAGGAAACAGGGAGGCTGAGAGCTGTAGAAGGGTTTTATTTAATTAATTAATTTATTTGGCCACACTGAGCAGCTTGTGGGATCTTAGTTCCCCGACCAGGGATAGAACCCCGGCTCCTGGCAGTGAGAGTGCAGAGTCCTAAACACTGGACCGCCAGGGAATTCCCTATAGAAGGGTTTTAAACAGGAGAAGTACAGGTCTACGTGTAGGAAGCTAATGGGCATTGTATTAGTTTGTTGCCATGACAAAACACCACAGACTGTGTGGCTGAAACAGCAGACATTTATTTTGTCACAGTCCTGGAGGCTCGAAGTCTGAGATCAAGGTATTGGCAGGGTTGGTTTCTTCTGAGGCCTCTCCCCTTGGCTGGTAGACGGCCACCTTCTCCCTCTGTCTTTACACGACCTTCTCTCCATGTGTGCGTGTCCGTGTCCAGATTCCCTCCTCTTATAAGAAAACCAGTCATCCTGGATTAGGGTCTCCCTAAAGACTTTATTTTAACTTATATGCTCTTTAAAGACCTTATCTCCAAATATGGTGACATGCTGAGGTACCGGGGGTTAGGCCTTCTACATGTGAATTTCTGGGGGGACACAACTAAGTCCATAGCAGGCATACGGGTAAGAAAGACTGGTAGGTAGTGAAATGAGCTACTTATAAAGCTCTTTTGTACAAGTCCACTTGGTGGATGATGGTGAAGACCTGACTGGGGGCGGTGGCAAGGATGGAGAGGAGGTGGTGGATTGGAAAGTTATTCATGAGGTAGGTTCAATAGCAATAACGGGGGGGAGGGGAGAGGTAGGTCATAATCCTGGGCCATTTCTACAGTGGACCTTTTGAGAAGAGGCTGATGGCTGAAACCAAGGCAGGGAATTTAGTAGGAGGGACAAGTTTGGAGCCCTTAACTCAGAATTCCTACCTAGTGTCAAACAAATGAGTGTAATCCCGTAAGTTTAGGATGTAACAGAGACGCTGATCGCAAAGTGATGAGATCCAGTTCTCAGTATAGCACCCCGGATTTGTTGCTCAGCTACGAGTTGGACACTTTTTGGTGTCTTATCCCAGAACTCTTCATCCTGCTAATAAATTCTGCTTCTCCATATGTCCAAGACCTTGAGCATGCACCTTGACCAGGTCTACACAAATGGACCGATATGTTTCCTAATATCCCAAAGAAGTGGTGGGTGACAGGTCTGATTTGGGGGAACAGAGTTACCTAGAAAAATCACTGGAGGGACCTAGATGCTGTGAGAGTGCTCCTTTGTTTCCTCTTAAAACCTCATTGTTTCTTTCTTTCTTTTTTTTTTTTGGCCGCACCGCGCGGCATGCGGGATCTTAGTTCCCCGACCAGGGATCAAATCCAGGCCCTTGGCAGTGAGAACTCGGAGTCCTAACCACTAGACCACCAGGGAATTCCCTCATTATTTCTATTTTGTGCATTCTCAGCATTGTAAGGTCAATCTGTATGACATTACTTACATTAGAGACTTGTTTTTGACTCAATGCCGGAGGCAACCGGATGGGGCAGATCTCCGATTTCATTGAAAAATAGCTTCCAAGCCTGAGTAACTTCTAAAACGAAACTTCTAAAGCCTCCCTCTCGAGTCATCGCCCCAGAATTGGACTCTTCTGCTTTTCTTCTTCCGTGCTCCTTCATGCTGCTGGCTCGCTGCCATGGGGATTTTCCTCTAAAATACTTCCAGCACCTTTAGCATGGCACCGCCAAGCACCAGGTAAGAGGGGAGAAGGCAGTGGAGACGAGAATGGCAGAGGGCCTGCTCCCAGGAGCGTACAGTCTCACAAGGGGATAAGACAAGTACAGGATGTTAAAGTGGGACTCTTGTCTCAGTTTTGACCGAGGCCCCAAGTGAGTAGGTAGAAGAGCAGTCACATTCCAAGGTGAGGTGTGTGGATTCCCAAGCGGGACTGCAAAGGAGGTCGTTGGAAACCAGCTTCAAGGCCTTCCGCTGATCACCTATAGCTGCAGCCTATACAAAACGTCCAAGAGGCTGAGAGAGGGGCTGGAGATTAGCGGAGGGTTGCTTTGAAGAGAAATAGGCAGTGTGCAATACACTTTACCCGTCCACAGAGCAGGGGTGGGGTGCTACCTTCTTTTCTCAGTCTGTGAGGGTAGCTTCAAGGGATGCCTTTTGGAGATGTCATTCAGTGCCCCAGGAACTTAGGTAACTCAGGGACCAGAGTCGGATTCGGGCCTGTGAATGCTCGCAGGCACGGGGCTGGCTGAGGCCACGGAGAAGAAGGCTGTGTGTCGGCACTTCCGATGACCACAGGCCAAAGATGCAGGTTCAATGCAGGGCAGGGGAGAGCCACGTGAGAGGGAGCCCTGTGAGATTGTCACGGCGAATTCTAAGAACAGAACGAAGCGAGAGGTATTGCTAGGCGACCAGGGACCAAGGGAGGGCTCTTAGGTGACCAGCTAGATGGGATGCTTCTGCCTGAGACAAGGGCATGACAGGTGGAAAATATCCCCAGTTGCCACGGGAGCGGGGAGCAGGAGAGATGCTCAGAGAAAGAGTTGGCTTCACGCACGAGCTTTGGCTGATGGATATTTACCTTTGCCCCCTCTTGATTCTAACCATGGAGAGGTCAGAAAGCACAGACAAGGCGAGGGAAGGAGAGAAGAAACCGACCACAGGCTTCCAGGTGCTAGCTGGAAGGAGACCTCAACTGACCTGGGGAGGAGTTTTAACTTTAAAATGGAGATTTGACTCTTATATGGGTTGGATGTTGGGAACGCCAGGGGGAACGTGAGCAGGAAGCCACGGGGCCTACCTGAGACTTCATCTGGGGGCGGGGGACGATCCAGTCCCTGTGGCGCTGCTCCGCGAACAGGTCAGACAGGCCCTTTCAGGGGGAAGAAAACATCACTCCTGATTGTACCGAGTGAGTCCCTCTCGTTGGAGTACTACTTATATGCATGCATGACGATGATCTAAGACAGGATGACACGCATGTCCCTCGCTGTCTCAGCACATACCCACAGGACACCTGTTACGTGCCAGGCTCAGACCTGGCTCTAGGGACCAACAGAGAACAGAACCAAGCAAGGCCCTCAGCCTCCCCCAAGCTGACAGGCTAGTGGGGAGACACTGGACCCCCCCCAGACAAACTGACACACAGCATATTTTGAGAATTTAACGAGGGAAGCGTCACACAGGGTGGCATGGAAAAAAGAGGAATGGCTTCACGGAAAAGAGAGAACTAGGGTTGGGCCCTGCAGAAACTGACAGCCCTGGCTGGGCAGCAGTGGGCGGGCAGGCGCTCCAGACAGAACGAAGAAGTGTTCCACACATGAGGGGAGAAGAGCGGGCTGGGTGCATGAGGGCACAGAGTGTGCAAAAGGCCAAATGAGCGTGAGTCCACTCATACGAAATCGAATGGAACAGGCAGATCTATAGAGAGGGAAAGCTGATCACTGGTCGCCCAGGGTTGGGGGACAGGGCTTCTTTTGGGGATGATAAAGTTCTCTAAAATTAGACTGAGATGATGGTTAGCTTAAATATACTAAACGTACTAACACCATTGAATTGTACACTTTAAATGAGTGAATTGCATGGTATATGAATCGTATCTCCAAAAAACCATTAAAAAGTCACAGCACAATAAATATAGAATGATACAATCTATAGATAATTCAGAACCTGGTGACCCTAAACAGTATGCCATTTAGAAATAGGTGGTAGGGAATTCCCTGGGGGTCCAGTGGTTAGGACTCGCCACTTGGCACTGCTGAGAGCCCGGGCTCAATCCCTGGTTGGGGAACTAAGATCCCGCAAGCTGCGTGGTGCGGCCCCCCAAATAAATTAATCAATTAAAAAAAAATCTAAGTCACAACTACATTATTTTTTTAAAAAGGAATAGGTGGCAAAACTGTAAAGAAATCAAGGGAATGGTTCTGCAGATGTTGGGGGGAGTGTCGGCTCTCGGAGTCAGGAGACTAGCTGAGGGGGCGGGGCGTGGAGAAAAGAGAGAGGAGTGGCCATCTAACAAACTCCACATATCCGTCGAGTCTTACCGTGAGTGGTGGTTTCACAGGTGTGGTCCTTACAAGAACAAGTTGTACATCTCTTATGGACACTCTCGAATAATGTATGACCTGTTTCAAAACAAAGAAAGAAGAAACGGGAGGGGGAGGCCAAAGAAAGCCGGACCGAAACGCACTTGAGGACTCACTGTGCAGGGTCCAGAGCGCCAGGTGAGACGTCTGCATCTAACGGGAACACCGGGGAGCCAGCGAAGGTGTCTGAGCTGAGGGGATGACAGCGGTGGTTTAGGAAGGGCTCCAGGCTCTCTGTAGGCGGGATGGATGAGAGCAGGGAGGGGCTTGAGATGCGGAGCCTTGGAGGCGTGAGAGCAAGGTCTGAGCTTGCGCAGTGCGGCAGGGGAGGGGCCGTGCCGCGGGAAGGGTGTGAGGGCCGCCACCACGTGGAGACCAGAGGATGAAAGATGCCTGGGAGGACGGACGGCGGCGGCGGCACGGCGCGTGGGCAGAGACAGTGGGGGAGAAGGCGCTGGAAGAAAGAGAAGAGGAACAGGTTAACTTCGCACGTGCACATAGGAGTGTAAGAAAACGCTTTATTACAAAACGAGGCATCTCAGGAGACTGCAGCTATAACTCTAGGCACATTGTAGGTTCCTGGGTAACTACGGGGTCTTTCTGAGTTCTGAGGGCTTGGGTCCTCGAGGAACATGCCCCACTTTGTTAGTTCCATCCTGCGCGGTCTCGTGGTCTGAGCTGCAGCCCTGGTTCCCGCAGCTTCCCCAGATGCAGAACTTCTCGGGGGTGGGGGGCAGGGGTGAGGGGAGAGTGGGGGGAGGTGGAGGGGTGAGGGGGGGGGGTAGCCTGGGCCTTGGAGGTACAGATTTGAGAGGATGCTTTCTTGCTCTCCAGCTCCAAAAATTCTCCCTGAGCTCTCAGACGTTCCAACTTCCCGTCGCCCTGGGAAGCTTACCTGGCGCGTTGTGTGGGAGGAGCTGCGGTGAAGTCCCCAGGAGGAAGAGACTTCTGGGCCAGGGCATGAAAGGTGAATGAGTGGGGGAAGCAGGCGTGCAGGTGAGTGACAGGGTCAGTGGAGCCACAAGCATGACAACAGCTGAGTCCCAAAGGTAGGCAAAGGCCAGATTGTTTAAACGGGTTGGACTTGATCCTTTTCCATAAGGCTGACTGCAACGATTGAAGGTTTTGAAGCAGGGCAGTGATAGGACTGGTTTCTGCCTGTGTCTAATGAGCATTTACTACATGCCAGGAGTCGTTCAGATTTTTCATATACTTTGTCTCATTTAATCTTTTCAGTGGTTCTGTGGAGGTATGTATGATCCATCCATTCCAACCTTTTTTTTTTTCAAAACCGAAGACAGCTTTGGGCCACTCTGTTCACGTTCTTTGGACAGATGTGGAAACTGAAGTGTCCTCACTCCTGGAAGGTCAAAGCAATTTCTAAAGACTGAAACTAGAAAGAGGTTTGGCTGGGATTCAAACCCTGGGAATCAGACTCTTCCACTGGGCCAGAGACACTGGTCAGTTGATCCCTCCTCTCAGGGTGGGGCTGAGGTTCTGGGTGGCTCCTAAAGGCAGCACGGTCAGCTGGGGTCTTGAGGTATGAACTCATCCTGAGTAAGAGGAGGGGGTCGGTGAAGCCACTACAGGTGAGGTGAACAGGATGAAAGGCACATGTGTAGATGAACTTGGCAGATCTGGTTACCTGCCATTTCTCTGCTTTCTTTCTCTGATTTTTTTTTTTTTTTTTGAGAGGGTGAGGAGGCAGCAATGTGCCCAGCTATTAGGGATGGATTGTGATTGGTTTTAAGCCAATCATGGCTAAGCTAATCCTGTTTGCTATGTACTCACTTTTGCTGTAGCCAGTGATGGGTCTTGTGACCAAGTTGCTTAGTGAGACAAAGGGGAAGTCTGTTGAAGGCTTGCAAAAAGTATTTTGATTCCCTTGATGGAAGGCAGGAACATCAGCCCTCTCTTTCTGGCTGCCTCACTGCCTCCTGACTTTGAAGGCAGCCAAGAATCCAGGAGCTGTGGCAGCCATCTTGTGACCATGAAGCAACAGACACAAAGACAAAAAGCCAACAAATGGAGGGTGGCAGAGTAGAAAGTGCTGGGTTCTTAATGAGCTAAACTAATGCAAGGCCTTACCTCTGGACTTCTTAATATGTGAAAAAAGTAACCCCCTAGGAGTTTACATTTTTTCATTACCTCTAGCTGACCATGTGCTAATTGCTATAATAAGCACAGTGAGGAGAAAAAAGGAGGGAGAGGCGAACTTATTTGGAGTGTAGGGTGTTGTGTTGGGCACCAGTGGGAACGTTGCTTTGTTTTCTAATTTTTTTATGTGTTGTAAATCTTGAAGACAGAGTCATATTTTCAGTTTCTTCCCTTCCTGCAGGTACTTTCCTAACCCCTGCCCACTTTCCTTTAGCCCACCTGCCCACTTTCCTTTAGCCCACATTAAGCCCGCGTGCTTCCTGACTATTGGTTTGGAATAAAGAAATTTCTCCTTTGTTGATTCTCATTGTACCTTTGTCAAGCTATCAAAAGTATTCCAGGGCAGAGGGCAGAGACGTAAACTCTTTCATTGTGCTCCCGAGGCCTTTTACAGATGCTTTGCTTATCATTTTGTTTAGTGCCCAGAGGGAGTCTCGCAATTTAGAAACTTAAAGAAAAAAGACCTCAAGCAGGAAAAGTCAAAAAAGAATTTGGAGGTGGGAGGAGGGCAGTTGTTAAAGTAAAATTAGAAAGACAATGGAAGAAAGCTAAAGAAAAGATGAAAGAGAGAAGCTTTTGTAGCACTACGGCTTTTCAAGGCCCTCACCAGTTATTCTCAGTAATGACTCCACGACCTCTTCCCAACCCAACACACACTTTCTGCCTAAATCCCAGCAGTGGACTGATGTCTCTTCTATCAATGAAGATGTATTTCTGAGATACCTAATTATTATAGCTTTCTCTGGCAGACACCGTTAGTTACCTGCATACAGCTGTTACCCCAGCTTCCCTTCTCCCACGTGAACAGAATCCCATTTTTAATTACTCTCTAAAGTGTGGCAATGCTATTCAGATTAGGACGGCCTTGCAGTGGCCCCGGGCACAGAATAGGGAGTCTTGTTTTCCCTTCCCAGGGTTTGGTTTATGAATGGGTTTGTGACACAATGAGATGAGAGGGGAAATCTGGTAAGGATCTTAGAGGAAAATTTCCTTTGCTTTTAAAAGAGGTAGGCATGCTCCTTTTTCAGCTTCTTGTGTGGGTTGTAAAGAGGTGGTGATGCCTGGAAATATGGTAGCCTTTTTGGGAACATTAGAGGAGCCCACCTAAAGGATAAACCAGCATACTGAGGATGGTAAAAAGGAAAACAGTTAGTTTGGGTCCTTGATTTTTTTTTTAGTCTCCATATAACCAAGTCTGGAAATATTCCCCTTCTGAACTTACTATTATTAGACTGATAAAAAGAAAAAAAAAAGAGAGACATCTGCTTTTAAGACTGGGGTAGAAATATCCAAGATGAACCTGGAGCATCTTGTGGTGCCAGAAAATAAGGAAGTGCTACCAAAAACCCCACTCCAACTGCCACCCCCCTCAATGATGGAGATGTGTCAAAGGGACACAGCTGAAAGAACTCCCAATGGCCAAAGCTGGGACAATTTGAGCACAAAATAATTAAAGTATATTGGATTATAACCCAAAGTATAAAATAAATATCCATTAGTACATACTAATATACATAAGTGACTGAATAAATAAATGAGGGAAAAAAACCTCCTGTGCAGAAAAGTTCCAAATAATTTATGTAGATACTACATTCTCAAGGAGATGGAGCATAAAAACCCACTCCTTAAGTGTGCAACATAAAAAGGGACTTTCTTCTAAATAGTATGATATGGAAAGGGAGGAGAAGAGGGTGACTTTTCAGTGGAGAGTCCTGACACACACGACCTCAGCCAGTGGTCAAGGTCAACATCAACAGTGTTAAGTCATATTGCTAGAGTGTACCCTTGATATAAGATAATGAGAACGGCACTTTATCTCTCTGGTCTTTTTTCCCCAGACCCATAACCCCTGTCCAATCATGAGACAAAAATCAGACAAACACAAATTGAGGCACATTCTAAAAACTTCCTAATTAGTACTCCACAGAACTATCAAAGTCATCCAAATCAAGGAAAGTCTCAGAAACTGTCATGGGAAGAGGAGCCTAAGGAGTAATGATGACAAAATATAATGTGGTATCCTGGATGGAATCTGGAACAGAAAAAGGATGAGGTGAAAAAAACAACTTATTATACTGAATAAAGTATGAACTTCAGCGAATAATAATGTATCAACATTGGTCCATTAACTGACAAGTTCACGATACTAATGGAAGATGTTAACATAGGGGAAAGTAGGTAGGACATATACGAATTCTCTGTATTAGCTTCACAAATTTTCTGTAAATCTAACACTATTTTATTTATTTATTTATTTATTTATTTATTTATTTATTTACTGGCTGTGCCATGTGGCTTCTGGGATCTTAGTTCCCCGACCAGGGATCGAACTGAGGCCCTCGGCAGTGAAAACACAGAGTCCTAACCACTGGACTGCCAGGGAAATCCCTAAAACTATTTTAAAATTAAAAGTCTATTTTATTTTATTTATTTTTTTTGTGGTACGCGGGCCTCTCACTGTTGTGGCCTCTCCCGTTGCAGAGCACAGGCTCCGGACGCGCAGCCTCAGCGGCCATGGCTCACGGGCCCAGCCGCTCCGTGGCACGTGGGATCTTCCCGGACCGGGGCACGAACCCGTGTCCCCTGCATCGGCAGACGGATTCTCAACCACTGCGCCACCAGGGAAGCCCTAAAAGTCTATTTTAAAAAAGAGAAACCAATATTAAGAATGAAAGAGGTCCAAATCACTACGGATTCTACAGATAGTTAAAGGATAATATTATGAACAATTTTATGCCTATAATAACTTAGATGAAAAGGACACAGTTGGTAAATGGCATAAACTACTAAAGCTCGTCCAGGAAGAAATAGTTAGCCCTATGTCTATTACGGAAATGTAATAACTAGTTTAAAACTTTCCCAAGAGAACCCTCATACACTGTTGATGGGAATTAAATTGGTGTAGCCACCGTGGAAAACAGTATACAGGTTTCTCAAAAAACTAAAGATAGAACTACCATATGACCCAGCAATTCCACTCCTGGGTATATATCCAAAAAAACCCTGAAAACACTAATGCAAAAAGATACATGCACTCCAACGTTCATAGCAGCATTATTTACAACTGCCAAGATATGGAAGCAACCTAAGTGTCCATCAACAGAAGAATGGATAAAGAAGATGTGGTGTATATATACTATGGAATATTACTCAGCCATAACAAGATTGGAGGATATTATGCTAAGTGAAATGTCAGACAGAGAAAGACAAGTACTGTATGATATCACTTACATGTGGAATCTAAAAAATAAAACAAACTGTGACTATAACAAAAAAACCCAAACTCACAGATATAGAGAACAAACTAGTAGTTGCCAGTGAGGAGGAGGGGCAAGATAGGGGTAGGGGATTAAGAGGTACAAACTACTATGTATAAAATAAACGTAACAAGGATATATTGTAGAGCCCAAGGAATATAGCCAATATTTTATAATAACTTTAAAGGGAGTATAACTTATGAAAATTTTGAATCACTATATTGTACACCTGAAACTAATATTGTAAATCAACTATACCTTAATTTAAAAAAAGAAAGAAAAAATAGAAAAAAATTTTAGCAAATTGAATTCAACAATATGTAAAAGGAATAATATATCATGACTAAACGGAGTTTGCAGGGAATGCAAGGTTGATTTAATATTTGAACCTCCATCAATGTAACTTATATTAACAAAATAATAAAACAAAATAAAGTAAATAATAATTCACATTAACAGAATTTAAAAACACACCCAAAACATGATCCATAAAAGAAAAAAAAATTGTTAAGTTGGACTTATCAGAATTAAAAATATTTAGTCTTTTCAGCAACTGGTGTTGGGAAAACTGGATATCCACATGCAAACAAAAGAAATTGGACTCTTATACATCATATAAAAAAAAATCACCTCGTGCTTTCTTCGGCAGCACACATACTAAAAAAATCACCTCAAAATGGATTAAAGACTTGACCGTACAACCCAAAACTATGAAACTCCTAGAACAAAATGTACAGTAGAAGTACCATAACATAGATCTTGACAATGATTTTATGAATATGACACAGGCAATAAAACCAAAAATAAGTAAGTAGGACTACATCAAACTAAAAAGTTTCTGCACAGCAAAAGGAGCAATCAATAGAATGAAAAGGCAACACACGGAACTGCAGAAAATATTTGCAAACCATGTATCTGTTATGTGGTTAATCTCCAAAATGTATAAAGAACCTTTATAGCTCAATAGTGAAAAAACTAATAATCCAGTTAAATAATAGGGCTTGAATAGACATTTCTCCAAAGAAGACATACAAATGAAAAAAATGCTCAATGTCACTAATCATCAAGGAAGCACAAATCAAAACCACAGGAGATATATCACCTCACACTTGTCTGGATAGCTATTATCAAAAAAACAAAAGATAACAAGTGTTGGCAAGGATATGGAGGGACTGGAACCTTTGCACACTGTAGGCAGGAATGCAAAATAGGACAACTGTTAAGGAAAACAGTATGGAGCTTCCTCAAATAATTAAAAATAGAACTACTATATGATCTAGTAATTCCACTTCTGGGTGTTTATCTAAAACAATTGAAATAAGGATCTCAAAGAGATCAGCACTCCTGTATTTATTGCAGCACTATTCACAATAGCCAAGATGTGGAAACAACATCCATAGACAATGGATGAATAGAGAAAATGTGGTACATAATACAGTGGAATACTATTCAGCCTTAAAAAAGGACTTTCTGAAATATATAACACCATGAATGAAAATTGAGGACATTATGCTAAGTGAAAGAAGCCAGTCACACAAAGACAAATACTGTATGACTCCACTTATATGAAGTATCTAAAATAGTCAAACTCATAGGATCAAAGAGTGGAATGGTGGATAACAGGGGATGGAAAAAATGGGGAGTGGGTTACTAATCAATGGGCATAAACTTTCAATCAAGCAAGATGAATAAGCCCTAGAGACCTGCTGCACAACATTGCACCTAGGGTCAACAATAATGTATTAACACTTAAAAATTTGTTTAAAGGGTAGGTCTCATGTTACATGTTCTTCCCACATTAAATTTTTTGTAAATTACTGACTTTTTCTCTTCATAAGTCCCTATAAGAGAATGAAAAGACAACCCACAAATAGGGAGACAATGTTTTCAAATCATATTTCTGATAAAGGACTTGTATACAGAGTATATAAAGAATGCTCAAAATTCAATAATAATAAACTTTTTAAAAATAAATAAATAAATATTTATTTATTTATGGCTGCGTTGAGTCTTCGTTGCTGCGCGCAGGCTTTCTCTAGTTGCGGTAAGGAGGGGGGGCTACTCTTCATTGCGGTGCGCGGGCTTCTCATTGGGTGGCTTCTCTTGTTGTGGAGCACGGGCTCTAGGCTCGCAGGCTTCAGTAACTGTGGCACACGGCTTAGTTGCTCCACGGCATGTGGGATCTTCCTGGACCAGGGCTTGAGCCATGTCCCCTGCATTGGCAGGCAGATTCTTTTTTTTAACATCTTTATTGGAGTATAATTGCTTTACAGTGGTGTGTTAGTTTCTGCTTTATAACAAAGTGAATCAGCTATACATATACATATACATATACATATAACCCCATATCTCGTTCCCCTTGCGTCTCCCTCCCTATCCCACCCCTCTAGGTGGACACAAAGCTCTGAGCTGCTCTCCCTGTGCTATGCGACTGCTTCCCACTAGCTATCTATTTTACATTTGGTAGTATATAGAAGTCCATGCCACTCTCTCTTTTTGTCCCAGCTTAGCCTTCCCCCTCCTCGTGCCCTCAAGTTCATTCTCTACATCTGCATCTTTATTCCTGTTCTGCCCCTAGGTTCTTCATAACTTTTTTTTTTTTTAGATTCCATATATATGTGTTAGCATACAGTACTTTTTTTTCTCCTTCTGACTTACTTCTCTCTGTATGACAGTCTCTAGGTCCATCCACCTCACTACATATAACTCAATTTCCTTTCTTTTTATACTAAGTACTATTCCGCTGTATATATGTGCCACATCTTCTTTATCCATTCATCTGTCGTTGGAAACTTAGGTTGCTTCCATGTCCAGGATATTGTAAATAGAGCTGCAATGAACATTGTGGTACACGACTCTTTTTGCATTATGGTTTTCTCAAGGTATATGCCTAGTAGTGAGATTACTGGGTCGTATGGTAGTTCTATTTTTATTTTTTTAAGGAACCTCCATACTGTTCTCCATAGTGGCTGTATCATTCCCATCAACTCTGCAAGAGGGTTCCCTTTTCTCCACACCCTCTCCAGCATTTATTGTTTGTAGATTTTTTGATGATGGCCATTCTGACTGGTGTGAGGTGATACCTCATTGTAGTTTTGATTTGCATTTCTCTAATGATGACGAGCATCCTTTCATGTGTTTGTTGGCAATCTGTATATCTTCTTTGGAGAAATGTCTATTTAGGTCTTTTGGCAGGCGGATTCTTAAGCACTGTGCCACAAGGAAAGCCCCTGAACTGTTTTTTAAGTGGGCAAAAAATTTGAGAAGATACTTCACCCAAAAAGATGGCAAATAAACACATGAAAAAATGCTCATATCATTAGTCATTAGGGAAATCCAAATTAAAACGACACTGAGATATTACTACATATTTATTACAATGGCTAAAATTAAGAAGACTGGCCAAACTAAGTACTGATGAGCTGTATATTAAACTCTCATATACTGCTGGTGGGAATATAAAATGGTAGAAACACTTTGCAACAGTTTGGCGGTTTCTTACCTACCGGGCATCCCACTCTTGGTATTTCCAAAGAAATGTAAGCAGATGGAGGGCGGTGTCAAGATGGAGGACTAGGAGGATGTGGAATTCGTGTCTCCACACAACTAGGGCACCTACCAGGCACCAGTGGCGGACCACGGACACCTAAGGGGACAGGAGGAACCCCCAGCGACCGGGTAGGATGTGGGGCGAGTGAAGGGGGAGGAGAAGTGGAGGCGGGACGGGACTGGCTTCCCTAAGGGGCGGCTGGGGGAGGGGAAGTGATCCCACGCCCGAAGGGGGAAACTGGGGGACCATTGGGAGGGCAGAGGATCAAAAGGGAGGGTGGTCAGGTTTCCCTGCCCACTTGGGCCCCTGGGAGCCTGCTGAGATCCCGGGCCTGATCCTCTGCCCACTGAGGCCCCCTCCAGCCGTGAGGGTCCTGAGGGAGTGGGAGGGAGGGAAGGGAGAGCAAAAGCAAAGGCTGGACCTCCGGGACCAGCACCCCTGAGGGGCGGCTGGTAGAGGGGAGGACGTCCTACATCCAGCGGGACCCACCCATGGTTAGGGGTCCAGCAAGGACAGTGGGGGAGGGGCGCAGAGGAACAAAAGGGAACGGGGCCAGCGCTTTCCCTGTTCACTTAGGCACCCGCGAGCCTACTGGGCTCCCGGGCCTACTCCTCTGCCCTCGGAGCCTCCCTCCCGCAGTGCAGAGCCCAAGCCCCGCCCCTACACCCCCACCGGGGCCCCACCTCTACACTCGGAGACCCCCTCTGAGACCCCCTTCAACGGCACAGGGCCTAAACCCCCACCCACACACCCTCACCCAGGGCCTTACCTCCAAACTCTAGAACCGCACACTCCAGAGGCCCTCCTTTGGACATTCTGCCCCGCCCCTTCTGTGCAGGTCCTAAGCAGAGGCCCCGCCCCATGCTTGAATGTCGTCCTGCCTAGGCCCCACAGTCAAGGCCTTTTCTGGTTGCATGGATCCTGAGCCTAGGCCCCCCGCCCCTGCCTAAGGGCCACCCCCGCCTAAACTCCACCCCCATAGCCTAGGCTTTTCTTTTTTTTTTTTTTCCTCTTTAAGATTCAGGTCTGTTTTACCTTGTTGATTCGTTGTTGATTCATTTATATTTTTATTTTTTCTAATAAATCTTTTATTTTTCTAATTTTATTTTATTCTTTAACTTTGTGATTGTTCTCTCCTTTTGACTTGTTCCCCACCACCACCTTTTTTTTTCTTTCTTCTTTCTGTGTGGCTTTATTTTACCTTGCTGCAGTTCTTTCAATTATATTTTTATTTTTCCTAATATATTTTTTATCTTTCTAATTTTATTTTGTTGTACTCTTTGTTATTTTACTGCTCCTTTCTTTCTTTCTTTTTTTTCTTTGCCATGCCACACGACTTGCAGGATCTTGGTTCCCAGGCTGGAGGTCAGGCCTGAGCTCCTGTGGTGGGAGCTCTGAGTCCAAACTGCTGGACTAACAGAGAACCTCAGACCCCAGGGGATATTAATCGGAGTGAGGCCACCCAGAGGTCCTCATCTCAGCCCAAGATGCGGCTTTGTCCAACTGCCTGCCAACTCCAGTGCTGGACGACTCAGGCCAAACAACCAGTAGGACAGGAATACAGCCCCACACATCAAAATAAATAAAAAAAAAAAAAAAAAAAAAATGTCACAGATGAAGGAGCAAGGTAAAAATCTACAAGACCAAATAAATGAAGATGAAATAGGCAAACTACCTGAAAAATAATTGAGAGTAATGACAGTAAAGATGATCTAAAATATTGGAAACAGAATGGAGAAAATACAAGAAACATTTAGCAAGGATCTAGAAGAACTAAAGAGCAAACAAACAGTGATGAACAACACAACAAATGAAATTAAAAATACTCTAGAAGGAATCAATAGCAGAATAACTGAGGCAGAAGAATGGATAAATGAGCTGGAAGAAAAAAATGGTGGAAATAACTGCCAGGGAGCAGAGTAAAGAATAAAGAATGAAAAGAATTGAGGACAGTCTCAGAGACTTCTGGGACAACATTAAAAGCACCAACATTAGACTTATAGGGGTCCCAGAAGAAGAGAAATAGAAAGGGTGTGAGAAAATATTTGAAGACATTATAGTCAAAAACTTCCCTAACATGGGAAAGGAAATAGTCAATTAAGTCCAGGAAGCACAGAGAGTCCCATACAGGATAAACCCAAAGAGAAACACACTGAGACACATATTAATCAAACTATCAAAAATTAAATACAAAGAAAAATATTAAAAACAGCAAGGGAAAAGTCACAAATAACATACAAGGGAATCCCCATAAGGTTAACAGCTGATCTCTCAGCAGAAACTCTGCAAGCCAGAAGGAGTGGCAGGACATATTTAAAGTGATGAAAGGGAAAAAACTACAACCAAGATTACTCTACCCAGAAAGGATCTCATTCAGATTCGATGGAGAAATCAAAAGCTTTACAGACAAGCAAAAGCTACAAGAATTCAGCACCACCAAACCAGCTTTACAACAAATGGTAAAGGAACTTCTCTAAGCGGGAAACACAAGAGAAGAAAAAAACCCACAAAAAAACCCAAATCAATTAAGAAAATGGTAATAGGAACATACATATTGATAATCACCTTGAATGTAAATGGATTAAATGCCCCAACCAAAAGACACAGACTGGCTGAATGGATACAAAAACAAGACCCATATATATGCTGTCTACAAGCAACCCACTTCAGACCTAGGGACACATACAGACTGAAAGTGAGGGGATTGAAAAAGATATTCCATGCAAATGGAAATCACAAGAAAGCTGGAGTAGCAATACTCATATCAGGTAAAATAGATTTTAAAATAATGGCTGTTACAAGAGATAAGGAAGGACACTACATAATGATCAAAGTATCAATCCAAGAATAAAGCATAACAATTATAAATATTTATGCACCCAGCATAGAAGCACCTCAATACATAAGGCGAATGCTAAGAGCCATAAAAGGAGAAATTGGCCATAACACAATAATAGTGGGGGACTTTAACATCCCACTTGCACCAATAGACAGATTATCCAGACAGAAAATAAATAAGGAAAAACAAGCTTTAAATGACACAATAGACCAGATAGACTTAATTGATATTTTTAGGACATTCCACCCGAAAGCGGAAGAATACACTTTCTTCTCAAGTGCACATAGAACATTCTCCAGAATAGTTCACATTCTGGGTCACAAATCAAACCTTGGAAAATTTAAGAAAATTGAAATCTTATCAAGCATCTTTTCTGACCACAATGCTATGAGATTAGAAATCAATTACAGGAAAAAGAACAGTAAAAAACACAAATACATGGAGGCTAAACAGTGTGCTGCTAAATAACCAAAAGATCACTGAAGAAATCAAAGAGGAAATTAAAAAATACCTAAAAATAATGACAATGAAAACACAATGATCCAAAACCTACAGGATGCAGCAAAAGCAGTTCTAAGAGAGAAGTTCATAGCAATTCAAGCTCACCTCAAGAAACAAGAAAAATCTCAAATAAACGATGTAACCTTAAACCTAATGCAACTAGAAAAAAGAACAAAGAAAACCTAAAATTAGTAAAAGGAAAGAAATCATGAAGATCAGAGCAGAAATAAATGCAATAGAAACAAAGAAAACAATAAAAAAGATCAGTAAAACTAAAAGCTGGCTCTCTGAGAAGATAAACAAAATTTATAAACCTTTAGCCAGACTCATCAAGAAAAAAAGGGAGAGGACTCAAATCAATAAAATTAGAAGTGAAAAAGGAGCGATAACAACTGACACCATAGAAATACAAAAGATCATAAGAGACTTATACAAGCAACTATATGCCAATACAATGAACAACTTGGAAGAAACAGACAAATTCTTGGAAAAGTACAACCTTCCAAGATTGAACCAAGAAGAATTAGAAAATGTAAACAGACCAATCACAGGTAATGAAATTGAAACTGTAATTTAAAATATTCCAACAAATGCAAGCCCAGGACCAGACGGCTTCACAGATGAATTCTATCAAACATTTAGAGAAGAGTTAACACCTATCCTTCTCAAACTCTTCCAAAAAATTGCAGAGTGAGGAATACTCCCACACTCGTTCTACAAGGCCACCATCACCCTGATACTAAAACTAGACAAAGATATCACAAAAAAAGAAAATTATAGACCAATATCACTGATGAACATAGACACAAAAATCCTCAACAAAGTACTAGCAAATAGAATCCAACAATACATTAAAAGGATCATACACCATGATCAAGTGGGATTTATCCCAGGGATGCAAGGAGTCTTCAATATACGCCAATCAATCAATGTGATACACCATATTAACAAATTGAAGAATAAAAACCATATGATCATCTCAATAGATGCAGAAAACTCTTTTGATGAAATTCAACACTCATTTATGATAAAAACTCTCCAGAAAGTAGGCATAGAGGGAACCTACCTCAACATAATAAAGGCCATATATGACAAACCCACAGCAAACATCATTGTCAATGGTGAAAAACTGAAAGCATTTCCTCTAAGATCAGGAACAAGACAAGGATGTCCACTCTCACCACTATTATTCAACATACTTTGGAAGTCCTAGCCACAGCAATCAGAGAAGAAAAAGAAACCAAATGGGAAAAGAAGAAGTAAAACTGTCACTGTTTGCCAGTGACATGATACTATGTGTAAAAAATCCTAAAGATGCCATCAGAAAAGCTACTAGAACTAATCAATGAATTTGGTAAGGTTGCAGGATACAAAATTAATGCACAGAAATCTTTTGCATTCCTATACACTAACAATGAAAGATCAGGGAGAGAAAATAAGGAAACAATCCTATTTACCATCACAACAAAAAAAATAAAATACCTAGGAATAAACCTACCTAAGGAGACAAAAGACCTGTACTCAGAAAACTATAAAACACTGATGAAAGAAATCAAAGATAACATAAACAGGTGGAGAGATATACCATGCTCCTGGATTGGAAGAATCAATACTGTGAAAATGACTATACTACCCAAAGTAATCTACAGGTTCAGTGAAATCCCTATCAAATTACCAGTGGCAATGAGCTGATTCACTTTGTTATAAAGCAGAAACTAACACACCTCTGTAAAGCAATTAGATTCCAATAAAGATGTTAAAAGAAAATAAAATACAACAACAAAAAAATTACAGTGGCATTTTTCACAGAACTAGAACAAGAAATTTTACAATTTGTATGGAAACACAAAGGATCCTGAATAGCCAAAGCAATCTTGAGAAAGAAAAACGGAGCTGGAGGAATCAGGCTCCCTGACTTCAGACTATACTACAAAGCTACAGTAAACAAGACAGTATGGTACTGGCACAAAATCAGAAATATAGATCAATGGAACAAGACAGAAAGCCCAGAGATAAACCCACGCACATATGGTCACCTTATCTTTGACAAAGGAGACAAGAATATACCATGGAGAAAAGACAGCTTCTTCAATAAGTGGTGCTGGGAAAAATGGACAGCTGCATGTAAAAGAAAGAAATTAGAGCACACCCTAACACCACACACACAAAATAAACTCAAAATGGATTAAAGGTCTAAAAGTAAGGCCAGACACTATAAAAGTCTTAGAGGAAAACATAGGCAGAACACTCTATGACATAAATCACAGCAAGAGCCTCTTTGACTCACTTCCTAGAGCAAGGGAAATAAAAACTAAAGTAAACAAATGGGACCTAATGAATCTTAAAAGCTTTTGCACAGCAAAGGAAACCATAAACAAGATGAAAAGACAACCTTCAGAATGGAAGAAAATAATTTCCAATGAAGCAACTGATAAAGGATTAATCTCCAAAATATGCAAGCAGCTCATGCAGCTCAATATCAAAAAAACAAACAACCCAATCAAAAATGGGTGGAAGACCTAAATAGACATTTCTCCAAAGAAGATATACAGATAGCCAACAAATGCATGAAAAGATGCTCACCATCACTAATTAGAGAAATGCAAATCAAAACTACAATGAGATATCCCTCACACCAGTCAGAATGGCCATCATCAAAAAATCTACAAACAATAAATGCTGGAGAAAGTGTGGAGAAAAGGGAACCCTCTTGCAGAGTTGATGGGAATGTAAATTGATACAGCCACTATGGAGAACAGTATGGAGGTTCCTTAAAAAAATAAAAATAGAACTACCATATGACCCAGCAATCTCACTACTGGGCATATACCCTGAGAAAACCATAATTCAAAGAGAGTCATGTACCAAAATGTTCATTGCATAGTTAGGACATGGAAGCAACCTAAATGTCCATCAACAGATGATTGGGTAAAGAAGATGTGGCACATATATAAAATGGAATATTACTCAGCCATAAAAAAGAATGAAATTGAGTTATTTGTAGTGAGGTGGATGGACCTAGAATCTGTCATACAGAGTGAAGTAAGTCAGAAAGAGAAAAACAAATACGCATATATATGGAATTTTAAAAAGCGGTACTGATGAACCTAGTGGCAGGGCAGGAGTAAAGACGCAGGTGTAGAGAATGGACTTGAGGGCCTGGGGGGGAAGAGGAAGCTGGGATGTAGTGAGAGAGTAGCATTGATGTATATACACTACCAAATGTAAAATGGATGGTTAGTGGGAAGCTGCTGCATAGCACAGGGAGATCAGCTTGGTGCTTTGTGATGACCTAGGGGGTGGGGTAGGGAGGGTGGGACAGAGGCTCAAGAGGGAGGGGATATGGGGATAAATGTATAGATATAGTTGATTCACTTTGTTGTACAGCAGAAACTAACACAACATTGTAAAACATTTATACTCCAATAAAGATGTGGAAAAAAAAAAAAAAGAAATGCAAGCAGATGTCCATACAAAGATTTAACCATGAACATTCATATGAGCTGTGTTTGTAATTTCCCAAAACTGGAAACAAGTTTTGATTGTGGAAATAATTGAAATGTCCATGAACAGATTAATGGATAAAAGTGTGGTATACAACTAGAGAAAAGCCTGGGCACAGCAATGACGACCCAACACAGCCAAAAAAAAAAAAAAAAAAAAAAAATGTGGTATAACCATACAGTGGAATACTACTGCCCAATAAAAAGAAAGGAAGGAAGTATAATTGATACATGCAACAACATGGGTGAATCGCTGATTATGTGAGTGATGGAAGCCAGACAGGAAAAGTACATACTGTATGGTTCTAATTTTTATAAAATTCTAAAAAAGCAAATTTATCTATAGTGTCAGAAAGCTGCTTAATAGTTTGAGTAGGGTGGGTAGGAATGAGAGGGAGGGATTACAAAGAGGATTACTCCATTACAAAATGGAGGTGATGGATATGTTGATTATCCATTACTGATTGTGGTGATGGTTTCATGCATGTATACATATGTCAACACTTTCCAAATTTCACACTTTAAATACATGTAGTATATGGAATTCAATTATAATTCAATAAATTCTATCTTTAGGAAATAATCATAGATACCACAAAAATGTATTTGTAAGGATGTTCATTGCAGAAATATTTACAGTATCATGAAAATTCAGAGGCAGATTAAATGTACCATAATAGGAGTAGGTAAAGTAAGTTGTTGTTCTACATAATAAAAATAAGTATAACACATTTATGTAATATGAGATTTGTGATAGATTTTTACTGACCTGGGGAAAGGCACACAATGTTAACAAAGAAAAGCAGGATATAAAACCTTGAAGTATAATCACAATTTAAATATCCTCTCCCCCTCACACCCACCTATAGATAAAATTCCTGAAGGAGATGCACTAAAATTGTCTCTGGGTAGCAATATTGCGGATGGTTTTTGCTTTCCTGTTTATTCTTTTACCCCCAAATTTTCCTAACTTTTTACAATAACCACAATTAGCTTTTTAACCCCCCAAAGAATACCTTTTTAAAAGACCGTTACCCAGATTGGTGAAAATACTGATTCACTAATCATCAGCTACTAGATGTCTGCTCTTGCATGGTACTGGTCTCCTGCTTGTTCATATGTTCACACATTTGTCCGGTGTATGTTTAGTTTTGGTCACAACTCTTTGCTCCCTCCCTGGAGGTGGAGGATACGGACAGACTCAGCCATGCGACTTGCTGTAGCTAGTGGAATGTGAGCAGACAAGATGGAGGCCACTTCAGAGCAGAAGCTTTAGATGCAATTGTGTGGTTTGGCTTGGCCACTGGTGCCCTGCCTTCTGCAAGAGAACAGCATGATGCGTGGGACCGTTTCTCCATTCTGGGTCCCAGAGTGAGAAGACATGTGAAGCAAACCTGAAGTCATCCTGCCTGAACTGCAGCCCTCCTACAACAGGAGTGAGAAATAAAGGTTTGATGCTGGAAGCCTCTGAAATTTGGGAGATTGTTTGTTATGCAGCAAAAGCTGACCACTTCATATTGTCTATATAGATTGTAAGCTCTCAGACAGCAGGGACCAAAGTATAGCATAGCATAGCAGTGTGTGTGCCACAAAATCTAGAATCCAAGTCAAGAGTCTCTGATGCCTTAAACTCCACATGATGGGGTAGAGATATGTGGATGAGGGGTAAGGGTTTAGGCGGGGTGTAGCAATACTTAAAGATGCCTCTAAAAGGGAGAAGGAAAAAGAAAAGAGAGAAAGAAACCAAAATTTTGGAAATGGGGTCGTGGGAGGACAGAAGGAAGTGAGATTGTAGAGATGGAAAGAAGTGGGTGAAGATGAAGAGGAAAGGGAGATACATATAATCAACAAGTGGTCAAGAAATTCTTTCCATCTCGGCCACCACAGGTATTCTTTCTCTGCTTAAAAATGGTGCTGGGATCATTTCCTCCTCAAATGCACCTTTCACCTCATTTTCTCAGCCAGAAAGTGGAAAATGCTCCAATGTAGGTTTTGATGAAAGTGTCTGCTGTCCTAGCAGCTCAGGGTACCAAGGGACCTATGTTTCTTTTCTTTCCAAATGAGAGCTTCCTTTTAGGTTCTCTTGTGTACAGTGCTTTTTCTGGGTACCTGCCTCTGAATTTTCCTTTTTTCTTAACCTGCAGGTCTCCAGTTCAGGTCTACTCTGTGTGCTTAACTTCTCCCAGGAAGATATCACATCTTCATCTTCATACATGGCACCTGTCCGCCTTTCTTGGAGGACAGGATTATTTGATGTTGAGCGCCCAAGAAACTTCACTGAACATTGAGATGTAGGTGGCAAGAATTTAAATTTTCGTATTTAATAACCAGCTCATCTTTTTTTAATACCTAAAGACTTTTTTTTCCAAAAGAAAAAATATCCTAATTATGCACAAAAGAAATTCACTGGGAATTAAATTGAAAAAAAGGTAAAGATGTTAACTATCCTTTAAAAAAAATAATTCAAATTAGAAACACTAATTATAGGAACTCCTTTATATAACATGAAACCTCAGTTCTCTGAGGCATGGGAAAGAGGGATGGTTGTAAAGCAGACTTGAAGAAAACAAAGTTTCTGATTTATGGGGGAATTTGTGTGAATGAGGAATAAAATTTCCCTTGAGGAAGTACTGCCCCATTCTGCTGATAATCTGTATGATTTCTTCTGGGGAGACTAAAGGATATAGAAGGACCAACATTTAATTCTGGAATCAGGATCTAAGGGTTCACCATCTTGGACTTACAAAACCAGGAAGGAAGGAAGCCAGAATATTTCAGTGGTCCCTCTGGTCAGATCAGGACCACGCAGTGAGTGAGTGGTAAAGCTGGGATTTCTAACTGGGTGTGACTCACCCAAAGCTTTCGCTGTTTTCACTTCTCCCTAAGGATGGGCGAGGATCACGATCAGGATCTGAGGGCTGTGTTTTCTGACTCTTTATCAAGGTTTTATTTGCCAATCATCAGACCACAGAGTAACGCCAAGATGTTAAATGGTGTTTTTCAAACTCTGGGTTGTGTCCCGTTATTGAGTCATGAAATCAAATTTTAGAGCATCTCACCACGTAGTTTTGAAAAACAGAACAGAATACAAAATAACAGACTGCACTGGATGCATACAGAAAGAGTGTTGCGGGCCGAACTGTGTCCCTCCAAAATTCATGTGTTGAAGTCCTAACCCCCAGCACTTCAGAAAGTGACTATATTCAGAGACAGAGTGTATTTTTTTCTTTTTTTTTTTGGCCGCACAGCATATGGGATCATAGCTCCCCGACCAGGGATGGAACCCATGCCCCAGGCAATAGAAGCATAGAGTCTTAACCATTGGACCACCAGGGAAGTCCTGGAGATAATCTTTAAAGTGGTAATTAAGATAACACACCACCATTAGAGTGTGTCCTAGTCCAATATTTGGGTATACTTAGAAGAAACCAACTCTGTCAACATCTTGATGTTAACTTCTAGGCTCCAGAACTGTGGAGAAAATAAATTTCTTTTGTTTAAACCACCCAGTCTGTGGAACTTTGTTATGGCAGACCTAACAAATTAATACAAGGGTTAAGAATTATTTTGTGGTATTTTAATTTCAGTCACCCTCCCCCCCCCCCCCACACAGTCACACTCTTAATATAGATTTATAGCCTAAAATTCTTGAAGAACGCTGAGTTAGAGTGAGGCAACATTTCCATAACCAGGGAGTCAGCCATGGAGAACATCTGCGGCCATGCTGTGACGATAGGGCACAGACCCAGTGCCCAAGCAAGCAAAGGCTGCCTGGATCCTCACGAGCAAGAGAGAGAAGCCCTTGGCTTGGCAGAGGGAAATCTCCTACCCCTAACTGAAATTTTACCATGGCAAAAGAATGTGTGTTAGAACAAAGCAGTGCTCTCTAAGTGCAAATTATTTACATCGATTTTTTTTTTTTTCCCTTAAGGGAGCCACTCATCACCCTGTGAGCTCAGCCATTTGGAATTAACCCAGAATCCTTGAAGAAAGCTGGACACTTTATAAGTCAGTAAGCTTCAATCTCACAAAATCCATGCCCAGAAGTTTACCAGCTGTGTTCACAGGAAAGCTCCTCTGGTTCTCATTCCGTCTCTCCCTTCTTATTTTAGACCCTAATAGTTGAAAAATAAGCGTTATTTTAACTTTCAAACATTAAAAAGGCCCTGCATTTGTTGACCAAAATCAAGAGTGGATCTTCTCCTTTGATTCAAGTCTAATTCTTGGTGATGACATCAATCAATATTTCAGGACACCTAGGATCCTCAAAGAGTCATTTTGCTTTCCCCTTATTTTCTATTCAAAAAATATAATACATCTTTTAGATATAATCAAGCAGTCTTCTGTTCTGTTGGTGAGATGATTTATGTTTGCACGGGTCTGAGCAGAGCAGGACCGTCCTACTTGCAGAGGACCCTACAACTGCTCAGCAGGAGGAGAAAGTGTGGGACCTTTCACGGCCTCTCTTGGTGCAAATGTGACTGACAGCAAAAACGTCCAATCACATCTCCATTGCCTGATTGGGGCAGGCCTAATGGGCCCTCCCCTTTCAGTTCTTTGGAGCAGTTCTCTTGCAAAAGGTTTGCAAGCATCCATGTATTTAATTTGTTGCAATGCTGTGAAATTTACAACTCTGAAGGAGATAACGCCCAGCTTTTATTTCTTGAATATAACACTTATGGATATTGGGTTTTTTTTTTTCTCCCAGAAGGAAGGAGTAAAATTATAAATGGAGAGGAGGAGTAGTGCCAGGTTTTTAAAAGGGATTTTGACCAGAGATCTCCCAGAACAATAAACCAGCATTCTAGCATTCTAGTCCCACTATTCTAATTAGAAATATTTCACTCAAAGCTGGCAGTCTGGCTCCCTAGTTTACAGCAGACTCGAAGCAGCAAATAGGAAGGGCAAGTGGGATGAGAAGCACAAAAATGACAGCTAACAGAATAATAAGGATAGTGACAATCAAAATATTAGAGGTAGACGTGAGAATTTGGAAGCCATCTCCTGGGCACACTTGGTGAAGGAACATCCCACCCAGCATAACTTAATAGCCCCTGGCTGTGTTTCAGACCAGATTGACACCACGGAGTAATCCTGAAGACAAACTATGATTCCGCTGAGGAATGACAAAGATTCTCGCTTTGACCAAACTTTAGTTGGGCTCCTCTGAGGCTTCTTCTCAGCTGGACCTCCACCTTGACCCCTCTCCCCTCAGGGTTTGCATAGCCTAGCTGTAGCAAGAATCCTGCTAAGTCAGTTTAAAGAGAATCTCTCTACTCGATATCTTGATATCACTCCTGATATGTGATCCAATTCTTCATCCCCCACCCTTGATATCTGATCACCTTGGTTACCTGCAGCAAGAACCCCTTACTCTTGATGTCTCCTTTTATAATTTCCCATCCACTGGCCCCCTTACCCTGGTCCTTGCCTGTAACTGGCCCCCTTACCCTGGCCCTTGCCTATAAGTTCCAGCCCATCTTTGCCTTCAGAGTTGAGCCCAGTCTCTCTCCCTTGTTGTGATAGTGTTGACACCTATTGCAATAACCCTAAATAAAGTCTTCCTTACTGTTTTAACAAGTGTCAGAGTGATTTGTTCTTTAACGGTCATCAAGAAGACAAGCCTTTCATAGCAGCTTGGATGTAGATGCCTCAGCTGTTTGCTGTCCTGCTCCCAGGAAGTTTAGGCACTAGCTCCTGCCCACTTTACTCTGGGGAGCCCAAAATCTGAGAGAAGGAGCTAAAATGATTATTATTTTGGTGGGTTTATACCAAAGGCAGGGGTGTGTAAGTTGCTTCCTTTCCCAGCTGAACCCCAGCCCACATCTGCTTGGCAAGTGTCTCACCCTTGTATGGGGTTGTATCCCCAGAGTAAGGGATGCCTTTTTCTACTCTTTACAGGGCCCCCTGTAAACTGTGTACCTGTTGGGCTCATCTACCTGGAGGGTTACATTGAAACACTTGTCAGAGGTGTGGTTTGGAAAAATAGTCTGAACACAGGTGTGGGATGGTAACAAGGCAAAAGATAATTTTGTCCGAATACATTCAGTAGCAAATCAGCTGTAACAGAAAGAAAAACAAATACGGTTGACCCTTGAACAACATGAGTTTGAACTGAGTGGGTCCACTTACACAGGGATTTTTTTTCAATAGTAAATACTACAGTACTGCATGATCCACTGGTTGGTTGAAACTGCAGAGGCCGAACTGTGGATATGGAGAACCATGTATATGGAGGGTTTACTATAAATGGAGGGTGGCACTCCTAACCCCCATGTTGTTCAAGTTTCAACTGTCTCTGCAGGTTGAGTCTCTACTTGAGAGGCCAGTGGTTCTCCAACCTCATTGGGCACCAGAATCATGGGGGAGGAGCTTCCCAGGCCACACCCACCAGCAACTGGATTCAGTAGCACTGGGCTGGGGGCCTGGGAATCTGTGTTTTAAATAAATGCTTATGTGATTCAGATCCTTGAGGTTCACAAGAATCTGCCCAAGGAAAGAATTGCTTTCATAGGCAGATGTTTGTTGTCTAAGGCAAAGTCTGAATAAAGTCTGGAAGAGGAGTTGTGAACAGTGATGGAGGTGTATCGTTATGTGTAATCAAATAGCAGGAATCTGGAAATTGCTAGAAGCCTGTAAGGGAAGAGGTTCTAGAAAGATGGAGAAGGCTTCTCTCATGAGAGGAGGGGTCCAGCGACTTGGTAAGAGCTAGGGCCTGAGGAGAAGATGGGCCGAGCAAAGTTCCCAGTGGTGAGAATAAACAAGGAACATTCCAGAACACTGATGTCAAGTATTTAATTTTAAGTTGCTTATACAGGTTATAATCCCTTTCTATTGCCCTTGAACCCTCAGTAATTCTGTTATGAAAACTGGTTTTGTGCCATTAGTCATTTGTGGATAAAGAAGAGGCCCAGCCCAAGGGCCAGCATGGGAAGGGGGTCAAGAGCTTCAGTTATGAAAAGGAAGCAGAACAAAATCCACTTTCCGTCTCTGTGAAGTTTCCTATTTTAGGTACCTCATATGAGTGGAATCATAAAATATGTGTCCATAGCAAACCCCAACTCAGAAGGCATGGGCCGCAAATCCTTCCCCCAAAGGTCCTAAAGCCTTGGTGTCCTACCCTTTTTGAGCAAATACGTTTATCACTAAGGAAAAATTGTAAGCATGCCCCTCTGATATATATGTATATTTATTTTTGTCAATAATATACATGTGCTACTATACTAATATATTATCAACATTACAAAACACATATAAAAATCGAGGTTAAAAAGGAAGAGATGGGAAATTAATACAAGAGTTCTAATAATTTACTCTCCCCTGTCTCCCTGCAACCATGGGCTAGGTCTAGTGGCCACTAGAGCACATGGGCTCCACGTCGGAAGGCCTGCTGAAAGGAAGGTGACATTTAAGTAAGGGAAGGACAGACCTTGCTGCTCTGTGGGTGAGGCCTATTTAGTTGGCAGTCACTTGGTTTACTCAGCCACCCGAATTATAGGAGAATGGTAAGGAAGGAGACAAGAATCTATGCTCAGGTAAAAGGAAGGTGCTTTATGTGCTTCTCAGACTGTGGTCAGTAAATCCTCTCTCAGAGAAAAGCCATGGGAAAAGATACCTTCGTTATAACCAGCTGTGGTCACTAATTAAAAGGGGGAGGGAAAAACCAACTTCCTCAAGGCAGTGACCTTGAACCAGTCAATTTTTGGTTGCTGAGCAGGTATTCCAGGGCTCTTGTTCAGGAATCTTTGGGTTCTCATAGGACCAAGAGGAAGATGAATGTGACTCCCTTCACCAGGGCTCTGGGCCCCAGCTCTTTTTGTGTGTGTGTGTGAAGGTAAGCTATCTACTTTTTTTTTTTTTTTTTTGCGTTACGCGGGCCTCTCACTGTTGTGGCCTCTCCCGTTGCGGAGCACAGGCTCCAGACGCGCAGGCTCAGCGGCCATGGCTCACGGGCCCAGCCGCTCCACGGCATGTGGGATCCTCCCGGACCGGGGCACGAACCCGCGTCCCCTGCATTGGCAGGCAGACTCTCAACCACTGCGCCACCAGGGAAGCCCTCTACTTTTCTTAAAAGAAATTTTTTTTATTGGAGTGTCGTTGATTTACAGTGTTGTGTTAGTTTCAGGTGTACAGCAAAGTGAATCAGTTGTATACATACATATATTCACTCTTTTTTTTTTTTTTATCCCCTCTTTTAAAGATTCTTTGACCGTATAGTGGGCCTCAGCTCTTGCTTCTTCAATTTAATTTAATTTTTAAAAATTGCGGTAAAATATATAAAACATAAAATTTGCCATTTAACCACTTTAAGGTTGCACGAGGTACATTCACAAAGTTGTGCAACCATGGCTAGCATCTGGCTCCAAAACTTTTTCATCACCCCACACAGAGACTCTGTACCCATTTGTTGGAGGAGGTCATTGAGAGCATGTGACCACCAGCTGAACCATGAGCTAGACCTGGGCAGTCAGAGGCATCTCACCTCCTCCCCTGTCCTCGGAAGGTACGTTCTGCCCACTGTTCTCAGCCTGGGAACTACTTTGAAGGATGCAGCCTTGAAAGAGCAATGTGTTGTTGGGACCATGTGGACGGTTTATATGTGACTGAACCCTGTTAAGTCCTCTCTATAAACTTTTAAGATTCTGGCAGATGGGTGCAGAGATCTACTGGTTTTGTAGTGGCCCAAGAAAAATCTCTTGCTTATTAAAACCGCCACCTACTGATCTGGAATGATCTGCCTCTTCCTTGGTTTCTCCCTGCCCTCTGTGTACAGGGGCCAGTTTTACCTGGGAAGCTCCTGAGATTTTGAACCAGTACCATTAAGCAATAACTTTCCATTCTGTCCTCCCAACGGTCCTCATTCACCTCTAAGAGTGGAATTGCTGGGTTAAATGGTAATTATATGCTTAGATTTTTGGAGAAACTACTAAACTGTTTTCCACGGTGGCCACACCAGTTTACATTTTCAACATCGATGTGTGGAGCTTCCAATTTCTCCACGTTTTTACCAACACTTGTTAATTTCTGTTTTTGTTTTTATAGTCATCCTATTAAGTGTGAAGTGGTATCTCATTATGGTTTTCATTTGCATTTCCCTCGTGACTAATGATGTTTGAGCATCTTTTCATGTGCTTATTGGCCATTTGTGTATCTTCTCTTGTTCATTGTAAAATTGGGTTGTTTGTTTTGTTGTTGAGTTGTAGGAGCTCTTTATATATTCTGGATATAAAATCCTTATCAGATATAGGATTGACAAATATTTTCTCTCATTCTGTAGGTCGTCTTTTTGTCTTTTGATGGAAAAAATGTTTTCATTTTAATCAAGTCCAGTTTATGTATGTTTTCTTTTGTGGATTGTGCTTTCGTGTTATATCTAAGAATCTGAGAATTGCCAAATCGAAGGTTATGAAGTTACCTCTACGTTTCCTTTTAAGACTTCTACGATTTTAATTATTATATTTAGGTCATTGATTCCTTTTGAGTTAATTTTTGTATATAGTATAAACTACATGTCCAACTTTATTCTTTTGCATATGAAAATCCAGTTGTCTCAGCACCATCGGTTGAAGAGACTGTTCTTTTCCCACTGAATGGTCTTGAACCCTGGTCAAGAGTCAGTTGATCCATATATGTATGGGTTTATTTCTGGACTCTCAATTCTTTTCTGTCTATCCTTATGCCAATACTACACTTTGGAGATTACTTTCTCTTTGTAGTAAGTTTTTTTTTTTTTTTTTTTTTTTTTTTTTTTTTTTTTTTTGCGGTACGTGGGCCTCTCACTGCTGTGGCCTCTCCCGTTGCGGAGCACAGGCTCTGGACGCGCAGGCTCAGCGGCCATGGCTCACGGGCCCAGCCACTCCGCGGCATGTGGGATCCTCCCGGACGGGGGCACGAACCCGTGTTCCCTGCATCGGCATGCGGACTCTCAACCACTGTGCCACCAGGGAAGCCCTGTTTTGAAATTGAGAAGTGTTGAGTTCTCCGACTTTGTTCTTTTTCAAGATTGCTTTGGCTATTCAGACTTCCCCCCAACCTTCACCAACTCTATAGGAATTTGAGAGTTGTCTTTCTCATTTTTCAAAAGAAAAAGTTGTTGGAATTTTGATAGGGATTGTGTTGAATTTGTAGATCACTTTGAGTCCAGCTCTGGCTTTTTTCTGGAACTATGAGGACTATTGAGAAGCTTCTCACCTGATTCCAGAGGGTTTAACCTTGGAACTTCTTAGCCAGGAGGCTCAGCAACTTCCCAGCACTCTGTCCATGGTGAGTTGGTGAGTCTGGAACAGTGAAACCAGTCAGAACATTCAGTGCCTGTCTTTCCTCCTAGTACTTGCTAAGTACATCACTCAAAACACCAACACATCTCTCTCTTGCATTTGTTCCAGCCTGGAGACCACACTTTAGAACCCACTGTCTTAGTGGGTTGATGAATCAGCACCCAACTGAGGAAGTGGAATTGGACCAGCTGGGTGTTCGGAGGCTAATTGAGACACAGACATTGAACTAACTCTGAGTTTTCCAGTAACTCTTCTCCTTTTATGAATGTATTTTAGTACTTTTGTACTTAAACATATTTTGTAACCTATATACATATTGGTTAGGAATGCATTCAGTTGCATGTAACAAAAGATTTACTTTTCTCATACAATAAGAAGTCCTTACGTAGGTGGTTCCTGGCATTAGTTCAGGCATTCAAAGATTGCAGGGCTGGCATCTTGGCAGTTCTTTTTGCCTTTCACTCACAATCTCAAGATGGCTTCACCACTCCAAATATCACATTTACATTCATAACAGGAAAGGGTGGGAGGGGTACCTCAGAGCTTATATCAAGGAGACAGAAGCTTTTCTAGAAGCCCACAGAAGTCTTCCTATTATATTTGTTAGCTAGAATTGTGTCCCATGGCTCTCTGTAGTTGCAAGAGATCTGGGAATTTAGGGAGCAGGATTGCCATGACTGGCTTCAATCCTGATCCATTGCTCAGAGCTGGGTACGTTACCTTCCTAAACAAAACTGGGATTCTGTGGGCAAGGAATGAGAAGGAGTAAGATATCAGTACAGTGTATACTCGTACATGCAAATACATAGTTGTAGTTATTTTATTATGTGTCCTTAATATGTTCTACCTCGTGTGAGCTTGTTCTCATCCCCAATATTCTAATACCAGAAGTCATCTCATCTTCTTTATTTCTCTGTTGGGCCTACACAGTGGTTTGATACATTGTGTTTACACAGTAAATAAGGGGTGATCTCACCAACAGACAAGCTGGAAAGTTACCCTGTTTAAGAGAATATGCACAAGAGAGGGCTGGAAGGTGCTGTTCCTTTTCTGTTGATGAAAGTCTGATAAGGTGAGTGTAGGGAAAGCAGGATGTGCTCATCTTGTCAGACTGTAAGCAAATTCACCAGAGTTACAGGCTCTGTGTCTTTAAGGCCATGAGTTCACACTGTCCATGATAGGCTTCCTAATTATATACTTTAAACGTTAAAAACACTTTCTTTTCTTGCCCTTTAGGGGAAAAAAAGCAATGTTTCCAAAAAAGCATCTCATCAATGATTCAATCAAAGAAATATCTTAATGAGAAGACAAATAGGAAAAAATTCCCAACATTGTATTTGGGTAGATTTTGATAGTTAATTTAGATTTCCCAATGTGAATGTAAATTAAGAGGCTAAATACTTGAAAGTCAAAAATTTCCCATATTTGAAATTAAAGTCAATGAATTGATCACATTCGTTGAATGTAGCTAGTAAAAAGTGTTAATTTATGGCTAAGTAATTAAACAGGGAGACAGATGGAGAATCAAATGAGTTTTCCTCACATCCAAATTTGCATACTGTTTCTGATGGTGCATACTCTTACTGCTCTATATGGTGCCCTCCAGTATTGGAAGCACGTGGAGAGCTATTCATGTCAGTTTTGCTCATGCATCCCCAAAGAAAGAAAAGGGACTTAGATAAAATGCAGAGCTCAGTTATGTTCTCTCCTGTTTCTCACTCATTCATCCCTTTTGCTTCCATTTCATGGTGGGGAGAATAAGCAACTGCGAAATCATGAAATTCTCTCTATTCTCCATTGTGTAATGGAAAATGCACTGGTTTAAGAATCAGAAGACTAGCTTATTCTACCTTTTTCAATAACTAGCTGTGTGACATTGGGCAACTCTCTTCTCTCTAGTCCCCAGTTGCCTCATTAGCCATTAGAGCTTGCTGTTGACTAGAATATCTCTAGAAAGTATGGCATCGTGGAGAAAGCGATGGTTCTTCTTTTGTTCTTGGATCAACCCCATACCAGCTGAGTCAACTTGGACAAGTTACCTTGACCACAGTGTGCTATATCCAATGCTTGGTAGAGAGGACCTAGGAGTCTATGTCCCTGGGATGGCACGAAGAAATACAACTCTGTGACATAGACTTGAGCTGTCAGACACCACTCCTCCCCCGCAGACATTAATGCAGAGCTGTGCAAAGGAGGGAAGCAATTTCTTTATCATTGTTTACAGAGATTCACTTTGAACCTTTCACTGGATTTTTAACCTCTCGCGGATGGCAAAGACCCAATGACCAGGTGCCAGTTAGTTTTACAGTCCATTTCATTTTCATTTTTGTGTTGTAGCCAGTTGTTTGGGATTACAAAAGTACTAAAGTCTTTTTTTTTTAAGGTTCTAAAAGATGTCCTTGGTGGGTATCACTCTCTGGAAACCAGGTTGCCTTATTTTCCTCAAAGTACCTTGATTTACTTCTTAATATCTTAATGTGATAGCAAATCAATATACTCTGCCCTTCCCTACCCAAGAGGTAAGAACCAGATCCAAACTGGGCAACTTGGATTCTCCTCTAACTTAAATCTTATGCAAAATGAATTAAGAATGGGTACTGTGCATTCTTCCTTTGTCTCTACGGTTCTGCTCCCCAGCCATCTACGCGGCTCAGTATCTTGGAAAGTTGATCCTTACAGAGTCCATCAGTGGATTTCCTTGACCTCTGGATTCCATTTGTGTTTGGCCATTGGAAGGCACTGGCGGGAGGCCAGAAGGTAGAAGAAGGGTGAACCTGGGGTCTCTTTTCATCTTCTTCCCTACCTGCCAGGCACTGTGGGCTGGCTCTTTTCCCTTTACTATTGCCTCAGCTCCATGTATCCGCCCTAGAAATTAATAATTTTTTTCCAGTTTAGTACCACCACAAGTGGCAGTCCTGTTCATTACTCTTTAAAAACTAGTATCAGTGTGAATTGAGAACTGGAAGCTCTGCAGTTGTGTGTGTGTGTGTATTTTTAAACATCAGAATTAATTTATAACCTCTTTCTTTTCTTGGCAAACATTTTTCAATCAAAGCATTATTGTATTTAACGTTGTCTGTTTCCTCATTCATAGTTGTTAATCATAAAAAAAATTAGATACAATTAACATATCATAAAATTCACCCTTTTAAAGTGTACAATTGAGTGGCTTTAGGTTTATTTACAAAATTGTGCAATTATCTCCACTATCTAACTTCAGAACATTTCTATCATTCCAACAAGAAATCCCATACCCATTAAGCATTCATTCCCCATTCCTCTCTGACAACCACTGATTTACTTTCTGTCTCTATGTATTTGCCTATTTTGGATATTTCATGTAAATAGAGTTATGGATTATGTGGTCTTTTGTGACTGGCTTCTTTCACATAGCATAATACTTTCAACATTCATCCAGGTTGTAGCATGTTTTAGTATTCCTTTTTATGGCCAGAAAAATATTCCATTGTATGAATATACTACATTTTGTTTATCCATTCATCAGTTGATGGACATTTTGGTTATTTCTACTTTTTTGGTTATTATGAATATTAGTGCTATGAGTATTCATGCACACATTTTTATTCAAACGTCTGTTTTCAGTTCTTTTGGGTGGATACCAAGAAGAGGAATTACTAGATCATATGGTAATTCTGTGCTTGTTTTTGAGGAATTATCAAACTGTTTTCGAAAGTGGCACTACCGTTTTACAATCCCATCAGCTATGTATGTGGATTCTAATTTCTCCACATCCTCACCAACACTTGTTATTGTCTGTCTTTTTGATTGTAGTCATCCTGGTGGGTGTATCTCACTGTGGTTTTGATTTGCATTCGCTAATGACTAATACTGTTGAACATCTTTTTATGTAGTTATTCTCCATTTTTATGTTTTCTTTGGAGAAATATCTACTCAGATCATTTGCTTACTTTTTAATTGGGTTGTCTTTTTATTGTTGAGTTGTAACTTTTTTACATTGTAGGTGCAAGCCACTTATCAGATATATGAATTACAAATATTTTCTCCCATTCTGTGGATGGTCTTTTCACATTCTTGATGGTGTTCTTTGAGACATAAAAGTTTTTAATTTTGATGAAGTCCAATTTATCTATTTTTTCTTGAGTTGCTTGTGCTTTTAGTGTCATATTTAAGACACCAAGATCCTAGAAAATATTTTATATTGCAATATTTCCTCTCTCCCATGAAATTCTGAGAAACTATATTAGATATTCTAACTTTATCCTACAAGTCTCTTTTAAAAAAATATTTATTTAATTAATTTATTATTTATTTATTTATTTTGACTGCACCAGGTCTTAGTTGTGGCAAATGGGATCTTCATTGCAGCATGCAAGATCTTTCTTAGTTGTGGCATGTCAACTTCTTAGTTGTGGCATGCAGACTTCTTAGTTGCGTCATGCATGCGGGATCTAGTTCCCCAGCCAGGAATCAAACCTGGGCCCCCTGCATTGGGAGCGTGGAGTCTTACCCCCTGGACCACCAGGGAAGCCCCCATCCTACAAGTCTCTTAACCACTCTTCCATCTGTTTTTCTTTCTTTCTTTCTTTCATTTCTTTTTCCAGTTTTACTGAGACATAATTGACATGCATCACTGTGTAAGTTTAAGGCATACAGCATGATGGGTTACATGACTTACATATATTGTGTAAATATTTACATATATCAATATTTAAAGATTTACAAATATTTATATATATTGATTTACATATTTTGTGAAATGATTACCACAATATAGTTAACTAACATCTATCTTATCATATGGATACAATAAAAAGAAAAAAAATGAAGAAAAAAGGACAAAAAATTCTCTTTGTGATGAGAACTCTTAGAATTTATTCTCTTAATGTCTTTCCTGTGTATCATACAGCAGTGTTAGCTATAGCCTTCATGTTGTACATTACATCCCTAGTATTTCCTTATGTTATAACTGAAGTTTGTACTTTTGACCACCTTCCTCTAATTCCCCCTTCCCCCACCCTCTGCCTCTGGTAGCCACAAGTCTGATCCCTTTTTCTATGTGTTTGACTTTTTAATTTTAGATTTCACGTATAAGTGAGATCATACAGTATTTGTCTTTCTCTGTCTGACTTATTTCACTCAGCGTAATGCCTTCATTGCTCATCCATGTTATCTCAAATGATAGGATTTCCTCATTTTCATGGCCAAATAATATTCTGTTATACATGTATATGTATAATTTCTTTACCCAATTTCTTTATCCATTCATCCATTGATGGACACTTAGGTTATTTCCATGTCTTGGCTACTATAAATAATGCTGTGAACATGGGGGTGCAGACATCTTTTGGAGTTAGTGTTTTCATTTCCTTTGGATATATTCCCAGAAGTGGAATTGCTGGATCATGTGGTAGTTCTATCTTTAATTTTTTGAGAATCCTCCATACTGTGTCCCATAGTGGCTGTAGTACTTTTTTTGTTTGTTTGTTTTCCTGTATTTCATTCTGAGTAATTTCACCATATCTATCTTCCATTGCATCAATTCTCTTTTTAGCTGTGTCTAACCTGCTGCTTTTCTGTTTATTGACATTTAATGTCATTTAATATATTTTGCATTTCTGGAATTTCTATTTGCTTTTTTTTTTTTTTTCAAATCTCCTTGTTCTCGTTTATAGTTATCTGTTCACTTTTTAGGGTTTCATATCCCCTATTTAATTCTACTTTTTTTAGGCATATTTAATTTGTATTATTTTCCAGATTATTGATTTTAAAAATCTTAAAGTTTTAGGGTCTCTAATCCTCTTATTTATATTGCAATATTTGTCTTATGTTTCCTGTGGATTGTATGTGTGTGTGTGTTTATATACATACGTATATATGAATATATGTATATATAATATATAATGTAATATATTTATAAGTTCGTCTTTAGCAAGGCTTCTATATTGTGGCAGTCGGCAGTCTAGTGTGGCTTTCTTTGCAGAGAATCTAAGAGATCATCTTGTATTTTCTTCTCCCCTGTTTTTTTTTCCCGGTCCAGGACCATTTTTTTTTTTTTTTTTTTCAGTACGTGGGCCTCTCACTGTTGTGGCCTCTCCCATTGTGGAGCACAGGCTCCAGATGTGCAGGCTCAGCGGCCATGGCTCACGGGCCCAGCCACTCTGTGGCATGTGGGATCTTCCCGGACTGGGGCACGAACCCGTGTCCCCTGCATTGGCAGGCGGACTCTCAACCACTGTGCCACCAGAGAAGCCCCGAGGACCAATTTTTATATTAATTTCCAATTTGATGTTTCCTAGACTCTACAATTAGTAAAATTATAATCTCAGATACGTGAAGCAATGGCTTAAAGTTTTAATTTTCTTTTCTTTTTTACCCAGAGCCCAAGCAGAAAACAGACGAGCTTTCTTCCCTAACTACTGGCTGTGCTGATGGATGAATTTTTCTGGTCCACTCTTTTGCTGAGGTTGCAGCTATTTGACAAGTAAACTCCATGTGGGGTTTTTCACTCTTCCTTCTTCATCTCACCCTGGGCCTCAACTCCTTTCCCCACATGAACATTGAAACTCAAGTCCTTTGGTCATTTAGACCAGACTTCACCCACCTGCCCTTGTATCTGCAGTGTCAGCTCACATAGCAGTTTTCAGTTCTCTCTTCTACATGGCCCTGGGACTTCTCCTTTCTTTCTGGTGAGCTCAACTATAACATTTAAAAAGGTTTTTAAAAACTATATTTTAGGGACTTCCCTGGTAGCACAGTGGTTAAGAATCTGCCTGCCAATGCAGGGGACATGGGTTTGATCCCTGGTCTGGGAAGATCCCACATGCCATGGAGCAACTAAGCCTGTGTGCCACAACTGCTGAGCCCGCGTTCTAGAGCCTGCAAGCCACAACTACTGAGCTCGTGTGCCACAACTACTGAAGCCCACATGCCTAGAGTCCACGCTCCACAGCAAGAGAAGCCACCCAGTGAGAAGCCCGCACACCACAAGTAAGAGTAACCCCTTCTTGCTGCAACTAGAGAAAGCTTACACACAGCAACGAAGACCCAACACAGCCATAAATAAATAAATAAATAAACAAAACAAAAAACCCATTAAAAACCCCTATATTTTAGGCAGCATATCTAGGAGGTTTTTTTTTTTTTTTTTTTTTTTTTTTTTTTTGTGTGTGTGTGTGTGTGTGTGAGATACGTTGGCCTCTCACCGTTGTGGCCTCTCCCGTTGTGGAGCACAGGCTCCGGACGCCCAGGCTCAGCGGCCATGGCTCACGGGCCCAGCCACTCCGTGGCATGTGGGATCTTCCCAGACCGGAGCACGAACTCGTGTCCCCTGCATCGGCAGGCGGACTCTCAACCACTGCGCCACCAGGGAAGCCCTCTAGGAGTTTTTTGAGGGGGGTTTATTTTATCTCAGCATGTCATCTTGACAGTACAGCTTGCCCCCTCCCATTGTTGTTTTTAAAAAGTCTTTTGCTGAGAGATCACTATTACTGGAATAATATGAGCATTAGGCTCGTATGTCTAGCAGGCTACCCTTATGGGAAGAGAGAGAAAGAGAGAGAGTTAGTAAGGAAAGAAATTCTTGTTACATTGAAAGTAGCATTTTGAGCCAGTTCACTAAACTTATCAGTTTTTTAGAGACTTCCCTAACATGCAGTCTGAACACAGGGTGTTGAATTATTGTTTTAGGACTAATTACTCAATGTGTGAATTATTAGTTTTTTTTTTTTATGTGGTACGTGGGCGTCTCACTGTTGTGGCCTCTCCTGTTGCGGAGCACAGGCTTCGGACGTGCAGGCTCAGCGGTCATGGCTCACGGGCCCACCTGCTCCGCGGCATGTGGGATCTTCCCAGACCGGGGCACGAACCTGTATCCCCTGCATCGGCAGGCGGACTCTCAACCACTGCACCACCAGGGAAGCCCTAGATATTTTTTATTTGTTTTTTTCCCTTCTATTTATTAGCATCTCTTCTGTTGGCTGGATCATAGAAAAGATGTCATAGAAAACCCTTAACAAAGCTATTTAATAACAATCATTAGCATCTCTGATAGAACTGTGATAGGAAAGGCATAGAAACAATTGGCTGAAATAAAATCAGAATTTTTACCATCTCTGCTCTTGTCCTGTTAGTCTGTATACAGGAATCTGACAACTAATTCTGAAACTTCCTATAAGACCATACTGTTACTATGGAAATTTTATACTCTACTCTATGGACCTATATAGAGTTCCCCAGAGAGTCCTCAAAGAATTCTGCAGGAAGCTGCTATAACAAATGACCCCCAAATCTCAGTGGCTTACAACACAAAAGATTTATTTCTTGCTTATATATATATTTAATTAAATTTTTATTGACGTATAGTTGATTTACAATGTTGTGTTAGTTTCAGGTGTACAGCAAAGCGAATCATTTAGACATATACACATATCCACACTTTTTTTAGATTCTTTTCCCATATAGGCCATTACAGAGTATTGAGGAGAGTTCTCTGTGTTACATAGTGGGTTCTTATTAGTTATCTATTTTATATATAGTAGCGTGTATATGTCAATCCCTCAGTTTATCCCTCCTCCCTTTCACCCTTGGTAACCGTAAGTTTGTTTTCTACATTTGTGACTCTATTTCTGTTTTGTAAATAAGTTCATTTGTACCATTTTTTTTAGATTCCACATATGCACACTATCATATGATATTTGTCTTTGTCTGTCTGACTTACCTCCCTCAGTATGACAATTGTGAGGTCCATTATTTCTTGCTGATATTGTATGTCCATTGCACATCTTTTGTGGCTCTGTTTACATATCCTCCTACTTCGAGACTCAAGCTGACAGAGCATGTTTAGCCTCAAGCTAAAACATTGCTGGCCCATGGCTGTGGTATAAACAGAACATGGCGAAACTTACATTGCTTCTTACAGCTTCTGCTTGGAAATGACATGTCACTGCTACAGACTTTTCACTGGCTAAAGCAAGTTATATGGCTTCACCTGATGTCACTGGCACAGGGAAATATAATCTTTCCATAGGGAGGGGCAGCAAATGTTTGAGAATGATCATGCAAAGTGCCATAGTATTCAGTAAATCTTTGTCAATTAAACAACTGCATACAATAAATAATCACATATTAATGCATTCTCAAATCCCAACCCTATAAGCCATTCTCTCTGAGTTGAAGTCCACGATTGTGTGCTTTTTTGAATTATGAGAAAAGCTGAAATGAGGTGAAAATAATCTTGAGACTTTTATTGCTGCAACTCAGTAAGAACTTCCCCCCATCGTTGGGTAAAGAAACCACAATATCCATTCCCTCAACCCCACATCTATTGTGTCTTTTCAAAATATATTCTATAGTATTAGAAGGAAAGATGTCTGGAACTTGTAAAGATTTAGAAGAAATTCACATCAGCAGAAAGCCAGGCTGTAAGTCCCAATGAACGGAGGAGCTTAGTCCCAGAGCCAGATTGTATAAGACGGGGCTTAAAAAGTAATCTGAAGCTATCCTATGTAAAACTCACTGTCTGCCAAGAGGAAGCCTCAAAGGGGGTTGCAGAGAATGAAGTAATGAAATGGATTCCAGACTGCCAGGAGGATTTTCTTCATTCAAACAAGACCAACTTACCAAACCTTGCTCTGTGTGAATCTATGATTTCCCTCTTTCTACAGAAAAATGAAGGAAGGCATATAGATATTCTTGCTGGAGCTGGAATACATAGAGAAAAGATGCTTATCTGTGCAAAAAGATAGATAAAGGAAAGCTATGACTGGACTCTGCAGTGCAAATGGCAGAAATTAGATTCAAACTACTTTTAGAGAAAGGGAATAATACTGGTTCTCAAAGCTGAAAAGCCCAGAGATGGATTTAGCTTTAGGTATGGCTGAATCCAGAGTCCCAGGTCATACTGTGTCATCTCTGTCTCTTGTCTCTCCTTGTTTCTGTTTGGCTTTATTCTACAGGCTGGGTTATCCCCATCTACAGGCTGGGTTACCACCTGCCTTGGCTGAGCATTCAGACATCTCTGGAGCTACGTGCAGCCGAATCAGGTCTTTAGCCTGCTGCTAGCCTGTGTCTATCCTTCCTTTGCAGCTGACCTGGGCCTCTTTGTGAGCGTCCACTGAGGTGCTCTAGCTCTCACGCTCTGCCATTTGCTGCTGGTTTCCAGCCATCTGTCTCTTCTTCTGCAGGGCCTCAGCGTGACTTAGCATAACTCAGCCAATGCTGCTGTCTCTGTAGGCTTTCCCCACAGGTTTTTCATATGCCTGCATCATTGCCCCTGCCAGAGCACGCCCGACCACCAGGATACTTTCCCAGGCCACCACCAGTGAAATCTTTAGCAACTGAGCTGCTGCTTTGTGACCTACCGACCCAGACAGCATCCTGTTTGCCCACCACGTGGTGGATGAGGTCATCGCAAAGCCCCATCTTTCGGCCTGTATTGTCTGACCTCCTTTGGCATCACTTGAGCTTCCTCCCAGAAGCAGACACTGAAATGGGCTTAAGCAGGCAAGGTTTTTATTAGGGCAGATGCCTGTGAGAAAATGGGGAAGGCAGCCAGGAAAATTCAGGAGAGCCAGCAGACCTCAAGAGAAGAAGGGAGGGAGGGTTGGGTGGAAAGGTCCCAGACCGACAAGCAGTTTAAGGAAGACTCTGCAAGGATGCCAGGTAGTTCTTGAGCCCACCTGGGGGTCACCCATCTCTCAGGCAAGACCAGCTACATCATATGTAGGGCCCGGTGTGAAACGAACATGCAGGACCTCTTGTTAACAAATTTTTAACAGCAGAGCGTTCAACCAAGTAGGGGGCCCTTATGAGCGGAAGGTTCTGTGTGACTGCGTGTGGGTCTTGTGCCGGGGAAGCCAGCCCTGCTCCCAGGCTGCTATAGTATCCCCACTGTGCTCAGTCACTGCCTGGGAGTAGCTCACGGGAAAAAGGGGGGCCTCAGTACCACACAGTGATAGATTTCAGAGCCCAGGGGGTGCGGCCCTTTCTGTGTATGTGTGGATTTTTACTCTTATCTCTTAAGAAGGCTGAGGATGAACGTGTTATCCTCTATTTCCAGCTAATACTTGAAAATGGAACTTTAATCCTGATGCAATTTATTTGTGTGAATGCTGTGAAGTGGGGATTTAAGTTTTGCCCTTAGTTGAAAACGATGTGTCCCATCATTATTTATTGAATGGCTGGTCTTTTCTGATTTAAATGCCCATTGTGTCAAATGTTAAATTCGCATCTATACGTGGGTGACAGGAAGTGATAATGGAGTTGTTTTCATCTTATTTTAGCTGGGTTCTCAAGAGATGCCATGTCCCACTTTCCAAGTGGGTGGACCAGGAAGGGTTGGCAGAAGGCTTTTAAGACTCTTAGTTTCTCGAAAATACAGGGTGCACGAAAGAACTAAGAGGGACTCTAGAGGAGGATTTTCCTTAGAGAGGGTGGTTGACGAATTCGGGGTCCCTTCACCCCAAAAGGGAGGTAGGGGTGCTTGCCCTTCTTCCTACGTCTAGGGAAAGGGGATCCCGTGGGACCACCCAGAGAGCTTGCTGTGCGTGTCCCACAGCTGGGGTGACGTGGTAGGCTGGTGTTTGACTCGTTCCAGAAAAATCTTAAGCTCAAGGATCTGCAGCTGCTCCGTGTGGCAAGGGCAGGTGGCCACCCTGCCCCGTTTCCCCCTCCTTCCCCTCCCAGGGCTGCCCTCAGCATCTCCACCCTCCTGGGCATCACAGAAGCCAACTTCTCAAACGGCCCCAACTTGGCTCCTTGGCCTCTGGATTCCCACTGGGTCTGGGCATCCGGAGGCCCCAGCAGAGGGGAGAGTGGACAGGCAGACACAGGTGGGAGCATGTACCCCCCGCCGCCTCGCTGCTGGGCACGGTTTGTGGAAGGGCTGCAGTTCACAGCTCCACACCCCTGCTGCCTCTCCCTCCTCCAGGCCCAGGGGTGAGAGGTGCTCCTGCTTTCCCGAGCTCAGAAGCCTTCCCTTCTCTGCTGGTTTCCCTCAACGCTGCCCACACTTTATTGGCTCTTCCTGCCTTCATTGAATCAGCTTGCATTTCCCTTCCGAGTGGGCCATCTGTGTCCCATGGGGAGGAACCTCGATGCCATGGCTTTTGATCTTTTGGAAGAAGATCTTTGTTCATTTCTTTTTCCTAATTCAACCTTTTTTATGCTGAGTGCAGAAAACTTGGAAATTAGAAGTGCATTGGAGAAAAGTTGGAGGGCTTAGCCTGACTGTTCTGTTTTCTCCATTCTACCCCAGTTCCTGGGTGATCTCATCCAGGCCCAGAGCTTCAATTCATCTGTATGCTATGGATCCCCCAATTTATATCCTCACCCATTCTTCTCCTCTGAGTTCCAGGTTTGTGTGTCCAAAAACCTATTTACTATGTCCACCTGGTGTCTGCCAGAGCTCCTGATCTTCCCGCGCACCCAGCCGCCTGCGCCCCAGATTTGGAGCCACTGAGGACTGTTTTCTCATTACTCCCCTCTCCTCCTTTCCTTCACCCCCCACTTTGAATCCATAATCAAGTCCTGCTGTCCAACTTCCAAAATAGACGTCAAATCCGTGCCCCTCTCTCCACATTGTGGCCATGCCACTTGCCCAAGAGACCTTTGTCACTTGTCTGCACAGTAGCTTTCGTAGGGTCTTCCTGCTTCCGTCTTCTTCCAAAAAGTCAGAGTTGTGTTACTAAAGTGCAAATCAACAGTCGTCACCCTCACGCGTCCCAGGATGAAGTCCAAACTCCTTACAGTGAGCTGGAAGCGGGCCCACTGGATCCAGTGGGGCAGTTTGCGTCCTGCTCTGGGCTCCCGGCCACCATGTCCGAGGGCTGATATATGGCCTGAGCCTGGGTCTGTGTCCTGCCACAGGAAGAAACTCTGCTCCGAGGAGAGGGTGCGTTTCTCCAATCTGTGCAAAGGTTCCCTGACTGCTGGGCTCTAATGGCCTGGTTTCTGCTGCCTGTCTAGCATCACATCTTATTGCTCTGCCCCTTGTTTCCGGGACTTCAGCCACAGCGAATTCCCTCCCTCTATGAACATGCTTGTCCCCAGATATGTGCAGTAGCAGGTGTGGGTCTCTGCTTCTTGACTGTCCTTCATTCTCAGTCTTTGGGTCTCTGTCCAAATATTGCTCCTTCAGAGAGGTCTTCCCTGACCACTTGAGTAAAGTGACAGCCCCAGTCAATTCACACACTTACCTAGTGATTCCATAAATATTTAACGAGTGCCTGCTAAGTGCCAGGCATTGTTCCATGTGTTGGAACGATGAGAATTCCTGCCCACATGGAGGTTATGTTCCAGTGGTGAGAATCAAAGATGAGATGAAACGGTGCATTTTTTGTGTTAACTTGGCTAGGTCATGGTAGCCAGTGTTTGGTCAAATGCCAGTCTAGATGTTGCCCTGAAGGTATTTTTTTGATGTAATTAAGATTTCAGTCAGTAGACTTTGAAAAAAGAGGATTGTCCTCTGCTGTGTCAGTGGGCCTTGATCAGTCAGTTGACAGCCTTAAGAGACAAGACTTGAGAGGTCTCCCGAGGAAGAAGGAATTCTGCTTCCTGCCTGCCTTAAGACTAGAGACTCCAACGTCTCCTCTTTCATGGGTCTCCAGCCTGCTGGCCTGCCTTACAGATGTAAGCCTTGCCAAGCACCCAGTCGCGTGAGCTAATTCCTTAAAATCACTCTCTCTCTCTTTCTAGGTATATCTCCTATTGGTTCTGTTTCTTTGGGGAACACTGATTAATACGATAGACAAGATAAAGAAGTAAAATAGATTACATATACAGCAGGTAGTAATAAAAAAGAAACAAAAAAAACAATGGAGAAAAACCCATAATCTTATTTATTATTCTTCACTGTCTCATGCTGTTCTGGTTATCTTTGCTGTGTAACAAAGCACCCCGAACTTAGTGGCATTAAACAGCAATTATTTTATTGTGCTAACACATTCTGAGGGTGAGGAATTTGGAAAGGGCGCCATGCGGATGAATATTCTCTACTCCAGGATGTCTTGGTCTCAGCTGGCAAGACTCGAGGTGGAAAGAGCAGAGGCTGCAGGAACCATATCTTGGGTGGCCCCTTCACTGACCTGCCTGGGGCCTAGGCTGGGCTGGCTGAGGGCCGGGCTCCACTGAGACTGTTGACCCCAGCACCTCCACGTGCCTCGCCTGTGAGTTGGGTGTCTCACTGCACAGTGATTGGGTTCAGGGTGGGAGCATCCAAGGGGAGTGTTTGGGCAATGAGCATTCTGAGAACTCCAGGTGGAAGAGGCTTGGTTAACTGGGTGGTTAGGGGAGGTGGGGTAAGGAAATGTGTGAAGGCGGTCAAAGGCTTCAATCTTCCAGTTATAAGATGCATGAGTTCTGAACCCCGAATGGACAGCACGGTGACTATAGTTAACAATACTGTATTGCATACTTGAAAGTTGCTAAGAGGGTACACCTTAAATGTTCTTACCACAGACACACACACACACACAGCACACAAAAGTTAACTATGTGAGAGAATAGATGTGCTAACTGACCGTATTGTGGTAATCATGTCACCATATATGCATATATGAAATCATCACGCTGTATACCTTAAATTTATACAATGTTATATGTCAAATATATCCCACTAAAACTGAAGAAAAAATTAAGACGATGTTTTCAAACCATCTCACACATTCAGCACCTAACACAGTTCCTAGCACACAGAAGATAATCAACGAGCGTTTATTGATTGCATAAACAGAAAAGCCCAAGCCAAACAAAAGAAATATCACACTTATTCTACTACCTAGAGATAATCACTATTAAAATAATGCTTCTGCTAATTTTTTTCAATGCAGGGACTGTATACACATATGTCCTTTTTACTCAACCATCACTTCTATAAGTACCCTTAACGTTATAATATTTTCCACTTAATATTAAAACTTTCCCATGCCCATAAATATTCTTCTGCACCACAATATGGCTGTGTAGTTGCACATTTTCAGAGGTACTGGACTTTACGTATTTGATCTTGTAGTATTAGGTAATCGGATGTTTCCCAGTATTTTGCTGTAAGTAAATACTGCAATAAACATATTTGTGTGTATGTCTTTACACATTTTTGTTAATAATTCTTTTAAGGATAAATTCCTAGAAGTAAAATTGTGGGTCAAAAGTATATACACTTTCAAGATCTTTCACACATATTCATTCATTATGATTTTCTCATTTCTGAGAAACCGAAACTGAACAGTCAACAAAATCTTTCTTGCATGTTTTAAATTAGATTTATTTTCTTTAGAACAATAAAGCATACTTTTTTTTTTTTTTTTTTGGTCTATTCTAAATGTAGATCTTTATGGCTTTTGCTGTTTTTTTTTTTTTTTTTTTTTTTTGCAGTACGCGGGCCTCTCACTGTTGTGGCCTCTCCCGTTGAGGAGCACAGGCTCCGGACGCGCAGGCCTAGTGGCCATGGCTCACGGGCCCAGCCGCTCTGCGGCACGTGGGATCTTCCCGGACCGGGGCACGAACCCGTGTCCCCTGCATCGGCAGGCGGACTCTCAACCACTGCGCCCCCAGGGAAGCCCAACTTTTGCTTTTTTGATTTCAATAAAATCAGTAGTGCTTCTGAAAAGAAGTATTAGGAGGCTTTCTAAAAATATTCATCTTTGCAAAAATGTTCAGATTTGAAAGTGAAATGTGTCCCTAGTAATTGAATCCCCCTGCAAACCAATTCATCTCAGTTCTATGTAGCAAAGAAAATTGCAGGGTGAGAGGCGTGACTATAGCACATTACTTGTGCTACATGACTTGCAAACTTGCTTGAACAAAAACCTGGAGCCTAGATGTACACAAAGAGAAGAGTTTAATTTTTAGTGATAATGATATGACATTTCATCTTTTAGAAACGATTGTTCTGTGAGTTTTAATCCTCTTAGCGACCATCTCGTCTCTTTCATTTTGGCACACCTTTAGTTATATTAATGATGGCTGTTATACTGATGCATAATCTAACTTTTATAGTCTCACTAAAGTTGCAGAGTAAAGAAACAGGCTATCATATCACATAATGCAGCCGTAGCTGCATTTACAATTTATCATCTATGTATAATCAAGCTCTCTCTGAGCTTGTATTGTAAGTTGTGCATATGCTTAAATGTTGCACATTCTATGAACCGGTTGGTTTCATGGTATCTCACATCTAGGTTAGCCAGTGTGATGGCCAACTACCTCAACCTTATCAGGAAGATGGCCTGTAAAACATACATTTATCTGTTTGTGTCTCTATCTCCCTCAGAGCAAATGCTATCAGTAGAATAAAATATTAAAGCTTCTAATTTTTAGATTAAAAATAAAGTGATTTGTAGTAATTTTCTCCCCCCCACTTTGATTGAAATATAACCAGCATATAATATTGTATTAGTTTAAACTGTACAACATAATGTTTTGATACTTGTATATATTGTTAAATGATTATCACGTTAAGTTTATTCAATATCCATTACCTCATACAATTACAATTTTTTAATCTTACAATGACAAGTTTTAAGATCTACTCTTTTAGCAATTTTCAAATATACAATACAGTATTGCAGTCATGATACTGTACATTACATCCTCAGAACTTATTTATCTGGTAAGTGGGATTTTGTACTTTTTGACCACCTCCACCCCTCCCTTCTACAACTCTGGCAACTACCAATGTAGTCTCTGTTTCTATAAATTTGGTTTCTGTCGATTCCACATAGGTGATGTCATACAGTATTTTCTTTCTCTGACTTATTTCCCTTACTATAATGTCTTCAAGGTCCATCCATGTTGTCCCAAATGGCAGGATTTCCTTCTTTTTATGACTGATTAATATTCCATTGCATATATACACACATTTTCTTTATCTATGCACCTGTTGATGGACACTTAGGTTGCTTCCATGTCTTGGCTATTGTAAGTAATGCTGCAATGAACATGGGGTGCAGATATCTCTTCAAGATAGTCTTTTTGTTTCCTTCAGATATATACTCAGAAGTGGAATTGCAGGGTTATACGGTAGTTCTATTTTTATTTTGAGGAATCTCCATACTGTTTTCCAAGGTGGCTGTACCAATTTACATTCTTACTACCAGTGCACAAGGGTTCCCGTTTCCCTCAAGCCTTGCCAACACTTGTTATCTCGTGTCTTTTTTTTTTTTTTTCGGTATGCGGGCCTCTCACTGCTGTGGCCTCTCCCGTTGCGGAGCACAGGCTCCGGATGTGCAGGCTCAGCGGCCATGGCTCACGGGCCCAGCCGCTCCGTGGCATGTGGGATCTTCCCGGACCAGGGCACGAACCCGTGTCCTCTGCATCAGCAGACGGACTCTCAACCACTGCACCACCAGGGAAGCCCTCTTGTCTTTATGATGATAGCCATTCTAACAGGCTTCAGGTGATACCTCACTGTGGTTTTGATTTGCATTTTCCTGAAGATTAGTGATGTTAAATATCTTTTCATGTACCTGTTGGCCTTGTATCTGTCTTCTATGAAAAACATCTATTCAGTTCCCCTGCCCATTTAAAAATCAGATTGTTTGTAGTTTTACTATTCAGTTGTATGAGTTCTTTATATATTTTGGATATTAACCTCTTAGCTGATGTATCATTTGCAAATATTTTCTCCCATTCTGTAGATATCTTTTCATTTTGTTGATGGCTTCCTTTGCTCTACAGAAGCTTTTTAGTTTTAGTTTGATGTAGTCCCACCTTTAATTTTGCTTGTGTTACCTTTGTTTTTGATGTCAAATCCAAAAACTAAATTGCCAAGATTGATGTTAAAGTTGTTATTGTCTATGTTTTCTTCTAGGAGTTTTATGATTTCAGGTCTTATGTTCAAGTCTTTAATCCATTTTGAGTTGACTGTTGTCTATGGTGTGAGATGGGGGTCCAGTTTCATTCTTTTGCATGTGCTGTCCAGTTTTCCCAACACTATTTATTGAAGCCATTATCCTTTCCCTATTGTATATTCTCCTTTGTCATAAATTGATTGACCATACATGCATGGGTTTATTTCTGGGCTCTCTATTCTGTTCCACTGATCAATGTGCCTGTTTTTATGCCAATATTGTACTGCTTTGATTACTATAGCTTTGTAATATAGTTTGAAATTAGGGAGTGTGATGCCTCCAGCTTTGTTCTTCTTTCTCAAGATTGCTTTAGCTATTCAAGGTCTTTGTGGTTACATACAAATTTTAGGACTGTTTTTCCATTTCTGTGAAAAATGCCATGGAATTCTGATAGGAATTACATTGAATCTATAGATTGCTTTGGGTGGTATGGGCATTTTAACAATATTAATTCTTCCAATCCACAAGCATGGGATATCTTTCCATTTATTTGTGTTTTATTTAATTTCCTTCAGCAAAGTGTTATAGTTTTCAGCGTACAAATCTTTCACTTCTTGGTTAAATTTATACCTTGGTATTTTATTATTTTTGGTGCACTTGAAAATGGGATTGTTTTCTTAATTTCTCTTGATGATTTTTCATTGTTAGTGTATAGAAGTGCAATTGATTTTTATAAATTTTGTATCCTGCAATTTTATTGAATTTATTAGTTCTAACAGTTTTTTAAGGGAGTCTTTAGTGTTTTATATATATAGGTTCATACCATTTGCAAATAGAAACAGTTTTACTTTTGCCTTTTTGATTTGGATGCTTTTTATTTCTTTTTCTTGCTTATTGCTCTGGCTAGGACTTTCAGTACTATGTTTAATAAAAGTGGTGAGAGTGGGGATCTTTGTTCCTTGTTCCTAATCTTAGAGGAAAAGTTTTCAGCTTTTCACCATTGAGTATGACGGTATCTGTGGGCTTATCATATATGGCCTTCATTATGTTAGTATGCTCTTTCTATACCCAGATTGTTGAGAGTTTTTATCATGAATGGATGTTGAATTTTGTCAAATGCTTTTTCTGCATCCATTGAGAGGAATTATAGTAATTTTCTTTGGCAATGTTATAGTAGCAGCAGATTACTATCCTGTAGCAGGGTTTATTTGCAATGACATTGTCACTATTACTGATGTTAGCTTCTAATGAACAATACTGAGATCTTTGTTAGCAGTGGTTTCCTACTATATCTTTCTAAGTTCTTGCCAATTTAACATATCCTCTTCCTATGTCTATTAAGTGACCTCCAGAATCATGAGGAATTCTTTGAAATTAGTTTGAATCTTGGTCCAGCCACAGCTTTACATCCTTGAGTATATGATGATGGGCTCAAACCTTGCTTCCTCATTAGGGATACTGGCACTTTCTCCCAGTTGCTTCTCTGTGCTCTGGGAAGAAGATGAACATTTGTACCTGAAGGGGGAACGCACTGAGTTTAAAAAGATAACATAACTAACCATTTAAGATTTTATTATTATTATTATTTTTGTGGTACACGGGCCTCTCACTGTAGTGGCCTCTCCCATTGCAGAGCACAGGCTCCGGACGTGCAGGCTCAGTGGCCATGGCTCATGGGCCCAGCCGCTCTGCAGCATGTGGGATCTTCCTGGACCAGGGCACGAACCTGTGTCCCCTGCATCGGCAGGCAGACTCTCAACCACTGAGCCACCAGGGAAGCCCTAAGATCTTTTTTTAAAAAGTTAATAAACAAATTTTTACAGATGTGAAATTAGCTCATATAAGTTCATTTAACAGATTCAGTCCACATTTTGTTTTCACTGGACCCAGAACATTTTTGTTATACCAAGGTATTTGTACTTTGTATTAGCTAAGATTTGGGGGGCTTAAATTATTCAAGAATTATGCATTTGTAACAGGAGTCCTAGTTGTGTAAGGTCAACAGGGTTCCAGAGATGTCTCAGCCCTGAAATATAACACTGGACACTTAAGACTGTCTGTATTATTTTCTGCCATTTTTATGAGGTCCAGAAGATCCTTGATAAAGGAGTTTACCCCTGTTGTTGGTGGTCTGTATCCATCATTCAGAGTGTCATGAGACGTTGCAACCTAGGGGGAAAGTTGTCAGCTTTTTACCATTGATTATGAGGGTGAAGAATTCCTGCCACCTGTGAAGAATTCCAGATATTTCCATAGTCCCCACACAAAGTCTCAGGTCCACATCAGAGTTGTCTGATTCTATTAGAGTTTGCAGAAATTGTGAAAAATATCCCCAAGATATTTTTATTCTTAATTAAAATCCAAGGAAGAGGAGTGGCCAAGATGGCGGAGTAGTTAGACCCTGAGCTCATCTCCTCCCATGGCCACACCAAGGTTACGACTATTTACAGAGCAACTATAAGTAAAATAAAATAACTAAATTTAGTTTTTTAACTAAAATAAAACCAGAAGATTAGCAGAAAAGATCTCTAACCAAAGACATAAAGAAGAAACCACAATGAGACAGGTAGGAGGGGTGGAGATGTGGTTTAGTCAAGATCCATACCCCCCCAAAGGTGACCTACAACAGAAGGATAATTACACCTGCAGAAGTTCTCCCCAAGGAGTGAGGGGTCTGAGCCCCACATCGGGTTCCACAGTCCAGGGGTCCTGCACCTGGAAGATAAGCCCTCAGAACATTCAGCTTTGAAGGCCAGTGGGGTTTATTTTCAGGAGATCTGGGGGCTGTGGGAAATAGAGACTCCACTCTTAAAGGGCGCACACAAAATCTCACGTGCTCTGAGATCCAGGGCAGAAGCAGTAATTTGAAAGGAACCGGGGTCAGACCCACCTGCTGATCCTGGAGAATCTCCTGGAGAGGCAGGAGGCAACTGCAGCGCACCCTGGGGACATAGACACTGGCAGCATCTCTTCTGGGAAGCTAGTTCTACCATGTGGACACTGATGTTGGCAAGGACAACTTTGGAATCCTCCCTCTAGCTTACTGGCACCAAAACCTGGCCCCATACACCAGCCTTTCTGCACTAGTACTGGGAGGCCTCAGGCCAAGATACTGGCTGGGCAGAGACATAGCCCCACCCACCAGCATGTCTGCTGTCCTAAGCACTCCCTGAGCCCACAACTGCCCCGGCATCCAGCCCTGTCCACCAGAGACTCAGGACCTGGCTCCACCCAACAGTGAGCCCTGGGATCCCCTGGGCCTCAGCCCTGTCCAGCAGGCTGATACCAGCACTGAGACACTCTGGACCCCTCAGCCAGCTGCCCCAGGATCCAACCCCACTCACCAACAGGCCAACACCTGATCTGGGACATCCCAGACACCACAGCCAGCTGTTTTCAGGAACTGGGCCCACTCACCAGTAGTCCTACACTAGTTCCGGGTTCCCTGGCCTCACAACCACCCTCCCCAGAGTCTAGTTCTGGCCACCATTGGGCCAGCACTAGCCCTGGGAACCCTAGGACCACACAACCCACAGCCGCATGACCTGGCCCCAGAAACCAGCCTCTGCACAAGGCAGGACCTGGCAACCAACCAGACTGGAGGCCAGTCATGCCTACCAGACCACCCGCGGTGGTCAGCCTGCAACAACAGAACGATAGCTCACGTAGGGGGCACTCCTAGAGTATATGGCTTTGGTGACCAGAGGGTAGTGCACTGTTGAGATGCACAGAACGTCTCCTACAAAAGAGGAGAATGCCACTTCTCCAGGGTTGGGAAACGTCACCAACCTACCAGATACGTAGAAATTAAAAAGATCAAATTAAGTAAAATGAGATGCCAGAGGAACATGTTCTAAACAAAGAAACAAGATAAAACCCCAGAAGGAGAACTTAGTGAAGTGGAGTAAGCAGTCTACCTGATAAAGACTTCAAGGTAATGATCATAAAGATTTTCAAAGAATTTGGGAGAAGAATGGCTGAAGAGAGTGAGAAGTTGGAAGGTTTTAACAATGAGTTGGAAAATATAAAGAAGAACCAAACAGAGATGAAGAATACAATAACTGAAATGAAAACTACACGGGAAGGAATCAACAGTAGAATAGATGATACAGAGGAACGGATCAGCAAGCTGAAAAACAGAGTAGTGGAAATCACTGATGCCGAACAGAAAAAAAATTTTTAAAGAATAAAAAGAAATGAGGACAGTTTAAGAGACCTTTGGGACAATATCAAGCACACTAACATTCACTTTATAGGGGTCCCAGAAGGAGAGGAGAGAGGGGTGTGGGCAGAGAACATTTTTGGAGATATAATAGCTGAAAACTTCCCTAACCTGGGAAAGGAAAAGACTTCCAGGTCCAGAAAGCAGAGAGAGTCCCAAACAGGATGAACCCAAAGAGGAACACACCAAAGCACATTGGAATTAAAATGGCAAAAATTAAAGAGACAGTATTAAGAGCAGCAAGGGGAAAGCAACAAGTTACATACAAAGGAACTCCCATAAAGCTGGCGGCTGACTTTTCAGCAGAAACTTTGGAGGCGAGTAGAGAGGGGCACAATATATTTAAAGTGATGAAAGGCAAAAACCTACAACCAAGAATACTCCACCTGGCAAGGCTTTCACTCAGATTTGAAGGAGTGATCAAAAGTTTCACAGAGGGGCTTCCCTGGTGGCGCAGTGGTTGAGAGTCTGCCTGCCGATGCAGGGGACACGGGTTCGTGCCCCCGTCCGGGAGGATCCCACATGCCGCGGAGCAGCTGGGCCTGTGACCCATGGCCGCTGAGCCTGTGCGTCCGGAGCCTGTGCTCCGCAACGGGAGGGGCCACAACAGTGAGGGGCCCGTGTACCTCAAAAAAAAAAAAAAAGTTTTACAGAGAAGCAAAAGCTAAGAGAGTTCAGCACCACAAAACCAGCTTTACAAGAAATGTTAGAGGGACTTCTCTATGCATAAAAGAAAGGGCCACGACTAGTAACATGAAAATTACAAGGCAAATATACAGTAAAGATAGTAAATCATTCGCGCCCAAAGCTAGTAGGGAAGGTTAAAGACAAAAGTAGTAAAATCATCTGTATCCACAAGAAGTAGTTAATGCATTCACAAAACAAAAAGATGTAAAATATGATGTCAAAAACAGTAAACATGGGTGGGGGGGTGAATAAAATGCAGGACTGTTATAATGAGTCTGAACTTAAGAGATCAGCAACTTGAGATACATAGATAGATAGAGGTATACATTGCTAGGTACAGTGTGGGGAATGTAGTCGATAGCTATGTTAATATCTTCGTATGGTGACATATCATGACTAAACTTATCATGGTGATCATTTTGATATGTACAGAAATATCAAATCACTATGTTGTATAACAGGGACCAACATAGAGTTGTAGGTCAGTTTTACTTCAAAAACAAGCAAACAAACTCATAGAAAAAGCGATCAGATTTGTGGTCACCAGAGGTGGGGGGTAGGGGTAGGAGGAATTGGATGAAGGCGGTCAAAAGGTACAAACTTCCAGTTATAAGATAAATAAGCACAAGGGATGTAATACACAACATGGTAAATATAATTAACACTGCCGTATGTTATATATATGAAAGTTAAGAGAGTAAATGCTGAGTTCTCATCACAAGGAAAAATATTTTCTATTTCTTTAATTTTATATGTATATGAGATGATGGTGTTCACTAAACTTACTGTCGTAATCATTGCATGATGTATGTTAAGTCAAATCACTATGTTGTACACTTTAAACTTATACAGTGCTCTATGTCGATTACATCTTAACAAAACGGGAAGAAAAAAAAATCCCAGGAAGTCCAGAAACTCATCGATAGCATAAGTAAATTGAAATAGAAATACTTCACTATCTCAGCTCATCAATGACATCTTACATTTCTTTTTTCCTGAGCATTAAATGGAAAAAAAAAAAAAAAGCCCAGTGGTTTCTCTTAGAATATTTCCATCGAGTTGTTGTTTTCACCTTGGTGCCTGGGTTTTTTCTTCCTTGGCAGTCTTCAGCATTCTCTTGGAAGTGAAGGCACACCATAAGTCAGTTGCCGAAGCTTTATTTTTATGCCTGTTTTCTTTTGCACAGTGTAATGTATCACCAAAAAAGCTATAATTTTGACTTTAATTAAGGTGGACCTCATTGAAACTTTTTACTACATTTTTGGTACAAGTCTGGACTCTGAGTTTGTTATTGTGCATTTAGATTTGTTTGTATAAGCTTAAATGTGCATATTCTTTATTGCTTTTCTTTTGAGATTGGTTTGTATTTTTTTTTCTTTTTTTGCGGTACGCAGGCTCCTCACTGTTTTGGCCTCTCCCGTTGCGGAGCACAGGCTCCGGACGCACAGGCTCAGCGGCCATGGCTCACGGGCCCAGGCGCTCCACGGCATGTGGGATCTTCCCAGACAGGGGCACGAACCCGTGTCCCCTGCATTGGCAGGCGGACTCTCAACCACTGCGCCACCAGGGAAGCCCCAAGATTGGTTTGTATTTTAAGTCTTATGCTTTTGACCTAAAAGTAGCATTTCGCTTTCACCTTTCTTTTACTTTGAAAATAATTTATTTTATTGAAGTATAGTTGATTTACAGTGTTGTGTTAATTTCTACTGTACAGTGATTCCGTTGTAGATATATATACATTCTTTTTCATATTCTTTTCCATTATGGTTTATCACAAGATATTGAATATAGTTCTCTGTGCTATGTAGTAGGACCTTGTTGTTTATCCATTCTACATATAATAGTTTGCATCGGCTAATCCCAAACTCCCAATCCATCCTTCCCCCACCCACCCCACCCCTTGGCAACCACAAGCCTGTTCTCTACATCTGTGAGTCTATTTCTGTTTCATAGATAAGTTCATTTGTGTCATATATTAGATTCCACATATAAGTGATATCATATGGTATTTGTCTTTCTCTTTCTGACCTACTTCACTTAGTATGATAATCTCTAAGTCCATCCATGTTGCTGCAAATGGCATTATTTCATTTTTTTATGGCTGAGTATTATTCCATTGTGTATATATATGCACACACCACATCTTCTTTATCCATTCATCTGTTATTCATTCAAATGTCATCTGACACTTAGGTTGCTTCCATGTCTTGGCTATTGTAAATAGTGCCACAATTAACACTGAAGTGAATGTATCTTTTCAAATTATAGTTTTCTCCATATATATTGCATTTCTTTTACTTTTCATGTCCATCTTGACAACGGAGAACTCACTTTTCTTTACTATTATAGTCTCATCTCCCTGTTAAGGGCTAGCACCTTCTTGCTTGGGCATGGTGCAGAGGTCTTGGTCCAACCTCCCCTCCTGGCCAAGAGGGCAATAGTTAGGATTAAGTCACAACATAACACAGCCGGTAAAGTGCTGGTCTGAATAAGGGAAGAATGCAACCATATGCTGCAGGACCCAGCCAACAAGTCCTGGCAGAAGTGGACAAAGAACAGAAGGAACTGAATTCTCAGATGCTGGATGAAGGGGTATGGAATATAAAGTTGGATAAAGGAGAGCCTATCAATTTGTGAGTATTCTCCTGGCATGTAGGATCTAACAAGCTGGGCAATATATATTTTTTAATCTGACACCAAAAGCAAAAATAGATAAGTGGCCGATGCAGGGGACACAGGTTCGTGCCCCGGTCCGGGAGGATCCCACATGCCGCGGAGCGGCTGGGCCCGTGAGCCATGGCCGCTGAGCCTGCGCGTCCGGAGCCTGTGCTCCGCAACGGGAGAGGCCACAACAGTGAGAGGCCCGCATACTGCAAAAATTTTAAAAAAAAAAAAAAAAAAAAAAAAAAAAAGATAAGTGGGATTGCATCAAAATGAAAATCTTCTTCACAGCAAAATAAACAACCAACAGAATGAAAAGGCAACCTACAGAATAGGAGAAGATATTTGCAAACCACACATCTGCTAAGGGGTTAATATCCAAAATATATAAGAAACTCATGTAACAATAGCAAAAAACCAGATAACCATATTGATAAATGGGCAAAGGACCTGAATAGACATTTCTCAAAAGAAGATACACAGATGGCCAGCAGGTACATGAAAAGGTGCTCAACTTCACCAACCATCAGGGAAGTGCACATAAAAACCACAATGAGAAGAGACCTTCAAGATGGCAGAGGAGTAAGACGTGGAGATCACCTCCCTCCCCACAAATACATCAGAAATACATCTATATGTGGAACAACTCCTACAGAACACCCACCGAACGCTGGCAGAAGACCTCAGACCTCCCAAAAGGCAAGAAACTCCCCACGTACCTGGGTAGGGCAAAAGAAAAAAGAAAAAACAAAGACAAAAGAATAGGGATGGGACCCGCACCAGTGGGAGGGAGCTGTGAAGTTGGAAAGGTTCCCACACACTAGAAGCCCCTTCGTGGGCGGAGACTGCGGGTGGCTGGGTGGAAGCTTCAGAGCCGCGGAGCAGTGCACAGCCACAGGGGTGCGGAGGGTAAAGTGGAGAGATTCCCGCAGAGGATTGGTGCCGACCGGCACTCACCAGCCCGAGAGGCTTGTCTGCTCACCCGCCGGGACGGGCGGGGCTGGGAGCTGAGCCTCGGGCTTTGGAGGTAGGATCCCAGGGAGAGGACTGGGGTTGGCGGCGTGAACACAGCCTGAAGGGGCTAGTGTGCCACGGCTAGCCGGGAGGGAGACCGGGAAAAACTCTGGACCTGCCTAAGAGGCAAGAGACCATTGTTTCGGGGTGCATGAGGAGAGGGGATTTGGAGCACTGCCCAAACGAGCTCCAGAGATGGGTGTGAGCCACAGCTATCAGCATGGAACCCAGAGACGGGCATGAGACGCTAAGGCTGCTGCTGAGCCACCAAGAAGCCTGTGTGTGAGCACAGGTCACTGTCCACACCTCCCCTGCTGGGAGCCTGTGCAGCCCGCCACTGCCAGGGTGCTGTGATCCAGGGACAACTTCCCCAGGAGAACGCACAGCACGCCTCCGGCTGGTGCAACATCACGCCAGCCTCTGCCACCGCAGGCTCACCCTGCATCCGTGCCCCTCCCTCCCCCCGGCCTGAGTGAGCCAGAGTTCCCGAATCAGCTGCTCTTTTAACCCCGTCCTGTCTGGGCGGGGAACAGACACCCTCAGGCAACCTACATGCCAAGGTTCAATCTAAAACTGAACCCCAAGAGCTGTGCGAACAAAGAAGAGAAAGGGAAATCTCTCCCAGCAGCCTCAGGAGCAGCAGATTAAATCTCCACAATCAACTTGCTGTACCCTGCATCTGTGGAATACCTGAATAGACAACGAATCATCCCAAATTGAGGTAGTGGACTTTGAGAGCAACTGTAGACTTGGGATTTGCTTTCTGCATCTAATTTGTTTCTAGTTTTATGTTTATCTTAGATTAATATTTACAGTTTATTATCATTGATACATTTGTTTTTTGTTTTGGTTGCTCTCTTCCTCTTCTTTTTTTAAATATATATAAATATATATATATTTTTCCTTTTTCTCTTTTTGTGAGTGTGTATGTGTATGCTTCTTTGTGTGATTTTGTCTGTATAGCTTTGCTTTTACCATTTGTCCTAGGGTCCTGTCTGTCCATTTTTTTTTTTTTTAGTATAATTTTTAGCTCTTGTTATCATTCGTGGATTTGTTTTTTGGTTTGGTTGCTCTCTTCTTTCTTTCTTTTTCTTTTTTAAATTACTTTTTAATTTTTTATAATTATTTTTTACTTAATACCTTTCTTTTCTTTCTTTCTTTCTTTCTTTCTTTCTTTCTTTCTTTCTTTCTTTCTTTCTTTCTTTCTTTCTTTCTTTCTTTCTTTCTTTCTCTCTCTCTTTCTTTTTCTTTCTTTCTCTCTCTCTCTCTCTCCCTCCTTCCCTCCCTCCCTCCCTCCCTCTCTCTCTCTCTCTCTCTCTCTCTCTCTCTCTCTCTCTCTCTCTCTCTGTCTCTCTCTTTCTTTCTTTTTCTCCCTTTTCTTCTGAGCCTTGTGGCTGACAGGGTCTTGGTGCTCTGGCCTGGTGTCCAGCCTGAGCCTTTGAGGTGAGAGAGCCGAGTTCAGGACATTGGTCCACCAGAGACCTTCTGGCTCTATGTAATATCAAACAGTGAAAGCTCTCCCAGAGATCTCCATCTCAATGCTAAGACCCAGCTCCACTCAATGACCATCCATCTACAGTGCTGGACACCCTATGCCAAACAACTAGCAAGACAGGAACACAACAACACATTATCAGAGAGGCTGCCTAAAATCATAATAAGGTCACAGACACCCCAAAACACACCACCGGACGTGGTCCTGCCCACCAGAAAGACAAGATCCAGCCTCATCCAACAGAACACAGGCACTAGTCCCCTCCACCAGGAAGCCTACACAACCCACTGAACCAACCTTAGCTACTGGGAGCAGACATCAAAACAATGGGAACTACAACCCTGCAGCCTGTGAAAAGGAGACCCCAAACACAGTAAGTTAACCAAAATGAAAAGACAGAGAAACACACACCAGATAGAGGAGAAAGGTAAAAACCCACCAGACCAAACAAATGAAGAGGAAATAGGCAGTCTACCTGAAAAACAATTCAGAGTAATGAGAGTAAAGATGATTCCCATATCTGGAAATACAATGAAGAAAAGACAATAAACGTTCAAAAAGGACCTAGAAGAACTAAAGAGTAAACAAACAACGATGAACAACACAATAAAGGAAATGAAAAATTCTCTAGAAAACCAGAATAACTGAGGCAGAAGGATGGATAAATGAGCTGGAAGATAAAATAGTGGAAATAACTACTGCAGAGCAGAATAAAGAAAAAACAATGAGAAGAATTGAAGACAGTCTCAGAGACCTCTGGGACCACATTAAATGCACCAATATTCGAATTATAGGGGTCCCAGAGAAAGAAGAGAAAAAGAAAGGGGCTGAGAAAATATTTGAAGAGATTATAGTTGAAAACTTCCCTAATATGGGAAAGGAAATAGTTAATCAAGTCCAGGAAGCACAGAGAGACCCATACAAGATAAATCCAAGGAGAAACACGCCCAGACACATATTCATCAAACTGTCAAAAATTAAATACAAAGAAAACATATTAAATGCAGCAAGGGAAAAACAACAAATAACACACAAGGGAATCCCCATAAGGTTAACAGCTGATCTTTCAGCAGAAACTCTGCAAGCCAGAAGGGAGTGGCAGGACATATTTAAAGAGATGAAAGGGAAACATACAACCAAGATTACTCTACCCAGCAAGGCTCTCATTCAGATTTGATGGAGAAATTAAAACCTTTACAGACAGGCAAAAGCTGAGAGAATTCAGCACCACCAAACCAGCTTTACAACAAATGCTAAAGGAACTTCTCTAGGCAGGAAACACAAGAGAAGGAAAAGACCTACAATAACAAACCCAAAACAATTAAGAAAATGTTAATAGGAACATACATATGGATAATTACCTTAAATGTAAATGGATTAAATGCTCCAAACAAAAGACACAGACTGGCTGAATGGATACAAAAACAAGACCCGTATATATGCTGTCTACAAGAGACCCGCTTCAGACCTAGGGACACATGCAGACTGAAAGTGAGGGGATGGAAAAATATATTCCATGTAAATGGAAATCAGAAAAAAGCTGGAGTAGCAATTCTCATATCAGACAAAATAGACTCTAAAATAAAGACTATTACAAGAGACAAAGAAGGACACTACATAATGATCAAGGGATCGATCCAAGAAGAAGATATAACAATTGTAAATATTTATGCACCCAACATAGGAGCACCTCAATACATAAGGCAAATACTAACAGCCATAAAAGGAGAAATCAACAGTAACACAATCATAGTAGGGGACCTTAACACCCCACTTTCACCAATGGACAGATAATCCACAATGAAAATAAATAAGGAAACACAAGCTTTAAATGATACATTAAACAAGATGGACTTAATTGATATTTATAGGACATTCCATCCAAAAACAACAGAATATACTTTCTTCTCAAGTCCTCATGGAACATTCTCCAGGATAGATCATATCTTGTGTCAGAAATCAAGCCTTGGGAAATTTAAAAAGCCTTGAAATCGTACCAAGTATCTTTTCTGACCACAATGCTATGAAGCTAGATATCAATTACAGGAAGAAATCTGTAAAAAATACAAACACATGGAGGCTAAGCAATACACTACTTAATAACCAAGAGGTCACTGAAGAAAACAAAGAGGAAATAAAAAAATACCTAGAAACAAATGACAATGAAAACCTGATGACCCAAAACCTATGGGATGCAGCAAAAGCAGTTCTAAGAGGGAAGTTTATAGCAATACAATCCTACCTCAAAGAACAAGAAACATCTCAAATAAACAACCTAACCTTACACCTAAAGCAATTAAAGAAGGAAGAACAAAAGAACCCAAAGTTACCAGAAGGAAAGAAATCATCAAGATCAGATCAGAAATAAATGAAAAAGAAATGAAGGAAACAATATCAAAGATCAATAAAACTAAAAGCTTGTTCTTTGAGAAGATAAACAAAATTGATAAACCATTAGCCAGACTCATCAAGAAAAACAGGGAGGAGACTCAAATCAATAGAATTAGAAATGAAAAAGGAGAAGTAACAACTGACACTGCAGAAATACAAAGGATCATGAGAGATTACTACAAGCAACTCTATGCCAATAAAATGGACAATCTGGAAGAGATGGACAAATTCTTAGAAAAGCACAATCTTCCAAGACTGAACCAGGAAGAAATAGAAAATATAAACAGACTGATCACAAGCACTGAAATTGAAAAATCAGTGATTAAAAATTAAAAATCTTCCAACAAACAAAAGCCCAGGACCAGATGGCTTCACAGGCAAATTCTATCAGACATTTAGAGAAGAGCTAACACCTGTCCTTCTCAAAATCTTCCAAAATATAGCAGAGGGAGGAACACTCCCAAACTCATTCTACAAGGCCACCATCACCCTAATACCAAAAGCAGACAAAGATGTCACAAAAAAAGAAAACTACTGGCCAATAGCACTGATGAACACAGATGCAAAAATCCTTAACAAAACACTAGAGAACAGAATCCAACATCACATTAAAAGGATCATACACGATGATCAAGTGGGATTTATCCCAGGAATGGAAGGATTCTTCAATATATGCAAATCAATCAATGTGATACACCATATTAACAAACTGAAGGATAAAAACCATATGATAATCTCAATAGATGCAGAAAAAGCTTTCGACGAAATTCAACACCCATTTATGATAAAAACTCTCCAGAAAGTAGGCATAGAGGGAACCTACCTCAACATAATAAAGGCCATATATGAGAAACCCACAGCCAACATCATTCTCAATGGTGAAAAACTGAAACCATTTCCTCTAAGATCTGGAACAAGACAAGGTTGCCCACTCTCACCACTATTATTCAACATAGTTTTGGAAGTCCTAGCCACGGCAATCAGAGAAGAAAAAGAAATAAAAGGAATCCAAATCGGAAAAGAAGAACTAAAGCTGTCACTGTTTGCAGATGACATGATACTATACATAGAGAATCCTAAAGATACTACCAAAAACCTACTAGAGCTAATCAATGAATTTGGTAAAGTATCAGGATACAAAATTAATGCACAGGAGTCTCTTGCATTCCTATACACTAAAGATGAAAATATGAAAGAGAAATTAAGGAAACGTTCCCATTTACCATTGCAACAAAAAGAATAAAGTACCTAGGAATAAACCTACCTAAGGAGACAAAAGACCTGTATGCAGAAAACTATAAGACACTGATGAAAGAAATTAAAGAGGATACAAACAGATGGAGAGATATAGCATGTTTTTAGATTTGAAGAATCAACACTTTGAAAATGACTACTACCCAAAGCAATCTATGATTCAATGCAATCCCTATCAAGCTACCAATGGCATTTTTCACAGAACTAGAGCAAGGAGTTTCACAATTTGTATGGAAACACAAAAGACCCCGAATAGCCAAGCAATCTTGAGAAAGAAAAACAGAGCTGGAGGAATCAGGCTCCCTGACTTCAGACTATACTACAAACTACAGTAATCAAGACAGTATGGTACTGGCACAAAAACAGAAATATCGATCAATGGAACAGGATAGAAAGCCCAGAGATAAACCCATGCACACATGGTCACGTTATCTTTGATAAAGAAGGCAAGAATATACAATGGAGAAAGGACAGCCTCTTCAATAAGTGGTGCTGGGAAAACTGGACAGCTACATGTAGAAGAATGAAAGTAGAACACACCCTAACACCATACACAAAAATAAACTCAAAATGGATTAAAGATCTAAATGTAAGGCCAGACACTATAAAAGTCTTAGAGGAAAACATAGGCAGAACACTCTATGACATAAATCACAGGAAGATCCATTTTGACCCACCTCCTAGAGTAAGGGAAAGCTTTTGCACAGCAAAGGAAACAATAAACAAGACGAAGACAACCTTCGGAATGAGAGAAATTATTTTCAAAGGAAGAAACTGACAAAGGATTAATCTCCAAAATATACAAGTAGCTCATACAGCTCAATATCAAAAAAACAAACAACCCAATCCAAAAATGGGCAGAAGAACTAAATAGACATTTCTCCAAAGAAGATATACAGATTGGCAACAAACTCATGAAAGAATGCTCAACATCACTAATCGTTAGAGAAATGCAAATCAAAACTACAGTGAGCTATCACCTTACACCAGTCAGAATGGCCATCATCAAAAAATCTACAAACAATAAATGCTGGAGAAGGTGTGGAGAAAAGGGAACCCTCTTGCACTGTTGGTAGGAATGTAAATGGATACAGCCACTATGGAGAACAGTATGGAGTTTCCTTAAAAAACTAAAAATAGAACTACTATACGACCCAGCAGTCCCACTACTGGGCATATACCCTGAGAAAACCATACTTCAAAAAGAGTCATGGGGCTTCCCTGGTGGTGCAGTGCTTGAGAATCTGCCTGCCAATGCAGGGGACACAGGTTCGTGCCCCGGTCCAGGAAGATCCCACATGCCGCCTAGTGGCTGGGCCCGAGAGCCATGGCTGCTGAGCCTGTTCATACAGAGCCTGTGCTTTGCAACGGGAGAGGCCACAACAGTGATAGGCCCACGTACTGCAAAAAAAAAAAAAAGAGTCATGTACCACAATGTTCATTGCGGCTCTATTTACATTAGCCAGGACATGGATGCAACCTAAGTGTCCATCGACAGATGAATGGATAAAGAAGATGTGGCACATATATACAGTGGAATATTACTCAGCCATAAAAAAGAAACGAAATTGAGTTATTTGTAGTGAGGTGGATGGACCTAGAGTCTGTCACACAGAGTGAACTAAGTCAGAAAGAGAAAAACCAATACCGTATGCTAACACATATATATGGAATCTTAAAAAAAAAAGATTCTAAAGAACCTAGGGGCAGGACAGGAATAAATACACAGATGTAGAAAATGGACTTGAGGACATGGGGAGGGTGAAGGGTAAGATGGGACTAAGTGAGAGAGTGGCATGGACATATATACACTACCAAATGTAAAACAGATAGCTAGTGGGAAGCAGCTGCATAGCACAGGGAGATCAGTTCCATGCTTTGTGACCACCTAGAGGGGTGGGATAGGGAGGGTGGGAGGGAGGGAGATGCAAGAGGGAGGAGATATGGGGATATATGTATATGTATATGTATAGCTGATTCACTTTGTTATACAGCAGAAACTGACACACCATTGTAAAGCAATTATACTCCAATAAAGATGTTAAAAATAAAACACCACAATGGCTTGGTAGAATGGCTTTTATCATAAAGACAAAAGATAAGGAATTCTGAAGAGGGTTTGCAGAAAAGGGAACCCTCTTGCACTATTGGTGGGAATGTAAATGAGGGCAGCCACTATGGAGAACAGTGTGGAGGTTCCTCAAAAAATTTAAACTAGAACTACCACGTGATCCAGCCCTTTCACTTGTGAATGTATATCTAAGGGAAATGAAATCAGTATCTTGAAGAGATATCTGTACTGTACTCCTATGTTCATTGAAGCAGTATTCACAATAGCCAAGGTATGGAAACAACTTAAATGTCTGTCCATGGTTGAATAATAAAGAAAATGTGGTGTATAGATACAATGGAGTATTATTCAGCCATGAACAAGAAGGAAATATGGCCATTTGTGAGAACATGGATGACCCTGGAAGACATTATGCTAAATGCAAGAAGCCAGACGCAGAAAGACAAATACTGCATGCTCTCAATTACATGTGGAATCTAAAATTGTCAAACTCATAGAAATGGAGAGTAGATGGGACTTCCCTGGCAGTCTAGTGGTTAAGACTCTGCGCTTCCACTGCAGGGGGTACAGGTTCGATCCCTGCTCGGGGAACTGAGATCCCATATGCCACAAGGCACGGCCAAAAATTTAAAAAATAAATAAAATTAAGAAATGGAGGGCTTCCCTGGTGGCGCAGTGGTTGAGAATCTGCCTGCCGATGCAGGAGACACGGGTTCGTGCCCTGGTCCGGGAAGATCCCACATGCCGCGGAGCAACTAAGCCCGTGAGCCATGGCCGCTAGGCCTGCGTGTCCGGAGCCTGTGCTCCGCAACGGGAGAGGCCACAACAGTGAGAGGCCCGCATACCGCAAAAAAAAAAAAAAAAAAAAAAAAAAAAAAAAGAAATGGAGAGTAGAATGGGGTTGGGAGAAGGGGATATGAGGAGATGTTGGTCAAAGGGTACAAAGTTTCAGTTACACAAGATAAATAAGTTCTGGAGACCTAATGTACAACCATGTGACTATAGTTAACTATATTCTATTGTATGGCTGAAACTCGCTGAAAGGGTAGATCTTAAGTGTTCTGAAACCATGCAGATAACAACTATGTGAGGTGGATATGTTAATGGATATGTTAACTGACTTGATTGTGGTGAATATTTTGCAATGTGTACATACACTATATCAAACCATCCAGTTGTATCTCTTAAATATAGAAACTGTTTCATTGTCCATTAAGACTCAATAAAATTCTCAAAAACAAAGTTATTGAGGCTTCTGCCTTGCCTTCTCTTACAGACTACTGCACTGGCGGGAAGCAAACTGCCTTGTCATGAGGACAGTCGAACCATTTGGAGAAGTCCATGTGGCAAGGAACTGAGGCCTCCTGAGAACCATAATGAAGTCTCCCATCCATGCCTCTTGGAACTGGATCATCCAGCCCAAGTCCAGCCTTCTGGGATGGGGCATGGGCAGTGCCTGATGGCCCAGCCAAGCAATATAAGCAGGTAGCTCAGACCTCCATAACCTGCACCCTTTTTGCACCCACAACTCTCCATCAGCTCACACTTATGGCCACGTTTGGAAGGGGCATCCCTGATGATACACTGATGGAGGAGGAAAAAGCTTACAAGCTTGGTTCTTGGTTGGTGTGTGAGGGTACTGGGCAAAAATACACAGTGGCACTACGGCTGCCCCCAGGATCGGCCTTAAAGACAAGAATGAGGCGAATGCCTTCTAATGGGTGGCTTCAGTGGTGTACCCGGTCTAGATGGAGAACATAGGTCATTCCTCTACTATCTCTACCCACAGACTCATCAGCGGTGACAAATGGCTTCGTCAGTTGATCAGAGGTCTGGAAGGAAAACATGGGAAGATCATCGTTAAAGGAGGTCTGAGGTAGGGGCATGTGGATGGACCTATGACAGTAGGTCCAAAGCATGAAGATGTCTCTACCCATGTCAATACTCCCCAGAAAGCCTCCACCTGGAAAGGAAGAGGCTCTGACTGACTACATCTTTTCAACCGTTCACTTTCTATTTTATTTTAAATTCATTGATTTCTAATGTATGCCCCAGACGCTTTCCATTTTGACTTAAGACAACAATGACCAAAATAGCTTCTATTTTCGCGGCAAATTCATGCATATTTGCCTCATTTTATCCAGGGGACATTCCTGGGAACTAGGAATGACAGAAAGGAGTTATTCCCTTTGCAGGTGGAGAAAACTGATGGTCAGAGATAATAAGTGCCCTGCTGAGGGTCACTAAGCCAGCGGGTGAGGGAGTTTCTTGTTTCCAGACTCGTGTTCTGTGTCTGTGGCTCCTTGGCCTGTGGAGGGAAAGCAGAGCTGAGTCAACCAGCAGGGGGCGCCTGATTCTTGTTGTCTCAGTCTGGCCACTGACCGCCCAGAGCAGGCTTCTGCCATGAGATGTGTGCGAGAGTGCCTGACACGTGACTGGTGAGCGGGCTCAGTTCCAGAACGCCCTTCCACTCTCCGACCCTCCACCTACAGGTCACATGTGAGAGTTGCCCCACTGTGTGCGCTCACTCTCCAGGTGCCACTGCAGACCTGATGACGCTGCAGGGCTCTGCCCAGTTCCCAGCAAGGAATGGACAGACGTTCGCACCTGTGTGTGGAGGCCACGTATTTCAAGCCTTAGTGCTGATAATAACCTTTCCTTTCCTGCCACGCTACAAATGTGGAGCTTGTTATGGAGGTTTATCTTTGCGGCATGAATATTGATTTTTTTTTTTCAATTCTTTCTTTTTGATGTAAGCTTTCTCTAACAGAACTCAGTTTTGCTGTGTTTCTCTTTTCAGCTTTCTCATTTATTATGGTCCCCTCTTCGGCAACGGGAGAACCTGTGAATTACAAATTCATTTAATCACGACAGATTTGTATTGAGTAGTTCCTGTGTGCCTGGCATAGAGCCCTGAACAAAAAATCCCAGCCCTCATGGAGCCTCCATTCTAGGGAGGGAGACAGATAGTAAACAAAATAAATAAGGAAAATATATGATCTGTCACATGGTGTTAAGTGCCAGAAAGAAAAATCAAGCAGAGAAGGGGAAGGGGGGTAGGGGAAGAGGTAGCCTGGGGGGGGATGTCTGTGCTGTAAATGAAGAGGTCAGACACAGGCTCACAGAGCCGGTGATCTCTGAGCCAAGACCAAAGACGGTGAGGGGGCCGGCTCTGCAGATACTTGGGAGAAAGCTATTCCAGGGAATAGATAACTTAAAGGGCCCACTGCAGGAGAAGTGTGGCTTCGCTGGAGTGAACAGAGAGAGACGGGTCAGAGAAGTAAAGGGAGGGGGAAGGGGTGTGGGTCAGGGAGGGAGAAGGGCCACAGAATCCACGGGGATGCTCTTGGTGTTGACTGCCAAGGAGAAGTGCAGGCAAGGAGAAACGGTCCAGAGGAGTAGATGTGATGATCACTTCCTGTAAAATAGTTTAACTTCCAATCCTTCTCAGTAGCCTCTCTCTGGAATTTGGAGGAAGGGACCAAACCTTAGACGTGCAATCCTAAAGCCCAGGCTCCCGTGTGGCTGTGAGGTGGGCGACACATTTTTCTTACTGAAATAGCCATGACATCTGGCTCTTGGGGCCTGATGGAGGCACAACCACGATAAGACTCGAGCCCTCCTGGGGGCCAGCCATCAGGATCTTGTTGGAAGAACGCACCTTCCTCTTCCTGACATCTGCTCAGTGCTGCTGGGAAGCAGTCGCAGGAGGGCAGGCTTGGTACCACCATCCAGACTCCATGCGTGGGCATATCAGGGGTTGAGATGGGGTTCCACAGGCGTTGCTGAGCTCCTACAATATGCTGGGTATGCACAGGGGATACAGCCAACGTGCTGGCTGCATGGATCTTGAAGTCTAGAGGGAGAGAGAGACGTGCACAAACGAACGAATGTGTACCCTTCTGTCAGCTACTGATCCAATGGCACAAGGAAATATGGAGTAGAGTTTGGGGGTAGAGGACGGCAATGAGGGGACCTGGGGAGGTCTCCCTGCTCTCTGATCCAGAGCGCGGAACCCTGAATGAAGGGAGGGACAGACCACACGCAGATCTAGGAGAAGCGTGTCGTTGGCAGAGAGAAGAGCAAGGGTAAGAGCTCTGAGGTGGGACAGAGCTGGGTGGCTTGCAGTGGGGGCAGGAGGGAGGCACAGCTAGTGAGTCTTGGGAGGCCAGATGCTGAAGACAGAAGCAGGGGCTGCACCAGGATAAGGCACGTGGGCATCTTTTCTGTGGTGGGGGATCTGTTGGACAGTTTGGGGAAGGGAAGTGGTGTTGTGATAGGATTCCCGTTTTTAGGGCATGGTTTGGGCTTTGGTATGGAAGCAAGGGATACTAGTTAGGAGGAGAGAGAGGATGGTCGCTTGAAGAAGGTGACAATGGTAAGAGTGGCCAGCAATGGTCACATGTGGGTGTGTTGTGAGAGTAGAACCCATAGCATTTGCTGAGGGACTGGATATGAGGCTCAGGAGGGAGAGGAAGCAAAGGATGATTCTTAGATTTGGGGGTGAGTTGGGGTGAAACCCTAGAATAGGAGTGGAGCAGGGTGTGTGTGTGTGTGTGTGAGTGTGTGTGTGTGTGTGTGTGTGTGTGTGTGTGTGTGTGTGTGTGTATTGAGCCCAGTTTAAGTCTGAGATCCTTTCAGACATCCTGGTGAAGAAGAGGGTTTGGTCACAGGACTCTGGATTCAGGGAAGTGATCCAACCTGGAGAAAATGCATCGGCTTCTTCAGTAATAAGTGTAGTTGTGTTTGTGGAATTCTGGGGCCTTCTTGAGTGACTTCTCCTAGTGTTGTGATGGTCACAGTATTGATTGAAGGAGTGAGAGCTAAAATTCACCGTGTGTTTCTAAGTGCCAGGTACTAGGCTGAATGCTTTCATCTCATTTAATTCTCACGCTTCCTTAATATCCCACTGTTACAGATGTTAGAGACTGAGGCACAGGGAGGTGGTGAGTCACGATTCATTTTCAGAGAAGGACATCACTGCGGGGTGTTGCACGTTTCCTGCTCTCCAGTGCCAGCCTAGGTTGCCTCCACACCCCGGTCTGTGACTGCGGGACCCCGCCTTCCTCAGCCTTTGCACTGTGCACATTCAAGAGCTGAGTGCTGTGAAAAGATAACGGTGCACATGAACTCTGGGGACACGTGTTCAAGTCCTGCCTCTGTGATTTACTGGAAGCTTTGTTTGGGGAGAATTAACACATAGAGTTCAGAGAATGTCTTCCAGGCAAAGTTTCTTCATGCCTGCTCTCTTTGCTTTGCTCTCCGTTCCTTCTCCAGTCACCAGCCAGCTTCTGCCACCCTAACCCCCTCCAGACAACTTTCATTTCCTGGCCGTGCCAGCCTGATTACTTCTAATTGTCTTTGACTGCTTCCAGCTGGGTCTCCTAGCTGGCGTTCTGTGGGAGCACATAGACAGTCTCCCAGCCATATGGAAGGAGGAGATGGAGAAGGAGACGGGAAGGAGGCAGCTGGTACAAGTCAACTGAGAAAGCTTTTCACGGCTTTCCAGCCCACTGTAATTGGCAATGTTTTTTAAAGGGTTAATGCATCTAAATTAGAGAATGGCCCATCTTTGACAAGACAAACAATTATATTTGTTGACTGCCCATAGGGAACCAACAATATAACTGCAAACACTTTTAGAAAGTTATTAAGTGTCTTCCACCAGGACAGAGGGGATCTTGCTGTCTGGAGCAATGAAGCTCCACTTATTCGAGAATCCGTGAACGATTGCTTTCATTTTTTTTTTTTCTAAATTTATTTTTTGGCTGCATTGGGTCTTCGTTGCTGTGCGCGGGCTGTCTCAAGTTGTGGCGAGCGGGGGCTACCTTTCATTGTGGTGCGTGGACTTCTTATTGCAGCGGCTTCTCTTGTTGAGGAGCATGGGCTCTAGGTGTGCGGGCTTCAGTAGTAGTGGCGCGTGGGCTTCAGCAGTTGCGGTGCGTGGGCTCAGTAATTGCAGCGTGTGGACTTTAGGGCAAGCAGGCCTCAGTAGTTGTGGCTCGTGGGCTCTAGAGTGCAGGCTCAGTAGTTGTGGCGCATGGGCTTAGTTGCTCTGTGGCATGTGGGATCTTCCTTGACCAGGGAACGAATCTGTGACATCTACATTGGCAGGCAGATTCTTAACCACTGCACCACCAGGGAAGTCCCACGATTGCTTTCATTTATGCAAATATATATTGAATGATGACCGTGTCTCAGGGCACTGTGCTAGGTGCTCTAGGGCAAATAGAATCTCTTGTTCTCAAAGAGTCTAAAAGAGAAGAAAGACATTCACAGGCAGTAATACAGGACTTAAGAAGAATGAGTGACATAGAGTAAGAGAGAAGGAGGAGTGATCAGCCTCTTGCAGCTCACTGTTGTTAAACTACAGTGCCCACATGCTCTGGAACCCACACGCCACAACTACAGAGCCCACATGCCCTGGAGCCTGTGCACCACAACTAGAGAAGAGAAAACCCGCACACCACAACTAGAGAGAAGCCCACGCATCACAACGAAGAGCCAGCGCTGCAATGAAAGATCCTGCGTGGCTCGACAAAGATCCCACGTGCCGCAAGGAAGATTCTGCGTGCCGCAACTAAAAGACCCTACGCAGCCAAAAAAAAAAAAAAAAAAAGAAGAAGAAAAAGAAAAAGAAAAAGGTGCAGAGGTGAGAAAGCCCCATCCTGGATAAAGACAGCTGAAATGTAGTGCTTAGAGGCATCCCACAGGAAGAGAAGACATATAGTTTGGAATAATTAGTAGAGAATCTTCAATGCTGGACTATGACTTTCAACAAGACATTTTCTATGTATCTATCGAACATGAGGGCAGTCCATTGTTTTGTGTACTAATTTGTCTTACATAAAGGAATTTCTGGGCTTACTCCTTATTAAACAAGGCCATTTCAGAGAACAGGACCTATAGTTCAAAAACCAGTTACTAAGCCCAGGAAGGGTAGGATTTGGACTTCTCTTTGGCATCCATCCCAGCTGATGGAATTAGCAGTGAACTTGTATCAAACCCAGGCATCAGGCTTGAAAAAGAATTAATGGGCCTGGATTTTCTCTCTTCTTCACCCCTTTCCTGACCTCCACCCCGAGAGGATAATTAAAAGGAAAGAAAAATCTCTATTTCATTGTAAATATCTTCCATCATTTTTGTGCCTGAATTGGCTTTTTTTTTTTTTTTAGGCCATAAAGGTAATTTGATGAACTATCTCTGACATTTGCCTTACTCTATAATAAAGTAATTTCTAAATTTTCATACAGAGCTACTTATCCTAACATTTAAAGAAATTCATACTCTATTAACACATAGGCTACTAACTGGGGAAACTCTAAAAGCTTTTCAGAAAGAAGATGCAGAATGGTTTTGATCCCAAAGTGAGCTCCATATTCCTCGTCCATCAGATCTTTGTTGAACATTCACTCAGTGCTGGTCACATAGCCCCCTTCTCCCGCCAGTTTACTGTCCTAAAATTTCATTATTGAATCGGAGACATTGTAGCCGTTGGATTGGCCTTGTGGAAATTATGGGGGTGGGGTGGTAGTAATGAAGTCCCTTAAGCACAGCAAGAAAAACATTTGAAAGTGTATTTTTAATATTGAGAAGAGGGAACAATGAGGAGACTGATGGAAAACAACCCCAGTCATAAGACGCGAGTAGTCGATCATAGCATATTTTAAATTAGATCTACTTAAAACAGGCGTTTCTCTGGGTCACTTTTCACATGGGTCAGAAAGCCCCCAAGACACTGGATTAACGACTGCTGTGCACCCCCTCCTCTTCCCGCCTCGCCCCGATCTCAGAGCACTGACGTGGATCGTGCCATAATTGTTTACAGCGGAGTCAGTAGTGAAAGGAACTTGAGGACCGAATCCTGCCTTGGAACTCTGATGCTGTAATATCAGGGGTTAAGTATGCTTGAAACGCTGGTGCCTTTTATCTGGCTGCTCAACAGGTAGCATTTTGTAAATGCCTCCCCCTCCCCCCCCCCCCCCACCTCCCTGCCACGAGATTCCTCATTTTTGGTTTGAGAAGACGCTGGGGACCCTGGAGAAGATCAGAGTCGTCAGGGCAGCTGCACTTGTTTACGAGGGATGAGGAGAGTCAGGGCGCGCACAGAACAAAAGCCTCCAGGAGCAGGGAGCGCTGGTCCATCGCATCCTGCAATCACCGGTATCATTTCAATGGAAAGCAGAGAAGGTGTAAACGTACGAGCCGAGGCAGCAAATGCCCTGGTTCCTACGTTGCTGCTGCTACTAGTATTGTTGCGGCTCCTCCTCCTCCAACACAGCATTCCCGTCTGGTGTGAGCCCGGGCAGACGCCCCGCCACCTCTCCATCCTTCCTTCCACCCATCCATCTATCCATCCATCCAGGGTCCTGAGGGTCCTACTATGTGCCACGCCCGGGCCTTGACACCGGGCACCTAACCCACAGTCCACCGGGTTCGAGAGAGCCTCCCTCCCTTCCTCCCGCCCGGGGTCCGGGGTGGGTGCGGCTGGTAGTGGGGGCTTTCTTCGCCGAAAGGTCCAGGAAAGCCCGAGCCCCGAATCCGGGCGAGAGGCGCCGCCGGAGGCGGCGCGACTTGGGCGGCCCGGGAGCGCGCGTCTCCGAGGCAGCGCGAGGTCCCCCCCGTCCGGCGCTCAGGTGGCTCCGCCGCCCGCTCCGCTGCTCCCCTCCCAGGGCCCTCCCCTCTCCGGCGAGGGTCGAGTTTGGCTGTTGCGCGCGGGGAAGGAGGGGCTACGAGGGATTTGAAAGTGTACAGGCTGCAGAGTGGAGCTCGCATCTGTTCCCGCCGCCCGCGACCGGATTAAATTTCTGCAAATTCAAACTGAATGGGGCTTTCTTCTGCTGCCTTCCAGAGGGCGCCTGCAGCCCGCCGCGCGCTGCTCTCGGGCGGGAGCGGCCGCCCGGCGCGCAGCTAGGAGCCAGCGAGCCGGTCCCGAGCCCGTGCGGGCCAGCCGGCGGCGGCTAGGGCGGAGGCTGCCGAGGCGCCCGGGCTCCGGGACCAGGCACCCCGGCTCCGGGGCCGGGCACCGGACCGCGCCCCCGCCCCTCCGCAGCCGGCTCGTTCCCCGCGCACCCGAGCGGGGCGACTGTCACTAGCCGCCCGGACGGGACCCCGAGCGGGGTCTCGGGGTCCCGAAAGGGGCCCGGGCGACCCCCCGAAGAAGAACTTCTTGTGGGCGGGTCCCCGGTACCCTGTGGCCGGGGCGCGACCGCTATTGTCTGCGCGCGGCGCTCGGCGGCGGCCCGGGGCGCGGGAGCCGCGGGCCGGGCGGGGCCGGGCCCGGGGTGGCGGCGGGAGGAGCCGGGGGAGTCGCGTGGGCCGGACTAGGAGGAGGAGCCGCGACCGCGGGAGCCGAGCCGGAGCGGCGCGGGCAGCGGGCAAGCGCGATGCCGGCGGCGGCGGGGGACGGGCTCCTGGGCGAGCCGGCGGCGCCCGGGGGCGGCGGCGGCGCCGAGGACGCGGCCAGGCCGGCGGCGGCCTGCGAGGGAAGTTTCCTGCCGGCCTGGGTGAGCGGCGTGCCCCGCGAGCGGCTCCGCGACTTCCAGCACCACAAGCGCGTGGGCAACTACCTCATCGGCAGCAGGAAGCTGGGCGAGGGCTCCTTCGCCAAGGTGCGCGAGGGGCTGCACGTGCTGACCGGAGAGAAGGTGAGCCGCCCGGGGCGCCGGCCCCCGGCCTCCGGGTTGGGGGTATCGGGGCGGCAGGGGCGGCGGGGACCCTGCGGAGAGCCCTGCGCTGCGAGTCTGGCTGCGGAGCCCCGGACGGGCGCCTCCCGCTCCGTCGGCTTTTCCTCTCGGGTTGAAAGCAGGGTTGAGCCAGACGCGCGCGCAGACCCTCGCAGCCGGGATACCGGCCTCTCCCGAGGGGCGATCTGGGGTCACTTTCCCCGGAGGGCGACTGGTTTCCCCCGCGAAGCCGCCCGCAGCCTTGTTTGCTCCTCGAAGGGCGCCGCCTGGCGGACACCAGCGCGGGGGTGGGGTGGGCTGGGGTCTGGGGGACTCTGATCTCCGGGCCGGTAGGGGCGGCAGATCAGAGGAGAGGCTGGAAGCAGGAATGGAGTGCGTGGGCCCTTACGCTGAGGGTGGGGGAGCCGATTAGCCAGCCCTTGGGGGAACTTAGAGTCTGATCCGCACCCTGGGGTCTGGGTAGGGGGTGAGGGAAGGACGAGAGCCCAGGGACGCACGTGCCCACCTGTGGGCTGCGGCAGCTAGGGGAAGTTTTGCGTGTTCACAGGAGGGTTTTCACGCGCCGCCCCTCCCTCCACACACCCTTCCCAGCCCTGCATCCCCATATCACCCCTCCCCACCCTCAACCATTCCACCCCCTCCTCCCTCCTCCCTCCTCCCTCCAGCCGCTGGGGTGGGAGCTGCAGTAAGGATCCTGCTCTGGCATATACAGAACTACACACCGCCCTCCCCAGATTTCAGAGGTTGGGAGACGCCTTCTTATCTTTCTAGAACAGGGGAAAGCAAAGGAAGAACCCCAGACACCTGCAAGGGCACCTCCTCCAGCCCTGTGAGAGGTTAGCAGGGTGTGAACCCTTGCCAGGCAGGCCTCAGCTAGACCTAAGTTGTAACTTAGATCTGTGAGAAGAAACCCATAATAGGATGACTTACTTTTGAGGTGAGGCTCCAGCCCGGAGGCTGCCCCAGCCTGGGAGTTATCCTAAGCTTGGAGCTACTTCAGGCTGGGGTTGCCCCAAGCTCATGATCATCTGAGACTCAAGGCTCCCCCCAGGCTGGGGCTTGCTCAGCACAGGTGGGGTAGTAGCCCCTTTTTGTGGCCCATTCACCAGGGAGGCATCAGCAGTGTGGGTGGAACCCGGAAGCTCCAGGCTTCCTACCTGCCCTTCCACCCTCTGCCCTGGGATCCTCTGTCCAGCCTGGGAGTTCCTGGGAATGCACTGCTGGGTGACCTCTGATTACTGGGCGAGCTGCCCTGCCCTCCAGTCCGCAGTCTCACCTGGCTTTAATCTCCCTCCTCGGTTCCCCAGTGTGTCCTGGAGCCCCTTGCATTTGAGTGCAGGTCTCCATCACCCTTGTCACTTGTCCTGTTCCTACAGCCGCTCTGGGTGAGGTGCCCTTTCTTGGGGGTAAGTGGGGTTAGAGTGAGCAGTTCTAAAAGTGCCTCTTGCTTGAATTTCCATGCAAAATGGGAGTGTTCAGGATGAACTCACCGAATTGAGTAACTCTTCGAAGAAGAATAAGAAAAACAAAAGCAAAACCAAAAAACTCCAAACCTCATTCCAGTCCAAAGGGAGCGCGACACCGATTACTCCTGGGTTCGCAGTGGGCTGGGAACTTACACATCCCGTCATGGCGCGGGGATGCCCGAGGCGGCCCCAGCTTGCTAACTACAGTCGGCTCACTTCTCCGTGCCCGGCACACGGGGGTAGAACTTTATTTTCATTCGAAATGTATAGGATTCAGTCTAGTTGTGTATGTTCCCTCTTGAAACTTAGCAAAAAGAGACGAGGCGCTATGCTGACAGCTGAATGGGCAACGTTAGGAGGACGCCCGCCTCCCCTGCCCTGTCGCTCAGCTGCTTCGGGCTGCCTTCCACTTCCCGGTCGGTGCTGTGGGTCCGGCTCCTCTCCGCTGCATTTTTACTCTGTAACATCAGGCTGTTAGTTTTGGCTGAACTGCCCGAGGATGCACTCAGAGCTCAGTCCCTAGCCGGATGCTTGGGTTCTGGAGCTCTGTGCTGGGCCCGAAGGCACCCTGGAATGTGAGGAATTCCTGCCCGGATGGGGTCCAGTGAGGATTCCCCATCACCCTTAGGTGCTCACGCCCGTTTATGTCATCTCATCTTTCTTAAATGATGCATCTCACTTCCTGTCCACACGGGGAGGAACAATTAATTGGACGTAAAATTATTGTGCTGGACTAATTGATTGGCTCTAGTTAAGGAGAGTGGTTCTTAGAGTGGAGCAGGAGGTTGAGAGATTCTTCCGTCGTGCCCTACTTCAGCCCTGAGAATCGGTGCTCAGGGAATGCAGGCATCGTGAGAAATCTGGATTTTAGTTCACTTAATGGCCAGCTTGAAAGAAACAATGGGTGTCATTCATAGCTTTTTATCTCCCAGATCCAACACCTTAATGCTTAACTAAAAGATTTGGTTTTTGGCAGATCGTAGAGATTAAAATGTTTCTGTGTGTGTGTGTGTGTGTGTGTGTGTGTGTGTGTACATGATTCTGCCTGGGAAGTATTGCTGAGTTCATGAGTCCCCAGCCCCACTCCTGTGCTGGATAATGTCTTACTAAGACCAAAACAAAGGTGAAGTCAACCTCACACTATTTGCAGCCTCCAGGTCTCTTTATAAGGTGACCTATTAAGAGGGTTTTCGCCCAGAGAGGGGTTGGTTTACTCCTGTGAGACCTCGAGGTGACAGGACCCAGAGGAAGGGAAACGAAGTGTCCCCAGAGTGGGTGACGTGAGTGTTCTGGAAGGGCCTCTCCCTTCGATAATTCCCCCTTTGCGGAGGTGCATACTTTCTGGAGAAAGCACTTCACTTTTCTCCATTCCTTTTTTTTGGGAAAGGACACAGACCACTGCAGGAGGGGAATTAAGTCATGAAGGCTGCCCTAAGGAATAGATGTATCCCCCCATGCCATCCCCTGAGTGGAAGGATCCAGGGCAGCCTGTCCTGAGGAATCAGTTCATGAAAAATCTGCAAAGGGGGACGGAGAAAGGGAAGAAGGGGAGGTGCCCCACGCCTGCAGTTGCAGTCTCAAACTGTGCACGTTGTGTTGGGTGATTTATGGCAACATCCAGAGTCTTGCTGGCTTAGGGTGTGTGTGTGTGTGTGTGTGTGTGTGTGTTTGTGTGTTGTGTTTTGACTTGGCGCACGTTTCCGAAAAGCTTTGGGTGCCATCCTACATGGCTCGCTGAGAATTACTGTCTGAGTCCCTCTGACAAAAGGAGCCGCTTTTTCCTGACTTTCGTTCAGGCTTCAATCCTATCTTATCAAGAGGCTCCTTTTCCCACCACTGCCTGCAGGACAGTATTTTTTTTTTTTTTTTTTTTTTGCCAGCCTCTCTCCAAAGTTGTTTGAAAGTCATTTGAATCTAGTCTGCCCTTTTACCGCTTGAAAAGAAAGGATGGCTTTGGGCAAGACCTAATTTTGTCCTCCTGTAGCTTTGAGTTGCTCCCATCCTCCGTTAAGGCGGCTTTGAAAATAAATCATTCACTCGATCATGTGAAACTCTTAACCAGCACGTTCTCAGTCTGTCTTTGACTCAGTTGATGATTAGACAAGGAAAAATGATCACAAAATCAGACTTTGAAAAAAAGGATTCTCAGTGGCTTTGAGACAAAGAGCAAAGTTGCTGTGCAGGAGTATTAAGTGATAACTTTCAAATACGCAGGAAGAGGTGTGCTTGTGGCCTCCGTATGGGTCCCCAATACCTATGAAATGCATAGTCTCTGGCACTTGATAGGTTACTCATTGTAAAAATGAAAGAATATAGTTGCAGAGGCTTAGAGAGAAGAGCAGAGGGGTATCTCAAGGATCGAGCAGGTTCCACAGGCAGGCAAAGCTGCAAAAAGCGGGGAAAATAGTCGAGGCCACAATTACTTTTTTTTTGTGATGAAGTCTCTCTGAGAGACAAAGTTAGGTACAGAACATGATTGGTTAAGATGTTTAACTACCTTGTTCTAACCCTTGGTTAAAAAAAAAGAGAGCCTGTTTATCACTTTCATTGGAGCTATTTTGGGGCTAAAAATAAGGGTTGCCTGCTTAGTAAGTTGCCAATAATTATGCTTCAATCATGACAGCGCCAGATACCTGGAGGGAAGGAGTTACTAAAAATACACTTTACTATATTTTTTGGAGCAGGAAATGTGACTAATTTTAGAGGTGGCCTTTTGGCAGATCTGTTTTTAGCAAGTGTTTCGGAAACAAACAGGTGCTAAATCCTGTAATTTTTTTTTTTAAGTGCTAGAAATTTAGGGGTAATAACTCTGAGGCTCAAGAAATGCCTAGGGAACTGGAAATTCCTATTAGTCCCCAGCAGGGGTTTCTCGGCAAGCGAAAGGCATTGGGCAAAAGCACCTGCTCAGTGTGTTGCTTGTGATAAGGCGGTGCCTATAATTTCCAAGATTGCGTGCTGCAGTTCACGGGCACAGTCTTTTTGAACTTCCTGCCCTGCCTCATCTTTTTGAAGTCCTTGTGAATGATGGAAATTGGCACTTAGGGCTCACTTCTCGGTGTTCATTGATACGCAGGTCCCATGGACTTCAAAGGGCGCTTTGAGTCAGCGCAAGAGTGCTGAACAGTGCCCACGAAGAGGAGCACAGCCTGACATTTCCTCTGCGGGTGTGGAGTCACCGGCACAGGCTGGGCTCAACGACAGCAGTCCGCACGCTGGCGGCTGTTCCAGTGCGGCGGGGCAGTCAGTCATCCATCCCAGGGGTTAACTTTCCCAGGAGGTGTGGGGAGTGGCAGCTGTGTCTGCCCAGAGAGAGAGGAGCAGACTGGGTGTCCTGTGGGAAGGTGGTTTGGACACCAAGTATCGTTTACCTTGGGATGTACGCCCCATCTCGATTATTCATGGTAACCCGGCGGCCTGCCCTCTTGGCTAATTGAAACCCGTAGATAATCCCCAAGCCTTACTTTTAGCAAACTGGCGAAACCTCTTCCTCCGCTCAGCCTGGGCCCTGGCCACTTTCAAGTGCTGACCTGAATTGAATTTCACGCTCTCTGATGAAATGGTGCTGGCTGGTATGTTGACCAGCGGGAAAGGGGTGAACCACGGGACCTGAACGGTACCCGAGGAGACAGATACTTCTACAAAGGCAGACAAGAGCTATTGCCTCTCCTGTCTCCTGAACACCAGCTCAGCGGGATAGCGCTTTGTGGCATGTTCAGGGTCTCCCGTGCGGTTTTCTCATTAGTTGCTAGAAGCAACCCTGGGCAGGTGAGAACCAATTCGCTGGTGTCCTTACCTTTGTTGGCTACGTGGAGGTATGCCCTGCGTAGATTTTTTCCTCTGACCTTCTCTTCTCTATTGCTAGGGCTGCCCCAACAAATGACCACGAACTGGGTGGCTTAAAACAACAGAAATTTATTCTCTTAGACTTCTGGAAGCCAGAAGTCCAAAATCAAGGTGTTGGCAGAAGCTCTGAAAGCTCTAAGGGGAGGATCTTTCCACGCCTCTTGCAGCTTCTGACCATCCCTGGCATCCCTTGGCTTGTGGATGCAACACCGCAATCTCTGCCTCTGCGTTCACGTGGCCTTCTTTCCCCTGTGTGTCTTCTCTGTCTCCAGAGAAGATCCTGTGAGGGCAGGATCCTTCCTTATAAGGAAGAGAGGGGAATGTGGTCTTAGGGTGTCTACTTGAGACCAACGCCTGTGAGGGGAGGAGAGGCCAGGCATTGGCAGCATTGGGCAGAGGCAGAAGCTCTGGTGCTTCTGCCCTGGCGCAGTCCTAGCTGAAGCCCCCCGCCCACGCCGTGCTGCACTCTGGAGCTGAGACGTCCTGTATGTATCTGCTGTATCTTTATATCTACTGAGGTGTCCAGGTTGGGGCGAGGGCACTGAGCCTTTGTAACTTCGGACCCTGGATCCGTCACTGGGTGAGGGCTGCCCTGGGAAGGGGGCGTGGCTTTGGACACTTGCTGAGGGTAGTTCCCGGAGGGAGCTCAGCAGCAGAGGTCAGCAGCTGGGGAGGAAGTTCTCAGTCCAGAAAGGGAAATGGGGCAGCGCGGCCAGGTGTCCACCGCTTACTGGGAGAGACAGGCCAGAGTCCAGCGTCTGGATCTGAGTCCAGGCCGGATCCATAAACGAAGTGGGCAGCTTTCCGCCCTACCTTGCCCCCCTCGTTATGGTGCTTCTGCACCTGAAATGAGGGGACAGCCAGAGTCTGCTTCCTGACGGTGAGCATCCTGGGAATATCCTGGCCTCGCGTTTCTTTTCACTTAGGATGCTCAGGGCTCACTGGTGGGTTTGTGGGTACCTTTGGGGGGTACTTGCATGTGTTCTGTGTGTCTTCTCTTGCGGACTTTATGTCCACAGAGTTGGGCTAACTTGTCCACCGGCGTGTCTAATCAGAGACAGTGGGAAAGTTCCTCCCTCCCCCCATCACCCCTGAGTTGTGGGAAATTGGATCGTTGCCAAACAGAGTCATGATTCGGGACATTCGGGTGACGGGGAAGGATTGCTCGGGTGGGAGCCATCTCTTAACACCCTCTTACCACCTCTACCTCCAGCGAACCGGCTCTTCCCTACAGCTATGCAGTTTCTAATTCCTGGATTCTTTCTGGTTTTTAATCACGTGCGTGTGTGTTTTAAGATTCTTCTGGCTGAAGTTTGGAATAGGAAATACAGACACGTGGTCTTTAATGGAAAGGTCTCAAGAGGCGACTCAGTGAAAGGTAATTCTGCCTTTACCTGTGCGCCTCAGTGATGGGTTCCTCTCCCCGGAGGTAACCCCATTTCTAGTTTCCTGTGTATCCTTGCAAACATACTCTATCTGCATACAAGTGTACATACATTTGATACTCCATATGCATGCATTTGTAAAGGTATATAGGGAAATATATTTTTACGCTATACACGCTGTTCAGTGTCTTGCTTTTTTCACTCAACAAGGTAGCTTGAACATCCTTCCCCCAAATTACTACAGAATTGCCTTATTCTTTTTAACGACTGCATAGTATTTATCGTATGGAGGTACCATGTTTACTTAGTCATTCTTTGATGAGTATGTCAATGGACATTACTTAAGGAATTAAGCACCATTAAAGAATGGACATTTAGGTTGTATACGATTTTTTCTTATTCCCCAATAGTGCAGCAGTAAATTTCTGTGCCTTTGTGTCATCTTGTAAATGTTTCAGCTATATCTGAGGGATAAATTCCTAGTCTTAGGCAAAAGGGTATGACTCTTGTTTTGTTTTGTTTGGCCACACTGTGCAGCTTGTGGAATCTTAGTTCCCCAACCAGGGATCGAACCTGGGCCCCTGCAGTGAAAGCTCTGAGTCCTAACCACTGGACTACCGGGGAATTCCCAAGGGAATGACTTTTAACCGTTGACGAATATTGCCAAATTGCCTGCCAAAGAGGTTGTCCTGGTTTATGCTTCCATCAGTCCGGTATGTGAGTTTCTTTCCACATCTTTATCAATATAAGGTACTCTCAAACTTTCTGATCTTTGCCTATCTGGTAGATTCAACATGGCATCTTTTCTATGTGTAGTTTATCATATCTGTAAGTGAATTGAACATATTTGTTCAATATGTCCAAAACCAATTTGAATTTCATTTCTGTGAATTGTTCATGTCCATTCTCCATCTTCCCTTGGGTTTTTGGTCTTTTTCTTATTGATTTATAGGCACTTTTTAATACTTTAAGGCAATCAGGCCTCTGTCAGTGATATATTTTGAAGCCTCCTCCACCTTGCTTGCTCCCTGCTTATTCTTTGTCTTTGTTTCTTGGTCATCCTCACCATTGCAGAGGTTATTTCCCTGGATTCTACAAACTAGCGAGGGGCCAAAAGGAGCTTTGCGGTTCCATGGACCCCTACAAATTGTATGTGTATAACTATATTTCTGGGACAAGGATCCATGACCTCATCAGATTCTACAAGGAATTATTTACCCCCAAAATGTTAAGAGCCACTGCTTTGTTGCCCAGCCGTGTCACCAATGCTGTCTGAATGGAGGTTTGTATGTTGGGATCAGGATTTGGATCACCTTGGTGTGTTAGCAGCTACTGTGCTAATTGGGCTGAAGTTGCAGATGACACTCGGGTTAGGCAGGTGATTCTATGACTGTGACCTTGGCTTGGCATGCCTAATTTCTGCCTTCCTGTCCCCCGCCATGCCTGGGTCACAGGGAAAGGGCATGATAGAGTGTAGACAGATTTTCGGAAGACCTTGACTCTTGCTAGGACATGTTTGATCGTGTCCCATTATTTCTTCCTGGCAAAGGTGATAGATAGAGTTTATGGTGGGTGGTTGAGAGGAAAGAGAAAGAGGGAGTATCAAGGGAAATGAAAACCTTTTTAGGAGCAATAGCTGCCTCTTAACTTGGACATAAAATGCACCGAGTCAAGTGTAAGCACGTGTGGAAAAATATTCCTGGGACCCTTTGGGGCTATTTTGTCCACCCTCGAAGCCTTGCGGCGGGTGGTACTGGTGGAGTGAACAGCTGGGCCTGTTCGGAGTCATGGAGGTCAGCATGGCCTCGCTCTGATGACCCTCTCTATTGCTCCTGTCCCCTGTCACTCTCTGCCCCCTCACCTTGCTTTGTCTTTCCTCAAAGTGCTTCTCACCACCTGTATTAGTTTGCTAGAGCTGCTATAACAAAGTACCATACGCTGGGCGGCTTAAACAGCAGAGACTTACTGCCACACCGTTTTGGAGGCCAGAGCCCCAAATCAAGGTGTTGGTAGGGTTGGTTCCTCCTGAGGGCTGTGAGGGCAGGATCTGCTCTAGGCCCCTCTCTTCGGTTTGGGGATAGCTTTCTTCTCCCTGTGTATTTTCACATTGTTTTCCTCTGTGTGTGTCTGTGCCTGTGTCCACGTTTCCCCTTTTTATGAGGACATCAGTCGTACTAGGGTCCATCCTAATAACCTCACCTGATGACCTCTGTCAAGATCATTATTGCCGAATGAGGTGAAATTCTGAGGTGCTGGGGGTTAGTCTGAATGTTTGTGTCCCCTGAAATTTCATAGGTTAAAACCTAATCCCCAAATGTGACAGTATTAAGAGGCAGGGCCTTTTGGAGGTGATCTGGCCATGTGGACAGAGCCCTTATGAATGGGATTTCTGGTCTTAAAAAAGAGACTCTAGAAAGCTCTTTGGCCTGTTCTTCCATGTGAGGATATAGCAAGAAGATGGCTGTCTAGGAACCAGAAGGAGAGATCTCACCAGATGCCACACCTGCCTTGATCTTGGACTCCCCAGCCTCCAGAACTGTGAGAAATAAATGTCTGTTATTTATAAGCTATTTGGCCTATGGTCTTTGTTATAGCAGCCTGAACAGACTCAAGAAAGGACTTAAACAGATGAATTTGGGGGGGGACTCCATTCAATTCATACCATCACCTGACCCTATGGTATATATTTCTGGGTTCATATGTGTATTATTTTTCTCCCCATTAGACCGTAAAGAGGAAGGGATCACTGCCTTATGCTTGGTGGCTAGAATAGTAGCTGGTACGGAGACGGTGCTCAGTAAATATTTTTTGAATGGATCAAAGAATGCTTTGATCTCCCCGGGCCATGAGGACGGTTAGCCGGAATGGTTTTGTTTTGTTTTGTTTTTTTCTTGGTCACGCCACGGAGCTTGCGGGATCTTAGTTCCCCGACCGGGGATCGAATCCGGGCTCCATCAGTGAAAGCACGGAGTCCTAACCACTGGACCACCCAGGGAATTCCCTGGCCGGGAATGGTTTGACGGCCCTGTCTCTCTCAATTCCTTGCGGCTCCTGGGTGCGCCCGTGTGAGCGGTGAGTCGATTGGACAGCTTGCTCAGCTGGTGCTCTTTGGGAAAAATCCCAGACCCAGGACAGCTGTGCCTTCTGCAGGCACTTGTTAAGGAAGTCACCGAGGTATCAGAGGGACCAGCCAGAGACAGCAAGATAATTCTGCAATGTCATGGGACTGTTCATGGACCCTCAGCTCTTTCCTGAGAAAATGTACCAACACTGCAGCAGATGGGCGACGTTGCTATTTGCAAACATACATTTCTTTGGATGTTTCCCATGGAGATATATGGAGCTTTGGATTCTGTCTCTTTAACTACAGTTTTTTTTTTATAAGTTTATCGGTCTCTTAGCCAAATTGCTGCCACAACATTTAGCAAACCTGCTTGCTTCTCTTGCCTGTTCTCTGAGCTATTTGATCCGTTCTCATCCCTTTCCTTGCATTATCTCTGTCATGGTTTTTTGTTTGTTTGTTTGTTTCTTTTGAAGTATAGTTGACTTACAATGTTGGTTAGTTTCTGCTGTATAGCAAAGTGATTCAGTTTTATATGTGTGTGTGTGTGTGTGTGTGTGTGTGTGTGTGTATATATTCTTTTTTTATATTCTTTTCCATTATGGTTTATCATAGGATATTGAATACAGTTCCCTGTGCTGCACAGAACCTTGCTGTTTATCCATCCTATATATAATAGCTTACATCTGCTCACCCCGAACTCCCACTCCATCCCTCCCCCATCCCCTCCCCCTTGGCAACCATCAGTCTGTTCTCTATGTCCATGATTCTGTTTCTGTTTCATAGATAGGTTCATTTGTGTCATACTTTAGATTCTACATATAAGCGATATCATATGGTGTTTGTCTTTCTCTTTCTGACTTAACTTCACTTAGTATGATCATCTCTAGTTGTATCCATGTTGCTGCAAAGGGCATTATTTCATTCTTTTTTATGGCTGAGTAGTATTCCATTATATATATGTACCACATCTTCTTCTTTTTTATTTTGGCTGTGCTTCGCGGCTTGCAGGATCTTAGTTCCCTGACCAGGGATTGAACCTGGGGCCATAGCAGTGAAAAGGCCAGGTCCTAACCACTGGACTGCCAGGGAGTTCTGTGTACCACATCTTCTTTATCCATTCATCTGTCGATGGATATTTAGATTGTTTCCCTGTCTTGGCTATTGTGAATAGTGCTGCTATGAACATAGGGGTGCGTGTATCTTTTTGAATTATAGTTTTGTCTGGATAGATGCCCAGGAGTGGGATTGCTGGATCATATGGTAGTTCTATTTTTAGTTTTCTGAGGAACCTCCATACTGTTCTCCATAGTGGCTGTATCAATTTACATTCCCACCAGCAGTGTGGGAGGGTTCCCTTTTCTCCACACCCTTTCCAGCAATTATTATTTGTAGACTTTTTGATGTTGGCCATTCTGACTGGTGTGAGGTGCTACCTCATTGTAGTTTTGATCTGCACTTCTCTAATAACTAGAGATGTTGTATCTCTGTCTTTTTTTTTTTTTTTTTGCGGTACATGGGCCTCTCACTGTTGTGGCCTCTCCCGCTGCGGAGCACAGGCTCCGGACGCGCAGGCTCAGCTGCCATGCCTCACGGGCCCAGCCGCTCCGCGGCACGTGGGATCCTCCCGGACCGGGGCGCGAACCCGTGTCCCCCGCATCGTCAGGCGGACTCTCAACCACTGCGCCACCAGGGAAGCCCAATCTCTGTCACTTTTCTCTCCTATTGAGTTTCTGTTGTCTTACATCTTGCCCCATGGCTTTTTGGTAAGGTGTCTGGTCATCCTTGTGACTCTGTTCCGATACTCTTGTTCCACGAATCTCCTCTCTTGGTCACGACTTGCTCTTTGCCAGAGCTCTGTGCACAGGGCGCAGGAAGGGTGAACAGCAGTGAGGGATGCTCCCTGGGCCCACAGCATGGTGCTGACGGACAAAGCAAGTGGAAAATGCAGCAGCCACCCACGGGGAGGCCTGCTCTCTCTGTTCCGGATGATGGGGTGAAGTTCCGAATCCCAGAGATTCTCTAGTCTACCTGGAGCAGGGCAGGGTTTTCGTGACCTTCTGAATCACCAAAATCCTAGAGGAGAGGATTGCGTGCTTGCTCTTTGCTTTGACCACGAGGATGTAATACTGATAACGATAGTAATAATTAACATTTATGGATCGCCTGCCATCTGCTAGGCCATGTCCTAGGTGCTTTGCTGCAGAATAGAATTTATTCCTTACAGTGGGTTTTGTAGTAGGTAGTGTTGTCCCAATTTTGTAGCTTAGGTTGACCAGCTATCCGGGGTGCCCAAGAGTCTCTAAGGTCCTGCATTTGGGGAAACTCCTAAGATAACAGCAAAACCAGGTGAACCCAAGAAGACATCTCATCAGTATTTGGAATCCTACTGAGGGTTTTCACATGAAACTCTTAAAGAGCAGTTAATCAGGGTCATGAATAAGGGATGAACGAACCAAACCCCAAAGCCCAAAGCCCTGAGAGTAACTGAGATGCTTGTTGGGGATGATGACCTCTACCCGTGGTCCTGGGTGGTGAGGGGGGCTTTTCCCACACCCTGGGCTCCAATATGCTAGGTTCACCGTGCACTCCAAGTCTCCAGTGTGGGCAGAGGTCCTGATCTGCCATCTTTTACAAGTTCACAATGAGATGAAGAGCTTGAGCCTGCTGTGTGTGTGTGTGTATTATTAAATAAAAATCATAATACCGAGCTAAATATAAACACATAACTTTTTTTTTCAAAGATGTTTTTGACGTGGACCATTTTGAAAGTCTTTATTGAATTTGTTACAATATTGCTTCTGTTTTATGTTTTGGTTTTTTTGGCCACGAGGCATGTGGGATCTTAGCTCCCCGACCAGGGATCGAGTCCACACCCCCTGCATTGGAAGGTGAAGTCTTAACCACTGGACCACCAAGGAAGTCCCCACACATAATTTTTTGGTAGCAGATTTTCTTAATGAAGGAAGCGAAAGGGACTGGGAGTTACCTTGAGTAGCTGTGATTAGCATTCAGTCTTAGTTTTAATACCTTTCTTTTGCACTGGAGGGAGAAAAATCTGTATGAGGGGAGAGAGGATTTTGAATAAAGGTGAGGCTGCAAATGCATGTCTTATGTAGCTCACTGAACAGTCCCTGAGAGTCTCCTTGTTAGACCACCCTCCTTCAAGAATGAACAGATTATTTATTAAAAACGATGCAGAACACCCAGTACCTTCGCCTAGTTTATTTATGCAGACGGTTGGAGCTAGACTAGCTTTTCTAAGCCTTTGCTCTGTCCCCATTTGGGCTAAGAAGGGACGCTGGAGCCAAACGGAAGGAAATGCCCAAGTGAAAATGAAGCTGCAAGGAAAGTGACTGTAAAGTCTGGGATCAGAATATTCTAGCAAGTTACCTGAGCCCTACTTTAGTGAAACCAAATGGATAGAGATAAGTGTTATCACTTACGTAATCTGCTCTTTCGGTGGAATTACTGCAGCTTTGATGTGGAAGTCGAGGTTTTTAAGTGTATTCTTTACTCCAGGTTAAAAATTTAATTAGAGAAACTAGTTGATGACTCGGTTCTCAGTTGAACATTTACATGTATAATACTAATGAAAAACTTGTTTTGAAAACACTTGTTCAGGTTTGTGAAGTGTCAGTCCCACGGAATGACATTTTATTCTATTAAAAACTAACATTTGTGAGCAGAGGTTGTAATTTCAAGCCAAGGCCGATTTGACATAATGAAACTTGAATTTCCCTCTGGAGGGAAGGTGCTTTATGGCTTGGTACTCCCACCCAATTCAGTACCCTGAGATGCTTCTTCCTAGATCAAAAATGAGCTTTTTGTCATAGAAGCCATTAAATTAAAGCACCTGAGAGCGCATAGAGTAACAAATGGTTTCTTTCCAATAATCAGACTTGGAAAAATGTGCTACAGATTTCAGCAGGGCATATTTATTTAAAATATACATGTAAATCATCTAGTATAAATCCGTGTTTTTCCTATGATCAGCTATAAATATTTTTAAAATATTTTTTAAAAGTATTTTGGACCAAGTACTTTGTGTTTTAGAATTTTTTTCAGCTAGTCTAGTCACTGGCACATTCTAGAATATTTGTGGGTTTTAAATAATCAAAATAAAACCTGGGCTAATATTTGTTAATTGCCATGTATTTTGTCTTTAATAGCCACTTACATATACTATTTTCATTATTTTTTTTAACGTCTTTATTGGAGTATAATACCTTTACAATGGTGTGTTCGTTTCTGCTTTATAACAAAGTGAATCAGTTATACATATACATATGTTCCCATATCTCTTCCCTCTTGCATCTCCCTCCCTCCCACCCTCCCTATCCCACCCCTCTAGGTGGTTACAAACCACCTAGCTGATCTCTCTGTTCTATGCAGCTACTTCCCACTAGCTATCTATTTTACATTTGGTAGTGTATATATGTCCATGCCACTCTCTCACTTTGTCACAGCTTACCCTTCCCCCTCCCCATATCCTCAAGTCCATAATCTAGTAGATCTGTGTCTTTATTCCCATCTTACCCCGAGGTGCTTCATGACCTTTTTTTTTTTTTTTTTTCTTAGATTCCATATATATGTGTTAGCATAAGGTGTTTGTTTTTCTCTTTCTGACTTAGTTCACTCTGTATGATAGACTCTAGGTCCATCCACCTCACTACAAATAACTCAATTTTGTTTCTTTTTATGGCTGAGTAATATTCCATTGTATATGCGTGCCACATCTTATTTATCCATTCATCTGTTGATGGACACTTAGGTTGCTTCCATGTCCTGGCTATTGTAAATAGAGCTGCAATGAACATTTTGGTACATGACTCTTTTTGAATTATGGTTTTCTCAGGGTATATATGCCCAGTAGTGGGATTGCTGGGTCGTATGGTAATTCTATTTGTGGTTTTTTAAGAAACCTCCACACTGTTTTCCATAGTGGCTGTATCAATTTACATTCCCACCAACAGTGCAAGAGTGTTCCCTTTTCTCCACACCCTCTCCAGCAGTGATTGTTTCTAGATTTTTTGATGATGGCCATTCTGACTGGTGTGGGATGATATCTCATTGTAGTTTTGATTTGCATTTCTCTAATGATTAATGATGTTGAGCATTCTTTCATGTGTTTGTTGGCAATCTGTATGTCTTCTTTGGAGAAATGTCTATTTAGTTCTTCTGCCCATTCTTGGATTGTGTTGTTTGTTTTTCTATTATTGAGCTGCATGAGCTGCTTGTAAATTTTGGAGATTAATCCTTTGTCAGTTGCTTCATTTGCAAATATTTTCTCCCATTCTGAGGGTTGTCTGTAGATCTTGTTTATGGTTTCCTTTGCTGTGCAAAAGCTTTTACGTTTCATTAGGTCCCATTTGTTTATTTTTGTTTTTATTTCCATTTCTCTAGGAGGTGGGTCAAAAAGGTTCTTGCTGTGATTTCTGTCATAGGGTGTTCTGCCTATGTTTTCTTCTAAGAGTTTTTTTAGTGTCTAGCATTACATTTAGGTCTTTAGTCATTTTGAGTTTATTTTTGTGTATGGTGTTAGGAAGTGTTCTAATTTCATTCTTTTACATGTAGCTGTCCAGTTTTCCCAGTACCACTTATTGAAGAGGCTGTCCTTTCTCCATCGTATATTCTTGCCTTCTTTATCAAAGATAATGTGACCATGTGTGCATGGGTTTATCTCTGGGCTTTCTATACTGTTCCATTGATCGATATTTCTGTTTTTGTGCCAGTACCATACTGTCTTGATTACTGTAGTTTGTAGTATAGTCTGAAGTCAGGGAGCCTGATTCCTCCAGCTCTGTTTTTCTTTCTCAAGATTGCTTGGCTATTCGGGGTCTTTTGTGTTTCCATACAAATTGTGAACGTTTTTGTTATAGTTCTGTGAAAAATGCCATTGGTAGTTTGATAGGGATTGCACTGAATCTGTAGATTCTTTGGGTAGTATAATCATTTTCACAATGTTGATTCTTGCAATTCAAGAATGTAGTATATCTCTCCATCTGTTTGTATCCTCTTTAATTTCTTTCACCAATGTCTTATAGTTTTCTGCATACAGGTCTTTTGTTTCCTTAGGTAGGCTTATTCCTAGGTATTCTTTTTGTTGCAGTGGTAAATGGGAGTGTTTCCTTAATTTCTCTTTCAGATTTTTCATCATCAGCGTGTAGGAATGCAAGAGATTTCTGTGCATTAATTTTGTATCCTGCTACTTTACCAAATTCACTGATTAGTTCTAGTAGCTTTCTGGTGGCATCTTTAGGATTCTCTATGTACAGTATCATGTCATCTGCAAACAGTGACAGCTTTACTTCTTCTTTTCCTATTTGGATTCCTTTTATTTCTTTTTCTTTTCTGATTGCTGTGGCTAGAAGTTCCAAAACTATGTTGAATAATAGTGGTGAGAGTGGGCAACCTTGTCTTGTTCCTGATCTTAGTGGAAATGGTTTCAGTTTTTCACCATTGAGAATGATGTTGGCTGTGGGTTTCTCATATATGACCTTTATTATGTTGAAGAAAATTCCCTCTGTGCCTACTTTCTGCAGGGTTTTTATCATAAATTGGTGTTGAATTTTGTCAAAAGCTTTCTCTGTATCTATTGAGATGATCATGTGGTTTTTCTCCTTCAGTTTGTTGATATGGTGTATCACGTTGAATGATTTGCATACATCGAAGAATCCTTGCATTCCTGGGATAAACCCCACTTGATCATGGTGTATGATCCTATTAATGTGCTGTTGGATTCTGTTCTCTAGTATTTTGTTAAGGATTTTTGCATCTGTGTTCATCAGTGCTATTGGCCGGTAGTTTTCCTTTTTTGTGACATCTTTGTCTGCTTTTGGTATCAGGGTGATGGTGGCCTCGTAGAATGAGTTTGGGAGTGTTCCTCCCTCTGCTATATTTTGGAAGATTTTGAGAAGGATAGGTGTTAGCTCTTCTCTAAATGTCTGATAGAATTTGCATGTAAAGCCATCTGGTCCTGGGCTTTTGTTTGTTGGAAGATTTTTAATCACAGTTTCAATTTCAGTGCTTGTGATTGGTCTGTTCATATTTTCTAGTTCTTCCTGGTTCAGTCTCGGCAGATTGTGCATTTCTAAGAATTTGTCTATTTCTTCCAGGTTGTCCATTTTATTGGCATAGAGTTGCTTGTAGTAATCTCTCATGATCCTTTGTATTTCTGCAGTGTCAGTTGTAACTTCTCCTTTATCATTTCTAATTCTATTGATTTGAGTCTTCTCCCTTTTTTTCTTGATGAGTCTGGCTAATGGTTTATCAGTTTTGTTTATCCTCTCAAAGAACCAGCTTTTAGTTATATTGATCTTTGCTATCATTTCCTTCATTTCTTTTTCATTTATTTCTGATCTGATCTTTATGATTTCTTTCCTTCTGCTAACTTTGGGGTTTTTTTGTTCTTCATTCTCTAATTGCTTTAGGTGCAAGGTTAGGTTGTTTATTTGAGATGTTTCCTGTTTCTTAAGGAAGGATTGTATTGCTATAAACTTCCCTCTTTGAACTGCTTTTGCTGCATCCCATAGGTTTTGGGTCCTCGTGTCTCCATTGTCATTTGTTTCTAGGTATTTTTTGATTTCCTCTTTGATTTCTTCAGTGATCACTTCGTTATTAAGTAGTGTATTGTTTAGCCTCCATGAGTTTGTATTTTTTACAGGTCTTTTCCTGTAATTGATATCTAGTCTCATAGCGTTGTGGTCGGAAAAGATACTTGATACGATTTCAATTTTCTTAAATTTACCAAGGCTAGATTTGTGACCCAAGATATGATCTATCCTGGAGAATCTTCCATGAGCACTTGAGAAAAATGTGTATTCTATAAATATCAATATATCAAATATATAAATATATAAATATCTAATATATTCTGTAAATATCAATTAAGTCCATCTTGTTTAATGTATCATTTAAAGCTTGTGTTTCCTTATTTATTTTCATTGTGGATTATCTGTCCATTGGTGAAAGTGGGGTGTTAAGGTCCCCTACTATGATTGTGTTACTGTTGATTTCTCCTTTTATGGCTGTTAGTATTTGCCTTATGTATTGAGGTGCTCCTATGTTGGGTGCATAAATATTTACAATTGTTATATCTTCTTCTTGGATCGATCCCTTGATCATTATGTAGTGTCCTTCTTTGTCTCTTGTAATAGTCTTTATTTTATAGTCTATTTTGTCTGATATGAGAATTGCTACTCCAGCTTTCTTTTGATTTCCATTTGCATGGAATATATTTTTCCATCCCCTCACTTTCAGTCTGTATGTGTCCCTAGGTCTGAAGTGGGTCTCTTTTAGACAGTATATATATATGGCTCTTGTTTTTGTATCCATTCAGCCAGTCTGTGTCTGTTGTTTGGAGCATTTAATCCATTTACATTTAAAGTAATTATCCATATGTATGTTCCTATTAACATTTTCTTAATTGATTTGGGTTTGTTATTGTAGGTCTTTTCCTTCTCTTGTGTTTCTTGCCTAGAGAAGTTCCTTTAGCATTTGTTGTAAAGCTGGTTTGGTGGTGCTGAACTCTCTCAGCTTTTGCCTGTCTGTAAAGGTTTTAATTTCTCCATCAAATCTGAATGAGATCCTTTCTGGGTAGAGTAATCTTGGTTGTAGGTTTTTCTCCTTCATCACTTTAAATATGTCCTGCCAATCCCTTCTGGCTTGCAGAGTTTCTGCAGAAAGATCAGCTGTTAACCTTATGGGGATTCCCTTGTATGTTATTTGTTGTTTCATTGTCATCTGCAGAAAAATCTTTGTGTTGGGTAGGGACTTTTGACTGAATTTTCTAGCCTGTTGCATGATTTAACTTAATGGGGTATGTACTAAAGCACAGGCTTAGGAACTGAAAACCTTGGGGTCCTATGGCCTTTCTGCTGCTACCTAGTATCTGTGTGATCTTGTGCAAGGTATTTAAATCCTCTAAACTTTAGTTTTTGTATTTGTAAAATAGTGATAATATCTCATGGGAATTCAATAGGAATTTGATTAAGTATATATGTGTGTATAAAATACACATGTATGTAAAATATATATATATATATCTATACTGTATATTTGATGTATATGTATGTGTATATATGTGTAAAGCACATAGTTAGCCTGAAAATGTATTCAATATTGTGTTAGTGAACAAATGGCAGTTGGTTATCTTCTTCTGTTATATTTTCACATTTATATTTAACCCTTAAAGATTTGTGTTAATTAGGCTCTTTCAGATAGCAAGTTAACAGACATCCACTCAGTTCATCATGGAAGATGGAGTTTATTTGAAGGATAAAGGGGAGGTGAGGAAGAAAGACTAGGGCTACATCTCTCACCTCTGCAGTCAGCACCTCCCTGAGGGCTGGAAGGGCTGCAGGACTTCCCAGGGCCCTGGATGTCTGCATTCCAAACATTCCACTTCCCTTCCCTGCCTCTGCCTGGAGCTTCCCAGCCTCCTAGGGAATATTCCTCCATCCGGCCCATTGTCTCTGCCTTTTGTCTTCTCTGCCTCCTGGTTTTCCCTTTCTACTCTTTCTAAGTATTATTTGGTTCCCTGACATTTTTTTTTTTTTTTTTTTTTTTTTTTGTGATACGCGGGCCTCTCACTGTTGTGGCCTCTCCCGTTGCGGGGCACAGGCTCCGGACGCGCAGGCTCAGCGGCCATGGCTCATGGGCCCAGCCGCTCCGCGGCACGTGGGATCCTCCCGGACCAGGGCACGAACCCGTGTCCCCTGCATCGGCAGGCGGACTCTCAACCACTGCGCCACCAGGGAAGCCCTCCTGACATTTTTTGAATTGGTGACATAGTGCTTGGAAAGTCTGATCGTTGAATCCATACTGCCCTGACCTTCTTGTCACCTTTTTGGCACTGAGCATCCTTTAATAGTAGAAGAGTCAATTTATAGGTGACTCCCCACGAGTTACCAGATTGGTATGGTTTAGAAAAATGTATTAGACAACTGAGTTCTCCATGTTTTTGATTTGGTAGCCAACTGTTTCCTCACCACTCAGTAAAACATTTTACTGTCTTTAGGGATTCTGAGTTCTCTACATTTGTGGTTTTGGGGATATGGCACTACATTTGTTAACTGGCCCTTTGCTAGAAGTTCCCATTATTTCCAGTGTGATCTAAGATCTCCTTAGAGTCCAGGATTGGATTGAGAATTTTTTATTGGATATTATTGCCAAAATATCTGTGTTTCCATTTCCTATAGTGCCTCCCAGACTTACTCCCCCCTTCAAAGGCAACTTTATTCTTGTACTTTTTCTGCTATATTTGACTGCCAGTTGCATCCTGTGATGTGAGAATAGAATATTGATTGTTTCCTGTTGCCTGTGGGACAGGAATGCTTCTTGAATTAGAGCTAATTTTGGAGTTTAAAGTACTCAATGTCAACTTTTGAAGATAGCCTGTTTAAGATCGCTTTGTTACACAAGGGAAGGTCATCCAAGGCCGAGGGGAAGGGAAAGGAAGAAAGAGAAGGGAAAAGAGAAAACAGCTGATGACTTCTCCCTCTTCTGAATCATTCCCTCTACACTCATGGAGAACTCTTTCCATTTTCATATTGTCCTTTTTAAAGATTTATTTCTTAATCTAAAGCCATTTGCTAGGTGTACTGTGAGGTCAGAACGTTCGTGGCTGGAGAAGTTTCCCGGTTGTGAATGGTTTTTAAAGAAAGCGTTACCTTTACTTGGCCGTTGGAGATGATCGTGTTTTTTCATGCAAATATTTATTGATTTCTTTCATTATGCACAGCTGCTGGCAACTTGTATGGGCTTTTGTACAAATTAGAAAAGGCATGTATGTCTAGACAGACTGGTTAGGAAAAGGTGTTGCCCTGGGCAGACTGTTTAGAAAAAGGAGTCTCCTTTGCTAGACCAGTTGGCAAAAGATGGCCCCCATGAGTGGCTGCAGCGCCATGGTACCTGGCACCTCCAGGGCACACGGGTTGGCAAGTCAAGTGGAGTCTGGGTTTCTGTCCCAAATGGCCCCTCCAATGGGTGTTTGTGTGTGTGTGTAAGGCACCAAATGCACTGTGAATAGGCAGAAGAAATCAGGTCTGCCCTCGGGAAACCTGGGTTCTAGAATCAGAACCAAGCCATGAACCACAAACACAGAGCTCATGGTATTACAGTGGAAGTGTTTCCTCAAACCCTACTGTGCAGCACAGGGAACTATATTCAATAGCTCGTGATAAACCATAATGGAAAAAATATGAAAGAGAATATATATGTGTATTACTGAATCACTTTTCTGTACGGCAGAAATTAACACCACGTTGTAAATCAACTATACTTCAATAAAATTAAGAAAAAAAGATTTCCTCAGAGAGTGACAGATGAAGAGTCCTAGGGTTTTAGGGAAGCTCCAGTAAAATTCTGCAGAATCAGTCCCGGTTCCTCTCTGGAAACGCGCACTGTGTTGCTTTGCTCTATACGAGAAAGACATGCAAGGTGAAGCATCCGGGTGAGAAATAAATTCAGTTGTGTTTGTGTTACCCACTGTCCGGGAGACATGAGACATACTCCGGCATATGTAATGTTGAGATCTTGGGGAAATGCCCTTCACTGGAGCCTCAAGGCCCGTGACCTGCCCCATCTCGAGTCATCATTCAAGCCCATGGAGAGGCCCAGGGCTCAGACTTCCTGTGTGTTAAGAGCTGCAGCAGCTGTTCAGCTGGGGTCCCATAGACCCTGCTCTATGAGTCTGAACAGAAAAATTCCCCCAAAGCATTGATTGCACCTCAGGCCCCTCAGCACAATACCTCCCTTGGATGGGTAAATAGAGTGACCACTTAATAAAGGGTCAGCGACAATGACATGCAAGCGGAGAGAGTGAGAAGCAGGAGTCTTTGAACAGAGTTGGGTTTTGTTGTTGTTTTTTCTGGGAGAGGAATGAGATCGTTTTGGGTTTCTCCGTGTATAATCTGAGAGGCTCATCCATCTCGGTGTGACAGAGGAAAATTTCAACATTAGGAAAGTAACTTTTTTTTGTTTTCTGCGGTACGCGGGCCTCTCACCGTTGTGGCCTCTCCCATTGCGGAGCACAGGCTCCGGACGCGCGGGCTCAGCGGCCACTGCTCACTGGGCCCAGCCGCTCCGCGGCACGTGGGATCTTCCCGGACCGGGGCACGAACCCGCGTCCCCCGCATCGGCAGGCGGACTCCCGACCACTGCGCCACCAGAGAAACCCGGAAAGTAACTTTTGATTTGTCACAAACAGCTGGGTGGGCTATGCCTCACTGGTGCCCGGGCATCAGCGACCTTTTCAATAGAGTTGCTCAGTGTGGCTTCTGCCCCTGAAAGGGTGTGTGAGCTGGTGCTTGGTGTTTGCAATGGTTGCAAGCCACTGTCATCCTTATCATCCTCACGTAGAGACCCAAGTCTTGCATCTCTTGGGGTTTTTGGTTATGGGCTGAATTGTGTCCCCCAACTCCCACCCCCTGCCCCAAATCCCATGTTGGCGTCCTAACCTCTAGGACCTCAGAATGTGGCTGTCTTTGGAGATGGGGACCTTAAAGAGGTAATTACAGTAAAACGAGGTTGTCCGGGTGGACTCTGATCCAGTAGGACTGGTGTCTCCCTAAGAAGAGGGGATCTGAGAAACTGCCCTGTGTTGCTCACCTCTCTGCCTTCCGTGGAAGCCTGCCCATCTGTGGGGCGCCCAGCTCACGTCTGGGTCCAGTATTTCTCAATCTTGATGTTCACCCACGTGCCCCTTGGTGAATCCCCACCTGAGAGAACCATTTTATGGTTCGTGATGACTGTCAGGGCCAACTTTGTATTTGGGGGTTTTATGAGGGCAAAAGTAAATGTATTGAGTATGCGTTTTGCCAGCTCTCTTTTCTTCCAGACTCTGGAGGCCTCTCCTCTGTCTCTGGGTCACCCCTTGGAGAGGCCCAGCGTTGAACTTTGCTGTGGACTGGGGTGGGGCGGAGGCTGATTAACGTGGGCCCAGCCCTGAGGGAAGTAAGGAGTTCGGGACGTTTTAGGGGAAAGGCAGTTTCTGCTGATACTCGAAGAGATGGATTTGAAAGTAAAGACTTTGATATCCGCTCAGCATCCCATCCGTACGCTTAAATAGTTTGTCGGGAGCCTCTTGAGAATACCATGAACTTGCTCTCCTTTATGGCTTAATGGTACAAACATTGATGATGGATGTTACAGGGAAATCAGTTTCAGTGATGGTAAGTTATCACCGTCTTCCACTGTTCTGATAGGTATATGAGTATAATGGGGGGTGAAGCTGAACCCCGTACTTAGCGCTACAGACGAAACGGCTTTAGGGCTGGCGGTGATTTCCCTATGAGCTAACCCTGCTCAGATCTTCTGTTTCCACATTCTGTATCCGTTTCCCCGGGCCCGCCGAAACAAAGTACCACGAACAGGGGGGCCTAAAAGAACAGAAATTCATTGCCTGACAGTTCTGGAGACGAGAAGGTCTGAAATCAAGGTGTCAGCAGGGCGAGGCTCCCTGTGAAACCCGTGGGGGAGTTTTTCCTTGCCCCTCTTCCAACTTCTGGTTTGCCAGCAAGCTTTGTGTTTCTTGGCTTGTAGCTGCATTACTCCATCTCGCCCTCTGTTTTCGCAAGGCATTCTCCCTGTATCCCTTCTCTTGCCATGGGGACACGAACCACCTTGGATAAGGGACCCTTCCTACTCCTGTAGGATCTCCTCTTGACTCAACTAGTTACACCTGCAATGACCCTGTTTCCGAGGAAGACCCCACTCCGAGGACCTCAGAGTTAGGATTTCAGTGTTATCATTTTGAGGGGACACCGTTCCACCCCAAACACACCTGTCTCATCTGTGCCTCCCCCGATCGCCTTTTTGCCTTCCCTGCCTCTTTCGCTTAGAGGCTTGGTGTCCTCTCCTCCAGCTGCCTCAGCCCCTCCCAGGTTATTTGCACCTCCTGTGCGTTGCACTTCCGCGTTGCATTTTGATTCTATCACCCACTGACAGGTCTCTTGGCTGCATTCAGGTTTAGTCCTTATTCGTCCTCCCCACCCTCAGTTCCTCAGGGCCAGAATCCATCCTAACCATCTAGAAACCAACTCTGTGCCACAGCGCTGCTTAAAACAAAAACAAAAACACCCTCAATTGGTTGGTTTTCTTATTACCTACAGAGCAGATTCCAAATTCCATCCCCTGCGTCCAGGGTCCTCAGTGTTCAGTCCCCAAGCTGTGTTCTGGTTTCTCCCCCATCAGCGTTTGTGTTCACCCAGGCCAGATGGGTTCTCCGTCCTTGGAGTGTCCTTTTCGGGGGCCTGTGGCATGCCTCTGCTCCCTGCTGGTGCCACCCGCAGGCCCACCCTTCCAGCCCCGTTGAGATGCCCCTTCTTCCACGAAGCCTGCCCTAAAGCAGTTTCTCCTGCTTCTGTGTCTTCCTGCCTCTGTCACCTCTCACACTCCATGTGACATCTTGGTCATGAGGGAGCATGTGTTAGCTTCCTCATCAATTCGTAGGATTGTTTAGGTAGAACCAGGTTCTAGTCACTCAAAATAAATACTCTTCTGTGCCTCTCCTGATGTTTTGCACATGGTGGGACTTGGCAGCTCGGGAGAACCAAGGTCTTCCTGTGGAGGCTCTGGCTGCACTTCTGAGGCTTTGTCACCGTCCAAGGGTTTCCTTCAGACAACATGACTGCCGGGCCCTGTGTGAGACCTCAATTAATCGGTACTCTGGAAGAAAGCTTTTATCCAAAGTCGGCCGCTGGTTTTATTGTGGTTTCTTTTTAACTTCCTGATGGACCGGATGTGGAGTGGTTGGAAAGGATTTTTCCAGAGGTTTCAGGATGAAATGGGTGCCAGTAACCCTAGTGTCCTGGATTCATTACCTGGGACTGTCCAACAAAGAACCACAACCTGGGTGGCTTAGAACAACAGAAAGTATTTTCTCGCAGTCCTGGAGGCCAGAAGTCCAAAATGAAGGTGTCGACAGGGCCAGGCTCCTTCTGAAGGCTCTAACTCAGATCCAATGGCCCCTCTACGTGGCAAGAAGGGCTTAGCTGTGGGTTGAGAGTCAAATTCAGGCTGTACCAGATCCCAGCTGGGTGACCTGTGAGCAAGTTTCTTAATCTGTGTAAACCAAGAGTCTCCCCTCTGGTAAAAAGGGGGAAAAGGGACTTCCCTGGTGGTCCATTGGTTAAGAGTTTGCGCTTCCACTGCAGGGCGCCCGGGTTCCATCCCTGGTTTGGGGAAGTAAGATCCTGCATGCCATGCAGCGTGGCTGGAAAAAAAAAAAAAAAGGGGAAAATAGTAGGATCTATGGCGGTTACATGAGACAATGCATGTAAAATGTCTTGGAGAATCTTGCTTGGCAAGTACTTAATAAATAGGACTAGTCCCAATGTGAGCTTTATATGGCTTGGTGTCTGTGGTCTGTGCATGTACTTTAATCTGTTTTCACACTATGCAGTTGACAAAGAAATGGCAATTGCCCAAATAGCTCATTAATTTTATGCTTATAGACGGCTAAACTAGACAATTTAGATCACTGAATGGATCTAAATGGATCCCTAGCCAGTTTGAATATTCACATAGCTTCAGTTATTCAGACAGTTGCCTACATTGATTGATTGATGGATTTATCTGGACCACAGAGACCCAATCCTAATTACAGCATGAATTTTTAATACTATTCACACTATGAATCTTTTCTTTATGTAATGATAAAAATGTGTTGCATATAATGAGATTATCACTACTGATCCACTTTAAAAACTCTGATAGTGATCAAAGTATTTTTTTAATCCTTTTTGAAAGGGGAGAGGTGGGGTTTACAACCAGTCAGTTTTGTCTCCTATGAAAGACACTATTAAAATCTTTCCATCCTGATTTTGACATAACAAAGCTCCATTAATTTTGATGGAAGAAATAGATAACTGGTACTTGGCCCAAATTCACAGTATGGGACCCAGTAGTGTAGGAAATCATAAACTGGGTAATAACTCCCATCACAGGGATACCTCCACCAAAACTTAAAACAAAAAAATCTCGGAATTTAAAATGTATTTTCATAGTTAGTGATCCCTTTCTTTTAAGTGGGAAACATCCTTTTGAAGTCTGTGATAGTCTGTTCTCTTGAAATGATTCTTTTATTGGACTTGACTATATAAATATTTATGTTGCTGTGTGTGTATATTTCATCAGTTACTTTTTTGCCATCAGAAAAACAAAAAATGTTTCCCAGGTACTGACGATACGGTTGAGTTGAGAAATAATTTTAATTCTTGGCCAGATTAGTCTATTCTTGCCACAAAAATTACCTTCGCAGCAGACCATTGACTAAATGATGACTAAAAAGTGTATATTTTAAAAGAATTCTGAACATTGGCGTCCTGGATAGAGTTGGAATAATTACATTCCAGTCAGGGAATCGCCACGTTGTCTGTGTCACCCTGGGCAAATCCCCAAATTCCCATTAAATACAATTTATCCTCTCCCATCAGTGGAAATAAAACTAAACTCCTCATACTTTCTTAAATGGTCACATTTTCAGAGGGACTGTGCTACGAAAAGTGCATTTTCACAAGATGAGAAAGATTTTAGGGAAAATAAGAGAAACGTTTGAAGTTAAGTCTTTCTGAAACATCAGATTGTATCTCATGGGATGAACAATATTGATTAAAAATGGTTCCCCCCACCCTTTTTTTTTTTTTGCGGTACGCGGACCTCTCACCGTTGTGGCCTCTCCCGTTGCGGAGCACAGGCTCCGGACGCGCAGGCTCAGCGGCCATGGTTCACGGGCCCAGCCGCTCCGCGGCACGTGGGATCTTCCCAGACCGGGGCACGAACCAGCGTCCCCTGCACCGGCAGGCGGACTCTCAACCACTGCGCCACCAGGGAAGCTCCCCCCCCCTTTTTTTTGATAGCTGATTTAGACTATGTGACTCTTAAGTCTTGATACCATTTAAGAAAACGAAATGGTATTAACAGAAAAGTAGTCCCGTTGGGGATGGGTGTGAATTTCTTATCTGACACTTGTAGTTACTACGAGAGTTTTAAAGACTTCTTTAAAGAGGATGGAGCCAAAAACCAATTCTGTTCCTTCCTAGAACCATCTCAAGAGCCCCCCTTTCCTGTACGCTAAGCAATTAGTCACGGCCCCCTGTCCAACATTCACATTTTGACTATTTACCACAAAGGACTGGATTTTTATGCGCACATATTGAAATCCTGGCAGGTTTTTGACCTGGACTTGCTTCAGGAAATCTTCTTTTGGAGTCCACCCTTGCAGCCCCTTTCTGTCTCTGTTTATTTTTTGCTAAACTTTAAATGGACGAATGATATAGAGTAGAAAGTATATTTATCTGGTGTCTCCTAAACTTTGTGTGTTGCTAAAAGCAGCTGAAAAAAAGAAAACCACGGTGACAAATGCATAGAAGACAGTGACCTCTTTTTTCAAAGATACGCAGGAAGTACAATACATGTCCAAAATTAAGATGCAAAAGATATGTTTATTTGTAGAAAAGTTAATAACTTAAACTAATCAGTATATTGAAATGCATAAGCAGGGAAAACAGGTGATAGATAAAAAGAAACTCAAAGCAGTGTGATTGTCGGAATTGAGTTTACTCAGGCCATATTGTTGGTGAGCCCCCTTCTCCTTTACATTCGTTGCTTCCTTTCTTCTAAAATTTGTGAGAAGTTTTCCTGGGTGTTACAGATTGAGTTGTCTCCCTGCCACATTCCTGTGTTGAAGTCCTAATCCCCAGTAGCTGAGAATATGACTGTATTTGGAGATAGGGTCTTTGTATTTATTTTAAATTAAAAAATTTTTTTATTTTTGGAAACTGTGATTTTTTTAATTGAAGTATAGTTGATTTACAGTGTTGTGCTAATTTCTGCTGTACAGCAAAGTGACTCCGTTATATACATATATACATTTATTTTTTATATTCTTTTCTATTATGGTTTACCCCAGGAGATTGGATATAGTTCTCTGTGCTATACAGTAGAACCTTGTTGTTTATGCATTCTAAATGTAATAGTTTGCATCTCCTAACCCCAACCTCCCAATCCATCCCTCTCCCTTCCCCCCTCCCCCTTGGCAACTACAAGTCTGTTCTCTATGACTGTGAGTCTGTTTTCTGTTGTGCCATATTTTTGATTCCACATATAAGTGATATCATATGATATTTGTCTTTGTCCGTCTGACTTACTTCACTTAGTATGATCATCTCTAGGTCCATCCGTGTTGCTGCAAATGACATTACTTCATTCTTTTTTATGGCTGAGTAGTATTCCATTGTGTACATGTACCACATCTTCTTTATCCATTCATCTGTTGATGGACGTTTCAGTTGTTTCCATGTCTTGGCTATTGTGAATAGTGCTGCTGTGAACACAGGGGTGCATGTTTGGAGATCGGGTCTTTAAAAGGTGATTAAGTTTAAATGAGGTCACTGGGGTGGGCCCTAACTTAATTTTAAAATAGGGCAGGACCCTATCTTCCTTGTCCTCCTCCATGTCCTCAGCCTGCCTTTTGTCTGTGGAAAAACTTTAGCCAAAGAAAAAGTTTAATCAGAGAAGTGAGAAAATGCAGAAACAAAAGAAAAGCAGTCAAACAGGACAAAACAATAATAGTTCAGTCAGTAAGTAAAGTCAAGGACCATGAGTTCCTTCTCAAGGGCTATAGATACTATTGTGAGCCATATCCTGTGAGCTGTCTGGTGGATACTGAAACCCCCACCAGGTGGGAGAAGTTAACTACATGATGACCAGACTGTAGCCATGACATAGGCTGCCAGAATTCCAAGAATTGGCCTCAAGAAAATGGGAACAAACCGACCCTGGAACTGAAGATTAACTGTACTAAAACAATCCAGGTGACGCTGGTCTGACCGCCGATGACCAATTTCAAGACGACCGTCAGAGCTGCCTGTGCTGTTTTCGCATGGAGCCCCCTTCCCTCGGCTGTAAAAGCTCTTGCGCTGATTGTCAGCAGGGGGGGAGTTGGCCTTTGGATAGGAGTCCGCCCTCCTTCCAGGTTGCCAGCCTCCAAAATAAAGCGCACTTTCCTTTCCACCAACCTTGCCTTTTTATTGGCTTTTGAGCGGCCAGCAGCCCAACCCCACTTTCGGTTACAACATGACTGGTGTCTTTAAAAGAAGAGGAAGTTAGGACACAGGCATGTACGGAGGGAGGACCACGTGAAGACTCAGGTAGAAGACAGCCACCCACAAGCCAAGGAGAGAGGCCTCACAAGAAACCAACCCTGTTGACACCTTGATCTCGGATTTCTCTCCTCTAGGACTGTGAGAAAATAAATTTCTGTTGTTGAAGCCGCCCGATCTGATGTCATCTGTTACCGCAGCCCTTGCAAACGAATACACTGGGAGACGTTAATTAAAATGATTGAAAGAACAACCTGTATTGAAAAGAAAAAAGAATCAAGTACTGGAGCATTCTGGTTTCGCCCAGGCCCTCTCCACGCAGCCTGCACCCTGTGCACAGATACCTGCGAACACGCACGCACTGCCTGCCGAGCCCCTTTGTTATCTGCTTGTGAATTCCTGGCCCTTCCTAAAAGCCATTATCTGCTGTCAGTGGAAGCGGAGCTTTCAGGATTCCCAGCAAGTGGAAGAGAGGCCAGGAGGATTTATGGTGTCATTGCAGGAACATAAATTCTCCTTTCACACAGACTGACACCATAAATGGATGCGTATAAATCAGAGCAAGAGTGGAAAAAAGGCCTAGTTTTCCCTTTCTGAAGAGCACAGCAGGCACTGGGACTAGCCCTGATGTTTAACATGTGATTTATGCGGAGAGGAAGGAAGCTTTGTGTGCATGCGGCGCGGGGAAGCCATTGCAGGCACTGATTGAGGACCTTGTGTGAAAGGGCAGCAGCCATTCCCGGGCGCTGGAGACGGGAGGGCTGATAAGGATTCCTGTGCTCGGTGGGTGCACAACTATTATTTTGACTTTTCTGGAACCACCGCATTTCTCCCTCCCCCGGGCCTTTGCCCTCCCTCATTTTCTGGGGGCTGGTGAACTCTTTTCCACCTAGAGCAGTACATCCCTCTTCTTGAAGGCTTCCATGAGACACACCCCTCTCCCACTGCAGTCTACCCTTCCTTCCTTCCTTCCTCCTTTCCTCCCTCCCTCTTTTCTTTCCTTCCTTGCATCCTTCTTTCCTCCCTCCCTTCCTCCCGTCCCTCCTTCCTTTTTCCCTCCCTTCCTTCCTTCCTTTCTTCATTCTTCCTTTTTTCCTCCCTCCCTTCTTTCCTCCCTCCCTTCCTCCCTTCTTTTTATCCTTCCTTCCCCTCCGCATTAGCGCGGTGTGATTAGAGCAGTAATATCCTTATCCCACTGTGTTGTCACCATAGTTTGCTCAGTTTTAACTCAACTAATGAACAGTCACTATGTGCCGAGCGCTTTACGCGGCGTATTCTGGCCACCACCATCACCCCCAGTCTACCGATCAACAATCTGAGGTTTACTGAGGTTAAGTTTCTTGCCTGGGATTTCTCAGTTCCGGAGCTTGACCTTGGTTTGGCTCCCAAAGGTGTGATTTTATTCTCACTACAAATCTTTGTGATTGGCGTTCTCCTACGCAATGTGCAGATGAAGACCAAGGAACATCTCTTCATTCCTTTCTTCATTCACCAGGCTTTTTGTTGAGTTCTCTGTCTCAGGCAGACAGCGTGCTGGGTCCTGTGCTCAGAGGGTGAGTGACTCGGTCAAAGTCATGGAACCAGGACTGCCTGTCTAACCCTGGCCACTCTCCACATCTGCCTGTGGAACACTGGAAGTGTGCCTGGTCTGAACTGAGGTGTGTTGTGAGTGTAAAATCCACATCAGATGTCAGAGACTTAGTATGAAAAAAGAGCATAAAACAGCTTGTTACGAATTAGTCACAATATGGAAACAAGTTAAATATCTGTTGGATGGGTGGCCAAAGAAAGTGTGGCATATATATAATAGAATATTATGTAATCATGAGAAAGAAGAAAATCCTGCCATTTGTAACAATATGGATAAACTTGGAGCACATTATGCTAAGTAAAATAAACCAAACACAGAAAAACAAATATTGCATGATCTCACTTATATGGACTCTTGAAAAATCAAACCCATGGAAACAAAGAGTAGAAAGGTGATTACCAAAGGAGGTGGGGGTCACAGGCAGCTATGGCTTAAAGAATAAGGAGCTTCGGTTTTGCAAGATGAAAAGAGTTCTGGAGATGGGTGGTGGTGACGGTTGCACAACAATAGGAGTGTACTTGATGTCACTGAATGGTATACTTAATACTGCTTGATTTAAACTACAATGAGGTATCACCTCACACCGCTCAGAATGGCCATCATCAAAAAATCTACAAACAATAAATGCTGGAGAGGGTGTGGAGAAAAGGGAACCCTCCTGCACTGTTGGTGGGAATGTAAATTGATACAGCCACTGTGGAGAACAGTATGGAGGTTCCTTAAAAACTAAAAATAGAACTGCCATACGACCCAGCAATCCCACTACTGGGCATATACCCTGAGAAAACCATAATCCAAAAAGAGTCATGTACCACAATGTTCATTGCAGCTCTGTTTACAATAGCCAGGACATGGAAGCAACCTAAGTGTCCATCGACAGATGAATGGATAAAGAAGATGAGGCACATATATACAATGGAATATTACTCAGCCATAGAAAGAAACGAAATTGAGTTATTTGTAGTGAGGTGGATGGACCTAGAGTCTGTCATACAGAGTAAAGTTAGAAAGAGAGAAACAAATACCGTATGCTAACACACATATATGGAATCTAAAAAAAAAAAAAAAAAGAGGTTCCGAAGAACCTAAGGGCAGGACAGGAATAAAGACGCAGACGTAGAGAATGGACTTGAGGACACGGGGAGGGGGAAGGGTAAGCTGGGACAAAGTGAGAGAGTGGCATGGACATATATACACTACCAAATGTAAAATAGATAGCTAGTGGGAAGCAGCCGCATAGCACAGGGAGATCAGCTCGGTGCTTTGTGACCACCTTGAGGGGTGGGATAGGGAGGAGGGGGAGGGAGATGCAAGAGGGAGGAGATATGGGGATGTATGTATACGTATAGCTGATTCACTTTGTCTTACAGCAGAAACTAACACAACACTGTAAAGCAATTATACTCCAGTAAAGATGTTAAAAAAAAATTTTTTTAATGCTTGATTTTATATTAGGTGTCTTTTATCAAAATAAAAATAAATAATAAAGAACAAACCAAAACTTCATGACTATATGTCTCACTGTGACTATTATGTGAAACCATTTAAAGAATGAAAACGTCATTTGGCTGACAGCAGTCAGGCTAAATGAAAGTTGATAGAATGTAAGCTAGTCAAAATTTTGCTCAAAAAAAAAAAAAAAATGCCGAGGGGGGAGGTAAGGGGGTGGGGTGGCTTGTGCCAGATCATGAAGGATGTTTAATTTCTCCTCAAGGGATCGAGTTTCTTTTAAAAGTTTCTGAGCACAGAAAATGATCATAACCATCCTTAGAAAGAAACCTCTGATGCCTCCGTGTGTAGAGAAGGAAGAAGGCGGAGACCTGAGGGAGCCCCAGGGAGCCCTTAGGAGGCTGGGCCAGCAGCAATGGGGGTGGCGAGGAAGGAAACTTCCAGAAGAGACTTGGTGACTGGTTGCCACGGGAATTGGGGACTGGGGGGAGAGGGGGAGGGAGTCACGTGCTCAGCCAATAGGTGGGGCTGATGATGGCCTCCGTGAGGGGAGCACAGAGAGCGATTCACTCAGAGGAGGAGCATGGCGGGTATGATCTTGGAGAGGTTGTGATGGGAGGGTTGGATGCCGGGTGTCCATGTGGGGTGTCCCGCGGGCAGCCGGGAGTTGCTGTTCCCAGACAGTTGACAGTGATGGCTGGCGAGGGGTAGTCAAGCCTAACCATCCCATTATCTTTTGGATTCCACGGATCGATTTGCTTCTAGATGATGTAATTTGTGGCTTCCTCCATTTTGGCCCCGAGTTACATTCTGGGTCATTAAAAAGTGGGGCGGAGTTAGAAGAGACTTGGAGCAGGAAGAGGGTGCTGGGGGGATCGGAGTATTTGAGACGGATGGACATTCAGTTTTGTAACCAATATATTTATCGATTTAATGTATTTGGTGCTTTCGGAGCCAGGCATTGTGGGGAATACCAAGATGAATTACCCATGGATGGTCTCAAAAAACTTGTAATCCGTTACTGAGCTGGGGCTTTTCGACCTTTCTCCAAATCCAAGGAGAAATGATTCTAGCATTACCTGTTTTAATTCATCATTTAATCCTCATCTCCCCTTAGGATTCCTGAGCTTTGGTGAATTCCAACTGGGCAGGGAATTGGGGGTTGCTTTTATCCTTGCGGATAATAAATACATTCTGACGACAAGTGAGGCATGCATCTTCTCACCAAGTAGGCGGGCTTTTGATAAGAATTCCGACAACTGCACAACTGCTGCCCTTTGTGGGCAGCCGGTCTGTCTACATAGCTCTCTGGAAGTCCTGTGCTTTGCATTTTTCCTCCTTGCAGGAACTAGTTTCTGGTTTCCCACCCACAGGATGTTTCTAGGGTGTCAGGACGTGATTTGCTTTCTGAATCGAGTCGGGGCGCAGAGAACCCCGGTGATGGTGGCTTCAGAACTTCCCAGGGTGGGTGGGGGAGGCTCTCCCAGCCCTGCACGGCGAGCTGGATTTCTGCTCACATCTGCCCAGCACTGGGCTCTGCTCTCATCACCAAGATCAGCCCTAATGAGCCCTGTTGTTTAAACTGGGGAAAGAAACTTTTCCACAAAGACAGCCGGCGGGGAGCCAGGGGTCAGAGCTGTTGTGTGCTCTGTGACATAAATAGCAGCAATTAATGGGCCCTCATAAGAGACAGCGATTTGTGTGTGCTGCCCAGCATTATTTCTCTGTGAATTGGAGCTACCCTGAAATTAATTACAAAGCCAGCAGAGGATAGTTTCTGCTTTCTGTTAAATAAGTATCCTCCGCACAGGCACACTCTCTACTCCAGTGCATTTACACATATACTGTTTCTACGGGAAGAAGGCGTGAAACCCGTTTATTTTCAAATCTGCCCACTGGGTCATGCTAATCACCACAGTTTTCAGCCCTTTTACACCGAATTCAGGCTTGGGATAGAGCCTCAGAGTCCTCAGTCCCTTGCTGTTTTCTTCGTGGCTTTTGCTATGTCCCCTCCAGCTCACCCCTGCTCAACTCACTTCAGCCAGCATGGTCACCTAGATATTACTGTTGTAATGAGATCTACCGAGCAAGCCAAGTTATCATTACTGATAACTTTCATGAAGATTCTGTATTAGTCTGCTCAGGCTGCCCTAACACAATAGCACAGCTAGGTAGCTTGAACACAAATTTATTGTCTCACAGTTCGGGAGGCTGGAAGTCCAAGCTCAAGGTTAGATTTCTCTTGAGGCCTCTCTCCTCGGCTTCCAGATGGCCATCCTCTTGCTGTGTCCTTGCATGGCTTTTTGTCTCTGTGAGTGGATTCCCTGATGTCTCTTCCTCTTCTTACAAGGACACCAGTCTTATTGGATCAGGGCCCCACCCTTATGGCCTCATTTAACCTTAATTACCTCTGTAAAGAGCCATCTCCAAGTAGTCACGTTACCGGTTAGGTCTTTTAACATGTGAATTTGAGGGGAGACACAATTTGGTCCATAACAGGTTCTGATATAGTGAATAGAATCTTTTGCTTCCAGCTGCACTTGCATTCATTCATTCATTCAAGAAATATTTATTGAGTGTTGTCTCTATGAGCCGGAGACTATTCTGGATGCTGAAAACATGACAGCAAAGGAGACCAAGAACTGTTTCTTCCCTTCTAGAGCTGCCATGGGTCAGGCAGATTCCACATTCCGTCAATGAGTTCTATAGGATTTAAGAGGTGATTGGGGAAAAATAGACTGGATTGAGGGGATGGTGAGTGCCAGGTGTGGCTGTAAATAGGGGGGTCACGGGAGCCTCTGTGAGCGGTGACATCACGGCAAGTCTTGGAGGTGAGGGAGAGAGCGTGTGGCCACGGCGGGAATACACCTGTCACATTCGTGGAACTACAGGAAGGCCCGCAAGTGAGCAGAACGGATGAGAGGAGATGGGTGGGAGATGCACGTCCAGGCTCTGTCCAGACTTTGGCTCTTTCTCTGGGAGAAATGGGGATTCTGGGTGCTTTGGGGTGGTCCTTGCTTTGGGGGAGCTCTCCTGCCCCTCTAGATTAGCTGTTCTAGAGAAGGTGACAGATGGTTCAGACAAGTTGGGGAGGGAGAAAGGGTACATGGCAGGGGCACAGGCCCGAATAAGATGTTGGGGTGGCACGGACTTAGCAGGCACGAGGAGGAAGAATGAGGCAGCTTCTGTGGTGGACACCAGGTCCCCAGATGGCACATTTCACCGCTGGTCATGGGTGTCCTCTCCAGCACCCCTTCTCCTCGGTGACTTCTCCCAGCTCTCAAGCAGACTCTCAGGAAGTAAGAAACTGCTTTCTGTAGCAGGACGGCTGGGCAGCTCCAGGCCCCATGTGTTGAGCAAGGACACCGTAATCCACCGCCTTTAGCTTAGCAGGGATTCTGAATTCCTCGGTCTGCCCTGGCTCACCCAGAGAGGGTCACCAAGGATACCGTTTGTTCCATTGTCATCTAATCTATTTTCTAGCGTGGGCATTTAGTGTACATCGTCCGGCTTCTATCCGGGAATCCACAAAGCTCACATGTAAGTGGGAAGGACCGGAGCCATCCGTCCGTCTTCTCTCTCCCCCGCCTTCCCTTTCTCTCTTCCTCTTCTCCTTAACCTGCACAATTGTTGGCTGTGTCACTGGCCCAGTACACGTTTCTTGAGCTTCTTCTCTGTTCCTGACACTTCTAGGCACAGGCCGTGGAAGGGTGAGCACTGTTTGAAGTGACAACGGGGATTGGGGCCCTGGAAGAGTATTCTACGAAAAGGATGAGGCTTGAAGAAGGGTGAGAAGGATCCAGCAGGGCTGATCCCCAAATCTGGGAGAATGTGATGCTGTGAAGGAGGAATGTCCTATTGGAGCCCAGTGGAAAACCAGAGTAAGGGGATTATATGAGTGTTGCTTTGGAGGGCGTGGGTGCAGCTCTCATTAGGCCGGTTGGGGAAGCCTCTGACGAGGTGACATCTCTCAAAGGGGGAAGGGTGTGTTTCCGCATCACCACCTCGCCCGAGCTGAAACCGCTCCACAGGTGGCATCACATTTTTTTTTTTTTTTTTGCGGTACGTGGGCCTCTCACTGTTGTGGCCTCCCCCGTTGCGGGGCGCAGGCTCAGCGGCCATGGTTCATGGGCCCAGGGGGATCTTCCCGGACCGGGGCTCGAACCCGTGTCGCCTGCATTGGCAGGCAGACTCTCAACCACTGCGCCACCAGGGAAACCCGGCATCACATTTTATAATTTTAATGGTTGAAGGGAAGGCTTTTGGTCTGCATGTGTTGTAGCTTAGCAAGGGGAGGGCTCGAGTGGCCAGCTTACCCAAGGCAGGCGTAGAGATGAGCCCCAGCTCACCATCCTGACCCGCTGTAGCAGACTGCTGGGACCTTTTGTTCTTTTTTTTTTTTTTTCTTTCTCTCACGTACTTGTCCTCAATGAGCCAAGCACAGTGTGGGAGCCAGGAACTCAAAAGTGAGGAGGCCGGGCAAGTCCTGCCTTCCTGGAAGTGACAGTGGAGGTGTCCCACACCGTTCAGAGTGTGTGTGATGGGTGTGACAGCTGGGGAATTGCAGGGTGGCCCGGAGCCAGTCTGGGATGGAGAAGCAAACAGTAAGCTGAGGCCGGAGAGAGGACTGGGAGTTGGGAGTTGGCCTGACCGAGACAGCCCTGTGTGGGAGGGAATTTCAGGCAGTGGTGGGGGTGGGGGTGGGGGAGGACGGTGGTGCAGCAGGCAGCGGATGGAACGGGGGAAGAGAGGGGGTGGGGAGATCTTAGGCGGTGGAGGTGACAGGCCCTGGTGATCAATTAGGTGGGGGACTAGGGGTGCGGGGGGTGGGGGAGGACGCACAGTTGGGGTGCAAGGACACCTGTGGAGGGAGGTGCTTCAGGCTGAGCTGGGGAGCCCCAGGGAGGACCAGGGGGGAGTGATGGGTTTGGAGAGCCAGTGGACCATCCAAATGGGAGGTGTCCACAGGGCCGTCAGAGCTCGGGGAAGAGGTGTAAGCAGGATGTAGGTGTTGGGACTGGTCAGCATGCGGACGGTTGTAGGGGTCCTGGAAGTGGAGGAGACGGACTGGACATCCCGGATGGGAGGAAGGACGGGGCCTGGGGCGGAACCTTGGGGAGACTGGGCTGGGAGGGAAAGCAGGAGACAAGCAGGGAGAGTGGCCTTGAGGACTGGGTGGTCGGGAGGCACCGGGGACCCTGCTGAGGACCACAGGGAGTGACGGGGATGGAAGCTGAGGGGCAGGGGCTTCCTGGCTTCTCTTCCTGCACGAAACGTGCAAATCCTGACAGTGGACCCTTAACCGAGGGCTTCCAAAAATGTTACCGGCGCTCACCGTCCTTCCTGGGTTTCCTCATTTATCTCCCCAGCATCCCCACGAGGTAGGCACTATTATCCCCCCTCCGTTTTTTATAACAGCGAGGAAACCAAGGTCCAAGCTACCAGGTGGCAGAGGCAGGCTTTGGAGTCAAGGCACCCAACCTTGGAATCTGTAAGACTGGCTGCTGTGCTGGTCCACCCTCCGAACTGCCCGGGCGTGGAAAACTGGGGGAGAGCAGGAAAGGAACTATCAGATCGGACCCCAGTCCTTGGAGAATGGACGCTAGCCCTTGGTTCTTACAGTTGCACTCTTCTGCCTGGTAGGATTGTACATCCATTAGTCTGCTAGGGTGGCCCTAACAAAAGACCACAGCCTGGATGGCTTAAGTGACAGACGTTTATTTTCTCACAGTGGCGGAGGCAGGAAGTCCAGGATCAAGGTGCCAGTAGGGTTACTTCCTAGTGAGGCTCCTCTCCTTGGTTTGTAGATGGCCGTCCTCTTGCTGTGTCCTCACATGGCCTTTCCTCTGTGCATGTGTGGAGAGAGAGATCTCTGGTATCTCTTCCTTTTCTCATATGGACACCAATCCTATTAGATTAGGTCCCCACCCTTATGACCTCATTTAACCTTTTTACCTCCTAAAAGCCCTGTCTCCAAATATAGTTACATTAGGGGTTAAGGCCTCAACTTGTGAATTTGGGGGCGGGATGTGTGGGCGGAGACAGTTCAGCCCATGACAGATGGTCATCTTAAACCACTATAAAAAAATCTGAATTATGGCCACAAATGGGCCTGAAGATCCGTATCTCTCTCATGGTGTACGCTTGGCATGTAGAACAGTGTCAAGTATATTTTAGGTGGTTAATAAATGTTTGCTGAAGAAGAAAAGATTCACTTGAGTTTAACATACAGTATTTATTAAGAAACCAACATGTTCTGGAAAGGAAGCTCTTTTTGGCTGATTTCCATGTAAAAAGAAAATCCTGCTGATGAGAGCCTCCTATTCTCTGTGCATTCTGATTATTTAAAACATCATGGTATAAAATTGCTTTAATTAAAGAAAGGCTGAACTTACACAGCATACATCGTATAATGGGTAAAACATATATATATGTATATTTCTGTGATATTAAAGAGCAGTTTCTTTGACCAGTGTTTCCCTCCCTCTCCGTTGTATGGAAGATCCATCCATTTTGCATCTGCCTTTTCATTTTGGAGATTGGATATGTGAACAGTCCTCGATGTGTTTCAGAGGAGTGCGTTTTTGTTTTTTTTTGTGTGTGTGGTACGTGGGCCTCTCACTGTTGCGGCCTCTCCCATTGCGGAGCACAGGCTCCGGACGCGCAGGCTCAGCGGCCGTGGCTCACGGGCCCAGCCGCTCCGCGGCACGTGGGATCTTCCCGGACCGGGGCACGAACCCGTGTGCCCTGCATCGGCAGGCGGATTCTCAACCACTGCGCCACCAGGGAAGCCCCCAGAGGAGTGCATTTTAAAGGCAGTGAACGGTGATCCAGGATGAAGGGATGAATTTTAAATCCTGTTAACTCTGATCCTACGTAGACAGTCTCAACTAAGTCAATATTTAAAGAAGATGAGAGACTAGACTGATATTAAACCTCCTCCTTGGGATTTAAAAGCAACTCTATTCCAGAGAGTTCGAAACACTGAAATGAGGTTCAGTCTCCTTTTTCTTTTTTGAAATAATGCTAAAGCGACAGGTCAAGGAAATGCACATTTTTTTTTCTTGGCTGCACTAAGCTTAAATGCTTTTCACCCTCTACAGGTTGCCTCAGTGAAAGTAAAATGATAATGATAATAAGAATGTCAATTTAGGGAGCTCTTACTATGTGCCAGACATTGTACTGCGTGCTTTACGAACGGTATCTTAGGTACCAATTGGTTTGTGGGAGTGCGTGCCGTGACTGCAGCCGTGGTGCTTTTATGCACCCCGCGTTCTAGGTACAATTCTATGTTGGAATTTTTCTCCTAACACGTCACAGGGGCCATTAAGCATGAATACCTTTCTGCAGCTGGCGCCTCTCCTGGAGAACTGGGATTCACATGCTTCGGTCCCTCCTCCTTCCTGTGTGGGAGGGAGCCGTGCTTCCCATCCCTGCAGAGCCCTCTGCCACCTCTTCCTTTCCTCCTTCCTCAGGATCCTTCCTTGCAGTCACCCCTTCTTTCCTGTATCTTCTGTTTCACTACCCCATAGCTGCCCTCTCCTCATCTTAGATCTACTCACCCTTTTTTTTTTTTTTTTTTCTTGGCCTTGGAGGATTTCCTTTTCTTTCGTGTGAGCTTAGTTATTTAAAAGTTTGCTGATTTTATCCATCACTGATAGGTATTTTTTTGGCGGGAGCCTAGGCGGTGGGGTGGGGTGGGAGTTGCCATATTGTGAGAAGCGCAACTTCTTGTCTTTGGTGGCGTTTGGTCTTCGTTGCTGCGCGCGGGCTTTCTCCGGTTGCGGCGAGCCGGGGCTTCTCTTCATTGCTGTGCTCCGGTTTCTCACTGCGGTGGCTTCTCTTGCTGCGGAGCACGGGCTCTAGGCACGCGGGCTTCAGTAGCTGTGGCACGTGGGCTCAGTAGCTGTGGCTCACGGGCTCTAGAGCGCAGGCTCAGTAGTTGCGGTACACGGGCTTAGTTGCTCCGCGGCGTGTGGGATCTTCCCGGACCAGGGCTCGAACCCGTATCCCCTAGCATCGGCAGGCGGATTCTTAACCACTGCGCCACCAGGGAAGTCACAGAAGTGCAACTTCTCGATAAGAAGTTGATGAGTGATCAGTTTCAGCTGTGTTAATCTCTGGCGCTGTGTTAATCTCTCTCTGGTAAGTTCCTAGCGCCCTAAGACTTTGCTACTTACTCGGAAATATGGGGGCAATCTTTGAAAACGGCTTCCTCTGTAATATTTCAGGGGGCTTTGCAGCTTGGATCTGTCGAAGGGTTGGAGTCTTCGTTTTATTGCCCTTTCACAGTTCCTGTCCCAATGGGCTCAGGATACAACTCAGAAACTCCCCTGACACCCTCCCCTCCCCTCCCTCCCACACTCGAGGACCAGCTTGGGAGTTCCAGTGCGGTCCTGGGACTTGGGGCCTCAGTGAGTCTGTGCAGATTTAATTTTACTCTTTAAAACTCTCCTGACTAAAGCAGTTTATCTTTTCAGCTAGACCCATCACCCCACTGGGCTCCCCCCCCCCCCCCCCCCCCGGTAGAATTAGTGCCTGTAAATCTCTGATTACTGTCAAATTCAATTAGATGCCTCTGTTTGCTGAGCATTGATCACTGCCTTTTCCTTAGCTTCCAATTCAGTTTTTCCCTTTTCAGTTGTTACAGATGAAGTTGATTAAATGGTTTTGTGTAATCAAGAACGGATTCCATTTTCAGTATTATCAACGCAGAGCTTATAAGTTTAAGGTCTCTTACAAGTAAGGGTGTTTAAAAATAGAGAGGGGGCTTTATAGGAAACCTTCTCCAGGTGAGGCTGCCTGAGGGTTCAGGGTTTTCACTGAGGGACTCTCAGACTCAGTAGAACTTGGGAACCAAGATGTCAAATGATGGTGGAACAGAGACACCTGGTGTGTTAGTTTCCTGCTGTAATGCATTATCACAAACTTGGTGGCTTAGAACAGCAGAAATTCATTCTCTCACAGTTCTGGAGGCCAGAAGTCCAAAATCGATTCCATTGGGCCAAAATCAAGGTGTCGACAGGGCCGTGTTCCCTCTGACGGCTCCAGGGGGATCTGTCCTTTGCCTCTCGCAGCTTCCGGTGGCTGCACTATTCCTTGGCTTGTGGCTCATCCCTGCCGGCTCTGCCCCACTTGCCACTTCTCTGTGTATTTGTGTGAAATCTCCCACTGCCTCTATTTTATAAGGACACTTGTGATGACGTGTAGGGCCCACCCAGATAATCTAGGTTAATCTCATCTCAACATCCTTCACTTTTTCCAAATAAGGTCACTTTCCCATGGTCCACAGATGGGGCCTTAATGTCTTTGGGTGGCCATTATATAACCTACTCCAGGCAATTAAAGAGCTAAATAAATTATCCTAATAATACTTGTGTGCTCTGTTAAGAAAGGCAGATCATTTTACTGCTGGGTTTTCAGACTGCTGTTTATTCAGAGTACATTTGAGAATTTCACTGCCAAAGGGTGTAATTTTTAAAACATTGCAACATAGACTCGAGCAAAGACAGAATCTAATTGTACTTTCCAGCATTCCTCTTTCTCTCCTCCTCCAGGAGATGATGGAGATATATACATACAAATATATGTATGTGTATAGGTATGTGTTATACATATATACACACAAATGAGTACGGTTTTTAAAGCTTTTAGTTTCATATATACTGGACTCGTAGGCCAAACTACAGCCCACTTCTCTGGGCTCACAGCACCAGCCTCTCATGGCCCAGGGACAGTACAGGCCCCCAGCTTGTCTCGTCCATTGGCTGATTGTGCCCTCTTAGTCATGTCTTTGGTTTAAGGGCCTGAAAACCTCCGTTAATATGGGTGAAGGTGGTCCAAAGATACACACTTCTGGTTATAAGTCCTGGGGATGTAATGTGCAGCCTGGTGACTGCAGTTAACAATACTGGATTGTATATTTGAAAGGTGCTAATACTGAAGATTTTGATGGTTCTCATCACACACACACACACACACACACACACACATTTGTAACTGTGGTGATGGATGTTAACTAAACTTACTGTGGTGACCATTTCCCAATATATACATATACCAAATCCTTATGTTGTACACCTAAAACTAATACAGTGTTATAGGTCAATTATATCACAATTAAAAAAAAAATTTTAAAAACTGTTCCCCAGAAGAGATAATAGATTAAGCTGTTACAGCTATTTTTGCCTGAATGGTTAAAAGTAAAAAAGGTGCACTGATTTGCTCAGTTAGTGACCTGTTGGTCACTCATTGTTTATAAAGTGCTATGTGTGGTGAGGGGGGAGCCGTCCCTGTTTTAAGGGAGGGGTGGGAGCCTTAAATGGTATCGCAGACAGTGGGTGTAGCGGGAGCGTAAGGAAGGAGGGTTGAAGAGACTTCCTGGAAGGGAGGTGGGCCTGGAGTTAGCGTCTGCAGGACCAGGCGGATTTGAAGGGGTGAAGTGGGCTTGTGAGTGCGAGCTTGGAGAGTAGCAGTGAGGAGACCTGCCCTGGGGGACTGGGGCTGGACAGTGGCGGGGCTGATGGGGAGGGAGCCTCAGGGCTGGGCTGAGGCTGTGGACCTTGCTCTGTGGGCAGCAGGGAGCCGCCGAAGAGCTTTAAGCAGGAAATCAGAGTTCCAGACCCACTGATCTCGCGTGTGAATTCACGGGGCCAGGATGAGCATCAGGGAAAAGAGGTGTGATGTCATCGTCCAGGCTAGTGGTGGATAGACTTTTATTTTATTTTATTACAAACTCCTGTCAAGAAAATAACGTTTGAGCCCCTTGCTGCAAACATGTATCTATCGATCTATGTATCTATCATTTGCTGATTGATCTATATCACACCTCTGCACATTGAGTGCATTATGAAGCCGTGAAAAAATATAATTACAAAAAAGGAAATAAATAGAAATGGAAGGTCCACTGTTTTTGTCCTGCAGCCCAGTGGCTTGGTAGCCTCGTATGAGAAGGTCCCTTAGGTTGCTGGAGTCTCACGTAGAGACAATGGGTCTGGGTGCTGCGAAGCAAGGTCCTAAATGAACCCGACACGTGGCATGGGAACAGAGAGGAAGGAAAAGTGAGGAAGGCAGTTAGCAGAAGACATCGGCATAATGTCACTGGCTGGTCACATTAGAGAGGAGCGAAGACATAGTAAGGAAAGAAGAGGGCCAAACGGTGGTGTGTTTTAAGGCCAGGTGAGTGGATTGGTGACAGCCATTGAAGGAAGGGAACGTGGGGAAGGGTGCAGACTTGGGGGGAAGGGTGCAGACTTGGGCAGAAGGGACAGCCTTCCCTTCCCCTCCCTCATGCCATCGTTCCTCCCATTCCCCTGTCCCTCCCTCCCCCCTTCCCTCCCTTTATACAAAGCTGGAGGGGCCACACATGTGACATGTTGGTTGTGGGGGAAGTGACCCAGGAGGAGCGGGCAGTTGAGATAGCTCTCTGGACTTGGGGCCAAGAGACAACGTGTACGGTGATTCACAGGGAAAGAGGTAACCATTGGACAGAGGTGGCCTGGCCTGAGGTCCTGGTACAGGGCAGAGACAGGGTGGGGAGGAAGGGCAGGGGTGCCACATTACCGAGCATTGCATGCCCCAGCTCCCTGAACACGCCCTAGAACTGAAGATGGGGCGGATTTGGCCGTTTCAGAAATGGAGTCGTGGGGGGACCCAACTTGGAGGGATGGGGACGAGGCCGGAGGCGGAGCGGGGAGGGGCCCTTTGCTGGAGGGGAACTTGGCGTTTCACCCTGCGGAGAACCAAGTTCAACGCTGACTCTTCGCGGAGGCTTCCGGACCACCGTTTGAGTTTGCTTGAGTAAATTTCATTCTCTTCCTTCATAATTGAATCTTCTGATCTTTGCTGATGTTACATCTTTCTTTTTCTCCCTTGATGCTATTTCAGATAAAGTTTTTCTCCTGGTGCAGACGAGCAGCTATGTATTTTCCTAAGGTTTTGTGAAGAGTCAGGGAATAAACTTTGCCTGCAGTGTCTGACAACAGCCATATTCTTGGTGTCTCCTTAGGTGGCCATAAAAGTCATCGACAAGAAGAGAGCCAAAAAAGACACCTATGTCACCAAAAACCTTCGGCGAGAGGGACAGATCCAGCAGATGATCCGTCACCCTAACATTACCCAGCTCCTTGATATCTTAGAGACAGAAAACAGCTACTACCTGGTCATGGAGCTGTGTCCTGGGGGCAACTTGATGCACAAGATATATGAGAAGAAGCGGCTGGAGGAATCCGAAGCCCGCAGGTACATCAGGCAGCTCATCTCGGCGGTGGAGCACCTGCACCGGGCCGGGGTGGTCCACAGGTAAGGGCCCCGCCATGATGCTGACTGCCCGTTCTGTGCCGAATGGATGGCACCGTTCTTCGGCGTGCTCCGGGCAAGGTTGAACCCTTGCAGCATGTGTGACAATTCTTCTGCAGTTTCGTTTCATGGACTTGTTTTGTGAGTCGGGTTAATGCTAACATGGGGTTACAAGAATAGTGTTTGAAGCCAGAGTTGCCTGGGTTTGCATCCTGGCTCTCTCCTTTCATTGCTGTGTGCCCCTGGGCTAGTTCGTTAACCTCTCTGAACCTCAGTTTCTTCTTCTGTAAAATGGGAATATTCATGAGACTTATCTCGTGGTTGGTATAAGGGGAAATGAGTTAATATACAGAAAGAGGGACTTCCCTGGTGGTCCGGTGGTTGAAACTCCACGCTCCCAATGGAGGGGGGCCTGGGTTCGATCCCTGGTCGGGGAACTAGATCCTGCATGCCGCACGGCATGGCCAAAAAAAAAAAGAAAGAAAGAAAGAAAAACTATATATATACGGAAAGAGCTTGGAACAGCGTTTGGTACATAGTAAGGGGCATGTTTAGTGTTGGCGGCTCTTATTATTATTATTTGCAAAGTAATGAGAACAGTTGCTCGGGTGCCTGAAAGAGGCATCAACGTTAAGGTGGCGTGAGATTGTTTTTCAGCAAGTGATGGTGCTTTCATTGTATTTGCTTTACATAGGGTAGTTGCTTAATAGCTGTTTCATTCAATGGAATGGAATCACCACGTGAAGTGTGAACTTGCCCTTGAAAGTTAGGTATGTTCTCCATAAGCCAAACCAACCTTGCAAATAATTATGAAAATCAAACTTTTCTTTTTAAACAGCCTGTTCCTTCCTGAGGAGGAGCTTTGCAAGCAAACTGAGCAGAAACAGGATTCTTAGCAGTGTTGCCGTTGGTGGTGGCTGCTGACTTTTTAGTGCTGGACTAAAAAGAAGGTCAATACGATACAATAAAATAAAAAAATGAGAGTGCCCTCTTCCCCTCCCAAGAAAGTGTTGACTTCACCAATAAATGCATAGTTCTTCCTTCGTGGAGTTATAATTCATAATTACTCTGGGTTGTTGAGAAAAATTAGGGCTCATGTTTGATTCTCATTTACAAAAGCAAGATCAAAGAATTATATATATATATGCACACACATACGTTTAAAATTGTCTGTATTGAGATACAACTCACATACCATAAAAGTCACCATTTTAAAGTGTACAATTCAGTCATGTTCAGTATATTCACAGAGTTGTGCAACTATCACCACTGTCTAATTTTGTAATATTTCCATCACCCCAAACAAGAAACCCTGTACCCGTTGGCAGTCACCCCCCCCCGCCCCATTCCCAGCCCTCCCAGCGGCCCCTGGTAATAACCACTAATCTGCTTTCTGTCTCTATGAACTTGCCTATTCTGGACTCTTCATATAAATGGAAACAATATATGGTCTTTTACGAGTGGCTTCTTTCGCTTAACTTTACCAATGGTGTTGGCACTGGGGGATGCTCTACCTTGTGTACCTGAATCTGGGACACGGTGGGGAGGTCCCGGGCTCAGGGGCAGAGGGGTGCCACTTGGGGGAAGGAGCCAGCCCTGGCCAGGCCCCATTCAGGCACATCATTTTCCCACTAAGGTAAGAAAACCTCTCCTTGTACATATTTTTAGTCACACACATTGTCACGAAATCACGATTCATTAGAACTCTTTGAGTTTCGATCAGCAAGGAAGGGAACATTCAGAAATTTTAAGTGAATAACCCTATTTTTGGCTCTTTCCAACAATACCCTTGTGTAACCTGCCGTGTCAGAGCTCTGCCGTTATTAGGAAAATGATGATCGTAGGTGCTCCTGATTCTGTCTTTGGTGATTAAGATGACAAAGGCAGAAACCTCACGAATGAATCAGCTTGGGTTACCCACTCGGCAGGTCATGGCGGAAAACAGAACCCGGGGAAGAGGTTTCCAAGAGCCTCAAGGTGTTAGTACAAGGGTTTCGTGCTGTCAAAAATCAGATGTGCACTGAGCTTGGAGCTTTGAGGGCGACGAAGGGAAAGCCAGCAAAGGCAGTGCATTGCTCGCTGGTCCCTCACGCAGGAGATTCTCAACAACCCTTTTAAAGTAATTTTAACAAAATCCAGTCCCTCTCAGTGCAATTACTGTCAGAATGTCAAAGGAATGAATTTAATAATGTTTTGATAGCAAAGACGGTGTGCTTTTTCTCTGATCTCCAGCGTTCTACTTCTTCCCCCCTCCCTGGAAATATATTCATCAGCCAATAGTGGCAAAGGCTCAGATCTTTTAAAGTTAGGGAAGATTGGAAATACAGGTGTTGTTACGGAGGAGTTCTTTATTTTCTTCTGTAGAAATCATGTTAATGAGTGTCACCTATGCACACATGGGCATGGGTGATTAGGTGGCTGAGACAGCACAGGAAAATGTTTGTTTAGAAAATATTCATGGGTGGCTGTACCTGGAATGTCTTGATTTTGAAAGGTTCTACCTACGTCTCATTTTTAGCAGCTGTAATCTGGCTGGTATCCTATATGCTGTCACCTTTTTCAGTGGTGGAGAATCTTCTCCTTTATGCTATGGAGGTGGAGTGAATTTCATAAATTATTCTGAGGTTAGATTTTTCAAATGAGTAAGAGAGTTTAGATAGCATTTCAGAGATGTCCCGGAGTCCCTAGCGGGAAGAGTTCTGAGCAAACAGATCGGATCATCCAAAAGACCTTTTAGGATGAATTTTGGTGGCTACATTATATGATTTAAAGGGCTTTTGGTTATGTGTTAGAGGATGCTTTAAAAAGCACAGTTCCGGGCTTCCCTGGTGGCGCAGTGGTTGAGAATCCGCCTGCCGATGCAGGAGACACGGGTTTGTGCCCTGGTCCGGGAAGATCCCACATGCCGCGGAGCAACTAAGCCCGTGAGCCATGGCCGCTAGGCCTGCGCGTCCGGAGCCTGTGCTCCGCAACGGGAGAGGCCACAACAGTGAGAGGCCCGCGTACCGCAAAAAAAAAAAAAAAAAAAAGCACAGTTCCTGATGAGGCTGGTACTATATCGTCATGTGATCATCAACTTAATACCTAGCAGAGCCCTCATTTCCTGTGAAATTAAATCTAAATATTTAATTATCTCTCCAGAACTATTTAAATGTCATTTAAAGGAAGCAAATCTTTAAACATCTTGTAACTATTACATGTAGAAGGGAAGAAAGGAAACTAAAGGTCTATAAAGCAGATTTCCTTAGCTGGCAGAGAACTTCATTTAAAACTGGACCTGCCGTAGCTTCTGTGTCTTCTAGAACAGAATGTTGTTCACTTTTGCAAAGTTAGAATATGGTCTTAACTTCTTCATTACACCATTTGAGGATTGCCCGAGATGCTTTCGGTTAAAAATCTAATGAGGGTTTTTGTTTTTTTTTTTCTTTTTTTTCCATTTTCTCTTCCGGGCTCACCCAGCAGGGTGCCAAAATCTGATGATTTTCCTATTGCAAAAAGAGCGTTGAGGGCTTCCCTGGTGGCGCAGTGGTTGAGAATCCGCCTGCCGATGCAGGAGACACGGGTTCGTGCCCTGGTCCGGGAAGATCCCACATGCCGCGGAGCAACTAAGCCCGTGAGCCATGGCCGCTGAGCCTGCGCGTCCAGAGCTTGTGCTCCGCAACGGGAGAGGCCACAACAGTGAGAGGCCCGCGTACCGCAAAAAAAAAAAAAAAAAAAAAAAAAAAGAGCGTTGACTCTTCACATCCATCATCAAGAATACTGATTCTGCCAAGAGGCTACTTTGAGATTCCTCTGTTCATTCAAAATAACAAAGTCCAATCAAACTGTACAGACGAAGCATACCTGGGTAACACAGTACCGCCATCCCCTAAGCAGGAAGAGACAAGCCATAGGGGCCCGAGGACCGGGAGAGAGACACAGACAATCAAAGTGAATGGGAGCCTGTGTGTCAACACGGCTGCTCCCAGAGCCGTGTCCTTATTCACTCATCAGTATTGGGGAAGGACTTTCTGCACTTGGGAGGACTGGGAGGCAAGAGAGGGGACGCTTCTTTGTTCTCATGGGCCTGACAAGAAGCAAGCCCCTCCTGTACCGGTGGGGGGGTTTTAAGAAGTTGTTCTAACTTTTAAGTTCCCTTGGAGAGGGGAGACAGGGCAAGGCAGACGAGAAGGGGGTGACTTCTGCTCGCATCGGGGTCTGTTGGAGATACCAGGGCCTGAGCACATATCTGGAGGTGCTGGTTATATAGATCAGAGGTTTCTTGTCTAATTGAGTTTCAAAAAACGTGACAACTTTGTGGACTGGGAGGCTCGGTGGTTGGCCGTGTGGATTTTAAAGCCAGACCGCCTGCGTCCACGTGCGGGGTCTACCACTTAAAAGCTGCACTGTTGCTGGGCTTCCCTGGTGGCGCAGTGGTTGAGAATCCGCCTGCCAATGCAGGGGACGCGGGTTCGTGCCCCGGTCTGGGAAGATCCCACATGCCGCGGAGCAACTAAGCCCATGCGCCACAACTATTTGAGCCTGTGCTCTAGAGCCTGTGAGCCACGACTACTGAACCCACGTGCCACAACTACTGAAGCCCATGAGCCACAACTACTGAAGCCCGCGTGCCTAGAGCCCATGCTCCGCAACAAGAGAAGCCACCGCAATGAGAAGCCCGCGCGCCACAACGAAGAGTAGCCCCTGCTCGCCGCAACTAGAGAAAAGCCCAGGTGCAGCAACGAAGACCCAATGCAGCCAAAAATAATAAATAATATATAAATTTATGAGGAAAAAAAAAAAAGCTGCACTGGGCAAATCACTTAGGCTTTTTTGCCTCGCTTTCCAGAGCTACACAATAGGTATAAGGGATTATCCACTTCATGCTGTTGTTGTGAGGATTAAATGAGTCAGTTCATGTAAAGTGCTTAACACCGAGACCCTTAGGAAGTACTGCGTACGTGTTTGCCATAACTACTACCGAGTCCACCTCATTCATTTTATCCACAGAGGCTGAGTTCTGTGTGCTCAAGCCTTCACAGCTGTTCTCTGCTTGTACTGCCCTTGCAATCTTTGGATGAATCGTATTCACCCTTCGGGTCCCAGCTAGGAAGCTCATGTCCTCCAGGATGCCCTCCAGGCTAGGACCCCTGGTCATAGATTCCCCGGCACCTTCTACTTGGATTTCCAAACACTTTTCACAAGATGACTGTCTGTTTGCCATCTGTCTTCTGCAAAGGCCACCATATAGCCCAGCACCCAGCCCAGTACTCACACAGAGAGACTTTGTAGGATAAACGAAGGGAAACTGAAGGGATACAGTTACTGTCAGAGTTAGCACTGGGATGGAAGCTTTTGGTCACCCCCTTCATGTTCTTTCTGGAATATTCCATATTCTCCCTGGAATTTTAAGGGAGTTTCTTCATTGACTTCATAACCGATTTGTTTATTTTTCAGGTCACAATCTGTAGAGTGGCATCTTTTTAGTGAATGACCAGCTCTTTCATTTTATAAGCAGAATTTGTTTCCAGAGCATTGTAGGAACTCAATAAAGGTTTCATTTTGAATAAATAACTCAGGTACATGCTTAACAAATTGTTCGTATGCCCAACTTGTAAATAAATCAAAGATTAAAAAATCACTTGGTTTTAATACAGTGCTTCTGAAGATAAAACCTAATCAAACACGAAAACAAAACCAGAAACACCTCTTGTTCACGGCAAAATGCTTATTGCCTTGGGGAGTTATGTGCTTTTCTTGAATGCTTTATTCTTAGCTTAGGACTGACATCCATCTTGTGGCCATCTCCACAGGTACAGTATTCTCCCCCAGACCTAATCCTCTGTGGGTCTGGTCCAGGCTCCCCACCTCCTGCCCGGGCCCCTTCTCTCTGACCTTTCCTTCGAGGGCTCGTGCCCCCCCAGTACTGTTTGCTTATCACCAAGAGAGCCGCTTAACTCTTTCCTGGAGTCTCCCCCTTCACTTTGTCTTAGAACCTTTAACTTCATATCCTCCCCTGGCCACACCAGCCTCTCACCTCTTACCTATTAGTGGTTGCTCAGCTGGGAGTGGCCCGTTTTCTCATTTCCTCTGTGAATGGCCCCGCCAGGTGGCCCTTCTCATGACGCCATTTTCCAAAGAAGAATCAGAAGCTCAGAGAGGTTAAGGAACTTGCCCAGGGCGGCCCAGCGGGTCAGTTAGCGAGACCCAGCCTCCAGAGCCCGTCTCCTTCCCTCCCCAGGCTGCTGTGTTGGACCAGGCCTTGCTCAGCCCCTCCACCCTGGGCCTTCCCCAGCTCTTACCCAGCAACCCCACGTCTCCCTTTGTCCTCTTCTCCCTTCCCTGGAAGCCTGGCAACCTCCATTGTATGCCCCTCAATTCCTCACTTTCATCTTGGGTCTCAGCCCTGAGTGGCCCCTGGAGGCTCTCGAGTTTCCTGCCCCTCAGTTTAGGCCGGGGGGGTTTGTTAGAGGCCTGACCTTCCGAGCTTCACTGCCTGGCCAGGTGAGACCCAGGGGAAAAACTCTTCCTTCATTCCTATCCCAGGATTCTGGAAGCGTGTCTGTGCAAGTGCACACAGACACACGCACACACGCGGGTGTGCGTGCAACACACATTCAGACACAGGCAGTCTCATACAGGTACCCATACACGGATGTGTGCTTTCCCCACAAGCAGGCACACGTGCATTCCCACCCGGGCCTCCGCTCTGTGGCGTCCTGGCACCCGCTGCTCCCCACCTCCCCCGGGGCCCCGGGGCCCTGTGCTTGTTATGGCAACAGCGTCCTCCCCTCCACCCCTCAGCCTGGGAGGGCAGAGTTCCCTGTGGCCAGTGTCCAAATCTGAGAGATTATCATCTTTAAAGAAATGCAAGGAACCTCTGGGGGGGTGGGGAGGGGGAGGGGTGCTTGGTAGCCTGTGGGTGAACCTTTAATGATTAGTTGCGGCCTGTTGGAGCTTGTTCTTTTGAAATAACCTAGAACAAAGGGCTGGTGATTAGGGCTGTCCCCTTGGGCCTTCTCTCAGCCTCTGGAAAGATGCCTACCCACCCCCAAACGCTGTAGGGAACGGGGACCCAGTGTTTGGTCTGCCGAGGGCCTCCAGGATGAGTCCCACTGGGCATTTTTCCTGGAACTGCCCAGTTAACTAGAGATGGGTCCAGAAGCCTGTGAGCCTGCACTCTGGGCTCGGCTCCCTCATGCTTTGCCAGAGGCCACTTCACTGGCTACTTTCATGTGTTCCTAAGACACACCATTGCCACTCCTGTCCCCAGCGCTGTCCTAGTCAGTGGATCCTCCACACGTGCTCCATCCCCTTTCCTGCTTGCCCTGACTCCTCTTGGAAGCCCCTTTGGCCAAGGAAAAGCTGTTTCCTCTCCATGCGGGGACCATTTTCTTTCCTTCCCTTTGGCTTTCAGTTACAAGTTCACAGCACCTCAAGTCTGCCAGCCACAGAGAGGAGCTTCTCACACTGCAGGACGGGAGGAAGAGCCCTCCACTTCTCTCTCGTCTCCACAAAGTGGTTAATCCGATCCAGGACCATAAATATGAAATTGAGCATTGCCCCATCCTCCAGTGCAAACCAGTCAACTGTCAGAACCTTCCTTCCCATCTGACAGATCTGCCACTTAACACAGACAAATATTTTGCTTTCGGGATGGAGCTAAAAACCATGCTTATCACATGGACCATGGGGAGGTTTTCTGGATTATAGAGGCCTGCCAGTGTATATGTGTGTGTGTGTGTGTGTGTGTGTGTGTGTGTGTGTGTGTGTGTGTGTGTTATATTTAAGGTACACTGTGATACACTAACACTAAAACCTTGTGAATAAATTCATCCTTCTTTTATTACGCATGTAGTTATCTTTGATTTTTTGGCCTTTTGGGTCATATGTTGAGTAGCTGGGCAGAGGGTCTGAGTGGCCCAACTGTGCCGAGTGGATTCATAATTAACTTCAGACGGTCCGGATGCTCCACAGTGAACATCCTGAATGAGGTACTTGGTGGGAGCCGTAGCATTCCTGGTACTGATCTCTTAGGAAGGGGGAAAATATCCAAGAGCTACTTAAAAAATTAATAGATTTTATTTTTAAAAGCAGTTTTAGGTTTACAGAAAAATTGTGCAGAACTGCAGACTTCCCACCTCCCTTCTACATTGTTTTCCCTGGTATTAGTATCTTAGGATAGTGTAGGACATCGGTTACAATTGGCGAACCAATACTGATACATTGTTATTCACTAACATCCACAGTTTACATTAGGGCTCATTAGGGTACGTAGTACATTACTCAGGATACTCTTTGTGTTATACATTCTATGGGTTTTGACAAATGCGTGATGTCATGTAGCCACCATTATAGCGGACAGAATAATTTTACCACCCTAAAAAAATGTGTTCCGCCTACTCATTCTAGCCCTCCTCCTGCAACCTCTGGCAACCAGTGATTTTTTTCTCTGTCTATAGTTTTGTCTTTTCCAGAATTTGGAATCATACAGTATGCAGTCTGTTCAGACTACTTTCTTTCATTTGAAAACGTGCATTTAGGGGTTCCTCCATGACTTGGTAACTCATTTCTTCTTGAGGCTGAATGATATTCCATTGTCTGAGATGTCCCCCAATTTGTTTACCCATTCACCTACTGAAGGATATCTTGGTTGCTTCCAAGTTTTGACAATTACGAATGAAGCTGCTGGAAACATTCGTGTCCATAAGTTTTCAACGCGTTTGGGTAAATACCTAGGCTGGAACGACTTTTTTAAATACGATTTTAGACCCTTTTTTCCTAAAGAGTCAGAAGGAAAGTCGTCTTCTCCTGTTTCTAGATAAATCTCCAAAGACAAAGCAGGAGGTGGAAATAAAGCCAAAAGAGGTTGAATGTTCCCTTCATTTGAGTAGACTAAGTACATTGATCTGGGCAGAGACTGATGTAGCTACCTTTCCATTAACTAGTCATGGAGGCAGTTAGATTGGTTATTGCTGAAATCCTTTAGAAACCTTGACAAAAGGCTATGGGTAAACAACCCATTAACCAGATTTGTTCTGAGCATTTTTCCTAGGGGTTGGGGTGGGTGGCTATGAGATGCAATGGGTGAAAAGAAAAACTGATTTCATTTTTCGCATTTTGCCTAATAATTACATTTTAATGCTTTCTCCCCTGGTTTTATGACATTTTCCCGATTTTAAAAAGTGGGCTTTTTTTTTTTCTTCTACATTTTTCTCTTAATTTTAGCCTTCTATTTATATCATTCTTCTAATCACTGTGGTTGTTCTCTGGGCTTTTGTGGCCCCAGAATTATCCAGCTCAGTCTTACTATTCTTGACAATTGCATTCTTTTACCTCACCTCTTTAAGCTGTTTTTCTTTATAGTATTTGTTCTGAATCAAATTTCTCCTTTAATGCCTTAGTGTGGCTTCCATGCTTCCCAGGGAAAGAGGTTTCATTTTGCTGGAAACAAACTGTGGCTCTCCTTTAGATTAAAATAATGCTGCTGCTTTATAATCAGTTTTCACAGAATCACAGTTTGGGCTATTGCTGGCACACTGTTTTTCTGAGTCTGTGCAAGAGGCTGGGAATTACCGTATATGCTTGAATATAAGGGTGTTGTCTTCTGTCCCCATCCTCTTCGGGAAAGAGGAAGTGCCTTACAGAGTGCTTGCAAAGTCTCTGATGGTACGGGGGCACAATCTCAATTACTTTATTTTCAACAACAAAGGACCAGTTAACCTTGACCTGACTCACTGATGACTTTGGGAACTCTAGAAGTCGCCGGAGGAAACCAATAGAAAGGGAGGCATTTTGCGTGGCTTTAATAATAACTTCTAAAGAGATATGACTCACAGTTGTGATAGTTTGGGAGATTTTACCCTCTCCCTGGGCATCTCATGTCCTTTCCAGGCTCAGCTTCTACCCATACTGAGGTTGAAAATCGGTAGTCTGCAGGCTGGATCTTGCCTGCAAGGTTGGCCCACGCACTGTGATTGTTATTGTTGTGTTCAATGTGAATTTGTTGCCAACATTTAAAAAAACTGGGATGGAATCTAGATTTCTGGCTTCTCTTGGGAAGCAGGATGAGGTGGCAGTGCTGGGACCAAGCTGGGGGCCACGGTCCCCGTTAAATGGGACACTTTTGCTCTCCTGGCTACCAGGGTCCTAGGACTGCTGCCCAGCTTGCCCCGGCGCTTTAAAGAAGTGCTATCAGCTGCCATTCTTGTTTATCATGACTGCACTATTCTAGTCCTAACAATAGAGATAAGAGGACAAAAATAATTCTATTGGCCACGTCTCTATTCAGAAGTGGGAAAATAAAAGCTGGACCAAGAATGCTGTGTTTCAGAACAATGGAAGAAATCGTTTTGTGTGTGTATAGAAGGGAAGAATATTCTTACATATTTAATGTTCATGGTGTGTCTGAATCGACAGGCTGCAACTTAAGAGGCTCAGAGTCGTTGACATAGATGGTTTATACTTTTGCCCGTGTTTCTTTCCTTCTGAAATCCCAAACGATCTCTTTGGTAATGTAGATTCATTGGTATTTGCTGAGGATGGAATGTGCAAAGGTACTGGGGCATAGTGGTAAGCAAGGCAGCCATGTTTCCTGCCTTCAAGGGGCTTACAGTCAGCTTGTACAGATACCACAGGCCCCTCACACTCAGCATGGCCCTGGGTGCATTGCTCCCTCCCACCTTCTGAATCATCTCAGTGTCCATGATCAAAGTCACCCATCTGATGAGCAATCTTCATTCCATCTGCAAACTTAATTTCCTTTGGTCATGTAATGTTAATAACATATCCTTGGGCATAATACCAAGGATTAGGACCCTGACATCTTTGGGGTCTACTTTTCTGCCCACCATAATAGCTGCTTGCTAAATAGATTAAGTTATTATCATTTGCCAATTTGTGGATTGGGCTCCAAGCATGGAGGTTGTAGGGCCATACTTATGTTAGCTTTCCTTTTTTTTTTTTTTTTTAACTGTTTCCCGGAATCTTCCTTACTCTGGCTGGTTTTGCTCACCGTCTCACAAACATGTGGCCACATTTGTATTTCCCTGACTGTTCTAACAGTGCCTGCCTTGAATGATGCTTCCACTGTCTCCTGGTCTTAGTAACTTCCAAGTTTCAGCTTTGGTCCCATTTCTTTTGGAAACTGATTTGTTTCTGCCCTTCTTGCTCGTGTCTTATCTGAAATCCTTCAGCTTTTTCAGTCTGCAGCAATTACTTATATCATGTTTTATAAATATTTACTTATTGATTGTGTGAGTTTTGGCAGAAAGCCTTATGGGTTGGTTCAAAGTGGCTCTAAAACAGTTTGTTTCCTTTCAGAAGCAAAATGTTATTCCACTATTTCAAGTGCTTATCTGAAATGTTGTATGGTTTTGTTTATTTCAGAGACTTGAAGATAGAAAACTTGCTGCTAGATGAAGACAATAATATCAAGCTGATTGGTATGACTTTTTTTTTAAAGCAAGATTATCCTTGAAGTGCTGTGTTATCAATTCTCAGTTATTTGTTTCTGACTTTGAAAATTATCATGGTCTATTTCTAATCCCCAGGCGATACTTCTAGTTCACCTCCTTTGACCTGCAACATTTAACAATGGTTTTGAAAAAGAAAATTAACTTTAATAATTTAGACATAAAACATGTTCTTAGGATTCTTCAAACTTCTGCTTCTCTGTTAAGTCAGATGGAGCTGAACGTTTATAGGGGTTCTTTTTATCTGAATTCACGAGAAAGCTTCTTAAAAATTGTGGAAAATAGTTTGGTTCAGAAATGCTGCCCTTAGCTTGGCCATGCCTTAGGTTACTTTTCAGTGAATGTGGAGGCCCTGAAATAAGGGGGAATGTGACCCACCTTCTCATTGTTTTGGTTTTTTTTTTTTTCTACCTTCTCATTTTATTATCTTTAGCCAAGCCCTGTAGTACACTGATGGTAGTGCAAAGAGAAATCCCCACAGAGGGATCCTTTAGAGGTCTGTCCCAATCAGAAGGAGGTTCCAGGATGGAGTGAATCATAATTGGTTCACAAGTCAGGGTCCAGAAGAGAATTCACTCCATGGCTTATTCTCTAGAATTCTGCTTTTGTTTGCCTGTTTTGTTGCTCTTGGCAAAATCTCAGGGCATCGTTTTTTCCACCCAGATGTTAGCATCATCTTTTATTCCTGTCTTTCTTTTCCCACCTCAAGTGCCAGAGGTGTCAAAAAACTTTATATTAGAAGAAAAGAGAAGGATCAATAGAACTTTGTGAATTTTAACTTTTGTACCCAAGAAGGAATTTTTGTTTGGCAAATACTGAAAACCATCTCAAGACTTTCTAAAACATATCGTTCAAGTGACCAATTATATTCTTTGGAAGCCCAGTTGGCTTCCAACCCAGTAACAGTCAAGCAGCTGCAAGGGACTCCAGACCCCTCGGCTGGGTGATTAGGCACCACTGACAGGTGTTGATAAATACACCCATTATTAGGAGATTAACGGTTAAGAGGAAACCAGTTTTTTTCCCCCAAAGATTTTATAGGAGGTATTGTTAAAAGATTCCTGGATGATTCAAAGAATTTGTTTTTTAATCAAATTGTTTGACTATTGCATTTGAGTTGTCCTGAGGGCCAAATGCACTAAACAAGGCAGACATCGAAATGCCTGCAGGATGTCTTTCTGGTCCTGGTTTCCGGGATCTGCCGCGTTAAACAAAGGCATGTCCTGGGGAGGTGGGTGGTGAGGAATGGAGGAAAGGAGATTGTTTTTTAGGTTCCCTGGCAGGGTGACCTGGAACTTGTCTTTGGAAAGTGTGTAGGTGACAGTCACAGAGTTGCCCTAAAGCCGCAGAGATGGTAAGAGAACACAGGCTGTTTGAAGGCTCGATGTCCCCGACCGTTCGAGTTAGAATAATTCACTTCCCCTGCGCACCGTCTATACTGAGGCTGGGAATTCCAGCAAAGTGCAGGCCACCCACCCAGCATCCCCAGCACTGTTTCTCCCCTTCACTTTGCCTCACTGTCTGCCCCTGTGCTTGCTTTCCCTTCTCGCTCTTCAAATGATAGCCCTAGATGACCATTTGTGAGAGTATGCAGTGTTGAAAAGCACAGATCTTTTCATTGCTGAGAAGATCCTCGTAGAACCAATCTCTGTCAACAGCAGATGCCTTTGATAAGTAGCTCACAGATGGACCACATAATAGACCCTCTTAGAGGAGACCTGTGCAAGACAAGACAGGATGGACCTAAGTTAGAGCCCACAGTTGCCTTCGGATGAGTGGTGGACCCTTTGGATACCAGGGACAATTTTATTCGGCCATCATCTCCCAGCTTGGCAACCGCTGGATTGGTACCCACACAGGGATTTCAAGCTCATCCAGACAAAATGGGCCATGTCAGAAACCAGGTGTCAGAAACTGGACTTCCCCAAATTGCTAGAAAGGAGGCTCTGATAATTAGATGTCCCTTTGTTAGAACTTTTCACTTGGCGCCTACTTCTCTCATGATCAGCTAAAACCAAAGAGCCCTAACGCACATCCTAATGGAAGGAGACATTATGCCATCCCAGAGGGCAGCTGGGAATTGCGATCTGTTTAGCAGAATCTGCATTTCCTCATTTTTTTCATAAAGAGGAGGCCGAAGGAGGGGAGGGAAGATGCTGGAGGCGAGGAAGGCCCAGTGTCTTGTGGGTTTTCTTGCCCCTGGGTTGGGCAATTTGGATCAAATGTCTCTACAACTGTCCTTTTGCACTTGAAAGTCCTTTGAACCTTTTCTTCAAAGGAATTACCTCTTGTTTATTCAAAGGTTGATTATAGCTATTACCATTTTCTCTTAATAGTTTCTCTTTGAAATAATCTGATTTAAATAAATTTACTTAAGTCATGTAAGCCATGTTTCAAGTTAACTAGAATTAGCTGGAATGAGATTTGATTTAATCAGGATCCTTCCCCCAACCCCCTTAAAAAAAAAAAAAAAGCAGTTTGATGTTTTTAGTTTAGTATAATCTTAAAACGTATCAGCCACAACTTAAAACGATTTTGCACGTCAGTTTTCCAAAACAGCGTTCATTTGGACGTCTTTTGAAATTCATTGTGTAGCTCCCAGAAAATTGAGTGATAATTGGCTTATGCATTTACCAAATCTAATTGAGGCAGACCCATGTGACATTACTGGGAGGTGAACTTCTCCCTAGTTTCACAATTCTAATTATAGGCATATGTGTAAAATGTTAATAATTACAGTTATGCATATGAAACATATTAGTTATTTCTCTACAATATATTTTAAATTAAACCCTTTCGGCTAGGTCAACATACGTCACTTAAAATGTAGATTTTATCTTCTCCATTCCCCAGATCCTCTGCTTATTTTATCTTCTTGAAACTTAAGACAAAGCAAGACGCTGTGTGCACAAGCTTGCCTGGGAGCAAAGGGGGGTGATCTGGTCTCTTATCTCCCCTCCCCTGCCTTCTTTTAAGATCAAGCACTTTGTTGTAGACCCCAAGTCAGGAGGTGAGGGAGTAATTGAAGGAGTTGATGGAACCCCATGGAGATTCAAAAGGGAGGCATGTAGTTTAGGGGCTCTTAGGAGATTGGGCCTCTAACATGACTGTTAAAGAAATTTTCCTTGAAATGTTGGCCCAGTTCATATGATGTGTATTCCATGGTGCTACCTCTCCATCTTACCATAGCGGGTGCTCTTTACACATTGGTGTTTCCTTAAATTTCCTTTGGGAATTTTAAATGGCCATTCAGTTTAAAGCTCAATATGATTTTTCTACTTATGATTCCCCCCCCCCCACTTCTCCTACTTCAGTGATACTACAGGGTGGGACCTGAGAGCAGGGACCCTCAGATCCTTTTGAACAGAGATCTCCTCCTAATCCAAGAGAGCCGTGGAGCCCCTGAAGGGCCTTTTTGGTCAGGTTATGTGCGGCCTGCTAGTGCAGGCTGGGCCGATGGGAAAAGAAATCGGGGCCTTTTGTCCCCCTATTTGTCAGGGTGGGAGTAGAAGAGTAGAGAGCAGAGGAAGAGAGGAGGAGGGAGATTAAGAGAAAGGAATAAAATCATATTTTAATAAACTCCCCCAAACAAAAGAAGAGTCACGTATGTGAACAGGCAGCCTTCCTGGTTGGTTTGCTCACCCCAATTTTGGTTCCGATTCTTCATTCCAATCTTGAGCTGAAGAGTTTGGGTGATCTTCAGAGCCTTGATGTGTTTCCAGAGCTCTGCTTGGATGGGGTTCTATTTATTTATTTATTTATTTATTTACTTATATTTATTTATTTTTGGCTGCTTTGGGTCTTCGTTGCTGCACGCGGGCTTTTTCTAGTTGTGGTGAGCAGGGGCTACTCTTCATTGCCGTGGGTGGGCCTCTCATCGTGGTGGCTTCTCTTGTTGCGGAGCATGGGCTCTAGGCATGCAGGCTTCGGTAGTTGTGGCACATGGGCTCAGTAGTTGTGGCTCATGGGCTCAGTAGTTGTGGCACATGGGCTCAGTATTTGTGGCACGTGGGCTTCAGTAGTTGTGGCACGCGGGCTTAGTAGTTGTGGCTCACGGGCTCTAGACCGCAGGCTCAGTAGTTGTGACGCATAAGCTTAGTTGCTCCGTGGCATGTGGGATCTTCCTGGACCAGGGCTCGAACTTGCGTGCACGGCATTGGCAGGCGGATTCCTACCCACTGCGCCACCAGAGAAATCCTGGGGTTCTGTTCAGAAGCACTCTTTCCTCACACAGCTTACGCCAGTGACTGTGGGGAGAATTTTTGGTGGTGCATCTTGACCTGTGGTGTGTGAGTAACTTCGTGGACTCGCAGCACTGACCCACCCTGTGTCTCTCCTTTCCGGAGCTTTTCTACAGCTTTCACCAGAGCCATGGCTTTGCAGGGGGAGACGTGTTAGCCTCAAGGAGAAAACAGTCAATGAAATTAGATGTATATCTTGGCAGTTGAGAAAGTGCAAGGGTTTTGTTCCGGATGTGGAGCCTGTCTCTGACCACAGCCCCTTTCTGGCTGAGCCCCGGAGGTGGGGTGGGGGTGGGGGTGGCTGAGCCTTCTGTTTGGGGACCAGAACCATAATATTTACATTGAAGTTCAGAGGAGGAGCTGTGTTCTTAATTTTGCAATCAACAAAGATTGAGGAAAGATATCAGATGAGAACCTAACACTAACAGCCCTCTAATGACCTGTCAGTTGCAGGATCTGTAAGATCAAAAGGAGACACAGCACAAAAGGCACAATGGACCCAGTATGGCTTTAGATGCACTGGGCACGCTCCCCGCTTCCCCCACCCCCACCTTAATTATCCAGGAACAAAGCAATGCTAGGAGGTCATTTAGTCTAACGCTATCTTTCTGGCGTTATTTTTCCGGCCAACACTCAGCGTTGTCTAAATTGTTGGGTGTATTTTTCCCCCCTCTTCAAATCACCATATGTTGCCTCATGCATTGGGAGCATTTTTAAGAGACTTGCATGAAATGAAAGCATTCAGCCAAAAAAGTCAACTCTTAACTGGTGGGATCGCATGTCACCTGGGGTGACACCAACACCAGCCAGAGAAAATCAATCTTCCTTCGGCGTGTTCCCACTTGGCCACTTGGAAGCCAGCGGGCTGACTCCAAGGACTTCTGTTCGTTTTCTCCTCTGCCTTAGTCCTAGAAAGCAAGCCTGTCTTTTTTCTGGATGACTCATTTCCAAGATTGGATGAAAATATGTTTTGGTTCAACATACTTTTTAGCTCTCGCTGGATTTGACTGTGAGGCCTGATAGAAAATGTTTCCAGTTCAGCAAGGGAACTTTTGTCTTGAGACCCATATCCAGAGGTTACGGTTCACAGCTGCTGGGTTTCCTTTTGGATGTGAAATGATGTGTTAGCCCGAGAGAATGTTTCCTTTCCTGCTGCTTCCCCCAACCCTCCCCCCTTTTTCATTTCCATGGTTTTCTAATTTAGGGCTGGTTTTGTCCTCCCCTCTTTGCAGACTTCGGTTTGAGCAACTGTGCCGGGATCCTGGGCCACTCCGATCCGTTCAGCACACAGTGTGGCAGCCCCGCATATGCCGCGCCCGAACTCCTTGCCAGGAAGAAATACGGCCCCAAAATCGATGTCTGGTCCATGTGAGTTATTGAGCTTCTAAGGCTGAATGCGCCCTCCTGCTGTCTCCACTGTTTCCTTCTTACGAAATAACCTTAGAGCATCCGATGAGCATGAATTATAATTATAGGCTCTGGGATATATATGCAGTGATTCTTTGGGGTCCTGATTTCCACCTCTGTTCTTTCTGTCTTTTCTCCACCAACTGCCCGAAAGGCCTTGATTAAAATTCATTAACGTGCTGGAAGGGAAGAAAGCAGAGCTGTGCCCTCGCCGAGATCATGGTCTGGTTTCACGAGTCACTCATGTGCTTGGAGTCTCCCAAAGCTTTCCATCAGCATCAGCATAACCCCCAGCCTTGGTGCCTGGCCCCACACCTCGCGAGTCTGCCCACCTCTCCTGCCTCTGCACCTATCACCCCACCCACTGCTCACGGCTCTTCACACGTGTCGGCTTCTGTTTTGTCTTCCCCACCTCTGGGCTTTGCACTCGCTATTTCTTTTCTTTTCTTGAAGTACAGCTGGCGTATAATGTCGTATCAGTTTCAGGTGTACAACATAGGGGTTCGACGTTGATGTGTATTACAAATTGATCACCACAATAAGTCTAGCGACCATCTGTCACTGTACAGAGTTATTGCCATATTATTGACTATGTTCCCTGTGCTGTAGATTACGTCTCAGTAACTTATTTATTTTACAACTGGAAGTTTGGGCCTCTTAATCCCTTTCACCTATTTTGCTCAGCCCCCTCCCCCCCACCTCCATCCCCCTCCCCCCTGGCCAGCACTCGCTGTTGCTTTTCCCTGGAATGCCATTTCCCAGCTCTTTGAATGGCCCGCCCACTCCCACATTCCAGTGTTAATCCAGTGTCACCACTGCAGGGTCCATCTCTTGTTCCAGGGATGCCTTAGCAGCCGGCACAGAGCCTGGGCTGGAGAGGGAGGGAGGGAAGGACAGGCACTTCATCCAGGTGAACAGAAGCCAGAGGGTCAGGGGCTAAAGCTGGCAGAGGAAGGAGACAAAGGGACGTGAGACAGTGACGGGATTTCAGGAAGTTCTGGTTGGAGATGATTCAGCGGAACCACAGACGAGAATGAGATTCTGAGGGCACCAGAATCCCCTGAACTTTTGCCCAGAAAGGGCCAGCTCTCCCTGGAACCGCAGCTCTGCTTGTTCAGCCAGCGGGTGAGACCACTTAGTGGGCGATCAGCCTCCCCCGCTGAGGGTTCGGAGCTGACTGTCCCCTTCGCTCCTCAGGACAACGTGTGAGGCCGGCTCTTACCCTCTTTTGCACAGACAGGAGGGCGGCTCTGTGGATAGCGCGGCCCAGAGCCACCCAGCCTGTAGGTGTGGGAGCTGCGCTTTGCACCCAGCGCTCTTCGTGCCTCAGCCTGAGCTCCGGGTTCCTTCCCTCTCCCCAGAGCACGTGTGAAGGCTGCAGGTGGAGAGGGTGCCATGTGCTGCTGACGTGCTGGGGGCCCCTGGGGTAGGGGGCGTGGCAGAAGGAGGTAGAGGCAGAGGGTACTTCCTCTTTGAGGTGCGCTGGGTGGTGTGACTGGCGTTGCTAATCACGGACTCTTTTTATACTGTGCCCAGACGGGCCTCAGAATCCTTCTCAACACAGCCCTCCAGGCAGCCGACACCAATGGATCAGAGTCAGTACGCAGTTGAAATCCATTCTTCGTGTCATAAGTGTCTGGCACGTAATCTGCCCCTAGTAAGTATTTGTTTATTAATGGGTGGATATGAAAGTTTGAGTCTATAATCATTCTCTCTCCTTAACAGTTAGGGAACGTATTTAGGCTAGATGGAAAGCTTTGAGAGAGATGATTTGTGTACCAAAAAAAAAAAAAAAATGTGGAGAATGGGGAAGTCTGAAAGACCAGGGGTTCGGGGTGTCACGTAACTGTGGTGACAGGCGGTGCGGTGGGTGACACAGTGATCAAAGGGAAAGAGAGGTTGGAGAAGAGGTGACAGTTTGCTCTTGAGATCCTGCTCTTGAGGGGACTGGACAATACAGTGTCATCCCTGGTTGTCATGGTGATGAAGCTCAGCCTGTGTGAGAGGGACCCTTTCTGGCCCATGACTAACAAAGCAGACATCTCCGCAAAGTCTAGAACTGCTGGTAGAAGGAAGGAAGGAAGGAAGGCAGGAAGGAAGGAGCCAGTGGATTGTCAGAGCTGTAGGAGAGCGCCTGGCCTTATAACCAGCCTGGGGTCACTCGTCCCCTTGTGCTAACACTAAGATGGGGACACATCATTTATCCTGTGTGGGGAAATACAAAGGAAAATGAAAAGCACAGGCTGCAAAAGGCAGCACCGTCCGAGGGTCAGTGTTAAGCTCGGACTTTGTTCCTCCCTCTTCTTCCAAGTCCCTTGACGTGGGAAAGGAATCCACATTTAGTGACCACAGATGCTCCGTTTCTTAGTTTTGAGGCCCCATGATTAAAATAAAGGGACTTGGGGCTTTCCTGGGGGCGCAGTGGTTGAGAATCCGCCTGCCAATGCAGGGGACACGGGTTCGAGCCCTGGTCCGGGAAGACCCCACGTTCCATGGAGCAACTAAGCCCGTGTGCCACAACTGCTGAACCTGAGCTCTAGAGACTGTGAGCCACAACTACGGAGACCGCGCGCCACAACTACTGAAGCCTGCATGCCTAGAGCCCGTGCCCCGCAACAGGAGAGGCCACCGCAATGAGAAGCCCGCGCACCGCAATGAAGAGTAGCCCCCGCTCGCCACAACTAGAGAAAGCCCGCGCGCAGCAACGAAGACCCAACGCAACCAAAGATAAATAAATTTAAAAATAAATAAACAAAATAAAATAAAGGGACTTGGTCCATTGCCACCTGCTGTGTCTCCATCCATCCAGTGACTGTACCCAGAAGTAATGGTGGCCTCGGAGGAGGGCAGGTAAAGGGGAAGCTGCAGGAGGAATGGAGGTGACCCGAGACCAGGATGCCCGGACTCTTGTCTCCCACCTCCACCCCTGGCTGCTGGCCTGGTAGGGCTGTGTCTGGGGCAGCTGGACACTTCTTTGCTAACCTCCACTTAATCACATTTTTTTCAAGATGATGATGTGCAGCTGAAAGTCTCCTGAAAGCTCTAATCGGGCCATATTCTTAGTCATGATACCATCAAGTAATGTATGTGAAAGCCTTTGATAAACGGTTATACACTTGGCAGACACTGGGCTTCAGCTGATCACGGCAAAGCTCTGGAGGCCCGTGTGGGATGCGTGCAGGTAGACCAGAAACCGCAGCCCGCCGCGTCCCTGTTCTGGTACCCTGAGGTGGGGAGTTGAGGTGGAGTAAATTCTTACCCTTGCTCAGCCACAAAGGGTCCTGTTTTATTCCTTCTTAGAAACGAGGTTTCCCTAGAGCAGCTCTGTGTTGGTTGACTCTCTGGAACATTCCCTAGGGGATGAGACCACATGACCCACACCTAATTCACAGGGATGGTATAAACTCAGCCCTTTTTAGAAGCTGTTGATAAAGCTTGAAAAACAAAAGCAAGCTATGTGAGCCCTATATTGGCTTACTAGAGATTTGTTTATTCGGCAGATATTTGTGGAGTCAGGCCCTGTGCCGAGTTCCGAGTGCACAGTGGTCCGTCCTGCTCCTGTAATGATCATTGTTAACCTTCACATACCTCCCACCGAGCGACGAGCAGCGTTCCAAGGGCTCTGCGGGTTTCAGCTCATCTCGTCTGCCTCACAGCGCTTCCAGGGAATGCTTTCTTGTCCCACTTTACAGATGAGGACACTGAGGCACGAAGAGCTCAAGGCACTTGCCCAGATAACACACACAGCTGGGGCGCGATCAAGCCAAGATGGACTGAGGTGGTTTGACTCTGGAGTCTGCCTTTAATCGTCACCCTCTGCTGCTTCTACTATGGTGTACTTCCTCTTGTAGGGCTTACAAACTAGTGGGGCAGGCGGACAAGTTTTTAAAAAGCTGTGAACTCAGTGCGGTAATGGCTGTGGAAGAAGTGGGCAGGATGCAGGGAACAAGGATGGGGGTGGCCTCTTGAGAAGACCTCAAAGCCAAATCCTAAGGATGTGAAGAATCAGCTATAGGAAGAAGGTGTGGGAGAAGGCTGTAGGCAGACAGAACAGGATGTGTGAAGGCTCTGGAGTGGGAAGGGGAGGGAAGGGGTTTGAATTTTGCCCTAAAGGTCGTGAGAGACTCTTGGACAATTTTAAGCAGGTGGGTAACAAAAAAGTTATGGATTGAATTGTGTCCCTCCAGAAAAAGGTATGCTGGAGTCCTCAACCCCAGGACCTCAGAATATGACCTTACTTAGAGATCGGGTCTTTAATGAGCTAACTGAGGTCATTAGGATGGACTGTAGTCCAATATGATTGTGTCCTCACATAAAGGGGAAATTTGGACACGGAGAGGAGACTATGTGACAATGAAAGCAGGGATCAGGATGATGCATCTAGAAGCCCAGGAACCCCAGATGGCCAGCAAACCACCAGAGGCTCGGGGAGCAGCAAGGAACAGATGCTCATTCACTGCCCTCAGGAGACACCAACACTGCCAACACCTTCATCACAGACTCTGCGCCTCCAGAATTGTGAGATTCCCTCTGTTTAAGCTCTGCAATCTCAGGAAAGGTGAGAGGTGAGTACAAACTCACCACTGCAGATCCCAAGAGCCATTCTCCTTCCCGGTGAATCAAGTGCACTAATTGACAAGTGAAACGGACCAGCTGAAGTCTTGGTCACCCCTCACAGCACCCCAGCAGAGGTCACCAAAAGGTCAGACCATATACCGAGGTCTCAGTCCTTGCTGTTCCCCATACGTTATTGGCTGAATGAAAACCAGAAACAAAAGAAAACCACCAACGTGTAGAATTTCATTCACATAATGGTGGGAGAGTCCCTGGAGCAAGAGAGGAAAAGCCTTGGTGCAGAAGTACTTTTCAAGAGGCCTCTGTGTCACCTTTTCTCATGTCTCTTTGGGCGAAGCAGAGTGCATGGCCAAGCCCAGGGTCAAGAGGAGAGATAGATTCCACCCCCTGATGGGGGAGTAGCAAGGAATCTGTGGCCTTTGTCTTTTTTTGTTTGTTTTGCAATTGAACATACTTATCTACTCCTATGGACAAGTGTGTTCCCCCTCAAATTCATATTTTGTAGCCCTAACCCCCAGTGTGATGGTATTTGGAGGTGGGGCCTTTGGGAGGTCATGAGGGTGGAGCCTTCATGATGGCATTGGTGTTCTCTTAAGAAGAGCTTGCTCACTCCCTGACATGTGAGGACACGGGGAGAAGGTGGCCGTCTACAAGCCAGGAAAAGAGACCTCCCCAGAACCTGGCCACGCTGGCACCCTGATCCAGACTTCCAGCCTCCAGAACTGTGAGAAAATAAATTTCTGGTGGTTAAACTACCCTGTCGGTGGTATTTTGTTATGGCAGCCCAAGCTGACCAAGATACCTGCTTATAGGTGACCTAGAAGTCTCACCTGAAAACAAATAGAGCATGTCAGGAGGCACGGTGCTGAGAACAAATGAGGCTGCCCAGCTGGGTTAAATTCAAGAAGGCATCAGAGAATCTGCTCTTGAGGGATGACGTGGAGTTTGCTAGATGGAGAAAAGGAGGGGAAACTTTCCAGGCAGAGGGAACAGCCTATGCAAAGGTGGGAAGTTGTGAAGAGTCTGATTCCTCTTGCTCTTAATCTTGGAGAAAACAAAACTTCAGAACCTTCTTTAAGAGATTAATTTTCCACTGCTTTGGGGTGTTGTGTCTGAGATACTGGTTAGGTTTCTGTTTGGTGCCCATGACTTTGCTGGCAGCATTGGAAATGGAAAAACCCAAAGAGAATTTTATTTTAAAGGCTGTTTAAAAAGAGAGTGAAAGTGGGGCCAATTTTCTCCCTGTGTCAGACACCAGTATTATAAAACATCCCTTTTATCGTTCTGAAACAATAAAATGAAGAGTTCGCTTCCAAAGTCAAAGCAAACTCTGGTCTCCAGAGGTTTTTTGTGGGCCTTGACAGATGGATGGGGCCTTTCTTCAAGACTTCTGACACTGACTCAGGAAGAAACCAGCTTGTCATTCAAGGAAACCTTGGGAAAGAAAGCTCTTCCCCACAAATGGAGCCCCCAGGATCCTCCTCCTCTAGTGAACCAGGAATTAACAATGGAGATGGAAAAAGGTGTGTGCTATCTTGGGGGATTCCCGTTATTTTCAATGGTCCTTGTTTTTGTATTTGAACTGTATATGAATACCTTTAAAATCCTTCACTGCTTTCCTTTAACGCCTATGAATGAAATATCTCTATCTCTATCTCCAGTGAATTTTGAAATTTTACACACAAAAATTAAATATTCATTCTGGTGCAGTGAACTTTTTTTATTGCAACTGACTTTTCCTCAGAGTGGCATATATGCTAATTTTAAAAACCCTTTAATGCAGATGTACTTTTTAAATGAAAAGAATCCAAATTAACTTAATTTTCAAAATATTACAGTGCTCTTGGGAGAACTTTGGTGAATCTCTAAGGGTAGGGAAAACAGAAATTGAGAGTTCTATCCCCAAAACATTGAGAATGCAACATTTTTTCACCAAAGCTGCTCTTTGCTCTCGTGGGGGCATCTGAGGGGAGGGAAGCATTTGTGTGAAGACATGGTACTTAGTGGAGTGTCCTGCACAATACACTCAGACCACCTTCCCAGGCTCACTGAGTCTGTTTTCACTTTGTGGGAAATCTCTGTTCCAGTGCTGGCCCTTTGGGTAGACAAGTTGGCCGAGGGGTGCCGTCTTGTTCCCAGCCCTACTATCCCCACATAGACCTAAGCATCCAGGAGGGAGAGCGGGAGAATTTGTTCCAGTTCTCAGACTCTGTTTTGTAAAAGTACTACCAGACACCATCAGCTACTTCCAGGGCTCAAATCTGGAAGGATAGCATTTTCTCTTCATTCAGGCCCCCTTAAAATGAAAGATGGCAGGAGAAGCAGGCAGAAAGAGGAGCCTGATGGCTTCTTTTGGGTAGTTTAGAGCTTTGGACTTTTAAAAGAGAAGGTTTCTTTAGCTTTTGAGCTTTTTCAGTTATAAACACAAGACTTTTTTGTTTTTGTAGCCAGCATGTGCATTTAAAATAGAAGAGGAAAAGGAAGAAAGGAAAAGTGTGGGAGGGGGGGAAGCCTTAAAATCCACAAGAAAATAATTTCTTGCTGAACACAGACCATTTAATGGAGCAGTTGTGAACTTTGAGATTTACCAAATGGATGGATCTGTTCCCGCTCTATTTTTAAGACCTTAAATCAGAAGTTGTACTGAAAGCTGATACCGAAAGATGGAAGGCTATTGCTTTTAGGCGGAGAGTTATTTTTAATTTCTCCAAGGCCGTTTCTTTCTTGAAGAATCACACAGAAGCAAGGTGTGTCCGCTGAAGGTTCTCCCAGCTTCGCTCTGGTATAAACTGGGCTGCCCACCGGCCCTGTGAGAACTCGTATCCACACCCTCCCCTGACACCATAGCTCTGCCAATTGCTTTGTCCCTTGTGTCTTGTTGAAGTTGCTGGCTGACTTCTCCAGGGAGCTGTGACTCTATGTCTTTCCCTTCAGAGATGCCAGGTGATACCCCAACTTTTCCTCCAGGGAATATTTTTGTGTTTCGGATTAATATCAGGACCACCATTTGGCTCCTGATTTAATCCCAAAGATTCCACATTTACATTTCCCAGGGCCCCTTCCTCTCTTCTTCCAGATTCCCTTCAGTGGCACTTTTTCCTTCTTTCTTGACATGAGAGTATTCCACCTGGCCAGTCTCTCTGGATTTGTTTCCATCCTTATTTCTTTCTGCTTGGAAAACCCTGCATTGTTTTTGCTAGTTGCCCTCCTTCATCCCAGCATCTCATTACTTTCTTTCTTAAAACTATCTGTGGTTCTTGGGGGCCCCATGTCTGCCATGGAGAAGCGAGAAAGTCCATGGGCCATGTTTCAAAAGACACATCAGGAAATTCTGAACATGTTTTGAAACTCCTCCTAATTCTATGGGATTACAGAGGTTTATAAACTGCATTCCACGTTTTTCCCTTGGTATTCTCACATCCTTCCGAAATGTCAAAGGGACTGGATTTCTCTTTATCCAGATATTAAACGTGTATGAAAACTCTAGGGGAGGGGAATTAAGATGCTAAATCTGGTTTCCCTTTTCAAATCTCCTGCGGCTGTAGGACTGTTAACCTACGTTTCCATTATTATTTGGCAATAAGGTACAAATATAATGGTAGCTTTTTATCTCTCGTTTTTAAAAGTTTTGTGATGAAATGACAGGTCACATTTATCAAGCAGTAAATTTATGCCAGGCACAGAGTTCAGCACTTTCTGTGGCTTAGTTCATTTGACCCTCATACAGCCTGAGAGGTAGGTACTATTATTATCCACATTTTATAGATGAGAGTCGCTGGACGAGAGAGCTGGGTCTTCTTTACAGATTTGTGACTGTTTTTCGTTGATGATAAACTCCTCCAAGAGAAATGGAAACCTGGAGTGAGTTTGGTGAAATAATCAGGTAGAATTACTATAAAACCCACTTGCTCCATCCTGGTCTGACCACAGAGTTCACGGGAACCATTTTTAAGACAAGCATCTGCTACCTTTATCTGTGGTCACCGCCAGATCATGGAGAGGGGCAGTGACTGGAGCAGATTTTTTTTTTTTTTTGGCTGCTTTGGATCTTTGTCGCTGCACGCGGGCTTCTCTAGTTGTGGTGAGCGAGGCTACTCTTTGTTGTGGTGCGCGGGCTTCTCATTGCAGTGGCTTCTCTTGTTGCAGAACACGGACTCTAGGTGCGTGGGCTTCAGTAGTTGTGGCACGCGGCCTCAGTAGTTGTGGATCGTGGGCTCTAGAATGCAGGCTCTGTAGTTGTGGCACACGGGCTTAGTTGCTCCAAGGCATGTGGGATCTTCTCGGACCGGGGCTCGAACCCGTGTCCCCTGCATCGGCAGGTAGATTCTTAACCACTGTGCCACCAGGGAAGCCCTGGAGGAGATTTCTGTCATCTTTTGCAGCCAGGGGTGACAAGGAGACAAGCAGTTTGATGTCTTAAGAACTCCTTGAAGGAAGAAAGTTCATAAAGCTTTTAGTGTCAGTTCTCTGACCCCATATTACACTCACCAAACTTCTTCAGTTGGATCACTGTCCCATGACCATAACATGCTACATTATGTAGCATTTTGCACTATCTCAGGCACCCCACCTGTCACAGGACGCTCTGTGTCCCCAAAGATAAAGGGAAATAGAAAAGGTCACAGGGCGATATTCATCAAACTTCAGTATCGTTCACTCTTCTTATACAGGAAGAACGTTCTTGGTAACCTGTCGTGTTGACTCGTGACTTTTATCTAAGTTTTACTTATTGTGCATGCGTGTAAAATTAAACTCCTTTTATTTAGGGTCCTGTAGACATGAAAAACCAAAACTCATTTACAAGTTAAATCTAACCATGACTAAAAGAACCCCCAAATATTCAAATTAGCAACATTCACTAAATGCCAAGGCTACAGTAGGTGGGAGCTGAATTGCTGTACGCAGTCTGAGTGTGGTTCTTACTGCTGGGCACAGGTTTTTTGAGCTGCTCAGTCCCAGCTTGTGATCACTGCACTCGCTCACCACTTTTCACTCTTTGAGTGGCTTTTAACCTTGAGTGTGCACGGGAAGGGCGTGGGGGGCGGATCCCCACCCCCAGAGTTTCTAACTCAGTAGGTCTGGCGCGGGGCCCAAGAATTTGCATTTCTAACGAGTTTCCAGGTGATGCTTCAGCTGCTGGTCTGAGGACCATACTTTGGGAACCACCCCACTCTTCAGATCATCAGGAGGCTTTCTTTCCCACAGATACAAGCATAGAGACATCGCTGACAAATTAAGTCCACCTCCGCTCCTTTCTCATTGGCTATGATAATAAAGGTGATATATTTTAGCACACACCTTTATAAAGGTGTGTGCTGGTAAACACAAATGCAAAAGCAGGCACTGCAGTCAAGTGTGTTCAGTTGGAGGGTGACTGGGTTATATGGCAGCCGTCCCATGTCCCTGGTTGGGCTTTGTCAAATGTTTTAGTATTGTCACAAGAAGAGCAAAAGTAGGACCGCTGAGCCCCTGAAGTTGTGTCCCTGGGCCTCAGTTTGAGAATCACTGTATGGGTTGGGTACCATAAAACGGCTGCGGGAAACATGATATTGTTTAAGTACCAGGCTGTTCAGCTTTAGGTGTGAGTGTCAGAGCCAGGGTTAAGGCACACAGAGGTGAGCAGGGACAGGATTGACTGGTCGTGTCCCACAGCCAATGGGTAGAAGTTGTAGACTTGGGCTGAGTCTTTTTCCATCCCTAAGAGCCAAGTGTCCAAGACCCCTTTGAATGCAAAAATGATAAAATTTGGAGGCCCTCTTAGTTTTCCCTCTCATCAGTCTCCAAGCATCCTCCAAGCAAGGATGGTTGGCTCTGCCTCAAGTAGACCCACAATGCAGCACTGCTTCCCAGTTTCTCAAACAGGTTGCATCCCCTAACACCCCTTTCCTCTGCCCCCAGACTGGCTCTCCTCCAAGCTTCCTGTCTTCTATCACGATCCCCACCATCATCCGGCTTTCCACGTTTGCCTCTTGCATCCCCTTCCAATGTCTCTATTGCTAATTTGCCTTTCTCTTTCCGCTGCACGCCATCCCTCCCATTCAGACTTGAATAACAATATGACACAGTCTCCTGCTCCCATTCTGAGCCCTCATCCACTTAATGCCAGGGGACTACTCCCCAGATTATCTGGCCACAGAAGGTTTATTCACCCAACATCTGTTCTTGGCCTGGGAAACGTGTTCCACTTAGCGCACACGGGAAAATGCTGCTCTAAACGGCTCTGCGTGTGCTTTGTTCATTCTTGTCTCCATTTCTTGGTCTACACAGTTTATCCTCATATCCAGCCGGCCAAGACAGACAAGCTCACACTCATATACTTAGCCCTCAGAGGCCTCCCATCTTCAAGTACTTATTATAGGCCTCTGTCTCCGTTACTTGAACTCCTCTGGGGTCGAGAGCAGCAGAGTTCGGCCTTTTCTTATCCCCTCTGCACTCACGATTTTAAAGAACTGTGCTTATTTATTTGTTGACTTGTTGGTTGGCAGCCTTCACCCAATTCTAAGTCCAAGATGGCGGCTCTTTGTCTGGTTCCCCACCCGCCCCAGAGCCAGCATCTATTCCACTGCCTGGGGCAGAGAGCCGACCTGCGAGCATTTGTGGAATGAATGTTGATGTATCAGTCTCCCTGACTCCACTGCGAGTTACAGAGCGGGAGCCGGGTCTTGGCATATGCCTGCAATTCGAGAATGATCTCTAGCTGGAGCCTGTGGGCTCTGTACCTGTCCTTCTCCGGAGCGCTGTGATTCAGAGGCACCTTGGTGGAATCGGACCCCAAGGGTCTTCATTTCATTCAGTCTCATTGGATTTGTTTTGACTGGAGATCTTGTTGCCTCTTTTTAAAACATTCCCTTGGGCGCTCTTGAACACTTCAGACCTCTTGGCAGGCAAGGCATTTCATCCCCATCAGGAAATCTCATCAAAATGATATTAGGATTGCATATCAGGAAAATAAAAATCCTCCAAGAGATGTTGCTGCTCTCTAGTTTGGCTTTGGATATAAGTATAGTTAAGCCCATTCGGAAGGTATTATGACCACATCTGAGATATTGGGCCAGAGCTGGGTGGCAGAATCTCACAATAAACAATAATATAGAAAATAAGAGTGGGAAAGAGACTTCCTTTCCCCACCCCACCCCCAAAGGAATTTCTCCAGTGACAGGCCAAAACAGAACTCAAGCGAAGAGCAAAACACCAGTTTGGGGTATGAGAGTTTTGTCTCAAAGGGCTGAGTGGTAACCAGGCATGCTGGCTATGCCGTGACTTGCCCTCCTCTGCGGGGTCTTGCTATGTAGTTTTTGGTCTGGCCTCCTCCAGGGTCCACCTTGTCAACTGTACTTGGAAAACCACATCATGGCAGACCCACTTTTATTCGAGGTTCCTATTTATATGAGGTTCCCCAGGTATTTTTCACATCATTTGGTCTGGACTTCCTTCCAGAAGGACGGGACATAGTTTCCCCTCCTTACTGGGATAGCTCTTGAAGCTCTTTATTTATTTATTTTTAATTAATTAATTAATTTTAAATTTAGTTTTATATTGGAGTAGAGTTGACTCACAATATCGTGTTAGTTTCAGGTATACAGCGAAGTGATTCAGTTATACATATACATATATCCATTCTTTTTCTGATTCTTTTCCCATAATAGTTTATTACAGAATATTGAGTAGAGTTCCCTGTGCTATACAGTAGGTCCTTGTTGTTTATCAATTTACTATATAGCAGTGTGTATCTGTTAACCCCAAACTCCTAATTTATCCCCCCCCTTCCCCTTTTGGTAACCGTAAGTTTCTATGTCTGTGAATCTGTTTCTGTTTTGTAAATAAGTTCATTTGTATCATCTTGAAGCTCTTTAAACTCTTCTCATTGCCTGTCCAAGTCGTCAGAGTTGTGCTTTCACCCACGCCTTTCACATTTGCTGTTTCAGAGCAGAGCTGAGTGTTCTAGAAAATGACCAAGAAGGAGCACTGAGGTGGACATGAAAGTGGCAGGACTGCAGCGTCCCCAAGCCCACGCCCTCTTTGTCATCCTCTCCCCGGGGTCTTCTTCTGGTCTCATGCTCTGGTGTCTCTCTTTTCAGAGGTGTGAACATGTATGCCATGCTGACCGGGACCCTGCCTTTCACGGTGGAACCTTTTAGCCTGAGGGCTTTGTACCAGAAGATGGTGGACAAGGAAATGAACCCCCTTCCCACCCAGCTCTCCACAGGTAACGCACCTGCCACTCCGATTCAGGGTCCAGGGCTGCACTCTAACCACCGGACGCAGTGTTTGTTTTGCCCCCAACTGGAGTTAGGACGACCCTCTGATTGTACTCGGTCTCTTCCTAGTATTAAAGCTAAGTCACAAAAAATGGTTGGGTTTCCCATCTCTAAGGAGGTACTCTCCTCAGTCCTTTCTTTTTCCGTTGTAATTCTGAACCCCTAACTTCCTCCTTCTGCACAAAATACACATATCAAAAGGATCGTATAGTCTCCCTTGGAAAAATACTTTCAGGCTGGTTTGTTTTAAAACTCACCATATTATAATGTTGACTTTGAAAAGAATGTTGATCATCACATATCTACTGTGTCTTCCTTAGTCAAGTCACTGTAAAGAAATGTTAGTTTCATTCAACTTTGGTCTGGGATTTGTTTAGCAATGTGAGTTTTTGAGCCTGTTGAGGAGCTTTTAAATATATATAGCTTTGGTTACCTGATTAGACTGAATCATCAGGTGTGTTTGGAAAGTACACTCAACTTTACCTGGTTCACGTTTCAGTAAACAGTTCGTATTAAGGTTTGGTTTCAGATACAGCAGATTAGTACAGTTTGTTCTTTGGTTTGTTTCACAATTCACTTCAAGTTCCTGGCCTTGGCTTGGCCTTGACAGTCATTTAATTGGCTCCTTAGAATAAACTCAGCTTCACTAAGATAAGGCATGTGGCCAAAAAAGAAAAAAGGAGCAATTATTTAATTTCAATGTGTGGAACATGGTTAAAATATAGCATTTTTGTTTGACTACTATCAGGTATTTTTTTCTTGAGTTAGAAAACATCCATGAGGCTGACCCGGAATTTAATACTTGCCAAATGGCACCCAAGCTGAAATGCATTCTTATAGGTAATTATCTAATTCGGTTCCTACTTTCACCTCTGCTGGGGAGGTTCGAATCTCTGGAGGCTGAAAGCAAGGCAGGCATTATGTACTTGGAAAGGTGAGTTACACAGTTCTGTCGTTGTAAAAGAAATAGTTCTGTACCAAGAGCCATAACTCCTGGAGTTAGAAAATGTGCAAAATGTTGATTGAATTGTTCTATTTATGTTTTAGAGCTTTCTGAAATGTTGAAAGTGCTGCAATGAAAGCACATTCATTCATTCATTCCATATTTCACATTCATTCACTTATTCCATGAATATGTCCTGGGCATCAACTCCGTGCTAGGAATGCTGTAGGCACCAGGAGGATAAAACAGTCTCTACCCATATAGAGCATACGTATCAGCAGGGGAGGCAAAAAAATAACATATAAACAAACACGTGTGACGTTTAATAGTTTAAGTGCTCTAAAGAAAATAAGATAAACCAGGATAAGGGGATAGAGAATAAAGATAGGTTTTTTGGGGTTGTTGTTGTGGTTTAACCAATTACAATTTTTAAACACCTTTTTGTTGTGGTGTAATTGTGGATTCACATGCAGCTGTGAGAAATCATACAGCGAGATGTGTTTACCCTTCACCCAGTTTCCCCCATTGGTAGGATCTTAAGTAACTGTAGTTTAATATCACCACCAGGACCTTGTTAGAATCCATAGAGCTTAATGAGATATGCCTGCACTTGTGTGTGTTGGTGTGTATTTAGTTCTGTGCAGTTTCATCACACCTGCAGAGTCATGTGACAGTTGCACAGTCAAGATAGGGAACAGTCCCATGACCAGGATTCCTCGTCCTACCCTTCTGTAGCCACAGCCACCTCCCTGCCTCCTAATTAACCCCTGGCAACCACTAACATGTTCTCCAACTCTATCATGTGTCCTCTCAAAAATGCTGTATATTTATATGTATCACTTTTTGTCACTCAGCATAATTCCTTTGGGATCCGTCCAAGTTGTTGCACGTATCAATCCTTTGTACCTTTTTCTTGCTGAGTAGTAGTCCATGGTATAGGTATACCATAGTGTAAATATTCACCCATTGAAGGACATTGGGTTGTTTCCAGTTTCCAGCTACTTTGAATAAATCTGCTGTCAACATTCATATACAGGTTTTTGTGTGAACATGTTTTCATTTCTCTGAGATGAATGCCTAGGAGTGAAATCGTTGGGTTGTATAGTAAGCACATATTTGGTTTGTAAGGAACTGTTACACTCCTGTTCGAAGTGGCTGTACCACTTGGCATTCTCTCCAGCAATGTGTGAGTGATCCAGTTTCTCTGTATCCTTGCCAGCATCTGATACTCTCACTACTTTTTATTTTAGCCATTCTGATAGGGTTCTAATGATACCTCATTGTGATAACAAAAAAGATTTAATGTTTATAAATAAATTCAATCTTTCAAGGTAGTCTCTTTAAGGGTTATATAGTCATAAGAACTGCCATCTTTCAGAGTGATTCTGAAGTTCCTCTTATGATTCAGAGCCTGTTTTGTCCTAAGTGGCCCGATACAAAGAACAATAGGAGGTTGTTTGTATCCTCATGCCTGGAAAAGGCAGACAGTGTTCACTTTGAATCCCAGTAAGACCCTAAAGAGCTGGAGCTGCTTCTCACTGTATTAGTCAGGATAGCCCAGGTTATGCTGCAGTAACAAACAGCCCCCAAATCTCGGTGGCATAAGACAACAAAGATTCTTTTTTTTTGGGTCACACCATGTGGCATGTGGGATCTTAGCTCCCCCACCAGGGATTGAGCCTGTGCCCCCTGCGTTGGAAGCACAGAGTCCTAACCACTGGACCACCAGGGAATTCAACAAAGATTCATTTCTCATTCCTGCTTTATGTCTATGGAGAGTTGGATCAAAGGTCAAAGGGTTCTGCTCCTTCTAGTTAGTCAGGGTCCCAGACCAATGGGGCAGCCACCATTTCAAATGTATCTGATCCATGCAGAGGGAAAGAGAAATCTAGAAGGTCTCTTGTCAGCAGTGAAATCTTCCACCAACATTCCACTCATAACTCCTAACTTTCTAAAACATGTCACATGGCTTCACCCAGCTAAAGGAACTGAGGAAGTGCAACCCTACCATATATCTGGAAGGCAGAAAGCCAGAAATATCCGTTGATCAAACAGCATTATTAGTGTGAGCCACAGGCTGTAGGAGGAGAAGCGGGGGTGGGGGATGGGGGGTGGGCAGTGGTCCCTGCCATCGTCACTGAGGAGGGTTGGGCAGCAGGGCAAGGAAAGGTAGAGTAAGAGCACGAGGAAATCAGTCTCATTACTTCTGAACCAAACTCGTTTTTAACCCAATACTATTATCTGGCCTTAGTAGGCTAGGCTCTAATTGTCTTCTGATTGTGACAATTAAATTTACCCTTAAAAAAGTAAAAGTTGCACCCCTGAAAATGTTAAAAAAAAAAATCCAAAGGAAATTCCACAGAAGAAAAATTAGAAATGTTCCAAGCAATGTCAGCATCCCTGGAGTTGGTGTCCAACCTCACATAGCTCCTGCGCTGAGCAGACAGTTTTGACTTTGGCCTTAAGCTCTGTGTGTGCTTGTTAAAGATCTTCACATTCCTACAGGATGTTGTGGTCTTGCTGGTCAGGCATGAGCAAGCATGAAGTGCATTTCTATATCTGATTTTACAATTAAGGAATTTGGACAGTGCCCTACCCCTTTTATTCTTTTACCATTGGGATATGTGTATATCTACTCATCTTGGGCTTTAACCCTTTGTGCCAGGTACCAAACATAGCGTTGGCACATAGTAGTTGCTCAGGAAATCTAAGTCTCTGGCGCTTGTGTGGTCTGCGAAGGCAGCCCATAGATTCATTTGACTACTCAGATATGGGATCTGGCTCGATGCGGTAGGGCCCAGAGCTGTGCCCCAGCTGCTGAGGGAGCTCAGGTCATCTTGTTTACAGAGGGAATGACTTCAGTTTTAGGGATCAGCCACTGCCCTTCCGTCAGCCCCCTGCTTCTCCAACCCTTTATTCTTTGCACCCCGAGTTTACCACTTCTCCCTTCTACCGTGCCTGGCCCACCTTCATTTGTGATGCTGTATGATACTGCCTTGCTTACATCCCAGAATATTAGCTTACAGTAACAAGAGTAGCTGCCATTTACTGAATGGCCATTGGTAAGTGCTTTTCATAGTACCTCCTGTTCTCAAAACAACTCTGTACGGTAAGTTCTATAATTCCCAATTTATTAAGGAGGAAACTGAGTCTCGGTGAGGTCATATAGCTTCTCTGGTTTTTAATTTGCATCTGCTTGACCCCCAAACCTGAACTTCCCTACTATACTGGGTTGCTTCCCTATCTTTCTTTACGTTATTCAGTATAAGATGCCTCCGCTCCCCTCCCCATCCCAGATTTGATGGTTTTATCTGTTGTCCTCATGTTTTGAGTAATATCAAAATTGAAACGTCCAAATCGAGGATATGCCATTTTATTGTGTCTCACTAACATATCTTCATTAATGATGATTCTATCATTCATCCTTTTTTTTGAGAATATTTATTTGGTCGCGCTGGGTCTCAGTTGCGGCAGGCGGGCTCCTTAGTTGCGGCTCACCAGCTCCTTTGTTGCGGCACGTGGCCTCCTTAGTTGCAGCATGCGAACTCTTAGGTGTGGCGTGCATGGGATCTAGTTCCCTGACCAGGGATCAAACCCGGGCCCCCTGCATTGGGAGCACAGAGTCTTACCCACTGTGCCACCAGGGAAGTCCCCTATCATTCACGCTTGCAATGATCTTTCCACGTCTGTTGTATAATAGCATTCTTTTTTTAGATTAAGTTGGAATAATTTTTGCCATATTTGAGCTGAAAAAGAGCACAGTGTTATTGTCCTTGTGAGTCTGTTCTGCACGCTTTTGAAGAATTGCCTCTCTTCTCCACCGTGTAGTTTGAAAGCTTAAGCTGTTGGGATCTTGCCAATTCTGGCTTCTAGACAGTTTCTCTTTCTGCTTGTTGGTGCTTGTACATCACAGAGTTGTGAATGCCTTTCATGGTTTTCACATTTACCTTTTCATCACTACACCTCAATGATGGCACTTAGAATACATTCCAGTGACACTCAGTTCAGATCTAGAGGGTTTTGCACTATGAAGTCACTGAAGCGATGCTGAAGGTGGGGTGTTAGCATTTGTGAGGGTTGAGCCAATGCCAGTTAAGATTTCTGAGATGGCCAACAGGCACATGAAAAGATGCCCCACATCACTAATTTTTAGAGAAATGCAAATCAAAACTACAATGACATAACACCTCACACTGGTCAGAATGGCCACCATCAAAAAGCCTACAAATAATAAATGCTGGAGAGGGTGTGGAGAAAAAGGAACCCTCCTACATTGTTGGTGGGAATGTAAATTGGTGCAGCCACTATGGAAAACAGTATGGAGGTTTCTTTAAAAACTAAAATAGAATTACCATATGATCCAGCAATCCAACTCCTGGGCATATATCTGGAGAAAACTCTAGTTTGAAAAGATATGTGCACCCCAATGTTTACAGCAGCACTATTTACAATAGCCAAGACATGGAAGCACCCTAAATGTCCAGCAACAGATGAATGGGTAAAGAAGATGTAGTATATATGTACAATGGAATATTACTCAGCCATAAAAAAGGATGAAATAATGCCATTTGCAGCAACTTGGATGGACCTAGAGATTGTCATGCTAAGTGAAGTTAGTCAGACAGAGAAAAACAAATATATGATATCACTTATATATGGAATCTAAAAAAAAAATGATTCAAATGAACTTATTTACAAAACAGAAATAGACTCACAGGCAGAGGAAACAAACTTACGGTTACCAAAGGGGAAGGGCAGTGGTGGTGGGAGATAAATGTGGAATTTGGGATTAATAGATACATAGTACTATACATAAAATAGATAAACAACAAGGCCCTACTGTATAGCACAGGGAGTTATATTCAGTACCTTGCATATAACCTATAATGAAAAAGAGTCTGAAAAAGAATACATATATTTTTATATGTATGTGTGTGTGTGTATATATATATATATATATACATATATACACACACACACACATACATATATATGAAAAAAAAGATTTCTGAGAAGCCTCGACTGTCCAATAATTGTTGTTGCTGCTTTCTCCTGGGAGGTGATGAGGAAGGGGCTTCAGGTGTGGGAGACCCCAGCTGGCGTCCCATGGGCTGCACTGGAGCAAAAAGTTTGATGGCTTCCTCTGTCTCCTGTGTCTCCCTGTGGCACAGGGTCAGGAGCTCACACAAGCCAGTCCAGACTTTGGAAAGCTGAAGCTCATGGAGGTAACAGGTTTTGCACTGGAGGAGTGTGTACCTTCTGTGACATGGAGCACAGAGAGGGAGTGTGTCCCGTGTGGGCCATCCCTACGCTTGAGCCCAAGTGGAGACCCCAAGTGCTAGCTTAGAAGACGGGCTGGGACGCATGGCTGTGGCCCCCATGGCTTTCCAGGACAGTGGAGAATATTTTAATCCCTTTTGCTCATGAGTCATAGGGATATTCAAGACCCTAACACAAACTTCAAAGAGCTCTAAGGATGTTTTCAAAGTCCTTTTGGATAGTAAGGCAATATTTGTGATGTCCACAGAAAGAAAATTCACCAGTAGAGATCTGAACTAAAATTACTTGTGCTCATCAGCGATTTGTGAAGGCGCAGAGCGCTTGTTCTGAAAATAGAACAAAAACACACATCCAGTCTGTTCTTAGCTCTGCTGGTTAATCATACTCTGAGAAAGCCTGGGTTGCTATTCAGGTCCTCTGAGGGTAAGCAATAGAGATGTCTGTAAAAGAAACATCATTTACTGAATAGCCTCCCCGTTTCAGCTCATTAAGCTCACATCGTTTTTTCTTTGACCAATAGATGCCCGTGATAAAGCAAATATAAATGACCTTACAATATAGGGGAGGTGAGAGAAGGGAGATAGAGGTTCCAACAAGAGGAACCCCTCTTTTGGAGCCCCACTTGCTTTTCAGAGCATTGAAGAACATTTTAGAAAAGTTTTATTTGGAGACCCAGCTACAAAACTTAGAATAGTAAATGTATCTCGTTGACTGTTCTGGCATCTACGCATGTATTTTTACCCACAACGATCTCAAAGGGAAATGACCTTCTGGTGACCTCATCAACTGTGTGGGAACCCACCTGGAGAGGTTACCTGGGGTCGTGAACTAGCAAAGGCTATTTCTTTTGGGTTGATTCTGGCATCAGAGGCAGCTCCTCTTTTGATGGCTTCATTTTTACCCTGCAAAAAATGGTTGACAATAACACCCATCATTCTGTAAAGGACAGTTTGTTTTGTTTTGTTTTGTTTTTTGTGGTACGCTGGCCTCCCACTGTTGTAGCCTCTCCCGTTGCGGAGCACAGGCTCCGGACGCGCAGGCTCAGCGGCCATGGCCCACGGGCCCAGCCGCTCTGCGGCATGTGGGATCCTCCTGGACCGGGGCACGAACCCGTGTCCCCTGCATCGGCAGGCGGACCCCCAACCACGGTGCCACCAGGGAAGCCCCTAAAGGACAGTTTCTGAAATGACAACTAAAGCCTGTGAGAAAGTGAGAATTTTTATGACTTATCACTGAAAAGCTAGATTATCTTAGAAAACTGAAAAATAGCTTTGGAGAGAAGATAGAAAAGTTTGGTGACCAAGCAAATTAAGATTATTTTCCGGAATCTATTACTTGGTATATTGGAAATTGGATATCATGTACAAAGCTACATAAAAGAGTATTTTTTTTCTCTTGCAAGGATAATATCACAATGCTTCATAAGATGAGTATAAATAAGAAAATATCCTGGTCCCAAAACTCAAGCAAGACAGACCATCTTCATTTTGAAGGAATCCCTGGCACTCCTTGTCCATACGAGGACCTGCATATTCTCCTGCTGAACAGTTTTGGAGCCTCTGACCTTCATGTGCATTATAAACATATTTTCCCATGTTGTGTAGTTGTCTCCACTGTTATAATCTTAAAGGATGCATGTATAGCACAGGGAACTATACTCAGTATTTTGTAATAACCTATAAAGAGAAAAGAATCTGAAAAGAATTTGTATATATATAATATATAAATATATAATTATATTATATATATATAATAATATATATATATTCCTCAAAAGCTACCTTGAGATCAAGCACTGTCTTTTTACTTTCTTTCATCCCTCTTTGGCTCACCTTTAGCCGTGGACCAGAGAAAAAACCACAGCGGTAGACCGTAAGATAAGACCACAGGTGGTTTGGGGACGTACAGGATGTGGGGAGACCCGCACTGGTTCGTGCCCTACCGTGTTCCAGGCGCACCTCTTGGACAGATATCTTAAACTCTTGACTTATGACACCCAGAGGTCCAGAAAATAGATCAGCAGTGGCTCGGGAGGTGTGGTGGGTCCCCTGCCCTGGGTCTTCCTTCAGCCTGTAACACATGCGTGTTCTCTGCTGTATGTCTTTGCAGGAGCCGTGAACTTCCTGCGTTCTCTCCTGGAACCAGATCCTGTGAAGAGGCCCAATATCCAGCAAGCACTGGCGAATCGCTGGCTTAATGAGAATTACATGGGCAAAGTGCCATGCAATGTCACCTATCCCAACAGGTAATCAAGTGCACACAGAGGGACTCCTCCTCCGGCAAGATGGGGCCTGTCTTACGAGCCCCTGAATAGTTCTGGACAGGCAGCTACACGTGATTCGAGGAAAGGCCACGTCTTCTCTTGGCTGCCCTTTCCCACTGCGCACGCAGGAGGAAGTGCAGGCGGGGCGGCCCGTGTGGCTGTGCACAGTGCGCCCTGCGGGGGGGGGCGCCCGGCGGAGGGCGTGCGGGTGCTGAAATCAGGCCGCACTCCCCTTATCAAGCCTGCTCCTGAGGGCCTGCGTTTCTCCAGAGCAGCACCTCTTTCTAATTCACACCAGGGGACCGTGTAGACTAGCTATGACCTGAGTGAGTGTGTGTGTGTGTCTGCGTGTGTATGTTTGTGTTTGGGTGTGTGCGCGTGTGTGCGTGTGTGTTCCACTCAAGAGCTATCCTGTGGGCATCGGGCGGAATCCGGTGGAATTGCCCTTTTCAAACCCTACCCTGGGCTCCTCTTCTGCCACTTCTTTTCTCTGATGTTTGTTTCAGCCCTAAGTCCCCTGCCCTGAAATGTTGGGAGCAGAAAGAAAAGTCAAGAGCAGGAGTCCTTTGCGTCAGGCCGTGTTTCCCTGTGCCATTTCCGTGAGGAGGACTCTTTAGGGAAGGCTTACAGGCAGGAGTCCACAGGGGTCCTCAGGTATCACTGAGGGACACTTCATGATGGCCCACACGTCCCCATGCACGGGTATCGAGTGTAGATTTGAAAACATTTCCTTGTACTTTTCCCTACTCATGTGACATATAGTTAACTAGCCCGAGTTGAGGAATGAGGACCCTCCCCTTGGTGACTTTAGAGCCGACGTGAGGACCTATGGGTCCAATACCCCCCAGGACTGGGACCTACCTTGAGTCCTTCTTCCTTCAGACCTGGAGTGGCCTGCGCATTCTAGATCTGAAGCTCAGATGAAGACAAGAGAACCACTGATGAAGCGGGACAGGTAGAGGTAGAGCACTGACAGGGCGGAGAAGAGGTGTCCTCTGTGATCATACCTTCAAAATGCCCAGGAAGGTCTGGGAACATCCACCAAGACTTATGAAAGTTGCAGCACTGACTTCTCCACATGAGATGGGCAGGCAGAGCTCCGTCTTGGGGGGGATGTTCTAGAAGAACTTCAGGGGGTGTGGGTGGACAGGCTGGGAGCTGCCTCCTGGCTCCTGGGCCACATTTGCACTCGCCATGGCCATCGAGAGCTGTCATCTACAATTCTAGCATTTGACTTGTGGGAGGTAATGTAAACAAAGTCTAGGTTACTTGGGTTACCAAGGGAACCTGGAAATAGACTGCTGGTTTCCAGTGCTGGCTGGGTTTGGGCTAGTACCTGAAATAGACACCGGGAATACTAGCCCAGTGTGAGACGGAAAGCAAAGCCGAGGGGCCGTGCCTCCTCACCAGGGCTCACGCGGCCTGGCACGCCCAGGTGTGCTCTCCGTAAAGGAGGAGGCGCTGGTGGCAGCCAAATGAGTCATTAACCTAATGTAATCACGGTCTAAATGAGCAGAATCAATCCACTCAATGCAGCAGCTGTTAAGGGAAGTGAAGCCACTGTTAAAAATACAGTCCCCCCCCCCCTCCTTGGTGACCACATCTTCATTCACAAAGATTCAGGCCCAGGCATCTCATTTTGTAGCTTATAAACAGGCTTTTGTAGATTAAAACTTAAATTCTAGTAACCTATACTGGCTTGGCCAGGTTGGTCATTTTTGCATTTGGACTTGGTCAAAAGCAATAAAGGCTGCACATGATCTAGTTGGGTAGATTGTAAAAATGGTTAAGAGCTTGTATGTTAAGGAAAACAGCAGCTCAGTATCTTCTGTTTAGGTAAGGTTCGTTACTCATTTTGTACTAGAGGCAAATCAATGTCCGGTTTTTAAGTAATGAAACCAGAAATCTCAACTGTTGGGAAAGACACTCATTATTTACAGTCTTTATTATGAAAAATATATAATGCAAAAAAAATGTGCTTTTGATGATTATTTTTCTGGTTTTACCAGCACACAGATAAAGGGAGTAAGAACATGTGACCAGGGAAAGGAATATTTTCTTTTTTATAAAGTCTATTTTATAGCTTCCCAACTTTCATAGCCCCAGATTTAATTATTTTAGATGTTGTCAGTGTTTTACTTCTGGGAAAGAGAGAAAATAAAGGTCCTGTGTTTTATATCACTCTTCTTTAAAGCCTTCTGTTAATTCATTTGGGCCTCCAAGTTGATATCCCCAAGAGGCAAGAGGAAAATGTCTTTAAATGTAAACTCTTTATAATAAATGTTCATGTCAGTCAGTCACAGATGTTTGCTGTGTGCCAGGGGCCCTTCCCTGTTCTGGGAGCAGACATTTTTCTTAGAGCCAACCTTGGCTACCTCCTTCCTGTCCTGCCTGGGCCTGGACACTCTCCCACACCTCCAGTTAGCTCTGGAGATGAGTGGGAGGGAAAGCAGGTCATTGGTTCACAGGACAGAATTAGACCAAAGTGGAATAAAATTGGATTTAATGCAAATTTACTCAAAATTATACCTAGTGTTCTGGAACATTTTTTACCATTGTCTATATCATCAAAACTTGGAGAGATACGTTTGTTCTCTACATCTGTGTCTCAATTTCTGCCCTGCAAACCAGTTCATTTGTACCATTTTCCTAGGTTCCACATATATGCGTTAATATACGATATTTGTTTCTCTCTTTCTGACTTACTTCACTCAGTATGACAGTCTCTAGATTCATCCACGTCTCTACAAATGACCCAATTTCGTTTCTTTTTATGGCTGAGTCATATTCCATTGTATCTATGTGCCACATCTTCTTTATCCAGCAAGGGGGGAAAGCGGCGGGGGGAAGGGGTTGTTGGTGGGATGAACTGGGAGATTGGGATTGACATGTGTACACTGATATGTATAAAATGGATAACTAATAAGAACCTGCTGTATAAAAAAATAAATAAAATTTTAAAAAAAGAAAGAAACTTGGAGAGATAACACAGGTTCAACAGCTGATACAGGAGAGCACTAAATACATGCATTGCTTATTGAAAATGTTTAAAATACTACTCTCAGTCAAGAGCCAGTCCACAGTCTACGTTTGGCAGAGTTCATCTGTTTTGGAAGACAGTGGGTACAAAGGTCAGAAACGGGATGTCTCGCCCTGCTCACTTTCCTCCTCTCTCCTCCACCCCCAGCCCGACCCTGGTGGCACCCCACACTCAGAGCACCCTCCCTTCCAGGGCCTGCTCCTGGTAGGGGGCGGGGCCATCCATGTGTAGCTGTGGGTGATTGGCCAGGGGTGGGGGGAGGGTCACAAAAATCATGATCTGATTGGCTGGGAGGTGAGGCCATGAGGCTGTCATCTGATTGGCCAATGTCAGTGATCTCATTGGCCAGGAGTGAGGTCAAGCTGCAGTGGTGTCATTGACCTAGGGCAGGGCTGCTGGCACGTGGTTGTTACCAGATAGTGTCAGACAGTTGTGCTTTCTGTGTTAAGTGCTTGTGGCAATCTTCACGTAATTATATCCTTTTTAAACAAACGTTATTATTTTTAACCATTAATCATACCAACCATACTCCAGCCTGCTTTCTAGAATTTGTGATTTTGTAGCCAACAGGAGTGAGGAAGGCAGATTTTGTGGTTTCTTGGGCACCTTTTCTTTGGACGGCACTTAGCCAAATAGAGGGAGAGCTGACCTAGGTTACACTGGTCAACAGAGCTAGGTCTGCCCTTGCTGCCCCTACCAACGGGCCTGTGAACTTGGCAAGTCGGTTTCCTCTTCTGCACCATTATGGGGTTATACTGTGTGGTTTTTCCTAGTGTTATGGTTCTGAGGTTCCACCAGAAATGTCTTCAGACTCTTTGGCGGTGGTTACAGAGCTCTCTAGCCAGATGTGCTCACCTTCTGCTCACAGAGTACTGTATTTGCATCTCTCTTAAGGACTGTAGCACGTTCTCTCTGATGACACACCTCCACTACCAACACACATACTCTCTATGCCCCTCAGCCTGTTTTTGTGCTCTCCATAGCTGCCACTTCTTGCCTATGTGTCCCTGGGCAAGTTACTTCCCTGTTGTGGGCCTCAGTTTCTCCATCTGTAAAATGGGGATAACAATGGTACCTACTCATAAGACTGTCATGAAGAATAAATGAATTTATTTTCTCTCTTCCCCACTGGAATGTAAACTCCGTGAGGCGGGGACTTGTTGAATGAACGAATGAGCGAATGAGTGGTTAAATGAATGCCTGGCATTCATTCTTTGGCATTTTATCCCAAGGAGTTTATCTTCATAATACTCCTGTGTAGAAGCTTTAACCTGTCCTCTGAGACCACTTTATTTTACAGCGGAGCCCCAGATCCCCTATTTGTGAACTTGTGAACTCAACATTGTTCCTTTAAACACTCTCCGGCTGGCTCCTGAATACCCCCCTTTCCCAACTCAGCTTCCACCCACCCTAAGCGTGGGCTCCACCCCATCTCCAACAAATAACATTTTAAGGAAAAAAATGTCAAATTGTAAAGAAATTTGGGGCAATTGGGGAAATATGAATACATTCTAGATAGCAGAGAATATTAAGAGATTACTAAAATTTTGTTGGGTGTGTTGATGGTATTGTGGTTCTACAGGAGATGTCCTTGGGTTTTAAAGATGCACGTCGAGGTGTCTAGGAAGAAAGATGTCATGATGTTTGTGATTTAAAATACGTTAGGAAAGAAAGGAAGGGAGGGAGAGATGGAGGAAGGAAGGAAGAAAGAAAGAAAGCCAAAGTGTTAACAACGGGTTCAACCAGGAATTGGGTACACACGTAGGCTATTAGACTATTCCCTTTACTTTTCTGTATATGTAACTTTTCATAATAAAAAGTCAAGTGAATGGATGCGTGAGTGAATGGCCTGATTGTCCATGAGGGGGCCCGTGTGTGTGTTGGGGGGAGGGGGCGGTTTCTGTGCCATCATGTTTGTGATCATCGCTAAGGAGGCCCTGGAGCCTCTCAGCGACGGTGGGGAAGTGACTGGTTCTCTGTTCCTCTGCCCCGCAGGATTTCCCTGGAAGACCTGAGCCCGAGTGTGGTGCTGCATATGACGGAGAAGCTGGGCTACAAGAACAGCGACGTGATCAACACCGTGCTCTCCAACCGCGCCTGCCACATCCTTGCCATCTACTTCCTCTTAAACAAGAAGCTCGAGCGCTATTTGTCAGGGGTGAGTGGAGCCCCGCGGTGGTTTTCTCTGCTCTCTGTGGAAAAAACGAGCTCTGACACTTGCACTGTTTCCCAGTTACTGACACTTGATCTGAGCTGTTAATTGAAACTAATGTGATGCTGAGTTTGCTGAAGGTGGGATAAAATAGTAGCAAAACCTGCTTCTCAGGGAGCGCTTTTTATCGGAGGTGTTTTAAAAATATTCTCCCACAGAGTTAAGCTCTGGGCAGACTCGTGAGAGATTCAAGCCTCTTTTCCTTTCAGCCTCTTGTTGCCTTTTTGGCTCTGTTTCTCTTGGCTCCTTGGGGTTCCCCACTTAGATGCACTGGGGCTTGTGTAATCATAAAAGTTGGGGAGCAGAGCCCCTCAAGCATTCACCTCTAAAGCATGGTTAGATGAGAAAGCCACTATTTACATTTACCTCTCTAGAAAACAAAAGTGAAACTGTGGCCCCTTCACTCAGTCTGGGCATCCCATAGTCCAGGTGTCACGTGCGTTGAAGATGAAGGAGGTAGAGCTAGGAGCCTGTGTTGGACCATGGACCGTGGTACCCTCATGCTTTGGTCACCTTCATCCTTCTTCCTCATGAAGTTCATACATGCCTGGGTGAGGGAATTTACATGCTTCAGTATCTAGTTTTGACTACATCAACTCTCTGCAAATGGACAGTGGTTAAAAAAGAATTCTGCAAAGAAAACTGGATCACAGGCAGTATGGATTCTGCATATCACCCCTGTTTCTCCTACTCAGAATGGTGAGGGCTGACCAGATCTACTGGGAAGTCAGCCAGAGAAATTTGGAATTGTCAGGAAGCCCATCTGAAGTTTGATTTCTTACGCATTCCTGAAGGATGATCTTCACCTTGCCTATATGGTGCCTTGAGGTCAGGTTGTATGGGGTCATCACTGTTAGGAAGACATTTAGAATCCAGAACGTAAAGAGGAACTTCTGGAGTTTTTCAGTGCTATTTAAAGTCACGTGATAGCCCAGTATCCCACAAAATTCCACTAAACAATAGGCTTACAAACCTTTTATGAGGTTTCGACATTAAAGCTGAAGATGAAAATTCACCGATAGTTGGGGAAATGATATTCTCCCTGATGAGGGAGAAAATGACCAAATGACACCCAGCAGACTGCATGATCAGAGTGTGTCTCTTATTAGCAAATGGATTTGGGAGACATCTAGAAAACATTGCCGAATAGATGAAGAAGCTTGACGGGAGATTTGTTAAACAATGGAACAAAAGTATAGATGTTTCTAAGCTGATTCAGCTTAGGGTATTTCCTAGATTTGGCTTCAACAGAAAATTATCCACAGAACAACTTTTTTTTTTTTTTTTTTTTTTTTTGCGGTATGCGGGCCTCTCACTGCCGTGGCCTCCGCCGTTGCGGAGCACAGGCTCCGGACGCGCAGCCCTAGCGGCCACGGCTCACGGGCCCAGCCGCTCCGCGGCACGTGGGATCCTCCCGGACCAGGGCACGAACCCGCGTCCCCCGCATCGGCAGGCGGACTCTCAACCACTGCGCCACCAGGGAAGCCCACAACTTTTTTTTTTTTGGTGAGCCACCAAGGGAATGGTGTACATGAGAAGAAACATTATAGTAAAAGGCATTTAAAAATAAGAGCAGTGTTTTACGGGGAAAAAAATCGTGCTCCAGAAGCAGTGATGGGACGAAACTTCGGAAGGGAACAGATATGCAGCTGGATTTCAGAGCCAGCGTCACGGTCACGGGAAAGCTACTGCAGGAGAGAAGTGGAGTTCGGAAAGACTGGACCTTTGATACATAGTATGTTATTTAAATCATTTTATTATGTGATAAGAGGGATTAAGAAATTCTCTCATACCAGAGAACAGAGGTCCTCTGTTCACCTATGATGATGAGCTTAAAAGACATGTTAGACTTGAAGCCGTTTCTCATTTCTCTTTTATAAGAAGACCATATGTCCTATATTTCTTTCTTATCCTTTTAAATTCCTATTTTATTGCCTATTTTATAATGTACGTGATATGTTAGTACAGTACATGCTTATAATTTATAAATAAATGTGCACATATTGCAGATGCCTGCTAACAACTTTTTTCACTCATATGGGCTCAAGGTCACACCATTTAGGAACCGCCATGCTAGGGACAAGTAGTTCTCAAGTAAAAGGAACAGAGGAGGGTCACACGCTGATTTTCTTTTAGAAATGATGAATGTTGTTCAAAAATTAGTTTTAGGGCTTCCCTGGTGGCGCAGTGGTTGAGAATCCGCCTGCCGATGCAGGGGACGCGGGTTCGTGCCCCGGTCCGGGAAGATCCCACATGCCGCGGAGCGGCTGGGCCCGTGAGCCATGGCCGCTGCGCCTGCGCGTCCGGAGCCTGTGCCCCACAACGGGAGAGGCCACGATAGTGAGAGGCCCGCGTACCACAAAAAAAAAAAAAAAAAAAAATTAGTTTAAAAAAATGTTTCCGTGAAACTGACTATAAAGTTTATGATTTCACATATTTAAAGGATGACATTGCTACTTTCCAGAGTAAGCTAGCAGATTCAAACATTCTTCTTTTGGAAGAACCAGTTTTCTGGATACCGATCAATAAGATAGAGGGACTTTTGTTTTAAAAATAGTTTCTTTCCTTATTTAAATTATATTTTTTATTTTTGTCTGTGTTGGGTCTTCGTTGCTACGCACGGGCTTTCTCTAGTTGCGGCAAGTGGGGGCTACTCTTCGTTGCGGTGCGAGGGCTTCTCTTATTGTGGAACACGGGCTCTAGGCATGCGGGCTTCAGCAGTTGCGGCACGCAGGCTCAGTAGTTGTGGCGCACGGGCTTAGTTGCTCCGCGGCACGTGAGATCTTTCCAGACCAGGGCTCAAACCCGCGTCCCCTGCATTGGCAGGCGGATTCCTAACCGGTGCCCCACCAGGGAAGCCCTAGTTTCTTTCTTATGTCTACCTCCACATCTACAGATGAAAACTTTGGTTGCTCACACTCTTAATCACACAGCTCATCCCAAGTAAGAGACATTTGTGTGAAGCTCTTAGGGTATGTCTTGCCTTCTCTGGATGTCTTGCCATCTGCTGTGTTTGCCCAGCATCAGGGTTACAAATGGTGCAGTGTTGCAAAGCTCTGTGGTTTTGTCTACTGGGAAGTTCCCTGGAAACTCAACTAACTTAGTTCTACCTGGAGAAGGTTCTTTCTTATTTTATTGTCTGTTTCATACTTAAACCTTAAATCATAGGACATAGCTGGTGTGAGAACCAGTGTCTAGGTGGATGGCTGCTTTTAAGAAAGAATTATTCCCCACAGACAGCCATAGCTGGTCCACTCAGTAATTTCCACACAAGGCTAATTTAATTGCACCTATGCACTGTTTCTGTTACGAATATCATTAACCGATTATTAACAACCGTGTATAATTTTGAAAGCAAAACTAGTGAACTAAAATGTAAAATATTGTATTGAGCGATTGGGATCGACATGTATACACTGATGTGTATAAAATTGATGACTAATAAGAACCTGCAAAAAAAAAAAAAGTAAAATATTGTAACAATTATTTGTCGTTTCTCCCCTTATCCCTTGATTCTTGTTTCCTCTTTCTAAAACCTAGAAGTGTGGATTTTAATTTGGAGAGTCTGTAAAGGCATTCTGTGAATATTTGTTGGCTGAAAAATTAATCAGTCATGTCATTTCACCTGTCTCCAGAGAGGATGGCACCTGGACAGTGCCCTTAGATCATCTTAGGTGTGGTTATCTGTCTTCTTCTTTAAGCTATATTATGAATTGTTGTGACATTTATTGGGGCCGGGGGCAGGAACCAGGGCTTTTTTTTTTTTTTTTATTGAAGTATAGTTGATGTGCAGTGTTGTGTTAGTTTCAGGTATCAAGGAGCAGTGATGTGCCCGGGGTCACCTGGCCCTTGCCTGGCAGAGCCAAGAACAGAAATAGGTCACCTGATTCTGGGTCCCAGGCTCTCCCCACACTCCGTCCTTGGATGAGGCTTTGCACTGCAATTAAGTGCCTTGCCAGCCCCTTTCTGCCCTTTCTCAGCCAAGTGCTGGTTTAAAAATTAATGAATGCTTAATGGACGTTTCTGTTTCCTGTGAGTTAAGCCAGGCTCTTTTTTCTCTTCTCCTCTGGTAGAAATCCGACATCCAGGACAGCGTCTGTTACAAGACCCAGCTCTACCAGATAGAAAAGTGCAGGCCCACCAAGGAGCCCTATGAGGTGAGTGGCCCCCAGAGCAAACCCCAGGATCTCTTAGGAAGAGTGGATTTCCATTTCGGGGGGGAAGAGGGGAAAGGAAACCAATTTTTGCGGGACACAGAAGTAGCCAAAGACAAATACTTACTTAACTGAGCCTTTGAGACATGGTTTACAGCGGGACCACCAACGTTCAGTCTCTAGACTATGGTTCTCAGCTGTGGCCACACAGTGGAATCCCTGAGGAGCATGTTAACATCTGGATGCCCCGGCCGTACCTCAGACGGATTCCATCGATCTATTCTCCATCTCCAATGAGATCGGGGGTCAGTATTTTTTACAGCTCCCTGGGTGGTTCCCAGTGGAATCAGGGTTGGAATCCGCTGTCAGATCTCCAAAAGGTAAAAACGAGGTGTTGGAAAATACAAGTGTATGTAACACTTGGTATCAGGAGAACAAAGTACAGTGAGGAACAGGAGAAAGTATCTGGAGCAAAGCCTTTCCAGTCAGCTGTCCCTGGTGACTTGATGCTACCTAGAACCTATCTGAGAGAAAATGCCAAGATTCTTAGATTTCAGAGTAAAAACTGGTATCATACCGTCCCAAATTTGGACCCCAAATACATGCTTGTTAAGAGACTGTGTCTGGGAACTTGAGATCCAAGGCCTGGAGCACGGAGTAGGGGTCCCCCCACCAGGACTCCTCATCGGCTGTTTTGTCCAGTGGGGCTCACCTGTCTTCTCAGTGCTTTTCCATGGAATATGGGACAAGCTGGGCTGCGCTCCATGGCGTCAGCAGAAGGCAAGTGGGACACGGCCCAGGCCAGTCCAGTGACGCCGCTGACGGGGCGGCTGAACCGCCGGCACCACGTGTAGATGCGTCCACCCCTGAGCATCGAGGCTGGGGTAGCTGCAGGAGGAGGGCGAGGCTGCTGCTCAATCTACACAGCCTGGGGGGTGGCGCCATTTAAGGAGGCAGAGAAAAGGAGACGCTGATGACAGAGAAGCTAGCGAAGATAACAGGGCAGCCGGAGACCCAGGAGGGAAGGATGCCAGGGAGGACGTGGGAAAGGTCAAGTATCAAGCAGCCGGTGGTGACAGCTGAGCAGTTTCTCGTCCTGGAGGAGGTGGAGAAGGCAGAAAGGAGGTTGCGTGGATTTGGGGACGTGAGGATGCCGCTGGCAGCGAAGAGGGGCTGGGGAGCAGGTGGGGTGGGAGGCAGAGGAAGGAACCCCAGTGATGGGTGGGGAAGGGCGTGCCTTCAGAGCAGCCAGGGTGGGCCCTAGCCTTGACCCCAGGCTGCAGGCCTCCTTCCTCTGCGACTGGCTGTGACAACATTGTCACTTCTCTAGTTTGAGAAGTTGAAGAATTGAAAGGCACAGAGGATCATAAGCTCCGTGTGGCCAAAATTAACAAATGTACAGGTTTTGAATTACGTATTTTAATTAAAGAGAAACACTGCAGAGAAAAAAAAAATGATGAGGACGGAGATAAGCTTTTGGAGGGGCAGCAGGGGGGCACGGACTGGGGCTGGGCGGGAAGCACACATGGCCTTTAGGGCTGGGAGCGGCAGAGCAGAGATGGTGTAGGGCCAGACTCCCCTGAGCTCCACACCCCTCCGGCCAGCGGCTTCCTGAACCTTCTGTGGCATGAATGAAGGCGTCTCAAATCCAGCACACCTGGAGCCAACCCCACCTCTCCTCCCCCATCTCCCCCCACCCCTGGCCCCTATTTTCTGTCTCCAAATGGCAGCCCCACCCTCACTACGGGGCAGAAACCCGGAAGACCTTTGTATCTCTTTCCCTCACCCCGAGAGCCAGTCTGTCTCCAAGTTCTGCTGGTTTGGCTTGTGAAGCTCTCCAACCCCCCCACTCTCCATCCGCCCCATCCTAGACACCATCACCTCTTGCGTGGACCTCAGCGGCAGCCTCCTTCCTAACTGGTCCTGCTCCTTCCCGGTGACTGCCTGGCTCTCTGTCCACACACCGGCCAGAGCAAGCCATTCACGCTCAAATCAGGCCACGTCACTTCCCCGCTTGAAACCTTCCAAGGCCTCCTTAACCTGGAAGGCAAACTCTGTGACATGGCCACCACGTCCCGGATTGAACTGGCTTTGCCAGCAGCTCCAGCCTCGCCTCCCAGGCCCCGCACACAGCCCAGCTTCTTGCTGTGTGCTCAGTCCCGTGGGCCTTGAGACTGTTGGCTGCCGGGGCTTGGGCACACCCTGTTCTCTCTTCCAGAATGTTCTCCCCACCCCTCTCTGCTGAGTTAATGTGTATCTTCAGACCCCACGGCAGGGTCATGTCCTCGTGGACCCCCGCCGTTCTCTGACCTCTGCCATTGGGTTGCAACCCTCCGGTACACACTGTCACACACATTCTGCTTCCTGGGGCTCGTCCCATTGGCGGGGTTCTGTTTGTTCAGGGATTATTTGATCGTCATCTCTTCCCCACTCTGGACTGTGAGTTCCTTCAGAGCGGGGACGGCGTCACTTTTGCTCCTTACCGTGTCCCTAGAGCCTACACAATGCCTGGCACCCAGTAGAGGATCAATAAATATTTGCTAAATGAACAAATGAAATAATCAAGTGGACCTTGGCCCTAGTCTCAGAAAATAGAATTGGGCCAGCATCTGGGGAAGGTCAAACATTCCAGGTGGGACACCTAGCTTGATTAAAGTCGGGAACTACCTGCACCATAGCATGCAAGTCGAATTATCGTCACCGGATGGCCATGCCCTGTGGCAGGGAGGGACCTCTTACAGTCCCTTGCAGGGAGGGTAGGCAACTCGCCTGGGGTCCAGGGGTTACTGAATTCACTGTTAGGCTCCCCTGCCTCTTGGTTTGACTGTTCAGGGCCTCAGGTAATAACACAAGCTTAGACGGACCGCATGCCCCTATGTGTGTGCCCTAGGCAGCCTCCAAGCCACCTGGCTGATGCCCATGTCCTTGGCTGCCCTCGTACCCGACGCTGCTTGTGTGTTAAGTGTCAGAAGCTTGATGGAAAAGGGGCCTCTTTTTTTCATCCAGATTATTATTCTCAGCTGATTATTTCATTTGTCCCGGAAAACACATAGTAAGCATTTTAAAACGTTTGTCGAAATATTTAATGGTTAGGGTTTCAATAGGAACGCTAATGAGAAGACAGCACTTCAATTTTCTGTGATCCATTTGTTTTCTCCAAACTGCAGCGATACTTGTGCTAATTAAATTACAGGCTCTGACTAGATGATGCAACTCCTCTCTGTTGGAGCCTAGAAAGTGGAATGGGGCCAGTTAGAAAAAGTGGTGAGAAAGTCTGAAAGAAGCCAGATTTTCCAGGTAAAGCCCACTCAGAGGCTCGGTGGGGTTCTTCCCAGTTACCATTTGCTGGTCCAGGAGGAGAAGCGGCCAAGTGGCGGGGGAGGGAGCTGTTGTGAGCAGGAGCCCTGGAATGAAGTTCAAGGTTGTACCCAAGCCGGCTGGGGAGCGGCTCCGGGGCCATGTCCGGGCATTGAGGGCACGCGATGGTCTCTTTCTTCTTCTCGATCCTGGTTCTTTTTCTCCAAGGAGACGGAGGAGCTGAATTAAGTGGAAAGAACTTCCCTCTTGGGACTACAGTGCCGTCATTTTATGACTTTGCCACTTTCTCCCCCTCTTCTTCCTGTAACAGGCAGAGATTATGTCTGGAAAAGTGGGACACTTGTCTCACCTTAGGCGTGTGCCCCAGAGATTCCTTTTCCTAAAACAGAGGCCCTGGGGGACCATGGGGGTCGTGGCAGAGCAGTTATCATTTCTAAACTGGTTTATTAAAGCTGTACCATACGACCCAGCAATCCCACTACTGGGCATATACACTGAGAAAACCGTAATTCAAAAAGACACATGCACCCCAATGTTCATTGCAGCTCTGTTGACAATAGCCAGGACATGGAAGCAACCTAAGTGTCCATCATTGGATGAATGGATAAAGAAGATGTGGCATGCATATACAATGGAATATTACTCAGCCATAAAAAGAAACGAAATTGAGTTATTTGTAGTGACGTGGATGGACCTAGAGTCTGTCATACAGAGTGAAGGAAGTCAGAAAGAGAAAGACAGATACCGTATGCTAACACATATATATGGAATCTAAGAAAAAAAATGTCATGAAGAACCTAGGGGTAAGACGGGAATAAAGACACAGACCTACTAGAGCATGGACTTGAGGACACGGGGAGGGGGCAGGGTAAGCTGGGACAAAGTGAGAGAGTGGCACGGACATATATACACTACCAAACGTAAAATAGATAGCTAGTGGGAAGCAGCCGCATAGCACAGGGAGATCAGCTGGGTACTTTGTGACCACTTAGAGGGGGTGGGATAGGGAGGGTGGGAGGGAGGGAGACACAAGAGGGAAGAGATATGGGAACATATGTATATGTATAACTGATTCACTTTGTTATAAAGCAGAAACTAACACACCATTGTAAAGCAGTTATACTCCAATAAAGATGTAAAAGAAAATTAGAATATAAGATACAGAAACAAAACAAAACAAAACAAAAAGCTGTAGAGAGCGAGGAGCCAAGTTTGTTTAGTCTTGAAGAATAATGCTAATTTGTAGCAAAATGTAAGTTAGAACTAGGAGGGCTTCTCTGTAGTGTCAGAGTAACATGGCAGTTTTGGAAGAGAAGTTGTGCAGGGGTGGTGGAGGGACTGTATTCGTTTGCTAGGGCTGCCATAACAAAGCCCCACAAATTGAGTGGCTTAAACAACAGAAGTGTATTGTCTCCCGGTTCTGGAGGCCAGAAGTCCAAGGTCGAGGTGTCTGCAGGATAGGTTCCCTCTGAGGGCTGTGAGGGAGAATCTTCCACGCCTTCTAGCTTCTGGTGGCTGCTGGCAATCTTTGGCATCCTTTGGCTTGTAGAAGCATCACCCCGATCTCTGCCTTCATCCTCACACGGCGTTCTGTGTGTGTGTGTGTGACCAATTTCCCTCTTTCTATTAGAATACTAGTCACATTGCACTAGAATGCTCCCTGATGGCCTCATCTTAACTTGCTTACCTCTGTCAAGGTAATACCAACACTCCTTCTCAAAGGCAAAGGAGAGCAAACTTTCACACTCTCCCCTCCCCCAAGCTTCAAAGGGGATGTGACGGGCCTGTCCTGACCCTGTCTTCAAGTAAGGCCCCATTCTGAGGTCTGGGGGTTAGGGCTCCAACATATGAATTTGGGGGCAATAAAATTAAACCCATAACAGGGACTATACGTTTAAAGGTAAAATATTACAATGATATTTCTTTGTGTCATTTTAAAATCTGTACGAATTTTTAAAATCAAGTATGGAATCAGGTCAAGCTGAATTGTTAGAACTCAGAACAGTGGTTACCTTTGGGGACAGGGAGAGGATGCTGGGAACGAGGGACTTCCAGGTGCCAGCTGGGTTCTGTGTCTCGATCAGGGTGCCATTTCGATGTGTTTTTGCTGTTTGAGGAAACGTATTGAACTCCTTACTCATCATCAGAGCACCCTTGTGTTATGTGTCCTAGACTTTAATGAAAATCTTACCTAGAAAATCTATCCAGGGCAGGCATTAGGACATCTGCTGCCTGCTTCCACGACAGTTTGGTTGCTTGTCTATAAACCTTGAAACGGAGAATCTTCAATCGGAGCTGCAAATGGGAGGGGGTAGAGTTTAGGAAATAAACAGCAAGTGCAGCTTCTTGATTTGTTGAAAAATGCTGCTTTTTACAGGCCTCCCTGGGCACCTGGACAAGAGACCTCGAATTTCACGCTGTGCAGGTAAGAACTTGGGGGGTTATGATGGATTAGTCAGAGCTCTCCAGAGAAACAGGACCAATAGTGTGTGTGTGTGTGTGTGTGTGTGTGTGTGTGTGTGTGTGTGTGTGTGTGTGTGTGATGCTTGGACAGCCAGGGAAGGGCTGATGTTTCAGCTTCATCCCCATGTCTTCTGGAGGCAGAATCCCTTCTTCCTCAGGACACCTCAGTCTTTTTCTCTTAAGGCCTTTAAATGATTGCATGAGGCCCACCCAGACGATAGAGGCTAATCTGCTTTACTCAAAGCCTACCAATTTAAATGTCATTCACATCTACCATATACCTTCACCGCAGCATCTAGACTGGTGTTTGACTAGACACAGGGTACCCTGGCCTAGCCAACTTGACACATGAAAGTAACCATCACATATGACCCTAAAGGTTGGCAGATCTCTGCCCAGGGCTCTGGAACCTGCACGCCTCCATCCTGTCCTGAATTCCACCATGCAGAATCCTGTTGTAAGTGGATTTGTCAGAATCCCTCAGATCAGATCAGTGCCGTCTAGGCGTAGTTGACCATTTTTTTATTGTCTTGCTAAAACTACACGCTTGGCTATGTGTTCGTGTTTCTACCTGTAAAGAAGTGGGGTTTGGCACAGTCGTTGAGAATCTGCCTGCTGATGCAGGGGACGCGGGTTCGAGCCCTGGTCTGGGTAGATCCCACATGCTGCGGAGCAACTAGGCCCGTGAGCCACAACTACTGAGCCTGCGCTCCGCAACAAGAGAGGCCGCGCTAGTGAGAGGCCCGCACGCCGTCATGAAGAGTGGCCCCCGTTTGCCGCAACTAGAGAGAGCCCTCGCACAGAAACGAAGACCCAAGGCAGTCATAAATTAATTAATTAACTAATGAGGACATACTTATTCAACATCATCCTCTATTTAAAAAAAAAAAAAAAAAAAAGAAGTGGGGTTTACAACAGTCCAAGGCTTCCTGGCTCAGTGGCCTAACTTATGAACCAAGCCCTCTTTTTTCTCAACTCAGTTGCTTGTTTGCTATGGCAAAATCCGGCCTCTGTGGCTTTCCCTTATGGGATGGGCAGCGAGGAACCCAAATCAACCAGCAGACAACACCTGGGCCCCTGGGCCATGCCAGGTGTCCACAATCTGCACCTGGTTCTGAGGTTCCAAACAGCCAGGTGAGGTGGTCTCATCATCAAGGGGACATCAGGCTCCAGAAAGCCCACGCTGAGCGGACTTGAGGGCTTCTCAAAGAGGACAGCGTTAGCTCGCCTCCAGTCCCCTGGCCCCTCCCCTGTGCCATCACTGACACCCTGTGGTCAGTTCTGCACTGCGTGAGGGGCAGGTGGCCCCACTGGGCAGCACTTCCTCCTGCAGCCCCGGGGGTGCGGGGCTGAGGGGGTGGGCTCAGGAGGCGTGGCCGCATCTGTCCTCGTTGAATGAATGCCTTTGCCTTTCTGACAGTGAAGCAGGCAAGATGTGGGGTTCATATTTATAACCGGAGAGCTTAGGAAGGACCCACCCTTTTGGTTATAGATGGGGAGGCCCGTCCCTCAAGGGGAAGTGACTTGCTGAAGGTCACCTGGCCATACCTTTAGGAGCAAAACGGGAAAGGCACGGGGAGGGCCGCGGCTCTTTGGAGCCAGGAGCCTGGAGTCGCAGGGAAGAGTCTAAGGGGACCCGCGCCCTGGAGCTCAGATCTCAGAAGCTGAGGACTGGCTCCCCCCTACCCCCAGGCCCGGCTGTCGAGCCTGCAGACACCTCCCTCCCGTAGCCAAGTGGATCCTCACTCACTGCTTTCTCCCTCTCCTCCATCAAACAATCCACGACATCCAAAGAGTCTTGGGTCACATTTTCAAAGTGTCCAGCTTTGTAAATGTCCACGCACACGTGTGGTGGTTGGAACATGGTTGAAAGAAGTCAAGAAGCTGTTTCGTGTGGGGCTTGCTTGCGGTGTCCTCTTGGCTCTGCCTTGGGGGTGCGGACTGAGCACGAGGGGGCAGCGAAGACCCCTGAAGCTTCAGCTCCATCGCCCACCCTTAGGCGTGCGCGGGGGAGGGGCGCACCGCCCTCCCACGAGAATCAGAGGGAAACCAAAGAGGCCTGAAGGCAGCCAGCGTTGCTGGGTGGGGTGCGCAGGAATGGGTGCAGGCATGTCAAAGGGGGAACATAATTAGTCCTTCTGAAGACCTGTTTCTGTTACATAAGGCAATTTAGCATTCTGCCCCCTGGGAAATCTCTTTTGGAGAAAATAGGCCATGCAAATGAAAAGGTAGAATTGGATGATCAGTTGTATTTGTAACCTGCGTCTGGAAGGCAGGAGGATGGCTGCTTGTAAACAAACTCGTTTCCTGGGGGCTGGTGACCCTTCCACCGGGACTGACGGACCCAGGGGATTGTCCCGCATAGGGAGTGTTCCGGTGACGAACTCTTGGTATCTCCCCAGAAACCAGTCACTGTGAAGTCACCCAGCCTTTTTGGCTGGAGAAAGGTGCTCTGGGGGTTGTGGAGGAAGCACCATGGTTCCGGATCCTGGGATTAAGTTCAACAGGGGGGCCTGAGCAGGGTTTCCAGCAATCTTTAGTCCTAAATCCATGTCCCTTTTCTTCTGCCCCCATCGCAGGCTTTCTGCTTGTTGCCAAATACCCCTTTGTCGGTTGTTGGAGAGATTTCTAGAGCCAACCTTGGTCTCTTCCTACAGAAAACTCTCATACCTTGTATACCTCTTGGTTCACGAACTCTCTCTGGGTGGTGATACTGGACCCCCGAAAGTTTGCATCTTGATCCTTTAGCTTTGAGAAGCCACGGAGAGTTAGAAAAGGGCTGAGCTGGACCCAGGAAGGCGTCGGCAGGAAGCCCTCTCAGTGTAGGGAACGCAGGGCAGCCCAAAGGAAGGTGTGCTCATCATTCTTAAAAAAAAATTCTTAAAGAGGGGCCGGGGGGGGCTTCCCTGGTGGCGCAGTGGTTGGGAGTCCGCCTGCCGATGCAGGGGACGCGGGTTCGTGCCCCGGTCTGGGAAGATCCCACGTGCCGCGGAGCGGCTGGGCTCGTGAGCTATGGCCACTGAGCCTGCGCGTCTGGAGCCTGTGCTCCGCAACCAGAGAGGCCACAACAGTGAGAGGCCCGCGTACCACGAAAAAAAAAAAAAAAAAAAAAAAAAAAAAAAAGGGGGGGGGGGCTCCAGTTTTGTTTTTTCTTCCAAATACTGTTTTACAATGTATCACGAAAGCGTGTTTGATTTCTTTTTTCCTGTTTAAGGTGTTATCAGGTAGAACTTAGGACTTTTCTCGTAAAAACAGAGATAGAACAGAGCAAAAGGATGGAATTCTGCCAGACTTTTGGGGACAGGCCCTTTGATGCTTGGGGGAGGCTGGGGAGTGTGAAAGCTCACTCTCCTTTGCCATGGAGATGGGCCCTGTTGGTGTTTGATAGAAACGGGGAAAGGGGGGCAGGGGAGAATTGTGCTTGGCCTTGACCTGGAGCGGATGCCCCCTTCCCCCTCCGTAGTGTCCTGCCCACGGCCTCCTCTGTAGCATTCCAGATAACGACCCGGAGCCCTGGGACTACATTGTGGTCCCCGATCCTGGCCAGTTGCTGTGCCCGGCCTTTCTCTATGCCACTGCAAACGCCTGGCCCTGCCCCAGGCTTCCGGAGGGCAGCGTGGAGTCAAGGGTTAAGAACACCGACTTTCAGGGAGGGCTGTGAAAAACTGAGTTGCCGTTCGGCTCCTGGATGAATTCTTTTTTTTTTAAATTGAAGTATAGTTGATTTACAATATTGTGCCAATCTCTGCTGTACAGCAAAGTGACTCCGTTATACACATGTAGACATTTTTTTAATATTCTTTTCCATTATGGTTTATCCCAGGATATTGAAGATATTTTTGTGTACTTTACAGTAGGACCTTGTTGTTTACCCATTCTAAATGGAATAGTTTGCATGTGCCAACCCCAAATCCCAGGCCATCCCTCTCCCTCCCCCGCCAAACCTTGGCAGACATCAGTCTGATCTCTACGTCTATGAGTCTGTTTCTGTTTTGTAGATAGGTTTATTTGTGCCGTATTTTAGATTCTACGTATAAGTGATATCACATGGTATTTATTTGTCTTTCTCTTTCTGACTCACTTCACTTAGTATGATCATCTCTAGTTGCATCCATGTTGCTGCAAATGGCGTGATTTCGTTCTTTTTTCATGGCTGAGTAGTATTCCATTGCATATATGTACCACATCTTCTTTATCCATTCCTCTGTTGGATATTTAGGTTGTTTCCATGTCTTGGCTATTGTGAATAGTGCTGCTATGAACATAGGGGTGCATGTATCTTTTTGAATTATAGTCTTGGCTGGGTATATTCTGGGTGAATTCGTTAACCAGCGCAGGCTCCTCTGCAAGAGGGGATAACGGTATTTGCCTCGTCATGGGTCGTGCTCTTAGAGTGGTGTCTTGCATTCCAGGCATCCTCAATAAGGGTGTCAGTGGCTGTCCAGAAGCTGGGGAGGGTGTTTGCAGAAGTTTCACCTCTGTTTTCATCCCACTTCGCCCCTCCCCAGGTGACAAGCCACCCCGGCCAAGGCGTAGGCCCCAGGGAGCTATTGTGCTCATGGTGACGCTCAAGGCGGGGCTGGGCGTCCCCACTTTCCATCTCTTCCCAGTCGTTCTTTCCCACTCAAAACCTGGACGTAAGGAACCCCAGTTCGTAAAGGCTCTGAAAATCCTCATTAGAAAGGGCTACCTGAGTGCAAGGGGATGTTTCCTTGAGAAGCTTTTCAACAACATCCATGAAAAATAGATGAGTTCTCTTGAATTGCAAATGCTCTTGAGGTTTAAGGCAAAAAATGTGAAAATCGGTCTCTTTTTCTCCCCACGTCCCTTGTGGTGAGGTCCGGATTCAGTTGCCTCTGTTTAACAGTAAACATCAAACATAATCTTTAGGGCCAGAAGAAAGCTTCCTCTTAGCAGCATCACCCTTCCCAGAAGCTTGAACTCAATTAATTTTAATTCAGTTCCGTTTCCACTGGCTTTTTTGTTTTTGCTTTTTAATATTTCAGTAACTATTTATTAAGCTTTCTCTCTGTGCCTGGCTTCATGCCCGAGGCTGTGGGGTGGAAGATAGATAAAACAGTCAAATTCACTCCTAGCAGAGGGATTATCATTGAGTTAAATAAAGGCAAGACTGACAGCACAAGTGGCTGAATCGGGCCAATTTAAGTACACAAGTAAGAGCCCACGTGCTCAGAGGGGGTAAAGGGGTCAGAAACTCGCCTAGACTGGCTCAGGGCTCCGTGGGCGGGTCGTCCACCTCCTCGGCTTGACTGAACACACGCGCACGGAGGAAGCCGTTACGTTTCCTTTGCAGAATTGCCTTTGCAAAACCACTGCCGTGGGCAGAATCTTAGGGCTCTGCTATAAATAAGACAGCAGGTTTCCGGGAGTCCTCACCTGCGTTGCCTCAGTTTGTTCGAGAATAATGGAATGCCCAGGGATGACCTTGCCCTTGTTGCAACACGTCAAAACGGCATAAGGAAGGGAGCTGGGGACCCCCGAAGCCTGCTGTGGCCCACGGGGAGGGAGGGGGGGGTTCCCTGGAGTATCCGCTGGGCCGCAGAGCTTCCATTGTTCAATGCGTAGCTGAGAGCCTAGCGTTTTGGAAAACTGGCGCTTCTTTTTTTTTTTTTTCGGTGCGCGGGCCTCTCACTGTTGTGACCTCTCCCGTCGCGGAGCACAGGCTCCGGACGCGCAGGCTCAGCGGCCATGGCTCACGAGCCCAGCCGCTCCGCGGCACGTGGGATCTTCCCGGACCGGGACACGAACCCGCGTCCCCCGCATCGGCAGGCGGACTCTCAACCGCTGCGCCACCAGGGAAGCCCCAAACTGGCGTTTCTTAACCCTACTTCGATAACTCTTCAAAGAGGGACCCCATTGTGTATTCTTGTGTGCGTCTGAGTACCTATGTTTGCTTCTGATTGGAAGGATAAAAAGCCCAAAGAACAAGAAAAAAGAGGGGATTTTCTTCATCGGCCATTTTCCAAGAAGTTGGATAAGAACATGCCATCGCACAAACAGCCCTCAGTCTCGCTCATCACACAGATTCAGAGCACCAGGGCCCTGCTGAAGGACCGGAAGGCCGCCAAGCCTGGCTTCCCCGACAAAGGTGGGTCAGCTCTGGGGGCTCTCCAGGCCATTTGTGTTCAGCTTCGTGGCCGCCGTGTGCCCCATGCTGGTGGCTGTGTAGGCCCCTGGGACAGACAGGACTCTCGTGCCCATGGGAAAGCAGGATTAATGCCTGCAAGGCAACCTGAGAATAAGCAAGTCCAGCCTGTCTGGTGTTGTCCACCGGTGTGGGCAGGATTTGAGCAAGCGGAGGTGGGGTGCATGGGATTGTGGGAGCAGAGATCAGGGTGTAAGGTGTTACAGGAGTAGAGATTTTGGTGCAGAGAAAGAGATGAGGATGAAGCAGCAGAGATTGGAGGGATGGTTTTGCAGGAGCAGATGTCAGGCCGTGTGGTACTGTGAGAGCAGATATCAGGGTGCGTGGCATTGCAGGAGCAGAGCTTGGGGTGCAAGGTATCATGGAACCAGGAATGGGTGTTCAGTACTGGAGGGGCAGAGATCGTGATGCGGGAGCAGTGATGGGGGTGTGCTCTCGTGGGAGCCTTCACCAGAAAAGTGCGCCCTGAGAGGCACTGATGTGGGCTTTGGGGTGGAGGTAGGGTGCTCAAACCCAGCTCTATAGTTGGTTGTGGCCCAAGTTCCTGAGGATCTTAATTGGTTCCCTTACTCGTGAGGCAATCTACCCATCAGAGCTATTGGGTGGATCAAATGAGATACATGTGTGGGCTACTCTGCCTCATTCATCATCCAGCACGTGAGATAACTGATCGATATGGGTCTCCTTCCTCTGAGGTAAGCATCCAGCGATGCAGAAGGGAGGCTTAACACCCACTGAGAGCCGGGAGGCGGGTACAAGGAGCCGGGGAGCATCCTGAAGCCAACTGTGGGGTAGAGGAGAGGTTCTCCTTACAGAGGACGGATGGGAGAGATTGTGGAGTCCAGTCTCTGATCTCTTTGTTTTTTGTGTTTTTTTTTTTTTTTTTTTATCTCTTTGTTTTAAATATGAAGAGACTGAGGTTCCAGGAGGGCCCTGGCTGTCTGAGATCAACCAGTGATCCCCTGGGGAAGCAGGAAAGTATCAGAGAGATTCAAACAGCACCAAGCAGCACGGTCCGTCTGACTCTGAGACGGGTTCTCACCCAGAGAAGAACAATTCCATTTAGTTCAGTTGCATTCTACAGGTTTCAGGAAGGCAGGGACCCCACTGGAGGGACTGTGCTTGTTCCTCCTTCGGGGATCCTCCTTTCTGGCTTGGGAACAGGCAGCAAATCCTGTTAGGACCCTTGGCAGGGGCGTCCTATGGATTCCCCAAGGAAAGTCTAGGTCAGGGCTGCATATGTGGGGGTAACTTTGCAGCCCCAGAAATGGAGTGCGTTCCTTGATACTTTTGTGGACAAACTGTCCTCTGTTTCTTTGCATTTTTTCCTTCCTCGTGGGATTTGAGAGCCCGTTGCTGAGAAGCACCCCGGAGCCTATATAATTGCTAGCGCTGACCGCTCACTGCGTGGTAGGCACTGTTTCAACTCTTAGCTCAAGCCAGGGAAATCACTCCCACCCCCATTTCTAGAGACGAGGAAATAGCCCAGAGAGTTGTGCAAAGTCAGAGAGCTGGTGAGGGACGACATCCAGATTTCTAAGCAGGCAGCCTGGCTCTAGAGCTTTCTCTCCTGACCAGTGTAGCCTACTGCCTCCCGGGCAGGAGGGGGTGAAGAGGAGCTGGCAGTCATGCTGAAGAGTCGGGGCTGGTGGCTGTGCCCGTCCTGCCGGGGACAATGCGGTGTCTGGCTCTGTGCCCCGGGGCTGACTGTCAGCTGGGTATCAGTAGCGCACGTGTGAGGGGCATCCTCCCAGGATCTGCACCTCTGGGGGGGGGGTGAAGGAAGCAGGATGGCGTGGAGGGAGAAACCGGGCTACAAGTTGGGAGCATGCAGCCATCTCAGGGAGGGACAGGGACCTCACATGCCAGCTGGAACACTGGGGACGTTAGCCGTCAATGAAATTTGCCTTCTCTCTGCCGGCGAATCTCAGGCGTCTTGTGCTGGCCCGAGGAGGAGGTTTGTTTCAGGATCTGTGTATTTATTTATGTAAGGCGAAGAGGATTCCCAGCGTCCTGGGCTGTCCCCGAAATCACTGCTGGGGGGCAGCAGCTTGCTCCTGCCTCTGGGCCCCGACGGGGCCTATAAAATATGATGGTAGGAAAAGGCATCTGAGACAGGGCCTGTTCCACAGGAACTTGGCTTTACTTCCCTCACCTCCAACCTCGTGGAGGTTTTTTCCCTTTCTTTTCTGGCAGAGTCTGCAAACTTGGATTCTAGTCTGGGCCACCTTGAGATAGAAGCCGTGGAGGTCAGCTGGTTGCCTTAAATATACAGAGGAAAAGTGTTTCACCCCTGTTCAGAATTAGGTGAGGCTCCGGTGAGACCAAAACGCACGAGGGAGCCTTAAAAAAAGGAAGGGAATTCTGACCCGTGCTACGCTGACACGGAGGAACCTTGAGGATGCTGTGCTCGGTGAAACAAGCCGTTCACAAAAGGACAGATATTGTGGATTCCGCTTATACAAGGGACCTAGAGTACTCAGATTCATAGGTTGCCCCTGGCAACCACTGTTAGATTTGCAAGGTGAAGAGTTCTGTTTCACAGCAGTGTGAATGTACTGAGCATTACTGAACTGTACACTTAAAAGTGGTTAAGTAATAAATAAACGCTTTAAAATTCACGTTATGTAATTTTTACCATAATTTGTTTTAAAAAAGTCACGAGGGAGACCCTCCTTCCAGCTTTGGTTATCTGAGGACCAAATGTGCAAGTCCTCGGAGAGCTGGTATCCATGTGCTTCACGGACCTTTTTATTCAAAGGCTCTTCGGCAGGGTCCAGAATTTTAAGCAACCGAAAGGAGAACAGATGTTAAGCTGGCGCCATGAGGCAAATCAGAATCCAGGAGGCCTCCCGTCACCAGCCTTCTGTCCCCTGCATTCTAGGAAGACCGTCTGATTCCCCATGGGGAGAATGGGATGCTGAGGTCGCTCACTTCTTGGTTCCATGGGACCTCCCTGGATAACGCACTGTCTCAGTGAAGCTGGAGGTCAGAGCAGGCGGGAGTGGGCCATTGGCACTGTTTGTGTGGCCGTCTTCATGTTTCCTTTGCTTTCTTGGTGTGCAGATTCCTTCGGCTGCCGCAATATTTTCCGCAAAACCTCGGACTCCAATTGTGTGGCTTCCTCCTCCATGGAGTTCATCCCTGTACCACCCCCCAGGACACCCAGGATTGTCAAGAAACCAGAGCCCCCTCAGCAGGGGCCCGGGAGCGCCGGCATCCCTGCCAAGGAAGACCCCCTGATGCTGGATATGGCGCGCTCCTTTGAGTCCGTGGATCGTGAAGACCAGACGGAACTGCTGTCCCCGTCCCATCACTATAGGATCCTGAGCTCCCCTGGGGGCCTGGCTCGAGGGAATCCCGGGGAGCGGACGCTCTCTCCCGTCCTGCTGCCGGGAAGCCCGTCACCTCTCCAAACTCCTATGCACCCCACTCTGGTCTCCTTTGCCCACGAAGACAAGAACAGCCCCCCCAAAGAGGAGGGCATGTGTCCTCCAGCCCCGGGGCCCGGCAACGGCACCACGCAGCCCCCGGGGAGCCCGAACTGTGTGAAGAGCCGAGGCAGGTTCCCCATGATGGGCATTGGACAGATGTTGAGGAAGCGACATCAGAGCCTGCAGCCCTCCGCAGACAGGCCCCTGGAGGCCAGCATGCCCCCGCTGCAGCCCCTGGCCCCCGTGAGCCTCTCCTTCGACATGGCTGATGGGGTCAAAGGCCAGTGTTAACCCGGGCCAGCAGTGGGGTTCTTGGCATTTCTAAGGAAAGCAGTGGAGCAGCTCCGTACATCTGTCAGGGCATGAAGACTCAAAGGCCCCTCACAGAGCATCCCTCACAGTCTCACCTCCTTCTGACACGCGATGTCCCCACAGCTGAAACCCACAGACCCAGAGCCTGTAGAGCCCAGTCCCGAGGAGGGCCCCCCGGAGATGCTGGGATACCCCAGGAGGGTTGCCTGGCTGTGCGTCCAGCTCCAACCGTGCACGGCTTCCTTCCTCCGACGCACTCACCAGCCCTCCACCCACCTCCCTGAACCGCGCCGGGGGTGAGAAGCCAGCATCGGGCTCTGGGCCACTCAGATGACAGACCCTTCCGAGCTGTCTCTCCACTTCGTGCTCTGTGTGTGCCTCTCAACAGACCGTTCTCTTTTCAGCGGTCGGATGGTGGCGTCACAAACTGTTTCACCCAGGCACGGCTTCCCCTCTTTTCATAGGGGTGGATCCCTGCAGGGGTGGCAAGAGTTGGCGACCTGGGGCGCCCAGTCCCATGAAGCCCTGGGGAGGGCAGGCGGGAACCTCCGAAACCAGCACCGTCCCCTCTGAGAAAAATGGGGCATCTGGTCAAAGACTGATCCGAACAGTGGAGACGCCAGTGGAAGGAAAGGGCCGATGGGGACACTCATTTGCCAAGCGGGGTCTTGACAGGTTTCATTTCTCTTTCGGTTGAAGCTTGCTAATGGTCGAATTATCTTCTCCGAAGATGATTTTTCTTTCTGTGATGTCGTTAAACCGAAACAACATAATTTTTAAAAACCTGGATGGAGAGATGAGAATTGATTTCACCAAACTCCTGTTCTCACGGGAGGATAAGCGTGGAGGGCACCAAAGCTCACCCAGGTGATGTTTTGAGTGGCTGGTGGCCAACGCTGGCCTGCGGGAGGGGCGAGATCATAGCCGGCCGTGTGTTCTTCCCATGGGATCAACAGAGCCCCGATCCTGCTGGAAAGTGTGACACAGAGTGACAGGTGGTTATTTGGAAAGAGAGCAGAGAATTAAGGTTGGATATGGACGTACTCAGAAGGCACCATTAGCTCCGTGCAGTGCGGTTTGCAAGCTGCCGAGGAAACGGGCATGATTTGGAATTCAGCCTGTTGGCCGTGGGCTGTGAGAGGCTCGTCCGGAGGGCATCCCGTTCAAAATACAGCAGCGTATCTTCTTTGAGGACAGCAGCATTCCTCACACAGGCTTTGAGTCCATGTTCTGTTTTCACTCCTTTTGCCAAGGATGGAACCAAAGACGCATCTCTGGGTCTGTGTCTGTGCCGTCCCTCCGTACGTGTTTTGTGGACCCCGGCGTCGTCTGACCGTGTGTCGCTTGGAGCCCACCGGGGGCTGTCTCCACTGGGGCCTGGGCCCTGGCACTTGGCGGGGACCCCTTGGTGGTGCACAGAACTGGCAAAAGAAGGAGAGTCCGCACAGGTTGGATAGAGGTTACACTACAGCCTGGACTCTTCAACTGTTGTCTGGTGCAGCTGCGGCCAGAAACCACGACTGTGGCCACCCCAGGGCTAGTCCTCTGAGCCCACTGATCCCGAATAAAGGCCACGGCCTTTGAGCATTTGCAAAAGCCTGCCTTCCCTTTTCCGCCGGCAGCCAGCCTGTGCCAGGGGATGGTCCTTCGTTTCTTCTCATTCAGCACTGGTGACCTCCTGCCCCCAACGTCTCTGACTCAGCAAGGAGAGAGCGGATACCTGGCTGTCCCCAGAAGCCACTGCCGTGCCCAGTCTTGGTTGACCTTGACAAGACCTGGGGCTGCTGCTTCCCCCTTGACGGGAATCACCCCAGCCCTAGGGCAAGGAGCAAGTCAGGCTCCCCGCCGTTGGTGGCACTCCTTTGGATGGCTCCAGACCGGGTTGCGGAACTTTCCGTTGAGAACAGGGCTTTTTAAGTCGAGGGAAGAAAAAGCATCTGAAAAAGTCCCTCTCTCCGTTTGACATGAAGTGTTTGGGTTTTGATCGCCGAAGAAGCCTTTTTGAAGATGGTTTCCAGCTGCAAGTGCCGGCTCTGCGGGCTTGCAGGCTACGTGCCTGTGAACTTGGTCTAGCTCTTTATGTCTCTCTCTTGTGTTTTACTTGCCTCGAGAACGTGAGCATTTCTGTGTCGCTGTTCGCTTGCTGGGACGTGTTCCCCAATCCTCACATGCTTCCAGAACAGCTGCAGACTCTCCTATGACTGACCAACTGCATCGCCACTGGCAACTTGAACTGTGAACTCAGGTTTATTCCAAACCCAGTGAGAGGTGAGGGGGGAGTAAGGAAGGGGGGAAACTGTATTTTGTGTGTGTGAGCACCTGACAAATCTATGGAATCGAGTGAGAGAAGAAATGTTAATCCTTTATTATTTTATTATATTTATATGGAGACCCTGGTTACCCCTTTGCTAAGTACAAAGCGTGTTGTCTCTTTGACCCATGCCTGTCTCTCAGCAGTAGTCTGCACCTGTGAGCTGAGTCAGCCTGTCGTTACTGCCGGAAGTGACATCTGTCATCGTGTGACATCCGGGAGGAAAAGTCGGCTCTCATTGTACCATCTGGTCATAAGTAAGGACTGTATTTATGTCACCATTATTAACTATATGTACTTTTATAACGACTGTGAAATACACTTTTCCCTCACTATGACTGCTTCATTTATTGGCCGATACATCTTAAAACTAAGAGCACGTTGCAAAATAGGGGTGTCATCTTCTTCGTAAAGTTCTCGGCCCAGGAACTGACAGGATACAAGAGGGGATCGAGGTGTGGGTATCAGAGGGCATTTCTGGCTTCGTTTCTCTTGCCACAGGGTGTCTGCCAATGTCTATCTGCCTGACGTACGGCAAATGGCGGTTCAAGACGAATCAGCATTTTTCTTTTTCGGGGGGCGGGGGGGTGGTCAGGATCTTCCTTGTCGACTCTGAAAATGGCACGTGAAGAATGCCATCTGTGAACATTACCTCTAGCTTTTGTCCTTGTTTGAGGGTTGGGGGAAGAGGAGTGATGAGTAGAATTGAAGCGCGGTCCAGACGGGGTGTTTGGATTGGCCCAGTTCTGACTTCATTCATAACTGTTCCCCAAACATTTTTCATATCTACAGCCTTGCTTAAGCCCTGCGTCTCCCTTACAGCGTGGCTCCCCTGTACGGTGTAGCGTGGTAGAAAGTGAGAGGCCCACAGTTTCCACTACGCAAAGCTCGCTCTGAAGTTTGATGGGGTGGGCATGGGGGAGGCAAGAAGATGTATCTAGTTTTGATGATGACGTTTTCTTTTAGGAATCAGAACAATTTAGAACAGAAGGGACCTGAGATCATGGGGTTCAACCCAAGCTTTTTTGAAGAAGGGAAAACTGGGGCCCCAAATGGTATAAGGACTCTCCAGGGGCCCTGAGCGAGCTGATCCTTGAGTGGGTCTGGGGGGGGGGCAGGGCACCTTCCTCAAAGAACACAGAGAAATCAGAGAGCATGGCCACCGTGGGCAGAGGGGAAAGTCAACAGCAGATCAAGCTGTCCTTACAGCACGTATCTTTGGGGTTTCCACGTGGGCCAGGTCTTTGCTGTTTTAAGTCGTTCTCAAAATTGTGCAGCTTCTTGAGATTCTGAGTATCACACGCTTTCCGTCTACCATCAACTCTTTTTTTTTTTAACTATTTTATATTGGAGTACAGTTGATTAACGATGTTGTGTTTCAGGTGTACAGCAAAGTGATTCAGTTATACATATACATGTATCTATTGTCTTTCAAATTCTTTTCCCATTTAGGTTGTTACATAATCTTGAGCAGAGTTCCCTGTGCTATAGAGGAGGTCCTCACTGGTTATCTATTTTAAATATAGCAGCGTGTACACGTCAATCCCAAACTCCCTAACTATCCCTCTCCCCTCCCTTTCCCCCTGGTAACCATAAGTTCGTTCTCTAAATCTGTGAGCCTGTTCCTGTTTTGTAAATAAGTTCATTTGTGTCATTTTATTTTAGATTCCACATATAAGTGATATCATACCATATTTCTCTTTCTCTTACTTCGCTCAGTATGACAACTCTTGAAGCTGGACAAAGACTCTCTTTCTCAACAGCTCTCTCAAGTAAGCAGCCACCCTGGACAGCCTTGTTATCTCTGTTAGCTGTTAAAAGGCTACTGGGTTTTACTAGATTAGGTCAATAAAATACTTTGTATATAGCCATATCATAACGTGAGACCAATTCAGAAAGAATGTGAGACTGATATTTTTAGGGGGTCTGGAAGCCTCTCGATTATTGTATTTGTTTTCTTTGTAAGACCCTCGGTGTGTTACAGGCACAATTAGAATAATTCAGAGCAGTGCTGGGAGCTGGTTCAATTTGATGTCATCACTTTTCAATGAAAGGAGCATATTTCCTGAGTAGTAAATGAGTGTATTATTTGTGGCAGGTTTTTTTTGGTCAAGGATGCTTTTTAGACACCTGGTTCCAAAGACAAATGGAGTCTGTATTTGCACTTTGTTTCTGTGGACCTGTTTTCAGGACACACAGTTACCTCTGAGAGCTGATGTCTGTGGCACCAAGGGCCTGGGGGTGGGAAAGGGTGGGGAGCATCTCAGCCTTTGCGATTTCCCTCTACATGTATATCCACGTTTGAGCTAGTGTGCGGATAGGGAGCTCTTTGGGGGCATGAGCTCTGGGAGCGTAGAGTAGACTGATGTGCAGTAAACTCAGGGACTAACCAGTGACACATCACAGAGTGGACAATGCCAGGACGCTGCATTATTTTAATAAATGGCTCCGATTTAAGGGCCTGAGTTAGTTACACAACATATTCCATGTTCAGAAGATGGCCCATAGCTGTTTTTTATTAACTTATTTACTTTATTTATTTATTTTTGGCTGCATTGGGTCTTCGTTGCTGCGCGCGGGCTTTCTCTAGTTGCGGCGAGCGGGGGCTACTCTTCGTTGCGGTGTGAGGGCTTCTCACTGCGGTGGCTTCTCCTGCTGCGGAGCACGGGATCTACGTGCGTGGGCTTCAGTAGTTGTGGCATGCGGGCTCTAGAGCACAGGCTCAGTAGTTGTGGCGCACGGGCTTAGTTGCTCCGCGGCGTGTGGGATCTTCCCGGACCAGGGATTGAACCCGTGTCCCCTGCATTGGCAGGCGGATTCTGAACCACTGCGCCACCAGGGAAGTCCCCGCATAGCTATTTTGAAAGGAAAGTCTTTGGCTGATATTATATATAAATCCTCAGGAATAACAAAATTTATTTTTTCTAGGCCTTGTTACCACAGTCAGCTAAGACGGGGCAGAGTGCAAGCCTGTGTCAGGAATAAGGCTTCGTGTCCAAGGTTAGGTGGTGAATTCACGGCAGGTCTGAAATGAGCGTGCCTTCTGTGATCCTTCACCAGCGTTTAGCTCTTCTCTGACAACCAGTGTGTTAGATAGAATCAGGCTTTGCTATGATAAATTAAACCCCAGATCTCTGTGATTTGAGCCATAAAGCTTTATTTCGTACTTACACAAACGTTTATGCACTTTGGCTGACTCCAGAGTAGCTGTCCTCTATGTGGTGACTCAGGGATCCAGGCTGCTTCCAGGTTCCAGTTCTGTCCACTCAAAATGAAGCTTCTCTGGCTGCTACAGCCAAGGAAGGGCGAGCTGGAGGGCTTCCACTGGCCCTTGAGATCTTCATGAGAGCTAGAACTAGTCCTATGGCCCTGCCTGTGAGCAAGAGGCCGAGAAATGTGTGGGACCATGTGGATATTTTGGGTGCAGTGAATGTTTCTGCCACAGGGGAAGTACAGATGCCTCTCACTTAAAGGTTCCCTAAAACTGGATTGGCCTTTCCCATGGTTACACAATTATGGCAGCTCTTCATGTGTAAGGACTATTTGTTCTAAATAAAGGGATAAGCATTGTTAATTATAGATACTTCCTTTAATTTAAGAGGAGTGTTATAAGCTGGATCGTATACCCTCAAAAATTCATATATTGAAGCCCTAACCCCCACGACCTCAGAATGTGGCTGTGTTTGGATACAGGGCCTTTAAAGAGGTGAGTTTGAAAAAGGCCACCATTAGGGTGGGCCCTAATTCAATCTGACTGGTGTCCTTATAAGAAGAGGAAATTTGGATACACAGAGGGGACACCAGACAGAGGAAAGACCATGTGAAAACACAATGAGAAGGCAGCATCTGCCAGCCAAGGAGAAAGGCCTCAGGAGAAACCCAGCGTGCTGACACCTGGATCTTGGACTTCTGGCCTCCAGAACTGTGAGGAAATAAATGTCTGTTGTTTAAGCCGCCCGATCTGTGGTATTTTGTTATGGCAGCCCCAGCAGACTTAACACGGTGGAGAGGCCAAATAGAAATATTTATATATTCTACAAATCCTACAGATTTTGTCCCATATGTTGAATCTCATTTACCCTTTTCTTGCAACTAAATTACTCCCAGAAAGTTGTCCCTTTTTTGGAGTGAAATTCCACCTTTTCCAAGTGTCCCCGGTATGCCAGACCCATGTGCCAATTGTTTTCTAGTATATTTCTTCCTTCAATCCAGAGACCCACGGATTTTTCTGTAAAGGGCCAGATAGAAAATACTTTACGCTTAGCGGATTATCATGCAATCTGTGGTACATTCTTCTTTGTGTTTTGTTTTTCTACAACCCTTTAAAAATGTCTGGTGGGCAGACAAAAACAGGCCACAGAGACTTTGGCCCTCAGGCCTCCCGCTTTAACCCTCACCGGAACCCTGTGGAGTGGTCAGATTGTCTCTATTTTACGGGGAAGTTGAGGTAGCTTTGCCCAGTTCACACAACCGGCACTAATGCAGTCACAGACCACAGATGTTCAAAATGTCCCACCACCTGTAAAGAAGAGAAAGAGAGGGGCTTCCCTGGTGGCGCAGTGGTTGAGAATCCGCCTGCCGATGCTGGGGACACGGGTTCGTGCCCCGGTCCGGGAAGATCCCACGTGCCACGGAGCGGCTGGGCCCGTGAGCCATGGTCGCTGCGCCTGCGCGTCCGGAGCCTGTGCTCCGCAACGGGAGAGGCCACAACAGTGAGAGGCCCGCATACCGCAAAAAAAAAAAAAAAAAAAGAAGAGAAGAGAAAGAGAGCTCCTTCCTGTATTGCTTTTGGTAGATTTCCAGCGCTGGTTCCATCCACAGGCGCGGCGATACTTCAGGAGAACGTCCTGGTCACCGGTCTGCCGCTGCCACTATTAGCCCCCATTCTTGGATACATCCTGCTTCATCCACGCAGAACAGAGCGTGGCCCTGGTGCTCCAATCACATCCCATTCAAGCCGTTCCCCACTCTCTTTGTGAATGGCCTCTCCCAAATGGGCCCTTGCTTGCTTACAAAAAGAGAGAGCTTAGTCAACATGTGAGGGGAAAAGTCTAAATCTAGAGCAGATGTGTAGCTGCGTGATGCCTTGTCGATGAATCATGACCATTACTCAAACCTGAATGACATGGTGTCGCCCCTGGCTGGACCAGCGTCCCCTCCACTGAAAGATGAATCGTGCCATCTGAGTCAGAGAGCCCCAGAGAGCCCATTCAGAGCCCTTCCCACCATGACCACTTCAATTATATGAGCCATTCTCACTTTCAGAGCCTTTGGATCCAAGTCACAGAATCACAAGGACCTTGGGGTCACCTAGTTCCTGGGCTTAGCCCCCCCCTCCCCCAGGAGTTTGGGCCAGTCCACAAAGAGCAACAGGAAACATGGGTTCTCAAGATATGCACAAAGCAGCTTCTTGGAGCAGAGATTTTGTAACTCACTGCTAATTAAAACAATTTTTTTTTTTTTTTTTTTTACTTAAAACTAACATAGGTCATGTATTCAGATGCAAAATTAGTGTGAATCCACCCCTGATTGTCCTCTCTGCTTTGGATATTTCAGGGGATAATTTTAAGAGGAAGAATCAGGGTCAACCTCCCTCATTTACAGATGATGCATTTGAGGCCAGAATGGAGAAATAAGTCATGAGGAACTCAAACGTGTCATTGGCACCATCTGCCTCCATGGTCAGTTCTCTTCCCACCACCCTGTGTGAAGAGCCCAGAATTAAAGGAGGGGCTGGGGATGCTTAGGAGTGTCACGATGTCTGGGGTCTCCTCATTCCCTCTTGCAAATTTTGGGCCACAGAGAGGGTGGATAATAGAAAGAAGGAAATTGATTTGTGAGGCGTATTTGAAGGAAGATGGTATGTGTAACTGCTCTCTCCACCTTCCCAAGCATGGTCTGTCTTGCCCTTCTCTGGGTCCTCCTGGTCCTCCATGAGTACGTCCAGCACAGGGATGGATGGGTGGGTGGATAGTAGATGGATGGGTGGGTAGATGGGTGGGTGGGTGGTGGATGGATGGGTGGGTGGTCGAACTGATGCATGAATAGTGTTAAGAGTAAATGTGGAGAGGAGTTAGATGACTTTGATTAGTGGATGGCGGAAGGGCACTTAAGGAAAAGGAAAATACTGCTCTAACCCGGAGTATAAGCCCACAGATATATCATAAACGTTCAAGCAGAGGGCCTGGGAAATAAATAGGGCTCTCAGTTTGGGTACCAACATCCTTCACAGAAGACGGCCAGAGTACTGCCTCCTCCTAATGTTGGTCCATTCGCCATCCTGGAAACAAGTAATCATGGGCCTTGGTTGTGTGGTGAAGCCATTGTCCCCATTTCTTAAAGGCATGTATGTCCACTTGACTGTTTTACTTTGGTGACTGTATAGAGATTTGGCAAGAAGGTGAGGCGATTATGAGAGAAGCTGGGACAGTTACCTGGCCTCCTCCTCCCCCCACATGGTTGCTTACTAGTCCGGTTTACTGAGGCCCAAACTCTTCCCTGTATCCTAACACTGACTCTGAAATGCTCCTTCTTATTTACTTTCATATCTTGTCACCCCAATCTTTCAGCTCTGTTGCACACAAATCATCTAAAAGCTACAAACAGGTAATGCATTTTTACAAGGGAGATGGAATGTCTCACCCCAGCTGACCTGGTCTCTTCCCCTCTGCTATGGGCTGAATTGTGTCCTCCCACAATTTGTATATTGAAGCCCTAATTTCCAGTATCTCAGGATATGAATATATTTGGAAAGAGGGCTTTTAAAGAGATAATTAAGTTAAAATGAGGCTGCTGTTAGGGTGGTCCCTAATCCAATGTGACTGATGTCCTTATAAGAAGAGGGAATTTGATCACACAGAGAAACACCAGGGATACACAAGCACAGAGGAACGACCGTGTGAGGACACGGGGAGAAGGCGGCCATCTGCAAGCCATGGAGAGAGAGGCCTCAGGAGAAATCAACCTGCCAGCCCCGTGATCTTGGACTTCCAACCTCCAGAGCCATGAGAAAATATATTTCTGTTGCTGAAGCTGCCAGTCTGTGGTATTTTGTTATGGTAACCCTTGCAAACTAATACACCCACATATTCCGGGTGAGGAAACAATGAAGACTGCCCAGTGAGAACAGACAGAGGCTATTTCTCAGAGCTTGCTGTAGCCAGGGAATCAGAACCATCTCAACAGCAGGCAGGGGAGTGGGAAAGCTTCGTAGTGGGATCAAGGGAAGGCTTCAGGTGTGCCCTGATTGGACGGGGTTGCCATGGAGAAGCTGGAGGCAGACTAACTAGAAGCAGGGCATCCTACGTGATTGGTTAGGGGAACACAGCTGGCTTCTTCTGGTTGGTTTGGAGTTGGACACAGAGACAAAACTTGGGAAATAGGCAATCGCTGACCAATTCCTGACCTGCTGGGCTGATTGTTGCAGAGGGTGTAGTTTGGCTTTGCAGGCTGGTTACAGCAGAGGTGGAAACTCAGAGTTCCTCTGAGAGCTTTATAGTGTCCCACTCCTGGGCATATAGCCAGAGAAAACCATAATTCAAAAAGACACATGCACCCCAATATTCATGGCAGCACTATTTACAGTAACCAGGACATGGAAGCAACCTAAGTGTCCATCGACAGAGGAATGGATAAAAAAGATGCGGTGCATATATACAATGGAATATCACTCAGCCATAAAAAAGAATGAAATTGGGTCATTTGTAGGAACCGTGGATGGACCTAGAGACTGTCATACAGAGTGAAGTAAGTCAGAAAGAGAAAAACAAATATTGTATATTAACGCATATATGTGGAATCTAAAAAAAAATAGTATGGATGATCTTATTTGCAAGGCAGAAATAGAGACACAGACGTAGAGAACAAATGTATGGATACCAAGGGGGAAGGAGGGGTGGAATGAACTGGGAGATGGGGATTGACATATATACACTACAGATACTATGTATAAAACAGATAACTAATGAGAACCTACTGTATAGCACAGGGAACTCTACTCGTTGCTCTGCAGTGACCTAAATGGGAAGGAAATCCAAAAACGAGGGGCTCTATGTATACATAGAGCTGATTCACTTTGCTGTACAGTAGAAACTAACACAACACTGTAAAGCAACTATACTCCAATAAAATTTTTTTTTAAATAAAGGGATGATTGAATTCAAAAAAAGAAAAAGGAAAAAGAAAATCAGAGTTCCATTTTCCATTTGTACAATATATCCTGTATCTCACTGGTCTTCTCATTCCATTTATCTGGCTGTGTTAGTCTCTGAGGACTGCTGTAAGAAATTACCACAAGTTTGGTGGCTTAAAACAACAGAAATGTATTCCCTCACTGTGCTCAAGAAGACAGTTTGAAATCAAGGTGTCAGCAGGGCTGTGCTCTCTCTGAAGGTTCTAGGGGAGGACCCTTCCTTGCCTGTTCCAGCTCCAGGTGGTTCTTGGCAATCCTTGGCATCCTTGGGCTATAGACTCATGACTCCAATGTCTGCCTCCATTGTCACTTGTCGTTCTTCCCTGTGTGTCTCTACATGGCCTTCTTACAAAGACACCAGTCATTGGGTTGGGGCCCTCTCTAATGCAGTGTGAACTCATTTTTAACTACATCTGCAGTACTCCTATTTCTAAATCAGGTCACATTCTAAGGCTCCAGGTAGAAGTGAATTTTAGGGGAGACACTATACAACATACTATACTGGTTAAGGACTCTCTTCTGCAGTCACCACGACCAGAGGCCTGGCAAGTCTGGACCTGACACAGGGCCTTGGGCACCACGGGGGAGTCAACTCTGTGACGTCTCGAGATGTTCAGAACTGAGTATGTTAGGAAGTGATGCTTTGGGTGGAAACTTTGGGATGCTCAGAGGCGGGGAGGAGAGGAAACCACATCTGACCATGTGGAGTGATTGGCAGGTCCACCCCAAGGAAGGTAGACACTGGGGCCAGGTTGATGATCTGGTCACCTCCTGACATAGACTTTCACAAAGAGAGAGACAACCCTGGGGGTTAGGGAGGATGCTGAATTGTGGGAATGCTGTGTCCAGGGGTTTATGAAGTCTCGATTCTCCACAAAATCCATGGATCAACATACTGTTTGTCCTAAAACTCTGTCTTCACATCAGAATATTCTCTGGAGTTTCAGGCATGTTTATCAAGTCCAGAGAAGGACCACATTCAGCTCAGAGTATCCAAGACAAATTATCTCATTCTTCAGACCAAATTCTCCTGGTCTCCCTCTTGCAGTGAAGGGCACCACAGATGCCTCCTTGGCCAAACCGCATCCTGAGCATCATCCTGGACCACACTCTCCCCTCACCTTCCACTTCTAGTCCATTCACAAATCCTGTTAGTTCCACCCTCCAAAGACGAAGGGCTACCAAGGGCTAGTATGAACTCCACATGGAGGTATGAAATCCACTCTCCCCTCATGCCACTTAGCATGGGGCAGTGGAAGATGCATCAAATCCAGAACCATCTGCAAAATAAGAATTTGGGGTAATAAGGTAAATGAGGATTAAATAGTTAATATATGCAAGACACAAAGCAAGTGCTATAGGTGTGTAAGCTATCTTGTGGCAGTTTGCTGTGCTGTTGTACAGAGTACCAGAGTCGAGGGGCCTGCGTCCTCAGCCTCGATCTGCGTTAAGGAACTCTGGACAAGTTGCCCCACTCTCTAGGGAGAGATTCCTCACTGAAATAAAGCAAAAACAGTTGAGTTCAGCCTCTTGAAAAACTGAACTCGTGTTCTAGCCTTCTTTCCATTTTTCAGAATGCTTTTGTGGAATTCTGTTTTAGTATTTCTCTTGGAATTCAAAATATTATTTTTTTAATTGACTTTTTATTTTGGAAAAATGTTAGATTTACAGAAAAATTACAAAGATAGTACAGAGAGTTCCCCTTACCTGGATATTCCTTACCCAGTTTCCCCCATTGTTAACATCTTACTTTATTAGAGTATATTTGTCACAACTAAGAAACTGACATTGGTGCATTTACTATTAACTAATCTCCAGACTTTATTTGGGTGTCATCAGTTTTCCCATTAATAGGACATTTTCTGTCCCAGGATCCAATCCAGGACACCACATTGCATTTAATTGTCATGACTCCCCCGTCTCCTCTGGCCTGTGGAAGTTTCTCAATCTTTTGTTGTTTTTCATGACCTTGCAGGTCTCAAGGAATACTGGCCAGGTGTCCTGTAGAATGTCTCCTAATCTGGGTTTTTCTATTGGTTTCCTCATGATTAGACTAGAGTATGGGTCTTTGTAAGGAACACCACGGAGGAGAAGTACCCTTCTCAACGCATTGTATCAGGGCGTACCTGGGAGCCACATGGCAACATGATGATATGAACCTCAATCATTTGGTTAAGGTAGAGTTGTCAGGTTTCTCCATTGTCAAGTTCCTGTTTTTCCCTTTCTCTAGTTTTTGAAGCCAGTGACTAAGTGAGAAGAGGGGAAAGCAAGCTCTACCTCCAGGAAGAGGGAGTATTACATACATTATTTGAAATTCTTCTTTAAGAAACATATGTCTCTTTTTGCCCATTTGTTCTCATGTCTTTGGACTTGGGCTAAATTATATCACCAGCTTTCCTGTGTCTCCAGCTTGCAGAGGGCAGACTGTGGGATTTCTCAGTCCCCAATTCCTCATGATAAATCTTTCTCCCTCTCTCTCCCCGTGTGTGTGTGTGTGTGTGTGTGTGTGTGTGTGTGTGTGTGTGTGTGTGTGTGTGTACACCTCTATAGGTATGTATGTTCTATTGCTTCTCTTTCTCTGGAGAACCCTGACTAATACACTCCCCTTAGAAGGACCACATGTCATCTGGCTAGGAACCACCACCAGAAGTTCCCCACCAAGCTGTCTTCTGTAGAGCCTCATACACCACAGCAAGGCCCTCCAGTACTGCCCTACCTTGACCCAACACAATTCCAACTTAGATCTGTTCCCTCTCTTCCCCTCTCATCCCAACATATCCAAACTTTTTGAAGATGTTCTCACATTTGCTGCTTCCGTTTCCTCATGCTGTTCCATCCACCAGGCACCACTGCCTTCTGGCACCTTCTCCCACTGTGTCATTGAAATTGCTCTCCAGCATCATTGGGAACTTCCTCATTGCCAAATATAATGAGTATTTTTCATTTATTTCACTGGACTGTCTCTGTTATGGACTGAATTGTGTCCCCCAGGCAAATTCATGCATTGATGCCCTAACCCCAATGTGACTATATTTGGAGATAGGACCTTTAAGGTGGTAATTAAGGATAAACGGGGTCCTAAGGGTGGATCCTAATAGGATAGAACTGGGGGAACTTATAAGAAGAGGAAGACACATCAGGGATGCACAAACACAAAGGAAAGAGCATGTAAGGACGCAGTGAGAAGACTGCCATCTATACAAGCCATGGAGAGAGGCCTCAGGAGAAACCAACCTTGCTGACACCTTGATCTTGGACTTCCAGCAGTATTTTGTCATGGCAGCCCTAGCTGACTCATACACTTTTTTTCCTGGAAACTCTCTACTCTCCCAGTCCCGTGATTCTCCTCTCATCTCTTTGACTCTTCCTTCTTTGTCTCCCTCTGGATTTCCTCTCCCCTCACTGCTTTCTAAATGCTGGTGTCCCCACCTCCCATCCCCAGCCACCTCACTCACTGTCATTGTTTCAGCTCCTCCCTCCAAGCCAAAGTTGTTAACATCTATATCTCCCTGAACTTCAGACATGAGCATTCAGTCTCTGGTTGGAAACCTCAGCAATCTCATAGGCACCTCAAAGTCAACATGTGCAAAGCAAGACTTACCAGTGTCCCCCATGAATCTGCTCTCTTTCCTCCATTCTGTTTTCTTCTGCCCCGAGTCCCCCAGGCCAGAATCCTGGCTCTCGCGCTTGATTCCTCTCCTTCAGCTCCCACATTCAACCAACCTCAGGACCTTGCTTCTCCCACCCCTTCATTGAAGCCACTTCCCTTCAATAGCCTTTACACCCGTCTTTATCATCGTGGGTCAAGCCTATTGCAACAACCATCTAACTGGTCTCCTGAAATCCACCCTTCATCCACTTGGTCACTGATCTTCCTAATATTAAACTCTGACCATGTCACTCCCCTTACTTACAGACTTTCATTAGTTCCCTAATAGCCACAGGCTACAACCCCCACTGCTTAGCAAGAACACAGGGCTCTGTGCAACCTGGTCCCTGCTTATCTTCCAAGCTCAACTCTCACCATTCCTTGTCTGCTTTAGCCATGCTCAGCTGCTCGTATTTCCACACACGTATCTGCCGTCTTCTCTGCTGGGCCCCTCTCTCCCACTTTTCCTGTCCATTTTGTAAGACTACGTCCAATGGTCTCTTATCAAGAAGACATCATTGTCCCCACTCCTACCATCCTGGAGTGGGTCATCATAAGCCTGTATTAGTTTCCTATTGCTGCTATAACAAATCACCACAAATTTAATGGCTTAAATAATACAAATGTATTCTCTTAAACCTCTAGAGGTCAGAAGTCTGAAATGAGTCTTATGGGGCTAAAATCAAGGTGCTGTCAGGACTGGTTTCTTCTGGAGGTGCTGTTTTCCTGCCTTTTCAGCTTCTAGCAGCTGCCTGGATTCCTTGGCTTGTGGCCACTGCAAAGTTGTATCACTCTTATCTCTGCTTCCTTCATCATACCTCTTTTTTCTGACTCTGACCCTCCCTTCCATTTTGTAAGGACCTCTGTGATTAGATAGGACCCACCTAGATAATCCAGGGCACTGCCCCCCTCCCCCACATGGTAACATCTTTATATCCTTAAGTTAATCACATCTGCAAAGTTCTTTTTGCCATAAAAAGTAATACTTATAGGTTCTGGGGATTAGGATGTGGATATTTGGTGGGGGGCATTATTCAGTCAAGCACAATGCCCCTCTCTGATTCTCCCATAACTATTGATGCATATCCTGATCGCTTCATTTATTACGTTAGTTTGTAATTGTTTATTTCTGCATCCATCTTGCCCCTTTTACCCCCAACTGCTCTTCAGGCTTCGGAATCATATCTTTCTCATCTTGTATTCCCAGTAACAGCCGTGCCTGGAGCACAGTGGGTGCTTAGCAAACATTTGTTGAATAATGAAATGAATAGAGATCTCATCCTGGTTTTAAGATCTGACCTTTGGCTGGACTTGATGTATGCTGAGATGGCCCAAGAATTTAGTAGTTCAGAGAGTAAAGAGCATGGCAAGTTGTTTTCCTCCCTTGTACCTAGTGCCCCTCCGCCCACCAAGCCAGGAGAAGCAACATGCACCACTTCCAAGGAGCTGGAGGTCAGGAGTGCACAGACAGAGCAGCCCTGCAGAATTTGGATGGGGAAGGCTCCCTGAGGGTCCTTTCTCCACACACAGGGGAGGTTTGAGGTTTGGAGATACTAGTATTGCCAGTTTTTCATGCTGCCAAACCACACAGAGTTGAAGCTCGTGATCCCATTTGGACCCACCAACCACCCTCCCCATTGTAGTGTGTGGGCTGTGAATTCCCTTGATTCTGGGCCAAGCCACAAGCTGTGGGTTTGGGGCCACCATCCAATCCTCCCATGGTGGGAACCTGGCACCCTGATCTGTGGCTGTGGCCATGCACCCACTGACCTGGAAAATGCAAGGCTGTATAACGGCTGTTTAGCAAGGTTACCACAGGGCCACATGTCCTGCCTTTAGCCTCCCACCAGTGTGGCTGGCATCTTGGGTCCTGAAGGTCATCAGGTCCTGTGGTCCTTGATCTGGGCTGTGGCAAGGTAGAATTGGGGGAGGGGTCTTCCAGGTGGGTATTAGTGTTATGAGTCAGTTTTTTGGTGAGCAATTCACCAGACTGGAAAATAACAAGGTAAAGGGGCTGGAGGGACACAGAAGACAAATTTGTGTCTTTGAGGTACACAGGGGAAAACAGCCATTGCAGATTTGGGTCTGGGAAGGAGAGTTTAACAACAGCTGATCCAAAGACAGAGCCTACCCTTCGGTGGCCTGATATGGGCTTGTCAGGAAAGTACCTGGCTTGGAAGATGAAATGAAGACCAGTGTGTTAGTTTCCAAGGGCTCCTGTGACAAAGTATCACAGGCTGGGAGGTTTAAACAACAGAAAAATATTGTCTTACAATTCTGGAGGCTACGAGTCTGAGATCATGGTGTCAGCAGGTTTAGTTTCTTTTGAGGGCTCTGAGGGAGAATCTGCTCCAGGCCTCTCTCCTAGTTTCTGGTGGTCTCAGGCTCTCCTTGACTTGTAGGTGACTGTCTTCTCCCTGCATCTTCACATCATCTTCTCTCTGTGCATGTCTGTCTCTCTATCCAAATTTCCCCTTTTTCTAAGGACACCAGTCATTTTGGATTAAGGCCCATCCTAATGACCTCATCTTAACTTATTTGTCTCTATAGAGACCCTATCTCCAAATAAGGTCACATTCTGACGTACTGGGGATTAGGACTCCAACTTATCTTTTTTGGGGGGGATACAATTTAACCTATAACAGCCAGTCATCTAGGAAATGAGAATTTTTGCTCAAAATGACGTTTCTTCTTGAGAAGAACTTTCTGGGCAGTTTGTGGGGTGGGTTATGATGGGAGAAGGGGTTAGAAAGGGACGGGGAGTCTGATGAAAGATACCAGAGCCCCCAGGTTATGACTGAACTTCGTAGAAAAGCTTCCTGATCATCAATGACAAGGTCACTAGTCTGTGACAATAACATTCTTTCCTGTTCAGAATAGAGCATCTCATCTTTAGCCTGGGCAGGGACTGACGCCTTTGTTGTCTTTTCAGCAATTGCTCTTCTGGTTTTCATCTCACCATTCATTATAGGGATGGTTATTATAATTCCTTCAATAAAAATTTATTCGTGTTTATAAATATAGATTTATAAATCTATAAATATTTGTCTATGAATAACTTTTTGTGAGTCTTTGGGGATCTAAAAATGAGACTTTGTTTTGGCCCTTGAATATCAAGAGACTCATGTTTCTATATTTGACTAGAAAATAGCAGAGGGTTTTTTTAAAGTGAGGGATTTTTTTTTCCCCTAATTGTAATAATACTGTTGCATTTTAGCAAATCTAGAAGGTTAGGAAAAAAGGAAAAACCGTTTACCCCAAATCCCATGCCTAAAAACATTTGTAATTCTTTCCCATGCATTTATAAATACAGTTTTACCCTTTACAGGGTTTGCTCATTTTACTATTATTTTATAACTTTTTATTTATGTATGGAGAGTATGGAGAGTTCCCATGTACCCTCCCCCAGTGATTATTTTATTTTATTTTATTTTATTTTTTGACTGCACCACGCAGCTTGCAGGACCTTAGTTCCCCAAACAAGGACTGACCCGGGGCCACGGCAGTGAAGGTGCCGAGTCCTCACCACTGGACCACCAGGGAATTCCCTTATTTTTTAAAATTGTGGTAAAATATACAAAACATAAATTTTAAGTGTCCCATTCAGTGTCAATAAGTACATTCACATTGTTGCGCAACCGTTACTACCATCCATCTCTAGAACTTTTTTCATCTTGCAAAACTAAAACACCTGACCCATTAAACAAGAATGCCCCATCATCCTTCCCCCAAGCCCCTGACCACCTCCATTCTACTTTCTGTCTCTGAATTTGACTGTGCTAGGCACCTCATATAAGTGGAAGCATACAGTATTTGTCCTTTCAAGCCTGGCTTATTTCACTTAGCATGTCTCAGAATTTCCTTCCTTTCTGAGGCTGTATAATAGTCCATTGTATGACTATACAATGTATACTATGTATAGTACATTTTCTTTATCTATTCATTCGTTGCTGGATACTTGAGTTGCTTTCACCTCTTGGCTATTGTGAATGATGCTGCCATTAACATGGGTGTACAAATATCTCTTTAAGATCCGGCTGTCACTTTTTGGGGGTCTATACCCAGAAGTGGAATTGCTGGATCACGTGGTAATTCTATGTTTAGTTCTTTGAGGAGCTGCCATAGTGTTTGCCACAGTGGCGGCACCATTTTACATTCCCACCAGTGAAGCACAAGTGTTCTAATTTCTCCACATCCTTGACAACACTTGCTATAGTCTGTCTTTTTGATAATAACCATCCTAATGGCTGTGCCTAGTGATAATACCTTCTATAACCATAGTGCGATTGTCAACATATATAAACTTTTAAACTTTATTTTTCTTTTTAATTGCGTATGCGATCTTTGTGGCCACCAGCTTTATTTACTTAACAAAATACAGATACATAACAAAAGCATTTGGCCGTGTCACTAAAACCTCTCCATAAATACCGTTTTACTTGGCAGCCTCCTACTCCACTGCAGGGCTATGGCTTCCCTGCCATGAGTGGACTTGTAAAGAGAAGGGAGGGTAGTGCTTACTCCTCCCAGGCTGTGAGGCTAGCAGGTCACTGGGTCTCCTGTGTCCTGGGTGACTCCCTGAACCTGATGACCTGGAGTGGGGACACCGAGTGGGAGAAAGAGACCTGGTGAGTGATGCTCCTTTTCAGCTTATTGGTGCACTAAGCCACCAGGCTTAGAAATCTCGCGATAACAGGTCCATAGGGAACCCTGATTTCTAACATGTGTTCTATTTTTTTTTTTTTTTTTTTTTTGGTACGCGGGCCTCTCACTGTCTTGGCCTCTCCCGTTGCAGAGCACAGGCTCCGGACGCGCAGGCCCAGGGGCCATGGCTCACGGGCCCAGCCGCTCCGCGGCACGTGGGATCCTCCCGGACCGGGGCACGAACCCGCGTCCCCTGCATCGGCAGGCGGACTCCCAACCACTGCGCCACCAGGGAAGCCCTAACATGTATTCTTGAGGCTCAGAAGGGAAAACAAAAGTTTGGGGTTTGCTTCGGTCCGGATGAGCGTCAAACTAGCAATGGCTGATTGCAGAGGCAGAGCTGCTCCAGTAGTGACTGTTTGGCCTGGGCATCGAATCCAGGGCCCTTGGACCTCAGGACCTCAGCAGCTGCCCTGGCTGTCCCCACTGGATAAAACACCCCTCAACTGTCCAGGGCCCTTACAACTGTTCCCCTGAGTCCATAATTACAGAGCCCTCCTGGCTTAGTTTCCTGTAGCTGCCATAACAAAGTTCCACAAACAGAGTGCCTTAGAACAGCAAAAACTTATCCTCCTACAGTTCTGGAGGCCAGAAGTCTGAAATCAAGGTGTCTCAAACAAAAGCTCGCTGGTCTTGGGCAAATTACTTAATTTCCCTGTACCTCAATTTGCTCATCTGTAAAATGGGAGGATATTCGCACCAGGGGACGCTCTTGATGTCCAGGTGTCCAGGAATCCCTTTTACCCATTCTGCGCGTGCATCCCCTAGTTTCCGTGTGCTTTGCTCCTATATGCTTGCACCCGTGTCCTTCAGATGCCTTCCACTGGATCTGCTTCACCTGCAAGGGCATGGAGTGGACGTGCCAGGGAGTTGACATCCCTGGGGATGGCTGGTAGCCCAGCACTGGCTTGTGCTCCTTGGAGATGAGGCAAAGAGCAATGACCCCCGCGGCGGTGGGAGCGGGGCTTGCAGTAAATACACTTGAGGCTTTCCAGGAAGGGTAATGAGGGCATGGGGACCTCTAGGTAGGGTAAGGGCCTTGTCTTGGTTTTCCCTGGACTTGCCCAGTTTTCATACAAAGTCTATTGTATTAGTCTACTCGGGCTGCCATAACAAAGCACCACAGAGTGGGTGGCTTGAACAACAGACATGTATTTTCTCACAGTTCTGGAGGCTGGAAAGTCCAAGATCAAGGTGCCGTCAGGGTTGGTTTCTGGTGAGACCTCTCTTGACGGTTTGCAGATGGTTGATTTCTAGCTGTGTCCTCACATGGCCTTTTCTCTGTTCAAGTGCAGAGAGAGAATCACTGGAGTCTCTTCTTCTTATAATGGCACCAGGCCTATAGGATTGGGGCCCCACCCTTATGACCTCATTTAACCTTACTTACCTCCTATAGGGCCTATCTCCAAATACAGCCACATGGGAGTTAGGGCTTCAACGTAAGAATTTGGGGGTGCGGGTGGGGAACACAAGCCGGTCTATAGCATCCTCCACAAAGGTTGGTCACCACTACATTAGCAAGACACACAAGCCTCAAAGACAGCCTATTGCCTCTGGCCTCCACTTGATGCTTCTGTGCTTACGTGGATGATGTGGGACCTTTGCCCTGGCAGCCACAGATGCACCTGGCACTGCTGCCAAGGGGATGGGGTTTTCCAGGGCCCCCTATGTTATTTCCCCCAGCCTGACCTTTCTTTTTGGCAGCTGACTGCAGCCTCAGAGAGTCTGAGCCAGGAGTATGAGTGGCAGGGACATCCCAGGCATTGCCCCCTTTCGGCATGATGGGTGGGGAGGTTCCCAGAGGGGTTCATGTTGGCAAAGGGCAGGGAAACTGTGGATGAAAGGCAGCCTCTCAGATAACCTCATCCGCTGCCTGGAATAGGCGTGCGGGTCTGGCGCCCAGCCTGTCGCGAGCCGTGGAATGCCAAACAGCTCCTGGGTGGACACAGACAGGAATTTCAAGGCCAGGCCTGTGTCAGTGGTCCTCCCTGACAGCCAGAAACCCCAGCTTGATAGTTTCAAAGGCTTGGGGCAAAACATACCTCCGTAGTGAGTTAGGCCAGTTTATAAAAGAAGCTCCAAATAGGAGGTTTTGCCAGCATTTCTGTTTCATGTCATCCTGCTCTTTGATTTAACTGTTTTGGTCAACTTTCTTGATGGTCACGATGGTGGTGGCCAGGGAAATGTTATCAAATCTTCTTGCATTAATTCTAGAAAATGGTTCTTAATGATCCCAGTGCAAGCGTTTCCATCTCTTCATCTCATTTGGAATGATTGCAGAACTTTCCAAGGGATCTGCCGGATTGCCTGCAGAAGGTGGCCCTCACTCATCCTGTATCCCTGACATTTTGCAGAGCTGTAACGTTTGGAGGTAGGCTATGGACAGACCAATTCACAGGAGAAAGAAACGCCTTATGGCGTTTCTGCAGTGCTGGAAGTTTCGAGTTCGCTTCTGCACTTTCCTCTTTCCTGATGGAATAGGCGGAAACTGAGAAGGGAAGGAGATAGGAAATGGCATTTGGTGTATGGAATAAAAATCTGTCCTTCTACAGGAGAAGGGGGGAGGGGACACGCAGACATTCCATCTTGTAAATGTCTGTTCACAGGTGAGGCTAGGTGGTTTCAGTTTCATTTCAGAGGGGAACCCAGCCAGAAAGCTCTTTGCTGAACTTCCAAATCTCTATTTTCTCTGGGCAGGGAAGGAAGAAGATCTGCTAATGAAGAAGGAACCCAGGTTTTGACAGCTTATTAGTTCTGTAGTTCTATTGCTCAGAATCCAGTGCACATGTGAACAGGCAGGACTGGGTCAGGGCATAGATGGGAGAGTCTTTTAGGAGGAAGAGAGAAGGGTCTGGGTAACACAGAGGTGGGATAAAAAAAAAAGCCTTAAAAGCCTTGCTTTCCTTTCTCCTCCTGAGGTGTAAAAGTAAGACCTTCACCCTTTGGACCTTACAATCATTGGGGTTCTCAATCTGGTGTTTGGGGAACTCAGGATGTCTGAAGAGGGGAGCTGCTAGTTGGTTGAACAGAGAACTCAGTGAGAGGAAAAGTTAAGGAATGTTTCCCAGGACCTAAAACACAAAGTCTCCACTCTGACCTCAGACTCTCAAATTTCCTTCTGAGAGGCCCCCGTGCTGCTTTTTAAATCCCTGAGAAGACAGCGTGATATCGTGAACGCCACGGTAAAAATGAGTTTATCAGGTTCCTGTCTTCGAGGGGGCAGGGTTTGCAGCAGGAGAGCTGGGGACCAGCCTGGGAGAGGAGGTAGGGAGGTTGAAAGGTACTCAGGGGGTTCTCCGATATTCTAGGCTTTCACCCAATCCCAGCAGAGGTCCCCGAAATTCTAAATTAAAGCACGAACTCAGAGGGCCCAGGCACCCCTGGGGACCTTCTCTAGAAAGAGTGTGAATTTGCCTGCATTTCCGCCTCCACATGGGGTAGAGTGGGAACTCCGGCCCCCTCTCCCTCCCAGGCCTCCTCTTCTCCTGGGGGGATCCTGGAGTTTAGCTGGGAAAATGACAATCTCAGAAATCACCTTCGCCAGCCAAAGTGTTCCCGAAACTAAACGTGAGGGCTTCGCACGTATTGTACAGGCCAGGTTTGCAATTTCTGGAAGGGCCAGTGTGGTAGCTTGACAATCAACTACACAGTGAAATCAGGGGAAAGAGACGGCAAGGGCAGTTTTCCTGGAAGTGAAACAAACAAACAAACAAAACAAGCCACCTTACAAGGTGGTGGGGAGACCGATCCAGACCTGGCATCCTCAGGTCCCCAGAGGATTCTGTCCACTGGCTGGCTTTGGGCCTTGGGTCTGGCTCAGCACGAGCCAGCCACACCACCTACTGATCTACTGCAACCAGCCCCCAAGTCACTGTCCTACCTGACTGGAGGTCCCACAAGCTTGGGACAGTTGCTCCAGTTTGTTCTTCTGGACCCTCTTTGTCTCACAGGCCACGTGAGGAGAGTTTCTTACAAGCTGTGCTTTGTCAGTTGAGAGATCTTTTCTCTGAGAAATGAAGGAAAGGATCTGAGTTGCCACCATGCACTTCAGTGGCTATCCCACCCCATGGACCAGAAGCCTGGCTACCACTACTCATCTCACCTTGATGCTACAGAACATGACCTTGAGGTGAGGACACCCCAGTCACACTGGCCTCTTTATCAAAGAATAACCTTGGAAATGGCATTTTTCATTCTTTTTTACAGCTGAGTAATATTCCATACCTATAGAGATTGTCATACTTAGTGAAGTAAGTCAGACAGAGAAAGACAAATATCATATGATATCGCTTCTATGTGGCATCTAAAAAAATGGTACAAATGAACTTATTTACAAAACAAAGATAGAATCACAGATGTAGAAAACAAACTTATGGTTACCAGGGAGAAAAGGTAGTGGGAGAGATAAATTGGGAGATTGGGATTGACATAGACACACTACTGTATATAAAATAGATAACCAATAAGGACCTACTGTATAGCACAGGGAACTCTACTCAATACTCTGTAATGGCCTATATGGGAAAAGAATCTAAAAAAGAGTGGATATATGTATATGTATAACCGATCCACTTTGTTGTACACCTGAAACTAACACAACATTGTAAATCAACTATAATCCAATAAAAATTAAAAAAGAAAAAAAGGAATAACCTTGCCCTTCTCACTGTGCAATGCTGCTGGCCTGTTGAGGAGCCGTAGACTAATTGTGAAGTATGAACAGGGTCTCCCTACTGACAGCGAACTGTTCATGCCAGTTTGTTTGTTAATCAGTGAAGATAATCTGGAGTCTAGTGTCTTAAGATTCCACCCTTTAAGAATATGACTCAGCCATAAAATGGATGAAATATTGCAGCATCATGGATGGACCTAGAGATGATCATACTAAGTGAAGTAAGCCAGACAGAGAAAGACAAATATCATATGATATCAGTTGTATGTGGAATCTAAAAAAATGGTACAAATGAGCTTATTTACAAAACAGAAACAGGCTCACAGACATAGAAACAAACTTATGGTTATCAAAGGGGAAGGTAGGGGAGAAGGATAAATTAAGAGTATGGGATTGACAGATACACACTACTGTATATAAAATAGATAAACAACAAGAATTTACTGTTTAGCGCAGGGAACTGTATTCAACAACTTGTAATAAAGTATAGTGGAAAAGAATTGGGAAAAAAGAATATCTGTATCTATATATCTGAATTACTTTGCGGTATACTTGAAACTAACACAGTATAGTAAATCAACTCTACTTCAAAAAAAAAAGATTCCACTCTTTAAAAATTTTTTTGTTTTCCAACATTTATTTCATCTTGACCGAAAAGAATCAAGAGGAAGCCTCCCTACTTGGTTGTCTACAGAGAAGAGTTTCTCAGAATCGGCTCTATTGAGTCCTGACCAGAACATTCTTTGTTATGGGGGACCATCCTGTGATTGTAGGGTGTTTTGCAGCATCCCTGGCCTCTCCTCACTAGATGCCAGTAGCAGCCCTCCCCTTGGCCAGTCATGACAACCAAAAATGTCTCCAGACATTGCCAAGCATCTCCTGGTGCCGGGAGTGGGGGTGGAGGACCAAGATCAGCCCCAACTGAGGACCATGGCTGTAGAATGATTTTATTCAAAGAGCAGACATGGGTTGCACATGTCTGTGATAACTCATTAAACATCTTACCTGAATCAACAACTGGAAGGGTAAAGCTATGACTAAGACATCTTACCTGTTCTCTGGAAGCTTGCCACGTGGAACTGGAGATGTCTCACAAATGACTGGAGGTAAGAGAGAAGGTGAGCCCCTAAGATAGAAGAGGGCCCCTCACCTGCCTCACTTTTGATCAGGGAGGAAATAACCTTCCCCCAAAGTCCCCAGCAGATCCCTCCTTACATCTCATTGGCCAGTATTAGGTCACATGCTCACTCCTAGGCCATCACTGGCCAAGGGGAACATGATTGAAAGACAGGCTGGGCCAATCGTGACTCATCCTCTAGGGTGGACGTTCTTACATGCCTACCCCCCACCCCTCACCCCAGAACACTTTTTGTTTTTTAATTGAGGAAGTAAATGGACGGAATGCGAATGCTGATGATTCAGCCAGCCGTGTCTGCCACACCATGTCCCAGGATTGGGTCCTCCTGACCTTCTTTTATTCTTTTATTACCACCTACAGAATATACTCTGCTCTTTGCGGTCACAGATGCTGTTTTTTATTTTATTTTTTTGGCTTTGCTTTTTATGAGAAGGCTAAGTTTGGGCTGCCTTTAGATAATGTCACGGTAGAGTTAAGTGCCTTGTGTCAAGAACAGACATTGAAAATGAGTTGAGCTGGTTCTGCCTCAGAATGTGAGCAGTTCTTCGTGGTTGCTAAGAGTTGATTCATCCTCTGGCCGAAAGGGCTTGGCAAAGCACAGCGGCCGCCATCTACTTTATTAATGAGCTCGCAGCCAGGCCACATAGAGAAACCACTGGCTATGCTTGTAATGCATGGGTGCTTGCATTGAAGAACTGTCAAATATTGCCCGGTGCCTGGTTGGTTGTGTGTCAGTCTTTCCTGCCCACACTTGGTGTATGTCTGGGCATGTACCGTGACAGCTGCCACTTGCTGCACACTTGCTATCTGTCCCTTTACGTACATCATTTCATTTAACCCTCACAGCGCTCCTGGGAGGCAGCTATCATGATCACGGATTTACTCATGAGAGAAATAGTAGCTTCCTGAGGTCACCCAGCCAGGACCGGTGCCCATGCAGTCCGCCTAATGCTTGTCTGCATGTCAGACCATCTCTCCAGAGGCCGAGCAGGCTTGTGAAGAGAAATAATGGGTCCTCTGTTCCAGTAAGGGGTAGAGAAAAGAAAGTAGCCACGGAAGGAAGATTCTGGGGGCTGTTAGACCCACCTTGGAGGGTGTGACACATAAGGATTGCTGTGCCCTTTTGGGCCACCGAGACTGCCTTTTGTCAAACATCACCCTGTATTGCCTTTTCAACCTCTCACACCCAACAGTGTAGGAGGGTTCACTTTTCTCCACACCCTCTCCAGCATTTATTGTTTGTACACTTTCTGATGATGGACATTCTGACCGGTGTGAGGTGATACCTCATTGAAGTTTTGGTTTGCATTGCTCTAATAATTAGCGATTTTGAGCATTTTTCGTGTGCTTTTTGGCCATCGGTATGTCTTCTTTGGAGAAATGTCTACAGTAAGTCCTTCATACAAATGAGTTCCGTTCTGAGAGCGTGTTTGTAAGTGCAATTTGTTCATAAGTCCAACAAAGTTAGCCTAGGTACTCAACTAACACAATCGGCTCTATAATACTGTACTGTAATAGGTTTATAATATTTTTCACAGAAACAATACATAAAAAACAAACACAGAAAATAAAGATTTTGTGTGTGTGTGGTACGCGGGCCTCTCACTGTTGTGGCCTCTCCCGTTGCGGAGCATAGGCTCCGGACGCGCAGGCTCAGCGGCCATGGCTCATGGGCCCAGCCGCTCCGCGGCACGTGGGATCTTCCCAGACCGGGACACGAACCCGTGTCCCCTGCATCGGCAGGCGGACGCTCAACCACTGAGCCACCAGGGAAGCCCAATAAAACATTTGTAATCTTACAGTACATACCTTGAAAAGTCCAGTAGTACAGTGAAACAGCTGGCGTGCAGGGGCTGGCATCGAGTGCACAGGCAAGAAGAGTTACTGACTGAGGAGGGAGAGGAGGTGGGAGATGGTAGAGCTGAAGATTCATCAGCAATAGGAGATGGAGGGCAGGCTGCAATGTCACTCACGCCTGACGTTGATGGCACAGGTTCTGGTTCCTCGCTGGAACTGGATGCACGTTCACATCTTTGAAAGCTCGAAAATTGAAGGCTCGTACTTAGGGCACTTGCTGTATTTAGATCTTCTGCCCATTTTTTAATTGGGTTGTTTGTGTTTTTTTGATATTGAGCCACCTGAGCTGTTTGTATATTTTGGAGATTAATCCCTTGTTGGTCGCTTCATTTGCAAAGAGTGATCCTTTTAAATGCACGAGGCTCCAGCTGTCCCTGGAGTTCCCATCCCAGCAGGAGTAAATCGCTAGGAACATCCCATCCCGACTCACACGTGTTCCCTCTGCACTTTATGTTTCTTTATAGCATTTACATTGTCATTTCTTTTATTTATATTTGGCCCCCTCCACCCCAACCCCACAACTGGAATACGCACCCCATGAGAGCAAAGCTCCCCTCTATTTTGTTCACTGCCGGATTCTCAGCACCTGAAGCACAGCCTCTCTCGTAGGAGGCACTCAATCGATGAGAGTTTATTTACTGAACGAAAGAAGGAATGAATGAGTAGGGAATGATAATAATTTGTCCTCCGGGATCTCCCAAATATTAGAAAGCCACCTCTGAGAGGCAGGGCAGAGCACCAGCACAGGAAAGGTGTGAAGAAGTCTGGGGTCCCCAGGATCAGGGCTTTGGAGGAAATGATTGGATCATCTGGGTGATAGTAACCAAGAGACAAGCAGAGGACCAAGGCTGCAGCAGGAGGGCTGCCCTAGAAAACACCCCTTCACACCGGCTTCCTCGGGCCAGTAGCAAACCGTGCCAAGCACTCCCACCATCCAGAGGAGCACTGGCACTCAGCAGCCCCGCCAGCCGTACGCATGCACACACACGCGCGTGCACACACACACACGCGTGCACACACACACAGGGGCCTCCCTCAGGGGGTCTCGTCTGATCTGTACTCTGTGAATTTGTCAACTGTCTACTGCATCCTGCCGGGTGGAGGGGCGAAGTTGACCCACAGAGCTTTGTCCAAGGCTGGTCAGTACCTCTTTAGATGCAGGGGAGGAAGGGGTGTGTGTGAGAGTGTGTGAGTGAGTGTGTGCATGTGTGTGAGTGAGTAAACGAGTGTGTCTGAGAGTGTGAGCTTGTGCATGAGGGAACATGAGAGGGTGCATGTGAGTAAGAGTGTATGAGTGTGTGAGCTTGAGCGTGCACACGTGTGTAAAAGTGGCTGAGTGTCCGGGAGTGTGAGTGAGCATGAGAGTGTGCACGTACCTGTCAGTAAGAACGTGTGTGTGTGCATGTGACTGTGGGGTATGCACATGTATGCACGTGTGCATGTACTTGAGTGATATGTACATGGGTGTGTGAGTGTTTATATGTGTGAGTGCTCACACACACACACACACACACACACACAGAGCTCTCCGTTCACGTGGAGAAGTCCAGCAGATGAAGGAAGGGCTATCAACTCACCTCCCTCTGACTGGCTAGTCATGGACTTTGTTCTACCCAGGATTCCCCTGGGGATGGAGGCATTGTTCCACAGGGCAGCCTGGACAGACCTTCTGCCAATGTTTAAAGGACACTGTTAAGGACAAGCCTTCCAGATCTTAAAATGAACGCCTGGGAGTGTCTGGCCTTGTCTGGGAGCACTTCAAGCCCCTCACAGAATGACTGGTAAATGCCAACTCCATCGTGAGAGGGCCCCAGACCCATTTCATGCAGCAGGAGACAGAAGGGGTGAGACACAGGGACCTCCACCGTGGGAGAGGGACAAAGACAAAGGCACCCTGTGTGGAAGCCAGTCACGTGAATGGGGGCCACTATTAAGGTCAGATGATCTCTGGTATCTTCCATGGTACCTAGGACACAGGTGTGACCCATGTCACTGTTTGGACACCCACACATGTGGTTCAATCAGAACATGGCTGGGACCGGGGTGGTTTTGTCCTCATCCATCCCTGTGCTGCAGACACTTGGGTTGAATTTCACATACTTTCCCCTGAATGATGGTTCATGTTCACACATGAACTTGCTTCCTAACCCACCCCCATTAGTCCAGCTGGAGGTTTCAGTGCCCCACCCCATCCCTGAGTTCAGACACTCAGCATTGTGATCCTCACCCTTCACCTTAACTCTTTGCACTGCACACAGGTACCACAACTGGGCCTTTCTCTGTGTGATCATCGCTCCTTCTCTGTATACTTTTCCCTTGAGAAGCATATGCTCATGCACATCTTTAGTTTTGGATTTCAACTTTCCACTAAAACCCAAAATACCACATAATTCAAGGTGTTTATTTGCCAGGCTGAGAGATAGACAGGATGGCTGAGGGTCACCTTGCTCATGTTTCCGGGATGCTGTAAAACATGGTTTAGGAACTTGTCCATGTAAAATGTAAGATTTATAGATTCTGAGGCACCCTCCTATTTGCTTGATTTAGAATTTCTTGACATGGTTCGGGGTGTGTGTGTGTGTGTGTGTGTGTGTGTGTGTGTGTGTGTGTGTCTGCAAGGGGAATTCCCCACTTTAATTCTGTGGGAACACAGTGATCGTAGAGCAGCACACACATGGTAGTAACACAACACCCAAGCATATCCTATTCAAACTGCAGAAAATCAAAGACAGAGGGAAAATCTTGAAAGAAGCTGGGGGAGGGAGGGGAAACACTTACCTATAGAGGAACAAGGATAAGAATTACATTAGATGTCTGTTCAGAAACCATGCAAGCAAAAAGATAGTGGATGGGACTTCCCTGGTGGCGCAGTGGTTGAGAGTCTGCCTGCCGATGCAGGGGATACGGGTTCGAGCCCTGGTCTGGGAAGATCACATGCCGCGGAGCAACAAAGCCCGTGAGCCACAACTACTGCACCTGCGCGTCTGGAGCCTGTGCTCCGCAACAAGAGAGGTTGCGACAGTGAGAGGCCCGCGCACCGCAATGAAGAGTGGCCCCCGCTCACTGCAACTAGAGAAAGCCCGCTCACAGAAACGAAGACCCAACACAGCCAAAAATAAATAAATAAATAAATAAATAAATAAATATTTTTTAAAAAAGAAAAGAATCAGATTTATATTTTTAAAAAAGATAGTGGAATGAAATAATTATAGTGTTGAAAGAAAACACCCACCAACCTAGAATTTTGTACTCTGCAAAATTATCCTTCGAAAGTGAAGAGGAAACAGAGTCTCTCAGACAAACAAAAAAATCAAGAGAATTTGATTTTTGAATCAAATAGACCTGCCTTGCAAGAATTAAAAGAATTTCTTCAGAGGGAAGGAAAATGATATAGGTTAGAAATCCATATCCACATGAAAAAGGAAGAGAATTAGAGATGAAATAAATGAAGGTAAAATAAAATATATTTTTTAAAATTCTTGATTGATCTAACAGATCACAGTTTGTTCAAAATTATAATAACAGTGATGTATTGTGTGATTATAGCTTATGGATAAGTGATATGAATGACAATAGTGTTATAAGAGATGGAAAGAGGAATTGGAAATACTCTGTTACTAAGGTGTTTGTACTACGCATAAAGTGGTATGATGTTATTTGAAAGTGGACCTGGATTAGTTGTAAATGCATATTGCAACTCAAGGGCAACTGGTAAATATCTTTTTAGAAGAAGTATAATTGATATGCTAAAAGAGGGGATAAAATGGCATCATGTAAAATGCTCAGCTAAAATCAGAGAAGGCAAAAAAGAGTGGAAGACCAAAAAAGTAGTAAAAGACCATGAACAGAAAACAGTAACAAATATATTAGTCCAAATATAGCAATGATCATTTTAAAATCAAAGGTCTAATTACATGAATTGAATGACAGACACCATCAGTGTGAATCAAAAAACAACACCCAACTCTATGTTGTCTACAACAAACCTACTTTAAAGACATAATTAGATGAAAAGTAAAGGGATGAAGGAAGATATACCATGCTAACACTAATTGAAAGAAAGTGAGAGTAGCTATATAAATATCAGACAAAGCGGACCTCAGAACAAGGAAGTTATCAGTGGTGTCCAGCAGTTCCAGAGGAGAAAGGGAGGGATGAATAGGTGGGGGACAGTGGATTTTTAGGGCTGTGACACTATTATGTATGATACATGACATTACCCATTTGTCAAAACTTATAGAACTGTACAGGACAAAGAGTGAGCCCTCAGGTAAGTGATAGACTTTAGTCAATAATAATGCATCGGGCTTCCCTGGTGGCGCAGCAGTTGAGAACCCGCCTGCCGATGCAGGGGACGCGGGTTCGTGCCCTGGTCTGGGAAGATCCCACATGCCGCGGAGCGGCTGGGCCGGTGAGCCATGGCTACTGAGCCTGTGCGTCCAGAGCCTGTGCTCCGCAATGGGAGAGGCCACAACAGTGAGAGGCCCGCGTAGCGAAAAAAAAAAAAAATAATAATAATAATAATGCATCAGTTTGGTTCACTAGTCACAAATGCACAACACTAATACAAGATAGTAATAGTAGGAGACATTTGCAGGGAGACAAAGGCATATATGTAAAATCTCTGTACTTTCTGCTCAATTTTTCTTTGACCTTAAATCTGCTCTTTAAAAATAGTCTAATTAAAAATTTAAAAAAGAAACAATGCTCACTGTGGGCACTTGGCCCCCTCCTCCCCTCACTACAAGACCTGGTCAGACCCTCGGCTCTCTCCATCCATACAGTCCCTGCAGCCTGAGCCCTGACACCCCTCAGGACCCCCAGACTGGCCTCTGCTGACAATTCTCTTGTTTCCTTCTCAGGTAGACAGACTGGGGATAAGAGGCTCATGGCGGAGTCCCAGGGGATGGACAAGGGGGCTCTGAGCCTGGTCTACCAAAGAGATAGTAGGAGAGTGAGATGTGGTTTAATGAAATAAAGGGGGCAATTCGGCCAGAAGAAGGACCCCTCCCTCCCCAGAGGCCCACTTCTGAAGAGGTCTCAGTGGATTAGAGACCCTCCGAGGGCCACCTTGGGCGGCATGGGCTGAAGATGGAGGAAGAACATGAAGGAAGAACTCCGGTCACTGTGTCACTCCTGGACCTGAGTCACCCCCTCCTAGGAATCTTTGGATTGAACAAAACTGGTTCCACGGAAAATCCTTGAAATTATAAGACCTTGCCAGTTCCAAATGATTTCTTCTGAGTTGTTAGGATTGGAATCTTTGTCTCTTCATAATCTTTGTAACTTCGGGGATACCTTTCAGTCTGGTGTCCCTGCCTGCCTGTCCACAGTGACCACACACAAAGAAGAGAGGGAGCCACAAAGAAGGGAGATCCCCAAGGCCTTTGAGGGCAAGACCAGGCTTCCCTGCAGCAGAAGGGAACTTTAAATCAGGAGAATGGGTCTCAGTTGGGGACAGAGCCCCACCAATCTGCCCCAGTGTGCTCTTGTATATGAAAAAGGACATAGCCTGGCCCTGCTTTGACCCCCTAGGTTGGCTGTAGGGCCAGGTGGGGCCTAGAGTGGCTGAGCTCCAGGCTGCGACCAGCCCTTTCCACCTCCCCAAGGGCCTGTATAACTGAGATCACTTTCTGTTTCAGAGCATTTAGGAGAACTGTTGCCTAGAAACTGGCTGGCCCCTCCCCCCCCAGCCCAACTGATCTACCCTGGTTAGGGAACAATTGTTTACCTTGGAGATGGAACACTCCACAGGGTTCTGAGCCATTAGCTGTGGCCAACAGGACACTGGCTCTCAGAGGCAGAGCTGTGGAGCCCTCACAGCCATGGAGAGCCTGCTGCCTGCCTCTGGATCCACTTTCCATTTGATCCTGGAGCATCTGCAGGGTGCTCTTGTGGTGGTTTCTGAAAGTTTGACAAACGTCCCAGGTCTCCCTGCCTTTCCCTGGGAGATCCTGGTATGTGCTGTGATGCTAGTTGTGATGGTAAAGAGACAGCACACTTTTAGAAGTGTGAAGTTGCTAGGCAAAAGGAGTTCTGCCCGTGATGAAGCCTGTAGTGAGAATGAGAATGTTGGACCAAGGCACAAGCTGATGAAGTCCTCAGGTCCCCTGGGGTGGAGGCCAGTCCTCCCACTTTACAAACCGTGTGCTTATTGGCAATGAATACAACGCTGAGCAAGTCCTCATTTCGGGGAAATGATGACTTTCTGGAAAAGGCACGGGAGAGCCAGCCTCCTCAGCTTTCCCAAGTCACGGATGGAAAACCCATCTTAAAAGCATCAATGAAGGGTGGAGAACAACCTCAGAAGAAAATGGATGATTTGATTAAGACCACTCGTTTTCCAGAAGGTTCAGAACTGCTCGCCCAAGAAATTGCCAGGTGGAAGCAGAGAGTCCAGAAAATGAAGGAGAAAGAAAGCCTGGAGCAGTCAAAGCCACAAACAGAGCACATCCTGAATGGTAACATCAGCCAACTGACATCAATGTCTGAGCACATGCTGAACACCATCCCCTTACCTGACCTCCTTGGAGATCGTGTGGTTGATGGGAACTCGAAAGTCCCACAAAAGAAGGAGGCAGAAAACAGCCCTCAATCCATCCATTGGTCAGAAGCTGATCTGAAGGGTGTCACTGGCGATGCTGACTTTGATGTGTCCCTTTGGAGTCCTAAAGAAATAGCCCAACCACTGTGGGAAGAAAAGCAAATGAATGAAGAGCTTCCAGGACAAATACCAAGTCTTGAAGTGGAAGAAGCATCTCTGTGGTACAAGAATTCACAGCTGGAAAGAGAGATTCAGCAGCTGAAGCTGCAGCTTCAAATTCTGCCTGAAATGTCTGAAGATCATTTAACACAACTTCAGAAAGAATTTCTTGAGGAGGAACTTCACTGCTTAGAAATGGAGAAGAAACTTCCCAGCGTGTGTAAAGTCGTGAAATCCGCAATTGAGGATCATGACCTCTATAAGAAGATGGTGGAAGACATGGGCAAAGAATTGAAGAGAACCAATTCCTACCATCGAAAGGAGATCTGCGTCCATGAGAAGAGCCCAAGCACGTGGGATGGTAGCTGAGTCAACTGAGAGAAAGCTCAAGGAGCTAAGGAAAGAAAATGAACGCAACAGGAAGATGCTGGCCAAGGTCGAGCCAAGTCCCAGCTGTTCCCAAGGGGCCCTGGGGGTGCGGCTGCCCCACTCACAGCCCACAGGGGCCCCAAAGTGTCAGGGGATGCCCTGGGTCATCAGGCTTCCCAGGAAGCAGAAGAGTCACACTTTAAGGGCTCAGGGATCTGAGGTCACCTGCAGGCTTGACTCAGTTTCCCCAGCAGCTGAGTTCTGAATACTCACAACCACAGCACAACATCTGCATATGTTTTCTCTTTGAAGTTATTTTGATGTATTTCTTTTTAGTTTAGCTACTGTTGTTTAACCGATGCCACAATTATTCAAGTAGATGTAACATTATTGTTTTAGGATAGTATTTTTAAATAAAGATTTATTTAATATGTCTTGTGAATTTTTATTCTTAATATATCCTTATGAATACATTATTTTCACACCATCTGACCCTCTAGAATTAGATAATATAAGCACTGTTGTAGTATTTCGATTTAAATAAAAGGTCTATTATTACTCTGACCACCACTGAAGTTTAACATGGATACAGACACTTAAAACAATAAAGACTGTTTTTGTATGCCACGAGCTGTTATTAGAAGTCTGTACAAGCAACATTTACCTAAATAAATGTTAATTAATTTTTTTTTAAAAATTGGAAAAAACCCTAAACAACAACACTCCATTCATACTTAACAATATCTTTATGAGATTAGTCCTAAATTCATAGGGGAGTTAAAATTTTGCGACCATTTTTTTTCTTATTTTACAATTTTTAAAGCTTTCCCGTTTTGTTCCAGATATTGTTTGTTCTTTAGATGGTTCTAAATTTTATACAGTTATAATAAAACTTTTCCCTTGATGGCAAACACACACATACACACACGCAACCACAGTGCAGATACAAGGCACTTTTCGTTTGTATGTCAGTAACAGAGAATGGTCTAAAAATAGAGTCGCAAAATTTAAAAAAAAATGTTTAAAGAAAAAAGAAAGATAATTCATGCCCACACTATTTTGTTTATACATAGAAAAGGAGAGTTGTCTGTTTTATCAGAGAGAATTCCAGCAAGAAATACTTCATCCCAAATGGTGCAGATAGAGAGACTGTGATGACGGCTCAGCTGTGGAGGCAGGAGGAAAGGACCAGGATGGAGGACTCCCAGGTGCTAACAGGAGGGGATGCTGTTCCCACCCCTGGGCCTGGGGGGAGGGGGAGGAAGTGGTGTCTTCTGGGCCCCATGAGGACCTGTCAAGGGCACGGCGAAAACTGTTCTCCCCCTCTTCCCTCCTGTTCTCCCGTTTACTGCTGGTGCAGCAGCAGCCATCCAGAGGGCCTGGGTAGCGCAGGCAGGGACTCAGCCTCCCGGCACAGAGCAGGCCAGAAAAGGGCCCAGATGAATCTGGAGAATGACCTGCAGGCCTGAGTCTATTCAATCGAAAGTCTGTGTGTGTTTTGTCGCATTTATTCCCACTCACTTCTTGAATAAACATCTATTGAGCTTCTACGATGCCTTCAGCACAGTTCTAGGTGCTCAGGATGCGGCGACGAAAAAACCACGCAATGAGACCCGTAGACCCACAGAGCTAACTAACATTCCAGCGAGAGGCAAGGTCAGATAATAGAAAGGAAGCAGAAGGGGTGATGTGGAAAAGGAGGAGAAGATGACAAGATCACGGGCTTGAAGCTGTAGCTGGGCTGGCTCTCTCCACCTTCTGCAGGGACCTTCGGGCTGTGGCCTCTGCAGCACCTGACCCACCACAGAGCCTTCCGGGGCAGCAGCTTCAGAGCCAAGCATGCAGCCTCTTGGCTCTGGGGCCGAGGCCGCTTTCCTTCTTCCCCGCTGGGGGCTGGAGCCCCAGCCTGGTGCAGAGAGGCTGTGCTCCTGTCAGCTGGCAGCAGTAGCCAGAGTGGAAGCATGACACCAGCTTCCCCTTTGGGAGTCCCTTGTCATTCTTGACGTATGTGATCCCTCCCATCTTGAGGGTGTTAGTTTGTGACCGGACCCGGCCTCCTCATTGCCCGACTCAGCATAGCATGGCGGTTAAGAGACTGACTCTTGGTACCATCACACGACAGCTGTGTGTCCTTGGCCAAGTTTCTTAACCTCTCTGTGCCTCAGCTTCTCACCTGTAAAATAAGAATGCTAACAAATAGTAGCATGAGGTCACATGAGAACACCAGGAAAGTGCGTAGAACGATGCTTGGCACGCAGCAGAACCTACGTACCTATCCGCCAGCGACAGCAGCAATGGCAGTCTTCCCCTGGACCAAGTGGAGCTCCGGGGTGGTGGGCTGAGCCAGGCCTGGAAATCAAACAGGCCATCCATGGTGAGGCAGCTGAGTGGGGATCCAGCAGCTGATGGGGTTGCAAGAGGTGCAGCCAGCCTGGTGTGGGCTGGCTGAGCAGAGCGTGATGGTAGTGGGTAGGCTAGGTGCTCGGGGTGCCTGGAGGGCAGGTCTACAGAGAGGGACGTGGCTGCAGGGACGCAGCTGTGGGCCTCAGCCCACCATGATCCTCTGAGCCTCGGGACCCCGGCTCCTCCAATAATCTTCCCTCAGGCCCTCAAGGGTAGTAGGGCAGGGCTGAGCCTGTAGGTTAAATCCATCTATGGGGCAGAGCTGGGCTGGGCATCACGCGGGTCGCCTGTAGAGAGGGGTGCCTGCAGCGCATTGTGAATGAAGTTTATTCTCTAATGGCCATCATGGGGGGTGGGGGGGGCAGGAAGGGTAAGCCCGAGACACAGGTGGGCAGACACTTGGCACGACCGCAGAGCTGGTGGGTTCCCTTTTCTGAGCTCTTGCATAGCTCTTTTTGCTGGTCCCCGTGCGCCTGGGTCTTCCCCGCTGCCCTCTGGCTGGCTTCTAACGATCATCCCTCTAAGCCTGACCTTTCCCCGCTGGGCCTATTTAAAAACCTCACTTTCTTCTCTTTCTTCCACTCAGATGGCCCCATTCCCGAGTACTCATCAGCTGGGCACAAGATTGAAGTCCATACTATACTGCTAGTGTCTGACGACACCCCCACCCCCACGCCCCGCCCCAAGAACATTTGCATTTTTCAAAATGTTGCCGGGTCGCCGAAGGGCTGGGATTTGAGGAGGAGTCAGGCAGTGTTTCTTTCTGACCCCAATACCTCCCGCTCATTTTCTCTCCCCATCTTTCCTTTCTCTCCCGCCCTCCCACGCCCTCCTCTCTCCCCATTGGAGGGGTTTCTGCTCCCTAAAGGTGTGCAAGAGGGAAACGAGGAAGAAAGTGGTGGATTCAGAGCACTTCTTTTAAAAAAAAATCGTACTGCCCTTTCATTTCTACCTCTTCCAGCAGTAACGTTTTTTCCCAAGCCTTTGAGATTTGTTTTGTTTTGCTTTGAATGTCTGAGCTTTTCTGGTCTTTTCTAAAGTTCCAAAAAGAAAATGTTAATTGCTCTCTAAGGGACATACATGAAAGTGTAGCTTACACACATAAACATCAGAAATGTACAACCCAATGAATGATCACAAATGGACACACGAATGTAACCCCACCCCAGGTCAAAAAAGGGGTCCTTAGCAAGACCTTCAGGTTTCCTCCTGACGCCCACGTCCCTCCCTCTACTCTGAATTCTACCCCCATAGGTTAGTGTTTAAACATTTTATATTTGTCTTCTTTTAAGGTGGGCTTCTTTCCCTCGCATTTTGTTTCTGCTTGTAGCTGTGCTGCCTTCATTTCATTGTTACTTAGTGCCATTGTATGAAGATATAATCTCTTTATCCATTCTCTTGTTAATGGACTTCTGGGTGGTTTCATTTTTGAGTGATTACTAATAATGAGGCTATGAACATTCTTGTTCATGTCTTTGGGTAAACATAGTATATATAGGTACAACTTTAGTAAATGCTGCCAACGTTTTCCAGAAACTGTGCAGCTTTACCTTCTACTTAGCGGTGTAATGAGAGTTGCACTTGCTCTGTATCTTTGCCACCAAATGGTTTGCTTCATCGCTTTCGCTTTTCTGATGGGTGTGTACGGTTTTTCTTTTGGCTTTAATCTGCGTTTCTCTGGTGACTAATGAGACTGAGCACCTTTTCATTTATTTTCACTGATTTAATTTTTTGATCTAATGGAAAATCTTCTGGCTGTGACCTCAGCAGGATCTGATCCATGGCAGACCCGTGGCAGAGAATTTCAGATCTAAACTCCTTTCCAAAATGTCTTGGGCATCTGCGTTAATTTCCCAAGGTTGCCATAACAAATTACCACAAACTTGTTTTTTTATTGATTTTATTTTCCCTGCTCATTAGGATAGGCTTTTCTATGAGGTTTTTCCTTTCCACTTTCTTAATAGCGTCTTTTGATGAACAGAAGTTCTCCGTTTTGGTGAAATACAGCAAATCAATATTTTCCACTATGGTTATTGTTTTACGTGTCTCGAAGAAACCTTTGGTGACTCCAAAGTCATGAAGACATTCCCCTGTTGTATTTCTAGAATTGTTATTGTTTTGTTGTTCACATTTAAACCTATAACTGATCTGAAATTGATTTCTATGTATGGTGTGAGGAGGCTGATAAGAGAAATATTTTTCCCTACAGACAGCCAATTGACCCAGAATCATTTACTGAAAAGCCCCCACTTCCCCTCCGTTCTGCAATACAAATCTTTTGTTATAAATCAAAAACCAAAGTGTTCCTTTGTGTGTAGTTCTGTTCCTGGGTGCTTTATTCTGTCCCATTGGTCTATTTTTCTGTCTTTTGGCCAATAACACACTATTTTAATGACTAGCTTGGTAATAAGTCTTGCTTTCCAGGAAGGGTAAGCGTTCTAGCTTTCTTGTCGGATTGTTTTGGCTGTTCCTGAACTTTTGGACTTTCACACACGTTTTAGAATCAGCTTATCAATTTTCACAAATATCTCCCTAGATTTTGATTGTGGTTGCATTTCATCTACCTTGTGACTGCATTAATCCGTTTGGGGAGAACTGATACCTTTACATTCCTGAAACTTCCAATCCATTAACTTAATATATACCTTCATTTATCAAACCTTTACTTTTTCTTAATAATGTTTTACTTTTTGTGTGTAGAGGTCCTGCATATCTTTTGTTATAAATTTATTCCTAGGTATTTAACATGGTTGATCCTATTATAAATGGCAGAGTTTAAATCTTTTATTTTCTAATTATTTGTTGATTATTGATTTTTTTTCATACGGACCTTGTATTCAATAAAAGCTAAATTAACTTCCAAAAATATTCTTATCAGTTAGTATCAGGATTTGTTTCCTAGGGCTGCCGTAACAGATGACCACAAACTTGGTGTCTTGAAACAAGGCAAATTTATTCTCTCGCGGTTCTGGAGGCCGGAAGTCCAAATACAAGGTGTCAGTAGGGCTCTTTTCCCTCTGAAATGTCTAGGGGAGAATCCTTCCTTGCCTCTTCCAGCTTCTGACAGCCCCAGGCGTTCTTTGGTTTGTGGCAACATAATTGCAATCTCTGCCTCCATTTTCATACATCTTCTCTCTATGTGTCTGAAAGCTCCCTCTCCAGGAATTCCCTGGCGGTCCAGCAGTTAGGACTCTGTGCTTTCACTGCCACAGGCCTGGGTTCAATCCCTGGTCGAGGAACTAAGATTTATGGCCCGTCCTGAATCCAGGATGGTCTTATCTCAAGATCCGTAACTTGAAAACATCTGCAAAGATCCTATTTCCAAATAAGTCACATTCACAGATACTGGGGGTTAGGACTTGGACGTATTTTTGGCGGGGATACAATTCAATCCAGTACAGCATCCAAGCAAATACATATGTTCAATCCTTTCTCCACCCGAGTGAGTTTCCACACTTGGCTTTTTTTTCAGTTTGCAGTGTGTCTTGAAGATTGTTTCCTATCAGTCCTTCAAGAGTCGCCTCGTTCTCTCGAGGGCTGCGTAGTTCTCCACTGTGGGGAAATACCACCGCTTATGGGACCCGCCCACTATTGCAGGGTGTCTGGGAGAAAGCAAAGCCTTAGAACGCACTCAATCCCATTCTAGCAGGTGACCCTCCCTGGTCGGGTGGTTTCCGTCCCTGGCCTCAGGCGCCTCCTCCATAGGATGGACGTTGGAGAGATAGTCTCAGCCTGCCCTCCCGCTGCCAGGTATCGAGGTCTGATACTCCCCAGTGCTTCCCCCTGTGCAATCTCCAGCCGGGGTCTGGGGGGTCCCTGCTTCCTTCCCCGGGCACAGATTGATGGTGGTTTGCACACGTGGGAGGGAAGTGCAGGAAGAGGCATAGGGTTCTGACTTAGGCGGAGGGAACTTCCTGAATGAGGTCCTCCCGTCGTGTCCAAACCAGGGGCTTGGAGTGTTGGATGGAGTAATATTGCCAGCTAGATGACCTTTGCCTGTGGCACTTCTCCCACTCAGAAACACAAGCAGGACTGTCCCCACACTCTGTAGGGTCCGGACCACTTGTCAATTTCTTGCCTTTGCTTTATAATCCTCTTGGCCACTTCCATGCCTTATTAAGGTTTGGGTTTCTGAAATACAAACCAGATGCTTGACGTCTCAGAGCCATGAATGCTTTTCTAAAGCTCCTTTTGAGCTGCTTGTCTCAGAGGGTACACGGCTGCTGCAAGCAGTGTGGCTGCCCGTGGCTCCGAGGTGCTCGAGAGCCTGCTGCAAAAATCATGTGTCATAATATTATTCTTTAGCAGGGGTTAATTATAGTAATTTTTCTCAGCTTGCAGCAGTTAGAAAATCCTCTGTGACAGGCAAGGATCCGGGTTCCTGGGATCTGGGTGCATCTTGTGTTTATGTTTCCATTTCCCTCAGCTCATTCAGCCTCCATGAGCCTTTAGGTCTCCTTGGTCTCAGTTTGTGCAGAGACCTGTCACATGCTGTAAGGCAGTGTGCCCTCACCCACTGGCACAGCTAGTGAATTCCAGGGGTTTAATAGCGCAGCAACACGTGTCTAAAATGTCTTCCCCCATTTATCCCTTTCACCAGAAATGGTTCCTGTTTATTTGTAAGAGCAAAGTCTTCAGATATCTAAACCGACAGTGGAGGCTCGGGGGTCGACATGGCAGGTTGAGGGTAGAGGGTTTGGGATTAGGACAGATGGGTCTTCTGGCTCTGGCTCTACCATGAAAATCCTTGATCCTGGGCTCTCCCATTATGGACGCCAGTTGTCCGAGCATCAGTTTACCAATTTATGCGTTCAACCATGTGCTGAGGCTACAGAGAGGAATCAGGCACGACCCAAGCTCTCAAGGAGCTTACAATCTAAGATGGGAGACAAACATGAAAATCAGGGCTTGAAGGCATTTTAGGGGGTTTGACGGAAGTATGTAGGGTTGACCATGAGGACGCAGTGGAGGAAAAACTCAAATCTCCCCATGATGTCAAGATGCATAAGACTGGGTGGCACCAAATGTTGAACCATAAGTCGGCATTTACCTCACTGGGCAGGAGGACAGGGCATTTGTGGAGGCAGCGGAGCAGGGGAAAGCCTGGTGTGCCCGGAGAACTACAAGTGGCCTGGCGTGGCTAGAGCATAGGCAGCAAACGAGGCAGGGCCGAGTCGGGGAGGACCTTGTGTGCTCTGCAGGGAGCTCAGGCTTTACTCCCAGGGCAGGGTTCTCAACAGAGGCCATTTCCCAGTATCTGAAGACACTTTTGAGTGTCATCACCAGGGAGGTAAGGATGCTACTAGCAACTGCTGGGTAGAAGCTAGGGATATGGTGATCATCCTGAATGCACAAGACAGCACCTCCCTCCCCCGCCCACCAAAGAATTATCCAGTCCCAAGTATCGATAATGCCAACGTTGAGAAATCCTACTCTTAGGTTCATGGGTAGCTGTTGGAGAGCTTAGGGCTGGAGAGTGGCGCGCCCAGCTTCCTGCTTAAGTAGATCGCTGTAGGAACACCGTGGGAAGCAGATCTGAGGAAGGAATCCTGGAGAAAGAAAGATTGTTTCGGGAAAGAGATGTGATGTCTTAAGCTAGAAGTTGACAAACTATGGCCCATGGTCCAAATCTGGCTTGCCATCTGTTTTTGTGTGGCCCAGGAGCTAAGAATGGATTTTACATTTTTAAATGGTTGAGAAAAATCAAAAGATGAATAATATGTTGTCACATGTAAAAATTATATAAAATGCAAACTTCAGTGTCCAAGAGTAGCTCTGTTGGGACACGGCACATTTATTTATCTCCTGATTATCTAGGACTGCCTTTGAGCTACAAGGAGAGAGTTGAGTAGTTGTGACAGAGACCACACAGCCCACAAAGCCTAAAATGTTTACTATTTGGCTCCTTATAGAAAAAGTTTATCAACTCCTGACTTAAACCAAGGCAATAAGGTGGAGATGGCAGAAAGATACAGGTCCAGTAACGACGTGAAAGGAATAGAATTAATGGGCTTGGCCACTGATTGAATATAGGGTCAGGAAAAGAGATGATTTTCTAGCTTGGGAGCTTTGGTAAGAGGGAAAAAGGGATCCAGGTTTCAGGGGAAGAAAATAAATTGGGTTTTGGATATATTGAGTTTGATCTGAGTGACATAAGAATAAATGTGAGACATCGAGGTTGAACACACACGACTGGGGCTTAAGAAAGATGTAGAGGCTGGACATGAAGATTCACAAATCGTCACCCTTCGGAGGATGGAGGAAGTCAGGACAGCAGGTGAAATGGCCTAAGACAACGGGTTTCCCCCTTTAATGGGTCATAGCACTATTGCGGAATCTACTAAAAGCTTTAGCCTCCTTGCCAGAAAAAGAACACACTCAAAAATCTTCATAGCATTTCTGGTTCCAGAATCACAATGAAGTCCCGGACTCAAGATTAAGAACCTCATCTGGTCTGGAACAAACTTAAGGACAAAAAGAGGGTCAAGCACAGCCTTTAGGGGGCACATCAACATTCACGGTGTGGGCAAAGAAAAAGGAGCCTGCGAAGGAGGCTGGTCTGAGAGATGGGAAGAGGAGGCTGATCTGAGAGATGGGAAGAGAACCAAGATGCTCTAAGAACTAAGCCAAGGAAGAGAATATCCCAAGAAGAACAGGTTGAAGGATCAACGTGTTCTGTGCTGTGGAGAAGTTCAGCCACATGGTTGAAGAGAATCTATCAGGGATTTGGTGGCAGTGGTCATGGGTGAGCTTTGTCTGGACCTCTCGGGAAAGTGGAGACTGGGTGAGGGCTGGAGGTGGGGAAGGGCAGGCAGTAGGTACAGGCTCTTCTGTCAGAGGTTGGGTATGAGAAAAGAAGAAAGCCACAGCAATAGTTTGACTTGGGTTTTACAGTATTTTGGCAATGAGCCAGAAGACAAGAAGAGTTTGAAAATTACAGAAGAGAGCAGAGGAAGCTGAGGAGCAAGATTCTGGTCCCTGGGGGAGATGGTGCAGATGAGTCGGGTGGGGAGGTCCAGAGATCTCGTGACTGACCCTCCAGGTCTCCATGCTCCCCTCCACCCACCAGACAACACCTCCCTGCTCATCACAGCTAGAGTGACTTCAGCTGAATGTCTGTAGCCTCCCTTAGCCCTTCCTGAAAATCTGGGAGAAACATTGATCTGGGTGGCAAAGTTTTTGGAACTCGTATCCAACGTACTTAGCCTAACTTGAATCTCAACAAAAAAAGTCTGGAGCCTAAGCAATACGCGAGCTCAAATGTACTGATGCCATTCGCTGCTTTTAAGGGAATGATAAGTAGATGTTGATATTTTAAGGACAGTTATCTTGTTGAGTGTATAAATAAAAGTAGTCAGTTTAAGATGTTTGAACTGATCAAATACACACTATGTCAATTCAGAGGTGCAAATTAGTAGTAAAATACATAACAAATTTTCCTTTCACAGTATTGCTGTTTAAGAATTTCTATATACGGAAATATAAATCATATTAGTAATCAACCAGTGTACATTTCCAGAGAACTTGCTAAAATATTCCTGTAAATGCTGAGTGTGGGAGGTTGCTTCTTTGGTGGCCTCCAGTGAAGACAGCCCCCCCCCCCCCAGTGTTCCCTTCCCCTGAATCTGGGTTGGCCTGGACCTTCTTTAAAGAATAAAGTGGGTCAGGAGTGATGCTGAGCCAGTTCTGTGTCTATACTTTTTAAAGGTCCAATAGCTTCAGCTTTTGTGCTCTGGGGAAGCCAGCTGCCATGGAAGAAGTCCAATCACCCAGAGATGAACATGCCAGGAGGAAGCCCAAGCTAACTGTATAAAGAAGCTGCGTGGAGAATAGTTGACAGGCCCCCACCCCCAATAGTGGTAGCTGAGACCCCAGACACATGAACCAAGCAGAACCATGTCAGACAGCCCCAGCCGCTCAAGCTACCAAGTTGGTACCATGTGGAGCAGAGATAAGCTCTCCCCACCAAACTATCTAATTTGCAACGTCTTGACCACATAATAAAATGGTGGCTCTTTTAGGCCACTAAATTTTGGGTATATTATTTTGCAGCAAAAGCCAATAGAAACATGGACCTTTCTGGTACAGTTAAGATACACAGAATGGGAGGAATACATGCACATTAAACGTTTGCAAAGGATCAGATCAGTTGGTTGGCCTCGGGTGGCGAGGAGAGGGATAAAGTTAGATCCTTCACTTCAACCTAGACGAAAATTAATTCCAAATAGTATTTGTACAACACTGCTGTAAGATGTTATAGGACATGTCGGTAAGATTCTATTGTTACTGAACCAAACTTGGGTCTGCTTACCTGCATGCAGTAAAGCCAGTCTACTGACACTGGGTTGTGCTGAAGGAAAGTGCAGCATTTGTTGCTGGGTGCCAAGCAAGGAGTCCAGGCAGCTAGTGCTTAGAAGGCCTGAACTCCCTGATGGCTTTCAGGGAAAGGTTTTTAAAGACGGGGTGAGGGAGGGGTGTTGTGAGGTGTGTGATCAGCTCATGGACATTCTTCTGATTGGTTGGTGGTGAGGTAATCAGGAGTCAACATTATCAACCTTCTGGTTCCAACTGGTCTGGGGTCTACATGCTTGTGAGCAGCATGCCATTAACTTCTTCCCCCTGGTGGGGGCTTCAGTATCTGCAAAGCAGCTCAAAGGACGTGGCTCAGAATATTATCTATAGTCCTTGACTTTGTTTAGTGGCTAAACTCTTATTATTTTGTCTTGCTTGACTGTTTTCCTTTCCTTCTGCATTTTCTCACTTCTCTGATCAAATGTACTCTTTGGAACTCGGAAACAGCCTAGGAGGCTAAAGTTTTTCTACAGACAAGAGGCAGGTAGAGGACATGGTGGGTAGGTTGGGGCGAGGGTCGGGTCTGTTCCAGGACAGCCCTATAAGGTCTTGCTCGGTTACAGTATGTTTATGAGCTTTTGGTCTACTTTGTCAGGTTGTGTGGGTGGGAAGGGAACAGAGGCAAAAATAATCTATGTTCCTTGTATAAAAGTCCTAAAGGCCAGAGAAACAGAAAAGGCGAAAATAAAAATTATCCACAATCCCATCACACAGAGATATCCACTGCTGGCATTTTTGTTTATGTTTTTCTAGAGGATTTTCTACGCCTGCTAATAATCATATTGTATAATTGTCATAATCTATTTTGTTTTACTCTACTCTTTATCATGAACGTATGTTCATGTCTATCAATAATGTTAGTATTAGGGCCACATAATATTACATCGATGGATGTCCAACAAGTTTCTGGTCGCTGGACATTGAAGCTGGTTGCAATTTTTCAGTTCCACGGTGAATGCGTCAGTGAGCACTGGTATAGCTAGATCTTTGTGCACATATATAACATTTCTTAGAATAAGTTCTGAAAAGTGGAATTGCCAAGTAAATAAGTTTGCATTAATGAAGCCTTTTTGATATGTAATTTCCAATTATTGCAAAGAAAGAGATGAAAATGGTCCTCCCTTCCCAGCAGTACCAGAGAATGTTTCCTTGCATATATGTTCTCCCAAACCATAGCTAATATCACCATTGTTAGTTCTCAAAAAAGCACTACTGTTTGAAAATTGCTACTAGTATTTGACTGAAGTGCACATACATTCCAACTGAAAATAAGCCAAACACCAAGGTGGAGGTGAGGGTGTGGGAAAGAGCCAGCTAGTGAATATTTTAGGCTTTGTGGTTCGAGAATCAAACCTGAGGACGTTACCGAGGTACTTACAGAATCATCGAAAAATATAAAAATGGTTCTTAGCTTGTGGATATACCAAACATGAGGTGGGCTGGATTTGGCCCTTGGGCCAGAGTTTGCTGACTGCTGCTCTATACTGTTGCCCCCTCACCCCGAGCCTGAGGCACTTCCTCTGACCGTTTTTTCAGAAGTTGGGGAGGTGAGTCCACATTGGGTAACTCTCAGGGTGGAATTTTCCACAGAAGTCCCCTGTGGAAGAATTTACTAGAATCCTAGGTTGCCATCATTTTCTGTGGTCTATTAAAATACACCAACCATGGCTCCAGTATCTGTAGCCATGGCTACAGTCATGCAGGTGTGCACTCAACGAGCTAGCAAAGCTCGTGCCATGAACCCACTGCTATGAGATGGGGCTCGTCTCACCGTGTAATTTATAGTATGAACGTGGGTTTATTTTTCTGGTCATAGAAGTATTATATACTTGTTTTAAAAAGAACATGGGCTTCCCTGCTGGCGCAATGGTTGAGAGTCCGCCTGCCGATGCAGGGGGCGCGGGTTCGTGCTCCGGTCCGGGAAGATCCCACATGCCGCAGAGCGGCTGGGCCCGTGAGCCATGGCCGCTGAGCCTGCGCGTCCGGAGCCTGTGCTCCGCAACGGGAGAGGCCACAACAGTGAGAGGCCCGCATACCACAAAAAAAAAGTACAAAAAATTATTAATATACTCACCTATCAGAGATAACCTCTATTAATATTTTGGTTAATTTCCTTGTAGTTGTGTGTGTTTGCATCTGTGTGTGTGTGAGAGAGAGAGAAACGGAGAGACAGAGAGATAAAAAGAGAGGTAGAGAGCTAGAGACAGAGAGAGGAATGGGGGAGAGAGAGACAGAAAGAAAGAGAAAGAGAGATTGAGAGGGGAAGAGAGACAGAGATAGAGAGACAGAGACAAAGAGAGAAATGAGGGAGAAGAGAGAGACACTCCAAAACTGGGATTATATTTGTGTATAGTTTTCTAGTGGTATAGTCTTAGTCATTTAGCATTGAGCTATGGGTGTCATTGGTTAGTTGATACAGAATCACACGGATGTATCTTTTTCAAATGAATTCCCAGCTGATGGACATTTGGGCTTTTCCCAATTTTCCAGTGTTATAAATAATGCTGCATGAAATGTCTTTAAATGTAAGTCCTCATCCATGTCTTTATGTCTTTTATTATTTCCTTAGAATAGATTCCAAAAGTAGGAATTGCCTTTCAAAGAGTGGGAATGTATTTAATATCTTTTATACTCATTGCCACTTGCTTTTCCAGAAAAGTTGCACTAATTTATAACAATGTACTCATGTGATTAGAATCACATACTTAGAATGACAGAATTTTCCACATTTTTGCTAATTTTGATAAGTAAAATACAATTTTTTGTTGGCTTAAATATTTATTTTTTTCCAGCTGTTTTTACCATCTTCCTATGTACGTTATCCATTTGTATTTGTTTTATGAAATATATTTGCATTTCTTAGCCATTTTGCTAATTTTTCCACTTTTTAATCGTTTTATAAGAATTCTTTAAATGTTAACAATATTAACTCTATTGTACACGTTGCAAATATTTTGTGACTTGCCCTTTAATTTTTTTAGGGTGTCTTTTTGCTGTGAAGAAGCTTTGTATCTCTACGTATTCATATCTAACAAGCTTTCTTTGTGACTCCCTCCCTTGCTTTTATGTTTGGGAAATTCATCTGTGGGATCATCCTCTAACCCGCTGCACCTTTGAAGATTTTTTTTTGATGGCTCCTTGTTTTATATTTAATTTTTTAAGCCATCTGGAATTAATTTTAGTCTAGGTTAAAGTGAAGGATCTAACTTTATCCTCCTTCTCCTGCCCCAAAGCTAACCATCTGATCTGGCTTTATGGACTAATCCTTTCCAAGCACTTAATGCATGACTTTCTCCCCCCTGTAGCCTTGGGGGTCGGGGAGAGGGAAGGGGAAGGGAGAAGGGAGAGAAAGAGATGGAGATTCTCTGAGTTACCCTCCAAAGCTGCCAATAAGACCTGGGATGGAGGTGGGGAGCTTTTGTCCCCAGCAGCCTGTGATCCTCTGCAATGCACTGAAAGTTCCTGTGCAGAGAGCAGCAATCTTCAGCAAGGAGTAACAGAGGCCATCTCCAACCGTGGCCCCAAATCGGAGGGCTCTGACACAACTTTGGTGCTGAAGCTATCAGCCCAAGTCTGGGAGGTGATATCTCCACCTCAGGCACTCACGTGGGCGAGGCGTGCTTTGCTGAAGCATCCAGGTGAAGATCTCCCTCCAGGCTCCTCTCCCAGGTGTGTATACACGTGTCCCATTACTCAGGGATTTTCAGAGACTCCTCTGTCTGGTCATCTGTCTCCTGGAGACCACACCCTTAGCCACACCTTTAGCTAGTCCTGAGCTGCGCTTGCTGGTTTCTGCTCTGCCATGTTATTTGTCTACATATTTACCAGGTGGACAGTGCAGGACATTGGTCACCTTCCCTGCCCTCTAGGAACTCACAGTCTGAATGGCATGTGACCAACAAATGTTTCACTACTACCTGATCCAGAGGATGACTGGCTGGGGGCTTCCTGCTTTGGACTGTGACCCTAAATCACCACCAGACCTACTAACATTAACTCAACCAGTGTTTCCAAAGTGCCTCCAATGTACCTGGGCACTAGGCATTGGAGGAAAGCAGTGCAGATGCATTTTAAGTAAACATATTCATATGGGTACAAACATCATTCTAATTACGAATACATTTGTTTATATTCTCAGTACATATAAACATGAAACAGTTGACCCTTGAACAACCTGAGGGTCAGGGTCACGGCCGAAATTCCACATATAACTTTTGACCCCCCTCAAACTTAACTACTAATGGCCTTCTGCTGAATGGAAGCCTTACCAATAACATAGTCAATTATGTACAAACATAATCAGTACATTATATACGTTATATAATGTATTCTTACGATAAAGTAAGCTAGAGAAAAGAAAATATTGTTCAGAAAATCATAAGAGAATAGATATCTAATGAGGACCTACTGTATAGCACAGGGAGCTCTACTCAATACTCTGTAATGGCCTATATGGGAAAAGAATGTGAAACAGAGTGCATATATGTACATGTGTGACTGATTCACTTTGCTGTACACCTGAAACTAACACAACATTGTAAATCAACTATACTCCAATGAAAGTTTTTTTTTAAAGTGGAAAATAAAGAAAATCGTAAGGAAGAGAAAATACATTTACAATCATGTGCTGTATTTATCCATATCGCAAATTTACATCATCTGCTTATAAGATGAATTGTCTGTCAGTACCCACAGCAGTATTATCGTATATGGTACAAAACAATGTAGATGTCATACGCATTACTAACACTAGACATCGAAAATGAAAAGATAATGTGAAAAAGAAATTCATATTTATTTACAAGTATAATGATTCATGCATTGATAACAAAGAAGCAGCACTATGATTGTTTTATGCTCGCCTCATGTAATCACGACAATTGCTTCACGGTAGCCAAGCCAAGCCACTAATGAATGAATCATTATAAAATTTTCATGGCACAGAGTGTTACGGTCATCTTCATAATATAATATTGGAAACATTGTTACATTTTTTAAAAACCACTTACCTGTGATGATAGGCTGATATGCAGCTTCTCCAATTACCAGGGAGAGAGGCATACGGTACAGTAATGTAATTCTTTGAAAGCAAAGTTGTGAAACAGTAAGAAAACTAACACAGTATTAATTTTATATCCAATAGCACTCACTCTATGCCTATGTAAGGATAGATTCCTATCTATAGTTTATGCATATATTTTATTATATCTGCATATATACAAATATATATACATATCTTTTATTCTTGACATTCTTAACTTTTTCTTCCTTTTTTTTGCTATTTCTTTCTAGGCTATGCAGTTCATCTGAGAGTTTTTTTCAATTGACAAAAATCTCAAAATCTTTTCCAATATATTAACTGAAAAAAAATCCGCATATCAGTGGACCCACACAGTTCAAACCCGTGTTGTTCAAGGGTCAGCTGCAGCTCATGAAGTCTTTCCCAGCTAGCTTCCCACTGCCATGGCTGGAATAACCAGACACTGGATTAGGACCACCCCAGGATCACCCCAGGACACGGCAGCCCTGGGAGTCAACCCCGAGGCAGCCTGTTCGGGTCCTGCCTCAGTTTCCCCTCTCAGGTTCACGGCCCTTGATCACGATGGGTCAGTGCATCACCACCCATCATCTTTCCCCCTTTCGCCCCATCCCCAAACGTATGCATCTCCATGCGCCTCGTCTTGGCCTTTTCTCATCCTAACTCTAAGGGCCCATCTGGGTTACTTCTCTTTCCTTTCAGTCCCGTGCTTCCTGCTTACGTCCTCTAGCACATCTGTCTGTCCCCGTGCCCAGATGGCGCCTACTCTTTCTACAGCTACACTTGCAAAACGATGACCTTTCTATAGGACGCTCTTGGCCCCCAGTCCAGAAGTCTGCAAACAGAGTACGTGTAAAATTGGGTGTGGTGGCTTTTATCCTAAGGCTCGATCAACGTGTGCAGACAACACGCCAGGCGAGAGAGGTCACATGTGCAAAGATTTGCACATTAGTATCATGATAAGCCTTGAAGGATTTTGCTTTGATTTCTCCCTGATTTTCCTCCCTCCCTCAATATAAATATTATTGACATTCCTAATGGATGATTTTTTTTTGTTCACCAAAGAAAGACCTTTGTCTTCGGCAGACAGTCTTTCTGCAAGAATATCTGAGGAAAGTTTGGGTGCTTCTACTCCGTGGTTTGACGTCTGCATTTCCAAGGTCACGTGGAAAGTGGTTTGTGGTCGGTTCATATGTCTCTGAAGTGTGTGCGGGGGAAACAGATGTAGAGCACATTTTAGAAAGCATGTTCTTTTTTAGGTAGACCCAGATCCCTTTGTTCAGGGAGTGTCAATCTGCCTACCTGCCTACCTCTTCCGCCCCTGTTGCAGCCACGTGAGCCCAGCTCACAGAGCCCACCTAAAGAGAATAATAAGCACAACAGTGACATTGTGACATCAGCTGCCATTCCAGTCCCCGGGTGCCAGGCACTTTGCTTGGTCCTTTAAGGGGATCACTCCATTTAACCTTCACAGCAGCTCGCTGAAGCAGAAACTCTTTTTGTCGTACCCATTTACAGATTGGGAAACAGAGGATCAGAGAAATTAAGAAATTCGTTCAAAGCCACATAGCTAGTCGGTGGCAGAGCTGAGCTTTGAACCAGGCTGCCTGGCTCCAGAGTCCCCACTCCTGGCCTTCGGAGCCTCTAACACGAAGGCTTAGTTTACAGGGCTGTGGTAGAGCATCCCCATGCATGCCTGGCCCCTACAAAGGGCACTGAATTGTAGTAGTGGTGGTGGCTCGTGCTGGGGTTTGTGACTTATTGTATGGCTGTCCCCAGGCCATGTCCCGATGGGGTCCTGGTGCCTCCCCCTCACAGCTGGAGTCACTTGATGTCCCCCTGTGGACTCGGGCCCTGTTCTCAAGAGCAAGGCTGAGCTGTGGGCAGGCCCTCCAGAAGGACAAAGACTTGAGTTCTTCACCTTTGACTTAATCTGACATGGGCCCCCCTCTCCTCTTTCTGCTTGTCTCTGTCCTCCCAGCTGGGTGCCACCTTGGGCCCAGTTCTCCAACTCCCACCATGTCACCACCTGGTGCAGGGGCTTCCCGGACTTGGGGCCACACTCTTGCTAGCCCGGGCCCTGAGGTGCTGCTTCCTGTGCACTTAGCCCCCTGCTGGCAGCGCTCCTGTGCACCATGTGGGTGACTGGGCCTGGGTCTGGCTGATTTGTCTGGAAGCATCACCTGCCTACAGGCCTGCATAACCAGAGCTGAGGCCGTCGGCTTCTAGGGTAATTGGGACTCTAAATGCCCCCTGGGTCCTCTGTAACTTTGGCAGAGAAGGGGAGACCACAGTGCAGAGCGAAAGAGAGAGAAGCTGGGGAGCAGAGGGTGGGAGAAGGCTCCTAGGGAAAGTGTCTTTGAACAGGTGAGAGGGTGGGCGCTGCCACATCAATGGCTCCCGTGTGGCCTTGGGTGGGGCCGGAGGGAACCACTGGCTGTGCTCCGTGCCTTCGTTGGGATGCTCTACACATCATCTTGGTTCCCTCCCGGTTGCCAGGAAACATTTGGGTTGCATCCGGCATCACCGCAGCCCCTGGGTCCAGAAGCAGCCTCTGCAGCTGTAACAGGCACCTGGCACACCTCCCCAGCCGAGGGGCCCCGTCTGAGCCAGGGCCGTGCCCAGCTGGCTCACCAGCCAGCACCGGCACGAGGGCTCAGAAGCTCACCAGGTATTCCTGTGCATTGTGAGCGGTGATTTGCAAAACAGGGCCTGCACTGTGAATAGGCACGTTCAGTTTAGTCCCGTGTCCACAGCGAACTGTACCTGCAAACAGAATCTCCAGGGGAGCTTGTTAAAAAGGTTGATCCCTGGGCCGACCCCAGGTACCCAGAAGCTTGATCAAATCCAACACTTACTCTGTGCCAAGAACTACCCTATGCCCCTTACACATGTTAATTCACTTAGCCTTCACAGCCCTATGAGGTGGGTGCTGCTGTTATCGTTGCCATCTTACACATGACGAAACTGGCACAGAGAAGGTGGGTAACCTGCCCAGTCAAGCAGCTCTTAAGTGGCAGAGCCGAACCCAGCTCTGAACCCAGATTGCATAGCTCTAGAACCCTCTGTCTGGTCAGTTTGAGAATGTGCTGTCTCAAACAGAGAAGCCTTTCCACTCCCAGGACTGGCTTCCCAATCTGCTGGGCTGATTAGTGCACAAGTCACAAGATTAAAGAAAACCTCATTGATCGATAAAATTCATATTAATCCAACAATCGTACTCCTTTCACCCACAGGGGTTGAAAAGTTATGTCTATACAAAAAAGTTGCACATGGATGTTTAGAGCAGCTTCATTCATAATTGCCCAAACTTGGAAGCAACCAAGATGTCCCTCGATAGGTGAATGAATAAATAAACTGTGGTACATCAGACAATGGAATATTATCCAGCACTAGAGAGAAATGAGCTATCAAGCCATGAAAAGACATGAAGGAAACGTAAATGCATGTTACTAAGTGAAAGAAGCCCATCTGAAAAGGCTACGTACTGTGTGATTCCAACTGTATGACGCTGTGAAAGGGGCAAAACTATAGAGACAGTAAACAGATCAGTGGTTACTGGAGCTTAGAAGGGAAGGAGCGATGAATTGGCAGAGCACAGGATTCTTAGAGCAGTGAAACTAATCCGTATGTTACTATAATGGTGGATACACGTCCTACATTTGTCCAAATGGGCTTTGAGTGATAATCATTTGTCAATGTAGGTTCATCGATTGTAATAGAAGTACCACAGTGCTGGGGCATGTTGATAATGGGAGATGCTGTGTATTCATGGGGGTGGGGAGTATATGGGGGGAGTAGATGGGGGGAGTAGATGGGGGGAGTATATGGAGGGAGTATATGGGAAATCTCTGTACCTTCCGCTCAATTTTGCAGTGAACATAAAACTGCTCTAAAAAATACAGTTTTATTTTTTTTTAAAAATCACAGTATGTGCTTCTTGGTTCTTGGTTGATCAGCCACCACACTGTCCTCTAAGTGGGATGGAATTATCGTTCCAAACTGTGTAACAAGGTTCTGAACCTACGGGGGAATCATTTACCATTTTGAGAATCTGATGAAAGTATCGATTCTCTCCTCATACAAAGGCACTTACACACAAACACAAATGCACATTTTATATGTAATAGCAGGGATCCCCAGGAAACCTACGAACCCCATGTTAAGAACCCCAACCTAGAAAAACATGTTAATCTTCCCCTCAGCCCTGCTCCCCTGTTCCTACCTTTATGCTGGTCTCTTTTAAAACTCTTGGTAAGAAAGAAGGAATATTTAGGAAAATTATTTGGTTGGAGGAAAAGTAATTAAGGCACAATTTTACTTTTCCTTGATACTTATAAACATTCATCTCAATTAAAGTGCTCATGATGAGACCAGGACTTGGGGCTGCCGGGAGACAGGATGACACAGGGATTAGGAAAGGTCAATGCTTGCTGAACCCGGGCTGCTTAGTACTGAAGTGACCCTCTGCCTTGAGTAGCTTAAAAAGACTCTCTCTGGCAGTAGATGTTTTTTTGCCTTTGAAGTCAGCTTTTGCCATAAACTGTGGAGTTATATTACTGTGTGTTATTCAACAAATGTTCTTTTCCTCCAGTCCTACCTTGGGTAAGTATAAATAAATTAAGAAATAGCCTGTGATGGTTAGTTTTATATGTCAGCTTGGCCAGGCTATAGTGCCCAGTTATTTAATCAAACACTAGTCTAGGTGTTTCTGGGATGGTATTTGTAGAAGCGGTTTAACATTTACATAGGTTGCCTTTAAGTAAAGGAGATTACCCTCAGTAAGGTAGATGGGCCCCATCCAGTGAGTTGAAAGGCCTTAGGAGCAAAGAACTGAGGTTTCCCGGAGAAGAAATTCTGCCTCGAGACTGTAGCCTCAACTCTAAACCAGAATATTCAACCTCCCAGCCCGACCTATAAATTTGGGACTTGACAGGCCTCACAACTGCATAAGCCTATTTTTCAAAAGAAATCCCTTAGATGGATAGACGGATAGATCCATTGATCAATTGATAGATAGATCTAGATCTAGATCTATCTCCCTATCTATCTCCCGATGGATCTCTCGATCCATCCATCTTTCACCTAATCTATCCATCCATCCATTTGCCTGTATCTCCTATTTGTTCTATTCCTCTGGAGAACCCTGACTGATGCGTGACCCCAAAACCCAGCGATGCATGTGGATGACAATTGCTCCTTAACAAATGGAAGACCTATATGTCATCAAATGCCACCTGCTTATCCACACGGCAGGCTCAGAGCTCCCGGCCCCTGGGAGGAGAGACGTGAACTCAGAACGGTCAGCTGGGAGTCACCTGGGTGCTCCTGCACCTTTCCTGTGCGGTGGTATCACTGAGGCCAGTGTGGGAGGTGAGGGGTGAGTTGGGGTTTGTTTAAAATGCAAACTCTCAGAGTCCCATCTCCCAAAGTGCTAAATCTATGCGTCTGGGATCAGACCTCTGCATTTTTTATTTTTTATTTATTTATTTATTTTTGCCGTGCGCGGGCCTCTCACTGTTGTGGCCTCTCCCGTTGCGGAGCGCAGGCTCCGGACGCGCAGGCTCAGCGGCCACGGCTCACGGGCCCAGCCGCTCCGCGGCATGTGGGATCCTCCTGGACCGGGGCACGAACCCGTGTCCCCTGCATCGGCAGGCAGATTCTCAACCACTGCACCATCAGGGAAGCCCCAGACCTCTGCATTTTAACAGCCCCTCAGATTGATGCTACCACAGGTGAGCCTTTGAGAAACAGAGCTTACAGGATAGCCTCCAAGCCCCGGACCAGACTGAAGCCTGCTCTCCACCCCCAGGCCTTCCCCGTCAGTCCCTCAAGTTCCAAAGCTGGGAGCAGGGGGTCCAGTTTCTACCCTCTGGGTCTCTTGATGAGATTAGTGGCCTGACACCCAAAGGCTTAACACCAGGGAAGGCAGATGCCAGGCGCTGTGGCTTCCACGGTGCAGCAGTTACGCTTATGGACTCACAGATGAGACTGCCTAGGATTCAGATCCCAACTTGGTCTCTTACAGATTCTTCTTCTCCTTCTCCCTTTCCCCCTCCCCCTCCTCTTTCTTCTTCTTTTTAACTGACTATTTTTATCACTGCACGTCACACGATTTCTCTTCCCCTGCAGCTGTGATACTGGCAGAGGGCGGACTTGCTGAACTTGCCAATCCAATAGCACTTCTGATTTTCCCGCCACAATCCAAAGTTTAAACAGTAGAATGTGGATGTTTTGGTCTCGATACCCTGGTGGTGTCACAGTTGGATACTGATCTGCGGCCTCATTTTATGTTGCAAACCTTACTGAGTAAGGCAGAAAGGAAGCCAGGACTCACACCAGGCACGAGCCCTACAACGACCCCCAGCCTGGGGCTTCCCTTCCCCTGACCGGCCTCTCCGGGTGCCTGTGGCTGAGCTTTGTCCCTCCCCCAGCCCGTCCCTGCCCAGCCTCAGGGTGTGTGTTCTCAGCAGATGATGGGAATGTTGTTGGCCTGCGTTTGCAAGCGATGAATCGGGCTGACCTAACTTTGCCCTGGAGCTGAATGAAAGTCTTTCCGGGTTGGAGAGCAGTCAGGATGCAGGGTGGGGTTCCGGGGCAGATGAAGGAGGAGGGTCGGGGGAGAGGTGGTCATAAAACAAGAAGATACTATGGAGAACAGTATGGAGGTTCCTTAAAAAACTACAAATAGAACTACCATATGACCCAGCAATCCCACTACTGGGCATATACCCTGAGAAAACCATAATTCAAAAAGAGTCATGTACCAAAATGTTCACTGCAGCACTATTTACGATAGCCAGGACATGGAAGCTACCTAAGTGTCCATCAACAGATGAATGGATAAGGAAGATGTGGCACATATATACAATGGAATATTACTCAGCCATAAAAAGAAATGAAACTGAGTTATTTGTAATGAGGTGGATAGACCTGGAATCTGTCATACAGAGTGAAGTAAGTCAGAAGGATAAAAACAAATACCGTATGCTAACACATATATATGGAATCTAAGGAAAAAAAAAAAAAGTCATGAAGAGATTAGTGGTAGGATGGGAATAAAACACAGACCTACTAGAGCATGGACTTGAGGATATGGGGAGGGGGAAGGGTAAGCTGTGACGATGTGAGAGAGTGGCAGGGACATATACACACTACCATATGTAAATTAGATAGCTAGTGGGAAGCTGCAGCATAGCACAGGGAGTTCACCTCTGTACTTAGTGACCACCTAGAGGGGTGGGATAGGGAGGGTGGGAGGGAGGGTGACACAAGAGGGAAGAGTTATGGGAACATATGTATATGTATAACTGATTCACTTTGTTGTAAAAGAGAAACTAACACACTATTGTAAAACAGTTATACTCAAATAAAGATGTTAAAAAATAAAAAAAACAAGAAGATAAGGAGGCACAGTGTTTGTTCGGTGACGCCGCTCTCCTGGCCCTCGGATGGTACTGAGGCCCCTCGTCCTTCCAGCACACGCTTTCTCCCGGCACTCCTTACCTCTGGCCTCTCCTAGAAATGGGCTGGGAAAACATCTGGAAAAACAGTACTGGGCTGTGCTGGCCAGTGAAAGAGGCCTTGTGGAGTCTGTTTAGTTTTTAGGTTCTGATTTTTATCTTGTTTATAAAATCCATCTGCAGAGAGGAGGGAAAGGGGAGTGGGTGCTGAGGAACAAATAACTGCAGGCTGCTACGAGACTGGGTGTGTTTCTGGCAGACTTGGCATCTCTCCTGGGTCTGGGGCTTGCTTTGCCCATAACGCTGCTCCCAGCATCTCCTCGGGGCAGCCTGTCGGCTTATCTGAGAGCAACTCATAAGGAAGCCTTTATTCGAAGAAGAAGCTGGAACTCATCGGGTGAGTTCCAGCATCGGGTGCATCTAACCTGGGCTGGGCTCGTTTCGGAAGACCTGGTCCAGATCGCTGCCACCTGCTAGTGTGTGAGTTCATTAACCTCTCTAAGTCCCAGTTTTCTCATCTGGAAAGTAGAGGTGATGCCTTAAGGATTGCTTGCGAGAGCCTGGCATGGAGTGAGGGCTCAGAAGATGCTAGCTGATGACATTCTTTGTGACTCTGAACAGCTGCTCATTTTCCTTTCCTGGCATCACCCTCCCAACCTTACAGGGTCGCTGGAGAATTGATTGTGACAAAAGCTGTGAACACACCTTGCAGATATGACTTGAACTCCACTCTAACGCAAGGATTACCATGATTACCTGCCTAACCCACACCTTGCTGTTGTTCTTCTTTGCCTCTCTATCTGGAATGCCCTCCCCCTCCCCCATTTCCTGCTTAACGAATCCCTACTCAACTAAATGTCATTCCCTCCGAGAAGCTCTCTCCTGCCTCCTCAGGTTTTTGACTATTTCCCTCACTGAATACAAAGAGTTGTAGTTACAGGTTTACAGCATGACTCCACCACTAGAATCTAAGCTCTTCTGAGGGCAGGAACTAAGTCTTTACTTTTGTAAATCCTAAGGTCTAGCAGAATACTTTTCACAGAGTGAGGAACAGCGAATCAATGGATGATTGGATAGACGGATGGATAAATGGACAGATGAATAGGTAGATGGATGGATGTGTGGATGGGTGGATGGACGGAAAAGTGGTTGAATGGATGGAAAATTTGGTAAACGTGCCTCCAGAACTACCAACTGTTGCTATCTCTCTCAGCCGTCTCAGAATGTTGTGCTAAAATTATCCCCTTGTCTTCAGCTAACATTAATCAGTGATCTGTACAATAAGCTTAGGAGGACTGATGGAGTTTTAGCGAAAGGTTAGTTCACTCAACTTCTCACCTAAAATATGGTCCTGGGAGATTCCAGGCTGCATTTGTTCCCCCCCTCAGGGGAGTCTGCCTACAGCAGGTTGGGTACCTGTCCCAGTTGGGAGTTACGGCATCTGCCCCATTTTTTAAATATTTATTTATTTATTTTTGGCTGCGTTGGGTCTTCGTTGCTGAGCGCGGGCTTTCCTAGTTGCGGCGAGCGGGGGCTACTCTTCGTTGCGGTGCGCGGGCTTCTCATTGCGGTGGCTTCTCTTGTTGCAGAGCACAGGCTTCAGACGCATGGGCTTCAGAAGTTGTGGCTCGTGGGCTTAGTTGCTCCGCGGCATGTGGGATCTTCCTGGACCAGGGCTCAAACCTGTGTCCCCTGCGCTGGCAGGTGGATTCTTAACCACTGTGCCACCAGGGAAGCCCCTCTGCCCCATTTTTTAAACTCTCATGGAAGATCTACCATGGAAAACCTGACCAAATACATCATGGCCTTAGGAATCACAAAGCATCCCCTCAGCATCCTTTATGAATCTCTCAGGCGGTGGAAGAAAATTACCCCCTCTTGCTAAGATGGAACATGGTATTTAACAACGATTGCTGGATCGGAAACCAGGACCTCTGCTCTTGGCCTGGTTCTGCCACTGATTTGCCCTGGGATTTGGGGCCAGTCACTTCACCTCACTAGACCTCAGCCTCTTTGTGAAAAAACGGGAACTGTATGAATGTCAAGGTCCCGTTCAGCTCTACAGGGTGTGATTTTACATTCATCAGGGCCAGCAGGCTCCGGAGGGAGACACAATGCCTGGACCAGGACCTCAACCTTGTCCTTCACGACTTTGGGGGCTCTATCAGCCCTCCTGGCCTGCCCACGGTCTGCCTGAGGACGCCCCCAGCCGGGAGGACACAGCCAAGGTGGACACTGTTTAGCACAGTGGTTACTAACACAGAGCTCAGCTCCACCATCTATAGCGCTGCAGCCTCGGGCAAGTTTCTTAATCCATCTGTGCCTTACTTTCCTCGTGTGTGAGATGGGCTAATGAAAGGATCCCCCCCACCCCCAAAGCAGGTAGAGGATGAAAGACGCAGCACACGTGAAGTGCCTCCCACAGAGTGAGGGCTGCATGGATGTGAGCTATTATCATGGGGTCTCTGGGATATGGTGGTGGAAGCCATGGCTCCTGGTCTTCCACCCTGGGTCCTCCCTGAGGGCTCAACCCCAGGAGGCTGAGGTCCGTAGATTCTGGTTTCTAAAGATGCATTCGCCTACCTGTGCACTGCTGGCATGAAATTGGGCCGAGGACGGAGCCCTACTGACTTGAATGAAACCCTCGTCTGGATAAAGGGAGCCCAGCTCTGAAAGCCGGTCATTCGGACGTAGCAGAGCAGGGCTTCTGGCTGCCCAGGCGCCTCTTTCTCTATTTCCTCCTTCTGTCCTTGTAGCCCTGTGGATGCTTTTATCCGAACAGAGGGGCTCTGACCACTGACCAAGAGATGGCCGCCCTCTGCCTGCCTGGCGATCATGCAAAAGTGCAGCAGAGCTAGAGCCTCCTGGGCCCAGGGGGTCGCCCCACGCCTGATCATTTCAAGACCAGCTTTGTCTCCCAGCAGCAACGTTTCAGCTGCCAGGCCCCTGCATGCACCCAAGTAACAGGGCAGCAAAGTGGGCCGTCGCCCACAGAGAAGGTAACAAACGCGGCTGTCCCTGGCCGGCCAGGAAAGGAGCCCTGAGTTGGAATTGCGGTCTGTTCGGGTACCACACGCTGGGGGCTGAGACAATACACATGTGTTGTCCCGCAGGTCTGGAGGCCGGGAGGCTGAGGTCAAGGTGTCAGCAGGGTTGCTGCCTCCGTAGGACTGGGAGTGAGAAGTTGTTCCAGGCCTCTCCTTTAGCTTCTGGTGCTTTCCACGCACTCTTCCCTGTTCCTTGGCTTGGAGATGCAAAAGCCCCATCTCTGCTTTCATCTTGACACGGCCTTCTCTCCACGTGCGTGCCTGCATCATAATTTCCCCCTTTTATAAAGACACGGTCATTGGATCTGGGACCACTTCGCTGCAGTGAGACCTCATCGTAACTAATTACATCTGCAACGACCCTGTGTCCAAATGTTGGTCATATTCTGAGGTACTGGGGGTTAGGACTTCAACATGTGAATTTGGGGGGAACAGAAACAATTTAACCCATAACAGCTGGTTTTTCCCTAGGGAGAGGGCAGTATTGGGTCCACATATGCCTGTGTTTCAAAGCTCGTGGGAGACCATCGTGGAGTGTTTCCTAGGCCTCTGTGTAGAAAGGAGCTTGGAGGTCAAGATGATCTAGCCTCTGCTGATGGGTCACCTCTCTGACACCCATGCTGGTGACTGTCCTTTCTGAGTGTGAATACCTCTAGCAAGGGGAACTTACTCCTACCTCCCCGCTCCTTGGGCTGCTCTTAAATACAGCTGAAATCTGTCTCGGTAGCTCCATCCAATTTATCCCTTGTCTACAGCTAACATTAATCAGTGATCAGTACAATAAACACAGGAGGACTAGCTATCGTCACTGTAACCCAGACCAAGCCGAGTGTGGCACCAGGCCCTGTGGGTGGGAAAGGTGCCTCGGGCTGGCACTGGAAGATCCCGAAGGGATCCTGTCTTTGTGATCCACTCCAAGAACTTGATGCATGAGCTTGGACCAGCCGCCTGGCCTTGACAAAATGCTACATTGTAAGCAGTCAATCAAATAAGACACGTGAGGGAGGAGGGGCCCATAGTGGTCTCTCAGAGGAGTGAGCTGAGCCGCGGCAGAGCCTGGGAGGGAGGGCTCACAGGCTCCCACCACCCAGCTGGGGGACCACGGGGAGGTTACTCACCCACTCTGGGCTCCCGAGTCCTGGGTGTAGGTATAACAGCACCTGCCCGAGGGGTCCTTGAGGATGATGCGTGGTGGGCCCAGCACTGGAAGGGGCGTGGGCAGGAAGTAGGAGGCCCAAGTCGGCGTCCTCTCGCAGACGCTGGGCACCCTGACCTGGGCCAAGTCGCCAGATCCGCTTGTGTCCCTCTTTCCTCCTCAAAGTGGAGTTGATGAGAGCTGGGTCTGAATTGAGCAAACACTTGTGATGCGATCTGAAAACGAGAAACTGCTATTCGATGCGTTATTATCTCATTGGATTCCACAGCTCGGGAGGTGAAAGTCCTTCTCCATGCTCTGTGGGTTGCCTCCCCAGCACACTGTATCCCCACTGAAGAAGGGGGAAGGGCAGGCGGAGGTCAAGCAGAGGTCAAGGGTCATGAGGGAAGGATGGGAAGGCAGTCAGGCGAGTCCCTTGCATGAGCTCCCAGGATGAGCCCATGGCCCAGCTCACTGGTCTCTGCGGGGCTCCAAGCTCAGAGAGCCCTGGACCAGAGCCTCCCCCCAGGCTCTCCATCCTCTCCCCACCCACCTCCACGGGGAAACTGTCTCCCGCCGGCTGCTTCCCGCTTGGCCGGCAGTGAATGCACCACCATGTAACACTGGAGCTGAAAGACCAGTTTCTCACTTGAGATCTCTGCAGGTGGGCAGGGTTGGGCCAAAAAAAATTTTTTTGTTTTAAATCAGTATTAGCTTTGCAACTTTCTTACAGTAAATTTGCTTTAAACTAAGAATATTAAATCATTTACAAGGGCCCTCCAGAAATGCTATACTATCTATTCTTCCAAGGAAGGCAAGCAGTTTGAAAGACTTTTTTTTAAAGAAAGGATAAAAGAACAATATAATATGCCAGAAGAGAAGGCTAAAAAACATATATTTCTAGAAAAACAAGAGATATTCTCGTTATAGTGTCTGGCTAATGGATATCAAAACCTTTTCAGGAAAATCTATGGCGATGAAGAGCCATCCCTTCGTTTGAGAGCTGTTAACTCTGGGAGGAGGGTGGCTCACAGAGAGTGGAGATGGCTGGGACCGTCAGGTCTGCCCCACCAACTCTTGCATTTTTCCTGAAGAAGAGACTGCGGTCCAAGTGGTAACTGATGTATGTTTATGGAGCACCTCTTATCTCCCAGGTCTTTTACCTGAATTAACTCGGTTCTCTAATAGTTCTGCATGGAGACATTAGCATCTCCACCCTAGAGAGACAGAAGCCGCAACGCTGAGCACAGCACAGACACGGTAGGGTTCCCCGGGCCTTGTCCCTTCTGTGCCAGAGACGCAGGCGTCACAGACAGAGCTCAGGGCGGCCTTTCTCCCAAGCTTGTGCCCCGGTGCTCCAGGAGGCTTGGGCCAAGCCTGCCTCCATCTGGAAGGCAACAAGAGCTTGGGTGTGAGCCAGTGGTGGGAGCGCAGAAGAAAAGGCAAAGAGGGGGCTGACAGGAGGGCCGGGGTCAGCCTCTGGGAGTGGCCCCCCTCCCCGCCCTTGCTGTGATCACAGGAGAGAGGCTGGAGGACAATCTTTGTGACGCCTCCCTGAGAGGCTGGCAAGGCAGGCCCCAGGGAAGCATCGGGCTCCGTGGACCGAAGGCGCCATTCCCCTCAGGTGTCAACCCTCTTTGAAACTCTGTGGCTCCCCAAGGCTTATGGTCACTCTCACGGGCTGTATTTAGGCCTCCACCATCTCCTTTGGAGACAGCATTATAATCTGATCACGTTCTCTCTCTCCCACGGACTGTGGCCTCTTCACAGTGACCCACAAATGTTGACCTAATGAGGGACCCCTGCCCCCATCCACCCTACCCCAATAAAGGAGGAAGGAAACGGCCCCGAATCTATTGCTAAAGGAGGTGCACAGAATGCACAGCAAGGACTAGCAAAATACCTTGAACGTTTCAGCTGTGGGGCAGCCCCAGGGCCCCGTCTAGAGCCCGTGAGGACGCTGCCGTTCTTCGTGACACTGGGCAGGTCACTTGCCCTTTTGGGGGTTCGCCCTCTCGTCTTTAACAAGGGCTGAGCACCTCCAGGCACTTTCGGGGTAGCCAAGAAAACCAAGAGGACAGATGCCTGAAGATCAAATATTTTAGAATCTACAGCATTCTTGCAAATATACGGCGTTGTCAACGGTACCTAGTTATTCGGAGATGGGACCAGGCCTGTGGACTGACTGCTCTATATTTTTAAAAAATTAAAGAACTAATTTACACTCTGCCTTGTTCCAGAAAGTATTATAACTGGGCGGCTACAAATTTCCATTAACTTCTTTTCTGTATCCCCAAAGTAACTCATTTTTATTGTAGAAAATTTAGAAAACACAGATTTAAAAAAATGCTAACCATCATCTGCCCTCACACTCACTGTATCTATTTCAGTATTTATTCTTCTGGGCTTTTATTCTGGGCAGCGAGACACTTTGAAATATTTACTTAACGAAAACAGGATCTTACTAGATGATTGTTTTTGAACTTGTTTTGAACTTTCTCATCAATTGGGAATATCTAACCATGTCAATACAGAGAAATTTGCAATTATAATTTTGAGTGGCTCCTAGTATTCCATTATAAGACGGTGCATACATTTGAAACAAACCATTGAGTGTTTCATCTACTGTTTTTGCTACTTTCTCATTACTATCAGTATTAATAGTAGATTACATATCTTTATGCAGAGTGTGGATCAAGATCTAAAGATAAGAAGCATGGTTCCCTTGGCCTGGTGGAGGGCCCTGTGGATGGGAGTTGAACTTGAGAGACGCTCTTCCCAACAGAACCACATAGAACAATGAGGCACTGCAGCCAGGGTGCTAACCCCTTCCAGAATGACCAACCAGTGTCTTCATTCCCAAGCAAGCTGGTCACCGCTCACTACTGAGAGGAGGTAAAATATATTGCTTCTGCTACACTAGTGGGAAATGTCTAGCCAAATATTTTTTTTTTGCAGACAAAGAGTTTTAGAATGTGATTTGTCTCAAATTTGTGGATTTTTTTTCATCTTGTAGCAGTTTTTATTTTTTATGTTTTTTAATCTTTTGATTCCCTTGCTGGCTCCTGGCTCAGTCCTCTCCCGCCACAGAACATTCTAGCGATGACCTTCACCTTTATACTGCTAAGGATGAGTCTGACAGCCTCTCCTTCCCTGATGTCCCAAGGACTAAGGCCCATCCGCTGCATGGATCTTTTAACATATTTTCTCTTGGCTTGAGGGAGGTGTCTGACGACTCTCTCATAAGAAATGCAGCCTCTCTCAAAAAAAAAAAAAAAAAAAAGATCTAAAGATAAATGAAATAGTGAAAAGAAATCATGGTTTCTCCCACTGGATTCCCTTGTCTAGTTCAGATTAGAAAATAAAAATAGTAAAATCATAAAAAAGGTTCAGCAAGATTCTGGTTTATCTAAGAGCATACTCCTCCGGTCCTTTTTTGAATATCAAATATATAAGTCTTTTCTTTTTTATTTTTATTGAAGTAAAGTTGATGTATAATATTACATAAGTTACAGGTGTACAATATAGTGATTCACAATTTTTTTTTTTTTTTTTTTTTTTTTTTGTGGTACGCGGGCCTCTCACTGCTGCGGCCTCTCCCGCTGCGGAGCACAGGCTCCGGACGCGCAGGCCCAGCGGCCACGGCTCATGGGCCCAGCCGCTCCGCGGCACGTGGGATCCTCCCGGACCGGGGCACGAACCCGTGTCCCCTGCATCGGCAGGCAGACTCCCAACCACTGCGCCACCAGGGAAGCCCGTGATTCACAATTTTTAAAGGTTATACTCCTTTTCCAGTTATTATAAAATACTGGTTGTATTCCCCATGTGTGCAATATATCCTTGTAGCTTATTTTATACATAATAGTTTGTACCTCTTTACCGCCTACCCCTATGTTGCACCTCCCCACTTCCCTCTCTCCTACCCCTACAATTCTTTTGTTTTAAAAGAAAAAGCTTTCTTTGCTCTGCTGATGCCTAAGCATGTGCTTAACTTTCTCTCTTTGTGCTTCTACACCAGCTGTTCTTAGAACGACTTCGCCAAAGGGGATGAATCTTTGCAAGACTGTGAAGACTTAATACCTAATTGTCTTCCAGAAACATGTTACCAGTTTATATTTTTTGGAGATGAACCTATTTCTCCACACCTTCTTTGCTAATCTTTTAGGCCAAAAGTGGCTTTGTTTTCGTGTGCATTCTATTGACTAAGGAGGTTGAATGCTTTTTTTCATATCGGCTGTGTGCGCTTATTGTAAGAATGGTTAGTTCTTATTTCATCTCATCTATTTTACACTGAACTATTTGCCTCTTTCTTTTGTCTGTCAGTATAGCTTTGTATTTTAAGATCTTAAATCCTATGTATGTCACATGTGTCATAGCTATTTTCCCAGATGTAATTTGCCTTTCATGTTTCTTCGTTTTTTAGATTTATAAGACTAAATTTTTTTTTATGATCATTTCTTCCAGCATGTTACTTTATTGATATTTCCTTTGGTGTTATGCTTACAATGCTTTTCCTACTACAAGTTTACATAAAATTTTACCTCTTTTTCCTTCTGGTACCTTTACATTTAAAAAAAAATATATAGGGCTTCCCTGGTGGTGCAGTGGTTTAGAGTCCGCCTGCCGATGCAGGGGACGCGGGTTCGTGCCCCGGTCCGGGAAGATCCCATGTGCCGCGGAGCGGCTGGGCCCGTGAGCCGTGGCCGCTGGGCCTGCGCATCCGGAGCCTGTGCTCCGCAACGGGAGAGGCCACAGCAGTGAGAGGCCCGCGTACCACAAAAAAAACAAAAAAAAATAAAAAAATATATAAACCATGTGCAAATTATTACCATGGATGTTATGAGGAGGAAATCCAGCTTGATTTTTTTCCAAATGGTGAGCCAGTTATTCCAAAATGATGTATTGGGCTTCCCTGGTGGCGCAGTGGTTGAGAATCCGCCTGCCGATGCAGGGGACACGGGTTCGTGCCCTGGTCCGGGAAGATCCCACATGCCGCGGAGCGACTGGGCCCGTGAGCCATGGCCGCTAGGCCTGCGCGTCCGGAGCCTGTGCTCCGCAACGGGAGAGGCCACAGCAGTGAGAGGCCCGCATACCAAAAAAAAAAAAAAAAAAAAAATGATGTATTGACTGGTTCATTCTTCCCCACTTAATTAGAATTCCATCTTTATCATATCTGATCATTTACTATAAGTAGAGCTCTTTCTTTACTTTTCATTCTGTTCCTTATCTGTTTGTTCCTAAGACAGTATCATTCTGTTTATATTTTTGTCACTTAAAAAAAATATGTTTTAATATCCGGTAAAATCAATGCTCCTCCTTTTTTTAAAAAAATAAAATAAAACTTGACCGGTTTCACACATTCTGCCAGTTCAACTTTAATATCACTGTCAAGTTCCAAAAATAATTTCATTGGGATAGAGACCGGAATTCTAATGAATGTATATCGTTAGTTTGGGATGAATAAATGTGTTTACGATGTTAAGCTTTCCCAATTCTATTTTTTCTAGTAAGTTTTAAAAAACGTATTCAGTAAAGTTTGTAGTTTTCTGACTTCAGATCCTATATACCACTTGTTTCCTCCGTATTTTATATTTTTGTTGCTATTGTGAGCAGCCTTTCTCTTTCTCTCTCTTCCTTCATGTTTTCTTAACAACCACAGAATGTTGTTAGTAGGGTCTCCAAGAAGGCAGGGGCTCAGGACCCACAGCCCCTCTGAGATCATCTTTTCCCTCATTAATGTCAAAGCGGAGAGTTCTGGCGGAAGGTTCTACATGGACTTAAATTTGTTGGACGCTTCTGGGAATTCATAGAACACTCCTTCAGAATCTCTCACTACCCCAGATGTGATAAAGCAAAACACAGCTCTCCTGGACATTTTCATTTGCTCCTCTCTCCAGGCAGTGTGTACTCAGTTTTCTCTTCAGATGCTTCTGAAAGGGAACTCCAGACACCCCAACCTCACTCTGGGATGTCCAGACTGAGGGGTCCTTGATGGTCTGTTTCACCCTTCCGTGCATCTGTCACTCCTAGAACAGTAATGGGCACAAAATTAGGACTCATAACATGAATAGTTGACTTGGACCACTTGGAAACCAGACTATATTCAATGGTCCTCAAGTCTGGCTGAATATTAGAATAATCTAGGGAATTTTTAAAACTACTGATGCCTAAGCCCTAGCCTTGGAAGGGCTGGTTCAACATCAGGGATTGGGCATCAGTATATTTTAACTCCCTCCTCCCCACCCCTGCCCCAGGGGACTCTAGTGTACAGCCAGGGCTTAAAACCACTGCTTTAAATTATGCCCAAATTATTCATCAAATTCTCATTTACAAGCAGTAGAAACAAACTATGGATAATTTATGCAATAAAAAGGAATTTATTTAAACAATATTTAACCAAGTATCTTTGGCCTTTGGGTAGGCCAAAGAACAGTACATATGTCCCACAGCATATTATAGACTGGTACCGTGTAAACACTATTGCCCATGGCTGTACACATATACCCAGGGGCAGATCTGGATTTTGAGGGGCTGTTCTTTAACAAAAAATCATGAACAGAAAATTAGGCACAAAAGTAAATATTTCGAATGAGAGAAAATACATCACAAAAATTAAATATTTAAAAAACTGATAAATACCGTAAACATCACAAAATCTAGAATATTACATAACAGTTTAATTATTTTCCTGACACACTTCACATTACATTTTTCCATTTCGTTTTTGGACTATGTAAGAATAGCGTTATAAAATGTAATTTATAATATTTTCTATAGAGAGCATAGATAATTCAGTCTTTCTTTTAGTATGATTGATCCAAATTTCTTTTCTAAGCAACTTTTAAAATATAGAAGAGTTTTAGATTTACAGAAAATGTGAGGATAGTGAAAAGAGTTCCTGTATACTCCTCATCCATTTTTCTCTATCATCTATTTGTTATGAATGAATCAATACTGACACATCATTATTAAATAACTCCATACTTTATTTGAATTTCGTTAGTTCTTCCCTAAGCTCTCTTTTCTGTTCCAGGATAATACACCACATTCATTTAGTCACCACGTCTCCTTAGGCTCCTCTGGGCTATGATAGTTTCTCAGACTCTCCTTCTTTTTGGTAACCTGGACAGTTTTGAGTTTTATAGGTATTTTGTAGAATGTCCATCAATTTGGGTTTGTCTGTTTTTCTCATGGTTTGATAGAGATTCTAGGTTTGGGAGAGGAAGACCACACAGACAAAGGACCACTTTCATCCCATCTCAGCCCACCTGGCTGAGATCCAAGTTTGTTTCATATTTTTTATAATTCAGAAAAGTTTCTTTCAGCTTCCTACTCATTATTGGCAACGTCGTGTAAAGTTGTTGCATTGTTGTCAGATTTGGGAAAACCTCTATCAAGTTTCATTTGTGATCCTGAAGGTTTAGAAGGATTTCCCATAGACGAGCTTCTGGCTCTGTGCATTTGTATCTTATTTCTCCTCTGCTCTCCACATAGTTCAGGACCTGGCGCTAAGGACGTATCCTTTGGCAATACAAACTCTGACCCTGCACCTTCATGACCAGAGGCTGGGTGAATTGGCACAGTGAGAGGTTGAAATGTTCCTGGCAGCCATTCTGACCTCAGGATGGATAGCAAAGACTATGGAAATAATCATGAACCACATAAACGTGTCACACTGAGCCCAAACTAACTGTACCCTAACTCAGCTTCCCCCTAATTAGCTTGTTCACCCAAAATGCTGCAGCCACACCAACACCACCTAGTCCAAAAGGAAGTGTGACAAAGGGTTAGTTGGAGAGGAAAGAGTCTTAACCAATTGTAATCAAAATATCTGGCTTCTGCAGATTTTACAAAAATGTGTCAACATGTTGGTGGAACCCGCTTCCAGGCTTTGGAAGAAGCTCATTCAAGTGAGGAGGCCTGCAGGTAAAGTCATTGGATTCGCTGTTAATCTGGCTTTGCAAATGCCTCAGTGGGCACTGCTGACCCCGTTGGCCATGGACCCCAAATGCAGCTGTTTGAACCACTAGCCTCACTCTCTCTGAAAATGAGATGAGAAGATTCTTCCCTGTGCTTGCTCTGGGATGTCACCTCCTTCCAAGTCACACTTTGGGCAGGTGTTTTTGATTGGCTGAGCCTAGATCATATGACTACGCCCGAGCTGTGGGGAAGGCTGGGGATGTATCTGTTAATTTGAGAGAGGACAAGCTCTTCTCGTGTGGGATCCCCCAAACTAAAGAGGAAGTTTCATCACTTGTATTTGCATAAAGAAACATAAAATGATACAAATCTGATACAAACCTCTGGGGGAAGGGTATGTACAGGAAGATGAGGAGCACGACTTCTCAATGTGTACACTTGCATGTCATTTTGAGTTTTAAAACACTTGCATATATTATCTAGTCAAAAATAAAAATTTTTAAAGGGTAATATAATCATATTACCAAATGTCACAAATCTAGGTAACTTCTGTCTTTAATCAACATTCTCAGCAAGGATTAAAAACACAACTCTACAAAGTGCACCACATTTAAATCTGTGTGATTTAATGCCACCAAATCCATCAGTCTGATCTGCTACCTCCTTTCTTTGCCTATTTTGGATCCCCTCCAAATAACTCATTTTCACAAAAGCATCATGAATTGGCAGTGATTACCCTCACTAGGGAGGAGGAGAATTGTGTGGATTTCCCATACAGTGCAGTATAATATGACTTGGTTTCTTGTTAGCAGATTTCAGAAGAGTTTCTCACACACAAAGAAACCCTATCAGAATCAAATACCACACTGGGTCCTGAGATAGAATGAAACACTGAAATGATTCTGAAGATTTGCTCATTGCCCAGAGATGAATCCTTAGGGCTTATGAAGTTGGGGGGTGGGGTGGAGGGGAAATCACCATTCAAGGAGAAAAGTGGAAGTTTCCAGAAAGTGCCCTCTAAGACAATCTTTGTCCATCAGATCAGGATTCCTCTTGGAGAAGAGAAAGCCCTTGATGGGGAGGAGCCCTGGAAGGAGAGGACACAGCCAAGGTGATATTCAGAATTAGCAGCTTGTATGGGACAAACCTGACCAATCAGAATGTACTCCAGCCATTACTTCAGTACCAGGTGTACAGCTGATTTCCTCAGCCTTTCCCCTAATCATTCACACCAGTAGTTTCCTTCTCTTGGTCACCAGGGATTCTAGAGCTTCTCCAAAGCTCAGAAACCCATGGGTATTCAGGAAGAGGAGGTAGAGAGACAACTAGATCCTAACTACTACCTTTCATGGAGCAGTCAGATGTCACCATCACATAATCTATGCAGACCCTGGACAAATAAGAGAATGCACACCTTACACTCAGTGGGCGTTCAATAAATGTCTGACTTAGGGTGGAACGTAAGCTCCTTTTGAGTGAGCTTTATGGTGATATCCCTGGAACTGAATCCATTGACAGGTACATAGGAGGTGTTCAATAAATATTAAGGATAAGTTGATTAAGTGAACGCGTTGGCTGCAGGCTCTGCCAAAGTCTTTCTATAAGGACCCTCCCTCTGATTTTTAGAAATGCTTCATGCTTGGTAATCCCTTTCCAGTCCGACATGACCTAGTCTAAGAAATGGTGGAGAAGCTTGGTTTTGGATTGTCTCTTCACCTGGCAGGACAGGCATGGGAACAGACTCTACTATTCATGAGCTTGTGAAGAATCTTCTTCAGGAAGCTTGTATTCACCTGGGATCACTGCTGCTTCCCTCCCCAAGGAGAAGGGAAGCTTGCCCTCTTTGGATGCCATTTGGAGCCTAGTATCTACTCCCATACCCAGGCCCCGTGCGTGTCCATCAGCACAATTGGAGTGTCAGTTATTCTGTATATAATTATCTACTCTACAACCAGGTCAAGCTATAGAGAGATGGAAAATTTCAGGTGTCCATATTAGTCATCACAACCAATGTGATTTGGTTGGATTTTTTTTTTTTTTAAGTTTTTCAGTTGGACCACTCCGGCCCTAGATTTTTTAATGAGAGACTCACCCAAGCATCATAGGATATAAACACCCAATAAGAACAAGATCCTGGTATCTCAGCCCTGGGTATGACTCCCTTATTCATGTCTGCTCATCTTCCCTGTCCAGACTTTGGGGCTTTATTTTCTGTGATAACTCTGAGGTTGCCCCTTGGATACAAGGACAGTTAAGTTTCTATCTGATGCTCTGCCACAGATTTGATCTTTTGACCTGCCCTGGGCATAGGGCCACTAATCAAGAATGACCCTTGTGTGCAGTACAGGATTTGCCTTCCCAAAGAAAAGTTTGGCCTTTGCCTCAGCTCCTGAAGTAGCTTCTAAGCCCTTGGAATGCCCTGCCTGATAAGAGTGCCTTTGTTTATCTGGAGGCCTTGGGCCACGAGAGAAAGTCTATGCTAACAGAGTGATTTATGGTGGGGGAACTTGGACTACATGGTATCAACTTGACTTTTGGAGAAGCTGGAGACAAAGGTCCACCATGCAGATCCCCAACCATGTCTACATGACTGACCCCCAATAAAAACTCTGGACACCAAGGCTTGAGCTCCCCTGCTTAATAACACTCCATGGATGTTGCTGCACATCATATTATATCATGGAGAAGTAGGTGTTCTTGGGACAACTTGCATCTGGTGCCTCCTGGACCCTGCCCTATACTCTCTCTTTCCTTGGCTGATTTTAATCAGAATCCTTTTATCAATACTTTAATGAACTGTAGCCATGAGTATAATGACTTTCCTGAGCTCTGTGAGCCCTTCTAACAAATTATTGAACCCAAAGGTGGTCTTTTTTTAAAAATTTATTTTATTGAAGTATAGATTCACAATGTTGTGTTAATGCTGAAGGTGGTCTTGTAAGTAGACAGGGTAGGGAGGATCCCTGGAGGAAGAGAACCAGGCATGGCTTTCTTGACATGAGAGAAGCCATTTTTAGCCTAAGCCACTTTGTGATCTAAGCCTGGCCACAATGCTTGTCCTTGAATAGGTCTCAGTAATTAATAATCTTAAGGGATTGGGATTGACATATATACACTAATATGTATAAAATGGATAACTAATAAGAACCTGCTGTATAAAAAAAATAAATTAAATAAAATAAAAAATAATAATCTTAAGGGAACAAAAAATGCAAGAACAAACAATTGTCATCAGGCAAGATAATTAACAATAGCAAAGATAATAAATCAGTTGTAAAGGCTCTCAGTTCTGTTTCGATGGTAAAGATTAGCCTGAAGCTCAACCACCACATCAACTGGAACCTAAGGGAGGATGATGACGACCTTTTCTGACCCTCGTGACTTCCATCACCTAAAGCTTGTACTCTGTCAACAGCCCAGGCACCTTCATGAATATGCAGTGTACCCATAGCTTAAAACTTCCCCAATTTTGCTGTTTGGGGAGATACTGCTTTGGGAAAGATCCCTGGTGTTCTCCTTACTTGCTGCAAGTAATAAATCCTTCCTTCTCCTGATCTTTGACTTGGTTGTTTCTTTTAGCTCAACACCCACCAAGAGGTGAACCTAGTTTTCAGGTAACAGTCTTGGCTCAAACTTGCAATTTGTGTCAGAATGAAAGTGGTCTTGAAGACCCCCAACTTATCTGTGGCAAAATTGATGGTGGTCCTGAAATTTGCAACCCTAAAAGTGGAACTCCACCTGGCCAAATTCCCATGAGAAGTAATCAGTATCTTCATCTTAGACCTTGCAGACATTCTAGTCTTACTCACGTCCAGGTTGACAGGTCTCTTCTCAGTCATGCCAGGCTGCTCACAGCAGCCGCTTTCCACCACTTTTGATCTCCTAGTTGCCCTTTGCAGCCTTCACTGCTTCATCCCCAAGCCAGGGTAAGCCATCCTTCTTTCTGCTTATCCTCTTGTCGAAAAGTCTCCCTTTCCCATATCACTGCTTTCTCTTACCAGGCACAAACCCAGGCTCATACCTATCCAAACAAGATCCTTTTTCTGACAATCAATTCCTGAACCATCCAAATTCACTGTATCTTCTGGGCTAGCATATGCATATCATACCAGCTTGCTGAAAATAATTTCCAATATATAGACACAGGAGATCCAGTTAAAATAACCTGGAAAAGTCACTATTTACAACAAAGGTATATGTGGAGATCTTGATGTGAATGCAGAAAAGCAGGAGGTCCTTGAATTGAACAGAAAGAAATGACATGAGAATTGGAAAGGACAGTTCTGTATCTTGTATAAGGCAAACCCATCAAAATCGAGAAAGAAAATTAGATTTCCTATTCTATTTTTTTCAATAGTCATCCAAATAATACTTGAGCTAAATGCCATCTATAATAGTATCATGTTTCTTTAAATCTCAGATTAAATGTTGGAGAAGTGCAGTAAAAGCACAATAATTTGGATCAATTGGCAAAGAATTCAATATGAGTTAATGAAAGTTAGACTTACAGAATATAATGGAAGAAACACATTACTTCTAAGCACCTACATAGATTTTTTTTTAATGGTAACCAAGTAGAAGTCTTATGGGTCGATTGTAATAAGTAGACAATTTTCATATGCCATTTCACATTATTTTAATACAAACTGGTGTTACTCAAGTGCTTTAATAACGTGGAAAGGAGTTTCCATCCTTAATCAGGTTAAATATTTTTCTTCCAAGGCATGTAAGTTGCTTGGTAAACTCTGTAAAAGAGTAATTCTTATCCCTCATGAAGATAAAATTGAGGAAAGAGGAGGGATGGGAAAGAGGCCTAAATTAATAAAGACTTACTTGATTTGAATGAGTTGGCATATTATAGATCTACAGTATCAAGAGATGGCTTGCTTTCCACAAATCAAAGTAGATACATACTGAGAAATGTATGGTCCAAAAAGTACTATTAATTCTTCATTTCACTTATTTATGCATTTTTATTTTCCTGCACTAATTCATTTAGCAAACATTTCTTCAACATCTTTCTCATTTCAGGCCTCGTGTTCGGTTTTGATTGGTGTTTGATTCCTAGATGTGCAAAACACTGCTTCTGCCTGTAAGGAGTCTGCAAATGACTACAGGGTGATAAATGGCTGTCTGGTGTGTTCTCAGAGAGCGCAGGGGAGGGGATACTCTCCTTCTTCCTAAGCATGGTGCTACTTATTTCCCAGCCTTCTTTGTGGTCACATGTGGCCATATGACTCAGTTCTTGCAATGGAGTGTTGACAGAAGTCATGCTGTCTATAGCTGGGTCTAGGCCTTGAGAGATGGGCATGCCTCCTGCAGTCTTTCTTTCTTTTGGGACTGGGACAGAGTGGTCCAGCTTTGGCCACAGATGAGGACAATATCCTCGGGTCTAAAGGATAATGGAGCAATGACTTGATAACTTGGAAAAAAATTGAGTCCCTGCCCACAAGCCTGGCACCCCTAAATGAACAGATGGAACAGAACTGCCCACAAACCTGGCACAATCACTTTGGAACTGTTACTTGAGGGAGAACAAAAAAACTAAACATTTAAAACCACTTTGTGATGGGGTCTTTTTCTTTATTTTTATTACAAAAGATATCAAACTTATAGCAAAGTTTAAAAAAATTGTACAGTGGACAGCCATATGCCCACAGCTTGAATCTACCATTAACATTTTACTACACTTAAAAAAAAAAAAAAAAAAACCTATCCATCTTTCCACCCAACTATCCATCCATCAGACTTTCTCACTTTTTTGGACACAATTCAAAGTATATTGCAGTATCCGTATACATTTCCTTAGTACACTGAAGACTGAGTTCACCTGAAGGACAAAGCAGAGATGGGCCTTCCAGGCAAAAGAAACATCATATACAAGGGCAATGAAACACTGCACACAAGTGGGAGGTTGTAGCATTTTGAGAATTGCTATTGTCTCCATCTGCCTACAGCTTAGGGTAATGATGTGAGGGCAGCTGAAGATGAGCATTAAAAGTTGACCGGGGTTCCAGTGCTTTGCTAAGTGCATTGGACTTGGTCCTCTAGACAGTGGGGAGCCATCAAAAGGCTTTAAGCAGGGAATTGACATAATTAGATTTGAATTTTAGAATGCAGTTTAGAATACGGGTGGTGATGTAGAAAATTATACGGGAAAGAAACAGGAACTAAAAAGACCCATTACGAAACAGGTGAAATAGTCCAGAGGCTGAGGACCCAAACTAGAGCAGTCACTGTGAAGACCAAGACCACAAATTGGGGAAACAGATCGGAGAGTCCTGATTCTGGTTATTCCCACTTCCGGGACCAACTTCCATCTCTTCTGCATGTGCTCTGGTTCAGGGAATCTCCTCTATTAATTTTGTGATAAGGACTGCCATCGTCTTCCACAATAACCTTTATTCCCTTCCATAGGAATAGAAGTTTCAGCTTGGTTAATCCAGCTAAAAAGATGATGATTCCCAGCCTCCCTTGCAGCTAAATATGACCGAAGGTATGGTCAGATTCAGGCCACTGGGATGTGAGCGGGAACAGAGTACGCAACTTCTGGGGTGTTCCTGTAAAAGAAAAGACGCCTGTGCTCCCTTCCTTCCTTGTCTCTTTCTCATGGGCTGGAATGTGGAGGTGGTGGAGAGCTATCCCTGACAATTTGTTCAAGAAGAGGACTCGATGGATGGGAAAGCAAGGAGGTGGAAAGGTCCTGCGTCCACACACAGTTGAGCTGTGACCCTGCACTACTTGTCTGGACTGTTTCATGAGACAGAAACAAATCTTTATCTCACTTGAGCCACTGTATTTGGCGGAATATTATTACTGGAATCCAGCGTGTAACAATGAGATAGTCCAGAGTAGCTAAAGAGATGGATTCTCCCCATGTAAGTTCTAATCTTGATGACTCCTTAAGTGCAAAATGCCGTTATGCCCCTGGCGGTCCAGTGGTTGGGGCTTGGCACTTTCACTGTCGTGGGCCTGAGTTCAATCCCTGGTCGGGGAACTAAGATCCTGAAAGCCACGTGGCACGGCCAAAAGAAAAAGGAGAGAGAGAGAACTGGTTCAGAGAATACAATCAGGGCTTCCCCGGTGGCGCGGTGGTTGAGAGTCCACCTGCCGATGTAGGGGACACGGGTTCGTGCCCCGGTCCGGGAGGATCCCACGTGCCGCGGAGCGGCTGGGCCCGTGAGCCATGGCCGCTGAGCCTGCGCGTCCGGAGCCTGTGCTCCGCAACGGGAGAGGCCACAACAGTGAGAGGCCCGCGTACCGCAAAAACAGAAAAGACTACAATCATACAATCCTTGGAGTTAGAAAGACTGGGGTCTGAATACAAGCATGCCATTGGCTGGGTGGCCTCAAAAAAGCTATTTAACTTCTCTGGAACTTGCTTTATTGTCGGTACCTTATTGTTTTCTTCGGTAGAAGGGGAGAAATGGTCATGTTACTGTGAAAAGTAGTAAGTGTCTTTTGCCTTGAGAAAAGTTTGTGCCCAGTGCCTGGCACGCGGTGGGCCTCCCACATGATGGTATTGTCGTTATGAATAACTGGGGGGAAGAACGCAGAGACGGTGCCAACATTTGCTTTTCTCGCTGGCCCGCACCGTACCTGCTTTCTGATTTTTTAAAAGACTTCGTTTGTTAAAGAGAAGTTTTAGGTTTACCACAAAACTGAGAAGGCGGCACAGGGATTTTCAATGCACCCCTACTTCCACACATGTATATCCTCCTGCATTATAACGTCAGTCATAAAAAAAAAATTTTTTTTTAACCAGGGATGAACATACGTTGACACATCATAATCCCCCAGAGTTCACCTTAGGGTGAACTCTTGGTATTGTACATTCTATGGTCTAGACAAATGTATAGTGTCATGTATCCATCATTATAATATCATACAAAGCATTGTCACTGCCCTAAAAATCATCGGTGCTTTGTCTAGTCACTCTCTGTTCCCCCACACCAAGGGCCACTACTGATCTTTGAAAATTTTCTCCATAATTTTGCCTTTACTCGACGTCATAGAGCTGAAATCACACAGTACGTATTTCAGATTGGTTTCTCCGGTGTGACCTCATCTTAACTAATTTCATCTGCAATGACCCTATTTCCGAATAAGGTCAAATTCTGAGGTCAGCACATCTTTTGGGTGGCGGAAGGGGTAGGGGTGGAGGGGGAGGGAGGAATTCAGTTTAACTGGCAACACCTGGGATGAGGAGGTGCTTGAATTAGAAATGCCTGGGCCCCTCAGCTGAGCTCCGGGAGCTCCCTCCCTAGCTCCCTCCCTGCCTCCCTCCTTCTTTCCCCCCTTTCCCTCCCCTCCCACAGCTTCTCTTGCTTCTTCCCCTCCCTCTCTCCTGTCCCCTCTGTTTCTTCTTCCCATTCCCCTCCCCACACCCCCCCCTCCTCCATCATCTGTCCATCTCCTTAAGAGGCCCCAGTGAGATGCACAGATCAGGAATGTCAGGCTGCCCACAATGGCAGCAGCCCCGAAGCAGCTCCCAGACAGCTCCCCGGCCCTAGGGAAGGAGAGGAGGCCAGGCTCATCTGCATGTCCTTCTGCTTTGCAAACCTTGTCTCTGCGGCCATTTTTTAGCAGTGGCTTAACTCACAGGGACCCTGCCGCGGCCCTCACGCTGTCATCCCAGACCTGCAGGCCACGTCGCAGCTCTCCCTCCCTGCTGTCACGGGGACACCCGCTGCCCCGCTGACAGCCAGCCCGCTTTCCTGACATTGTGACGCATCTGCCTGGACAGCCGAGGAGAGTGCTGCAGTTTCCATGGAAACCTGAGTGCCTGTGGGGACTCTAATAGGACTCTGACCACTGGAAGGGCCCTGAACGAGATGCCAAGAGTTTAGGGACAGGGGTCAGCCAGCTTGCTTCTCTGGCGAAGAATTACAAAACCTGGCTACCCGCTTGAAGTGAGGATGAGGGGCTATGTAAGAAGGACAAATACAAACTAGCCTTTAAATGGATTATCTTGCCAGTTGCACGAGGCTTTCGTTTGGCTGTCCGTGGGGGCTTGGGGTTATACCCGAAGGAAGAGAGGGATGGAGAAAGAAGGTGGAAGAAGATGGAAGAAGATGGAAGGAGAGGAAGGTGTCTTGTTCCTCTGTAGAGAGAGAGGTGCAGGAAAGAAGCAGGAGGCTCGGTTTTGATGAGAGACATGTTGAATCTTGCAGCCCCAGCAGGACCACCCGGAGTCCAGGAGATGCAGTGGAGGAGGGGGTCCCATCTCAAGTTCTGTCTTCCCCTCAGTTTTTCCCGGATCATGGTGCAGCTCAGGACCTCTGAAAGCTTAGCCGTCCTGAATGGAGGACTTTGGGACCAGACAACATGTGGCCAATGGGCCAGTTCACCAAGAGCATCTCCCTTCTGGATCTGCTACACTAATGAGTGGCTGTGCAGCCCTTGGAGGTGCCAAAGAGAGGCCCCAAGGCTGAAGACGATGAATGAGGTCTTTTAACTTTGAGAAATATTCACAATTGTAGTTATTAGCAATAGCATCCTATTCAGCGATTTTTGACGACATACAATTTTTGTTTATTGACTCCTAGGGGTGTATTTCATTTACTGTTGACTGAGCATGGGTCCCCAGGATCTACCCTCCCTTTCTCTTGGTAGGTATAGAATTGTCCAGCTGGACTACATTTCCCACCTTCCCCTGCAGCCAGCCATGCCCACGTGACTAAGTTCCAGAAAATGGGATGCTGTGGAAGTGAGATGTGCCCTCCCAGGGTCCTGCCCTTCAGGGAAGCTGCTTGCCTTCCAAACCTCTTACCCGGCCTGGAAGGCACACTTAGGGATAGTGAACCAGGTCCAATGAGGGTGAGACCACAGGGAGCAGTGGAGCAGCAAGAAGGAAGGAACCTGGATCCCTGGCAGACCCAGTGGATCCGAACTGCTGCACTCTCCAGCCCTTGGACTGCCCTGGATAACTCGAACCTCAAATGAGAGGAAAACGAGCCTTCTCTCTTATCTAAGTTGCTCCTACTTTCATCTCTGTTAAAGCAGCTGAACAAATACGTCCTAACCGCATCAACAAGTAATTTGCTCTTCAACATGCACACTTATTGGTGTTCGGAAAACATGACAGTTAAACTTGAACCTACTCTTTCCTGTTGAAATGACTGCTCACACATCACCTGTTTTTGCCTGTTAATCAACACAATCCACCACTTTCACCCAGAGGGCTTCTTATCTCAGGAAGTTGGCCCAGAACCCTTTAGAAAATATTCAGGTTCTCAAAGAGCCAATGGAAAGGTCAAATCATATGGTTCCACTCCAGAGAGGGAACCTTGGTTTTAGGAGTTGTAGGAAAGCCCGGGGGGCCCCGTGACCTTATATTCCAGATCTTGATGACAATTTTAATTTAAAAGATTCTGGGCCAGTTCACATAAATGTATCTGTAAGTGTGTGTGCTGTGGGTTTTGCGAAGAAATGTGGTCATAATCCCTTTGGGCACCTCAGCTGAATGTCATCCCTTTATGCTATTTTGCCTTCTCACCCTCCGACTGTCAACCCCAGAGGATATGAACTCAGAAGACCGAGCCAGTCATCCTGACCTGCTGTCCTCTCTGATTTCCTTTTTCTATTCTGACTTGAACTGAACTGTACTTATCTGTAGAGAAGTGCTTTTTTTTTTTAAGAAATTAAGCTCCTTTAGAGATTAAAGTTTGGCTCCCTCAGCTTCCTTACAAACTCACAGTATTAAAACTGGGTCATAGAAAAATAGTTGTTCCATTTTCTAACCAGATAATAGCTTCGGGCAGTGCCAGATTCTCCTCCTCTGGGCCCGCCTTCTTCATGGGCCTCTTTGCAACCCCCGCCCCCTCCCTGGGCCAAGGGCACTCACCCTTGTCACTTACCAGCTGATGCCGCACTGTACCCTTTTCCTTGTCATCACTACTTGATGCTATTGGCCTTCAGGGGCCCCTCTCTGCTTCCCCTTCCTTTTCACACACCTCCCTCCTCCCCCCAGGATGCATTTTGATCAGGGGCAAGGACACTTTACTGGGTCATGGTGCTGAGAGTAGAATTTTTGGTCTGTCCTCAAGGGTTTAAGGCTCCGAGACTGTCGTAGATGGTGTTATTATTCAAAAATATGTGCTGGCCCTTCCTGAAGGAGATGATACTCTGCTGTCCCCCTCCCAACCCCCAGCATCAGGCTTGACCACGTGACTTGCTCTCGCTAACAAAGTCATGTGACATGCATCCCGTCCAGGCAAAAGCTTTAAGAACCAGACCACGTTTTGCTGTGTGTTTTTTCCCCTCTTCCATAAGCTGGAAAATGGGCCAGAAAAAGGCTGCTTCATCAGCCTAGATCCCAAAGAAGATGGCACGAAGCTGGATGTAGTCTACCCATGATGGACGTGTAACTTATGCAAGAAATAAACTTCTGTGGCTGTAAGTCATTGTGGGATGGGGACTGTTGTTACCGCAGCACACTTAGCCTTTTCTGAGTGTTCCAGAACATATGTGGAAATGGGCTTAGACCTCTTTCTATGAAGCTGTGGTTGGGCTTGGACTGGGCATGCCAAGACATTGCTTCATCAGGAGAGGATGTTGTGGAGAGATTAAATCTACCTCTGCTCGAGGTCTTAGAAATAATTTTTCTTTCCCCTTGTTCAAGACTTGTTGTGACCTTGATGTCATCTGTTCCCATACGTGCCCTCATTTTCATCCCTGGTCCATCTCAAGGCAGGACATAACCTGTCTTCCTGAGCCCCAGCAAGAGACCATTACACAGAAAGAACTAGAGAGCGATGTTGATTTTACTGACGATTTCATAGGGAGGATAGAGAGGTTTTCATCACACATTTTAATGCTAACTGCCTGTTCATGCTCTACGTGATACAGTGTACTCTGGAGCCAAAACTGTTGAGTTGAAATACTGGCTCTTCCACTTACTGTGTGACCTTGGGCAAGTTACTTAAATTCTACGAATTTTCTCTCCCGTAAACTGTGGACAAAACATTCCCGTGTACCAGGGTTTGTGAAATAAAGTTCATATGTTATGGCAAGACAAGATAATTTTTAACATAAGTTCTTCTCTGCCCTTTGGCCTCCTCTCTCTCCCCTCCTGTGCATTGTGTATCTATCTGTCTTATGCGTTGACCAGACCGCCTCCATTGGCAGAAATACCTGCTCAACCAGAAAGAGCTACATTCTTGTAGCATCAAAAAGACAACTCCTTAAAAGATAACATTCCTTCTTGATCTCGTAAGGGGTCACCACGGTGCTTAGATCTGGATTGTACAAACTGTCAATTATACGTCATTGAATGTACAGCCTTCCATCTCAAAAAAACTTTGGAAGCTCTGAGATCTGTTCTGCCTGTTAGAAGTCAAAACACAGTTATCTGAGATGCTCTTCCCGGGTTATAATCCTCAAATCTGGCTCGAATAAAATTTTCCACTTCTTTCATAGATTGACTATTGACTACTTTTCATCGACAGGTTGCTATTATCGGTCTCTGAAAAGTATGAAAGTTTGACTTGACCTGACCTCTTCCTGTTGACAGCCTGTTCATCCTTTACCTGTTTTTTCCTGGTAACGTGAGCTATCTATGTAAACTGAGGCTGGGAGGGAATACAATACCTGACTCAATAAATGTACAACAACTTTAGTTATTACTAGTGTTCTTTCTGTTACTTAAGTCTCCATCAATATGCTTGCTTTCCTGAGTCACTTCCTCCCACCCTGTCTTTCCTTCAACCTTCCCCTGCAGGACACCCAGGCTCGTGGGCTCCAGTCTCCTCCCTGCTAGACTTCAAGTCTTCCACCCTAATTGATCCCCTTGTGTATTTGGGATCCTGGCCTTTGTGCTTGCGTTTGCGCTCTCTCTCTCTCTCTCTCTCTCTCTCTCTCATTTCCCATTTTCTCCTCCCACCCCCCACCCTTCTGTCAGCTGTTCCCCCTTGGAGAAATGACTTGCAGGAACAGCCTGGAACTTAACACTGAGGCTCTTGAGGGATTACACCTCACAGCCCTAGGCACCAAGGATGGAAGCTGGACCCCCCTCAAAACCCCCAACCTCCCAAGTTGGGTCTTCTCACCTCGTCTGCCATTGCAGGCAGTCAGACGAGGACCCCTCTGCAGAGGAAAGGATGCTGGCAATTTGTCCCCAGTATCAGTGAGCTTCAGTTAAGGTACTATCCAGACCTAGAGTGTTTACCTTTCAAAGATTATCTCTCCTTGAAGAAAACTCCCCTTAAAGGCATTCCAGGACAATGGAAATTTCTAGTTAAATCAGGCCAACCAAACGTGGCTGTATTTGAACATCCAGAGCCAGGCCCAGCTGGGGCAGATGACAATGAGATGACGATGAGAACAGGCCCAGAAATGTCTGTCTGATCACATTGTGTGAAATGAGCATGTTTGCTGGTTTTAGTAGCTATGTCACAGTTTTGGCTCATTTAGTCTTGTGTTCCATTAAGACCCTCAGATTTTCCTCATGGGTCCCTTAGGTTCTGCTGAAATTTAGTCTCTAGTGGCTCCAAGTCCGTGTGCCTGGTGGTTCAGAGCGTGGGTGTGGGGTGGGCAGACATCCTTTCCAATCCGAGTTTTACTGTGTGAGCAAGTTATGCTGAGGCTCACTTTCTTCATCTGTAAAGTGGTCATGATGATGCTCGTCACTCTCCTCATCCCGGCCTCGCAGACTTTTTAAGGTTCAACAGGATAAAGTATGTGAAGTGTTTGGTCCAGGGCCTGGGACACAGTAAATTCCCGCTGCTGCTGCTGTTGCTGTTGTTACTGTTACTATTACTGCAGGTCATCTGGCCTTCCAGGCCCCCCTTGCAGCTCTTAAAAAGTGATCTCTGACTCTCTGAGCTTGTTTTTATTGGAATCTTTCCGGGAAATAGTATCATGAAGCCAAGCCACTCTTGCTTGTCCTCAGCATCTTGCTTATTAACCAGTGTTGGTGACAGATGCCGGGGCCCCACTTAGTTTACACACGCTGCCCTGCACGGCCCTATGGGGTTGGCATTACCATTCCCATTTCATGGATGGAAAAGAGGCCCAGGGAGGTTGAGACACTTTCTTGATGTCACACAGCCGGAAAGCAGCAGAACCAAGGTATGAACCAGAGACTATACAAACTTAATTTTTTTTTTAACAACTACTTTTTTTTTTTAGCCCTATCTATGCTCCTGGCACTGTTTCAACTACTTTACAAGTACTACCTCATTTCATCCTAACAGTTCTATGAAGTAGGTACCATTACTGCCTCCATCGTGTGGATGAGGAAACTGAGGCACACAGAGGCTAAGTCACTTGCCTGAGCTCATAGGTGTGAGTAGCAGAGATGGAATTCAGACCCAGGCAACCTGGTCCCAGCCGCCTCATGAAGATGTTCTTTCCCATACGCCTCACCGCCTCTCTTGAGGTTCTGGTTTTCTCAGCGGGCAAACTGGCCGCCTTCCTGGTACATTCATGGCCTCCCCTTCCCTCATGTCCTCAGCCACTTAGAGGAGATGCACTCTGTGTGCATCTCACCAGGACCACAGAGGACAACCAAGTCCCTCTACCCTTCCCTCCTCCTCGGAAGCCCATGGGCTTGGGTAGCACACTGGTAGAGCCAGAGGCAGCTGATGATTGGGTAGGCTGCCAGTGTGGACAGCTTGTCTGTAAGTCCCCCAAGAGAACCAACTTGTCAGAGCTGTCCCAGGTCCTGGACCAGAGCCAGAGCCCAGTGGCCTGTCTCCCTGCCAATCCCACCGCAGGGAGGTCCATCCTTAGCAGGACTCCCTAGGACATCATTTGACAGCATGCAAACAAACAAACAAACAAACAAGAATTCTTGGAACGACAACCTGCCCTGCCAAGCACTGTAAAATCCAACTCCTATAGGCCTGGATCCTGTAGGTAGATGCATACCATCTCTGCCTAAAGAAACTCCCTGAGCATCTGCCAGAGCTCTCCAGCAGGAAAAGGGGGTGCTTACTCCATTTTTTACCAACGTGAGTTATTAGGAAGTGTCTCGTTCTGAGTCAAAGCTACTCCCTTAAAAATTCTTCCCATTCTCCTAGTGCATCTTCTGAAGTAACAAGATCAAGACTGCTTCCTCCTCCACATGACAACCCTTTAATATTTAAAAGCAGCTGTTCTTTTTTTCTCTTTTTTTTAATCTCCAGTTCCCTGGGCTAAGTATAACCAATTCTTCCATCCAGTATTCCTGCAGGGTGGTTCCAAATTCCTCACTAATCAGAAAGCCTTGACTGGAGTGCTCTCAAATCGTCAATGCCCCCTTAAAATGAGGCCCCAGGAACCGAACTCACTGTTAGAACTGGAGCAAGCAGCAGGCACCCCTGGGATCGGATATCCCTAACTCTGGCCTGGTCTTCCACACGTGGGCTGCATGCACTTTCCTTAGGAGCTGGGTTGCCCTGTGGTTTACTTTGATCTTGACTTTGCACGTAAGTTGCTGCCAGCTATGTTTTCCCCACCTTCTAAACTTGGACAAGATAATTTTTTAACCTAAATGCCTGCTTTTTGTATTAATTGCTGTTTAAACTCATCTGAATCCCTTCAAACCAAAATTGTAGTCAAATTCAACATGTTCCCTTAGCAAAGAATACTATCTTACACTTTGCATTCACATCATCTTCAAAACTGAAAAAAAAAAAAACTTTCTTAATACATTTGTCCAAGAAAAATACTGAAAAGACATTCTGCCAGAGGCAAATAAACAAAAACAAAAACCACTGGGGGGACTTCCCTGCCAATCCAGTGGTTAAGATGCTGTGCTTCAAATGTAGGGGGTGCTGGTTCGATCCCTGGTCAGGAAACTAAAATCCCACATGCCACGCAATACAGCCAAAAAAAAAAAAAAAAAAAAAAGCATTGGGTTACCCATTAAAGAGAATTCTCCAGAAGAATGTCGATTGAAGAGACATCCTGTCACACTGATAGTCAACAAGTTTTAAGCAGGTGGCTTGGAAATTAGTTAGAAAAAGGATGACGCGATCATCGTTACTCAAACAGCTATAAATGCACTGAGTAAGATTCTGTCTCATCCACCACAGAAATATCACAATAGACTGGCAAATACTTAATGGAAATCAAATCTTGGGAAGGAGAAGCATCTTGAATTAAAAAACAAAACAAAAACGAATGAGGTTGGTTTGTTTTTTAAGAGTACATGCTGATTCCTAGTGATAACATTTTTAAATGTCCACAAATCATCTGCTTCATATTCAAATCCAGTGGGACTCCAAAGGCCACGTTGATTGGTTTGGAGGTGGGCATGTGACCCAAGCCTGACGAATCAGAGTCAATGGAGAAACCTTTGCTGGAGCTGTTTAGAACTATTTATTCCTCTTTTCACTGAACTATCCTCCTGCCCAACTTGGAAGATATAAACCTGGGGTGTCTTCATCATCACATGAACAGAACCTACCTGAGAAAAAAGTCAACACAGAGGCAAGCAGGGAGACAGGGTAGGCAGCTACTAACTCATTTTATATATATATATATACACACACATATATATACATATATATATATATATATATATATATATTTTTTTTTTTTTTTTTTTTTTTTTTTTTTTTGCGGTATGCGGGCCTCTCGTTGTGGCCTCTCCCATTGCGGAGCACAGGCTCCGGACGCACAGGCCCAGCGGCCATGGCTCACGGGCCCAGCCGCTCCGCGGCACGTGGGATCTTCCCGGACCGGGGCACGAACCCGTGTCCCCTGCATCGGCAGGCGGACTCTCAACCACTGCTCCACCAGGGAAGACCTCATGATATTTTTTGATACCTTGATTTAGATGTGCCTGAAAAACAGAAACTCACTTGGACTTCTCAGTTACAGGAGCCAATAATTCCTTCATTTTGGCTAAGCCCTAACTTTCTTTTATTTTTGTCATTGTTTTGCTTTTTGGTTTTTGTTATTCCACTCTTTATTTTTTCACTGAAGTATAGTTGCTATACATTATTATATAAGTTACAGTTGTACAATATAGTGATTCACAGTTTTAAAGGTTATACTTTACTTATTGTAAAATATTGGATATATTCCCTGTGTTGTACAATATATCCTTATAGTTTATTTTACACCTAATAGTTTGTACCTCTTAATTCCCTGCCCCTAAATTGCCCTTCTCCCATTCTCTCTCCCCACTGGTAACCACTAGTTTGTTTTTTATATTTGTGAGTCTGCTTCTTTTTTGTTATATTCACTAGTTTGCAGTTTGTTGTATTTTTTAGGGCCCACATATAAGTGAGATCATACAGTATTTGTCTTTCTCTGTCTGACTTATTTCACTTAGCATAATGCACTCCAAGTCTGTCCATGTTGCTGCAACTGGCAAAATTTCACTCTTTTATATGGCTGAGTTGTATTTCTTTGTGTATATGTTCTTAATCCATTCATCTGTTGTTGGACACTTAGGTTGTTGCTTCCTTATCTTGTAAGCCCCTAACTTTTTGAAATTTATGTCTATCTCATCTTTTCAGCTCCCTCAAGCCCAACTAATATATGCATTTAAGTCTATAAATGTCCCTCTAAGTATGGCATTAGCTGCATTCTTACAGGCTTTAATATGTCACAGCTTACTTAGTATTCAGTTCAAAATATTTTTTAATATCCACTTTGATTTCTTACTGGACCCATAGGTTATTTAGAAGTGTGTTAATATTCAAACATTTGGGGCTTTTCTGGGAATCTTTTGTCATTATTTCTGGGTCCCACCAGTCTGTAAATATATACACAGGCTCTCATTTCCTATAAAATTTTCTTCCACAAGTATTTTGAGGTCTCCATATAGGCATCTTTCTTACATGGGGTCACAAGTAAGTTCTCCCCCTTCAGGTGCCACCCCGTTTCCACCATTTCCTGATGCAAGTTTGCAATGTAATGTGTTATCTGCTGATTTTATCTCATGGAAGCAGGGGCCTGGAGCCCTCTAGATGTAAAGTTGTGCTTCATTCAAGTAGTGGAGGCGGGAAAGAATGTCCTGTAGTAGACATATTTAGTTCGCCTACCAACATCACTTCCTCGCAGGAGGTATGCTTCCAGTCTTCCATGTAGTTCTAGTGGGTTTGTCAATCATTGTAAAGTCCCTCCTGCCACACTTCCCTCTGTAGAAATGGACATGTGACTCAGGATGGTCAATCAGAGTCATCCTTAGGAATTTTCTATAGTACTATCAACAGCTACCCCAGTCTTCTTCAACTGCAAGGTTATGAGTACAGGGCTTCCAGGGGCTATGTTCATAGCCCCATGGATAAGGCCTGCAGAAAGAATAAAGTCAAGCTGAGACAAGTAGAGCTGAGAAATGGAACAAAAGATAGAAAAGAACCCTGCTAACATCATTTTAACCCTTAGATCTATTGAAAGCTAGAACCTCCCCTATACTTTGCATTTTCATAAACCCACAGATTTCCTTTAGCTTATTGTAATTTGGGTAGTGGTGCTGTCACATAAAACCAAAAAAGCCCTATATTGCTTATAGTGGGTTGAATGGTGACTTCCCAAAAGGCATGTTTATATCCTAATCCTCAGAACCTGTGCATGTGACCTTATTTGGAGAAAAGGCCTTTGCAGATATAATTAAATTAAGGATCTCAAGATGAGATCATCCTGAATTATATGGGTTGGTCTCCAATTCAATGGCAAGTATCCTTATAAGAGACATACCAGAGAGAGGAGAAGATGGCCACATGAAGATGGAGACAGTGATTGAAGTAGTGCAGGCACAAGCCTAGGAATGCTGGCAGCCACCAGAAGCTGGAACAGGCAATAGAATCTCCCCTAGAGCTTCTGGGTGGAACGCAGCTCTGGCAACACCTTGATTTGGGACTTCTGGCCTCCAAAACTGTGAGAATAAATTTCTATTAAGTCATCCAATTTTTTTCCACTTTTGTATCAACTCAGAGAGGTAGCCAAGGAGTGTAATTTGGGCCCTGATGTCTTATAATGTTTCAGACAACAGGGACTGAGCCAACAGATTCCATGCTATATTCCAGATTGTTCATTCCCTCCGACCAACAAAGTATTTTCAATGGCTTAGACTGGGTGTACCTGCCTCATTCTTCACTGAGAATGAGTTGTCTCCCAGGACTCTCCTTAAAAATAGGTTACTGGTAAATCTGTCCTCCCTTCCCCCTACTTTACATAGGGAAGTCTTAATAGTTCAAGCATTAGAGTTGGCTAGAACAAGATTTTAATTCCCTATTTCTATGAGCCCATGGACAAATTGCTTTACATTTCAGAGCTCCAATTCCCTCAGTTGCAAAAAGGAGATCGCTAACTCACTGTGTATTATAAAGATTAGATAGTACATGCAAAGCATAGAGCAAGTGACCTGGTCCATGGTCCATGGTCCATTTACTCAGTAAATATAAACTGTGTATTAGTCGGGTTGGGCTGCTGCAAGAAAAAGAGACAAGGCTAAGGGGCTTCATGATAGAAACTTATTTCTCATGGTTCTGGAGGCTGGAAGTCTGAGATCAGGGTACCAGCATGGTCAGATTTTTGCTGAGGGCCCTCTTCCTGGCTTGCAGACAGCTGCCTTCTGCTGTGTGCTCATATGGCAGGGAGAATGAGAGAGTCCTCTGACCTCTTCTTACAACAGCACTAATCCCGTGATGAGGGCTCTACCTTTATGACCCAAAGGCCCCATTTCCTAATACCATCACATTGGGGTTTAAGGCTTCCACATATGAATTGGGGGAGAGGAAGACACAAACATTCTGTCTATAGAACTATGGCATGTTGCTAGATATATTTGAAACCCAGCTTAGGACTTTGTACAGATATTGAGCTGCAATATACTCAGAGATGGTACACCCAACGTTATGGAGGTAATTCATAATTTGCCAGGGATGGTTTAGGAATAAGCATGCGACCCAGTTTTGGCCAATGAGATGAGAAGAGTTAAGTCTGCTATGGGTTGTTTGGGAAAGATTTCTTCCTTTATCAAAATTGGCACACAAAAATGTATCCAGTCACACTTTGTGCTTTCTGACACTGTGATGTAAACCTACATTGCGTAGAGTGCTAGCAGCCATCTTGTGGCCAAAAGGCAAGAGCCCAGAAAAATCTCAGTGAGCAGACATAGAGCCATGAGGTCAACAGACTGTTGAGTTTACCGACTCTGCACATGCCAACCTCCAACCTCTTGAGATGTGAGATAAGAAGACCCTGAATGTCTAAGCCATTTGTAGTTGGAAACCTCCTTAATGTTACCCAAGGATTTTGCATCTTGGTATAGTTGTTCTTGCTAGTGACACACTACTTTTAGGCTTAACAGGCTACACCTTAAAGCAGTTCTATGACAGCTGTTACTATCTATGACTCTCTCCTCAATGCCAAAACCAAATAGTTTCGTCCTCAGTGCTCTGTGTTCCTTTGAAACATTTTCCCATCACTTGGGGGTGGGGGGAGAAAAACCTTTCTCCACCAAAATCAATGACCCTATAAATCTCAACACATGGTGATCAATGTATGTAGTGGAAATATTTCTCCCGTTAAAATCTAATCACAGCATGCACTTCATCTGGGGACTGGGTGTGCAGGACAGCAACTTGCTAAAACAGTGTGCCGAATTAGACACGGTTAGGAGCTGTGCTGTCTGAATGCTGAATTTTATTTGACGGTAAACTTTGTCTTGTTTCTTTTCTGTCTTCCCTACATTCGTTCTCTTGAATGGAGGCCAGATTCTTCCCTCCTCCCCTAAGCAACGGACAGGCCTCCCTGAAAGGGGCTCAAGAGTTCAGGCTGCTGGGTGACTGATGGTGACTAATTTAAGGGAGGCTGAGGGGAAGCCCCTGCTCTTCCGCGCATAAATCTTCTCCACCCTGCCTGATACAGGCACCACCGGGTCATTCGCCTGCCTTCTAGGAAAGCCCAAGAGAATGCCTTCTGATAGAATAAGAGTTAACCCTTAACTGCCCGGTTTAGTACTAAGAGGGTCTGGATGCTACGGGACCAAGTCTCATCTCTTCTGCCTCATCTTTTTCCCCCTTCCATCGTCATCTCCTTCTCACCTTCCCCCTCCCCAGCCCCATCCTATTCCTTAGACTACTGCCATGGCCTCCCAACTGGTGTCCATCTTTCTCCTTTTGTTTTCTACAACCATTTACGCATTTAAAGCACAGAAAGCCTTTAAAACCAGAAATTACCCGAAATTATCTGGTCACCCTCTTGCTCAAAATGCTCCAGTGCTTCCTCTCTTGCCTGGGATAGAATTCAAAGTGCCCACTACAGTGCACACGGCCCCGGCCAGCTCTCCTTCCAGCCCCCTTTCGCCATCTTGCTCCTCACCTAGCCCCACATCTGTGGTAGAGTGTCAGGAGACCAGCAGGGCACACTTCTGCTCTCCTGTGGAAGAAGGAGGCCAGGAGACAAAAGAGGGAGGCGATGCTGATTCCCAGGCGCAGGGACACTCTCTAGGAATGCTTGGGTTTCTCGGGTGAAAGCTGAAGCAGAGAGGGACTTCCCTTGTGGTGCCGTGGTTAAGAATCCGCCTGCCAAAGCAGGGGACACGGGTTCGAGCCCTGGTCCGGGAAGATCCCACATGCTGCGGAGCACCTAAGCCTGTGAGCCACGACTACTGAGCCTGAGTGCCACAACTACCGAAGCCCGCACGCCTAGAGCCCATGCTCCACAACAAGAGAAGCCACCGCAATGAGAAGCCAGTTCATCGCAACAAAGAGCAGCCCCCGTTGGCTGCAACTAGAGGAAGCCCGTGTGCAGCAAGGAAGACCCAACGCAGCCCAAAATAATAAATTAATTAATTTTTAAAAATAAAATAAAACACACACACACACACACAAAAGCTGAAACAGAGAAAGTTGGAATCTAGGAAATCCGAGCCAAGTATTGGGTCATAGTTACCCTCCAAGTCCCGACTGAAGTCAAATGCCTACGAGAGAAACCTGGATCAAGGGCTAGACAAGAACATTCTTCCATCCTGGGATCTCGAATGGGTGTGAAGGAGGACATGTGTTATGGAGAGAGAATGCAGGAGATAGTAAAAATCCACAAGTGCCCCCGCAGGATTCTGTGAAATGCTATGTATGGCTCCTTGGTGCTATGGCTCCTGAAGCTCAAGAGCCCAGGCTAAGCTCCTGTGACACCATGCTGTCCTGCCACCAGCTGTCACAGGGGGACCCCATCCTGGCCCTTCCCCTCAGTGCTCTTGGCCTTGGCCCCTGTGCCAGAGCACACACTTCTTTGCCATGATCCCTATCGATACAAGTAAAGACCAGCTCTAGCACAGAATGTCGGGTGGTCATGGCACTTTTTGGTTTGATGGAAACACCGAAATGACTTCTCTGAACAAATTTGGCTGTAAGGTAAGTAACAACTATTTCCCATGAGCAAAAGTCCAACTAAAAGTCAACATCACACTAGGTCCTTTTAATTTCAGAAGGTGTTAATTTTCCCTCCTAGGCCAAGCAGTATTTTTTTAAATTTTGTTTTATTATGTACACATGAGGAAAAATAAGAAACTAGAGGTAACCTGAGGTTTCTGTAAGCGACAGGGCTTTCTCTCATCTGAAAGGTGGATTGTATTGCTGGCTGGACTTATTCTGTTCTCTGAGTGTGAAATGAGAACCTTGGGAGATGCTTGTCCATTTGAGGGTAAAGCACGATTCAGCTGGGTCTGCTGGAACGGGCAGACTCACTGTTCATTCACGGATGATACTGGAGCTGCCCGGCCCCTTGGGTAAGAAATGCCATGCACCCTAACTCACTCTCATCTCTGATGCATGTGTATGCCGGACTGGGCTCCTGGGTCCCATCCCATCCCAACTTTGTCCAAGTAAGACGTGTCTTGCCTTGTGTCATGTACACCTTTGCCTCTTCGATAATTTCTGACTGTGTGCAGGGATGTTTGACGCTTTGACTTGTACAGAGGAGACTATAAATAAGGTTATTGAAAACAAAAAGGATTTTGGAGGGTCATATGTGGTTTAGTCATTTTTCCCCTTACGTTTTAATATTACATTACGCTCATCACATCTCAGACCATCACCTTAAATAATTTTCCATTATCTTTGGCAATACTTTCCAGATCTCTTGTATATAAGCAGTGGAATTTGTTTTTCTCAAGTGAAATTTTACACAGATCTGCCATTTATAAGACAGATAAAAATACAGCTTAAACTAAGCTCTTCACAGAGGAGAGACTGGGACCTTGACCGATTCAAGCCTTGCTGACTACTCCTCTAGAACTGAATATATGTAGGCATAGGCACCCTGAGTTGAGTGTGGTGGCTTCCGTGTTTAAATGATTAGAAGGCCAGTGGGCAAGGAGAAAGGGGGGTTGAGAGGAAGGCCAATGCATTTCCTGCTGCAGAGTCCCTTCCCCACCCTGTGCTGAGGGACCCCCGGCACCCAAGACACCAAAGAGCCTTCACAAAGCCACCGCCGCCCTTCCAGGCTTCGTCACCCTGTGGTGAGACAGAGAGGCCCAGACACATCTGGTTCTGATGACTGAACCCATCCATGTGGGAGTGGGTTAAGTTTCTCAGAACAGCAGCAGCCCCCCTTTCCTCCTCCTCCTCCCCCTCTTTCTCCTCTTCCTTCTCTTCCCAAGAGGAAGGGAAGCAGGTCTGTTCTCCACAGGAGACGTGCTCTCAAAAATATTCGCCATCAAATGGAAACATGACCATCCCTTGTTCAGGAGAATGGGAGCCAGTCGCAGCGTAGTTGAGATTCTGTTGAAACACAGTATTTCCTTCCCCACTTGGCCAGAGCCAATTATCATTTTGGAACCCATGACTGTCTCTAAGAAAGATAAGATATGTCACTAGGCAAGGGTTTGGCCACACGTTCATGGTGGGGCCTCTACAGCATGGGATAAGCTCTCTGTGTCTGTGTCCTCTCAGCTGTAAAGCTGGGAACAGAGTTGGGCTCAAACATTCTAGAATTTCTGGGACTTCCCTGGCAGTCCAGGGGTTAGGACTCCATGCTTCCACTGCAGGGGGCATGGATTCGATCCCTGATCAGGAAACTAAGGTCCCGCGTGCTGCGAGGTGTGGCCAAAAACAAACAAACAAAATTCTAGGACTTCCCTGGCGGTCCAGTGGTTAAGACTCCACAATTTCACTGCAGGGAGTGCGGGTTCCCCTGATTGGGGAACTAAGGTCCCACATGCTGCAAGGTGTGGTCAAAAAAAAAAAAAAAAAAGTCTGGAATTTCTGATAAAACAGCACAAGCCTCAGGCTTCAAATTCTATTCTCCTCAAGGCATTTGACTTTAACACTGTCAGAGAATGAGCTTATCTTCAAGGGGCTGCGGGACTAAGACGAACTGAGGTTGCTACAGGTTCAAATCCCTGCACATCGGGTGTGATGGTCACGCTTATGTGTCCACTTGGCTGGGCTGTAGCACCAGGGATTTAATCACATTCTAATCTAGCTGTTGCTCCGAAGGCATTTTATAGATGTGGTTCACAGCTGCAACCAGCTGACTTTAAGTAAGGAACTTAATGTGGGTGGGCCTCACTAATCAGTAGAAGGCCTTAAGAGCAAAAGCTGAGATTTCCCAAAGAAGAAGAAATTCTTCCTCAAGACTGTAACACAGCAACCCTGCCTGAGTTTCCAGCCTCGTGACCTTCCCTACAGATTGCAGACTTGCTGACCCTCACAGCTGTGTAAGCCCATCCCTTAACATAAATCTCTTTACGTCAGGTAAGTGGCCCTAGATCACGTCATTCCTAAAAAACAAAGACTGGAGCCCAAATCTCCCTGGACTCATAATTCACTCCTGTTCTTTCCATCAGGACACACAGCTCTTCAATTTTCTCCGCTACAACCTAAACCCTTATTTAAAAATGAACCTCCCTTTCTGAAAGAATTTATGGATTGTTCCAGCTGAGCAGTATTTTTCACTGTGGCCCCAGAAACAAAGACCTCTTATGTTACCACCCAATACATACACATGCATGCAGACACGTTAGCAAGGAACAAAACAAAAAATTCCCCAAATGATATTTTTCAGATGCCATCCCATTTGAGCATTTTTATTTTATTTTACTTCATTCAAAAAATGTCATATCTGAAAAGGGAACCCTCCTACATTGTTGGTGGGAATGTAAATTGGTACAACCACTATGGACAACAGTATGGAGGTTCCTTAAAAAACTAAAAATAGAGCTACCCTATGACCCAGCAGTCCCACTCTTGGGCACACATCTGGAGAAAACCATAATCTGAAAAGATTATTGCAGCCCAAAGTTCATTGCAGCTCCATTTACAATCGCCAAGACATGGAAGCAACCTAAATATCCACTGACAGAGGAATGGATAAAGAAGATGTGGTCCACACATACAGTGGAATATCACTCAGACGTTAAAAAAAAAACACCCAAATAATGCCATCTGCAGTAACATGGATGGACCTAGAAATTATCATACTAAGTGAAGTAAGTCAGACAGAGATAGATAAATATCATATGCTATCACTCATATGTGGAAACTAATTTTTAAAACATGATACAAATGAACTTATCCACAAAACAGAAACAGATTTACAGACACAGAAAACAAACGTATGGTTACCAAACGGGAAACGTGTGGAGGGAGGGATAAATCAGGAGCTTTGGATGAACATACACACACTACTATGAGGTAGATAACCAGCAAGAACCTACTGTATGGCACAGGGAACTCCACACAGTTTACTGTGATCACCCAGACGGGAAAACAAATCTAAAAAACGAGTGAATATATGTGAATGATAACTGAATCACTTTGCTGGACACCTGAAACTGACACAACGTTGTAAATCAACTCGACTCCAAGAAAAGAAAATAAAAAGTCATATCCATTCAGTTGCTTATGTGAACCCAAATTGCCCTTTGTGGTGGCTGCGTCTGGCACCCATAAGTCACCTCCTTGCGTCACCTCTGCGTTCAGTCTCAGCTGTGGAGGAAGGTTGTGTGTGAGCCCAGGCTCACCTCACTCTGCCATCTCACTCCAGGCTCGCTGTACGCAGCTTCCCTCCTTGAACTCCCAGGGGCTTGCGGTGGTCCCATCGTCTCCCATTCAAGTACAGGCTGGAAGGGTGGGATGGGGTGTGAACACACCCTGGGGACGGTCCTCAGCCAGTGAGGAGAGAAGGTGGTGGATGGGAAGCAGAACGTTTGGAGAAGCATGCTGTATGCTGCTCAGGAGGGTCCCACCCGTGGAGCGTTGGTCCCCTGCCTCGATAATGCACCTGACATTGCTCTTGACAATGCACCTGACATTGCTCTTGACAATGCACCTGACATTGCTCTTGCCAATGCTCCTGACATTGCTCTTGACGATGCACCTGACATTGCTCTTGACGATGCACCTGACATTGCTCTTGACGATACACCTGACATTGCTCTTGACAATGCACCTGACATTGCTCTTGACAATGCACCTGACCTTGCTCTTGACAATGCACCTGACATTGCTCTTGACAATGCACCTGACATTGCTCTTGATAATGCACCTGACCTTAGCTCTTTCCCTGACTCACTTGCCCTGCTCTTCACACTGGCTCCTGGGATCACCTCCCAGATCAACGACCTGCCCCAGGTCCAAGCCTCAGATGCTACTTTCAAGAAACTCCAAACCAAGATCCACCATCCCTCTCACTGCAAGAACTGTCTTTGTACCCGCTTCAGACGGTGACCCAGTATTTGCTGGTGTCTCCAGGGATGAAAGGAGTTCTCGTTGCCTCAGCTCAGTCTTCCCATTGCTAAACAAGACAAGGGAACAGAAGTGAGCCAGTTGTACCCAGGGCTTAACATGGGTTGAAGACAGTGCTAGTATATTCTTTCACTCTCCTTGTTAAAAAGTAGTTTCGTTTTTAAAAGTTAAAAACAGGCAAATTAACTTTTATTACAGCTTTTTGGGGGATATTTACGTACCATACAATTCACCCATTTATTTTTAAAATAAATTTATGTATATTTTGTTTATTTATTTTTGGCTGTGTTGGGTCTTCATTGCTGCGTGCGGGCTTTCTCTAGTTGCAGCACGCGGGCTTCTCACTGCGGTGCCCTCTCTTGTTGCGGAGCACAGGCTCTAGGTGCACGGGCTTCAATAGTTGTGGCACGCGGGCTCAGTAGTTGTGGCTCATGGGCTTAGCTGCTCCGTGGCATGTGGGATCTTCCCAGACCAGGGGTCGAACCCACGTCCCCTGCATCGCAGGCGGATTCTTAACCACTGTGCCACCAGGGAAGTCCCAATTCACCCTTTTAAAGTGCACAATCTGGGAATTCCCTGGCAGTCCAGTGGTTAGGACTCAGCGGGGTTCGATCCCTTGTTGGGGAGCTGGGATCCCACAAGCCGCATGGCGTTGTCAAAAATAAGAACATTAAAAACTAAAGTGTAGAACTCAGTGGTTTTTCATATATTCACAGAGTTGTGCAAACATCACCCCAATTAATTTTAGAACGTTTCCGTCACTCACACAAAAATTACTCCCCATTTCCCTCTGGTCAGCCAGCCCTAGACAATCACTAAACTACTTTGTGTCTGCATGAATTTGTCTGTTCTGGACATTTCGTACAAATGGATTCATACAATATATGGCCTCTTGTGACTGGCTTCTTTCACTGAGCATTATGTTTTCAAGGTTCATCCACGTTGTAGCAGGAGTCAGTGTTTCGTTCCTCTTTATTACTGAATAATATTTCATTGTATGGATATGCCACATCTTATGTATCTATTTCTCATTCACGGGACATTTTGGTTATTTCAAAAAGTAGTTCCTCATGTTGAACTAAAATTCTGTTGTGCTAATACTGCCTTAGAAATTCCGTCTTAGCTATGACCTTTGAGGTGAACCCGTGCCAAGCTTCCTCCTTCTGCAGTGAGAGCCCCTCTAATGTGTGGAGGTTCTTTCCCGTGCTAACCCCCCACAGGGGCAGCCCGGCTCCTAAGGAAAGTGCATGCAGCCTACATGTGGACGGTCTTGAGCACCTCCTTCTCCGCATACCGATCAGAGCCCTCTGACAAATCCCAGTGTACCACAGCCCTCCTAAAAGTGGGATGGTCAGAGTCAAATAGCACAGCAATCACCTACCCTTCTTTTAACCATTTATATACAGTTAATGATAAAATAACAAGTTGAATGGGAGTCCTACTAACAGGCTCTATCCAAAAGAAGACACATCTAATTTTTTATCCTTATCATTAATATGCTCTGAGAAAACCAAGTTAGGGCCCACGTACCACAGTGACATTCCTTGGGGTGAGTAGGAGGGCCCAGCTGCAGTAATAACACCGTTCACTCAGGAAGCCTTCGTGAAGTGGCTCCATAATGTTCTTTTCTCAGCTGTGTAAATGTGACCACATCATTACTTTCAGCTGAGGAAGGAGTCTGACAGGGATAGGCCTGCCACACAGGTGTCCAAGCGAATGAAGAGGACAGAGGGGAGGGGAGGGGTGAAGAGGGCCCCATGACTCCCTTGTACGTCTCTGTGCTGATAGTTCTAGCTGCATTATCTTTGCTTCAGGACTTTGTCTTCCCAAATCAAAAAAGGGCTCCCGTCTCCAACATGTCCTTTGTATCTCACAGAGGACCTTCCACAGCTCCAATGAACCAAGTTGTGTGCTCGGTAAATACTTTCGGAGAATGATAGATAGATGGGAGATGGGTGGCTAGATGGATGGATGATGGATGGATGGATGGATGGATGGATGGCTAGATGGATGGATGATGGATGGATGTGAAACTGCACAACTCAGATTGGGACTTGAACCCACTGTCTTTTCATTAAGATCTCACACCTGGCCTCAGGACTTAATGAAGCTTAGGTTCTTCATGCCTCGTTGCAGAGAGAATTCAGTGAGAGACAAAGTGATAGGCAAGAAGTGGATTTATTTAGAGAGATACACATTCCATAGACAGAATGCAATCCGTCTCAAAAGGCAAATGTGGCCATGGGAGAAACACACTCCACGGACAGAGCGTGGGCCATCGCAGAAAGGGAGAGGCCCCAACATATGAGGTAGTTAGTTTTTATGGGCTAGGTAATTTCATAAGCTAATAAATGGGAGGATTATTCCAAATATTTTGGGGAAGGGGTGGGGATTTCCAGGAATTTGGCCACCGGCCTCTTTTGGCTTCGGAACTGTCATGGCGCCTGTGGGTATGTTGTTTAGCATATGCTATTGTATTACAATGAGCATATAATGAGGCTCAAGGTCAACTGTAAGTCAAATCTTCTGCCATCTTGGACCTAGTGGGTTCTAGCCAGTTTATGTCATATCCTCAATGGCTATGTCATTCTTTTAAAGGTTGTGGCCTGCCCCCTTCCTCCTGTTTCAGATGGATGATAGGTAATGGATGGATGGGTGGGTGGATGGATGGATGGTTGGGTGGATGAAAGGAGGAAGGGGAGAAGGAGGGATAAAAACACACAACCACAAACAGAATCATCACCTCAGAGGCTGATCAAAAGCTTGTACTGAGAAGCAGCTGCTCTAGTTCTGAGTGTGGCCAGTGACTGGAGGCTCACCCTACCTCTTCCAATTGGTCAAGGAAGGTCCTTTTTCCATATACCTGTATCTGTGTCAGGCCTCCCAGCAGCCTGGGGAAAACTGGGTTGCTTATCTTAATAATTCAGATAATGTACATGGAAGGCTTTGTAACTGTAAATCCGCATTTGAATGTGCGTTGTGTGGGGCAGTGACACTATTATTTCCTTAGTAGGTTTGGGGACAGGGAGCTGGCAGGTACTCTCTCTGCCCAATCACAACAGCTACAGGCTGCCCTGATCCCTTTCCTCAGGGCTCTGTGGAAGCTGAGGCAGAAAACTGAGGGTTAAAGAATGTCAGATGGATATAAGAGGCTTAAAAAGTGGGATCACCTTACCCAACGACTTCTTTGTACAAATGAGGAATCTGAGGACAAGAGAGGAATGGTGACTTCTCCAAGGTCACACAGTAGTTAATATTTGGTCCAGAATTCAGACCCAGGTCACACGATTCCTGCTTTCTTTCCCCCAGGCTTCCTCTCTAACATCCTTGCTGGATCATTTCATAAAGAACAGCATTCATCTCAAACACACTGCCATTAACCTTTAATGACAACTTCCTAGCAATCCCTGCGGAGCAGAGATGAGTGCTACAAATTCTCTTCCGTTCCTTTTTTTTGAGCTTGTTGACTTAATGGTAGGATGTCTGGGCTCCTTTCAAATTTATTTCTTTCAGAGAGTCCTCTAGCTCCTGGTTTGGCCCGGTGGCAATGAGTCTGAGATTTGCTGGCGAGAATGGGAGGCTTGGAGAGCCTTTGAGAAGCACGTGATGTTTCTGATGACATACCACCTCATCACAGGGCTTCGTGGACTTAAAAAAGCTCTTTCAAATCACTCTGACTATTTCCCCTGGTAGACATCTGGCCCAAAATATCCAACAGACCATTCCCAGTGTACTTTTCAAAGCTTAGATGCTGCTAGGATAGTGATCTTCTTGGGAAATGCACCTGCTAGTTCATAAGGGTTGGCAATTTCCTGTTTTAGCAGATAAAACAGCCCCTGTTTATTGGGGTAGAGAATAAGATTTCATCAAAACTATACCCCGTACTCGGCACTGACACTAATACTTTTTGCTCCAAGAATTCTTCAAACTAGAGACGGACCCTCATTTCTGCCTGTGGTGGAAAGCAAATATGTGGATTTGGGAGTCAAAAGACTTGGTTCCCAGCTGTGTGAGGTTGAGTGAGTCACCTAACCTCTTTGAGGTTTTGTTCTTCATCTGTGAGGCAACAATAGTAATGATAACAGCTATGTCACAGGCTGATATTGTAAGTAGAAAAAGAATCATTGAAATAAAAAGAATACTGCTAAAGAACAAATTATTCAGTGACACTTGTGAAAGCATGGTAAGGAAGATTATTCAAGGGGGGCCGTGGCAATAGGTGTAGGACCACTGCAGTGGGGAGAAATTGGACTCATCTCTGAATACCACCTGCTAGCAATGGGATTTCAGAGCCAAGGAGCAGGGTGGGGGTCAGTGGATGGAAAACGACTAAGAGGAAACAGGAGGGGTAAGAGGGGATTCTTGCTAAACTGACCAAACCTGATTCTTGCAGTAGGCAGGCCAGGGTGATCAGACATCACCTGGGGCCTAGTGGAGGCTGAGGATCAAATATCAAAGGTGGGGATTCGGGTTAAAATGACTTAGCAGGATTCTTGCTAACATTGGACAAGGCAGAGATGAACATGAAAGTTCAAAAGTCAAAGCCTAGTTGAAGAGTTCAAAAGAACATGAGTAGACGTTAGTAGAGGAGAGAATCTTTGTCCATATGTGACAGGAGAGAAAAGGACAGGGCACAACCATTAAAAGAATGACACAGCCATTGAGAAGGACAGGATATGGCAAAAACCGGTTAGAGCCAATTAGGCCTGAGATGGCAGAAGATTTGACTTGCAGTAGACCTTGAGCCTCATTATATTCTCATTGTAATGCATTAGCATGCTAAATGACACACCACAGGCACCATGACACTTCCCAGGCTGACCGTAAATAGCCAAAAAGAGGGTAGTGGCCCAATTCCTGGAAATCCCCGCCCCTTCCTCACAATAGTTGGAATACTCCTCCCACTTATCAGCTTATGAAAGTACCCAGCCCATAAAAACTAACCACCCCATGTTTCGAGGCCACTCTCACCTTCTGAGACGGACTGCCTTCTGCCTGTGGAATGTATAACTCTCTCGGTGAACCTGCTTTCACTTTACTATGGCTTGCTCTTGAATTCTTTCCTGCACAAAGCCAAGGACCCTCATTTGGAGGCCCATCCCAAGGACTAGCCCGAGACCTGGGATGTGACCATGTTCCCATGCCCCATTCTCCTGCAACACATACAAATATTAAATGTCTTCCAGCCTGGTTGCTTGGGAAAGGTTGATAGCCAAAGGTGAGTGAATGGAGAAACCAAGGCACCACATCCTTAGAAACCAACCTAGCAACTGACTTTCTGGTCAATCCTACCTTGCCTAGGCATGATGCTATACACGGCAGAACACTTCTTCCTCAGACCCCGGATGCCATGAAAATTCATCTCAGGATTTATTTTATGCTTTCCGATTTTGCACATAAGGAAATAGTGGAGCAGAGACTAAGGGTTCAAAATTGCACAGTAAATCAGCAGGGAAACATTTGTGGATCCGTTGGCCTCCCAGTGTTTCCCCACCTGAACCATAGGAACTCAGGATGCCACGTAATCTTTCCCTGGAGACCCCAGCTGGGATCTCCTATTTCTCCCCTGGGCTCAGGATTTCGCATCACTTTTGACAGGTACTTCGGGAACCTTTGGAATGTGGGTATGTTTAAAAATACACTTCTTTTTTTTTTTAACATCTTTATTTGAGTATAACTGTTTTACAATAGTGTGTTAGTTTCTCCTTTACAACAAAGTGAATCAGTTATACATATACATATGATCCCATATCTCTTCCCTCTTGTGTTACCCTTCCTCCCACCCTCCCTATCCCACCCCTCTAGGTGGTCCCAAAGCACAGAGGTGAACTCCCTGTGCTATGCAGCAGCTTCCCACCAGCTATCTAACTTACATTTGGTAGTGTGTATATGTCCCTGCCACTCTCTCACATCATCACAGCTTACCCTTCCCCCTCCCCATATCCTCAAGTCCATGCTCTAGTAGGTCTGTGTTTTATTCCTGTCCTACCACTAATCTCTTCATGACATTTTTTTTCTTAGATTCCATATATATGTGTTAGCATACGGTATTTGTTTTTCTCCTTCTGACTTACTTCACTCTGTATGACAGACTCCAGGTCTATCCACCTCATTACAAATAACTCAGTTTCATTTCTTTTTATGGCTGAGTAATATTCCATTGTATATATGTGCCACATCTTCTATATCCATTCATCTGTTGATGGACACTTAGGTTGCTTCCATGTCCTGGCTATCGTAAAGCCTAGCACAGGGAGATCAGCTTGGTACTTTGTGACCACCTAGAGGGGTGGGATAGGGAGGGTGGGAGGGAGATGCAAGAGGGAGGAGATATGGGGATATCTGTATATGTAGAGCTGATTCACTTTGTTATAAAGCAGAAACTATCACACCATCGTAAAGCAATTATACTCCAATAAAGATGTTAAAAAAAAAAAAAGCAAGCTCTTGAACCCACTCATTTATCAAGGAGGCAAAAAAGATGGACTCGATTTAACACATCAAAGGAAACTGTTTCCCCTCTCACCTTTCTGGCCACTTCCAATAAGTCAGACCCAAACACAAAGGTTTCACTAGGATGCAGCAGAACAATGGAATGGTACCTTGTGAGTATCTTTCTTAGCCAGTGTGCTCCTGCAGCTCTTCTCAGTTAAAACAGACATAAGGAATTGAAGAATTTGCAACAAAGAGAAAAAAGTGAGAGTCAGGCAAAAGTGGGATGAGAAGAAATTTAGATTTCAGAGAAGAAATGAGCAGACAAGACTGCACACGTAGCGAGAGCTGGCAGCTCTCACATGCTGGTGAGTCGCCAGTGGGCACAGCCTCGCTGGGTGTTGAACCCTGAGTGGCCCCTCAGTGGGTATTGGACGTTGTCCTGTTGGTCGGGCAGAATCTATCACATCCGCCCTCCCCTGCTCGGCCTCCAAGGCCCCACTTTGGGTTGCAATTGAACTTTTCAACTTGGAAGATAAACATTGGGGACTCGAAGGGATTGATTCAGAGGCCCCGTGGAGAGGGCTAAGAGGTTGGCCTGGCATCAGGGAGGAGAGGCCATGGGATGGAGAAAAAGGCAGTCAGAGGAGGGAGGTCTGCATGCCTCCCACCTCCCCCAAGCTTGGGGCGGGGCCTCAGCCGTATTTGGGCAAACAGGGAGAGAGAGAGACAGCGAGGGGGCTTTAAGGAGAGAAGGAAGTGAGAGGAGATGAGAAAGCCAGGTACAGAAAAGGAGGGAGGAGTGAAAGATGGAGGCAGGGGAGGAAGGAATCATTTGAGATGCACAAGTAAGAGGGAAGTTTCTCTCAAGACTTATGAAACCAAAACCACACAAACTTGCCTCCAATACTTATTTTCTAAAATTAATAACAGCAGAGTTTCAGAAGTAGCCTAGACTCTGAATACAGCTGTAAAGGGCTCTGCATTAAAAAAAATATATCTGAAGGGGGATCCTACAGCTAGCTTCCTGTATCTCCCTCTGTATCCTGAACCTACTCCCCCCAAATACCTTTGGCTTCCCCCATCTCCAAAGTTGTATCTGCATGTACACGAGGCTGCCTTTTATCTTTTTAGAATATTAATGTTTGTTCTTCATCCTTGGCTTGTTTTGGCTTTTCTAATGTGCTGATGAGCCACTCTGGCATGAGTTCTGCAGACCCCCCCAGTTTCAACTGCAATTTGGAAAGTCAGCGTGAAGGCAGAAAGAGCCAGAATTTGATCTAAGGAAGGAGAAGGGTCATTGAGTGGAGGAATGTAAGGCCAAACTAATAGCCATCCTTTATGCATGAAAATTTAAAGTATATCCATTTCAGCCAACAGGCTAAGCTCTAGTCACCTGTTCTATTCAACAGTTCTATCCCCTGGGGATTAACTTGCATTGCCAGTATTCTCTTACTTTTAAAGCGCTTTATACCTCTAGTTGAAAATGTTGCTCCAAAGGTAGCAACAGGATTAAATGACAGCTCGAGGTTTCAAAGGGACTCCCAGTCATGCTCAGCTCCCAAAGGGGCCGACACCGGATCTTCCAAAGGCCTCTGCCCAAGCACTGGCTTTGAGGACAGCCCACCATTGGACAGATCAGGAAATAGTCACGAAACTGGAATGCAGAGTAGCCCCTCAGCACATTCAAATGCAAACAGCCAGTTAGTGCCAAAGGGAAGGCTCGGCCCTAAGAAGCTCAGCCCCCATCTGTGTTCACACATGTCACCACGCTGCCCTCCTTCAGAGAGTGAAACTTCGGTAGCAATCTCTCAGAGGAACATCTTAGGCCAAAAAGATGGCATCTTTGTGCTTGGGAAAAAAAAAAAATAGACTCAATCTGGAGAGCAGTGTGAAGAAACCTGTGTCTGGGGGTTAGCTAAAGACAGCTGAGTATCAAGAAGGAAACCGAAATTTGGAAAGTCTCAAGATTTGGAGGCCCCAGAACCCAGGACAGTAGTGATATGGATGGGATAAAATCAGAATCGGTGTGAGGAAAAGCTCTCAGATTGACACAGCCAGAGGACTGTCCCTCCCTAACCTGGCAGCGAACTGCATCAGTTGACGCTCTGGAGAGGTTGAACCCAGGTGCCTTTGACCTCAGAGATGTCAGGATTAGCTCAGTGGGGTGACAGCCACACTGAGAAAAAGGAGATTAGGTGAAAGTCAACATGTCCTTTACCCCAGTCTTGATTTCCCAGACAGGGGGGTTCCAGACTTATACGCCTACCCAGGCCGGAAATTGAAGATTCCTCACCAGAGAAACAGTACAGCCTCTCTCTCTTTTTATTTCTTCAATTATTGTTGTGGTGAAATTCACATAATATAAAATTAACCATTTTAAAGTGAACAATTCAGTGGCAGTTAGTACATTCACAATATTGTACAACTAGCACCTCTATCTAGTTCCAAAACATTTCATCACCCCAAAAGGAAATCCCTTTGCTTCGCTTTTGACTGAAAATGGACAACCAGGGTGTCACCAGGCATCTGAGGGAAAACTTCTGGCATGAATGACAGACAGAAAAAAAACAACACACAAGAAGAACTCAAAGGAGACAGAGAGTGACAAGAGCAGAAGGAAATTTTTTAAATGAAAAATTTTAAAGTTCTCCTCAGAAAGATGAAAAGGTATTAAAAATTTAATACAAAAAGCTGGTGCTAAGAAAAATAGGTAATACTGTATCTGTAGAATGTATAGAATGAGAAAGAGCTCTTGGAAATTCAAAGTATGAGAACAGATACTTTTTTTAGTTAATAGGAAAAAAAATCAAAGAGTTAGAACATAAAGTTGAAAATATCACCCAGAGAGAAGACAAAGAATGTAAAATAGGAAAGAGAAGAGAAGACAATGAAAATCTATGAGTTAGTCTAACAGACATAGAGAATGGACTTGAGGACACGGGGAGAGGGAAGGGTAAGCTGGGACGAAGTGAGAGAGTGCATGGACTTATATACACTACCAAATGTGAAATAGATAGCTAGTGGGAAGCAGCCGCATAGCACAGGGAGATCAACTCCATGCTTTGTGACCACCTAGAGGGGTGGGATAGGGAGGGTGGGAGGGAGGGAGATGCAAGAGGGAAGAGATATGGGAACATACGTATATATATAACTGATTCACTTTGTTATACAGCAGAAACTAACACACCATTGTAAAGCAATTATACTCCAATAAAGATGTGAAGAAAAAAAAAGAAAATCTATGAATTAGTCTAAGTTTGCCAACAAAATAATAGGAGTTGAATAATAGGGGTTTTAGAAAAAGAGAAAAGAGCATATAGAGGGAAGAATGTTATTAAAGAACAAATACAGAAAAAAAATTCCAACTGAAAGCATTTGTCTCCAGATTGAAAGGACTATCTTGAGTCTCCCTCACAAAGAATGAAAAAGAGACCCACATGAAAGCAAACCATTGTAAGATTTTAGAAGAGCTGGCACAGGAAAATATCCGAAAAATTCCAGGGAGGAAAGAAAAAAAAATAGGTCATATATAGAGGATTTGGAATTAGAATGGTATTAGACTTTTCAATAGTAATAATAGAATCTGGAAAAGAATGGAACAGTGCTTTTAAAACTGAGTGAAAATTACATGTAAACTAAAATTGTATACCCAGCTATGTTAGTCAGAGTTCTCCAGAAAAGCACAACCAATAGGAGATATGGATAATATAGCTATAGATGATATAGATACAGGTATAGATAAGAGGAGATTTACTCTTGCACTTATGGAGGCTGAGAAGTCCCACAGTCTGCCATCTGCAAGGTGAATAACCAGGAAAGTCAGTGGCATAATTCAATCTGAGATTGAAGACCTGGGAACTGAGCAGCCACTGGTATAAGTCCCAGAATTTAAAGGCCTGAGAACCAGGAGCTCTGATATCCAAGGGCAAGAGAAGATGGATGCCCAGCTCAAGAAGAAAGAGGTGAGTTGCCATTCCTTCCCTTTCTTGTTCTATTTGGGCTTGCCCACAATGGTGAGGGTGGATCTTCTTTACTCAGTCTATTGAATCAAATGCTAATCTCATCTGGAAACACCCTCACAGACACACCGGGAAATAATGTTTTACCAGCTCTCTGGGCATCCCTTAGTCCAGGCAAGCTGACACATAAAATTAAACATCACACCAGCCAGTCTAGCCATCAGACTGGTGGTAGAATGAAGTTATTTTCAGACATTCCTGGGCTCCACCTACTAAGATGTTCCACCAAAACAAGGAAGTGATTTTTTTAAAGGAAGACCATGTGAAGTTAAGGAAATAAAGGATCCAACATGGGAAAGAGTTGAAGTGAACATTCATGGTGGTAAGGAAAGGAAATCCTGCTATGAGTGTAAAGGGAAGTGACAGAATTGGTGTCTGGAGGCAAGTCCAGAAATTATCCAAAAGAGATGTATCTAAGATAAAAATGGAGCTGGATGTGCTAGTATTCAAAGGGATTTAAGCTCTGATAGAGACAGTGGATTAATGGTAAGCACAGAGAAAATTAAGCAAATTTTTAAATGAGGCAATTACTAACCCTAGGAAAACAAAAACTCTGTATGAGAGAGGAAAAAGTAATCATGGTCAACTCTGTGGTTCAGCTGCGATTGTATCTCCACGGTCAAAAAAATACAAACCTTATACTATTTGACCAAACATAGTTATATATATATATTAAAAAATTAGAAGGCTGGGGAGGCAGAGAAGTGTAGGTGAGTACTGGGGGAGGGGCAGGGTACAAAAACATTCAAAGAAGAGAAATCAAGAAATAGTAATATACACATATTTATTTAGAAACACAGAGGCAAACCATAAGAAACATCTTAAAAGACTTGGAAGTGTTTCCCTTGGGGGAAGAGAGATTAAGTAGAAGGGGAGGCATTGGTCAGGGGACTGCTGTTTTCAATAGAAGCCTTTTAATACTGTTTGACTTTTTAAACTAGGACCATGGATTTCTTTATTAGAAATACAGATTAAATTTTTTAAAAACTCCATTACTGGAACAAGTTGGTCCACCAGCCTAGCTGTAACATACCAAGTTACACCATACACAGGGCCATGTGACGGTCCTCCTCCCTATAAGCAATTCACGGAGAAGAAATGTTACTCACTGTCAAGTCCCATTCCTGAAAGATGTGACCTCATTTTCAACCCTGAGGAAATGGAGCCACTAAATACAAGTCAAATCCAGTTACAGTCAAAATCCAAGTGAAGTGCAGCCAAGATATTTGCAAGCCTCAGGTAATGGCCCAGTTATCCCAGCATAATTTATTGTAACAGCATTTTAGAACACTACAAAAAAAGTTGTAGTAGTTGCTTCCACTCTGGGATCCTATAGCATCCTGCTGCCCTTACCAAAGCCTTTATCACACTTCCTTGTACTTTCTTGCTGTTGGGATTTTTAAAGCATTTGCTTAATGGACTCTCTTCACAAGGACGAAGACTGTAGCTGAATTGATTTTTTTGTCCCCTGTGTCTAGCAAAGTGATTAATATATGGAAGGCAGGCAGGCAGTGTTTGAGTAAATGAAGAAAAGGGGAAAGATTGAATGAATGTACAAAAACAATAATAATTAAAGCAGCAGCCAGTATTAATGCTACATAATAAAAGTGTGGGGTGAAGAGGACCAAAAAGAGGGGTCCATTAATAGTGGCAAATGCTACAGAGCCGAAGTAATAACAGGAATGACTGACTCAGTGCCTGCTGTGTGCCAGGCACTGTTCTAGGAGTGGCAGTTGTATTAGCACAGTTAATCCTCAGGATAACCCACGAGGTAGGTTATCACTATTCCCATTTTATAGAGAAGAAATTGGCCCCCAATCACAAGTCATCAAGCAACAGATGAGCCAGGGTTAGGACCCAGGCCACCTGTCTCTAAAGTCTGCACTCATAAACACCTCACACCTGAGGAATGAAGAAATGAAGCCCTTTGGGGTGAACACCTAACAATGTGGCCCCAGGGATCTGACCTGGCTGGGTATGTGCAGCTGGTTTGGAGTTGTAGGAAAGCTCCAGGGATTGGAAGAATTAATATTGTTAAAATGGCTATACTACCAAAGCAATCTACAGATTTAGTATGATCCCTATCAAATTATCTATGACACTTTTCACAGAACTAGAGCAAATAATCTTAAAATTTATATAAAACCACAAAAGACCCAGGATTGCTAAAGCAATCCTGAAGAAAAAGAACAAAGCTCCCAGACTTCAGACAATGCTACAAAGCTACAGTAATCAAAACTGTATTGTATGTTATTGGCACAAAAACAGACATATGGATCAATGGAACAGAATAGAGAGCCCAGAAATAAACCCACACACCTATGGTCAATTACTCTTTGACAAAGGAGGCAAGACTATACAATGGAGAAAAGACAGTCTCTTCAGCAAGTGGAGTTGGGAAAGCTGGACAGCTGCATGTAAATCAATGAAGTTAGAACACACCCTCACACCATACACAAAAATAAACTCAAAATGTCTTAAAGACTTAAATATAAGATAAGACACCATAAAACTCCTAGAAGAGAACATAGGCAAAACATTCTCCAACATAAATCATAGCAGTATCTTCTTAGATCAGTCTCCGAAGGCAAAATAAGTAAAAGCAAAAATAAACAAATGGTACCTAATCAAACTTAAAAGCTTTTGCACAACAAAGGAAACCATAAACAAAACTAAAAGACAACCTATGGAATGGGAGAAAATATTTGCAAATGATTCGGCCAGCAAGGGCTTAATTTCCAAAATATACAAACAGCTCATACAACTCACTATCCAAAAAAAAAAAACCAAACAAACAACCCAATCAAAAAATGGGCAGAAGACCTACATAGACACTTCTCCAAAGAAGACATACAGATAGCCAATAAGCACATGAAAAGATGTTTCACATTGCTAATTATTAGAGAAATGCAAATCAAAACCACAATGAGGTTTCACCTCACACCAGTCAGAACGGCCATCATCAAAAAGTCTACAAATAATAAATGCTGGAGAGGGTGTGGAGAAAAAGCAACCCTCCTACACTGTTGGTGGGAATGTAAATTGGTGCAGTCACTATGGAAAACAGTATGGAAGTTCTTTAAAAACCTAAAAATAGGGGCTTCCATGGTGGCGCAGTGGTTGAGAATCCGCCTGTGGATGCAGGGCACACGGGTTCGTGCCCCGGTCCGGGAAGAACCCACATGCCGCGGAGCGGCTGGGCCGTGAGCCATGGTCGCTGAGCCTGCGCGTCTGGAGCCTGTGCTCCGCAACGGGAGAGGCCGCAGCAGTGAGAGGCCCGCATACCGGAAAAAAAAAAAAAAAAAAAAAAAAACCTAAAAATAAAACTACTAAAACTAGAACTACCATATGATCCTGCAATCCCACTCCTGAACATATACCTGGAAGAAATGAAAACTAATTTGAAAACATACATGCACCCCAATGTTCATAGCAGCACTCTTTACAGTAGCCAAGACATGGAAGCAACCTAAATGTCTATCTATGGTGGATAGAGAAGATGAGGTACACACACACACACACACACACACACACACACACACACACACACACACCCTGGAATATTACTCAGCCATAAAAAAAGAATGAAATATTGCCATTTGCAGCAACATGGATGGACTTAGAGATTATCATACTGAGTGAAGTAAGTCAGGCAGAGAAAGACAAATATTATATGAAGTCACATATATGTGGAATCTAAAAAAATAATACAAATGAATTTATTTATAAAACAGAGACAGACTCACAGATATAGAAAATAAACTTGTGGTTACCAAAAGGGAAAGGGGGTGGGAGGAATAAATTAAAATTTTGGGATTAACAGATACATACCAATCTGAATTGTAGAATTCTGAACAAGTATATGGTTGTTAATTTAAGCCACTAAGAATTGCAGTGGTTTGTTACACAGCAATATGTAACTGCTACAACTAGCTAGTAAATGGCAAAAGCAGAATTTGAAATTAGATCTGTTCGATACCACAGGCCAAGTTCTTAACCACTACACGCCACCATCATACTCCTATTTTCCTCACTGAGTACTTCTTCCTGGCCTAGAGAAAGACTTGCATTGCTCGGACGGTGTAAAACCCCTTTATCACATTTGCACTTCTCCTTTCTACTGTAAGCTCTGGATTCCATGTTGACAGAGTCCATGTCAAATACAAAAAGGGTCTGATGCTGATTGAAACTCCAGATCCAACTTTCCTCTGATCTCTGTCTTCACGGTCTCCAAAGTGCAGAATTAAATCACACCGGAATTACAGAGATAGAGCAATTCACAGGGAACATTTTATTCACCCTAGTAATAAAATGGCTGTCCCTCTCCACTCCTAGCCCCGTCTACAATTTAACTGGGAGCATTTTCCATTCAGGGTGTGACCTCCATGACTAAAGCTCCAAAACGCTTGACAAGCCTGGATAAACTCTTCCACTGCAAAGACCTGCATCTCATTCCAATCCCTGGCACCCAACACGCCCTGGAGAAGACCTCAAAATGTGTACGTGGCATGGGAATACCTTTTCCAAAAGAGCTGTCTCTGAGGAAGTCTTTTTAACATCTACATTCCATGGTGCTAGTCAAGTTTACTTAGGGACACAGACTACATGAGTGGGTGAGAATTTATTAGAAGCAGTTAGTACTAGCGTCACCTCAGCTCACCCCATGGCCCCTTATCTTCCAGCAGGTTAGACCAGCTTCCTTACGTGACGTCCTCATGAGAGTGTTCTGGTTCTGGAAGTCAGACAAGATTACTTTGACTGCATCTTATTAGTCAAAGGAAGTCACAAGGCCAGCCCAGTTTCAAAAGGTGGACAAATAGACTCCACTTCTTGAGCTGCAAAATTTGGGGCCGTATTTAATTGGCCACACTATATGTGGGCTTATTTTTTCTTGTTGAATGTTATTTATGTTGAAGAGGACTGGTCTCTGTAAGAGGAATGCTTAGCCATCCACTCGGCTTCAGCCTGAAGAGGGAACTAAACCTGACAGAAGATGATGGGGTCAGTGCAGATACATGCAGTTTAGGTCAGGGCTGCTGAGAGAGAGACCAGGTGAGGCCTGCCCTTGGACAGACACCTGAGAACGTGTTCATAGGTGAGAATCAGGGAGAAGTTGAGGATGCTGGCAGGGGGGCACGGAAGGAGTTAGGGGAGGGGGAATAGGTTGGACAAGGACCTCCCACGTGCAAAGTGCTTGACGTACATACGTCGTCTCATTCATTCAGTCCATACAACCACCCATTATAATCCTGATAGCAAACCCTCACATCATGCTTGCCATGTGCCAGGCACAGAGCTATTCGCTTTACACATAGTAACTCAGTAGCAGCAACAACCCTGAAACAGATATCAGTGTTTATCCCATTTCACAGATAAAAGAAAACTAAGGCCCAGAGAGGTTAAGTAACTAGCCCCAGGTCACACAGCTAGTAGGCAACGAAGTTAGGTTCGACCATTGTACAAATAAGAAAACCAAGGCTCAGAGAGATGAAATCACTTGTTGAAGGACACAGAGCTGAACAAAGATTCACATCTAAATCTGTCTGACTTCCAGTTCTGTGCTTTTTCCTTGAATACACTGTGTTTCCGCAGGGAAGGATTTGCTTCACGAGGAAGATGATTCCAGGCTCTTCCAGAAAGAGGAGATTGGCCACCTTGGAAAGAGGCAAACCAAGGGACTCAGACCTTCTTAGTGAAACAAAATCACAGGAAACCAACAGTAGCCATTTGTTTGAAATCAGCTAAGCATAGACCATGTGAGCTGGGCCCCTAATGATACAAGTGAAGTAAGAAAAGATGGTATGTGCCTGGTACTAATGTTGGTTTTCTTTTCTTTCTATTTTGATTTTTAATGTCTTGTCAGTAAAGAGAATTAACTGCTTCCTGTCTTAAAAAGATGTGAACATCTTTATGGGAAGCTGGGCACAGACACAGCCAGCGTTTCACTGGGACATCGTTTGCGGGTGATTCTCCTGTCCCCCATAAATTCCCAGCTGGCAAGCCTAGTCAAAAAGCAGCACCCACTCCTGCAATGGCCCAGAACAGAGCAAAGGGCCTGGTCCAAAAACACCCCTCCTTAGGATGCCTAGTCATAGGCAGTGGGGGATCTTCCCCAGGACCCCAAGCCTACTAGGGCAGAGGCAACATCTGCAGGTTCCAGAAAAGGAAGAGCGGGGAGATGGGTTGGAGGGCCACCACTCTAGAAGGTGCCACCAGGAAGGCAGCTTGAACCCTAACCAAACTCAACATATACCTGACTAGAAAAAGCCGAGGGACTGGCTAAGGATCCGTCTAGGTCTGTGCTTGGAGAAACATCTCCTGAGGCTTTTTCAGTCTGTGTGCTGTATTCCAGAAAATTCCACATGACCCTGAGGCACAAGGCCATTCTGGGATGGAGTTGGAAAGCACAAAGTGACTGCAGAGAGAAGGGACCCCGGTGGGGAACTTGTGGATGGAGACGGGGCAGAATCAGCCTCTCTGGAAAGGAGCCTGCAGTCCCACTCTCAGCCCAGCTCCTGAGTTACCCGTTTAGCCAATGACTTTTTAATGAAATACCTCTCTTGCGGGGAGGGGGGAGCTTGCAGTTCTAACGAGGACTGGAGTAGAGAGCAAGATGGATAAGAATAGGTGCTGGTGGGAAGATGGCAAGATTGTGTAAAAATCCATCCGAGTGAAAGGGTTTCCCTCAGCAGAACAGCAGATGCTGGCATTGAAGGCTGATGGGTCCATTAGCATGTCCCCTTTCAAGTCTCCCTTCCCGCCTGTCCTCATGCCCGCAGCACACACAGGGTCCCCGGGGGGCCAGTGTGGCACCAAGGCTCCTCCTTGCTGAGCTGAGCTCGCACCTGGCCCTCAGAGCCCCTCCCTCCTTCCCCGAGGCTCCACTTAACAGGCATTTCTTCAGTACATCCAGGCCTTGTCTACACGCATCCTTCATTCGCCTTTGGTAGCCCGAGTGCAGAGGAGTGAAATTTTTGTAGACTCACAGCAAGAGTCTCCTCGTATCTCCGTCCTCCCCCACACCTCCTCCTCTCCTCTGCGTGTCCAAACTCTTTCAGCCTTTGCCATCACCCCATCCTCACCAGCATTGACCCTCCCTCTGGCTTTGTTTGCACGGGCCCTTGACTGCATCTCACGCCCTCCCAGTAGGCGCAACCCCGAGAGTCTCATACATTTCATGCCCTCAGAGGGAGGTGTCCCCAGAGGCCTCCTGCCTCCTGAGTTTGGACTCTGGTCAAATCAATCCATTTTTGTCTTTCTCCTCCTGAGTTCCTACAGCAGCTGGGGGCTTTGGCACCTTTGGGGATCCCCTGGGACCTGGCAGATTGCGAACCATCCCAGGTTGGCCCCAGGGGGTTGAGTGGCTTTGACCCAAACCTGGAGGGTCGTGGAGGAGTGTGGTCCCAGCAGATACCACATTTGATTCTGTCTAATTTCCAGAATCTCTCCAAACCCCCATAAAAGTCTTGGAGTCCCCAAAGTATAATCCAGACGAGGTCAGCTCTCTTCACTTGCAATGGATAGGGAGAACGGACCTCTGTGCACATGAAACGCCGCTTCTGTACTTGAACTTGGCCATTATGAATCAGTTTTCTGTTCGGATTGTGATTTTGGAAAAGCTAGGAGTGACTCACTTCATTAAAAGCCAACACGCACTGTGACACCCAGCTCACTGTTTTCTACACGACCCCAGTGTCTCCCCAGTGCACAGGGGAGGGCTGCCAGACACATTTGTTGATGGAAGGAATGAACTCACCCTCTCACCCTCTCACAGGACTGCCACCCGCCACAGGGAGTTTTCAGGAAAAGGGTATGGAAGCTCCCTGTGGTGGGGAAATGGTCTGATGATCATCTTTTAGTTCGTTTCTCTTATGTCCTCACGGTGGGGACCGACTGTATTCACTGTTCATCTTTTACTGCAAAAAATATCCATAACCTCCTTCCCAGAAAATCAAACACTGCTTTACATGTTGCAGAAGCAGCGTGATTTAAAACTCCCCAGAGTGGAGCCAGGGGGAGTGATTCATAATCTCTCTTCGGAGGCAAGCCTGACATATGCTGTACACGTGTGCCCAGCGTAGACCTTAGCGGCTGGGCTGGATTCTGAGAGGGGCCCACTCAGGGGAGAAATCTTTATTTTTACCCTTTGCCAAAAATGGAACCTCACCCCAATTCTCCCTCATAAATAGCACACCCAGAAGCCTTGCCATTTCAGAAAGCTGCATAGAAACACAAGGCGCTCAGTCTAAGTTAAACCACAGAAGGACCACTGGGGTTTATAGGAATCGAATTAGACTCATTACCTAAAAATGAAAGAACCCAGCCTTCTAAAAATACAGTAGCATTTATTTCTGGCCAGGCCCCTATGTTGGCACACTTTTAATGGTTTTAGAAGCTACACCTTTTAAAAGATCTTCTAAGTCCTGACCACAGAGGACCTGTTTCTCAGTGCAGTCTGAGATAGCTGATGACTCTTGGATACTTCAAGGAAATGTTGAAGGGGACACCTTCTGAAAGCTGAAAAGACCCAAGCGTGCGGTGACTGAGAGGTGTCGGGGAGGATCTGTGTTGTTATTTTTAAAGGCAGCTCGAGAGTTCGCAGCTGAAGGAAGTAGCCTTGAGAGTAAGAGTCAGTCCTTGCAAGGAACTAGAACAGTAAACAGAACGATGCTTTATATTAACACTACTGTCCCAGGACACATGAGAAACGGCAAGAAAAATCCCAATCGCTCCCTTGGAAAGAGTGAACTTGACTTATCATTGGGGAAACTGAAGCTATCTGAGATGAAGCTTTCTGTCCCACATTACGGAGCAAATGTGAGTTCCGGCGTCTTTCCACGGACTCGTCAGGCATGAATCTCAACAACTGGACAGGAACTGGCTCTCATCTGAGCCCTCTGCCTGGAGAAGCGATCTTTGTTTGTGGACAGAGAAGATAAGAGTATGGAAAAGACAACAATGGTGCCTGTTCTGACCCTGGTGGGAAACATCTTAAGGGTATTTCTCCCCCATGGTCACCGAAATCTATTCTGTCTTCTAGTTTGCAGAGCTTTTCATCCTGAATTTCCCCAAGACAGATCTTTTTTTCCTGGGCCACAGGAAATGTTAGGCCATATCTAGTCCTATGTCCCCATGGTAGCTGGAAATGCTCTCCCACCTCCTCCCCCGCCCCCGCCACAGAGATATGTCCACATCCTAATCCTTGGAACCTGTCCATATGACCATATTAGGGAAAAGGGTCTTTGCAGATGTAGTTAAGTTGAGGAGTTTGAGATGAGGAGATTGTCTGGTGGGCCCTCGGTACCATCACGAGTGCCCTTATAAGAACTTCTAGAAGAGGGGGTTTTGACACGTAAGGGGAGAAGGTGATGTGACGGTGTAGGCAGAGATGGCAGTGATGTGGCTACAAGCCGGGGAAAGCCTGCAGCCACCAGAAACGGGCAGAGATTCTCCCTTGGAGCGCCCACCAGCGCTGCTGACGTCTTGATTTCAGGCCTCCAGAACAGTGAGAAAAGACATTTCTGTTGTTGTAAGTGACCAAGTTTATGGTAGTTTGTTACAGTAGCCACAGAAAACTAGCACAGTCTCCATAGCGGCTAAATTGAGACTCTCGTTCTCCAGTACCATGGAGGCTTGCTGTCCTGTTCCATCATCCTTTAGACAGCTATTTGTCAAGTGTGAATATGCGCTAGCATTGAGTGAGGTGCTGAAGTGTAACAGTGAGCAAAGAGACATGAACTCCACCTTCGGGCAGCTTGTGGTGTGGGATATGGTCAGTAAGCGAATAACCACAGGGCTATGATTACATTCTGCAATAAGTGCCATGAGGGCAAAAGTAGAGGGTGCATGACAGGTGATGACGTGGTAATGGCCTCGTGTGGACAGTGAGGGAGTGAGATTTAAACAGAGACGTGAACTCCACTGGGGGGAGGAGCTTTCCAGCTACAGGGAACAATCTGTAGGAAGACCCAGAAGGCTCTGGAAGCTTTCAAGCGTTACCTAAAGGTACAAAGAAAGAAGGTCATTGGATGGGGGCAGAAGGCAGCCTATGTAGGCCTTAGGGTCCAGGCGTGAGGACTTTATCTCTGTCCTAAAGACATGGGGAGACCACTTGCTTTGCACACAGGCGTAGCCCAATCAGACCGATGTTTCAGAGGAATCAGTCTGGCTGCTGTGCAGCAAGGAGGTGGGAGGGGCTGAAGCCAGTGGGTCAGTGTGGAGGCTCTTGAGAAGCCCAAACAAGATATGGTAGCTGTTTGGACTTGGATGTAGCAGCAAAGCTGGGTGAGAAGTGGGTGGATTCCAAAGAGTGTAGGAAGTAGGAGTTGGTGATGGATTGGAGGTGGGCAGTGAGGGAGAAGGTGGTGTAAAGGATATGTCCTGGGTTTCCTATCTGTACCACATGCAAGATGCTGATGCCAGAGCCACTGGGGGCTATTGAGAAGGACCCAGGTTTGGGGAAAGAAGATAAATAGTGTTTTCATCTAAAATGACCCTACTTCTCAGTTTTTCTGGCACAATCCAAGTTATGCCTATTATCTCGAAGTCCTGTCCAGAATTTGTTATTCCCCCAAATGCCCTGGTTTGGACCGATCAATTATATGGTCACCCTAGGCTAACAAATGTGTGATCTGAAAGGTCTTTGAGACATCCAAGAGAAGGTTTTGAGAATATAGAATGACAAGAGGAGGGGCTGAGGAGCAAAGCTTGATGAACTTTATTTTTTCATTTTTTTAAATTGAAGTATAGTTGATTGACAAGGTTGCATTAGTTTTGGGTGTACAGCAAATTGATTCAGTTATACATACATATATATGTATGTATGTATACATTCTTTATCAGAGTCTTTTGCATTATAGATTATTACAAGATATTGAATATAGTTCCCTGTGCTATATAGTATAGGTCCTTGTTGATTACCTATTTTATATTTAGTAGTGTGTATCAGTTAATCCCAAACTCCTGATTTATCCCTCCCCCCCACCTTTCACCTTTGGTAACCATAAGTTTGTTTTTCATGTCTGTGAATCTATTTCTCTTTTATAAATAAGTTCATTTATATCATTTTTTTAGATTCGACATGTAAGTGACATCATATGATATTTGTCTTTCTCTGTCTGACTTACTTCACTTAGTATGATAATGTCTAGGTCCATCCATATTGCTGCAAATGGCATTATTTCATTCTTTTTTATGGCTGAGTAATATTCCATGGTACATATGTACCACATCTTTATCCATTCGTCTGTTGATGGACACTTAGGTTGTTTCCATGTCTTGGCTATGGTGAATGGTGCTGCTGTGAACATTGGGGTACATGTATCTTGATGACCTTTAATATCCAAGGACTGACACTTGAAATCAAGCAGCATGGTCCAGAGAGGGGAGGACAACCAGGAGAGTGTGTGTCCCAGAATAGACGAAAGTGTCCCTCTTCTTTCGAGACATCCTGTAGAGCAGAGGTCAGCAATATTTGGCTTTCTGGGCCATATGGTTCCTGTCACTACTCTTCAGCTATGCTCTTGGAGCATGACAGCAGCCTTAGATGATACATATATGAACGCACGTGGCTGTGTTCCAATAAAACTCATTTACAGAAACAGGCAGGGAGCCGAATGCTGCCCAGGGGAGTGGTTTGCTGACCCTTTACTTTAGAATAACACTCTGGGCCTTTCTCCTTCTTAATCCTCCCCTGAGGAGGTGTTGGGACTGACGGATGTGTTTTACTGGAGAACTCAGACCACCCCCACTTCGGGGGGCTCTGCGAGACTGCAGGGAACTCTGGGATGCTGGGAGCCATACAGGGCAGGACATCACAGGGATGCCTGGAGCTGTTCCGGGTGGCGACTGACAGAGCTGCGGTCCAGCCTCATTCTGGGGTGAAGGATTAGCGGCACCGCTTGGCTAAGAGAACTAACCGCGGTCTCCAAAGCTCGTTTTCCCATAGAGGAGAGTGATACTGTGACTCCCTCCACATGACGCTTATCTCCTATCACAATTGCTCCAAACCTGGGAGCCACCCTGCCCAGCCGCAACGGGAAAGGAAGTGTGTATCCTCAGTTCAACTGTCTTTGGGGTTGGGTAGCTTTGCATTGAAGGTTTACAGCTCTTTGAGGCAACCTCAGACAGAGAGTAGCCACCGTGGAGGCTGGTTCTACCTGTTTTCTCTTCTGGTTCATTAAAAACATATGAAGGGCTTGCTGGTAAGTAATGCATGTCACGCCTGTCAACGTCCGTGGTGGCTGCAAAGTGGAGTTGGTGTAACATGTGAATGGGGACACGGCCTTTATGCCTTTGGAGATCGTGTAGGGGGGCCTGTGTTCCCTCTCCTTTCTGCCTCACTTTCAATCCTGTCCTCGCTCGATACCAGCATTAGATTTGGACCAGCTGAACAAGGACTATTCATTCTTTATTATTATTTTTAGGAAATACAGACACACCAAGGAGGGGGAAAGAAAAACCACCTTCAATCCCCACCCAGAGATAGTGATTATTAATAGCTTGGTATGCATTTTTTCCAGATGCAAAAATGAGATCATAGTGTCCATATTGTTTTGTGACCTACTTTTGGCACTTAAAATATAATAAATAACCTTCCATGCTCCAGAGCAGGAATGTACACCCTGGTTTTCGGTAGTGACGTGATTCATTTATCTAATCCTCTCTAATTGGCAATTTGGGTTGTTTCCAAGTTTTCTCAGTAAAATCAATGTTACAGTGAACATTCATAACTAGTTGTGGGGGCACACCCTTAATTATTTACATAAGCTGAGTTCCAAGAAGACAATCACTGCTGTAAAGACGTTTTTTGGAAAATCACACATTCCACATCCTTCTAAGGGGACCTAGGCTTGAAGTAAGTTTACCCAGAGAGGAAGAGTGGGTTTGTGTCTGCTTTTAGAAGCTCAGCTCCAGCGGTACCTGGCTTCCGTGGTGTAGGGGGTTAGAGCCTGAGGAATCCCCCAACCGCAGAAAATCACATTAGCTTAGAGGCTCTGCCTACCCCACCTCCCCTTGCAGGTTGGACCCTGTCAATATTCAGCGGAATGGAGACATCAACAAAATGGAAAGATGGGTGACTCTCAAGTTTTCTCCTTTTTACCTCCATATTTTAAACACTGTGTCATTAGGGCTTAGCTAGTTTCCCATAGGAATGGGGAAAGACTTCTTGGGAGGCCTCTTCAGGTCCTCAGAACTAATAGGAGTGGAAGACAGAAAGGAGGGACAGAAACCTGGCCCGAGGATTTAAGGAGGATGGACATGGACCGCAAGGTTTCCTGTTGAACTACCCGGCCAACTCAGAAGGTCAGGAAAGAGCTAGGCTAGGGTCAGAAGACCTGCCAGGGTTGAGGAGCATGACTTTGCCTCAGTCTCGCTGATTAATTTCTCAGACCATGTGAGAGGCAATGAGTGGGTGGGCTTCAGTACCCATCGCAGAGCGGAGGGCTCCCTGAAAGGGGGTCAGCTTTCAAATCGCCCCTTAAACCTCACATCACCTAAGATGCTCCTGCAGTGCCTCTTAGCCCCCACTGTGCCTCCGAATCACAGTGAGCGGATTTAAGACACACATGCTTAGACCCCAGAGGCTCTGACCTAATAGGTCCAGGGTAGAGCCCCAACCTTGGTAAGATTTCCAAAAGGGTTAAAAACCACTGAGCAATCTCTTTATACCACGTCACAGGCTACTTATGATTAGACAGGGCAGACTGTAGGGGAAGATTATCGGCTTTGGAACTAGCTGGTCAATTTAAGGGTCTGGAGAATGGGAGTAATAACACGTACCTCTGTAAGGTGACCAGCACAGCATAGGTACTCAGTGGATGGCAGCTCAACGTGTCGAGGAGTAATTACTTGCATGGTTGCAAGAGGAAAACATAAAAGACAATGAGAGAGCAGGCGGTGAGAGAAGGAGGGAGACAGCCTGTACTGCTCATCAAGACTGACCTGAGTTTTGGCATCAAAAGAGAACTTGAACTATTTGGTTTGCTAGGAACAAGAGGTAAGAGGCCAGTCTGAAATTTTAGCACTGGGGTCCAGAATTCCTCTCTGTACCAGTATGCTGTGCAAATCATGTCAGGATGGAGTGGCCGTTTATTTAGCTTTATCTTCCCATCCTGGCCTGCTTGAGATTGGTGGCGGGGGTGGGGGGGGGCGGGGGGCGGCTAGGATCTGCTTTGTGTTAAAGATGATCTCCCTGGAGAGAGTGTAATCTGCTATTATTATGTCTTATAGTGGAGGCCAAGTGCTTTCCCACAGTCTAAATCCGAATCCGACTTTCCCCACTGTTCCATTTTGTAACAGCAATTGGCCAAAGGAAGAATGAAGCTTTCCAAACGATCTAAATTGAAATAGGTGTTTCCTCCTGCATGTTCAGGAAGATCTCTTTGTCTAACTCACGAGGATTCCAATTCCAAGTATGGCTCGGAGTCAGGTCTTCACACGATGGCTTTCAAGTTCTCCTGAAAAGTTGGGTGTTGTACAAACGAGTTCCTGGTCATTCAAGCATTCTTTCTTCTTAAGATCACTTTATATTTCAAGATTCTGGTCTCTTGGTTTTTTAAATTGATCTTCGCTTGGTACTTCACATTTGGAACATCGGCTGGAAGTTTCTTTGTCCCCTTCCGCAAAAATTAATGATGTGTGGGGAAACTTTTAGGTGCACCAAGGGAGCTGCAATTAAAAGAGTCGGGTGTACGGCCTTCTGCAAAACAATCACCCTTTGAATGCCTGGCTGCTCTCCCCACCCAAATCTATCTGCTTTGCAAGTTTGGGTTTCATGTATTAGAGTTTCTTAAAATAGGACTCACAGTTGAACCTCATTCAGGCTCTGAGATAAAGCCTGGAGCTGGGTCCGCAGGGAGCAGTGTGGCCAAGCTGGTGTGCAGTGATGACGGCCACAGCCTCAAGCGGGGCTCTAAATCACAGCTAAAGCCCCAGAGCTAAAAGCATCATTCCTCTCTGGCACTTTCAATTTAAAAGCCATGCTATATTTTTGTTTCCAATTATAGAAGGAGAAAAATAAAAGCATCTGGAACTTATTACTGTCCCTTTATTCCCTGCCATAACTTTGAGAAAGCAAGACAAGCTCTCTCGAAAATGCACAGGAAAGGAGAGGAAGCGATGCCTCCAGAGCTAAGCCCTCACACCCCAGCCCCCGATCCCATGTGCATCTCTGTGGCTACACTGAGAACACGTGGAGTGTGGGGTTTATGATGGAATCTTTGACAGCTCATCAGCGACTTCAGGGAGGGAGCTCAAGGGAGCCTGGGAGTCACCCAGGTTCTCAAGCTGCTTAGCTTCCTCTCTCTGGCCATTCCTGTTGTGCAAGACTTGACCCCCCGCCCAAGAACCCAAGCTCATAAGATCAGACCTTCTCCCAAAACATCTACATGAATGGCAAGGATCCTGGTTCCAGAAAATCAAGATTCCAGTAGATGTTATGAAGAAACCAACTTGGAGAGCGTGCAAGCCCCTATGGCCTTTAATGCCACATAGAAGGAGATTGACACATGACTCCCTGTGGTGTTCCGGACTCACATTCAACTACTGAGCATGTCAACCAAGGCCCCTCCGCTTCTGCTCCCTGGCACTGCCCTGGCTTAGTTATCACTCACCCTCCTTGAGCACACTGTCTTCTGCCAGAGAATCATTTATTTCTCCGAACACACCATAAGCATTGATGTCTTTGCTCAAAGAGCTCCCCCATCTTCGGAGCCCTTCCTCAATCTATTTCCATGCATAGTAAACTTCAATCCATTCTTTTTTAAAAAATTTTTTATTGGAGTATAGTTGATTTACAATGTTATGTTAGTTTCAGGTGTACGGCAAAGTGGATCAGTTATACATATACATATATCCACCCTTTTTTAGCTTCTTTTCCCATATAGGCCATTACAGAGTACTGAGTAGAGTTCCCTGTGCTATACAGTAGGTCCTTCTTAGTTATCTATTTTATATATAGTAGTATGTATATGTCAATCCCAATATCTCAATTTATCCGATCCACTCTTGATCAACTGGTTCAAATAGTGCCTTCCTTCAAAATGCACTCAAAATAGTCATTGACCTGCAACTATTTTCTAAATGTGATTGCAGCTAGTAGGTCTACAACGGACAAAAAGATGAGGTCCATGTCCTTAAAGAAATTAGAGAGGCGACCCCATTCAGTTTGGTTTATCTTTAGCCAATGTCTAAGATGCATCTGGCACTGTGGGGTTGTATTAGTTTCCTATGGCTGCTATAACAAATGATCACAAACTTTAGTGACTTAAAACAACACAAAATATCTTAGACTTCTGTAGGCTAGAAATCCAACATGGGTTACTGGGCTAGTATCAAGGCTGCATGACTTTCTGGAGAATGTGTTTTCTTGCCTTTTCCGGGTTCTAGAGGCCACATGATTTCCTTGGCTCATGGACCCTTCCTTCATCTTTACAGCCAGCAGTAGCAGTAGAGTCCTTTTCACATCTAATCATTCTGACTCTCTTCCACCTCTCTCTTCTGCTTTTAAGGTCCTCTTTGATTTCATTGAGCCCATCTAGATCATTCAGCTTAATTTCTTTATCTTAAACCCAGCTGATTAGAAAGTTGAATTTCATCTGCAAAGGACTTACAATTTAGTAGAGGAAAAGCCCACACTTAAACCTATTGTTGTCATACAATTAAAAGAGCTATATCAGGAATTACAATATGGCTTGGGAGCATTAAAGGTGAGTTTGTAGTTTGAGTTCAACTAAATTAATTAGATGCTAAAACAAAGAAAGCAAAAAGTAAATCAACTCTCTGTGAAAGAATATAGCAGAATCCAGAATTCCACAACAGAAATTTTATAATATCCAGGGTATAATTAAAAAAAAACTACTCCACATATGAAGAACCAAGGAAATGTCATCCATTCTCAAGAGAAAAGGCAATCAATAGGAACCAAACTGATGTTGAAATTAGCAGTCTTGGATTTTAAAATGGCTTTTGAACTCCATTCATTGACTTAAAGAGAAACAGAGAACTAGAAACCATGAAAAGGAGCCAAATAGAAATTCTAGAACTGAAAAACACAATATCTGAAATTAAAAGTTCACTGCATGTGCTTGAAAGCAGAATGGAAATAATAAAGAATCAATGAACTTGAAGATAGATCCGTAGAAATTGTTCAATCTAAAAAGAAAACAACAACACACAAAAAAACAAGATTGAAAAATTAACAGAGCCTCAGGAACCAGTTAAAAAAGCTATCAAAGATTTAACATACAGAAAATAGTTACAATCTTGGGAGAGTTGAGAGAAATTGGGACAGAGAAATATTTTAATAAATAATGGATGACATTTTCCCAAATTTGGTGAAAGACATAAATTTATAGATTTAAGAAGCTGTAAATATGGAGAAAACCATACCTAGGCACATCACTGCTAAATGCCAAAAATAAAAATAAAGAGAAAATCTTAAAAGCAGCGAGAAGAAAATGACACATTACAGATATGGGAACAAAACTTGAATAATATCTGATTTTTCAACAAAAACTCTGGAGACTTTGTGTATCCTCTTCGGGGGAGAAGTTAGGATATTTTTGGTTGTACACAGATAGTTGTTCATCATGTTAGGTGGATGAGTTATCTTTCTATTGCTCTTATCTGGAATTAATGGTTAAAAGGTATGTGTGGAGATTCCAAGCTAGTAAACTGTGCTGGATTTCTCTGTGGACAACTTGGTTAAATTGGAAATTTCACTTCCAGAATTCTCTTCCCTGTATGGTTCTGGGTTAACATGGGAATTTGAAAAAAGGTTTGAGAGGCAAAAGTGAAGCAGCACAATTTCTCTCTAAAGGGTATCATCAGATACAGAAATGGCAAACACAGAGATGCCCAGGGGATCTCAGCTTGTCCTTGCTTCCTCTGTTCCATATCCAGCTCATCTTCCAGACTATAGATCCTGATCACCAACAGTGGTCCCAGGCTCACTGCCCGACTTAGTGACAGATGCACCAGGCAGCAACTTTCCATGGATACCTCCAGAAGCTTCCTGTTCGTGGTCCCACTTCAGTGGCTGGATGTAACAGGCCTCTCAGATTCCCCTGAAAGTTCCAACTTGTCCACTCACACCAGTGTGTCAGGAAGACTGGCTAATAACTTCATCTCTACGCCTCTAACTCTCTTTTCCAGACCTTCACTTCCCCAGTTCCTCCCACCATTGTGTAAGATCTAATTCCTGAAATCAATCCCTTATCCCATAACATTCATAGTGATTCCACTTCCCTGGATATATTTTGGCTGACATCCCAGTGAGGAAAATGTTAAGTGGTGACGGGCACACTTGTACAGAAACCTCCCACCCATCAGGATGCAATTCATTTCTTCTTGGCTTCCATTGGCCAAAGCAGATCCATGGCCATACCTAACTTCAAACATGGCAGGGAAATGCAATCCTTCCATGCGTCTAGGAGTAAACTTGAACCAGAATGTTTGCAAATATACTACACACATGACTACCACACATAGGATAATATGTAAATGATCAATGGATATTTGCATATGTAGATGAATGTATGGATGTGAGATTTTAAATATTTATGAAGATCGGTGGAAATCAGAGGAGAATGAACTTTTAGCCATCAACTCATGTGCACTAACCTTGTGTGAACTCATTTATAAGCTTGTCATTAGATCTCAAGACCTCCCTATGAGTCAGTTTTCTTATTCTCACTTTACAGAGTAATTCTGTGAGGTCAGGGACCATGCCAGTTTTTAATGGATTTTATTTTTTAGAGCATGTTTATAGAGTTACAGAAAAATTGAGAAGCTAATACAGTTTCCATATAACCCCCTGCCCCCCCTACACAATTCTCTCTATTAGTGACATCTTACATTAGTAGGGTATATTTGTTCCAATTAATGAATCAATACTGATACATTATTATTAAAGTCGATACTTATTTAGGTTTCCTTGATTTTTACCTAATGTCCTTTCTCTCTTCAAGTATCTCATCCAGGAGACCACATTACATTTCATCATCATGTCTCCTTTGGTTCCTCTCAGCTGTGACAGTTTCTGAGTTTTTCTTATTTTTGATGACATTGACAGTTTTGAGGAGTACTGGTCAGGTATCTTGTAGGCTGCCCCACTGTTGGAACTTTCTGATTTTTTTTCCCATATTAGACTGGAGTTATGGGTTTGGAGAGAAATTGTGGCTAGTTGTTCACTGATGTTAACTCCACGGCTAGCACAGGGCTGCACACATAGGATCCTTAATAAGTGTTTATTGAATAAATAGATGTCTACCAGTACGAAAATGGGTTCAGAAAGGTTAAGAAATAGGCGAAAAGATACCCATCTAGTCAGAAGCAAAACTAGGATCAGAACCCAGGACTCTTTGACTCAGAACCTTTTCTACTTTCCAATCCATTACATTAATCCTGCAATAATTATAATGACAAACTTCAGATACTGTTCTAGGTAGTTTATAGATGTCATTTCTAATTCTCTCAACAATATTTCAAGGAATGTGTTATTATGCTATTTTCTTTAAACTCAGTGGTATCTAGGAACTTCCTCAAAGCTACTGTGAAAAAGTGGCCCTGCCTCTTGGACCTCCCTCCCACCCCACCTGTCCATCCTACCGATGTAGCTCATCACGGAGCACCGAGCTGAGCTTCCTGTGCTTTATAGCATGTTCCCACTAGCTGTCTACTTCATGCATGGTAGTGTACATAAGGCAATCCTAATCTCCCTATTCGTCCCACCCTCCCCTTCCCCCCTCCACCCCGTGTCCACATGACCGTTCTCGTATACATAGAGCTGATTCACTTCCTTGTACAGCAGAAACTAACACAACATTGTAAAGCAATTACACTCCAATAAATTATAAAAAAGGAAAACAACCCAGTTTTTTAAATGGGCAAAATATTTGAACAAACACTTTACCAGAAAAGATAAATGAACAGCAAATAAGCACATGAAAAGATGTCCAGCATCATTAGTCAAAAATGCAAACAACTCAAATGTCTTTTGACTGGTGAATGAATAAAGAAACTGGTACATCCATATGATGGGAGGCTATTTGACAATAAAAAGGAAGGACTTACTGATACCTGTAACAACATGGACAAAAATCAAACGCATTACGTTAAGTAAAAGAAGCCAGACTCAAAAGGCTACATAATGCATGGTTCTATTTATATGACATTCTGTAAAAGCAAAATTGTAATAAAGACAGAAAACAGATCAGTGGTTGCGGAGGGCTAGGTTGGGGGAGGGGCGGTTAAAACGGAATACAAAGGAATCTTAGAGGGTGATGACACAGTCCTGACTGTGATGGTGATTACATGATTGTATAAGTGTCAAAACTAAAAAACGGGGCTTCCCTGGTGGCGCAGTGGTTGAGAATCCGCCTGCCGATGCGGGAGACACGGGTTCGTGCCCTGGTCCGGGAAGATCCCACATGCCGCGGAGCAACTAAGCCCGTGAGCCATGGCCGCTGAGCCTGTGCGTCCGGAGCCGGTGAGAGGCCCGCATACCGCAAAAAAAAAAAAAAAAAAAACCTAAAAAACGAAAAAGGGTGAATTTTACTGTATAAAAAGTAGATGTTAATCTAAAAAAGAGTGGATATATGTACATGTATAACTTTGCTGTACACCTGAAGCTAACACAACATTGAAATCAACGATACTCCAATAAAAATTTTTTAAAAAGAAAAGTAGATGTTAATAAACCTGACTAAAACTAAAAAAAAAAAAAAAGTGAGCCTGGCCTTGAATCATCTCCTGCTGCTTCCAGAGTCTCTGCTCATCCGGTTACAGTGATCTTTCCAAAGATGGCCAAATGATTTTTCCTCTTTAAAACTCTCCAAGGACTCCCCGAGCACTGCATGAGAGTCCCCACTTTCCAGCCTGCACCCCAAGCTCCAGGCTCAGTGGGCACCCGGCAGCTCCCCTAAAGAACACGCTGCTCCATGTGTCTTCACATGTGCTGTTGTCATGCTTAGAACTCTTTCCTCTTCAACCTCTGCCCCTCCAGGTGGGGAGGGATCTTATTTACATTTCACTTATCAGTTTTAACTTCTAACTCTGAAACAAACCTTCTCTGACCCACTCAAGCAGACTCCATCTTCCCTACTCCATGCCTCAACTTCGTAGTTCACACCTCCCCTATTATTTTGCTCATCCATAGTAATGCCACTGACTTACAGCCCACCCCCGCTCTCTATCCAGATGTCGAATTCCTCTGGACAAGGATCCTGTCTCATTCATCTTTGCATCTGCCATACCTAGTATAGTGCCTGGCACATTACCCATGTTCAATAATGAATGAATGAATGAATGAATGAATGAATATGGAAGAGTATATAATAATCTTCAATGCAGGGACATTAAATTGCTGAAAATGAACTGAATGCTGCCTCCACACTCTCTTCTCCAAGGCCAGGGGCACATGGCCAGCCTCTACAGAAGTTTTCCATCTTGCTCTTAAGTGCATCTTGTTGGATCCATGACTGAATAATGTCTGCAACCTGGGAGTGAAAAATTGGCCTAATCTCAGTATCTAAGTCAGTTAATGGGCTGGAAATCCAGCTGAGCCTCTTCTGTTATTTTTCAAAGAAAATGCAAGAAAAGCCTCATCATAAAGTATCTTAAAGGCCAAATAGCTATTCCCTAAAGACGTTTTCATCAGCTACATAGAAAAGCATCAGATGCATGGTTTAGTCCCCCTTCTCTTTTGCTGTCCCTGAGTAATTCAAAGAGGAGTGGAAACCTCGCAGTTAACCAATTAACTTGATTGGAGTAAGCAGCCAAATTAGAGAACTAATGATCATGTTTGCCAAATTACCATTTCACTTTTTTGCTGGGTAGATACAGCTCTAAGGCTACAGAAACACTTACAAGCAAATTGCCCAGTTCTCTTGGTGAATCCTCCTGTATCTTAAATCTGGCATCTTCCATTACCCCTTCCCGCTATTCTCCATCACTTTAGAAAGCAACTCGAGAAAGAGGAATGCTCACAGCACTAGGACATTTACCCTCACGCCTGGCTCTAAAAGGAATCTGGTGGCCTCAAGTTTGGCATGTCAACCCAGGTCAAGGTTATGAACTTGCATTTCCTTTCTATATCAGTATCCAAAAAGTGGCTGCTCTGTTTACCTTTTGTCACAGGAGCCAAGAGAAGCAATAAATGTGCCTTCTCCCAGCCATGTGAAATGGAGAGAAAGGATACCAGTTCTTCAACTAGTCACATTCAATGCATGATGAGCAGGAAGGGAACTTTGCTTCTCTTGTCTATTGAAAAACTTAAATTCAGACATTTAATTCTAGCTATAATGGAGTAACTTCTTAGCAGGTCAATGCTCCCATAAAAAAATGGGAAGAGCTGGGTTAAAAGGAAAAAAAAAAAACCTGTTTGAAGGCATTAAAGGGCTTTTAAGGATGCCAGGACTTGAGACAGCAGATCCCAGAGAGAAGGAAATTGCATTGAAGAAGCCCACCTTTTTGCATGAAGCTTTTCCCCTTAAGGTATTTGCCAACTTTTGGTGGGGGGTGCTGAAAAGCCAGCAGAGCTATATAAAAATCTCACAAGGCGAGAGAGACAAAAATTGAAGTTTGTGGATGCCAAAGCAACCAGGTCTTGAGAGGTCCAGATTCGGGAGAGGAAAAAAAGCAAAGAAGTGGGCCTGACACTCAACATCAGTTTTCCTATTGAAGTATTTTCTTCTTAGCAGGCATGATGCTAAAAAGTCAAGCAGAAACAGCTGAAAAACAAAGTTTTTAGTGGTTTCACAGTGATGAGAAATTAAAATTCAACTTCAGGACTCACCAAGGAGAAGAAACGCTAAAATGTTTCCCAGTTCTCAGACCAAGCCTAACAAAAGCCACAAATCAGTCTTGAGTCGATCTTCCTTCTGTTGTCTGCCAGAATGTAGGTCGAATCCCCCGTGGAGGTACATAACTTCATCCAGAGCTCTATAATTTATCACACACAACTCCCAGCATTCAATCTAAGATTGTCAGGATACCAAAAATCAGGACCAAAAAACAACTATCCAGGGTTAGTGCCTTATAAGAAGAGACAAGAGAGATATGCTCTCTCCACCACGTGAGGACACAGCAAGACGATGATCGTCAGAAAGACAGGAAGAGAGTCCTTACCAGGAGCTGGATCAACCAGCACCTTGATCTTAGACTCCCTAGCCTCAGAACTATGAGAAATAAATGTCTGTTGTTTAATCCACCCAGTATGTGGTATTTTGTTATAGCAGCCTGAGCAGACTAAGGCAGAGGTCATATTTTAAATGCTAAGAGAAGGGCTTCCCTGGTGGCGCAGTGGTTGAGAATCCGCCTGCCGATGCAGGAGACACGGGTTCGTGCCCTGGTCCGGGAAGATCCCACATGCCGCGGAGCAACTAAGTCCGTGAGCCATGGCCGCTAGGCCTGTGCGTCCGGAGCCTGTGCTCCACAACGGGAGAGGCCACAACAGTGAGAGGCCCGCATACCACAAAAAAAAAAAAAAAAAAAAAAATGCTAAGAGAAAATAAATGCCAACGTAGAACTGTACACCCAGAAAAAAAAATCTCATAAAAATGAGAGAGAAATAAAGGATCTTTTCAGGTGTTGTTGCTAGCAGACTTGTGTTAAGGAAATGCTAAAGGGACTTCTTCAGGCAGATACAAATGTATGAAAGAATTAAGGGCAACAGAAAGGATAAATACATGGGCAAAACAAAATGTCTATTGACTGGAAAAAAGATAATAATGTATTGTGTGTGCCTTCCTGTATATGTAAATGAAAAATGCATACAATAGTAATACAAGAAGTAAGAGGGAGGAAAATTGAGTCAAAACGTTTTTGTTTTTAAATTTTATTTATTTATTTATGGCTGCATTGGGTCTTTGTTGCTGTGCACGGGCTTTCTCTAGCTGCGTTGAGCTGGGGCTACTCTTCATTGCGGTGCGTGGGCTTCTCATTGCAGTGGCTTCTCTTGCTCCGGAGCACAGGCTCTAGGCGTGTGGGCTTCAGTAGTTGTGGCTTACGGGCTCTAGAGTGCAGGCTCAGTAGCTGTGGCGCCTGGGCTTAGTTGCTCTGCGGCATGTGGGATCTTCCCGGACCAGGGATCGAACCTGTGTCCCGTGCATTGGCAGGAGGATTCTTAACCACTGCACCACCAGGGAAGTCCGAGTCAAAAGGTTTTAAGGCCCTAACATTAACTGGGAAACGGCAAAGGTAGTAATTAATAAAAGAGTCTTTGAAATGGCATTTGTAATATTTAAAGTAACCACTAAAAGAATACTTAAAATATGTATGTGTATATATATATATATATATATATATATATATATATATACACACACATACATGTTTAACAAGCTAACAGAAGGGAAATGGTAAAACATAATCATTTTTTTAAAGCATAAAATTAAGGGAAAAAGGAAAATAAAGTAGATGTGACAAATAGAATATATATAATAGAATAGTGGATATAAACACAAATATATTAGAGTAATTCATTCAATGTAAACAATTTAAGTACTCCAATTTGAAAATCAAAGATTGGAGGAATTCTCTGGTGGTCCAGTGGTTAAGACTTGGCCCTTTCACTGCCAGGGCTGGGTTCAATCCCTGGAGGGAGACCTAAGATCCCACAAGCCACACAGCACAGGAAAAAAAATAATCAAAGATTGGGCAGACACTTCTGGGCTGAGAGAATAAAGACCTCCAAAATTCCACTCCTTCATAAGCACAAAGAAAACACTGGCAAAAAAATTATCAAGATGAACTTTTTCAGTACTCTAGAATTTAACCAAATGCTTGCTAATATGAGGAATATTTATTCAAGAAAAACAGCTAAATCTTGATAAGGACAGTCAGTTTGTGGTGTTTTAACTTATCATATTCCCACCTCTGTATAGTTATTTGGCAGCCTTAAAAATCAGCAACCTCACAACCACAGTAATTGTGGAAAAAAAAGCCACTTAACAGCTACTGGAAGGGGCAGAATATGTTTGAAACTCTTCCCAAGAACCCACTCCCAGAGAATGGTCACTATCTGACCTTTCTGTCAGTTCCCTGGAAAACCCTATTCATAAGTCTTCTCTTAATTGACCTGACTCAGAGCTTGCTCAGTGGGCATTTGTCAAAAGCAGTCAGAGGCAATTAATTAACATTACAGCTGCCTCAATTGGCAAGACGAGTTGAGCCAAACAAGAGCTGGCCAAAAACACTAAAGGAAAGTGTGGGGAATGAGATGTCCATAGGGGGCTTTGAATAACTCCAACATATTCCTTGAATCTAGAAGCTCATGCTCATGGGCCAAACTGCATGCATGCCTAGGAAATACCTGAGAATGCCCTAACCTTTTGTTGACCTTGGGGCTCTGTACAAGCAGTAAATGAAGAGAGCAGAACAGTAAATTACTGGAACTTTGAAGGTATTCCCCAACACATACACAGAGCTACTTGGCAAAGGCTGGGATACTTACTGGTTCAAGGTATTTAGGAAATCTTTGTCTAATAACTAGATAAGCATTAAGTTAACTAAGCAGAAGCTCCAGTGGCCACTCACAACAAAGTATAAATCTTTATAGAATAAGTCCAGGAAAGTCACTAAACAAACAAACAAAAAGAAACAATGACAATAATAAACAACAGCAAATGTTGAGGGGCAGGGATGAACTGATTTCCAGAGTTGCTACATTGTATTATTTTAAATGTCCACTATCCAACAAAAAATGACAAGACTTGCAAAGAAACAGATAAATACGGCCCATTACAGGAAAAGAAGCAATCAATAAAAACTATTCCTGAGTGAGCCCAGATGTTGATCTTACTACACAAAGACTTTAAATCAGCTATTGTAAATATGTTCAAAGAACTAAAAATAAATCATATCCAGAGAATTAATGAAAAGTATGAGACCAATATCTCACCGAACAGGAAATATAAAGAAATAGAAATTATTTAAAACAACCAAATAGAAAATATAGAGTAGAAAAGTAGAATAACTGAAATGAGAAATTCACTACAGGGGTTTGACAGCAGATTGCAGCTGGCAGAAGAAAGAATTAGCAAGCTTGAAGGTATGTCTACAGAAATGACATAAAGAACAAAAAGGAAAAAGAACAAAGAAATATTAACAGAGCTTCAAAGACTGTAGGACAACATCAAATTTACCAACAGATGCATAATGTGAGTCCTGGAAGGAATATAGATGCAAACATCTTCTATAAAATTCTAACAATCCAAAGTCAGCAGCATATAAAAGATAATATACTATGACTGAGTGGAATTCACCCAAGGAATGCAGGGTTGATTTAACATCCAAAAACCAATCAATGTAATACACAATATTCCAAAAATAAAGGGAGAGGAACAATATGATCATCTCAATAGACACAGAAAAAGCAGCTGACAAAATCCAACACCCTTTCATTGTAAAAGACTCAATAAACTAAGAAAAGGAAGGAACTTCTTCAACCTGATAAAGGACATCTAGGAAAAATCCACAGCTAGCATCATACTCAATGGTGAAAGACTGAATACTTTCTTCTAAGATGAGGAACAATACAAGCATGTCCATTCTTGCCACTTCTACTCACCAGTGTACTAGAATGATTAGACAAGAAAATGAAATAAAATTCATCCAGATTGGAAAAGCAGAAATAAATTATTTATATTGACAGATGACATGATCTTGCATATAAAAAATTTTTATTAAAAAATCCTAAGGAATCCACAAAAATACTATTCAAACTAATAGATAAGCTCAGCAGGGTTGTAGGATGAAAGATCAATACACAAAAATCAATTGTATTCCTATACGCTAACAATAAATAATATCAAAATGATGTTAAAAACAATTTTATTTATAATAACATCAAAAAGAATAAAATACCTGGGAATAAATTTAATAAAACAAGCAAAAAGATTTGTACCCTGAAAACTATAAAACATTGTTGAAAGAAAGAAAAAAATACCTTAAAATATGCAAAGGTAGCCCATGTTCATGGATCAGAAGATTACTGTTAGGAGGGCAATACTCCACCAAACTGATCTACCGATTCAATGCAATCCTATCAAAATCCCAGATGCCTTTTTATTTTTACAGAAATTGACAAGATGATCCTAAAATTCATATGAAAATGCAAGGGACCCAGAATAGTCAAAGCAATTTTGAAAAAGAACAAAGTTGGAGAACTTACACTTCCCAACTTCAAAACTTAACAACAAAATCGTGTGTACTGGCATAAGAATAAACAAATAAATCAATGGAATAGAATTGAGAGTACAGAAATTAACTCTCTCACTTTTATGGTCAAATAAATCAAAATGGAGCACAGATCTAAATGTAGGATCTACAATTATAACACACTTAGAAGAAAACATACAGGTAAATCTTCATGACTTTGAGTTAGACAATAGTTTCTTACATATGACACCAGAAACACAATCAACAAAGGAAAAAATTAGATAAGTTGGACTTAATCAAAATTTTAAAAATTTAAGCTTCAAAGAACACCATCAAGAAAGAGAAATAGACAACTGATAGAATGGGAAAACATATTTGTAAATCACATACCTGATAAGGGACTTGTATTCAGAATTTATAAATAACTCTTACCACTATAAAAACACAAATATCCCAATTTAAAAATGAGTAAAGGATTTGGATAGGCATTTCTGAAAAGAAGATATGTCGATGGCCAGCCGACACTTGAAAAGATGCTCAATATCATTAGTCACTAAGGAAATGTAAATCAAAACCACAATAAGATACCACTTCACACCCACTAAGATGGCTAGAATCAAGATAGATCATAACAAGTGTGGGCAAAGATGTGGAAAATTTGGAATTCTCATGCATGGCTGGTGAGATTGTAAAATGGTGCAGTAATTTTGGAACAGTGTTTGGCAGTTCCTCAAAATACTAAACATATAGCTGCCATATGACCCAGTAGTTACCCTCCCACATATATATCCAAGAGAAATGAAAACATATGTTTATACAAAAACTTGCACTTGAATGCTCCTAGCAGCATTTTTCATAAGAGCCAAAAAGTAGAAATACACCAAATGTCCATCAATGGATAAATGAATAAACTAACTGTGGTATATTCATACTCTGGAATATGACTTGGCAATAAAAAGAATGAAGTACTGATGATGAACCTTGAAAACATTATGTTAAGTGAAAGAAGCCAGTCTCAAAATACCACATATTGTATGATTCCAGTGAAATGTTCAGAATAGGTAAATCCATAGAGACAGAAAGTAGATAGGTGTTTGCCAGGGGTGGAAGGTGGGGGTAATGAAGAGTGACTGTTAATGGACTGTTAATGGGTTTCTTTGGGGATTAATAAAAATGATCTAAAATTAGATAGTTGTTATGATTGCAAAACTCTGTGGGTATACTAAAAACCACTGAATTTTACATTTTAAAATGGTGAATTTATGGTATGTGAATTATATCTGAATAAAGTTGTTATTTAAAAATAGTAGAGATTGTCATACTGGATTTTTAAAAATATATATGCTGCTTACAAGACGCCTTAAATATAAGAACGTTGAAAGTAAAAGAATGAAAAATATATGTTATGCAAACACTAAAAGAATTCTGGCTTAGCTATCAATCAAGTTGGTCTTTCAATCAAGAAGCATTATTAGAGATAAACAGCAATATTTCTCAATTATAAAAGGTCAATTAATTTATAACAAAGGAGCCAAGAATGTACAATGGGAAAGGACAGTGTCTTCAATAAGTGGTGTTGGGAAAACTGGACAGCTACATGCAAAAGAATGAAACTGGACCACTATCTTACACCATACACAAAAATTAACTCAAAATGGATTGAATGTAAGACCTGAGACCATAAAACCCCAAAAAGAAAACATAGTAAGCTCCATGACATCAGTGTTGGCACTGATTTTTTGGATTTGACACTAAAGCAAAGGCAACAAAAGCAAAAGTAAACAAGTGGGACTACATCAAACTAAAAAGATTTGCACAACAAAGGAAACCATCAACAAAATGAAAAGGCAACCTACTAAATGGGAGAAAATATTTGCATCCTTTATGATCCCTCCTGGCATGTGGGATAGTAGTTCCCTGACCCTCTGCAGGGTCAGGGATTGAATCTGCACCCTCTGCAGTGGAAGCGTGGAGTCTTAACCACTGGACCACCAGGGAAGTCCCTGCATCATATATCTAATAAGGGGCTAATATCCACAATGTATAAGGAGCTCATGAAACTCAATAGCAAGAAAACAATCCAATTAAAAAGTAGACGGAGTATCTGAATAAACATTTTTTCCAAAAAAAGACACACAGATGGCCACAGGTACATGAAAAGATGCCCAACATCACTAAGCATCAGGGAAATGCAAATCAAAACCATAATGAGATGTCACATCACACCTGTTAGAATGGTTATTATTTTTAAAAAAAGAGAGAGAGAGAGAGAGAGAGAAATAATAAGTGAGGACGTGAAGAAAAGGGAACCCTCGGGCTTCCCAGGTGGCACAGTGGTTGAGAGTCTGCCTGCCGATGCAGGGGACATGGGTTCATGCCCCAGTCCGGGAAGATCCCACATGCTGTGGAGCAGCTGGGCCCGTGAGCCACGGCCGCTGAGCCTGCGCGTCCGGAGCCTGTGCTCTGCAACGGGAGAGGCCACAACAGTGAGAGGCCTGTGTACCACAAAAAAAAAAAAAAAAAAAAAAAAAAAAGGAAAAGAAAAGGGAACCCTTATGCCTTGTTAGTAGGAATGTAAATTGGAGCAGCCACTAAGGAAAACGGTATGGAGGTTCCTCAAAAAATTAAAAATAGAACAACCATATGATCCAGCAATTTCACTTTTGGGTGTTTATTCAAAGAACAGAAACACGAATTTGAAAAGATATCTGCACACCCATGTTTATTTCTGCATTATTTACAATAGCTAAGACATGGAAACAACCTAAATGTCCATCAACAGATGAACAGAAAAAGAAAAATTGATATATATATATATATATATATATACACACACACACACACACACACACACACACACACACACACACACACACACACATTGGAATATTATTCAGCCATAAAGAAGAGTGAAATCTTGCAATTTGTGACAACATGGATGGATCTTGAGGGCATTCTGCTAATGAAGTAAATCAGACAGAGAAAGATAAATGCCATATAATCTCACTTACATGTAGAATCTGAAAACAAACAAACAAAACAACCAGCTCGTAGATAGAGAGAACAGATTGGTGTTTGCCAGAAGCAGGGGAAGAGGGGTGAGTGAAATGGGTGACAAGAGTCAAAAGGTACAAACTTCCATAATACAATGAATAAGCATGGGAATATAACGTATAGCATGATGACTATAGTTAATAATACTCTGTTGCATATTTGAAAGATGCTACGAGAGTAGCTCTTTAAAGTTCTCATCAGAAGAAAGAAATTTTTGTAACTAAAATATCAGGTTATTACTACAGTAAATCAGCTGCCCTGTTTTGAGAGGAAAAAATAGAAAACAGATTCAAACATCCTAAACAAAATATTAGCAAGTCAGATCCAGTGATAAATAAAAAGGCTAATCATTCATGATCAAGTTGTATTTATTCCAGATAAACAATGCTGCGAGCTTAAAATTTAAAAATCAGTTGAAAAATTTACAATATTAACAGAATACATAAGGTAAATTATATGACCATTTGATTGATGCAGAAAAGCATCTGATAAATTTCATATCCATTCATGATCAAAATTTTAACAAACTAGGAATAGAACTTTCTTCATCTGATAAGAGTATCTTTTATAAAAAAAAGTTACATCAGGGCTTCCCTGGTGGCTCAGTGGTTGAGAGTCCGCCTGCCGATGCAGGGGAGGTGGGTTCGTGCCCCGGTCCGGGAAGATCCCACATGCCGCGGAGCGGCTGGGCCTGTGAGCCCTGGCCGCTGAGCCTGCGCGTCCAGCTCCGCAACGGGAGAGGCCACAACAGTGAGAGGCCCGCGTATCGCAAAAAAAAAAAAAAAAAAAAAAGTTACATCAAATATGATATTGATGGTGAATTTTTGAAAGCTTCCCACCTGAGATAAAGAATAAAACAAGAACACCTATTTTCACCATGTCTCTTTATATTGTACTGAAGGTCCTAGCCACTGCAAAAAACACACACAAAATGTAGGAACTGTAAAGGAAGAAATTAAACTTTTCATTCTTCCCGCACGGCATGATTACATGATCGCGTGTGTAGAGAAATCCAAAGAACTTTCAATCAGACAGACTATTAAGTAATTTTAGCGATGTTATTGGATAAAAGGTCACCTTAGAAAAATCAGTTGTACTTCTATACAAAAAAGCTGAAATTAGAAAATGAAAATTTTAAAACATCATTTACAATAACATCAAAAAGGTCAAAATTGTGGGAACAAATCTAGAAAAAAATTTTACACATAAGCTATAAAACATTGTTGTTAATATTATATTACAAATTAATAATTATTAGTAAGTGAAGGGATAGACCATGTCCATGGATGGAAAGATGCAACATTGTAAAGATGTCAGTTATCTCCAAACTGATACAATAAAAATCACAGCAAATTTTTTTCCTGGAAATTAACAACCTATTTTAAAATTTATTTGGAAATGCAGAGGAGCAAAAAGTCAAGACATTTTTGAAGAAGTTAGACTTTATTAATTTTATTGTAGTTTTATATAGTCATTGTTTCCTTGCGTTTATCCAAATGCTTACATATTTGTTTTTCCCTTTTTCTTACTGTATTTTCCTTCTGTATTCATTTCTTTTCTTCCTGAATTATATTCTTTAAAGTTACTAATAAATATCCACCCAGTTGCCTGTATCAAGTCAGCTCTATAATTCTAGACTGACAATGGTTTCTTTCAGCATTTTGAAGATATTATCTTAATGTTGTCTTGCTTCTATTGCTGATTTTGAGAAGTCAGCTATCAATCTAATTGTCATTCCTTTACAGGTAATGTGTCTTTTCTCATTTAAAATCTTCTCTTTGTCTAAGTGTTCTATCAAGTACAAGGTACATCTTCTTTATCCTGTAGGGGATACATTGAGCTTCCTGAATCTACTCATTCATCTGTCGTCATTTGGAGGAAATTCTAATCTATTCTCTCTTCAAATATTGCATCTTCATCTTTCTCTCCGGTCTTTCCTTTTGATTAAATCCATGTAAGACCTTTTCAATCTGCCTTCCATATCCCTTAATTCACCTTCCTTATTTTCATCCTTTGTTTCTCTATGCTGCATTCTCAATCATTTCTCAATCTCTATCTTTTTTTTTAAACATCTTTATTGGAGTGTGATTGTTTTACAATGGTGTGTTAGTTTCTGCTTTACAACAAAGTGAATCAGTTATACATATACATATGTTCCCATCTCAATCTCTATCTTCAGCTGCCTAATCTGCTGTTTAACCCAACCATTTGAGTTCTGAATCTCAATTATTGTATTTTTATATCCATAATTTTATTGATCTTTCTTGTCCGTTGTAATGTGCCTTATCCCTTCATTTAACTTTCAATACTCTCCTTTATTTCTTTAAACATATAAAATACATATTTTATATTTCTCCTTGTTGATTTCAATATCTGAGAGATGGATCCCAATGATCATACACAGAATGAATTCCAGTTTTAAATTCACGTGAGAGAAGTCTTAAAATTAGGAATGCTCGAGACTCTTACCTTTCTTTTCCCCTATATTCAGAGTCAAAGCCAACATAGTTAAGAATCTCCACATTTTACTTTGGTGAGACAGTGTTTCTTCTTGGCTGCCTGCTTCTGGAGGTCTTGGCTTTCTTTGGGGGAGGTCTCAGGTTTAGTAGGGGCAGGTGGTCTCGGATTCACCCTCAAACCTTATGTGGGCCCCAGATGATCTCCTATAACCTCCCTCAAGCACACACGTGCACATGTGTACATGCACACACACATGCACATATCAACGTTCTTGTCCCCCAGCAGCTTGCTGATGATCCTTGGATTAACTGCCACCTGCAGCACTGATTTGCCCTTCTGGATTCATATCTGACCTTGAAGGATTTCTCACTGCCAGGTCACTCTTCTTTTCTTCTATTTTACTCAGTGTTTTTAGTGCTCTGCACATCAAGATCGCCAACTTTCTGGAAAAGGAAGTACAGGTTTAAGGCTTTCTAGTTCATAAATGAGGAACAGCACACTGTCAAGTTGAATGACTATCTTAGTCAGTTTGGGCAGCTATAACAAAGCACCATACACTGGGTGGCTTGTAAACAATGGAAATTTATTCTCACGGTTCTGGAGGCTGGAAGTCTGAGATCAGGGTGCAAGCATGGTCACATTCTGGTGACAGCCCTCTTCTGGGTTGCACTGCCAACTTCTTGTATTCTCACATAGCAGAGAGAAGACAGAGCAAGCAAGACCTCCTGTGGTTCTTATAAGGGCACTAATCCCATTCATGGGGGCACCTCTCTCATGACCTCATCTAATCCTAATTACCTTCTAAAGGTCCCACCTCCTACTAACGTCACATTGGAGAGTAGAGTTTCAACATATGAATTTGGGGGGATACACAAACATTCAGTCCATAATACATTGTTCACTTTCCTAGATGCCACCAAAGGACTCTCCAAAGTAGTTTAACAATTACTGACCCCAGGGTATGGGAGATTCCTGGTGTTCCACATCTTTGCCAACACATGGTAGTGTCAGAGTTTAATTCTTAAGGACCTTCTTTCTACATATTAATCCAATGAACTCCTCCTTCTGACCTACTGATGGGTAGCAAGTATCACATTTATGTCTTTCTGGATGTTGGATCTTAGAGCAGGAGGTCCACAACTCTTCCTGAAGAGTGAAATGGGTCCATCAATTCTTCCTAATGGGTGATGGGAGGTGGGTCTTCCTCTATCTTATCTTGAGTGAGAGGACTGGCCAGTGAGAAGGACAAGGAGAGCTGGGGCTCTGAGAGCCAGGGGGTCTGTGCCAGCCACTGACACTGCCTACTAGAATGGGTCTCGGAGGTGAGGTCAGCACAACACTGACCCTTGAGCCAGTGAAACCAGCCTGCCTGCTGCCTCTGGCAGGTCTTCTAATGAAAGAGTGGCCAGGACAATGGGAATCTCATGTCCCAAGGCCAAAGGGCCAAGAGACATCTGGCCTCTAGATGACAGATGGCAGTCCAGAGGCGGCCAGGCAAAGAGGGGTCAAGGAAACAGAAATGACGGAAATGAAGATCCTGGTATATCTCTGTGCAGGACTGGATGTGGGACAAGTGCTTGTTTGTCAATCCCTCATCAGCATCTAGAAACTGCAAACATAGCAGAGTGATTAAGAGTGTGACCTCAGAAAGTAGATGATTTGGACAGTCTTCTACTAACAGGTCTGAGATTTTAGGCACACTACTCAACCTCTCCCTGCCTCGGGTTCCTTATTTGTAAAATGAGACTATTCGTACATATTTATAAGGTTGTCTTGAAAAGAAATGAGATATTATCAGTAAAATGTTTTGCACGGGTCTGGTGCACAGTAAGGACTCAGTAAATGTTAGTTGTTATTCTTACCACCATCATTATTATTGCTATATAATATGTAAATGTATATTTATATTAGATAGATGATAGATAGATAGATAGATAGATAGATAGATAGATAGATAGATAGATAGATAGATGATAGATAGATAATCTCCTATGGCCAGCTCTGTTGAAGCAAGCTGCAGTATCAGGACTGGTTTTCATCTGGTGCGTCAATTCTGATTGATTGATCGTGGCTGCCTGTTGAGAAGGATTGTGAGGTCACACTTGGGCTCATGGGAAGGAGCAGCAGGCTGTGATCAACTGGTCATGTCTGCCACGGCTCAAGAGGCAGAGTGTTAGTGACATCTTAGGCACTTGCCTCCCCATGGTCTGCATTTCACTTCTTATCCGTTAGGAAATACTGATTCAGGAATGTTCCCAACTCAAGTTTCTAAAAGGACCTATAAACAGACCAAAAAAGGGCCGATTTTTAAATGAGGCCAACTGCACATTGTTCTTTAAAAATCATATATATTGAAAGCAGGCGCTGCCTCCTTCTCAGTTCTGAGTTCTGCAGAGAAGTTCCATTTTATCATTCGGCACTGCCCACCACACTGACACCTGCAACGGTGAGCGAGCCTCAGGTGGGCTCATCATAAGCATAGTTGGCACTTGGCTTTCCACAGATGCTGCCTGAAGCAGAGAGCCCGGGCGGGGAATAGATTCACCCCGGCAACATGGTGCAGTAGAAAAAGCACACGGATCTGCAGGCTTGGATTCCAGCTCGGGCAGAAACCCACAGGGTGGGGCTGGGTTCTGACTGACTTCTTAGAGACCTGGTTTCTTGCCTCTAAAGTAAGGAAAATGATCTCCAAGATCCCATCCAATTCTACTATTCTATTCTAGGGAAGGGAAGACATCTCTTACATTGACTATGTTTTCAGAAGAGGGAGAAGCATGCAGAGATGCGTCTATGTGCAAGATGGTTAAGTCCTCAACCTTCTTGAAGGACATCTTCCAAAATGTCCCTAGATTCCCAAATGGCGAAATAGCACAACTGCCCCCATTTCTCCTAGGGACAAGTTTTTCCCCAATGAAAATACGTTTATCAGTACAAAAGATGATATCATGCGAAAGCAAGGATTCAAGAACCAGTTACCTCATGTACTAGTACCCCTCACCCACCCACCCTCATCCCACGTACATAGACACACAAACTTTTTAACCCATTCGACCAAAATCCTACTTCGCAAAATTACAAAGCCGTACACATCATGGACCTCTGATATTGAAACTACACCTGTTAAATTCACCACCACGAAGGGTCCATCGCGTTCAGATTACATAAAACACCCAGACCACCGTTGTTATGGAGTATGTTTTAGTAATACAGCACCAAGAAAATTAAGTAATAAAACGTGCAATTCCTTTTTCCAACAGCTGTAGACTGGAAACATCAGGATATTTTTTCCAAACCATGTGAGTTTTGTACCTATCTTTTCTCATAGACAAGAACAATAATATAAAATGATTTATTAACATAAACTCACAAGAATGACTTTTCAGAACCATTTTGAAAAAGAACATGTCTCATTTTGAAAAGGGACATGTCTCCCTAAGGATTAGAAGACACACAACCCTTAGGGAGACGTGTCCCTTATCAAAATGACCATTTGGGGAGTGGCTGTTCTGACCATGGTGGCATTGCTCACTTTGGGTTTTTCTCCTAAGAAACTGATTTCCTGGGCCAGTTCGAGAGTGTTGGAAGGAAATTGTGTCCCAGTACAAAACAGTATTTCCTAGGTCCGTCATTCACCTTGCGTGATTCACTTGGCTTCAAGTTTCAAAACCCATCTACAGAGACTTGGCTCTGAATTACTCTTTGCTGTTTTCTGCAACCCAAATCTACCTTCTAAAGAGGAAAATTGACTATTGTTAATGGAAAGAGTACACCGCAGAATCTGAAGGCAATTCCTCATGAACTACATAAAGACATTTTATATTTGGCCACACACACAGAATATGTTTATAATTTTGTTATAATTAATGTAATGTATTAACTTGACTCATTTTGTGTGTCAGCTTGGCTGGGCTAAGGGATGCCCAGAGAGCTGGTAAAACATTATTTCCGGTTGTGTCTATGAGGGTGTTTCTGGAACATTTGGATCAGTGGACTGAGCAAAGATCACTTTCCCCAAGGCAGTGGGCATCATGTGATCCCCTGGGGGCCTGAATAGAACAAAAGAGCAAAGGAAGGGTGAAATCACTCTCTTCTCTTGAGCTGGGACGTCCTTCTCCTCCTGCCCTCAGACTCTGTCCCTCCTGTTTCTCGGGTCTTCAGACTTGGACTGAAGCCCCACCACCTGCCTTCTTGGGTCTCCAGCTTGCAGACAGCATATTATGGGTCTCCTCAGCCTCCATAACCATGTGAGTCAATTCTGATAATAAACCTCTTCTTATATCTACCATAGACACACTATAGGTTCTGTTTTTCTGGAGAACATTGACTAACGCAACATTCTTCAAGGGCTATGTTTAAGGGAATGGCATTCTTTTGAGTGTTTTGAATGTCCAAGTTCTATGAGTATCAGGCATTTCTAACTCAATCTCTGAATCCTGTTTCTGTCTATACCCACTCCTGAGTCTCACCCTCTTCCTTATTTCTATCACGATGGCTGTGTCAAAAGAGCCACTTGAGGAAGCCCCCGGCATCATAACGAGCACATGGGAATATCTGGGCTTCCACCAGCTCATCATCCTGGGTCAAGAGATGCTGTCGATCTGATACTGCCCTCCAGACGTGATTTGCTTGTTTTTACTCCTTCTGCCGGGATGAGACCATGAGGCAGGACATTTTCAAAGACATCATCCCGGGAAGCTTAAAAACTGGGATTTTCATTTCCATATTGATCGGATAAGAGAGGAAACGACAAATAAAATGTCCAAATGCCATCTTCTTACTCACTCACAATTCTGCCACCAGGTTGAACAGAAAAAGCCAGATCCAGGTTCCATGGGTTCATCTTTAGGAAATAGAACATCTGAAATCTTTTCTCAGTCTCTGTTCTTGCATTGACTGTGAAAAGGTCACCAGCGACATCCCAATTACCACACATTGGTTTCCAATCTGTCCTCATCCGACCTGACTTCATCTGATACCTTCCCACCTCTTTCTGGTAACTGCCTCCCCCTCAGACTTAAGCATCTCCCCCCTCTCTCCTGCACCCAGTCTATAGGACCATTTGGATGCCCCAGTTTTGCTTCCAACTCAATATGTATAAATGGTAATTTATCCCCACGGCCATAAGAGGTTGGGCTCCCTGGGTGGACGCCTTCATTTCTGGTCATGAAACACCCTGCTCCCCGTCTTCTGGGAACAAAACCTTGGCTCTCTGGGCTGCTCCCGTTCCTTATCCCTCACAACCAACCACTGGATCCCAGGCTTTCTGCCTCTGCATGGAGCTCCTGGGCCGCCCACCGCTGACCCACTAGTTCAGGCCCTTCCTGCATTAACTTTGGACCAGCTCCTGCCGCCTTTCTCCTCAGTCTCTTCGCTGCGGAAACCCATCCCACACTTCAGTCATAGGTGAATCTCCCCCCAAATGATGCTTACATCAGTTTCTGAAATTTTCAGTGGTTCCCATTGATAGGAAACACCAGGCTCCTTTGCTTGTCAGTCAAGGGACTTCATTTGGCTTCCATCTAACCTGGCCAATTCATAAGGGCCTATTAACCATTCCCTGGACCCTGTAATTCAAGGGGATCCCATCTCCCCTGCAACTGGTTTCCATTAGGGGGAAGCTCCCCTGGGGGAGGACAGACTTCTCTGACGGTGGGTTTGGGAGAAGGAACAGGGCCTCATAGCCCAGCCCCTCTCTCTTCCCTCTTTATCTTGAGAGCCAAGCTGGCCACTCGGCGGACACAGGCCCACGTGTTCAGAGTCAGCTCCTCCCACAGGGAGGCCTGTGGGAGTCCCAGGCTGCCGGCAAGTGTGCTAGGAAGCCATCCCCCTTATGTCAGTGCTACCAACATCCTCCAATACCAGATTTTAACATCATATGGAAAACCCGAATGAACTTTTTGACCAGCCCAATATTTGCCTCCCATCTACCTCATTCCTTTTCCTATTTCTCAGAAAGGGAAGAGAGGAGTTCCTAATTGGGTCCCTTTTTACCCCAACAATACTCACTGCCTCTGGGCTCTGCTCCTGTCACCCCCCTCCCCTCCTAGGAACGCCTGTTATCTCTCTCCATCCGCCCAGTTCTCACTGTCCATCAAGACCCTCCTGAAGTCCCACAGCACCGTAATGCCCTCCGGGCCGCATCTCCCTTTCCTCCGCACCCACAGTCCCGGGCTATACCCGTCGCCTAGCAACGGTGCACTGCCCCGTAGTATTCCGGGACACCTCGTCTGGCACTCTGGTGGACGTTCTCACCCCTTTGAGTTTTGCCTCCCCGGTGAATTACACCTGAGGGCAGGTACATTCCCTTCAGCTCGTTATCACTCTTACCGTCCACAGCACCTGCACGGGGTCCTGTTCAGTGTACGCTCCGGGCAGCTGGGGTATTTTAATTTAGCCACTGACAGCGCACAGGTAGCTTCCCACGTCCCCATCTTAGTCCCAGATGCCGTGGAGACGCCAGCGTATGGCTTGAAGGCAACACCGGCATAGTCCCTTTAATTTCTGATACTCTGTAGCCTCGATAGCAGCTCCACCTCCCCAAAGTGGCGACAATCACCATGACTCAGGCAACTTTCGGAAACCCTTTTCTCTGACCACACGTCTATTCTGTCCCAAATGATTTTGTCTTGAATAACGAGCAGAGTACGAGCTAGCAAGGTCATAACACGGGCGTGTTCACTTGCATCTCCCAGGCACCTATAGGCTCCTTCAGAACTTCTGTTCTTTTGGCCTCCCCAGTGGTGCCGGGGCTGTGTAAAGGGAGGGATGCTCGGGGAACACTCGTTAGCTCCATGTTGGCTTAACAATGGGAATGATCTCCAAACTTGATTGATCAAGGTTGCATTTGTTCTCAGATTATGCAATGTAGTATTTGGTTACTTGAGGTTAAACCCTATGCTTTCGTTGCAGATACAGTAAAGAACCGAATGATGTATATAAAACTAACTTCAGGTACGTGTGTATGTGTAAGAAAGAACGAAAGAGAGACAGGGAGGGAAAAGAGATTGCCTAAGGGCAGTCTATAAGCAAAGTACCATTCACATGGGCAAAATGTTTCTCATGTCAGGCATTTTGCGATTCCCTAAGCCTTCATGAGCACTGAATTGATAGATACACCTCTGGTTCCAGGCAACAGTTGGTGAAACAAACCATACGTTCCCGTCTGGTGCACGGGTTCCAGAGAGAGCCCATTCTAACGGAGAACAGAGGTTTGTGCGTGTAATTTCACGCACAATGCAGCATAATGATTGACAGACTGACTATGAGGCCAAGCTGGCCTCATCTGGCCTTTCTTAAGTGCAATATGGTAGGCATAACGTGCCATATGAATGCTGAACTCCTGGCAAGACCTGCAAAGGAGACGATGCAGCTGGCAGCCTGACACTGGAGCAGCTGGGAGGGGAAGGCTTGGTTTCTACACATTAACGCATTTGACATTTGGTATCTAAAGGGGAGAGCTAATAAATAACCTGCCAACGATGACACTCTGAAACGACAGCTTTTATTACCAGCCAGTTAATCCTGCACGCCAGCTCTGTCCTTTCAGGCCACCTGGTGTTACATTCTCATTTACTTATTTTTATTTTCCTGGGGCCTGAACTTGGAAAGTTTGTCTCCCGCCAGTGTCATATTTTGAAGCTGATTCAAGGGCTAGGGCAGTGGCTGGTTGTAGGTAATTCAGCACTAAGGTCTGCAGAAAATGGGCGGTTTCAGCAGGTGGTGTTGAGTTCGGGGTTCACCTCCAAGAAGACAGTCATCCTGAGACCAAAGGAGTAGAAGAAATTCACCTCTTGATTGCTGCCTCTTTTCAGAACCAATATGCATAGTTTCTGCCTCAACTGAATTCCAAACATTTATTGAGCATCTACTATGTGTCCCCATGCTATATGTTCTGGGGATATGAAAATAGGCAATTTACATAGAAAAAGAATGAAATAATGCCATTTGCAGCAACATGGGTGGACTTAGAGATGATCATACTAAGTGAAGTAAGTCAGACAGGAAAAAAAACAAATACAGTATCACTTATTTGTGGAATCTAAAAAAGATGTTACAAGTGAACTTATGTACAAAACAGAAACAGACTCACAGACGTAGGAAACAATATTATGGTTACCAAACAGGAAAGTCGGCGGAGGGGAGGGATAAACTGGGAGTTTGGGATGAACAGATACACACCACTATATATAAAACAGATAAACAACAAGGACCTACTGTAAAGCACAGGGAACTATATTCATAATAATAACTTATAATGGAAAAGAATCAGAAAAAGAATATATATATATATAACTGAATCACTTTGCTGTATGCTTGAAACTAACACAGCATTGTAAGTCAACTGTACTTTAGTAAAAAAAATTTTTTTAAATCAGCCTGTCTAAAGATGCAGCTCATTCTTTTAAGGCCAAGGCTGACAGCAGCAGAGGAGGCCCTCACATAAGAAATCTCAATAGTGGGATATGAGCTATAATAGGAATAGACACAGAGTGCTGTAGGGTCAGAGATGAGCAGGTAATTCCTTCTTCCTTGGAGGATTAGGAGGAAGCTGCCCAGAGCTGTGAAGGGTCTGAGCTGACAGGTCAGCAGGGGTTATGAACTGAATGTGTGTGTCCCCCTGCCACAAATTCATACAAGGCCTACTCCCTCATGTGATGGTATCTGGAGGTGGGGCCTTTGGGAGGTAAACGGGTGGGATCTCACCATGAGATTAATGCCCTTATAAGAAGAAACCAGAGCTCTCTCTCACCACCACGTGAGGACAGAGTAACAAGGAAGAGAGCTCTCATCAGAACCCGACCACGCTGGCACCCTGACCTTGGACTTCCAGATTCCAGAACTGTGAGAAATAAAAGTCTGTTGTTTAAGTCCCCCAGTCTATGGTATTTTGTTATAGCAGTGTAAGCTGACTAAGGTAGCCAGTTCCATGGATGCTTCCGGAAGGCACAAGCCTCGTGGGTCAGAGACAAAGGACTTTATGACTCACAGCAATAGCCATAGGCAAAGTGTCAGCTTTTGTGCAGTTTCCCCGAGCCCAGTTCCCTCCGAGTGACACAAAGAAGGCCAAGCATCCCCTGTACACACAGAGAGGAACCCTCAGCTCAGGGAACTCAAATCTTTTATAGTGAGCAGTCAACACACCTGTCCTTCGCCCTGGAGGAAGACATTCATTCACTCTGTCTTCCAGACTGTGTTACACAAAAGAGAGTCTGGAACAAAAGAGTGCCTCTGTTCAGGTGCAAAGAATTCTCCCCTGGAGAACTAGCTCCTAGCAGAGGTCATCAAACCAGTGAATGTCAGAGCCCATCAAAGGAGCTTCTAAAGCCCAAGGCACATTCAAAGAAAGAAGCGGGAATTTTCCCCAGGGTTCATTTCTCTCCAATGGGCTATCTATAGGATCCTCTTAAAATACAATCCACTTCCTGGAGAAACAGCTGAGGAGCTGTAACATCACTGAAGCGTGCAAGGAGCCGTGGAAAGCAGACTGTGTGCAGAAATCCGGGGCTCAGAGCGCAGGTGTATCAGAAGTGAGGCAGGAAGAGACATTCCAGGCCCTTCGTGGTCTGGTCTTTGCCCAGGTCTCCAGCCTTGTGTCTGCCATACTTTGTATGGCACTTGTATTCACACTTGTGTCTGCCTCATACTTTGTACTCCTAGCACTTCCAGATGCTATGGTCTTAGTTCTACACCTTGTGATTTCTCTCACCCCTTTATTGTTTACTTTTTACCCTCAAACTCACTTCACTTGACTCACTCCTCACCCTTTAAGAACTGGCTCAAATAGTGTCGGCTGCAGGCACCTCCTACATCACCTCACTCAGCCTGAGGTCCCTTCTCTGTGCTTCCTGTAACCCTCTGTGCCCACCTCTCTTACTACTCTTCTATACATTCTTAGTTTTCTGTGTGTATTTTTCTCCCCACTAGACTCTGGGGTATCTAGAGCAATGAATTTTCCTTGTTGTGCGCCTATCACAGCACCCAGCACTGAGCCATTACACAACAAACACTCACTAAATGAATGACTCTCACCTTCTCTTCCACCCCATCCTTGACATCTTACATCTGGGTCTACAAAAGTCTAAAGATCCATTAGCAAATGTGAAGATTACAGAAGAACTCAACCACGTGCCATGGAAAACTCAGTTATTTTCAAGTAGCCCTCAAAGGGTCATGAGGTAGTGAAATTTAGTTCTTTTTCTCCACTATTATTATTATTATTTTTTTACTATTTCCCCCTTCTTCCTCTCCTAAAATGCAGTCATCAACTGCATCAACCTCTGTCTCTCTCTCTTTTCCCTTTATTTCCTTCTTCCTTGCTTGGGGCTTGATCATGGCAATTGCAGGCATCAGTAATGCATAACCCTCCTGGTGTCTTAAAGGTGCCACTCATCTCTGTTATACAGAGGAAAAATGAGAAATGGAAGATGCCCTGATGGTTCCAGACCTTTGATTCTGTTTTGAGAGTTGATGATGAGCATTGGTGATAGACACCCCTGAGAATCTGACAAAATACATAGGCCTTCTCTCCCCCCAAATGTATATCCCACCTACCCACAAAATTTTGCAGACAGTTGCTGGGGTTGAAAGAAGCCCATAGTCTCCACGTTAAAAAAAAAAAAAAAATCACTAAACAAGGCACCCAAAGTAAGTCCCTTCACTACTTTAACTTCCCTATGTCCTCAGCTTCTGCAGTGATAGCACACACCCTCTCAGGAGAACGCTCGCCCCTGCAGCTCTTGTGAAGTGAACCAACCATCAAATATGACAAAGGCAACTGTGGTGCAGATGGTGTGTGACCATTTGACAACTTTGGCCTCACTGCATGGGAGTGATAAATAGGCAGTGAAGCCATGAAAAGACTTTCCAGCCATCTTTAGACCCGTGGAAGTTCAGCTTGACCTAGAAATTCTGCATTTATTATTTCTACCTCCTCCCACTCCTGGCCATTTTGTGGTACTTCTGCTATTGCAAGTCTTATTGAACTGGCACAATTGAGTCCTATGTGTCATAAATACATTCCCCGTGTGCGCGCTCATCTTCCAAGGAACACAGGTTTCCCTGAAAATAAAACAGAAGTGTAGAAAGAAGGAGCAAGACATCTCATATGCTGGATTTATCATCTGAGTTCAGCCATAGGCACCTGTTTAGCCCACAGGGCTGTTCCCACCTTTGAAGGTAGAAATTACATTGTGGTCATGTCTGCACCCCCCGACTCAACATATAATAGGTGCATGACAGATAAATGCCCGATAAACACATAAATAAGTGAAAGGACGTTTATAGTCTGAAGCTCACAATTAATGGCTGGCACCTCACGACGTCTTTTCTCTCCACAGGTGCAGAAATTTACTGCATCCCACAGCCCCAAATCCATCTCCAGTTTTCAGCATAAAATTCATGCCACGCTTTTATCTATGCTCTTTCTCCCTCAACTTCAGGGGGTCTTAAATGTTTGGGGGCCAGAGCAAAATGAAAGCCTTCAGAGGGAAGTGACACCATAAATCATGCTTGTTGTGGACTGAATGTCCATTCATTGTTAAATCCTAACCCCCAGCGTGATGGTATTTTGTTATAGCAACCTGAACAGACTAAGGCAACGGTATGAATTGAACCCACTTTGTATTCTGCTTTCTGGGCTCTGCTGACTCCTGTACCCAGACCCCACCCCCCAGTCACTGGTCCTGTGAGTCCCCCGGTGCTATGGGTTACCCCTGGGACAGGATGGGCGTCCCACACCTGCGTGTCCCCAGAGTTGGCCATCTGCACATGTTGTCACAGTGACTCTCATACCAAACCCTACACTGGACAGCAGGATGGCCGCCTCCACCCCGACCCTGCCCTGGGGTCTCCCTGGGGGTGTCTCACCTCTGCTCAGGGACAATTCCACTCAGATCTCCCTCTGGTCTCCACATCGGGCCTCCTTCATGTCTGCCCCCTCCTCAAGTCCAGAGCTTGGCCAGTTCTGCTGAGGGACCCTGAAGCCCCAGGGCTCTGAAGCCACACTGGAGCTATGCGGGGAGGACAGAGACCAGCCCCCGACCCCCAACTCTGTCATCTGGACGTACTAGAGTCTCATGTGGTCTCTCATGGATTCACCTCTCTCAGCCTCTCGTCTTAGCCTCATCCTCTAAGGGGCATCAAAGCATCCAATAGTGGGAAGTGGTGGGTGATGTAGAAACGCTACCCCTTCACCTCCATTCTGCCACGCTCTACCATCTCCCCTCCCTCCTCCGCTCAGGGGCCCCCAAACTTCTCCTTCCTCTTTCTCCTTTAGTCCAAAGATGCAAGTCGAAACATGCAAGGTGAATAAACCACTGTCAGGGGCAGCCCCTTGGAAGGAAGGAGCAGTCACCTGTCAGCCCACCCTCTGGTCTCTCCCACTCATAGCATCCAGGGCTCCAAGGATCTGTGAGGCAGACAACTGCATCCTGTTTGTAAGTAGCCCCCGGCCCCGCCCCCCTCTCTAGTCTACCTGATTACGTCAGATGAAATCAACATCAAACGAGAGAAGGACAGGAGCAACACTTTCCTTTCAGGATAATGAAACATGAGGGAAGACAGCAAAGGTTCTGTGCCCAGAATCTGTCTCAGATGTTAATTTTGTCTTGTTTCATTTTAACATGAGCTGAAAGGAACCCTCCTCTGGCCTGGGAGTCTCCCCCAGGGGCGGTCAGCACAGTTAAGGAGAGGGTGTGAGTGGCCGGGCCTGGGCATCCGGGTGTTGTGCCATCCTTAATAGTAAGGAGATAGGTCTCCCAAATCCTGAAGAGTTCACAAGCAAAGGTCTGCGTCAGTGGGTCCTTACAGCCTCTGCCGATTAGAATCAGAAATCCATGGCCAGATCCCCCAGCAGCAATGGAAATAGGAACTCATGTGTTTTGGCCTAAAGGGAAATGATGTCATTCCATTTTACCAAAGTTTGAGGAATTTGTTCTTGACACAATAGATAGATGGTGGATGACAGGTAGATAATAAAAATATTAATAATAAAGATAGATAATAGATGATAGATAGATAGATAGATAACATGCAACCAAGGTGAACAATAAGGAGATCTGGAATTGCATAAATAACTTCAAGAGGATGAATCTGTAGAAAGAAAGAAAAGGTCTCTGTTTCCTTTTTCCATTTTGCCCTGAAAGCCATTCTCTTTCTCTAAGAAAGGTATTTTCTTTAAGAGGGCCACTCCTTCCAATTGTAACCTGTTAAACTATTCCTTTTTTTTTCAAGACAGCAGATTTGTCCCTGCTTTGGTTTTATTTAATTTTTCTGACACTTTAGTATGCGTCTCTGCCAATGGCCAGGAAAGATTTGGTGACAATTCTGAAATGGTTTCTCAACATTGGCTCAACTGCTATTTGGGGCCTGAGAAGTCATCGTTGTGAGGCTGCCCTGTGCGTTGTGAGTTGTTTAGCGCTATTCTTCACTTCTACCCAGTGGAGGCCAGTTGTGACATCCAAAAGTGTCTTCAGACATTGCCCAATGTCCCCTGGGAGGCAAAATTGCCCCACTTGGGAACCACAGTTCTGAAACAATAGGGCTGTGGTGACGGGGAATCTCAGTCACCCCAGTGAAGTGGACACAGTATCTTTAAACTCTCCAGAAGTTGGAGGAGTCACACCTGTGCCTTTTCATGCACATCCCTGTACCTGTGCAAGAAATGGGAAAGCAACCATTGTCTTAGTAAGTCCCTCTCTGTGGCCAGAGTAAAGGGATGGAGGAAACCTTTCAGGAAAAGAAATCGAAAGACACTTGCACATCCAAAATGATCAATGACGCAATTGCAACCTTCAGTCATTTAAACTCTGCAGGCTTCCTTCCCCTCTACATGGAAAGCACTTGATTCACCTGCCCATATCTAGAGTTTAAGGGAAACGGGACGTAGTCAACAACCACTGAGATCTGTGCCTTGTCAGGAGGTGGATACAAAATGGGTTTGTTACAGAACTCATGTTCAGCTGCTCACTGCTCAAAAGCCAAGACTTGAGAGACAAGTGTTGGTGGGAAAAGAAAGCCTGCTCTATTCAGAAGCCTGGCAACCTGGGAAAAAGGCAGACCCACGTCCAAGAGTCAACTCCCAACTACAGATCGGGGGCAAGAGGTTTTAAAGGGGAGTTTCAGGGGTGCACAGGTGAAGGGAGGGGGCTACTTGCAGAACAGCACAGTCAGCTCTGACGGTCGTCTTGAAATTGATCACACGGTGGCCCGTTCAGTGTCATCTTGATTGTTTTAAGTACAGTTAATCTTCAATTCCAGGATTGTTTTGTTCCCATTCTCTCTCTTTTTTTTTTATTAACAAGTAACTTTTAATTACTCTAGGGCTAACCTGCAAAGTAAAGGTAAGAGACAAAAAGCATTAAATTTTGGAGTGGAAAGGATTCAGAGATAATCTAATTCAGTGGTCTACAATCTGTGGGTTCCAAGAGTTTCTGCAAAGGGTCTGCAATTCCATATGCACATTTACATTTTCTCCACTTATGGAATTAATAATATTTACACTTAACCTTACAACTCCCCACCACTGCTGAAATTTAAAACTACAAGAGCCCTTTTACTTGAACAGACTAAGAACTATTGATCTAGTCCAATCCTCTGTTAATTAGAAGCAGAGCTGTTGTTCCCATTTTCTTGAGACCAGTTCTTGGAGTTGTGCAGGATGGAGCAGCTTATGTCATGGCTACAGTCTGGTCATCATGTAGTTCACTTCTTCCTCCTGGCGGCGGTTTCAGTATCTATAAGATGGCTCACAGGATATGGCTCAGGATATCGTTTGTAGCTCTTGAGGAGGAACAAAAGGTCCTTGACTTTGTTTAATGGCTAAACTATTCTTGTCTTTTTTGACTGTTTTCTTTCGCTTCTGCATTTTCTCACTTCTCTGATTAAATTTATTCTTTGGATGAAGATCTTCTACAGATGAGAGGCAGGAGGAGGACATGGGGGGGGAGGGTGTGTCCCTAGAAGGCTCCATAGGGTTCTGCTCAGTCACAGTTGCACAAATCAGCGCAAGCACGCTTACATCCCGCCAGAGGGGCAGAAGCATGTGCACTCCTACTTTGTATGTGCCTCAGTCTTCGTGCAGGCACTGCTTTCTCTTTCCTCCACGCAGCACGTGACTCAGTCAGTCCCTGGCAGGGACCCCTTTGGCCATCTGGTGAAGCCAATGGACGCTTCCTCAGAAAAAAGTTTTGAAATTCACGAAATAAGACACATAATGTTACAAAGGGAACCAACTATATTGAAAGACAGTTATCGAAAAGATTATCGACCGTGATATAGTTACATCCCTGTTTCTTTATGAACACACTACCAAGGTCTGGGGCAGACCTAATAATTACAACCCTTTTGGAGTGGTGATGAACACAGCTGGTATTTTGAGGTGTCTGCCTTAACTGTTGTGTGATACAAATTCGATCTGTGATGTCTACTGGTTTTGAAGCTGAAGGCACTATTAATACTACTGGCCTACGTTGGTCATTCAAGGAAACGTTCAATTTCAGTTGGAGGACAGTTAAAATAAAACTACAAGTTCTTAGATCAAGTTCACCAACCTCCTGAACTTGCAGGTCCATAGATTCCAGTAGATTCCGGAGCCCTGGTGGAGGAACACTGCTTGCCTCATCACAGGGACTGGCTGGTGACCTAAGCTGGCCCCTCCTGTCCCTGTGGACTTGTTCAAGGATATGAGTTTTAAAGGGATGTGAGTTTTTCAGGGATGAGTGGTTGACCTGAACCAGACCAACCAGGCTCCTCTCTGGAACTTTTCTGGCAAAATTCTCAAGGAAGATTCTCTCTGTACACAGAGGATATTGTGGGAGTATTATTTTTAAATATAGACTTCATGCTCCAAAGAAACCTGAAGGAATGGAGGAAGGAAGGGAGGGGATGCTTTAAAATTCTAGTCGGGGACTTCCCTGGTGGCGCAGTGGTTAAGAATCCGCCTGCCAATGCAGGGGACACAGGTTCAAGCCCTGGTCCGGGAAGATCCCGCATGCCGTGGAGCAACTAACCCCACGCACCACAATTACTGAGCCTGTGAGCCACAACTACTGAAGCCCGCGCGCCTAGAGCCCGTGCTCCGCAACAAGAGAAGACACCGCGATGAGAAGCCCGCGCGCCGCAACGAAGAGTAGCCCCCGCTCGCCGCAACTAGAGGTAAGCCCACGCGCAGCAACGAAGACCCAACGCAGCCATAAATAAATAAATTTATATTTTTAAAAAATTCTAGTCTGTCTGAGATGGCTCATTTTATGTGTCAACTTGCCTGGACCACGGGCTGCCCATATATCCGGTCAAATATTATTCTGGGTGTGCCTGTGAGGGTGTTTCTGGCTGAGATTATCATTTGAGTCAGTGGACTGAGTCAAGGAGATGACCTTCCCCAATGGGGTGGATGCTTCAGGCCTCATCCAACGCAGTGAAGGTCTGAACAGCAGAAAAGGCTGAGTAAGGGAGACCTCACTCTCTCTGCCTGACTGTCTTCAAGCCGGGGCATGGCTCTTCTGCCTGCAGACTCGGACTCAGACCAGGACCACACCATCGGCTCCCCTGGGCCTCGAGCTCGCCAACTGCAGAGCTCAGGACCCCTCAGCTACCATAATCACATGAGCCAATTCCTTATAATAAATCTCTCTATGTTTCCCATTGGTTCTGTTTCTCTGGAGAACCCCAGCTAATAACCATCTAGGCCTAAGTCCATGGTGCAAAGGTTGGGTTTGTGTGACATGTGGTGCATGCAGACAGAAACAGCCTGCAGTTTCCACTTCCCAAGGCAGGGATCTATCCTTTATAATATCGTAACCCCAGGGCAGTAGGATTAAAAAAAGAAAAAAAAGACTTATTGAGAATAACGGAGCCCACCCTACGGCATGAACTAATACAAGTTTACTGTGTGGCAAATACTAATCCCATAATCTGAGAGTAACATACCGTGTGGTTCTGGGGTTGAGTTCCAAGCCCTTCATACTGTGGTCCTGGAAAACACCTCGGTCAGAAGTAGCTGAGGGGCCAGCCCGCTTCTAGACGGATCCACTGCTTCTCTCCTCCCCTGGTTGCCGACTCCCCGGCCCTGGCAGGGGTCCCGTGAGTGTGTGTGTGTCTTGTCTGCCGGGAGCCAAGGCTGGTAGCCGAGGTGAGGGGAAGAGAAAGGCAGGAAGTAGGCATCTCATATTGGAGTGTAGAGTCAGGGCTGAAGGCTTAGGGATGTTGTAGAGAAGGCCCAGGGGTTGAGAGAGCCAGCAGGAGGGGTCCTGGTGAGGTCCTGGGACGTGGCTGCTGGCTGGGTATCATCTGTTTTCCCAGCACAGCCTGCGGGTGGGAGGATGGCTGGGACTGAAGGGCCAGGCACTGGGGGCACTTGGTATCACCCAATACACTTACCTGAAACCAGTTCAGGACCCAACCCTTCCTTCTGTCATGGTCTCCACTCCGATAGCAGAGAGGTTTAGTCTTCCTGTCTGTAACAAATCCACATTCAGTCTCCAAGGCATGGGCTCATCACCTGCTGTGTTTCTACAGCACCGTGCAGCTCGGTGATCCCATTTTTGACTGCATAGATCTATGCCCTCAGGTGTGACCTCTCCCGGGAGCACTTGGGTGTGGCCTCGCCTCTGTCCAAAACATAACCCTGAAAAATTAAAATAAGATCAAACATTGATAAATTAGGAGTTTGGGTTTAGCAGAAACAAACTACTATAGAAACAACAAGGTCCTACTGTATAACAAGGGAAACTATACTCAATATCCTGTAATAAAGCATAAGGGAAAAGAATCTAAAAATATATAAATAAAAATATATATACGTGTGTGTGTAACTGAATCACTTTGCTGTACAGCTCAAACTAACACAACGTTGTAAATCAACTATACTTCAATAAAAAATAAAATCAAACATCACACACACTGACTCAGTCACCCAACACTGTATTTTCATTGTGTGAGTGAAAAAAAAGTTGCAAAATATTTCAGGAGAGTTAGGACAGGAACGTCCTAATTTAAGGATGTACATTGAGGTGACAATCTTTTTAACAAAATGACCTGCTACAGTTTTCTGTTAGTACCCCGGTTGAGTTTCTCTTCACCGTGTTAGACGTTGAGGAATTTGGGATCAGGGTGGCTTTCAGAACGAAGACCATTTCTAAGCCAAGCACTCTCCACAATATCTGTCCTCATTGGTTCAAAAAAGACGCTGTCCTGCGGTGGTTCCTTATGTCAGATTGAAATCTACCCCCATAGCTGTAGCCCTCTGAGGTTTTGCTACCTATTTCTTCCCCAATACACTGTGGTTGACATGAGCTGCCCATCTACAGGTGTTGCATGATTTGAATCTCCACATCGGTCAATAAGTTCCAGCCATAGCCAAACAGATAATGAAGCCTAGGGACCCAAGAGGAAAGGTGTTTTAATGGATTCAACATTTCTGGTTCACTTGAAGCATTTGGGAAAAGGTCTCAGGATCTGTAAGGCTGAAACTGCATATTTTGGGCAACTTCACACAAATGAAATAAATCAAAATTAGAAATATTTAGATCACTTCTGGAAAAACCTTCTGCCTGCTCTCTGATTAAAGCACAGCCAGCAGAGGAGAGTTCCCTTGTCATCTCCTCCCTTTTCATCCTGAGGGTGGCAAATGCATTTCAGACTCCCTGGAGCTTCGAGTCAAGGAAAGGAAAACAATCTAGAGCGAAGGGTAAGGGGCGAACTCCAGCCGCAGGGCTGTTTTCTCCACCAGCACCTCATGCTTGGCCCAAACCCGGCCTCGGTTGTTTTTAGTCCCTTGTCGTGCTTCTAATTCCAAAGAGACGGCTATTTTGTTTGGCTTTCGTTGCATTACTCATGCGGTGCAACATGTCTGTGTGGCCACGTGTCCAAGAAAGTGAAATCAAAGAGATTAAAAACAGATCTGTCTAGAGAACAGGTGTCGAGCATTATCTAATAGCAAACTAAATATAAAAAGAGAGACTAATTAGAGTTCTGGCATCTCTCCTGCTGTCGGCCTCACAGCTCTTTAACTCTTGAAATTGCTGCTCAGGCTGAAGACTTCATACAGTGTGGAATATTCTAGACCTGGTGTGGGTTTGATTGCACCTGATGCCAAGACTCTGGGTCTCACTAATCTCTGAACCCCTGTCAATGAGGCAGAATAATTTAATTCAGAGCTTTTTTTTTTTGGAAATGAAGAACATGAGATCTAGCCATGTTCCTCAAATATGCTCCTTATTCTGAAAAATACTACAAACTCAGGTTATTTCACAGGCTACTTGGAACACACTTTATCTTCCGAGATGAGCTTCAGTAAGTAGGAGAACCAGAGAAGGAAGAAGTTGGCTACCTAGGGTAAGCCATGCCTAGCTCTCCAGAAATCGTGAGCATTTTTGTTCAGCTGTCAACTATAGAGCTGGGGTTGATGTCCTCTCCTTACTTTTGCATTTTATGCCCAGTCCTCTCGGCTGCCCACAACAGCCCCCATCAGGATGTCTGCCAACCTGGGCCTCACACTGATGCCCTGGGGCATCTGGATCACAGAAAGTTGTGGAGGAGGAAAAGAATCACGAAAAAGATTGCCAGCCAGAGGCCCTGCAGTGCTGGGTTAGCAGGAAACATTGCCTGAGATTTCTCTGCAAAGACTAGCTGGGTACATGCAAAAGGCATACAAAAACTTCTGGGCCCCCGTTAACTTTCATGACCTCAAAGCAACCCTGGGTAAAATTCCATTATCTTGGTTTGGGTTCCCCCAGGAGCAGACCCTGAGACTGAGATTCTAGTGCAGGTAGTTGATTTGGGAGGTGATCCCAGAAAACTCTGGTGGGAGAGTGGGGACATGAAACAGAAAAAGGAAGAAAGCTGCTAAGTTATATGCTATAAAGCCAGTGACTACTGTGGGGAAGGGGAGCTCTATTTTGCCCCCAGGACCCCAGGGGAACCCTGGCAGCCAATGTAGAAACTGCCTCAGAATTATCCGCCAGAGAGGCAAGGGAGCCTGGGTTTTGATACACCGACCCCATTAGGCATTGGGTGAAGGACGCTCTTGGATGTGAAGAGGAGGGGAACATCCTCTTCCCTGGAACATCCTTCCAGCCTGCCCCACAGGTAAACAGAGCAGAGTCCCCAGTGGCTGTAGGAAGCCCTCAGGCAGAGTCACAGGTGCTGGCCAGATGGAAATCAGGTTGGTGTGCAGAGAAATGCTGAGCACAGAGAGGTGACATTTGGGGCACCAGCAGCATCTGCCATGTCACCATAGACCATAGTCTCCTCCAAACATATAACTGAGCACTGACTCACAATAAAAGACACAGAGGGAATCTGTGTCAGCGTGGGCTGCATTCAGTTGCTAGTAACTGAAAATGTGACTAAATAGTGGCTTAAAGATATTATAGGTTTTGTTTTCTCATAAAACAAGAAATTCAGAGGTAAGCCAACCAGATCTAACGTGGTAGCTCCGACAGTGCCATCAGAGATGCAGCCTCCTTCTGTCCTGCCATCAGCCATCTTTACTGTGTGGCTTCGATACTCACGTTGGTTAGCTAATGGCTGTAAGATGTCCGCTCCAGCCTCAGAACCCTGCCCATGGTCTAGTCAAGAATCAGGGGAAGAACAAAGGCCGAAAGCTTCATGCCAGCTGAGTGAGCTCCATTTAAAACAGCTTTCCCAGAAGTCCCATCCATCTTGCATCTCATTGGTCAGAATTCTCTTATCTGTAAAGAAGACTGGGAGATGGAGATTGAATTTTAAATATGGGCATATGACTGCCCTAAACAAAATTGGGGTTCTGTTGGTAAAGGCGTAGAGGACAGTTGTTGGGTAGGAAATTAATGGTTTCTGCCACAAAAGTTGCCTACAATATATACAGTTTGATGTTGACATATTAACAACCTGAGCAAAAAACATATGTATATGTAGCTAATCAACAACACACTTTACTACATACAGAAGTATTCGACTGAGGATAAAGAGAAGGAAAACTAATCTAAGCAGGATGAAACTTCTTCAGAGCAGACAGCTAACTTGGCAGGCTCTGTCATTGCAGATGCCATATGATTTGTTGTTCACTCAAATGAATGGCTTATCTTGCAAGTTCGGCCCAGTATTTGAATAAAGTTGGCCAGTTTCTGTGAAATGGGGTGTGATGAACCCAAGTTGATGAATCGGAAGCAAGAATGACATTTCTCTAATAGTGTGGATTTTTTTTTAAGTCAACAGTTGTGGCTCCTACTTAAACAGATTAACCTTGCCTGTTTTTCTCCTCTTCCTCCCCGAACTCTATAAAAATGACAGTAGAGGAAAATTGGTAATGGTAAGCCCATGAGGATGAAAAGAATGACGCAGGAGCCCAGATAGATTACAAAGTAGATGAAGGGGTGGTAAATAACTAGTAGAACTAAAGAAACCTCAGAGGAAAAATCAGAGAAGTGAGCCAGTCCCCACCCCAGGGAACCATGGGAAAGCCCAGGAAGCAGAGACAACAGGTACACAGGAAGTGAGAGGAGGTCTCAAGGCTGAAAAATGAGGACAGTTTCAACTCTACACAAGACAAGTGAATATCCATTTTTCCCATCCTCATCTCCTAGACCTGAGATAGGAAATTTGTTCTCTAGAGAAATTGAACTAAAGAGGCTCTCAACTCAAGGAATTAAGCAAGCAAGAGGGAAATGGGGAAATTGGGTTGAAAATGGGGGAACCAAGCAAAAGTCTATTTACAAAAGTGTGGAATCCTTGTACACTTCCTCCACTCTTTCTCAGAACCCTAGAAGGCAGTTAAACTTTCCTCTTGAGATTCTGAAGAAAAAGCCCCAGGATAAAGACCTCCAGATGTGGACATTTTCAGATTCCCAATTGAAAAGGCTGCCTCATCTCCCCCTGGCTCTACAGTGAAACCTACCCATCAAGAAGCCCCTCCCCACACAGAGGATTTCCACTCAGCTCTTCCTTACCTCACTCAAACACGAACAGAAAGCTGAGTTTTGCCTGGTGTTTGAGGAAAGCCCTCAACATTAAAGACAAATACTAAAACAAACTAGGAATAAAGAAACCCTGAGTTCTAGAGGTACTGTTAGAAACAGAAAAATATATGTTTTTCACAAACACAAAAAAACTTCAACAGGAAAAATCATTCCTCAGAAAGATGAGAAGATTTTGAATTCTCGAAACAAGCACAAGGTGCTTTGCAAAACAGAGGATAGAAAATAGCTCGTGGGAAATTTTTTTAATTGTGGAAACACACATAACACAAAATTTGCCATCTTAACCATTTCTAAGTGCACAGTTCAGTGGCGTTAAGTCACATTGTTGGACAACCATCACTCCCATCCCTCTATCTCCAGAACACTTTTCGTTTTGCAAAATTGAAGTATTTGTAGTATTGTTTACTATTCCCATTAAACAATGACTCTCTGTTCTCCTCTCTCCCCAGTCCCTGACAACCACCATTCTACTTTCTATCTCTAGGAATTTGACTACTCTGGATTCCTCCTATAAGTGGAATCATACAGTATTTGTCTTTTTGCGACTAGCTAATTTCATTTAGTGTAATGTTCACAAGGCTCATCCATGTTGCATCATGTGTAAGAATTTTCTTCCTTTTTAAGGATGAATAGTATTCCATTGTATGTCTACACCACCATTTGCTTATCCATTCATCCATCAGTGGACTCTTGGGTTGCTCCTACCTCTTGTTTATTGTGAATAAGGTTGCTATGAACATGGCTATACAAATATTTTTCAAGACCCTGCTTCAATTCTTTTGAGTATATAGCTAGAAGTTAAATTTCTGGAACATATGATAGTTCTGTTTTTAATTTTCTGAGTAACCACTACTGTGTTTTCCTGGAAAAGTTTTTTATGTAATAGGTTTTAAAAATACTCTCATAATAAAGGTGGGAGACAACATTAAGAAACTCTCTCAGAAAATAGAACAAAAAGACTAGAAATATAAAACATAAAATAAAAGACAGAGGATCAATTCAGGAGGTCTAAAATCCTACCAAGAGGAGTTCCAGAAAGAAGGAATAGAGAAAATAAGGAGGAAAACAATGTTATTTTTTAAAGTGCATATTACTAAGTGAAAGAAACCAATCTGAAAAGGCTACATACTATACAATTCCAACTATGTGACATTCTGGAAAAGGCAAAACTATGAAGATAGTAAAAGATCAGTGGTTGCCAGGGATTGGGAAGGGAGGGATTAATAGGTGAAGCACAGAGAAATTTTAGGGCAGTGAAAATACTCTCTATGATACCATAATGATGAATAAATGTCATTATACATTTGTCCAACCCACAGAATTTCAATACCAAGAGTGAGCCATAATGTAAGCTCTAAACTTTGGGTGATTATGATATAGGTTCATCAATTGTAACAAATGTACCTCTCTGGGGAATGTCAATAATGGGGGAGTCTATGCATGTATGGGGGCCAAGTCTACATGGGAAATCTCTGTACCTTTACCTCAATTTTGCTGTGAACCTTAAACTGCTCTTTTAAAAAAGAATAAAGGCTTAATAATAAAGAAAAAAACAGAGCAGGATATTTTCCTCAGAACTTAAGGAAATTAGTTTCCAAGTTGAAAGGGCTCACTGAGTGCTTAGTACATGTCATCATGAAATTTCAGATTCCAAAGAGAAAGAAAGATGTTGAAGTTTTTAGAGACTGAGAGGGGAATCAGACTACATACTAAAGGGTGAATTTAGAAGCACCTTGCTTCTCAATATCATCCCTGGAAGCTAGAAAACAAGATAGTGATACCTTTAAAATTCTACCTAAAAATGTGTTCCAACTTAGCAATCTGTACCCAACTAAAAATCAATCAAGTGTGAAGGTGGAATAAAGCGAAGCAATCATTAACTCTGGGGAAAAAATTAACAAAATAATATATAAGAAATAGAAATGTGTGTAATTACAACACTGAAAGAGTCATTAAAACTTAGAGGTAATTTAACACAACAACCCTAGAGAGTAAAACTTTCAACAAAGGAGATGTGGCATTGATAGATAAATGTCACATCCTTCCATGCACTGGATGGCCAGTTCTGAGAGGCAGTCTGTATATTCCTCAAAAGTCCTGGCAGGATTGAGCCACCCTTGTCTACCTCCATGACTTTACTAATACACCTTTGTATGGCTTTGTCTTTCTTCTCTGTCTCATTCTCCCAGCTCCATCACTCCTGGTTTCTGGGATTGCATCTCAAATAAACTACCTGCACTGAAAACAAATCCCACTTTATTCTTCTTCCCCCACCCCCTACTTAAATCCACTCTACAAAGCTAGTTTTTGCCCCACTATTTGAATGAAATCTAGAGCAAGTTCTCTGATTTGTATGTGTATACAGTGGTCTTTATTAAATAATTTAAAAGCTCCCTGGCCATCAGAAATCATAAAAATGTCTTGTTTCAGTAATTAAAATATTCAGACCTACCTAATGCCCTCTGACTATTTAGGTCTATGGCAGGTTGGCTGCCACAGGGGGTGGGCAGCTCAGCCTTGTGTTTCGTCTCTCTAGTCTCAGCTTGCTAAGCAAGGGTTCTGGCTCCTTTAGGGTGGGAACACAGGGAAGAAAAGAGAGGTAAGGGGGGGCAAGACAGGCTTTATTTGATGAGTGGTGTCATGAAATGGCAAAGCTGTTTCTGAGCTGGGTGTGTATTTAAAGATGATGCCTTCTCTCATGGTATACTTTTGTGCGGGTTTTGGAGATACCCTCACCTCAACAATTCTTGGGGATTTCTCACCTGTAATTCTATTGGTAGAGGCAAATGCCTTTCCCAATCTGGCCACCAATTGTTCCCCCTTTGGCTCCTGAGAATCCAGTGGTCTACCCCTCTCTTTGGGACACCATGCCCCCTCCAGGCTGGTCTCTTAGACGTAAGATGTTCTCTCACATGTGGGCCATCTGCCCCAGGGCTTACTGTCCTTCAACCTTTGCTCTGATGAATTCTGGGAGTGCAGGGCATCCCCAATGCTACCACCTCTTTTGTCTCCATCATCAGAGTCACAGGTCTCACTTTTAGATTTTTCAGACATGATTCAGATACCACCTACTAAGTCCCTTTGAGCCCTTGGAGATTTAGATCAGCCTCTGAGGGGACCCGCTGAAGCCTCTTTCCCTAGGCTGGAGGGGAAAGAAAAGTGTCTCACACCTCTCTTCCGTGTATGTTGCTGTCGGGGTGGGAGGGTGTTGATGTTAGGATCCTCGGCACTCTGACAGCTCTCTCCAAAAATATTCACCTAATCTGCAATCCCCTAGTCTTCTACAGCCTTTCTTTATAGGCTGAAGCTGGCTGGTCAGCTAAGAGCAGAATCCAGTTATTGGATTCTCCATTGCAAGTCCTGCTCAGGCAGCCTCAGGCCTCACTTTGGAATGTGAGAATCAGCAGCATCTGTCGTCTTGGAGATTCAGTCTAAATTGAGAGAAAAAAGGGGGGTCCCATTTTAACATCCTTTTACACATAATATGCAACTTGGCTCAGCAATAAGCAACATTTATACTGTCCTAGCCACATACACACTGAAGACTGATGCAACAAAAAATGGTGATGGGACCATAATGGGAGATGAGGAGCAGGGTGGGAGAGGCAGAGCTTCATCCACCCAGAGTGTAAGTCAAGGCTCTTAGTCGCAAACAACTGACTCCACTCTGGCTTGTTAAAGTAGGGGATGGGTTATCAAATCAGATAGTATTCTAGAATCTTCCAGAAACAATACCTAAGTCACTATGGGCTGTACTGGTGGATGCCTCACTGTCTCCAGTGCCCAGCACCTATGCTGCAGCCAGCACAGCACACCGCTGACACCCAGGACCGTGCATCAGAGACTCACAAAAGCCAGACCCTACACTCCCATGGGTGCCAGAAGACTCCTTCCCCTATTGGCCCCTTTCCTCACATGCTCACTTCGGAATCAAAACTCTAGCAGGTGCATCTGACTGATGAAGTCTCAATTACATCTCTACACCCCAGCTGTAAGGGAGGCTGAGAATGCAATTTTTATGGTTTCTATCTTCAGAACACAGGAAATGGCCAGAATACGAGGAGTGTTCAAAAAATATCAAAACTCTACAAATAACAAACGTCTATTTCCAGAAGTCAGCAGATAATGATGAAAAGCGATGAATCCAAAAATTGCAGATGGGCATCTTAACTGGAAAAGTGTTGGTAAATACCACAAGAAACGGCTCAAAAGTTGAAAGGCCTGGAAAGAAGGATGGAAGGTAGAGGGTAGTAGGTTAAGGGACAGCTGTTTTTTCACAGAAGTCATTGGGAAATGTTCATTTTCTTTATACCATGCATATGTGACACTCTGATAAATAGAAACCTGTTAAAGGGGTCACATTTCAGAATCATCAGACTTTAAAGGTGACGCCTCTCAGCTATCCCAGAGCAGCTGGCCTGCTAGACCCACTGGCCGGGGTATTTGGCAAACTGCCAGAGAGTGTGTTTTCTGCTGATCTGTACACAGCTGTCTGCTGTGGATAGAGTTGCTGGGTCTCTTGCTAACAGTGCAACATTGGCCTAAGGAGGGAAAGTGATTGGCTTTTGTGGAATTTTTCATTGTTTTTATTTTTTTTTGGTTTATCCACCATAAATATGAAGATCGTGTTGAAGTTTAAAAGAAAATTATAATGCTAAGTTCACCAACCATTTCTCAGTGCAGGATGTTGCAATACAAGGCTATGGTTTCAAAACAAGACCGAAGAGCTCACTGTGCCTCTTTGTCTCCTGTACCCAGAGCCGACTCCCAGGCACGTGCCCCATGCAGAAGGACCCCATGCTTCGTTTACAGCTCTGCTATTGCTGCCTCACTCTTCCTCATAATTTTTGAGCGAGGGGCCCCTGCATTTTCATTTGGCACGGGGTCCTGCAAACTCTATAACCCATCCTACATGTGCCTTAAAGTCCCGCACTAAACTAAATGCAAGGCTCAAGAGAAAACTTTAGTTGAGGTTTTAGTGTATTTCTTTTCTTCTCCATCTTCCTCTCTCTCTCTCTCTCTCTCTCTCTCTCTCTCTCTCTCTCTCTCTCTCTCTCTCTCTCTCCATCAGAGATTCTTAATCTAGAGGCTCCTGAAACTGCACACAAAATTTTCCGTGGATGTGTGGACATGTGTTTTTCTAGAGAGGTCCTCTTGTTTTATCAAGTTCTCAAATGTTTTGTGACCCTTCCTCCAAAGTCTAAGAACCACCTATTTATATGAGCTTTGACCTTCTAGGTCCTTTTGAACAACCAGCATAAACGTGTACTTCCGTCTAAATTTTGGTCGTAGGTGGTACGTAAAGTATAACTACATCATGTGTTCGTTCTGTAGAGGCTGATCCATGTGCTTGAACTTCTCGTCACCAGGCCTCCCTTCCAATGGGGGAAGCAGAGCCAAGCCATGCGCAAACTCCCCTTGCTTGAAATGGTTGGAAATGGCACAGCTGGTTGTCAAGATTCTCTTCTTAGGCAAAAATGCAGGTGCTTATAAGCCAAGTACTCGCTGTGGCTCTTGTTCTTGAAGGAGCCATTCTATTGATGTAAGGCAGCTCATCTAAAGGAAAATTCATTTGATGCAGTGTGGCTTTAAGAGTTGCTTTGCCTTTCATGGAATCCTCTAGATAATAATAAACTCTGAAAAAATAGAATCGAAGCATGTTAAACCTGGATGGGTTCCTAGAGATGGATGAGAACTGCTCTCACAAAAAGCTTAGCGTATGTTAAAGCATTTTAGGGACAGTTTGCCAAAGTTTATTCAGTCTTGTGCTTTTGACAGGTTAAATGGACCCTTTGAGATCTTTCCTCCTCACACAGGCTCGCTTGCTTAATTAACAGAGTCCTGGAAGAACAGGGGGCTGAGTCTTTTCTTTAGCATCTTGCCCAGGACTCCAGGTTAGCAAAGGGCTTCCACATGCCCCAATTATTACATTTGATCTCATTTCTTTTTGGAGAAACATCAACCCAGTTGTTCTGGTAAAGAAATCAAAACTCAGAGAAGTTGCATAATGTGCCCAAGGCCATCCAGCTCTTCCTTCGACTGCCTCTCCAGCCTTGGGAAGGAAACACTTCCCCAGACAGGTTCTCCTCTTGAAGACTCCAGCAGCTCTACTGGGAGGTGCTGGCACCCACTTCTTAGCTGTGTGAACTTAGGCATTTCACGTAAACTCTCCATACTGTTTCTTCAAGCTGACTGTGGCAATAAAAATACCATCCACCCCATAGAACTGCAGTGAGAACGAAATGAATTGTTATTTGTAAAAAAAAGAATTTTTAGCACTAGCTCATAGTAAAAACCCTGGTGTTTATGTTATTATGATTATTAATAATACTATTGTAACTCTCCTTACCCCCACCCATATTGAGAATTATTTTTCAAGTAGCTTCAATAATTTGAAAACAAAAACAATTAGGAGACAAAAAAGAAGTATCTTGGTGTTGTTTTTTTGTTTGTTTTTATATATTTTTAAATTTTTGACTGTGTTGGGTCTTCGTTGCTGTGCACGGGCTTTCTCTAGTTGCAGCCAGCGGGGGGCTACTCTTTGCTGTGGGGCACGAACTTCTCATTGCGGTGGCTTCTCTTGTTGCGGAGCATGGGCTCTAGGCATGCGGGCTCAGTAGTTGTGGCTCGCGGGCTCTAGAGAGCAGGCTAAGTAGTTGTGGCTCGCGGGCTCTAGAGTGCAGGCTCAGTAGTTGTGGCACACGGGCTTGGTTGCTCTGTGGCACGTGGGATGTTCCCGGACCAGGGCTCGAACCCATGTCTCCTGCAATGGCAGGCTGATTCTTAACCACTGCGCCACCAGGGAAGTCCTTTGGTGTCGTTTTGATTCACACACTTGGATACCTGGAGAGGGTGACCTCTCTTCTTTATTAGCCATTTGTATTTATTTTGTGCATTGCCTCACCATTTCCTTATGCATTTTTTTAGTGAAGTATAGTTGATTTATAATGTGTTAGTTTCAGGTATACAGCAAAGTGACTTGGTTATACATATATATGTATGTATATATATATATATAAAATATTTTTTGATTCTTTTCCATTACAGGTTATTACAAGATATTGAATATAGTTCCCTTGTGCTATACAGTAAACCCTTGTTGTTTATCTATTTTATGTATGATAGTGTGTATCTGCTAATCCCATACTCATAATTTACCCCTCCCCCCTCCCTTTTTGGTAACCGTAAGTTTGTTTTCTGTGTCTGTGAGTCTGTTTCTGTTTTGTAAATAAGTTATTTTGTACTGTTTTTTAGATTCCATGTCCTTATGCATTTCTGACACAGCATCAAGAAGGGCTTTGGGCTGACATTGCCCATTGAATAGAATTGACGTATTTTAATGTGCCTTGTGCCCTACTCCCACTTCAACTCAGGGAACACTATGACGTCATGAGCACAGACAGTCCTTGAAAATTAATTTCATTGCTCACTTGGAACAAAGTTTGGGAAGCAGAGATGTTTTCTCTGATAAATCAGAGCAATTTCATGGTTGTTGAGGAAAAGACGAACAGTATGACCCACTCATTTTTAATGGAGGCACTAAAAGTAGAGCGACTCTTATTTCTTTAAGATGACTTTTAAATTTACATGTAAGCTCCTTCTTTGTCCAACCAGTCAACAGCCCACACAAGTCAACCAATGGGCAGGATTTTCAACTGGAAAAATGAAGGAGGAAGAAATTGCAACTGCTCCACCAAATCACACCTCTCTCTTCTCTCTCATTTTCAATCGGGAAATTATCTGCACCCCCTGCCAACTGTATTTTTTAACTGACACCTCAGACACCATCTTCTAATGACAGGGTCTGTTGTTGGAGATGGCTACCATCTCCCCATGATCCTCTTTGCAAGGTGCCCTAGAGATAGGCAAACTCAGCCCTCTCCCCACCAACTTTCAGCTGTACTCTGAGGGCAATCGTAGGCGGGCAACCATGATGGAAGCTGTAAGGAAGGTTTGATGCTGGACAGGGGATTAGAAAACTAAAGAGCTTCCTGTTCCTGTTGAGGACCATTTGGCCAGGCCAGACATTTCTCCAAATGGACTTCATAATAACACAAACTGCAACAGAAGAAAGTAGAAGGAAAAGAAAGATGACCAGGATCCTATGTACAAACAGCATAGCCCACACTACACGATTTAATCCTCAGCTGCATTGAGAGAGTCACTTTAAGTTTCTCAGAGACTAAATATCTGATAAGACCCAAAACTCCATTCTTTCCTCTCCCAGTCCTCTATCTCAATACCCACAAAGACAATCCCTGGGCTGCACTCCATCCCTCCCCACACACTCTGATTTTAGTGTCATAAATACCTGTGGGGAACTATTTGGTGAATAAGAAGCTTTTGGAAGAGAGAAAATCTAAAATTAATAATGCTTTTTAACGAGAGGGTGAGTATGGTCTGATTATGCTATTCATGAAATCAACCTGCTGCAGGGAGATGGGACAGAGGCAGGTCAAGTGGGAGAGGAAAGACAAACATCAAGGCGACCTGTGTGTTTTTTGTTTGAGCGGCTAGATGACTTCCCCTTATATAAAGTTGTTATTCAGATTACTCAGAGAGGCCTGATATGTGTCAAATGCAGAGCAATCACAAGGCGAGACTTTAATGTGTCCTGAAAATGCAGTCATGCCTTCATCCTTCGACTTCCCAGGGTCGCAGGAACATGAAGCATCTCACTGCTGCCATCCTGTCCCTGGATGCCCCAGACTTTGCTTTCTCAGCTGCACGGCCCTAACTGTTATCCAGCCATAAATGATGCTATTCAAGAAGGAGCTGGAGAAGTCACACTCTCACACCAGCACCTCCAGGAGAGCCGAGGGCCATGTGAGGAAGAGGAAGTGCTGGTCTCAGTTCAGAAGCCCCCTGGCCAAGGTAGGGGGGCAACTGCTGAGGACACAGGGCAGGAGACTTTCCAGGCTTGGACACTGGTGACTCACCTTGAGACCCAGTACTTCTCCAGACTCCATTTGCAGAGCTGATCAAAGTCTTCAAGTTTTTAACCTGTCAAGTTGCTGGAGACGGTCAAGTCAGATGACACATTGAGTTGCCAGGGGCCGGGGAACAGACACGTTCAAACATTGCTGCTGGGAGTGTGAATTGGTACAATCTCTGATGTGGGCACCTTGGCAAATAAAATCTCTATCCAGATAAAAAAGTGCATTCTACCCTTAGCAGAGTCATCCTTCTTCTAGGATTTTATCCCGTGGGTATCTTACACATCCACAAAATGCAGTATTCCTAGGGTTTTCACAGATGTATTGTTTGAACTGGAAAGAGATTGGAAACAACCCAAATGTCTATCACTAAACGACTGGTTGTAAAAATGAAGACACATACGTACAAAGGAAATCAACACTGCCGTTGAAAACAAGAATCAACACTGTACATTCTGAAACAGAATGAGCTCCGTGATAATATGAAGTGAAAAGAGAAAGTACACAGTACTGTGTATAATATGCTACTATTTGCACAACGTGTATGTTTATGTATATATATGCTTCTGTATATGCAGAGTTGCCCTGGAAGTATCCACAAGAAAGTGGTTAACTGCAGTTCCTTCTAGAGAATAGAAGAAACAGGTGGCTGGGAGATAAGAGAGGAGAGAGAGTCTCTGCATTATATGTCCTTTTGTGTCTTTCAAGTATGGACTGTATTCAAGTATTAATTTTTTTAACTGAAAAAAATTAGCTATGTGACTATTAGGATTATTCGCAGGAACTCTTCTAACGTTCTTGAGGTCAGATGTCCAAAATCAGTCTCAATGGGCTAAAGTCACAGTGTTGGCAGGACCAGTTCTCTCTGAAATCTCTAGGGGAAGATCCAGTTCCTTGCTTTTTCCAGCTTTAAGAAGCTGCCTGCATTTGTTGTCATGTGGCCGTGTCACTCTGATCTCTGCATCTGTGGTCACATCTCCTCTCTGACCCTGATCCTCCTGACTCCCTCTGATAAGGGCCCATGTGATTACATTGGACCCATCTGGATAAGCTGGGACAATTAACAGGGGATTAGGACGTGGACGTATTTGAGGGCCATTATTCAGCCTACCACAGGGAGCGTAGAAGGAAACACTTCTGTCTGTTTCATTCCTTTTTCTCTTGTCCTCTAGGAAGAGCTCACCAGCGGGGAGGATCACACCATGAAAGCTCGTGCTCCCTCACCCTCTGGGCCGCCCATACTTCACTCCTCCACTTTTCTTCTCCGATGAGCAAAGCAATCAAGTCCACCTGAAAAGCCTGGAAGCCTCCACCCTGGGATGAGACACGAGGCTCCACCACATTCCCCTGGCCGTTCACTCAGAGCCCCACATCTTGGCCGCTGGTGAGGCTCTGCCTAGATCGTTCATTGCATTCGATCTGTTGACATTTCTGACAATGCCAGACCCACCAGCCAGAACCTTGGAGGGTAAGAGACCTGGATTTAGACAAGGTCACAAGAGTCCTAGTTAGGGGAACTTTGTGCCAAAATTCCCAACTTTCTTTTTTCAACAAAAGGTTGACCCCTTTATTAATTTTCTTCTATGAGCTCTTAGACTTTAAAAGCTTTTTGTCTTCCAAGCAATTTATACTTTCTAAGCAGTAGCCCATGTGCTCTAATCACAGACTAAGTCATAAGTTTCATTAAGCTTTTAAAAATCCTTAAACCCCTATTACCATATCTAGGAATAGAAGTCTTAACCGTGTGAGGAGTCTAGCTTCAGAAGCCTGGATTCAAAAATATGAGTAGAGACAACCACAATATTAATAATAGTACAGTGACCCCTGGGCTGCGTGTCAGAACGCTGGAGTCCAGTCCACTCGCTAGCTGTGCAGAGTTGGGAAGTCACCTGCTCACGGCCTCAGTCTCCTCATTTGAAAATCACAGGCCCCTCCTAGAGCCTCTGATTTAATTGGCCTAAAGTGGGATTCAGGTTTCGGCAGCTTTTTTGTTGCTGTTGTTCTTGTGTTTATGGCTGTGCAGCGCGGCATGTGGGATCTTAGTTCCCCCACCAGGGATCGAACCCACGCCCCCTGCGGTGGAAGCGCTTAACTCCTGGACCACCAGGGACATCCCTCAGCATTTTTAAAAGTTCCCCAAATGATTCTGATGTGAAGCCAGGGCTGAGACCACTGGCTGGACAAAATCTAGCCATGCCAGAGCACACCCCGGGCCTGTGTCTGGTAGCTGAGTCCAGGATGTCAAGGGGGAACACCTGGGACTCTGAGAGAAGAAAGGCATCTGGGAGGCAGGTAGGGCAGTCGTGGGGAGGGAAGTAGGCCAAGTAATGCCTGGAGACAGCAAACATTGACTCCCAAGGGGCTTGGGCCACCTGGTGAGGCCAAGCTGAAGAGCTATTGGCAATTCTTAACATTGCTTATCAAGTCAGTGACAGCCAGAGCCTAATGTGATTTGAAAGCCTCTGAAAGAGACATTGCAAATCAGGGTCAGAGCCAGGGCCAGTCAGCAGTCTGCTGCCCAGGCTTGCTTGCTGTCTCTCCTGCCCTGCCCCAGGGGTCGTCTTCCCCCTGCACTCACACTGTCTGGTCTAAATCACTTTTCCACCAAAACTTACCGAGGCGGCATTGTGGGGCAACATTTGGGAGAGATCTCTGGCTCTGGCCTGACTGTTAAAAGCTTTTCAACTGGGCTTCCCTGGTGGCGCAGTGGTTGAGAATCTGCCTGCCAATGCAGGGAACACGGGTTCGAGCCCTGGTCTGGGAAGATCCCACATGCCGCGGAGCAACTAGGCCCGTGAGCCACAACTACTGAGCCTACGCGTCTGGAGCCTGTGCTCCTCAACAAGAGAGGCCGCGAAAGTGAGAGGCCCGCGTACCGCGATGAAGAGTGGCCCCTGCTTGCCACAACTAGAGAAAGCCCTTGCTCAGAAACGAAGACCCAACACAACAAAAATAAATAAATAAAATTAATAAACTCCTACCCCCAACATCTTCTCTAAAAAAAAAAAAAAAAAAAAAGCTGTTCCTAAACAGGAAAGATGGTGGCTTCCCCACAAGGCTGATTTCCCAGAAAATGGGACCCAGATAGGCCAAGAAGCAAGGGATAGTGGTGTGAGGTGCATGCAGGGTTGGGTCATGTGCTAATAATGTCTACTAGGGAATAGTCCAGGACTTAAAGGAGGTCAGGATATATCACCCTAGCTCTAGAGGGAAGGCAGAGGCTGGCTGAATTTAGGCATCTTCTTTTCGTTTGGACATAAACTGCTGCCTTTCTTCTTTGTCCTATAGAGGATTAGAAGGAGGCTCCTGCATTATTCTGATTAGCCATTAGTCACCTATTTCTCTGGCATGTGATGATTTTGTTTCCTGATTAGTGTAACCTAGATATCTGAACAGAAAATGGAAAGACACAGTTTAGTATAAGCTGTTTGATGGTAGGTTTTCCCATTATTTGTAACTATATAAACAAAAAGATAGCAAGATAGTATATCAAAGTTTAGACCATGATGAAAAATCTAAGATTCTAAGGAAGTTCCAAAACTTTGTGGTGCCATCATCATAAAATGCATTGTGTGGGATGTCAGCAAAAATGGTGGACTGATGGGAATTACCTGGCTGTCCAGTGGTTAGGACTTGGCCATTTCACTGCTGGGGCTCAGGTTTGATCCCTGGTTGGGAAACTAAGATCCTGTAAGCCACACTGCATGGCAGAAAAAAAAAAAAAAAAATAGTGGACCAAGAATCTCTGAAACACCACCCCTCGATAAAAACACTGGCAAAAATTGTCAAAATCAAATTTTTCAAAAATGTAGAAATTAGCCAAAGGCTAGCAGCCATCTAGGTGCACTTATTAAAGAAAAATGGCTGAATCTTTGTAAGAACAGAGAACTTTGTAGCATTTTAACTTGCTCTAGTCCCATCCACTCACTCTCAGATCTGTAGTACTCATGAAAAGCAGTAGCTCACAATCAGTGAAAACCAGCATACTGGCAGCCATTGAGTAGGGCAGAACAGGGTTGGAGCTCCTTCAAAGCCTCATTTCCAGACAACTATCATTATCTGACCAATCTGGTGGTTCCTGGAAGAACTTGATAGATACACAGTAATGGGACAAAGTAGGTAGTTAAATAGTTAATCCCACTAGAGGACGGTAAGTAAAGGAATATGTGTGGGAGACCCCTGTAAGTTAATGATCACTCAAGAGAGCAGGTTTGCTTAACCACAAAACCAAGCAGGCTTGCTTAACAACAAAACCATGCAACAGAAGCATGAGACATATCAAAACAATAAAACAATGGTGGCATGAGACACATATCCTGCCCAGTGAGCTCAGTAAGTTGATGATTCCTAGGACACAATCCTCTGCATGCACTAAAAACGAAAATATAAGGAAAAGGTGACATTATACTAAAACCTGAGATGATTTACCATTTTTAGCATATGTTACCACCTTTTTGTTCATTTCCATTGTGCCATGACAGTCCTGACTTGACCATGGAGGGACAAGAAAATTCCCCCACCTGACATGAAGGAGGAGCTGATGATGGAAGCTTGATGCCTACTCAAGAATGAGGGAAGGTGGTCTTTTCCCCTCCCCACTTCTCCTTTGATTATAAAACTGTAGCCCACTAAGTTCTTGGGGTGTGGCACCCTCTTGCCGGCCTGCTTGTAAGCCTCACAAGCATCCTATTCTAATAAAACACTTCTTATCTATCACTTTGCTTCTCCCTGAATTCTTTCTGCACTGAGACATAAAGAACTGGAGCTCCTCGGAACCCCCAAAACACCACCTAGCAGTTTCAAACTCACTAGCAAGACTGTCTTTACTTGACTCAGAGCTCTCCAAGTACAAACAGCCTTTTCCTCAAGACATTTGTCAAAGACAATCAGAGACAGTTGTTTAACATCATGGCTGCCTGAGACACTGCATAACAGCCAAGGCAAACAATAAGTCAACCAAAAAGCTTAAAAGGAAAGTCTGGGGAATGAGTTATTCAGAGGGGGCTTTCCAAAGCTCTGACATATTCCTGGGAATCTAGAAGGCCACACACATGCATAGGACTGTGGGCATGACCACAGCTGTGTCATGCTCAGGCAATACCTGAGAAGGTCTTAAGCTCTCAACTCTGATTGACCTTGTGGGTCTGTGCAAGCAGGAAGTAAAGGCTAAGGCAAAGTTGTAAACTACTTGTCTGAGTGTTAAAGGTAAACCCGCAATACACACACAGAGCCCTCGCAAAGATTTAGAGACTTATTGGTTCTGGGCATTTAAGGAATCTCTGTTCAATCATTAGGATACCACTAAGCTAAATGAGCAGAGACTTCATGGCCACCCACGACAAAGAATACAGACTTTACAGAATTAATTCAGAAAAGTCACTAAACAAACAACAACAAGCCCTGGAGAGGGGAAAGAATCTGCTTCCCAGAGTTGGCTCATTATATTATTTAAAAGATCCAATTTAACCTATGACCTACCAGTTCAACCCCTAGGTATACATCTCAGGGAAATAAAAACAAATGTTCACTCAGAAACATATAATAAACACAAATAATCCTAGGAGCCTACTCAAAATAGCCAAAAAAAAAAAAAAAAAGGAAACAACCCAAATGTCCATCAATAGATGAATGGATAAATAAAATGTGGTATGTAAATGCTATGAAATATTATTATTTGGCAATAAAAAAGAACGGATTGCTGAAATATGCTACAACATGGATTAACCTTGAAAACATGCTAAGTGAAAGAAGCCAGTCACAAAAGATCACATATTATACAATTCTGTTTATATGAAATGTCCAGAATAGGCAAATCCATAGAGACAGAAAGTAGGTTTGTGGTTGCCTCTGGCTAAGGTTTCTTTTTGAACAAGTGACAAGAATGTTCTAAAATTGACTGGGAATTCCCTGGCGGTCCAGTGGTTAGGACTCAGTGCTTTCACTGTGGTGGCCTGGGTTCAAGCCCTGGTTGGGGAACTAAGATACCGCAGAGTGCGTGGCATGGCCAAAA